>NC_060032.1:6882500-16655000 GCF_905333055.1 Maniola jurtina
GCCTCTATAAATTTAAACAATAGGCTCACGACTGGCACCTCAAGTCAAGAAGTTTGACAGTTGTAAATTAAATTAAGTTTGTCTGTCCTTTTCTTATTACATTGGAAAAAGCAAGATGCTAATAGTCTAAAATTTATAGTTGCACTCAGAATAGGTAACATTACTGTCACCCGATCGGAAGTGATTGTGAGGTATAAGTTTATCTATCCAACATACCAATAACAAGCACAAGGTCGGTTTCGGGGAAGTCTTCATTGATCTCCTCCATTTCCAAGACGTCATCATACGGCACCCCCGCTTCAGCCAGTAGCACGTTCAACTGACCAGGCATGCGCCCTAAAACAGAAAACCGGATGAGTGCGAGTTGAAGACGATTCCGTTCGGTGAATGTGTCGGTTTGTACACACCATTTTGAGAGATTTTCTAAGCTATTTTAAGACCATAAGTTTTAAGTATACAGATACAGTACAAGCTATACTCACGTATTTCGTCGATGTTAGCCCGACTAGTTTCGAAACCATCCGGGTCCTTTTTCATAAAGTCACAGCTTGCTGCCATAAGTTAATCTACTACTACAAGTTTTACTGTAATCCATAAGTAAAGAACTATTTTTTACTCAAATTTTTTTATTACAAAATTTCATCTTTCTGAACTAACTTTTTATTTCAAAATTATAAAATCAGTTTGCGAAACTTTTTTTTTTAATTTTCTAAATTGCCCCCCAAGTGATTACCATATTCAAAATTCATTCATTCACTTCCTAACACCGGGCTAGTACTGAGAATGATGATGATGGGTCACTATTTCCTTAAAGCAATGTTCCTTACCTGCAACGGGATGTATAGCAAAACGCACTTTCTTGCCGATGCCCTTGAGGTAGTCCACTAATTCAGCGATCGGATATTGAGCTTTGGCTACGCATAATCCGTAACCTAGAAAATAAAATATTATATTATTTCAATTAAGGTCATGTGACCTAAAGATTATGTGAAATAGGGGAAAACTATGAAAATACTTCGCACTTTTGACGACATAATGTATTCATAGAGGGGGAAATCACCAAATGAAAATGATTTAAAAGTAGCAATAATACCCATCTCTAATGCCTTTACCCACGGTTGAAAATAAAGTTTCTTTGATAAGATGGCTGATATTATTACAGCATTAGAATTTACTAATTTCAAAGGAAAATTGAGCTTATAATCTATGGCACTCGATACTTTAAGACATCTGTGTTATGTAACAATAGCTGTTCTGTTAGCAGCCATTTACGAGTATAAAGATTTGAGCTGTTATATGTTGTTGACTATTACTTCAAAGGGTTAGTATAATATAAGTTACCAGGAGTGATGATAATGGAGGAGGCGCGCTCGATGAGGTCTGCGACAGAGTCCACGTTCAGTTCGGTGTGAGTGGCGCCCGCTGGCCGCGCCGAGCCGCCCGTGATCACACCGTAGCCGCCCAGGATAACGTTCGGCAGCGAACGGTTCATGGCCTATAACCAGGGTTGGCATCGTTTAAACGAATATTTAAAACAAGTGTTGTCCTGAAATAGCAACGACGACTACGGCTCTAGTTGAACTTTAAGGTCGACTGCATTTATGATGTGTTTTCAAACGAATTTGATTCGTGCGAATACGCACGAACAATCTCGACCTTCCAAGTACTATTGAGGCGCGCCGATTGGGTACGAATTAGTCGTACTCATACTCATATATTTTAAATACACATTCGTGCATTGATGTGGAAAAATTGATTGACTTTGTTAACGGACACAAATGTTTATGAGATAAAAGAAGAGAATTATTTTGAGGATATAGATTTTATTTGTCACCAGATACTGCCTATTTGACGGAAGAAAACGTATGAAATGTGCACGCTCAATTCGTAAGACCAGTATTCATACGTTTACGCACTATACAAATTTATATTACCTTGCACATGATGTAAGAGAGGATAGCTCCCGAGCTACCGATGAGCGCGCCGACGATGGTCATCAGTGAGTTATTGAGCATGAAGCCCTCCGCACACAGCGCCCAACCAGAGTAGCTGTTCAGCACGGTTATAACCACTGGCATGTCCGCACCTACGACACAAATGGCTCAAAATATCTGATGTGCTATTTACGCATGATACTTAAAACTTACTTACATACACCCTACATGTTAACCTAATGTCTCTCAACAGTTGTAGTTGATATTTTGGGTTAACATATAGGATAGTTTTTACCCCGAAAAATATTAGGGATTCTTCGGGATTCGGAGACAATTTGACGTAGTTGTAAGACGTAGGAATATAAAGTTTTAATAAATGTAAGGGTTTAATAAAAGTGTATATTTATCATTAACAATGTGTTCGTGATTTCGTCAGACCTTGTCCAAAAGGTCGCCATTTGTGGCGCCGTTTTATAATGTAATGTTTACGTGTGTTTGTTATTTCGATACAATATTTAATCTTATTCAAAATATATTGATCATATGAATTGGGAAGCTGAAATTCTTACATTTACATAAACAATACATTTTCCTTACCTCCAATAGCAGCGGTCAAGGTCAGTCCCTGAATGCCACTCAGTATGGCAGCAGCGGACAGCAGAGGCAGCCCAGGAGCCTCAGGGAACGCGATCAAAGCGCCGCCGCAGCCTAAGGAGCCCGCCAGTAAGCCAGCGTTGATCGCATGTCTACCCGGCAGCAGCAGTGGCGCTGATGACAGTGTGCCTTGCAGCTTCCCGTACGCGACCAGTGAACCGCTATAAATAGAGGTTTTAATCAGTTTGCCAACTCCCCAGATCGTAATGACCCCCCGATAAAAGACCCCATAAGCACGTCTGTAACCACCCCGATGATCAAATCATGACCGACATTGCATCCTATCTTGTTAGGGCAGTACACATCTATAAACTCTGCACAGCAGGCCCCCGATTTCTAATGTCATGAGGGGAAGGCTATTCCTTTAGGAAGCTGTCCCCCCCCCAACGTCACATCATCTATAGGCCCTTAAGAAGCTCCCCCTCCCCCCATTATCTGCGATTAAAATTCTTAAAATTCAATTCATGAGGTTATGCCTAGGGTCTAGAGATCACCTCCCGACGCGATGGAGAGTTGCTTTTGAGACATGGACCATCCATGACGTGTTACGTCATCGCACAGCATAGTGTGATCCATTATGTATTAAAAAAAAATGTCCCACTTACGTGAATGTGATGCCTCCTATGTAAGTGCCGAGGAAGAGCGATGTCTTGAGCGTGGTCGCCGTGGGGTCGAGCGCCATGGCGGGGAAGTCGTGCATGTACGTCGCCACGCACGTCAGTACTGCCGCCATGCCTACCAAACTGCGGAATTAACATTATTATATGAAGACATACTTAATACATTTTTATTTAGAAACTTTTGAATCTTCTGTTTACAAAAAAATCGCTAACTATCAAGAAGATGCCATATCCGCTAATAAGGCAATTGTTTTTGATGCGGAGTTTAAAATGCAATGGTAAATCAGAGAACTCTTTCGGAATCATCTTCTAAAAGCATTTACTTTGACTCCACAAAGGATTTCTTCACTTTGCATAAACGATATGATGCTTAAACCAGCTTATGACGTTTTCTAGTATGTTGAGTATGTTGTGCGTATCACTTATTTGCTTTTAATTGAGAAATGAAAAAGAAAGTGGCTGGTATGAATCAACTGGGTAAGGCCAAGGATAGAAAACATTGTCTCAGTGCATTAACTGAATTTACCTGTGGAAACCAGCTACAAGTTGAGGCAAGTCGGTTATCTCGATCTTCTTAGCTATAACGCTTCCAATAAGGCCTCCGATGCCGGCCACGCCAAGCATTTGCGCCAACACTTCTGCGCTGGGCGTCAGCATCCCCAATGTAGCCGCAATTCCTCCCGTAACACCAATCTGTATGAAAACGACTATTTGAAGCCTAGCTTTTAAATATAGAATAGATATTTCGTGGTAACAAGTAGTGCAACCTCATATTACTAAAGAATCAGCACGGTAAGACGAGCGAAAACCCAAGTGGCCACGTTCAACATCATTTGTACTGTAACGGCTTAGTAACTGTTTTGGCTTTACAACATTTATCATGAATGGCCGTTACAGCAGACGGGGACATTACTACTACACCTTTTATAAATCAAAACATATTTCAAAATAATATTTGATATTAAAAAATTAAGATAAAGGAAAACTATAGGTGCAATTGAAGTTACGTCAATTTTGGTGCAGGAATAATGTTCTATAAGGTCTTCAATGTCTCAATGCCTTTACAATGATCAAAAGATTGAGCTAATGTCATCAAGATTACAATGAGCGGGACTTGGGTCGAGTCTTTTAGCTACGTCTTAGCTTTATGAATGCCTTTTCTAATCATCGGATGCACTGACGAATAAACTTTATACCTATGCTATATCAGTTTGCATACAAATCTCTAAACTAAATTAACTAGATAAAGAGGCCTTCCTCATTATGTTCCAAGAAGAAGAAGAAGATATCACTAGATACTACTTTATTGACCTCTAGGCTTAGTCTGTATTAGCAACCTACTGACAGTGCAGTGAATTGTTAGTAACAAAAAGTTACTAATAATTAAATGTCAAACTCAAATATTCAATTCGCTAACGTCAGTTGTTAAATGAGATGATGTTATAGGCACTAAATCTCGGTGATAGCTTTGTTATGTAGATTAGAAATTATAATTTTGCAACTGAAACAGAAATTTTTCTATTATAAGAGATACCCTCAGGTACCACTTAAAATCTACCAATTCATTATAAAATCTTACCATTCCGAGATAATTTCCTTTACGCGCAGTGGTCTGCGAACTGAGGCCGGCCAAAGCGCCGACGCAACACAATGATGAAGCGAGGTATGCCATTTGGTGTACTTCAGGATATCCCTGAGGAAAAACACTTGAATTTTATTTGACACTAAATAGCATCTGAGCGACCCATCTACAGGTCCCGATTATCTCAAGGACTTGTTAATGTCCTTAGTGTGTTATTTGTGATGTAAATCAAACGAGTACATGATGGGAACTGAACTTTATTATATTTATTTTCATAATACCCACTTCTATACAACATCTTTCCCCTTATTTTTATAAAGTTAAGAACACAATATATTCTTACAATATTATTAATTGATCAATAGAGAAACTTAAGACTGAAATTAGGTATACATTAATATACGTAATCCAATTTAACATTAAGTAAATTATTAAAACATTAATTAATTAAAATATTTAAACATTACATACTACTTACTAAAAATAAAAATTAATTATACATGCATATTGTTTATATATTAGAATTAATCTAGCTGTAATGAATTGTACCTATTTAATTAATAAATAATCATTTTAAATATTTTAAATTCATGCGAGCCTTGACAGCCGCCGGTCTGCGTGCTGCTATTTTATTTTCATTATTTGGCATACTCTCATTATCATAGACCGTAAGGGTTTCCGCGGTAGTAGTAGCAGTAGGATGAGTATCCTGAGGTGTATTATGATTGTCGCCTTCTGCGTCACTCCACTTATCTTCCTCCGTTGCGCGAGTTTCAACTGGAGGCATGAGTAGTAAATGACGTCTATTTCGTCTGTAACGTCTCCCGGACACATTGTCCTTGACGAAGTACGAGCGCGGTTGAGGCGCTGCACTTTGTACTACGGCATGCTTCCGTTTGCCTTCATCAACCATAACTACACTCTGTCCCGGTACTAGTTCGGGCAAAACTCGCGAATGCTGATCGTAATAAGTTTTACTCTTAACCTGCTTACCTAAGATGCTTTGGTAATCCGCGGTGTTATCACGCTGGGGTCTAAGAGATCGCTCATGCGCTGGAAGCCTGGTATTTAATCTGCGCCCCATGAGCAGTTCAGCTGGAGAGCTTACTCCATCGCGTGGACATGCTCTAAAGTTCAGCAGTCCCAAGTGAAAGTCTGATCCCGAATTAGTTGCTTTAATTAACATATTTTTAATAGTTCGTACGCTTTTTTCACTTCGGCCGTTAGCTTGAGGATAGTTGGGTGACGTAGTGATATGAGAAAACCCCCATTTTGTTCGGAAATCGGCAAATTCCCTTGAGCAATACGCCGGGCCGTTGTCAGTGACCAATTGAACTGGAATGCCATGCCTGGCGAACTGATCCTTCATAGCTTGTATGACCGCCTTGCTTCCTATACTACTGAGCGAACTGACTTCTATAAAGTTTGAAAAATAATCTACGAGAATTAAAAAGTTTTTATTTCGATACTGAAAAATATCCGAACCTACCTTCGACCACGGAATATCTGGTATCTCGTGCGGTATCATGGGTTCTCGCGAGGGTCGCGGCGCGTGCTGCGCGCACGTCGCACACCGGCGCACCGCGCGCTCCACGTCGCGCGCCATGCCCGGCCAAAACATTACCAATCGAGCGCGCCGCTTGCACCGATCGATGCCCATGTGACCTTCATGAACACGGTTTATCATTTCTGTACGAAGGCTTCGGGGTATGTAAACTAAATTATCTTTTAAAATAATATTATCTATATATTCAAAACTTTCTCTGTATGACCATAAGTGCCGCACACATTCATCGGCATCATATTTATTTACTGGCCACCCATCTTTTATGTACTTGATAATAGTTTGGCATTCCTTATCCGACTCGACGCCTTTTTTAACTAATTTAATTTTTTCATCACTAAATCGGACGTTATTAATTACAAAACAGGAATGCGCCTCGACTTCAACCGAGACGTTACTGCTCATCAGCTCCGGCAGCGGAGCGCGCGACAGAGTGTCCGCAACGAACATATATTTCCCTGGCTTATATACCACTTTAAAGTTATAACCTTGAATTCGTAGCATCATGCGCTGCAAACGCGCAGGCACCGCGTCTAACGGTTTATTAAACAGGGCTTCTAAGGGCTTATGATCTGTTTCGACCGTGATGTCACCCCGGCCGTACAGATACTGATGAAATCGCTCTAGAGCAAATACAATGGCAAGCAACTCCTTTTCTATTTGCGCATACCTGGTTTGCGTGTCGGTGAGAGTGCAGGACGCGAATTCCACGGGGCGGCCCGCCTGCAGCAGCACCGCGCCCAGCGCGTGCGAGCTGGCGTCCACGGACAGCAGCACGGGCTCGCGCGGCGAGTACAGCGCCAGCACGGGCGCTGCGCATAACTTTCGCTTCAGTTCACGCACGGCGTTATCATGCGCCTCTTCCCAACGCCACACTACGTCTTTTTTCAATAAACTGCGCAGAGGTGACGCTAACTCTGAGTAATTCGTAATAAATTTGGACAAGTAGTTAACCATGCCTAAAAACCGTTCTAAGGCAGACCTATTTTGGGGCATAGGCATTTCTTCGATAGCCTTTAGCTTGCTTTTGTCGATTGACATGCCCTCCGAGCTAAACGTGTGCCCCAGATAACTCACTTCCTGAACGCTAAACTCACATTTTTCTCTATTAAATTTTATACCTACTTGCCTCGCCCTTTCTAATAAACATTTTAGTCTGTCATCGTGCTGCGCCTTAGTCGTACCCCATACGATGATATCATCCACGAACGAATCTACGCCCTCCAGATCTTCCAGGAGTTGCCGCACACGAGCGTGAAACACCTCCGAAGCGCAATTAATTCCGTAAGGTAAGCGTAAAAACTGATATCGTCCAAAAGGTGTTCCGAACGTGCATAGATCTGCGCTCTCATCATCAATCTGAATCATCCAGTAACCCGAACGAGCATCTAGCTTGCTGAAATATCGCGCACCCTGTAGCTTGGCGGCTATTTCCGTGAGTGTAGGCAGCGGGTAATGCGCGCGCCGCACCGCCCGGTTTAGCGGTCTCGGATCGAGACAAACACGTATACTACTACCATTTTTCTTGGCTACTACTACTATCGCGTTCACCCAATCGGTAGGATGCGATACTTTCCTTATAACACCCATATCTTCCATGCGCTTTAGTTCCACTTTTAACTTATCACGAACACCGATAGGTATTTTTCTGACGGGACAGACCGACGGTTGTACTCCTGAATCAATAATAATCTTGTACTCGCCTGGCAGTTTACCTAATCCTTTAAATAAATCAGCATATTTATCTATATTAATAGTGAACACACGTTTAACAATACCTAACTCCTCACAAGCATATTTACCTAATACACTCTCACAGTCATATTTACAAATGCAAAATTGAAGATTATATATGCTATTTTTATACATCCAAGAAATATAACACGATCCCAGTATAGGTATTTTAGAACCACAAAAGGATTGGGCCCGAACGTTATTTTGTTGTAAGGATGATAACTGAAAACCTAGTTGTTTATATTTTTCTAAAGATATAACGTTAAGATCCGATCCAGTATCGAGTTTGAATTTTTCCGTTTGAACACTATTAAATAATTGTAAAGTTTCATACCATCTGTTCCTGTCCTTACACGTTAAGTCACCGTCGATTGTCCAGATATCATACGATTCCTCATCCGTATCACTGTTTTCCACTATTTGGTACACATTCTTTCGTGAATTTAAAGCACAGACGTTTCGAAAATGCCCGATAGATCGACATAAAAAACAGATAGCCTCGCGCGCCGGGCAATAATAACCACCATCGCACTGAAATCCGCCACATTTTTTACAACGCCGCGACGCCACGTCCGTCGAGGAGCCGCGAGGAGGAGCGCGAGCCACAGCGCTCCGCGCGCCGCGGCCGCCGCGCGCCGGGACGCGCCCGCGCCGAGCCCACGGCGGCGGCGCCGCGCCGCCCGCGCCTGCGCGACCGCCTCGTATCACGTCCACTGACGTCGATGATGATGACGCACACGCCTCCTCAGCCTTCGCCTTGGTGCCTTCGATGTTCTGTTTCTCTTCAATCGACATCTCATTAGCCCGGCATATCTTAAGAGCACTTTGCAAAGTTAACTCTTCTGACCTCAATAATCTATCTCGTACTCTGCTATCCAATACGCCGCAAACTATTCGATCACGAATAAGGCCTTCCTCTAAATGCTCGAATTCACAATGTTCTGATAAAATTTTCAAGGCCGTCACGTATTCGTCGATCGACTCGCCAGATTCTTGATTTCGGGTAAAGAACTTGAAACGTACCATAGTTGTGTTTTGTTTCGTGCCAAAGTGTTCGTTGAATTTTTTTACCAATGTATCAATATCTTCACGATTTTCTTCTTTTGTGTATTTGAACGTCGTATAAATATCATAACCCTCCGATCCTATCAAGTTTACTAGTAGGCTGGCCTGCACATCCGTAGATTCCTTGTGAACGCCGGCCGCTTTTAAAAATACATAAAACTGCTGCCGCCATTTTCGCCACGCGGTTGCACGGCACGCCGGCCCACCTTCCAGGCACAATTCCGCTGGTGGCCTCGCGTGTTCCATTTTTATTATTTACTTATCACTGCACACTGCATCCAAAACTTATCTTAACGTACATTACACAGTTCTACACGCCCAATTATTATTTAATTACATTCACCGATGCCACCATGATGTAAATCAAACGAGTACATGATGGGAACTGAACTTTATTATATTTATTTTCATAATACCCACTTCTATACAACAATTTGTTCGGTATTTTTGTTACCTGCATTGCGGTAGTTAGGTATCCCCCAAGCAGCGCTGCGGCAGGAATGGCGTACAGGTAGCCGTATTCTGGTGGGTCTCCTGGCCTGAACAAAAGTATAATAGTATTAGTTTTATTCATTAGTAGGTAGGTTTTACAAGAAATATGCAAAATTTTGAATTTTAGATTTCTCTCGTCAAAGGTGAAAAATGACCATCCCTTCAGGGGACTGTAGTAGAGTAGGAGGTCAAATGTTACCTACCAAGTGACCTTCGGGTTAAAATATCAGCGGTCATTTGAAAGCATTTGAAGGGATTGTGACGTTTTACTAGTGACTACTACTATATATACATACAAATATAGTTTTATTATGTAGATATCTCACCGTTTGAACATATCCAACATGCGCTGTGTGACTAAAAATCCACCGAACACGTTAACAAATGAGATGAGTGCTGCAGTACTGGCTAACCACTGAAAAATAAGAAAATCAGTTATTGTTCTTTCAAACAAACATTTACAGGTTTTCTTTTTTAAATTTTTTGACTAGCGCTTGGCTGCATTCAGACCTGCTGGCAAGTGATGTTGCAGCCTAAGATGGAGCGCGCTAATCTAGAAGATTGTTTGACCATTATACCTTATTAGTCTATTGGTTATTCATTCAACTAAATCTATCTATAGAATAGATTATTTTTTGAATAGTTGAATGTTATAACTAACATTCAAAACCAACATATATAACCGCCCCTATGAGAGGAGACCCGTGCCGTGCGTGTCGTGAGTCGGCAATGGGTTGATGATGAGTTTTGAAATTAGTATGGGATTGGGTATATTGGTATAGTATCTAAAAGCACTAACTTTACCTGTACAGGGGTCTCAGGCACATAACCGCCGCCCATCAGTAACAGTCCGCCCACAGCAGTGATGCCGGATACTGCGTTGGTCACGGACATCAGGGGGGAGTGCAAAGCCGGCACTACGCCCCATACTGTGTGATAGCCTACCACACCTGTAAGAAACGGTTAGTTTACAAACAGGCCACATAAAGTTACATCTCAGCGGTTAGTTAACAATACCGCTCAAGTCAGAATTAGGCGATTAAGAGATTTCAGTGCCGTTGGATGCAGATTTTACGCGCGATCTACCTATCAGATTCAACGATTTCAATCAAATATCAGTCGTTATTCAAAAAATTATAGGAACACAGTTTCAGTAGGTACAACACCGTACAAATCCGCTATACTGTTTTGCCTAATGTAGAAGCTGCCAAATTAAAGGTGTCAAAATGAAAACAGTTTTTCGTCTCTTCCAGAAAGTAGCAAAATTTTAATTGTGCTTTACCTAATATGACATGCACCTTTGATTTTACGTCTAGCATGATGATCAAAAAAGGATTGACACGAAAGTTTATAACATAAGGAAGAATCGGCTTTCTTTAATCAAAGTTATTGTAATATACCTACTTACCTCGAAGTCGCGGGCATCATCTAATAGATGATAATACACTAATATACCAGAGAACTTACCCGATAATGCGAGTGTCGTCGTCATAGTTGTAAATGCAGGGTTCGGAGACACAATCCCGAGTCCTATTAAACTAGCTAAACCTGTAAATAAACAAAAAATATATATATAAGGCATTTATAAAACATGGTTAGAGCATAATTTATAGACACGGCAACTTTAAATCGTTCAATACACGTGAACTGTAGCTAATTCTGTTGTACACAATCTCCAAAGCATTGACAGGTGCTATCTAGCGCTACGCCTTTCCGCGCGGAACATTATGAACAGGATAGCAATATATTTGATCTGTCATTTTCGTTTAGTTTAGAGATTGAGTTGAGTAGAGATTGACTACAACAGAATTAGCTACATTGGAATACTAAAGTCCAAATTTCTTTATATTGTCGCCAATTATTTGAGCCAATACAGTTGCACACTTGTCTTCCTAAGAGAGAGTTAAGTAAGGCTTTCTGAAAGCGCGCGCTGGTTGTCTGTCTGTGTGACAGATATGCCTATAGAAAACTCTTGCGCCTAATGCGGTAAAGCTTATGATCCGTGCTCGTAAAAAATTTCGGTGCCGAACCCGAAGACACATGAATGACATGTGAATTATTTGCTTGCGCTTGGCTGCAATCACACCAAATAGTAGTGTTGTGGCAGGTTAGAGTGCACCTGGTGCCTATTTGACGTTTTAAGGAATAAGAAATCCTACCCGTAGAATATAGGAAGGTGTCCTTCAAAGTTTCATTGAAGGGGTTCGGTGGTTCAACTTTGGCAGCAGCGGTGGCTTTGACCGGCGTTTCTGCTGGCGGCATGCTGGGCGCGGGCGGCGGCGGCCACAACAGCTCACCGGCTTTCAACACTATGGCGCCGCGGGTCACCTCGTCCTCGAGGTTGATGTAAAAGTGGTCATTGTTACCTAAAAAAGAGTAGGTACTAAATAGCATTAAGAAACAAAAGTTGGTCGACCCAAAAATCCCGTGCGAACTCTTTGATTTTCCGGGTAGCCTATGTCTGTCCCCAGGATGTAAGCTAACTTACCAAATGTCATCAGAATCTGTTGAACAGAGGGGCCATTAGAAGCTAACAGACAGACAGACACACTTTCGCATAAATAATATTAGTACCTATGGATGTATGTCAAGTAATAGTTATGTAACTTGAAAATCGCTGTTTTATGTTGAAATATATAAATCTTTTTATCGTATCATATTTAAGCGTCTCTTATATTATTAGGTCTAAAGAAATTTTAATTATCGTAAATACCTACTTAAATTGATTGATTATTACCAAGTATCAGCATAATCGCTAAGATAATATGCAGGTAGTTAAGGACAGGTAGGTGCTTATCTATTAGAATTTAATTGGGATAAAAAGGTTTTACGTCACACTCGCACACTCGCTCACAGTCTAGCGACAAAACTATCGCTTCATGTTCTCGCCAACTCGTTTCTAGTTCTTAGCTCAACTGGTTTCTCGCTTATTGTGGGCGATGAGATAAGTGCTTTACAAAAAAAGGAGGTTCCTAATTCGGCGCAATTTTTTAAATAGTTTTTTAACTCACCTAAACTAAACAGAAAGGCAGATATGTTATTGGCGTACAGTGTGGAGGCGTGTGCGGGCATCCTGCTGGGCAAGTCTGTTAGGCCGATGTGCGTGACGTCATACACCTTTGTGATCTTGCCCTTCGTGGTCGTTTGTACATTGCCCCCCATTTCAGCTGCCAGGTCCACTATCACGCTGCCGGGTGCCATGTCCCGCACGGCATCCTAGAAAGGAATGAGTATCTCTTAAAAAATGGGTGGTCAATGAGCACTGCCGACAGAAGTGAAAACTTTAAAACTATGCTTTACACTGGTTTTTCTGGAATTTCAAATTTAAGTATTGTATCAAAAATAAATTAGTATAGTTTTAACACTCATCGACACTCGGAACCTATTAATATTAGCATGTCGGTAACGAGACCTTTTTTATACTTAATCAAAAAACGCATAACGCACCTAAACAAGTTTTCATTTCAAAAAAATGGGTGCTGAGTAGACAGGACTGTTCTTTATGCTCAGACTTTTTCAGTTAAAACAAGATTGCTTTTAAACCACAGTGTCTTAAGTCTAAACAAAGTCAAAGTTCGCTCTATGATCTCAGCCTAAAACTCTTACCTCTAAAATAAGCACAGGTGCAGGTTTTCCAGGAATAAGGGCTGTACTTATAACTACGTCAGATGTCCTGGCTTCCTTGCCCAGCAATGTTCGCTCAGCATTGAGGAACTCTTCACTCATCTCCTTGGCGTAACCGCCTGCGCCTGCTCCTTCTTCCTGGGTATGCTACAATAAAATATTAGAGACCCACATTCTAGTTAATCTAAATATTGCATATCATACATATTATAAAAGGCAGGGACTTCCTATGTTCTAAAAATAATGCTATAACAACTGTTATGCTAATGCTATTACAAAGTTCACTGCGAAAAAGGTAGCACTACTTTTAGACCTATAAAAGTTTACAGATTTGGCAAGCAGCAATGCTGTGCTTAGAGTATAAGTATTTACTGTTTTTTATGGGTACACAAATTAGTTGCAACAGTGCGCAAAACAAGTAGTCCAATCTGAAGTTGGACCATGGCGGTTTGCGCAGGTCGTATAAATACACAAACTAAGCTGAGATCTGTTTTTAGGGTTCCGTACCTCGAAAGGAAAACGGAACCCTTATAGGATCACTTTGTTGTCTGTCTGTCCGTCCGTCGTGTCTGTCAAGAAAACCTATCTTCCCGTTGACCTAGAATCATGAAATTTGGCAGGTAGGTAGGTCTTATAGCACAAGTAAAGGAATAAATCTGAAAACCGTGAATTTGTGTTTACATCATTTAAAAAAAAATGTGTTTCAATTTTCAAAGTAAGATAAAGTTATACCATGCTATCATATGAAAGGGCTTTATATGTATATTCAAAAACAGATTTTTGTTTATTTTTATACATAATAGTTTTTGATTTATCGCGCAAAATGTCGGTAAAAATACCCTAGTACGGAACCCTCCATGCGCGAGTCTGACTGGCACTTGGCCGGTTTTTTTGTAGCTACAATCATACACCTCGCGTTCAGATTGGACTACCTACTTACTACACTGGCGTGTTTTGTGCACACTACCTATAGGTACCTACTAAGTGGTACTTATTTTCATTCTAGACGAGAAGAAGAAAATAATCTCATATTCGCATTCGTGTGACAGTCTTTACAGCTTGACGCATGTTGTAATAAAATCTGTAGGTAAGTATTTTGGCCAAGGTTAAAAAGATAAACTTTTCTCAGATATAAAAATCAGACAGATACTTAAGTTTTGTGAAATATCTACTTAGGTAATATTATTATTTATATAACAATTCACTTGAAACAAGAAGATAACACTTATCTTGTTAGCATTTTTAGGGTTCCGTACCAAAATGTTATAAAGAGAAGTCATATGGTGCCGATTAACTGGCGGAGATGTGTTCAGCAAGTCAATGAGATTATTGAGAAATGACGCCATAAAATATTTGCGTCACCTATCAATAATATGATCGGTCTGCACATTTCCACTTCTTTATTTAATAATTTAAAAAAAACTTAACCAAATTACGAAGAGTAAAAATGTTAACAATCACTACAGTGATCTCATCCAGGTAAACCATACAATATAACAACAATATAATTTTCTTGTTACTTAATATGTAATATTAATTAGTTTTTTAAGTGACTGAGTAATTCTAAATGATGCTTGCCCAACTTTATTGCAATTGAAAAAATTAAAAAAAACATTTTAAACGGGCCTAATTGGAGAGTTCAAAGTGCGATTCGGTGGAATCATTTAGCTAAAGGAGCATCTTTACATGCCAAAACAGATTTGATATAATTTATTTTCAAGTGGCATATTTTCAACTTACAATGCAAACTGAATAAAAATTACATTCCCCATCTTATTTCCGAAGTTTGCAAAGCGAAAAAGTCTGAAATAAGTAATTTGAGTTAATAGAGGCTTCTGTAAATATTACAGACAAAATAAATTCTCTATGCATACTCTATCAACGAAAAGAAAATAGTAGGTACTTATATCGCTCTCTCTGTTACGTAATACCACACAAATGACATTTTCAAATAGAATTTCGAATATTTTTTGAAAACATGTTTGTGATTGGTTGGTGACTCAAAATCATAAGCGCCCACTGATATTTTTGGTTCTATCATCATTTGTATGGGATTATATTATAACAGAGAGAGCGCTAGCCACTACACTAACTTAATTCCGCGAATCGGTATAACTACCTATCGGTATAACTAGGTACAAGTATGGCATTTATTTAACACATTTCCACTTCTTTGTATAAATATTTGCCACCTAGATTATATATTATGCAAATTGTTTAACTCATACGTTTGACTAGAGTTATAAAACAGACCTTGGAGATATAAAGTAATGAATTGATACGAATGCATCCACAAATTATAGTAATGTGTTGATATGAATGTATCAATACTTTACTTTGTACTAAATAATTTTTGAAAGCATCATTCAAGTACCTAATATTATTCGTAAAAATTTTGCAAAGTAAATTGATAAATGCCAAGTAGAAATTAATCGAGGCTTGTAGGTAGTCTAGTAGGTAGAAGATAAAATCACGAACATTTGTTGATAATACCTACTTATTAATGTCTATCAAAAGGTGGGCCGGGGGTTTGTTTGATACTAACGATAGCAATAATTGTTATCAACTACCATTTACCACATTTAATGCTAAGAATGTGATTGTAACTATGTGTGATGATAAAAATATTGTATTTTTTGTTACATAACTATGTATTGTAGATAACGCTAATAAATATTGCCTACTATCCTCAAAAAATCGGCCAAGTGCGAGTCGGAGTTGCACACGAAGGGTTCTGTACCATCTTACAAGAAAAAACACTTTAATTTTTTTTTGTGATGCCTAACCACAACTTCACGGTCTTCGGATTTATCCGGTACTTGTACTATAAGACATCGCTACCTGCCAAATTTCAATTCTGATTTGATTTTAGGTCAACGGGACCATCAACAAAGTGATGCTATTAGGGTTCCTTTTTTTCTCTGGAGATACGGAACCCTAAAAATAAACTAAATTTGGCGTAAACTAACTTTGACATCCATTGTGATGAACTGCGCTCCCAGACTCTCGATTTGCTCGCGTACAGCAGGACGCGTGTCAAAGGCTCGCACTGCGGCGCCCATGCAGCGAGCCTGCGCGGCCGCCGCCAGGCCGGCCACCCCACCGCCTATCACCAGCACACGGCACGGAGGCACGCGACCCGCTGCCGTCATCTGACCTACACAAATAAATCCAGACTAATCTTATAAACTAGCTGACGCCGGCGACTTTGTCCGCGTGGATATAGGCTTTTTAAAAATCCCGTGGAGATCATTGATTTTCCGGGATAAAAAGTAGCATGTGTTTATGGAGCGTATAATCTACTTCCATTCTAAATTTCAGCCAAATCCGTCCAGTAGTTTTTGCGTGAAAGAGTAACAAACATACATACATGCAAACTTTCACCTTTATAATATTAGTGTGATTCCAATATGTGTCTGCCTAGCTCCTAGCTTTTCAAGGCCCATTTGTTTAACCGATTTAAATTTAGATGTGATACAGAGATAGCAAACATATTTAATTTAACGAAGGAAGGGTCGCCCATGCCATGGATCGACCATACTAAGTCTGCTGTGGACGGTCCCTTGCTTGAGTGTACAAGACTATCGGCCAGCAGGGAGAAGTGGTGAATGCTCGTGAGACGCATAACATCCCATAACCCAAAGACGTTACTTCGTGGTGACCACGATCCTTCTGCCAGGAGTGTTAGGACGAAGATGAAGAATTTAATGGCAGGTAGAGACTTATATTTATGAATATTCATACCAGAAAAAAAGCGTGGAAAATGTGCAGCTGCCTCGATGACCGCTCGATATCCAGCCACATTCGCCATAGAACTCAGAGCGTCGAATACTTGCGCTCGACTTATACGTGGTATGCAGTCCATTGCTGAAAAATGCAGCAAGTATACACAGTTAGAAACTTGGAAAATACAAATTAGGGTCAAGTAATATTCAGGTTTTCCTAAAAGGCAAAAGCTAACAATTTATAAAAGCTAAAAAAATGTCAAGTATGACTTGGACTCGCTCATGAAGGGTTCCTATGGAACCACTGTACTAAGATTACTTAGGGTACTTTCTAATTATTGTCAAGTTACATAGTTATTTTGAAATCAGTACAAACAGCAATTTAATAACTAAGTACATAATAGAATCTAATTTAGTTGTTTAGGAATTCATGCAACCGAGAAATCAGGGTACGGGTAGTTGTGATTTGTCAATGAAAACTTACCAAATGCGTTTATTTTCTTAGCTGCCAATTTTTGTATTAGATTTTGATTTTGAGCCGGATAAAAGAACGATATAAGCGTAGATTCCTCAGTTACATTTTGAACTTCACTCTCAGCTAACGGTCTCACTTTTAAAATTATATCTACAACAAAAAGAACATGAAAATTGACAGCCTTTATTTATTTACCAAGAGTAATATATCAGATACAGAATATTTGTGTTTACTTGATTGATAGGTATCCTTTAACGTAGTGATTTTCGCGCCAGCCTCTTCATAAGTCTTGTTTGGAAAATTTGCTAGTACTCCGGCATTTTCTTCGATATTAACGCTAAATCCCTTTTTTACTAATTTACTAACTACTGCCGGTACAACTGCTACCCTAGAAACATAAAATTAAACGAAAAGTATACATCAATAGATGTCAATAACATTGTGTAGAAATGTCTGGCAATTTTCACTATGGAACAGAACGTATGCTGCTATCTTTAATGATATTAATCAATGCAATAGAATGCTTGATTGACTACAATAACTACGCAGTATTAGATAACAACAGAAGTTTTTCCTTGCGTCAATCTGTAATTATTTTTGGTGGGTAGGTAGATATTTTATGTTGCATATATAAATATAATTTGAATGTGACGAACCTCCGTTCATCCTGCCATATTTCCTTCGGTACTCCGACACTAAGTTTAGTGTATGGGACTCCTTGAACGGGTGGTGGTGTTGAGGATGAGCTGAACAGTCTTCGTTGCCATGCTTTGGGTAGCGGCTTGCCAATGCGGAGAACTCTCACGCAGCCGCACATTTTGAATATTGCTCACTGTTTATCTAAAGAGAGGTACTTATTACTTATAAGTAAATTCATTACATATAACGGTCAATGGACTCTTAATTCAGAGGTCTCTGACGGTGTTCAGTCGTTTAGGCGCACAACGACGCCAATAACGCAAATTGCCAAAATTAAAATTCAACCTACTTATATAAGAATGTGAGGAAGGAGGTTCGGGGCCGGCTTGGTGTCTGATCAAGTCGTTTGATTTGGCTTGCTGGCCTAAGCCTGGCTGTAATAGTTACGTACAGTTCAGAAAGTGACAGCCGCGGTCGAAAATGTTCCTAGTTCGATCATTTTCGACTTTTTTACTGTGGTTATTATTATTTTTCAGATACGAGTACAAGTCAGCCTGGTTTCCTAAGATGGAAGCGGGGCAACCCGAAAGGCGTATGGCAGTTTTACCCATACCACTAATAGGTTTCTGCGCAGCATCGTACCGGAACGCTAAACTATTTGGCGATATGGCTTTGATGATAGGGTGGTAATGAGCCCCAGCTCAAGCCTCCTATCAAACCAGAAACAATTTAGTAATTATAAATCCCCAGAGTGCGACTGCCGATTATTTATTGACCACATGTGTCAATGTGACCCGCTTATAAAACCATACCGCTTACTACTGTGCCAGAGAGGTCGTCGGTTACATAATATTTCGCGATTTAATTCAGCACGACATGAATAGCTAGGTTCGTAATTGGTGTACTGTGCGGAAACGCCCCAAGATAAGGCCGCATGATAAGTAATGAAAAGAAGTTTCGAGTTTTTCGACTGTTCAATGCGGGTGGATCGTTCGATCGGTATTAATTTGTGGCTAAGGGAATATGAAGCCACATAATTTGATGCATATGATATTTCTTTGCATCGTAAATTGTGCAATTTTTTTCCCCGCGGTATACTGTTTCCACGGTTTATACGCAGATTAGATACTTACAGTACCATTTTATTCATGAACAAGGCCGGCCGCTTAGTTTCATAAATTGTCTATAAGAAAACTTTCTATCGCCAGACCTACCTACGCTTCTGATGTTCAAAATGATTAGTCTGCGAATATCAGAACCACACGTCCGATTCGACAAAATTGAGTCGTCTGCAGGGTTTAATCTAAGTAATAATAATAACTAATATTTAAATAAAAATTAATCGCCGAAATGTATGTATGTAACTACGCGTAACTTCTGAACGGCTGGACCAAATTGGATAATTTATTTTTTTGTTACGTTTGTAATTGTCAGGACAAGGTTTGTATAAAAGATTTTTTTTTGGGAAATCCACGGGAAAGACAGTTCCAGCGGGACGCGGACGAAGTCGCAGGCGACAGCTAGTAAGATATAAAGTAGGGGCAGACTTGCAGTGCCGTTCGGCGCCCCGGGCCCCATGTCATCGATTTTTCTATCAGAAAACTTTCTTTCGCACGAACATCAGAAGCGTACGTCTGATCGGGCAAAATCTATAGATCTGCCATTTGCCAGATTAAAAAATAGAAAAGAGAGCCTATTTGTATACCTACTTACCTACTTTGCAAAAAGGAAGATTTAAGAAAAAAGGAAATATAAGGATGTTTGTAATGTTTATCCTACATAATTTTCAGAAATAAATAAGTAGGTATCTATGTGTAATTAGATCACAGATTGTCAGTGAGAAGAAAAGAGTGATAAAAAATCTTCAAAACCGTACCTACTTAGCTGGGTGTATTACTGGTTACTCTTAGTTCTTTCTGTGACCTTATAGAGAACCTTATGGAGATGAAGGTGGACCCCGGGAGAACTTTTGGAAAAGGAGGACTTGTTCTCCATTTGAAACCCTAAGCATGCCTGCAGTCTATAAGGCCTAGACTAGACCACAAGAGAAAAGATTAGATAAATTACAGATTGTATGAGCAAGTGTCTTCTTCAGAA
Source organism: Maniola jurtina (assembly GCF_905333055.1). Taxonomy (NCBI): domain Eukaryota; kingdom Metazoa; phylum Arthropoda; class Insecta; order Lepidoptera; family Nymphalidae; genus Maniola; species Maniola jurtina. The sequence goes on from NC_060032.1 coordinate 6,902,706, forward strand.
TTTTTTCTGACAGATTATCTGATAATAATAATATGCGGCCGGACTGAATTAATAATAATGGTTTTTATCGTAAGGCATAAAAAAACCCATATACAAAATAAAAGTTACAATAGAATATACGTTACATTAAAAAGCATGTACACATACACTAAAGCTAAAGCTAGAACCGCACTACAGAGGGACAGCGCGTCACGGCTCTTCTCAAATACACTGTACCTACTGCAGCTTTTTTTTTCCGGTCGTTCACCGTTGATTGTAATAGAGTTTAGTGCGGTTCGACCCTAAAAGGGTGTATTGGGGATAGACAGGTAATACAAGTTCTTTTCAAAATGAGTACATTCAAACGTACCTTTTATTAGTTAAATGGGCTTATTTTTTCCGACTTTCAGTACTGATATACCACTTATATGGACCGTTCGATCCATATAATTTCGATTAAGTTCGATACAATCCGTGCCGTGGACGAAATCGTGGGCACGGAAGTGGATACGTAGTAGTTTACTGTTTAATACATACGTAGGTAGGAACTATTTACTGAGTATCTACGTACGCAAGATTCTCACGCTAAAATAAATGCTATAAATTTTGAATTAGGTTCCTGAGACTTTAAATATTGTAGTAAGAATTTTTTAATTCATAACTCTCCCTTTTGTTTTCATAAAATCTAAAATCAACGTTAATAAGATACTGTGAGTAAATTCTTACCTTTACGTTTCGTTTTTGAAATCAATTTAACATTTGCAAAACTGTTGATTTTAATAACACAAAAGTAGATCACACAATGAATTTTGAGCACTTAAATAATTATTGACGTGAGCAGAACGTGTTGATTACGAGCACACGACGAGCAGAGCAACGGAACATCAGACAAACGAGGCAGCCAAACTGTACAAAAAGCACAGAATATTATTATTGCACCGAAGGACGAATGAGCCGGCCACCCGCGCCTGGTGTCGTTGCCTGCCGCCCGGCTCGTTCGCTCTCACTCTGTCAAAGATTAAAACGAAAACAGACCTTACAAAAGCGATGAAACGTCCAATATTATATTCCATTCTCTGGTGTGTTTTTCTCACACTTTTTGAACGAGTCAATTAAATAACAACAAGCAATCACCGGACCATGACCTGGGGTTTCTTAAAACCAGCACCCGACGCCGCTGTCTGTCATTATATAAAAAAATAAAATTAAAAATGTAATTTTCACTGCAACAAGATAAAGTTGAAAACGAAAACCTAACTGCGATCGTCCTAATAAATGCTGAAATATTCTAGTAAAATTGTTTTTCTGTCGCTTGGTATATTTTAATGTTGTAGTACATTTACGTTTATGAACTCAGAATTTTCTTCTCCTTCGTTTGACACCCCAGTCGATACAATAGCAAAAAAAAAAAAAATTGGAGACTCTCACTTTTTTTCATGTAAAATCCGTTAGGTCAATTTTTTGTATAAAATGTAGCCTATGTCACCCGGATCTTTCCGGCGAATTGATTGACACCTCATTCATCAAAATCGGTCCAGTAATTTAGGCGCTACGGTGGAACACACAGAATCTGGATACAAACATACATAGTTACATAAATAGACTGCTAAAATCATAACCTTTCCTTTTGGCTTTGCCGCAGTCTCGGGTAAAAATAGAAATAGCTCATGAAATCCCTATACCTCATATGATAGCTTATTTTTTTTAAATTCTCTATAAAAATGATGAGTTCATGCAATTTTTTATAACAAATGCCGGCAACATCAGAATTCAGAATTATGAAAATTAACTATTTATGAACTCAAGAATACATATAAGTGTAACAGATTCGAACCGCAAAGTGCGAACCTCATAATTTGCAAACAAAACTCCTCTCGAGTCTCGAGGTCTGGACTATTATTTCATGTGACATATCTGCACTTAGCGTATTATTCTTTGAAGTTTTATATACGCATATAGGCGACTGACACGTTTACACGCGAAGTCGTGAGTGAAAATTTAAAAAATAGACTGATTAGATTACAGCACTTTTCGTTTTAGTTTTTGTCACTATTCTGAGAGAAAACAGATAATAAACATGGCTGGGAATAACGCTAAGCGTTTACTTAAATATGTGTCTAATCAAACTGTTATTTCAGCAAGAAATTGTAAGTACTTACCGCACAATTATTAAATTATAAGTATATAGGTATTGTGCTAAAATAGTCAATTTAAAATTGAACTATGTAATTGTCTTTCATCAAGTTCTTATTCTTGTTTCATGGATTTAACTTTTAAGAGGTTAGGTTATCCAAGTTAGACTTTACTTTCTCCAATTAAATAAATAAGTAAGATATGTTTTACATAGGTACCTAATTAACTAGTGCCTTACCAATGTCTAAACTTTTACCATTTTCTCCCAAGTTAAAAATTTAAATAAGTATGTCTCATTATAATATTTTTAAGTAAGTATATTATTTTTGGTAACTATAAAAAAGTTCATTTTAGTAGGTAGGTAAGGGTCCTTTCATTCTGAAGTGGTGATAAATAATTTAAAACTATGGATGTGGTCTAGAGGATAGCCGCTAGATGCTCACTGTCTATTTATCATTTTTGTTTAGATGGAACAGCTAAAAGGGTGGTGGCATCAAAGCCTGTTGTGGAAATGGATGGTGATGAGATGACCCGTATCATATGGGAAAAGATTAAAGAGAAACTTATCTTTCCTTATGTTAAGGTAAGTTTTATTAACCCCCAACCCAAAAAGAGGGGTGCTTATAAGTTTGACGTGTGTATCTGTCTTTGGCATCCTAGCTCCTAAACTAATGAACCGATTTTAATTTAGTTTTTTTTGTTTGAAAGGTGGCTTGATCGAGTGTTCTTAGCTATAATCCAAGAAAATCGGTTCAGCCGTTTGAAAGTTATCAGCTCTTTTCTAGTTACAGTAACCTTCACTTGTCAGGGGTGTTATTAATTTTTAATTTACACTTATTTCAATCTTTTTTATTATTTTCGCTCTTTATACATAGATTTCTAATTACATATTTTAATATACCTACTTAAAATTAAGTTTCTTAAACATCCTACAGGAACTCTTTGATTTTCTGGGACAAAAGTACCCTATGTCCTTCCCTGGGATCTAACCTATCCTATCAAATTTTGACAGACAGACCAATGTATAAGCTCAAATTGTTCAGTCTAGAAACTTGAGATTTTCTCTCTCTAACTTAGGCACTCACTAAGAAATGTTTTGGGGAATTCTAATTGAGTAAAGTTAGGGTGGGTCAGCTAATGTATGATTTTAAGAGCTATACATATTAAATTTCGTTATTAAATCTATGCGAAATTTGGTAGAGAGAGCTTGCATCCTGGGGACGGACATAGGCTACTTTTTGTCCTGGAAAATCAAAGAATTCCCATGGGGTTTTCAATAAAACATGAATCCTCATGGTTGTCATAGATATCATTTGTATATAAATCTGCCTAGAAAACAAACTTGTGTATTGCAGTGTTTAAGGAAGCAAAAATAGTAGGTACCTGTAGTAGTAGTATAGTCGTTCGAGTATTACTTTAATTATGCCCCTGGGGGCATAGACCCATTGTTTCCCAGTATATAGGTATAATCTATGATCATTGCTGTTAATAAAGACAATTAGAATTAATTGATGTGGTCTTCTTTGTTAGGTATTATCATAAACTCTGTGTGGGTATTATAGTGGGATAGATTTAGAAGGGTTTCATGTACTCTATCTGTATTAAAAATTAGTTTTAGATACAAGATACCCGCGACTTCGTCAGCGTGGATTTAAGTTTATAAATAAAGTGGCATTCCTTATCACAAAAGAAAAAACAGGCCAAGTGCGAGTCAGACTCGTGCACTGAGGATTCTGTATTTCTCAGACTACTCTCCTACTCTGGTACTCGGGTACTATGGTATTTTTGCGACATTTTGCACAATAAATCAAAAACTATTGTAAGCTTGGCCCATATTAATTATCTATAAAACATAGTTGGCGCCACTCAAATCATAACATCATATTAGAAGGCGTCATTGATTGGCTGAAGTTGTTCAACATCTGATCGATAAACGTACTGTATATAAAATTCTTATAGTTTTTAGTTGATGAATTGTAGCATAATAAAGGATAATATTTGTAATCAATATATAAGATGAAAACATCTTTATTACTTAGATGATTTGTGAAACGAGCTTGATGATTTGTATATTAGTCACTAAGTTTATTCATTGTACAATTTGGATTGGCCGATAACGATAAGATAAAAAGGGGAGTGGCTAATAAACGTGGAGAGGTTACCTGTAAGAGTGGTTTTAAAACGACGACATTCAAAAATATACTAACGTAAGAGGAACAACATTTATTTGACACAAATGTAAAAGTTAATAAATTTAAATATGAAATAAAAGTGTAATAATTTATCATAAAGATTGTGTTTGTGATTTCGTCAGACCTTACCCAAAAGGTCAGAAGTGGGATATCAAGAAAATATAATATTTTCTTGTCACGCTCACGACTCAGAGAAACAAGTGGAAATATACAGAGGAACGAGAAAGAAGTGGAGGTCTAGTAGACCACAGACATTTTGGAGCACAAGGCCAATATTTGGGCCTCAATATATCAAAGTACCTAGTCATGGCATCAAAGGATTTCTGGATAAACGGGTAGGATCTTTCCATGATTTTATTTTTATTGATACCTATTAATGGTAATTTTTTTTTATTTGTGTGGGTTTTCGTTTTGTTTGTTCTACATTTAGTTATCATTTTGTTAGAAAGCTTTGCTCCGAGTTGGAATGGAAATTATATAACGTTATGATACCTAGAATTACCCACATGTTTATAATTCATCTTGTATATTGGTTATACAAATGCGATCGACCTTCAAATTGTGGTTTAAATAACATTGAGGTATTTAGAAGGCTTATTTTACAATGAAAAATGAAAAATGTTTATTTACAAAATACAGTCTTGTACAATTTTCCTGTGTCTGTGTGGTGGTACCCGCACTAGGTTATCCTGTATCGTGGGTACAATGGAATAGATAGTGAACATAGTGTTAAACAATATAAAAAGTGTGGTTTACTTAATGATGGGCGTTATTGTTACTTTTAAATAGTTTTCAGGATGTATCTACTATGTCCTGCCGGGGTTTTATTTCTCATTAAATGATTTCACAGGTGAATATCTCACGGAACGTGGTATTTCAATCTTCACACTTGTAATCGTGTGCCGAATTAGTTTGGTTAAGAGTTACGATAGGGATTTATTTTCACATAGTGGTTTTGTTTTACGGAAGGTAGGTTCTGGATTTAGGTTCAATCGTTTGCTGCACTCATTGTATAGATAGATGTTTTCCTTTTTCTAGCACACAGTGACGCGATATTATCACACAGCACTCATTGGGCATCTTGAATGTTGTTTTGTGAAATTATTATTTTTTGTAAACCGCTTTGGGATAAGGTAGAAAAAGTTACATGAAATAGCTTTTCGTTTTACGCCTGCCAGTGAAATAATCCGTCTCTACTTGTAATGGTTACTAAGTGATTGGGGATATAAAATGTTAATTGATAAAAATGAAGGTGATCCGTTGTAATAAAGTAATAGTGACCAGGGTTAATAAATTGAGCATTTTGAGAAATATAAATCCTAAAATGGGTGTAAAAGTAGGTTTATCTTATCTGGTTATTCTTTAACTAAATTTAAAATTATGGTAGGTAGGTAGTCAGATAGTTTTAAAATACGGGGTGCATAAATAAGTGTTTTTTTTTTTACAAAAGTGAGGAGAAATGTTTTCATTTATCTATTTTTACCACTTGAAACGCGTAATGTTTGAGTTTCAAACATAACTTTGCTGATAACAGCTCACCATGAACAACCCATGGCCGGCCCACTACTGAGCAACAAGTGTCTCCTCACAGAATGAGAAGGGTTTAGGCCGTAGTCTACCACGCTAGATAACAGCTAATTTACTTTTAATACTGGCACAATAATTTGAGTACTACGAGTAGCAGGTAGGTATAGTATATGGGCAGCGGGGTTTTTTTTTTTTTTGTTTACCTGTATTCACGCAATTAACTGTGTACTGCCGCATTTAAATGCAATATGATTTTGTTTTTATTGGATTAACATCGCTTGGCGGGTTAAATTCCTGGCAAATGTTCTATTAAAATTAGAGTAAGTTTTTTTTTAATGGTAATATACCTACAGTACTGCCCTTAGGGCAGGGCGCGATTATAAGTACCTACTACCAAAATACTATTTTCTTTGTTGTACGAAAGAAATTTTAGGCAAATATCTTTGCACTACGCTCGCGTTTGTGGCATGACATTATCCCAGAAATATATTTAAAAAAATTTTCACGCTCGCTTGACTCGCTTCGCGATAGTTCAGTTTCGATATGCATTTAGTTAACGAAACTCTCAGGAAACCACGTTTGTTGTGCTCTCGAAATTGATCAGTCTGTTTGATAAAATCGAAATGCGGTGCCTTATAAATTTCGCTTAGGAGCGCCGGTAGTATCTCATGATAATATGAATAGTGATCATAATTTTTTTTTTTAGGCTGATTAAGCATTGAAGGTTTTTCGGCTGGTCTGGCATTTCGCCTGATTTTATGTTTTTGCTTATTTAGCGCGTTCAGGAAAGCTTTGACAACGTTTTATAACATGAGTATATATATATTTTTTTTGTTTTAGTTACCGAAACAGAAAAAAAAAGCATTAAAGATGTGGGACCGAGGGATAAATCTAGTGTGATTTTTGGTTGGATTATGAAGTTGTAGTTAGGGTATTTAAAATAGAAAGATTTCAATTGTAGGAAATGATGTAAAACATGTTGAGGATAAGTTGTCTAATAAAGTCGATAATTCACTTGTTGGATGTCACGCGATCTCATTGCGAGGAGGAATCTTTTTCTTGTCTCTGTTTTTATAAATACGGTGTTCTGACGGGTTTTTTATTTACGTCTCGGATTATTGAATACTTTCGGTGTTTGATTGGACGGTTAGAGGTTGCAAAAGCAATCGCCCTCTAATTAAAACATTTATTTAGGCATTAGTTCAATTTGGATTAAATCTCGCGAAAAGCCACGGTGGCTGTCTCTCGCGCGTCTTGGAAAGACATTCCTAATGCCTGTTTTTCTGAGGGAGGGATGCATTATCAAGTGAGATGAGCTGCAATGTTTGCGGCTGACTATTTTGGAAAATTTGCAATCGTGGCAAGTGGAGTAAAGTTTGACTAAGCTATTTAATGAACAAAGTATATAATGGATTTGGTGAATGGTTATATTATATAACATTTTGATAAATGGATGAATTTGAAGAGTGTATGTATGTGGTTGATGCACATTTGTTTCATATTTTTACTTAAGTTATAAAGTATTACATTTGGTGAGTAGTTATTTATATTTGGTAGGGTAGGTTTGATAAACAGGTAGTTATCTTGATTAATAAGTGAGTTATCATTTTATAAATGCGTACTTTAATGTTTGATGAACTGGTATACTTGATAAATGTGCATATTTTCATACTTCAAAGACAAGTTGTACCTATTAGTTTCTTCAAGCTTTTAGTTGCTGATAATTATATTAACATTCTTTAGAGCGCATGTCCTATGGACGAAATCGTTTATACATACTTTCACTGTTTGAAATGTTACAATCATAAAGATATAGTTATGACTAGAGGGGGTCATAGCTTGTTGCCGCTCTTGTACATCCATGTGTCAACTAGGTATTGTTATCTCAGTATATTTCAGGGAACCTCCGTTCGGGTGAAAGCGATAGCTGTTGGATAAATGCTTGTTGGGTTATCAGAAGACCGTGTAGTCTTCGATGAGGTTACTTGTAAATATTATAGCGAAATAGTAAGTTTAAAAATAGAATGAGGCTAAACTAAAAAAATGAGACAAAGATAAAAATAATAACTTAAAGCATTGAAACAGCATAAAGTGAAATAGTAACTTACAAACTATACATACATATTTACGAATTATGTAGATAGATATAGTATTACTGGATTATGTATATCAAATAAGAATACTGTCAGCTCATGTTTTGTTTTCGGCGTGGTAATTTTACGCTAAAAATAAAGGCTTAATAATAATAATAATAATTTTACGCTTAAAACTCATAAGAGATATCATGAGGTTCGCTTTCTGTAAAAGTTATTAGCTTTAACAGTTAATTGATTTATTACATTATTTATTTATTATACACTCAACAAGTAAAAGTATTTTGTTTTGACAAAATCCAAAGAAGTACCTATTGGATTAATAAGGCAAGGTACGAAGCATTGGCTGGATTTTACAACATTTAAAGTTTCCTGTTCATTTTTATCATTGAGTTAATTTGAGGCGGAAGGATCCTCTGGAAAATTTTTAAGATTAAGTTATTAGTAAGAAAGTATATTTTGATTAGGTTAGTTTAAAATGTACAGCCGGTAATTTAAAAAAAAATATATATATTTAATTTTACATAATAGGTGAAGCTGGTTGATGCACCAAAAATCGAATTATCATAGGAATTTAATTAAGCTAACATTTTTATTTATTATCAACTTCAAATATACAGTAGCAAACTGATTAGTTGGAATACATGCAGTGATTGGAATATTTAAGTTCCGATAGAAGAATCTATATCGTGGCTTGTTCCTTTATGGACAAGAATATTTTTTTTTGACTCGTGGGACCACTTACACAAAATATCAACGTTCGGTTTGGAGGTCTTCCATGGCTATTCCTACAGTTCCATGAGGTATTGAAGAGGTTAACACTTTGTCGCTCATCACATCAACCAGCACGGCATTTGGGTATGATGGATGGATGTAGATAGGTACACATTTGATGGGGGGGGGGTTTAGTGGTTTGTATCAATAGGAACCAGGGGTTGAATGAGGAAGGCTGAGGACAGTACGTGTGGTGCTTACTAGGGAAGGTTTATGTTCAACAGTGACCTTATGATGATGACGATGTAGATGACGATGATGATGATGATGGACGTACGAGGACGAATCTTTTACGAAACGAATAAAGGAAAATCGAACAGATGCGGGTCATTACGGTTAACATATAAAATAATGTATAAGGTACCTACTTTCTTCTAATCTTTATGATCGATCAGCTTGTGATAGAGATCTTGATGTCGTAGAGAATAGAGATGTATCGAACGGAATATTTATTTCATTTTTTTTCCTGCTATTATGTTGATATCGCTTTTCTCTATGAAAAGGAATTAATGATAAACTAATAGGTATCATTCGGCGGCGAGTCGCGACTGTGTCGTTCCCAGGGTCGAATTTGGTAGTTCTGCTTATGTTACTCGAAACGACAAAGTACGCCATATGGTGCATATTATGGCTAAAATAAAATATATAAGTATCATGTGAAATTATAAATCAAAGATTCTTTTTGCATGTAGATATTATATGGTTAAGAGGCACAAGTGACGCAACTACTGTACCCTGGCGTTTGTTTAACATTGTCCATTAGTACTTCAGAATGTGGATTTTGCTAGAAAAAAAAAAAAAAAAAAAAACAATAGGTAATTGTAAGAAATATGGGAAGCGTAATCTGCATTAAAAGAAAAAGTTTGAATTGGAAGCAACCAGGCATAGGATTTTCATACATCCGTAATCACGTTCCTTTCAACTCTCTAACTATCACGGTTCACGATACGCCGTTCACGGTTCAGGCCGTGACGCACGTGCAGACGGACAGACGGACGGAGAGCAGAGGTTTAGAAAATAGGGTCTCGTAGGCACCCTTCGAGGGGTACGGAACTGGAGAAAACTAAATTATAATAATGATAATAGGTTTTCTAGGTTACCAAGTAAAATTACTTCTCTTAGGTCGGATTGTATTATGATGGATGCTTATGAAACAAAATTAAATGAACGGTCTACTCAAAGTGTTTTATGTTTGCAGGATCCAAGGATGTTGGAAATGAATAAATGAGGAAAAGAAAGACCCAAAACTAGGTATGGGTCAGGGACACAAAGTCCCAAGGAAGGAAAGCCCCGAGGTTACGGGCTATGGACAAAAAGTCCTATAGGAGGAAGGAGGTAGACCCTAGGATAAGGGTCATTAAAAATTTGGATCTGGAGGGAAAGAACCCTAGGATAAGGGTCATTAAAAATTTGGATCTGGAGGGAAATAAGGACAATCACATATGTATCCCGGTAGAAGAGAGACGCGCCAAGGCTCGGAATCCGCGATTTTCCAATAAGAAGGGAAGAAGAAAATATGTGCGTAAAACTATTGCGTTGAAAGTGTATGAAAATGTTTTGTGATTTAAATCGAGAACTGGCGGCGATTAACTTTAAGTTTAGAGAGTTTATTTTATCAAAAGGACAAGAAGTTCACTTACACATATTCATATTAAGAATCGCTCCCGATTCTAAATATAAATATAGAAGAAAACATAATCTTTAAAGGTATGGTGACTATACAATAATATAAAAAGTCAAAACACGTTATATTCGTTAACAAACTATACCTACATCTAGCTAAGATATCTATGGTGTTTGACACTGTTTGATTAAACTTTAAACTTTGTAAAAGATTTTTCCTCCAGTATGAGTTTCGGCAAGTACATTATGTAGTAGAGCTAGGTAGTTTACATACCATAATTAGTCCTAGCTTTATGTAATTGTAGCATAATAGGTATGTTCGTTTTGTGTACCATATTTATGAGATTTAGCTTTAAAGTGATGCGTGTATGTACGGACTTTAATAGTATTTTCCTAACAAATAGACATATTTTGAATTTGTATAATTGACTTATATAATATAGTTCATCAGTTTTCTTATATAATTCTTTAGTGGGAAGGAGAGTCTAGTTGGAACAGAACTTTTAACAATTTATTTTGAGATACTTGAAACCCTTTAAAGTAGTTTTTAGTAATTAGTTTTACATGCTCATCCCCAAATCTCTATTGAGTGTTCCTGTAAAATATTGGCTTGTGAGTTATAATTGATGCTTCGGACTTTATGCATATACCTACCTTCTTTGATTAAATTGAGGCCTCCTTTAGTTGCTACTGGTCTCGCAATTTTTGATATCTTTATGATTTTTGAAAAATTATTTATAAATTTAGAGTGTCTGCATCTTTTTATTTTAATATTAGCGGAAGAGAACAGAAAAATGAATTTTAGATTAAAGGCTAAATTTGAGTGCTACTGTAGACTGGCAGGTAAAGTTGCGAGGGTAAATAGTTTGGAATTGAATTGAGTTTATCTGCTATTTTCTAATTATATCGGATGGAAAGGGGTGCTGCGAGTGCTCTAAAATTAAGTTGCAATCATAATCAATACCAATGTATCAATAAAACTGTATATTCCTTCTAGTTAAGTTAGCAAGAATATTAATTTAATTAATTACTATCTTAATTTTTTTTTTGTTTTGTTGAACTAAGTCTTTGTCATTTTGGTTGTGAAGTTTACATGTTACTTAAGTTTTAATTTTTTTTTAAAAGCGATGAGACTCGCTTAAAACAGGATGGCCGAGCTGTAAGCTTGGCCCATATTAATTATCTATAAAACATAGTTGGCGCCACTCAAATCATAACATCATATTAGAAGGCGTCATTGATTGGCTGAAGTTGTTCAACATCTGATCGATAAACGTACTGTATATAAAATTCTTATAGTTTTTAGTTGATGAATTGTAGCATAATAAAGGATAATATTTGTAATCAATATATAAGATGAAAACATCTTTATTACTTAGATGATTTGTGAAACGAGCTTGATGATTTGTATATTAGTCACTAAGTTTATTCATTGTACAATTTGGATTGGCCGATAACGATAAGATAAAAAGGGGAGTGGCTAATAAACGTGGAGAGGTTACCTGTAAGAGTGGTTTTAAAACGACGACATTCAAAAATATACTAACGTAAGAGGAACAACATTTATTTGACACAAATGTAAAAGTTAATAAATTTAAATATGAAATAAAAGTGTAATAATTTATCATAAAGATTGTGTTTGTGATTTCGTCAGACCTTACCCAAAACTATTATGCATAAAAATTAATAAAAATCTGTTTTTGATTGTACAAGTAAAAGCCCTTTCATATGATACCCTACTTGGTATAGTTATCTTACTTTGAAGATTGAACACAGTTTTAGGATTTTTTCCTTTACTTGACAGACACTACAGACGGACAGACGGGTAGACAGACTGGCAACAAAGTGATCCTATAAGGGTTCCGTTTTTCCTTTTGAGGTACGGGAGACCATAAGCCCAACATACCAAGGTACCTAAAAATACTTAACTAATAAATCTTATCAAGGCCCTTTTTCTCAGAAAAGGCTTGAGGTTTCAAGTTGAAACGGTATATATGTATACTAAGGTCAATGGTCCTAATTGCTGTGTAAAACCTGTTACCGCTACATAGAGGTATATTTAAACATTGAAAAAAAAAGACAATGTCCAGGGTATCGGAGAGCGAATATCGAAAACAATTTCACTTTACTCCGGCTTCGTCGAAAAGGTATTTTAATCATTGTATGAGGTTTGTTTGACATTTTTGGAAAAGTTTCTACCATTTGCGAAATAATTGTCCGTCGAAGTTTTTAGCAACTAATATGCCAACGGAACCCTATCATAAAGTAGGGTTCCGTAATGTTCTGAATACTGAAACGCAATTGACCGGTTTTTTTAAACGGATGGCCACCGAATGGGTCAATATCCGCACTTAGCAGATATCGAACTTGGCGTCACTTTGTGCCCAAGCGCCGTGGCTGATTATAATGAAAGTTGTTTTATTTGGAACAGGATTTAAAACCACATTTTATTTTTAACTAGATGGTGCTGGCGACTTCGTCCGTGTGGATTTAGGTTTTTAAAAATTCACGTGGGAACTTATATTTCTATTGATGATGCAGTCTAAGATGGAAGGGGGTTAACTAAGAAGGAGTATGGCAGTTTTATTAAACCCACACTCATTATCGGTTTCCGCACGAAAATACTTGGCGGCAAGGCTTTGCCGGTAGAATGGTAACTAGCCACGGCTGTAGTCTCCAGAGCAGACTAGAGACAATTTGGAAGTATATTCCCAATGCCTCTGTCGGGAATCGAACCCTCAAATCTTCCATTTATAAGACTACAGCGCTAACCACTGCGCGAGGGAGGTCGTCAAACTCTTGTATTTTCCGGAATAGCAAAATAATGTGTCCGTTTTCGGAATTCAATCTATCTCTGTATCAAATAGATAGACAAGGCCTGCAACTTTATCCACGGGATTTAGAATTTTTAAAAATTGCGCGTTGATATTTTGATTTTTTGGAATAAAAAGTAGTCTATATCCGTCTCCGGGATGTAAGATATATCTCTGTACTTTTCGTCAAAATAAGTTAAATTGAGGGCCGTCAATGCCAAAAGGTAACAGACAAACAGACACATTTTTGCATTTTTAATTATGGATTACGGTCAACTAACTGGTCCTGGTAACGTAACAATTAAGGATTGTTGTCTTACCAAAAATTGAAAACGGGATAAATGGTTCTCTGTAGTCAGCGAATTTCAATTTACGAATTTGTTCAAATAGCTTATAGGTTTTGGCTCAGGAACGGAAGAAAGGCCTTTCGTTATGCTGGTTTGCGAGTTTTATGAAGTTATAGACTATAGAGCAAATTATACTCGTGATCATGACGATTACTTAGAAGAGAGTTAGGTACTTATTACATTAACAATATTTACAATTGAACAGAGCTTATCTCATATTAGATATTTTAAGTAGACAATTTCATTTCAAGTAGGTACCTACGGTTTAAAAATATTTTTTTATCTGAATCTAGAGTAGGTATTTCACCATTTATCATTGCAAGTTATCTCATAGTTTTATGACACTTTCTTATCTCTAGTTTACTAGAGTGTTATTTGTTCTGTATTTTACTGCTATTGTATCTACTTACTATATTAGGTACTATGCTAAATGACACACATGCAAATAATGACGCTCAATATTTGTTTTATCTATGTTTTAATAAGTGGCTAAAACCGTTGAAGTATCAAAGGCTAGCCTTGAGCTGGCCCACCAGTACCGATTACTTTATGCACGCGCAAAAGCACTGCCTACCTTATTACTGATCTGTTTATTTTTGAATTAGGTAGGTAGCTACCATAGGCCGCGATTTAAAAAAATAAGCAACTGTCTGTCGAAAGCGAAACCACAGTTCACGACAGTTAGGGAACTTGTAACAAAACTTCGAGACTTCGACGTCACTGGCCTGCCAGTAAAATGTTCTAACATTTGACGCTAGGTACATAGATGCTATGTAGCCTTTGAAACACCTATTTTTCTCTGAGTTTACGCCACCCACAGCCGTATATTTGACTTATCGTCGATATCGACCAAACCGAGATCAAACCGAGAGTTCCCTTACTCTAGTTCACTCTGGCGAAACTGTCTGTTCTCAATGCTGTCTACCGGCCAAGATCTTCCTTGATAAAAAAAATGTAATTAACAAACTAATTTCTTCAACAGCTAGATTGCCTCTACTACGATCTGGGTCTACCTCATCGTGATGCTACCGAAGACCAAGTGACGATCGACGCGGCGCACGCCATACTCAAACATAATGTGGGCATCAAATGCGCTACCATTACTCCCGACGAACAGAGAGTTGAAGGTAAATTAAGAGGAAGTTTTCTAGAAGAACTTATTACTGGTAGGAACGCGTAGATATCTGCTGGGAAAAATATGGTGAACTCTAAAATCTGATATACCTAGTAATTATTGAACGAATCGAAAAGAGGATCTACTCTTAGCTTAAAATAGCGTCTCACTTAATAACTTAGTGATAACATTTTAAATGAAAATGTGGCAGTTTAATTTCTTAGCTTCCGGCAAACCATGGCAGTACTGAAAACATAATTCGCTGACCATGACTTTTACGTACCAACCTATGTAGCAGTAAGTAGGCAATCATATACGTATACAGCGCGTGTCCAGGGGTTTCTATAAGCATTTCAAAATGGTAGTCTAGCTCTGTTGGTTTTGTAAAATATACCAAGAATGTCATTCATTTGTACTTATATTTTAGAATTCAAATTGAAGAAAATGTGGCTCAGTCCAAACGGGACCATCCGTAATATTTTGGGCGGTACTGTCTTCCGCGAACCCATTTTATGCAAAAGCATTCCGCGCGTTATACCAGGATGGACCAACGCTATTGTAATCGGTCGTCACGCCCACGGAGATCAGTACAAGGCACAAGACTTCGTGGTTCCTAAACCTGGCAAGGTAAGTACAGAGTAAGTCGATAAAGTAAGCGCTTGTTTGGGATGGATAGACATAAATGTGTGCTTGAAGTATTGCTCGCACTGCTCGTACTGCTCTTCAAATGGCATATTTTGTACTTTCATTACAAGAATGGAAAATCTCCGCTTGCACACAACGGGAAGAGCCGCAAGCAGTAAATTTTCCAGAAGGTCCTTGATAAAGGTGCTAATGCTTAGGTACATATGAAGGCTTCAGAGTTCTATATGAATATTTTGTGCTCGTTTGCTATTGTTAAGCGACAGCATTGTTCAGAAAAAATTTCAAGGCGGCCTTAGTGGCCTTTATTCCAAATGCTAAAAATAAATTGTGCAATTTTATTTGAGAAACGAACCCAACCAGTTTTAAACAGGTATTTTCAAGACAGTTTTTGTGCATTTTCTCTGTACAGGTGGAGATGGTTTACACGGCGGAAGACGGCACAGTTGAGAAGCGCCTCTTATACGACTTTAAATCTCCTGGTATTGCTCAAGGAATGTATAATACTGACGAATCTATAAAAGCTTTTGCGCATTCTAGTTTTCAGGTAGGTACATACATCTTACATTGTAATTTTAGATTGAGTGCTCTTGAATTTTTTTATCATAATAAATATTTCATTCTCAGAATATTACTTTGTATTAGACATGTTAGAAAAAATAAGCAGATGGCTCCGCTTAAATCATTCAGTCGATTTTTTCTTAGACATTATAATTAGCTTAACTTGTGGATTTTGTAATATGTCTAACATATTTCTAAATGGAATGGAAAACTAATATAAAATTTAATAGTCCATGTCTGATACTATAAGGGTCGAGTCATGCTAGGGCAGAGTTGAAGCACAGGGTCTCAAATTCTTCACAATAAATGTGTGAAGCGCGCGCACCAATAAGCACTGGCCGCGCGCAGTCGCTTGTTTTTATCTTATCTCAGTTTGTGCATTTCGCTGTAAAGATAGGTTGATGTTTTGATATTGGTTGACGCTTCGGTGCGCTTTGACTCTACGCTAGTCTGCCCCGACCTTTAGGCTAAGGTTCGAATGTTTAATACCAATTGGTGTTATATCAAGTTTATATTTGGGGCAAGTACCTAATAATAATTTAAAGTATTTGTCAGGTCGCACTACAAAAGAAGTGGCCACTATATTTGTCCACCAAGAACACTATCCTGAAACGTTATGACGGCCGTTTTAAAGATATTTTCCAAGAAATATACGAAAGTGACTACAAGAAGCAGTTTGAGGACGCTAAAATCTGGTACGAGCATCGTTTAATTGACGATATGGTAGCTCAAGCGATAAAAAGTGCTGGAGGTTTTGTCTGGTCTTGTAAGAACTATGATGGCGATGTCCAGTCAGATGTTGTTGCGCAGGTAATATTGTTTATATTGTATTTATTTTCTTTTCATAAAAACTTTTTGTTGTTTTGAGCTTAGTGAAGATAGACTATGGCAGCTTCCTTTACAGTCTACACCGGGGTGTATACTGTATAAGGATGTGAAGCGAAGAATATGATAAAGGATTGTTTAATTTTCATAGCTGATTTTAGTTGTAGTGGGGAAAAGGATGTATTCTCTTAAAATAGTTTTCAAAGATCTTTTCAATAAAGTAAATGTTTTCTTTTTTTAATATATTCTTATTTGTAATTCTGTTTTTTGCTGTAATTTCAAGATCCTATAGAACTTATAAATAAGGTCAGGATCAATAGTGTAGTTTTACAATTTTGACTTGATGCGTTTTTTTCTAATTGAACTTTTAATTTCTACTATCGATAGATCGATCGATCAAATCTATAGATTTGGTTAAAATATTTTCGTTTTTCACGAGAAAGTAGCATCCCCAAAGTGGCATTTTGGTCAAAAACAGATGTTTACATTGTGAATCATACATACACGTAAAAAGATTTTCTCGATTTCTGAACATAAAAAAGTGTAAATGATACTTTTTGATCCTAACCTCCTTAAGTATTTTCGTAGGGTTACGGGTCGCTCGGTATGATGACATCAGTGCTGATGTGCCCGGACGGCCGCACTGTGGAATCGGAAGCGGCCCACGGCACCGTGACGCGTCACTACCGCATGCATCAACAGGGAAAACCCACCTCCACCAACCCCGTTGCATCTATCTACGCCTGGACTAGAGGTCTCATCCATCGCGCTAAGCTTGACGGCACCCCAGAACTTGAACGCTTCGCTAACTCTTTGGAAGAGGTAAGGATTTATGACGGTTCAAAGTTGACCTAACAGGATTGGACGAGGGCTCTCTCACACTAAACTTGACAGCACCCCAGAACTTTTGGAAGAGGCAAGTTTAGTACGATGATTTAAAGTTTAACTAATGCGAAAGTTTATGTCTAACAACCCTGTGGAGTCTATCTTGACCTGAACGTTTCGCGTTAGGCTTGTAAACTTGCCTCCACCAAACCTGTCGCCTTTATGCCTTGATGACTGGATTAGACTTTCGCAAACTCATTTGGTAAGTTAAGGATTAATATTAATCAACATTATTAAAATAATCAAAAATTTTAAGCGGCAGTGTAAGCTTCTGTAAACAAACCTGACACATAAATTAATTAATTTTAATTTTATCTAACAATCTTGCGATTTGCGAATATGTTATCAGTATCAATTCTTTCACGCTTTAATTAGCTTTACTAAAGTGACGATCAGTTTTATTTATGAATATATTTTCTAATCTTACGATATGAATGCATTAATCAATAGAAGTTGAAAAATTTACAAGAACCAAAGTAGGTATGGAAATGTGATGGATCTAATAATGTTTTGATATCATAATGTATTCTGCATACATAAAAAGGTCATTGATATATTATGTTTTATATCAGATGATTGCCATTCATATTTGGACGGGTCATTGTGTTTTATCTATTGAAGTCATTGACGTGCGTAGTCTCGTGACGTAAGCGCATTTAGCCATGTTGTTTTTATTTAACGATGGCGCCAAAATAGAAGCACCATTAGGCACTATTTTAACAGTGTACTAGGTAGGGAAAGAACATACGTTCGTCTTACAATCAAATGATTTTCTATCTTGTACCTACCTAATTCTTATCTACAATGAAATATCCATGCTATACAATAACTTATCTACCTGCCACTGATGCACTATGTATGTATGTATAGATAATAATAAATGATTGATTTATTTTTAGTTTATCAATATCAATCAAAAATATCAAATTATTAAGTGTTGGAAATTGGGATTATTGCAAATTGCAATAGGCGGAGTCGAGAAAAATATAATTAGTTATATCGGAAGATTTATCGGTACTTAATAATAGTGTATTCAACGAACAAGCGCTGTCGCGACAGTATGAAGCATTATTATTATTAATACAGAGCAACATTTCACGTAAACTCGCTTATCGCGATACCAATGTACTCTATGCATCCGCATGTGCGCTTGCGAGTTTCCCTAGTAGGGTATAACAGTCAGCCTCAGAATTCTAGTAGCAAATCCGCGAAACTATTGTATCAAAAACCTGTCGCACTAATGACCTTTTTCTATAAACAGTGTCTCGTTTTAACATTGTCTTAAGTCTGAGTAAAGTCAAAGTGCTTCCCATAGATCTCAAAATAAAACGTTAAGCTGTTAAACTAATATGTCAATAATGCTTCCGTAAAAACAATAATTTTGCAAACTTGTTTAAATTGGAATGTTTTGATTGCAGGCTTGCGTCGAATGTATAGACAGTGGCAAGATGACGAAGGATCTGGTCATTTGTATCCACGGCATGACCAATACTAAAGAGGGGATGTTCTTGCACACAGAGGACTTCCTTCAGGCAATCGCAGAACAACTAGAGCGTAAACTGTCCAAGTAAATAGTAAAAAAAAATAGAATAAAAGGGTAGCTAAAATTATTTAAAAACTTTTATTTTTTTACTTCATCTTAATCAATTGGTAAATGTATATAGTTACTTGATAATATTTTTATTAGTATTTATTTTAGTTACCTACTCATCACAACACAACCATATGTAATATTCTTGGGACCATAGTATATTAAATTGCATTTTTTAGTATGTAGTTAGTCTAAATATTTTGTGCTGCTGCTTTGTGTACAATTAGATATCTTGTGGATGCAATTATTGGTTAACTATAGCAGCATTTGAGAAAAGATAGGTCCAGGTTAGTGCTGGTGAGTATAAGAGTAAAATGTCTACATACACAAATTCTGTATAAAAACATTTCTATTTTGAAAAGAAATTAAAAAAAAAAATTGCTGTACCAGTGTCACAAATATTTTGTATTGCCACTTGTTTTGAATGCACATAAAATGCCCTTGTATGTAAGTTTTATAAAAGTTTTATAATGAAAATATAATTTCATATTGATGTCAATGTTTCTTTTATTCCTGTTCTTAATAAATCTAATAGTTACTTAGCAACTTCAGATATTTAGTGGTTGCTAGCTGGTTAGCATTTGGTTGCTATGATGAAATTAAGATATTATAGATTAATTAGTTTGATCTTCAGTTTGGTAGATCAAGTATTTTAAGTACATTTGAAACTATCTCAACCTTTTTAGTTTTTACTGTCATATTGGTAACATAATGGGTAACTATGTGGCTGGTAACTAGAAACATGAAAACTTAAAAAAAACTTCAAAAGTAGGTATGTACTGTTAAATCAAAGCCAGGTTCCTTGATGAAATGATAGACATAATCCAGCGAATTATTACCCTCAGAACTATTTAAATATTCCGTGCTACATAAACAAATTACTACGTAAACCTAATTTATCAATGTCACATTTTGTATAGGTATCTATTATCTGCCTTTAAGAAGCAGTGTTGCCAGTGGCAGATAGTCAATTGTAACACGAGACATCTCAAAATGTAACATTTTCACGAGAAAAGTAACATTTCCTTATTTTTCGTGGAAAATAAAAGTAATAAGGTACACAGGTTAATATGGCACTTTATTATACAAAAATTTAAACAGTTTTCTTGTCCCATTAGTTAAGCTTAAAAAGAATCGTAGTTAATAATAATTGTTGATTGAATAAATTGACTGCTGATCCTGAAAAAGAAAAACAAATCAATATGTAAAATAATAATATACCAACGGATCTAAAAATGTCTTTGAATAGCTATAACTTATTTTGTTAGGTAATCAATTTATAATACAAGTGTAAATTAAAAATTTATATCACCCCAACAAGTGAAGGTTACATTAACTAGAAAAGAGCTGATAACTTTCAAACGGCTGAACCGATTTTCTTTGATTATAGCTAAGAACACTCTCCATCAAGCCACCTTTCAAACAAAAAAACTAAATTAAAATCGGTTCATTAGTTTGAGAGCTACGATGCCATAGACAGATACACAGATACACACGTCAAACTTATAACACCCCTCTTTTTGGATCGGGAGTTAAAAAGATTAAAATCGTCATATATCGGGCGATCTGGCAACACAGGACTGTTGAGTTTGAGAGGCTACGCACTAGGTGGACTTTGTCTATGTAGCGTTTCATGGCGCGCGTGTGGTGCCTTTTTGGAGCGTTTTTTTTTTTTGTTTAAAGTGGCTGGTTTTTGTGTTTCACTGGCGTTTTTGGTGCTAGAACCATGCTGGAACTAACTGGGAAGCGCTCTAAAGGGGCGCCGTGCGTATGTCGGCGAGCGCCGGCACAGACTAAGTCCTTACTTATATAGTTTCCCTAACTTGAAAATATCTACAAACTTGACATTGGCTAATCTTTGTAAAGCCAGACGAGAGAATAAAAAAAACGCACTAGGTAGGTACGCAGTGAAGAAAATTACGCGGGAATTTCAAATTCGTTTTGTTAACTGAACAATACTAGGTAGGTACCTAACTACTTACCTTGGTCTCAGCAAAGAGATCGATAGATTCGATAGCAAAACTCAAATTTTAAGTTACGCCGGCCGGTATCTACTCAGCTCGCTCTCATTCCTGTAAAGAAAACCGAAGTTACCCACAACAATAACTAAGTAGTAAATAGCTAAATGAACTTCTGGAAACTAATGTGACTTAATAATAAGATGACAGTCAATACAAAAACGAACTGCTTTCAGTTGCAAATACTATGACTTTGTTTTTGCATTAGGTACTGATTCCTTATTTAGTTAACTACTTACTTATTTACTTAAAACTACATTGTATACAACATTTACTTACCAAGCAAGTAGTGTTAGCAACACATATACACAGTCGATAAGGATAACGAACAAACCAATCACTTTCGAATTTTGACGAAATAAAGATACAATTTTTTGTTAGATACATAACTACAATATCACTACCCCGCAACGAATAACTTTATTATCCAAAACAAAGTTGAGTCACAGAGAAAAACAAACAAAACACTTTTTTAATCACAGAGTAATTACAAAACAAAGTGAACTTAGACCAATAACTTAGAGAAAGTGAAATAAACTAACAAATGGGTCAATTACGACAAACGAAAACTCTTGCGAAAACTGTTTTGGATGCGTTCCGTTTCACGATTATTTTTGGTTTGCTGGGAAAAATTTGAATATTTATAAGAGGTCCTAAAAGTAACGTAAAGTAACATTTTGAGTCGTGTAACATGGAGGAAACATGAGGGGGTCAAAAGTAACGTAAAATGTTACAAAAGTAACATTCTGGCAACGCTGTTAAGAAGTCATAATGACGTATGTCAGTTATATCAGCAATGTTGCCACCTAAGTGCTTTCTTTTACATACAGTGTATTTTCTGATATTTCAGCCCCTATAAATTGATTTCCCTAGAGAGAGAATATGCCCTCGGCTTAGACACATACTGACAGTAATAAAGCCTTTATTTACTGACGGTTTACAGTTTGTTAATTTACATTTAAATGTAGGTAGGTAACTATATCAAGTTAGTTACGTTAATCGGTCGCCGTTGTAATGCTCCTGTATCTTTACTTAGGGGGCAAGCGACGGGTCTGCCCGCGAAATTCAAATTTTACTTGGTTTTTCGCAATTTGCAAACTAATACGACAAGGTAGGCTTATGGCACTTTAATTGCGGCAATGGCAGTATCATCCTCACAGGTGTATTAAAAATCTTTACTTGAAAGGGTCCAGTTTAAGAAGTTAGTTCTAGTATCGACTATAACTCACAAACTAGTCGATACTAGAACTAACTAACTTCTTAAACTGGATGGACACTTTGAATTTCGCGGGCAGACCCGTCGTTTCCACCTTAGCCAGGTGTTAGACAACTAGACAAATCAGTATCTTTTTATCAAACGTCAAAACACGCGCTTAGTATGCGAGCTTCTATGAAATACAGGCACGTGACGTCACAATGATTTGACGTGCTTTTTAGTTTAATCGATAATTTTTAACGGTTATTACACTTAAAACTAACAAAGAACGTGGATTTTTTGTATTTAATAAATCACTGAGAAATAATTTAATTTTGACATATGCAAATACCGTAGGTGATGTAGGTAACTATTATAATTTAATAAATAGATTCTAGCCTAGTGTATTTCGAGCCGAGGTTGGCTAGACTGTAGCGTATTTCTTAAAAAGCCATTGTTGGCAACACTACTTGTCAGTTGTCAATATTTTTTCGAATTTGTTTCTGGATTATTTTTGTTTTGTTTACAGTTAACCGAGCTAACTATCATGTATTTCGGTGTTTATAATTCTAAAAGTCTCCTGTGTCTAATAAGTGCATTGGTACTAGTTCAAACTGATAATAAAGATTCCACGTGTTCAAGTTTAAAAGGGGAAATATGTGCCGAAAATCACAATAAATATAGCAAAGGTACGCTCCAGGTTATGCTCATTTAAACTTAGATTGTTTTATTTTAAACACGGTTGTGATAAATTTCTACATATTTCAGAAGTCAACGATTGGCATTCGAGAATAAATAGTGAAATTCGAAATGCATTAGATAAGTATGAACCGTGCGTGGCAAAGAACTGTAGTTGTCATAAAGATGTTATTGCCAAGGATTTGCTACCATTTAGTAGTGGCATTACGAAGGAAATGTTTGCACAGGCTGAAACTAAAGGCACAAAGTATCAGGTAGTAAGCATATCTTTAGTAGAAAGTGTGCTGATTTCACTTGCAATATTATTCAATATCTAGATCTTGATTACCCATTCATTTGCTTTCATTATGAGTAAGCCTTGTTTCTGTGAATCTGATATAGTGATGCTGCCCTAGGCTTCCAATGAGCTTAGTCCAGCACTGGTTTGTTGTAGCATATTCAACACTAGGCCTGCTAGTTATTCTTAACCTTCAAGTTCTCATAATTTCCAGATTATAGAGGGCCATCTGTACCGTCAAAAAGACTGCCACTTTCCTGCAAGATGTGCAGGCATTGAGCATTATCTGAAATCCCTGTTACCTAAGCTCCCTAATATGGAACTAGCAATTAATACAAGAGATTGGCCACAAATTAATAAAGAATGGGGCCACAAGGCAGCACCAGTGTTCTCATTCAGTAAGGTTAACAATTTTTTTCATAAACTTCTCATAGTATTTATTTCTTAATACTACAACATCTTCATAGTATGTATTGATTCATTTAAAAAGTTTAATTTTTACACCAAACTTCTTTTACAATATGGTTTAGTATGGATGGTGTAGTCTGATAAAATCTGTCTCATTTTAGACCAAGGATTATTACGACATTATGTATCCTGCATGGAGTTTTTGGGAAGGTGGACCAGCAATAGCACTCTACCCTACGGGCATTGGTCGTTGGGATCAACACCGATTAACAATTTCGGCGGCTGCTGAAAAGTAAGAAAATGGTTATACACATATATATCTTCATATCTTCCAGATTCCAGAAATTATTTTCCAGAGGGAACATTGTGAAAAGCAGCACTTCTCTAAGAACTGAATACTTAACATTTTTACTAGTCAAGAGTGTTCCAAGGACGAGCGATTGTTTTTGACATTGTTATATGGATAAAATGTTATCCCACTTGAAACAGAAGCTGCTCTTAAGCATAAAGAGATGTTTCTGTATTTGACCATTCATTATGCTTAATTTCTGAGTACTATGACGATGCAAACTAATTAGCACTAAAATTTATATTTATTTAGTTATTCATATACTTATTTAGTTATACAAATGTGTTAATAACAATATATGTATTTGAATAGTTTCAAAATATTTTTCATTGTTTAGATGGCCTTGGGACAAGAAAGAAGGAAAAGGGTTTTTCAGAGGGTCAAGGACAAGTGAAGAGAGGGATGCTTTAGTTTTATTGTCAAGATCAAATCCAGAACTCATGGATGCACAGTATACAAAGAACCAAGCTTGGAAATCTGATGCAGTGAGTTTAATTTTTCAATTGCCATTGCAAGTATTCAATCTACACCCATTCGCAAAATATAAACATTTACATATGTACAGCTGTTGCATATTTTCAGGATACTCTCTATGCAGATCCAGCAAAGGAAGTATCATTTGAAGATCATTGTAAATACAAATATTTATTCAACTATAGAGGAGTTGCAGCAAGTTTTCGTTTAAAGCATTTATTTCTATGCAAATCATTAGTATTTCATGTTGGTGAAGACTGGCTAGAATTCTTTTACCCATCTCTAAAACCTTGGGTACATTATGTTCCGCTCAGTCCAAAAGCAAGTCAAGAAGAAATTATGAAATACATAATATATTTTAAAGAACATGACTCATTAGCTAAAGATATAGCCGACAGAGGATTTCAGCATATTTGGGATCATCTTACTGATAAAGATGTCAAATGTTATTGGAAAAAATTGCTGAAAAAATATGCTAAACTTGTTAAATATGATATCAAAAGAGATAGTGATTTAAAAAAAATCTAAAATAAAACTTACATTTGGGAATGATCAAAGGAGTAATAAAAAACGATTTCGCTATAAACTAATAACTTTACTAGCACATTTATAAAGAAAAATTGTTTACAATAAGACAAATTTAATTAAAACTTGTTGGTCTTACATATATGCAATATTTAAAGCTTTCAATTGGATTCGGGTAGATTACACAAATAAAGCTGGCGTCAATGTACAGCAAAGACAAAGAATAGTACTAAAACATTTCACATAAATTAGAGAAGAATAAATAATTCTCCAGTTAGTGAATTACAGAGTTAACAATTTCTCAGGCTCTCTTTAGCCAGCAGAGGGATTCAGATTATAGACTCATATACTATACACAAGAATGAAGATAATGAACATAAATAAGTAGAAATACTAGTAATTAAATATTATGTAGATGCCAGCTTCTAGAACGCGATTTAAAAGTGCAATTAAGAACCAAACAACATTACACATAGACATTATAGCTAAGGGATACACTTGTGACGCGAGATTATAATTTAACATTTTTAATAATCAAAATCAAATGTGTTTTTAGAAATGAGATCCATAGACACGATTACAATGGAAACTACATAAAGACTACATAGTGAATCTCAAATTTGAAGATGAACAAAATATAGATTTTCTTAACTGAAGTCGCGGTCGGGAAGGACTGCGGGCGCGATCAGGGTCCATACGTAGAGGCCCACGCAGAGCCACGACGATGTGATCTTGATCCACATGGACGCCGCATTCTCCTTCGATAGCTGGGAACTCGGGCTGTATGACAAAAATGTGATTTAATATCTAAGAATAAATAATTTTTAATCATTGATGTTTTTATCTAATTTTAATTTTACATCTTCAACAATACAGTGTCAGTGACGTAAGGTCATGACATTAAGAAAATTATCACAGAGATGCAGGGAAGCATCACTACTGCCTTACTGATTAAATTAAAAAAAAAAAAAAAAACAACTTTAAATATAATATGTTCTTTATGAATTTTTGTTCTTAAATGTGTTCATATACCTACATTTTAAACGATTTTTCACGGAAGTCAGCAACTAGTTACGGATAAATACTATGTTGCTAAGAAAGATAACCAAGGATATATAGGTACATACTTGTACCAATTGGTGAGTGTCATCATGATATACAGCGTGGCAAGCGCGAACACGATGTGAAAGAAGGTCCAAGAGTAAGCGACGTCATCTCCCTCATTGTCGAACACCTTGGTCTCCTCGCGGCCGGCCTCGCCTCCGTCGCCTTCTATGGAACCATAACCTGCGCTCAGTGAGCGGCACCGACATGCAGCTGTTACTTTCCATTACAAGCGCTCTGAGCTAAGAGCGGCTCTTGCACGATCGTTGAACATAACGGAACATTCGAGCTGTCGACTGAAAAGTTCTCTACAAAATTTTCTCGACCCTTAATTTCTTGCACTTATTCGGATCAGATTAGTATACAAGAGCAAAATGTTTTTTACTATAGAACATTTAGCTATGTTCACAAAGCTCACAACCTGAGCTCATAACTTTTAACATTAACCCAAAAATTAAATAAATGATCTTACCATCAGTGCATTAAATTTCAATGTTATGGAAGTTACTAGTTGAGAGTTTCAATTAAAAGCAATAATTATTGTTGTTGCTAGTAAGCATTATTTTGTTAAAAAGTCGAAGCACACTGCAATTGAGACAACATCCCTAAACATCTGCCATTGCATACATATCAACTACATTATACTATGATGGATGAATGGATATTATGCATGATTTATTAACAAAAAAAATTAGGCATGAATTTGACAACGTGCACAGGCAGAGCTTATCTATACAATTGCATCAAGATAGAGCACGTGGGTGGCACATTCTAGAATGATTTACTATTTTACCATTGTCTGAAGTTGTTAATTAGTCGTGCTACAATCTCTGAACCGTGCTTCATCTGTGCAGGGGCCCTATGTATAAATCTACCCTTAGCTATTAAAGTTAATATTCACAGTAGTTATTGAAAGCGTGTGAATTCCACCATATCTTGGATTAAATTGTATTATCCCACCGAAGGTCGATATCGATCAAGGCCGAAGCCTAAAGTTCAGTTGGATACTACTAATTTGTAACTTTAATAGATAACACTTAATATGAAAAAAAAAGTCAATGTAGTTTCGGATATTGTAGACTTAGGTCCAAAGGTAATAAAATAATATAAGAATGGATAACTACTGCGACTATTAACTATAAGTTGTAAGCAACTAAAGGAAAAGGGAGACAGACATTTCGCTATGCACACCTTTTATCTTTCAACAATATTAATGAATTTGTGGTCTGTGATTACTTTACCTTCATTAGCAATGAGCCCTCCTTGACCTGCGCCGCGTCGCACCGCACGTTATTACCGGGGAGTTTATTATGAGTTAGTATTACAAATAAAGATATTATAAATTGAATATCAATTTTAAACACATCATAACTTTTTGGTCTACCCCCTTTCTATGTCATTGTACAAGCAAAATCTTATAGATTTTGATTAGAGATAATTAATGACAGTAGAAGACAAACTAAGTAATTAATGACACAGTTAAATTAAATAGCCGATAGAAGTCCCTCTTCACTGGAAACCTGACCAGTATTTGTCTACAGTTAATATTTTCAAACAAAATATGGATAGGCATTTACCTCCAGAGCCTTCCTTAGCAAGAATATGGTCGGACATTGTTATCTTGGACGAAGAGGACGCCGTGCGAATGCTAGAGTATAACACGCTGAGCACCCATATAACAAGCCCGATGATAGATTGCTTGTCGAATGACGACTGTAAAAAAAAAAACTTAAATTATATCCATACTTAATAGTATAAATGCTAAGTGAGTCTGTCTGTCAGCATTCGTTTTACCAATTTTGATAAAAGGTATGGCTACAGGCTAGTTTCCGTGGGATGGGCAATGGCATAGCCTACTTTTTGTCTTGGAATATAAAAGAGTTCCCACAGGATACTTAAAATACCTAGTAGCTGGCAGAGCTGGTATTTGGTACAGAGATTTCACGGGATTTTTGAAACCTAAATCTACGTGGATAAAGTCTCGGGCATCATCGACATAGTTTGTAGTAAAATACTAGGAAACAGTATAAAAGATGGGATAAATGGTCAAAGCAAAATACATAATGTAATATGAAACAATTCATAAAAATAGGGGCTGTTATTTTATTGTAGTAAGTTCATTGTGCGAATTTGGAGGAACAAAATCTCTAACTAAATAATAGTGGTAAAACAAGTGTCTTGCTTATGAAATAATTAAAAGTCCCAACCAACAATTAAATAGACCAATAGGAAAGGAGTAATGTCAACATTCACCTACATGAAAACAGACACAATGACGAAAAGGAAATGAGTTAACACAACACATCACAACCTTCAAAATAATTTAAAAATATATTTCTATCTAGAACAATAAAATTTTATAACTAAATACGGAGCTAGAGCAAGGAGTTATCATAGCAGGTCATGACAAGTCATGGTATGAAATACTTCAATTTTTAATTTAATAACCATCGAAATTCTTTAAATCTTCTTTGAGGATTAATAAATTAAAAATCTCCTTGGATTCATTCTTTGGATACTAGAAAGTGACCATAAAAAATAAGTGCCTTATGAAAAAATTGTGTTTATTTCTATAGGGTTCTGTAGCCGTTTTCTGTGTATAAATACTGGAAACTAGGCTAGGTTGATCATTATTACTGCCACCCATCGCCGGCCCACTACTTTTTAGGGTTTAATTTAGACTGTAGTCCACCATGCTGACAAAGTGCAGATTGGTAGATTTCACACACCTTTTCTTCACTGTGTTTTTCTTCAACTTTAAAGTAAGAGATAATTTTAATTGCTTAAAACGTACATTTGCTTCGAAATGTTTAAGGTGCCCGGGATCAAATTTCAGATCCGAATAGGTGGTTGAAGTCTAAACCACTTCCAGGTTGAAGATTAGGTTACAGAACCCAAAATTAATCCTATAATGAAATGTCACAAAATGGCAATTCCACGATACCATATAAGTACATACCCAATATAGATCTTCTTTAGATTCCTGGCATTGCAATGTTAAATACAATTTGAATACAATGTAAAATACATTCTACTAAATATTAACATCAAAAGGGGATGAATATATTAAGAAATATTTGAAATAAGACTTTTACCATAGATTATGTATGATATAATCCTACGATTTACACAGCATACTAGATTTGGTGTGCCATACAAAACGGTCATTCTTTTTTGTGCAGATTCCAAGCCGCTCCCCACCGAGCATATCGGGATTTAAAATTGACACTTTGTATCAAATGGTCCTCGTGTTGACAGATAAAATTAACATTTAGCTTGAGTACGCTAACATGACGCACGCTGCAGCTATCAGCGGTAAGAGCCGAATGTCGTTTGTTATTTTTGAATAACGAAGCGATTTTCGAGCAAGTGGGAGATAAATGTCAAGGAAGTACACACCTGTTTGTCACCGGTAAAGCTGGCGTTACACTCGCCGACGGAGTTGGAGAGCGCGGACCAGGTGAGGTACATGACGTAGAGCGACACGACGGCCGACTGCAGCAGGCCGGAGCGCGGCTGGTGCTCCTGCACCGACGGCAGGATGGAGATCGCGCTCGCGCCCACCACGAGGATCAGGTTGAACGAGATGAAGAACTTGGACAGGTCACATCCGTCGGGCTGAGAACACGTCAGTCAATTCAATACAATCTTAACATTGTAATAATATTGTAATAAGAAAGTTGGTATGTTTGGATGTTTCATGACTGTTACTCCTTCACGCAACAATGACTGAACCGATCTGGCTGAAAGAAATGGAGGTAGCTTTATATCCTGAATTAGCACATACTTTATATTCTGAAAAATCAGTTTCCACAGGTTTAAAAAAAATCAATCCACGCGCATTTTAGAACACATTCTGTGAGGAAATAACAGTTTTAAATTCAAAACACTATTTACATTGAATAAAATTGGCTTTTGCTCACTGGTTTTATAGAAGGAGCGCTTCTTGAGCTAGTGTAGTGAAAATAACTACACACCTATTTCTAAACTGAATTTTTAAGGTAACAACCGTAACAGCCAGTCTTCTTACCTTAGTATAATAGACGTAAAGCAATACAATGCCAGTAATTGTAAGCGCATAGCATGACAACATAGCCAATAACAGCGCCGAGTACCAGCCTTTTGATTGTGTCTCTTCATAATTTGCTGCAATCACAAACCACCGGGTTTTATTATGAACTTATTTGCAATCAATGCAATTAAAAATTGTTAGTCTGCAGTGTCATAGAGCCAATCTGGTTAACAGAAATCAAAAGTATTTTATTGAAATAAATTTAACAAGTGTCTTTGAATCGCTGATTGAATCGGAATGCTGTCTTCAGAGAAAAAAGAAACGCGGCAGTTCTTCTTTTCTAATATTCATTTACAATACTATGCCATGCATAAGTAATAACAGTTTGTCAAATCCATGCTCTTTTATCATAAATACCTAATTTAATTATTTTATGCACAATATGAGTGCACAATTAATATATAACAAGCTTAATTTAGCAATTTTTTCCAGTTATTTTTTTTCAGTTCCATTCCATAAAACTGAATGAAAACATTTATTAGAGAATTAGATCTATATTAAAAGTTTAAAAAGAAAGTTAAATTGTATCTATATTAAATTAATTGATACTTACAAACCCATCTTTCCGCCCATGTATGGGCAAAGTCAATGATCAATATGAGCTGTATGACAATGAAGCAAAAGCCGCCAATCATGCCAAACACCATCCAAGTAGAAGCAAATGACCCCTCTGGTATGAAGAAAGCGCCAATGATGCCACCAATCACAACAAGGTACTTGATCCCCCAGAACCTTAAAACCATGGAATATTACAATAATACTAATTATGAAACACATTTGCAACCTCTCACTGGATCTGCTTCAACTATTCCTCTTTTTTTAACAGACTAGTGCTTCGCTACAACTAGGTCTGCTAGCAAGTGACAATGCAACCTAAGATGGAGTGCACTTGCCTAGAAAAATGCTTATTCACTCTTGACTTGACCTTAAAAGTGGAGAAGAAAACTGATGCCGGAAGGGCATTCCATACCCATGCCTGCTAAAAATATCACTTTGTTATTGTTATCTCTAAAAAAAATTTGCACCCTAAAATCAAAATTTATTTTGTGCTGTTTATTTAAATTTTCAGTTAGATGCGTCATTTAAAAGTGTTTTCAGAATTGCACATCTCCCCGAGTCTAAAATTAGTCCGGAGGGGCAGGCGCGCGGTTTAACTTCTGTGTTGCATTCTTAGGGTCTCAAACATGTATAGTTTTGATGTCGCCAGCAAGTCTAGTAGTCTCAAATTTATTTATGACGTCATCAATTTTTCTTCAACAAAACTGACATTTCGCATCAAGAAGGGAATACCGATTATCCAGAATATTTAATATATTCTGAACATTTTTCAGGAAATTTGTTCATTCAAAATAAAATATATTTACCCATTTTGTATGCCGGCTCTGGGATCCTTAGAAGATTTGACACCAATCATAATCAATGCCATGAGACAGAAAAAGAGACATGTTGCAAAACAAATTCTGTAAAAATAAAGAGCTTATTACTGTCATGTATCTGCAATTTGATGTCATGTATCTGTTAATATCATATTGGTGACAATAATCAACAACTATTAAATTGAAACAATAAAGTTTAAATGTTTAAGATTCATACTTTGTGGTTGTGGATATCTAGATAAATAGTAATGTTACCTGTAAACCGCTAAATAGCCAACAGCCTGGTCACAATCAACTTTAAAATTGCCTGGCACTAATCCCGTTGAATTTGCACAAAATGGTACCTGGAAATAATGTTTTATCTCAATATTTCCTTTTTATTCAAATTCAAATTATTTTTATTCAAGTAAACTTTTAAAAAGTGCTTTCGAATCGTCAAAATAATCTACCACTGGTTCGGAATGCCATTCCTACCGAGAAGAACCAGCAAGAAACTCGGCGGTTGCTCTTTTCAAGTATTCAATTTACAATAATATGCCAATATATATATATATATATATTAGACTTGCAACTAATAGTATATTCGGCAGTATACCGAATACCGAATATTCAGCGAGGCCCCTGACCGAATAGCCGAATATTCGGCAAAAGTATTCGGCTGGTTTTTTTTATTAAATTGGATTAAATTATGTACCTGGTTTATGTACCAATGACTACTTAATAAATGATTATAAAAGAAATGAGAACCTTACCCTTCTAAATTTTGATTACCACAATAAATATTCAAATACATAGAATCCTCCATTTTTCCAATTCAGAAGATGATTATGTACCTGTGTTATGCACCAATGACTACTTAAATGATTATAACAGAAATGAAAATATGAATATATACGTAATCAATTGTTTTAATTTTTCATTTTACCAATTATTTCTCTATGACAAAATATATTATTTAAGTATTCGGTATATTTGGCTGCTTTTATTATATTCGGCCGAATACCGAATATCTACATATTATTCGGCCGAATATAATAAAAGCAGCCAAATAGGCCGAATACCGAATAGTAACCGAATATTCGTTGCAAGTCTAATATATATTATTATTTAAACATTCTAATAACAACACTTTGGTAAAAATTGGATGATCTTTTGGACAAATAAGAACATAATAATTGATGAACAGATTAGTGATAGTTAGTTTGATTATTATTATTTATTATGGCCTTTACGGATTCCTTTTTATAAATAAACATACAAATTTAAAATAATAGTACAGTAAAATAAAAACAAACTTTTTTCATTTGGTCATGTAGCCCTGGCGCAAGAGTGATGCAGGCTACAACCATCACCAGGAGCATCATGAGGGTGTACATGAGGCGCGTGGAGGTGGAGTTGGCGCACGAGGGGCACGCCGAGCAGCACAGGGAGCAAGCAGCACTGCCGCAGCAGCATGCCAGCTAGAACATGTTATTACTACAATGAGGATTTTTATATATATTATATTTCCGTAGTTTGAAATCAACTTTATATATATTATATTAAATATAACTGAAGTGGGTTGCAAAATTTGCTTATCCAGATATTGCTTATGTTTTTGGTCTTCAAAAGTTCTAACCATTTAAATTAATATTTTACATTTCTTATTATAAGTATGTGGTTCTAATGATCATGTTGGATTTTTGTGGATTTTCATAATAATGGTTTTAATGGTGCAAACAACATTACTATAAACCATTATGTTCGAAGAGCCAAGAAAAAAGTTTTGTTTGTCTTTCACTCTACGAAACAGATAAGCTACACAATCACAATTTAAATAAGATAGAGAGGATAGAGAATAGAGATTTATATGAATGTGAAGACAAAGGTTTATTGATTTGTTTTACCTGAGCTGCGGAACATAGTCCCAGTACGGCCCCCATACTAACAAACTTATTGATCAACTAAATTACGTTTTAGAGGGTTTAGTTACTTCAATACACACTCATTAAAAGAAAAAAATCGTATAATCAAAAACAAAATGACTAATTTATCGACCAAGAAATTTTCTAATTGTTTGTCATTTTTTGACAAGCAGCTCGATTCCGTAAAACCTGCATCAATCATTATTACAATCGCAATTGTTGTTATTGGCTTAATTTATGCTATTCTTGTTGCAACAGTGCATTGTAACCAATAACATGGCCAATAACGAGCGAGCATCAACCAATAAGAGGGGATTGCAATCGTGACATTGTAGCTGTCATTCTACCGTAATAATCATTGACACCGGATATTAGGGTGACCAGATTTAAATAATTGATAATCCTGATAGAGTTAAAGTCAAAACGGGTAACATTGATATAGTAGCCGGAGTTTTTAGGTCAATAGAG
Organism: Maniola jurtina; assembly: GCF_905333055.1. Taxonomy (NCBI): domain Eukaryota; kingdom Metazoa; phylum Arthropoda; class Insecta; order Lepidoptera; family Nymphalidae; genus Maniola; species Maniola jurtina. The sequence goes on from NC_060032.1 coordinate 6,936,674, forward strand.
AAGTTTTGTGTAAATCTTGTGGTGCCGCCAGACACTTGCAGCAAACGAAAAAGCAAGCATTCAAAGCGTTGCTGGTATGTGCAAACCACAGACCTAGTATAATAGGCTAGTCATTTAAGCTTAAATTAGGTAAGAATCTCGGAATTCGAGATACCTAGCTGGAAGTCTGTAAATACTTATATATTGACACCCTAAAAGTTTGTCTAAAGTGTTCGATTGTTTTGGGAACGAGACTCTTAGTTAATTGATCTATTATGTATGGAATCAAAAACACTGCGCTTAGCTTCATTACTATACCGTATCATTCACTAATGGGTGTTCCTCAAGGCTCTATTCTAGGTCCCTTTATGTTTTTGGTATATGTAAACGATTTACCATATTTCGCCAAAAAATTTTCTTGCAATTACTTATTGTGCTATTAATTGTAAGATAACTGTACCAAGTGGGGTATCATAATATGAAAAGGCCTTGCCTATACATTTTAAAACAGATTTTTATTTATTTTTTTGCATAGTAGTTTTGATTTGTCGTGCAAAATGTCGGAAAAATACCCGAGTACAGAACCCTTGATGCGCGAGTCTGACTCGCACTTGGCCGGTTTTTTTTTTGTGACGGATGAGCCGTGCGGCAAAGTAACATCTCACTACGCTGCGTCAGATCAGATCACAGATGAGTTGTCCGCTGATTTTCAGTAGGTATTCTATGCGGTAAGAGGAAAATCCTATGAGAAGCGATCATTGGGAAATCTTAAATTAATAAAACAAAACAATTTTTAAATCTAAAGTTTATATTTTGTAAATATACATATTCAATTAATAACATGATAAAATAAATAAGTATAAGGTCAAGAATTGTTCCATTGTCCATACAATATTTTATTGTAATAGAAAATAAAGAAATTATGTTTTGATGAATAAATGTAGGTTTCATACATACTTAATAATTTATGTGCATCGTTGGTTTTACAGATTTTCACATAAAATATAATTTAATCCAGAGTAATACCTAGGTATGTACTTACTCTTTCATAGTAATAATTTTTCAAGACATAAATTAATAAAAATAAGCATAAATTCATTCTAAAATTAATTGAGGTATAATCTAGACAAAAATAGTCCATTTAAAGAACCTAGGTAAGTAGGTAAATAAAATTAATATGGAATCAACATTTAACTATTTTTCATCACTGCATAACATTGCACATTATGAGATTATGAGTATCTATGCTTCCCAATCCTACTGGATTAAGATAAAATAGATAAACATTGCAAGCTATCGTAGATAAGAGAGCTTTCTTGTTGCACTTGTACGTCTACAAAACATTTTGTGATGTTCGCAATACAGATAAACACTTCATAAACATACACTCCATAAACAATATACTATGCATAGGTAATTACGAAAAGTGGACAAAACATTTTAATATAGCATCCAGTATTCAATAAATCAATAATTTGGAACAGGTTCTAGACCTTTGCATTAGATACAGTATAAAATAACATCACCTAAATCTAATACGATTTCTGTAAATATAAAACACGCTCACGTTCAACATTAAATTATAAATAATAATCTAGAAAGATTAATAAATAGAATTATAAATATCACAGTAGATCAACTGCCAGCTAGTTTCTACTTTTGAATTCAATTTCATTTATTAACGTAGGTAGCTTGTTTTGGGTAAGTAAATAAATAGTAAGTGTAAAATCTACACATATTTTCAAAACGGTATGTCGAAAAAAGCAACATCTAAAAGGCTGAGCTGACAGTGTCGGTAAAAACTGCTGTGATATTGACAACATGTAAGTATGCCTACATATCCGATCAAAGTACAAAATAGCATCTCAAACAAATACTTACCCTTTGATTGAATATAATTCTTTATTTTACTTAAAACTAATGGTAACCATGAAACCGATTAAAACCGATGCATTCGACGATATGCTTCTTATTTTTTATTGAGAAAACATGCATACTTCCAAGCAAGGTACCTGTAGATAGATACGTAGGTACAGACCTATTCTCACTTAAAATCCAACTTGATCCAAAAGCTTAAAATCAATCCTGAGCTATTCAGCAATGTAAAAATATCCTGCAACATCGAAATGGGCCGCTGATTGACGTTTCAGTTATCCTACTCACATAATATGTAAAATCAAAACACTGCTATTAAATACTATCGAGTATCGGCAGAATTCCAATACGCATTTAGTCTGTCATTCCTTTGTACTTTGGCAAAATTAATTTAGTACAGTGAGCGTTAGGTACTATATAAAATGTATAAATAAATACAATATTAATTTCGGTGTCAAAACTAATGCGTATCGTCCTCATGCATTTATTATATAATGTGCTTACAGTGGTACCTAAGTACCTACATAGAAACAGGAGACATATTTTCACAAAAGACTGCCCACATTTACACATGTAAAGTCTTTAACAAATATTGAAGGGTTTCAACTGCTCACACGCGTTAAGTTTGCATCAAACCAGAACTTAATATAATTATTATTATTATTTATTGGCTTATAATAAAATTTTACATTTTACAGCAAAATGTCTGAAATAATATTTCCATAACTCTAAGAAAGTATATTATGCAACCTACAAAAGCGAGTAACAGGTAAGGTTGATATAAACTCAATATCAAGTATAAGAGAGTAGTATCAAAGATACGCGTCTTACATTATTTTTTACACGATACTTAAGTAAACACTTCAAGTCGCTACAACGTTTTTGGATCAGGGATCGCTCTATGGATACTTTATAAACACTCTTAGGTAGTTGGATGGGAAATATTATTTCCAGTTAAAAGAGATTTTTGGATTTACATATGTACATGCTTCTTTTAAACGGAACAACATAAACCATCAGAGCAACATATGAATTTACTTATTATTCTTACTTAATATGAATATATACACCACTAATTTTTAATTAGGTATATACTTACCATAAAAAAACCTGCTTAGTCAGAATTCGATACTTAACATAGATAACACCTTTGTGCAGGTTGAAAAATTTAAATTGAGTTTTCCAAAAATATTCACCAATAGGTAGGTGGAATAACAAGAATTGGCCAAAATATTGTTAGCGTACACACATCGCGCGTTTCCATGCCGTTTTGTTATTAGTAGCGTAAGCTTTAATAACTTTGATCACTTAAAGTACAAAAAAATCCGATTTCCAATTCAAACAGTAAACCATTCCTATACTCGACAAAAAAAAAATAATAATAATTAAAAAGTAGTTGTGTATATTAAGTACCTACCAATAACTGTCACACAGAGTTAAACTTTGAATTTTTGAAATGTAAGATTGGTATTTTTAAGATTTTAAAAATGCCCACGTCCATACAGAATATTGCCATCTAAAATGTAAATCCTCGTTGACACGTCATTTCAACAAGCTCAGAAGTGGAATATTTCACGATTGTACCTGAGTTTTACAAGAAAAAAAAATAATTGAGGTACGTATTAACAAAAGTATACCTATTGGTTTCTCAATATAATAAGATTTCCATTAACTAAGTACTACGACATAATTGTATTCTGTTATAATACTATAAAAATAATAATTATCTACTTACATGTAAAAATAACAAAATAAGGTGTTTAATGTAGACGGATCTCAAATGATACTTTTCAGTACATAAACACTGCTAATCTTATAAATAAATAAAAAAACACTCTTTTACCATAAAATTCATAAACTTGATTCAGTTAAAACCAAAAAACATTACGAAAAAGACTTAGATGAGACTAGGGCTCGTATCAGATCACTCCAACACTATGCCGCTTTCGTGATGTGGAAATACATTATTTAAGTAAGTAAATTACTTAATATTCGATCGATAATAATAAATCCTAATCGTTGTTTTAATTGGAGGCAGATTACCTTGAGTTCGTGGCAATCATTACGGTCAACGCAAGTTCAATCGCAAACGTTCCTCTTGTTTTGACAAAGTGGTTCTTCGCCATTTTCTTACTAGTAGATACCTACACTCGCAAGAATTTCGTAGATAATAATAATTAGGCAAAATATAAGAACTGCACATTAATTTCTATTGTCTTTAGGATACAAAGATGTATAGTTTAGATATTGCTGGCAAGTTTTGTGGTCCTAAAACCATAATTTTATAACCCAAGAAATTACAAAAAAAAATAGTACCTACTATTTTTTTTGAATAGCTAATTTATTTTCAAAATTGATTTCATGACGTTAGATATGAAGATATAACGAGTTATTTGGCGTATGTTTTACAAAAAATCATTTAGCCGTTTCTTATCTGCAGATGGAGTCCAAGCTTGGTGCATGCTTTAAAATTAATTTTTTGAAACATACCAAGCTAAAACGATGTTGTATATTTTTAGAATCAGCTTTTTTATTTGATACCCCACATGAAGGGTTTTAAAAAATAAATTTCATCCGAAAAATTATGATATCATCAAATGATTTAGGAGCACAAAAACCGGCAACTATCGAAACTATAAGTCTTATAATAATAATAATAGCCTTTGTTATGTTGATCAACAAGGTCCTCATGTTTTGCAAATAAAATTCCTCTTGCGATTAGTACCTAAGTTATAGTGCATTATTATTAATCAATAAGAATGAGTGCGACAAAATATCTAGGTAGACGCTGGAATTTATTTTTGTTAATGACAATGTTTTGTGGAAATACATTAGACATTTATAAATAATATTCGATTGGTAGGGTATATCGATTAAGTATTAAGTAAAAAATAAATCTATAATTTTCTTGATGGGCGAAAAATTCTTCTAAATTATGCTTTTTGTACTGACATGGTAAAGTATCTTTTATTTTTTATTATTATGACTTTGGTGCTGAGTGTATACAATATTGAGCAAAATTTTGGCTAAATAAATTAATTATAATACCTACTTAAACTATGTACAAATTACTTACAAAAAAATAAAACTGTCTTTATCTAAATCAACTAAAAATATAAATTCTTAACTATTTAGAAAAAAGGTAGGTCAAGTATAAAATAGTTTAATCATTACGTAATTCTAATAGCTTCAACATATATTGAGATCTGCACATTATAACCAAGCAAGTTAGCACCACTTGGTGTTTGGATTTTGAAAACTATCAATAAAATATCTTATTTACGGGGAATTCAACTAAGATTTATAATTTTTCCGCTCAATTTTAATAATTGGCAATTGCTATTCGAAAAAAACATAGGTAGTTTCAAAACTGTTACCCACGAGAAGGTTTGTAGTACTAAATCTGAGTTCGATTTCTTACAAAATTATACTAATTTAGCCATTGTTTGAAAGAAGGTACAACAGTACGGCGGAGAAAGACCTGGAATACGTCTAAGTCCTTGGTTGTCACGAGAATCATAGTGCCGCGGTCGTGCAAAATAAAATGACCTCAAGGAGGCACCTACCTACCTATAGGCATTACGATTTCATTGTACTTAGAATTATTAAATACTACAAGTATATGACTTCAACTTAAAATATCACTAATAACTATAATGTATTAATTTATATCTAAGCCACAACTTACATCTAGATCCTTACAATATGGCAGTTGTCAAATTGCTAGCTGAGTTGTTGCCTAAGCGCTAAGCTAAGTGATCATTTGGTTTGGTAGAGCGCGGAGTTTCGTTGCGTCAAATAAAAGTTATTAATTACTGACAACAATATCATGATGTATCACAACCATTATTGCAATGAATTACTTATATGTGTATTTGGTAATATTAACAGGTACACATTGTTCATTAAAATATATTATGAATCATGTTTAACATAACGAAAAAACTACTTTGTTTTTTAAGTAGGTATATATAGGTATCTATCCATCTACATACCTACCTCTCTTATGTTGAAGAATTTGGCAAGAGTTATTTATTTATTGAAATTAAAGAAATTGTACACAGACGCTACGTCTATTTATGTCCAGTAGAGAATGGCAATATGACATCGCATTTTATGCGTCATATTCTGAACGTTTTTTGTATTTTAATAAAAAAAACTAGCGAGAAAACGAGCAGGTGGGTCACCTGATATTAAGTGATTACCGCCGCCCATGAACATTTGCTGCACCAGAGGTATGGTATGGCAACCGATGGTTGCTGGCAGTTCAAGATTTTGTTGTTCCGCCCCTTGAATAACCCCATGTTGCCTAATTATTACATAAATTTTAGTTTATTTAACTATAGAATACTGCAAATAATGCAAACTTTGTAAACATACGTTAGCACAGGTATTTAAAGTAAACAACTAGACATTCTACACATTTTTTTTCAATCATCTACAAAAGATACACACACACCTACACAAAAGTATTTGTAAATTGTTGGCAGTGAATGAAATATCTTAATTTCTTGAATTATATTTTAATGCTGTTTGTTCTAAATGTGTAGAATGTAGATCATTGCCATGCTGGTTTTGTACAAAAGATTTTACTTGTATTTGACATTATGGGGTAGCAATCTTCAATATACTTACAATCGCTAAATACCTCGTGTAAACGAATTTTGGTAGCAGTAAACTCAATATTGTGACATAGTTAGCTGAATAAATTCGGCTTTTTTTCTTTATCTTCATTTGAGCACCAATACCTAATAGTGTAGGTAGGTACTAAAAAGAAATGTTTAAAAGTGACATAATAGGTAATATTTATACCTATATAGATCACCCGAATTTAAAATTGGCACAGAAGAATAACATTATAATTTCTGAAAAATATGCTTTTTTTGTTAAAAAAACTTAATACAAAGTTACCTTTCAAAAATATGCTAATAATGTTCATTTTACCGCATAATCGAAGTTTGCTAACTGCTATTCGACTTCGAAATACCGCGCTATTGTATTACAAGAAAAGTACAGTGTAAACTCCATGTAACGTCACTCTATTTAACGACAAACTCCCTTAAGCGTCGAAATCAATTGGCTTCGGTTGGTTTAGCTTGTCTTTCATACCATGTTTCACTCTACATAGCATTACACCCACTCTCAATAACGACAACAATTGAGTAATAAAAAGTACCTTTTAAGTTGCTAAAATTAGTAAAAACTGCGCAGCTGTGTATGATCTATTGTCGCTTTATTATCCTAGCCCACAATAAACTCGACTGTCCGCATCATGCATACCGAACATTCTAAGAAATTCGTTCTTTTGTTTACAAATTGGGATTGCTTGTACGTGTACACTGTTGTTGACCATGACTCATAAGTAGGAGTCATGGATTATCTATACCTTATCATATTCTTAGTTGCTCACAAACTTTCTAGCGTTCAAATAACATTCTTTTTTATGCACATAAATAAACTTTTTCTTTTTCTAATTCTGATGTTTCTTCTTTCCATTTAACGACAACTCTCTATAACGCCATAAAATGCACAGTCCCTTCGGTGTCGTTATATAGAGTTTATACTGTATATAAATGTACTTATTAAAACATTATATTTTACAATAACAGTGTGATATCGTACAAATAATAATCCGTTTAACGATCACATTAAGTAACAGTATAATTTAAAGCAATATAATTTTATTTTATGTACATATCCGAACAACGCTTTGCTTTATATCATTAATAGGTATATTAAATATAATTATCTATTTACAAATATAATTTTTATATTATAATATTTACTTAACAAGTAATATTGCAGCTCGCAATTGCCTTTATTCTTGTCTCGTTTCCTTCTTCTATCACATTTTTCGTCTTCGAGTTGGAAATATGAGTTGACTGGAACGGTTTTTTTTTAAATAATCAGGTAGGTATCTATGTGTGATGGCGATTTCTATTAAAATGCTGTGCTTTGGCCATGCCCGATGTTTTCACAATACCTTCATATATTATTTAATGATTCTGATATATATAAAACCCCGCTGTCATCAATTCTTTATTCAAAATTGTAAAGTTATCACATATCCTTGTTCAGATTTTCGTAGCTCGTAGCCCGTAGCCAATTCAACCTCATAGATTAATTATACGGGTAACTGATTACTAGACGTTACCCTATCCTCAATCCTTATGTAGTCATAGCCTGGCTGTTCACACACTCGTCAATGTCATCACTTATCGGCAGTCATCAGTAGGTGCCCTCACTCGCAGTCCGAGGCGGGCGGCCTACGCTGAGTATTGTCTCCTTGTTCGGATAGGACCAGCATGTATACAATACAGATATGTTCATAAAAATTTAAGTCTAAATTTGTGTAGTCTTTTAGTCGAATCTGAGATAACTTATGGTACTAAGTCATATATTACTACATGTTTTAATTCATTATTACCTAATAATTCAGTCGAAGTATATAATTAGTGATTTATATCACTGAAGTTTATTGCGACCGTAGGTTCTTTACCAAGTCGACTTTGATTTGGTGCGTTAGTTTGCACCCGAGGCATATGCAGCGTGAAAACATTGTTACAGCTGGTCGTAGAAGCTACTCGATAAAGCACTTTTGAAGACGTGGACGGAATTCACTGACTTCATTTTGATACACTATACGAACATCAACGAAGCCCTCATAGATCAAATGATTGCTGATGTTTAAAAATAAAAATCAAATGTTTTTCAGGGAGTTTGAGGGTTTTAAAATTATAACATAGCTTACCTATTATATATATTCTGGAATTATCCCTTCCATGACAATAAATTAATTAAAATAATATTGGAAAAAAATATAATGAATATCTAAAGCCACGTTCACACCAATAAACAGTTTAATTTTTCTTAATATTTGGCGAAAATTATTGCGCTCCTTGTCAGTGTCACATTTTTCCCTAAAAAATATTCTAAATTACGGCAAAAATATTTACTTCCAACTCAATATTAGTGTGAACATGCCATTAAACATTTGTAATAAAAATGTGCTATAGGTATTTATTTTAGGTATTACTAGATACGGTGATATACTTTGTCCTTTTAAAAAAATAAACTTTTAGAATCTAATGAATATTTAGGTTTTGTATATTATTCAATCCTGGTATATCTATTCTTTCACTACAGCTAACAAGAGTCGGTAGAAAATAGTGAAAATCTTACTAGTCAACGACTATTGCTTATGTTTATTGCACGAGGTAGGCGCGTACAGCGTACAGTGGATATGTAACAATGGTTTTCACTCTACAATGCATTGTCAGTCTAACCTTAAATCTAAGTCTCTTAAATCTATTATTCACAGTCTCCGACCGATGGCGACACAGTCGTCTTATGCGTGTCACAGTAAAGGCAAATCTACCGCGCTACAAAAATACGTGGGCACTGGGCAATGTCCCGCAGTCAAAATACGAGCAACATTCACAGAGAAAAAAATATGTCTCCCTTTAACTTTATAACTATTCATAATAATATAATTACTCCGTAAATAAAACCTCATTCGTAATATATTTTCTCGACTTAGCCTAGTTAATCACGTCCCGCACACGGAATAGTCCTCGTCCGAGGAATACTTTTGTATCTGTTTGAATCCGAGAAAAGGAGAGCTTCACTTTCAGTAGCGAAACCGTTCACTTGAGTTCATCACAGCACGCGCAGAAGCGAGCGGTCGCCGTGCCCGCTAGTCTCCGAAACGCGTGCACGCTTTCTTCCATTTGCACTGAGTGCACCAGAGATCGCGTTGGTCCATGCCGTACACCTTGCGACACTTCTTGTTGTCGGAGCGCGGGCGCCGGCCGGGGCTGCCGGGCGAGCTGCTCGCTCCCGTGAACTTTAGGTGCTTCTGAAACAGATACAAATTAACAATATCATATTTTATGAAAGAAAGAACTTAGCCACGTTTTATTTCAGAAAATAAAATCAAAACATACCGGTGAATGCGAGTTTGACCAGGAATGCGTTACGGGAATGCTTATGGGCCGCGCTGATCCATTTTGCATAGTTGATAATAGGCCTTGCCTGAAATAAAAAAATCAATGTTAAATATTAAATAGAGGTACCTACTCAAGATATTTTGCGAGTAAAATTAATATCTGTCGTTTAAAAAATCCCAATGTACATTTAGGAATTAGTGCCAACTTTATGGAGGTATCTAACCTTCATGAATTTTTTTCACAGAGTGAAAAAGTTAAAAGAACTCCGGTTTTTCCACGGGGAGATGGTTTATGCGGGATTTCTACCCACAAAGTCCCCAGGGCCTCAGCGAATGTGAAGAGACTCCGGGATCTGAAATCTCATCGTTGCCTCCCTCGCTTGAAGATCGTTGAAGTGTTTCCGAAGAATCTCGTACCTGTAGGATCCGACCAGCTGCCTTTGATAGTCGGGGTCTTCGTGCGGTGGACGGCACATGTCTCGGTGGGACAGGGTGGGCGCCGGCGCCGGCGCAGCGACTTCACGCTCCGTGTAGTAAAACTCTTCCTCATGATCACTCTCACCTTCTTTCTTGGGCCTAAAACAATATATAAATTTAAGATTACTTTATTTTAAGAGTCATAGTAACCAACCAAGACTATGGCTATCTCTTAAGAGTTTAGACGCAAATAGGTACTCTATCCAAGGTTGCTACGCACAACAATTACGACTGACGAATATTTGGATATTCGTCAAGGCCATTCAAATGTATCATTGAAAATATGTGATATCAGACGGACCCAATCATCGATCCGTTGTATAAGAGCAGGGTCAAGAATATATTAATTGAACCAACAGATGTTATCGGCTAACAGTAGGTAGCAGGACGGCGTTATGTAAGAACGGACGCGACCTTGCGCGTAATGAGCTCGGCCAGGGTGTAGTGGGCAACCTTGTCGCGAAGCCTCGTCGCTTCCGGGTCACTCTAGCTCCATTCTTTCATTTCAAACATCTCTTATTTCAATGAAACTTATTTGAACAGGTTTTTGACGCGTGTATTGTTTAAACTAATTAATTAATTTTTATTTAATTCGATATAAGTTGGCATATTTCATGTCTTCTTTGCAGTTTGCTTACAACACACGTTAAGGACTAGTGTGAACTTGTTTAGGTATATTGAACTGTGCATTTTAACTAAAATAACTATAATTTAAGTACTTATAATTTATGTACTTATTTTATTAATTGGTCTATTTGCGAAATTGATTAATTAGTTTGAAACAAGAGAAAAAGCAGCGCTTTGTAGTAAGTTCAAGCACTTATGCGGTATGAGATACGAGATAAGAATGATCTTCACCCATCTGATGAAAGATGAAAAAGGTATTTTTCATGAATAACCAACCGCTAAATTTGTTGATCGTAGGCTAAAATTTAATGTTACTTCCTATGCCAGTTTCACCTTTAAATCTATGCGGAACTCTTCGGTAAAACTGACTTTGATCGATTAATGGTGATTTTTCTAATGGGATTGGATAAACAAATTAAATACCAACTAAGTAGCTAGGTAGGTATCTACTCGTTTAACTCAACATTTGCCCTTTTATTTAAAGAACTTCAATGTCGTCAGATGTTACGTAATGGCACGGGTTACGTGCGCGAAAGCGGAATGCATAATATCTCGCATTATCGATTTCATATGTATATTCTCGTTGGCAACCGCCATCCAGCGCGTGCAATGCCTCAGCCCATATTAAGCCCGAAGAAGATTAAAGTTCAAGGTTTTATTTCTTTGTCGCATGCGCTGTGCGCACCAATGCAACTGTATGCAATAAACAAAACCACCACAAGACTATGAGTAGGTAAGTACGTACCCTAAATGTGTTTGTCTGATATGAGCCTCGATGGAAGTACACGAACCAGTGATGTAACCGCAGCCTCTCCAAGTGCATTCGAATACTATGTTGATCTGTAACAAACGACACGTAGAGTTAGTTTTTGATGGAGATTGAACAGGTTAATTGTTAGATTGATTGGAAAAACTCGATCAGTACTCAATGAGTTTGTGAAAAAGTAGAGCCTTGAGAAGTGTCTGTCGACAGATATTGCATAGCTTTACTTTTAGCAAATAAAGGGCATTCCTTATCGTGTTTAATATAGAACGAGGCCGTTCCATTTCATTTGTGATATGTTTCACAAGAAGATTTAGTACCGTTGAAATCACAATGTTAAATTGAGCGAAGTATCGTACGGAAACGACTCTAGGTCGCGGCCTTGCCGATGTCGCAACGCCTCACTCCCTCGGTAGACTGCTGTTCGTTGCCACACCCGCTTCGCGCGGTGCGCCTGAGACGCCACCACTCGAACGAATAACCGACTATGTCAGTGATATCTTGAGACCAATGTAAAGTAAATATCAAGACAAATAACATTTCAATCACTTAAAAACTAACAAAATTTAATAATTACGTTTTAGGTGACAAAAATGCGCATAATCTTTTAAAACCTTCCATCAGGCATTGGCATTGAATTAAAATACATTGACATTATAAGCAATGTCACCTACGAGCTGCGGCTGCGACGACGGTGACTAGTTATCTGTTCGTTAATGCGAGGCGGAAACAATTCAGTTTCCCAGCGCGTGTAGTGTAGATACACGTGTTTTGCAATGCGAGGTGAGTTAGTGAGTAATAATACGTGTGTAACACTATGCAATAGCTAGAGAATGTTTATATTTAGTATCGATAGCGACACGAGGTGAGAGCGCGAGGAGACTGGCTCGCTCGCCCAAATTCGTAAGCGACCTTCTGCTCAATGCCACATTACGACGACCGATCAAATTAATCCGATTGCATCGCGAAAGCTTCTTTTTTTAAACGAGATCTATTTAATTTGGTATTGATCAATTGCAACGAGGTAGTCGATAAATCAGGCTATTCTTTAATTTCGTTCGTAGCATGGCGTAACTAGGTAGACGTGCTACGCTATGCTACGCTGTAGCTATATGTACAAATTCATTTTGCACAACTGTATATACTAATAAATAAAGCTTACCTTGTTTTTGTTAATGATTTATTAGGACTTGGCTTCCTGAATAAAGGTAATCAACGAAAGAAGTGGCAGCCATTTTAACAAGGCTTTGAATTTTCTGAGGTCAATTTTAGGATGAGAAAAAGTTTATGTAATAGATTTTATTGATGTGCTTTGATCAGTAAGTAGTTCAGTTCTCAGCTGCAATTGGTTGCAATAGATTTATAGTATATAATGGTACATTTGAGAGATAAATAGGTTGCACGAGTTATGTCAGGGACACAGAATTGGGGTGCGCGGGCGGTATGGCACCGTTGCTACCGCGCGCCGGGGACTGAAGCTATATCAAGTGCATTTAGAACTGGGTCAGGTCAGGGGTGCGGGGGGAGGGGCTATCTAGGTCGCAGCACCACGGCCAAGGGTGGTGTATGAAGGTTGCGCTACTCCTTTGTCTCCGTTTCGCGGAAACTATGTCCAGAGGGATAAAAATATTTATCATTCAAATTTTACCCAGCTAAAAAGGTAGGTAGCTACTAAGTTTCAAAAGGGTCTTTAGCTGGTAAGTATATCGAAACGTAGATGCATATTGCCCGATAATCCTCTATATTCTGTCCTAGCTACCCATAAAAAGGAGCAGCTGTGAACTAGTAATTTAACACGGAATCACCTAATATAATGCGGCCTATGGCAACAGTCATACAATGACGACAGGTCGTGAATCATGACAATGTTACGAGTACCTACCTACATTATATCACAATACGTACATGTCCGCTTACAATGTTCGATAGAGGACATACCTCCCTACTACTTTGATTGTCATTATGCAAAAAAATACATAATAGGAAGTAGGTAAGATTAATGATAGAAGATAGGTATGATATAATCAATATCCCATTAATATTCTCGGTCGGTAACTACTGGCCTAAGTACCTACATAATACTCGTAATTCATAGATATTTAAGTCATCATCATTGCTGACAAAACTGCGCTCAGGTTCCAACAGCATCCTAAACATGTTTGCGAGCAAGATGGATTCACCAATGCTTAAACACATTGTTCAAGTGTTGGTGAGGCCACCTTTGTAAATGTTCTGTCTTTTTGCCACGAATATAATAGGTACTAACATTAGGTTTTAAGTGTGTTTGTATACTAACAAATTGAGCCCTAGTTGCACCAAATAAAAAGATTTAGTTTTATTAAGATTATTATTTGGTAGAACAACGCTAAACAACAAAAAAAGAAAACAAAAAAACTATTATTTAACTTTATATATTGTATTGTTACATATAAACAGTATAAAACTGTGTTTTTAGGTTTGCAATCTACACTAATATTACAAAGGGATAGAGTTCGTAAGTTTGAGTGTAGAGTATAGTCTCCGAAATTACTCTTTCGATTTTCTTTCAAAAATTCTTTCACCATTTGAAAGGTGGTACATTTTTTCAGACGGACATAAGTACAAACACCAAATTTTCCCGAGCGAAGCCGGGCGGATCAGCTATTATGTAAGTAGTACCGGAATAAAATGGAACATCTGAGATCGTATCACAATAATTTTGTGGTTATATCTTTTTCATATTTATTTATTTTGTTAAAATCGTTATTACATTACCTTGCAAATGTAAATGCCAATCGAAATGCAGTTTACCTTTTTTGAAAGGAAATGTGAAACCTTCAATACGATTTACACTAAAACTTTAACAGCCAAGTAAACTATCTACTGAGCCTCAGAAAAGTAAATAATTGGCATAGTCGATCCTTGCCCTATCGAATTCTTTTTTTTTTTTCAAAAAATTTAAGTGTTGATTGATAGCCAGTGTAACTCGGTACGATTTCAGAACTCTGACGATACCCTATACATTCAAATCTATTGAGTCATTTAGAAGTTATGGTAGAATAAAGAAGCTTACATAAGTAGATAGAATGAACCCTGGAAACATTACACTCCTTTTTTTGTACAGTCGTGTAAAAAGTATACGAATCGTTTTGTTGGCATAGGTACGTAAAGCCTACAGTCTAATATTTTATGTGAATGATTCGCCTTCCCCTCGCAACAGAGAGGGTGGGAGTGGAGGGCCCGTCCCTCGCTGCACCACTGACCTAGTTTATACCCTCCATATTACAGCTAACGCAAACTGGGTTCCAACAGGCGAGTTTATTAATCGTTACTATGCTTGCTTTGACGTTTTTAGTCCAGTATTTCAGGATTACTACACATTTAAATATCTTTTGGGATAAGGTATCGACGTACTTCGAGAAATTCTCGCCGAAGCCAAAAATTGTGTAAAAATAATATAAAAAACTGACGGATAGTAATCACCATATCGATCTGTGCCTGACTGACCACACCCGTGACCATGAATTCTCAAAAACTACTTACTAGCTTTTGCCCGCGGTACATAATAATATGTAACATGGATGATGACTACTAGTCAAATTAGTGACTTTTTATCAAACGTCAAAACACTCGCTAGTAAGGGAGCTTGCCTGAAATTCACAGATGTGACGTCATAATATTTGACGTAATTTGAGGTACTTTGCGGCAGTGCGTTAGGCCCGAAGGTTAGGCCAGATTCCAGCCTAACGTACGCAGTGTGTCTATTTACAAGAAACAGAAAAGAATAGAATATATTTTATGCAAATAAACTTTTATAAGTTTGTACACTTAGGTGTCGTTTTATCTAAAGGTGCATAAATGCCTCAGTATATTCTGTAGTCCGTACTGCTACGCGCATGCGTGTCCCTTATAAGCATATTTTGCCTGAAAATCATTGCTAGACTCAAATGAGCTTTAAATCACAGTTAAAAAAATATTCTATCTCAATAATTATGTTATTATCCACCAGGATCTCTAACAAATTGATGGCAGCTTAAAGAGGGTAGAAGAAGATATACCAACACCATAAAGCAGCTTAGTTCCATTTATTGGGTCTAGCAAAAAACTTGGTCATAATTATTATTTTGATCGGACTTGTTTGAATGGCCAAATTATGTTATAGAAAATTCGCAATTATGTTTTGTTTGATAAAAATATGTAAAATTTAAAAACTTACACTCGTGAACCCCAACAAAAGATGACTTAGGTTTGGGTTTATTATAAAAAAATCTGTTGAATTTATTGATAAAAATTCTTTATTGAATGTTATTGCCAAAAAATACATCAGTAATTTTGTTTGTTATATAAATGGAATTATATAACGATTGCGCTAAACTAATTCCGTCGCAAGATTTCAAATCGTCTCTATATTCTACTTCTGCAACCTGCAGTCATGCACTTATAAATACATACTTTTATCTCATAATGGCCGTCCCTGGCCAGTTTCACAGTGTGTCGTATGTACGGCTTACACGTGCCGGGTTGTTTCTCTGTGTGCAGTTTAGTGCAGTTGGATGTAGTACAGAAGCTATGTTTGCTAGTGACGTTATACAGCTCGTGGCAGTTAGCCGAAGAGCGAACACGAGGCAACTTAAATGGAAGTTCTACATATTCCATCTCATAGCAGCTCGAACTTTGCTCAAGCCTTTTATGACTTCTTCTTAATACTATCTGCTTATTATGCTCCTATCGATTCAATTAGAAACTTTTAAAGCTTTATATTCGATCGCGGTTTCACCTTAATAAGTGGTAAGAAAATCGTTTTTTTTTTACTGTGTAAGAGTTTTTGAGTGAATTTAATTAATTTCGGTGCTTAAAGATTTTCTTTCATGTACCTGAGTATAGGTAGCAGCAGAACGCAGACAATAAGTTACTTAATTAGGTTAAAAATA
This sequence comes from Maniola jurtina, assembly GCF_905333055.1. Taxonomy (NCBI): domain Eukaryota; kingdom Metazoa; phylum Arthropoda; class Insecta; order Lepidoptera; family Nymphalidae; genus Maniola; species Maniola jurtina. Next base: position 6,953,253 of record NC_060032.1, read on the forward strand.
AAACTAGCCTACCATTACATCTATCAATGATGGGCATATACAGCATTGCAAAGGTGTCTCTGGTTCAATTGGTGGGTGTTGGTTCAATCAAGTTGGTGCCTCAATTGATTGAAGATTTAAATCGACTGCAACGTTGCTAAGCAGAAAGTTGCGGAAAAAGCCAGACACGTGTAGCCCCAGTGGAGGGGGGCTGAACAGTCGACAAAAGGTCGTGGCCAGAGGGTGGTTGGCAACGGATTCTTTATACATATAAACTAACGCTATACCATACTATAGGTACGACTGCATTATTTAACTTTTAATGATACAGAACATAAGTATCTATTTTACGAAGTAAATTTTACTAAACACGTGTTTAAATTAATTTATTATTGCTCTACTTACTTAAAGTTATCATTAAGTAAGGCATGGCTTACGGTTTACCTATCTATGGGTTTAGCATACTGACTGGTATCTACCTAAATCCTACTCGTATGTGTGTACTGTAGTAAGAGTATATCGTGTACGTACCTGTATGCCACGGTACGGTAGAATCTTACTATGAAAATAACATTTTATTTAGGTAGCGTAATAATTCTATTTTCTCAAGGGGTCATATTGTATTTGTTTGCCTTTAATATTATGTCTCTATGGCAGAGATAAAAAATATCTACAACGCAACAGGATCTTCCTTCGACGTAGTTATTGCGTTTCGAAATTGTTATTATTGTAGAAGATTATATTATATTGTTTGTTATCAAGGTTTTCATTTGGTTTTAAGCGTGTATTGGTGTATATGCAATCCGGCATTAAATGCCGGTTTGTTATTGCGCTGTCTCTTTCTTTGGCGAAACGAGATGGCTTATTGATTTGTTTTCATTGCATCTCTCTTTAGCGCGTTAATGCACATAAGTCTGTTTCGTTTAAGTGACCTTCTCCTTATTTACTTTAACGCAACTCTGCTAGATAAGTTGTTTTGATGGCATCCCGCTCTATCTGTAGAGGGAACGAGGAAGACGCCATGGGTTTGAATGTTTGAATAGTGTATGACGCGGCGGTAGCTTCTAGTTCCTAGCGGTCTTTTTATGCAATCTGTGGTAGGAATAAACGTGGACAGCACTTGCCGTTAATTATGCAACATCCATACCTCAGGCCTCCACCAATTGCGGATGTCCACAAAGCTAACCGTTGAACTACTTGCGTCTCTAGGCTCTACCAAAGTTGGTTATTTTCCAAAATGAAAACTGAAGTCACTTATAATAGGTTTCTAAGAATCGACATTGACGGTCGTTTGATATAATAAAGACCTGTAGGTAGGTATTTCCTACCTAGTTGGTTTCTTAGTGCGACTTGAGTTCATAATTTATGTTGATAAACTTAAAAGTACCAGTTTTGTCAAATTTTTTGTGAAGTAGTATTTTAGGTAAGTAATTGCAATTTCAGATTGTTTTAGACTAGGTACCTACTCGCTTCGCACATAGGTAGGTACCTACCTACTTTATCTGTTTAGGACAGGAAGAAGGCGAAGCTAGGTCGCCACATCTCACGTGGCAGCGCACGCCTCGAATTTCAAAACAAACTTTGTCAACGAACCGAACCTAAAGAGTTTACAAACAAAACCTTTTATGCCTAGATTTGCTTACGAAAATAAGACTAAATAAAGACGTTTCCGCTATAAACAAATTTACCCATGCATATTATTAATTTTTCGCTCTTCCTTCTGAGATTTCTGTCTAATTACTTAGTGATAGCCCGCTCAATTTAGCTCAATAAATTGGGGCAAAGTTACATTAATTCGTATAGAGTTGTAAAATTGTACGAATTTTTAAGATGAAACTTATCGTTTGTCTAAAAAACGCAAAAACCTAATAAATAAATAAAAAAATAATTGCGAACTTTGACCTTGAATATTTTTTTTGCAAATGCTAGATCGATGGGGACTTTCACATTTCATTGAGAACATTCGTACAAATTTTCAGCTCTATGTGAATTATTGTAAACTTGAATATCTATTTCGACTGGGCTATGATTTAAGTAAGGTTATTTAACTATGCATATTTATGATAGGTACATCATACCTCTGTACAAAGCCTTTAACAACATAACAAATAAAATATTCGAGATAAACAAAGGAACAAAGCATAATTTATTGCATTACTGAAATTGTTTTAGATCAAGATTAAGTAAACATTCGTCATTATTTCTGTACAGACATAGATACATATCTCTACGCTAATAGCTACCAGCCAATAATAGCTAATAGCTAGAAATGCCAAATCAGCATGTTTTTGGAAAAGAATAATAAATGATTAGTACCGTAGGTGAGTATTATAGGTCTATGACCGTAGGTATATTTAATTAGGCTTTTAAATGTTATTAAACCTAGGTACTTATTGTGCAGTGGTAAAACTGTGCTACTACAGAGCTTATTTTTTGTTTTTAAAAGTATTCGACAAAGATACTCTTTGAATATAATCTGAGTTACCTATTGGATAAAAATGAGATGGCATTATATTTATAACCAAAGAAAACAATGCACATCGAATGCTTCTTGCACCCCGTGAATAGGGGGCTTCGCGCGCAGGTCACTGAACTGAGCCTCTACGCCGCTGCTCGCTACCCTATCCCATCCATGAGCCAACCCATAATAACTAGCCGCGTCGACAAAACTTTTATCAAGTGTTTTGTTGATAGAGGAAATGTTACCAATTTTTTAATTCACTTCCTGTAAAATCTACCTATCTCTTTTACCAAAGAGAGGTCTCTTTGGTGATTTTAAGAACTTTATAATTATTTTATTGTGGTTTGCATTTGTAAGAAGAAATGCTGAGGATTTTATTAGGTCGCTTGAACGTAAATGTTGATTTACCTACTAACAAAAAATATTTTTGTTATTATCAACCTATATTTATCTTGATAAATAAATTAGCATTTCGAATTTTAAGCCTTCTATTACAAAGCATTAAGAAAATTGGTGTATTTTTACCGGCCCATCTTCGTGCTTCCTTTTCGAAGATAGAGCTGGTGAAGTGCACTGTACTGGTTTGATATTACAAATAGCCATAAAAAAGAGAATAATAAATAAGCAAATGTTGATAATTAAGTCATAAGACTTGCTAGTTCCACACAATCTTCTTCTTCTTCTTCTCTCTGGGCTGGTTTCCGCACTTAAACGTTTCCGTCTGTTGTGCGTGCGTTGCCCCTCCCCGCCGAAGTCTTCACTCCAGCCATCCAAGCTCGCTCCAGAAGCCAAGTAGACCGCCCAGGTTGCCGAGGGCTTCATGAAGTGAGGTTGGGGATCCCAGATCCACACAATATTATATGAACAATATTATACAGTAGAAACAGCATTCCGAAATCCGAACCAGTGAAAAATTTATTGAATAAAAATATATTCTATTCTATTCGAGTTTCATGCCGGTTGGTAGGTTTACATCTGTTTGATAAGTATCGGATAATCTGATAAATAATTATCAAGAGACATTTTACTTATCTTGATACCTACATAATTTTGAACCTTGAACTCTCGTAATACCGATAAGTAGAATAAGCTACTATTGGCGTCACTCAGAAAAGCAGGTATTATTTAAATATTTTTATCGAATTATTGGAATGTCCTCTCAAACCAACACAAAAAACATCAGGTTCAATGTGTAGAGGTTATCCGAGAGTTTTAATCTAAACAAACTAATGCCAAAATAAATAATTTAATTAGAGCGTGATTGCTATCACAACATCTAATTATTCAGTTCACAATCCAAATACCGAAAATATGCGATATCGCTCCGAATCTCGGAAGGAGACTGAATTAAAACCTTCGAAACACCCGTATTTATGCAAGTTCAATCTTGTCGGCCTCCTAGTAACAGATTGTATGACATCGAATGAGCCAAATATCGATTTTATCAAACTACCTGCATTAGATAAATTAATAATTTTATATTATTTTTGACAACTCAAATCAATTTTTAAAAATAACCTTACAGTTCGGCCGTCCTGAATTTAACACGTCCTCGTGTTTCTAATCAATCTTGTCATGTCAGTCGCGGGCTTCCTTGCCCTAAGTCAAATCCAAATCATGGGCTATCCTGCCCTTCGTCAAATCATTAAAACCTACCCTTGAACTGCCGAACTCTCAGTTTTAATATCAAGCCAACAATAAATCCAAACGACTAACTTCTCATTCGATGTATACAAAATCTGAACCACTTATTGCAAATTACTTTCCACTTCACAAAAGACTAAATTCTTAAAAAAAAACTAAAAATTTTAATCACCAAATCAAACTCAATAAAAATTTTAATCAAATGTGGGTTGTTTACAAAAAGATACCAAAACAAAATTAAGACAACGTGAGACACGTCCCGCTTCTGAATTATTGGCGTCACTCAGAAAAGCAGGTATTATTTAAATATTTTTATCGAATTATTGGAATGTCCTCTCAAACCAACACAAAAAACATCAGGTTCAATGTGTAGAGGTTATCCGAGAGTTTTAATCTAAACAAACTAATGCCAAAATAAATAATTTAATTAGAGCGTGATTGCTATCACAACATCTAATTATTCAGTTCACAATCCAAATACCGAAAATATGCGATATCGCTCCGAATCTCGGAAGGAGACTGAATTAAAACCTTCGAAACACCCGTATTTATGCAAGTTCAATCTTGTCGGCCTCCTAGTAACAGATTGTATGACATCGAATGAGCCAAATATCGATTTTATCAAACTACCTGCATTAGATAAATTAATAATTTTATATTATTTTTGACAACTCAAATCAATTTTTAAAAATAACCTTACACTACAAATAAAAAAAATTGAAAATAAGTCTTATAAAACACAAACGGTTATTTATCTGATTGCATATTGTTGTTAATTGGTAGGTACTATGCAGATAGGTAAGTATGGCATAACTACATATATGACTATAAAATGTATAATAAAAGAACACATGCATTGTAGTCCTACAGGTGGTGCGGCAGCGGAAGCTTCGAACTCCGAACCAAACATCCCCCCTTGTCCCGCGAGAAATGCACCCGCGGTTCTTGTTTTTCTGCCTATGACTACAGAGTAACATGTGATAACATAAACATACAGAGGTTCGACGAAGCCGTCTAGGATTCAGAGCAATCGTTAGGAGTGACCCAAACTGGCTCACTTAGTTAAGGCAGTATGTAGAAGAGTCGTCGTATTCGTCATTTACTACGAGATCAAAGGCGTCAGACTACTGTGTCACTCTTTATACTGTGCTATGACAGTACAAGGTACAATAAACACATGAAGAGTACCGTAGCAAGAAACTCCGCGCGTTCGTTTGCCTCATCTCGTTCTCAGAAATGAAGCGAGTTACTAAGTAGGAAGCTAAAATTGCTAGTTTTATTCAGCCATTAGCTCAGCCGTCCCGGGTTTGCCTGGAGTTTATGAAAAATCCTTCCTTACCTCCATGCAAAATCTCAAGTTTCATGACCAAGGCGGTTTGAGCTGTCTGTTAGTTAGTTTATTCTTTTATACCAGTATACATATTTATAGACTACGAATAATATAGTAGGTATGAAGATTATAAATGTATTGTATGGACGAACTACCTACTGTAATATTTTCTATATACCTAACGCTTTATTTGTTAAAAATTTAAATGAACTTTCTTTGTTTCCTTTAGCTTTAAGTAAAACTATATATCAATAAGTTGAATAAGGCAGTAGGTACTTATACACTACTTAGATAAGTTTTTGACCTAAAACGTGACTACTAATAATTTTCTTCTGGTCATAATTTCATAATTATAGAGCAAGCAAGAAAGCAAGAATCCTTACGTTTTAAAAGTACCAATTTAAGATAAAAGATAAACAGATAGTAAATATCTACCTTCCCTTCAAACGAAACGTCAATTTATAAGGGCGAAACACAAAAACTTTAAGGTATGGCTCGCTCGAAAATCGTGATAAAACACTGCATAATATGAGTCAGAGGCCCTGGCGTAGTTTAGTGAGGTGCTGAGGACTCAGTAATGATGAATCAGCTTAGCGGGGCAGCCGCCAATCGGTGTAGAGACGCCTTGCTGGTCACCGACCTCGGCTGGTTCTGACTTGTTACAATTTCACTTTTTCTTCAAACGACGCACTCAGAACTACCTCCAACATGCCCGCGATACTGATTCGCAATTAGATACATACCTGTCTATTTGCAGATTAAACTGTTGTTGTTAAACTTAAATACTTTTAATCTGGTCCAATGCGAAACGATCAGCAATTTTGCAACTCTCGCGACGATATTTGGCTGCTCTTCAAGCCATAAAACTACGCAATTTATTGGTGCGTTGTATTCGTGGAATCCGATGTTACAGATCTGCTGTCGCATAAAGTTTATTTGACTTGTAAAATGGAAAGTTTGTTGAACCCGTAGGACCACTCATTATCGCGTCTGATGAACCCGCAGAGCCATTGTTCCCGCCGGTAATATACGCCGCCGCATAAAGGTAGCTACCTAAGTTGTCACTAAATATTGTTTTCGAATAGATTAATGACTATGGACTTCATTATCATACATTATCAAATTCATTGGCTATACATAGACTACTTTGGTAGGAAACGCGATGTATAACTCCGAAACGAGAATGTTGTGAATGTAATGACAGAAAAGTGATTGATTTCTTTGTATCAACATTGTACTTACATTAAAAAATTATAAATAAATGGGCGATGAGATTAAAAAATTAAAACATGGAAATTGAAACAGCGCAAAGGATCAATATTAGATATACAAATCACAATTCATTAAAAGGGTAGCAATAGATTGTTATTTACTCAGATATACACGAAAGGTATCTTAATTGACTAGGAGAAAAGTAAAGTTCAAATGATGTTATGGTAACCGTAACCAGTAATTAATGTTCTGTTCTCAACCGTAGCCGTAGGCGCAAAGTAAATTCCTGATTCGGAATCAGTTGAAGTGAGTAGCAAGTGATCCTTCGAGATGTAAAGTGTAAACATTTGAACTGTCAAGAACGGGCAGTGCCCCGGCACCGGTGTCAATGCCCTGTCGATGCCGGTTAAAAAAACGCATTGGCTCCACCTATCCGCCGACTGATCCTCGAGACGTGCGTATATGTTAAGAAAAATAGAGCTGCCAATCTAATTCTGCACTTTGTTACCGTTCGTTGTGCGCCCCTTAGCAATATGTTATTATGACGATTCTTTGTATTAAATGGGTGCCAGCTACGTTGCTCTATGTTACTTTCTAAGATTTCTTATAAGACATTAATTACCTTACTCATTACACCACATTCTTTTAAAATATTTGAACTCTAAATAGATACCCGTCTTTCCAATAGGGGTTCCTTGTCGCATAATGCCTATATTAAGGTCGGGTTAAAATGTCGCTACGGAATTATTATTATCAACGGCAACAATGAGTACCTATTAATTATTTAATTACACCCAATGCCGTGTCGCACGCAAGCTAAACACTTCCTCTGCTCTTATTAATTGTGCAAACCACTTAATTGCCTTGTGCGATCAATGTCGACGAAGTCAATATAGCCGAAACAAAACAAGATTCTCTTTTTATCATACTGTGGTCATTGCCTGCTAGGACGGTGTGTTTGACCGCCCCAAGGTCGTGGGGATAGGGTGTGTGAACTTAACGCCCACACGCATCACGCCATGTGCTTAAATTTACATCGAACCTTACGCTTGGAAGAATTTCATATCGAAGGATCATTTACCACCAAAACGATAATGTATCAAGCTACCGATATGCACAGGGTTATTAGAACGAGGGAGTCGTGTGGTGTGTCGGGCGATGACCTGAAGAGCGAGACAGAGCGACAACAAAACTGAAGTTCGCGCGTACCACCGCGACACCATCTTTCTACTGAAGCCGTAAACTAGAAAAATGTATTTTTTTCGCCCTTTGGAATAATACTGGTACCTACGCGATGTATATATCGTGCACCAGTAAAGCACATGTTTATTTGAACATGTAAATTGTATAATCAAATAGGTTCCATTATTTAAATAGTAGGTTGGTAGTTGGTTACTACCTATATCAGCGCGCGTCGCTCGAACACAAAGGACTTGGTTAGGCTAATGCAATCGCCGTATCTAGGTCGCTTGTATGGATGTAACCTATTTTCGCTATTGCACAACACGATCCCACAGTACTTGAATAAGCTATTACAGCTGCCGTTCCAGTTACTCATTCGATCAATAATTATCGAACAAGTCGATTTCTGTAACTAGGTACAGATTTTATGCTGCAACGCCTATTAACAATGACATCGTAATTACACTTTATGATGTAATTAATAATCCATACTTAATAAGATAAATGCGTCTGTCTGATACCTTTTCACTTCCTATCTGCTTAACCGAAATTGACGAAATTTGGTATACAGATAGCTTGTATCCCAGACAGGGACAGGCTACTTTTTATCCCAGAAAATCAAAGAGCTTCTAAGAGTTTCGTAAAGGTCCATCCGATTTATCTATTTTCAAGTAATTGGAGAGGTAGGCAGGCATAGAGATAGTTTGCATACCGGTTGTGCCTTGCCATCCAAAATCTCGGTACACTTAGATAACCAAAGTTTTCGTGTGGCTCTTGGTCTCAGATTGGGAACACCACTGTTTCATCATCACAGATGTTGTCATATTAATTGATGATTGAAATTTAAAATCCATGGACTCTCTTGCCAAAAAAGTGCTGGTAGGCTAGAGATCAAAAGGACCCTTGTCAGTTGTCACCATAGACATTCCTGCACTCACTGAGCCGGAATGGATTAGTCGGGATGATGGCAAGAGATCTGATGGATTGACACTGGTTCCCTGGGAACGGGGATGGACCCTAATGTGGGACGCAATGTGCGTTGATACATTGGTCCCGTGTCAGGGAGACAGCATCAAGTCCGGGAGCCGCAGCAGAAATGGCTGAAACCGGTAAGCGGCGTAAATAAGTATGCCTCTCTTATCGAGAGTTATTTTTTTGTTCCGATTGCTGTGGAGATCCTGGGGCCATAGAGTCTTAGTGGGTAATAGTCTCATCTGGCGAAGGGCTGGCTCATTCTTGCGCAAAGGATCTGCCTGGCTGTCCAGCGCGGAAATGCATCCAGTATTCTTGGCACCATTCCACGCGGGCATGATTTGTAGAGTAGATAAGACTAGCTTTTAGTATTATTGTAAAAAAGAGATCTGTCTTAATAAAATTATTATTAATTATTACTAATTATATAATGATTGTAGATTATTTTATTATTCCAGTGTTTTTATGCAGAGACGCATCAAGTGTATGCGACCTAGAAAGGCGACCCACATTGATAAAATATAATGTAGGTAGGTATCGTTCGCTTTTCGCGTCCTGTTTTACTGGGTTTTGGGTTATAACAATAATTTGAATTGAATATGCATTCAGTTAAGACAAACCAGTTCGTTAACTTCAACTCGTTATTAAAATTTGGAATCATCATTTTTACAAGAGCTTCTCCATTTTTTAAGATTTCAATGAAATCGTAGGTCCAGTCTATTATAGAAAAATACAACCAGGTTACAATTAGAAAATTATAAATTTATTTACTGCGATTATTTTTTCAGTTTTGTATGTAAAATATTGCAGGTGTTTCCACCCACATGGAACAGGTACGAATACATAAGTAAGATATGGATATATAATCAACTAAAGTGCGATTTGAATATTTATTATCTTGTTCAGTATTCATTAGGCAAATTAGCAGTTGTGTAATAGTGATGACTTATTACATCACGTAACGTAAAGCAATTTAGTTTCAATAACAAAGTTACAGTTTAAATAGCGAACTTTTATACATGAGCATTCGACTGAAAATAAACGATGTTCACTCGAATGCAATGTTATGTTGAAAATAAAACCGACTTCAAAAACGACAAACACTAAAAAGTAAAAAATAACTTTTGTTTAGCTACACGTGTAATGCACCTAGGTAAGAAGTCGAGCGAGCATATTAAAACAAAATTAGAAATCCAAGAGTGAAGCTCGCCCGACTTCATACCTAGGTGCATTACACGTGTAGCTAAACAAAAGTTATTTTTTACTTTTTAGTGTTTGTCGTTTTTGAAGTCGGTTTTATTTTTCTTTTGAAAATTTTTTATTTCACAATTTTTAGTGGCCCCACTGTACTATAATATGCTGTGCCCAGTTAAAACCCTACTGTTTACTAAGCTATTACACTGATCGCGAGCAATTTGCTCCTATCCATTGAGGAGTTCTGTTCTTCATCTCCGAAGGTATTCATCAGATCTTCACCAAATTTATATGGGACCACCTGCACAGTATATCCTTTCAAACAAAAAAAAAAAAATTTCCAAATCGGTCCAGGGGTCTTTGAGTAATCGGGGAACATACATAAAAAATATAAAAAAAAAAAAAAAAAAAAAAAAAAAAAGATCCCGACGAATTGAGAACCTCCTCCTTTTTTGGAAGTCGGTTAAAAAACACATGTAACGTTCACGCATGTGGCTGAAAAAAAATCTGACATCGTAGGCTTAACGTTTTTTCTTTATCTAGGAGAGGAAGAAAACAGTTAGGATTTCCCCTTTGCTGCTAAAGTCTAATTAATGTTCGAAGTTTAACAGTAGGTTTTTAATTTATGCAAACACCGATGTTACTGCAAATCGGTAAACAATGCGGAATAAGTACCTAGCTACTATGCGTTATATATTTACTAAGAGGAAGTCGTTATTAACGTAGGATAACTAACTTATCCCATAACCAGAAGTTGCTTGCTACCGCAAACATTTTACGCCCAGAAATGCTCATAAAAATTACCTATGAGTTGCTATAGTATGTATTTACAAATGACGTAGCCAGTTAAATTATGGTCATCGATCATACTAATAGAGGTCAAAGTACAATGAAAAAATGGCTAGATATTCAACTCACGTAAAGCTGACTCTTTAGAGTGGGTATCTATTGTTTATGAAACCTTAAATATTATAGGCTGCTCAAGGGAGACTGCCAATTTTTTTCCGTTTCATCTTCCATGATTAGGAGTTACTCCTAAAGTTTTTCTAATAAGAACATAAGAACCCACGTCCATGTAGCGGTTTCTATAACTGTGACAAAATTCTATTTTTCAGCTTTAATAGTTTCTGAAAGAAATGGCTATGAGCTTAATACAGAGATGTTCAGACGGACTTTACGAAATTTTCTTATGGGTTCTTTATGTTATAACGGAACTCTAAAAATATAGTAATCAGGCAGCGGATGCTCATGCGCGCAAAACGTGGAGGGCTTTCCATAGGTGCAAGCTACGAGTGCGCACTGCGCGTTCGCGCACGACCATTACGCGCTTGCCATTTACACCTAACTGTTTGCGGAGCGGGGAGTGATCTGTGCGCTTCTAGTATCGCAATGTCTTCCGCGTTTTAAATATAGACCGCGAAGGCCGCAGCTCGATTCGTTATGTAGAAATACGCTAGCAATCCAAGCCACAAAGAAATATCGTATAAACCTTGAAACTAAAATTCAGAGACAAAAACACAAATGTTAGTTTTTTGCGCAAACAGCCGATTGTAATTTATAACGGAGTGAGATGCGCAAAGACTGGTGAAGTGACCGATTGAATGTAAGGCAACCAGTGCAGCGGGACAATGGCCACAGTTACATAATTTTTTGCTATCTTGACCTTGTAATAGACAATAGAATAGGCAAATATGTATAGGCAATGTAAATCACACAAGTTTCAGGGTTTTAAACTGTAAGCAATTTCAGGTACATATTGGTCGTGTGGTAAAATCTAGATAGCAAATACTTGTTAAGCCAAGGCCTATAGAAGCCTGTTCATACTTCTACTGTATTTGTCTAGGTTGTCACAAGTATCTGGCGTGCGTGGCAGCATCTTCGCTCACGTGAGCTTCGCTAGCGACAGCGGAGCGCCCTTGCCTTCCACATACGTCTTATCATTTGTTTATCTAAAACTTAGATAGGAATATTGTAGATAGAACACGATGTTCCCGTAATTTACAAATCATTTGATATTTTGTTTCACGTATATTATTACGAAACTTTCAATTTAAATGATTACTTACCTAGATAGTAAATAAAATTATTACTGTTTCCTTAGGGAATTTTTATAGGTAAATAACATCAAAGTGAGTTAGTTACTTTCGTCACAGAATATATTAAAATATGGTTTCGTAGAAGCGGCGAATTAATTATCTACGCTTGGCCCTGAACAGACGCGGAAGTCATTCGCGGTCTCTCCCGATAACAATTGGCTTATATTTTATCAGTTCACGGCGATAACACGACATTCAACGTAACACGCACATTGACGTCATCAGCTGGGATCTACGAATTGTTCTTCTCAATGTTCGTACAGTTTTTCTACTTATAAACCATGTACTTATCTATTTTTAACCCCCGACCCAAAAAGAGGGGTGTTATAAGTTTGATGTGTGTATCTGTGTATCTATCTGTGGCATCGTAGCTCCTAAATTAATGAACCGATTTTAATTTAGTTTTTTTTTGTTTGAAAGGTGGCTTGATCGAGAGTGTTCTTAGCTATAATCCAAGAAAATCGGTTCAGCCGTTTGTAAGTTATCAGCTCTTTTCTAGTTAGTGTACCCTTCACTTGTCGGGGGTGTTATAAATTTTTAATTTACACTTGTTATAAAAAGCTTTTGTGGTATGTATATTTATAAAAAGTATACACTATACACATAAGAAAGAATTACAAAAGTAGCTTGTATCTCGAACGGTAATAATTTACCTGTCTTCAGAGATATTCCAAACGTCCAAAGAGTAAAAATGTTTGAAGTATTTTACTATTGTCTGGATGCAAAATGTTTCTAAAATGTCATTTAAATGTTATCCATTTGTCTTTTTGTCAAGTCATTTATCTTAAATTAACATAACATATGTTTTATGTTCCTGTTTGTAGCTGATGCTAGGAGCTCAGAGTGCCCTGAAAACCTGTTGCAGATATCAGCAAAATTTATTCTAGACTCTAAGATTATTTATAGGCATTCCTAAGGGGCTTTCCTACTGTATAATTTGTTATTATTTAGTGCAGCTTTCTTTTTGAAAGTTAAAAGCTTTTTAAAATATCTACTTATTATAACTATAATATGTTATTATAATGTTATTTCTTTACACAACCGTGGTTATTAAATTAAATTCATCATTCAGTATTGTCATTCTTTATTATTGTAAAAAATATATAATTTGTAGCCCATATTTAGCAGTCGGGGACGATGTAGCTCTATCTATTAGTAAAAGAATTTTCAGAATCGGATTATTATTAGTTCCAGAGATTATCCCTGCCACAACATAATATCACTAAACTACATTTAACAATTTGACTAAGTACCTATAGAATAAAATTTAGATTATGTCGACTTTGTACGTATGGATTTATGTTTAAAAAAAATTCCGTGGGCACTCTTTGATTTTCTGGGAAAAGTTTTCCTGGTGGGACGGCACCAGGATGCACTAATCTAGTTACCAAATTTTGTCGAAATCGGTCCAGCGGTTTATAGGTAGAGGTACTGTTACTTAGTCATTTTATTTTGCGATAAATAACAGTGCAGTTGGTGACGACCTCGCTCTATAGTTTCCGCGTGCAAATCAGCGACTACGTACCTACACTGTATAATCGCATTACATAGCCATTACTATATTTGACCAAACAACTGAAATAGTAGGTACATACTTCGTCGTATGTAATAAAATTATTATCTTTTGAGGAACAAATTATTATCTATCTTAATTTTCTTATATTATAATTGTGTGCTAATTTACATAAATTAGACGTTATTAGAAGTCGCAATATTAAGCAATTTTTAGATTTTTTATTTTATAGTACGTGCTCCCGATGTTTACACGTGCCACTGTTCGTACTTCGTGCTTTCTTTATAGCTGCAGGCGTCATTCTGCCTCGTGGTTTTCCTTATCGCCATTTAACTGATATGACATTTCCGTATAATACTCTGCAAGGTAAGGTTGTTTACGAGGATATTACGTACTTTAAAAGTTAAGGCCGATCATTTTCTTCATTGCGAGTTTTGGTTGAGTTCAATGCTTGTTGACAACCTTTTCACTAGTCAAAATTTTGTAATCTAACTAATTAAGAATTTTAACTCGATATCTAGGTTTGCCACGTTGTTTTTTATTGTATTTCACGGGGTGACCGGGACTCGTGGGCGAACCAATACTGAAAATGACTATGACGTCAGAGCAAAATTCGGCTGCATTGGGCAAATGTTTGACAAGGGTGGCAGCTTTACTCCACGCCAGACCGAACCTGGATAAAGAGTGAGGCGGAGTTATAACATGAAGTACCGTTTCACCTTGTTCAGGATACCAAGCTTTGTGGCAACTGTTTAGGCCTTTGATTCGATGCATTTTCCGAAATTGTGTCAATACTAAGAGCTCAATGTGGTCACCTTTCGGGACGGACATTTGAAAAAAAAAATACGTGCTTCTGGCGAGTTTTACAGCCGTGTATGATCTCCTTAAACTTTATAAAGTAAGGAGGAATGAAGGCGGGTCATTATTATGCAACGAGGCGAACAGTTGGTGCGCGTGCGCTGATGCAACGTGCCTGCATGGCTATTGTTATGATAGCCGACGTCGACAGGCTGGGGGCGGTGCTACCGGCTTCTACCTACTTGTACGTTATCAACATAGCATGCATAGTTTTGATATCTTCTATACCTACATGAATTTAAAAAAAGAACGCGCGTCTCGTGTGCGCTTTCATGCAGTTGTTTGGCATATTAGTTAGTAAACTAAACTTTATTACTCGGTCAAGCTAAGTTTGCACCTCGTGTCGATTACGTCACACTGATGTTTAGGTACGGTATGCGAACCGTACTGACGTGACGAGACGACCGCGGGGAGGTGAGCGGGTAAGTGGGAGACGCTCCGCATTCCAGCGAGGTGCAAACTTAGCGCGACCGAGTTTTTAGATCATGGGACTAAAAGCAAAGATTTCATCCACATATTTAGAAGATTTCATAGATATAATTAGAGTTTAAGATTTAGAGAGATGTTGCCTAAATTAGGTATTAGTAGTCAGGCGTAGGTAGTTAAATATATTATTTGAGCTGCAGAATGAGCCTAATTTCGACATATTGACTGTGCCTAGTAAGTAGGTATTGCAAAACTCGCGAGACTGTTTGTGTAGACTGTTGAGTATGTACCTACGTCAAATGGGTATGGTTTCAAATTTCAAGTATTTTATGCAATTCCAGTAGGTACGTGGGCGAAGTCGCGGGTATCTCCATAAAGCCAAGCTGTCAAGAAAAGCGGACCAAGTTGCGGTCTTCTGTTTTTCGATCAGTATGTACAGTTGCAGTTCGAGCAGGTCATTTACAGACAGTACTACTTAAAATTTGTTCTGTATTTTTACTTCTTTATCGCCTCTCATTTCTAACAAACCTTTTTATAGGCAGGAGGAGCAAATAGAAATGGAATCTGTTGAAACCATTTTGATAGAAATTTTGAACTTAGGAGTCAGTTTTAGAACCATTTTAGGCAATTTTGAGCAAAACTCATCATCGATATTAAACTCAGAATCAAGTTTGTACCTATCTATTCAGTGATCGAAATTACAAATTTAGATTTCAATACAGTTTTGGGCCATTTTGCTTAGAAATTAGTTCGTATTCAGTGGCTCAAAAACGTCCGAACTAAAAAAAATATATTTTGATCAGAAGTACCGTTTTGTTCGCCAGCTCCTCAATTATTTCTTATGAGTTATGATTCTATTACTTTTCAATCTAGAACTTGTTGCGTATTTTTTGCAGCCTTGATAAAATGCATTTGATTGGCTCGCGTAAATAGAAGTGCAGATCCATTATTTTATGTAGTTCGTAGGAACCACTAATGCAAGTATAATGGCAGTTACCAATAACAGGCACGATATTTCACCGGCAATTCATTCTCGGAAAGGATAATGAAGCAGCGAGGGAGGCGGCTCGCGTCACGACGATTTTGGAAACAAAGACCACAGGTAATCTCTAAAGTTACCCAACATACCTACAACCACTTTCAGCTTTATTCTAAGTACCTACTAGCTAGATGATGCCCGCGACTTTGTCCGGTTCTTAAAAATCCCGCAGGAACTCTTCGATTTTCCGGGTTAAAATTAGACTGTGTCCTTTCCCGGGATGCAAGTTATCCTTGTACCTTTCGTGCAAATCGGTTAAACGGATGGGCCGTGAAAAGCTAGTAGACAGACAGACAGACCACTTGCGCATTTATAATATTTAGTATGGATCACTGAAGTAAGGTATGTTCTCATTCAACTTGTAATTTGTTGTGAAAAATTTCAAATTTTCCTTTATCAGAGTACTGTTATGCCTACTCCCAGCTACGCCGCGTCTATGAAGCACATAATATATTATATGTATAATGTGTTTATAGTTGTAGTAGTAATGACAGTTGACACTTGACACTTGTGACGTGTGCGCGGCAAATTCAAATTATGCTGCCATATAAATGAAGAACTTCATTTACATATGTTAAAACATGGAAGCTGTTAACTTCAGCATTAATTAACAAGTTAACTTGAGCGAGACTTGTGTTGATCAGACTTTCATCTGTTTTTGTCGCACGACTTTTAGACTAGTCTTCCAATTGTGTTGCCCTTTCACATTTCCTCAAAATCAGAAAATTTCCTGAATATTATCTAGCTGCACCATTAACATAGTCACATTGAAAAAAAAAAATAAAAAAAATAGATCCGCGTCCTTTTGCACTTCGGTTTCTATTCTAACAATGTCTGTTATATCTAACAATGCAATGAATATGATAAAAAATACAATAAATGCACATACCTAGATTGCATGCAGAAAGCTTACAAGGCCTTGCTTGGCTATAATAGCCGCGTCCTTACCCAAGGTCTGCCAGCTGGCGTCACTCCTACACTCGTTAACAAAAGATTTTGCATCTATTCATATAGATACTTACTTGTTGAAACAATTAATGTCGAAGGTAATTCTTAATTTATGCTAAGGTGACTGTGGATATGTAAACAATAATTTATGGTTGGCAGGTTTGTATCGCTTACCACCTGTACGGCATAGGATTTACACAACGTAGCTTGGACTTACTCCCTCATTTATGTTACCTTGTTTAAATATTAGGAAAATACTTTGTAGCATAAGGTTTTAGGTTTAGGTTTGACTGCGACATTTGTATGAAAGTAATACAGCCAAGTATGACATCATAAAAATCACTACCCGTATTGTAAATGCGAAACTATGTTTGTCTGTTGCTTTCAATCACGCTGTAACGAAGCAATGGATCGACGTGAATTGCATAAAATATATGTATGACAAGACCTGGAGAGTGACAAGGCTTTGGCTAGGCATTTTATATCGAAAAATCAAAGACATTTTTAGCGATTAAAGAGAATTTTAAAAACTAAATCCACACGAACATTCTCTAGCCTATTCAACCTAACTAGACAGGGTGCTAAAAACATTAACTGTAAATGCCTTTCCTAATTATGTAAATAAATTAATAAAAAATAAAAAATATCTTTCATAAATAATATTTTTGTGGTGGGTCTGTCTGAATAAGTCGCGAGATTATTGTGACAATTTCGAGAGCTTATGTTGTTAATCGGTGACTTTTTTTGAAGCAAAGCGAGGGCGGAGCGCCGTAAGTGGTGCACAGGAACTGGTTCTGTCCACATGTGTGGAGCGGGCAGGGAGGTCGCCGACCCTGAGGCCGATAATCCATGCTGACACCGGGTAAAGATTATACTAATGCTGCACAATCCTCGTTCGTCATTTTGCAAATGACGCCGTCTTAAATTACGTACCTTTGCACATTGGCTGCAGTTGCACTGTAAGCTGATACTTATTAGATGTGTAGATAGGTCGGTAATATTTATATTATAAATGGTGTAAAATTATATTAGTGACATTGCCTTTGCTCAATGTTTGATTTAAAAAAGATTATTGCTATGAGGAAAATTTATACCACAAATTATTGTAAGTGGAATAGGTATAAGGTAAGTATATCTAAATATATTAAAAAAAAATTTAGTTTTTTAATACTTTTTATGAATTATCTAAATAATTTTTAAATAGGTAGCATATCAAAAATTGCGGAACCGCCAGGATTCGAATTCTGAACCTAAGTCTCCCTGGGAGCTGCTAGTGCCGAAATTTAGTTTTATGTACCAACTAATGGTCCTGCATATTATTTTAAAACCGCTTGAGTTACCTACTACTAAATTTTGGAAATCGGCACCTTCGCTTTAGAATAGGTACAGTTTTGTTCTACTAACTAGAATCTCTCTTGAGCCATGTTTATAAGTTGTTTTCGAGGGTTCTTACAAATCGCCTCGCCCGAAGACTTGACGAGTTCCAACCTCCAGAACAGGCTGGGTTTCGAAAAGGCTACAGCACCGTAGACCACATACACACTTTAAGGCAGATTATACAGAAGACAGAAGAATATAATCTCCCACTCTGTCTTGCCTTTGTGGACTACGAGAAAGCCTTCGACTCTATCGAAACCTGGGCTGTTTTGGAATCATTGCAAAGATGCCAGGTCGATTGGCGATATATCGAGGTGCTACGATGTATTTACGATTCTGCGTCAATGACCGTCCAAATACAGTCTCAGCAGACCAAACCTATCAGCTTACGAAGAGGCGTTAGACAGGGGGACGTAATATCTCCAAAACTGTTTAACAGTGCATTGGAAGACCTCTTCAAAACACTGGACTGGAAAGGACGAGGACTTAACATTAATGGCGAGTACATCTCACACCTACGGTTCGCCGACGACGTGGTTATTTTAGCAGAAACTCCGCAAGATCTCGAAGAAATGCTGTGCAGCCTAAGCCGCTCTTCCAGACGTGTCGGTCTCGGGATAAACATGGACAAAACAAAGGTAATGTTCAATCAGCACGTTGTCCCGACACCCGTTTGCGTCGAAAATGTTGGCATCGAAATTGTTTCACAATACAACTACCTTGGCCAAATAATCCAATTAGGCAGAAGCAATTTCGACGAAGAAGCCAACAGAAGAATTCGGCTAGGTTGGGCAGCTTTTGGGAAATTAAGTCAAGTCTTCTCATCGTCAATTCCTCAATGCCTGAAAACAAAAGTCTTCAACCAGTGTTTCCTTCCCGTCCTCACCTATGGTGCTGAAACGTGGACACTGACAAAAGGCCTTGTCCACAAATTCAAAGTTGCTCAGCGAGCTATGGAGAGGGCTATGTTAGGAGTTTCCCTGAGGGATAAGATCCGAAACGAGGAGATCCGCAGGAGAACCAAGGTCACTGACATAGCCCAAACTATTAGCAAGCTGAAGTGGCAGTGGGCAGGCCACACCTGTCGTAGGGGCGATGGCCGTTGGAGCCGGAAAGTCCTTGAGTGGAGACCGCGTTTAAGCAAGCGTAGTGTAGGACGCCCTCCAGCACGATGGACCGACGATATAAAGCGGCTGGCGGGAAGTGGCTGGATGAGGAAGGCTGAGGACCGGGTGTGGTGGCGCTCTTTAGGGAAGGCCTATGTCCAACAGTGGACGTCCACAGGCTGATGATGATGATGATGAACTAGAATGAGATAGGTACCTAAATCTGCCTTATGTGGTATGATATGCGATTTTCATTTCTATTCTTCTTACATAATAACACCTTTTCTAGACACAGTTAAATCTTCTAATAGATTATAATTATAATAGTACCAATAAAATTTTCTTCATACCATATCTCTGACGCATTACTAAGTAACAATTTCCGTTTGCGACTGTTAATCAGAACAGTTGCCAAGTGTACTCATGTGATTCCACCGACCGGCGACACCGAGTCTGGGACAAGCCATTGTTGCACAAATAATAGTCCACGAGTATTGGTTGCGATTTGCGTAGGAGTCAGCATGCATCGATGTTTAGCAATGCAATGCACGATTGTTCCTTCAATTGCCTGGGTACATTTTATTGTTACGGCTTTGTTCGGAAAATACCTATATAATCAATGAGCTAGATTAACGTTGAGACGGCATCCACAATATGAATAAAAATTGCTACTAAAGTAGGATTATATTTTTGATACATAATTATGTTAAATGTGTGGTTTCGGCTGGAAAAGTTTTTGTAACACATACTTGCCTACCTATTTTGTACTAATCTTAAACTATTCATGAATAAAAAAAACAAAACAATATGTTCCGTATAAAATAAAGACTAAGAACTGAGAAGGTCACTCTCCGAAGTGCAACAAGTTTCATTTATCAAACTGTCAATATATTGAATTGTAATGGTCTTGTTAATGTTGTCTAACTCTAGTTGGAATTGAATTCCGACCTTTTACGGTTTTACTTATGGATACAACTGCTACTGTTGAAATAAATAAACAATTTTACCTTTAAAACGACACGGAAATGCAAGATTGATTTGTACCAAGATACCGTACCATTCCATGCGAACTGATCGTGTTTTGTAGAGCTTTTGTAGCGAATATAATATTGTCTTATTGTAAGCAGGTTAGCTAACAAAATTATCCACTGACAAATCTGGTTTTAGACGACAGATAATCCCCGTAATTAAATACCTCAAATATCGGAAATAGGGCTAAATGATTTCAAAGATTTTATTTTTGTCACAATATTGAACATCGAGAATTTTTGAAATGTTTAGCGTGTCTTACGTAGACAATTAATCGAAGCCAATATTCTTTTCTATTACAGCTACTACGTCTATTATTTTCGTGTAAATACTTGTTACATAACCGTAGTCATACAGTCAGTAGTCAAAAAGAGCGCGTCTCCGGTACACCCACGAGATTTTGGCCGTCATTACAAGGTTGCGCGTGAGCGTGGGCCTGAGATGTCTTGCGAGGACGTCATACAAACGTACTAACTGCGTATGAATGAAAATGACGCCAATTGTAAGGTACACAAAAGTTTATGTATTAGGATTTATTGCGATCTTACTCTCTTTATTCTTATCCTTTTTGCACATAATATAGGAAGGACTAGGTACTACCTAACTGTATCTTCACAATCTTCTCTGTAGGATAGGTCGGCTCGATTTTTGTCTAGATGTAAAAATATATTTCTAGCTAGCCTACTACGGTTTACCTACCTAATACCTGACATTTAAAGTCCCTGAGTAATATAAAATACTAGAAGATGCCCGCGGCTTCGCCCGCGTGGATTTCGTCCCGTAGGAAAAATCCCGTAGGAACTCTTTGATTTTCCGGGATAAAAAGTAGCCTATGTGCTAATCCAGCCAAATCCATTCAGTAGTTATTGCGTGAAAGAGTAACAAACATACACACACACACACACATACAAACTTTCGCCTTTATAATATTAGTGTGAAGTCTATGCCCTGAGCGTAAAAAGGTTATGAGCTAATAATGCAAGCGCACACATAATAATGCTCTTTGTATAAACCTGTGCGTAAGCTGATACCCATTACTTTTCGAGAAGGCTGGCTGAAAAACCTGCATCCTATTCTGTTTTGACGCATCATACGAGTAACTAGGATTTTATTCGACGTTCAGTCCACAGCGCTTTATTTTTCTCCTTTGTTAAATGTTTGTGTCATGACTCATAATTAACTTCTATTCCCACATCTACGGAATACACACAGTATTAATTTACTAACAAAGACTGCGGTCATAGAATGTACATGCGTATATGTAAGGTGCTTAAAAGTTCTTTGTTTGTCAAAGTGCTCACTATTTTCGTGATGTGTGTCGACGTATAACAGTAAAAGAATTGCTTTGTTTGGAAGTCAACCATACTTTACGTAAGGTAGGAACGTGCCCTATATTTTGAACTTTACAATGAGCTCATTATATTTTAACAGTTGTAACGAATAAACAATAATCCCAATTGTGTTCAGTAGATCGCGAGTGAATTAGTTTCAAGGATAGGATTGTTTTACTTGGCATTGGATGTTGTTGGTATGCACTATGCAGCAACATTTTTTTTTATAAAATCAAACGTTCATTATATTATGT
This sequence comes from Maniola jurtina, assembly GCF_905333055.1. NCBI lineage: Eukaryota > Metazoa > Arthropoda > Insecta > Lepidoptera > Nymphalidae > Maniola > Maniola jurtina. The sequence continues at coordinate 6,975,204 of NC_060032.1, forward strand.
ACCTCTATATTATAATGAATACATATTTGATTTTTAACAAGAATATAAAATTCCAGTATAGAATATTTAAAAAAAGCTTTAATGCTTAATAGCATTACAATATTATACCTAATCCTTTGCGTTTACTTTTAGAAAATATTCTTCTTCAAGCACCTAGTAATACTTAGGTACTACGTATACTAGTAATACTAGTTCTAATACCTATCTAATAGGTATCTGTTTCTCAAGACGGACGCGTCTCATCGTGTTGTATTTGGTTGTGCAACAGCGTATTGTAATAAATGATGGTTATAATAATATTTAAATACTTTTCAATAAAAGTTAATTATTCACACTTTAGAAACCATCGATAATTCAATATGGATATAGTAATAAAGATAATTTTAACATACACACCTGAAGTATAAATAAAATATCGGGTTCATATTAAGAACTCGTAAACGATCAATAGCAAAGAGCGTAGATGATACGCGTTTTTGATTACTCAGTCGTAAACGTATTTATGACAAGTTTACAATGGAATTACATAATGAGCGACCACAGTACTGTGCCTTGACATTGTACGATACACTGAACTGCGCACGTGTATCGTATATCATATAATATATTCTCGATACTTGCAACTAGCACTTACGTAAATATAATATGTGATGTGAACAGCTGCCTATGAATATTTTTTTTTTGTCAATGCCAGATATTTAATTTTTCCACATATTTATTTTATTTATCGTGAGAGTCATTGTTATGATTACGATCAATATTTATTTATTTACTAGTGATGCCCGCGTCTCCGTTCGCGTGGATTTAACTTTTTTAAGATCCCGCGAGAACTCATTGATTGTCTGGGATAAAATTAGCCAGGGTATACTCTATCTTTATTCTAAATTTCAGCCAAATCCGTTCGGTAGTTTTTGCGTGAAAGAGTCACAAAGATACACACATACACACAAACTTTCACCTTTATAATATTAGTGTGATTGACAATTATTACTGGCGATCTGTTTTCTGTAATACGCACCTACGATGCTTCGGTTTGTGGTTGTTTTAAAATTACAAAATTAAATCATGTAGAAATAGTCTATATAGCTAGTCTCTATAACTCTACAATATTTTTCTCTTTAAAAATATGATATACCTACCTAATTTAGCAGCAATGATTTCGTATTTAGCCGTATATAATTTAACAAAGAAATCGCAAGTAGGTATATAAACAGAGGATAGGAAACTGCCGCTATTAAATACTTATCAAGAGCTGCTTCATGCTTTTCCGTTCCACTTTTTTGTCAATTTACATGTTAAATTGTACCTATTGATTAAAAATAAAAGCAAGTTTATGAAGATATAGGCTTGTAGGTATATTTTAGGAAGAATTATAGTCTTGGAATGTAAAATGTTTTATTGTCTTGGAATTCTTGGACGAACTTCTCTAGTAAAACTTAGAGGTAAACATTGTTATTTACCAGTCAGATGGTATGGAAGGGTATTACGTAGAATCAGAAGTTATATTGCCCCAGGCTACAGATACATATATTGAGATTATCTTATTAATGTTTATAGTAGTATTCAAATAAGTTATTTAACGCAGATGCCGACTCTAGGAACAGATTTGCGAAACCAGGAATAGGAATTGCCTGGTCGTGATATAATGGCCTCTAACGACGTCGAACAGGTGTCTAACTGGTGAAAGTTATATTGTACAGGCTAGGCTATATGAATCGTTTTGTAAATGTCGAATAAGGCAGTCATTATCATTATGACACAGCGAGATTGCATGGACAAAAGATTGACTTGCATCTGTGCGTTTGAATCACTTTTATGCGTCACGTATCTAACGTTTCCTTTTTAATACAATGAATTAATGTAAATTACTCGCATATAACTTGTAAATCATAAAGCGAAGTTCAAGACAAAGGCTGCGTAAGCGTTGGACATCGGCGTTGAGGTAAATCTGTCGTTTATCGATTGCCTAACCAATATTATCATGATTCGACCACTCAGTAGCTTACTCCAGTTTTTTGTATTAAAATTAAACTTTAAAATATTAATAGGGCTCTCTGGTGTGTCACCTCAGTAATAGAAATAATGCTATGTATTATTTACTTGTAAGTATGTACTCGGAAAAGCTTATATAAAAACAAAGATGTTTTACATGTAGTAAAAACTTGGGAATAAAATGTTCTCCGTGGATACCTACATTGTAAGAACGAGTTGCGTAGGATCTGCTTCGTATAAAGTGTAATTTACTTATGCACTGTCGGTTACGATATGAAAGCGAGCATGATCTGTGTCACGGTCTAATTGGGACCGGTGGCGGTGGTTGAGCACGTACAACAAGACAGTAATTTTGTCTCGAAGGATCATTACTTTACACGCAGTTTATAGTTTTATAATGTCTTCATTCCACTTGTCTTCATATTTACAATTACTGTAACTTTAAATAACCGTTGATCCAACTCAAATCATCAAGTCGCGACTGCCTTACCAAAAAATGAACTAAAGAGTAAAAATAAATAAATTCAAAAACGCCATATTCAATTTATTTCTAACTTATTATAGTCAGTGTCACTCAGGATGATGTAAGCAATAATTCATACATCCAAATCTGTTCAGGCGTTTAGAAGTTACAGTGGTATAAGCTCACATAAATGAACCCTGAAAAAAGTTGTGTGACAGACACAATTTTTTAACGACTTCATACTATTGAGCACAGGTAAGTATCCTTCCAGAAGGAAAATGAGGAGAAACATAAATGAACGTACCCTCTTTTTGGTGGGTGGTTTGTCTTCGTAGTCCATGGCGATGCCTTCGTCGCTGAAAGATGACGAGACTGGTGGTGGTGACGGCGTGCCGGATCGCCATGATGAGCCTGAACTGCTGCTAGCTCCCGGAGACACCGATGATCGGTCACCCCAAGCGCCTGTCAACAACAATCATTTTAAGGCTACGACCAAAGATATAAAACAGCTTTCAGTTGCCCACAAAATGGTGTAGAGAATTGTCACATTGTTAATGTTGCAAATTTTTATGATTTTAAAAGAGCAATATTGGTTAATTTATAGAACCGGCGGTAGAGTCACTAATGTAGTATAAGAGAAACTAGTTGTCCTACACGAAATATAGATAAATTTTGATTTTGAATTCCAGCATATAGGCTAAGCTTGTACATTCGTAATTTAAAACTTTATGACAAACTAGTATGCTGGTTTGTGTAACACACGCGCATAATGGATACGGGTGCAGAGTTTACACACCTTTGGATAAAACAACACCTACGAGCATGCTTCAAAACATGGCAGCACCATGGCAGCACAGGTACTGGATCTGCTGTTTTGTTGCACGTCATTGCCGTCAATCTTTGTGACTGTCCGCAGGCCAACATACAGTCATTTATCAACTTGCCATAACAGTTAACAACCCAGTTAAAGGCTTATTATCTACCAACTTTTTGCATTAGACCGTGAGCTTAAAATAAATATATGATTGTTAATCATGAATCAACGTTGTACTTACAAACTAGCCCGAAAATGGTAAAGGCACCTATGTTTCTAAACCTAAGCGGTAGCCAAAGTTTCGTTTATTTCTTTCCCAATAGGTATATGGATTATGGCTGGCTGTGGCTATAGCTACTAATATTAGATTCAAAGAATTATATTAAACATCATTATCGGTACTCTTTAAACGTTAGTTCCGGCTGAGTCAAAAGCAACTTAAGTGGTTGCTCCCGGAATGCTCATGATTTATCAAATTATCTACTTATATAGCACAACAATGTTACCAATGTGTACAGTAGGCATCTTATTCTCCTCGTAAACAGAGGAGAATAAGATGCCTACCTTCTCTCCTACATAATTATTAGTAACTATTATTATTATTGAGATTATGCCTAGCACAAATAGTTACAGTTACCAAAAAATTTTAGGATTAATATCCCTACATACCTATTCTAAAACAATGCTCTATGCATAAATTACAAGCGCATTTTTGACTCGAAATTTAGCCTTCCATTCATTCCAACGGTTACAAGTGCGTAGCACAAATAAAATTACACAGCGATAAATTACGAAACGGAACTATAGCGGCTACTTTCACTTGCAAGAACAGCTACTCGTATTTTCTCGGCACTGCATGCCGGCATTGAGTTATATATTTCGGAGATGCATACCTCATACATCAGACGTCGGAAAACGCCCTCGTTTAAATGATTACATGGATTTTTTTAACCCCCGATCCAAAAAGTGTTATAAGTTTGACGTGTGTATCCGTGTATGTCTGTGGCATCATAGCTCCTAAACTAATGAACCGATTTGAATTTAGTTTATTTTTGTTTGAAAGGTGGTTTGATCGAGAGTGTTCTTAGCTATAATTCAAGAAAATCGGTTCAGCCGTTTGAAAGTTATCCGCTCTTTTCTAGTTACTGTAACCTTCACTTGTTATAAATTTTTAATTTACACTTGTTAGAACATGTATTCATCATACACCTATTTTGTCTTTTGTACCGGCTGCGTTTACTTTACATGCGTTTTAGTACGAAATTCGGTCGTGCGAACACTTACAAAAAGGTACGAACGATCCCGATCCCTCGAGTAGTAAGGTAGCGCTCACACTGGATTACCGCACATTACGGTACGCATACGTACGATTAGGTACTGCATGGCACGGCAACGATATGAACGAGATCGTTTGTGCCTTTGCGTACGTGTTGGCATGATCGAATTTCGTAAGATAACGCATCTGATGTGAGCGCGGCCTAGTTGCGTCTGAATACGATGCGATGCGATACGATACGAATAAAGATGCGATAATTTGACAAACTGAGTGCAAACAGGTTTTGCATGAATGACAAAAATACGACAGGTCCTCTTGACAGGCTAAGGGAAGGAAGTTTTACGGGATATCACCACCTCTAGTATATGGCGCCTCTCTGCACATGAGCATTATTAGACTGTTGAAGATGATCGTAAATTTTTATGTGAGCCATTAGTTAGGGAGCACCTTTGTACAAAATTGCGTAATGTTAAAAGATAAGTTGCAATCAAATGTTATGTTTATTATTTTGATCTCTTTTTGGGCTATATTTGTTCCAGTAACTGTTCTATTAGACTTAAATAAATATTTAGGTATTTTCCGTATCTTTTACACGAAATTGCTGAGAATTGGATTTTGAAGATTTTCCTGTCCAACACATAACAAAATTTATGTAATTAGTAGATTTTGTTTGGTGTTAGGATTCACGATATTTTAGACGCTAAGACGAACAATTAAGAAAATAAAAAATAGGTCAACAATTTCGTAAAATAAGTCATTTTTTTAATGTTACCTATATTTACTTGTGTGTATTAAAGAGTATTTACTTACTTTATATCTACCTATATTGATTTATATGAAAATAAGTCTGAAAACAATAGCAAATTAAAAAATGAAGCAAAAGAAACATCAAGTGAAATGTATGCATTTGATAGAAGTTTTCGTTTCTTCAGTGCAAAAGCTTCATTTCAGCAAGGATATTTAACTTGAGTGTTACTTAATAAAGGGTCTGGCTAATAGAGGTTGCTGAAAATATGCTGCACTCGAGTAAACTAGATCGCATTTGGTTTGAGCTCATAACAGCAGAGTTAGTCGGAATACCTGTCTAGACGAAGTCTAGACTTCTGTCTAGACGTTATCAACATTTTGTACAATCTAAACTCTGAATAGTTAAATTATGCAATAAATAAAATACACTGCATACTTTTGCTTAAACATGAGAGATTTCTATCCCATTGGCTACCAAAGCTTAGCAAATTAACCTCGCAAATGGAACTAATTATATAATCCCCTAACCATCGCTTAGCGTAACAGCGCAAACAGCGTATCGTAGTCTTGCTTATATAATAGTGGATGAACATAAACGTTAAATTATTGTATAAAAACCTAGTACCTAAGTATAATTCAAAAACCTACAAAAACCATACGTGTATACCAAAATAACTTTCGCAAAGAAACATCTTTAAGATGCTTGCTTTGACTGAAAACGTATTATGTAATAAAGGACTAGTTAGGCCTTTTTAAATGATCCTGTACCAAATTGTATCTTTCAAGCATTTAACTTTTTGATGAGTGTGTCGTCACAAATCTATACAACTAAGTTTTCAGCACTTTACTACTTAATACCTATGAAATAAAACTATTTAGAAATTAAATTGGGTGCTACGTACGCCACATAATAACATGTATTATGGCACGGCGTAGCACCCAATTTAATAATTATGCAACTCCGTAACAGCCAGGTGGATTTTGGAAAGTCTTTGAAGCTGGCCATGATAAGCGTTAATTAGAATACTAATACTCACTGGGTCGAGGTGAATTTGGTGAACAGCTGAGGGACATAAGGACGAGCGCTGCGTTACATTCGTTCATTTGGTCATCTCTTTCTCCGTAGCCCAAGTCGTAGGAACTACTCGGACCTCGTTTACGTGATCTACAAACAAAGGATATAATGAAAATATGCCTCATTAAATCAATGATCAAATATCGTAATAGGAACGTCGTAGTTAATCCCATTATTTAAGTACACAAAAATTAAATTAATTTTGAAAATACTGATACTCAAGGAGTTAGGTACCTATATAATTAAAAATGTCCCGGAAAATGAAAGAGTTGCCACAAGACTAAAAAAAATGTAAACCCAATAAAAACCCTATAAAAATCAAGATTTAAAAACAATATGTATCCAGGCGGATGAAGTCGCGGGCATTATCTTGTGATAATCAATACTTAAGGGGTGGTTGAATCTTTTGCGGTCGTTCAATGAACTTCAATCATATTTGACCCCTTTGGCTGTTAGTCTATTTTCTGTCTGTACGCGCAATTACAAATATTTACAGGCGAAGGTTGTATAAGAACAGGGACCGCGCGCTACGGGGCGATCAATCTTAGGTAAGCACGTCATGTATTAAGTTTTAAATTAGACTTGGACGTATTATGCTTAGTAAATGATACCTGCGTACTCGTACATACATAGTTCATCGAAAATGTGCAATAATCCATATCTCCATACCTACTAATTTTATAAATGAGAGTGTGTCTGTCTGTCTGTCTGCTATCTTTTCACGGTACATCCGTTCGACCAATTTTGATGAAACAGGCTACTTTTTATCCGGGAATATTTTAAGCGTCCGTATTTTAATCTCTTTCCCGCAAACATTGCTTAATTTGCAAATTCGTACCAAAAATTAATCGGAGCTTTGTTGACTTTTCACATTGTAATGTTACATACACGTGCTGATAACCTACACTTATCTATATGCAGTTTTATAATGATGACTGATAACGTATACAAATTGTTCTTAATTAACCTTCATAATGGTCTATACATAGACCTACCTACAGTACGAATGTATATAAACACAATAATAAAATATTTTAACAAATATGGAACTTTAGTGCTTTATTTTTAATTTTTAATTTACACTAAGTACAAATAGGATACCTAAGTATATTTAATTTGTTTTAAAGACCTTCGAATAAAATTAGTTCAAGCAACTCGTAAAAAGGTCAGCCCAAGGCAAAGTATCTCAATTCGCAACTCAAAACAAGCGAATATCAAAAACGTAAAGGCAATAGAGCCAAAATCAGATTTCCAAACCGGTGGTGGCAGAGTCTTGAAATATTTTACGAGCCACTACACTAGAGGAAAGTACAGTAAATTGTGCCTACATGATTTTTATAAATTAGCTATACATAATAATATGTAAACATATAATTTCCCACAAGCCTCCCACATAATTTCAAGTATTTTTTTTTTACCATAAACACACGTTATGATAGTTAAAAAGTAATTAAGTATTATCACATTTTACTAGGTAATTTAATTGAGATTCAGAATTAGAAATATAAAAAAGATTTAAAATTCAAATAAACTTTTACAAATACTTTTGAATCGTATAGAAAATGTAGTAATAATTGCTCCACAGTTATAGTAGTATGAATAATAATATAGTATGATTAAAGTAAATATCTTAATGTAATGCCAAATTGTCATACGTTGCTTTCAAAAAGTGTTCGCTGTGTAAAAGAAACGACGAAGTTTATCGGGCATTTACATACTACGTATTACAACATCTGTATCATTGTAATCAAAAGACGTCAATATTAAAATAAACAAATTATTCACAATGGGTATTTATAAATATTCAATGAGTTTAATATTTTGTGTACAATAACCCCAAAGGAATCCACCTATTTTGGGTTAGCTATTTTATTGCTTACTGAATTTATATAAAGCACCATTTAGCGCTTTACCAGAATTTTTTTGCTATACTTCTACAGATCTTATATATACATGTACCAGAAGCTAATTACAAGTCTGTAAGTAGGCATAACCTTCTACCTTTACCATTACCAGATTACCGCATTCCATTGTACCTAAATGGTATCATCACTTACTATCTGAAGGTGAGATTGTTGTTACTTAAGGAATTAATCTGCAAAAAGCATTCCTTTAATTAAAAAATAATTAATAACGCCGTAAAAGTCATCGATACATAATATACTAATACCACAATAATATCTTCATCGAAGTAAGCCTTTTTTTAAATAGTATCACACTTAATTAAAGGTGAAAAGAATAGCGGGCAGTGTCAGCCTAAAAAATTTATTCCACTGCCAAAAAAATATGACTTTGATTGAAATAAATATATTGCAGGGTATTCGCCGGCGAGGAGACGTTCACAAAGTTCAAAGTTCTAAAGACCCGAGATAATTGACCTGGAGGCTGTGTAGACGTCCTAGGAGCAACAGGCGCCACCGCCTATATGAATTACGTTCATTGACTTGCAGGCGTAGGATCGCTGACCGAAAAGATCTATCGCAAATAAATTATAGCCAACCAGTTTGTAATTTTTCTGGTTTAAACAGAAAATCTTATTAATAATTTGTCTTGTTCGAAGTTTTTATGTCAATGTATCTTTAGATTTATTTGCTTTAGAAAACCTACAATAAAATCTATTTTTATTTACAGATTTATCACATTAATAAATCCTCCCAACAAATCCATACTAATATTATACTCGTAAATGCGAAAATGTATCTGTCTATTTGCTATATTTCCACAGCCCATTCGTTTACTCAACTAATTTTAACGTAATTTGGTAGAGAGATATTTTGCAAACCGGGCAAGGACATAAGCTACTTTTTGTCCCGGAAAATCATAGAGTCAAAATAGAATTTTTGAAAAACCTAATTGATCCAATTGAACAGAATCGTGGGCATCATCCATTTGGTACATTGATAGCTTGCATCCCGGAGACAGACATAGGTTACTGTTTATCCCGGATAATTGAAGATATACCACGGAATTTTTACCCACGATCCAGGTGGATTAAGTCGCGGGCATTATCTAGTCTGATCACGAATCATAGTCAATATCTATTAAGAAAGTCAGCCTTACGACCTACGAGTAAGTACGCACCCCAGATACGAGGTGTGTTCACCCCGCGCGGCTACGACCTTCTGCAGGGTCGCTATCCGATTCCAAACAGATGATTGCAGGTCACCTTAACAATATCGCAGACAAACACAAGTAAATAATTATGTAAACCTAAGAGTCACCTACAGCTGTCGTTCGGTACAATAACGAGTGCTAATTACAGTATCCATTTTTCAAAGCGGTGACATGTTTTAGGAAATGTACCGAATCTGAATATATATTCGTACCTCGTGTATTTGTAATGTTTATACTATATACTAACACAATTTTTTATTCAATGACATTACTTATCAAGCGATAAAAAATTGATCAATCGAAGACTAGTATGATAAGCTAGTAGGGGCAAACTAAGGTTATAATGTAATTCATATTAATATTATTGTGTGAGAACCAACAGATATAATATTATGTCTGTTTGTTACCTTTTCAAAGCCGGTTAAATGGATGGTCATTTAACCGGTTTTGACGAAATTAGGTACAGAAATAGCTTGTGACCCGGAAGAAGACTGACATAGGCTACTTTTTATCCAGGAAAATAAAACATATCTCAGTAAATCAATTTTTTTAAATAATCACTTGAAATATAAATAACATCACTACTCTTAGCATAATTGCGAAAGTATGTTCGTTAGTTGGTTTATCGGTTTGCTGGTTTGTCCTTCAGTCACGTCGCAACGGAACAACGGGTCGATGTGATTTTTGCATGGTTCTAATTCTAGTTGAATACCTAATAGTCACTCATTGAGTGACATAGGCTTCTTTTTATCTCGTAAAATCAAAGAGTTCCCACAGGATTTTTAATCCTAAATCAACGCGGACTAAGTCGTGGGCATCAGCTAGTTATTTGATAATTTAAAAATGTCTGTTACATTGTTATGAATACTGCCACTGGCTTTACGCAGTGTGCTTATTTGGTCGCAATAATTGGATCGCGCCGGCCGGTGCGCAGCGCACGCCCGCGTAAAAATAGCAAAGACACGTAATTTCCTCTAATACGCTGACGTAACATGCAACGTATCACCTCTCGCTCATCGTGTTTGATGCTTTCAACGAAACTCAATGGAATTTCGTTCCTATTTCGTTTGAATGCGTTCGAATCATTACAGATCAGTCAGGCTACTTCAAACAGAACGCGGCAGTAAAAGTGTTGTAGGTAAATCAGTGCGGATAGCTATGAGATTTTGGTATATTTTAATATCCTATACCATTCATGATCTTATCTTGAAAGGAGACCCTTGCTCAGTACTCAGTAGTGAGTCAGCGATGGTTTGATGTGATGTGATTTTTATTATTATTCTGATACAAGTTCGCCCTTGACTGCGATTTCACTTAGTGTTAAAAGCGGGCTATTTTGGAAGGCGTATGATAGTTTCACTAAACTCATACCCTTGATCGGTTTTTACGCGGCAAACTACCGGAACGTTAAATCGTTTGGCGGCACGCGGCATTGCCGGTAGGATGGTAACTACTAACTAGCCAAGGCCGAAGCCTTTCACCAGACCAGACCAGAGACAATTTAGAAATTATAAATTCGCGAATTGCTCCTGCTTGGAATCGAACCCGAGACCTCCCTCTTCTAAGACCAACAGCAGTGTGCGTGACTCGATGGGAAAAAAATCGATGCATTCAACGAGTCACACCGTGACACGATTGAGTGGACTCGTTGGGCACCCACCCGTTGGGCGGTATTGCGCCAGGGAGGTCGTCAGAAAAGTAAAGCCTGGTAGTCAAGTAATAAGTATCACTTTTAGTACAGTTTTACATTATTATATTGTTTCAACGTTGGTAATAAAACAATTTAACATGCAGGTATTAGTTACTTTTATTTAGCTGCAGCCTGTTGCCAGCCGGCCGGCATCTGCACATAGTTAGCTCAGTTCGCTCGTGCCGCGGCGCGTAGTGCAGGCACCGGCATATAGATTAAAGTAGCCACGTAACATTGAGAACGACCTTGCTGCCTGTTGCCGACTGCCGCGCCACCAACTCACGTTACTAATACCAACTATCCATAGTCCATACTACTATTATAACTACGAAAATGTGTCTGCTTGTCAATCTGTTTGACCGCTAGATTTTTACGATCCAGAAAGATACACAGCTTACATCCTGATGACGGACATAGGCTACTTTTTATCCCGGGATATCAAAGAGTTCCAACAGGATTCTTGTAGGTCAATCCGTTTCAACAATTTTTATTATGAGGTACAGAGATAGCTTGCATCCCGGGTAAGGACACAGTCTATTTTTAACCCGGAAAATCAAAGAGTTCCCGCGGGATTTTAAAGGCTAAATTCACGCGGACGAAGTCGCGGGCATCATCTAATTTAGCTTACATCCTGATGACGGACATAGGCTACTTTTTATCCCGGGATATCAAAGAGTTCCAACAGGATTCTTGTAGGTCAATCCGTTTCAACAATTTTTATTATGAGGTACAGAGATAGCTTGCATCCCGGGTAAGGACACAGTCTATTTTTAACCCGGAAAATCAAAGAGTTCCCGCGGGATTTTAAAGGCTAAATTCTAATCATGGGCATCATCTAATTTACAACATGTACGTTTTTCTTAATTCGTCGTACTTTAAAGCATACATTACTAAAACACGCAAGAGTATTCAATTTAAATTACTTCCTGCTTCATTATTGTACGCCTAATAAATAATCTTAGTAGTTTAGTAGTAGGGTTGATTTAATCGTTCTTAGTTGAAGTTGAAGCCATATTTGCGAGACCGATGAGCATGAAACAATGGAGTAAGGTTAGTTAAATAAGTTCTATTGCTAATACATTAACATATTTTATGCAAAGGCATGGTGAATGATAAATAAATAATTATTATTTATTATTTCTCATACGATTCAATCATTAATCGTTGAAATACTTTGTCTGTTCAACTTTAGACATAGCTATCTTTGTTTTCGTTGAACACGATTTTTTCAATTGCGCTAATATTATACAACTTGGAAACTTAAAAAATACTTTCTAGTAAAAAAAAACACAGCTCTACACCTTAAAATCTGCTTTCCAGCGCAAAGTCACAGAGTTAAGATTAGTATAAGATATGTACACTAGTTGTCCTACATGAAATAAATAAATTACGATTTTTTAATTTCTATTGTAGCGCAAACCAAAAAAAAAAAACTAATTTCAAAACAGTAGTTAAAAATGAAATTATTTCCCTGCAGGTTGTAGAATGTTGCATAGCGGCTGTGTAGAGTCTACGCACTGTAAAATAGAGCTTGGGCTTATTTTCGTAAAGAACTTTAAATTTTATCGCGGGAGTAAAAAATTTGATTCGTTTCAGCATTGACATGCAAGTTTCAGTTGATGTAGGTCGTGAAACCATTTTTTACGGATAGAAAAAGTGCGATTAAGCTAGCGCAATACATTCTGTCGGCAAGGCCTGCCCCACTCCGCTGGAGTCGGATGAGGTCATTGTTGTTCTTGTTCGACGTTCGAAGCGAATGGCAATCACTTTAGGTATTACTTATTAGGCAGCATTTAGGCAACTCTGCCGCTTTATTTCAGGTTTTGAACTAAATATTAAAGGGGCTTTTGCTATTTAAGTGCACTGCTAGGCGCTACGATTTTTTTGGAGTCTTTACAATTCTGGGTTAAGCTTTTCTTAAATAATAAATTAGTCACAAGCGTGCGGTTAAAGTGACCTTTTGTGGTAATCCTTGGATATCAGCAACTTTTATCAAACTTTTTTTATTTTTTATTTTCGTCAGTTTTTACCTTGTATCTATGTTTGCTTGCTCGTTACTTACATATATTATGCGTTCACACTGCGCGCATTCTGTACCCTTGTTAAGGTTTCTAGCATAGTAGGTACCATCAACGTAGGAACAATTAGAAGGCGTGAGTCGTACATTGTAAGAGGTATTGCAATCCCGAGCATAGCCAGTAGTCACAAATTTACGTTTTTCTTGCAGTTTAAATTTATTGTTCCAAAATAAAACCCAAGAAAATTAAAACGCAAATTAGTTTTTTCTTCATTACACGGTTGTCTTCAATCATATTTTACAAATTGCACGATGAATTCTGTCTTAAGATCTTCGTATTCTGGGAATAATTACATGCTTTTGTAGGTACCTAACTACCTATATCGAACAGTTTTTTGTTCCCGTGTGCGGTGGAATAACCTGCCGGTAGGTCAATGGAAAGTCAGCGAACAGTTTAATTCGGATGACTAATCGTTCATATGTCCTTCATAGCGTGGATTGTTACCAGATACTTTTGAATAATGTTTAAACTGCGTTGAAACAGGAAACTCAACATCAGCTCGCGCTAATATTTACGCAGAACTGTCGGCCAGCCATGAAGGTCTAGTTGTCGGAACTCGTGGAATGGACCCTTTCCGCGGGGTCACTTGTTCCAGTCATACACCAACTGTTTGCAGGCATGTGAGTTTTTGGAAAGCTGCTTTTGGGAGATGGAGCCAACACTCCGAATCGTGCGTGGTATATTATAATATGGTATATTATACTACATATATGTACATATGTATTATGTTTTAGGTAAAAGAGCTCTATAATGGTAGAGCAAGCCTTAACTCAGCAGTTATCTGCAACTTTAGACTTCTTTTATTAACTCTATCTTCCATATTTTGGGTTTACACCTAACAGTCAACACTAATGAACATAACGTGATCTTTTTTTTCGAAATTTACAAGATCTGAGAATTATAAGTAAAATAACGTCATGACTAACTTTTCAACCATATTTCGTAAAAGTAGGTCAATAAACAAACCTTTCCTCATTACAATATTTAGTAGGCAGGTATTACAAGTTACAACAAAACAAACGGTATGATGTGGATTTAATTGTTATTCTAAAGGCTATTCTAAAGGATTACTTTATATAGAGTCGCACTTTGCATAATGTTAAGTGCATATTTTTTGTGGCACTTTCTCTAGGAAGGCATCGTGTCCGCAACTCCGCACCTGCTAAATGAGATAACGGCCTTAGATCCAACGAAAGCAAAGGTACCTACCTAACGAGAAAGTTCCTCTAGTGAGGAAAGAGAGAGGGAACCTTCCGTCTCTTTCGATGTTACGCAAACATATGCAAAATCACACTACATTATCTGTTTCCCAAGATATGCCACTGGTATCTAGAAACATTCCTTGCAACTTACCTTGGGATTATTTATATCCTTTTAACAAGTCTTTTGATCTGTTTCTTTGTTTGCAACTTTTAGCAATGCTATAAGTAACTAAGTAAATAATTATAAAATTTCATAAGTTTAAGCTCAACACTGATTTTAATATTAAATACCTACTTACTCAATTATTTCAAACTAAATCGCAATACGATGATTACCAACTTATTAGCATAATTTACATTTTACATCAATGCCACTGAGAGCCTGTAGCCATTTATTTGAATGTTAATTATTTATCAATAAAATAATGTAGTTTCAAGTTTATCTCTACTAAGAAATGCCAGTCAACTTTAACGTCTGTATGTACCTAACCATGTCTTTGTTCTGTTGTCATGTAATAGATCATTTATTTAATCTGGTATGCGTAGCTGGTCGCCACGCAGTATACCTCGACCATGGCACTCAAATATCTCATTAACATACAACAATATGTGTTAATTAAGGGATACCATTTTTGACGTTGAAAGTTTGTCCAAATGTCTCACAAAATACTGGGACAAGAAAAGGTTGCTAAAATGTTATCATATCAGCTGTTATTATTCAACATAATACCATGAAAGTTAATCTGTGTCTAATGAATTTTGGCAATGAAGCACTTTATAATTTACTAGCTGATATCAGCAACTTCATTAGCGAGAGCGGTGTGGATTTAGGTTTTTTAAAACCCGCTGAAACTCTTTGATTTTTTGGGATAAAAGGTATTTTATGTCCATCTCCAGGATGCAAGCTGTTTCTGTGTCAAATTTCGTCTAGATTGGTTTATCAATTGAGACGTGAAAAGGTTATTATAGATAGAGAGACACACTTTCGTACCTACTTATACTGACTTACTGTGTGTTACTTAGTGTGGATATCTAGTATGGATAATAACAATAAAACTTCTATAAAAACTTTAAAAAGCTAACTCGCAGGTGCTCAGTTAAAGTTTTTGAATTATTCAGTCTGAATTGAAATGAAAACGGAGACTATAGGGCGTGATAAGTTGGTTGCAACTTGAAAGTACTTGAAGCTTGCAACATCAAAATGCGGGTTGTACTGTCGTCCTACTGGCCGACTAAGCATGCTAGTCTACCTGTCGAGGACGTTGTAACATAGTCTGAATTCTAAACATTGTCTTGAGTTTGAAGTACTTACCGATTTTTAAGGGACTCATACTTTCTCTGCATGTCTGCTATGTATATTGATATTTATTTTAAGATAGTTATAAATGCTTAGGAATAGTGTACTTGTTATTTCGACACGCTGTAGTGTTCGTGAATATCGCTGTATGCGGCGCTACTCTAGTGTGTCATTTTGTTCCATTTTAAAACTGGGTCACTGTGTCATGGCGGTTGCGCCAAGTATCAAGCGAACTCGGCGCCATCCTCGAATTTCGTTGATTCGTATTTTAAAATTCAATTCAATAGCTTCTAATTGTAACGTCCATGACCAACCCATCGCCGGTCCACTACTGAGTACAGGTCTCCTATCAGGATAAGAAGGATTTAAGCACAGAAATCCAAATAATACTCTGCCACTTCACCTTTGAGAACATTATGGAGAACTCTTAGGCATGCAGGTTTCCTCACGATGTTTTCCTTCACCGTTAAAGCAAGTGATATTAAATTGCTTAAAACGCACATAGCTCTATAAAGTTAGAGGTGAGCCCCCGATCTCCCGAGGTCGAAGTCATTTAACCACTAGGCTATCACGCTTAATTGTACCGTCCGCTTCTGCATATTACCGAAATAGAGATTGTTGTGTGTGTTGTCTGTTAAATCAGTCAAAGTATCAAAGGAAATCGAAACTTAAGCTTTCACTTCGCCGTGGCACACTAGCGATTGCAAAAGTTCCAATCACGAGTGGAATTTCTATACCTACCATCGATAAATTACGATGCATAGAAGTTAAATTGCATGAATAATGATGAAGAATCATCTCGTAGTATATAGGAATAGTAGATCCAAAATTAATTACCAGATCTTACAACTTATTTGTTGCCAATTGAAGAAATTATAAATGGAAAAGAATTTATTATTATAAATGGAAGCGTAAAGTAGGTACGCATCCATTTATAATTCTACATGTATGAGAAAATTAGTGTATTTCGGAACTGAACATTACTATACATTTTGCAAGAATTCCTCTCGTTCCTTTAGATCCAATCATTTTGATTAATTAATAATCACATTGTCTTATTTGCATAGATTTAATCTGCGTGGTGTGGGTATAATATACTGACTATTGTGCGTTTTTTTGGCTTTTGTTGTGAAATTTGGATCGTGAGTAGCTAAGTCTTGCCTCTCACTGGCGTCACGATGGAAAGTGAAACTGCGGTGCCGGCGATCGTCACGTTGCGGCGCCCATTTAATGCTGTTTGTTCCGGTTCCATAGCACTACTTTATGAGTTACGATATTAAGAATCTTACTATCTCCTACAGTGCCTGCTATATAATTTTAATGTAAGCAGTAGCGATGGGCATGATTGCTAATTTTAAACCATTTTCATTTGGTGAAATTATTATTATCACAGTGATTTCACAGGCGATTTTTCACGGAAAGTGAATTTTAAATTTTCGCAAATAAATTACAATCGTTTGCTGCATTAGGTAATTTAACAAGGAATTATTATCAATAGCGCTGATATTTCAAGTTAGTTTTCAACAAAAGTGATTTTTCGCACTTATGAGAAGTGCGATAAATAATTCGCCTTTCGTGAAACATAGGAAACGATTGTTTACTTATTTCATTACATGCCTGTAAGAATGCGTGCATGCATGTAGGAAGAGAAAAATAGATGTGCGCGAGTAAGAACACTCGTATCCCTGCAGGATGCGAGTGTTCCCACTCGCGCGCTCTTTAGCACCGAAAAAACTGAATTAAATGTAATAATTTTTAAACTTCAAGATATTTTGCTTTGTGAATATTCACAGGTTACTTCAAGTAGGTAAAATAGCAAATTTTACAGCATATGAAAAGGCTTTTCACGTGAATTTTCACATGTTATATGTGAAATGCTCCATCTCCAGGAAGCAGCAGTTGGCCTTTAATTTTAGGACGTAGGTTTAATTTCCTGTACAATTAGTGTTCTATGGTTTTATCTACGTAAAATCTGTTGGAATTTTTTAATAGTTCCACTGGCATTGTCTGCCCCTCTCTGTAGCTGGAAGTGAGGGGCGCGGGAGGCAGCTGCAGAATGTAGGCAAGTGTGACAAGGACACGCCCGTACTCCGCGCTAACACTTCCATCCAGTTTCTAATGTGCTCGCTAAGAATTTCGCAACTTCGCCCGCGCCGGCTCCGCTCTACCGATGCACGATCGCGAACGATTACACCTACAAGCCAACCTACCACAATACGAGTACTTGCTGGTACGTGTGAAACATTGTAACGGCGAGGTCACGTTTTAGCACAACCGATTACAATCAATTGTTCAATGTGCCGCTTTTAAACTCTTGGATCTATTTAAATTGCACGCACAAACAGGAAATTCGCTCTACGTAATCAGATACGTAATCGTAACTGTATGAAAAAGTGTACGTTTTTGATAAGGGTTTGTTGTAAGGTCAAATTGCAATAGATGCGACCTTCCTCGTTGACGAGGTGAGCTGCTAATTCAAGGCGAAATTACACTGGTATTTTTATTATTTCCTAGATCTGGAATAAGTAAATAGGTAGGTACTTGACTACGGTGGAAAATTTACATTCTAAGTATTGATAAGCCGTGATTAATTTATCATCACGTCTCGCATCGATTGCATAACCTTCTGCGTTACATAATCGACAAACGGCCTAGCTTCCTTAGTTTAATTAAATCTTAATAGTCTGGAATATTTATAGTCTTGCTTCTACAATAATACCTACAAGGTAAAGGTGTGGCTCAGCGCTATGCACATCGAGAAGCTAATAAAATATAATATCAACGGCAATGGCCACAAGTAACAGGTGATTATTATGTTTAATGATGAAATTATTTTAAAAAAACCGAGTTTCCAACGTACCCTTGCATATGATGCGAAGGCACTTCTATAGTGGCGGAGGCTCGGCGGCGGTCCCCAGCCATGTCCGCGAGTCTTGCGAAATCCGTATCTACATCCGCAAGCCTCGCCGACTTTCGAGACTCCAGCAGTCTTATCTCTTCTAATCTCTTCCTTAGCTCTATGGGCACCTGTAACAAAGAAACGATTTCTAAATTCCTAATAAAGAAAAGTTGATACAGACGTTTATTGTTTGTGGAAAAGTACAAAGACAATTTATGTCTTTGAACTTTTCACTGAAGCTTCTTGTTATTGTTGCCCGAAAAGAATTGGATAGCGGTAGTTATTTCAACTTTATTTTTAAGGTCATCTTGGACAAATGTTTAATTTATTTTGGTACCTACGTGTTATGTAGAGAAGGCGTCATACATGCTTGTTACGTAATGCAATGGAACAAAAAGCAGCATACCTACACGAGATCAATATGTGCGACCTTCGTGCGGTCCGTGTTGGGTGTGACGTCATGACCTAGAACAGTTTGCAGTGGATCGAGATGCATTCCGCGTCATTAACACTACTCAGACTCGCTAACTAGCTACCCGATCAGAAGAATCACTATTTTCCATTATACATATTTTTTAACCTTGAAAATGCCTTGAAAATAGATTAAGAAAACCTATATTTTTGTCCATACTTTCTCGTTACCCTCATATTACATGACTAGAGCTAAAAGTATACGATTATAGCAGTTTTTACTTTAACTTTACAAGAACCTTTATTTATAATTCAGTGACAAGAACTCACCTACATAGGTAATTTTGCTCAAACGAGGTTAAACATTTCATTTTTAAAAGATACCAAATTAGAGTAATTACTAAAATAATTAACCCCATTAATGAAATCTTTAAATTATCCTACGTGCTGATTTCCCAATGAAGGTTTATTGATGTTGACGAATGTATTTTTTAGGGTTAAGTACATGAAGGGTGCCAACGTCTGTCTGTCTGTCTGTCAGTGGGATTTAGGTATCTCATGAACCGTAATAGGAAGACATGAGAGAGATGCAATTTTAACAAAGTGTGCATTTCTATTGACGCTATAAGCAATAAAATAAAACCAAGATAGCGAATTCTAAAGTGGCCGCCATGCAATTAAAAAAAAAGTAAACAGTTTTATTTCTGGTACTATGGTACGGAACCTTTCGTGTGCGAGTCCAACTCGCACTTGATCGCTATTCTAAACCCATTTGTGGTTATTGAATCGAAGTGTGTATAATGCGCCAATATGTTTGAATTTACACTGCAATGTAAGTAGATATAAATTGCCAAGGCTATTTCTATGGAGGATAATTCGCTTGCGGTGAATGTGCACAAGCGTTGATCACATCATGGACTTTCACTTTTTGGTGATTTGGTGTACGCGGACGTGGCCAGCGGTCCCTCACTATACCGGAACAATGAAAGTTGTTTTAATGAGTTGAATTATGTATGCAAGGTGGTTTAGACGCTAGGTAGAGTGGTAGAGGTCTTTACGTTCGACGTGACGTCAGAATGGTTTGATTTCCAAAAAAAAAAATAGAACTCCAGGGTAAGCTTTAGTTAAGTTTTAAATGGAACCCGCTGTGATGTATAGAGAGATTTAATGAAATCTTCAAAACCTAGTGGATGAAAAGTAAAAAAAATAGATAGAAAAGCGGATTTACATGGAACATCAAATAATATATTTAACTAAGGAAAATTTGACATTTTGACAGTTTTTGCATTGAAAATCTACCAAAACATCAAATTTATATGTCAGGTAATGTTTATTTGGCGATTGAAAATTCAGTCCTAAAGTAATTAATGTTTTGCCTTAGCAACAAGCAATCAAAGTGGAGCAGATCAATGCCAATAATTGAATCGCAGTCAACGTGCGCGGGCGCAACTGCAGTTCCGTTCATCGTCTCCCTCCGTCACTCCTCCCACCCGTCCTCAGTGTTACGTAAAAAAGTGACAACTGTTGCACAATTGCTCGATCCGATGGCGAAACTTGGCCGCCTATAAATGCCAGTGAAAGTCACCGAGTGACTTTGACATGATAACGATTATAATACCGCGTCAATATTACTGTTATAGATCCGATATTCATTTAACATCCGAACTGGGAAGTGCGCATAAATTAATGAGTTAGCCGATAGCAGCTGTTTGAGCAGCAAATCATTTTCGACGACACGCGTGTCTCAACAAATATGTGCAACATACTTATATTTGTATTGTATTTAATTTACTAATAGTGATATAACAGATTTACAAAATTAAATACAAGTTGTTTTCAATTTTATAGCTACTCAGTACACGCGTGATGTATGGACAATCAAAGTTAAGATGCGTGCCTGTATCTTTCAAATGTCACTTCCGCATAGTTGAGTGACTGCACAAGGACTTTTATTTCTTTGTAAAGATATAACTCAAGCATTTTTGTTTCATAGAGATTAGAAATGCAGAAGAAATTAGGCATGTATTTGTAACATGTTTCTGATTTCCAATGGACTTTAGACATTTTTCTGGAATAAAGTTTGTCTTTCCATGTCCATCTTCAACATTTTTTTAAAATATATTTTACTGCACGATAGGCCGCTAAGCGACTATCATGCTTAGGTAATGGAAAGCAATGATGAGGCCTAGGTTGGAACGCAGTTGCCTAGAAGATGCCTATAATTCACACTTGCGTTGACGCTGGAAGGCATTCAAGCCATGAAAATTCTCTTTGCCGTCAATATCTTAAAGAAATACACACTTTCTGATTTATAAAATAAGTAAAGAGTACCTATGGATATGGTATGTAGTATACTCGAAACTTGTCACTTATAAGATTGCTACCTTATAAGCATTATTCATCTCTCGCAAAGAATTTGTTTGAATTAGCCGTCAAAGTATTTAGTAGCATATTCCAGAAAGCTATTGGAATCTAGCTTGCGAAAGCTCGACCGGCTCTGTTGCATGTTGATGTTGTAGATTAGCATTCTTTTGAATAAGCGTTTTACCTTCAGTGCTTCATTTTCACTAGATATTTGAGTTTTAAGTATACAAACGATTCACGGGCTAATTTTCTAGTTATTGAGATAATCACAGGGAAACTTAGCAGTTACTTTGTTTCATTTTTAAAAATATAAGCGAAAGTGTTTCTTTTCTTAGTTTGTCCTTTTCACATAGGTACGCAACAGAGCGATGCGACGTGATTTTTGCATGGATATGGTAAGTAAGAGAGCAGGAGAGTAACACGAGTTTTTTTAATCCCGGAAAAGAAAGGTTTACCTATTGGAATCTACATATTTTAATACATATAATACATATTTTATAACAATATTATGACGAGATATACGATCAATACTGAGGTTCATTATCTTATTGCAAATTTAAAAATAAAATCACCTTGACAATTTTGATTGGAGACAAAAAAAAACAAAAGAATGCGATTATTTTTATTTGAGCGAGATACATACAATAGTAGATACCGAAGCGAAAGTTATCATAAGTGGCATTGACTCATGACTGTAGCTCTAGTGCACAGCGAGTCATTGCTTGCATGACGTGCGTTGGCGTGGCGTGCGGCGTGCGGCGTGCGGCGGCTTGCCGACGACGACGGCGACGTCGTTTTACGTATGTGCCGATTATTATTTATTGCAATTACATACCTACTTCATACTGAACTGTTTCTTTATGTTTTTTCTATTCGTTACATAGTAGCCTGACTCTCATATTAGAGTAAGTACCTACCTATGTTTGATTTTGTTCATTATTTTACTCGCAGCAGCAAAAAATACACTTGGGTAAACAGTAACCTCTTTGAACACACTTATAAAACGTTGTAAAGAGCTAGTAAATAGAGGTTCTCCTATCAGAATGAGAAATGTTTTTGCCAAAGTCTACCATGCTGGCCAAGTGCGGATTGGCAGACGTCACACACCTTTGAGAACATTATGGAGAACTCTTAGCCATGCAGGTTTCCTCACGATGTTTCCTTCGCTACTAAAGCAAGTGATATTTAATTCCTTAAAACACTCATGACTCCGAAAAGTCGAATCCCTGACTTCCCGATTAGAAATCGGACGTCTTAAGCACTCGGCTATCACAGCTCATAATTATTTAAAATTATGTAAGGTAATGTAATACCTATTTTGTTTTAAATAATTCTAAGTTCAATAACACTTACAATATCGACGATGAAAAGAATACAAACATTTAAATACACTTTGAATAATTGTTATAAGCAAGGCCTTCAAATGCAACGTGATGTTTTACAAAAGTGAAATCTATTTGTTTTTAGGGTTCCATTACCACAATGGTCAAAAAAGGTGCGACTAAGTCCGTCCATCTGTCATCTGTTTATTTCAATAAATAAATAAGTAAACGAAAAATGTGACATACTTTAGTGTTAATAGAGGTTTATGTAAACTTTACAGGAAAAATTAAATGACGTCTCTAGATTGCACAGTTTTTAAAAATCACAAATAAATCTTTGTTCATCTTTATGACAAGTTTGTGTAACAAACTTAGATTTCCGCTCCTAAATGAAAGGGAAATTCGTATTTAACCAAATAACTAACTACTACATGTTTACTATCATACACATTATACACGTCTACAACTAAAATATTAACTTCCAAGCTATGAAACCCTCGGTGGCCGAGTCGGACTCGCACTTGGCCGGTTTTGTACGTAAGTGGTAACCAAAATGAATTATGTAATGTAACACCATAAATTTTCCTATTATAATATTAAGTTCTAACGTAGAGTTAACTAGGCAGTTAGGCACTTCGTCTTATACTTTAAGTTACAGGAAAATTTAAATTCAGTAAAAAATCTAATTAGCTTTTTAAAAAATGTAAATGTTGTAGGAAAAAGTATTTTTTGGGTAGATACCACCTACCTATTCCGCTTAGAAAGAAAACTTTGAACCACGTCTAGGGCAGGACAATGCACGAAGGATTTATTGCATTGTGGTTCATTGAACAATGGACTATCATAGTTTAGACGGTCGATAACTTTGCAATGTTGCGGGCATTACCAGTAGTTGCACGATAAACATAACGATAAGTGTTATCATTACGTATCGGGCATAGTGACAAAACAAATGCAATTTTAAAACAAACTGCAATAAAAGACTGCGTTGTTTAACATTAGGCTCGTGTTCTAGAGATAAGAATAGGCGATACCGTGATAGATGGGTGTCGTTGATTCTCTAAATATTCAGTGAGCCTGCAGTTGGGAGTCACGTTGGCACGCATGCATAAGCAATTCAATGGTGGCAAGCGCTCGTGCACTATTAAATAGGTCAATAGCTTCACCTTCGAGCTATAGAAATAACAACCTTAACTACCACTTAGTAGTCCCATATTTATAATTATTTACTAGTGGTCCGAAGTAACATAAGACCTCGCATCCTATGAATTGGAGCCAAGTGTTTTGTATCTTGTAAACTTAATATACCAGAACTTAATTTCAAAGTCGGTGTTAACAGTTAGCGCCATGTATCATGTAAAAAGTTTTTACAGGAAAAAAATCACGAAGACGCTCTGCTCTCTACCGTTTTCTGCCACGTACGGGATATACCTACTTGTTACATTTTTACATGCCTTTGATTTAAATCTCATTTGTGCATTTGAAGTAATTATGTGTATATTATATGCATTAATTCAGAAGTTATATTGCTTTGGCAAGTTATGGCCCAAAGTATTTTGTCAAAACCAGGTAAGTACCTACACAGAAAATCGACAATCTAGTGAATATAACAGAAAAGCGAAAAAAAGAAGTTACAAACAAACTAAAAATGCTATAAATATATTTAAGTAATATTAGTATATAATTAATTTATAAATTATATATATATTACTCTATTGAATTATAAATCAGTTGAAATAATTGACAAATAGGTAATAATGCAAGTAATATCACGAACAATGGCACTCAAAACAGGTCCTGAAGTTGTTTACTTATTAATACAATAATATATTATGTGTTGTTTGTTACTTGTTAGTTATTACAGATCAAAAGGGCTCACGAACCATGAATAAGTTCAAATTTTGAAAGGCGTGTCACTTTCGTATTACTTCATAAATCACGAGCAACCTCGGCAGGCAATTAATCTAGTTATTTCGTCATTAGTCTTTAGTGCCTGGTCAGTTTTTCTTATTGGTGGTAATAAATATTAACGATTTTATTTAAATATTCATCCAATTTACATAGATGGACATAGATAGGGGCTTTAAACACGATACAGTAAAATCTGATCTGAAGATAGAGTTATTTTTGCAACTTTAATTTGCAACACAGAAGTTAGATTTAGAACAGTAAATAAAGTACCTATGGTTGTAAAAATTTCGCATGTAACTTGGCTGCTTTAAATTGTAAGCATAAAGACTGAGGTGCTATTGAAATCGGATGTGTACGGTTATGCCGAGCAATCGATTGGCACGGAGCGGGTGGCCTTGTATGATTAGTGAATACTAAGCGGCGGTTGCAAGGCGGATACAGTGCAGGCAGGCACGCAAAACACTACCCTATCAAACTGCAAACGCAACCTTGTGCCAAAAATCCGTGACCTACATTTCGCGTATGTCCAAATGCAAGCAGCGATTTTATTACAGCCATTCTCCTTGAGATGTTCATTTGGTTTCTCGTTGAAGAAAACTCCTGTTTCAACCTGAGAAGCCGAACTCATTCCGCTTAAGAGGAAAATATGCATATATCTTGTACATCACGTAGCAGATAAATTCCCCATAATTACAAAGAGCAATATATTCAGTGTCATTTAGTACATCGTATATAGGCATTATCCGTGCCCTAGGTCGTTGCTAGCCGCTCGTTCTATCGAACAACCGGAGCACAGGACGAAGTTAGGTGACCTAGTTGGCGCGGCAACAGGCTGCACTCCGCAGGTCACGATCCTATCATCTCCCGCGGCCCACAATTTCTTTGCGCTCTAGTTATATTATTATGATTTTCGTACACATTGTAAAACGTAATTTATTTTTGCTGCTAGATTTAGATTAATACCTATCGTTGGAAGGTTTTATTAGCAAAATATAATTTTAAACCTCTTTATTCTTTATTTAACTAAATAGGTAAGCACGATAAATTCATTTGAGCATGTAGGTCAACGGCTGTCGTTGTCAGGAAATCATTATTGCGTTGCTCTTGACAATGATGATGCAAGACTGTGGCACGCTTTATTTATTACGAGGCCTAGGTTATTGGTCTAAACAATTGAAGGTTTCAATTGATAGATATGACGTCATATCGCAAGTCACCGTAATTTCTGAATCGACGTCATCGCGCGTCGGAGAGAGCGCGTAGGCGCGACGCTGCCGTGACGTCACGGGCGCTATTCACTGCTCTCTCCGAGGGGCGTGGGCGGGCGCCGTAGTAGGCGCGAATCTTGTGCGTAAATAAAATAGCATAAGGCCGATGCAATTACGTAATTGAATGAGAAATCTGCGCAAGGACACAAAGATCGTTTCAACATGGCACCCAACGTGATGCCATAATCTCATCATTTAGGTGCGACGCTTAGAAAAGTGAGCGTTTCACCTTGAGATGCCTAAGAGTAGTTGCCTCTCGATCGCTTAGACGTCAACATTGCTTTGTAAACGTTCTGGAGGTCGAGTATCGAGCACGCAGGCGTCATGACCCAGCCTGACCCAAAAACGGACCGGGCCCATCGCGCTCCAACTCACCAGTTGATAACGGATACCGGGAACCTGTTCATATAAACGCAATATACCTACCTATCCGTTATCTCCTATACGCACTGCCAATAGCACCGTTATCTCGCTGACCTGTAGCTTCGTCGCCATCTTTGTGCCATAAACTAACATTAACATTTACTAAGTCAATATGAGTAAGTAAATTGGACCTTAAGAAATCATGGGAATATAACTACTTGACCAGCAAACTAGGTTGCATTTTTAATTAAAAAAATAAATAGTAATCACGATGTTAAAAATACTTAATTGTAAAGGTTTAAAATCTAATCTAGCAAAGGTCTTGTGGCACGAAAAAGGAAAACTCAAGTGGAGGTTGGATTTCGAATGCGGGTTGTGCGTCGTCGGTTCAATATCAACGCATCTGGGTCAGTGGGTCACCGTGCCAGAGGCCCGCGCAGTGCGCCTCGTGCCGACACTAATTGTTACTCGATCTTCACTTACATAAAAAGAGTTGCATGAAGTGCAGCCGATGCAACAACACTCGCATCACCGGCATGTCGTCTTAACACCCATTTTGAGCGATGTGAATCACAATGACCTTTGCCTTCACCATCTAGTTGTTTTGATTGTGTCCTCATTGCAAGGCCAGTCGTTTTATTTGAGGAAAATCTGTCTTCACGTATTTTTAATACGATAAAATTGAGAGCCGCCCACTCGCTAACGGTGTGTTATTGTTAAATGAAATCCTTTCCGAAAACGTGTTATTTTGCGTCGCTGACTCAATCTACGATGTGTAGAGCCAAGTGTCCAGATGAAACCAGTTGCCGAATTTAAGGTGCCATAACGAAACTGATTTTTAGATAAAATGTGAGAAGAATAGTTTTATTCACTGTAGTGTTACGAGAAAAAGATGGCGATAAAGCAAATTGGCTGCAATGGGAGCAAAACATTTAATTACTTATATCAGTTTCAAATTGCACTAGCGATTTCATGCCTTTTTTGAAAATTATAATTAATTACATACCTAATAAGTAAAATTGAAAAATTAATTACCGTTTCCAATTAAAACTAAGTAAACACTCTATTATTTATATTTGGACCAGGTTTCGGATAGGTATGTATTGTATCGAAGAAATGTATCTAATCGGATTTCTAATTCATGACAGAAAGACCCAAAAAGCACTTAGACAAATATTAACGTGGTTATATTTATACTTTTCGACAAACAAAAATAAGTTTCCAAAAAGTCCCAAATTTTGAATGTGAGGCCTTAATGATTCTGTCCTACTTAGCGTTCGCAGATACTTAGATACTTAGGTATACTTAGCAGATTTTTCTGCCACAGTTCTTTTTAATACAAATTCAACTTTTTGCCGTTGAGCGAATTAATAAAGATTCATTTTTAATTTATCCGAGTGTTTAGATAACAGTAGCGGTGCACGAATCATGAAACTATTTCAAGGCGAACACAATGAGGTCACCCACAAAGGGCCGGCCTTGCCTTCGCTGTGTGCCGCGGCTGTGGCTGTGGGATGACAACTTCGTAGACCGAAATATATAACATTGGATTAGTATTAAATTATAAACTCCGTTATTTTAAAAACTAGATGTAACCTTGCCTATTGAATTTCGTGTTATTTAAAAAGAAAATAAATGGCAATAGTAACATCTAACTTTAAGAACCTATAAGATAAATACATACCTACATAGACTGCCAAGATCATAATCCTTCCTTTTGGCTTTGCCGAAATCGGCTAAAAAATGAAATTGAGAATGTATCTCATTCTCAATGTCATTTAATTGATTTGGAACAGATTTGAAGGTTATCTTTATCAATAGAAGACAGACAGACATGAAAGAATTTTAAAGTATCTAGTATGATACTTAATAAAATATACACTGAGTACAAAGTACAAACAGTGACGCTTAGTAACGTCATGAAACCAGTTTTTTGTATCAATATCAAATAAATTTTGACTAAGGCCGATTCGTGTTTCGATTTTAATAAATAAAAAATTTTCACGCGATAAGGATTGTTCTAGCACCAAACGAGGTACGTTTGGTGCTAGAACAATCCTTATCGTAACGTACCTACATTGTCAAGTATCAACGTACTAAAAAAACAATCGTAGAAATAGCGTCGTTTCAGTTAGTCGCCTGACACCATTAAATGGTCAATCATCTCGCTGTTTCGGCACTAAATGTAGGTCGAATACATTAACTGAGCTATTTTATAAGTGAACTCTTTGTTACTTGGCACGCTTTTTACTATTATATACTGTCGTAATTGTGCCTGCCAATTGTTATTTGTGTCATTATTTACTAAATATTGCCTGCGGCTTTACCTGTGTCGTTTCAGCTGTACTGCATGCTTTTTGCATGCATCCACCCTAAAAAAGCCACCCTAGAATGAATACTCGAAAACATGTCTGTCTATCCACCCTAATTCGAACATTTATATAAATTTTAGGATTTAAGACAATAAGGTTACTTGACAAATATTTACACGATCCTTTGAACTACCAGTACTTATTGGGAAACAGTTACAGTGGGTTTAGATCCTGTTGGCGCCCTAGATTAATAAACGGTCCAAAATTTATTATCATTCGCATGACAGGCCCTTGATAACTTGTACCAGCAAATCGGCTAACAATATTATCTTATCAACCTTGATTTATTTAGTAACAGTGTCAGTAGGCGCTTATTGCTACGTAACTTACTTGAAGTTACGAAATGTATTGAAAAATGTGGTTCAAACACTTTCAAGAGGTTTGTTTTATTGAAGTGGCAAATATTAGTAGGTATTACATATAAAAATTAGTACCAATTGTGTTAAATCTACTTAAGTATAAGAAATATATTATGTTCGCGTATGTACGTGCATAAGCATGCCATGGTGAGTTCGTGCACCGGGGCTAGCCGTTTTCTCTTCCCATGTTTTCTTCGATGGTCGATCAAAGCTCGCCATTTGCCAGTTCCGTTCACGCGTTTGCTTACAGCAAAAAAGTCACGTACGACTACTGGAAATTATAGAAGGAGAAACCTGCGAACTGCAGTACAACAGCTTATCATCATGTGTCTTATTTTATTCTGTCTTTTTTAAGGTGTTCGAATGTGACTCTGCACTAAAAAGAATTTCACTAACTAACACAAGATAATGTTGTTACTATTCCCAATTACTTAATATTCTTTGATCGCAAAATATTGTTTGTGTTTTTAAAAACAATGTCACTGTACCTATATGAGAATTTCAAAGTGAAATTGATATTTTACACGCAAATTTTCCACGCAACACTAACCAGTATAAACATGCCTTCAGTAGTAAAAAACTGCGATGGAAAAATCATGCGTTTTAATGCATTACTATTCATTTCTTAAGCAATCCTTTCGCTTGAAGTGAAACATACAATAATAAATTGTAATATGCGTACGCTTGTACGCCTTGTGGAATTTCTTGTGGTGAAAGCGATAAATTTTTGATTTGATTGTTGTGGAAATCTAGTTGAATGTGCTCCTTGGAGCGTTAACTGTTTATTTCTATAATATATGTACTAGCTGATTCCCGGCATGAATTGTAATGCGATTCGCGCGCCAGCTACTGCATATTGGTGGATATGTCAGAAACCTTCTCACAAGTCCCAACAACAACTGTGCAAAGTTGCAAATGAAGCATTCCAATTTGCAAGATACAAGTTTTAAATTAACTAAGTAAGTATATCACTTTCAGCTTAGTTAATTTGTCTTTAAATTTCATCCAGTAAATCAGCAAATTAAATTAAAAATTGACTCAAACAAAAAATTGCTTCGGAAAGCGGACTAGTAAAAGTTAAACGCCGCTAATGAGCTTTACTGTTATGTATTATGGAGGTAATTTAAAAAGTACCGTAAATATCATATAGTGAAAAGTGAATGAGACTGAACTGAAACAGTACAGGTGTGAGTGCCACTTTCACACTCGGTGTGCTACACACGGACCAATCGCTCGCCTCTTGTATTACTTAAGCAGGTAGGTACTGGAAAGGCCACCGCCAAAATGACGATCTGTAAATATTATTAAAAAAACTGTCAAGTCCGAGTCGGACTCGCACACGAAGAATTTCGTACCAACGTACAAGAAATAACACACTTTAATTTTTTTAATTTACATGATAAAAAAATTACTAGGTATTTGTTGTTATAGCGGCAATAGAAATAGGTACCATATTCTATGAAAATTTCAACTCTCTACCTATTACGATTCACGAGATACAGCCTGCAGCGGAGGCTTAGTACTCGTAATAGGGTCCCGTCGTTGGCACCCTATGGGTACGAAACCTTAAAACAAATCAAAATCACTAACGCTAGTTCAGCTTACTTACGCTTACCTCCGAGCTCTATTAACGCTAATTAAACATGTCTGTGACGCGAAAGTTTTGAGAAGGAGAAGATTTTGCTTTTTGCTTTGATTTGTGCAAAATCCCCCAATGCGCCCAAAGAAGTTTTCATTTCGATTCCAAGTCAAAACCCGTACCTAAACGATTTTCAGAGTCTCTATTCTCTACAATGTAAAACGAGTATTGTTAGCATAAAATTTTTATTATCTTGGAAAATTCAAAGCAACGCAACGGTTCAATATGAAAACTGAAATCTAAGTGTGCTCATTGACCTACCCAAACAATTATATTCGGTATCGTGTTTCCAAATCGAGAGGCAATTTCGCTTCGTGACGTGTGCGATTACATCCGTAGGTAGGTAAGTCTTTTTGGTGTCGTGCTGGACATTGCGGTCGGTGTGGTGTCCCACTTAGCCGCGAACGGGTCGACGATGGCGATCACGGTGAGGTTGGCCGCTGGTAGGCCGGCACCGCCACCGACTAACGGTTTGCCGGCGCCGTGCGCACGTGAAAATAATTCTTGACGCGATTTTGTAACGAATACCGCTATGTGGTTCCGGGCCTGCCGGTGACCTTATTTCTCGGCCGCGCACTCTTTTTATTTTTATATCTTATTGCCTGCTACATAATGATCGTCCGTTCTCTCTTTGTGAGAATTTGAAATTCCATTATGCGTGCTGAGGACTTACATTTTATTAAAGGGCTAGCTGATGCGCGTGACTTCGTTCGTGTGGATTTAGATTTTTAATAATCCCGTAGGAAATTTCTTTTTTGCGAGACAGACAAAAAGTTGCCTATGTTACTCTCCAGATCTTTATCTATATCCGTGCAAAAAATCCGTGCTCCGTTGAGCGTCATTGAAAAACAAACTAGCAAGCCGATAAATTTTTCGCATTAATAATATGGGTAGTAATTGCCTGCTAGGTACATAATGATCGTCCGTTCTCTTTGTGAGTATTTGAGATTCCATTATGGGTGCTGAGGACTTACATTTTACTATAACATGCTATTTTAACTTAATTTTTAATTGTCATCTTTTAAAGCAAAAAGCAATGCCGGTTTGTATATGTACGTTTGAGTCAGAGCAGTTTTGCTGGGCAGATTCCGCGTAGCGTGTAGTGGATTTGCCAAGTGAAATGATGTAAATAACATGTGACGAGCAAAAACGTTCTTGTGCGGGGGAATACCACGTCACATTGATAATAAGTGTTATTTTATCCTACATACTGGCCACGCTATGACGCTCGATGTTATTTCCAAGGTGATTACCGTGAACTTATTACCCACCTACAAGTGACGCAAAACAAATTTTAATGTAATACCAGTCTATAAAACAGTACCGTGACTGACTGTTTGTCCGGTACCGCATAGAATATTAAAACTGGAAGATTTAGAAAATTGTAATTTCGTTTTAAGTACATTCTCGCTATAACGTAGACCCGCATTAATGGCGGCAATATACGAACAATTTTTACTGACAATCTTGATTGAACAGTTCAAACTTATGGTGATGATAAGAAAATATTAAAATAAAATATTCCACTGTCAGTTATAAGTAATCATCGATTCGTTGTTATACTTAAGTCCAAAAATTGCCAGGTACACAACTCAGTTTAAACCATTTTAACTGTTTAGTTAAAACTGTCAGTGAAGAGTGATCGTAGGTACATAGTGAGAGTGATTTTGAGGAATTCCAGTGGGATCGATAAAAAATCTAAATCCACGCTCACAAATTCGCGGTAATCAGCCAGTTAATTTTATATAGATTGTTTATAACAGCGAATCACCTGTAACGCGATTAACTCCATGAATTACCTACTTGTTGCGTATTTTTGGTGTAGATTGACTGATTGACAAGCCATGATTGTAATTTTATCTCAGTTATGTTATTTAGCAATTCTTGTAGTGACGTAATATTTGATAGTGCCTATCTCTCACATGTGGAATGTACACATGTTTGATCACGCATCAGCGCGGCGTAAACAGCCAGATTGACTGCGCAATTATAATTTATCACCATGTTTGTCATTTAGTTTAGATAGCAAACTGCAAAACTATTTTAAATACAACTTTTCCTTAAGGGCTAGTTGCATATCAGGCGGTTAAATATACGTTGCTGTTACCCTTAAACCTTGACTACCAAAAAGCAAAGGGGGTTGCCCAAGTCAGCATTCATATTTTCATGATTCTGGTTCAAAATTAACAAACCCGGTCCACTTTGGTTAACATGAGTAGAGTGAAGAAACTCCCGGTTTGATCCTGAAACGATATGTCAAATATTAGGTTAGAGGTGACGTGAAATCAAAGATAATAGTCGTTTCATAGCTTACCTAGCCTACCTACATTTGACGCCTGCCATTGTATATAAAGCCTCGACGACGTTTTGTTACAAGTTTCATACTGTCGTGAACTGTGCCATAACGCAACTTTGACTGGCTGATATGGATGCAATTGGCCCTCAGTAGGTAACAAGGTAGGTAATATAATTATAATAGGTAATTTAAAACAGTTTAAGCAGGTTAAATTAATTTAGTATCTTTATTGTAAAGTAAACGGCCTCTAACAAATACATAATAAATTAGCCTTGTTATCGAAAATGTTATTCTGTGAGTGAGCGAACGACGAATCGTCGCTCGCGTCATGCTGATATAGCGTGCGACGTCACAGAGCCGACGCGCAAGGCCGACGCGTGCGCGATGCTTCCTCATCGTACCAGCATCAAAACAATTTTTTCTTTCAAAACATACCCACTGCTGAATGCCTAATGGCTTCTACATCATCGCCAAGCGTAAGTCGACTGGAGGCTAGTACAACTAGATGCTTAACTAGATGCTTCTTTGGTACTAGCGCAACGTAGGTCACATTTTACTCTGCAACGGTGAACTGAGGCCTTTGAAAGCTCGGGGCGGCATCACTAAAATATAGGACCCCCGTTCTCTATTTTTTTTACTGATTTTGACACCCGGAGGCTTAGGAGGATTCAAAGGAAATCATGAATGATATCCTTTAAAGATTCCTAAGATGAAATTTTTACAAAGATCTTCGACTCCGAAATAGCTTCCTGAATATAAAAATTGTGCGTTGAATAAACTTGTGCGTCTGGCGCAGATCAGTCTTTGCTGCTGTGCTTTTCGTGCTATTTGTATTTGAACATTTCGCACTGCTGTTTTTTCTACACAATGAAATGATGCATCGTGTATTATAGAAGCAGGCGTTATTTTGCGAAAGTCCATGATATACAAGGAACCAAAAGCTTAATTTGCTATAATCTGCCAAACCAACGTAATCTGTATGGTACGCAGCACCACACAAATTCCAAAACCACTCAATTGATGCATCGTGCTTCTTCTTGAAGAAGAAGTGCGAAGACACAGTATCGCAATGTGGCCTATGACATCTGGTTTTGTAAACACATAAATTTCGAGTTCAATAAGCAATTTTATTCTGCGATAAGTTTTGGCATTTCAGTTATTTATATGAACACAAAAAAACCAGTCAGATGGGTTGATCGATCACATTTCGAACGAAACTGGTAGTTTTTGTCCACATTAAAATGTCGCGGTTAATATAATTATCTCGTAATGATTAAACAAGAAATAAAATAGTGTGGTCAATATAATTAGTGCGATAAGGCGGTGATTGCGGCGATGTTTAGTGCGTAAACAGATCGGCCGGCTGGTTGGTAGGTTAGGTCCCGTTTAAACGGTTTTGTGTACTTACTATTAAAATTAATAGCTAAATGTACTCGTAGTTGAGTCCTTATTTCGAAGTAACGAGTAGAAGGAAATTAGAAGTTAGGTACAATTGATTACTCCAATATTTCTTTTACTGAAACTTTTTTATACAATTTAAGTATCCTAAGTACCTAATTTGTTTTATATATATTTTTTACTTGGTTTTCATTGTGTGAGGTGGGTCTTCATTAATATTATATGTAGTTATTTGTCCTTATGAAAATATGTAGATGTCCGTACCTACTCTACACAAGATAAACAAGTTATTATTTTAACTCAATGACTTTCTAAGCAAGGACATCGCACTGGCGCGCATAACACGGGACCAAGT
Organism: Maniola jurtina; assembly: GCF_905333055.1. NCBI lineage: Eukaryota > Metazoa > Arthropoda > Insecta > Lepidoptera > Nymphalidae > Maniola > Maniola jurtina. The sequence goes on from NC_060032.1 coordinate 7,009,909, forward strand.
AAGTGTGCTTATACTCGGTGTAAGCACACTTTCTTCATTAGTCGCATGTTGACTGCAAAGCTGTCAAGACGCCTAAATGCGCGATCAAAAAGTGCCAAAATAATACGTTAACGACGCAGAAAAGAGATGGTGTGACTTACCACCGGTAAGTTAATTTTATTTACGTAAGATAACATGCGAAAAAGTGTAAAATACTTAGTAAAACCATTGAAAACACTAGAAATATCTAAAATTATTTACAATGTTCCCATTCCTTTCTCTCACGCACATCGGAAAGAGACAGATGGAAGGGCGCGTCACGAATGTCGGAAAAACAAAACTGTGGAGTAGCTTTTTTTTTGTTCAATGTAAAATCTATTGGCCATTATTGTATCACATTTTATTACTAGCTGTGCCCGCGACTTCGTTCGCGTGGAATAGCTCTCAGCGCGCTTTATATAGCCACGGACGCTCAGGCGCGAGGCGTGTATCTGTACGTTAAAAATGTTCGTCGTGATTCTTTAAATTGACATAACTTTTTTATTTATGAACCGATTGACATGAAATAAACACTAAATGTTAAGTAAAGCTTACTACAATATATTAGTGACAACCGTATCTAAATCGAATAAGCCGTTTCTGATATTAGCGTGCACAAACACACAGACAAACAGACGAAAAAAAAAATTAATTACAATTTCGGGTTCGGCATCGATAAAAAAAAGTAGCAGGGGTTGTTATTATTAACAACCCCTGCTACTTTTTTTTTTATATATTTCCATTGTACAGACACCACTTTTCTACAATTTTATTATATGTATAGATAGATCTTTTGACGACCTCCAGTGCGCAGTGGTAACGCGGTGGATTTGTATGACGAGGGTCCCGGGTTCGATTCCCGGCTGGGCCGATTGAGATTTTCTTAATTGGTTTAGGTCGGCTGGTGGGAGGCCTTTGGCCATCTTGATTCAAGGCCCATCTTGAATCCGCCATTTTGGTTTTATTTTTCAGCTCCCTGTCAATTGGATGAAGTTCTGAGTGACATTTGTTCGAGCACCCCCCACCTATCTTCAATACCCTGGCCGTGCTCCTCACCGAAATCCTAAATCATCAGCTCTATCCATATTTTTCCTCCGAATCATTTTTTGTCCTCTATACGAAACCATCGGTAAAAAAAACATACAAAATTTTACAGAAGAGGTGATCAAATGAGTCAGTCAGTCAGTCAGTCAGTGAATCAGCACGAGCAGAATAGTATATAGTATAGATATAGTATAATAGTTTCATATTTACAAAAACGAAAAATCTCTCAAAGAAATAACAAAAATTAATAGTGCTACACTACTCCATTCCATTTTTTGTTCAAGTTTGCTTCTAAAATCACCTTATTCAGCTTCGAGTGCAGTAATCGATTTACATTGCGGCTTAATCACTGAGGTTAGTTTACAGGACTTGAATGTTAGCGGGAATGTATAAATGGAGCAGTTGAAGCTACATAGGGTGAATTTAGAAACGTGTGCCATGTTTGGGCTCTTGTGTTGTATGCCACGATGTGTCCATGCTTAGAAACTCATTGTTTTAACTCCGTAGGTATTTAGATCTTGTTGTCTGCAAGTTATAAGATATTGGCAATAGCTACCGTAGTTTACGAGTAGGTACCTACGTTAATTAAATTCATAAGAAAATTGTTTCTCGGAATTTTTTATGCTTATTTATTTACCTATTCAATATATATAAAATACACAACGCTGCTTCAAAAGTAATATTACCCTATTATGTAATGATTAAGTAAGTATTTATTTTGTGATAGAATTCAATGCATGAGTTTGTTTACTCAATATGATGTCGCTGTAGCGTCACGTGAGAGAAAACGAAATTCCAATTTCGTTGAGTAGCGGTAACGGTACGCAGTGGCCGAATTTAGTGCGCATTTGTGCTACGTCTTTACCCGCTATTCGCTGATACCAGTGCTAAGACATAGTGTTTGGTTAGTTCTTCTGAGTTGTGACGAATACAAGTTTAAGTTGTGTTTTATCAAAACCGGGTTAAAAGAGAAGAGCGAGTAGAGCGGTGCTATCTGCAAGCAGCCTCTCTAACAACGCTGATGTAGTGACGAAATTAAATAATACACAATAGCCTTATAACAGATATTGTGTATTATTGTGTGGGACGGTATAAAGTTGAATTATTCATCAACGGTAAATTCCTGTTTTAGCGAATAACATGTAAAGAGGATAATTAATTGTTGGGAATTCTCAACATCCGACAAATTACAAGCGGACGGCGCACTCTGCACAATTTTGGTGAGAATGCAGAACACGACTTAGATAATAAACGAAAATTTTAAGGACGCGGGCAAAGTTACTAACTCGAAAGAAAAACTGTGGAGGTCCGGACACAGAGAGAGTTGTGAGACCGTCCGAAGAAAAGGAAATGTATCAGTATATTTATGAGTAAACTCTCACTGCTTTTTATCTAATGTTACATAACTAAGCGATAACTTTTACCGTTACTATTACAATCTTTAATTCGATGGATAATTGATTACGGAACATACGCTTAGTCGGTTGCAGTCAGTTCAAAAATGCTATTACATCACTTATTATGTCTACACGTAGGCAATGAAAGAGTAGATAGATATACGGATTGCGGATCGTGTCTTATTGTTTGTACACAAACTTGCCTCTCCTCTAGTGTAGAGCAATTTCTCCGTTTCAGTGACTAGTGAATGTGTTACGTTTATGATAATAATTTATTTTTTGCTTATTTGAATTTTTAAACAAAGGTCTACAAAACTTCAGGATTGAATCATGTCTAGAAGATCCATGTCTTTGAGAAGATCATATTATTGCAGTAGTTCGGTAGGTAGGTATCCGGAATCTAATGTTGAAGTAGTAGATAATTACCTACATACAGGATATTGAGTACAGTATCCTTATTGAAATGGACACATCCACACAAAAGGATAATAAATCCGAAGCAAGGAACGATGTCCGTGTCACATAAGCTATTATGATTTTAAATGCCTAATGACGATTATGACTCGAATGACGCACGAGTTAAATGCTCTCTTGTTGTAAACAAGTGTGCAGTAAAGCTGTTGTATCTATGGTAGAGTACATATGAACAATAGGTATTAATTATATCTTTTGTGGTTTTTAAAACTACTATTTATAAGTGGAATGACCGGTGATTGTAACTGGGTGGTTACATTTATTGGAATACTAGTACAAGTTTGATAAGATGCGTATTATTGCGTCGGTAAGAATAAATTTAGCCATCCGCGCAATAACTGGTCGTGGCGACTAGAATTATCAAGCCGGCCGGTTTGATAAGTCGGCAACTGTGCATTGCGAGCGATAGCGGGCAGCGCTAGCCCGTAGTCGTAATGCGTAGTTGGTAGCTTGTTGCATCGCACAGGGGCTCGCTCGCAACTCTAGCTGGTATTCATTGGTAAAAAAATATGTGAAGTCTTTGTTATTATATATGTACCTATGCCATACATATAATATGTATTGTAGTACCTACCCACTTGAATTTATTTTTAAGGCTTTCGTCTGTTAATAGGTATTTAACACTGGCTTTCACTATGCCATTTTGGATAAAAAACAGCCTCTCTATATCCAGGATACAAGCAATCTCTGTACCTAAAAATTGGTTAAACGCTTAGACCCTGAAGCCGTACAGTACATAACAGGCAGACAGACAGCCTGATACACTTTCCCATTAGAATGGATTACATACCTAATAAAAAAAAATCCTAAGTGATTCTGCAGACTAGCCTCAGTTTATTTTATGTTGATGTTGAGGGCTCTCTCCGTCACTCGTTTCCACTCGTTTCATACAATCGTAGTTCCAATTTCATTTGAATATTAAGCAACCAAAGTCCATGAAATTTTGCAGACATATTCTAGAAACTAATATCTATGTCTGTGGTTTTCCAGATTTCTGTTAAAATACTCGGTTTCAAAGTTACGCGGTCTTAAAAAATTTCATACAAATCTTTGAGCCCCTGTAATTTTAAAACTACATATTTTTATAAAAATCTAAAACACCACAGACACAGATATTAGTTTCTAGAATATGTCTGCAAAATTTCATGGACTTTGGTTGCTTAATATTCAAATGAAATTGGAACTACGATTGTATGAAAGGAGTGGAAACGAGTGACGGAGAGAGCCCTGAAAATATATAGGCAACAGAGTTGAACTTGTTTAATCGGGGAAATCCTGTCAGCAATTCTTGTAAGGGGATGTACACATTGCGTGTAAGTTTTCCAGTACATTGTACGGGTATCGGGAACGGTGCACGTCCCGCCCCACGTGTAGAGGTCAATAGCTTGCTGCTGGATGCACGTAGGGTTGCCAACCGTACTATGTATAATATATTCGGTTCTGCGTATTATATACACTCTTGAAGAAATATACATATAGTGTGGGTACGCAAAAATACCTAATTTCAAAATGGATTATTCTAGTAAATATGGATTTTGAAATTTTAATAAAGTTTTTTGTTTGTAGTTTTTCTCTTTTCCTATAAGTATGAGTGGTTTAGGTATGGATTAAAATAATGAGATAGACAAGTGTAAATTAAAAATTTATAACACCCCCGACAAGTGAAGGTTACAGTAACTAGAAAAGAGCTGATAACTTTCAAACGGCTGAACCGATTTTCTTGGATTATAGCTAAGAACACTCTCGAGTCTCGATCAAGCCACCTTTCAAACAAAAAAAACTAAATTAAAATCGGTTTATTCGTTTAGGCGCTACGATGCCACAGACAGATACACAGACACACAGATACACAGATACACACGTCAAACTTATAACACCCCTCTTTTTGGGTCGGGGGTTAAAAATAAAATGGAATTAACTCCAATATTTTGAATGAGTCGGAAATCGCACAAAATAATCGTTTGTTTTTTAGAACTTAAGTTTTTTACCTGTTTTCTCACATTTGTTTTGAAAAACGTCGTATGATACACAGGCGTTAAGGTTATTTCAAACTGTGACGATGGTAAACGCTTTTTACTCTTCCTATAAAATACCTTCTATATTTTTGAAGTGCACTACTTATATTTTGCAACTTTTCTAGAAAATTTATATTTATTATTATAATAAAAAAAAAAGTAAAAAGTATATTTATTATTCATCCAAAATAATGTAAGCAACCCTAGATACACGCGCCCGCGCACTTCTCGTCCCGCTACGTTTGCACCTCACAAAAGCTTTGTCTTCTCAATATTGACGCTGCTGGTGCTTCCTTTCTAAGCACCGACTCTGACATGATATTCATGTACATAAAAGACTATACAGTGATTTTCGCCAATGACTATTACTTTCAAACTTACGAGTGTGAAATAGGAAATGAAAATAATAAAATTCACTGCAACTTTCAAAGGAACAAGGAAGCTTTACAAAGGTAGAGAGGCGCTCGCGCTTGCGTTGATGTCTTTTGTTTAGGAGATGGCTGAAATAAGAAGCGTAAGTCTTATAGAGCTTTATATAAAAATTTTAATGGCTGGAGTCTTTAGACCTATTGAACATTCGGGATATATGTTTAGGTAAATAGATAGTAGAGTGGAAAACCTACCTCGGCAGCGGGCGCATGCACCTGCACACGGAGCTCGTCGGTGTCGTGGTCGTGGTTGAGCACGTCGGCGCGCACCTCGCGCCCGTTGTACGTGAGGAAGACGCGCTGGCCGGGCTTCAGGCGCACGCCGGCCAACCCTCGGAACCCGGGCCCGATGAGCTCCGCATCACGATATTCGCGCGTCATCTTACCGCCGTCGAAGCGCACCGTGTAACGGGTATTAGGTGTTAAGTTTATACAGTTGTTGTTTTCCGGGAAAGGAGCCGGCGTTTTCACCGCTTGGATCATCCCCGAGTAGTAGAGTCCGTCGTCGCCGAGAGCGGCTACTCGCGTCCCTATGATAGAGCGTTTCGCTAAGCGTTTACCGGTAGACATGATGCTTTCAGTTCAAATTCACTTCTGATATTAAATTCACTGCACCGTTCTAGACACTGTCTGGTAGTCCACTCACTTTTCAGTCACAAGTTCACTCAAAATTTTCAAATCGCCCGGCGAGCGCGTTTCGCGGGGTATCCGTAACAAAATTTCGGGCAATTGCGAAAATTTCGATCCGACTCTGTACGCTGAACGCGGTTCGGGCCCTCAAAAGGCCGAGGCTGATCGCTGTTCTCGCGCGGAAACATAATACGAGGGCAAGGTCCTCGAAGATCGGGACAAAGAAAAACCCTTTCGCGGTAGTAAACTTTGCGCACAAGTTCGCTGCGGACAACCTCGATAGACACGGTTCAAACGAGAACTGGCGTGCGTTGAGCGTTCGTTCGGCGCGACCGGCGACACCGGCCGGCCGGCGAGCGGGAGCGGCGACCGTTCGTCTCACTTCTTTGTTTTGATACTCAGCTGTTTGTGCGAGGGAGAAGAAGTGGGCATCGAGTGGCGGCTAGAGCGAGAGCAGCGCGCTCGGGTGCGTTCGAGCGAGCGGTCGGACTTCGGGTAGGCTCGCTATTTTCAGCGGGCGGCGGCCGCCCACGGGCGACATTGAGGCGCGCCGGCTCCGCACGTGGAGCGGAGTGCTAACGGGATTGCACAACGCTCGACCGTCGTCGTCGTCAACATCGCGCCGGTACTTTTGCCGGCCGGCAGCTAATGTGACACAGTTTCTATTCGGATTTGGGGTCGATTCAAATGTCAAGCAGATGCACCCTACTTATGCAACTATTAACGTAGCCTCGTTACATCTACGCACAAATTGAATAATTGGAACACGGTGCGATGTCTAAGCTTGACGTAATCATCATTAGGGCAACCTTTAGCACTTGTTGATCTATTATATCTTTCACAACCCATTAACCTTCTTTATCTAAAGCTTATGAACACTGTAAGTAGGTACCTAACTACCTATTTCTAAAGTATAGGTAGTCTAATTTTTAATTAAGTACTTAAGTGGAACTCTGACTGATATTTAAGCCATTGGGTGGGTTCGGTCTACCTACTTAATGGGTCATTTGCATGAAAAACAGGGATTACCCCAAATTATCCTAAAAATTCTTGTCAACATAAAAAAGCCATACCACCTTTAACCATACCAAACCTTACCTAATTATGAATCTCTTTAAAAGTGAAAATCCTTAAAAGTGGATTCTTTTCTTCCAAATTATTTGTTTTGACATCGATATTTGATAAAGTCTTCACTCTTCACTTGAAATTAAAATGGTGTTGTAATTAATAATTAATATAATTTAATACAAACATCTAGGTCTCTATAAATTTATTCCTTAGAATCCACAGCCATAAACATATTTTATATTTTATTTGAATTTGTTATCTTCATTTGTGGAAATTGTTTTATCTCTAGTAGGTACCAATATTAAGAAACGTCAGAAATCAACGGAATTAAAAATCAGAGTTCGAGACATATAAAGCTGAGATAAAGAACTTCTAACAAGACATCGAGGCTTCGACGTCCCTGGCAGGCGTCAAATACTTCATCATTTATTTGCGTCATTTGACATAGCGTAGCCCTAAAATAGTCTTATTTTGACTCAGGATCAAACCGAGAGTTCACTCTAGATCACTCTGCTATGGCTATAATCCATCATTCATCCAAGCTATAATCTTACAGTTGGTCATCCAAGTCAAATATCTTTTGTTATTCTTTCAAAGTAGAGTTTAGATAGAGGCTGGCTTTACATAATTTTTCAACTTGAATTTTAGAGTTACTTACCTTTATTCAAATTAATTCATTTTTCTGTCTGTAAGTAATATGCAAATGTATACTTAAAGTAATGAAAGTGACGGGTGGTAACGAAAGTGAAAGACAATTTAGCAGCAAGTCGCTAAACAGTTTTTATGATTGACACGTTTCATTCAATCGCTGGACCTACATAGGTACCTATCTACCTTTTTATTTAGATATTCGCACTAACATGTTTTGTTTTCGTCTAGGTAGCTACCTACTAGCCTAACTATGTTAAAATTGTACAAATATTTCACACACAGAACGTTGAACCGGCTTTAGCCATTTTTGAGCCATTTAGAGCCATGTAGAGTAAATAGGAAATAGGACCTTTTCATGAATCATGTGCTGAAATATCTCGCTGCTGTATAAAGGAAAGCTGACTGACTGACTGAATGACCGACTAATATCAACGCGCAGCTCAAACTACTGGATGGGTCAGGCTGAAATTTCGCATGCAGATATTAATTATTATGACGTAGACATCCGCGAAGAAAGGATTTTTGAAAATCCAACCCCTAAGGGGGTAAAATAGGGGTTTGAAATTTGTGTTGTGCACGCGGACTAAGTTGCGGGAACAAGCTAGTTGTAGGTCTATAAGTAGACTGCCGTATTACTGTACCGAGTATTTTAAGTTTCATAAAAAATATTTCAGCTACATATCTACCTGCGAGTACTTACTTAATTCATGACAGAAGTTCTAATTCTAATTTAACTCATGTAGTCTTTATAGGTAATTTTAATTGTTTATTAGGTAGCTCTATTAGGTACTTAAATCTAAATACCGGAGTCCGGAGCGCACCTCTTGGCAGTTTATAGATAGGGACAGTGATAGTTTTTCCTGTAGAGCGCTGAGGACAATAGAAAATGTTATTTTTGTAATTGCTGTTAAACAGGGAAAATAACCCGGAAACTCTCGCTTACAAGGCCACAATACGCGCAGAAGTTGTCAGCATTGAACTATTAGTAGTAGGTACATCTACTTATTAATGTGTTGTCACGCCAGCCGTAATTTTTGTTCCTTTAATTTAATGTGCATTTACTATCACAATATCACAAATTGTGAAATCACATTCGTCGAGACTGCATTTCAAAAGTTTTATTAGGACCTCATGCATGAAATTATAACTTCGATTGAATATTTTCCTGGCAAATGTTTTTTTATTCATACTTCAAGGTTACAAGATGCAACAATGCAACAATTACAAAATAACACCACTAAGCAGTAAGTATCTAGGAGTCCTAGGACCTTAGAATAAAAACCCAGCCTAGGACCCTTTATAAAAATGTGGATTTTATATCGATATTTTTTTAAACTTAAATTACGAGAGTTAAGAATTACTTATTAAAGAAATATAATATGTATTAATAAATAATTAATAAAAAGAACAAAAACAATAAGTAAAGGCACTCTAAAGCCGCGATAGCGGATTGATGATGGCATTGACTTTGAAAAAGCCATTTGCTTATTCTGAGGATGCTGGATTGCGCAGAGGGATGCAGGTTTAATCCCTGCCGATTCTGTTTTTTGATAGGTAAGTAAGTGTGTTTTAAAAATATTAATTTCGAAATTTCTTTCAAAGTGTAGGTAAATAATTTATGAAATTATAAAAAATATAATCAAGTAGGTAGGTAGGTGTTCGTTGGTATCTACATAATAATATTTCTCAACGGTTTCAAAATATTTTTGAACATAGTTTTTATGTTCAAAAATAATATTATTCTAGCAGTGAGTAGGTAAGGTAGATTATTAGGTAGGTACAATACGTAATGTAGCTAATTTCAATTAAATAGCTATCATTACCACTAACCCAGTTTTCACTTAACAAAATGTAATATACTTAATTAAAAGTTAACCTACCTCATTAATATCTTTTCTGCAAATAGGTTTGTACCCAAAGTGTCTACTTACCGATAATATCATTATTTATTTATTTAAGGAATATGTAGATAATCATACTTACCTAAATTGAATTCTGTTTTCGACTATAATCTTGGTTCAAGAGAAAAATATTTAAAAGACGTTGTGGGGCTACAGACTGTGCTTGTGAAAAGCATTTTAAAAGCCATTTTTTATGCCAAAATTGTAATAAGTAATAAGAAGAAAAGTTATTAAAAACTAAAACAATAATACTTGATTTTCACTTAAAACAAATTTTTTCTGTCAAATAGCACCCTTTTTATTTACAGTTTATTCGCATACGGTCTATCTACTGAGTAAACTTATTTTGGACAACCGTACCTAAGTGTTAAAAATCATGAAAAACATTGAAGTATGAAAATCAGAAAAAAATATTGGGATACAGTTTATGAGCTTAAAACCAGGAGATAAGGTTGCATTTGATTTCTCAACTTAAAAAAAAAAAACTACTTGTCTTACGCGGCCGAAGATGGAGGGGTGCGGTATGGATTAGTTATAATATGTATATGGTATATTTTTATATTATGTATGTTTTGTATGTTGTTGTTGAATGTAAGTTTTTATTGTGTATGTATGTTTGTATGTTTTTATATTATTTAATCGCCGCCCGTCGCGCCGCGCCGCTTGAGTGGATTTTTGAAAATCGTTGAGGGGATCAAATTTCCGAAAATCCTTTCTTAGTGAGTGCGCTTACGTCCTAAAGGAAAATTTTAGGTTTGTACGAAACCCGAGCAACCGGCTGTGCGTCGTCGATAGATCAATAAATTAATTATTATTAATTAGTTAGTTATATAGGACAAATCTTTTTGTACATTGTACAGAAAAGAGAGAGATAGATTTTGATGCTGAATTAGCTATAGCACTAATTAATATTAAGTAGGTACATATTGCATAACTATAATAGTAGGTACTTACCTGGTTAGGTAAGTACTCAAATGTTTATTCAAGTCAAGCTATCTATTTAGGCAATATTGTATCAACAGTGATCGTGTGCACCTATTTACTAGGCAAGTAAGTCCTTTTCTCTCTTAATAAAATAATTAATCTGTTGTTCATAATTATGCTCATACGTTTCTTATTTTACTCAAGTACTAGGTATCACGGTAGTTGTAGGTAGGTACTATTTACACGTGACTACAATCACTTTCACAATGCTTTAAGGTCGTTACATGAGTTTTTATTCCGCAATGATTTAATTATTTGAAAGAAAGATCACGTCTTTTTAATTATCACGTTCGTTAATAAAATATTAACACGTTTTGCCTACATATCTATGTTTTTGCCTAATGCAGCAGCATATTGGGTTATAGTACTATCATTTGACAAAAATTTCGTCTACGAGTAGGTACCAGCAGGTACTTACCTATACTTACCTAAGAGCCCCCGCAGACTTACAATTGCAAGTTGGGCAACTAAATCGCAGAGTATACAAATAAGCACAGTGACTTATGACATCCCGCACATCTTATCCAACTAAATTGTTCAACTAAATAATTGGACATCGATTGTATCAGAATCGAAATTCCCTTCCGATTACGTACAACTAAAAAGTTGGCCAACTATTGGCCGACAGCTTATTAGCACAAGGACCCTATACAAGCTCGCGGACTATCCAACTTAGTTGGTCAGTCGCACGGCAAGATGCATGAGGACAGCACGTGCGCACGTGATTTCCCCGCGCCCGGACCATCGACGACGGGCACGGCAAAAGTTGTGTCCTGTTTGAATATCGCTGGACTAATTAAATATAGTAAGCTCATCAAAAGAAGGAATACTCATTCTGTAGTATGAAAAAAAATTATCTGGGTAACATCTCAGTTTAGAATGCAAGATATGATGTTGTCCATGTTCTAATCTATCACTTAATACAGGGTGAACCCAAAAAGTTCTCTTCTGTTTTCGTCTTCTTTTTATTATTATTGCAATGAGAGCGTTTTTTTCCGCATTTTCACGCACACGTCACCGCGCTAGCAACACTGTCACCGACTAAAACAATTTAGTCTGCGTTAGTCTGCGTCTAACAACCGACACAATATAGTTGGCCGATTAAATTGTGAAAGTTTGCGATTTCGTTGTTCGATAGTCGTTCAACATGAAATTGTAGGTCTGCGGTGGCTCTAAGTAATACAAAGCAACTTGCATTTTTACTTCCTCGTGGTTGTTTCAACCGATAGACGTCCACGCCATGATATTATGGGACCCTCTGCGCTCCGACCGTAGCGGAGACCCAAGGGCGGATCCAGCTTTGGCGCCAGGAGGGGGTCACATAGTCGTGGTCAAGTCAAGAACTTATAATTTAATTTTGATAACAATAGTTACAAGTAAAAGGTAGGTACATAAGTCACGCAGCATTCTTTCAGTGAGTAGGTACCTACATATCTACCTATGGGATTTGTTTGGAGGGGGGGGTTATCCGGAGAAAAAATCTTCTACTCGACTTGACGGGGTGAATACCTAGTTGCTTAGTGGAATTTTACCTTTCAATTTGACCAAGATTGATTGAAGATTTGAACAAGATAGAATGCAACAAGAAATATGAGCGCGAGCGCAGCGAGCGTAATTTTTTCTGTTACAGATAAAAAAGCGATAGATGAACGAGCTCAGCCATAAAAAATGTTACCTATGTTTTAAAGCACCTCACTCTACTTTTCTCATGAAAAATAAAGATTTTCTAGGGATATTCAAAAATGTAATCTCATGCGCACGAAGTTCCGGGTAACTACTACAAAAACAACTAACAGAATAAAAGCGCGAGCGAAGCAAGCGCGAAATTTTTATTAATTGTATTGACGAAATAATATTAGCGAAAGTACTTTTCAGGGCTTATCTTTTTAGGTAAAATTTGGTACTATTCAGTGGTACCTTGCATTACCTAGGTATTTTATCCCAAAAAAACTGAGTTTCCACGGAGTTTGAACGAAGTTCCGGTAATCAATTAACACAACATAAAAGCGCGAGCGAAGCGAGCGCAAATTTATTGATAGATTTACAAGAAACTTGTAAATTCGAGAACTAATTAGTCTATTATGCATTTTGAAAACAATTTATTTTGGCTACGGCCATGTTAACAATAATAACATTTAAGTTAAAACACACGCACTGGAATAATGAGAAACTGATTACTTATCATTTCTTGTAATTAATGAATTTGCAGCAACAATTTTTAAGAATACTTATTTTATTTTTATTTTATTTTATTTATTACGGTATAGTTACATGGTACACTCATAAACACATTAGGTATAGGTAGAAAGAAATTTTAGTTTTTTTAACTTAGAACTAACTATGTTAAGATATTATGTTGAAGTTTAGTCGTTCCGATTGAGGTTAGGTCTAGCTAGACGTTACGTACTAAGTAGTCAACAAGCGCGCGCAAGTGTGGCGCGGTAAAATTCAAATTTTCGATGCGTTCGTTCCCAAACGTTTGCCATCATACAAAGTTATTATATTATATAAAAATTAATTAAATATTGAAGGTATGTAGTTACATAAAATCTGTATGGTGACAAAATATATAAATAAAATCATTATGTTCAATTAGTGGTCCACCTAAGTCCTGGAACCAGCTCAGGGGGGGGTCATGACCCCCATGACCCCCCCCCTGGATCCGCCGTTGCGGAGACCTATCCTCAATCTTAGGGTCTCATAATCATATTGTTTGGTTATATGTATATAGGTACCTACTTATTACTTACGAAGGGTCTTCACCCTAGTTCTTGAGCCGTTTGTTGCGCTCCTAGCATCCAAATGATGCACTTTCTGGTGTACTCACATTTTATGTAGCTGATCACAATACTTTTTTTTTTATCTTTATTCCGGATCTTTTTAGCCTACAGAATACAAATCTGAACTCATTTCCAAGCATAAAGGCCTAAAACTGTACCTACCTACTGAAATTGAATTCAAAGTTCATGATTATTGTACTTATATTTTCTTATTCTAACTGCCTAAAACTATGCTGAAATTGAGTCTAAAGTTCGTAATTTCGATCAAAACGGTACAATTATCCACATTAAAGTTTCAAGGGCTATCATTCAGGTTTTTGCGCCTCCTCTACAGTTTTATTTCGTGCAATTACACTGTTTTATTTGCCAGCTCCTCCATATTAGGTATCTACTTATTTTAAATCTTATTAGAATTTCAATTCAAATTGACTAAAGAAATTCAAAAGTCTTGGTTGGAAAGAGGATCGTTATTGTACCTATACCGAACATTAATAGGGTCTTCCGTCTTCGAGAAGCCCAGATGGGCAACGTCCCTTCACATTTTTTTGTTTATTATTGAACCTGACCTGTTACCGCCAAATCTTGCTTGAATGCTAGGAAAAGGCGGTATACACAGTGGAAAATTATAATTTATTAATTATAATATATTTATATTAATTGCGTTACTAAGCCACTTATTTTCGTGTAAGTAAGCTTAATAGGTCAAGATAGAAAGATTCTTTTAGTTCAGAATCAGCCAGAAGGCACTCTTTTATTTACCTACCTGTTTTATATTTTCCTCTTGATTTGTAAATAGGTAGAGTTAAAGCGGGTGAATGTGTTAAGCAGGCCTAGGCAGTCTTTTAGGCTTTTACTCTTGAAGGACTTTACAATTTCCTACGTGTCATACAGCACGTATTTTAAAAACGACTAAGTAAGGTTATTGTTTATTATAAGCTCTATAAATATTAGGAAAGTAGATCTTGATTTAACGAAGTTTCTTGAAATAATCATAAAATGTCCGACTGCAAAATTAATTGAACTCGCTTTTTAATTACTTTATTAGGTACCTACCTAAGTAATTAGGTACAATAAGATTTTATCTGAGCATAAACCGAGTAAGGGTGCAATGGTTTATGATACACAAGAAGTATTTAAAATAACAGCGAACGTTAATTAAGAATATTGATGATAAAAAATCATAAGTTTAATCATTTTATAAACGCGAAAGTGTGTCTGTCTGTCTGATAGTTTTTTACTAGTGATCCATTTAACTGATTGTGACGAAATTAAGTACAGAGATAGCTTGCATCCCGAGGGTGGACATTGGGCTACTTTTTGTCCGGAAAGATACCAAAAGTAGTAAAGAGTTTCCACAGGATTTTTGAAAAACTATTTCCACATGGACCAAGTTGGGTGTATCATCTATAGGGTATAGACATAGTTTCCATCTCGTACACGGATATAGGCTACTTTTTATCCCGGAAAATCAAAGAGTTCCCGTGTGATTAAAAAAAACCTAAATCCACGCGAACGAAATCGCAGGCATCACCTAGCAAATAATAAAAAGAACTTTCCATTTGGTTTTAAGTTCACATCAATTGACAAATAAACGTATAATTTGTGCTAATTAAAGGCAAGAACAAGCATACTCAAGCAAGACGTTGCCTCGTTTTTTTTCGCAAATCAGCTTTCCAATTCAGCGTGGAAATGCAGCTTCTTTTCTATTGCGCATGCGCGTTGTTTGTGTGTATGTACCTACATACTATGTAGTAGGTAATGTATACTTACTACACATGTAGGTGCCTAAGAATAAATCTATCCAAAGCTTTTATTTAACGACAAAGGCTGTAAACTTAAAGACATATGGACTTTGTATTCAGGTATTTTTGAATTATGAATTATGATAGAAGCAAGAAAATTAACATAAAAACTTTTGAGACAGTTTTGTTTATTTATTATAATTAGATAATACTTATCAAGTTTTTATTCAATACCTAAATACTATCTAACTGTTGAATGAAAACTTCAGATTCCCCATACTTTGTAGGTACTTATGCCAATCAGGGGGCACGGCAGTGCCCCCGCCAAGACGAGCCAAACGGCGGCCGGGGCGCTACGTACCTTTTTCTCGAAGTGTTTCGCCGTATTTTCGACCCGTCATAACTTCGGTCTGGATGACGCTAGAAAGCTGAAATTTTCAGTATAAGGTGTCCTCAGCAAATTTACTAAATATACTAAATATCAAATATCTAGCTTTTATGGTTACAGATTTATTGATACCTAAAATACGCCGATTTCGTCCCTCACTGATGATCATCAAAACCTCTACTCAAAACCTCTAAGGTACTTCCCGAAGTCCTAGAAGACTGAAATTTGGTATGTAGACTAGAAATTGACTACAAACTACAGGAAAATTAAGAAATTGGAAATGCCCCCCCTCTACGCCTCTTACGGGTGAAGCAAATCTGTAAAATCTGTCGCTAGAAAGCTGATATTTTCAGGATAAGATGTCCTGGGCAGATTTATTAAACGCATTGAGTATCAATTGTCTAGCTTTTATAGTTTCAGATTTATTGACAGTCAAAACTTCTAGTCTGTAATTCTAGGGTACTTCCCGAAGTCCTAGAAGACTGAAATTTGGTGTGTACACTAGAAATTGCATACAAACTACAGGAAAATTAAGAAATTTAAAAATTTCCCCCTCCACTCCCACGTATGGGGGAAGCAAATTATTTGTAAAGTCTATCGCTAGAATGCTGATATTTTCAGGATAATATGTCCTTGACAGACTTATCAAACGTGCCAAGTATCAATTGTCTACCTGTTATGGTTTCAGATTTATTGCCATTCAAAACCCCTCTAGTCAAAAGTTCTAAAATACTTCCCTAAGTCCTAGAAGACTGAAATTTGGTATGTAGGCTAGGGATTTCATTAAAACAACAGGAAAATAAACTTTTCCCAGTCTGTACATTTAAAAAATGTGTTTCCTGAAGTCCTAAAAGACTGAAATTTGATATATCTGCTTTAAAATTGAGTTGCAAGATTCCACCCAAACAAACATAGTTACATACATTGCAAGAATAAAAGCTTTTAAAAAAAGAGGTAACGATAGAGAGCGGGCCATGAAAATGATGTAGGTACCTACAAAAAATAGATCCAAAAAAAAAATCTAGGGCACCTGCCAAAAAGAAATGAAATCCCACCAAAAACATTTCATGTAAAATGTTGCCAAGACTCACAAGTTCATAATGCTTTCACTGTTAAAAAGTGATGAGATCTCTAGTAGAGCCAAGCCCCTAGCTGAGCTTAGAATTGCGCTGCCCATGGGACCTATCCCAAGTCCAAAGTATATAGCTCTTAAATGCTCTTGAGTATATCACATTTATAACAATAAAGAACAAATAACTCTACTTACAAGCTCTGATTTTACAAACCCTAAATCTTGATTAAAAAAGTACGGCTTGGCCGTTTAATGTTCGTGAAAGCATTACATGGCATAACATATTATATTAAGGCCATAAGGAATAGTTTGTTCGACAATTACTAATTTTTATTATACTTCATGATTGTCGCACAAGCTATTCCGGGCTTAAATGTCATATCAGATAAAAGTACCACGAACATTAAACGGCCAAGCCGTCCTTTTTTAACCAAGATTTAGGGTTTGTAAAATCAGAGCTTGTAAGTAGAGTTATTTGTTCTTTATTGTTATAAATGTGATATACTCAAGAGCATTTAAGAGCTATATACTTTGGACTTGGGATAGGTCCCATGGGCAGCGCAATTCTAAGCTCAGCTAGGGGCTTGGCTCTACTAGAGATCTCATCACTTTTTAACAGTGAAAGCATTATGAACTTGTGAGTCTTGGCAACATTTTACATGAAATGTTTTTGGTGGGATAATTCTTTTCGCCTCGCGACTTAGGTAGGCATTATCAGGAATGAGGAGTTGGATTCCGCAGTTCACATTATGTATGTAGTATTGTTACGAGAATGAGAATCATGTGCGTACCTTTTATGTATAAGGAAGGATATGTGATTGAAAAATCCGTCGCAAGAGTAGAGTTTTTAGATTCTAATATTATTATGACAGCATTGGAAGTGAATTTAATTACCTAAACTGTTGTTAGCTACTGCACTTGCAATCTATTCAGAAGCATTCAATTTATTCAGATAATCTTAATAATAATTTATTCAGATTATCTTATTAATTACCTAGCGACTGAATAAGTAAAATTATAGTGTACCTTACCTATTGATTGTATTTTAGGGTAAGCAGGTACGATAAGGCTGACGTACCTATCTACAGCAATGTAAAAGCCTTTTTTCTAAAAGTTTAAAAATTAAATAAATGAAACGGAGCTTCCATTCTTATTACCGGTATGAGCATGCCCTAACTAAATTAAAGTTGAGGGGTAACCCGAGGACCAATGGAATCACGTGGTTTTGTTGTGTCGATCAGCTGTTGCTGGAATGTTGAAATAACAACAAAAAGCCGCCTCACCGAACCTGTGCCAGGTAAAAGTTCATAAAAAACAATGGGGCTACAAAATATTATTCGTGTACTTGTATGGATCTCGATTCTTGAATTTACTTACCGTGTGAAACTAGTTTTTGTCTGATCTGATGCTTTTCCCAATTATACCTATTTAATAATACGTACCAAAGTAAGCTTTATTGTGGTTATTAGTACAAAGTAAAAAAAGATAATAGATAAGAATATTATGTACATACATCATAGATGTAATCAAATCTTATAATTCACCTAATAATAATTCCTCTATTTAATGAAAGTAATTGGTACCTAGCAGCTGTATAGAGACCGTTCATATCCATCCTCAGCCAATATGCACCCAGGTCCCAGACCCACGTTGGACATAGCCCCAACGTGACCTTTATTTTCGATTGCTCGTATCCAAAGAGACCCGTGCTCTGTACCGTCTGTAGTAAGCCGGCGCTGTGTTGATCATGATTTTATGACGATACTTAAATTAGGTACCTACCTGTAGGTAACATGCATCATAAAATATAGTTAATGTGTATACTGTATACTGTATATTATGTATAGCCTAGGTACTTGTATGATCATAATATGCATTTTGGAGAAAACGGACAATACTAATAAACTAAATAAAAACACTGGTATGTAAGTAGGTGTCAGATTTATTTGGCAAGTTTCCAGCGAGTCCTACTTAACTGTGGCGGTTACAGCGCTACAGAAATAGAACAAAGAAGTGACGTATCATCTGTAACCACAGATAAGGAGCAGGCGAGAACCGCGATAATTGCGATACGGCGGCGATACCATTTTGTGGATGTCTAGTTCCATAACGAGCGGAATAGATAGGTACCCAATACCTATCTTACTCGTGCATATTGATAATTTCGAATAGATAGGTACTGTACTTAATTGGTTTGTGGTATGTGAACCTACCAACTCAAAAACCAGCTGGTACCAGGCCAAACAACCTGAAGAATATACCTACTTACCTATTTTATTTTTGTAACCAGTGCGGTGGTTGATTTAGTATAGTTAGTACATACATATATTATAGGTATCCTACCTAATGATTTTAGGCTGCCCTATATTTGCTAGGTTGCGATTTGACCTCGAGCAGAGAACTGCGAAACGAGTGTCGATCGACAACCTGACGTCGCTAATCACCAGCAAGCTGGATCAGGGACTGTTCCTTCAGTTTTGCGAAAAAATAGCACAGGCAGTAATAAAAAGGAACAAAGCATAGGTTGGCCATAAAGATTGGTTGTATAATGTTGGTTGTATATAATAATAAGCTACTTTACGCCAATAAAATGGTCAACCTATGCACTGACCATTTTGCCTATAATTAAATTTAGACAGAACCCTAACCAGTCCCACAAAGTCTCCGACCGCCACATCGGAGGTCCCTTCCGTTAAAATAAAAATAAAAAATAAATGATTTTAGGCTTAGGTATTTCATGGTTTGACGACAAAACATCTGACTAATCGTGATATTATGTACTCATATACATTAAAATATAACCTACCTATCTAAAACTTTAGGGTCCGTACCGGTAAAAAAGGCGGACAGACAGACAGCAGAGTGACATTAATAGGGTTCCGGTTTTACCTTCTGGGTACGGAACCCTAAAACTCACTATCAGTATAATTATATATTTATTATTATCAACAACTAGCTGATACCCACGACTTCATCCGAATGGATTTAGACTTTCAGAAACCCCGTGGAAACTGTTACCTATTGATTTTCCAGGTAAGAAGTAGCCTATCTCTCGCTCCAGGTCTTTCATTAAATCCATTTAAAAATCAAGTTGATCCATTGTACGTTGCGAAGTGATTGAAGGACAAGCCAACAAACACACTTTCACCATTAATATTATGGGCGGGTATGTATAATGTGATGACGCGGTTCGAATAGAACAATTTTAGCGGTCTACGGGTATAAGAGGCTAAAATAAATTATAAAGAAACCAAATACTTGCCTAGTATTTTATTTAAAAAAACATTAGAAGATAAAATAACAGGTTTGGAGGCGCCGGGTATCGATCCCGGTACCTCTCGCATGCTAAGCGAGCGCTCTACCATCTGAGCTACGCCCCCGTTACGAAGAATTGTGAATTTTCCCTTCTGTTACCTAAGGCGACCTTGTATTGACACGGAAACAACTTTCATAGGCCACCGCTGCATGCCAACTTGTCAAGGTTCTGCTACTATCTTATCCTTATTTTATTAACCCCCGACCAAAAAAGAGGGGTGTTATAAGTTTGACGTGTGTATCTGTGTATTTGTCTGTGGCATCGTAGCTCCTAAACTAATGAACCAATTTTATAATTTAGTTTTTTTTGTTTGAAAGGTGGCTTGATCGAGAGTGTTCTTAGCTTTAATTGAAGAAAATCGGTTCAGCCTTTTGAAAGTTATCAGCTCTTTTCTAATTATTACTGTAACTTCACTTGTCGGGGGTGTTATAAATTTTTAATTTACACTTGTTTAGCGCTACATCGCTAAAATGAACACGGCCCAAATACGAGTAGGTGTGCATTCGACAAGTTAGACCGCGGACTTGTGTGTGTGTTAGACCGTGAAATCTATTGGTTGATAGTTGACAGTGGGTAATATGTAGTTGTTATGTTACTTGTTGTCAGGCACTTATTTACGTGATTGGTAATTAATGATGATCGCTGAATTTAACTTAACTAACATATCCAGTGCCATTAGGTCACCACTGAGGCTAAGTAGGTATTATCATTAGTTGAGTATCATGTCATGAGCATCTCTGATGGGACTCAATGGTGCGTTCAATGATTTTAACAACTGTAGGTATCTTATTTAAAAATGCGGCGATAGTGTAGTTGGCTTCCTAGTCGGGGGGTCCGGAGTTCGATTCTGTAGGTACACACTTTTAACTTTTCGGAAATGTATTATGTGCTTGTTTTAACGGTGGAAACATAGTAAGGAAATCTGCATGCCTGAGAGTTTCCATAATGTTTTAAAAAGTGCGAAGTCTGCCAATCCGCATTTGGCCATCGAGGTAGACTACGATTAGATCATTCTCATTGTGAGAGGAGAGCCGTGCTCAGTAGTAAGCCGGCAACGGGTTGATGAAGATGATGATGAATCTTAGCTGTATCCCCTACGACATATTTTGTTATTTTAGTATACCAAGTTAAAGATATTAATGTTAATGAAATACTTATGAGTTATGCATAATCTGTTATCTCCACTGAGTACCTACTTAGTTCCGTTATCTAAGGTTATCCAATGGATCTTAGTAGGTACAATGATACTAATATATAATTAGGTTCCGTACCTATTACTGAGCCTCCGCTGCCCGTCCGTCCGCCTGTCTATGACAGGCTGTATCTCGTGAACCGTAATAGACCGTAGAGTTCAAATCACAGAATGCGTATTTTAATATTTTTTTTTTGAAATAAGGCGTACTTATAGTTGACAACATTAATATCTATTTTCCTGTAAGAGATGTTGCGATGTAAATTGAAACTGTATCAGGAAAGGTTTGGCGAAAATTCCTAAGGAAATCTAGAAGAGGCAACTTGGTGTAGCATTTGTTATTATTACGGACATTTCCTTAAATAATTTTTCCGTCACTGTATGAAGATGGGTATAGTACACCACTTTACCTTTGTTAATTCTGGATAAAGTAACTTTCTAATGATGAAAGGATGATTAAAATAGGTTAAGTATTTTTAGAGTTTATCAATTACAAATAAACAAATCTTTCCTTTTTATTATATAAGTATTTACAGATTTATAGCTCAGAGCGAGTTAAGAAATTGTGCACTGGTTTGTGTTAAAAATAATACACTATTCAACAATTCATACAAATTTATTTTATGCCTTTTAAAAACATAATACAAAACATCTCGCATGAGTAAAAGTATAAAAACATTACTTATCTATGGATAACATTAATAAAGGTATTGAAACAATTATTATTATAAACTAATTATCACCTAAAAATGTATTGGTCATTAAAATCATTAACTACATAATCTACCTAACAACTTAGTGAAATAGGTAGGTATAGTGTGGTAATCATAGAGTAGACCAAATTAAGAGCTTTGAGACTTGAAAGGAAGTATCTAATGAGGTAGTTGCGATAACGGGATATAGGATAGGTATAGGTTATCTATCGCCCATCGAAATGGAAACCTACCATAATATTTAACCTTACTTATACGATCCTTTATCATTCCTTTTCCGTATCTAAGGCGCAACGAATATAGTGCGCGGAAAACAAGTATGCAGTCCAATCTGAACACTAGGTACAAATGGGTTATCTATTGTCCATTGGAATGGAAACCTACCATAATATTCAACCTGGGACAACTGTACGTACTCACACGATCCTTTATCATTCCTTTTTGGAGTAGGTATAAATTGTTTAACTTTATAATTAACTTTAACAGTTTTATCTGTCGTATAACTAAACTGTATTGAGAGAACCTTAAATGAAGATTAAGGTGCATTAAACGGGTTTAACCGCGAAATTCAAATTTAATTTGGTTTTTCGCCATTTTTAAACTAATATGACAAAGTAGGCTGATATGACATTCTAATAGCGCCAATGGAAGTATCATCTCCACAGGTTTATATAAAAACTCTTTACTAATTACTACTAATTACAAATTGCGAAAAACCAAATTAAATTTAATGCACCTTAATCCAATATTCCACCAAATTTGATCTTTTCAACTATCTTCTTTCAGTAATACGACTTGAGTGCCCTTCCCAATAGCGTCCCCTTGCTTGAAGCTGGCTACTTCCGCAACTACGCCATCTCGCGGTGAACGCACTACGTACTCCATTTTCATTGCAATCACCACGAACAGCGGCTGGCCTTTCACTACCTATTAACAAGTGTAAATTAAAAATTTATAACACCCCCGACAAGTGAAGGTTACAGTAACTAGAAAATAGCTGATAACTTTCAAACGGCTGAACCGATTTTCTTGGATTATAGCTAAGAACACTCTCGATCAAGCCACCTTCAAACAAAAAAAAAACTAAATTAAAATCGGTTCATTCGTTTAGGCGCTACGATGCCACAGACAGATACAACAAACGTTAAACTTATAACACCCCTCTTTTTGGGGTCGGGGGTTAAAAAGGAAGCAATTTTTAGAATACAGGTATATGGAAGACTAAATAATGCTTGCGACTTCATCTGTGTTAATTTTTCTTTCCATTACAAGTAAGCCTTTGACTGCGATCTCACTTGGTGGGAAGAGATGATGTAGACTAAGATCGTAGCGGGCTAAAATAGAAGGGGTGTGGCAGAATGTGGAGTTAGATTTTTAAAAATCTCAGGGGAACTCTTTGTTTTTTCGGGATAAAAAGTAGCCTATGTCACTCTCCAGGTCTTTAACTATATCCATGCAAAAAAATGATGTCGATCCGTTGCTCAGTTGAAGCGTGATTGAAGGACAAACCAATAAATTAACTAACAAACACACTTTCGCCTTTATAATTATAGGGTAGGTTCAGAAATCGCCAACTTACCATATCACCCTTATTAACCAATATCCTCTCGAGCACCCCTGGGGTTGGCGAAGATGCACTGTTAGCGGAGGAAGCTGCGTCGTCACCTGACAGTGCTTGGTACTTAGGTGGTGGCACTATTACCACTGTTTGGCCATTCTGTAGACAAACGTATATCAATTATAGAGAGAGAGAGCCAGCGCGTGCCAGATTTTCGTTATTTTATAAAAGCTGAAAGTTTCTCTGCGTATTGTCCTCAACACAAGGAAGGAGGAATGATCAGCAACTATGAAGTTTGGATCATGGTGGCTATGGGATATAACAGGTAAAAAGGTGTAAAAAATCTTAGGTCAAAGTATATGGTCTGATTTTTCAAATATTTTTTTCGGTATAGTATTAGGAATCACATCATGTATTGCCAGACACTTAAGTGTCGTGGTAACCCCCTGCCAGACACAATTAAAGTTTAAAAGTTTAAGGATGCTAATCTCAAAATAACTGTTGTGTGATCTCCGTTTGTTGTAAATTGTTATTAGTGCTATGTTGCTCTTATTCCAAAACAAGACTTATTTATTCATTTATTATAAAAAAGTGTACTATACAAGCAAAGGAATAATTGTGAAAAAAACTTACTTCATCATAAATATGCACTTCATGTTCGTGTCTCATCAAGCCAACGTTGGTAATTTTATCGCCTAGTTTGGAGATCAGTCTTAAGCCCTGATCTGTAGACCTTATATACGCTTCAACTGGCAACCACTCCCCATCATTTACTTTCACTGTATACGTTTTAGGGCTGTTCTCATTCTTGACTGTCACTTTTATATCTGAAAAAAGAAAATATTAGATTTTTTCGAAAAATTCTTCACTTTGAACGTGCACTTTCGGTGTTTATCGCCGCGCTCGTCAGTATCGCTGCGCTCGAATGACGTTCCCTACAACTGGTAGCACACAAATTGTCGCTCTGTCACAGTGTCACTGACGCGATAGACGATTGACTTGAAATTCCATCTAAGTGTCTGCGTCTTAAGGTACAGAGGCCACTTAAGCGAAGTGGAGCGGAGTTGAGCGGTGATGTGTTCAGCAGAGCAAAAGATTTAGACGAAGTGAAAAAATTATCATACCTCTATCAAATCTATCTGATGGGTTTGCTAAACACATCTTCGCCTATCTCCTCTTTTGTGGATATCGGGCCTTAATGTAAGTTTATGAGTAAACAAACAAGCTGATAGCGTAAATAGGTCGTAATTTGAGAACTACATAAAAACTTTACAGAATATCGACTCTAGTGACTTGAAAACTTATACCTATATAAGTTAAAAAATATATAAAAATTTATTTATTCAAGTAGGAGAACTGCTCTTACTGCTTTCAAATCACCCAAAGTTACAATATTTTTAACATAATAATTTAATATACGATCTTATCGGCGAATAAAAGCTCAGCCATTTGCATATTATTAAGGAATTCATCAATTAATAAATAGTCAACCATTTAGGGTCGTTAAGTCTTTTCCAATGATCGATTTGACCCTTACAAATCAATTACAAGTTACAACTAATGACTCTATAGCTAAATGGTCAATAAATGATTATTGTATAAGACTTGCCTTTCTCATTAAACTTCAGCATAACGGTCTTTTGTAGATTGTAGTTTGGTCGCCAAGCGGTAGGAGTTACTGAGATTCCCTTCCACGAGTCATTTGTGGATGCTTCATTCTGCGATTTGATCAACTAGAAATATACGTATCGAAATTGAACCTCCTTCTGTTTATTAACACGTTTTTATTCACTCGCAAGTCTCTAATCGTAATTTTAGTTTAAAATCGAAATTGTAAATATAGATTGGAGCAATATTAACTCGCTTTTCTGTCTGTCAGTTTGTTTGGCTGTTTAGTGAAAAAATTGTCTTGAAACTGTAAATATAGCTCGAAGATATATAAAATAGAATTAATAGAATATACAAACAAATGTTTGGACATAACGCTCTGCTAATAAGGGAATATACTCACATAGCCAAGAGTAGCTTGAATAGCCCGTTCATCACTCAACAGTTTGTCTGACTGCGGGAACAACTCGGCCTCGTGTTGTGGGATAAACGCGGTATGGACGTCTCCAGATACAAAAGCGCTAGCGCCGCTCAAACGTAGTAAGAAGTTTACATTTGTCTCCAGACCTGCTACCTGAAGAATGTATAAAACATAAAATTGTAGTGATTATAGAATTTCCAAATAACAGCATTTTTCTTAAGCTCGTCATAATAATGTTATTCAAAACACCCCGATTTTTAAATTCATAGATTTATGTCAGTTTTTCCAGGCCAATGCTTGAAACGGCTACAGCTATTTTGAATGGAGTAAGTACTTTAGAGTATATATTAAGGGCTCGTTCAGAGAAATGCGGGACATAGCGCGTTTTCTGTTTCCGGAGAGGCGGTGTGTAAAACGGCAGGTGAGGTCCGAGGTTATATGTAAAGTATGGTCCCGTATATGAAGACGCGGTCCATTGAAACTAACGAACCCGCGTAATCCTTCCAACGCGGAGGACGCGACGTCGGTGGCTGCGGCTGCTCTATTTTATATCAAACTAGCTGATGCCCGCAGCTTCGCCCGCGTGGATTGGTCAGATCCCCTGCAGCATCAGGATTGAGGAGTTGGACTTTTTATGAAACAATGTCGCAAAGTTCCTCTATCGATTAAAAAAGAAATGACGCAAATCGGTTCGGAAATCTCGGAGATTTCGGTGTACATAGGTAGAAAAACACAACTCCCTTTTTGAAAGTCGGTTAAAAAAGTAGCCTATTTTACGCCCTGGTCAATCCTCTACTTGCCTGTGAAAGTCCCGTCAAAATCGGTTCAGCCGTTCCAAAGATTAGCCTTTTCAAACAGACAGACAGACAGACAGACAGACAGACAAAAATTGTAAAAACGTGTGATTCAGTTATGGTATCGTTCAAATAACCATATGAGCTTAATATGAGGTAGTTATTTCGAAATTACAGACAGACACTCCAATTTTATTTATTAGTATAGATAAACCGCACGTAAATACGCTTTTACACGCTTTATAAGCTCGACTTGATAGCGCAAGGCGGCGCTGGATCTCTCTGGACGAGCCCTAACTGTTTTCAAACCTGATATCAGTCACACGGGAAGTCATTTCGCTTCGCGCCGACGGTGGATAAATAATAACTCCAAGTTAACATACTTGATATTCCGAGAGTTTTCGTCTGGTCTTCGCCAATGCCTCATTGCGGTCGCGACCCCATACAACGAGTTTTGCGATCATTGGGTCATAGTGTACAGAGACTTCCTGTCCTTCCCTTACTCCAGTTTCAACCTATAAGGTAATAAAGATTTCTCTCATTCTCTCTTAAATGTCTTCTGCTAGGACTGATAGCAGAACCCAGGTGTTTTAAGTCTACAGCAACATCACCCCTGCCCCCTCTCATATTTCATGTTAACCTCGTACATCAATAACGTAACGGACAGAGACTTTCGCTACGGCTATTCTAAATCATACTATAGCTAAGTTTATACTACATGACCCTCATGACCACACAAGTTTTTTTGGAGAAGCAGGCTAACTTTAGTATCTCTCTTACATTCTTTTTGGATAGGTAAGTGGGCCAATTCTAGTAGATGGTTCACTCATTCGAACGTTTTCCTCAGGCATCGGTTACGTCAGTCTATGCAGCGTGATATACAGGCTCTCGCTACGGCCATTCTGCTAAATCATACTACATATTGGTAAATTTTTACTCAACCCTCATGACAGCCCTTACATCGTTTTTGGAGATGCGGGATAGTTCTAGTAAATAAATGACTCACTCGCACGTTTTCCTCAGGCATGGGTTACGTCAGTCTATGCAGCGTGATAGACAGGCTTTCGCTACGGCCATTCTGCTGAATCATACTATTGATAAATTTTTACTCAACCCTCATGACAGCCCTTACATCGTTTTTGGAGACGCGGGGTAGTTCTAGTAAATAAATTACTCACTCGCACGTTTTCCTCAGGCGTGGGTTGCGTCAGTCTATGCAGCGTGCCAGCGCGCGGCAGGAAGCCCGCGCCAGGCTCTTCCGCGTATATCCTGCACTCAATGGCGTGTCCGCGGCGAATGATTTCCTCTTGCGTAACGGGCAGAGGCTCGCCGGCCGCTATACGAAGTTGCCATTCCACTAAATCAGTGCCTATAATAAAAAGGGTGTTTTTTATTCCGGAAAATCAGTTCCCTTGGGATTTTGGAAAAATCTGCAAGCTAAACTAAAATAAAAATTCGAACCGCTAAGGTATGGAATGTCTTTTCGGCTTCAGTTTTCCCCTCAGCTTATAATATAGGCACTTTAAAGCCTAGGGTCTATATAGGTATCTTATAGTCAAGCAAACTTCACTCTAGGTTGCATAATCAATAGCCAGCAAGTTTGATTGCAATTTAATCCATAAAAAAATTGTCTGACTGACAATTTTTTGGATTTTTAATTTTATTGTAAGTAGTATCAAAAATTGTAAGTTCCCAGTAACATGAGTTTAGTTTTTACATCTATCAGCACCAAGCCCCATTAACATTACCTTGTCGGCGACGAGATCTTAAAGTTCTTATCCATTCCGAAATTGCCCAACGCAGCTAAAGTTTTCACTTTAAAAAAATGCGGACGACTTCGCGGGCCTCAGCTAGTTTAGCTATATCCTTTTTTTGAAGTTCCTTTGAAGACTAGCTCACCTGTGATCATTTCAGTGATAGGATGTTCGACTTGCAGCCGTGTGTTCATCTCCATGAAGTGGAAGTCGTGCGTCGTTCGGTGCAGGATAAACTCCACGGTGCCCGCGCCAACGTAGCCGACCGCCTTTGCCGCGCGGACGGCCGCCTCGCCCAACGCTTTGCGAGTTTCCTCAGAAAGACCTGGCTGCATATCAGAGACACACAACTAGCGGATTTGGCTTTACTTACTGGAATACATATGTATGAGCTTTACCTATCTGGAGTTATACAGTACTAGCCGATGCCCGCGACTTCGCCCACGTGGATTTAGGTTTTTCGAAATCCCGTGGGAACTCTTTGATTTTCCGGGATAAAAAGTAGCCTATGTGCTAATCCAGGATATTATTATCTATCTCCATTCCAAATTTCAGCCAAATCCGTCTAGTAGTTTTTGCGTAAAGGAGTAACAAACATACACACACACACACACATACACACAAACTTTCGCCTTTATAATATTAGTGTGACATACCGCCGGTGCCTCTTCGATAATTTTTTGGTGCCGTCTCTGTACCGAGCAGTCCCTTTCGAAGAGATGAACCGCATTACCATACATGTCAGCAAACACCTGAAAATATTTTGAACTGAGTTTAAAAACTTAACAGGTTTGTCATTATAAACAGACAATAGTTCTAGAGAAAACATATAAACAGAGAAGTAGGGCTATGTAAGTGATTAATGAAGATCGCATACTGCGAGACTAAAAGAGGTGCAAAAGCCGCAATAATGATACAAGCAAATAGCTTGCTAAATATGTGAAAGCACGAGTCGGCCGCATTAGGCGCACCATGTTTTGATGAAACCAGCTAAGATGGTTGCTAACGTGACCTCTGCTAATACGCTTATTACAGCCTTTTTTTGCTGATGCAATTCACGTTTTTTTGTAATGTTTAGTCATTCGCATTTCGCGTACTAGTAGCCCTGCAGTGGACTGTAATAGGTAATGGAAAACTAAACTCAAAATTTTGAATAAAAACCTTACCTGAACTTCTACATGTCTTGGGTCTGTAATGTACTGTTCCAAAAGCATACTTTCATCACCAAATGATTTTAGAGATTCTCGTTTTGCAGATTCCAGTTGCGATAAAAACTCAGATTCTGTCATTGCTATTCTCATACCCTGCAATTTAGTTTGATTTCATTTAACACTTATTGTTTAGAACACAGGCATAATAAAAATTATCATAAATGCATTTAAATAATTAAGTAATTAACAATAATTAAGTAATTAATAATCAGTGACAACTGTTACCACCACAAAGCAAGTAGAACCGAGGTGCACCATATTTCTTGATAGCATCTCAAACGAAACTTTAAATACTTTGGCATGGCAACTGCACTAAACGAATTTCAACATGCAACATGTCAAAGGACATAAAGCTGAACTCAAGTTGGTTAGTTATTATTATCAGAAGACTTGTTTTATACTATTTAGAAGAAGTATTTCTATCCTAACATATTATTATCATTGCTTTTTTATATTTTGTTACACCAATCTCCAATCGTAAAAGAATTCTTATCCTTTTCAAAATGTTTTTTATATTTACCTTTCCGCCACCTCCCCTTACAGCTTTAATCATTAAGGGGAAACCGATTTTCTGAGCCTCAGCCTGTAACTTTTCTATACTTTGGTCTTCCCCATGATAACCTTTTACTATGGGCACTCCTGCATTTGACATGATTGCTTTTGATGTACTGTAAATTGGAATGTTATGACTCATAACATACAACATAGAAAAAAAAACCATACAATATGCAACATTTACATAGTTTTAGATTGTTGAGCCAGACTGTGCTGCAGCATACCACAGATTACAGAACAGAACAGTAATGCAGCATGAATTCTTGTGATAAAATTATTCATAAATTTAAATACCTTTTTATTCCCATATCTCTTATAGCTGGTGGTGGAGGTCCAATAAAAATTACATTTTCTTTGGCGCATTTTTCACAGAATTCAACATTTTCTGATAGAAACCCATAACCTGGGTGAATTGCTTGACTATTAGACTTCTTAGCAACTTCAAGTATTTTTGCTGCATTTAAATAGCTTTGCGTAGAAGGTGCTGGCCCTATAAGGTAAGCTTCATCAGCCTAAAATTTATAAAAATGTCACATTAAGACTATTAAGTAATTCATATGGAACTCTGGACATGGTCATATTTTACCTAACAAAGTAGGTGAACTTAAAATAAAATTGCCTTCTCACTTCTAAATTAACCTTAAAAAAATTACTTGTTTGCCTTTATATTGTAAAGTATAAAACATATTATTAAATATATCTTTTAATAGTAACCATTTCCACATGCATAGCATGTTCATCAGGCTCAGAGAAGACAGCAACAGTTCTTATTCCTAGTTTCTTAGCAGTTCTCATAACTCTACATGCTATTTCTCCTCTGTTTGCTATCAACACTTTGTCTATGTGCCGTCTTTGAATTTCATTCTTGAGCAGCTGTGCATGTTTAAATCTAACTGCATATTGTAGATTTAAAGCTGTACTGTAAAAATAAATTTGTTAAATTCAGTGTTTTTACAAGCATTTAAGTACCTGATACTAATGATTTTTCTATACTTTACAGTATTCAACTAAAAACTTACCAAATCCTAGAAAATTTATGTAAGTACGACATGATTATAAAGATATCATCAAATAACAGTAGTACAATTAAATCAGTACATTTACGTTATCGTTGAGGAGTGAGAATTAAGATAAGAAACTTTTGGTTTCTGATGACCGAGCTGAGCACACCTACTATTGCAATTTGCAAACGAAATATTTAGATAATACTGAACACACTCAAACGAATATAAATGATATGAACGGGCGATCAAAAGAATGTCGTCATACATGGTGATTGGTGATATTGCGTTATCGCGCAATTATTATTCAGTTGAATATCAATTTGGGAATAAAATTGATAAAGTTAGTTAAAAAAAAATGATTGTTTACTTAAACTGAAAACACAATTGACATTTGACAATACAAACAGTGACGTAAATAACATTCGTAGATAACCGACAGCTGACTTATATACAGTTCTGCCAACACTGACTTTAAATTATCGAATTTCAACGGCCATGTATTATGGCGGATCCAGATGCTTGCGACAAACAGTAAACGTGTGGGCGGGTGTTTGCGTATGCTCGCCAACCACTCGCCAACGCTTTGGAGCGTTCTGTGGTGTTTGCCAATGCTTACTGTTTGTTGTTTGCTACAAGTAACAAGCATGAAGCGCGTCCATTAAAAATACGACGTATTCATTCCATAGACATACTAGTTTTCGCTACGCTCATATATACTATCTCTATGATTCATTCAATGACCTGTATTCATTAAAGTTTATGAATATTATCTATGGTCTTATGTCATTCTCATTTTTACCGTTAGAGTTGAATTCAATAAAGTTAGAATCTATCTGGCTTGTGCATTAACAATATTACGATAGATTATTTAGCAAATAGTAAAATGTGAAAATTAGCTATGAAAAACGCAGAAACTTTATTTTTATCTAAGAAGTAGAAAATGGGTATCAAAGGACTGTGGGGAGTGTTGAATCCTTACAGTGAAAAAAAGGCGCTACATGAGGTAAATCTTCAATTACTGAAGCATATTATTTGATAAACTTGTCAATTTTTTTTAAATACAAGTAGGCAAAGACTACAATATTATACTGGGTACAAGTAGGTATAGATCTATTCTTCTTTGTAGATTAGAGGTGAAACCATTGCTGTTGATCTTGCAGGATGGGTTTGCGACAGTCAAAATGTTACAGAGTATTACATACAGCCCAAATTATATTTGAGGTAAGTACAATCTACAGTAAGCTTGCCAGTTTCACTTGCCACTTGCTTTTAGTGATTTTGCACATTTAAGATTTCTCTATTTGCTAACAGCCAACTGAAACATCCTAATATTTTCTAAAAGTTATAGCAACCGACCAGGTAGTATGTAGTAATTTTTTTTTTTGTAACTAATTATTCTTATTGTTTGATAATGTTTGATATTGATAGTATAACCCTACTTACATATTTTAAATATTTCCTTCTGCTTTCCAATATATTTTGCTTGAAAATATTTCCTAAGACACCTAGACTTACATGTTTTGCTGTAACACTGAATTTGGCTTGATTTAGATACTTTCATCTATCAACTCATGATGCCCTTAACTTATGGTGTGGATTTAGGTTCTTAAAAATCCTGTCAGAACTTTTTGATTTTCCAGGACAAAAATTAGCCTAATATGTCCGTCCACGAAATGCAAGCTATCTCTGTACCAACTTTTTTCATAATTGGTTTAAATGATGGCCTGTGAAAAGGTAGCAGAAAACAGACACTCTTTAGCATGCATAATATACGTAGATGATGTGAATTTGTTTCAGAAATCTTTTCTTCAGAACTATTTACCTCATATTAGCTGATATAAATCCAATATTTGTGCTGGAAGGTGATGCTCCAGAACTTAAAAGGGATGTGATGGCAGCTCGTAATGCCATACAGTTTCGGGGAGCAGCTCCAAAGACAGGTCCTGCTAAAAGTAAACTGCCTAATGTGACAAGAAAGAGGTTTAAGAGGAAAACCTATGCGAATGACATTGACGATTTCACCTTCAAACTAGCAATTTTGACATGTCATGACCCTCTATTGACAATTAATCAAGCAGACATTTCAATCTGCGAAATTTACGCGGACTTTTAGTATTTTGACGTAGGAGGGTAAAAGATCCAGTACATGAACGAATAAGGACTACCCTGACTTTGACCTAAAATTAAGATATATGAGAATCGTTCTATATATAATTTTTATATTTTTTTTTATCTGTGTCTATACACAGTAGGTATACACTCTTAAATTATTTAAATATCAAAAACGCAAAAAATGCGTGGTATTAATTATTATAAATTATTTTATTTAACAAAAGGATAAATTGCCAGTAAATGAACTGGGAATTTCAGTGAATGAACGAACTCTATCTAGTGCATAAACTCTCGATTCCTATTAATAAATTCTTAAGTATATTTTCGCCTTGGAATTTTAAAAAAAAATGTCAGATTTTCAGTTTTTGACTTATTGTATATTTTTTTCTACATTTTGCGCGATAAATTAAAAACTATTTTACATAATAATAATAAATAAAACCTGTTTTAGAAGACTGCAAGTTACAATAGAGCCGCTTGGAACAATTTTTTTTGCTGTTTCTTCTGGTAATATTCACAATGCAGAAATAATAATCATCATGGTGTTTAGATGGTTTGCGCCAAATTATAAAAATTTTTTTTAGTAAAAGTAGTTAACTATTCTTATTTGCTCATAAACGCAACGAGGAAATACAGCTTCCACATATAAAAATTTGAGTCCAGGCCTTGCTGTTAGCTGCTAATGGGTTCTCAAAGTAGCCCGAGTATGCTTGTTTTACTGGGCACAAAAGGAAAGAATGAAAGGAGCTTACCCAGTACATCTTAAAAGATCCGTTATAGATACATGCATCCTGCCATGCCTTACCTATGCCAGCCAAACATGGGTCCAGACAAAGAATATAAAAAGAAATAGTGACTTGCTAAAGGGCGATGGCAAGGTGCATAAATTAAGCAAAAAATATTCAAAGTGAGAATTGAAGACATAAGAAAAAAGACAAAGCCTACAGACACCTTGAGACATGCCCTAAAACTGAAATGCAAATGGTCATATTGTATCGATTTTTACAGATGAAAGAAAGACAGGTAGGTAGACCGAAGACGCGTTGGTCTAATGCTATTGTGCAAATCGCGAGAGAAAATTAGCTTGATAGTACCAAAGACAGAGAGAAATGGGGATACCCAAGAGGGATCCATATCCAAGAAAGCAGAATACCAGAATAAATATAAAAAAAATTCAAAAGAAAAATAAAACCGACTTCAAAATCACAAACACTAAAAAGTAAAAAATAATTTAAGTTATTGTGGTTTTTGAAGTCGGTTTTATTTTTATTTTGAAAATTTTTTATTTCAAAATTTTTAGTGGCCCCACTGTACTATAATAATATGCCATGCCCAGCTAAAACCCTACTGTTTACTAAGCAATTACACTGATCGCGAGCAATTTGCTCTTATCCATTGAGGAGTTCTGTTCTCCATCTCAGAAGATATTCATCAGAACTTCATCAAATTTATATGGGACCACCTGCAAAGTATACCTAGCTTTTCAAAAAAAAAAATCCAGATCGGTCCAGGCGTCTTTGAGCAATCGGTGAACATACATTAAAAAAAAAAATTGAATTTGCTCTTATCCATTGAGGAGTTCTGTTCTCCATCTTCAAAGATATTCATCAGATCTTTACCAAATTTATATGGGACCACTTGCAAAGTATACCCTATCAAACAAAAAAAAAATCCAAATCGGTCCAGGCGTCTTTGAGTAATCGGGGAACATACATAAAAAAAAAAGATACCAACGAATTCAGAACCTCTTCCTTTTTTTAAAGTCGGTTAAAAATATACTAAGATTTACTAACATGGTGTTATACCATAGAGTAGCAAACAGAGGCAAAGCTTCTAAGAAGCGAGCAAAATTTATAACTATTTTGGTAGGGCTGGCACTGGAGGATACAATTTAATTAACAATAGTTATTTGTTCAACAAGATGGTAAAGTTTGTTTTTGTTGTGATTGCCTAGTTTAAATATCGATCTTTAAATATCGATCGATAGATCTAAATATCGATTTTGAACGAAATCAGTCAATTTAGAAAGAATTATAAATGGTGCCAACTTTTTTAAATTTTGGTTACAGGTTCCTATTTTGTGATCCCAGGGAGCTCTAAATATCGATTTTGAACAAAATCGGTCAATTAACAAAGAATTTCAAAATGGCGTCGACTTTTTTAAATTTTGGTAACAGTTTCTTATTTTGTGATCCCAGGGAGCTCTAAATATCGATTTTGAACGAAATCGGTCAATTAACAAAGAATTTCAAAATGGCGTCGACTTTTTTAAATTTTGGTAACAGTTTCCTATTTTGTGATCCCAGGGAGCTCTAAATATCGATTTTGAACAAAATCGGTCAATTAACAAAGAATTTCAAAATGGCGTCGACTTTTTTAAATTTTGGTAACAGTTTCTTATTTTGTGATCCCAGGGAGCTCTAAATATCGATTTTGAACGAAATCGGTCAATTAACAAAGAATTTCAAAATGGCGTCGACTTTTTTAAATTTTGGTAACAGTTTCTTATTTTGTGATCGCAGGGAGCTCTAAATATCGATTTTGAACGAAATCGGTCAATTAACAAAGAATTTCAAAATGGCGTCGACTTTTTTAAATTTTGATAACAGTTTCTTATTTTGTGATCCCAGGGAGCTCTAAATATCGATTTTGAACGAAATCGGTCAATTAACAAAGAATTTCAAAATGGCGTCGACTTTTTTAAATTTTGGTAACAGTTTCTTATTTTGTGATCGCAGGGAGCTCTAAATATCGATTTTGAACGAAATCGGTCAATTAACAAAGAATTTCAAAATGGCGTCGACTTTTTTAAATTTTGGTAACAGTTTCTTATTTCGTGATCCCAGGGAGCTCTAAATATCGATTTTGAACGAAATCGGTCAATTAACAAAGAATTTCAAAATGGCGTCGACTTTTTTAAATTTTGGTAACAGTTTCTTATTTTGTGATCCCAGGGAGCTCTAAATATCGATTTTGAACGAAATCGGTCAATTAACAAAGAATTTCAAAATGGCGTCGACTTTTTTAAATTTTGGTAACAGTTTCTTATTTTGTGATCGCAGGGAGCTCTAAATATCGATTTTGAACGAAATCGGTCAATTAACAAAGAATTTCAAAATGGCGTCGACTTTTTTAAATTTTGATAACAGTTTCTTATTTTGTGATCCCAGGGAGCTCTAAATATCGATTTTGAACGAAATCGGTCAATTAACAAAGAATTTCAAAATGGCGTCGACTTTTTTAAATTTTGGTAACAGTTTCTTATTTTGTGATCGCAGGGAGCTCTAAATATCGATTTTGAACGAAATCGGTCAATTAACAAAGAATTTCAAAATGGCGTCGACTTTTTTAAATTTTGGTAACAGTTTCTTATTTTGTGATCGCAGGGAGCTCTAAATATCGATTTTGAACGAAATCGGTCAATTAACAAAGAATTTCAAAATGGCGTCGACTTTTTTAAATTTTGGTAACAGTTTCTTATTTCGTGATCCCAGGGAGCTCTAAATATCGATTTTGAACGAAATCGGTCAATTAACAAAGAATTTCAAAATGGCATCGACTTTTTTAAATTTTGGTAACAGTTTCTTATTTCGTGATCCCAGGGAGCTCTAAATATCGATTTTGAACGAAATCGGTCAATTTACAAAGAATTTCAAAATGGCGTCGACTTTTTAAATTTTGGTAACAGTTTCTTATTTCGTGATCCCAGGGAGCTCTAAATATCGATTTTGAACGAAATCGGTCAATTAACAAAGAATTTCAAAATGGCGTCGACTTTTTTAAATTTGGTAACAATATCCTGTTTTGTGATCCTAGGGATCCTCAGATATTGATTTTGAACAAAATCTATGACAGTTCAAGAAAATAGATTTTAAACACTATTTAAATTATTATCATTAACATTAAATTAAATGAAAACACGACGCGCGACGTGTACTGCAGCCCCTGAGCTTGAGCACAGGCCGAGCCGGTATAAACCGATTTCTCTCCGTACGCGACGTAGCGCCTGTGCTCACGCACACACGCGCCTCAAGCTTGTAGTAGTGTACCTATCGTAGCGCGCTTGTATGAAGCTTTGACTCTGTTCGCTACTCATGTGGTTATACAACGCAATACCACACTAACAAACACTCGTACAAACATACAGACAAGTATATACTCACACACACTCACACACACACATGGACGCACGCACACGCACTTTTGAACGGTTTGAACGGAACACGGTTTTGAAATTGAAATTGAAAAAAGTGTAAGAATTTGTAAGAAAATATTTAAAAAAGGTATATCAGCCGGTTTTTTATTCCAGCTCTTAATACATGTAAAAACGTCCAATCTGTTCATTTACTTGAGCCTTTACCCTAGTACCTAATTATATCGACCGCCCCATATCAAAACAAAGTAAATGTCATTTTTCCGAAAATCGTTTTATGTCATAAGCCTAACTTTCATAGTATGTCCCGTTGTATTGTAAGGACACCCACATTAAAGTAAAATTAAAAGCTAGTAAGTCGCTTTGACCATTTTAAAACATAGTAAGTCTATGAACTGGCTAGGTTTTTTATAGATTAATGCGCCTTACTAAGTTTTTCAAAGGAATTAGATAAAATAAAATAAATATCACCCATTATCTAAATACCATGTCAAAACAGTAAATACTTAATGATGCATTAAAACTTAAAAGTAAGATAGGAAAAGTCAATGACCTCTACATGTCAACTGTTAAATATGGCTTGCAAGGGAAATACTTTGCATACTTACATAATGTTTTTAAGGTTCCATATCTCAAAAGGAAACACGGGACCCTTATAGGATCACTTTGTTGTCTGTCTTTCTGTCCGTCTGTCCGTCTGTCGTGTCTGTCAAGAAAACCGATAGGGTATTTCCCGTTAACCTAGAATTATGGGCAGGTAGATAGGTCTCAACTCTCATAGCCCAAGTAAAGGAATAAATCCGAGAACAAATTTCGTGATTCTAGATCAACGGGAAGTACTGTATAGGTTTTCTTGACGGACGGACGGACAAATGGACAGACAACGAAGTGATCCTTTAAGAGCTCCGTTTTTCATTTTGAGGTACGGAACCCTAAAAAAGAAAGTGATGCACATCTAATGAATAAATGTGTAGGCCAGTCTTCACACTAAAATATTTAAACCCCTTTAATTTAAAAACTGTCATAGCCTAGTGGTTAGAACGTCCGCCTCCTAATCGAAGGTCGGGGGTTCGATCCTGGAATCACGCACTACTAACTTTTCAGTTATGTGCGTTTTAAGCAATTTAATATTGTATATCAAATCTTTGAAAAGAGCAACCGCCGAGTTTCTTGTTGAAGACTACGGCCTAAACTTCTCTTGAATTTAAACCACTTACTAGGTTTTGATCTGAGAAAGAAATTTGACATTAATTGACAAAATTGAGAGACCTAAGCTTGTATAAGAACACAGAAGTGTCATAATTCGTGTTCACTTTGCCTAACGTCTCTCGGAGAGCAGAGAGAGATTTAAACTGTTTCTTATAATCACTGGCCATATTTCAAATGCGAAAGTGTGTTTGTTGGTTTAATATTCAATCACGCTGCAACGGAGCAACCAGTCGACGTGGTTTTTTGCATGGATACATTTAAAGACCTTGAGAGTGACATCTCTCTCCGCATCGTATTCTTTATTGCTGAGGGTTGTGACCTCTTTCCATTATTCCTACATCTAATGGTAGGTTTTCTTGGGATAATAATGCGGTGGGTTCAAAGAGCCTACGGAACTCGACTAGAAAAACGAGATTTTGACTCTTAGTTTTAACGGTTATGAATTAGTTATTATTATCAGTGATAAAATTGATTAGGGCTGCCAGGTAAAATGACATTTATCTCGGAAAATCAAAGAGTTTCCACGAGATTTTTTCCAAGTTTGCGCTACTAAGTACATATATTATGAAGAGGAAAGGTTTGTTTGTTTGTTATCGATAAACTCTGAAACTACTGAACTACTTGCACTAAAGACATAATCATCAACATCAACCGACAGACGTCCACAGTGAACATAGGTCTTTAATAGGGTCTTCCACATGCTACGGGTTTGCGCCGCCTGAATCTTTGCGCTTGCGCTTGACGACAATCATGCTTTAAAGAAAGCAATGATGAGGTCCAAGTTGGAGCACGCTTACCTGGAAGATGCCTATTCACTCTTGGCTTGCAGGTATCTATGGTATATATGGCAGGAAACACGGCCGCCGAAATGGCGTTCCAACCTTTAGGCTCTCCCCATTGCCCGCAGCATGAATCTGAGCTTCCTTATGATGGTTATATTATGTACATATAATATCTCATAAGAAATCTCTAACACACAATCCAGCTAAGTAAGTCCAATTTCGAAAAAAGCTAGCTAGCCGACAAATCTAACTCAGGCAGCCTTCGGGAACCTTCGAGATGTCTCTGTCCAAAATTCCTCAATGCTTGAAGAACAGTCTTTGAATAGTGCATATTGTCAGTGATGAAATATGGATCCGAAATATAGGTCTTTTTTTTGTACACAGGAAATGCCTGACGCATACCCCTCCGTCATGTGGGGCTTGCACCAAACTTGCACTACTACGAAATCCATTTCGGAACACGGCACCCGGAACGAGGCGCGCTATCTCCTAACATAGGTATAATACCTATTTAGAACACTTACTATCTGTCATCATAATCTATGACAACCTCCGAGTATTTACCTGGTAAAACCGTAACTTTAGAATAAAATTTAGTATATAAGCAGGCTTCATTTAGAAATGAAAAAATCCCTATTTTATTTTTCAACGATTATAAACACAACTTTCATTCAAAAATAATAAGCTTATATTCATTTTAAATAATATTTTGCGACGAAATGACGCGCACAGTCCTTCCGCCATGACAGTCCAGTGGACACTGAATTCCATAGAGCGCCTGCAAGAAAATAAATAGCACAGGAAGTTTTTTGGTTAGTTTTAGATTATTTAAGAAACGAAAAACATTTAGTATAAAACTAACAGTTAAAATTGATTGCTAAACCTAAACATATCATTTTCTGGAGGTTGGCTTCAAAGTATCAAGATGTTAAAGAAAACTTTTACAGAACAAGTTGCGAACAGCAATGTTTTCAACTTGGTTTTTTTTTATTATTGGGATAATGTATACTAAATTAAAAAAGGCCCTTATAATCTTCACAAACTGAAGTTTTTAATTGCATGTATTTAATAGCTGTTAATGCTTTAGAAAAATAAACAATTTACTTCAAAGTACAGCATTTTTGCGATTTGTCAAATAGCAATTACCTTAAAGGTGTATTGAAAGAGGTATATTATATATATTAAAACTATTTATAACTTGTTGGTTTATAAAACAATTAGATGCTGGACATGGCTTTGTCCACATAAATTTTGGGTTTTTAAAACTCCTGTGGGATCTCTTTGATTTTCTGGACTAAAAAGTAGCCTATATTCATATTTGGGATGGAAGCTATGTGTGTATCAAATACATAATAGCTAGGTGTTCATAAGCATGAATTTAAGTTTTTAAACATGTTGATTTGCCTCAAAAAAAGGTAACCTATGTCTGTCACCGGGATGTAAACTGACTGAAAATTTTGTTGATTGAAATCAGTGTTAAACGAATGAGCCATGAAAAGCTAACAGACAGATGGAATGCCACTGTTGAATTTATAATGTTTGTAGGTATGGATAAAATCTATTAAAATAATAAATAAGAAATCTAATAAAATAATATGAATATCTGTTAAAATGTAAAATGTGTTTTAAAAGTTTATTTTGCTAAAATGTGAATTATTTTGCTATTTATTTAGAGATGGATAAAACATCTGCTTTAATATTGATAGAATATCCAATTATATTTGAAAAGCAGTATATAAATAAAATATTTATATATTTTAATATTTTCAGTGTGAGACACTTCTAAAAAGTATGGGTGTGAGATGTGTGAAGGGACGAGGGGAAGCTGAAGCTACCTGTGCGAGGCTAAATGCTAAAGGTGTTTGTATTTTTTTATAATTCCAAATGCAAGTATAGTACGCGACAGACCAATCTGAGCATACTTGTAACCGTGACTCGAGAAATATACATACGGCGGCGCACCGCGCACTCCTTGACGGCACTCGCGTAACTCTTATCTCTTACGCAAGAGAGATAGATAAGAGTTTATGCGTTAGAAAGAGAGGCTTTTATTAAATTTTAGGCCTATGTAAGCTTAATTGCACTTTATTATGTTGCCATTTATTTGAACTTATTCTTTGCTAAGAATTTTAATTGTTCTGTGCTTGGGTGACGTCCCCCTTTGATGGCACCACCACTTATCTCGAATGAAAGAGAGAGAGATAAAAGATAAGAGTTTACGCGATAGCAAGAGGCGTTGACTAAATTTTAGGCTGCAGCGCTAAGTGAGCTGAATCACAGTTTGTTGCGTCTGGACAAGAGTCGTTTTTTTTACTGAATAATGTGTACTTATTAATGTAATGTATTGTGTAATGTGTGTGAATAATGAATACTGTGCTTGGAACTATATTATACTAAGATTTACTAGTCAAATACATAAACTTATTTTTTTATAGCTTGTTCATGCAGTGGTTTCACAAGACTCCGATTGTTTCGCGTATGGCGCAAGGCGTGTGTATCGCAACTTTAGCGTGTCTAGCTCCGCGGGTGGCGGCGCGATGCAAGGCTCGGTCGACTGTTATGACGCTGAGAAAATGTACCAGAGTAATGGTGAGCATTAATAGGCTTTTAAAGACTGTATGTTTATAATTCTATGTAGCTTGTTTATGTTGGATCATGTATATATCTATGTATATACCTACTTTATTGTACCCCAAAACACAAATGGCAGGTTACAAAAAAGAAAACTTAAAATGTAGGTGAAAAAAGGCGGTCTTATCGCTAAATAGCGATCTCCAGACATCCTTAACATCAACATGAACAAGCTTGGTAATAATTATGCTTTGCAGGAAAAACGTTTTCTTGTTAAGCTTAAGTATCTTTTATAGAATTTATTCATAGCTTTTTTTTCAGTAACACAAGGAACCCTTAGGGAGGTAGTCCACAACGGCGACTTTCTGAGCGCGCGTCTGCATCGCTACTTTTGGCCGTTAGTCACATTTGCAACGGCGTCAATTCAGTAGTGATACGACTGCATAGTATCGATTCAGCATCGCTTCTGCATCGCTGCAAACGCGCGACTGTATTGATTTAGCTACCTTCCGTTAAAGCAACAACAAAGACATCGCGATCAATGTGGTCTGGACCGAGTCCGTCTTGCAACTTGTAGCGTCTACAGGCGTTCAGAGGTAGTTACACTGACATCACACGACTGTATCGATGCTGCATCGCGTCTGTATCGATGTTATTTCGCGATATGGCAATTCAAAATTATTGCTACGTGGCCGAAAATATACCAACTTACGACCAGCGGCAGTATCGGGACTGTATCGCTGTCGTTTTGGGACTGTATCGCTGCACAAAGTCGCCGTGGCGTGGGTATGACTATACTATAAGAGAGGTCCTCTTATAGTATCATCATGTCCAGCCGTTGTTGTTACGTCGGTTAGATATTTGTACAAACATTTTCTCAGCGGTTAATTTTTATCCAAGTTACCTATATTTATATTTCAGTGACGTCATAATTATCCATAGGGGTCGACCGTTTGCGTCATTAAAACTTAAATCACACTTTTTGTTCATTTATAAAAGTTAGGCACGTTGTTAAAATGTTTGGGGAAATTTAGGTATTAAGAGTTCTTGCTGTATATATTTATATTGAAACGTTTTATATAACACAAGTTTGTAATTATATGATTACGTACGTATGTACATACATACGGTTTGAGTGTAATGACTGATAACTTTAACATAATATTGGGCATCGTGTACTTACCTACAGAAAAAGATTGTCTATAGGTTTCGGACGTCAGAAAATGGTGGCTTTGGCTTTATTGTGCGGTTGTGACTACGGCAGCGGAGCTTGTGGGTCGTCCATAACAACAGTGGTTTCATTTCTGCATACTGTGTCAGAAGATCAGGTTATTCACAGGTGAAAAATTACGAAATACAATATCGCTCACGGTTGGTTGATTATTTTTGAAAATATTTTTAAGCTTCCTTATCCAAGAAGGGCCAACCGGACCCTTCAAAATGTTATTAAGACCCTTTTACTAAGCCTTTGCTTTCCCTCAGCGTGTTGTATAAGTATTCTCTTGAACCGTAATAGAGTTGAATTTTCACAGAGTATGGCATTTCTATTGCCGCTATAATTATCTATACTAATAAATAAAATTGGAGTGTCTGTCTGTAATTTCGAAATAACAACCACATATTAAGGTCATATGTTTATTTGAACGATACCATAATTGAATCACACGTTTATAAAATTTTTGTCTGTCTGTCTGTCTGTTTGAAAAGGCTAATCTTCGGAACGGCTGAACCGATTTTGACGGGATTTTCACAGACAAGTAGAGGATTGGCCAGGGAGTAACATAGGCTACTTTTTTAACCGATTTTTTACCTATGTACACCGAAATCTCCGAGATTTCTGAACCGATTTGCGTATTTTTTTTTTATCCCACGGGAAAGTTCCCACGGGATTTCAGACCCTAAATCCACGCGGGCGAAGCTGCGGGTATCAGCTAGTAAATAATAAAAAACAAGATGGCAAATTTCAAAATGGCCGCCATGTAAATTTAAAAAATAAATAAAAGTACTTGAAACATTGTGATATCTTCTACGATGGTAAAGAACCCTTCATGTGCGAATCCGACTCGTACCACGACTGACCACATACTTTAAATTCAAAATATTATATGTAAGTAAATTTTTGCAGAATTTTAGCAACTGAAGGTAGAGAGTACCTACTTATCCATCGCAAGTTAAAAATTTTGGAATGCAATTTTATGTCTGTGAGAAACTAGATACAAATCCAAGATCGAAACTTCGGTAAGCGTATCTGCTTAGGTTCTGCACCTATTCTAATCTTTAAAACTTAATTTTTGTTCATCTAAATCTACTTCAGGTATTCTTCAGGAATTAAAAATATGCGCATGATAAATTTCGTATTATACAGGTTATTATCATGGGTCAGCGATCCTCAATACTACGAGGAAAAGGCTCGTTGGATGTCCGCACCGGGCCGCTGCGACCGCTGTGGACACGTAGGTCGCACGCACGCTAGGAACGGCTGCCCGATCTGTGTTACTCACAAAGGATGCGCAGACCTAGGCCACAAGTTAGTATAATTAATGCTGATAAATAGAATGTTCGACGGTAATGTGTTTCGTGTGGGTTGAAGTTGTCTTATTACCGAAATTAATGATCAATCTATCCGTCAACTGGCTATAACGATGTTGTTAATTGTCAACAAAGACCATGCAATTTTTGACAACGTTGCTAAGTAACTTATCGACGGATGACAGATAGGATTTATTATTAATTTTGGCCGTTAATGTCGCGACACCTGCGTATATTACGTCGCCGAAAGTTTGGCGGTAGAATTTTTCGGTCGTAGTATTCGGTTGGGAAACACCTCTTGTGAAAAACGTGCTGAAAAGTACACAACAGAACTTAACGCGTCTTTATTAACGTGTGACGATACGACGCGACGGGACAACGGCGATGTACAGACAGTAAGCAGGAAGAATTTTTGCGTAATGCGTATTGATGTGTCACTTTGTTCCGGTGCGTTCCGGCTGAAATAATCGCCTGACAGAAGGCACGGCGTTACCACACGAGTAGATATCCATACAGAGAAGAAGCTTCATAGAAGCGGCTTGCTGTAGGCACACGAATAGGTACCTATAGTATCTACTCGTGTGGTGTTAAGCCGAACGCGCCCTAAATTCAGTTTTCTGTTATGAATAACATTCTTTACGTATTCAGCCGAACTTTCGGCGACGTAATTTATAAAACGCAGAGGTGTTGCGACACTTAGGTACAAGGAACCATAATATAGAGGCGTTCTCTTTGCGACATACGAGTTGGAGATATGCGTGTCTGACTTTTCTAAGACAGGTGCTGACTTTTCTTCGCTACTCCGCCCGATTGCGCCGACTCTAAAGCTTGAAACAACACGTGCGTCGCAA
Organism: Maniola jurtina; assembly: GCF_905333055.1. Classification (NCBI taxonomy): domain Eukaryota; kingdom Metazoa; phylum Arthropoda; class Insecta; order Lepidoptera; family Nymphalidae; genus Maniola; species Maniola jurtina. Next base: position 7,054,834 of record NC_060032.1, read on the forward strand.
ACTCTAGGTAGGCATATTGCCACACAGGCAAAAGACGCGCGCGTAGGCGTCCACGATTTGTAATACAAGAACTTACGAAGATCGCATGAAGTCTTGAATTACAAATTGCTAAAGCAACTCCAAAAATAAATCTTCTGTACGACTTCCAGTGCTCTCGGTGCTTCAACGAGCGCCTGTTTATTAACTTTATAAACTCTAACACTTACACTGTGTAACTGATTTAGGTGCGCTTGCTCTGCTAGGGTTAAAAAAGTAAATTATGTGGTTGTAGTTCGACGATAAAAGGCGAGTTTGAAACTTTGTAGCATCCCACATTTCCAAAATAGAATGGAAGGTATAAACTATAAAGCGTACAGTGTACTATCCGCGTACAAAGCTTTCCGGTCGTTGCGTTGCTACACCTGTTATAGTCAAAAGCTGAAAATCCGCTGCTCTTAGGTTTGCCTAGTCAGTAGGCGAGACTAACTCCAACATTCGAGATTTGATTTATACGAGTGAAATAATCGCCCGGGCTCTGGAGGAAAGAAACTATTAAAAATATTAGTCAAGGAATTAAGTTATGGAATTCACTAAGACGAGGATCTGAGAATTGATTAGGCAAATCTAGAATTAGCAATCTTTTAGCTTTTGACTATAACATGTAGATACATTGTACGTAGTTGAACACAATATGTGTCAAGAAAAATGTACATCGTCGTGCCGATTCAGATAAAATTCACATCTTTCTCGCATCAAAGACGCATTGGGACTTATCTGGCGGTAAGATTCTTAGTAGAGATCTAGCTTCGACAATCCTCTTCAGCTATTCAATATCGTATTGTGCGCTTTCAGGTTTCAACCATATCCGTTATACGTAAAAGATTCATACACAATGACTTAGGTATACTTTTTTTCATTGCCTAAATTTTATGATCTCCTTAATTTAATACATACCCAAAATATATTTCAAAATCTTCGAACTTATCGATTCATTCGACTCGAATAAATGATTCTATGATCTTATAGAAGTCACATACAATTGTTTAACTTTCTGACACTAACCGTTAAGGTTTGGAATGCCCTCCCATTGTCTGTGTTTCCTGCCAATTATAACTTAAGCAACTCTAGGCAAGCGCGCTCAAACCAAGACCTCTTCATTGCTTTGCCTGTCCTGTAATATAAAAAAAAGGTCAAACGTTATTCAGTATCTACCTTTTTTTATAAAAAAATATATAGACTAGCGCTTGGCTGCAATCAGACTTGCTAGCAAGTGATGATGCAGCCTATTCAGTATTCACTCTTGACTTAAAGTTACCCTTATTAAAAGTTGAAGGAAAAACTGATGCCGGAAGGGCGTACGGATTAGAAACGAGGAAGCAAATCCCTTCGTACGTGTCCGAGGAATTTCAACTACGTACGGATTCAGACCTTGACGATGCCTTGCAGTACGATGGTAGAAAGGTGAAAGAGGAACCAGGTCAAAAACTAACTACTTACTTTGTAATTTATTCACATTATCATTGCATACCAAAATGAACCGGGGCATAGACTATCTATCGCGAATAAGATCATAATCGGAATTAATTGCATTTTTGGTTACACATTCCAATCGAAATATGCGGTGTCAAGTTCGTGAAAAGACAATGTTATTTTGTAGGTCCAAAGTAGCAGAAGTGAAACGTGAAGTATCGCTTCGGAATCGGGCTCTGTCGTGCGGAATGCCGTTCCCCGAACCGAAAGTTATGAAGGAATTCATGGACCCTACGCCAGAAGATATAGATCTCGAGGGCCTGAAGATTCCTACTCCGAGTTTAATCCAGTTTGTGGTATTTGATTGAGATATACATAAGTGTAATTTGCTTTCAAAGTTGGGAATAGTGATTTCCGTTGTTTAAATCCTTACTTATATTATAAATGCGAAACTTCTATCTGTCTGTAACCTTTTCATGGCCAATTTTGACGAAAAGTACAGACATAGTTTTCATTTCGGAGACGGATGTATCTAGACTACTTTTACACTAGAAAAGCTGCCACGGGATTATTAAAAAACAAATTCAAGCGGACGATGCATCATCTAGTGATAAAATAAGTTAAGAACAGTGTTTGCCAGTGATATTTTATCGATGTATATCGATGTATTTAAAGTATTTCAAAAATATGGGTGATGTTTTTAAGAATATTCAACTTCCTGCTCCAACTTGTTAAGTTTGGGCTAGGAATGGGAACGACAAACAAGACATACGTTGCCATATTGTCGTACAGCCATACTGGGTTTGAACTTACAACCTTTCAGATTTCAGTCCGCCCGTTGACCATTGAACTATAGAGAAATTCAAATTATTTACTAACAATTTTTCTTGTTTATTTGAATAATATGCATTCTCTTTTCCTCCGTAAACTTTTTTGTTTGTTTCCAGAAAATAATGTCGTACAAGTTAGACTGGACGGAAAAATATTGCGTAGAAAAGTTCTTACCATTGTTAACTAAATGGCATCTGCAGGAAAAAGTACCCAGCCGTAGCCTTCAACCTATTGAAATAAAGAAGAAGAGAAACCCTAGAGGTAGTCCTTACATTCCCGATTGCATGCAATATGAAATTTTAAACAATTTTATACGATTACATTATATTAACAGTAACACTGAAACTATTTTTCACTTTGTAGGAGTTCCAAGCTTTGAAGTGTTGTGGAAAGATATTAATGGTCAATATGAAGGTCTCATTCCTGATGATCAGTTTGAAGGTAAAAAAGTAGTCATTCAATAATTATGTGTAATAAGAGAATGCCCGCGACTTCGTCCGGGTGGATTTAGGTTTTATAGATTATAAAGATCCCGTGGGAACTGTTTGATTTTCTGGGATAAAAAGTTGCCTTTGTCAATTACAGATACGCAAGCTACCTTCGTACCAAACATACAAATCGGTTAAGCGGATGGGTTTTTGGGAATCCCGTGGGAACCGTCCCCGGAATATAAGCTAACCCTGTACCAAATGTCGTTAGAATCTGTTAAACTGTTGGGCCGTTAAAAGGTAGCAGACAGACAGACAGATACACTTTCGCATTTATAATATTAGTATGGATGAAATATGTATCGTAATTTATTGTTCTTTTCAGATGGCGATGATATTTTCGGTCCTTGGACTTCAGTAGAGAGGCAAGATCTCATGCGCAAGTATTATCCAGATTTAGTAGAAAAGTATGAAGAATCTACAAAGAAACCTCCAAAGGAAAAGAAAGCGAAGGGAAGAAAGAAGAAAGAGAACCAACAAGAACAAAATGATAAACCAAAGAGAAAATATACCAGAAAGCCAAAACAGCTTAAAGATGTTGTGCTATCTAAACTTAACGAGTCTATGAAAAACTTGAGCCTTACCAATCAAGATCTCAATTCTAGCAAAGCAAACGTCAGTGTTTCAGTAAAAAGATTAAAAAGAAAAATTAAAAACAATGCAAAGAGTAAACCGAAAAATACCATTGAAAGTTACTTACAACCGCGTAAGAAGAGAAAGTCTTCTAAATTAATGCAGTCCCTGAGAAATAGTTTCAGAAACATGTCAATTGAGAATAACGAATCTTTGAGTCTCAAATATTTAGACACTGCTGATAGTGACAAAGAGAATAGACAAAACAAGACAGAAGATGATAAGCATTTGCTAAGTATGTTGAATATGAGTGAAGAAGATATCAGCGAAAATGATTTGTCTGCGATAATTGATAACATAGTGTCCAGAGCTCCCACTGTCACAACTGCAAAAGTTAACAGCAATTTAGTTAAATTGATCTTTGAGAATAAACAAATGTTGAGAAAGTCTACATTAACTCAAAGATTCCACCAAAACAATTGTTCGACACCCAAAAACAGTCCACTGCGAAAAAGCTGTCACGATACAAATGCTAGCAGACGGTCTTCTATGTCAAAAGCAAACACAAGCTATTTCTTTGATAAATTATCCGACGAGCGCGATGCTTTCGAGATGTCCATGGAATATAGTCGAAAACACAAAATCGCTTCTATCAGTCTAGATTGTGATGCAACTTTGGACTATAGCTTACTTGATGTTTGATTTTGAAGTTTTAACAATAAATTAATTTTTTCGAATTTGTGTATTTTTTAATAATCCTTTATATAGTGCATAGTTTGAACTTAATGCAGGATATTTTTTTGGAAGCGGTCATTCAGACGAAAGTTTAAACTATAATAGAAAACACCGTCGATATTAAGATAGTAAAAACTGTATTCAAAGATTTTCAAAAGTGTATACACAAGTCAGGAATCGAGCCCGCATTTTTTCTCAAAAAATCGCTAGTTATCATGGAAATCGATGAAGTGTGACAAAAATATAGATGCTATATACAGGGTTTAACCAGAACGCTAGCAACAACTTAGCGTTATTATTATACTACCCTAATACAATCCAATGCCAATAACCATTTGCCGTATCTTGTAGTTTTAGTGATTTAGTATTTTTCAAACCAACATTGTATAGCCTGCAAAACTCGGCTCAATACCTCACCTACGACGCGGCATTGACTTCGAGTGACCTATTTATGGAACGTTCGTTGACCTCTAGCGTCAGTCAGATGTTTTATTTGCAATATATTGTGAACTTTGAAAAAATAAGAGGACTTAAAAAATATTTCTTAGTTATTTTATGGTATCTTATCAGAAATCATCAGTACCTTTCTTCGTTTTTGCTAGCGTTCTGGTTACATCCTGTATAGTAAAAAGAAAACTAACCTCTGAAATAAAAAGAAAAAGCTAGAGATACGACTATTTATGATTTTCCAAATTAAGTCTAAATGCATTTAAGCTGCGCTGCGCGACGCTACGCGGTGCGACGCGGCCCATCGCAACGCCATGCTTGCGATACCCAGGCGGTCAAATATAGTTTATATGAGTTTGTATGGAGCAAAACGCACTAGAGCAACGCGGCGTGAAAAATATAGTTTAAGTGTATGGGTTTGTATGGAGCAATCTGCGTTTGGAGTTTGAACCCAGGATTGGCATTAGGTAGGTACCTATTTAATGACAGGTCATTGGGAAATGAGCACTGAGCACAAACTGGGCAACCAGTGCTTTTATGCCTCTATGACCTGCACGCTACTGATCCCGGCCTACTTAAAATTAGAGGACCATTTAAAAAACTCAATAGTACAAGTTGATTAATAAACAAACACCTAGTCGAAGCAAACACTTGAGTTTTGAAAGCGTATTGAAAATACAAAAGAAAGGGACTAGAAACAAAGTCCAGAAAAGGACTTCTTGCATTTTTATAATAGCTAATTTAATGTATTACAATAAAGTCATAAAATATAATGTTAGCCAGCGAGTAATAGCTGCAACGACCAAAAACATTCCACTTTTTGGTGGTACACTTAAACAAAATAATATAATTTATATTTAGCAATATAAATTAAAATGTAGGAGAAATTTTAAATAAAACTCGTACATTTTACACCGAGATGGGCGAATGGTTGCTTTTACACTCTGAACAAAATGACACAAAGCATATCAGTAAGTAGAAGTTACTCTGTTCTACCGAAACAAAGAAAGCTTCTGTTTCATATATAAATCCGTGTATTATTTCGCGGAGAGCGGAGGAAGGAATTAGGTGGCCGTAACTATGGCGCTTTGTTTGCTACGCTGGTCTACGTATTCGTAGCACGGTCTACGTTTCGTAGCCGGTCCGTAGCAACATTTTATTTAAAGGCGCTATTCAAAAAACTTTGATGCAGAAAACTATTTAACAGTTCGAAATACAATACAAAGTGATACTATACTATACTATATTATATATACAGACTAACACTACCAGTAGGCGTTTAGCATCTAAGTGACTGAATTATTAGGTAGATTTTATTATGAAACTATTGTTTTATAAACTTTGTTAAGTAGCTACGAGCTCAAAAACTTAGAGGCAAACATTTTGTCCGCGTAGATTTAGATTCTTTCTTTTTAATCATTCCGTAGAACTTTTAAATTTCCCGTTCAATCTTGATTAAATGGATGGACTGGGTAAAGATAACAGAAAGACAGACACTTTCACATTCCGTAATAATATTAGTGTGGATTTCAGAAGTAGGTAGATCGCTTTGCTCGCTTACAAACGTCTCGGGTGTAAATGACCCCTCACTTGGCTTTACCTCTCGTTTAACAATCCACTAGGTATATCTAATAAAACTTATATATATTTTTTACTACGTTTAGGCATTCGTGGGAAACATAAGAAGACATTAGAAAATAGATTAAAATGCTAGAGATGGCATTTTATCGTCGTCAGTTCTATTTTCCTAGGAATCGAGAAAATAATTACTATTTGTACCATTTTAATTTACTCACGATTTAGTCGATATAAGTAATTTTCTATTTTATTTCCTTGCTTTAAAATTGCTGATAGTGAGTTAATTATTTTTGAACTAGAATATTGAATTATATAAAATATTTTTCTGTGTTTTTTGTTCATGTTTGGAGGAAAACAGTTTTCAGTTGAAGGCACACCTCTCTTAAAATTATCTTCCTCCACAGTTGAATAGCCTCGTAAAGAAAAATTCTTCTTTTATATTAAATTGCCGGCAGTGACCCTACAGTTTATCTTTTGATGAGTCTTTGTTTCGTAACATATTCCACAATGGGGCCACGTTATACCTGTGGAATAGTGTCGTACCATTTTTTTGCTCCATTCTATGTACCCAACTATATATTTAGTGTAAGGCTCAAATACAATAGATAATAGGTATATTGATTAATTGGTGTAGTGAAAAAGACAAAGGTTCTCACGTAATATAAAATAGCAAGAAGTACTTATAGATTCATGCTCGTTTGTACTAGCTACTCCCAATTGCAGTAAACTCATCCAAAGCTGCATCTTCGCTATGGCACGTCTATCGCAAAGGATGATCGAACCGTGAAGCGTTCTGAGAAGTCTAAATCCTTTTTAACCTCGTCACTATGTTAGAAGGAGAAGTGCGGCGGGTTTGTTCACCCCTACGTCGGGAGATGTCGGCGGGGGTCGGGTCGGATCGGGAGGCTGCGTCGCAGGGCGCGCGCGCGTGCCCGGCCGCTTCGTCATTGCGACGGAGGCTGTCGTGTGTCGGCGCTGGTCCGTGCGAGCGCTAGTCCGCACCGCTCCGCTCCGCGAGACCTGGCCCGCGAACCGCCGCGAACACGCCCTCGGAGCCCGGGAGCCCAGCGCCGCGTGGCGTACCCCGCGGACCCAGTGCCGTAACCCGCTCAGTGCATGTGCTCGTTATCCGCAGCTCACTAAATAGTATACCGGGACCGGCGACCGTGGCGCGATGTAAAGAAGCCGCGACCGTGAATCCATGTGTAAGTTGGTGCGTTGTATGTGTCAGTTTATCCGCATGGGAATAGTTGTTCGCCGGTAATGATTTTCAGCAGGCCAGCAGCGCATCGGAGTGGCGTAAGAGAAATAAAACTGAATGAGCACCTAACGAATATCGTGGAAGCATCCGGCACAGTCGTTGTATTTTGACCTCTACCCGTAGGAGATAGAGTCGCGCACGTGCGCTGTTGTTCTATGATCCAAATGAATAAGCTCCCTGATTTTCTCGTTTTCTTTTCTGTCCTATATTGGTTAACAGAGAAGATAAACGACTGGATTTAATTAAACACTACTGTTTGCGTCAGATTGCTTGCAGAGAACGATTTATTTAATGTAACAGGTGTTGTCCGTTTTGTGTTCATAGACAAATAACTAGGTATTGATAAAATGAACGTCATGATGTGTTGGAAAATGGAAATCAATAAAAGAAAGATTTTTCTGAATTGTCTCTCTGTATCGCAGAACAATTTATGACCGAGTTGTTTGTTAATTGCACTGCGAAAATTGTCATTTTCCATTTCATAGAGTCTGCAGAACATGTTAAAGCAAAACAATAATTAGGTGTTTACCTAACCTATTGCTCTCGATATTGGTTAGCTCAATATTGCTTAGTTTTTTGCCAGTTTCCCGATTTCTCATTTTGAATCACTAAACTTCATAAGTAGTGTGTGTTCGTATTTCTGTACAGACTCATTGTTATCCATTTAGAAAATGCCGTCCCATACGCTTTGTAATCCAATTTATTCTCTATATTTCTAATAAGTATAGGTACTTATCAGAAGCACAATGAATAGTAATCCAAAATATTTAAAGCTTGTAACTTCCGCTGCAACAGTTAAGTACCTATCTCATTATGTTAAAAAAGGTGATGGTAGAGTTCCTTAACAAATTCTATATATTTTTTCTTTTTCTATATATAAGACCGAAAAATGTGACCATTTACAACATTGTTTTTCTGTTTAATTGTAATTTAAAGGCTCGCATATTTTAACTTTTCCAAACGCATCGCATTGCAGAGCACATGACATTTTGTGTGTTTTGCTGCAGAGGCGTGCATACATGAATACTTAATTACATACTTTTAGTTCATTCTATTCTAAAGTCATGCTTTGTCTGTTTTGTAAGTCTAGTTAGAGCTATTGTTTGTCTATCTCTGTCTCGCTACGTGTTAGTGTTTTAGGAACATGATATCTAGTATCCTATGTGTCTGTGCATTGGTCTTGTTACGTATTGTGCGGTGGTGGCGTTTTCGGAACATGATATGTATACTTGTACCTAGTTAATTTAGTCTCAATGGTACCTAGGTATTGTTTAGTCAGGATGCGTCAATGCACATACTGACTTAACGATTCTCAGGGCAATCTTTCTGCATTGTTAAAACTGCATCTATCATAATAAAAATGGTAGGATATTATATCCATTTTTCTAGCTCAATATACTTACTACTTAATTTATATAAAGTGGCATAGGTATAACATAATATGTCCGTGTAAATTAGTACCAATTACTATCATAGATTAGTGCAATGGTAGGTAGACCTACTTAGGTAAAAGGCGAATTATACTAAAAATAACGATCCTTATTGTGCTAATTAAAATTACGAGTAGGTAATAATATTCTCACTTAGTTCCTCTTTAAGTATATCTCTTCTCTGAACTATGGAAAGGTTATTTATTGTAAGGTTACTAAATGATATCCGCGACTTCGTTTGATTGGATACGGGTTTTAAAAACTCCCGTGGGACCTTTTTTGTTTTTGGGAGTAAAAGTAGTCACTGTAAATAATAAAAAAAGGCTGTGAGAAGCTAGCAGACAGACAGCCACGCTCTCGCATTTTTATATTAAGTAGGTTGGTATGGATTATTCAGGTAACCTCCCAGTGTGCCTGGATGCTGCTGGTCCCTTTTGGATGCGTCCGAGGGGAAGAGCAGTGTTCGGGCCGGTGCGCCCCGGTAACATGGCTAATAATTTCTCTTCGGAGATATTGTTAGCTATGGCTAATGACCTGGCAGGGGGGGAGGTTTCTCCGCGTGTCCCTCTGACTAGCAGAGGGCACAGTGGATGAAGCGGAGGATGGGACGCGGGCGACGTGCGCGTCCCAAGGTCGGGGGACGCACTTCGTTGGTGCGTCCCGGAGGTGCGTCGATGGGGACCGAGCAGGTCCCCGGTGGAGGGTCTGCCTTAGCAGACGTCGCTGGCTGGGTCGCGGTTGTTTGCTTCGGCCGTTCCCGTGACCCAGTCGCCAGGCGACGCGCAGTAGCGCCGCTGGGGTTTAGTGGGTATTCCGGTCGCCTCTCGGCCGGCGAGTCCCACATACCCTCCCTCCGGGGGGGATGCGTAAATGCATTCCCCAGCGTCAAAAAAAAAAAAAAAAAAAAAAAGGTTGTATTTTCTTCGCCATGTAAAATGTAAATAAATTTTGACACGAAACCCGAAGTCATGCCATCATTTTGTAAGACTATTGTACATCAGCTATAAATTAGGTGCCACGCACATTGTAGAGTGAAACCGAGGCGAATTTTCAGATAAGTACCAATTTCAACGGTATATCGAAATACTGACATGAATCCGTGAATCAAGGCGACGATGTCTATAATGCTGAGTTTAAGTTTTTATCAAAAGGTTTTACTGACTACTACACTTCGATATTTTTGCCGGATTTTAAAATAATGTGCTATTCAACCTAAGAACCTAGCAATAATGCTCTTGATTTATATTTCCCTACCGGTGCCTATTCTAACTACTGGTGATAATCGTGGCACCTGTACTTTTGATTTGCAGATATGATAAATAAAAATTGGATGCTTTTATCGAACTATTATAGCTGATACAAAAACGACGCTCATCGGAACATGGAGCGCGCGCTTACGTGTGCACGATTTGTAGTAGGTACAAGGAACTGTAAAGGGTACAAATCCCACATAACCCGAGTGGGTATCTTATGAAGATTTCCCCCTCGAAAAAAAAAAAAAAAAAAAAAAAAAAAAAAAAAAAAAAAAAAAAAGGTACAAGGAACTGTAGGTTCATGACGCTGATGAAGCATGACTGCTGAAGTGCGGCTCCAACGCACTTTGCAGTATAGACGCCTTCTTTACATTGCTTGAACTACAGCTAGCTACGTTGCTATTTTGCCCATGAAGCTTTTTACAAAGTAACCTTGCTTTGTTCGTGTATTTTGTTATTGTGCAAAATCGGTGGATGATCGAGACCGGTGCGATGGTATGATTTTTCGCTTCCTCTAATTGTCTGATTGAGATGAAATTTTACAAACACGTGTGGTGTGGTTGGCAATAGATTATTGTGGACAATTAAGCATCTCTGATGATGGAGATGTGAGGTATCATCAGATCTCTCTGCAATGCCACATGGCGTGACAGTAAAATTTGGTCTCATTTGGAGTACTTTTCAAAAACAACGACAAGGAGATGGGTGGTGGAAAATATCTCTATGGATCGCTTACTGTCTAAAGTTAAGTAATGGTATAATATGTCAGGATAGTCTAATTTGGACTTATATATTTTCATTTCCCAATAAATTTCAATACACTTGGCGATTATATTAAAGACTAACTGAAAAAAAGCTTTTTATTTAACTTATTTTTCATCCTTTAAGGATGAACGAAATCGTTTAGTAACTGAGCTAACAATAAGGTAATATTTTCTATAAGGAAAATAAGCAATCTAAGTTAATGTGCTTTTATAATAGCCTGTTGTTATATTACGAAACACATTAGCATTATTTACACAATTTGTAATTTCCTTCTTTCACAAAAGTTAATGTGCTTTTCGCGTTTGGGATGAGATTGTAAATAATAATAGACCTTTCTCTGAACATTCATTTTCAGTGGCACAGAATAAAAACGTGTGTTAGAATTTTTTTCATAACAATAAATCGCGGCTGGTTTTTGTGATGCTAATAAGAAGTTCAAAGTCACTCAGTGGGCAATGCAGAGAGCGCTTGGAGTTTGTCTATGCAATCAAATCAGAAATGAAGAGATCCGTAGCAGAACTAGAGTAACCGACATAGTTCAACGGGTTGCTGAGTTTGCTACTGAGGTGGCAATGTCACATTTTTTGAAAAACCGATAGATATTGAGGTTCCAAGGTGCTGTTATGGCGACCTCACACTGGAAAGCACAGCGTTGCAAGACCCGCCACTAGGTGGACAGATGACCTCAAACGAGTCACAGGGAGTCACTGGATTAGACGGCGCAAGACCGTGGCACGTGGAAGTCCTTAAAAAACCCATGTTCAGCAGTGGACGTCGAATCAATTGATAATGATTATGATGAATACAAAAAGTTGCATGTTAATTTCGTTGATTGTAATCAATCGAAGTTATCCTTCACAACACTTTTTTGGATGGAACTCAGATACTAAGCACGAAGAGTGTATGCTATTCCTTCACTCTCATAGTCCGATTGAATCTTTGTGGCATGGGTTTAACATATATTGCTAAATAGATTTAATGCACTTCCATCTTAAGCTGCATCATCACTTACCACTAGGTGAGGTTGCAGTCAAGGGCTAAAATTTGTCTCTGAATACAAATAAGTGGAATGGTGCCAAGGGAGCTGCATTTTCGCACTGAATTTCTGATTCGATGCGCAAAAACGACCTAACCAATATAAAAGAGTAATATTTCAATCTAATTGTTTAATAATAAATAATTAATGATTGGTCAGCAATTATACAATTCTTGTAGCAAACGACTACGCGTTTGTACAATGTTTTAAATTTTTTATCACGTCATTTCGTTCTTTTACCACCAGGCAACGTTGTCTCAATACCAATATACGTATAAATAGTATACTGTGGGATATCATGTGGAAAAACCTTAACGAAGGTTCTATTATTGTCTGAAATCTGGGAAAGTAAGTTAGTAATATTAAAGTGCTTTTAAAGCTTTGAAACAATATTACTTCTACCTTGTACTTCGTTTACGGAGAAATATGCGAGGACTTATCTGACTAAACAGAATAAATGAAAGCATATGCATAAAGTGGGTTTAACTTCGGCTAGTTGTGGGACGCTGAAAAGGTTTTAGGAACCGTGTGGCACTGGTTTATCATAAGATGTTTATTTAATTGGAATATAAGTTTGCCCCAGAGTTGATTTAGAGATGAGATTACTTTCAGTAGGTACCTACTTCTTCACTTTGTGGATCCCTTCTTCTAATCTCTTGTAAGGTCTTACACGATTCAATGGTAGTAATAGAGATCTTAAGTGCTGTGGCATTATATTAGGAAAATAGGATCATATCATAATATTATGAGGCATATTCTGTACGACCTAACACTGCAGTAAATTATTGTTCCGAATGCCAAAAAAATTTTGATTATGTTATTGTAAAAGCCCCGTAATAATTTTCCGTTTCTCAAGATATTTAGATATATTCATAATTCTCATCTTTATCTTTTGTTTTGTTATTATATTGTAAAAGTACTTACTTCTAACGCCTTCAACTTTTCATGCAAGCCTATGGTTAAGGGAATGCAAAAGTTGAAAATTTAAATTGCTATAAAGAGCAGCCATCAAGTTGCTCCCTGATTCTCTCGGTAGGAATGGCACCGACCAGTGGTAGCTATATGCATTTGACGATTCAAAAGTACTTATAAAAGTGTATTTGAATAAAAAGCCGAAAGGAAAAATATTTCTGTTCTATTATAATCTATTCTATTCTAGTACTTGTAAGGAGTTGACACTTTAAGAAGAAGAATTAAACAAAATATAATTCGTTTTGTTTGTAGAAAAATTCGAATTCAAGAAATAAACCGCAGCCGACGTTAACACAGTTTTACTCGTAACTGTAGATAGGGTATGGAGTGGATGTAGCAAAGCTTTTAGCAAGCGTGTATACGCCGGTCTACCATAAGCTGGTTACACAAATGGAATATCGGTTCGCAGGAGCATAGTGGACAGAGTAAGTACCTAAGCTGAGCCACCTTTTAACATCTTGTGATGTTATAGCATCTTGATTGATTTGTTTCATGATTTAGCTTGGAATATAATCTGACGTTAAAAAAAATGAAACTACAAAGTCATAAAACAAATCAATGGCGTCGATTCTGATGTCTTACTCTGAAGTAAGTTCTGCATCATTTTCTTTTGAATATTGCTACAAAGGACGGCAAATCAATTTTAATTCAACAACTTAAAATTTTAGTGTTCATTCTACATTAAATACTAGAGGTATTCAATATTACTAGAGGTATATAATACTAGAGGTATTATAATAGGCTCAAGACTGAGGTATGACTGTTTTAAATTAAAATAAGTTAAAGTTTTTTAGTAAAAAAAAGATGCAATACTCAAAAAAATTATTCCCAGCAGTCAGTACCAATATCTTTAAAGGTATTTGAAGATAGGGATATAGATAGGGATAACATATAAGCGCGCACACGTTTACCTAGGTTTGGAGTAAATGGCGATAAACCTTACAAAATGAGGCGATTTAATTTAACCCTTGACATCTGGAGAGAACGTTCTCGAAGATTTGCGCCTGAAAAAGATCATAAATTGAATCGCAACGAGAGCGAAAATATCAGAACATTTTATCGTCACGTTTGTAGCAGTCCAAAATACTGAAAACATTTCGGGAATGAGCGGATGTTACAAGTGGCTACAAATAAATGGCAGCGATTGTACGTGTGACGTACTCGTATATCGTAGAGCCAGAGTGGACGATGTAGAGCTCAGAAATTTCAAATGTTTGCATATCAAATGCATGTTGTCATTCTATCATGTTTGGTCATCCGACGATAGTCATGGATTGGTATTTGAATTGGGTTTGTTTGCTCGCTCGTGGATTTTAAATATTTGCATGTTTAAAACAGTGCAGAGATAAAGTTGAATAAAGGTTGAACACGATACGTGGAGTTGTGTAATGTGACACGAAAAAGAACAACAAACTAAAATCGTGGAAAAATTTTTATTATGAAAATATTACATGTTTTTCTTGTTCACAACGTCCGTGTTAAAAAATATTTTTCATAGGGAACCCTTGCTTTTTCAGAAAAAGTATCCATTAAGGATACTTATTATGCTGGCATTAGAGCCTCGATAGCTCAACGGTTGAGGAGCGGACTGAATTCCGAAAGATCGGTGGTTCAAACCCCACCCGTTGCACTATTGTCGTACCCACTCCTGGCACAAGCTTTATGCTTAATTGGAGGGGAAAGGGGAGCATTACTCATGATTAGCATGGCTAATATTCTTTAAAAAAACTCTCTCCATCTCAGCCCTCATGGTCCACCATATTCTCTCTCTGTCTAATTTTGTCAAAATCAAATTAGCAGTTGAACTAGATTAGTAAAACTGCTGCTTATTTATTAAATTACAAGATAATGCCCATGGGAAGGCATCAATTTTCTGAGATAACATAGCCTATATCCGTTTCCAGGATGTAAACTCACTTCCTACCAAATAGATTATGCACGCAACTTCATCCATGCGCATTTAGGTTTTTAAAATACCGTGAGAACTTTTTGATTTTCCGAGAATCAAAAACAGCTAATTTATTTCCACGGGAGGCAAGCTATATCTGTACCAAACGTCCAAATCAGTTAAACTGATGGACAGTTAAAAGCTAGTTACCAGACAGACAGATAGACTAACACACTTTCACATAATTATAATATTAGTATGGATAGTATAGATATGGATTTAACAACATTATTTTTCATTTAAAAGTTGAGTTCGTTTACGCACGGATATTCAGCATTAGAATAAATCTCTCAACTCTCGCCTCGTCTGCAAAATAACAACGTTCATACTTCCGCAACGGGCGGAATATAAAACGCAAATGCCACACTCGAATCCAAAAATAATAACAACTCCTTAAATTAAATAAGTAGTTAATAACTTTAATCAATATAATGCTGGTAGTTAAATAATAAACTCTTGTCTATGTTGTCTGGAAGTTAAACGAGAATGTTTTATTAAAGAGCTCTTTGTTATTATTTCTTAAAAGGGGAAATCAGTTGTTACTCTTTTATTAAATTTCGTTCTCATTCATTATCCTGATAATGTTAACTTTCATAGGGAAAATCTGTTTCTGTACATTAAAATAGCGTGGGTGGCTTTTAGTCAGATAAAAATAGCCAAGAATTTGGGCACGAATTAGAAAATTTCAGGTAAAAAGCAATAAAAGCATTGTAAGGATTGTAGACGTCACAAGGACGATAAATGGCAACCGTTGGCCGTGTGACGCACATCAATTGCATTGGGAATTTCAAATGTTTCCACATCCAAATTGTGCTAGATTCTCTCTCTCTGCATCGTAATGCTCATAGTTGAAGATCTGACCTCTATAATAGAGGTTGTTATCATTATAAATATTATTTATAGGGACTTCTGCCTTGCCGATTTTTTTTAGAAGCCACTTGATTTTCACTATTTGGTTGCTGATAGCAGCAGTGAACATCATGTGAATGCATACTCGGAAATAAATGTTAGCGATGAGACATCAGTCAACACTTTATCTGATGCGAGGACCATTTGACACAAAGTGTGAATTTTAATACCCGTTACGCTCGATGGAGCGCTTCGAATTGGCACAAAAAATAACTGCCATTTTGTATGGTACACCTTATCTACCGTAAAGTAAAAAAAGTAAAATATTCTTTATTGTACACCAAGATAAAATTATAAATATATGAAATTATAACAAAATGGATTCCTGTACAAAAGGCGGCCTTATCGCTAAAATAGCGATCTCTTCCAGGCAACCTTAGGGTCAGGAGTTAATAAAAATTAAAGAAAGTGGAAGGGGTGTACTAATAAAATAAAGTAAATACACAAAATGTATGTATATAAAATTAAAACAAATAATTAAAAGAGAAAAAAATAAATATATGAAAAAAAATCTACTATATACTACATACGTCCTACGGCGTACTATAGTATATGTCCATAACTCTGTATCAGCTGTAGATCGTTGCAAGCTTGTACAAAGATTTTGTCTGCGTGTCTGGCGTGTAACGATTTTGGCGACTTCTCAAATTTCTTTTGTTTGAAATAAGTAAGTAATAAGACGACACAGTTTTATCACACCAGACAACCTATATTCTCAAAATATCAAAGCCATGCGTCTTGATTCGTTAAGTTTGTTTTTTACTTGAATAGGCATAAAAATCAGCTTTGCAGTATGCACTGTGCTTCTGCAGCACAAAGCTGGGTAATGGTCTATTGATTACACCTACTATAAATAAAGTAATGTATAATTAACACACTAAGGCTGGCCGTCGCGTCGTATGCAAGGGCAATTTGTTTAATAGGTATAAAGTAATAAAAAGAGTTTTATTTTGTCTCTTTTTTCGGTTCTGTAATCAATAGGTAAAGATTTCATTTGTTTATTGCTTAGTCATGAAATTGTTATATCCATACTAATATTATAAATGCGAAAGTGTGTCTGTCTGTCTGTCTGTCTGCTACGTTTTCACGGTCCAACCGCTGAACCGATTTTAATGAAATTTGGTACAGACTTGGAATACATTCCGGGGAAGGACATAGGCTACTTTTTATCCCGGAAAATCAAAGAGTTCCCATGGGATCTAAAAAAATCGAAATCCACGCGGGCGAAGCCGCGGGCATTTGTAATAATATGTTGAATTTGTAACGGTCAAAAAACTTGATTATATTATGAAAATGAAATTTAGTTTCGCAGAATCAACACCAAGGCATGGTTTTCGTCTAACAAAGTTACCGACAATTTTATTATGAAGTGTGTTCCTACTTATGATCGAAAATTATGAAAAAGACTTCGAAGAGTTAATAATTCATGAACTCACCTGCCTCTCAACTTAGGTAACTTTCCATGAAATTGGCGGTTTAAGCTTCAAGCCCTCTGCTTTGTGAGAGCCTTTGTAGTGCATTTGGACACTAAGGGCAGCTTATAACAATTTATAAGCTATTACGGCAAAACATTTTTGTTGGTTTTTAACGCATATTTTAGTAGCTACCTAATGCCCTATGTAAGCCCATAATAATCGTGAGTAAATTTTTCGAACATTAAAATGAAATCAATTACAAAATGTAGTCTTGTTTTAAAAATGAAAAAAAAAAAAAACCGCGTGCAGGTGGATCACCTGATATTAAGTGATTGCCACCGCCCATAAACATTTGCAGTACCAGACGAACCGCCAATGCCTTGCCGGCTTCTCAAGAATTTGTTGGTCCGCCCCTTGAATAACCCCATTTTATAATCTAATGGGAACACCGCAGCAGGGAATTGGGAGTCGTGATGTAGTTTTTAATCTTCACTTTGTATTATACTTATAATTTTTTACATATAGAAAATGATTACAATAAAATAAAATAACATCAAGTATTATATAGGTGTACCTACTATATAAGTGAGTTTGACAGGTTGGGTTCATATCGGATAGCAACTATCTTCAAAATGTCTACGCTTGTCCAAAAATATCCAGCGGATATTTCGTACGGGTCAAAAGTATCACGTTTTTAGAGCGGCCGACCGGCGACCTGTCCATGGAACGGGGATTGCTGAAATATTTTTAATGTTCGTGCCTCCCTTGCAAAATGCTCCTCGTTACATTTTATCTTACGTTGAACACTCATATAACGAGCCATATTGCATTCCGTATTATGCTCATTGAATTTTTGTTCGAGGGGACTTTTATATTATAAATAAGTTACATTTTACTAAAGTACAAAAATACAGCTATAATATGTTTTTTTTTTAATTATTCTTCTAGTATATTTTCCAATTCAGGATGCCACCTTTTCTTTGTTGGGACTCCAACGTCCATCGGTTTATCGAACTTTGTACCACTTGCCATTGCTACTTCAGCTTCACAATTTAATTCGCATCCGGGATCTTTCGCTTCGTGAGTTTGTGAAAAAAGTAATTTCAGATACAGTTCTAAAATAGCGAGGATGTGTTGTGGACAGCGACAGAGTAATAATAAATAGATATCGACCGGGCTGCGGCATACTGCTCTCATTTTAGCGTCGGTTTATACCCCGCAGAGTGCGCCGCTATTCTTGACCGACTAAGAATATAATGTGTACGTAACGCTTTGTTATGGAACAGTTTAATATCATGAGCTTTTAGATTGTATCTTCATGTGTTTTATTGTGTCAGCGTATAGCGAAAAAGACACACACTATCATCATCATCTCATTGTCGGCATTACTTAACACGGGGTTTCTCTCAGAATAAAAAAAGTTTAGGGTATAGTCACCACACTTTCCAAGTGCGGACTTATTGGTTGTTATCAAACTATACACTACAAAAGCGTTAGAGATAGGCGTTTCTTGGTGTATATGTATATAAACGCAGTGCATGTATGCAAGTAAGTTTGATCCGTGCACACTAATGCATTGAGTAACGCCAAATTAACTCTGTGTTCAGCGTTGCTTTAATTGATGTCGGAGGAATCTATAGAACCAAAAACCCCTACTACCTGAAAGGTACAATCACGCCGAGCTCATTTGGTTACGTGATTCGAGATACCTATAGAGGCGTGAGCCGCTCTCGAATCCCGATCCCCTTTAATCTCATATTACGAAGTCTGGCAATCCGGATTGGCCAGCGTGGTAGACTATGACCAAACTCTTCTCATTCTGCGAGGAGAGCCATGCTCAATAGTGAGTCAGCGATAGGTGGTGATGATGATGATGAAATATATCATGCTCTTACTTAAAGCAAATGTTTGCCGCAGGCGCAGGGCGGTGAGTGGAGGCGCGCGCGGGCGAGATGGCTGCGCCGGCCAGCTGATAGCATGCGGGCGGCGGCGCGCCGGCCCGCCCCGACCTAGCCGATCGCACCACGGGCGCCACATACACGGGTACGTACTGTATTCTTCTCTCCTTTGTTAGCCCTTATTAATTCATTGTTGGACATAGGCCTCCTCACGTGCACGCCATTCTTCTCTGTGTTGGGCGAGCATCCTCCAAGTTTCTCTCCCAAGCTTGGTGATGTCGTCGGACCAACGGGATGATTGTCTTCCAACGTTTCTCCTTCCGGTACGTGGCCTCCATTCCAGTAGCAAACGATTCCATCGGTCATCTGTAGTCCTACAGATATGCCCTGCCCATCTCCATTTCGACATGGGCACTTTCAAAACACTACCTATCAGTTAGTCCCGTTCTTTTTCGGATTGCAGCGTTTAGGACACGGTCAGTAAGCGATATAGCCAGCATGGCCCACTCCATTAAATATTGTATACTAACAATCATCAAATTTTCCTTAACTGACTCAAAAGGTAAACAAGAGTAACTGACTCAAAAGGTAAACAAGAGTATTAGCTTCTCGCTGCAATGCGTAAGAGGCGCACTATACGCGGCCGATAGGCCCATGTTCTGTAGTCAATGCCATGTGCTATGCACTACCACAAATTGTATCATCTAATACGCGCTGCAGTAGTAGATATTTAACTACATTTTGTAAGATCGAGTACCTACTTTATCAAACCTGGCGACAGAACACCTTGCCAGCAACTGTTCATTTATTCATATGTGCATTCCGTCTAAGCTTTTTGTCACTCTGCACTGCAGGTGCCTTTTTTAAAGTCTTTTAACGAAATAATGCTACTCTTATTACAGGTACGACTAGGCTCCGTACGTCGTACCTATTCTGAGTTACGTTAAAAACCTACGTTACTGAATTTGAAAATATAAGTAGTTAATTCTTACTTATTTTACTTCTTCTCTTCTTCTTCTTAATCTTGCTTACGTTAGCTATAAGTACCTATACTATGTAGTATAATAGTTAGATTCTAGACGTATGGTAAAGACAATCCAATTCGATAAAGCTCTGGTTTCGCAAAATAGAGGTGACATTTTGTTTCAATATAGAAAACGTTTCAGTGACGTCTAACACTAAAGCGATCGCTGTGACCTCAAAGCTATACAAGAAAACTAGAGCTTAGTTACACTATAGGTACAACAAAAAGTTACAAATGCTTGTTCCCGTAACTTCTTGTGACTATTAATATCCTGCAATTAGTTATACTCGTAATTCAGAGAGAGTTCGTTCTACCATTGAACCACGAGGCATCGTGTAGTTTTGTAGGTACCTAATTCATTGCTCACGTTTAGGCCGCTCAATAGAAGTAGTTCAATCTGTAGTTGCAACATGGCGGTTTACGCAGATCATAGACTATAATGATTAAATACACAAGCCCGACTGAGATCCGTTTCCGTGCAGTGTGCACTGCGCAGTCATACCTACTCCTCGTGTTCACATTAGACTACTCAAATTACGCGCGTCATACCATTACCATGTGTGATTATTATAGACAAGCGTTAGTTTAATATAAAATAAAAGTACTTGCGAAAATAGGCACTCTCCTTGGATACATTTTTGGTTATCTATACCAAACATGACCTATTTTTTCGGAGGAAATGAGATCACATTCGTAATATGATACCGTTTTTCCGATAAAGTTACACCCAACTCTAATAATAATTAGAACAAACTTGAGGCTGAATAAATACTCGTAGCCAAAGATAAGTATGTTTACATCTGATTTCAACTTTATATACAACAACGCTGGATCTGCGGTTGCCGACCTGTATTTTAAGCAATTTGATTTTCGCCGTTTTGCCTAATAGCTTCAGAGAACGTCATGTAAGCGTACTCGGAACTAAATCAGAGTGAATTTTATGATGAGAATTAGGATGAATTCCCGGTACGATTGGTGGATCGTTTTGAATCTGAGATGTAATATATAAGATATATATTATATAAAATATATAATATCGACTTTATCAGACAAAAAAATTACTGTCATTTTGTATCACACATCTATAATTCTGGCGTACTTTTCAATATCCTACCTACTTACAGAATAGATTGGTCATTCAAAACAAGAATTTTTCGATCCGAGTTTTAACCTTTGCTTAGAATAGGTAATTAATTCATTGGCCAGCCAGTGTCAAGTTTAGCTTTGTGGAATACGATTTTTATTCTGAATAGCCGTTCTTTACAATTAATTCAATACTCGTAGCTGATTAAGTATAAACCATCGCAGCTTGCACCCTTTAGTAATTTATTCATAGAAATTTCCGGCAAGCTTTTGTCACTGCGCACCTCAGCTTATTAGTCGTATAATAAAACGGTGGTATTCTAATTAGGCTTGGGCTCAACAGTATACTGAAACTACCTTTTTAGAAAAGTTTCCAACGGTCCCTCGCGTGCGATGGCGTAAACAACTTAAATCAGGAATAATACAAAAATATGGAGTTTGACTCCTAGGGAATCGACTTACCTGATGTTTATAAAGAACTTCTGGATTTATTATTATTATTGTGATAACTTTATAACGAACATTTTTTTTTATATGAAGCGTATTTTCTTTTAAAATTTTTCACTAGTAGGTGTAAAGTCAAATTAAATTTAAAAGAGTGGTTATAGTCAAAACTATCAATTCCAATTCTGAAATGTATTTATTAATTTTCTCTTAATAATGTTAATTTAACAATAAATTTCATCGTAATTTTGTTCCGTGTATATTTTTCACTCTTAAAAATTTAAAACATGAAACAATAAAACGTGAAAATTTCGCCAACAGCGAATTCATTTCCTGCCCAATTTTTGAAATAATGAACGGTATTGTACTTTATGTACTCAAACGGAAAGTTAATCTTTGAATTCGCAGAAAATTGGCATAGCAACCGAAAATTCCCACCCCTATAATGCATGAATAAGTAAAGGCCTCGAGCAGGGCGCAAGAAAATGAGAGATTTGCAGGCTATTTCGTTAAAAGAATCCTGCTGTGCGTGGCAGGCGGCCGCGTCTCTGTACATCAGTGTCCACTCAAACCATTCTTGTAAAGGCGTATCGACGGCGTTAGCGAGCGATGAAAACGAGTCTTTAACATATAACTTAACTAAAATAGGCACATGAATCAAATCTCAACAGTTTTTCTGTCAGTCAGTTGGTCTGTCTGTTTGTCAGAGGTAGTTTTCGAAAACTTACTCGATTACGACGGGAATTCACAAAAACAGGAATATGCAATTAGTGATCTATTAATTATTTTTAAAAACCGTAATTTACGCAGTTGAAGTCGCGGGCAAAGTATAGTAAATTATAATTTGTGTTGTCTGACTCGCCAGTTGCCACAACGCTTTGTGCATGGGTAAATCAATTCCTATACGCTCCTAGAAAGTTGGCATAGCTGCCGCCAACTCCGGCACTTTATGGATAAATGCCAAAAAGGCCTTGAGCAGGGCTCAAGAAAAAAGGAGATTTGCAGGCTATTTCGCTAAAAGGGCCCCGTTGTATGCGCCAATTGCCCGTGTATTTGTACAGGACTGACTGTTCCGCTGAACATTCATAGTAATAGGCACTTGCTTGAGTGTCGATAATAATGTTATGATTGAAAATTTCTATTTATTTCTATGGATGCGTGATTGCGTAGGTGCATGTTCTGTTTTTGCTGCAACTTTGACTTTGGCTTTAGCTTGAGTGTATCTATGCGGGGTGTAAGTGTAACGATAGACCTATGCATAAGTATAGTAACTGTATTATATTCAGAGTTTAAGCTATCGTGAGTGATATTCATTATAAAGTAAAGTAAAGTAAAGTAAAATATTCTTTATTGTACACCAACAAGACATAGAAACATTTAAATAACATTATAGATTTATGTACAAAAGGCGGCCTTATCGCTAAAATAGCGATCTCTTCCAGGCAACCTTAGGGTGAGGAGATAATAAAAATTAAAGAAAGTGGAAGGGGTGTACTAATAAAATAAAGTAAATAAACATAATGTATATATATAAAATTTAAAATAAATAATTAATAAAATAATAATAATAATAATAATACTACAGTAAATAAGAAAGGAATAAGGATAGGAATAGGCGACAGATACGAGAAATAAAAAGTAGAAATAAATAAATAAACACATCAGATAAATACTTTGACGGCTGAACTCGTGTGATTCATACGAATTTTTGGTACGGAACCCTTCGTGTGCGAGTCCGACTCGCACTTGATCGATTTTTACGTGCTGATAAATGGATATCACATTTAATAATACCTTTAATGTGTATCAGTAATCAGTATGGTAACAGTGGTATCAACCATTCGATATGAGTTTTCCTGAGTAGCAAGAAGTTCTATAAAGAAGACCTATCTGTGATGTTTTTTACTAGTGGTTAGTGGGTATAATTGGTTCATTAGTATTTTTTACTTAAATAATAAAGTCAGTCTCCGTAAAGTACAAAGTGGTTTCTGATGATAATCTGCAAGCTTTCCATAAGTTTAAAATCTAATAATAATTGTTCCTTTAAGTTGCACATTTTTTTACTTTGTTTTAAAGACTAACTTTACGTGGAGTTGTAATATTTTTATTTGAGCAAGCGATAAGCATGTTTGACGTGCGTTGTCTCGACACCGAGCTCTATATATGCATTGTTAAATCAATTCAAGCTGGCAAAGCAGCTGACAACTCTCCTCGCATGTATAAATAAGTAACGACTTTGAGTAGAGCGAAGTAAATTTGAGACTTGCTGATTTTTCTGTTCAAATAGCAACAATAATTTGTTTGTAATAGATTAATTATAGCTATGATAGCCTAGTGGTCAAGATGCTTTTCTCTTAGCCAGGGGGTCTGGGCTCTGATCCCGGGTACGCAGGTGTTTTCGGAGTTACGTGTGTTTTCAATTAAGTATCACATCAATTGCTTTAACTGTAAAGGAAGACATCGTGAGGAAACCGGCATTTCTGAGAGTTATCCATAATGTTCTCAAAGGTGTATGAAGTTAGTATTTGGCCAACATGGTAGACTATGGCCATATCGTTCTCATCTTGAGAGGAGACTTTTGCTCAGTAGTGAGCCAGTGATGGGTTAATGATGACGATGAATACCTAGATTAAAAGGCTAAGTTTTGATAAATCAATAAAATTTTCTTTGTAGTCTTTGTAGAAATACAAATACGGTTTAAGTAGTTTTGGCAATATACCTACCTACTTATTTTACGTAAATAACAATTCGCTGTTTTCGCTTATAAATCTCAATCAACCGGTAAATAATTGTGTAATGACTTATTGTTTCTTATTGTCTTTTGAATCATCATTGGTTTCATAACTCAGTAGTAACAAGCAAGTAGTAGTAGTAGTAGATAAGTAAGTTTTTATTCATTTCATCGTCATGGGGTCGTTAAGTACCAAATTTTATAGCCGGCCTTTTTTGGAAACAGAGCTATAAATAAAATAGAAAGGGAAAGCCTTTTGTTTCGTCATTGTCAAGTTACAAAATATTCTCATTAACTTCCGAGTTCCTTGTATAAATACTTGTCTAAGGACATAATTAATCCTTTTTCCTTGTTTTTCTTTGTATGTACATGATTTCAGGATTCTCAGGTGGTAAAGCCCAGGACAAATAAACCCTTTTCGTTCACATTCTATTATATTTTAATAACCATGCATTTGGGCAATTATTTAAAAATGAAGAAATACAAGATTTTTGGAAATCCCACTTCCAAAGGGTTAGGGTAAAGGAAATAATTTTTTTTCGAAAGCCCATTATTTTTCCAGTTATATCCATAAGAATTGGCATTTGAGGTTTCGTCTGTCTGTTTGTCTGCCTGACTAGACCCTTTTTCTCAGCAACGCGTGGAGGTATCAAGTTAAAATTAATAACAAATACTTGGAGCTATAAAAGTCAACGCAATGAAAAAATACGTATTTCATTCGCAAATAAATCAAAACCTGTATAGATAATTCGGATGACCTAGAATCATAAAATTTCCCTATAAGCAAGGTATCACAGCACAAGTGAAGAAAAAATCCAAAAACTGTTAATTTGTTGTCATATAAAAAAACATAATTTAAGCAACCAAATAATTACACTCACCTATTCTTCCAAGGTACGGAACCCTCGGTGCTGGAGTCTGACTTGCACTTCACCGGTTTTTTTTTTCAATTATCCAATCACTGACAAAAACGAGTGTGTTCATTTTTTTTTTTTCAACTACCTACGTCCTACTCAATTTCTATTTGTAATGTAAATATTCAAACTTCCAATAAAGTGGAATTGCCACAATTGTAACGAGAAATGTACACATGACGTGACAGGTACCGCCTAAAATGTTATTTACACATACTTTATGCACACTTTAATATTGTGTAACATTTTTCCACTACATTTTCCTATTGGGTATATTTGATTGTTTTGCGTGAACTACTACTGATGTAGAGCAAAGTAACTTTCATTTTAAAACACTGTATTATCTATTTTAGAGATACACTATCCACATTACATTGTGAACGACAAAAAACTGCGACTTTATTTTTTTTGTAAGGGCGTTTTAATATTATGTTAGGTTATTAATTGTGAGTAAAAAGTATTCTGTTTATTAAATTGTACTTAATACTGAATCCGAATGATAGGTTGTGGTCTATTGAGGAGATCCAGCATTCCTTTGGGAAATGTTAATCAGATTTTCATTAAAAAGTGGGAACTTGCTGCTGGGAAGGAAAACTGACATTAACTGTCCATAATGTTCTTAAAGGTGTGTAAAGTCTGCCAATCCGTACTTCGCCAGGGTGCTGGACTACGACCATGAATTATTCTGAGAAGTGACTCGTTCTCAGTAGTGAGCTAGCGGTGGATTGATGATGATGATAACATGAAAAAAAAAATTACGTTGAATTGGGGACCTCATCTTCTTTTTGAAGCCGGTTACAAATATTAGGTATAGCGTGCGTGTAAAAATGTTTAAGGCTATTCAATACATATTTCAAACGTTTATAAAAACGAGAAAAATAAACAAGGTAGGTATATTTTTAGAATATGAACCTTATTCGATTCGTATTTGTAATGTATACAAACTTCCAATATGTGGCATTGGTAACGGGAAATGTACACATGTGACAGGTAGCGGCTAAATTGTTATTTACATATACTTTGGCCGGTATATTGGATAACGTTTACCTCTTATATTTGCGATATTTTTATATGGAAGGTTTTATGTTTCATATTGGTAATGTATCTAATATTTATATTCTTTTGAACCCCTGTCGCAAAAAGAAGGGCATAAGATAGATTAAGTTCGACGGCTGGGTCTGTCTGTCAATCGATTTTTGTTGGTTTTAGTAATAATTTGTCGTCATAACAGTAAGCTCGGAGATATTTACTAAACTAGTAAGTTTGAGGACCATTTAGTTTCACAATGGATAACTATCTTATTTAATTAGATCCCATTACTTATAAGTATTGTATCCATTTCATTCGGAACTAGCGTTTGACTATTATACATCTTATTACTACGAGAATTACGGAAAAAATCCCGAGATTTCACTACAGAACTTAAAAAATACAGCTGAGACCGTCTAAACGTACCGCATTTACTACACGAACGAACTTTAATATGTAGAATCAACCTGAATCCATCCTTTAGTTTTCCCTAGGCCATCACGCACTGAATTTATTATGAGTAGGCTTTGATAATGTCCAAAATGCATCACTCGAAGGGAAGAGGGTACATAATAAGGTACACACCGGCCCTCGTAAAGCACATATGTTTACGACTGACGCCTTCACGTGGTGCTTTCCACTCGTAAAATTAAAATAGGCTCGGTGTGTTCGTGCGCCTCACTTTTAATTTAACATATTACGGAATTTCACATTGATGAAAGTCTCCCGGTGTGTCCTAATTTTTCACTGTAAAGTAGAAAATTAGAGGGGATTGACATATTTTGTTGCTTGACGGGTTTTATAACTACGAAACGAATGATGTTCTTTTTTAACCCCCGACCCAAAAAAAGGGGGTTTATAAGTTGGACGTGTGTATGTGTGTATCTGTGTATCTGTGTATCTCTCTGTGGCATCGTAGCGCCTAAACGAGTGAACCGACTTTAATTTAGTTTTTTTTGTTTGAAAGCTGGATTAATCGAGAGTGTTCTTAGCTATAATCCAAGAAAATCGGTTCAGCCGTTTGAAAGTTATCAGCTCTTTTCTAGTTACTGCATCCTTCACTTGTCGGGGGTTTATAAATTTTTAATTTACACTGGTTATTTTTTTGAGTTGGTTAGCGCATTCTTCCGTCACACCTTCAGACCATTCAGGCAACTATGTGAAGACTTCGATGAACAAAACATAACTCCAATAAATGATTATAAAGCACTAGTTCTGCATTGGAACGATTTAATCAATTTTGTAAAAAAAATATATTTTTATGCAGTTTTCGCTAGATATTCCAAATTGGTCCTATTCAAGCAGCAAAGTTATTTTTAAAGTCGAAAGTCGGTCACGATCCTCTATAAGTATTTTCTTTGCATAATACTTATGATAACTTAAACCGTATTCTTACGTAAGTTTTTTTTAACATAACTTTCGCCTTGAATCACTGAGGGGAAGCATATGAATGCGGAACGGAACAAAACTTTGGGGAAATAAAACGTTTGGTGTTTCACCAACTTCACTTATCGATTTTGCGAATAAAGAAGCACTTTAGCCTATTTAGACTGAAGAATTGAATCTAAATCTAAAAAAATATAGGTAGTAACGTAGTAATAATTTTATAAAATAACTAAACTAATTTTATAAACCTAACTGTTTACGACACTCAAGGACCCTGAAACACAAATGTTAGGGAGTTTTCTCGTTAAATACCTAGAGGTAATGCAAGATTTTAATTGTCTGTAGCTATTTAGTATTACGTAAATTGGGATAGGATAACATACGCGTATTTTGTGAAATATTAATATGAATTATTAACTACTGTTATATTACTATCGTATTTTATATCGTAAGATTTGATGATTATGATAGATGAGACTAAGTTCAAAGAGACTGTGAAAGTTAATCTTATCGGATAGGTTAATATGACTGCGGAAATATTACATTCCCTGTACCCCTGAAGTGTTTTAGCGAGCGCGCTATGTTATTACTGCAAATATATCACAATAAACGTTTATGCGGAGGCATATGGTTAACCCTCGGTAATATGTTAGTAGTTCATTCGTAATGGGTTGGGGTGAAGTGGCACTAGCTCTCGTTGAGAACTTGAATTGGCAATAATATAAGGTATCATTAATAAAGCTGAGCAACTACCGGTTGGATACACAGTGGGATGCAGCGCAATAAAATATGACCCTATTTAAGTAAGCACCAAATGAATCAATTTGATTCGATTTATATCTTTGTAAATTCCGTGGGAACTCTTTGATTTTCATACATTGAGTAGCACATCAAAAAAACATACTAATCCGTTGCTCCGTTGTAGCGTGATTGAAGGAAAAACCAATAAACTAATAAACAAACACACTTTCTCAGTACAATATGGGTAGATATAGGTAGAGATGCATAGTGATTTAAATTAAACTATATATCATATTTTGTACCTACTTTGGCAGTTTGAGTGGATGTCCAAATATGTTTTACAAGCTCTACCATATTTTTAGCGATGTTACATGGGCTATAATGAACGTTTTACACATTACACAACTCATTCAGTTTGATGTTTATTTTCGCTGTGGATGTGTAAATGTCATAACGAGTGTATTGTTTGTTGTAAAATACCTATTTGTTATTTTGTAATGGGTATAATTATTTTGTCGAGCATTTCCATATTATTCTAGTCGATATAAAATATCGAAAGCAGACCGATATCGGCTGACTTTTTACAAGTAAATCACGATAATTTGCAAAACATCATCTCAATTTAAACTCCATATTATGTACTTTTTACACTGACCTCTACTAATAAGTATACGCTGGACTTGCAATTGCCGACCTGTTTTTGAAGCAACTTGATTTTTGCTATTTTGGCGCTGATAGCAGCAGTGAGCGTCATTGTGAGCGTACTCGGAAAATTACCTAGATTAAATTTTTATTAAAAAAAGTAACTTCTTCCCAAAGTTTGTTCTAGCAAATTATTCTTTGTAAGTTGGCCACTTCACACAGTTAAAATTACATAGGAAAATACAATAAATGAAACAACTTAGAATTATTTAATTTCAAGGAAGCAATAAAGTGCCTAATGCTTACGTAAGCGATTCATTAACCTTATCCTTACGAAAGGTTCTTGGCTAATAAGTCGCCGTAATTGGCTTAAATTTAATATGCACGTGTAGGTAGGTGTATAAAATAATCCGAGCGAGGTTAATAGTGGTAAGTGCTCAAGTGGTAATATCCGGTTATGCTGCGATTGAGATAGAGACAGCAGATAATTACATTAGCTATACGCTACTAGACGATGCCCGTGACTTCGTCCATGTCAATTGGGGTTATTAAAAATCCCGTTGAAACTATTTGATTTTCTGGATAAATAGTAGCGTATGTCACACTCAGGAATGCAAGATATCTGTGTTCCTTTCATAAAAAACGGTTAAACGGGGACACCTTTAACAATCACGTAAGTAATCTAACCTATGTACGTTCCGTGGATATAAGCTAACTCTGTATCAAATGTCATCATGATCGGTTAGAAGAATGGGTCGTCAAAAGCAGGCAGGCGGGCAGACATACTTTGGCATTTATTAAGAAAGATTTTTTTTAAATTCTGAAATCTATAACTAATTTTCGGTATAGGAAGCAAAACGTAACTTCCACTTTTTATTGCAGATATAGATATCTATGGTCTGTAAAAACGAATATCTAAAGAAAAGAAAATGCGATCGGGGTGTCTGGGAAATATCTTGAAGTGTCATCAGAGCCTTTGTGAACAGGAAGCAGATATTATATTAATCTTATGCTAAAACCACCGTAGGTTGAAAGAAAATTTGAATTGAATAAAGGGAAATGCCAATAATCTGATTTCAATATAAATCAGACTTGCTTCCGGTGAAAAAAGGCACCACCTTCAACTTCTATAAAAGTGTACCTATATATCAGTAGCTATACGTATACGCCTCTATGTGGTTAGAAAGGAAGTTGAACAAGCTTTAATGAGATTCCCTGAAAATGACGTCAACGCCCTGTGAATACTGAATTTCATTTTATTCTTTTATCTTAACAAATCTGAATAGGTCAGTAGTTTACTCCGTAATTAATTATCTCTTTACGTTTCTACCTGTTTTGGTTAGGTATATTTAGTTGTAATAATTTACAAGATTTTTGATGGATATAAATATAGATACCTATTTATTAAGTACAAGAAAGTTATGGATTTTTCTTATGCAATTTTTCTTCATTACTAGCGGAGTCCTCAGCCTAGATACGTTTCGAGAGATGTAAAAGCGCATGTGTTCGTTGAGGCAGCGTAGCAGCACGCCTACGGTCTACCATGCTGACAGGCAAAGAAAAGCCTCTTGGTGCTGCTTTCCTTTTCTATCGGAAATAAAAAGTCATAAAAGAGTGTCGTGCTATGAAAATGTCTTCTATACGTATAAAAAAAACTTGTACTAATTAATTGACTGATTGGTCTATATCGCTGCGGTTACAAACTCGAAATTTTAACAGTTTATAACAGCATTCACTAAGAATAGATTTTTGAAATTTCCACTCCCAAGGGAGTTAAATGGGGGTGGAAAGTATGAAAGTCCCTAATTTTTCAAGTTATTTGGTATTTGGGCTTTCGGTCAAAAATGAAAAAGTATATGTTTGAGGATTTTTGAAAATTCCATCCCTTCAACGAAGTCAAGCAAAGCCAGCTAGTTTCTAATATAGACTTGTCTATCTGCTGGCGCTGTCGCAAATCAGAAGTGGAAGCTTAAAGACGTTCATCTGTCCTTAATTTATATTTTAATCAAGCCCGCCATGTTGCCCGGACATGATGGACGCTCGACGCTGATGCGCTAGTGACTTAATTATGAGAAGACATTAAATATTGACAGATGGTCATCTTCTATCTCGATCTCTATCGTAGATACATGCACTCGTCAGGGCGTGCAATGCATGCAACATCGCGTTGTAATGCAATGAGTTAAAAAATATCACGAAGAAACCAGCATAAAATTATAGTATCATAATTTCATCAATCCATGAATGGTTTAGTCCACCACGCTGATCTACCGTGGATTGGCCATACAACTTTGAGAAAATTGCGAAAAACATAACTCCGGAAGGTTAGAGGCGCACGCTGGACCCCGCCTAGGGGGCTGATGCGACGTCTTTACCGCCCTTTTTATATTAAGACTAGCTGATGCCCGTGACTTCGTTCGCGTGGATGTAGGTTTTCTAAAAATCCCGTGGGAACTCTTTGTTTTCCCGGGATAAAAAGTAGCCTATGTTTTAATCCAGGGTATAATCTATCTTCATTCTACAGCCCAATCCGTCCAGTAGTTTTTGCGTGAAGGAGTAACAAACATACACACACACACACACATACACAAACTCTCGCCTTTATAATATTAGTTTGAAATGTGATGTGATTAGTGTGATATTTGTTATTAGTAATATACTGTAGTAGAATTATGAGCCTTTGCTTACCATGTTTTACATATCTCACTCTCCAGGTCTTTGACTGTATCATTTAACCATGCAAAAATCGTTGATCGGTTGCTCCATTGCTGCGTGATTGAAGAACCATCCAAAAAACAAAATTTTCGCATTTTATCGGTAGGGATAGTAATCTTTGTATAGCTCCCATTCTCAAGATGGGAGGTGAAATAACATTCTATCCATATTGTCTGGAAATATTGCTCTTCCTGTGGCGTACCTCACACAAGGCGCGTCGTTATTGATGCGAAACAAATTAAATAGCTCCCTGTGTGCATTGGCCCTTATTTCAACTGGTATACGCTCCACATTAACTTATTTCTCTTAACGGTCTGGCGGGTTGCCAGGCAAGGAGTCAGAAAACTTGACTTTTGTAGTCACCAATCATACAGTTTCTTGGTTCTTATTTTTTAACGTTCAGTTTAGTTTAATTTGCTGAACAGGGGGGGGGGGGGGGGGGGTGTTAAAATACGTTTAAACATAATAGTGATACTAATATTTTTGTTGAAACTTCTATTTTGAATAGCAACCGCCGAGTTTCTGGCTGGTTCTTCTCGGTAGGAAAGGCATTCCGAACCAGTGGTAGATGCTCTTGACGATTCAAAAGTACTTGTAAAAGTCTAATTGAATAAAAATATTTTGAATTTGAATGAATTTGACATTTGACATCGTATAGGGAAATTGTCGCGAGGAGTGTTGTTGCTTCACGACAATGCCTCGGTTGCCATTAAGGAATGCGGTTTCACTGAGGTTGACCATCCTCCATATTATACTCTTGGCCCCAAGTGACTATTATTTACACACTCAGAATTGAAGTCCGACTTACGAGGAAGAAAATTTAACATTGATGATAAGGTAAAGTCAGCAGTTTTGTTACATTTTGACGGCAAAACCTCGGACTTTTTTTAAAAGTACAGAATAGTTAGCAAAGCGCTGTGAAAAATGTATTGAAATAAAGGAGATTATATCGCATCGAATACTAAGTGGTTTGACATTTATCCTTCATTTTATAGTTGGGGTCAGAAACTGTTGGACCTTACTACGTACTTCCATACTTAAATGTTTAAATGCAAAAATGTGTATGGGTGCCAGTCTATCTGTCTGTCTGCAAGTTTTCACCGCCCATCCATTAAACCGATTGTGACGCGATATAGCTTCTTCCTGTAGAAGACATAGGCTACTTTATATCCCAGAAAATCCCGAAAAAAGAATTCCCACGGGATTTTTTATGACAAGTTCACCTTATTCAAAAATAACCCATTTCCTCTCGATCGTCGCTATCCACATCTAGTCAAAGCTACATCAGCTTTATTATTTTTATTATCAAAAATAGGAAGTCTCATTTCCAAATCAACTAAAGTCGCTAAGAGGATAAAAGTGGAAGTAGGCTATTTCAACAGCTCTCGGCGTCTGCTATTAACTCATAAATTCGTTGAATCGCATTACTGACGACTTGGATTCCAGCCCTGGATAAGTATTTAAAGTCTGCAATATTCCTTCTTGCCTATTTGTTTTCTGTTCTCGATTGCGGAAATTAATGAGGATTATATTGACAATTGTAGGTACCTATTTATTGCTTGCACTTGGTAAAGTATATAAATCATTTCAATAAAGACTGAATGACTACATTTTTACAACAAAAGTTGCTTATATTTATTTCTGCTATTATATTTATATTATATTTTACTGCTTATTTGCTATTAAAACTATAAAGTGGATTTTTATCACTCTTGGGCAGTACAATAAAGTCGCATAGGTATTACAAAGCCGTTCGGTTATACTCATTACATTTTGGTGCTAATTAATATCTTCGCCTACCGCTCATGTGTTACATACATGTGTGAATTTGCACCTCGACTGTAATTTTCATCATACCGCACTCGTGTCATAAACAATAATGCAAGTAAGTCGTTACGTATTCAAAAAAGTTGCAAACAGTAATTTTCAAGTGACAATTGACAGATGGAATGCATTATAAAGTTGATGATTTCGAAACAAAATGAAGTCGATCAATAGTGGATATATGCCATCAATAGTAAGTCGTTCATGCAGTTGGGATTTTATGTCGATCACATTGTTCCAAAACTGAAATTGCTTCAAGCGAATTTGTTCACTCGAGATCACAGTGCTATTGCACTCTTTCAGAAACTAAATAACTAAATTCAAGAACAAAGTTGCAACAATCTTTTCCAATACTGGCTTATTTTGGGACGTTTTTGCTTCTTTAACAAGTTATTCAACTGCAATATAGGTATATCACGTTGAATACAATTTTATTGTATTGGTTATGAGAAATAGGTAAGAAATGGGTCTAATGGATCTGTTTAGCCAATATTAATAATAAAACGTTATGGTAGGTAAAATTTGTTTGAATAAAATATGTCTCTATTCTATTCTATTATATTCCAAATAACCAATTTATCAATTTATATGTATATCAAGAACATGTCCCAATTTCAATATTTTTTTTTAGTAAAAATGTAAATCATGTTTTGCCAAGAACTTGCTGTGTGCTCGGAATGTT
Organism: Maniola jurtina; assembly: GCF_905333055.1. NCBI lineage: Eukaryota > Metazoa > Arthropoda > Insecta > Lepidoptera > Nymphalidae > Maniola > Maniola jurtina. Next base: position 7,089,037 of record NC_060032.1, read on the forward strand.
TTTTAATTTTATAAAAACAACAATGACTGCAATTAAATTTTGTGGTATATTTTCAGGATCAAGTGTGTTATCTATGATCACCTCTTGAAGAAACCCTATCGTCAAAAAAGATAGACTCGTCAAATAAAATAAACCTGTAGACGTCTAGAAAACGTGCATAGAAGAATCTAGAAAAACCATCTTTAATGTTTTAATGTCCCACTTCACTTACGTGGGATGATATCTAGAGTTTCTTTATTTTTTCTTTCTTCTAAAGGTTTTCAAGAACCTTTCCTAGGCGATTGAGTATCGAGTTGAGAACTTTGACCTACAGTTCAGTCACCCAATAAGCTTTGCGATGATGATCGTAACTAGGTATGTATAGATCGAGGATGGCAACAGAAATGTAGTTTACAAACATTTAAAATCTGATACAATATAACATTGTAAAGACTTTGGCTGCAACTGCACTTTGGAAAATATTTGTTTTATATCTCATACATACAAATGAATGCTAACAATAAATGAATGATAAAAAATAATAATAATATATAGTTGAAGTTATAATCAAAAATGGGTCTCGTACTCTAGAGTAATTAATATCTTTTATAACAATCAAGAATTATTGGCTTAAAAACGTTTTGAAAGTTAATAATGTTATTCATATATAAAACTCTGCCGATATTTTGTTTGAATAAATTATGGGTTTAATTATAAATAATATTTTATAAAATTTAAAAAAATATTTTTACAGATAAACAGACAAGAAAAACAATACCTAATAAAATATATTGTATTAAATGGTAGTCTTTGCATTAAACTCGGCAATATGTTCTGAAAAATCTGTGTAGGTTTGTTGACGCATTTTTGGACGATTGCCCAAAAATTAAACGTATTTGTCATATACTAGGAGCCAAGTTACGAAGATGTAAAGCCCTGATAGAGTTGAGCGTGGATGTCTGTATAAATTTCTTTTTGATATAATTTCTGAGATTGCGATTTTCCATACTTTTTTAGGTGTCTTTATAACATGATATTGTTGTAAGTATAGCTTAAAAAAATATTCTATATATTTAGATGTTACATAAAACTTTGTACATCTTTAGGCTATTATTTTTATATCATTTTGGTTCCTCTAACTTAAGTTGGTGGCTAGACCCATAAATTATAAAACACGCAAATAACTTAAAGTATTTTAAAAATTTTGTAGCTGGTTTCAAGTGCCAACATCTTTTGGTGTAGGTACCTCGTCTGTTTTGGTGTAGTCTACGCTAATGAAGTTACGGGCATCAGCTAGTGGGCATCAATAGCGTTCAAAGATGTTAGTTATTCAGCTATACTCTGTAATAACGAAAATGACTATAACTATATACTCCTGAGATCATCATCATCATCAAAGCACTACAGCCCTGGGTGAGCCTGGGCTTGGTCAAGCTAACTCCGTTATCGAGGCCGGTTAGGTGCAGCTTTTTTCTAGCTTCGAAACCCCAGAAACCTTATGTCCTTCTCCTCTGTATCAATTAACCGACCTCTAGGTCTTCCTCAGGCTCCACGGCCCTCTAGTTTGCTGTCCAACAACTTTTTTGGGGCTCATGTGTTGTCCATGCATTGCACTATAAACTCCTGTGATGTTATATTAAAATTCTTCCATAATATTTTAACCTGAATGATTCTTTTCTGAAAGAAGGTCTAGTATAGGTGTAAGAGTACAAAATAGCCAAGTGATGAGACGTCAATCTCCTAGTAAGGAAAGAGAAAGTCCTGTAAACTAATGGAATTGTTATTAAAAAAATATCATACAGTCTTGTACATTTATAAACGAGGTGATAGATAATATAAAAAATTACCACCATATGCCACTGAAGTACTGACGTCGCAATGCCCATAAAAAACTTGCTCTACTTTGAAACAATGCGTAGGTATAGTAAAATGGAAAAATTACCGCTATAAATTTACTTAACATGGCCCATAAAAACAGAGGATGGACTTTAGGAAAATAAGCCTACAATATTTTTGTTTTATATACTTTGTATGGGTTATTTCAAAAGCTTAGGAGTTATAGAATTAGGTTAATCCTAATTTTATTTGGGTCTTAATTCATTAAGAGCAGTAGATATTTAGATAAAACTTGCTTATTTTTGCGACTTTGCGTGGAGATACTACCTATATGGAGCTTAAGGAATACAGGTTCACCAGTTTAGGTTGAATATTTTTCAGTCAGTGACGGAATTGTTTTACTACACCGAGTTTAAATACATACTGTCAGTAATATTTTACAGTAGAAGATAATTGTCGCCAATGTGGACGCGCCTAAACTAAGGCAAAAGCACATCCCTCGGTCAAGGTAGAGTAGTGTGCGGCACGTCAACACCAACTGCGCCACCTGGTAAAGAAAAGACCCAGAGGCTACCGTGCTATTTTTAAATATAATACAAAAATGTGTTAACTTACTCCCTTAATAAACAATTTTCCTCCCCTATAGAGAATAGAGTAAATTTATGTTCGCGAGAATAGAGCAAATTTATGTTCGCGTGTTAACAATTATTATATTACAGTTGAGGCCGGCACATTTGAGACGGGACATAAAAGATGACGGTTCCCTTGAGTGTCGTTCAGTAGCCCGTTGTATCCTGTGCCGCTGTCAATGAAGCTTTATTGGGAACTGAAAGAGCCAATCAATTTCCTGTTCTATTTTCATCGTTAAATATTTGATGGCGTTTCTTTAGAAATTACTTCGAAAATACGCTAGACAGCGTGACATGAAATAATCTTTTTGATATTAAATATTCTTATAAAATCTACTCAGTTCGCGTTTACATTTAACTTGGACTTCTAGAAGATAGAACCTTGAACTTTAGATAGTGTTACGTATTTTATTGCTTTTCCATACATATTCAACTTTTCGTTCACACCACTTCGACAATACGCTATTACGCTATGATGCATAGTTGCTAACTCTTGGTTTGGCTACGTAGCTACGGCATATTGTCCGCATATGATGTGAACGAAAAATACTGTCTGACTTTGCACATTCACACTGAGCCTGCTCACAGTCGGCGGCTGGCATAACGGATGTGAACTAATACTAAAAAATATGTACTTTTAGCACATTCATAGTCCTCAAACTGATGCGTAATACATATCGATAAATCGAGTAGGTATATTTTATGTCTGATTTTGATTTATGATGTTCGTTCTAATCATCGTCATGATCATTATCAACCTATCGCCGGCTCACTACAGAGCACGGGTCTTCTCTCAGAGTGGGAAGGGGCTTGGCCATAGTCTACTACGCTGGCCAAGTGCGGATTGTCAGACTTCACACCCCTTTGAGAACATTATGGAGAACTCTCTCTCACGATGCAGGAACTCTCATGCAGGTTTTCTCGCGATGTTATCCTTCGCCATTAAAACAAGCGATTTTTAATAATTCCGAAAAGTTAGAGAGCTAAAGGTTAAAAGAGAGGAGGCCCGGGATCGAACCTCCGACCTCCAATTAGGAAGCGGACGTAATAACCACTTGGCTATCAGAGTCATAGTTCGTTCTAATAGTTCTAAGAAATAATTTTCAAGATAAAAAACACAAATAGCATTTTCTATCATAAAAGCTTGGTTTTTGCTAGTTAATTGTAATAAATATCAATCAAAAGTTCACCGCAAAAAATATCTAAACTAGCTACTTGCTTATGGGCCTATAAAGTGGATCCAAAGACGCACGAGCTATCTCCTCTGTAACACCACAATTTTGGCTCAATGGAACTATAGCATAGTCAGTTCTATTTAAAAAGTATTCACTGTATTTTTTTCATTATCAAACCTGTATTTTATTTTCTTTCGTGATACCAATTTTATGCATGAAATACAAATTTGTACTATTTGTTTGATTGAAAATTTTAAACTTTTATTGGAAATATCCGGTCAAATGCTTTTAATAATTGATACACATGTGTAAACTAAGTTTTGCCCGTGGCTAATAGTTATAATATCGAGTTATGATCCCACCCCTAACCCATTCCAAATCCCCCATTGCCTCCGAGTTTTAGCAAATAGCGTTCACGATTACAGCGCACCTATTTCAGTTTTCATTGCATCGATTTTTATTATAGAACACTAGCTGACCCGCCCTGGTATTGGATGGAATATGGTGTATGGATGGTATGGTATATGGATTGGAAATCTGTGCGTGGGAGAAATGTCCAAAAATTACGCGTATTTTTTAACTTTTCACCGAGAGTCCCATTACAAAGGTAAACGGGCACTGAAGTATGGAATAGGAACACTGATGGAACACTCGCGTTTTTGTGGGTCATGGGTATCACGAAAAAATTTAAATAATAATTTTTGTACTTACCATGAATGAAAAACTATTGATTTATATTCTTTTTAACCCTCGTCCCAAAAAGAGGGGTGTTATAAGTTTGACGCGTGTATCTGTGTTGGCATCCTAGCTTCTAAACGAATAAACCAATTTTAATTTAGTTTTTTGTTTGAAAGGTGGCTTGATAGAGTGCTCTTAGCTATAATCCAAGAAAATCGGTACAGCCGTTTGAAAGTTATCAGCTCTTTTCTAGTTACTGTAACCTTCACTTGTCGGGGGTGTTATAAATTTTTAATTTACACTTGTTAATGTTTAATAGCATTTCCCCCATCCATTTTGAATCAAATAATTATATATACAGAAAGGTTACAATATTATCTTTGATTTAAACTTATTTTGGTTCATGTCCGCATTTTCGCAAAGGCGGGTCTACCCGATTACTTTTACGTGTACTTTTAATTTTTCAGCGAAACCCCAAGTACGAATTTGTGTGCCCGGGATATCTCCCAAATAGAACGACCTTTAACAGGGCTCTCTCTGTCACTCGGTTCATACAATCGTAGTTCCAATTTCATTTGAATATTAAGCAACCAAAGTCCATGAAATTTTGCAGACATATTCTAGAAACTAATATCTGTGTCTGTGGTGTTTTAGATTTTTCTAAAAATATGTAGTTTTCAAATTACAGGGGCTCAAAGATTTGTATGTAAATATTTAAGACCGCGTAACTTTGAAACCGAATATTTTAATAGAAATCTGGAAAACCACAGACATAGATATTAGTGTCTAGAATATGTCTGCAAAATTTCATGGACTTTGGTTGCTTAATATTCAAATGAAGTTGGAACTACGTTTGTATGAAGCGAGTGACGGAGAGACCCCTCTTAACAATTAGCCTATCTGCTATAGTTTCTTTTAATTACATATTTTCTTTTGCAAAACTTACCTTAGACTAAGTTTACATAGCTGTGAATGATTGTTGTGTAGGTACACTTATTATTATTTGATATATATTATTTATTTGATTGATATTTATTATTATTTTATATTTACATTATTTGATATTTCTTGTTATAAGTGTATATAAATAAAAAAAATAACTGAAAATATCGCAGTTACATAGAAATACGTACAAGTTTTAATTACAAGAGGAATAACCAACGAAATTATGATCTCGAAACAATGTAATAATAGAGCGAAATCATATGTGAGTTCCCAGTATTGAGTCAGCATTAAATTGGCATTGCACGGTAATGGCGCCCGTTTTTATCACACCCTCTATTGTTACCAACTTTTAAATTAAACTTCTATTCCACTCTTGTTCAGTGTGACAAATGAAAGGAATTCTTTTAAATTTTAGATTAACTGTACCCAGTATAATTCTACTTTATTGGTTCTTCGTACTTCTATATCACCTCATGTTTGTAGTTTATTAGAGTTCAGGTTTCAACGTATTTGGTACCTAAGCTGTTGGTTTGTGGTTCTGAATTCCTAAATGACTGTGAAACAAACAGGCTCGTTGTACAATTCATCTGAATTCATTCATTTTTTGTATCACTACCTACACAGTTCATTATTATTAACCTTAAAAGTAATCTAAATTGAAACGACGATTTACAATTTAGGTAAATTTTTTAGGTGCTTAAGCGAAACCTAAGGCAAAAATTATATCCCATTTCGTTAATATAATTTTGGACTTATAAAGAGAATTTCCGTGCAAATACCCTTTCTAGACTCAGGTGTTTAAGAAAAGTCAATAAGTTATCCTTTCAAAGTCAAAATCAAAGCCATTTATTTAAAATAGGTCTCACTGTTCACATTTTCATTGACAATTGTTGAATATGAAAGATTACTTATGTAATGGTAACAATTAATTAGGTTCACTTAAAACTATAGCTACGAGGGTTCTAAACGCACCCTGGTCTGAGTAGCCTACAACAAACTCAGCCAAGTATTCCTTTTACTATCATCATTTCCCAATATAATTTAAAACTTATTAGAACTGTCAAAGTTGTTAAAGCAACTAATTCCCAAGTTTTTTGTTATTTAAATAATCCCTTATATTGTAATAATATTTTTCAATGAAGTAATCCTGTACATTATAATAGGATTAAATAAAAATTATATGGTTTCAGAGCTGTTGCTAAGTGCTATCCACCGTTAGCAATACTATCTATTTAGACCATTTATATTGACCCTAGTCTTAAAAAAAAAAATTAATCGTGGAATTATTGTTTGGAAAAATCCACGAACCAGTAGTACTATTTACTCGCCGCGTCGCTTTATCTCACGGTTGGCGCGGGAAACTAGGCCACTACAAATTTTTCTTACAGAATCAAGTCAAGATATTAAAAAACAGTGTCTAGTTTTCCAAAACAAACAAGTGTGATAGTAGTGCTTAAGGCGATTCTCTAAACCTGGCACTAAAGCCTCGAAAATTTCACTGTGTATTATTTGTGTTCCTATGCGGTTGTTCCAGGCGCGCTGGAGGGCGGTCCACTGGGCGGCGGTGGCGGCGGCGGCGCGCTCGGCGCGCTGCGTGCGGCCGGCTCGCCGCCCGCGCCCAGCCTCGGCGCCAGTCGACACAGCCTCATAGGTACTGTGAAACGAAACAAAAAATTGTGCTAATTGATTTGCCCGTATGTATGCGGAGAAAGTCATGATGTAAAAAACACTGATGTATTCTCATTGCAATCCAATGAGATGCCAATCCGACTCGACTGCAGATTGATCATCAGTCCGGCCACCAGCTGGACCAATGGCCTTACTTGCTCTCCGGGGTGTGACGTTGTAACACCGCCAATTGGCTAACTCCGGTCTGCTACGATAATTTCGTGACCGAAAATTTTTGGCCGCGCCCACACCCTCATTTTCCGCGCTTACTGTGATGGTACGGTGTGATCGTCTATACTAGTGGTTAAGATTAGGCATTATGAAGAGATAAAAATAAGAAATAAACTCAGCTGAATTGTAGAAACACCTAGGTATTTAAGTCATGAGTTATTTACAAGTAATTAATTGGTACAGTACGTTGGGTGAACACGTAGACTTCTCGACCAGCTAACAGGTTTACACGGATTGAATTATAAAAAAAAATTAATGTAATATTTCAGTTCCTCAAAATAGATATAATGAGTGGAGAGATTTGCTAATTTAGAACGTCCTGTTAGTGTGGAAAATCAGTTGATACGTGTATTTGCCTTATTTAGGCCATCGGTTTGAGACCAACCGGCATTCCTTAAGCACGGGGGAAATACCTACGCTGAAACTTCAGCCTTGATCCATGTTATGCGGGGCACAGCAATTGGACTCTCCTATTTTCGCTGCGAAGCGTTTTCAATTGCCTAGGTACGGAAACCTAGGTTCTTTTCAATGAGCTCTGGGCTCGCCCCAAAACCATGGTATTTTTGTATATTTATATATTTGTTTGATTGATTGTCAATAAATTGGCCAATTTATTAGTTCGGAGAGTCCAGCTGTATAAAGACATGACGTGTTTGCTTTGTGCCGGAATCTCGCTGCTGGTACGTCACCAATCAACCATGTACCATAATATAATATCAAGCAAAGAAATTACAAAGTACAGCAAAACTAGTATTTTTATCTTATCAAAACTCGGTGATTCACAAATTCAGCTGGCGTCAGTTTTAACAGATAATGTTACCTAAAATGCTGTTTGGGAAAGATCGGTACACAATAAAAAAAAAAGGTACCTACCTGCCTCGCCATCTGCCCTCTGGAGGCAGCGTGTACTCCATTGTCTCGTTCAGGGTAAGTAGATGAAATTTAGCTATGACTCGAAAGTAAAAGGTCCCTTTGTCTTTAGCCTGAGATTCGAACCCAGCCAACTATATTATCTTTAGCAGTGGAGAGCATTCTTGGTAAATTAGGTACTAATCGTTTTGTGAAAATAAAAGTATAAGGAAAAACCATCGTGAGAATCTCACATCCCTAGAGTTCTCTCAAATGTTCTAGTTCATTCATAACCATATAAAAGATTGATCATGATGATGATAATGATGCTTCGTCCTAACTTTTGTGATCAACTTCCACTAAATTGTGATGGTACGTGAATCGTCTCTGTTTAATATTTGGTGATTGGCTATAATGAGGAAATTATTATAAATAAAACGGCTAAACTCAGGGACACCTTTGGCATTTGGAGTTATATGTTAATACATGTAATGCCAAGTATATGGCAGGCACAATACGTCGGGTGGACAATGTAGACGTCTCCAATCAAACTACCAGACCTTCGCGGTTCAAAAGAAGAATTTTATCTTATAGAGCTATTAATTTGACTCATTCAACTCTCTCAAGAGAAAAAACCTGAGGAGGAAAGAAAAAGTTTAATTTATACGTTCTGGCCTGAATGAAAGGTCGGTTGATACATGTATATGCCGATTTGGCCATCTTCTCTGACCAGAGCTCCTTCTAGCACGGGGGATCCCTGCACCGGTATCCGGTCTTTTAGCATTGTTATGGGGCTGCAGTCAACTTCCCTATTTGCGCTGCGAAGCGTTTTCAATTGCCTAGGTACGTAAACCTAGGTTCTTTTCAATGAGCTCTGGGCTCGCCCCTTACCATGGTATATTTTGGTATATATATTCATTTGTTATATTATGTCTAAATTGGCCAATTTAGAGGTCGGGAAGTCGCTGCTTATAAGACATGGCGTGTGTTGGTGTGCCGGAACTCTGCCGCCAGGAGCCACCTAATCGACCGTGTGCCTTTTTTTTAATTAAATCCGACTTTATAAGTCATGGATATCAAATTAATAGTTCTCCCGAATTATGCTTTCGAATGTCCCTAGGTTTTACCAGAATACAGTGTCGTCGCTCGATCTCCCAAAACCTCGGCGTAACAATGACACACAAAAAAAAAAGGTTTATACCTGCCCTTTTTTTTTTTTGTCCGCTCGCAGCCATCGATGCTCGCTGCCTCTCGTACATTTCTTGAAATGATTATTAACCGCGATGGCACCGTGGTTAAGTCATTTCTCTATCTACTAGAAGGTCAGGGTTCGAAACTTTGGCAACTATTCCTAAATCTTTCGTAGTTGTATACATTACAATTAATTTAAAACATCACTTGTTTAGTGCAGAGAATAACATCGTGAGGAAAACTACAAGCCTGAGAGTTCTCTATGAAGTTCGCGCTCAGTAGTGAGCCGGTGAAAGCTGTTCATGTTGATGAAAGACGATGTTTATACCGCGGTAGCTAGTAGTTTATAGCACACCACCTTATTTTAGCTATTGAGTGAATTTTCTACCAAATCAATAATTGTAACGACAAAAGTCATTCCATCGGTCTGCATTAGACTGCTAATTCAATTTTAATCCCTATTTAATGCTGAATAAGAGCTAGTATTATAAATAGATGAATTGCTGAAAAAAAACTAGCCTAAATTTTACTTAATAGTAAAGGAATTGTGATTGGTATGTAGGTCATATGAGAAAATCTTAATATTGGAGTTCAAGTTAGTTCGATACAAGGTTTCTTTGTATCTATGGCTTTGTTAATATTATAATATGGTAGTCTAGCCTCCAAACAAATTGAATCTCCATTATTAAATGTCTAGGAAATGTATCTAAATATAGCAAATAAAAGATGATAGTTATACCCAAGTGCATTTATTTCTGGTAAATAATTGTTTATTTACTCATACAGTTGAGTATTTAGAAAAAAAAAGAAGAGAAACTGAATTTATTATTTAGACTGGGAATTAAGTAACTTTATTACATTAATTAATTCCTGGCCGAATATTTGCTTCCTAAGCCATACTAATTATTGAAAGGGGAAAAGCAATATTCAAACGAAAAAACCCTTTCGGCTTTATGTACATCATTTTATCTAAAATACACACATGCCCACATAATTAATAGAGATATTATCTACAATTCTTACTTCTATAATAAAGTAAATTTTAAGGACACACATTACACAGTTTTATACAATCAATCTAGATATATTCAGATCCCAGCTCCGCAGTTAGTTATTTCGTCTCAATTAAACACTTTGGTTTAAGAAGTTTAATTTTATGTTCAAACGTGGAGTTAACTCATTGTGCGGTCTAGAGTATAGATACGATTTTTATAGCCTCGTATTCATAATTTAAGGATTATGTAAATCATTACAAACAAAATTTCTAGAACCCACCTCTGCTAAAACCAAGTTGTGGATCCCCGATTTACGTCATATAAAATACAAAGTGTGTAATACATTATCTGGATTCATTTCTAATTAAATCAATCAATTAATTTAATTAACTAGGGTTGTGGAGCTGATTTCAAAATAATCTAGTCAAAATAACACAAAATATAATACGTCACCCAATATCAGCTTCTGTCGGCTCAAAACACACACTGATTAATTAAGATTTTACACTATCAAATTTTACTAGTTACTAATTTTAACAATACTAAAATTATTGTTTCAATTTTACAATTTTTCTTTTCTCAAAACTTTAATTTTGAAATATCGAAATTAATGTCGAAATAATCTGGAATAGAGTGATGAGTCTCGAAGGCTGAGGGCCCGAATGAATCCTTCTCGACGACCGTCCTTTTGCTAATATCGTCTCCCTTCTCTACCTTTCGACTTTCTCCCTCTTCCTGTAACAGAAAAAAACACGAGAGCATCTGATTCGTCTTTTGGTTGTCTCCTGCGCACCCCTGAATTTTTATTGGTGGACAGAAGAAATGGTGTTTCAAAGTTCCGCCTTTTGACACACCTCGGTGTTCCTGAATGGTCCGATTTTGGCTTCACAATTATTTCTCATGTTCCCATGGTGTTTTTTTTTACTTTCGCGCAATCTGGTTGCAATATATGGCATTGTTTATTACACTTACAAAGATTTCTAAGTTAAAATTGACGGCTTTATCAAATTTATGACCGACCCTAACGCAATTTTAAAAACTTAAGCTAATTTATTGTTTGTTTATGGATAGGCTCAAAGAAATTTTGTTTTAAGACGTATTTCTCAGTATTTAATTTATTTCATTTCTTTATTTTTTTGTTCTACCATTCTTTTAACATTTAGAGTGATTTATCTCTCAAGCCGTTTGCTTTCTAAAAGCAAAACTTAAAGTAACGGCCATAAAAAAATCTATGATGAATAGGTATGACTATCTCACACTCCCCCAAAATAGATTTTTAATACACGTAGTAATCCCCCTTTTGTCCCTGCAGCTGTGCTAGTTGTTTCAAAATCTATTTTTCTCCTTATCTGTATTAGAACGTTAGTATTAAACCTCCCACGCCTATCTATTATCCCCTCGGGCATGACTATAACTACTTAACTCAGGTATCTCTTTGTTTAGTGTACCCCAAACTACCTGTTTTCTGTTCCTTTCAATACTCTGGTTTTACCTATCTTTCTAGTTATCTACATAGTACCTAAACAAATGAATGGCATTGTAGTTACCCTTAACTTTATCAGTATGAACGTCTATTAATGTATATACATTATTATATGGAACTGCCCCTATTATGTACGGTCCTTCATATAAGCGCATGAATTTTTTTGTCAACTTTTTATCCGCATCTGACTTCGTAAAAGTCTTAAGTTTCACTAAATCTCCAATTTCGAATTGTATTAACTTATGATTTTTGTTATAATGTAATTGCCTACTTTCGGCCGCCTTATCTATGTTTTGTCGTGCCTGTTGTCGAATCTGTTCTAACGGTTCACCTTGTAAGTCTGCCCTCACCGATGAGTCAGTGTTGAAATCAGTCGATAGCAGAGTACGTTTTCCATATATAATCTCGTTTGGCGAATATCCAGTTGTAGTATGTATTACCTGATTGTAACAATCTTCTATATCCGATAATAGATCTACCCATGATCGATGCGATTTGTCGCAATACGTCCTGAATAATCTACCTAACTCTTTATTAACCCTCTCTGTCGAATTTGGCCGCGGATTTCTAACAGATGTGTGCGTTAATTCGATACCTAGTTGGCGAATACCTAACTCGAAAACTTTTGAAGTAAAGTTCGCGCCTCTGTCTGAACATAATGTCTTAATTGTGACCTGCTTATGAAACTTTTTTACACAAGTTAAAGTAGCCTTCCCACTAGCCTGGCGTAGTGGGTATAGTCTGATTAACTTACTATAAGCATCTTGCATTACGAATATGTATTTAAAACCAAATCGTCCTGCCGGTAAAGGTCCAAAAATATCGCAAAAAACTCTCTCTCCTATTTCCTTCGCTATTACAGTTTTTATCGGCCCCGTGTGCGTTTCCAAAGCATGTTTTGACTTTTGACATGCCTCGCAAGCTCTTACAACACGACCTATTATACGAGACATATTTGGGAAATAATATTGACGTTTCATCAGAGCATAAACCTTGTATCGCCCGAAATGACCTACTTCTTCATGTATGCTAACTATCAAATCCCTTAGTATGTTCTCGGGAACATATAACCTTAAGATATCCCCTTTTATGTCTCTTCTATAAAGAATCCCTTCTTTAAGCACGTAGTACTTTGATTCAGAAGTGTCTGCTGTTTGCACGCGTCTAATTATCTCACTAGCAGTCTTGTCGCGACTTTGATAACTACCTATCTCTCTCCATCGCTCCCGCACTAATCGTCCTAATGATGTTTTAAATAGATTCATTTCAGGCCCCGTGACCTTGTTAGTTAATACATCGGTGGTCCCCTTTAAGTGTCGAGACAATACGTCTGCTACAATGTTTAGTTTACCTTTCACATGTTCGACTGTGTAATTAAATCGCCCTATATAATGTACCCAACGTATCATCCTAGCACTCAATAGTTTGCACGTCTGCAAGAAAATCAGACTTTTATGATCAGTCCTAATGACTAAATTCGCTCCTCTCAAATATGTTTCAAACTTTGACAAACTGAAAATGATGGCCCATAGTTCTTGTTCAGTAACTGTCCATTTGCGTTCTGTCTCTGTCAATGCTTTACTACAGAACCCTAATATTTGTTCTTCACCTGCTTCATTCAATTGATAGACATAACCCGAAACCCCCAAATTACTGCTATCGGTTTGTAAATAATAAGTTCCCTTAGGATCTGGGTGTACAAGAAGTATCGTGTCTATAAACAATTTCTTGACCCTTTCAAAACAATCGTTAATTTCCTCTGTCCATGACCATTTCGTATTTTGTTTTAATAGGTCACACAGTGGTTTAACCTCTTCGCTATATTTTGAAATAAATCTTCTGAAATAATTTATTAATCCCAGAAATCCTCGTAATTGTTTTATAGTCCGAGGTATAGGGAAGTCTAATATGGCTTTAACCCGTTCAGGATCCATACGTACCCCGTTAGTATTTACTATGTGTCCTAACAACTTTACCTCTACACATAAGAATCGACACTTCTCTAACCTTCCAGTTAAACCTGCGGTTTCTAATTTATCTAACACTCGATCTAAATGTTCTAAGTGTAACCTTATGTCCCCGGTAGTGAATATGACTATGTCGTCTAAATAGTTTACGCAAAACTCTCGTACTCCTACTAGGATATAATCCATTGCTCTCGAGAACCCTGCTACAGAAGTTTTTAAACCTTGAGGTAAAACATTATAAGTATACGTCTTCCCCATGAACGAGAACCCAGTATACTTCCTAGAATCTTTATGCAAAGGTATTTGAAAATAGGCATTATTCAAATCAATTAAACTGATATAATTTACTCCATGAAAGGATTGTAAAATCTCAGATGTGAGTGGAGGCGCGCCCGCGTCACCTACCATTTTCTTATTCAACTCTCGTGCGTCCAATAAGAGTTTTATTGACCCATCTCGCTTCTTAGTGAAAGTGAGAGGACTACAGTAAGGAGTCGCTTCCTGTCTGATCACGCCTAGTTTTTCTAACTCTTCTAATTCGATTTTTACCTGTTCTCTATACGCCAAAGGTACCGGATAACTGTGTTTTACAAAAGGTGTTTCGTCTAATAGCTCAATAACGTGTACGTACTTGTTTGTCAAACCTAAACCTTCCGTAAATACCTTACAGTGTTTGTTTAACACAGGTAGTAATAATTCCTTTTGTTCATTACTTAAGTTCGCGTCATCTAATTTTAATCCCTTAAATTTCTCATTATCTAAATTCATGTCTGATACACTTTGTTCCACTGGCCTAGAGTTTTGATTTAATATTAAATTAATCGTGGCTGCGTTCGTCTCTCCCCCTAACCTTTCGATTTTGCAGTCCGAATTCAGCCTAACACAAGACCTAACGCCCATATGTTCAATAGTCAAAGTGTGTTCACCATTACAGTTCACTATTCCTTTTACCCGCTCTAACCAATCGTATCCTAGTATCAATGACCTAGGAAGACGTCGCATAACTAGTACAGGTGCTTCAACTAAAGTACTACCTAACTGAAACTCTATTAGCACTAACCGATTTGTGCTTTCACTTCGCGATCCAAACGCGCCTTGTATTTGAATTGCTGGAATAGCGATCTCTGGCAATGTCCCATGTTCTCTTAGAATAGAGTCGTACAATTCCCTAGTTATTCCACTAATCTGACTTCCCGTATCTATGAGTGCACTCATACTCCTTCCATACAGTCTAACACATACTTCAGGTAACCTAGGTAAAGAATAATCAACACTCACATCGGTTTGTTCATCTAATTCATGATACATTGTGTACACATTCAAACCTCTCCTCATACAAGTTTCACAAGTCACGCCTAACTCATTACACTCTGTTACATTTTCAAACTGGTTTTCCAATAAGATTCCTATACTCCTAATTTCAAATTGACTACTATACTCGTTATAATCAACGCCGCCTCTTAATAACCGTTTAAGTCCCTTATCTCCGGTCCCCAAACTCTGTCCTGGCTTCCATCCACTATTAATTAAGATTCTATAGACTACACCTGTCCCTTCGTGATCTGAGGTCTTTCTGACGCCCGTGCCACACAAGACTAACTGACTTGACCTCGTTTGTGTTGGGCATTCTAGTTTTTTGATGAACCCTCCCCCACATTCTTAGACACAGTAAGATTCTCGCCCTCTTTCACGAACGTGATAGCCGGCCTAATTTGTTTAGATTCGGATACCGTAGGCCTGTTAAAGTTAACCCTAGAACCTAATCGACCACGATAGCCGCGTCCCCTCGTCGAATTTCCCCTAGCTCTCCAACTTCTTGTTGACATTGTTGCTACAATAGGTCGTCTCGATGGTGACTCATTGTATCGTCTACCTCTGTAATTATTACTAACAGTACCTCTCGTAAATTGCCTAGGTTTTTCAACAATATTTTGCTCTATGTTTCGAAGAAATTTCGCTCCGTTCATGATGTTAACTTCCTCTGTTCTAGTAAACCATAATCGTTGTATATCTATAGCATAATGTCGCATAATAGAATTGACCAAATCTCTCTCACTAAACGCAATAGTTAATGACTGCATTGATTCTGCTTGCTCAGCAAAATGTTCGGACATCGACATTCCCGAATCGCTTGAATATACCGCATTAATCAATTTATATCTTATAGATTCCTGAATTTGTTCGGTCCAATAATTTCGTCTAAAATCAATCTCGAAGTCAGCGAACGTAGTCCAGCCCTTCGAATACAAGTCCATAACCTTCCGAGCATGCCCCGAGATGCAACCTAACGCTATATCTATTTCGCGATCTAATCCATTTACCGCCCTTATATATTTCTTTAATCGTTTTAGAAAAACGATGGGGTTAGTGAATGGTTTTCCGTCGAAATTTGGTTTAGTTACTGACGGCTGTACAACATATAAATTTCGGGTCTCAGATAATGTACTTGTGCTCGCGGTTTCAAGATTTGACCCCTGCCTATCAGATTTTTCATTTTCATTAATCCCGTTCGACTCGTGTGAAGAAACGCTCGCGATTTCATTTGAACCGGTATTTGAATTTAACTGATGTAATTTTGCTTCGAACTCGGTGATTTTTTTCAAAATCAACTCTAATGTAGCATTCCCTAAGGTCGTTGTTTGCTCGCTCGATTCTACGGTACTAACATCGCTTTGCCCCGCACCTACTTGCTTTGCTCTACGTCCCTTCCTACCTGAAGACATCTTTTTTTTTTTTTTTTCAATTTGACCCTATTTCTTTTACCAACTTTGGTACTATCTTAAATATTTTTAATTTTTTACTTTCCGTGTAAAATTTAGTAATATGCAAAGTTGTAATTAGAATAATAGTGCAATACTGCTATAATTTGCAACCACATGCGCGAAGTGCTTTGATTATATGAATTCCCAGACTTTAAGCAAAATTTGTTAAGTCTAAGAAATAAGCACGGGATAAATAACTCGGTCTTTGTAATATCCTCTCTGAAAACCTGTAAATTGTACATTTATAAGACACATAGCTTATTTCTGCTCCTGCTCCCCCTATACATAAATAAATGTAAATGTACAACATATATATATAAAACAACATGCAGTGTGTCCTTAAAACTTATAATTTATAAATAGTAATGTAAGTTTATAAATTTTTCTCCCTCAAATACCCAATCACAATTTCTACGTTGTGTTATTTTTATGTTAATGTAAATCTAGTCATATCGTTATTTCGAATACGTACATAGATCCCTGGTCACTCGGCATCATATTTCTGTGATGGTACGTGAATCGTCTCTGTTTAATATTTGGTGATTGGCTATAATGAGGAAATTATTATAAATAAAACGGCTAAACTCAGGGACACCTTTGGCATTTGGAGTTATATGTTAATACATGTAATGCCAAGTATATGGCAGGCACAATACGTCGGGTGGACAATGTAGACGTCTCCAATCAAACTACCAGACCTTCGCGGTTCAAAAGAAGAATTTTATCTTATAGAGCTATTAATTTGACTCATTCAACTCTCTCAAGAGAAAAAACCTGAGGAGGAAAGAAAAAGTTTAATTTATACGTTCTGGCCTGAATGAAAGGTCGGTTGATACATGTATATGCCGATTTGGCCATCTTCTCTGACCAGAGCTCCTTCTAGCACGGGGGATCCCTGCACCGGTATCCGGTCTTTTAGCATTGTTATGGGGCTGCAGTCAACTTCCCTATTTGCGCTGCGAAGCGTTTTCAATTGCCTAGGTACGTAAACCTAGGTTCTTTTCAATGAGCTCTGGGCTCGCCCCTTACCATGGTATATTTTGGTATATATATTCATTTGTTATATTATGTCTAAATTGGCCAATTTAGAGGTCGGGAAGTCGCTGCTTATAAGACATGGCGTGTGTTGGTGTGCCGGAACTCTGCCGCCAGGAGCCACCTAATCGACCGTGTGCCTTTTTTTTAATTAAATCCGACTTTATAAGTCATGGATATCAAATTAATAGTTCTCCCGAATTATGCTTTCGAATGTCCCTAGGTTTTACCAGAATACAGTGTCGTCGCTCGATCTCCCAAAACCTCGGCGTAACAATGACACACAAAAAAAAAAGGTTTATACCTGCCCTTTTTTTTTTTTGTCCGCTCGCAGCCATCGATGCTCGCTGCCTCTCGTACATTTCTTGAAATGATTATTAACCGCGATGGCACCGTGGTTAAGTCATTTCTCTATCTACTAGAAGGTCAGGGTTCGAAACTTTGGCAACTATTCCTAAATCTTTCGTAGTTGTATACATTACAATTAATTTAAAACATCACTTGTTTAGTGCAGAGAATAACATCGTGAGGAAAACTACAAGCCTGAGAGTTCTCTATGAAGTTCGCGCTCAGTAGTGAGCCGGTGAAAGCTGTTCATGTTGATGAAAGACGATGTTTATACCGCGGTAGCTAGTAGTTTATAGCACACCACCTTATTTTAGCTATTGAGTGAATTTTCTACCAAATCAATAATTGTAACGACAAAAGTCATTCCATCGGTCTGCATTAGACTGCTAATTCAATTTTAATCCCTATTTAATGCTGAATAAGAGCTAGTATTATAAATAGATGAATTGCTGAAAAAAAACTAGCCTAAATTTTACTTAATAGTAAAGGAATTGTGATTGGTATGTAGGTCATATGAGAAAATCTTAATATTGGAGTTCAAGTTAGTTCGATACAAGGTTTCTTTGTATCTATGGCTTTGTTAATATTATAATATGGTAGTCTAGCCTCCAAACAAATTGAATCTCCATTATTAAATGTCTAGGAAATGTATCTAAATATAGCAAATAAAAGATGATAGTTATACCCAAGTGCATTTATTTCTGGTAAATAATTGTTTATTTACTCATACAGTTGAGTATTTAGAAAAAAAAAGAAGAGAAACTGAATTTATTATTTAGACTGGGAATTAAGTAACTTTATTACATTAATTAATTCCTGGCCGAATATTTGCTTCCTAAGCCATACTAATTATTGAAAGGGGAAAAGCAATATTCAAACGAAAAAACCCTTTCGGCTTTATGTACATCATTTTATCTAAAATACACACATGCCCACATAATTAATAGAGATATTATCTACAATTCTTACTTCTATAATAAAGTAAATTTTAAGGACACACATTACACAGTTTTATACAATCAATCTAGATATATTCAGATCCCAGCTCCGCAGTTAGTTATTTCGTCTCAATTAAACACTTTGGTTTAAGAAGTTTAATTTTATGTTCAAACGTGGAGTTAACTCATTGTGCGGTCTAGAGTATAGATACGATTTTTATAGCCTCGTATTCATAATTTAAGGATTATGTAAATCATTACAAACAAAATTTCTAGAACCCACCTCTGCTAAAACCAAGTTGTGGATCCCCGATTTACGTCATATAAAATACAAAGTGTGTAATACATTATCTGGATTCATTTCTAATTAAATCAATCAATTAATTTAATTAACTAGGGTTGTGGAGCTGATTTCAAAATAATCTAGTCAAAATAACACAAAATATAATACGTCACCCAATATCAGCTTCTGTCGGCTCAAAACACACACTGATTAATTAAGATTTTACACTATCAAATTTTACTAGTTACTAATTTTAACAATACTAAAATTATTGTTTCAATTTTACAATTTTTCTTTTCTCAAAACTTTAATTTTGAAATATCGAAATTAATGTCGAAATAATCTGGAATAGAGTGATGAGTCTCGAAGGCTGAGGGCCCGAATGAATCCTTCTCGACGACCGTCCTTTTGCTAATATCGTCTCCCTTCTCTACCTTTCGACTTTCTCCCTCTTCCTGTAACAGAAAAAAACACGAGAGCATCTGATTCGTCTTTTGGTTGTCTCCTGCGCACCCCTGAATTTTTATTGGTGGACAGAAGAAATGGTGTTTCAAAGTTCCGCCTTTTGACACACCTCGGTGTTCCTGAATGGTCCGATTTTGGCTTCACAATTATTTCTCATGTTCCCATGGTGTTTTTTTTTACTTTCGCGCAATCTGGTTGCAATATATGGCATTGTTTATTACACTTACAAAGATTTCTAAGTTAAAATTGACGGCTTTATCAAATTTATGACCGACCCTAACGCAATTTTAAAAACTTAAGCTAATTTATTGTTTGTTTATGGATAGGCTCAAAGAAATTTTGTTTTAAGACGTATTTCTCAGTATTTAATTTATTTCATTTCTTTATTTTTTTGTTCTACCATTCTTTTAACATTTAGAGTGATTTATCTCTCAAGCCGTTTGCTTTCTAAAAGCAAAACTTAAAGTAACGGCCATAAAAAAATCTATGATGAATAGGTATGACTATCTCAAAATGACGTTAATTTATTTACTCAATTTCAATACTAATTTCAATGTAAGATGGAAGAAATTTGTATTTCTTAGTTCCATAGTAAGTACTTTAATTTAGGTAGGTATTAGAGAGAGAAAGTCAATATTGAAGGTTATCAAATTAAATATGCACACATGTGACTTAAGTTTGAGCTATATCAAAAAATCAAATGAACCATAACTAATAAATCTTTAACTTGAATCTCCTTTCAATATTCACTACTTCATATAGGTATAATTAAATATAGCAATAAAAGAGGAAAATAATATTCATATAATTTATTACTGATGAATAGATTTTCTACTACTCACTCAGTTTAAAAACAAATAAAGAAGAGAAACTGAATCTATTATTTAGACTGGGAATTAAGTAACTTTATTACATTAATTAATTCCTGGCCGAATATTGCTTCCTAAGCCATACTAATTATTGAAAGGGAAAAAGCAATATTCAAACGAAAAAACCCTTTCGGCTTTAGATAATATTATGTACATCATTTTATCTAAAATACACACATGCCCACATAATTAATGGAGATATTATCTATAATTCTTACTTCTATAATAAAGTAAATTTTAAGGACACACATTATACACAGTTTTATACAATCAATCTAGATATATTCAGATCCCAGCTCCACAGTTAGTTATTTCGTCTCATTTAAACACTTTGGTTTAAGTAGTTTAATTTTATGTTCAAACGTGGAGTTAACTCATTGTGCGGTCTAGAGTATAGATACGATTTTTATAGCCTCGTATTCATAATTTAAGGATTATGTAAATCATTATAGCACCAAACAAAATATCCAGGACCACCTCTGTTGATGCCCGGTTGTGGATCTCCGATTTACGTCATATAAAATACAAAGTGTGTAATGCATTATCTGAATTTATTTCTAATTAAATCAATCAACTAATTTAATAAACTAGGGTTGTGGAGCTGATTTCAAAATAATCTAGTTAAAATAATGCAAAATATAATACGTCACCCAATATCAGCTTCTGTCGGCTCAAAACACACACTGCTTAATTAAGATTTTACACTATCAAATTTTACTAGTTACTAATTTTAACAATACTAAAATTATTATTTCAAATTTACAATTTTTCTTTCTCAAAAAACTTTAATTTAGAATATCGAAATGGATGTCGAGACAATCTCGAATAGAATGATGAGTCTCGAAGGCTGAGGACCGAATGAATCCCTCTCGACCACTGTCCTTTTACTAATATCGTCTCCCTTCTCTACCTTTCGACTTTCTCCCTCTTCCTGTAACAGAAAAACACACGAGAGCACCTGATTCGTCTTTTGATCGTCTCCTGCGCACCCCTGAATTTTTATTGGTGGACAGAAGAAATGGTGTTTCAAAGTTCCGCCTTTTGACACACCTCGGTGTTCCTGAATGGTCCGATTTTGGCTCCACACTTGTTTCTCATGTTCCCATGGTATTTTTTTTACTTTCGCGCAATCTGGTTGCAATAATATAGCATTGTTTATTACACTTACAAAGATTTCTAAGTTAAAATTGACGACTTTATCAAATTTATGACCGACCCTAACGCAATTTTAGAAACTTAAGCTAATTTATTTGTTTGTTTATGGATGGACTCAAAGAAATTTTGTTTTAAGACGTATTTCTCAGTATTTAATTTATTTCATTTTTTATTTTTTGTTCTACCATTCTTTGAACATTTAGAGTGATTTATCTCTCTCTCACAAGCCGTTTGCTTTCTAAAAGCAAAACTTAAAGTAACGGCCATAAAAAAATCTATGATGAATAGGTATGACTATCTCATTACTAAGTCATTTTCTTCGAGAGATACCTTTCCTCACGACTATCTAAGAGAAGTTGAATTTTAATATTACTATGATGAACACGAAAAGCTAATACGTAGAGATCGTAGACCGCCTCAGTGCTCGTGTAGCTATTAACGTAGCACGTCTACGCATTACGTAGACCACGTCTACGACGTTCATATTTTACCTACATAATAATTTTGATACCGCTTACGAATGACAATAGTGCTTTGGCTTTGCCGCAGTCGGGTAAAAAGTGTCAAAATATATCCGAGATACTTACTGACGCTCCTGTGACTAGTAGCTGAGGGTAAGAGGAAACATTCTTACTGAAATGTTATTGAGTACTGTACATAGTTATATTTTGGTATCGCAGATAAAAATGGGGTGTGAAATTTAACAATTTGTGGCCGTTTGCGGTCATTTATATTATATGAGTCCAACTACGGCAATCGATTCACGTTTAAAACGATGACGTTTATCTCACATACTTTAATATTTTTATTTCTGCATGCCTTGGTTTGCTGCGTAAATAATTTCAATGATACATTCAATGGTCCTCAAAAATACTTTTAATAATAATTATTATCATACTTAGTATTAAACATTTTGATAAGCCATTTCCAAATTAAAGTATCCCAAAATCGCCCAAGGTGCCACTCTAAATGCTTGTAAGTCAATTTTAATCGAGTCACGAACACGTAAGATACTTGTAGATTGCGTAGATTTATTCGGTGGTATAGTTTAATTAACAGGATTCCAAGCCGTGTCCCGACTGAGCAAATTGATGACTTGTGTGGTTGGAAGTAAGGACAAGGTTACTCGTAAATCTACGTTACGTGGCTTGGTCGAACTGATTAATTTATTTAAGAGAACACGTATTATATTCATCGTAAAAGTTTAATTAAGGGGAGCTTAATTTACTGATTAAATATGTACAGGAAGAATTTTCTTTTTTCTTATTCCTTACTAGATGATGCCCGTGACTTCGTTCGCGTGGATTTACATTTTTAAAAATCCTGTAGGAATTCTTTGATTTTCCAGTATAAAAAGTAGTTTATGCCAGTCTTCATGTGTCGGGCATAAAAACTGCTTCACAAGTCGCGATCTAATATAGGTGAGAGTACCACACACACACGTTTTCATTTCTTTTCGGTGTGAGTCTGTAGTTTAATAGTAGCTACAGTCAGAGTGAAGAAGAGTGAGGGAGCTCTCGTTTTGATCCTGAATCGACAATGTATCAAATGTTAGGCTGTGGGTGACGTGAAATCAAAGCAAAATAGGTGATTCATAAGCTACCTGGTATCTAATGTAGAAACATTTGACGCCTGCCTGTGACGTCGAAGCCTCGACGTTTTGTTACAAGTTCCCTGTCGTGAACTGTGGTACTGGTGTATAAATAAAATGTTTGCTATGTCATCACAAACGTGTGTTTACTTTATATCCGTTGTATTAAGCCGAGTTATGTACAAATTGGAATTAGTAAATAAGCTGGAATTATTCATGTGGAATACGTCCGCAATGAGGAGACGGAAACGATTCAGATAAATACTGGAGGGATTACCTAACTTCGTTCATTATCACAACGTACCTACAATCTACATGGTGACATGAATGAAATTAATGGAAGACGGAAATGAGTTCCCCTTAACAACCCTCTAATTGGAAATTATTGTTAACAACGTTACTGTAACAGGTATTGGCAGATTTAGATTGTTGGGCGGCTTAACTTTGATTACAGTGTCTAAACTTTACAGTTATAATAGAACAATTGATTTAGGAACGGCGAATATTCACAATACATATTTAATTAAGGAGAATATCTATAGTTTTTGATTTTATAAACAATAGCTGAATGGATGTGGCTTCATCGGTATGAAAAAATATAAAGTATCTAAATATTAAAAGGAGAAGCCCTGATACACTGACTGACTCATCAATGATTAACCCAAATCTTTGCACCTAAATTTCAGTTTTCTATTTTATAATGTGGACAAAAAAATGAGGCCACATTTTATGAAATTCCCACGGGAGTTAACACATAAATAGTTGTTATTTTAACAAAGAATATTATTATTAATACTTAATATAAACCTACTTACTTAATTAACATCAATTATACCCATTACGTTAATACTAATTAGTGTAAATCTATAATAATAATAATTGTGCTAGGCATGCAACATACGAATACACATCCATTAGCAATCAAGCCACCAAAAACTGAATAACACTTAGTGTAATTCAGAATAACACTGATGCCCACGCATTCTACCCAAATTCCGTAGTTAAAGTGCGTTGGTTGATTTAAAATCATATTATGTATTATGGGTGGGTTGTATTAAGATCTTAACTCTTTTACACGATACCGCTTCCGTACGGTAAAAGAATAAACATTCAAATATGGGCTTAAGTTGCCTTCAAACTACGGAAATATAATATAATATATAAATATCGCTCACCCTACTTTTAAATGTCACTGTTCACACTTAGATGTAAATTATTACATCTAACAGTGTGAACAGTGACATTTAAAAGCATTTAAAAGTAGGCTGAGTGATATTTATATATAATATATATATAAATATATATAATATATATATAAATATCTATTTATTTATATATTATTTATATATATTTATATATATTTATTAATATATTGTATTCCGTAGTTTGAAAGCCGGTTTAAAGTCGAACTCTGTGTATATATTTCACAGTGACAACATACAATTGCAAACAACGCGTAGCAAGCGAGCTTGCCGCACTCAACTTAAAATCGATAAAAAATTGTTATTTCACTCGTATCATATACCGATTTTGGGTACGAATATACCGATTTTTATTATTATCCAAAATTAGATTGAATGAATTACGCCCTGATTTTGGTGAATTATTAGATTCATAAATAAAATCTTCAGCACAATGATATTATATTATAATGTAAAAGAAGTAGATATGTATGCCATACGCATAAAACTACAGCACTTGGGTTTCATTTTTGTAGAGCACTATCTCCTCTACTCTCGTACGTTTTGTACCTTTTGTCTTACGTATCACCGAGCCGAGCACGAATTTTAATCGCCATGTACATAATATGAATATATGTACATTACATGTAGTATAATCACACTAATATTATAAAGGCGAAAGTTTGTATGTGTGTGTGTGTGTGTGTGTATGTTTGTTACTCCTTCACGCAAAAACTACTGGACGGATTTGGCTGAAATTTGGAATAAAGATAAATAATATCCTGGATTAGCACATAGGCTACTTTTTATCCCGGAAAATCAGAGTTCCCACGGGATTTAGAAAAAGCTAAATCCACGCGGGCGAAGTCGCGGGCATCGGCTAGTGTAGTATAATTTCATTACTGCAGCAGAAATTATTATTTAGGCACAATATTTTGCTGACTATGACAATATAATTTTAACAAACACAATTTTTCCCTTATTTTGTTCGGTAATCAAAAGGCTTTTGTGTAAAATCTCGTTACCGGATGTGATTACGGTATAGTAATTTCCCTGTGTCGCAGTTCACGGTTTGACAGTGGGATAAAGCAGGGATTTGGGATAAATAGACACAGTTAAGATTGATGTATGCGATCTATTATGTGATTAACATTACCAATTAGTTTTAGTCGCTGTTAAGTACCTACAAGGTATCGATATATTATCAGGGAAAACTTTCATGAAACATTTGTACAATACACTAGATTAGATTATCATAAGTTTTGGATTAAATTGAGATTAGTATTTTTGTAATGTTCCGTACCCAAAGGGTACCAAAGGGACCCTATTAGGTACTAAGCCTCCGCTATCCATCCGTCTGTCCGTCCGTCCGTCCGTCTGTCAGCAGACTATTATATCTCGTGAACCGTAATAAGTAGAGAGTTTCAAAATGGCCGCCATTAAGTTATTTCTTGTACAAGTGTAAATTAAAAATTTATAACACCCCCGACGATCCAAAGTATCTGAGTTTTCCGAAACATCATTTTCAAATAAATAATTATGTATATTTAGGCAACGTCCATCTTGACAGCTTGACATTTGTCTATTGACATAATTTATTATGAACCTAACGGTTATCTAACCTTCTTTTCTACAAGAAAACTAGAAAAGAGCTGATAACTCTTAAACGGCTGAACCAATTTTTTTAGATTATAGCTAAGAACACTCTCGATCAAGCCACCTTTCAAACAAAAAAAACTAAATTAAAATCGGTTCATTCGTTTAGGCGCTACGATGCCACAGACAGATACACAGATACACAGATACACAGACACACAGATACACAGATACACACGTCAAACTTATAACACCCCTCTTTTTGGGTCGGGGGTTAAAAATGGTACGATTCGCACTTGAATGATTTTATTTAAAAACTCCTGATCTCTTGATCTTTTCAATATCAAATTTCTGACAAGCATATTCTCTCAGTTTATTAAAAATGTAGGAAATATGAAGCGTATTTTTTTAATTTTGAATGAATTTGGAATAAAAATATTCGATTGAATGCAACATTTATGACGGCAACTCTGCTCTTCTACATGTAGGTAAAATTTTTTATTAAAATAAAACGAGTATGGAAGTAAATTTATATCTCTGCTAAAAATTTTGCCTCCAAATTTTATTCGAACAATGGACGATGTTATTAAATAAAAAATGTCGATTTGAGTACGTATTCCATACTTACACAACGTTGGGTTCGAGAGAAGTTGCCTGAATCAGTTGGTCAACTTTTACAATACCTGATTCAAATAACTAAATATTTTTAGAATTTACAAAAATATTTTTTGAATTTAGTTTGAAATATTTACATTATCTGCAACTTTAAAGTTTAATTTGCATTGTTTACTGAAAAAAAAAAAAAATCAAAAATGTTGAAAGCAGTTCTTTTATACAATATTTTATTCATGAAGGTGGTGATTTGTATAAAATCTACCCGTATGTGCTACGATTGTACGTTGTGCTCGTACATTGGGCGTACGTGTTTCTTATATTGCTTTGGGGATCAGCATAATGGTGCCACGGATCGCTGACGTGCGGCTACGTGACGTAGCTTCCAAAGTCACAAATACGGGCTCGTTTCCTCGCAGTCTTGCCAGTAAATCGTATGTTGACTCAATTTGATTTTTCTGAAAACCTTTTATTTACGTGAAGGGGTTATGGGAATTATGATCAAAAAATTATGAACCACAATTAAATTGGACTTGCGATACAAAAATCCATTAGCTTATACAATATATGAAAAGATTATTTACAAATAAAATAAAAGATAATGGATACTTGTGATACCGCATGTAGGTTCATGGTGTGATGGTTTTCTCTATTACATAGACTCCTACTAAGAAAAAAAAACTGAATTTCAATTCGAGCGAGGCGGATAATCTGCTACCAAATAAATGAAAATCTATGAAATCTTCATCATAATAATTGTCAACTGATATACGTCTGCTGCTAGACATATAGTCTCTTGTCTACTGAATCTGTCTTGTTTTGCATCCAACGGCCCCCTGCGATTCGTTGGATATCATTTGTCCACTTAGTAAGAGGCCAACGCTGTTCCGGTGTCAGGTCCCTATTCGAGCGACTTGGGGCCCAAACATTTATCAGTGTTTCGAACTATATGCCCTGCCCATGCCACTTCAGCTTCACCACTTCACCGTTGAGCTATATCGGTTACTCTGTTTTCCAATGGATTTCCTCATTTCTACTTTGATCACTAGGGAATAATATATGTTAAACTAGCGACCCGCCCCGGCTTCGCACGGGTGGCCATTTAGGCAGCGTTCGCGAGAATCGTTAACGTACGGCAGTTTTTTCGACGCCTTACTCCACAATTTTCACTACCACGAAAAATCCTATCTATTTTCCGGGATAAAATATAGCCTATACGGATTTGGAAGAATCCCTCTAAGTAATGGTAAAAGAAATTTTGAAATCGGTCCAGTAGTTTTTGAGCCTATTCAATACAAACATACAAAAATACAAAAATACAAAGGTTTCCTCTTTATAATATTAGTATAGATATATAGTACGGAACATAGCAGACATGGTTGGCACAATCGGTAGCTTTATCGCTAAGATAGCGATCTATTCCGGGCAACCAATGGCCTGACAGGGATTTATATCAAACAGAAATCGGATATAAACTTGTAGGGTGTATAGGAAATTGGTATAATAGATAGTTTCAATCGGTATCAAATTATCGTGATAAATCTCTCACTATCTAATGACTAGTTAGTTTGAATTAATCTAAAGAGTGCTAACTCGTAATTAAATAAACATTTAGAGCCTCAATAGCTCAACCGGTAAGGGAGTGGACTGAAAACCGTAAGGTCGACGGTTCAAACCCCGCCCGTTGCACTATTGTCGTACCTACTGCTAGCACAAGCCTGATGCTTAGTTGGAGAGGAAAGGGGAATATTAGTCATTTAACATGGCTAATATTCTTTTAAAAAAAAAAGTGAATAATTATAATTACATTTATATTATAATTATATTTATGCACCTTACTCACAACCTGCACGGGGAAGCTGGAAGAAATCTCTGTTTAGAGATAAGCATTTCCTTTGTACATAGCTTAATTTATCTTAACTTTGTAACTACAATTTTGGTACATGAAAATAAATATATAAATATATATAATATATATTATAATATAAATGTGACAATAAAACAAATAAACGAACTCACCTACAGTGTGAAGTTAAATAACAATTATATATGAGTAGCTTTATTCAAATATATAATTATAAACAGGTAGTACTTTTAACTTACTAGGTAGCTTTACAAACCTTTTGTAAGTATTCTAATTTCTATATTCGTGAAACGTTCTGATTGATGATAAAATCTAATTGCACTAAGAGGTCGTAATGGTCTTCAGCCTTTCTAATCCAGCCGCTAACCACTACACTCTTTATATCGTCGGTATATATTGCTGGGGAACGCACTGCCCCACAATTGTTTTACTTGTATACAGTTCCCACTCTAGGACTTTTCGGCTCCCAGAGCCATAGTCTGTCTATTGCCATTTCAGCTTGCTAGTTAGTGTAAACCGATTAAAATAAATGAGTTGCTGCCAAATTCTTATTACAAATTGAAATCACTTACCTAATTTTAAATGTTTTGTTCGTGTTGGTCGTGCTTGGCTTTCGTTTGGAATGCGATTACGTTCTAACCACGCTTTAGGTAATTTAAAAACATGCAAACTGCGAGGATTGTGAGTTTTTGTTTCCGACGAACAAAAACACATTCCGATCACGTTTCAACGTGGCTTTGTAAATATCAAACCATTTTTATTTTTAAATCCAAATTATTTTAATTTTATATATAAATAAAGCTCTTGAACGCCAGATATTTAAAAGCTTTGAGCTTATATGATTGTTGCATAAATAAACAATTAAAACATGCATACATTCAAAGTCAAAATCGAAGCCATTTATCCAAAATAGGTGCCTGCCATAATGATAGGTAAGGAAAATGTAAGATTATAATTTATGTACCTAATGGTAAATGTGACTATAAGAAGTGGTTACCTGTGAGTGGAAGGTAAGCAAAAAGTAATTAAAAACTCTTTGTTACAAACAAATTATATACAAATAACTAGCTTTTGCTCGGTGCGCGAGCTGCTAAAGCAGCTCGCGTGACGTGGTAAGGTTAATTTTATTATATAAAACCAAATTGATTTATTAAGATACAAAATTCACCCCGAAAACACCATAAAACGACACCCACATCGATTTTTTTCTTAAAAAATGCATGTCCGCCATCTTGGATTACAAAATAAATGTCATTATCAAAATCAGCACCGTGGAAAACTCTGAAAACGACATCCATATCATTTTTTGTAAAAAACGGGGTAGTTGAGGTTAATAAAGAAAGGTGCGTGGGTGCGCGGACCACTAAAGTGGTCCGCGAGCATGCAGAGTTTGTTCCACCGAGTAGACCTTCGGACCCTGATCATCTTTTGCCAAGAAACCACTCTTCCATCTTTTATAGCCTCCGAGATAAACACCGACGAAATTTGTACGGCGGCCATCTTGTTTTTCCAAAATTTTCCACTTTTTCTATTAATCGTTTACTACATTCTTCAAAGATTGCGAGTTTCAACGAAATCGGTGGGAAAACAAAAGAGTTGCAAAAATCACGTCGGTCGCCATCTTGTTTTTCTGAAATGTCATAATTTTTCCCTACTCGCCTCCCCCACCCGAACACATCTCCCCTACATTATCGTATCGTTATCCGTCTCTTTCTAGGAGAATGAGGCATTCAATATTCGCCATACAAAATGTATGGAAAAATAAGTTCCGCCATTTTGTTTTTTTTTTCTATTCATGGAGTAAACCTTTGGATCCTGATCCTCTTTTGCCAAGAAACCGCACCTCCATCTTTTATACCCTCCGAGCTGGACGCCGGCGAAATTTGTATGGCGGCCATCTTTTCTTCGCCATTTTGAATTTTTTTTCAGCTTTTTGGCAATTGGATGATGTCATGAATGACATTTGGTCGAGCACCCCCCACCTATCTTCAATACCTTGAGCGGACCCTTCACCCGTCTCCGACATCCTCGATCATCAGCTATTTCCAAATTTTTCCTCGATTTTTTTTTTGTTTTCTATACGAAACCATCAGTGGAAAAAAAAATTTCATACAAAATTTTACAGGAGGAGTTTTTGGGGAGAATCTCGAAAATCTCCCGAAATGTGGCAACACTGTTTACATATTTCGATACTGCTGGTTGAGTCACACAATCGATTCATACATACTGACTTTCCAAAATGTTGCCAACTGCCTCAAAAACGTGGTCAAAATTTCGAAAAATAAAAAAAAATACAAAATGGCCGTCAACTCGTTTCACAGAAAGATTTTACACGGTTTCATAATTTTCCTATTAACTACAGGATATACCGCGCCCGATGACGTTTCAATCTTTTCTCTCACTCGCACCCACACGAAAGGGGATACCGTGAAAAAGACCGTGTCGAAAATCACTTTTACTTTGATAAATTCCAGTGTTGCCAGTCTCCGGTGACAAAAATACCCAAATGTCATTTGTACGAGCAAAATACGTAATCACTCATACTCGGATTTTGCTAAAAGTGCGTATTTCGATATTTTACAATTTCCCGAAAATCTTGAAATTTCCCTAAAAATGGGGTAATTTTTTCCCACCGATCTATACCTCGAGTCTATACGTACAATCGCTTCATAGAAGCCGAATCGCTCCGATGTTGCCAACTTTGAGATATTTAACTTTTAAAATTGCGTTTTTTCGTACCTCGAACAAAACGGCCGCCATGACAGTCGCCATCTTGAATTTTTAAAAACCACTCCCGTTCTGTCAAAATTCAGGATCATTGTGAGCGAAACAAGAAAAAAATAATTATTATCGATTTCACGTTTCGGATCTGTGGCGCCGCGGTTCGGGGTCGAAAAATCAAAATTTTGAAAACGCTGCGTTTCGGCCGCCATCTTGTTTTTTCAATTTTTTCGACATTTCCCATTAATCGTTTACTATTTTCTTCAAAGATTGCAAAATTCAACGAAATCGGTTGGAAAACAACGGAGCTGCAAAAATCACGTCGGCCGCCATCTTGTTTTTCTGAAATGTCATAATTTTTCCCCAGAGGGTTCCCAAAACCAAACACAACTCCCCCACATCATTATATCATTTTCCGTCTCCTTCTAGGAGAACAATTATGTCAATGAGTCAGTCAGTGAGTGGTAATCGAGCTATATATAGTATAACTAGTGTTTTGCTCGGTGCGCGAGCTGCTAAAGCAGCTCGCGTGACGTGGTAAGGTTAACTTTTTATTATATAAAACCAAATTGATTTATTAAGATACATAATTCACCCCGAAATTCACCATAAAAAGACACCCATATCGATTTTTTTCTTAAAAATGCATGTCCGCCATCTTGGATTTCAAAATAAATGTCGTTACCAAAATCAGCACCCTGGAAAACTCTGAAAACGACATCCATATCATTTTTTGTAATAACGGGGTAGTTGAGGCTAATAAAGTAGGGTGCGTGGATGCGCGGACCACTAAAGTGGTCCGCGAGCATGCAGTGTTTGTTTGTTTCCACCGAGTAGACCTTCGGACCCTGATCATCTTTTGCCAAGAAACCACTCTTCCATCTTTTATAGCCTCCGAGATAGACATCGACGAAATTTATACGGCGGCCATCTTGTTTTTCCAAAATTTTCCACTTTTCCTATCAATCGTTTACTACATTCTTCAAAGATTGCGAGTTTCAACGAAATCGGTTGGAAAACAAAAGAGTTGCAAAAATCACGTCGGTCGCCATCTTGTTTTTCTGAAATGTCATAATTTTTCCCTACTCATATCGCGCATCCAAACATATCTCCAACACATCAATGTATCGTTTTCTGTCTCTTTCTAGGAGAATGAGACATTCAATATTCGCCATACAAAATGTATGGAAAATTAAATTCCGCCATTTTGAATTTTTTTTCTGTTCATCGAGTAGAACTTCGGATCCTGATCCTCTTTTGCCAAGAAACCACACTTCCATCTTTGATACCCTCCGAGCTGGAGACCGGCAAAATTTGTATGGCGGCCATTTTTTCTTCGCCATTTTGAATTTTTTTTCAGCTTTTTCGCAATTGGATGACGTCATGAATGACATTTGGTCGAGCACCCCCCACCTATCTTCAATACCTTGAGCGGACCCTTCACCCGTCTCCGACATCCTCGATCATCAGCTATTTCCAAATTTTTCCTCGATTTTTTTTTTGTTTTCTATACGAAACCATCAGTGAAAAAAAAAAATTCATACAAAATTTTACAGGAGGAGTTTTTGGGGAAAATCTCGAAAATTTCCCCAAATGTGGCAACACTGTTTACATATTTCGATACTGCTGGTTGAGCCACACAATCGATTGATACATGTCGACTTTCCAAAATGTTGCCAACTGCCTCAAAAACGTGATCAAAATTTCGAAAAATTAAAAAAAATACAAAATGGCCGCCAACTCGTTTCACAGAAAGATTTTACACGGTTTCATAATTTTCCTATTAACTACAGGATATACCGCGCCCGATGACGTTTCAATCTTTCCTCTCGCTCGCACCCACGCGAAAGGGGATACCGTGAAAAAGACCGTGTCGAAAATCACTTTTACTTTGATAAATTCTAGTGTTGCCAGTCTCCGGTGACAAAAATACCCAAATGTCATTTGTACGAGCAAAACACGTAATCACTCATACTCGGATTTTGCTAAAAGTGCGTATTTCGATTTTTTACAATTTCCCGAAAATCTTGAAATTTCCCCAAAAAATGGGGTAATTTTTTTCCTCCAATCTATACCTCGAGTCTATACGTACAATCGCTTCATAGAAGCCGAATCGCTCCGATGTTGCCAACTTTGAGATATTTAACTTTTAAAATTGCGTTTTTTCGTACCTCGAACAAAACGGCCGCCATGACAGCCGCCATCTTGAATTTTTAAAAACCACTCCCGTTCTGTCAAAATACAGGATAATCGTGGGCGAATCACGAAAAAATAATTATCCTCGACTACCCCGTTTGGGTACTGTGGCGCCGCGGTTAGGGGTCGAAAAATGAAAATTTTGAAAACGCTACGGTTCGGCCGCCATCTTGTTTTTTAATTTTTTTCGACATTTCCCATTAATCGTTTTCTACTTTCTTCAAAGTTTGCAAAATTCAACGAAATCGGTTGGAAAACAACGGAGCTGCAAAAATCACCTCGGCCGCCATCTTGTTTTTCTGAAATGTCATAATTTTTCCCCAGAGGGTTCCCGAAACCGAACACAATTCCCCTACATCATTATATCATTTTCCGTCTCTTTCTAGGAGAACAATTATGTCAATGAGTCAGTCAGTGAGTCAGTGGTAATCGAGCTATATATAGTATAATAACTAGTGTTTTGCTCGGTGCGCGAGCTGCTAAAGCAGCTCGCGTGACGTGGTTATGTTAACTTTATTATATTTAACCAAATTTATTTATTAAAGATACACAATTTACCACAAAAACCCACAAAACGACACCCATATCAATTTTTTTCTTAAAAAGTGCATGTCCACCATCTTGGATTTCAAAATAAATGTCGTTATCAAAATCAGCACCCTGGAAAACTCTGAAAACGACATCCATATCATTTTTTGTAAAAATGGGGTAGTTGAGGTTAATAAAGTAGGGTGCGTGGGTGCGCGGACCACTAAAGTGGTCCGCGAGCATGCAGAGTTTGTTCCACCGAGTAGACCTTCGGACCCTAATCATCTTTTGCCAAGAAACCACTCTTCCATCTTTTATAGCCTCCGAGATAGACACCGACGAAATTTGTACGGCGGCCATCTTGTTTTTCCAAAATTTTCCACTTTTTCTATTAATCGTTTGGTACTTTCTTCAAAGATTGTGAGTTTCAGCGAAATCGGTTGGAAAACAAAAGAGTTGCTAAAATCACGTCAGTCGCCATCTTGTTTTTCTGAATTGTCATAATTTTTCCCTACTCATATCGCGCATCCGAACATATCTCCTATACATCAATGTATCGTTTTCCGTCTCTTTCTAGGAGAATGAGACATTCATAATCGCCATACAAAATGTATGGAAAATTAAATTCCGCCATTTTGAATTTTTTTTCTATTCATCTAGTAGACCTTCGGATCCTGATCATCTTCTTCCAAGAATCCACACTTCCATCTTTTATACCCTCCGAGCTGGAGACCGGCGAAATTTGTATGGCGGCCATCTTGTTTTTCCAAAATTTTCCACTTTTTCTATTAATCATTTGGTACTTTCTTCAAAGATTGTGAGTTTCAGCGAAATCGGTTGGAAAACAAAAGAGTTGCAAAAATCACGTCAGTCGCCATCTTGTTTTTCTGAATTGTCATAATTTTTCCCTACTCATATCGCGCACCCGAACATATCTCCTATACATCAATGTATCGTTTTCCGTCTCTTTCTAGGAGAATGAGACATTCATAATCGCCATACAAAATGTATGGAAAATTAAATTCCGCCATTTTGAATTTTTTTTCTATTCATCGAGTAGAACTTTAGATCCTGATCCTCTTTTGCCACGAAACCACACCTCTATCTTTTATACCCTCCGAGCTGGACGCCGGCGAAATTTGTATGGCGGCCATCTTTTCTTCGCCATTTTGAATTTTTTTTCAGCTTTTTGGCAATTGGATGATGTCATGAATGACATTTGGTCGAGCACCCCCCACCTATCTTCAATACCTTGAGCGGACCCTTCACCCGTCTCCGACATCCTCGATCATCAGCTATTTCCAAATTTTTCCTCGATTTTTTTTTTGTTTTCTATACGAAACCATCAGTGGAAAAAAAAAATTCATACAAAATTTTACAGGAGGAGTTTTTGGGGAGAATCTCGAAAATCTCCCCAAATGTGGCAACACTGTTTACATATTTTGATACTGCTGGTTGAGTCACACAATCAATTGATATATGTCGACTTTCCAAAATGTTGCCAACTGCCTCAAAAACGTGGTCAAAATTTCGAAAAATAAAAAAAAATACAAAATGGCCGCCAACTCGTTTCACAGAAAGATTTTACACGGTTTCATAATTTTCCTATTAACAACAGGATATACCGCGCCCGATGACGTTTCAATCTTTCCTCTCGCTCGCACCCACGCGAAAGGGGATACCGTGAAAAAGACCGTGTCGAAAATCACTTTTACTTTGATAAATTCCAGTGTTGCCAGTCTCCGGCGACAAAAATACCGAAATGTCATTTGTACGAGCAAAACACGTAATCGCTCATACTCGGATTTTTCAAAAAGCCCGTATTTCGATTTTTTACAATTTCCCGAAAATCTTGAAATTTCCCCAAAAAATGGGGTAATTTTTTTCCTCCAATCTATACCTCGAGCCTATACGTACAATCGCTTCATAAAAGCCGAATCGCTCCGATGTTGTAAACCTTGGGATATTTAACTTTTAAAATTGCGTTTTTTCGTACCTCTAACATAATGGCCGCCACGACAGCCGCCATCTTGAATTTTTAAAAACTACCCCCATTCCGTCAAAATTAAGGATAATCGTAGACGAAACCAGAAAAAAATTATAAGTTTCAATTTCCCGTTTCGGATCTGTGGCGCCGCGGTTCCGGGTCGAAAAATGAAAATTTTGAAAACGCTCCGGCTCGGCCGCCATCTTGTTTTTCCAATTTTTTCCACATTTTCTGTTAATCGTTTACTACTTTCTTCAAAGTTTGCAAAATTCAACAAAATCGTTTGGAAAACAACGGAGCTGCAAAAATCACGTCGGCCGCCATCTTGTTTTTCTAAAATGTCATAATTTTTCCCCAGAGGGTTCCCGAATCCGAACACATCTCCCCTACATCATTATATCATTTTCTGTCTCCTTCTAGGAGAACAATTATGTCAATGAGTCAGTGAGTCAGTGAGTGGTAATCGAGCTATATATAGTATAATAACTAGTATTTTGCTCGGTGCGCGAGCTGCTAAAGCAGCTCGCGTGACGTGGTTAGGTTTATGAGTTGTATTAAACCGATTTTTTTATTAAGATACACAAATTACCCCGAAAACCCCATAAAACGACACTTATATCAATTTTTTTCTTAAAAAGTGCACGCCCGCCATCTTGGATTTAAAAATAAATGTCGTTATCAAAATCAGCACCCTGGAAAACTCTGAAAACAACATCCATATCATTTTTTGTAAAAACGGGGTAGTTGAGGTTAATAAAGTAGGGTGCGTGGGTGCGCGGACCACTAAAGTGGTCCGCGAGCATGCAGAGTTTGTTTCACCGAGTAGACCTTCGGACCCTGATCATCTTTTGCCAAGAAACCACTCTTCCATCTTTTATAGCCTCCGAGATAGACACCGACGAAATTTGTACGGCGGCCATCTTGTTTTTCCAAAATTTTCCACTTTTTCTATTAATCGTTTACTACATTCTTCAAAGATTGCGAGTTTCAACGAAATCGGTTGGAAAACAAAAGAGTCGCAAAAATCATACAGGCCGCCATCTTGTTTTTCTGAAATGTCATAATTTTTGCCCTACTCGCCTCCCCCACCCTAACACATCTCCCCTACATTATTGTATCGTTTTCCGTCTCTTTCTAGGAGAATGAGACATTCAATATTCGCCATACAAAATGTATGTAAAAATAAATTCCGCCATTTTGAATTTTTTTTCTATTAATCGAGTAGACCTTCGGACCCTGATCATCTCTTGCCAAGAAACCACACTTCCATCTTTTATACCCTCCGAGCTGGACGCCGGCAAAATTTGTATGGCGGCCATCTTTTTTTCGCCATTTTGAATTTTTTTTCAGCTTTTTGGCAATTGGATGACGTCATAAATGACATTTGGTCGAGCACCCCCCACCTATCTTCAATACCTTGAGCGGACCCATCACCCGTCTCCGACATCCTCGATCATCAGCTATTTCCAAATTTTTCCTCGATTTTTTTTTTGTTTTCTATACGACAGCATCAGTGAAAAAAAAATTTTTCATACAAAATTTTACAGGAGTTTCTTAGTTGAAAATCTCGAAAATCTCCCCAAAAGTGGCAACACCGGTTGCATATCTCCATACTGCCAGCCGAGATACACAATCGATTCGTACATATTGACTTTCCAAAATGTTGCCAACTGCCTCAAAAACGTGATCAAAATTTCGAAAAATTAAAAAAAATACAAAATGGCCGCCAACTCATTTCACAGAAAGATTTTACACGGTTTCATAATTTTCCTATTAACTACAGGATATACTGCTCCCGATGACGTTTCAATCTTTCCTCTCGCTCGCACCCACGCGAAAGGGGATACCGTGAAAAAGACCGTGTCGAAAATCACTTTTACTTTGATAAATTCCAGTGTTGCCAGTCTCCGGTGACAAAAATACCCAAATGTCATTTGTACGAGCAAAACACGTAATCACTCATACTCGGATTTTGCTAAAAGTGCGTATTTCGATTTTTTACAATTTCCCGAAAATCTTGAAATTTCCCCAAAAAATGGGGTAATTTTTTTCCTCCGATCTATACCTCGAGCCTATACGTACAATCGCTTCATAGAAGCCGAATCGCTCCGATGTTGCCAACTTTGGGATATTTAACTTTTAAAATTGCGTTTTTTCGTACCTCTAACATAACGGCCGCCATGACAGCCGCCATCTTGAATTTTTAAAAACCACTCCCGTTCTGTCAAAATACAGGATAATCGTGGGCGAAACCAGAAAAAATAATTATTCTCGATTACCCCGTTTCGGATCTGTGGCGCCGCGGTTCGGGGTCGAAAAATCAAAATTTTGAAAACGCTACGGTTCGGCCGCCATCTTGTTTTTTCAATTTTTTCGACATTTCCCATTAATCGTTTACTACTTTCTTCAGAGTTTCCAAAATTCGACGAAATCGGTTGGAAAACAACGGAGCTGCAAAAATCACGTCGGCCGCCATCTTGTTTTTCTGAAATGTCATAATTTTTCCCCAGAGGGTTCCCGAAACCGAACACAACTCCCCCACATCACTATATCATTTTCCGTCTCCTTCTAGGAGAACAATTATGTCAATGAGTCAGTGAGTCAGTGAGTGGTAATCGAGCTATATATAGTATAACTAGTGTTTTGCTCGGTGCGCGAGCTGCTAAAGCAGCTCGCGTGACGTGGTTAGGTTGATACCTAAGTATTAAAACGAATTTATTTATTAAGATTCAAAATTCACCGCGAAAACACCATAAAACGACACCCATATCGATTTTTTTCTTAAAAAATGCATGACCGCCATCTTGGATTTCAAAATAAATGTCGTTATCAAAATCAGCACCCTGGGAAACTCTGAAAACGACATCCATATCATTTTTTATAAAAACGGGGTAGTTGAGGTTAATAAAGTAGGGTGCGTGGGTGCGCGGACCACTAAAGTGGTCCGCGAGCATGCAGAGTTTGTTCCACCGAGTAGACCTTCGGGCCCTGATCATCTTTTGCCAAGAAACCACTCTTCCATCTTTTAAAGCCTCCGAGATAGACACCGACGAAATTTGTACGGCGGCCATCTTGTTTTTCCAAAATTTTCCACTTTTTCTATTAATCGTTTAGTACATTCTTCAAATATTGCAAGTTTCAACGAAATCGGTTGGAAAACAAAAGAGTTGCAAAAATCACGTCGGTCGCCATCTTGTTTTTCTGAAATTTCATACTTTTCCCCTATTCATATCGCGCATCCGAACATATCTCCCATACATCAATGTATCGTTTTCCGTCTCTTTCTAGGAGAATGAGACATTCATAATCGCCATACAAAATGTATGGAAAAATAAATTCCGCCATTTTGAATTTTTTTTCTATTCATCGAGTAGACCTTTGGATCCTGATTCTCTTTTGCCAAGAAACCACACTTCCATCTTTTATACCCTCCGAGCTGGACACTGGCGAAATTTGTATGGCGGCCATCTTTTCTTCGCCATTTTGAATTTTTTTTCAGCTTTTTGGCAATTGGATGACGTCATGAATGACATTTGCTCGAGCACCCCCCACCTATCTTCCATACCTTAAGCGGGCCCTCCACCCGTCTCCGACATCCTCAATCATCAGCTATTTCCAAATTTTTCCTCGATTTTTTTTTTGTTTTCTATACGAAACCGTCAGTGAAAAAAAAAATTTTCATACAAAATTTTACAGGAGGAGTTTTTGGGGAAAATCTTGAAAATTTCCCCAAATGTGGCAACACTATTTATATATTTCGATATTGCCGGTTGAGTCAAGCAATCGATTGATACATGTCAACTTTCCACAATGTTGCCAACTGCCTCAAAAACGTGATCAAAATTTCGGAAAATTTAAAGAAAATACAAAATGGCCGTCAACTTTTTTTGCAGAAGCAAATTACATAGTTTTACAATTTTTCCATTAACTGCAGGATATACCGCTCCCGATGACGTTTCAATCTCTCATCTCGCTTGCACCCACGCGAAATGATCGTCCCTGAAAAAAGACCCCGTCGAAAATCACTTTTTCCGCCATTTTGAATTTTTTTTCTATTCATCGAGTAGACCTTTGGATCCTGATCCTCTTTTGCCAAGAAACCGCACCTCCATCTTTTATACCCTCCGAGCTAGACGCCGGCGAAATTTGTATGGCGGCCATCTTTTCTTCGCCATTTTGAATTTTTTTTCAGCTTTTTGGCAATTGGATGACGTCATGAATGACATTTGGTCGAGCACCCCCCACCTATCTTCAATACCTTGAGCGGACCCTTCACCCGTCTCCGACATCCTCGATCATCAGCTATTTCCAAATTTTTCCTCGATTTTTTTTTTGTTTTCCATAAGAAACCATCAGTGAAAAAAAAAAAATTAATACAAAATTTTACAGGAGGAGTTTTTGGGGAAAATCTCGAAAATCTCCCCAAATGTGGCAACACTGTTTACATATTTCGATACTGCTGGTTGAGTCACACAATCGATTGATACATGTCGACTTTCCAAAATGTTGCCAACTGCCTCAAAAACGTGATCAAAATTTCGGAAAATTTGAAGAAAATACAAAATGGCCACCAACTCTTTTTGCAGAAGCAAATTAGATAATTTTACAACTTTCCTATTAACTACAGGATATACCGCTCCCGATGACGTTTCAATCTCTCCTCTCGCTCGCACCCACGCGAAATGATCGTCCCTGAAAAAAGACAATGTCGAAAATCACTTTTTTTTGATAAATTCCAGTGTTGCCAGTCTCCGGCGACAAAAATACCCAAATGTCATTTGTACGAGCAAAACACATAATCGCTCATACTCGGATTTTGCGAAAAGTCCGTATTTCGATTTTTTACATTTTCCCCAAAATCTTGAAATTTCCCGAAAAATGGGGTAGTTTTTCCCCACCAATCTATACCTCAAGTTCATAAGTACAATCGCTTCATAGAAGCCGAATCGCTTCGATGTTGCCAAGTTTGAGATATTCGAATTTTAAAATTGCGTTTTTTCGTACCTCGAACAAAACGGCCGCCATGACAGCCGCCATCTTGAATTTTTAAAAACCACTCCCGTTCTGTCAAAATACAGGATAATCGTGGGCGAAGCACGAAAAAATAATTATCCTCGACTACCCCGTTTCGGATCTGTGGCGCCGCAGTTCGGGGTCGAAAATTCAAAATTTTCAAAACGCTACGGCTCGGCCACCATCTTGATTTTCCAATTTTTTTCACATTTTTTGTTAACCGTTTACTACATTCTTTAATAGTTGCGAGTTTGAACGGAGTCCCTTAAAAAACAAAGGAGCTGCAAAAATCACGACGGCCGCCATCTTGTTTTTCCGAAATGTCATAATTTTTCCCCAGTCGAATCCCGCATCCGAACACATTTCCCCTACATCATTATATCATTTTCCGTCTCTTTCTAGGAGAACAATTATGTCAATGAGTCAGTGAGTGGTAATTGAGCTATATATAGTATAATACGAGAAAAAATAAAATTACATAGTTTTTACAGATTAGGGTATATAGTAGGCAACGGCCTTATCACTTATTGGTGGTCTCTTCTAGGCAACATGATAAGGATAGATTATAATATGATAAGGATAGATTATAATATGATAAGGATAGATTTCATAGAAAGAAGTTGATGTAAGATACAAGTGGTAAAGAGGTGGTAACTGCTATCCACCTACTACCTACTATGTATCTATACAGTGCTAATAAATTAATTATAAATATAAATAAATTAATCACAAAGTGCACGTACCTACTTCGTTATTCGTAGTTACACTACTTAGTTTAAAGTTGTCTGTGTTTTTGCCTACTATAATCAAATTGAAAAATTGTTGTAGTAATATTTGAAATTAATAATAATATAATTGATTGCATTGAATTTTGTTAGAAATTAAAATTAGAAATTAATAGCGGCTGTGATGACTGGGATTCTTGCTTTCATCACTTGTTTTGTGTTCTTAGATGTACTCGTATGTTAGAATAATATTTACAACATTACGATACGTTGACATTAACTCTACAGCCATTTCGTTAAGTTTAAAATTTTTTAGCCACACTAATCACTGAAAAAATTATATTATTTAAAAACCATATTGTTTTGTAAAGAATGACGAATGACTATTTTATATGTTCTAAAAAACTATTAAAACGAAGTGATTTGTTTAAGAGAATTTTCTTTATACAGAGGTAATCAACATATAAAATATGCATACAAAATTAAACAATTGATTTGGAAAAGCAATATTAGAAAATTGAGTTGAACCTAGAATAAAATACAATATTTAAGTTCCTTTTCACACTGTGAGAAGCGATTTAAAACCGCAATACACGGATATGAATTTTAAGTTCACGAATCAATTTAGATTTTATAGCTTCATTTTACCAAGATTTGTATCGATAGATATATGAAAATCTCGTAGTCTTCCCTGGTATTTGATATACGACGTCCGCATAAGCGCACGGGCGAGACAGTAAAAATTTCATGACGTTTTACGGTAGTACAACTTGGAATGCTTTTACAATTTTCTCGCTAGTCGTACAGGTGCACGTTACTGAGCTGTCGTTAGGATTCGAATCTCTAATCGATATGGCTGCAGAAATATTAATACCGCCGAGTTTCTTGCTGGTTCTTCTCAGTAGGAAAGGCATTCCGAACCAGTGGTAGATGCTTTTGACGATTTAAAAGAACTTGTAAAAGTCTAATTGAATAAAAATATTTTGAATTTGAATATATTAAAAAGAAGATAAGTAATATTATTAAAAAGTAATGAAAACCGATTGAATTTGTAGGTAGGCGTTGCGACTATAGGATGTCGTTTTTCTGCCTTAAAGAAGGAATAACGATATTACACATTCCAGTGGTAGGGGGGCCATTTCGCCACCTTGGGACCCCAGCATAGAAAACCCCCTAAAGAATCCGTATGTTGACAATTTTGCTCGATGCGTCGGTCACCAAAG
This sequence comes from Maniola jurtina, assembly GCF_905333055.1. NCBI lineage: Eukaryota > Metazoa > Arthropoda > Insecta > Lepidoptera > Nymphalidae > Maniola > Maniola jurtina. Next base: position 7,131,755 of record NC_060032.1, read on the forward strand.
TTAGCGGAAAGCGCGGCGGAAGTCTGTGAACCCCAACGTCCGTCGGCTCTCCGGAGTTTTCTAACGACATTATATAAGATGCAGGAAGCCTCGTTGCTTTAGTTTTAAGCTCACGTAATTAATTATATCACAATAACATCATTATCTTACAAATTCAACAATTGAAAATCAAAAAGTGTCCAATGGTACCTACTTTGGACAAATGATTTGACTTCTTGAGATAAGTGTAACGAGAGAGTCATAGAGACTTTGACCTCTTAAGGCAAGTGTAACGAGTTACGAGATGGAGTCATAGAGACTTTGACCTCTTAAGACAAGTGTAACGAGTTACGGGATGGAGTCATAGAGACTTTGACCTCTTGAGATAAGTGTAACGAAATGGAGTCATAGAGAGTTTCTAAAAGAAAAGTTTGTCCAGCTGTGGACCCACCGGTTGTGACGATGGCGATAAGCGTTACGATGAAGACTACAAATGTGTCGTAAATTATTCAGGCGGAGCACTTTTCGAGGTCCTGAAATATTGCCCGGCGTAACAGGTGTATAGTTACGGACCAACTAGTTCGACTTTTTACACCCCTTCATCTGTCATCATAAAGTTCATTACTTTGCCGAACTTTTCCCCTCGTATCAAATACGAATTGATATAAATACTTTCACTTACTTATATATAATTTGTCAATTTATCAGCTTCTTATTTTAGTAATTTATTTAATAGGGGCGATTTATGTTTTTGACACACTTTCGTTAAAATGACTAGGACATTTAGGAAAATAGGAAAATAAAATTTTAATATTATTTATTAGACTGGAGTCTAATCCTGTCACTTGTCTTTCTTTTTGCACCAAAATAATTTTTTTTTTAGAGTCCGGGCTGCCTTTTTACCGGTTAGTTACCAAATCCAGTAAAAGTTTGAAGTCATTTTACAAAAACTCTGTATAACGCGGAAATACAGCCAGTATTCTTGGCACCATTCCACGCGGGTATGATTTGTATAGTAATTAGATAAGGCTAGCTTTAAGTATTATTGCAATATTTTCATTAAAAAAAACCCTGTAGGTATATAATATAAAGAAGGAATAAATAAAATTAAAATCTTCCAGCAAATTACGCTGAATCAGTTAAATAATTTGCTTCACTTGTCTTTGCAACACACGCCTCGCTATTTCGCCAAAGCAAAGGAAGATAACGATTTACAAACACAACGTGTTTCGTGATTTATTCCTAACATCCTGACCTGTTCTTGTTTGTGCGACAACAAGCGCTGGGCATAGTTTTATCTCTTTTGATCGGCATCAGCAATTTGAGATCGTACATTCTACCTATGCTTTATTTGGGTAAGGGCGTTTGAACCCTCATAGGTATTCGTTTCGTATTAGTATTTGTAAATATACGTTTTGAATTCGTCATGCGAATTATACGTACGCTTATGCACTCGTTTGATTCGTATTTTGACGGATCGGTCTAAATACGTGCATAAACGTAAGCACATTTTGTACGACGGCCATTTCGAATCTTATTTTCAAGTAACCCTTAGAAGTAATAGGATAAAATAAGGTAAACATAAATAAATAATAGCTTACAAACGTTAGGTTGTACATCTACAAAACGATAGCTATTTCTAAGTTGTCAAGTCTTAAAAAAGTTAGACGATGTAATGTTGTAATAAATGATAGTTACAGATTCCACTCTGCTATTAATACAAAGATATTTCAATAAATTGCGTTTATGAATAATACCTACTGCTCTAATCGTTCTTTCCACAAAGGTGAAAATCTACAATTAAATGCGCGAGTAGAAATTATGGAAAACCGATAAAAACCTTCATTATCGGAGACCTCCCATCGCCGATGGAATCGGACAGACTTAATTTATTACAAAGAAGATCAAAGATATCCGCTTCTATTGAACTGTTATAGGTATTAAATTTGAAGTGAAATTAAATCGTCTGCCTTGCGCGCTAGGAATCCTTTGTAATGTAACTACTATTACTAATTGCATAGAGTTCTCATACTGCAGTTTGGAATCTGCGAAGTTGAAAATTGGCTCAATACGCAAACTGAAGTTTGAACAAGAATAATTTTAAAGGCAAAAAGATGCACTGAAATGCAAAAGGTCACATACTTAAATCACCACTAGTGGTCATGAGTAGGTTCAAAGTATTTCTACTATTATCGTTGTAGCACGGTGACTTAGATTCCTTTTTGACAAGAGAAGCGGTGAAAAACTTAGCTGACCTCTAAGTACGGCCGGTAGCAGTTGGTTAAACTTACTATAGGTACCTACTTTTACATGATGACTAACCCTGTTTAAAAAAAAATTTGCTGAAAATTTTATACCAAAAACAAAATAAAAAATTCCTGCAAGGTAGAATAAAACATTGTACTTACCTATTTCACTTGAAAACACCGTGTAGCTGTGCCTAACTTTGTTTTTTTATTATTATATTGTCCTTTAAGTTTCCTTCCTCGTTGGCAGGCATTTAGTGAAATAGAAATGAAAAAGTTTCCTGGCAAAATACGTAAAAGAGATTTTAAGTTCCTATTTAGCCACCTAAACTTAATAAAAAACTTTTTAGTAAAAAAAACTGTTACTGACGATTATGTGATATTTGAATGAATGAATGAATGAATATACTTTTATTGTACACCACAAAATTAGTATAGAAAAACACATACAAGACAACAAAATATAGGCAGGTAGGTACAATTTGGCGGCCTTATCTTCTTTTTTTTGTGCTTATAAAATGTATGCAGAGCATTGTAGTTGTAGTAGCGAAACTTGAGTTTATTTGTATTAACTAGCTGATGCCCGCAACTGCGTCCGCCTGGATTAGGTTGTTAAAACCCTGTGGGAATTCTTTTTTTTTCTTTATTTATTTAAGGGCTTTTATACATTTTATGTCACATGTACATGTCAGTCCTATTATAATCTAATTAAATACAACAATACAACAAAATTCTTAACCTAACAAATTCTTTGATATTTCCGGAACAAAAAAGTAGCCTATGTCAGTTTCCAGGTCACTCCACCAGGTCGTATCCATTCAAAAAATCACGCCAATCCGTTGCTCGGTTACGGCATAATTAAAGGAGATACAAATAAACCAACAAACAAAGACACTTTCGCGTTGATATTAGGCAGGTTTATAAAGGTAGTGATTTTGATTTTTACGTAAATCAAACTTCAGATTATTACGTTAAAAATTGGACAATATTTGACTTTACTAACTATAATTTCACACACAAGATGACCGCAGCTTTTATTAACAAAATATTAATGTGGCATAGTTTTGCGGTTTACAGAATGAAGTGCTAAAGTTGCGGGACAAAGTTTTTACAATAAAAATCAATATAGGTAGGATCGTGGAACCCCGTCATAGGCGATAACTCACACTTATTCTATTAAAGTTGTCCAGAGCGGCCCCATTTTGTTGGCACCGATGCTATTTTTAACGCGGTTAGAGGCGCCTGGGAGTAATTAATACATTTACTCGACACTTATATGGCTATTACGCCAATTTAAAATGATAATGTACCCTGTCTATATTCTGGCTGCTCTACTATTATTATTTGTATAGCAATGGACTACTACTACTTATTATCATAGTTTAGTATTAAACATCATCATTACATCATCATTACATCATCATTTTTAACCCAAAAAGGGGGTGTTATAAGTTTGACGTGTGTATCTGTGCATCTGTCTGTGACATCGTAGCTCCGAAACTAATGAACCGATTTTAATTTAGTTTTTTTTTTGTTTGAAAGGTGGCTTGATCGAGAGTGTTCTTAGCGTGTGTTCTTATAATCCAAGAAAATCGGTTCAGCCCTTTGAAAGTTATTAGGTCTTTTCTAGTTACTGTAACCTTCACTTGTCGGGGGTGTTATAAATTTTTAATTTACACTTGTTATTATAGTAATAAAATCGTTACTTAGGATAATAGTAGTAGTAGTCCATTGAACTACAATTAATAATAGTAGAGCAAAAAGACTACAGATAGGGTACATTATCATTTTAAATTAGCGTAATAAAAGCCATGTAAGAGTCGATTAAAATGTATCAATAATAATATAATTATTCCCAGGCGCCACGTTAAAAATCGCATAATTTCTCTGAAACGTTTATGGAAGTGGTTTCAGAAAATCTATGCGATCGAAGCCGGGGTGTGTGAGCTTCAGCTTCCCAGGGTTATAAGTAGCCTTGTCTATGTTGATGTCAAGGGATATAAAAGGCCGTGAAAAGCTAGCAAACAAGCACACTTTCACATCCATACTAATATTATAAATGCGAAAGTGTGTCTGTCTGTGTGTCTGCTACCTTTTTACGGCCCAACAGTTAAACTGATTCTGGCGAAATTTGGTACAGGGATAGCTTATGTCCCGGGGACAGACATAGGCTTTTTATCCCGGAAAATCAAAGAGTTCCCACGGGATTCCCAAAAACTTATCCGCTTAACCGATTTGTATGAAATTTTATTTATTTATTTATTTATTTATTTATTTATTTATTTATTTATTGTATTTACATTATTCTTACAACTAATTACATTGTATTCTTAGCGCTGTCTGGGCGCTGCACATTCCTCTAAAAATTAACTGTGTGAAATACGGGTGAGACTACTCAGTACACTCAATACAATAATATTATGTCGGTATAAGATTATTATGCAAGGTAGGTATTATGCAAGGTTTTTTTTTTATTCACTATAGGTAAGCGCTTGACCACAATCACACCTGATGGAAAGTGATGATGTGGTCTAAGATGGGACGCGTTTACCTAGAAGGTGCCTATTCACTCTTGTTTTAAAGATACCCGGATTGTAAATAACCCGGAAGGTAGGGTACCTACTTGGTTGCACAGCGCACGAACATTAGGTATTTGGTACACAAATTTGGTACCGAGGCAGCTTGCGTCCCTGTAATTATTGAAATAGGCAACTTTTTATCCCGGAAAATCAAACAGTTCCCACGAGATCTTTTCCCTAAATCCAAGTTGCGGGCGTCCTCTAGTTTATAATATTAGTATGGATATTGTTAGAAATACGATAGATACGTCTTGTTTTCTGAGTAACAGTTGATGCATTAGCCAGAAAGCGGTTAACACACTGTTACGGTTGTTAAACTACTAGAGTGCCACCACTTCTAATTCTATTATCAACTGCCTAGGTACCCAGTTTGTTCATACAGTTAACAACTCCATTATGAATATATCTTGTGAAATTCATAAATCATTTTATTGTTAGAAAATTACAAGCCATAAATTTCAGCAATAGACGTCTTTCGGTTGACGAAGATAATGATGATGATGACAACCAACTATTTAATTCCTCCTTGTAAAAATAGCTAACATCTCAGAACATCAAACGTAAATTAGAAAACTATTCGCGCAGTCTACGATCAACAATGTACTTGTTGTTGATCGTAGCACGCTGTAGCATCAGTCTACAGTATCTCGTAGCAATATTGGTTTTAAAGCGATACATCGTGTTTTCTTTCTTCTTGCTAATCAAATAGGTTATAAGAATAAGAATAAAAATAAGAAGTGTTTATTTGCTAGAATATGGTATAATATACAAGTACATTGGTCTTAAATATTATGTGGAACCGCATATTCTGCCAAGCATGGCGTGCAAAATTAATTGAATTTATTTAATGTAACAAATGTCAACTTATTATTACATAATAATTTGTTGTGAGAGGTTTGTGAGAGTCTTTTCTAAAATGTTATAAAATCAACGAAAGCCTTCTCCATTAGGTATGTATGTCCATACAAATTGAACATTAGACGCGTTTCGATGCGCGTTTACGCGTCTCGTATTGGAGATAATGTTCAGTTTATTTAACCTATATTTTAGAAGTGAAGCGTTGCGTATATTTGATTCACCCGCTCATAGATGAAGAATATATTTGTTTCAGAACCCGCTATATTCCAATTCAATATCAGTGATCATTATTGTCAAGTAATCATTTCATAAAATTGGACCATATGTAGTTCGCTCTAACACAGCGTTCATAACCTAATGTGATTTGAAGTACACAATGAAGTGCAAAGATAATCATGTCTGATGTCAGGTTACAGGTATAACGCAGCGGCAGTACAAACTTCGCGGATAAAGACGTAGGTAGACTTAGCACTAATTGAATTCGAGACTTGCTATAAACTTTCTGGAACCCGTGCGAAATTTAATTAGCTCTTCATCTATATTTGCGGGCGATGACTTTTAATATTTTGAACATCAATCAAGGGTTTACGAATTTTGCCAATCATTTGCCAACCACGCAATAAGAGTGGTTATGAGCTTTCAAAATAAAAGTGCTTAAAGTAGCCGTAAGCTGTAACCAAGACCAGAGTGAATTAGAGTGAGGGAACTCTCGGTTTGATCTTGAATCGATCTCTAACTATGCACCTCTAACTTTTTAGGGTTATGTGCGTCTCAAGCAGTTAAATATTAGTTGCTTTAACTGTAAAAGAAAACATCGTGAGGTATGTGCATGCCTGAGAGTTCTCCATGATGCTCTCTAAAGTATTTAATTGAAGTCTACCAATCCGCACTTGGCCAGCGTTGTAGACTGGCCTTTCTCATTCTTAAAATGGACCCAAGTTCAGTGTCTAATCAAATTATAACCGGGACGGAAGGCTTATCGTGGTCTCTGGACTCTGAGGTACGGTTGAGAATGTACAAATAATTATACTACATATTTAAATAGTGTATAACTAAGTGAATGCTAGTCATGCAGGGAACTTGTACTAAAGAATAATGGTGGGCCTGTTCGTTACGTGAAGCGGGAAGCCAAGACACGTACGAACTGAAACTAAACTTTGCACGTAAATTATGTACATTTAAGCACGTAGCATTATTGTCTCTGTATAATAATGACCAGACGTGCTGTTTACTTCTAATTAATTATCATGTAACGTTCCTGCAATGGGCAGTTAATAACGTGTGTTCTTAAACAAAGGACAACCGCCAGAATGGGACACTGCTAAACTACATATTTATGTATTTATAATAAAATTTATATTTAAAAGAGATTTATGATTATTATTTAAGAGATAGTATTATTATGTTTGAGAATGAAATGACTTTTATAGCCTCGAGCTAAAGGGTGAAGGGCAAATGCGTGTTAAAACAGCTCTTTCTGTGCTGTTTTTCTTGGGCATTAAATTTTCATCCATTTTCAAACAGAGCACGTTTAGATGTTACTGTCGATTATTTGTTTTCATTCCGTTATTTTGCCGGCGCAAAGTGGCAGAACTAATTAAAAATACGATCTCTCACTTTATGGGCTCTCATGAACGAGTTAACGTCTTTGCTTCTTTCAAGTTACATTTATAACCCTAATTAAATTTTAATTTTATATAAAGTTTGTTTTAGTCTGTGATTTCGTAATAAGTCTTTTTTTAAAGAAGCTGTAAATAGTTTATTTACAAAAAAAATTTTGAACTCACGCTTTTCATATTCCGGAGGGAAGGAGAATTTTTTTCAAAATTTAAATATTCCTGTGCTACGTTCAATTAATTCATATTTTTATCTCCAATTTTGAGTATCATAAGATGAGATAATGAGCCACTGATCACACTAATATTATAAAGGTGAAAGTTTGTATGTATGTGTGTGTGTGTGTGTGTGTGTGTATGTTTGTTACTCCTTCACGCAAAAACTACTGGACGGATTGGGCTGAAATTTAGAATGGAGATAGATCTCGGAAAATCAAAAAGTTCCCACGGGAATTTTAAAAAACCTACATCCACGCGAACGACGTCGCGGGTATCAGCTAGTCCAAGATAAACGCTGAAAAAGAATTATTAGACAAATTAACTCTAATGAAAAAGTCATCAATATTTTCGTAAAAGGATTATGGAGTACCTACTATTTACTTTCCATCCAACAAAACGTTTCAGCACAACAAAGTAAAAGTAAATTCGAATAGCGAAATGTGCTTTTAAATCCAATGATGAAAGAATTTTTTTCTTGCTCTGACAAAAGTATAAAGAAAACAATCATTTCAATTAAATAACTGCGCGGATAAAAAATGTTCGTCTAATGGGCTTTCAGATTCCGAACGATGTCAAATGACTGGAACATGACTCATGTTAACGAAACCAAGTTCCATCGAACTCTACTATAACCTAGAGTAAAATCCATTATGAGAAAGAATAATATAATTACAATAGGCGAGCTTCACCCTAGTTTGGTCGCCAGGTCTACAGTATTTTCAAGGTTGTGCAAAATATAATAATATTTGGATTACGAAACTTCCATTGTTATATAATAATATCTGACACAGAAAAGTTGGATCTCGTGAGGATGCTTTCTGATTTACACCTTTAACCAATTCAAATTTAATTATTTATATAATATTTATCGACTGCTTAAGAACGCCTGCGTTGGTCTTCAATCACATTGCAGCTTAGGTACAATAAGTAAAAAATAAACAGAAATATTATTATATTGAGTAAGTTTTGAATGCAATGCTTCGTTAAAGAGTAATTGGAAATTCTGGCAAGAGTAAGTATACTGTATAATATTTTGTTGTGATACTAAGGTCAATTTTGTTTGTAAGAGCTATGTATAATAATTATCCCGGAAAATGTTGATTTCCTGGCGTCCCTACCCCCAACCGGGAGAAAAAGCAACATCGGTTAACGCGCGATCGGTCACAAAGCGAGACGGTACGTACGCCTCGCTGCCCGAACCTCGCTTGATTCATCAGTAATGAGTACATTTATTCAAAAAACCGGCCAAGTGCGAGTCGACTTGCGCACCGAGTGTTCCGTACTCTGGTATTTTTTCTGCATTTTGCACGATCAATCAAAAACTGTTATGCTTAAAAATAAATAAAAATCAGTTTTAGAATATAAAACCAAATCCCTTCCATATGATATCCCACTTGGTATAGTTAAGATAACTTTGAAAATTGAAACGCATTTTAATTTTTTGTTTTAATGATATGTATGTAACCACAAATTCCCAGTTTTCAGATTGATTTCTTTACGTTTGCTATAAGACCTACCTACTTGCCAAATTTCATTATTCTAGGTCAACGGGAAGTACCCTACAGGCTTTCTTGACAGACGCGACGGACGGACGGACGGACTGATGAATGGACGGACAGACGGACGGACAGACAGACAGACAGACAACAAAGTGAACCTATAATGATAAGGGTTCCGTTTTTCCTTTTGTAGTCCGGAACTCTAAAAATAAACTGTACAGAGGCCTTATCGATACAAACGACAAAATAATTGGCGGCTTGATACAATTAACCAACCGTGTTGTGTGCGAAACGTTTTCTGAATAGCTTACAAACGACATATTCGTTGACAGTTAATTTGCACAGATTTTCAATTACATCATTTACTTTTTCCGGTTTTTTAAAATGTTGCATTTTAATTGAACGCTGTTTGCTATGATATTGTCTTTAAGAAAATTTTCAATATTTCAATTTCATGTCTCAGTCTACAAAATCTCATTGAGTTTAATTGGTTAGACTAGATAGTCTTTGCTTTTATTAAAATTGTGAATCATTTTTAACGTGATCTGTAAAATGAATATGCGGTGTCAAGCTGAACCGATCTGAGATGCTACACTCAAGTTTTATTTGATCACCATATATTTTGTTACTCTGTTACTCATACTCATACATCATAATATAAGAAATAATTAATTAGTTTGCGGATGCTGAAACACAAATCTTAACAAGGCGAAAGCACGTCTAAGTAATTAGCGAAAATGGAATAGACCACCGACATAAATCATCCCGCAAGCAGCATCTTCGCTAACAAGCCCCTTCTAAAATATATCATCTACAAGTTATTATATACATACTAGGTTTTGTCTGGGTTTTCACCCGGGTGTCTTTTTCCAAGAACTTATTTTTGGTTCAAGTAAAAACAAATTGCTGTGCTTATAACTTTTGTAATCAACCACGAGGCTACAGCGATTTTTATGAATAATTTTACTCTTCGGACGGAGCATCTATTCTCGTAACAACCGTATTCATAATTCATGGTCTGTTATCTTCTCAAAGACGTATAGTCTACAAAAGGTTTGCGGTTTATTTATTTAAGAAACTAATATTGTAAATGGATAGTCTTTTTGTGTGATATCCGAGCAACAGCAGAGACTGATTTTTCTTGGAGCTCTTTGTACTTCTATTGTTCGTTTATGTTTTGTAACATTATGTTCGGCTATAGAAACTATTTCATATAAATATATTGCATTGCATAACAGTATGACTAGATTGTTAATTTAAACTCTCTCAGCTAAGGTAGACATTCTCTGGGATTAAATAACATCGTATTTGCAACTTTGCATCAATACAAACACACATATAATTTAGTCACAAAAATTTAGCATATGTTATATTACTTACTTTTAAGTTGTTATTAGACATAACTTAAAATTCTGAATGTTATGTTATTTTTGAATAATTGTAAAGCTTAACGTACTTATTGGAACTTACGTAATTATTTATTAGAAAAGTCAAATAATTGTAATGTGCAGTGTGCTGTACTGAGTTTCAGTTGTTGAAGTAATGCTGTTGCACTAATGTTACAGTTATTGTAATGCAATAGCATTACATTAAATTTAATTTTCCTCCTTAGGAATACCTTAGGAGGAAAATTAAATTGTGCATATTTAAGATTGTTTTCATGTTTGAATTAAAATTTGTATTATGCTTGTTCCAACAAAAATCCGTACAAAATAAATCCAACAGTCCCGCGAGTGTGGTATTGTTGGATGAGCTTTAAAATTCGAGTCTATAATATTTTTTCTTTTTTGTATCGATTCAGTTACGCGTTGTGAGCACTCAGAGTTTTTGCCACAGTTTCTGGCTCTGTTCGGTCTTTATTTTCACTGTGTAAGCCTTTGCTTTGTCCGTATACGAATATTACATATTTTTTTATAAGGAAATATATATGCAGTTTATTGACCAGAACTGTAATCATAAATAGAGCTAAGTATTAATTATTATTTTTGAAATTTCCATTTAAGGAAAATAAACTGAACTAGAGTTAATTTTTAAAATTAATGAAGTGTTACCAAAATATTTCATACAATACAATTTATGTCTTTGAAATTAAAAAAAATATCCTTTTGAAATATATAAAAAAAAAATGTTTTCCTAACTACTATTGAATCTCGTTACTTATTTAACTATGAATTCTGTCTGATAATTCAAATTCATATACACTAGTTTTAATGATATAATGTATGTTGCGTCGCACTGCGGTAGCCTATATCTACGCGCTGCCTGTACGCGGAAGTCAATTCAAACGTTATAATGAATACAGGAGGATACTCCCTAATATCATATACTGACTGACGTATCCAAGCTCATAACTAGTACTGGGCTTAGAAACATGAGATTTGTATTTTGGTGCTCTTTACGATGAAAATGATATGGGAAAATTCCAATCGGATTCAAATCCACGCGGAAGAATTTACCATGTGGCTTACCATTGTGGCTAGTCCTCCATCACACCACACTAATATTATCAGAAAGGCAAAAGTGTGTAGAACAACAAGTAAGTGGTGTGTGTGTATCTGTGTGTGTGTGCGTGTGTGTTTGCTACTACTCTTTTACGCAAAAACTACAGAACTGATTTCTACGGAACGGAAATGGAAAAAGATTATGTGCAGGAGTAACACATCCTTGATAATGTCTCTGGATTTTTTACTGGATTTGTATCAAGTATAAAGATGTAATGGCACATGGCACATTGTCTACGATTTAACAGTTGCCTAACTCGATATTTCCACTCCATTTCACATAAATTTCCTTAGGGGTGAAAGTACCACAATACCTACCTATTCCCCCTCTATTTGTTACAACACCTTTAAAATAGCTTTTGACTTTCAGTTGTTTCCAATGAAGCATTTCTCCTCACGTATAGTTTTATTTATGACATTTTTATAAATTTCAACAATTTAAGTAAACATATAAGTAAATGTACTCCTTATATTACCATCATAATGCATCATTTTGCCACAGAGTAACTTGAACTCTATTGTTGGTTAGTAACTGTAGAAATAACATTTCTAAACGTTTTATCCGAAAATTTAGTGGTAGGTACTATGTGCTATAATTTTTATCACCTAATTTTGTCACTTAATTATCTTTTCTAACTGCTAATTGGCGGCCGCACCTTTTCCTAATGTGACACCGACCAATCATAACCGAATTTGCGGAGTTGTTAGTTCAACTTCATGTACTTTAAGTAGGTATAATGTATATACTATACCACTACTCTGTGCCAATATCACCTAATTATTATCAGTGAAGCTAGCTGCAAGTGTACGCCTATAATAGATATATTTTTGTGAATGCATATGCTGATTGGGTGTGTATGCAAACTCAGGTCAATTCTTTTAACGCTGAAAGTTTACACATACACATATATATAAAGGTACTTATCCGTATATTGCACTATATTACAACCATGACTGAACGGACTGCGTGACATCGTTTTCCACTCATGTAGTGAAAATCTCCTGCGGCTGTGTGCTCTCGCATTTTGCCAATGAATTAAGCTTTTTGCGGGAAAAGCCAACGTTACGAATTTAATCTGTTTCATCCAAATGCAGCAATAACGTATGATAAGCAGAAAACATAGCTTTCGCACTGCGACGTAACCTGTCATTAAAATTTACCGAAACCACGGCCTGCGAATGAAATAACCTTTTAGCCTATTTGCATTTAGTGTTTGATACAAGAGCTCGGTTGGCAGCTTATTAAGTTTCCATTCACGCAATTGACTTCTATTCAACTCGTAATTAATTATTATTAATGTAAATAACGTGTAATGTAACTAAATAACAGTGCATCTTTACTGTAACTAACTTTATCTGTTCGGTCTTCATTTCACAATTTCACATTTCTGGAAAAAAATCTATAATAAGGTCTCATTAGGTCCGGTACCACTCGCAAATTCCTCGAATCCTTTCGAAACCATTTGGTAGAGGGGAAACGATGCCATGATAAACGACCCAAAGTGGAGCCTAATAAATAAATAATCTGTTAAAATAAACAATTGCTGCTTTTGGTAGTCATGAATTTATTTATAAATCCGGCGAAATTGGTTGATTGCATCGGGTTTTCATTTATCCCAGTTTTTTAGCATCTCAGCACGGAACGGCGGAGTTTCTTTCGAGCTTGTAATTTGGACCGGAACTTTGGGGAGTGAGCGCTTCAATAAACAAAATTGTGGACGACAGTTTACAAAAAGAGCCGAGGCAAGAATAGGCTTTATTCGATTTATTCATTTTATTTGCTTTGCAAGATGGCTTGCTTTCATTGTCTTCATTGTTTCCCTTTTACTTGACCTTCATCCTTACGAGTTATAAAAAGGTTTGCCATTTTTGTTTGTTTTATTCTGACGATCAACGGTTAAGATGCTTTATTTGTTTTGAGTAAATCAACCTCTTATTTTGCAAGGGGTGGTAGAAAACAAACGTTTTGTCTCTTTTTGAATTAAAAGAAGTTAATTTTATAATTTTTATGCCAGGAAAGGTTTTAAATAAAATCTTTAGAGTAGAGAGATTTTGCACTATTCTACAAGTCTGTCAGTTGGGGAAAACAGTAGTTTGTACAAAATCTTTCTGATTGGCGCTTTTAAGCACATAGTTGCGGTGAGGCATTGTTTAGGCGTCCAACAGACGATACTTGCTGGGTTTGTCACTGTCACTGCTGTGACTGATACAGCAAGTTCCCAGGATCCAACTCTATCCCACACATGATTTTGTTTCTCAAAAAATAAGTAACGTCAGGTGGCACTGGGATCTTGGAGCATGAGCGATAACTGTGTGATGTTCCACCAATCATTCATCGACTGATGGATATAATGGATGCTTTATACTATGTTAGTGATTTGTTGTTACAGAAATGATGACGTGTCGGCTGGGCTTGCGGCGGCTGGGTGGTTCTCGTGGCTCGCTGCAGGCCGGCACGGCGTGCTCCGCCGCCAGCGAGCTCGACCTCTCCTCGCGCTCAAGACGCTCACACAAAGCCAGGTAGGTTGTTACAGTAATGATGACGTGTCGGCTGGGCTCGCGTCGGCTGGGTGGTTCTCGTGGCTCGCTGCAGGCCGGCACGGCGTGCTCCGCCGCCAGCGAGCTCGACCTCTCTTCGCGCTCAAGACGCTCACACAAAGCCAGGTAGGTTGTTACAGTAATGATGACGTGTCGGCTGGGCTCGCGTCGGCTGGGTGGTTCTCGTGGCTCGCTGCAGGCCGGCACGGCGTGCTCCGCCGCCAGCGAGCTCGACCTCTCCTCGCGCTCAAGACGCTCACACAAAGCCAGGTAGGTTGTTACAGAAATGATGACGTGTCGGCTGGGCTCGCGGCGGCTGGGTGGTTCTCGTGGCTCGCTGCAGGCCGGCACGGCGTGCTCCGCCGCCAGCGAGCTCGACCTCTCTTCGCGCTCAAGACGCTTACACAAAGCCAGGTAGGTTGTTACAGAAATGATGACGTGTCGGCTGGGCTTGCGTCGGCTGGGTGGTTCTCGTGGCTCGCTGCAGACCGGCACGGCGTGCTCCGCCGCCAGCGAGCTCGACCTCTCCTCGCGCTCAAGACGCTCACACAAAGCCAGGTAGGTTGTTACAGAAATGATGACGTGTCGGCTGGGCTCGCGTCGGCTGGGTGGTTCTCGTGGCTCGCTGCAGGCCGGCACGGCGTGCTCCGCCGCCAGCGAGCTCGACCTCTCTTCGCGCTCAAGACGCTTACACAAAGCCAGGTAGGTTGTTACAGAAATGATGACGTGTCGGCTGGGCTCGCGTCGGCTGGGTGGTTCTCGTGGCTCGCTGCAGGCCGGCATGGCGTGCTCCGCCGCCAGCGAGCTCAACCTCTCCTCATGCTCAAGACGCTCACACAAAGCCAGGTAGGTTGTTACAGAAAAACGACATAACGTTATAAAAGTGCGAGCGAAGCTAGCATGAAATCTTTTGAAAATTTTACAAAAAAATTTTTTTTTTTTTTAATATCTGGGATAAGATGCTCCCACTCCCAGAGCTAAACAGCTCTGGGAGTGGGAGCATCTTTCGAGTTCATATTATAATAACAGATTGATCATGTTATTATTATTATACCAGACGATATCCAGCCACAACTTGAGCATTACGTGGTAGATGACTTTTAATGAGAAACATAAATAATAAGAGAAACGTAAATTTGTGATGATACAATTGAGTTTAATTATCTCATCACTAAATATAAATTATGGGTCCCACTAAAAAAATGTTTACCTATAACGAAGTCAGCACTCTTCAGTTGCTACCTATTTACAGAACTTTGGCACTTCAATGATTTGTGAATTAGAAAGACTCATTGAACTCAAGTCGCTCGCTACAGAAATAATGATGGCGGATAAGTGAAATAAAAGGAACATCGCGTTTTTATCCTTTCAGTATATTATTTGCAGCAAACAACAAGCTATATTTCTAAAGCTTCCGTGATAAAAGCGGAACAATTCAAACAACTTTTATGCGTCGTTATATTGTTAGAATTTTCACTCAGAAAATTAGTTAAGGATGTGATAACAATTAGAGCAGTTTTTAAAAGTATTGCCGAGAATAGAATGGTGCGCATAACAAGTAGTTCCAGCTGAACACGAGTTTTATGACTGCCCAGTTTTATTACAAAAACAGTTCTTAGTTCGGCTTTTTTATTTAAACTTTTGCCTATGACCTGTACAAATCACCATGTGGCAACTTCAAATTGGTCTACTTGTTTTGCGTGCACAATAATATCCCTCACCGATAGGGTTGCCAGGTGTCTGGCTCTGGCATGTTTGGCTTTTTATGGCCAAATATTTATGTGTCCAGCCTGTCCAGTTTTAGTTAGGCTTTTTGTCAGTATAATACATTGCACGCAACGCCGCGCCTGCAGAACAATCGAAGCATTCGGGATATGCCCACTCACTGCGGCGTTTGAAATGTATGTCCTTTTAAAAAGTATGTTTACGAAAAAAGATACGTCGGGCTTGTAGAGCATTTCCAGTCTAATACAGCTCTGGTCCAGCGAGGGCTTGACAACCCTACTCTTAAGCATTATTTTATTAAATTAGTGAAGTATCTCTGTCATAATGGTTCAAAAAAAATCATATCGTGACAAAAATAATTCTAATAAAAACACAGTTAAATGTAATGTCCTCTAATTTTAGCGGAATATTAATACTGCCCCGTCAAATGCAAACTTTGTTGGCTAGTTAAATTTTAGTTTAGGACTGAAAATAAACACGTAGTTTTGTGTAATGTTATATCAGGAACATTTAATAAACTTTTGTTTAATAAATGCTGTACAATTTACGTAAAAATAGCCGTTTTGATAGTCGTTCCAGTATGCTGCCGCGTAGAAACCCTTAGGATAAGATGCATGGGTTTAATAAAATTACCATACCTCTACCAAGTTAGCCCACTTCAGCCTTAGACTGCATCATCACTTACCACCTGCAGAGATCGCAATCAAGAGCTAACTTGTAATGGAAAAAAGACTTTTTTAGGGTTCTGTACCAAAATTACAATTTGATTTTACATTAGACATTCTTGTTCTAATATTTACAGGAAAAAAACAAAAAGGGGAGTTGATTGATAAACATCTATGGTCAGAGCTGGTCTTTTTAACCCCCGACCCTAAAAGAGGGGTGTTATAAGTTTGACGTGTGTATCTGTGTATCTGTCTGTGGTATCGTAGCGCCTAAACGAATGAACCGATTTTGATTTAGTTTTTTTTGTTTGAAAGGTGGCTTGATCGAGAGTGTTCTTAGCTATCATCCAAGAAAATCGGTTCAGCCGTTTGAAAGTTATCAGCCTTTTTTCTAGTTACTGTAACCTTCACTTGTCGGGGGTGTTATAAATTTTCAATTTACACTTGTTTATTTTATTAATAATTTTACAGAATTTTGGGGTATGTGCAACTAAGTATAAAGAAATTGTATTTCCTACGATGAAGACAATAATTGATGGTGTTTTATTGGCTAAGTATTTTTCATTCGTACATAAGTAGGAACTTACTTAAAATTTTATAAGTTAGCTTATTTATTTAAAACTGTTTCCCGTTGCAGAAATCAGATTGATTTGATGAGCGAGCTGGGAGCAATATTACGGTCTCTAGCATGATAATTAACTAAGAGGATTTAAACGAAGTTACCTGGAGCGGATAGATTGGAGTACTTAGAGTTTATTTTAACAACATTTCGCAAACTGCCTACAACATGCAGTCAGTAAAATATCCTGACCCCCTGGCGCAGTGGCTGCGCTGTGGTATTATATTCACAGCTTTAATTCTCATCTTTGGATCGGGCTCAGTATTTAGAAATTAATTTATAACTTGAGGTGCCCCCGGTTTGTGGGAATTCTTCGTTGTTATCTGGGACGAAAAAATAGCGTATGGGCATTTTTTCACGAAAGATATGTATCTCTGTACTAAAGCGCCAAAATCGGTTAAACGAATGGGCCGAGAAAACTGACTGATAGACAGACAGACATGCTTTCGCATTTATAATATCTGAGGGGATTTCTAAATTGATTCAAGTCTGCTCGTTTGCATCATAGAGTCTATCGCTACCTACTTATCATTCGGTTAAATCATGGTCAAAGGCAAGCTTGTATTTTAGTTATAAAATATAAGTAAGTATTTAAAAAAATAACCAAAGCAAGGAAGCGGTTGTTTGAGCGCCACTAAGGCCTCTAGTATGATGGTTTGCTGAGTGATAATCCAATTTAAAAAATTGCCGCTGCTTGAATTAATTAATATTTGAAAAGGAATTTCGGCCTTATTTTAAAATTCTGCATTTTCTTTGATGAAATGAAAAATTAACTTTTTAAAACGATTAAATTTTTTATTAACATCATGCTATTTTAGTATCACCTCAAAAAAACCAAAAACCTCAATCAACAACAACAATATTTTAAGGAACCGTCGTCCATTAAATAAGCGGAGACGTTCGAGAGATTGTCTCTTGTTGGAAGAAAGCAAGGGCACTCTTAACGAGAGCGCCCCAAGACACGATCGCTCTTGTCTTATAAAGGTTAAGAAAAACGCTACTCCAATAATTTTATTGATTGAAAACAACTTCCTCAGTCCGACCATTAGAGCACAAAAGAATTTTAATGGTCATTAATTACAATATTAAAGGGATTTAAACATCTTTTGAAGATAATCTTTTAAGTATATTATTTTATTATCAGATCGTTATGGCCTTTAAGTCTGTAGGTTTAAGGGGATTCAAAAGGGTTTTGGGTTTTGTATGATTTTAGTCGGTTAACAATGAACACGTTCCAATTATTCAATTGCAGAGATGCGTGTCGAGCTATAATTAGATATTATACTTACATCATAAATAATTTAAACTTAAAGTCTTGTTTGCTCTAATATTCTACCACCTTCTTAGAGCAGCGGTGTGCACTGTCTTATAAACGGAAGGTCCTAGGTTCGATTCCCAGCAAGTTCGCTTCCATTAGCTCTGTATCATTCTCAGTTTCCGATTAAGGAAAGGTAGATAAAACCACGATTCATTATAAAATTATATGTAACAAAATAATTTAAAAACTCTATTCGACTTCTACGAGTAGATATTTCGTTTGTTAAAAATATTTTAGATTCCCGAAACATTTCAATTCGCTTTTCTCTCAGGTCTACTTTGCCAATAATATTGGTGTATTATTAGGTATGAGTATGAGCAAGCGTGGCATTATCGCCCCAATAGAACGGATCACATTTTCAGAGCGGTTTATATCTCATTTCACGGTACGACAGTTCACAGCGAATGAGGTTCTTCGGCCTTTGGTCCCTGGAAGCGTTCGGAAAACCAATTTCTAATGGTAGCCGATCGTGCGTCTCTAAATCGGTTTGCTGTTATATGTTATTTTTTACTATCGCAATCCATATCCATACGTTATAAATGCGAAAGTGTGTCTGTCTGTCTGCTAGCTTTTTACGGCCCAAGAGTTACACCGAAGTTAAATTTTAATGTTTGGCACAGATATTGGTTTCAAGAATATGTCTGCAAAACATGGACTTTGGTTGCTTAATATTCAAATGAAATTGGAACTACGATTGTATGAAGTAAGTGACGGAGAGAGCCCTGTTAAGCTTTTCCATCGGGTTTGTTTTAGTATTTGCTAAGAGGGAATATTTTTATCGATAAAAGTGAAAGGCGATTGAGTCAACACTCATGATTAGGGCGCACTCGTGAGAAAGACCCTTGTCTTGTACAAACAAAAGGCGTACACTTCAATCTTCGGCCGAGTTAATGGAAGTACGCAGTTTAAATAGCACCGTTTGAACATTGTTGCCTTCCAAAAATGGTGCTCCCTTAATCCACATTGAGTGTGGCACAAATTCTTCTCGAATAACGCAAAATTTAAAAGACCCCCGACACAAAAACCTCTATAAGAAAACTAGAAAAGAGCTGATAACTTTCAAACGGCTGAACCGATTTTCTTAAATTATAGCTAAGAATACTTTCCATCAAGCCACCTTTCAAATAAAAAAAAAACTAAATTAAAATCGGTTCATTCGTTTAGGAGCTACGATGCCACATACAGATACACAGATACACATGTCCAACTTATAACACCCCTCTTTTTGGGTCGGGTGTTAACAATGTATTTGCCTTTTTACTCGGTGTTTAGAATTTCTTAAAAAAAAATTGGATCAATAGGCAGAACGCATTATCGATACTTCATCTGTTTAATTGATTCTAATGAAAGGTTCAGAAATAGTTTGAATTCCGGGGATAGGCTATACTTACTTTATGGTTAATCTTCGAGAATTTTACGAAAGTATATATACCCAAATGAACCAATGACATAATTGTACGAATTCTCCTACTTCAGGAAAATTAATTACCGACAATCTATTTATCGATAAAAAAGAAAAATCGACTCGATTCGATTAGGGCCTACTTGAGGCGAGAGTCCTTGGCCTCCACAAAGAGGCGACAGACACTCTGACCTCTCAGCCGAGTAAATGAAAGGGCGCAGTTTAAACACCTTGAGAAAAATAATATACCCTCTGACTAGTAGGTTCTTTGGTGTATATAGATCTACAGAACAAAGTTGTTAAGAAGTAATAGTTCAATTTTTTTTAGATTGTATTTAGTTCCAATTTCTTAGGCTAAGTAAAAAAGCTAAGCCAAAAGTAATATTGGTTTGAGTTAAGATAACATGTTGCATTAATATTATGTGTGTGTAAAATATAAATCTTTCCAATAAAAGTTCAAAAGCACAAAACACACGAAACGCAATTTTTATAAATATAATATGTACGTATGACCGGCTATTACTTGTTTGTCGGAGAGTACAGAGGCAGGAAAAGTCTGTACGTGATGCTGCATCAAGCAGACAGCGAGCCACGCAACACGCAAAGCGCTCTGTTAAGAGGGGTCTCTCCGTGACTCGCTCCATACAAACGTAGTTCGCCTCTCATTGGAATACTAATTACTAACCAATCATACTCAATGGAATTTTGTAGAAACGTTCCGGGAAATGCCTGTGGTTTTCCAGATTTCCCTTAAAATATTCGGTTTCAAAGTAACGCGGTCTTAAAAATTCACATACAAATCTTTGGCCCCTGTAATTTTAAAACTACATATTTTTAGAAAAATCTAAAACACCACAAGCACAGATATTAGTGTGTCCTTGACTCTGCTTGAATAGAGCCCCGGATGGGTTCGAAACTAGGGGGGCACACGACAGACAAGTGATTTTGGTCGGTCATAGATAATTATACTTACATTTATAATTGAATATCACTCATGATAGTTTAAATACTACAAACGTTGCGAGACGATGACAATAATAATAATTAATGATCAAACCCGATTCGTGGATTCGTGGATATTATCGAATATCGTCGTAAAAAAATTACAATTATTTGGTAATAATAAAGTATTAATTTTGTATAAAATATTTATTATTTACTTTACTCATCACAAGCTTTTACTATAAGTATAAATGTGGAATTTTAAATGCCGAATATTCATTTTTAATTTCACATGCGAGAAGTGTTACGTCAGCGTCAATTTAAAAATCTGTACTCAAAACTAATCTAATCTCAATACGCTGTACGTCCGATGCATATGCATGACAAAATTTTATTACTGCTAGTGTGGAATAAAAATTGAAAATCTTTTCACTTTAATTCCTGTAACGACATTTTTAAGTAGAATAGCTCTTAAATGAAATTGTTAGTATGGACCCGTACGGCCTTAGGCAATACAACGAACAAAATTATAAGCATTAATCATTTGTAGAGGACATGGAACGAAAGCATGTCACGAGCTATCGACATTATGATCATTTGGTTATGCTAATGATGATTAGCGTAGTATCTGATGCAACTTTTTATTAGGGTTCCGAGGTTAGTTTTGTCGAGTCCATCTGTATGTTACAGGCATTTTAAGAAGAAACTATATTAAAAGTTTGCAGAGTTATAAAACTTGTTGCTTCTACATGGACTCTTAAAGAAAACAAGTATTTTGTTAAGTGAAAATGATAAGCGGGAGTTAAAAAAAATTATCTCTCGAGTGAAACGATGCCTCAATAATAGATATTATGAGGTTTTAAATATATTTATCTAATTACCTATATAGTAATAGCACGTAATACATACACAAAATTATCACGACTTTTTTGAGATCATTAAGTAATTAGCTAATAATTCGATCAAGATAATTAAGTAATTTATTTACAGTGCCATGCCACAGAAATAATCTTGTTTCTGATAATTCTACTTTTTGGTTCACGGTGAGACGGTTTTTATAAGCATGAATAGTGATTGAATACGGAATCCTACAGTGCACTGATACTACGTACTTGACCAGTTATTTTCTGTTCTATCGATTGCTGTTTCAGACTGATTCCAATCTTTTTTAATGGTAATTAACGATGTAGGAAGAGGGCGGGTATATACATGTATGGCAGTTTTTATGATATGCATGCTTTATGATATGGCTGCTGGAGATACCACGAGATACCAAGGCTTACGGTGATATCAAATAATCGTTTTTCTGCGATTTTTACGCTCGTTTTAGCATAGTCACGAGCTTACAAGAGCGCTAGGTACCTTTATGTATTGCGCTCCTATAAGACAAACTGGCATGAACGCGGTCAGTGGTAAAGGTTCTTTGACGATTCAAAGGTACATGTAAAACTATATTTGAATAAAACATTTCTATTCAATTCTGCGTGTTTGCTCAGATCACTGGGTCACTCAATAACAATATGGATTGTCCTATTTCACGTCTTGCGCCTATACGAACTTAGCGAATCTTATGTTCATACGAGATGCGTGTGTAACAGAAGGCACGCGTGCATCCGTGCGCGTAGCATCCAAATACGAACATAGGTAGGTATACGTGCAAAAAAACGTAAATTAGTTGCTTGAGTTTTCTTATAGAGATAAGTGCTTCCCTGTTCACATTTTTCTCTTTATTGTTACAATTATCTGGTACAGATAAAAAAATAATTTTAAACCGCTATTATAACAATTTTTTTTTCTTAGATTAAAATTGCTGGGTGCTAGCGGAGAGGCGCCTCTCCTCAGTGGGTGGCGTAGCACGCCGCACACGCCCGCCACGCCTGCACCGCATCACTCCCATAACCATCTCGCTACACCACACTGCAACGGCACCGATAGGTAATTGAACATAGACTTTTTTTGTCCTTTTAGTATATCTCTTCTATCTCCGATCAGTCCTTGGACCATAAACCGATTTGAGGTAACAGAGACAGATGGAACATTAAATTTATCTTCTCAAATATCTATGAAAACACAAGCTGATTACATGACTGCCCAGAAAAGGACTGTAATATTTTCAGGTTTCACGTATCTGAGTTTCTTTATTCCACCATAACTTTTAAATATATATTTTTAACTAAATCTCGACAGACACTGGCCATTTTTTTTGAAAAAAATTCAATATGGCAGGGCAGTTGTGTTTTTAAATTTTTTAATTAAGTATTACTCGATTTACTATATTTCGCTAAAACTAGATAAAACTGTATAGTGCGACCTACAGCACGCATTAAGGCGCTATTCCACTGTTGCGCACGGTCACGCTACGCATGATAACTTAGCTTCACTTTGTTAGAATAAATTATCACGTAGATTTTCAAGTAAAATGTATGTGATAAGGTCCATTGCAATCCACGAACACGCTACGCGCGAATACGTGCTTGGTAATGTCATTGCTACACGCGTGGCTTGTTCAGTTCATATTATGTCCTCAGTCTCAGTTTAATCAGGAAATTAAAGCTAAGATTAGCGTAATTTCACGTTCAAATATTGACAATATCGCATTCGCATTAATTGAGCGCACAATAATTACAATAAAGTTGCTGTTAATCTTGATATTACCTCAATGACTCAAAATTGTTGATAAAAAAACATAGTGTTTTGTACGTAGGTTTTGAATTTCTATGAGCTTGCCTTTCTGGAAGCTTATAATAATTGTTTGACTGAGAACAATAATAGGTATCTTATGTCTTATTAACGATAATATCTGTGATAATATCAAGAATATAAGTACATTCTGCCTTAGAGAATCCAACTCAAATCGAAGACCGTACCGACGACGTTCGATTGCTGTAAAATGCATCACTAAAGTTCTAGCCACAACAAACTATTGTCTCCATACTTTACTTTGAGCCAATGCATTTAATCAAGCGTGAACTTTGGAATACAGTTGTTTAGTTCCAGTGAATTAAATTTAGTTCACAATAGTTTCAAATTAATTTGTGCACTGAATGTAATTATTGTAACTACATTTGGAAATCCCTTGGTACAAAAACGGTTTTATCTCGCGACACAGGTAAATATAAATTGCGTATTTTGTAATATATTACAATTTCATGAATACGACTGTTTGTGGTATTATTTAAAATTAATGGGATACTATATTATGGCTTATGTTCATTATTCTGCCCACGTAGAAGGGCAATTCAATCGCACCTGTAGCACTGCTCGTAGTGGGTCACGATTCACGAAGCGTTTTTCTGAGTTAAGAATAATAATTTTTTTGCTAAATAAAAGTACTAAGTAATTTAAGTTAACTGGGCTCTCTCCGTCATCTCCATACAATCGTAGTTCCAATTTCATTTGAATACTAAGCAACCAAAGTCCATGAAATTTTGCAGACATACCTATTCTAGAAACTAATATCTGTGTGAATACTAATATGTGTGTGTGTGTATTTTAGATTATTCTAAAAATATGTAGTTTTAAAATTACAGGGGCTCAAAGATTAGTATGTGAATTTTTAAGGCCGCGTAACTTTGAAACCGAATATTTTAACAGAAATTTGGAAAACCACAGGCATAGATATTAGTTTCTAGATTATGTCTGCAAAATTTCATGGTCTTTGGTTGCTTAATATTCAAATGAGATTGGAACTACGTTTTTATGGAGCGAGTGACGGAGAGACCCCTCATCCATCCATATTAAAATTGCTTGTCTACTAGCTTTTCACGGCGCACCCGTTTAACCGATTTTGACGAATGTTATAGAGACAGCTTGCATCGCGGGGTGGTCATAGGTTTTTGTCCCGGAAAATCAATAAGCTCGCAAGGGATTAAACAAAACAAATACCATGTGGATCAAGTCGCGGGCATCGTTATTTGATACAAAGATAGCTTGTATACCGTTTATACGGATGTGGGCTATTTTTAGGGTTCCGTACCTCAAAAGGAAAAAAGGAACCCTTATAGGATCACTTCATTGTCTGTCTGTCCGTCTGACGTTTCTGTTAAGAAACAAGTCAATTTTATACTAGCATTATTGTGTTTCGTCACTCGAATTCTGTAAACGATGCCACAGACAGATACACATATACACACGTCAAACTTATAACACCCCTACATACTATAATACAATAGTATGAGATTTTAAAAATCTCATACTAATAAGCGCTCTGTCCGTGGCATGTTTTCGCCCAAATATTCCGGATATTGAAATTCTGTCAGTCAGTGATAATTAATACACAATTACCGGTGCCGCAATTCAGGCTAGGGTTTCCGGCGTCCGTCCCAGATTAATTGGAAACACTCTTGATATCCTTGCGGCTTACTCCCAAGGGGTAAGCGTGAGTGATATTCAATTATACAAACCTGGAATACGAGTACATCTTGTTAACTCCCAACAAACAGTTATTGTAAATATTTGAGACTGAATAATTGTTTGTATTGTTGGAGTTTAATTTGGAGATGCTTGATAAAAGCTGAAAGTTTAGATAGAGTCTATCTAGTGAAAGCTGATAGTGAGAAATGACGTTTGTAAAGTGGTAAAGGTAAAAAATAGAATACCCGGCTGAGTTTGTTGTGGCCTCTTGTCAGACTCGGGCACATTTGGAACCCTCGTAGCTTTAGTTTAAAGTTTACGTAATTAATTACGTAAGTGATGAGTGGATATCTAACAATTCTGACCATCAAAAGGTGTACAAATAGTACCTACTTTGAATAAATGATTTTAAGTTTGAGTTTGATGGAAACTTAAGAAACTCCCTGTATTGTCGAGAACCCCTGCCTATATTGGAAATGAACGTATTTGATACTTCATGTTTTTTTAATAATAATGAATATATTAATTAAGCCAAAAAAAAAACAGTTTTGACAATAAATGAACTCCTTAAAAATAGCAGACCGTAAAAGTAAACACGATAACTGTGATACCAGATGGAGTGCTCTGACACCCGTACTAGGGAAACCTGTCTTACGGGAAATAATATTGTGATTGTAATTACGTATGTGACTGCTCATCATGATTCTATGCAGTAATATTGCTTTCTGCTTTGGAAGTTTACAAATATCAGAACACATAGGTAAGATTAACTGAACTACGTCAACAATAATGTTTTTTCGCTGTATTATTACTACTATATTTCAAATTTTAAACCGTTACCAGGAAAATTCTATATTCTGCACGATTTTTCATATTTTCTTTATTGGGGTCGCGGGTCTTTAAAATGGTTACAATCAGTTATTAACTTAAAATTAGCTATCATAGATTACATAATACATCAATAGGTACTTAAAAGATCTTCACAATTTAGTTCATTTTATACAAGTCAGTTTCAGGTGTAAATGCAATATCTGTATTTGTCGTCTCCAAATCTTTAATAGGGTACCTATCTCATGTTATCATCTTAATGCTTCGAATTACAGTAAGTACATATTGTTTGGACTAACGGCGCCTTTGATTGGTGTTAATATTCAGAATCAACTGTAATACAATCCAATTGGCATAAATTTGGTTGAACGATCGACTGCGTATGGTCCCTATTAAGTGATGTATCAATAACATCATAACGAAGATGGGGTCGCAATATTATATTTTGAGATAATTATCTCTTACGCTACGCAGATTCATAAAGGGAACGTTATCAAATTCGTTGTTTTGACTCGTGCCGCGTGTAGCCTAAATATTTTCCAGGCACGAGTGAGCATCTTCTAGGCAAGCACTATCCAACTACCTCATTATTGCGTTCTAATGGGCATGATTATCTGTCTCGCAAAAATAATTTAATAACAAAACAATTTTAAAAGGATAGGTGTAAATTAACACGTGACAAAGTTAAATTTTGTCTCATTGTTTACATAAGTAGTTCCTATAAAACAAAAATAAATTGAATACGTCAGTTACATCTACATGCATTATGTACTGAATTGTTTATTTGTTTTAATGAAAATATATGGAAAGAAATGTCCTGACTCACTGACAATAAAATCCAGACCAAATCCTTGGCTCTAGAAAACTGAAAATTTGCATATCATAAGTTTTATACAAGGACCTTTATTTTTAAAAAGTTTCCATTATATTGCAAATAAAACATCTGACTGACGCTAGAGGTCAACAAACGTTGCGTAAGTTGACCAGTCAATGCCGCGTCGTACGTGGAGGTTCGATTGTTGCACGCTTTGCGGGTTCGAAAAATACTAAATCACTAAAATGTTATTGATTAAGGCATTGCATTGTATTTAGGTAGTATAAAAGGCTAAGTTTTTGCTAGTGTTCTGGTTACATCCTGTATAAATGAATAAGTAGCTTTCCACTAATAAACACAAATAAAGCAAGACTTTTAAAATGAAAATGATTCTCACAAATATTGTGTTTCAACAACAATGATAGGAAGCCTCAAAATTACAGCGGTACTCATAAAAATTGTTGTTTGCAGTGGAAGCAGAGGAGGTCTCCGCCGACGGTCGACGTACACCAGCGGGCGATTACGCTCGGGTCCGCACTGGTCCTTTGTGTTCGACCCCGCTGGCCGCTTGTGCTACTACTGGTCCATGGTCGTCTCTCTCGCCTTCCTTTATAACCTTTGGGTCATCGTGTATAGGTTCGCTTTCCAAGAGATAAATGGTAAGTTGGCAAAACTGTCTATATTTTTAACCCCCGACCCAAAAAGAGGGGTGTTTTAAGTTTGACGTGTGTATCTGTGTATTGTAGCTCCTAGACGAATGAACCGATTTTAATTTAGTTTTTGTTTTTGTTTGAAAGGTGGCTTGATCGAGAGTGTTCTTAGCTGTAATCTAAAAAAATCGGTTCAGCCGTTTGAAAGTTATCAGCTCTTTTCTAGTCTTCTTATAGAGATTTTTGTGTCGGGGGTTTTTTAAATTTTGAGTTTTAAATTAGAGCCAATGAACTCATTGCGGTGTAGCAACGCAATGCGGCAAAAGTAACGCTAACTAACGCTGACTCCTATAGAAATAGTATTATGTAGCTTTAGTATAATAAAGAAACGCAGCGAGTTATCGTTTATACGGCGGACTTTTTAACCCCCGACCCAAAAAGAGGGGTGTTATAAGTTTGACGTGTGTATCTGTGTGTCTGTGTATCTGTGTATCTGTGTATCTGTCTGTGGCATCGTAGCGCCTAAACGAATGAACCGATTTTAATTTAGTTTTTTTTGTTTGCAAGGTGGCGGCTTGATCGAGAGTGTTCTTAGCTATAATCTAAAAAAATTGGTTCAGCCGTTTAAGAGTTATCAGCTCTTTTCTAGTTTTCTTGTAGAAAAGAAGGTTAGATAACCGTTAGGTTCATAATATTATGTCAATAGACAAATGTCAAGCTGTCAAGATGGACGTTGCCTAAATACATAATTATTTATTTGAAAATGATGTTTTGGAAAACTCAAATACTTTGGATCGTCGGGGGTGTTATAAATTTTTAATTTACACTTGTAGACTTCATTGTAGCGATGCGACACTTTATGGAGAGTTTTGAAACGTTAATAAATACATAATTAGTCAGAAGTTTTAAGTATCGTAAGAGAAGGAACCAGTGTTCTCTCATTTAATCTGTTTCCGCCAGAAATAAACATAGCTAAAGTTTTTAATTAATCCCTTTTTTTAAATTCAAAAAGTATTTAATTTTTTGATGAACATAAGTTCAATCTTGCAACAAAACAGAAGCGCTCGAGCGAAATATTAACGATGCTTGGACTCACCGTGTGTTCTGGTTGTAAGTTGTACTAACAAAACGGGAGCGTTTACATTACATAGTACGTAATAATGATACTGTAAATCGATTTTTAGTTACAAAAAGTCTTTCGACAAATCCCTTTGTCTACGAGGAACTCTACCGAAAGGTAGAGTCTTTGTAAAATTCATGTCTTAAAGGAACGAATTCCATTCAACGTCTTCATTCATTGCCACCGACGAATAGACTCGAATGAATGGATAAAAATCCAATTCTGATCCCCGCTCTTATGCAAAAGACGTTTCCATTTAAGATAGCGAGCTAGATTAGCGTACGATCTTGGTTGCAGACATAAGCGCACAGTTTTCCACAACTAGTTTCACGGAGAAATTAAATTACTTACCTAAATAGCTTTCCCGAGTTAAATGTCTCTCGCGAAGACATTGTGATACTTTGAAAGGTACCTCCTGATGTTTCCCTGTTGGAGTTTTCCATTGTTTTATTACATCGTTGCTACGATGAGCTCTCCATTCGTGACGCAAAGTTCCTTCCTATAGAAATAGCCGGAAAATTAAATTATTAAACTCAAGATGTAACTTTAGGTGATTTTTTAATTCGTGAAAATAATAGTAATTTTCAAATAGTATTTACCCTGCATTTCAAAGTTTTGCTTGATTTTACGGAGATAAACTAGCCTTTATTTACTTAATAATTCCTACTCTACCGATTTCATTGCTTTTTATTCAAATTTAGCTTTTGTTAAGCAAAATGAGATTGCATAAGTAAGTGATGAGGAATCTTCCCAGAACGTAGTTTTCAGCGCACTTATGCATCTATAGGGCGATAATAATAATTTCCGTGCAAAATTTAGAACTTTTTTCTGAACATTTATTAATATTAACTTTGTTTGTTTCAGGAGAGACGCTGATAGTGTGGTTTTGTTTGGATTACTTCTCGGACTTTCTTTATTTGGCGGATATTTTGTTTCACTTTCGGACGGGATACTTAGAAGACGGGGTGCTACAGACTGACGCGGCGAAGCTAAGAGCGCACTACATGAACTCAACCACGTTTTACATAGACTGCCTTTGCCTGTTGCCGCTGGACTTCCTATATTTGTCCATCGGCTTCAACTCCATCTTGCGCTCTTTTAGACTGGTGAAAATATATCGGTTTTGGGCGTTTATGGACCGTACAGAACGGCACACGAACTATCCTAATTTGTTTAGATCAACAAGTTTGATACATTATTTATTAGTGATATTTCATTGGAATGGGTGCTTGTACCATATAATATATAAAAACAATGGGTTCGGTAGTAAAAACTGGGTGTATCACGATACAGAGACTGCGGACGTAGTGAAACAGTATCTGCAAAGTTATTATTGGTGCACGCTGGCGCTTACAACGATAGGTGAGTTTTTATTCGATATTTTTGGACGCACGTTAGTTTTAACTTTTCCGTTGTGAAAATGTTTTCCTAAATGTTTTTTCAGTTGTGCAGTAACTTACTACGACAGGAATGAAAAATTGCGTATAGAATTATAATTGTACAGCATCGGACCTATATATTTTGTACGATGTTTAAAAAGCTTACAAATTATATTATAGGCTGCACTTAGTGTAAGCACCTATCAAATCTTTCCACCATTTAAGTTCAACATTGGTAACTAATATTTCTCATAAGTAGCTTATAATGCGTGTACAGGTATAACACAATTGATATTTAACTCAACTGGTACTAGGTTTAAAATTATGAGTGTATTTACTCTTACCTCGAAGGTATTTAGGTATACGTTGTAAGAAACACGGCTGCTGGAAGGGCATATTTCACTAAGATTGAGTTAAGGTTTGTTACTATTGTTTCATGCCGGAGCATATTATAGCTTAAGCCTCTCCATAGTAGTTATGAAATACTTCCGTTCAGAAATCAGATGCCTGAACAGCCCTCGAACTGTTCGATGATACCTACCTACCTACTAGAAGACACCAAGTCAATGGATCCGAGGCATCAAAGCTACTATATTACAAAGTTCAGCGTCGCTGAGTGGGAAATCTCAAAACCTTAATTAATTGAATGTAATAACTCCACACGTACTTAAAATATGATTATTTTCCAAATAAAGGGTTATTAGGTGTTAGATTCTCGTTAATTATAATCCGCACTCACCCTTTAGAACCCTTAATTTACCTTTCATCGTATCACTATCCCAGCTTACTTGCATGGAGCTTAACAAGCGCCTGGAATATTTACGAAGGGTTCTTAATTTGGGATGCGTATCCATATTTCGTTGTGAAACTGATTCCAGTTAGAGTTGATATTATCATAGTCTTCGTATTAAATATCTCTGTAAAACGCTTTATCTCTAAATTATATAAAAAAGGTGCAATCTACATTATTATAAAAATACTTGTCGTGACTTATCAACACACAGCCTAGACCACTGTTGGGATGAAAAAAATAGTGTTCCGAGTTAAAACCCTGAAATGTTGACAGTAGATTTTTTTTTACATAAATATAGGAAAAGAAAATAGTAATAATAAAATACTAATAATAAAATACTAAAAATGTTTTTTGACATACACGACAGACAAACAGACAACAAAGTGATCCTATAAGGGTTCCTTTTTTCTTTTTGAGGTACGGAACCCTAAAAAGAGCTTAAAAAAGCTTCATCTTACAATATTTATATTAGACCGTTTTATAATTCCACCGATCCTCTTAATATTCAGAGCAATATTAATTGAGCTATGAATATTTAATTTTGCTAATGAATAGTTCCACAGTTGGCTTTTCAAAACTGTCGTTGCTAAGCCGAATATAATATTCTGTTTGTTGGCACGGAATCAAGCCCTTATAGCTTATAGACCAAGAGATTATCGTAAGATGCCAATTTTAAATTAACTCTTCATTCGTAATCATCTTGATAAGCGCAAGATCAATTAAAACAAATTAATAAAACTCTTCAGTCTGAATTTCTTATTTATAAACAATTGATAATTTTGTAAAAATATTCTTTTTTGTAACCCAAGTTTCACCCATAAGAGTTGAACTGAAAATGACTTAACTAATTAACTTATTATTAGCTTTTCATCATCACCATCATTGTCCTTATGTTCTTAACAGACGATTACAACAGTTGTTAAGCAATGATGACCCAAGTCGCTAACTGGATAGGTGACAGACTTCGGAGGTTTGAATTTGGCAATTTCATTTTCCCCGAGCCGCGGAGAGCACTTTAACTGATAAGCCGTTGGTCCCGGTTACTATTACTTACATTTTTTAAAACCTAAATTTCGGTCGAAATTTCGGTCTTAATGGAGTGAACTCGTACCTGGGAACTCACCACATTAATATCCCAAAAAACTCCTACCACTAGGTGATAAATAGTAAGGGGTCACAACCTACAGTAATGAGAAATACGACGCACTTAGACAGAGACGTAGGTACCTACAGTGATAAAAATTGTGTTAAGTGACTATTGTCAATTCTTTCAGGAATAGCTCGCAGCGCGCTAGAGTCGACGTCATTAAACTCGATGGCTGCCCTGATGACATTATATACGCGCTACGATTTTTTATAGCACAAAAATGTGGCATACAATTTTTATTACTTTGGCAAGTTTTCTCTTGACTACAATCTCATCTTGACCCTTGTTCGTTATGATTTTGAAATATTAACTGGGAACAAAACGCATTTTATGAGCATATAAAACAGTCGACGTCTTGATATCCTTTTTGCTCGGAGATTAATAGGTTATGATAAAGATTATGGTAGGTTGGTATGGTTTTGTAACATAATTTTCAAAAAAATTTGAAAGCTTACACTGAAATGTACCTCGTTAAATTCAAGCTATAGTAGCGTCGATGAAATAGTTTTTTTTCCCACGGGATTCTTAAAGGCCTATCCGTTTAAATGATTTATACGTATGAAAGGTACAGAGGTATCTTGCATCCCGGAAACTAACACAGACAACTTTTTATCCTGGAAAATCAAATAGTCGCTACGGGGTTTTTTAATAATCTAAATCCACGCGGACGTAGTCGCCGGCATCATCTAGTGTAATAAATAATAATATATCTTCATCAATGTGAAAAAATAAAAAAAAATTGTTATATGAAGTTGTAAATAGGCACATACTTTGTGTATGTATTGTTTATGGATTAATAATGTTTCAGTGTGTGTGATCCATTAAGGAGGAGGAGTATTCTCTAGAGATACTCGTAGTTATGTTACATAGTATGTGAATAGGTAGGTGTATGTACGTATTGCATAGTGAACCAATCTATGAGATAGGAGTATTTAGGTACCTACGTCCCTACCTTTTCTATGTTATGGACGGGTAAATTGCCTTTTGATAACATTTTATTATTAACATAGAAGTACAAATATTATCAAAATATTCGCTGAATGTATCTTAACCCTTAATAAGGCGCGAGCCTGTGTAATAGTAAACTTTAAATTAGAAGCGTGTTTAGGGTAATTTAATGCTGGAGAATCCAAAAAATACATTTAAAAGTAGTGGGAGAGGGGGGAAATACCTTTTTTTTGCAGTGGGAAAATGATTCCCTTTGCCCGATTATGCTTGTCATAAGTGTAAGAAAGTGGGAATATAATTCCCTTTGCCTGTTAAGGTTATTTGTTTTTATAATAGTTTTTATTACTATTCAAATATAGCGCTGGCTGCTGACTTTGCTTCCGATATTTATTATTGCAAAAAAAAATTAAAGGTATTCCTACTACTCGTACATAATATTATAAATGCAAAGGGTTGGCTATTGAAATGTGCCGCCCTGATAGATTAAAGATGAGTTTACACGGGCCGGGCGTCTTAAAGGGTATTTGATGTCTCCGAAACAATTTTTTTGTCGGACGCGCGGTTTTTTAACTAAAAATACGAATATACGTATATTTTTAGGTTAGAAACGTAAATTTTCGATAAAAAAACTTGCGTGAAGCGAAATGTTTGACACAACCGTGCAGGGTGGCCAATTTGTTGGGAATTTCCCAACCTGCGGGTAGATTTGAAATTGAATAGGGCTTAAATTGAATGGGAATGAAATTTGATATAGAGATGAGATAAATTAAACACGAAAAGACTGTAATCACTGAATTAAACGAAATAAAGGAAATTAAATAAAATTCATGAATAAAGTACAAATAAAATTATTCCTGAGGAGAAGCCTCATGAAAAGACTTAAAACATTTTTTTGCACATAGTGCAACTTGGCAAAATGTACATAATATTTTTGTTCTCTTTTCTTCCTTCTTGGTGCTGCAAAAACGACATCGTTTGTAGGTATTTCCTTCTTCAGGGAGGTGAATCCCAACGTTGAGGAGGCGAATTTCATCTGGTACGCCGAAGTTAGAGCCCTTCTTGTTTTTGAAAACAACCTGCCGATTTTTTTTACTTGTAAAGTTTGAAACCAACCCTCGAGCTAATCGCAATCTAAACTCTCTATGAGAATGCGTATTCACAACGTGTGTAGTGCTGTAAGTGATGTAGCTGTTGATTATTGAAGCATCAAACATAAAAAAGAACAATCGCATCCAGAACTTTCTACATTTGCGGTTGATCGGATACGATGATCGGAAATGATCAAAACGATCAACTCCGCCCATAGTGAGCGTGTAACAAGCGATAGCTTTGGGGCAAAGGATTTCCTTCTTTGTTCCATCTTTCTGAGTTCGTTTTACTAATACTGTGTCAGTTGGATGGTGGGCAGTTGTAAGAACGTTAACATCTCTAGTATCAAGCCATTTAATGGCTGTAATAGGTTTAGCAGTTACAGCTGCAAACTGATTTTTTTGTAGCCTAAGATGTTTTGGCTGTGATTTTTTCATTATATTTGGAAGATCTTTCCGATTCGCTCGTACAGTGCCAACAGCAAAAATTTTCTTTTTGTACAAGTCTTCCATAAGGTTGCAGCCAGTAAAAAAATTGTCAAATGCTAGCAGTGTGTTTTCAGGAAGGTCAGTAGCAAGTTTCATTACCACATTGTATCCAAGTCCTTCGTCTTCCATGTTGTCTCCCTTCCCAGTATATACTTGGAATGTGTATAAATAGCCAGTTTTGGCGTCACAACGTGCCCATACTTTAAATCCACGTTTGATTGGTTTTTTCGGCATATATTGTTTTAGACTGGATCGCCCTTTAAATTTGACCATGCATTCGTCGATTGACTGATGACTCGAATTTGCTGTTTCTTCCTGATACACTTTATTTAGTTCTGTTATCATAGGTCTTAATTTAAACAATTTGTCATAATCTGGTGAGCTTCTATCTGGTTCATTTTCATTGTTATTAATATGTAGGTTCTCCGTAATTTTTTTAAATCTTTTAATGGGCATAATTTTTGATATTTCTGGATTGTTGTAAAAAGGGTCATTTGACCAGTACAAGTCCATATCAGGCAAAGGGTTGAGACCCATCATAATCAATATTCCAAAGTATGCTTTCAATTCCTCTGCTGATATAGGTGTAAAATTGTTACTCTTTTTCTGTGCTGCGTATATATTACTTTGTTCTACTATAACTTGTACTAGATACTCCGGGAAAAACTTTTCAAAAACATAAATTGGCTGAGTTTTGTGATTATATGTTGATTGTGGACGAATGGGATTAATAAACTCTGGAACACTATGTATTTCCTTTTCAATTTTCCACTCTCGTGGTTGTCTTGTTCTGGATACATTGACAATTCTTTGACATTGCAATGTTTGATTTTCAGTTTCATAATAATTTATGTTTAACGGTCCAGCATTTGTGTCATCTGCCTGAATTGGATGATTGTCTTCATAAATCTCCTCAAAACATTGCTGTATTTCAATTTCTCTTTCAGTAAGATCCTGTCCCCTTTCTTCTTGCATATGTTCATCTGTTGCTTTTGTTAGTTGATCACCAGATAATTGTCCTGCTGTGTCACCCACACTACTGTCAGGACAATTTTCTTCTAAAATATCTTTTAGACAACTAACTGAATATAGTTCTCGGTCTACAATATCTATATTTTCTTCCGATATTTCTCGAACACCGAAAAGCTCTTCAAGACGCCTTTCAATAATAATATCTTCAGGCAAATTGCAGTAATCTGCCGGGCTGGTCACAGGTGCTGTCTGATAATAAACATCATCGTCGGAATCAAGATCGGATAAATCGGAAAGGTTGTTGACGATTTCTTCCACCTCCCGATCACTAAGAATTTTATTTTTTTTCTTATTCATTGCTGACGAACACTACAAACAAAAGAAAACCTGTAAGTGACATGGGTTCTGAAGAGGAATGGACACAAAGAGTATCAAGAAAAGGACAGAAAAAGAAGTTAAATTTATTTCTATATATATATGCCGTATGCGTAATCCATAATACTGCAATCGGGCAATGGGAATTATTTTCCCACTTATTTATTTGAACATTTCGCAGAGAAATATCACTCTAAGACAAATAAAAACAATATACAGTAACACTAAACAGTTGTTTTATATGATACAGAAAGCATATTCTACTTACAGGAATTTTTGTAAAAGAAAAATTGTTTTTTTCTTTCTAACGTCCGATAATTTCAACTTTTCACTCACAATAACCTCGTTACTTCACTTTGAAATTGACATATCAGTGCAAGGTGACATTATAGGTGTGTGTTGCCAGTTTTAAGAAATTTAAAATTTACCATAAAAGCGTACCTTATGATTTCATTCAGTCTGTGGTCCAGCTGTTACGTAAAAATAAATGTTTTTGAACGCATTACTAAGTGGGAAATTATTTTCCTTTGCCTTATTAAGGGTTAATACAGGCCCCGTTTTTTACTCCAGAGAAAAATATATTGCAAAAGTCAGCCGTGTTGCTTTCACGACGCCACCTTCTATTGATAAAGGAGATCCTGAATGTGATTGGCCTTTTGAGGAAGGGTGGGAGTCAAAATATTGTGAGAGCATATCCCTCGAGTCAAGCGATATCGACTTGTAGCAGCTTTTCTAGTTTTCATGATTCATTACGTCTATTAAATATGGTATTTAAAATGGTAGGGTAAATAAAATAAACAAAAATAATAATTAGGACTGCTTTTTATACCTAAGTCTTAAAAAACAACCAAGTTTATTTTCTCAAATAATTGATTATTACAGTAAGTTTTATTAACGACTCAAAATGATAAATTATTATTTATTA
The DNA here is from genome assembly GCF_905333055.1 of Maniola jurtina. NCBI lineage: Eukaryota > Metazoa > Arthropoda > Insecta > Lepidoptera > Nymphalidae > Maniola > Maniola jurtina. The sequence continues at coordinate 7,168,342 of NC_060032.1, forward strand.
CTAAAAAATGTAAAAAATCAGCCGAGTGCGAGTCGAACTTGCACACGAAGGATTCCGTACCATCGTACAAGACAACACTTTTTTTTTTAATTTTCAAGACTGCCATTTTCAAATTTTTATTATTAGTTGTTATAGCGGCAATTTAAATACACATTGAGTTACGTCAGCCACTCTGCTTTACTGCGAATTTTTTCGTTCCGGATTTTATCCCTGAGATACCTACTAAAGATAGCTCACTCCATAGAAGCGACTTTTAATTTGTGGATGAGGCCAAACTGTTTATGCTCTAAAGGTCATTACTGGCAGGACACTCTCATCAAATAATTTGAGGTGTGCCTTTGAAATATCAACGAAACGAAGACGTAGTTTTGCCAATGCTGCCCAGCACAGCTGGTTCCTATTGTCAGCCTACTTGTCCAAGTTGTTTCTACCGAATCGTATAATCTGACCGAGGCAGTAGCATTCTTGAAAAACTTCGATGTTCGATGCCGATATTTCCTAAGCGCATTTTTTCTGAAAAATATAAAACGATCAATTAGTTCCAAACGATTAATTTTCTCTTAAATGTTGTAGATCTTGAGATTTGTTGAGAATCATTTATTTGTTTCTATTAAATTATCACACTGTAATTGATGTAAATTGTAAATACATCATAAATACATATTTTTCATATTGGCATATTTTAAAGCCAAGATTTTAAATTCCAAGAATATTAATATTTTTTACATAGCGGACTGAATAATATGTGCTTTGCTGCTTTGAATTCAAAAAATATATTCGTCTCCTTTGCCTTAGAAAACATAAGTGCCTCCTTTTAAACGTGGTTTTCGTGATTCACTGTTTTTCTTTGGAGTGAAGTAAGTTTACTAAGTGAATTACTCAACCACTCCTTTTAGTGCTTATAACCATTTCTTAAGATTTATAATGAATAATTATTACAATTTTATATTTTTTGTTTTCACTTTATTTTTATAAAAGAATTTTTTTTTTTTAATAATTAAAGTACGGAATCCTACAAAAATTCGAAAAATCTGTTAGAAAAAACTTACTTTTTAAAAGTTCACAGTGTATTGCAAATAAAACACCTGACTCGCGCTAGAGGTCAACGGACGTCGTGGAGTAGATAAGTGCCGTAGCGTCATTGCCGCTTCGTAGTTTTGACCCCGAGTTCTGCACGCTATACATTGCGGATTTCAAAAATACAAAATCTTATACCCGGCTATTGTGTGTTTTAATTTTGTGATAACTTTTCATTGGAGACTGTTGTGGTGTGTGTGCTTTGTATTTGTGCTACCTTTTGTTTATTTTTAATACTGTTTGTCTCCATAAAAAATAAAAAATAAAATAAAATAAAAATAAAATAAATCACTACAAGTGTAAATTATTAAAAATTTATAACACCCCCGACAAGTGAAGGTAACTAGAAAAGAGCTGCTAACTTTCAACCGGCTGAACTGATTTTCTAGGATTATAGCTATCCAAAGTATCTGAGTTTTCCAAAACATCATTTTGAAATAAATAATTATGTATCTAGGCAACGTCCATCTCAACAGCTTGACATTTGTCAATTGACATAATATTATGAACCTAACGGTTAGTTAACATTCTTTTCTACAAGAAAACTAGAAAAGAGATGATAACTTTTAAATGGCTGAACCAATTTTTTTGGATTATAGCTACACTCTCGATCAAGCCACCTTTCAAACAAAAAAAAACTAAATTAAAATGGGTTCATTCGTTTAGGTGCTACGATGCCACAGACAGATACACAGATACACAGACACACAGATACACAGACACACAGATACACAGATACACAGATACACATGTCAAACTTATAACACCCCTCTTTTTTGGTCGGGGGTTAAAAACGATAAGTATGAGGCATTGAGAATAATTATGGTAAGGTATTGGTGGAAAATGGTATTGGATTGTGTAATAATAGCGCTACGTTTTTCCTAGCGTACCCCTGTAGTATTTAGTACCACAATAATTATGTTAATTTGGTAGAGCGCTTTTTTGTACTCATATTCCAAACTCTGTAAGGCGAGAGCATCTAGAATCATAGCAATTATTTAAGCTAATTTCATCCGTGAAAACATTTCCCAAGTTCCTTTGAGGAAAACAGTCTAATAAAGCTATAGAACATTAAGACTGATTCAGAATGCGGTTGTAAGGCACTGAATAGTCGTATTGCTAGATTGAACGGTGCTTCGTCTCTATGCGAATCTGAAACGAGATCCAAGAATGACTTATTCTAGTGGAAAAAAACAAGAGAAAGCAAAATATTGTAAGAAGCTCCCTCGAGTCGAGCGCCATCGACTTGAAGTGTCTGCCGATATCACCTTGTTTATTGACATCTGCAACAGTCCCTTTGTTTGCACCGTCTAGAATACCTAGTAGATATTCATCTTTTTTATTCCTTCGAACTAGGTACTTAAGTAAAAATATTGCTGTTGATGATATTTATATTTTATTTGATAGTAATTTCAATCCACGTGGACGAAGTCGCGGGCATCTAGTAAGCTATAAAACTTAAAAAATAACGAATAAAATAGATTTACAATAGTTTTCTTATCCTCAATATCAAACTCAAAATTTATAGATGGGAATATCTATAGCACCAAGATTTAAGTGTTGGAATCTAAAGTTCAATGACAGACTCAATATTTGGATGTGAAGTTGGGTTCTCGTGAAAACAAAATTCTTGTGCGAATTTCCATTCAAAAAAATCAGTAAAAAGCAGTAAAAGTAATTGAAGAATCCGTCACAAGAATTAAAACAGATATTCGATAGTGAAGCTAAATGAAACAATGAAAATATCACATTTCCTAACAGCTAAGTAGGTACCAAAAGAGTAGGGACAGGTAAAAAACTTCGCTATATCTTGAATTTGCATTAAATACGCCTGCTGATATTATGACCTTTGATATTACAGTCATTGTTAAAGGCCATGTAACTTCGACGCAAAAAGTAGACGCGCGTGAACATGGAATTCAAATGACGGTCATTATATGAAATGGGACATTCAAACACCTTTGCCATTTTCCGGGATTATTATCTTGGCCACAGTTATAGTTTCCAGCTTATATTATATTAAACCCTGTAGACTGTAAGTACTTATACGACGTTTGTCTGTGTATTAGCTAACTTCTAGAGTTCTAGAAGTGGAGTTTGGTAATGCGTTTTCATTATCATCAGAGGTGGTTTTCATCATCAATGGCATCTACCATACTTATACAATAGACTACGGGCCCATGTACAAAAATGGATGGGTCATATGAACCACCAGATGACGTATATAAGACGATATAAGAGCATAAAATAATACGATTCAGCACTATGCCGTCACTTGTAAGCTGTCCAACTGAGTGCTGGTGAGAATTCAAAAGTGCAGGTAGAGTGAGTACATTTTGGTCATATATTTTTGTACGGCATTTTTACCATCGATAGATCCATGAAAAATAGTAAGAAAGCGCGCAGTGCCGTAAAAAAATGGTGCGCCACAAAGTCGGTAATTTTTTTGATTTTCTGATAATTTCCGGAGTAAATTTGGTCATTTCATTCTGTACGGCATTAGTTTCATACTGTTTCAATACAGCCTCTAATCCATTATTCCGCAACGCCGTACAAAAATCATGCGACAAGGGGAAAAAATCGAGGGTTGCAACCGCCTCTCTTTCCGTGCTCCAGGGGGTGATTTGAAAAAGAACGGCTTTGGTTCCAAAACATTATCTAGCACTCAAAAGTACTATTAAAAATAATGCCGTCAAAAAATTAGTGTTCATTTGAATGTGTATCAATAATTATCTTAATTTCATGGTATACTTGATTTTTAAAGCTGTAAAATCATTTGACTCTGTACGGCAACTTTTTTTTAACATGATAGTGTAAAATACTATTGTTATATAGTATTGCCGTTCAAAAGAAACTGTTCTAAAAAAAATTATTGAGAAATACAAAAACTGAAATTTCTCAAATTATTGCAAAAGTTTAAATATTCATAGATTAATAAAATATAGCAATTTTCTTCATTCTCCCCTTGTTTTAAATAGTATTAAGATAAATGAATTAGGAAAAAATGATGCCGTACATTTTAATGCAGTCCATATCTTTTAGGCTGATGAAAATGAAACAACTATTTTTTAGATAAATTCGATATATTTAAAGATGATAATACAAAATAAGGTTTTTATTTAAATTAATCAGTATCGGAATCAGCCGCTGAGTTGTTATCGGAGTCAACGTCTTCATCGACGTCCGAATTATCTTCTCTATCATTTTCTGAAACATGAATAAGTTTTTGTCAAAATTAAAGTCTTACGTACAGATTGAAGATGTAAAGATATATTTATTCACCTATGACGTTATCAATTTCTTCGCCTGATTCCTCATCCGGTTCCGTTATGTCACTGACTTTTTGGGGGCATTCCTCGCCGTGGAACCAGTCGAAATCGTACCGACCGTCATTGAACATCCATCCATATCTTATTGGTAACAAGGTCGACGGTATTTGTTTGTAGGCATTACACCAAATCTGTGCTATGTAGGTACTTCTCTTCATATGTTGTTTTAACTCCCTGAAACAAGGGGGAAACGACGTTGCTTCCAATTTCATAGCTTTCTTTTTGAAAGCTTCATTACAGCTTTACGTCATAACAGAACGTCGCTCCGTAAACGATATATATGTAAATTATATTTATTTCATATTTTTATTACTTTTTTATCTATATGAACTTTCAGATTTGTACGGCATTAACTTTTTATAAATTACTAGAGGATGCCCGCGACTTCGTCCGCGTGGATTTAGATTTCAAAGATCCCGTGGGAACTGTTTGATTTTCCGGGATAAAATGCCTATGTCACTTACAGGATCGCAAGCTACCTCGGTACCTTTCATACAAATCGGTTAAGCGGATGGGTTTTTAGGAATCCCGTGGGAATTCTTTGATTTTCCGAGATAAAAAGTTGCATAAGTCAATTACAGAGACGCAAGCTACTTCGGCACCAAATTTCATACAAATCGGTTAAGCGGATGGGTTTTTGGGAATCCCGTGGGAACTCTTTGATTTTCTGGATAAAAAGTAGCCTATGTCCGTCCCCGGGATATAAGCTAACCCTGTACCAAATTTCGTCAGAATCGGTTAAACTGTTGGGCCGTGAAAAGGTAGCAGACAGACAGACAGACTGATTCACTTTCGCATTTATAATATTAGTATGGATTGCATTAAGTACAAATAAACTATCTAAATGCCGTATAAAAAAATATCGTCATAAATTTCACTTTACATTTCGTTCTATGGATTTTTCCTTGAGTTTTTTTCCCCTACAAACCTTTGGACCAACGAAAATGTACGGCATGTAAAAAAATATTATCTATGCATAAAATACTTTCAAAATAAATTAATTTTATGTTGTTTCAAATCACCCCCCGGAGCACGGAAAGAGAGGGAGTTGCAATCCTCGATTTTTTCCCCTTGTCGCATGATATTTGTACGGCGTTGCGGAATAATGGATTAGAGGCTGTATTGAAACAGTATGAAACTAATGCCGTACAGAATGAAATGACCAAATTTACCCCGGAAATTGTCAGAAAATCAAAAAAATTACCGACTTTGTGGCGCACTATTTTTTTACGGCACTGCGCGCTTTCTTACTATTTTTCATGGATCTATCGATGGTAAAAATGCCGTACAAAAATATATGACCAAAATGTACTCACTCTACCTGCACTTTTGAATTCTCACCAGCACTCAGTTGGACAGCTTACAAGTGACGGCATAGTGCTGAATCGTATTATTTTATGCTCTTATATCGTCCTATATACGTCATCTGGTGGTTCATATGACCCATCCATTTTTGTACATGGGCCCGTAGTCTACAATATTATAAATGCAAAAGTTGTCTGTCTGTCTGCTATCTTTTCACGGCTCATTTGTTTAACCGATTTTAATGAAAGATACAGAGATAGCTTGCATCCCGGGGATGGACTACTTTTTGTTCCGGAAATCCAAAGAGTTTCCACTGGATAAAAAAAAACCAAGTGGACGATGTCACAGGCATAATCTATTTGGTACAGAGAAGCGGGCGTATTTTGGAGTGGAGACTGCGTACCGGTAATAGCAACATCTAACCTGCTGGACCGATGACCAGGTCAATGAGGAAAGCAGGGCCGTCTTTGGTGGTGCGCTCTGGAAAGGCCTATCTATATGTTCAGAAGTGGACACGTATCATGAACAGACTTTTTTTTAGCATTTCCCAACGCGTCTTTAATTAGATTAGCTTGAACCTACCCGGAAATCGATTTATGAAAATTGTTAGCTTCTAATTCTCTATGGAAATATTCACCACATCAAATCAGATTAATCATTAAACTAATAAATAATTCTTTTGTCAAATTATATGAATTAACAAAACATCTATGTTCGTTGATGCGAACACAATGCCAATTAGTGGACATATTTCATTATTTGTGGTAAACCACACACAATATTACTTTGCCATAAACATTTATGTTTTAGTAGAATAGATAATATCAAATCTAGGTACATAACAAAAATACATTATTATCAACCAAAAATCCTTCGAAGATCTGTACTTTTATAAAAAATGTGCGACTTCGCGTGCGAGTCCGACTCGCACTTGACCATTTTTTATAAAATCAAAATCCAATCATCTAAAGCTGAACTGTCTATTTTGAACTTTTGTAATGACAAAAATGATTAGATCTTGAAATTCTTTTAGATTCAATATCCAAAATATCCAAAGGTACCTACTGATAACATAAACGCGTTGATATAATTCTCAACTTACCTCAAAATATATTACAAATCATTCCACTTCATTAAAAAACTGCATTGCCGAGAAAAAAAAGATCGTCTTCCACTCCAGAAATTTTCTATTTGTGCGGTATAAGCCCTATAAATAAGCGCTATCTTTCCTGCAATTATCTCCGTATTTATGAGAGGAAAACGTCGACCTCCGGTTGAATCGTCCGCTTTAGCGTACCCGATACACTGTTTATTATTAGATAAAACCGATGGTTGATTTTTTACATTTGAAAGTGTATTATTGAGCCTAATAATATTAATTATTATTAGCCTATAACACTATTGGCTTTACCGGCTATATTTTGTTGTTATATTTAAAGCTTTATTTTGTGGGTATATCTTAATACTTTAAACGAGTTTAATCTCAGAAACTCAGGTTTTATGCCGGGGCTTAATCATTTCGTGATAATTAATTAAGCACTAATCAACTTTAAAAATAAAGTTTTAAATATATCATACGTATATCCATTATTAATATTATAAATGCGAATGTGTCTTTGTCTATTTATTACCTTTCCACGCCCGTCTGTTTAACTGATTTTGATGGGTACAGGGATGGCTTACCTCCCAGTGACGAGGTCCCACGGGATATTTAAAAACCTAAATCCACGTGCACAAAGTCGTAGGCATCATCTAGAAGGGTCATAAAGGTTTTAGCAAACTGAATTTCTTCACAATAATATAGGAAAGCTGGGGAAAATCGATCACCCCTGTTATCCGGCAGTCCGATATAATGGGGCCACAACGGAACACTATCTTCGAACGAGATTTCTTTTACTCAATTCGGGACCATAATTTAACGTCAACGTATTGGATACATGAAAGAATAAATTGTTTCACAGCGCAATATTTTTTGTCTATGGTCTTATTTTTCAAGTGGTAACATGCTTGTAACTTAATGCCCCTTGTATTATACATTTGCCCAACGCGCTCGGCCATTGTACACAGTATTACACCACTATAGCATAGGTTTAATTAATAAGTATTTCCGCGTGCGACTTACGTTGGCCGGTTTGCCACTAGAAGATCTTGACGCATTACGCAAACGGCTGTCACATGCTGGCCGGTTTTCGCCGAATGCATTAATTGTCCAATATAAACTGGAGGCTTAATATCTCGATGAATCATTTAAGGCTCTATCTTGTGAATAAAGTTCTAATATCAATTAAATTATAATGTATAGTATTTACGACAGTATACACAGTATACGACAGGTTGAGATGGCAATCGGGGTATAATGCGGGGGGACGCCCCGCTTGCCATTTTAACCTGTCGCGTACGTTAGGTTAGTACAATGCTTTGCAATGAAATAGCTGTTGTAAAGTCATTATATAGCGGTGACAGGTATTACTCTATCTATTTAATTCGTTATAATATTTAAGATCTAAAATATATTTAAATAATACTTAATTTATAAACACAAAAGTACAATAAACCCCTATTTGTCTATTTCTGTCGGTCTGTTAGGTTTTCACGGCCTATCCATTTGATGGTGATGATGACTGATTGAAATCGATTTTGACAAGGTGCAGAGATACCTTGTATCCTGACTCCCGGAGACAGGCGTAGGCTAATTTTTAGGAATAAGAACATTAGAGTTCCCACGGACTAAAAATACCTTAATTCACAAGCACATAAAGTCGCAGGCCTCATGTCGTATGGTTAAATGGAATTTGAAAAAACTTCACAAGAACATAAAGGGCAGGAGTTCTGTATTTAATTTCTTGCCACTTTTGTTGCAAGAAATCTTCTGCGGGCTTGCACTTCATTTCTCTTACAAATTGAAATTTTCTTTATTCACAAGAAATAAAATCCAGTAAAAATCTTTTTAGATTTTAATATAATAAATAGGGGATGATCGTGCGAAGTACATGTACGAAGCAAGTGCCTAGCTCCGTCTAATTTATTGGAATTTTATGTGGAGTAATCAAGCAAAGTGATTTGAGAGGGCGTTTAGAAGGCTCAAGCATGACACGGAAGACTAGGACACACTCATTCCCAGCTCGGTCTGATATAAATCAGCCCCAAGTTCAATCTATAAGAGCCATACACCCATGTACACAGAAAATGTTAAAAGGGTAAAATTTGAACACTGACATAATGTCCTCGACCGAATTTCGGCCACGTCGTCCAATCACCACAGAGATTATAGCCATTTTTTCGGGAGGTATTATACTGCACAAGGGTGAGCGAAAATACAGGTGTACTCCATATAATCTCCCCACTCTCATAGTGCCGAAGGGACGGCAATCCGACACAACCGGATGGAGGTGAGGGATAGACCGACGACGGTTTAACGTGCACAACGCACGTTTAACGCTGTACACAGCTGAACCACTGCCATCTTTCTAACTCTGTCCTGGTACCTACTGAGTACTCCAAATATCTACTATCTCTATACATAGTAATAACAAAGATGCTTCCCAGCATCCGTATGTGCTAAATGGATTTTAATGCGGTTTTGATTAATAGATAGAGAATGATTCAAGAGTATGGTTTACATGTATAGTTTAATATTATTTTTAAAGCTACCAGTGCAAAGCTGGGCCGGGTCGCTAGTTCTCAATAATAGAAGAATTCAATACCTAACTATTATGTCTCACGCGGAACTCAAACTCAGGACCTCGTCATCCCCAGTCAAATATGTTAATCACTAGACCAACGAGGTGGTTAAGTTCGGACATAATTGGATATGCAGTAATAAATATTACATTATCATCCGCGTCCATACAACAGTCCATATAATAACTTTAATAATATGCGGTCATCCCTCGGCGCGAAGTTTTCAAATGTCTGTTTATGATATTCAGGCGGCTAGTCCCTTTCTTGTTAATCCATTATTCAAAAGTCCTAACCACCTATAATAAAATACTAAAATACTTCGCTCAAATAATTTAGGAGTACTAATTAGGTAAGATACCTGAATCTTATAAAAATTAATCAACACATCTGCTCACACTTTCAGGAAGTTTCCTTATCAGTTATATAAAAAATTCAGTTCGTTTTATGTAAAAAATTACTGCACTCGTCTCTTATTCGCCTTCCTGTGAATATTCTTAGGTAGGTGATATAACTGACATAAAAGATGCTTTACAGCATTTTCATATGCCTCTTATCTTTGCATAATGCTAACACGTAATGCACTTTATGCGTGTCGTAAAAACCTTTTTAAAAGGATCACCCAAAGTAGTGACGAGATTTTTACGAGTTACTTAAACTAGGGAACTGATAACCGAACTGAAAAGAGCTTGGAATTATATATTTAAAGGGGCAGTTTACTATTATTTTATTGGTCGATATAAATATGTACACCCTCAACAATTTAAAAGATCTTACGAATTGAGGTCTGTCGTCAATTGACATTGATTATGCGTAGGTACAATCAAAGGCCTTAAGTCCCGTAAGTCGTTTAGTACTTTAATGATCATATTCACGTGGCACGGTTACGCACATGCGTTAGGTGTGTGTGGCGTGTTCATAGAAAAAGGTCATAAGTGCGACAGGTTTTTGATGCAATAATTTCGCGGAATTGCTACTCGAACTCTAAGGTCGGCCGTACATGCGTAGACACTGAACTTATGATGACAGTGACTACGCAGAAAAGACGTATAGGCTCTAAGACTTTTATAAATATACTCGTACATGGATCAATTATGCCATTCGTAGCATAATGCTAACAGGTAGGTACTTAAAGCGCCTTGAGTGTAATAAAAAGCGTGTAGCTGTCTCCAGGCCAAGTTTTTTATAAGAAAAGGCTTGCTTTCCTTTAGAGTGCAGTTAAAGTATGATAAGTAAGTCAAAATGAATAGGAAATAATAGTCAAAGATAACAACTCGAGTTTAGAATTTGATAAGTTAGGTAGGTACGTGACATCAAAAAGTTTAAGTCAAAGTTTTATCAGATCTAAATTAGCTATTTCCATACGAAATGAAAAAAAAAACCCTAGAACACGGAATTACATTAATTTGAATCGTGTACTGGAAGCTAGGTTTGATACTCGCTGGCTCTGTCTCTATATGGGTTGTTATCGTAAATATTGTGAGTAGAGGACGTAAAAGTAGCAATCACTTAGTTTTCAGTTCTTTCCTACTCTCACAAACAATGTGATGATTTTTATAGAACATGCAACCCAGCCTGTAGGTGGTGCGCATACTGTCATCATTGTTTTATACACCTAGACCTCTTATTGGCTTCCATGCTGTTTTCTGTAATAAATAAGTTTACAATCTGATTCAAACTTGTTTAGTCGTTTTGATAGATTAATTTTTTGAAACCTTTTCCTAAAGACACTATTTATTTAAGAAAACTGGTATAAAATTATTTCTGAGGTTTGATTTCTCATCTAAATATGACGAGCCGACTTTACCCCTACTAACATACCTAGTTAGTAGTCTCAAAAGTTATATTTAGCTACGCCAAACACCACCTGTGACAATTTCTAATTTTACCTACAGGAAATCAATAACAATACAAGAATTCTTGTTCCCAAAATAAACAGTCGCCCTTGCGCCATCTGCAACCGCTAAGAAACCTTATTAGGTCGCTATAACAAATCGAAAAGGGATATAAGGAAACTTGAGGCGTATGGCTGTGTTATTAGGCAATACCTACTTCCGATTGGTTTCTGCACCGTAAAGTAATAGAATTAAATATGTCGTGCTTATATTATATTCATGAGTAGATACTCGATATAGGTGGATATATTATGTGTGACGCTTTGTTTTGTCGATCCTGGTTCAAGGAATTTAAACTTTCAGTCTCAACTTCGGAAATCTTTCAGTCGGAAAGTTAGAGTTATCTAGGTACATAATATTATTTTAAATAAAATGAAAAAAGTTCCCATCCATCTGCCAAAAATTTTACACGGGGCCAAACGATACCACAAACGGTCTTTCATAACAACACTTTAACTTTACTAACATTAGTTTTTAAGCATCAAAATTGTCTACAAACAAAGTGAGTCCTGGTTGCTCTTAATAAAGATTTATTATTATTATTATCATCTATATAACTTACTCTCACGCCCGGTTACAAAATAGAGATATATATATATATATATATATATATATATATATGATGATCATCCCTATCTTATAAACATGATATCTAAAATTATGATACCTTTTTTGGTAGAGAATTTTCTTCGGTTTCTTTTGATAAATATCATTTTACTCTAAAAGTTAACAATTACTGAGAAATTCGCAAACACCCGTTTGTCCTTGAACCTTAGACCCTGTGTAAAGTTTTAGCGGTACTCGGATGGATGGGAACTTTGACATTTTATTTATAGCAAAAATATCATAGTTCACATTAAATCTAGCTTAATTTCCCTGGGCTATTTCCACACATTTAAGGCAACATGTACTACAACACGGCATAAATAGTATTGTAAAGTTACTGTTTTAATTAGAGAGTGGCGACGCATCCTGTGGTGTCGACCCAGCGTCTGTTAATTTAGTAGAATAAGATAACTTTTTGTTCTGCGATATGCCCATAGTGTGAGCGCTCTAAAAGTTGGCCACAGTTGACCTCGTCATGTCACCCTCGAGAAGCGATCTGTCTTGAGGCTCTCGTTGTCTATTGTGTCGGCTTATAGCCGCAATATCCTCTTATCGGTTGGGGATGAATTATATCGTAGACGCTCTTACGGATTGGCTGTCATTTAATATTCGATGGTAATTTAATAGCAGTTTAACCATATCATTAGATTAGGTTGGTTACATCCATACTAATATTAATAATAATAATAATAATAATCACTCAATATATATATCTATTTTGTAACCGGGCGTGAGAGTAAGTTATATAGATAATAATAATAATAATAAAGCCCTTTATTACTGAACAACAGAATGAAGTTTTACAGAAGTTTTGCATACAACTATAGTACCTAGGTGTAATCTAACTAGTACATTTTTTAATTTTATTATTTTAACATAAATTTTATTATTTTAACATTAATGTAGGCACTTATTTTCTTAATTACTTATTATTATATTTTTCTATATATACATTTTTATTTTTGTTTTGTTTATTTTATCTTCAGTTTTTCTAATTTTAGTATAAGTACCTACTTTCCTTTATAACATTCCAGAGTTTGGCCTAGCTTACTGTTTCAAACAAAGTTTTATCTCAAAATATGATAATAGGTAGGTGCTAAAACTCTAAGTTATTTTTCTTTCTTTTTGATTGAAATATTCTTTTTATATTTTACAATGAGTAGATATACAAATTGCAAGTTAAGTTATAAGTAATATTCATTCTTATGTACTTGTCTACTAAACGGAAAGCAACACAAACAATTTGTTTTTATTTTTTTATTACATTGATTACACCTAGAAAAATCTGTTAAACAAATTATTCGGTTTACTTACTTATATTATTTTTGATATGTAATCCAAGAAAGTACTTTTAACAATAAAACTGTATGTTAAGTAGTTGTATTATTTTTATCCTAATGTATAATATTGTAAGCTTTTTAGTAACATACTGCAAGTATAATATTATATAAAATTATTTTTTAATTGGAAATTCCTACTATAATCTCTAATCAGTGAACAAATTACTTAAATGCTAATTAATTTCCAGTAGATACCTAGTTAACTGTCTAGCTGTTCAGTACACCCTTAAGGTGTGAGGCCTCCTTCAGATGTTTGCTGTGTTCATTTAACAGACGGTAGTCAAGTGACCTATGAACTTGTTATTTGCACTGAAGGGTAGTGGTCTAACCTCTCACGGGGACCAGCCGGATTGAGAGGTGGAGAGGGTCTATACAATGGTTTTCTAGCAAGTTTTATTATTCTAGGTTAGTGCATCTGTATAATATCAAGAATATTTAATTCTTGGTCTTATTTTTGTGTTTTCCTATTTTTATTGTTGTTTTTGAAATTATGGTTGCTTACTACCTCTTGGGAAAACAAGGGAAAATTCATCTTATTGTTGGTGATTTTTGTTTCCATTCCAGTTTTAATTTGGTCTAATATTATAATTTTATCATAAATTAATTTTGCGTTTTTTCCATTTTTTCTTTCTTCAGTAAGTTTTTCTCTAAGTTGTTTTCTCTTATTAAGAATCTCTTTTGGAAAATCTTCCATAATATAGTAGTTTGAACTGTCAAGCATTTTCTTCTTTTTTAACAAGTTGATTTTCATTCCTACTGTTTTTAAGGTTACAATTACAGGTCTAAAAGTGCCTGTCTTTTTACCAAGTCTTCCCACATACTCCAGACTATCATTGCTGTAGTTCATTTTCATGTTGTTGTTTATTATATTTAGTACATATTTTTCTAAATCATGGTAGCCATTTTCTTTTTCTTCTACTCCAAAAAATATTAAATTTTTTCTCCTTATGAATTTTTCGAAATAGTTAATGGATTGTTGCTGTTTTTCTAATTTTTCTTCCAGCATTTTAGTTTTAAGTTCCATGTTTTGAAATTTCTCATTGATGTTATCATTTATGCCATTTATGTTTTGTTGTATATTATGTAATTCTTGTTTTTGTGTGTTCATTTGAACTTGTATTTCACGTAGTATTTGTTTAATTTCTTCCATTTTTAATAAAAAACGTTGTAAACTACGAGAACTGCAGAGGTATAAAACTAGGCAATCATAAATCGGTATTTCGGTAAGTAGGTAAGTACCTGGATAATTTCAATAGCTTCGTATCAAAATCCTCGAACGTCATACATTGGAACTGCCTGCTGCATTTGTGGGTAGATGGCGTCAGAGGTAATCTTATCCAAGAATTATTTATTCGACAGTTTAAGTTTTTAGGTTATAATAGTTATATTTCACTTTTATTTTTCTGTTCACGTCCAAAATTTACGTACACAAACCTGCGAGATTATTCATTTAAGAATATTAGCTCAAAATTCAAAACAATTTGTAACTTATGATGATTTTTGTAGGTCCTGGAACTCCATTGTCCGTTGAGAATTTCTTTATGTTTTTTATCGCAAAACTGCTGTAATTTTACTAGATTATTATCACTAGTTATAGTTTAGCCACTAATGCAACAAATTATCTCTTTTTATTGCAATAATAATCTATATTTTTATTTTAAAACACTTTTTGGTACGGAGCTGATGTTAATCAGTGCACTGTTGCGCCCTCTCATACTAATATTACAAATGCGAAAATATATCTGTCTTTCTGTCTGCTAGTTTTTCTTAGCCCTGGAACGGACATAGGCTAAGTACTTTTTATCTCGGAAAGTCAAAGAGCTTCCACGTGATTTAAAAATAACTACTTCCACACGGACGCAGTCACGGGTAGCATCTATTTTAAATTATTAGTGAAGGTGCCACTAATATGATTACTAGCAAAAAACAGATGAACACAGAATGATAATTATTTGTGATTACTATTTATGTCTATAATAATAAATGGACCATTGCTTTATTTCCGATTTTACGTATTTACTGACCTGTAAGAAGAGTGTACCCATATATATTTATTTGGTAAGCGTTTTATTGAACATCCTTATGTTTGTTGGGATATCCATTACGGATTGTAGCGGTCAAATGGCAGAAATATACAGAGCTTAGCGGTAAAAGGGTTGTCTCAAACGTGAAATCGAAAAGCCGAAGACAAATTCTGATTTGAGTTGTCACACCTAAAGAATAAATAAAATAATAATATAAGACAGATTTGAAGATATAAGTTGTTCTGCCAATATTAGTATAGCTTGTTACGGCTATATTCACGTATTTAGTCGACGTAAGGCCGATAGTTTAAGATAGAAGTTAGTTTAGTTTAAGATAGTTCACGATAGTTTAAGAGGGGTCTCTCCGTCACTCGTTCTATACAAACGTAGTTCCAATTTCATTTAAATATTAAGGCATTAAGGCACAGATATTAGTTTCTAGAATATGTCTGCAAAATTTCATGGACTTTGGTTGCTTAATATTCAAATGAAATTGGAACTACGATTGTATAGAGTAAGTGACGAAAATTGAACTGCCACTTTGTGGATATCTGAGGAATTACTTTAAAACATTTTATCAACCAGCTTGTGAACTAAAATACTTTAAAAAAATATTTTATGGTCCAACCCGCAGGGTTTCGTCTCTTAAAAATATGCTAATCTCAAAAGTACTGAACTACTTTTATTCAAGTTTTCACCAATAGAGCTATTTCTGCATATAGAATGTAATATTGTCTAAAATTAAAAAAACGTTTTGTTTACTTGATCTTATACAATATACTTACACAATCTATATAAATACTAATATAATTTTTATTAAATATTTCTTTACCTCAATAAACAACAATTGAAAAAAACCAATCAAATACAAACACATATTTTATTAGAATTCTGTGATATCAATATACGTAGAAAGCGCTGGAAAACGCGCCAGGGCAACTTACCCTAAACTTGTCTTATAATAACATGCAATATCACAGGATTTAAAAGAAATGTACGAAAATACGAGGTAAAAATCATCTCTAGGTACGTGTCGCAATCACAGGTGTCGGATAAAGTACTTATGTGAAGCTTAACGAGACATTGATTCGAACGATACGCGGGGATAAAAGAGTAAAGCAATGATATATTTCCCTATATTCTTATTACTGGGCGTAAACAATGATAAAAATGAATAAAAATATTAGCTACTGTTACTGGATTTAGGTTTCTTAATACCCCGCTCGGGAACAATATTCCTACAGTAAAAAGTAAGTGGTAGATAGGGTTTTATGCTTGTGCAAGATTTCTTTGAGATCGGTTGGTTAGTTTTAGTAAGTAATAAATCTTTGTTTTTTTTTAAAAGATTTGTTACTTCTTAACGCCTCACAAATTTAAATGAAGGTTTCCGTTAAGAAACGATTTTGGAAAATTCAACCCCTAAGGGGGTAAAATAGGGGTTTGAAATTTATATGAAAGACCGTCATACACCTAAGTATTCAAGAAATTTGGTATTTAGGTTTTTGCGGTTAAAAATAAAGAAATATAATGTTTGAAAATTTTACCTCTAAGAGGGTTAAATAGGGGATGGAAAGTATGAAAGCCCGTCATTTTTCAAGTTATATGCATGAAATTGAGTATTTTAGCCTTCGACTAAAAATAAAAGAATAGGCAAGTATTTCCTGAAATCATTAAATGCCTATTTATTCCAGGATTTATTTGACCGATTTTTTTAGCAAACAGGAAGTATTATCACCAAATATACCCAAATCTCGCACTGTAACGGTCAACCATAAGGCGGTTCGGTATCGGTTCCAGTGGTCACATCGGCAAACCGCACGATTCGCTGTCGAAAATCGAGTTAAATTATTTCTTCCTGTTGTAAGGCAACGATACCTAGTAATTTGCCACATTTTGAAAAAGTTAACCTAGCACTTAATATTTGTATTTTACCGAATTATTTTTTTAGTCGATTTCCGTTGTCCGTGGGTCCGATGCACAGACTAAGTTATTTTGTTGACGATTTAAATCCGGCTTTATAAACACATTAGGTAAGGTGAAATTCGTATGTTGATAACTCTTTCTAACCACTCTGAACTCTTTAATAAAGCTTAGATATATAGTAGAGTTACTATCTCGATTTTAGAATTCCGTAGCTAAAGGTTGCCAACGGGATCCTGTTACTAAGCCTCCGTCCGTCAGCAGGCTTATCTCATGAACTGTAATAAGTAGTAAATTTTCACAGTATGTATTCTATTGCCGCTTTAAGAACAAATAATAAAAATCCAAGATAGCGAATTTCAAAATGACCATTAAGCAAATTAAAAAAAAAAAATGTGCATAGTGCTATAATATCTTGTGCTATGGTACCTACGGAACTCTTCGTGTGTGAGTCCGACATGCACTTCACCGATATATTTAGTATTTTCTTTTACTGTCAAGCTAAGCTTAGGTAATAATAGTGTTCAATCTTGAAGCTTTCTCTAAAAATAGAAAAATCTTAAAATATCTTACATAAAGGACCAAGCGGGTATCCTTTAAAAAATATTATTTTAAAAATGAGGGTCGTCGTCATTTAGAACCGTCACAAACAGGCAGCGATGGCTTGGTCCTGCTTAATATTCCGATAATGATCCAAGTTTTCGGAAGGTCCTAACGGTAATAAGGCACTTTGGTATACGCAAAATATATCTCAAGTTGCCCAAGGGCCTGTGAAATTTGGTCGTCATGACTTTCTGTTACATTGAACTTTGTATACTTAATTATTTCTTTTTTGCTTTGATGGTAAGTTTAAATAAAAAGTTGCTCACTGCATGGCTACCTTTTTAGGGTGTCAAGGAAAAAACGGAACCCTTATAGGATCATTTTGCTGTCTGTCAGTCTGCCTGTTCCTAGTCCGCCTATTTCCAGTTGACCTAGAATTATGAATGGCAGGAAGTTAAGTCTTATAGCAACAGTAAAGGAAAAACTCCGAAAACCGTGAATTTGTAGTAACATCACAAAAAAAAATATTCATGAACAGTATGTAAATAATCAAAATTTATCAATTTTCAAAGTAAGATAATTATACCAAGAAGGGTATCATATGAAAGGGCTTTACCTGTACATTCTAAAATAGGTTTTTATTTATTTTTATGAATAATGAAACATTTAAATCCACTAGAAATAATATAATAATAATGTAATACAAGAGAAACAAATGCCAATTTTGTTTTATATTCTTTAGAAAGGTTTACATTTTGTATGGTAAAAAATATAAAAACTTGTTCGTAGGTAAATTGACACTTTTTCGCCTTTCAAAGAACGTTTCCGGCACTTCGGTTCCGGTCAGGTACGACCGTTGTTAGCACGCATTGCCACAAAATTTATGAAAAGGTTGAAAAAATATTTACCATTTTAGTATAGTACCTACCTCGTACCTTTAGCCACGAAGACTTATTGAATCAGTCTGTCAAAGGCATTTCCCCGAAGCTGATAAAGAAAATTGAAATTTCGTAGGTATAGTATTTGAAGGTCGAGTTCCGAGAGGACAGGAGAAAAGTTGACTAGATCTTCGGTTCAAATTAATTTTTTATTGATTATTTCTAAAAATTTGTTATTTTAAGTACAAACATCAAGCTGTGCTTTTTAATAATATTGTTTTCAATTTAACTAAAAGCTGTTTGCTTGTAAAGTTTTACCGCCAAGTATTTTAGTTTTTTTTAAATTTATTTACTAAGTTTTTGCTATACGTTAACCAGCGAAACCTTTATTTAATCTAAATGCATCCTTCTCCGGGTTGTGCTAAATGTTGTTGAAATTGGTTGAATCACGCACAACATACACATTCGATTTGTGTTTTGCGTTTTGTTGCGTTTTAAAAAACATATTATAGGTTTTCTTAGCTAAGTTTTATCACTGAAGAACATTCCCAAAAAGTTTAAAAAAAGTTTAAAAATACAAGAGCTTTGTTAAAAGCTCGAATCAAGTATCAAATTCTCTTTATTGGACTATCCATTTGGTACATGATTTGGTTTGTTCATAAACGATCGTGAAGGCGAACTGTCGGGTACCCGCTAACGTCACGACACCATTACCATGCGCGGCACATTGGTTTTTTGAACATAAAACACGTGAAAAGGCCATTTGTATGCCGAAAACGTTCGCATATAGCAGGTTAAATAGTTATGCGTACAGCGGCGGTCGGTGGCGCGGTAAAACGGAAAAGAGCCGACAAGTATACGTACAGTTCGGGATCATGATTTCGAGTTAAATGGACAATTATTTGCGTACAATAAAGCTTTGTTGAGTTTGTTGCAATATTGGTTGTATTGCAATGGTAAGCCGCCAAAACGGCATCGGTTCGATTTGGGAGTTCAGAAGTCCGATACTTGGCATGTAACTCTTTGAAGTCATGTGCGTTTTAAACAATTAATTAATATAACTTGCAATAATGGTGAAGGGAAAGGGTTCTTCATAGTTTTTAAAGAAGTCTGCCAAGTGCCAACAAGGTTAAGATGTCGGTCTCCTTTTCGGGGGTTGGCGATTCGATCCCTGGCTTGCACGTCTAACTAACGGGGCAATGTGTTTTAATTAATGATATACTAGGCGATGCCCGCGACTTCGCCCGCGTGGATTTAGGTTTTTGAAATCCCGTAGGAACTCTTTGATTTTCTGGGATAAAAAGTAGCCTATATGCAGGATATTATCTATATCCATTCCAAATTTTAGCCAAATCCGTCAAGTAGTTTTTGCGTGAAGGAGTAACAAACACACACACACACACACACATACACGCAAACTTTCGCCTTTATTACTTGCTTTAAAGGTGAAGAAAAACGCCTGAGACTTCTCCATAATATTCTCAAAGTGTGTAAAGTCTACCAATCGGTACCTACTTAGCTAATGAATGATTATGATATTCCGGTATATCCACCACCGTATAGTTTGTTATTTGCGATAATATCGCCAGAATGAATCAGCACCGGCTACTTTCCGAAAAACCGCTACGCGACCATACAAAATGATAATAATTGTGGTAGATGGTAGATACATTTACCTACTGATAACCTCCAGCTATGCTCACTGGACAAGTGTAAAATTATTGTTAATAAGTATTGCGGTTTATTACATTATTTAACTGTCAGCTAATTATAAAAAATGACTACCTTAATTTAAATGGGTACTAAAATACCTACCGCTACCTAATGAATTTATGTTTTTCTACAAAACACGTCAACTAAGAAGATATAAGATTATGTTATTAACAATTATATAATAACTAAATGATGCTGATGTTTTAAAATACCGTGGAAACGTGTTGATTTTCCGGGATAAAAAGCCTATGGCCTTCCCCGGGATGCAAGCTATCTCTGAACCAAATTTCGTCAAAATCGGTTAAATCATAAATGGATGGGACGTGAAAAGCTAGCAGACAGACAGACAAACACACACTTTCGTATTTATAATATTATAGTATGGATATATAAATATTATGGATTATTCTTATTAATGACGCACCACTAATAAAACTTCGAATAAAAGAGTTTCAAGCTAGAAAAAATTACAGAGATTTGCTCTGCTACCTTCCTAATGAAATAATGCAGTATCGCAATAAAAGACTTTATTTTCCGGAACAAAGCAAATGCATTTCGTAGAAAATCCCTATTGTAGGGAGCACCGTCCTTTGTTATTCATACAACATCAGTTACGATGGTAGAAAAAGGCTTTTGAGTAAGAAATGGGTCTCTATATTGTGCAATTTTTTATACCACTCCGATTTCACACAAGTGAAAAAAATATTTTTTAAGAGCAAGACAATAACAAAACTATTACTAATTTACCAATTTTTGTTCTGTAAAAACTGTTATTCAAATCACTTCACGTTGGGCTTCAATATTCAATATAATAGCAATTTAGGTGTAAGAGGATATAATATGGTATTTAAGTCATAAAAGTATCACTTTGGGGGCCTCGCGGTGCGTCGCCGCGCGCGGCACGAGGCATTCGCGGTGCGACCGCCTCCAAATTACCAGCGCTTATAGTGTTATACCGTTTATTACGATTTTATTATTAAAACATTTATACAACCATCAAAAGTGTTATCAATACAGTCCAATTCAAAGTGCAGCGCAACACATCACTATACAGAATGCAAACAACAAACCTCTTAACAATTCAAAAATATTTATTTGACGAGGTTCCACTCGAGGAGATATGCTTTAAAATTTGAATATGCAGTATAAGTAGCGGGAATAATTTTCTCTGACACAACTTTACAGCTTTAGTCTCTTTTTATAACGATTGTGACACACGAACAGACGGATCGACCAACAGATAGTCATACAGAGACAGACTAGCTGGATGAAACTACACAAGTTTCTTGTTTTACGATAGAACCCTAAAACCTGTAATCTCACCGGGTACAATTGACGAAGCGGTCTACGAAGGACGCAGCTTAATCTGAAAATCTTAATATGGCACGCCTTTTTGATTTCTATAATATGGCATTGTACTGGAATGCTAACTCGCTTGGGGTTCTTACCAGTCAAAGTCGATGGCTTCTACCAGACCAGTACTCTAATTTGCACTTACACGTCGAACCACAGCGCCAGGGAGGTGTCAGAATTATTAATGTAAAAATTATGTCGCAGGTGATCTACCTCGGCCACGAAGTAAAGGAGAGTACGTGTTCGTGATAGCGCAACTGCTGTTCGGGCTGCTACTCTTTGCAACTGTGCTGGGCCACGTCGCGAACATCGTCACATCCGTCAGTACAGCCAGGAAAGAGTTTCAAGGTGAGTGTCTATGTCTATGTCTGAGATCTAAGGTTGAAATCTATAGAGCGCACTTTGACTTTGCTTAGACTTAAGTTTCAGATAAAACGAGACAGATTTATGCCAGCGGTATAACGCTGTCTCATTTTTTACCTTAATAGATGCTCAGTGGCCCTGACTAGTTTTTTTTTTCAGTTGTGTTTAATATTACCCTTTAACTTGGACTTTGAATCTAATATGTCTCAAAGTGTATCAATTATTTATCAATTCATTGAGTCGTTCAATGATTAACAATCAGTTAAATTACATAGCTACAAATAAATCCATAATTTATGGTTCTAACATGCGGGAACATTTTATGGCGGTTGTAAACGACCTTTATTTTGGGCACAATAATTCACCCTACGTCGGGGATCAACGCGTTCAATTATGAGCGTGATTGAATGTTAACGTATTTATCGAAATGAAAATTGATGTAATCGTATGTATTGGCTTTATTATTTGCACAATTCAATTTGGCCTTAATTAAACCAAATTTACTTGTAACTCTCAAAACTATAAGTAATGAAGTGAACTGGAAATAAAATACGAACGCACCTAACTTGACTATATATATCGTGCACGGGATTTCACTCATGTAATTTCGCTGTAATGTAACATATCGAAATTTTATACACGTAATATGATATATAAATAAAGCGCGTGCCATATTTGACCCTGGCCTAAGACGAAAAGCAAAGAGGATAAGGTTAGTCTTAATCATTAGGTAGAGCTGCATCCGAATTAGCGCGTAATCCACGCGAGGCTCCGGTCAGTTTAGACTTCATAGAAGTAGATAGTGATATCTAGTCAGTGGACGAGACCCATACTATTACGGATTAGGTATGCTATCTTGCTGGTTTACTCTATTCGCCACTCCTCACACTTTTTTTCTCTCTCTAGTCTGGCTTTACAAAGATTAGCCAATGACAATTTTGTAGTTATTTACAAGTTAGGGAAACTATATAAGTACCTATGGACTTCGTCTGTGCCGGCGCTCGCTGACACACGCGCGGCACCCCTAATAGAGCGCTTCCCAGTCAGTTCCACCACCAAAAACACCAGTAAAACACAAAACCCTGCCACTTTTAACAAAAAAAAAACACTCCAAAAACGCGCCAGCAAACGTCAGCACAGACGAAGTCCTCCTCACACTTTGTTATTTCGCTATAATATGCTATTCGCTATAAAAGCTTTTTAGAGTTTCGCATTCTGAGCATCAACTAATACACACTAGTTAATAAACTACTACTACTACTACTAGTACTAGTACTAGTTAATAATAAATAGAACACATTTTACTAATGGAGAAAATGACAATGGCCTAAAGCTTTTCTAATGTAAGCCAAAGTCATGCCGTGCCGCTAAACGATTTAGCGTTCCGGTACATTACACTGTTAAAGTCAATTAGTGGGCAAAAGTCCACAAATAATGTGTGTGAGTGCGTAGTGAGTTGCTTTATGAGAAACTTTTTGGCGGCATTCTCTGTTTTTATTATTTGAGGACTGAATTATTTTTCCTATAAAAAATCTCTCATACTCAACTTTGTAATTTTATTATTTATCCTATACCTTCCAAACCTCAGCACCCGCCAAACAAATCTCCTAACACTAACCAAACCTTTTCTGAATCCCGAAATTCAATTGTCGCTCGGATTTTATTACTTCGTAGTAACTGACAGACAGCGCATTTTTGTTCATTGAATGCAAACGTTAGGGGGAAGTATGAAAACTCAAAGAGCCAATGATTTTTTAATGATGATGATGAAATTAATCTTTTGGCCGATGATTTTTGTCAGGCCTAGCATAGACTACGGTCTATTTGGGCTGCAAATTACAAACACCAGTCTCAGTTTTTATCTAGTGCTATGATCTACAAAGTTTGGTGTAAAATATTCACTTTTCATCAAGTCTGTAGTTAAATAAATGAATAAATAAAATAAAATTTGATTATGATAAGATATTGGTATACGGACTTTATAATACTAACTGATTCTTCTCCGTCCGCGTGTATTAAAATTTTTAAATTCTCGTGGTACGAGTAACTTTTTGATTTTCCGGGATTAATTTATCTACACACATGCAAAAAAATATGACGAGGCATTTATAACATGGGTGGTGATAGATTATCCTTTTTCATAAATTACCGTTACCGGGATAAATTACATCTAGCATCATCACATTTGAAAATAGTGTCATCTGCTCCGTTAAACTAAATATTATACAATGTCGGGGCTACCGGAGCAGATGCAACTTTTTCCCCATTTGGCCTGGTACCGGGGCAAAGACACCGCGGGCAGATGGGACTCAATCTTTTTCTCAATTAATTTTATTTCATTTTCTAAATGACGCCCGCGACTCTGTCCACGTGAATTTAGTATTTTTTAAACTGTGCAGAAACTCTTTGATTTTCCGGGATAAAAGTAGCCCATGCCTATATCCAGGAAGCAAACCATATCTGTGCCGAATTTTGTCAAATACGGTTAAACAGTTGGGCCATTAAAACCTAGCAGACGACAGGCATACACACTTTCGCATTTATAATATTTGTATGGAAGTATGGATAAAGTATCCTTTGTAGTTTATACTTTAATAGGTATGTTGTAAATTTGTATCCAAATAAAAAAATCAAGAAATTTTTTTCTTTGGCGGTATAAAACCTGCTTTCAAAATCTTAATTTAAATTACTAATCGGTTAAGGTAATTTGTCCGTCAATCAATTTCTCCTCTTATTTATACAGTCGTAAAAGCCATTTTCAACTGCAGCTTCAGAACTATAGTGGATTACTTGCATCCCTTGCATTGGTGGCAGGCATTATCGCGCTAAGCAGGTGGACGTGCGGGCACGCGCGACTACGTGCGTAGTCTGCACACTCGACCCTCCCGTCTCCCGTCCGACAAAACAATCTCTCCCACCGCAATTACCTTGCACTATTGCCAAACCTTACCCCAATTCCGAAATTCAATTTTACCCCAAATTACATTACCTACACGACTTTTACACTAAGTAAAAAAGTTTTTCTCAAACATGAGCAAAAGAGACGTGAACATACTCTTTGTGCTTCATTCAATACATGTACTATCCCTTTTTGCTTCTTCTCAATCGTTCACTCTTAGCAGAGTGGTCGTGGCTATGAATTCTTCCTCACTGCTGCTCGAGCGGTATCCATCCAGCGACTTCTGTTGGTGGCATTACGTGCAAAAGGAAACAAGCGTGTTTGTTGCGGGAGGGATTAAGTCCATCCACCTAGTTGGAAAACGACCACGTGGACGGGTGCCGTTCACTCGATCTTGCATTACGAGATGTTCGATGGTCTACTTTTCCTCGTAAAACACCCAAAGAACTTGAGGATTAGCAATTACGAGCGACGAAAGCCCTTGATTGATTTTCAGTTCTTTGAGCATGGAGTTGTTCGTGATATGCGGTTCAAATCCACTGTACTTAAATATCTCCACGTATACGGTATAAGTTCCACGATCAATGCTAACTGCTAAGCAAGGATAGGATGAGCATTTATACACAGAAAGCGGCAAAGTGTCAACAACTTTAATTAGCACTGCAGCTCGGTTGAAAAGACAATGGCGCCGCGACGACAGAGAGCAGGCTGAATCCGTGACCTTCCTCGGTGGCGCTGCAGCGAAATAGGTCAGCGGCTTGAATGTTATAAATAGCTCGGCGAAAGTCGGGCGCCGCGCCCCATCCCATTGGTTGCGGAGCGTCCCGCGCGTCCGCTTGCAATCGATCCACACGCCGCTCTGTGCGCTCAGTTCTCCGAAGGCCGCAACGTCCGTGCGTCAGCCGAACCGCCGAAGCCTACCAGTTCCACTGTACCTAATGTTCTACACTAGTTGCTCCAAGCGCAAGCACTGCGCTCTACCATGCTCTCGCTCACCGGCAGGCGACCACCTCGTGCCTCCATCACCATAAAGCGACATTACATTACGACGTTAGACGAATGCATGGATTGCGAAATTAGACGTTTACACATGCAACTGATAGTGAAATTAATGTCGTGACACTAATTTCGTGCCACTAACGTCGTAATGTAAATTAAACGTCAACAGTGTCATTGAAATAGCAACTGATCATAGGTGATTATTTGCATTGGTGCATTGGACTTTGGACTGTATCGATATGAGGGATTCAATAAATGAATTTATATTACTCTTAAACCGATGTTATGCATTGCATATTTTAAATCTTAGTAGTAGGTACCTACATGAATAGTGAAATCTGCATTAATTGTTCGATTAAGTTATTCGCATAAAAAGGTCAGTTTTGTAGATCTATTTCACAACACATTGAAAAACAGATAGAATTATTTAAACTCTAGGATTTCTTGAAAATTGGATAAAAAAATCTCGTACGATGTCTACAAAATATCAGAACTTTTCCTTTTTAAACTTGTTGCCCCAGAGGGATAAATAACCCTAACAAATCAACAAAGAAACTTCTCTACTTAAAATAACGCCAGTCAAACTTTTCTCACGAGTTCTGAATTGAGTAGGTTGTAACAATCCATACTAATATTATAAGTAAATACGAAACTATGTCTGTGTGTCTTTTTGTCCATCTGTCTATTCGTTTGTCTGCTAATTTCGGCTACGGCCACGATCATTGTTCACGGCTCATCTGTATTTAACCGATTTTGAAATGAAAGAATTTCCACGGGATTTTCAGAAACTTCAATTTCACGTGGAGGAAGTCGTGTGATCATCTATTTGTCACAGCTTGCAACCCGTTTACGAATGTTGGTTTTTTATCCCGGAAAAGTTTCCTTAAGAGAAGCCTTTCTCCGAAAAGTTTCCCTGGGATTTTTAAAATACTGAATTCACGTGAATGAAGTCACGGGCATCATCTAGTCTGTTATATACGAGTAGCACATTCAAGCAGAGAATTGTTGAAACAGGTAGGTACCTGTGCCTACATACAGACAATGTAAACAGCTGGTCTCGTACGATCATACTTGGTAGTGAGATGCTGTATGTAGCTTTTAGACAACGTTGTCTCTAGACATGTCGTATATATATCTAGGCATGTAGAGCGATCAACCCTACTCGTTCTGTTGTGGTCTTTATGACAACACAATAAGTGGAAGCCACAGTACAAGGTTTGTTTGTTATTTAGAAAGGAACAGTTCAGAGTGCAGTCTGGTTCACAATAAGTACATAGTTTATATTCAGACTAGCTTATGCTAAGCTTATTTCTTTCTTCTTTCTTTCTTTCTTTCTTTATTATCAAAAATCCTTTCTCAGCGGATGTCTACGTCATAATAGCTATCTGCATGCCAAATTTCAACCCGATCCATTTAGTAGTTTGAGCTGTGTGTTGATAGATCAGTCAGTCAGTCAGTCAGTGAGCTTTTTCCTCTTTATATATATAGATTGTTGGACTAGTCTTGACGCAATCACTGATCTTCGTATTTTGAACAGAGTGTATAAAAATATAAGTGAATAATTTATGTGAAAATCGTATCCTAATGTCGGAATTTGCTCCCATACATTTTTTCGGTATTCCAAATTAAGTAACTTTTTTAATACCATCTGTATTTTTATAGGTTTATACAGAGTTGTAATAGGTGGAGAGCCACCAAATTTAAAAAAAATGTTCAAGTGGATTTTTTTCTGAATATGTATGAAATTTTGCAACAAATTAATAGTGATTGCAAAAAATCCGCGATGACAGTAAAACATTATGGCCAATGGCCATTTATATAATAATATATAATGGCCAATCAAATCCATGCCGATCACCACGCTGACTTATCTTAATATTCGTCTAAGTATAAACTTTTCATTTTCATTAAAGATCTTCAAAATCGTCATCACGGAGCTTTCAGGATTGGTGGTTCACGGACTATAAAGCAAACCTGCTCACCATTTCAGTCTTAGAAAGATTTTCTCAGTCCCTGTCGAATGCAGTACCGAGAAAATGGATGTAAAGTTTACTGCTAAATCTATTACAACCTATAATGAATGTAGGAAATGAAGTAGGGAAACAAATAAAAATTTTATTGTTGGTTTTCGAGATACTTATTTATGTGCTGTGAACGTGGTTTATTTCCTGAACAATCTACGTTAGAGGAAAATTAAATTAAGTACTGCAAAATGTGTGCATGTTAGACCACGCTAAACAAAGTTAGCCATTAATTTTCTGATTTGCTTTAGAATATGTTTTGTTTAGGATCTGAGTATGACATGGCACCATAATTGCATAGGTTAGGCTAGTTATATTTCGCTTAATTTTCACATTAAGTGATGTTGAATTTTGCCTATCAACAATGTGTGGGTGCGCGCAAAATAAGTACTTAGGTACTTACTCAATATTTGCAGCACATTTATTTTAAGACTAAATAAAGATGTTATTCGGAAAACACAGATGCTCTAAAACACTCAACTAAAGTAGCAGATCTAAATGAATTTTCCCTTTCATAATGCTCCCAATAGAAAACAAGCACTATGTATATTATACCTGTCAATTTGGTTTAGTTTAGAGATTATAACAGAAATAGCTACAAGATATTGTTCAAACTCAGCAGCCTCCATCCGACAGCTGTATCAATATGATATTTTCCAAATATAAACTACTAGGGGATGCCCGCGGCTTCGCCCGCGTGGAATTAGATTTTTAAAAATCCCGTGGGAAGTCTTTGATATTCCGGGATAAAAAGTAGCCTATGGATATGCCTATGGATGGAATCTAGGATATTATCTATCTCCATTCCAAATTTCAGCCAAATCTGTCCAGTAGTTTTTGCGTGAAGGAGTAACAAACATACACACACACACACACACACTTTCGCCTTTATAATATTAGTGTGATTGATACAAATTGCACAACTTCAGCTATTTAAGGTCTTTCTAGCTTTTTCAGCTGATAGCATCATCAAACTTTTGCAACAATCTTTTTGAAAAACGATCTGTACGATTCTGATTTTGTGTAGTGAATCTCTTTAGAAAAAAACATCACTTGTATTTTCACTCGATTATTTTATCACTTTACATAAAAAAAACATTCAAAACTTTTCTTACGTAAATATTAACGAACACCTCAGCAGCTCTGGCGGCCCTCACATTTTTTTTTAAATTTCTAACAAAAGTAGGAAAGTAAACCGGAGATCGTAATTATTACTTGCGAAGTCAAACTTCTTGTGCCCGATACACGAAACCCACTCCAGTTTAAACTCGACTAACTTTCCGAACGTTAACTGATTAGAATTGGGAAATCCGAAACACTACAATTTAACTTTGGTCTAACTTGGTAAGCAAAACGATTTGTCTTAGAATTTGTACAAATGAGAATGTTGTGTTGGAGAAGTTTGTCAGTGAATCACAAAAGGTCAGCTACACCCAGAAAGTTTCCAAAAATACCCTTTTGATGATAGTAACTTAATGTAAGTTGTCCCCGAACCAAATAGAGGGGTGTTATAAGCTTGACATGTTTATCTGTGTATCTGTCTGTGGCATCGTAGCTCCTAAACTAATGAACCGATTTTAATTTAGTTTTTTTTTGTTTGAAAGGTGGCTTGATCGAGAGTGTTCTTAGCTATAATCCAAGAAAATCGGTTCAGCCGTTTGAAAGTTATCAGCTCTTTTCTAGTTACTGTGACCTTCACTTGTCGGGGGTGTTATAAATTTTTAATTTACACTTGTCTTGGGAATTAATCAAAGTCGATCTCTAAATTGATTCGAATTGATCAATTATCTATTTACATGAGAGTGAAAAGACTGATAATGAGCATTCGAAAAAAGAAAAATTTTCTGCAACTAAAATTGTAACTGAAAATCGAAGTCTCGGAAGATTATACAAAGATGTGTTAATAAGACAGCCTGGTATCAACACAGAAAAGCAAGAATCCACAGATGAAGAGAGTCAACAAGAAAAAGATAAAACGGATACGAAGCAGCGTGTAAAACGAAATAATAAGATTAGGAAACGAAATAAGAATAATACGAAAACAGGAAGCAGTGGTGAAGAGAAGAAAGAAAGTAATACAGGTATGTCCATGGATGAGTGTGGTGATGAAAACAAAGGCAATGAGAAGAACAAATTCGAGAGAAAAAAAGGTAGCATAAATTATATGAAATTAATTCAAAGATTGAAAGATATATATTTGTCGGACTGCACTGTCGAAGAAAAGATTAAAGCATTTATTGGTTTTATTATTGAGGAGATTATGAAGTATATTTCGGTTTGGTTTGGGGATAATGACGTCTGCACATGGCTGCTTTCTAAATCAAATTATGGGTAATAAGACTTATTTTGTTAGGTTAAGAATTTTGTTGTATTGTTGTATTTAATTAGATTATAATAGGGCTGACATGTACTTTTAAATGTATCAAAGCCCTTAAATAAATAAAGAAAAAAAAATCTATTTATATAGATTTGATATATTTTTTGAACACATTCTATCTGACAATATATCTCCGTATGTATATCAATACGTCCGTTGTGCTAAGATAAAAAGACTGACAGTGCACATTATGGCATGCCACAGGAGCGCACGGTTATTAATATAGCAAGAACCATCGGCAGACTGGCGTACCGTAATATTTCAGTTCTACAGCACGACATTGTTATATTCCGGTATAAAATAGATTCCGGTATATCGTAAGCTGATTCAGGCCGCAAAATTAACGTTTCCATTTGTAGCATGCCGTATTGTTGCATGTTGTTATTCCGGCGTTAACAAGATAAAATTCAATTACTAGCCTACTACTGTATTAGAAATACCATAAAGATAGCACCACGGAAGGACGGGGATTAGTTGATCGCTAAGATAAAACCTTACTCATCAAAATCTTATAAGTAGGTATTTTGAGAGTTACGAGGAAAAGAACGCGTAAAAAAAACACAAGAATACATTTTAAATTGTAGATAAGGGGTAAATACCACGATAAATTTAGTATTTTAACTGCCGATATTTCTATTATGTATTATAGAAGCAGGCGTTATTTTGCGAAAGTCCATGCAATATACAAGGAACCAAAAGCTTAATTTGTTATAATCCGCCAAACCAACGAGTTGCAAAGATTAGACACTGTGAGGTTGTACATCTCCTGAGGATGCTCCGGTGTCGGGGCGAAACGCGCGTCGAGTGGTGTTGGAACTTGTGTGGTGCTGCGTACCATACAAATTTCGTTGGTTTGGCGGATTACAGCAAATCAAGCTTTTGGTTCCTTGTATGCCGATATTTCGACACAGTTACATGAGCCCTGGTCACGACAGTACTCATAAGAATAGGTACATTTTTTAAAGACATATTTCTTACACAGGATTAAATAATTTAAGTTTTCTTTGTTATTGCAGACTTAAGAAATATATTTTTGTGTGATTTTTATAGCAAAACTAGACGGGGTCAAGACGTACATGAGAATGCGGCGGGTTCCGACACACTTGCAGGTGAAGGTGATCAAGTGGTTTGACTACCTGTGGCTCACTCAGAAGTGTTCTGATGAAGAGAAAGCAGTCTCTTGCCTCCCCGATAAGCTCAAAGCGGAAATTGCAATCAACGTCCATCTTGACACGCTGAAGAGGTATGGATTTTATTTTTCGTAGCATCTATTCAGTTTTAATAGTTCTTAACTTATTATTAATTTATTAATGATTATTATTAATTTAGAAGACTACACAAATTTCAAAACCCTATTTTACTCAGCCGTTCAATTTCCAAAAATTCTTTCTTAGCGGATGTCTACGTCATAACGTTGGCTATTTGCATGCGAATTTTCAGCCCGATCCATCCAGTAGCTTGTGCATTGATGGATCAGTCAATCTGTCAGTTAGTCAGCTTTTATTTTTGCATATTTAGATTCACTAAGTATACTTATTATTTAAAAGTAAGTATGTAGTTGTAAAAGTTTATTTAAATTCAAAAAGAATTAGAATCTATTCTTTCTATTCTACATGTGCACTATATCTTTTATGAACATTAAAATTTACTAGCTGATACCCGCGACTTGGTCCGCGTGGATTTACGTTTTTCAAAATCCCGCGGGAACTCTTTGATTTTCCGGGATAAAATGTAGCCTATTTGTTAATTTAGGGTATAATCTATCTCCATTCCACAGCCACATCCGCCCAGCAGTTTTTGCGTGATTGAGTAACAAACATCCTCACTTTCAAATTTAAAATATTAGGATTAGGATAATGTGTGATTAATTTATTATTACTCTTTGTACACATTAGTGAACTTAAATGTAAGCATAATAATTCAGAGTGCATTTGGCTATTATTTTCCATTTATGCTATTACTAGATGGTGCCCGCGACTTCGTCCGCGTGGATTTAGGTTTTTCGAATATCTCAAGAGTTTCATCTTCAATTTTCCGGGAAAAAAGTAGCCTATATATCCGTATATGGGATGTAGGCTACCTCTCTTCTAAATATATAACACCCGTAACTTTCTTTACGTGGAATTAGGTTTGTTGAAAATCCTGTAAAAAGTACCTAGCCTATATTCATCCCTGGGAAGGAAGCTATCTCTATACTGAATTTTGTCAAAATTAATTAAACAGATAGGCCGTGAAAAGTTAGCAGCCAGACAGATAAACGCACTTTCACACTTATATAATATTATACAGTATGGATAGTACAGATTTAATCAAGCTAAAACAATATTATCAGAGCCAGAATATTTTTTCATAAAGTGTAAAAAGTCCAACGAGAAGTTGTACCATCCATCAGCCTGTCTTCCTTCCCTCTCAACAGAATAAAAATAACAAACATATTGTTTCGGCTGATCCATGCAAAACAAGTCACGAGGAAGGGCTTGTTATGAAAATGTAAAGGTATTAAGTCCGGAGAAGCAGTCAGTGTTTAATATTCCGTGTCGTATAATTAAAAAACAGAAACATTCGCTTTTTACGTCCATGAATAATTCAAGAGTGTTCCTTCATACGATCCGTAAATTTTTGTCGCCAAATGGCTCTCCCAAGCGTATTTTTGTTTTTCACCTAAACGTTGACCATCGTTTTTAGGGTTCCGTACCCGATAGGTGCTAACGGGGCCCTATTACTAAGCCTCCGCTTTCCGTCCGTCTATCCATCCGTGTGTCTGTCAACGGGCTGTGTCTCGTGAATTTAAACTCTCTACCTATTCACAAGATACAACCCACTGACAGACGGAAACGCACGGACAGCGCAGGCTTAGCAATAGGGTCGCGTTGACACGGTACGGGACCCTAAAAATTAAAAAGTGTTTCTTCTTGCTCGATGGTACGGAACCCTACGAGTGCGAGTGCGACTTGCGCTTGACTGATTTTTATTATTACTGTACTTGTACTGGACGGTTGAATTTTCATTTCATGATTTTATTTATAGCAAAATACGATTAGGTACTTCACTCTAAATGTGGATATGAGCATAATTAATTTAGTAGGTTTTTGTTTTGTTGGCTCTGAAGTGTAAATTTTCTGTTATCAGTACTTAGGTACATGATTGCATGTATCTCAAATGTTACCTGCAGTACTTACTGCATTGTTCGAGCTTTTTCATACAGGTTCCTTTTACAAGATTTAATTTGATCTCACAAATTCTTTCTTCCATATTAATAGTGCGAAAATGGGTCTCTCTATCTTTCTATCCGTTACTTTTGCACGGCCCATTCTTTATACCAAAGTTGGTGCAGAGATAGCTTGCAAACATAGGTAGGTTCCTTTTTATTTCGGAAAATCAAAGAATTTTCACGGGATTTTTATAAAACTTAAATCCACGCGGACAAAATAGCGAGCATTATCTAGTACTATATAATGATATTTTACTATCTGCTATAATAATTACGATTATGTAACCAATGTATTTAATAATTTAATCAGGGTGGAGATTTTCCAAAATACTGAAGCCGGGTTTCTCTGCGAGCTTGTGTTGAGACTACGACCTGTTTTGTTCTCACCTGGCGACTACATCTGCAGGAAAGGTTAGTATAATAGTAACATTGATTTTATTCCTTAAACATAACTTTACCTTTTTAGAGCGCTGCTCTAATTTTTGCACTTTCTCTAGGTGAAGTCGGCAAGGAGATGTACATAGTCAACCGGGGGAAACTACAGGTAGTCGGCGACAACGGAAAGACAGTGTTAGCAACACTCAAGGCGGGTTCTTATTTTGGCGAAATTTCCATTCTGAACATGGGCACGGCAGGTAAACAACTTGGTAAATATCGCCACGGCCCGAGACGCCACGCCATTCTACTCTTATTTATTCTTTCAAAAGTTTTTAAAAGCAAAAGCAAACGTTTCGAGGAGACGCTGCAATCAGGCCGAGGGAGCGGCCGCGAAGCTAACAACAGGTTTTGGGACATCGTTCATGAACGCACATTAACGCTCTTCGACCACTTTTTTTTCGAATAACGTCACAATTACTCAAAAATGCTAATAACTGCAATCGAATAGCGCTGATGTCGTTCATTGAAATAAAAGATAATAGAAAACGCTTTACATTTTTATTATTTCTTACATTTTTATGCATTTTTAATTATCCATATAAGTGCATTGCCAGCCGTTTTTGAATTTTAATTCTTAACAATGAAAGCATTAAAATTTAAGCAGACCAGCTAAGTTTGTTTTATTTTGTTTCATCGCTCCAGAACTTGCTATTCACATTGGTGATTGGTAGACACCGAACGTCATGTGGTTTGTTTGCTTTTAGACTCATCTCCTTTGGTTGTAATGAAGGCAGTGTCCCCGACCGCTTTGCATCTTCCCTGAATTCTTTTTAAATCTGGCGTGACTTCTTGGTGCATGAAACCCCCCAACGGTATTTTAATGTTCTTTACATATTTACCGATTAAAGACTTTGTCATTTTATCCGGCTATGTAAAAATGTTTTTTTTTTTTTTAATTTATCTATTTATGCCGTAAATATGAATTAAAACTTGTAGACGCGCTTAGTTATTTTTTCTAATAAATATTCATTCTAATTACCTACCTCTTATTTATCAATTTTTAAAACCTAAATGCTTTGTCTTGAATCACAAATCAACTTCGATAGAATGAGCTTCTTACAGTTATTTATAAATTGTTATGACTCTTAAAATCACATCTTCATTTCGAGTTTTACTCGTAACTCGTCTGAATGAAGAAGTTTTCCATTTAAGTATACTTTTATATTTCTTTGTTAAAATAGAGTTCAGGCTCTACAAGTTTGCCTTATCTGCGGTATGTTCAGTTCTCCAAGTTTTTCTTGTTACTGAACTTTTTTGGCTTTGAGTTTGGCACGTGTAACGAAGCCGAAAGAGTTCATGAGAGTAGCGATCCGAGCACCGTTTGGCACGGAGTGTGTGGATGACACGTCGACAGGCAACCGGCGGACAGCGTCTGTGCGATCCGTTGGCTACTCGGACCTGTTCGTGCTGAGCAAGAAGGACATGTGGGACGTGCTCAAGGAGTACCCCGCCGCCAGAGTTCGCCTCGAAGCCATAGCAGTCAAGAGACTTGAGAAATATAAAAAAGCACCTCTTGAAAAAGGTAAATTTACAGCTCTATCTCCCACAAAAAATTGATGATAATAGTTGATGATTTTGTCAAGCTTTTTTAAATTATTTTATTTATGAACATACTTAATTGGTAGAATTCAGTATGTTCATAAATTGTAGAAAAATCATCATATTAGGTTTGATTGGCATCGTTCATTATTTTATTAGCAATTCAGAAATTACTGATTGAAATGTTTTCAATATACTAAAGTATTAATAAAAGAGACAGATTTTATCCGTTAATTAATCATTAATTTCCATAGTGGCGATGGGTCGGTGCCAGTCCACGCCGGGACTGGTGGAAACGAGCGGGCGCGTGCCCATAGAGGAGATGCAGCTCCCGCCCGCGCCGATCCTTCCGCCGTTGCACTCCTCACACCCGCCTTCGTACCGGGACCAGCTATTTAGGTAATCCTATCTTTAATGTAGGAGTGAAGCCTGTACGGTCCTGTCGCGTCATCCTACATAGAACTTGCTGTAAGTACCATGACATACGATGCGTTACGACGTCGTGCGGCGCCGCACCACACGCGCAACGGACTTGGAACCAAAGAGACGAGGCGGGGAGGAGTGGTGCGTTGCGGCGTCATACTTTATGCCGGAGCTGCAACGCAGTGCCCGTGTGGCACCCAATACTCAAATCCACAGCCGGACACGCATCGTGTGATCTCAGTCTAATATAGTCGACCATATCCATATCCTAATTCAAACCTTATAAAATATCATAAATATTATGAAAGTGTCTTTTCGTCTGTCTGTCTGGCTAGCTTTTCAAGGCTCATCCGTTCTTGCAATTTCACGACTACGCGTGGCTAATGCCTGTGTTAAGTTGTAATATTAAGTAAAGTAAAGTAAGTAAATGTGTACATTTGCTCACGACTGATTGGCCCGACAGGCACGCACACTTGCGCAAATGATGTAACGACAAGTAAGGTTCACGCGCGCTCGTGAATTGCAAGAACTACTTACACCTGCCGAAGTGTATTAAAAAAATAAAAAGTGAAGATAAAACATTTGATTTCACAGTTCTTCTGTAAGCCCTCTTCGTGTAGCATCACCAGTAGTGTCGTGTGCGTCAAGCGCCCGCAGCAGCGCGGCGGGCGGCGGCAGCGTAGCCGCCAGCAGTGTAGCCCCCAGAGTTTTTCTAGACTCCCACGAGGCTCTAGAGTGCGAGATCAAACGATTACGCGAACGCCTTTACACAGTTGAAACGGAAAATGCCGCCATGTCAGCCGAACTGAATCAGCAGCGATGGGAAGTACATCACAGGTATCTTTTTCTGTAATAAAGACACTTGGCCTCACCAAACGCGGTTCAAAACGGCTCTAGTCATACGCAGCCCTGCTATTATTATTTTGATTTATACTCTTTCAGAAAAAAACGCCGATAGCCTAGTGTTTAAGACGTTGGATCCCTATTTGGAAGGTTGGTGGTTTGATCCCGGGCACGCACCTTTAGCTTTTCCTAGTTATGTGTGTTTTAAAGCAATTTAATAACACTTGCTTTAGCAGTGAAGGAAAATATCGTGACGAAACCTGCATGCCTCAGAGTTCTCCATAATGTTCTCAAAGGTGTGTGAATTCTAACAATCCGCACTGGACCAACATGGCGAACTATGCCCGAAACCCTTCTCATTCTTCTTAGTTGTGGGCTGGTTAGAAGTTGATAATGATGATCCCTTCCATTATAATTATTGTAAAATTGCAAGTCAGAGTCACGGGACTCTGCATTTTGACCCGACATTTTGGTCCAGATTTTTAAGGCCTTAACATTGAATGATGTACTTAAATGCAAATGTCAGACCGTCAATTTGGTTGTAGGTTGCAAGAAATCGAGATGCAGATCTGTGGTGGCAGTTCGCTGAGCTCGCAGGAGGAGAACGAGCGGAATCGAGAGAGCATCATTTAACGGCGCGCCTCCGCCCTGTGCGCGCCGGTGCCGCCGCGGCAGCGTCTGCCCGTGTGTTGACCACCTCTGAGCCCATTGTAAACAATCCTAACTTTCCCATCGTATGCTGCGAACTTATTTAGTACGTGGACTTTATCGAAGTGTTTTTATGATAATTAATATTTAAATACGAATTAACTTTATCAAATTTATATACATATACTTAGTATATACGACTCGCTGTAATTGACGAGTGTTCGTGGAGTGAGATTTTGCCAAGACAATATTATCTTTAATGTTGTTTAAGTATGTGGGAATGTGAAGTGGAAGTGCGTGAGCCGCGGTGCGCCGGCGCCGCGCCGCCCATAGTGCGGCATCGCATCAGCCCTATAGGGCTACCGTCTTTAAATTTTTAGCAATTGTATGTTGTACATACTATGTACGTACATGATTGTCTATGTTTAACGAGTATAATTATGTGTAAACGGTTATTACATAAAAGTGTAATGTGAATTATTATATTGTTTAAAATTATTTTCCAGAATTGTCATTGAAAAATTAATACTTTTGTGAAGTTTAAATAAAAAGTATACCTACCTTTCATCAACAAGCCAAAAATTCTGTGCCAAATTAATTGATAACTGAATTACTAACTATGGGAACTATGTATATCATAATTTATAAATTGAAGCTTTAATTATTATAGAAACATGGAGGATTTGATACGCGATTGCTTTATTTTTAGTTATATTATTTTATTTGCTTTTTATTAAGGATATAACGTAGGTAGGATTTTGATTGACAGTAAATTTGATATATTATGTATGAATATTCTTGAAAATATAATTGCATTCAAAAACAAGTTTGACCGGTGCATGATTTACAATAGAATGTTGTAATTTGTTATATAAAAGTATATATGTTAAGATAAGTAGCTTAAAAAGTTTAGAGCATACATACGGATTTAATAAATTAAAATCACAACTGCCAAATAATATAAGTAGTTAAAAATGTTTTAATGTAAAAATAATAAACAAGTGACGATGTTTTGTACTTAAATTCTTTAGGTAAGTGTACCTATCCAAAATTCGTTTAGAGAATGTTATTATCAATTATCATTGATTCGTCTACATTACGTATATTATGTAAGTTTAATTGTTGGATCATAAATTTCAAATAATTTTGAGTCTTCTTTTTATTGATTAAAATATGGTCGTAACTAATTTCCAAACGTACCAAGCAGTTATTGATTATTCTTTGTATATGTAATTAATTGTAATGTTAAGTGAATATGTAAATATTTACCTACAGTACGTATTTGTAAGCTACTGTTTTTCAAAGGGAAAGGTTTTTTTAAGCCACGAGCTGCAAATATGACGTTGGAGGAATGGATAGGGGCTATGTTGTGAGGAACAAATTTTGTTTAACTATATAAAATTATGTAAGAAGCGAAACGATTATATAAAATGTATGGCCACACTTCATTAAAGAACGTTTAATATTTTGAAACATCGATTTATAAATCTCTGGTATGAAATGTTTGTACCTACTATGTACATTGAAAAAATTATCGGCAATATTTTACCGGTACCGGTTAATTTGTATGCCACCTGTGAGCCACCTGTAATGAATTGATATAGGTAATAGAAGTATTATCTTTCAATATTTGTATGATTATATAGTTAATTGTAATTACCATCAATAATAAATAAATCTTGAAGTGATTATTATTTATAATTTAGTAACATTCATCTATCTTTTGTTTGAATTTATCTTGAAATATGTCAAAAATATTTAATATGTAGAAATAATTGTACCTATCATTCAAATTCAAACTTTCCTTTATGTAGGTACGCTAACTACTCATCAATTTATAGACTTTGTTAATCTAAAATGTGAAAATCTTTGAGTACCCGCAGTTTTTTCAGCACTATGCAGGTGAATGCCTTTTTATTAGGACGTTATAGAAGCTGGAATGGAAAAATAAAATGTTTAAAAATATTTATTTACTGAAATTTCACTGCAAGTGTGGCCATAATAACAATGAACAAGAGTTTCTCAAATAGTTTATACAGTCCATCATAACGACGATGACATCAGCGAAATAACGTATAATTAGTAAAATCATAGTTTAATCAGTGGCTTCATTTCCTAACTAACCAAAAATATAATAGATAGGATACAATTTTTAAAATGTAAATAGAAAATTTATTTATTGTTATTATATTCCATAAAAAAATTCTTCTTATATTTCTCGATTATAAATTGGTAAGGTGCGTTATGCGATTGAATACGAAGAGTGCTTTTCATCATGTAACAATAAATATCCGACCGTGTATATTTTGTTCATATAAAATGCTTTGAAAATATCTGTGAATTAAAAAAAAAAGTTTCTTGACGCAGCGTCAAATTCACACCTCTTACGTTCAAGCACAATCAGTGCGACAACGCGTTTTCCTTCCTCGAAACAAAGCTTGCAACCACGAGAAAGATGGGTTGTGAGAAATTTAATTATCAAATAGGTACCTTGATAAAATTATAGATCCAAAAATCAGAATCCATTTCTTTTTTTTTTAATAAACCGTTGTTTCACAGATATTTTTGGCAAATGTACTGAATATTTTTACTTAAGCAATCGTTACGCAATTTATTTATCTTCACAGTGAAAATAGGTTTTATTAAGCGGAGAAGTATAATTAAAGGGGGTGGGAATGTGATTCAGTAATATTTCGCAGTTATCAGGCTTGTGGAATTAAATTTGGGAATTCAATTATGTATGCACTCGATTCATTTTATTGTTAATAAAAAGATTACGATAATCTTCTGAGACTTTTATTGCAGTAAAACTTCTTTATCCTCTTAGCAATGGCCACGTTACGTTCTCATTACAATGGCGTATAGTTAAGTTTCGTCCTAGGCGATGAATACGACAGAAGACACAAAACTCATATAAGATAGTGCTTTACAAATTTAATGAGACGCAAGTATCGTAGTTCCCAAGTATTGTAGTTTTAAGTTTTCACTTTAGATGCGTATTAAAGTAAGTAAGTATACCTATAGTACTATGATGTACTGACAAATTCAATATGGCGAATATACAATGACAAAGAAAAATTGGATAAGAAATAACTTATTGATACTTAGATCAAATTTGATTTAAAATGAAAAGTCTTATTGCGTAGATTATGAAAATATAATGTATGTATCCTAAAAATATAAATGTGAAAGTTCGGAAGTATGTTACCCTTTCACGCCAAAATGACTGAGCCGATTTGGTTGAAAATAAAATGGAGATAGCTTATACTTATGGATACCACTGACCACGGGGGAGTACAGTGGTTATGTCGTTATGTCGGACTCCCATCGACTAAGTAACTCACGAAGTTCCATCCCACCGCTGATGACGGAGCACAAGGGATCAGCAGCACCTCGTTACTCCGCCAGCGGATGTCCGCCTCAGCAGATCCACCACGTACCCCCTAACACCGTTGGAGGCATTACCCTGACTTAACACATATTATGCTACTTTTTATCCCAAAAAAGAGTTACTGTAGGATTTTAAAAACCTTCACTTTCACTGATAAAGTGACGGGCATTATCTAGTTAAAATATAAACTATCTATTTAATAGGTAAATCCATCCAACCAAAGCCGGGTGGAGTAAGTAAGCTTTTAATAAATCTTGAATTCGCAAACTAACGCTGTTGGCGCAATTTAAAATTGATTCTCGGACAAATACAGATTCATTTTCTCTTCTCATAAAATCAGCTTATTCCGGCCAACCGGTGACCCCGCCGTACAAACGAAGGAAGCACAACTATCGACCCACTATCGACCAAATCTCTGTAATTACACGTCACGCACACAAACTCAACATAAATTCTACGAAACTGGCCACTTAACACCTTCCGATACGCATTTGACACAACGTAGTGATTATATTTTTTTGTTTGACACTTCAATGAAATAATTTAATTTTAAATCGTATCGTAATCGTGCTGTGCAAATTACACAACTTCAAATTGAAGTCTAGGGTTGTCAGAAAATAAATGGGGTAATTTTGCCTAAAAATGAGCAATTTTTTTTTCATTATATTTAGACAAATTTATATTTTATTTTTGATGACAATCATAATATAACTAAGCGAAAAAGGCTGTTTTGTTAATTAAAAGATTTTAAATTGATATTGAAATTTAACTAAAACAAAACTTATTACTAAATTGTAGTACATTTAATATACCAGTCTCCGTCATAATAGCTGCATGCCAAATTTATCATGAAGTACCTAGGTACCTACGTAATTGGTGTACGTACGTTGGACAGATAAAAACATACGTTTTTATCTGTCCAACGTACTTACCATGTTGTCTTCTATGTTTTTTGTAAATGTATATGTTTGTGTGTGCAATAAAGAAATAAATAAATAGGTAATCAAAATCTTACTACATTAATAATATTATTTAGTTATAGTTAGTCCATGATAGGTAGTAGTATTGGCATCACTCAGAAAAGCAGGTATTATTTAAATATTTTTATCGAATTATTGGAATGTCCTCTCCAAAACCAACACAAAAAAACACAAGTTTAATGTGTAAGGTTATCCGAGAGTAATAATCTAAACAAACTAATGCCAAAATAAGTAATTTAATTAGAGCGTGATTGCTATCACAACATCTAATTATCCAGTTCACAATCCAAATACCGAAAATATGCGATATCGCTCCGAATCTCAGAAGGAGACTAAACTAAAACCTTCGAAACGCCCGTATTTATGCAAGTTCAATCTTGTTGGCCTCCTAGCAACAGATTGTATGACATCGAATGAGCGAAATATCGATTTTATCAAACTACCTGCATTAGATAAATTAATAATTTTATATTATTTTTGACAACTCAAATCAATTTTTAAAAATAACCTTACAGTAGGCACCCACCAAAACAACCTTAGCGACGAACGGAGGACTCGTCACGCGTGATGTGGTCAAAGATGGGACGCTATACGGATAGCTAGAATATTTATCTTTATTTCGGTATTTTTTAAGGTCATAAATGTCAGAAAACACAAGACAAATAAAATATGAACCCATTTTGAATAAATAACTTTGAATTTGGCTTAGAGAAAAAAAAAAACCGCTACCCAAGAGCTGCTTTGTGTAATTTGGTAAGAGATCTACGATATAGGGATGTAAACTTGCCCGGTGTATAACACCAAAAGTAGTGAATAGTCTACTAACCCTGCGAGATACGCTAAATAAAATCGCTAACTGGTACATACTTGGATTATTATTAAATATTTTTAGTGAATACGAGTATATTGCGTTTTTATATTTGACTTTTTAACTTTTTTATTTTTAACTGTCAGGATACGATTATATAGTAAACATGGTGATGGGCACCCTGTTAAGCAGAGATTTTCAATAAGGCCAGAGGCCCTATACTGTAATTAATCAAAATTATGTAAAAACAGAGTAGGTAAATTTTAATACGTTGCAATCGATAAATTATTATTTTCTAGCATCGAACATCCATCGATTTGTAACTATCATAATAAAGACTAATCTAATGAGATCTCATTTTTTAATAATCATCGTGAAAGGGAAAAATAGGGAAAAATAGGAAAATAGGCAAATTTTCATATGTGAATGGTATCATTCCATAACGCACACATACTCATCAACTGACAGTTCCCCTGCTTCATTTGACTTTTCGGAGCATACCATCCTGAGTATTTATTCATCCAAGATTCCGGCATATATTATTGGTATAGTATTAAACCACTTGAATCTCACAACGTACCTACTCTACATAATTAGTTCTATAATTATCACCCTGTTGAATAAGGTCTATTCATCATCATGATCAACTCTTTGCCAGAGGAGATCCGTGAGTAGTGGACTGCTGGATCTCATCCCAGAATGAGGAGTGCTTAGGAAATAGTCTGCTACGCTGGCCCAAAGCGGATTGGCAGAGTTCACATACCTTTGAGAACAATATAGAGAACACTCAGGCATGTAAGTTTCCTCATTATGTTCCTCACGGCTCTGTACCGAACTGTATCTGTAGTTAGGTTATATACATAAGTAGATTATCAAAATATCTTAATTTAGCTACTATATTATACCTGTATCACACACAAGGTTTTCATAGGATATATAAATAAGTTATTACCCACAGATATAATGCCTCCCCTTAAAATGAAATATGCAAAAGAATCCTATTTACTTAATTGGTTTTACCTCCTTTGAAAGATGTAAGAATGATAGAGAGAAAATGAAAGAAGCTTTTCCGTGCTTTAAAGAAGAGATCAATCTCCTTCAAAGGGATTAAGTTATCTACTTTTTTAACAAATTCAATTGAGTGACTGACTCGCACACGAAGGGTTACCGTACAAGAAATAACACTTTTTTAATTTTTATTATTTGTTGTTATAGCGGCAATAGAAATACATATTCTGTAAAAATTGCAATTTTAAACCTATTACCTACACTTTACAAAATACAGCCCATAGACAGACAGACGGGTGAATGGATGGACAGACGGACAACGGAGTCTTAGTAATAATAGTAAATTCCGTACCCGCAGGGTGCCAAAGGGACCCTCTCTTTGGCACCCTGCGGGTACGGAAGCCTACAAAGTATTTAAATGATGATTGCTTCTGAAACAATGTCAATATAACACCGACCCGGAAATCAGTTGCACGAAACAGTCTCAATTTTGTTATTATTTTTCTTTTCATAAACGAAGTTGAAGGCAATGCAATTTATTATGAAAACGCCAGACAAATGCAATGCACACTTTCTTATAAGGATCCTTCAGGAATTCCATAACTTTCCTTGATAGATTACTTTCTTGGCATGGAGCCCAGCGACAATACACCGCTATTTCTCAGAAAATGATCTTTTACTGTAGATCTTTCTAGATCTACAGTAAAAGATTTATTACTAAACCTTCTGGTTTAGTAATAAATCCGCAGTAATTTCTTATATTATGTATAGAACTAGCTTATTCTCGCAACTACTACGTTCGCGTGAATTAAGATTTTTCAGGATTTAATTTTCCGGAGTAAAAGTAGCTTAAGTTAGCGCTCCATGTCTTGAACTTTGACCATGCAAAATTCACGTTAATCAAGGTCTACATTTTTTTGCTACGCAGCCGCTACGACCGTAGACACA
Source organism: Maniola jurtina (assembly GCF_905333055.1). Lineage (NCBI taxonomy): Eukaryota > Metazoa > Arthropoda > Insecta > Lepidoptera > Nymphalidae > Maniola > Maniola jurtina. The sequence goes on from NC_060032.1 coordinate 7,212,899, forward strand.
CGTACACGATCATTCTACGAGTAAAATACTTCTATATCTCTGTAGGAATAATTGAGTATTTTCTTTTTTTATATAGATAATAAGTAATTTTTTATTTAGTTGTAAAGTTGAAACAATAAAGAGAAAGAAAAAGTGGACAGGGAAGCACTTATCTATTTAAGATATAAATTATGAATCGTTGGGACCAGAATTATCACATTTTGTGATTAAGATGGAAAAATCATAGCCACTTACTCCAAATACGATTTAAAATGGGGTTTTCATAAAAAAATATTAACCGCTAGCGTGTTAATTTCGTTCGCCCGAGGGAGAGCCTTCTAATGGCCAGGGGTTTATAATTAGTCCTTATAAAATTGTTGTTATAATAATGTGCTCGTTTTTTTTTTGCGACTACACGTATAAAAGACTGATTTATCTACCTTAGCCGGATCTCGACTCGAACCTCAAAAACCACTCCCAAAAATCGTGGGTTCTTTTTTTAGCACCAAACGCAAACAACAACAAAGACAAAAATCTTTTTTTAACGTGAACACAACTACCAATTTACTATTGCACATATAGTAAATTGATAGTAGTGTAATACATGGCCACATGGTCACCATTCTTCATTAAATTACATCCGCTCTGAACATTATATTTAAATATCCGCGGATACACCTGTAAGTTTTACTCACGCAAGCAGCTTACATGATTAACTTACGACGAATTTACTACTTAATGTAAACATTCTTATAAGTATCTACATTTACAGTAACCAATATGCTGTCAATTAATTACGTAAGCTACTTACTTGAGCAAAACTTACAAGTGTAATCGCGGCCATTCAGTTTCCTTCAAAACTAATAATCTTATAGAATAGCAATCGAAATTCTGACATATTCAAACAAGTCCACCATATTATTAGGTAAGTACTTGTGGATACCCGGCGTGTGCTGCTACGCTGATAAAGAATATATGCCTAATGTTTTGTTGTAGAGGTCTTAAACCAACTTCGCATTATTGCCTTTCTAATGAAACCGGTTTGGGCCGTTTGGATGGTTTCAAAGTCTATATAATAATTCAAAAGTGGGTCAAGTGCGAGTCGGCCTCGCACATGAAGGGTTCCGCACCATGTGTAAAAGAAATCTCAAACCAGTAGGTATACCTTACCTACTTAGTAAAAATGTCCAAGTTAGTTATGAAACCCTGAAAAAATAATACTGTTTTTTATTTTTTTCAAAAAAATTATAGCCGGTGTCCGGATGATGTAAGGATTCTAACGAAACCCCATATATCCGTTCAAGCATTTAGAAGTTATGGTGAAATGAAGAAACTCATATACATACATTATACAATGAACGCTCAAAACATTACACTCCTTTTTTGGACAGTCGTATAAAATGGAATGGAAAATTTTCTTTTATAGTCGGTTTAAATAATAGATTTCATTAGACGACGCGCGTCGGATGGCGCCAGGTTGGATGGTGTTTTATTAGTGTGTTCGTATAAACAACCTACAATTTCCTCCGTTCTCTAATCATTAGGTATCAAATTTTTAAAGGACTTTAAAAGGAGAAGGTTACTTTGACCTATATTATTATGCGTATATCACTACCAGAGACTATTTAATCTTACTCCTTGGTGATCACTCAGAAACTAATTCTAAATCAATATGATTTAATGCAGCGCGAGTGTTTATGCAAGCAACAGTGTTGCTGTTTGGCTCAGATTTAGGCACACGGAGCGAAGGGAATGCAGAGAAAATGCATTCAAAACACGACATATACTGAAATTAAGACAGGCTACATCGAGTAGAAATACAACCACCGCAAGATCCGTTGCAGCATAATGTTACCATATTATCTAAATACTTAGTAAACATAATATTTAGCCTATAACATGTTTAAAGTAACTACTTAACAGGGCTCTCTCCGTCACTCGCTTCATACAATCGTAGTTCCAATTTCATTTGAATATTAAGCAACTAAAGTCCATGACATTTTGCAGACATATTCTAGAAACTAATATCTGTGTCTGTAGTGTTTAGATTTTTCTAAAAATATGTAATTTTAAAATTACAGGGGCTCAAAGATTTGTATGTTAATTTTTAAGACTGCGTAACTTTGAAACAGAATATTTTAACAGAAATCTATAAAACCACAGTCATAAATACTAGTTTCTAGAATATGTCTGCAAATTTTCATGGACTTTGGTTGCTTAGGTAATATTCAAATGAAATTGGAACTACGTTTGTATGAAGCGAGTGACGGAGAGACCCCTCTTAAACGCTGACATCTAGGGGCATAGGAACAGCCGCAATTACTATAATATCCTCCTTATTTATCCACGATTAATTACAATACTGAGGTCACGACCCTAAATCGTTTTATACCTTAATCCATACTAATATTAAAGTTTATCTGTCTGTCTGTCTGTGTTTATCTGTCAGCTAAAGTGCTTTATCTGTTTAACCGTTAAATGCTGCTAGCATTTCACGGTTAAACAGATAAAGCACTTTACTGCTTACTTTGCTACGTAGATAACTTGCATATCGGGGACAGTCATAAGCTACCTTTTGTCTAGGAAAATCAAAAATTCCCAATTGATTTTTGATACTTGAATCTTGAATACTTGAATCCTCATTAAAAAGGTCACGGGCTACGTCTGTTTAAAAATTTTAAATTCAAGGGACGAATTCGCTGGTATCGTCTAGTAAACAGTAAAATATATTTTATAAAAGATCTTTCTAACGGTTCAAGCTGCTTATAAAGAAGAGCTAAAATATCTCATCTAAATTATTATGAACTTACTCTTCCCGGATAGCTGGACCAATGACCTGAAGAAGGTGGCGGGGAGCGGGTGGATGAAGAAGGCGGAGGACCGTGTTTGGTGGTGTGCTCTTGGAAAGGCCTATGTTCAGCTGTGGACGCATACAGGTTGATGGAATGGAATTATTTATTGCATTATTTTAATGATTGAAGGTTTTGATATTAAATAATCGTTTGGTATATAATATGTACTAGGTTAACTACCTGTGTAAATGAAATATAAAGAAAAATCTGGAGCAAACAAACAAACAAACAATGGTCGTTAGGGGTCACGTGTAAACAGACACTAAAATATTAAAAGAGCAAATTCAACCCACGCCAAGTGAAATCTTCTCAGAACTGTGCTTTAGAAAGGATTGTTTTCCGTGTAAATAGTTGCGTACATTGTTCCATTTCATTCAAGTTTACATTTTTTAAATGCGACTCTTTGAAAATATAACAATCCCTTTAAACTGTTTTAACAAAGGTAAGGTATGGATGATAACACATTTTATCGTAAAGTGACTCTACGGTTATAATTATGGGAAAATATACTTTTATCACACATGTGGGACAAAAATATTACTGCCTACAAATCCGTGTAATAATTTTATTTTCATTTGCTTGAAAAAGGCACTTTCAATGTTAGTAAACATGGCTTGTAAGTTTGCTGCTAAAATCTCGAGACACGTACGTACATGGCGGCTTACGCCAATTTTATATCTGGAAGACAAAAAAAAGTACAAAGTGGTTTTCGGATTTCGGAGATTGGTTTGATAGCTTATTTCCAAGAACTGAGCAGCAAAAAAAGCCGTCCTCATTATGGTCGATTTATTTAATGCTAAAAATCACTGAAAACAACGAATAACAGGGCATACAGCATTATATCAATATTCATTTTGTTTGTTTTGAGAAATCTAGTTTATTTACTTGTTTTCTCACAACCATATTGAAAAATGTCGTAATGATTACAAACTCGTGACGATGGTAAACCCTCGTGTCACAATGTACTATTATCGCACTAGTGTAGCAATATTTAAAATGACCTTTAAACAAAACAGAAATTTCGAGGCCGACATCTTTTATTAAGGTGTTCTAAAGTACTAGCACGTAGCATGCACGCCACTGCGGTTATATTATTGTTATTTCTCAATGGTGACGGACGTGTCACGTGACACAAATACAATATTGGTGAATCACATACTTATTACATATTATGTAATGGTGCGGGGTTTTTAGGATAAGAACTGAATAAATAAATAAACAAGTGCTTATGAATTGTCAACTGAAATTACCACTGGCACTGGTACGGAAAGTCTTTACTTCCTAATAGGTAGAATCCACAAGAAACTCGGCGGTTTCTTTTAAAATTTGTAATAACATGTATTGTAGGTATAATAGTAATGTGGTGGCTCCAAGATCCGGCCGCGCCGCGAAAAGCCTGCACCATTACTTAAAGTGCAACATTTTGGCCAAGGTATCCAGCCAGCCCTGTGATCCAATAGTCGCGCAAATTAAATTTATGGCGAAGTTAACTACGTTACCCAGAGTTGGCAAGACCAAACAGTGGGATGAGATGTATTTAGACATCTAAAATTTAACATTTACTCCATGCCAGCTAATTTTCCACCGAGAAATGTGCAATATCTGTAAGATGTAACTAAGCTTTATTAATTGAAGTACCTATTTGAACGAGAATAATTTTATTCAAAACACTTTTTATTACGTAGGTATCTAGAATAAGAAGAACTGCCTTATCTAAGTAAGGCAGCTTTTCTTTTTCTAATAAAATGTTTAATATAAATTTAACTAATATTAAAAAAAAAATCACACTATGTTAGTTTAGTAGCCTGTAAACCACATAGCATGCAAAGCCGTTTAACGTTGGCTTTCTTATGTGATTGAATCCAATCAGCTGCCACGAAAAGTTTTTGCTCTTCAAATGTCCGTGTTTCTTACGGCGTTTAATTTGAGTAGGTCCTATCAACCAACGCAAAAGCAAACAGCCATCTTCAAGGCATCTTCTAATTCTTAGCATTGCATCTAAGCTTGATCATTGCTTAGTTAAGGCATGATTGCAGATAAAATGCAAAAAAAAAACATCAGCAAGAAATTCTGTTAAAACATCACCTATAAAAGTTCGAAAGTGTTTGTTTGTTAGTTTGTCCTTCAATCACGTGGCAATAAAGCAACAATCGAACGTGATTTTTGCATGGGTATAGATAAAGACCAGGAGAATGCCTTAGGCTACTTTCCCAAAAAAACAAATCGTACCCACGGGATTTTTGACCCTAAATCCACGCATCAGCTAGTAAAACATATAACGTTTGATTTAGCAAACGAAATGGTGTGTATATTTGCATCATTAGGATAAAGTTGAGGCCGTGGGTGGGTGTGGATAAATCGGCGACATTTACATGGGCCCAGCGGCTCGCGCCCGCGGCTAATGGAGCGCTTTTACAGCAAATTGACGGACTGAATCTACTTCCAAATATATTACCATCTGAAATAACCTTCACCAGTATTTTTTGTGTAACTATCGATTTAAGCACCCATTTCTCATTCGACAAATAAATGGGGAAATAGATTTTTTTAGATTTCACATAAACTGTGAAAACGTTAAAATTATTCCTCATCCGTTTTTGAATTTCACATAAGGTGGTGACGAATTTTGCAATCAAGTAAAAAACAACGATGAGGTCTAGGTTGGAATGGCTTACCTTGAAGATATTTAGGATACTAAGGTAATTCTAGGCAAGCGCGCTCCATCTTAGGCTGCATCATCACTTGCTAGCAGGTCTGATTGCAGCCAAGCGCTAGTCTATGTAATTAAAAAAAAAAATACGTTGCAGTAAACGCGCATAACGGAACGGCATTCCACAATTTAGAAGTTCGGATCAGAAGCGTTGAGCAAAAACGTTTCGTGCGAATAGATTGGATGTCGACCGCATAAGGATGTCAAGTCTCATCAAGAGGCTAATATTTGATTCGTTTGACGTGGAGAGTAATCTCCGTTCAATGCCTCATCTGGAGACAAAAGGGTCGACTGTGTATGCCTTGCTATTTATATAACAGTAAAGTTGCTATAAGTTTGTGATTGTAACATCTTCGATTAAAAAAACAGTCAAGTGCGAGTCGGACTCGACCACGATAGATTCCGTACCATCGTACAAGATTATGTACTTACTTTTTAGTTTTTGAATTTGTATGGTGGCTATTTTGAAAATTTTATTATTTTTTGTCTAAGCGGGAATAGAAATACACACTCTGTGAAAATTTCAACCCTAATTATGGTCCTGAGATAGATCCTGCTGACAGGTGGACAGATAGACGGACGAACGGACAAACGGATGGACAGTCTTAGTAATAGGGTCTCGGATAATAGTAATATGTACGGAACCCAAAAAATACAAGGTTTAATTTGTTCTGTCTTCAGACATTGATTCTCCAAGTCAAATGATATCTTGGTAAGACCAATCGATACGCGCACAAAATTTCTTTCGATTAATTCCAATTAGGCTACTGGAAAATTAAAAGTTTGGTGTTAGTTGCAGGAACACCGAACAGTAAATGTGACAAAACTTTGAGTTGCCCAATTAAAAATAAACGCTTCGTTGGAATCCAGTTCAAAAGTTTGTATTGCCCAGCCAATACAGCTTCACTTGGTGACCTTATTAACTGAATAAGCCGAAATGTTTGCTATTTTTAAACTAATTGCTACCTAATTCGCCTTTACACCATTCGAGAAGATAATATTATCAATGGCAAGTGATAGCTGATTTTAAGGCCCGGTATCCACCTAAGCGGAGCGGAGAGGAGAGAACCAATCAGATTTTTAAAAGATGACGTGATAATTTTTCGCGTTATCGATTATGAATCTGATTGGTCGACTGAACACATCTCCTCTCCTCTCCGCTTAGGTGGATACCGGGCCTTACTCTCATTGCCAGCGCACTGTTGAGCACCGGTTTCCTCTTAAAATGAAAGGGGTTTGACCACAGATCACTTCTGTGGGTTTGACCATAGTCCCCCAAGCAGGCCAAATGTAGATTGGCAGATTCAAGATACCTCTGAACATTATGGAGAACTCTCAGGCATGCAGGTTTCCTCACGATGTTTTTCTTCACCGTTAAAGCACTTATTTGTTTAAACGCTCATAACTCCGAAAGGTTAGACTTTACAGGTGCGTGCGGTTGAACTCCGAACCTCACGAGTTGGAGGCCGACGTGTTAACCATTAGGCTATCACCGCTTTTAGTGATAGGTATATGATAGATATATTGCTTATTAGGTACGTGTTTATTATAATTTTGTAATTTGATCTATTATATATACATTACATACACTATGTATGTAAATTGTAGAACAATTTCTGTCGAGTAATGTTTTAATTTCATGTTTCTTTTTCTGATGGTGTACAATCAAGTATATTTCATTAATTCATTAATTCATACTTATAATAGATACTTAATTATGATAAGGTTCCACGATTCAGGTCCCGTAAAACATAAACTAAATAGAAATTCCAATTCCAATCTACATACACTGTGAACTCGCTTTTACTTACAACAAAGTAGTAACTATGTAACTTTGTAAGCGAATCTACTATCTAGCAAATCGATTTTCACCCACTTATAATACTCGGATTAGTTTGTAACTTTGCAAACTTGTTTTATATGTTCATTCTTCATATTGTCTTCTATGCCCTAACTTGTTGTTGAATTTTAGCTATTTAGGTCTAAGTTTTCTAAAACGATTTGATAGTTTTCACGCATGTTTTAACCGATTAGGGATCGATGAGTAGTTAATTAATAATTGTCATTTGCACTCTCAGCACAGTTCACGACCGTTAAGGAACTAGTAACAAAACGTCGAGGCTACGACGTCACTGGCAGGCGTCAAATGTTTGTACATTTAACGCAGGTAGCCTTATGGTAGCCCTGTTTTTCTATAATTTTACATCACCATAGCCTGATATTTGCGATTCAGAATCAAACCGAAAGTTCCCTCACTCTAGTTCACTATACTCTTAGGTTATCTTGGACAAGGCCAATTAAACTGATTTACTGAGTTTTGGAATGCTGCCACTTTTTGTCAACCCCAATAAAGAGTTAAAAAGTGTGAAAGTATTAGATAAAAATTAAATCAATTTAATTAGTGTCCTTATGCATGTGGGCCTTAATTGATGATATCATCCCTGATACAATAAAAACTTACGGGCCTTTAATGACGGTTACCCATCCAGTTAGTGACATGCAGCTAACGGACCGAAGACCTTAAGAAGGTAGTGGAGGTGGGTGAATGAGAAAGGTGGAGGACCGTGTCTGGTGGCGCACTCTTGGGAAGGCCTATGTCCAGCAGTGGACGCAAACAGGATTGATTGATTGTAGTCACGTTGCACCACCCTCACTTTCGATAGTACATGATAATATTAATATTGTCATTGTCATATTTTCATATTGAGGGCGGTATTGTTTACAACTGTATTAACGGTTATTCGTATAATGGATAAGGTAAATAAGTTGAGCTAACAGTATTTGCGATGTTTGCAAAGGACTGTGATTCTTCTGCGATAAGGAGGGCGAAAAGAGCGGGCATGTAACAGATTGCTAATATTTGTGTCATTACCGCGCACGGCAATGGTAGAAATATTATCAATCTGTTACAAACGCGGCCGTATTCTGTCGTGCATTTTCCGTCATTATTTGCGCACCTTTGGCTTCACACGCCGAAATGAAGTTTATACTTGTGCTTTACACATTGTATAGACGTACATACGTAATGTATACCTACCTACCTATGCGCGCGTTCTGTGTGACGCCCAACTGTGCAGCTAATACCGTGATTCAAGATTCAACTGAAGTTCAATATTAATAATTCTGATTCGTAGAGTTTTTTTTAAAAAAAAAAAAAAGAATATTAGCCATGTTAAATGACTAATATTCCCCTTTCCTCTCCAACTAAGCGTCAGGCTTGTGCTAGGAGTAGGTACGACAATAGTGCAACGGGCGGGGTTTAAACCGTCGACCTTTCAGTTTTCAGTCCACTCCTTTACCGGTTGAGCTATTGAGGCTTATAATACTAATAGTTATAATACCAATCATCGTACAGGTTGAAAAAATATCGATGTATAAAATAAAATCATAATAAGTATAACACTCTTGTGGCTCGTATAACGAATAATATAAGCGCCGGGTCACATTTCAAAACCGTTTGCAGTGTTCTACGAGGATTGACCAGCTATTTCTCCCCTTTTATTACTACTATTATTTTTCAGCGACGTCTCGACAATCTCATATTTTCTCTTACACTTAAAGCAGACTGAAAAATATTTCGGTGGATGGTTTAATATTTTAAATGGCTCACCGTATTTACTTTATCCTAACATTATGTACAGACAAATAAATATTTAATGTTAGCATTATTAACCACAGTAATATACTAAATTAGATTTCAACTGGTTTACGATATAATATTATACTGGATGATGCCCGCGACTACGTCTGCGTGGATTTTTTTTGATTCCATGGGAACTCTGATTTTTCTGATTAAAAAGTAGTCTATGTCCGTCTCCGGGATGCAAGTTATGTTTATGCAAATTTTGATCAAATGGTTAACGGGTAGGCCATGAAAAAGTAACAGCCAGACAGACACACACTTTCGTATACTTTTATTATGGACTCAGAATACATAATAGTACAGTACCTATGGATTAGCAAATTCGTCGAAATGTGTTTAATATATTTTTAACTGCGCGGAAACCATTTCTCGGGTAAAATAGGATTCTATAATATACTAAGCTTTGTGATTAATTGAGGCATAAAGATGTAACAAACAAACACACCTGGATTTAGAAAAGTATATTATGTAGAGGATTATGAATCCATACGATTCAAAAAAGCACTCAGGCAACTTTTTATCATTTTAGCAGATTTTTATTATCAGCTAAGATATGAACTTCAATTGAAAATTAAATTGTATAGAAAACTACCTGGAACTAGAAATGATGGACTTTTAATTCATCTGAAAATTTGAAAATATTTTATGAATTCTCAGAAGCTTTCATTAGCAGCAAAACTTTAGTTCAGTGAATTCTGCACAATTTTTCCCCATTCATCGCAATACTAAGGCGAAATCAATAAATTCTCCAGAATCTAAGTACTTAGTAAGAAATTAGTTTTTTTTTTAATTTCAAGACCTGTTTAACTGCGATCTCATGATCGTGGTGGTATGAAGATAGAAGCGGGCTAAATGAAAGGGCGCATGGCAGATTAACCTTATTCGGGGTTTTAACCTAGATATTTTCTAATTTCCGAACTGGTTTTCGGGTTTTTAGTTAAAAATAAAGAAATACATGTTGAGAAATCCCATTGAGAAATGGGTTTTGAGAAATCCCATCTTCTTGGTTAATAAGGGGTGGAAAGTATGAAAGTCAGTCATTTTCAAGTTATATCTATAAGTATGAATATTGGCTTTCGGGCAAAATGACGGAGCACATGTCTCAGGATTTTCGAAAATTCCAGCCCCTAATCGATTTTCAAAAAATCCACTCGAGCGAAGCCGGAGCTGGTCCACTAGTCATTTATATTTATAAGACTAATAGTACCTAATCACTACTGGGTCACTACTGAGATTATCAAGTTTCCTACCTCCATTACGTAGTTTCATCTTATTTTATTTTTATTTATTTGGGACAATAAACAATTACATATTATATATTAAAGCTATTACTTAAATCTATCGTTAAATATTAGTAAATATGTAATCAACTACACTATCCACAGGTTACCAATAGAACTAGGGCGATACAATGTGAATAAACTTCTTAACCTAATATTCATCATAGAAATAAAACATAAAGATCGTTGGATATCATACATTCATATAGCAACTTTTATCTTTTGAATCGGAAATGGATAGTAATAGAACGACCCTGAGATGAAAAGGCAACGCTGGGTTCATTTCTATTTTTAGAACTCTGAAATTGTACCTAGCTTTGTCGTCTCAGTGTCAAGCTATGACGTCACAAAGCGACCGGCCTTGTGACGTTGAAATGGGACGTAGTCCAGCTGTGGGACGCTTACGGTTTATTGGCATTCGTGTAATATAATCTACAATAAACATTTTTATGGCTCCCGTTTTACTCCGTTTCAAATGATATCAGATTTTTGATACTAAAATCACTAAAGAAAAGATGCAGCAATAGAAAAGATGTTCAGAAAGTTTGAAAGCCAAGTAAACTTTTGCTTTGCCCGGTAGCCCCTAACGCACTAGTTAGCCCCAGGATCTTCGATTTTTTTTCCTTCCAGCTACTAAGAACTCATTCTTCTCCTCTTCCTCTGTTTGAGTTAATGTGACTCACAGCGATAGATATCTACATCCAGATTAGATTTTGGTTTAACCATTCAAATCTTGGTTGTTCGGTTGAATATCCTGGACACTCAGGCTAAAACCTATAGAATTCTGAATTTGCTCAGACTGAAAATTTTATGTCAGTAATAAAACGTTGACTCGTTTAATCTGAGCAAAGTCAAAGTACGCTCTATACCTGATCTCAGCCTAAGATTTTATGTAGAGCCGCCGAGTATCATAGGGTGATCTTATTATGGACTAGCCGATGCCCGCGACTTCGCCCGCGTGGATTTAGGTTTTTCGAAATCCCGTGGGAACTCTTTGATTTTTCGGGATAAAAAGTAGCCTATGTGCTAATCCAGGATATTATCCTCTATTCCAAACTTCAGCCAAATCCGTCTGACATGTTTTTTTTTTTTCAAATTTGTAAATTATTTGCAATGAGACCTAGCAGACTGTTATGCCGTTTTATTGTAACAATTTCAATAAAAACAGAGAATTAAACAAAAAAAAACCTGCACATGTTCTATTACACACGGAAATGGATTAAAATAGAGTACCTACTTGGAATAGTTCATTCTAAATCTACGTCATAGTGACGTAGTTTTTCCTAGCCAAAGTTGGCAAGAATCAGGGCGCTTCATTAACTTCCCTGCAAAATGTAAACTACATTTACATGAAAAGATATACAATGCTGGCTTTCTCGGAAAACTGTTTAATTTAAAATTGCATAATGCTTACCAGCGCATACCACTTTTTGAGTCCATAGAATGGTAGTCGAGAACTTGGAATTAGTAGTTATTTTAAAACTACGTAGTCGGTAGCAAGTACTGAACCGCTTCGGTAACTTTCCTGAAAAATGTTGACTTTAATCTACGTATTATTATATCACACTATAATATTATAAATGCGAAAGTTTGTATGAGTGTGTGTGCGTGTGTGTGTGTGCGTGTGTGTGTGTGTGTGTGTGTATGTTTGTTACTCCTTCTCGCAAAAACTACTGGACGGATTTGGCTGAAATTTAGAATGGAGATAGATAATATCCTGGATTAGCACATAGATTACTTTTAATCCCGGAAAATCAAAGAGTTCCCACGGGATTTCAAAAACCTAAATCCACGCGGGTGAAGTCGCGGGCATCGGCTAGTTAATAATTACTATTATAAGTAGGTTTATCTGGACTGTATAGGTACCAATTTTAAAATAGGGCGTACCCTGTACATACATATATTATTTACCTATCTACCAATAATATGTGATGTGATGAACTTCCGTAAAGTTCAATCAATATGTGTTGTTTTGTTCTAAAACAAATAAACAAGAAGTGAAAAGTACTTTTACTTGCCTGATTGTAATAGTAGTATCTTAGAGAAAAGCCAAAGAAAAATACCTACTGGCGCTTCAACCAGCGCGTTATTACCTAAATAAAATAACAAAAAGTAAGCTACTTCTCATCCTGGAAAATAATTTACAAATCTAAATCCACGCGGATTAAGTGGCGGGCATCATCTAGTTTGAAATAAAAAACCGATTATAAGTAAGTAAGTATAAAATATGTTTCAATGCTGACGGAAAATATCGTGAGAAAACCTGCATACCTACGTAAGAGTTTTCATTATGTTCTCAAAGATTTGGAAAGTCTACCAATCTGCATTTGGCCAGCGTGGTGGACTATGGCCTAACCATCTCATTTTGAAAGGAGACCCGTGCTCAGTAGTGGGCTGGCGATGGGCTGATGGTAGAGTACAGAAACGTTAGGCACAATTCAATTCTAGACAAAATAATGACATATCGCGCATTACCATACTAACTACCTTGTATGTATGTATGTTTGTATATACTTTATTGCACTACAAAACACAAATAACAGGTTACAAAGAAAACTTAAAATATAGGTACAACAAGATAAAGTTTAAAACTAAAACCCGACTGCGATCGTCTTACTAAACGCTGAAATATAATAGTAAAATAAAATTGTTTTTCTGTCACTTTGTCTTCTTTCATTTTGACATCCCACTTGATACACATATATACATACATACATAGACTGCTAAAATCATAACCCTTCCTTTTGGCTTTGCCGCAGTCGGGTAAAAAGACTTGTACCTGTTATAGTACCCATTTATGTAGGTAAGTCGCGCCAAACATTATGGTTTACTGCAGCGAAGTTATCTGCATTAATGTAATATGCAAAACTTAAACAGGAGTAAAGCACCGTTGGTCCCCTCTTTATATTCCACACTGGATGATTAATAGCCGGCAGCGTCAACTCCAACTCCTACGGTCTGATTAATTACTTTCCCCGTGAGAAAACTATCACCTCGTCTTTGAGGCTTGGTTTGTACTTACACCGTTTATCGAAGTTAATCATTGTTCCTTTGCTGTGCATTGTGCATGCAGATGTAACTTGATATTGGATGTACTTGATATTGACGAACTATAACAAATTAGAACTATATCTACTGGTAGGAAAAACCACTAAATCCAGTAGCATTTTTACCGTAAAGTTATTTGGAATCCTGATACAAGTGAAGAATCAAAAAGCACATCGCTTAGGTACGAGTTTTTCCAAGAAGTTAGTAGGGATTTTAATTTTTAAGTTAACTACGAGTAAGAAAAAATCCATATTTACCCAGAAATAAACGTACCCGCGTGGATATACATTTTTAAAAGCCCCGTGGGAAGCCTCTGCACTGGATGGACCATCAAAATGTAGCAAATAGACACACTTATTTAAAATATTAGCACTTATTGATATCGTCATCATAGAGGTTATAAGCATATGGGTGCGCGCCGATTAAATTCTGATAAAGTCATCTCTACTAACTCGTCCGATTTAGCCGAATCATTTTACTGATGTAAATTGCATTTTCAGTACTGAAAAATACACCTCCTGTGGCTCTGGCACTGGATCTGGTAATATGCGATCACAAGTCAATCCTTTATGTTTTTGCAGACGTCACATGCAGCTGTACAACTCCAAATCCATTTATGCACGTTTGATAATAACCCTTATAGAAAAACCAAACCCATGACACAATTTCCTTTGAAAGAGTGGCATACTTATTTTGTCTCTGATACGTGAGACCTTGCTACCTAGGTATATAAATCCTCTAATTCCCTTATGACCTCTAAAGTCCGCAAGGAATGATTAATATATAGCCAGCCATCAACGACAGCTCTAATTCACACCTCTGGCGAATTCATATCCCGTGAGAAGCCTTCAACTTGTCGCTACGTTTATCTATACCTACTTAGTTGTCTTATTTGGTTCTGCGAAATCAGTTCAGCCGGTTTAGCAAAAATGCAAAAATACCGACAAGAATTTTTTTTTTTGCTTAATAACTCAGTTATTTTCAACTTTTCAACAAAAAATGGTAAGGCGCTCCGCTCACGTCCGACAATCTGTGACCGATTTTTATCGGCAAAAAAAAAATGAAACATACCAATTGCTATATTGTTGAAACGCACACGTCCTACAAAAACTCGGTCAGAAAAGGTATGATAAAAGTCGGTGCCCGATTAAAGAACCTACAAAAAGTCTGATGTGGGCGGAGCGCCTAAGGACTGAAGTTGTTCTAAAAACTATCTACAACTTTTGTGAACACAAGATACATTTTTCCATATTTTGTTTTATTGTAAAAGCTATGTAATTTTACTAGTAAGGGCTTAATTGTTTTAGGTAGGACGTATCACGTACCCATGTTACTCTAAATAATTACTCTGAATTTCTAAATACTCTTTCTTAGTGGTGATTTACATTATAGAGGAAAGAAAAATACAAAATCTGAAATTACTAGACCCAGCTCTATGTTGGGTGTCAGTCAGTCAGTTTATCCTTTTTTCTTTGCCTATTATGAAAGTATTTTATACTGGTAGATTAGTCTGATAGATTGATCAAAGTTTTCTACAAAATCCATAATAGGTAGGTTAACTGCAACCATAGCCATTAAACTTAACTACAATGGTAGGAAAGGTAATGAAGGCAAAATGAGACAATTTAGAAGGTCTAAACGCACCCTAGAAAATACTTTAGGGAAATAGAGGCAAGTTGTCCCACTAATGTAGGTAAATTTAGTTGAAAACCTTTGGTCACAATGACACGGGATTTGTTCCTTAGAATAGGCATTATAGACAAACCGACCCTTAGGCAATGTCATTGTATCTAGTTTTATCTTACCTTTTTTCCTTGTTTAGTAAAGAGAAGACACCAATAAACAAAATGTCTAAATTCATCCGGCTTACATCACTTACGTACCGACTACTAAGTGCGATTGCAGCCTAGGCTAAGTTATAAATAAGCTAATAAAAATCAAAAACCTGGATGTATCCGCTTTCTATGTATACCTACACAATAATATGTTCTTTTTATTATTTCCTAAGTGCGGTTAGACAGAATGAAAAATAAACAGAATATGCATCATTTCGTATTAGACATTACAATGATATGAAAGAGCTGTTTCTTTGAGAGCAATTCATCTTACATCTCTTCCATCAACATCGCTTTTCGTTTCCACTGCAGACAAATGACGGCACATATTTCCAGCATTGTCGATATTCATCGAAGTGTATCATCGCACTATGTGGTCTCGTATTCACTGAGAGATTCGGTTTTTATTTTGTTTCTGTATCATTTTTAACAATTAAGTAGGTAAGTATTTTCTGTAGCGCAAAAACAGAACTTAGTACCACCACACACCACAGATTATATTTAGTAGAAATGAAATTCCATAATTCCGTAGGGTTACAGTGCATCCTGGCTAAATAAAACTACATGTTGTAATCCTTGTTTCATGGTAGACATTCAGCTCACAGCTTGGGTTAATGATGCTTATTAACTAAATAAAACAAGTAAAGCTTACCTACTTTTTTTTCATTTATAGATTAGCGTTTGGCTAGTTTGACTGAGTGCTGGCAGCACTCAGTCAAGCCTTTCAGCCTAAGATGGATGCCGACCTAGAAGATGCCTATTTTTTGCACTTTTACCTACCTATATTAAAAGTAGAGGGGAAAACTGATAATTCGAGGAAACGAGGATGCAAATAGCTCTGTACGTGTCCGTAATGTGATCGGATGAACATCGTTGCCAAAAAAACTACTATTCTCGCATCCTTAAAGTTATAGCTTTGGTCTGCTAAAATTTCCATGGTTGGATGGAGTTAACCAAGACACCAAACGGCTTCGAAAAGGAGCTGGAAAGAGCGCTAAGGATAGAGACAGGTGGATCTTCTGGAGAAGATCCGGGCTTTCAACGGGCAGTACCTAGCGCCTCTGATGATAGTAAGTATAGATAAGTAAGTATTTATTTTACTGCACGGTGAAAATATTTTTTGCAGTTTTAGTAAATAGGTATAATTTTCAGGGATCAAGGGATTTCAGCGAGAAATCCGATTAACCACAATCTTTCCAAACGATAGATCCAAAAAATTACGTCCAAATCCAGAAAAACCAAAACCGTTGGCTACCCTAGGCTTACGTAAGAGGCAGCGCCGCTATCCCAACAAGGGTTTACCATAAAATTCAATTAAATGTAAGCGTGTTAAGCATCCCCCGATGAATAAAAGGTTTCATTGGACTTTAAAAACGGAAACGTTTTTGTTGTCACGTAATTTCCCCATAGACATAATACTCATACAAATAAACCACTCACATTGTAAAAACTTTGTCCTCTAAATGAAAAAGTCTTCACCTTCATCAGTCTACACCAAATCATACAATAATTAATAGTACCTTCCAGGTACAGAAGGTAAGGTCTGCAAAGACGTTTAAATACATAGCAATGCCTGTTACTTTAACTGTAATTTTACTAACGCCTCTCTCTATCGTGTAAACTATGTATGATTTTCTATTATTTTCTCTCTCTCTTCGATAATAGCGAATAGAGAAATTGATGTAGGAGAAATCCACCCCTACGTTCTGTGGATAAATCTCTCTTATCTTTAAGATATAGAGTTACACGCGTGCTGTATAGATGCAGGCGTTACTTTGCGGAAGTACTTCGTCCACGTACCTACGTTTAGGTTTTGTAAAAATCTAGTTAGACCATTTTGAATATGCGGGATAATAAGGCAGCATAATTCCGTCTCTAGAACACAAGCAACATCTGTACCAAAATCATTAAAATCAGTTAAATTTATGAACCACAAAAAGGTGGCAGACAGAGAGAGACATTTATAATACTGGTAGGTATAGATAATTATGTAGTTTTCAAGTAGAGCTGCATATTATAATAATATCTACTGGTTTGTGTCCCGTCTAGAATATGTTTCCGTCTATCACGGAAAGTTATGAAAATTTTAACGAACCTGACACTACAGGTCGTACACGTAGTGATATGTCAGCTTTACTAAAATTGCACCAAAAATGCAGCTCAAATTTTCAAAACAAATACGACTTCCAACGACTTCATACCTAATATTATAAATGTGAATGTTTGAATTTTTGCAGGTTTGTTATTCCTTCAGTACACAATGACTGAATCGATCTGGCTGTGGAATAAAGATAGATTATACCCTGAATTAACATAATATTATAGGCTACCTTTTATTTCTGAAAATCAGAGCAATCCTGCAGAAATAACTATTCCCAAATGCCATGTGGATGAGCTATAGCTACATTAGCTAGCATCCCGAAGACGTAATCACAAGTCTAGGAGTAAGTTTTATGTTGGAAAATCAAAACCACCCACGAGATTGAAAAAATCTAAATCCACGTGAATGAAGTTGTGGGCATCATGTACTAAATTTAATTATATAAAAGGAGAAGCTAACTGACTGGCTGAATGACTGACTGACTAACTGACTGAATGATCTATCAACCCATAGGTCAAACTAATGGACATGCAGATAGCTATTATGATGTAAACATCCGCTAAGAAAGACTTTTTGAAAATTCAAACCCTGAGGGGGTAAAATAGGGGTTAGAAATTTGTGTAGTCCACGCGGACGTCGCGGGAAAAAGCTAGTAGTATAATAATATTCAAAAACGTGATCGTGTTTATCGTGATGATTTTTTTAAAGTATAACAGAGAGTAGAGTTTCGAAAGTCTAAGTTAATTTGAATAAAACAGTTCCCTACTACTATAATATTTATCTGAGACTGATTAGCAACAGAATATGAAAGCTGCACTTTCTAGTTGGGTTAGAAAAGAAACAGTTAAAAACTAAATATTTTGTGTACATGAAACATTCTTAAGATTGTTTTTAATAAAAAATATGTTTAACAACCCCTGCTTTTAACTAATTTAAACTAATGACTGCATAGAAGATAAGCTACCTCAGTTCATTTAAATTCTCTGAAATGTTAGGTAGTTCTAAAAAAAAGATAGAATCCAGCTCAGCCTTTTTCGTCTCATGGTCATTTACTTTTAGAGCATTTCTCGATTCAGAATCGAACGGCTAGCTGCAGTCATGTGAAAAGACAGCAATGTGAAAAGGTCTAGATTCCATCGCTTTTTCATTTCACTTAGATATTAACCTTCATCTTACACTAAAAGAGCTAACCCGCCCCAGATTCGCTTGAGTGAGAATTACGAAAATCAGTGAGCGACTGGAATTTATTAAAATCCGGAAACATAATATATACAATATACATATAACACATTTTTAGCCGAAAACCTAAATATCAATTTTCATAGAACAACCCCTGAAAAATAATGGGCTTTCATACAAATTTTCAACCCCTATCCCCTATTTTTTCAATTTTTTTTGGAACCTTCTTTAAGGTTCCAAAAAACTTTTCTTAGAGAGTGTTTACACCCAATAAATTAAAGGGCCCCAATTTTATCAATATTTCAAATTTCTAACCTGACGGTTTGGACTGAGTGTTGAATTATTAATTCCGACATCCATGGCGTTGATAAATCAGTCAGCCAGGATAAGTATTTATATATGTCCAGATGATTCTCGTGACGTCGCGTCGTCCGGGTGGATGAAGGTTTTTAAAAATCCCTTGGGAAACCTTAGGTTGAAATGCATAGACCGCACTTTGCTTAGAATTAAGTTTCAGTTTAAACGAGACAGATTTATGCCAGCGATATACCGCTGTCTCGTTTTAACGTTAAGTCAAAGTGCGCTCAATAGATATCAGCCTTACATTTTCCGGCAAAAAAGTAGCTTATTTTCATCTCAGGGATACAACTTATCTGTACATATATCGCCAAAATCGGTTAAGAGTAGGTATGGGTTGTGAAACTTTCGCAATTTATAATATACCTACCTATGGATTGTTATCGTATAGTAACGTGTTCCAACTCTGTATAAGTAGGTGTACTTGTTTTAAAAGAAGAGACATCAAAGAACAAAGAAAATACAAATTATTATTAACTAAACAGAAAAGTCCAAAATTTAAAATTCTTGAGGATAACATAACACGGATTTTCCATTAAAATTCAATTCAACGTCAGCGCTGTCTGTACCTCCCTCCACATTATGGCCCACAATATGCCCCCATGGCCAGAAGTTTCATTAAACTTTGACAAGCAAAAACATTTTCCCTTCATGGAATTTCCCCATAGACAGAACGCTGGCACACTGACAAAAATTTACTTCAATGCGTTGCGGTATAAAATCTTATACATTGAGAATAACTGTTAAGGGCGTATTTTTAGTTCAAATAATTATTTAAGTAATATATGCAACACTCGTATATTATTTTTAATAAAAAAAATTGGTTGTCTGTAAAGTCGGTTTACTGACGATAGTTGAACGTGACAACAAAGGCCGATTGTGCTTCTTTGTCGCTCGTTCCGTGCTCTCGCTTGCACTTCAAGCCTTACATGGAACGCCTCAGAGCGAGGTAACGCCGCATGAATCATGTTTTTTCGTGCGTGCAGCCGGCTCTATCGAATTATAAGACGTTGTCACGTCAATAAATGAAATATATACATTTAATTCATTCATTCAATCATCATCATGATCAACCCATCGCCAGCCACTACGTGTCGGGTCTACTCTCAAAATTAGAAAGGTTTGCCCATAGCATTGCCCAACTTCGCACACCTTTGAGAATATTATAGGGAACTCTCAGGTTTTGCAGGTTTCCTGCGTTGATGTTTTCAAGCAAGTGATGTTAATTGCTTAAAACGAGCATTATTTCGAAAAGTTAGAAGTGTCTGCCCGGGGTCGAACTCCTGACCTCCGGCCGACGCGTCTTAATCACTGAGCTATCTCTGCTTTTATTTTTAGGGTTCCGTACCTCAAAAGGAAAAAACGGAACCCTCATAGGATCACTTTGTTGTCTGTCTGTCCGTCCGTCCGTCCGTCCGTCGTGTCTGTCAAGAAAACCTATAGGGTACTTCCCGTTGACTTAGAATCATGAAATTTGTCAGGTTGGTAGGTCTTATAGCACAAATACAGGAATAAATCTGAAAACCCCGAATTTGTAGTTACATCATTTTAAAAAAATGTGTTTTAATTTTCAAAGTAAGATAACTATACCAAGTGGGGTATCATATGAAAGGACTTTACCTGTACATTCTAAAACAGATTTTTATTTATTTTTATGTATATGTACTAATTTTTGATTTATCGTGCAAAATGTTGGAAAAAATACCCGAGTATGGAACCCTCAGTGCGCGAGTCTGACTCGCACTTGGCCTGTTTTTTTTTAAGTAGGTAAAGGTACCTTACAAAATTGAGATACCTACCCATTCCAACATTGACACAATATCCATGAAGATTGCTATATTCATTAGAATGAGTGCTATTATTAGCAAATGAATATCGGTTTTAATTAAACATTCCTACTTGTAACTAGCTGATATTTCAGCTACTTTATGACATTCAAAATTATGTAAATCAAGCTTGGCATTCGAAACATTTTCGTTAAAACAGTTCATAATATTTTAATTAAAGTATGTTATAATGCAGTGTACATAACCAGTTAATCTATACTTTTAATTAAATTATTTAAAATTTATATCCAATGGGATATGATTTTCATTTGAATTTGAATTTGGATTTTTGTTATTACTTGTACAGTTAAATCTGCGTAGTTGTTTAAACAATTTTAATCTAAGGTTTTAAGAACCTTTTTTTAAAACCTAGTAGAATAAACCGTAGTTGCATAGCTTGTAAGGTATAACTTTTGACGTGCATGCACTCAGCAGATAGAGGGGTTCTGGCATTACTCAATGTAATGGGCGCTTTTCCGGCGCCGGCCACCGGAAAAGCGCCTATGTACGAAACTATATGAGGCAAAAAGAATGAAACCATACAATACGTTTTTCCGCTTTTCGGTGAATATTGCCGAGGTATATTGCCGGCTGTTATAGTGCTGATGCCGGTGTCCGAAACAAAGAATTCTTGATCTGAAGTAACTGTAGTGCTGTTTCTACTATGGGTTGCGCAAAAGATACGAATATCGGTTTTCGAAGTCGAGATTATTTTCAACTTGGACAATAAGTATTACTTGTACGAACGCTTGCGCACTGTGTCCGAACAGAAACCGCAACCAGCGAGCGCAAAATACGAGTACCTATGTAAGCAACATTCGCTGAAACGGATGTAGTGTCTGTGTGAAACGGATGTAGTAAGCGCCTATAGTGAATAAAAAAAAAAAAGTGTAAAATTGACCTCCAGATTTGATCCAAGTTTACTAGAACTAAATTTTCTCGGATCCAAAACGGACACAGTGCGTCAATCGCCTTCTAGCCCAATGGATTCCTTTTTCATTAATTTTGGTCCGAAATCCTTAAATATAAAGCTAAGTAAGTTAGTTACATAAGCAGTGGCAAGGAGCAACGAATTAAAACACTGTTTGCAAAAGTTAAGGCTTGTACATTTCGTAGTACCTAATGACCTCAGGTCATGAACCTTAGCTTCTTTTCGCCTGTATACCTACAGATATTTACCTGAAAGTATAGTTTACCAAAATCTTGCTGAATAATTAATTTTTAATTGCATAACTTAAACCATTTCAGCAAGAAAAGGTTTAAGAAATGCATGCCCAGGCCACCTCAGACTAATCAGTCTTGTTTTGAAGTGATAGCCATTGCAAGAACCGCCAAGAAAATGATCTGTAATCGGTAGGTATAATTATTCAGTCAAGGGTATAAAAGCTTGCAACAAAATGAACTTTGTCAGTTGCAACTAGAATTTTTCAGAAACTATTTTTAGGGATCCATACCAGAAGGATGCCAACGCCCAACGGGACCCTATTTCCCTCGTATTTTGTGCTATAACTAAGCCTATCCACTATGCACTATCCGTTCATCTGTCCGTCTGTCTATATGCCTGTGAGCGGGCTGTAGCTCATGAACATAGCTAGAAAGTTGAAATTTTCTTAGGGTGTGATTTATTTCTATTGCTGCTATACTTAACAACAATGTACGATCGAGCACTTTGTGCGCGAGTCCGATTCGCACTTGACTAGTTTTTACCTATTTCAAAAGAATATTCTTAAAATACATTTAAGCATATTCTTTTTTTTGTACATTTAGTACCTACTATGTCTGTTTCTCAGTATATTTATTAAAGTCACTAAAAGGCTTATTTATTTATTTATTTATTAGCAAATTCTGTATGTGTAAATGCACATTTCTTACACAAAAATAGAGTTTCAAGGTGCTCGTTAGAGCCTTGTTTGGATGGTCCCAGTGGCACCTGCCTTCCTTTTGATTAATTACTTTACTCGTGAGAAAACTATCACCTCGTATCTGCCATGTCATGTGTAGGTACACTATTCTTACATGTACCTACAACAAGGAGGCATATTGTTACCTTACAGTAGGATATTTGGTTAAACAAACGTCCTTCTAAACTCTGAATAGTGCCTATTGCAATCACTGGTGTAATTTTACGAGTAGGTATTTATGGAAAATGTATTTATTGGGTATCGCTTGATAAGGTGAGCCTAATTATGTTAGTAGTATTTAAAAAAACATCGTAATATTTGATGTACTCGTAGGTACATCGTAATAAGTTCCCCTCGAGTCTTGAGCAAAATAAAATTGTATTACAAATAACGTGGCGTGGAACTGCAGCAATACGGCAGTTGTCACAATGAACTAAAGGAAAGAAGTGAGTATCTGAATTTCAGCAGTCTTGACGCCAGAAGTAGGTACAATCTTCGTGTATACAGAAAACAGTCTAAGTACATCCGCTCTTCGTGTCTTCGTCGTAATTCAGTGCGCTCTATTTGTTATTTTGTAATGAATTTTATTCGTCTTGCTTGTGATTTTACCCTGTAGGAAAGGAATTTTATTTTGCATACAATTGAAATAATTACAAGTAAAGAAATGTACATAAGATACCTACCTAATAGGAATGAACCGAGCAAGGCGAGTGTTGCCGATTTTGAATCTCGATAACTCACCCATGCAAAAATGTACAAACATTGTTCTAAATATTAAATAATATCAATATCAACACAGAATTTTTACTACAACTTGAACCACTTCGAAAGAAAAGCTACATGCAAAATCTCAAGTCTACGAGGTACAGCAAACCGCTGAAAACAAAGGCTTTCACTGGTTTGCTGTACTTATTTTGATATAGGTAAGTCTGCCAGTCAGATTATTCTTTCATAATCCAAGAAAACCCCTAACATTGTGTGCTTGATTACTTGCGATGAAACACAAACAAAGAAACCCCATTACTTCTCGACATAAAAATATCCTAAATGTAAATCTAAATAATAACTATGCCAAATTGCATTCAAATCTTTTCGGTAATTTCAGTATGATACGCGAACAGCGAGACGAAAATTTTGAAAAATACCGTTTCGGGCTTTATAATATTCGCTAGTATAAAATTACCTCTGATTAAAATATTCAAATTAGTATTTAATGTACAAAATTCTGCCAATGTACCTATAGACAGGACACTACTTAATTATTCTTTTGCCCTGAATTTATCTACGATAGAACAATTTGTTTTTATTACTGTGAGTTCAAGACATTAACAGAAAACAGAGCTTTCAACATATTTTATGTAAATGTTTCGACGGTGCAAACTCACAGTTAAACTTTAGTATGTATCTATACAGAAATTATTAGTAAGTACTTCTGAGGTAAGACCATAAATGATTTCCCCCGAGAGCTGAAAATAAACAGCCTCGGTATTCCGGAAAACAATTTATTGTTTTAGGTAAATTCATTTAAACTAAACAGTATAGGTACTTATTTCATTTTAATATTCGTCTATAAAAGATAAAGGATTTTAAATATCTACGATCTCAATAAAAAGCAAAGTCCTGAGTCACTTACGGTCCAAGATCTCAGTTAGAGCTTATTTTCTGAGTAACAAAATGTATAGGATAGTGTTTACATATTCGATCGTACCTATATACCTACGCATCATACGCATAACATGACGTTCGTATTATAAATATAGATTGTTACGGCTATACTCAAGTATTTAGTAGGTGTAAGCCCGACTAGTTATGCATATCACTCGCATAACGCCTAAAGATAATTAATAATAAAATTAATAAATACCTAATTAATAAATAATAGTTTTGTTATATATTGATAGAGGATTTCTTAAAACAATTTCATCCCTCCAATCACTGATTTGGGTCTATGTTGCTTACCCAGCGCAATCGATTGATATAGTAGGTTTTTTAAAGTATTCTTCAGACACCCACTGAGGAAGGATTGTCAGTAATCCCAGGCGAGTGAAACTGGGGTGGGTCCATTAGTCAAGTATAAGAGCTAAAATGTGTGGAAGCCTTTCGAGAAAATTGCTATTTAAATATGCGCTAAACGATCTTGGGCACTTAAAAGTTATTGTATTGCAAATTTCCTAGCACTTCCACGCATACTTGTATAGAGATGTAGGCATTTACTGTGAGAAATTTAACTGGGTATAGTTGGATAAATCTACCAATAATCTTATTTTATTAGCTTCCTTTAAAAAATTCAGTGTCGAAGGATTTTATTTATATCTAGAATTAATAAATACTTAATCAATTCGTTCAAACAGGCGTTGGTAGTCACAAGCCTTTTATTTTAAATCAACGCCAACAGTTACAAAATAATAGTACATACATGATTTTTGTTAAAAAAGGGATTATTTTTGCTCTTGCCAACCTAAAATAAAAGAATTAATACAGGTAATCCGCACGTAAACCGATTAATTTTAATCAACATTTTGTTTGTATGTGAAAATTTAAAAGTTCGAATTTGTAGCTCCAATTGTAGGTAAGTTGGGACATAACTTCGAAAAGCGTCATTAAAAATAAACGCTCCGCTGGATTCAACTTTAAAAGTTAGTGTTACCCCACCAATATTGTTTTACTGTGACCTAATTAAAATTATATGCCAACAGATCTACTACTTACAGTTTATACAATTTCGCTACAGCATGACAAGAAAAATCGTCATTTTTCAACCGGTTGCGAAGCTGGAGTGGCAATGGCACGGCGAACAGTTCGAATAACCAATAGAGGTTGGGGTCCCAAGGCTAGAAGGGCGACCTCGCAACGGAAAACGCAGCTTTGGAGGGCCCCTAGATCGACACAGACGACATCAATCGACAGTCGCAGGGAGCCGCGCTGTATTGGGAGATTGTGGCCTGCGGAAGTGCCTACATACAGCAGTGGACCGTCATTGACGACGATGATGATGAAGAACTTTAGGATAAATTCTGTGTGTTTGTGTTTAGGCATATAAGATAAGATAATTTATTTTGGCACAATAACAAATATAACATAAACATAATAATACATTGACTTAAATTAATTATACCTAATAACATAAATATTAATTATAAATTGAGTTTGTTACAAAAACTTACAACTTGCAAACAGCACATTGGTAGCGTGAATTGCGAGGTATAGGTACAAGAAGGACAAGAAAATATTACGAAACTGTTTGAAGCACGTTGTAATTGTTCTCCCGACCGAATTTCAACCATTTAGGTATTCCTCTTGGAAAATTGTTTGGTCCCCAGTAAAATTATACTTTTAAATGTCTTTCTAATAATTTTTTTTACCCAAAAAGTCTTTTAGACTTAAATCTGGTAAGACTCCAATTTTACCTAATGTGTTAAATAAAGGCTGAGTCTTAAAGGTATTCACTCTTATTAGACACGATTGCTTCAGAAGTGATTGGATCCAGAGTAAAGCCGATTGGAGCCGCTGACTATGCAATTTTGTCTTTCATTATATTAATGAATACCCTTACTTTCTTGGATCGAACCCACCTCTTGTCTAAAACTGGGAATACACTTACCTGGGCTGGGCATACCTACTAGCTACTTTATCCTTTCATATGCCAGCAACTAGTTGTGCAATCTACTTACAGCTGACGAGTACCTAAGTTGTAATGCAACGTACTCAGGGGAGATGGTGGAGTAAAACGCAAACCGAAAAAGGCACACATACGAAGCAAATGTAATAACTTATAATATACTACTAGCTGATGCCCGCGACTTCGTTCGCGTGTATGTAGTTTTTTAAAAATCCCGTGGGAACTCTTTGATTTCCCGAGATAAAAAGTAGCCTATGTGCTAATCCAGAGTATAATCTATCTCCATTCTAAATTTCAGCCCAATCCGCCCAGTAGTTTTTGCGTGAAGGAGTAACAAACACACACACACACACACACACATACAAACTTTCGCTTTTATAATATTAGTGTGATTGTGTATGAAGCAAATCGCATGCAATTTTACTTGCAAGAGAGGCCGGAAAGAAAAGCAAGCTACGTTTTTCAAAACGTAATTAGGTATAATCATAATCGAGAGAGACCGGCTAGTTTGCTCTTCGATGCAAGAAATGACAAAGAAAGGATAAAGAGAAGTTTAAGATCAAACTCTCCCCCACCAAAATCGTAAACACATCCAGTTACCAACTTGGATCATCGTTGCTTAACTAGTTGTTTCGATTGATAGGTATACTTATATGTATTGCGTTGATGCAACTAACATTGCAGATAACCACCCATAAACTAGAATATTGAAGAGAAATGTAGGACAGACACCTTGCAAGCTATAAAACAGAACCTCTAATTAGGTACTAGATATTACCTTTAGATACCTACTGTGTTAGTGTGGACATAATAATTTCCTCTGAAGCACATGTTTATACTTCATAATAACATTTTCAGTATCCACTTAAGCGTTGCATTCCTGGTAGAATGCACATTACATATTATGCTTTTAGTATGGGGCTAATAATAATGGGTAAACCTCTACGAGTCGAGACTACACAAATGAGCTTAACGTTTAATGCGTATATCGGTTAAGCGTAGTAGTATTGCCTCTACATTTCACACAAGCGAACAGATTTATTTTAATAATCTACTATTGACAAGAACTTAGCGCTGTTCTTGTCAATAGTAGATTATTAAAAGCCTTATCCTTGTCGAGCGGGACAAGGACAACGCTTTACATAAGACTATTAGGGGTATTCGTTGTGATGCGTGAGTGAGTTTCGATTCTTTACGTATAGTAATCATCATAATCATGATCGACCCATCGCCAACCCACTACGGAGCACAAGTCTGAAGGGTTTAAAGGGTCTACGCTGACCAATTTTAGGTTAGGTTTTAATCTTTTTAGTCGTAACTCAACATATTTTTTTAAACAATTAAATATTCTGAAGCACTAAAAGTAAGTGAGTATACCTATGCTGTTTTCGAACAAATTTTTACAAGAGCTTTTAAATCCTCAAAAGTTTCTGTAATAATAAATCATCCTCTACTTCTACTAATGAATTGAATCCGGCAAGACTCCAGAGTAGATTTTCTGTTGAGAAATCTACAGATTCAAGATTAAATTTTACTTGTTGTAAATCAAACTAAGATAGATAAAAAGATTGTGGATCTAATAAGTAAAAACTGCGATTCGGCGTGTCGGCGCTGTGTAAGGGTTGAAACTAAGTACGCGTCTAGAGTATTTGATGAATAAATGAAGTCAAATAATAAAAATAACTATTAAATAACTACACAGTCTATTTAGTAACCATTAGTATCCCTACCTATATTATGATGCGAAAGTGTGTTTGTGTGTTGGTTAGTCCTTCAATCATGCCGCAACGGACCAACGGATCGACGTGATTTTTGCATGGATATTGTAAGACATGGATACTTTTTATCGCGGAAAATCAAAGAGCTCCTTCAGGATTTTTAATCCACGGACGAAGTCGTGTTCATCAGCTAGTATTTTATAAAGCAGCTTTCTCAAACTAAAAAAAATTAAAAAATATTGTTTGCGTTTCTTTGCGGAAGTCCATCATATACAAAGAATCAAAAGCTTAATTTGCTATAATCCGCTGCAGAAGATAAATTTCTATAGTAAGTACAACATGCAGCATGCGACATGCACCACCCGCTCTCCTATTGTTAAGCATGGAGGAAAAGCAAGCCCCAAGTACCACCACGCAATACCACACAAATCCACCAGAACGCACTCGACACACGTTTCGCTCCAAACACCGGAGCATCCTCAGGAGATGTAGACCTTACAATGCACAATTGCAAAGTGCAACTTTCAGTCCAATGTCAGTGCCAACTGCCAATATATCTTGCTATGTTGCATTCAAATTGCAGTGATAAGTTTAAAAACAAAAACTTTATTTTAGTAGATAGATATAAGTTTACGTTTACCAAGGTAAACGTAATCTACTAAAATAAATGTAGCCAAGGCTAGGAAATACGAATCGTGAGATCTTTTGAAATGTATGCAAACTTAAACGACAAAGATTTTTATCGTATTCCATCTGGAAACATATTATTGTTTAAAATGATCATTTCAAAATATGATACGCACTTACGAGTGATTTGATAGGTACAACGGCGGTAATAGGTACGTTCAGATTGCTTGGCGTGGTATTATCCCTTATATCTAGTGATAAGAGTAGATGGCTCATGTATTATTTAAATTGTTCAATGATTGGGAACGGGGCGGCTTAGAGCTTTCCCTAAGACGACGCGGCGGAAGGGATCCCATTCGCATCCGCCTAATGCCTACCTACTCGTATCATTTGCCGAGATCGTGCCAAGATTTGTCAGGTGTACAGTATAATTTATATGTTACCGGAAATATATACATACAATCTAAATTCTAAACGGATAGTACGACACCTCGACGCCATAGTAATCGTAGGCACCGTAGTGTTTTATACGATTAGCTTTCGTATCGCTGAACCCTCTTGTTAATATTTCAATCCATACTAATATTATAAATGCGAAAGTGTGTCTGTCTGTCCGTCTACTACCTTTTCACGGCCCAACAATTTAACCGATTCTGACGAAAGGTACAGGGTTAGCTTATATCCCGGGGCAGTACGGACATAGGCTACTTTTTATTCCGGAAAATCAAAGAGTTCCCACGGGATTCCTAAAAACCCATCCGCTTAACCGATTTGTATGAAATTTGGTACCGAGGTAGCTTGCGTCCCTGTAATTGACATCGGCATTTTATACCGGAAAATCAAACAGTTCCCACGGGATCTATTTAAAAAACCTCAATCCACGCGGACGAAGTCGCGGGCATCCTCTAGTATACATCATATTTCAGAGTGCTGGTTTATCACATATCTATGCGTATAATATGTTTATTTTGTATGTGGATATATCATACTAGCTAACGCCCACGACTTCGTCCGCGTGAATTTAGGTTTTTAAAAATCTTGTGGGAAATCTTCGATTTTCCGAGATGAAAAGTAATCTATGTCATTTTCCAGGTCTTTTACTTTACCCCTGCAAAAAACATGTTGGTCCATTGCTCTGTAGAGACTTGATTGAAGAATAAACCAACCAACAAACAAACCAATAAACCAGCAAACAAATACACTTTCTACAATACACTACATGGGTAGTGATGGGTAGTGATTATATTTAATATTACATTTTGCTACTGCTCTCTTCACGCCGCGCCGAGCGAAGCGACGTAAAAGTCAGCAGCGTTTAAAATTTTAACGAACTATTTCAAGCTGTAGTATTGATTTGAAGATTTGTACCACGTGTCGGTTTCTATAAGAATTTTCAGTACTTACTTAAAACTGGTCAGCTTGTACGTCCCTGCATGTCTATCAAGTTCTAATGATTTTAATTAAAATTAAACGAGATTTTAAATATTTAGAATCTGACAGTCACATTTACGTAAGAGTTATGTGCGCATGGATTTATAATTTACGCAGGAACTTTTTAAATTTTCCAGGATAAAAGCTATCCTATATCCAATCTATCTTTATTCCGTGTAAAGAAGGCCTAAACGACCAGAATCAGCAGAGTCGATCATGCGTCCAGTTATTGAATTGGATTAACGTTTATTTTTTATTTGTGATCATTTTTTAACTATTAGTTTTATTTTATGACACTTTATGGTGAATTTTCACCAGATCAAGTTTCTTGCTGGTTTTTCTTGGTAGAAATGGCATTCCGAACCAGTGATATATTCTTTTGGCGATTCAAAAGCACATGTAAAAGTTTATTAGAATATCATTCTATTTTTATAAAATAAATTTTGAAAATCACCTATCATCAAATTGCATCTATACACTGCAACTGGACATAGGTTTTTTTAAAAGCGTGCCGCCTCTCATTGTAAGCGGATCTTTTGCTACTAATTACTTTATTAAATTTTAACCAACAACAACTGGTGGGCCAACAAACTGGCCCACCAGTTTGGCGAGATACAAAATGTTAAAGACAGGTAAAATTAGTGTGAATAAATAAATAAATAAAAACTCTGTACTAACTACACTTCGCTCAAAGTTGGTGACACTGTGTAAGTACTTATATATAATTGTAGATGAGATTTATGCTTATGTACTACGCATTGCATTTAAACAACTTGTTGTTATAGAAATGGAGAAGAACAGAGCAACTCGGATTTTAAATCAAACGGAAACCTAAAATAAAAATTTAAAAAATGAATTTCTATAAATGTTTACATATTTACACTCGCAGACTTAGTACGAAGTTTAAAACACAATCACAGTAAAATACGATCATTTCTTGGGGCTATGATTTCTGTTTCCACGTTGTCGCTTCTTTAATAGGTATATATCTAGCACGTCCTCTGGGAGCCGTCCGGGAGAGGCATGAAGCAACATTTTTGTGGGCAGTAAACTTCCTTTATGCTTGTCCATTACAAACCGCCAAAAGTTATTTATGTTAGCCGACATTTAGAGCTTGCGGATAAAACCTCAAGGCGAAAATTTTCCCTTGAGATATATTCCTAACTCAGAATATAGATTGTTCTGTATTCTGAGATTCCCAAATATCTTTAGAACTAATAGCTACACATTTTATGTAGGTAAGTACATTTTTTAACTATAAAATTTTCTGTATAAATTAATTAATCATAAAGCATTAGCTGATCTGCCCAGCGTCGCGCAGATGAAAATAAAGCATAAGTTACTTCAGATTGTAGGTTTCTAACTATATATTTTTTTAATTTAAATTAAATTCGCTTGAGTAGTTTCAGAGTCTATGGATTGCAAATGGACAAACAAAAATTTTTCTCTTAAAATATTATTACGTCAGTTATTATTTACTTTAGATTTTTTTTTACTGTCAAAAACATTTTTACAAGGAACTAAATTTAATTAAGTTAAATAAAGAAAAAATCAAAGCCTCCGAAAAATAATTATCATACAATATCATTGTGAATACGGTCTGTATCGTTTAAAACATATAAATAAATTATAAAGCTGTTTATTCACAAACATTTAAAAAAATCAAAAAGGATGAAATTTTTTCACGTTTATTTAAATTTTTCATTTAAAACCCAAATGAAATTCATCTCGAAACCAGCTCTGTATTTTATCATTAAGATTAAAACGAAATAAGCTCAACAATTCCACATCGATTTCATGGAAAAAGCAATTAAGTGCAACGAAAGATCTCCATTTATATTACCTTGCATAAGAACAACGTTTAATTTAACTTAGTTGTAGTGTAATTAGCTAGAGTTTCAATCTATCTTCTTCTTCGACCTAGGAAGGTATTCAGAGTTTAGAGTTTAAGCCCTGTTATGCATAATATAATATTGTTTAGATCAGTTATGCTTGACCGATGGGAATGCAAGAATGTGCAATGTTGCTATGAAAAATGTTGAAATATTTTGACAAACAAAAATGTAGTCTAGATAGAGTTCGTGATTGTCTTATAAAAACTGCTTCGAATTGATGAATAAACAAACAAAAACGGAATTATGTTTAATTCGCATTTCCATTTAAATTTTAGGGTTCCGTACCTCAAAAGGAAAAACGGAACCCCTCATAGGATCACTTAGTTGTCTGTCTGTCTGTCTGTCTGTTTGTCTGTCTGTCCGTCTGTCCGTCCGTCCGTCCGTCCGTCCGTCCATCATGAAATTTGGCAAGTAGGTAGGTCTTATAGCACAAGTACAGGAATAAATCTGAAAACCGCGAATTTGTGGTTACATCATTAAAAAAAATTAAAATGTGTTTAAATTTTCAAATTAAGATAACTATACCAAGTGGGGTATCATATGAAAGGGCTTTACGTATACATTCTAAAACAGATTTTTATTTATTTTGGAAAAAAATACCCGAGTACGGAACCGTCAGTGCACGAGTCTGACTCGCACTTGGCCGGTTTTTTTAGTTTCGTCAATATTGGCAAATAACCGTAGATCTACACTTTCAAAATCAACGTTGACAAAAAAAACTGCAAGTTTTATTTTAACGATGCAAAGGGTAGCCTTCTATAAAATAGGAAAGTTAAATGAACTAAATATACCTACAAGTAACAAAAAATGTTGAGTTTATTAAGTAAAATATTCATCCTAGATTAGCTACTACTATCCATCGTATATTATCCGTAGGTAGTGTATCATAATAGGGTATTTTACTCTAATTTTCTTATTACTTTATTACAAACTAGGATAAAAATAATGACGTAAACTGAAAAAACTAATTAAATCGATCAAATAACAAAAAGTTATAAGCATTTAAATATTTCAGATTAGACAGAGATAGCGAAAATAGCATTATGACGTCACCCGTGCTAATGCTATAGTAGCTTCGTGCGATTTCATACAAATTTTCGTTTTGCGAGCAAGGGATAGAAGACCCTCCCACTCCAAAATTAAAACGCCTGTAACTTTGTAAATCTTTGCTGGATTTAAATATATTTTTCAGTGTACGTCATTATTTTTATCCTAGTTTATAATAAAGTAATAATATTTATCAAATTCAAAAGTAGGAAAGTACCCAATTATTATGTACCATAAAGGTATGTACCTAACTTAGATACGATATGTTTGGGTGACATAGGCATTAGGCATACTTTATTTTAAAATTTAGTTGTTATTTTCACAAAACCGTCATCCAACTTTATGCAAAACTTGCGGGTAATTTGTTTTGTTTAAGATCGTCGGCACTTACTGCCACTTGAATTGATAATTATGCAAAAACTGGACGTTCGCGTCGTCGCTTGGGATTCTATTACAGGTACAGAAAACAGGCGAAGTGCATAATATAAATTTTTCATTATTTTATAAATTACTCGGAGGTAAACAATAATTTAAAAACACTTTTGGGTTATTCACTAAAAATAATCCTATAATGTGACTTTATTCTACGAGTTAACTGATACTCAATGTACCTACTAAATAGTAGTATATTTTATTATTTTACTCAATCGAAAGTTACAGGCGACAGACATAAGTTTAATAGCTATTTAACTACGACAATTATATTATAGAATTAGTTATGTATAAGAAACTTTATTTCATGTAGCTACTACGTACCTAGATCAGGCCTGTCTGTATATTGTGACTCTACTTATTTGAAAAATGTAATGAGTGTTTTGGGGCCGATATTGTTTATAGCCGATGTTTCGAAGTTTAGGTATTTTTATGTCTTAGGATTGTAGGTATAGTATAATCCAAGATTAATTTTTGATCCGACCTTAAAATTACAACTAGGATTACTCAATTTGTACCTATATACCCTAAAGCCACTTTAATATACAGAAATAGCAAAAGCGCCGCTGTCAGGTAATCTATTTTGTATAAAATCGTCGGCACTCACTGCCACTTGAATTAGCGGAAGCGGTTCTTCAGGACTTGAAAGTGGTTAAGAAAAATATTATGACGTAATTTTAATTTCATATTTTTATCCAACCCGCACCGAGTTAAAAAGAATGAGATTAAAAAAGTTTGCGCATTTAAAGAACGCTTTTAGTTTTCGACTGTAATTATGAAAATTATTTTCGAAATGCACTTTTTCCGTTTTTGTATAAGATGACATTGGGATCTTTTAAAAACAGAATAATTCAGATAATCTCTGTAGGTATTTGGTTTTTGTGCATAATATGCTATAGGTACTTAGATAGTCCAAAACCGAAATTTCGGCACATCACGATTGGCCTAGGCATTACTCAGGAATGCCCAGAATGCTTAGTCTAAAACCAAAGCTTCCAATTCTGCCTAATGAGTTGTCAGCCTAATCTAGAAGTGCCTAATTTCCTGGTCCAGAGCCGGATTGGTAAAATGGACTTTGGCTTTAGACTAGGCAATCCTGAACTACGTATATAAATTTGATTTTGACTTTTAATAAACCAATTTGTTTTTTATTGTTGTAAGTAAGTAGAACTACACCTGAATTAGAGTTGAACTCTAGTGAACTCAGCAAGACACATACGAATCTAATTAATTTAATCTGAAATGCACATATTTTTCCTTTCTAATGTGTAATTTTTTTATTTGTAAGACATCAACATAAGAGTTTTTTTAATAAAATAAAACAACATAAGAATAATATAAATCAACATAAGAGTTTTTTTAATAAAATTAAAACTAAAAAAAAGTTAAATTAAGAACTAAAAGGAATATAAAATAATATTTAATCTGAATACACTCAAATATAATTAATTAAGGATTGCCTAGTCCAAAATCGTGCCGGTAGTTCGGCTTTGGCCTGTAATACATATTTATTCCTGTCCCTATTCTTATGGATCGGTTGGAAGCCATCGGAATCAGGGGTAACGTTTTTAACTTATTTAAAGATTACTTAACCAATCGCAGTCAATATGTTAAAATAGGCCCCCACTTAAGCAAGGAAGATAATATTGAATATGGTGTGCCTCAGGGCAGCGTGCTCGGCCCAACTCTGTTCCTGATATATATCAACAACCTATGCCAGATGAATATTCCGTATACTAAAATCATATCTTATGCTGATGACACCGTACTACTGGTACAGGGTCAGAGTTGGGATCAGGTACGTAACCGTGCTGAATCGGCATTAAAGCATGTCATGAACTGGCTAAATACAAACCTACTGACATTGAATGTCCCTAAAACTAAACTTATTACTTTTGATACCACCATATACACTCAACCTGATTCCTTCTCCATTAAAGCTCATTCTTGTAAATTGCCTAATGAGAATTGCTCTTGTTTCTCAATACAAAGAACTACCGACATCAAATATTTAGGGTTAACAATAGAGAGTACTCTTAGCTGGAAAAAACATATAAATGTTTTGGTTAATCGTATCCGAAAGCTTATGTTTATTCTGAGGAAGCTGAGAACGGTCTGCGACCAAAAATTATTGAAAACTGTGTACTTTGCACTAGTCTCCTTACTATCGTACTGCATCACAGTTTGGGGTGGCTCCAATAAAACTGATATGTTACGACAGCTGGAGCGCGCCCAAAGAGGTATTCTTAAGGTTCTGGGTAGCAGACCGCGCAGGTATCCCACGTCGGCACTTAACCAAGAGTGACCGCAAGTGAGTGAGTGGGACGTTTTGAATGTCCGGCAGCTCTTTATCTCCCAGGTTATTTTACGCAAACACTCAGAAACAAAAGCTCAATCCGAAGCAAATGTTAATATTTTAATAAGACGCAAACCAAAGATATTCTTAATGTTGCCGAGGAGAACCGCACTTGCCGGAAGACATTACCACTTCCTTAGCCCTAAACTTTATAATAGAATAAATGATACACTTAATATATCTAAATACAACAAACCCAACTTAAAAAAAACGCTTAATGCTTGGTTAAAGAAACTTAGTTACTATGAAGTTGAGGACTTGATCGCCGAAGTGAAATCATAGCAAGTTGTCTTTTACACACCCGTCGTACCTACTATAATTTACATCATACATACAAATAATATCACACACACACACACACACACACACACACACTTGCACACTTCTGTTTTACATTACTATTCTACATAATTATTATTTTTAAAATACTGTATAGTTAAGTTCTAATCGATGGATCCGAGGGAAGGCTGCGGTGCCCGTAACACAGGTTTTCCTAGTACGGGTGCCAAAGCACTCACAAAAAATCTTTATTTTACTTTGTGCTTTACTTTGTTTTGTATTCTCCGTTTTGGAAGCCCTGTTTTCCGAGACACAGTTTTTACTAGTTCAGGAAACAGGTGCACATGCAGTAATGTTTATTATTATAACTAATTGTGTTTTGTTACGTTTATGTTACATTTGTTTCTGAGCCAAATAAATTTATCTTATCTTATCTTATTGACTAAACGTGAATTCAGCGAAGTATTGGAAACTAAATAAGTACTTATACAATTAAGTAAATCCACCAATAAAAAGAAGTGAAGATCATAGAAACAGCAGGATTCATGATTCGGATTATTATTATTAGATAGATGGTGTAAAATTCTTTGAAACCTTTTATATACAGTAGGTACATAAACCGGCGAACGTGTGTTTTGTACCATCTTTTAGTTTGCTATAAGATTATAACAGAAGTTGATGAAATAAAAAACATAATCAAATACCCAAAAGATTTAAAATTATGTCGTTTGTAGGGAAAATAGAACTCGACAACAATTGTATTGTATCGCCTTCAAAAGTGTCTCGAGGGGGCTAAATTATTGTGGAGTCTGGGGTGAAGAAGCTTGTAGGAGCGCCTCTCTTTTGATTGAAATGAGTTCTGACGAAATCCTATAAAAGTTTAGTATCGACGAAAATTGGAACAGCTGTACTCAATACTCAAATATTTATTTAATTTGTGACACTCAAAGGGCTGCGCAATATCAAGTGGTTAGCGAACATTCGCGACGCAAAATGAGTTTTATTTTTTATCCAACATTTTCCATTAGGTAAATATTTTGCTCGATTAC
Source organism: Maniola jurtina (assembly GCF_905333055.1). Classification (NCBI taxonomy): domain Eukaryota; kingdom Metazoa; phylum Arthropoda; class Insecta; order Lepidoptera; family Nymphalidae; genus Maniola; species Maniola jurtina. The sequence goes on from NC_060032.1 coordinate 7,250,063, forward strand.
ACCTTTGGCGTACCTTTTCTTCATAAATAAGCACAGCTTCAGTCGGGTGTTTCTCCCTTCTAGAATTATTAAAGGGGATTATAAGTATTAATCAAGCTTTTATTTAAGCTTTATAAGAGTAATTTTGTGTATTACTATAGGCTTTTTTGGGTTTACTGGCCTATTTAGCAGCGTGCTGGCAAATAAGACCAGCTGCTTGGAAAACAAAAATTAGGAAAAATAATAAGACAAACACCACTTTGATGAAGGTTTCTATAATTAAAATCCCGTGGGAATTATGGTGCTCTTACGATCAAATACTAGTAGATGTTTAGTTTTGCGCTTTTTACTCAGATTAAAATCACTACCCATATTATTAATGCTAAAGTGTGTTTGTTTCTTTGTTGGTTGATTTGTCTTTCAATCAAGATGGAATGGAGAAACAGATTTTTTGATTGATATAGTTAAACCTGGAGTGTCAAATAGGCTACTTTTCATCCCGGAAAATCAAAGAGTTCCAACGGGATTTTCGAAAACCTAAACCCAGTGGGATGAAGTCACGGGCATCAGTTAGTAAGTATATAAATTTAGTAAAACTTACCTGAGGCATACAGAAATTTTCATATTAATTTAAAGTTTATAGTGAACAAACAAAAACTAAATAGAGTTAAAAAAAAGGTATCAAACGACACTTTTCTTAAGCAAACGACTTTATGGTAATGAAGTCTCATCGTAAAGCACATCATTTGCAAAATTATTATACGTAAACGTCTTTTATATACCTTTTCCTGTTAAGGTTGGTGCAGCCGAGCTGAATGAACTGTTACTGTGGAAACGGCCCTTTGTTGCTTTTACGATGTCGTGTAAAAGGGAATAGTCCATAGAATTGTTGTCTACTCTAGTCTGAAGAAATAATGACGTGATAGTCTAGTGGTTAAAACTTCGGCCTCATATTCGACGGATCCGGAGTTCGAGCTCGGAGTTTTTGAACAGCTCTAGCTTTTCCTAGCTGTGCGTATTAAGTGAATTATCGTGATAAAAATTGAATGCCTGAGAGTGCTCCATAATGTTCTCAAAAGTACGTATAAAGTCCACCAATCCACTTTTGATCAGCGTGGTGGACTGTTGCTTAAAACTTTCTCGTTCTGTGAGGAAATACATGCCCCTTAATGGACAAGTGAAGGATTCAGATAATGAACAAAGTTCTGAGCCAATTATTGTGATTTCCCCTCAGTCTCCATGCATTTCTACAACGTGTTAGGTGCTGTTAACGTTATACTCCTTTTCGATTCTGGGAAATGTGCTTCTTGTCCCACAGTTAGTGCAACTTAATATTTGTCTCACGACTTTAGCAACATCAATGCTTTGTCGATGAAACAATGCAAAATAATGATGTCCTATCGATTGTGCTTGGGTTGCTGCTAGTTTTATATCGAGCACTTATCGAGCATCAAAGAAAAAAATCAATTACTGCCAATTGGACAAGATTACCATAATATTGCATTGCATTCGGAATCGAGTCCATAAGACAATATGTGGATGTAAAATAGGTAATAAATATCCATTGGATGACTGACAACCCTACACCCGGCTGAGAAAACAGCTGATAATCCTTAAACATTTTCCTAAGAACAATCTTGATTTGAAGAAAACTTTCGGATATAAAAAGACCGCACGCAAATCCGTTTGAGCGCTACGATGCCACAGACAGACACCCAGACACACAGATATCTATCAACCTACTCATGTGACATAGATACACAAGTTAAGTTTATAAGACCCCTCTATTTTCGTCGGGGGTTTAAAATATCTCCAATAACAAAAGTTCAATACAGTTAGCGTAGAAGCAAAAAGAGCACCCATTTTCTAACATGGAACCTGGAACTTGAGCTGGAAATTGAACAAAAAAATATTTCCCAGTAGAGGAATGAAAAATGTTGCAACAAGACGGTAAACGTCGTGGCGACGAGGGCGCCTCGCCGCTTTGTGCCTCGGATAAGCTGTCGCGGCATTTTAAAATTTCTTGCCCACTCTTTCTTTCTTGCTACGAGCATCATATTTTGCTGTGACATCAACTTAATTCTTAAGTTATAAATTGCCAAGTTTGTTTTCTTACCATATTAAACTGTATCAGTTTTCTTGGCGTGATAAATCTACATCTTCCCGTTCATCAATCCAATCAGGTTAGCCCGTTTCCATCTTAGACTGTATCATCACTTACCACCAGGCGAGACTACAGTCAAGGGCTTACTTGTATCTGAATGAAATGAAACTCTTCTTTCGTATTCTTTATTGCACAATCATTTTTTTCTGGCAGATTAGTATTTTTGTGCGTTGTTTTTTACAACAAAGAAAGAAGAAACAAACGGTTTCCCATTTCACTAACTTGATTAGCTTTCTACAGATTTAAAGAGGATACCGGACGAAGTACGAACCTTAAACCGATTATTTTCTTAATAAAGAAAATATTATTTTTAAAATTAAAACTGTTTTTGAAATGCACGAAGCATTTTATTGAAATTTCATTTATTTTACCTGCATGAAATGAAGAATGAAGGAAACATTGGTATTAAAATAGCATTATTTTAATACCAATGTATCTATCTGTTCATATACTATGTACACTGTACAGAGTTACCAAGTTCAGATTTCAGAAAAACGGATGAATTTTACCGACCTCTGCAGCTGACGTCATCAATTTTACGATGCAATTGATGCAGCCGAATCTTTTTTTAATCCATTACAAGGTAGCCTTTGACTGCAATCTGGTAGTAAGTGAAGATGCAGTCGAAGATGGAAGCGGGCTAACTTGGAAGGGGTATGGTAATTTTATTAGATCCACATCCCTTATCGATTCATAGACGGCATCGTACTGGAACGCCAAATCGCTTGGCAGCACAGTTTTACCTGTAGGGTGGTAACTGGGTCGTAGCTTCCCACCAGGCCAGATCAGATCCAATTATAAATTCCCTCACTATCCCTAATGGGAATCGAATCTAAGACCTCCCACTTAAACGACCATAGCGCTCACCATTGCGCTCATCTTGCTAACGAAGTCACATGTGCTATAATATTATAGGTATAGTACCTACTGAAAAATCCGTTGCGGACGCCTCAGATTGTGGGTAGTCTCATTTTAAGACAAATGTTTCCTACAAATTGATCGTAGCGCGTTCCTATCGGGCTTTCAATACGCTCTACATCGGATAAAACTGAGAAACATTTCTCTAGAGCACTCCCAACGACGGATCGGATTTACAATCGCCTGTCATGCTGCCGAAGATGCGGCAGATGTTAGTTTTCTTATATATTACTAGATGATGCCAGTGACTTCGTCATGCGTGGATTTAGGTTTCTTAAAAATCCCGGAGAACTCTTTGATTTTGCGAGGTATTAAGTAGTCTATACCTATTTGTATCCTTGATGCAAGGTGTGTCTGTAGTTACAAAATACATAATATATTCAGTAATAAATTAAATTATTTTTAACTTTTTAGTATTTGTGGTTATTGAAGTTGGATTACTTAATTATTATTTTTTTTTGAAAATTTTTGATTTCACAATTTTTAGTGCCCTCACTGTATTTGATTATGCTATGAGTAGTTGAAGTCCTATTGTTTACTAAGCTATTACACTAATCGCGAGCAATTTACTCTTATCCATTAAGGAGTTCTGTTCTCCATCTCCAAAGATATTCATCAGATCTTCACTAATTTTTTATGGGACCGGTGCAGGCGTCTTCGGGTAATCGGAGAATAAATATAAAAAAATTAAAAAAAACATTCCGACGAATTGAGAACCTCCTCCTTTTTTGAAGGCGGTTAAAAATAGATCATGTCCGAAGAGGAACGTACCTACTGACATCGTTCAATTTACTCTTGGCCGCTACTGAATGAAGGTGAATGGCCAAGGAAACATATTACATAGGCCCGCCAAAAGGCTGTCTAGGACGGTTATTTAAAAGATCACCTTTTAGATATTTCACTTGCGATACCCCTACTTCCGTAATATAAAAGTTCTGGAAGTAAATATAACAAAGACTCATCTTTTAGGTATCATTAATAACAATTATTAACGATCCTTTGATACGAAATGCGTTAAATATGCCAGGTTAATGAGCTTACAAATGTCAACAGAAGCTTCCGGCTCTTAAATCGAGTGCCAACGAGTTCCGACGATCTCATACAAAATCCATTACCCACAAGCCTTGTTGAGATTTTCGCATACTAAAGTAGCACTAGTTTGTTTTCAACTTCAAAATAGTTATAAACTCATTATCGCTCATCGAGAAAATCTAACTTTACAGTAGGTAATTAAAATGTAATTAATATGTATCAAATTTTTAGCGTCGCTCGGGTACGTGACTGACAGGACCATGCTTACGAATTAATATGTCGAGAATTGACTTTTGAAACGAAACTTTTTACCGTACGTTGTACAATCGATCGCCGGGGAGTCGAAGCAATCAACAAGCCTTGTTGATTGCTCTGAAGCCGGGAACAATGACAATAAATGACGGTTACCGTTACCACCATCGTCACGACACTGTTTCTTAGCTGACACCAACGCCCTAGGCGGAACCTACCTTCCAGATTTCAAGTTTGTAGGCTTCCAATTTCCTGAGATTTCGTGATTAGTCAGTCAGTTAGTGAGTGAGTGAGTGAGTGGTATTTCGCTTTTATAGATTATGTTTGTTTATTCCTATGTGGCGCTCTAAATACTAAACGTGTATAGTGATTTTAATGATTTTTAACCCCCGACCCAAAAAGAGGGGTGTTATAAGTTTGACGTGTGTATCTGTGTATCTGTGTGTCTGTGTAGTGTGTATCTGTGTATTTGTGTATCTGTGTATCTGTGTATCTGTCTGTGGCATCGTAGCGCCTAAACGAATGAACCAATTTTAATTTAGTTTTTTTTGTTTGAAAGGTGGCTTGATCGAGAGTGTTCTTAGCTATAATCTAAAAAAATTGGTTCAGCCGTTTAAGAGTTATCAGCTCTTTTCTAGTTTTCTTGTAGAAAAGAAGTTTAGATAACCGTTAGGCTCATAATATTATGTCAATAGACAAATGTCAAGCTGTCAAGATGGACGTTGCCTAAATACATAATTATTTATTTGAAAATGATGTTTTGGAAAACTCAAATACTTTGGATCGTCGGGGGTGTTATAAATTTTTAATTTACACTTGTTACTACAAGAAATAAAGTCTTAATTTTAGGAGCGTTACTAAAAATATTCAAATTATGAGCGAGTTTTACTTCTTCTATATTTTTGTTTTGCATCTTATTTGGCGATTGAAAAATCGGCCCAGTAAGCTGATTCGAAAGGTTCTACAATGGCAACAGCTATCTTCTCTACCTTAGCCTCGAAAAGAAGATTATAAATAAATAAAATTGTTTATTTCAAATAAATTTTTAACGTTTTACAGTAAGTATCTCTAAGAGGTTGGAGCCTTCTTTTACGAGTAGGAGAACTACTTTTGTGTCAGAAGATACCGCTCTTCCATAACAATATTATCAGAATTATCATGCATACGTGTGTAAGTAAGTGTTATGTATAGGTTAGATTAATATAATTAAAAAGGCTCCTAAATGATTTAAAATAACAAATCTGGGAATTCGTTATTTTATCCCTCTAAATTCACAGCAGGGCCCAAGATTTCATTCAATCTCAGGAAATGTTGCCATTAGGAAAATGCGTCACTGCCGAGCGTCGTGCGGGCCAGAGGCTTGAGGCGACCCCGAATCATTGAACAATTTGAATAATACATGAAACCCTTGCTACCAACCTTACACACCAGGCATGACAAGATTTAGCATCGGTTTCAGTACTACGGTGCCTGAAATAAGAGACAAAAAAACAAATGAAATACCCAAAATAAATAAAGATTAAAATAAATAATTTACACATTTTGTGTTAAGTATTACTGTGCCTATTTGCTTAAAGGAGATGTTATTTTTTCGCCCAAAATATGTGCCAACATACTATACTTACCGAGGTACAAGTAACTTTAGCAAATTAGGTACCTAGGTACTATTTTTATACCATCCGTATGTAAGCTATGCTTGTATTAATATCGCGGAAAAATTGTAATTTGGACTTCAACACCAAAACTTTTTTACAGTAAAATTTTGCAATTGGAGCTTTAGAAATTTAATTGGATGATAAATGTTATTGATTGCATTAATTTATTGGATACTGCAGCTGCTTTCAATTTACTTATATTTATTTGCCGGACCTATTTTTAAAAGTATGGTTAAGTAAGTAGGTAGGTACACTATTTCTATTCTAACATAATTTTAGAAGAACTACGAGTATCTTCTCTTTTTGAGGGTGTACATCTATTGTTATTAAGAATAGGCATTTGGTTGAATTGCCGTTTCAGACGTGAGCAGCCAAGGGGTATGGGATCATTTCGCTGCGTCTGCACACATTCGTACTCTAGAGGTTAATGTTCTATCAGGGGGCACGGCAGTGCCCCCGCCAAGACGAGCCAAACGCGGCGGCCGGGGCGCTACGTACCTTTTTCTCGAAGTGTTTCGCCGTATTTTCGACCCGTCATAACTTCGGTCTGGATGACGCTAGAAAGCTGAAATTTTCAGTATAAGGTGTCCTCAGCAAATTTACCAAATATACCAAATATCAAATATCTAGCTTTTATGGTTACAGATTTATTGATAGCTAAAATACGCCGATTTCGTCCCTCACTGATGATCATCAAAACCTCTAAGGTACTTCCCGAAGTCCTAGAAGACTGAAATTTGGTATGTAGACTATAAATTGCATACAAACTACAGGAAAATTAAGACTTTGAAAATTCCCCCCCTCTACGCCTCTTATGAGTAAAGCAAAGATGTAAATTCTGTCGCTAGAATGCTGATATTTTCAGGATAAGATGTCCTTGGCAGACTTATTAAACGCACTGAGTATCAAATGTCTAGCTTTTATAGTTTCAGATTTATTGACAGTCAAACTTCTAGTCTGTAATTCTAGGGCACTTCCCGAAGTCCTAGAAGACTGAAATTTGGTATGTAGACTAGAAATTGCATACAAACTACAGGAAAATTAAGAAATTGGAATTGCCCCCCCTCTACGCCTCTTATGAGAAAAGCAAATCTGTAAATTCTGTCGCTAGAATGCTGATATTTTCAGGATAAGATGTCCTTGGCAGACTTATTAAACGCACTGAGTATCAAATGTCTAGCTTTTATAGTTTCAGATTTATTGACAGTCAAACTTCTAGTCTGTAATTCTAGGGCACTTCCCGAAGTCCTAGAAGACTGAAATTTGGTATGTAGACTAGAAATTGCATACAAACTACAGGAAAATTAAGAAATTGGAATTGCCCCCCCTCTACGCCTCTTATGAGAAAAGCAAATCTGTAAATTCTGTCGCTAGAATGCTGATATTTTCAGGGTAAGATGTCCTTGGCAGACTTATGAAACGCACTGAGTATCAATTGTTCAGCTTTTATAGTTTCAGATTTATCGACATTCAAAACCTCTAGTCACAAATTCTAGGGTACTTTCTGAAGTTCTAGAAGACTGAAATTTGGCATTAAGTAGGAATTTCAACAATTATGAACAACAGATAAATTAAGAAATCGGGTCCCCCTTCATCCCCTCGTATATGAGATGCATATCTGTAAAATCTGTTGCTCGAATTCTAAAGTTTTCAGGATAAGATGTCCGTGGCAGATTTATCAAACGTAACAAGTATCTGTGTTTCCTGAAGTCCTAAAAGACTGAAATTTGGTATATCTGCTTCAAAATTGAGTTGCAAGATTCCACCCGAACAAATATATTTACATACGAGCAAGTTGAATAAAAGCTTTTTAAAAAAGAGGTAACGATAGAGAGTGGACCATGACAATGATGTACCTACAAAAAATAGATCCAAAAAAATCTAGGGCACCTGCCAAAAAGAAATAAAATCCCACCAAAAACATTTCATGTAAAAAGGTAGCCAAGACTCACAAGTTCATAATGTTTTCACTGTTAAAAAGTTATGAGATCTCTAGTAGAGCCAAGCCCCTAGCTGAGCTTAGATTTGTGCTGGCCATGGGACCTATCCCAAGTCCAAAGTAATATAGCTCTTAAATGTTCTTGACTGTATCAAATTTATAACAATAAATAACAAATCACTCTACTTACAAGCTCTGATTCTACAAACCCTATATCTTGGTAAAAAAAAGTACGGCTTGGCCGTTTACAGTTTGTGGATTTTTTATCTGAAATGACTAGAAAGCCCGGAATTGCTTCTGCGACCATCACGAAGTACAATACAAATTAGTAATTGTCGAACAAACTATTCCTTAAGGCCTTAAAATATGTTATGTCATGTAATAGTTTTACGAACATTAAACGGCCAAGCCGTCCTTTTTTTACCAAGATGTAGGGTTTGTAGAATCAGAGCTTGTAAGTAGAGTGATTTGTTATTTATTGTTATAAATTTGATACAGTCAAGAACATTTAAGAGCTATATTACTTTGGACTTGGGATAGGTCCCATGGCCAGCACAAATCTAAGCTCAGCTAGGGGCTTGGCTCTACTAGAGATCTCATAACTTTTTAACAGTGAAAACATTATGAACTTGTGAGTCTTGGCTACCTTTTTACATGAAATGTTTTTGGTGGGATTAGTTCAGTCTAGAATCACATTAACGACCGCAATATCCATAGGATATAAATGCATAGGATTTCCCTTAGTAGTACCTACTTCGGTAAGTATAAAAGCTGTAGAATTCTTAGTATTTTTCCGTTGATGGCCGTACCACAGCCACAGTTTACCAGCTGGTTCTCTAAGCGAATCACGTAGCTTTGAGTGGACGACAACGTGTCCCCAGAATGTCTAAGAAGTCAGAGAAAAGCCTTCTTACTACGTGAGCCACTCTCAAAGATCCAAGGACTGCTCCACAAGGATCTTGGCAGCTAAATAAAATGTAACCAAGTGTCACTAATATAATAACAATTAACAACATTTCGTGCGTTTTACATTTCTAACAAATAAATACGTCCAATGCTCGATCTACCCGTTGGATATCGTCTACGGTTGGTTAAAAATTTGGTCTTCGACAAAAAGCACTTAGCTCTTAAAACATTATAATTAATACATAAAGATATGGGTACCTTGCTTTTACTAACAGGGGGTTGCATTGTAAAGATAGAGTTGAAAGAGTTATGTTTTGATTAGGATATCCCTATATTATGTATAAAATAAAAAAAACACTAAATAAATAGTTATTTTCCAATAAATTTTATCTTTATGATTGTAATGATAATTGTAATGCCTAGTGGGCAAAATTAGGCCTCCTAATCAGAGTGTCTGGGGTTCGATCCCAGCCACGCATCTCTAACTTTTCCGAGTTATATATGCGTTACAACTTGCTTTAAGAGCAAACCTGAGACGAAAGAAATTTAACGAGTAGGTATTGGAAGAAACTGTTGCCGTCGCGCTGCGCCCGATCACATGAGTACCAAACGAAAACCGAAAGAAAACATCGTGAGAAACTGTAAAACTGAGAGTTTTTCATACTTAATGGGTTTTTTAAGTTGAGTGAAATCTGCCAATCCGCATAAGTATTTACCTATTGTAATATGACCTACAATCCTAGTATCTACGAGCACTATCTATCGAAAAATTTAAACTATTTCCGATCATCTCTTGCGTGATGTGATTTCTTGAGATAAACCAATTTGTCATGCAATGCGGAACTTGGTACACGACACGAAAATACCGTACGAATGGAGACGTAAGGTGCAAAGCACTCGTTCCGTTTACTTGACGCTAAGGAATTCTATTTTTCATGTACACAGTTTTCCTTTGAATGTATCACAAATTCAATTCTGTTTAGAACCTCAATTTCCGCTTTTCTTTTCAAACTTTAAACATGTTAGTAATATTATAAAAGTTGTAAAAGTACTTAAATAGTACATATTATTATCCTATAAACTAATATTACAATAATGAAAGTGTATCTGTCCGTCTGCTAGCTTTTCATGACCTTTAAGTTTAACCGATATGACGAAATTTGGTATTGAGGTGGTTTGGTATTTGGCTTGCATGCCAACGAAAAAAAAAATTTTTTTTGTCCCAGAAAATCAAATAGTCCCACGGTGGTTTTAGAAAAACCTAAATCATCACCGAGCAACTCACGGATATCATATATTTAGTACGAGCTTGCATCTCGGAGACGAATAGTTACTTTACCGGAAAATAGAAGAGTTCTTTAAAAAACCGATTTCTTTGGATTTCTAAAAAATCTTAATCCACGTGGACTAAGTTGCGAGAATCATCTAGTCTAGTAATTAATATATTTGTGTCAGGTTCTCTTGTATCTACTAAGACTCAATGACCCACACACCCAATGGTCAAACATAGTAGATGTGAAATTTTTTTGAGCCTCTTTCTAATTCGAATTTTTTATCACGTAAAAACTGCACCTGTGTCCGAAGGCCAAATGTCGTCGTCTGCTCATCCATTCAAATTTATTCACGAGTTAGGTGATTCTCCAGCCAACGGATCCTATCGCTTGACTTGAATCACGTTACCCATATATTAGAATTTTATAGCGGTCGTATTTTTTCGGTCAGACAAAAAGAAATGAATTCATTTTACATATTTACGTAGCAAATATTAAATAGGCTAGGAAATATTCATAACATATATACAATACATATATACCAGTATTTAATTTAAAATTTTGTGTAAAATATAATATTAAATTGCGCAACATCAAGACCAAGGAATTCGCAAAATTAAAGTAACAGCAGAAGCTTGTCATAAGAGTAACAATTTTATTTTACTAACCAACTTCTGCCATAATAATAGCCCCGTATTTTGGTTTTTAAATCGTTTTAATATTCTTCACTTTCGTAATTTGTTTCAATTTTTGTGACGGTTGGTCTAGTGATTGAAAAAGAGTTTCATTCTCGAATTTTACTCCCATAACAAAACGAAGTAAGTATATGAACTGGATGGTGGTTCCAACTTCTCAATTCCCATGTTTGAGGAGTAGGTCGTACTTACAGCTCATCAAAAGCCGGACGATGAAGGATCAGCTGATTGGGTATCATAATGCCTATTGTGTGATGATTCTTTATTATTGAATATTAGGTTGCAACTCTTTAATCCAGGTGTCATAGAGATAAAATGTGTCCATATACAATTGATATTCTGGTAAAAAGTTGTATGCTAATATTATACTTTTTTAAAGCTTATTTAAATGCATAATCTAGTAAGCACTTAGGATAGTTAACCAAGCTTTACCTCTACGAACATAGCAGCAGTTTTTATAGCCATCTGTCCTATAGCTTGGTAGCATTGCTGAAGGTTAGGTCGGTTACGCTTACTCATGCAAATTTATTCACGAGTGAGAGTACTCTGCATATCCTTCGCCTCATGGCTTGTACAATTTGACTTGTATCTCTTCAACCATATGAAATATCCATTTGCTCGCATAAGCTAAGACTGACTTAATTTGTTCATTTGTAGAATTCATCAGTGAACAAGCAGATTTGGGGCTCAAACGCTCAACTTCCGTAAATACTTACTCCTTTACAAGAATTAGGTGTCGTATTGTGTTTTGAACTCAATTGTGTGTTGACCGATACATAATTTTCCACATTGTTGGCCCATTAACTTAAAATTTACGTTTGTCTGTCCGTGGATCTTATTGTTCTTTGACTGAACAAACGGTGTCTTATTATGTTTTATTGGTTGTTCGAGTTTTTAACGTGAATAAGTATATAGCCACAATAGCTACAAATCACTACATTAATAGATGTCAACATAAACAATATTACAAAAATATTTTCCTTGGCGAGAATGCCTTTTTGACATTTTTATCTGTAACTGTTATTATTTGTCTGTATATTAATAACTATGTAATAACGTACGTACACCACAAAAACAAGCTATGTTTCTAACAAGTGTAAATTAAAAATTTATAACACCCCCGACGATCCAAAGTATTTGAGTTTTCCAAAACATCATTTTCAAATAAATAATTATGTATTTAGGCAACGTCCATCTTGACAGCTTGACATTTGTCAATTGACATAATATTATGAACCTAACGGTTATCTAACCTTCTTTTCTAAAAGAAAACTAGAAAAGAGCTGATAACTCTTAAACGGCTGAACCAATTTTTTTAGATTATAGCTAAGAACACTCTCGATCAAGCCACCTATCAAACAAAAAAAACTAAATTAAAATCGGTTCATTCGTTTAGGCGCTACGATGCCACAGACAGATACACAGATACACAGATACACAGATACACAGATACACAGATACACAGATACACAGACACACAGATACACAGATACACAGATACACACGTCAAACTTATAACACCCCTCTTTTTGGGTCGGGGGTTAATAATAATTTTTTTTTACCCAAAAAGTTTTTTTAGACTTAAATCTGGTAAGACTCCAATTTTACCTAATGTGTTAAATAAAGGCTGAGTCTTAAAGGTATTCACTCTTATTAGACACGATTGCTTCAGAAGTGATTGGATCCAGAGTAAAGCCGATTGGAGCCGCTGACTATGCAATTTTGTCTTTCATTATATTAATGAATACCCTTACTTTCTTGGATCGAACCCACCTCTTGTCTAAAACTGGGAATACACTTACCTGGGCTGGGCATACCTACTAGCTACTTTATCCTTTCATATGCCAGCAACTAGTTGTGCAATCTACTTACAGCTGACGAGTACCTAAGTTGTAATGCAACGTACTCAGGGGAGATGGTGGAGTAAAACGCAAACCGAAAAAGGCACACATCCGAAGCAAATGTAATAACTTATAATATACTACTAGCTGATGCCCGCGACTTCGTTCGCGTGTATGTAGTTTTTTAAAAATCCCGTGGGAACTCTTTGATTTCCCGAGATAAAAAGTAGCCTATGTGCTAATCCAGAGTATAATCTATCTCCATTCTAAATTTCAGCCCAATCCGCCCAGTAGTTTTTGCGTGAAGGAGTAACAAACACACACACACACACACACACACACACACACATACAAACTTTCGCTTTTATAATATTAGTGTGATTGTGTATGAAGCAAATCGCATGCAATTTTACTTGCAAGAGAGGCCGGAAAGAAAAGCAAGTTACGTTTTTCAAAACGTAATTAGGTATAATCATAATCGAGAGAGACCGGCTAGTTTGCTCTTCGATGCAAGAAATGAGAAAGAAAGGATAAAGAGAAGTTTAAGATCAAACTCTCCCCCACCAAAGTCGTAAACAAATCAAGTTACCAACTTGGATCATCGTTGCTTAACTAGTTGTTTCGATTGATAGGTGTATTTATATGTATTGCGTTGATGCAACTAACATTGCAGATAACAACCCATAAACTAGAATATTGAAGAGAAATGTAGGACAGACACCTTGCAAGCTATAAAACAGAACCTCTAATTAGGTACTAGATATTACCTTTAGATACCTATGTAGTGTGTTAGTGTGGACATAGGTAATAATTTCCTCTGAAGTACATGTTTATACTCCATAATACCATTTTCAGTATCCACTTAAGCGTTGCATTCCTGGTAGAATGCACATTACATATTATGCTTTTAGTATGGGGCTAATAATAATGGGTAAACCTCTACGAGTCGAGACTACACAAATGAGCTTAACGGTTAATGCGTATATCGATTAAGCGTAGTATTGCCTCTACATTTCACACAAGCGAACAAAATTATTTTAATAATTTACTATTGACAAGAACTATAGCGCTCTTCTTGTCAATAGTAGATTATTAAAAGCCTTGTCCTTGTCGAGCGGGACAAGGACAACGCTTTACATAAGACTATTAGGTGCATTCGTTGTGATGCGTGAGTGAGTTTCGATTCTTTACGTATAGTAATCATCATAATCATGATCGACCCATCGCCAACCCACTACTGAGCACAAGTCTCCGCTTAGAGACGAATGAGAAGAGTTTAGAGGGTCTGCTACGCTGACCAAGTGCGGATTAATAGCAGACTTTACACACCTTTGAGAACATTATGGAGAAATCTCAGGCGTGCGGGTTTCTTCAAGTAGGTACCTATTCCTTTACCGTTAAAGCAAGTAATATACCTATTTAATCATACATTCAACTTAATCTTAGGTTTTAATCTTTTTAATCGTAACTCAACATATTAAAAAAAAAATTAAATATTCTGAAGCACTAAAAGTAAGTAAGAATACCTATGCTGTTTTCAAACAAATTTTTACAAGAGCTTTTGAGTCATCAAAAGTTTCTGTAATAATAAATCATTCTCTACTTCTACTAATGAATTGAATCCGGCAAGACTCCAGAGTAGATTTTCTGTTGAGAAATCTACAGATTCAAGATTAAATTTTACTTGTTGTAAATCAAACTAAGATAGATAAAAAGATTGTGGATCTAATAAGTAAAAACTGCGATTCGGCGTGTCGGCGCTGTGTCAGGGTTGAAACTAAGTAGGTACGCGTCTAGAGAATTTGATTAATAATTGAAGTCAAATAATAAAAATAACTATTAAATAACTACACAGTCTTTTTAGTAACCATTAGTATCCCTACCTATATTATGATGCGAAAGTGTGTTTGTGTGTTTGTTAGTCCTTCAATCATGCCGCAACGGACCAACGGATCGACGTGATTTTTGCATGGATATTGTAAGACATGGATACTTTTTATCGCGGAAAATCAAAGAGCTCCTTCAGGATTTTTAATCCACGGACGAAGTCGTGTTCATCAGCTAGTATTTTATAAAGCAGCTTTCTCAAACTAAAAAAAATTAAAAAATATTGTTTGCGTTTCTTTGCGGAAGTCCATCATATACAAAAAATCAAAAGCTTAATTTGCTATAATCCGCTGCAGAAGATAAATTTCTATAGTAAGTACAACATGCAGCATGCGACATGCACCACCCGCTCTCCTATTGTTAAGCATGGAGGAAAAGCAAGCCCCAAGTACCACCACGCAATACCACACAAATCCACCAGAACGCACTCGACACACGTTTCGCTCCAAACACCGGAGCATCCTCAGGAGATGTAGACCTTACAATGCACAATTGCAAAGTGCAACTTTCAGTCCAATGTCAGTGCCAACTGCCAATATATCTTGCTATGTTGCATTCAAATTGCAGTGATAAGTTTAAAAACAAAAACTTTATTTTAGTAGATAGATATAAGTTTACGTTTACCAAGGTAAACGTAATCTACTAAAATAAATGTAGCCAAGGCTAGGAAATACGAATCGTGAGATCTTTTGAAATGTATGCAAACTTAAACGACAAAGATTTTTATCGTATTCCATCTGGAAACATATTATTGTTTAAAATGATCATTTCAAAATATGATACGCACTTACGAGTGATTTGATAGGTACAACGGCGGTAATAGGTACGTTCAGATTGCGTGGCGTGGTATTATCCCTTATATCTAGTGATAAGAGTAGATGGCTCATGTATTATTTAAATTGTTCAATGATTGGGAACGGGGCGGCTTAGAGCTTTCCCTAAGACGACGCGGCGGAAGGGATCCCATTCGCATCCGCCTAATGCCTACCTACTCGTATCATTTGCCGAGATCGTGCCAAGATTTGTCAGGTGTACAATATAATTTATATGTTACCGGAAATATATACATACAATCTAAATTCTAAACGGATAGTACGACACCTCGACGCCATAGTAATCGTAGGCACCGTAGTGTTTTATACGATTAGCTTTCGTATCGCTGAACCCTCTTGTTAATATTTCAATCCATACTAATATTATAAATGCGAAAGTGTGTCTGTCTGTCCGTCTACTACCTTTTCACGGCCCAACAATTTAACCGATTCTGACGAAAGGTACAGGGTTAGCTTATATCCCGAGGCAGTACGGACATAGGCTACTTTTTATTCCGGAAAATCAAAGAGTTCCCACGGGATTCCTAAAAACCCATCCGCTTAACCGATTTGTATGAAATTTGGTACCGAGGTAGCTTGCGTCCCTGTAATTGACATCGGCATTTTATACCGGAAAATCAAACAGTTCCCACGGGATCTATTTAAAAAACCTCAATCCACGCGGACGAAGTCGCGGGCATCCTCTAGTATACATCATATTTCAGAGTGCTGGTTTATCACATATCTATGCGTATAATATGTTTATTTTGTATGTGGATATATCATACTAGCTAACGCCCACGACTTCGTCCGCGTGAATTTAGGTTTTTAAAAATCTTGTGGGAAATCTTCGATTTTCCGAGATGAAAAGTAATCTATGTCATTTTCCAGGTCTTTTACTTTACCCCTGCAAAAAACATGTTGGTCCATTGCTCTGTAGAGACTTGATTGAAGAATAAACCAACCAACAAACAAACCAATAAACCAGCAAACAAATACACTTTCTACAATACACTACATGGGTAGTGATGGGTAGTGATTATATTTAATATTACATTTTGCTACTGCTCTCTTCACGCCGCGCCGAGCGAAGCGACGTAAAAGTCAGCAGCGTTTAAAATTTTAACGAACTATTTCAAGCTGTAGTATTGATTTGAAGATTTGTACCACGTGTCGGTTTCTATAAGAATTTTCAGTACTTACTTAAAACTGGTCAGCTTGTACGTCCCTGCATGTCTATCAAGTTCTAATGATTTTAATTAAAATTAAACGAGATTTTAAATATTTAGAATCTGACAGTCACATTTACGTAAGAGTTATGTGCGCATGGATTTATAATTTACGCAGGAACTTTTTAAATTTTCCAGGATAAAAGCTATCCTATATCCAATCTATCTTTATTCCGTGTAAAGAAGGCCTAAACGACCAGAATCAGCAGAGTCGATCATGCGTCCAGTTATTGAATTGGATTAACGTTTATTTTTTATTTGTGATCATTTTTTAACTATTAGTTTTATTTTATGACACTTTATGGTGAATTTTCACCAGATCAAGTTTCTTGCTGGTTTTTCTTGGTAGAAATGGCATTCCGAACCAGTGATATATTCTTTTGGCGATTCAAAAGCACATGTAAAAGTTTATTAGAATATCATTCTATTTTTATAAAATAAATTTTGAAAATCACCTATCATCAAATTGCATCTATACACTGCAACTGGACATAGGTTTTTTTAAAAGCGTGCCGCCTCTCATTGTAAGCGGATCTTTTGCTACTAATTACTTTATTAAATTTTAACCAACAACAACTGGTGGGCCAACAAACTGGCCCACCAGTTTGGCGAGATACAAAATGTTAAAGACAGGTAAAATTAGTGTGAATAAATAAATAAATAAAAACTCTGTACTAACTACACTTCGCTCAAAGTTGGTGACACTGTGTAAGTACTTATATATAATTGTAGATGAGATTTATGCTTATGTACTACGCATTGCATTTAAACAACTTGTTGTTATAGAAATGGAGAAGAACAGAGCAACTCGGATTTTAAATCAAACGGAAACCTAAAATAAAAATTTAAAAAATGAATTTCTATAAATGTTTACATATTTACACTCGCAGACTTAGTACGAAGTTTAAAACACAATCACAGTAAAATACGATCATTTCTTGGGGCTATGATTTCTGTTTCCACGTTGTCGCTTCTTTAATAGGTATATATCTAGCACGTCCTCTGGGAGCCGTCCGGGAGAGGCATGAAGCAACATTTTTGTGGGCAGTAAACTTCCTTTATGCTTGTCCATTACAAACCGCCAAAAGTTATTTATGTTAGCCGACATTTAGAGCTTGCGGATAAAACCTCAAGGCGAAAATTTTCCCTTGAGATATATTCCTAACTCAGAATATAGATTGTTCTGTATTCTGATAGTCCTAAATATCTTTAGAACTAATAGACACATTTTATGTAGGTAAGAACATTTTTTAACTATAAAATTTTCTGTATAAATTAATTAATCATAAAGCATTAGCTGATCTGCCCAGCGTCGCGCAGATGAAAATAAAGCATAAGTTACTTCAGATTGTAGGTTTCTAACTATATATTTTTTTAATTTAAATTAAATTCGCTTGAGTAGTTTCAGAGTCTATGGATTACAAATGGACAAACAAAAAATTTTCTCTTAAAATATTATTACGTCAGTTATTATTTACTTTAGATTTTTTTTTACTGTCAAAAAAATTTTTACAAGGAACTAAATTTTATTAAGTTAAATACTTAAATAAAAAATTAAAACCTCCGAAAAATAATTATCATACAATATCATTGTGAATACGGTCTGTATCGTTTAAAACATATAAATAAATTATAAAGCTGTTTATTCACAAACATTTAAAAAATCAAAAAGGATGAAATTTTTTCACGTTTATTTAAATTTTTCATTTAAAACCCAAATGAAATTCATCTCGAAACCAGCTCTGTATTTTATCATTAAGATTAAAACGAAATAAGCTCAACAATTCCACATCGATTTCATGGAAAAAGCAATTAAGTGCAACGAAAGATCTCCATTTATATTACCTTGCATAAGAACTACGTTTAATTTAACTTAGTTGTAGTGTAATTAGCTAGAGTTTCAATCTATCTTCTTCTTCGACCTAGGAAGGTATTCAGAGTTTAGAGTTTAAGCCCTGTTATGCATAATATAATATTGTTTAGATCAGTTATGCTTGACCGATGGGAATGCAAGAATGTGCAATGTTATTTTGACAAACAAAAATGTAGTCTAGATAGAGTTCGTGATTGTCCTATAAAAACTGCTTCGAATTGATGAATAAACAAACAAAAACGGAATTATGTTTAATTCGCATTTCCATTTAAATTTTAGGGTTCCGTACCTCAAAAGGAAAAACGGAACCCCTCATAGGATCACTTTGTTGTCTATCTGTCTGTCTGTCTGTTTGTCTGTCTGTCCGTCTGTTCGTCCGTCCGTCCGTCCATCATTAAATTTGGCAAGTAGGTAGGTCTTATAGCACAAGTACAGGAATAAATCTGAAAACCGCGAATTTGTGGTTACATCATTAAAAAAAATTAAAATGTGTTTAAATTTTCAAATTAAGATAACTATACCAAGTGGGGTATCATATGAAAGGGCTTTACGTATACATTCTAAAACAGATTTTTATTTATTTTGGAAAAAAATACCCGAGTACGGAACCATCAGTGCACGAGTCTGACTCGCACTTGGCCGGTTTTTTTAGTTTCGTCAATATTGGCAAATAACCGTAGATCTACACTTTCAAAATCAACGTTGACAAAAAAAACTGCAAGTTTTATTTTAACGATGCAAAGGGTAGCCTTCTATAAAATAGGAAAGTTAAATGAACTAAATATACCTACAAGTAACAAAAAATGTTGAGTTTATTAAGTAAAATATTCATCCTAGATTAGCTACTACTATCCATCGTATATTATCCGTAGGTAGTGTATCATAATAGGGTATTTTACTCTAATTTTCTTATTACTTTATTATAAACTAGGATAAAAATAATGACGTAAACTGAAAAAACTAATTAAATCGATCAAATAACAAAAAGTTATAAGCATTTAAATATTTCAGATTAGACAGAGATAGCGAAAATAGCATTATGACGTCACCCGTGCTAATGCCATTGTAGCTTCGTGCGGTTTCATACAAATTTTCGTTTTGCGAGCAAGGGATAGAAGACCCTCCCACTCCAAAATTAAAACGCCTGTAACTTTGTAAATCTTTGTTGGATTTAAATATATTTTTCAGTGTACATCATTATTTTTATCCTAGTTTATAATAAAGTAATAATATTTATCAAATTCAAGAGTAGGAAAATACCCAATTATTATGTACCACGTAAGTAGTATGTACCTAACTTAGATACGATATGTTTGGGTGACATAGGCATTAGGCATACTTTATTTTAAAATTTAGTTGTTATTTTCACAAAACCGTGATCCAACTTTATGCAAAACTTGCGGGTAATTTGTTTTGTTTAAGATCGTCGGCACTTACTGCCACTTGAATTGATAATTATGCAAAAACTGGACGTTCGCGTCGTCGCTTGGGATTCTATTACAGGTACAGAAAACAGGCGAAGTGCATAATATAATGTTTTCATTATTTTATAAATTACTCGGAGGTAAACAATAATTTAAAAACACTTTTGGGTTATTCACTAAAAATAATCCTATAATGTGACTTTATTCTACGAGTTAACTGATACTTAATGTACCTACTAAATAGTGGTATATTTTATTATTTTACTCAATCGAAAGTTACAGGCGACAAACATAAGTTTAATAGCTATTTAACTACGACAATTATATTATAGAATTAGTTATGTATAAGAAACTTTATTTCATGTAGCTACTACGTACCTAGATCAGGCCTGTCTGTATATTGTGACTCTACTTATTTGAAAAATGTAATAAGTGTTTTGGGGCCGATATTGTTTATAGCCGATGTTTCGAAGTTTAGGTATTTTTATGTTTTAGAATTGTAGTTATAGTATAATCCAAGATTAATTTTTAATCCGTCCTTAAAATTACAACTAGGATTACTCAATTTGTATATACCCTAAAGTCACTTTAATATACAGGAATAGCAAAAGCGCCGCTGTCAGGTAATCTATTTTGTATAAAATCGTCGGCACTCACTGCCACTTGAATTAGCGGAAGCGGTTCTTCAGGACTTGAAAGTGGTTAAGAAAAATATTATGACGTAATTTTAATTTCATATTTTTATCCAACCCGCGCCGAGTTAAAAAGAATGAGATTGAAAAAGTTTGCGCATTTAAAGAACGCTTTTAGTTTTCGACTGTAATTATGAAAATTATTTTCGAAATGCACTTTTTCCGTTTTTGTATAAGATGACATTGGGATCTTTTAAAAACAGAATAATTCAGATAATCTCTGTAGGTATTTGGTTTTTGTGCATAATATGCTATAGGTACTTAGATAGTCCAAAACCGAAATTTCGGCACATCACGATTGGCCTAGGCAATACTCAGGAATGCCCAGAATGCTTAGTCTAAAACCAAAGCTTCCGATTCTGCCTAATGAGTTGTCAGCCTAATCTAGAAGTGCCTAATTTCCTGGTTCAGAGCCGGATTGGTAAAATGGACTTTGGCTTTAGACTAGGCAATCCTGAACTACGAATATAAATTTGATTTTGACTTTTAATAAACCAATTTGTTTTTTAACCCCCGACCCAAAAAGAGGGGTGTTATAAGTTTGACGTGTGTATCTGTGTATCTGTGTATCTGTGTATCTGTGTATCTGTCTGTGGCATCGTAGCGCCTAAACGAATGAACCGATTTTAATTTAGTTTTTTTTTGTTTGAAAGGTGGCTTGATCGAGAGTGTTCTTAGCTATAATCTAAAAAAATTGGTTCAGCCGTTTAAGAGTTATCAGCTCTTTTCTAGTTTTCTTGTAGAAAAGAAGGTTAGATAACCGTTAGGTTCATAATATTATGTCAATAGACAAATGTCAAGCTGTCAAGATGGACGTTGCCTAAATGCATAATTATTTATTTGAAAATGATGTTTTGGAAAACTCAGATACTTTGGATCGTCGGGGGTTTTATAAATTTTTAATTTACACTTGTTATTGTTGTAAGTAAGTAGAACTACACCTGAATTAGAGTTGAACTCTAGTGAACTAAGCAAGACACATACGAATCTAATTAATTTAATCTGAAATGCACATATTTTTCCTTTCTAATGTGTAATTTTTTTATTTGTAAGACATCAACATAAGAGTTTTTTTTATAAAATAAACTTACATCTAAATTAAAACTAAAAAAAAGTTAAATTAAGAACTAAAAGGAATATAAAATAATATTTAATCTGAATACACTCAAATATAATTAATTAAGGATTGCCTAGTCCAAAATCGTGCCGGTAGTTCGGCTTTGGCCTGTAATACATATTTATTGACTAAACGTGAATTCAGCGAAATATTGGAAACTAAATAAGTACTTATACAATAAAGTAAATTCACCAATAAAAAGAAGTGAAGATCATAGAAACAGCAGGATTCATGATTCGGATTATTATTATTAGATAGATGGTGTAAAATTCTTTGAAACCTTTTATATACAGTAGGTACATAAACCGGCGAACGTGTGTTTTGTACCATCTTTTAGTTTGCTATAAGATTATAACAGAAGTTGATGAAATAAAAAACATAATCAAGTACCCAAAAGATTTAAAATTATGTCGTTTGTAGGGAAAATAGAACTCGACAACAATTGTATTGTATCGCCTTCAAAAGTGTCTCGAGGGGGCTAAATTATTGTGGAGTCTGGGGTGAAGAAGCTTGTAGGAGCGCCTCTCTTTTGATTGAAATGAGTTCTGACGAAATCCTATAAAAGTTTAGTATCGACGAAAATTGGAACAGCTGTACTCAATACTCAAATATTTATTTAATTTGTGACACTCAAAGGGCTGCGCAATATCAAGTGGTTAGCGAACATTCGCGACGCAAAATGAGTTTTATTTTTTATCCAACATTTTCCATTAGGTAAATATTTTGCTCGATTACACCTTTGGCGTACCTTTTCTTCATAAATAAGCACAGCTTCAGTCGGGTGTTTCTCCCTTCTAGAATTATTAAAGGGGATTATAAGTATTAATCAAGCTTTTAAGCTTTATAAGAGTAATTTTGTGTATTACTATAGGCTTTTTTGGGTTTACTGGCCTATTTAGCAGCGTGCTGGCAAATAAGACCAGCTGCTTGGAAAACAAAAATTGGGAAAAATAATAAGACAAACACCACTTTGATGAAGGTTTCTATAATTAAAATCCCGTGGGAATTATGGTGCTCTTACGATCAAATACTAGTAGATGTTTAGTTTTGCGCTTTTTACTCTGATTAAAATCACTACCCATATTATTAATGCTAAAGTGTGTTTGTTTCTTTGTTGGTTGATTTGTCTTTCAATCAAGATGGAATGGAGAAACAGATTTTTTGATTGATATAGTTAAACCTGGAGTGTCAAATAGGCTCCTTTTTATCCCGGAAAATAATTCCAACGGGATTTTTGAAAACCTAAACCCAGTGGGATGAAGTCACGGGCATCAGTTAGTAAGCATATAAATTTAGTAAAACTTACCTGAGGCATAAAGAAATTTTCATATTAATTTAAAGTTTATAGTGAACAAACAAAGGCTAAATAGAGTTAAAAAAAAAGGTATCAAACGATACTTTTCTTAAGCAAACGACTTTATGGTAATGAAGTCTCATCGTAAAGCACATCATTTGCAAAATTATTATACGTAAACGTCTTTATACCTTTTCCTGTTAAGGTTGGTGCAGCCGAGCTGAATGAACTGTTACTGTGGAAACGGCCCTTTGTTGCTTTTACGATGTCGTGTTAAAGGGAACAGTCCATAGAATTGTTGTCTACTCTAGTCTGAAGAAATAATGACGTGATAGTGTAGTGGTTAAAACTTCGGCCTCATATTCGACGGGTCCGGAGTTCGAGCTCGGAGCTTTTGAACACCTCTAGCTTTTCCTAGCTATGTGCGTATTAAGTGAATTATCCTCCATAGTGCTCCATAATGTTCTCAAAAGTACGTATAAAGTCCACCAATCCACTTTTGATCAGCGTGGTGGACTGTTGCTTAAAACTTTCTCGTTCTGAGAGGAAATACATGCCCCTTAGATGACAAGTGAAGGATTCAGATAATGAACAAAGTTCGGAGCCAATTATTGTGATTTCCCCTCAGTCTCCATGCATTTCTACAACGTGTTAGATACAACTGGCAACTCCTTTTCTATTCTAAGAAATGTGCTTCTTACGCCACAATTAGTGCAACTCAATATTTATCTCACGACTTTAGTTAGCAACATCAACGCGTCGTCGATAAAAACAATGCAAAATATGATGTCTTATCGATTGTGCTTGGGTTGCTGCTAGTTTTATATCGAGCATTTATCGAGCATCAAAGAAAAGAGAAAGAGAATATTTGTTAATATAAAGGTAAAATAAAAAAATCAAGATTACCATAATATTGCATTGCAGTCGGAATAGAGTCCATAAGACAATATGTGGATGTAATATAAACATCCATTGGATGACTGACAACCCTACACCCGGCTGAGAATACAGCTGATAATCCTTCAACATTTTCCTAAGAACAATCTTGATTTGAAGAAAACTTTCAAATAAAA
The DNA here is from genome assembly GCF_905333055.1 of Maniola jurtina. Lineage (NCBI taxonomy): Eukaryota > Metazoa > Arthropoda > Insecta > Lepidoptera > Nymphalidae > Maniola > Maniola jurtina. The sequence continues at coordinate 7,274,116 of NC_060032.1, forward strand.
AGACCGCTTGGGAATCCATGCCGAATGCCACAGACAGAAACCCAGATATACAGACACACAGATATCTATCATACTACTCATGTGACATAGATACACAAGTTTTTATAAGACCCCTCTATTTTCGTCGGCGGTTTAAAATATCTCCAATAACAAAAGTTCAATACAGTTAGCGTAGAAGCAAAAAGAGCACCCATTTTCTAACATGGAACCTGGAACTTGAGCTGGAAATTGAACAAAAAAATATTTTCCAGTAGAGGAATGAAAAATGTTGCAACAAGACGGTAAACGTCGTGGCGACGAGGGCGCCTCGCCGCTTTGTGCCTCGGATAAGCTGTCGCGGCATTTTAAAATTTCTTGCCCACTCTTTCTTTCTTGCTACGAGCATCATATTTTGCTGTGACATCAACTTAATTCTTAAGTTATAAATTGCCAAGTTTGTTTTCTTACCACAGTAAACTGTATCAGTTTTCTTGGCGTGATAAATCTACATTTTCCCGTTCATCATTCAATCAGGTTAGCCCGTTTCCATCTTAGACTGCATCATCACTTACCACCAGGTGAGACTACAGTCAAGGGCTTACTTGTATCTGAATGAAATAAAACTCTTCTTTCGTATTCTTTATTGCACAATCATTTTTTTCTGGCAGATTAGTATTTTTGTGCGTTGTTTTTTACAACAAAGAAAGAAGAAACAAACGGTTTCCCATTTCACTAACTTGATTAGCTTTCTACAGATTTAAAGAGGATACCGGACGAAGTACGAACCTAAAACCGATTATTTTCTTAATAAAGAAAATATTATTTTTAAAATTAAAACTGTTTTTGAAATGCACGAAGCATTTTATTGAAATTTCATTTATTTTACCTGCATGAAATGAAGAATGAAAGAAACATTGGTATTAAAATAGCATTATTTTAATACTAATGTATCTATCTGTTCATATACTATGTACACTACCAAGTTCAGAAAAACGGATGAATTTTACCGACCTCTGCAGCTGACGTCATAAATTTTACGATGCAATTGATGCAGCCGAATCTTTTTTTAATCCATTACAAGGTAGCCTTTGACTGAGTAAGTGAAGATGCAGTCGAAGATGGAAGCGGGCTAACTTAGAAGGAGTATGGTAGTTTTATTAGATCCAACATCCCTTATCGATTCTTAGACGGCATCGTACTGGAACGCCAAATCGCTTGCCAGCACAGTTTTACCTGTAGGGTGGTAACTGGGTCGTAGCTTCCCACCAGGCCAGATCAGAGCCAATTATAAATTCCCTCACTATCCCTAATGGGAATCGAATCTAAGACCTCCCACTTAAACGACCATAGCGCTCACCATTGCGCTCATCTTGCTAACGAAGTCACATGTGCTATAATATTATAGGTATAGTACCTACTGAAAAATCCGTTGCGGACGCCTCAGATTGTGGGTAGTCTCATTTTAAGACAAATGTTTCCTACAAATTGATCCTAGCGCGTTCCTATCGGGCTTTCAATACGCTCTACATCGGATAAAACTGAGAAACATTTCTCTAGAGTACTCCCAACGACGGATCGGATTTACAATCGCCTGTCATGCTGCCGAAGATGCGGCAGATGTTAGTTTTCTTATATATTACTAGATGATGCCAGTGACTTCGTCATGCGTGGATTTAGGTTTCTTAAAAATCCCGGAGAACTCTTTGATTTTCCGAGGTATTAAGTAGTCTATACCTATTTGTATCCGGGATGCAAGGTGTGTCTGTAGTTACAAAATACATAATGTATTCAGTAATAAATTAAATTATTTTTAACTTTTTAGTATTTGTGGTTATTGAAGTTGGATTACTTAATTATTTTTTTTTTTTTGAAAATTTTTGATTTCACAATTTTTAGTGCCCTCACTGTATTTGATTATGCTATGAGTAGTTGAAGTCCTATTGTTTACTAAGCTATTACACTAATCGCGAGCAATTTACTCTTATCCATTAAGGAGTTCTGTTCTCCATCTCCAAAGATATTCATCAAATCTTCACTAATTTTTTATGGGACCGGTGCAGGCGTCTTCGGGTAATCGGAGAATAAATATAAAAAAATTAAAAAAACATTCCGACGAATTGAGAACCTCCTCCTTTTTTGAAGGCGGTTAAAAATAGATCATGTCCGAAGAGGAACGTACCTACTGACATCGTTCAATTTACTCTTGGCCGCTACTGAATGAAGGTGAATGGCCAAGGAAACATATTACATAGGCCCGCCAAAAGGCTGTCTAGGACGGTTATTTAAAAGATCGCCTTTTAGATATTTCACTTCCAACTTCCGTAATATAAAAGTTCTGGAAGTAAATATAATAAAGACTCAATTTTCAGGTATCATTAATAACAATTATATCAACGATCCTTTGATACGAAATGCGTTAAATATGCCAGGTTAATGAGCTTACAAATGTCAACAGAAGCTTCCGGCTCTTAAATCGAGTGCCAACGAGTTCCGACGATCTCATACAAAATCCATTACCCACAAGCCTTGTTGAGATTTTCGCATACTAAAGTAGCACTAGTTTGTTTTCAACTTCAAAATAGTTATAAACTCATTATCGCTCATCGAGAAAATCTAACTTTACAGTAGGTAATTAAAATGTAATTAATATGTATCAAATTTTTAGCGTCGCTCGGGTACGTGACTGACAGGACCCTGCTTACGAATTAATATGTCGAGAATTAGTATAGTACTTTTGAAGCGAAACTTTTTACCGTACGTTGTACAATCGATCAATCAACAAGCCTTGTTGATTGCTCTGAAGCCGGGAACAATGACAATAAATGACGGTTACCGTTACCACCACCGTCACGACAGTTTCTTAACTGACACCTACGCCCTAGGCGGAACCTACCTTCCAGATTTCAAGTTTGTAGGCTTCCAATTTCCTGAGATTTCGTGATTAGTCAGTCAGTTAGTGATTGGGTAAGGGGTATTTCGCTTTTATAGATTATGTTTGTTTATTCCTATGTGGCGCTCGAAATACTAAACGTGTATACTGATTTCAATGATTTTTACAAGAAATAAAGTCTTACTTTTGCGAGCACTACTAAAGATATTCAAATTGTGAGATAGTTTTAGTTCTTCTAAACTTATTTTTCTTTTACAGCTCATTCGGCCACACAAAAATCGGCCGAGTAAGCTGCTTCGAAAGGTTCTACAATGACAACAGCCACCTTCTCTACCTTAGCCTTAAAAAGAAAGATAAATTTAAAAATGCTCCTAAATGACAAAATAACAAATCTGGGAATTCGTTATTTTATCCCTCTTAATTCACAGCAGGGCCCAAGATTTCATTCAATCTCAGGAAATGTTGCCATTAGGAAAATGCGTCACTGCCGAGCGTCGTGCGGGCCAGACGCTTGAGGCGACCCCGAATCATTGAACAATTTGAATAATACATGAAACCCTTGCTACCAACCTTACACACCAGGCATGACAAGATTTAGCATCGGTTTCGGTACTACAGTGCCTAAAATAAGAGAAAAAAAAAACAAATGAAATACCCAAAATAAACAAAGATTAAAATAAATAATTTACACATTTTGTGTTGGACATGTTATTTTTTCGGCCAAAATATGTGCCAACATACTATACCGAGGTACAAATAACTTTAGCGAATTAGGTACATTTTTATACCATCCGTAGGTACTTACGGTACGCGGAAAAATTGTAATTTTTTACAGTAAAATTCATCAGCAATTGGAAGTTTTGAAAATTTAATCGGGTGATAAATATTGTTGATTGGATTTATTTATTGGATGCTGCAGTTGCTTTCAATTTACAGACCAGAATCAGACCTATTTATAAAAGTATATAGTTAAGAAGTAGGTACACTATTTCTACCATAATTTTAGAAGAACTACGAGTATCTTCTCTTTTTGAGCGTGTACATCTATTGTTATTAAGAATAGGCATTTGGTTGAATTGCCGTTTCAGACGTGAGCAGCCAAGGGGTATGGGATCATTTCGCTGCGTCTGCACACATTCGTACTCTGGAGGTTAATGTTCTATTAGTTCAGTCTAGAATCACATTAACGACCGCAATATCCATAGGATATAAATGCATAGGATTTCCCTTAGTAGTACCTACTTAGGTAAGTATAAAAGCTGTAGAATTCTTAGTATTTTTCCGTTGATGGCCGTACCACAGCCACAGTTTACCAGCTGGTTCTCTAAGCGAATCACGTAGCTTTGAGTGGACGACAACGTGTCCCCAGAATGTCTAAGAAGTCAGAGAAAAGCCTTCTTACTACGTGAGCCACTCTCAAAGATCCAAGGACTACTCCAAAAGGATCTTGGCGACTAAATAAAATGTAAACAAGTCCCACTAATATAATAACAATTACCAACATTTCGTGTGTTTTACATTTCTAACAAATGAATACGTCCAATACTCAACTCAAAGTTGGCTTAAAATCTTACCCGTTGGATATCGTCTACGGTTGGCTAAAAAATTGGTCTTTGACAAAAAGCAGTCGTCTCCGTTTAGCTCTTAAAACCTATTATAAATACATATAGATATGGGTACTTTGCTTTTACTAACAGGGGGTTGCATTGTAAAGATAGAGTTGAAAGAGTTATGTTTTTAACCCCCGACCCAAAAAGAGGGGTGTTATAAGTTTGACGTGTGTATCTGTGTGTCTGTGTATCTGTGTATCTGTGTATCTGTCTGTGGCATCGTAGCGCCTAAACGAATGAACCGATTTTAATTTAGTTTTTTTTGTTTGAAAGGTGGCTTGATCGAGAGTGTTCTTAGCTATAATATAAAAAAATTGGTTCAGCCGTTTAAGAGTTATCAGCTCTTTTCTAGTTTTCTTGTAGAAAAGAAGGTTAGATAACCGTTAGGTTCATAATATTACGTCAATAGACAAATGTCAAGCTGTCAAGATGGTCGTTGCCTAAATACATAATTATTTATTTGAAAATGATGTTTTGGAAAACTCAAATACTTTGGATCGTCGGGGGTGTTATAAATTTTTAATTTACACTTGTGATCTAGGATATCCCTATATTATGTATAAAATAAATATTAAACAAACACTAAATAAATAGTTATTTTCCAATAAATTTTATTTTTATGATTGTAATGATAGCCTAGTGGGCAAAATTCGGCCTCCTAATCAGAGTGTCTGGGGTTCGATCCCAGCCACGCATCTCTAACTTTTCCGAGTTATATATGCGTTACAACTTGCTTTAACGCCGAAAGAAAACATCGTGAGAAACTGTAAAACTGAGAGTTTTTCATACTTAATGGGTTTTTTTAAGTTGAGTGAAATCTGCCAATCCGCATAAGTATTTACCTATTGTAATATGACCTACAATCCTAGTATCTACGAGCACTATCTATCGAAAAATTTAAACTATTTCCGATCATCTCTTGCGTGATGTGATTTCTTGAGATAAACCAATTTGTCATGCAATGCGGAACTTGGTACACGACACGAAAATACCGTACGAATGGAGACATAAGGTGCAAAGCACTCGTTCCGTTTACTTGACGCTAAGGAATTCTATTTTTCATGTACACAGTTTTCCTTTGAATGTATCACAAATTCAATTCTGTTTAGAACCTCGATTTCCGCTTTTCTTTTCAAACTTTAAACATGTTAGTAATATTATAAAAGTTGTAAAAGTACTTAAATAGTACATATTATTATCCTATAAACTAATATTACAATAATGAAAGTGTATCTGTCCGTCTGCTAGCTTTTCATGACCTTTAAGTTTAACCGATATGACGAAATTTGGTATTGAGGTGTTTTGGTATTTGGCTTGCATGCCAACGAAAAAAAAATATTTTTTTGTCCCAGAAAATCAAATAGTCCCACGGTGGTTTTAGAAAAACCTAAATCCTCACCGAGCAACTCACGGATATCATATATTTAGTACGAGCTTGCATTTCGGAGACGAATAGTTACTTTACCGGAAAATAGAAGAGTTCTTTAAAAAACCGATTTCTTTGGATTTCTAAAAAATCTTAATCCACGTGGACTAAGTTGCGAGAATCATCTAGTCTAGTAATTAATATATTTGTGTCAGGTTCTCTTGTATCTACTAAGACTCAATGACCCACGGGTCAAACATAGTAGATGTGAAATTTTTTTGAGCCTCTTTCTAATTCGAATTTTTTATCACGTAAAAACTGCACCTGTGTCCGAAGGCCAAATGTCGTCGTCTACTCATCCATTCAAATTTATTCACGAGTTAGGTGATTCTCCAGCCAACGGATCCTATCGCTTGACTTGAATCACGTTACCCATATATTAGAATTTTATAGCGGTCGTATTTTTTCGGTCAGACAAAAAGAAATGAATTCATTTTACATATTTACGTAGCAAATATTAAATAGGCTAGGAAATATTCATAACATATTTTTTATTTTATTTTTATTTATTTATTATTATTTACATTAAAAATATACAGAGAATATATATAATACATATATACCAGTATTTAATTTAAAATTTTGTGTAAAATATAATATTAAATTGCACAACTTTAAGACGAAGAAATTCGCAAAATTAAGTACAGCAGAAGCTTGTCATAAAAGTAACAATTTTATTAATACTAACTAACTTCTGCCATAATAATATCCACGTATATTTGGTTTTCAAATAGTTTTAACGTGCTTCACTTTCGTAATTTGATTCAATTTTTGTGACAGTTTTTTTAATTAGTGGGTCTAGTGATTTTAAAGGGGTTTCTCTCACGAATTTTACTCCCATAACAAAACGAAGTAAGTATATGAACTGGATGGTGGTTCCAACTTCTCAATTCCCATGTTTGAGGAGTAGGTCGTACTTACAGCTCATCAAAAGCCGGACGATGAAGGATCAGCTGATTGGGTATCATAATGCCTATTGTGTGATGATTCTTTATTATTGAATATTAGGTTGCAACTCTTTAATCCAGGTGTCATAGAGATAAAATGTGTCCATATACAATTGATATTCTGGTAAAAAGTTGTATGCTAATATTATACTTTTTTAAAGCTTATTTAAATGCATAATCTAGTAAGCACTTAGGATAGTTAACCAAGCTTTACCTCTACGAACATAGCAGCAGTTTTTATAGCCATCTGTCCTATAGCTTGGTAGCATTGCTGAAGGTTAGGTCGGTTACGCTTACTCATGCAAATTTATTCACGAGTGAGAGTACTCTGCATATCCTTCGCCTCATGGCTTGTACAATTTGACTTGTATCTCTTCAACCATATGAAATATCCATTTGCTCGCATAAGCTAAGACTGACTTAATTTGTTCATTTGTAGAATTCATCAGTGAACAAGCAGATTTGGGGCTCAAACGCTCAACTGCCGCAAATACTTACTCCTTCACAAGAATTAGGTGTTTGTCGTATTGTGTTTTAAACCCAATTGTGTGTTTTCCGATACATAATCTTTCACATTGTTGGCCCATTAACTTAAAATTTACGTTTGTCTGTCCGTGAATCTTATTGTTCTTTGACTGAGAACAAATGGTGTCTTATTATGTTTTATTGGTTGTTCGTGTTTTTAACGTGAATAAGTATATAGCCACAATAGCTACAAATGACTACATTAATAGATGTCAACATAAACTATATTACAAAAATATTTTCCTTGACGAGAATGCCTTTTTGACATTTTTATCTGTAACTGTTATATTAATAACTATGTAATAACGTACGTACACCACAAAAACAAGCTATGTTTCTAAAAAGAAAACTGTCCACATTTCAATATAACAAGTGAATAAATCTATAATGTAGAGCAAATGTAAAGATCTGCGGTAGTGCCGACCTTTGACAAAGACTAAACGTCCTGAAACCTGAAAACGAACAATCTGTGGTATCAGTAATTCATTATTATCAGTCACATGTATATTATTATTTAGATAGAATCATGAAATTTGGCAGGTAGGTAGGTCTTATGGCACAAGTAAAGGAAAAAATCAGAAAGCTGAGAATTCATGGTTATAATATCACACAATGAAATAAAAAATGTGTTCACGAAAAATTTAAATTTACTAAATCACATAAAGATGGCACAGTTCCTTATTAACTTGCAGTGCTCTACATAAAAGTGTTAGGTATACCTACCTTGTATGATGTGGCACGGAACCCTTCATGTGTAAGTTTGACTTGCACTTGACTGCTTTTTTGCTAAGCGTCCTAATATATTATGAGTATCACTTAGCGAGTAGGTAGGTTACTTATTGAGCAAAATGTAGAGCCGTTTTATAAACAGTCACGTTATTATAGTAGTGCCGACAATGCTTTGGAATTTGAACAAATAGTAATTGTGTAGTATAGTGACTGTCCTGCAGTGAATACTTCAAATAACCACGGGATGCCGTGTGACAGGCAGTTCCACCATTAGTATTATCCCACACCTTGAAGCAATTTACTACCATTACATAGCCCCATTGAAAAACGTAATCAACTGCAAGACACCATATGGCCGTTGCGGCCCTCAACCATGTCCAAAGACATAAATGGGCAGGTTGTCGTCACAGATGGAATGCCATTGCGTCGGGGCAGCCTTGCCTCGCGGGGAGGCGGGAGGGAGACCCTCCCGCGCAACCTGCGCCTCCGTCACACCTCGCATAGTGCCTCGCCCGCGCATGCCGAGCGACCATACGCGAGCGCGACGAAACTGATCATTTAAATAATCTCTCGATTCCGATACAATTACAAGTGTAAACAGAACGAAGTGACAGAAAAGTTCTAGTGATGTTCGCTTAGACGTTAATGAATAAGGTAAACAGTGGATGTATATGGTATAACAGTTTTTCGTGAGTACTTACTGGGTCTGCAAGGGCATTTACAAGTCAGTGCAATACATAACAGTTATCATAGTTGGTCGAGTTATATACTTACATTTTGAGTGACAATACTGTGTTTCTCGCTTACATTTTCATGAATGGATAGTAAGTACGAACCGGTCGCGCACCTTGCTTGCATAACAAAACCAAAATAGAGCAGTGTGTCAATAGAACCTTTGAAGCCTTTTTGAGAAAAGGGTGACAAAGATGTGAAGTGGCGAGCTAATGACATCATCCTGTGATATGTTCACACTCCGCCCACATCGCACGTGTTAAGGTTGCACAGATTGCGTGAAAATTTATTTATTTTTAATGTGCAATCTTCTACTATAAGAAAAGATTTTTTTCTGTAAGACGAAAATAGGAAAAATATTGATTAGATATAGATTAGATTCGATGTTTCTTTAAAAATAAAAAAATAAAAATAAAAAAAGTTATCTATACTAATATTATAAAGAGGAAACCTTTGTATTTTTGAATGTTAGTATTGAATAGGCTCAAAAACTACTGGACCGATTTCAAAATTTCTTTTACCATTACTTAGAGGGATTCTTCCGAATCCGTATAGGCTATATTTTATCCCGGAAAATAGAAAAAATAAATGTCCACCCGTGCGAAGCCGGGGCGGGTCGCTAGTTTCTAATAAGCGGATTGGGCAGTAAGCAAAATAAAAATATTTTTTAAAGATTTTCCGATTATGCTCCGAAACTCTACCAGTTTCATAATGTCTATTTTGTTAGCTTGAAAATTTTAAATAGGTATACTAATGTAGAATGTTTTAAAATTATCTACACATTCTTAGCTACCTAAGAAGGTAAAACAGTGTACAGTAACTTAAAAAATAGCTGAAAAAAATAATTCTTTTTGATATTTTGAAAAAGTCGGGTTTTCTTTGTTCAGAGGTAGTCAATATAATACTTATGTATCTGCCAATCCATTTAACAGAAAAACGGCTAGGTACTAAACCATTTTATAAAGTTATCTGTAGTATGCAGGACATCCATCAAGTTGGTATATCATTTTCTGACTATCTTGCAGGGGATTGGCAGAGACATCTTATACCTACTACTACCACTACTACCATACTTACATTTTAATAACCGGTTATTGAAAACCCCAAATAAAGAAAAATTCTCCTCCATAACATAGATGTCAGTCTTTTACCTTTAATAGTTTCGTTACTCGGAAAATGGTGGACCTAACTCATCTATACGACAAAGGACCCTAGAGATTGGGAATGCCAATAAATAACTTCCTTTCAGCCCGCCACTTTGGTTCAAAGATAAATGACATTAAAAGTGAGATAAACGTTTTCTATTAAGAATTTGATATATTTATTTTATATAAATTATTATTGCTTATCATAGTATTCTAATAAATAAGAGTAGTAATTCTGTATAAAGTAGATTTATGCCTATTTAGAAAATACATATAGAAGTCGGTTAAAAATTAAGACGACTGATTTTCCTAGTAATCAGGTATTTTCTTCTAGTACCTATACCAGACATTACCTGATTAATTATATAAACTAACGTAGTATTTTAACTTTTTAAAACAGATTTAAAAAGCAGTTTGGCCCTTTCTTAATCGGACACAGGAGGGTTTATCTATTTTACTTATAAGTTATAACAATACAATTTATTAGACTCGTTATAAGAAGGATTGTGGCTTTGTTTTACTTATACACCTAGGTACTATTTAGTAAAGAAGAAATACCCGTGTAATTACCTCACAGTTTATTACACTGGTAATTATATTCATACGTACCTATACTACTTACCTTCAAACATTAATAGTTTAATGTAAAAGATAAGACATTTTATAACAACGTTATGGCGGAAACTTTTTTACTAAATAATAATAATTTATAAATTAGTATCCATTGTTCTAAGTAACGCTTAATGATTTTGTACGAAATGTTGCACTTGAGTTGTTATAGCGCAACGAGTCATTTAGATGATGAATCATTTGACCACGAGATATGAATTATGAATTATTCCTCAGATGGAATCTTTTATGTTTTACCGCTAAGTTTTATATCTAACTGCATTTGTCATGATGTAGTCATTATGTTTATTTATAACTGACTTCAAAAATCATTTAGCATCTTTATAATATGGATCTGTGGATTAGCCACGGTCGAGGCGTACTTTGAAATCAAATTAATAAAACATCAAAGAGATAATCATATTAAAAGCGACGAAAACAAGTCCTTATTGTCAAGAGCCTCTTCTGAAGGTATTATTAGGAGCCTATAAACACTTTATATCTTGCTGGTTACTATCTGATTTAAAAACTGTTTTTTTTTTTGTATACCTATAGTACCTACCCTTATAAAACAATAAAACCTATGTATAAACAAGTGTCAATCTTTTGAAGTGAAAACTTCTTTAGGCACGTTGGGTAGTTTTTGAGATGGGTAAAAAATAAAAATTGGATAAACGGATGAGCCGTGCAAATCTAACACATAGACAGACACACTTTGGCATTCATCATTATTAATATGGACTTATCAAAGTATGCGGATATCTTTCTATATGGATGGTTTCACACATTGGAGCACGAATACCGTATTTACTAGGGCTACCAACGATTGCAGATTTTCCGGGACATCGCGGTCTTGGGGAAAATATTAAGCCTTCCCATCAAGACCCCTTTGTGGGTCTGGACGAGGACGCTATTGTCCCTTGAAAACAATGTAACTGAATAAATGTAAATAATTTAATTTGGTTAGCATAGAGCGCGCGGTTGGAAGGTTCAACTTATCGCGAATTTTATCTGTAAGTAAATGTTGCATTAAAATACATTTGTAATTTATTGCCTGCGGCATACATACTTACGTCCATCTCCTAGATATCAAATAAAAATTCCGGAAATAACTTCTTTACCTCCTCATTTCCAGTTCGCGGCCTGGTCGTTAGGTTTCCTCATTAAAATGATATAATTTTCATATCTTAGCTACCTTCAATAAATTAAGCAGCTATTCCACATAATTCATTTTCTTATAAGATGTATATTAACTAAACAGGCGTAAAAGCTGTATCTACGCGATGAGATTTTAATTAAATTAAATTTTTTAAGGTCTAGACCTTAAAATTCGTTCCTATATCCTACCTATCTAACTAAACCTATCTAACCACACATTTTTATTGAACAACAGCCATCCTCGACCAAAGAGACCAAGACGACGACCAAAAGCGTTCTCCAATTTTACGCTGACTCAGCGCACATAGTTATCTGCGTTAGCAGATACCCACATGTTCTAGATATACTTGTCTCCGATAACATTGAGATTAGTCTAGTTGTGAAGTTTTTCGAAATTTTTTTCATAGTCCAGTAGGCATTTGCCTACATTTTATTCTTGAAATATTGTTACGGGTGATCACATTTTTACGCCCCCAAACGTTTCCAAAACTAGAAAATTTTGATCTCATTAGATTCCGTACACCTTAATCTAGGCTCGTAAATTTAATTTTTTAGTATTTTAGTTTAGTTTAGTAAAAAAAACTCAAAAAAGATTTTAGGTCAAAATAATGATATTTAGACGCAAGTAACTTTTAACATAAGCATTATATCTACATTTCTAAAAATTATGAAAATTGGAGTAAGTACATGTACGGAAAGGAAAACGTTTTCACTTTTTGTATGAAAATTTACAACTAGTCGATCCTCCTGTGAGCTGTCTTCTCTTTAATTATGTCAGACTGATTATAATATGTGTAGCACTGCCTGCATTAGGGATAAAATTAGCTCCAGGAAGACTGTATACGATGTTCAAGCTTCTTTCAAATTACTTTAGAAGCAACCTTTTGTAATAACTTTATAAAAATAGCAATCTTTGAACAGACTAGCTGAAGCATCTTCGCGTTTTATGATATAATCTCAGGACAAAAAGCTCCGTGCAATTTCGTTGGAATATAATATGGGACTATACAACTTGATCTCTATATGCAACGCACGTTTATTGCCATTAGCCACAGAATACAAAGTTCAATGACTCCATCCCTCTAGGATATATTGATGAAGGTAAAATCTATATTGCATGTAAAACGTAGAAATAACTAACGTTCGTTCAGTTTACATTGTTATACTTTTACTCACCGTTTAACGAAAATTCTTTATAACGTAATAAAATACTAAGTCCCTTCAATTTTGCTATATATAGTTCACTCTGTTTTTTTTAAATTACATTAGTCGATTTTTTTTTAATTTTTGAACTTCGATCGATTGATTTATAGCCTAGAGCACTCAGGTATAATAGTAATGTAACTATCATTGAAAGAATTTTCGGATTCCGATCATTATATTATTATGTAGTTCCGGAGATCACCTTCTACAAACAGACTAACTTTTACCTCTTTATACAAGATTTGTATCGAAGTCGCCAGTTTTGTATTTTATCTATCAGTGAAGCACTTAAAAGTAAAAATAAAGTTACTAGAGTTAATATTGATAAATTCTCATGCAAACAATGTATTAGCATCCTACGCAAATGCCGTGTTTTGCATGCGCGTAAGTTAATTATTGGCATACAATATGTACATGAAGTCAGATCGCTTCCTTCCTGCAAAGTTTGATATTACTTTGTGGATAAATATGATACGCGTAGTCGATGAAATGCATTCATACATAAAACCATTGAGTCAGACCATAGAAGAGCTGAGGCGTCAATAAAGCCTTTCCGCCTAATGATAATTCAAAATAACTAATGAAATAGCAGACATTTTTGGGGCGCTTGTGCTACGTCAACCGTCAACATTCTACCACCGATTCGGAAAGAAGATTCTACTGAGAAGAGCCGCCAAGATGCTCGGCAGCTATTCTTTCCGAAACGCAAAATATTAAGTTCAGTATGTAGCAATATTATCTATGTAACTATGTTGTTCATTATTAACTAAGAAATTCATAAACTCGAGTTGATAAAATATATTGTTTCTTCATATTGTTTGAATTCGTAATAATAAGTGCTGAATTCCGAGGGAAAAATCACACAGTTAAATTTTGCAGCGTGCGATCTACTTAACTTACTGCTACAGTCATATCAATATTAATCTCATTCGTTTTCAGCAACATGGCGAGGTTTTTTAGGTTTTTGGTCAGGTTTTATATTAACATCAATAACATCTCTAACACTTTTTACAATACCGTAATAGTTTCGTCTTATGATAAAGCTAGGCGGTAGATACGATTATCATACAGTGTAAATGATGAAAGCACGACTTTTTTACGGGACATGGCTACTCTAATAATGTGACAACTCCTGCATAAAAGACTATACCCTCTGCTAATACAGTAACTAAATGTACTCGTAGCATTAAATAAAATCAAAAATCTTTCAAGATCGAGACTTTTTCATCGAGATTTAGACTAGATACTCGCAGTAATTACGAGCTTAGCGAGACCGACTTTTTGGAAATGATTTGCCAGTTATCATTAATCTCTGCAAAAAATTATTATTATGAAAATATTTGCCACCTATAGCTTACCAGCTTTATATGTCATAATAGGTGGCAAATGGTTTTCTCTCTGATTTAAATCCGTAGTGGTTTTCGTCAAGAGAAAACAGAAAAACAAAGATACTTAAATAAAAGAATTTTCAGAAATGCTTCAAGCGAAGCCGGAGTGGGCTAGCTGATGAATTTGGTATATAATTATCTTGGCTTTTGCAAATAAGTCAGTAACACATGGCATTAATAAAAAATTATGTTGTTTTACTGGTAGCGAATCTTTAAATTACAGCACAGCCTGAGAACAACTCAGACTTTTCCCCGTGGAATTCACCTTTCGTATACTACATAATATATCCGGCCCTCAGTACTGCAGTCTGTAATTGGTATGTTTTTTCTACCTCGGCACGTTTACAACAGGTTTCGGGGAACTGGCAAAATAAGAAATAAGGGTCAGCCCGGTACAGCGGTGGAAAAAGAACAATAACCTCTTTCGCCTTAAGCCACCGATGACGCATCGATATTTTTAATGCTGAGAAATTATAAGCTGCATTTCTTTTTCAATGTAAAAACTTCGCACGGACTTGAAACAATGAGAATAAAAATTATAAACAACTAAAAATAATATGGAAGTTGTTTGAGCACAGTTTAACTTGAGAGGACTACCTAAGTAACTACGAATAAAGCGGGTGATGGAGAGAGCTATGCTTGGAGTTTTTCTATCAATCAGAAATGAGGAGATCTGTTATAGGAGGACCATAGCTTAAGCTTGCGAAACTAAAGTGGCAATGGGCAGTTCGAAAAACCGATATTTGTTGGGGTCCTAAAGTGCTAGGAGAGTGACTTTGCACCGGAAAGTGCAGTATTGGTAGATACCAACCACTTGACAGAAGGGCTCGGTCATTTTTTGTGCAACGGATCAACCTGGCTGTTTAGCGAGGAAATGCAGCCAATATTCTTGCCATTATTACTTGTAGGCGTAATTTCTACAGTATTATATCAGGCGTGGATTAGGTATTCATAAGATTTTCAATTATAAAAATACAGTACAACCAAATTAATAATGCGCATGCAGATCCGATCCGATCAGATATTCCGAATCATTGAATCGTAAGGCCCTAAACAATGCACTTGCATTTTGCACCTTGTTATAAACAAATAGGTGTCAATATCATGTGTATCATACGACCGTTGCCGAACAGTGACGAAGATTTCTATGCGCATTATTAATTTGGTTGTACTTGTACATATTATAGAAGTTTAGTTTCCTGTTTCCACACGCCATGGTCTTGCACCATGGATGAATGAATCATGGATTCGTTCGGGGGAGGTGGATGCTGCACAAGACCGTGGCGTGTGGAAGTCCCTACAAGAGACTATTATGTCCAGTAAGTAGTGGACGTCTATCGGTTGACGATGATAATAATAATGATATAGAAGTAGGCACTTATTCATACTTAGGTAAATGTAGTTATGCATGTATATTATTTTATATGAACATTGAATTGTAATTGGAAGTTGTAGGTACTTTTCCATAATTGATTCCTGAGTGGGCGGCCTGGTCTACAGCGACACCCAATAGCAATCAATCAGCTAACAAACAAAAATACTTTAAGTATCTATTTTATTAACACCTAATATAGGTGTAATCAATCATAATTTAATATTGAGTTTTATGGAAAAACTTTTTTTAAATAGGACAGTTAACAAGATTTTTTTGAGATCGGTTCATTTAAAAAAAGTTTTAACTGTTTTAAAAATCCTTTTGACTTTCCGGGACCAAAAGTACCACAAATGTCAAAATCGGTTAAAGGGGTGGGCCGTGAAAAGCTAGCAGACAGACAGACACACTTTCGCATTTATTTAAGTATGGATACGTAGATAAAGTTAAGTTGTTTGTCCACTTACTTTTTACATAGTACGTCTAACAAAATATTTTTGGCATATAATTTACTGCAGTCAAAAAATCTCTAGTAATTTAAATCTTTGCAAACTCTACGAAACCTAGTTTTTACGTCTTTACAGGTAAAAATTAATAAAAGATCTTTATCCCGTTAAATATAACTGGCGAAAGAATTCTCGTTAATTTTTTACTCACGTTGAGGGAACGTACAACGTCAGTGAACAAAGAAAAGTGTGAAAAAATGCAATATCGTAGGCGAGGGAAATTGTTTTACTACACTATAAATTCTTAAACAGGAAACAGTGCTAACTCAAGTAAAATAGACTGAAATTATGTATGAATTTATGTATGATTCGTTATGAACCATCAAAGCAATCAAATAATAAGACATATTTTTATACACTTATCGATAAGTATGTCAATTACTTTTGAATCCCTGTATCGCTATATTCCTATCGAACACTAGCTGATTCAAAACACTTCGACTACTTAAAAAACCTATGTAAAATTAAATCATAGTGGAACAATAATCACCCGAAGGTGTGCACTAAGGTGTGCTTAAGTCCTATTATAGTGCGTACTTGGATTTTGCTCAGATTTTACTTAGAGTTTAAACCACATAGATTTATGTCTGAGATGGTGGTAAGTATCTGAACTGAGTCAAAGTGCTCTGTAGAACTAAGGCTATACCCCGGTCGAGCATGATATTAATTCTAAAATACACTATATTTACAATACACTATAATTTCAATAAGTCAATTGTAAGTTATATTATATTATGTTCTAAATCTGTGCGAAGACAACCTTAGGCATCTACATAAATAAATAATTAATAAGTTCTACACCTCCAACTCACGGATAAATTGTAAACAGGGCCCGAAGCCGCCAAATGCCGTATTATGTGTATAGTAGACGTTTAAGTACATAATAATTATATATTCATTGTTCACAAACTTTGTCGGCTTACATGAATATATAGATTAAGATAAAAGGAAACGGAGACAACCGCTTTTTAACTTAGTCCAATTTTTATCCGACAATGACGGACAATAAACGTATGACGCAAAGAATCATAAGTAAATACCAAAACACTGACGTTCCAGCCGAGTACCTAAAGGGAAAATATGTTGAATGTTGAGTTAGTATTATTTAGTGTTTATATAATATTTCGCTCAATCTTGTTTGCAAACTGCGTAAATTGTTTAATAGTAGCGACGTCGCTCTTGGCGGATGTTTCAAGTATGGTATTGCACGTTTACGTCACGTACTTAGTTAGATTAGTTTACATCTTAGTTTGGCATCTAGATTCTACATCAACATTCTTACTAAATAGTTAACAAAGTAGAACCATCAAGTTATATTTACTTAAGTATTGGATGATGCCCGCGACTTCGTCCGCGTGGACTTAGATTTTTAAAAATCCTGCGGAACTCTTTGATTTCCCTGAATAAAAAATAGTCGTTCCCAGGATGTGATCTATTTCTGTACAAAAAAGGGGATACCCCCCGATTTCATCCACGTAAATTTATATGCCGTGGGAAATCTTTAATTTTCCGGGACAAAATGTAGCCTATATCCGTCCTCGGGATTCGAGCTTTCTCTGTTAAAAATGGTTAAAATGATTGGCACTGAAAACCTAGCAAGACTGACAGACACACTTTCGTATTTAGGTATGATATTAGTGCGGATGGCTACCATCTTGGTACTTAGTAGTCGACCTATTTACCCGACTACGAGAGGATTATGAGCGCTCTGGGTATAGGTATGTGTATACGTAACTTTATCGGTTCTCTTATAATTGGCATCTTACTCATTACTGTTAATGAGTTGCTATTGGCAGCATCCTCGGTATCGTTGACTATTAAAACATCATAACAAAATACCTATATTAAATATTTGTACCTATTACATATACCTACTTGTGAAAGACAATTACAAATAAATTTTCGACATATACTGGATGGGATTTTAAGAATGTATTCAATATTCATCTTAATTACGTATTCGTTTTTGAACTTAAAATTATATCCGTTTTATAGGTAGGTACTTCCCTTATTACAACATTATGTAACATTATATAAATACCTACCTATTATTAAATTCAAGATTTATTTTTGAAGAGATGATGCTCGCAATAAATCTCGTGGGAACTAATTTTTCGGGGTAAAAAGCATCGCCTCTGAGATGAAAGGTATCACTGTATCAAATTTTATCAAAATCCGTTTGAAGCAGATGGGCCGTATGAATCGTAACAGACAGAAAGACAGGCAGATAGACACATGGATTTCTAATAATATACCTACTGTGCCAAGCAAAGTTTATGAATAAACATGCTCTTTGGTATTTAGATGCATGTATTGTCACATGACTCAATGTTTACTGATGCGTGGTGACTAGTTAACCATATAAGATGAGGAATTACTATTTTTCGCATAAATTCCTGCGTTTAACTCTCTTGCCTTATATGGTAACATCATACTGTACCGTGCGTAGAATTCATTCAATATCGATGTTTATATTCAGTTAGGTACTACAAAATATGTTTTACAACACACTTTTATTACGTGATATAATTTATAGCTAGGATCTATCAATGAAAGAATTTTCAGCATCGGATCAATAGTTTCGGAGATCACCTCCTAAATCCAAACTTACAAACTTTATCTTTTTATAATATAAGTGTAAATGGTTTTAAAGCATGGCATTAGTTACTTGTAATTTAAATATTATATAAATTACATGGAAACAATTCAATAAAGGAAACAAACTTACAAAAAAATTGCACGGAGTGGTTCCCGTTATAACGAGCGAATCAACCGGCCTTGTCTACATAGACAAGGCCGGTTGATTCGCTCGTCCTTCACGAACGACATGGAGGTGCCTCCCTCGTGTACCTTTGTAATTTACACCAATCTATATTCAGAATCTTGAGTGTTAAACATCGGCTTAGAAGTAAATCTGTCATTTTATATGGACAATCTATTTGACAACAAAGGCAGGTTAAGGTAATACCGCCTGTCACTTTGTTAACTTGAAAACTTGCACTATATAGAGCACAGTGAACTAACTAGGGCCTCTAAGCTAACGCTGTCCAAAGCTTATACAGGCGACAGGTGTCTCGCTCGGCCTTTCGCCTTTTCTAGTTATAAACCGCCTTGCTAAGCCTGACTAAGTACCTATGTTTTATCACATTACAAATTGACAAATGATGATCATGACCAACTAAAATAGAGATGACGCCGACACGTGAGGTCGTCGTCGCGTCGCGCGTCGTAGCAAATACCGACTCTGCCCACAGCGGTTTTTTGATACAATATTAATATTTATCGACGACGCGCGACACTCCAATTTAAACGTAGTATTACCCACGCGGACATATTTAAAATTAATTTTCGGAATGTATAAAATTAATTTACGATCAAAGTCACGCATACTCTTGAAGGCGATTTAATTATGCGGCCAGTCGCCTTTTTTTTACAAAAAACAGAGGAACTCTGTCTGACGCAGTGGCGAGATGATTCGCCCAGCAAAGAAGAGATTCTGGATTCAGTATTTATTTTTCTTAGTCCTTGTTCCATTTTAAATGGAGTTGGGTATCCGTGTACGTAAGCACCATAAGCTTCATTAATTTTAGTAATTAAGAGGGCTCCATCCGTCACTCGTTTCATACATTCGTAGTTCCAATTTCATTTGAATATTAAGCAACCAAAGTCCATGAAATTTTGCAGATATATTCTAGTTTATTTTAGAAAAATATGATTGTTTTTTTTTGGGTTAGTAATAGCCTCGGCCCATAGCCTTTACCTACTATGCATTACTGCATAATATTCTGCAACTTTAACTTTACTTTTTTTAAATAGGTACAAAAAAGCAGTCATACGTAAGAACCAGCGAATAAATATCTAAGCGAATTCATAAAAACAAAAATCAACGGAGCATCGTTAGAGGCTATTCAATAAAAAATGTAGGTGTGCTTACATAATACGAGTAAGTAGGTAAGTATTTACTTAAGACCAACTGGATCGTTCTTTTCGTATACAAAAACCATAACTAAAATACTTACGGATAAATATTATACCTACCTAATATCATTCATTCATTTTATTTCATATTATCAGGATACAAGTTAAATGTAGGTTATTTAATTATAATAACTAGGTTTACCTACTTTTATAATTTATGTAGTTTTACTTACTTCAAAAACTGAAGTTCACAATTTCATTGATTTAGGACGATACGTACCGGCTCCTAATCTAATCATTAAGTTATCACCATTAATATAAAATTATATTTATCATAATATATAACAATAAACAATACTAAATTGAGGATTTCATAGAACCTACAAGGTACAAATGTAGGTACAATAGATAATACTTAGCTACTCCTTAATCAGTTTCATTAAAACACAAGTGTAATAAAGTTACAAGAAGAAAGTAAAACAACATTTTTACAAATTATTTTGCAGACTAATTAGACGGAAATTACTTGTTGTGTTAATGAAAACGTCAAATATTTCAAGTTTAAGAAAACTGCAAATTTAATTTTGCATTTTATTGCAGCTCTTGCGAATAATTAAGGTTATTTGTGTTAACCTTCTAATACTGTTATAAACCTATGTATAATATTAAAATAAAACATATCTAATCTATCTATTACTGACATAATTTGGTATCTACAATGATTCATATTTAATAAACCTGTTAGTAAAGTTCTACAATAATATAATTAGACGAAAGCTTCTTACGAAGATATAATTAAACTCGTTATTACCAGCATCAATAATTTTGCCCTACCAGAATGCTAAATTAATTATTTTAGCAAACGATGTCGCAGGCACCTGCTTGTTTATTTATAAGGCTCCGCAATTACTGAGGGGAAAACTTACAGAGGCTAAGTAGGTATATTGATTTCGGCAAGAAGTCCTAAAAGAGGCAATTCAAAGAGTGCGGACCCACCTGTTTTAAGTCTAAGGGGGTTTTATGTTAGATTTTATGTCCTTTGCTTTATTTAACAGCCAACAACGCAATTGATTGCGCGGCTGTCATTCTATTTTGCCGTCCGTCAATAAAAAGTTGTACAAAGGAAAATACGATTTAAATAAAACAAGTAGGTATTAGGTCTCTTTAATATTTACACCATGCACGAGGCCTGTGTGCCAATTCCTGGTAGCAGGTCACTATTTTTTAGGGTTCCGTACCTCAGAAGGAAAAACGGAACCCTTATCGGATTACTTTGATGTCTGTCTGTCTGTCCGTCCGTCCGTCCGTCGTGTCTGTCAAGAAAACCTATAGGGTACTTCCCGTTGACCTAGAATCATGAAATTTGGCAGGTAGGTAGATTTTATAGCACAAGTACAGGAATAAATCTGAAAACCGTAAATTTGTAGTTACATCATTAAAAAAATTAAAATGTGTTTCAATTTTCAAAGTAAGATAACTATACCAAGTGGGGTATCATATGAAAGGGTTTTACCTGTACATTCTAAAACCGATTTTTATTTATTTTTATGTATAATAGTTTTTGATTTATCGTGTTTAACGTTGCAAAAAATACCCGAGTACGGAACCCTCAGTGCGCGAGTCTGACTCGCACTTTGCCGGTTTTTCAAGTGCGCTCCTACTCGTAGGTGTCAAAAAGTGCGTAAACTCCGCATGCACCAATATCTATGTAAAGTAGTCTGTGTCGTTACGCGTAGGTAGATATGTACCGAGTATGTATCATACACAGAAACGTATGCAAAATAGAATTGTATGAGCTTTGCGTATCTAGAGTTTAAATAAAATCTGTGTGCTACGGCCGTATAATATTGTGAATCGATATATTTATGATCGAACAAGGCACGGGCGTGGCAAAGTCTAGCATACCTACTCGGTTTGAAATAAATCATACCCTAAGCGCTTTTACGTTACGTAGGGTGATGACAAAAGCAGCATCTTTTCAGTTACGAAAAATGTTTCATTTTACGTCATGTAAACAGCTACCCTCCTTTCATAAATACCGGTACCTATAAATGCTGAATTGCAATGAAGATAGTATGGCCAATTAAATGCAAACAGTTTATCAAACCGCTGACCAGGGAGCACGCTACGGAAACTTCTCATAATAACTATTTAATTGATGTTTATTTAGTTCAGCATTTAAATTACGCTTAGAATTATTTAGATTAATAGTTGTTTATATTAGATGTCACGTAGAAATAAATTGATACAACAATCATTATCACGGAAAACTCTCGTAACTACGTAATATATCATTCCAGCTTCATTCATAATCTGTAGGACAAGTTGCAAACTCACGCCACGATATCTATCTCGTACAACTGCCTGGGTACCTCTTTCTCTTCAATCAATTCACCTTAGCGACTGAAGTTTTAACAATGAAATATTCAGTTCTTTCCTTTGTTTTAACGATCTTAAAAGTTCTTATTGCCTACAGGATGAATCTTTACCGAATTTGTAGACATAGATCGATTAGGTGAAGACTTGAAGTGTATCGACTACAATAGAATTCGTTATTGTGGATCGAAATAAGTATACACAAAGTTCTCACAAAAGCGATACGCGCCGCGCCGGCCCAAGCAAACTAAAATGGAGCGCCTTCAGTAATTTGCCTAAGGCAAGGCAAAGCAAAGGCTCTTGAAACTTAAATTTTGCAACAAAATAAAACACAAATTACCATTCAAATAATTTACTTGACTAACTCAAGACAAGAGTTTTCTTTAGGTGAGGTGGCGGTACGGTTGGTCGATTTTAGTAATATTTGTGTGTTTTCGAATCAAGTGTGTATTTTTTACTGAATTTTACAGAAACAATGCACGTGACGGACATAGCCAATTATGGCTATTATAAAACCTATATATTTATAATTATTTATTGCTGTGCTGTTACACACAGAAAACAGAAGAGACGCGCGAGATAACAGTCCTTCCCAGTCAGTTAATTCGTGTTAACAAAGCATGCCCCATATCCTCGTCAATACCGTACCGCCCTCTGAATTTCAGTGCCCTAGGTGGTTGCCTAATTCGCCTTTATATCATATCATTATCTTATTTATATCATATCATTATCATCTGTAGCCAGGGCCGGCCCCTGGCTACAGATGATAATGATATGTGAAGAACTGTATTTTGAGTTGTAATTTTAAGAGATAAATCGTGAAACATCGCAATTGGTGTCATCAATCAAAGCAAAGTAACATTACGTGTGATCAATCCGCAAACAACTTTACGCTGCGACATTGACGTCCATCACGATTCACACATTGACAAGCAAGGTCGCTGTTAGGACTATATTAGGATTTCGGTTTAAATTTGTACTACTTAGATCTTTCTACCCATACCAATAATACAAATGCTACAAATTAAAAGCCATCCTATGACAATCGTCACCCGTTCAACGTACCCATTATAGGTCAGTAGAAAACCTTAAGTGCATGTAAGGATTTATGTCTTGTCTTTTTCAGAAGATGAAGATTTATACTATAATGAAAAAACTACATGCAAGGGTAGTATCATTCAAGAATAACTGACGAATACTAAATCATGGAGGGCGTTAGAGTAACGCATCAGGGTCTGAAGGCGCACACGCCTGAAGGATCGGCTGGTAGGATAACCCAGGCCGGTCTAGCAGCGCGAAGTGCAGAAGGAACCGCTGCTAAGGCAATGGCCATCAAGGGTCATGAAGATTTGTGGGTGGAAATCCAAGCCAACACGTTCAGAAACTGGGTTAATGAGACCCTCAAACCCGTAAATATAAAGGTAACGTTTCAAATATTTTAAAGTAAATTAAGAAATGGGACTGCTTTGTCTGTCTGAGCGTCCATCACAGGTGCTCATTTCAGTAACCACTCACGACACTGGACCTTAAAACGTCATAGCACTGCGCCATTGAACACACACACACACACACGGCGCAACAACGCCGCGTGCCACGCCACTGATGCCATGATCTGTGCCATGCCTTGCTTATGTCTGACCAGCCTCGTGTTCAGTGAGATGTTCCACTGTACTGCTATAGGTACGTCATATCCGTCGCGTATCCAGGCCTAAACATCCCCTTACATAACTATTAAAGGCCAAGCTTGTACATCAAAGGTGATTAAAATCTGTGAGTGGAAATCACACCCAACACCTTTCTTATATAGGTATTATTCAACCCTCGAACCAGTGAGCACGAAGATACTAATATTTCACACTACAACTCGTTTATCCTTCAAATTAACACTTTCCACTTCAGAAAACAAAATATTTAGCAATTCATAAAAACAACACAAGAAATAAATGTTACGGATTACTGGTGTTTCAATAGCGTGACTAAAATTTAGAGATCTTCATCGGGCAAGAACTGTAGTTCAAATATTATTTAATGTACCTTTTAATAAATAATAAACATTATGCGCGATGAACGAGCAGAAAAAATTAGGAAGCCCTGGAGAATTAGGGAGAATTTGGATTTTGGGATTGGGGGCCATATTAGCCCCCACCTTTGTTAGATTTGTAGGTATTCTTCCTACCGATGAGAGAGCCAAATAAAGTCAATCTCTCATTAACTCCTAGTCCAACTTGCTGAAGAAGGGGTCTTGAACCCTTAACCACATATCTGTGGGGGTTTCCCTGGGATAATAATGCTTTAAGCCCCCAGATCCTTCCGTACTAAAAGTACCGTTTCGTCCACCACATCTTTTCTAACGATAATTTGTCAACTGCAAGGTACAAGCAGAACCTGTCGGGATTAGGTGACATAGACCTTTGAATCGTCATTTATCACCCTTCCAATTATTTGGACAAAGTTGCTTAACTAGCTATGTGCCATTGCAGCTAAGCTACACATAATTATACCGTCGAATTTAAAATATTAAAATTAAATAATTTACCTACTGACTTTTATTAAATAAAAATAATACTCTTTTTCATGATTCTAGGTATTGGATCTAGTAGAGGATCTGCGAGATGGGACGGTATTATGCGCCTTGGTGGAAGCACTGCAGGGCCGCAGACTAAAGGGATGGAGCTCCAACCCCACGAACCAACACCACAGGCTGGAAAACGTTACCACTGCACTACAAGCCATCGAGGATGATGGTGTTAAGCTTGTTAATATCGGTAAGAAAATGTAACGCCGAACGAAGTGGAGTGGCACTAAGTTAAACTCCCTTTTTTAACTTTGACAAACGGTTAAAATTGTTAGATTTAATTAAAATGAACGCGCTCAATCAAGCGGGCGCGCTCTAAGGTTGAAATGTATAGAGCGCACTTTGACTTTGCTTAGACTTGAGTTTCAGTTGAAACGAGACAGATTTATGCCAGCGGTATAACGCTGTCTCATTTTAACAGTGTCTTAATTCTAAGCCAAGTCAAAGTGCGCTCTATAGATCTGAACCTCAGGCACAAGCTGTCTGAGGGGCCAGCCTGTTCTCACCGTGCACTATACCGAGACTCGCCGCACTGCG
Source organism: Maniola jurtina (assembly GCF_905333055.1). Taxonomy (NCBI): domain Eukaryota; kingdom Metazoa; phylum Arthropoda; class Insecta; order Lepidoptera; family Nymphalidae; genus Maniola; species Maniola jurtina. The sequence goes on from NC_060032.1 coordinate 7,299,741, forward strand.
ACTCTACCCGCCATCATTCCACGCGCTTGATCTGTGCTGGCCCTAAGATTCTTTCTTCATAGAGTTAGATCATTTTCGTTTTAACTGTATCTTAATTTGTTCTCTCTAATTCCTAATTTATAAGGTCTAGCAACAAAGTTGCGATAACTACGTTGCGATTTTCGCAATTGGTGTTATTGGCTGAATTTGTGTGAATATTAAGTACTACATACCTACCTGTCTGTCTGGAAGTTATTGAGAATGTCACAGAGAGACTGCCAAATTGTGGTTTAGGTCTGTAAATAATTATTATCAGGGCTGGTAAAATACGGGTATATTACCTGGGTTCTTTTTTCACGACGCTATATGATGGCAATTAAAAAGTTGTCAAAACATGAGATATATAACTGTATGCATTGTTATCCTATATTTTTTACAGTCTACCAGTTTTCCTAAATTGGCATTGGATTGGGTTTAAAAATATTTAAATCGTACTATTACTATAAAAAGTTTTTGCATGAGAGAATTCTATCTCTCGTAAATACCTAATATCTACATAAATATTATTTTGAATATTTATTTTCAGGTAACGTGGATATTGTAAATGGAAATTTGAAACTGATACTTGGATTAATATGGTCACTCATCGTCCGTTATCAAATTGGCAAGAGCAAATTCCCGCCCAGGTAAGAACAGAAAAAAATTACAAATGTTAAGTTTTCTTTTACTGCAGATTTGCAATTTTTATTTGAAATAGCAAATAAATCTTATGCAGTATTTTTTTAAATCAGCAACCAAACATACACACACAAAAATAAAATCTAAAATAAGGACCTATTTATTTTAACACCACAGAGTCGGAAAGCATAACCGGTAAGAATCTCAGTAGTTATCAATTAATATTTTTCAAGATTCAGAATGTTTTTTTTCGATTTCATCATTTATTTTAACCAATTTCTGAAATTCCTCAAAAGCCAGCAACACATAGGCGGATCCTCTTGTGCTGCAAATGTTATGGGTGGCGGTAATCACTTAAAATCAGGTGACCCGCTTGCTCGTATGGTCGCTATTTGTACTTATATCAAAAACCATTTGAGTAATTAAGTTAAGTTAAGATCTAGCGCACTTAGATTTTGATTGGACTTAAGACACTGTTAAAATGAGACAGCGTTATACCGCTGGCATAAATCTGTCTCGTTTTAACTGAAACTTTAGTCTTAGCAAAGTCAAAGTATGCTTTATAGATCTCAGTTTTAGTAAAAGTAGAAGGTTAAGTTCAAGGTCAAAAAGCACTCAGACTGTAAAAAGTTAACTTATCTATGAATTTAAAATTGTTTTAGACATTTTACCGTTTCAAAATTACATTATCTTTCGTAATTATCAGATAGGATGGTAGCTTGTATTATAATAGACTAGTATTTAGTAAACCCACGCTTACCAGCATACAGTCACTGTGATTGCAGATGTAAATCATCACACTCAAAGTCGAATCAGCTTTGAAAAGGTATAAAAAATTTGCAATTATCGTGCCTATACTTCTCGTCGGCCTGTATAGAGCTCTATGATTAAAGCTTTTCTATTTGCTAAGTTTTTTATTATAAAGAAACAGATTTATGAGTAACTGGATCGGAAACTAAATTAAAAGTAGGTAAGTAATTAAAAATATTTTGCAATTAGTGTTTTGCAAACAAACAAAAAGATTGCAGGTAGGTACACTAGCCTACTCTATTTCAAGTTAATATAATCGGCTTCTATTATAACAAAATTATTTCGTGTACGAGTACAGTTCAAAGATATTCCTTAGAAAATTATTGTTAGACCATTTTTATATTTTGGGGTCTATCAGAAAAACTGAACTATTTGAGTACTAGGATTTGGGTTTTCTGTATATTGATTTACTGAAGAATTGTGTATTATGCTCTGTATTTAAACAACAAACACTGAAAACACCGATACATAATGTAGTCTGAACAATATAAATACGAAGACAAAGAAAACATATTAATAAAATATATAGTTTTTTTTTTAAGAGAGTTTAATTATAATTATAGTTTTCCTTTTACACGTTATGTGAGACAGAATGCAACTGTGATAAAAAAAAAGTTAATTGATCATAACATCCTTGATATTCTAATAAGTGAGATTTTTTAAAGTAATATGAGATTATTTTAAAAATAATTAATTTTCCCATAGCTAATTAATGTGAAACGCGAACCAAGGCAATTAACACGACGCGCAGACACGCCTATTGCGTTACATCCTAATAGGTATACCTTATTCGTTCACTTTCATCACATATTTTGCACCATTGCAAAACGCTGATAGCGGGCGTACAAATTCTATGTTGTAACGTTGTTTTTACTTTGATATGATGCAGTAGTAGCACGTAGTGGGTCGATGTCCTTTACGTCGTGGAGGGAACCAAAAAATAGCGAATGGTTCAGTGTGCAAAATATTTTTTGCAGCATGTAACTTGTTGTTATAGATTTATATGCCCAAGTTGATACTGAATAGCCAAACCTATCTTTCTGATATCGGTCGCGTGGATAGGTATCTATACATTCATACTGTCAGCGTTTTCAGCTTCGTAGTGTAGGTAAGGTAGACTTTTCCTTCACCGATATCCATAATTATTTCTGAAAGAGAAAGTTCTCCCTCTGAAGGGATTTATTTTTGAAAGGAGAAAATCAGAAGGAACATCAAGAATCTAAAGTCGTTCGCAGCGTGTCAATGAAAAAAGATTTCATATATCTAAACTAAACAATGAGTCAACAAGTGTAAATTAAAAATTTTTAACACCCCCGACAAGTGAAGGTTACAGCAACTAGAAAAGAGCTGATAACTTTGAAACGGCTGAACCGATTTTCTCGAATTATAGCTAAGAACACTTTCGATCAAGCCACCTTTCAAACAAAAAAACTAAATTAAAATCGGTTCATTAGTTTAGGAGCTACGATGTTACAGACAGATATACAGATACACACGTCAAACTTATAACACCCCTCTTTTTGGGTCGGGGGTTAATAAACCTCCAATTAAATTAGCATCATTAAAGTTTAAAGTGTTGCAAATATGGCTATAAATCTTTTTACTATAAATGAGTAGCATTCTTGGTGCATTTCAGTCTTTCTTTTCAGGAAACTGATGTTATCATGGCTTCAGGCTGCGCTGCCTGAGTGCCGCGTGGGAAACCTTACAACGGACTGGAATAGTGGAGTTTTACTGTCCGCACTTCTTGACTACTGCAAGCCTGGCATTTTCCCACATTGGAAGGAACTTAGTAAGTACCTACCTAGTAACATCATTAAATAAATAAATTACTATTCAATTCAAACTAGATGATTCCCACGACTTCGTCCACGGGCAAAATAATATATATTAAGCTTTTTTCATGAATACTTTCTATCTTTGTTGTACCTATTCTACTCTCTTTACAACCTCTCGCACTGCTAAGTGTGTTATCATCTGTTATAGTGCTTCCCTGTCCACTTTTGCTTTCTTGTTCTCTTTATTGTTACAACTTTCTGGTTCAATTTTTTTTAAAAAAACCTTGTAGATTTCTTTTATTTTCCGGGATAAAAGGTAGCCTTTGTCCGTCTCCAAGATGCAAGCTATCTACTAAGTTTCATCAAAATTGGTAAAACCAATGGGCCTTTAAAAGGGTAACAGACAGAAACACTTTCGCATTCGCACCACTTAATTTCCTTTTTGAAAAAAAAAAAAACGTGTTTTGTGTATTCATAATCCAGCCGAGTGTTTTAACCATCTGTTTTATACGGAATAGTATCTACTTATTCTAAAATTCTCCATCCGTAACCATAAGCAAAACAAATAGGCATGTACCCTAGGTTGTTAAAGAACAATATTATTTGTACGCCAGTGCTGTCTGTTGTGAGGAGTCTGAATTCAAGATGGGGACCGGATCGCTATAAATCAAATATTTTTCTAATTACAATCTATTTTATGAGGTCTATTCCGAATCTTCTTCTCGATCTATATATTTCAACTTGCGACCTTATGCAATCAATCCAGACATTTACTATGGAGCTATAGAAGGTCCGTCTAGAACAGGGGTTCCCAACCTTTTTTTGTCTACTGCCCACTTTAAGAATAAATTATTTTTTAACGCCCCCCTTTTTAAACATACTTGAAAACCGCTAAGTACTTATAACTGATTATTGAAACGCAATTTTATAGTATTCGGACAGAGTATCTTTTATTGAAAATAAAACAAACATAATCAATTGTTATATAAAAACTAATGTGAAGGTTGAATCTGATGCTGTTCAATAAGTTTGTTGATATCAGGTTCCAATTTACTCAAAAACAGCCGCAAGTCGCCACGTTCGGTAACACGCAAACGATTTCTCTTTTTAGTAAGCAGCGTTGCCACAGCACTAGATCCACGTTCACACAAATATGACGATGGGAATGCTATCAAAAATCGTTGAACAATTGACCACAATCCAGGGTACAATTGCGGGATCGGTTTTTGTAGCCAAAATTCTTGATATCCATTTTTGAACTTGTGATGACTTTGAACCATTGATGAAATTATAAATCGACCCCAAAGCCCTACACGATGCCCCCTTTTTTTCCTGGGTCTCTTACCGCCCCCCTTTAGGCCTGCAGCGCCCACAAGGGGGCGTTATCGCCCACGTTGGGAAAGACTGGTCTAGAACAATAACTCTAAATTTCCTTTGTCAAGAAACAAGACTAAATTGAAAAATGAAGTGTTTGTATTCCGAACGACGTCGTCCTAATTAAACGTCTTTCTAATTTATAAGATTGAAGGATTTCTTTTAAAAGGATTTTCTGATAAAGAGGCTTCGTCAGAATTTATATCCCTAGATAAGGACTCATTCCTCACCGCTTTTATATTAATTATTCCCTACATAAATGCTTTTCAACCTTCCGTCAAAGGAAGATTGATTATTTTTCGATATTGCCGCTACATTATTATTGTACGCCTTTCTTATTCTATTTTACGCTTTGATCATGCCTAATTCATTATTCAAGTTACACTCCTACATTAATTAATTATATGAACATTATTTAGTACCTACTTAATGCCCAAAATCAAAATATCAATACGGGCGTAAACATACTATATATGCAAGAAAACGTGGCACTACGAAAACCACGTCTTGAACATGGTTCCTAGGACTTGTATTACAAAGAATAAAATTGTATAAAGGCATTCTGAATGCACAGCGAGCTTATGTACCGCGTTGCAGCAGTTGATATCTTTCATTCACTTCCTTAAATTACAAATCGTACCTATTCGTACGGTTTATAAATTCAAGGACGGCTATGTAATTCAAGGACCGTAACTTCCGTCCGTCACGCGTCGTCATCACTTTGTCTCTGCACCTAGCTCCTTACCATCCATTTATGTCAGAGTTTACATACTTAGTGCGACATTGTGGCATGCCACAGGGAGCATAATAATTTTGTTAAAAACTAGCGACTCGCCCCGGTTTCGCACGGGTAGCTTGTTACAATTTTTGCAGGGATCTCTAATTTATTTGAAAATAAATGGTGAAAGAATTTTCGAGATCGATTCTGTAGTTTCAGAGATTACTTTCCACAAACAAACTTGTTTCTAGTAATAGATTAATTAGTATATAATATATACATGTCGCAAGAAACGTGAGCAGACTGTCGTACTGTACCTTGTCTGTACCCTAATATACGAATAATCCTCCAGCACGATGTTGTCTCGGCATAAAATCTGCTGCATGTCTTAGGACTTCAAAATGAGGCACGCAGCTTTGTCGCATGATGTTGCTCCAGCGTAAAACAACCTTTATGTGGTTCGATTTTAAAATCCAAAGTAATATACATAATAGGTACTTTTTTTCAGATCGTCACGAAGCCATAGAAAACTGTCGAAGAGCTATGAAACTGGCTCACAGAGAGCTTGACGTGCCTATGGTACTAGAGCCAGAGTATTTAGCATCGCCCTGGCTAGATGAATTGTCTGGTATGACCTACCTTTCCTATTTCATGAAACCAGACGCTACGGGTGTCAAGTCCACCTTAGATTGGGTCAACTCTCGTCTGGAGAGACCTATCACTAATTTTACGGTAAGAATAAATGTGTAAATACTCCAATTAGATCCTTAGAATAATAATAAAAAACTGGCCAAGTGCGAGTCAGACTCGCGCAGTGAGTTCCGTACTCGGGTATTTTTCCAATATTTTGCACGATAAATCAAAAACTATTATACATAAAAAAAAAAATAGAAATCTGTTTTAGAATGTACAGGTAAAGCCCTTTCATAATATGATCCACCACCCATCCAGGTATAGCTAGCTATCTTACTTTGAAAATTGAAACATGTTTTAGTTTTTTTTTAAATGATGTAACCACAAATTCGCGGTTTTCAGATTTATTCCTGTATCTGTGCTATAAGACCTACTTGCCAAATTTCATAATTCTAGTTCAACGGGAAGTACCCTATAGGTTTTTTGATAGACACGACGGACAGACAGACAACGAAGTGATCCTATAAGGCTTCCGTTTTCCTTTTGAGGTACGGAACCCTAAAAATGAAGCATACTTCAATTACTTAGTTCAATATGTTTTAGACGGACTGGAATGACGGCCGAGTGGCCAATGAATTGGTACGGTCCATGGGAGGACCAGCACCTCATCCAAGCAAATTGCGACGAGACCCTGCTCGCTGGGAAGAGAACTGCCAGTACGCTATTGATGCAGGAAAAAAACTAGGTACGTACCAACCAACCATATGACAATGATTTTTTTTATTGCGTGATAGGCTTGCGCTTGCTGCAATCATCCTTAAAAAAAAGTAATGATGAAGTCCAGGTTGGAGTGCTAGAATGTTGTCTTTCTATCTAAAATATTGGATTAGATATATTCAAACAATTTCTAGTTCCTACATTTCAAACTAAGTATGAGTTTCAAAGCATTAATTTCATTTCGGGGAAATTTCAGTATTCCCGAATATGCAACGAAATTTTAATACAAATGTTATGGAACCCCCACACTGCAGCATGATATTATTATAATCTAAATGTAAACCGTCCACCTGGGAATGTCTTGATATTTGAACTATTATAGGTACCTATCTACAGGCAATGTTTCTAATGTTGCCTGTGAATTGTAATTAATAAACAAATAATAATATATTTAAATGAAACTTTTCTCCTAAATTTTACCAGTATGAAATTAAATTAACATTTTAATTATGTACAAAAGTTAAATTAAAAATTTATAACATCCCCGACAAGTGAAGGTTACAGTAACTAGAAAAGACTTACAAACGGCTGAACCGATTTTCTTGGATTATAGCTAAAAACACTCTCGATCAAGCCATCTTTTAAATTAGTATTCAATATTTTAATTAATATTTTATTCAATATTTTATTTTAATTCATAGTATTCTTGGCACCATTCCACGCGGGCATGATTTGTATAGTAATTAGATAAGGCTAGCTTTAAGTTTTATTGTAATATTTTAAATAAAAAAAAAAAATTAAAAAAAAAAAATCTTTTAAACAAAAAAAAAACTAAATTAAAATCGGTTCATTAGTTTAGGAGCTAAGATGCCACAGAGAGATACACAGATACACACGTCAAACTTAAAATAACACCCCTCTCTTTGGGTCGGGGGTTAAAAACAATAGGTAGGTACCTATTAGCTACCTTAATGTACTTACCACATTTTTATGAGCGCTCTACAAAATATAAAGTCAGGCAGTGTTGCATACGGTAACCGCGGTCAAGCTTAATATTCCACAATTCCAAACAGACACTACGTACGTCGTAGGATTTATGTTCCTATAAATTTTAAAGCGCAACATCGGACCACCGACACTAACATTGCCTGCGCTCACTTCAGTGCGCCGTTCGATTTTATCTGTAGTAGGCTATGGTTAGGCTCGACTTAGATGCATGTTGAGAAAATATTGAGCACTAGCACCATGATAGTCAAATAAAACCTCAAACGAGATATACAAATTACTTTTAAAAGATAACGCTACTTTACAAACATTTCTCTCAGTATCCGTGTTTGAGAATGCTTTGACAAAGTTTCAGAGTAAATTCATGAAACTATTTTCATTAATAAAATTCGTGCGACGGACAAACTTATTGTTTGCTGTGGCTGTTTTTGCTAATCACTATGTCCTCTTCTGAGAATGACTACGCTATTAAGTTGACTATCTACTCCTTCTTAAACTAAGACAACCTCACTGATCTAGTTTATATGAGGAGATATTAAATCGTTCTCTGAATTACGGTTTTGCTCGCATTGCAGGTGTACAGCCAGTCCTATCAGCGAAGGATATGAGTCAAAGCGACGTGGAACATCTGGGTGTAATGGCATGGGCTGCACAATTTCGAAATGTTCCCCCTCGACCGCCAGTTCATGACATGTTACGAGTTGCTCTTGACTCAACTTCAGGAAGAGTTGGGGAGCCAGTAAGTATAACTAAGAATACCTTTTATAGTGTTGATGAATATCTAAGATGACTTTTTTGTTTTATTATGTAATCTTGTAATATTTTTTAAGACCTGTAATATTTTTTTTTTATTTTTTTATTTTTTTTTAATATTAAGTATTCAGAATTGTAAATTCCTTTTATTGTATAACATCATTTATTTCAAACAAACGAAAATTTTACTTTTAATTTAATTTGTTTATTCACTATTTTGAATTAATGTATTTGCATGCCAGCTTGGCGTGATACAGCTGGACTATTTTTATAATTACACCTGTAATACCTGTATCAGCAAATAAATAAATTGATTGATTGATTGATTGATTGATTGATAACTATACACCATAAACATAAATATCTGATGCTTGACCTCACGTATTAGACGCAGTACGCCTGATTAGTCCGCAATCGGGGTCGGTATAGAGCCCCGTTGCGATCAGCGGCCCATTAAAAAGGACCCCGGACAAGTCAAAACTAATCGGGCATACTCCAACTAACACATGAGTTCAGCCGTCAGACATTTGTATTTATAGTGGATATCACTCACGAAAAATAACTAAAACATTTCATACAAAATTTCCCGAAAAAAAAGCTTATGTCGAACGGATTGAAAGCTTTGGGTATTATTTTACCATGTCTTGTTTTCTTCTTTTCAGACTTTTATTAAAGTAGAAAGCATATCGAACGAATTGTCGATGTCTGAAGTAAAAGTATCAATAGTTAATCCTTTAGAACAGGAATCTAGATTAAAGTTAGACTCAAGAGGTGCTGGTGAATTTATACCGGAGCACGCTGGGATGCATGAGATCGTTCTAACCGTTGAAGATATAAGGTAAAAAAAATTTTGGTCTTCTTAATATTTACAAAATAATGTCTAAATTATTTGATAAATTATTATTATTAATCTTTACCGTGCGTTGCAATGTCTCTTTTACGACTCGCGCGTCATCTATTTTACATTGATAGTAGGTACTTACTGTTTAAATCCTTTACACAAGTGCCGATAACAACTGTACAAAGTTTGAACTTAGTCGGAGGAACGATGTGCGAACGCATAGGCAGGCAATAGTCAGAAAAAAAATTATTTTGATACATAAATATGGTTTGTAGACTTATATCCGATTTGTACAATAAAACTTAATATATATTATCAGAACATGTGCCACCAGTCAAACGAAGGTATGCGTCAGCTATTACGTTTCTGATGACATCAGGTACTTGTACACAATACTCTTGGATAATGCTAAATGATGTTACAGACTGTTAAACTTGAACTGGAATAACAGTAATTACTTGTTTGTCGATATTGCTCCTAGCTGCCATTATGCGAGCGTTATGACCATGACACCATTGTAAATAATATGCGATAATCTGTACCCATGTTGCAGATACCATGATTGTCAAAAGTCTAGTAGGAACTCGTGCAAAAGAGATTTGAAAATCAAAACTTTTTGAAATGAGTAGGTATTACCAGAGTGAGGGAACTCCCCGTTTGATTCTGAATCGACGATATGTCAAATATTAGCTATTTTGACGTAAAATAAAAGAAAAATAGGTCTACTTTAGGGCTATCTGCATCAAATAAAAAGTTTTACTATTTTAGGGTGGACGGAAGATATTTCTTCAGAGTTCTTCCTCGGTTAGTATCAGTTCCGCCGCCGGGTATGGCGCCGTGTGCAGCCGGAAGTATCGTCGAAGTACTAGTCAGCGCCACAGGTTTCTATCATTTATTTATATGTACCTATACAATTGGCAACCCACCCTAGCTTCGCGCGGGTGCAATTATTTATCTACTAATGAAGAAAATGAGGAGTGTATTGAGATTTTATACAAAAATACATACAATCCAGTATCCACCGACTTTTCCGTTGGATTTTCTAAAGATTTTGTTTCATACAAACCCTGTTCTAATAATGTCCTGGTCACAACAAAAAATTAGTTAGATCTGTCGAGCCGTTTACAAATGATTAATCTCCATTCTCCATACATGATCTTTCATTGATGCATGCAAAATATAATTCCTCTTTATTATTCTCTATGCCGTAAGGATTTCGGAATATTCGGCCAAAAATAAAATATGTTTGGTTGAAATCATTATCAAAGATCCTAATTAACTTTGTAAAGGTGCACCAAGACGTGAAGATATAGACGTAACTGCACACTCGCCCAGCGGTCGAGCAGTTCCATTAGAACCTCGGCATCCCCCACCTTCAGCACCTGGCACTACAGCTTCGAGCGCCACATTCCAACCAGACGAAGCTGGAGTATGGACAATCGCTATCACTTACAAAGGCGAGCACATTCAGGTACCTACAATATCTTGATCATTGGCTTCAACATAACAAGAAAGAAAGTTTGTCACAGAACAGCAAGAAATCGTGAGCTTTGGCTTATGTGGTATTCGCATAAAACGTTTTTGCTCAAGGCTTCTGATAAGAACGCCTAAAGTTTGGAACGCTCTTCTGGGGTCCATGTTTCCTGCCACCTATAATTTAGGTACCTTTAAGGTCCAAGGCAAGAGTGAATAGGGATCTTTTAGGCAAGAGCGCTCCAACTTAGACCTCATCATTGCTCTCTTTAAAGCGTGATTGTCGTCAAGCACAAGCCTTTTCTGCAATAAAAAAAAATATGCAATGCAAATATGCAAAGAGATAGCATATTTTACAAGTTAAGCGCCCAACGTCACATAAAATTGCCCTAAACTGACTGATGCACAAGTAAGTTAGTAAGTAGAGAAGAAAAAATTAACTTTGGAGTGGTTTACTCTATCGATAAAATTATAATCTAGTGACGCATACATATATATGGACGCAACCCTTAGGTAATGAAACATGAGTAGGTAGTATAATGTATTATTTAATTCAAAGTCTTTACTATTTTTAAGCTAACCTCTTTTTAATCACTACACTAGGAAGAGGTGCATTTTTACGCATAATGAGGTGCCATAGATATTTATATTTACCTAAGTATAGAATATAATTTAATTCTTAATGATGCCATAATTCGTTAATACTATAAACTATGAAAAAAATGGTCAAACTAACTACGAATATCTGTAACTCTGTACATAATCCGCTTCAGAATATTATGTAGAATCCTTAGCGCTCAGTTCAGCTGTTCATCATTGAACATTCTGCAATAACGATTAATACGTTAAGTTCGATGTAGTTCCAACAAAGTTGCAATATCTCACGGTTGCTCTATGTGCGATATTGACGACGTTCATCCAATTTGATAAATGATTCTCGTCAATGGTGGTATTGAATTCGATCATTAAACCTTCCTACTTTGAAGGATGCTAAAGTTTTTTATGATATTTTGTTTTAGACTGATTGGCACAAGGTAAACGTAAACTATAATGTTCGCACGGGAGTTTTTTTAACGTGCGTGAAAAAGCACTCGAACGAAAAAAGTTGTTAACAATAGATTAATTATTCAGACTGCGTTGGCATTTTTCCGAACACTGTTAGATTTTGAACTTTCAAATAGAGGTTGAATCTAATACTCCTTGCAGTCCTATAAAATCGTCGATCTCAGGTGCTATCGCAACGGTTTTTAATTTCCTTGTGAACAAGACCTTAGAGTCGATAATTCTACCTAAGATGTGGTCACGTAACCATTTCACCTCAACCATACATGTACCTACCTATACGACTGTCAAAATACCAAGCTTTACATTTCGTTGTCTTTATATTTTTTTTATATTTTGCACTATTTCTCAACAATCTATTCATTTTAAAGGATAAACTAACCAACAGACATATCAGCAAAGGAACAGCTTATCTATATTCTTATTTTATAAATCTAAGATTTGACATGTAGGTATAACTTAGATCCTCACTAGGAAAAGACTCAAAATGGGTAAGGTCTACATTACTAAAATTGACAATACTTTTAGGGTGGCCCATTTACTTGCGAAGTATTCGACCCAGCTGGAGTCCGTCTCAGTCAGGGAGCACTGGAAGGTGCTGAGCCCCTTAAACCACACTCTTTCGAGCTGGACACAAGTGGATGTGGCGTTAAAGGCGACCTGCAGTTGGACATCGTTCACGATAAAAGAAGTGTTATGTGCGCCTTAGAAAAATTGTCGTCAACTAAATATCGGGCCACGTTTATGCCTAAAGCGCCAGGAAAGCATAGGGTGAGTGTCTTCAACTCCTTTCTTTGCAGGTAATGAAAATACTTTACCTGTATAACTTTATAGCATTTATTATAAACTAGATAATGCCCGCGAATTCGTCTGCGTGGTCGTCTTGCTAAACATTAGCATAAATATCCGTGTCCTGGATGCAAACCATCATGCACCAAACAGATGATGGATTTTAGCCCCTAGCCATAGACATTTTCCAAAATCCCAGACAAGAAGCGAAATTGGTTCTAAAATATGAAACCGCCCGATGTTCGCTAAAAGAGTTGGAAGTACCTACTCATGGACTCGCATGAAAATTTCGACCTTTTTTTATTTCTTCTTAATTGTCTTTCATATTATGGTTAACCCCTTCGAACTAAATTCTCGTCTGCAGCGGCCTTATTTAGTGACAGTTACAGCACAACATAGAGATACTAAAACTTTAATTACTCAACTGTAATTAGTTTTATTTTTACCATTTACTGCCACACAGTTATCGCGGAAAGTTAACGTCGTAGGTACCGTCAAGTACTCCATATAACCTTCTCGTTAAATACAATCCCATTTAATTGTACTAATTTGCTCGTAATTTACAGCTGTACATTTATTTTAACGGTTATGACGTTCATGGGTCGCCGCACGTGTTCAGGGTGGGGTCACGCTCCAAAAAACCCCGCGACAGTTCGAGCCCCTCGCCTGCGTTTGCAAGAATATCTAGTCCAGGTAATACTTTCTTTATATATGACTAGCTTTTGCGCTTAGGTAGGTACCTTGGAAGCATGGTACCTAATTAGAACGCCGCTTAAACATTGGACTAAAAAGTTCTTATAGTTTTATTGGTTCCCGCAAGAATAAAATATACTCATCCACTATATAAGTTTTTGTTTTGAATTAATTACTTAATCATCTTTATCGATTTGCTTTCAGTCACAAGATTGAGGTCGGAAAGTCCCCACAACAACTACAATTTATACGAATCAAACACAAAGCACACGAGCTCAATAGATCGACGCGAAGAGCGACGGAACTCAAACGATTATTACAAGTCATCATTTGGACCCGATATCAAAGAAAAGACTTACGACGTTACGGACTCATTTTCCAATTCGAGAATAAACAAGCGTGAAAATTATACGACATACGATGACAGTCCTAGAAATAGAACAGCAAGTCCAATCACATCAAAACATCTGGGAAACGGGTCGAGACTCGATTTCGGTCGATCAAGTAGTCCATACAGAGCGGGCAGCCCATACAGAGCGACAAGTCCTATTGGGCGCACAAGCCCATTAACGAGAAAAGACAGCCCTTTGAATAGGACTGCTAGTCCAATTAATCGGTACGTGAATATGTCTGATTTTGAAAACCGGCCTTCGTTAGCTATTGTGTTTTTCCGATGTTTTTAATTGTCCGAAGCTGTACGCATCCGTAACACGTTCTATGGAATTGCCAGCCTACTAAAATAATAGGTGCCAGTCTGGTGCCAATATACCTAAATATGAGATTCAATACCTACCTAAATATAACGAATGTACTCTTGAAAGTAAACAACGTGAATTGTTTCTTTACTTATTTGCTGTAGCTACTTATTTTAAACTTCAGAGTTTAAACTATCGTGAGTTTAACTATAAATATACACACATATATATATTATATATCTTTGTCGGAATATGCTTGACTAGTTTCAAGCCCGTCCGCGGGGCTAAGGAGGCCCGAGACGACGGCCCGGACGTCTTCGATACTAGTCGGGCATACTCCGACAAACAAGTTTGTTAAACCGTCATACATATGTATCTCTTTAACTTACTTAATTTTTGAAACAGAGTGAGCAGTCCCACCGATAGATATAGCCCCGTAACTACGACGAAGCGAGTGGTAGAAAAGCGCTCGAACTACAAAATGTACAGTTCATATAGCGGGTCCCAAGACAACCTTGACCAAAGTAGCCCATTATCTTCATTAGAAACAGATCGCATCAAACGATATGGAAGTCCAAGTAAGTGATCTTTTAACTCATACTTCTCTTGTGCATAGTATGTAGCATATACCTAGTAAATATTAATGTATTACGGACCATATTTTAGTCAATGCACGCGGATAAAGCAACTCGGTAGTGATTTTTCTTCTAGCTCGCTTGACAAGCATTTCAAGCTGATGTCTTATTATTACTTATACTTATGAAATGTAGCTTGAATTACTTCTTAATAAAGCAGCTTTCCAATGGTGAAAGATCTATTAAAATCGGTTTAATAGTTTCAAAGTTTCATCGATTACAAACAAGCAAATCTTCCCTCCTCATAATATTATAGAATAGATAGATTATTATTATCGCTAATTAACTTTCTTATTTAATTTTTAACAGGCATGGCAGATACAGGCGATCCAGGTGGAAAACCTGGTGGATATAAACAAAAAAACGATTCTTGGGACTCAATCGAAAAGACTAGACAGATGTTTGGTAATAATAGGTGAGCGGTTCTTATCTATTTCAAATATCGAAACATTTGTATCGAAATATTTTAAAGTGTTTTTGGATTTGGAATGCATCGTCACAATTATTTTCATTGCATTATGAAAATCTTTGACAGCAAATACATTTTGCAGAAAATGCTATATATTTTTGCAGTTTAGAATCGTCTGGTGACCGTTACGTGGGACAAAGTACGCTGGACCGTGAAACTCTACGCAACACACAAATGAACAAGTTGAACAAGTTTAGCGATTTCTCGCACGACTCCTTCAACAAACACCTCGACCGGTTGGTCGATGAACACGACTCGGATACTTACACAAGCCGTGTAAGTAAATATTAACTTTACTTAGAAATAAGTTTCATGTACTAAAAAACGTAATAACGTAACTCCGGTAGTAAATGATAATAATGCAACCACAGGTAAACGTCGTTTACCTAGACGAGATGGGATTATGTTAGCTGTTGTAGAAACCTAGTAACATTGCGTATTCCATTTTAATAGTATGAAATCTGGATTCTGGTTCTGGTTTCTTCATCTCATCGGATTTCTATGGATGCATTATAGAGAGTAGAGACCACACACTAACCGTTTCAACTGTCAACCATGAACGCTGTGATCAAGAGTTTCTTCTTGGTCAATTCTCCTTTGGAGTTTGATTTAGTTCCAATGTTTCCCAATATTTACATCTACTTTTTTAGTACAGCTTTAATAGCTGTAATACATTAGTAATTGTAAACGTTTATTACTCACGTACTTAATAATATTATGTAGGTACCAGTCATATTTACATAGGCCAACGGTAAAAAATCGTAACTAAACTAGCAGAGAGACCAATCGCTCAACACGCCATAGGTAGGATAACTAGTAGATCGACAAACCCTGTACTGTACCTATCCGTGAGAGTAAACTCGGCTTTTTAATGAAGTTGTCTTATGTAAAGGGAAATGCGGTCAGACATAAATTAGTTTACTCGGCAACGTCATGTACACAACCTTATCCCAGTTCCGGGTAAATTGGCGTGCTGTTAACGCAAAATCGATCTTAAGTTTCTGATTTCAGCTGCAATCAAGCAAAAAAATCAAAACCATGATAACGCATATCTGCATTGATTTAATTTTTCCATTAATAGCCAATTTACATTTTTTTCCATGTTTGCAAATAAAAATTATAATTTAAGGCCTCAACAGCATCGACGTGTAACGGCAACGTATAAAGGTTTACACTGCGTTGGAACCCGCTCTGTACTGCAGTGTAACGAGTTTTACAGTTCAGAGGTTATATGCAAAATAGTACATGTTTCAGTAGCTAAACATGAGTGTAAAGTTCTGCCACGCTGCTGTCGTCATGCTTCGCTGCTGTCGCACTTTTTATTTCGAGTAGATGACGCCATCTTGGTCCACGTGGTGGATTTAGGTTTTTTAATTCCGTGGGAAATCATTGATTATCTGGGATAAAAAGCAGCCTATGCCCGTCTCCAGAATGCAAACTATGGCCGCACTATACCAAAAGATAGCGCATGCGATTTCATTTACGCGGATTTAGTTTTTTTTAATTTCCGTGGAAACTCTTTGATTTTCCGGGTCAAATCAGGTCCTTCCCGGGATGCAAGCTAGTTCTGTCATCGAAATTGGTTAAACGATGAGCGGTAATAAACTAGCAGACAGAGAGACAGCCAATTCACATTTATATAGTTAATACTAATGTATGGATTATGGAATTTGGATTGTGAATGATTATGGATTATGAATTTGAAGGTTAATATTTTTCAATTGTCCACAGCAAGAAATCACAAAACGCGAAGTGCGGGAAAGTTCGTACGTGGTGCGAGACTCCTCTTTCAGCAGTGTGGAGGAGAAGCACCAACAACAACAGCAGTCTTTTTTATCCAATAGGCCCCCCCGCGACCCTACCGGGGGGGCCCTGACTGAGACGGACGCTGCACACGCCCGTTTCAGGTAATTACTTTTACGGTTCCGTACCTCAAAAGGAAAAACGGAACCCATAAAGGATCACCTTGTTGTCTGTCTGTCTGTCCGTCTGTCTGCCCGTCCGTCTGCCCGTCCGTCCGTCCGTCGTGTCTGTCAAGAAAACATATAGGGTACTTCCCGTTGACCTAGAATTATGAAATTTGGCAGGTAGGTAGGTCTTATAGCACAAGTAAAGGAATAAATCGGAAAACCGTGAATTTGTGGTTACATCACAAAAAAAAATTAATATGTGTTTCTGTTTTCAAATTAAGGTAACTATACGAAGTGGGGTATCATATAAAAGGGCTTTACACCTACCTGTACATTCTAAAACAGAATTTTATTTATTTTTATGAGTTTTTGATTTATCGAGCGAAATGTCGAAAAAATACTCTATGTTGCGCGAGTCCGACTCGCACTTGGCCGGTTTTTTTTTTTAAGTTGTATATATACCTATTTTGTATGTAGGAAAAATTTCAGCTTTCGAAAGAAAATACATAGATACTTTCTTCAATCTAACCGTAATGTTATTTGTGTTGTCTTTACAAATAAATTGGTACTGATGCAAGATTGAAACCGCGGTCCGGAATAAAATAAGTAGTCTATAAAGAAAATATAAAGCTCTCCAACGAAACGCGATCTTGATGTTATAAATTCTCTACAATCCCAACCTGCTGTTGGGGCTTAATATCTTCCATTGGTCTGCTTTTATATCGATGTTATTTACTTATCTTTCTATTCAACTTATCAAACTAATGGAATTTTAATCTATCGTCTGGTGTGTCGTTTATTATAACGAAACATAACGTTTATTTTTAACCGACTTCAAAAAAAGAAGGACGTTCTCAATTTGACTGTATGTTTTTACTAGATACCTAATATCCGCGACTTTGTTCGCGTGGATTTAGGTTTTAAAAATATTTGTGGAAACTCTAATATTTTTCAGGATAGAAAAGGAAATGTTCGTCTTTAGGGTGCAAGTTATCATCTCCATATGAAACCGAAGGGCCTTTAAAAATCCCCTGTTAATTCCCGGATTTTCCGGTATAAACAGTAGCTAGCCTATGTCCTTGCCTGGAATGCAAGTTATGGTGTTTTCTTATAATTTACTAGTATAACAACTCTCGATCAACCCGTCAAAAACTTCCATAGATAAGTTCGTTCGTTAAAAGTTTAGCTCTTAAATAAACTTTAAATATCGCGTTGCCTATTTCAACTCGGCCAATAAACATCTTATCAACGCGAGAAGTATTTCTCACTTTCCCAGAATAAAGACTCATTTCAGATAAAGCGTTGAACTTAAGGGTGCTTGTTTAAGCTTCGTCCAGATGATGAAAATCGTTTGCGTTTAGTTCGATTCTATAATAATAGATTGAATGCAGATTTCAATGTACTCAACGTTGAATCAAAGATTTCTAATTGCGTTGAACAGGTATTGTTTCGTCAACGGTAACGAATTGAACTGAATTGATTTTGTTTATCAACTAAGTAGCTTTTGCCCGCAACTTGCGTGGATTTAGGTTTTTTAAAATCCCGTGGGAGTTCTTAGATCTTCCTGCATAAAAAGGGATATGTTTGTCTCCGCGATACATAACCATTTCTATATCTTTCGTCAAATCTTAAAAATCCTGTGTGAACTATTTTATTTTTCAAAATATAAAGTAGCCTATAGTGCAACTTCGACCGCGTGGTGTTATGTTGTAGGAATACTTTGTTTTAATGAAATATACTCAACCTGCCTGTCAATATGCCATCATAGTTCGTTCAGCTATTTCGAAGATAATTTCGGAGCCTTGGTCAAATAAATAGACGGACAGAAATATAATATAGACATATCGCATAGAAATTGTAAATGTTGTTGGGGTTTTCATAACGTGAAAATAACCAAATGAACTTAATAAAAGACAATTAGATATTCTTAAATTGCAGGATAGTAGACACTGCAGTTTTATTTACCCATTTGTAGGAATGCTTTGAGAGGCTAGAATAATAGCTAGGTTCCTACTTAGGTATGATGCCTTTTTGTCCTCAATTTTAATTTTGTCAGAATGCAGCCTTATTTTCCCCCACCTTTATAATTTCTGTTGATGAATATTTCATTTGTTACAGACCAATTCAAAGGGATAACAATAGAGGTGCAAAAGGAATAATCATTAAACCTACTTACAAAGGAGTGGTGGGCCAGCCTGTCGAGTTTATAGGTGGGTCGATTTAAATAGAACCTTTAAATAAGAATTATTATCTAAGGCCTAAAGCAGGCGAAGGTTTTGTGGCTGTAATAGAATTAGACGAAGAAGAAGTATCAGATTTTATCCACTTATCTCACACAGCAGCTAGCTGTCGTCTGTGTCTCAGTTCACGACAGGAAACTTGTAAAAATTCGTCAAGGCTTTGACGTCACTGGCAGGCGTCAAATGTTCCTACATTTGACGCTAGGTAGCCTATGAATCGCCTATTTTTCTTTGATTCCTAACATTTGACATATTATCGTCGAGTCCACTCTGTCCTCAGACAAAGAATCAAGGTGGACTTGTCATAGACGCGTATACCCGAAAGGTACAAAACAACATAACATATCATGCTTACGAATAAAAGCACTGTTACAGCTGATCATACAAATCAATCAATACACCGTAAATGGCTATCTATCTACACACCTTCAACACAAAATTTTAAACGGAAAATTAAATGAAAACTCGTAATATTCGCAAGAAATTACTATCACAGAGGCTTGTTGGGCACAGATAACCACAGTGCCCAACGAAAAAAAGCTAAACTACTCGTATGCCCGTGCCTTCGTTCGCGTGGATTTAGTTATTAGAACCCCCGTGGGAACTCTGATTTTCCGGAATGAAAAGTAAGCTCCATGTCTTTAACTATATACCCATGCAAAAATCTCGTCGATCGGTTGCACCGTTGAGTCTTTGTCGAAGGACAAACTAACATACTAACAAACCAACAAACTAATACAGTTTCGCATTTATAATATGGGTGATTGATGGTTTATTATATTAAGCTAAGCTGTCAGAAAACTGGGTTATCTCTACGTAGACTCCTACGAAAGGAATTTAAAAATACCGAGTGAAGTCGCAGCGTGTTAGTTGGTTTTAAACACTCAGTTAAATACGGACTGGTATAATATTTACTTTTGGTCGTAAATTTTAGTTTGAAATTCCAAATGAAAGTTTTATTTGTGCAGTGGACGCGAGCTCAGCCGGGCCCGGTCAGTTGGAGCTGGAAGTTTCTGGCGGGAATGGAACACTAGTGGCCAGTTCGGTGCGACCACTCGGCGGGAACAAATACATAGCCGCATTCACGCCACGCGTGGTCCGACCACACTCAGTACGAGTCACGTTCAACGATGAACATGTTGCCGGTGAGTGCTTCAGTTTATTTTAACTACGAGATGATGCCCGAAACTTCGTCCGCGTTTTAGGTTTTTTAAAATCCCGAGGATTTTTTTTGATTTTCTCGCATAAAATCGCCTTTGCGCGTCTCCGAGATGCAAGCTATCTCTGTACCAGACAATGGTGTCCGCAGCTTCATACATATGTGGATTTGGGATTAGGAATCCCGTGGGAACTCATTGATTTTCCGGAATAAAAAGTAGAATGTGTGCGTCCCCGGGATGCAAGCTATCTCTGTATCGAATGTCAAAATCTGTTTAAAGAATTGACCGTGTAACAGTTGCAGACAGGCAGATAGACAGACACACTTTCGCATTTATAATATTAAGTATCGATAAACCACCTTAACGAAGCAGGGTGCTCAGGACGCTGGCTGTGTTTATTGTGTATATTATAATATGAAGTAATTATATTTTTCTATTTATAGCATATTGCGTACACTAGGTACCTACATACCTATAGGTACCTAAATATTATCAAAATATTATTTTCCCATATTTAAGGGAAGCTGGAAGAAATCTCAATTATATTTTTACTAAGCTCGCTTTAAATAATAAAAATATCTGAACCGTGTAAACATCTTGTCAAAATATAGTTAGCGCTAAGTGAAAGTAAAATGAAGGTAAGGTTTTTACTTTTTAACCAAAATTGTCCTCTCGGCTTGTGGCGAGTCCTGGTTCAGTGAACACAAATTCAATTAAACGTTCAAGAAACGGTTGTTTCACATTTCTTTTATTTTCCCATCTAAAATACAATTTTGCGAAAATTCCATCAAGCGGTATTATTATTTTCTTGATATCACAGGATATAGGTACCTACCTATTGAAAGACAAGAAAATCCGTAAAACAGAACAAATTGTAATAGATATCGCTACTTTTATTGGTGAAGGTTTTTATGCTGTATGACATTGCTACGAGATCAACGAGGAGTGCCCTATAGGCTTTGATTCCTTCATCCCATTTGATTCCCTTGACAGGTCTTGATAGACACGGAGATAGACAGACATACAGTCAGATGACGAAGTGATCCTATAAGGGTTCCTTTTTAGAGTTCCGTATCTCAAACGGAAAAACGGAACCCTTATGGGATCACTTGATAGATACACAACCCACCGCGCGCTTGCACGTGCGCTCCGTATACTTTATTTTACGCATACGACCGCAGAAGGCTTTAGATCCTCTAAAGTAATACAAAGTCAGCAAAGTAACTAGATTATATCATGGGGTTATTCAAGGGGCGCAGCAAAAAATTCCTGAAAGGCCGCCAACGCATCGACGGTTCCTCTGGTACTGCAAATGTTCATGGGCGGCGGTAGTCACTTGGCATCGGGTGACCCGCCTGCTCGTTTGCTCGCTGTTTTTTTTTTAAAAAAAGCAATGACGATTCGAAAGGCATCACCACCCAACGGCAATTATAAAGGTTGCCTAAAAAATATAAACGTCAAGCTGCTAAAGACGTCTTCAGAATTTGTACGATACGCCCGATGTGGCCAACTTTTTATGATGACGAATTTTCAGTATGGAAAAATACATGCGGTGTAGTATGCGTTCACCATCAGACACATTACCTTTGCATGTTTCTACGTTTTCACTTATCAAAACATCTTAGGCATGTCTACGCAATTTTCGACATAATGTTTTAGAAAACTTTCATAAGAAAGTAATTTCGTTACGTTACTTCGAAGCGTATAATTTGGCGCGGTTGCACGCATTCTAAATGAAAGCCTCGTTCTTGCTTCGGAGGTCCATGCGAAATGGTATGGCTCCAAATTGTGTTTATAGTAAAGAAAGCAAGAAAGAAAAAGTTGTCAATTAAACAACGCTGTTACAAGTTACAACTAATTACACAATATAAACTTTCTATAACAATTAAAACATAATTTTTATATTAACTAATTAAAAGTATACTTACTATTATTAAAGAACTTAAAAAGTAATTAAGGACTAAGGTTCATTTTACAGGAAATTACGTTTATTATCTCGCTGATGATGTTTAAGAGCTTTCTGCGTATATAATTTTTTTTAAAGACTGTGATACACATTTTTCAAAGCAAAATAATTAAACTCAATTATTGGAACTGAAGTATATTCTCAGAATTAATTTAGATTGATCTAAGTACTTCAGATGTTTATAAGTGAGTAGGTACTGTTACGACTTAGAGTACAAAATGTCAACTGGAAGATTTATTTTACAAAAATTAATTTAGAACAAATAAATGAAAAGAAGCGAAACCAGACGCTGGATGCCATGAAGTAGGTATTTTCTTTACAAAGTCTTCACTGTAAGTCTCATGTTTCCATCTAACGAAATTATTTTCATTTTACTCAGAAGAAATACCTTTACCTGCACCCTAAAGACGGATATATTGACAGACAGTCAAAATAATAGAAAGTGATATAGGTAAATAATTTCGCTTAAAAAAATAACTGCTCAAGTGCGCATCGTAACACGAATAAGGTAGAGTTGTTTACAATCCTAGTAAAAAAAATCTTATTGTAAACTACAAGAATACCTAATTAGAAAAATTACTTTTATTTTATGTAAATTTTATCTCTCAACAATGTTTGTACAAATTACACTACACATAAACTTGCTAACACTGCTACACATAAACTATAATTGCATGTTAGTTACGATACGATAGTGGCGATAATTTTTTTGTTTATTTTACTACTAGCCGATGCCCGCGACTTCGCTCGCGCCGATTTAGGCTTTTCGAAATCCCGTGGGAACTCTTTGATTTTCCGGGATAAAAAGTAGTCTATGTGCTAATCCAGGATATTATCTATCTCTATTCCAAATTTCAACCAAATCCGTCCAGTAGTTTTTGCGTGAAGGAGTAACAAACATACACACACACACACACACACACACACATACAAACTTTCGCCTTTATAATATTAGTGTGATAACTACTTAGTATGTTCTTACACTAGATAATCTATGTAGAACTTTTCAGGTTCTTGCCATACACTTGGGGGTCATTCAAATGCGTAAATTAGCGACTTTAGCGCAATTTTTTCGTAAATGGTTAATATATTTCTCCGAAACCCGCTAAATTAGCCTAAATATTATGCAGTCGAAGACCATGCGTAAGAACCTACGCTGATCATGATTTTTTAAACGGCCTACATATCAAATACTAGATGATGTCCACGACTTCATTCCCGTGAATATAGGTTTTCAAAAATCCCGTGGGAACTCTTTGATTTTCCTGGATAAAAAGTACTTAGCCTATTTGTTAATCCAGAGTGTAATCTATCTCCATTCCAAACAGCCAAACCCGTTCAGTAGTTTTTGCGTGAAAGATTAAGAAACATCCATCCACACATACAAACTTTCACGTTTATAATATAAGTAGGATGTGCTTTTCAGCTTTTCAGCCTAATCTCTACGGCAGTCAGAACTGAGTAGATTCCATAAGCGTTACATTTTTCTTTTGAGCGCGAAACACAAAAATAATGGAGAGTTCCCCAAAGACATTCACAGATGACTGAAAAATGCTCGACAAATATCTTAGAATACATTATACCTATACAATATTATAAATGCGAAAGTAGGTATGTCTGTCTGTCTGTTTGTCTGCTAGCATTTCACAGTTCATTTGTTGGACCGATTTTAATGGATAGCTTGCAACCAGAAGAAATAAGCTACTTTTTATGAGGGAAAAACGAAGTTTCCAAAGTTTCTAAATCTACGCGGACGAAGTCCCGGCCACTGTCTAGTTTTTATATAGGTAAGTATGTTTATTAGGTCTAAGCTCTCAAAATAACTTTATGAGTTTTCTAAAAAATTGTACTTAAGTATGTGGACAATGTAAGTACAATGCACAAGTCAGTGTATTATATTTACATTGTAGACATTACAGTGTGAATATAACAATATATAACACAATATAATGCATATTCATTGTTACGGCAAACAGCGCCATTATCAAATTACATAATGTATTCACTGCCTATAATATACCTCGGCCTTGTCGAGATATAGGATCTACACCTATCCATTACTCGTCAACAATAAGCAATTGTAATAATACATATATAGGCACAACATAATAATATTAGGCATAGGCAGTTAGTCGCAGACCTACTCCAAAACTATCACCCACGCTACAATATGATTTATGAAGCTCTCCTACTAGGTACATAGGTTTATTATATTACTTCTAGTATAAAATCTAGTCCTAAAAACCTACTGCCTTATACTTTGATCAAGTTCTGTTTTCTATGACCCAAACCAAGCAGGTATGGCTAACCCAAATTTCACACAGGCGAAGCCGAGGTTAATCTAACATAATATTATAATTACCTACATAGTTATGTAAATTATACAACATTTTATTATAATTTGAACCTCGCACAACCATAGAGAGATTCAGATAAGGTTCGTGAAGGCTGTAAGTAGGTACCAATTCTCAAGCTTTGCATGAACACAAACTTTTATCATTATCCTGAAATAATCAACAGTATCTAAATCTAAAGCGCCTTTTTACTTCGCAACCATTTTTTTAAGTAAATTAAATATGAAGTAATAATTTCAAACTTTAGTATTTTTTTATTTTATCGGAAAATTATATTTATTTTTTTATTACACGAAAAATTATATCACACGGACAGAATCACGGGAAAAGCTACTATTATATGGAAATATATACATATATTTATATATAAAGGTGTATCTAATATTTTATAGCAGAACCTTTTTTTTTTTTTTTTTTTTTTGTTGACGCTGGGGAATGCATTTACGCATCCCCCCCGGAGGGAGGGTATGTGGGACTCGCCGGCCGAGAGGCGACCGGAATACCCACTAAACCCCAGCGGCGCTACTGCGCATCGCCTGGCGACTGGGTCACGGGAACGGCCGAAGCAAACAACCGCGACCCAGCCAGCGACGTCTGCCAAGGCAGACCCTCCACCGGGGACCTGCTCGGTCCCCATCGACGCACCTCCGGGACGCACCAACGAAGTGCGTCCCCCGACCTTGGGACGCGCACGTCGCCCGCGTCCCATCCTCCGCTTCATCCACTGTGCCCTCTGCTAGTCAGAGGGACACGCGGAGAAACCTCCCCCCCTGCCAGGTCATTAGCCATAGCCAACAATATCTCCGAAGAGAAATTATTAACCATGTTACCGGGGCGCACCGGCCCGAACACTGCTCTTCCCCTCGGACGCATCCAAAAGGGACCAGCAGCATCCAGGCACACTGGGAGGTTACCTGGCTGGCGCCACCTACTACCTACCTACTACCTACCTACTGACCGAACTGGCGGAACCTACTGTGCTACTATATTGTCGTCTATTATTATAGTATTTTTAAATTTTTTGTAAGTATGTTTATT
Source organism: Maniola jurtina (assembly GCF_905333055.1). Taxonomy (NCBI): domain Eukaryota; kingdom Metazoa; phylum Arthropoda; class Insecta; order Lepidoptera; family Nymphalidae; genus Maniola; species Maniola jurtina. The sequence goes on from NC_060032.1 coordinate 7,325,511, forward strand.
AATAGGGGTTTTTTTTTATATCATTGCACAACTAATAAATCGTACAAAAGGTGCATTTAAAGGCTTGAGAACTTTATCCTAGTTAAGAAGTAGGTGTGCTGAAAAGCACAGACTGATACAAGGTTATAAAAATTAATCTTAGGTCCTTAGAAATTTTTTATAATGTAAGGAGTTTATTTATTTATTTACTCGTATTTAAAAATAGAACTTATAGCATTTAAATCAAATTGCTTTGTGGCACGACCACATTAAGTAACCAAAATAAGTAGTTACTAGAAATTACTTTAAGTTCGCCCCGGTTCTCATGAGAATACTCTTGGGTAAAAGTTGGTACCGACATTCAACTTTATTTCGAAGGCTGTCCACATGATCTTGTCGCCTGTCCCTTTCTGCTGCGAACCATTCATTCATAGGAATGAACGCACATCAGACTATCTCATTCGTGTCAGTGAAAGGGGCTTAGGTACCGACTGCATAATAATACGAGTATAGAATAGATTTACTATAGGTCAGTATCAGGATTCAACGCACATTTTTCCAATATCAGACAGAATTTGGCCTTTAATTAAGTAGGTATGAAAATAGAAAACGCAAGTTAGTATATCTCAAGTAAAGAAAAGAGTGGAAAAAACTCTCACAGAAAAGGTTCGGAGCTGAAACGTAGGCAAAAACGACCTAGGTATTTGGCACTTTTTGCGACTTTTTGCAACAATAAGTCAATCATGCCTTTTGAGAATACTAATTTCCTACCTTAATTATATGGAATTGAAAATAACATACGGCATAACATGGCATATCCAAAAAGTAGAACACCTGTGAAAAAGATATAGGTACTTATATTAAACAAACTTTTGTGTCGGTATCTGTAATCATCAATTGACAATAATTCTGTCATCGAAATAACAATAAAATCCCGCTAAAAATTCAAGTTAGACTAGAGCTAAGCCTGAGTTGCTGATGGTACGTAGGCTCTCGAATTCCACGCCGCCATTTTAAATACCTGAATGACGTCACGAGGCTGGGCGCGGGCGAGTCGGCGCCCGCGCACCGTCTGACATTCAGGCCCGCAGTCGCATTCGAACGAGGCGAAGCCTCTGAACAGTCAAAATGCAGTTTCGCCGTTTATACCTCCGTGTGCGAGATAAATCGTATTAACATTTGCATCATTACCAAACAGTGTCTCTCTGATCTTTACATCAAGAACAGTTGAGCGTGTCTTATAAGCTAGTGCTAAATTTAGTGTTACCCAAGTGAGTGTATGAAAGTGTTTGTTGTGATTTCTTTCCGGCATACGTCATTACGGTGCCCTAGATAGCTGTCGTCGGGGAGCGTTTCCGTGTTTCGAAGGTCTAAAGTGAGTCTATTTTGCATATAGTTAGTTAGCTCTGGCTCTGCGTACATCTGTATGTAGCTGGTGTGTGTGGGCGAGACACGTTATTGCCTTTTGTGAATTCTTTTCCTACACTCATCAACTATATGTACCTACTTCCCATGTATAGGTAGGCGAGGTATAAGGATATACTTTAAGAATTATTAAAAGTATACCAAATGTAGGTAGGTAGGTACTTTATCTACCGACTATTATGGAGGTCTAGACACAATATAGTGAGATGTGTTATCTTAAGTTATATTTTACTGGATTTCCTTTCGTTTACTCTAACAGTTAATTACTAAGCCTAATTTTATTAGGCAACCCTCAATAATGATTCAGTCTTAAATGGATTAAATTAAATATCTGTAATCATCAAGTTAAACATGCCTTAAGTAGGTAATTCCATCTAATGGTAAAATAAAAATTTTATAAACTTGATCTAAAGACAAAATTAAGAAGAAATCTTGCGATAAAGCACAAGCATTTAAAATTTAAAAATCACTAATAATAACCGACCTACATACGTTTAACAAGTTTAATAGAAAACCGGTACACGATCACTGTGACATTCATTACGTCGGCGCGCGCGAGGTTATATTCTCTCCATTCTATTATAATTAGGGACTACAGCTGTTACATAACATGATTGTCTGGAAAACCTATTTAAAAATCTCTTTTAAGTACCTATTTTATTTTGTAAGCAATTAAAATGACGCAGACCGGAGGATATCCTGGCTTCGCTCGAACGCGCGAAGACAATACGGAAACGAGCGTTGAACTCTTTTGTAGGGACTTCTCACGCACCCCTGTCTTGATAATACATACAAAAAAATCCCTTATAAGTATGTAAGTTAGTGATCAGAATTGATTGATGGATTCGATTTATCATAACTGATGTAATGGTCGTAGTAATATAACACCTAATTGCTAGATTCAATGTTGCGTGACCAGTATAGAGACAGCGAAATATACCTATTGGGGAAATAGGAACGTATATAGGTTCTATATAGGTATATTAGAATTGCTAACGGCTTCACCTGCTTTTACCTTTCTAAATAGGGTTCTCGTTAGGTAGGAAATACTTACTTAATAGGTCAATTACAACCACAGACAGGTTTTCATTTTGAACTTTGAACTGAAAAGCATAGGTAATGCCTACCTAATAACCTAGATAACCTAGAGAAACTGACTGTTTGACTGACTGACTGACTGATCTGTCAACGCACAGCTCATACTACTAGATGGATCGGCTGAAAAGTTTGCATATATAGCTATTATGCCGTAAACGTACATCCGCTATGAAAAGATTTTTGAAAATTCAAACCCGGTTTGAAATTCGTTTAGTCCACGCGGACGAAGTCGCGGGCCTTAGCTAGTTCCCAAATATAAGTTATCAAAAAACATCGAATTAATGTTTTAATGAGAATAAAATTAGTTTCTTCGTAACCGATTATGTAAAGTCATGTAATAAATTAGTGTTGATTTTATAATCAGACATAACATTCATTTTTATATTAATAATTTAATTAGCAGGCGAAAGCACATCTGTACGTTGTAAAATATTATGTAAACGAGTTTAAATATCACTTTACTTGCATAAGTAAAATTTTTTCTTTATAAAACTCGTAGAAACTATCACTTTCTTTTTACATAAGAGAAGTGTGAACTACTAAATGTATTACGATTCTGTCATAATCGTTTGCGTTTATGGCCATTAATTTTATTTTAGTATCAGTTTTAGCATTATTTTATTGAAAAGTCGATTGAGTAACTTCAAAAACATTTTTTAAATATATTTTTAATAATTTAACTTATACACCTACTACCCATTTTTGTTTTAAATATTATTATCAAGTAGGTAAGTACATGTAGACTAAATATTTAGAAAAAATTCTGACATAATAATTGATGGCTCCAAAAGACTGTCCTACCTATCAGCTAATGTTAGAACATTTTTTTTTCTCCATCTACAACCTAGTGCCTGACTTTGTTACTGGTATTATTTTGAGGAACTATTGACAAAATTTTTACAAAGGTCTTTTAAAGATACCTATATCCTTGGCAAATATTTTCGATATTCAAATATAAAACAACATTGTGATAAAATTGAAAAACGTCACAATTCCGACAATAACCTAATAACAAGATCCTAATAACAGAAAAATAAATTTTACGGCGAACACTGTAACACCATTATCGTACTTGCAATCGTGCAAATAAATGATTTGAGATTCGAATATCGATAATCGATATAGATCTAAAGAGTTGAATTGCACCGACTCCCTTAGGCGCGATGCCCACTGTCCACTTAACTTTGATATGGTTTTATTCAAGAGACGGATTAACAAATATGTATCTAAAAACTGCAATGCATTTATGCATTGGCTGGCGTCGTGTCGTAACGGGCGCAAATGTGCATGGGCGGTGGTTAACTGATAACATCAGAATTTGCTTGCTCACTTCTTCGCAATACATATGAAAAATAGAGCTAAATTTTCCAAAAAGCAAAGATTTTTTATTCAAATAAACTCTTACAAAGTACTTTTGAATCGTGAAGTGGTTATCGTAAGCTAAGCTGGCTGCTAAGAGTATGTAGGTACTATTACTTGGCAATGCTAAGAAGACAGGTACCTATTGCTAAATGGGTAAGTCACACATAACAAGATGGCATGTAAAAGTTACACAGCCACGGAAACTAGTCAAGAACTGCATTGCGTCCGCTTTCGAAACAGCAATGGAAAAACTAGTTTTGAAACTACCATTAATTGCCGCCTTTAATTTGTCTCCGCATAGTGGAGGATTAATCACCCGCTCGAATGCACTGCGCATATTCCATTCAAAAGGATACCATATTTCATACAAAGGACAGGCAATTTATATAATCTGCGATGGGTACCTATGTACAAAGACTTTATACGTGTATTCGGCCATTCACAAGAAACGCACATCTAACATAGATATGAACCAAAGAGATACGATCGGACAAAAGGAAGGTAATTTATTTCCCATAATACCTACCTACACGTTAAAAGAAGCACAGGTGGATCAACAATAAATATTTAATGCATTCTTTATACACAGCGAACATCAATGCAAACGGTGTAATTCTCCGTTCGATTAATTTTATTTATCCTGTTTGGCATTGTTTCCACAATGTGGTCATTTTTGCTTGTTTTGCATGTTCGCGTCGCACACCTGTACAAACAACCACAATGCAAGTATTTTATTTCTTATACCTAGGTACTCCTTACTTAACTACTCGTATTATTTTACTACTCGACAGTATGTTTTTAATTTTAGAATATTATGATTATTGATTTAACTACATAGTAGGATTTTTTTAAATTAAAAAAAACGTTATTATTTAGTTAACTTTCATAAAAAATCATTACGTGCACATATTTTTGTATCGTTGTTAATGATTTTATTTAGTGAACGTGTAAACAGTTCACTAATGATACAAAAGATGACGTGACGTGAAATGCAAGTTGTATACGTAATACGTACCTACCTACTATGAATTATAGTAATCAAGGCTGTATTCAAAGACATCAATGTAACATTTACATCGCTGGCTGTATTGATAAAAGTAAGCCCATAAATCAGTGACGTACATGTCACAAATTTAATACTCGTAAGACAGGAGCTAACTAATCGAAAGATAAACTCCTGTATTTTAAGCTCAAAAATAGATCGTAAATTTCTGAGGCCTTAGGGTGCCTTAGGCGTAACCTGGAGTAACGCTATTGAAGCTACTAGACCGGGTTGGTTTGCTAAAATCAGAATTGCAGATTTTTTTACAGAAAGGACACTTAAATTCATGCGAACAGGAACTCTACATCCTGATAGGTACCTACAAAATAACGTAGCGAGCGAAGGAATCAAGAGTTCTTATATTTTTTGTACAATAAATTCTTACTAGTTTTGAATAGAAAACTATAATAATATCATCATGAAATTTTTTCTTATTTTTCAAAAACTAACCTTAAGCTCCCCCCAAGAATCGGGTGCCTGAGGCTAGTGTCTAATGCGTCTAAGGTTTTCTAATCTTTGCCTCTGTAAAGGCCGACTGGACAAGTCTCGATCTGATAAATCTGAAACACTAGCTGTTTGACATTTAACCAATAGAGCGTATGTAAATGACTGAGAATGGTTCCATCGGTACATATACCTAGCAATATCAAATTCATGGAATACAATCAAAACGATAGATTATTTCATTATAACCTTCCCGAAGTTTCAGGTGGGATACACCTATCTTTAACTTTTAATTTAAACTTAATTCAAGCGACCTACGTAAAGTTCATCCACACTTATATGAAGAGGTAAAATTTGTAAGTTTGTTTGTAGAAAGTAATCACTGGAACCACTGAACCGATTTTGAAAATCGTTCCACCAGTAGAAAGCTACATTAATTCGGAGTGACCAAAGCTATTTTTTATTTCAAAAAATAATATAACAATAAGCTACCCGTGCGAAGCCACGGCGGGTCGCTGGTAATTTTATAAAAAGTATTCGAGGGGCTATTAAAGTTTGGTGTATAGGTTTTACACAAAATATGTTGATTAGATTCATTTTAGTAAGATCCAACTGTAAGCCCTAATTCACACGAGCGTTAAAAAAGCGTTGCGTTAAAACCCGGCGTTGCGCTGAAAATGCAACAGTGCGCGATAAAAAAGTGTTGACGTGTGAACAGATACTTGGAATGCATTTGTTCTATTTGAACGTTTTTTTAACGGAAGTTAAAAAAGCTCTCCTATGAATGAGGCCTAAGCATTTCAAAGTTTGCCTTTTATTGGCGTCACTCAGAAAAGCAGGTATTATTTAAATATTTTTATCGAATTATTGGAATGTCCTCTCATAACCAACACAAAAAACACAAGTTCAATGTGTAAAGGTAATCCGAGAGTCTTAATCTAAACAAACTAATGCCAAAATAAATAATTTAATTAGAGCGTGATTGCTATCACAACATCTAATTATCCAGTTCACAATCAAAATACCGAAAATATGCGATATCGCCCCGAATCTCGGAAGGAGACTAAACTAAAACCTTCAAAACACCCGTATTTATGCAAGTTCAATCTTGTTGGCCTCCTAGCAACAGATTATATGACATCGAATGAGCCAAATATCGATTTTATCAAACTACCTGCATTAGATAAATTAATAATTTTATATTATTTTTGACAACTCAAATCAATTTTTAAAAATAACCTTGGACTTCGTCTGTGATGGCGTTTGCTGGCGCGCGTGCTGTGCTTGTTTAGAGTGTTTTTTTTTTTGTTAAGAGTGGCTGGTTTTTGTGTTAGTTGGTGTTTTTTGGTGGTGGAACTGACTGGGAAGCGCTCTAAAGGGGCGCCGCGCGTATGTCGGCGGGCGCCGCCGGCGCAGACGGAGTCCATACTTGTATAAATTCAATAACTTGAAAATATCACAAACTTGACATTGGCTTATCAGAGTAAAGCCAGATTTAAAGAAAAAAAAAAAAAAACTTACACTTTTCTAATATCGGACCGGGCGTACACTGTAATTTGACCGTGATGTTTCTCCTTGGGTAGGTATATAATTGGGTAAGATTGAGTGAAATGTTGTTAGCCAAACATGGCACGGAGCGCAAACATTACCAACTTATGAGTTAATTATAGATACCTAAGTTTATTTTGGGCTAAGAACATAGACTAGGCTAAACTCAATAATATTATCGCAATATAATATTATCTCAATAATATTAGCTAGTATGTTATCTATAAATGTAATAGCGAGCTAGTTACAACCCTAGATCCTACGAATACTTTTTAAAGTAAGTATACATAAATTCTTTAGATGTAAATTAACAAAATTATTCGGATGTTTTTATAGTGAAACACCAAGAAACATCTGAAGATTTTATTTATTTATACAACGGTATTTAGTCGTACAACAGTTATAAACAAGGATCCATTAGTATGTACCTACCTGAATAAAATGTGTTTGTTACCATAGGCTGATATCAACAGACCTAGCCAAATAACAAATTCTATGCTGAGTTCTACAGATTCTGCGAATTCTTTTCATCAAAAGTTTTTATGGTCTAACTTTACTGGTTTTGTAATTAACAAAATTGTGCGACAAGAACATGCATAACGTTCTGGAAACCTATTGCTTAAGTATCCAATAAGAAAACCACAACTATGCGATTAATAAGAAAAAGACAACGAAATCAAGGCGAAAACACAAATTCGCAATACCATATTCAGTGTCGTGGTAACAAGTGGGCATCCGCACTTGTATCACATGTTGATAAGGTACGCAGAACCGTTGCTTTACGCGTGGAAGGAGGTCAAATACCACTCACCTCACTGAGCAGGGCCGATTTAGCGGATGCACACTACTAAGGTTCAACTCACAACTGCATTCTTGAATTTTTTTATAAATACGTGTAGGTTCTAAGAGAACGGATTACATAAGACCTTTAATTAGTGACTACTAGCTGATGCGCGCGACTATGTCTGTGTAAGTTTAGATTTTAAAAATCGTGTTTGTAACTCTTTAATTCTTCGGAATTAACGCTGATAGATATTTATGATTGTAATGTGTGTCAGCTTTATTAAATTCATCAACTTTGAGAATGTAGTTTATGGTGTAGGTATAATTAAAAATTAATTTGAGGCATTTAAAATATTATATTGCTGAGCGCTAAGAGGTACATAAAGGCACGGCTTATTTCACTGTGGTAGAGTTTTGCATCATGTTTCTCTCTTCCAAAAATAGTAGGTATGTAGCAATGCTTGACCATTTTTGGCACAATTTCACTGGCTAGTATGAATCATTTTTGATGCAGATTTTACCCTTTTTCATTCAGATGCTATAATTATTATAAACACCGGTAAAAGCTGTTTACCCTGAAATATGAAAAGTTCGACCTTAATTATTTTACCTAGGTGCATAAAAAATAATCGCATGCCAAGTAAGTTAGTCAAAACCTTTTCTTTTAATATATTTAGATTTTCCAATATAGGCAAAAAGGTTTTTTTATGCTAAGACGTAAGTAATATTTATATTTATGACTTCAGTACGTACATGACTGTCTGGAGGACGATATATTGCTCCAACGTTTACAACCTACGATATAAGTCGGTATAATACATATATATCGCTCAACTCTGTTTCTCATCTGAAGGTCAGCTTGCAATTATAATAATATAAGAGCTATGTGACTCATTCGGATGCTATGCCTATAAATACACACTTTTGCCACCATAATAAGTGATTGAAGTATCGATCATATCAGTATCTACGAGTACTTACATAATATCCATCACCCTCAGAAAATATTATGTATCCACTGCATTGTTGGACTTAACGTTTTCTATCTTCAGATTTCGCATCCAATCGATGCCAGCCTGCACTTTCCGGATATTGTGATTTGTGACCTTTAGGTACCTAGGTATACCTACTTTCACCATGAAGGACTTTAAGGTCTAATACAACTAGCCGCTAAGCTATGTTGGTAACTGTGGTTCTCCTGCGAATCTCTTCATTTCTGATTTGATCAGTGACATAGGAGGTTTCTGAAGCTCCCAATTTATGCACTGGAAGTAACCACAGAAGGCGTTTTAGAAGGTATCAAAATTCTCCGTTAGATGTCTTCTATCCTAAATGAGACCCTCCCTTATCTGATGGTCAGAATGTGAGGATCTGGCTTTGATCTTGTGGTTCTAAACATGTTTTGTTGACTAGATATAAACAATTGCTCTTTCAGAAAGTGAACGTAGTCGTAACTCTCTAAGTTCAAAAATGCGGAACCGCCGGTTCTTCAAACTTACGATTCTTGCTATACGCTATTAAACTCTTTAGAGCATGAAGATTACCTATATTTGGCTTACGAATAGGTGTAATGTAGTGCTACCATCTCTAAATATGAAAAAGGACATACGTACATAATTGCTACTATGAAATTAAGTTTGAAAACTACAACTGCACCTGGAAGTTTTTAATTCTTTCAACAAAAGTCTATTTATCCTGAATTATCTAGTCTTAAGTGTTTCCTCTTGTAGAAAGCTTCCGCTAAAACGGTATCTCAAAGGGAAATAGCTAGAAAATTACTTAGAAAACAGGATATTCTCAGAGCACAGAAAAACCTCAGATCAATATAATAATTAGAAAAAGAAATTGAGGAGTCTCGGGAAAAATATTTCTTGGCGACCCTAATGTTTTGGGTGACTTGCTTTTTCTCATTACGAAATATAAGCATGCCGTAATGGTGTTTAAGACCATTCCTTATGTTAATTACTATTTCTGCGTAATAGATGAAATCACCATTAACGCTTCCGTCGGTGTTTTTTATTTTTATGAGAGCTGAATTATTAATTTATACTTTGCAATTTGCATTATTTAGAATCCAAGATTATTGAGTGTTTGGTTTATCTAGTATTTTCTCATTTCCCCACTTTAGGATATTTGATATACAAGGCGAGCCGCGTGAGTAGGGGCAAGTGCCTCGACTATCATCTTACAGCACATGAGTAGTCTACAGTCTATTTACCTCTACGGAGATACTACTTCGAGTTGAGGTACGCCACTCAAGGAGGCTGCTGAACCATTTTGAAATGAAACCGTACGCTTAGTTTTTTGATCGATGACAAGTTAGATTTTGACTGCAATTTCACCTGTGGTAACTCGATCCAGTTTGAAAACGAAGCGGGCTAAATCGGAAAGCATGTCGTTAGCAGTTTTATTAAACTCATGCCCCTAAATGAGTTTCTACGCGGAATCGTACTGGAATTTTAAATCACTTGGCAGTGACTTTGTCGGTAGGGGGTGATAAGTAAATAACTAAGGCCTAAGCCTCGCACCAAACCAGGCCACAGACAATTTCGAAGTAATAAATTCCCAAATATCCCCAGACGGGAATCGAACCCACCACAGCGCTCATCCTGCGCCGAGGAAGCCGTCAGAGTAGAGACAAACAAGCAGACATTTGGACAGCCCCAATTAGACTCAAGTCAAGGATACCTGTTTGGCTTGAGGCTGCTAAATTAAAACGAAAGCTCCTGCAATCTTTCGTTAAAAAATACCGTTAATCTCCGAAGTATGCGAAGTTTAAAACCTTAAATAATAAATAATCATGATTGTTGTTGTTGTTTTTTTTTTTTTAACCCCCGACCCAAAAAGAGGGGTGTTATAAGTTTGACGTGTGTATCTGTGTATCTGTCTGTGGCATCGTAGCTCCTAAACTAATGAAGTAATGAACCGATTTTACTTTAGTTTTTTTTTTGTTTGAAAGGTGGCTTATAGAGTGTTCTTAGCTATAATCCAAAAAAAAAAGTTATTAGCTCTTTTCTAGTTACTGTAACCCTCACTTGTCGGGAGTGTTATAAATTTTTAATTTACACTTGTTAATTAGCGTTAAACTTAGTTCTGCGGTCTCAAATAATAGGGGTTTGATTTTGAGACTGCAGAGCGTAGATTAGATTAGAATAGAATATAGCTAAGCTATGGAAACTTCGGTAGGCGAGTCTAACTCGACTGATTTTTTCTTCTTGGCTATGAGGCCGTTGATCTTTGTAGGCTCGCCGTTCCTGTCTTGACATAAAAGGACTGACTTGGCGACCATAACTTTATACGACGTATTCGTACCTACTAAATCAGAAATGATCTGTGATCCTAGACAGATCATACTTTTGAGAGTCCTCTGAAATAAAATCATGAAAATATGGGCAGTAATACAAACACATTGCGTTGAGCATTCTCACATAATAATTAGTAATATGGAAGGTAGTAAAGGGTAGTACCTAGTAGGTACTTACCCACCTATTATTTTCTGTTCTGTGAGCGATTTTATAAATACTTACCTACTGCAAAACCCCAATAAAGCATTTATTTCCGATAAAAATAACTCCAATCACTTTGTTATTGATAACTGAACATTAATATCTTTGGGATTCCTTATATTATTTCTGCGATTCAGCCAAATGTTATTTCGTAAACAAGATTGATATGAGGAAAAGTACACGCAACAGGATATAAAGCCTTATTAGAAAGAAAAAGTGGTAAATAAGAATGCTTGAAGATAATAAATTGAATCCATGTGCCGTAATTCCTACGTAATAAACATATACTTATAACTACATAGTAAGTTACAAAGATTCTAATAAATCAATTAAATAAAGAATTTTATGAAGGTGATAAGATATTATAATAAAACTCCAAATAGTCAAAGTTCAACAGTAGTATTTTATAGACAGTCAAATAAATAGACATGGATGACGACTATGTTTTATATCTTCAACAACTTACTCTACAGCCCTATAAAAAGGGCTTTTTTCTTTATTTATTTAAGGGATTTTGTATAAAAGCCCTTAAATAAATGAAGAAAAAAAAACTTTACATAACATTCTCTTCGACTATTATACTATGACCTTGGATGAATAAATACTCAGGATGGTATGCTCCGAAAAGTCAAATGAAGCAGGGGAACTGTCAGTTGATGAGTATGTGTGCGTTATGGAATGATACCATTCACATATGAAAATTTGCCTATTTTCCTATTTTTCCCTATTTTTCCCTTTCACGATGATTATTTAAAATGAGATCTCATTAGATTAGTCTTTATTATGATAGTTACAAATCGATGGATGTTCGATGCTAGAAAATAATAATTTATCGATTGCAACGTATTAAAATTTACCTACTCTGTTTTTACATAATTTTGATTAATTACAGTATAGGGCCTCTGGCCTTATTGAAAATCTCTGCTTAACAGGGTGCCCATCACCATGTTTACTATATAATCGTATCCTGACAGTTAAAAATAAAAAAGTTAAAAAGTCAAATATAAAAACGCAATATATTCACTAAAAATCACACTAATATTATAAAGGCGAAAGTTTGTATGTGTGTGTGTGTGTGTGTGTGTGTGTGTGTGTGTGTGTATGTTTGTTACTCCTTCACGCAAAAACTACTGGACGGATTGGGCTGAAATTTAGAATGGAGATAGATTATAACCTGGATTAGCACATAGGCTACTTTTTATCCCGGAAAATCAAAGAGTTCCCACGGGAATTTTAAAAAACCTACATCCACGCGAACGAAGTCGCGGGTATCAGCTAGTATTTAATAATAATCCAAGTATGTACCAGTTAGCGATTTTATTTAGCGTATCTCGCAGGGTTAGTAGACTATTCACTACTTTTGGTGTTATACACCGGGCAAGTTTACATCCCTATATCGTAGATCTCTTACCAAATTACACAAAGCGGCTCTTGGGTAGCGGTTTTTTTTTTCTCTAAGCCAAATTCAAAGTTATTTATTCAAAATGGGTTCATATTTTATTTGTCTTGTGTTTTCTGACATTTATGACCTTAAAAAATACCTAAATAAAGATTAATATTCTAGCTATCCGTATAGCGTCCCATCTTTGACCACATCACGCGTGACGAGTCCTCCGTTCGTCGCTAAGGTTGTTTTGGTGGGTGCCTACTACCTATCATGGACTAACTATAACTAAATAATATTATTAATGTAGTAAGATTTTGATTACCTATTTATTTATTTCTTTATTGCACACACAAACATATACATTTACAAAAACATAGAAGACAACATGGTAAGTACATTGGTGTACGTACACCAATTACGTAGGTACCTAGGTACTTCATGATTTTGGCATGCAGCTATTATGACGGAGACTGGTATATTAAATGTACTACAATTTAGTAATAAGTTTTGTTTTAGTTAAATTTCAATATCAATTTAAAATCTTTTAATTAACAAAACAGCCTTTTTCGCTTAGTTATATTATGATTGTCATCAAAAATAAAATATAAATTTGTCTAAATATAATGAAAAAAAAATTGCTCATTTTTAGGCAAAATTACCCCATTTATTTTCTGACAACCCTAGACTTCAATTTGAAGTTGTGTAATTTGCACAGCACGATTACGATACGATTTAAAATTAAATTATTTCATTGAACTGTCAAACAAAAAAATATAATCACTACGTTGTGTCAAATGCGTATCGGAAGGTGTTAAGTGGCCAGTTTCGTAGAATTTATGTTGAGTTTGTGTGCGTGACGTGTAATTACAGAGATTTGGTCGATAGTGGGTCGATAGTTGTGCTTCCTTCGTTTGTACGGCGGGGTCACCGGTTGACTATGACATAATTTACTACATATTATAAATCAGGATAAGGACAAATAAGGAAGGATTTGACGATACAAGTTGGATACTTGGATAGGTTAATAATTTAAGTATGATCTATTTTATTTACTCTTTACATTAAAAAAAATTACAATTCTTAACAATTTATACACTAGATAATGCCCACAACTTCGTCTGGTTGGATTTAGGTTTTATAAATCAATTCATCGTCCGTCTCCGGGACTCAACCTTTTCCTTTGAAAGGTAATAGACACTTTCGTATTTTCGTAAGGGCCAATATAGTTGGGCTATAAAATTTGCAGAGCTGTGAGTTTTTCAAACTGTCATTTAATAAAGAGGTGACAAACTACGACGTTTTCCATCCCTTTTCCGACCTTTCCGCCCATAATAAATGAAGGATTTATGCAACTTGAATGCTACGCTAGAAACCTCGGTTAGAACTGTTAAGTAACTGTGACCAATTTGAAAATATCGTTTCTTAAATTGGCCCAAACGGTTGTCTTCATTGTTATTAACTAACAAACAGAATGATCGGATTTATATAATAGTACAATTGTTATGGTCATTACCACAAAAGTTTTTGAATTGTAAGGCGATTGTGATTTAACCGTTAATTTATTGAAAACGTTAGGTAGCTAAGTTCAAATTAAGTAGACCTACCTAGCAATAATATATTTTTTGTTCGACTGAGCGAAAAACTTAGGTTAGTAACGTTTTTACCCTACTTTCTGTACGGTGTTCAGTAATAATAAATGTATATTTCTCTAACAATAAGTGTAATAACAAATTATTATTTATGCAATTAACAGCATTTATGTGTTATTAATATTAATGTTCGCGTTTCACAACGGTATTAACGTTTTGTACTCTCTACTCTTTGTATGAATTACAAGTAAGAGCACAATATAACAGTCCTGTTCATTGAACTGCTTCTTCTCAAACCGAGCCAATCATCTTTCCAACCAACTGATCATTCAACAATCCAATTTACCATCAGTGATTTACACGTCATAATCATCATGATCAATCCAGTGTCGGCCCACTACTGAGCATACGTCTCCTCTCAGAATGAGAAGGAGTTGATCATAGTCATAGACGCTGGCCACGTCTCCTCTCAGAATGAGAAGGAGTTGATCATAGTCATAGACGCTGGCCAAGTGTCAGACTTCACACCTTTGAGAACATTCTGGAAAACTCAGGCATGCAGTTTCCTCATGATATTTTCCTTTAGGTGAAAAATTAAGGTGCAAACCCGGAATCGAATCCCGAACTCCCTGAATAGGAAGCCGACGTCTTAAGCATTAGGTTATCAACAATTTGTCTAAACTACATAAACTTTAATAAATCTAAAATGGGCACTGAAGCAGTTTGAAAAGGATTTTACAATGAGGGAAATGAGGTTGTTACACGGCAGAAGGGCATTAATAAGCTGTCACTTTACCTTTTTGCTTTTACCTAATAGGGAGAGAGACAGGTATAATACAAAATGCATGAAGCACAAGACTTAAATAGTCAACTCGAAATTCCAGCAAAAGAGTCATTATGCTTTGAGTTAGGCCACTAATTAGTCCCGATGGAGCATTGAATAACGTGTACCGTTATCAAGCGAAACTAGTACTTACAGGGCTTAATGCACACAACGTGCAAAAGCAGTGCTAAGCAGCTAAAAGTCGTAATACAAGGCAATGTATGAAGGCATTGAAGCAATTTATAATATAAAACCATGCGATTCCCTTCGAGAGAAAGAAATAGGTTCTTACGGTAGCTTCTCAATATTTACAACAAAATAATTTTTGACGAAATACCTATTCTTAGTTACAATGAGTTACAAGAAAATGGGCGATCTACACGATAGGTAAACCGAAATCGTAAATGGCTTGCAACTCCTGCACTCCGCCTCAAGAAAGTACAAAAGTCATTTGTGGGAGTAAATGTAATCTTTTGTAACAAAATTACGCAATCAATTTCAGGCTTGCTTTTAGAAAAGTTTTAAAAATCTATTAAAAATATGCTTCTGAAGATAGCATATTACACAATCGAAAATTATGTACCTCAGTATGTATGATACAAGTGTAAATTAAACATTTATAACACCCCCCCGACAAGTGAAGGTTACAGTAACAACTAGAAAAGAGTTGATAACTTTCAAACGGCTGAACCGATTTTCTTGGATTATAGCTAAGAACATTCTCGATGAAGCCACCGCAAATCGGCTCATTAGTTTAGGAGCTACGATGCCTCGAATCTTTGAAAATAGAAACCGCCGAGTATCTTGCTGGTTCTTCTCAGTGGTTCATACATTCGACAATTCAAAAGTACCTAGTACTTATAAATGTTTATTTGAATAAAAATCTTTCTGTTTCTATTTCTATTTCAACCCGCGTGGGACTGTTCGCTATGTGATTGTGATTCGCTCCGCAGTGAAATTTGATTCATACAACTCCTTCCAATACAAATTTTACAAACGTACGTTCAGTGTAACGTCAGCCAAGACGTGGTTTCCATGTGGTTTCCGTCTATTGTATTATCTATGGCTTCCGTCGCACGTCACTCCCATTACACTTTGCGTCTGTCAAAGTTTTTGCTGGCCCTAGGGTTCGGTTGTAACATGGACGTATTATACTATTATATCTCTATGGGTTGTAAGGTGTAACGGGAGCCTCGAACGGGTTTAGGCGTCACCTGCCACAATTTATTCTGAACTTTGAACACTCCACTCCATATTTCATTTCGGGACACTCATTTATTACGCGTTTTCAATATTGGACGAACGGGAACCGTTGTATTTTTTCGTTATACTTTAGCTTTTCACGTGAACTGCCGTTGAAAAGGGTATTAATTTTTCTATTCAGATCACATCTGAAAATTCGTAGGTACCTAATGCTGTCATGTGTGAATAACCTACTGATTTGCTCAGCCTTTGCCGAGCATTTTCAGTAAACCCATAATCTCCGAAAAGTTTAGTGTAGTACCTATTCAAAGAGATTGAAAGGAACAAAGCATAAGTAGACTCTACATTGGGAACCCAAACTGCTATGGTTCTGCAACTCGACACAAAGGTTATCGTAGATGCTATTCTACTTGAATAGAAAGAACAAAGTCAAAAGTCAAAGTCTTTACACTTTTTAGTATACCATTAAGTTATAGGTACATTGTACATTTTTTGACTGCCAGTTGTTGAATTTTGACGTAATTACCTACAATTACGTAAACTTAAAAAGCTATTTACGAGGATACAAACACGCCATGGTCTGAGGGGAAGCCCACAGGCCACGACAAATGTAACCGGGTAGGCTCATTTACTTATTAGCTTTCTTATCATTTAAATAATCCTTTGCATTGTAATAGGACCGATACCTGCTTGAGAGTAGTTACTTGCAAGATACTAGTACCTACTAGGAAGTTTCAGCTCACTTCGACAACTAAGTCAATGCAAAGCTAATGTTGGTTAACGAAAGCCACGAAATGTATCTGTCTATATAATATACTATGTAGTTACATTCTACTCAGTGATTAAACCAATGCTGAGCATGTTCGTGGAGATACGACGTTCAAATGTAAATATAAGTCTTGCCATTATCTGTTTACGAATCCAACTACGTTATATCAGCAGTGCACAATATCGCATCACATTCAAAAGCTTTTAAAGCTGCATTTCAACATAATCATTTCATTTCAACCCATACCGTGCGGATTCTTATTGGGAATGGCCATGGGTCTCCTCTCGGAATGACAAGGGTACCTATCTAAGAAATAATCTACCACGCCAGCCAAGTGCGGATTGGCAGATTTCAACTTGGAGAACTTGGAGCCTCTATAGCTCAATGGTCAAGGAGCGAACTGAATTCCGAAAAGTCGGCGGTTCAAACCCCACCCGTTGCACTATTGTCTTACCCACTCCTGGCACAAGCTTAATACGCTTAATTGGAGGGGAAAGGGGAGTATTAGTAATGATTAGCATGGCTAATATTCCTTTAAAAAAAACTAGCAGGTAGGTATGCAGGTTTCATCGCAATATTTTTCTTCACCTTTAAAGTAAATTGACATTTAGGTACCTACTTACTTTAATTGTTTTAAACTTACAAAACTCCGAAAAGTTGTAGGTGCGTGCCTAACTTTACCTAAGTTTTATTCACATAGATTTCTACGACCTCTTTTGACCGTCTTAGGTCAGTAAATATGTGAAAACTATACCACCGGATCGGAAAATGATTCTACCTTCTAAGAAATCTCAGCAAGAAACTCAATATAGACTGCAGGTTGTTCAGTAAGTAATAAGTACCTACTTGAGACACTGAAAAATAGCACAAGTGAAAGATAAATACCTACCAAAGCCACAATTAATTAACAATTAATTGCAGTCGCTGTTACAAATAATAAAGCTTTTAGTGATATTACGTGAACCTTACTCTTTCTTTATCATAAGATATCGAGTTAAGCAAGCAATTTATTGATTGTCTAGATACTATTTACCTTTTTAATTATGAATGCCTTGATTGGTTTTAAGATATTTCTATATCGTTTTGTAATACAGAATAGCTGTATGCAAACTACTTATTTCATCACTCAAATAGTTGTAAATAAAATAGTAGAAAGTTTGACATTATCTACGATGTTGTAAACTATAATAATTAATACTTAATATTATTAAGTACCTAGCTATAAGTAGATAGTCGATTAAACTTATCAAAATAATTATGTTTGTCGTTATATCCAAAAGTTATGCCTAACCTAAACTCAAGTAGGTAAATTATGAGAACGCAACGTAGGTATACCTAAATCAATTTTTTAATTTACTAAGAAACAAAGACAATGCCGGCAAATTCTCAACAGTTATCATTTTAAGACGTAAATTATAATAATTGGTGCTGGGACTTGAAACACAAAGGCGCCTGCACATTCGCTCCGTTTTCTTATTAATTTGAACTCAACTCCAATAAGTTCCTTTACGTTTCTGAAACTGTACAGAATCCATACTAATATTATCAATGTGAGAGCGTGTCTGTTTATCTGTCTGTTAGCTTTTCACAACCCAACTGTTTAACTGTTTTTGACAAAATGGGGTACAGAGATAGCTTGTCTAGCTAGTTTTAGTATCACGGGGAACTTGGGCTACTTTTTGTCACCGAAATCAAAGACTTCCTTCGAGATTCTAAAGAAACTAAATCAAAACGGACGAAGTCGCGGGCATCATCTAATAACTTATACTTCCTTCAACCCTTCAAACAGAAGAATTTCACTAGGTACACCTATAAGACAAATGACTGTACATGGAGTCGTGATTTAGGATTTAGTCTATAAAAGGTCGAGTCGCATAGAGTTACTTACATCGGGCAAAATTCAGAACTTTATGAGCACCTTTAGCAGAGCCAGTACATACACTCACATGTATGGTATCGTGGTACGGTTCCGTACTATGGAATCGGATATGCAGTTACTTTTCTCACCTGCCACGTAATACTACGAGTAAGCATACACCCTTATGTTTTTCGACATTAATTAGTTCAAGTTTTCGTCGCTGTCCCAATGATGAAGTCCGGGGGAGGCGAGATTGAAAAACGTAAATTACAGGGCGCGCCTCGTTCCGACGTGTTTTGACTGCTACAGCGTTGTTTGCTATTTACCAATGCTTGTTAAATAAATCTCGAAATGTTTTTATAAATAACCTTTGAACTTCAAGGTACAAGTATTGTGCGCACACTTACCAATAAGACGTCCTGGGTCTAACTAGGTAGAGTTTAAACTAAAACATATTGCATCTCTTTTAATTATTTGATTTTCCTTCTTTTACAATTATTTTATTAATTACCTTCTTCTCTTTTTAATTATTTTCCTCAACTACCTCTTGCTAAGTAGTGGGTAATGAATAAATTCAGCCATTCAATTCACCTAAAAAACCTTTATGATAATATTATTGGATCGTGTTGACATACCTACTGCAAAATTAGGTCATAGGTTATAAAATTAGATTTGGTTATATTATTAAATTGGGCCACGCGGATAGGTCAATTTAGGTTATTGAGGTTTAAAATAGTCGCACCATTATAATGAAAACAATACTCAAAATTTGTCTTGTCATCAATTCGAATGTTTTGTTATCTGTGTATCTGTCTGTGGCATCGTAGCTTCTAAACTAATGAGCCTATAGCCATTGAGCGAGGCAATAGCACTTGTGTATGAGGAACTATGCCCATTATTGACCACTTGTACTGTGTATGTTTTTTTTTTTCAATATTAATTTTTGTGCTAGGTACTAAGTTTTTCATGGAAATATATGTAGATATATTAATTATTGTCTATGTATGTTTATGTTTGTGCAAGTGAATACACTTAAGAAGCACCTAGTGCACATTAAAAAGATCGAAAATCCGAAAGGCCGAAAGAAGTAGTGGTTAAAATTACTCTAAACATTCCAAGCAGTTAAAGTATTGCCAAGCAATTTGCGAAGTCCATTTGCATAAAACCATTTTCTCATTCGCTCGTCAAACTAAAAACAATTTGACAAAATGATGGATAGCAGTCCACTTTGTTTTGTTGTCAGAGAACAACTGTTTTCCTGCAATTATACCGCAGGGGACTATGGTAACCAGGTCTAAAATATTTTTTCTGAGATGGTCAACATTTAGAAATTTCTATAAAAATGATGACTGTAATGTACTATTACAGTCATCATTTTTATAGTCAACGGATAGACGTTCAGAGCTGGACTTAGATGTCTTGTAGGGACTTCCACACACCAAGGTCTTGCGCTGCCTGAATCCAACGGTTCCCCGCGACTCGTTTGATGTCGGCTGCCCACCTAGTGAGGGTTGTGCTTACCGATTAGAGGTGGTCTTGGGACCCTAACTACTTAATATTCGAACTATGTACCCCGCCCATTACCACTTCAGCTTCGCAACCCCTATGTCGGTTACTCTGGCCTCCCTGACGGATCTCCTCATTTCTGTTTTGATCACGTAGAGAAACTGCTAGTACCTATAGCCCCCTTCAGATTGGCTTTCTTATGAGGCCTACAGTCAGCGACCATGCATCGGATCCATATATTATTTTATTAATAATCCTCATTAATCATAATAAACATAAGAATACGAAACGATATATTGGCGACGACGAAATGTTGGCCACAATTGTACAGTTTTAATCGATATTTCTGGCTCTTACAACACCACAAATCACGATTTTTCGGGACAGTTCCAGAATTCATGGTATCTGGTAACCTTACTATAATTCAAAACAATTGTCTTAACTGCCATGATTTTGATAACGAGATACAAATTGTTCACTATTTTAATATCTACTTGTAATATTATGGGCTGAGAATTTCTGCTGACTTTAACTAGCTAAAACAATGTGAGTGAAGCCATTTAAGCTTAATTAAATCGGTAGGTAAAGAGTAGGTAATTCTGTCTGTATGCGCATTCGGTACAAAATATAATCACACATCCGATTGAGATGAAACTTTGGCAATTCAAAAGCATTAAAAATCATGCTAGGAGATCTCGAATACCTAATCAGTCTAACCACACGCTAAGCCATAGGCAAGAGCTATATACAATCAATCAAGCAGGGCCTAGGACGGAGAATTTGGAAGTTTAACCAATCCCAAGATTTAGTACCTATTTGATACCTGACATCAAATAACTGGGGTCACATTTTTTGTACTGAACTTTGAAGCTTCTGTGATGTGAATAGCAAAAAATAAAACAAATGGACGCAGCATCTCATTGGCTGTTATTTTTTTATCAGTGAAATAGAGTACAGACCTATAGCTTTTGTCGGGGTTCTCAAAACTGTAGCTTTGAACTCCTTTCGAGCTTCACTGGGTAGATTCATTGAATTCTTAAAAAATCTAATTGGCGGATTTTATGCGCTTTATTGTGCGGGCTGAATAAGATGCAGTGCAAACCACAGTCAAGGTTTATTTTCAATTTTTTTTAAATTATGAATTTTGTCACAGGATCTCCGTGGAAGGTAGAGGTGATGGCAGGGCCGGCGGGCGGCGGCGGAGGGGAGCCCACGAGGCTCATACCTGCGCGAGTGCCGGCCGTCTTTGAGATCTCCACCTCGCCAGGCGCACCCACTTTTAGCAAAAATGAGGTATTTATCTTAAGCATTCCATCTATCGCCTTTAGCATATCGATACACGCACACGGTAGCTAGAAATGTCTAAGGGTGAGATTTATAGAGCGCGCTCTGCCTTTGCTTAGACTTAAGACAGAGTTAAAACGAGACAGAGCTATATCTCTCACATAAATCTGTCTCGTTTTAACTCAATCTTAAGTCAGAGCAAAGTCAAAGTGCGCTTTATAGATTTCAGCATAAGAGTAGCCCTTTGCAATACTACGTGGTCGTACGTGAGTGCATACTTTTTAATCTGTTGTTTTTACGGGAGCAACCAACAATAGTACAGTATGACATAATAGGTATGTAGGTACAGTTTATCTGCTACAGCGAGATGGGCGATGTTTTGTATTTATAAATTACCTATTATATATTCCATTTGGTGCAATATGCCCAAATTTTCTTTGTACGCCTAATTAAACACGGTCAGTGGTGATTAAGATTTGTAAACCTACCTCACCCACCAATGTCTTAAATACGTATTTACCCAGATACTCTGTCCCACTTTCTAAACAAATAAACTATTTGAGTAATTGCTTATACAACTGTCTAAACACTACTGCATTCAAACAGCTGTTTGACTCGTTATGTTTTTTTTTTTTCAAAAAATGATGCTTAAAACACACATATTTCCGAAAAGTTCCGGGCCCGAGATCGAACCCCCGACCCGGGAGGTCGCCTTAGAAGGCGTATTAGAAAATATTTTTCTTTATACTGATATAGAGGTATTAGGATCGCAAACGAAACAAAAGAAAGACTGAATAATAATGGGCTGTCTGATACTCCCTGATAGCACTCCCGCATTGTAAAATAACGACATAATGATACGTTGATAGATGATGATGCTACGTGTGCGGAGACATGAATTTTCAATTTTCATTTAGAATTCTCGCCGTATTTGCTACATAGGTACATTTATGTTTCTAAGCTTCGGTGGATTGTTTATTATGTCAAGTTATATTTTGGTTATGTACAATTAGTATAGAGACTAGTGAGTTTACTACATGGTTGGTACTCGGTAGCTAGTAGGGTTCGGGAGTTCAAAACCCTCTTCGTCTTTTTCGCGCGAAATTTTAATTATCGTGAGTGATGTCCGTTATATTCGTAAATACCTACAGTGTGTAACCAGAACGTTAGCAAAAACTTAGCGTTATTATTATACTACCTAAACACAATCCAATGCTAATAATAACCTTAATAAATGGTTTGCCTTATTTTGTAGTTTTACGGCCGTATTCACAAACGTTACTATGAGGTCTCACAGTAAGCTCGAACGCATAGTGTAGGTTCCACCAATCAGATCATTGTAAATTGACGTGATACAGCCATCTGATTGGTGGAACCGACACTGTGCGTTCGAGCGCACTATGAGACCTCATAGTAACGTTTGTGAAGACGGGTGTAAGTGATTTAGTATCAAACCCGCAATGTATAAGTAGCGTGCAAAATTCGAGTCAATGCCCCACCTGCGACGCGGCATTGACTTCGAATTACCTATTTACGGTACGTTCGTTGACCTCTAGCGTCAGTTAGATGGTTTACTTGCAATATATTGTGAACTTTTAAAAGTACATTTTTTTTATTTAGTTTTTGTAGTTTTTAGTGGTATCTAACCAGTAATTTTTCTGTACCTGTCTTCGTTCTTGCTAGCGTTCTGGTTATACCCTGTATGTACTTATCTAATTAATTTCTTCACTAATGTGTATATACTATGCAGGTTGGAGTAACAGTAACAGCGCCATCGCGGAGGCCGGTCACTGCGCGTGTGCTGGACGTGTCGGAGAGACCTGGCGTGTACCGCATCGAGTTCACGCCTGAGGAAGTTGGCACGCACTTGATCGATGTGAGTAACAACTCAGCAGTCAGTTAACATATTTACTACGAGTATATCTGATTACCATCCACTCTCTCTCTCTCTCACTCTCTGCATCGTAGTCCTCATTGCTGAGGGTCGTGACCCCTTTCCATAATGGTAGGAGTTTTTCTTGGAATAAAAATTTCTTGGGAGTGTTCCCACATCCTTCTTTACAGTTCAAAATTTTGACTCTCAGGTTGAGATCTATAGAGTGCACTTTGACTTTGCTCAGACTTAAGACACTTAAAACGAGACAGCGTTATACGGCTGGCATAAATCTGTCTCGTTTTACCTGAAACTTAAGTCTAAGCAAAGTCAAAGTGCGGTCTATAGATTTCAACAATAGGTTCAATAACCGAGAAAACGACTAAACCAATCCAGTTACGGACTTGGGGCAACGTTGCTTAGCAATCACAATCTATTGTCACAACTAAGCCACACATCGTCCCTCACTGTAGTCCAAAGTATGCATGAAATGGCTGAGAGGCTTGGGCCACAGTCCACACCCACACTCGACATACCTTTTTTTTTACTGAATCCTGAACACTCGCGTAATCGCGTCTACGGTTTTTATTATAATCATAATCATGTATCTACTTACGTCGCACGGTCGCACTGCGACGGGCGGGCGGCGATGCGAATTTCAGTCAATCCTTAGCAGCTTAGGAATGGCTAAAATTAACTCTAAGCTGTCTGAGACTTTGACTTGCAGGAATTTATTTATTTGATTACATAAAACCTTTCCTTTATTGACAGGTTTCCATCGGCGAAGATAAACTGGCCGCTGGACCACTGGTCGCGAAAGTTTACGACGCAAGCCTTATAAAAGTCACGGACGTGGGCAACGCCCTTGTCGGACAACAATGCCAATTCAGAGGTGCGTGCACTTTATACTGAACAAGTACCCAAGGGCGGATCCAGCTTTGGCGCCAGGAGGGGGTCACATAGTCGTGGTCAAGTCAAGAACTTATAATTTAATTTTGATAACAATAGATACAAGAAAAAAGTAGGTACATAAGTCACGCAGCATTCTTTCAGTGAGTAGGTACATTATCTGCCTATGGGAGTTGTTTGAAGGAGAAAAAATCTTCTACTCAACTTGACGGGGTGAATACCTAGTTGCTTAGTGGAATTTTACCTTTCAATTTGACCAAGATTGATTGAAGATTTGAACAAGATAGAATGCAACAAGAAATATGAGCGCGAGCGCAGCGAGCGTAATTTTTCTGATAAAAAAGCGAGAGATGAACGAGCTCAGCCATAAAAAATGTTATGTTTTAAAGCACCTCACTCTACTTTTCTCATGAAAAATTAAGATTTTCTAGGGATATTCAAAAATGTAATCTCATGCGCACGAAGTTCCGGGTAACTACTACAAAAACAACTAATAGAATAAAAGCGCGAGCGAAGCGAGTGTGAAATTTTTATTAATTGTATTTACGAAATAATATTAGCGAAAGTACTTTTCAGGGCTTATCTTTTTAGGTAAAATTTGGTACTATTCAGTGGTACCTTGCATTGTATACCTAGGTATTTTATCCAAAAAAACTGAGTTTCCACGGGGTTTGAACGAAGTTCCGGTAATCAACTAACACAATATAAAAGCGCGAGCGAAGCGAGCGCAAATTTATTGATAGATTTACAAAAAACTTGTAAATTCGAGAACTAACTAGTATATTATGCATTTTGAAAACAATTTATTTTGGCTGCGGCCATGTTAACAATAATAACATTTAAGTTAAAACACACGCACTGGAATAATGAGAAACTGATTACTTATCATTTCTTGTAATTAATGAATTTGCAGCAACAATTTTTAAGAATACTTATTTTATTTTTATTTTATTTTATTTATTACAGTATAGTTACATGGTACACTCATAAACACATTAGGTATAGGTAGAAAGAAATTTTAGTTTTTTAACTTAGAACTAACTATGTTAAGATATTATGTTGAAGTTTAGTCGTTCCGATTGAGGTTAGGTCTAGCTAGACGTTACGTACTAAGTAGTCGACAAGCGCGCGCAAGTGTGGCGCGGTAAAATTCAAATTTTCGATGCGTTCGTTCCCAAACGTTTGCCATCATACAAAGTTATTATATTAGGTATATAAAAATTAATTAAATATTGAAGGTATGTAGTTACATAAAATCTGTATGGTGACAAAATATATAAATAAAATCATTATGTTCAATTAGTGGTCCACCTAAGTCCTGGAACCAGCTCAGGGGGGGTCATGACCCCCATGACCCCCCCCCCCCCCCCTGGATCCGCCGTTGCAAGTACCTAACTATGCATTTGCACTTATTTCATGGCTGTTCACAGCATAGTAAAAAAAACTTTTGGCCGTTTTAGAACACTTACATGATTCTAACTGTGCTACATTAAGGTAAACGTACACTTACCTGAACCGAACGCGTGGAACGAGTCACACGAAACGAATTTTAGAATATATATGTACTGTATATGAAATCTCATGAAACCTCGCACACTTCCGATTCGATTGATTTGACTCGGGTAAAAGTGTAAGGTTTCATCAATTCTAAAATTCGTTTCGTTCGACGCGTTCAGTTCGGATAAGTGTGCGTTCACCTTAAGGTTCATTTTAATAATAATTTAGCTACCTACTATTTAATTTACTACTCGCTCATGCCCGTGATTTAGTGCGCGTGGATTTAGATTTTTTTTTAATCCTGGGGGAACTCTGATTTATCGCAATAAAAAGTATCCTACCATAGATCTTTAACTTTTAAGAGATCACGTCGACCCGTTGCTCCACTGCGGCGTTACTGAAGGGCAAACCAACAAACAAACAAACACAACCTCGTATATGATGGAGACATTTTCTGCTGAATTACCCATGCCATCAATTCCATAACAAAATGTTAGACCGATACCTATTTTAATCAGGCTTTGAACATTTCTACGGGCAGTTCAATGTGAATAATGTACCCATTGAAATTTAATTTGAACAGGTACATTATTCGAGAAATGTTGTCGTATTTGCATAATGATTGTTCAATTTACAACAATGCACTATATAGAAGCAATTCAGATACGATCGGAAATATTTGGCGAGCGACGACTACCTGCGGTATGCAATTTTACTTAGATATTATAAAAGTACTTATCTTAAATTTCAATAAAGGATTTTAGTGATTTTTAATCTCTCCAAGGCTTTATTGATTACTAAACCATACATATCATTCGATCAATCGATAGCCACACCTAATTCAGGTTGTGAGCGCGTAACGAAAAAACGCAGATTTGATCAACACATTTTTTACATGAATTGTGTTCAATGGAATCATGAAACTTCTATTGAAAATTGAAACTGAATACGAGAACCACTAAATAGAATATTCCGCGCACAAAGCTCGGATTATAAAGCAAAAATTTCGGACAAAGCCTACCCATTTCGATTCCCAATATCCAGTTAGGTTTTACCCATTATATTTCCGGTTAACGCGTTTTCGTTGTTTTCAACAAAAAATTTAGATAAAAAAGAGAAAATCAATTAATTGTTTTATACTGCACAGTTATAAAACTTATGTCATTGTTTAGAATGGTTGTTTGTGTATAATTTTAAATGGAAATTGCGTTCACGCTTACCTAATAAAGTAATTGAGTCATTTTTTATTTATTCATTATAATATATATTATTCATATTTATATGAGTCAAGCAAAACAATATGGTGGACGCGGAGGAGTGTTGCAGGCGGGGGCATGTTTAACAATCTACAATTTTTATTACTCTTGTACTCGTATGTACCCGGATAGAAATACCTATTTACTCTTAACTCTTTAGCACTGAATTTTGATTAAGATTTGCAGGCTATTGCGAGTCTGGTTTCTTTTTTTCATCAAATTCATTGTACGAGAGCTTAGATTTATCATTTTAAATAAAAATACTTACCGTAATCGTTTAGCTGAAGAGCGCAAAAAATAAAGGGAAAAAACAGTGTTAATTGTTAGTAAATTGAAAACCGTGTTTCTCTTTACAGTGGACGCGAGCGCTGCGGGTGAAGGGCAATTAGAAATTTCAATCAATGAGGGCGAAGTCCCTAATCACGTACAAGTAAGTACAACGTTAACCTAAGCAAACTTCCGTTAAGTAAACCCTACAAGTTGCTGCTATTGACAGTGCCTAGACTTGCCTTATTAATAAGCTAAACTCTCCGAGTACCTAAATTAAATACCTTGAAGGGACTCCTAGGTATGTAACTATTAATTTAGAACTTGAAACTAGAACGCGAAGTTGTATGAATTATTTATTGAAAACTATTATTGTAGAATGTAACTAGCTGTATTAGCGATATAAGCTGTATAATATTTTTTTATTACCATTGAAGGTTTGAGGGTTTGAAGAAAGAAACATAATAAATAATATAGGTATAATTTGTCAATACTTCTACATGATGTGTATTCGAGTCATCATAACATTATCATCATCATCAATCCATCTCCCGCCCACTACTGAGCACGGGTCTCCTTTCAAAATGAAAAGGGTTTTTTGAATAAAAATAGCGAGCAAACGAGCAAGGCCCATGAACATTTGCAGTACCAGAGGAACCGGTAATATGTTGTGTTCAGAATTTTTTTTGTTTGTTTGTGGTTGTCAGGTGTTTGACCATAATCTGGGCAAGTGCGGATGGGCAGAATTTAAGTGTGCTAAGTAATTATTTACTACTAGTTGACGCCCGCGACTTCGTCCCCGTGGATTTAGGTTTTTCGAAATCCCGTGGGAACTCTTTGGTTTTCCGGGATAAAAAGTAGCCTATGTGCTAATCCAGGATATTATCTATCTCCATTCTGAATTTCAGCCAAATCCGTCCAGTAGTTTTTGCGTGAAGGAGTAACAAACATACACACACACACACACACATACAAACTTTCGCCTTTATAATATTAGTGTGATTTTATTTTTAGGTGGTCGGTGGCGGTCGCTGCCTTGTATTCTGGAGACCGGAGACACCAACACCACATCGAGTAGATATAAAATTCAATGGAGAACCCGTACCTTCGTCGCCTTTTATCTTTCACGTAGCACCCGCACAGCGAGTTACGATAGACACTTCACAAGTTGGTAAGTTTTTGTTTCATTTTTGCATCAAAATCATGAAAATATTTGCCATGTTAATACCAGCGCGCAGCGATATAAAAAGCCGTGATGGCCTAGTGGTTAGACGGCATTTCATCGGCGGCCTGGGCACGCAACTTTAAGTTTGACAGATAGTTACACATTAGGTACGTCTGCAGCAAATATGACAAGTGCGTACCAAAGAGTAAATGTATATTGGTGCGTACTGGTCGAGTATACCAGGGTTCCGTACCATCGTACAAGAAATAACACATTTTATTTTTTTGTTATGTTTCCCTTTACTTATGCTACGACATTGCTAGTTATGCATGATTGTATTGCATGATTCTAGGTTAACGGGAAATACCTACTCTATAGGTTTTGATTCCTTTAACTGGTCTTGACAGATATGACAGACAAACAGACAACAAAGTGTTCCTATAAGGGCTCTTTTTTCTTGGAGAAATGGAACCCTAAAAATTGTATTTTCTTAGGAATTTCTGAACTTTTATTTTAATTTTAGAACTGATGCGTCAAATTGACACTGACAATGACGGACATGAATTTCAACTGACGTTTTTAAAGCAAAACAAACAAAACGATAAAACAACAAAGCTAATTTTTATTTTTGAATTTAATATTGTATGAAATTTGTAGAACTAATATCGGTCGGCGAGGTGGCATCATGTTCGGTGCGAGTGGAAGGTGCTGGCGGTGGCGAATTGACTGTGACGGTGCGCGGGCCGAGGGGCGAAGTGCCAGTGCGCCTCACCGGCGAAGCTCTGACAGGGCTTGTGGCCAGCTTTACGCCGAAGCAAGTTGGACCTCACACGCTGACTGCGCACTATAATAACCAACCTGTGCCTGTAAGTTAAAAAAAATTAAAAACTGAATAATTATTCATGTATTGGACTCAGAGAGGCGAAAATCGTCTCGGTTAAGAAGCTGCTGCTGTTCCTGGTGGCAATCAGTATTGGACGAGAACTGTAAAACAGGTACAGGACGTGGATGCAGGGTATGAAGCGCCCTGCATAGCCGCCAATTTAGAAAGAAGATGAATAGTTATTCAGGATTTTTTACTGAACATACTTCTACTTAGTAGGTACCTATATAGTTTAACCTTTTCAAAAGTTTAGTTTCAAAAATGTATTGGTATTTGCTAGACGAACAATCAATTTAATTAGAGTTTATTTTGTATCTTAACATACATATTATTTAACTAGTAAAGAACTTTAATAAGTTACTTGGTAAGTAGGTACCTACTGATTACTTACTGTACAGAGACTTATAGGAATTCGGTAGTTAATTAAGAATACATAATAAAAATAGATGTCACTTATTCAATAAGAACCTGTACAAATTACAGCTAGTCGACAGATTAGTGTAACTAAAATTATTTTATTTTATTTGTTATGGAACTGCTCACAGAATTACACACTTAAATTACATAACATGTTATAATACTTTGTTTTTTTCTTTTGGGTGTCTTTGTAGTTAACTAAGTAATTTAATTTGTATTTCAGGGCACTCCATTTGTCTGCAAAGCATATGACAGTAAACTAGTCAGCGTAACTGGTGGATCATCAGCTCGCATCGGAGTGCCGGTGCAGCTGGCGGTGGACGCGGCACAAGCTGGTGAGGGAAACCTGGAAATCACAGTGGCTGCCAGAGGACTTAATATACCAACACAAGTTCATCCGCAAGTGAGAAAAATACACGACACATCTTAGATCTACATCTTAGAGCCGAAATCTGCCATCTTTTTTGTAACTTGTGCCATACTTATACTTAAAAATCTTATAACTCTTATAGTTATGGCACACAGAAAGCTGGATTGGACGAAACTATCAAATCAGATCAAGTCCACTTTTTTTATTCAGATACAAGTAAGGCCTTGACAGCAATCATCTCACCTGGTAGTAAGTGATGATGCAGTCTAAGATGTCTACTGCATTTCTGTCCAATATTTATTCAGCTATGATATTCATTAATAAATTAATCTGTTGTTACAGGGAAATGCCAGGTTCACAGTATCATTCACACCAACAGAAGCTTGCGAACATATAGTTAATGTTTCCTTCAACAAGGTAAGGAATCACTTCTTTATCAATCTTACAATAATAAATTATGAGTTATGGAGTTATGTAATGATAGCAATAATATTTTACAATATTATGACATGAAAAATCCAACATGACAGACAAGACATTAAGAATAAATAAAAATGAGACCACTTCATTTCATACCAAAATCGTTATCAAATAAAATGTTGGTATCAAAAATATTACCAAAAACAAGAATAAACAAAGTTGTTTTTATAAGTATATATAAATAATATTATGTGAAAGTATGACTTACAATGGCATGAAAGAGTAATGTTTAATCAGAATTTAGTGTTGATCTTTAATTTGTTTCACAGATGCGTGTCCCAGGATGTCCTTTAATAATAGATGTGTCAGAAGGTGGTGGAATCGCCGCCAGAGTCACATTGCCAGGCCCTGTTCCCCTGCACCAACCTGCCTCGCTCACATTACATCACTCGTCTGCCACTCTGGACCAGATTGAGGTCAACGTTGAGGGTAAGGCATCAAAAATCCATTTGAGTACAAGTTTGAACACTTAAAATCCACTGAATGCACCATGAAAGATGAGAAATGGGCAGTAACATACTAGAGACCCTATCATTGAAGTTTAACATCTAAAGTGATGATTACAGTCAGTTTTGGCTGACTGACAGTTATTAGTTCAAATTACACAGACGCAGTAGTATCTTAAATTCAACCAATAGCAACGATTGTGATTATTATTGTACTGCAGTAGTTACTAGTTCGGTGCTAATGCCACGTTTTTGATCTGCACAGAGCACATTCAACAAGACTTGATTGCTTCGCCTCAGATCCTTAAAATCGGCTTAACCAACTTTCTTGGTGCAAACTGCAAATGTCCTTTCATTATATTTTGCAATTGATAGCATAACTTTTCTTCTCAAGCTAAAAGTCTTTTCAGTTAAGCCTAAAAGTAGACAATTATTTTTTAATCTATAAAAATTGTAGAGAAACAAACTTTTTAAAGAGTTTTTTATGTAACTAACACTTATAATCATGTTACATTGCAATGTCATGGTGTTTTGCTTGCATTTGTCAAGTCATTTTTTCATGCATAATTTGGTTCTTTTACAGGCTGGCATAAAAGACAGAATAGATAAAATCATTGTGAACAATGACATGAAATGAATCAAAATCATTAAAATGCACATACCTTTATTTAAGGGAAAAAGTTTTGAAGGAATGACTGAATAGTAGAAAATGTAGTTAGGATAACAAAAATAAAGACAAAAAAGAACAAAAAAATCGCTTTGCAATACTAACCGTCACCTTTTAACTCATGCTTTTTATCATTTTTTTAAATATTTTAATATAAACTATCAATTTATTTTGAAATTGATGTTTTTACTAACTTAGGCTAAGATCTTTTGCTCACAATAATACCAAAAGAAAATATACTAACATAATGTTAGAAGTGTATTCAATCGACTTTAAAATAAAGACATAAACTATTATTATTTAGGCATAATTTAACATACATTTTTACTCGTTTACAAAGCTCATCCGCTTCGCCCTAACTCCTAACAATCGTAGGTCAATAAGACAAAAGATTCACAGATTATAAAACTAGCACTTACTTATAAATGGAACTGCCACTCTGCGAAAAAAAAAGTTAGAAGAAAGAAATAGAGAATATAGAAATAGCTAAAGATAAAAGGGAAAGACAGTAAGAGTTGGAGTAAGGGCGTAGCGGTGAGTTGAGAGATCGTGGGGCGTAGGTCCCAACGGAGCGTCGGTGCCGGCCGCAGTAGCAGCGGCGGGGGCAGGCACCTTCCGAGCGGAGTTTGTGCCTCGCGCTGTGGGCGAGCATCGACTGAACGTGCTTGTGGACTCTGTACCCATACCTGCCAGCCCATTCCATTTGAAAGTAAGTTTTATATACTATTTAGGTTATTATTAATTAGTCTTAGGGTTCCGTACCTCAAAAGGAAAAACGGAACCCTTATAGGATCACTTTGTTGTCTGTCTGTCTGTCTGTCCGTCTGTCGTGTCTGTCTAGAAAACCTATAGGGTACTTCCTGTTATACTAGAATCATGAAATTTGCCAGTTAGGTACATCTTATAGTACAAGTAAAGGGAAAAATCCGAAAACCGTGAACTTATGGTCACATCACAAAAAAAAAAGTGTTTCAATTTTGAAAGTAAGTTAACTATACCAAGTGGGGTGGGTATCATATAAAAGGCAAAGGCCTGTACATTCTAAAACAATTTTTTACTTATTTTGATGTAGTTATAATAGTTTTTAATTTATCATGCAAAATGTAAAAAAAAAATGCTTGAGTACGGAACCCTCGGTGCGCGAGTCTGACTCTCCCTCGGCCGGTTTTTTAAAGTGAAACTTCTTAATGCTCGTAGGAATAACTACCGTATGGAGATAATTTTATGGAAATTACCTAAATTGACGGAAGTAACGGTGACGCATAACGCCATCTCTGTCTTATTGTGTAAGCTGAATATATTATCACACTAATATTATAAAGGCGAAAGTTTGTAAAGTATGTTTGTTACTCCTTCACGCAAAAACCACTCGACGGATTTGGCTGAAATTTGGAATGGAGATAGATAATATCCTGGATTAACACATAGGCTACTTTTTATCCCGGAAAACCAAAGAGTTCCCACGGGATTTCAAAAAACCTAAATCCACGCGGACGAAGTCGCGGGCGTCAGCTAGTAATTAATATAATGTAGTAAATGGTAGATAAAGTAAACATCAACAAACAGCAAACATGCCAATACACTTTGTACTTTGCACAGGTATACGACGTCACCGCCATCCGAGTCAAAGATGTAGCACACGGCACCGTCGGAAAACCTGTAACGTTTCTAGGTAAGTTTTATTAAATTAGAAATATATAAGAAATTTTGCATAATGGTCGCATTGCATATATGAATCATGACGCCTATCCATCTTCCTCGCTCGCAGCCAAGCTCATGAGAGCGTGACAGAGAAAGTTATTGTTTTGGTTTTACTACTATATTGTAATACAGTGTGATTTTTTGTCTTTAAACCTCAGATAGATTTCAAAACCGACCAGTCAACCGATAATTGTTTATTTTGAGTTTCACCACACGTTTATTAAATTTTAGACCACAGTGCTGTGTGAGCTGAATTGCACTTTATTGCGTCGTAGCAAAAGTCGCTATTTACTTAAACATCTTTGCGGAGTGAGCTATTTATACCAGGAAGGTATTATGTATTCTGTGCTACAAATATCAAAGTAACGTAATCATCCTTTTTGGCTAGTGGAAACAATGGCGGCGGGGCCTGGCAACTTGGAAGTGACAGTGAATGGTGGACGCGTGCCAACGGCTGCTGCAGCCCAAGGCGCCCATACATACGCCATCAGCTTCACGCCCAGAGACCCTCGGCCACACACCGTCGAGCTACGGTTCAACGGAGACCATGTTCCCGGTAAACTAACAACCTCTCAAATCTTTAAGAATCTCATTTTCAAGTATGTATAAGAAGCATCTCTGACAGCATGAAGCCAGAGTGAACTAGTGTGAGGGAACTCTCGGTTTGTTCCTCAATCGACGATATGTCAAATATGGGTGACGGGAAATCGAAGAAACTATTCATAGGCTACCTATTGTCAAATGTAGGAGCATTTGACGCATGCCAGTCAATTTGAAGCCTCGACGTTTTTTTTTCAAGCTCCCTATCTATCGTGAACTCTGATTATGCTGGGGTGATACCTTTTGTCAGGTTTGGCAGGACTCAGTTTGTTCCGGTGCTTCTTCTGCTTGGGCATTAGCTCAAATACCCAAATACTCATTTAAGATATCACTCTTGTCTGTAAAATTAATTGATCGTTATAGAAGCTCTTCAGGTAGAAATCTCTTTCAGGTAGTCCATTTGTATGCCACGTGTCTGCGCCTGCGCGGGTCATAGGAGCGGGATCAGGGGAATCCCCAGATAAAGTGTCGGTGGGCGACGCGTATACATTCAGCGTGGATTCGCCCACATCCCCACATGTAGAAGTTTTGGGACCAGCTAGAAGACCAGTTCCTGTACAGGTAAATTATTTTGATGTCCATTTCTAGTAGAAAAACTTATAGGAGTAAAAAAAATATGTAAAGATAACCCTATTCGTTCAAATTCTCTCTAGATTCTTTTCATCAGCTAAAATACAGTTTAAAAATTATGATTTACAGATTCTCTTTTTGCGTTTTCTCTTACTCCAAGAATGAAATGCCATTTTTAATTATTATTGTTGCAGGTATCTGCTGAAGAGACAGTAGGGGAAAATGAACCAAGCAAAAGATACACAATCTCCTTTGTACCAGTAGATGTTGGAGATCACAGTATTGAGGTAAAATTCTTCTACCTATACTCTTACTTACTGCTTCTTTCATCTAGGTTATTTGTATATTATGTGCGAACCTTACAGACAGATGCATGACCATTCATTTGTAACTAGCCAATTGTGAAATTGAATCATCATCGCCAACCGATAGACGTCTACTGCGGAACATAGGTCTCTTGTAGGTACTTCCACACGCCGCAGTCTTGCGCCGGCTGAATCCAGCGGCTCTCTGCGACTCGTTTGATGTCATTTGTCCACCTATCAGGAAGTCTGCCAACATTGCGCTTGACCCTGGGACCCGAACGTCTATCAGTCGTCTATCGCCACTTCAGCTTCGCAGCAACTCTGGTTGAAACTACAAATCTCCTCATTTCTGACTTGATCACATTGGGAAACTCCAAGCATATGTCCGCTGAGTGACTCTGAGCTTTTTATGAGGCCCATAGAGTTAGTGACCATGTCTCGGATCCATAGGTCATCACTGGCAACACGCACTGTTCGAAGACTTTGGTATAAAATTGAATATTTTGATCTGTTTCATAGGTACGGGCTGGAGCAATGGGCGGTCACGTAGAAGGCAGCCCCTTCTTAGTAAAAGCTTACAGTGCATCGCGTGTTTCAGTCACTGACATCTCTCCCGGAGTCGTTGGTCGACCTGTGGCCTTTACCATCAACGCTTCTCATGCCGGTAACTGTTAATTTTTTTAATGGCCGAATATTGAAATGATTTTTATAATTTCTTCGTCGTAAATCCATACCATGACTACCCATATTATAAATGCGAAAGTGAGTTTGTTTGTTGGTTTATTGATTTTTTGTTTTTCCTTTAATTACGTCGCAATGGAACAACGAATTGACCTGATTTTTTATATGGATATAGTAGAAGACCTGGAAAATGACAGTGGCTACTTTTTATGCCGAAAAATCAAAGAGTTCACACGGGATTTCTAACTGTCT
This sequence comes from Maniola jurtina, assembly GCF_905333055.1. Lineage (NCBI taxonomy): Eukaryota > Metazoa > Arthropoda > Insecta > Lepidoptera > Nymphalidae > Maniola > Maniola jurtina. The sequence continues at coordinate 7,361,456 of NC_060032.1, forward strand.
GCTTGGATTAAACGATTTTGACGAAAGGTAAAGAGATAGCTTGCATTCAAGGGCGGCCATATATTGCTTTTTGTCAGTCATATGAATTTTTTGTTTCTAGGCGCTGGAAACTTGGAAATCATTGTAGCTGTAAATGGCAGAAATGTACCTAATTATGTACAGAGTGAAGGAAATGCTCGATTTAAGGTATGTTTATCTTTGTTCTTTCCTCCCTTGGAAACTCCTTTCGGATAAAAGCCTCCATGTCACCACCTCCCATAATCACCTATTATCCTTCAAATCACACATGTCTGCACAATTTCAACTCAATCAGACTATTGGAAGTAGTCAGAAAATCAGTTACCGATTTCGATGGGATGAATATATTAAGAAGTTACAATATAACGATAGAACAATATAATGTGACTGATTAAAGTTTAACTAAACGATCTTCCCCTATCATAGGTGAACTTCAAACCAACGGAAGCCGCTCCCCACACATTATCAGTCAGGTTTAACGGTCACGCAGTACCGGGGTCTCCGTTCACGTGTATAGTGTCAGCCCCAGCCGCCGCCGCGGACGCGAGGGCCGCAGGGCCCGGTCTAAGCTCAGCACCCCGCGGCGAACCAGCTGAGATCCACCTCACTGGCTTCCACAGTAAGTTACACGTGATAATTCATGTGGATGGTTGTAATGGATTCTTCTTCTTTTCTTCTCTATGGCTCTTTGTACTGCGGCTTTGTGTATGTCATGGATTTCAATCTTCAATTTTTCATTCTGTTTTTATACTCTTTAATAACCAACTGTCTATCTTTGTCTCTTGCAGTAAATTCTATAGCAAAATGGATGTAGGTATTTTCTAAAAAACGTTCTATGAAAAAATTGATTACCACTTGATTACAATAAAATGTTTTAGCATCTCAAATATCCTGGATATTTCTTTTGCGGTATTCATGATGCCACAATTTTGTCTTAATTTCGAAACGTTTTAACAGAAAATACGTCCAATTGTCAATTTTTTTCACAAAAATTATTAGTTTTAAACAATTCAAGACATTATATCCATTTTGATGTAGTTTATGTTCATCAAACGACTGCATAAACAAAAGTCTCTATTCCACCCTATCTTTTATTTCTCTGATTGATAACAAAAAGTTTCTCCTTTCATAGCTGGTGAACCCACGATATTCGTCACTGGTCCCGGTGGAAGCAGCGTGCGCACGCGCGTCACTCCCACCGGCGACGGTCGGTACACGGGCTCCTACACGCCCGAGGCGGTGGGCAGACACAGCGTACAAGTGCAGTGCGCCGGGAGACACGTTCCCGGCTCGCCGTTCACTTGCAACGTGTATGACGTACGACGCGTGAGGGTTACGGGACTTGGAGCTGGTGGTAAGTAGTTCATTTGAAATAAGTTACCTACGTAAGCTCTCATGGGAGACCAGACAGAAACAAAGTAATACTCTGTCTCGCTCTTTCATATGGCCAATAAGACGGGCTAATAAGACAATGAGATGCCACGTTATTTAATCAGCAAAACAAAAAAAAAATTGGAGACCCCGACTTTTTTGGATGTAACATCCGTTAGGTTGATTTTTTTTTCATATGAAATGTAGCCTAGATCACTCCGACCATAATAACGAATTGATTGACACCTCATTCATCAAAATCGCCTCAGTAGTTTAGGCGCTACGGTGGAACACACAAATACAAACCTACATACATACATACATACTTACATGGACTGCTAAAATCATAACCCTTCCTTTTAGCTTTGCCGTAGTCGGGTAAAAAACGAATTACCTTGTATGTTTGTCTTCAGAATTGGAAGGCACTCTAGAAGGTCTAAGTCTAGACGAAAGTGGTGACGAGGAGCGTGGAGTGGAAGTTGGAAAGCCCGTCACTTTCAGCGTGGACGCGGCCGGCGCAGGCGAGGGCACCCTTGAACTGGTGGTGTCTACACCGACAACTACAGTTAAAGCTGAGGTAAATCTCAATAGCTCTACGGTTAAGGGGCAGACTGAATTCCGAAAGGTCGAAGGTTCAACCCCACCCGTTGCACTATGGTCATACCTACTCCTAGCACAAGCTTTACGCTTAGTTGGAGGGGAAAGGGCCTTTTCAGTGCGACGCGGATTACCTACGCGGACGTCCGCGACGGACGGTAAAATGTATGAAACCTTAACAGCGCGTTCAGAGCGACGCGGAGCTGTCCGCGTCGCGGAGAGCTATCCGCGCGCGGTCGTAATCGCTCTGCGCCGCTCCTCCGCGCCGCGGATGTCCGCGGGCGGACGGTGCTTGGTTCTAATGTATTTGTTCAGTGCTCGGCGGACAGTCACGCGGAGCGGACGTAAGGTACTCTCGTTGTCATGGCGGCTAGGTCAAATGTGCAAACTGAGAGGGTTATACAAGAACATATGGGCTTCTTGTATATATCGCAATGCATTAAAGATGGCTCTAGTTTCGCATGCAACTCTTCAAATGTCCTAATGGACATCTTTAAATATTTGAAGATCTTTAAATATTCGTCATCCCGCAAGTCCGAAAACAAGGATACAAATTCTCCTTTAAGAAGTCTTTTCTCAACCAGTTCTCAACACTAAATCTTCTACCATGGCGTCTTCTTCTTCTGTTGTTTAATAAATAGGCCGCAATCACCAAATTCAAAGTTTTATCCATGACACTGTACCACTCTCGATCACGATCCGCATCACGCTGAACGACAAATTCATCCGCGACGGGCGCAAAACCTTATCCGCGTGCGGACGGTCCGCGTCGCACTGAATAGGGCCAAAGGGATATATTAGTCATGAATAACATGGCTAATATTGTTTTAAAATAAAAATAAAAATGTTTGTTTGTACATTTCATTTCATAATGGTTTGAACCTGATGGCAACAAAATTTTAGAGTATTCGCATCTTTTTCTTATCAATGTAATAAGAAAAGGCCAGCGAAACTTAATTTAATTCAAAACTGTCAAACCTCGTGCCAGTCTTGAGCTCTTGCACTTTGTTGCGTTGTAACAAACTCGCATTTTTTTTAAACGTCTTTGCGGAATGCGAAGTAAACCTTCTGTACCTGGAAGGTACTTGTTATCAAGTATTATGTGCTTATATAATCTTTGTTTGTATTGTACTCTTAGGTAGTGGCCGTGGCCCGCGGTCTCTACGACGTAACATTCGTGCCGGTGTCACGCGAGCCACATCGCGTGTCCGTCACCTTCAATGAGCAGCCAGTACCCGGCAGCCCCTTTGTGTGTCGTGTTAGCGAACCCCACACTTATGTACAAATAGGTAAGACACTAAAGCAATTCCAGCTGTACCTAACGTTTTGGTACCTTATTTTCTTTTTATTAGGTTAACTTATTCCGTTGAAAATGGCAACTGATTTATCGACTACTTTTAATTTTCCGATTGAATTGAAATTTTATGAACATAATCACTTAACATCAGGCGACCCGCCGGCTTGTTTGCTCGCTAGTTTTATTAAAAAAATTGTTTGACTTTGATTCGATAAAGGTAACTTGAATCGTACCTGATGAGGGAGTTGTGAGGTGATTGATACTCTCTTATGATATTGTAATATGGCAAGACAGTCTTTGTACTCATTTGTTTATTTCCAAAATATTGATTCTTAATCATTAAAACGACGATTTCTTGATCAATCGCGAAATTATTGTAACGAATTTATGTAACTAATTCAATTAGCTACTACTTACTAATTCAATTAGCTAGTAGCTAGATTAGCTAGATTACAAGCACTATAAGTTTTTGTAAAATATGCAGTAAGATGAAAAGTAGTCCAACTTTGTTAAGTTTTGCGCATACTGTAACAAATAATAAATTGAACCATTAAACTAACTAGACTTTACAAAAAAGATTAGTTTTTACTATTCTAAGTAGAGATTTTATTAGTTTCTTTCTTAACTTTCACCATAGGTGGTGTAGCGGCAATAGAAGTGGACGAAAGTCTATCGGACGTGGAAGTTATATCGCCCACCGGCAGTCGTATATCTGAAGCCAACCTTGAAGACACTGGGCTCCTAACATTCCCCGCCAACCGAGTAGGAAGGTACCTTGTGAGGAGTCCTAGAGGACCGATAGCTGAAGTTGAAGCGCTCGATGCTGCGGCGGTCAAAGTATTATCCATCGGGGATGCGGTGGCGCATAGACCTGCTATACTCACTGGTAAGTTTGTCTTTTTTTTCTTCTTCTTTATAGTCGTACTAGATAATGCTCGCGACTTCGTCCGCCTAGATTTAGGTTTCTTTAAAAGTCCATTGAAAATTTTCCTAAAATAAAAGAGGACTATGGCTATCCTCGGGATGCAAGCTATAATCTGTATCAAATTGTGTTAATATGGATGAGCCGTGAAAAACTAGCAGACAGACAGACACACTTACGCATTTATGATATTAACTATAAATATTACGAGTAAATAGGTTTCGAGCATTCAAAGACACATGCAATCATCTTGATCAAGACTTTCGCTGTGTGTCCAGCCAAGTTTGAAAATGGCGATACACTGGCAATGTGTATATTACGCGAATCATTTCAAGCTACCCTGCTAGCTACAACTAGCTGAGTTATACGAACTCAGAAACGATTAGACCTGTATCTAATTTATTGGAACCTTTTTACCTTTTCAGTGTGAATCACTGAAGCGATAAATATCTTGGCTTGGTTCCTACAGTGAGTACGGCAGGAGCGGGTGCCGGTAGACTATCAGCTCGAGTGTGGTGCGGTGGGTCAGCCGTGGCACACTCAGTGCGGAGACGCGGCGGAGCTCGGATGGAGCTAGTGTGGCATCCATCGCGAGCAGCAACGCACCGACTGGCATTGTTGTGGAGTGGCGTTCCAATTTCAAAAGAGCCGTTACTTGTCGATGTTCTACCCGCACATCATGGTCAAGAGGTTAGTATTTGAATTGAACAAAGACAATATAAAATTCCAGACAGACAAAGGTCATAAGCTTGTATTTATCTGGCACAATAAATGGTATGGTGCGTATAGCGACTGCATTAGATACTGGTGCGGTATTTATGCATCTTTGGGGAAAACGACACCTACGGACATGCTTCAAAACAGGGCGTCCGTTACCAGTCTAGAAGTCGTTGGAAATGGACGTATTTAGTTTAACCATCCTTAGAAATATTTTGTTTATATCCTGAGCCTGGAGAAATTGTGTTAGTTCGTGCTTATTTTGTAAAACCCAGCTTCTTACTACTCGGTTAAGATAAGTTTGCACCTCGCGTCGATTACGTCACACTGACGCTTAGGTGCGGTATGCGACCGTACTGACGCGACAAGACAACCGCGGGGAGGTGAGCGGGTAAGTAAGAGAGGCGCCACATTCCAGCGAGGTGCAAACTTAGCGCGACCAAGTTATACTACTAGTTTCTGTTTGAAACCAACTCTTTGTTCCCAGGTAGCAGCATCAGGTCTAGGTCTCTACCAGGCCCAAGTGGGCAAAGTGGCGTCGTTCAGTATCGACACATTAGGCCGCCCAGCCAGGGAGTTCGATGTGGTCGTCTCAGGTCCCGGCTCAAGAGCTTTACCCGTCAGATGTTACCAGACCAAATCGGGACTGTTACAAGCCGAGTTCGCCATCAATGAAGTCGGACAAAGCACTATAGGTAATAGAACATATACAAAAAATAAATAAGACCGTTAACCGAGTTCGATAACAATAAGTGAAGATCTGATGAAAATCTTCACTAAAAAATGGGACCAACGATTTGAAAGGACAAAAAAGAAATCAGTTCAGATTTGAGAGAGTTATGGAGTAAGATCACAAAAAAAAATCCCCGTCGAACTTAATAAAAAATCTCTATGGTTCTGAAGAACCATAGAGATTTTTTATTAAGTTTGTTAAAAATAAAGATTTGCTAAGAATTTCCACTCATTGATTGACTTATCACGCTATCCCATAAACTTCCACAGTTCCAAAGGTTTCCAAAATTGGCAATTGGCAGATAGATTCCTTATAGGAATTTCCTCCCATTTTTAATAATTGTATGTTGTAGATTTAGTTGTTTGGTTCTATAATATGTCTTGTTTTATACTTTTACAGAAGTACTACACCTTTCAAAACCCGTCACTGGAAGTCCATTTACGTGCGAATCCTTTGACCCGCATAAAGTAATTCTGTCAGGCCTTCCAACGGGGAATATTATTGCGCAGACGCCTATCAATTTTACAGGTAATTTAAATATTTATTGAAGCGGAGAGTTATATCCATATGGACGTAACTTTATAGTAAATATCATAAGTACTAATGAGTTTTAATTTTTTTACAGTCGATACAAAAGACGCAGGTCTCGGGGAATTAGAAGTGGTCTGCGAAGCGATGGGAGACAGAAGAGTGCGCTTACCTATCGATATACGGGAAGACGGACACACACACAAAGTTCGGCTGCGACCTTCTGTACCGGCGCACTACCGTATTTATATTACATACGGGGGTAAGTTTGAATTAAATATTTAATGAAATGAAATGAATATACATTATATATTGATATGGGTTTCTGACGATTCGTAATCAACCATTGACTTACAATAGTAAGTGTACGCTCATTTTCCAAATGAAAAAAAAAATTTCTTCTAAAGTAAAAGTTCTCAAGCATTTCGTTTCTTTGGATACAAGTCAAAGAGGAAAACAAGTTGTCGAACCATGAAATTATTTTACAATGTCTTATTCGGACTTAAACTCTTTTGATTATGCTTCAATTAAATCTGAACTTATTTCTCAGTAGTTAAGGTTAATTTCCAGTAGGCAAGGATTTGGATGTCAAGGATACGACCTTGAAGTTTTTACCCATCCCTAAATTCGCCTAATAAATTCTCACTTCAAAAAAATCTTCAGTGTATTGAGAATGCTTCTTGAATTCGTAGGTGCGCCGGTAGTCGGGAGTCCAGTATCGCTAGGTGTTCTAAGCGGCAAAGCAAGTAACGCTGCAAAATGCTCAGGCACAGGACTCGCGCATGCGCACGTGGGCAAAGAAGCCGCTTTCACAATAAACTGTGTCGAAGATACTGCACCCACTGTTCAGGTACGATATTTTAGTAGTCTTAACGCCGGCAGCGTATTATCAGAAATTGTTTGTCAGATAACTTGCTGTCGCACTCACTCTGCATACGTCAGAAGCGTTAGTTCGATATCTGTGGCATGTCTACGGAGTCTAGAACAAAACATATGAGCGGAGTGCTTTCCAGTGCGCCGCAAAATTTTTGTGAGAAAATTTCTACAACTATTTGAATGTAAACCTGGTGAATATGATATTATACCGACCTTGATTTGGGAAAATGCTCAAATGAAAAGAATAATGAAAAATATCTTTGAAAATGAAAAATATCTTTATTTACACTTAACATTGCCTTAAAATAAACAACGATAACAACTGCGTTAGTTAGGTACAAACTGTGTTGCAGTTGTTAACGCCCACCTCCAGATTGACAAAATTAGGTACTAAAGACAAGAAAAATAAATATATATGTAACAATCTTAAAAATCAATGAATATTGTGTTAAGTTAATATGCGTGTGTGTGTGTGTGTGTGTGTGTGTGTGTGTGTGTGTGTGTGTTTGTGTGTGAGTGTGTGTGTGTGTGTGTTTGTGTGTGTGTGTGTGTTTGTTTGTATGTGCATGCGAGTGTGAATGGATTATTTCAAAGTTACGATGTCTTCCGTGTCCCTATAAGAGAGTGATTTAAGCCATTGAGATATAAGTATTTTACAGGTTCGTTGATTAGCAGAGTAAATATTTATGTGATAATTTACTTTGTTGTATAATATTGGGCTAGCATAGCAAAAATGTTTACTTGCTAGTTCAGTTCTGCAAGATTTGATCTGGCATACCTTATCGGATCTTCTTTTACGATGGTCTAACGTAGGATCATAGTGCATTTGTTTGTGTTTGCGTAAAATTACTTGGAGTATGTAGATCTGTCGCACCGTTAGAACATCGCATAAACCATACAACTCACGGGTTGAAAATAGAATAGGTTTCCCTAGCATCACTTTAAGGATAGCTCTTTGAGCTCGCTCAAGTCGTAAGAGTAGTGTTTTTCCGCAATTACCCCAGATTGTGATACAGTAAGACAGGATCGACTGTACCAGAGCAAAATATACAACTTTTAAGGTTTTTGTGTCGAGTATAGGCTTGAGATTTTTGAATATGTATATCATTTTTCTCGCTTGGCCGACAAGTTTGTCAATTTGTGGAGCCCAGGATAGTGTACTATCAATAATTACTCCTAAATATTTCATACAGTCAACTCGTTCCATTTTACCACAGTTACAATTAGCAATATTAAAGCCGCAAGTATGAGCTTTGATTAGAAAAGGATTTTGGGGCTGTGAGTTCCTTTTTAAAGAGAATGTGATATATTTACTTTTTTGTAAGTTCAGTGAAAGCAAGTTAGAAGAGAGCCATAGCATGACCTTTTCCAACATCCGTTCTGCAATTGTCTGCGTTTCAGTCCAGGTTTTACCCCGAACAACTATTGCCATATCGTCAGCATAAGCTACTATTTTAACTAGGGGAAAAGAAAGATTACATAATTGGTTTATGTATATGAGGAAGAGTGTCGGACCCAGGACACTCCCCTGGGGAACGCCATAAGTTAATGGTTCTTCTTGGCTTATACTATCACCAATTTTCACACACTGAGTGCGATTTTTTAAGTAGTCTTTAAAAATGTTTAGTACCATCCCTCTTATACCTATTTCCTCCAACCTGCCAATTAGAATAGGGACTGAGACAGTGTCAAAAGCCTTTGACAGATCGAGAAATAAACCAATTACCTTATCTTTCTTATCCAAGCCTTCTGTTATAGTGCTCGTAAGTTCTAAGATGGCATCTTCTGTAGACTTACCACTTCGAAAGCCAAATTGGTTTTTCGATAGAATTTCGAATTTATTAAGGTATGTAACAAGGCGACTATTAATTATTTTTTCTAAAACTTTAGATATGGAAGATAAGACAGCGATTGGTCTATAATTGTTGACGTTGCCTCTGTCCCCATTTTTATATATAGGATGTATAACCGCTTTTTTAAAGACAGATGGAAAGATACCGTTCAGAAAGCAGATATTAAAGATATGGGCAAGAACGGGTGAGAGAAAGTGTCTGGCTTGTTTTAACAAAGTGCAAGAAATGCCATCCCAGCCTGTAGCACAGTCACCGCGCAATCCAAGAATAACTCTTTCTACTTCTTCTTTATCACAAGTATATAGTACCATTGAATTAGGTTGTGCTACAGGTTGGAAAGACGTATCAGATATTAAGGTTGTATTATTACTAGTGTTGAGAGTCCTAACTTTAGTGGCTAAGGTTTCACCGATACTAGCGAAAAATTTATTAACAGCATTAACAGCAGTGAAATAAGCATTGTTTTAGGTGGAAAAACTGACAGATCTCAAGGAAGATAACACAGATTCAGGCCTGCTGGAGTGTCGAGTGGTGGCGGGGGCGGCGCGGGAGTGGCTGTGCGCGTACATCCCGCTGGTGGTGGGACTGTACGAAGTGCGGATATTCACGTCTTCCGGACCGCTACCTGGGAGCCCGTTCTCTGTTAAAGTGAGTATAATATGCAGAATACTAAATTACCTTCCGTACAGAAGGATCTGAAGGATCACTCTACAAAGACGGTTAAATAGATAGCGACTGTTTATGTGTATGTTATGTCTTAGAACGCAATAAGATACAATTCAGCTGACACAGCATTGTGGCCTAGAGAGGCGTTTACGTTTAGATTCGCATACTCTTATTTCTCTTTTTCTCCCTCTCTCTTCATCTCTCTCCCCCTCTCTCCTGTCTTACTCCTTCCCTCGCTTTCTCTCCCTTTCGATTTCTCTCTCTCTTCCTCTCTGTCTCTCACTCTGTCTCTCTCTCTTTCAATTCTTTTTTTTACTTGTGTTCAAAAAAAAATTCAACCCCTAACCGTTTGTTTTAGGTAATTGACACATCAGCCATATTACCAGTAGGTGGGTGGGGCACAGATAACTCGGGTAGAGTTCGAGCGCCTTCTAAGATCGTACTGGATACTAGCAACGCTGGTCCCGGTACTCTGGAGTGCTTATTAGCTGGAAGGCATCAACGTGAGTACCATTATAATTATTACTGACCATAGTCGCTGGGTCGAAACATAAATCCTCATTATTTCCTATCCCGTGGGAATTTCGAAAATCAGACCTTGTTCTTTGTCTACATGGGAAAAAAATGAAAACAAAATTCATCAGCTCAATTCATTCATACTTTTTGGTTGGTGCCCGAAAATTTTTTACCTACTCCAAGACTTATCTTCACAAGTTCGACTTGAATTGAAACAATCATCATCTCAACAATTTTAACATTGCAAATAAACTAATTAAAAATGTTGTAAAATGTCATAAAACTGGATCTTATTCGTCGTTTTTTTTTTAAATCCAGGTGTAGAAACAGTAGCAGGCCGAGCGGTAGTTACGCTTACAGCGGTTGAAGGTGTCAGCGGGGAACAAGAATTAGAACTTACCTACAACGGCGCTTTAGTAGCTGGCGCGCCTAGAAAAGCACTAGTTGCGTCAGGGAATACTGCGGATAGAGTGACTTTAGCTGGGCGCGGGTTGGCGCACGCGGCGCCGCATACGCCCGCTGTGTTTACTATTGGTGAGTTACGATGAATTAACACTAATAATAATAATAAATAATATTTTACAGTGACATTATTAAAGCTCGGAACTAAGGGAAATCCTAGGATTGGCCGATAAAATCCTAGGATTTACCCAGCCTTAATAGTAAAAGGGCGAATAATTCTATGATAATCGTTAACAGGCTATTACTAGAATTTATTCGGTATTTTTCAGATACATGAAAAATCATTGTCCAATAAACTTTAATTTAAGTGCCGTTTAGAGTACACCATAAATAGAGCACTAATCTATGATCCTTGTTAGTGCCACAGAAATGTTTTTTTTTTATATATATAAATATTGAGCAAACGAACAGGTGGGTCACCTGATGTTAAGTGATAACCGCCGCCCATGAATATTTGCTGCACCAGAGAAACAACCAATGCGTTACTGGCCTTCAGGAATGTGTTGATTCGTCCAATAGAAATTATTAAATAACTTCATGTTGAAATCTAGTGGGAACACCGCCGAAAAGAGTTGTTTCCACAGTTAGCATGTGCGTGGAAAAAAAAAAGATCTGGCACTACGGGCGGTGGAAGTGTACTAGGCACCCAGGTGAGGTGAGGGTGACACTTTTTGTGTATTGTGCCCTAATTGCAATTATACTTCAATAAATTAAGAGTTCTAATCTAGTTAGACCTCTATTTAACGTGTAGTCTAATCGCCGCTTTAATCCTGACATTTGTATTAGATGGTAGTGCAGCCGGGCCGGGAGCACCCGAGGCGTCACTGACATCGCCTGAAGGGGAGTCAGTATCCGTGGCGTTGGCGGCCGCGGGGCCCGGCCTGTGGCGCGCTACATACACACCGAGACGGCCTGGCGACCACCAGCTTAGGGTCACGTGGGCGGGAAGACTTGTTAAAGGTAGGTTGAATGAGGGGTTTTCACACTAAGCGAGAAAAAATCTAAAAATGTTATGGCAGTTTTTTATCGCCTTAAGATCAAATCAAGAGACTTTTCAAAAAAGGGTAAATCACCCTACTGTGAAACAGGCACTAATGGTTGTAATTAATGATGTTAGGTATATGTAAAAAAAGAAATTGATACGTTACATACGCATGTGAAAATTTAAAACTACGAAATTAGTAGAACGCTACTGCGCATCAGCGATTTTGCGACAATGTCGATACTACATCGCGGTTTAACGATTTTCTGTCTTTGATCGCTGTATTGAAATCGGGCATGTTAGCCATTTTTTCCGACTTTGCAAAGTGATCTAGGCTATTTCCTTCCCGAAAAATTGTATAAAAAAATTTAAATTGTTTGTGAACAACGTTGGTAGTGATACAATGACTGTCCTCAGGTTGCCCACTAACAGTGAAAGTAATGGCCGGTTCAGAAAGCGGTGATGCTTCACGAGTGGTTTGCTCCGGCGCTGGTTTGGCTGGAGGGGTAGTCGGCAGGGAGATACGCTCCTGGATAGACACGCGAAGAGCTGGCCCTGGGGAGTTGACTGCGCACTGTACTGGACCTAACAAGGTAAACCTTTAGATTGCCCGTTGACAGTGAAAGTAATGGTCGGCTTAGAAAGCGGCGATGCTTGCCGCGTGGCTTGCTCCGAGGCCGATTTGGCTGGATGGGTACTCGGCAAGGAGATACGCTCCTGGATAAATACAAGAACTGGCCCTGGGGAGTTGATTGCGCACTATATTGGACCTAACAAGGTATTTTTTTAGACTGCCTGTTGACAGTGAAAGTAATGGTCGGTTCAGAAAGCGGCGATGCTTCCCGCGTGGCTTGCTCCGAGCCCCGAGGCCGATTTGGCTGGAGGGGTGGTTTGTAGGGAAATACGCTCGTAGACAGATACAAGACGGGTTGGCCCTGAGGTGTTGAGTGCGCACTGTACTGTACCTAATATTTTATTATTAAAAAAAAGCAACTTACACAAAATTTCAGCTTTTTAGGTCCAAGGGCTTAGCTTTAGCGTTGACGAGTCAGTCAGTGAAGACGAGACGTCAGGACATTTTGTATATTTAGAGGATTTTCAGGTGGCATATTGCGAGCTGTACGAGCATGGCGACGGCACGTTCACGCTCAACGTGAAGCCCGCCGAGGCCGGCCGACATGTGCTGAGCGTGCAATTTGCGGGCGAACATGTGCCCGGCTCGCCGTTCGTTCTCAAGGTTGCGGGGGCACCTGACCCTTCTAAAGTAAGACTTTTTGCAAATAATAATATCATTTCTCTCTTTATCTGGCTTTTTGCTAGCATCAACTGCCAGGATGTATGGCACCTATTTTTACCCGACTCCGGCAAAGCCAAAAGGAAGGGTTATGATTTTAGCAGTCTATGTATGTATGTATGTTTGTATCCAGATTCTGTGTATTCCACTGTAGCGGCTAAACTACTGGGCAGATTTTGATGAATGACGTGTCAATTCAACCGTCTACCTTCCATGGTCCCACCAACCTTTCTTCTATATGGGCCGAATCGCGGGAAAGCCCCCTGGCACTAGATACGCCAAGATACTTCTAGATTTCATACAATTTGTCTCTGTCCTAGGTCCGAGTGTACGGTCCAGGCGTGGAGCCGGGCGTGCTGGCGACGTTCCAGTCGCGCTTCCTGTGCGACACGCGCGGCGCGGGCGCCGGCCAGCTCACCGTGCGCGTGCGCGGACCCAAGGGAGCCTTCAGAGTCGAAATGCAACGCGAGAACCAGAAGGACCGGACTATACTATGCAAGGTATACTACATGGTTATAAGTATCCGACTGAACCGTCGGCTTCGGCCACCTTCGGCCAAAACCACCACCTTTGGCTAAACCTTCGGCTTCGGCCGAACCTGAAGGTTCCTAGCAAGTGTCGAAACGAACTGTTCTTGAAAATGAAACATGGGATCGATTCTAATGTTTTTGTCTAAACTAAATTTAGAGTACCCAACTACCCATCTGCTCTTTTTCTTTTTAATATTGCTAAAAAAGGACGGGACTTGAACTTTACATTCAAAGACTCTAAATTTTAATGCATTCTACAAATTAAACAATACGCACACGACTCGCACCTAACGTCGCGAGGTTTGACAGCTCTAAATTAAATGCGGTTTGGCTGTCCCTTTCTTATTAGAATGGTAAGAAAAGGATGCGAATATTCTAAAATTTAGATGCGCTCAGAATCAATACCATTGTCTAATCAAGAGACAATAAAGTTTTTTAACAGTTCTTTATTGTTCTCCAGTTTTCTCCCACGGAGCCCGGCGATTACCGCGTGGAAGTGCGATGGGCCGGCCGCCATGTACCCGGCTCGCCTTTCCCCGTCATGATCTTCGACACACAGGAAGAGCTACGCAGATACATACAAGCCACCGCCGCATAATACTTTACTCCTCTTTACCACCGTTCAAAATCGTCATCATAGAAGTTTTAATCTTTAAACTATCGTTAGTGATTTCCATTATAAGTATAGAATGTAACGGCTATACTCACGTATTTAGTAGATGCAAGCTCGACTAGTTTTGAATCCATCTGGGGTCCTCTTTCATACGGACTCAGTTCGCTGCGCGTCGGGGTTGAGACTCACGTCGACTATGTAGACGTGATTATAGCCGTTACTTCTATACTTATCATAGAAGTTCTACAACCTTGAGTCTCTTGACTTGATCCAATAGCGCCGGTGCAAAATTGCTCCAACTCTGAGATCCCGGAATACATAAACGTATTTTCTGAAAAACGTTTTCAAAGAAATATTCTGATTATATGCTAGTATGCTTTGTATAAGATTTGACATTTCACCAACATTGATAGAATTCAAACATTGAAATACACAAATGTCAGACTAAAATGGACCTAAAGTTCTTTGATTTTAAGTCGAAAATGCAATACACTTGGTTTTAATTCCGCTCGGAATCCTTGCGACATTAATAAAATTAACACTTCATTTGGAGTATAATATAAGCTTCAGAACAAGCATATTAAGGTGTATTTTAGTTTGACTCTAAAGTGTTTTGAAGCTGGAATCCTATCGACGTTGGTGAGATGTCAAATCTTATACTAAGGCTTACTGGATTTCTTTTTGTGATACGACATATCATTTTATCGTAATCGCCCGCTAGTCAATTTTTCATAATATCTTAATTTTGACTTTATTGTGAATTTGGAACGCTTTTTCAGGAAATCCGTCTTTATCTCTACTCCGAAAAGAAACAATTATCATTTAGTTAGATCTAATTTATTGCCAAGAAGCCAACATTCATTCGAACAAAACATTCATCTTGAATCTCTTCAAAATCAAAAATCTTTGTATTAATAATATCGAAAGAACAAAATAATACGGTTGCCTTTATGGAAATGTAAAATAATGAACTAGATTCTTATAATTTTACGAATTTAGTTGCATCTGAAACAGCTTTATTTTTCTGTTATTAATATTGCGAAAAAATTACTATATTCCTCTTTTTTAAGTTCTGTGGTACAACAGAATTGCCAATGCCTGAGTGTTACTAAGGTTAATGCACACAGTACTGCGTCACCACAAGACTACGAAAACTGCAAGTTATTTCGCGTGGCGTATATGTATACGATATACAAGTTATATTAAGATTTAGGTATACTTCGTCAAATTCAGTACCCCGTATTCATTCATCTGTAATATTACCCCCTATTGAAATGTCAATTTCCCAACCCCCTTCAAACTTCACTCACAAATGATCTGATTATGATGTTAACAAAGAAGTTGTGAATGAAGTTAGCAGGAGCTGTCAAACTATGTCCATTTGAATTAGGTAAAGCGTCCAACCTAAGAAAGAGAAATCTGGTCCACCATATTGTCGCTAGAAAGATATTTAGATTTATTAAAAAAAACATTGAAAATACATTAAAAAATTATATTGAAACAAAATACTTATATTTCTAGTTAGGGCGTCACAATATGGTGGACAGGATTTCCCTTTCTTAGTTTGGTAGTAATTACTCGAATAAAAGAATCTCTATTATTATCATTAGGTTGGTACGAGTCATTTAGATAGGTACCTTATATTTAGGGTAGTAAGGACTAAAATAGAATACACGGGAATATAAATACTTTACCTATACATACATTCTCTGCCATACATAATATAACAATTGCAATGAAATCAATTAACAAGAAAATAAATACAGTCATAATGTTGTTTATCTAACTTAGAAGTGTATTTCAAAGATTATTAAATAATAAATCAAGATATTTTAACTCTTTTGAATATTTATAAAACGTAAAATTATGGATTTTTTGTTATGTAATGGACAACCATCTTTTGCCATTATAAAAACGATACCAAATGTACAATTTTTTTGTACTAATTTTAATTTTTGTAATTTTTTTACCACTATAATAAAATTTGTCATACCGTCCAATACTTAGAGCTACATGAGTACATTTGGATTCAAAATTGTAAAAGAAAAAAGCATAATATTTTTTTATTTGATAATATTTATTAATAACTAGGTATTTAGATCTAAGCGTCATTTAACTATTGTATACTAACTTGTTTCTTGTTATTATGGCCTAGTATTAAAGTATAAGTACGATGTAAACTAAACTTGGATATATTAAAAACATAAGATTAACAAAAACTGCGTTGCGTTTTAATTCTTAAGTGTGTACCAGCCTAGTATTTTCAAGAAAAGCAAGAGAAGGGATAGTACGACGCTCTCGTACCTTGTCTACTATTCCTACACGTTTAGTTTACATCTTGATTTACAAATTGACTGGGTAAATGCTGAATAATTATCAGTTACTAATTTTGTTAATAAATTGAACATTATTACTTTTTTGTTTTATTTATAATTATGTATTTATAATACATTTTTTACTCTATAATAAATGATGCCAGCGCGACATCATCCGCGAGGACTTTTAGGGCCGGCGCACATAGGCGGAGCGCAGTGCAGAACATTTTTCACAGTCAAAATATTATCGACATTGTCCTCATTGAAATAATATCTAAAATCAATTGTGCATCCGTGCGGATACTCGCGCATCCGCGCGCAGTCTCTGGTAGAAATTCGCGTAATGTGTCACGGGATTAGAAAACATGATCTGCGCTGCGCTCCGCCATATGTGCGCCGGCCCTTAGACGTGCTTCTGTTTATAATATCGAACGGAATCGCCCGGTGTAAGTTCCTTCTCCGTGTATCATCAACCTCACTGCTGAGGGTTGTGATCTTTGCCACGGAATATCTTCCTTTATGATGTTGCGCCATCTTGACCTGTCCGCGGCATGGTATGCAGAGCAATGTGGGCAGGTGTGCCTACTGATATGGTTGGCCGGCCCAATGTATAGGCTCATGTGATAGGTAGGTAGGTATATAGCTACGCTCGGTGTAAGTTTAGCTTATGATCGGTACATTATTGAAGTTAATTAGTACGTTTTGGTGGTCTGTGCCCTTCAACTGCAGCTTCTGTAATTTGCCTATAAATAGGTACTTAACACAGGTGCTTTTAAAATGTTATGAACAAAATGATCACGCATTATAGGTAGGTACCAATAGATACATACATTACATAGTAGGTACTTAGGAGTTACGGCAAACAACACGAAATGCGGTGCCATAAAAAAATTCCCCTCATTGCATTTAATTACCAATTCACTTCTTGTTTAAACAAAGAAGTAAAGGAATTAAACAATAACAAACATTACAGACAAAATATTCAACAAAGTTAGCCAATTTAAAAAAACACATAGCGTTCGCTTTAAATATATGAGTATGTACATACACCGCAATGAATAATTCATTATAATATCTATTTAGAGTACAAAAACATGTGTAATGACGACTATTGCTTTATATTCTACCGAGAAGTATTTTATAGCTAGGCACCTACACATAAATACACCTGCTACCTAGTGTTGGAATTAGTAAAGTACCTAATAATAATAAGGTTAATACCTTATTATTATTAGGTACTTTACTAATTTATAATATATATATAACTTAAAATTTAAAAACCCCCGACACAAAAACCTCTATAAGAAAACTTGAACCGATCTTTTTCGATTATAGCTAAGAACACACTCGATCAAGTCATCTTTCAAATAAAAGAAAACTAAATTAAAATCGGTTCATTCGTTTAGGAGCTACGATGTCACAGACAGATACACAGATACACACGTCAAACTTATAACACCCCTCTTTTTGGGTCGGGGGTTAAAAAGAAAAAGCTGACTGACTGACAGATCTATCAACTACGCGAGCTTTCAATTGCATGTACAACCAAGAGGACAGGTGCGGTCAGCGGTACCCTCCATAGGGATGTAGGTAAAAGTGTACGCGTGTTGGTAGCGCGACCTGGTTGCGCCACCACTGGTGTCCTAGTGAGATATGGCACTTATTGTTATATGTAGCAGTCTAGTTTTTATTCATAATGCATTAGGTCTATATCGAAAGCTGACACTGCGACGGTCCGGGTACGACACTCGCGCGCTGCCTGCAATTTGTGTACGTAGAGCGTCCAGACTCTGCCATAGTTGCTGCATCTGCCCGTAGATGATCACTTCCAATCGCTGTATTGATGAATGGAGTTCTCCTGAAAAGATTATTAAGTAGGTATTATTTCATATTAATAAAAAACTGACTGATAGAAATATTATATCCTAATTTCCTAAGATGGTACCTTAGGTAATGGTAGGTAGGATAATAGATTTGAGAGCAAAATTATTTGAAATCGATTTTTTTACTTTAATTTACTAAAATTATTATTAAAGATTGTTTTGTTTTGAAAATATGAATAAATAATTATGTATTACCTACACTATACAAGTAGGTACTTAATTTTTTTTAAACTGCATAGAAGTGTTAAGTATCGATTCTGAGTAACCAAATTTTTTATAGGAGGTAAGTACCTACTTAATTAAAAATTTAGTGGTTTAGGTATATCTATTGGATTAATCCAAAAAAAAAAACGACGATAGGGACCTAGTTTAATAAGGTAAGTTTGTCAGGCGTTCAGTAAACCTCCTTCTGTTACCTACTGCCTTCACGGCTCACGCATCGCTTTAACTGACTGTAGATTTTTACGACCTCCTTTTATCTTTTGCCAGACAAATAACTTACAGAGAACGGGGGTCTAATTTAGTGAAGTCTTAGGCCTCCGCCGATCTAGAGTTTGGAGTTTGGACCACCGCTGACCTACCGAGTTAGTAGGTACTTACTCGATGTAACTACTCCATGCAGTCTCCTGGTAATAGTAGCGTTGGCTGTAGCGTTGACCTCTTGAGTCTTGACAGAGCACATAGCACGGGCTTCTTCTCTGGGACCACTCCCATGGTATGTCGCGTTTTTCACCTCGATGTATGGCTGCTTGTTATCATTGGATGGACTGATTGTGTATTGCGGCCCACGTGCTGCAAATTGTTTTGAATATAACAAACTAAATATAGATAGTTAAAACTTCGTTATTCACATAGGAAGGTCCATTGTAGACGGATATTAATTATGCAGCCGACGCACCAGTCAAACTTGTGTCTTATGGAAATTTGAAGCCTCTTTTTTGTGCTTTAACTAATCAGTTGTCTTTTATATCAACAGTTATAATATCTCAGTTACATAAACGTCAACAGCTTAAACCCCTTAAAGAGGACTACCAACCTTACCTAGTGCTGATTGGTGATTTAAAAACACCTTTAAAAACATTATGGAGAACTCTCAAGTCTCAGAACGTACATGCAAGTTCTCTCACGACGTTTTCCTTCACCGTTAGAGCAAAACGTTTTAATTAATTTCTTATAACGCACATAACTCGGAAAAGTGCCTGAAAGTGAAGGATGCGTGCCTGGAATCGATCATCCCAAATAGACGTTTTAACCAAACCTTAGTTTTACTGCTAGATTCACCGCAAATCTCAATACCGGTATCTATACCTACTTATTCAGAAACATTAATACCTACTCGTATATTTTTTAACATCAATTAGTGTGGTGTGAGAATCTACAAGGTCCACATAACGATAAACATCTAGGTAGAAGGTACCTATCGCACGCGACAAGTCGAGATGGCAATTGGGGTGTGAGGCGAGGGGACGCCCCACACACCCGCACGTCACCCGCGCTACCCTGGACCGTGTTTGCGCGGGGACTATGCGGGTGTTCTGGGCGTCCGCATACCGATCGCCATCTCGACCTGGCGCGTACTATACCTACAACTGCGGTGCTTCAAACGAGCGACACTTGATTGTTCACTAACAAATTGATTCATTGACGTGTGTCTAAAAAAATTAGCACATATCTATTTAGCTAGACAACTATGATTAATATTACCACAGTACGATGATAATAATACTTTATTGAGTATTGGAATCGCTGAGCCAGAACGAACGTCTTTCACAACGTCTAGACTAAATAACAAGATATCTAGTAGGGTACCTATCTATCTAGGTACTAGTTGGAGATAACGTGTAATTCGCTCTAATAGTTTTAAGGGCTTGGTTGAGATTATGACATAATACTTGTATCAGCCTGTATTATTAAGTAGTATAACAGTCGGTATAGCAATAGTACCTACAATCTTTAAAAAATATTGAGATCTAGTACCACTAGTCCCATAGCTTGTAGCCCAAGTAACTTGTTTTTTTTTTTTTTTTATTGAAAATTCTATTCATCAACCCATCGCCCTGCTGCACTACAGACTGAGCAAAGGTCTCCACTCTCCTCTCAGAGGTCTCAGAGAAGGGTTTGGCCATAGTCTACCATGCTTGAAAAGTTTGGATTGACAGACCTCATTCAGAATTCTTAGGCATGCAGGTTTCCTCACGATTTTTTCCTTTACCGCTAAAGCAAGTGAAAATATATGCTTACGCACATGCATAGGTCCGAAAAGTTAAGAGGTGCGTGTCTGGGACCAAACCTAGAACCCCAGACTGAAAGGCCGACGTCTTAACCAGTTAGCTATCACTTTTTATACACGTAGGTTTACGGAGTATTTTGGACATTTTGTATTTAAAGATAAAATGTTTTAGTTTCTAGGCAATAATGTAAGTACTTACAGTATGTATTTGCAGGAGCAGTAATAACCGAAACCATCACATAAAACGTAATCCCTAAGAACAGAACACACCGCCATAATTTTTCCATTTCGATTTATTTTTCTATCTATAAAACCTTGCTTTGAAATTTAAAAAAATGATTTTATTTCTTTTTCTGCCTACATTCGTTCATCAAACTGTTTTTATTATAACCCACTTCTGCTTATAAAAGGAAAGTTACTATCGAGAGACTTATGAACAGAACTTTAAGCGGTTCGGTGCGTCCAAGACTAAATCAGCACCAAAACTAAAACTACCTGTGGGCCTACTCTACGAGTTCATCTCGATTTATGTACATCGTAGCTTCCTGCTACGCGCGTCGTAACTCTATATATTAATAACTTGCTAAGTAAGTACCTACATAATGCATTTTCATTGAAGAATACCATTGATGGCAACGATGTACTTCGTAACTTGCATTATCATACTTGATTAAGTATGACAATGCAATTCAATGCATTGCAATTAATATTATTTACTGTTTTTTTTAAACCAAAAAATGAAATATCTAAAATTAGGTAAGTAATAACTTTACATTACAAGCTTTAATTATATAAAATGATGATGGTAAAAAGAATACCCGGCTGTTATATTATGAGCTTCTTCTCAGACCAGGGTGCGTTTTGAACCCTCGTAGCTCGAGGGTAGAATAAGCGATTTTCAGAAGGTATTAGTTGCCTAGGTATTTGCTAGGAATTCCTAAATTTCTCTTTCCAAATATAATTTACCTAGATACATGCCTGTCCAATCTGAAGTTTCATCTGTAGGGATGAATACAGAAGCCCAAATGAGATTTATTTTTGTACAATGCACATTCATAGCTTCATGTTCAAATTGGCTTACTTACTTATTTTATAAACCCTGTATACTTAAAAGTGGTTTTAATTCTTTCGCTGAACTGAATTTAAAATTAAGAGTAATGAATGATGTCTTCAAGGATTGTGTCACTTATGAAATACTTAATACTAGATTAGATGATATTGCACGCCGTGACCTCGCCCTCGTAGATTTCGGTTTTTTAGAAAAACCCGTGGGAACTCTTTGCTATGCTATCTTTATACCAAATGGACGATGCTTGCGAATTAGTCTACGTGGATTTCGGTTTTTATAAATCCCGTGGGAGCCATTTGATTTCCTACTGAAAAAAATAGCCTATCTTATGTCCATTCCCGCGATGCAATAAGCTATCTCTGTAAGTACATACTACCCACCCGTTAAAATCAGTTAAATAGATTGGTGAAATGTTAGAAGACAGACAGACACATTTTCTCATTTATAATAGATAATATTATAAGTGTGGATTATGATTGATCGTAACAAACGTAGTTTACTATCAGAAGTCATTTAATTATTCCCGTGGCTTCCTTTTGTCATGCTCTACTTCAATTATCAGGCGTTGGCCTATTTTAAAAGTGTAGGTAGAAATCAATCTGTAAAGTCGTAAGATTGATTAATAAAATAGACTTGAACTGTTTAAAGAGCTGATGTCAAGAAAAAAAAGCAATGACCTTGAACCTGCGCAGTGGGTTAGTTTTCGATCTATTTGATGGTATGTGAGGCGCAATGGTGGCGGTGTCTATGCTGCTGCCCGATTGTTCGTTAGTCAACTCTTCGTTTCGCGCGCACTAAGGAACAGACTAAATTCTTAAAAAAAAAACTAAAAATTTTAATCACCAAATCAAACTCAATAAAAATTTTAATCAAATGTGGGTTGTTTACAAAAAGATACCAAAGCGAAATTAAGACAACGTGAGACACGTCCCGCTTCTGAATTATCGGCGTCACTCAGAAAAGCAGGTATTATTTAAATATTTTTATCGAATTATTGGAATGTCCTCTCAAACCAACACAAAAAACATCAGGTTCAATGTGTAGAGGTTATCCGAGAGTTTTAATCTAAACAAACTAATGACAAAATAAATAATTTAATTAGAGCGTGATTGCTATCACAAAATCTAATTATTCAGTTCACAATCCAAATACCGAAAATATGCGATATCGCTCCGAATCTCGGAAGGAGACTGAATTAAAACCTTCGAAACACCCGTATTTATGCAAGTTCAATCTTGTCGGCCTCCTAGTAACAGATTGTATGACATCGAATGAGCCAAATATCGATTTTATCAAACTACCTGCATTAGATAAATTAATAATTTTATATTATTTTTGACAACTCAAATCAATTTTTAAAAATAACCTTACACTAGGTACATGAGTTTACTAGTGGTAGTGGTAATAGGTATAAAAACTTCTCAAGTCTCCGGCCACAGTCTAGAGCGCTTTTTAGTAACAAAAAAAAGTATGTAAGTAGATACTTACATATCTCTAAAAGTAATGAGCTTATAACCTCTTATTTCTAGATATAAATAGGTGCACAAAGCTCAATTTAGGACCTTTGATATCCTAGCTGCCTAGTTTGCTGTAAACTCGCGAGCAAGAGTTCGGATTTGTCACAATAGTTTTTTATTGCAATAACCAACCCGGATTCCATGCTCGCGTGTTTAAAAACTACAACATTAAAAATACGAACAAGTGTGAATCGGACTCGCACAGAAAGGGTTCCGTACCATAGTACAATAAATAACCATTTTTATTGGTGGCAATTTTGGAATTTTTATTATTTGTTATTGTAGTGGCAACAGAAGTACACATTCTGTGAAAATTTCAGGTATCTACCTATCATGGTTCACGAGATGCAGCCCGCTGACAGACAGACACTGGATGGACGGACGGATGCACTCTTCGGATACGATACCCTAAAAAAACAAGGCCAGCTAAAACAAACAAATGTCTGACATCAGCTCGTAAAAGACTGAAAGTGGGCCTTGTTAGGCTTTGTAGCCTTGCTTTAACAGACTAACGCCATATAATAATATTATGGTGACATGACTCATCATTACATCCAACAGATTCAAGAACCTAGTTATTTTCAACACAATTACTTAGTAAGTACACTGACTAAACACAA
Organism: Maniola jurtina; assembly: GCF_905333055.1. Classification (NCBI taxonomy): domain Eukaryota; kingdom Metazoa; phylum Arthropoda; class Insecta; order Lepidoptera; family Nymphalidae; genus Maniola; species Maniola jurtina. Next base: position 7,385,065 of record NC_060032.1, read on the forward strand.
AAGGATATGCCGTTATCTAACTTAAACATTTTGAGTAGCTGTTGGAACCTCGGTCGAAGATAGACCATAAGTAGGTAGGTAGGTACTCTCCATACCAGTCGTGCTGTAGCTCAATGCAATGCGTCGCGATACTGCCAAGCTGTTAGTTGAACCAGTTCCAGCTTTACCTATGATACAGAGTATGTAACGGCAGCGCACATTGGCGCAGAGTCTTAGGTTAAAATCTATAGATCGCACTTTGACTTTGCGTAGACTTAAGTTTCAGTTAAAACGAGACACATTTATGCCAGCGGTATAACGCTGTCTCGTTTTAAGTGTCTTAAGTCTGAGCAAAGTCAAAGTGCGCTCTATGGATTTCAACCTTAAACAGTGCCGAGCGCTCGCGTCGCTCCCAAAGAGTTTGGGTTGCTCACGGCCCTCACTCTTTAAATTAAACATTATTTTTGAATTAACGATAAAGTTGTGCTTTTTTATTCTTGAAAACCTTTTTATATTCATTTAAAAGCTTTCATAGAAAAGACTTTTTACTCATCAACCCCGTGAGTCCACGTACCGTAAGCAAAGTAAGCGGGGTATTGTTTCCCACTATGGATTGAAATGAAATGAAAATTTAAGTAGGTATTTTCAAAAATAAGTCGTTTCATAAAATTGTGTTGGGAACCCTGAAGTAAGTTTGAAAAACCTGTATCTCAATATAATTTATAATTGCACCATTTGCACCCGAATTTTCGATCACATGGTGGCTGGATAGTTGTAAATATTCCATTTTGATAACGCCTACTAGAAGAGTAGAAACTAGAGTGTAGGCCAGGGTATTGTGTTTGCACCCGGATGCTACATGAGCTAGTGTCGCCCCTGAGTAGGACCAACAAATAAATCATTATTTAGGTACTTATTTATTAGCAAAGCGATTGAAAAATAAAATAGGTACGTGAAGAAACGGTCTTCCTCAGGGTAGGTACCTAACCTACCCTGAGGAAGACCGTTTCTTTTATTTTACGGTGTCTATGGTTTAACATCCAAAGCGTAAGATGGGATCGTCGATACGTTTACGACTTAGTTTCATGCCTACCTTGCGAAATTATGTCAAGGTCCAAAATACCATACAGTTCATGCCATCCATTGTTGTTCCGCTTCTTTTATCATCATGGGAAATTAATTCAATTAAAGTACACCATTCAATAAGCGTTATGGAGCTTAACCAAGAGATTTATTGATACGTTAACATTTGGCAGCATCTATTTCCTATCCACCATTCTTCAATGTGCCTAATGCAATTTGTCAGATGGTCAGATGCAACAATTACTTAGGTATGCTATTGTACTTTTTGATCGGAATAAATTAATCTAGATCAGGTTTCAATTTTTATCAATGCATGCCTAACGTACCTACCCACCCATTCTAAATTACCTATAGTGGTTATCAATGATAATAATGTTGTTGTGTAAGTATATTATTATAATCGAGATAACATTTGATTCATGCAATTTGATTATTGTGGTAGGATCTTACATGCAATAAAACCTACCACCGGGATTGGATCTAAATCTTTTCATACACTTCCAATTTATATAAATGTTGGATTTATGTCACGACTTTAGCATTAACTTAGTTACTTACCATAATTTAAATGAACATGAACGCAAATGAATAAATATGCATTCATAGGCCTTTTATTATTTTATTAAAAAAAGAGCATAGGTACAAGCAAGCAAATCACCTGTTGATAAGTGATTACCGCCGTCTATGACTTCTTTAGCACCCAAGGTAGATACTATAACTAGGTCTTTTGAGATATTTGCAGCATGCAGTTAGTTATTATGATGCTATCCGGTAAGGGTTTTTGAAAATTCAACCCCCAAGGGGATAAAATAGGGGTCTGAAATTTGTGTAGTCCACGCGGACGACGTAGCGGGCATAAGTTAGTAGGTATATAAATCCAAAACAACAATAGGTACCGTATTTCGTAATAATTATCAAAATAATCAACAGATTAATTACCACAATAGTTTGTACCTACTAAAAAACAGGTGGATTAGTTAAGATAAGAATATCCCAATTTCGAAATCGCAAGAAGATAGACTCGCGCTTAATCAATTGATTCACGGCCAAACTTGCGTGATATATAATCCTAAGACCTTAGACGAAAATGTAGAGCATACAGTTGTTAGCTTACAGCCATGAAAATTGTGGTCTTTTTTCTCACGGTAATTGCAGTTGGAAGGACCAATGGTAAGGTGCAAACAAACTGCTCAGTTGGTGTATCGCGAGTCGCATTGGGATGGTGCCTATGTCAAAAATACTCGTAAATTACTTCCTAGTAATTATTATTAGATAGAGATTCTTCCAAAATTCACTAAATCCACGCCCAATGTTAGTTTTAAGTATTTAACTAAAAAAGTTCGTCAAATAATGTTTATTACGTCACATCTATGTATTTCATACTAAGCGAGCGTTTTGACGTTAGATAAAGTCGCTGGCCTGCCTTGCCTAGTAGGCATAGGCATAATCTCTATTCGCAATGCAATCTAGCGTAACAATGCCCCATCACATATGCGTGGACTGGCACTGGTTGTCACGAGCCGCATGCGAGTGGTTACGACTTACGTTCAAAACCTATCACGTATAACCGAACTCCGCACTTGTTCTCAGTGTTTACGCAGGAGTGTCCAAGTAAGAACAAAAACAATAATGTACGGAGTTCGTTACTGCACTAGTACTGTAGTAGGTACCTACTACGGTAACTTTAGGTTTTAAACGTAACCACTTCAACTCGTGACAACCAATGCTAGTGTAGGTAGGTATCATAGGTATGCATAAGCGGCTGCCTGGAGAGCCAGAGATAAGACAGACTAATAAGACAGACGGTAGTTTTTCATAAATATAAAATTTATAGCTCCGATCATTCTGTGACATTACAACATGCCACGTCACTGAAGTTTATTCGCACTAGAGAAGCCCCAATTTTTTTAATAAATCGACTTAAAATACCAAAACACTTTTCCATCGTTCCCACTTGCCAGATGCGGGAAGGCAATTTATGAACTGATAAGTCAGATGGATTTTTAAATGTTCTGATAAAGATTTTCACTAGGTTACTTATTTTATAGAACAAGATATCAATGTGTGTGTGAATGTTTCTATAATTTTTTAATTTAAACCTTTTTTTGCTTCTGCGTAGTTAGATTCTATTTACCTTCCTACAAAGTTTGCTATGACTTCTCTGTAAATCTTTAGTATTGATTACCTAACTGTTTGTCCTGTATAAAAATACCTAATATCTAGATAATTTTTGTTTAGATGTTCCGTTTCAATGTACACTTGATCGTCAATTTAATAGCAGTGCAATAATACGACAGCTCTTCGAAATGCTGAAATATTTTATAAAAAATGGAAACTCTGAAAAAGATTTGCCGATTTTGGATCCATTTCATTTCAAATACACAGACGTGGAATTTTCTTCGCCTGCAAATACATTGAGGTAAAGATAATTAAGAAATTATCTATAATATTGATCGCAACCTATTTATTGTATGTACCTACCTGTATTTTAGACTAAGTACCTACTTGCCTACTTAGATTTTTTATTTTATTTTAGCTTATACGCTGGTTTTGCTAATGGAGTTTTAAGTGGGCTTGGGGACTACCAACTACATAAATCAGAGTTTATAAGAAATGAAATTGCCATGGATTTATGTTTAAATTTTCCAGTTATCCTATTTAAATCAGGTACAAATTTACTTATATATTAGAAACTAGTTGTTGCCCGCGACTTCGTCCGCGTCCCGCGGGAACTGCTAATCTTTGTTTGAAAGTATAAGCTTATTTATTGGTCTATAATTTTTTTTAACAAGTACTTTTTGGTTTCCCAGAACATTATGAAATGGAAGGCGAAATCTATGATTCTATACCATTAGCTGGAATGGGGAGATTTGAGTAAGAATTTAAGTTAAAACTATTAAATTCCCATGCCTACCTACTAGTTCAATGATCTCAAGCCTGGTTGCCGCAGTGCAGTGGACGTCTGTCTATCGGTTGAAATGCTGGTGATTCGATGTGATAATATTTTCTTCTTTTTGAAACTCAAGTGATGCTTACAATTGACGTAATACTTATACCTACTAATTTTTTGCGCAACGGATCAGCCTGTCTGTCCAACACGGAAATGCAGCCAGTATTCTTGGCACCATCCCACGCGGATATGATTTTTATAGTAATTAAATAAAGGCTAGCTTTAAGTTCTATATTATTTTCAATTAAAAGTCAGTAAAAAGTTATTTTCAATTAAATATGTACCTATATAGTTTTTTTTTCAATATTTACAGATTCGACATTTACAATTTTACATTTTGTGGTAAAACATTCTTGAAGCAGTCTGATAATGGAAAGTCTATATTGATAAAAAATATCACCAATCCCAGTTTCAGCATAGACCTAATTGAAGTAAGTAACTTTAATAGACCTAGTAATGGTGAGGGAGTTGATAAAATCAAATCATCAGCTCGTGTGCCAGAAATTGATGGGTATCGTAAAATAAAAATTACTAAAGTCAACTTCTGGCATGCGGGCTACAGCATACTTACAAGTTAACAATTGTCACTGCTTTTTACGTAAATAAAAATAAAATTGCTCATTTGCTCGCGTCTGGCACTTTTTCACAAATGCTCCTTGAAAAGACGCAATTACGAATTCTATAGCACCTTTTACGAGTAATTACTTAGTTGTTAAATATACCTATATATTTCAAAACTTTAATTAGAGGAAGCATTATTATAGAATAGAGCCTAAAACAGTAGTACCAATTTTTTTCTTCTATTATCTGTCTGGGCACATTTGACGCTAAAATTACTGAACGGATTTGAACATAACTTTTACGTATAGCTAATCTTACTCCGGAAATATAAGTATGAAAATTCGGATTTCCATCTGTGCTTTTCCTGTAAAACACTGGTTTAAACTACATTCTTAGAGTAAAATAGATCCAAGTCAAAATCACGCATTGTTGCGTAAAACTGTCGTAACAGATTTTATGGCTGAGTACAATTAAATACAATAAGGCTATAAACTAGGCAAGATCGGACATGGGACAGGCCTATTTGCGGAGATATGCTGTGAGTAATAAAATGTAGCAGATAGAGCGTGAACAATGCAATGCGGCAATATAAAACCTATGCCAATAATATTATAGCAGTACAAAATTCTTAGGTTTGGGTAGGTATAACAAGGAAACATTATTGTATTAGGTGATGCTGCACTGCAGCCTGCTTAAATGAATGCTTCTTTAAAACTTAAGTTAGAACCTCATACCTAACAAAAATCAAAATATTACTAATGTGCCTTTAAAATTTAGTTATTTACCTTTTGCGAGATACATACTATAGATATACCATCACTGATCCATTTAAAAATTGGTATCCCATTAAAATCAGTAAATTATGATGACATGGCTTTCCGGTAGTAGGTACTTGTAGGTATAACTAATAGGTTAGGTACTTATAATGTAGGAAATGAATAAAAAGTGCTATACATATAACTTGTAATATATCTGCTAGAATCTAAGCTCTCTAATTAAGGAGGTTCTTGATAAGGAAGTATTTACTTTAAATTATTAACTATGAAAATGTTGAAGTGGAATCGATGAATTATTCATATCTTGTCACATTCACGGCTCTTTATAGGGATAGAGCATATCTCAAAATCTCTAGTATTATGACGACGTACCTGTGAGCGCTGGCAATCTAAAAATGGGAGGTCCTGGGTTCAAATAATTTTGAAAATTTACAATTTCTTACTTGGCTCAGTTGTAGTCGGGTGGAAGGTTTTTGCCATGGTTAGTTACCTACCATCAAAGTGATGCTGCCAAGCGATTTAGCATTTAGGTACTAATTATGAAAAACCGACATTAGCATGATGGGTAAACTGCCATACTACATAGATCGCAGTCAAGGCAATAAAATATTTTTTTCTTTTTTTTTAGCCACGGATAGAATTCGACGGCAACATAGACGACATCGTCAACGCTATGATAAGTGAGCTGCTAGCTGACTACCTCACTCGATTCAATCGGTTTATTGCTAAACTTTATACAGATCAAGTTATTGCTTTATTGAACCCGCTCTTAATTAAATTTGAATCTTGGCGAATATTAGCAACATTACTGTGATTTAATCTGTGTAACTCGTGAACTACTTTTATTTATTTATTGATCTAATCTATGGATTTCAAAGGTACGGCTACACACACGTAAGAAATATTGGTATGCCCATCATAATATCGGTTTATTATTTAATGGCTATTCAATGATTAAGTACCTACCTACAAGCAATTGATCAGTAATAACTACTATCTTCTGATCGGCGATCTTTATCTAGTAGCAATCACGCAATAAAAAATCCACATAATATTATTATCTACTCAATTAATAAGATAAATAAAATTAATTTGTTTTGTTATATTTTGTTAATTGTATTTTATTTATCCACCTGAACATACCTGCGCACTTAAAAGAAAAGTGATATTTAAAACACTAGGTAAGTAACTAAGTAGAATTTTCCTACCAGCAAATAGCAATGCTTTAGTGCTAGATTCATTCATAGAACTGAAAAGTTAAGTATATCGAAATTATATTATAATTTTTTTCAAATCAAAATTTGAAAAAAAAATATGCGACCGTGAAACAGTTAGGTATGGTCTATAATAAAAAAAAAAAACATCCTGAAACAAACAACATGTAAAAGCAGCACGACACGACATCAACCTGACCAGGGCTCCTCTAAAAGTTGTTACTAGATGCATACTTTTTGTTTCGGATTGTGTACGCTGAGTAAGAGGTTGTAGATATGTTTCGCTCTACAATATAAGGTGTATGTGTTTACGACGTCTTCAATTGGAGGGGTTAACAATTTTTTTTTTAATTAAAAATGTAGAATTTAACATAAATTCAAAAAAAATTAAAAATGTTTTGGAGGAGTAACATGGGAGATGATTTTATGAACGGGAGCTCACATCCTGATCTCCACTTGCCACTTTTCACGCACTCTCGGGCGAATATGTTGCAAGAAAATGTATTGTATACCTACCTAAAGACGTTCATACTTCACACCACCTTCACACTGTGAGGTATGCATTGGAGCATGCAGTCACACTTGTAGTCATCATAAACTGCAGTGCGATATGCTCCTCAAAGTTACGAACTATGGTAGGTATCCTAAACTCCTGCTGCCGTGTAGTTGCCGTTGCGACGCCCTGCTGGTGTGCGTTGTGTTTTAGGCCTAACTGGTATTGTTGTGTGTTATCTCTAGATACAGATCGGATCGAAAAATTTAATTTTCAGAATGAAATTGTTATTGATGCTTGTGTTATGCGGACTAGTAGCAGCCGCACCGAGTGTTGAAAAACGCGATCTAATCAATCACGGTGAGCGTTTTTTTTCTGAGTTCAGTTTAGTTTTTAATAAAATCCTAAATATTAATTATTTATTAAGTAAGTAGGTATAAAGAAAAATCTCTAATAGATAGGGAGTTGATACCAGAAAAAAAAATTATTGCGGTTCGCGTACTATAGGTATAGACGCTAGACTAGATAGAAGCTTTATAAAAATAAACTTCTGGCATACCTACCTAGATACAATTTTAGCTGCGATAATAAGCAATTGTTAATATATAATTAAAATAACGTGTTAAAATAATTGAAACACCTGACCTAAATTATTTGCTCGCGTCTGGCATTCTGTACAAATCGTTTAGCCAAGGTAAATCTTGTCGCCAGACTTTTACCTCTAACAATAAAAGTACTTACTGAAATTGCCATCAACTCCCTATTTTATTATAGGAAGGGTAGTATTATCTAGATATTTTTATTATATCAAATAGTTTACTGATTATTTGAAAAATCCTTAGCTAACTAAATACACAAATAATGCATTAATCCAAATAAAATGTTTACCTATTTTCAGAAACTCCACAGGACTTTCCTGTGCTAAATAACAACGTTGTTAACATTTTGATTCGCCAGTTCTTTAACATCCTGCGCACTGTTATTAACGACGGATTAGACGCTGCCGGGATCCCTCCGTTGGATCCTCTGAAATTGGATCACTTGCACTTGGTGGTACCGGCTGGATTTATAAAGTTAGTGTCCATTTATGATTTTTTGCACAACCATGCAAAAGGCTCAAAATCAAAATCATTTATTCAAAATAGATTGTACACTTTTGTTTTTCCGATTTATTAGATTTGAAAGATGATAGTGGTGATAATTAATTACGAAAACTTAAAACTAAAGCTACGAGGGTTCAAAACGCGCCCACGTTTGAGAAGAGCCCACAACAAACTCAGCCGGGTATCCTTTTTTTTTAAGGCTCGGGAATCTATTTGTCAGTACCTTAGGAAGGTGTGAAAGGCGCTAGTGGGTGTGCTCAAAAGCAATGACCGGTGAAAAAGTAAAGAGATTTTACAGGAGATAATGTTAAAAAGAAATAATTTAAAAATTAATGAGTAGATGGGTACCTTAATTATAAAGGGTTATGGACTTTAACGGCCGCGATGTGACGCGAGCGATATCGAATCGATTGGCGATTCGTATCGACTATCGTACGTCCTCTTGGAGTGATGCGATGCAATTCGACCGATTTGCGTAACCGGCAAACTACGACATTCATTATGTTGAGTGAATGACGTAACGGAATACTTGTCTACCTACCTACATAATATATTTACTTTAATGTTTAATCCATTATTAAGTAACATAGTCAATTCGCCAAATGCGGGAGTCGGTACACACAAGCCGTTGGACCTGCGTTCAAGGTCCAACATGTACCGCTCGTCCTTCCACTACTAAAAAAAACAGTAAAAGCAAACAAAGCATACCTACCACCAACAAAATACCACACAGGTACTATGTCCATTCCTACGCCCGCTGAACCTAACTACTCAACCGAATTTGATAAACTATACGCCATTAGAATTAGATTTCTTGATAGCGCGAGTGTGGCTACAGAAAAATCTTAAAAAATAAATGCGCTTTAATAATATGGACTGATAAAAAATATTCAGTGCAAACCACTGTAGGGAAAACCGCAGGTTTTTTTTTGAAATTTCAGTGATTTTTTTTTTTTCAAATTGAAATTCAATTACCTTACTACTAATTAGCTATTACTTATTTACCTTATTACTAAGGTAGGTAGGTACTTACCTACTTGGTTTATTTGCATACAGCCTGGACTTGGAACTGAAGGACGCCTTGGTGGCAGGCATTGGTGGATTTATCGTACACAAAAGTGATTTAGAACTCTCGGACTTCTCATTTGACATCGACATCTCTGTGCCTCAACTGGATATAAGTGCTGGTAATGTTTTAGACTACTTTTGCCCGCGACTACGTCTGCGGTACATATCCTACTAATATTATAAATGTGAAAGTGTGGATGTTTGTTACTCAATCACGCAAAAACTACTGGACAGATTTGGCAGAAATTTGGAATCGAGATAGATTATATCCTGGATTAACACATAGGGTACTTTTTATCCCGGAAAATCAAAGAGTTCTCGCGGGATTTTGAAAAATATAAATCCACGTGGACGAAGTCGCGGGCATCAGCTGGTAGGTATATAACTTATAGCCTATGTTACCTACTTCTGGATAAAGTAGCTTTCTAATGTGAAAGAAAATGTTAAAATTGATTCAATAGTTGCAGAGTTTATCGATTTCAAATAAATGAATCTTTCCTGTGCCTCGATCTGCTCAAAAAAAAATCACTCACCGATTTTAATAATTTGAACTGTTTCCAGATCTCTATGATCTTACTGGCGATATTTTGACTGCTATACCTATTTATGGAAGTGGCAAAGCAGTGTAAGTAAAACATCAACCCATAATGCGCGACAGATCGAGATGGCAATCGGGGACGGTGGGGACGTTTCGCACACCCGCACAGACCCCGCGCTAAACCGGTGCGGGATAGCGATTGTCATCTGCACCTGTCGCGATTCATCCCCATTCTAGTCTAGATAGGTAAGTAAGTACCTAATTATTGCATTATCTTATCTAATTGCAGGTTTGTCGTTGAAGGATTTAGATTTAAAGCAAAACTGTTCTTGAGACAATCGGATAATGAAAAATCTGTGATTATCGACAGGATAGAAGAAGCTATTTTCGATCTCCCGTCTGTCAAAGTAGGTATCTAGGCAGTCTAGGTCTAGGTATCACACTAATATTATAAAGGAGAAAGTTTGTATGTGTGTGTGTATGTTTGTTACTCCTTCACGCAAAAACTACTGGACGGATTGGTCTGAAATTTAGAATGGAGATAGATTATACCCTGGATTAGCACATAAGCTTCTTTTTATCCCGAAAAATCAAAGAGCTCCCACGGGAAATTTAAAAAACCTACATCCACGCGAACGAAGTCGCGGGTATCAGCTAGTAATAAATAATTAGGCGTATTAAGCTATACCTAATAATTCGTTCTATCTTATTTTAAAAGGTACCTACTCGGATTTACTTATTTGAAAAGATGCTAAACTAAACCGGTAGTTCATTGCACCTATAAAGGCCGCTGACCTTGTACCTGCACAGTAGGCGATTTTGTTTCAGTCAACTTTTCCAAGTGATTCAAATCACCTGCGTCTACTCTTGCTGTTTAACGTAGGTGAATTACTATTCACGGTATATATTCACGGTTTTAGATTTATTCCTTTACTTGTGGTAAAAGACCTACCTACCTGCCAAATTTCATGATTCTAGGTCAACGGGAAGTATCCTATAGGTTTCTTGACAGACACGACGGCCGGACGGACAGACAGACAGACAGACAACAAAGTGATCCTACAAGGGTTCGATTTTTCCTTTTGAAGTACGGAACCCTGAGGTACGATCAGACGATAGAAAAATAAATTCACCAGATGATAGAACAATCTTTATGCCAAAAGTCCTTCACTTACCTACCTATAGGTACCTCAATAAAAATGAGTTTTTACTAGTTCTAATAACTTACTATTTTGTACTTCCAGTCCAACATTAGTGGAGTCATAGGAGGAGGCGACATCGACGCTATCGTCAACGCTATAGTGGAGGAAGTGCTGGTCGATTACTCGGTTCGATTTCGCGGCGCCATTTCAAAGCTCGCTGCATACGCTTTCATCTCGATTGGAAACCCTATATTGGAACAACTCGACACTTGGCGATTCATCGAACCCTTGCTGCCCAGCTAAATAGAGAATTAAAATTTTATTTCATGTTAATATGTTACCTATAAATTATATGTAAATTTTGAATTTTCTGACTTTCATTTCTTTCAAATATAGGTAAGTAGTTACCTAATACCTACTTATTATTTATTACATCTGACTAGGAAATGCGGTGAAAAATAGCACACTTGGTTATAGAGAGAGAGCCAGCAAGGGTCAGACCTTCGTTATTTTATAAAAACTGAAAGTTTCCTGCGTATCGTCCCGAACAATGGGAAGGACGATCAGTGATTAAGCATGAAGTTTGGATCATGGTGGCTTTGGGAGGTTAAGAAAATGTAAAAAAAATCTTACGTCAAAATACAAAGTGTAATTTTTCTACAATTTTCTTCGGAACTGTATTAGAACATCATGCCTTGTTAGACACCTAAGTATCGTGGCAACCCCATGCCAGACACCCTTAAAGTTTAAAAGTTTAAGGGTGTCTGGCAGGGCTAAATAAATTTTTACTCAATCAACATATTTTTAGAGCCCATTACCATTTTAATAAGTTAGTACTCAATAACAATCTTATAGTTTTCACTACAATCATTGTTAGTGTTAATTACTGTTTAGGAAATAAATAAAACGAAAACCTTGTTAAATAGGTATAAAGGGTCCTGTCACGGGTTTAATAGGTACCTAGGTAAGTATAATTTCATCGAACGTAAGAATAACTTCATAATTTCACTTTACTTCACAGTAGATCACATCTTCACCACACTTCTCGACACAACCCCGAACTGTCCATTTTATAGCCTTCTGCACAAGCCTTTTTAATCACTGGAGAGTCTTCATACACTAGATCCCGTACTATGAAGTCGTATTCTTGTACAGTATCATCAAAAACATCTTGGATTATTGATGCAAAAGCGCCATTTATTAACAGCGTAAATAACATAGCGGCGATCAACATTTTGGCACACATTTTGGAGTTTTCAATTTCGAGTGGAAGCTGGGTTCTGTAGGTAGGTAAGTATATATAGTATTTTAACTTTAAATTCTGTTCAAGTGTGAGTCGGATTGGCACAGGAAGGGTTTCGTTCCTACCACTGTACAAGAAATAACTTATAACACTTTTTTGGGTTCCGTACCTCAAAAGGAAAAACGGAACCCTTATAGGATCACTTCTTTGTCTGTCTGTCTGTCTGTCTCTCCGTCTGTCGTGTCTGTCAAGAAAACCTATACCTAGCGTACTTCCCATTGATTTAGAATCATGAAAGGCAGGGAGGTAGGTCTTATAGCACAAGTAAAGGAAAATTTAGAAAACCGTGAATGACCGTGTGGTCATAATTATCACCAAAAAAAATTAAATGTGTTTCAATATTCAAAGATAACTATACCGAGTGGGGTATCATATGAAAGGGTTTTACCTGCACATTCTAAAACAGATTTTTATTTATTTTTATGCATAATAGTTTTTGATTTATCCTGTAAAATGTCAGAAATAAATACCCGAGTATGAAACCCTCGGTGCGCGAGTCTGACTCGCACTTGACTGGTTTTTTTTTTATGTGACCACAAATTCACGTATTCAGATTTTTTCCTTTACTTGTGCTGTAAGACTGCTACGTCTGCCAAATTTTATGATTCTGAGCCAACGGTACCTACCCTATAGGTTTTGATTCCCTTAATGGGTCTTGACAGACAAGCAACCGAGTGATCCCATTCCGTTCCTTTTTTCTCTGGAGATAAGGAACCCTAAAAACTAAGGTCAAATCGTATGTTTCCGTTCAATGATGATTGATGTGCCCACGCATTGCATCCGCAAATTTTGGTGATAACACATAATGTACATAAGTACTATATATGGTAACAAAGACTATATGAAAATAAGACAAAGATAAAAACCGCAAAAACTTGTATTTTTCATCAAATAATACCTACACTTGTTTTGGAAAACTGGATTATGTCAAAAAATTGGAGCTTTCACATTAGGTACATTATAATAATTATAATCAAGTAGGAACATGCAGCACGTATCCTAATTATTCCTTTACATAGTATGAAACTTGAAAAAGTACTTTAAAAAATATTTGGATTTTTAAATCTAAATTATGTAAGTTTTCTAGAAAGGCTTAGTGAAAAACACAGTGTAAAAAATAATTTTTGCGCCTCTATGATTATTGATTAGTAGTTATAATTAATGGCATACCATACATGTTGCATTCCAATTTCAGACCCAGGTTCTATTGATCTAAACTTGTAAAGTAGAATTATTTTGTTTACAAGACATCTTAAACAACTAAATAATAGATTATAATATTTGGAGCTGCTATAGAATAACAATATAATTTTTACCTTTATCAACAAGTTATATAATTTAATCAAAATATTATAAAATCACGTTAGTAACAAATATTGAGAGCTACAAATTAGTCAAAAATTCTGTAGTTTTATAATGTAGGTTCTCATGATTTTTATGAATTAATAAATAAGTGTTAGCAATTTATTGGTAGATTTAAAAATAATAAGTCTAAATTTATTAGTACTTTTATAGTAAGCTGGATGCCTGCATCTTCATCCGCATGCATTTAGTTGAATCATGCTTAACAAAAAACATGTATTTTTTGTGGCTATCATACCGAAACTGCATTTAACCAAATTGGTTGCAGTTTAGTAACACTACCATGTCAGAATTTATAATCAGAGTCCAAACTCCAAGTGACTGTAGTTGCATCAACAGTTACATGCAATAGCAAACATTGTAACTATTTCAATTTACTTATATAGGCCCAGTTTGAATACACAACACATTGCTTATTCTACTTTAAATTTTATTACAGTACTAGATGATGCCCACAACATCACACTAATCACACTAATATTATAAAGGCGAAAGTTTGTATGTGTGTGTGTGTGTGTGTGTGTGTGTGTGTGTGTGTGTGTGTGTATGTTTGTTACTCCTTCACGCACAAACTACTGGACGGATTTGGCTGAAATTTGGAATGGAGATAGATAATATCCAGGATTAGCACATAGGCTACTTTTTATCCCGGAAAATCAAAGAGTTCTCACGGGATTTCAAAAAACCTAAATCCACGCGGACGAAGTCGCGGGCATCATCTAGTTGTATGAATATGTTTTCAAAAATCCAGTGGGAATTTTTAATTTTTTGGGACAAAAAGTAGCCTATATCTATCGCCAGGATGAAAGCTAACTCTGTACCAAATTTCGTCAGGTACAGAGGTAGCTTGCCTGGAATTTGGCATTTTTATCCCAGAAAAGCAGTGTTCCCACAGGATTTTTAACCTGAATCCACGCGGATGACGGTGCAGACATTATCTAGTGTAATAATAATAATTCAAAATAGTTATTATTTCTAAAAACATAACATGAATAAATTTTTAAAAAAATATACTTATCTACAGAGTGTAGTATAGAATAGAACTTAACTGTTATAGAAGATCATTAGAAGGTACATAGTTACACCATTTTAGATTTTGGTGATGGTGGTGTTGGCCTTTCCTTTGGTGATGGTGGTGTTTGCCTCTCCCTAGGTTGTGGTGGTTTTTGCCTCTCTCGTGGTTGCGGGGGAGGATGTGCTGTGGCGCGACGGGGCTCAGGCGGCGGCTGTCGAGGCCTCGGCTCCGGAGGTGGATGTCGTTCACGAGGCATATACTTTTGACTTATCTTTGATTCATCGTCCATTGCAGCTTGGAAATGAAATGAATAGGTATGTGTTAATTAACACATTTTTAAGTACCTAACTGGAAATTCCGACTTGTAGGTAAGCATATACCTATTGTTTAACTGAATGGCTAGACAGAGACTAGAGAGCAAGGAAAGGAATATACTACCCTCGAAAGAAAATAATCACTACGTGTGGCCAGATAGACAAGAGCTTTCAAATTACATATTTCTTAGTAGTAGAGTACTAAAGAAAAACTCACTATTTCTCAGGCAGTGTTCAAATACTGTGGTACTTATAATTTAAGTGTTGTAATCGTTATTCAAGATTTTTATAGATAATGTATAATTTTAATTTATTTTCGTATTTTAGATTTTTTGTTTTCTTTGTTGTTGTTTACATTTTAATTTTTGACATTGACATTATTGACAATCACAGAACACTTTTGTCATAGGCACTTTTTTTTTTCTCTCGTCTGGCTTTACAAAGATTAGCTAATGTCAAGTTTATATTTGTAACAAGTTAGGGAAACTATGTACAAGGGGCCCCGTCTGTGCCAGCGCTCGCCAACACACGCGCGGCACTCCCTTAGAGCGCTTTCCAGTCAGTTTTAACAAAAAAAAAAAAAACACTCCAAAAAGGCAGAGCACGCCCGCCAGCTAACACCAACACAGACGAAGTCTCATAGGCACTTTTGTACAAGAGATTGTGTAGTAATGGTAGTAACATTATTAGAGTGTGACGAACACCGTGACGAACATGTGACGAATTGGTGTTAGTGACGAATAACTTTTCACCGTGGCCAGTTTCGTTGCTTTTCATAAATGTATTTTTATGGTTGAAAATTGAAAATGGTTGAAAGGGTTGAAAGGCATGCAGATAGCTAAGCTCATAATATTATGACGTAGTTAGATATCCGCTAAGAAAGGCTAGATAATTTCATCCCTAAAGAGGTAAAAATAAGGGTCTGAAACTTGTATAGTTCATGCCACGCCGAAATAAAATTCCAAAATTCGGAATCCATGATAATAATAAAATATCACTTAGATAAATTTATGCGTACAATCGATTAAATATATAAATATTATTTTATACTGATTTTGGGTTCGAACATAGTTACCGATTTTACATCTAAGCAATCTACCGGTTTCCCACTCTATATGTCTTTCATAGTCTATGTTTTATCTATTAAGTCTATGGTCCATCCATGAAGAACGTGAAGAACAAAAACTGCGAATGAAAAGTGATTTTGTTCGGGCGGAAAAATTGATATCCTTTCATGTGATTTAGATTTTGTGAATTTGTGTTTATGCAAAATTCATTGTAGACTGTGTTTATATAGTATTTTTGGAGCAAAGTTCCCAAAAAAACGTACCGCTTGGTAGTAATATGAGTAATGTTACCAACCAAAATGGAACAGGTCTAGAGCAGCAGGTCAGTGCCTCATGTACATGTACTTCGTATTGATTTTTAATGGATATAATGATCTGTTAATATAATAACCTATTCATTTATTTGTAGTGTTCAGTATTTTTAGCTCACCGAAACACGCATGCAATATTAGCTGCAAAATCTTTCTTTACGTGTATTGGGTTAACCAACATGGCGACCTGATTCTTCTAGGGTCTGATTGATTTTCTCATTTCGCCTCCTGCTGAATGGAGCGTATAGATACTTTATAAGCTTCATGAATGATTAGTTTAATCAAATGAAAATGAGGTCATTGTCTTGAGACAGTAGGTTTATATTGCCGAAATTCGTTTAGTGATAGTGAAGTCCAGATGAATCATGCCTATTTATTAGATTAAAACATTTCATATAGAAACCCATAGAAAACTTTCTCTTTAATTCCTTGTTTTGATTTTTCATCTTACTAGGATAATTGTAATTAATTAAAGTCTGACTTTTGTAATATTAATGTGGCAAAGATCCACAAGTGCTTACATATTATTATCTTAGATATATAATATTATTTTGTCAGTTAATGTAAAGAGAAATTATTTCTAGCATAAATTATATAGGTACTTAGGTATAAGTAATAAACAAAAAGACTTTATAATGTAAAGTACATAAATAGTTATAACCTACAAAATTAAATATTTCTCATAATGCATACTTAACTGCCAACTTATGACATCTTTGTTGCAAAGAGGAAGGCAGAGTACTGAAAATAAAACTAATCTTATTATTACTGGGAAATGGAAATAAAGGCATAATCGTTATAATTATTTTATTTATAATTACTAAGTCTTTACTGATTTTGACCGCAGTAGACTATTACATAATATTTAGTTAAACCCAATACTTTTTACTGGTAAAAAGTTGTGGATTTATATTGGCGTTTATTCTGATGTTTTCCTCTAAAGTGAATTTAGAGTATCCGCATCTGTTTTTTTTATATTGCAAACAAAAGATGGTAAATGAATTTTGAATTTCAAGACTAAATTTTAGTGCACTCTAATAGGCTCACAACTGGCATCTAAAGTCATGAGGTTGACAGTTCTAAATTAAATAAGGTTTGTCTGTTCTTTTCTTATTACAGTGGTAAGAAAAAGATGTGAATACTCTAAAATTTTGTTAGGCTCACAATCAGTGCCACTGTGGCTAATTCTGTTGTAAGCAATCCATACGCTGATATCCACTTAAATAGAGTAAAGCAGAGTTATATTCAGCTGGCCAAATTAATTTTTGAGAGGTGATGTAATAATTTTTCCATGTGAATCTATTAAGACTGGTTGGTTTGCTAATCATCTCCACCCATGTCTACTTTGGTGGATACCGGCCACCAGGCCTGTATCCACCAAAATAAAATTAATTGATAGTTCTTTGTATTGCTATCCATTTTATTAAGCCTCCTATGAAAAATGATAGCACTAGAACCTAGACCTAGAGATTGTGTACAATAGAATTAGCAGAAATGTTTATGAAATAGTTACTAAATGTGATTCATACTACTGATATACAGTTCAATGACATACATTCAGCTTAGCAGTTGAACTAACAGTAATTACATTCATAATTGATTGTACACCATAAAGCAAACAATCTACCTAACATTTACAAAATTCTTCAAAAGCTTGTACCGTCAGGCTGGTTCCTGGTAGTGAAGATCTGATGAATAGTTATGGAGATGGAGACCAAAACTCCTTAATGGGTATGGGTGAGGTGCTGGTTTCAAGCCATGCAAGACTATGGTGTGTGGGAGTCCCTACAAGAGACATATGACCTAAGACATCTATTGGTTGAGTTAATGATGATGAGACTTATTTTGTTACAGCTTGCTGGTCTGGACTTGCAGCCTCAGGCTCCTAAGAGTACTGGCCGCTACATACCTCCGCATCTGCGTAGGCAGTTGGAGTCAAAAGGTAATGTATCCTTCAAACAAGTCCTGTAATTGTACCCCCATGCTTTCAGTGTTTTCGTAATAATTCATATTGAAATAAAGGAAGCAAATTCATCTGATGTTTAGAAACAACTTCTTGTACCTCTCACATACTTGCTTGGATATTTATAAGTCATAAAGTCAACTGTGAATTCTATCACTACTACTAGTAGAACGGGTAACAGTGGAGCCCTGTTAATGTCACTCGGCTGTCTGACTAGAGCTTATTGCATAGAGTACATGTTTTATTAATAAATATATTTTTTATTCTTTTTTATTAGACAGAATGCAATTTCCAATTTCAATTAGTGGCAGAAGAGGCTTATGGTAACTAAAGTATGAAATAATAGAAAACACTGTATAATGTATTCGATCTCATTCTTTCCTGATGTATGTGTTTGTTTCTTTTTAGTGTTGTTTTTTCGTTTAATGGAGTTTGAAATAATTACTACTAAAGAAGTATCACTTCAAAAATGAGTGATGTTACTTCTCGAAACGAATTAAAATTATTACTAACGGCGCAATAATATTATGCGTTTTGTAATACAGGTGAAGAACCTAAGCGTACAAGCTTAGATTCTCATTCTAGCGACGCACGGGATAACCGTTCATCATTAGGAGGCAACTCTAGAGGCTACGACCGTGGTGGTCGGCGCGACGACCGCGACCGTGACCGCGACCGTGACTACGATCGCGGCTACGATTCGCGATACCCGCGCAGAGACCGCGGTAAGTGATAGCCCTGGTCAGGACACGGGCGGTGTAACGGGCAGGACATCGTACTAGCAACACATGGAATAACCCATCATCATTAGGACTCAACTCTACAGGCTACGATCGAGGTCGGCTCTGTGCGACGAATGCGACTCTGACTACGATTTGTAGTCAAGTTGCAAAGTATACAGAACTAGAACGCTACCGTCCTATTCCTAAAACTGGTTAACTGCAAAAGGAATTTTTGAGTTATTGCCAAAAGAATGTGGGAATTTTCATAAATTGATCTTCCTAAAAAGGAATGCTACGAAGGACTTCTAGTTTGGTCTTATGTAGAAAACTTTTTAGAAACTTCAGTTTTTCTAAATTCCTATGTGTTTTAGCGGTAACTTTTGAGTTACTTAAGTAGCTTTTGTAATTAAACCGCTTTTTAGAAATAGGGCGGCGCGGTGGAATGAACGGCAGGAGTTAACATGAACGCATGTCGGTAGCGTTGCGTTATATAGTTGTACACTAGATAACAACTCGCAACTATCCCCTGTTTGAATAGGTCGTGATACCGGATATCAGAATGGCGACGCGGAGCAGCGGTGGCCGGAGCCGGAGCGCTGGAGTGGCGGCGGCGGTGGCGGCGCTGCGGCGGGAGGCGGCGCGGGCGGCGGCGCAGGCGCAGGCGGGGGCGGGAGCGCAGGCGTTCGCGGACCGATGCCCTCACGCGACATACGGCGCGACGAGGACTACAACGAGCCTCCGCCGCCGCGCAACGACCGCTGGAAGGAGCCGGAGCCGCGCGCCGACGACCGCCCACAGTCGCGCTGGGCGTCCGACGACGTGCGACGCACCTCGTCTCGCCGGGACGAGGTACTCTTTGCTATTTCTGTACAGTTGCTTTGAGAGACGTGTAGCTTAATAATTGTCATAATATGTACATTAAGCAACCAAGTATCTATCATATTAAGCAACCAAGTCGGTAACTGTAATGATGGACGTTGGGAGTTAAACCGTCAGTCTCGATAAAACCTAGAAGTCGAAATCTTGTTCTTTTATTTAATTTTTATGTACATGGTAACCCACAGCATTATTATCACAGGAAAATCTCTTCCATTAAGTAATTAATGGAATGGGGTTACGATAGTCAGCAATGGGGAATACAACGCGTACTCTTAAAAGTAGAGCCCTAAAATATACAACAAATAGTTTGGTAATAACATTGTTGCATTGCAGAACGACTGGACAGTCCCGCTACCTCGCGACGAGCGGACGGAGTTGGAGCTGTTTGGCACTGGCAACACAGGCATCAACTTCTCCAAATACGAGGATATACCGGTTGAGGCCAGCGGCGAAAACGTACCGGACTACATTACTAGCGTGAGTATATTGGAATAGTGACTTTTCGGGCAGCATATACTCTGTACGTTAAAAATGTTCGCCGTGATTCTTTAAATTGACATAACTTTTTTATTTATGAACCGATTGACATGAAATAAACACTAAATGTTAAGTGAAGCTTACTACAATATATTAGCGAAAACCGTATCTAAATCGAATAAGCCGTTTCTGATATTAGCGTGCACAAACACACAGACAAACAGACAAAAAAAAAGTTAATTACAATTTCGGGTTCGGCATCTATATAATAACAACCCCTGCTACTTTTTTTTATATATTTCCATTGTATACACCACTTTTCTACAATTTTATTATATGTATAGATTTTGTTCAGTGCCAGCACAAGGCTACTTTTAAAATGGACGGAAAATAGAATGGACTAGAAGCCTGTCCCATAATTAAATGAGACTTAATAAAAGCGTACAAGAAATAAGCGTCACACAATAGGGATCACAATGTCGAACAAATGTAAATATGTTAAAGTAATGTAAAGTAAAAGTAAGTAATTTAAATGTAAAATGTAATGAAAATCTATTTAATTTAATGAAACAAACATAAAAATAGTAATTTTATAAAGAAATATAATTTACGTGAAAATATAAGGAAAAGCGATATTTTTTATATTTAGTCCACAAAACTGACCACAATTGTACTTTACGGTAACACTTGTACTTAATTGTAATTTAACGAAAATATAACGAAAAGCCACATTGCTTTGTGTTTTCCAACAGTTTGAGGATGTTAACCTGACGGAAATAATGCGCTCGAATATAACGTCCGCCCGCTACGACAAGCCGACACCGGTGCAGAAGTACGCGATCCCGATAGTGTTAGGCCGGAGAGACGTCATGGCGTGCGCGCAGACCGGCT
Organism: Maniola jurtina; assembly: GCF_905333055.1. NCBI lineage: Eukaryota > Metazoa > Arthropoda > Insecta > Lepidoptera > Nymphalidae > Maniola > Maniola jurtina. The sequence continues at coordinate 7,406,276 of NC_060032.1, forward strand.
CGGGCAAGACGGCCGCCTTCCTCGTGCCCATACTCAACCAGATGTACGAAGCGGGGCCCGTTAAGCAGTAAGTGTTTACCATTATTATATGAACCTTATATAACGCGCTACAAGCCCGCAGCGGTGCAGAAGTACTGTATAGGTTTCTTGACAGACACAACAGACAGACAGACAAAGTGATCCTATAAGGGTTCCTTTTGAGGTACAGTATCCTAAAAAGGGTGTAAACTACTTACTAAGAATTTTTAGCGATTGCACCTGAGCGAAGTGGGGGTAGGTCAGCTATTATACTGTAACTTTTTGTTCGTAGGCCTTTCAACAGACGCAAACAGTATCCGCTCGGCTTAGTGCTGGCGCCAACCCGCGAGCTGGCCACGCAGATATTCGACGAGGCTAGGAAGTTTGCCTACCGCTCGCGCGTGCGACCGTGCGTCGTGTAAGTATTATACACAAGATAAATAAGATGTATATACTTGCACCAACTACCTCTAATATCTATAGCTATGTCCTTTGCACCATTTTGGTTGCCTGGAAGAGATCGCTAGGTAGCGATAAGGCCGTCAAATAGCATTGCTTTCTTTGTACAAAGGGCCACGCATACAAATGTACAACAAGCATTATGCACCACATATTTACCAAACCAGTACCATACAAATTGTCTATTTTTGGCGAATTACAGCAAATTTAGTTTAATGTTAATCACTCTGTACAGATACGGCGGTTCCCCAATCCTAGACCAGTTCCGCGAACTGGAACGCGGCTGCCACCTGCTCGTGGCCACGCCGGGGCGACTCGTGGACATGCTGGCTCGCGGCCGAGTGGCGCTGGACCATTGCCGCCATCTTGTTTTGGACGAGGCCGACAGAATGTTGGACATGGGCTTCGAGCCCCAGATCCGCAAGATCGTGGAGTGCCACACGATGCCCAAGACCGGGGAACGACAGACGCTCATGTTCTCGGCGACCTTCCCCAAACAGATACAAGTCCTCGCTCAGGACTTTCTGTACAATTATGTTTTCCTCGCCGTTGGACGCGTTGGATCCACTTCTGAGAATATCACCCAAAAGGTAACCAAAACACCGCGCGAAATATAAAAGAACTAGATGATATCCGCGACTCGCCTGCGATTTTCCGGGATAAAATTAGCCTATGTACTCCCCTAGGATGCAAGTTGTCTCTGTACCTCGTCAAAATCGACGGATGGGCAGTAAAAACATGCAGACAGACACTTTCGTATTTGTGATAGTAAGTATGGATAGTAAATTTATAATATACAATATACATACCTAATAATATTATAATAAATGCAAAAATGTGTGACTGTTAGTCTGTTAGCTATTCACGGCTCATCCGTTTAACTATTTTGACAGGCACAAGAATAGAATTCATCTCAAAAACTTTGCTACTTTTATCCAGAAAAACAAAAGAGTTCCCACAGGATTTTTAAACCTAAATCCCGCGGACGATGTCGCGGGCATCACAAAAGAAGATAATAGATATCTGTATATAATGATAGTCAAATTATTCTGATTGTGAGTTTTATATGCTATTTAATTTCAGGTGGTATGGGTAGAAGAACAAGACAAACGATCCTTTTTATTGGATCTGTTAAACGCGTCGAACCTGCTGCAACGTTCGAAAACTGAAGAAGACGACCAGCTCACGCTCGTCTTTGTAGAAACTAAGAAAGGCAAGTTATACCTATTTTTGATACTGTATAAAAAACATTAAAAGACCCTACCCACTAGGTGGACAGACGACATCAAACGAGCCGCAGGGAGCCACTGGATTCAGGCGGCGCAAGACCGCGGTGTATGGAATTCCCTACCTAGACCTATGCCCAATGGTGGACGTCTAATGGTTGATAGTGGTGATAATAAAGAATTACTGTGCACTTTTGTAGTAAGCAGATGGGTTGACATTGTTTTAAACAGATTAATCTGTTATTTTGAAAAGGGCATATATGTAGTTAAAACCGAGTATGAAAAAATGGTTGCTTAGAGTCTGCATGTTTCCTCCAAAAACGTCACTAGCCTGCTGTTTAATTCCAGAGATAATATTATGGTTGCGATCATCTTGAACCACTTGTTTTTATAGTACAGGCACAGTGTAAAAGGGAGACAGTAGTCCAAGGCCTTTGATTTCCTATGATCAACATAGGACCTCCTTGACGCAGTGCGATGCACTGTGGTTTCATAAGTGGGAGGTCCCGGGTTCGATTCCCGGCAGGTGTTTAGAATCTTATAATTTCTAAATTTCTAGTCTGGCCTGGTGGAAGGCTTTGGCTGTAGCTAGTTACCACCCTACCGGCAAAGACGTGCCGCCGAGCGATTTAACGTTTCGGAACGATTCCTTGTAGAAACCAAAGGGGTAGGGGTTTAATAAATACTGCCATAACCCCTACCAGGTTAGCCCGCTTCCATCTTAGACTCTATCATGCCTTAGCACCAGGTGAGATTGCAGTCAAGGGCTAACATGTATCTGAATTAAAAGAAAAAGGAGCCCTAAATATGTAGCGCCAGTTTGGTGCACTCCTTCCTCCCGCACTTACCGCACGATTGCTCTCTAAACGGCTTCGTCGAACCTCTGCAGCATGTAATAGCATATCCTTACTCTGCGGTACAGGTGCAGATCAGCTGGAGGAGTTCCTGGACGCGGACGGGTACCCGGTGACGTCGATCCACGGCGACCGCTCGCAGCGCGAGCGCGAGGAGGCGCTGCGGCGCTTCCGTACCGGACAGACGCCCATTCTGGTCGCCACGGCTGTTGCCGCTAGAGGTAGGCTTTCCATAACTTCATCCGATTAAAATATAAGCCTCAATAGCTCAAAGGCTCAACAGAACAACGAGAGCGCCATTTGGGTGCCCCAACCTCACTTCATAAAGCCCTCGGCAACCTGGGCGGTCTACAAGGAGTACTAAACTTGGATGCTGGAGCGAGCTTGGATGGCTGGAAGACTTCGGCGGGGAGGGGCAACGCAAGGACAACGGACGGAAACGTTTAAGTGTGGAAACCAGCCCAGAGAGAAGAAAGAAAGAAGCTCAACGGTTATAGAAGTGAACTGAAATCCGAAAGGTTGGCGATTCAATCCCCACCCGTTGCACTATTGTCGTACCCACTCCTAACACAAGCTTAACGCTTAGTTGGCCGGGAAAAGGGAAAGTTAGTCTTTTTTTTCTAATCCGGGCTTCTAACAAAATGTCGAGACTTCGATGTCACTGATAGCGCCAGATGTTAGTACATTTGACGTAGCTACCCCTAAAGTAGCCCTATTTTTCTTTGATTTTACGTCACCATAGTCTAAAATGAAACTCAACGAAAGCCATCAAGCTCATTTGACATTGGTTAGTTTTACATTATATAAAAATAATATAATTCGCCAATCTCGATCTCTATCTAGGCAATCCTAAGAATTGCCCGGAAGTTCTAAAATTTAAGTCCAAAGCCGAAACCCCATCCATCTGGGCATTTCCGAGGATTTCCTTAGCTAATCACGATGTGGTAACATTGGACTATAACATGGATTAACTTTGTCTAGGCTTGGATATACCCCACGTGCGTCACGTGATAAACTTTGACTTGCCGTCGGACGTGGAGGAGTACGTGCACCGCATCGGTCGTACCGGCCGCATGGGCAACCTCGGCGTCGCCACGTCCTTCTTCAACGACTCCAACCGCGGCTTGGCAAGGGACCTCGTGGAGCTACTCGTTGAAGCCAAACAGGATGTTCCCAAGTAAGTATATAGCTGTAGGCTTACCGTTGCATCGACGGTTTCATTGGTATCTTCATGGCTTGGGAGGAGTGACGGCTAACATAAATCGCTGCTCCCTCACCGCGCAGCTTTTTCAAGAACCATCTCAGGTTACCGATAGACCTAATGGTTATTGTTAGAAATTTTGTTGGACCTCTATTTGTCTCGTATAAACCATTGTGAGGAAAAAAAGATTTTATCTTGAAGAATTTTCATTTGCCACATGTAATTCAGCATATAAATAGTGTTTCATGTTTTCAGTTGGCTAACTAGCGCGGCTGTCGACGGCCGCTCCGGAGGCGGCGGTAGACGCGCAGGCGGTCGCTCCGGCGGTGGCGGTGGCGGGGGCGGCGGTCGCTTCGCCTCCAGCGCCAGCGGCTTCGGCGCGCGGGACTTCCGTACGCAGTCGCGACAGGCGCCGAGGTCTGCCGGCCCGTCTACCATCGGAGGAGGTAATATTACAGTTGCCTAACAGTTGTTTGGTTGGTTTTATGATGTGGTGATTATAAAAAGAATACCCGGCTGAGTTTGTTGTGGGCTCTTCTCAGACCTGGGCGTGTTTGGAACCCTCGTAACTTAAAGTAACAAGCGCAACAGAAGGCGGAGGCAGGTTCAAACCTAAGTCTTCTTCTTCGGGGCTGTGTAGGTCTTTAAATTCCCTGTATCACTTCGACCGTTTCCGAACCATTGTGATCGCCACCAATTTTAGAGTTCTACTTTGGGATATGTTTTAATAGTAGGTATACATAAAAAGAATAGCTGACTGATTGATCAATCTATTAACGCACAGCTCAAACTACTGGACGGATCGTACTGAAATTTGGCATGTAGAAAGCTATTATGACGCAGACACTCGCGAAGGATTTTTGAAAATTCAACCCCTAAGGGGGGTAATACGGATTTGAAATTTGTAATATCCCCACTGAGTGTTATGATAAAATTACTGTCAATTGCCAATTTTTTCTAGCATGTTACCGACCTAATTCGTACGTTTTGTGGTAGGCTTCGGATACGGCGGCGGTTCGTACGGCGGCAACTACGGCAATTCGTACGGAGGCGGCGGCGGCGGCGGCGGTGGCGGAGGCACGGACTGGTGGGGCGACTCCTAAGCGCCACCCGCCCGCCGCGCCGCCCTACCCTGGACGAACAACTAACACGTGTCGTCGCAATGCTACGTCTCACGCAAGGGTTATACACTACACATTACACAAGACATTGGCACCCTATAGTTGAGCCATTAAAAACATGTGAACTGAGTCGTAAATCATTTTGATCGGTCCTCTCGCTCGCTCTTACAGGTCCTATAGAACTGGAACCTAATTCTCTGGTGTTGTGTAGTACTAACACTAAAAAAGGATTTGTGGTTTATCAACAACCGATGACAGGTTTTAAAGAGCGAGGGAAAATGATACAAAATTAACCACCCTATAATCCCTCGTATCCCTTAATCGATAACGACTTCTGCAGCATTCTCAATCCTATGATCATATTGACCTTGTGACTCAGTTCGCACGTTTGAAATAGTTCAACTATAATCAAAACCTATTCTGCTAATGGTGATAGTGCTGCTGTACACAATCTCTGTAGACGGAAGTTAATAATATCTTAATAGGATCCATCTGTTGATAAGTTACTTAGCAACGTTTTTTACACCTACATACTTTTTTTTGTGGACCCTAAGGCCTAGGAGATAATTTGTATCCTATACTGATGATAATAATTTTTGTGTCCAAATCCCATCTAAACTAGTTAATGTCAGTTCAATACACTTTAGTCACTACACACTACAATTTAGTCGAATACATGATACCTACATTGTTACCGACGCCTAACTTACTGTATTCATAAATATTTGACTTTGTTATTTGTAACAATGTATTGGGTTTTCACAAATAAAGTTGCTAAAGTTACATATCAATTGATTTCAGATTGTTTATTAATTTCGGTCTAAGCCAGTCTAAATTTTTCAGTTCTAAAAATAGTGCTATCTTTTATGATCGGTCACCAGAGTGGAGCTGATGGCCTGAGTTAATTATATTTAACAGATCAATTAGATGATTGATAGATCACATCATCTATTTGATCTGCTATAACCTGCCAATTCAGACTGGATTAGAGATGGTGTACGATCGATAAAGCGGCAATACTAAACTTGACAGGTCTAAAATTAGTTCAATTCAAATTATTTTTATTCTATTAAACTTTTACAAGTGCTTTTAAATCGTCAAAATAATCTACCACTGGTTCGGAATGCTGTTCCTACCGAGAAGAACCAGCAAGAAACTCGGCGGTTGCTCTTTTCAAATGTACAATTTACAATAATATGCCAATTATTTATTGGAAGCATAATTTCTCGTTTCCTAGGAGAGCGGTGCCCGTGTATAACCGCAAAAGAGTTTCTGAAACCGCGCCATCTTGTTTTGAGAGATGTTTCAGTGACGTCATTCGACGTTAGAGCTTTGGTCTCAGCACCGCTATCCTATGAAATTAGAGCTTTATGAACTGGATAACAACTCCAGCCTGTTAATTTAAAGTACAACTGAATCGACACCATTGACACTAATCCTGTCGTAAAAGTGAGGAATGTCACCCACTTAACGACAAGTTTTCACAAAATCAATACAAAACTACATGACTCAGGCTGAAATCTATAGAGCGCACTTTGACTTTGCTTAGTCTTCAGCTTCCGTTAAAACGAGACAGATTTATGCCAGCGATATGACGCTGTCTCGTTTTAACAGTGTCTTAAGTTTAATCTATGTCAAAGTGCGCTCTGTAAATCTCAGCCTCAGTGTAGTAGAACGTTCGGGTATGTCCGTTGTTCAACCATTAGCAGCACGAATTATATTTATTTTAGTAATACAGTTATGAAGATTCAAAACGATAAATTAAGGGGGTTTTTAACAACTTAGTGTGTATGTGTATTGTATAACAGGCGCATGAGACGTAGGCTTAACGATGTCATTTAGGTGAACCGTCTCAGTCCATGCAAATTTATTAATGAACAAGTTCTATGAAAAAAATTTAGTCCAATGTAACCTATGAAGTAAATAAAACTGTGTTTCCACTGAAGCGGAGCGAAGCAGAGGTGTGTTTTCGGCCAGTAAGATTATTGAAAGATAATGTGATAGCTTTTCGACTCAAGTGATGCACTATATGCACATAGACATGTGCTTCGGCCATTCTGATTTTTATTGACCTCTATCAAGAATCAGCAGCTCGATTGCGGTAGAATGTCAGTTACAATGTCACGATCGCAATCAGTTCTAATTGGTTGACGCTCGCTCACTATTTACTACAATTATTGTTGCAACAACAATAGCATAAATTTAGCCAATAACAACAATTGCGATTGTAATTGGGCTGCTGAACACGTCCCCAAAGCAGTTCAGCTTTACTGGAAACGCACCCTTATTTAATTAATTGCCCCAGTCTTAGGGCCTGGCTACGAATCGCTGCATATTAATTTACGTAAAGGTACGTTCACACTTAGGGCAAACGTTGGAACAATGTCATCATGCGCAAGAATATAAAGGCGACTAAGACTATCATCTAGAAGGCACACTTTGTCTTTGCTTAGACTCGACACTGTTAAAATGAGACGGTGCTATATCGCTGGCATAAATCTGTCTCGTTTTAATTGAAACTTATGTCAAGGTATTCTATAGATAGTTATGCCATTCCTTCAATAGATTTGCATGGATTTAGTGGCGATAATAACCTCACACGAATCAACCCGAGTCACAACACACACTCAAAATTGTCAATGTGATATCTCGAGCGTATTTCAAGGGCTATGACTTTAAACATCGTCCGATCAATTGTGCCACATTTGTGTCCGTTCGCACACTTGCTTTAAACTCTCACTGAACGAGTCCGGTCGTACTTCTTTTCAGTTCTGTTGCAAATTACGTAAAAAAAAACCCCCAAACAGATTTAACCTAAAGATGTGCTATGTGTCGTTGCGTTCGTATGACTCCCTACAATTTTTTACTACATTAATTCAATTCAATTCAATGATCTATTCAAAAAAATGTAGGTACAATATGCTGAAATAATGTCTGATGAGCCTTATTATACATTTTACCACTATTTAATTTGCCGCTCCGTCGCGGTTTCACTGAGTGATACTCGAAAATAGACCTTTAAAGGCTACCGCCGCAGTTTGACGGCTAGATTGTAAAAATAGCAAGAACCTTAGTGGCTGACACAATTGTATTGACTAGAGTAGACTTAAATGTATAGTTGCAGCAAGAATATAAACGTGAATCGAGACCAAGTGAGCGATTACTCGCTTTATCCCTACTCTGTCAAATTCTCTTTTTCTGTTTATTCTACGCTTGCCTTGCACTGTTTATGATCACGGAAGGAACTTGGCTTTCGAGTTCGATCGCAAAAACCTTAAAAAAAAAGATTCCGACGAATTGAGAACCTCCTCCTTTTTTGAAGTCGGTTAATAAATAGGATCGAAACGGAGTGGAACCAGAATCGTGTGGTACGAGCTTAAAGCAATGTGCAAATTTTTAGGATAGTTTTATTAATGTACTCTATAGAGTCGGACTGAAATTGACCCGTAACGAATACGCGGGAGAGAGCGGTGCGGCACACACGTGTATTTGCAACGCGACGCAAGTTCTGAATCTCAGGTGCGCGGCTTGCAGTTGCGTCTTTACATTTTACGTAAAAATCATCAAACGTCAATTTAGGGCCACCATAGTAAAATAAAAACATTGCGAGAAGACGCTACTTGTTTACATAATAATAATTTATATAAATGCAGAGAACATCAAAAATTTCTTAATCTGATATTCTAAGTGCAGGCGACTAATAATAATATGCCCTCCCCATCGCTTAACACTAAATAAACATCAAACTATGATTAAATCTAAAACTATAAAAACCTTTAATTCTTGTTCATTTAATAAATCATCAAAAATCATCAAAACTGTTCGAGAAAAAGGCTTCAAAGTCTATAAAGCCTAGGAGTTTAAAAAACGCAAACATGGTACTGTAATGGTTTTATTTTATGGAATATTGACGCGTTCGTTAAACGTTCGTATTAAATATTCTCGAGAATGTTTCTTGCGTATAATATTATATATCCCTACATCTATTTATCGGGCAGAAACGTCACCCAGACGACTTTAAACAAAATTAAAGCTGTTTGTCTGTGACATCAGGTATTAATAAACTATGTTATTAAGACTTCCCAAAATCGTTTCTTAGTGCTTTAGGTCAATTGATTTAGTCTGTGCGTTGTCTGTCAGTCAGTCACGATATTGTTTTATATGTATAGATATTTTTACTATAAATATTATATTTTAGACTTTTTGGTCTTGGTACAGATATTTATTACATATGACCAAAGAGTATATATATACTCTTTGTTTAGTTCTTGTGCTCATATTTATTTTAGCTTTTTCACACCAGTAAGTTGCTTAAAGTTGCACATAAAATAACCCAGTGAGATTAACTAACGATTACTTTTTTTTAACTTTGTTAAAGTGGCGCCAGCTAGTGATTCAGAAATGGTGGCCCTAAGTTGCCCGTATATAAGAGCGCGAGGACGATCCTGACTAACGCACTTAAAGTGAATTATCGCAGCTGTTACTAGACAAATGAATGATGAAATGAAATAATTGATTCATTTTTAACAAATACATTGATATCAGTCTTTATAGGGTTCCGTACCAAAACTTAAAAACAGAATCCTTGTAGTAAGACTAAATTCCTCCGTCTGTGTCGCGGCTTAATTAACTAGCACAGTTTTTAAGAAATCAGCAATAAGAAATTAATAAATCTTTACGAACAAACTAAGTTTTGCACCCCGAATAAAGCGGATTTGTTTTAAGACGCTAGATCAATTTAACCAATATTATGTTATTTACATGTTTGTTTTTCAATATAGGGAAACCTCGGAGAGCTAGTCTGACCCCCACTTGACTGTAACACTTGTTATTTGATTTCCCATGATGACCTTTAATCTTTTAAACTTTTATATTATTTTGTATTTTTTATGTTAAATGAATCGATTCTTAACTAAATAGTAATGTATTTATTTTAGTAGCAAATTATAATAAACTGATTATATTGTACTGTTTTTACGCTACAAAACACTTAAATCAAGAAAACAAGGAAATTAAACTTTATGATGAAAATAGGGGTTCCATAGATAATAATTTCAATTTAATAATTTAAATATTAGACATTAAAAAAATACATCTTATTCATACCAGTTTTCACACCTGTGTATTAATTTTGCCACTAGGCTGAGATCTTCAGAGTGTAATTTGACTTTACTCAGACTTTAAGTTTCGGCCAAAAAGAGACAGCGATATAAAGCTGTCTCGTTTTAACAGCGTTATAAGTCTGAGCAAAGGCAAATTATGACCATAGATTTTAGTCTACGATTGAATGACAATTCCTTTTCTTTAACGTTATAAAGTTCGGAACGGACTTCGTCTGTGTTGGTGTTAGCTGGCGGGCGTGTTCTGCCTTTTTGGAGTGTTTTTTTTTTTTTTGTCAAAACTGACTGGAAAGCCTCTAAGGGGGTGCCGTGCGGCGTGTCGGCGAGCGCCGGCACAGACGGGGTCCATACTTGTATAGTTTAACTAACTTGTTACAAATAACTACAAACTTGACATTGGCTAATCTTTGTAAAGCCAGACGCGAGAAAAAAAAAGTTCGGAATAGATACTGTGATTAATTCACTTTAATATTAGAAAATTATTATGTTCCGTGTGCAGCACGTCAGTTTTGGTCGTGACTCGCACGCATTTTATCATTTCTCAGTAACTATGATGTGAGTAGTTGATTAATATAGAAATATTTTTGATGTTCGATCTGTATCGTGATTCGTTCGGAACGTAAAGTATTTCGATTTTTTCTATTTTACGACTGTCTCATTGCTGATTCACTCCCGATATAAAATTTTGAAGCATTTACGCACCCTAAAATCGATGTAGCTATTTAATGCATAGTATATGCGGTCGTGAATACCGATACAGTATCATAGTAATGTACTAAATTTTGTCAGTAGAAATCCCATATTGTAACATCTGTCACCATCTGTGGTCTATAATTTGAATGTGAATTTACCAATAAAAATTTAAGAAACAGAACACCTGTTTTATTTTTTCCTACTAGACCTATAGCTTAGCCTTCGCTTGGTCGAATTTGCATAACAGCTAAACGACTTTGGGGGCGAACATTGTATGATGACGTTTCATCGTATCCTTCAATAGGTAAAACATATAAAGTAAGTTATCGCAATTACTTTAGATTGATTGACAATTTGTTAAGTTTCCCAACGCTCTCCTGCTTTGAATATAAACCAATCAAATTCAATGAAATTTTATAGACACTAGTATCGTGTATGGTTTGCCAGATTTCTATAATATTTAAATGAGAGTCAAACTCACGTTTATCAAGTTTATATACCTTCAGTTAGTCTCGTCTGACCTACGATGCGAGTGCGAGCTCGCGCAGATATTCCACGCGCTCGTGTACTATGTACGGATGTAGAGCTATCAGGTATTACACATTAATCTATGGATGTAGCACTCGCACTAATGCAGATGGCGAACGCAGGGTGTGGCGCGCGGGTTGGTATGCTCCTGTTCCCCGTACGTTGCGCCTCACTGACCCCTAAAAAAAGCAATTGCGATGCGTCTTGCGGTTAAGTTCAGCTGGGATGGAGTGCGCTTGCCACGAAGATGTCTATTTACTCTTTCTTTGAACGTGTTCAAGTTATACGTGGCAAGAAACACGGCTTCTATGTAGGTAGGTAAGCATGTACCTATAAAACTAAAATGCCTACCTACCTACAATAATTTTATCTAAGCATGTCTTCAAAGTTTCATATTATTAATTTATCTCATCGATTACATCCGTAATGGCCAATGGCTTATTGAATACGTCTTTTTGTGGCGCCTTTTTATTTGGAGATTGCGACCGAGCGGTCGGGACCCCGCCGTGAAGGCATCCACGGAATGCCTAAAAGGTGACTCGTGGATAAATTACGGACATTTCTTCTATTTTAACGATTCCCTTTATTATTTAATTTATTTTTATTGTATGTTACACATTTGCTTTGTAACAATGTTTGTTTTTGGGTCTCATTAGCATAAGGCTCACGCTGCGGCCAGAAAAATGGGCGATGCAGCCATCTTGATTTTTTGAGTCTAATCTCTTAACGGCTGTAAGAATTTCATGTGTCCAATAAAAGAGATAGCGGGATGTCTCAATTGTATAGTAATTTGTAGGTTTTTTTATCGCATCTAGCTTGTGACATAATAAAACAATTAATTTATTATGGCCATGTGAGATGATTTCGATTAGTTTATCGGCGGCGCTCGCTGTTGGACGTTAATAGTTTTATACAAGAGGTAATTTTATTAATTGCCCGTTGATGGAGTGTATGGATGGATCGTTAAACTGCTCTCATACGGGACACATCGATACCTATCCAATTACCTACCTACATATCTAATAGCTAGTGCCTCAAAATACTTTTTATTCTTTTCAAATTACTTTGAGCGGTAACTTGGCGATAACCCCATTCCTATAGAATCTATAAGAAACGCTATTGTCTAAAATGATCTAGGTACACTATACAATAGCATTTCACGCTGAAAACTACTTTTTGACAAAATTTCAAAGGTTTTCAGGAGTTCTCTTTTAGGCTGGGCGGCAGCTCTACCCACGAAAAGTACCTAGTAGGTACCTACCTATACCTACTTATTACGAGAAGTTTAGCTTTTGCCTTTCATAAGGAAATTAATCCATACTAATATTATAAATGCGAAAGTGTGTCTGTCTGTCTGTCTGCTACCTTTTCACGACCCAACAGTTTAACCGATTCTGACGAAACTTGGTAACTACAGGGGTAGCTTATATCCCGGGGATGGACATAGACTCCTCTTTATCCAAGAAAATCAATCCCACGGGATTCCTAAAGATCCATCCGTTTAACCGATTTGTTTTAAATTTAGTACCGAGGTAGCTTGCCTCCCTGTTATTAACGTAGGCAACTTTTTATCCCAGAAAATCAAACACTTCCTTATTCTTATCCCTTCCCACGGGATCTTTAAAAAACTAAATCCACGCGGACGACGTCGCGGGCATCCCCTAGTGAATAATAAAAAGTCGGCATTTACTTAAACGGTGAATGAAATAATGAGCAGACCCTAGTTAATTACAGGCCCTGATCTAAGATCTAAGGAGAGATATCAACACGTAATTTTACACAGTCATAGCAAGAAAATTACCTTCTTAATCTATTTTGATGTCGCCGTAGATTGATAAGGCATGATTTAATAATTAAAATTTAATCTTAAACTTCAATTAAATCTAACTAAAACGTCTCAACATAATAATGTTATGGTGGTTGTAAGATGACCTGCGCTATTTCTCGAGAGGCTTAATCGCTGCGATTAGAGACGAGATAAAATCAACAGTTGATTTATGGGGAGCCGCGCGCCGACTGGCCTTGCGTATGCGCTGGATAGGTATTTGTTATTTATACACAAAAATAAATGTTAGTAGGTAAGTACCTAGGTAGGTATAAAACTAAATAAAACCAAAATTGTGACAAAAGTTATGCACCTAAGTAGTTACCTTACCTGTAGTTAGTATCTACCTAGGTACCTACCTAGGTATCTGGGTTCAAAGTTGTGCGTGAGTAGGTATTTAGTTTTAGCTATATTTATAGTCATAAGTCAAGGAATAATTGACTTTGGTAGAGAATCGATATCTCGACGCCTGGATATCGATCATCGTTACCTCGACATCGAATTTCGACACCTTGGTATCGACCTTCATTTTCATCTTTAACTCTATATCGATCTTCGTTACAGCGAAATCGACTTTCGTAACCTCAACATTGACCATCGTTACCTCGAAGTCAACCTTTGTATCTCTGACATCGACCTTTATTACGTTAACATCGACCATCGTTACCTCGAAGCCGAACTTCGCGTTACCTAGGAACACGATACCTCTGTTTCCTACACATCAACCTTCGTTACCTTGATATTTAACATCGTTACCTCGACATCGTCCTTCGTTACCTCGAAGTCGATCTTCGTTACCTCAACACCGACCTTCGTTACCTCAACACCGACCTACGTTACCTCGACATCGCCTTTCGTACCCACGACATCGAATTTCGTTAGTAGAGGGGCCTATTTTCGAGAAATCGTCCAGATAATTACTATTATAGTCATATTCTGAGTCACCTATTAATTTATACTTAACTAACTAACACTAGGTACCTATAGATAGGTACCTATATACCTATTCGAAAGAAATAAGTAGGTATAAGTAGAAAAAGATTGTTACCTAATATTTTACTTTTGTTTGCATCGTATTCCTTACGGCTGAGAATCATGACCATTGACCATAACCACAATGATAGGATAATAATGCGGTAGGTAGGTACTTAGGTATATTTCTTAATCGGAAGTTGAACCTGAAACTTTCCGCCATTCACATACCTAACTGCTCAAACGAAATCGCCAAAATAATAGCTACTTATGGTGTATCAAAGGACTTCAGCGTTTCAATGGACTAAACAATTTGTTGCCCTATCTATTGTTTTATCTAAGAAGATCATAAATTGACTTAAAGGAATGACGTGTTTAGCACCTGTTTATTGTAATTTATAGTACACTATTGTCTGTGCTATTGTTATGTAAACCAATTTTATTCCAGTACAAGTGTAAATTAAAAATTTATAACACCCCGGACAAGTGAAGGTTAAAGTAACTAGAAAAGAGCTGATAACTTACAAACGGCTGAACCGATTTTCTTGAATTATAGCTAAGAACACCACCTCGACCAAGCCACCTTTCAAACAAAACAAAACTAAATTAAAATCGGTTCATTAGTTTAGGAGCTATGATGCCACAGACAGATACACACGTCAAACTTATAACACCCCTCTTTTTGGGTCGGGGGTTAAAAATATCACACCATTTGGATATTATGCAAAATATAGGTAGGTAGGTAGGTACCTATACCTATTGGAAAAGCAAATGAAAAAGAAATGATAAGTTGGTAGGTTCGTATTGATTCTTTTCTGTTGCTGCTGTGATAGCCTTAGGTCAAGACGTTGGCCTTCTATTCCTGTCGGTGGTCGGGGTTCGATCCTGGGTACGCATCTCTAACTTTTCGGAGTTATGTGTGTTTTAAGCAATTAAATATCACCTTGCTTTAACAGTGAGGGAAAACATCGTGAGGAAACCTGCATGCCTGAAAGTTCTCCATAATGTTCTCCAAAGTGGGTCAAGTCTGCCGATTCGCACTGAGCCAGCGCAGCAGACTATGGCCTAATCTCTTTTCATTCTGAGAAGAGACCCGGGCTCTGTAGTGGGCCGACGATATGTTAATCATGATGATGTATTAATTTTTAGATGTTTAAGCTTCTGATAGTACCTAAGTACTACTTACATAGTAGCAACGTAAAACCATAAAACTATACCAGTAGTGATGAGTTGATTACCTATCTTAAACCTACCTAAACGATATACCTACATACACACGTATACCTATTTAGAGCCTAATTAAGTAAAACCTTTTATGTTCTCTACTTTGAATCAATCTTTATAGAGTTCTTAATTAACTAAGACATCCTATATGAAAAATATTTATTATAGCGAACAAATAGGTATGTATCCAAACAAAGAGTGAGCTTCTAATAAGCATTACGTTGGTCACTTTGTCATGCTCGACTTTGTTATTCGTGTAATGGCCAGTGATTTATGGGTGCGTGTTTAAACCAACGCGTCCCGTCACGGTGGGCTCATGATTTTCACTCTACCTACATTATTTCAAATAAAGAATGTTTCCTAAACAAGACGTTGGGAGCTGCAATTGTTCGTTTTGCATTGTGCACATACTCTATGTAGGGTTACCATGGGTGTGCGCTTTGATGGACCAGCTTTGATGGCGGTACCTATGTATTTATTTACAAAATTTCAAGTTAGTTACGTAATTTCTGTATTAGATAAGCTATATTTTTTGCTAAAGAACACATGAACAACGCGTAGCGGCAACGTCCAGTGCAGCTAAAAGTTGTAATAAGTGAATACTTACAGTAAAAGGCTAACTGATAATAAGTATTATGTGAATACAAGGAACTATAATAAAATGTTCATCTAGCTCCTAGGAATCTGCTTTGAATATAAATATCTTGGTATTTATCAGAAAAAAGCTACTCTATAATTAAGTAGGTAGTTACTTACTTTATAAAATAATTAAACAATACCTATTCACTCATTTTCGTGTGAAAGATCCACGTAAAAGTCCCGATTTGTCCTTTAATTTACTAACGCATGGTTACCATAGCTCTAAGGCTGGGTTTTGTTCAGCACATATAAAAGATCGATATATTTTTGTCTTATTGATTTAAAGTGACAGATTTGTTGGATTTCCAGTAATTGAATGAATGTTTGACAGTTCTTTGTTTATTTTGTGACACCATATATCCCCATCTATTGTTTTGTTCGTGTTAAGAACATAATTTCTCTTGCGTCTGTGATTTACAACTCTTTTGTTTATTTTACAAGTATAGTAGTAATAATTTAGGAGGGCCATTGGCGTAGTGGTTAGAAGCACGTGCCTGCTACGCTGAGGCGCATGAGTTAGATTAAGTAAATAATTCATCTCGAACCAAATAAAAGGGGTATCTAATTAACTACCTACTAAGCTGCTACATAGCAGTCTATCTTATTGTCTTTTTTGTAAGTTTGGCACTAGGTAGGTATTCAGTGGGTACCTATACCTATGTAACTATATTATTCTGTGGTTTGGCACTTCAAAAATTTGTGGGTAGGTAGGTATTTTTATACGCTACGTAAGGCACAAAATATGCTTTAACTATAAGCCTTTTTAAACCTACCACCTGATACCTACTTGACGGTTTTTTTTATTAAGTAAGTACTCAGATATATTTACTCGTAATAGGTAAATACTGAGTAGGGTGTACTGAAAGCGCTATACAAAATACCTAATTGAAGCAAACATACTCATATCAAGATAACAGTTGATATACTTAGGTCTAAACATGGCCTAAGTACATCGTCTGGGCAGACGATGTACTTAGGCACAATCCAGTAAGTACCTAGGTACCTACTTATCCACACAACGGCTAACTATTGGAATGGTAAACAGTTAGGTAGCTGTCAAAAGTCTACGTACCTATTAAGTACATGGAATTAAGTCATGCTAAGCTCCATTCATACATGCAGCAGCTGCGCGCAGGAGCTCCCCGAGTGCAAAATTGGAGGATCATTGATCTCCGCGGTGGTCTGAGCTGTGACCTCCTGCCACGCACGCGCCGCGCGCTTTGGACATTACCCACTCGAGGACAACGCGCTTTTTACACGGCTGCTCAATAAAACCCATACCTACTAATATTTATAAATGCGAAAGTGTGTCCGTCCATCGTTCGGTCTGCTACGGTTTCACGGCCCAACCGCTGAACCGATTTTAATGAAGTTCGGTACAGATTTGGGATACATCCCGGGGAAGGACAAAGGCTACTTTTTATCCCGGAAAAATCAAAGAGTTCTACGGAATTAAAAAAACCGAAATCCACGTGGGGGAAGCCGCGGGCATCCTCTAGTTCAAAATAATTTTATTCAATTATAAACTTCTATAAGTACCTAAGTATAGGTAAGAACTTAGGTAAGTAGGTAAGTACTTAGGTAGGTACATTTGAATCGTCAAGTGCATCTACCACTGCCAGGCACGGAATGCCTTTGCTTCCGAGAAGAGTGTTAATGGGATGAGAAAGAGGAGTGTAATTTTTCAGGGTTCATGTAAGTAGGTACCTATGTGAGTTTTTTTTATTCTACGACAATTTCTAAATGTCTGAACAGCTAATTTGGATGTACTTAGGTAAGTATGGGGTATGGTTACAATCCTTACATTATGACAGACTGGCTGTAATTTTTTTGAAAAAAAAAAGACACTAATAGCGGCTGTATGGCATCATTTTCACATTACTAATCTATCTACCTACTTATTGCACATTAAAAAAAGCTCTGTAAGTAGAAGCACAGTACAAACAGAATAGTAGGCTAACTAACGCCGATCGGCGAGTTAATTACCTACTCCTGCGTTGACGCCTAGGGTTGTCACTTTTATTTTTAATTAAATATTATTTGCGTATTATGTATGACAGCACTAGGTTTTTAATTTCGTAATAATAATAATGAAATGTTTTACCAATTCATAAATGGGGTGTAAATAAAAGACGTTTTAAAAAGAAAAGACAAATTTTAAAAATTCTATCTTCAGCTTTGAATACTTCACACACGAGTATGCCACGTGTTGGCTAATCGGACAAATCTTCGCGATCGATTGATCGTAGCCATTGTAAGCGCCTGAAACAATTAAATGAGTAAGCCAAATGAAAGAAATAATAATTTATAAAACACGTATTTTAGAAAATCTAACCTATTACTATGCCCCCTTATTAATAAACGTAGACTAGACGGAATGAAATGACACTCTAATCTACGTTTAATAATCAGGGAGTTAGAGCTTACACAAAGAGTAAACCCAACAGAAAAACATCACTTGTGAAAATTTCAACTGTCTAACTATCATGGTTCATGAGATACTGCTTGGTGACAGACAGACAGACAGACGGACAGCGTAGGGCGAATTACATACGTATTACGTACAAAACATCTCACATAACACCCCTGAAGTATAAGTATTTACATATGTACGGAACCCTCGGTGCGCGAGTCCCACTCGTACTTGGCCGATTTAGGTGAAAAATTAAAAAGTTAGGCTTATTCAAATGAAAACTTGGTCAACTAACCCCGGTCTCCCCTACTCCATAACTTAAATAAGTAAGTAAAATTTTTTTCTGTAAAAATTGATATTATTCTAATTTTATTCTATCTAAATATAAAATATTAAATATATTAATAGGTACCTAGTACATCCAGACACGGATCCTGGGCTAGCACACATAGGTACCTACCGACACATAATTTTATTACAAAAATGTTTAGGTACTTACGTGTCTTGTTCAGTAGTATATTGAAGAATGATAAGTCCGGTTTGTTGGAGTCGTTATTGAGACACCCGAAGACACCACAATAAATGGCTTTTTTTGAAGTCATAATTGTTACTAACAAAACAAAAAAGAGCGAGCGTGCAACGTAATACGCAATTGCGCGCGATTAGCATGGCGGCGCCAAAGACTACAATATTATACTGGGTATAGACAGGCAACTCGGGTTCTGTCGGGTTCTATGGGCGGTCCTTTCGAGTGAGCGCCCTCTAGTGTTTGTCTAGGCAAAATTTTGCCATATCGTATATATAGCTACCTATAGGTACAGCTATAGAATGTAGTACCTACTCAAATAAAATTGTACTTAGCTGCCCGGCTAGCATGGGCAGTAGATAAAAATTATATCCACTGATGTCATAGAAATCAGTGGATATCATTTTTATCTACTGCCCATGCTAGCCGGGCAGGACAGGACAGGACATACTGGACCTACTTACACAAACCATACCTAAGATATATTGCAAAAGTTTAATACGAGCGACTTGGAACTCATACGCAGCCATTTGCAATAAAGTAATGCCATAGTAAAAACTTAAATATGACCATTTTTACATAGGGCATCAGTAAAGAACAATAAATTACTCTATATCATTACAGCCAAAAATGAGTTTAGGGTACATTTATTTATTGACATATTTTTTGTGTGTTTTTTCTATCATTCAATGATAAATTAATTAATAAGGATGATTTTTAACTTGTACAAATTCCCATCTTGTAATTGTATATTTTAGTCTAGTAACACTGCGTAATCCGTCATATTTTTGTAGCCTATCCTTTTCATAGATGGCGCTGCTAAAAGTCTTAGACTCCCATAGCTTTAAGTTGCCATAGCATGGGCGGCGCGGCCCGTACTGCCGGCCGCTTGAGCCGCTTGAGACTATGCGAATGTGTGCGTGAAACTTCCGTGCGTACACGGCGCCCGCTGCTCACGCATACATTCAAACCGGCGGCGGCCACTTTGTATGAAGTTAAACTACTGTTCTGTTTGTACTGTGGTAGAAGCTCTTGCACAGACGCGGACAATTGGTTAGTTTTACACGATCTTAGTTTAGTACTTAGGTAAGTAGGTATTACCTAGGTAGGTATGTGGATTTCCATTCCTGGAGTTTATAATCACTAGGCTAGGTGGGTCCTCCATCACTAACCATAAGTACCTATTAGGTAAGTACCTAGGTACTTAAATACTTACCTATACCTAAATGCGAAAGTGTGTTTATTGGTTCTTCTTTCAATCAGGTCGTAAAGGGTCGAAGTGATTTTTGGCATGGATACCTATAGTTGAAGACCCTGAAGAGTGACTTATGCTACTTTTTATTCCGGAAATCAAAGAGCTCCCTCGAGATTTTTAAAAATCTAAATCCACGGACGAAGTCTCGGGCAATCACCACATTCAGGTAATATTTTGATATTTTATTAGGTAAGTACTTGCCTACCTAATATTCTTCTCGAGTGTCAGGATATGATATAGCTACCTACCTACCTAACCTACCTACAGGTTATTTTACATTTTTAAGTGAACGCATTACCATAACCTACACCTGCCGTCTGCTTTGCATATTTTTGTCGATATTTTTATAAACACACGACTTTATAATCGTCTTATAAAACATATTACGTGTCAAACCTAAATCAGTTGCGTATAAAAAAATAATAAATACACACACATAATTGCGATTTTCAAACCAGTTTGAGGCGGGCGCATACTCGTAAGTGGGAGGGCTCTGTGTGGCCACGCCTAACGCACCGCCTACCTTGGAAATTACCTACCTGAAATACATACTACTAATACATAGGTACTGTACTTATATAATATCACTTAAAACTTGTCTGATCGGTGATAGTATTTTTAAAGATCGATCCTTGTCATAATGGCCTAACTCTACTTAGGTACTCGTAACTAACTCCTCACAAATTATTGGTTCTATAGGTTCTGATGAACCGTCATTTTCTCTTGACAACCTATTACCAGCTCTTTAGTAGACTACTAAATCTAGGTAGGTATCTACTTATACCTAACGTAGTTCTTAACCTTCATAAATAGACTACGTACCTACCTACCTACCTAAGTACTGATGATTAGGTACTGATTTAACAAGTACCATAAAAAACTACTCACGAAAAAAAATTAAAAATCCTGTATTTTTTAAAAGTTCACAATATATTGTGATATACCGATTCTTAGATATACCTAAGTACTTTTATAAGTTTAGGTCAAAATAATATTGCTTATTAGCGCTATTCGTAGGCTAGATTGTAATGTTAGTAAAGTACTGTCGTCAGCACTTTATATTTAAAAAAAAAACAAACAATATATTGCAAATAAAACATCGGCCTAACGCTAGAGGTCAACGAACGTTCTATAAATAGGTCACTCGAAGCCAACGCCACTTCGTCGTAGGTGGGGTATTGACCCGAATTTTGTACGCTACGCAATGCGGGTTTGAAAAATACTAAATCACTAAAACTATACCTACTTACAATAGTCCGGTCAATTTAGACATTCGAAGCTACATAAATTTACAACAAGCTGAAAATTGGTGAAATCGTTCCAAATATACCTAATTATAAATAAAATTTGAAAGTTCCCCATCTTTCCCCTGTATGGATTTTCTTTTATTCAAGGTTAAAGGTCAAAAAAATGAGTTTATCGTGATTTCCAGCAAAACGGTAGTTTTATCATAAAAATACCTCAGATAAAAATTGCAGATCATAAAATTATCTATAAAAAATGTATTAATACTTTTTTACCTACGAGCCACCGTTTCTATAGATATAACAAAGTTTATTCGTCTGATTCGTAGCCTTCAAATTCTTCTTTTTGTTCTTCTTCTTGATCGTCTTCTTCTTGTTCTTATTCTTCATCTTCATCTTCATTCTGGGTGCAAGTAAATTGCATCACTAGCGATGTATCGCATATGTCACCTCATTGGAATCAAACGAATCCTCCACTGTTGGTGATTCAACGTGATTCAACATTAGAGCACGACCGGCCTTGACAATTTGTACATGCCAGAGAACAAAATAGTCCAACTTTTTTACAACCACATTTAGCACTGCATCCCTTTTTTAACCGACTTCCAAAAAAGGAGGAGGTTCACAATTCGTCGGAATCTTTTTTTTTTAGTTACAAAAAATTGTGTTCAGCAGTTTTTCCAGTGCAGGTGGAAGTAAAGTTTGAACTGGTTGTAAATTCTAATGTACCTACCTATTAAAAAATAAATACATATGTATAAATAAAAATGGACTTCCGCAAAGTAGGTAGATACTTACTTAACGCCTGCTTCTATTCAATTTTCATTATTGGTAAGTACATAGGTCATAGAAATAAGTAAATAGGAAGCTATCTAAACAAGCGAGAGCAATAGTGTGGCAATAGGTACCTACTCGTAGGTAATTGGAATCATAAATATCGCGTCCCGGCATATTATAATCCGCGAGGGCGATCCATTAGGCGAGCTGTCCGTATTCTATTACCGCTTACACATTATTCAGTATTAAATTGTGGGCGTGGGAGCTGAGGGAGTCTGCCACCTTTCTTGCCAGAGAAACAAATAAAAACAATAGGTTTATAATATTATACCTAACTAGTATTTTGCGTGGGTGGGTCTGCGAGCATTTGTAGAGTGGATTTTTGAAATTGCCGACATTGTGTTTATTAGACATTTTTAAATAATTTAGGACTACCATACGGTCTACTTACTTGGGTTTTCAAACACATTCCTGAAATTTCACTTAGAATCGCATTTACCTAAGAACCTACCAACTTTTTTGATAGACAAGTGTAAATTAAAAATGTATAACACCCCGGATAAGTGAAGGTTACAGTAACTAGAAAAGAGCTAGTAACTTTTAAACGGCTGAACCGATTTTCTTGAATTATAGCTAAGAACACTCTCGATCAAGCCCCCTTTCAAATAAAAAACTTAACTAAAATCGGTTCAATAGTTTAGGCGCTACGGTGCCACAGACAGATACACAGATACACACGTCAAACTTATAACACCCCTCTTTTTGGGTCGGGGGTTAAAAAATCACTTCGAAGAACAAATCCAGTGCAAGATAGGTAAGTAGACTGATAAATTTTATTTTATTTTGTATAAGAATTTATTTTTTTGGTTTATGATGCGCATCTTTTATTCACCGGTTCACCAAAGGGTCCAAGGCCTCGGTTTTTTAAACTAGGTAAGTATGTAGGTAGGTACTAGGTACCTTAGAACAACTTAGGTATACCTACGTAAGTCATTATTGCTTCGCTGAATGGTTGGGCAATAGCGCTAGATTTTAGATGTCTGTTCTTGACACCAAGAAAGTTGAAAAAGTTGAATTAATTTAGCAGCTTCTAAAAGCAGATAAGTAGAGGATTTTGTAAGACGTGCTAATTTTTTTTCAAAATTCTTCATTCTACGCGAAAAAAGTCGCACGTTCCTATTAGAGTCATTACCTAACTAAAGATACTAAGCTTGTCATTAGTCGTTACAAAAACATTAGGTAAGTATCTACAAGGCGAATGTGTTTTCAAAGTGCCCCGGGACGATATTCCAGACAATAACAGCAGATTAATAGTTCACTTTGTCTTCGCTTATGTTGGCTATAACGGAAACTTGAACATTACTTCGATCATAAATTACAAGTCGTTTATGAGACTCGGCGAAGGCTATATCCATTGGAATTTTTCTTCTCTACTACCGTAAGAACCAACCATACTACACTTTCAGGGGCGTATTCTAGGATTTGGCGCCCTGGGCCTAAGTAAGTATAAGGTTTGTCGTTCCATAAATTCATAAAAAAGGGTATAATAAGTAATTAACGTATGTTATTCTATACGGATGAATAGACTCTGTTCAAATATTCTGCGCTTAGGTGTATGGAATGTAATAGGTAGGTATATATTATTACGTTACAAATATGGTACCTACTTACGTAGATTTTTATTTTATTTTATTTTTAACAGATTCTTTCAATGCTGATATAATCTACCTCCATAACTACAATATAGAAAGCCATAAAGTGGAGAAATATCTTACCTTAAATGCACTATGAACGCGAGTGCAGCGAGCGTTGTTTTTTAATTACACATAGGTACTTACCTACATACTTAAGTATAGGTAAGTATTTAGGCGCTACATTTATATCTAGTAGGTAAGTACTAAACTAAGTAGGTACTTAGAGTGTGAACGAAACATAGGTAGGTAACTAGGTAAGTATACCTATTCCCAAATTGATAAAGCGCAAGTTATGTTAGAGTAGGTAAGTAATATATGAGTAAAGCAAGTTATAACTTACTAAGTAGGTACGTGTTTTTTGCTTTTGTATAGGTACCTATTACATACTGTGTGACTGTAGTTTGTACCCAACTTTATACTTTCTATACTTACTTAGTTGTGTATTGAAGTTACCTACCTAAGTAGTTTTTAAAAAAAGGTTTATCTATCAATAAAAAAAAAAAACAAAGACGCTTTAGCTTAAATAATTAAGTTTTAGCTATGCGAAAATCAAGAATGTAGTTACTTAATTAGTAAAAATATGTGGGCAGATAAATTGTTTATTATAGGTAGGAATATCTTATTTAAAAATTCTCAATAAAATACGCGACAAAACGATTAACATCAAAACGAACACAATATATTTAATATTCACGTGTATTTCATGGGCGCGTTTATACAAAAAATATATGTTTTGGTTTTGATAATAATTATTGTATTTATGCAATGGCCGGGGACCGTTCGGGCGCCCCGCTGGCCATGCGCCGGGGCTTCGTCGGCTCCACTTTTGTACTAAGCTAACTGTAAAACACAAAAACCGTTTTTTATACAAATTAATCAATCGTACAGGACTATATTAAGACCTACTTATATATATTATACCTAAGCATCCTAAGTTTATACACCTAGGCGAGAACAAAAATGTTTTCCATTCACGTTACGCGTACAGCAGGTAAGTAGCACAATATGGACAAAGCAGCAGCACACTGATGATTGCGATGTCGACTCTAACAGCGTGGATCCTGCAAGTATTTCGCTATATGTAGGTATACGTTGCCATGACTCATCGCTTCCGCCGCGCGTTCTATCTGCCCAGGCCTTAATCTAGTGGAATGCTTACATGCCGCAGCACTCTGCCGCCCGTGCACCGTGGTAGAAACCACAGTTGTTGACAACGCGAAGGCGCGCGTCTGTTCACAGCTGTCTCTGCGGGATCCATTTTGAAAACGCGCTATTTTTTAAAAATGGAACCCGCAGAGACACGTCCAAAGCAATTAGTTACGATGTCGTACCACTAAACTTGATAATTTGTTTTCAACTAGCATGACTCTCCCCGTTCTGTTGCGTGACGCGGGCGCTTTGAACATTTTCGGATAATAGTTAAAAATAAATAAAAACATACCTACCTAAATAAAACTAATGATTAAATTTACTTTAATAGCAAACATTCAAGCAAAATCACACAAAAAAATACCGATTTAGTCTTAAGTCTACTTCCCTAATTTTCAAGTGCAGCTATGCACTAAGTATGCAATGTACCTATAGACCTGTACCTAATTGGATAGGTACACAAATTACCTACTAATTTTAGACGATTTCCAAATTTACACATTCCGAAAGCATACAAAAGCAATGAAAGGCAGCAAATAATAAAGCAAACTAGAATCCGCTTTGACATTTTACGAGCACATTTGGTGACTTCTAAATTAACATTGTTGGTCTTTAGCGGAACCCTGTAGGGAAAATGGCAGGGTCCCTGGGTCTCCCGCGAAGACCAAACAATGATCATGCCGCGACATACAGACCGACTGCGGACCATTCAATCTTTACAAATCAAACAAATTATATTTGTTGAAAAAAATGTTCAGTTGAGACTCATTCATATCGCGTCGTGATTGTAGGGTTATGTGCGAGACAATGCAATCACATAGGTATTTGTATTATTAATAAAAAATATATTTAAACGAAATTCCTCCACTCTCTGTAACTGCTGTGGAAAAAAATATGCATCAGATCTTTAGACCTGATGCATATTTTTTTCCACAGCAGTTACCTATATATATATAGTGCCTATGTTATTTAAAAAATGAATAATATTGTCAATTACATTGTTAGATCCTGAAAAAGTGCCATACCACCGTGCACCATTGCGTGCGTTTTATGTCACCATAGCCTAATGTTTGACATAATCGTTGATTCAGGATCAACCCCTCCCTCTCTCTCGTTCACTCTGATATAATATGTCACACATTTCTGCGCTTTATTTACGTACCTACCTACCCCTAAAATATAGGTAGGTACTCGTACCTATGTATTTAGCATACACTTAAATCTTCAACTGAGTCAATAATCGAGTATATTGTTAAAGTATAGGGCACGTGACAATAGCATTTAAGAGAGCCAAGTGTCACTCGAACATACGAGCAGAGTGCAGACCAACGATCTGGAACCGAGAGGCAGAGCTTAAGAGGCAATTGCTGATGGACTCGTAAGAAGGCGATAATGAAAGCACTCGGTCGCACGTGACGGCTTTCAAATGAAAATGGGGTTGAAAGTGCTTGAATGTTCTTTAAAGTTCAGCATATGGAATTCAGCTTTTGTCGTTGAAAATCTGCATCTGCTTGTACTTTTTGTTTAGTCTTAGATAGGTACCACGCATATCTTCCAGAACGTAGTAGAGTGGAGATTAAGTATTAAGCAAAATCATACGATTATGATACCGAATTTACTATAGTAGCCATAGGGAAACAAGGAGATTTTTTTAAAAGGACTTGGGTGGCAGCCATGTTCTTAGCCCTCCTTCCCTCGCTAGCAGGACTTTTCTTAATGTTCTCTGGACTGGATATGCTTAGAATAAAACTAACAGCCCCCTCCAATAGTCCGCCCTTATAACTAAGTATAAAGGATCTGCATACTCTGATATCGTTAATTGTTATCATCCTACGAGTACCAATAATGTCCTTATTCTGTGCCAATATTGCTAATACATAATATATCCAATACTTACCTACCTATGAATCTAGTCGGAATTACCGAGCATTTTCAACGTACAATACAGTGCCTATTAGGTACCTACCCAATATTAAAGACGCAATAGCTCGTGAGAAGATTTAACCGTCCTCCATTGAGCTCACTCAATACGGTCCAAGTCAACAGTCAGGGGAAAATGAACGCAACATATTCTTTGATTTTATGCGCAACAATAAAAGAATCGGATAATTATACGCTTGAACAATAAGCGTCGCGAGTTGACTTCTATAAAATAACAAGGCATTTTGCCCTCTTGCGAGTGAGCACAAGAAAATAGCCGCATCCAGGGGGTCTGCACTTCCGTTTGGTGTAGAGTTTCGTTGGATGCACGCTTTGTTTTCAGATTCAAGGGTGGCGCCGCGCCGAGAGCGACCAAGTCGACGCGAGCGCTTTGTTGTGCCTTCTTAGTTCTTTGCAATATTGATTTGAACTTTCATTGTCAAGTATCGATTTATGATTTTTATGATAGTGCTTTACTTCAAAGTCTACGAAATAGGTACATATCAAATATTCGGGTACGACACTCCTTTCCTGGCTTTACTATTAAAAGGCAAAAGTTTTTTCTCGGCCGCTTTTCATGATTATCTGTTATCTTAATTTAATGATTATTATAGATGAACCCCCGCTGAAATAAAGTTTAAAAAAGTAATTTTATACCGAAGTGGGTAACTAATTACAGTTGAAACAAATTATTATCAATTCGCCTCCTTAACGTAAATATCCTTGCAGAGCTGAGTGAATAAGCATGACTGTGTCCTTTGAAGCATGAATTATAATGGTCTGAAAACTTTTTAGGCAGAAGCCTAAACTTAGCTTTGGACCAAGCTCTCTGGGCATTCCTGAGGATTGCCGACGCTATACCTAATCGCGATGTGCCAGCAATTCGGATTTCCAGGACTATTTGACTCAAATGGAAAATGTAAAAGAATTCTGAATTCGTAAAGAAAGTAACTAATAAAAAATAATACAATAGGAAAACTACCTATCTCTTACTTATTTGTGCATGCTTACGTATACCTACTTAGTTACAAATCGTAGATTCGTCTTTTAACGGCTTTACGCTATTATAGGTAGGTAGGTACCTACTTGAAGAGCCCTTGTTCGCGAGTTCCATTGTAAGCATAATAACTGTGATTTGAGAATAATCGCCATTCTCTTAGCGCGAGGGGACGAAAACACATGTGCTTAACACGATACCTGTGAGAAAAGACGTTTGACAACTTTTGTTGCTGTGCACTTGTTGTTTTTAATTGAGTACCAACGGACTGCACTTGCTGATCTAAACTTTGTTGGTCAGCACGCTAATGGAACAAGCTATGTTGGATATCGCTCTCAGGTATAAAATCTGGAGCGAAGAAATTCGTAGACGAACAAAAGAGACCGACATGGCTCAAAGAATTAGTAAGTTGAAGTGGCAGTGGGTTCGTAAGTAGGCCATGTCTGTCGCAGAACCGACGACTAATATCGCAGTAAACCGTGTACCGATAAACGCAATAGGTAAGTACCTATGGCATAAACTCCAGCCCACTGGACCGATGGCCAGAAAAAGGTGGTGGGAAGCAGATCTATGAGGAAGGTGGAAGACTGTGTTTGATGGTATGTTCTTGGAGTGGATAACATAAAAATTAGCAAGCAAGAAGATACCTTGTAAAATGAGGTATAGTGATTAGAACCATGTGTCACGTGGTGCGAGTTTCTTAGTTCTAAATCTGTCAGTTCTGCCGTCCTAACGAAGAGAGCAATAACTAGGTTTCGACTACTTTCGAGATATTCGAGGTTATGATTAGCTACTAAAAAATCGTAATATTACATATTGCACTTTTGATAACCAACAGAACCGAAACTACTGAAGATACAAAAAAGACGTCTAAGGCGAAAATATAGAGCTCATTTTCCTGATTACGGATATGGTCTTAAGTCAATTTGCCCAAAAACTCGACTTATTGCACACTTTGTTAGGACGGCAGAGTTATGGACCGGGGATGGTTTGAAATGATGACTGACCAAACCGAGCAAGGATAAAACTAAGCAAGTAAGTAAGTGGTTTCTAATTATTGTAACATAATTGCTTACTTACCTACCTTATATTATAAAGTAGTAATAATACAAAATAAAAATAAAGAAAAAGTGGACGGGGAAGCACTTATTTCTATAAGAGATCTCTACCAGTGACCCTTGGCAGTGCGAGAGGTTGTAAAGGGAGTAAAATAGGTACAGCAAAGATAGACGGTACTTAATTATGAAAAAAGCTTAATAGATATTATGTTATATTATGCAAATTATATTAATACCTCTCATTTATTTATTTTTC
This sequence comes from Maniola jurtina, assembly GCF_905333055.1. Lineage (NCBI taxonomy): Eukaryota > Metazoa > Arthropoda > Insecta > Lepidoptera > Nymphalidae > Maniola > Maniola jurtina. The sequence continues at coordinate 7,435,445 of NC_060032.1, forward strand.
CCATTTTATCCTATTTTTAAACAACAAACAATAAAATAACAAAAACAACAGAAAAAATAACAGAAACACAGAAAAAATAACAGAAACACAGACAAAATAACAGAAACAACAAAAAATAAAATAACATCAACAACAAAATCAATAAATAACAGAAACAAAAGAGAAATAAAATAACATAAACAACAAAAAACTAAAGTAACGGAAAAAATATATTATGTTATTATATATCTAAAGTTAACACGTTTTTTTTTTTCAAGACCCCAGCTCTTGCCGATAAAAGGCTATTGACATGACATTTAGGTCTTCGTCAATTTTGCTCTTTACTCCTATTTTCATAATTCATCGCCCCATTGTTCGCTTCACGCGGGAGAGTTTTATTAAATTACAGCTTTCACAAATTATGTAGAAATAATAATAGGAGCGGGCGCGAGGAGGCGGCGCAGTGGGGGGCTGCACTTTTAATTAAACCCTAAATTATTGTTCACCTTCATTAATTCTTGTGCTCCTGGTCCGCCCGTACTAATGAGTTTATGCTTTTTGTACTGTCTCTGTCTGCGTCAGGATTCTAAAAACCATGTTTACAGATGACAATTTATAAAGGTAGTGTACCTACTTACGAGACTATGGATAGAAACCAATAACGAATTTAGTACACTTAAGGTTTTCTATGTTACCTACCTATGTATGTAGAAACAGTATTTTTTTATCCTGGAATCTGGCAAATCAATGCGAAACGGCAAAGGACGGTTTCATTCCGTGAGATAAGAAAAATCAATGATAAGTAAGTAATAATAGGTAGATATTATTAGGGGTTTGTTCGCAAAAGGACAGGTTCTCAAAATGACAGATTCGCAAAACGTTATACCAACCTACTTACTCACCAACATACCTATCCAAAATTAACGACCCACCCCAGCTTCGCATGGATACAATTTTAATGAAGAAAAATGAAAAGTGTCCCTATCATAGATTTTCATACAAAAACACTAAGTATTATTTACCCGTTAAGAAATAAAAAACCAAAGTTTATATTAAGTATAATATGTACCTAAGTACCTACCTAATAGCGATATAATTATTTTTTGTTTTTACCAGAAAATTGCTTCGGATAACATGTAGCCCCAAAGTGGCAGTATTTCATCGAATTTTCCGTGGTTATTTATTTATTTATTAAAGGTTCTTGCAATAAATTGCTTTAAGTGGGGGCGGCCGGAGCCCCGCGGAGCGCGGTAGGGGCGCCCATAACGTCGGGAAAAACGCTCGCGACCCATAAGTGCCTTTCTATACCCAACTAATATTACGCTATGATGTCTAGGGGTTAAGGCGATACAAGCGCAATTCACGCCAACGAGGTCAATTGTTTTTGCACAGGCAATTTTACACGGAAATTTCCCGCATTTTCCAGAAATTCATTATACAGGGTGTAACCAGAACGCTACCTTAGCATCCTTTACCTTTGCCTTATCTTGTAGTTTTAGTGATTTAGTATTTTTCAAACCCGCACTGCGTAGCGTGTAAAACTCAGGTCAATACGACGCGGCATAAACTTCGAGTAACCTATTTACAGAACGTTAATTGACCTCTAGCGTCAGTCAGATGTTTTATTTGCAGTATAGGTATTGTGAACTTTTAAAATATACAGGATTTTTTATTATTTTTTTCGCAGTTTTTTTTATGGTATCTTCACCTCGCCTTTGCTCGGGTGGAATTTCTGAAAATCCTTTCTCAGTGAGGCTCTGCCTAAGTATATTATAGAAAGAACCTAGGTTGGTATATGCAAACGTTCTAGATGGATCAATCCAAACAAAAATCTTCATGTTCTATGAAGCTGTTAAAATTAGTACCGATTTGAATCGGTTCATCCGTTTGAGCGCCACGATACCACAGACAAACACACAGATACACACGTTAAACTTGTAACACCCCTCTATTTGCCTCGAAGATTAATAAAAACTATAGAAAATAATATGGTTTACTATAAAATAATAATTGATCGTTTAGAATCGATACTTGAAGGCGTCAGGAGGCGGGCGCGGGCGTGGTCGTGCGTCTACCATAACAACTTACAAACTTTGATGTTTCAAATTGTTTTTAGTTAAACCAAGATCCTGTTTCTCTTTCCTATATGAGACATTTTTTGTAGTCCACACTCCACTCTAATGAATGGTGTAAACACGTCGAATTGGGACGAAGGAAGGCACAGAAGTATGTACGACGTACACGTACCAGATTTGATGTCCTCATGTAGGTAGTAAGTACTATGTAAATAATCACATGGAAACTTTTTTTTTAAATTTTTACTCGATTACAAGTTAGCCATTGACCACGAACTCACCTGGTGGTAAGTCTAAGGTGGTACGGGTTTGGCAGACACCACCTAACGTGCAAGGAACTACAGGCTTAATTAGCTATACCCAACACGTAAATCAAACAACACACCACCAACATACCTACAATAAACAGAAAATAGGTTTGTATATGGCATTGTGTGTTGCTGGAGTGTATTTTTTGCTTTTTTTGCTGCTTTAGAAGTGGTAAGGCAGGCGGTGCATATCGCATGACGTTGTACCTATAGGTACAACTGTACATATTAGGTAAAATAAGAAGAATGTCAAAAAATATTCAATAATACATGTCGTAATGTAATAGACATGTCGGATTACAGGGGGTGCCGGATTAGACAAGGGCAGGATTACCGGGGGTTCACTGTACCTACAGCTACAGATTTGCCTGCAGTTTTGGCGGATTGAAGCCAATTAAACTTGTGGTTCCTTGTACCTACATCATGGAGTTCGGTGAAGTAGGTGACGCCTGCTTCTATCCAACCTAAGCATAAGTAGAAGTCGTTGATTATTATCTATTCGCTTTTAATCGCTAAATATTTGTACTTATAGGTACCGACTATAGTGGTGTAATGAATGCGATTTGAAGCTGCGAGTACCTACTTAACCGTTGAGCTAAAGAGGTTTTTGGAATTAAGAATCAATCTCTAGATAAGTATGAGCTACAATTTACGGAAGATTTATACAAAATTTCCCTCACAAAATATTGTGTTCAATAGAAATTATAGACATTATGTTGGGATTATTATTAACGTGAAATGTTTGATATCATCATCTTCCATTAGTTCCATTGAACACGGTGAGCCAATCAATGGAGCTGATTGGCTAAATCTTGATAACGATCCCCTGTGTACCCAGCACTCTAGCGTAGATGTAGCGATTACCTACTGATTACCTTTCTTGTATTCTGTATAAGCTTAAGCGTAACTAAGATAATGTTTAAATATAATATAGGGGACGCCAGATCGATTCAATAAAAAGTTACAATTAAAATATTTGTAAGTACGTATACATTATTTTTGCTGATAAGTAGTTTTTTCCTTAATGTAATTATTAGGTACATATCTCCCTTTTTATGAGTTCTCACAATTGCTGATGCACTACAAAAACTACAGTTGACTTTTTCGCAATCAAAAGTCTATTTCTATTGCAAAATTAAGTAAGTGGGATAGATATAGTAAAAACAACCACAGGTACGATTTCATTATTGTTCGTATAAATTTTCAGTCTTTTTAAACTTAGTTGTAAAGAAAAAAATAATATGCTTTAGTAAGTTATCAATTTATTATATTATATTATATTATATTATTAGTTAGTAATCAATGTTATATTTTGTATTCTAAACCTTTTTACTTTAATTATAAGTACGTAGGTATATCCAGCTAAGAATTAGGTACCTACCTAATTCTTAGCTGGATATAGGTTTGCATATTATAATAAATAAGTAAGTAATGGTACCTATAGGTAGATAATTTATTATAATTTAAATTTATAAACATTTAAATAGCGATTAATTATACACATTAGATTGGCAGTTTGCAATATTGCCTACCTACCTTGCCTAAGTCTACATAATATTTTCATTAGTTAGCCTGCTTATTTTATATAGATTTTTAATTATACAAACGTCTTTATTTAAAAATTTAATGAAAGCCTAATAAATGTCTTTGATTACTAGCTCTATCGGCAATACCGTAAAATCGGATCGAGTGGCTATGAGTTGTTAAAAATACCAGCCCAGTGCGTACTCGGGTATTTTTCTCCGAGCATTATTATGCATAAAAATAAATAAAAATCTGTTTTAGAATGTACAGGTAAAGCTCTTTCGTATGATCCATAGAGCGCACTTTGAGTTTGCTTAGACTTCAGTTTCAGTTAAAACGAGACATAATTATGCAAGTGGTAGGCATAAAGCTGTCTCGTTTTAACAGTGTCTTAAGTCTGAGCAAAGTCAAGTGCGCTCTATGGATCTCGGCCTTAGTTGGTCCCGTTTCTTTCTTTTCTGAGTTTCTGAGGGCGAAGCCGTGCAAAACATTCCAGTTTTTCGTCTGCGTAAGTACTAGTTACTTGGTGCACCGATTTGTTGTGCCCTGCTTGTATAAGTATCAAATTCGATTCGTTTTTCAATCGATTGTATGGTTTTTTAAGTAGAAGCAATTCGTTGCGTCGTTGCCGCGTTGGACGGCGGCTTTGATCTGTTTTTGTGGGCGGCCGCGGCGGCGCGATTGGGCGCAAACCACTAGTTGAATTACTTGCCTTTGTACTTCACGATAGAGTTAACCACTCCTCACACTGTATATTTTAAACTATCCATTTGAAAATATAATGTGCGGTAAATAGTACTTGATAATTGTAAATGTTGTACATCGTATGTACAACATGTAGGTGCCTACCTACTAGACGTACCTATCTACTTACGTCTATCCGTCCGATACTGATAGATTTAAGTACATGTTATCGTAGATATATTATCTTGAACTCAAAAAGTTACACTATAGAGCCATCCTAGAGCGACAGTTCACGAGTCACGACAGCGCACGAGCGTTACAAAAGCGTTGCGCGTTGCGCTGACAATACAAAGTGCGCGATAAAAAAGCGTTGACGTATGAACAGAATAGATACTTGGGAATGAACAACTTGACAAACTTCCATAGAATGGAAATTTGTTCTATTTGAACGCTTTTTTAACGGACGTTAAAAAAGCTCGCGTGCGAATTAGCCCTTAGCCCTAATTCGCACAAGCGTTATAAAAGCGTTGCGTTAATATCCAGCGTTAGCGGGTATTAACGTTGTACGCGTTAAAAAAGCGTTGTCGTTTGAACAGATACCTACTTGGGAATGCATGTGTTTTATTTGAACGCCTTTTTAACGGACGTTAAAAAAGCTCTCATGCGAATTAGCCCGTAGGGAACGTAGTTCTAACAACACTTCGACGCTTTGACGTCACTGGCAGGCGTCAAATATTAGTGCTTTGAGACAGGTAAGTAAAGTAGCCCTACTTTTCTTTGATTTTACGTCACCATCTAATATTTGACATATCGTCGATTCATGATCAAACCGAGAGTTCCCTCACTCTACATCACTCTGCTAGAGCCCTAGAACGTAAAAGATTGACACATTCAGCATTGAGTTAATGAACAACATATCATCACAACTTTGATGCTAGGCCGGAATCGTACATGTCTTGTACGGTGCCGTGTATAGAAGAAGCAGGACTTCGTCTGTGATGGCGTTTGCTGGCGCGCGTGCTGTGCTTGTTTGGAGTGTTTTTTTGTTAAGAGTGGCTGGTTTTTGTGTTAGTTGGTGTTTTTTGGTGGTGGAACTGACTGGGAAGCGCTCTAAAGGGGCGCCGCGCGTATGTCGGCGGGCGCCGGCGCAGACGGAGTCCATACTTGTATAAATTCAATAACTTGAAAATATCACAAACTTGACATTGGCTAATCAGAGTAAAGCCAAATTTAAAGAAAAAAAAAAGCATATTATATCAGACGTAACGCTTGGAATAGATAGGTAACAATTTCTAAAACTACCCAAGGTTTGATCCGTTGAATCCCATTGTATATTTGATACTGCAAATCATTGAAAATTCGGGTTGGATTTAGAAGCAAAAAGGGCTGAGCCGGCGGAATCGTCATCGTTTTATGTTGTCCGAGTCCGTTTCGAATCACTCCATTTCCATTCGGTTTTTGCTCCGGCATGTGGCAACACCGGCTTGCTCTGTCAATCTCTTATTATTAATTACCTTCTTTTGTGCCTACACACTTCTATCGATTGCGTTGATTAAAATATCCTAATAATAGACCGGTATAATGACTTACAGGTCTCGTAAAAAACGAGCAAGAGGCATACAGGGCCGGCATTAATTAATCGTACAAGCGTTTAATGATAGAGAAAATTATCGCACAAGCTTTATTATATCGTAGTTGCCAGTGTAATAATTAAAAATATTATATTTAAGTGTATCTATATAGGCATACCTTCTAGATATTCATACGAAGGAATGGCATGAATCCATATTTGTGTCAAATAAAAAATTGATAAATTTCGGACAAAATTCCATGGAAGCATTGAAATTTAAATGTAAGTAAATATAAAGACCGATCATAGATGCGGAAGGATCTAGATTCTCAGAACTGACTAGGTAGGTAGGTACATGTTTAATGATCCATCTCTGTGTGCCCTCAGTAATGGCATACGATGTAAGTAGGTAGGTACTTAGAAGAGAAAGAGATCGTTACATGGAAGCAACATTGATAGGAATTTGTAACTACATTCTTGACATGTTGCCTGCTGAGTTTGGTCAGCTCTTCTTGCTCTTCTCAGTAGATAAAACTTTTCGAACCGGTGCATCTTAGTCTTGTTCTATCATAAATAAGCGCTTGTAAAGTAACTAAACATAAAACATGAAATAAATGATTTGAGTTGGAGGTACTCATTACCAATGGCCAAAAAGGATGACTTTTTATATAATTAACTTGGATCTCTTTATCAAAATGACTATCAATAACGCAGTATATACGTACAGTGATATTAATTATTTGTGCTGAATCGGTAACTGAATAAAACGAGGTTATTAAATCGCGCACGCACTGCCGGCCGGTCGGTGATGCGCGGGCGCCGAAAGACGTGTATAAATTGCTCAATTTGATTCCAAGCAAATGGCGTATTAAATTATTATTGCTTATCATGGTAGGCTTGTATAAAGCTTCTTGAGTACGCATTCCTGGGATCCCGGCGGGGGATGGCGTGGTTCTCCACATATTATGTTTATGCAATTAATACGCTTAATCTTGTACGATTATTTGATTCTATTAATATTGTACGCATATTATGAGTGTGTTCTGTTATAATTTTTCCTAAACACATGCAACGCATTCCGGTGCTTGCTTCAACGTAGAACGTAGAAGACAGATCACTATATATTATTCATATTATTCAATATTCATATAATTCAATATTCAGCATTCAGTAATCAGTATTTAGCATTCAGCATTCAGCATTCAGTATTCAGTTTTCAGTATTCAATATTCAGCATTCAGTATTCAGTATTCAGTTTTCAGTATTCAATATTCAGTATTTAGTCCTGAGTTTATTTTGTATATTCTTGCCGCGGACTTACCCGTACTTACTTGAAACAAAATCACAACGTTACGCATCGGAATCTAATTTCAGTTGAAAGATGGCGGCAAAAAATTGATCAGATGGGATTCTGTCGGCGAGCTCTTAGAGGACTCGATTCCGTGAGTCATGGCCCGGGACGGACGCGATCGAATTAATTGCAGGAATTACAGTTACAAAGGGCAATGAGGGAAAAGGTAACATGATCAAAGATTTTTTTGAATGTAACATAGTAAACACGACTAATATTTTAGTATAATTGGACCCTGTTATGCAAAAAGGATCTGCCCCAAACATACAATTAGGTAAAAAAGAAAACAACTTTAACGTGAACTTTGAGTAAAATATCTAAAAACTTTACCCATATCTATATCTACTTGAATTTTGTTCAAGTGCGGATTAGCAGATTTGACACACCTTTAAAATATTATGGAGAGCTCTCCGGTATGTAGGTTTCCTCACGATGTTTTCATTCATCGTTAAAGTAACACTTCATCATCATCATCATCATCATCAGCCTGTGGACGTCCACTGCTGGACATAGGCCTTCCCTAAAGAGCGCCACCACACCCGGTCCTCAGCCTTCCTCATCCAGCCACTTCCCACTTAATAAAAGTAACACTTACTTTTATTAATTGCTTAAGATGCACATAACTTTGTTTTATGTATATATTGTAATTGTTGAACCTACGGGGGCGACATAGTTATCTTGGACTAAACCCCACCAAAAAATAAAGAAAAAAAAATGCACACAACTTTGAAAAGTTAGAGGTGCGTGCCTGGGATCAAACGCCGGACCACCGAATAGAAGGCCGACGTCCACCGAAGACTGAATTAGAGATCGGTAGAATGTTCTGAAAGGAAAACTAAAACATTGGAAAATAAACAATCAAATCAACAAAACCTTTCCAGTTTCTATCTAGTTCGAATCATTAAATAATTTCTGTAAATCAAATTGTGAAAATTCTGCCCTATATTAGACATCAACGATACTCATTTCGAAGCTTTTAATGGGTAGGTAAGTAACTATTTTTAGCTATTGTTTTGAGTGACGCAATTTTTACACAAAACTTAGTAAAATGGACAGTAAAAAGGCGTTTTAAGCTAGGTCAATGGTCTGGTCGAGGTTTAAATTAATCCAAGGAAAATAGAGCGTGCTTTGTCACCTCGCTGAGCACAATTTCATGCGTATTTTCCGCGTTTGTTGCCGGACTCTGAAACATTTGACTTATTTGTTTTTTTTTTGCTCACAATATTGTGCTACTCACGCAGTAGACCTCAATTATTTAAGAAGTAAAAATAATTTAAACATACCTACTTTGAATGTACTTACCTTATAGTGAAACAAGCAGCGAAAGCAATTCGGAGACTTCTACGTTGAAAACTGCGAGTAGAAAATGGTATACAATTATTTATGTAAGTAGGTATGTAGATCTGTCCCAGTGATGTAATAATAAATCTATAATAATATAATGATTTATACATATTAATATTAGTACAAATGCGAAAGTGTGTTCGTCTGTCTGTCTACTACCTTTTCACGGCTCTTTCGCTTAGTCGATTTTGACGAGGTAGGTACCTACCTAAAAAGATATAGCTCGCATTGGACGATGTCGACATAGAGTACTTACATTTAGTACTGAAATATCAAAGAGTTTGAGATTATGTTTAAAAAACCTGTATTTCGTACAAAGTGTGTAGGTACTTAGCTTGCATCCCGTACATGGTCGTTGACTACTTTTTATCCCGGAAAATTGATAAGTTCACACGTGATTAAAAAATCTAAATCCACGTAGACGAAGTGGTATCATTTAAGTAGTACTTAGGTATTTAATGAAATACCTAGTATCAAATTTATTTCAAGTAATTTTGGTAGGTACTTACCTACTAGGTATACCTGGACCTATTCGCTCCCTACCGTTTCGAGTTTAGATAAAGCAAAACGCATTACCAGGGTGGCACTTCCACCAGTCCGACCCCATGGCATATTTCATTAAAATAAATAACGTTATTATTTTGGGTGTTTTTCGAGTGATGCCTAGCTACAAATTACGTGGACAATGCCTCCACGGGGCACCGCCCTTATTACAAGCAGCCCACCAGATGGCCTTGTACCGAATAAAAATGATTGTAATTCGCCTAAATTACAAGGGGTTTATCTAGACTGAAGGTACACAAGAATGTTTTATATCGTGATAATGCTTTTTTCTATTTTTATTAGGCATATATCTTTTGTCTTTTATGTTTTAACATTTAAAACCTGAAATAAAATATTGCTTATTTTTAGGTGATCAACGATGGTTCTTGTGTGATACCCTAGCCCTAGTCAATAATATCAAAGCCATTGATTTCAATTTTAAGTAGGTATGCTGCAAAATTATGAAGGTGCTTTTTTTTTAAATAAGGTAACGGCATATTTAGGGTAAGTACATGGATATGCTGTCAATTTTTTTTTAAGTACAGGTACAGACAAATATCTTCTTAAAAGGCACAACAAAATAATAAAGAAAGTTTAGTTGGGTGGACACTTTGAAGAACCTTGATAAAACGTGGATAGGTATCTACTCTTCTATATAGGTACATACTTTCTTACTCATATTTTTTCTCACGGTAAATATTAGGTACGCCTTCAACTATGCAAGTCCTCTTCGTGACTTTAAAAGCTTTTCTTTACACAAGCTTTGACAGCATTCCTTCTTCGGAAACCTTTTTGCTTATGTAATCGAAGACCACATAGGTCTTTAATTGATAGCAAACATTCAAACCAGGAGGGATTCGTTATTTCATTCAAGAGATTTCTTACTGACTTTAAACGTCTGCAAAGTTTTAACAATGAGGCAGCCACTACGGACAAGAATGGAAGTTGGACGTTGGAACCCGTTCTGTAAAAAGAATCCAGTAAAGCTTAATAAAAACTCATAATTGAGTCTGTACTACGCATTTCAACTGTGAAGACCATCGGCAAGGTATACCTACCTACTTTGTAACTCACATACTTACCTAGCTATAATAACTAGCAAGCTTGTATCATAAACAATTAAAAAAATCATTAAAGAAAACCAATAAAAATACAAAAATGTCATACTCGTAAAATAAGCTAAACGATGAAGAAATTTCGAATTTTAGTATCTTCCTAAACTACCTACCTATACTTACTTATAGCATGGCCGGGGCCCGGATAAAGCCTGGCACAGGCTTTTTGGTTTCGTTTGCTGCCAAATTAGACGGTGTCCAGCCTGTCCGGCTTTTAAATTTAACACTTTTTTTTGTAAAAAAAATTAATATACCTAATAAAAAATAATAATAAAAAATAAATTAGCGAATTTTTACATAAATAAATGATAGTTAAAAAGAGGACTGATTCATTTAATTTTGTTGTTGTTTCATTAGAGTGCCTATACTTACCTATAAAAAGATTTTATGGCAAATGGATGATAAAAAACCTTGATTTTTTAAATTGTTGTGTTTACTAAGACTAATAAAAATGAAGGCTGTCCGGCTTTTTTACCTACTCAAAGGCCAGCTAAACGGCTGGTGTGTTCGGCTTTTCGATTGTACCTAAGACCTGGCAACCCTATACCTACCAATCAGTTTTTGACATCACTTTCAAGTAAGTATAAGTAAGTAGGTAAGTACTTAGCGGTGCCCTTCTCAGTTAGAACGCATAGTATGAGCGTACTTACCGATCACGTTATAATGTAATCGCAAAAAACGTATCGCGTGAGGGAAGTGCTCGACTAAAAATATATTAAATTAATCACGATTTCAACCCGTGCGGCTGTAAACATACCGCCTGAAGGTACAAGGGCATACCTAAGTGGAATTCAATTCTTATTTGTTGGTTAAAAAGAGGCCATTTTCGAACAATGTCTGTTTAATTTATATACCCACCTCAAATTGATCAAATTCATTACCTTTGTTGTATGTACAACGTGCCTTCATAACTAAAGGTTACCTACCTACATAGTAGTCATATACTAAGAAAGGAATCCAGTTTACACTGATTAAAAAATTGCGTAGGCGTTGCAGGGCTTTGTTGTTATTACCCTATAGGTTTTCTTAACAGATACGACAGACGGACAGACGGACAGACATACAGACAGACATACTTAAGTACCTACAGACAACAAAGGATGGAGGCGAACCATGATTCGCCTCATCAACCTATCTTCTTATTACTTAGAAGTAATAAGAAGATAGGTTGATGAGGCGAACACGCTAGAAGCTTGCGTGAGAGTCCTCATGCTCTAATCGACGCGCGCTGCAATAGGTAGGTCTACGCGACGTGCTTTATAAACTTCCTTGAACTTATTACTTCTCAATTGTTTTTTTCATGTGCATCTTACGAAGGTCGGCAATCATTTAAGGCCATTTTAACTTTCTAGGCCTAGGGCAGCCCTAAATATACCTACATCTCGTTCTCTTGCAAAATTTAAACCACTGGTTGTAAGTACCAACTGGTGTAAAGTATTTAAGCCACGATGTTCTTGTAACGCCAGGCACTGTGTCACTTTTTTGCATGGTACTTAGGTAGGTATATGCGAATACCTATTACACACCTAAATTTAAATATTTTGTATTTGTTGGTGTTACGCATTAGATAGTGCCCGAATCGTCAACCATTGTGCTTTGATGTTTCATTTCCTTATATTACAAAACGTAAACGCATACGCTACGTAGTCCTTGCGTAGTTGAAGGCTGAAGTGGCGTCACTCTGCCGCAGCGCGTTGTGTGCGTGTCAGGGTTTAATCGCCTTTGCGTGTACGCCCCGGTTTATGCGACGCATCGTCCAATCCCGCTGCGTCAAGAGGAAGGCGTGCCATGGCGCACGTGGAAGGAATGCATCGTTTTTACACATTTTTAGGGTTCCGTACCTCAAAAGGAAAAACGGAACCCTTATAGGATCACTTTGTTGTCTGTCTGTCCGTCTGTCCGTCTGACGTGTCAGTCAAGAAAACTTATACGGTACGTTTTCCCCATTAACCTAGAATCATAAAATTTAGCAGGTAGATAGGTAGGTCCTATAGAATAAGTAAAGGAAAAATCCGAAAACCGTGAATTTGTGGTCATATCACAAAAAAAAAATGTGTTCATAATCACACTAATATTATAAAGGCGAAAGTTTATATGTGTGTGTGTGTGTGTATGTTTGTTACTCCTTCACGCAAAAACCACTAGACGGATTTGGCTGAAATTTGGAATGAAGATAGATAATATCCTGGATTAGCACATAGGCTACTTTTTATCCCGGAAAATCAAAGAGTTCTCACGGGATTTCGAAAAACCTAAATCCACACGGGCGAAGTCGCGGGCATCGGCTAGTAAACAAATAAATGTAATCAGTATTTTCAATTTTCAAAGTGAGATACTTAACTATGCCGAGTGCGATATCATATGAAAGGGCTCTACTTGACTACATTCTAAAACCGATTTTTATTTATTTTTGTGCATAATAGTTTTTGATTTATCGTCCAAAATGTCGGAAAAATACTCGAGTACCTACGGAACCCTCGGTGCGCAAGTCTGACTCGCACTTGGGCGGTTTTTACAAAATAATCACTGCCTCGAGCCGGAATGTCAAATTAATTACAATCACTTTTGGCCAGTCGTCGGTATTACATACAGTCTCCTAATTGGGTGTCGCCTGGAAAAACAAGCCACATACCTACCTAAGTACTTACCTACCTACTTACTCGTAACATGGTACTTACCTAACTTAGTTTACATATTTAGATTTCAAATACTTAACCACATCTTCATGGTATTTCTGGGAGTGTAGTTTTCTTATGGTATAGTGATTGATACCTAGTATTTTTTGCAAGTTCTATCTACATGGCATTTTTTTGTAATTTTAATTTTAAGGCCAGTACCTAAATGTGAAATTAAATTTTTTGAAATTAATCTAATTGAATTTCAAAAGGTTTTCTTATCCTATTTTAAAAATAATATCTTACATAATAGGGAATAATGTGATGAGGTATTGGGCCTAGATAAATAAAAAGTCGTCATTCTAAACTAATGTTATTTTTGATTGATAGGTAAACAATTGCCTATTAGAACGAACATTTTTACTGCTAATGTTAAACTCTAGCAAGTTAACAAAAGTTTGTTAAAATAGCTAAAACTTTCTGTCTCCACTCTCCAATGTAATAAGCAATGGGCATCGAGGCTAAGCGCTACACGAGAACGCAGCATGAAGCGTATTAAATTAAAAGCGACGACATGTGTTTTCCTTCCCACAGGAAAATACATTAGTTCAAACATTTCCCGCCCCCGCCTATCCCTGTCTTACTCGCACCGAAAGCAAGCTGCGAAAAAGAATAGCCAGATATAGCGCCCTCGTAGCAAACAGCGAGGCTTTCAACGTAAATCTGATAAAGCAAACACTTTACGACACCAACACTATCAAGAAATTTTCTTCTTTGTACAAATACATTGATCATTTTATCGCCCTTTCTAAAGTAGAGTTATAAAATACACGAGAACGAACGAGACGGCGTTACAGCGCTGCTTTCGTTTGGAGGCTGGCTCCATTGGGCGAAAAAGCTCGCGGCGGCCCGCCCTGTACAAGTCGCGCAGGGCTGCGTTCGCGCCTTCGCAACTTCGTTCCCGGTACGTTTACAAAATATTTTCTAAGAAGCATGTCGGCTGCAGCGAGGGGCGGCGTCGCGGGAGCCCGCAGTCATGCTGAGATCCTCAGCGGAGTCGGTGGACTCACGTCGCGAAGCTTTTCAACGGTACGAGAAAAAATTGACGTGTGACAATTCGTTCGGAAAGCCGATGTCGCCGAAGACACGGGCCCGAGCTGAAAGCGGCTGTAATACCGAAACTAGGTTATAACGACGCGCCATCCCCTGTGATATTGATTGTAGCTAGTTTCATGAGGATACTGAAAATTATTTTCCCGTAGATAATACGTTCAGTGAAGTGTTTCATTCTCGCCTGTGTTACGTAAAACTTCCTTGAAATTCCTGTGTTTGCATTTATTGTTACGTTGGACTGGATTTATGTTGTTCATAAACAGGTGCGTTACTTTTTACTTTTCAGTATTTTTGTGTTATGTAACAAGCTTGGACTTGATGACAATATCATGCTTGATGGAAAACAATGATGAGGATTACTTAGGTGGAGCGCGCTGGCCTAGAAAATGCCTATTCACGCCTATAGGTATCCTGTTTCCATGTGAGCTTAAAGCTCTTATCTGGAATCTTCTTGTTTTAAGTAGCTACTTACCTACTTACCTTGGTTATTGGATATAGGTACTAGCTACGAGTTTTTTTTTTATGGTCAGGTAGGTAGGTTCAGCAATTTTCCTGCAAGTTATTTTTCGTGATTAAGTAGGTAAGACTTACTTTATAGGAAAGCAGTAGGTATTGATATTAGGTACGTAATACAAATACCTATTTAATACTAACACAGATAAAAGACATATCTACCTACCTATAACTACAGTAATTAGTAATTACTCTTAGGGAGGTAGGTAGGTACCGGCCGGATCCAATTTTAGAACGAAATAGTTTTGCCTAGTAGATAGATACTTATTTTAGCCTAGGCTCATAATGTCTTAATTTATTCTAGGTGGTGTAGGAGGTAGGTGTCTAATGTTCAAAGTATTAGAGCGCCTATAAGGTTAGGCCCTAACCAAACCAAACCTATACCTAATAGGTAAGCCTAGAATCAAACTCAGTAAAGTAAGAAATTAAGAGATACCTTTTCCAAATCTACTTAATTGCGCTCCGTAAGAAACTATCTAAGTAAGCATATAGCAGTGAGATAACATTATGCTCCATAGACCATGTCATATCGCGAAAAATATAATAGGTAGGTAGGTAGGTAGATACCAGACAGACAGACAGGTAACAGGAGCCACCATTCGTACTTTTATTTCAGTAGGAAAATTATTAGTGCTTCGGTTCGCTGTGTATCAATCATATTATTGCTATCACTCTCCTTTGCTATAACCATTACAAAGAAATGTAACATGATTAGGTTTAATGTTAACCTACAAAAACTTCTATAAGTTCCTAGCTTAGGTACTTACCTATGTGGCTTAGATGGCGACGCTTTTTTGTCGCCTGATTTTGATGTGTGAGGTTTGCTGCTCTATAACTCTATAGATATGATCTCTCTGCCAAATAGGGTAGAGAAAAATATATAATTATTGACACATTTTCATGTAGGTACAATGAATTCTAGACACCATGGAATTGGATACAGTTAAGTAATGAATATTGATTCAGTGACTAAGTTACATGTTGTCAGAATCTGATAGACACTTTTACGTGGACAGAAAAATCAACCTATTTAGGTACCTACTTATAGCGATATCATTACACAAATTAAATATTATTAGTATTTAGCCCATAAGTAATTACACCATAGTTCGATGTTAAATAAAAATACTGATAAGGCACCTAATGAGATCTGTGTGAGAAAATATGTTATTTGCTACTGCCGCCGGCAACATGTTTACCTCCCGGCTACTTACCATGCAAGGATCGATAAATATAATATTTTATTATGAAAAAAATCATTGCATCTATAATAGGTAAGTGAACTAAAAACTCATTATCACACACAAACAATATAGGTTCATATAACATAAAAAATACAGAATATTCACAAATTAGGATGTAAAGGCGGCCTTATCACACCAGGCAACTCAGGCACATAGGGATAGTAAATAGTAGGCATATCTACCTATGAGTGGTGTAGCACGTTGCACGCGAAATTCAAAGTAGTTTTAAAAATGATAACTAAGTAGGTAGGTAGGTAGGTATAAGTATTTTACAGTGGTCCTTAATTATAGGACCCGGTCCTTATTCACCCCTTACCCACTAAAATTATATGAAGTACTTACAAGACATATTTTAACTTCTAAAGCTCGTTTACAATTTTATTAGTCATAAAAATGTATAATATACCTATTAATCTGTATACTAATATTATAATCTCTGGAACTACAAACCGATTTTGAAAATTCTTTCAATAGTCGTAGAAAGCTATATTATTTCTGAGTTACATCTATACGTAAGTATACTATAACTCGTATTTATAAAGAGGTAAAGTTTGTAAGTTTTATTGTAGGGAATAATTTTTGGAACTGCCGAACCGATTTTGAAAATTCTTTCACCAGTGGAAAGCTATTATTATTCTTGAGTAAAGCCTACATTTTAAAAAAAAAATTAGAGATCCCTACGAAAATTGTAATAATGTTAATTAAGTCGGGAAAAATCGTTTCATCTGAGACCTTCCGTGGCGTGCGCTGCGTAGGTAAATAGTCAGGTAAAGTTAAACGAAAACAATGTACTTATGGTAGAATTGTTTCTCTCAAAAAGTTCTATAAAAAGTCCGTGAGAGAATAAATCTATCTTTTGACAAGAATTACCAGGCCATAAGGTGCGTACCCGTGTGTAATTTCACTAATAACTAAGTCGGTATAGCTAAAAAATATTAATTAAATTACTTCTTTATACTTTCATAATAATTCTTTATTCAATGAATCAATCATAGAATACAAAAATAAACTTGTAAGCTTAAGTTAAATAAAAACCGGCCAAGTGCGAATCAGACTCGCGCACCGAGGGTTTTGCACGATTTTAGAATGAACAGGTAAAGTCCTTTCATATGATACCCCACTAGACATAGTTATCTTACTTTGAAAAATAAAACACATTTTTTTTTTAATGAACGAAGCACAAATTTACGGTTTTCGGATTTATTCCTTTACTTGTGCTATAAGACCTACGTACCTGCCAAATTTCATGATTCTAGGTCAACGGGAAGTACCCTATAGGTTTTGTTCTGAGACACGACGACGGATGGACGGACGGACGGACAGACAGACAGGCAGACAACAAAGTGATCCTGTAAGGGTTCCGTTTTTCTTTTTGAGGTACGGAACCCTAAAAATTAACTAGGTAGGTAGATAATGCGTGCAGCAATTGTACAAATATTTTCCCAAGTTGCTTGCATAACTTTACTTTTTATGCGCCCATACATGGTTTGTTTAAGAGGCTATTATTAAGCTCGTAGGTATTTTTCAATTAAACTTCATTAGATATCTATTGATTATTTATGATCTAGGAATAGGTATACGGGTAGTACCTACGTGGTAGATTGACATATAGGGCAGAATCTGGGAAACCATTCCAACGATAATAATTCTAAAGTATATTTATTGTTTTTATTATTTAAGTGTGCCTACTTATAAGCTTTATCTTTTATAGGTTTACAGATAGATATGTAGGTATACACAACGAAATAGTTAAGTAGGTACATAGGACATACCTACGTACATTTTCATTCCTTTCCTGATTTTTAGGGTTCCTTGCTTAAAAAGGAATAAACGGAGCCCTAAAGACTCACTTTGTTTTCTGTCGATCTGCCTGTCTGTCCGTCTGTCGTGTCTGCCAAGAAACCCTATAGGGTACTTTTGTGTTGACCTAGAATCATGAAAGGCAGCTAAGTAGGTAGGTAGGTAAGTAGGTCTTATAGCACAAGTTTTGTCTATGAGTGGTACATCACATTACACGCGAAATTTAAAGTCATTTAAAAAATGACAAGTGAGAGTTTTTTACAGTGGTCCTTAATATGAACCGGCCCTTATTGGGTGCAAGTACCTTTATTAATATTAGAGATCTTATTTTTATCAAGGTAGGTAGAGGTACATATTTTCCAATTTTTCCTCAAATTAAAAAAAATATACAGACGATATTATAGTTAAGGTAGACTTAATTATAATTAGATAAATCTATTTATTTCTGAACTTTTTAAAAAGTATTTAAAATATTAAGTAGATACATAAGTACTTATCTTTCTTCATTTACAACTTTTCACACCCAGAACTTTAAAATACAGTTAGGTAAGTATGTTTACAAAAAATATAGATTTTTTTGTATAATATTATGTACCCACAGTTGAAAAACTGTAAATCATACATATTTTAATCCATGACAGTTTTACAGACTGTCCCGGATAATCGCATTAGATTTAATATGGTTGTTTGTATATTGTTTGGAGCACTTCATCGTTTCGCATGTTCGTCTGAGTGGAGGCCTACCTGGCTGTTAAACAATGTCATTCCTCCAGATATCATCTAATCTGTATTATCTATGGCTCCCCGCCGCGGGACCGCTTCATCACAAAGCAACGGGTTGACAGATCTTCGCTCACAGACGAGCAATAGGATTACTAAAATTCTGACATTTTGTTAAACAACCTTCAAATAGGGCTGTCAATCTGGCATTTAACTGGGCTCTGTAGTCTTTTTATATTATTTGCGCTCCCAACTATGAAAATATTATAATTTTATCGATGTTTTTTGGTTTGTATACTTAGATACCAGGGAACGATAAACGTAGGTAGGTGTTTATCTGTTCCCAGGTATCTCCTAAACTACTTTTAAGATTTTGAAAAACATCTACATAGACAATCAAAAATTTGTAAAGAAAAATAAACGTAACAAGTGTATCAAATATACATAGGTACCTACCTAAATTCTAATGAATTTTTTTTTTTGTCAAATAATAAGTGGTCCCATATTGTTCGGACTGAAAATATACAAGTGTAAATTAAAAATTTATAACAACCCCGATAAGTGAAGGTTACAGTAACTAGAAAAGAGCTGATAACTTTCAAACGGCTGAACCGATTTTCTTGGATTATAGCTAAGAACACTCTCGATCAAGCCACCTCTCAAACAAAAAACTAAATTAAAATCAGTTCATTAGTTCAGAAGCTACGATGCCACAGACAGATACACAGATACACACGTCAAACTTATAACACCCCTCTTTTTGGGTCGGGGGTTAATTAAGTTGGTATTGGTAAGTACCATTGGTTGGTATTGTACGATGGTACGGAATCCTTCGTGAACTTATCCGATTCGCTCTTGACCGATTTTTTCTATTAATACAAAGTTGCCAGCCCTGCGACCAAAGAATTAGGATGCCTTCTAATTCCTTCCATATGAACCTTCAAACTTAATAAGATTTTTGTATTTTGCAGATGTTTAACCGTTCGCTATAGTTTCACGGGTTTTAGTTTAATCACATTAGGTGCATGAATAATATTATTTAGCGTTGTAATGCGATAAGTACGTACTGTACCATCTATTCTTCAAAATGATGGAAAGGTTTAATTTTTTAACAGTTTTAATATTGCAATTTCGAATTATGTTGTTTCAAATTTTGCAACAAAATATTCATTAGGTAATTTACTGAAACGATGCTGATGAACAGACGAATTTCTTTATTGTAGTACCTACTATTTATTGAATAAAAACAAAATTAGTTTCATAATTATTTTCTGCTTTTTAGGGTTTCGTATCTAAAAAGTGCCAACGGGACTCTATTAATAATCGTCCGCTGTCGATCCCCCCGTGCGTCCGTCTGTCTGTCTGCGGGCTGTATTTCGTAAACCGTAATAGGTAGAGAGTTGAAATTTTTACAGAATGTGTATTTCTTTTGCGCTATGACAACAAAATAATAAAATATGTATTTCAAAATAGCTGCATAGCAAAAAGTAAAAAGTGTTATTTCTTGTACGATGGTACGGAACTCTTCGTGTGCGAGGCCGACTCGCACTTGATCGATGCTTACTCTTTTTGTTTATTGATTTTCTCTCTCTCTCTCTCTTTCTCTCTAAGAGCCATGCTCATCGGTATGTCTACAGTTTTTATTATACTTAAGTGTTCAATTGCAATTTTTAGTGTTCCGTATCAGAAAAAAAAACGAAACCCTTATAGGATATTTTTGTTGTCTGTCTGCCTGCCTGTCAGCAGTGTAGCACAAGTAACAAAAAAATCCGAAACCATGATTGTGTGGTTGCAAAAAAAATATGTTCGTGAACAAATAATAATAATAATTAGTATTTTCAATTCTCAATGTAATATAGTGCGCGAGTCTGACTCGCACTTGGCTGGTTTTTTATAGGTAGAGTCAGTATAAATGAAAAGATTCAAATCATAAAGTATTCCCCATTAGGTACATGCCATTCCCCGTGAAACTGGTTTTATCATTCATAAAACTATTTTAAAAACCATCGATGCTAAACCACGGTTATAAAAGAGATTGGAGCCTGTCTAACAAATAAACTAAAATTAAATATACACGAACACAATTGGAATTTTTGTCTCAGGCGTATAAAAGTGTCCTATAAATTTACCCACAGTTTAATTTAATGTCCAAAAGTACCTGCCTCACATTTTTTTATTATAAATAAACGTTCGATGCCGGTTATGGGTGCTCGAATGTGTATTATTATTTTGAGAAATGGCTTTAAATTTGTCCCGGGAGGTTACGACCGGAGCACCTCGATTAGGATTCATATTTTTCTCCGTTGATACGAGGAATGTTGTAGCAAATCTAATTTTATCGTAGGGTTGTAATTAATTTACTAATAGTTTTTTATTTCTTTATAACAGGTCAACATAATATTGAAGAATGTAAGGGCGGCAGCGGAGAAGAAAATTCACGAATTTAGGAATCACGGTCTCCGTGACCGTCACTTCGGAGAGATAGTCATCAGCGGGGCGGTCCCGCCGCGTGGATGGTGGCGGGCGAATGGGGCTATGCGCCGGTGCCGGCCACACCCGCCATGAACGCGTTCTTGGAGACCAACCATGCGCACCTCGCCTCCTACGGGCTGAAGATGTCGCCGCAGCCGGGGTGCGGCGTCGGGCCGCAACACCGCGCGGCCGCACCCCATCCGCCGCCACCGCACCATCCGTCGCACTACCAGCCGTACCCGCTGCACTCCTACCAGCCGGGATACCTGCGCGAGTACGGCGGCTGCGGGGAGCTGTTCTCGCAGCAGCCGCTGGAGCAGAGCTGGGACTGGCGCGGCGACGTGCACTACCAGGGCGGAGCGCCGCCGCTCGTGCCGCACGCCCACGCGCACGCGCCGCACGCGTTCCTGCGCTACGTGCGCGCCCCGCCGCGCCGCGACATGCGATGTCAGTGGCTGGACCCCGAGCAGCCTCCGCCGCGGAAACTGTGCAACAAACTATTCTCGAGCATGCACGAGATTGTGACGCATTTAACGGTGGAACATGTGGGTGGACCGGAGTGCACGACGCATGCCTGCTTTTGGCAGGGCTGCTCGAGGAACGGTCGACCCTTCAAAGCGAAGTACAAGCTAGTGAACCACATCCGTGTCCACACAGGAGAGAAGCCCTTTCCCTGCCCTTTCCCTGGATGCGGGAAGGTGTTCGCGAGATCTGAAAATTTGAAGATACATAAAAGAACTCACACGGGTAAGGAGCAATTTTATTTTTAGCTTTACCCTCATTATATAATTATTGTTGCTTCTCTTCCTCAACATACTAAGTAGCTCATTTGTAGAATATTTCTTCGAACAAAGCTCTAAGTACCTACAAGTATACCTAATACCTAATTTGCAACGACAAATACCTAATAGGCAATCAGAAAACAATGAAATATCAAAAACGTTTGAATCGAGTGTAGTAAGATGTCTACGCTATTCATTCGAGCGTGTGCTGATCTGGCAAAACATTTCGTTTCTCATTAATTCATAATGAACCGCCCCCCGCGGCTGTCTTCTGCTCGCCGGGGCCTCACAGATGCTCTCTGTTGCGATATAGGTATTAGTCACGCCTCGACGATAAACTGGACCAACACAATAACGCCACCATTAAACACAAGTCGCAAACTATCCGTCAAAAATCTTTGTCACACATTCGGACATCGAACAAAGTGCCTAACGGGCGCCTAATAATAACCCCCGTCTCCTTGTGGAGTCTGTTTCTCAGTACGGTCCATCGACAAAAGTCGCTCGAGACAGAACTCCATTTTCAATTTATTATTAGTGGAAAGATTCATGCGTATTGTGTACTATGGAATAAAAAAATGTGCCATAAATTAAAATGTCCAGTTCCGCTGGCTCGCTTCCTCTCGAAGCTCTCCCTCGCACACTAGACTCAAGTCATTGTAAGTAATGTATCGATACTTCAAGTTCGAATATCAACTTTTAAGGATTGGTCCAGGAATTCGTTCGGACTGCGACTATGGAGTATGAGGACATCTGCTATTATGTTTTTTTATTTCTGTCTAGTGTTGCGTTGAAGCTTTTGTCCTGTGCCCCCGTCCGCTATTATCTCATACGGGCTTGTGAATAGAGTTTGCTTTTTTGTGGGGAGTTTTGAAGAATAATTGTTTTATGGGTGTCTATAAATTACTTTGAATGTCCGCTAAGCTATGGAAATGGAGAACTGGAAGCGCTAGCGTAATAATAACATTTAATTAGTTGAGTGCAAAATATCAGGGTTACGAGGATTGTCCATAATACCTGAGCCCACCCAACTTATCTAATTATGATAAGGTGTTTTTTATATAACCGTCTATTTTCTCAAAAATATTCTCACAATTTGAAAACTCCTTAAATACTAGACAAAACTGTGATTTTTTAGCATAAATAGGTGCATAAGGAGTGCTTAGTCATAGCCTGAGATCTATAGACCGCACTTTGACTTAGCTCACACTGTTAAAACGAGACAGCGTAACTACAACAACTATACTCCTGGCATAAATCTGTCTTGTTTTAACTAAAACTTAAGTCTAAGCAAAGTCTAAGTGCGGTCTATAGATTTCAACCTTAGACACATCGTATTAAGAGGTACCTACCTACCGATAGGTGTGTTACGAGTCTGTATTATGTTCAATTTTTAACATTGTTATAAAACCTTGTTGTATAATACAATAATGTTATCTTATAAAGTGGCGGGACGCACCGTTAAAATTTTGTTAGGCAGGTAGAGATGGTTGGGTAAATACCTAATTACCTACCCATTACTCAATAAAAGTTATTACTTAGTAGTTTTCTCATTAAAAAGTAATAGAATACGATGTGAACTCCAGTATTCCGACAGTATCGCCTGGTGACGAAGCTTCCCCATCTACCGTGGAAACCGATATTTTTATAAACACGTTCCGAATGTAACGCGACACCGTCGGGTAGTCAGTAGCAGAATTTATTTGCCATAGCTCCTTCGTAACATGTCAATTTGTTTAACCGATTCACATCTAAAGGTAAACATTTGATATTATTTGAAGATATTTTTACTTTTTTAACCCCAGACCCAAAAAGAGGGGTGTTATAAGTTTGTCGTGTGTATCTGTGTATCTGTCTGTGGCATCGTAGCTCCTAAACTAATGAACCGATTTTAATTTAGTTTTTTTTGTTTGAAAGGTGGCTTGATCGAGTGTTCTTAGCTATAATAGAAGAAAATCGGTTCAGCCGTTTGAAAGTTATCAGCTCTTTTCTAGTTACTGTAACCTTCACTTGTCGGGGGTGTTATAAATTTTTAATTTACACTTGTTATATTATGTATGTATTTGCAAAAATGCCTTGTAGGTATTTTTAATTTTTTCAATGATTTAAGTTCCGAATTCAAATTCAGTAGACTCAAGTCTACTGAACTCAATCTATTTACAAATAAAAAAATAAAATAAAAAAATAGGTAAGTGGTTAGTTTAATTTTAAATTGCCTGTGAGCTATAATATACCTACCTACTCCATGACGGATCATTCAATCCAAACCAATAGGTATTATTAAGTATACTTAAATGCCCAAGTGTATTTTGTCTGTCGATTAATTTTCACAGTCCATTCGTTAAAACGATTTCGATAAAATTTGGTTCGAAGATAGCTTGCTTTCTGGAGACAGACTTAGGCTATTTTTTATTTTATAGTAGGTCCTGAAATTCAAAGACCGTGAATTATTTTTCGACAGTCAGCAGGAATTTTAAAACCCTAAGTAAGTTTAAACGGACGAAGTTGCGGGCATAACCTAGTTGATATTAAGTTTCGATAGAGTCGATTGAAATAAGTAGTATGTAGTACAGACATTATAAGTAAGTACAAATTAGTTTGTATATTTTTATCTATCTAGCTAATGGTTAAAACAGACTTAGGTACTTTATCCCTATCTATTGAAATTTGTATGAGACGTAGCTTTATTACTTAGCTGCAGGTTTGTGTAAAAATAATCATAACACTTGCAATCTGCATCATATTAACCATGTAAGTAGGTAGGTATGTTCCCCCAGGACTAACCTGGTTGGGTCGTTAGTGCTTAACAAATTGATGAATTAGATTCTACTAGATCGCTCTTAAAAAAACCTGAGAGAGTAAAATACAAAGTAAAGAATCGGCTAAGTGCGAGTTAAGCTCGCGCACCGAGGGTTCCGTACTACACAAGAAGTAAAACAGTAAGAATAACTTTTGTTAAAGAACCGCAAAACTTACTTTATTTGTAGAGGTGTACCTAATTATTAAAAGTGCAGATTGCCAGACTTAACAAACCTTTGAGAACATTACCTATGGAAAACTCTCAGGCATACAGATTTCCTCACGATGTTTAATGCTCATACCTATCTCCGAAAAGTTAGAGGTGTTTTAATTTAAGTAAGTAATTTTGATTTAATTGATTTAATGAATAATACTTCGGTATGCTTACAGCAAGCCAAATCACAAACCGAGTCAGAGGTTACATATAGATTGTTGAATTAATTAATACAAATATTAAAAACATCTAATTCTTGGTGCTGAGCAATCAATTCGTTTAGCAAGGTAGGTAGGTACCTACCTTTTCGGCAGAAATTGTCTGTGTTGTTGCCAGATGAATAAAGGTCAGGCGTAAGCAGATACATGCCTAAATTCATCCTAAATTAAATAATAATTAAAATAGAATAACATCAAATAAATAATAATCGCCAAATAGTGAGAGACGTGTGACTAATCATACAGCCGCAGGGCCGCGCCGCGCCGCCCGCTCGCGTCAAACCGCCGCCGGCGCCGCATTCCGCCCACACTGCGCCGATTGCTTCATCCACGTCATCACTATTATAAGCGGCTTAGAACCTTTATACGCTTGTTTATTTAATTTGTAAACCAATTAACTAATTACTGCAAGTAAGCAATTCATTTATCAAGAACTAGAGGATGCCCGCGGCTTCGCTCGCGTGGATTTCAGTTTTTTTTTTAAATCCTGTAGGAACTCTTTGATTTTAAAAGTAGCATATGTCCTTCCCCGGGATGTACCCCAAGTCTGTACCAAATTTCATTAAAATCGGTTCAGTGGTTGGGCCGTGAAAACGTAGCAGACAGACAGACAGACACACTTTCGCATTTATAATACGTTAGTATGGATGAATAATTTTCTTGTGCGTTACAATCGTAAGGTACCTACCTGCTTAGCTCTCGATAGGTCTGTCTTATTTATTATTTAATTGTTAAGTCTCATTAAGTCTTACTTATTAAATCTAAGTTCCAGCTGTACAAGAATGCACGCTGTTATTGCTATTCAGTTGGTTTATTCTTTTCTAGCAGCTATTTTATTCAAGATCATAGGTCATAACTCATAAGGCTTACTTGCACGTGTAGATAGGTACCTATACCTACCGAAAAAAAAATATTGATGATTTACGTTCGACCACAGCTTCTATCCATCGCTATACCTACCTATAACGATGGATTCTACAATTTACCAAGTACCAAGCAGACCTGGAGGGGTTCACACAATGGCGTAATGATGATATGATTCGAAGAAGACCCCCGATCAAACGCAGTGCTGGCTAATACGGCGTATAAAATGACGCTTTCAAAATATTTTGCAAACAATGCGGGAACCCTTCCCGGTCCGCCCCTGTGGTCGACATTGTGCTTCGAGTGCAGCGTTTCCACCAACTGAACAGTGAACATGTGCACTGAATGTGTAATGATCGATATTCAAATAGAAACATTATTTCATTGGTATAGGTATTTTCAGAGAAGCTGTTTAAAACTCACTTCGACTTCGCACGAGCATAATATGTTTTCCACGTCCAGCTCGTATATAATTCGCAAGAATAATAATTGTAGAAATACCTAAGTATTTTGAACAGATTCTCAGTTGTCATCACAAAGATAGGTACAACGAACGGCCATTTTATATCCGCGTAATATGATAATGTTGTAACCCTATAATAGTCGGATGAATTTAAAAAGGTGTTTAAATGTGAGCCGCCATCTGTCCCGGATTGATAAATTGTATAAAAATATTACAAACACAATAAAACTCAAGTGTGTGTCTCATATTATACGCACAGACACACACATGAATGCAGGATTTAGATCCAGCTCTTCCAAAAGTTTGCGTTATGTACTTACCTAAAGTATAACGAAGTCATTGCCATAGTAGATACTTTTGAAATCTAAATGGGTAATACGTGTAAGTACCTAATAATATAGTGAATAAGAAAGAATACAAACAAGCCTTTAAAATTATGGCAAAATATTTGATTGACATTTTTTTTTAATTAATATATTTTCCTAACAAATACATTATTATCAGAATTTTAAGATATGAGAGTAGATAAAAAACATATACCTATAAGTACAAGCATTAGTCAGAAAAAAACAAGTACCTATTATAAAATATTTTTAACGAATTATTGGAATGTCCTCCCAAAACCTACGCGAAGAACACAATATGTTCAACGCGTAGAGATTATCCGAGAGTAATTAATCTAAAAAACCTTGTGGCAAAACTTTATTCAATAAGGTACTATTAAACTACCTACATTAAATAAATTAATAATATAATATTACATAATATTTTGGCAATTTAAATTGAGAAAAGAGAGGAAAACCTACCTACTTAGTATTTTTTCGACATTTTTAATGATAAATCAAAACCTAGGTCTTTTTTTTAATAAACAAAAACCTATTGTTTTGTACTTTGTAGAATAATTGGTACATAACAACGAATATTTTTTAAATTATTTTAAATGCAATTAAGTTGAACAACATTACCTTAGATGTAAAATAAGCAGCTGTGACTGATGGACAGACGGACGAGGGCGCACTGTGCCTAAAGGTTCCTTTTTTACTATTATGGTATGGAACACTAAAAAACTAAGAAAATTGGAATAAATTACTTATATAGTTACTATGGAGGCGTGGCTATCTACAATCAGCAGCCGTTATATTACAATCCCCACGTGCATAGATAGCTTACGCACGCTACACACAGAGGCAAGCATCAGATGGTTCACGGACACATTGATACACCAATCACTCCGCACCCCATGCAGCCCTATCACGTGACGTACCTACTGTATCGAACGTAGGAAATGAAAGCGCTAAGCGGTTTACGTTTTTATCAGCTTTGTTATTATGGTCCCTCATTGTACCAGTATTTTTTGACAACAAGTGACGACACACAACACACGTTGCGTATACCGGCCCGACATAAATACCGGGCCCTCGAATTTAAATAACAAAAGGCGGCGAATCGGGGCAGGCTTTGCCTCTACGATTTAAACGATGCTCCCAGCTCTGATTTTGGCACCTGATTGAAGAAGCATCTGAACTCTTAGCTGACAAAAACACGTTCGGATCATTCCAACGAATTGTAATTTTGCTAAACGCGGGCGCGTCGGCGCGAACAGGACTTCGGAGTGCGTGTAAAAACTGCGTCGTCATAATACAAATAGGTACAGGATTTTGAAAGTCGTCACACCGATGGCTCTACAGCGCACAAGAATTTTACGATTTTTCTAAAATCTTTGACCTTTTTTTTCAGGATGCCATCAAATAGGTAGGCTATAACAGGCTACAATGTACCTATCAAGGTACATTGTAAAATTCATAATGTAAAGTTACTATTATACAATTTTGCAGTTTAAATTTACTCAGCAAAACTAATGTGAAAAATAAATATTTCTTATTATGTTTTTATATAGACGAATCCAAAAAACTACAACACCGAACTGTGCAACTTATATGGATCAAAGATTCGAACCAAATGACAAGTGACAACAAAAATGATTAATTTCGTTACCTTATTTTTAATGCGACTCTTAAGACCGGCATCATGAAAAATACATCTGATACTGTCATCTATATGTGGGTAAATCGAGGCTGTGTATATTTTTTGCTAACTCGTAATGTGCTTATATCTACCACCCGCATCGATCTTGTCTTAATGAATAATGAATTAAATAGAACCAGATAAGAAAATTGCTACTTCAATGAATTTTTCTCAATACTTTTTACACGTTTAACTTTGCGTAAACGAGCTTTTACTCCGCATATTTTGTTGTTAAAGTAGCGTCTATCAAAGCTTAAATAGTTTTATGTAAATAAACTGTAGATAGGTAGGTAACTATACTTTATTACTTATAGCCTAGAGCTACTTTCAGACTGATTGCATTTTTGACTGTTTAAAATTTAAAGTAGGTATAAATTCACCTAGGCGTAACGTTCCTGCTATTTTCTTATCCACGTTACTAGATATTCTTAGTTTTGAATCCTATTTGACCTCGCCAAGATAATAAAGCCAAAATTATTTTTTTCGACTCTCATTTCTTCATGTTCAAAAGGTACCTTGAATTTTTTTCTACATTCAGACTTTAAAAAATCAAACATTTTAAACTGCAATTTCAACTCAATAGCTCGTATGATAAGCAGTTGATAATAATAGTTTATTTTTAAAACGCATGTTACTCAAGACGGGCAGTCAGATAGACAGACAAACGGTCTGGACGTTCCTTATTTTACTACGGAACTCTAAAAAGAGAAAGAACATGAACAGCTGAATCTGTCTTACTGGTAATTATTTAACTTTAGGTTGATCACGCTAAAAGACGTTTGACATGCACTTATTAAGTTGCCTTCAAACTACGGAAATATAATATAATAAGTATATAAATATCGCTAACCCTACTTTGAAATCTCACTGTTCACACTTAGATGTAATAATATTACTTACTTTAACTTTACACGGAGATGGGATGGGATGGATCAAATTATTCTTAGAAAACTAATTCAAAACTCGAATTAGTTTGCTTATTTTGGAAGGGTCAATTTTTGTCTATTATGCTTAGATAAATTAATACAGATTTAATTTTGTTCTCTTTATATTATAATCGTTTATCCTCGACCAAAACGCAAATGGAGTCTCATATTCGTTCACGTTCTTTATAACGACGCATGTTGGTACATAAATTGAACCTACATAAGCAATTGCACTGCAACAACAATAGTTTCAAACGCAGTCTCTACCTACGCTTCTTACGCTTCTATCTTATTACAATTCTCTTTTTTGACACTTTATTGGCTTGGTGTATAGTATTTTATGACGACAAACGTATCTTTGTTATACCTAGGTTTTAAGTAGACGGTGCGGTTTCAGCCGCAGTGTCGGAGCTCAATGTTTCTATATTCACATCTAAATCGCATGGCAACCGCACCGCAACCGCAACATCGCCGAGAGTTTGACTTCTTGACACAAAAATCTTGACTCCGGTGCGGCTCCGGCTCCATGTACAAGACGTTCTTGAAGAAGTAACACTGCTCCGCATCGCAGTGTTTGTGTAAAATATTATATTACTTAAGAATGAAATCGCGCATAGAGTGTACTGCCGCCACTATCTCCGGATTTTCCTTATTTTCTTATCTATGTAACTCATTCCATAATTAGTGATTGATAATGCCATCAAAGGTAAGCTGACTTGGAAGAGTAGGCGCCAAGTATAACTGTTTATTAACCACCTAATCGGTTCCTATGCAGCATCATTCTGGAACGCTAATAAGGCAATAATAAGGCGGTATGAATTACGAAGGTACTATTAACTATTCTGTGGCAGTAAGGCTGTACCGGCACTTTGAACGAACTTGATCTAATTTAGACCTCAATTCACTCCAGAAATCCAAAGGGCGCATTTTTATGACACTTGACCTCTTGACCCATAGCAAACGAAACATGAAATGAAACATATCATATTTATGAAATGAGAACAATCTATTAGGTATTTTAACACATTTAAATATTAATTCTAAATTCTAAGACATAAAATCCAAAATAGCAGATTAAGTTTTAGCATTACACTAGCGGCACGCTATGATGGCCGGTTTGACACATTACAATAGTGATGTGGAATGTCAATTTATTCTCGAACAAAAACAATTAAGTTTTGTTTTTGTACCTGATTAAATAGGTTTAATAAAACAAAAATGTATATGTTTATTTAATTTATTTGAACGAACTGAATATTTGAACGAAAATGAATATACATACTTTATATGCACACAAGAAACATATGAATACAAAAGATACCAAAAAAGGTGCCACAAAAGGCCATAATTAATCAGATTCGTCCATACTACTATTTTCACTGTCGTCACTGCTATCATCACATACATTAATAATTATATGTTCGTTTTCTATAATATTATCTATTTTCACATCTCTTTCATAATCTTCCCTTATTAATTTAACAGTTCTATTCACAACCTTTTCCCAGTCTCCTTTAGTCACATGTTCACAAGCTTCTTCTAATAATTTTAGCATTTTTTTTGTGGTAAATGGGGGTTCTGTATTGTGTCTTGCAGCATATCCCTTAATTTGAGCCCACACCAACTCAATCGCATTATACTCACAATGGTAAGGCGGTAACCGTATAACTCTGTGCCCATGTTCTAATGCTATTTCGTCAATGACGTATCGGATCTTGGTTGGTTTGTTTTCTTTTAAAAGACGTACTAATTCCGCTTTTAACATATTCATGTTTGCATCTACGCCATTTTTACGAAGCCATGCGACGATATCAGCTTTCTTTTGGGATTGGGCAGGTGGCTTGTCAATTTGCATCGAGTGGTATGGGGCGTTGTCCATAATTATAATAGATGGTTCAGGGAGGCTACACAACATTGAGGTAAACCATTCAGTAAACTTTTCTCCATTCATGTCTTCATGATAGTCTCCAGTGGTTTTTGACGCAAAAGCCATGAGAGAACCTTCGACAAACCCGTTGATGGTTCCGGCGTGACAAATTATAAGTCGCGATCCTTTTCCTACAGGAACTTTGGAAGTAGATGCTGCTGTGTCATCGTTCCAAGAACGGCCTACAGTATGGTTAGCATTAAGCCATGTTTCATCCAAGAACACAACATTTTGCCAATTTTTGATTTCTTTCACTTGCCGTAAAAAAGTATACCTTGCCATCGCTATATCAAATCTTTCCATCAATATTTTGCGTTTGTTACATTTTTTGTATCGAAATCCAATGGTCTTCAAAATCTTCGTTAAAGAACTTTCCCCACCGAAGAATAATCCAGCTTCCTTCAGTGAATGCACCAACTTTTTTCTTGTTGGATACTCCTTCTGTAAATAGTAGCCGTAAACATGTCTTCGGATAGCATCGGCATCAAAGCTATCGATGCCTACGACTGGTTTTGCTCGTTTTCTCTTTTTTGGTGTGTGAAGTTTATTTTCTTCTGTGCCAGTCTCGCCATATTTTTTTTTTAGTTATCCGTCTAACAGTTCGTTGTCCAATATTAAGCGCATCAGCTA
This sequence comes from Maniola jurtina, assembly GCF_905333055.1. NCBI lineage: Eukaryota > Metazoa > Arthropoda > Insecta > Lepidoptera > Nymphalidae > Maniola > Maniola jurtina. The sequence continues at coordinate 7,467,263 of NC_060032.1, forward strand.
CGCGTTCAACCACTGACGTTATAGGTAAAATTGGCCCTCCATTTTGAGCTTCACGATCGAAATAGTTACGAAGGCGTATTACGAACTCACGTGTCTGACTATTTAGAACAGTTCTCTGCGTACGTTCGGTCATATCGACGAAATCCACAACAAAGGGCTTGAACAGAGTCCAAATTAACGAGCAAGGGTCAACAGTAATGCAGTATCAATATTTGAAATCCAAAGCCAGGTCAAAACTATATCACAATCGCATTGCACTGACAGTTTATACTTTTCGAAGCAACGTCAATTCGAAACTGCTTTGTTTTGCATTGAGCATTGACGCGAGTTTGCCGGAGGTAGTAGTTGTGCTAGCCAGCGATCCTATGTGACGATCGTATTAGATTCCATTTTTAAAAATTTATTGATATTTTTTTGCGATTTCAGAGGTTTGTCCACATAGTAAAAATTGTTCATATTCACAAGTACATTCACCCCTTAAATGGTGCAAACTGATTTTTCTACACTTGTATACATTTAAGAAATCAATTTAATAAATAAATTTTGAGTCCTAAACCTAAAACTACATTCGATAAAATTTATGAATCTCTGCACATCACTATCGTCGATAAAGTAATACAATTATTTCCTTCAAAGTCGTTATCAATTAATACGGAACTTCATGAGCGGACAAACGTCAAACCGGCCATCATAGCGTGCCGCTAGTTTAGGTACCATCTGGGTACCTTTTTTTTTTTTTTTTTTGTTGACGCTGGGGAATGCATTTACGCATCCCCCCCGGAGGGAGGGTATGTGGGACTCGCCGGCCGAGAGGCGACCGGAATACCCACTAAACCCCAGCGGCGCTACTGCGCGTCGCCTGGCGACTGGGTCACGGGAACGGCCGAAGCAAACAACCGCGACCCAGCCAGCGACGTCTGCCAAGGCAGACCCTCCACCGGGGACCTGCTCGGTCCCCATCGACGCACCTCCGGGACGCACCAACGAAGTGCGTCCCCCGACCTTGGGACGCGCACGTCGCCCGCGTCCCATCCTCCGCTTCATCCACTGTGCCCTCTGCTAGTCAGAGGGACACGCGGAGAAACCTCCCCCCCTGCCAGGTCATTAGCCATAGCCAACAATATCTCCGAAGAGAAATTATTAGCCATGTTACCGGGGCGCACCGGCCCGAACACTGCTCTTCCCCTCGGACGCATCCAAAAGGGACCAGCAGCATCCAGGCACACTGGGAGGTTACCTGGCTGGCGCCCCACCATCTGGGTACCTACCTAAGGGGTATTTTTACTGAGGTACCTATATAATGAGGATAAAAGTTTAAATTCCTTTTATTTGCTTGAAGCTTATTTAACAAATAGAGCTTGTTAAACGAAATGAGCTATCAGCCGTTTTAAACGTGCCGAGAAAAACAGTTTTCGCTTTGCGGTGGTAGTCTGCGCGAAATTCTTTCGTCTTGTAGGGCGACGACGGAGGTCTCGCTGCATCATTCATTGGTTTTTTAGCGACACCTTGTTTACTATCAGTTTCAGTATGTTGTGTTTATGGAACATTTGGAAGCATTGTCCTTTAAATTATGGTGGCTTTAAACGGTCCTATAAGGGACGGACTATAAATATTATGTTGGGCTGTAAGTGTGTCTGCACTTTGCTTTTATATTATGTTAGATCGAGATTTAAAGTTTTCACAGAATTGAACCTTGTTCCATATATATCCAATATGTTTGTAGGCAATTTGTTTCTTCCTTGTAATCTCGGGGCATATTAAAAACAGAATGTTTAATTGCTTTCTTTTTCTCTTGTTTTATGGATTTTTTTAATATCAGACAACTAAAATTGCCCTGTTCTAGTCTAAAATTCAAGTTGTTATAAAATTTTTCCTCATTTTACTTTTAAGACTATGTTAATGGCAGCTTCTACACTAGTGATTTAAAATTACTATTAATCACTCTCTGAACAGAAATTCCGTTTTGGTTCTAACTTGCCGAATTTCCGCATCAACCGCCCAATATCGCGACTTGCATACGCGCGTAGAAGGCGTCTTCTTAACTCAAATAATATAGCGCTCTCCTAACATTTCAATACGACACATTGAAGCGGAATTTAGTAAGATTTTTTCCACTTGCGGAATTCAGTAAGATTTGCTCTGACCTTAGTGCGACTTCAAAATTTAATAGCTAGACTATAATAATATAATTTTATACCTACCCTAGTTTTTAGTTGAGTATTAGAATGGATAATTTGGTTTAGAGGAAATAATTTATGAGTTCAATGGCAAAGTACTTACCTAACTACGTAAAAGCAAATCCAGAGTATCTGTCTAGTCTATTCCAGTATTGTCACACTAATAATATAAAGGCGAAAGTTTGTATGTGTGTGTGTATGTTTGTTACTCCTTCACGCAAAAACTACTGGACGGATTTGGCTGAAATTTGGAATGGAGATAGATAATATCCTGGATTAGCACATAGGCTACTTTTTGTCCCGGAAAATCAAAGAGTTCCCACGGGATTTCGAAAAACCAAAATCCACGCGGGCGAAGTCGCGGGCATCGGCTAGTATTGCATTAAAACGAACACCACGTTGGCTGTAACACATTTCTGTGTCGATGATGTTTTTGAGACAAATTCCCAACATTTTACGTCGCCAAAAAGTGTTGATGGCCCCGAGACAAGCACCGGATAACAATCGAAATGTTAACACGACAATAAGAACAGAACAATGGACAGTTGGATTCTTTTTGCGCTACACGCTTTTGGATATCTTAGGAAACGCGAGATTTTAATGGGTTCGTAAAAATCATTCAAATGAACATTTATTGCATTGTAACGTAAGCGCTGTTATGAAAGTGATATTATGGGCTTATGACTGTAGAATCACGTGTATAGGTTTTCGATTTATGTGGGTAGGAAGGTTATTTTTGTTCATTAAAATCGAAAAGAGATTCGTCAAGTTTTATTACAATTTTACTCACTACATCTACTCTGTAAGTTCTCGTAAATACATAGATTGCTCATTTTATACTCTCAACCCTACCTGTAGGTGTACACACACCTAGGTACACCGCACAGCTTAAACCACTGGGGAAACTTGAAATTTTGACTGTAGGTTCCTTTAATGACTTAGAAGCGCTTACTACGAAGGGATTTTTGGACAGGCAGGCAGGGGATGAAAGTTTGTATGGAAGTCCGTAATTTTTGAAGTTGAATGTCTATGAAAATTAATATTTGAGCTTTTGGTTAGGTAAAAATAAAGAAATAGATACGTATTTCACAAATTTTGGAAATTTTTCCTCCAGGGGGGTTAAACGAGGGATGAAAGTTTATGTGAAAGTCTGTCATTTTTCAAGTTAAGTATAACTATCTATCTATGAAAATTGGTAGGGTTTCCGGTTAAAAATGAAGAAATACGTTTCAAAATTTATGGAAATTCCACCCCTCACCCATCTTCAAAATTTCCATTCGAGCTAAGTAGTATAAGTATGCTAGTTACTACCTCGTATAACTGCTGCAAGTAAATGCTAACTAATACCGCGAAAAAAATAACATTGGAGGTAGGAATGATAAGTTTTTGATTATGAATATTTTTTTCCGATCTGCGATTTCGGTAGAACTTAGGTAGGTACTTCTTGGCAGGCGAGTAAAGTCACAGACCAAAATAAAGTTCAAATATGCTAAGAATGTGGGCGCGCCTGGTAATAATGTTACAGAATCAGACATGAAAAATAAGAACAAAATGTATTATTAATATTCGATAGAAATATTAGTTTGTCCCAAAAATGCGCCCAGGGGCTGAAATCTGACCCCGTGTGGGTGTTGAGTGGATACCGCTTATAACTCGATTGACCACGGATTTAAACTAATTCCAGGACGCGTTCGTGTAATATTTTACTATACCAATTATTTAAAATCATCGATGTTTAAAATAATAAATAGGTAATTGTTACACATTATTTCTGACATCAATAAATAATAGATAATAATTTACTTCCTTATCCAAACTTAATATTATAAATGCGAAAGTGTGTCATCTGTCCGTCTCTCTGTCTGTCTGCTATCTTTTCACGGTCCAACAGCTTAGTCGATTTTGATGAAATTTGGTGCATCCCGAGAACGGACATAGGCTACTTTTTATCCCGGAAAATCAAAAACTTCCCGTGGGGTTTTAAAAAGCCCGTCTGTTTGACCGATTTGTATGAGCTTTGGTAGGTGCCAGAAGTAGCTTGCATCCCGGAACTTTTATCCCGGAAAATAAAAGAGTTCCCATAGGATTTTTAATAAAGCAAAATCCACGCGGATAAAGTGGCGGGCATCATCAAGTACTTAATTAATATCATAAATGCGAAAGTGTATCTGTCTGATAGCTTTTCACGACCCATCCGCTTAACCGATTTAGACACAAATTGGTAAAAAGATAGCTTAAATCCCGGGGAAGTACACAGGCTAATATTGATCCCGGAAAATCAAAGAGTTCCTACGGGTTTTTTTAAATACCGAATTTCTTTATACCCTAAGGGCTCATTCGCACGAGAGCTTTTTTAACGTACGTTAAAAAAGCGTTCAAATAGAACAAATGCATTCCCAAGTATCTGTTTACACGTCAACGCTTTTTTAACGCGCACTTTGTATTGTCAGCGCAACGCCGGGTTTTTACGCAACGCTTTTTTAACGCTCGTGTGAAATGCACATCGATGAAGTTGCGGGCATCGTCTACATTCTACTTGGTACAAAGATAGCTTGCACCTGGACACTGACTAATTTTTAGAGTTCCGTACCCCACAGGAAAAAGACACCCTTATAGGATTACTTTGTTGTCTGTCTGTCAGTCTGTCCATTTGTCTACATGTCGTGTCTGTTAAAAAAAACTTATAAGGTATTTCCCGTTGACCTAGAATCATGAAAGTTGGCAGGTAGGTAGGTAGCACAAGTAAAAAAGAAAAAATCTGAAATCCGTTACGTTACGACACCGTTCGTATGCGACTCGCACTTGACCGGTTTTTGTTATTCAGGAAAATCCAAGAGCCCAGATGGAATTTTTAAAAAGCAAGAGAAAGAAATGTTAGTAAATGATCGATTGAGTGAAGGCTTGTGTGATAAGGATAACACTAAATGTTGCCATGTTTAGTTTAGTTTGTGATACTAGGTTGTAATAGATTGCAGTACCTATACTTTCATAAATTAGTTTAGTTTATAATAGATTGCAGTGCCTACACTTTGATGGAATCACAAACTTGTCAACATTTACAAAAGTTCCAAAATTTGTGGTTGCCCTATTAACTTAAAAGCGATACAGATCCATAACTCATCCGATTTATTGGACAACCGATGTTACACCGCAGAATTATAAAATTTATGCTCTTAAAACATTTAGAGCTTTTGATGATTTTAAATCTATTGCTTTATAATACAAAAGTTGCGCTCGCAGGCTTTCGTGGTTTGACAAAATGCTTTACTTACGTGTTAAAACGTATTTTTTTATTTTAAATGTTATATGTATGTTTTTAATCTTTAGCTATTCTTTAAAATTACTTAATAAGAGAAAAAGGGAATTTCTTAGTATCTAGTAGGTAGGTACAGGTAACGTAATTAAATAATAAATAATTTTACAAAATACTGCAAAATCGTAAAGACTATAAAAATATGTGCTTGAACTTTTTTGCACCGCTTGTTATAATTTGGACAGCATTACCTAAGTACTGTATCAGCTATGTAGTTTAATGATAGATATAACCCTGCAACTCAGTAAACGCTGCTGTTTCTTGCCGGCTCAGCATGCTTTCCAAATCGACGCTGTGGTGGTAGAATTTAAAGGAGAGTGGATGGACGTGGGATGGACGGATGAAGGTAACAAAGTCAGAAATAAAGACAAGTAACATTTTTGCATTTATAATATTAGTGTGGATTAGTACCTACGTATGGATTTTAGTTTCGCTTTAGATAGAGAATCATTTTCAAATATTTTTTCCCCAAATAAAAATATTGTTTATAATGTATTTCTGGTTATTTTTTATCGCTCGGATCCCGACGGTGATGCCGGTTAGGGCTGTCAAAACTCTTGACGGACGGATTGACGAGCAAACCCGCTTGGCTCTTGTTTTGTACTTATTCTGTTGCACGCAGGTGTATGGCACCTTATTCGTTCTCTGGGAACTAAATATGATAAGTTCCGATAATTTGAAATTAGTTTTGGGACGAACACCTACAATGTTTCTATTATGTTTTGGCTAAATGTCAATTTCTTGGGTAATTCTTTATTTTCAATTCAACCACAATTTTGTTGTTCAAACTGGTCACAATTATTTCTTTCTATGTTCAATGCCTGGTTTAGATTACACCGTTCAAAGGCCGGCGCGGTGCGACAGCCGTACTATTTATTTCAATGCATTATTTTGCGCCCTGACGGAGTCGACGCGGCATAGTGGAGGTCCGGAACGGTTTAGCATAATATAACATAATATAGGTACCATGGCTTAGCATACTTACTTAAATTCTTTGAACTATTCTCCATATGGATTGAATTTTTTTACATGTTGAAATCTTTCAAATGAGAAAAAAAGAAAATTTACAGCTATAAAAGCTTTTCAAAAAGTCATGAGAGATAGCGATACCGTCTTTCGATCTATCTACAGCAAAAAACAAACAGTTTCCTGCAAGAGCGAAGGAACAAAGTAGGTAGCTTTGGTTTTTACATTTCTCCTTACATCGGCGGATAGGAATATCTCCACTGCGCATTCTCGGCTGATATTATCAGAGCAAGACAGATGGTGTTTTCAGTGTTTCCGCGAGAACAATGCCCGGCAGTTTAATTTACTCCTAGTATTGCCAGACGGGCAAATGTGATAGTTTATCATTCTGCTTCAAAAGACGGACGGGCGAACTAACTTGCAGAACGTTACTATTGCAACGTATAGACATACTGAAATTGCACTACTATTATATTTTACGCCAAACCATATTATGCTGCTAATAGGTACTGTACTTACTGTCTGATCTATCTAACAGAAACAAAGTACCTAAGGGGATTTGAAATGCCACATGCTCGTAAAATCTGATCATCATAATTACCTATTATTTCGTTTTTTAGGGTTCCGTACCTCAAAAGGTAAAATGGAACCTTTATAAGATCACTTTGTTGTCTGTTTGTCTGTCTGTCTGTCTGTCCTCCCGTCCGTCCGTCGTGTCTGTCAAGAAAACCTATAGGGTTCTTCCTGTTGACCTAGAATCATGAAATTTGGCAGGTAGGTAGATCTTATGGCACAAGTAAAGGAATAAATCTGAAAACCGTGAATTTGTGTTTACATCATTAAAAAAAATTAAAATGTGTTTCAATTTTCAAAGTAAGATAACTATACCAAGTGGGGTATCATAAGAAAGGGCTTTTGCCTGTACATTCTAAAACATATTTTTTTTTTTTTTTGCATAATAGTTTTTGATTTGTCGTGCAAAATGTCGGAAAAAATACCTGAGTACGGAACCCTCAGTGCGCGAGTCTGACTCGCACTTGGCCGGTTTTTTATTTCATTAATTCAAATTTTATCTAGGCTTTAGGCACACGTTTAAACATTGATCACATTAATTAATTTGTGTTCGCTAAACACTGGCGTCCTCTTCTCGCGCCGTAACTATAAGTTTTCATTTAATTTTTATTTACCGGCGAGATATGACGTTGCAGTTTGTGGTCCGTGTTGTTGCTACATTTTACTATTATACTTTTATTGGGATGCTTTTGTATGAGTTGGCAGATATTTATCGGGTATTGGAACATTATTCGGTCTGCTCATAATCGTCCGCATAAAGCACCTTGTCACACGCTCGTTGGGCGCCGAATGTGCTCGACCCCGTATTCTTTTTGTGTTCACGGGACAAGGGCCCGTATTCTTTGGGAAGTGGAAAAAATGAAGATATTAATATATCTTTCTAATTCGAAATACGTTTAGGATAAAAGGAGGTCGTAAATCATTTTACAGTGTACGAAATGCTTTTTTAAATATGCGCGTGAATCTCTGTTTTCGGAGAATTTGTCGATGTCGTCAATCGGTGTTCGTCTTTATTGACTAAATAAAATATAGGAAAGCTGTGTGATAGACCTATTCTAGCAAACTAGAGGCAATAGAAATGGAAAGACTTTTTATTCAGCTATAAAAATTTTGATAAGTACAAGTTGGTACTTTTGAATCGTCAAATCACCAATGCATCTACCATGACTACATATGTAGTTATTTAATAACAAGTGTAAATTAAAAATTTATAACACCCCCGACAAGTGAAGGTTACAGTAACTAGTAAAGAGCTGATAACTTTCAAACGGCTGAACCGATTTTCTTGGATTATAGCTAAGAACACTCTCGATCAAGCCACCTTTCAAACAAAAAAAAACTAAATTTAAATCGGTTCATTCGTTTAGGCGCTACGATGCCACAGACAGAAACACAGATACACAGAGACACAGATACACACGTCAAACTTATAACACCCCTCTTTTTGGGTCGGGGGTTAAAAATAGAATATGGATAGCGAAAAACAACAATGGCGGAATCGGCAGGATTCAAACCTGCCTGCGTCTCTCTGAATATCGCATCCTGGACGCCTCACACCGCTCGCTAGGCCACGGTTCGCTTGCTGCCGGTGCCTAAATTTTAGATATTTATGTATTTTCATACAGTACTACTGAAGGAACTGTAAATGCCATCTAGTAGCGACACAACCTCTGAGTCTGAAAACTTGTGCTTTTTGCAAGTATCGTTATCTTTTTTTAAAAAAAAAAAAAGAATATTAGCCATTTAAATGACTACTTTTCCCCTTTCTTCTCCAACTAAGCGTCAGGCTTGTGCTAGGAGTAGGTACGACAATAGTGCAACGGGCGGGGTTTGAACCGTCGACCTTTCGGTTTTCAGTCCACTCCTTTACCGGTTGAGCTATTGAGACTCCAAATCTTTATAACGCGATCGTATACCTACACCCGGTAGATTCCTCCGACATCAATGGCAATCACCACTAAGAATATTTTTTTGGAATTCCATCCTAGCGAAGCCGGGGCAGACCAGGCCGGGGCAGACCAGGCCGGGGCAAGTTAGTATCTCCTCTGCTGTTTCAAGTTTATGTTACGCTACTTATGTTATGCCAATGGAATAAAAGTCAGCTTAGAGTTTAGACAGCCATTATTGAATGCAGCGATTAGTTTTGTAGGTCAGTCAAAACATGGTGTGCGTCCATGTTGAAAAGGCGATTGTACGCAAACCGCCAGTCATCGGCCACTCATTAAGCTGACTGTCTATTGGAGATTGAATTAGCCCGGATATGCCTCGGCGGTAATAGCTATTAACCGATTAAACAATGCCTATTACGTTTATGATGTATTATATGATTCAATGAGATAAAAATGTAGGTACCTACCCACATTCTTTTAAGGTACATAAGATAAACACAATTGAAATGTTAAATATATAGGTTATTTTATACATAGTTTATAATTAATTGGTAGCACATTTGCAGCGCATGCCACCACTCTTAAATGGGCAAAAGGTACCACCTAGATACTAGTACTTTATATAATTCAATATAGATAAGTAGGACGATTTTTAGGCTTGCCTAATTTACACATAATTTCGCAAAATGTACATTGTAAATACATTTTATACCTTCCCAGATTCTTTTTATTCATGAGTAAGTACCGTATGAAAATACGTAGGTACCTACAGTAGTTTCTGTGATCAGCCCGAACAAACACGAACTCAACACGAAGGGGTACTTTAATTCATAATATTTTATGTAGTGATAAGTCGCTTTAAACATTATTTGTTTATATATTATACGTACCTACCCGTTACTCACAATGTTGATTGCGATTATCACAAATGATAAACAGAACTAACGTGCTAACCCCCCCAGTTAGGCAATTTGATATCCAGAAACAACGTTAACCTATACCTAACCTAATTGTTTTTTCTGAAAACTCACCTAAAGCCATTTACACAATTTGGGTGTAAAGGCCGAATAGATCGGGTTTCACATCTACTGTGCTATTTCTAAAAAGCTTGTTTTTTCAGCGGAGCGCACTTAGCGAGCAGTAATCTAATACTACAGCTATTCCGTAGGCGTTGTGCCAACTGAACGCATTGCAGCTTTTATCCTGAGCTTTTATCAATTGTAGTTAAATTTTATCCGGTGACCTCGGTTATACATCTACTTTTATGTCTAATCATATTTAACTTTGAGGCAATTATGTATGAGAAAATAAAACTGGACGAGTGCGAGTTGAACTCGCACACGAAGAGTTCCGTACCATCGTACAAGATATAGGTAGCACTACGTACTTTTTTTTTGATTTGCATGCCGGCCATTTTGAACTTTTTATGGTTTGTTGTTATAGCGGCAATAGAAATACACACTGTGAAAATTTCAACACTCAGCGGTTTATTAGATGCAGCCCGCTGACAGAAAGACGGACCGCGGAGGCTTAGTACCAGCCTACCAGGGCCAGGGTTACTTGGCACCATTCTGGTACGGAACCCTAAAAATCATTCGTTGGTATTTTCTAACTGAAGGTCGGCGGTCATCAGCGGCTGGGAAAATTTTAAAGTCTTGCGGAATTTTCTTCATTTCCGAGCATCTGTCTACTCGGTACCTAGTAGTTGGTATAAAAATTGCTAAACTTAGTTAAGGAGCATTTATTTAAGTGGTATGTCCAAATATCTATATCTAGGTAAATTTGCTCAAAATCCGAGATTCAGCTCAATTCGAATTTGAGGACTGATGACGGCATCCTTTTAAAACGGCTCACAATAAATTAATCGACCAAATAATCTGCTTGTATACCTGTTCTTTAAAATATTTAAGTTAACATCTTATGGAAAATAAGGCGAAGATAAAATTTCACATCGATAATAACGTTACAAAAAAGTGTCTTTGGTGGGTGATACAGGCGTTTAAGATAAACATCTGACCCTAGCCCGTGTCCCGGCGTGGCATGCAACGAATTCACGACGTGCATTCCCAACTCATGTTGCTTTCTGTTTTTTATTTACTTATTTTAACATTAAAAATAAGTTGGTCCTAAATATTATACGTTTCATAGCAGAATTGTACGATCTCTACTAATCTCAATCAGAGTCTACTACATTTTTAAGGATCCGTACCAAAATGGTCAAAAAGACCCCTTGGTCGAACCAAAGTTATGTAAATTCTGAGTTATTGACCTTAGTATTTAGCATAATCTAGAAACCTCAAGCTATGTCTTACAACCCTCTGTCTTTCTGGCTGTCTGTCTGTCTGTCTGTCTATCAAAATGAGAGAGAGGTGGGAGAGACAGATAGACATACTACACTTACCAGATAGAAAGACAGACGGACAACAAAGTCATCTTGAGTTACAGAACCCTAAAAATGTAAACTTTTAAAGTAAAAAGTAACTATATCATAGAGACTACTGTATGTTTTTATTCTGTCAAGAGGATAACACGTGAGTGGCGCGTGCGCAGAGATAACACATCAAACACTAATAGAATTTGTCGTCGATCCATTTCTGTGACAAGATGAGACGCTCGATTAGTAATTAGATGGGCGACACATGTTTTGGCCTCTTTTATCTCGTATTAGCCTCATTAGGGCGCGGGACCGACGTTTTTTTTTATTCAAATCAAAATGAGAACATTAGATTTCTTTTTTATTTTGGGTTTGGGTATCTTTTCACGAGACGTTTAATTTTAAACGTTCGGTGTTTTGATGTTATAGGTAGTTAAGTAGCCTGTAGGTTCCACTTCTATACCTTGTGTTACGAGTCGAGCACATTTCCGATATTTAAGATGGGTGCTTTTATTATTTCTTCTTTACTAATAATAATAATTTAATTAATAGGTAAGTAGGTAGCTGAGACTTCGTCTGTGTTGGTGTTAGTGGCGGGCGTGCTCTGCCTTTTGGAGTGTTTTTTTTTGTTAAAACTGACTGGAAAGCGCTCTAAGGGGGTGCCGTGCGTATGTCGGCGAGCGCCGGCACAGACGGGGTCCATACTTGTCTAGTTTAACTAACTTGTTACAAATAACTACAAACTTGACATTGGCTAATCTTTGTAAAGCCAGACGAGAGAGAAAAAAAAAAGTAGGTACCTATCTACGGTAAGCACTAAGTATGTAATTATATGATAGACTATTAGTTTTTAGTACAAAATTATTAGCGGTCTACGACAAGGTGCTAGGCTATCAATTAGGTATGACTTTTAAAATATTTAAAAGTCTCTAAAGAGGTGCATCTTTACTGACTTAGGATCGCTAGCTATCAATTAGGTATGACTTTTAAAATACTTAAGCCTCTAAAGAGATGTATTTTTACTGACTTAGGATCTTTGGATATATTGATGGATGAGGATAAATTCTTGACATATATAAAATTTAAATAAAACTTTTAATTTCTTTTTAATTTTCGTGGCGGCAATACACATTCTATGAAAATTTTAGGTCTCTACCTATCATAATAGGTAGAGACCTGAGCCATAGCTCACGAGGTGCAGCCTACTGACAGACAGACGGACAGACGGACGGACGTACCAACGGACGGACGGGCAGTACGGACAGCTCGGAGAGTCTTAGTAATAAGGTCCCGTTGGGACCCTTCGAGTACGGAACCCTAAAAATGGTGTCTTTAGTTTTAGAATATCATAAGTCAATCTTATCTTCAGTTCTATCTTCAGTCTCTATTAAGTAATTAAACATTAGGTGATTAGCAATTATTGATTTATAATTGTTATACATAATATTTTATACTGTCGTAGGTACCGATTGAATACTCACATGACGTGAATAAACGTGACGTAAAACGAATATAATTTACCTATATAAATTATTATAAATGAATAAGGATAAAGGAAGTATCAATATTCAAAGCGTAGAATGTGATGCCTTCATTCATAAGTATCCGCACAGTAACAAAAATTGTGGTAAAGGTACTAAAAAGCTCTATTATTGCTGTGTTAACAGACACTTGAGATTAGCATCTGTGGCTCTTCAACGCGATCTTCAAGTTTCAAACACAATAAGGGGGATTACCGGAGAGGTTTATTTGTAAACACGACAAAGAAAAGCGTATTGTTGTGAGCTGTGTGCACACTAGAGACTCCTGGTTGTGATTTTATTGAATGGTCTCGCATCACACACGATTCGGTGAACTCGTGAGGAATTCGCTACAATAAAAGAGCTTAGAGCTGTCGAATTTATAAATATGTTTTTTGCATACTCAGAATTATAAATAGGTAGGCGTTTGGTTACTAATGCCGTGAGATTTGTTACTACCATTTTATACAGGCATATCTTCTCAAGAAGATACAACAAATACCAACGGTAGGTAGGAGGTAGGTACATCAGCTAGCATGTATCTCTATGATTTACCTAATTTCCCAAAAAAAAAGCTTGATACGCAGGTAAAGGAAACGGGCCAGTTAGATAATGCCTTTGAAAAAATAACATCCTTACCCCTACTATGTAGTCCTTAATTGATATCTCAATTTTAAAACAGAGTAAACATGCTTGGTAAACATAGGTTAGGGTAAGCAAAATACTAACGTGGTTCACCGTAATCATCACGTCATAAGGAGGGTTAAAGGAGTCCCTATTGTCAAACGTGTCACAATTCAGCGAAAGCTCAAACATACATTTTACACCTTCTGCTTCTAATTTTAGAATTCAAAATACTAAATCAGTTGCGACACAGCTTTGTTCAGCAGTGTGACAAAGTCCGCTTATAAAGATGATTTATTGTCGTGTTAAGTATCCCGTGCAATTGTTCCGAATATTTATTTATACTCGTAAACTATAAACAACGAGCAAATCTGGTTATTTATTGCGTGATTGGACATTCGCGTTCGCTTCCATCGATGTTTTTATTTAACTGGGAATGGGAACGTGAACTCTACCAACGGAGCTTTGTGTAAATGTTGCAAGTACCTTTCTAACAGAAATGTATGTATTTTATGGCTATTTATCTTGGTGATAAATATAAAACTAGAGGTACACCTACCATTAGTTACATGATATTTATGTAACACTAGTGACTCGCCCTGGCTACTACTACTGCACTATCTAGATGTACTGGAGTGGTACTATCTAGGTATATACTATCTAGTCTATGGGCTACCATAGACTTAGAATTTTTTCGCTACGCTCTCTAAGCCTATGGTATAGCCGGACTTCTGGTGGATGGATGGTGGGGGCGGACATCGTAGCGCACGCTACGAATGCTCTCATGATGGGACGATTTTTGCGACATAATCACACTATCACACTAATATTATAAAGCTGAAAGTGTGTGTATGTGTGTATGTTTGTTACTCTTTCACGCAAAAACTACTGGGCGGATTTGGCTGTTTGGAATGGAGATAGATTATAGCTTGGATTAGCAGATCTTTAGCTACTTTTTATCCTGGAAAATCAAAGAGTTCCCACGGAATTTATATGTATGTCCACGCGTACAAATTCGCGGGCATCAGCTAGTTCACAATAATTATCATCAAACCAGTAGTTTATTTTTTCACAAAGGGTTCAAAAATAATCTCGTTTCTGATATTAGCATGAACGATCGTGTATAAAGGTTACTTTAAATTATGGTATGGTAGAAGAATAGAAGTACATACATTAATATCAAAACGTGTACTAATATTATGTTAATAGATAAAGTAGGTTTGACATTAATATGAATAATTTTCCTTTCAGGTGAAAAGCCATTCAAATGTGAATACGCGGGCTGCGACCGCCGATTCGCCAACTCCTCGGACAGGAAGAAGCATTCGCACGTGCACACGTCGGACAAGCCCTACAACTGCCGCGTGCACGGCTGCGACAAGTCCTACACGCATCCATCTTCTCTGCGGAAGCATATGAAGGTGCACGGGGCGGCCGGCGACGCGTCGCCGCGGTACGACAGCGATGGAGACGATTCCTCATCCGCGGGAAGCGTCAGCGTCACGGCCGGTGCAGCCAGCCCGCCAGCGCCCATACCCCCACCGCCTCCCCAAGCGACCACCCTACACCCACACCATCACCCCACGATAACAGATAAACTAGAGAGCCTTAACGATAAATACCTTAATCCTCACGACCATAAGTCGTACGAGCGCCCGCCGGCGCCACCTCATCACAACCAACCTCCTCACCTTACGAATATCGGGGGTAACGGTATGATGGATAACAAATTAGGCTTCAGTGGGCACTGGAGCCAGTTCCAACAACCCGCGCCCACTGTTCCTCATGCGGTACCGGAGTGGTGGTGCCCCACGCAAGAGTCCTATCACCACCACCATTTGATGCACCACTCCGGCGCCGCCGCCGCTTATTGACCGCACCGCGCTTAGTAAACTCTTCATTCGACGCGGAGTAGCTACCTACACCTACCTGCCATGTGCCTGACGCCCATCTTATGTTTTTGCACTCAAGTCCGCCTAAACTAAAATAAAATTTAACGGGCTTTCAAAATGTTACATTATGCTCAAGATTTTGACTATCTACGTGGAATGAAAAGTTCACTAAAGCGCTTTCTATTATGCTTTTAAGAATGCGATACGCTTATTAATAAAATAGTCGATAGTAGGTAATTTTCTGATCCGTTTTGAAAAAGATTTCCTCTCAATGCCAGAAATGCAGCCGTCCTATATTTTCATAAGTGTGTAAGTAACCAAAAATTGTTTGAGAAAATAAAAACAACATTTAATATTAAATGAGGCAAATGTATAAAAGGGCCACCTCAGGAGCGGTGCGAGCGGTGCGACCGTTAGTGCGACCAGTGGTGTCATAGAGGCGGAAAAGCAATGCTTACCCAACTTGAATTATCTTAATGTTCATTTTTCATCATGTCTTGCCAGTAACAGGTAATCTACTATTTAATACCTACCCTGGCATCGAACCCTGTGCACGCCACTGGGTGGTGTGACCGCACCGGGCGCCGCTGTCGTAAGAGGATGCGAAGACATCTCAAAAATGCGCCCATTTAGGCAAAATTATAAAAATTTGCATATTTGTTTATTTTTTGGTCTGTTTGATTTATACTATCATGATTAGATTGATTTAAACGCCTGAATTAATTTCAGAGTTTTTTTTTGTATTAATATTATTGGTTGGTATAGGCTGATAATATAATTATTAGTTACCTATATAGGTATTTTCATAATACATAGTGTGATCGGAGTGTATGATTATGTAGGTACATCCTACTATTATTATAAACGCAAAAGTTTGTATGTATGGATGGATGTATGGATGTTTGTTACCCTGGATTAACACATAGGCTTATCTTATCTCGGATAATCAATGAGTTCTCACGGGATTTTTAAAACCTATATCCACGGGAACGAAGTCGCAGGCACCAGCATTAATACATAGTGTGATCGGAGGATATGATTATAAAGGTACATAATATAATAATGTTGACGTAAAAATACATGAGAAAAAAATTACAAATAGGGGGATCTGGATTCTGGAGGCTTTAGAATCTATACTGCACCGCCCGCATCGCGTCGCGTCGGCAAAACCGACCTAAGCCGGCCCTCACTAT
This sequence comes from Maniola jurtina, assembly GCF_905333055.1. NCBI lineage: Eukaryota > Metazoa > Arthropoda > Insecta > Lepidoptera > Nymphalidae > Maniola > Maniola jurtina. The sequence goes on from NC_060032.1 coordinate 7,483,784, forward strand.
TTATACGTCGAATCTGTTTTCTAGTTAAACAACAGAGTTGTAAACAAAGACATAGCTGTCAAAAGCTTTACAGCATGAGCAGTATATTTTCTGTAAATACAGTGTTGGTGTGGCAAAGAAGTGTCTTATTATAATTGTCGAGATATTCCTGCGTAAATTATTGTTTTGCACGGACTTTTGTAATATTTTGTGAGACGCGTAGAGTTTTGTCAACTGCATTGTTGGCAGTGATTTATTGCAGCTTTTACTGTAGTATTCTTAAGGCAGCAACTTGTTACATTAAAACCGGCCAAGTGCGAGTCCAGCCTCGCTATTTTAGGGTTCCGTACATAATTATGTTTTGGTCACTTAGGTACACACTACTCTGATCGTTGTTTTCATTATAACGATACCCCAAACGCTAGGGTAAGAAAAATATTTTGTTTCCATACATTATGGGAGCATAAAGAATCCTGCCTGAAAAATAATTTAGGTAAATTAAATTTCTAAGCCAAAAGTCGGTATCGGTTCTATACCACATGCCTACCAAAATTTCAGGTTTGTAACTTATTTCATCTACGAGCGAGAGACCCGTGACACTCGGACGGACAGACACAGACAGATAGAAAAGTGATATAAAATGTTCCTTTTTACCCTTTCGTTACGGAACCCTAAAAAGCAGTACGAATGGTATTCTTTTCACCATTTTGCAATTTTATGTTATAAAGTCTATTTGTCGCTTCTTAAGAATAAATAAATAATCTGTGACATGTTTTATATTGCAAACTGGTTTGTTTTTAATTTAACATTAAGACGTATAATAAAACGTTGATTTTATGGCCAAAGTACCGAAGTCCAATAAAGTTCGATTTATAGGTTGTATAATTATTATTGTAAAGTAGTTTCTAATATGTTAATTAACTTTGTGTATAAATAAATACTTTATTAAGGAATACCCAGTGATAATAGTGTTAAGTGATATTGTACCTAATGTACTAAACTATCTGTCATTGCTATCGATTCGAGCTATCTATGTTTTTCGGAATTGTATGGCTATACATATACACAGTTTTATATATTTAAAAAAAATATGTATATTTTTTCACAAACCCACGCTATTTCTAGATAGAAAAATTGTAAATTAACTAATTGACTGAAGAGAACGATATAATTTAAGCTACTTTAAGATGAATCTTTTGATTGTCTTTTCTACGGCCATGTAAATAGCAAAGATAAAATAATAATAAAAACATATTTCAAATCAAAGAAAGTTTCCAAATTATTTCTATTTTAGATATTGTATAGAAGCAGGTCCTAAGTCTATGTCTAAGTTTGCCTAATACCTAATATAGGTGCAAGGAACCAGAAGCTTAATTTGCTATGCTGCCGCTAAAACAGTGAAATCTGTTTGGTCGATATGCTCCACCACCCGCCCTCCTACTGCTAAAATACTTATGTAGAAAAAGCAACGACGACGTTGACTTAACTTGACAAAAGACGTTGCTTCATGATGACCACGACCGCTCTGTCAAGAGTGAGACGACAAAGAAGAAGAAGAAGAAAAAGCAAAGTACCAAAACAGCCATAAGTATGTATCACCACGCAACACCACAAAATCCTCCACATTGCAATCTTTGCAACAATTCCAACTAAGTATTTTACAGTTGTGCATGGAATTTTAGCAAATTGAGCTTTTGGTGCCTTATCTCTTGTGTTTGACCTTCGAAACGCTGTCCGCTCTTTATACCTAGTGGAGTAGAAACGAATAATAGAGTTCACGTACAGCAGCAGCAGTTGTATTTTTGGCTCATATAAAAGGCAACAGAAACCGCACCGCTTCAAGACGTTTACATTGAAAGCGCGATACGGTCCTGTAAGATTTGTAAACCTACTTACCTATTTTAATGCTTCCGAACTAATAAACGGAAAATTGTCCGCCATGTTGTGACTAGTGTGTAGCTAGAAACATCTTTTGAGCCAATATGTCTATTTTTAATATATTCTCAATGGGTTTTGTCCAACGGAACATGGCGGAAAGTTTTTTCGCTTCGAAAGTTCGGACGCATTATACAGTTAGGTACCTTATGAAGCGCGTCATATGCGGCGACGCTCCAGGATGATGGATCCTTAACACCTTCCTTCAATCTTCATGCAGTTCCTTGAATTACGACCTCATGAAGTAGGAGCCGCAATGGCACGTTCTCGTGGCGCTGCCTTCATGCGTCGTTTATGTTCAAGCCTGAATTTGGATGATCTACAATGGACCTACCAATCGACCTAGGAAAAGTCTAAACCGTGACAGTTATCAAGGACACGACTGTCATTTCCATTACAATTGCCTAACTACTGTGTGAACTAACTCACCTAGGTGCCTCGGCTCCACCTAAGCGGAGCGCATAGAGGAGATAACAATAATATGTACAGTCGACAAATCAGAATTTACAACATGACGTGATGATTTTTTCACATCATCTATAATGAATCTGATTGGTCGACTGAACACATCTCCTCTCTTCTCCGGTTAGGTGGATACAGGGCCTAAACTCTACAATTTACGAATATCACCTACTAGGTAGATACAGTAGGAATGTAGGTCCTGCTCTTGCTATTAGATATGCATGACGACAGTTTTATTCTCCTCGACGATTCTTCTGTAATTGAACTTGATATTTAAAATGCCCGAGTATGGAATCTGTGGTATGGTGATTGGAAGTATGGCATTCCTTTGTTGCCTATCTTTTGATCGAGTCACTTTCAATGTAGAATAACAGTTTTGAGCTTAATAAAAAAAATTATAAATATATTATTATTATAAATTATATTATTATTATAAATTATATAATTATATTATTATTATAAATTTAATAATAGTATCTCTACACTATATTGTAGTGTACCTACTAGGTCAACCTAAGATAAAATCTTTTCGCATAATATTATTAAGATTTGAAGCAATACACTAAGTAGGTAGAATACCTAAGAGGAAAAAAATTACTCTTGCGTGCATAAAGTAATTAAAATTAGAATCATTTTCAAATAAGAGGCAAAAGGACCTCTACAATAAAATAAATTATTTTTTTAGTTAGAATTGTAAGCAAGGCTGTGGGCCTCCATGCGAAAGCCTAAAAGATTGATCACTTGTGGCACGAAATCTAAAATGGAAATCCAATTCTCGCGATCATTTCAATCGGATTCCGATCAAAAACCCGAACTCCGTGACGGTACCACAATAAAACACAATAACAAAACGAGGAACAATCATATTCGAAAAGAGAATTGAATTTATCATTGAGAAGAAACGAGAGAAAGAAATGATAAATGATGTATCGAGGGCGAGGAGCCGGGAGTGCGAGCGGGACGGTGTCCGTGTTCAATTCGACCGTACGCTCTACGCCGATGATTTATAGTTTCTCAACAGGGATTGGCCGATGCAGTACAAAAGATTTATAGATCCTTATGCCTCATGCGCGGTAGGAGCGTTTTCTTATTATAAATCTCACTCCTGCGCATGCACTCGCCGATACTTCAGCCGAAGGAGAAATTAAAAAAATATGTTAACATATTGCGCTTGTAGGCTGGTCCGGCTCGACATACTCGTAGAACACGAGGGATAATTGGCTCACAAGTTAATGGTCTTGATCACGTAGTCCTGTTTCTCATAACTCCAGACATACTTGGGCCGACGCAAGCAATAATTGATTGCACTATACATTTTAATGATTATCGTCAGGGTAATAATAAAACGACTTATCTCGACGCAAATAACTTTTATGGATCATAATAAAAATGGTAACATATTTTCTAAACAAATCCAAATTTTTGAACTAATAACTACTTACATAATATTACGAAAAAAATTGGGTTATCTTTTTGATTCAACTTTAGTCGAATGGGTAGATACGAGTAGATATTGCTGTTATAGGAAATAACAGTGATATTATTTCATCCTAATTTTTAACTAAGTATACCTATAGGTGGGTAATATGGATCTGAGCTCTTCAAGGGTCATTATTGCTTCAACAAGCCGTTTTGCTGGAAATGGAAATCATTAATTCATCTCTAAGCTACTCGCTTCTCGTCACCGCCATGGTTATATTTTGCTACGCATATTGTACCTAATATAAAGTCGATATAGGTAGGTATATAATGTTGGTATCTAATTGATAAAGTCCTAAAGTTACATCGGTCCCTACAATTTTAATTAATAAAGTTTGTCTCTACAGAACAAGGCGAAAGTTATATTGAAACGAGGTTTCATACAATCTAACTTTCGTCAGTCTGGCTGCTGAAACTTTCACCCTAAAATGGATAACACATACGGACTAACGGAGTATGGACGTAACATCGACCGTCCCGTCGGCGAAGGGTGCCTCGTCTATGGGCTACGCTACCCGTCGGCTTGCACCCCTATCGGAGATAAGATCTCTGCAACTGACACCTGGCTACGCCCCTTGCAACCCCGGCTATTACCTTTTTGTTTACGCACCCATGTGCATTAAACAGAAAAATCATAGCCCGTCATAACGCTCATGCCTAACCCGAGTTTGGTAACTTTGAAATGAAATGTCAATCAGCAAAACCCATTTGGATAGGAAGGTGTTATAAATAAATATTAAGTAAGTATAGTAATTAAGTATAACATTCCATAGATAGTCTTGACTCTCGGTTGAATTTCATTCTAAGACACTTTGAAAAAAAAGTAGGAAGTAGCCTGGTTGCAATTCAGCAGTGTTTTCAATCCTCGAGCCTCGAGGATTCTCAGTTCCGCTCGATTATGGTAGGTAGGTACCTACCTACTTATTTAAATCTTAAATGTAGGATCCCGCAAAGATTAACGAAAGATCACGTTGTTTTTTTATATTTTAAGTAGGTAAAGGTAGGTAACTACAAATTCATGGTTTTACTTGTGCTATAAGAACTACCTACCTGCCAAATTTCATGATTCTAGGTCAACGGGAAGTACCCTATAGGTTTTCTTGACAGACACGACGGACGGACAGACAGACAGACATTCAACAAAGTGATCCTATAAGGGTTCCGTTTTTCCTTTTCAGGTCCGGAACCCTAAAAGATAAGTAATTATGTACCTACCTATGAGCCTATCTAATTTAGGTAGATTTAGTAAAGATTTGATTTTAAGAAAAAATATATTGGTTGAGCAATGTAAGTAATATGTCTTTCGTAGATGTTTTAGTAATCTTCTTTGTTAAGCCCCTACGTTCATTATACTTATTTTCTTTGTTTCCGTTCATAAAGTCAAGATATTTATTAATACACTTAATTTTAATCCAAAGCTGGCCTTATCGGGCCCTAGGAGGACCGTCCGTTCGGATAATCAGACGTTTATCGTGGGGATCGGTACCAAAAGAAATGCCCCCGTTCGAAAGACAATCAGCGTAACGCAAAAAGCTTCATGATAAATCCTGTCAACTAAAATTGCAAATATATTCGGGCGAGGTGCAAAAAAGAATGTATGATAAAATACAATAGAGTTTGAATTCTAATGCATGCAACCCGGGCGGTCGTTTTTAGAGCGGGCCCTCTGTAAAGACTGAAATCTTTATTTATTAGAATCGGCAAATTATTAAAAGCCGAGTGTTTTATGTTCGCCGTATACCTATATAAAGGACAGTAAAAAAAGAATTTAACAGGAGAAAATAAGCTGACTAAAATGATCATAATATTTAAAAAATCATCAGAGACGTACCTTACTTACCTATTAATATAGGCTTTTAAAAAGCTTTAGTTCGAAGTCTACAAATCACGCATGCTTTGTACAGTATTTAGCTAGCAGTATTTAGTTGAATTTTATTGTACTAAGATTTTCAATAAAATGAGGCGCCCTTAGGAAGTCGTTACCCCCGATCTCGTCGAGCCCTATACATATAGGGCTCCAACCCAACTTCTGGCTGAGCTCCGCGCTCACCCAACCCACCGGTGACGTTGTGTAACAGCTAATAAGGGCAAACAGCATAACACAGTCCGAAAGAAAAAAATATAGTATGCAGGAATTCTGAGTAGTGTAAGGTTATTTTTAAAAAAGTTGATTTGAGTTGTCAAAAATAATATAAAATTATCAATTTAGCTGATGAAGGTAGTTTGGTAAAATCGATATTTGGCTCATTCGATGTCATACAATCTGTTACTAGGAGGCCAACAAGATTGAACTTGCATAAATACGGGTGTTTTGAAGGTTTTAGTTCAGTCTCCTTCCGAGATTCGGAGCGATATCGCATATTTTCGGTATTTGGATTGTGAACTGAATAATTAGATGTTGTGATAGCAATCACGCTCTAATTAAATTATTTATTTTGGCATTAGTTTGTTTAGATTAAAACTCTCGGATAACCTTACACATTAAACTTGTGTTTTTTTTGTGTTGGTTTTGGAGAGGACATTCCAATAATTCGATAAAAATATTTAAATAATACCTGCTTTTCTGAGTGACGCCAATAATAGGTAGGTAGGTACTTCTAGAGCTAAATTAAAAATAAATTCTTAACATTATTAAGTATTAAGTCTCTACTTGTAAATGCAAATTATGTCATTTAGGTCACTGTACGGTAAAAATGGTATTTAATGTGCAACATAAAATTTAATATTAACGTTGGTAGGTAAGTATATTTCAGTGTTAAAACCCAAGTAAACATGTGAAAGTAATTTAGTACCTATTCAAGTAGTGATATCTTCATCGGAAATTGTTTTACACCTGCCAGTCATACGGTGAACGTGTCGTTAACAGATAAATTTTAAAATAGGAACATCTCAATTGCGTTCTGAATACAAATAAGGTGTGCGGAACGTGCGGAAGGACGACAAGCTTTTTATAAGGAACGGCACAAACTGCAACATCGATACGACATCGATAAGACCTGCAATTTTCGAACTTTGAATGCTGTTCACGATTTACAATCATTTTCCAGCGCTATTTTATAAGTTCTTTTAAAAATCATAATCTTTATGATTATGATATTTATGATAGCTATTTAATTCGAAACTCTATACTATAAGAACAATAAAAACTTTGAGCTATTTGGATGATGTGCTGGGGTTAGAAACATGAAATTTTGGGCAGTAGGTTCCTTTTATAACGTAGGCACCCACTAAGAAAGGATTTTTAGGATTTCAACCTCAAAGGGGGTTAATAGCGGATGGAAGTTTGTATGAAAGTTTCTGTTGATCGATGAAAATTGGTATTTAGTCTTTCGGTTCGAAATAAAAAAAAAAATACATTTCTTCATTTTTTTAAATTCTACTCACTCCTAGTGGGTGAAAGTTTATATAAAAGTCCGTCATTTTTCAAGTTATTTCCATGGCAATTGGTATTTGGGTTTTTAGTTACAAATGAAAAATATATTTCAGGATTTTTTAATAATTTATAATTATAATTAAATTATAATACATTAATTAAATTGATATTTTTAACCTCCACGCCGATTTTCTTAGTTCCACTCGAGCAACGCCGGGGCAGGTGAGCTAGAACTTACATGAAGACAAAAAGAAGACAATTGTGATTTAAAATAAGTACAAGAGGAGAAAAATATTTATTTTTAACCCCCGACCCAAAAAGAGGGGTGTTATAAGTTTGACGTGTGTATCTGTGTATCTGTGTGTCTGTGTATCTGTGTATCTGTGTATCTGTCTGTGGCATCGTAGCGCCTAAACGAATGAACCAATTTTAATTTAGTTTTTTTTGTTTGAAAGGTCGCTTGATCGAGAGTGTTCTTAGCTATAATCTAAAAAAATTGGTTCAGCCGTTTAAGAGTTATCAGCTCTTTTCTAATTTTCTTGTAGAAAAGAAGGTTAGATAACCGTTAGGTTCATAATATTATGTCAATAGACAAATGTCAAGCTGTCAAGATGGACGTTGCCTAAATACATAATTATTTATTTGAAAATGATGTTTTGGAAAACTCAGATACTTTGGATCGTCGGGGGTGTTATAAATTTTTAATTTACACTTGTTATTGTACCAGTTTTAGGATAGAACTGTGCTAGTTTAAAGTATGAATAAATGGAAAAAATTGCCTGTGGAAAGAGAATTAGTAAATAAGTCTTTGTTTTGGTTAATTTGGTTTATTGATAGGAATATGTATAGGCGAATGAGGTACTTTCGTGGTATGGAAGCAACGTGTAGCTAACTCCGTTCAAATGTATGAAAAACCAACAGTAGCGGTAAACCTGTTCCAATCGATGTCGTATCGTCGTCGTCCAGCAAACCATCGATGGCTCGGTCGATGCAGCGTAGGGAGCACATTGTTCGCTATCGGGACAAGTGTTTTGACGGCCGCCTATCGTGGTGATATGCATCTCACGTCGCGGCTACATGGAAATTCACCTACTTTTAGTTAATTTTCACATTGAGTATTGACTTAGAAAACTACCTAGGTAGACCTAGGTAGTAAAGGTACTTACCTAGGTAAGTACCTTTTTTAACGGGTAAGTCTCAGAATCAGAATGATAATCATTTTTGACAAAATATAATGGGAACGGTTGAATCATGCTGCTCATCCTTGCTAACCTTGCTTTGTCGCTGTTTGTACTTTGTACATATCCACATAATATCCTGTCAAGCATGGATGGCACGCAAAATTATTTTCGTATTGGTCAGCAAAAAATAACTAGGTAAGTAGTTTTTGCGGAAAAGCTCAACGAACACTTTAGTACTGTACTGTACCCAGTCGTACTTAGATAATAATAATATGATTATTATTATGGGTTTTTTAGCGATTATAATACTATAAAGTATCTATTTCTATCCCATGACTAACTTAACTCCACCATAACGAAAGATCATAAAAGGAAGAAAAGGCTCTCAAAGTCTCAAGTCTTTCACAAATTAACGAGGAAAAAAACAATAAATTATAAAACATCCCTTATGTTAGCAAAAGCTCGATTGGTATAGGAAGTGGGGCGGGAGGGCCGGTCGTAGAGGGCGACTTCCGTGTTCCGGCCTACTCCTCATAACTCATCATCAGCACTCAACGGGAGGCCCGCACCCTCACGTGAACAAAGAAAAATAAAGATTTGTGTGAATTATATCCCTCTGTGTAAGCAAAGGGGAAACATAAGTTATAAAAAATAAATCCGCAGAATAGATTCTGTTTTTGTGCGTTTTGCGTATGAAGATCCTTTTACCCCCTCAGCCAAATGGTAGGGTGTTTAATGTTTGATGCGATTGTTGGTATCAGTTTCTTGAACTACACATACTTATAAGGAGATTACATAGTAGCAATGACCTTCTTAATTTAGTTCCTTGCATACCTAAATAGTAGCTTATTATTACGCCTAGTAAGTATTTGCGGACTGTACCAACCTCATTATTCATCATCATCTCAACCCATCGGTGGCTACTAAGTACTGAGTGCGGGTCTCCCCCTTTCAGAATGAAAAGGGCTTAGGTCCACCACGTTGTTAAAGTGCAAATTAGCAGACTGCACACACCTTTGAGACCATCATGGAGAATTCTTAGGCACGCAGATTTCCTTGCGATATTTTCCTTCACATTTACAACAAGTGATATTTTTATAATAACTTAAAAACGCACATATCTCCGAAAAGACACAGGTGCGTGCCGGGATTGAACCCCGGAACCACGAGTAAACTGGCCGACGACTTAACTGGGTAGGTGCTACAATAAACGCGTATCAATCAGCTGATCCACAGTTAAAACTGCACCACACACGTCATCCGCTCATTGACTAGCCCAAAGTTAAAACCACGTAAAACCAGATAGCTTATAGTGTTCATAAGAGCGTGTACACATCGCCGGGGCTGGGCGCGTGTCGGCGATATTCGGCGCAATAATATTCATAAATAACAGCAGACAACAATGTGGAGGAGACGAGGAGGCCACGCGCCGACGCCGCGACGCGTGCCGCCCCGCCGCGTGTAATTATTTGCACTTACTTACTTATTGAATGTATGGTATTGTAAGTGCACAGTGCACTTGTGTTTACAGCGAGTCTTTTGCGAAATTGAAGTCAATGATGCCAATCTTGATTGCCGAAAAAAAACGCACCGTCTCTTCCTTTTTGGAAGTCAGTTAAAAATGTAGGTAAATACCTACACACGTTGAAATGCGTTTTCAACTCGTGTTCAACGCTTGTTCGACGGCTGTTCAACGCATCTTGCCTCTAGCCCAGCGTATTATAGTCTATATCTATACTATCTATACTAATATCATAAGGAGGTTATAAATTTGTTTGTAGTAGGTAATATCTGGAACTACTGAACCGATTTTGAAAATTCTTTCACCAGTAGTAAGCTACATTTTTTTATCAATGTAATGTGTGCATCACAATCATTTTTTGAAAAATTAGATTGTTAGAAACCTATCCATAATACCTACAACATAAAAGAACTGTCAAAACGTCAAAAATTCTCAATTAACATTGTTTTGTGCTTTAAAAATCGGCTTTAAACCAAATATGACGTAATGGATGCCCCATTTTCCAAGAAATTAGACAGTCAAAAACTTGTCGACGAGGATGGGATTCGAACCCACGCGTGCAGAGCACATTGGATTAGCAGTCCAACGCCTTAACCACTCGGCCACCTCGTCGTAGCAAACTAACTCAAAATTCATAACAACTTTGAACTCAAGGCCATCTTTACACTATCACATTTTTTTTAAATTAGATAGGTACCTACTAAGAAATACTTTTTAACTAGGTACATCGTAAACTGATAACTACAGCTCACGAAAGCACAAAAATAATGCCCTTCCCCTCCACTTCCAGTTTTCCCCTCCACTTCTACCTACTAAGTAGGTACCTACCTTCTAAGCAAACGCGCTCTACATTAGACTCATCATCATTTGCCAGCATGTTTTTGATTGCAGGCAAGCGATAGTCTGAGTGAAAAAAATAACAACACCAACTTGGCACGTAACATACTTACTCACAGTACGTAACTCAAGCCAACGAGGTAGATCGGACGGTACCTACCTAAGAAAGCGAAAAATCCTTAAAAATGATAAATAAATAGCGTTCATCAGGTACCTACTTATGGGCTGTATTCACCCAAAAGTAATAAAAATTATGATCAAAGTTATGGACGTGATAAAAAATAATACTGTGACAAACGACAATCGAGATAACATACTGTTCGGGACTCCCCAAGTAATGTTAACGATCTTACCTCATCATTAACCGATCTGTAGGCTCACTACTGAGCACGGGTCTGCTCTTAGAATGAGAAGGGTTTGGCCATAATCCACCACGCTCTGGATAATTGGCTATTGGCATACTTCACACTAGGGCTTGAGCTCCGGAACTCCGATTTGTAACTCCGGAGTTTCGACAGTCATCGTTTGTGAAACCGCAGTTGAAGCGAAAACAACCGGAATTTCGAATTCAGATTTTAAGAAAAGATCAAAACGGAGCGAACCTTTTCATCAGCTGTTATGTTATAAAAAAAATTAATATATGCGGTTTTCCGTAAATTATTTTTTAATTTTAAATGTTGGTGTGGTAATTATTTGGGTGTAGATATACGGTCTATTGCATGTTATCGGTATTGCCTGTTATTCTGTCTATGGTATAATGCTATTCAGAGTAGGTAGGTACTCGTACGTACTCGTAGGTAGGTACGTAGGCTAGTATTTAAAACCTTAAACATCATGCTCGGGCAAAATTAAGGTTAACGTCGATGCCCAACAGCGCCAAAGTTATCGCGATAATCAACGCGTTTACTGAGTGGCCACAATTGAACAGTTAACGTTTAATGCCAATTGAATTGGCGTTAAAATCGTTTAACGCCAAACGCCATTAACGGCACGTTGATCGTGGCTGCATCTACGTTTAATGAAAAACGTCGTTGAACATCGCGTTGTTGGCCTTTAATGTGGCTGGGACATTAGAAAAATTAGCGAAACTAGTCAAATGCAATCATGGTTTGAATAAACATGGTCAGGCCATCATCTATTTGCAACTCACCTTTGCTGTAAATAAAAAGTATAAAGATAAAAGGTCCGTGTTTTTTAATTTTCCTACCTACCTAATATCTAATCAAGCAAACTTTAAACGTTTAGATAAATGATTTTTAGATAAGGTCAAAAAATGTAATCCGTAATCATCCGGTTGACTTACGAAATGGATTAGATAGGTATTTTTGGGTAAGGTCTGACGAAATCACAAACACAATCGTTATGATAAATTATTATACTTTTATTTCATATTTAAATTTATTAACTTTTACATTTTGTGTCAAATAAATGTTGTTCCTCTTACGTTAGTATATTTTCGAATGTCGTCGTTTTAAAACCACTCTTACAGGTAACCTCTCCACGTTTATTAGCCACTCCCCTTTTTATCTTATCGTTATCGGCCAATCCAAATTGTACAATGAATAAACTTAGTGACTAATATACAAATCATCAAGCTCGTTTCACAAATCATCTAAGTAATAAAGATGTTTTCATCTTATATATTGATTACAAATATTATCCTTTATTATGCTACAATTCATCAACTAAAAACTATAAGAATTTTATATACAGTACGTTTATCGATCAGATGTTGAACAACTTCAGCCAATCAATGACGCCTTCTAATATGATGTTATGATTTGTTATGATTTGAGTGGCGCCAACTATGTTTTATAGATAATTAATATGGGCCAAGCTTACAGCTCGGCCATCCTGTTTTAAGCGAGTCTCATCGCTTTTAAAAAAAAATTAAAACTTAAGTAACATGTAAACTTCACAACCAAAATGACAAAGACTTAGTTCAACAAAACAAAAAAAAAATTAAGATAGTAATTAATTAAATTAATATTCTTGCTAACTTAACTAGAAGGAATATACAGTTTTATTGATACATTGGTATTGATTATGATTGCAACTTAATTTTAGAGCACTCGCAGCAACCCTTTCCATCCGATATAATTAGAAAATAGCAGATAAACTCAATTCAATTCCAAACTATTTACCCTCGCAACTTTACCTGCCAGTCTACAGTAGCACTCAAATTTAGCCTTTAATCTAAAATTCATTTTTCTGTTCTCTTCCGCTAATATTAAAATAAAAAGATGCAGACACTCTAAATTTATAAATAATTTTTCAAAAATCATAAAGATATCAAAAATTGCGAGACCAGTAGCAACTAAAGGAGGCCTCAATTTAATCAAAGAAGGTAGGTATATGCATAAAGTCCGAAGCATCAATTATAACTCACAAGCCAATATTTTACAGGAACACTCAATAGAGATTTGGGGATGAGCATGTAAAACTAATTACTAAAAACTACTTTAAAGGGTTTCAAGTATCTCAAAATAAATTGTTAAAAGTTCTGTTCCAACTAGACTCTCCTTCCCACTAAAGAATTATATAAGAAAACTGATGAACTATATTATATAAGTCAATTATACAAATTCAAAATATGTCTATTTGTTAGGAAAATACTATTAAAGTCCGTACATACACGCATCACTTTAAAGCTAAATCTCATAAATATGGTACACAAAACGAACATACCTATTATGCTACAATTACATAAAGCTAGGACTAATTATGGTATGTAAACTACCTAGCTCTACTACATAATGTACTTGCCGAAACTCATACTGGAGGAAAAATCTTTTACAAAGTTTAAAGTTTAATCAAACAGTGTCAAACACCATAGATATCTTAGCTAGATGTAGGTATAGTTTGTTAACGAATATAACGTGTTTTGACTTTTTATATTATTGTATAGTCACCATACCTTTAAAGATTATGTTTTCTTCTATATTTATATTTAGAATCGGGAGCGATTCTTAATATGAATATGTGTAAGTGAACTTCTTGTCCTTTTGATAAAATAAACTCTCTAAACTTAAAGTTAATCGCCGCCAGTTCTCGATTTAAATCACAAAACATTTTCATACACTTTCAACGCAATAGTTTCACGCACATATTTTCTTCTTCCCTTCTTATTGGAAAATCGCGGATTCCGAGCCTTGGCGCGTCTCTCTTCTACCGGGATACATATGTGATTGTCCTTATTTCCCTCCAGATCCAAATTTTTAATGACCCTTATCCTAGGGTTCTTTCCCTCCAGATCCAAATTTTTAATGACCCTTATCCTAGGGTCTACCTCCTTCCTCCTATAGGACTTTTTGTCCATAGCCCGTAACCTCGGGGCTTTCCTTCCTTGGGACTTTGTGTCCCTGACCCATACCTAGTTTTGGGTCTTCCTTTTCCTCATTTATTCATTTCCAACATCCTTGGATCCTGCAAACATAAAACACTTTGAGTAGACCGTTCATTTAATTTTGTTTCATAAGCATCCATCATAATACAATCCGACCTAAGAGAAGTAATTTTACTTGGTAACCTAGAAAACCTATTATCATTATTATAATTTAGTTTTCTCCAGTTCCGTACCCCTCGAAGGGTGCCTACGAGACCCTATTTTCTAAACCTCTGCTCTCCGTCCGTCTGTCCGTCTGCACGTGCGTCACGGCCTGAACCGTGAACGGCGTATCGTGAACCGTGATAGTTAGAGAGTTGAAAGGAACGTGATTACGGATGTATGAAAATCCTATGCCTGGTTGCTTCCAATTCAAACTTTTTCTTTTAATGCAGATTACGCTTCCCATATTTCTTACAATTACCTATTGTTTTTTTTTTTTTTTTAGCAAAATCCACATTCTGAAGTACTAATGGACAATGTTAAACAAACGCCAGGGTACAGTAGTTGCGTCACTTGTGCCTCTTAACCATATAATATCTACATGCAAAAAGAATCTTTGATTTATAATTTCATATGATACTTATATATTTTATTTTAGCCATAATATGCACCATATGGCGTACTTTGTCGTTTCGAGTAACATAAGCAGAACTACCAAATTCGACCCTGGGAACGACACAGTCGCGACTCGCCGCCGAATGATACCTATTAGTTTATCATTAATTCCTTTTCATAGAGAAAAGCGATATCAACATAATAGCAGGAAAAAAAATGAAATAAATATTCCGTTCGATACATCTCTATTCTCTACGACATCAAGATCTCTATCACAAGCTGATCGATCATAAAGATTAGAAGAAAGTAGGTACCTTATACATTATTTTATATGTTAACCGTAATGACCCGCATCTGTTCGATTTTCCTTTATTCGTTTCGTAAAAGATTCGTCCTCGTACGTCCATCATCATCATCATCGTCATCTACATCGTCATCATCATAAGGTCACTGTTGAACATAAACCTTCCCTAGTAAGCACCACACGTACTGTCCTCAGCCTTCCTCATTCAACCCCTGGTTCCTATTGATACAAACCACTAAACCCCCCCCCCCCCATCAAATGTGTACCTATCTACATCCATCCATCATACCCAAATGCCGTGCTGGTTGATGTGATGAGCGACAAAGTGTTAACCTCTTCAATACGTCATGGAACTGTAGGAATAGCCATGGAAGACCTCCAAACCGAACGTTGATATTTTGTGTAAGTGGTCCCACGAGTCAAAAAAAAATATTCTTGTCCATAAAGGAACAAGCCACGATATAGATTCTTCTATCGGAACTTAAATATTCCAATCACTGCATGTATTCCAACTAATCAGTTTGCTACTGTATATTTGAAGTTGATAATAAATAAAAATGTTAGCTTAATTAAATTCCTATGATAATTTGATTTTTGGTGCATCAACCAGCTTCACCTATTATGTAAAATTAAATATATATATTTTTTTTAAATTACCGGCTGTACATTTTAAACTAACCTAATCAAAATATACTTTCTTACTAATAACTTAATCTTAAAAATTTTCCAGAGGATCCTTCCGCCTCAAATTAACTCAATGATAAAAATGAACAGGAAACTTTAAATGTTGTAAAATCCAGCCAATGCTTCGTACCTTGCCTTATTAATCCAATAGGTACTTCTTTGGATTTTGTCAAAACAAAATACTTTTACTTGTTGAGTGTATAATAAATAAATAATGTAATAAATCAATTAACTGTTAAAGCTAATAACTTTTACAGAAAGCGAACCTCATGATATCTCTTATGAGTTTTAAGCGTAAAATTACCACGCCGAAAACAAAACATGAGCTGACAGTATTCTTATTTGATATACATAATCCAGTAATACTATATCTATCTACATAATTCGTAAATATGTATGTATAGTTTGTAAGTTACTATTTCACTTTATGCTGTTTCAATGCTTTAAGTTATTATTTTTATCTTTGTCTCATTTTTTTAGTTTAGCCTCATTCTATTTTTAAACTTACTATTTCGCTATAATATTTACAAGTAACCTCATCGAAGACTACACGGTCTTCTGATAACCCAACAAGCATTTATCCAACAGCTATCGCTTTCACCCGAACGGAGGTTCCCTGAAATATACTGAGATAACAATACCTAGTTGACACATGGATGTACAAGAGCGGCAACAAGCTATGACCCCCTCTAGTCATAACTATATCTTTATGATTGTAACATTTCAAACAGTGAAAGTATGTATAAACGATTTCGTCCATAGGACATGCGCTCTAAAGAATGTTAATATAATTATCAGCAACTAAAAGCTTGAAGAAACTAATAGGTACAACTTGTCTTTGAAGTATGAAAATATGCACATTTATCAAGTATACCAGTTCATCAAACATTAAAGTACGCATTTATAAAATGATAACTCACTTATTAATCAAGATAACTACCTGTTTATCAAACCTACCCTACCAAATATAAATAACTACTCACCAAATGTAATACTTTATAACTTAAGTAAAAATATGAAACAAATGTGCATCAACCACATACATACACTCTTCAAATTCATCCATTTATCAAAATGTTATATAATATAACCATTCACCAAATCCATTATATACTTAGTTCATTAAATAGCTTAGTCAAACTTTACTCCACTTGCCACGATTGCAAATTTTCCAAAATAGTCAGCCGCAAACATTGCAGCTCATCTCACTTGATAATGCATCCCTCCCTCAGAAAAACAGGCATTAGGAATGTCTTTCCAAGACGCGCGAGAGACAGCCACCGTGGCTTTTCGCGAGATTTAATCCAAATTGAACTAATGCCTAAATAAATGTTTTAATTAGAGGGCGATTGCTTTTGCAACCTCTAACCGTCCAATCAAACACCGAAAGTATTCAATAATCCGAGACGTAAATAAAAAACCCGTCAGAACACCGTATTTATAAAAACAGAGACAAGAAAAAGATTCCTCCTCGCAATGAGATCGCGTGACATCCAACAAGTGAATTATCGACTTTATTACACAACTTATCCTCAACATGTTTTACATCATTTCCTACAATTGAAATCTTTCTATTTTAAATACCCTAACTACAACTTCATAATCCAACCAAAAATCACACTAGATTTATCCCTCGGTCCCACATCTTTAATGCTTTTTTTTTCTGTTTCGGTAACTAAAACAAAAAAATATATATATACTCATGTTATAAAACGTTGTCAAAGCTTTCCTGAACGCGCTAAATAAGCAAAAACATAAAATCAGGCGAAATGCCAGACCAGCCGAAAAACCTTCAATGCTTAATCAGCCTAAAAAAAAAATTATGATCACTATTCCTATTATCATGAGATACTACCGGCGCTCCTAAGCGAAATTTATAAGGCACCGCATTTCGATTTTATCAAACAGACTGATCAATTTCGAGAGCACAACAAACGTGGTTTCCTGAGAGTTTCGTTAACTAAATGCATATCGAAACTGAACTATCGCGAAGCGAGTCAAGCGAGCGTGAAATTTTTTTAAATATATTTCTGGGATAATGTCATGCCACAAACGCGAGCGTAGTGCAAAGATATTTGCCTAAAATTTCTTTCGTACAACAAAGAAAATAGTATTTTGGTAGTAGGTACTTATTATACCTTATTAGGGGGGTAAGGGGGTGCACTAACATCTTAGCACCCCAACTGTCAACCTCACCTGCACGTGGTGCCCCCTGCGAATTAGCAAACGAGGCAATGACGACCGAAGAATGGCGGGATAACCATTCCAAATTGCTGGGCTCTAAATAGCACAGACCAGTGACGGGCAGCAGCGTCACTGGTGCGAAGTAGCCTACAGCCCTGCGCTGACCAACCCGCCTGCCCAGCGTGGTCAGTATGGGCATCACTTTCAATGAGCAGCGCCAATAGACAAAGGCCCCCAGTTCCCGGCAGCCCTGCTATTCCCGACTACGGTAGCGGTCGCGGTCACGGTAGGGCAGGGGGTGCTAAGAATCACCGGGCTACGGATGGCTACCATACAAAACGACTCTATTTGGCAACGTACAACACCAGGACCCTGAGATCGGATGAAAGCCTAGCCGAACTTGAGGTAGAGTTGGACAAAATCAAGTGGCATGTTCTAGGATTGTCAGAAGTCCGTAGAGAGGGCGAGGATACTCTGACACTAGAATCGGGTCACGTACTCTACTATCGAGAAGGTGAGCAGACATCCCAAGGCGGAGTGGGGTTTCTGATCAACAAAGTCCTCGCAAATAACATCGTGGAGATCAGTAGTGTGTCGACGAGGGTAGCATATGTTATACTCAAATTAAACCACAGGTATTCCCTCAAAATAGTGCAGGTCTATGCGCCCACGTCGACATACTCTGATGAAGAAGTAGAGGCCGTATACGAAGACATCGTTGAGGCTATGGATAAGACTACCAGATCCTACTTCACGGTTGTTATGGGGGACTTCAACGCAAAGGTGGGAGTACAAGAATGCAACGAATCGAGGATCGGACCTTATGGAGTTGGTGACAGGAACCACAGGGGGCAAATGCTGGTCAACTTTCTAGAAAGGAAGGGTATGTTCTTAATGAACTCATTTTTCAAGAAAAGTGCCCATAGGAAGTGGACTTGGCAGAGTCCCGATAACATGACCAAAAACGAGATTGACTTCATCATGACGGATCGTAGGGATATATTCAGGGATGTCTCCGTGATCAATAGATTTAATACTGGAAGTGATCACCGACTCGTAAGAGGCTCTCTGAATATAGACCTTCAGCTCCAGAGACGACGTTTGATGGGGTCAACTCTTCGCCCGAGACCACGCCAACCCATAGTTGCAACAGAAAAGTTCCAATTAGAACTTAGGAACCGATTCGAATTGCTGGAAACCACCGACGAGGTTGATCAGAAATATGGCGATCTTGTGGACGTCGTTCGGGAAGTGGGTAGTAAATTTTGCCAAAAAGAAGGCAAAATCTTTTCATCCAAGATCTCTAGCGAGACCCTGGATTTGATGCAGCAAAGACGGGAAATGTCCTCAACTTCGTCAGAGAGGCAGTCTCTAAACAAGCTCATTAAAAAGCGAATACGCTTCGATATGCGTGCTGCCAACACTCGCAATATAAAAGATGCGATTGAACGCAATAAGGGGGCTAAAGTATTCGCTAAGAGTCTTGGGAGGAGCCATTTGACGAAGTTGAGAACATCGGATGGCCGAACTGTTGCTTCGAAACCAGAGGTGTTAGCGGAGATCGAGCAGTTTTACGGGCAGCTCTACTCTGCCCATGCTTCGAAACCTGCACCCACCCAATCCACGAACGACCAACGTGCGAGACTTGTGCGCCACTATACCGATGACCTCCCGGATATCGACGTAGGTGAGATTAGTATAGCCCTCGGACAGCTGAAGAATAATAAAGCCCCAGGTGATGACGGTATTACAGCGGAGCTCCTGCGCGCAGGAGGAAAGCCAATTCTTAACAAGCTTAAAGACCTCTTTAATACCGTCATCAAAACTGGCACAACACCGGAAAAATGGAGTAGAAGTGTCACCGTACTCTTTTTCAAAAAAGGAGATAAGAGTCTACTTAAGAACTACAGACCAATCTCACTTCTAAGCCATATTTACAAGCTGTTCTCGCGGGTTATTACGAATCGTCTCGCCCGAAGACTTGACGAATTTCAGCCTCCGGAGCAGGCTGGGTTTCGGAAAGGCTACAGTACCGTAGACCACATCCACACGCTACGGCAGATTATGCAGAAGACTCAGGAGTATAATCTGCCTCTCTGTCTAGCGTTTGTGGACTACGAGAAAGCCTTCGATTCCATCGAGACCTGGGCTGTTCTGGATTCATTACAGCGATGCCAAGTCGACTGGCATTATATCCAAGTGTTGAGATGTTTGTATGACTCCGCCACCATGGCCGTCCAAGTTCAAGACCAACAAACGAATCCGATCCCTATACGGAGAGGTGTGAGGCAAGGAGATGTAATATCTCCCAAACTTTTCACCTGTGCCCTAGAAGACGTGTTTAAGGTATTGGACTGGAATGGTCGAGGCATAAACGTGAATGGCGAAAATATCTCTCACTTGCGATTTGCGGATGACATAGTCATACTGGCTGAATCGTTGCAACACCTTGAGGAAATGCTGATCGAGCTTAGCTGTTCTTCCAGACGAGTAGGTCTTGAGATGAATATAGACAAAACGAAAGTCATGTTTAACGAACACGTTACCTCAAGACCCGTCACCGTCGGCAATGTCAGCATCGAAGTTGTTCAGGAATATAACTACCTCGGCCAGATTATAAAATTCGGTAGAAACAACTTCGACAAGGAGGCTGACAGAAGAATCCAGCTGGGCTGGGCAGCATTTTCAAAGCTACGTCAGGTCTTCGAATCGTCGATACCGCAAAGCCTTAAGACTAAGGTCTTCAATGAGTGTGTCCTACCTGTGATGACGTATGGAGCAGAAACGTGGACACTGACAGTTGGCCTCATCCACAAACTAAAAGTCGCTCAGCGCGCTATGGAGCGAGCTATGTTGGGTATTACTCTCAGGGATAAAATCCGGAACGAGGAAATTCGCAGGAGAACAAAAGCGACCGACATAGCTCAGAGGATTAGCAAGCTGAAGTGGCAATGGGCAGGCCATGTCTGTCGCAGAACCGACGGCCGTTGGGGCAGACGTGTTCTGGAGTGGAGACCGCGTACCGGTAAGCGCAGTGTGGGACGACCTCCAGCCCGCTGGACCGATGACCTGAAGAAGGTGGCGGGGAGCGGGTGGATGAGGAAGGCGGAGGACCGTGTTTGGTGGCGCGCTCTTGGAAAGGCCTATGTCCAGCAGTGGGCGCTTACAGGCTGATGGATGGATGGACTTATTATCGCGCCCTGCCCTAAGGGCAGTACTGTAGGTATATTACCATTAAAAAAAAACTTACTCTAATTTTAATAGAACATTTGCCAGGAATTTAACCCGCCAAGCGATGTTAATCCAATAAAAACAAAATCATATTGCATTTAAATGCGGCAGTACACAGTTAATTGCGTGAATACAGGTAAACAAAAAAAAAAACCCCGCTGCCCATATACTATACCTACCTGCTACTCGTAGTACTCAAATTATTGTGCCAGTATTAAAAGTAAATTAGCTGTTATCTAGCGTGGTAGACTACGGCCTAAACCCTTCTCATTCTGTGAGGAGACACTTGTTGCTCAGTAGTGGGCCGGCCATGGGTTGTTCATGGTGAGCTGTTATCAGCAAAGTTATGTTTGAAACTCAAACATTACGCGTTTCAAGTGGTAAAAATAGATAAATGAAAACATTTCTCCTCACTTTTGTAAAAAAAAAAACACTTATTTATGCACCCCGTATTTTAAAACTATCTGACTACCTACCTACCATAATTTTAAATTTAGTTAAAGAATAACCAGATAAGATAAACCTACTTTTACACCCATTTTAGGATTTATATTTCTCAAAATGCTCAATTTATTAACCCTGGTCACTATTACTTTATTACAACGGATCACCTTCATTTTTATCAATTAACATTTTATATCCCCAATCACTTAGTAACCATTACAAGTAGAGACGGATTATTTCACTGGCAGGCGTAAAACGAAAAGCTATTTCATGTAACTTTTTCTACCTTATCCCAAAGCGGTTTACAAAAAATAATAATTTCACAAAACAACATTCAAGATGCCCAATGAGTGCTGTGTGATAATATCGCGTCACTGTGTGCTAGAAAAAGGAAAACATCTATCTATACAATGAGTGCAGCAAACGATTGAACCTAAATCCAGAACCTACCTTCCGTAAAACAAAACCACTATGTGAAAATAAATCCCTATCGTAACTCTTAACCAAACTAATTCGGCACACGATTACAAGTGTGAAGATTGAAATACCACGTTCCGTGAGATATTCACCTGTGAAATCATTTAATGAGAAATAAAACCCCGGCAGGACATAGTAGATACATCCTGAAAACTATTTAAAAGTAACAATAACGCCCATCATTAAGTAAACCACACTTTTTATATTGTTTAACACTATGTTCACTATCTATTCCATTGTACCCACGATACAGGATAACCTAGTGCGGGTACCACCACACAGACACAGGAAAATTGTACAAGACTGTATTTTGTAAATAAACATTTTTCATTTTTCATTGTAAAATAAGCCTTCTAAATACCTCAATGTTATTTAAACCACAATTTGAAGGTCGATCGCATTTGTATAACCAATATACAAGATGAATTATAAACATGTGGGTAATTCTAGGTATCATAACGTTATATAATTTCCATTCCAACTCGGAGCAAAGCTTTCTAACAAAATGATAACTAAATGTAGAACAAACAAAACGAAAACCCACACAAATAAAAAAAAAATTACCATTAATAGGTATCAATAAAAATAAAATCATGGAAAGATCCTACCCGTTTATCCAGAAATCCTTTGATGCCATGACTAGGTACTTTGATATATTGAGGCCCAAATATTGGCCTTGTGCTCCAAAATGTCTGTGGTCTACTAGACCTCCACTTCTTTCTCGTTCCTCTGTATATTTCCACTTGTTTCTCTGAGTCGTGAGCGTGACAAGAAAATATTATATTTTCTTGATGTCCCTCTTCTGACCTTTTGGGTAAGGTCTGACGAAATCACAAACACAATCGTTATGATAAATTATTATACTTTTATTTCATATTTAAATTTATTAACTTTTACATTTTGTGTCAAATAAATGTTGTTCCTCTTACGTTAGTATATTTTCGAATGTCGTCGTTTTAAAACCACTCTTACAGGTAACCTCTCCACGTTTATTAGCCACTCCCCTTTTTATCTTATCGTTATCGGCCAATCCAAATTGTACAATGAATAAACTTAGTGACTAATATACAAATCATCAAGCTCGTTTCACAAATCATCTAAGTAATAAAGATGTTTTCATCTTATATATTGATTACAAATATTATCCTTTATTATGCTACAATTCATCAACTAAAAACTATAAGAATTTTATATACAGTACGTTTATCGATCAGATGTTGAACAACTTCAGCCAATCAATGACGCCTTCTAATATGATGTTATGATTTGTTATGATTTGAGTGGCGCCAACTATGTTTTATAGATAATTAATATGGGCCAAGCTTACAGTATACTGATTAATTTTTGATTTTTTATTTTCTTTACTTTGATTTTATTAGATTAACGTATCTACCCTAGTGACTCCACCTATTTCATACTTACAATTAATTATTGAAAGTTGAAACAGAAGCTAGTAAATACCTAGGCTATGTTTATTAGGTAGGTACAGGGTGTTATTTTGTGAGCGGTGCTTTTCATTTGACTAAAATCTACGTCAATTTTCCTGACTCTCTCTCTCCCCCCTTTCCCCCTTTCTCTCTCCCCCTCCCTCTCTCGCTCTCTCTTCCCCCGTATAGTATTTCGACGAGTGGCGAGTAGTTTATCGATCCTACTGTTTTAAGTCATTTAGCAGGTGTTTGATCGAAAGTATTGTGGACTTACGTAAAAATTGGTACCCCAACAAAATGTCAAGGTGAGTAGGTAGGTACCTTAAATTATGATGTACAAAGTGCATTTGTATGAGCAAGTTAGGTAGGTATATATACGAAACAATTTGTTGTAATCGTTAACGAATACAGCAAGGCGCCAGTGACGCGTTGCACCGTCGCGCGTCGCCTGAATATGACAAATAACATCAAAAATGAAACTACACGAATACCAACATAAAATAAAAATGTCAAAAATTTAAATTAAGGATTAAAATATTTAAATTTAGTGCGCGCGTCCCGCTTGCGCTCAGCGTCGACGGGCGGCTGCGAGCCTGTGTCCAGTCGAACCCTGGATGACGCTTTACTATGGAAATGGACTTATTAAAACACTAGATGATGCCCGCGACTTCGTCCGCGTGGAATTAGGTTTTCGAAATCCCGTTGGAACCCTTTGATTTTCCGGGATAAAAAGTAGACTATGTGCTAATCCTGGATATAATCTATCTCCATTCCCAGCCAAATCCGTCCAGTAGTTTTTATTTATTAATTTTTTTTTTTGCGTGAAGGAGTAACAAACATACACACACACACACATACACACAAACTTTCGCCTTTATAATATTAGTGTGACAGTGTGATATTAGTTTGAAGTAATCTACATAGTTTTCATAAAACCCGACTGCGGTTTGCACTGCACCGAAGATCAGTTGGTTACAAGCAAGTGTATATGTATTCAAGGATCAAGGTTGGACCTCACAGTGACAGCGGCCGTATTCGATATTACAGTGAGAAATAAAATTGTATCAGTAGGTAGATTAGGTACGATATAATCCATTTTATTCAGAGTTCTTTATATTTTCAATTTATTCACAATCTACAAGAGGTAAATAGAAGTGTCAATATTGATGAAGTGAGGAAATAATGTAATCAGCATTCAGTAACGATAACAATACTATTTTAAATATTTGCATAAAAATATTTTTTGCTTTAATTACTGCCCGCACACTTAAATGTATACCTACTAAGATTAGACATAAGATATGTCTAATTACTAAGAAATAGAATGACTAAGAATTTGTATGAGTACGAAAATTCTTTTTTTTGGGTTCTTAAATTAACTCGATAGGTTATAAATAGCTGTTCAAATAATGTAGATAGGTATAAGGTTCATATTTGTTTTAGGTTAACAAAGAGAAAACGGTGAGCTATTGTATCCATACTTATCACGTGAATTTATGATACCACAGGTTGGTTGAATGTAATCATTTTTTTTAGGCCGAAAAGCCTATTCCATACTTACATAACTCGTCCCAATACTATAAATTAATGAAGTGTACTCTGCCAGAAATTTTAAATATTTGAAAGCATTATAAGTTTAGAAAAAAAATCAAAGTCTCCAACACAACATAATATATTACATAAAATAAATAATACAATCATAAAGTAGTTATTAATGCAGTGTTTATAAAACGTAATTGTGGTTTTATGGTCCATATATTATTCTCGGGACGGATCGTGCATCAGTCGGGATCGAAAGTCGGGAAAGGACGAGGCATTATGGGCCCTGTAAATACGACGATTTGTTTTAATTAGGGAGAAAACGGGACTGTACGCCTATTTATACTAAATAAACAATGGTTTTTTGTTTAAGAAACAGTGAAAAAAAAAAACAATGGAAATAGAAGAAATATTTTGTGTGTGAGGTTGCTTTAAACTCCTACCGGTCTAAATATATTGCTGTAGTGCATGCATCCTGCTAAAATGAATAGATCTATGTTAGTCCAGTTTAGTTTCGAGATTGTGTATTGGAACTAATGGCATCGATTCGGAAGTCTTTCTCAAAATTTAATTTAGCAACTTAAAGTTGCCATCAGAATCAGTACCTCCACCTAAAAACCGGCCAAGTGCGAGTCAGACTCGCGCACCGAGGGTTCCGTACCTACTCGGGTATTTTTTCCGACATTTTGCACGATAAATCAAAAACTATTATGTGTAAAAATAAATAAAAATCAGTTTTAGAATATACAAGTAAAACCCTTTCCTATGATACCCCACTTGGCATAGTTATCTTACTTAGAAAATTTAAACACATTTTTAAATTTTTTTATCGATGTGACCACAAATTCACGGTTTTTGGATTTATTTCTTTACTTGTGCTATAATACCTACCTATTTGTCAAATTTCATGATTCTAGTTCCACGGGAAATAGGTACCCTATAGGTTTTCTTGACAGACAGGACAGACAGACAGACAACAAAGTGATCCTATAAGGGTTCCGTTTTTCCTTTTGAGGCACGGAACCCTAAAAACAGCATTTTCTCATTATGGTTCGAAGTGAAACGATTATTAAATCCGTATCTCATGACCCGCATGGCCGACGAGGGAAATATCTAAATTAGTCGCAGGTAGTGCAGCCATGGCGGTGACAGCCCATAACTCGCGCCCCACCGGGACGTGCGCACGACAGCGATCTTTGTGCACTAATCATAGCTACAGAGCTACAATATCAATACCTGGATTTGACGTCCCTAAATAAGGAGCAATTTCTTTTTGATGACGATGTGACTGAACAGTCCGTTTGTGCACGAACGTAGGCGAAAATAAACTTGCAAATCTAATTGGGTTGTGCTAATGTCTTTTTATATTTAAATATCGGATAGAATTTGGGAGCACGCGTTACTTTGCGGATATTCATGAACCATGAGGTACAAAGAACCACAGACTTAAATCACTAAAATCCGCCATAACAGACTTTGTATGATACAATGTGTAGCGTGTGATATGCACCGCCCGTCCTCGCACTACGAAAGCAAGCAATAGGTACCCAGTACACACCACCATCACACTATAGTCTATACCATACAAATCTTCTAGAACACACTCAATCTACTACGTTTCACTCCGGATTGAAATTCGGGTGACGACTAATTTCAGCCCATGCGTCTTGCAGTCAGATACTGCACCGATTTGAGACCGATTAAATAAGGTGTCCGCTAGGGTTCGAAACTGGTCGGACTTACTCCGACAAACAAGTGAGTTAAGTTAAATTTAGTAATGAATATCACTCACGATAATTTAAAGTTTAAACGCTAAATTAGTTAGTACACAGCCATTTTCATAACGCGATAAATATCTACTGAAAAGCATTTTTTAATAAAAAAAAACAATAATTCGGATCTGGCACGCGACAATGCTTATTAAACTGTTCAGACTGAAATCAATTCCAGGCTACCAAAGTTTACCTGTTTACAGAAAGGTTGCAATTATCTGGCTTGAGAGTGAAAGGAGCAGGGTCGTCAGGGTGAAGGTGACTGGGGTGATATCGATTGCCACGCCCACCCGCCGCGCGTTGCTAGGCAACGACTACCGCCTTTCGCTCACGGCAGAAAATGTCTTGAGATACAAGTTTTCTTTGCTACTCTTGGTTGGTGAATGACCGCGGATTTTCCCTGCTACAACGTGATTCTGTTTACCTTCTTTTCTTTTTTTCTTTCTCCATGGGGGTTTCTGCACAAAGACGTAGCGGCCCATTAGACCCCTAAATTTTTAGAAAATCCTAGCAGAGCTGCTGGAGAGCCAATGTAAGCTTCTAGTAAGTGTTTTGATGTCTCGTCTGTCGTCACTCTACATCATGCATACTCTGCGAAACGTGCCCTATTATCGTGCCTTCATCTATCCTAAATTAGTACTTAATCTGGTATCTATAGTGGAAGGCAGAATTTAGTGATGATTTTACCGGGAAAATATGCTAGATACTATATCTTTCGCATGCAAGTGTTGTATCTACGTTTTTTGATAAACATAGCGAGCAAATGAGCGAGCGAGTCACCTGATGTTAAGTGACCACCACCGCTTATGATTATTTGCAGTACCAGAAGAAACGTCAATGCGTTGCCGGCCTTTCAGGAATTTGTTGGTCCGCCCCTTGAATAATCCCATGCTCTAATCTAATGGGACCACCGCAGAATGTAGAGTCCACAGTTTGCGTGTGTAATAATAATGTGTGTGTTTTGTAATAACATCCCGTTCAGTTCATCATCATCATCATCACAAACTTATCGCCGGCTCTTTACTGAGAACGGGTCTGCTCTCAAAAGTTAGAATGAGAAGGTTTTGGCCACGCTGGCCAAGTGCGGATTGGCAGACTTCACACACCTTTGAGAGCGTTATGGAGAAATCTCAGGCACACTACAGGTTTCCACACGTCTAACTTTTCGGAGTTACTTAATTAAATATCACTTGCTTTAACGGTGAAGGAGAATATCGCGGTGCCTACAGTTAAATGGAAATAAACTAATGCTTATATGCCTGTGGATTGAAGGCAGAAATTATGCTTTTTACTTATAGATTCTAATACATATAAGTAGATTCATAATATCTAGGTAAGTATGCATCGCAGGCATTCCGAAGATAAAATACAAACACGTTAGGCTATTAGTCAAGAGTCTTGACTGATAGCCTAACGTGTTTGTTTAGGTCTTGACTCAAGACCTAATAAAGTTTGATTCATATTTTAGAAAGTTTATCTACTTAAATTCTTATAGAATCAGCGCCCTTCAGGTAGGTATAATTTTCCCCTCGATTATAAGGAAAACTTTTCCCATAAAGTTCTCTTTAAGCGTTTTTGTTCATCGAAGTGTAAAGTGCCTAGCTGATTCTCAGTATAATGGGACTTTGCTGTTTTTCTTTCTTAAGTAAATACATAGTACGTACCTATAGGTAGGTACATCTAGGTACAGTCAGTAAATATGTAGGTATAGTCAGTCAATTCAGATTCAATACTTTTGAGAAAAATTGGTAAGTTTATCCAATTTTACGTGGATGAATTACCAGGCATCATCTATTTGGTACAGATCTAAGTAGCTTGCATCCTGGAAACGGAAACAGGCTAAATTTTATCTCGGAAAATCAAAGAGTTCCCACGGGATTTTCAAAAACCTAAATCTTCACGGATGAAGTCACGAGCGTCCTCTTGTATTTTCATGTTTGTAGATTAGGTATATCTAACTTAAAGAAAAATTATAGTGGTACGATTAGCACAATATAGAATGAGTAGGTATATTTTTTTGGAGAAATAATTTACATCATTAGATAAGTAGTAAGTACCCATAAATTATGAAATTATTCTTGAAAAAATGGAATTATTAAAAAGGCCTATTAGATATAACTCTTAAAACCAAGTGTTATTTATTGTCTTTTTATCTCCAATAGCCGTCCATCGTCTTTTGTCGCAGCGCGAGCGGCAGTTTTTGAAAAAAAAGAAAAAACGAGCGTAGATTTCACAGGCGGCATCAGAATCTATGCGGATTTCTTTATAGATAGTATCTTTATGGCTTGTCTACATGTCGACTTTTAAGATATTATGGTCTATTCTTAAATTAGTGGGTAGGTAATAATAATTTTTTTTCAGAAGCATAAATTAATTTAAGGCTAGGAGTTTTAAATCTAAAGAAAATTGTATCTAAAATGTTGCTTTTCGTAATATGTCGATCGATTAATTACCTATTATTTCTTGACCTAGTAGGTACGTCTATGTTAAAAGGAAGGTCGGTCATATTACATAATACAAATAACACTGTCAATTTTTTTAGATTTTAGCTCTTTTAAGAAAAATTAGGATATCAGAGCAAAATCGGCGCTGAATGCACACAGGTACACAATATATTATTCAGGATTATAACCTATATCTAACATTTAATATAACATGCTGCAGTTAGGTACCTATGAGCCAAAATTAAATCTGCACTCTATGAATACATATTATAGCCAAACACAAGAATATTCAATACCCTGCAGTATATGATTAGCGGAATTATTAAAAAACTTTCCAGATAAGATCTCAGATCTTCTGTAAATAACATAATATATTACACACCCATCATATTAAAATTATAACCTATAATTTAATTTTCATAACGGCTCACAAAAAACACTGAAGGTTGAGCGATGAGGAGTAAAAAAGAAGAAAAAATCTGGTCGCACATCCATTTGTTTTTTTAGCTAGTGAAGTTAACCCATGTTATAGTTTAGTGGTTCGGAATAGATAAATGAATCGTGTTCTGAGAAACTATACTATAATTTATAGTTACTACTACAGTTAAATAGAAATACTATTAAATAGAAATATGGTAGACAATATCTAAGCAACTTTGATATTTGAATAATTCTTCTATGAAATTTTTCTAGTTGAACTTCTAGTTTTTTTTGGTTTTTCTGAGTTTGCGTATTCGATGTCTTGTCTAGGGGAAAGGGTTGAATAACTTATGTGATAACTTTTATTGATGCTACTTTTTATTATTATATATTTTTGTACTTTTTAGATTTACCGAATTATAGGTGACAGGTGTATCATATAAATCTATTATTTGAATACACAAAATATTGGATTTGATTGTACAGGAAAAAATAATGCACAAATACAGAAATCTAACCTGGCTGATAATAATTAATGATATTTTATATACTTACCTATCTACCATTATTTCCCAGCGTTGACTCACAGAATAGTATTTTAAAATACTAAGACAAAGTCAATTTTTTAATGCGCAATATAATTTATGCATGTGGTTGGATAAGGATGTAGTTTATTCCCACGGGCCAAGCAAGTTGCAATGACGGATGACTCCTATGACAGGACACGGTATGGACCGATTGATCCTACCTTCGTTGTCTCATCGCAGGTAAGCGTAGAAAATATCAATTTAACTAGCATGTTCACATCTTCGCTTGAACTTGTGGGAAACTATTGAATTCAAAAGCTTCATA
Source organism: Maniola jurtina (assembly GCF_905333055.1). Lineage (NCBI taxonomy): Eukaryota > Metazoa > Arthropoda > Insecta > Lepidoptera > Nymphalidae > Maniola > Maniola jurtina. Next base: position 7,514,273 of record NC_060032.1, read on the forward strand.
CCGAATTGCAGCCGTTTTTAAAATTTGTAGTGTGGAAAAGATTTTTTCATCTTACTAATTTGGAAGTCGGAAAACACAGGAAAAGTTTTGGCTGGAATTTCGAAATTTGAATGTCACTAACTGTACGCTCATTATTACTAATTACAACTTTCTATTAAAAAACTATGTAAAATTCCATAAAAACACATAAAAAAACTTTTCAATTGTTCTTCTTGCACTTAATGACCTAACCTAACATTTTCGTCGCCGTAGTAAGATGAGAAATTCTTGTTGTTTTGCACGGCTGCAAATTCTTTTACGTCTCCTGCCTTTGAATTGCTCGTTACTCGTTTCGTTCGTTCTTACCATCCGTCGTTGCACATATTCAATACAAAACAAATAATAACTGTTGCTTATCAATCGGTAGTTCAAACTGAAAATTAAAACTATGTTGATGCAGCAGCTACAGCTTGCTGGATTTTCCATGAATGTTATCGCCTAGCAAGATCCCCGCTATAGGTAGCTAAAAGTGCAAGAGCCGCCAGAGCTGTGAGTGGCGCAACGCATTTTTCAATACAGAAAATTGATGCCAGCAGTAGGTTCGAAGGCATCGAGGGCATCGAAGAAATTCTGATGACGTGATCTCTCTTCATGCATCTGTTGATTTCTCATTATATTGTCACATTCCAGTGCCATAATTCCGAGTTTTGACTTAATAAAATTTGATAAGTAGGGAGGTACCTTGCATTGATTTACCAAGCCTAAACTTTAACGACTCTTCTAAACTGTCCGTTCAATTTTGTGTCACTATAAAAAAGACTCATTGGAATATCTCATCGTAATCTATTTCAGTAAATTAAATTCAATCAAAACCGTTATTACCATTAACAGGTGGTGAAGTTTTTGAACTCAACAATGGCATAGAAGTCCATCCTCAACAATAGCCCGCTCGATCTACAAGTCGACGGAACAGATGCAACAATAAAGCCCGGGATGATTAATTGTACGAAACTACAAACGTTTTACGTGTAAAAAATGAAAAAATAATACTTATATTATATTTATCTCAAAATGAAACAAAACATTTTTGCCCTTTGTTTATTGCGACGACGCCAACTTGTCTGCACCGGAGCGATTCGAATTTTGAAGTTCGAACGAATCATTAATTATATTTTGTCTTACTCACGCATTCCATTTTCAAAGTCGATATGATCTATAGATCCGATCTATGGGTCTATCGATCACGTGGTTTGGAATCTAAATTTATTCATTTAGTCGCATGTTTTTGCAGACCATCTTTGTTGGTGCCCAGGGACTTTATTATTAATAGCTTTGGTTTGATGTTTAGTAAAATAGGTAATTATTGTTTTGTCATGTTCTAGTATCTAAATTGTGTGAAATTAGCCTACCTACCACTTTGATATAAAGCTAAGTACGCTCCACTAGTAATAAAACTTGCCGAAGTCAGGTGTTTTAGTTTTGAAGCAGTAGGTACCTACTTAGGTAAAGGCAGGTCTCTATACCATTGATGTCGAACCTCTGTTACTCTCTGTGGTCTCTACCCTACTCTGGCATAGTTGGAAACCTAAGCCAGGGAGAACTAAGTGGAATCATAGAAAGGTCTTTATCAAAGATAAGTAATTATCTGTAAACAATATTTCATCTTCCAAGATGGTGCGGCGCGAGACAAAAAACGAAAGGTCGAAATGACCGCGCCAAAACCAAAACGCTCTGTCCAAAACAAATAAGAACTAAACAAAAAATGAAGTCTGTTAATAAGCTGGATGACATTTGGGAATTTAAAAAATGTACCCTAAGCATTATTAATAGCGCTCACGAAATGGGCTCAGGATTATTAAAATGAGAAGACAACAATTACTTACCTACCCTAAGACTAAAATCCATCAATTAACCCTACGACCCGTTTTGGGTACGTGTATATTTTATTGTTTTATTGCTCGGACATGACGTTTTATAAACGTTATTCGTCGAGCGGGTCTTGTTTCGTTCCGAAGATTGCTTCTTCGTAACAAGCCCGGGATGGCGTGATAGCAAATAATTTTATAAGGCCCTTTAACAATATGTCAAGCCCGTTCGTATTCACTTTTTTCTCGCTTTCAATAAATAATACGTTCGGTCATAAGTTTACATTGTTCGATTTCGAGCGAGTCGCAGCTCTGAGTCGATATTTCTCAAAAAATTTCTTTATTTTCGTACAAAAAAAGTTACAAAGCGGATTCTTTATGCATTTCGTGGATGCATTTGTTATTATGGGAGAATGATAATGTGATTATTGTTTTGCGAGCTTTGGGATGATTGATAACCGATTGTCACGGATAATGAAGTATTTTGAGGTCTTTAAATTTTATGCCTTCGGGCTTTACAAAATGAAGGATCGATTAATTTATGTTTTATTGATTGATAGTAGGTGCTCGTAACTTTACTTGGCGATTCTCTAATATCAAAATGATTTTGTAAACTACAACAATTTAAATAGTGATGCAGGATTGCAAGGGTTTTATATGGATATGACACCTGATTAATCAAGTTATCTGCCTGGATAAATATTGCAATAGATTTTCCTGCAGTTTAGTTAATGTAACGAAAAAATTATCTAAGTAGGTAACTAATTAGATAGGTAGGTAAACCAAGTAAAGAAAAGCTTTCTTTTTCGTTCGCTTGATAGAATTTTTCTTGCCATATCAAAACTAAATACTTATAGCTACATCGCCAATCATAAGAAGATCTACCTACTTATATACCTATGGAAAATATTCCAACAATTCCTAGTGTACCTACTACTTCTAAGTTCAAAGAAATTGCGGTAGGCCAGGCATATTTTACGAAGAGATAAAGAAACAAGTGTCGTTTCAAATACCAAATGGCGGTCGAACAAGGGTCAATAGAACAGCACATGGAGGAAGTCAATAGAGGCTGATCCTAAAAGAGTAAAGGATGAAAGAGCAGAGTCTTCTGTCGTTGACAGAGTTGAGTCTGATAATGAAAATTTACAGCTGCAGCTATATTTAATGAAGCTTTAAAAAGACTGTAACCCCATCATCATTGATACATAGGTCGGGCATAATAATTATCAAATAAAAGAAGGAAATATTGTGTAAATGGCGTTTCAATGGGAACATACTGGTCCTATATAAATCCTGGTCAAGTCAACTAAGGGTAGAGGTTAATAATATTTATTAAGGCCGATCTTAAAATATTGGAACTATGTTGACAGTAGCCAAAGACTTGGAAAAGTAATTACTGCTGCTGCCGTATGTTCTGTGGAGGAATATCTATTAAAAGGATTCGATCGTCATCTTCTTCCAACCGCAACAATCGTAATCGCTTGTAATTTGATTTGTCATAATAATGTCCCAACCTAACAATCTACAAAGCATGTTACCGCTATGTAACCTTTAACGATGACCACACGCTATTAGTCCGATAGCATCTATTATATTCTATACAGACCGCTATCGGGACAATGCCGGACAAATTAATAATCCACGCCTATAACGTAATTTTAATTTGGTCTATTGGTGCTTTCGACACGGTCTCTCATCAGAATGCCGATTTTTTCTGTTTAATATCATTGTTGTTGGTCGTGTCGATCTATCGATTGTGGCTGGCGGCGATCGCGCGATAGGTAAAGTTGATTATTCGTTCCAATAACATTAAACGTTTGGACACACAAAACGCACGACGGCAACGAATCCAACGAGATTTTAAGAAGTTAGTAGGTGTACCTTATATCGTCGTATCCTGCGAATAACGACACTGTTACAAAAGGCCTACTTTTCAAAAGGAGCAGTTTTGTGTTTTATTTTAATACTAATGAACATGTACCTATGCAATCTTATAGTTTACAATGTTGGTAAAGGGTTGTAGGGTTATTATAAAGGGGTTTATTGGGCTTTTCTTCAATTGTAAGCATTAAAATTGTATCGGGTCATAAGTGCGGTTGTGTCCTTTTTCGTCGACAGAGCGGTGCTTGTGGCATGACCTCGCGCATGAGCTATGCCTGATTGAATGAATAAATAAATAATGGTTTATTCGCTGGTGAAGGGTAAACGTCTGACAATGCGGTCATGGTGGTTGTTTTCGTTGGACCCTCTTCTCTAGTACAATTGTGGCTTATTTTCAAACGCTAATTTCTAGGCAATAAAATCAATTTTTTTCAAATTTTTTTGAGTTTGGATGATGTAACCTATTTGAGAGTAGATTTCAAATCAGCAAGAACGCAACTCTAGCCATTGTGGCGTTATTCGTAGGATACGACGATATTATAAGAAACCGCAGTACCTATAAAAGCGTTCACAGACACGTAATAATATTTGTGTATTTGCGCGTCGTATAGCCGTCATGCTCTGAATATAGTGTAATTTGCTTCGTATGTTTTTGTATGTATTCCGATTTACGAGTACGTACGTTAAACCATGACGCTCTAAAGTTCATGCGTTATATTCGGCTGTACAATTTGGGTTACACGTTGCGCTTTCTGTGAGTGCGAAGCCTTAATAGACGCGGAACTTCCTATAATATAAGCACCATACGTTATAACGTAGATATGTTTAGTATTTCAAACTTTACGTGCATAGTTTTAAGAAACAAACTGGTGACATGTTTTCTAAATTAGGTACATTCCAACTAGTACCAACTAACATTTTATCTGGGCTAATTTTGTATTTAAGTTTGTGACTTCTGACCTTCGATCCGTTCACTTTATCTTCTCTTCGCTTTTAATAAAAATGTTACTTGTACCAATGAATTATTGTTAGATAATTAGCTACATAGACTAGCTAATATTCTATCTAAAAAAGGACCGATTTGAGTATTAATAAATAATGATTAGAGATTTCGGAGGAAAAGTCCTTCGAACCGGATCACTCTTTGAGCTGACTATCAAGATATATCTACTTGCAAAATAAGTAAGTAAACCTTTGAAAAGGGTACATTATCTCCTTAATTATCCCTTTAGTTAATAAGGTAATTTTTAGGAGGTCAGTTGGGAGATTAATGGAGAGACCCTCGTCTACAAGGTGGACGTGTCTTGTGTCATTATTGACATCTAAGAGCCGCTGGTAACAAACCGCACAAGCCGCTATGCTGTGGAAATCCTTCAGATGTCGAGCAGAACAAACGACACAAAAATTAAGACAAAAGGGCAGAGCTGATATTTCGGATAGCCTGTCTGTCAAGCACGGAAATGCAGCCAATAGGTATTCTTGCAACTATTCGACTCAGGTGTGATTCTGTACAGTAATTAATTAATTAGATAAGACTAGTTTTTAGTTTTATTGTAACATTTTCAATTTAAAAAAAATATTATTTAAAAAAAAACATTTAGGTAAGTAAGTATTTATTTTTGAAATAATTGCATAAAAACTCTCCACAAATATTTGACTGTTGGAATGTTTGTTCAGATTAATAAAAAGCGATCCTTTTTTGGAAAAAATAAAAGGACTCCAATATTAGTAGGCGTGCCTGCCCCTCCCTGGATGACCAACCCGCCTATTATCCACTTATACGAATCACTTCTGTATCAAATAATTTATTTAAAATACTTATTTGAAATGGCCTAAAGCGTAGCTGTTTTTCCACATTTAATTAAATTAACAAACATTAATTAATGTAGGTAAAATGATTTATTGCGTACTTAGGTACATTTTTCATTTTTTTTTTGCGACCTTCATTATTCATCATCAGTCATCAGTCTTTACACGTATCGTAGATAAGTTTATAGGTATCATCAAATACAACAGCTGACTTAGGTATGTGCACTCTCTTACCTAGTCTCAATTCCTCTAGCTGATAATACTCTAGACAGCTGCTGTTCATCTAACGGTAATCACACTAATATTATAAAGTTTGTATGTGTTTGTGTATGTGTGTGTATGTTTGTTACTCCTTCACGCAAAAACTATTGGACGTATTGGGCTGAAATTTAGAATGAAGATAGATTATACCCTGGATTAGCACATAGGCTACTTTTTATCCCGGAAAATCAAAGAGTTCCCACGGGAATGTTAAAAATCCTACATCCACGCGAACGAAGTCGCGGGTATCAGCTAGTATCTACATAATATATCTAATGGTCAACTGGTCAAATGAAAAATATTACGGTTAGTAGGTACTAGGTAGTACTTAGATATTTGGTGGAGGCATTAAACAACAAACTTAGATGCCAGTGACCTCAAATTCCCATTCAATTTTATTATGTTTTATGTCTGGTTAGAGGCAATGAAATTAGAGCCCCATAGAAGGGTACGGGTTAAGAGAATCCTCAGGGAGATATTCGTACAATTTCATTAGGGGACGTTATTGAATCTCCGCAACCACTTAATACCGTCTTGTGGGAACTAGGGATAAATAAATTACGCATAGGAAAATACAACGATAAGACATATAGGAAGAAAATAAAAAGTCCTGTATTTCTTAAATGTTCACAATGTATTGCAAATAAAACATTTGACTGACGCTAGAGGTCGAAGAACGTTGCGTAGATAGGTGCCACAGGGCCAATGCCGCGTCGTAGGTGGGGCATTGACCTGAGTATTGCACGTATTACAGGTTTGAAAAGTTAATTAAATTTATAAGTATAAGTCAAATGGTTATAGTATTGAATTGTATTTAAGCAGTTTAATAATAGCGTTAAGTTTTTACCCTGTAGTACCTACGTCCTACACCCTGTATAGACAAAATAAATTTAATTATTCCGAAAATGACGCACTGTTTGTAAAAACAACACACAGAGGGTCGCGTTATTGATTTTTACCGCTGCCCCTAAGCCGCTAAATCAGAAAATAATCAACTTTTTATTCAACAGTAAATCTTCTAGCTAATAAAGTCACCCATGCACCCTTGCTGTAATCAATGTCTAATTCCGTATTCGCAGCTTACGATAATGATAAACGACAAACTTTATTAATTCGATCGTGGGATTAGACAGTGCAGTGAAAGAGAAGGTGGAAAAACAAACGAATTTTGCAAGGGATCTGGCGCCGAGGGACCTTTTAAACCTCTCTAGGGTTCGCAATTTTGAGAAACGATATTTTATAGTGTTTTAATACCTAATAAATACAAATAGCTAATCTAAAACAGATTTTTATTTAATTTTTTGAATAATAGTTTTTGATTTATCGTGCAAAATGTGAAAAAAATATCTGAGAGCTGACAGCTTCCTTGGGCAAAGAATTAGTTTGGCCATCCAAAGGGATAATGCTGCCAGCATCTTGGATACAATGCCTCGCTGCAGTGGTCTCGATGAGGTTTTAGGTTTAATTTAATTTATTTTAGTTTTTAATTATTTCTTTTAGTTTTAATTTAGATTTAAGTTTATTTTGTAGAGTTGTCAATTATTATTATACCTAATTATAATTTCCATTTAGTAAATTTTGCATTAACTCTAAACTCAAATAGACACTCAGTTATTTATGATGAGACTAGTCACTAGCGTCAACCCTAGCGCATCAAATCTTTGTGTCAATAGCGACACCCATGGCCCAGGGGCTTTATTGAATATCTAGGGAAGTAAGCACTCGTTTTCAATAATAGCATTTAATGCGATATTTAGCTAGTATAGTCTGTCTAATGAAATCTGAGAGTGATTAATAATTATATTTAAAGTTTTTAGGGTTCCGTACCTCATAAGGAAAAAGGAACCCTTATAGGATCACTTCGTTGTGTCTGTCTATCTGTCAATGTCTGGGGAATCAAACCCTATAGGGTAGGTACCTACTTCCCGTTGACCTAGAATAATTAGGCAGATAGCAATGTCCGAAAATCGTGCATTTGTGGTTACATCACAAAATTTTTTTTGTTGTTAAGTGGTGTATTCTCGACAAACTAATTAAGTCTATCGGGATTCGGGGTACGGGCCTCGAGGCCGACCCTCCTTGCCTGGGTGTGTCCTCACAGGTTCTTGGGCTATCTGGATTATTGATTTCAGCTCTTTTCAAAATGGGCTGAGGCCGCGCCTGAATTTGACATCGGCCTTCCTTGAGGCATCTGAATTATCTCTGTTGGTGCTTGGTGTGAGGTGTGGTGATTGAAGTATCATATCCGTTGTTATATCCCATAGAAATTCCTGTCGAATTTCCTGGCGAAACGCGCCCTACAATAAGTACTTAGATAAGAATACAAAAATCGTATGACTGCACGATCAACATTTTTAGTAGGTACCTAAGTAGGTACATATTTATCTTATCTCAGGATATCATACGAAAACCACATGTTTTTATATACCTAGGTATGTTTAGAAAATAGAATAAGAGTTTGGTGAGTGCAATCCGTATCTTACACTAGTTGATATGAATAATACGTACCTACCTCCTAGTACAGTCAATAAAAAAAAGTAAGTAAGTAGGTAGATAGTAGGTATAAAGATATTTTAATAAAAAGAGTGATCATTTCATAAAAAGACAATAATATGCCTAGGTACCTAACTATCTAATATTACCTATGCCTACAATATTTAAAAAAAAATCTAAAATCTATTATTTTCATCTAACTGTAGTATAGGTAGGTCACACTTCAAAATTTTTGCAAAATATCTTTAGTTTTATCTGCCTCCTAAACCAGAAAAGGTTTTCATAATTAAATGCATTTACAACATTTCGTCTCTCTGTGCTGTTAACCTCTGAGGAGTTCCCTCGTTATGAGTCAACCCTGAGGAGGACATGACGTCATGTCTTGATGAAACTTAGAATTAAGGGCTTTCACAATTAAATTCGTATACAACCTTTCGTGTCTGTACTTGTAACCTAACTTTACCTCTGTAGGTACCTGTTATCTTGTTCCCTAGTCAGGACCCAACTCTGAGTGCAGCAACCATGTCATGCCACACCTTTCAATCAGCTACATTAATAACATGCGTGCACAAAATTTTGTGCTGACCTGCTGGTGACCGTTAAAGAGTTTCCTTATATGGAACTAATCCTGGATGTCGGTTCAGGTCATGCTCACCATAAAAATGTTTTGTCATCAGAACTGAACCAACCATGTAAAAGTTCATCTCCGTATGGTTAGAGAAATTGGTTCTAATAATTTAGCTTGCTAGATTTGTCCTAAACTAACGTGTACATTGCAAGTTAAATAAATACATAGTACTTGTAAAAAACTTAATCCATGCGGATGAAGTCGCGGGCATCATAATATAGTATAGTTACAATGCTTAATTTTGTGTAGGTACATAGTAGTACCTATACTTCAATGAATAAAAATAATGACGATGACAACCCTTTAATTTATGTCCCGGAATTACTATGGCTGTCCCGGGACGCTCTCTCGTGAGTCTTACCCCCCTTACCGCACGATTGCTCTGTCTAGACGGCTTCGTCGAACCTCTGTAGGTGATAATATAATCATCCTTAGTCCTTACTCTGTAGTCTGTATTATAGGTACAAGCCTTTAATTTACCTACTATCAAACATTTTTTTTAACAATTTACTGCGTGTCTGTAAGCGTAAACCCTACAAACAGGTTTTGAAATGTCAGTCAGTACCTAGTTCGTGAATTTTTGTTTCCCTAAAGTGATAACTCGTACCGGTTGTGTTCAATTCGGTAAGTTAATTCATTTCATACTTTTGTTTTATTTGGAGAAAATAACATTGTGTTTTATTTGGAGAAAATACTTACGTAGGTACTTCTAGTTACATACGACGAGGAAAATTCTTATCTGTGCTGTATTTAAGGCTGAAATTGTACCATCTGTTATCTCTTTGTTATGTATTTTAATAGCATGTAGGCATGGATGTAAATTAAATACTATTAAGTACCTATTATCTACTTGTGGCATTGATAATAATTATGATAAGTAGTAGGTGCTATTATTCTTTATTTACATGCAGTTGTTTTAAACTTTCTAATCCTAAGGTTGTTAAGAAACGTGACCGTATTAAATATACTTATCACGTTCAAGGTTTTCTATTTTAAATTAGTTTGAGGAAAAAGTATAATACCTAGACCTACTTTACATAAAATACATTCAAGTAATGTTCACATACAGTATTAACTAGTGCGTCAAACGATTCTAAACATGAATATTTCAGTAAGAAGACATTAATAAGTACCTACAATAATTGTACCTACCTACCTTCTTTTAGGTAAAGTAGCAAGTTAGCAAAAGTTAACAATAATAATTCATGTTTCTAACTTGCAGATCAACAAAAAAATGTTAAGTTTTGCTGGTGTTTTGGTGCTTCTGACAATCGGAATAGTGACAATAGTGATTGCAACTCCTACAGCATTTACAACAGCGAAGTGTCAGGCCAACGACCGCGGGCCTGATTCTTGTACACCTGTTGTAATCGCGCACCGAGGCGCTAGCGGTTATGTGCCCGAACACACTCTAGGCTCCTATGCACTCGCAATCACTATGGGTGCGGATTACATTGAACCTGACCTAGTTATGACTAAGGATGGACAGCTGATATCGAGACACGATAATGAGTTAGGCTTGACAACAAATGTCGCCAGCCACACCGAGTTCGCTGATCGATACCGAACACAAACAGTTGATAGTAACGAAGTGAGCGGTTGGTTTACTGAAGATTTTACGTTAGCTGAAATCAAAACCTTAAGAGCGATCGAAAGAATCCCGGACATAAGACCAGGCAACGCTAGAATGGACGAAGCTTTCCAAGTACTAACCTTTCAGGAAATAATTGATCTAGTAAAAAGCTTACAAATAAGTCAACGTCGTACTATCGGTATTTATCCAGAGATTAAACATAGTAGTCACTTCAAAAATTTAGGATTACCGATGGAGCAGCTGGTCGTTAACACTTTTCATCGCAACGGCTACCTAGATTCTGATGCTCCTGTTTATATTCAATCCTTTGAAATAAGTAACTTGAAAGAATTAAAGAAAATGACGAATCTTAGACTGTTGCAGCTCTATGACAGTAAATCCCTACAGCCAGCTGACCAAGTTTTGTTAGGAACTGGTATTACTTATGGTAATATGTCCACGCCGGAAGGTTTAGCAGAAGTTGCAAAGTACGCTTCCGCGGTTGGACCTGACAAGAGCTATATTATTCCCCGTAATGCAGATAACAGTTTAGGAGAGCCAACTAATTTTGTGAATGACGCTCATGCCGTCGGACTTAAAGTGCATCCATACACCTTCCGCGCCGAAAACACGTTTCTGCCCAAAGAATATCAAAGCGATAACCCTTCGAAACAAGCCAGAGGTAATTTGACTGGTGAACTGCAAAAGTACATTGAGGCCGGTATTGATGGTCTTTTCTCTGATCAACCTGATATACCCTTACGTATGCATAGATCGTGTTTGTGATAGTGACTAATAGCAGAAACTGGAAGATTACCTGAGAGAAATGAAGAAAGATGCTCTACTAACGGTAAAAGTATTGAAAATATTAGATAAGTAGATATATAGATTAAGCAATGGGAACAAATTGTATCTAGGTATTCACAAATTTATCAGAGTTCGAATACAATGAGATAAGTTTTAATATATCGATATTGTAATGAATCATAGCAAAAAAATTCGTAATTAGGATCTGAAAGTAATGTTTATGTTAAAGCATGGATTAATTGATAATGAATATGTTTTTCTGTTTTCATAATTAAAAACGAAAAATGAAGACGGATAGACGTGTATTTCGTGTGTTATTATGTGTGTGTACCCTTCTTAATGTAGCAAGAACATCTTTTGCCAAACAAGCCTGGAAACAGAATCGACGTGGTGCTGATGACTGTAAGCCTACCGTGGTTGCTCACCGAGGAGCCAGCGGCTATGTTTCAGAGCATACCCTCGGTTCATACGCCTTAGCGATACATATGGCAGCAGACTATGTAGAACCAGACCTGATTATAACACGCGATGGACACATAATCGCACGCCATGAAAACGAATTAGGAGTTTCAACTGATGTCGCCCAAAGGCGTGAATTTGCTTCGCGGCGACGAACGCAAAGAGTTAGCGGAAACCTTATGAATGGATGGTTTTCAGAAGACTTTACACTTGCAGAAATAAAAACTCTAAAAAGTAAAGAACCTATGCCTACCACACGAAAAGCTAATACTCGAATGGATAGATCGTTAGACGTGCCAACTTTTCAAGAAATAATTGATTTAGTGAAAGCTCTAGAAACAAGTGAAAATCGGACTATCGGTATTTATCCAGAAATAAAATATAGTACACATTTTCAACGCCTGGGCTTACCAATGGAACAGAAAGTGGTTGACATTTTTCATATGAATGGATATGTCGGTAAAGACGCTCCTGCTTACATTCAATCTTTCGAAGTTAGCAATCTGAAATATCTGAAAAATATTACCGACATTAGACTTGTTCAATTATTTGACTCTAAATCTAAGATACCTTATGATCAGTCTGTTCTAGGAAACAATATCACTTTTGGTCAAATGGCAAGTCCTAAAGGGCTTGCCGATGTAGCTAAGTATGCTTCGGCCGTAGGACCTGCAAAAGGCTATATTATTCCTCGAGATGTTTTCAACAATTTGGGGCAACCCACGAGCTTTGTCACCGACGCCCACTCTGTAGGCTTGCAGGTAACGCCTTGGACATTTCGTGCTGAAAATGTATTTTTACCAAGAGAGTTTCAAAGAGGTAATAACCTTTATGATTTTGGAGATCTTGAAGGGGAAATAAAAGCATTTTTAGATGCTGGCGTAGATGGCTTATTTATGGACCAGCCTGAAATATTAGTTCGGGTAAGAGGTCCTTGTTAGCATAAATATAATTTAAGTGCTTAACTTTTATTTTCATTTTAAAAATAATTTTAATGGCTAAGTACCTACTTATACTGCCTTTTAGTTTTTAATGAGAAATACCATCCAATATTGCATATAGGCTATGACGATTTTAGAAAAACTTATGTAACATAACACATATTTATATTACAGGATTTTTATATTATTATAGGTAATGTAAGTGTATTTTTCAGAAACCTTTTTTTGCTACCATACCCTTCCTAATTTTTTCATCTAAGTACCTATCTACCATAGAATAAGTATGTAAGATCCTAATTATGATATTATTAAAATACTTAAATAAAAAGATCTCCAAGTTTCTATTTTATCGTTTTATTTCACGTTTTATGGGACAAGTAATTCGAAAAAAAATATTATTGGAACACTGGAATAAAAGGAAATAATAATTTCATTCATTTCATTCCATCAGTCTGTAAGTGTCCACAGCTGGACATAGGCCTTTCCATTGAGCGCGCCACCAAACACGACCCTCCGCCTTCCTTCCTCATTTCCCAAATAATGATTTGTTATCTAAAAATCATCATGGTAATGATAATAATGATTGACGATATTAAATGATAATGATTAAGAATGAATTCCAAAAAATATTATAGAACTATCTACAGGTAACTAGGTAAATTAATTAACTCTTGTTTTAATATATTCGCAAAGAAACAAATTAAAAAAAATCAAAATCAATTCGTATTTATTTTGATTGTATCTTTGTTATGCATAATGCGCGTAACAAATATACAGTCGAATAGAGAACCTTCTCCTTTTTTGAAGTCGATTAAAAATGATTTCTAAAGAGTAACCCAAAAATTTATGTCAGTGCTACAAAGTTATATTAGGTGAGGTGTTTTTTGAAGTCAGTGACAAATCAAAACGGATAAAGTACATACTTGTAGTGTATAAACCTCTGGGAACAATTAATTCTACAAAACATAAGTTACGGAAAACTTTTAAAACGGCATCCAAAAACCCTTGCCATTACTACCAATGTTACCCATTTCTACTGTAGACAAGCATATTGTATTCTGAGTTTTTTTTAATGTTACCAGAAATAAAACAGTCGCACAAATGAAGCTAGAAATATTATTATTCAAATAAAATATAAAACAGGCTATGGATTCTGTCACTATACAATATTTATAAAGGCATAGGTTTGTAAGAAATTATTAATAAACTAGCTTATTCCCGCGACTTCATCCGCATGGATGAAGTCGCGGGAATAACACTTTCAAACCCCTATTTCACCCCCTTAAGGGGCATGAGACGGGCCTGCCCGCGAAATTCAAATTTAATATGGTTTTTCGCAATTTTTAAGCTAATACGAGAACGTAGGCTTATGGCATTTTGATTGCGACGATGGTAGTATCATCCTCAGCGGTTTATATAAAAATCTTTTACTTGAAAAGGTCCAGTTTAAGAAATTAGCTCTAATATCGACTAATTTGTGAGAATAGTGCCATAGGTCAATGATATTGAATTTGATTTGAAGATTTGAGAGCTAAGCTCTCTTATATTATGCACAGAGGACAGAAAAGCCGGAAGAGCTACACTGGAAGACCATACTATTCATTAGAGATACTCAGACATGGAGACAAATAGAGATGACAATGAAGCGAAACGAGAGCTTCAAGAGGCTAAGGTTCGACTAGCACAGTTAGAGAAAAAAATATGGAAACACTGATATACATAATGTCAACTGTGGACTTCGTCTGCGATGGCGTTTGCTGGCGCGCGTGCTGTGCTTGTTTGGAGTGTTTTTTTTTGTTAAGAGTGGCTGGTTTTTGTGTTAGTTGGTGTTTTTTGGTGGTGGAACTGACTGGGAAGTGCTCTAAAGGGGCGCCGCGCGTATGTCGGCGGGCGCCGGCGCAGACGGAGTCCATACTTGTATAAATTCAATAACTTGAAAATATCACAAACTTGACATTGGCTAATCAGAGTAAAGCCAGATTTAAAGAAAAAAAAAAAAATGTCAACTGTCATTCGTAAACCGCAATGATCTATGTTAATAGTCTGTGATCTTATTATTTTGGAAATTTGGAGTCGTTTTACAAGAATTTCATTACCTCGAGTTAAATGTATAAATTCAGTTTTGTTATCGAAATATTACCGATATTTTGAACGGAAATGTGAGCCAACATAACACATAAATCAACCTTTTCAGACATGATAAGGCAATCATTAAAATTCCGAAAGACTGTTACCATCGTTTGTGTTTTATCATTAAGTAAGTACTTAATTAAACTTGTTTTTATGCATTTCAGCTATAAAACGCAATGTTCAATTCCACAAAGTTTAGTTAAACCGGCGCGCTTAGTGGCTTTTGTAAGGAAGAATTGTAATACTTACACTTAATTATTATTGTTATTTTGCAGTTATCTTTATATTTCTTATCCTTAGGCAAGACAAATTAAATAAATCTGATGTTGGGGGATCACACCAAAGAATAGACAATGATTTACAGTTTGTAGGGTACAGAGATTTCAATAAAATGCCAAAGATGGATGATCATAATGTTCCACAGAGAGACTCAGACATGGAGACAAATAGAGATGACAATGAAGCTAAACGAGAGCTTCAAGAGGCTAAGGTTCGACTAGCACAGTTAGAGAAAAAAATTGCTATACTAGAAGGAAGAATCCCTCAGAAATATCCTGATGTTAAATATCTGGGATACAAAGAAAGAAAAAGGATATTGGTAAGATCTACTGTTAGAATATATACTTAACTAAATGTTTAAAAAAAAAAAGAATATTAGCCATGCTGTTAATCATGACTAATACTCCCCTTTCCCCTCCAATTAGGCGAAAAGCTTGTGCCAGGAGTGGCTGCGACAATAGTGCAACGGGTGGGGTTTGAACCGCCGACCTTTCGGAATTCAGTCCGCTCCTCAACCGTTGAGCTATTGAGGCTCTATCTTTGATATTCAGCTCACTATTTGGTGAAATGTATTGTAGCAAAATACTATAAATTCAGTTAATCATAACAGATGATATTGTAGCAATGATTAATGCAGCTTTTTTGCAATCAACCAATTGCTCAAATTGCTAGGTTGTTATGAAATTTGAGATTTTCATACTAAGTAGTTCTCTCTATAATGTAGATCCTAATCCTACTAATATTATAAATGTAAAAGTGTGGATGTTTGGATGTTTGTTAATCATGCAAAAACAACTAAAGGGATTTGGAATGGAGATAGATTATACCCTGGATTAACACATAGGCTACTTTTTATCCCGGAAAATCAAAGAGTTCCCATGGGATTTTGGAAAACCTAAATCTAGACTTCTAGCTTCTAGCATCTAGATAAAAACTTCTAGCATCCCTAACATCAGTTTTTCAATTACATGCAGTATTTATTATACTGCATGTATTGAAAATCAGCCAGCACTAATATTGGACATAATATTTTTATAAAATAATTTGAGATCACCATTGTCTATATTACAAGATGTAAAATCTTTGTTTCAGGTAACAGGTGGTGCTGGATTTGTTGGTTCTCACCTTGTAGATGTTCTAATGACACAGGGCCATGAGGTGATTGTGGTTGACAACTTCTTCACAGGAAGGAAAAGAAATGTTGAGCATTGGTTTGGCCACAGAAACTTTGAAATGATACACCATGATATTGTAAACCCTTTGTATGTTGAGGTAAAATACATTATTTCATTATTCTAAGAATACACTAATCAAGTGATTTAAAGGTCTGATACAATGTTGTGTAGTAACCCATTACACCACAATATTAAAAACACTTTTTTTATGTTGAGATAAAAAATACATTTTAGTGATTTCCATTACATCAACTAAATATGTGAGTATAGCTGTAACAATTTATACTAATAAAATACATTGTGACTAATTCTGTTTTACACAGTATCTTAACTAAAATTATAATATTAGTGTATAGATGCTTGTGAAAAGTAATCTATAAGTTAATATTATAAAGAGTTAAATGTTGTAAGTTTGTTTGTAGGAAGTAATCTCTGAAACTACTGAACCGATTTTGAAAAATCTTTCACCAGTAACAAGCTACATTACTCCTGAGTAACATAGGTTGTATTTTATTTTCAAAAAAAAATTGAGATTGCTACGTAGATTGTAATAAGCTACGCATGCAAAGCCAGGGCGGGTTGCTAGTAAAAATATCAACTTGAATATTATGTCAATTTTTGAATCAATGATTCCTCTGGTGCTGCAAACGTTCATAAGCGGCGGTAATCACTTAACATTAAGTGACTTACTAGTTACTACCTCGTTTGCTTGTTATTATATAAAAAAAGAACTCGATAAGTTTAGTCTATGTAAATTATTCTTATCTTTTGTGAAATTAAACTTTATTATATTATGTATCATTTCAATTAATTTAATGTTTTCATTTACATTAATGGCTAACAAGGGGTTCAATTACCCCAATTGATATTGATAACAATTTTGGTACCACATGAATAATAAATAAAATAAAATTTACTGAATAATACAAACAGTACAAATAATACATACAAACAGAAAAACATCAGTAGGGAGGTAACAAACCGCGGCCGAAGCCACCAAGTCAGACCTGAACCTAATTAAAGTGGGATTTTGGGTCCTCCAAATCATAATCAAGCGCCATATTATTTGATGATACTATATACAGGCCTACATTCATTTCAGGCAGATGAAATATACCACTTAGCTAGTCCAGCAAGCCCACCACACTATATGCAGAATCCTGTTAAAACTATTAAAACAAACACATTGGGAACCATCAATATGCTTGGTAAATATTATTATTCTCTATAAGTTTAATAGGAACAGAATAGACCTCTAGGTGTTAAGTTCGCCTTTGCACACTATATTTTTTTGTGCAATAAAGGTTTTAAAATAAATCAATTTTTAATCGGAATAACTTAACATTTTTTTAATTGTATGGATAAATAAATTGCCTAAATTGTAGTATAATATGTATAATAGTATCTATGCCTAAAATACTGCGTTGTTCTTCTATACTTTATAGCAAACAAGTTGATATTGAGACTTTGCACCTAATAAACCTCTGTCAAATACATAAGTACAAAATATTGAGAGTTGAGACATGTCTTGTGTATGATTAATTTTAGGACTGGCAAGGAGGGTTGGAGCTAAGATTTTGATAGCAAGCACTTCTGAAGTTTATGGTGACCCTATGGTGCATCCACAGCCTGAATCTTATTGGGGACATGTCAATCCTATAGGTAAAGTTGACAAAATAATTATTGTAATAAAAAAATGTTGATTTTCGCAAAATCAATCAATATTTTGAAACAAACGAAATTTTCAGTTTTAATTTAAAGTTCCAATTAATAATTTAATAATCTAAACAAATTTTTGATTGCTGAAAAATCAACGCTTTTTAATTCTCAATTTGTAGCACCAGTAAATGGTACTTCGAATAATTAAATAAATTACGTATCCACCCAAGATATTATGTATATTATGTGAGAGTTGAACTCGCACTTGGCCGATTTTTTTCTAATAATATAGTTTATGTACGCACAACATT
The DNA here is from genome assembly GCF_905333055.1 of Maniola jurtina. Taxonomy (NCBI): domain Eukaryota; kingdom Metazoa; phylum Arthropoda; class Insecta; order Lepidoptera; family Nymphalidae; genus Maniola; species Maniola jurtina. Next base: position 7,532,523 of record NC_060032.1, read on the forward strand.
GCCTCAAAAAATTGACCTTAATTATAGAGGTTTTTCACAGATCATATCATTACTTTCAAAATAAACAATGTACCTATGTATAATTAAATGCTTATTTGAAACCTCAATAACTCAAAAGTCACGAGGCAAACCTTATACAAAACCTTAAGTAACTGAGTGGTACCTACCAACAAAAGTTTTTCACGTTGGACGGGAAAGGCGAATATGGCTCATTATTTTTGTATTCCAGGACCAAGGGCTTGTTACGATGAAGGCAAGAGAGTGGCAGAGACATTGGCGTATTCTTATGCCAAACAAGAAAAGGTTAATGTGAGGGTGGCTAGGATATTTAATACTTACGGACCAAGGATGCATGCCTCGGATGGACGGGTTGTGTCCAACTTCATCATGCAAGCTATACAAAATCTGACTATTACCGTACGTCTAAATTTATATTTACTACTACTTAGTGTCGCTAATTTTTGACACAAATCTCTAAACTAAATCGGTAGGGTCTACCGACAAAAGTAGTGCTATTTTTAGGGTGCCGTACCTAAAAAGGAAAAACGGAACCCTTATAGAATCACTTTGTTGTCTGTCTGTCTGTCTGTCCGTCTGTCAAGAAAACCTATAGGGTACTTCCCGTTGATCTGGAATCATGAAATTTGTTAGGTAGGTAGGTAAGGTAGGTCTTATAGCACAAGTAAAGGAATAAATCCGAAAACTGCATCACAAGAAAAATTAAAATGTGTTCATAAACAAATGATTAAGTAGTGTTTTCAATTTTCAAAGTAAGATAACTATACCAAGTGGGGTATCATATGAAAGGGCTTTATCTGGTCACTCTAAAACAGATTTTTATTTACATATTTTTATGCATAATTGTTTTTGATTTATCGTGCGAAATGTCGAAAAAATACGACTGTAGTACGGAACCCTCGGTGCGCGAGTCTGACTCGCACTTGGCTGGTTTTTTTAGGATTTTGTTACAAAATTATATATTTCTAATTTTTTTTCGTAGGTTTATGGCAATGGAAAACAGACGCGATCATTTTGCTACGTATCAGATCTAGTGGACGGCCTTCTAGCATTGATGGCGTCTAGTTATAACTTACCTGTAAATATTGGAAACCCTGTAGAACATACAATAGAAGGTAAAATATTTCTTAAGACGAACGTAGAGTAGAATTTGAGTAGCAATCCCGCGTAACTATGACTTTTATCTATAAACACGCCACACACTTTGTGAGCGTTGAAACATCGCTCACATAGAGCGCATAACCGTGCCACGCAAATCTGTTTATTAAGGTGTTAAACGACTTACGGTCTTTGACTGCACCTATTTCCTTTCAGAATTCGCAGTAATAATCAAGAATCTAGTCCCCGGGTGTCGCAGCACGGTGGCGACGGGCGCCGCGGTGGAGGACGACCCGCAGCGTCGCCGCCCCGACATCACGCTCGCAGAGACACATCTCAAGTGGAAGCCGAAGGTTTGCCGCCTCTTGCTCGCTATTGTCACAACTAGCAGTAATCAGGAACCTGCAGCACGGTGGCGCTGCCACGACATCACGCCCGTCGAGACGTATCTCAAGTGGAAGCCGAAGGTTTATCCCCCCTGTCAGTTGCCATTGTCACAACTACTGGTAATCAGAAATCTAGTCCCTGGGTGTCACAGTACGGTGGAGCACACTGCACTATCCGAGCTAGTAGGAAAGAAAGATGGACCAAAATTAGTCAGTCAATGATGTCTATTCAGTTCAAACAAATTACACTAAATTGATACATCAATTTTTTTTAATAACTAGCATCACAAAGCAACAAAAATCATAGCAAGCTGTTTCCTAACCAATTTTTCTATTGATTCAGGTGTCCTTACAAGATGGGCTACAAAGGACAATTGAGTACTTCAAAGAAGAACTGTCGAGGACGACGTTCTACAACAACCAGACGTACATGGATGTTAAAGTGAAATCGCCTCACTGAAAAAAGTAGTTGTACAAGTATCTGAATCCTCTATGAATGTGATATTAGCATAAGGACGCTAAATGAATGACTGTATTGTGTATTTGGAGCCTGAATACTGAAATGCTTACTAAAATTTAAGTAGTGTTTATAGTTTGTGTTTTTGGAATTTTGTTTATATCAATTCTTGTTTCATAAATATTATTTAATATTGGAGATGCTCTTAGAAATGAATTGGCGTTTACGCATTCAGCTCAATTCAGCTGTATGAAAAGATCAGGTGACGTGCGGGGCGCCCGCCCGCCTCATATCCCAATTGCCATGTCGACCTGCCACGTACTAACGGTGTTGGTTAAGAAAGTGCACGGAATTTCACTACAATGTGGCCTATGGAAACGTGAGAGTGCCATACCTGTGGATAAGACGTTGAAAATAAATTATGCGCTTACTGTCTCAATAAAAATCGTGCCGGGATTACGCCATCCGATCCTATGGTATGCAACTGTAGACAGAAATGCCAATAGTCCAAATCACTACTTGTTTCTCTTTTGATCCATAGCAAAAGCACAAAGTAATAACGCTATTAAATAATTTTGTTGTTTTTAACAATAACTCCTTACGTTAACTCCACTATTCGCATTATAGAAGCAGGCGTTATTTTGCGGAAGTCCATGATATCCGATATAAAAGCTTAATTTGCTATAATCCGCCAAACCAACGCAATCTGTATGGTACGCAGCACCACACAAATTCCAACACCACTCGACGCGCGTTTCGCCCCGACACCGGAGCATCCTCAGGAGATGTAGACCTCACAATGTCTAATTGCAAAGCAACTAGACATTGCAAGGAATTTGTGTGGTGCTGCGTACTAAAAAGTCGCTTTGCGACTCTGCGCTGGTATGTCTTGAGCCTAACAATATTATAAGGTTAGTTTAGGGATTTTGATTGATGACGTAATATATTTGTTAATATGTATATTTTGACTAATAAAGACTTATGCTCTTTTCCCACGTCTATAGGTTTAGAATTATGCAATATATAGCGTTTTATACATTTATTATTATTTCAAGAATCTGAAAAAAAATGACTTGTTTTTGGATAAACTTTGAATGAAAATGAAATATTTTTGTTAAAGTATGCACTTATGTCTATTATCTAATGTCTATCTATTATGTATGTTGATAGTACCATGTTAGATACGTTCACCCCAGAACAGCCACTCAGACAGACAAACATTGTTTTTTATAGAGTCATTTATGTTTTTCACCTGTGTTTTTTTTTTCCACCACCATCACCAATTTTATTCATTTCGGTTGCGATAATATTGTCTTTATTTAATATTTAAGTTCAAGTTTTATAGTTTAATTATTAAAATATGGAATTGTATTTTGGTGAAAGTGTTTTGTGTTCAGATTGCCAATAAAAAAGTAATTTTTTGTTCCTTGATTGTTTTATTGTATATCTACTGAACTATATTACATAGAAATAAATAGTTACGGGATCCATAGATAAACATAATATAGGTCACAATTTGAAAACAAGGTGCTCAATATGCAACAAAAAAGTTATATAAAAACTAAGAAAAAAAAACAAGTTTATAAAAACCCGGTCAAGTGCGAGTCAGACTCGCGCACGGAGGGTTTACTTTTATCAATTTTCTTGTATTTACTTTTACCAATTATTATCCTTGTAAGAATCTGTCATTTTGAGAATCTATCCTTAGTAACAGTCTTACTTAATAAGGTTACAAGTGTATATGTTTCCAAGCCTATCAGTAATTCTAGTCCAAGCTCTTCTTTCATTGTATCTGGCAGTAGCTTACCATCCGGATTTGTGAACAAAGATAGCGGTGTTTCATCTGGTAGCAGCACTGGTTCTGGCTCTAGTAGTAGTTTTGGTTCTAGCTTGGGTAGCAGCTTTTCTACAACTAGCAACTATAAGCCCTCATCAAACTTTATTAGTGGTAGCACCTTAGTTAATAAGCCTAGTCAAGCCTTAAGTTCTTCCGGAACTGTCTCACCGGCCTTAGGCCTTTCTAGCGGTGCTGGAAACGGTCAATCCTCTGGTAGCTACAGCTCTGGTTCAAACAGTTTTAGTTCTGGCACTACTTTGGGTTCCTCCTCATCCGGTATTGGTTCTGGATCTACTAATTTTGGTACTGGGTCCAGTGAATTCGTTACTGGTTTGGGTTCAGATAGCTCAAGCGATGAATCCACTTTTGAATCAACTCTTGTTTCCACTAGTCAGGGCATTCCCCACGAATCCTATGGATCACCTAAGTTCAAAGTATTTTAGATTTTAACATTTATACTGTATCATGAGCAATAATTTACCTAATAATGTAAGTACCTACTGGATATGTGTACTTAATAAATACATCAAAAAATATATTTTTTGTTTCATTTTATTCTTTCGCTTTATTTTAATAAGGGACATTCCAGGTCCTTAATTAGGTGGTGCTGCTCATGCCCTTCCAAGGAGGTAGAAAAGGAAAAAGGATGGTAACTTTTATCCCGAAAAATTAGAGTGCTTATGAGATTTTTAAAAATCTAAATCCAAGCGAATGAAATTGCAGACATCATATTATAGTAAAGGTAGTACAAGTGTAAATTAAAAATTTTCAACACCCCCGACAAATCATTTTCAAATAAATAATTAAGTATATCTAGGCAACGTCCATCTTGACAGCTTGACATTTGTCAATTGACACTTGAATATTATGAACCTGAGGGTTATCTAACCTTCTTTTCTACAAGAAAACTAGAAAATAGCTGATAACTTTTAAACGGCTGAACCAATTTTTTTGGATTATAGCTAAGAACACTCTCGATCAAGCCACCTTTCAAACAAAAAAAAGTAAATTAAAATCGGTTTTTTCGTTTAGGCGCTACGATGCCACAGACAGATACACAGATACACAGATACACAGACACACAGATACACAGATACACACGTCAAACTTATAACACCCCTCTTTTTGGGTCGGGGGTTAAAAACAGTTTTTTTGATATTAACAATAAACCTCTACAAACAAAGTTAGTTTTGCGGTTCGTTAACAAAAGTGATTCTTACCGTTTTACTTCTTTAGTACGGAATCCTGGGTAAGCGAACTCGATTGGCACTTGACCGGTTTTTTACTTTGCAACGCATACCGGGTTAGCTAGTTATACTATACAATATTATACTGTCTGACAAATTATGCTCGAGTCTAGACAGCTCTGTTAATGTAGACTTGGAGACGCAAGCACCAGGTGAGCACTCTATTCCCTATTCTCACAATTCCATTTTCTTCTGGTCTGGCATATGCTCTAGCCGGCCCTTTTGACAGCCTTCGAGACAACCACTGGGTGAGCATTATCCCGCCTTACTGCTATAGCAGTATTTAGTGCGTGCCTTTGCTGCTCTAGCTGGCATGGCACTACACTTCAAGACGAAAACACTGGGTGAGCACTATTCCCTTTAGTGCATGCCTTTGCTGCTGGCATGGCACTGGACTTCAAGACGAAAGCAGTGGGTGAGCACTGTTCGCTTAATCTCATATTTATTTTGCCATACCATTAACTTTCACGACACAGCAACTTCTTATTTCTTCTTTCTTTGTATCTATAGCAATCTAGTCCAGTCCACTCAACACTACTTTTTATTATTTTCGCCATTAATTTACATATTGTTTTTGAGTTTTAGTACTTGGTTTTAATTTATAAGACGGTGACAGAAGGATGGACAGACAGCCAAATGGACAAAATATGCAAATTCGCCTACTTAAAACTCCTAGACCTCGCTTCACTTGATCAAGTATAGAGTCGTGTAGGAACAGAGTGCAAATAATAATCAAGATAGCTTTTGGTTAAAATAATCTAATAAGCTCGTTTTCACGTAACTCAGTCAAACCAAACACAAATAGTGTGCGGAAGGCCGGAGTTCCGGTGGTAATAACAGGTAATTAAATCAGCTCGCTTGTATGAAACGTAAGAGGTGTGACTAGGGACTCCTCAATGGCGTACACCAAAACAGATTTTCAGATTATTTTACCTATTATTACCTTAAATCTTCATTACTTTTTATACAGCAAGAATTTGGCAAAGCATTCCAATTGTATCTGTAAGATTTTCTTATAGTATAATCAGTCGTACAAAGTTTTTTCCCCTGTGAAATAACTAGGTTTGAATGCATTTGGACCATGTCACGGTGCTCTTGTTTGTGTCGGACAAGCATGGTGTTGTCGCATCCTCGCGATATCCACTCTGTGTCGAACCTTGTGTCGTGGACTCTGTTGATGCCATCAAGTGCTGCTGTCCACACGCCCATTGAAACATCTTCAGAGTTGTATTTACTGGAAAACGGTAATATACATTTTCATCAGTGTTTTTACCTACACTTCAAAGAAACGAAATAATTTTTAAGTACATATCAAGAATTGCGAAACCGAGAGAATTCAAACCTGTGTCTTTTGGGTTCGCGTCCGAGCTAAGCTACTGCATCGCCAGTAACGAAATTTGTGATATGTATGTTCACTCAGTACTAAAGCGACTGCTAATGCCATCTAGTAGCGACACTTTGCAGCTATCGAAACTACTACCAAAGGCCTATATTAGAAATAACATATCGCTTTTACCATATTTTTATGAGTGTTTTTTTAGCGGTTAGAGCGTCGTCGCAAACCCAGAAGACGCAGGTTCGAATCCTGCCGATTTCGCCGTTTTTGATATGTATTTAAAATTATTTGGTAATAATATGTAATAATTATTATAGTGTGCTTACTACTGCTTAGTATGAGATTTTACATGTCACTAACGTTGATAGAATTCCTGCATCTATTGTTTCTCAAAGCTTTGTACTTTGGCGCTACAAGCAAAAATATCATTAAATTAAACTCAGTGGTACTGAATTTTAAACTTTAAACAAAGCATATATAAGCCCATTTTATTCTAACATTGTATTTTGATGCTTGAATTTTATCAACGTTGGTGAAATTTTAAAAAAAAAGCACACAGTTATCCTCGAATTTTACAATTTGTACTGAATTGGCCATACCTCAAGAAATCTGAATTTCTAGCAACATAATCCACGATGCTATGAGAAATCACATATCCACCGCCCAGTGCATATGGCAGGTATGTGGTGCAAAGAAACCAAGCTTTTTCCTCCCATTTGCCTCTCTTGTACACTGGTGCTCGCCCATTGAAGTATCCCCAATATAATCCTTTATATTTGGGTAAACTTTCCTGAAAACATTTTTTATTACTTTTAATAGGTATTAGGTACATTCCATCTACTCGCACGAAACGTTTTGCGCCATCATTCCTCATACGCATGACTAAGGTTTGGAATACTCTTCCGCGATCTGTTTCTTAAAATAATAATCCGGGTATCTTTAAAACAAGAGTGAATAGGCACCTTCTAGGTAAACGCGTCCCATCTTAGACCACATTATCACTTTCCATCAGGTGTGATTGTGGTCAAGCGCTTGTCTATAATGAATAATTAAAAAAAAAACCTAATATCTAGAGCTATGTATTTCGTGTTCATCATGTCTATTCGGGGGGTGTTTGGACATACATATTTTAACCCACCACGCTTGTCCGGTGCGTACTTGGAATAAAATTAGCGTATTCTGTTAATGTTCCAAAACGCGAGTAGCAGACATTGGCCTTGCAGCCGCTTTATGGGACTGGGCAGGTCATGTGTGCCGTATCCCAGATGACTCTTATGGGCAAAATCTGCTTCTTTCTGGATTCCCCAGAGTCATGAACACCAGCATGGTCGGCCAAGACGACGATGGCATGATGAATTAAAATTATAAAACCCAATAGTAATATAGGTCTACTTAAAATGACACTATCTACTGTATCTACTGTATGTTATCTACTGTATCATATTAGTGATAAAAGTTTTACGTGCTAATCTATTTTTGGCAATGTAACTGATTAGTTATATTGCCGAAAATCGATTTCTACTTACTTTGAAAGAAATATATAATTAAGTAGGTATGCAGTTTGTGAAATTATTTCTTTGAAAAAATTGCTGTTTCGTAAATAATAATTTTCAGACATAGGGTAACCTCCTTATGCCTATTTTATTTTATGTCTAGTAATAAATCATCATCATCAATCCATCGCTGGCAACTACTGCACACGGGTCTTTTCTCAGAATGAGAAGAATTTGGTCATAATCCATGAAACTGGCTAAAGATAGATAGGCAGACTTCATACACCTTTGAGAACTTAAGGAAATTCTCAGACATAGATTTCTTCATGATGTTTTCCTTCATCATTAAAACAATTGCTGATTTAATTGATTCAAACTCTCATATGTCCAAAAAGTTAGAGGTGCCTGCCCGTAATCGAACCCTAGCCCTCCCGAAAAGGAGATCAACATCTTTACCTCCAGGCCATCCCCACCACAAGGCTATCATCTAATAAGTATTAATCCATACTACGTAATATTATAAATGCGAAAGTGTGCCTGTCTGTCTGTCTGCTGCCTTTTCACGGCCCAACAGTTTAACCGATTTTGACATTTGGTACAGAGTTAGCTTTATCCCGGGGACGGACATAGGCTACTTTTTATCCCGGAAAATCAAAGAGTTCCCACAGGATTTCTAAAGACCCATCCGCTCAACCGATTTGTATAAAAGGTACCAAGGTAGCTTGCGTCCATGTTATTGACATAGACAACTTTTTATCCCGGAAAACCAAACAGTTCTCAAATCTCCCAGTCGCAAAAACAGCTTTTGCTAAACGTTTCACACCTTTTATTGAAGCTAAAATTTACAACTATATTGCAAAATCTTGTAACCTCAAACACCTCACAATAAAACAGACAACTGACACTATCTTTATGAAACTACTTTATGAAACTATTTGATTTACAACCAAGCTTAAATAATATGTAACATATACATAACCTCATTAAATATATTTGTAATTTCGTATCTAAAATAATATAACATATAAGGTAAAAAGTATTATGTACGTAAAAGGAACTCTCCTAGTCCTCTGTGAAATCTTCTAGGAAGTCTTACACAGTCCCCACAATACAGGTTACCTAGTGTGGAGACCACAAGCAAACGACATTGTTAAAATTGTCTGAAAATAAAGATATTTTTTTTATTTTTTTTATTTATTTAGTTGCCAAGAGATCTTCAAAAACCTTAATACACGCAGGCAAAGTCGCAGGCATCCTCTAGTGTCTAAAATAACTTTTTGGCCTCATCAGGATTATTTGTACGGATTATTCCTGATGAGTATTAAATATTTGCATGCTTATGAAGTAGAATATGAAGGTCGCTACTTAGTTATAATTTTGAACTCAACAACTGATATTCAGAAAATAAATAAAATTCATTTCATTTCATAAAGAAAGTCTAGTTACAAAAAATAAAATTTACCTTACGGGAGACAAAATGGTTGATTGCTTGCCCTTCCATCTCAGGAGCGTAAGCCTCAAGGTCTGCCACAATTAGATCAACTCTCACAAAAGAATCATCATCACACTTTATAACATACTTCAATTCCTTCAAATGTTTATGAAGCCACTTCAAAGAGAGCATCAACTTAGTTGCTAATTTGTTATAGCCATCTTCAAAATCTTCTAGCAGTAATAAATCTTTGGTTCTACTGTCTTCAGCATACAATTTTTCTAAGGTATGTTTGTCTAGGTTCTGTGTGCCTATGGCAAAGAAGGTTTTTATAACACCCAGGTTTGATTTTTTTCCTGCCAAAGTGTAATTCCATCTGTATAATATTTCACCGTTTTCAACATGTACATTGTTTATCAGGCTAGCCCATGTTGTACGTATGGCATCCCTTCGCATTTCATTCTTAGGACTGCTAAGAACAAGTACTACATATTCTGTTTTGTTAAATATACTATGAGAATTTTTAACTAGAGCTGTCGATCTAGAGTTTGCTGCACAATCTACTCTTACAAAAGTCAAGGTGATTCCACAACCTAAATAAAAGCTTAATATACCAAATAGTATCATGCCTTGGTATCGTCTCAAAAAAATATAATTCATGTTATGAGCCCTTGATTATCCATTCTTACATTAATAAGGTAATATTAATTTAAGCTGACTTAGCTGACAAAATATTTCATTAGCTAACAGGAAATGCTAAAGAAACCTGCAACAATATAGAAAAATTAATTTTGAATGTAGCAATCTGAATACAGGGTTGAAAAGAGAACCTCCTCTTTTTTTGAAGTCAGTCTAAACTAAGGCCTCAAGGGATCGACGTGAATTTAAGGGTTCCGTACCTCAAAAAGAAAAACGTAACAATTATAGGATCACTTTGTTGTGTCTGTCTGTCCGTCTGTAGTGTCTGTCAAGAAAACCTATAGGGTACTTCCCATTGACTTTGTGGTTAAATCATGAGAAAAAAATTTAAATGTGTTCATGAGCAAATAAGTAGTATTTTACATTTTAAAAGTAAGATAACTATACCAAGAGGGGTATCATATTATGAAATGACTTTTTTGTATATTTTAAAACAGATCTTTTTATGCATAATACTTTTTAATTTATTGGGCAAAATGTTGAAAAAATACCTGAGTATGGAACCCTCGATTCGCGAGTCTGACTCGCACCTGTCCGGTTTTTTTTCATGGATATAGTTAGGTAGGTGGTTAAAGAACTGGAGAGAGATACATGTTACTTTTTATCACAGACAAGTCAAAGAGCTCATAATGGCTCATACAGGATTTTGAAAACCTGAAATCCACGCGAAAGAAGTTGCGAACATCAGCTAAAATGAAATGTTGAATTTTGTTAAATATTTCAATAATTGAAACCACAAACCACGGATAGCGATAAATAAAGTGAAATACCTTCCCAGTATGCACCTGGTGCTGCTATTCATTTTAATCAAAGAATCAATTTCAGTTAAATCATAATAATAAAATTAAATAATATTTAAATTGTCTCTTCCTTGCAAATCGTAATTTTCAAGATTCAACTTTCAAAACACATTTTTTTTTCTTTAAATCTGGCTTTACTCTGATTAGCCAATGTCAAGTTTGTGATATTTTCAAGTTATTGAACTTATACAACTATGGACTCCATCTGCGTCGGCGCCCACTGACATACGCGCGGCGCCCCTTTAGAGCGCTTCCCAGTCAGTTCCACCACCAAAAAATACCAACTAATAACACAAAAACCAGCCACTCTTAACAAAAAAAAAACACTCCAAACAAGCACAGCACGCGCGCCAGCAAACGCCATCACAGACGAAGTCCAAACTAGAGCTGTAGCGAACCGTATGTATTCGTTACTGAGTAACGGGTGCGCCATCTAGTACCGAGTAACGAAACGTTACTCACAAATGCATCTCGTTACTCGCATTTTGCATCGTATGCCCGTTCCTATACCGTTTCGGTTCACACAAGTACCGTAGATGCGTGCATTGAAATGTTTGTTGACCGTATGTTTTACGCGCAGGCGCGCTCTCTCGGTTTATTTAAAAACGTACGTTACAAAGATCGATGTTTGTTTAGTTTATTGTTAAAATTTTAAAAACGAGTGTTTCTGATAAGGTATCGTTCAAATAATCATATGAGCTTAATATGAGGTAGTTATTTCGAAATTACAGACAGACACTCCAATTTTATTTATTAGTATAAATATTTAACATAAGCTCAAGCTCAAGGTAATTTTTTTTAATATTTTAGTAGATTCCGTCAACAGTTCACTTGTAGTTCTACACTTATTAAATCAAACTAAATTGAGAATAACTTAAACACATGTCTGGTTCAAAATACGGAAAAGTGAGAAATTGCACCTTACGCAGCTTTGTATGTAATGTAGACCTACGTATGTTTTCTACAAATCCGCATCGCAACATTCGTAAATGTTGCGATGCGGACGCCGCGACATCATACTGTCGTACGCAATACGACTCGATTCGTTCATCTTACGTGGTATCAAAAGTAACGAGTAACGATACGATAGTAACGAGTCCTAATTGTTATAGTAACGAATGCATACGGGTACGCTCGTTTTCGTTACTTTTACACCTCTAGTCCAAACACATTTTAACATAGACATGGATCACAGACCATAAATCTGACATGAACACAGATAACGTTTATACCAGTCTAGAGGACATGAATAATATTTCAAAATCAACTTCTCTGCACTCTGCACCAGGTTACTAGTAGTGTATTAGGCGTTTAGGTATATCTCTGTAGCTATGTCTATGCTCTGCACTGCCGCTTTCTGCAATCTGTATTCTGCATTGATTATTTTGATCTATATACCCATGACTTCGTCTGTGTTGGTGTTAGCTGGCGGGCGTGCTCTGCCTTTTTGGAGTGTTTTTTTTGTTAAAACTGACTGGAAAGCGCTCAAAGGGGGTGCCGTGCGTGTGTCGGCGAGCACCGGCACAGACGGGGTCCATACTTGTATAGTTTGACTAACTTGTTACAAATAACTACAAACTTGACATTGGCTTATTTTTGTACAGCCAGACGAGAGAGAGAAAAAAAAAGATGTTGTACAGGGTGACCAGACATTGGAGACTCCTGCGATTTTAGCAGGATATTGCCTAAATTAGAGCTTAAAAAGATTTTGTCACAGGAGTTACAAAAACTACTAACTAACGTTTTAACAGAAGTAGTTTTAGCAGTAATTCAGCAAGACTCGATACATTTACCATTTACCTCGATACATTTTCACGTGATTAGTAGCTGTAACTTCATACTTAGGTAGTTACTTACCTACCTAAAGCTACTTAAATTTTACTTCACTTTCGCTACAATAAGTACCTACAGTTAACACTATTACTACACTAGCTCAAAAGGCTTAGTCCTTTTAAGCTAGTGTAGATAATATTAAAATTGAGTCATTTTTATTTATTTTAGTAGTTAGTCACATAAAATTGTATTATATTACAAAATCCTATAATCTACATCCTCATCCGCGGATGTGAACTTCTTCTATTCCGTATCCGCACCCGCATTTGTGGATGTCAAAATTATTGCAACCCTATAAACTCTCTCTGTCATCCATGGGTGGGTTACTGTGGGTAATAATGTATAAAAAACAGGATAAGCACCATTGGGTTCAATTTTATATAAATTACTCTAAGACCCTATCAACAAAAAAGCGCCATAAGCTGTCCCTTAGGGGTTTTTAGGGTTCCAGACCTCAAAAGGAAAAAGAAGCCCATATAGGCCCACTTCATTGTTTGTCTGTATGTCTGTCCCATCCGTCCTCTGTTCGCCTGTTCGTCTCTACGTCTGTCTGTTTGTTGTGTTCGCCAAGCGCGAGTCTGTCTCGTACTTTGCCAGTTGAAGCCACAAATAAAGACGACAATACGATAGGGAAAACCTTATTTTGCATTTATAATGCTCCATTCACAAAGTTACCCAAAATTTGCCCAAAATAGTAGGTATAGTAACATTGTCTCACAAAAGTCTCATTACTTTAATATCAATGTTACCCGTTTCTACTGTATTGCCGGCCAAGAAGCACAGCTGCTCCCTCATAAATCTGGTCACACTGAATAACGTCAAAACTCAAAGCAAAAATTAGTAGAATAGGTAGAAATCAATTGGTAGAAATTTTGCAAGTTCGGTCTTCGTCGAGGATTGGTTGAGATGAGAACAGTTGAGAAGTAGCGGTGCCACTAATATTCGTTTTCTTTTTAGTAATTAGTTTCTTCAATAAATTCAGTCTGTATCATTGAATTGTATAAGATTCAATGTTTTATGAAATTTGCGCGTTTTGCATCGTTTTTCAAGGTTGAAAATAAAAATCACACCTCATAAATTTATTGTAACAGAAGAGGTAGAAATAAAATAAATTGGCACAGAATTGTTCTTTACCTCAAGCAATTTATTTGTACTTACACTTAGCGCCATGCATTTTCTATGCAATTCCTAAACTACAAGTGATTTGGACTTAAAATACGAGATCAGTGAGTTGTAACTTTTTATCCTATTTTTTGTGTAATACGATACCGGGTAATGCCAATATTGGGCTACTTATCCAACCCAAAACTTCGTACCTTACCGTCTGGCGGATTCATCAAACCGTTAACAATTATTCATACTTATAAATACCTTTATTGCATTTTAAGACAAATACCTACTAATATTATTTTTAAGATATGTTAAAAGTCAACTTTTTTCAGGTAAAATAAAGCATGGAGGCTGCAAAAAAAAAAGGTCGGCCAGTACATCCTCGGGCCAAGGCCAATCCCTTATCAGCCCTAACATTTGGGTAAGGATAACTATTATTTTATATAATATGGTTAAGATCTGATTTTCAGATTTCTGAATTCCTCATCAACAACTACTGGTTGATGAATCAGCCTCAAGTTTAATTGAGTAAATAAAATAATTTCTAAGTTAAGGCAAGTAAACAAATAATTTTTGATGTTAATTTTGTTACAATTATGTAAATATCATTTGCTTTAACTGTGAAGAAAAACATTGTGTACAAATCTACACTGTTGAGAGTTCTGCGTAATATTCTTGAAGGTATGTAACATCTGCCAACCTACACTTGGCTAGCATGGTGGACAGTGGCCTAAACCCCATTCTGAAAGTAAACTTGTGATCAGTAGTGGCCCAGTGGGTTGGTGATGGATTGAGAATGTGATGTTTATGATTTTGTTACAAACAGGTAGTCAAAAACTGATTTTTTTTTTAGATGGACCTTACCAATATTTTGGGGTGGTTTGAAGAAAGAAATGGAAGAGCATGATCTATATGAGCCACTTGAAGAACATGCTTCAGGTGAGCTATTTTTATTATTTACAATACTACATGAACAAAGCCTGTGTACATGCCTTAGCAAAGAGCAAATTTCAGTCAATTTCACACCTTACCAATTTTAGCATCCATACATTGCAAAAACTAGCAGATTTCAGTCAACCTCACACCTTAGCAAGGTGACCTTACATTGTAAAAAACCATCAGATTTCAGTCAACTTCACACCTTACCAATTTGACCTTACATTGTGACAAACCAGCAGATTTCAGTCAACTTCACACCTTAGCAAAGGTGACCTTACATTGTAAAAAAAAAACCCAGTAGATTTCTGTCAACTTTTTTGGTTTGTAATACTGCCTGTTTTATTTAACTGAGATCAGTGCCATTTTTGTCTTGTTTTTCTCAGTTGAAAAGCATAGTAATCTCAAAATTGTTGTGAGATGTTATTTTAATTAATTATCACCATTACTACATCTTACAAATTCAACAACTCACCATCAAAAAGTGTACAATGGTTCAGATAGGTAACTTTCATATAATTGTCATACAATCTTCCAACCCCATTTCACTCTCGTAGGGGTGAATTTTCTCAAAACATTTTCTTAGCAGATACATATCCCCTAGAAAAAATCTACCTTCGTCAAGTTTGTATGCGTTTTCCTCTAATTGGTGGAACTTGTGGAAATTGTCCAAAATATTTTAAAAGCAACTATCTTTTAAATAAACAACTACCTATGTACTACCTATGTGCTAAAATTTTCCACCAGTCATTAAGTTTTGTGTTAATACAACTTTTTTGCTCATAAGCTAAAGATTAATATTAGTTCAGATTTGGTGCTTTGCTTTGCTATTTCATGTGTATTTTCCATTTAACGTGGCTAATAGCTATGATCTTTCTCATTGCCTACAACACGAGGTTGTTTGATATTGGATTGAGATTCCTTCAAAGTATCTCTTTCTTATTTTCGAAAAAAAAATATACGCGATTTTAGCTTTTGCCTGTGACTTGTACATGTGGATTTAGGTTTGATAATCCTGTAGAAACGATTTTTGTTTTTTTTAAGGATAAGAAGTAGATAATTCCTTATATGATTGTATAGTCCTCTACCTGCTTGCGAAAGTAACGTTAAAATCGATTCAGCCGTTTCGAAGGTTATTCCGCACAAATAAATCAGAAGATGAGTTTTGATTTGGGTTTTGATAAATGTAATATATAAGTAACCATAATTTACATGTATGTACTCATACTGTG
Organism: Maniola jurtina; assembly: GCF_905333055.1. Lineage (NCBI taxonomy): Eukaryota > Metazoa > Arthropoda > Insecta > Lepidoptera > Nymphalidae > Maniola > Maniola jurtina. The sequence continues at coordinate 7,548,437 of NC_060032.1, forward strand.
ACCTTAATAAAAGGCAATCTTGATCTAGACTAACACCTCGATTTGTCTATCTTCTTGCATTTTACATATACAAAGTCTAATTTGCATTTTACATAATTTCAATACAATTTTGTATTACATAATGTAGGTACATCGCGAAAAATGTATTAGATTAGAGACCCAAATTTTATTGCGCATGGCCATTTATTTTAAAACTCTGATGCAATTTGCAGTTTTATAAGTTTGTTAGTCTGTCTGTGGCATCGTAGCGCTCAAATGGATAGAATCATTTAAATATGGTTTTTATTCGAGAGGCCGTTTAACTGAGACCTTATCTATAATGATGAATACCTGTGCAGCCGTTTGACGAATTATTTATCACCTAAAGCTCTTTTCTTTGTGGATGTAGGGATCACAGTTATACAATTGATGTATAAGTAGGTATATCACTTACACTTTTTATCGATTTTATTCTAACCATACTGCAATAATAGATTTGGTTACCTTGAAGACGATCGCAGTCGGGTTTTAGTTTTCAACTTTATCTTGTTAAATATAAATAGCGAACAAACGAGCAGGCGGGTAACAACAAATAAAAGATGTTTTTAAATAAGTTAACATTACTCATAGGTCCACTAGGCGACAAGTTTGCCCGGTTATGGGAGGAAGAGGTGGCGAGCGCCCAAGGCAAACGCACGCCGAGCCTCCTTCGAGTCATCCTTAGAGCGTATGCTGCCAGGTGCATGCTCTACGGATTCGTCCTGTTATTTATGGAATGTGGAATTCGGTGAGTACCTAGCCTCTATTAAAAGACTTACTAAGCAGTAAGCACTAGAATACTTTTTCAACCAGCTTATTCCAAAGCTAGAAAAAGATGCTTAATATGAGCTTCTTTAAGTCAGATTAGACAAAGTATGCATAAGTGCATAGAAATACTACAAAAGACAAATCTATATATAATGTATTAAAAAACACAATAATTTTTATTCTGCATCTACTAAGTATTAAAATGTGTTTTTATGTAATATCTATATTATTAAGTAGTTATATATATACTATAGTTTTAAAAAGCGCCCAATAAACTCGCCAGAAGCACTCGACGCTATGAAAACACTCGAAATTCGAAAATAAATCTTGGATACACCTTTCTAATCTTTTTAAAGTCTCCAGTTTTGATCATTTCCCTTGTCTTTCCACCAATAAATTTTGGGAAATTGACAGTCCTAACTCCTTGTCATTTCAAAATAGAATAGAATATGTCTGTGTGTAGAGTGCCCACCGTTTGCAGTGATCGTACATAATGTTACAGCTGTTATGCTAAATGTGATAAGGATAATACGTAGTTAGTACTCGTGGTTATTGGCATCTGTGTTCGCTGAACGCTAAGGTGACATCTTTTAAAACCCACTTTAGGTAACTAATAATAATAAATATTTTGTGATTCATAACCTACTCAATCTCAGTCAAAACAAATTAATTAAATAAAATATCTTTAGCTTTATTCTCTCTTATTTTTGTAAGAGGCTAGATGATGTCTTCGTTGGCATGGATTTAGATTTTTGTAAAATCTTGTGAGAAGTCTTTGATAGTCTGGGAGAAAAAGCAGCACGCGAACAAAGTACGCAAATTAAAGCTAGCAGACAGACAGATAGACAGTTTTGCATTTATAATATTAGTAAAAGTACGGATTTTTAACCCCCGACCCAAAAAGAGGGGTGTTATAAGTTTGACGTGTGTATCTGTGTATCTGTGTGTCTGTGTATCTGTGTATCTGTCTGTGGCATCGTAGCGCCTAAACGAATGAACCGATTTTAATTTAGTTTTTTTTGTTTGAAAGGTGGCTTGATCGAGAGTGTTCTTAGCTATAATCCAAAAAAATTGGTTCAGCCGTTTAAGAGTTATCAGCTCTTTTCTAGTTTTCTTGTTGAAAAGAAGGTTAGATAACCGTTAGGTTCTTAATATTATGTCAATTGACAAATGTCAAGCTGTCAAGATGGACGTTGCCTAAATACATAATTATTTATTTGAAAATGATGTTTTGGAAAACTCAAATACTTTGGATCGTCGGGGGTGTTATAAATTTTTAATTTACACTTGTATAAATATGTAATGTAATTGCCGACTGGTTTTCAAGATTCTCGGAACTTAATATGGTAGGTTATCTGTATCCCTATACCTTGTACCCTTCTCATGAATCTACCTGTAACCTGCCTATTGTGAAGAGTATTTTTTCACCGAAAACACCGAAGACAATGAAAAATCTGTAACAATATCAGCTGTTTTTTACCATTTTATTAAAATTTAAAAAGTTGAGTTGGATTACGGATTAGTGTAAGAGATAAATCTTAACAACTGAATATGACCATTTGAGGATCTATGCTTATTTCCCTTTTTCTCGCGTTTTATCTCCCTTATGTTTGAAAATTTTGTTCCTATATTTGACCCAGACCCAAGTTGCATGTCATTGATTGCGTCAAAGAAAAGCAACTCATAATCACACTAATATGATAAAGGCAAAAGTTTGTGTCTATTGTGTGTGAGCATGTTTGTTACTCGTTCACGCAAAAACTACTGAATGTATTTGACTGAAATTCGGAACGGAGATAGATTATACCCTGGATTAACACGTAAGCTACTCTTTATCCCGGAAAATCAAAGAATTCTCACGGGATTTTGAAAAACCTAAATCCACGCAGAAGTCGCGGGCGTCATCTAGTATTACATATGTCATAAGTACGTGGATATGTGGATGAATAATATTTATAAAAATGAATCTGCATTTTATTCTGAAAAAATCAGGTATTCAAGGCTGCGCTGTGCAAAAATAACTAAAGATTGGTGCTGATTCGGTTGTACAAAATATGTAATTAAACAACAAAGTTTCTTTTAACTTAAATGGTCTTGGTCTAACACTGGAATTCATAGTCAAGGTAAGGGCTTCTTTAGAGGACCATTCAGACGACATGTGTCGTGTACCTACCTGCAACCTTATGTGTTGCATAAAGGTTTAATATGACACAATATGTTGTCTGAATCATCCTCTAAAAAAGCCCCTGGAAGCCATTGCATTGTCAAGATGACTATGAATTCCAGTGTATTGCTATGCCTTTCATAATGCTCGCTGTGGAATAGGAAACATTAGATTTAGACCTGCCAATCCATACTTCCATACTTAATATTATAAATGCGAAAGTGTGTCTATCTGTCAGTCTTTCTGTCGGTCTGTCTGTCTGTCTGCCTGCCAAGCTTTCACGGCTCAACCGCTGAACCGATTTTAATGAAATTTTGTACAGACTTAGGATGCATTCCGGGGAAGGACATAGGCTACTTTTATCCTGGAAAAATAAAAAACAACTCCGCTTGACCGATTTGTATGAAATTTGGTACTGAGGTAGCTTGCGTCTCTGTAATTGATATAGGCAAATTTTTGTCCCGGAAAATCAAAGAGTTCCCACGGGATCTTTAAAACCTACATCCACGCGGACGAGTCCCGGGCATCCTCTAGTTTAGTATAACTAGATTGTTTACAACGTGATTACCCACATTATCCGACAACTAATTCATTATGAAAAATTAAGTGTATAAAATGGTCAGAAAATGCGTTGAAATAACGAAGATTATTAAAAATTCAACAGGAAGTTCTGCTAATTGTCTTACCGCAGAAAAATGAACAAGTGAACACTACTATAATTCATACTTGTAGCTTATGAATATTTAGGTATGTCACGGAAAACTACTGTAAAATAATGTTTGATTTAAAATTATTTTTTACTTTGGGGCACATTTATAGCAACTAATATATTTTCTAGTCACAGTCATATTATTATATTACCTAAGTGTTTTTTTCTATGAAGAATAATTATTGGTAGATAGTCGTTATTATAATCATCATTTATCATCATGATCAGCCCATACGGTTCGGATCATGGGTAGGAGACCCGTGAATGACCGTAACTATAGACTATAGATGAACCCTTCCTAGAATGAGAAGGGTTTGTCTATAGTCTACCACACTGAGAAAGTGCGGATTGGCAGATTTCACACACCTTTGAGAGCATTTCAGAGAACACTCAGGCATGCAGGATTCCTCACAATGTTTCCTTCACCGTTAAAGTGATTATTATCATTGTAAATGCAGAAAAGGAAGGCTTTATCATATTTGAAATAGCTAACAATAGTACTTAAGTAATTTGGCACAAAGAAATCTAGAACAACAACAGTAGTGACATGCAAAGAATGCAAAGCAGAGCAGGTAAATGTTTGCTTTGAAGCCCGCTGTACATTCGCAGCGCGAATACGGTATTTGTCTATGTCAAAAATAACTTTTTTCTCAGTAATGATTAAATACAGGGTCTTCCAAAATACGTAAAATCCACGTCCTTTGTTAGTTTTAAGTGTAATAACCATTTTAAATTACATATCGCTTAAACTAGAAAAGCACGTCAAACGAGAGTTTCTCGATGGGAGTTTACGTCCTAATTAGAATCTACCGTCACCCAGTGTGTTGAGCTGTACTTGTCGATAGTAAATGTCATTCTCCTTTTATATAAGTAAACTTACTCGTAAAAATAGATAAAAATGAAACACAAAAGAATTTAACTTGACAATAACGAATCCCTTTTTGCTTTTAAACCGCCAAAGGAATGCTCATTATATTATCTAAACATTAATTCTATTTTTAAATCTCATGGTCCTTAGGTTTGGATTGCGAGCTCACTATTATGCACAAAATACTCATTCTAATAATAGTTTAGCAGTTGAATTACTGCGTTTATAGATAGATACGTTACTTTTCACGCTCCGCGAATCCCTTTGTGGCGGGGCAAGAAAACCGACATTGGACGGGACATCTGCGAAGCGCGAACGCGAATTCGCGAAACCACTCACACTGTTTATTCGCGCCGCGAAGTGAAGAGTGCGCATAAAGCCGGCTCTACACTCGCACGTGAAGTCGCGCCGTTATTTCACGCCGTGAAGGTATGCCGCGATCCACGCGTGATCCACACTCGCAAATCTTCACAGTCTTGTTCGTGACTATGGACGAAACCCTTTGTCGTGGACCAAAAACCGACACTGATCGGGGAAAGGCGCGAAGCGCGAACGCGAAGGCGTGAACAACATCTACACTCGTGATTCGCAGTTGTCGCGGGCTTTCGCGGCCGTTCGCGCCGCGAGTGTAGAGCCCACTTAAGATCTTGGTTTTAAAACAGCTGAAGATTGAAGTTCTTTGTATTTAGATGACACAGTTTATTGCAAAGATAACATGGCAGTTTGTTTTGAGATTTTGATGTCTAACCGAGAATAAAAGGGTTTAACTTAATATAAAATAGGGTAGTTTTTGTAGTCGGCCAAAGTAAAAAGGGGGAAAATACTAGTTGATGACGAATTTAGCGCCGACATCCTGCTACAGTACAAGTTACTGCCTACAGTATAAGTTGATGATTTTTGTTTATCGCTTTAAAAGTATGAAATACATACGTAATTTAAATGTAATTAATACTTTTCAGTGATTTTGAAGCCGATTCACTTTTATTTCAAAAGTTTTATTTTCCGTCGATAAAATTGTCTAGTTTCACCCAATTTCATATCATGTACACTTATATGGAGACTTATAGTACCTACCTATGGCTATATCTGATAGTAGGCGAAAGCTATTAGCCATCGTCTATCAATTTAGTAACAAATTAAGAAACCAAGGTCGTGCTAACATTGTTAACTTATCCCCTGACGTACAAAGAAGATCTACTGTGTCATTTTGTCCTCGAAAACAACTTCAAGCGTATATTTCAGGTCGGGCTACAAGTTTTGTCGTTAACTAACTGAGACTTTAATCTGTTTAATCTTCGACGAGATCTTGAAGCTTAACAGAGCTCTCTCCGTCACTTACTCCATACAATCGTAGTTCCCATTTCATTTGAATATTAAGCAACCAAAGTCCATGAAATTTTGCAGACATAGTCTAGAAACTAATATCTGTGTCTGTGGTGTTTTAGATTTTTCTAAAAATATGTAGTTTTAAAATTACAGGGGTTCAAAGATTTGTATTTTTCTTTAAAAAAAGGCCCAACTTTGTGCTCGTTTTTCTAGACAACGAAGCAATTTAATGAAATTTGGAAAAACCACAGACCTAGAAAATTTAATGAATATCATGCAGTAAAAAAATTATCGTTATATATTTTATATTGCTATAATTATGTTGGAACTACGAAAACCAGAAATTACACCCAGAAATCTTGAAAATTTCGTGCTGTCTCGATTTCTGCAAGAGGGGTGGTGAGGTGCGGGGGACGACCAACCCCCGACTTTGACGGGGGGCGGAAACTGACAGTCTAAACTGGTCTAAACACACGGGCCACATTTAAACTACACCCGACTCTAAACTTGTCGATAGGTCTAACTAAATACACTGGTACATTTCAACTTGCGTTAGACGTATGCGTTACCTACTCAGACGTTGCCTGTAGATATAAATATGTCTCATGTTTGCTGGAAATAGCGCATGCATCAAACCCTGCAAGTTGCACCTATTCCTCACCCAATACGCAATTCCTCACGCAATACGCACAGCTTTAATATTATAATTTTTGACAATGTATACTATATGTAATGCCATATCACAGGTCACTCTCTGATTTATTGCTAACAATTTACTTCCAAATCAATTCCAAATGCAAAGAAATCTAAGTGTGTTCAATTCACACTGCCCAATACCAGGACCTTAAATGACATAAATTCATTGATTAATAATCATATGTTGAAAATAAAGGAGAACCCCGTGTTTCTCGGTATAACGTTAGATGCAAAGCTTCTATGGAACACCCACATATCAACACTTGATGGTAAACTCAACTCTGCTGCTTACACTGTTAGAAAAATTCGACAGGTACTGACGTGGAAACTGCAAAAATTGTATATTTTGCCTATATTCACTGTATTATGTCTTACGGACTCTTGCTATGAGATAAAGCGATAGATATTGAGAAAAAAATGTATTACGTATACGCGCTGCCATACAATAAAAATATAAGGAAATAAGTACCTTATTTATTATCTTATAGTAGCTTTTAAATATATTTACAACTAGCTAATGCCCACAGCTTTGCTCGCGTGGATTTAGGTTTTTGAAAATCCCGATCCTTTCATTTCCCAGAACAAAAGTTGCCTCTCCGTAATAGCCCGTCCCCGGGATGCAACTTGTTTCTGTATCACGTAAGAACATTTAAACGGATGATCCTTTTCAAATCCCGAGGGATCACCAGGATTTAGGAATGCAATTTCTTACAGCATCAGGGTTGAGGTCAACGACAAAGTATTTACTTGGTATAGATACCTTCAATATCAATTAATAATCGACACTTTTTAAATCCCATTAGCTTTAGTAGTCAGGTCCCCTGCAACATCAGGATTGAGGAGTTGGAATCCAAATTTTTTATTGAACAATGTCGCAAACTTTCTTTATCGATTAAAAAAACTAGCCAAAATTACGCAGTTAGGTTACCTGCCAAATTTCATGGTTTTGAGTCAACGGGAAGTACCCTAGAGGTTTTCTTGACACACTCGACAGACGGAGAGATAGACAACAAAGTGATCCTATAAGAGTTCTGTTCTTCGTTTTGAGGTACGAAACCCTAGAAACGTAGGAACAGCATTCCGAACCAGTGGTAAATTTTTCTGACCAAAAAACACTTTGAAGTTTACCTAAAAGTTTACAGGAATAAAAATTTATCATTGTACTCCATTCCATTTCATTCTATTCCATTCTGTTCAAAGATAAATAGATTATAAAAATATTTGTCACCGAAACAATAATTTACGATACATCAACCAATATCAATTTTACTGATGACAATCTGACTATTACCAAAGTGAACGACTACTATAATATCTATTATATACGACTAACATAATATGTATTATAAATTGTGTGCCGTTTGCATTCTCACTAAGTTCTCATTAAGTTTGTTTTATTTGGTTAAACTTTCTGGCATTTATATTGTTATGACGTTTAATTGGCAAACAGTCTGTTTATTGGCTGAAACTCAAAAATTCAGCCAATCACAACAAATAAAATATTTTAATAATGATTGATGCAGCTTTCTGTAATCGAAAACAAAATATTTGACATTAACTTGAATGTGACAGTGATTTCCGAGTAGGGTTGCCAGAGGCCCCGTATTTTACTGGTTACTGGTTGGTATTTCAAGATACAGAAACCCGTAATTATGAAAATAAAATATGGGGCAAATAAAACTAAATATTTTTAGGGTTCCGTACCTCAAAAGCAAAAAGGAAATAGGATCAATTCGCTGTCTGTCTGTCTGTCCGTCTGTCTGTCTTTCCGTCTGTCCGTCTGTCTGTCTGTCCATCTGTCCGTCTGTCCGTCTCTTCGTCTGTCATGTGTTCATGAACAAATATTAGTATTTTCAATTTTCAAAGTAACTAAGTATTAAATCAAGTAGGTTATTATATGAAAGGACTTTACCAGTACATTCTAAGACAGATTTTTATTTATTTTTATGCATATTTTTTTTAATGCATAACAGTTTTGATTTCTTGTGTAAAATGTCGAAAAAAAATACCCGAATACGGAACCCTCGGTGCGTGAGTCTGACTCGCACTTGGCCGGTTTTTTACAAATTCAGCCGGGCTGGCTTGCGAAACCAAACGCTGACGTTATGTCCAGTAGAAAGAATACATATTTTCCTTGTGCGACAATGCGTAGAATAATACCTGCGTAGCCGAAACCCACTCGATTTTGATCATGGCCGTAGCCAAAGAGGCGGAGGTTGGTTTTAGGATCTAAGCCTTTTTTTATACAAGTTAGCCCTTGACTTTAATCCCTCCTAGTGGTAATAGTGCAGTCTAATTTCTTGGCCGGTAGGGCCATACTAACCATATAACTAGCCATGACCCAAGCCTCCCACCAGACCAGAAATTTAGAAATGGCCACTGCGTCTGGGAGATCGTCAAAAACCTAAACCTAAAATAATACTTACACTATTTCTTGCATTTGCTTACCAATTTTTTTTGGAAATATATCAAACATTTTGCGCTCGCTTCACTCGCGTTTTGAATTTGTATTACTTGGTGTATGCCCCGCAATTTCGTCTGCATGAATTTAGGTTTTTAAAAATTCCGTGGGAGATTTTCCGGGATAAAAGCTTATGTTCGTTTCTGGGGTGCAAGTTACCTCTGAATAATAAGTATCAAAATTTTGGTAAAGAAGTATCTTGCTATGGCTAAACTCGTTTCCCTTTCACTTATTTTTTTCTGTATTGAACCAAAAACACTTACGCTCACTGCGCTGCGCTTTTTCATTGTTGTATTTTATTCCACTATCAAATTGAAAGGCGAAATTCAACTAACCAGGTAATTAGCCCATAAAGTTGAGCGAACGTATTTTTCCTCATGACAGGATTCAGTTCCGGCCCTGATAAAACCTCTCCCGAAATCAATTCCTGGCTACGGCCATGGTATTGATACTTTGAAGGTGGAATTACAAGTTAAATGTAATTTTAAGTTAACATGCAAAGATTGTATGCATGAAATGTATAACATTTTATTTTACAAAATGAAGAGTTTTTAAAAACTATTGAAATAAATAAATAATCTTTTATTTAAAACCACATTGTAAACACAGTTCACCGATCAAGACCCGGCAACATACAGAGAGAAAAATCCAAAACATACAAATAAACTGAAATACCTAAATAAGCTTTCAGAGAGAACCACCGCCTATTTCTTCAAATACAATAATAAACAATACAATAATACAACAATATATAAGAAACAATGTCTCCCGTAAACAAATCTAAACCCCGTATTTTTGATGGTGGTAGCCTGTAAATCTAAAAGAGGCAGGTGGCAACCCTACACCTACCCTACACCTAGACAGAATGAAAAATTTGTTTTCATTACTCGGCAGGCCTACTGCCAAAGTTTGACAGAAAGTGTGGCGGTAGTTGTGACCTCTGATTGGCCGACTCTCTTTCACTATTTGCTAAAATTGATGATTGCAACAACAATTTTTGCTTTTTTGTAATCTAAAACAGAACACGGACGTCAAACAGGTTGACTAATTGCAATCATTTCTGACCGGCTAACATTGTTCCGCTAGTGGCTCAAACTCACTGTCGCAGCAAGAACATGGTAAATTCAGCCAATCACAGCAATTTGAATTCGTTATCACAAATGTACCGATCTAGGAACCGAGAATGCACGAACCAGGGCAAATAGAGATAAGAACAATAATATCATACGTAGGAAATCGACGGGGGCTCGTTGACAAGTATCCTCTTAACGAGCTTGCCTTGTCAGTTGGACTATTGTTTATTTTTTTATTAAGTATATTAGACCAATAAGTATAGTCCCCGACAAGTCGACATGGCAATCGGGGTAGGGACGCCCCGCATGAGTCACACAGTACCCTCTTTAACCCGGTGCTGGATAGCGTCCAAGACTTGCCTCGTACCACGATCTCCAGGTCGATCTGTCGCGAAATATAGGTACTTTAGTACATCTTTATTTATCCATGATTGATTACGTGAAATGCATTGATTAACCATTTAGTAAATAAAAATTTTCGCGCAAGGATTACCACTACAATAAACATAATATTAATTCTGTTGTTCAAACGAAATCTTTGACAAAACGAAAATTTTGAGCTGTCGTTATATAGAATAACGACAGCTGTCGTTATATAGAATAACGACAGCTCAAAATATGATATCCCTTTCATAATTTTTGCTGCGGAAAGGAATAGCATAAGATTTTGGACCTGTTAATTTAGTTTAGAAATTGTGTACAACATAATTACTTAGCCACAGACTTGTGTTGTACGTAATGTAAAGCGCCATTTATCTAAATAATTTAAAGGGATCGCCATATCTGCGCGGGCAATAGATATTAGGTACCTACTTACGTCGAAAAATTATTCCGGTGGCGTTTTTCCGCTCGTGGTATTTATAAAATCTTGGCAATCTAGGCATAAAACATCGGGATTATAAAAGTTATGGCATTCTGCACTCTATTACACTATTAGTGTCTATGAAGTAGGTAGGTAGATGCCCTATAGAGCTCTACCAATTGAACGACGCGTTAAAATGTATCTAATACCTACGTGAAGGAAATTGGAATGGAAATAGGTCATTAACATTATGTACACGTGTTTCGAGAGACGTGACGTTACGTCACGGGATGAGACGCGGTTACGCAAAAAAAATTTTTTACAGCTGATGCTTGTGTAATTCTATGTTGTTGAGACTTTGCGAGCCAATAATAATAGTTAAAGATTGTTGCATAGAATATAAGAGACAAATATAATGAAAGCATAGCGGTGTTATGGTTTATTGAGCGCTAACTCGCCAACAAACTGCGGTGCATTTTGGCGAGAGATATTTTTAAGGAAATTTTGTGTATAAATATAAATAAAATAAAAAATATAACAGAAATTTTCTCTAAACACGTAAATATAGGCTCTCGAAACATAAACGTTTGGTTAGATATTTCTTGGTGACCTACTAACGTATCGGGGACCTTGTAAACGTTATACCAGTTCGATAAGTACCAGGTCGGGTCATCGGCCCAATCACCACGATTAATTTAATTTACCCCCATCGCCGTAAAGTAAGATCGATCAGTGGGACCTAGATAACATTGCGGATTAGTTTCTGATATTATCTTGGTATAAATTACCTTTTTTCCTAGTATCCTACAGCCGCGTATGCTTGGTTTTTTCATCGGCTCCTTCAGACAAGCAGACCAGCTATTTATGCACAGTCGACTATTGGATCTGCACGAAAAAGTATTGCAAGCCGCCCGAAATAGTACACTAGACAAGTGAGCGAAAATGTGAAAGAAAAGTAGGAGTTCATTCTAGAGATGATTTTATATTTATGTAGTAGTTATTTATGATAAAATACCTGCCCAAAAATTCTGCTTAACTTCCATGGCGTTTTCGGAGTTAGTTCATAGACCTAAATCCATTGTAGTACATGCTGCTATTGGTTTAGTAACTTCCTTTTTGGTTAGAAAGCAAAACTAGTGAGTTTGAGTAAGTAAACATAGTACAGTACTTTTCTAATAAACCATCCTAATGATGCAAACAACGCGAGTACGTTTATTAATCGATTTCGATTGCCTTTGGTCTCTGAATAGAGTTTTATAAAAGGTATAATTTTTGGTGTAATTTCAAATAATTTGGGCAGATATTTTGATTGGCTTTATTGTTGAGTCACTATACATAATTTACCATTGTAAATAATTCACTTGTCGTATATACAACCATCCTTGTCTAGTTTGTATTATGGTTGTATTCGTAGTTCAACGCACTGTCACAATTGATCAAGTAGTTACGAGCTAACTATAAAGTAGTATCTACTTGTATATACCTGCCTACGATTAGCATGCGACGCTGTTGTTTCCCAGTAAACCTTAGTTAAGTCCGTTTTCATTCTTGGCATTTTATAGCATGTGTGAATGAATATATGTATAAGTAAAATTTTTTTTTTAAAACCACGTTAAAGGTAGTGGGTAAATTAGTTTTTCACTCCAGTCTAGGTACCATTATATATTTCATTTACTTTCTTTTTATAAAGAATGCAGTGATGTATTGTTATAGATATGTAAATAAAATATATACATAAATAATTTATTGTTTATTAGTATTGTTTGTATGAATGCTATATATAGCATTATAATACTAAATTCATAACATAGGAGAAGGTATTATGAATAGATATAATAGGCTAATCCGGTGGCACACAATCTCTAAACTAAATTAACTCACATAAAATTAATACCTACTATCCTTTCACAATGTTTCCTGTCGAAAAACAGCATAACTAAGACTTGATTTGTTTAAAGTAATTAAGAGATTGTGTACAATTGAATTAGCACTGAGTGGTTTAGATATGAAAAGAAAAACATTTAAAGTATTAGGTACACAGTCATTTAAAAATATTACGGTTTTCTTTGATAAGAACATGGCAGTGTTCAATGTTTACGTAGGCCATCCATTACAAATTAGTCAATTAAAAGCTGACGTACTTATATGTCTACACTGTATACGTATTATTATTATATGTCATATTTTTTTTTCAAAAACAGATTTTTACAGCCACTACAAAGTAAAACATTTTTTTTTTGTTTTTACACTTAGAGTGGCCTATAAGGCGGCTCTATTGTAATGGGGTCTAATGGAAAATTCATTTTTTAGTATAGCACAGCCAGTTTTCCTCGGAAAACTAGTGGAGTACTACAGCCCCGACCAGACCACGGTGAAGCCGAGGGAGGCCTACCTGTACGCGGGCGCGGTGGTCCTATGCTCCGCGCTCAATGTCTTCTTCGTGCATCCGTACATGATGGCCATTCTACATATGGGAATGAAGTTCAGGGTCGCTTGCTGCTCACTTATATACAGAAAGGTAAGAAATAAATCTGTACTATTACTATCAAACTGGTCACCGAGGGAGTTAGCGACTACCATCCCACCCGAACTTCACAGTATACGAACTGAAAGAAAAGGGAGGCATTTGCCCGCATTTGGGACGACCTCTGAAACAGTGATTTAATTTTAATATGGAAAAAAAATGTACTTAATATTAAAGAAAAACAAAAACAAAACAAAAAAAAAACATAAAAAAATAACAAAAAAAAATTAAAATTAAAAAAAGTTTTAGAGGTAGGCTTACAATAAATAAATAATTAAATAATAATACTATCAAGAAAATTCTCAAATTACAAACTAACAAATATGTTATAGGTATTTGTTAGTTTGTAATTTGAGAATTTTCGCAACAAATGATCCGAATCTGAAAATTATTTCACTGATAGGCTATTAAATTAAGATTAGGCTAATAAGTTATATTACGCGGACAGGGTCGCGGGCAAAAGCTTGTTATTAATATCTCTCAAAGACCAATTTACTATCGCCGAATAAACTGTAACTGACGTATTTTCAGAAAATTTTGTCAGATTTCTAATAGGAAAATTAGTATAAATCATCATCAGGTTCTACGCCGCATCGTAAATCACTTCGTCTTTGCCGGTAGACTGTAACTAGTCATGGCCGAAGTTCTTCTACAATACCACAACTGAACCAATTTAGAAATTAACGGAGCTACATTATGCTCCGTTAATTTCTAAATTGGTATTCCTAAATACATGTTCTCTATCTCACGTAACTATCTAGATAAGTACGTGAAACAGCGTTCAAGTCATTGAAATTATCTGTTTCAAAAATGGTTAATGCTAAACTGTGGGTAAATAATGGAAATTAACACGTTCTCGGGGACAAGATATTATCAGCATAGCTAAGTCCGTTGCTAGGTAAACTTACGTACACACAATACAGTTGTTATATCGATTCTTACAATTCTTCAACGTCAGAGAGTTGTTGATTAACTAGAACAGCAATATCCCTCAAAATAGACTCAAACACGTGTGGTATACAAGTCCAGTCTTTCTTTTTAAGGTTTCATACCCGGCGGGTGCCAATGGGACACTATTACTGTCTCCGATGTCCATACGTCCAACATATTGCAAATAAAACATCTGACTGACACTAGAGGTCAACGAACGTTGCGTAATTAGGCCACTCGGAGTCAATGCCGTGGGTGGGGCATTGACTCGAATTTTACACGCTATACAATGCGAGTTTGAAAAATAACAAATCACTAAAACTACGAAATAAGACAATTTATTTATTAAAGTTATTGGCATTGGATTGTGTTTAGGTAGTATAATAATAACGCTAAGTTTTTGTTAGCGTTCTAGTTACACCCTGTATTCATTAATTAAGAGTTTACACTATCTTGTTTGAGATTAACGTAAACCACGTTGGAAAATTTAGGTGAAGGTTGAATGGATCTTGTTTGTGTTTGTTGAAGTTCTTATCCTTTCATCCGTTCGCGAGAGGTTCGTCTGGGTGAGCTTATAAGCACATATACAATTTTAGATTCGATTAGATTTCATTGCCTCTGCAGGCCTATTCCGTATTTTGTTGGCGCGAAGTGTTTATTTGCAAGACACATTTAGAAGCAAAAGTCCCAGCTCAATCTTAGGTTGTGGATGGACGTCTGGAACCTATTCCACGTCTTGGCATCTTCACCACAGGAGAAGTTGTGATGCGTTGTGACGCGTGCGTGGCCTTGTCTCACATTTCAGTGCCCGGTTGTCAGTTGACACGCGGCATTTCATTGCGTCATTGACATAATCTGAGTAGGCTTCCAGGTTGTGCGGTGTGCATTATACGGGTGATACAATTTATTGGTTTCCACTTTACAAGTTCAAAAAATCTGAATCACAATCATAGAGCGGGATGTATCTTTGCATCGGTATACTTTTATGTTGCGCGGAAGAAAAAGGTTGATTGACGAACTAATCGCGCGGCAAATAAACACCGCCATCGCGCGTTCACTTACACACGGTATTACATTTAAGTATACTCGTATAGTACAGGTTTACGGCCGGAGATCTTTTTCGAGACGATAACTATACGAATGCAATGGATGGTAGACAGACACATCAGCTTATTCGGCTTCTCAAGATTTTTGCCCGACACTGTCGACCGCGGCTGCCCTTTTAATGAGATTTCACACACGCCAGGTAATCGTCGGTTGAGTACCTTGACACGTGTATCTTTCAAGTCGCTGTCTAGACAACTACCTACTCATAACTGCGTACTTCAATTTCTAATTCAAGGAAAAGATAATAATTCAACCAATATCTTGCACCAGGCAAGTATGTATCCCTTTATCGATCCTATCCTGAAAATAAGGTTAACATCTTCTTCTTCTAGCCAAAGTCAAAGACATTTATTCAAATGGGGTACTATTGTACACTTTCTGATTGTCAAACAATGGTGCAGTGGTGATGATAATTAATTACGTTAACTTAAAACTAAAGCTAGGAGTGTTCCTAACGCGCCCAAGTCTGAGAAGAGCCTACAACAAACTCCTTTCTTTGGGTATCCTTTTTCTTATCACCACTTTACAAAATCACTTTTACTTATTAGATTTATCAAAGCTGTTTGACAACTCATTCCCATACTTTCTTATTATTTAAATAATCTTTTACATTTTAATAGGATTTTTTACTTTTGATCCGCAAGGCATCGTCATACTTCAAGGTCTGCACCTTCTTCAAGGTCGTAGTCGATCTTCCACGGACACGTAGGAAGCGAATAGCCTCCTTGTTTCTAATTCGAACCGCTAGGATATAAAACGCCTGTCCGGGATCAGTTGTGCCCTCCACTTCAAATCAAGAGTGAATAGGCATCTTCTAGGCAAACCCGCTCCATCTTAGGCTGCATCCTCACTTGTCACCAGGTCTGATTCCAGCGAAGCACTAGTCTATAAATTTAAAAAGAACCATACAATGGGATGTTGGACTATCAGAATTCCTATCGACTCTTGAACTTACTCGTGTATGGGTTAAATTGAGGTGTATTTTGGCTAAATAAATTTCTTATATCCTTAAGTATCTAATACGTAGTAGGTATACGACGTTGCTGGCTGGAAGCTGGATTAGCAAATATTTAAATGTAAATCTATGATTTATAGTAATCTTTATAGTATTCTTATATGTATAACCAATAACCATTTTATATTTTGTACCTGCCGTTAAGGCACACTTAGAAGAAACGTGCGTGCAAGTCATCATTACGACATACCTACATACGTGTATGTCATTGTTTGCATTCTCGATACCTAACTACCTTGAGAAAACCCCGTGTTAAAATTAACTATACCTTACCTTCCGATTACAATTGACCATGAATTTATTTCAGTGTTAAATTACTTCTTCCGATCATATTATATGTACAACTTTATATCAAAAATGAAATACATTATTTATTGCTTTGCAAACCTGAGCCACAGGAAAACGTTATTATTCTCCATGCTTTTTCTTATCACTAGGGAAAATGTAATTACGCACCCTGCACAAAATACTTTGATTAAGGTTGCAAGCACAATTCCTTTTTTTTATGACAAGTTTTCATAAAAAAATAAACATAGATATAAAATTGTTCACAGTCTCTACGGCTATCGAAGACAGCTCTCGGGGAGACGACAGTGGGTCAAGTAGTGAACCTTCTCTCGAATGATGTGAACCGCTTCGACGTCGCGATCATCTTCCTGCATTATCTGTGGATCGGCCCACTGGCCACGGTCATCGTCACCTACTTCATGTGGCTCGAGATCAGCTGGGCGGCTGTCGTCGGCGTCGGGTTTATGTTGGCGTTTATACCCTTACAAGGTATGAGTACTATGAGTGATTGTTTGAACACTAATATAATATCATATAAATGCAAAAGTGTCCGTCTGTTTGTCTGCTGGCTTTTCAACGGCGCATCCGCTTAATTGACTTTGATGGAAGACGCAGAAATAGCTTGCAACCCGGGGATAGGCTACTTTTATTTCAAAAAATCAAAGAGTTCCCACAGGATTTTTAAAAACCAAAATCTATGTGGTGTGTGTGTGTGTCATCTGTTTAGTACAGAGTGTTGATTAACCTTAATCCACGCGAATGAATGAAACGGGCATCATTAATAAAAAGCGCAAAAATATAGTTGTCTATTGTAAAAAAAAATAGGTAGATTGTACAAATATTGCAAGAAACTATAGCAGATTATACTATGGCAAATCAACATCGCGACAGGTAACAATTTTTTACTCTGTATAAAGTTGTCTCACCTAATATGTTACTGGTTTGCCTTAGAACAATTGCAATGGCTGATTTTAAAATCTTAATACATAGGTACATTAAGTATGTATGTAGTGTCTATGAGTATATTATGTACGTCTATCTGAGATTAGAAATACATAAGGGTCTTGATAAGTACCCTATTTGCACGTTATCAAAATCCAAACAGGCTTTTTAAAATTTAGTGTGTCTGTGACTGTCTGTTTATCCGGGATAGTCATTGAAACTGCCCAATTGATACTGACTAGACATGAGAACGTAAAGACCTATCCAAAGGTCAATTTAGCCTAGACAAATACTTTGAAATGCGTCTTTTTTAAAAATCTCTTAAAAACGCAAATCTACTACACGCACACGCGGTCAAAATTCAGTAAATAAGATAAACGTAAGAGAACATAATTATAAAGAATTAGTTTATGTAATTAATTTGAATAATTGATAACAATGTAACTAAAAGTCGGTCAAGTGCGAGTCGCACACATAGGGTTCCGTACCTTAATACAAGAAATAACACTTTTTCATTTTTGTTATGTTCATGCTGGCCATTTTAAAAGTTTTATTGACTGTTGTTATAGCGGCAATAAAAATACACATTCTGTCAAAACATTAAAACTACGTATCACGGTTCACTAGATACAGGCCGCTGACAGACAAACGGTCGGATAGACGGACAGCGGAGGCTTAGTAATAGGGTCCCGTTGGCACTCTTTGGGTAAGGAACCCCAAAACTAATTGCTTAATTGCAACGCGTAACATCGATAAAAGCCGGTCGAACGGAGCATTGATCTACGTCAACAATAAACATTGATTAATACACAAGGGCGCCCTTAATTGTTGCACGCAGCTTTAAAGTCTTGACGGTTATTGACTTTACTCGATATTGCCGCCAAATCTACTGTACATAACAATATTTAAACTTAATGTACCTACTGGATAGAATTATCTATTCACATAGGTTTCTATCGAAAAAAAACGGTTCGAATGGTTATTTCATAGTTTTAAGTTTTCACTTCCCTTGGCAGTCAGACTGTCAGAACTAGGTTGGAATGTAAGAAAATTAATATATTTTGGAAAATTCAGTAAATTCTACCAGTGCCAAGGCAGGGCGGGTCTGTTGACCCACTATATGTGTGTAAATATCTAAGGAAAAGCTGACTGACTGACTGACTGATTTATCAACACACAGCTCATACTTATGGACAGATCGGGCTGAAAATTGCCACGCAGATAGCTATTACGACGTGGGTATCCGCTAAGAAAGGTTTTTTGAAAACTCAACCCCTAAAAAAGTAATATAGGGGTTTAAAATTTGTAAAGACCACGCGCACGAAGTCGCGGGCATAAGCTAGTATAAAATAATGTGTGATAAATAAATCATTTCGTTCGCAGCATATTTGGGCAAACGGACATCAGTTTTGCGATTGAAAACAGCGCTGCGGACGGACGAGCGCGTGCGACTGATGAATGAAATCCTCTCGGGGATACAGGTCATCAAGATGTATACCTGGGAGAAACCCTTCGCGGATCTAGTTGCCAAAGCGAGAAAGTAAGTTGATCTGTTATTCTTAACCGACTGCAAAAAAAAGGTTCTGTATTCGATACTTCTGTATTCATCGGTAAATGTACATATATAATACTTGACCCTATATTTTCGATATGTACCTCGCTATCTCCGATATTTCTGGACCGATTCGATTGAGTTTTAAATATTAAAACGCATCCTTAACAGAAACAGATGCATGTAAATCCATACTATCCATACTTTATTATAAATGCGAAAGTGTGTCTGTCTGTCTGCTAGCTTTTCACGGCCCAACAGTTTTACCGATTTTGGTTAAAGGCACAGAGTTAGCTTCATCCCGGGCACTGACATATCCAACTTTTTATCCCGGAAAATCAAAGATTTCCCACGGGATTTTTATAAGAACTTAAATCCACGCGGACGAAGTCGCGGGCATTATCTAGTGATGTGTAAATAATTGTAGAAAATAAGAAGATCTACACAAAAGTGAGCAAAAGCAGATATCTAGATAGAAGAAAAACACCGATACCTATGAAAAAAATAAACCCAAGCGAACAAAGTCGCGGGCAGTAACTAGATTTATATAACACACTTCACACTAATATTATAAAGACGAAATTTTGTGTGTATGTGTGTGTGTGTGTTACTCCTTTACGCGAAAACTACTGGAGGGATTGGGCTTAATTTAGAATGGAGATAGGTTATACCCTGGATTAGCACATAGGCTACTTTTTATCCCGGAAAATCAAAGAGTTCCCACGGGATTTTTAAAAACCTACATCCACGCGAACGAAGTCGCAGGCATCAGCTAGTATATAATAAATTTAATTTTAGGCAAGAAATCAAGCAAATTAGAGCCACCTCATACATCCGAGGAGTTCTGACGTCGTTCATAATGTTCACGACGCGGATCTGCCTGTTCTTCTCAATCCTCGCGTTCGTGCTGGAGAACAACGTCATAAGCGCCAAACAAGTGTTCGTGGTCACCAGCTTTTATAACATCTTGAGGCAGACGATGACTGTTTTCTTCCCACAAGGTATGTTTATTTTTTGGGTTTCCGTACCCGATGTGTGCCCTATTACTAAGACTCTGCTGGTCTATCCGTCTGTCTGTCAGCGGGCAATATCTCGTGATCCATATTCGGCAGAGACCTGAAATATTTACAAAATGTGTATATCTATTGCCGCTAGAACAACAAATACAAAAAATTTCAAAATTGCTTCCACGAAAATTAAAATTAAAAAAAAAATTAATTCTTGTACAAAGGTATGGGAGTCTGTGCAAGTCCGACTTCCACGGAACCAATTTTTTTACCTGTAAACATAAGTGATAAGCTGGCAAACATTGCATATAAATTTCCGAACTAGATACGTATTAACCACAAGTGGTTACGTTATCTAGCAATAACTGAGGTGTTTATGGTGCATGACGTCATTACATTGTTGTTATTCAATAATGTATGTATGTATTTATTCACTGACCAAACTAGAATGAAAACTGTTATTTTAAAAACATTTTAAATTAATTACATTGCTGCAGTAGGTAATTTCTTTTTCTAGGATCCTAGGGACTGCCATGTTTGATTAGGCAATCCTTTAAAATAAAACAGTTTGGAAGCAATTCGTATAATTCTTGTACCGAAAAGAATGTTTAGTAATACATAATATATTTCTTTGTTTTATTTTATAAGTAAATGTCTCAAAATCCTGAGCAGTTTTAACTGTAATAATTATTCCTTTCGTAGGTATAGCGCAAGTGGCAGAAGCTACGATCTCAATAAAACGCCTACAAAGCTTTATGCTCTATGAAGATACCAGCAAACCAGTGCCAGGCCTTGCCGAAATTCAGACTTCTACTAAAAAGGGAAAGGTGTTTAGAGACGAACCAAGGGAGTCCGTTTTATCAAAAGAAGAGGCTGATATTAAAGAAGGAACTAAGCCTTTTCTGGAAACTGATTCAGATTTCAAGAAAGAAGACAATGCTAAAGGAAATGGTAAGGATAATATCTATGAATATATGCAAGGTTAGATAGATGGAAAAAAATTGCAAGTCCCTAAAATTTCCAGGTAAAACCAATGCACCACTAGAGTCCGGTGAAGAAGATGAAGTAGAATTGGTGACCAAGGTAGAGGAAGATGCTCGCGGCGTACGTCTCAAACACGCAACGGCCAAGTGGATCATGTCGCACTCGGAAAACACGCTCACAGATTTGTCGCTCACGATAAAACCAGGAAAGTTAGTAACCTATAAACTAATCTTTTTATTTCTGTGTGTGTCTAATTCTGACGTCTGAAAACAATCCGAACTTATTGGGATTTTTAAATACACTTTGGCGTGTTGAACATAAAAAACGGCCAAGTGCGAGCTAGACTTGCGCACCGAGGGTTCCGTACTCGGGTATTTTTTCCGACATTTTGCATGATGAATCAAAAACTATTATGCATAAAAATAAATAAAAATTTATTTTAGAATGTACAGGTAAATTGAAAATACTGATTATTTGTTTATGAATATTTTTTTTGTGATGTAACCACAAATAAACGGTTTTCTGATTTGTTTCCTTTACTTGTGCTACTCGTAAGACCTACCTACCTGCCAAATTTCATGATTCTAGGTCATCGGGAAGTACCCTTTTCTTGACAGACATGACAAACGGACAACAAAGTGATTCTGTAAGGGTTATTTCGTTCTGAGGTATGGAACTCTGAAAACGGATGTTGGAAAATTTATTATTTTGGTTTACGGACACAGATGTATGTGGGATTGTAGATTAGGATTCGGTGTACAAACCGTTTTATTAAACTTTTAGGTTGATAGCAGTAATAGGTCCAGTGGGAGCGGGGAAATCATCCTTGCTCCATGTGTTGTTGAAGGAATTGCCTCTAATATCAGGCAGCGTACATATCGGTGGCACTGTTTCCTACGCCAGCCAGGAACCTTGGCTCTTTGCAGGTATGTTTGTCTAAAAAAAAAATTAATCTTGCCTAGACTAATTCTAAGGTCTATATCTAATCTATAGAGCGCACTTTGACTTTGCTTAGATTTAAGCTTCAGTTAAAACGAGACAGAATTATGCTAGCGGTAAAACGCTGTCTCGTTTTAATAGTGTCTTAAGTCTGAGCAAGTCAAAGTGCGCTCTATAGATCTCAGACTTAATCCTACCATTCTTTAGCTTATCAAATGTTGTCGCTGATGATTGTAATGCCTAAGGAATTTAAGAAAGCTTTCGTATACCACACGAAGAATAATGGGACGTATTTTCTGAAAAATGCAATCCCACAGTCAAGTCAAAATTAGCTAATATGAGAAAACTGATCACAACTAGCCGATTAAGATAAAATTACATGTCGTAACGCAGAACAAATTTCCAGGATATTATCAAGATATTTTTTTTTTGAGATGCGACATGTTATTTTACTGTACTGGGCCAGCTGTTATCATTGTTGTCATAATATCTCAATTTTGGGTTGGAAACTTTTCAGAAAATACATCGTACGATGCACAAACGGAGTTAAAACTGCATTCGCATTCGTGACGAATAAATGAACAGACAAACAACTAAATTTTTTATGTGTAAGGATATTTTCACATCATACAAAATTGATGTACCTCTTCGCTATTTGGTCTCAGGAAGCGTTCGACAAAATATTCTTTTCGGACAAGCGATGGATCGGCCAAGATACAACGCGGTGGTACGGAGATGTGCGCTCGACCGGGATTTCACTTTATTTCCTCATGGAGACAAGACTGTCGTCGGCGAGAGGGGAGTCAGTCTTAGTGGAGGTTTGTCTGTTACATGCTTATTACTTTATTCTAACAATGATCTATTTTTCTAAATATATAAATGGAAAAGCTGACTGACTGACTGAACGCACAGCTCAAAATACTGGACAGATTGCGTTGTAATTTGGCATGCAGGCTATTACGACGTAGACGTTGGTGTTTGAAATGTACGTAGTCCACGCGGACAAAGTCGCGGGTATAAGCTAGTAAGAAATAAATACTTTGGGAGTTACAATTTTCGATACGGAAGCGAAAGATGTTTTTGTCATATTAAGGGTAAAGGTAGGGCATTCCTTGATGTGTAGCAACGCATACACGCTGCGTTGGTATCACTTTATGCGATACGTTTATATAAGCATGTAAAATAATATTGTACACAGTATTTCAATAGTATTCGACGTCTCTATTAATAGTTTATCTAGATGTAGAACTCCTAGCAGTCAGGTGCGGAAGCGGCGTTTACGTTTATTCCTTGTTTATCGGAGGATACAGGACCTGATAATAATTTTCCGCCATTTGCTTACAGGTCAACGTGCACGCATATCCCTCGCGCGAGCGGTGTACAAACGCGCGGACATCTATCTGCTGGACGACCCGTTATCAGCCGTAGACGCCCACGTGGGCCGACACCTGTTCGAGTCGTGCGTGGTCGGCTACTTGCGCAACACCACGAGAGTGCTGGTCACTCACCAGCTGCAGTTCCTGAGGGATGTCGAGCAGGTCCGTATCCTGATTGCTTTTTTATAGCAATTCGATCTTGCTTGAGCAACCCATTGTCAGTCGCGAGCCGTGAGTAGGAGTTTTTGCAGTCAGCTATATTTTCGTTTTCTTGTTCTTTTTCATCTATTAAGTGATTTCTAAAATGTCAGGTAAAGGAAAGGCCAAGTTCGGACCTGGAAAGGCGGTCAAGGACTCATTCAGTTACTGAATTGGACAAACGACTGATATAAACTAGGCTACACAGACCTTGATAAAGAGCTTAGTTACATAGTTTTGTAGAAATTAACGATCTTACTCAATAGTTTTCATGCTTGAAAGTTTTCTTACCTTCATGCTGAATAGCATCTCGCTTAATAGTAATGAAAAATTTACACAATTTATTCTCGTCCATAGATAATCATATTAAAGAATGGGTCAATAGCAGCGGCAGGTGACTTTGAAACCCTCAGCGCGTCGGGTTTGGACTTCGCCACTTTGCTGGCAAGAGACGAGGCTGAAGATGATAAACCAGCTACTGAGGATAAGTCCAACTTGGATAACGAGGAATCCGTACTACAAGGAAGCTTCCGGAAGAGGCAAATGAGCATACACTCGGTAAGTTTGAATTTTAGGTATCTGACCCTAAGACTTTGACTTTGCTCAGATTTAAGATACTGTGCAAACAAGACAGTGTTATACCGCTGGCATAAATCTGTCTCCATTTAACTGAAACTTGAGTCTGAGCAAACTCAACGTCCGCTCTATACATTTCAGCACCTTTGCAAGTTATTTACATTGGGTATCCTTGCAAGTCTTCGGCAATTTTTACAGTCCTACCTATAGATACCTATAGCTGTTGCTTTTAAGTGCCTTTAACATTTCGCTTTTTCTTAACTTTTATATGTGTATTTTGCGTACCTCAATCTGTATGAAGATTTATTTCACGAACTAGAATACGTACATTCCAGTCTTAATTCAATGATAAAAATCTGAGCACCTTAATGTCTTAAACCTTCGTTTAAAATATTATGTATTCTTTAAAAATGCGGTGGGTGCCCAGATCCTTCCGCATACAACTCGACTAGGAGACTGAGATGTTGACTGTTGAGGTTTTACAGCTATTAGCAGATATTAGTGATTAGGATTGAAGGTTTGGAGGCAACGAAGAGGCAAAATTCCCACTTCCAAAGACAACCAATTCAATTACCGACTTGGGTGAACGTTGCTTAGCAATCGCAATCGATTGATATGCGTTGTCACAACTAGGCCACATATTCCTCCGAAGCCGGTAACGTAACACCAACTGTAGCTTGACACATTCTGTATAGGTAAGTTCAGTGGACAACCTCACAGCAACAGCGCCCCCCGAAGGCGGGCGGGAGGAGGCGGAGATGCGCTCAGCGGGCGCGGTATCGGGCAAAGTGTACGGCGCATACTTGGGCGCGAGTGGTCACCCCCTGCTCGTCGCGCTGATGGTATTGGTGGCCGTGCTGGCGCAGTTGCTGGGATCCGGCTCTGATTGGTGGACGAGCTTTTGGTAAGATTAAAAAAATAGATAAGGTGTCTATTTCAGCGTGTAAAGTTTAAACTATCGTGAGTGATATTAATCAATAATATATATACTATAATATTATAATTACCCTTCCTTATGGCGTTGCCGCAGTCGGGTAAAAAGGAAAGATTCGTTTGTTTGTAATCGATAAACTCTAATTTGAGATTTATAGAGCGGATAGGATATAAATTATATATGTGCCGCGGTCGAAGTCGTAAGCAAAAGCTAGTTGTAAATAAACCAGCTCATTATTTTTTTACGCCGATTCAAGTTAACCCTTGACTGCTATCTCACCTTCTGGTAGAAGTAAAAGAACAGGGCTACTTTTACTCTCTCTTACTTGTAATCTCTTTCACCTCTCTCTCTGTTAAACTTAATATTTTTATTGATAGGGTAAACGAGGAAGAGGATCATCCACGCTCATCAATGATCAATTTGGACAGACAGAATTTATCAGATCCCCTTATGTACTCGGGTAACCTTACTGCGGCTCTTCTAGAAGACGCACATTTCAAATCTGGACTAACTAGATACCAGTGCATCTACATTTACACTGGTAAGTATTTCTGATATATAATTCTGAAATTTGTTGTATCATGTTTTGCAATAAAATAAACGCCCTTGCAAAAGACGGCGGTTTTGATTTTTTGTTATATAGAGTATATAGAGTTTTCAATGTATAAAATGTGTTACTGGCATGAAATAACTTGAGATAAAAGGCCTGTATGATATCTAGAAACAGATTCTCTTCATAGCAGGCAAGGATCTGCGAGAGAACGTTCTACTGAGCCACGGGACAACTGCTTTTTAGTGAATTAGACGTGTATCTGAATAAAAAATAAAATAAAGATATCGCCACTGATGCCGAAGTTGAGAGGCACCATTGGTACAAGACAAACTCGTAACCTGGTTACGGGGCAGGGGACGAAAGACTGACGTATTTTTGAGCTCCTACGATTCGGGGAGGAATTTTCCTGGACCTGGAATCGCTTGTATAAAATACGTTTATTTATAATTTTTATGACAGTGTTTTACCCACACTCAAGAAAATTTTTAAATAATTTTTGATACATATCAAAAATTGCGTTGGTTGGGTTAAAAACAGGCGTTTATTTCATGAACCAGGCATGGTGGTGGCGCTGGTGGCGGTGTCGCTGCTGCGCTCGTTCATGTTCTTCTCGATGGCGATGCGCGCGTCCACGCGTCTGCACAACAGCATGTTCTCGGCCATCACGCGCGCGCCCATGCGCTTCTTCCACACCAACCCGTCCGGCAGGATCTTGAACAGGTTCTCCAAAGACATGGGCGCCGTTGACGAAGTGTTGCCGTCCGCTTTACTCGACGTATTACAGGTTAGTCATTTTTAGGGTTCCGTATTCTACATGACACGGTGCCAACGGAACGCTATTACTAAGACTCCGCTGTCCGTCAAAATAAATTACTAGGACTGTTGAAGTATGCTGTATACAAAAAATAAACTGTCAAAATTTCTTTTAAAATGTGTGTGATTTTCCAGATTGGGCTATCACTAATAGGTATAGTGGTAGTGGTGGCCGTGGTGAACTACTGGCTGCTGCTGCCCACGGTGGCCATCGGGCTGGTGTTCTACGGGCTGCGGATATTCTACCTGGCGTCCAGCCGCAGCATCAAGCGCCTCGAGGGTGTGAGTGAGTCATCTCTGAGGCTGATTGCCTTTTAGTGCCCCTTTGCTATTGTAGGCCTACCGTTTCACTGAAGTGATGCTCCTGGGGTAGTGTCGTGGTGTTCATCATCATCATCATCAACCGATAGGATCGTAACGTTTAGTTTAAAGATTGCGTACAACAGAATCAACTACACTGTCGCGACAGCGACAGTCTTATGCCAGCGGTATAGCGCTGTCTCGTTTTAACAGTGTCTTGAGTCTGAGTAAAGCCAAAGTGCGCTCTATAGATCTCAGTCTAGTTAACTGCAGTGCAATGCACTGAATTGCTTGCTTGTCACCTATAAATGTTTAGAATTTATAGCATTTTGTTATATTTTGTACGACTTTAGTGGATTGGTATTGCCATATTTTGAAGCATGCTCATTTTGCCTAAAGGTGCGTAAACATTACGCCATTATTTATAGAGCGTACTTTGACTTTGCTTAGACTTAAGATTGAGTTAAAACGGGACAGATTTATTTGAGAGATATACATCTGTCTCGTTTTAACTCTGTCTTAAGTCTAAGCAAACTCACAGTGCGGTCTTTAGATCTCACCCCTAGTAATCTTTACCACGACGCGCATGAGTGTCACATACGCAAATATACGAATTTGTCTTTCCCTTCTTTCTTCTTCTCTCTGGGCTGGTTTCCGCACTTAAACGTTTCCGTCTGTTGTGCGTTTGTCTTTCCCTGTTTTAAACTACGAATGTTTGAGCTTTGCCTACCTAGAGTTTTATGATATCCTTGATTTTATATAGTACAAAATTGATAAAAGATTATAATGGCCCTCTTTGTTTGCCAGCACGTAGTCCTGTATTCTCCCATCTCAACGCGTCTCTGCAAGGAATCACCACAATACGCGCTTTTGGCGCTCAAGAGGCTCTTATAAGGGAATTCGATAACCATCAGGATCTTCACAGCTCTGCTTGGTAAGTCAATATAATCTCCTATATTTAGCTCATTACAGCTGTCATGTTCGAACATGATGCTTTTTTCTCTTTTAAGTTTAATTTTTACAAGATTAAGGATCAGGAACATCACATCACACACATAAACATTTTTGTTTCTTACTAAAAAATGTAGAAAAAAGTTTTATAATATCAAAAAATCTTTGTTTTATTCCAATTGCTGGTTAGAATTAAATTATTGTGCACTAAAAACACTTAAATTGAATTTGGTAACACTGCGGGAATATAGCTTCTCTTTTCCGCTCCTTAATTTCGTATGTAACTATCTCCTTTCCTCATCCATTAATTTATCTTCCTTTATACTCCAATGCGTGTGCGACTGTTCGCGAAGTGAGAGCCCCTGCTGCGTTCATGGCTTCGATAAGTTCGACAAGTAAAGCGCTCTTACACGTTTGCTTTCACCATTACATAAGGAATTTGGCTGACTCCCAATCAAATCGCCGCTTATCTAAGATGCTTTAACTTAAAACGCGAGTGAAAACACTGGTAGAAAATTTATCTAAGAAGAACAGTGCTTGAACACTTGTTTTAAAAATTGCATTGCGTTCAGCTCCAGCTGTCGTAGCATGTGCGGTAAGCTTTTTACAAACATTTTTATGATGATAGTAATTTAGTTAAAACGGTTTTGCATTGTTCCAGGTACTTATTCATAGCAAGCTCCCGCGCTTTCGGCTTTTGGTTGGACCTGGTGTGCGTTGTTTACATCGCTGTGGTGACACTCAGTTTCCTCGTATTTGGAAAGGGTACGATTTAAAATCATTAAAAAGTTTTCTAATATCATTTGGGCTGAATGATTCACTTCCCGGACGGCTAAAAAGTAATGTGCCTCGTCTGGGACTCTACTAGAACACACGTTTCCGAGTATATACCCTAGAGTGGCTGTTTTAGGGTGGATAGCCGGAATAAGCCGTAAAAATCAAACGATTTTTTGATAGAATAGTTTCGCAGACTTGCTACTCGAATTCTGAAGCCGACCGTACATTACTTAAGTCCAGTCGTGAAGATCAGCGAAAAATATCTGAGGGGCTCTCGGCTAATTTGTCAAGTCGCGCGTACAGAAGTTTTACATCAAAAATGATATTTTCAGAGGAGTACGGCGGTAACGTGGGCCTGGCCATCACGCAGGCGATGGGGCTGACCGGCATGTTCCAGTGGGGAATGCGCCAGTCCACCGAGCTCGAGAACCAGATGACGAGTGTTGAGAGGTGTGAACACAAGACCTCTAATCTTATTATATAGAAATACTAGATGCTGCCCGCGGCTTCGTTCGCTTTTAGTATTAGTTCGGATTCAGCTTTTTAAAAATCTCGTGGGAACTCTTTGATTTTCTGGAACAAATTAGCAGATGTTACTCCCCAGGTCTTTTTTAGTTATATCCATGCAAAAAATCACGTGGACCCATCCTTTATGGCGTGAAAGACAAACCAACTAAATTTAGTTACCACTCGTATACATAGTAATGCGTAGTTGTGTGCATGTTTGTGTGTTTGTTACCCATGTATTCGCATACTTTCCATCAGAGAGTCGCTTTCATTTTCAAGCAGATATTGGAAGGATTAGATAATTGAAATGTCATTTCACTCTACTGTTTTTCTAACAGAATACAAGAATATTCGAACATAGAATCCGAGCCACCTCTAGAATCGGACCCCAAGAAGAAGCCGCCACCCTCATGGCCAGAATCCGGCAAACTGGAGTTCAAACACGTGTTCCTGTACTACGCGCCGGGGGAGCCGCCCGTGCTCAAAGACCTCAGTCTGGAGATCTTGCCAAAAGAGAAAGTCGGAATAGTAGGAAGGACCGGCGCTGGGAAATCTTCACTAATAAATGCCTTATTCAGGTAAGTCTAATCTGTTTTGGATTGCTCTGTTAAAAATAGTCCTTTGAACAGTAAGGAGTTTTAATAATGGGTTTAAGCTTACAATGTTTTGACTAACTGATATGGATACTTGCTAGGGCTGTAATTTTCATAGGTATAAATTTTGGTTACAGCCACTGTAACATGACAATTTAGGGTTATAGGTGGTAATAAACTGTTTGCCAAGTTGTAACATGTACCCAGCTGTCCATGGACCTTTGAAAATCCTTTAATTCAGTATAGCTGGATAGTGACCAAGCTTTATAATCAGTAGAGATCAAAAGATTTAGAGCTTCAAAAGCTCAATGGCTAAGCTAACGGCAAAGGTATGGGCTGAAATTCGAAGGGTGTACTTAAGTTCGAATGGAAAGGGAACAGTGTGGTGTGCACAAGGCTTAAAACCTGGTAGGCATTTATTAGTTAGGTACCCATTTAATGATTTACTGGCAGATTGTAATGAAAAATAACGATTGAACTGGATAGAACTTCAATTGAAAATGCAATTGAAATGTGAGCCTCGATAGCTCAACGGTTGAGGAGCGGGCTGACTTCCGAGAGGTCGGCGGTTCAAACCCCACCCGTTGCACTACCCACTTCTTTCACAAGCTTTACGCTTAATTGGAGGGGAAAGGGGAGCGTTAGTCATGATTAGCATGGTTAATATTCTTTAAAAAAAAATTGTTGATAGGCTAGCCACAATCGAGGGTGAGATCATAATCGACGGCCGAGAAACGTCCACGCTCGGCCTGCACGAGCTGCGCAGCCAGGTGTCCATCATCCCGCAAGAGCCGGTGCTGTTCTCGGGCACCATGCGCCACAACCTCGACCCCTTCGACGAGTACCCCGACCAGGTGCTCTGGAGGGCGCTCGAAGAGGTAATTATGTCACACATATACCGACGCATCGACATCGCCTCAACCGTTCAGTATTCTTTGTACGAAACTCCCTACTGCAATCTGCAACGCACACTTCGCTTCAAAAC
This sequence comes from Maniola jurtina, assembly GCF_905333055.1. Classification (NCBI taxonomy): domain Eukaryota; kingdom Metazoa; phylum Arthropoda; class Insecta; order Lepidoptera; family Nymphalidae; genus Maniola; species Maniola jurtina. Next base: position 7,579,173 of record NC_060032.1, read on the forward strand.
ACTAATAAAATAGTTAGTTTTAATTTTTTAATTCCATTGCGTTAAATATGATATGACAACATCACGAAACTTCTCCATCGTAACAATATGACTAATTGCGTAATAGAGGTTACTTTGACTCATAGACTGCGCGTAATCATACTGTAAACCGCTATCTGTCACTTTGATATTTCGAGTCGATGGCATAGTATTACAGAGGTTTGGCTCAGATGGTAACGATGATGATGATAGTAAAATAAAAATAACCTTCATTTTAGAGTCTACAATTTTTTTGTTATAATTAAGTTATTTGCATCACAAAAAATCTCTCAACTCTTAAGCTGAGATCTATAAAGCCCACTTTGACTTTGCTCAGACTTAAGACATTGTTAAAACGAGACAGCGTTATACCGCTGTTATAAATCTGTCTCGTTTTAACTGAAATTTAAGTCTAAGAAAAGTCAAAGTGCTCTCTATAGATTTCAACCTGAGTGCCTCTCGGCAAAGGCCTCTTATAATATTAAATATAGTAAAATAAAGGTAAGAGAATACAAGACATAATGGTAATTTTAAGGTACATTGTTGATAGGTTGTACCGTATTGTAATAGGTGGAGTTAAAAGAAGCTGTGATGGAACTGCCCGCGGGTCTCAGTTCGCGGATGTCGGAGGGCGGCGGGAACTTCTCCGTGGGTCAGAGGCAGCTGGTGTGTCTGGCGCGCGCCATCGTTCGCCGCAACCGCCTGCTGGTGTTGGACGAAGCCACCGCTAACGTCGATCCACAGTACGTATCATCATGATCAACCCATCACCGGCCTACTACTGAGCACAAGTCTCCTCTCAGAATGAGAAGGGTTTAGCTCAGGTCATACTCCACCACGCTAGCTAAGTATGGACTGGCAGACTTCACATATCTTTGAATCACTATCACGATCAACCCATCGTCAGCTCACTACTAAGTACAGATTTCTCACAGTGATATAAGTATTTAGGCCATTATGCGCCACGCTGGCCAAGCGTGGATTGGCAGACTTCACATACCATTGAGAACATTATGGAGAACTAAGGCGTGCAAGTTTCCTCACGATGTTTTCTCTTTACTTTTAAAGCAATTGATTTAATTAAAACGCACATAACTCCGAAATGTTAGAAGTGCGTGCCTGAGATCGAACCCTCAACCCCACCAGAAGGCCGACATCTTAACCTTTCATAGTTCTTAATCCATACTAACTAATATCTGACCGGTCTCACTGAAATACGCCGGGAGCAGCCGGCGGATCTTCGATCTCACAAGAGAAGAGTTAACGCGATAGAAACAGAGGCGTTTGTTAAACTTGCGTTGCAGTACTGCGCGAACTGAATTGAACTCTTATTGCGACTCTTATTGCGTTGCAATAAGAGTCGCTAAAAAGATCAATGTTTTTATTTTCTTTGCAGAACTGATGCCTTGATCCAAACTACAATAAGAAATAAGTTTGCCGATTGCACTGTACTTACTATCGCACATAGACTACATACTGTTATGGACTCTGATAAGGTAAGTACGTGTTGACTCGCTCCAGTAATGCGTGGGGTTGTAATTGCTTATACAGTATGGCATAATATTATTGTAAATTAAACATTTGAAAGGAGCAACCGCCGAGTTTCTTGCTGGTTCTTCTCGGCAGTGGTAAATTATATTGACGATTCAAAAGCACATGTAGAAGTTTATTTAAATAAAAAATATATTCTATTACTTTGCCTTGAATCAGACATAAAAATAACTTGGATAACCTAAACAACTGTCGTGAATTCTCAAAGGTTTTGGTAATGGATGCTGGTCAAATGGTGGAGTTCGACCACCCACACATATTGCTGAAGAAGGAGGGAGGTTTCCTGCGCAGTATGGTGGACCAAACCGGTCGCGCCATGGCCGAGACGTTGGCTAGAGTAGCCATGCAGGTGAGAAGAAAATTTTGAAACCTACCTTCATTTTTCAATTTTTACATTCTGTATGTTTTCTGTTTGACATTATGCACATCCGGCCAACCCTGCATTAGTATGGGATATATCTATACTAATATTATAAAGAGATAAAATTTGTAAGTTTCAAATTTCATTTTATTTTCAAAAAAATTAGAGATCCCTACGAAATAATAATCTAATTGTAATAAGCTACCCGTGCAAAGCTGGGACGGGTCGCTAGTGTACTTGCTCGCTAGTGTAATTTTGACAGATGCTTCCTTCCTTTTTGGAAACGATTCCGTTCCGTCACGTTTGTGACGGAACGGAAATAGAAAAGAAACCATCCCTGTACTTTAAATTTTTTCCGAAAACATTGGTACTACTCGTACATTGTATTTTGTGATACAAGTTTCTTTTCCTTTTTCTAGGCATACAACAAGAAGTACTCTAAAGAATTGGAAGGAACCGACTGAGGTTTTATTTGATGGAGAAGATCTGGTATTGGATCTGTAGTTACTATATTATCGAATATCGAGTGATCTGAGTCGTAGTCTTGAGATTATAGTCTCAAAGTATCGAATACTATATTTATATTTCACACTAATTGTAAAAGTCCATCCAAAACGTTAATTTACCTTAGAAATACCAAGTAAATTATTTATTATTAATAGGGGTTTTGAAAAGCAATACAAACTGAGTTTTGCGGTTCCAGGTAAAATATTTTTTTCTGAGACAGTCTAGTAATTTAACCGAATTACTATTTATCAGTTTATTTTATTATTTTACTAATTAAATCTCCTAAATGATGATAACGATTGGATCTTAATATTATATAAATTAAGAATAGTTGTTATATGTAACTATATACAAAGATAAATGTGAGTTATACAAAGGAAGTGTGTTGTATTGATAATGTAGTTATTATTAGGAGATAAATTATTATTATTACTATTATACAGGATATGTTTGTGCCGTGAACACAATTGATAGGATTTTGAGGCTCTGTACTGCTCAAAAGTAAAAAAAAATTTGTTCCTAAATACAAAAATTCTAAATGAAGGCTGATTTGGCGGAGACGAAAGCTTAAATTCAATCTAAATAGAAATAAAATTAATTTTCCTCATTGTAGTATTTTCGTACTTATGGATATCATAAAGAACTTTCTCTATAATATCATAAAGAAAAATTCTTTATGATATTCAGATTTTTTAAAATATATTTTTATGATTTTTACTTAAAATAAACACGAAGATTAAAAACGAATATAGAGCTATAGAGCGAACTTTGACTTTGCTCATACTTAAGACACAGTTAAAACGAGATCCTTGATATATCTGGATCACGAAACTTAAGTCTGAGCAAAGTACTCTATATTTTTTAGACAAGGCTTTATACTTGGGACCAGTGACCTCTCTTACATCCAATGTGACGTGGTATATAATACGTTTTACGAGCGCCAAGTGAGCATTCATTTTCAATCTCAAAGGTGCTAGTACTTAGTACGTAATTTTAAGTAGATAAATTCAATTTAATTTGATAATACTTAATTATTTTCAATTTAACACTCAATCATGATTATTTTTACTTATATAATTGTACTTAGTGATTAGTGCTAAATTTTTTGTGATTTTTTTTGGTTACCTATATAAATAAGTGAATTTGTAAAACTTTACATTGTTGGTAAAGTTACTGAATGATGATTCCTAATGTTAATGAGGCATGGTGATAGTTAATTTGATGTACTTAGTGCCTGAATGCTTAATCAGTGAGAATTTGTTAATTATTATAATGAAATACAATTTTTATATTTGCATGGCGGTAGTTTTATTTTTTCTAAGCCTATTCTTTACTTACGATTAAGGTCAGGCGTATTATATCGCTGGAGGCAATCTGCCGATTCGTATGTAGTAAGTAAATACAAAATGAGTTCTCACGCTTGATTTTAACTCTGTATCAACTGTCACATCAAAAGCACGGTAAGATCACTGGACACATCTTGTTCCAATTTTTACTGCAATTGAATAATTTTCCATTTCATCTTTAATTTTTAATTTCACTAACCCATTGCCCGTTTATGTATGGACTTATAAAAGGAGAACTCGAGTGCCTGACATAAACGTACTACAATAGCTTGCTGGGTCGGGAAACTTGCGATTATGCAGGTAGTCTCTCGATAGTTATTCGAAGAAAGGATTTTGAGAAATTCCATTGAAACTAAGCTGGGGCGGGTTAACTGATTGATAAATTAATCTTTTTATTGGATAAAATACGAATGAAGGTCGATTTAAGTAGGGATTTTGTTCTTTATATTATGCAGCATGCATTTAAAAAAATTGTATAGGTAAGTACATTTTTTGAATTTTTTAAATTTTGTCAACCATCCCAGGTGCAATTGAGGGCAAAAAATAATAATATAAAACAACAATATAATATGTTTAATTGCTTTATTTTTCTGTTCGCATTTTTTTACAATTTTATACCAACTTAACGCTATCATCATAGAGAAAATAAATTTGGAATGTAATGAGTATATCATACTACAAAAGATAAATTACACTTCTTCGGGTTTAAATACTTAGGTGTACACAATACAATAGTGAGGAGACTATGTAACAATTTACATCAATACTTATTTTCTTATAAGTATGAAACAGTTAACAAAACAACAGCGTGTCAAGTTAATTCGGTATTTATTAAGATTTATATTTTTAGGTACTTTCCACACTGCTGTCTATTCTACACATCCCACATTTTAGATTATCACAGACCTGTAAACCGTCACGTTTTGTTGTAATTCGTAGTTTTTAAAGTAAAGTAGGAATAAAGGAAAGATTAACAGAATAGTAAAGAGAACACTTAGAAAATAATACTTTTAATACTCATTTTTTACGAAAGCTCACAATCGCTAAATATAAATAAAATAAATAGAATACAACCAAACATTTAAATATTAATTAATTGTCATGTTCGCAAATTTCCCTTTGGCACAAGAAAGAGAAACGAAAAAAGTTCGTAAGTAGCTTCAGAAACAGAGATACTGAGATCTTTAGAAAACTGTATACAGATTTCGAGTTTACCTACGTCTAATTACAATACCTTTTAAATGTGATCAGAATATGTACTTTTTAATAATCTACTCACAGTCTTGATACTTTTTAGCGGCACAGATGTCCATACAAGTCCCGCGGCCTTCCCGCTCACACTATCACTACTTTATACACAATATGTAACTGCCTCGTTGCTTTGCAGAGCTGTGCGAGTGTCCGTAACACCAAACGTCACAAGCGCCGAGTGTTTCACACGAGCGCGGTTAAACTTCCCGAACGAGAGTTTTTACTCTCCTCAGTCTCGATGGTGCTTAATTTATCCTGTAACAAACATCCACATTTAAAAAAATTGTCACACAATTCTACAACAAAGGTTACTTTTTCAATATCGCTAAGAAGGTATGCTGAAATGTGTAATGTTATCGCAAATAAGTAACACTTTCAAACACCTAACTTTCTGTTACTCGTCGCTATAGCAACTATTTGAATGCGCTACCATGCGTGTATCAAAATTGATCCTTATTTTTTTTTTTTATTTTTTTTAAGGAACAAAGGAAGTAAATATTACATTAGCATGTCGTTGAGGCGACCTTGAAGTTTTTATGTATCCCAAAATTGTCTAACTCCCCGAATGAAGTGTGTACCTCTCTAGCGGGCTGGTGCGGCGGCGGCGGCGGCAGCGGCAGCGCGAGGCGCAGCGCGGTCCAGAAGGCGCGCTCGTGCACGTGGCGCCACGCCACCAGCCGTGTGCGCCGCAGCACCTCCACCAGCCGCGACCCCGCGTCCTTCGCCTCGCGCTTCAGCTTCGGGAGATCCTGCGAACCAACATAATCTATCAAAACACTGATGAAAAAATGAGTGGTGTACAGGGTTCGAAACCACGACAGGCATTAGGTAGTTACGCATCTATTTAGTGGCCTATCATAATGAAGCATTGAGCTATTTCAACTAGGGTAAGCAGTGCTTGTACGTCTCTGTGAGCTGCACGCCAGAGCGAGCCAAGTAGTAAATACCTGCAGTAAGACGACGACCGGCGGCACGGCCAGCGCGCTGAGCTGGCGCAACGCCGTGAGCAGCTGCGGCGGCGAGTACTGCGCGGGCGACAGCACAGCTACCACGGACCGGCAGCGCGAAACCTCACCCACCAACTCGCTGTACCCTGCCGATACAAATTCATATAATTAAGCTACGTCTCTAACGTCTCTCTACGTCAAAAACATCAAATATGATTAAAAAATCGATGAAAAATTGAATAATGTTAATTTAAAAAAAACCTTAACTTCAGTAAAAAATAGTATAAAACAACTATCTGTTTTTTCTGAAGTAAAAGTTTATTTCATTATAAAAGAACCACATTGAGCAATAATGATGATTGATTCCATGCATTGGCGACAGGTCGTCGATTGCCATCGAGGCGTTGGAGGCACAAGTGTGTGTCTGTCCATCTATCAAGCTCTATTGTGGCAGGGCGCATACTCACAGTTGTCGGGCTGCGTGGACAGTATGACGGTGTGAACGCGGTACTTGTACTTCAGTGACAGCGTGGGCAGCAGTGCGCCGCGCACTAGCTCCCCGTCCACCGATGTCCAACATACTAGCACGTCAAATTCTTTTTCCAAAACTGCAACAAAAGCTTTTAATAAAATCTTTCTCTTCTATCAAAAGTAGGCGACCATAGGCAAGCTTAGATCAAAAGTGTTTCATCTCAAAAATATTAACTCAAATTACTATCTGGACGGAAATAAAACTGAAGTAACCATGCTTTATAGTTTGTATCTTCAAAATACCTTCTTAATATCGTCTCTTAATCTTTTTTTAGAATATTAGTTTTCCTTAGTTTTAGAAAAAGTATTTTTGAGTTGAAACAGTTTTTATATAGATCTGATAGATATAGTTTTGATTGAGATCCAACCATGTCAGGGTAACTACTAATGTCACATTTTGTCGTTGGTAAATACAAATCTCGAAAAATCTAGGTCTTGGATAGGGTAGTTTAGTTTTCAATGTGCGATTCAATCAAACCTATAGTGCGTGCAAAACAAGAACAACCTGAACAGGGCGTATGTCTGCGCATTGTACATAATTAGGTCTCAGCCGAGTTTATGTGTTTAATCTTTAGTCTATGACCTGCACAAAAAGCCGTGTCGCAACTTCAGATTGGACTACTTGTTTGAAAGATCGATTTCCAATATACATATAGAATGTAACGGCTATACTCACGTATTTAGTTGATGTAAGCCCGACTAGTTTCGAACATCCGGGACCGGGATCAAAAAGGACTGGAAGGGTTCGAAACTAGTCTGGCTTACATAAACTAAATGTTAGCTTCTTTACTTATAAAGAACTACTGGTATTGCGATTGTCGTACCTCTCGCGCGATGTGCGGCCGTGGCGGCGCGCGCGCGCGCATGGCGGGCGGCGAGCAGCAGGCGCGGCGTGCAGTGCTTGTGGAACACGACCAGCGACAGCAGCAGCATGGCGCCCGCCGCGCCGCCCAGCGCCAGCGCGCGCCACGGCACCTCGCCGCCCGCGCACCAAGCGCCGTCGCCGCTTTGACCGTTAGCTGTAACAAACATTAAAGAAATATTATAAAGATAGAAGATTTCAAAGAAAGATAATATTAACGTAACACATCTATGGCATAGGTAATGCCATTACTAGACAAGAACAAGGTTTAGCATTCTACTAATATTATAAACGCGAAAGTTTGTATGTTATAGGCATGTATGGATGTTTGTTACTCTTTTACGCAAAAACTAGAGGACGGATTTGGTTGAAATTTGGAATGGAGATAGATTATACACTAGATTAACACATAGGCTACCTTTTATCCCGGACAAGCAATGAGTTCCCACGGGATTTTGAGAAGCCTATATCCGCGGGAACGAAGTCGCGGGCATCAGCTAGCTAGTAGGTTAATTAATTGACATGACTTACCCCTATAGTGCACGGTGACGTAGTTCCGCGAGATGACGTCATTGCTGCGCACCACGCACACGTACGCGCCGTAGTCCTGCGCAGACACGCTCTTTATACTCAGGTACGAGCCGATGATGTCCTCCACGTCGTCCCTGCAAAGGAGACAATGTTGTATGATACCAGGGCATCAAGCGGTCAGCCCCACAGTCATGTTAACTAGTGCCAGTTTTTAGGACTCAATGCTAGAAATGTATAAATATACATAGCTCTAACAGTCTTTACAGGATTTATTAAAAAAATATTGTTAAATGAAAGATAAAAACTTGGAACTAGTTTAAAATATTGTTTTATTATTATGTTACGGACAGAAAAAACGCGACTCTGGTTCTTTTATTGTCATAATATGAAATAAAGTAGGTATCTACTATACTATCTCCGCGGAAAGAAGTTAGTATAGGTAGAGCTCTCCCATACAAATGATAGAGGCAAAAATCTCAGTGGGCGTTAGCCATTTTGAGTCACCAACCAATCACAAACATGGTTTCAAAAAACATTCGAAATTCAATTCGAAAATGTTTTCAAAAAACATTCGAAATTCAATTAGAAAACATAGTTTCGTTCTAAATAATTGGTTGGTGGCTTAAAATGGTTAGCGCCCCCTGAGATTTTTGTCCTTATCATTTGTATGGGGTTGCGTAAGAGAGAGCGCTATATAGAGCCTTCTTTTCGCGAACAGGGTATAATAGTTATAAAATAATGACATACGTAAGTCCATCGATTGAGCAAAAGACGACGACAATAAATATTAACTTAATATCAACAAACCAATTATCTTAATAGAAAAAAATGAATGCTCGAGTAAGCCGTAATTCAACCCGACCTTTTGCCCAACAACGCTAATACCCGGAATACCTAATTTCGACTTAGCAGAAGCACGGGCAATTTGGTTAATGGATACAAGGCATAATAACCTCTAATCAAGATGACATTACACACGAACTTCGCCGGAAATTTCATGCGATCCATTATTATTTACGACAATAGCGAATTTATTGTTTGTTTCCTGGTGGAACTGTATGGATTTTGTAATAGACTATTATTTCGTGGCTATAGGAAAATACTCATATCAAACTTCTCGGTGATTCGCATCCTGCATCCCCCACGGGATGAGAATACACGGGATATCGTAACTCCATACTCGTATTTGTTGACGCTACAGAGTTCTAAATAAGGGGTACACTCACCTTGTAGTTTTAATCTCAATCTGTGTGGGTAAAAGATCGCCCTCAGTACCGTTCGGCCACACCTTCCACCAGCGCAGGTCACTTCTAGCGTCTGCTAAGTACAACCGTCCTGGTGAAAAGGAAATAGAAAGGCTATGAAATAATATGTAGGTAAGCGTAACGAACGCGCACTTTTGGTTTGTTAGTGTGAGTATAAGCTGAAAATCAGCACGTGGGTATAGTCAGTCAATACACAATATATCTAGGTTGCTATATTATGCTATATGTAAAACAATGGAGATTTTATTTGTTAATCAAAAACTAGCTTATTTCCACAACTCCTTCCGCGCAGATTTAGGTTTTTAAATTTCTTCTTTGTTTTCGGAGATCTATATCGATAGTACGCCATTAAAGTTTTCGTAAATTAATGTCCAGAAATCGTCCAGTTTGGATTTTATTAAGAGTACAGATTCCTAAGATACATCCATATTCCTACAAGTAGGTAATATGTGTCAGAGAACACTTTGTTTTTAGACAAATAATGAAATCAGATGTAATTGAAAACATGACAAGATGCAGTACCTACTGTTACTAAAAATAATAACAGCTAATTTCTTAGAAATCGCTGGCAACATTCGAGATCGTTTTGGTTCAATTAATAGTTGCGAGAGTGTATTATTTTAAGGCTTGCACCTACGCTAAGCGCGACGGAAACTAAATGACGTCGCATTGAAAGCGCGCGTACGCGTGCACGATTTGTAAAACCAGGTAAAGTAAGCCGTGAACACAATAATGACGCTAAAGACGCGCTCCGATGGCTCAAAGGTCGCGTAGGTTGCGTTGGAAGTTTGTAAGTATTACAACTATTACTATTGTTGAACAATTGATGATTACGTTTTCATCCGCGTGGATTAAGGTTTCTAGAAAATCCTTATTTTCTAAAATAAAAGTAGCCTTTCTCACTCTCCAAGTCTATATCGATATCCATGTTACAAATCACGTTCACCCGTTGCTCCGTTGCGGTGTGATTAAAGGACAAACCAATAACATGGGTAGTGATTATATTGCAGCTTCTAGCAGCCGCGTTGGAAAGGTTTCCGTCGCGCGTTGTGTAAGATTTCATATTTCATTTCAGAATTGTGATTGCGAGAAAGTGACGGTCACTCACCAATAAGCGCTTCGCAGAAGAGCCGTAGTTCGCTCCCTTCCTCCACCCACTGATCCTTTGAAATGAACATTGTTTTCGGTGCATCCGCGGGCTTTTCTGTTGAAAAAATTATTGGATTTTTTTAGAAAAGATTCAATTATAGTGAGTGCAATGTTTTGATGAATGTTGGTTATATTTGTGTAGTCGGCAAACAAAAGCAGACTTTTCCATACTATTTTTTTTTTGCTTGTTTTGGGTTCTGAAAAAGATATTTTTATATTTTAAATATGTATCTAGATTAGTCTGCCAATCCGCACTTGGCCAGCGTAGTGGACTATGGCCTTCTCTTACCGAGAGGAGACCCATGCATGTATGGAGCCAGTGATGGGTTGATAATGATGATGGTAAATATTATGGTCTTCAAAGTTGCCAACTTATTAAAAAATCCTCTTGTGGTGCCCATGGACAACTGGTAAACTAATTTACCATTAATTTACCTGTCAGACGTCCTGTCTGTTCGTTTGCCAGCTGTTGCTACAAAATACACGAATATCATCATTTCGCGCCATTTCCTCGAAGTGAAAGTTGCAATTTAAAACCAAACTTTCTTTTGTACTTAAAAAGTCCGGATAATAGACACGTCTCGACTCTTGAAGCTCGACGTGATCGCATGACACTATCCAATTCAGTGATCCGTTACAAGAGAGACAGAGTTTTTTTTCTCAGAAAAATTGTAAATAATGATTTCAAACAAGATATCACTGGAGATGGTAAACCAATGGATTTTTTTAATTGTATTGTTAGTTAAGTTTTAGATTAATGTGGGTTTAGAATTTTATAATTTCTATTTCTGGTCTGGTAGGAAGCGCTTCGGCCGTGGCTAGTTACCACTCTACCGGTAAAGCCGTGCCACCAAGCGATTTAGCGTTCCGGTACGATGCCGTGCAGAAAGCAAAGGGGTATGGGTTTTAATAAAAACTGTCATATCCCTTCCAGATTAGCCCGCTTCCACCTTAGACTGCATCATCACTTACCACCAGACTAGATGGCAGTCAAGGGGTAATTTGTATCTGAATCAAAAATATTAAGAGGATAAGTTGATTACCTAAAATATCAAGTCTGACTGTATGCGTCTCGCTGTGTGTTTCGTTGCTGAGCCTGCACGTGTAGTTGCCGGAGTCGGTGTGAGCTGCTCGCCGCGTGTACAGCGTCTGGTTAGCTGCCTCTGGGTACAGGATGAGGTTCGACACGCCCGCCGACCATGGGTATGCCACGCCATCTTTGAACCTGAAAAAGTTAAAACATTAAACGTTTGCAAATCGAAATGTGCCGTGGGGTGATGACAGATCATTGTCGTCATCAACTCCACTTCCCGTGTCGTGCGAGGCAATTACTAAGGGAATATGTATAACGGAGAACGGGCAGCAGCGTTCTCTGTGCTTCTACTACTTACCATCTGCTGCGATCACCACCCCGGGTGTCTGCCTAACGTGATGATTATGGGCAAACCCTCCCGTAGGGAAGAGGCATTTAGTTCTGGTTTGTAACTAATGTAGTTGTTAACGTTCTTTAGTTTTACGGCAATGTACAGAGAAAAATAAAGATTTTTCAATAAAAGAAAAATGATCCCAAGAAACTTCCTTGAACTCGAAGGACCGTTTTAACGTTTGTCAACGAGCAGAGACAACGAAAGAATCTATGGCACTAAACTATTTGGTACAACATACATCAAATTACGATAGATGATTTATCAAACACGCTGTATATACAAGCAGCTGTAGAATCGCGGAGCGTATTGACGAGCAAACACAGTGGATACGCAGTTTTAGGAATTTGGGATATAAGCTTTGTGTACGCAAACGCAAATCTTCGCAAATCATGTTTGCATAGTTATCAGTTCAGCTCAGATGTTAGTTAGGACTTGGGTATTTGACATCAAATAACATTGTTCTTTCTAAAATAATTGTGTTAAAAACCTAACACCACGTGGATGAAGTTGCAAGCATCATCTTTTTTGTACAGAGATAGCTTGTATCCATACTAATATTATAAATGCGAAAGTGTGTCCGTCTGTCTGTCTGTCTGTCTATCTGTCTGTCTGTCTGTCTGCTACCTTTTCACGGCCCATCAGTTTAACCAATTGCGACGAAATTTGGTACAGGGTCAGCTTATATCCCGGGGACGGACATAGGCTACTTTTTATCCCGAAAAGTCAAAGAATTCCCATGGGATTCCTAAAGACCCATCCGCTGAACCGATTTGTATGAAATTTGGTACCAAGGTAGCTTACGTTCCTCTAATTGACATAGGCAACTTACTATCCCGGAAAATCAAACAGTTCCCACGATATCTTTAAAAACCTAAATCCACGCGGACGAAGTCGCGGGCATCCTCTAGTCCCCTATATACGAATATAATAGGCTACTTTTATCCCGGAATACCAAAGAGTTTCCTGGGTTTTTTAAAAACCTAAATCCACGCGGAGAAAATCGCGGGCATCATCTAGCACCTATCAACCACATAACCCTCCTTTGGGCTTCGCCGCAGTCGGGTAGTAAAGGTACGCTTGATGCTGCGTACCTTTGTACCTGCCCGTAGGTACGTGCTAATTTTATGTACGATTTGGTATCAGCTAATGGATTAGTTAGAAGAACAATTTACATTAAAACAGATAAAGATCGTATTGATAAAACTGTGCCATAATAATCATTCATTGAAATGAGATAGCGTGCGTTCTTAGATGTTTGCATTTTGCAATCGCGATAACTATGGTTATTTGAACGTATTAACTTGCAAGTAACGTCGTCTAAGTTAGATTGGTACCTACAAAGTTCGATGTCGCTTCTAGCACAATTCGCATTTCGAGAGAAATTCCCGAATCGTAGAATCATTAACACAAATAAATCCAGACTCCATTTTCAATTGCATTTAGATTAACTTCATAAACACCATTAGGCTCTTGATCTCATTTTCGCCCGAGTTTAACTATTCACGACGCGAAAAAAAGAAGTCTACTGTTTTCAGGGTACATATACCAATGCATGTATGCATGCACGTGAGTTTTATATTCCACTATAATTTCTATATGCCTGAACAGATTTGTATGTATGGGGTATCGTTAGAATCCTTACATCATACGAGTGACACGAGCTATAATTTTTGTATGAAAGGTCAATTTTTTTTTATTTTTTAGGTAAATCTGGACTGATTGTATGTTTTCTAACCGCGGAAATAAAACTGATTGTTAACGAGATCAGTCCAGTAAAAAAAAAGTAGGGGGAATAGATAGGTTTAGCAGTTTTATAATAGCAGAGAAAACAGTTATTATTTAAACACATAGAGAATTTCGAATGAACAACTAATGGAGCATTATTCACAGAGTCGGCTGCGGTGAGACAGACGGTGGACCCTGCGTCGCATGCGGTGGCGCAATGCACTCGCAGCTGCCGATGACAAGGGTTCCGCGAAACGGGGATTACATTATTAAACTCTCACAAACGAGGAAATAGTATTTCTCGGAGGCTTCAATGACATTTGCGACTGCACGACTCATTCGAGTAAAATTGCTTGCTAAATATTAGATCCCCATAATTCGGTTCGAGCCCGCACCACTCGTAACAGCTGTAAATCGTTCAGGGAATAAAGCTTGCGCAAACAAAACGTCACGAGAAGCCAACGATTCCCGCGAACAGTAAAATTTTGCGGTAGCCGTTTTTGAATCGTTTGAAAGTTAAACAAACATTTGCGCGATGTTTCATCGCAAGGCCGCGTGGGGATTGTTTCCGAGAACCGGCGGCAGAGCGCGACCTGGTGAATATCCATTGGGTAGATTCACCGGTAATATTCGCTTACTTGCAAAGATATTATGCTGATAACTGTACCGGGCGTTATACTGTGTTGCTCTTCCGAGCTAATGGAACTTTCGAATCGCATTATCTAAGTCGCATCGTACGTTCCTACGAAGCGTAGTTCAATATAAGCTTCTGAGAAAAAATATTTATAAAGTATTTCGTATGTTTACGGTATTCGCGTCCCTGGGAGAGCGTTGCAAATATTTTAATATCTGTTACAAAGCAATGATTCACGCTACATGCATACACGTTTTGAATTCATATTTTATTGAAATTTTTATTCTTCTCGTAAAAAAGTGTGCGTTCAGTCCTACAAACCATAATAAAAACGGTGCATCTACCGCAATTGCCTTTACCTCAGAACTCATAATAGTATTATTATGACTCCGTTTCGTAATTATTTAGAAACGATGGTGGAATTTATTTTCCTTTGCCCGATTTTATTGTACTATGTTCAGAGTTGTTATAGTACTTATAGTACTACTCACTGTTCGACATAACTGTGTGTCATTGTTCATTATTTTTCCGCAACAATGAAGATTCGAAGAAAAATTATTGAAACGAGTTGAGGTACACGCACGCGGTTTTGCCGACGGAAATCCATAGCATCGTGGACGAGTAAAGGGGGAAAAAGGTATAAAAAAGCCGAATGCAGACGCAGTGCGGTGCACTTTGTAGTCTCCGCTCAGCAGTTTTTTGCTCCTCGGTGCAAATGTTCATGACGTGAGACGACTCCGGTAACTTGGGGGCAATTATTTTGAGATTAGTCTGTCTCTGACAGTATATTATTTTCTTTTAACTTCTCTGTGAAAGGAAGTTTATTATATGAGAGCTTTACGAAATTACAAAGTATACATAAAAGTTGATGCCTGCGGCTCTGTTCGCCCTCATTATTATCATCATCGAGACAGCCAAAATGCAATCACGACTGAATGTAATAATGGCTAAAAAATATATTCTACTCGTGATTGCATGACTTATTAAGAGAACTATTAGGCTGCCTTCTTTGCCGCAAAGGGACCGCGCGGAGGCAGCGCGGTTGCAGCGTTACGGCCACGCTGCCTCCGCGCGGCACTTTGCGGGTGTATCTGTTTTTGATGTTTACATGCACCAAATAAAATAATGAGCCTCGTAGCGTGATATCAACTCGTGGGAGACATCAGAATTTGTTTGAAACTCCAATAGCTTGCTGCAATCAGCAACAGAAATGAACTCGTAAAAAACTTTTGTGAACACGAAGGACTGTTTGAATGTTTTTCAGGTTGAAAAAATCTACGGCACTAACTATACGGTACAACCTTATTAAGTCGTTATTTATGATTTATCAAATACGCTGTAAGTATAATATGAAATTTTATAATGATGCAGGCACAGACTAAAGTTTATAAAAACTATAGTCAGAGAAACGGAGCGGCCTCTTAGAAAATGTAAACTTTTTAATAAATAAAACAAAAATTAAAGGCAGGGCTATAACAAAAAGAGATCCACGATGAGGTCATTCTGCTCGTCCGCCGGCCTCATGCATCTTGCGAATTTCCGAAAGGCGAACCGGTCTTTGACCCGCGCCGGGTTGCAGTTGGGATCCAGCCACCAATCATTGGCGTGCATCCGACACCGGCACAATGTGTACAGATACATAATTATTATTTAAATACATATATTATGAATCTTTTAAGTCGAGGCTATTATACAATTAATGAATTCCTTATTGACAAAGGTGCGTGTAAGCAATCTGCTGAGCTTTGAACATATTGTAACTTTTTTATGATTTGAGAAGAGCAGTTCTGCTGAGTTTCCTGCCGGCTCTTCTCAGTAGATTCTTCTTTCCGCACCGGTGGCAGTCATAGACATATTAGTTGTTATCTTACATGAAATAGGTAGATTTGGATCTTGATTTTTCTATACATTAGGTACCTACCAACAGAATAAGGTTTCCATAATTATATTGTGAATAAAGTTTAAGTAAAGGTGTGGTTTATTTATAGAAATCATTGAGTGGCGCATTTGGCGTGGATGTATTGAGGAGCTGGCGATCAAAAAGTACCTAATACCTACTTCTGATCAAAATATATTATTTTATAATTTCAGGACGTCTTTATGTACGACTGACCCTTTAGTCAGCACGCGGATAAAACAGCTCGGAAGTGCTTTTTCTCCTGCCTTGTTTTACAAAATTAATAAGCATTTCAGACTGAAATCTTATTATTAGGTACTGAAATAAAATATAATCTATGCTACTAAAGTAGCTTTCTAATGGTGAAAGAATTATTAATATGTTCAGTAGTTTCAGAGTATATCGATAACAAACAAATCTTTTGTTTCGATATTTCTTGAAACCTACAAAGCTTGAATTCGAAGTTTTTTAAACAGTTAGTCATAATTTATAACTTATTACCATCAAAACATGAACTCGTATAATGTCGTAATATCATATCAGAAGTACCTAACTGCGTACCTAGGCACTTTGCAAACAAATCACTTAGAATTAGATGATGCAAGCGTTAAATAATAGGTACGAATACTCGATCACAGATGCATGTTTCGCGCGAAATATGACACTATTTAAGTAGGTACACAATATGAGGCTAGCGTCATTCACTGACTTCCCCGGTTTTATGACCCGAGCCCAAGGCCGACCACTTCTATAAGCCCAGATAAAGTGTCAATTGCAAGTAAAACTCGCAAGTCCTTAGTGTGTGTGTAACTTAGTGTTAAAGTTCACGACCGCTAAGAATCTTATAGGTACTTAACAAAACCACAGTCAACGTCAGTTAGGGAACTTCTAACAAAACGTCGAGGGTTCAACGCCATTGTTAAGATTCAAATTTTAGTACGTCTGATGCAGGCAGCCCTAAAGTAGCCCTATTTTCTTTGATTTCACGTCACCATAGCCCTATTATTTGACATATCGTAAACTCAGGATGTAACTGAGAGTTGTCTCACTCTAGTTCACTCTGACAAATCCCCAGGGCTTCATCTACACTGTAAGTTATGAAATGACTGGATATGTGACAATATGAGCCGTCTCGTCGTGGCAGCGGGCAAAGGATTTTTAATAAATATATAATACATACTGTATATTTTAAAATCTTTGATTCACGTCGGCTATGTAGTGCTGAAATACCTACCCAATATTGGACAGATGTCAATTAAGGATCAAACCGAGAGCTCACTCACTCTGGTTCACTCTGTTTGTGTCAAGTAATAATTTGATTTGTATTTGGACTAGTGTCAGTCCTGTTTTCCCTGGATACATCCTACAAAATGGCGAAATAGCGAAATGGTTCGGTCGCTTGTGAAATTCTATAAGCACACTGCACCAAAACTAGTCGATATTTAAAGCGAACTATCCATATTTCCAATTCCATATTAGTATTGTAAATGCGAAAATGTGTCTAACTAAGAATCTCTGTCTGTCTGTCTGCTGGCTTTTCCGTTTAACCGATTGGACGAAATTTGTTACAGAGATAGCTTGTATCCCGGAGAACATAGGCTACTTTTAATCCCGCGAAAACAAAGTTACCCGGGATTTTAAAAGAAAGATTATTCCTGCAACTTTATCCACGTGGATTCGACGTGGATTAAGTTGCAGGAATCATCTACAGGTTACAGAGATAGATGGAGACGGACATATACTACCTACTTACTTTTTATACCCGAAATTCAAAGAGTTCCAAAGAGATTTACAGAAACCTAAATCCACGCGGACGAAGTCGCGTCCCTTATCTAGTTCTCAATACAATTCAATATGTAAGAGTTTAAAACAAACTCCACACATACTCTTTCATAGTTTACAGAGGATGGCTATCTCGTGTGTATGTATAATTAATGTAAATTAAAGGTTGTGAACAATAATAGAAAAAAAAGAGATCTTGCATACGTACAGTTATTATTCCGAACATAAATTCAATCTATCTTAATTTACATACTGATTGATATGATTGACGAATAATAAATATCTAAAGCGAATCGGCATTGTTACCAAGTTGTTACGCAACTGGTTACTTACAAGTTACAACGTCATCACGTGAACAGGATTTGGAAAATCCCAAGGAAAAGATTAACGTTTTTACTACAATAGATTTACCAAAAACACAATTGGTAGGTATGAGTATATTTAATGACGAGGATAATGTTACTGATTTTATTAAAATAGTGTTAAATTAAGTCGCCTCTTTTTAAATAAGAACTACGTCAATATTTTAATAGGTAGATAGAATTTGGATAGTACAATTACTGCCGTCTATTAATAGACAATTTATATCACATCCGGTTATTTGTGACCTTCGTTTTCTTATCGTATTTTTTTATTTTGCATCTCAATTCTCAATGCTTATACAGGAACGCTAGGCTTGCAAGACCCGCAAGGGGTCAAAGTCAGACCCGCAAAAGTTGCAAAGGCACAACCCAAAAAAAACCATACTATCCATACTTAATATTATAAATGCAAAGTCTGTGTCTGTCTGCTATCTTTTCACGGCCTATCTGTTCAACCGATTTTGACGGAATTTGATACAGAAATAGCTTGCATCCCGGGGACGGGACATGGAAATAAAAAATCTCCCACTGCATTTTTGTAAAACCGTAATTAAGGTGTATGGAAGAAGTTGCGGGCATTATCTATTTGGTATAGTACACACTACAGATATAGCTCACATCCCAGGCATTAAGTCAGAGAATCAGAAAAGTCAGTCCGGAAAATCAGAGATGGCACGGGAAAAATACACCTAAATCCACTCGAACGAAGTCGCAAATAATCAAAGAGATTTTCGTAAAACCTTCTACGTGAAATAAGTCGCAAGCATGAACTGTTTGGTGCAGAGATAGCTCGCATCTTGGAAACGAATATAGGGTATTTTTGTTTTTTAAAGACATGACACGGGATTTAAAAAAACACCTAAATTCACGCGAACGAACTCGCGGACATGATCCAGTAATAAATACAAAAGTAGGACTCACACATTATATTTTCTTGGACAAGTTCAGGACTTTGGTAACACTGAAATTATCTTTAGAAGCGTGAAACGGCACAAGATAAGACAACTTATATAAATCTCAACACTAAATCTAAATTCATCAGTTGATTCCGAGAAATTATTATGCGCTGATGCCTGAACAAAAGAAACTAGCATCACCAACGATTGCAAGAAACGAAGAAACGGGGCATTCACTGCAAAGAATTTGTATATAAATCAGCTTTTCGCAAAATTAGTTTCTACCCTTTTTATTCATTTATTCCGTAACAAGATAGCTCTTGCCTGCAATCTCAACTGATGGTAAGTGATGATGCAGTCTAAAATGGAAGCGCGGGCTAACTTGGAAGGGATATGGTACCTTTCTACCATTAGCTCGTATTATATAAGTTAAAAAGTAAAACTTTTTTTAAACTAAAAGTTTTAACACAGGTATTAAAAAGCATCGAAAGTTACTGAAACAAAGTATAAGTTCAAACACGATTATTCTGCTATATGCCCACCTTGTATGCCCATTAGCAAGTTCTTGTCTTGTTATTATACGACTAACTGCGGACTGTCCTGCTCCTACCATATGTCTTCAGAAAGGTAGAATAATCATCTATTGCTATCCAAACCACACATATCTGCAAAATTTCAACTAAATCGGACGATTGGAAGTAGCTGAACAAAAATCAGTTTAAATTTCAAGGGAATGATAATTTACAAACAAATCAAACTAATTAAAAAAGCTTAAAAAAGAGCAATGAGAATATGAAATAAAAAACGTGTGATTCAGTTATGGTACGATTCAAATAACCATTTGGGCTTAATATGAGGTATTTATTTCGAAATTACAGGCAGACACTTCAATTTTATTCCAATTAGTTTAGTGTAGATCATTATTATATAGTGCTTGTATGTCGCTGACTCTAAAAAAGGTATTTTTCAATATCTTTTACGAACTAACATGTCATGCAATCAACTACTCGAACGTTGACGCAAACCGCAACTTCCCTTCGTATTCATACGTTGATAGTTTCTCCGAAACTGAGGTAATTAGGTGCTTCTTGCGAGCGATTGTCACACGCGGCCAATCGTGGAACATCGCCCTTCCATTACTCGTAATCACATGTTGGTCCGTCACGCACTGATGACAATAGATTTACCATATATACATATTTTATAACAGGACATTTTAGTTGAAAAACTAAAAATCTAGGTCCCACTTGCACAAGGACAACTGAACTGATTTAATTTAGGTATTTAAAGCCTTTTCTGCCGTCCATTAACTAAAGGGCCGGTCGTTACAAAAAATAATCCAAATAATAGTTTTTGAAGTCGGATTTATTTTTCTTTTGAAATTTTTTTATTTCACAATTTTTAGTGGCCCCACTGTACTATAATATGTTATGCCCAGTCAAAACCCTACTGTTCACCAAGCTGTTACACTGATCGCGAGCAATTTACTGTTATCCATTGGGGAGTCCTGTTCTCCATCTCCGAAGATATTCATCAGGTCTTCATCAAATTTATATGGTATAAGTATACCCTTTCAAACACAAAGAAAATTTCCAAATCGGTCCAGGCGTCTTAGAGTAATCGGGTAACATACATAAAAAAAAAAAACCGACGAATTGAGAACCTCCTGCTTTTTTCGAAGTCGGTTAGAAAAAGAAATAATTATGCAGCGGCGGTGAATTTTATAGCTCACCACCCGTTTCATTTTAAAACGTTTATTGAACTTTAATAAAATAAAAATGTTGGCAGAATTTTCACAGATCTACGATAACAGAACATATCCGGGCAAAACACGACTGTTGGCGACCCTAGGTGACAATAATGCCACTATCAACATAACAGTGGGAAATGGAAAATAAATATTTCCAACAATGTTGGTTATTGAGATTGTTACCGAGGGGTTGTAGGTACCTAGCTGTGAGATATAGGTAGCAGTACATATAATCCCACCAAAAACATTTCATGTAAAATGTTGCCAAGACTCACAAGTTCATAATGCTTTCACTGTTAAAAAGTGATGAGATCTCTAGTAGAGCCAAGCCCCTAGCTGAGCTTAGAATTGCGCTGCCCATGGGACCTATCCCAAGTCCAAAGTATATAGCTCTTAAATGCTCTTGAGTATATCACATTTATAACAATAAAGAACAAATAACTCTACTTACAAGCTCTGATTTTACAAACCCTAAATCTTGGTTAAAAAAGGACGGCTTGGCCGTTTAATGTTCGTGGTACTTTTATCTGATATGACATTTAAGCCCGGAATAGCTTGTGCGACAATCATGAAGTATAATAAAAATTAGTAATTGTCGAACAAACTATTCCTTATGACCTTAATATAATATGTTATGCCATGTAATGCTTTCACGAACATTAAACGGCCAAGCCGTACTTTTTTAATCAAGATTTAGGGTTTGTAAAATCAGAGCTTGTAAGTAGAGTTATTTGTTCTTTATTGTTATAAATGTGATATACTCAAGAGCATTTAAGAGCTATATACTTTGGACTTGGGATAGGTCCCATGGGCAGCGCAATTCTAAGCTCAGCTAGGGGCTTGGCTCTACTAGAGATCTCATCACTTTTTAACAGTGAAAGCATTATGAACTTGTGAGTCTTGGCAACATTTTACATGAAATGTTTTTGGTGGGATTTCATTTCTTTTTGGCAGGTGCCCTAGATTTTTTTTTTGGATCTATTTTTTGTAGGTACCTACATCATTTTCATGGCCCGCTCTCTATCGTTACCTCTTTTTTTAAAAGCTTTTATTCTTGCAATGTATGTAACTATGTTTGTTTGGGTGGAATCTTGCAACTCAATTTTAAAGCAGATATATCAAATTTCAGTCTTTTAGGACTTCAGGAAACACATTTTTTAAATGTACAGACTGGGAAAAGTTTATTTTCCTGTTGTTTTAATGAAATCCCTAGCCTACATACCAAATTTCAGTCTTCTAGGACTTAGGGAAGTATTTTAGAACTTTTGACTAGAGGGGTTTTGAATGGCAATAAATCTGAAACCATAACAGGTAGACAATTGATACTTGGCACGTTTGATAAGTCTGTCAAGGACATATTATCCTGAAAATATCAGCATTCTAGCGATAGACTTTACAAATAATTTGCTTCCCCCATACGTGGGAGTGGAGGGGGAAATTTTTAAATTTCTTAATTTTCCTGTAGTTTGTATGCAATTTCTAGTGTACACACCAAATTTCAGTCTTCTAGGACTTCGGGAAGTACCCTAGAATTACAGACTAGAAGTTTTGACTGTCAATAAATCTGAAACTATAAAAGCTAGACAATTGATACTCAATGCGTTTAATAAATCTGCCCAGGACATCTTATCCTGAAAATATCAGCTTTCTAGCGACAGATTTTACAGATTTGCTTCACCCGTAAGAGGCGTAGAGGGGGGGCATTTCCAATTTCTTAATTTTCCTGTAGTTTGTAGTCAATTTCTAGTCTACATACCAAATTTCAGTCTTCTAGGACTTCGGGAAGTACCTTAGAGGTTTTGAGTAGAGGTTTTGATGATCATCAGTGAGGGACGAAATCGGCGTATTTTAGGTATCAATAAATCTGTAACCATAAAAGCTAGATATTTGATATTTAGTATATTTGGTAAATTTGCTGAGGACACCTTATACTGAAAATTTCAGCTTTCTAGCGTCATCCAGACCGAAGTTATGACGGGTCGAAAATACGGCGAAACACTTCGAGAAAAAGGTACGTAGCGCCCCGGCCGCCGTTTGGCTCGTCTTGGCGGGGGCACTGCCGTGCCCCCTGATACTGACTACAGCAAATAAGAAATACGATAAGAAAAGCTTTGAGATGGTTTGAATAACAATAAACCAATCAGTGCTGAGTCAATGATTCATTTGTTGCATAGACAACAGACATTGTTGCAAAGAATTGCAAAGTTCACTGCGATCAAAATTAAATCATTCATGTAAAAATAAACGATTAATGATGTTTTGTTACTAGATTCTTCTTCACATTCGTACAACGTAGGTGCTAAGTGCCAAACGAATCGAAATTGAACACTTTTTTATGATGACAAACCAGTCTGTAAAGCGAGTCAGAGTGAAGGTTTTATTTTTCATTGAAACACAATAGTCACTGTATAGAAAAATGCAATTCAGATGCCCACGCGCCAACAAAAGGAAATAGACACCGATTGCGCAAAGTATTTAATTCCTAGAAAGCTAATTTGCTATCAAGGTAACTTATTATGAATAGCACAAACCGAAACACCTTCAGATGTACCTACTTACGGTAAATCAGCAAAGTTATCTTCTTATATATATAAAAAATAATGTTCGTCTCTCTGTCTGTTCGTCACCAATACGTTCGCGCATTGTTCATCCGATTGAGTTCAAACCTTATACCTCTACGGTTCAAACTTTGTGTAATTGTTGATCTTTGCAGGAAGATTTCTTACAGCACGATCAACGTAGGTACAATATGTGGCGTGCGAGTCACATTGCAACGCATACTTATACATATGTTTTTTATTGAGACGCTTTCGAGAAATAAGAAACGGTCGACGATTCTCCACTTTCTGTAACGGTGGCACCGTTGGTTACGAAGTTAACCAGCAGAAAAATAACGCGTCAATGAGCCGGATATACGCATTATGCGAATGTCTACAGGTACGATGATAGCCACCACGCCACGCTATATACACCACGATACTCGACATAACTCCTTGATTTATTTAATTATCTTATTATCCTATCACAAAGTAAAGGATTATTATTATTTAAATGAAAAGAAAGCTTGGGAATGAGCCAAACAGCTTTGATAGTTCTAGTAAGTATAAGTGATTTTGTAAAGTGGTGATGGTAAAAAAAAGAATACCTGGCTGAGTTTATTGTGGGCTCTTCTCAGATTTGGGCGCGTTTGGAACCCTGGTAGCTTTAGTTTTAAGTTAACGTAGTTAATTATCACCACTACATCATTGTTTGACAATGAGAAAGTGTACAATAGTACCCAATTTGAATAAATGACTTTGACTTTAAATATTTATATCCATACAACAAGTCTAAGCCTTATTTTTCACGAGACCTGACGCAGCTTGCGATGCATGCTGTAGTTCTTGGACGCTCCATTTAAAAAATATGGGAGACTGCCAAGACTTCATTTTTTGTATATCTTCTTATTAATTATGTGTTTTTAGTGGAAGACTCCAACAATTAACAATTAACACACACTTGAAAGTATCATAAGCGCCTAGCTGCCACTGACCACAAAGGCGGCGCAGCAATTAAGAAGGAGCAAAGAATGTTCAACTACATGAAGGCATTTCAATGAATAACAGAGCAACAGAAATAATATGGACAGTGTACGGGTAAGAGCGTTCCTGCAGTAACGAGTATAGTAATTTCTTACAGTTAGCGGGAGGGATGCGCGGTGACGACTGCAAGAGCAGAAAAACTTCTAACTACTGAGTGTAAAGCAAAAACATGATACAGTCGAACGAATAACTGAGCCGTACAACACGCATTTCTTCAACATCGATCCAGACATTTTATATTTCAATATTACTTAAAACTAGCGGTTTCAGATCGAAAAAATACTTTACGGTATGTCTGTGAGCAATGGTAATGCCGTATAAAGCAAGACGGTAGAATATCGAAATATTGATAAAGGAAAATTTACAATTAAAGTCCAATACAGTTTAGAATAGTAAGGAAATAAGATATCTCGTAATAATTATTGTAAAACCTTGTAATAAATCGCATTCGTGACTGCCTTGCCCCAAATCGTTTTTATATTTAGGTAACGTATACGAGTACGTTAGATGCGTCATTTACTGCGATAAACAAGGATCCTATAGATATATAGAGATGCAGCTAGTCTATTACAAACAAACATACAATAAAAACAAAAAGTTGTTAAGAGGGCTCTCTCCGTCACTCGTTTCATACAAACGTAGTTTCAATTTCATTTGAATATTAAGCAACCAAAGTCCATGAAATTTTGCAGACATATTCTAGAAACTAATAGCTATGTCTGTGTCTGTTTTCCAGATTTCTGTTAAAATATCCGGTTTCAAAGTTACGCGGTTTTAAAAAAATTCATACAAATCTTTGAGCCCCTGTAATTTTAAAACTACATATTTTTAGATAAATCCAAAACACCACAGACACAGATATTAGTTTCTAGAATATGTCTGCAAAATTTTATGGACTTTGGTTGCTTAATATTCAAATGAAATTGGAACTACGATTGTATGAAACGAGTGACGGAGAGAGCCCTGTTAACATTAGATTGCAACTTTGATTAAAAATTGCAATAATTACTTACTACTGTAATCTGACACAGAAGACAGCTATTTTCTTGAATAGTTTATTTATGCGATGTGTGTATTAACGTTTCCTACTAGTTTTCTTGCCAGACGGTCCTAATACGAGTGTCTTTACACAAAAAGGTAAAGGCGGGTTACATAAGCTGATTCCACGCAAACGAGAGCCGTGTTCTGCGGACGGAAGCTCGCAGGAAACGCGATGAAAAACTGCCAAGAGGAAGAGGGCACTTTGTGATTACTGCGTTGGTGTCCAGGGAATGTATTCTAGAGGTACGTAATGACACGTCCCGGAACAGACAGGTGGCTCGCGCGACTGCGTATGGGCAAGGAATGCCGCTGGGCCCCGCCTGGGAACACGACGCCCGTCAGCTCGCACTGATCGCTAATCTATAGATACATCTGTAAAACTTGATTCATGTACGTGATAACGGCTTTCTTAGTTCTATTAGTGTCATTTTAAATGATTCTTTGTGGTTTGAAATAGCAGAAGAGTGATTTCCAAATACCAATATAAGAAAAGTTGTCGAACACTTCATAAATGCTTTTTAGTTTTTCCTTCTTTGTACTGGATACAATTTTGACGGACGTGGCTAGCCATAATTGTGCTGGACGCTACCGGTATTGATACAAAGCCTTTGTATTTAAATGAGGTGAATGTAGTCGGAAACAGGAACCATTCACCAATCAACTTTTGGTGATAAACCTAGCATAATAAATACAGGATGTACTTCAACCTCTTTGGGCAGGGAATTTTGCATTAACACACGCTAGTTGTTTTAAAAAGACGAGTAGGTAACTCAAGTTTGAAGATAAATATCGAACAATGGACGTTTAACATTCGGTAGCCGATCGCGGTTTCTTGGCACTACGTGAAACTGCAAGTGCACAGGAATTTATTATTGCTATAAGTCACGCGACGAATGCTAAGCAGGCAGCACCCGCAGTGTCGTCCGTGCGTGCTCGGTGCCCCGGCGTCGGCCGCTCGATTGTGCGAAATATAAAATATTAAATTCCGCGAACTGGCCGGAAATGGCTGCTTCATTATGCGCGGCCGGTGCGTGAAATGATCGATTTGGATGATGGGGCTGCGGCGCCGCCGATCTTCTTCTGATTCTTTGATAACATAGTTCTTAGAGCCTGGGACATGGGTCCTTCGGTTTTATGCGGTCGTAAACTGGTTGTTTTAAGATTATTCACTCTAGTAGATTCTGCGTGACCGAGTATATAGCTCACGAAGGAATACAAACATACTAAATAACATTTATGATTATATTCTGAAAAATATACCTTAGTGTAGAATTGCCAATTGAAATCTATTTGAAGGATTATATAATTTGAATTGTACATATTTTACTTTATTTTATGATACCTTTTTATAACAAAACTCTCACAGTCGGCATACTTATCACATGTAGAACAAAATAAGGCTGTCAGTCTTTGATATTCCAGCCATTGTCTGAAGAAAGTACGTCCATCCGAATTTTGAAAATTGCAGATCACGTAAACGTTATTACTTAAGAGGAGTTACATAAATTATTCCAAAGTGTACGTGCAGAGTAATGTATGGTGACCACCGCAGTGGATGGAGACGGCTACGCGCTACACGGCGACAGCATAATAAAGGCACCATGAAGGCTCGATGTCAAGATGCGCGTGCGATAAGGAGAACTTCATTAGAAATTTCGATTCACATGCCGGTATGATGACATTATATTGAAACAAGCCAACCCACCCCCGACTTCGCTTGAGTGGAATTATCTAAATCAGCGAGGGGATAGACATTTTAAAAACCTAAGCCACATAATATAGTTTAAAAACCTAAGCATAAATTACGGAATATGTCGTTTATTTTAACGAAAAGCTCAAATGCTAATAGTATTTGAGCTTTTGGTTAAAATAATAAAAGTTAAAATTATCGCGTTGCGCGTTGATAGATCAGTCAGTCAGTCAGGACAAGTCTTTATACATATATACTATAGGTAGAGAATGGGGGTACTTTTCAACGATTTTTTCGGTAGGAACAGCATTCCGAACCAGTGGTAGATTATTTTGACGATTCAAAAGCACTTGTAAAAGTTTAATTGAATAAAAATAATTTGAATTTGAATTTGAATTTGATGTCAAGAACTAAAATTGTACCTAATAGTTCAATAAATTATAACGGATGCACAATAATGCACTTCGTATTCGTTTTGTTGGCGCAATGCCATTCATTTAGGAAATGAGGTTGTAAAATTATTCATATACCCATCTTTGATGTTCCTACTATTTGAATGATCTTTATTTGTTCAAACTTCAAAAACAATAGTAATGTAAGAGCAGTCTTTGTTGATTTATTTAATGGCATTATTCGAAATATATTACGGCATGCAGCTTGTTCACATTTTACAAATCTATCATCATCTATTTTAGATCCTCCTTAGTAGAATAACAATACTTTCTTATAAAAGATTTAAATGCGAAATGCAAAGGTTTTCTTGACAGACGCGATAGACGGACAAACAGACCTCAAAAGGAAAAACGGAGCCCTAAAAATGAAGACAAACTACGCTTGCGTGTGTGTGACGACACCGTGACGACACAAATTACATAGATATTGACGCGGAGTTAAGCATCTTTTAACACCTTTATGGATACATCAAAAAATGGCGGCCCGTTACCAGGGCTGAGCAAAAGCAGTAAAATAACAAGCAGCTCAGCTGGTTTCCTTGTACACCATTCAAGTTGAGTCCATTTTGCGGGGCATTGCACGATCAACTAATATGACAATCTCTCACATTCTGGTTTGGTTAGTGAATGCACCGCTTATGTAGGTGCGTATAGTGCGTACAAGTATGTTTGAGCATAGAAATTGACAAATTGCAAGAGATATTTGCTTTACACGTGATCGCGTGTATGTGTCCAGCCGTAGGGCTTATGGGCGGCGGATCTTAGGAGCACGCAAAGATCTTCCAGCTAATCGCTCGACGTATCGCCAGCCTCGAGCAATTATTATTAGTCTTCTCGGTAGCAAACCGTACTAATGTATCGAAAGATGCTAATTGCATCGTTATTAGAGACACTTATTTGATTAGAATTTGTTTTTGGTAAGTTACGCTAACATGGATTCCTTATGAAGTCTTCGGCATTTAGCTGTCGGTAAGTGGGTATGTGAAAGCTATTTTCGCAGAACACTTTAAATTAAAATATTTTACACGCCAGATTGGTTCGTTTATCTATCCCTATTTTCATATTAGTTAATAGTATAAAACAGAAAAATCTTATTTTGCTTCAATACTCAATCGATTACACAGAATTTGCATATCCGGGAAAAAGGTTTATGGAATTTTAGAAAAGCAGACGAAGTTCTAAGCAAAGGCTAGGGTATTTTATATGACTGATTCTAATGATTTTCGTCTTCCGGTCTGATGACCAACTAACACATAGTACGCGACCATAAATATTAAACTTAATAGATTGAGACGCACCTGAACGGGCCCAAACTAAATTTAAGTTAGAGTAAATTCAATTTTCTCTTTGGTGAGTTTCTTGGGGTCATAGTGTTTGTTTATGTGGATGACTTAGCGTTGGTTCACAATTTTATATCATTAACATCAAACTGTAACAAGTGCAAAAAATAATACTATTAGTATACTTATTAATAGGTTATAATATAGTGTTATGTATCCGCAAGTGGTTTTTGATTTGTTACTAAGCGGTTATCTGTACCTAGCAGAGAAAAGAAGATTGCATGTGGCCTTGAACTAGGATATTTCCCACGTAATGGTGTTTGTAACGGGTTTGTGTATAGACTTACAACGGCAAACAGTGTAAGTATGCAAATTACAAGTAGGTAAGACAGAAGCAATTACGAGGTTGGTAGATCCGGAAGAGCATTTAGTTTAGTAAGAAATAAAATCTGGAGATAATAATTTTCTTACATGCGTGGCCAAATTCGAACCGAATTTTATCGCCTTTTAGCGCTGATTTAAACTTGTAAGGGGCAAGGCATATTGTCGTAGTAGGTATAGATTGCAGAGCATCGAATGCAATGCGACGCTTCCTTTCTACGTGTTTTAGTTATGATTTATGTTACGTACTTTATCTCGGTTTTTTCTCGTTTTGCTTAACATTACTTAACAGAATATGCCATGCAAAGTCAGAATTAATGGGCCGCCGATGTACGGAGCAATTGTGAATCAACCACACCCATAATTTAAATGTCAATAAATATTGCCGTTGGGCTAAAACGGGTGTTACTGTAGTTTATGTCGGAAACATTAACCACTCCTACATCTTCGCAATTCCTCGACTCGTTAAATTAATTATTATTCGTAATGTTAACGATATCACAAAAGTTTAAAAATCTTATTTCAATGTAAAGGATTATTTAAATGCTATGAATGAAAATAAATTGCTATGAACCAATTACTAGGTAAACAATTCTGCGAACACCTCAGAGGTCTAGAGCAAAGTTCAATATTTATTTAAGAGGTGGGCATACGTGACCACAAGAGGGGAGTGTCGCCCCGCCGAGATGCTGGCCGAATGTTAATTTTCACGATGAAGCCATTCGCCGGACGTGCACAGGCAACTAAACGAACTCGCGCTACGTTTCTCGAAACCCATACGATACGAGTGTGCAATGCCTATTGTTGCATGAATTATTATGCGATATTCCAGAATTAGTATTTCAGATATCGTGCTCGGCTTCGGAGAGTTCGCTATTGATGAGTTCATGTGTAGGCAGACAGCAGCGGGAGTTTCCAATACGTGCATAAGGCACTGATCTGACAACTCAGAATACAAATAAATCAATCATCTCTCTATTGAAGATGCAAGATTTAGACATGTAAGTACAAAGGCCATGAGAAACTAAACTAGAATACCTACCCCGTGCTTGAATGGAATGTTAAAAAAATAAACCATGATTAAGGTAGGCTCATGGTTTTTTTTCTGGATCATTATGTTTGGATTCTGGAAGCAACATTCTAATAGCTAACTCCACAATCTTGTTACTCCTTCACCGGTCTAACACAGAACAGCGACAAGCCTGAGCGTTAGCATTCTTATGTGGTCAACATCCAATTTACTCGTACGAATCGTTTTTGCTCAACGTTTCTGATACAAATTGCTAAGGTTTGGAAGTTGGAAAGCTCTTCCGGCGTCCGTGTTTCCTGCCGCATAATTAATTACCTTCAATCCAAGCTTGAATAAGCATCTCTTAGGCAAGGGCGCTCCAACTTAGACATCATCAATTCTTTCATCATGCCTTACATGATTGTCGTCAAGCACAAGCCTATCTAGTAATAATTTAAAAAAAACAGATACATGGTGGCATGGCTGTAGAATATGGATACTAAGGTATACATACGAGCTCTGTGGTTTAGATATAACATGGTACCACATAGTCTGCTGATAAAGTATGCGGTAGACGTCAGTCATATTAAATTAATATCTAATTACGTGTCGCGATACCTTACACGAGAATTACCTGATAATGTAGGTATAAGATGACATGCGTGATTCCATTCATGGTTGTTTCGAGCGGTGTCCAGTTTCCCATACATTCCTCGCAGTCGGCGAGCACGGTGGTCCGCCCAAGATATCATTACAGATTTATGACATTGCAATATTTGCATCTATATATTAAATGAATGGTTTGCAATTGCTTTTTTGTTGGAGATTTGAAGTTGCTGTTTTGAAGATTTCATCATGTTTGAGACTTCCACTTTGTATAAATGCGAACGTGTGTTTGTTCATGTGAGGGCAAACTAAATATACATATCACATACCTACTGCACATTATACTATGTACCTATATAGATTTGTTGTTTTGGATTAATGAATAATTAACCTTCTTTCTGTTTCCTTTTTTGGCTGG
This sequence comes from Maniola jurtina, assembly GCF_905333055.1. NCBI lineage: Eukaryota > Metazoa > Arthropoda > Insecta > Lepidoptera > Nymphalidae > Maniola > Maniola jurtina. The sequence goes on from NC_060032.1 coordinate 7,610,423, forward strand.
ACTTCCGCAACGTAACGCCTACTTAAATCCAACAATCCAATCAATCATTTCATCCAATCCAACATTTTACCTTTAACTTTCTAATATTGTATTCCATGATAATAATGTAATAGACGTGATTAGAATTTTCCCTAAATAGTAGATACCTACAGTGAGTGCAAAACAAATATACCAATCTGAATTACGACTGATTTGAATATGGCACCAGGCTTATGACTGCGAATTGTATAAAAATCGTATAATGCTTAGTTTATGACCGCGCAAACTGCCAAGTTGCAACTTCAAAATGGATTACTTGTTTGCGCGCACTTTATGTCACCTGATATTATCTTGTAGTGTAGGTACTTGCTTGATTTAGCTAGTAACACCTGCAAAACTTATCTGTTCTCCATAAGTACCTATTAGCATAAGACATAAGGATAAAATGCTCTACATAATATTATCACTGGCTCATAGAAGAGTGGCCGCTAGGTGAGCGGTTACTATGTCAACATTGCCTTGTTTGTAAAGTGAGGTCCACCTATGACTACAATAGGGGCACCACACTGCTGTTCTGATCCTTATTTATTACGTAGGTACCTACTAGGTACACCAAACGCGGTAATAGCTTGTGGTTAAGACATCGGCCTTCTATTCGGGCGCAGCGGTCGGGGATTCGATCCCAGGCACGCACTTTCTTTTTGGATTCGCGTTTTAAACCAATTAAAAATATCACTTGCTTTTATAGAACGCACTGAGCAAACCTGTATGTTTGAGTGTTCTCCATAATGTTCAAAACTCAAAACCATTTATTCAAAATAGGTACCTACTAAGTATTTGTACACCTTTGGTCGGTCGGTCGGGGTTTGGTGGTCGAATTGTTAGATTTGTATATAATAGAACATAATATAGTGAATTACAAAAACTTAAAAATAAAGCTACGAGGGTTCCAAACGCTCCCAGGTCTGAGAAGAGCCCACAACAAAGTCAGCTCAGTTCTAAAAGGTGTGTATAGTCCGCCAAGTCACTTGTCTCGTGGTGCCCTATCGTCTAAACATATTTATTCTGGGAACCGTACTCTGTAGTGGGCCAGCGACAGGTTGATGATGACACTACTATCGTCCAAAAATTACTTACGGCCTTTTGAAACATATTAAATACATTATTACCTACTCGTATCTACGGTTGAAAGTTGCACAGATACAAAATCTGAAAGTCCAGTTATTCCCGTGTAATATCATCTTAGAAACTTGCAGCTTTCAACAAGTCTCATCTCACCTAGGGATCAATAAAATGATGCATAGGATCAATAGCAAAACATTAAACACGTCTCGGATTACATAATGTGGTCATCCTCACCTCATCCTACAAGACGTGTCTGGAAGCGAAAGGTAATCGTGTGAACCGGCGGAGGCTGCAGAGAGCATCCGATCTCAGCTAACTGACATTTCCGTTTGAAATCATTGCCTCTCATTAACTTTCATAACGTATCGTATTATGTATTTACTTTGGGTCAATACGAAGGTTTTGTTTGAATATTTGTTTAAGGGAAGAAGTATGGTTTACTAATTTCAAAATCTTCTTAATATTAGTTTAGTGATTAGAAAGAACTCCCTTGTGAAAAGTAACTAGAGAATTGTAATTAAAAATAAAATATTGATTACACTAATTTATTATTTAGTGATAGTTTTTATAGCATAGCAACCTAGACCCAAGGCTAACTGACAAACAAAATTTGAAAAAAAAAAAATACTATTTTGCGTCCTTTTGTTGGGATCTATATTTATCGAAAGTAAAGCTTCCTCCGATTAAACTTATAAAAAATTATATTTAATTTAAAAATCAGTTAGTGAGTGAGTATAAAACGGTCAAGTGTGTCTTTTGTTCTGAGAATAATAAAAAAGTGTTACATGGCAACCACAGATCAGATTACATTTTCATTATGGTCATCGATTTTATAAAAATAAAACAGCCGATGAAATTAAACACCTTTCAAACTGTGGCTGCAAAATATAGGTCCCATTAAAACATTGAATTGTACAACTATTCCTACGGCAAGGCTAACGCTTGCCTGACGTCGCAAGTTGCAACCCCTACAACGTAAAATGTTGCGAGATCTCACTATATAGAGCCTAGTCTATAATTTTTCATTTAGTCACTATTATTGAATCGTTGAATAACCAATATTCAATAGGAAATTTTTAAAGTTTGGTCTTATAGTGAATTGTGAATGAAAATTCTTTCCTTGAAAACTTCATAGCTACATCATCCCCGAGTGTTATGGGGTATAAATTATACCTACACACATATATAAATCGGATAAAGTTGCGGGCATAAGCTAGTCCCATATAGAGAGAGACAGATACCACAGACTTTTACAAAATTTTAAAATATATAGTTTTATAATATTAGTGCAGTAAAATATCATAAGTGTGACAAACTTAAAGGTTCCTTGGGGCAGGTAGATGGAAATGTTTGTGATCCAATTTATAAGATATTCAGAAGGTGTCTTGGAATTCAAATAGGTACAAGCCTCGGGTGATAATATTTGATTGGCCGCCATGAATGGAAATAATACTGCTATTTGTATGTGGATGCACGAAGGTTCGGTGCATCATAGACTCCAAAATTAGCAACGCTAAATTTTACCTCGTAAACGGAATAGTAACTATACGACTATTGTGAGACTGAATGGATAAACCACAGATATAAACTAAGGCCGTAGTAGCTGTAACAGTTTTACAAAATCACTATAAAGAAATTCAGATTTCATAATCAGATGGATTTAGAAATTACGCAATCTCAGTAACTATAGAGAATACAAACCAGGTAGGTTCCTTACAAGATGTAAACATCCGCTGAGAAGGATGTCACGGAATTTCTAAATGCTAGTTCCTGAGGAAAACAGGATTTGAACGTGAACGAAATCGCAGGCATTTTAGCAATTTTACTAATATTACAATTGCTTGCTAAAATGACTTTAAATTAAGTTAAAGCTTATGAATAGGTACGTGATATTATACTAGTCGTTTTATGGTACACAGTACAGACAGACAGGTGTAGTATGTTTAATTGTTTATGTATAGATATTTTATCACCAACCTTGTGTTTGAAAAATGAAAGCAATAGCTGGAAATTTGTTATTGCTGAGTGCTGACTCAATTCACCAGAACGCGTGAAATATGATTCAGCCTCGAATGACATTCAAAATTCAACAGATAAAACAACTAGGTACCTACTTCATTTTTTTTCTGAATTCAAATTGTGATATGGGATTAAGTATAAGTAATCCCATAAAAATAGTAAAAAATTTAATAAACTTCATTTCACATTGAGATGTAAAATAAAGTTTATTAAACTTTTTACTTTTTAATATATATATACCTACCTACTAAAGCTTTTACTCGAAAAAGTCATGTAGAATTCTATGTATCATCACACAACATACCTACTTTTAAGATAAGCCCGCAATATGTTTCATCGCGCGGTTTTTCCTGCAGAATAACATACGGAAACTGTACTCGATGGTGCGTGCTTTTTAACCCCCGACCCAAAAAGAGGGTTGTTATAAGTTTGACGTGTGTATCTGTGTATCTGTCTGTGACATCGTAGCTCCTAAACGAATGAACCGATTTTAATTTAGTTTTTTTTTTGTTTGAAAGGTGGCTTGATCGAGAGTTTTCTTAGCTATAATCGAAGAAAATCGGTTCAGCCGGCTCTTTTCTAGTTTTCTTATAGAGGTTTTTGTGTCGGGGGCTTTTAATTTTTGAGTTATTCTCGAGTACTTGCGACTTCATACAATTTCACATAAAGTGAGTATTCCCCTTAATTTATCTACGGGAAAAATCGCGCGATATTTCACAGTGCGATAAAAACCGATCAAAACGATAATGAACTGTTACATAAACATTCATTTCTAGAACAAAATTTGGACAGTTTTTAAATATACCTACATCCATCGCAACAAAAATAACGCTTTTATAATTGAGTGTCCTTCACACACAGCGACCTTTTGTCCCGCTTCAACGATATTGGATTTATGGACAAAAAATATTAAATTCTATTGTATTCGAGTTCAAATATAATAAAAAGAATAGTAAGCTACCAAAGATGAAAGATAAGGGGCTAGGCTTTAGGGGCCATTGAGAAAGTTGCAACTGTTTGTTACAACCGTATTTATTATTATTTACCGTATTGATTATTTAATAAAGTAAATTACTACTTAACTATTCTTTAGTAGCAGGAAATCCATCAAGCTACTAGGTAGGTATATATAATTTTCTGAATGTCTTCAAAAATTGTTTTCAAAAACCTAATATTTTTCGTCCATAAAGCTCAACTGTACAAAACTGTACGAGGTACCTACGTTTTCCCAACTGAGTTATTTAGCAAGACCTTGTGCCATTGAAAATAAGGATATCCATACCTCCTTCAGAGCAATTAACTTAACCAAAACACGATAGGACGTAGATCATGTAGGTACCTACCTATTTTTAAAACTGTGTACATAATTTGTTCTTCCCTACAGCCTCTCATCGCGGTTGTGAAGTTTTATACCAATCACCTTGTAGGCTATATTCAACAAAATATGGTTTATAGAGTTGTCCTACAATGTCGTAACAAATTACTAAATGGTTCCACTGTCACATCGTCGATACATTTTTTAAGGAAAACCCAATCAATGAATTTGTAAAACAATCTGTTATGTGACCCTTCTGTAACACAAGCGGGCAGCGGCCGCTTGTAAAGCAGGCTTTAAAAATAATAGGTCCCACAAATCGAGTCGTTTTAACATGTCAGGACAAGCTCTTGTTTTTTTGTGGGTACGAGGAGTCGAGGACACAGTGGGACGCCTATTGGATGTTTTGTATATTTTATGGCCACTTCATTAGGCGCATTGAATTCGAAACGACCACTTGAAACACCTTTATTGACACGTCAGAGATTAGCGCGAACGCGAAATGTTACTGATAAAATACCTTTGTTTCATTTACAGTTTTCACCTTTCTGGCATTGCGACATGGAAAATATATATTGGCTTCGACTTTCGATTTCTAAATTGGTTGATAGCTGGGCGTTTCGTTGGATGAATAATTTTGCCAACAGGAGTTTAAAAATGACAAAAACTGGTTGCACTTTAGAGCGAAAATGTATCAAAAGACTAAAAAGACAGAATTAAATAGTTTTATTATAACAGAAATTAAAAGTGTTTGCTAATAATTAGCTTAGAAACAACAGAAATGTGAATATGGTCCGGTGGAAGGCTGCGGCCGTGGCTAGTTACCACCCTACCGGCAGAGCCGTGCCGCCAAGCGATGTAGCGTTCCGGCACGATGCCGTATAGAAACCAAAGCAATATGGGTTTAACGGAAACTGCCACACTCCTTCCATCTTGACTGAATCATCCTTACCACCAGGTGAGATTGCAGTCAAGGGCTAACTTGTATCTGAATTTAAAAAAAATGATAGAGGAGGGAAGCACGTGGGAGGCACTCACTGAGTGCATCGCAAGTCGCAACTAGATAGGTTAAAGCAGGCTGAGAGGCCGAGGCAGTCCGCCAGGCGAGTGAGGGGACGTGAGGGTGGAGCGGGAGGGGGACGCGGCGCGCAATAAAGAGCCTTCCCGGAACCGCCACAATACAGGTTTGCGGCGACGTGCGATACCTTCGCAGATACGAGCGACCGGCCAGGTTCTCATCGAGCCCTTTTGTCAACCAAATAACGACACAACGGTACTACACCACAAACGAGTTTCGTACTTATTGGAAATTCAGAAAAACCGATTCGCTCGTCGACCGTAAGTACGTACCTACCTAAGTAGGTATAAAAACCATATTGATAGATTAGAAAATTGATAAGTCAACGCAAAAAGTGTTTCGAATTCTAACATGTTCCAACGTGGAACGTGATGGCATCATCGACTCAATTCGACGAAGCTTTATTCAAATTAGAAGTCAAGGGTTACAGAAAAAGTGTGAATACAGCTCACTTGAGTAATATTAACATTAATTTTCATAATTCCGTTATCAATATCGAATAATATTATCCAAAGATATAAGACTGCCAATTAAAAAATATCAACGCTAGATATTAATGAATAGAAGTGAGTTAGTCCTACTCATGAGACAAAAAGAAGAAGAAAATTCGTGTAAGAGCTTTGTGAAAAATAGAATAGAACTCAGGCCTCCCGTCCTTCAATAAAACTCCCATAAAAGAAAAAGCAGAAGAATGAAAATTCAGTAACTAAATAGGTAAGTATTTGGAATCGTTTAGCTTTTAGTAAATTATAATGTTATTATGTTGAACATAAATTACTTATTAGTTATTTATCGTTAGTGATGTACAATTTTTTGAACTTTCCGTGATTGATATATTTTTTATTTATGTAGACACTTTATATTTATGTACGTATTTAAAATAGGATGCGTCAGGTAAGTAAAAGTTGGGAAATGAAATGAATTCCTGGGTTGAGCGGCGTTAGCAACCGGAGCGGCTGTGGCTTTTAGATTAGATTTATGAGGACTAGCATACTCGATGCTTCATCGGCCATCGCTCACATTATTTTGAATGTGATTAAATTTATTATTTCCTTATGCATAGGTAGTAGGTACGTATACAAATATTAATCGATTATGTAATGTACATATTTTTCAGGAATTGTATTAAATTCTAAACAATTTTTTTCCACTACTTACCTATAATATTCTAAGGAATGTCGAAGTTATTTTATCCAGAAGTAACATAGGCTATAAATTACATAATATGTACTGCGGACGAAGTCACGGGCAAAAGCTAGTTATATTATGGAGTCGGAGGTCTACATTTCAGAAGTGTGTAACTGCGTCCAACAATTTTCCTCCGTCCAGCAGAAAAAACTGTCACGGTCGCGATAACGTAATAAAAAATATTGATCAAATGTTCTTGACGGATTAGATAAGGGATTCGATTAAACAGAAACGTTTAACAAGACGCAGTGGCGTTTCTGGGAATTGCTGCCGGTAAATAAGTGGCCACGTGCGTAAGCGAGTTAATGTGTATTGTGGATAATGACGTTAATGCGACACTAGCCGTTGCCCTATATAAAGCTAATTTGGTTGTCTCAAATATCTATCTAATAGACTGTGACGCGACTTAGTTCAAGTGGGTTCCGTTCTTCAAAAATTAGGTAGAAACTTTTTGAATTTCCGGGATAAAAAGTAGCCTATATCATATCTGTCTTCGGGATGAAATCTCTGGACCAAACAGATGATGCCCGGCAACTTCGTCGGCGTGGATTTAAGTTGTTTTTATCCCGTGGGGACTTTGATTTTTCCGGATCGAAAAGTAGCATATTTGTCCTTTCCCGGAGTGCGAGATATATCTGTCGCCGTATACGACACGTATTACTAATCTCTGCCAATAGTAAACATTGAAAACGGTTTCGTACCGTACTAACCGGATGTCGATCATATGAGACTTTAAGATTGTAGTTGTTCTATGATCAAAAGGTGAAAACAATGATTGATTGCACACGTGTTAGTTATGTCTATTTCCTTATTAATAATGTTCTAGATGATGCCCGCAACTTCATCTCTGTGAATATACCTATATAAGTTTGAAAGCCCCGTGTGAACTCTTTGATATTCCGTGATAAAAATTGCATATGCTTTTTTTGACTGGATAGATAGATAGATAGAACACTTTATTGTTTTGTTTCACAAAAACACATGTAAAGGATCACAACACAGAAAGAAGAAAATAATAAAAAACAATTTCTGTGTTCAGTTCTGGATTTCAGTTTTTAAAAATTCCGTGGGAATTTTTTAATTAGCTGTCCCCGGGATGTAAGCTACCTCTGTACTTTTCGCCAAAATCGGCAAGGATAGCCGTGAAAAGGTAGCGAACAGACAAACAGATATTTACATATCGCATTTAGTTATAACTTTAGTAATGAATTTATCTGTCTTACAGAAAATAGCATAACCCTATAAGTGTAAAGGAAATCACAAGTAACAGCTATTATGGTGTAAACTTTATATATATTACAAGTAGGTACAAATAGTTGTTAGAGCTCAAGGATGTATCCTTCTTGGGAAAATTAAATGTATTTAATAAAGTGAGCTAATGGTGAGCTAGCTCTATTGTAGATTAAAAACTATTTCTAAGAGCCATTGAGTCGACCGTGTGCTATCGACCCCGGAACCAAATTTAAATAAAAAACTCCCAGATTGTAGAACACCGTTTCTAAGAAGTTTGTAAATGTGCATGATGATTATACATTGCAATTACTAGTGATGTAGTGAATTTCCTTGATTCAAATACATATTGGATTCGCTAACTGGAAGATCTGAGATAATATACAATGCAAATATAATTTAGGGAAAGTCTTGAACGTAGACATAGGACGAGGAAGACGTAATTCTTTATGCCAGCTTGCGCTCATTTTCATCATACCAATTTCAGTGTGCGACTGAAATTGGTATGATGAAAATGAGCGCAAGCTACAATGTCAAAGTAAAATAGCTACGTTAAATTTGATCAAAATTGCCGCGCTTCGGCGCCACGACACTCCGTCTGTGGGCGTTGCGCCTTCGACAAAATTCCATTTTTCTATCCAAAATAAATTAGGTATAGACTTGTAGCATTCACTTGAAGTTTCAAATGCGGGTGTGATGAAAACTTGTATGTAGTTTTTTTTCCAAAGACTGTAAACGGCTATCTATTTATCTGAGGAGGTAGGTACCTCAAACCAAAAAAAAATATCGACTCCCGCTATTCACGTTCAATATTTATCGTGAGATCTTATTTTTTATGCCTTTGTGCAGTGCTGACTGTGATTTTAAACACCTTAGAGTTTATTTTTAAAATGGCTGACTAAATGACATACAGACCTACGCAATGGACAAAACTATAGGTGTTCGTTCGTTAAACTAAAAAAAAAAAAGATTTCGACGAATTGAGAACCTCCTCCTTTTTTGGAAGTCGGTTAAAAAGTGATCTTGTAGCCCATACAATGCACATAAATTAAACAAGCACGACGTGCGTACCTACTACATATTAGTTTTTATTAATTAAAACTTTATTATTTACTTTACCGACGACATTTTTTTCTACGTAATTTGGTTCAAGTTTTTTTTAGGTTAGATGTTTTTCCATTCCATTCCATCAGCCTGAATGTGTCCACAGCTGGACATAGACGTTTCCAAGAGCATGCCACCAAACACGTCTTCCTCTCATCAAGTTAGGTGTAGTAGTGACTATTTACTTAAAATCGATATTCGAGTACAGGTCCGATGTTAAATAATTCTCGATACTTGTCCATCACTTTAATTAAGCTGGTTGAAACAAGTGGATAATGACATAATCCACTGGCCTGCCAGCCTAGAGTTTCATATCACAAGTGTTATGAGTCACGCAAATGAATTCAATACATTGGAACTACACTCCTAAAATACCTACCTATCTTTATAGAATCTCCAGATACCTGAATTGTTCATTTTTAACTTTTTGTCATAACGTTCTTAAGCCTATTTTTATTCTTGATAGATTTTATTGAATCTTTCTAATATAAAAAAATCATTCATTTTTAGTAAATTTATAGATAGAATAGATGATCATTATATTTTTGAATTTATCAATCAGTGTCGTACGGCTCGCCTCATTCTTATTTAAGGATTATTATTTACTATAAGTATAGACATATTCTATCATCATTCAGGATGACTGAGGCGCATCGCACATCTGCAGCCTTGAAAGGGAGGCTAGATAAATAAAAGAAAAATAGGTCTCTTTCTTGATATCATCTCAATCTAAGCTTTATTTACTTGAACGTGGCGGGTGTCCCGCTTTGAAGCACCCGGGCGCCCCGCATGTCCTTAAAGTAGGTATCCTCCGTGTTATGTTTTCAGTAGGTAGGTATTTATTGCATAAAATTAAGTCTAAGTTGTTGTTATCATATAAAGATTCGCCTCCGGCTCCATTAAATTTCACTCCGTCTGTATGCATTGTCCCTAAGAGTTACGCTTTCGTTGAAGTCTTTTACAAGCTCAGCCAGTCTGCTCTTTGTGGGGAAGGTGCATATAAACCAACAAATCAATAAACTTTGCCAAACTAACATGAATATTATATCGGGAGGAACGACAATATTTACAGAATATTCGCCATCATCATCATAATCAACCCAGTCGCCAAGCAGTTCGCCGGCTCAGTACAGAGCACGGGTCTCCTCTCAAAATGAGAAAGGTTTAAGCTATAGTCCGCCACGCTGGCCAAGTGCAGATCGGGAGACTTCATACACCTTTGGCTTCACTTTATGAAAAACTCTTAGGCATGCAAGTTTCATCACGATGTTTTCCTTCACCGTTAAAGGAATTTATATTTAATTGTTTAAATGACACATATTTTTTCTTATTTATTTTATTTTTAATGAACACGAATTATTCAATTTTCACGGTAGAGGGTACAAGAGTACACCGTCTCCTTTACTAGCAGAATATTACTACGAGTTTGTACTAGGGATGTTATGGATATATAATTTCAGATCCGGATATGGATATGGATATTGGTAAAAAATAATATCGGTTTCGGTTACGGTTATGGATATTAAATTATTTCAGATTATCCGATAGTTTCGGTTACGGATATTAATTTTTTAAGGAACTGTAAAATGTGAACTGATGAAGGTGTCGCATTCCAGCGGAGTGCACAGTTAATTCGTACAAGTGTAGTATTTAGTTAGACTCTGCCCTATCCGAAACTATCCAAAACCTTTATTACGGATTCAGTTACGGTTACGGATATTTTTTTATTTCGGATATCCGATAGTTTCGGTTACGGATATGGATATCCATAACAACACTAGTTTGTACCTAGGTACTAAGTAATATCACAGATGGAATACGTTTGTGTACATAGAAGGCGTGGGCGACGAATCGAGCGATGTCGAGTGGAGCAGCAATCAGCACTTCTGGGAAGCTCGTTTGTTTTTGCACAGGTGCAATCAAATCATGTTTTATTATTACTTGCCAATGATGACCGCGCGGCGACACGATTGTGAAAATCTTCTACACCAGAACTCAGAAGTTGATTTAACGAACCTTAACGATACTGACTTTTAGCAAAAATATGTAAAGGATAGATTTATTCACTATAATATGTAAAGAGAAAGAGATGGCAATAAAGCAATTCTAATTAATGAGTAAGTACCTAATTTATTTTAGACAAAATGGGAAAACTTTAGAACAACCCTAGTTAAATCATGTCTAAAATCAATGAAAGTTGAACATTAACTTAAAGGATCTACCGAGTGCCTAGGTATATTGTCAGGGACAAAAGTAAGTGGCAACGCTAACTAGGTATGTTATTGAGTACATTCTATGTGGTGCAAACTTATGAGGGCGCGAACACATCACTGTGTTTGCGCTTTCAAAAGTAACGAACACATTATGACGTGCTGTGAGCGTGAAGCGACAGAAACAGATCGGAGTCTTAGATTTTATATTAGTATCCACTGGTATTCCACGCACTAAAGTATTTTTTTTATCAAGCAAAGCATTTCGCAAGAGTTAATGTCAAACTAAAGATAATACCTAATGATGCGGTGATGCACATTTAAAGTAATAATGATGGGATGTGGTTCATTCATTTGTGTAATTGTGGACGAATCAATGAATCACCTGCTATATCTCTATTTTAAAATATAACTAACGCAATTTCTATATAATACGTGCATGCGTACTTATGTATATTTTTTATACAGACTTTAAGGTGGAAGCGACTGGCCTGCCCACGAAATTCAAATTTAATTTGGTTTTTCGCAATTTATAAACTAATACGAGAACGTAGGCTTATGGTATTTTAATTGCGAAAATAACAGTATCATCCTCACAGGTTTATATAAAATCTTTACTTGAAAGGGTCCAGCTTAAGAAATTAATTCTAGTATCGACTATTCTCACAAATTAGTCGATACTAGGATTAATTTCTTTCCTAATAAATTCCAGCATGGGTACGTGTCGTCATTATATACTAATTACCAAACATCCTGTATATCCTAATCGGACCTGCTGCGTGAGTCATACCAGTCTCTTTTTGTCCCAACCCGAAAAAACTATCCCGATTTGGCAATCGATTGCGTTATAACGTACCACAACACCCTACGTTATAGTTTGTGTGCACCTTGAGAAAAAATCTTATTAATATTGGTAATAAATTAACCCGGCGCATTTATTAGCGCGCAGCTACTGCGTATGCCATTCCATTAGTAACTCACAAGTCACAATCAATATACCTACTATGTAATTGCTATTTAAAAAACAGGTTGAAGTTAAATGTCTATTTGTAGCTGTTCAGGAAACAATTAGACAGTAGGTACTCATCACGTAATACATACTATGATTGAAGCAAAAAATATCGAAAAGTGGTCTGGTCTATGGGTAAAAGTAGGTACTTCTTTACTATGAACTAGGCATTAAGTCAACTAGGTAATTAATTATTAACTTTTGTAATAAAATGACAAGGCATGGAAATGAAAAAAAACCGGTCAAAAAAGGGTTCCGTAACACTTTTATGTAGCATTGCAAGTTAATGACGGACTGCGCCCACCTTTATGTGATTAGTAAAGTAATTTTTTTCGTGAACACATTTTAATTTTTTTTTTGTGATTTAACCACAAATTCACGGTTTTCGGATTTTTTCATGAGCCTAAGTCAACGGGAAGTACCCTATAGGTTTTCTTGACAGACACGACAGATAGAAAAACAGATAGGCAACAAAGTGATCCAATACGGGTTCTTTTTCCTTTTGAGGTACGAGACCCTCGTAATGCCAGATCATGCAGCCGGAGTGCCTTTATCGCACGGTTGAAATTGTTACACCGAATGAGACTTAAAGGACTTTGAAGCCAAAGTAAATATAGTTTGTCATCAAGAAGGAAGCTGCGCCTCCTCTACACTCAACTCTGCCAGTGTGCATTACGGCTAAGAAATTATAATGTTGGTGAAGTAATGCAGATCCAAAAAGTAAGGTAAAATGACAGACCGTCAGACGTAAACCAAACAAAAAAATATTGTAATCATGTTTTATTGGATGCAAAGCGACAGATAGCAATCGTTGTGTAAAAACTGGTAGGTACCTAGTCTGTCAAATCTAGGTTAAAGTAATAAGCGAACCGAGGTGGTAGAGAAAACGTTAAAATATTAGAATAAAGTTCAAGCCACACGGCGATAAAAGAGGCAGTACTTAGTTGTAATCAAGCGCAGGGCGCGGGGAAGCGGAAGGTCGACACTATATTATTATGATAATAATTCACTTAGGGATCATCGATCGGGTAGACCTAATCCACTGTTCAATTCGCTCGCTTAACTCGTTCGCTGTGTGAACTATGAAAAGATTTCGAAGCTACGTTAGCTAAGCTATGTTAAGTTAGTTTAGCTCACGATGTGACTTGCTCTCAATTTTACCACAATACAGTTCTAAGAATTTTCAAGTTAATTGGAAAAAATAAGTAAAGGAAATAATTTTCTTTCTTGATTGTATCGCGGAAGCGGCAGAAAGTCAGAGAGTGGGTGTGAAATTAGTACGAATTAATAGGAAAAAACATTTAGTGAAGATTATCACGGACGCGCTCCATACAAACGGAGTTTGATTCTGTTTTTGTACGAGCCAATGGTCCGGCATGATACAGATTTTTTACTCCATTAAACTAGTGTGTGAATTCATTCATACGGTCTACTGTTTCTTGTATTGTATTATTTGTATTCCAACTTATACGAGTCCTAGACATGCTACTGTCGCGTTGCGTTGCGCATTTTATTTGTTTCATTCAGTCTTTAGACATTCGCTTTTATTACAAAAATTCGCCGAATTGAGAACCTCTTCCTTTTTAACCGATCTTTAAAAAGGAGGTGTTCTTAATTCTCTCCGATTTCTCCGAGATTTCAGAACCAATTAGCAAAATTTTTGTATGTTAAACCAAATTAATTTATAGTTTAATACAGAAAGTTGTCTTTATAGTGGAACTTCGAAGCCTTTGACCTATTGGTATTTGGTATCGTAGGTGTGCCCTAACTTATACAGTAACTAGTAAGTAATTACAAAGCAATAAGATAGTATCTTTGATATTATGACCTTAGTTTCATACAATTGGGTTCATTTTCAAGAATGGTGAAAAACTGTGAATGGGACTAGAAGATTCCCACATACGCGTAAGCTATGGATAACCATCCTTCAAGGCGTATAGCCCTTCAATGCATCAGGAATTGCTGTAAGTATATTCTAACACGCCTTAGAATTCGTAGTCCCAAAAATGGTGGAGACCACTTCGTACTAAGTAATAGGAAATAATCTAGATGTTTGCATAAGTTCATTACGACCAAACCTAGTCTTATTTTTTGCAACGGTACTGGTAGGTAAATAAAAAATTAGCACGAACGTTTCTTGTGTAATTACTTGGAAGTGTGTCCACATCAGGACATATCAAAGGAATTTGAATAATCATAGTAAGTACCTATATCTAATACCTACTGCATCTAATGGCGCCGAGCCGTTGACGCAGTGAAGGCGATTATAATATTTTTATTCGCGAATACAATGGACAAAAATTTCCAAGATTATTTTTTATGCCAGACGGACAACACACCTGTGCATTGTTCATCGAAGATAATTTCCATGGCAATCTCATCAACGTGAGCGAAATTACGATGACTGAATGTGTGGTAGGTATGTTAACTATATACTGGGGTGTGATATTCAATAGAAAACCGGCCAAGTGCGAGTCAGACTCGCGCACTGAGGGTTCCGTACTCGGGTATTTTTTCCAACATTTTGCACGATAAATCAAAAACTGTTATACATAAAAATAAATAAAAATCTGTTTTAGGATGTACAGGTAAAGCCCTTTTATATGATACCCCACTTGGTATAGTTATCTTATTATGAAAATTGAAAAACTTTTTAATTTTTTTTAAATCATGTAACCACAAATTCACGGTTTTAAGATTTATTCCTGTACTTGTGCTATAAGACCTACCTACCTACCAAATTTCATGATTCTAGGTCAACGGGACGTACCCTATAGGTTTCTTGACAGACACGACGGACAGACAGACAGACAGACGAACAGATGGACGGACGGACAGACGGACGGACGGACGGACGGACGGACGGACGGACGGACAGACAGACAGACAGACAACAAAGTGATCCTACAAGAGTTCCGCTTTTCCTTTGAGGTACGGAACCCTAATAAACTAACACCCCCTAACTGGTGGTTCAGACTTCGGTTTCCAGTCAGTCAGTATTCATACTGACTATGTTTAAGGTTATAGGTAAAATATTGGTCCAAAGTTAAGTATCTGCTTTTGTTGACGGTCAAAACAGTATTATCTTCATACAAGGAACAATGTCTCCGATCGTTATTTGAAAATCTTTGCGATATAGAGAGCCTGTTGCAGATTCATCTACTGAAACATGATCGTGACGTGGTGACGATAATATTATGTGGTAAATATACATATTTAATAGGTTCCTAACTGAATTACATAAATAAGCAGGTAAGTATAGAAATAAATTAGAACCTATAGAAGGACTATTTCAAACAAAAATAGTGTTTGTTCTATGAAACAGTAAAATGACACTGGAGACCATGATAATATAAACAAAAATGAATAACTACCTACCCGTAAACATTTTGTTCGAAATCTTCCCCGTCTTGTGCTTTAGTGAGTAGCCAATGGAGTTTTATCAGTTTAAGTATGTAGATAAATAATTATTATGAGTAACTCACCATTCTATACTTCTATATCCTCTGACGCAACAGTGTATGCTCTTGAATTTGTCTTGAAAGCCGTATTCGTAGGAGATCGGTTCTTTGCTAAAGTGCATCCAGGAAGTGTTGGTGGCGAACGTGTTGGTTGAGCAGTAACTGGCGGAGAGCGCGGGGGACGCGCTCGCCACCACGCCCAACGCCACTAACAACCACATGGTGGAGTCACATCCTATAAAAAGAAATTAAAATTAAAAAGCAGTCAAAACTGCTGGCAAGTGATGTTGCAGCCTAAGTAAGATGGAGCGCGCTTGCTTTGAAGATGCCTTATTCACTCTTAATTTTAAGGTACCTATATCAAAAGTGGAGGAGAAAACCGATTTAGCACATTGTGTCAAAGGGAGGATAAACCATGGGATAAACCTACGAATAACGGACAAACTCACGATAAAACCACTTAAGTATCTATGTACTTACATTTTATTGATCGCAATGAGTTCGCAATTTAAATTGTATTTTTTTCCAGTGACATGGTTTGCGACACCGCGTAAAAGATTAAAATAGTTTATAAATTATTATATTCAAAAACAATGTGCATTAAGATAACTAGTTAGCGCGGTTGATTTCTTTTAAAAGTTTTCGTTCACGATGCCAAAAGTGTACTCTTAATATTATTAACATTAGGGCGATTACGCACTGCATCCGATCCGAATCTGTGAAAATTCGTTCCGAAGTAGTCATAAAACTATTTGTATGGTAGCTTACGCACTAGCTCCGACTTCCGTCATCAGAGTTCTCTCCGTCATCCGTAGAATATCTCGGATGTGCCTCGGATTCAAATCAGACATTTGTCGTAGATATGTCAAAGCCACTAAAAAGCTAGGATTTGGATCAGAGATCGGATTAGTGTTTAAGCAATATCAGAGTTCGGTCCGAGTTTTTTATATCCGTATTTCGACGGACTCGGATCGGATGAGTGCGTAACCGCTCTTATTAGCTAATTACTAAGTTAATAAAAGCCAAAAAAATAGACCCTATTGTTATTCTGTATTTTTATAATTGGACAATAGAACAATAGATAACCAATGATAGTGTATACCATTGTAAATAACATGGCACATATTAAGTAGGTATTATGTGTAGCCGGTAGCTTATTACGACTGTATCTGTGACGGTATGTTTGCTGTACTTTGATGACAATATAGTTGCTACCTACCAAGAGAATAGATTACAGGCCTGTAGTAAACAAAGCTTTTATTTACTGAGGCTTTACACTTTACAGTTTTTTTTTTTTAATTAAAAAAATTATTAAGCAAGTCCTGTATCCAGTTGCGTCAATCGGTAGCCGTTGTAACGCCCCATCGTCTATCGACATAGGCCTCCTCCATCCCCTTCGAAGTACAGGCCTGTACAGATCAAATACAGGATTCGAGCGATCATTCGGTCGAGGGTCCCGTTAGGGCTCTTTCGAGGTGTAAACTATACCAAAGGAATAATAGTCATTTAAACAATGCAGGTGCGCGGTCAATTTACAAAGGGGACAATCATATTCATGAAATATGTTTCACTTTTACCTAGAAATCCCAAACCGGTTGACAGACATGGGAAAAAATTGCTATGACGAATAACAAAAGCTACTGTAGGATTATGGTAACAGGTTAACATTTACCTCCTATGTTATAAAAGGTACCTACTTGTTCTTAGAACAATAGTTAGGCTTGTGCTGACGCGGACGGTTCCTTGCCTACAGCCGTGCCTACAGCCTACAGCCGTGGGCCCCAGGACGGGACTCACCTTCAATCTTCACACGCTACAGAAGTCGCTAATTACAGGTCTTCCTGTTCCCAGATAGGTACCTTCCACACATTTATTGAAGGTAGATCCGTATAATATTATGGAGAATTTATTTCTCTTGCACTTCTCTAGCCGTTTCTTAGGTCAATTATTATTAGGCTACCGATACTAACTTTTTGGCTGTCTCTATTTTACATTTTGCATAAAGTTTTATTTCTCTTCAGTCAGCAAATCAATTTCAAAAAATAATATATCTGCCTACCTACTTAATACAAAGAACATTTACTTAATAAATTAATAATACCTATTACCTACTTACTAACTAGTTACTACCCATGGACGAATTTTTATTCGTTATGTTACTAACTAGTTGGTTACAATACAATCAGATTTAGGTGACGACGAGGAAGAAATTGGCGAGGATTTTTGGATCGGAGTATACAAAAGGCGAATAACTAAAAATTGCTGACAGTTTTGTAAACAGTTTCGTCCAGTGTATCTATTTATGTGTCACAGCCATTTTAAAAATAAACTAATGTACCTACGAGTAAGTAATAGAACTCACTACAGTTTTAGAAACCTATTATCATTCACACATCCTATCATCATTACATGGAGGCAGGTATTTAAGTTTTTAACCAAAAAAAAATTTAGCAGCGATTTAGTCAAAATAAAATTTCGGTTTACTCTTTTAGTAAGTAGGTAGGTACGCTGAATAAGTAGCATGATTTAAGTAAGAACTTGCGAATTACGCGGCGACCGCAATACGCAAGATGTAGCTCTACCAAAGGATTCTGTGGAGCTCCAGTAACGCCTGTCGCACAAAAAATAAATTGCAAAAACAACATCTATAAAAGGTTTAAATGAACAGGATATAATAACCTAGATGCTTGGACAAAATACTTTCGTACCGAATCGAATGACTAGTCATTCTTGGAACGCTAGTTTAACCAATGACTAGTTAAATATATATATAGCGTACCTGGAAAGGCTAATGGTTGTATCACAAGAACACGGTACATTTTAATAGCTAATACGAAATATAGACTTGTAAGAAATTAAGTTTTGAAGTCGAAACTTCTTTAGTGCCTACCAACCGTTGTGATTTTGAAATTTGTTCATAAAATATAAATGTACTACAACATTAAAATATACCAAGCGACAGAAAAACAATTTTACTATAATAATAATTAGCGTTTATTGAGAAGATCGCAGTCGGGTTTTAGTTTTCCACTTTATCTTGTTTATTAGTAGGCTTAGTAACATAGCTTTTTAAACATTAACTTTAACGAATGTTGTTTTACATATAAATACATATAAGTAGGTAGTCCATGTGATGTGAGTTGTGACCTATTTGCCTCTTACCCTTACCGTACCCCCAAGATTAAACAGAATATGAAGCAAAACTCAAATCACCCGCCACCGCGCCATAGTGGCGCCGGTTATTTTGTAATTTTCTTTTTCTTTTAAGGACTTAAGTACTTAAATTATAGATAATAACTAGTACATATACTAACCACTTACTTATATTAATAGAATACCTACTGATAGAAATGACGTAGGTACCTAGTACGGTACTAGCGAGAGAGCCAGCGCGTGCCTCAGACGTTCGTTATTTTATAAAACCCTCTACGTATTGTCCCCAGCACGGGGAGGAACGATCAGCGACTATGAGGTATGGATCATGGTAGCTTTGGGACACTTTTTGGGCTTTTGGTAACATGTAATCAAAGGTGTAAAAAAATCTTACGTGAAAGTGTAAAGGCTAATTTTTTTATATTTTCTTCGGAATAGTATCTATACTAATAAATAAAATTGGAGTGTCTGTCTGTAATTTCGAAATAACTACCGCATATTAAGGTCATATGGTTATTTGAACGATACTATAACTGAATCTCACGTTTTTAAAATTTTTGTCTGTCTGTCTGTCTGTCTGTTTGAAAAGGCTAATCTTGGGAACGGCTGAACCGATTTTGACGGGATTTTCACAGACAAGTAGAGAATTGACCAGGAAGTAACATAGGCTACTTTTTTAACCAACTTTCAAAAAGGGAGTTGTGTTTTTCTA
This sequence comes from Maniola jurtina, assembly GCF_905333055.1. NCBI lineage: Eukaryota > Metazoa > Arthropoda > Insecta > Lepidoptera > Nymphalidae > Maniola > Maniola jurtina. The sequence goes on from NC_060032.1 coordinate 7,630,006, forward strand.
CCTATGTACACCGAAATCTCCGAGATTTCTGAACCGATTTGCGTCATTTCTTTTTTAATCGAAAGAGGAACTTTGCGACATTGTTTCATAAAAAATTTGGAGTCCAACTCTTCAATCCTGATGCTGCAGGGGATCTGACCAATCCACGCGGGCGAAGCTGCGGGCAGCAGCTAGTTAGAAATAATGTCACGCATTGCCACAGAGTTGCGGTAACCCTCCCCTATAGGGTTTACATTTTACATTTTACGGAATTTTTCAATTATTTATTGCCAACAAAATGATTCCAACCTCAAGGGGCTTATTTTAAGGTAAAATGAAAAGTATTACTCATAGGTGTCCTCCAACGCCTCTATATCAGACTCGGGTTAGGTCTGGCATGGGGTACTGCTGCCACCTTTGGGTTACTTATAGGTGTCCTCATTTAGTAGGTACCTAGTATAACAATAAAAAAGTCCCTTCCAAAAATCACTCCTATGTAACTACCTACATTCTAATATACTTACGTGTACAAATATATCTCATAGTATAAGAATATTGAAAATATAATTTTCTATTAAGTACTCGAGCTGGATCAACAATGTCGACAGTCTACTCACGACTTGTAAGACAAGCAGGAGCACAAGCTTGTCCGCTCGTGATTTCTGCAATTACCGACAAGCGGCACATATCTGCCGGCAATTTGCCCCCTCCGCAAGCTCTGCTGATCGCCTTCTCGGAAAAGCAGTTGCAGCGAGCGCTAGGGCGATTAACGCACTAATTACCACGCACATTGTCGCTTCGCTGTATATCACAGACAGGGCTGCCGACTGTTTTTATTTTAAACTAGCTGATCCCCGCTGGTTTTTGATGCATTCGTTACAATCGCGAACTGTACGAACTTTGTAAGGAACCGAATGTTGTCAAAACCATGAAACTGTCAAGAATGTGATGGGCAGGACATGTGCAACGCATGGACGACACACAAGCTTCGAAAAGTTGTTGGTCAGCAAACCAGGGGGCCATAGAGGCCGAGAAAGATCTAGAGGTTGGTGGGTTGATGGAGTGGAGAAGGACATGGTTTCGGGGGTTCCGAGCTGGAAGGTACTGCATCTGACCGGCGCCGATGGCGGAGTTTGCTTGACCAAGCCAAGGCCCACTCAGAACTGTACTGTTTTGATGATGATGATGATGATGATAATTCCCGTGCGCTACCCGCGTGGATTTAGGTTGTTGAAAATTTCGTGGGAGTTCTTTGATTTTCTGGTATTAAAAGTAGCCTGTCATTCTCCAGGGGCGATTCGCTAACTCAGTGTAACTCTAAATTATAGCACTAAACTCATTTGGTATTGGCTGGTTCTCCATTGCCACTTCATTGCAAAAAAAATTTTTCATAGACTGGATTTCAATGAATTAAAAATAAATGTCTAATGAGCTTGGTGGCTATTATTCAGTGTTGATCACTGAGTTAGCAAATCACCCCGCAGGTCTTTAACCAAACCCAAGTTAAAAAGCACGTCGCTCCGTTGCTTTGTTGTGACGTGCTTGAAGGACAAACCAACACTCTTTCGCATTTAAAATATAGGTAGTGACAAGTGACTAGCTAACCTCACTCAGCTTCACTCAGTGGAGTTTCTGTAAATCCTTTCTTAGTGGGGGTCCATGTAAATTAGAGAATTAACAACCTACATGGAAAATGTCAAGTTTAGACTTTAATCTAGAAGTCAATGTACGGCAGCTCAAACTGAGTAATTCGATGAGGCAAACATATTTTATTTGAACAATAGTACCAAGCTATTTTGCCTGCTAATATAGTGAAATACAATGATGATAATAATATTTAGTATAGCTGACAACCCTAATCCACATTGCAAAAAAACACTGCTAGTTTCTCTGTGTAAGTAAATATGGGAGCTGGGCTCTGACTCGTTTCTTTGGTTTGATGTACTACAACCAGATTACAACTTCATACATGAAGTTGTTTTATATTGAAAAATTGTAAAGGTAGGTACCGGTTTAATTGCTGTAGTTATACAGATTAATTAATTTGAGCTACTTAAGTATATAAGAGGAAGTATATAAGTTATATGAGAGGAAAGTTTGTAACAATTTATTAAAAACTTAAGTATACACACATGTATGCCTGCACATTAGTTATAAGAAGTGAAACTTCTAGTTACTTAGGAAGATAAGGTAATTTTCACTGGTATGTAAATTAAATATTCTATTTAACTGATTAAGTAATAAGTTCTTACCTTTCGATTAAAAAACAAATAAATAAGCATGTGTAACTACTTACGTAGGTATGTATAAGTTATTTTACAAAAAAATGTTCTTGCATTATGATTTGTGAATGATGTACATATTTAATATTAAGTTACTTAAATGTATATATCAGAGATTACATATATTTAAGTTCATATAATGTGGTATAAGTAAATGATTTTAGAATGCGTCTATGTAACTAGTTATCACACTAATATTATAAAGGCGAAAGTTTGTATGTGTGTATTTGTGTGTCTGTGTGTGTGTGTGTATGTTTGTTACTCCTTCACGTAAAAACTACGGGACGGATTTGGCTGAAATTTGGAATGGAGATAGATAATATCCTGGATTAGCACATAGGCTACTTTTTATCCCGGAAAATCAAAGAGTTCCCACAGGATTTCGAAAAACCTAAATCCACGCGGGCAAAGTCGCGGGCATCGGCTAGTTTAAAATAACACTGACCAGTGTAAGACAGCTATTCGATTAGTGTGATATTAACAATCTTAACATAGCATTAGTAGTCTTGTATTTATAACTCTAACCCATATTTTATAATGCACCTATGTATGTTTTAGGAAGTATGTTTTATTTTTTTTATAATTATGTCTGTAATACATAACATTTAATGAGAATGTAATAGTTAATTAGTGTAAATTTTAAAACATAAGATATAATAACATAGCTACCTTCCTAATTTGATTTTAGTCATATTTAAAGGAACATAATATTATATTAGTATTTTGTTTCATTTGGAAACTAGCATCCAGTAATGCCTTCGCTTTGTGGGTTTGTAAAATCTAACTTTAATCCTATTTATAAACTATAAACTACTTATAAAGGGAACCTTTGCAAATTTTTAGTATCTAGGTCCATGGTGTTAGATGAGTTAACAATGAGTAACTCAGGACTTTTCTTTTAATATTTACATAAAATTGGTTAATATATCTAATATAGTAAAATTTTATATTGCATTCTTGTGCAAAATGAACTTTACAATTCCCAAATTATTCTGACTGATTGCATGATTACCAACTTAATGCTACAAGGAAGAATGAGTTTTTTTTTAAAATAGGTACCTAACATAGTAAAAAAATTATCTTTATCATACATTTAAATAACAAGGCTGCTGCACAAGCTGTATGATCTATGCAGACATGCGTAATGAAATATAAGTAAGTAAATAACTAAATACCTACATAAAAACAATACAAACAATGAGGAATTGTTTTATTTTGATACTGTGGTTATTTTAGCTAGTGATAAATTATATTACATTATTGAACATGGATTATATGAAAATAAATACTTACTACTTTGATTGAATGGTTATTGTTTTATTTATACAAAACTAAATAATGCCTACAACTTTGTCCATGTGGATTTGCTAACTTTACCTTTTTTAATTTTGTGGGGACTCAATTATTTTCCTATATAAAAGTAAAAGTAGCCTAAGTCTGTCTACAGGATGCTGGCTATCTATGTACCGAATTTCATCAAATATTACATACTTATATAGAATTCCAATAAAGTATCAAGAATCTTTACTAAGTACTCAGGTTTTAAAAACAATAAATACCTATCTACATTTCATTAAATAACGCCAAAATATTCTTAAAGAGGCCATAATGAAACTCATTTTTAGCAAAAATATGAGAACTACTTAGTACTTACTCATATTTTTGTTAAAAATGAGTTTCATTCAGGTCTCTTCAAGAATATTTTAGCGATTATAAAATTGACACTCACTAAAACTTTAGTTGAGTTAGTATGACAAAGTAAACAGCAACTTAGAAAATACAGTTTTCTTACATCCTGAATTTCAAGAATGCTCCAACTACGAAAGCTTCCGATTTCTCCAGCATATTTAAGGTTAAAAAAGAGACATAAGAAGTAGGTATATAACAAAAAAGATTACTCACCAATTCCTAAGATGATAAAATCCAAATTTCCCAGAAGACAAGTGCAAAACTTATCCTAAAACAATTGCGACACAGTTTATCCACTGCACATTTTTCCGACAAAGTTGTTTAATTTTTCAATTGAAAGTGACTAAAACAAGTGACCTTTTTCTGTAATAACAAACAAATTGACGATATGTAATACAAAATATAGTCCAATAAAACCACATGCAACCGGCATCGGAACAAAATTTCAACTGATTTGTTTTACTTGACGTTGACGTTGGCAGTTGACAAGCACGTTGCGTTTGACGTTGACATTTGGTCGAATTCCACGTTTCTTTGTACGCATGAAGATATCATTGGCCTATTGTTGGCAGTTGGCACTAGATAAATACCTACTAAAAGCCACAAAATAAGGAGAAGAAGAAGAATTTTTGTCATAGTCAACGTTTAAATCTGGTGGGCTGATAGGAAGCTTTTACTCGTTGATATCGTTTTGTGGTTGTTTTACATACAAGTCAAAGCCAAGCTATGACAAGGACAAAAATGTGTTTTAGTATTTCTCACTCTTCAGTTCTTCAGAGTTTTTCTATTAACTTGCTCTAACAAGGTATTAGGTACTATTATTTTCATACGGAGTCCACCTCGATTCTTTGTCTGAGTTATCCACAGACCTAGTATATAAAGGAGATCTCTATGCTCTTATCTAGAAGTATTATGGAAGTATTATATATTCTGTGGCTCCAGCCTGTCAGGGCAGTGATGACGGATAACTTTAGAAACATGTCAAAGAATATTATTATTTCCTAATTCCTATATTTATGCTCAAACCTATTATTTAGTACCTACATTATTCAAACACTTTGAATCAACGGTTGGTTCAATGGTATTTATTGACAGGTATTTTAAAATGATAATATTATAGGTATTAATCTAAAAGTATTTTATAAACTAATATTATGAAGTGGTTAAGTAGGTGGTACCTATTTTTTTTTCTCTCGTCTGGCTTTACACTGATTAGCCAATGTCAAGTTTGTAGTTATTTACAAGTAAGGGAAACTAACTATATGTATAAGTGAGGTATAAGTATGGACTTCGTCTGTGCCGGCGCCCGCCGACATACCCGCGGCGCTCCTTTAGAGCGCTTCCCAGTCAGTTCCACCACCAATAAACACCAGCAGAACACAAAAACCGGCCAATTTTCACAAAAAAACACTCCAAAAAGTCACAACACGCGCGCCAGCAAACGCCACCACAGACGAAGTCAGGTGGTACCTACTACCTACTTACATCATACTATCTACTTCGTCTTTATTATTATCTCTACTTCTAACTACTCTACTAAAATATTAGGAACCCAATACTAATGTATTGGGTAATATTTTTAACCGAATTCCAAAAATGAGGTGGATCGTAATTCGGCCCGATTTTTTACTTCTTCTTTGTCTTAGCCCCTGTCTTCTTAACGTTCCGTAAATAACGGAAGCTTCCTAAGGCTCGTCGAACCATAACGCCGCGCCACCACGCCTGTATGCGTGTGGCAGCTTTACGCAACCGTTCCTCGCGGGCAAGCCTGGCCGCGCGCTCTTTCTTGAACGTCAACCATGCACGTATTTCGCCTTCATGCAGGTTGTACTGAAATTACATATTTGACATAAAAATTGCGATTAAAAAATGTAACAACTTCGGATTACACTGTTCATAATTATTATATTCTGTAGACAGAGGCTGCACAATTGTGCCTGATGGCGGTGTCAAGCTAAGAGTGGTCACTCAAAACCACCGACACGGGCTTATCTGTCTCTCTCTTAGACACTATTGAGGTAAATATCACTTGCTTTAACGGTGAAGGAAAACATCGTGAGGAAACCTGCATGCCTGAGAGTTCTCCACAATGTCCTCTAAGGTATTTGAAGTCTGCCAATCCGCACTTGACTAGCGTGATAGACTATGGCTTAAGCCCTTCTCACTCTGAAAGCAGACCCGTGCTCTGTATATAGAGCTCTGTAGAGCTGGAGATGGATTGATCATGCTGATGATTATGATATTGACTGTGTAAAGAAATTGTATACAAAAATAGCACCAATTTTTCCATTTCCACACGGCGAGAGACAGTGACGCGAAGTTTTTCACATTGGTCTTTTAGTCGACCGTCTATGTTTGCTGTGTCGGCCGCATATCGTGTTTTCCAATACTGCAGCAACTCTTCTCTTTCCTGAAGTATCATAATGTTGTGTTAAACATACATTCATGAAACATTCACTTATGAAAGTCATAATTCATATACAAATGTAATTTTTACGGCTCAACCGCCAAATACACAGCAAAGCAAGTACTTATGTGGCATATAAATAGCTAAAGACATCCTTCTGCCTGCTGCTGACAGAAAAGCTGCATAAATCATTGCTACAGTTTAAATTGTTGTGATTGGCTGAATTAACGGTATTTTTGCTGCAAGAGAGTGTGACCCAATCAGAGGTGATAGCAATCGTCACTCTGTAGCTATCATTTTCCCATAATCCAGCCCCTGGAAAAGAACATAGAATATATTCAGGAAAAATCAAAGATCTTCCTCATGGGTCTTTAAATATCTGATTCCATGCAAACAAAGCCGCGCTCATTAGCTAGTCTATATAAATAAATAAAAAGTCCTGTCTTATCCACGCCCAGCCCAAACCCTTGCTTGCTTTTGTTCAAAGATTCGCTTTGTTATGTAGATAAAAGAACATGACCGGACTTTTCTACTTTTATTTCCACGGGATATGGAACCGAGGAAAGCCTCGGGCGCTCGCTAGTTACCGAATAAATAAGCGATGATCGATTTTAGGAACTCTTGAAAAGCCTGTTATGTACCTATTCAATAACCTTAATTTGCAAGTCGTAAGCCCGGAGGAGCTCCTTATGAACGCAGTCTTCGTGCTCTGGTTTTGGCGCCGGTGCATGCGTTACTTGAAATTGCATGTCCACTGACTCGGCACGAGCGCAGAGCCACCTGTCGGCATAGTCGAACTGGATACGCGCGTTGAGTAGTGTATCCTGTTCAGTGGTAATACACATATTAAACCGACCAAGGGCGATATTTTTTTGTGAGGTAAACACATAAAATTCGCAGTTTCGGATTTCTTCCTTTACTAGTGCTATAAGACTTACCTACTTGCCAAATTTCATGATTCTAGGTCAACGGGAAGTACCCTATAGGTTTTCTTGACAGACACGACGGACAGATATACAGACGGACAGACAGACAGACAGACAGACTTACTGCGTGTTTTACTAAACGCTATAAATAAAACTCTAAAGCGCGGCAAACTGGACAGATTTTCCTCAGGCAACCTTACTTTTATTTTTCCTTATGTTATTTGCTCTACTGCATTAAATTCGGTTGGTACAAAATAAACTGGTGATATAAAAAACCTTTTTTATACTAACTTTAACTTTGAAGGTAGGTACGCTTTGATTTGAATAGGCAAGGCATTAGCGGTATGTTCGTTTATAGTAAAAAGGTTGATAAAAAATACATTTCATTTCGTTAACACCTTTAAGATTGGTGAATGTTGATCCTATTCCGTATCTCGCAATAGTTTACTCGGCCGTACAATGCTTACCTTTATTCTATCGCGAAGAGAAGCTACATTTGAGTCACTATTACGTACTTCGAGTGCTCGCTGTCGACGATTGTTTTGTAACTCCGTGGAAAGCGCTTCCAATGATCTGAAACAAATTATTTTCAAATAATAGGGACCTACTGGATTTTAAACTGAAGAAGAAGAAGTTTACTTACTTAGGTATAGGATCAAACTCCTATACACTTACAGTTTCCACAATTTTCGTAATTCTGGAATTCTGTTGGGGTAGTAGCTATTATATCGTTTTTGTTAGACATAATATTGTTAGTTATGTACGAGAAAATAGGTGATCTGCTTACTAGGCAAACTACGAGTAGAAACCGTAATATGCTTCCGACTCCTACGCTCCGCCTCAGGAAAATCCATTAAGTGGTCTGTGGGGATGAGTATAATCTTTTATTAACAAAATTCATTTACTAACATTTTTAGTTTTTGATTGTGTGTTTTGAGCGATATGACGGAGGCGGCATTTTTTTCCAACATGTCGACTGCTTGCTTCAAAGTATACCACTCTCCACCTTCCGCTAACTCCAAGAGGGTTCTCAAGATGACTTCTTTTAAAATGCGTCTGAAAAATAATATAATTCAGATATTAAATTGATATAGAAACCTAACTATTGTTATGTCCTGGCATTTTGAGAAAAAAGCGAGTGGTGCAGTGCGAGATGAGTGAGTCATGCGAGCTTGCTCTAGAGTAGGTAGGTACCTAAGCTGGATGAAACATGTAGGATTACCTTTTACTACTTGGGCATACCTCTATAAATAAATCCTTGAGCTAATTCAAACGAGCCTGATACACAATATACTTAGCTCCATCTCTGAAAATACTGAACAACTCACCGGTCCTTCGAAAGCTTTTCGCGCATCTGCTTTTCCTTTTTACTTCCCTGCCTGACCTCGGGAAACCGCTCGGCGCTTGTTTCTGCAGATGTTATAAATAGACACAGGATGGCGTTAGTAGATACCTAAGTGGAATTTACGTTGCGAGCAATTACAGAAACTGAAAATACGGAAAACTATCGGGTGGCACACACATACCTAGTTTTAAAGTTATTTATTTTTGTCACCAATAGATATACATAGATTCCATCCAAATACAATGTCTATATTATTAAGTACATAATATTGTAAACTGAACATGATTGACTGGTTATGTGACAGCAATGTACCTACAACTTAAATCGTAGCTGGTTGCTACTTGCCAAACGAAGTCATGGGAACTTATTAGTTGTGGGTTATTAGAAATGTGCTCACAACTCTGTTACTCTAAATTCTAAACTAAACTATAGTCTGTGTATCAATATTAGATATTGCTGTCATGTCACGGTTCAACCGCTACCGATCTTGACAAAAAATTGCAGATATAGCTTGCACACTGGAGACATACCTATTACCTACTATTATTATCAGTTATCAGTTGTTTAGATAGGTCCGTTATGTTGTAGTGGTTAAGGCGTCCGCCTCTTATACTGGAGGTCGGGGGTGCGATCTCGGGCACGCACCTCTAAGTTTTCAAGTTACGTGCGTTTTAAGAAATGAAATATCATGAAGGAAAATATCGAGAGGAAACCTGCATACTTGAGACTTCTCCATAATGTTCTCAAAGGTGTGTGAAGTCTGCCAATCCGCACATGGTCAGCGTGGCACGGACTATGGCTACAGTTTTACGATCTATATCGAGACCCGTGCTCAGTAGTGAGTCGGCAATGGGTTGACCATGATCGTGATAAGATAGTGCCTAGGAAGATTACTGAAAGTATGGTTGATATCTAGTCAAATTCGTTCTTCTCATGTTCTTACCAAGTTAATAGATTTTATTTTCCTCTCAGTATAATAAATATAACTTTGTACTTGCCTATGATCCTCATTTGGAGAAGCATCAATTCCAAATTGATTGCCAACAGGAGTGCGTCCAGGGCTCCAATACTGAATTGAAAAGCACCCTATTTAGTTCATGAGATCGCATCTAAGATACATACTAATCAAATTCTTTCTAACACGTTTTCCCTGAAAAAAGATAAACCTACCTATCTTTCGCCAATAGCTGAAAGGTACTATTAAGTATTGTGTGCCAAAGGATATAGGACGCGAGGTCTAGTTTTGGGTTAACAAATTACAATCGTAAGTCAACATTTATATAGGTACGTAAATATACGTTAGATATACAATATACATTCCTACTATTGTCACTGGCAAACACCAAATGTTATATTTGAAGCAGGTAGCCCTATTTTTCTTGAATTTCACGTCACCATATTTGAACCATATAGGTACCATCGATTTAGAAGTTCCCTCACTGTTGTTCACTCTGTTTTTGTTACATTTACCGTCTACGTCGATGGCTTAGTTCAATAATTGCACTAACTACACAATTATTACTATTGTTATGTTATGACAGTCACAAAAATAGTAGATAATTTCAATACAGTTCCAGCACCAATTTATTTAGGTATTTAATGAAAAATCACAGGTTACTGTACTCCTAGATCATGTTGATACCATTTTGCGGGCTATGTCATGCCTTAGAAAAATTTGCAGGGCCCGTATTAGGTAGTCTTCGTCTTCTATTACACGAGTACCTAACTAGCTAAGAAAGATTTTTATTTCAATTGGTGTCTCGCCTATCCCAATCACAATAAACCGGTTGCCACAAAGTGTCAAAGTAAGCTACAAATGTAAACGAATTTGTTTAGATTAGCATATAGTCAATTGAGAAAAGGGAAAAGTATCTTTCTATCTTGTAAAATTCGTTTTGTCCCAATCTGAACAAAAGAATATTAGAAAATAGTTCAGACATGCCCGACTTGCAGAAAGTCCGTACTTAATAAGTAAAACCAAAAACTATATTTGATCACAAGGTTTTGAATTTTTTTTTTTAATAAACGAATCTTAACATAAAATAATAATCGATTTTATTATTTAACCAAATGACCCGTCCCAGCTTTGCACGGTCGTAATTTCAAATTCTTAATAGGGATCTGGAGAGATAACATACTATGTTAGTATTTTTATTAATTTTTCGTAAGTATATTTATACTAGCTGATACCCGCAACTTCGTTCCCGTGGATACAGATGTTTAAAATCCCGTGGGAACTCATTGGTTTTCCGGGATAAAAAGTAGCTATGTGTTAATCCAGGGTATAATCTATCTCCATTCTAAACAGCCAAATCCGTCCAGTAGTTTTAGGGTGAAAGAGTAACAAACATACATCCATACATACTTACAAACTTTCGTATTTAGGTATAATATAGGTATATATAGTTAGGATTAGTATGTTCTACAACCAGTTCAGCGGTTTCAGCTGTACGTTGATGTGTCAGGTGGTCAGTTTCTAGTTTTATGTGTAATAAATATTCTTGAAACTGAATCCGTGTACCTAATTCTGAGAAAATATACCTACCTTCTAATTTATTTATTTAGGTACTTATAGAAATTGAAAGAATTTTTATTCAAATAAACTTTTACAAATGTTTTTGAAAAACATAATATAAATATCAACTTTCTATAGTTATAAAAGTACAGTTTATATATCAATTACTACTGACTTAACTTTAGTTTAAATAGTATCTATGTATATGTCTATAATATAAGTAACTTAATAACTACGACCTAACATTAAGTAGGTGCCTACAATAAGATTGTTCTTACCTTTTATTTGCTTCCATATTATTAGGTATTTTGTGTTCAATTTCAACAAAGCCGTAGATGTGTATATTAAGTAATTTTGGTTTGTTACGTTTCTATATAATATGGTTCAACCACATTACAGGATATTATGAAGCCATCGCTAAGCAACGTAACTAAATATTTGATCAATCATCTGTATTGAAAACCCAACATGTATTCTACCTACTGAGTTTCAAGTAACGATGCGTAACGTGTAACAATCTAACCGTTTATCTTTAACTGTTATTAATTAGGTAGGCACCTATCTATCCCCTGAGGGTCGATTATGATAGATACATAATTAAATTCATCAATTCATCATACTTGGAAGAACTTCTTAACGTTAATTGTATCTAACTATTAAAAACAAAATATTTATTACGTTACTCTCGACTCCGGATTACTAAAAATGAGAAGTGTATAGGTAGGTACTTAATGAGATTTTCATACAATAGGTAATACTTTTCTTGTGAATTTCCAAAAAAATCTTTCTTACAAACCTTGTCCTGGCAATTACGAACATAACAAATAATTCAGCCAAATCGGTCGAGGATGGTCTTCAACATGCAGCAACTGTTTTTTTTACTTAAGTATATTAGTAATGTTTAGATTTCCATGGCAGCAGCATTCACTATTTTGATTGCGCGTATAGGTATAGCTTCGTACTAAACGCAGAACCTCGACACATGGCAGCTCAAGTGTAGACCCAGGTCTCGAAAACCTCGCTGTGATATATTATGAATAATTCCGCGAAACATTGTTTTGTTGGCATTTCTTGTCGCGAAACAGCCCTTCTGACCATGCGTTTTAAGGAGACAAACAAGATTCATTTGAACAGAAACGGCTTTGCGCTCAACTCAAGGCTGCTGGGCTTGAGGCTGCAGAAATGTAAGCATGTGAAGGCGGCAAGATTTTCTTAAATCTTAGATAGTTTTCGCTTTATTATGGTTTAATTGCAATGAAAAAAAAAAAAACAAAAATATAGATACGCCGGTATCTACGCAAAGATAATAATGAAACTTCCTGTAACAAGAAATACAGTTTGAGAAAGTCGCCCTTTCACATCAATGAGAAAAGTTTTACAAAGCAAGCTGGAGTTCTTAGTAATGAAAAAATTCTTAAAAAATATTTAAGTACCTCTCATTTGTAATGAACCCTTGCGATCGAGACGCGTCTATGCACAAAACAGGTTTAGGATTTTTCACCATTTGAAAGTTGCAGCTTTCAAGTTCTAAATAATTTTAAAGACTTGGATACACACGAAGCGTGATATCAGCGGTGCGCAACGGGAAATGTTAGGTATTAAGTAACATTAAACGTGCGTTTGCGCTTATTGTACGAATTGACATATAACAAGGAAAATTGCGTATTTATAGTCGACTATAAAATTGGTGTATCATTTTTAACATCAACTTTCAGTAAATCAAATATTTACTAATGCTCAGGCTTTTATAACCATAGGTCTTGTAAGTGAAAATAGTCATTTTTAACCCCCGACCCAAAAAGAGGGGTGTTATAAGTTTGAAGTGTATCTATCTGTGTATCTGTCTGTGACCTCGTCGCGCCTAAAGAAATGAACCTATTTTAATTTAGTTTTTTTTTTTAGTTTAATGAAATACAACGGTGATAACGCAATTTTGTAAATGTCATACAGCAGAGCACGATTTTTCATTTATCCGTACACCCAGTGTTTACACCCTTCGTGCACCCACTTCTAGGAGCTAACTGCCAAGTAAGACACATTGCAGGTCACGTGAAGGAAATTGTTGATATCAAATCGTGAGCTTCATTGTAATTTCTTGTGATGTAGAGCCACAAATGCACATCCAAAAGCCTACCTAAAGAACAATATATATAGACAATGTTTAGGGCGGCACGAGTAGATATTTGATGAAGCTTCCATTTCATCCTTGTTAAATGACCGAATAACTAGAGGACCCTCCACAAACAGACAAACCTACATACAAACGTGTTGGAATTAAATGAGGTCAAGTGTATAGGTCGGGTCAGGTCTGTCACAAGATAATGTGATGAAGCGGCCATCTCTCTTCATGTCCTCAATTTTGCATATTATGTCTGCGGTCAACATTGGGCTAGCATCTTTTATATTTATTAGGTCCGTTATTTTGTTGTTTGAATTCCTACTACCTAAGTGTTATTGTTAATTAATAGCGTTACGTAGTAGTTAGTAAGTAATACTGTTGTTACTTTATGTGCTACTGGTAAACATGTTAGATTCTTACTTGATACACATTCTAAGAAAGATCGAATAAAAACATACTTAGTTTATTTAACAAATAATATTAATTAATTAATGTTTATAACCGCACTATTCCAATTAATAAACCACATAATATAAATACGTATTTAGTAATTACATAAAATGTAGTCTTAGATACGAGTGCCTACATATTATTGTCATATTAGTTCCTCAGAATACAGTACCTACTACATACTAAAGTAGCTTTTTGCTAATATTTCTGTACACGATGCACTAAAGGGTTATATATTCAAGCATGCCTTAGTATCAGCGGACCATGTGTCTGATTAAAATTGCTCTATTCGTTAGGTCCATCTATATTTTTATAACAAATATAGTTATAAAGTACTAAATTATGTCCATGACCTTATCCGTCGTTCTTCGTTTGTCCGTCGAGATGGCAATCGGGGTATGAGGCGGGGGGACGCTCGCACACCCGCACGTCACCCGCAGTATCCCGCACCAAATTAGCGCGGGGCTGTGTGGCTGTGTGGGGCGTCCCCACCACGTTTGCCATCTGGACCTGTCGCGTACTATAACGGACAGTATAAAAAAATATGTCTCGTCTAACGTAAAATGAACGTAAAGGAGTCTGTGACGAAAATGTGTCGAGGAGTGGGTAATGAAATCATGTGGCTCTCGCGCGCCGCTTTAAATTAAATCACCTTAATTAATATTATCGCCCCTACAGGCAGAATGAGCCTTAACCGAGCGTTGACAACATAGGTACTATACTACTATTTTGACGAGGAATCAGAAAAGTGTGATGTACCTATTCAGGTAATTTTTAATGACTACAAAAAGGGAGGATTAGTATTTGATCCGTATGTATGTTTGTAAGGCCACGATTTTCTCAAATACCAATGAAATTATTTTGATAATTTTTTCACTATCGTAATACTTTACGTAGTTATTTTCAGAAAGGTTTCATATAATACACCTGTGTATCATTCTTATATACGTAGAAATACTCATTTATGTACACTTATGTCACCAATATGTCTGCTATGTCCACCAATTTCTCCGAAATGTCTGAACCAATTCGAATTTTTTTACCCAATAGAGGAAGTTCGCTAAATGGTCAAAAAAATTCTGGATCAAACTTTTTAATCCTAATATTGCCGGCCTAAGATATGAGGATTCAGGAACTGTTGGTGGTGAATTGATATCGTTAATACCAAGCAAGGACTACAAGATTGAACTGTTTGGCAGTTGACACAAGCTACATGTATATCTATTAGATATTATACTTACTTACATTACTAACATTTCAGTGATTTACATATTATAATACGTATTATGTAGCTGTATACCTCCCTTGCCAAAAGTAATAGTAGGATTTGCCATTTGCCCAATTGATGTTCTCAAGATTAAGTGCGGATACATATGGAAAAATTCCGCTTATGAAAATTGCTTTCCCACTTACAACATTTTACTTCATTTTTTATCTTATCACACAAAACGACGCTTTCATGTTCTATGCGTACAACACTTAAACACTTCAAATTGCGCTTCCTTTTAATGAAAGTAACAAACTCAGTAACTCTATAAGTAAACACAAAATTTAAACATTAAATCGAGTAATGAAGTTTACTGTCGATACTTAAGATTTTAGCATCGCTTCACGGAAAATTGGAACTGCAAGAAAATATAAATAGATGTTATGTTCGAATTTAAGGGAACTCTGGAAAACCATCTCAGTACCTTTATTTACCTTCACACACTGCCAGTTACTCGTAGTACGTCATTCAGATCTCTCTCATAGTTCTCTATATTTGTAGACCATAGTGTGCAGCAGCTCCGAAAAAGCTAATTAAACACCGACAAAGAGAATACTCGATTCGAAAGTTGATTGATTTCTTTATTACAGCATCCCAATTTGGTGATGATGGAGAACATTGGCTCTGTTTAATCGACGACTTGGGCTCGGCGAGTGATAGCGATGGAAATGACAGCAATTGTAGATTGTACTAGTTGCTCCGCCCTGGCTTTGCACGGGGAGCTTACCTATCTTATAGACAAAATTTGGTCTGATTTGCTTCGATTGATATGCTGCTAGCCGTTGAGGAGTTCCGTTCTCTATTTCCAAAACTATTTATCAAATCTTCACCAAACTTACATGGTAACACCATGATAGTACAGCCTTTGTTTGACTAGATGATGCCCGCAAACTTCAAATTTAGGATTTTCAAAAAATCTCAAGGAAACTCTTCAATTTTCTATGGTAAAAAGTAGCCTATGTCCATCCCCGGGATACAAGCTACTAGTATCTGTATATCAAACATTAAAATTGATTAAACGCTTGGTATGTGAAAAGCTATACGACAGAAAACAGAGAGACACACTTATAATATTCGTAAGCATTAAGTATTGTAATATTATTTGATGAAATTTAATTGATCGGTAAGTGTATAATAACCAAAATTCCAGGTCTAATTATCTTTTTGTTCTCTGTTCTTAGAATACGTAAGTTAGTTAAATATAATTTTAACATCAAAAATCAATATTTTGCGACGCTTACTCTTTGTCGCTCTCAGAAGAGCAAACTAAGAGGCATTATTTGTGTAAGCGAACTAACTAATACATGATAATATCAAAAACAATGTTGCAAATAGTTTTCCGCCAACACACGTTAGCATATTTAACAAAACATTATTTGAAAATTACAATTCGTCAATCATTTTACCACGTGAGGATTAGTTGTCGAAGATGATGCTAAATAAAGTTCTGAAAAAACTGTGAAATTTATTTAGGTAACTATGTATAGGTGAGGTCATTTAAATTTTTTTTTCAGTTATTTGGTAGGTTTTTAAAAATTATATATTTTTTATTAGCTGTATACCACTCATTTTATTTTTTGTACGTATTATACCATACTACGTATAACATGACTTTCGTAAGTGCTTTAATCAACCTAAACCGAAGAATAAAATTCATACACAAAAAGGACTACTTAGTAGGTAGGTAGCAACAGCTGTTTAGAGGCATAGCCGGCGTAGCGTCGTATCGTAGCGTAGTCGTAGCGTAGTTGTAACGTCTAGTATAGGATTAAAATTGTATGGAGCTTCACGAGACTTTTTTGACATTTCTACTATAGAACAGAATTATAAAAAAAAATGCCAAATAATAATTTAACGTTTTTATTGAACGTATTCATATTTCAATAATATAGACTATTACAGTTTCCTACATTAAAAGCTAATAGAGATCAATAGGAATTTTAAATCAAAAGTTTACATGTATCAGCTACTCTGTACATATCTATAATTAACATAAAACTGAACATTGTAGGAAGAGGATAGTGAGTTTATTTAGACAATTACATTGTTACTAAAATATATGTAAGTAAGTAAAATACAATAGAACCTCTTATCGATATTTGTTACATTAGTTAAGTCATTTGGCACAAAAAATTTACACTTAACCACTTTAACTTTTACTACGGCGATAAAATCAGAAATATTAACAAGTAGGTAAATGAGAATAGACTATATCAGTGAATACTGAGCTGGTAGCATTCACATCCATCGCTTTATTAAAATAACATAAAATGAAAATTTTAATAAGTAGACTATATATTTTATAATGAGTACAAATAAGGACGGTAAATTCAGACAATTCTTTTAAGTAGGTACCTTCAGGATTATTAACAAGAATGTAAATGAGACTATGCGAAACCAGTGAATACTGAGCTGGTAGCATTCACATCCATCCATCGCTTTCTTAGAAAAATATAAAATGATTTTTTTTAAGGTAAGTGACTTTTTAAACGAGTCAAAATAAGGACTGAATTCAGTTAATTTTTTTAAGTTTACTACTTACCTTCGGAAATATTATAAAAAAAGATTCTAACGAATTGAGAACCTACTCCATTTTTTGAAGTCGGTTAAAAGGTATGTAAATGAGACTATGCCAAACCAGTGATTACTTAGCTGGTATTCACATCCATCTCTTTGTTAAAAAAATATAAAATTTATAAGGAAAATAGTACCTAAGATTTATAACGAGTAGAAATAAGAACGGTGAATACAGTTAATTCTATTTAGTAGGTACCTATTTCAAAAGGTGTGTTGCAGTAAAAATGTTTTAACGAAGATGCTGTCTTGTCGCTGAGTGCCTTCCTTTACTTCCTGCGTTTTAAAGACTACGTAGAATTTCATTGATATTTGGCCTAGCGAGTAATTTTTAGTACTTGTGTAAAGTGTATTCATGACTCAAAATTACTGGGGTTAATAATAATGGAATGATGTACCATGGCTTACTTAAAGTTTTAAAGTTTATTTGGTTGGTTTGGGTATAGCAGATTGTTGTGGTTGTAGTGGAGTCGATTTGCGGTGATACAAAACAAAACTTTCTCTTCACTCCTTAGTTGTCGTAGCGAGATGGAACCGTATTTTCCCAAAAACCTGTGTAAACAAAATGTTAAGTTAATTGCGATACAATGTTATGACATCTTTAGTAACCATTTAATTTAAAAAAATATGCCCATTGGGTAAGTAAAATAATTCGATAATAGTATGAATCTCTTGCCTCTGCAATTGTTCTGGCTTGGATATGCCTTCGTAGGTACCAACTAGGAGATTAACGCAACAGTGGCAGGTATTTTAAATTACATAAGATCCTTGTAGTGGGTTTAAGAAAATTATAGGAATGTTAAAAGAAATAGGTAGTTTTATAGCTAGGTAGGTGAAATATTTTATTAATTATTGAATTATTTTATGTGTTTAGATAATATAAAAAAAATGTTGGCAATTACGGCCTGACTTTAAAACTTCGTTACCTAGATACGGCTTTTCTCAAGGCTCCAACATCACGTTTCTAATTAAATGAAAACAAATATAGCTTGAACAAAACAGTGGACAGTTAAGTAACTAGCAAAAATTATACTCGTAATATACCTACCTGTAAAATAACAAATCTACCATTCTTAACACTAAATAGAACCATAAACCTACCTATATCAGAAAAACAAATGAAAAATATTTAGGTAATTACATTTATTTTTAGGTATATGTGTGGTACTTCGACAAAATATAGAAAAGACATTAAATGTATATAAATAGGTGCTTTCTTATCTTTCTTTAGAGTAAAATCATCTTAATATGGTCTACTACTTCGAAAAATAAATAATATTTGATTTAATTTAAAGACAGCATATACGGAGGATTTCTAACAGACCTCGTTTGCCAACATTCTGCAGGAAGACTCTGTTGGCGACCGCCTGCCGCTGGTTCGCCTCACGCATCTGTTTGCGGGCTACCTCGAGCAGCAGCCGTTGACGAAGCACCTCCATCGGATTGTTGATTGACAGCGAAGGCATCTTGCGCTTCGGTCTCGCGCGCCCTTCGTGGATTTCTGCGTATCTCTGCAAAAGAATACTTACAATTAATATACTATATTTAATTTTATGTAAAAAATAGTAGCAATGAGCAGGGGACATAGCTCGTAGATGTATTGGACATTTAGAAACAAAGGAGCTGGAAATACGATCTTACGCCGCGTAATATTGGCCTGTACTAGATGAACCGACGACATGTAACAAGTCACACAGTGCCGCTAGATACAACTGTACAGATATCTAAATCTAACATTGGACATCCATCGGTTAGGACAAAGAAGTAGGTAACTAAAATCTAGATTTGTTCTGCACTGTGTTTGTTGTACTACTCTTGACCTTTCATTTGGCAAAGCCTGGACATTCTAGGTATTAGTCACTGCATTAGGTATAATTGCCATATTTACTGCAAGCACGTACAAGCTTTTCATCATGTTTCAGCCTATGGTGGGATCATAGGCAACAATGATAAAAAGGAATTAATAGTAGTAGTAAATTAGGAAGGTAGTTCGCCTTAAAATTGAATAGATCATTACGATTTTAACTATCCCAAAGCTTTCGGCACGAAGCTAGGCGCATTAACTGGTTGCCAAAAGCAACTTTTCCTCCCCGTTTTATGATATTTGCCTAATAACAATGTTATTTAATTCTTTTTCCTTTATAACCACGGACAAAACAGGGGAATGAAATTTTAGTTATATTAATTATGTAGGTATTGTATCTATAATTTATTATTGAGTGTATCACAAGATGAAGGATCAAATGGATCGATTAATTGGCTCTTGTAATAGATATAGCTAATTAAGTGGAATTTGCGGAGTAGGCATATATGAATAGGTAAGTATAATAAATACATAATTACCATTCCTTAGTCAGATTGGACCGAAAATGAAATATTAATGATAACTTTCTCCAATATTAATAAATTTATAAATATAGCAAACTAGCGACTCGCCCCGGCTTCATTAGAGTAGAATTTCTTAAAATTATTTCATAGTTCTACGACGCGGCGTAGACTCTACGGCGTAGAGAGAGTCTACGTTATAGATAAAACTCTCATGCAAAATCTCAAGTTTCTGACCCATGGCTATGTGAGTCACTTAGTTATTAGTTCACTTTTATTTCGTATAGATAAAGATTACTTGACACTTACAATTTAGCGTGTTTTTCCATAATTAATTGTGATTAATTACTAAACTTAATACCTACATTGCAGTCGAGACCAAAATAGCTAAATGGGACATATTTTGAAAAAATGGCTACAATTGTGTGATGTTTAAGCTTATTAAATTCCGTTAGTAAACTTTGATGTTAAATATCTCCAGCTAATTAATAGGAAACCATTTGTTTATTCATCAAATAAATGGTGGATATACACCAATATTTTACTATAAATGTTTGTTATTTACTTTTTTGCGTATTTCGATACTCTGAAATAAATGCTAACATTGTTACTTAATTTTAAATCTAAATACACATTCAATATTTAAATGAATTAGGATTTGGTTGTATAAATCTACATTTATGTGGCTGAAGGTTTATCTTCATAAAGTTTTTAAGGAAATTGAAATGATGATTATGCCAATCATCAATTTAATTACTTAATTATTCAATTTGAAAAGAGGCAAAGAAGCATAGCTACTATTGAAAATTTAGCCAAACTATGAGACTATTTACCTACCTATACTACTATGATTATGTAATGAGTAGTGTAAAATTAGAAACATTAATCAATTCATTCAGAAAAATCGTATTTTCTTTGTGAATTATATTTTATTATATCATATCGTTATCGTTAGGAGGTGCGAATAAATAAATTGAAAAATGAAACTACGAATTCTTAAACAATCTTTATTGAGGTAATATGAACACTTACAATTTAATTAAATGTAACCACCTACAAGTAAATAAAATAATAAATGAATTTATGTGTTTTAATAACAATTATAAAATATGCGAATTCCGATAATTTTACCACACTCAAGTTACCTAGTTACTTTTGTTTTCTATTCTAATATCTATGTGAAAGAGCCTAAATTCTACAATCTACACTTATTTTACAGACTCTACAAAAATACTAGGCTAAATACCTAGAAACGACTACTTGACATATATGAGCAATAATAAATTACAAAACTTGTTTTAAATTATTACAACATTCACGAGTTACATTCGGTTGGAACAAAAGCATTCAGCATAAGACGATAGCGGAATTTGACTTCCTTCAGTTTCTACCCATATCGACGCTTGGAACCCACATGGACGCAGAACCTGTAATTTATAAAAGAAATGTTAATTCTTTCACGTTTGGTTGACATGGGTATATTTTTATTATTCTATATTATAAGTATTATTTGTGCTCATACTCTAGAAGAGAAGATTTTAGGTTTCCGTCGTCAAAGGAGTAAACGGTTGAACGATGTAAATTGGTGGACAGACTCCGCCCAAAATTAAAAGAAAAAGTGGTTGCAGACTATAAACATTAAACTGTTATAATTATAATCTCTTTGCTCTATACAGAAAACCTTTTCTAATAACGATCACAGAACATTCTTTTCGAAGATGGCATACGATGATGATTGTGTTGAATACAAAAATCTCTCACGAAAACACAATGGCCAATTTTCAATCAAAAAATTTTGGCTGTTTAAAATATAAAAATCAAAATTAACAAGTTCTCTGCAAGGTTCTATTAACCATACAGTTTCAGAAGGTACCTACTTAATAACAAGAAAACCATTTGAACAAACCCAAGTAAAATAGTGCTTCTCACTATATTATGGTAAAAAATTGAAGGTAAGTGCAAACCTATCTAACTAGTAAGATACTCGTAGGTACATATATTATGAGTATTTAAGAATGTAATCTTTTGTTCATCTTTTAGTTAACAATAAGATAATGCTATTTAACAGACCACCCGCATCCACTTTGACTATTTAGCCACTGTCCATCTCGACTAGCATAATTTCAACTATTATAATTTCAAAAAAAATCTCTTAAATTAATCTACTTGTATTTGTAATCTGTAGTATGTAGAGATACCTAAAGAGACATGTAACAATTTTAAGAGACTTCATCATGTAATAATTTAAATAGAAGATAAGTTATACTTTAAGAAATGCAATGCTTTCTAAAGCCAAGTTTACTATTATAGTATTTATGGCCGAAATTAATAACCAATGTATATCTTATAGGGTAATTACATGATACGTGACCAGTGAGATAAGGGTTTTTCGCGATTTGGAGTACAGTATTCAAGAAAGATCAGTATTAGTAGAAGGTTTTCAATCCATTTGAGTGTTTTACTCACATGATACTAATTCGATATTTTACTCACATGATACTAGTTCTCGAAATGGGAAAATTGTAACTAAGTAGGAAGCAATGGGATACGCACCTCGCTTGCCAATATCATTGAAGTAGTTTCTGTTGGCTGCTGCACGAAAAGCCTGCTGCTTTCGTTCTTGGTCCAGATTCAACTTCTGGCGCAGCACGGACATCGGCATGTCGATGGACAGGGAAGGCATGCGTCGCTTGACGCGGTCATCAGCCTTCATCCCATACATTCACCGATTAGTTTTCTTTGTATCGTAAGTTTTTATTCTGGGAGTTTTACTACAACCGCGTCCACAGCAATAACAAGTGTAAATTAAAAATTTATAACACCCCCGACAAGTGAAGGTTACAGTAATAACTAGAAAAGAGCTGATAACTTTCAAACGGCTGAACCGATTTTCTTGAATTATAGCTACACTCTCGATCAAGCCACCTTTCAAACAAAAAGAAAGTAAATTAAAATCGGTTCATTAGTTTAGGAGCTACGATGCCACAGACAGATACACAGATACACAGACACACAGATACACACGTCAAACTTATAACACCCCTCTTTTTGGGTCGGGGGTTAAAAAATTAGCTTTGACGTGTTGAACGCTACATTTGGCGTAAACAATTTTGTCGATAAATCATTTTCATCTCTTTCCACGTAAACAGGCACACTGATGAAATTTTATGCTCAGAAAATATATTTTATTGGTGTGGGCACTGCTTAACGTATCGCAATCATAACTTATTAAAATGATGCTGCAATATAATGTGTGTAGGTATAGGTATGTACATTTAACAGCCATACAAATAGAGATAAAATCCATCTAAAAGTCATTAGGGTAGTTTAATTGTTCAAGCTTCCTATATAATATTTAATGAAAAAGAATTAGATGAACTTATACATTGATACCTAAATATTGTAATGGTAATTAATAAAACGAAAGGAGTTCCTAATTTAAAATTGTTTTATTTTTAAATTTCAAAATTACGTTTCGTACAACACTCATAAGAATAACATATAAATAGTCATAATCAAATAACAATAACAACAACATTGCTTGATAATTAAATCAGTTGCAGGACGGTAAAAATTGGCTCATTCAAACGTTACGAATTATTTCTTGAAGGTGCATTCTTCACTGCTCCAAGGATCTACGGAGAAAAATAAAAGATCATTAATGTAATAGTGTTATAATTTAAAAAGTTTTACACGTAGACTTAAAAAAATATATAGAAAAATTAGTACGTAGGTATGTTCTTGCGTTTTAAAATACAGCAAACAATAATATATTGAAACACAAGAAATATTAAGTATTTTTTGGTACTATACATTTAAACTAAGAAGTGTATATTTGAAATAAAACACAAACTTTTAATAAAAATTTAGTTTTTTCTTTAATTTTCATATTTTTGTTTATTTTCTATAAACATTCAAACAGTTAATCTAGCATTGTTGCTATTGGTACTAGTTTGATAGGTGTTACAAAGTACGAATACGAGATGCGAGTTACAAAGTATGCTTTACCAATTTTCTTCATATATAAATGCATAGTAAATAGCTGCAACCCTTACAGTGCCTCATAATCTTTCAGACAAAGGAAAGAAAAAAGGTAGAAATTGAAAAAAAATGCCATAATATTTCAGAAGTATCTAATCTAAGGATGTATTGATGTTCAGAACTCTTAATATTAATAAATCACGATTCACGAGTAGCGCATTTTTGAAAGTCATCAAAAGCATATGCACATAATACGAGTAATAAGAGCTGACCAACGAAACGAATCAAACCATGAAACAAAATTTTACAGAAGGAGCGAAAACTGAATGAAAGCTGTTCAAACTGTACTGTGATTTGTGAAATCACAAATTTTTGGCTCAATTTCAGTACAGTTTTAGGCAGTTTTGTTTAGAAATGAATTCAAGTTTGTAATCCGTCATCATAATCATGAATTTTGGACTCAATAAGTACAGTTTTAGGCTGTTTTACTTGGAAATAAGTTTAGATTCGACATTTATGATGACAGCGTATTCGGATATCAAGGTTTGCAGTTACATGCATACGATTAACCTATTTAAATACCTATACAACATAGCAAACTAAAATGTATATATACACGTATATAGCAAACAGCGTTAAAATGTAAGAGCTGTAGATTCTATAAAATAATGCGCTAGAAACACATTTTTGTTAATAGAAAAAGTTAGATTCTGTTCGCCACGTTATATGCATATTGTATTTCACTACAAATGTATTCAGATAAGTTGCATCTAGTACCTACGTGAAATATTGAGATAAAGTTTTAGCATCAACTTTATCTCGTGCGACTGTGCATATAATGTGCGCTCGGAATGTATTAATAAAGACTGAAAATCTATTTACTAATTTTTAAAAGAAAGTTAAAAGTGATAACTTCATTAGACTTTTGAGTACGAAATCAGAGTAACTTTAAATAAGCAAGAACATAGAGGTGTTCAAAGGACGCTAAGGGCCGCCTATGCATTCAAGGGTGGAAATCTTGAATTCCTCTGTTGAATATCCTCTGAATTCGAGCCAGAATGCAGCATAATTTTCAGTGCTGAAAATGTGAATTACGTCAGCAGCACACACTGAATAAATCCTAGAGGGTGCTGATGAAGTATTCCGCATTTTTTGATTCTGTATATATAGTATTGACAGAATAGGTTACATTTGACATACACGTTGCTTGCGCTCGCGCTTACCACTACACAACAAAATGCTTGATTAACACATATCCTAGGAATATTCCATTCTAACCTCGTTTTCCGACGCAGTTGAGAAAGTTCCGGTTGGCGTGCGCTTGTCTTTCTAGGAATTGGTTGAACGCCTCACGCTGAAGAACTTCAACCGCAGGGTTCACGGAAAAGGTGCGTCGCGATCGAACCAATTTCTTGCTATCCGAAACCTTTATACACATTTTATTAGATGGAATGGTTGAAGTTGGTGTCCTGGGTTTTAACCAAGCTGGTGTTGGTTGTAACGTGGTTAGTTGCTTTGAACGAATAATAAAGTCATACCAAAATTAGGTAGGTAATTTCAAATCTCAAACCGAAGTCTTAAAATCTGAGCCAATAAATATTATCAACAATATGAATCAATTAAATCAAAATGTTCCTACGAAAGAATTTAGCTTCCGTGTCGTCCGCCAAACTCGAAAAGTACTTGACAAAATTGACTTGAACTTTTTACATGACTTTATTTTTCTAGTATAAACTGTGTGTTTTTAAATATTATATTTTTCCCCCGAAATTTTATCGTGAACGGATAATTCCATATTGACCGAGTAAGGCATGGTTTGATTGTCTAGTCAATTATATTTCGTAAGTAGAAGTTTGATTAAACCAAAAAAGAAACGTTGGCCGTTGACGTCGGTCAGAGGCGAGGATGCACAAAGCGTCATAGAAAATGAAAGCCTTTCAAAAGGATTTGAAATGTCATCTCATTTTGTGTGCACGAGATTTTCAACGCACCCACAATAATTTCCAGTTCTGTATGATAAGCTTTTGGTATTATTCATTATTCATGATTATAATGGGAAACCCCGGAATACCCACAAATTTTGTTCACGAATATAGTAGTATATATTATGGAGGATAATTATCTACAACGGAAGAGCATATTTCACACAATTAAATGTCTAAAAGTGAGAGTTAGATTCGCACACTATATTTTACATCAATAATTTAGAAATGGAAATATGGTTTTAAGAAACGTCTTTGAGACTGTCGAATTAGTTAACCAAATAACTATTTACCGGCCGACTTGCATTTGGACAGTTTTATTTTTTTAAACTAATTGAAAAAAGATGGGTTAATATAATGAATTATGCCGCAAAGAGCTACTGAGAGTTTATCAATAAATTAACGAAGCGGAAAATGTCCAATTTACGAAGTAATCAACTTCATTACAGCATCCTTTTTACTTTGACAGCGATTAATTGCGTAATTATTAAGTAGGTGATACAATACTGAAAGCAATAAATTTAAAACTCATTTATGGCAATTATAACCATATAGGTAACTTCTTACACCTAGGAATAAATAAATAATAATTTTATTGTAAGTACAAAATAATAATTATTATTGTGTAAAAGTAGGCTAGATTTTATTATAGTATAATTAAAGATACCGCTTATATCACCCACATAAACCCACGCCCTTAGTATAGATACACACACACACACACACACACACACACACACACACACACACACACACACACACACACACACACACACACACACACAAATTTTGACCCATACGCGCGCATTCGAAGCACGTTGACATTGCTTTGCTTTGTAATTTGTTTTATTTGTTAAAGTCTTTAGCACACAAAATGCTAGAGACTTTCTTGAATGTACATTTTTATTTACCTGTGAATCACGAGGAACTTCAGTAAGCAGGTACAGCCAGGGGGCGCTGCCCGCGTAGTTTCTTCCTCCCATCGACGGTGCAGCGTATCCCAAACTTTCCTGGAAATTATAATGTATTAGTTTATTTTGTTGATCCTGCAGACCAATCACAATTAGTGTGACTACGCTTTCTCACGCTCCTATAGCTGTGCTTATGGGCTACAGTAATATCTTAAAAATGGTCAGTAAAGACTAAACTTTGTTTTGTCTGAAGATGATACAACAGTCATCATATTATCATATGATCTAATATCTACCAAATATTATGAGATTTAAAAAAATACTACTTAAAGACTCGTGAAGATAACAATCTACTTTCTCCTTCATAGCATTTTCACGAACTCTGAACTTCAAATAATAGTTTTAAAAGAATCATACTCTTTCCAACTACCACCGCTATTATACGAGAAGCCTAGAAGCCTCCAAAACTCTTGTTGCCATAAAAGTTGTTTGGCGTTAGGCCAATCTGAAGTTTAAACTTCTACGGTCTACGTGTTGAACTTTAACAGTTCTTACAGATTTTGTACTTTATATACTTTTGAAGAATACTTTACCCTTGAGCCTGTGAAAGTAAGCTAGCTCATATTGACTGGCCTAGGACATATTATTTGGGCTAGTGAGAAGAATGCAAGAAAATATCTGGTCTTAAAAGAATTCATCTAGTCGTAAATTGTAAAATAGAGGATTTTTTGTAGAGTGCGTCCCAAACGAAACGCAGTTTTCTCTCATTTGAATATTAATCGATTAAACTCAATAAAATTTTGTAGATATGTTCTAGAAACTAATCTATGTGGAATGGTTGCCAGATTCCGTTAAAATTTTAGTTACAAAGTTACTCGGCCTTAAGGATTCAGGTACATACAAATCTCTAAAATTTTAAAACTATTAGGCATGGTTTTACGGAAATCTGGCGAACCACAGACAGAAAGTGTCTACAATGAGTGAATTGGTTAAATATTCATTTAATGAGAACCAAACTATGTTTGTGTAGAAAGCACTGGGGAAAGCGTTAGGGAAATTTCTCACGAAGTTCTCTGGTTTTCATTATTTAAACTTAATCTAAGTACAATTTACTAAATAAGGATGATTTAATAAAAGCCGCAATTTAATCAATAAGTCAATTCGAGGTCAAAAATAATTAAAAGCACACTATAGTTTCAACCTAATTATTATTGCTAATTATAGATATACGAGTTCGTGGCTGTGAAATGCCAAAATTAATTGAAATTAAATAATTAATAAAAGTATTTTATAGTTCGTCTAAATCCATTAGGATTTTGAAGAATTCATATTACAGCATTCCTCTATTGCATTGCTATTATGATTTATGATCGCGAACTTCCCGTTTTAGCGAGCACTTTGACATTTGATTAAGGTACATTAGAATACCAAGTTTGAAATTCCTGTGATCAAGTAGGTAGGTTGGAACAATATACCTAAGCAATAAGCATGTATTGTGTGTTTTGCTTTACCTTGCCTGGAGATATAAAATGTGTACTGTTCTGTCAAAATTTAGGATCCACTGTTGGTCCACATGCAGACTTGCTTATTGACAAATGTGTAAAGGAAAAACATTTCAACAATTCTGCAACCACTCAACCATCCAAACCAATTAGGCATTCATCGATATTTTTTCGCATATCTATTCGAATTTGGCCAGTTTTGATCAATTTGCCAAGCAGGACCAACAGTTTTACTAAGGCCAATTTCATTCTACAAAAGATCGCGTGAGTTTACGGTGCTACCCAATAGAACAAGGAAAGTGCGGTACAACCTTCCTATTGCACTTGCCGTATTAGTTTCATATAATTGATTTATAGTTTTCTATTCTAGTAAGTCTATTGTTGTAGATTCATGTGACGGTTTGAAAGCACTTGTAAAAGTTAATTTGAATAAAAATATGTCTATTTCGTAGTAAGTAAGTATAAAGTTCTTTCTTAAAACAAGATTTTGAACTATTGTTCAAAATTGCACATTCATCATCTATCAGATCATTGAACTAATACCATAGAAATATACAGGCTTAATTAGGACTGGTAAGTATATCAAGTAATAGAAGTCATGCTTAGCTTCTATTACTTACCTACTTACTTATAGTAGAATACACGATACATCGAAGACATACGAACTTCGTAGGTAGGTATATATTTAAGCATCTTTTAAGTCATAACTAAGCAACGTTAATCACGATATTATGAAAGAGTTTTAAAATCATGGATTTTATTGTTTTCCCAATTTTATTATAATAAAATAGAAATTATTCTATTTTCATAGGTTTTTTTACATCCGAGTTATAGATGCGAGCAAGCTGTGAGGTGACCCAATAATGCCGGATGCTGAAATGTTGCGCAAGTGAGGTCAACTTAATTATTGTGAGAACCTGTACACTTATGTGCTCAATATAACATAATATTGGAGATTGAATAAGGATTTTAAATTTCTACTGGTTATGAAACATTCATAATCTAAAATGTTGGTTGATTTAGAAGGCTTTTGTACCTTTTATGTAATACTAGCCGATGCCCGCGTGGATTTGGGTTTTTCGAAATCCCGTGGGAACTCTTTGATTTCTGGGATAAAAAATAGCCTATGTGCTAATCCAGGATATTACCTATCTTAATTCCAAATTTCAGCGAAATCCGTTCAGTAGTTTTTGCGTGAAGGAGTAACAAACATACACACACACACATACACACAAACTTTCGCCTTTATAATATTAGTGTGATTTCCAACTAGATGATGCCCGTGACTTTAGACTGCGTGGATTTAGATTTTTAAAATCCTGTGAAAACTATGCTTTTCCGGGATAAAAAGTTGCCTATGACAATTTTCAGGACGCACGCTATCTCTATACCCATATAAATGTAGTTAAATGGGTGGACTTTAGAATCTATAAGGTAGATCTACATCTAATGTTACATTATATTATGTCATTAAACTACGAATCACCTAAGCATAAAATAATTATTATTAGTAGTTTTTACATTTTTTTTAGTAAGAGATCATCACAATATTTATTATCGCATTGAATCGCTACTAGTACTACTGAGCAGGGCTCTCCTTTCAAAATAAGATGGTAAATAAGTAAGACAGCTTTAAATGTAGTGTATGGATTTAACTAATTAAACTGCGCAAATATTTCGCTTTAAAATTGCTGTTTGCCTTAGTTTCATTAACAATAAAGATTAGAAAAACATCTTGTGTACCTATTTGTGCCTTAAAGTGGCAATTTCACCTTAATCCGTAAAGAAATCCGAGTTGGAAGTGGCAGCGATAATCATGGCACGTGACCTCACAAATTAAGCTCTCGATTCTTAAAGCGATTTCCATGCTAAGTTACTTTGAGCATGATGCTGCAGAATTCAAAAAGACATACCAATTTACCAGCTATTTGAGTTTGGCCAAAAGCAAAGATTAAGTTTTTTTAATCAAAACCTTTATTTTGTAAGAATTTTAAAGCTTCCATATTCGTATACTAGATGATGTTCACGACTTGGCCGCGTTTATTTTGGTTTTTAAAATTCGTGGGAAGCATCTATTTGATTTTTCGGCATAAAATGTAGCCTTGTATGTAAGTAGCCTAAAATGTATCCCAGGGGCGGATGCAAGCTATTTCCGTACCAAATTTCGTTAAAGTCGGTTAAACGGATGGGCCTTTAAAAATCCTGTGGGAACTCATTGATTTTCCAGGACAAAAAGAAGCCTAAGTCCATCCGCAATATGCAAGCTATATCTGTACCAAATACAGCGTATGTGATCGCAGACGTTAAAAATGTGTAATGCAAAAAAAACACGTCGTTTGTCCAAAAGTTTGTGAGGGAAATGTAAGTAGATGGTAAAGCCTCATACAACCATAATATTATAACGTTTTTGATCGCTTGTGGGTAAAAATAATATATTATTATGTACCTAATTCAATTGACCACCAGCGTAGCACATTGTAGTGCTACGACACGTAGCCACCGTAGCGTAGCCACTAGTGCGTGTTCACGTCAAGTCGAGGACGCGGTGGCGGACGCGCCCGCGAAATATCATATAGAATATTATATTTACATTATGTATTACTAGTTAATGCCCGTGACTTTGTCTGCGTGGATTTAGGTTTTTAACAATCTCGTGGAAACTCCTTGATTTCCGAAATACAAAGTCCTTCCCCAGAATGCAAGCTGTATTAGGTAGTAGGTACAAAACGTCAAAATCGGTTAAATAGATACGGACAAATAGACACTTTTACCTTTATTATATATTAGTATGGACTAGTTTGGATTATTTATTAATCTTACATCTTCGGGTGAAGAGGAGTCCAGTTGTTCCCAGTCCATGGCCGACGCTAGAGCGTTGGGAGACGGCGCGGCCTCGGCGCACGCGCTGCCCGCCACCACCGCTGCACACCAGATCGCCCACCACATCTGCGACAAATTCAAGTATCTTAAAAACTCTAATTCAGGATATATTACCACAGAGGTGGAGCGGAGCGGAGATGTGCGTAATAGACCAACCAGATAATTGTTAGATGACGTGATGTTTTTATTGCGTCATATCTCAATAATCTCATTGGTCGAAAACATTGCCGGTTCCTCTGATGCTGCAAATGTTCATGGGCAGTGGTAATAAGTTAACATCAGTGATCCGCCTGCTCGTTTGCTTGCTATTTTTTATTTATTTCATTAAATCACTCCGCTCTGCTTAGCTTTAGTGGAAAGCCGTTTGCTACGTCAGGGCTCTAGCACCAGTTCGAAAACTCTTTTCGGAACGCAAAGTGTGTGTAACTTATTATATAAAAAGCGATTAAGTTGTTGGCTTCCTATTCGGGAGGTCGGGGCTTAATCCGGGGCATGCACCTGAAATTTTTCGAAGAAAATACTCCAAACGGGGACCTTATCACTAAAATAATCTCTACCAGGCAACCTATATTATTCACAGATATTAGCGATAATAGAGTAATTAGCGGCGAAGGAAAATATTATCTTTCATGATTATATTTTACTATCGCAATCATGCAGAACGTTGAGATTTGCGCTTCAACCTGAAAATGTATGGTCGGTAAATAGACCTTCCTGTAAGTTGTTCGACCGAGTAAACGTGGCTTTGATGTGGGCATGTCCTGAGATGAATAAATTACGTATTCTCTTTTGTTATTGTTGCTATTTCAGAGTCAACCAGCAAATTTTCAAGGTCATCCAGGTACTATTTAAATGAAAAATCATAACCCGAATAAAAGCTTACGGGTCATGAAGATAAGAACCTAACATAAAATTAACATGGCTACGCTAAGTTAAATTCATGTTTAAATCTCTATACTTGTAATTAGCATGAAGACAATGTATGTGGCTGCTCATGAACTGTGGAACTGTGTTGTAGTGATGAGCACGGTTGCTAATTTTAAATCATTTTCATTTGATGAATATATTTTTCTTTACCGCAGTGATTGTACAAGCGAATTTTTACACTCAATTTTCGCACTTGCAATCGTTCGCTACATTAAATTAACTGGGAATAGACGAGGAATTTCAATCGAGATCAATTTAACGCTGATATTTTTGTTTCACGGATAGTAAATTTTCGCACATATATAATAATTTGTAAGTGCAAAGATTTGCTTTTCATGAAACGTAGCAAACGATTGTTTGCTACACTATTTAAATTACGTGATTTTCTCTTTCTAACACGCAGCGGTGCGAATGTTCTCGCTCTCAAGCTCTTTAGCTAGGGTTGAAGAACGCGCACGTGCGAAATTCAAACAATAAAGCGTATTAAATGTACCTAATAGTTTCAAACTTTGTATGATTTTGTTTCGTGTTTTTTCACAGGTTTCATTATATAAAATAACAATAGTGTTTCATGAAAAGGCTTTTTAACGTGATTTTTCACATGCAATCTGTGAAATGGTCCATCTCTACTGTGTTGAGTGTATGAGTAAATAGGATGGTGGAACAACAGAGTGAAGTACGGCCGCATTCACACTTGGCCCTAATGGGAGAGTCATGGGAAAAGGACATGTGGCTTTTTTATTTAATTGTTTATCTGTGTACGAGACGTAAGACAGGAAAGCTTAAAATAAAGTGGTTTCTTTTTGTTGGTTTTTTTATTTACTTAATAAGCATCTCTTTCTCCGTCCAGCAGTTTTACAGTGTTCAAGGTGTGCTTTTTAGGGTTTCTTAGTCAACAAGGAACTTTTATAGATAGTTTCACCCAACACATTTTTTTTGAAAAAAAGACCATTGGACACCGAGGGCGGCATCATTAAATTTTACATTTTAATTTTCTTAAATTTTACAGAATCGTTCAGGGCCTCCGGGGTTACTATTCAAAGTGACTCTGCCTTATTGAAAATATTCGGCCTGTTTTGGATTGATTTCTCCAAGCCAGAAAACAAACAGAGAGTAATATTATGAAACTTAATTTGCATTTGAAATTATTTCTAAGAAAATTTCAATTTTTCTGTAGGTATATTCTACCAGGTAAAATGACTTGTTACTTTTGAAAGTTATGAGCATTTATTTGAACAACCTCATATCAAAGAAAATCTGGAAATACCTTACGATGGAAAATTATCTTCTTAAATATGTTATTTGCAATCACAAAGCAAATACATTGTAAGTACTGAATATGAGTGGGAGAAGAAAGATACAAGATTCTCAACCCATTGTTGCATACTGAATTCAGGCACCGTTCTTTTCAAAAAACGTCGCTGTTCCTAAATGAGATCGTTTGAGGGCAAACGGCTCAGCATAAGCGCGGGATAATTTGTGGGAACAATGAGAAATCTTACGTCATTGTGGATGTCTCACGAAATCAGTCTGCTGTATAAAAACTGAGCTCTTTAGTGAACCGAGAGATATAATTTGGCTTTATCGTGTGCCGATAATAATAATTTATTATGTTGAGATGAGATATGATTGTAATATCTCTTATGGAAAGGCTCACTTCACCATTTTTTTTTTTCATCATTATCATCACTCTCATCGATCGCCGCTGCCGGCAAATACTGAGTAAGGGTATTCTTTTAGAACGAGAAGAGCTTAGGTCATAGTCTACCACGCCGGCCAAGTGTGGATGAGCATGCTCTAGGCACATACTGCCGAAAATATTATGGAGAACTCTCAGGCATGCAGGTTTTCTCATGATATTTTCCTTAAGTAAGTGATATTTTACTGCTTAAAACGCGCATGGCTAAATCAGAAGTGCGTGCCTGAGATCGACCTCTAGACCCATCAAGTAGAAGCCTGAAGTCTTAACCACTAGGCAATCACAGCTAAAAAAGAGTGGGTTTCAAATATTAGATAAGCATACTGATCATGGTGGTAATGCACTACATATTTTGTTATATTTGGTAATTTTCGAAGTTATTTTTGTTTTGAAAATACCTACAGAATTATAGGTAGGTATAAACATCGATGTCTATCTACGCTATCCTAAATTATACCCTTAGATATTATTAACTATCCGATAAGAGTGAGAATGTGAGGTTTTATCCGAATATAATAAATGTTTTCCTTAGCTCATTATTTGTTGTACTTACAACATTTTTATTGTGTGGACGTTAATAAGAATCCGTTCCTCAAACCTTTGTTGACCAGTCTTGAGTTTCTTTCAAAATTATTATACAGAAGGTTCGTATCTTGGATGAATTAAACACGTATCGATCATTCTTTTATGTGTTATGAATTCTTTTAATCTATAGTATACCTACTGCTTTTTTTCATTGATTGATGACGGTTTATTGTTTAGAACTTTCTATTTTAGATATTTAGAGGTGAACCTATTCATTGCAAAGCTATCTCTGTATTTAATCCCTAATACAGTATTTTTGGGGTACGTGTTGATAGTGAAAAAAAAGAAAATTACAGAAAACTTGTAAAATATCTATGCTTTTTAAATAATAGACGTCATCTTATCATGACTGAACTTGCTTGCCCCTTTAACTAAAAGATCGCTGACAGTGGAAATGACAAGTGTAAATTAAAATTTATAACACCCCCGACAAGTGAAGGTTACACTAACTAAAAAAGAGCTGATAACTTTCAAACGGTTGAACCGATTTTCTTGGATTATAGCTAAGAACACTCTCGTTCAAGCCACCTTTCAAACAAAAAAAAAAAAAAAACTAAATAAAAATTGGTTCATTATTTTAGGAGCTACGATGCCACAGACAGATACAGTTTAAAACAGACAGGTACAATTTAAAATTTACGGTTTTCAGTCTGTTTTGTGAGCGATGAACTATAAACCTAACCTGACACCTGAATTTTGTATTTTCGACTTAAGTTCGACTAGATGATTACACTCTTGTATCACTATTTCACAATAAAAAGAACACTTAGCGGAATTTATCTAAAACTTTTGCAATAAATCTATAGCAAAGTTACTCTACGAGTAGCTCTTGGGTCCGCCAGTTCGCAGGTTAAATAGCTACAATAAATTGTACTAGATAAGCCTGCTAAAGCGAATAAAGTTTGCCTCCTCGGGTCAGTTGAGGCATCGAAACGAACAACCATGAAAATTGATGAGACGAATCCTCGAAGATTTATTAGATACTAGCCGATGCCCGCGACTTCGCCCGCGTGGATTTAGGTTTTTTGAAATCCCGTGGGAACTCTTTAATTTTCCGGGATAAAAAGTAGCCTATGTGCTAATCCAGGATATTATCTATCTCCATTCTAAATTTCAGCCAAATCCGTCCAGTAGTTTTTGCGTGAAGGAGTAACAAACATACACACACACACACACACACACACACATACACACTTTCGCCTTTATAATATTAGTGTGATATAGGATGAGGATAGATATATAAATACTAGAGGATGCCCGCGGCTTCGCCCGCGTGGATTTCGGTTTTTTAAATCCCGTAGGAAATCTTTGATTTTCCGGGATAAAAAGTAGCCTATGTCCTTCCCCGAGATGTATCCCAAGTCTGTATCAAATTTCATTAAAATCGGTTCAGTGGTTGGGCCGTGAAAACGTAGCAGACAGACAGACACACTTTCGCATTTATAATATTAGTATAGATTAAGTATATTTTATTTCTAAAAAGCTTCTAGTCCAGAGTCATAATTTCATAAAAATATATTATTATGCCCCTCGCAGGATAGATCGCTTTTTATCGTCAAGGTGCAATAGTTACCTTACTCTCAGATTTTCTTTAAGAGGAAAGATAATGCGAATGACATAGACGATTTCACCTTCAAACTAGCAATTTTGACATGTCATGACCCTCTATTGACAATTAATCAAGCAGACATTTCAATCTGCGAAATTTACGCGGACTTTTAGTATTTTGACGTAGGAGGGTAAAAGATCCAGTACATGAACGAATAAGGACTACCCTGACATTGACCTAAAATTAAGGTATATGAGAATCGTTCTATATATAATTTTTATATTTTGTGTGTCTGTACACAGTAGGTATACACTCTTAAATTATTTAAATATCAAAAAATCAAATAAAATGCGTGGTATTAATTATTATAACTTATTTTATTTAACAAAAGGATAAATTGCCAGTAAATGAACTGGGAATTTCAGTGAATGAACGAACTCTATCTAGTGCATAAACTCTCGATTCCTATTAATAAATAAATTCTTAAATATATTTTCGGCTTGGAATTCAAAAAAAATTGTCAGATTTTCACAGTTTTTGACTTATTGTATATTTTTTTCTACATTTTGCGCGATAAATCAAAAACTATTTTACATAATAATAATAAATAAAACCTGTTTTAGAATGTATAATAGAGCCCTTTCTGTATAATAGAGAAAAACTTAATGCCCATGTTGCACCCAAGTCGCTGGAAGTGCAACATCAGCTGCTGAATGTTTTGAGAGTAGTGAGAACAATATACCGTAACACATGTTATCAGATTTGTTCCTTTGAGCCGAGAAGCCACATGTTCTGATGCTTTTTAGACAATCTAAGATCTCTCATTAAGTGGTCCAAATCATTTTGATTGAATAGTCTAAGTTGAGATGTAAAAGTCACTACATCGTCACTACCTTCTGAAAGTTCTTGAAGTAGATTGGAGGTACTGGGTTGGGGCTGAGGTACAGATTTATCACCAGAAGTCAGAATCGTTCTAATTGTAGACTGCAAGTTACAATAGAGTCGCTTGGAACAATTTTTTTGCTGTTTCTTCTGGTTATATTCACAATGCAGAAATAATAATCATCATGGTGTTTAGATGGTTCGCGCCAAATTATAATACTTTTTTTAGTAAAAGTAGGGTCTATTCTTATTTGCTCATAAACGCAATGAGGAAATACAGCTTCCACATATAAAAATTTGGAGTCCAGGCCTTGCTGTTAGCTGCTAATGGGTTCTCAAAGTAGCCCGAGTATGCTTGTTTTACAAAGTTAGACACACTTGCGCGACATTCTTTAATACGTACTCGCCACCAAATGGTACAAAAATGATTGGAATAACTTGCAGATGTTCTTCTTGATGTTAACACCTCGATAAATTTTGGAAATTACTTGTGTGATCTTAATAAAGTGTGAACATACAAAGTGTGAGTATAGTGCAAAATATGGGGGTACCTGTATCTCAAAAACTAGAGCTGCTGTGTAAAAAATTAAAGTAGATCTGAAATCAGCGACGTCAAATTAGTAAGAAACAGTTTCAAAACCTAATAAAACAAAAAAGTTGAATTTTGTATGCCAGTGAAATGATTTGGAATCGGAAGCCACTTTATATATCGCGAAATTTGGAAATGTGGTCAAATTTTCGAAATCCATATTTATCAATGAAAAGCGACATAATTTTGTAAGTAGTACTTACTTACTTCAGTTTACTATTTTTGAACAGTTTCGCAGAGGTACCTACAACAATCGGCCTCATTCAATCAGCCGCCATATTTATAGTTACAGGCAAATAAATACAATTAAGTATTGGAACTACAATACCTATGCTCCTAAATGTATCTTAAAAAACAAGTCTCATTCAGCGTTACAAGTGCAGAAGAGGAAGTAGACAGACGGATTAACATCAGTTCGAACAAGTACTGGGCACAAAAGGAAAGAATGAAAGGAGCTTACCCAGTACATCTTAAAAGATCCGTTACAGATACATGCATCCTGCCATGCCTCACCTATGCCAGCCAAACATGGGTCCAGACAAAGAATATAAAAAGAATAATAGTGACTTGCTAAAGGGCGATGGCAAGGAGCATAACTTAAGGAAAAAATATTCAAAGTGAGAATTGAAGACATAAGAAAAAAGACAAAGCCTACAGACACCTTGAGACATGCCCTAAAACTGAAATGCAAATGGTCATATTGTATCGATTTTTACAGATGAAAGAAGGACAGGAAAAATCTCCCCTTGGCCAGGTCCAGCAGGCAAAAGAAAAATAGGTAGACCGAAGACGCGTTGGTCTAATGCTATTGTGCAAATCGCGAGAGAAAATTAGCTTGATAGTACCAAAGACAGAGAGAAATGGGGATACCCAAGAGGGATCCTTATCCAAGAAAGAAGAATACCAGAATAAATATTTTAAAAAAAATCTAAAGAAAAATTAAACCGACTTCAAAAACCACAAACACTAAAAAGTAAAAATAATTTTAGTGATTGTGGTTTTTGAAGTCGGTTTTATTTTTCTTTTGAAATTTTTTTATTTCACAATTTTTAGTGGCCCCACTGTACATGCCATACCCAGTTAAAACCCTACTGTTTACTAAGATATTATCGAGCATCGATATTAAGATCGCGAGCAATTTGCTCTTATCCATTGAGGAGTTCCGTTCTCCATCTCGGAAGATATTCATCAGATCTTCATCAAATTTATATGGGACCACCTGCGAAGTATACCCTATCAAACAAAAAAAAATCCAAATTGGTCCAGGCGTCTTTGAGTAATCGGGGAACATACGTTAAAAAAAAAAGATACCGAGGAATTCAGAACCTCTTCCTTTTTTTGAAGTCGGTTAAAAATATTTTTTAAATTTTGGTAACAGTTTCCTTTTTGTGATCCCAGGGAGCTTTAAATATCGATTTTGAACCAAATCGGTCAATCAACAAAGAATTTCAAAATGGCGTCGACTTTTTTAAATTTTGGTAACAGTTTCTTATTTTGTGATGCCAGGGAGCTCTAAATATCGATTTTGAACGAAATCGGTCAATTAACAAAGAATTTCAAAATGGCGTCGACTTTTTTAAATTTTGGTAAGTTTCCTTTTTTGTGATCCCAGGGAGCTCTAAATATCGATTTTGAACGAAATCGGTCAATTAACAAAGAATTTCAAAATGGCGTCGACTTTTTTAAATTTTGGTAACAGTTTCCTTTTTTGTGATGCCAGGGAGCTCTAAATATCGATTTTGAACGAAATCGGTCAATTAACAAAGAATTTCAAAATGGCGTCGACTTTTTTAAATTTTGGTAACAGTTTCCTTTTTTGTGATGCCAGGGAGCTCTAAATATCGATTTTGAACGAAATCGGTCAATTAACAAAGAATTTCAAAATGGCGTCGACTTTTTTAAATTTTGGTAACAGTTTCTTATTTTGTGATCCCAGGGAGCTCTAAATATCGATTTTGAACGAAATCGGTCAATTAACAAAGAATTTCAAAATGTCGTCGACTTTTTTAAATTTTGGTAACAGTTTCTTATTTTGTGATCCCAGGGAGCTCTAAATATCGATTTTCAACGAAATCGGTCAATTAACAAAGAATTACAAAATGGCGTCGACTTTTTTAAATTTTGGTAACAGTTTCT
Source organism: Maniola jurtina (assembly GCF_905333055.1). Classification (NCBI taxonomy): domain Eukaryota; kingdom Metazoa; phylum Arthropoda; class Insecta; order Lepidoptera; family Nymphalidae; genus Maniola; species Maniola jurtina. The sequence goes on from NC_060032.1 coordinate 7,669,507, forward strand.
TATTTTGTGATCCCAGGGAGCTCTAAATATCGATTTTGAACGAAATCGGTCAATTAACAAAGAATTACAAAATGGTGCCAACTGTTTTAAGTTTTGGTAACAATTTCCTGTTTTGTGATCCTAGGGATCCTCAGATATTGATTTTGAACAAAATCTATGACAGTTCAAGAAAATAGATTGTAAACACTATTTAAATTATTATCATTAACATTAAATTAAATGAAAACACGACGCGCGACGTGTACTGCAGCCCCTGAGCTTGAGCACAGGCCGAACCGGTATAAACCGATTTCTCTCCGTACGCGACGTAGCGCCTGTGCTCACGCACACACGCGCCTCAAGCTTGTAGTAGTGTAGTACCTATCGTAGCGCGCTTACGAGTATATGAAGCTTTGACTCTGTTCGCTACTCATGTGGTTATACAACGCAATACCAAACTCACAAACACTCGTACAAACATACAGACAAGTATATACTCACACACACTCACACACACACACATGGACGCACGCACACGCACTTTTGAACGGTTTGAACGGAACACGGTTTTGAAATTGAAATTGAAAAAAGTGTAAGAATTTGTAAGAAAATATTTAAAAAAGGTATATCAGCCGGTTTTTTATTCCAGCTCTTAATACATGTAAAAACGTCCAATCTGTTCATTTACTTGAGCCTTTACCCTAGTACCTAATTATATCGACCGCCCCATATCAAAACAAAGTAAATGTCATTTTTCCGAAAATCGTTTTATGTCATAAGCCTAACTTTCATAGTATGTCCCGTTGTATGGTAAGGACACCCACATTAAAGTAAAATTAAAAGCTAGTAAGTCGCTTTGACCATTTTAAAACATAGTAAGTCTATGAACTCGCTAGGTTTTTTATAGATTAATGCGCCTTACTAAGTTTTTCAAAGGAATTAGATTAAATAAAATAAATATCACCCATTATCTAAATACCATGTCAAAACAGTAAATACTTAATAATGCATTAAAACTTAAAAGTAAGATAGGAAAAGTCAAAAGGAGTTCTGACCTCTACATGTCAACTGTTAAATATGGTTTGCAAGGGAAATACTTTGCATACTTACATAATGTTTTTAGGGTTCCATATCTCAAAAGGAAACACGGGACCCTTATAGGATCACTTTGTTGTCTGTCTTTCTGTCCGTCTGTCGTGTCTGTCAAGGAAACCGATAGGGTATTTCCCGTTAACCTAGAATTATGGGCAGGTATAGAGGTCTCAACTCTCATAGCCCAAGTAAAGGAATAAATCCGAGAACAAATTTCGTGATTCTAGATCAACGGGAAGTACTGTATAGGTTTTCTTGACGGACGGACGGACAAATGGACAGACAACAAAGTGATCCTTTAAGAGCTCCGTTTTTCATTTTGAGGTACAGAACCCTAAAAAAGAAAATGATGCACATGTAATGAATAAATGTGTAGGCCAGTCTTCACACTAAAATATTTAAACCCCTTTAATTTAAAAACTGTCATAGCCTAGTGGTTAGAACGTCCGCCTCCTAATCAAAGGTCGGGGGTTCGATCCTGGAATCACGTTCTACTAACTTTTCAGTTATGTGCGTTTTAAGCAATTTAATATCACTTGCTTTAACGGCGAAGGAAAACATCGTGAGGAAACCTGCATACCTGCAAGTTTTCCGTGTTCTCAAAGGTGTGTTCCTAAACTTCTCTTGAATTTAAACCACTTACTAGGTTTTGATCTGAGAAAGAAATTTGACATTAATTGACAAAATTGAGAGACCTAAGCTTGTATAAGAACACAGAAGTATCATAATTCGTGTTCACTTTGCCTAACGTCTCTCGGAGAGCAGAGAGAGATTTAAACTGTTTCTTATAATCATTGGCCATATTTCAAATGCGAAAGTGTGTTTGTTGGTTTAATATTCAATCACGCTACAACGGAGCAACCAGTCGACGTGGTTTTTTGCATGGATACATTTAAAGACCTTGAGAGTGACATCTCTCTCCGCATCGTATTCTTTATTGCTGAGGGTTGTGACCTCTTTCCATTATTCCTACATCTAATGGTAGGTTTTCTTGGGATGCGGTGAGTTCAAAGAGCCTACGGAACTCGACTAGAAAAACGAGATTTTGACTCTTAGGTTTAACGGTTATGAATTAGTTATTATTATCAGTGATAAAATTGATTAGGGCTGCCAGGTAAAATGACATTTATCTCGGAAAATCAAAGAGTTTCCACGAGATTTTTTCCAAGTTTGCGCTACTAAGTACATATATTATGAAGAGGAAAGGTTTGTTTGTTTGTTATCGATAAACTCTGAAACTACTGAACTACTTGCACTAAAGACATAATCATCAACATCAACCGACAGACGTCCACAGTGAACATAGGTCTTTAATAGGGTCTTCCACATGCTACGGGTTTGCGCCGCCTGAATCTTTGCGCTTGCGCTTGACGACAATCATGCTTTAAAGAAAGCAATGATGAGGTCCAAGTTGGAGCACGCTTACCTAGAAGATGCCTATTCACTCTTGGCTTGCAGGTATCTAAGGTATATATGGCAGGAAACACGGCCGCCGAAATGGCGTTCCAACCTTTAGGCTCTCCCCATTGCCCGCAGCATGAATCTGAGCTTTCTTATGATGGTTATATTATTATGTACATATAATATCTCATAAGAAATCTCTAACACACAATCCAGCTAAGTAGGTCCAATTTCAAAAAAAGCTAGCTAGCCGACAAATCTAACTCAGTTAGGCAGCCTTCGGGAACCTTCGAGATGTCTCTCGTCCAAAATTCCTCAATGCTTGAAGACCAGTCTTTGAATAGTGCATGATATCAGTGATGAAAAATGGATCCGAAATATAGGTCTTTTTTGTACACAGGAAATGCCTGACGCATACCCCTCCGTCATGTGGGGCTTGCACCAAACTTGCACTACTACGAAATCCATTTCGGAACACGGCACCCGGAACGAGGCGCGCTATCTCCTAAAAAACATAGGTATAATACCTATTTAGAACACTTACTATCTGTCATCATAATCTATGACAACCTCCGAGTATTTACCTGGTAAAACCGTGACTTTAGAATAAATTTTAGTATATAAGCAGGCTTCATTTAGAAATGAAAAAATCCCTATTTTATTTTTCAACGATTATAAACACAACTTTCATTCAAAAATAATAAGCTTAAATTCATTTTAAATAATATTTTGCGACGAAATGACGCGCACAGTCCTTCCGCCATGACAGTCCAGTGGACACTGAATTCCATAGAGCGCCTGCAAGAAAATAAATAGCACAGGAAGTTTTTTGGTTAGTTTTAGATTATTTAAGAAATGAAAAACATTTAGTATAAAACTAACAGTTCGAATTGATTGTTAAACCTAAACATATCATTTTCTGGAGGTTGGCTTCAAAGCATCAAGATGTTAAAGTAAATTTTTACAGAACAAGTTGCGAACAGCAATGTTTTCAACTTGTTTTTTTTATTTATTGGGATAATGTATACTAAATTAAAAGAGGCCCTTATAATCTTCACAAACTGAAGTTTTTAATTGCATGTATTTAATAGCTGTTAATGCTTTAGAAAAATAAACAATTTACTTCAAAGTACAGCATTTTTGCGATTTGTCAAATAGCAATTACCTATCCATACTAACAGTTATTGAAAATGCAAATAGTTTAGCCTTACACGGGGTAACAGTATCTTAGGTCGAATCAGAATCTCTTGAATTTATCTATAAACTAATAATCATAAATGCGAATATGTGATTCTATCTGTCTGTCTGCTACGTTTTCACGGCACATCTGTATAACATATTTTCAGAGTGAGCTTACATCCTGATGACGAAAGACTACTATTTGTCCCGAAAAATTAGGACTCCCACATGAATTTTAAAAACCTAAATTCACGTGGACGAAGTCGTGCTCATGATTTATCTGGTGAAGAGATTGCTTGCATCATGGAAACGACCATAGGCTATTTTTATCTCGGGAAATCAGAGTGTTCCCGTAGGAATTTTATAAAACCTAAATTCAGACGAACAAAGTCACGGGCATCATCTAGTAAGTGTTATAAAAATATTGAATCGTAATGTGCCAGTTATGTTAAGAGCGAAGAATGCATGCAGATTTACATAAGAGGCTGTAGTTGATTACTTTTTCTGAGCAACAATTTCTAATACAACAAAATATGTAATGCCATAATAATAACATAATATAATTATATCCGAAATACAGGTAAATTAATTATGGGGTAACAATACCTATATGCCTATTCTTTTGCCTGGAATTATTATTCAGTATTTTCCAATTAGGCTTATCGACGTCTTATTTCTTATCCTTGATGTCTAACCTATAATAACCTATTATATTCAACCTTTGATTTAGTACCTTCATTCCTCGAACCTGATGTTATAGTAATCTTGTTCATTCTTAACTTTTCAGGGAATCAATCTACGTGTAAAAACTCAAATCTATTAAACATGTTTCTACACACTAGATGGTTACTATGGAACAAAATCGCCCAAAACCTAGTTATAAGGTTTTGGTGCGAATACTCCTAAGTACCTACTCACATCGCTTTAGTACAGGAAGTCTGGCGTCTGGCACTTCCGGCGATCTTCATACGAACATACGAATATAGGATTTCTCACTTTCTCTACAAGTGTCAATAGTTCCCAACAGTGGTAAAATGTTAGCTAGAGTTTTAACTAATCTAATTATAATACAAGTTAGAATGTACACATATTTTTAAGAATAAATGTTTAAATTTTATTATGTACCTATCTGGTTTTAAGTACCAACTTTAAATCAACGTTATGAACGAATATGAAAACGCTATGATTCCGCCGTGTGAAAATCTGAATTAAAACTAGCTTTTGTATGTGCAGATGACGAAAGTCCGCATGGATTTAGCTTTTTGGACCTGTTGGAATGTTTTGTATTCCCAGGATAAAGGTATCCTATCTCCAGCCCCAGCTCGTAACCTACATCTGGGCCTTTTGTTAAGATTGATTCTACACTCGCGCCGTGAGAAGATAATAGACAGACAAGCAGAGAGACGGACACACTTTCGCATTTATAATATTTATTCGTATATTTGTTCTAATCTCACTTTATTTTAAATAGGTACCTGGACACGACTCGATGTTTTAAAATTTGATTGGTGTTATCTCTGGATTCGTATGCAAACTCAAAGTTGACTCCTATCTTGGCCATATTATATTACCTAGTTACTGAATTTTACGTACACAAGTCAGAAATGGGATGATTCCCAGAAACAAAGTCAATAAATGCATAATAATATGCTGACTTTCGCAACTTTGTCGTATTGGAAATCAGATAGCTGGGGTCAAATCGAAAATGTATAGCTATACAAATTAGAATTCAGATAGACATGGCAAATTCGTTAGGACATTTATGTAACTAAACTATTAGTAAAAAAATAGAAATTTAATCTTTACGAATGTACCTACTCATGCCTAATCTAGTTTGTACGCATATACGTTTATAATAATTCTAGTATAATAGGTTACTTACCATTTTAAATAATATCAAAACAACGACTTAAGTTCCAACGAAAATGGTTCTGAAACAAAAGAAAAGGTTTATTAATTTTTTTGCGTAGTGTTATATTCATACCTTTGAACTTAGTAGTCATGGTCATAGCAGGCAAGAATAAATCTATTGAGTAGTTCTAATAAGTACCTAACTACCTACTACCTATGCTAGAGTGTAGTAATATTATCGCTCGCTGTCGTATTTAGTTTTGTTATTGTTCAGGACAAGCGATTTTCAGTTTTGCCTTTCTTCATTCTCATTGAGATCAATCCAGACCTTTTGGTTGAAATATATCTTCCATATGCTGAGCTATTCTATCAGGTTTTTAATGTTATTATTATGATAGCCTGTTTTCTATTAGCTAACTCAATAAAGTGTTATATTTCTAATCTTCATCTCAATGTTATGACGAGTAAAATCACAATACAAAATTTCACAAAATTTCACTATAGAATAGGACAACGTTTTCAAGTCAATTTCTTGAATTTGATTTGTACAAAGAGTCTGTAAATGAGTTATGCTACCAATATGCTACTTAGTAATATTTATTTTTATGCGAATATTAGATACGCAGTTAAAATTTACATCAATATCTCGCGATCCAGATATCGTAGAGAAACGACGATTAGATGGAAAAGTACATTTTAATCAAAACACTAAAATGTAGAAAACTTAGTGGTCCTAACTCAAATCAGCTAAAAAGTGAGATATGACAGTTAGTCATGCGAGCGATGATATTATGTCATATCAGTTCAGTTTGACTGTCATTTTTAGCTCTCGTTTCGTGTCTAGTGTTTACTAAATGTCACAGTACAGGATTAAAAGGAAGTGATAGATGACCTAATTTCGCTATCTGCAAAACTAGAACACCGAATACGTTCTGTAGGTACAATATTCTTCTATTTTCCTTTTTTGACATGAATCCTATGTTTATATTTTTTCAGCTTTTACATATCTAAGCTTTTAAATGACAGAGCGAGCGGGAAGAGTCGCTCTGTGTCCAACACCGAATGATAGCCACCGAGCTCATTCAACATTAAGTAAATAACATTAACGTTATCAAAAAAAAATCAAAGCTAATTTATAGATTCGAGAAATCCGTTATTATTTATTTTTAAACTGATCCTATATAAACAAATTGTATGAGCACAAATTAAATGGTTTTAATGAACGTCACGTTTTATCCGCGATTGTTGGTTTAAAGTTGAACAGTGAAATATTCAGAAATAATAATTGCTTACGCTGACAATAAATAAGGTGTGTACCTACGAATAAGGTAGATGTTATAAGATTTCTTCCAAATGACCTGTACATTGATAACTTTCGTTTAAGATGAATTTCATAACCTAATTAAAATATATACAACTACATAATACTGATGTAGAACAGTGGCGTGCACAAGTCAAAGCCAGGATAGGCATAACTGAGGTTGAATGGTAGTAGATTATAAAGAAAATTGGGCATTGCTCTATTTCAACTAAGGTAAGCAGTGCTTTTATGCATCTATGACTTGCACGCCACTTATGTGAACCATTCGTAAAAGCATATCAATTTAATTTAGTTTTTCTAACTGTTATTAAAAGTGATCACATTCACTCTATAAAAAGTTCGTATAAGGTAGAGCTGAATGTGGTTAACATCTATTAAAACCACTCAGGGATGAGAGATAGAGTTTTAATATGATAATAGGATAAAGAACTGAGGAGACAAGATTTTATTAAACTATTAATTAAACAATCATATTAATTGACAATTTAAACGCCTTTCTAATTCGGATGCAAGCGCTTAACAATCAAGTAGGTAATTAGCAGTGAATTTAATCAAACGGGATCCATCATTCCCGTTCATGATTGCAGTTCAATTTGGTCGAATGTCCGGAGTAGTGGTTTAGCAGGTAATCGATTCGAATCAGCTGCCACCGACATCGTGCCACTTTACTCAGTCAAGTTACTTTAGCAACCAATAGAACTTTGTCCAAAATTCAATAACTTATTCGGTAAGCATTTAATTCGAATCCCGAGAGGATTCGAATTCTATAATATATAGGAAATTTTGAAGAAATGCTTGATAAAAGTCTTCTGCTTGTATAATAATAGTGAACTGAGCCTGTCAGTTGAAACGTAGTGGGCATACCTAATATTTGTGATAGTTTAGTTCATCTTAGTGAATATAAAAACAAAGAGCCAGCGATTGTACTGGATATGTTAGGTGGCACATATTACGTTGTGGACATAGATATGTATGTGGATAATAGTGCTATTCGGAAAAAAGCCAGAAATTGTCGTATCACCAATTGTCTTATTAGCCTTAAGATGCTGTTGCGATCCAATCCATTTAACCGATTTTGTTGACATTTGGTATAGAGAAAGTTCATCCCATTGACGAACTACTTTATATCCCGGAAAAACAAAGAATTTCCAAGGGATTTTCTAAACCTAAATCCACACGGACGAAGTCAATAACACGACTCGATAGGTATCTATAGTTCGCGACAGGTTGAGACACCAATCGGCGCCCGCGCTCGCCCGCACCCCGATTGCCATCTGGACCTGTCGCGTAGTATACCTGGTAGCTGAACCTAAATCAATTTCTTCATCTGACAGGTCCTAGTTCGCTATCATCAGGCAACTCAGAAGTATCGCCATACAGTTTCTAGCTTTTATAAAAGCTTTTATCACAATTTCCTGCGAGCTCTCAGTCCTGTTGTTTACACTAATGTTGTTACGAGTATATGAGCTGCCTCGTTTCCAAAACAGTTACAAAGTTTTATTGTATGTAAATTGGATTTCTTAAAGGTTATTATGCGGATCAAACTTGCTCACTTACTTGTACTTCGTAACCTAAGTTGAGGTAGGAAATTGATTTGTTATTGAACTTAATATTGAAGTGCTTGAAAGTTATTGTTATAAACATAATTGTACCTATTCTTAATAACTGCATTAAGGATTAAATTTAGAATGAATATTTCAAATTCTAGGGAAGCAGTGTTAAAGCACAGAATAAGTCTAAATAGTAGATGCGACTAGCGGCAATTTCTTATTAGATACAACAGAGCATTACACTATACCACAAGAGAAAATTTAAAAAAAATAACAACCTATATTAAATCCGTAAAGCACTGACTTCATTAGAGTGGAATTTTTGAAAATCTGTGAAGGGTGGAATTTTCCGAATTCCTGAAACTAAAATAAAACAGGATTTTTATTGGATTCAATGTAACCTTTAGGCTTCTGCTACTTAATTTTCTCATCACGCACCATTGTCCATGGTCATTATACATGGTATTTGTAAGCGATTGTTTGCACATTATAGGCAAAATATGATTATCTATGAGAATAATGGTTTCCTGGGATGGTTAACAACATTACACCTACTGAATGGCGAAGGTACGTGTCAGGATTTTAATATCGAGATAATTAATATCTGCCTAAGGCAAAACCACATAAATTATTTTTACTATGGGCACATGTTTTAACGATTTTTTCACTGCATCGCGTTTTGGCTACTTTGGTATCAAAATTGGCATGACTCCTAAGTTTGGAGTCATCCCAATTTTGTTTGGATGCCAGATTATGTGTGCCTGATTTTGATGTTGCAAACGAGTCTAATTAGCATAAAAGTTTCCTTATGAATCTCTCACAAGAATACCTAAACATTAGTGGGTGATATATCTGTATTTAACTTTTCTTTGCTCTCGTGATACTCGGATCAAGCTGTATCGAGATAGGTACTATCCTCCGCTTCTGATTAGATATTTTGATCAAAGTGTCTATTTAAACATCTAACTCTATGCTTTCAAACCCCGAAAATATCTTCTCATTCGGTCGAGTAGGTACTTTTTGCGTGACTCATGCAAAATATATTTATGTAATACTTAATTGACAAATATTACTAAGTATTATTCTTGGTAAAGATTCCTGTAAAGTACCTACTATTAAGGTATTCTATAATAAGGATGTTTTCTACAATGAAATGGATATTTAACTAAATATTTTATATCTATCTATTCCTGACCACCCACACAAGTAGGTATATTCAAACGATGTGCACTTGTAAATTTTATACTAAGCTTTTGTTAAGTTGCATCCAGCGAGTAATTTTTTGTCATATATCACTTTGTATTCAGTGTTCACGACGTCGGCGAAACGTCGCGTTTTGTTACATTCACATGCATGCAAATGTTGAGTATTATATTATATGTTAGCTTAGTATCTAGCAAAGCAAGCAATACTTTTGCAAATAATATCTGCATTTTTAGTGTTCAGTAATCAAAAACTAAAATTCCTTTTCGTAAACCAAAATTAAGCCATACCAAAATCAACTAATTTTATTATAATACAAGTGTAAATTAAAAATTTATAACACCCCCGACAAGTGAAGGTTACAGTAACTAGAAAAGACCGAAAAGACCTGATAACTTTCAAACGGCTGAACCGATTTTCTTGGACTATTCCGCGCCTACGATCCAAAGTATCTGAGTTTTCCAAAACATCATTTTCGTTTCAAATAAATAATTATGTATTTAGGCAATGTCCATCTTGACAGCTTGACATTTGTCAATTGACATAATATTATGAACCTAACGGTTATGTAACCTTCTTTTCTACAAGAAAACTAGAAAAGAGCTGATAACTCTTAAACGGCTGCACCAATTTTTTGGATTATAGCTAAGAACACTCTCGATCAAGCTACCTTTCAAACAAAAAAAAGTAAATTAAAATCGGTTCATTCGTTTAGGCGCTACGATGCCACAGACAGATACACAGATACACAGACAAACAGATACACAGATACACACGTCAAACTTATAACACCCCTCTTTTAGGGTCGGGGGTTAAAAAAAAAAACAAATCACAGGAGTCACAGCACCTGTGTATCGACCGTGTATGAAATTTCGATTCAAGGCGACTAAGTAAGTTTGAGTAATAAGTAATTCCTGGCATAAAATTAAAAAAAAGTGAATTCAACAAAGATCAACTGGCAGGTCTAGTTTGCCTTAATCAGGCAATGCAATCATAACTAGATTCCCAACTTTCAGATTTTTCTAAACTCCTCGACATATCCTTCGGACTCTCAGTCTGCCATTATTTTAAAGCAAAAACATGTCATGGTTGCAAAACTAGTGATTTGTGCAGTAATTATATATATGCTACATATATTATATACATAGGAATATTCACGGTATATAATGATGCTTGATTAATAATGCATCGGCCGCATAGTTAACGCAATTTCAAAGAGGTGCCAATCTTCTGATCAAAGGGAAATGTTAGGCATGACCCAATTCAGGCTTTTAGGAACTAGATTGCTGAAGCATGGCATAATTATTCCTTACTTTACTTGTAAATATTTCATTTTACACTTTAATCCTGAATTCACCATCAACCCATCCCGAGAGTAGTGAGCCGGTGCGCACTACTATACATACAAACATCTGTATATATAAAATTCAAAGTCCTGACTGACTGACTGACTTATATATCAACGTACAGCCTAAACCGCTGGTCCTGCGACATGAAATTTGGAGAGTGTGTTCTTTGTAAAGAGTAGGTATCCACAAAGCAAGGGTTTCTCTAAATTCCACCCCTAGTGAGTTAAATGGGGGTTGGAAGTTTAGGTATATGAAAGTCCTATGTTTTTGAAATTAGAGATATGAAACATGTAAGACTGAGTGAGTACTGAGGTAGGTAAGTAAGGCCTTTTGCAGCAGGAAAATTTCTAATCTCATGAAAAACCAGAAATTTTACGCGGACAAAGTCGCGAGCAACTGCTTGTTATTGTATAGAAATGTAAAGATTAAGAAAGCGGTGATAACCTAGTGGTTAAGACGTCGGCTTCCTAGTCGAGGGTTGGGGGTTCGATCCCCCGCCTGCACCTCTAACTTTTCGGAATTATGTGCTCCATAATGTTCTCAAATGTGTGAACAATGTAAAGTCTGCCAATCCGCACTTGGCTAGCCTGGGGGACTATGGACTTAAGCCCTTCTCAATCTGAGGCTTGTGCTCAGTAGTGGGTCGACCATGAGTAACAGTTGATAGTAGGAATGATAATACAAAAGTAAAAATCTAAACGTATTTTCTTTTTCATTTTATTATTTTGGTCGTCTATTTTCTGACCATCTTAAACAAGATAGGTACCATTAAAATTGTCCAGTGGATTGTAAAATGTTGAATGAAGTCATAATATCTATTTACCTACAAACAAAATGAAGGCTTTACAAAGAGGTAGTCCCTAACTAAGAGTTACCCAAATCCGAATATTGAAACACATTAAAGGCTAGGTAGGTACCTAACGCAATAATGAGAGAGGAGACCCGTGCTCTGTAGTGAGCCGGCGGTGGGTTGATCATGATGAACGTAACAATTCATGCATAAACGAGCTTTGTAGTTCAGTAGGTATTAAGAAAGTTTGATTATGAATTTTTTGAAGACGTCTTATCCTGACTGATCTATCAACGCTCAACCTAAGCCGCTAAAGTTAGAAACTTGAAATTTTGACCAGAGGCACTAAAAAGTATTTTTGGAAATTCAACTTCTAAGACATGAAAGTCTGTATAAAAATCCGCCTATTTTCAAGTTATTTCCATGAAAACTTGTATTTGGGCTTTCAGTTAAAAATGAAAAAAATTGTTTCAGAATTATTTTAAAAGTTTTGCTTATTAGCTATAATCTACTTAGTACATGCAATTTATTTCATATACTTACTGTGAAGGCCTGCCACATATATCTTCCTATCAGACCACCCAGACTTGGGTTTTGGTACCTAGCCACACAATTTAGTATGTGAGCAAGTTTTATCCATTACACAGCCGAGAAGATAAACAATTTACATTCAATTCAACTTCTTAATGGAAAGCTTATAACCTAAATAGGTATTAGGTATGGTATTCATGGTATCACCTTAGTGACGCGTTGAGAATTCGGAAAAAGGATTATAAAGTTGCTTCTTCATTCATTTCTTTGGTGCTTCTTTTGTGGAAACTCATAATATATAGGTAGATGCGAATAGATAGTGTTGAAGTTAAAAGGTAAACGGGCACTTTAGAATAGAAACCATACCCAACCATGGCGGCGGACACAAGCGAAATTAAGAGTATGTATTCAAATACGGCTCGGATCTATGACATAGGTCGCGTTGTTGTGGGTCATGAAAATCACGAATAACTTGAAATAATTTGTATACAATGAAAGACAAAATATTGATATATACCTACCTACTCTTTTCAATGTTTAATGACTTGCCCCTCATCGATTTTGAATCAAATATTTATATGAGTATACCTAAAGGTTACAATATTATCTTTGATTTAAAACTAATTTGGTTCATGTCCGCCATTTTTGGCAAAGCGGGTCAGATTACGCGCGTTTACCGTTAGTAAATTGGGATATCTACTACGATCTACAAAAAACGGTACATCGCCTGATGAGAATCAAAGTTGGGAAAGAGTAATAATTAATTTATTATTATAGAACCGATCGTTTATACAATAACAATATATAACAATAATATTTCGTAATATCGCATACCTATTGCTTCAGGGTGCCTATCAAACTTTCTTATCACGCAATCACCCTATCAATATACCATTTGTAGGCGATTGTTCGCACAATGTCGGCAATGGTCGGATTATCTATGGAGTAATGGTATTATGACGTGTAACTTATAATTATTATTAGATACTGAACGACGCGACGCACGTGCTTCTATTTTAAAGGTCTCCACACAGGAATAATGCTCTCCATACAATCTATAAGTGCCGCGGTGTCGTGGTCGTGGGTCGCAGTTGCATAGATACCTCAAGACTGAATGACTTTCACCGTTAAAGCAAGTGATACTTAATTGCTTAAGATATTAAACCAGACTTACTTTTCTTTTCATTAAAAAGATTAGAAACTGGAAAGAGTTAACCCGCAAATTCAAAAGCAATACATTTTACTTTGAAGAAGCTTTAAAAAGAAAATACCAGCAATGTGTCTACGTGTTAGTGCTGTTCTCGGCTAATCCCAGGGCTTAACATGTTTTCAACGTTTTACCTTTTTATGTCAGTTGCCACTTTCCCGAGTTGGAATGAGCAACATTTGATTTTATAGATATTAAAATCTCTAAGACTTACCTATATGATATACTATTTACTTAAGTAAAAGCTGAAAAGTTACAGAGGTACATTAAATTGATTTATTGCTAACCCTAACTGCTCCTATAAAAAAATTATATCCATATTTCATCGTCTAAGCATTACTAATGTTCACAAGATACATACCTACATACCTATACACTAAGTATTTGTTATGTGCTGAGTTGTGTTACCGTAAATTGGCAGTACAAATTTGCGTAATGTACACCATGTGCTAATTAGCAACATGTAAACACAAGGGATGACAATGACCACTCTTACAAGATATAAACAATACAAACACAAGAGTTTGCATATTATGCACCAAGAGCAAGGTTTAACAAGACCAACGTAACCTGAAGATGAGTGTTAAGTGTTTAATTTGCAAAGACATGGGCTCGTAGTGAATAACTTATAATACCTACATCATTTCATTATAAAGTAAATAAAACGTTACACTAAGGAACAACACAACAAAAAGCGTTAACTAAAAAATCGAGATAAGTACAAAAATCTACCTATAAGACGACGGACAGACAGACATGATGCAACTATAAATACGGGTGCTTGGATTCTGTGTGAAATCGAGCGGGTTTCAGCCGTTCACTAGGTATAATCCGCGACAGGTTGAGATGGCAATCGGGGTATTAGGCGGGGGCCGCCCCGCATTCCGGCACGTCACCCGCGCTCGTCTGCATTGGGTTAGCGCGGGGACTGTGTGGGTGTGCGGGGCGCAACCTGTCGCTTACTATAGGTACCTACTAAGCACCAAGAACATTATTAATAACAGCAGGTACGTTCAAAGACTTGTTATTACGTTCTAAATATTAAAATATATAAGTCTATTCGAAAATTTTCATTGTCGTTTTCATTCAATTGAAAACTATCTCGTCAAGTTTATGTAAAAGGCTCAAAAGTTTTTTAATCCAAATTATTATTCATTTAAAGGTCTCTTTTTTCAGCACGTACGATGTAAAAGTGTAATTAAATTGCCTTATCAGTGACTAGGGTCAGAGATAAAAAAAGAGTTTTCATTGGACTGTTCTTTTATGTCGTGGCACAATTGTCTTGTTTTTACAGAACGACGGCTTTCTATTTGCCTGTTGAATACGACAGCTAAGTGGCCCTCGGAATTACGTCAGAAGCAAGCCTTTTTAGGGTTCCCTAATAAAACAAGGAACCTCTAGGAACAGTTTCATCCAAACTTATTGGTTAGGTATACACAGAGGCGCATAAATATTTTGAAAATAAATTATCAGGGTAGGCACCACAAAATAAACGAGAGCCAAAAAAAATTTTTGGTCAAATCCCATCGAGTCATTAAACCTTTTTAATGACTCGATGGGATTTAACCAAAAATTTTTTTTTACTATTACGAGGTTATTTATACAGTATTTTGAAAAACTACCGTTTATGAAATAATAACTGCCATTAGCAACTAACATGACTACGGAACCCTAATGTGCGCTTCGACAAGCACTTGACTAAGTAAATAATAATCTTATAAAATGTACTTAATTCGAAAATAAAAACCTACAACTTTATTTCACGCTTACCTTCAAAGCTTTTGTATGATAAATAGCAGCGTATATTTTATTATAATATTATTTTTTAACTATTTCTGCTTAAGTACTTATTTTTTTTTTTACTTTTGACAGTAAAATTATTGTGTACACCTTTCTCAAAATATTCTAAATAGTAGTACATACTTACCAGTGCAGAGCCTTTTGAATCATTACTCATTATGTAATTGGTTTTGAATCTACTATCGCTTCAGAATAAGTGATTCTATCAAAAAAAAAAGCTACTTATATATTCAGAGGCTTTATTAATGTAAATTTCTGTGAAACATGAAATTTGGATGCAAATTAAGTTAAATTATTGTAATTTTGTTTTTGGTAATCGACGCGCGTTTATTGGAAAATAATCTTAATTTCATTAACGCGGTCGTAGTCGCCTAGATCAGAAAAACCAATGAGAGGCACCCGTATCTTGATTTCGATCACGTGCACTTCAAAATCAAAAAGTGTGGGATCAATATTTTTTATTTATTAAAAGAAACCACGACTGTCCTGTCATAAAACAAACTACATAGATTTTTTTTTAAGTTATTGCCAGTGTCACTCGGAACTATGTACGTTATGAATATGATACTTTAATCTTTTCAGCACTTTGAAATAAAAAAAACTAACATACATAAACCCTGAAAACATTATACTCCTTTTTTCGGGCAGTCGTGTAAAAACTGCTCGATTTTACCCCTAATCTAGAAAAGCTAATAGTATGAGTAAAAGCACTATCAACCATTCTGTGACTCAATAGTCGTAAAAATACCTGTTCGTTCTCAAAATACTTAATCGCTAATGGTTTTTAAGACTAGTGAGCTATATGATAGATTGTTTGTAGAGTTGAGTTACCTATTTGTTTTAAATTGAAGCTTCGTTCTTTAACGAAAAATTGTATTGCAGAAATATTAACCTAACACAATACACATTATATACTGATTCCTTGAAATCGCAAATTATCTCAAAAGTACTGAACAGATCTTATTTATTTCAATTTTCACTGATAGACATCTCATTCTCTGTATTTCATAAACAAATGGGACATAAAAGACGTTGTATAAATCCTAAATCCTATGTAAAATAGTATTTAATGAACAACTAATAATTTAGGCACCTTTACCTATTGATTCGGGCTTAATGAATAATACGCAGGTGCTAAACGATTAAGTAATTAATACTCAATTAATCACTCCGTTTTAATTTATTCCATAACTCCTAACGAGTTATGTTCAACCGACACTTTGAATTTGCTTTATAGCTCTTAGGTTAAAATAATATCTAACATTATTTAAGTTATAATATGATATTGTGATTTATTTCTATACAAAATTGCTATGGAACTTTACCTAATTACTTTGAGGAAATAAGTGGTACATAATTAAGTTATCAATGCCTGATAACTATATAAATAAGTATGTATAATGCAATATTACCCATATCAGTCATGTAAGAAAAAAACATAAAAAATACATTTATGTACATGTACCTATATTGTATAGTACAGGTAGGTACTATATGACTACAAACACACCGATGGAAAGTGATGACGCAGCGTGATCAGAATTCAGATATGCCTATTCAAAGAACACCTATCCAAATTTTAGAACTGGAACGAGGAAAACGTTTACCGCGTGCCGGGAACAGATTCCACGTAGGTAGATAATTATAGCAATATGTAATAGGTAGGTAAGTAAATAGTTAAAATATGAACTATGTATAAAGTAAAAACGATCCTACGTACCTATATAAGAATAATCATTCCTGAATTTTGCTTTCTTTGCTTGTATTTTGAACATAACTTACGAGTATTTGCATTAAGTACTGACTTTAAAAATAAATAATAAGTTTGTATAGTGTCTTGGAAAAGTCCCAACGGTCCCAACACACTGACTGATTCATGAAATTCGCAGTTTCCCTCTATAATCTAGAAAAGTAAAGAAAAAAAACGATTTTTCTAAATTTCCACGGGAAAGTCTATTTAAAGATGATTTAGTCGCTAGATTTCAAAAAAAAAATACTATCTTATTTACTATTAATAAAGATAAACTCAAAATATATTATACTATTTATTTAATTTCTGACATAATATTTTACATTTTACATAGCATCTGACGTAATACCCGTGTGTCAATACTTTAACATTACCTGAAACCCAGTGAACGACAAAACATAGATAACTCGTTTCGACATTTTTGGAGTCACAAAATCATGTCTGTTGACCAATTAAATTAACGTAAATCACAACAGAAAGCAGATTCGTGATTGATTCCTACTGTCTGTTAAGCGGTACCTATTGGCCACTGCTGTGATTCTCTGTGTTGGCTGAAGTGATAGTTACGGAGGAGTTACAATCGTTACGTACCTTACAATGGAGCCTACGAATATTTCTATGCTTTGTCGTTCACTGCTTAAAACCTGCCTACCTATAAAAGGCTTTACATACCTACCGTAAATCGGAAAAGATGATTAAATATTTATGTTTTCCAAAGGATTTTTCTTTTCACGTGAATTCCATATCATTATACTAAGTCTTATTTTAGCTACGAGAAAGGTTTTAGATTACTTTGCTATGTCAAACTTTCAAAGCAAAAGTGAAACTGTTTTTGCAAATTTTCTCAAAAGAGTTTTGTTTCATGTATAGAATTGCAATCAAACATGTTGGCGAGTGATTATTCAACCTAAATGGAAGCACTCTTGCCTAGAAGATGCCTATTTACTCCTGACTTAAAGGTCCTACTCTATTAAAAGTGGAGGGGAAAACTGATGCTGAAGAGACAAATCACTTCGTAGTTATAGTTCGCGACAGGGCCAGGTGGCAATTTTCTAGGGAGATATACACAAATCGATCGTGGTCGATACAGACTCGTGCACCACTACAACTAAAACAACGCGGGTGTGACGGGAGTCCCATCTGCATGACTCACTTCATAGTTCATACCCCGTTTGTCATTTCGACCTGTCACGAACAAAATATGTCCGTGCGAATACGTACTTGCACTACGATACTACAAAGGTGAAGGAGGAACCAGGTAAAAAGTTCTTGGGCACTATTTATATGCCTATCCTTGGAATACCTATAGACAGCCAACTTTGAGGCGTTGTTCTAAACTTTAAAAAAGAAGTTAGAAGAATAGGTTAGTTAGTTATCTACTTAGTATTCAACAGATTTAAATTCAAAATGGAAACTATAAACTACGTTGTCACTTTAAACGTCTCCTTACCAAACCATTAAGCAGTGCTGTTCATCAGACTTTAAGCAGAGGCCTACATAAATATTCGCTGCTTAAGTATTCGGTTCATTGCAATAAATCAGCAGTCGACTGGGATTGATCGGATAGAAATGACTCTGCATGCCCGAAAGATTGATGTCGATGTTCATAGCTTGGTATACTTACGAACATTTCTCTCTTCAATTGATTTAGTAGGTGCTTAACTTCTTTTGTATGATTTCATCGGTTTCACAAACCTCAATTATATCTAACTCACTGGTTCATTGGATAAACTGAAATCTGAAAGGTTGTAAGTTCAAAATGGACTAATGTCGTACATAGTACTCGTACTTCTAGAAAGCTATACGCCGAGTTGAAGGGGAAAGGACACTAGATACATTTTTTCATGCTAATCTCAAAATTCTTAAAATGATTATCATTTTATATGTTTAGGTACCTACAATATATTTTTATTTACTTGGTTGCTAAGATTCGTGTCCTCCATTTAAAATACACACAAAAAACAATTTGGTATAGAGGTGATGAAAAAATAACTAACAATCAGATGAAAAGATTTGCTCTATAATATTATACCTAGTACAAAATATCAATGAAATATTGTTTTTATATAGCTGCTGAAATTTGTCAAGGTTGGCTCCCTTCGGATACGGAAGTCGAAGGCTGCCAACGGGACCCCGTTACTAAGCCGAGCTGTGCGGCCGTCCGTCTATCCGTCCGTCCGTCCGCCTGTCTGTCAGCGGACTACATCTCGAGAACAGTAACAGGTAGAGTTGAAAATTTCCACAGAATTTTTAATAATAAAAATATCTAAATGGCTGCCATGCAGATTAAAAAGTGTTATTTCTTGTACGATGCTATGCTTTCGTATGCGAGTTCAGCTCGCACCTAACCAATTTTTATTTCTTTTGTCATTAGTTTTGCTACCTGAGCAGCCAGCAGGTGTCGCATTCTCATGTGAATACATCCCGAAAAGTAAAACTGTTCACGGAAAAATGGCCGTCTACGGAACTACTCAATTATCCTACGCAAGAATTAGCACAAGTGAGGTTTTGTGAAATTAGTTTTTCGTTTTGCGCAATAAAGGATTAACTATAAATAGTATAATAATAAAGGTAGGTAAATCCCAAAACAGAGCGAAATTTTCTCATGTTCTATGCGTTATATTATTATTTCTTTCATTTATATTGTGGAATATACCTACCCATATATACCTATACCTACGCATAATAATATTATTATCACTACCCATATTATAAATGTGAAACTGTTTGTTTTTTGGTTTATTGGTTTGATGGTTTGTCCTTCAATCACGTCGTAATGGCGTAACAGAACGAAGTAATTTTTTGGATGGGTATAGTTTAAGATCTGGAGAGTGGCATAGGCTACTTTTTATCCCGGAAAATTAAAGAGTTCTTTAAAAGAAAATAACGAGATTTTTAATACCCATAAGCCAGCGGATGAAGTCGCGGATATTAGCTTTATTTATAAGTATAAAGAGAAACTAAAGCAGACGTTTTATGATACCAGAAATTTCATTACAAATTTCACTTCAATAAACGCATCCTGTCTTACCCCAGTACTAACATGTGTCTATTCTAATAACGCGGAACCTTTAGTCACGACCAACATCATTCGTATGATAATTTTATTGTGATTCCTATGAAAAGAGGGTATAAGTTCAAATCATCGGCACTAAGGACTCAAACACTCTAACAATATGTGTGATAACACCGTAACCCAATTCATTTGTATAATTTTTCCATTTGTAAAGATCAAACAGGCTCGTTATCATAATCATCATGCGGAAACTAATACGAGAACAACTTGTTGGATCTACTCCATATGCATTTATTTTTTATTAGTGCTTCCAGTTTTAATTTACAGGAAACAGAGTTATAAAAACAAATATTCGGAAAGGTCGCATCGGTATAAGAGATTTGGATCGGTGTAGGCATATGCTTGATAATAATCCGATGGTTATTATATTTTTATTTAGTCCACAAAACTGACTACAACTGTAAATAGATAGTTAGTAGATATAATATAAAAATACTGGTTGTCAATTGAGTGTACTGGAAGTAGACGTGGTTTAAATCTTCTCGAAAAAAAATAGATGTCACCATTAATTAATATGTAGATTGTAGATACTACATTCTGGCTTCGTCCGCGATGAGTAAAAAGTAACTTCTCAGTTTCTCTAATTTTCCGCATAAAAATATTTGCCAAACAATCCAAAGTTGTTCATCTTTCAAGTCTTTTGTACAAAGAATGTTCAAAGCGATTTAAAAATTTTATTACTCTTTTTTGTGATTTTATTAAAAAGGCGTCAGAGTTTTTATCCGTATTTTAAAACAAGATTTTTATTATTTGAATTGGATCTAAATTAAAT
This sequence comes from Maniola jurtina, assembly GCF_905333055.1. Lineage (NCBI taxonomy): Eukaryota > Metazoa > Arthropoda > Insecta > Lepidoptera > Nymphalidae > Maniola > Maniola jurtina. Next base: position 7,690,358 of record NC_060032.1, read on the forward strand.
TTATTTAAGAAGGGAGAAAATCGAATTAATTAATACGGTCGTTACTGAGTTAACTAAACTGTAGTTAAGGTACTCTTATTTTATCGTGTATAGTAACATTGGATAACAAGATGAAGTTAAACAGCACTAAAACCCGACTACTACCTACTTGTTTTTCTGTCACTATATAGATATTTATGATCTCAGAATTTTTTCCTCTTTCATTTGATAATACTCGATACAATAGCAAAAAATATTTTTTGAAGACCCGCTACTTTTTTGGATGTAACATCCGTCAGGTCGATTTTTTCCTATAAAATGCAGCCTATGTCACCCGGACGTTAATAACGAATCGATTGACACCTCATTTATCAAAATCGGCTCAATACTTTAGGCACTACGGTGGAACATAATAAATACATATGAGTACATGGACTGCTAAAATCATAACCCTTCCTTTTGGCTTTGCCGTAGTCGGGTAAAAATTTTTGCTGTCAACTTATCTACTAATTACTCAATAACTACTAATCAAAATACTTAGATTATTATCAGATAATTACTTAAGTACGAAGGAAAGTCAAATCCAAAAGCGTATATTGCAAGACAAGCTTTCTTTTCATAGACTGGAAGGACCGAAAAGTTTTCCCGCTGTTTCTGAAATTGGGGTCCCATAGTTAGTTTTCGCCAAGCAGCGCTACTTCGCTCGCACGTAACATGTTTAACGTGTTCGATCTTTGTAATTATTATGGGCCATTACACCACTGTGGCTTTGCTTTAATCCGATAAACGCATTTACGAATGCCCGAATAGAAGGTTAATTCAAACATAGTTTCATAGTTTCTCAGTATTTTGCGAATCAGGCCCATTGCAACTAAAATTTTTTGTAATGTTGTCATTTCTTGGCAAGAAAGTAATTTGGTTGCCAAAAAAGACAACATTATACAAAACAAAGATAAGTTTAACTGTTCATGTGCAAGTGGGCCTCAGTATCTGTCTGTAGAGAAATCACCACACAACTCTAAATAGCTTCTTCTAGAGTTCTGTGAAACAATGAAATACGACGTATAGGTTTATAAGACAAAACCAATTTAGAAAAGGTCTTCATATAGGTCTGGTATTATGTGCTCACACATGGATCTAATCCGAAAAACGTAGAGATCATAGGATGAAAAATATCATCATAATTCCCGGAAGCGTAATATCCGAAAACCGAAACAACCCTATTTTATTGTTATCTGAATAATAAAAAATGTCTATTATTAAACAAAGGTCATATTTATTGTAGGTTCTTTAATCGACATCGTTGCGTCAATAGCAAGACCCTGTAAATACCTACCCTCTGCCCTGTGTCTGAAGCGAGTCCCTATGCCGACGTCGAAACATTTACCGATTGAAGAATCCTCAACATACATTTTATAACAACTTTATTCATCAAATGTAACACGTTTATCACAGATTTTTATGTTAAATGTTTGAAAAGTGAAACCACCATGTTTTTACTGGTTATTCTCGGTATAAAAAGGACATTGTGATTTGTGAGCCAGTGTTTCACTTTCACACATTCTTTAAAACCCTCTTTTTCCTATAGTGTTATGTATCATTTACAAGTACATACATATACATGTCATTCACTGTCCATGCAAGCTAATCTCCTATTATATAGGTACCTAGGTTGCCTGGAACAGATCACTTACAGTAATCATCATCATCAACTCATCGCCGGCTCACTACTGAGTACGGGTCTCCTCTCAGAATGAGAAGGGGTTGGCTGTAGTCTCACTTTGACCAAGTGCGGATTAGTGAACACATATATTTGAGAACATTATGGAGAATTCTCAGGTATGTAGGTTTCCACACCGTTTTTCTTTCACCTTAAAGCAAGTGTTAGCTATAGTTATTCCTTGAAACGGAAATAACTCCAAAAAGTTAGAGGTGCGTGCCCGGATTCGAACCGACTAGGAGACCAAAGTCTCAGTATCTATACCTAATAATAGAGTCAAAAATCAACAAGTAGCAAGTGTTTGCTAAGTCAAAGTCTGTTAAGTTGAGAAGCTGTGCATCCGGGCTTCAGAGTTCCGATCACTGCAACCTTCATTAAAGTTATACCTATCCCTATCCAATTGCGAGAGGTAAAACTTCAATCAAAGCAAAACTTGAGAGTCAATTCTATGACGATCTTTACGTTCTGAAAACTACATGTTCCTAAGTTGCTGAATTGAAATTCAAGTTACCTATACGTTTGATTTGGATTGTGTGGAGCGCGCAGGTTTTCACCTTTTGGATATATTGGCGGAGTTTTCTTTGTGACTGTGCGAGACCTTTGCATATTGAGTTTCAATAGAAATGCAGTTAAGTGCCTACTGGTATTTTTACCAAGAAGTTGATATATAAAGCTAAACTTATTTTCAATATATTAGTGAAAGGTAGGTTCCTACACGGCATCGTACTGGAACGCTTAATCGCTTGGCGGCACGACTTTGCCGGTAGGGTGGCAACTAACCTCGGCCGAAGCCTCCCACCAGACCAGATGAGAAAAGAAATTACAAAAATCCGAATCCGTGCCGGAAATCAAACCCGGGACCTCCAAGACCACAGCGCTTACCACAGCGCCAAGAAGATGGTCAGTGCCGCTACGTGCATGAGTGTCACGCAACTAGCAAACGCACTTTTTAAAATACGAATGTATGAACTTTAGAGTTTTATATCTTTGCCCTACAAAACATTTTGATAATAGGTGATAACAGAACAAAACTTTATCAAATTTAATATAGACGATTAACTGGAAAGCTGAGAAACATGACAAAGGACTGTTTAATCTGTTTTTATTTGAGAGGAATTTACTTGGAAAGAAAGAAGACTACTGTAAATACGATAATAAAATGAAGAGGCTCAAATAAATTCGCTTAAGATTTAACGAGTACCTACCTAACAATTTAATAAACGAGTGAGGCGAAAACTTAAACCCAAGCATTGCCATTCTTAAAAGCAAAAATACTTGAAAAATTAGTTTTCCAGAAACGCAGTTTATTCCTAAATAGACATTCACGTAGTTAATCGTCTGCTATTTACAGCTCTTATCAAAGCCATAAAATATGACATATTCCTGACTTTGAGTGATTTCAGCAAAACTTTTAATGCTGTTGATCATAAGATTCTGGTAAATCGTTTGCCTTCAACTACTAACAAATCTCCATTAGTGTCTCCAACAGATCCATCTCTAACAGCGCATTCGAGTTGATGAGACCGTGATAGTCATGATGATGATGACAGCTAGAGATCTGTGACACACAGGCGGACAGACAGAGAGCAGAGTAACATTAACAAGGCCCCGTTTTATTCTTTTTTTTTTTTTTTTTATTCACTATAGGTAAGCGCTTGACCACAATCACACCTGATGGAAAGTGATGATGTGGTCTAAGATGGGACGCGTTTACCTAGAAGGTGCCTATTCACTCTTGTTTTAAAGATACCCGGATTGTAATTGGTAGGAAACACAGATCGCGGAAGAGTATTCCAAACCTTAGCCATGCGTATGAGGAATGAAGACGCAAAACGTTTCGTCTTTAGGTACGGAACTCTAAAAACCACCATTCAATCCTCTAAACACTAGATATTTAAAAGGATAAACTGATTGAATTTATCTAAGTAGTATACTTTGATAGCTACCTAGCTGTGTACCACAGCTCAACCGTTAGTACTAGAAACTTCCGTGTAGGTTTTCTCTAAAACCCTAAAAAGAAATGATTTTAATTTATTCTACCCGAGCGAGGCCAGGGCGAGTCAGCTGGTTGAATATAGCTATTGTCTGAAAATAATGAAAGGTCTTTTTTACCAGATGGTTTTTAGGGTTTTTGAATGGATCTCAAGGATAAGGGGTTCTAAATTAAATTTTGCGATCTATCCACATTAAATCTCTAACGACTAATAAATTCTAAATAAATTACATCAGGGGCTTTCTTGAATCCTTTTTCTTTCACTTTTACTTCGGTTTAGGGTTCCGTAGAAAAAAAAGAAAACCTTACTATAGCTTATGTCTGTCTGTTTGACATTCATTTTAAAAATAAAATCTGTAATCTGAGCTTAAAAGTTGTTTAGCGCAGTTTTGTAAACCTATTACCACTACCCAGAGCGGACACTGTTTTAAATTTTTGAAAAAAAAAAAAACAATTCTGAAATGAAAATTCTAAAATTGAAAATAAAACGCGGGAGCCGACAAATTTTTGATTACCCCGATGCCCTCAAGACTTGTCTCGTTGAATAACATACCTAATAAATAAAAATTTAAACACGACTGCTCTCTGATATTTTTTTTTTTAAATCGGCCAAGTGCGAGTCCGACTCGTGCACTGAGGGTTCCGTACTCGGGTATTTTTTCCGTCATTTTGCACGATAAATCAAAAACTATTATGCATAAAAATAAAATAAAATCTGTTTTAAAATGTACAGGTAAAGCCCTTTCATATGATAACCCATTTGGTATAGTTATCTTACTTTGAAAATTAAAATACGTTTTAATATTTTTTTGTGAGATAAGCACTAATTTTTTCGGATTTTTTCTTCACTTGTGCAGTAATTAATACCTATCTACCTGCCAAATTTCATGAAACTCACACACATACACATACATATCTATATGAACCCTGAAAACATTGTATACACTCCTTTTTTGGGCGGTCGAGTAAAAACTATCTTTTACAAAATAATGATCTTCAAAGTTTTTAGCAACTTAGTATATAATATCATGACTATGGAACCCTACCGTACGAAGTTAAGATTAAATAAGGCTTATTTTAGAGATTAAAGTTGTTCAACCAAATAAGCACATAAGTAGATAGGTAGGTACAATATGTACAGGTATCTAAATCCAATAGAGTTATAACATTACATGTTTGTTGCTCTATCTGTATTGGGGAATTTAAATTATTCAATTCAATCATAGTTATTCAATAGACTAGGTACTTACGTAGAGTCTTTGCTGCCTTGTTTTTTAATTAATAATAATAATAATAATTTATAATATAAATGTTTCGGGATTTTAACACTGCCAATATCATAAATTTGAAATTGTGTTTGTGTGTTTGTTTGTTTGTTGGTTTGTCCTTCAATCATGCAGCAACAGGTCAGAGACAGGTCAGGATTTTTTGCAAGGTTGTTAAGTTCAGTTAGACCTGAAGAATGACATAGGCTACTTTTTTATCCCGCAATATCAAAGAGTTCCCACGGGGTTTTAAAAATCTAAATCAAAATATAAAATATATCAATTGCAAATAAACAGTCTCTTAGCTCTGGTTTGTATAGATATAATTGACACATTCATCAGCAAATAAACTAAAAGTTTTAAGCTCCCTCAAAAGTAAGAACCAGGTACACAACAAGAGCCGATCCACATTTCTGATATGTTTTATTGAACTAGTGAACTTTCTTTTTGTCGGAGTCCAAAATTCACCAAACAAATAAGGGCATGAAATGATACAGTACTGTGTTGGTCGCCAAGTTACATAAGGAGCCCAAAATGGCAAACGGTCCAAGAGATAGGGGTGAGCCAAATAAAATAGCAGTGGTTTTGAATTCGACTGCACCCACACAAAGGTTATAAAACTCCAGTAAAACTCTTTTATGGATTCTACATTTAAAAAATCCTCTGACTGGAATTATGAATTATCTTTTGTAGGTCTAGTTTTAAAATGTAAGTACCAAATATTGGTGAATTGAGAGTTACGCTAATTTTCAATCCCGTGGGTAAATTCACCGCGCGCCAGGGCACTTTGACCTGAAGGTTTTACGTTCTTTTCGTAGTATATTAAATAAAGCATTATGGTGTTATATTTTTATAGGTCTCATACAGTTCAATTTAAAGAAATATCTAGGACAAAGATTTCGCCGATAAAATAAAGAAGTTGCTTAATAATTCACTTGGCAAGTTTTCATATCTTTACCACAAATGATAATTGACACGTCTTTTTTGTTGATGAAATCTCAATCTCTTAGTTCCTTGATATCGAACTTAGCTTCTTTTTCACATTTATGCTTTTGGTAAGATAAGTTGTCCTACGTGAAATTATTTATTTTTACTTAAATTCGCATCGAAAGGAGGAGTCATGTAAAGTGTAAACTTTCATATTAACTTACGTTTAGTAATTCTACCTACTCATAATCAAAGTCATTAATTAATTATTGTTTAAATCATAATTATTTACGTAGGACTTTGTTTCGATTAACTTGGTTCAGTATCTTGCATTAATAAGGTAACTTATCCCCAGAAATTACATGCCATGACACGAATATTCAAGATTTAAATTAAAAACTCGATAAAACGTTGTTTAAAAAGATGTCTCGGAGCATTTCCCTCCCTGTAACAATAACGAGCCCACAGCTGTCAGGGAGGAGGGTGGTCTGCAGGAAACAGTTTTTTCTGCCTCAGTTGAATACACCTGAAATGTTTTATAACACAGTATTGTTTGGGTGGACTCAATCTGTGTTAAATCGTTGCAAATTTCGGATAAACCTACATACAATATTTACCTACCTTCCTACACAAAGAGCTGAATGAAAACGAAGATACAGTATATCTGGCTTTCATCTATGCAAGGATTGCTTAAGTCATGACTAAGTATTGATAAATTTGAGAGCTTAGTTGTGTGTGTGTTGTTAGCTTAGAAGTGTAACATGTACCTATATTGCTGTCAGAATTATAGGCCTACCAATCCTCCTTGTTTACTATTAGTCTTACCTACTACACTGATGCGCTTTCAACTTGCGTTAGACGCATGCGCGTACCTACGCCTGTGCGCTTTCCTCATGTGTGCTGGCAATCGCGCAGGCATCAAGCCATGTGGTGCACGCCATACCGCAGGCACTCTCTAGCAACCTCATCCTCGTTTGTGACGCCCACGCAATACGCACAACTTGAATATAAATTAATACTACTTACAAGTAGGTAGACGCATGAGCTACTGCATGCATTACTTGGACAACATACAAGACGCATACCTCTATGCAAGGTTCAACGCAATTTGAAAACGCACCTGGTAAACAGACCAGTTAAGCTACTTTTCAGTTCAAAAGTTTTAATAGTCACATGAGCAGGTACTGATACGACATTTACAATAATGTTAATTGTAATTTAATAAACGTAAGTATAGTTGATGACGGATACGTAATGCACCATTGATTCATAGCCCAAACACAGGTAGTGGACAATGAAAACGAAACGATGATGAAATATAAATATTAAGTTGACAATTATTATGTTACAAATAAATAATAACTATTAAATAAACTAAATCTTTATAACCATATCAATTCCAGCGCAGAGAGGCATAATGCTCAAGATGCTGGAAGCATTGCTCTTTTGGGTGGCCAAATTAATTATTATAATTCCGAAATACACGTAGCTGCCAGATCTTGGACTTGTTAACACTTTTTGAGAGGAACTCAAAAGGCGTTCGAGCCTACGGGCCACATGGATCTAGGGTCTCCACACCAAAAGTTACAAAAATGAAGCAAAATGCTTGTGCGCATACATTTTCTGTTTATAAATTTAAATAATGCCAATAAGGTTCGATGCGGTCAAAACTTTAGACTAAACATAAACCTAACTTGTGGGCGCGAATCTCATGCCTATTCTAATTTGGGAATTCGACAATTCCGTATCACGCACGCAATACAAATCACGCATTCCAAATCAAACTTTAGGATTAGTTCAGGAATTCCATCACGGCTTTGTTCGGCAAATAAATATTTACTCTCCTGGAATAAGCAAAGGGTAAATAAATGAAGTCAACAGCCATTATTAGAATGTTTAATTACCAATACTTAGTTCATTTTAACTATAGTAAAGTATTATTTATTGGTAGATCTAGCTCCTTAAAATAATATGTAATTCCTAAACACCCCCCCATCATACCCCTTCTAGGTTAGAGTCCGCTTCCATCTTAGGCTGCATTAGGACTTACCACCAAGTGAGATTGCAGTCAAGGGCTAACGTCTTGCCTAACTTGTATCTGAATAAAAATAATTAAAAAAAACCTTGAGTAGTACAACGTACAAATCAATTTAGTTGTACAATTGTTTATTCTTTTTAATCCTCTCATAGTTTTTAAGAGGGCTGCGGGACAGTAATAATGTCAGGCAATCAACCTCTGTCATAATAAAATGAGTATTAGTTGGATACTTTTCTTTGCAAGTCAAGAAACAGAGTAAAAATGATACGAATACAATGCAGATTTCCAAAAAAAATTGATGCATAGATATATCAAAGCGAATAACTAGTTTATAGTAAAATCTAGAAATAGTCACATAATATATTCAAAAGTATGTGTAAGTACTTTGATAAGTTACATCGGTTTCTAAGAACATATTGTTGAAACTTTAAAAACTTTACAGCGCGTTAGAGAAAATTTGTTTTAAATCTACATGAGCTCCAAATTGTGATTGTAATATGTACGTACATCGTAGTTAGTTATTTTAATTAAAATGAAAATGTAAAATGATTTTAGTGTAAGGTAGAATTTTCCCCAACTTCGTTTAATTCGAATATATTATGTTAATATTCGCCTATAGTTTCGTAACTCTAGTTAAATATTCGAAATATGCCTTTACGCCGCAAGCCTCGCTAAGCGACAGTGTAAATATAGTTTAAAGCTACTCGTACACTAAAAGGTTCCAGGAAAACTCGAACAAGAGCTAGATTCAGTCAATAAAACTGATTTATTATGGCCAGGCAAACAGCTATAAATCAAACTCGAGCGTGGCAGTGTAGCCCTGCACTTGCCTATAATATCATCACACTTCTTATATAAATGCGAAAGTGAGTTTGTATGTTACCCGACTGCGGCAAAGATAAAAGGAAGGGTTATGATTTTAGCTGGGCCGATTTAGATGAATGTGGTGTCAATTGATTCGTTGTAAAGGTCCGGGTGACATAGGCTATACTTTATACGAAAAAAATTGACCTAACGGATGTTATTAGTTTGTTGGTTTGTCCTTCAATCACGTTGTAACGGAGCATCGATGTGATTTTTGTATGAGTATAGTTAAAAACCTGGAGAGTGACATAGGCTACTTTTTATCCCGGAAAATCAAAGAGTTCCCACGGGATTTTTAAAAACGTAAATCTACGCGGGCGAAATCGCGAGCATCAGGTATTTTTTTTTTCCTTTATTTTTTTGGTGGGGGATCAGGTACTTGCAAATAAACTTGCAATCGACGTCAATTTGGTAACTTTGGACTGATTGGGTAGGTATAAAAAGTTTTTAATAAATATTATTTCATCTGCTTGCCAAATACTTATAAACTTGTATAATATCGTGTATAATGTGACTCTTAGAATCGCGATATCTCAGGAATGGTAACTCTTAGGAAAAAAATTAAAAATACCATTTTTGTAGAAAATTTTAAGATCTACAACTTTGGTCTGAGTTTTTTTTTTTTGATAAAACTTGCCGTTTTTAGAAAAATCCAAAAAACCTCAAATGACCTTTGACCCCAATAACTATTGTAGTACACATGTTATTATGATCGATGGCGACTTTTAACACTTTATTTGTAATGGTAAACCCCAACTCTCCACCAATATTTGGCTATAATAATTTTTGATATTTTAAATGTCTATATTTCCCGGACTACTTACTGTCCTACATAAAATAAATGAATGTTTTGATTTAACTAAATTTAAATTATGTGCTAGGAATACGTAGTACGACAACACCGGATGAGATTTAAATCGTTGACCTTTCGATTTCAGTCCGCTCCTTGGCCATTAAGCTATTAAAGCTTATTTAGATCTATCTTACAGTCCTATAAGGATACATAAACTTAAGCAAGCTATGACGTAAGACGTGTAATAGCTACAAAATTCCAAGAGGATAAAAAATAAAAAATATTAAATGTACTTGCTTTCATACGTGGTCTAAATTTCAGAAAATAACAATGAAAAACAGAGATGAATGGCAGCGATTAATTTCGACCCTTCTTATTGCCTAAAGGTAGGTTTACATTACGAACAATATGTAACATGTATACTTCAATAAACATTTTGTTATTCGTTTTAAGTATAACCTGAATAAAAACCACGGACCAAAAAACAATTTTTTCTATTTTATTATGCATATAAAACTCAATAATAAATAGATAAAATAAGTACTCAAAGAAAACGAATTGAAAACACTCTGTGTGTTCTAGAAGACTTATGTGGTGTTGTGTGTTGGGACTTGGTGGTGCATATTGCTTGCTTTTCCTGCTTCTTTAGGAGTGTGAGGGGTCTGTCTAATGGCGAATTATAGCGAATTAAGCTTGTGGTTCCTTCTCATAAAACATATCGTTTTTTTCGTTCGTTAATTTGATTAACGCAATTCTTAGCAAGAAAAATAATTTTATAATCTTCTGCCTAAAACTTAGTTCAAAAGATAAAAATTGCATTTCATCATTGATTAAAAGGTAGGTAGATACCTAAAAAAATTAGCATTATAAATATTGTTTATAAGTAAACATATTTTCAGAATCATAATGTAGACTTGGTCTTAGACGCTTGGATAGTGTCTTCTTTAGCCTTCGTTTTAGCCCTTTTCCAAAACTTACCGAAATTAAAGGTGAATCGTTTTTAATCTCGACCCTTAGAACAGTTTAAGTGCTGTCATATTTTGGGCGGTTCTGTAATAAATAAAACAAGTGAAAAAGGCAGGAAAGTTTTGATGACCTCTTTGAGTGCCCTATTGCCGAGAGGGCTGGATTAGATTGCTGGGGCATAGCTGGGTCATGGAACCATGACAGCCTAGTAGTTAAGATGTCCGTCTCCTAATATAAAGGTCGGGGGCTCGATCCCGGGCGCTCACCTCTAACTTTGCGGAGTTATGTGCGTTTTAAGTAATTAAATATCACTTTCTTTAACTGTAAAGGAAAACATGACTTCGTCTGTGTTGGCGTTTGCTGGCGCGCGTGCGGTGCTTTTTTGGAGTGTTTTTTTTTTGTTGCAAGTGGTCGGTTTTTGTGTTTTGCTGGTGTTTTTTGGTGGTGGAACTGACTGGGAAGCGTTCTAGAGGTGCGTCGCGCATGTGTCGGTGGGTCTTATATAGTTTCTCTAACTTGTAAATAACTAAAAACACATTGGCTAATCTATGTAAAGCCAGACGAGAGAAAAAAAAAGGAAAACATCCTGAGGACACCTACATGCCTTGAAGTTCTCCATAATGTTCTCAAAGATGAGTGAAGTCAGACAATCCGCACTTGACCAGCGTGGTAGACTATGGCCAAAGCATTTCTCATTCTGAGAATACCTACCCTTTATCGCATTTATTACTTTGTATGTTAGATAAGCTTTAACGTATTTTCAATGTTTTCAGTGAATTTCTGGTGATATTAATTAACTGACCTGTGCTCAGTAGTCGGCCGGCGATGGGTTGATCATCATGATGATGATGATGATGATTTTGCCTCAGATTTATTCTGGACGGGACCCAGAGAACCTAACTCTATCTAAGCTTGCCGAATCTAACTTGGGCCGAAGATACAAAGCCTAAACTCTGAAACTCAAGAAGAACTAAAATAATAATATTATGGTTTTAAAGGGATTTAAATAAAGCCCATCCATGCCCGAACGCTGGGTGCTTAATAAGTTGTGATGACAAATTTACGCGGCGGTATCGACTAGTAGCAGCTGCGTTTTGCATCGTGAATTTTATGAGCGATTTCCTCGTGAAACAATTGTACTGAAAAATCCTAAGGGTGAGTCCACACTCATAACAAGATTTTTTTCGCTGATCCCGATCACATATCGTCATGTTAAGCACGCGTAAATCTTATTAACCGTCCTTCCAATGGGTAAAGCAAGTGCTGTAAAAGCTTACCTAACAAGGTAACAGCATTTTCGAATTAATTTCACTCTAAATTAAACGCAATAAAGAGTTGGTACAAAATGTAAGTAGGTCATCACCATCATCATGATCAGCCCATCACCAGCTCACTACTGAGCACAGGTCTCTTCGGATCGAACGCCTGATTTTTATTTGTATACGTGTCGGTATTTTGAACCTTCTGCCAGACTCCCTTAAAGTTTTAAAGTCTAAGGGTGTCTGGCAGAGGATTGCCATGATACTAAGGGTCTGGCAATACATGACGAGCTATACTAATCCAAAGAAAATATAACAAAATTAGACTTTATAGTTTGACGTAGGATTTTTACACCTTTTTTACTTATTATCTCCCAAAACCACCATGATCCAAACTCCCTGATCGCTCTCAACTGAACTCGTTGAGTTCAATTGAGAGCGATCGTTCGTGAACTGAAGTCGCTGATCGTTCTTCCCTGTGTTAGTGTTGGGGACAGTACGCACTTTCAGCTTTATAAAATAACGAAGGTCTAGCACGTACTGGTTCTTAGTCCAATACTATTATCATTCTTATCAAAACTACATATTGAGGTCACTCAGATATTTTGTTGTATATTTTCCTGAAATAGATGAATATAGATGGACAAAACTCTTTCTATTATTTTGTTATCAAAATACTTATCAAAGCGGTCCAATTCACTAGATAATAGTCTCAAAACATGTTTTTGACACAAGGTTTGCGTTTGGGGACTTATCTTAATTACAAAGCCGTCCCGAGATATTATATCTTCATTCTGATTCACTTAAATGCTGCGCAATTACTAAATTATCTATTTTAGTTATTCTAAATTGAATGGAAAATCCCTTCTCTAGAGAGTTAAAAACATGTGTGTACACCTGCCTTAGGTGTATAGGTAATATAATATGTTACACATTATTTCATAATTTTACAGAACAAAGCTACTAGATAACGCCCGCAACTTTGTCAGCGTGAATTTAGGTTTTTTTAAACCCCGTGGGAACTCGGGCCAAAAATTCGAGTGGGTAGCCTATATTAGTCCCTGGGATGTAAGGCTCTGTGCCAAATTTTATCAAAATTGGTTAAATTTTTGGGCAAATAAACAGACAAACACACTTTCGCATCTATGAAATTAGTGTGGATTCTTCTTTTGTTTTGATTTAATATTATATGCGCAGATATGTAGAATTCGACAACTGAGGATCCGATTCGTGAAAAAAACGAACTAAGTATAACATAAACTTATTTTTTGAGTTAAGCTTACTTAGCACATCGTAAGATCTTATTTCATCAGATTATTTTCTTTACCCAATAAAATCAAACTCCTATAAAAACCAGGAGCCTAATATCCCTGATATTAAATTGCTAGTTTTTTCTCCCGGTTTGGTAAGTAAAAACATTTCCTCGTTATAAAAAATAATACAAGACAAGATATATTATGTCCCCAGAAACGATACATAACGCTAACGAGGCAAAGGTCCATTCACTATCTGGAAAACGGCACTAACGATTTGGGTGAAATTTTTTATTTAGATATACCTTCTGTAGTACTTTCCAAGTTTATCTAGATAGACTCACCCCTGAGTTCCCGCGGGCATTAAGGTTTCCCGAAAATGACTTTTGCATTTTGAAATTTTGTATTTAGATAATGTGTTATTTTCATAAATTCATCTAGATAAGAAGCAGCATCCCTAAGTTACTACAGGAATTCATGAGTAACAACAATCAAATGGAAAAGCGCAGAGCGCAGCTTTGCCTAAATTACCACCTATCAATCCTATCATATTTCAATATTACGTTTTTCTTTGGAAGCTGCTGTTCCTCACAGCTAAATGGGCAATTTTTAAGATTCCTGTATTACTACAGGATACCCTTATAGTTTCGTTAAGTCCATATATGTATATCTCTTTGTCTGTCCGTCTGCTTGCCACGTTATGAATAAATGATTAGTGAAGTGTGTTTCATATAGAAACAGCTACATATATTTTTGCATTTATGCTCCTTTGCTATATATACTGTTTTATAACATTTATAATATATTATGTTTATTTTCAACATCAAAACTGCAGTGAAAAGTTCAAGTTTTAAGTACCTATCTCGCACCAAGAAAATTGTTCAAGTTTTTAATCGGTGCGCTTAGTCTTTTGTAGGAGCCGCAGCATTACTACATTTTTCTTGAGAACTTTTTTCTTAGCAATGTATATACACTTATTTTGATTTATATCTATAAAAATATCTACGTGAAGCTCTATTAGCAAAAGGATTGGTGTTTTGTAACGATTAATTCATTTTTTTTAATTTACAACGATAAGTCATGCAAGATTTGAATTTTACATTTAACTTCCTGCATAGATTGTGAAATATCTGATGCTAAATATATTAAACAAAGTATGCAAGATTAGATTTTTTCATTTCATGGATAGATAGAGCAGAACAACTTACCGAGCATCTATATCTAAACTATAACAACTCAGAAATAAAATGTACCGAACCATTAAACTATTTCGTAAACTACATATATCTACTATACCTACTTTTGGAATTTCTTTCACGTGAAACAAATTTTTTTAAAGTGTAATAATTGTTACAGGCATAGAGTAGACTAGCTAAATCTTATCCTGTCAACTACCTTATTACATATACATATATCGCGTTTAATTTATTTAGGGTGGTTGCCATAATATATTAAAGTCATGCTTACATCCAATTGATTGATAAGACTCCAATAAAATTCTCGAGTAGCCTTTAATTATTCAGAACCGATCTCTAATAGCTCTTTCCTTTATTTGGATTTAGAATAAAACCCCTAGAGAGGATCCCAATACTTGTTCGGTGCTTGTAAGACTTATACCCATCTCAAATTAAAATTATTTACTTTAATTTTTGATCATAAATATTTGGGTAACATAGACATGTTGGGTAACCAAATGCCTGTAATTTCATCCTCGTAAAAATTACGCTTGGGAACTTTTTGAAAAAGCTATGGTAAAATAAGTAGATGCATTACATGGTACGTACGTATCTAAAATGAAGACATAAAAGAACGACAGGTCACATTTGCAGAGTGCTATATTCTCTTCTACCTACTCTATCTTGAGTGAGAATAGCTAATGGTCGTCTCCAAGATGCAAGCTGTCTCTGTACTAAAATTCGTCAAAGTTGGTTGAACGGATGGGCCGTGAAACGTTAAAAGATGGACCGATATACAAACACTGTCATAATATCAAGTAGGCAGACGATATGAATATCACTAGTCCGTGATTGCAACGTACAAAACTATGAACATAAAACTTTTATTTTTAATAACCATCTGAAAACTAGGCGAAACCAATAACGAACCAACGTAAACGCGAACGCCAGTGTTGTATAGGTACGAAGTTACTTCTGCGAACTACGTATTATTATGTTGAACCTTATTTATTTTTTATTTGTAATAACTCAAAATTTAAAGAACCCCGACACAAAAACTATAAGAAAACTAGAAAAGAGCTTTCAAACGGCTGAACTGATATTCTTCGATTTTAGCTAAGAATACTCTCGATCAAGCCGCCATTCAAACAAAAAAAAACTAAATTAAAATCGGTTCATTAGTTTAGGAGCTACGATGCCACAGACAGATACACAGATACCCAGATACACACGTCAAACTTATAACACCCCTCTTTTTAGGTCGGGGGTTGAAAAAGAAACTTAATGGCAGTCTTTTCTACAAAATTAAAAATACTGTACCTATTTGTTCATATTTTTATTTATTCTTGCATATTTTTAATAAAATTATCTCTTACCTACCTTTAATATTAAGATTTATTTGATTATTCTTTAAAAAGTCGCTAGTTTTTCTAATAAGTACTGAGGTATTACTTAGTTTCTTTTATCATGTACCTATATCGAGTTAATAATATCAAGAATCTAGCTAACTGGATGGTATTTAATTAATCGTCGCAAAAAGTTAGCCGACGATAACTATTAGCATTTGTAGGTAGAGTAGAGTTAATTACACTAGGAGGCGACTAAGCACACCGATTAAAAACTAAAGTAATTTTCTCGTTCCGAGATACTCAAAACTTCGTTCAACTTCTTTCTCATTGCAACGTTGACCTTGCATTATTTTCGCAGTACCTATAACTCTCCCTCATTTTAAGTTAAGTAATCGCCAAACCACAACTTAGGTTTCGATTTCAAGTACCTATAAATAGGAATAAAGATTTAATATGCTTGAAAAGATTTCCTGTCTACTAAGTAGGTAGATACAGGTAGGTAGGTACTGATAGGTACTATTGACTTTGCGGTTTACTCTGCTTTCCGTTTTACGCAGCAAAAAGTTTTCTAACAGCTTAAAATTGAACTTAAACGCTAGTTAAAAGATTTATTTCAACTATAGCTGGAAACATTAGGTATAATTTAGATTTTTGACTATCGAAAATCAAAAACAATTTAACCTATTGTTGTAGAATGAGTGTAGTAGGTGTACTAATATTTAATTAGTTTTACCTCCATCAATGTAGTACCATACTAGACATGGTAATGTGGCTGTGGCACATATGAATGAGTTGAGCATGCTCAATTGGCAATAATAGATATGGCATAATTTGAACTTCATGCATAAACCAGATAACCTAACCTACCTTACATAAAATGTATTAAACTTATTAAGTAACCCAAATATCAAAACCAGGTGAGATTACAAAAACAATTATTAGATACCTTCTCCATAGTGTTTGACAGTTTCTAGAAATGCAAAAAAATTACTATCAACTTTCGTACGACTTTACCAGCAAGGACTTTGGAAGCTGGAATAATAAACAATGCGGTCAACAAAATGTATGGAAACAATGTGAGTTTGATAGGGATATGCTTATGTAAATAGAAAAGCAATTGGACCTTTATTTTTCCAAACCGTTCTCTTGAAAGCATTCGTTCAGCCTTTTGGTTTCAGTCTTTAATAGTAAAATGATATTGCGTTCTTGAATCGTACAAGCATTGCCAATAGTCATAAAATACAAATATTCGCTTCACTGTACATTAATCAAAATAATTCTACGCAAAATACCGTTTTTTTTTTTTCAAGCGATTCCCATTTTGCATATAGGTAGGTATTGGTAGGTAGTTAGTTACTTACCTACATGAGGGAAATTACTTATTAAAAAAAATCACATAATTCACACAATAGGTACTTGTGTTTAATTAAGTAGTAGTAAGTGCATACACCCCCATAATAAAATCGTTTTGAAGAGAATAAAATATCTCGTTAATAAATTAACTTATACTTAAGACAACTGTAGAACGGAAAAACAACAAAATTATATAAGTACGAATAATAATATTCTCAATTCTCATACCTACTTACTTATTTGCACTCGTATTAAAATACAAAATTATGCAGGTATTGCTGCATTATATTATTGGGGTTTGGGAATTGCGATGGAACTTGTTTAACGAACTGAATTTATAGATAGACGTCCATTGACGAGAGATGAATCATGACTCATGAATGACTTATGATTTACCTAATACTTGTGGAGCAAAAAATTAATTAAATAAACAAAAACACGCTGCATGATTCTGTCAGTCACAGAACTGACTGTAATGACAAACTCAAAGCAAAAACGCCTTTCGCCTAAAGTCCATTTGTATAACAAGAGGTTAAATTTAAGTTACGGTCAGCGTTAAATTATAAAGCAAAGTGGCTGGCATGACTTAGTATTCATACCTATATGATTAATTAAATCTGAGGTCTAAAATTTAAAATAACTTGTGCAAGCTATCTATGTATCTACGTGTTTCTATTGAAGGTCAAAGATTAACGGTTACCATAATGTAACTTTAACCACCTGTCATGCAACTAGACCTTAGAGCATCTCTCTTCTCTTTACTAAATAGCTAATAATAACTTACAGAGAGAATTTTTAATTTATATAGGTACCATTAGGTAGGTCTAATGGTAATGGAAAATCATATGGGCACCAACTATCTGTTTAAGGGATGTGCTTTCTGAAGCAAAGAACTAAGTAATTAGACTATAACTTATTGACTTGTTTTATAAACTCAATTGTTTAATGCACCGCTATCGTTACTGAGCCAAACAAAACTCGCTGGGAAATATATTTCGATTTATTTTCAAACGAAAATCTTGAGTAGATTTGATCTAATAATAATTTAGCATCTATCTTCTTCGCCCGTGATCCCTTTAGGTTCGGGATGCAGCCTCCTGGGATAGTCTGAGGTATCAGGTAGATAAATCTGTCTTAAACATTTATGTTGTACGATCGAATCTTATTGTTTCCTGCGTAATTGTTAACGTGGATTTACTTTAATTATGCAATTATTAGGAAACACAATGGAAAGTGATGATGTAATTTAAACAACACATTGGCCTAGAAATGCCTATCACTCAATCGTGCTATGGCACCGTAGTGTTTGGCTTAGTTTAACTAAATGTGTTCTACAGACATATTATTAGTTCAATCTGGGAGCTCATCGCATTATTTTCCCGTAAAAGGTTCTAAGGAATACGCCGCAGAGGGTCACCGAAAAGGAAGGACAATCTATACTTAAAAAAAAATTAATGAGAGTAAGTATTATCATCGATATAGGGTCCAAAACATCTGTCTATCTGTCAGTCTACCCTTGCACGCTTTACGCTGAAACTACGGAACCCAACGTTTTGCGCCGCCTCTGAATACAGCGGCTTCCTGCGAATTGGTACACTTATAGCTAATACTCAGGGTCAATATAGTATAGAATAGTTCTCATCGAGAAAAATAACATTATTAGTTCGGAATAATTTTGGTAAATGTTGAACCGATTTTAATAATTCTTTTTTTTTACATATTACCGATGTTGGTACAAAAAAAAAATTGTAAAAATTTTGCACCCAAAGTACCAATTTGCACCCTGTAGGTAGGTATATTTAATTTAGGCGAAGTCTGCCTTTCCACCAGGAATGTGCAACTACCTATGCGTATTGAAGGGATATTTAAGAAACTATACTAAATTGGATCGTTTAATTTTAAATGCTGAGCTAATCTTAGCGCTGGTGGAAAAGGGTTCAATGAGCTAAGCTTCTACGCATCCTCGATCATCTCTGGTTCAAAGACTAGACGCGAATTGTTTTGGAAATTATATAACTCCAGGAAAATAATGGCAATACAGTTTCAGAATAATAAATAAAATTCATTGATAATGAGCTAATGTGATAACCGTAGTATAATTTAAGTTTTCATGAATTAATATGAATGTATACTATGAAGTTAGATAGTGATCATTCCTTCATTATTATCAATAGTAATTTGTACACCTAATCGGGCTGAATCAGTTAGTTTTGATATTAATTATATTCATACGATGTCAGATATCCACCTATTGCACCAAAAAGTCTTATTCGCCAATTTCTGAAAATTCTGCTGTAAAATTAGAGCGGTTGTATGCTATTCAAGTTCTTTGGAGGATCGAATGCAGATCGGTATAATAGAAAAAAAATGGCAGTCAGTGAGGAATGCCGGCAGAAATGAAAATTTATGACTATGAAATAAAATATTCTTGCTGCCCATCTAATGGATTGTCTTCGATAAACTTGAAAGAAGACCTAGGTACAAAAATAGCTTGACTAAAGTTTTGCCTACTAGACGATTACATAAAATATATCACAAGAGACAGAGAGTCACGCAACATCGTAAGATATTTTTAAAGAAATGAAACAAAATCTATTACTGACGTCAGGCTTACAACATAGGCACCCCATATACTTAAATATTTCCTTACAATCCAAGAAATGTCTTTGATCACAAAGTTCACGAGTATATAATTTACATATTTTGTACTTATTCTGTGGCGTTTTAAAAATGTTATATAAAAAAGAAATTCGTTTTAACGAAGCAATTGTTAGAGCCTAATATATTATCTTGGTTGATTTATCAAAGGATAGAAACTTTTTAACTGTAAGGGATTTTGAAAATGTGTTTATTTTATACGAGTATATATGCTTGCACTATTTATGCAATCTACACTGAATTGTTGAGGCTGACTCGTTTTTGAGGTTTACCCCTGAAATGTTCTTGCAACTATTATTACAAAAGAGTTTATAACCTTTATCAGAACTGATTTGAAGCGAGTACTAGATAGATAAATTAGAGAAAATGCATAAATTAGGAATAAATAAATTATAACTAATACCTATGCCTGTGGTTTTCCAGATTTCTGTTAAAATATTCGAGCCCCTGTAATTTTAAAACTACATATTTTTAGAAAAATCTAAAACACCACAGGCACAGATATTAGTTTCTGGAATATGTCTGCAAAATTTCATGGACTTTGGTTGCTTAATATTCGAATGAAATTGGAACTACGATTGTATGAAACGAGTGACGGAGAGAGCCCTGTTAATTCGTTTATCGTATGCTGTGAATGGGTGTCTAAGCAGTACCTAATTACGCACAGAAGATATGCGTTTTGCCGACAAATCGTAGACGTGACGTAAATACATTTTACGTAATTTTTAGACAGTTATATTTCAAAACACTTATTTCAATTTTTTTATAACGATACACCAATTATAATAATAACTCTAAAATCCGGTGTTCCCGTGAAATCCTTTAACGAACGTAACGAGAAAAGTTAATGGAATATTCGTCCCAAGCCTAGTTAGTAATTAGAGATCCGTGGGCAAATTGAAGCTACCAAGGCAGGTAGGAAGCTGTTTTGCTTTTTGAGATCTCACTACCCTGTACATTTGCCTTGACCTTTAAAGTGTTCCGTGCTTACGGTGCTACAAAGAAAAATTCAACTCTTTTATGATTGCTCATGTGGATGCCGTATGTCGGGAATCGGGATTTAGAGATTGTAAGGCAGTATCACTATTTTTAGATCTCAAAAGTTTAAAGTAAAATTTAGAATTTAGGATACCTATTTTTTTTTTTTTGAAAAAAGAATATTAGCCATGTTAAATGACTAATATTCCCCTTTCCTCTCCAACTAAGCGTCTGGCTTGTGCTAGGAGTAGATACGACAATAGTGCAACGGGCGGGGTTTGAACCGTCGACCTTTCGGTTTTCAGTCCACTCCTTTACCGGTTGAGCTATTGAGGCTCTATATATTTTATCACAGCGGAATATGAGTCTAAGCGTATAACTGGTATCCTTCAATCCTTTCAGGATGAATTTTACATAATATCACAGCCGCGATAAAAATAGTTAGGCATAAATAAATAGTAAAATGAAAAAAAAAACAAATAGTACCTAAGTACAAGTTAATTTTAAACCCATTATTAAAAAATCGTTAGTATATAATTATTATAGGTTGATAATAAGTTTACGCACAAGTACCTACCTAATTGTATAATAACACACAAATTGATATTAATTTAACGCTTCAATAGGATAAGTAGCCAATATTATAGGCATTAATTGGGTACATAATTAGATATCTGTCACAGTTAAACCTCGTTCTTAGTATAAACGAGTTTTACCTAATAAAAACTAGTTTTAACAAAAAGCGTCTATCACAACTAGTTATAACTGGTAAAAACTAGAATCCAGAAAAATCCAACACAACGTATTTTTGTCTTTCCTATCCCTGGTTTTTTTGTAAATCGCTAAGTCTATACCTCGGGACCTCCTATAGAGTTTATAGGAGATCCCGAATGAAGCAAACTTACAAATCTGCGTAGAGCGAAAAGAAGGCGAACGAGCGTTACGAGACAGTGACATCCATATTCCGTAGCGGAATTACGAGTAGGTAGATCGTGTAGGCGAAGCTGAATGAAGGGACTGCTCACGTAACTCATTTAATATCATATTATGACCAAATAAATAATTTTAATTAAAACACTAAAAGTAATTCCTAGTTTTTACTGGTTTAAACTAGTTGTTACAAAGGCTTTCAGTGAAAACTAGGTACTTATACTTACTTACTTTTTACTAGGTAAGACGCGTTTGACCTGAGAATATGTTTTAAGTGTAACTCTATTAGGAATACGTATCTGTAGTAGTTAATTAATCAGATTAGTACGGAGACATGAATAATTATAAGCCAAATGACCCCCATACAAAATTCCTAATTTTTTGCCATAGCGCCCAAATAGTAAATCGTTAATGACTTTTTATGTTTTGTGGTTAGGCTCCTTTCATCCATATGGGGTTTGTACATACTTTTTCAGCCTGAAAATATTTTGTAATTTTTTTTAATACGCAATAATCCATATACGTCCTACCTACTTAATATATATGAAAAACCTTGTCATATTAATAGCGGCTTTTTGTGAACTATAAAAGGCCTTTTTTTAATGTAAGCATTATTAAATAGTTATAATAATTTCATAATTTTAAGACGTATACTAAGACATAAAAGTATACTAAGACATAAAAGTACCTAGTCGTGTGACGTCACCATGAAACTTTGATTCTGACAAAAACTTCGAGCAGAAAAAGGAACTTTGATCATTTCTAAAGATTTCTTTTTAAAAGATAAAAAAAATACAATTTTTCTTAAATATTAATACTTACTTATTTCGTAATCATTTCAGCCATCAACTTTAGTTAAAGATATCCAAACTCTAACTAAAATGATGTCCAGAAGCAGGACCCATTACTATAAAGTAAATGTGTATTTTATAACTTTTGATCTACGAACGTCGTTCTATATTATTTATGATGTGTTTTTAAAAAGTACCTAGAAATACTTAATCTCTGCGT
Source organism: Maniola jurtina (assembly GCF_905333055.1). Taxonomy (NCBI): domain Eukaryota; kingdom Metazoa; phylum Arthropoda; class Insecta; order Lepidoptera; family Nymphalidae; genus Maniola; species Maniola jurtina. The sequence goes on from NC_060032.1 coordinate 7,712,869, forward strand.
TTTCTTCATAATATGCTAACCTACTTCATAAATACCTACTTTTAATATTGATTAAAATATTATCTCATATAAAGACAAAGCTATAAAAAGTATAATACTTACCGAGGATCTTGTTCATAGGTAGAGAGTAAATTTTTAATCGCTAACCAAATATTAAAAAAAGAACCAAATAATCTTAAACTGATGTTTTCATAGATTCTTTTATTTATTTTATTTTATTTATCAAGAAACGCTAACAATATACATATTTAACATTTTATATATTCTTTGGCGCTTAAAAAATGTTCTTAGTTAAATTCAACTTTTTAACTTACCCTGGCCGAAGCGAGCCTGGTACCCGGTAAAAGCGAGAACGCAAAATGAAAGTTCCGGCTAAACACTACGCAACTTACACACACTTTAAAAATTGGAAAGTAGCCGCGGGTGCCAGCGTTTCCCGTTCGCGGAACGTTTGGGCGCGACAAAGTTCTGAAGGCATGGCGCCGGGCGGCGTGCTTATATCGCCAGAGGCGGGCTCCGGGCGCATGCGCGGCAACCATTCATCACACCATCTCAATGACCGCCTCCGCAACCGTCATCACTATCAGTCGTCATCATGTTGTCATTTTGGTGTTCGAATTAGAGATTAGGTATCCCCTCAAAACCTTTTTTTCTGGGATAAGCCATTGTAGCAGCAAATAGAAGTAGCAACTGCTCGTGAGGCGAATCATTTATCACCTCCTCAAAATGTCCTACGGGCTCTTGGGTCATTAGGATGCAGGTATACGTATCTAACCACTGTGAAATCTTTCACCAGGTCTAACCCAATTAAGAAAATATTTTTCCCATATCGACTAGACCGGAAATTCGATTTCCGCAAGCTTTGCCAAGCAAAAGCAAAATCTCTTGCTTTCTAAATCCTGGTATTTTTTTAACAAGTTTATTACCTTCAAAGACAGCGGCTAAAAGGAAAGTATTTAATGCTTCCACAACGGACGATTGCCAAGAACTTGCAATTGTGCATTGTGGACTCTACATCTCCCGAGTGTCGGACCACCTCTGGAAGATTTGAGTGGTGTTGTGTGTTAGTGGTGTGTGTAGATATTGCTTATGTTTTCTGCTTCTTTAGTAACGGGAACACGGAATGCACATGCGATGCATATGCTGCAATTTGTCTGTTTTGGCGGATTATAGCAAATTAAGTTCGTAGTTCCTTAATCCTTGTATATAATGGAATTCAGCAAAGCAACGCCTACACGAGTTGCAACTTTGTACCTATTAAACACGCTCCTGTATGATTGCAGCATTGTAGTCGAAAATAAGCTCGTCTTAGATAAAAGAGCTTTTGCAATGGACAAAGAACGCAGATGAACGCACTGAAAATATTTATTCTTTACATGTTAGCTAGACTCACGCCCAATCATTGTGAGTGACAATGCATTCTAAGATAAAAGCGCGCTAACCTGAAACAGTATGCCAGTTTGTTAAACCCATGTGCATTTGGTACCTAAACGCGGCAACGTACCGGATACGTATACGCCAACAACCGGCCGCTCAATCGCTTGCTGGGGGAGGCTGGTAGGTCGGTCGCGGCTATAATAGCCTTCCACCGGATCAAACTTGAGACAATTTAAAAATTATAAGTTAAAAATTGATGCTTCCAAGAGTTATTACCTGCACCACTGAGACCATAGCGCAGACTTAACTAAGTTTATTTGTATTTACTTAAGTGTTTTAGAAGTTTTAAGTTTGTTAAATTATTTGGAAGTCAAGTTTTATTCCCTAGTACCTTATTAATTTTTAATTCAAACAAGCCTTTTATTTGTTTCCTAAAAATAATTAGGTAAATATTTTTGGTATTTCTGTGCTTATTTTTCAGTATTAACCTACATATATTAAACGCAACTTTTTTAATAGGTATTAGATACACTTAGAGCAAAATAGTTCGCTGCAATAAAATTTGTTTCAACTTGGTATTAAGTATTATCAAATTTTCACCTTTTTAACTACATGTGCAGTGTGCACGAAGAGCGAGGTACGAAGGTGAAATCGCCTGATGAAGTGCTGAAAATTCAAAAGCGACGGACGTAAGTTTAATCATCCAATCTAATAAAACAAATGTCTCCTTCGTGATCTTGCATGTACTAAGCTCTTCGCTTCTACATACTTGATCATCGGAATCCGCTGTAATCGTGATGTACTGTAAAACTTAAAACTTGTAAGAAAAGTGCAGTTTAGGTCATAACTACCTACTTTTCTTTACGTCGTTGTCCTTACTTACAGTTTGGTAGATAAGTATGGTACCTACCTACCTAAAACAAATATTTGGCTTTAAATAATATTACTTGTGATACAATGATATTAGGTACCTATTTATATGTAAAGATATATATTTAAAGTAAAGACTTAAATCTAACTACGACGCTTTGGTCACATGTTTTGTAGAGCGTTATAGGTACCATCTACTCTTGTACTTTTTTATCTTCGGTTTTACTTCATCATCAAGGACGAATCATATTCTATTTAGGTAAAGTGGGCTCTACACTCGCGGCGCGAACGGCCGCGAAAGCCCGCGACAACTGCGAATCACGAGTGTAGATGTTGTTCACGGCTTCGCGTTCGCGCTTCGCGCCTTTCCCCGATCAGTGTCGGTTTTTGGTCCGCGACAAAGGGTTTGGGGCGCGAACGTGAACGCATCGTCAACGTCACGAACAAAACTTACGAGTGTGGAGGGACACAGTTCACGCGTGGATCGCGGCGTACATTCACGCCGTGAAATAACGGCGCGACTTCGCGTGCGAATGTAGAGCCGGCTATATGAACATAACATGTCATATTGTTATTGGACCAAAAGTTGTTCACTACTTTTATGCGACCTTTTTATTATTTTGATGGTATGCTTATTTTTATGGTATGCCCAGATGAGGGACTATTTTCCGCGGAGGACAAAAGTGAGTTACGAGGAACCGCACCGCATAACGTACACGATTGACCGGTGAAGTACCGTGGTAAAAGACGAGGGATTTTTGTCGTCCAGGAACAATTCTCCCTCGTCTGCGCAGTCCCTCACTAATACGACATGTTGTACTTAGTAATAGCTGTGGTAGTAATAAGTATTTAATACTAGTAGCTAGTAGTAGTAGTGGATACAGGGCGATACAAATAACGACAATACGCTCTCAAAACACCCTATTAATTATAATTGGGGTAAAATACAGGCGTATTACATTAACTCCCACTAATATACAGGGTGACTGGTAAAACATTATACCCAATCCCATTGTGAGTTTGTAGGGAAGGTCTATCAAATGACCTCATTTATTATGACAATATACAACACCTAAAATTCAATGAAAAAGGTCAAAAAAGTAAGATTTTTTTTAACTTTCTCTGAAATTTTCAAAAAATCGTTTTTCTTTTTCCAGACATAGACATTTAGAGCGAGATACCAGCTCACTATGAAAATCTGTTGTCAAGTATGATTACGAAAATGGCTGCGGGATGGAAATGGGTTATGATTTTAGCAGTCTATGTATGTATGTATGTGTGTGTGTATGTTTGTATCCAGATTCTGTGTGTTCTACCGTAGCGCCTAAACTACTGGACCGATTTTGATGAATGAGGTGTCAATCGATTCGTCGTAAGGGTCCGGGTGACATAGGCTACATTTTATACGAAAAAAACTTCAACTTTATCTTGTAGATGACGTGTTCTTTAAGATGTATTCTGTTAAATGATTTTTAATCATATTTTTTGTGCTCTAGTCCATTCACGTAAGGAACAGTAGGTCGTCATAAATAGGTACGTACACAGAGGTACACACATACCTAGTCGTCTCTTAATTGTGGAGATTTGTTACAATCATCACGAAAACAATAAAATGTTTACACTTTACTGTCAGTTCAAACACCACTCGTACAAATGAACATGTTCATAAACTTAACACAGAAGACGAATGACATGAGATTTATTTAACTAATTAAGCTTTATAGCGTTTGTTGTTACTTTACATAGGTACTTGTGCCTATAAAATAAAATAATATCATCTACGCTTTTTTCCGTATTCTATAGAAATAAAATTTACTTATATTTACGTATCTTTATTTCCTTCGCTAGTATAGAGATAGGAAATACCTACGTGATCATTCTGTGAGGAAGGCAAGTAGGTACAATGTACAGTAGGTTTCTCTGTTCTATGTCTCAGGGTAGCGAGACAAGCACTTTTTACTCAATGAGGAAAGGTTTGCGTTCATCTGCGATTTCACCTGATCTTACAGACCAAGAAGGGACACATGTTACAAGTATTACACCCCATCCCCTTGTTTCCAAGAGGTATCGTACAGGAACGCCTGATTCCTTGATCCTGTACGTATTTACCGGTAAGAATGCGATGGTAATTGGTGACTAGCCTCGGTTGAAACTACCCACCAGATTAAGACAGCTTTTTGATAAATTCCGTTTTGGTAGACTGATGGAGTTGTAACTGTCGGTGTCAGTGAGCATAGACTCCAAGAATCAATGGAAATAGAACCAAGAACAAATGAAGCTCAGCTAATTAAGAAAATTTGTATTTCTTAATCACTCGTAGGTACATAGTTTTATTCAAAGCTATAAACATACGATAGGTAGGTACTTTTATAGCTATAGTAGCTATTATAATAATATTTATGAATTCAATCATATGAGTAAGTACCTAATTCTAGTTGCATTAAAAAGTTAACAGTTAAATTACAGAAGTCCGAACATTAACAATATTTTCACTCTACTTGTACTTTTATGTTCTGTGGAAACTTTTAGCTCCCATGGGACCGGAAGTCCATTTTTAATTTTTCACATAACTTTCTCAAAAGTTTTAACAGTAGATACAGCTACCTAATTTGATTTTGATAAGCAGAAGTAGGTTACCCGTTTTGTAATTAGGATTTTTCTACTCATTTACACGCAGGTATCTGATGAAATGACGGCCTAAAAGACATTAGGAAGTGAATGACCAAGGGTCGTTTTTTTTAAATAAGAAATAACGAGCAGACGCGTCACCTGATATTAAGTGATTACCGCCGCCCATGACCATTGGCAGTTCCTCCGCTCCTTGAATAATCCCATGTTGTTGGGAACATCGCTGATGGAAATTGATTCTATAGCATGTGCGTGGAAAAAGGATCTGGCACAACGGGCGGTCGAAGTGCACCAAGCACCCAGGTGGTGCTTGGTGGGGTGCTATGGGGTGCTCCAGGCTTTCCAACGAGCCAGTTAATTTGGGTCGTATTAAATTGAACCACGGACTCAATGGACTAAATAACCACTTATGATCAACGCTGATTGATGATATATACGTAATGCTTGTCATCATCATCATCATCATCATCATCAGCCTGTGGACGTCCACTGCTGGACATAGGCCTTCCCTAAAGAGCGCCACCACACCCGGTCCTCAGCCTTCCTCATCCAGCCACTTCCCGCCAGCCGCTTAATATCATCGGTCCATCGTGCTGGAGAGCGTCCCACACTACGTTTGCTTAAACGCGGTCTCCACTCAAGGACTTTCCGGCTCCAACGGCCATCGCCTCTACGACAGGCATGGCCTGCCCACTGCCACTTCAGCTTGCTAATAGTTTGGGCTATGTCAGTGACCTTGGTTCTCCTGCGGATCTCGTACGTACGTAATGCTCGTACGTAATGCTTGTAATACCTACGATTTGTTAATGCCGTCTCGCTCACGTTTGGTATTTGGACCCGGTAGGCAGGAAAAGTGTGGTAATTGAAAGCCCCGCGTGCCTAAACCTATACACGTAGACAAGTGTACGCAAATGATTGCGTTAATCTATTTATAGTTTTTAAACTAGCAAGTAGGCAAAATATCGATTACCGATATCGACATTGAACCTTCAAGGTCTTGAACGTTTACGTCGTGCTGGCTAGTAAACGTGGAACAATGCAGTGTATTGATGAAAATCTCTCTCTTTTGCTTAGTAGGTAAATAAAAAAGTGGTATCTCTTTGGCTTCATAGGTAAAAAAAATATCTAAATACAATATGTAAATTAACATTTTATTGTACCATTTCTTTATGCATATTAAGTGGTTATTGAAATAAGCAGCTGTGACGGACGGACAGACAAACTTAGTCGCACCATAAGAGTTCATTTTAAAGAACCCTAAATACAAATAAAATATTACAAAATTATAAAAAATCTGTAAGTATAGGTATATGCACGAGCGCCTATGCTTAAAATATATTTTTTTAATTTAAATTAATTTCGCAAGATTAATTTCAGCTATCACTGCTTCAATGAATTATTATTGTTGGGTCTAAAGCGAAATGGTTTTTATATTTTTATACAGATTTGTAGACGTCCTAATCCGACGTTCAATCATCTGTGCCGTACTTTACAATGCTGGTATTCTTTAAATGAAAAATGGTTTCAAGATTTCCGAATGATTATTATTATTATTTTCCGTACAAAAATTATGAATAATTTGGAATATCTATACTCTCTATAAAAATGAGATTCATCGTAATCTTTATTGAGAATTCGATAAATATTTGAGATTTAAAATTATATAAGTACCTACAAGACTTAAACCGACTTTACTTAATGAAAAACATTTAAGTCTTTGAGAAAAAGTGATAAGTATTTACTTACTATATTATGATATATTTAAGTCTATTTTACTTACCAAGGTACTTACCTACAGAAACATCAATTCTGAAATTATTGCTAACGTCTCTCGGAATGCTTTACGATTGAAAGAAAAACAGCAATTAATATTTAATGGACAGTCGTTCGACTATCAATGTGAAACTCATAGAATTTATTTATTTTACGGCATAATAATTATTCCTATCAATTCGTCACTACTTCGTGGAAATTTTTCTTCAGGTTAAATTACATTGACGTCTGTGCAAGTAATCCCGGGCAGTGGATGGTGGGTACAAAGGTCGTTATAAAATCTCAAAAAACTTTGAAATTGACAAAAAAAATTGAGTTATTCGCCTTTGTCAATTTTAATGTCATAACAGTAGAAGAAGCACAGAGTAGAAGGAAGAAACTATAAGAAAGCCAAAATTTATAATGGCTTGAATTCATTAAATACCTATGTGATTGGATTATTTAAAATAAAGATGCCATTACAATTTAAATGAAACACCTACTTATCTTGGAAATAATAGCTATGCATGCAGAGATAGACGCATAAAAAATAATGTACGTATAAGATGCAAGTACATACTTGAATAATACTCTAGTTTCTAATGTCGATAATGGTCGATGCATAATAATGTCGATCGATCTATTGTAATTATTATGATATTAATTGCAGTAGACTGAATAATTAATTTCGTAGCCATTTCGTAGCAAGCTTCGTAGCTATAAGATCGATCTTCCAGAGCAAACGTATCGAATTGGTAGATAATAATAATATTATTATGTTAGGAAATAGGTACCTATTTGTCCGTATTACGTATCTCGTTTTGAGAAACTAACTTTCTTGGGGGAGGCAGAGCAAACATTGAAAAGTATTTTAATTTTTTTTTTTTTTTTTTTTTTTTTCTCATTTAGAGAGCTGGGTCACTAGTGTGACCATGTGGCTCTGGTAGGTCCCTATTATTCTATTCTAACACTAACTAACATTATTCTAACTAATTTTATTCTAACACTTAAAACTATATCTACATACTATTTATTATCTATTAACTCTATGTCTTAAATTTTTACGGACCATCCTGTACAGATCTTTTGCTGCATCGGACGTTGGGTTTGTCAAAATAATATTGACGTGTCCCAACGTCCGGTCCAGCACTTCACTTCGGATACATTCCGTCAATATATGGTAAACGTCTTCCCTTGCACCTGGGCAGTCTGGGCAAAAAGGTGAAGATACTTTTTTTAGTAAAAATGCAAATTTGTTTAACGGAATGTGTCCGGAGCGAAGTCTGTACGAGATTACTAAGTCCTGCCGGCACAATTTATTACAGTCGTACATCCAAGATATATCACAGGGCTGAGGTTGGATCGTCTTGTACCAAATTCCTTTTTGTTTGGACCTTTGATCAAAGTATTCATGCCAAATCTGTTTGCAACGTTTTTTGACCACGTATATGTATTCTGTATAATACGGCGCAATGCTCATTTCGATTCCGTCACTACAGGCTTGCTTTGCATAGGAGTCAACCCGTTCGTTGCCAGAAATACCAATATGTGACGGAATCCATTGTAATATTATATTTCGGTTTTGTTTTAATTTTTGTAAAAGATCTAATATAGTATAGGCTATTGGTGTTCCTCGTATAGACGAGGTACACCGAGCCAGATGTTGCAATGCACTTTTCGCATCCGAGAGTATTACAAACTTATCATAATTTATCGTCTGAATGTAAGCCATAGCTTCGGCTATACCAATCAGTTCCGCGTGCATAATGGATATTCTCGAGCTTATCTTTAATTTAATATTGGTCTCTGTCTGTGGGTCGTAAAAAGCAACGCCAATACTGTCATTATCAATTGATGCATCAGTAAATATTTTATAAAAATCAGGGTATTTAGAATTTAGATGTTCAGCGCACTTTAACCTAAGTTCAACAGAGTTATATAAACGTTTAGCTTTATGAACTTCTGGTAGTATTGTAATTACATTTTGTGAAACATTAATTTGAGACATCCATGTATTTAATGAAAACATTTCTAACTGTGTACTGGAATGTATGAAGATATCTTTATATTCTAAGTGTATTGAAACTAATAGGGGTTTTTTCTTACTTCTCCAATAGGCAGTTTGATAATCAGTTGCACATCTGCTAAGTAGGTCAATTACTTTATTTTCTTTGGATGACTTTGCTTTCAACCAAAACTTTCCACCTAAATATTGTCTACGTACAGTCAATGGTGGTAAGCATAATTCACTTTCCATGACATGTATGGGGGTGGTTTTCACAAATCCTCCAATAACTCTCATAGCTTGGTTTTGAATTACGTCTAATTTGGCCAAATGTGATCGTGCGCTGTTATCAAATAAAAAACTGGCATAGTCAAGTCTACTCCTTATAAGAGAAATATATATTTTCCTCAACCATTTAGGATGAATACCCCAACCAGGCCCAACCAACACTTTAAATATATTTAAAAACTTTAAAACTTTTTGTTTAACTTCGTTGATGTTTTTACTCCATTTTAGTTTTCGATCCAACCACAGCCCTAGATATTTCACATTCTCAACAACCTCCATAGGATGGTTTCCAATTCTGAGATTGATCGATTTCCCAATATGACTTCTGTTAAAAATGCATATTTTACTCTTATACGGCGAAACGTCGAGGCCCAAATTTTGAACTAACATCCCAAATGAATCCAATGCAACTTGTAATTTATTTCCCGCCATAGCCAAATTTTTATTCGCCGCATACAACACGAAGTCATCAGCATATTGGGAAATCGAGACATCATGAATTTTTTTACAAATATGTGCTGTCACTACATTAAACAATAACGGAGATAGGGGGTCTCCTTGGGCTAATCCACGACTACAATGTCTGCTTACATTTATTTTGTCTACACCTATTACGTTCATGGTTCTATAATTCAAATAGTTCCATAGATATCCACACAATTTCGATCCAATACCGTAGCAATCCAGTGAGTACAGAAGGCTGTCAACATCTACGTTATTGTATGCACTCACTATGTCTATAAAGCAACAAACCGTGGGAGTCTTTCGGCCTAAATTGGTTTCAATATCAATAACTAGCTGACTTAAGTTATCTAGACACGAGCGCGCTTTCCTGAAGCCACTCGTGTATGCAGAAAATACGTTAGATTTCTCAAAATACCATTCAAGTCTTGTATTTAAAATCGAGTGAAATACTTTGCATATACAAGATATTAAAGAAATAGGTCGTAATGTTACCTGTGGTTGTTGATTTTGACCTGGTTTGGGGATTGGTTGGACACTAATTTCTTGCCATTGTTGGGGAACAGATCCATGTTCTAGACACATATTATATAATCGTAGCAACCAGTCTTTGCCACGTTCTGGTAAGTTTTTGATCATCGAATATGAAATCATATCTGACCCCGGGGCAGTATCTTTAGATTTTATGGCCACCTCCAGCTCCTGTCTAGAGATCGGGGTTTCTAGATGTGAGTTGTTCGAGTAAAACTTTGGACGCTTGTTTACAACATAGTCAGGCGTAAGACTTCGAAGAAGATTATTAGCACAGTCTCTATCAATAAAATTTTTTTTTGAATATCGTCCTTTTAACCATTTCATGCGGAACCACATTTCATTTATTGAAGATACTTCACTAATTGAATCGCAAAAATTTTGCCATGATTTTGATTTAGAATTACGTATTACTCTTTGGGCTGTTGAAATTTTGTTTTGTAATGTATCTAAATTATTTGGCGTGGGGCTTGCTCTGAAATTTACGAGCGCCAATCTACGTTCTGCAATAGATTTTGAGACAATCATATTCCAGTATGGCTTAGGCGCAAAATTATTATTTGGACTCAGATTAATTTTAATATATGGGATGTATTTATCAGCTGCTTTATTTAAACAGTCCAAAAATAGATTATAAGCATATTGTAATTCTGATGGCATAACTAAATCAGCTAATAAAGATTCTAACTCTGAACTATAAGACTTCCAATTCGCATTTTTAAAATTCCTTTTTTTAATAAAATTATTAACCGGTAAACAGTAATTAAATGACAACTTAATAGCTACATGATCACTTCCTAGTAATTCGTTAGTGGTTTGCCACTCGAAATTTAACGCAATATCTGACGATAACAAGGATAGATCAGGGGAAGATTGTTGTAGATTCCCATTTACTAATGTTATTCTAGTTGGTTTACTGCTATTGTTAAGTGTTATAAAGCTACTTTCAATAAGGGATTCAAAAATTTGTGCTCCCCTACAATCTATCTTGTTTGACCAGTTCGAGTGGTGTCCGTTGAAGTCACCCAGTAATAAAGTTCTATGGCTATTTAATGAAAACAGTTCATCCCAATCGGTTTGCGATGTTCTTGTTGATGGGGCACAATATATGGCACAAATATTTTCAACACTTTCACAATTATGAATTTTGACATGGAGAAATTCAATTTCTGTATTATTTAAACTAGTCTGGCATACCTGAGAACTAATAGATTTATGTGTGATTATTGCAACTCCTCCATAACCATCACCCCTGTCTTTTCGATATATATTGTAGCCTGCTATCCTGATGTCCATATTTGTTGATAGCCATGTTTCGCTGAGAACGGCAATGTGTATTTTTTCTTGCAATAACAGTTGTTCAAATTCAATCAATTTGGGTTTCAAACTTCTACAATTCCACTGTATAATGTTAAGTTTTATTCTACCCATAGGCGAAGATATTCTTTAGTATTGGTAATTCCGAAATTATATCCTTGAACCATGTAACCGTCCATTCCCATATTACTTCACAAGCCTGCATCATTTTGTCTTTCAATGTCACATTGCGCATAAATATGATGTCTCTTAATTTTTCTACTAATAGCTTAAATGATCGCGACGGGTCATTCCTTTTGTTATTAGAGCGACTATCTCCTTGTGTAGCATTTGCTGTGTGGGGCATCTCTTGGGTATATATCTCTGAATCTGAAGACATATCCCAATCCATGGTGTTACGTGGCTGATATCTTTTCTTTTGTCGCGATTCGGTGTTTGCATTGGTTTTGTCACTTTTATGCCTATTAGATTTCGAGGATTTGTTAGGTCCTGGAGTGGGTTTCGTAGCTTCTGCATATGTTTTGGAATTTTGTTTCGGTTGGTTTGTCTCTTGTTGCTTGGTTGGTTCCTCTCGGGTCGTAAATGCAGGAAAATTATCCTCGTCTATGGATATTTTGGATGGCACTGAGGAAGGGGGTACATAAATAGTACTTGCTCGTTTATAAGTACAATTGAACTCGGCCATTAACTCTCTTATACGTCTTTCTTTACAATACACAGGACAGGTCCGCAAAAATGCTGTATGTCTCCCCAAGCAGTTCACACACTTAAAATGGGTAGTCTCACAGTTATCATGATTGCCGGTACATTTAGGGCAGACTATTTTTTTTGACGGACAGAATTTTTTAGTGTGTCCATATCTCCAACACTTACCACACTGCGTGACTTGAAATATGTAGCGTTCGACCCTCACTTTCATGCCATATATATAGATATATGGTGGTAAGGAGGAACCTTTAAATCCAAGACGTATAGTTTCACTTTCAGCCCAATCAGATGTTTCACTTTCTCTTCGGAACAGCCTTTTAATCGAGACCACTTCTATGTCGGACGTAATACTAGTTTGTATATCTTTTATATCAACATCCACTTCAATATCTCTTATGGTGCCGTATGACAGAGAAACCTCCTGCGATTTATAACATTTCCAACCCTTCTCTTGAAATACCTTTGATGTGACTAATTTTTCAGCACTGTTTTCATCTTCAAATAATACAAAAATTTTGTAAGGTGAGACATATTTGACTTTATATATATTGGTAATATTTTCTTCTTTAAGGCATCTCGCTAATTCTATTTTTTTGGGAATTTTATCTTTACAAGTTATACATACTTCAATTTTATCTTTTTCTTCTTCTTCTTCCTTCGACACTCGTCTACGATTTCGTTTTTTATTCTTTGAATACACTGTCCACGATTCTTCTTCATCCGTCTCCCGTTGTCTCTTCTTACGCGCGTTATTTTGCTCATAACTCCTGTAGTCTTCCCAACCGTCCGTCTCTGGTAAGTCTTCATTAATACGTTCCGACTCGTCGTTCATCTCAGCTTCGGCTTCCGAATGCAATTCTGCGCTCGCCATTTTTAATGTAACGCATATTACATTCACTCAATACGGCGGCTAGAACACCCGCTTGTGCATAAAGCACGCTGCACCTAGCCGCCAAACCGGTTTCGAATATCACAGTGAAATAACTCACTCGATGCAACCAGACGCGACCGTATCGCACGGTCTACACCTCAATACTGAAGTATTTTAATGAAATCACAAATTATTTTCAATAAATAAGAGCTGTACCCGGCTACACACCGGCAGGAAATATTGTACATCGACCTTTAGAAAGGGATTTCAGCTTCGTAGAGCGTTGTCTCCGTCACTCATACCTATGTGACATGACCAACGACAGAGACAACACTCTACGAAACCGCTATCTCTTTCTAAAGGTCGATATACAATATTTCCAGCCGAGTAGGTACTGTAGTTTGGAGTTGAAGGTCCCCACCGCGTAAAACTTTTAAAAGTTAAAAGGGGTTTTTAGTCGGTCACAGGGATGTCAGTGGTTCGGTCTAGGCCATCGTACCTCTAACATTTCATATGCGTTTTAGTTAAGTAATTAAATATCACTTTATTTTAATATTGAAGGAAAACATCGTGATGAAACCTGCATGCCTGAGGGTTCTCAATAGTGTTCTCAAAGGTGTGTGGAGTCGGCCAATCCACGGTCAGCGTGGTGGATTATGGTCAAACCCTCATTATGAGAAGAGACGCGTTCTCAGTAGTGAGCCGATGATGGGTTGACGATGATGGAAGACTACACAATATTTAGACAATATTCAGAAATTTTTATTTAGCTAAATAACTGAAAATGAAATACTGAACAAAGTTGGTCACTGTCATAAGCTTTTCAGTTTTAATCGAGTTTCGTATAGTAACTGACGTAGGTACATGTAAAGTTCGATTATTCCTGTCCATCCTGTCCATCAAACGCGGCAACAAAAATGCAATGACAGGAGGCCGCGGCGCATTAACATTTTAATTGTATATGCCACATCGGTTGAGCACTTTTAGACGAACATAATATACGCGGCCTGGAAAATCACCGAGAACAGCACTGTGACGTCCAATCGCGCGTGTGACATCCGATTAATAGGTTATTATAATTTCACCACTAACTAGTCCATAAGATTGGGCAAGTCCACAATTTCAAAAAACCGGCCAAGTGCGAGTCAGACTCGGGCACCGAGGGTTGCGTACTCAGGTATTTTTTCCGATATTTTGCACGATAAATCAAAAACTATTATGCATAAAAATAAATAAAAATCTGTTTTAGAATGTACAGGCAAAACTTTTTCATATGATACCCCACTTGGCATAGTTATCTTACTTTGAAAGTTGAAAGTATTCATTATATGTTCATGAAAACATTTTTTTTATGATTTAACCACTAAACGGTTTTTGGATTTTTTCCTTTACTTGTCCTGTAAGACCTACCTACCTGCCAAATTTCATGATTCTCGGTCTAGGTAGGGAAGTACCCTATAGGTTTCCATGAGGGACACGACAGACGGTCAGAGGGACAGACGGACAGACAGACAACAAGGTGATCCTATAAGAGTTCCGTTTTCCTTTTGAGGTACGGAAGCCTAATAAAACGCCAGATTAATTACCTAAATTAAATATATCTATCTTATTTTTCAGAATGTCTTTAAAATCACGAAGTACGAAGCCAATTAATATTGAAGCAATTATGTTGGACACACAAATTCTAAGAAAAGGCTCTGCGGATCAGTACAACTTGCTCGCTTACACATTACTGACTTTCGTAGTGGTGGTTGGATTATACTTTTTAACCTCGGACTTGAAAGGTTATACTGTCCCCGAGGAAGTGGATCTTGGCTCCGTGAGAGTTATCCGTCGAGGTCGGTATCGTCGCAAACCTGACCGCTAACCACCCATGACCAGAGGGAACCAAATGGAAAAAGACTTATACTGTACCTATAACTGCATACATTTTAACTGAACTTAAATACAGGAAATAAATAAATTATATAGTTTTTATTTCCACATGATTAAGTAATAAGTAGGTTGGTATGATTACTGATGTAATCTACATACATACTATACAGATTCTACATTATAAAAAAAAACATGGCTGTTATGAAATTTTTATTACTCGGCAGTAGAAATACATAATCTGTGAAAATTTCACTTCTCTACATAATATTACGGTTCACGAGCTTAAACCCGTTGACAGACAGATTGACGGACGGACGGATAGACCTACGGTTACGGATGGACAGCGGAGGCTTAGTAATAGGGTCCCGTTGGCAGCCTTCGGAACCCTGATAAGTTCTTAAATTAAAACAAAACTGATGATCTCACAGGTTCCATATGGTTTGATTTAATACTGATAATAAGTATAAACGTATCACCGTAGAGTGTGTAAATCCTTTCAGGATAAGATGAATATCGGTTAAGACGACAACGACGGAGATACTAAGTAACCTACACACTAAATTCAACCCCAATATCTAATGCCTTCAATTCTTTTTGAACAGCAGTCAAGTTTGCAAAATAGACAGTTTTAGTTTTTTCGCTCCTATGTACACTTGTTGACGCTAAGCCAAACAACCGATCCTTTTGAAGCAGTAGGTCTCCAGCACGCACGGGACATTTTCCAAAAGTTTTCACAGCAATTGTTGTATTCTTATTCAAATTGCGTATTAGTTCTACAGACATAACTTTCTCTAGCAAGTACTTTGCCAGTTGGAACGACAAAACTCGTCCTCCACGGATCGATCTGCCAATAACGTACAATTGTTCTTTTAAATTCAAATTCAGTCCAATTTTAACTGTCCTCATGCAGTCACCCATGTTTTCAAGGACTGATAAGACGACCAAGTTTTTTGTAACGACGCCATCATGAGGAATAGTTGCTGCGAGATCAACCGTGAAACCTTTCTTACATCGGGGACTGAAAAAATAAGAACATAATAATAATTTATCAGTTTCAAAATTTCAAGTCGTTTTTGGAAAATTTTTGCTGTACCATTGTTTATTAAGCACTCGGTTCAACGTGCTATAAGCCTAGTGGTTAAGACATCGGCCTTCCAGTCAGGGGGTCCAGCTTTCGATTCTGGGCATGCACTTTTCGGAGTTAAGCGCGTTTTAAGTAATTTAATGTAACTAATTGCCATATCGGTGAAGGAAAATATCGTGAGGAAACCTGCATGCCTGGCAGTTCTCCATAATGTTCTCAAAGGTGTGTGAAGTCTAGAAGAGGTAGACTATGACCACAACCCATTCTGAGAGGAGACCCGTGCTCAGTAGTGAGCCGGCGATGGTTGATGATGACGGTGATGATGATTACTCACTCAGCAGGACTTCCTATATGTAGTCGAATTGGACCCGATTTTAAACATAATTCATTTGCCAATACAGAATATCGAGACAACACAGCGCCTACACAAACAAGTTCATTGGATGATATCAAATGTATTCGCGCTACATAACGATAATCGTCCAATTTAACCACATTGCACTCTATTTCAGTGTTACTATAGAACGACTGGGAATTAAATCCTTTGTAGTGTATAACTACATTATTAATAACCAAAGCAGTTGTCGTAGCGATTATGGCCACGAGCAATGCAATAACGCCCATTTTACTTCTATTTGTACGATCGTCCCATGGCGTATTGATGAAGTTATAATTGAATTTATTTTCTTCTGTATCAGAGATATCTTCAGCATTCGATTTATTAAATTCAGAATTTTCATTTTCCATTTCAAAATCGATAGGTAACCTAATTAATTCAAAAATATAATAATCACAGGAAGTATATCACAGTAATGTACAAAGTCCATATTTATTTATTAAAATAATATAATAATAATAGAGTAAGTAAACTAAAACGAGTCTACTCCCAATAATCTAGTGGGTTTCCTAATTATAAGACATACTTAAATCTAGAGCTACCATTTTTCGCAGGAAGTACCTACCTACCTAACTATATACCTGCCATTTTAGTTTAGAGATTGTGTACAATAGAATTAGCCACATCTCCCCTTGAAAGGTCACCGCGCGTAGGGCGCGCGCTTTTTATTAGTGTCTGCCTATTCACTCTTGTTTTGAAGATTTTCTGATTTTGATAGGTAGGAAGAAACACAGATCTTGGAAGAGTATTCCAAAATTAAGCCATGCCTTCTTTCTTATTTCAAAATTCGTTTTTGAAGGTGGTTTATTATGTTGTTATCATTTTTGTACCGATAATTCTATTGAACCGTTGATTTACAATGTGTTATCCGTAACCACTATACTTTCTCACTTAGTATCTAATCTGTGACACACCAACACTAGGCCAGCGTCACAGAGTAAAACAGGTCCAAAAAGGCTAGAATCCGGAGCCGTAAAACCAGTTTAAAAATCTAGGCAAACGCCATAGAGTAAATCTAAGGTGTAAGGTCTTTGAGTAAATCAGGCCCAAAAAGGCTACAGGCCAGAGCCGTAAAGTCAGTTGAAAAACAAAATACTTCAAACACAGAGTAATAACATATTTACCAAAACCGACACAAAAGTCAAATTTCCATCTCAAAACCAATCACAAAATTGTTACATATATTTTGATAAATATTTTGCTATTGTCGCCGCGCCTAAATTTAAAAAAATACTTAGGTAGTTAGTTTCCTAATTATTATAATAAATGCGTTGTAATCAGTAGCAATGCCTGCAGTAATTTTATTGGATGTTTCACTGTCGATGTCACGACCAGTTCCTACGACGGATACTACAGAGAGCCACACTCGATTTACAATAGCTTCAGCGGCTATTAACACATTTCTGGACTACCTGTGCATCCACGCTAAGCTGGAGTATGTTGCCTTAGTTACTTTCTCTTCAGTATACGAAGGTAAACAGCTTACACACGGTGACAAAAAAACTTGTGTTTTGTATTACAAAAGTATCTTCATTAATATTAATTCAATGTTTTTATGCTATTTATAGTTGCTGTACCTTTCACACGCGAATATGATAATATAAAAGTTAAATTGCCACAGTTAGAGGAGGGTGATAAAACATGTATAGAAACTGCTCTGCATGGATTGAATCAACTGATCCTGAATGAGTGGGGATACCAAACTCCAGTTCAAATCATCCTGGTAAGGTATTATTAATGTTACTTGAATTTAAAGCTCCTTTTTTATTAAATAGAATGGGAAAATACTGTAAACACACTATGTACTGAAACAGCTGTCACAAAAGTTACCTCAAACATTCAATTTTAGGATTCGTTTTTGTATACAGTACCTTAAAATTGAATATTTAAAAGAAACATTTCCACAATGTTCTCGGAGTGTGTAAAGTCTGCAGATTCTTGTTATACAAAAAAAAAAAGATTTTCATAGAAACGCTGTTCACAGCACTATAGCAGTTCTGTGTGGTAATAAGTATTTACCTTGCCTTACCTATGTAAATCCCAACTTTGTTCATAGAAGACATGATAGATGTAAAAGGAAGTAACACATTAGCTTATGTGGCTTTTACCTAGAATCCAAATTTATAGACTACCTTTAAATATACTTTTCTTGTATATATACTTTTTTTGCTTAAAAAAGTATATTTGAATAAAATGTAACTTACCTATGTAGTTTTGAAATGACTGATTGAAGTGTAATTGCGTAACAGATCACTGATGGCAGTTGTGGAGTAGGTGCCATTGGAAGGAATCGTATCATTCAGGCTCTTCCGCTGCCACCCACTTACCCAGCGAAGATACATGTCCTGCCAGTAGTGGCACCACATGATACTTGCCTGCAACATGGTAATTCCAACAGCTATACAGAGTAGCAATAGAAAGATTTTTTATTCCAATAAGTACTAGTCATGCAAAACGTGCTATGTAATTTTTTTTAATCTTTGTTTTTCTGTTCTAATGGTGAAAGAATTTTTAAAATCGGTTCAGTAGTTTCAGAGTTTGTTAAACAAATATTTACTCTTTATAATAATTGTATTAGTATATATTTAGATTACGAACTAAATAATATTATTCAAACAGATTACAAATTACTTTAGCGCTGCAGATAATGTGTTAAATATAACAACACCTAACAATATTTAGTATGAATAACATCAGCTTATTGAAAAGTTGGTAACAATTTAGTTGTACCCAATTAGATATTAAGTCTTGTTAAAGTTTAATTGAAATCTTTTTTAGCCATGCCACTGTATCAGAAGATTGTGGACCTCGGTAGCAATACAACAAACAATTCCAGCACCAATATAAGCAGAGGCGCTATCTATTGTCCTGACCAACTTACTGTATCGGGTGTAAGTTTTTAATTCCCTCACTAGCTGATAAATAATCGCCACTTTGTCCGCATGGATTAAGGTTTTTAAATATCCCATGAAAACTCTTTGATTCCCGGGTTTAAAAAGTATCCTCTATCCATCTCCAATTCTTCAAGATCTTTGTCCCAAATAGAGATACCCGCAACTTCATCCACATGGATTTAGGGTTTTTGAATAAAAAAAAAGGCCTGTGTCCTTCCTTGGTTTGAAGCTATCTCTCCACCAAACCTCAAAATCGGATAAACGGATGGGCCTCGAAAAGCTATCAAACAGATAGACAGGCACACTTTTGAATTTATAAGATTAATTATGGATTATCTTTCGATGTCTATAAATACTTTGATAAGTAGATATTAAATTATGTTTATTCCTTTCATTTTGTTCTTAAATATATTTCTATTGATATAAACCAGTTTCAGAAGTGGCCGCAATGAGAACCATTTTGCCCATTGTTGTTTGTGTCAGGTAGTAGCAGCAATGACACGTCTCTGCGAGCAGCATTACCAGGAGTTCTGGTGCTCGCTCAAGTGTGGGCAGCTGGAGACGAGGGTGCAACTGTTCCCCGCGCCGCAGCCTGCCTCGCATGAAGGCCTGGTAGCGAGTCACACTCTGTCCAACCAGCTGCATGTTGTTGGATTTCTACAGCAACAAGATCTAGGTATAATATACACAGTAGTATGGCAACAAAAAGGCACGGCCTGTCCACCCTTTCAATATTAATTTTTATAAATTAAGCTTTATTGACTACAGTACACAAAGAAGAAAATAAATGTTTATTTAAAACTAGATACTCCTGACCACACAAAGGGATGGTTAACGTTACTTAGTTTTTAATGTTAAACATTTAAGCTGCCAAGCCGTATCTAGTCGCTTATATCCATGTTTTGTCCTGCCATAGGTGCACTGGACTACTCTGTTTACTTTATAATTTATTCAATTTCTACCCAGTTGTTTTTGTATAAAATCGCAGTACTTTGTGGATAACAGACCTAATGTTTATTGTTTTTCTAATGTAAGTAAATTCTTTAATTTTTAATAATAAAGTTTCTTTAACCGTAATATTATGATAAAAAGATAGATCGAGATAACGTTAGTGAATTTATGGGTATCGTTATTTTTATCGTTACTTTTAGTACATGCGATACATTGATAATTCTACAAAAAAATACCGATAATTCGGTCCCTTGTCTACTATCATGGCAGTACTCAGTGGCAATGTAGAAAAGTCTGTATTCAGTATTATATACTTGACTTTTATATTTGACTTGACTTTTAAAACATATTGTTTTTTTAGGTACACCAATAGCAATAAGCAAACATTTAGTAATACCGCAAGCGCAAAGCGGTAACAATTCTTCATCGCGCGAAAATTACGGCTCCAAAACTCCAACTAAGGTAAATTACAATTATGATTCGATAAGATTAAAGAGAATAAAGTTATCCTCATATTTTTATAATAATTACTTGAACTGTATTGTTGGAAAATAGGGCCTGCTTTTTTAGAGTTTGTTAATTGAATAATTGAATAATTTTACATTCTAAAACTTTATGATGTAAAACCATAAATATCCATATTTTAAAAATGCTTAAATCATCATTAAAATCCGTTTAGCAGATTAGAGGGTAAACAGACAAACGTGGATTGTTTATTTGTATGTCTTTTAGGAAGGAAGTACTAGTACTGAAGGAACATCAACAGATGAAGATAGTAATATGTCGGATCCAAGCAAAGTACCCAACTTCTGTGTACTTCTTCATGGAGCACTTAAGGTATTGTCAACTGTTCCTATTTTAAAACAATCTTACGTTCGATACACTTCACTTTTTTTTAATCTTATGATTATGATGATGAAATTATTTTGTGGGTATTTATTTTGCTAACTTTACAATGATATGCTGTTATTGGTGCTAACCTGCCCGAGTATTCTGTAGAACCTTTGAATAGTTTTATTTTTACAATAATATTTTATTCACAACCACCGCTATTAAACCCGGGCCCGTACTCTAGAATCTGGCGAACTCAGTATCTTACATATACACACAGATCACAGGCAGATGGCTTTGGAACTAATATCCCTATCTCACAGTCAAAACTTACAGCAACTTAATTTAAAGACATGATGAGATGGTGGATACAAAACGAATGCCCAGTTGAGTTGTTGTAGACTTCTGAAATAAGTACCTATACTACATGATTAAAAAGTTGACTACTGAACTATTTAAATAAAGAGTTTCAAGTTTGAGTCGCAACTTGTACAGGTGGAAGGTATGGCCGCGATAGTCCAGCTAGGCTCCGACTGGTGGGGCACCATATCCGCCTGGTGCGAGGCGTCGCGCGCTCGTCGGTCTTGCTTATTGCTGAGCATCCTGAGACCCGGAGCCTCGGCCGCGCCTTGGCTCGGACCGTTGGACCAACTCGGTCCGGCTGATGAGAGTGGAACATCTAGTAAGTATTGTATACATGTATAGGATGTTGTATAGTTGATGGCATATCAAACTAGTTATCCTCTAATTGGTGGAGCATGATATCCGCCAGTGTGTAATTAATTATATCATTAACTACTACTATTTTACTATATTATCATCTTACAAATCTAACAATTCTGACCATCAAAAGGTGGACAATAGTATATACTTTGAATAAATGATTTTGAGTTTTTGCCTCAACTTGTGCTACTTATGTACTATGTACCATGTACACGCTATATTGGTCTGCAGCCATGTTAATTTTCTGCAACTATGTTTTTGTAGCGGAGTCATTCCCGGTGCGCTCGTGGCGGTCGTACAGCGGCGGCGGGTCGGGCTGCGCGTGGGCGCGGCCGCACGCTCTACTCGCCGACGTTCAGAAGGTGCTGCGCCATGCGCGGAAGCTGCCCGACAAAACACAACATCTGTACAAGGTGTGTCTATCATACTCAGAGCGGAGTCATTCACGGCGAGCGAGTGGCGATCGCGGTCGGGCTGAGCCATCACCTGTAGCACAGTCTAAAAACGCTACATACAATCGATCGACGGAGACATCCGACAAGGGTCACAGGGGTGAGACGGGGGAGGGATTAGGTACACCGACTGGCAGAACAAACTAATTATTTTGCTGGATCAATACCTAATTGTTCGGGTATATTATAGTCCCGCGACGTAATTACCTTTTTCTCTGTTCTCTGTATTCTGTTCGTGACAGTTATTTCAGATGACAATTTACAACCGGCCAATGGATCGCGAAAAAAATCTGATTAAAAGTACTGCCGGATACTGATACCGATAATTAAAAACCTCTGTCTATCAAACGATGCCGTATGTGCAATATTCGCTCGTCGCGCTTTTGCCGTTGCATGTAACGATAAAAATGTAACGTCAAATCATGTTGTTATACCGCTACTATTAACGTTACCTTTTTTTAACGTAACAAAACAATATGGTATGGTATTTTTAACGGTAAACAATTTAGTAACAGTAACCATCCCAGATGGTAACGATGAGTTTTACTTGTTCAACTAGGAACTGAATCGTCTACGGCGAGCAGCCATCTCCCTCGGTTTCTCCGAGCTGCTCACGTGCGTGGGCAGCGCGCTGGAGCGGGAGTGCAGCGTGCTGCCGGCGGCCGCGCCGCCCGAGTGCGCGCTGCAGCTCGCGCACGCCGCCGCCGCGCTCCGGGACCCGAGGACTGCCCTCGACATCAAGCACACGTTACAGCCTCTTGCTACTAATTTTACTGTTACTTCTATGTCTCATTAATTAAAAATATAATTTTAAAATGTTTAACTACATTGTTTTATTACGAATTTACGTTTTACTTATCATAAGTTTACGTACTTATTTTAAAATAGATTCCCTCTGCTGAGTTTGCCTATCTGGTCATGCTAATCTCAGAAACTACTGTATAGTTTTTCATACGCTTTTAATAGTGGATAGATTTTGGATAGATTGATTCTTCAATAAGCTTTACTTAGGTGTATATTGCAATACATGTAAAACGGAATATATTTAAAAATCGATCTAATACAATGAGCCAGGGTGTATTCCCAAAAGCCTGTTCGAGCACTTCCAAGGAGGAGAGAAAAGGATGCAACTTTTTGTCCCCAAAAATCAAAGAGTTCCCACGGGATTTTTAAACGGTTTCCGATCAATTTGATGACACCAAACTTTTACTCTATGGTTTGTATCACAACCAGTAACCACAGCACAACCTACAACTTGTATGAACTTGAATGAAAAAAATTTAAATGTCAATGTCAGAGTCACAGAGTAAAATGGTAATGGATTACGAAAGTGATTGTAATATTTTATAAAAATATAACTTTAACTTATTGAATTAAATACATTGAACGTGATGATGTGCAAACTAAAACACGACTTGGACTTTACTGTGCCGTAACATTTATCCAGGCAAAGTTATACGATGTATTTTAAACCGCTCTTTATCGTGATAGTGTCGCTTGCACCTTTCTTATTTAGTTTAGAGGGTGATTTTGTTTTTGATGATTCAGAAGCTATTGTAAAGAACAAGGATGTTACCTCCGGGTCTTGGTTGGACAGTTTTGGAAACGACTTCTGGGGTACAAGCATAACGAGCAACCACAGTCACAAGTCTTACCGGCCTTTGACAATACTTACTTTTAGGTATACTTTTTTGTAGTTTTTCTATACAAATGTGACTAAAAGCATTTCAATCTGAAACATATACAAAGCAGCAACTTGCCGGCGGATTTATAGCGTAAAGAAGTCATATTTAAAACGTAAACAACTGTTTTAAGATGTGATTCCTACAGTAACTAGTAGTGCTGTGTAGGACATAATTAAAAACTGTTTCCCTACAGTGACCTAAAAGATCGTACATAAAATACCTACCTATGTACTAATACTAAGTAATTTTTGTTTTTAATTTCAGGCTAAACTATGTTTTCAATAACCAAGAACTATCAGCAACTCAATTTAAAGTTACAAACTTAATTTGTCATACAGTATGTTGTATATTGGTATGGAAATCTTATAATTGTATATGGGCAAAAGTAAAAAGGAAGAATGAAGAAAATAATACAGTGGATGTGCCTTTTTTAGCATCTCTGCTGTTCTCAGTACACCCTGTACATGTAGAGGCTGCATCTGGTATAGTGGGAAGAGCAGACCTGCTAGCAGCTATAACATTCCTTTTATCATTCCTTATTTATGATATATCAATGAAGAATAAGAATGTATTTAATATTTATTTACTTATGGCTGTAATATTAGCGGGATTATCAATGCTGTTCAAAGAAAATGGTGTGACCATTATGGTAAGTGATATTTTTAGTTTAACGAAAGTATGCATGATTTAATATAATTGATTTTTCAGGATAAAGTACTTGTTTAAAAGCAGAGCAATATATGAAATTACTACTACAAACAAATGCTGTATTAAAAAATATCATGACTATATAAAATACTATCCACCAGCAAGTTCTCTCAACTATGTTAAAAAAATAGACTACAATTCTCCAAATTTTTAACTAGTATCTATGTAAAAATCTTTTGAATCTGTTGCACCATTGCTGTGTGAGTGTGACAAACCCACGAACAAACACACTTTTGTATTTATAATATGGAAATTATAAATGGATGAATTAAAACAAAACAAATATCAATTTTCAGGGAGTATGTTGTGTATATGATGCAATCCTCCACTTTAGAATAAGAAAACTTGAAAGACTGAAGAACAAAACAGATATACTAAAAATTATACATGTGGATGTAAAATGCATTTTTAGAATAACTATAATGACTTTATCTGCAATATTTTTTCTGTATGCAAGATGGGCAGTTATGGCAGGGACTAAACCAGAATTTAAACCTACTGATAACCCTGCAGCATTTAGTGATAATCTCTTTAGTAAGGTATGGAAAACTTCAATACAATATTATAATTTGGGCAAACTATTTGCTTTCTCCTGCTATGTACATTCTATGCTATGTATATTCTAGTGAGCGTATTATATTGTACATTCAAGAGTCAGCATCAACCGATCATCATCATCATTGCTAACCCATTGTCAGCTTACTACTGAGCATGGGCCCTCCTTTCAGAATGGGAAGCATTTGGCTAAAGTCTACTACGCTGGCCAAGTGTGGTTTGGGAAATGCAGCTTTCCTCCTGATGTTTTCCTTCACAGTTAAAGCAAGTGATATTCATACAGCTTAAAAATGCACAGTACTTGAGGACTTGATCGACATTTCTGGGATTAAACCCCCAACCTCCTGAATCTTTCATCAGTCTTACGCAAAATATTTCAGCTAGTGAGCTGATGTGAAGACACACTTTCGCATTTGTTATGTTAGTATGATAACAGTATGGATATTATACCTATGCTTTTATGACAATTGTTTCAGATTGCAACCTACAATTATATTTATTTTTTAAATATTTTGCTGCTGATATGGCCACAGTGGCTGTGTTACGACTGGTCAATGGGATGTATACCTCTCATAAACAATGTACTAGACTTTAGGATATTGTTTATATTGGTCATGTACCTGTACATATTCTTATTTATAAAAGCAGTGAGTAGTCGAAAATATGAACAATCAAGAAAAGGGTAATTTATTATTATTTCTAATCCAGTACACTTAGTTGCTTTGTATGAAATTTGATATAACCACTTAAGTTTTTGCTGAAAAGTTAAGGCTTAGACTTTGGCATTTTAAACCCAGATTTTTTTTTGCAGAATATTACTGGCTTCAATGCTTATGTTAATACCCTTTTTGCCAGCGACAAATATTATTTATCCAGTGGGATTTGTGATTGCTGAAAGAATTTTATACATTCCATCTATAGGATATTGCTTACTCACTGTTATTGGATTAGAAAAAATATTACAACATAAAAGACAATTCCAAAAGGTAATTAACATCACTTATTGACCATCTGACTGCATGGTCCATCCAAGAATAGGAGGGATGAATCTTTCTCCATCTTGTCTTACCACTTATCAGTAACGAAGTGTCTACTCTAAACTGTCACAAGTGGTAATTTAATACAAAAATCAACATAATAATAACAAGTGAAGTTATTAACGTTTACAATTTCATCAATGGATTTGATTTTAACTTTAAGTTAAATAACTATAAATATTAAGTTCAAATTCAAATTCAAATTCAAAATGTTTTTATTCAATTAGACTTTTACAAGTTCTTTCGAATCGTCAAAAGCATCTACCACTGGTTCAGAATGCCTTTCCTACCGAGAAGAACCAGCAAGAAACTCGAAAAGTTTGGAATTATGATATGAATACTAGCTGAGGCTCGGCATTTCGTCTGCGTAAATTTAGATTTTTAAAAATGCCGTGGGAACTTTGATTTTACGAGATAAAAAGTAGCCTATGTCACTCTCCAGGTATTTAACTATACCCATGCAAAAAAACAAGTTGATCCTTCGTAATGTGATTAGGAGAAAGCAACAAACAAACACACTTTCACATTTATAATTATGGGTAGTGATACAATATAGTGTGCTAGGTACGCGACAGGTTGAGGTGGCAACCGTGATATGAGGCGGGGGACACCCCGCACACCCGCAAGTCACCCGCAGCGGGTTAGCGCAGAGGCTGTGCAGGTGTACGAGGCGTCCCCACCCCAGTTACCATTTCAACTTGTCTCGCACAATATATTGGGGTTAATTTAACACTAAACTCTTAAATATTGTTTTAGATAGTTATTGCTGTATTCTTCTGCATAATATTAATCTACGCAATTAAAAGCTGGCGAAGAGCTTACGACTGGCAGAGCGAATACAACCTCTTTACAAGTGCTCTTTCTGTTTGTCCGCTGAATGCAAAAGTACACTACAACGTGGCAAAAGTTGCTGACGCTAAACAAAATTCGAGTTGGGCTATAGATGAATATAAAGAGGCGCTTAGGTGAAATATAACTACTACATATCTACATACACAACATAGACTACGCACGCACTACACTCTTATGGCTTTTTATGGAGACGTGTCGCGCTGTTAATTCAAACACATGGCCAAGTATGAGAGCGTCTTCGTAGAAGCGTTTGCTTGTAAACTGGCGTAGCATGCGGCGTCGCGCAAGCGCTGTCGCATGACACTACGCAGCCGGTGAAAACAATAAGCATTCGTAAACGAGACCATATATCGCCATATGATTGTATTTTAGCGTGTCTCGCCGCGGCCATCGACACGGGCTCCATCGCTGGTTACTATGCTTCGTTACGTTTCTCGCAACGCCTCTCCTGTGTCTGTCTGTTATTTCGAAATAACTACCTCATATTAAGCTCATATGAGTATTTGAACTGTACTTTAACTGAACCACACGTTTTTAAAATTTTTGTCTGTCTGTGTGTATCTACTTACATTATCAAGCCCCGAGCGTTCGTACATTCAAACGCACAGTCACACTCGTACGTACAGTCACACGTAAATAAACTCGATGGCTCATGTACGTATAGTCGTATACCTATATAATATGATTACGGTTCTCCTCTCAGCAAAGAAAGGTTTAGAATATCTAAAGCACACTCATCATACATGTGTTTATACATACTTACCTACACTTATACGATGATACTTTACACGCTCAGACACTATTTTTGTGCCTTTTCTAACCATCAAAAACTATTTGGAATCTATCTTTCAGACTGTATCCAGAATACTATCAAGCGATGAACAATTTGGCAAATTTATTGAAAAATAAGAAACATTACTCCGAAGCGGAATCATATTTAAGGAAGGCCATTTATTACAAGTAAGTCAATAATTAATATTTTCGAAATATATTTTCCTAGTGAGGACATAATACAGTATTCTAGACTTTTTAATTGATACTTGGACTCAGCACTGAGGTAGCAAAACTATTACAGTGCTCAGTAGCAAATATTGTACATCGAACTTTAGAAAGAGATTTCAGCTTTGTTGAGCGTTATCTCTGTCACTCATACCTTTGTGACGTTTCTTCGGTCTCAAAGACAGAGACAAAACTCTACGAAACCGTTATCTCTTTATAAACAACAATATTTCCTGGCATGCACTGCAATTATGATTTTATTATTTACCACATATATATACATTTACGGCGTACCAAAGTAACTACACTAGCGGCACGCTATGATGGCCGGTTTGACACATTACAATAGTGATGTGGAATGTCAATTTATTCTCGAACAAAAAACAATTAAGTTTTGTTTTTGTACCTGATTAAATAGGTTTAATAAAACAAAAATGTATATGTTTATTTAATTTATTTGAACGAACTGAATATTTGAACGAAAATGAATATACATACTTTATATGCACACAAGAAACATATGAATACAAAAGATACCAAAAAAGGTGCCACAAAAGGCCATAATTAATCAGATTCGTCCATACTACTATTTTCACTGTCGTCACTGCTATCATCACATACATTAATAATTATATGTTCGTTTTCTATAATATTATCTATTTTCACATCTCTTTCATAATCTTCCCTTATTAATTTAACAGTTCTATTCACAACCTTTTCCCAGTCTCCTTTAGTCACATGTTCACAAGCTTCTTCTAATAATTTTAGCATTTTTTTTGTAGTAAATGGGGGTTCTGTATTGTGTCTTGCAGCATATCCCTTAATTTGAGCCCACACCAACTCAATCGCATTATACTCACAATGGTAAGGCGGTAACCGTATAACTCTGTGCCCATGTTCTAATGCTATTTCGTCAATGACGTATCGGATCTTGGTTGGTTTGTTTTCTTTTAAAAGACGTACTAATTCCGCTTTTAACATATTCATGTTTGCATCTACGCCATTTTTACGAAGCCATGCGACGATATCAGCTTTCTTTTGGGATTGGGCAGGTGGCTTGTCAATTTGCATCGAGTGGTATGGGGCGTTGTCCATAATTATAATAGATGGTTCAGGGAGGCTACACAACATTGAGGTAAACCATTCAGTAAACTTTTCTCCATTCATGTCTTCATGATAGTCTCCAGTGGTTTTTGACGCAAAAGCCATGAGAGAACCTTCGACAAACCCGTTGATGGTTCCGGCGTGACAAATTATAAGTCGCGATCCTTTTCCTACAGGAACTTTGGAAGTAGATGCTGCTGTGTCATCGTTCCAAGAACGGCCTACAGTATGGTTAGCATTAAGCCATGTTTCATCCAAGAACACAACATTTTGCCAATTTTTGATTTCTTTCACTTGCCGTAAAAAAGTATACCTTGCCATCGCTATATCAAATCTTTCCATCAATATTTTGCGTTTGTTACATTTTTTGTATCGAAATCCAATGGTCTTCAAAATCTTCGTTAAAGAACTTTCCCCACCGAAGAATAATCCAGCTTCCTTCAGTGAATGCACCAACTTTTTTCTTGTTGGATACTCCTTCTGTAAATAGTAGCCGTAAACATGTCTTCGGATAGCATCGGCATCAAAGCTATCGATGCCTACGACTGGTTTTGCTCGTTTTCTCTTTTTTGGTGTGTGAAGTTTATTTTCTTCTGTGCCAGTCTCGCCATATTTTTTTTTAGTTATCCGTCTAACAGTTCGTTTTCGTTGTCCAATATTAAGCGCATCAGCTACGCGTTCAACCACTGACGTTATAGGTAAAATTGGCCCTCCATTTTGAGCTTCACGATCGAAATAGTTACGAAGGCGTATTACGAACTCACGTGTCTGACTATTTAGAACAGTTCTCTGCGTACGTTCGGTCATATCGACGAAATCCACAACAAAGGGCTTGAACAGAGTCCAAATTAACGAGCAAGGGTCAACAGTAATGCAGTATCAATATTTGAAATCCAAAGCCAGGTCAAAACTATATCACAATCGCATTGCACTGACAGTTTATACTTTTCGAAGCAACGTCAATTCGAAACTGCTTTGTTTTGCATTGAGCATTGACGCGAGTTTGCCGGAGGTAGTAGTTGTGCTAGCCAGCGATCCTATGTGACGATCGTATTAGATTCCATTTTTAAAAATTTATTGATATTTTTTTGCGATTTCAGAGGTTTGTCCACATAGTGAAAATTGTTCATATTCACAAGTACATTCACCCCTTAAATGGTGCAAACTGATTTTTCTACACTTGTATACATTTAAGAAATCAATTTAATAAATAAATTTTGAGTCCTAAACCTAAAACTTAAAAAGTTTTAGGTTTAGGACCTCTAGATGGGAAGATGATATCATATCCGTTGCGGGCAGAGACTGGAAGGAGTTGGCAAAAAACAGGAAAAACTGGTCAGTTTTGGAGGAGGCCTACACCCAAGAGGGTTTCTCATCTTCACACTAACAGATATATATGTATACAAATAAACATGTAAACATAATTTAAAAAAAAAAAAAAAAAAAAAAAAGTAGAAAGAGATAGAATAATAGAGCGATAAATTACAGAATAAGAATAATAGTAACAGAAATTAAATTGAAAATCATTTGAAATACATTCAATAATAAATAATAATTATACTCTCTATTGTACTACTCTATTGTATGTTTAATGTAATTTGACATAGATGAATTGAATTGTTGTAATGTAATTTGACATTGATAAATTGAATTGTTGTAATGTAATTTGACATAGATAAATTTTTGTTTATAAAAAGAATGTAAATTATTGTAAGATTAGTAATCAATTTTAATGTACATATTATAAACAGTAATTACTGAATAGAAATAATTAATAAGACTTAGTAAAATAAATTGAATTAAAATGTAATTTTTAAACAATATCACTAATAACTTTAGGTACACTACTTTATATTATTTTAAAAATGTTACTTAGTTTTTGTAATTTTTTTTTGTTTATCTAAAAATATAAACTACTATAAGATAAGTTATAATTGTTTAATATGATGTTGTTCATAATGACTAGTATATAATTATATTGTAAAATAACCAAATGTGAAATGAAGAGAGAAAATAAAAGGCTTATTATTATTATTATTATTATTAAACCTAAAACTACATTCGATAAAATTTATGAATCTCTGCACATCACTATCGTCAATAAAGTAATACAATTATTTCCTTCAAAGTCGTTATCAATTAATACGGAACTTCATGAGCGGACAAACGTCAAACCGGCCATCATAGCGTGCCGCTAGTTTAGTTAAGATTATTATTATTGGTTCAACGGTTGAGCTGTATTGAATTTACCCAATAATAAACACACTCTAAATGTTAATAGTATGAACTGAAGCTCGACTTCATTTGCGTGGATCCTTCTTTAAAAATACCGTAAGAACTCTGATATTCCGGTATAAAAAGTATCTCATGTCAATTTTCAGAATTCTAGGTTTCGTCAAAATCGGTCGAGCCGTGAAAAGGCAGCATACAGACATCCACTTGCACATATTTTATTATAGTACTTTTTTATAGTACATTTATCTATAGTAGTATTTTGTTGTAGTAGTAGTAGTAAATATATAATATGATGTTTCCTGTGATTCTTTCAGAAAAGACTTTCCAGCGGCGTGGATGAATCTTGGAATAGTTTTAGCGAACACTGGACGCTATGACGAATCGCAGGGCGCTTACAAAACGGCACTACGCTATAGGAAAAACTATGCAGATTGTTTTTACAATTTAGGCAATTTGGTAATTACGTATTTATATTTACGACTGTCGACTAGCTAGCACGCGACTTAGTCCGTCCGAAAACATTTTCCGGGACAAAAAGGAGTCTAATGTGCATCTATTTCTTTACTAAATTTCGTATAGCGCACTAAGCGAAACTTCTTATTTTTATTAATCAATTGTTAAACTTATGATAGGGACCGGACTAGGGTCTACAATCATAAATTTTCATTACCGCACATGCGCGCGCAGTCTTGTCCTGTTTTTAAACTTTTGACAAGAGGTTTCATTGGCAGTCAGAATTTAAAATAATAAAATCGTGTATTAAAATGCACTTTAGTTGTTATATAGCACATACATATGTTAGTGTGTATTTAAAAAACCTCGTTAGCAGTATGAAACTGTCCAGCAATTTCTACTACTGTCGTGTTGGAAATTGCTGATGAGTGTAGAGAAACAAGCCGATTGACATTTTGATTCTTTTTTAATTGGAGCAAATAATAATCTCCGATCAAGTTGGAGAAAAATAAATAATTAATACTTTTTTGCTTTCTGTTTTAGTATTTGGAAATGAACAGGACCGATAAGGCAGTGGAGAACTGGTATCAAGCAATAAATTCAAACCCAAAACATGTTTCCGCTTGGACCAACTTACTAGCACTATTGGACAACACAGGTATGCGATATCAGCCTTTTGCCAAGCAGTCTTCTCTCACCCCTACTGTTAAACGCGAAGCTATAAGCTCGTTCATATGGGTATGAGTTTAATAAAACTGTAATACCCCTTCCAAGTTAGCCCATTACCATGTTAGACTGCATCACCTATTACCACCAGGTGAGGTTTTGAATAAAGCGAGTCTAAGAGACCGAGTTGAGCAAAGGGGGAGCGAAATTTGCCGGCAACATCCTGAAATAACTGAAGGTAGATAAAGCTGAATAAATGGACGAAAAAGCGAGTTGTCTAGGGTAAGCGATTTATTAAACTAACAAACAATTTGACTTTTATGCTTTTAAACCATTATACATTTCGAACTTAGGCTATATGACTTATTGCCATAACGTAGCTATTATTCATTTCAACTGTTATGTGTCGTGAGTCGTGACACTGAAATGGACATAATATTACCTACACTGGAAAAGATGTGCTATACAAATGACTATGTATTGTATACAAGTACAAGTGATTATGTATTGAACTTAAGCATTCTAGAAATTCAAAGTGGATGGGAAATAAGTTTTCTAGATCATTAATTAACATTTAGTTTATAATTTTTCAGGTCAAATTGAGAAAGCTCTTCAAATAATACCGAAAGCTCTCACAGAATTGCCAGACAGTCCATCCATCTACTTCGCGATTGCTAATATTTATGGCAAACGCGAGCAATACACGACAGCAGAGAAGTATTTTCTTCAGGCGATCAGTTTATTCAAAGAACGTGTACAAGCTATCCATTATGCTAATCTCGGTATGAAATATGCATTTCCATCTTTATACCAAACGCATTACAAATTTTCGTTTATTCTAACTGATTTGTCTGGAAAAAGCGCTGTTCATACCCTTAGGAACTAGGAATAAATCACGATTCACGATTATTAAGGGACATGAGACGGGCCTGCCCGCGAAATTCCAATTTAATTTGGTTTTTTGCAATTTGTAAACTAGTACGACAACGTAGGCTTATGGTATTTTAAATGCGATAATGGCAGTATCATCCTCACAGGTTCATATAAAAATCTTTACTTGAAAGGGTCCAGTTTAAGAAATTAATTCTAGTATCGACTAATTTGTAGTTTACAAATTGCGAAAACCAAATTAAATTTGAATTTCGCGGACAGACCTGTCCCTCGCTTCCACCTTAAATCATTATGCAATAAGCTGTCTAAGCATCAGCTGTGGTGTTAAGCACAATATAATAGAGATGGGTAACATTGGTAGGTATATTAGCGAGGTTTTTCAAATAGACGCGCAAGTATGCTATGTATATGTATGTTGGTATGTTTTATGCAATTAAGTGTTCCTGGAGGTAACCGCACAGATTACAAAGAAAGGAAAAATCTAAGTTTTGTGCTAGATATAGCTGACAGTGATTATTTAGCGTTTATATACCCTAAAACACTGTGGAAAGTGTCACTCTTGGTTTAACCTCGCCTGGTTTTGATACTAGATTTATTTATTACTAATCGTACCTCCTAGAAAGGGCATGAACAGCACCATCTATGAGGCTTTTTTTTGGTTTTTTTACATGAAATTTTTTGCCTTATACACACCTAGCCTTGCCTGTTTTACATTATGTGTACGTATTGAACAATACTCGTCAATTCGAAGTCGATAATCCTCATTACGTGTATTTTCATACGATGATTTCGTATGAATCATACGTGCAGCACAGGCATGATAGCAGACATCATAATCATAAGGTATAAAGTCTGCTACTCTAACTCAGTGATGTGACCTTTTACTAATGATACCTACTTAGTTTATTAGGATTACCCATCAGTATTTTATTTCTGTTGCAGGAGTATTATACCACCGCTGGAAAAAAATTAATTTAGCAAAGCAAATGTATAAAAGGGCTCTTGAAATAGACCCAAAATTTCCAAGTGCTATTAAAAATCTTCAAAACTTGGAAAAACTGAAAATAAAAATATAAAACATTGTCGTTTCTTTTATTTTCCTACCAAAATGACTATCTTAATACATTATTATTCAAACTTGGGTGTACCTAATGTAATGTCTTTGTCACGGGTGCTGGGATAAATAAAGCGTAACGAGGGATTTCAGCTGTTTTTTCTGTTCCGTGCATAGATATGTAGTTCCGTGGATTTCAGAAAGTAACTCCCGAGCGTAGCTATGCTGCATCTTATAGCAGCTATATTTAGCACTAACTAGCTAAGTATAGTACCTATTGGAGCAAGTAAAAATGATAGGTTTTTATTATCCCCTCTGTGGAAATGAAATTTTTCCCTCTATGGAATGAGAAATTACATAAAACTTACTCTATTCTCAACATTGACATTTTCAACATATTTCCTAAAATTGAGGAGATTCTAAATGCTGGCAGCCTTTGTTCGAGCTTTGTTCTACATTACGCGGCCTGCTGTCAATGTCATTCAAATTTCAAGTGCCAAAAGATCCTTGTCGTACTGTACCAGAACAATGATCTGTGGTACCAGAACATAGAGTAAAGTAATAAACTGCCAGAATAGGTACTTGGTGTGCAATCTGTGGCATTGTGGTGCAATCTCTCATCTGTCTTAGAAAATAAAAATATATACCATAGAGATAACTATTATTATTAAATGTAATATCATTTATTTTACTTCCGTCTCGTTTCTCTCAAAACGGGAAATTATACTAATGAGAAGCTATTTACATTATAAAAGAATATTAAAAAAGGCAAATAAAACTATTTTTATTACCACTTGACAATAACATGGAGTTCACTCCAGAACTATCCGCTTTTCAAGGAATTATTATAACTGCGGACAGCGTATATTCTTTCTCCAAATTGAAAGAACGAGGAGGTATCCAACGCAACAAAATATTTTATAAACTTATTATTATACAAATAAATTGATTTAATTTTATTTTCATTATTTAGTTGAATGGAGTTGATATGAACTGTTTATTATATTTTTCAGGCAATGAAGAAAAAATTGAATATGTCGTAGACAACTTACGAAACTTTTTACAGAAAGGAATGTACATGCGAGAAAATGGAGTTTTGGAGGAAAATACTCAAAACCGCAAGTTTGCTTTTTATATTTGTCTAAATTCAGATTTACCAATTCTAGAAGAACTGATTGACTTGGATGGCATTGCTTTTCTAATTTGGACTATACCCACTGTGTCTAAATGTCTCATGTGTGAAATATTTTGGAAACTCCACATGGACAAATTTATCTATGAAATACTAGTTTTCACCTGCCCTCTGTTATCCTTGGAGGTAGCGGAAGCATTATTAGTCCACTTCAAGTATTTTGATCCCACAGAATGTATGCAAAAATTAAAAATGTTGAGTCTAGGATGTTACAGAATGATATGCAGATTAATATATTTTAATTTAGAAGGGGATGAAATAACTCGCAGCTTCAACAATTTCCAAAAGTGTCTTAATTATTTTTCTGAGCCACCAAATTGTAGTAAATTGGATAGATTGAGTACAGATGATGAGTACAAGTATATTGGAAACCGTCTGCATGAAATGCTTCAGCTGGTATCTGAATGCTTTAATCATTATATGAGCCCACAAAAATTTAAGCCAATAGACTTCCATGATCTTTATGAATTAAGTTATAGAGATGGAATTGTCATTAATGAGCAATCTGCTGTTCCTATAAGCCAATGTAACAACAGTGATGTATTAGAAAGTATAAACAATTGTAATATAGCTCTATTGGATAAATGTAAAACCCTCATAATGGAAGTAAGTGTAGAGATATTTTGTGCGTGGAGTGAATTTGAAGAAAATGGACAAAGCATGCAGCAAACCATTGGCGAGTTATGTTACAATGTTCACACAGATCTGTGTAAAATCAATGGTGTGTCAGATCATGCAGTTGTTGCTATGCTACAGCAAATTTCTTGTAAGCCTATGGACTTGGCTGAAGTTATCAATAAATCTGACACTACTGCTATCATACAAAACATAAATAAAGAGGATAATGAAAGTACTCACTGGATTAAAGCATTATTATATAAAGAAAATCTGTGTGAGGATATAAATTTGATTGCGCAAGTCACTTCCCATTTAGAAGCTTTCAATGAAGTTGAGTGCTACAAATTATTTAAAATTGTGTACAGTCATCTTAAGGATAGTGTTGAAAACAAAGAAATGCTACTATTATTAGCAATCAAAGCATTTCAATGCTGTTCTAGTAATAATAAGTATGAAATAGTTGATGAACATTATGGCAATGGTAGTTTCAATGACAATTTGCAAACTACAGAATTCAACAATATGATGACAGAGATATTTAATAAATTAATCATTTCTCCAGATGCAGATTTGTCAGATATCTTGACTGTATTCTTACAGAATCCTAGAAAAGTGTACAGCAAGATATTTCATCTGGCAAGTGAAAATATGCATCAAACTGAAATAATGCTTAAAGTTATGAAATGTTTAGAAAAATATTCTAAACATTATTATGATGAGGGTCTGGAACCTTGTATAGTATTAGTGTCTAAGGAGATAATAGCAAGTGATCTGGACACTGAAGATAAGCAAAACAATTTTATATGTTTTTTGAAAAACTTAAAATCAGCAAATGCAATACCTGGGCCAATGTTACTGTTGTTAATAATCATGCCAAACTTACACAGTGGACTTGTACACAAGGACATTACTCAGATCTGTATTCAATGTAAGCTTTTACAGGCAGCGTACACATTTGATGAGTTGAGAGAATACAGAGCGCCTACATTGGCCATGCTAGCTCAGGCATTGGATACTGTCCGCTGGAAGATGAACACGTATGTTGCACAAGCACCATCTACGCTAGAACTAGTGCTGCAGCTGCAATTAGTATTAAACACCAATGACATGACAGGTAATTTTCTTTTTTAGGACCAATTTTTCAATTTGGAAATAATAGGATCTTGGACAGTAGTAATAAAATGATATGTTTTGTATAGCGGTAGTTTGTAGGGCTAGAATTCATTATTAAGAGGCTCCAAAATGTTATTAAAGAACTACATTACCTATTGCATACATAATATATTCGGTAATAAATTAAATTATGTTTAACTTTTTAGTATTTATGGTTATTGAAGTTTGGGGGTTTTTTTTTTTAAATTTTATTACTACAGTCCAAGACTATTCTTTCAGAAGTAACAAACAGGCATTTTGTCAAATTCAAATTCAAATTCAAATTATTTTTATTCAATTAAACTTTTACAAGTGCTTTTGAATCGTCAAAATAATCTACCACTGGTTCGGAATGCTGTTCCTACCGAGAAGAACCAGCAAGAAACTCGGCGGTTGCTCTTTTCAAATGTACAATTTACAATAATGTCATGTCGAGGGTGATTGAAATTTTTAATTTATAGAGAAAGAAAGCACATGGCTCAAAAGCAAGTTAAGGAATATAAATCCTTTGAACATTTACTACTTCAGACGACTTTGGAATCCTCCGGGAAATACCTTTGTTGAAGTCATTAGTGGAATGCACATACACAAGGATATGGATATAGAACATTTGTCATTGTGGCTCTCACAGGTATTTAAAATTCTTTTATCATAAATACTAACGAGGATACTAGTGATAGTGATTAAAATATTAATGACTTAATTTTGATTTTTAAGTTTAAGTGTTTTGTTAAGTTCATTAAACTTAATCTTTAAAAATGTAATTTGTTTGAATAGTAACATCACTGTGAATACACCTTTACGCTGTAGTTGCACTGATGACTCACTGCATTCTTAACGCGAACGAACTATAGTGTGGGAATTTATTAGCTGTGAGTGCTGCTATATGAAATAACTACCTATTTCGGAGCCGCCATATTATATATAGAGTTGTTTGTGCCGTTTGTGCCGCCATCTTTGCTGACACTATAATATAGTGTCAAGTATGAAAGTAATTCGTTTGACAAAATATTAAACTTAAGAACTCCACTTACATGACATATTAAGATTTAAGAACTTATCATAGAGATATTCATGGAACCTATTTTCAAGAATCTGAAATGTCAAGTTCGCAATGCAAGTGCTGCACTCAAAGCATAAGTAACTATTAATAATGTTGTTACTTTCTTTCCATTCCAGACACTAAGTTCCACTATACTTCAAGAATGGTACCAAATATGGGACAGTCTTTGTACAGTATTTGAAAATGTGAAAATATTAGATGTATTTCATGATGCATTATTATTACTATGTGTAGCAGAAAAATCAAACCATACAGAGTCTACAAAAGCGTGTCTAATGTACTGTATGAAAAACTTTGTTGCTACCACAAGGGTAAGTTTAACATTGCTGCAAAATCTTTTGTTTAAAAAGTTAAGACATAACTACATAATGTAAATAAATTCTATTCATAATAATTGCTTTGACGAAAGAGACGACTGAATGAGGAATTTTTATTCTCAACAAAGAAACGTAACTACTCTTATTAAATCTTATTTTGCTACTCTGTCCATTAATTATTTTAAAAATGAAACTAAAGATCAAACATAATTCGATTTAGGGAAATGAAACAAGCATTAGAATATTGATGCCTTCTTCTATTATATAACTGTTATGTAGGCATGTAAAAAAAATGTTTCATCCAATTTTTTTCAAAAAAATATTTAGATCCAAATATTCGCTATGCAATGAAATCATGCAATTATTTACTCCTTAAGAAGCCAATTTTTAATTTCTGAAATATCATGTAAATAAAAAATTTAAATCATTTTATCGCAATGTAATATATGTCTACTTATCTCTCTACCTAAGAACCATTGATATAGTATAAAATTATAAACTAGATGAGCTCTGTGACTTCGTCCGCGTGATTTAGGTTTTTGAAGATCCTGTGAGAACTCAGACTTTCTTCGATAAAAAGTAATCTATATCCAACTCGTATGCGAGCGATCTCTGTATGTCCAAATGTCATCAAACCAGTTAAGTGGATAGAATGTAGACATACACACTTTCGTATTTATTAAAAAAAAATAGTATAAAATATTTCAAAATAAATAAAAAAATCTTCTTTTTTCCAGTACAAATTTTTCAAAGTGCCACTAAGTGATAGTCAAGTGATAGCAGTGTTCGAAAAATTTGCAATAATCCAAAACGCAGCAAAGGAAAGCTATATTGAAGAATTAGCAACTATTTTTCTACCGCTTTTTGCTTATATAGCCGAGAAAAAAGAGGATCTTTCTGCCGGTTTGCCACAGACTTTAGTGAGAAAGTTCAAACATACAGATATGATAAAAAATCTTTATCTAACAAAAGTATCAAAATAAAACATAATTTACCAATATCTTTATTTTCTTTTCCATTTTCTTTGAAATAAGTTGACTACATTGCTTAGTATTTTCATGCGATCACTTAACCACTATACTTATTATAGCAGATTGAACTTGATGCAGCACAGTCAACGCACTTTGTTTGTGGGATATAGCTTTTCCAAAAATATGACGCGAAAATAGGGAATGATTTTATTTTGTGTATATTTTGGGATTATCGAGGACACATTTACAAAGAAAAATTAGATATGTCGCAGCGAAAACGCATAAACCGGGAGTTAGTCATATAGTTTGTATATCCCTATAGTATATACAAACTATTTGTATATCCCGGGAGTTAATATATCCCTTAGGGATGTTAAACGAAAACTCAATTATAGGTTCTATTTCTTCCTTCTTGCTCTGGGATTTTGTGATAACATCGAATGTGGTTCAAAACATCTGAGTACTAAAATCTAAAGTTAGTAATGTTAGATTAGAATATAAACATTCATGTGCCCGGCCTATTTTCGTGAAGCAGAGTAGGTCAGTTCAGTCTGTCGTTACATTTAATAAACTATGCTCAGTAATTATTATGATATCACTAGATTTGTTTAATGAAATGATCCACTTAATCGAGTTGTCGTTTTAACATCCCGCGGGAGTTAACCATATCCCTGAGGAATATGGTCAACTCACGGTTTATGCCATTTCGCTGCGACACATATGTAGAGTTGATTTTTTCTTGCATTGATATCTTGATGTGATATTTTAAGACTCAAAATATACTCAAAATATCTGTTTTGTGACTACTAAGTACATATTATATGGTATTCATATTTCCATCCAAATACTTAAACCTTAAAAAAAGAGCGCTGACTGTATTTATACTATTTTCTTGTAGCATGGTGCGGTAACAGAACAATGGAATGTAACTTAGTTGGGATTTAGGTTCATTAAATTAGACTAAAGAAGCAATTATTGTGAGAAAACTCCTTGCACTTCTGATATAGACGCATCAGCACAAGCTGCTTACTTAGTCTATTATAATAATAAATAATCATATCAATCTCAAAGTGCGCCAACCTTCCGTGCACTTTCTGCGTTAAATCAGTTGATTGGTCAGCACCAGAGCCCAGATGTGTTTAATATAAGTATAAACAGTTTTATCTCATGTATAGAATAGATGTATAGATAGTAATTAGAAAATATTTGTTAATAATTATACAGGGTGTTTGGTAATTAGTATATAATGACGACATGTACCCATGCCACTTTGATCTGATAAATACGATGCTGAAGTAAAATGACGAAATAAAATTATAAAAATTTCCATACAAAATTTTAATTTTTTTTATGTCCAAGTTTTCATGGCCCTAACGTGCCCTAACTCACTGAGATCGTTGGCCTTGGCCTATCTAAAGATGGCCAACGATCTAAGTGAGTTAGGGCACGTTAGGGTCATAAAAACTTTTGACATAATTTATGGGTACGTGTCGTCTTTATATACTAATTACCAAACATCTGTATAAGTCGTGACTTGTAATGCGGGTTGGCATTAGCTGTTAGCATTGCAAGAATCTGTACTAATAAATAAAATAAAAAAATTCAAACTCTCGCACGTCACCCGCACCATGCTACAACTGACAAACTATAAAAGAGTATCACCAATTTTTTGAGTATGTTCTCATCTGTTTTGTTCTAGACTTATGAGTAGTTGGAGCTGGTGGTTTATATTTTTTATCAAAATCCTTGCAGGAATAGCCAAGCTGCTGACACATTTGGCAAAGTTCTCTCACATGTTCATGTCTGTTGTCAGTTGAACTAGTTAGATCCGTAGGTTTTAAATCCCTCTGAAATTAGACCATAAAAGTAACAAATTACCTATTATAAAGGAGATTTTTATTTTAGGATGGTTAAAATCATAGACTTATGAATTTTTCGCTACGCTCATTATCGTACATTCTAAACCTATGGTTAAAATACAAGATAGGCTATTTCTTTTTGAGATCCAGTTCACTTTAACAGAAAGGTAGACTCAGCCTTTTGGTTTGTATTAAATTAAAATATAAATAGGTAACTGTAAAATAAACAAATTGTAATTCACGAACTTACATGTTTATAAGGCAGGGTAGGTGTCTTACAATTTTGACACATCTGATACTTATTTGGCCAGCACCAACGACTGTTCCAGTATCTTCCACAAGCACCACAGCGGAATTCTCCAAATTTGTGAGCAGGTCCAGGTGGTGGCTTAAACAAAGAATGATAAAAATGTACATAGGAATTAAGATTATGTTCATAATTTAGAGCAAATGTGCATTGGTTTTGCACCCACAGCTACAATCCAGCTGGCCGGATGCAGTCCATAAGAAATTTAATTATGTATTCAAACGACGATGCAGCTCACGATACGCATGTGGACGCTGTGGGTGACCAGCTGGGTTGTTTTTGAGGCCGTGGTCGCACTGTCTTAGTCCATGTAGATTTAGGTTTTTAAAAATCCTGGGAGACTTCGATTTAAAAAAGTATCATATGTCCTTTCCTCTTAACTTTTCGGAATTATGTTGTTAGTGCGTTTTAAGCTTTTAAATATCATTTGCTTTAACAGTTATGGAAAACGTCGTGAAGAAACTTGCATGCTGAGTTTTCTATAATGCATTCAAAAGTGTGCAGTCTGCCAATCCCCACTTGGCCAAACCCTTCTCATTCTGAGAGAATACCCGTGCTCAGTAGTGAGCCGGCGATAGGTTGCTTGTTAATGATGATGACCTGGGTCTAAGTGCATTTTTGTATGAAGTAATAATATACATACACAATGAGATCTGGTAGCTGTACTGATGCATATTTCACACGTATGGTCGATGATCACTAAATTGTTCACTGCTGTGCGATTACAATGTTTACAATGTTCACGACCCTAAAATAATATTTAATAATAATTATTAACAGATATTTCATCGGTAAAAGTTAGGAGCAATAAAATTAAATGCAACTTTTTATGAATCAAGTTACTGTAGACCTACAAAGTTGAAACTTGAACTCAAATAGTAAAAAACATACCTCACGGGACCACAAGCAGCCCATACTTCCAAGAAAAAGGGAAAAAACAAAACAAAATCGAATATAAGTTCAGTATCGTCTTCGAAAAACCACGAAATGATCGAAAAAACTTTTGATCTCAGATCAAAAGTTATTATGACCCCAGTATATTATTTGTCGTCTTTCTTTGAATATGCTTTGAATGTTTGAATTTGACTTTTCAAAGGGGCATTACCGTTCTACGCACACGATTTTTTTTCAAACTGGTTTTACGGCTCTGGGATCTAGTCCTCTTGAGCCTTACCCCCACGAGGCCAAGCCACGACCACAGAACAATAGCATATGATCAAAATCTAAATAATTGCTAGTTAATTTTTAGACTGAGGAGTTTGTATTCTGTAAGTTAGTATTTGCAATTCTATGTTGGCAGCGTCACATACGACAAACAGTATACCATAGATATGAAATCAGGCTCAAAAAGCTAGAATCCAGAGCCGTAAAGCCAGGTGAAAAAAAGGATGAAAGAAATAGCGGTAAATTTTAAAAACGCGACATATCGTTTTATCGCAATCAGCCCGATTACGTTTAAAACTTTAAACGGTTCATTTTGCGTATGAAATGAATATTGTTGCTTCTCCGCCACGACTTTTATGCTCAAGCTTATCCTTCATTTATTTAACTAACTCGATTTAAATAAATGGCGAAGTGAGAGAGATATTGCACACGACGGATAATTAATGTTTCATACCTGATAATTATAGTAGTGAAAATCACGGCCAGTGATGAGTAAACTATGTCATAGCCGTGGTCTCAGCCCAAAGAACTCAAGTTTTAAGCAAAAAGCAGAGTTCTAGAACTTAATCATTATTCTTTGGCGATAAAATTGTGGACAGGGCGATTTGATAGTTTTCAAAGAGTTTGCAAACTTGCATTG
Source organism: Maniola jurtina (assembly GCF_905333055.1). Lineage (NCBI taxonomy): Eukaryota > Metazoa > Arthropoda > Insecta > Lepidoptera > Nymphalidae > Maniola > Maniola jurtina. The sequence goes on from NC_060032.1 coordinate 7,756,407, forward strand.
TCAGAAAATATTCTTGAAAAATGACTTATTGTTTGTATAAACCTAAAATCAAATAGTACTCCCTAAATCCTAAATCTAGATAGTATCATGATTTTATTTACTAATCATTTTGTAGATGTGAAGAATCAGACCAAAAACATTTTGGTCTGATTCTGGAATGGTTGGCACCATTTTGGCCATTCTTGTTGGATTGTCTATGCAAAGGTCCTCTTCACTAAAATATTTTTGCACTATTGCTTTACGCTGCTTCAGGTAGGACATACAAAGATTTCGGGCCGAGAGACGTTTAAACTAAACTGACCCGTCTACTTAGTCTAGTTATGTCCTAATCATATCTACAGTAGTATTTTTTTTTTATACATTGAGGATTACATAATGTTGGAGGACATCGTCATATTACTTTGTTATCATTACTCATATAAAAACTTTTTACAGTTAAAAATAGAAGAGGCTACTACAGCTTCAGAAAGTTCAACAGTCCATTTGCACCATTCAAACAGAATTGGAGAGAACATCACTGTATTAAGATTATATTGTATTAAATGTATTAAAAATGCATTATTAATGTTAAAGTTTATTGTAAATATTTAATTCTTAATATAATATAATAATTCGTTAATAGCTCCAATGATTATTTAATTAAAGTAATTGACATTAAAAAAAAATTATACTAATTGAGAAATTAGAAATATTTAATAATATTCTAATATAATAAATGCAACTAACAATATTATACTAACAGCATACCTACATAAAAGTCTGTCATAAAAATATACATTATATTGTAGATATGGTACGTACCATGATTAATTGGCTCAACATTTCGTGATATGTACCTGTGATCTACAATATAATATAAAAATATATTCCGTGATGAATAAAATGGCCATTATCGTGATTAGTCAAATACCCATAACTTAAGTTGCAAGAGACGGGTCTGCCTACGAAATTCAAATTTAATTTGGTTTTTCGCAATTTGTAAATTAATACGACAAAGTAGGCTTATGGCATTCTAATTCCGACAATGGCAGTATCATCTTCACAGGATTACATAAAAATCTTTACTTGAAAGTGTTCAGTTTAAGAAATTAGTCAAAATAATGAGTTTGATATGAGTTACTCACAAATTAGTCGATACAATAGCTAATTTCTTAAACTGGACCATTTCAAGTAATGATTTTTATATAAACCTGTGAGGATGATACTGCCAGTGGCGCAATTAAAGTGCTATAAGCCTACTTTGTCATATTAGTTTACAAATTGCGAAAAACCAAATTAAATTTAAATTTCACGGGCAAACCCGCCGCTTGCCCCTTAAAAATTATGGCTGAATCAAATTCCTCATCAATGAGGGTACTTCCTCTATGTATTTGTACATATAATTAATGACGTTAGGAAAATGAACTCTGAACTTAAAATAATACATAAAATTTCCACTTCTCGCACATAAAATGTAGTACCTATCCGCAGATACATTCCATCTACTGTCGTTCAGAGCAGTCTTTGACCTGATACAAACTTTAAACATTCATCTAATAAGTGTTATTTAAAAAAAAGTCCTTATCGTTAATTTTAGTACAGTCTTGTAGCAAATATTTTTGTTCGTCGTCCACACGGCCTCTTTTGAGCAAATACACTAAAATGTACTGGTAAGGGAACACAGGTACTTTGTGGTGGAAGAAAAACCGCAACTTGACTCTTTCAATTATCTTCATGTCCACAAAACAGTAGTCGGCAGAACAACAGCTTCCGGGAGTTCTGTAAACAAAATGAATTTCTTTATTGTAATTTGCATGGATTTGTGGGTTAAACTAGTGACCGCCCGCGGCTCCACTTCGAAAATTCGGAATTTCGAAAATTCGCCTGATTCTTTATCTATATTACAGAGGTGACCTCTGTCTAAAATATGAGCTTCCTAGGCCCAAGGGTTTAACACGAATATAAATCGAAAACGAAGAACGATCGACATAAGAAAGTTTTACCTGGGATCATAAGTGACAGGCTTCGCCTTGAGAGTCTTGAAGATCATTTGATAGTACTGCCTGTACTTCTTCTTCATAATCAGCACGATCTGTTTGCCTTCGAAGGGGTATTTCGAGCGATCTTTGTGCAGCTCCATATGCCAGAACACGGCCGCCTTCGCCACTTCAACGCTCGTGTTGTCGATCTCGACTATTTTGGGGTGTCTTACCCATTCATACATATTTTCCTGCAAATTAGGGCATTTTTAGGGGTTTGCAGAAAAACAAGGCGCGATTTCCAGTCACGATTTAAAAAAAAAGAATATTAGTCGTTTTAATCATGACTAACATTTCCCTTTCCCCTCCAAAGGGTGGGGTTTGTACCTTTCCGATTTCAGTCCACTCCTATAACCGTTGAGCTATTGAGGCTCATACGATACGCAACACACGACATACTGCACACAACGTGATATTGCAAATATTGAAAAATAATTTTTTTTAGGTACCTCAAGGAGGTAAGAAACAAAGTTGCTATTAATGCAGATCATACTATGTCAGAAGCCTGTTACCAACATCTTCATTCTAGATAATTCTACATCTTCATTCTAAATAAACACATTTCAAGACTTACTTGTAAGAACTTCTTGCATCGAAAACTGTCGTATATGAAACTGATGTGAAGCAACCACTTCCCAGTGGCAAGGGCGCACACCATCATCCCGGAAAACGTGTCGTTTGGCAACACTGACACAAAATGTGTTGCCAACATCTCCATTTTCGTGTTCTCGGCAACCACTCCGCCCAATTCATTGACCATTGCTACTATTCGATCGCGATCCTGTAAACATTTTCCAAATACATAGATTAATATCTATTTTTCTCTAAAGGAATCTAAATATATTATAAAAGGAAAAAGTAACTGACTGACTGACTAATCTATCTATGCAGCATACATTTGGTATGACAGGCAGATAACTATTATGACATAGACATCCGGCTAAGAAAGTATTTCTGAAAGTTCAACCCCTAAGGGGGCAAAATGGAGGTTGCAATTTGTGCAGTTCACGCGGACGAAGTCGCGGGCATAAACTACTAGACTATAATAATTTTGAATTCAGATTTAAAGTATGACTCATATCACATATGACTTTTGTCGCGTCACTTCACACCAATGCAATGTGTTTTTGTACCAAGTTATTTTTCAAGATTTTTTTCAGAAAAGTTATACAATATGATTCGTGTTATGTTCATCATAGCACAGATCGTAATAGCATCGACTATTTCTTTTATATATCTTAAAGTAGGTATTAATAAAAATTGTTTTTACGTGAATATGTTCCGATAGCATGAATACTTTTTTATCGCAGGCACAGATTAAATTCTGTTTCATTTTCCACGAGTCTTCAGAAGTGCCACTTGGCGAAGCATAGTCACTGTCTGTAAAAAAATGTTGGAGTAGATTAATTAAGAGACGTCCCCATGAATAAGTTAATCCCCATATAAACGTAAGTTTGCCTTTTATTCTAATCAAGCTCAATGTTTATAGACATGTTCAAGGAACTAATATATGTGTCTGTAGTTTGCCAGATTTCTGTTAAAATATTAAGTTTAATTTAAAACCCCGCGATTCTCGTCGAGAGTAAGGAAATAGGGATCTTTTCAGTAGCCTATCAATACATTTCCAATAACATAATTATTGTAAGACATAATATTCTCAGTTACAAGAAAATTAGAGATCTGCATAATACGTAAACTAGAAACCGTAATAAGCTTGCGACTCCTATACCTACGCTCCGCCTCAGGAAGGTCCAAAAGTCATTTGTGGGAATGGGTGAAAATTCCACAGTAAATTTTGGAGTTGCCTTTACACAATTTCAAAAAATCTATTCAAAATATGCTCCTGAAAAAGCATATTACACAATTAAAGATTATGTAAATGATAAAAAAGCGTGGATTTGACGTGCAGCTCGCTCCAGCAATGCTCCAGACTTCAATTACATATGGCATGATATTATTGTATATCAAAACTTTGAAAAGAGCAACCGCCGAGTTTCTTGCTGGTGCTTCTCGGTAGGAAAGGCATTCCAAACCAGTGGTAGATGCATTTGATGATTCAAAAGAACTTGTAAAAAATATTTTTATTTATTTAAAAGTTACACGTCTACAAAATTTAATTGAGTTTGATTGGTTATTAGAATAGAATAGAAGAATAAAATAGAATAGATTTTTATTCAAATAAACTTTTTATTCAAATGAGAGCCAAACTACGTTTGTATGCAGCGCGCTACAAATAAACTCCTCTTCGAAACATGATAGTCTATTCTCTGCAAAATATTATAATGTTATTGTATAAAGTAGTTACAAAATTGAACTTAGCAATTATTATCTTGTTGTTCACCTGAAATTTCCTCAGGAAATGTTGCTTGTATTTTACTCGTCACTTGTGCCTTTGTACTTATTGGACTGTAGTTGTTCACCTTCTTCTTCAACTTGTAGTTTTCTATGTACTTCTTGAATGGCAGATACACTGAGGTCTTGGCTTTTCCATTTTCAATAAATTTGCGGAAGCTTACCTTTTTCGGGCTACTTTGTCTACTGGAGGACCTTTAATTTATAAGAGAATGTGTTATAGTGTCCGGTAATACAGTGCATGCACTCTGTCATGGAACTTTGTGAAAAGTTGCTCTTGATGAAAAATAAGTTCGTTTCACGCGGCGCTCCAGCGTGTGACGTCACAACCAATGCTAGTAGAGCTGCGTGAGTAGTGAAATTGAAAATAAACCAATAAATAAAATACAAGCAGTTGTATGATAACTTAGAACAAGAGCTCACGTGCGACTTAGGGTGAGATCTATAGAGTGCACTCTGACTTTGCTTAGACTAAAGTGTACTAAAAACAGTGTTAAAACGAGACAGATGGATATCTCTCACATAAATCTGTCTCGTTTTAACTCAATCTTAAGTCTGAGCAAAGTCAAAGTGCGCACTATAATTAATATCACCCTTCGACACTATTGAGCGATTGAGTTACTTGTGGTGCAACAATCTCAGCAAGACAAAATGACGTCACACTCCCGAGATCTTGTGTGTCAAAAATTAAAATACTTAAAACTAAATAATTAATTTCCTCATAAATTGAAGGATTTAAAGAAATCTTCCCTGATTTATGACTTTGTATGTATGAAATTTTATTTTGTATAATAGATTTTTTTATTTTGAAGAACAGAAATGAAATAGAAAGAGCCCATTAAAGAAAGTTAATATCCCATATTTTGAAAAAGAAAATACAAAGAATAAATAATTACTTAAGCAGTGTGTTAGTATTTTCTTGCAAAGCGCTGATGCAGGTCCCAGGCATGCCAAATAGCATTGTGCAACTCACTCATTTCCCAATTTTGAGAAGAAATTTTTTAACGGACTAGATGTGGCAGTTGGTTTTTGCTCAACTTTTTGGCATTCAATTTCCTGATAAATGTCTTCAATTGACCAACCTATCTGCCGTCTTACCGCTTTTGGCTTTCTAGTTTTAACAATTATGGGAGCAAAATCAACACAATCAGTACCTGCATCACTGAAAGTTTCATCATGAGGTGTTTTCAAACTTTCATCATTACTTGATCTAAAAGTTTCATCATGATCTTTTCTCAAACTTTCATCATTACATGTTCTCCAAGTTTCATCGCAACTTTTTCTCAAAGTTTCATCATTGCATGTTTTCCAAGTTTCATCATGACCTTTTCTCAAAGTTTCATCATGACATGTTCTCCAACTTTCATCACGAACTTTTCCCAAAGATTCATCATGACATGTTCTCCAAGTTTCATCATTTGCGCTAAAGTGGAATACCTTTAAATGTTCTAAATATGAAAATTTATCAGTGAACATTTCGTGACATACTGGACAGACAAAATGGTGAAGTTTCACATTGGCCGTGCATTTATTTAGATGTGTCACATAATTATCATATTGGTCATACATCTGATCACAAAGTACGCAAGAAACATTAACATATTCTGGAATGTTTGGGATGGGTGATAAAGGTTTAGATGCTTTTGTGGGGGTAACATCTGTAGCAACAAGTGTTTCATTACTACTTGATCGTTCAAGCCCATTGTGCTCAATTGTGCAAGTAACATGGCAAGTGTGTGCACCGTAGTTACTATAAGATTGGTTACAATATACACATTTGATTGAATCAACATCACTGTCAGTCTCATCACTGGCTTCAAAACAGGGGCTCAGTGGGACTCTGTCTCTCTGAACTTGGGCTGCTTTGACTAAGTTATCATCACTCTCTTCTTTTATGTACGCAGTGTGCATGTGGAACTCCTGATTATAAAAATCATTATAATCTTGTCTGTCATCTGGCTTGTCAATTTGTATATCTGTAATAAAAATAAAGATTTAAAATAACCTGTATAGGGATATTATAGCATACATATTCTGCTATGACCACATTTTTGAGATATAATTATATGGAACAAAATATTAAACATTTTATTTCACACACAAAAGAGTAAATTCCTTAAAAGTACTAAGTACTAAACAGCATGCATATTCTACTAAACCACAAGCCAGTTGATTTTTATTGACAGTGCAGGTGGAAGGAGGTCTGCTCTGTAGCATGTCTGAATATGTTGCAGCATGTAAGTACTAAATATTCGTTGGTATAGGCAATTTGTTAGTGTAAAATGGTGCATTACAAAGATGGTTTACAAGGATGGACTAAAAGACAACTTTGTGAAACTTATCCATTTTGACAGAAAAGCTTGAATGATGCACAAATATGAGCATGTTAATCAGTTTTAAACAGCATGCTTTTTAATGAGCTACCATCATCATCATGCTATCATGTGTACCGATTTGCACCTTACAGCAAACAAATGTTTCCCAAAGCGGCTATGTTATAGAATAAGTATTGTTTGGTCACATAGGTAGTGCACTTACCAGGAAATTTTCGCAAAAGACCATCAATTCTTTCACACTGAAGTTTGAACAAATAAGCCGTACTTAGGTTTTCAATACAAGAAGTACATACTCGGTCTGTCAGACCATCACCTTCGTAAATCTGAAATAAACTCACTTTTATAAGATATACTTATAACTTAATCATAAGCAAATGAAAACTTGTTACATGTATTATGAATATGTTTAAGACTATAATTAATATAAATAGCACTTAGTACCTTAACATTCGTAAAAGCCATAACCATTTCTGATAACTTAATCGAATCATCTTTTTCGAAAATTGAACAAAAATCTCCAATTTTCAAACAAAGTCTACACTTATGAAATCGATTATTTATATCCATTGTTATAGATGAAAGCGTCTTAAAAACGCATCAACAAACGAAAACCACCATAACTAGTTTGTCAACATTTTTAACATTTTCAAAATGCAACGAACGAGAGATTTGGGTACGTCATCAACTCTTTTTTTAACTGGCTTTACGGCTTTGGGTTCTAGCATTTTTAAATCATATAACCACAGAATACTATGATTTCCATAGATATAACTTATATAGTCCGAGGCTCTTTTGGCGCGTGGCCAAAATCGGAACTAAAGCCGCCATCTAGAGAAGCGCACTCTGCACTTGTTGATAGTTCGCTGTGACACTGACAGATCTCCGGATTTTGTCTGTGCATGGTGCTGACAGATTGACAGATAGAGGGAAAATGGCGCGTGAGAACTCATTTTTTATTTGTAGTTTGTACAGACTATATTTTTGTTTAGAAACAATTTATTAAGCATTTATTTGAGAAATATCAAATAAATAATAATAGAAGCAAGAGTCAAGACAAGCAGTGTAATCAGAACAGCCTGAACTAGGACTCAAAGTGGACTTATTCAATAAAAATGCTTCATGTGGAAGCACGGGATCACTGTAAACCATTTCCAAACTTTGGGAAGCCCAAAATAATTGGATATATTGGGATAGAGAACCTGAAATATGCGCGTCGAATAAAAGATGGAAAAGTGAATTTTGACTTAAACTTACATCTCGATAAAGTTAAACGAAAACCACCGGACCTAGATGTTAAGTTAACAGAGCTGTTAAAGTTTTTAATTGAACATGAAGCCAGATTGATCTTTCCTTTAGCAAATACCTTGGATGATGCAAAGTTTTTTTGCTATCGTGGCTTGTTAACTTGTGTAGCGTGTACTCCATTTGAAAACAGGGAACCATGGAAAATTGTTGCTATATTGTACAAGGGCAACATATACTTATGTGCAAGGGATACAGAAGCAAAGAGGCAACAGAAACTTTGTATGTCAGAGAAAGATAAACAATTTACCTCATGGGGATATAAATTTGAACAGTATATGCTATCTGGTAATTTTTATGTTCATTATGAGGCCAAAATTAATAATAACTAATTGTCCAATAAGTTTATTATTTTCTTATCCATATCTCCCATAGATAGTTATGTACAAAAACCATACAGTTATTGGCAAATAATAATCTTGCTAAATAACTTATGGACATAAATAACATTACAGATATGGTTGATTATTAATTTTGGCCTGCAACCTATTTCTTAGTTTAGTTGAAAGAAGTAAAAAGTTAAAAACAAAACATCTAAAGTGCAAGGCAAAGCAAGTCATTTATACAGGTTTTTAACCCCCGACCCAAAAAGAAGGGTGTTATAAATTTGACGTGTGTATCTGTCTGTGGCATCGTAGCTCCTAAATGAATGAACTGATTTTAATTTAGTTTTTTTGTTTGAAAGGTGGCTTGATTGAGAGTGTTCTTAGCTATAATCCAAGAAAATCGGTTCAGCCATTTGAAAGTTATTAGAGGTTTTGTGTCTGGGGTTTTTTAATTTTTCAATTGTGAAATATGTTATTCTTAAAGTATTTTTGTGACTGGTTAATATAGAACAGTATATTAGAAATTAGTTAACAAAAAATTGTTTCAGACAGACCAGACCTAGAACCTAATCCAAATGTACCAGTTGACGAAACTGAAGAGTTTTCACTAGTTTTTACAACACATTTGAATCATCACAAGATTGTATATGGAGCAGAGATGGATGGTATAAGGTGTGATAAGAGGCCAGTGTCACCTTTACCTGATACTGAATCACATCCTGATAACATAGTGCAATATCTATCTTCTAATGAATTTATAGAACTTAAAACAAGTAGACATATTGAGTTCCCTAGGCAGGAAATAAATTTTAGGTAGGTATATTTATTTTATATCTATGGTATATTTTTAATACTTGCACCACCAGACACACAGTAGTTATGTACAGAGGCCCAGAGTTAAAGGTACAAAAGACTCACTCCACAAAGATTTGAAATAAATAGTGACTTGTTATGATGAAATAAAGAGCTTATTTAGCTTGCACAGCACTGCAGCCTATAAATTAATAAGCATCTGTTGCTACTTCTTGGGTCACAATACTAAGAGAGCCTTCCCGCCAAAACCTCCCAAAAAAGTTGTCTTTTACACAATATCCTCATGGAAAAGGATGATAACCATTTTAGTATAAGCTTTTTAAGCAATCAAATGCTATATATCAAAAACGGCTACTCAGTTATATCCTGTACTTGAACAAGTACTAATATTAGATAAATATTAAAAAGAAACACAATTATTTTGTTTTTAATGACCATCAGTAGTTTTAGCATAACACTTCACAATAATATCAATAGATCGATGGCGCTGTTAACATTGTGAAGTATTATTGTAAAATTCAACCATCTTCAATAACTTTTTAGCTCTTCTTGCATACTACTATGCCTCAGTCCAGGGCAAACCACTAATTATTTTTTTCAACTGTCCAGGAGATTTAAAACCAAGAAGTGGTGGTGTCAGTCTTTTCTTGTTGGAATAGATACATTAGTCTGTGGATACAGAAATGATGTTGGGATAGTTGAAGAATTAAAGGTGTATAATGTCAAAGATTTAGCTAATATCTCACAGGTAAGTTGCAAATCCATACTTATTATTATTATAAATGCAAATGTGTCTGTCTATTTGTTAGCTTTTCATAGCCTATCAGTTTAATTTTCATGAAATTTTGCACAGCAATAGCTTGCATCCCAAGGAAGGACATAAAACCTAAATACACAAGGAAAAAGTTATATGCATCCTCTACTCAGTACAGAGATATCTCCCATCCATACTTTATCTAGTTGGCTATAAATATGAAATTAAAATCTGTGTTTAAATAAATATCTCTCGTCTCCATTTATCCACAGAAATGAAAGAAAATTATATATATTTTACTAAGAAATTTGTTGTATTTATAGTATTCAACTTGTGTTATGGCTGTTACCATAAGAATAAGTAAGATGCATAGGTTTTCAAAAATGCAAAGTCAATGTACAGCTGCCGCACTCGTGCAGCTTTTTCAGGAACTAGGTCTATGTACCTATTCTACAGAATGAAAAAGAAACAAAATATGCTCATTCTAATTTCTATAGTATGGTTTAACCAGGTGCAGCCCATTATGTGTTAGTGTTATACTAAACTGCCATTTATTTTTGAATTGTTCACAATTTGCTTTTTTGGTTGCAGAAATATTGGAAACCAAATGTTTGCTTCAACTTTTTAGACACATTCCTAACATTTGTTAAACAGTGTTTAGCAAAAAAAATTAAACACAAATTTGGACAAAAGCTATTGAATAATTTACAAGCAGTACCAATGACATGTTTACTGTTCGAATGGACCCCAAACTCATCTATACATGTATCCGATAATTATAGCCATGAAGATGACCCCATATTACTGGAATGGTTCATAGAAAATTTTGGAAAAACATTTACGGATGTTTCATGACATAATTATGGGAGAAAATACAGAATGGTTTATGCGCAAATATTTTTCAAATATTATGTAAGTGTTTACACTTAATTTTTTATTTTGACAAATAAATATTCTTGTTTATTATTTTTATATTTTATTCTGCAACAATTCTGTCATTCCTACACAATCTACACTTGTAGATATAGGAATAGCTTGCCTCCCTGGGATGGAAGATAATTATGTAGAATAGAATACTTTTCATTTGATTTTTAAAAACCTAAATCCACGCGGACAAAGTCGCAAGTTGACTGAATTGAAATATTAACTAAAACAATTTAATATTCTATCATACCATTTATTATCACTGTATAGCAAATGGTGTAAATCAACATCCATAAGACTAATCAACAACATGGATATTTTTACTTAAAATATACATTTAAAACCTTATACAATATATCATACATTTATAAAAATATTAAGAAATAAAAACAATAATATTAACGGAACAACATAATCGCTATAAAATTAAACATGTCATGTTTTTATGCCTACTAAAAATTCATCATTATAATATTTACAAAACGATCATTTTAGGTAGGTAACAAATTTCCATCATATGACTGATAGTTGTTTCCTTAAACTTTTGTCTGGGAAAGTATGTGGTACTTATTATAAGCCTGCAACTGTTTGAGCTAAAAGCCAAATTATGCACATAATTATTATATTTTATAATTTATTGTCCAACAAGATTATAAAAAAGGCTTTAGATTAGGAATAAAGGATATTGCCAATGTCAAAAATAAATTAAGTATATTTTAGTGATTACTAAATAGAGGATCCTCCAAAATACGTTAAATCCACGTCTCATCTATTAGTTTTAATAATATAGGTACTTACTACCTTTTTACATTATCGATTTTTCAAGCTTCATTACAAGCTCTCATACTAAGCACACTTATTTACATTTGATATTTTGATCAATTGGCAACATCCTTATTGAAGGAAAACAATAAACATAATATTTCAGAATTTGTCTACTCATCCAAATATTTTATGCCTACTGAATTGACTTGTACCTACTGATTATTTTCCTTTGTTCGCATTCGTTTTACTAACTTTTGTTTTAGCTTTGTTAACAAATATTTACATAATATGTTTTTCATACCAACATTTACACAAATTGATTATTATTATTATTCCAGAAACCTATAATAAAATCTTGAATCTATCATGGTACATGCACCTATGCAGAATAATAGTTAATTACAATACTTATGTCAATGTTAAAAAAATAACAATTCCTGTTTATTCATTTAAAAAAAAATTGCTTTTGAATTAGGTATGGAAGTAACACATCATCGATAAAATTGCATCAACATAGTGTATTAAGTTATTATTTTTAGCCTAAATTAATAACTGATAGGGTATTGTAATGACGACATTTATTTTTATTTTCTAGTTTAAAGTGCATCATTTCCAAAAAAAAGTTATTTTAAACACGTTGAATACACATAAGTTTTAGTAGCAAGTAGCAGAATATTCTGATCTGTTATAATTGGCAAGTATATTCGGGTTTTAAGGAAAGATTAATTAACAATAGTAACTAGGCGATCTATCGTTAAATTGTTTGCACCTACAAACATACATTTAGTATGCTTAAATACCTGCATAGATCCTAATTATTTGATGGCAGTACACCAAACATCAATAATAATAATTAACAGACACAATTTTATTCTTTCCATACATCCTATAAAAGTGATTCTTTAACAAATCTCAGCTACCTGACCAATCATATAGCATGGCAAGGTACAAGTATGTAATGCTAAAGCTAAGAAGTTATGGAGACAAAATTAGACGTATGATGGATGTTACAGTCATGTTAATGATTTTTCTAGTAACTAAACACTTACTAAAAATATATCTTAAAATATTTACATAATCCTCTGAAATTATCTCACTGATAACATAGAAGTATGATTTTTGACACAACTGGACCATTGGGTCAGTTTTATTTGCGTGCACTAAAACTAAATTCAGCGTTGGAAAAAATCTGGTTCAAAATATGTTTAAAATAATGCGGCTAATTCTGTTGTACACAATCTCTAAACTGGACTAAAATGACAAGTGTACATTATATTTCTTGCAGAAAACAATAACACTAGATTTCTAGACCTGCCAATTCAGTTTAGAGATTGGTAGGTTCAAACCGAATTAGCGACAATTCCCTGCCTAAATTCTATTCCAATCGAAATGAGTAGCTGCCTATTAAATTAGCTGTTTTCACTATCTACATAAATATAAATATAAATCAATTGTATGAAATTTCATCACTCGAGAACGGCTCGACCGATTTTTTGCTGTGTTCGTTTCGTAACTATCAGGACAAGGTATGTATGAAAATCTCAACACACTTCTCATTTTCTTCAATGCTAAATTGCACCGTGCGAAACCTGCACGGGTCGCCTATAATTATAATTTTTGGACAGGCTTAATTCTTCTAATAAATATTTTTGACGTGACAACGTCTTATAATTCGATAGAGCCGGCTGCACGCACGAAAAAACATGACTCATGCGGCGTTACCTCGCTCTGAGGCGTTCCATGTAAGGCTTGAAGTGCAAGCGAGAGCGCGGAACGAGCGACAAAGAAGCACAATCGGCCTTTGTTGTCACGTTCAACTATCGTCAGTAAACCGACTTTACAGACAATCAATTTTTTTTTTCAATTTTAATTCTGTTATGATAAAATAATAAATAGTAAATATATTTTTTATTCAAATAAACTTTTAAAAATACTTTTGAATCATCAAATGCATCTACCACTGGTTGGGAATGCCTTTCCTGCCGAGATTCAGTGTGTTCTACGTTTACTTATTCTATTGTACGGCTTGTGGTCCACGCACAATTATTTTTGGTGACAAACCTAAATAGTTATTTATCATTTTCGATGTTACCAATGAGATTCCAGACTCGTAGTTATTATTATAAAACATTTTTGACAAGTGTACACTTAAAGTAATAAGGTACAAGACTATTTTGGTAAATTGTACCAAATTGGAATATATTTATGGATGTTCGCTTAGTTCATTGTCACACTTCGAGACAACTTTAGCGTGCCCCGAAATTCACGCAAGAAGTAATTTTGATAGAAAACTCAACTTTTAATCATTAAATGTTGTAATTTTTTTATTGATTCATGAAGTACTTATACAGTATTATGCTTATATATTATGAAATAGTATATCAGTTGTTTCAACACTGTACGATCCTTACTTCATGAATCAAATAAAAAAAATACAAATTGAATTATTACCCTGTGTTTTCTATCAAAATTACTTGCGTGAATTTTGAGACACCCTTATAAGTGGAAATGAATAACTTCACATTCAAAATATCTATTAACTTTTAACAGTCTTCGGTTTCACTTACATAAATGTATATCCCTGTCGAATCAGTGTGTCATTTGTACTAGCGTTTCCAACTACTAAGCTTGTTGCATATTATTCATAATTTAGGCACAATTTAAGGAAATAAATATAATGGGCTACGGCATTTTGAATGCTGAGCATTCTTTTATTCAATTCGTTAACGAAATATTACAAAGTAATTATTTTTATAATTTTAAGAAGCTATAACAAAATATAACAACAATTACATCGAAATTAACATTCCGATACTTTAAGGTCTATCTTGACCGGAAACAACTGAGGTCAGCCAGCATTTTGTCGATTTGCAAGTCATTATTTAACAACACGCTGCAATATTAAACTGCTTAAATATAGTCCACCTCAATATCTCTGTGCTGAGTGCTGACCTCACGGGTGTCATCAACAACGTAATTTCCCCGGCGATACATATTGCGCGGCGGCACAAAAACATCTACAAGGACCTACTATACAAAACCGAAAGAATTATCTTTAATCCGAGCAGTATATGTCGACGGGAACTCATTAATGTTTATTTTGGTTTCTCCATAAGCTCTCTGCAGCCGTAAAGGGCATGTTAAAATTCCTTGCCGCATCATATGCGATCTTGTAAATTTAGTATATAAGAGAAAAACTCCTATGCGATAATAAAATATATTAAAATCTTTGTGCTGACTTATACAATAAATTCATTTTTTATAAACTATATACTATATTTTATATAATATCTTCTTATGAAACCAATTAATATTTATACATAGTTCACAATGCACGCTTGGCGTGCCCGTTTGGTCTGCTTACTTACTAACTACGTAGCTAATGCTATCCAGGAGGAATTGATTAGCTATCATTGTTACAGACTATGTATACTCGTACGTATCAAAATTTCGATGTTTCTCTATTCTTCTTCACTATGAGCCTGTGTCATATTGTCATGAAGCAATATTATTCCAAATCAGATAGGTACTAATATTGGCCCCGAGAAATAAAAAATATCACGACTTTGCAATTAAAATTCTTTAAGAGGAGTTTGTCTCGAGTGAACCTTTTCCAAAAGAAGTTAAATTATTTAAATATTATGCCTACCATGCGTTGCACTGCGATTCGTGTGCCACCTATTTCCATTGATTGTACTATGTCAGAAATCTTCACGAAAGTGCCGACAACAATTCAATCGGATGAACGATTCGCGAACGCATGAATGACGAACAGATAGATAAACATAAATAGTATGCAAGACTAACAAATCAAACTCAGTAAAACTTTGTAGATACACACTAGAAAATAATGTATTCTTTTGTGAAATTTCGGATGACAATAATAATAATTATGGAGTTTCAAATTACACTTGCTAACAGATTTGTATGTAATCTTTAAGCCAGTGTAACTTTGAAACTACATATTTTTATGAAGATCTGTTAACTACAGACAACTGTTTCTTGAGCGTTCATTGAGTTCGATTGATGAATAATAAAGTTATAATAACATTCAAATAAGAATAGTCTAACTTCGTTTATATGGGGCGTGATCCGGAGCGCTCGAGAGAAACTTCTCTTAAAACAGCACGAGATGACTTCAAAAATGATTCATTAAATTTATTTATTAGGCCTTTTATTTACATGATTAAATAAAAAATAAAAGGTTAATTTACGTTGACGATCAATATTATATCATAATTTAATGAAATAAATCTCATGGATTGTAATTCTGTATCCTAGTAAATTAGAGATTACAATTCATTAAAATATTCTTATTACATTATTGTGGTGCATTGTATTGACTCGTTTTTGGGAGTGTGCGATTCATATTTTAAACTACTATGGTAATAATTACCTTCACTGAAGGCATATAATACGTTGTACTCTAGAAGATATCCAATACTCGATATCTGACTGTACAAGTTAATGAAGCTAATCTTATTTCTAATTGGTGATAATCATCTTGCTGACTAGAGGTCAACATATGGAGTTCCATCCATTTTGTCAAGGTCAGCCAGCAATGGATCGATGGAGGGGGTCATTGGATCTACTAATATGTCTTCACGTAACATGTCAAGCGGAGAGGTTAAACCTTGGTCGTTTTCGACGGAACGCATTTGATTGGAGTTACACATGTCGACGGAATTTCCATTTATAAGAAAATCTCTGTTACTGTAGCTAAAAACACTTCGATCTTCGGCCAGTTGTGGAGTTGACGGGACAGATTTTGATGATATGCCGTTCGAAATGTTGGAATAATTTTCAGCAGTGAACAGTTCTCTAGAAAGACGTGAATCGATTTGTAAATTTGGCGCCGTTCGCTTATATGGGAGAGGTGTGCTGGGGACTGAGCGTGAAGTATAATATTTATTTTTTTCAGTAACCAATTCGGATAAATCATAGTCAATAGTATTCGTTCGTTTCAAAAACTCCTCGACGTCATCAGCATTCGTCGCATCGGTCGGAAATGATTCGCTGTATTGAGCGCTTCTACCCAGCTCGGTATTATTAACCGGGATAAGAGAATGCAATTGATCATCGGTGAGAATCTGCTGTTCAGGTAAAGGATCACAACCATTAGTCAAAGCATCATTGGTATTCATAATAGCTGTCGATGCTCCTGCATTAAGTACTCCGTTGCTGCTATCGATCGCGTCGTAGATCTTGTCTAGTGTTTCGGGGTTAAGGCCGGCCTTCGATATGTCGCACGTGTCTGCGAGAGAGCCGAAGTCGCAGAACTCGTTCGGCACCGGCGTCGGCGGCACAGAGCCGACCGGAGTGTTGGTATAGCTCAATAGGCCGATGTTCATCGGCGCTTGTTTGAGTGGCACCGATTGTGATCTAAAGGAGGTGTCGTGCCCTAGTCTATAATTAACCACTGGTTCTTGGAAAAATCGACTCACCTCACTCGATAAAGGATCGGCTGACAAGGGTGTTGCTAATTCACCGTTAATATTGTCTCTGAATGCGTTCGGGATGAAGCTTAAACACATGTTGCTACCACCATTAGGAATACCGGAGTTTTGCGCCATTTGCTGTTTGTAATGTGACAGAATGTTTGGAGAAGGAGGTGCCGACATCGGTTGGCAATACTTAATATTAGGACCGCTTAACGATGTTTTCGGCATAAATTTTTGATCATTCGGTATGGCAAACTGTTTACTACAAGGGTCGGTTAGCGTAAGAGGGTTGCGTTTTTTCCTGCCATTATGCTTTGGTATAGGTCGGGAGCAGAAACGCGACCTCGGCACTGGTGTGTTTCTTGGACTCACGAACGGGCTAGCTGCCGTACTATGTGAAATTGGAGATGTTTGTAAAGAACCTCCCATAATAATCGTTTTATTCGTTTTAGTCGGACTATGTCCTCTCTGTCCGAAACCTAAGGGAGATTTCGAATGAAAGTTTCCAGGTGAATGACAACCATCAGATATAGGTACAAAATCGTACTGCTGCGTTCTCGTCGTGGGACTTTGAGGCTCGTTGTGACAGTTGCCGTTATAAAGATGGGATCCGCTAACGGATGTCATTAATGGATTATGGTTATTTTCAGGTGTACATGGCACTGAAATCCCATTTTCGTTCGAAATAGTATCACAATTTTTACTTACATTCACTTCATTTTCCTTCAACCCATTCGTGCCGTTTACAATTTCGACGACATTACCGTTGCCTAGCGGTTTGAACGCCCCCTCCAAAACCGTAGTTTTACTGCCGTGTAACTCTTCACAGTTTTCCATTGATTTTTCAGAGATCTGATTAATTTTTACATTTTGAGCGTTGGACCCACTCTGGTTTTTTAAATTTTTAGCCAATAATTCGCGCAACTGCGATATTTTTTCACTTTTGCCTTGACTGTGTTCGTCGTGTGGGTCCTGACCTGTTTCTAAAAAAGATCCCTGGGCGTCGGCAACGTGCGCGGCGGGCGCCGGCTCTGCGCCGCGCTGATGGAAGTACTGCAGCAGCTCCTCCTCGTGCTCCTGGCTGCTGCCCTCGTTGAGATAGTCGTCCAGGTCGTGCTTGTCGATGTTGCAGATGCTGATGACGCGCTCGCGGTTCAGGATCTCCGAGTGCTTCTCCTCGCAGATCATGCCGGTGCGCATGCTGATGCCGTCCAGGCCGCAGCACGAGTCGGGCGTCGCGGGGTGCGCAGGCCGCTGCGGGGACGCGCGCCGGCGCGCCCTGGCGCCGTCGCACCTAGGCGTCGGAGCCTTCCCCGACCGTGTCGGACTCGCCGCCTCCTGTTCCTCCCGGGCCAGCGCCGCGGCGGTGCTCTTGGACCGGCTCGTTAAGTTTTTTGGATCCTCTAAAAAAGCACCCTCGGGACGCAGGGACGGCTCCGCGCCGGCGGAGGAGGACGAGGCCGCCGGCTCGGACGCGGCGCTGGCGAGCGCCTGCCGCGCCGCCGACAGCTTGCCGCCGAGGATCTCGGCGGCGCGCATCTTCTTGGGCAGATACTCGGTGCGCGGGAACTCCTCGGCGGGTTGAGGCGCGGCGCGCGGCGAGCCGGCCTGCGTCTCGCTCTGGTACGTCTCCAGGATGAGCTTCTTGCCGGGCAGCGGCAGGCGCGCGGCGGGCGGCTCGGGCGGCCGGCGCCTCGGCCACGCGCCGCGCTCCGTGGACAGGTCGAGTGAGGCGTCGCTGCTGAGGTTGATGGGCAGGTTGTGCGCGGTATCGGGCACGGTGAGGTCGCGCGGTGCGTAGGTCGGCTCGAAGGCGTAGGGGTCGGGGCGGTAGTCGTGCACGAGCGGGGGGTGCGGCGCAGGCGGCGTGGCGTGCGGCGGCGGCGCGGTGTGCGGCGCGGCGTGCGGGTGCGGCGCGGAGTGCGGGTGCGGTGCGGCGTGCGGGTGTGCGCGCGGTGGCGGCGCGTACGGGTAGGGTTGCCGCACGTCGTACACGGGCCCGTAGCCCGGCTGATAGGCGTAAGCGGGCTCGGACATCTCGCTCTCGTGCTTCACGGACAATTGCGGGCCGACGTATGAGGTTGACGGAGGAGATTCTCCAGAGACCTCTTGCCCCTTGTTTTTCTTGGGTCTTCCTGGTGTACCCTGCGTCTGGCGAGTGCATTATTTCCAAATAACATATTTACGAATACACACTAAATACCATTCTTAGAAAATATTAATAATACGGCCGATTTTACAACTGTCAAAT
Organism: Maniola jurtina; assembly: GCF_905333055.1. Classification (NCBI taxonomy): domain Eukaryota; kingdom Metazoa; phylum Arthropoda; class Insecta; order Lepidoptera; family Nymphalidae; genus Maniola; species Maniola jurtina. The sequence goes on from NC_060032.1 coordinate 7,775,689, forward strand.
ATAATAATAACTATCAAGTTTTAGTATGTGATATTGCCAAATTTATTCTTGAGTTAGGTTATCTAAGGATTGAAAAATCAGCCCTAAATGAATTACAGTAACTCACCTGTAACTTTCGTTTCAGTTGCTGCTTCATTAATTGAGGGCTAGGTGTCTCCTCTGGTGGACCTGAACACACATTGATGTTTTTTAAAAGTACTTCCTATAGCGTTTTGCGAAACTGGTGGAAGCATATTTTAAACAAGCTGGAACTTTCTTTTTCCGTGGGCAACTCAAACTCAAATCAGTTATTCAGAATAGGTAGTATTGTACTCCTTTTGATGGTCCGAATTGTTAATTTGTAAGATGATATAGTGGTGATAATTAATTACGTAAACTTAAAACTATAGCCCACAACAAACTCAGCCGGATATTTTTTTTACTGTCGCCATTTCACAAAATCAGTTAACTTATTAGAAATATCAAAACTGTTCAGCAAATCATTCCCAAGCTTTCTTTCTTATCATTTAAAATAATCCTTTACATTGTAGTAGGATTTTTCAATAAGTTTGCGTTTAGTAATAACTTTGAACTTGTTGAGAGGCATCTCCAATATGTACTCTGTGAGCTTATTGTAAAAACGTACACTATTTCCAACAAACGAATTGCTAAGTTTACTTAGCCTACAAGTCTATTTTTATTTCTCATATTTACATTTCGAATCGTATTTTCACGAAAACGAATACGAATGAGTGTACAAACGTCCTTAGACGGGTAATTTTACAGTGTTCGCATCCTCTTCTTACTAATGCAATATGAAGAGGACGGACACAGTTTGACAGATTTAAATTTAATTTAGACCTGTCAAACCTCGTGACTTTAGTCGCGAGCCTATTGTTTAAATTTATAGCAGGTACTAAAACTTAAAGTCTTTAAATGTAAAATTCATGTTCCGTCCCTTTTCAACAATATTAAAAGGAGGAGGACGCAGATACTCTAAATTAAGTTTAGAGAAAAATAACAAAATCGGTGCTAATATTTACCGTGAGAGGCGTGCGGTGGCGACGCGCCGGCGGGGCCGAGGGGGGACACCAGGTGCCTCGACAGCTCTGTTATGTTCACAAACTTTATACCTGCAAAGTACAAAGCAATAATAAAGCCAACGAAGTTTATGAACACTAGGAGCGTACTCTTGTATGCCCCTAAGCAAGTGGTCTTCCACGTGGAGCTATTATTTCTAACAAGTAGCGAATCTGTAGGTCGATTCCGAAAAACCTGTATTACCAATCATTATTACAATTTACTCGCCAACAAACTGCTGTGCAGTTTCGCGAGATGTACCAAAATTAGAAGTAATTTGTGTTAGTGCATTATAATTGCAATTGTTGTGATTGGTTGAATTTATAATATTCTTCAACAATGCATTCTGTGATTAGCGTTTAAGAAACTTATTGTAATATTTCGCTGTAGATAATCCTATACTAAATAAAATTAAAATAAATGCATTTCGGCCACTAGTGAACGAGTGTCGGTCAATCAGAGGTGATTGCGATCATCACACTGTAGCTGTCATTTTACCGTAATCGAGGAGCACGATGTCACACAGCAATCGCTGTAAAAACTTGTAGCTTGTTAGGTTTGTTTATAGAAGAGCTGGGCGGTGGTTTTGATAAAAGTAAGTAAGTGTACACTTACCGAATTTACTTTCAGCCCATTCACAAACGATTCTTTCACTTTCTTTCATTACAGTAGGTTCCTGAAAATAAAACATATTTATAAGCTAATACAACTTTTCACTTCAATATTATGTTGTTGGAAAAAATGTATTAGGTACCTTAGAACTTTCACCCAAATCGGGTAGGTGTGGCACTTCAAGTTTAATCTTTTTACGTAGGCCTGCATAACAATACCTGTATAAGAAATTATCATTAGTAATATTTGCTGATAATGTTAAAACAGGATCAACTTTTCAAGTATGAAAAATTGCATCTTTATCAACTTGACAGGTGTCAAGTACCTATCGCCCTCATAAAAGTTCCGTGAGGAAAAGGATAGATATAATTACTTATACACCTATCCAATTTTTTTAAGCTATTAAGTACTTTTAGCAATAAGCTAGCCAGGAGTAGGTACGACAATAGTGCAACGGGTTTGATCTTTCGGATTTCGGCATGTTCCTGTAACTGTTGAGTATTGAGGCCTGTCTGTAGAGATTATAATTATGTAGGCACTCCTACTAGATTGTCTACAGTCTACTCATGAGCTGTCTCCATTTTCATACTGTGGTAAATTTTGTTTTGTACAAAAGAAGTGTCCGCATTGTTTGTTTCGTAACTTTAAAGGTATAACAAGATAAAGTTGAAAACTAAAACCTGACTGCGATCGTCTTAATAAACACTGAAATATTAGAGTAAAATAGTTTTTCTGTCGCTTGGTATATTTTAATGTTATTGTACATTTATATACATGAGCTCAGAATTTTCTTCTCTTTCATTTGACATCCCACTCGATACAATAGCAAAAAAAAATTTTTGGAGACCTCCACTTTTTTTGATGTAACATCCGTGAGGTCAATTTTTTCGTATAAAATATAGCCTATGTCACCCGGACCTTTACAACGAATCAATTGACACCTCATTCATCAAAATCGGCCCAGTAGTTTAGGCACTACGGTGGAACACTCAGAATCTGGATACAAACATACATACATATATAGATAGACTGCTAAAATCATAACCCTTCCTTTTGGCTTTGCCGCAGTCGGGTAAAAAAATGCGCAACACGTTACCTAGAATTGCCCCTCGTTCCAAGGCGCCGCGGGCGTACACTGGGATACACCTGCTTCATGACTTTGCCGAAGTCGGCGGTTGACAATGGTTTCATATTACTGCTCATACAATGAGCTCTGAAAAAAAAGATTATTAAAAATAGATTTACTTCCCCTTCACTAGATAGGCAGGTGGTACTAAACTAGTTGCAGGGAGCCGCTGGATTCAGGCGGCGCAAGACCACGACGTGTGGATTGTGGAAGTCCAAACTTACAAGAGATCTTTGTCAAGGTTGACGATGACGACGTTAAAAGAAAAACAATAGCAAGTCCAATTGCGTATGTTGTGTACCTAATAACTGCAACAGGTAGGTATGTTTGGTGCAATAAACGCGAATATTACGATAAGTCCTTAATTGTTTTTGTTTAGCGCTTCGAATTGATAATTTGAATCGATTGATAAAATGAAAAACATCTAAGCACAGTTAATTTAAAAATCAACTACCAGCAATTTAATGACGACTAAAAATACACAAGATGCCAAATCTCTTTATCTTCTTATTGCCAAAAATTTAAAGATACCTACAGATTATACAGGTTTGATTTTGGTAGCGGTCACTTATAGGCGATAACTAATAAGAGAGATCCTTGGGGTCAATTTTTAAAAAAGTCATTATTTAAGAAACATGACTGACTTTTTAAAAACGAACTAAAAAGTGAAAAAAATCGCATTTGAAAATGGTCCTTTACAATCACCATATTGACTTTTTTCGAAAGTTTACAGCCAGTGTCACTCGGGATGATGTAAAGATTCTAACGATCCCCCATACATACAAATCTGTTCAGGAATTTAGAAGTTATGGTGGAATAAAGAAACTCACATACTTAACATACATGAACCCTGAAAACATTAGTCGAGATGAAACTACTTTGATGCGGCGAATTCTATTGTACATTTTCTCTATTATAGCGGAAATTTTTACTCCACTTATTACGATTCAACCCGCTGAAAGACGGACGGACGGATATCGGAGGCCCATTAGTATAATACGAGTATAAATAATATAAGGTACCCACTCTTCAGGTACGGAACTTTTAAAAAAACACTCCCGAATTGATAATACGAAAAAGTACGAAGGTAAGGTAAGGTGGTTAAGATAATAAGAAGCTTAAAAAGAACATTAAATTACAATATTAAGTACCTACAATATAAAAAAAACTGTGACTAAAGCCATTTAAATCATTACGTCTAGATAATCTTTTTACCCGCTTACTACCTATATCTATAAATATTTAAATTATAAATAATCTACACTAATATTATAAATAGATGAAGTTTATAAGTTTGGATGTAGGAGGTAATCTCCGAAACTAAGCTGATCTTGAAAAGTTTTACTGATACCACTTGGTTCTATAGACTATAAATTATTATAATACTGTATCGCAGACGAAGTCGCGGGCAAAAGCTAGTAATATTAAGATAAACAGGTAGTTAGTTTGTGAGTTTGTATGTAGGAGGTTGACCTCCGGAACTAATGATACGATTCGTGATTACTGATGACATTTTTCCTGATTACCATAGGTTATAAATTATATCAAGCGGACAAAGTCGCGAGCAAAAGCTAAATAATAATCACACTAATATTAACAAAGGCGAAAGTTTGTGTATGTGTGTGTATGTTTGTAAGAAGCATTCCGAACCAGTGGTAGATGCTCTTGACGATTGAAAAGTACTTGTAAAAGTCTAACTGAATAAAAATATTTTGAATTTGAATACTCTTTCAGGCAAAAACGAATTGAATGAAGATAGATTGCCTATACCTTGGATTAACAAATAGGCTACTTTTTATCTCGTAAAAATGTAAGGATTTTGTAACATATATCCACGCGGACGAAATCGCTTATTAATAATGAGGATAACACATGTTTAATTTTCGTAACTTTTTTAATTTTAACAACATTTTCGTAATATCGTCGATAACTTGGCCCTTAATAAGTGACATAAAAATGATGATAAAGGCAGCGTGATGACATTGGGTTAAACGAGATACAATCGTATACTCGCTGATAAAAACGGCATAATAGGTACATAATAATACATATGTATAACAAAAATACAAACATACCCACTTACTCCAACATTACGTAACAACTTTTACGTTTTTTCGCGATGTTTTAGTTAATATAAAGATAAGTATTTGAACTTTGATGTTAAATACCTACTCGTCAATTGTAATGACCGACAGGCCTATACCTACTTTTTCTACTGGACTTATTCTTTTTTTACTACCGGATATCGACCATCAGTATATAATACTTTACAGCAAATGAATTTGATGTCTAGAGTAAATAAAACCGGCCAAGTGCGAGGGTTCCGTACTCGGGTATTTTTTCCAAAATTTTGCACGATAAATCAAAAACCATACATAAATATAAATAAAAATCTGTTTTAGAATGTACAGGTAAAGCCTTTTCATATGATACCCCACTTGGTATAGTTATCTTACTTTGAAAATTGAAACACATTTTTTTTTTAAATGATGTAATAACAAATTCGCGGTTTTCAGATGTATTCCTGTACTTGTGCTATAAAATCTATCTACCTACTAATTTCATGATTCTAGGTTAACGGGAAGTACCCTTTAGGTTTTCATGACAGACACGATAGATGGACGGACGGACGGACGGACGGACGGACGGACGGACGGACGGACAGACAGACAGACAGACAACAAAGTGATCCTATAAGGGTATTCCGTTTTTCCTTTTGAGGTACAGAGCCCTAATAAACAAGAAAAACCTAAAGCACTAGTCACACAGCACTTTCATGCTGAGTCCCTGAGACTTTCATTGAAGACCGCAATGTGGATTGTGACACGTTTCATCCTCAATCAAGGGCACTGCCTCAGCACGGAATTGATGGGTCAAATTAGTTTTATTAGTCGGTGTTACAATACACATAGGTACTATAATTTGTCTAATCAAAAGAAGAGTCAGATAATATTCTTGATAACTTTGGCTGCACTCGATATATAATATCAATCATAATGTACTGTAAATATATAACATAATAAGAAAACCTAACTGTTCTAATTTAAATAACATTTATGTACATTTTGCAAAATGTTGCATGAATATTATATGTTAGTTACCAGACAATGGAAGGTTTGTGAGTATAGCAGTTTATGTGTGTGTGTTTGTATGTACATTAATTATCAATAAAAATCACCTTATTTCTCATAGTTTTTGTTAATCACAAATTCTATAATATGGTAGATATAAGAGGTAAAAGTATGTTAAGAGGAAAATAAAATTAATAATTATTTAAATTGGAAAGTGTGTCTGTCTGTTAACTTTTTTGTTAGCATTGAACCGATTTTGACGGGCACAGAGATGGAATGGATGAGCATGCTGAGGATGAACATAGGCTACTTTTTTATTTTGAGTGTTGTTTAAAAAACTGGCCAAGTGCAAGGCAGACTCGCGCACCGAGGGTTCAGTACTCAAGTATTTTTTCTAACATTTTGCATGATAAATCAAAAACTACTATTATGCATAAGAATAAATAAAGATCTTATAGAATGTACAGGTAAAGCCCTTTCGTATGATACCCCACTTGGTATAGTTATGGTACTTTGAAAATTTGAAACACTTATTTGTTCATGAACACATTTTAATTTGTTTTTGTGATGAAACCACAAATGCACGGTTTTCGGATTTTTTCCTTTACTTGTGCTATAAGATCTACCTACCTGCCAAATTTTATGATTCTAGGTCAACGGGAAGTACCCTAAAAGTTTTCTTGACGGACACGACAGACGGATAGACGGACAGACAGACAACAAAGTGATTCTATAAGGGTTCCGTTTTTTCTTTTGAGGAACTGAACCTAAAAAGCTAAATCCGCATAAAGTCGCGGGCGTCATTTAATATTTAATCACATATATACCACTTTTAGAGGTGGCCAGGTCGTTGTTAAGGCTTGGTATGTATAATGTGTAACAGCATCCTAGTAGTTGTAAAGCCAGGAAATGTAATAAGGCTTTTACGGTGTTTACATTTATCTTCGCGCTTTGCAGTAACATGCTACTTATCGACCCTTTTACTACAAATTGTATACGCGTTTGCGTGCGTTTAGTGTGGCGTTCTATCGCATGGCATGCTGTTGACATCGAGCGCCGCAACTTACACCCTAAAAATCAAACGCGGGACCTTTGATTCTTTTAAATTAAGTTGATTCGAGGCAATGTGTGCAACACTGTGGGATTTTAGTCAGTAAGAGTCCAATGCCTCCCCTCTTCATTGCCCCACAAAAAAAAAAAGGATAATAATTATTATTACTTACATGTATTCATCATAAACATCTTGTTTGGGCAATGAAACGTCTGGGTCTACTTCTAAATGTGTTTGTATCCATGTTACAGTTTGTTGAAGTTCAGCTCTAGAAGAAAGACGCATTTTTGTAGGTTTATTAAAACATATACATATGCTACAATGTATTTTAATCAACAGGCAGTCAGGACAGGTAAGTTTTCTATCGAGTTTTCCATAAAAAAAAACGGCCAAGTGTGAGTTGGACTTGTGCACCAAGGGTTCCATACTTGGGTATTTTTTTCGACATGTTACACAATAAATCTAAACCTGTTTTAGAATGTACAGGAAAAGCCCTTTCATATGATACCTCACTTGGTATAGTTATCTTACTTTGAAAATTGAAACATTTGACTTCCATTTTTCCTTTTGAGGTATGGACCCCTCAAAAAGTCAATTTGATTAGATATAATTATTACCTTCTTGTAATAGATTAATTACATAATATAAATAAATTAAGTATTTAAGAATAATTCAAACTTTTGAAATGAACAATTAAGTAATTTCATATAAAAATTCTTTAAAAAGCTACAGGGATATTGATTCATTCACTAGAAGTAAAGCTGTATTTTGTCTAACTTATATCTAGGACTACTTCATTCAAAAAAAAAAAACCAGTAGTGAACAAACAAATGAATGACTGCACTGCATTTGTTTGTTTACTGTTTTTCTTTTTCACTTTTTACCATTTAAGAAGTCTCATTTAAAAAAAACTTGTTTCATATTTTAATCAAGTACCTGGAACCTAATGGATTGATAGGCTGCTTGAGAGGGTCATGAGGAGGTACACCGGTTGGTAGTCGGAGATACAATAACAGTCTCTCTGCTCCACTTAGAGCCTCCACTGCCTCTAGAATTTGCGATACTCTTTGTCGTCCTTCTTGGCTGAAATTTATGATAAAATTTTCTCATGAAAGCTAGAAAAAAATATTTTCATCTTATTATTTTTGGTTTCCACCTATTAGTATTATTTGCTCACAATTTTTACAGAAGCTGCAACTGCATACTTTACTGCTGTAATACAACTGTAGTTCAATAAAGATTGTACATAATTAAGTACAAATTAGAGAATATTGTAATTAATCATACATAATAAGTATGCAGAAGCAAATTTCATTTTTTCATGTAGTTCGCTCTGCCCTCTGTGATAACAATCATAAACAAATGGGAATTTATAAATTGACTCCATAATCAAAGCACTACTTTAAATTGCAAATATGCAATTAAGTGTCTATTTGATATATATGCACTAATGAAGTAATTGTTTACAGTTTATTATTAGTTGTTTGGGTTTATTTAGTCAATAAATAATAACATAATAAAGTTATTTATGTTCCCCATAAGAATATGAAGATTCAGTATATGGATACTTGAAAATAATTTTATTGAATAAAATGAGAATCATGTTGAATAACTTATTATTTTATGTAGTTACATCCTAACTTTTTTTACCACTAATTGATAATATTTTGACATTAATAAATCACAAAAATATAAAAGAAAGTGATATGAATGCACCAATAAGATTAGGATTCAAACATTTACTTTGTACCTAAGCCTAAGTAGTAAATACCTCAGAGTGTTCTCAACAATTTGTTGCATGGAAGCTACTTTGCCAGAGTCCATCTTGGGCTCTTTTCCACCGACGGGATTGGCACCGGATGCCGGGGAACTCGAAGGTCCAGGAACAACACTTGGAGCATCGACGATTTCTTTATCGTAAGACGCAGTTTGCCTATGTTTTGGATGATTGACATTTTCCCGATGAAGTTTCGCGTCATCCACTAATTCTCTTTCAGTTTTAACATTTTTAGAATTACCGTCAGCTGCCCAAGGTTGAAATGGAGTCGTATTATCCATTCTAACCCTGGCAGTTGGAAAAGTTTATTTTATTCGATTTCATATTGAAACTTTTATCTTTCATTTCATTTTAGGCGTATCAAAACTCCATTTTCTTGACAATCAGACAATTGACATTTTTGATCAGCTGTGCGGTGAGGGGGGGGTACTTAACATAGAATATTAATATTCTGTGGGGGATAGGCCGTAGGCAGGCCGTAGGTACACTAAATCGCAGAATATAGATAATAGGAACAGCTAACAATTGTACAGTAGAAATGGGTAACAATGGTATAGTTTGGAAGGGTTTAAATAGGATTAAAAATTAGGTACCTAACCAATGACTTTCTAACCTAACTAATATTTTTATTTTTATTGGTTGGTTTAAATTTTTCCAGTAAAAATATGTATAAATATTATTTATAATTTTGTGGTGTGGTGGCGCTCTTTAGGGAAGGCCTATGTCCAGCTGTGGACATCCACAGGCTGATGATGATGATGATGATGATGATGATGATGACGATGATTATTTATAATAATAGACTGAACCGTTATTATTCCAAAATACATTTAAGTGTGATTTTTTCGGTAATTTTCCTTTATTAAGCACAGAGTTAATATGTAAAATTACGTAACAGTACGACAAGGATCTTTTGGCACTTGAGTGACATTGATAGAGGGGCATAGTTGTAGAACAAATGATGTCATTTGTCAACGTAAAGTATCAACGCTGGACTTCGTCTGTGTTAGTGTTTGCTGGCGCGCGTGTTGTGCCTTTTTGGATTGTTTTTTTTTTTTTGTTCAAAGTGGCTGGTTTTTGTTTCACTGGTATTTTTTGGTGCTGAAACTGACTGGGAAGCGCTCTAAAGGGGTGTCGCGCGTATGTCGGCGAGCGCCGGCACAGACGGAGTCCATACATATACAGTTTCCCTAACTTGTAAATAACTACAAACTTGACATTGGCTAATCTTTGTAAAGCCAGACGAGAGAGAAAAAAAAAGTATCAACGCCTGTCAGCGTCAAGTCGAGCGTCTGTCAGACGACTGTACTAATTATTGTTATTTTGAGAAAATTATCACAAACTGTTTTTCATCGTTATTCATTGTTTCGGGAAAGTTTCAGTAAACAGTATACGGCGCCTCGTAAAATGTACGTATGTTAAATATCACACACGGTATATTAAAATATAGAACAATCTTCTAATGTATACAATTTGAGCGATAACTAACTACCCTCCAAATCTTTGTTTGTTATGCTAATATTATTTAATGTAATTTTCTTCTGTACCTCCAACATATTAAATCATTATTATGTTGTATAATATTGTTAGGCGTGTAGAGTTTAGACCAAGGTGATTTCAAAGTTTCACATTACAATGTGAAAGTTTAGATGTTTGTTACTTCTTCATGCTACAATGACTGAAATGGTTTGGCTAAATTTGGAATGGAGATAGCTCACTCTGAATTAACATTGACTAGCTACTTTTTTGCCAGAAAATCAAGAGTTCCTACTGAATTTTTAAAAACCTACATATAACATGTAGTATCTAATAGTTATTCTATATGTACAATAACTTGCTTTAATTTGTTTGTTTGCAGCTGCAAAATGTCTGAAGACATTGATATAGAGGAACATGACCTCTTACAAAATCCAATAATACAACGAATATTTCCAGATTTATCTGTTCTAAAACAAGAAATTATGGATTTTGATGAAGGTATTCATGTTAATATTCTAAATGCGAAAGTGTTTGTCTGCTAACTTTTTATGGTTAAACAGATAACCAACTTGACGAAATTGGATACAGATATAGCTTGTATCCTGGGGACGGACATAGAGTACTTTTAGACATAGACCCAAATGCGGCAAAGCCCAAAAGAAGGATCATGTTTTTGACCTGTATGCGTGTATGTATGTCCATTCCTTTATCCACTTGTAAGACTGAGCTTACACTAAAACTAAAAAATGTAATATTTCAAGCGCTAAATTTACCATCATAGGAAAATCTTTCACATAATTGAATTATACATGTTTAAAATAAACATTTAATTTTTTGTATTTATGCATCATATTTACAAGGACTATTTTGTGCATTGCGTGGCTATTTATTACAATTAAGAGTGATGTTTATTATAATTTTTTTTGATCAAATAAATGGATTGTAACAAAAACTATATAAATGAATTTTTTTAAGAATATAAAGTTTTTGTTTAAGATTTATTTTCAGATAAATTTCAGAATGAAGTTATGCTTTATTCAATATAAAAAATTGTGTTAAATTAGCCATATAATTTGTAAAAATTGCCAACAGTTTTTTTTTACCCATTAATGTGATTAAAAATCCATATTCTAGTACATTATATTGTGTCAACAGGACTATATTTCTGATATTTAAGTATTTTTTCAAGTAAATCAGATGATTTCTAAGAAAAGATAAAGGGCTTCAAAGATGAGTCTGTTATTTTTTCATTAAAACAAGGTGCGGGAGATTGATCACTACAAAATAATTAAAATAGTTTTTATAAATATGATACATTAAATGTCAATAGGCAAGATTGATTTTTTTAAACATATATTTAACTATGTGGAAGTCTTTTTATGATGGTGGAGCTTGAAATCTTACATTTTTTGATTTTAGTGTAACCGGGCCCGTAACTACTCAACGACTCAACCGATTTTGATAAATTATTCGTCATTAAATTTGTCTTGATGGTGCGAGTTTCACTGGGTACATAAAATCCTTAAAAAATCACAATGGCTGTTTTAAGCGCTTTAGTGTGCGGGCTGAAAAAGATGCAGTGCAAACCACAGTCGGGGATTTTGAATTTTTTTTAAATTAAGTCAAGTTAACATGTGGCATTATCTATTTCCAATCATTAGAATAATTTATTCACCATATTATCATATAGGAACTTGCAGTGTTGCCATTTGCTATACCTAAGTATATAGTCTGTTATCATTTGCATTATCTAAGAATTATAAATATTGAATATTTAACAAAAATGCCTCTTTCAGGTTTCCCAGAAAAAGAAACAAATTCAAAGGAAACTGATAAAAATATTTTGATTAATAAACTTCAGATTACTGATCATGTAAATATTATCTCAGGTACAACAGAGTCACACTTTGCCTCTTCTTTTCATAGAAAAATTATTCTTGGATCAAAACCAAGCAAAGGAACAAAGAATTTGACACCACTATCTAACCTGAAAGTTACGTTACAAAATATAAGACCTTATCTAATAAGAACAAAGAGATTTTGTGATAAATGTTTAATACTGTTTCCGAATAATGTGTCTCTAAGTCATCATAAAGCAAGTGCTCATACAATTTTGGAGTGTAACACTAAAGAAGATTATCCTTTACACCCTGAGCACGAAAAAAGTTACAAGTGTAGCCTTTGTCAGGGAGAGTATAGTTCTAAATGTAGTCTAAGAAGACATGAAAGGAATATTCATAACATAGATCAAAGATGCAATAAACATACTACAACGCAGATTACACAAGATGAAGCTGTGGCCAAAACATTTGATCTTCAAACAAACTATGTCTTTCGTGAAGCTTGCTTTCACTGTGATGAGCTGTTTCCAAATCAACAAGATCTTATTGATCATTTGTATACTATTCTTTATACTAAGAAAGCGCGGATTCCGGCAGAAAATATGGAAGGGAGAGAAATAACACAAGTAGAAAGATCAATAAATAAAACAAATGAAATATTGCAAAAAAATGTAATTGTGAGTTCAGATTTAGGGATGGAAAATAAAAAAAGAGTAAGTGAATCGAAAAGCATCTATAGTTGTCCGATTTGCTCTTACTATTTCAATGAAGAAATGTTTTGTAAAAGCCATGCTATGATTAAGCATAAAGCATTGAAAAACATGCAAATTGACAAGTCATCGTTTAATCCCGTGTGTAAGTTTTGTGATTTAAAACTTGATGATATATTGTCATATAATACCCATTTGCGGAAAAGCCATAAAATTGAAATGCTAAAACCAGTCAACAGTAATAATACGCCTTTAACTGAAGGTAGCATTGTAAATTTTAATCCTAAACATGAACATTTAACTACATTAGTACAAAATTCTATGAGCCTACATCATGAGAAGCCAATTTATAATGATATTCAAATTTTAGCTTCAAAAATTATACTTTTTAAATGTTCAGAATGCAATATTAATTTTTTGACTTATGATGCTGCTTTCGAACATTTAGAACATTTAAGGTTTAAAATAAATTGGGAATGTAGGAGTTGTCACCGACTTTTTAAAGATAAAGATGCGAAGATTCATCAAAAACAACATCAGTATTCCGAATATTTTGTAATCATAAAGGTTCTTGCAGAAGTTCAGCCGACAATTTTGTATAAATGTCCCATGTGTGCTGTGCATTATAGTAAAGAAAAAATTTCTGATCATTGCGGTATTTGTGAATCTGAACGATCTCGATCATTTGACTCATCATATTGTAAATTTTGCGACATTCTCATAGAATCTAGCATTAAAACAAGTCACGATAATGACCATAATTTAAGAAATTTGACTCCGTCTGATATTAAAATCATTAATTTAGAATCATCTTTTATAAAGAATAGTGACAAGAATCATAACGAAAATTCCCTGGATGGTTTATATAAAGTAAAAAAGCCTTTTTTACCAGTTTCCATAAAGATTGATCCAGTAAATTCTGCGAATACAAAAGTTGATAGCAAATGTGAAGATGCCACAAGGATAGCAAAATTTGGCATTTCTGCAAAAAAACAGCTAAGTTATAACTTTTGTAATGTGTGCAAATGCAACATAAGCAGAGTTTTTAAAAAAGATGTTCATCTCAAATCGCTTTGTGTAAATATTTTAAAATATATATGCAAGTTTTGTGGACTAATGTTTTCCAATAAGTCAATAATTTCGCACAAAAAGTGGCATCAACAGTACAAGACTTTAAAACTGCAAGACATAACATTCTACAGCATGCAGACTAACAAGGTAATCAAACCTCTGATACCAGAATTCCCTAAATGTGAATTATGTGAAAAACATTTTATTTCAAAGGCTGAGGTAAAAGGACATCTATGTGATATAAATGATTATCTCATATGTTCCGTCTGCAAAACTAAATTCTCGGAATCAGCTTATAAATTACACATGCCATTTCATAGTTATAAATTGAAAAATAAAAGTCATGAACTTGTTCATAAAACCAAAACTTGTAAAAAACGAAATGAAGTTCATAAAAGTATTTCAAACATAGATGAAGCGATACCAATTATTTATACATGTAAAAATTGTAATGTGTCTTTAAGCACATATGATGATGTAATAGAACATTGCCATTTACATACAAACCTCAACAAAGTGGATCTAAATGGTGTTGAATGTGCAATATGCCAGTTGAAATTTGATAACTCATCCTTTAATAAACATGGAGAATGGCATAAAAATTTTGAAAATGTAAAATTTACACGGTTTAATTTTGATGTATCGTATTTTGGATCTAGTAAGTGGTTAAAACATATCTTTAAATCACTATCTAAAGATGAAGTAAATAAACTAATTAAAGATTCAATATACAAATATGAAACTAGAATTAAAATGCAAGTTATACAAGAAGGTCCATCCAATCTAACGATGTACAAATGTGAAAAATGTGATTGTATTATAGGTTCTAATTCTATTTATAGTCATATAGTAACTTGCTGTCCAAATTCTGAAATGAGTGATTGTACTTTTTGTGATTTATCTTTTGCTTGCAGTGTAACTAGAAATAATCATGAAAAAATTCATGTGACACCTGACATAACCGTAAAATCCTATAGAATTGTTATGTTTAATCGGCAACAAGATCATAATATAAATTATAACATATCAAACTTTAAAAAATGCTATGTCGTCTACGAATGTAGATTCTGCCATGTACTTGTAGAAAATTACGACTATGTTTACCATGTATGTTACCGTAGTGATTCTAAAAAATGTCATTTTTGTGGTTTATTACTTTGCGCGGAAAACTTAGATGATCACATTTTGAAACATAAACTAATTCCGAGTTTTAATGAAAATAAAATTAAAGTAGTCTTACTCGGTAACAAAACTGAGGAAAATAATATTTTGCAAAGACACAATAATATATTGCTACCAACCTTTAATGGAATTGTGTGCGATTATACATTTCATAAATGTATTGATTGTGAAGTATGCATAAGGGATGCGCGGAATACGGTTCACCATTCTTGTCTTATTGATGCTGCAAAGTCTCAATGTACAAAATGTGATTTAATATTTGATGAAGGGAAACTAAAAGGACATTTAAAATTACATGACACAGACCCCGATTTCACTAAAGAAACGATACAAGTGAAACCTTTTACTAATCGCAAACCAAGTAAAAATGTCGACAAACCTAAAAAGTTTTTGGCTATTGAAGTACAAAAAAATGGCAAGAATAGCAATGAAAATATTAAGCATATTACAAATGTAAATCCTAAAATAACCAAATTATATAAATGTTCCTGTGGTGTACATTATGTGCAACAATCATCATTACAAGAACATATGAAAAAATGCTCTGGTAAGAATAAAAGTAAGCAAAATATTCAAATCTGTTTCAAATGTGGTCTTAATTTTACGTCAGATGGATTATTTAGACATTTACTCGAACATCATGGGGACAAAAATGTTGTATTTAAATTTGAAATAGTTGAAAATCTGAAGGATGGGTAATACAGCAGCTTATAGTAACAGTGCAGCCTGAGTGGCCTGAAATAGCTATTATCTTTTATAATAATGGTGCTATGATTACAATTCTAATAATAATAATGTATAAAATAAAAATGGGGTTGTATGCGTAGGAGTCTAGAGATATATTAATCATAGTGGAAAGCTTGAAATAAGCAGATAAAGGAACTTGTTTGCTGCAATAAGACATAGATACCTAGTCTACCCAACTACAGGTATTTAAAAAAAAAAGAAAATTTTCAGGGTAGGCAATTCCTGAACATGAAAAGTGACCCTTAAAATGCTGATATACCTACCTGAACATGTTGAATCTTTATGAGGTTGAAACATTATGGAGGGAGGTACTGTTATAAGATTAAGGAGATCGCACATCAATTAGAACCATACTTTAGAGATACGTTGCTGGCCCGTGTACTTTTGCCCACGATTTTGTTTCGCTGATGGCGCCATTCAGGATGGCGTTCAAGATACGCGCGTTTGTATCGCTACAAAAAGTCGCCGGGGTGATGTCCCTTGGTTAGTTAACAGTTTTTCTAAAAAACTGTACCTGATATAAGAAGAAATGAGCTCGCAAGTGATCCAAGGGGCAGTTTTACGTCGGTCGGATGTCCTCTTCCCTACCTAATCTATGGTAGGTACCTAAAGATTTTTGAAGAAAATTTCCTTAACTATAATTAAGGAATAACCATGGTACCTATATGTACCCTGGTCCATGCCTACTACAAAGTACATCACGTCATATAGTTACATAAAATTTAAAAACTGTACCTACTGAGATATAGGTACAAACTGTAGTTTTTGATTAATTGTCGTTTATAGGTTAATATTTAAGGTAATAACTAACACCTTTAAGCTAATATATTTTCTACCTACCTATTTGGGATAATAATAATTAGGGCATATTTCACAAACGCCAGATAAAACATTTTGACAGATTCCCGATACAAAAACTGTAATAACGCCAAAATTCGTTAGATAAATTTATCTGGAGGTTGTGAAACAGGCATTAATTTTTTAAGAATTTCTATTAAAGAATGAATTATATAAAGGGATTATAAGGCAGTGCTTACAAATTGTAGGATAGTATTTTTATCGTTAAGCCCAACGTAATATATTGTTTTGTTCTATTTTTGTTATTCTAGTTCTGTAAGTATACCTACTAAATGATGCCATCGACTTCTTCCATGTGGAATTTAGGTTTTTAATAATAATCTTTACTATCGGACATTATAATATCCATATCGATGA
The DNA here is from genome assembly GCF_905333055.1 of Maniola jurtina. NCBI lineage: Eukaryota > Metazoa > Arthropoda > Insecta > Lepidoptera > Nymphalidae > Maniola > Maniola jurtina. The sequence continues at coordinate 7,792,630 of NC_060032.1, forward strand.
CCATAAAGCTATCTTTATAAAATATCTAAAGCTGTCTTTATATATCTTTTTAAAAGTCGGTGGGAATTTTTTGATTTACCGGGACAAGAAGTAGTAGCCTATATCCTTCTCCGGGATGCAAGCAATCTATGTATCCATGGAAATCGGTTACCAGTTGTGAGCCATACAAAGTTAAGAGAGAGATAGACACACCTTCGTCTTTATAATATTATGTATGGATAGGTTAATAAAATGTAGGTAGAGATGTCTATAACGGCGTTGCTAAGTAATGTATCTACAGATTAAAGATAAGTATATTGAAAATGGGCGATAGAGTATGGAGGATGGCGTCCTCTAGAAATATCATTCGCAGGGTGTTTTATGTTTTTTATTTTAATTATTATAGAAAAAGAAATAAAACTTAAAAAAATTCACTTGTTTGTTCTTAGTCATATTCGAAGTAGTTACCTACTTACTACAATTAGCGTTTCATATCAGTATTTAATTAAATAAAATATATTTTGTTAATACTTGATTTTGGGGATGGACTGAATTATAGAGATTTATTAGCAAAAAAGCGATTAATTTTCGTACCTAACCTACTGCGTCGCCGAGTGTGCCTGATGGACGTTTGCAACAAACACCCCATTTACATGTACATGTACATACAAGTCATAAAATTTCAATTTTATGTGGGGGTTTTTTTTTTAAATATTTTATTTCACAATTTGTAGTGCCCCACTGTATTAAAATATGCTGTATCTGGTTAAAAACCTACTGTTTACTAAGCTATTACACCGATTGCGAGCATTTTACTCTTATCCATTGAGTTCTGTTCTCTATCTCCGAAGATATTCATCAGATCTTCAAAAACTAAAATGGGACCACCTTGGAAGTATGACTTAGCAAACGATTTTTGAAAATCAAAATCGGTTCATATTTGGCGGAGTAATCACTTAACAAACAGTCGCATAAAGAACCTCTTTTTTTCAAATCTGTTAAAAATGTTAAAACGGATAATGCATCGATTCCCAGTGACTCACCTTATTTACATCTAAGAACTTGCTGTGATGGGGCACCAGTGGGTCACAGTACTCTTGCAGCATGGGGTTGAGGAGTTGGAACCAGGAGTATAGTTACAAAAGTAGTACCTATCTACTGGTGCTATAATATCTGATCATGTTCTTCAGATCCTAAGTCCTCAAGGTTTAGGTGAGCAGTACCAATATAATATTAGTTAGGTGAGCAGTGGAAACCTGGATTTCATGGAATTTTTAATTTAGTTATCAATATTCAATCATGAGGAAGACAATAATAAATAATTAAGTCGATTCTAAAGTTACCCATTCTCATTGTATTTGCTGCCCTGCCATTGATGTGAACTTTGATTACCTACCTATTTCAAAGGATGTGAGGTTCTATCTGATATTGTCACTGTCAAAATTCAACTTCAAACTCGATTACGGCAAAACTGCATCAATCCTTATTACAATCGCAATTGCTGTGATTGGCTGAATTTATGATATTCTTGTTCCAACAATTCGTCGCGTCGCGTCGTAGCCAATAGCAAGCGAGCGTTAACCAATCAAGATATGATTGCGTTCGTGACCACAGACTGCGAATTGACATTGTAGCTGTCATCTATCGAGCCGCTGACACTTGACAGTCAATTGATTGATTTCAAACTTGTCATGAGTGATTGTTAACATTAATGTCAATTTGTGAAAGTTGGGGTTGGGGTTGTAATTTTGCATTTTTTTTTAAATTTCTTAAAATTAAAGTAGATGCCTTTTAAACATTAAAGTATGACAAATTTATTGTAACGAATATTTGTAGGGCAATTAAAATGTTACTACACGAACGTATTTGCCAATGGCTGGGACATTTGAAACTCTCTCGTGTTATCCTGATGGTTTCCGTGATATTATTCATAGTGCCGCTTATTACACACTATTATTTATCAAAGGTAAGAAGTACGAATGAACTCTTGTTATATTACAAGCTTAGAATAATTACAAGAGTACAAATACAGAAAAATGGATGATGATATAGTAGATTTTCCTGCTATGCTGTACAACCAAGCGATATACAGTATAGTTTCTAAATAATTTTTAATACATATCATAAATTGAGGAACCGTCAAGATTCGAACCTGCGCCTCCCCTGGGTATCGCCCCTAGAGCGCCTTAGACCGCTCACACAAATTAAAACTCAACTTGATCATAAAACAGGCCAAGTGCGAGTCAGACTCTCGCACCGAGGGTTCCATACTCGGGTATTCTTTCCGACATTTTGCACGATAAATCAAAAACTATTATGAATAAAAATCTGTTTTAGAATGTACAGGTAAATCGCTTTCATATGATAACCCACTTGGTATAGTTATGTTAATTTGAAAATTAAAACAAATTTTAATATTTTTTTGTGTGATGTAACCACAAATTCACGGTTTTTGGATTTATTCCTTTACATGTACTATAAGACCTACCTACCTGCCAAATTTCATGATTCTAGGTCAATGGGAAGTACCCTATAGGTTTTCTTGACAGACACGGACAGATGGATGGACGGACGGACAGACGGAGAGATGGACAGACAGACAAACAAATCAGAAATAAGGAGATACATAGGAGAAGCAGAGTAACCAACACAGCTCAACAGGTTGCGCAGCTGGACTGGCAAATGGGTAGGGCACATACACATAGTTCAAAAAAACCGATTGCGGCTGAGGTCCTATGGTGCTCAAATGGCGACCTTACACTGGAAAACACAGTGTTGGCACACCCCACTATTGGCGTCACTCAGAAAAACAGGTATTATTTAAATATTTTTATCGAATTATTGGAATGTCCTCTTCAAAACCAACACAAAAAAACACAAGTTTAATGTGTAAGGTTATCCGAGAGTTTTAATCTAAACAAACTAATGCAAAAATAAATAATTTAATTAGAGCGTGATTGCTATCACAACATCTAATTATTCAGTTCACAATCCAAATACCGAAAATATGCGATATCGCTCCGAATCTCAGAAGGAGACTAAACTAAAACCTTCGAAACACCCGTATTTATGCAAGTTCAATCTTGTTGGCCTCCTAGCAACAGATTGCATGACATCGAATGAGCGAAATATCGATTTTATCAAACTACCTGCATTAGATAAATTAATAATTTTATATTATTTTTGACAACTCAAATCAATTTTTAAAAATAACCTTACAGTTCGGCCGTCCTGAATTTAACACGTCCTCGTGTTTCTAATCAATCTTGTCATGTCAGTCGCGGGCTTCCTTGCCCATAGTCAAATGAAAATCGTGGGCTATCCTGCCCTCCGTCAAATCATTAAAACCTACCCTTGAACTGCCGAACTCTCAGTTTTAATATCCAGTCAACAATAAATCCAAAAGACTAACTTCTCATTCGATGTATACAAAATCTGAACCACTTATTGCAAATTACTTTCCACTTCACAAAAGACTAAATTATTAAAAAAAAACTAAAAATTTTAATCACCAAATCAAACTCAATAAAAATTTTAATAAAATGTGGGTTGTTTACAAAAAGATACCAAAGCGAAATTAAGACAACGTGAGACACATCCCACTTCTGAATTATTGGCGTCACTCAGAAAAACAGGTATTATTTAAATATTTTTATCGAATTATTGGAATGTCCTCTTCAAAACCAACACAAAAAAACACAAGTTTAATGTGTAAGGTTATCCGAGAGTTTTAATCTAAACAAACTAATGCAAAAATAAATAATTTAATTAGAGCGTGATTGCTATCACAACATCTAATTATTCAGTTCACAATCCAAATACCGAAAATATGCGATATCGCTCCGAATCTCAGAAGGAGACTAAACTAAAACCTTCGAAACACCCGTATTTATGCAAGTTCAATCTTGTTGGCCTCCTAGCAACAGATTGCATGACATCGAATGAGCGAAATATCGATTTTATCAAACTACCTGCATTAGATAAATTAATAATTTTATATTATTTTTGACAACTCAAATCAATTTTTAAAAATAACCTTACACCACTATCTATAAGTGAACTTACAATATCAAATTTAATTTTTTAAACTGTTTCACAGTATGAAACTTCATCCATGTCCTCGGGGGCTAATAATATGAGGCACACTCTGGAAGCGTTGGGGGATCTATCTACAATGAATGTGGTGGATCTTAAAATAAGGATTGAAGAGATGCTTCGGATTAAGGTAATATCTTTATTCTTAAAAGTTTTACTATGTTAAATGAAGATGCAAAAATAATGATAACTTTAATTTAATAACACTACATAAATATTTTGTAAAACATTAATATTGTTAGCTCTGATGCACAAAACCTTAAATTTTTAATATAGAAATATTATCAATATACCGAAACAAACAAATGCTGAACTTCGAAATAATTTTTATTTCGTCTAGGCTTCTGTGTCAACTGAATTGCGTGAACTAGAAGAAAGGCGGGGAAAGTTACAAAGGGAAGCAGCTGCCGCAAGTGCTAAAGCAGACAGTGTTAAAGCAGAGTATTCTCGAGCAACAGCTGAACTGCAAAGGCTACGCGTGTCCGCAGACCAGGCACGTCTCGCGCAGCTGGAGGCTATCCGCCGAGATTCGCCTGAACTGGCTCCACCTGCACAGATCCTGCCTTCACAACCGCCCCCCATCCTTCCACCTATCAGTTCCGCCTCTGAGGTTCACTGTCGTATGCATTCATGCTTTGATCATTCTCGTTGTTCCCTTACCTCAGGTTTTCCAATCTACTTCTATGATCCTGAAAAATATTTACCTCTCGCTGGTGCGGAAGTGGATGGCTTTCTCAAGACTACTTTGCGACAAACTCTAGGCTACAATTCTCATTTGACGCACAATCCTAATGAAGCTTGTCTATATCTTGTCCTGGTCGGCGAAGGATTTCCTCTGGATAAGAGCCCCTCGTAAGATTTTGCCTTTATTAAAAAACATGTAGGAACTCTGATTTTCCAGGATAAAAAGTCTAACAATAAAAGATAATAAATAATTATTAATGGTTAAAAAAAGTATGTCTGTCTCTGTAATGCAAGCTATCTCAGTATCAAATTTCGTCAAAATCAATTAAACGTATGTGCAAAGATATCAGCACACAGCCAACAGACATACATAAAGACTGACACAGTTTTGCATTTTTGGTATTAATATAGAAGGCACATTTTATTTTTATAATGCAATATTGCTGAAGCAAAGTAACATACCTATTATAAAAAAATTATTATATTTTAGGTCAACAACAGATACATACAAGTTGTCGTTGAATGAGAGTGCTATTAAAAGCTTGCCGTATTGGGGTGGCGACGGTCGTAACCATGTGCTGTTGAACTTGGCGAGGCGGGAGCTTTCAGTGGGATCTGGTGATGCCTTTCATACTGCGTCTATTGGGCGAGCTATGATCGCCCAATCTACATTTACCATGCAACAGTTTCGACCGGGTTTTGATCTGGTAACTCCACCTGCCCTCGGGCCTCCAGGTGGAGATGTATGGTCAGATTGTGCTCCCATAGCACCCGCGAGACGCAAATACATACTTAGGTAGGTATGCAGCTGCAAATCTAGCCATAAAATTAAATTTTAGTATGCATTCATAAGCAAAATTTAGTTTTCAGGGTTCGCAAACACCACTGCTAACGGGATCAAGGATAGATAATGACAAATTCGTCATTGAAACTCTTCAAAAAACCGCGAGTTCGGCTCCGTCGTCCGATGTGTTTTTCTTACAATTTGAATGCGATCCGCCGATAGAGAGGCGCGCCGTGATTCCAATTGGCGACTGGGCACTGTGCGGCACTGATCGATCGCGACGATCTATTTTGCGGGATTCTACTTTTGTTTTAATACTTGCCCCGGCCGACAATAACTATTGCACGACAGCTCTTCTCCAAGCCCGATTATATGAAGCGTTGCGCTCTGGTGCTATACCCTTAATTTTAGGAGGGGATCGAACCCGCTTGCCCTTCGATGAAGTGCTCGATTGGCGCCGAGCGGTTTTGTCCCTTCCTAAAGCCCGGGTGACGGAGTTGCATTTTCTACTTCGAGCTTTGTCGGATGCGGATCTCCTCGCGTTTAGGAGACAAGGGCGGGTTTTATGGGAGCGCTATTTGAGCTCTGTACAGGCTAGCATGGACTCGCTGCTCGCAACGATAAGAACGAGGTTGAATATACCAGCTCAGCCGGCGATCGCGACTCTCGGGGCGCCTGCATTCAACGATTCTTACTATCCGCCAAAATTAGAGCCACCCGCCGTCGACACCGAACCTGAAGAGACTCTCGGGCCATCGGAAGCTCCGTACCCGAGTCCAGCCTATCGAAGAAATTACTCTGTAGCCCTGTTGCATGGATACGAATTGTGGAATGAGTGGGGCGAGCCGTTCGCTCTGTACCCGCAGTTGCCTTGGGATCCGCCGGTGACGTCCGAAGCGCGCTTTATGGGTTCTGCGGCTGGGTTTCGGCCAATCGGCGCTGGCGCAGGTGGTTCTGGAAAGGAGTTTAGCGAAGCACTCGGCGGAGACAGGCCTAGAGAGCAGTTCACTATAGTCATACTGACGTACGAAAGAGAAGCAGTGCTGGCAGCGGCTTTAGCACGACTGCGAGGGTTACCATATCTGAACAAGGTAAGTTTACATCACTGAATGTACGCCAGTCCGATCTGAATCCGACATAATAGCCTTCGAGACAGCGATAATACCAAACACCAAGTATTTTTTCGGATTCCGAATTCAAATCAGACTGACATCCGAATTCAGTCAGTTAGTGAGAATTTTCTTAGATTTGGATCAGACTAGAAATAGGTTATCTGAGGTTTTATTAAAACAGTTAGGTTGCATGATATAATTTTACTACATGAACCACGCGTGGATATGTGTTTTTCTAAAAATCCTGTTGGAGCTCTGATTTTACAGGATCAAAACTAGCCTACGTCCTTCCCCGGGATGTGAGCGATTTTTCGTCAAAATCGTCAACTTCTTTTATTAATTCCTAAAATTGACCGTTTGCGTAAGGTGGTGGTGGTGTGGAACGGCGTGACGGCGCCCGCAGCGACGCAGGCGTGGCCGGAGTCAGGCGCGCCCGTCGCCGTGGTGCGAGCTTCGCGAAACTCCCTCAACAACCGCTTCCTGCCTTATAATGTCATCGAGACCGAAGCCGTGTTGTGTGTAGACGACGATGCACACTTGAGGCACGATGAGATCGTTTTTGCTTTTAGGTGAGACCAATTAAAAAACTCCATAGACTAAGCTCATACAATTGTATTTTGAAAAGTGAAGACAAATTCGTACGCTTGTGTGGGGTTTACGCAGCGATAAGGCGAAACTGATGAAATTAAATCTAGTTATGAAAAATATCTTAGGGCTAATTTTTCAATCACCAAATTTTTTAACTTAATCGATAAATTTTGACATTTTGGTAGATTTCCAACCTTTTTCCAGTACAAGAGCTGTCAAAATTATTCCTTTTAATAAATATTATTTGGCGATTGAAAAAGCAGCCTTTAGTAAATTATTATCAAGATCGCAATTTGCGTTTCAAATTTTTTAGAGTGTGGCGTGAACATCGCGACCGAATCGTCGGGTTTCCTGGCAGATACCACGCGTGGGACCTCAATTTTAACAATGGATTCCTTTACAATTCAAATTACAGGTAACACAATAATGCTTACACCTATTATTATTACAGAAGTTGTTTTAAAAACGGTTACTATTTGTTTTTGAGCATTAAGCACAATGACTTTCTAAGCAAGGACATCGCACTGGCGCGCATAACAAGGGACCAAGTAAGTGTGCTTATACTCGGTGTAAGCACACTTTCTTCATTAGTCGCATGTTGACTGCAAAGCTGTCAAGACGCCTAAATGCGCGATCAAAAAGTGCCGAAATAATACGTTAACGACGCAGAAAAGAGATGGTGTGACTTACCACCGGTAAGTTAATTTTATTTACGTAAGATAACATGCGAAAAAGTGTAAAATACTTAGTAAAACCATTGAAAACACTAGAAATATCTAAAATTATTTACAATGTTCCCATTCCTTTCTCTCACGCACATCGGAAAGAGACAGATGGAAGGGCGCGTCACGAATGTCGGAAAAACAAAACTGTGGAGTAGCTTTTTTTTGTTCTATGTAAAATCTATTGGCCATTATTGTATCACATTTATTTTATTACTAGCTGTGCCCGCGACTTCGTTCGCGTAGAATAGCTCTAAGCGCGCTTTATATAGCCACGAACGCTCAGGCGCGAGGCGTGTATCTGTAATGTTCGCCACGATTCTTTAAATTGACATAACTTTTTTATTTATGAACCGATTGACATGAAATAAACACTAAATGTTAAGTGAAGCTTACTACAATATATTAGTGACAACCGTATCTAAATCGAATAAGCCGTTTCTGATATTAGCGTGCACAAACACACAGACAAACAGACAAAAAAAAATTAATTACAATTTCGGGTTCGGCATCGATAAAAAAAAGTAGCAGGTTGTTATTATTAACAAGCCCTGCTACTTTTTTTTTATATATTTCCATTGTACAGACACCACTTTTCTACAATTTTATTATATGTATAGTGTATTATATGTATCTTTTGACGACCTCCGGTGCGCAGTGGTAGCGCGGTGGATTTGTATGACGAGGGTCCCGGGTTCGATTCCCGGCTGGGCCGATTGAGATTTTCTTAATTGGTTTAGGTCGGCTGGTGGGAGGCCTTTGGCCATCTTGATTCAAGGCCCATCTTGAATCCGCCATTTTGGTTTTATTTTTCAGCTCCCTGTCAATTGGATGAAGTTCTGAGTGACATTTGTTCGAGCACCCCCCACCTATCTTCAATACCCTGGCCGTGCTCCTCACCGAAATCCTCAATCATCAGCTCTATCCATATTTTTCCTCCGAATCATTTTTTGTCCTCTATACGAAACCATCGGTAAAAAAAAACATACAAAATTTTACAGAAGAGTTGATCAAATGAGTCAGTCAGTCAGTCAGTCAGTCAGTCAGTCAGTGAATCAGCACGAGCAGAATAGTATATAGTATAGATATAGTATAATAGTTTCATATTTACAAAAACGAAAAATCTCTCAAAGAAATAACAAAAATTAATAGTGCTACACTACTCCATTCCATTTTTTGTTCAAGTTTGCTTCTAAAATCACCTTATTCAGCTTCGAGTGCAATAATCGATTTACATTGCGGCTTAATCACTGAGGTTAGTTTACAGGACTTGAATGTTAGCGGGAATGTATAAATGGAGCAGTTGAAGCTACATAGGGTGAATTTAGAAACGTGTGCCATGTTTGGGCTCTTGTGTTGTATGCCACGATGTGTCCATGCTTAGAAAGTCATTGATTAAGCAGTATCTTGCTGCTGGTTTAGGCATAGCGTGAAAAGTCACTAAACGTCACTGTTTGACGATTTGACTGTACCTGCAAACTAATTCTGAAACATTCGGAGAGAGACACAGTAGACCAACGCCTTTAATGTCGTGGTTACCACGACGATCTTTCAACATAAGGTCGTAACTACGTAGGCAAGTTCGGGTCGCTACTTTATCCCGCACTTACCACACGATTGCTCCGTCTAGGCTTCGTCGAACATCTGTATGTAATATATCTGTTGTCTTCGGAGGCGTGAGTTCGTATCCCACCGCTGCCACCATGTTGCGTTAATGAAACGCGTATGCGGATGACAACTGACTTTATTCTTAGATACCCATAACAATATAGCTTAGAGCTTCGATAGCTTAACGGTTGAGAAGCGGTCTGAATTCCGAAAGGTCGGTGGTTCAAACCCCACCCATTGCACTATTATCGTACCCACTCCTGACACAAGCTTTACGCTTAAGTGGGGGGGGGGGGGGGGAGTATAAGCCATGATTAGCATGGCTAATATTCTTTAAAAAAATAATTTTAAAAAATATTCTTACTCTGTGATTCGGTGTTGTCGGCAGTTGCGAGCTGAGCATGGTGCTCACAGGCGCGGCGTTTGTGCATCGCTACTACCTGTGGGCGTACTGGCGCGCGCTGCCGGCCGCCGTGCGCGACTATGTGGACGAGTACATGAACTGTGAGGACATCGCCATGAACTTCCTCGTCGCGCACCTCACCCGGAAACCGCCCGTCAAGGTTATACCTTTACCTTAAATACCTTATATGTATACCGTTACATTATATTGTACTAGATGATGCCCGCGACTTCGTCTGCGTGGATTTCGATTTTTATTAAACCCGCGGGAACTCTTTGATTTTCCGGGATAAAAAGTTCCTATGTCCGTCCCCGAAATGTAAGCTATCTCTATACCAAATTTCATTAAAATCGGTTATAACTGTTGGACCGTGAAAAGCTAGCAGACAGACAGACAGACAGTCTTTCGCATTTATAATATTAAGTATGGATTTTTCTTGCGTTCCTGGGTTCCTATTTCTGCACTTGGACTATTTGCCGTCCACTGAATAGGCATCTTGTGTTCACAAACACTAAATGTAAAATTAAAAGTAAAACTTCTTAAATTGTAATGTGCTGGCCGTACCATTTGGGAGGTATAAATAAATGGAGTACGGTATATATGGTACAGTATGGGAAACACAATGTTAAATAAGGCTTGAAGTAACAAATTATGTTTGTCTTTAATACCTACTACTTACAATAATTTGAAAATACAAAAAAAAAAACACTTATTATCATAGTTTAAAGTTTTTACTTCTGTCTGTAGTCCCCAACTCCCTACTGATTGAAAATTTTTTGTGCCTACAATGTTGAGTGATAGTCTGAGTGACCTTGTTTTAGGTAACGTCGCGTTGGACTTTCCGCTGTCCGGGTTGTCCAGTGACGTTATCGGCGGACGAAACACATTTCCACGAAAGACATAAATGTATACAGTTCTTCTCTCAGGTGAGACTTCCCTTACTTTTCTTAATTTTTTATGTAAGTACAACAATTTCCACTATATCAAACATATTTTGCAAGCCAATCTGATAATTTTAGGGTTCCGTAACTCAAAAGGAAAAACGGAACTCTTATTGAATCACAGTCTGTCCGTTCGTCTGTCGTGTCTGTCAAGAAAACCTATAGGGTACTTTCCGTTGATCTAGAATCATGAAATTTGGCAGGTAGGTAGGTCTTATAGCATGAGTAATGGAAAAAATTCGAAAACCCTTGAATTTATGGTTACATCACAATAGGAAATCAAAATGTATGTAATGTAAATACTAATTATTTGTTCATGAACAAATAATTAGTATTTTCGATTTTCAAAGTAAGATATACCAAGTGGGGTATCTATGAAAGGGCTTTATCTATGCATTCTAGAATATATTTTTATTTATTTTTATGCAGAAAAGTTTTTGATTCATCGTGCAAAATGTCGGAATAAATACCAGAGTACGAACACTCGATGCGCGAGTCTGACTCGCACTTAGCGGGGTTTTTTTTCAAATTAATTCACTGGTGCTAATGCCAGTAGTAAAACGATGAAAGAGAAACAAGTATGTGCAGATTGGCAGACTTTACACACCTATGAGAACATGGAGAACTCTCAGGTATGCAGATTTCCTCATGATGTTTTCCTTCACCGTTAAAGCAAGTGATATTTAATTTCTTAAAACGCACACAACTTGAAAAGATTTGTGCGTAGAGATGCGTGGCTGAGATCGAACCTCCCACCTCCTTTATAAGAGGCGAAAAGCATTACTTTAGTAGTTAGTAACCGCTTTACAACGTCGCTTTGTATTAACGTGTTTGTTCTTAAATCAGGTAATGGGTTATACACCTCTACTATCAACGCAGTATCGGGCCGATTCGGTGCTATTTAAAACGAGAATACCTCACGACAAACAGAAATGTTTTAAATTTATATAAGTTAATTTAAACATTGTTCATATTGACATTTAATTACATAACGTTAGAATATATTCAGTAAGAAATAAATAGCCTTAGTACCTTTAATTATTATTTTGGTCATGTACACATAACTTTTGTTTATTGTTTATATAGCTACGTTTATAAAATATACAGAATATGAAATGTAAATAATATTGAAACGATATTTCATGATGCTTAAATGAAAAATAATAATATTGGAATTGTTAATACAAAATCATAATGACATTTTTGTCTTCATGCTCTCTTTATACAGCAGCCTATTATAGTCTTAAATTGGATCACACTAGATAATATTATGTCTTATACCTACTGAAGTAAGTTTGTAAATACTTGTAATAATTATAATTATTATGTATTATTAATAATTGCGATCTGTCAATATAGTTCTACAGAAAGATGATTAGACACGAAGTGTCAGTTTAAATTACCGATAGGCACGCTTTGAATCGGCACAAAAATTACTGCCATTTTGTATGGCACACCTCTTCCAACGTATAGTACGCAACAGGGGGGGGGGGGGGGGTTTGCACACCAGCTAGTCGCCACCTCGATTGCCATCTCGACCTGTCGCGTACTATACTTGTTATGGTTTAGTAGAGTAATTAACCACTTTTCTGTAGTCAGTTTTACTTAAAACCTGACCAGAAATAGGTATAAAAACTAGCTCTAGGGGAGTCACTAGTATAATATGGTCTATGGTCACTAAGTTGGTATAAATGATCTTGTATTAATTAGTTCCACGGGGTTTCCACAACATGGCGAGGTATTTTATTTATCTGGTCAGGCTTTACCTACCACACTGTTTCCTGGTTATGATTTAATTTGAGACAATCGCGGGAGAGCTTCTAGCAGGAGGGGTATTAGTTATTTATTGCTAAATGCAAATTATATCTATCTAAGTATATAATTTGCTATTTAATGCATTTTTTGATATATTTTTTTATCAAGAAATGGGATTTTTTAGGTACATAATGAGTATAGTGGTTTCTAAGACTGACTAACATTTTTGTTAATTTCGCTCATGTATTTTTTTATTGTAGTGTAGATAAGTATTTATAGTATTAGTGCGCATAAGTTTCCAAAGAGGATTTGTACAGTAGATGTCTAATGACGTGTGTAGATATGCATTTTTTATTTCACTTTGTTTATTTATGGAAATATAATATGATGAAATAGCACATATGTGTTTTATTCAAATCAAATTAAATTCCCAGAAACATTTAATGGTAGAATTTGAGACTACTACGTATATATTCTTTTAGTCTGTGGTCGCGACCTGCCATCTCCATTAGGCCTGGCTGGCCTAGGCACTAGACGATACGCGGAACGCTGAGACAAAGCTAACCATACTTCATTTATTAAAATTAAAATTAGTAGGAAGAACCGATGTATAGTACTTAACTGCCAAATCTTCCTAGCTCTTCCAGTAGTTGTGATAATATTATATGATAGTTTAGTACAAAATACGCATTGATGTAAGAACCACCTCTTTGAAAGTTGTTTGAAAATCGAGCTTCACGATTTAACAGGCCATTAGGATTAATAGGATGGGTAGGTATTATATGAAAAAAAAGACATTGATAATAAAATAAAATAGGTATATTGTATTGAACTTAGCCTAGTAGATCTACATAATCATTGACACATGTAATTTTGATTTATTTAAAAACATTTAGAATGTTTATAACAAGTAGTGTGATAATTTGAAAGAGTATTTAATTTTTGATCTACTTATGATAAAATTAGTAATATTTATATTGGGTTTTAAAATTTTTTAAGTAGGAAGAATTACTGGGTTAATTCTTATTGTGTACCTACCTATATACAAAAGACATCCCATGGATTTTCAAACGTAATAATTAATGTAATATAAGTAATCAATACAGTAATAATATTCATGCCTACTAGCTTCGTGTCAATAATAATTTAATTTCTTATTAACCTACTTTTGTAGTGTAATTAGAAAGATATGAATTATTAACAATTTAATAATTAAAGGAAGAGTAGGTATATATTAAACGTGTACCTAGGTATATCTAAAATGATGTTAAATAGGTGAATTAGAAAAAATAGATTAGGTAGGTACAAAAAATGTGATATGTAACTACTTATCTACAATTTTTTTTTACATATCTAACGTTTCAATAACTTAAGTAATAAGAATGGCAGTAAAGATCCAATTTAATAGTACCTAATAGACGAAAAATATTTTTGTAGGTAGTTATAAAAATAAAAATACTTTAACAACACCAAGACAGAAGTAGTAAGTGTGGTACTTAATTAATAATAATACAAAGTACAAATATGATTATTTTCTTTGATTTTACTTCAAAAGTCATCTCAACATTAAGATTACTTAGTAATTTATAAGGAATAAGTATACGTAGTTATCTGACCTGTCATAGGTATACAAATAATAACAGGTTCGGATAAAAATCTTGTATTTGGTACGTTTATATAATACTTACGTATTACACTGTAAAATCATTGTTATTATGGTTTATCTATGAAATCTACTGTTATAATTATATATTTTGTACTTATATCACGGAGGTGTATAGCATGATTTTATTATTTTCGGCGTACCTATGTATAAACACTGTCTAATCATTAATCAAGTTTTTTTATCAATTTTATCAAAGGCACATTGTGATTGTCGGAATCGTTGTTATTGGCTGAATTTGTGGTAATCTTGTTACAACTGACCATCCATAGCCATCAGCAGAAAAGTCGCAATTCTGATATCTGCTGTGTGGGTTTGCCCCGTTTGGCCAGCTGGGGTGCGGGCCTCGAGGCGTGGCTTCCTTACCCGGGTGGTGCACAAGGCAACTTAATGCCCCAGTTTTGGTCTTTACTCTTTAAGTCGTTATTTGACCGGCTATAGGGTCTGCCATTCTTGGCTTAGGGTTCTAGGGCTCTTAGTGGCAATTGGAAGTAAGTTTGGTACTGAAACCAGGTCAAGTACGAAACAAATAGTGATGTTCGACAGCTACAGTATGTTGCGTACATTTTGGGAACTTACTCGCCATATTTCCTCTGTGTGTCATATCCAAAGTATGATTTTAGTTTAGCCCTTAATAATTTAAGGCTGAACCATACTTTTGACATGACAGTTGGACAGACATGCTATAATGCGCTGTCGCAGCAAGAATATACCATTAATTCAGCTAATCACAACAAATATTGAGATTGTTTTCATATTATAACCACAACTTTTGTGTTAACGGGGTAGCTAAGGACGGAGTAACAAAGGACGGCTGCAATATGTTAACTATACAGGAATACAAACGTACAATTGTTTATTATTGTTGTATAATTGTTATTCACAGGCATCGTTGGTAGTTGTGGAGACGGGTGGTGAGAGGCGCGGGGCGGATGTCGCTGGGCACGGAGAGGGGTGAGGGGGGTCGCGGCAGTCCCCGCTGCAATCGCCTTCAGGCCATGTCGTCGCCTTTGCCGTCCAATCGCTTCAGCTGGAATATGAAAAAAAATTGCTTCACAAAAATGTCGTTATTACCTACTACCCACCATAAATGCGAAAGTGTGTTTGTTTGTTAGGCTGTCCTGCAACCACGCCATAATGGAGGAACGGGTCGGCGTAATTTATTGCACGGGTATATGCCTGACCTGGAGAGTAAGATAGGCTACTTTTTATCCCAAAAAATCAAAGAGTCATGGGATTTCAAGAACCTAACTGCATGCGGAGGAATAAACGTCGCCGTCAGTCAAGCGTCAGAGTCGCTTCACTTGAACGACGTTCCCTACATTTGCATACTTAGTACCTACTCGTACATTACTCTGTTTCTCTGTCGTGGCGTCACTGACGCCATATACACTTAACTCGAAACTTCACCTAATTCCTCTTTTACCATTTTGGTATGGAATCCTAAAAAGCAATAATTACTACAATTAAAGCAATAAGCGACTAGCGAGCTTACACTTTGTTCCACAGTCCACGCAGTAGGAGCGAGACGTCCAGACCGCTTGTAATAAAGAAATTATCATAGTGAGGAGCCTTAAATACCTAAAAAATTAAAATTCTAATTTCCTAATTAGAATTTGTTACTGCACAGCGGGCGGAGGGACATATTATGACCCAATTGTGACAACGCGTATCAATCGATTGCGATTGTTAAGCAACAGTGACCCAATTCGGTAACTGAATGAGTGACCAAGCTTGGTACGGTTTCAGGAAAAATGAAGTCTGAACTTGAAACTGCATGTTGAGTGATTTATCGATATATTTGGCGATACAAAGTACAAATTGAGGCAGGATGGGTACGGCGCGTCTGTACTTTGTAGCTTCTCAATGTTTCGTCAGTAATCTTTCGTTTCCATTCCCACGCACAGACGCGTCCTTTCAATATTCCTCTTCCAGGTTAGCCCGCTTTCATCTTAGACTGCATCATCACTTACCACCAGGTGATATTGCAGTCAAGGGCTAAATTGTATCTGAATTTAAAAAAAATCATCCAGTCATTTCTATCTGACTCTACTCGCCTTCTGCCTGCATTAATCTCTATTCTCCACTTACTTCTTTCTCGTCGGCGGCTACTGGTCGGTAGCGCGGTGACAGTGAGTTGGAGTCGGGAGGTGGTGCCGAGAACCCGTGCACATACAGCAGAGCCGCTGCCACGCCGCCCGCCACTGGACCCGCCCAATATACCTGCAAAGGTCAAAACAGTTGATCAGCAGGTCTATTCCATACAAACAATAGAGTCTAACTCTTAATAAAATATAACTATAGGAAGTGTCTCTGCTGCTAGTGGTACCTACTATAGTTATGTGCCCAAATAGGTGACCTCTTTTGACAAAAAACCGCACAAAATGTAATTTACCGCTCTAGTGCCAATCTTCGCTAGTTAAGTAGTCGATATCGGCAAAGTAAAGCTCAAATCACTATTTTAGCGCTAGTTGTAGAAACTTGGCTGTTTCTTTTAAATTGACTCCGCCAGAAGACTCGCTCCCTTCTTGACCTCTACCTATATTTTGTGGAATTTTGACCTTACCACTCCTTTCAACCATTGATGGTTAAAAAATAATATCAATTAAGCAGATAAGTGTCTAAGTATACCTATTGATGTTAGCGGCAAGCTCAGATAATATTCTTTATCGATATTGTCACAATACTATCGCTTTTATCAGTAATAATTACGGCGTATAGTCAATTTAGTTTCAGATATAGGCCAATACAGGTGATTCGGTAGCGTTATCGGGATTAGAGCATCTCATATACCTACCTATCTCACGTGGCCAAGGTCTCAAATATCGATTTTAGGATAGGCAGCGATAGGATAGGTACTTTCGATAGAATGCCTCGATACAAACTAAAATATGTTAGTGATCAGCTGTCAACATAGTGTCAACACGAAGACCATTTGACACGAAGTGACAATATTAAATTCCTGGTAGGTAAGGTCTGTACACTCGGTAGAGCGATTCGGCTCAAAAAAGATCTTCATGAGAAACGCACTACCTGACAATAATAGATAATCGTGGAGTTCAAACCGCTGCGCTGGATCTTGAACAAAGATATATTTTAAGACTAGAAAGATGAAATTCTGCATGTAGTTTTTCTCTATAACGTAGAAGTTAATAAATGCCTTTAAAACCCCTCCAAGCAGGGAAGATAGCACCCAAGCAAAGCCAAGGCGAGTCAGCCAGTAGCTTATAGGTAATTAAAATCATTAATTACGGTTAAAAATACCTACAGGATATTATTTGAATAAGTACCATATTGTAATTGACCTAAATGACGTATTTAGCAGGTGTTGTTTTGCACTTAGTTTTTATCAAAGGTACCTAGGTACACGATCATACCTACGAGTATTGAGTACATATTGACTTGGTATAGCTATATAGGTACTTGGAGTTGGATGTATGGTTTCGTGATTGTTGATGACCTCACGCTATTCTCAATCTTATTTATAATCAACTATGACTATATTAGGGCCTATGGAATCATTTTAATAAATCATTGATGTAAATATAGCCTAGGCATACCGATATGCTGGAATATGTTAGGTATCATCGTGCCCTATGGAATAACTTTACGCCGACTTCAAAAAAAGCGTTTGATGCAGCTAAAATGATTTAGAAGTTTAACAAGCCTATCTCACATCATCATCATCATGATTAATTAATCAACCTATCACCGGCCCACTAGTGAGTACGGGTCTATACTCTCAGAATGAGATGGGGTTATGCCATAGTCCGTTACGATGGCCAACTGCGGATTGGCAGACTTCATCACCTCTAAAAACATTATGGAGAATTCTCAGGCATTCAGGTTTCCTCACGATGTTTTTCGCCACCGTTAAAGCAAGTGATATTTACGTAATTGCATAAAACCCAAAACTCCCATCCATAAGTTAGAGGTGCAGTCTCGGGGTAGAATCGCCGACCTCCCGAATACGAAGAGAGCTATCTCACATACCTACAGGCGCAATTTTTTTATAGGTAGATCTATAGTATTTTAAAACAAATATACGTACACCGTATATTTATTTTAAAATAAATAAATAATAAAAAACTTACGTTTCACATCTCGTTTCTTAGCGAATTATCTACCTATGGACCCAATATATTTCAAAGATGCCACATGCGTTCCTAAACAAATATACGACAAATCCAATTGGATTTTTCTGATTTACTGTTTGGCAACATGATTGGTTGATGGTAACAATCGGAGCTATTCCAGCAGGAATTTTGTACCTACTTGTTTGGAAACTGGAAGATTATTTAAAAAAGTAATGTGATTTTCTTACCCAATGATCACTCCATTCACTGGCAACCAAAGCAGATCCGAATGAGCGAGCAGGGTTCATAGCGGAGCCAGTGTAGTCGACCGCGAGGAGGTGGCCCAGCGTCACGGTGAGACCGATTGCGAGAGGGGCAGTTGATTTGCTGTCGGGTTTGTTCGCATCGCAAACCTGTGAAATCATCAGCAATGTTAAAAAGGTTTTGTTGATCGGCTACAAGTAAGCGCTTCATATTTTTACGGTTCCGTACCTAAAAAGGAAAAACGGAATCCTTATAAGATCACTTTGTTTGTCTGTCCGTCTGTCGTGTCTGTCAAAAAGCCGCTATTAGATCCCTTGACTGTGAAGTCACCTGGTGGTAAGCGATGATGCAGTCGAAGATGGTAGCGGAACAACTTGGAAGAGATATCCTTATCGGTTTCTATACGACATCGTATCGCTACGCTTAATCGTATGGCGACACGCAGTCGCCGGTAGGGTAATACAAGTAACTAGCCACGGTCGTACGTAGCCCCCCACCAGACCAGACCAGAGACAATTTAGAAATTGAAATTTCTCCCAAGTTGTAGGGAATTGAACCCAGGACCTTCCACTTATAAGACCACAGCGCTCACTGCTGCGCCTAGGAGATCGTCCATACTTTACTGCGATGTTCCAAAATGGAAGGTAGCCTAAGTAAATACTGTAAATATAGATAGACTTTATTTTCGTAAAACTCCGGTTCGAAGGACCGAATGCAAGATACATTTGAATTTCCGTAATAGCAACTTTAATTAATTATTTATTCTTGATTTTAAACGTTTTCCGCTAAACAATAATTTTATCCAGTTTGACAGCAGCGGTTCATGCCTGAATGCTATGATCTGACACGCAAAGCCACGCAAACAATATTCTAGGTTAACTCTGAGGCGAAAGACCGTTGCTATAGCTTTGCTAGATAATACCTACTTAAAATTTAAATTACCTACTATCTATACCTAAGTATTATACTTAAATACTAAAGTCTTTTTGTTGGTTTATACTTTTCGATTATGCTGCAACAAAGCACTGTGATTTTTCATGGAGAATTAAAGACTTGGAAAGTAACACGACTACTTTTTATCCCGTAAAACCTAAGAGTTCCCAAAGGATTTTAAAAACTCAACCCATATGGTTAACACGTTTTAAAAACCCCAAACGTCTATATTTTAAACTTTGTTGTCTTTCTGCCTGCCTCGAAATTTGTTTATCGATTGTTACAAGACATTAGCAGTACATCCCTAAAGAGATAAAGGTAGGTACCTAGCTACGTACCACCCCAGATTATTACTTGCATAGGTCAGAAAAAAGTGAAGGTACCCGAGAAAAAAGAGTTCCCACGAAAAGAAACATATATACACGTCGAAAAAGTTGTCGGTAAAAGCTAGTATAGCTATGTAGGTAAATGTTTTATATTGCGACTAAAACCTACTTAATTAATTCCTAAGAATTCGTAGTTAGGTATAAAAATTGATTTGTTTTTGTTGTGCATCTAAATACCGTGCAAGGAAATGACTGTTGCAAATCGAATACCTAGCAACGTTTTAAATATTCCAACGTGCAACGAGCACAGATTAGCGTACTACGCACGGAACAGAAAAAACAGTGGAAGTGCTAAGTAGGCGTGGCACGCGTGCCACAATTAAGCATCGTTATGCTTAACGGATCCCAGTCGCGTTCTAACATCGCGTAGAGTTGGTAGTCTCGCGACAAATTCATATTGCCCTAGCAATGCCGTACTGTTCCGTTTTGGAGTGTAAAAATGATAGTAGGACAAAAAATCTTAAAAATGGAGGTATTTCGTATCATCGGTAAGTAGGATTTTCATTGTTTTCTAATAAATCTTAATTTATTTCAATTTACTAATATTTAATAGAACGGTTAGTCAAAATCAACCTTAAACCATTAAGATAAAGTTTATTTTGGATTGATTCTATTCAATAGCGCTCGTTCGCTACTCAAGTAGTGATGTGGCCAAGTCGAATATTGAATTTATCGATTATATCGGTACAAGGAAATAAATAGTAAAGTAATAATTATAATTTATTAATGAGTGAGACGTTGCATTGATCACTAAATAGACATCAGTAGTTCCTTTAACCTTCATTTTAAATATTTTTAGGTTTCCCAAAGATGCAAGCATCAAAGAGAAATGGATAGATGCAACGAGTAGAGTTAATTGGATACCAACCGAACTGTTCGTCAGCTGTTGAAAGGATAAACAGAAGTAGTATGTCTCAAGATATGTCACAACACGATCAAATTGAGGACGATTCAGAAATTGAAGAACTAGGAGGGCACTTTTCTGATTTCAGTAATAAAGCAATAGCCCATATTGCTGGTTACATTGCCCGAATGTTAATGAAAAAAATAAACTGTGATGTCTGTGTTGACGCATTAGTGACACATCATTTTCAACCAGAGATTTTCGAAAAGAAGTAGCGATAACTCAAATAATGCGAAAGTTCATAGGAACTCTTTTATTTAACGATATTGCCTCCCATCAAATTGGCGAATTTCTTGCGTCCAATCACGTTACCGATTTGATGAAGGCAATAGTCGAAAAATATATAAATGTTCGCATACATCATTTATTAAAATTAAAAATAAGACTTTCGAAACGCCAGTTTCTTAACAAATATGTTTTATTTCAAGGGCAATAAATAAAATTTTACTATTTTCATACGTTGCAGTATTTATAGTGCATACTTGTAAAAGGCATGCACACATACCAGCACTTTTATTCAATTTTATATTTACCTTTTTCTAATTTTATTTTAGCGAATGAACAAAATAACGCGTATCTATCGATATCGATAGATAATTCAATGAGCTACGTGGTGCGGCCTTGGCTGAGTAGCATTAGAAATCGACCGATCACGAAAATGTCAACCATATGTTCAACGCTATTAAGTTTATAATTGCTACCACTTAGAATACCGCCATCTATGGTTAAGTAGGGGAATTAACTGGACAATCGAATCTAGTGTGACTATAGCTCGTAAGTACGTTCTTCCGCTAAAGCAAAATAAATCTTATTTCTAGAACGTCAGGGTTTGTTTCCAAATCTGTGACGTAGGCTAGTTTTGACTAAACTTAAAACGACAAATCAAACGGTTTGTTTCTTTGTAGTGCAATATATGTTTATCGGTATATTTGTATGAGTTTGGCGACAGCGGTTCCTATAGTAATTTTGGTGCATTGCACTTCCACTGTTTTTTCTACTACGTACATACCTACTTAGATTAGCTCGAATCGCTTAGGGCCATAGCATACATGATACTTTTAGGATCAGCGATCGGCGAATTAGTTGCTTTTCGAAAGCTCGACGCCGCATTCATTTCAACGTTCCAATCCACGCACATACAATCTTCAGTGTAACGATTGCTTTTCAAAAGCTCGATGCCAAGTTCATCGCAAAGCTGAAATTGGCGTTCGAAATTCGAATGTGTGCGGAGTGAAACGTGCAGTCATAATATTACCGTGGTGCAGTCGTCGCTGCGATAGGTCAAGTCTGTTCGTTTAAATATGGTTGCCTCTGTAACTTTATTATTATATATTTTGTATTCGAATTGTATTATATACTATAACCATAAGAATAAAATAGTACCCTTTCTATTTTATTCTTAAATTAGAAAACATTTATTAACAAACACAGTAAACAATAATAAGATAAAAGCAAAATAATAACTTCACCTGTGAGTGTACTGACACTATCTTAGTGAACAAACTATAACTACTATCAAAATAACTCGCAGCTTCTAGCTTCTAGCAAGCAAATGGCATTTAAATCGCCAATTGCCAATGCTATAAGGAACGTGTGTGCTTTGGTCCTTAGTAATGAGAGTCGTCACGGAAGCTAATCTTTTATTAGGTACTTACTAAGTATTCAACAACGATCGTATATATCATTGTATCTACTTTTAAATAAGTAAATGTGATGCTTCACATTAATCCGAAGGCGATGTTCCGAACTGAAATAAAGAATATTATACCTATAACCTATCGTCACTAATTGTCCTGCTTGATGTTCCAAGCAAGTAATTTTATTCCTCCTTTATAAACTGTTAGCAATATTATAGGTAGGCTATTGAAGCAAGTAGGTATGCACCTAGCAAATACACAAGGTGAACGCTAGCAAAAACGAAGACAGGTGATAACTGATAATGTAGGTACCTACTACCTACCACAAAAAAAACGCGGTTGTTTTATATCCTGTATTTTTTAAAGTTCACAATATATTGCAAATAAATATCTGACTGACACTAGAGGTCAATGAATGTTACGTAAATAGGCCACTCGGGGTCAATGTCGCGTCGTAGGTGGGGCATTGACCCGAGTTTTGCATGCTATATATAATTTGTAGGTTTGAAAAATACTAAAGCACCTAAAACTGCAAAATAAGGCAAATGGTTATTTGCATTGGAATGTGTTTTAGGTAATATAATAATAACCCTAAGTTTTTCCTAGCGTAGGTACATCGTGTATAGCTACGTTTTAAAAAAAATAAAACGATACGAACTGGGTGATAATAAAGATATACCTACCTACGTAGATATTGGCTACGGGCTGCAGCCTTTTTCTCAGGGTAGGTAGTACCTACTAAGCATAAAATAGATAGTACCTACCTAGGTATTTGAGATACGAGCTACGAGTATAAATGTACTAGGGTAGCTGTACACTCAACATTTACGAATTTTAAAGTACCTGCCTACTAGAAAACGATAAGTTAAAGTTATTAGCTACTTATTTATAGTTTAGCATAGATAGATAGATATCTAGAACTTTAGTATTCAATGAAGTTTAAATTGTATCCAAATGGACTGGAATTGTTGGCAAGATTCCACATAAGTAAATACCCATACTTAGGCCTCAATTTAATGTTAGATGAACGACCATGTGACTTCATAAGAAACTTTTGTGTTCACTAGGATTCAGTTCAAGCTTATTGTGAGCTTATTCAAAGAATGACGTGTAACATACTCCAATCACCTCCAACTGTTACAAAGGAAACCGGTTTAAATCAAGTCATAGTGATATTATATACCTATCTACTGTGATACCTATAGTATAGATATTTATCGCCGAATCTCTAAAAAACGAGAGCAGATTCGGGGAACCCGACACCAACCGACACCGAAAACTTACAACTGCCACTTCACCACAAACAAAAAGTTAACCTGTCTTCATAACTGCCTATCAAAGTTGCCGGTCGACTTTTTTATATTTTGATAATAAATAAATAATCTTCCTCAAATTCCTATTGAGTTTCACCAATATTTAACATGTATTATAAATAGAGAGCGATATTAGTAATGTATTGCAAAAAATTATAAGGCACAGACATTAGGTAACTAAGTGTAATTAATTATTTTTAAGTATTTAAATCGGTAGGTAGGTTAGTACCTAATGCTTAGTCTTAATTTACAAACCAAAGCTTCTAACGTTAGACTACTTCACCTACTTGAAATAAGCTTGGATCTTTGCATATAGCGATATTTTCACGTGCAGTCAACGCGCGTTTTACAAACGCTCATCGACAGTGTATGCAAAGTTTTAAACATGCTGAGCTGGTCTGTCTGGAGTGTTTTATATCTGTCTGACATTCTTCAACTGCACGTGAAAATACCACCTGCAAGGGGTAAAGAGTAAAGACACATATGTATCTATCTCTTGAGTTGCTACGAAAAAAATTCGACGGTTAATGCATTACTTACCCCACAAACCACAAAAACGAGCACGAATCCGAGGAAGAACTCGATGCCGAAGCCTTGCAGTGCGGTCACATTCTTGCCCAACCCTGTGACACCTAATTTTCCAGCCACCGCGTCGGGGGTGAAAGCCTTCAACAGGCCGGAGCCGGCGGCCGCGCCTGCGCACTGAGCGATGACGTACAGGATTGCTCTCACTGGCTTAACTTTACCAGTTGCAGCCATTCCAGCAGTGACCGCCGGGTTAACGTGACCACCTGATACATGTCCTATTGTCTGTAACACAAAGAAAATAAAATTTCAGATGCACATTCAATTTGGTGTAGATCAAAAGTGGGGTAGAACTTACTAGCAACCCATTAGAAAGAAGAAGATGGAATATACATATTTAGCTATGTAATAAAATGGCCACAGTCGGGTTAGAGTTAAATATCAACCTACCCACCAAAAACGCGTTTAGAAAGCGTTGACGTGTAAACTTCCATTGTAGCTATTTGTTTAATTCTTATGCTTTTTAAACGCGCGTTTGAAAAGCTTCCGTGCGAACGAGGATTACGATTTGCGAATGATTTACCAACTAACTGTTTTTTCTTACAAACTAATGAAGGTAAAGGTAAGTATAATTTAAAGTAGGTAACAAAAGTTTCTAAATTGTACTGAGTAAGGCAGCATTAAATATGTAATTAAGTAAGTAGGTAATTAAAGTATTTTCTTCTTTTATTTATTAGTTCGGTAGGTACCAGAAGAAGCAGCATTAAAGTGTGATCATCAAGAATTACTAGGTATATCATTATTATTAATAGATTTAACCGCGTTTTCAGGACAGAGGTCTGTGGAACGTAGCGTCATGTATGAATAAGGAAAAATACATCTCGGATCAGAAAATTATTATTATTAAGTTGAATGTTCAGGACATTGAAATTATATGGTACTTTGTATCCTATAGCTACAACCCAAAATCAATAACAATATGTAAAAGGTACCTACGTATTGTTGTAAGACCTTTGTCCGCAAGGATGACGTTTTTTAAAAATAACGTGGGAACCCTGATTTTCCGAGATGAAAAAAAGATTCCGAAGAAATGAGAACCTCCTTCTTTTTTGAAGTCGGTTAAAAAGTAGCTTAGGCCACTCTCCAGGTCTTTAACTACATACCTACCTATACGCATGCAAAAATCTTGTCGATCCGTTGCTAAGTTGCGATGTGATTGAAGGACAGGTCAACAAACCAGTTAACCAACAAACAAAGTATAAGGTAAGGTGGTGTAACTTATAATGTGTAACGTTTTGGTACCTATGTACCTAGGATGGTTAGGGTACCTAGTGATAGGGCTAGTGATGATTAAAACCTTAAAACTATTGAAAGGTTGCTGAAGAACTGCGTTCTAGCGGCACTGTATTGGAACCTATTGGAGCTTTAAGTATTGTATAGAAAAGTAGGTATTTCTCGTTTTCGAAAATTTTCCTAAAATAACATAATGAAATGCATGCATAAGTTAGATATAACGAGAGGATAAAACTAACCGGCTTTAGTAAATTATTCAATCAAGTTTTAAAACCTCTATTTGTATTTATTACCTACTCTAGCGAACATCAATAAACGGTGTGATAAAAGCTTTTGTAAAAATTTGCGTATAGTCTGCCTTTTAAAATATGTATAAATATTAGGTTCCTAGGTATCTAACTATTTAGAAGGAGGAACTGACTCACTGATATCAAAGTTGTCTATCTTGTTTGGCAAGAAGCAATGTCATAGAGCACAAGTAAAAAGAAAAATCCGAAAATCATTTTGTAACTTATCAGTTAAGTATGTGTGACATGACATAGTCTACTTTTTTTAAGAGTTCCCACGGGATATTTAAAAACTTAAGTCCACGCGGACTGTCGCAGGCATTAGCTAGATTTTTGGTACCTATGTAGAGTTGGCGATACGAAAAAAATATTGATCTTGAACCTACTCACTAGTGGGTTACATATCGATGCCTTTAGTGCTACGAAGGTGCATGAGGGGTAAGTGATAACAGTAGTTTTACTCACCGAAACGATAGCGAAGACTGAGAGGCCGAAAGCGAGCGCAATCAGCACGATGTCAGCCGGGGCATCCAAGCCATTTGAGACGTTGATGCAGGCGCCGCATCCGAAGAGATTCAGCAGCAGGTTACCTGAGTTATAACATCATTAGCATATTTGAGGAGATGGCGTACAAAACGGTGTTACTGTGTGTACCGTTTTGGTCGAAATCACGAACTTAGGACTCAATTTTAGCACACTTTTAGGCCGTTTTGCTTGGAAATGAGTTCAAGTTTGTATTCAGTGATCGTAATCATGGGAAAACCTTTTGTAAACATCGAATATATCATTAATTCTAATTTCCTATTAAGTAAACATTTTATTGGATAATTTTAATCTCGAAAGCCTTCTTGATTTATGTTTACTTACTTAAATCAAAAACATACAAATTTTAAGATACGTTATACAGGTACCTTAGATGTCGTGAATGTATGTATGCATAGGTTTATAATTCAATAATATTCTTCGTACTTATCTAAACAAGAAGGAAAACAACTACTAGTCTCTCCTGAACGCCTATATTACCTAAATGACGAATCCCAAGTCCCAGAATTATAAAATAACAGAAGCTCATACTCGGAATATAAGGAAAATTTAATTAATTAAATAATTTTAGTTTAAGAATAATATTTGTTTACATGTAAATTCTTCGCGGTTAGATTTATTTAAATTACCTACAATACGTTTTGTATTTATGAGTAAATCAATAAGTAGGCATTAATAAATAAATTACCTAGTACAGTCGAGGAATATGATTCATTATAATTCAATGTATCTGTTGGTATAAAGCTCAGATCGGTAGCTCCTGGTAAGTTTGTTGCAAAAGTTTGCCATTAAATTCTAGCTAAGTATTAATTTTATTATTTAGAGCGATAAGGTCAATTATACCTACTAGTTTCTTCGTATTTGATATGTAGAAGTTCTTGGACATTTAAAAAGAGCAACCGTCGAGTTTCTTGCTGGTTCTTCCCCGTAGAAAAGACTTCTTGAATCAATGCATGGCGGATTCAAAGGCATTTGTAAAAGTTCATTTGAATGAAAAACATTTCTATTTTCAATTGCATAGCCAAAGGCTATAATCATATTTGCGGTTTCAAATGCAGACTACGGAATTAGAAAAAAATGAGAAAAGTGGTTGAGTCACCGTAAAGAGGCCGACCTATATATAATGAACGCTAGGAATACGTATTTATAATGTGTGGTGGGGAGATGAAAGAATATTTAAGACTAGATGGTTCTAATTAAAACAATACCTCAAAATTCTACTTACCTACAAATTCAGCGAGAAGAGCTTTGCTGATTCCTTTTGCTCCTCCGGACAGTTCATTTAGGCCGAGCTTGTTACTCATTTCACCCATTGTTCTGTAACAAAAAATAAAACAATTTTATATGCCTGGTTACTAAAATTACTTTGGTTTCTTCCTATTAGACGTACTTTGAAATAAATTATTCTACCTATGTACCACTCCGAAGTTTCTTACCGGCTCGTCTCAATAGAATATGTAGCTGGATTCCGTAAAACCTGCATCAATCATTATGTTGCAACAATGCATTGTAGCCAATAAGCAGCGACCGTCAGCCAATCAGAGGTGATTGCAATCGGGACACTGCCATTCTACCGCAATCGAGCTGCCGTTTTCCGAGTGTAGAGTAGCTGTAGGCATAACTAGCAATGACTTCTAGGTATTCCCATAGATGTCATTGGGTATAAGTTGTCTCACATGAAATAAATTTTGAATTTTGTGAACTACAAAACTATCCTAAAACTGCCTGTTAATAGGTATCAAGTACCTTACGGAAGGAAGGCCATCCTAAATCGGTGGTAGAGAAAGTGTAGATGTGATGATTCGAAAGCACTGTATTGTAATTTGTATTTGTACGATTTAGTTTTGTTAAAGTTTACATGTAATAGGTACTTTTTCTAACTATTTAAACTGCGTACCGGGCTACGGTCCAACATCTTGAACAATAATATATTTTTTTTAAAAGAATATTAGACATGTTAATCATGACTTATATACTCCCCTTTCCCCTCCAATTAAGCGTAAAGCTTGTGCCAGGAGTGGGTACGACAATAGTGCAACTTTTCGGAATTCAGTCAGCTCCTCAACCGTTGAGCTATCGAGGCTCTAGTTAAAAGAGCATGCTTTATTTTACTTTTACGTGCTTTGACGTTTTTATTGCTTTAAATCATTTACAAACAGCGATTTATCGCGACGCGGTTCACAGAATCCTTAAAATTTCTCGGAATACAAGATACGCGGTGTTAATGTAATATTTTAGAAGTCAACTGGAATCTGGACGTAACCTGTTTAAAAACGTGCATTTACGGTACTTTGTTGAGTTGGTACCTATCTTGATGCACCGTACTTTTAAAGAGACATTATTATGCTGACGCTGTCTAAGATGACCTGGCACATTATTCGAATAAGTCGAAGAACACTAGACAATAGAAAAAGTATCATCTCGAATCGGTTGCAAGTCACTCTTTCTTTGACAACAATCAAACCCGATTTAGCATGACGGAGCAGTTTTGCCTTTTATCCATCTACCAAAATTAAAGTGACTACGTGACACCCGTTTTTATAATGACCTAATGCATTTGAAGGTGCATTTAGTTGGAAGGTGTCTGTGACTCTTTTACGAAGATCACCCTTCGAAGTTTTTTTTAGTTTAGAAGTTTTAGAAGTAGGTATCAATATGAGAAAGGTCAGAAATATATGCTTGCAACTTAGCGTACGTACGTATTAGGTAGTTATAAATATTCGGATATATTGGTCCTTCGAGCCAGATTTTTTAAGAGAGTTTTGGCAAATAAGTTAATTCTTATTCGTGGCCTTTCCAAAACAAACAGATTCCGATTAGTAATTGAATCATTATATCAGTATTATTTAACTAGCTAAACCTATCACGCTTCGCTGTGACTCAGTCTGTTTTGATTCATAATATTAGGGAAGTAAATAATTTCCGTTCCCTTGGGATCTTCGGGTTCTTTTAGTTTCACAGAGACAAACATACGAAAGCTGAATTTTTTTTTATATGTAAAGATAATACAAACGAAGTAAATAGAGATAATGTAACTACTAGGGGTACCTTTCAACTGATAGTGACTTTTAATGATATCTCGGTAACGATGCGGGTCGTTGGTTCGGTAAATCTGATAACATTATTTTCGCCTATTAGCATTTTTTCACGGAAAGCGGAAGGGCTTTCACAATAGCGGTACCAAAGGGCTGTACGTAGTTACCTACACCGTATGGTCATGAACAATCGGCCTAATAAGCACTGTGGCAGTACTATGTACAGTATAATATTAAATTTCAATGCCTATTGTACATTATACAAATATCTACAATCTACATGATAAAATTTAAAAACTAAAACTCGAGTATACCTACACCTCTTAAAAACGTCATCGCAGAATCACACATGAAAATTCTGGAATGTCTTAGTATGCTAATCCCCCGGCTTTGCTCGAGTGGACCAGCTAGTATACCTTTATTTTATAGTACCTACCTATTAGTAGATAGGTATATATAAAAGCTTTGAGGATACGAGGTGAGCCGAATGTGAATGTACCAGTTGGCAGCGATCCATATTTGACTGTATGCATCGAGAGTAGGTATGCAGTAAATGCACATCGCAAGGCTTTCGTGGTTCACCCTGACCGGGCCTTGGCTGACCTGCACCACTGACCATAAACGAGCCAGCTTTATACCTTTCCCGATTACTAATTATTGACAATGACCTTTTTCCGTTTTTGTAAATACGTAAGTAAGTACCTATATTCAAAAACTTTTCCTCGTGCGTTTAATTTAACCAATTCGCAGAATGAAAGTTTTATATTATAAATACCTACTGCCGAAGTGGCAGTGACTTTCGGAAGTACAATAATTATTATTAAATGAATTCAACAATGCATGTAAGCAACGAGGATAATCAAGTGTGCTTGGAAAACATTAAAAAAATTATGAATTGATTTCCAATTAAATGCCAATCAATGGATTTCAAAATGCAAACTGCATGAAAGTGCCATAGGAATCGGGTCAATCTAACTAGTTGAGAAATCCTTTGTAAGTTTAAAACAATTAAAGTATCTAATTAATACCTATGAAAGTTAGTTTAACTAGAAAAATAAAAATATTTATCTCATCATTTTTTTGGCATCATAAAAATTAGACATATTAGACATATAATTACTTTCTTAAATATTACGTAACCAATGCAATCATGCCTAGAGACTATGTATAGTCATCATGCTGATACTATTTGCCTTTGATTTAAATTTAGTTAGACTTGTAAATGTTAATAAGTTGGGACAACAAAGGGAGGTAGGTACGTACTGGTATTTCACGACAGTAATGCTTGCAAATGTTACGTGTAAATTATAATAAAATTTACTTTTATGGGACGATGGGTGGATTTATGCAGAAAATTTATTTTATTGGTCAAATGCCTAACGATGGCCTTATACCTGCTTGCTTGTTCAATCAATGGTGTTCAAGTATTTAAAAAAATATTAATTAAGTACCTATGTGCATGCACGTTTAGGCAAAAATATTTTTAAGGTTTTGTAGGCAGGTTGACTTAATTATAAAATTCATGCTAAGTAGACCTCTTCACACCTGATGGTCCCTTCCTGAGTCCTGCTGGGACATATCTAGCTCCTTTTTAGAAGTCGGTTAGTAAGGTACCTCCCTTTTTTTTTTTTTTTTTTTTTTTTTTTTTTTTTTTTTCCGCTGGTAAAAATGCAATTACGCATGCCGCTCAAAAGCGGGTATGTGGGGCTCACTGGCAATGCATTTGTGCTGCATTCATATAGCATACCCACTAAAAAACCCAGCGGTGCCGTCCACGTCAGGTTAGAGGCGTCTCAGGATCCCGGGTGTCGTATGCGACTGAGACGTCTCAGCGTTAAACCGGCACAGTTTTAGTGAGGGAGAAGATGAGCGTAATGTCTCCTTCTTCTCCCCTGTCTTCTTCTGCGGCGTGGGTGAGCGTCAGCGGACAGCTCTCGCACCCGCTCCGCGGCCTCCTTCAGTGTTATGACAGTTTCACAGAAGGAGGCCATCACACTCCAGCTCGTCTTACTGCTAATCATGCCGTCTATTATGCTCGACAGCGAGAAGTTTCCTCCAAGCCTAGACGACACGATGTGGCGCTGAGGCCCCCATGCCGCGCATTCCACCAGAGTGTGATATGCCGTATCTTCTGGCGCACCACACTCCTGGCAAGCTGGAGTCTCCTCCCGTCTCGCGATCTGATGCAGGTACTTGCCAAAGCAGCCATGCCCTGTAAGTACCTGCACCAATCGATACGTCAGTACTCCGTGCTTTCTCTTGAGCCAACGCTCAAGGTGTGGCCGGATCGCTTCAACTGACCAAATACCGGCGACAGGCGTCTCCAGATCCTCCTCCCATCTACGGATCAGCGCTGCCTCAGCCAGAGCTCTTCTTGAGCGGATCTCCTCTGCCTCCGGTTGCTCTCCACGGGCTCTCATTTCTGCACGGTAGCGGTACACCTCGGAGAGCACCTCAGC
Source organism: Maniola jurtina (assembly GCF_905333055.1). Taxonomy (NCBI): domain Eukaryota; kingdom Metazoa; phylum Arthropoda; class Insecta; order Lepidoptera; family Nymphalidae; genus Maniola; species Maniola jurtina. Next base: position 7,824,619 of record NC_060032.1, read on the forward strand.
CTGGAGTTCCCACGGTGGGTCGCCCGCTAGAAGGGTTGCAGCTGTCCAGGAGACCGTGCGGTATCCCCGGATCGCTCGAACTGCGATGATTCTTTGCGGTCTCCGCAAAAGCATCTTGTTATGTGGTGTCAGGGCATGTATCCATATTGGCGCCCCATACAGTGCCATGCTTCTAACTATCCCCGCATATAGTCGCCTGCAGTTGGATTCTGGCCCCCCAATGTTAGGCAGCAGTCTTCCCAAAGCAGCGGCGGCATTAACGAGCCTAGTGCCCAAAAGCTCGAAGTGCTTTTGAAAACGCCATCGTCCATCCAACACGAGGCCCAAATATTTCATGTTGGCCTTTACCGCTACTGTTGTGCCTTGCACAGTGATTTGTGCACCACGTGGCGGACCTCTGCGAGGACCATGAAAAAGGAGGGCCTCGGTTTTCGAGATAGAGACTCTCAAACCCAGCAACCGAATCCTATCCACAACCAGTGACGTGCCAATTTCCGCCAAACGAGCCGCCTCCTCATATGTCCTTCCACGGGCCGTGACGAGGGTATCATCCGCGTAGCAGAGGAGTCTCATCCGTGGAAGCAGCGGGGCCCGCAAGAGCCAATCGAAACCAATGTTCCAAAGCACCGGCCCAAGGACCGATCCCTGCGGAACCCCGCTGCAGACACGGCGCCGGAATATTTGCCCATTACTGCCCTCCCACAAGATTTGCCTGTCCTGCAAGTATGACTCCAGCAGTCGCTGGAGGTATAGTGGTACTCTGTGATAGCAAAGTGCTTCCAATAAAGTCTCAAATGGGAGACTATTGAAGGCATTTGCAACGTCAAGCGAGACTGCAAGAACCACTTCCCCTCTATCGATCGCTTCCATGGTCAGACTCTTCAAGGCATCCAGGGCATCCAGGGTCGAGCGACCTACCCTGAATCCATACTGTGCCTCAGATAGATTCGGGCCTACTGTCTCAAGGTGCTTTATGAGGCGAGTGGCAAGAATCTTTTCAAAGAGCTTGCCCGTCTCACTAAGCAGAACTATTGGTCTATATGCTGAAGGGGAATCCAGTGGGCGGCCCTCTTTGCGCAGCAGGCATAGCTTTCCTTCTTTCCAAGATTTCGGGAACTGTCCAGCACGTAGGCATTCGTCGAAGAGCTCCCTGAATTTCTCCCGCAGGCATTCCAGGGCAATATGAATAACTTTGCCCGGAATACCATCGGGTCCCGGTGCCGTCTTTCTAGCCCGTAAGCGGTCGAGTCCTAGGTCCAGCTCCTCCTCTGTGATAGGAGGAATGCCATCCGGCATGCCATCTCTCCCAAAAGGGGCTGACATAGGTGGGGGGAAGTGACTCTGTGAGTCAGGGAACAGTTCTCCAACTACACGCAAGAGGAGATCAGGTTGCAGGGTCTCCGTTATGGGTGCGCCTTGTGTGCGAAGCTTATTTCGTGCAGCACGGTAGGGACGTCCCCAGGGGTCCCTGTTTAGCGCCTCTAGCATCTCTTCACGGGCAGACTCCTTAGCCTTACTTATGGCCAGCTGCAATTCCTTCTTCGCCTGTTGATAAGCGCTCCGCGTTTGGCTATCCAGATCCGGGTTCAGACCGTTTCGCCTGCGATTCCGAACATATTCTCTGCGGGCTCTGTTGCAGGTTGCCCGGAGATTGGCGATTTCAGGGGACCACCAATACACGCGGCGACGAGGAGACCGACGCCGGGTCCGTGGCATAGATGCATCACAGATGTCTTTTAAGGCATTGCACAGCTGGTCAGAGTGTTCGTCCGCACTAATGTTGCTATTGTTGCTGGACGAGGACCACCGCAGTACAATGGCAGCTTCTTTAGCTAACTCGCGGTCCAGTAGACTCAAGCTCCAGCGCGGAAACTGGCTTGGGCTTCTTGAGTGGTTCCTCGGCCTCGGACGGGTAGAGATCTCAAAACGGATGTAATTATGATCCGAGAGGGTCTCCGCCTCTCCCTCTACTCTCCAGTTGACCACTCTGTCTGCAACCGCAGGAGTGGCAAATGACAGATCTACCACAGATCCCCCCTGCTGCCGCACACAGGTGTGTGTCGTTCCTCTATTGAGAAGGGACAAACCCGAAAGAAGAGCCCAGATCTGTACCGCCCTCCCCCTTGCATTTGTATTGGGATTTCCCCACGCCTGGGACTTTGCATTGAAATCGCCAAAAACGACGATGTGCGCTCCCGTCTGTCTATCAATAGCTGCTCTGACGGAGTCGAGGTAGGCTTCAAATTCTGCCAAGCTGCGGTTGGGCGAGAAATAAATGCCCACCACTACGTATTCCCCCCATTTTGCCACCGCGTATCCGGAACCTCTTTCTAATACCGTGAGCGAGATGTCGGTATTGTTTCTGGTCAGAACTGCTACCGACCCATCCAAGTCGCCAACCCAGTGTGATTGGGGAGGAATATAATAGGGTTCACAAGCGACTGCCAGATCTATTCCCCACTCCATCATTGATTGTAGCAAGAGATCTTGAGCCCCAGCGCAGTGGTTAAGGTTTGACTGGAGAAATCTTACATGACACGGCTGATTCATGATGACATTTCAGCTTCCTCTTGCGCCTGACGACGACCAGCGCTGGTGGCGGCCTGAGCCATTGAGACCATCTTACCCTTCACTGAGGGAGGGTTACAGCTCCTACCCCCCATGATATGTTCTGATGGTAGCCCTGCGTCTTTGCACACTGCGCAGCGCATTGGGGCTATGCATCCCAGCGATTTGTGACCGTTTCCACCGCACCGGAAGCACAGGTCGCCTCGGTTTGCTGTGGACGGACAGACTGGCTTTGTGTGCCCGATACCGAGGCACTTAAAGCAGCGCAAGGGGCGTTGCTCTAGCACATGGACCTCGGCAGAACTCCAACCGACCCGTAGCTTCCCGGCTTCCGAGATTACTTTAGCCACCTCTATGGGGCAGTGCAAGATGGCTGCGCCCACCCCTCTGGGGCCGGACTGCACTTCTCCCACTTTTAACGACTCGGTAGGACAGTTCCCAGCTCGCACGACGGCAGCAATTATCTTTTCTTTTGTGACCGAGTCATCAAGTCCAGTGACCCTGAGGGTCGCAAGCTTGGATGGGCGAACCACACTAGCCACGCCATCTAAAACAGTGCGGAGCCTGCTCGCTAGTAATTCCGCCTGTTCCGCCGTCTGGCCCTTAGGAAGCTCTAAGAGCCTGGCGCCTGTAGCCGCTCGGCGAATTTTTATTCCTTCGCCGATGCCAAGCTCCTCCAAGTTGACCTGACGCTCCGCCTGCTCCAGTATTTTAGCGTAGGTCACCCCCTTTTCTGCCGCTTCCGGCTGCAATGTGACTACGACCGCCGCGGTTTTAGGGGACGTAAGTTTCGGTTTAACCGGCTGACTTGTTTTGGCGGCAGTGGCAACCGTTGGGGTGGTGGCAGCGCCGGCTGTGGGCGGTGAGGTTTTTTTGGCCTTTTTGCCCTTTTTGACAACTGTTGCCCAGTCATTGACCTCCCTTGCCTCAACTCGACTGGGTCCAGCCATTGTCTCAGGAGTCCCAGCGGGCTTCGAGGCCACTGTAAAACTCCGAGTCATCGGGCCCATCCGAGCCGTTGGAGCAGCAGTAACTGTCTGCATCGCTGCCATTTCTCGGCTCTTATCCGCTGCTAAGGGCGGGCGGTGCACCTTCTCGGGCAGAAGCCTTTCCTCAATTCCGGCAAATCGGGCATCCAGCATGGCACCGACGGAGATAGCAATGGATGCTTTTAGCTCCTCGATGAGTTCCCCACTTAGGCTGGAGACGGACGTGGTATTTGCCGCCGCCATGGTCGCCTTCATCTCGCTAAATTCCCTTCGGTGGGCTTTTAACTCCGTCTTGAGGTTTTCCACCTCCTGGCGTAAGCGGCCATTGTCCACTCTAAGTCGTCGAGTTTCCTCGGCTTCCGTTCTGGATGCCAGAGCATCCACCATCTCTTGCAGAGCGGCAGCTGAGTCCTTAAGGAGCTTAGCATGTGAGCCCTTAAGGTGCCCTGATTTGGTGGCAACCTGAACTATAGTTGCCACGCTTTTACCTGCAACGGCTCGCAGCTCCTCGGCGCTGAGTTGGGTGGGGTCCTCTTTTTGTGCCTCTAAAGGAAAGTCTTCAGGGTCCAAGACGGGCTCAGATATCCTCTTGCGGCACACTCGATCTCGTAGGAATTGGTTGAAAGCTTCCTCTTTGGCCTCTTCCTTCGCCTTTCTGAGATTGACTCTGGCACGGGAGATTCCTGTACCTCGCCCTCGGCCTTTAGCCCTACCACGGCTTACGGATGAAGCCTTGGAGCTCTCCGAGTCCGGGTCCGAGTCAAGGCCTGATCGGAGCGGACTCCGAGTTCGAGAGCTATCTCTTGGTACCGACAATAGCCCGTGACTCCGCAACTTACGAGCAGCAGCTACATCCGTCTCCGTACTGATTCCGTCGTCCATTTGTACCTAAATGGGTGACCTGCTGGCGGCAAAGCCAAGCAGGTCAGCTATCAAGGGAACAAACACAGCCTAGCCTACAAGCATAAATTCCTATCCTAGCTTAGCTTAATCTAACCTATCCTAATTAATCTAACTTATCCTTATTAGTCTATCTTAACTTAGACTTAACAGCGTCCCTAGGTCACTTAAGTGTCACTAGGTCACCAGCAGGCAGCAACGTAGAATATCACAACACCACAGCACAGGCACAGTATTACCCCAGGCCGAAGCCGAGTTTATCGCACATTCATGAGTATGTACCTATTCACTCCGAATTCGAGGCCACGACAAGACGCGAGAATGCGTCCGCGCTTCGCGCGCCGCCCGTTCGTCCGTGTCGCACCGAGAACACAAGGCAATCGCAACACGTCTATCTCGCACGAGGTGCGATGAAGTAATCACTTAAAAATTAAAAATAAGTTTGTTGGTTTGTCTTTCGATCACGCCGCAACGGAGCAACGGATTGATGTGATTTTTTGCAGAGTGACACAGTCTGCTTTTTATCTCAAAAATCAAAGAGTTTCCACAAGATTTTAAAAACCTAAATCCACGCGGACGAAGTCGTGGGTATCAGCTAGTGAGCTATACAAATTACCGTAGCATAAAAGAGAACCTGAAAAAGAACTAAAAATGCGAGCTAATGATAGGGCAAAAAGTTTCACGGTTAATTCATAGGTATGACAGGATTTTACAGAAAGCACTAATGGATTACTCTAGTAAAAAATTCAAAACTTTTCGTAAAAAAAGTGCTCCACCTGAAAAATACCGAATGAAAACCTGTGATTATAACGACGGTTTGACATGTTAGTTCTGCCTCATAATAATAACATAGTAGCCATTATTGAGATAAAAATAGGAAAAATAATTTTAAATATCCTTTGTTTGAAAAATTTTTTATTAGAGAGGTAATTTAGGAGTTTGTTCTTTGGTCAATCTTGTAATGTAGTACAACAACCTACTGAGTATTTGGTAGGCTCGCAGATTGCCCGAGAGTTTCAGAGAAGACTTCAAGTTTTGTAAACGTCTTAGGTCATGATGTAATGTTATCGTTAAACTTTGTAGACCAAAGTTTTACCTTATCATGGAGGTATGAACGAGGTAAATTACTTGTGCCATCCACTTCGCTTTTTATTGGTGGTTAAAGTTTAACGGTAACGGTAACTTAATTTTAATAACTACATACCTGCTATGCGACTAGACCCTAGTATAAACAACAGTATTTTTTTAAATTACTAATGGATTCTTCAGGATGGCATCTATCATTATCTACCTACCTACCTATACCTACTAGCCCAAATGAAGGCAATTTTTAGTAAAAAACTAAAGGTAGTGAAATTAATTGTGAATAGGTGTGGGGGCCTCAGCAGAAAATACCAAAAAGTAAGCCATAAAAGCGTTGTATAGAATGTGTAGAAGAAGGCCTGAGGAGAACGGGTAAATATACAAACTTAGGCAAAGGACCGCGATAAATGGAACAAAACTATGGAGGAGGCCAAGACTCGCAAGAGATGTAGATAGTGCCACAGGATGATAATGAGTGGCATTAACACTAACGACCGATTTTAGTTAACTAGATACTTGTGCAATTAGACAAGTTCGAGATAAGAAAGTACAACTGATAATAAATAAATAAACAGACAATCTATCCATCATTCTATTCATAAATACATGAACCATTAAAAAGCAATAATCATAATGTACCTACTTCATTATTTATTCAGATTTTTACAATAACTACAGTTAGGTATACTTACATAGGCGACCATGTCTCGGATGGTCAATGAACCTGAGAAGAATGTTCAGGCACTCCATTGAGTGCCTGAACATTTTTATCAGTTTAGGGTATCAGATAGGAGGGATTCGAAGCTTCTAGTTTTTCTACGTGATCAAATCAAAAATGAGGAGATCCGTGAGAGTACCAGAGGTATATAGGTGCTGTATAGGTACCAGAACTATATAGGTACTCCGTACTACACAAGCAGGCATGCTAACGTTTCGATATGAAGTAGGTACTTACTAGTCATATCTTATGAAAATAATATATGCTTCCACTCAATAAAGAAATAGTTAAAATTAAATTCAGCTCACGATGGAATACGCACGCAAAATACACTAGGGATATATAAATTATACTGAATGTAACATGTCTCACGATTACCATATCGCTTCTCACTAATGTAGGTTTCATTTAAATTTTAAACAATTGTCCTTTATATTTATTGACGATTGAAAACAAATGAATGGTGAAATGGCGGTTAATACAACGACATAGATAAATTAAATAGATACCACTCCTTTACTCTACAATATAGATTCTATATGAAAAGAAGTTAGTATAGCGCTATTTCTGTCACGGAATACCATACAAATGACAGAGACAAAAATCTCAGTGGGCGTTAACCATTTTCAGTCACCAACCAATGCCAGTGCCACTCGGGATGATGTAAGGATTCTAAATATACCGCATACACCCAAATCTGTTCAGGCATTTAGAAGTTATGGTGGGATTAAGAAACTCTAATAGACATCTATACTAATAAATAAAATTGGAGTGTCTGTCTGTAATTTCGAAATAACTACCTCATATTAAGCTCATATGGTTATTTGAACGATACCAACACTGAATAACACGTTTTTAAAATTTTTGTCTCTCTGTCTGTCTGTCTGTCTATCTGTTTGAAAAGGCTAATCTCCGGAACGGCTGAACCGATTTTGACGGGATTTTCACAGACAAGTTGAGGATTGACCAGGGCGTAACATAGGCTACTTTTTTAACCGACTTTCAAAAAGGGAGTTGTGTTTTTCTACCTATGTACACCGAAATCTCCGAGATTTCTGAACCGATTTGCGTAATTTTTTTTTAATCGATAGAGAAACTTTGCGACATTGTTTCATAAAAAATTTGAGTCCAACTCCTCAATCCTGATGCTGCAGGGGATCTGACCAATCCACGCGGGCGAAGCTGCGGGCATCAGCTAGTCATTAAATATATCCTGAATACATTACACTCCTTTTTAGAGTTCCGTACCTCAAAAGGAAAAACGGAACCCTTATAGCATCACTTTGTTGTCTGTCTGTTTGTCTGTCTGTCTGTCACTCCATCCGTCAGCCCGTTAGGTACCTGTATATTCTAAAACAGATTTTTGTTTATTTATTAATTTGTTTTTATTATTTTGATTTTTATTTATTATATTATAAATAGTTTTTGATTTATCGTGCAAAATGTCAGAAAAAATACCCGAGTACGGAACCCTCAGTGCGCGAGTCTGACTCGCACTGTGCCGGTTTTTTTTAAGCAGCCGTGTAAATTTCCATCAGCAATCAAAATTAGTGTATTATCTTTAAATCAGAGCTTTTATTTCTGCCATATAAATACTACGAATCAGTTTATGGTGTACGCTTACTATATACTACCTATTTACCAAGTTTATGGTAACGAGTTACCTACTACAATCACATATGCGCCAAGCGGAATATCCGGATTCTAATTTGACTAATGCATTGTTGTTGTAGGTAATATTTCGTTGGTGTTATATGCCTGATACATGCTTGATAATGACGTAAGCTTGGAAAAAAGTTCACGAACACAGTGACAATATCGTTATTTCCGCTGTGTCTATTCATTTGAATATCAAACGAACCCTATAATAAATTGTTAGTTAGTTAGTTGTTAGTTGATTTTGTGTATAGCGCTTTTCAGGTAGGTAGGTAAGTACATTTTCTTTTCTCTTGTTCTATAGAAAATCAGGTAAGTAGGTAACTGATAGGTACATCTATTGGGTACTCACTATAAATTATTATTATAACCCATAGTAGGTAATTAATATGACGTTTATGCTGAAAGCCTAGAGTATCTAAACATAAAGAACAAATGGATAGATGTTTTAACGAGAAAATGTATTATATTTTTTATGTAGCGTATAATGTTAATAATGTACTTAGTGTTTGAATAATAGTTATTATAATAGATACTAGAAAATTGCAAACAATACTCAATTTCGCAAAAAAAAAAGGTATGCTTATTTTATAATCTCATTTTTAATGTTTTACCCACATTTTAAAGGAAAATGTCTAAATAATTTTAAGACACATCAAAAATTACGGAACCGGCAGGATTCATTAACCTTGCTTCTCTCTGGGTATCGGACCTGGCTACTTGGCTACTTTATCAAGAAATATTTAGACATGCTCAGTAGGTTGAATTGAGTTCATATTGTGTTTACACGAAGTTGGACGTCAGTGATTAATAGGTTCACGCGAAGATAGTAATTTTGTTATATTGGATGGCATCTGCGTGACTGCGTTTGTTAAGATTAAGTCTGATGTTAACTACATTAGTGATGGAAAATGGACTATTGTCTACGCTTGGTTCGATTGACAATCATTAGCATAAAAAATCCTTCATTATATATTATGTACCTACACGCAATCAATACGCTCTGACACGCAATAAGAAGCTTCAGTTGCGTGATGCGTCATACTTATTCATAACTTTTCAAGCACGCTGAAATCGCAGTGCACTGGGGTTTTATCATTCTAAGTGCCGTGCCTATAGGCTCAAAAAGGCCCCCCCAAAGTCTTAACTGCCGTAGTTTGAATGCTACAGTGCTGTGACGATCGCAATTGGCCCCTGATTGGCTTTTACTCCCTCACTATTGACTGAAGTGCATTGTTTAAACAAGAATGCCATAAATCCAGCCAATCACAGTTAAAGAGATTGTATCAAAGATCATTGCAATTTTTACGCAATCGATCGGTCAAGTTTGTCAGAAGATTCATGGAGGTTGTTGTCGTTGAAAGGTCGGAGTCAAGAGTCACGAGCCTTCATCATATCTCAAATTTTAGGGAATGTGCCCAAGTCAGTTTTTTCCCATAATTGCCTATTACTGGCTCATCTTGTTCATCTTATGATCCTTGTATGATCTTATCGCTATGATGGTCCATCTTGGTACGATATTTGGTTCTAGTTGTCATCATGAGGATGTCGAATCGTTCCCATCACTAGAATGACTTTAGCGGCATCAAAAGCGGCCGTAACTCGTAACACACGCATTAGCGCGGCTTTACGATTTGTATACTGTTTGTGTGCCGCTGCAGCGAGCCTTGGGCCGGTCGTAACCGTAACGTGGAAATATTTAGCTGTCGATGTCGCGCCGTGCCAATTCTTTACTTTTAATAAAATTTGCTTATATAATAACTAGATCATGTCCTCAACGTCTGCGTGGATTTGGCTCTTTGATTTTCTGGAATAAAATTATGTCACTCGCCAGGTCTTTAACTATTCGTATATCCATTGCAAAAAATCACGTAGATCCGTTGCTCCGTGCGGCTCCGTTGTTATCCCGGATAAATCAAAGAGTTCCCACGAGATTTAAAAAACTAAATCCACGCGGAGAAAGTCGTGGCCATCAGCTAGTAACTCATATTTACCTACTTATAACTCAATCTGCGACATACGGCATTTCTTCCTACGTAGATACCTAGTAAGAACTTGAAATTTGAAGAAGTCATTAGACTTGCACCGCTGCACTTGCACTCCGCATTGACGAAGTTTGTTATATTAACACGTTAAGATTATATTTTGATGGATGATTTTTGATAAGATTGGTTATCAGGGCATCTTCACTTCTTAAGTCACTGACTGTGACTGACATTGAAGTTGGGAACCTTGGGAAAGTTTCAATTCCAAACAAGGTAATTTACGACATAGAATGTGTACATCGTTCATGACTATGATATGTTTAAATTACCTACATGTTCCTAATCTATGCCCTAATTCGCACAAGCGTCAAAAAAGCGTTGCGTTAAAACCTGGCGTTGCGTTGAAAATACAAAGTGCCCGTTAAAAAAGCGTTGACGTCTGAACAGATACTTGGGAATGCATTTGTTCTATTTGAACGCTTTTTTAACGGACGTTAAAAAAGCTCTCGTGCGAAGGAGGCCTTAGTGTATAACACATATCTATGTGTATAACATATTATGTACATGTACAGTACATGTCATATTTGTAGTTTAGAATTATTTATCAGCTAAATCACAGATATCCAGATTAGGGACGAGTGGTTGTAAAGCGATTAGACATATAATTTTACTAAGAGGCACACGCCATAATTCATATTGTCTGATTTTTCTTATCACGATAAAATTTTATCAAAAAGAAAATTGTTTGGGGAAACGTTAATTTTATAATCTCTTTGAAGTTTAGCGTCACGGCATGTTTTAGTTTTGGCGTTAGGTACACAGACATGATGTGTATTACATAATCTAACAATCTAATTACTTGTATAATCTACTAATAAAGATTTATTTTATAATATTTTACAATATGATAATATTATGTTTTTTAATAGGCTAAGTGAGCGCTGTAATCTTATATTCTTACGAGGTCCCGTGTTTTAGACTCGACGGGGTCAATTTGGAACTTTGTTTTATCTTGATATAAGTATGTAAGCTAAGAATAATAAATAGGTTCTGATAGGTACGCACCTTGGAGAAAGTTAGAGCCGCGCCCGCATTAATAAAACAATCACAATCACCTTAATAAACATATAGTTATTTAGCAATAGGACCGTAAATGCTGTTGCAACGAACGAATGCCCATGCAACGCTCTAGGGGATTTCAATGATACTAAAGAAATCCGCCCTTAGGGACGATAACCATAATTTTTCCACAACAGCCTTCGCAACTCTATAATGAGCGTGATGACCTTATTTGCAAATACGGATTATAAGAAAACGATTGTGAAATCATAATAGTTTCTCGCCTTATTTAAACAAAAAATGCTGCATAGTTATAGGTTCCTAGGAATACAGAATACGGTGATAAATATTTCCTACAATACTAGTCTTGTGCTTCATCGAATTCATGAAATATATAATTTATTATTATATTCATAGAATGAGTCTCAATAGCTCACTGGATATGGTGTTGAAGGTAAGAATTCTGATATCATCTCCTCGTGTGCCAGCAGTTGAGTGTTAATTGTAAGAAACACCACAATTTAACTTATATATTATATTAACATATTTTACTTGGTGCTTAGTCTTAGGGTCTAAAAATCATTTTGGTGAGCATTTTTGTACCCTTATGTTAACATATCTAAATTATTCCTTATCTATAGGTACTATAAAGGGAATTTTGTGCAAAATTTTAGCTTTCTAGGTTCTTTAAGATTTGGGCTGGCTTTTGATGAGTCAGACAGTGAGTCAGGATTTATCTTTTTATGTTTCGATGTACATGTCTACTTAAATTAACATAATTAACTAGTTAACAGACACGAGCAAATGATATATAGGACAGCTTTAATTTTTTAACGTTTTGAAGATTAATTATCATTTTTCAAAAGTCAGTCAGCGTCACAGTTCTGTGCCCAGAATGGGTACTTATCTGCCTAATTTATGAAACTGAAAATATCGCTATCAATTTTCTTAAAAATATTTGAAGGTAAGCATTAAAGGCCCTGCTGATCAATGATGTCGTCAAAATTGCCTGTAGAACATATTATTTTATTCATGTTACTTGAAACTTTCAGGCACTTTAGGTTTAGAAAATTCAGATAGTAGACTAAAAGGATTAAATGTTTATAGAAATCGTTATGGGTAGAATTGTTTGCGTAAAGCCACAAATATGTAGTATGTACAAGTAGGTAAATCTTGTCACGTTCCTGGCTTAGTATAATTACTAATTATCCTGCACCTATATTTGCATGGAGGCATGGCAAAGTCTAGAAACATTTTCCATTTATAATAGAAATACATGTAATTATCGCGTGCCGCTGTCGCCTGTCATTGTAGTAAGCACCACTTCCGTGGTAGTAAATATTTTCCAGAAATATTATTGTAGTTTTACTATTATAAGTTTTTGTTTCTGGATTCTTCTAGCCAAGTAGGTTTCTACAGGTATCTTTTCTTAAAAAAATCAGCTTGATCAGAATTTGATACTTAACACAAATGCAGTTTAAAAAATTTAAATCGTGCTTCAAAATATCCATAAAGAATAGCGATCATTGGTCAAAATATTGTTAGTTACACGTTACGTGACGGTTCTAGACGGGCTAGACGAATCTATAAGGATTCCTTGTTTTGCTACGGAACCCTAAAAATGTAGTCTTTCGTCCGGTTCCTGGTGGGTTGTCGACAACAATATGATTTCAATCAATCATGATTGAGCCGTTTATATAGGTAGCCTACAAAAATTGGTCAAGTTCGTGTTAGAACACAAGGTAGGGTTTTGTACTTTTTGTAGCCATGCTAATTGTTAAAAACTTTGGCAGTCATTACTTCTGAAATGGTAGTTTTTCGAAAAACTGTCTAAATTATATCTAATGATAATTTTATAATACTTACGTATTTAACGAGGTATCACTCAAGTGGGAAACCCAAATATTTTTTCGACTCTCTGTTTTCTTTTTCAGGAGTTAGGCTGAAAATATTTTTTGTTTTCAATTTTAATACGCCTTGTAACAGTGTTGTATAACTGTACTTAATTTCAACTTTAGACTCTACCGGTCCTTATAGCCTATTTTTAAAATACACAGAAAGATAGACACACAGACGGACTGTATGAAATCATAAGGAGTTTTAGTTTTACTACGGAACCCTAAAAAAGCAGTAGGCCGAGAGAAGTTGACAACAGGATTATTGGTGTTAGCCGTTTAGCGAATTGCTGCAATTCTCAGGTCTATTCGGCACGGTAAGTAATGGACAGCTGTACTGGCAATAAGGTAATAGCCGACTTCCCTCGGGTAAGGCGCGCCCGTCGCCACAAGTAGAATGGTATATTTCATGTCTAATTTGCTTTCCGATTTGACGTAGATATTAGCAAATATTACGGGAGTGCCCGTAATAGCTTCAACACTCCCACTTTTATTAATTAAAACTTCAGCACGCTGCGAACACAAACTGTACTCTTCAAGCTCTGAATTTTTCCGGAAAATATTGGTCTAGACGGGAATAAGACTAAGTTTCGTAGACTTCGTCTTTTTTCGTTGATCTTAAGTTCTTTTCGTAAGTAGATAGGTACTTATGTAAGTTCTGTTTAGCAAATGAGGGAGTAGGTTGAACCAAACTGAATAATGTAGGTATACGTTTTATAAGTGATTACCCAGGTGATTAAAACTGAATAAATCTGCTTCGTAAAAGTTATTTCAGCATGGCTTTCCACTTCCTTTCTATGGTATGCTACATTTGGTATTCTAAATTACTTTCAATATGCAGCTATTTTTCATATTTCGGTATCCAAGGAAGTTATGGAACAATGGAATTAATATATGCAAGTAGCCAAATATTTTATGGACTAAGGTAAAATTTGTCCTTGTATTTTTATTTAACTTATAAGGTTCGCTCGAGATAGGAATCCATGACCGTCATGCCTCTTACCTACTGCTCATTATAATACCTAATATAAAAAAAACCCAGCCAAGTGCGAGTCAGACTCGCACACCGAAGTTCCGCACTCGGGTATATTTTCGACATTTTGCACGATGACTAAAAATCTGTATTAGAATAAAAAAGTAAAGCCCTTTCATATTATAATACCCGACTTGGTATTGTTATCTTACTTTGAAAATTAAAAATACTAAATTATTTGTTCATGAATTTATTTTTTGTGATGCTACCACAAATTCACGGTTTTCGGATTATTTCTTTTACTTGTGCTATAAGACCTACCTACCTTCCCATAGTCTTATAGTTTTGCCAAACATGATTCTAGGTCAACGGGAAGTACCTACCCTATGGGTTTTCATGAGTGATGAGAGACACGACAGACGAACAGACAGACGGACAGATGGCAGATGGATAGATGGACTGATGGACAGACAGACAGACAGACAGATAAGGCTTCCTTTTTTCCTTTTGAAGTACGGAATCCTAATGAATTTGCACATTAGAAATTGCTCTATTAAGTAACTTTTGTCTCGGTTGATTCCACTGGGTAGAAAATACTTACCTAGATACTTATAAAGGGCTTCCGAGACGGTCAAGGACGTAGATTTTTGCTTGAGTCAAGCATTTACGTGCTTGACAGTGCGTTCGCAAGCGAAATTCAAACAGTGTTCGGGGAATGAGAATAGTGCCGTTTGCTGGCTCAAGCTGCTTGGCGGGCGCATCAAGCTGCTTGATCAAGCAAAACAAAACTACGTGCTTGGCGTCAAGGCGCTTGACCGTCTCGGAAGACCTTTAGGTTGAAACAAGGAACTGGTACGCGGTGACACGAAATGTCTTCAAAGTCTAACCTTCTGCCGACACGCACATCTAACATCTGAGAAACATCATTTTGCAAATGAAAGTTTTTTATTGACAATAATTATTTATTAAGTAAGTATACCTACCTATTTCACGGTTATGTATAATTGTTAGTATGTATATACTAGTGACTTGTCTAGGTTTCGCACGAGTGCAATTTACTAAATGAAGATTTTCCAAAAATTGTTAGTTATACTAAACCTTGTCCTGATAATTACGAACCCTAACATAAAAATGTTGCCAAATCAGTCGAGCCGTTCTCAAAATAATGATGATAGATTTGAACATAAATACCTACCTACCTAAAAAAGCTGTGATAGCCTAGTGGTTAGAAAGAGTTTGATCCCGGGCACGCACCACTAACTTTTCAGTTATGTACGTTTTAAGAGCAATTTTAAATATCACTTGCTTTAACGGTGAAGGAAAACATCGTGAGGAAACCTGCATGCCTGAGAGTTCTCCATGTTCTCAAAGGTGTGTGAAGTCTGCCAATCCGCATTGGGCCAGCGTGGCAGACTATGGCCTTAACCCTTCTCATTCTGAGAGGAGACCCGTACTCAGTACGTAGTGGGGCTGAAATGGGTTGATCATGGTCACCTACCTACTATAGAACTACTCTACACACTACACTAGGTCCGTTGTGGAACTGATTGGATTTGAACCCGCATTGATAAGACTTATCGATGCGGGTAATATTTAGTATTTTTAGCTGAATAATTAGGTATTAGGTATGACATGGACGCTTGCTAATGATTTATTACCTATGTCGTAATAATCACAGGGTAAATAGTTACGCAGATACCTACTAATAATACGTAGAGAATACTCAATGCATACTAATAACAATAATTAGAATAAAGTAGGTACCTACTTTATTATATTAATTACCTATTAAAAGTTTTTAATTATGTGAGTAAGTAAATATTTTAGGAAAAAGACATTCGTTCGTCATGCATCATTTGTGACCTTGTTCTTCGGTAGGTAATGATTAGGTCTTGTTCCATTTAAAATAGGTACCTACAATCATACTGTTATATTCAACTATTTTTTGGCTGTATTTCTTGAAATTTTCTCTACACATTTTCAATCAGCCGAGAGATACAAAAGTCCTTATTTCGTCTAAGGATATAATGGATTTGTTTCAGTCAGAAGTCTTATCCGGTCAAAATAATCGTGCGGAACTGAATTTTTTTTTTTTTTTGTAAAGTAAGCATAAATTAACGGTTTTTGGATTTTCTTTGTTTGTGCTATAAGACCTACCTACCTGCCAATTTTCATGATTCCATGTCAACGAGACGTAGGTAGTAGGTACCCTATAGATTTCTTGACAGAAACGACAGACAGACAGACAATCAGGTAGACAAACAGGCAGACAGACAACAAAATCATCTTATAAGGGTGCCTTTTTTCCTTTTGAGGTACGGGCCACTAAAAATAATCAAAAGTAGTTTTACAGTTCCATGCTATCCCTCCGCTTCCTGTCCTATCCCTTCACTTTGTTGCCCCTACATTAAGGTACTCCTCGAATTCTGCTTCGAGCTTCTGGTATCGCGCTTTACAAAAGCACTCTGGACTCGGGAGTCGGGATGCTTCGATTTCGTTCTGGGCCACAATACAACCTATACTTACCTGCAACCATTCCAGCAGTTACAAATATTTATTTGAATAAGACTACAAATTGTTTAGTGAATTTTGTCGTTCAAAATCAGCCCAAATGATATAATTTTACCATAGCCTTGAAACTGCATGATCCAGACAGAAATTGATGAACAAAATCTCGAAGTAAAACATAACAGGAAAGAGCATTTTTATTTATAAAAGTGCATTTGCGTGTTGGCGTGTGTGTTGTTAAAAAAAATGACCGATTATTTATTAAATAAGTGTTATGAATATGAATCATGATACATTCTGACGGGATTGTATCTAATTGAGTAAGTAGGTACTTGGAACAATACAATGGTCCACAAAACGCCGAAACTTGCTTCGGGGAAAAAACCACTGGCACGGGCATCGTGTAATTATCTCTATTTTTTGGTCGTAATGGAGAATCGAGTGGATATATTAGCATCGCATCAAGCGCTCGTGGTTTGATGTGAAACGTAATTGTATACCGAGAATTGAGAAGGTACAGACAGCCATGTGGCTACGGCCCGCGGGGTGCGTGTCCGCATGACGAGGTGATTTAATGAAAAAAATCGGTCAAGTTTGAGTCGGACTTGCCCACGAGAAGTTCCGTACGGTCGTCTAAGATATAATACTAAATAGATAGGACTTTTTTTAATTTGGATGGCGGCTATTTTGAAATCCGCAATTGAAATACATATTTAAATAACTACTTACTCTGAGACAACTCTCTACCCATAGAACTAGGAATCAGCTTAGCTTATTAAGGTTATTTTTTTTATTTAAAATTACAAGAAAAATCCGTATTTTCCTCTACCTATTCAGATCATGATACCTATTCTATATCCCGCTGACATACAGACGTACGGAGGGTGAGTACGGAGTACGGACAGCGGAGGCTTAACAATAGGGTTTAATTATATTTGCACTTTTCAAGTACGGAACCCTAAAAAACCTTTCAAATCTCTTGCTCTAATAACGGATGTTAAAAAGAGTAGGGCTATTGTACCTTTAATGGTTTTTTGTTGTTGAACGTTTTACAGAGATAGAGGTAGTTTAATGTAGGTAGGTAGTCACTCCAATTATAGTTCTATCTAGTAGGCGCGTAAAAAATGAATCATTATTATGTAAATGGTTCAAGAGCGATATAAACTCGGTAATAGAATACACGCTGTCATGTTTGTGTTTCATTTATGAAATGCACAGTTTACGTTAGAGATGATCGGAACGAAACATTTCTAAGATCATTTTATGCAAAGGCTGAAACTTGATTTTTTCTTAGGGTCAGTCTGTTGCGTGTCCCGAGCGAGCGTTTAAAATAATCATTACTTTTTGTGAAATTGGTGACAGCGCAGAAACCTTCACGCAAATTCTAACAGCAACTGTACAAACATACAATTCAATCGGATGAACACACAAACGTTACTTTTCATGTAAATATTAGAGTTTGGGATTTACCTAGCTTGTGATTGAGTTAAGTCAGAAATAAGTATGTATGTATATGTATCTTATATGCTACATTATATTATCGAGTCTGTAGGTAGGTATACGAGTAGGTTTAAGTACTTAGTTAAGTAACAACCTAGGAGTACCTACCTACTTTACCTTCTGAAGTGTATCTTATAAAGGCAAATAATTGCATTAAGCGGGTTATCATGACATACTGATCTCAGTGTTTGTTTGGCACATACCAGATAAGATACCTACTTTTTACCGTAATTTCAGTAGTCGTACTGTAGGATTTATTAGGTAGCTACTTAGTACTAATACATAAGCAAATTGTTGTTTAATGTTCTTGTCAATGACCTACATATTTATATACTTACTTAATAAGAAATATTTACTAATAGCTATTTTTTTTAACTCTCTTTTCTCTATGTGCAGTTATGCAAAGAGTCTAGAAAATTTTCTCCACCCGGATTTATAGCGAACTGCGTGCCGCAGCCGACTAAATAGGTATACAGTGCGATCAAGGATGGCTGGCTTAGTTTTCGCGCCAAAAGTCAGTTACAAAAATATCTCTCTTCAGCAAGGCGCAGGGCCGCAATCACTTTTACAGGCAAAATATTGTAAATCAAATCTTTGAAAAGAGCAACCACTGAGTTTCTTGCTGGTTCTTTTCACTGATGGGCATTCTGAAGTAGTGAAAAGTACTTGCAGATGAATAAAACGCTTGAAAAGTACCTACTTTGACACTTTGGATAGGGCTTCGCTATAGTCGCAATATATCTCTAACGAGTTTTAAATATTACAGTTACCTACTACCTACTTAGGAGGTAGGTACTAAGTACATAAATAGAGGTCAAACCTCAGACTTAAGTTATAACGAATAATACAATAGATAATAACAAAGGTACAAAAGTGTAGTTCTAACAATAAAATAAAATGTTCTCAGTGACGTCAGCTTCAATTTCCATAAACGTTGCTAGAATTAAGAAACTCTGACTCAGAATTTAATCTGATTAAGCAGGTAATGCTAATTAATTAATACATTTTTATAGAAATCAAGCTCGCACGGATTTGTATCAAGAAGACTAGCTGCATATTTTTGTCCGACTAAGATTTTTTGCATACTTACATAATATTTTAAATGTTTCTTAAGTATTAGATAACTTTTTGTTTTAGTGTTCCATTGCCCACTGGGGTGATTTGGAAATTTCTAAGCAGCTAGCTAAACTTACACAGTTTTAGTTAAGACTAAGTAGGTAGGTAGGTACTTAAATAAATGAGTAACACAAAATCGTACGATAATAATCTTAATAAAAAACAACTGACAAATTACGGTGAGATACATAGGTACCTAACTTTGTATTTAACTCCTACCCATGCTGCTTCTAGATACCGCACAAAAAAGTCGTCTAATGGTTTCAAGCAACGACCTCTATGTCCTATGTACTAGACGAGTCATTTGGAACAAAATTTATTGCGGGCAGCAAGCTGCAACCCACTTTTGTTTATAATTTGATGACCTAATTTCAACAGCTTCATAAAACACGATTTTCGGTCGGAGTGACCTATCTAGTACATAAAGGTTGTTGGTTTTAAGCTACGAATAACAATACGTAGGTAACCTACTCTATCTGATTTGTAGCTAACAATCAAGCAAATAAATTATCTTGCCTGGGAGATCTTGGTTTATATTTTATATATCGTTACACAAAACTAGATGAGTCCTGCATTCTTTGTACACATGGATTCATATACATATTTTTTTAATCCCATGGAAACTCTTTGTTTTCCGGGATGAAAAGTAACAGTTAAGTATGTGCGTGCTCGGGGTGCAAGTTATCTAAATCGTTTAAACGGATAGGCCATGAGAACTGAGAAGGTAACCGACAGACAGACAGACCGACGATTTCGTATTTAAATTGATTCATGATTCAATCGTTATACAGATACACATCTGTTTTTTGCAGCAGATAGGTAGTTACGGCTAGAACTGGTTCCTTTCCCTGTGTCAAGGTTAGAAGCACTATTTAAGGCTTTATGGCTATGCTAATGTTAATGAAATTAAATAGGCATAATATGTTTTCAACTAGCTGTAACTACCCAGATAATGAATGAACCTTCACTAGTGTCAGATTCTTTTTTTTAATTATTGATTTGAATTTAGACATGAGAAGAATATTAATTTTTTTTTATTGAAGTTGAAGGTAGTTAAATTAAAATGATGGTCTGTCTCTCTGGCGCATTGGTGAGTGCTGTGGGCTCATAAGAGGGACCAGGGATGTCCCGGGTTTGATTCCCGGCAGGGGTAATTTGGGAATTTATAATTTCAAATTTTGTCTCTAGTTTGATCTAGTAGAAAGCTTCGGCCGTGGCTAGTTACCTACCACCCTGCCGGTAAAGCGTGCCGTCAAGCGATTTAGCGTTTCGATACGATACCGCGTAGAAACCGGTCATGTCGCTTCCATCTCAGACTGCATCATCAGTCATCACTTACCACCAGGTGAGATCACAGTCAAGAGCTAACTTATACAAGTTATACACACCCATATAATTTAAGAATACTTTTTTATTCCGATACCAGAATAAAAAAAGTATACTTAAACATGGATAGGTATATACTTTCCGACCTTGAAAATATTAATTATTATTATAAAACATTTTATATTTACAATTTTGCAAACAGTTTATAAAATATCTACCTAAATATCCGTATCGTAGTCGTAGAAAAAATGTACATTTACAATTTACATATTTCATTAATTAGGCAGGTAAGTATGCATACTTCTTTACACAAACATTTTTCCTCATAAAGTAAAAGTCGAGGTGGAATATTTATTATTTCTCAAAATAAAATGAGTCTGTTGCAATTTCCGTGGCTGACTAAGGCAAAAACCCCTGATATTGATCACTTACTTAATTGTGGTTAAGTATTAGATTTCAACGAGCTTTTCTGAAGCCCACATGACGTGACGCATAACGCTTGACAGGTTCAAACTTCACCTACTTTTATGTATAACTAGCCGATGCCCGCGACTTCGTTCGCGCGGATGTAGATTTTTGAAAATTCCCGTGGGAACTCTTTGATTTTCCGGGATAAAAAGTAGCCTATGTGCTAATCCAGGGTATAATCTATCTCCATTCTAAATTTCAGCCCAATCCGTCCAGTAGTTTTTGCGTGAAGGAGTAACAAACATACACACACACACACACACACACACACATACAAACTTTATCCTTTATAATATTAGTGTGATAACTTAGATCGATTTACCTGGTGTAAGCTTGGCCCATATTAATTATCTATAAACGTGTACAAGTTACTGATTAAATATTTGGCGCCACTCAAATCATAACAAATCATAACATCATATTAGAAGGCGTCATTGATTGGCTGAAGTTGTTCAACATCTGATCGATAAACGTACTGTATATAAAATTCTTATAGTTTTTAGTTGATGAATTGTAACATAATAAAGGATAATATTTGTAATCAATATATAAGATGAAAACATCTTTATTACTTAGACGATTTGTTAAACGAGCTTGATGATTTGTATATTAGTCACTAAGTTTATTCATTGTACAATTTGGATTGGCCGATAACGATAAGATAAAAAGGGGAGTGGCTAATAAACGTGGAGAGGTTACCTGTAAGAGTGGTTTTTAAAACTACGACATTCGAAAATATACTAACGTAAGAGGAACAACATTTATTTGACACAAATGTAAAAGTTAATAAATTTAAATATGAAATAAAAGTGTAATAATTTATCATAAAGATTGTGTTTGTGATTTCGTCAGACCTTACCCAAAAGGTCAGAAGAGGGACATCAAGAAAATATAATATTTTCTTGTCACGCTCACGACTCAGAGAAACAAGTGGAAATATACAGAGGAACGAGAAAGAAGTGGAGGTCTAGTAGACCACAGACATTTTGGAGCACAAGGCCAATATTTGGGCCTCAATATATCAAAGTACCTAGTCATGGCATCAAAGGATTTCTGGATAAACGGGTAGGATCTTTCCATGATTTTATTTTTATTGATACCTATTAATGGTAATTTTTTTTTTATTTGTGTGGGTTTTCGTTTTGTTTGTTCTACATTTAGTTATCATTTTGTTAAAAAGCTTTGCTCCGAGTTGGAATGGAAATTATATAACGTTATGATACCTAGAATTACCCACATGTTTATAATTCATCTTGTATATTGGTTATACAAATGCGATCGACCTTCAAATTGTGGTTTAAATAACATTGAGGTATTTAGAAGGCTTATATTACAAAAATGTTTATTTACAAAATACAGTCTTGCACAATTTTCCTGTGTCTGGTGGTACCCGCACTAGGTTATCCTGTATCGTGGGTACAATGGAATAGATAGTGAACATAGTGTTAAACAATATAAAAAGTGTGGTTTACTTAATGATGGGCGTTATTGTTACTTTTAAATAGTTTTCAGGATGTATCTACTATGTCCTGCCGGGGTTTTATTTCTCATTAAATGATTTCACAGGTGAATATCTCACGGAACGTGGTATTTCAATCTTCACACTTGTAATCGTGTGCCGAATTAGTTTGGTTAAGAGTTACGATAGGGATTTATTTTCACATAGTGGTTTTGTTTTACGGAAGGTGAATTTCTGGATTTAGGTTCAATCGTTTGCTGCATTCATTGTATAGATAGATGTTTTCCTTTTTCTAGCACACAGTGACGCGATATTATCACACAGCACTCATTGGGCATCTTGAATGTTGTTTTGTGAAATTATTATTTTTTGTAAACCGCTTTGGGATAAGGTAGAAAAAGTTACATGAAATAGCTTTTCGTTTTACGCCTGCCAGTGAAATAATCCGTCTCTACTTGTAATGGTTACTAAGTGATTGGGGATATAAAATGTTAATTGATAAAAATGAAGGTGATCCGTTGTAATAAAGTGATAGTGACCAGGGTTAATAAATTGAGCATTTTGAGAAATATAAATCCTAAAATGGGTGTAAAAGTAGGTTTATCTTATCTGGTTATTCTTTAACTAAATTTAAAATTATGGTAGGTAGGTAGTCAGATAGTTTTAAATACGGGGTGCATAAATAAGTGTTTTTTTTACAAAAGTGAGGAGAAATGTTTTCATTTATCTATTTTTACCACTTGAAACGCGTAATGTTTGAGTTTTAAACATAACTTTGCTGATAACAGCTCACCATGAACAACCCATGGCCGGTCCACTACTGAGCAACAAGTGTCTCCTCACAGAATGAGAAGGGTTTAGGCCGTAGTCTACCACGCTAGATAACAGCTAATTTACTTTTAATACTGGCACAATAATTTGAGTACTACGAGTAGTAGGTAGGTATAGTATATGGGCAGCGGGGTTTTTTTTTGTTTACCTGTATTCACGCAATTAACTGTGTACTGCCGCATTTAAATGCAATATGATTTTGTTTTTATTGGATTAACATCGCTTGGCGGGTTAAATTCCTGGCAAATGTTCTATTAAAATTAGAGTAAGTTTTTTTTTTAATGGTAATATACCTACAGTACTGCCCTTAGGGCAGGGCGCGATAATAAGTACCTACTACCAAAATACTATTTTCTTTGTTGTACGAAAGAAATTTTAGGCAAATATCTTTGCACTACGCTCGCGTTTGTGGCATGACATTATCCCAGAAATATATTTTAAAAAAAAATTCACGCTCGCTTGACTCGCTTCGCGATAGTTCAGTTTCGATATGCATTTAGTTAACGAAACTCTCAGGAAACCACGTTTGTTGTGCTCTCGAAATTGATCAGTCTGTTTGATAAAATCGAAATGCGGTGCCTTATAAATTTCGCTTAGGAGCGCCGGTAGTATCTCATGATAATAATATGAATATTGATCATAATTTTTTTTTTAGGCTGATTAAGCATTGAAGGTTTTTCGGCTGGTCTGGCATTTCGCCTGATTTTATGTTTTTGCTTATTTAGCGCGTTCAGGAAAGCTTTGACAACGTTTTATAACATGAGTATATATATTTTTTTTTGTTCTAGTTACCGAAACAGAAAAAAAAAAAAAAAAGCATTAAAGATGTGGGACCGAGGGATAAATCTAGTGTGATTTTTGGTTGGATTATGAAGTTGTAGTTAGGGTATTTAAAATAGAAAGATTTCAATTGTAGGAAATGATGTAAAACATGTTGAGGATAAGTTGTGTAATAAAGTCGATAATTCACTTGTTGGATGTCACGCGATCTCATTGCGAGGAGGAATCTTTTTCTTGTCTCTTTTTTTATAAATACGGTGTTCTGACGGGTTTTATTTACGTCTCGGATTATTGAATACTTTCGGTGTTTGATTGGACGGTTAGAGGTTGCAAAAGCAATCGCCCTCTAATTAAAACATTTATTTAGGCATTAGTTCAATTTGGATTAAATCTCGCGAAAAGCCACGGTGGCTGTCTCTCGCGCGTCTTGGAAAGACATTCCTAATGCCTGTTTTTCTGAGGGAGGGATGCATTATCAAGTGAGATGAGCTGCAATGTTTGCGGCTGATTATTTTGGAAAATTTGCAATCGTGGCAAGTGGAGTAAAGTTTGACTAAACTATTTAATGAACTAAGTATATAATGGATTTGGTGAATGGTTATATTATATAACATTTTGATAAATGGATGAATTTGAAGAGTGTATGTATGTGGTTGATGCACATTTGTTTCATATTTTTACTTAAGTTATAAAGTATTACATTTGGTGAGTAGTTATTTATATTTGGTAGGGTAGGTTTGATAAACAGGTAGTTATCTTGATTAATAAGTGAGTTATCATTTTATAAATGCGTACTTTAATGTTTGATGAACTGGTATACTTGATAAATGTGCATATTTTCATACTTCAAAGACAAGTTGTACCTATTAGTTTCTTCAAGCTTTTAGTTGCTGATAATTATATTAACATTCTTTAGAGCGCATGTCCTATGGACGAAATCGTTTATACATACTTTCACTGTTTGAAATGTTACAATCATAAAGATATAGTTATGACTAGAGGGGGTCATAGCTTGTTGCCGCTCTTGTACATCCATGTGTCAACTAGGTATTGTTATCTCAGTATATTTCAGGGAACCTCCGTTCGGGTGAAAGCGATAGCTGTTGGATAAATGCTTGTTGGGTTATCAGAAGACCGTGTAGTCTTCGATGAGGTTACTTGTAAATATTATAGCGAAATAGTAAGTTTAAAAATAGAATGAGGCTAAACTAAAAAAAATGAGACAAAGATAAAAATAATAACTTAAAGCATTGAAACAGCATAAAGTGAAATAGTAACTTACAAACTATACATACATATTTACGAATTATGTAGATAGATATAGTATTACTGGATTACGTATATCAAATAAGAATACTGTCAGCTCATGTTTTGTTTTCGGCGTGGTAATTTTACGCTTAAAACTCATAAGAGATATCATGAGGTTCGCTTTCTGTAAAAGTTATTAGCTTTAACAGTTAATTGATTTATTACATTATTTATTTATTATACACTCAACAAGTAAAAGTATTTTGTTTTGACAAAATCCAAAGAAGTACCTATTGGATTAATAAGGCAAGGTACGAAGCATTGGCTGGATTTTACAACATTTAAAGTTTCCTGTTCATTTTTATCATTGAGTTAATTTGAGGCGGAAGGATCCTCTTGAAAATTTTTAAGATTAAGTTATTAGTAAGAAAGTATATTTTGCTTAGGTTAGTTTAAAATGTACAGCCGGTAATTTAAAAAAAATATATATATATTTAATTTTACATAATAGGTGAAGCTGGTTGATGCACCAAAAATCGAATTATCATAGGAATTTAATTAAGCTAACATTTTTATTTATTATCAACTTCAAATATACAGTAGCAAACTGATTAGTTGGAATACATGCAGTGATTGGAATATTTAAGTTCCGATAGAAGAATCTATATCGTGGCTTGTTCCTTTATGGACAAGAATATTTTTTTTGACTCGTGGGACCACTTACACAAAATATCAACGTTCGGTTTGGAGGTCTTCCATGGCTATTCCTACAGTTCCATGACGTATTGAAGAGGTTAACACTTTGTCGCTCATCACATCAACCAGCACGGCATTTGGGTATGATGGATGGATGTAGATAGGTACACATTTGATGGGGGGGGGGGGGGGGTTTAGTGGTTTGTATCAATAGGAACCAGGGGTTGAATGAGGAAGGCTGAGGACAGTACGTGTGGTGCTTACTAGGGAAGGTTTATGTTCAACAGTGACCTTATGATGATGACGATGTAGATGACGATGATGATGATGATGGACGTACGAGGATGAATCTTTTACGAAACGAATAAAGGAAAATCGAACAGATGCGGGTCATTACGGTTAACATATAAAATAATGTATAAGGTACCTACTTTCTTCTAATCTTTATGATCGATCAGCTTGTGATAGAGATCTTGATGTCGTAGAGAATAGAGATGTATCGAACGGAATATTTATTTCATTTTTTTTCCTGCTATTATGTTGATATCGCTTTTCTCTATGAAAAGGAATTAATGATAAACTAATAGGTATCATTCGGCGGCGAGTCGCGACTGTGTCGTTCCCAGGGTCGAATTTGGTAGTTCTGCTTATGTTACTCGAAACGACAAAGTACGCCATATGGTGCATATTATGGCTAAAATAAAATATATAAGTATCATGTGAAATTATAAATCAAAGATTCTTTTTGCATGTAGATATTATATGGTTAAGAGGCACAAGTGACGCAACTACTGTACCCTGGCGTTTGTTTAACATTGGTCCATTAGTACTTCAGAATGTGGATTTTGCTAGGAAAAAAAAAAAAACAATAGGTAATTGTAAGAAATATGGGAAGCGTAATCTGCATTAAAAGAAAAAGTTTGAATTGGAAGCAACCAGGCATAGGATTTTCATACATCCGTAATCACGTTCCTTTCAACTCTCTATCTATCACGGTTCACGATACGCCGTTCACGGTTCAGGCCGTGACGCACGTGCAGACGGACAGACGGACGGAGAGCAGAGGTTTAGAAAATAGGGTCTCGTAGGCACCCTTCGAGGGGTACGGAACTGGAGAAAACTAAATTATAATAATGATAATAGGTTTTTTAGGTTACCAAGTAAAATTACTTCTCTTAGGTCGGATTGTATTATGATGGATGCTTATGAAACAAAATTAAATGAACGGTCTACTCAAAGTGTTTTATGTTTGCAGGATCCAAGGATGTTGGAAATGAACAAATGAGGGAAAGGATGACCCAAAACTAGGTATGGGTCAGGGACACAAAGTCCCAAGGAAGGAAAGGACGAAAAAGTAAGCCCCGAGGTTACGGGATATGGACAAAAAGTCCTATAGGAGGAAGGAGGTGGACCCTAGGATAAGGGTCATTAAAAATTTGGATCTGGAGGGAAATAAGGACAATCATATATGTATCCCGGTAGAAGAGAGACGCGCCAAGGCTCGGAATCCGCGATTTTCCAATAAGAAGGGAAGAAGAAAATATGTGCGTAAAACTATTGCGTTGAAAGTGTATGAAAATGTTTTGTGATTTAAATCGAGAACTGGCGGCGATTAACTTTAAGTTTAAAGAGTTTATTTTATCAAAAGGACAAGAAGTTCACTTACACGTATTCATATTAAGAATCGCTCCCGATTCTAAATACAAATATAGAAGAAAACATAATCTTTAAAGGTATGGTGACTATACAATAATATAAAAAGTCAAAACACGTTATATTCGTTAACAAACTATACCTACATCTAGCTAAGATATCTATGGTGTTTGACACTGTTTGATTAAACTTTAAACTTTGTAAAAGATTTTTCCTCCAGTATGAGTTTCGGCAAGTACATTATGTAGTAGAGCTAGGTAGTTTTCATACCATAATTAGTCCTAGCTTTATGTAATTGTAGCATAATAGGTATGTTCGTTTTGTGTACCATATTTATGAGATTTAGCTTTAAAGTGATGCGTGTATGTACGGACTTTAATAGTATTTTCCTAACAAATAGACATATTTTGAATTTGTATAATTGACTTATATAATATAGTTCATCAGTTTTCTTATATAATTCTTTAGTGGGGAGGAGAGTCTAGTTGGAACAGAACTTTTAACAATTTATTTTGAGATACTTGAAACCCTTTAAAGTAGTTTTTAGTAATTAGTTTTACATGCTCATCCCCAAATCTCTATTGAGTGTTCCTGTAAAATATTGGCTTGTGAGTTATAATTGATACTTCGGACTTTATGCATATACCTACCTTCTTTGATTAAATTGAGGCCTCCTTTAGTTGCTACTGGTCTCGCAATTTTTGATATCTTTATGATTTTTGAAAAATTATTTATAAATTTAGAGTGTCTGCATCTTTTTATTTTAATATTAGCGGAAGAGAACAGAAAAATGAATTTTAGATTAAAGGCTAAATTTGAGTGCTACTGTAGACTGGCAGGTAAAGTTGCGAGGGTAAATAGTTTGGAATTGAATTGAGTTTGTCTGCTATTTTCTAATTATATCGGATGGAAAGGGTTGCTGCGAGTGCTCTAAAATTAAGTTGCAATCATAATCAATACCAATGTAACAATAAAACTGTATATTCTTTCTAGTTAAGGTTAGCAAGAATATTAATTTAATTAATTACTATCTTAATTTTTTTTTTGTTTTGTTGAACTAAGTATTTGTCATTTTGGTTGTGAAGTTTACATGTTACTTAAGTTTTAATTTTTTTTTAAAAGCGATGAGACTCGCTTAAAACAGGATGGCCGAGCTGTAAGCTTGGCCCATATTAATTATCTATAAACGTGTACAAGTTACTGATTAAATATTTGGCGCCACTCAAATCATAACAAATCATAACATCATATTAGAAGGCGTCATTGATTGGCTGAAGTTGTTCAACATCTGATCGATAAACGTACTGTATATAAAATTCTTATAGTTTTTAGTTGATGAATTGTAACATAATAAAGGATAATATTTGTAATCAATATATAAGATGAAAACATCTTTATTACTTAGACGATTTGTTAAACGAGCTTGATGATTTGTATATTAGTCACTAAGTTTATTCATTGTACAATTTGGATTGGCCGATAACGATAAGATAAAAAGGGGAGTGGCTAATAAACGTGGAGAGGTTACCTGTAAGAGTGGTTTTTAAAACTACGACATTCGAAAATATACTAACGTAAGAGGAACAACATTTATTTGACACAAATGTAAAAGTTAATAAATTTAAATATGAAATAAAAGTGTAATAATTTATCATAAAGATTGTGTTTGTGATTTCGTCAGACCTTACCCAAAACTGGTCAGCATATTTGTGTTTATTAGTGTATTAGTACTGCTGATATTAAGTATATAATGAAAATTAATAGTATGTTATTATACCAATGGATGGCAGTGATAGGTATATTTACTGAACCGATGAGCTTAGTATACGTAGAGGTTGTTGTACTGAAAACTGTATTTGTTCAAAATATTCGATGTCGGTATTTTTTACGACAGTAAGTTTGGTAAGATACATTCATTTTTATACATTATATTATATAATTTAGAACAGGTCATCTTCAAATCTTAAGTGTGTTAGAGAGGAACCTTTATTTTTATGCCCAAATTTTCCCAATGTAGAGTTCTGAAAATTGATTCTAATTAAATATTTTGGAGAAGAGGATCTCCTTGTTTCACGCCTCTATTTATTTCAAATGGCGGTCCATTTGTTTCCAATTTTACTCTGCTTTTACTCCTTTTATAAAATATATCTTTTATGTAATAATCTATTTTATGTAATAATTTGGCAGGGTGTTGCCACGATATAGTGTCTGGCAATCCATGACGTGATTTCTAACACTATTCCGAAGAAAATATAAAAAAATTAGACTTTATACTTTGCAGTAAGATTTTTTACACCTTTATTACTTTTTGTGTCCCAAAGCCACCATGGTACAAACTTCGTAGTCGCTAATCGTTCTAGACCCTGTGTTGGGGTCAAAACGCAGAGAAACTTTCAGCTTTTAAAAAATAACGAAGGTCTGACACGCGCTGACTCTTAGTCGATAAAGCATTACTTAGATTTTAGAGGTTATAGAGTATAAGTAAAAGTGTAAAACCTAATTAAATTCTGGCGGAAACAAAGTTTAAGTTTGAATCGTTTTGGAGACATAAATCTTCTCGAACAAAGTTAATTTAGCTGTTATAGTATAGGTACTATAGAATAACATATTTTTATTATGATGTGATACCGAGATGATTCCATCTGCATAGGATAATTTTATAATAATACACCATACTGTTTTCCGTGAACTGCCACGCAACTAAGGCAATTTGCTTTTGCGTTCTTATAAGTATTTCTTAGTCATTTATTGTAGCAAATTGGCACCATTTATCATTTAAAGCAGGAAATTAACTTCTGACGAATAAGATTGTTTTTTGAACTTCCGCATCTTCAATGCAACGTTCACACTTGTACCACAAAATAGGAAGGTACATATTTTGTGCTTGAAGTAAAGCAAAAGAAAATTGGGTAAGAGCATTTCTTTAAGCACCGAGCGACAAGAAAAAAGCTCTTGAAAGCTTTTATGTAACGGTTTGCTGTTTGAGTGCCCGATTTTAAAACGAGATCCTGTACTACATATTTCTGGATTCCGTAAGTACCTATTCTTGAATTTAGGAAACTATAGTTAGGTAAAGGTTCTAAATTGTTTCAGAGCTGGTTGTGTTTTGACCGTAGCGTTTGTTTGATTGCTATGTTCCGGGTCTTTTTTTTCGTAATTCTCATTGCTGAGGGTCGTGCCCCCTTTAATTAATCACATACCTAATGGTGGGAATTTCATCGGGTAGTATAGGTTTTTATCGCATGTTAGTGATAAAAACCTATGGGTAGGTACCTGTTCAGGACCAATAGCGGTATAAAACTATTGAGAATGCTATTCTATTTCCTGATACGATATACCTAGGTAAGTACCTACCTAATTATATTTTGGAACAGTTCTACCTATATATGTACCTGATATGGAAATGTTAGGTAGATAAGTATCACGCTTTGTTAAAACACGTTTACATTTAGGCACCATCATGTAATTTATAAATGGAAGGCAAATGTACAAAGAAAACCTTAAATGGCTCGGCTTTAATGTAATTAGATGGTTTCAAAATTAAATGTTATACAATACCAATTGTACACCGTAATTCCTGTAATTCAATCAAGGTGGCTCTTTGAATTTCATTTAAGTAGGTACAAATAGGTACAACGCATTTCTTTTCCATCGCCATTTTGTAGCGCATGCAGTTTTCAAGGTGGCTAGGGGTAGGTTGAAACAGTAATTGGTAGAAACACATTTGGAATGCCTACTGTGCCTAGTTTACCTGACGCGACTTGACCATAGGTCTTGTGTATCGTGGACAATTATTTCTGGTTATCTTTGGTAGAAATTGTACTACAGTCAATACCGAACGACGTCAGAAAGTGAATCTGACACGTATTGCATGCGACATATCCGATGGTGTGTTTACTGCCACCATCGCCAACCATGCCATCAAGATGGCTTCAGACGTCCCGTTGGGTTGAGTGTTGGTAAATAAATGTACGTGTTTTTGTCTATACAAAATACTGTACTGAGGTTAAGTTGTCCTTCGTGCACTTCTGTTTGTTGTATGTTTTAGTAGGTACATGAATAAATCCATACTATCCACTTCCATATTAATATCATAATTTCGAAAGCGTATCTGTCTGTCTGCTAGCTTTTCACCGTCCATCCATTTAATCGATTTTGACGGGTACTTAAACTAAATCTACAAGAAGAAGTTGCGAGCATCTATGTACTTGGTACAGAGGTAGCTTGCATTCAGGAGATTGACATAGACTACGTTATTCCGGGATACGGGATTTTTAAAAACCTAAATTCACTAGAACGAAGTCACGGGCATCATCTAGTAGGCATTAAATAAATACATAAATAAATAATTTCATCTCATTTTCAAATATCAAAGATATGATTTTGCCCATCACTCGTTCCGTGGCGTGGGATGAGTTCGCATGTTTTTTTACGACCTGATATACGAAAACCCTCTGACATGATGTCAGAGACGTTTTTAAATTGGGTTGGCATGTTAAAAATGTGTTTCTACCATTATTTAGTGCTGGTAATATATCAGCGGAAATCTGACCCGCATTTCCCTATCACGGCTCAAGGCGGCGCTCTACCGTGGACTAATGCCTTAATTTATTATAAGTAATTTATTCATCTAACGCCACTTTTTTTTTCTTTTGTGGTACGAAAAGGTCAAAGGTTGTATTTGTTTGTAGACGTCTTTTTAGCATTGCAAACAGATGCTAAACTCCTAAAAAGGCCCCAGGCTCCTCCCCTTAAGTATCTTTTGATCCCGATCCTTCTATAGTTAAGCGAAAGATGATCCTTTTAAAAAAGAAAGAAAGCGCGTCATGTAAAGGATATGCAACTCGAAATGCAAAAGCGTTGACTGTTGGCGATCTCACTTTTTTGATATTTAATTTTTATTTCGTTATATTTTTTTAATTACCTTTTCATCTAGATATAGTTATTATCTATCAATAATGATTGGCCAAAAATATACAGCTAGATATACACCTCTGCTCCGGTCTATTCGGTGGAAATGGACCTTAGTGTAAAACAACACATTTTCAAGGCATTTTACTATGATTTTACGTTGAATTATATATTTTTACACGTCATATGTAGTATTATTAGTAGGTAGGTATACATATAACTACCTAAGTATATATTTGTTTGCATTGTCCATAAAGTTAAACAAATATTTTATGTTTACTTATGTCCAGCTGCCTATCATATTATTATAGTAAAAAACGGTCACACATTGCAAACACAAAGGGATTAAGTAATCAGTACTTAGGTACGTAGTAAATAACAAGTGTAAATTAAAAATTTATAGCACCCCAGACAAGACGTGAAGGTTACAGACTACTAGAAAATAGCTGATAACTTTCAAACGGCTGAACCGATTTTCTTGGATTATACCTAAGAACACTCTCGATCAAGCCACCTTTCAAACAAAAAAAAACTAAATTAAAATCGGTTTATTAGTTTAGAAGCTACGATGCCACAGACAGATGCACAGGTACACAGATACACATGTCAAACTTATAACACCCCTCTTTTTGGGTCAGGGGTTAAGAATTGCTTTGTTTAAATTTAAAATTAGGACCTTTACATTTTTTACATTAGGATTTAATTTTATGCATATATGAAGCCGCGCTGGCAAAACATATAGGTATAGTGCTTCATTAAAATACAAAGTTGTTTCGTGGCATGCGGAATTTTTAATGTGCTCTATTACTTAATAAATAAATAATTTAACCACCACCGTTTATTACATTGCATGCGGCCAGCTTTTTCTGC
Organism: Maniola jurtina; assembly: GCF_905333055.1. Taxonomy (NCBI): domain Eukaryota; kingdom Metazoa; phylum Arthropoda; class Insecta; order Lepidoptera; family Nymphalidae; genus Maniola; species Maniola jurtina. Next base: position 7,857,811 of record NC_060032.1, read on the forward strand.
CCTCGCGTTTTACCGAGTTCCTTTCCAATTTGGAGTCATTATGTTAATTTTGTTCTATAATGAACAATGTCAGCTAGAGTATTGGAATTGGCAGATTCTACTATTATTAAACTAACAAAAACATCACAGCTTTCATTCACGTGACGATGATACCCGTAACTTTGTCTGCGTGGATCATCATGTGGTTTTTTTCAAAGCTTCCGTGGGAACTCATTGATTTTGGAAGATGAAAAGTAGTCTACGTGTTAATCTATATCTATTCCAAATTTCAGCCAAATCCGTCCAGTAGTTTTTGCGTGAAAGAGTAACAAACATCCATCCATACATAACAAACTTTCGCTTTTATAATATTAAAGTAGGATAATCAAGAGAACAGTTCGTTTTTGGAAATTATGTAAGAAACTATGATGATAGCACGCAAAATTTGCTTATCTGCTTTTCGATCATAATAAAAATAAATCAAGGATTTCAGAAATGGCATTTGCTTACTAACGAGTGACTTAATATTGGGTAATTAATTTATAAGCAAGCCGAATTTTTCGGGTGGAAATCTTAAGCCGTACTTAAGTTTGTTACACAACATGTCTAATTTGTTCCATTATTTCACCTACATAGTAATATACAAAGAATCAGTGAGGCAGCCGTGCGCGTGAGGCGATTCGTTCCGGCAGCACCGACATTCAGTATTTATTCATGATCATGAATCGCGCCCTATTGTGCTTCCGTCACACTTGTCATACATAGCTTATGATGCCATAGTCGGGCACTACGGGCACCTTACTTCTGAGGTAGAGCAACGAGGTCGAGGAATACCTATATCGTTTTATAAATCATGACTGTTTAACCTTTACTTGTGTACTAGAGTCTTCCTAGTTCTATATTCTGCATTTATATCTCATATACTGCGCCCAGAGGCAAGAATGCTCCTCGCTAATGTAATCAGTCTAATAGCTTCTATTATTAGTTGCCAAATAATGGGAAAGGAGCTAGAGTTGCAACCTCGAATAAATAAAACTTGATTCGTAATCATTCTAAAAATCGATAGGCGAGATCAGAATCCGTGAGTCACCACGTTCGCATTCACAGCTTTGTTAAAAAAAAGTTTCCGTTAACAGGTCAAAAATAATAGTTATATCGTTGAAAGGTAAGCGCTTTATTGATCAAAGCATCAAGCAAATTCATAATAGCTTGTCCACACCGTGCATGTAGGTAGGTATATAGATAAACCATTGTTATACATATATTATGTACGCGTCTGAAACTCCTGAAACCTCTTACATTTTCAACACGCACAACTGCAAGTATCTAGCGCGGATTACATATTAAGCCATGTCAAACCAGTCCCAACCGTAATAAGCATGGCCTTTGGCTACCTTTATAGGCTGGTTTCAGAGCAATGCGTATGGGGATCTCTGGAGCGGACACACGCGTGACCGTGAAGAGAGGCGTTAGAATAGTGCTTTACTATCACTGTGACGTGGATTATTATTATTACTGAGGCGTACGGTCCGTACAGACCATACATATTGATCCGTAACAAGCCTTAAGACTTCAGTAAGTCAAATTTGATCCCGATTGCAATTTGAGGCCACAATATTCACGGCTCGGCTGTAGCTACGGATGTCTACGATCTCTACGAGTTAGGGACTCGCATTGCATCCGATCCGAATCCGAGAATTCTCGATCCAAAGTAGCGGTAATCAGTAGTAGGTACCTACTACATATATGTATGAGGGATTTTCCGAAATCATAAAATGAAATTTGGATCCAGACACCGCTCATAAAAATACATAGTACTATAAGTACGGTTACGAAGGTACTTCGGATCGAGAGTTCTCGGATTCAGATCAGATGCAGTGAGTAAAATGCCTGAAGATAGAATGCAATGAAGAATCTACCTATCTAAAAGAGGTGTGGCAATTTTACTTAACTCATCAATGGACATTTAATTATCTACTCTATCTGAATAGGTATTTACAAATATCTGTATGCAACTCGTAAGCAAACAATTAGCATTATTTTTATCAAAATAGGTAAGGTCGGTTATGAAGTAAGTACCTACCACTTAGTATGACGAGCTTACACGCTCGCACGCAAAACTAATTATATTATTATCAGTATGATTAGTAAGAAATAGGTAAGTATTTTTTACTTTAAAGCTTCGACTTTCAAAAAGTTTTTTATAGGTCAGCCTCCTACTTTATATGTAATTTTTTTTAATACTTTTTAGTATTAGAATTTGCTCCACCTGGGAACAGGAGTCTAACAATCCGGGGTAGGTCAGCTAGTTATATTATATACCAACAAACTGACATAAGTAGATAGATAGGTAAGTACTACTCCCAAAGATACTATCAAAGTTTTTATGAAACCCAAATTAAACTTCAAAAGGCATGAAATTATTTCCGGTAATGCGGCCTGTGTTAATAGCAAGTTGTTTGAGACATTTACTCGTATGTTTAACACTCTTGTGTGAATTCCCATTTAAAAAATCGGTCAAGTGTGGGTCGGGCCACGCGCAGTGTAGGGTTCCGTAGTTGCACTCCGTCACAATATGAGAACTTTAGAATAGCTGTTTTACACAACTAACAACTTCATCTAAGTAATTTTCAATGTAATACTCCAAGTACCTACGTTTTACAAGTTGGTCGACTATTACTCGTTAACTTGTAAAGCCTACCTAGCTGTGATAGTATTTCTTTTAATTACTTTATAATACTTACAAGGTAATGCCCGCGACTTCGTCCGTGTTGACTACATAAATTTAAACCCATATTTTTGACCCCTTAGGGGTTGAATTTTCAAAATTCCTTTTTTTAGCGGATGTTTACGTCATAATTATAGCTATCTGCATGCCCAACTCGATCCGTCCAGTAGTTTGAGCCGTGCGTTGATAGATCAGTCACTCAACCAGCTTTTTCTTACATTTATAGAATACATGCTATTATCCAAAAACACCCATATAGCTGAGGACGGCGACGACGAAAGACTGTATCAAAAATAAGCACATTTTAACACTTATATTATTTCGCAAGCGGATCCATGAGTCTAGAAAGGATTTATAAACTTAAATTTTTGAAAGACCTATCCAACGATACCGCAGGTCAAGAGATAGACTTTCTAGTACTAAGTCTCTGAAATAAACCGCAGATGGACCGACGCGTGACGGACGACGGATGGACAGACAGATGAGGCGAAAGTATGAGGGTTCCTTGTTGACTACATTTAACCCTAAAAACCTTAGTCCATAATATGGCTTATATTTAATTTGCTTTATATGCGTTTGTAATTTTCACGTCTCAATGTTATACCTACCTATTTAGATAGTGGAAAATATTCTTATTCATATATCCTTGTATGTCCATTGCATTTATGTTTAACCACGATCTCACCGGATGGTAAGTGACAATACAGTCTTCGTAAGATGAAAAATTCTACACAAATATACTCATTACAAATCTCGCACACGACGGGTTCCGTACACCATCGTACAAATGACACTTTTTAATTTTTTATAGACTTTTAATTCCCTTGACGGGTCTTGACAGACACGATAGATTGACAGACAGACAACGAAGGGTTCCTTTTTTGCTGGAGATACGGAACCCTAAAAACCAAAAAAGAACGACATCCCTGAACGCTAATATTTATGTAGGTAAGTACAAAAAATCCTGATCTTAATTTCCTACTTATTTAAAATAATACAGCGTAGATTGGATTGGCTGCCTCTGCGCCAGTATTTACCGTTTATTTGTTTTTGCCATATCCTAGCGTCCTGAGCTAACACCAAATGTAAATATTTAAATTACGATTTCCTGTTTAGGGAGCCAACATAGGTAAATAGTGGATGTGACGAATGACAAGGGTAATACCTTATTTCGAACTCGTTGTTAATATAAACAAATGAATATTTAAATTGAATGTTTTGTGATGGAGACACTTTTTTACTGCAAATACCTACCTACCTGGCTATGAACAGGTATACCTACTTACTTAAGTCTTAAATAATTTAGAAATAGGTACCAAGCCATGTAAGGTACAAATAAAAACTGAAACCCCCTACGATCTTTCGTAATTAACACATTTAACTCAATGTACCTATATCTAAGTACTTAATTGATGTTTAATAAGACATGGTTAAAACAATAGTCCGCTAAGCCCTTTAAGTGCTAGTTTGTGAAAGCAGCAACAAACCGTTGCACACAATATTGCAGGAATTATCACAAAATTGTTATCTTATCTTATCGATCATTATCAATTGTTTTAGCAAATCTCTATGACCTTAATGAATGCAACTATCTAAGTAATCATCAAACAAAATTTTTTTTTCTTTTTGCTTACTTAATTGCATTTAAATAAAAACAAAAATATCTAGATTATCAAAAATTCTGCTAAAACAAGTCCATTGCAGTTTGGGCTTTTATCCATTTATATATTTTTTAATGAATAAAGTCTAATATTTGATGTTTTTATCGGTAAATTTGAAAGAACTACTAGATTTTTTAAACAGCCAAAAGTGTTATTTTCTTCTTTTTTTTTCTAAAATTAACATGAAAAAAAAAAGTTATATATTTTTATTTTTATTTTATTTAACTCACCTGGTAGCTTTGTGATGTTACTGTAAAATGTTAATATTACTTTATGGATATCACTTTTTACACTAAAAGAAATAAAGTTCGTGTTTTATTATTTCGCTTTTATTCCGAACTAATTCACTCACACCCGGCTGGTACCTACGCGATTTTGATGTCGTTTGATTGCTTAATTTAAACACGCCGCCCTCGATGACGATTTCTTGGCGGGAAACATAGTACTCGGAAATACTAATGATACTTAGGTATGTAGCGACATCTATGTAGTGCGTCGGGAATATAAACGAAAAGCGCCATCTATTGTTGAATAGCGATTAGTATTCATTTCTGAAGTGGCTACTCAGCACTTGTGATAATATTATATCGTATGATAAATAACTGTCTACGTATTTATTATACGCAATAAATGTTCCTTGATTATACGCCACCATGGATGTACGAAATAATAATTTCTTGTACGGTAAGACATAGTAATTCCTTGGTGATCACTGAACAATTTTTCATTAAAATGGTCTGTGTTACTTCTGGATAAAGTAGCTTTTTAATGGTGAAAAAATGATTAAAATCGGTTTAGTATCTAGATTCGATTCGATCGATGTAATCGATATTACAAACAAACAAATCTTTTGTCTTTATAATATTATTAGTATTAGTATAGAATAACTACCCTAGCTCTTACCTAAACACTATGGAAAAATAATAAAATTGATGCTTTAGTAGGTATTAAAACAAAATAATTTCACTGTTTCACTTTTTATTATGTATTTATTAAGTTATACAATCTTCTTAATTTACAAGACAAACATATTATACAAATATATATAAAAAATAAAATAATTCAAACTGGAATTTCTATCTTATTTTATCCACTAATAATATAAATGTGAAACATGTAGGCTTATTTTCTAAAACTACCTTTTAATATCGATTTATTAAAGGAAGTCTGTGACACTAAAAAGATTTTGCTATTAAATAATTCATAAAACATAACACTAAATGTAAATGTAAACAAACATCCGATGGTGTAAAGACAAACATTTCATTGTAATCACTGTCACTAATAAAGATCTATAATAATGCAAGGTTAAAATAACATAAAAATCAATTGTGGATTTCTCTAATCTCACTTAATATGTACTATCCTCAGGTTCCTATAGTAAGTCTACCTGTAATATGACGTCGATATGTTATTTATCGACATTATTTTTGTCGCAATTTTCGACAGAAATATGGTCTTTTTTGACAGATCTGCTACATGCTAGGTGACCATTGATAGGTTACAGATAGATTGAATGCAGGAACCCGACGTAAATAAAAAAACATTAGTCTAATAATAGTGTTTATTGATTACCCTTATAATAAAATAGCATTAGTGTAAAATATGATAAAGTGTAATTAGATTATGCTTCATCACCAAGGTCGCAGCGAGTTGGTGCTGCTTTTTCTTTTTTGGAAGATTCTTTACCTGAATTTACAAAACAAATATTTAAATGATAACATTTTTTTGTAAAGTTCTGCTGTAGTAATTAATGTATAACTATCTATCTATGAAGTGAAACTACACTTTTTATTAAAGTTTCAATCAAATCAATTTTCTTGTAATCTGTTGATATGTTTCTTAGTAATGTTGTTATTGGCTAAAAATTGTCTTTTTGACAATTAATGTTGGTCCGTAACTTATTGCAGATAGATTAATCATTAAGTTTTGCCATAAATCAATAGTCTGTTCTTTTATATCAAGTGCAATGTAACTTACAGATTTTTAAATTGATTTTAGATTTGAAAACCCAGCATTAGAATTTTAAATCTACTTAATCCATACCTACTAATATTATGAATATGTGAAAGTATTTATGACTATCTGTTACCTTTTCACGCCTCAACAGTTAAGTCGACGACAAACTTTGGTGGAGAGGTAAGTAGACACTTTTTCCAAGAAAACAAAACTTCCCACAGAAATTTAAAAAAAACCTAAATCCATATCAACTATCAAGTAGTAAAAATAAAGCTTAATAGCACCTAAGCTCCTAATTCATAATATTAATTAATATAAATAGGAAAGAGTGTCTGTCTGTCTGTCTGCTACCTTTTCGCGGTCCATACGCTTAACCGATTTTGACGAGGTCGTGATAATTTGCACTCTGGAGAAAGACAAGTTGCGGGCATCATCTAGTCCCAACTAAATATGATTACCTGCTAGTTGTTTACCTCCATCGCCCATTAACGTAGATTTAACTGTAGTAGCATCTGTGGCGGTCGGAAGTTTTATACCTTGCTTTAACACCATTGTACCATCCTGAAAGAACATTACGTTTAAATTACATTTTAATTTTAAGGCTATGTTCAGGATGTAAGTTCAGATGACAAAAATCTATCGCGCGTTTTCAAATCGCGCGTCTAGATAGCACACACAGTCACAGTCATGCACATGTAACGCGCGTTTTAAAAGAAAAGACTTTGGATTACGCGTTGTCGCTCGAAATCTGAAGTCACGCATTGGATTGTTCAGAATCAGATCAGTCTAAAGCGTGTCGACGCGCTCCAAAGTGTAACAAGCCCTTGTTCATCTAAACTTAACCTTGTAATCATATAAAAATCCTGTAAATCAATTTCAAGCGATTTCTTAAACTATCTTGAGGGTGAAAAATGTTGAAATAAAAATAAATTTATACTGAAAAAGACTTCAGTGTTTTGGAAAAATATGAGACAGGATTTAGGAAAATTAATAAGAATTATGTGACAGCAAACACGAATGCTGGAGATCTGATTGGCGATTTAACGATTAGTAATTTCTTGAGTTACGCACCTTCATTTCGACAAGACCTTTCTTAGCCATTGCTTCCACTTCAGCTTTGGTCATGACTATTTTCTGCACCTTCACAACTTTCTTTCCTATTTGCATTTCGCAAAGCTCTCCAGCGGCCATCGCTGAAAACATGAAAAAAAATATATAATAGCTCATGCTTCAGCGCCACCTGGTGGGCTATAAATGTAAAAGAGCAATGGGCAAAATGCTTTTCATTCTGAAAAGGATTTTACTTCGATAAGAGTTATGCAAGTGCCGTCGAAGCGGAACGCCACCGTAGGTATATTTCTCGAGTTGGACCCCGCCCGTTGTATTATCATCAAAATCGTAGTAAAAATATATGTACATATAAGAACCCTTTAGTATGAATGTAACTTACGAATAGAGCTAACAATTTTACATAACTTACGTCTAGCATTGGCTGGTAGGGGCATCGCTTTTACTCCTGGCGGTAATGCTCTGACTGGCACCTGTCAAACAAATGAAAAAATGGTCACTTTTAAGATTTTTCTTAGTGTATACCAGACATTATCCTTCGAAATTCAAAATCCTTTTGTCCACTTTCCATTTGTTCGTTTTCTCCCTAGCGTTAAGGTTGTCTGGAAAATACCGCTATTTAGCGATAAAACCGCCTTTTTGTACCTATATTTTAAGTTTTCTTTATTGTTACCTGTCATTTGTATTTTGTGGTGCAATAAAGTATATACATACATACATCCTTCAAATGTTCAAGTTTATTAAAGTTTACCTTTTTCAACGTTTGTCCTGTAGGGGAGACTAATACATCCGTAGGAGTATTTGTCGGTTCTGGAGTCTTGTTTACATTCTGAAATAAATATGGCATGTGAAATTAAGAAATAAATAAAACATGACTTTAGAAATTGAATTAAATTGTATAATAGCCTCGATTTAATGTGTTCTTACCTATGAGATAACAAGTGGGTTTTACACACTGTTTAGAATGTATGTAATGGCAAATCTAAAAGTTCTTTCGGAGCCATATTATAAAGGCAAATACTAAGCCCGACAAAGGATATAGATTTCTGTACTTTACACAGCAACATAGCGATGTTATCAGTTTATCGCATTTTTTAGTATGTCGATTTTGTCTCACAAAAACTATAGTATTATGCAACAAAGCATGAGTAAGAATACCAAACTTGAGAAGGTTTTGTGACGATGCGATAACATATTGAAAATTATAACGTTAGATTTTATATATTTGTTTTAGTACATGAAGCTAAGTATACTATTAATAAAATAATGATTATAATATTCTACCTGATCATTGTCCGTCACACTTGCTTCATTGAGACTAGTTTTTTCTTCCTTTTCTGAAACTGTTGTGTTTGATTCTTGCTCAGTTTCTTCTGACTCTTCTTTCTTAATTTTTACAGGCCTAAATAAAACATAGTCATTGAAAAAATGATAATAGATACTAAAGTACAGCTTGATAGTTGCATCCCCCCTTGTCACATTCACAGATGTCGACACAAAGATAAGGTAGGTAAGGGATAAGGGAAAATTTAAAACAAGAAATAAAAAAATTCAAAATCGACATTAATACATACAAAAAGAAGTCCTGACTCACTCACTGACTGACTTATTCACGTCCTTGGACCTAGAAAGCTGAAATTTTGCGCGGAGTTTCACTTTATAATGTAGACAAGGAATAAAGCCGGATTTCTATGGAATAAAGAGGATTCATATTTTCTCGTTGACCTAGAATAAGAAATTTGGCAAGACGCAAGGTCTCACAGCATTCTGATAATAATCGTTAATTCGCCGTTTTATCACTTACTTTTTCCGATTATACTACAAATGTTGTGCAGTTTGCATATAATTTAAGCAACAAAATAATTACACGGAACCTTCAATGAGCGAGTCAGACTCGCACTTGGCCGGCTTTTTTAATGTCAAGGTTACTTACACTTCTTTGTTTTCTTTTCGCGGGCGGCCGCGTTTTCGTGGAGGATTGGCAGGAGTCGCCGCGGGCGGTGTCTTAACAACTGGTGGAACAACTTTCGCCGGCTGCGCAGGACGACGTCCTCTGCGACTCTAAAATCCAAAAGTTTCTAGCTTAGACACAAGGCATTCGTTGTAAAATACACTATACAGATATGTGTGACTTTTTTTTTCTAAAAAAAAAAAAGAAAAATGTGTGACGTTGTGTGGTGGTGGTCTTGTATATTTAGTAAGTCAGAGGGAGGGCGATGCATATCGCATGCTGTATGTTGTACCACACAAATTTATCTGTTTCGGCGGATTTAAACGAACTAAGCTTGTGGTTCCATATGTATCATGGACGTCCGCAAAGTAACGCCATAGAAGCCTATGCAACTTTCTAGCCTAGAACATTAATTCTGCCGCGCTTGTGATAAACGCTGTCTTTGTGGCAAGATTTCGAGGAAAAGCTTCGAAAAGTCGTCTCTTTGGCCCAAGTCCGTTGCGCGTGCGGTGCGGCGCAGCACGACGTCGCAACACATAGTTGGCATGGCACGGCGATATCAATGTAGAATGACGCAGCGGCAACGCAACGCATCGTGTGGCCTCGCGACGTAGAGTGCTGGACCGTAAGAGTGAAGCCCTACGCCGCCATTTTGTGTATACGGCCCTACGCAGCCATTGCGATTCGGCACTGCTATAATGTGATCGGTGTGGCTTCACGTACAGGAAGCCTCATGGCTTTGCGATCTTTACCTCAGTGCTTCTATCCGGTTCACGATAGTCCTCATCGTCTTCCGTGGTCTCATCGTCATCAGAAGCGTCGACCTGTGTCCTGTCGCGTATCATCTTCGCGTAGTCCTTGATCTTGGACGGTCTCGTGGACCGACGGACGACTCCTTCATCTGTACTGTTTCGCTCAGTTGCTGATCCGTTTTTGATTATACTCTGCAAAATCAAAACATATAAAAAGAAAAGTCCTGAATGACTCATCATTGGCGTCGGTTCTCTTAAATTTACAGTATCTGCATCTCTTTCTTTTTTATGCTGCTAAAAAGGGACGGAACATGAATTTTAAATTTAAAGACTTGGTGTCTTTAATTTTAGTGCACACTACAAATTGAAACAATAGACTCGCGCCTGGCAGCTAAAGTTATGAGGTTTGACAATTCTAAACTAAATTAGGTTTGTCTGTCCTTTTCTTATCACATTGGTAAGAAAGAGTTGTGAATACTCATAATTTTAGTCGCGCTCAGACTCAGTACCCAGCCCAAAACCCTAGGTTGAAATTTTGCAAAGAGGTTCCTTTTATAATGTAGACAAGGATTTTGTTATGTCGACAAAACAGCACTCTTGTCGACATAACAAAATCAAAAATGAAACTAATCATTTTGGAGCCCTAATTGAAAAATTCTTAAAGTGCCTAAAAATTATGAAATAAAAGTACCTATGTAATACATATCAGTTTTTTTATTAAATTACTTTTTATAAGAGGTTGTTAAATAGTATCAACCCCTTAAACTAAAATTTTATAGACAATCTAACCAACCTTTGGCGTTTCCTTTCCTTTATCTTTTTCTGTGTTTTTCTCCTTTTCTGTGTTCTTTTCTTTTTCTTTTACATCTTTTTCATTGTTGTCTTTATCTTTCTCCTTGTTATCTTTTTCTTCTTTAGAATTACCATTATTATTTTTAACCTCCTTGGTTTCTTTTGGTTCTTTATTCTCTTTGGTTACTATACGTTTCTCTGGTTGCTTCTTTTCTACAGAGACTGGCTTGTTCACAATTTGTTTCCTTTCCTCGGCGCTTCTGTAAAAAATAGTGTTTGAATGGTTCACTTAGTGTGAATTTTTTATTTTATCAAATACCATTTATATCCCATGTAATAACCAAAACGTTAACCAAAGACGTAAATAACAAGAGAATAGAGGGCCTATAAAATAAAAACATCATAAATTCGACGTTGTTATTGATTTTAAGCTTCTATTGAATTGGGCAATGTGGCTAATTCTGTTGTACGTACGATCTCTCAAATAAATTGACAGATCTAAATCTAGTGCTATCCTTTTCCGCAGGGAACATTATAAAAGAGATAGCAATACATTTAGAACTGTCATTTAAAAGTTTAGAGATATTATTGTATATTAGTTTGTCTGACCTTAATTTAGGAGTAGAAGTTTGGAACTGTGGCCGTTTAGTTTTCAATGTTTCTAGGACTTTGTTAGAGGAGGCTTTACCGGTTTCCGTGTTCCGACTGTTTGTCTGAAAGAAATTCATAAAAAAATTGGTTGGGTGTAAGGGTAGGGCATTACTTTAAAAATCATTTATTTACTAACGCAAAGCACATGCGTAACTAATTAGCATATAAACATTAATATTTAGATATTCGATTTCACAGACTTAGTAAATAGTAATATTATTATTTATTAATTAATAAAGTAATATTATTTTGACATTTTTGGCTGTCATTCTTTTTTAAAACATATTTGTGATTGGTTGGTGTCTCAAAATGGTAAACGCTCATTGAGATTTTTGGCTCTGTCATTTGTAGGGAATTACGTAACAGAGAGAGCGCTATACTAACTCCTCTCCGTAGATAGAGTATAATAGAAGCATAATATTTCTTACTCTCTTAAGATCTTGCAGTTCCTTTTCTAGTAAGCGCAGAGACTTGTCGCTCGCACCACTGCTGTTACCGCTCTCAGCTTTTGGGACTGGTTTACTTTTTTTTATGACCACTGAAAATGAATTTACAATACATTTGCTTATATAAAGGCTCGACTGTAATTTTCAACAAGCCACACTTGTAGCATAAATAGCTTTAATTTTTTGTTATAGAGGCAATAGAAATACACATTCTGTGAAAATTCGAATTCACTACCTATTACGGTTCATGAGATACAGCCTGCTGACAGACAGACGGACGGATGGAAGGACAGACAGCGGAGTGTCAGTAATAGGGTCCCGTTGGCACCCTTTAGTTACGGAACCCTAAAAATCATTTAAACCGTAACACAGTTCGTATCTTAATGGGACTAAATATTACTAAACTATAGAAAAAATTCAATATACACCATATTATTTATTACCTGCGTCACTTGCATCTGGAGATTGAGGCACCTTGCGTTTTATTTCCTCAGCTTTTCGCAGTATATTTGACGTCTGGAATCATTAAAATAATACTATTATAATAATAATGCCAGCATCAAGTACTATGGATTAGTAGTTCAAAAAATCCTCCCGTCTTGGCCGGCATACGTAACGGACGGAAGCTTAAGTGTTACCTGATTATCGATGGTTTTGCTGACAATTTTGATACTATCCGTGGTCGGAGTGGTGACGGCTGTCTTTTCCGGCGTCTTTTCTGGCGTCGCCGGTTTCACTGTCGCATCCTTCGTCAGTATAGCGAGTGTGTCCACTGTTTGTAGTTCCGTGTACGTCACTTCGCTCTCACTCTCTGTAAGACGAGTAATAAAGTCACACGATTTTCCTTAGATCTTCCAATTTTAAGGTTCCATACATCAAAAAGAAATAATACAAGTGTAAATTAAAAATTTATAACACCCCCGACAAGTAAAGGTTACAGTAACTAGAAAAGAGCTGATAACTTTCAAACAGCTGAACTGATTTTCTTGGATTATAGCTAAGAACACTCTCGATCAAGCCACCTTTAAAAAAAAAAACTACTTTAAAATCGGTTCATTAGTTTAGGAGCTACAATGCCAGTCAGATACACAGATACACACGTCAAACTTATAACACCCCACTTTTTGAGTCGGGGGTTAAAAACACCCTTATAGGATCACTTCGTAGTCTGTCTATTATTCTGTCTGTCAGTCATGTCTGTCAAGAAACATATAGGGTACTTCCCGTTGATCTAAAATCCTGAAATTTGGCAGGTAGATAGCTTTTACAGGACATTTGTGGACTCTTTTTCTATTGTTTGCGTATTTCGGGTTGTCTCAGAATAATCCCCTAATAAGACTATCAAGAAATCAAAACCTCAAAGTATGTTTGTATGTATTCGGTATTTCATGATAGTCCGTACAATATTACCTATCAGATGAGTGTCAAGCACTTTAACAATAACTAACCTTCAGAGTTTGTGTTGTTAATTTTCTCCTCCATATCGTCTTTGTCATTTACCTAAAATAATATAAGAAATCATTTTTCAAGAGCGGCTAGAATTATAATAGCTTTTGTCAATAAGCCAGTTCAATGAATATGATGGTCTAAACTTACGAGGTAATTATCAGGTTTCTTTATTTCGATTATCATGTCATCACCCTCTTCTTTCACTGTAAAGATACATCAAGTATTAATCAATATATCCTTGTCATTGTAACTGTTTCAAAACTAGTATGGATGCATTATTCATAATACCCAGGTAATAAGTATGAATAAAAAATCGGTAAATTGCGAATCGGACTTGCACACGAAGGGTTCCGCACCATCGTTATGCATTGCCAGACGCCCTTAAACTTTTAAACTTTAACAAACCATCTTCTTATTATTTCTAATGGAAGCAGTTTGGGGGCACATTAAGAATATTAACCATATTAATAATAAATAAAATTCCCCTTTTCCCTTCCAACTAAGCGTAAAACTTGTGCTAAGAGTAGGTACGACAATAGTAATTGGGGTTTGAACCGTCGACCTTTCGGAATTCAGTCCACTCTTTAACCGTTGTGCTATTAAGTAAAAGTTACCATTTATTGCAATATCGTCATCATCCTCTTCTCCCTCCATTTCCATCGAGGACTCATCATTTATTTCCTGTTGCAAAAAGTTTGTTGTCATTAAAACATTCAGGCAATTATAGTAACAAATTCTAAAGTAAATAATAATTTTTCATCTCACAGCTCTGAAAGGTTTTTTTTATCATTCGAAATCTGCGTGCAAAAGTCATTCGAAATTCGAACGTGACAAACTATGGTATATTAATGGCGTACCTAACTTATGTTCTTTCTATTAAAAATATCCCATAGTGAAATTAAATTGACAATGCCCCCGAAAAAAGATCTGTTCAAGATCTCGCTGTAGTGAGATAAAAAGTTGAGTGTTTCACACGACTGCAAAGTTATATGCGCTCGTGCCTTTAAATTCCTCGCTACGCTCAGGATTCTATTTTTGAACCACTTACATCGCTCGTAGTTCAACATTGAAATCCTTCGCTTGCTTGGAATTCAATATAAACACTCGCGTCAAAATAACAACTTTGTATAACAAAAAAAATTATTCTATACTTACATGCTGAACTTCGTCTTCGTGTACCGACATCACATGGTTATCAAGCTTTTCCTGTGATGTGAAAATTAGTTCACAGTAGTCGCACATAAACTCTACACCTACAAAAAAAAACAATCTTTTAGTCAAGGTGTTAAGTACTCAAAATAATAATGATCTAAAATTCGTGAGGTTCTGTGTTGCATGTATAGCAGAAATACAGGGTGTAACCAGAACGCTAGCAAAAACAAAGCAGGCGATAGTACCGATGATTAATTAATTACTGATAAGATACCATAAAAAAACTACGAAAAAAAAAATTTAAAAAATCCTGTATTTTTTACAAGATCACAATATATTGCAAATAAAACATCTGAATGACGCTAGAGGTCAACGAACGTTGCGTAAGTAGGCCACTCCGCCGCGTCGAAGGGCATTAAGTCGAATTTTGCACGCTATACATTGCGGGTTTAAAAAATACAACATCACTAAAACTACGAAATAAGGCAATTGACCCATTTATTAAGGTTATTGGCATTGGACTGTGTTAAGATAATATAATAATAACGCTAAGTTTTTGCTAGCGGTCTGGTTACACCCTGTATATGAAGCCTGGCAAGTGCAACATGTCTTCACATTGTCAAAAACAGACACTCTTTAAGAGTGCCTCTTAAATATTTGAGCGACGGGTTTGAATGCTGCTTACATACCGTTAACATGCGATTTGATGTGAGCAGTGACAGCTTCCACGTCCTCAAACTTCTCCTGACAGAGCGGACAGATGAGGTTCTGGGTTGCATGTATCGCAGAGTGGTATATGAGGTCGTCTTGCGCGTCGAACACGTCTTCGCATTGGTCGCAGCGATACTGCTCCAGTCCAGTTGTACTGGAGCCAGAGCGAGCCTGGCCGCCATGTTTTATGCGGATATGTCTGTGAAAGATAGCCTTCGTGTTGATTTTTATGAATTTTTCTAACAATGTAGCTAATTATGTTGCATACAATCTCTAAACTAAATTTTGAGAGATACTTTAAACAGGCCTTAATCACATAAAGACAGGTATTAAGGATATGACAGTTTAATTTTAATGTCTGAATACCATAGTAATTACACCCTACCTATTAAATGTTTGGAAAAGTTATAGTAAATCAACATGAACAATATTGCGTTAATTCTGAGGATCTAACTGTTAAAACATTTACGGTCCTCAAATCTGTTCATAGTCCTGGAAGAGATATGAAGAGAAAAAAAAACTTGGAGGATGACAAGGGGTCCATATTCAAAATAATAGTACCTTTAAACCAAAAGGAATATAGCCATTAATAGAAATGAGCTCCAAATTCTTATTTCTTTCTATAAAGCATTTGGACTAAAAATATTACTACAAATATTATTATAAACGCGAAAGTGCTTATTTGTTGGTTTATTTGTTTGTCCATCAATCACGTTGCAACGGAGCAACGGATCCACGTGATTTATCTGGAGAGTGACATAGGCTACTTTTTATCCCGGAAAATCAAAGAGTTCCACACACACAAGTAAATCCACACGGACGAAGTCGCGTACATCAGCCAGTATTACATAAAAACAGCTCACCTAGTATAATGATGAGATTTCGTGAAGCTCTTCCCACAATACTTGCAAGGGTAGGGCCGTTCGCCAACATGCGTTCTCACATGCCGCGCCAATTTAGTTATTGACCCGAAACCTAGAAAACATGTTCATTATCAGTTTACAAATTTTGTTACCAACACAGTACCAATTCACCTCTTAAGTTATAGGGTATAAGCACTGAAATGTACTTATATACAAGTATGCTGGAGATATACCATACAAAATGACAGTTATTTTCTGTACCAATTGGTTTAAAGCGCCTCACCAAGCGTACAGGGAATTAAAATTGACACTGTGTCAAATGGTCCTCATAAGGACACTATATTGATCTCATCACTAACATTTAGTTCCGAGTACGCTCACGTGATGTTCACTGCTGCTATCAGCGCCAATAAGTTGCTTTTAAAAATAGGTCAGAAATTGTAGGTCCAGCGTACTTATAATAGTAGAGGTCAGTGGGTAAAAGGTACTGTGAATTTAATATGTTAGTAAATTGCGCATGTTCATAGCTCATAAATATTATAAAGGCGAAAGTTTGTATGTATGTATGTATGTGTGTGTGTATGTTTGTTACTCTTTCACGTAAATACTACTGGACGGATTTGGTTCATATTTTGTCTTAGAGGACGGGAAACCGTGTAGACTCACGCTCCGGGCAGTATTCGCAGCACAGTGTAGCTTCTTTGTTGTGTATTATATCTATATGTCTTATCAGTGCTGATTTGTCGTGGAATCTGAAAGTAGAAAGGATATTTTATAATAATTAGCACACTATTAAATATCCATTCATTTGATTAATGACTAATTAAGGACTAATTTGTAAAAAATCTTATCAAATTAAATCTATTCGCTTTAAATGTGTTCACTTTAATTTAACAATGTTATCAAAGATTGTTTTGTTGTTAAAAATATGAATAAATGTTTGGAACTGTGTTCACAGACTATACTTACACTACGAATAACGAAACATCATGATGTTTCGTCAGTACGTTTTAGTGATAGTTATTAATTAATTTAAGGTGCCCGCGCACTCGAACTGAACTGCAGATGAACTGCGCGTCGCGGCAGCGCCCCGCACGATATTCTCTCCAGCCGCGACGCGCAATTCGGATGCAGTTCAGTTCGAGTGCGTGGGCACCTTTATAGTAATTTAAATGAAAATGAAAATATCTTTATTTACACTTAACATTGCCTTAAAATAAACAACGATAACAACTGCGTTAGTTAGGTACAAACTGTGTTGCAGTTGTTAACGCCCACCTCCGGGTTAACAAAATTAGGTACTTACTAAAGACAAGAAAAATAAATAAATATATATATATATGTAACAATCTTAAAAATCAATCAATATTGTGTTAAGTTAAAATGCATGTGTGTGTGTGTGTGTGTGTGTGTGTGTGTGTGTGTGTTTGTTTGTATGTGCATGCGAGTGTGAATGGATTATTTCAAAGTTACGATGTCTTCCGTGTCCCTATAAGAGAGTGATTTAAGCCATTGAGATATAAGTATTTTACAGGTTCGTTGATTAGCAGAGTAGATATTTAAGTGATAATTTACTTTGTTGTATATTATTGGGCTAGCATAGCAAAAATGTTTACTTGCTAGTTCAGTTCTGCAAGATTTGATCTGGCATACCTTATCGGATCTTCTTTTACGATGGTCTAACGTAGGATCATAGTGCATTCGTTTGTGTTTGCGTAAAATTACTTGGAGTATGTAGATCTGTCGCACCGTTAGAACATCGCATAAACCATACAACTCACGGGTTGAAAATAGAATAGGTTTCCCTAGCATCACTTTAAGGATAGCTCTTTGAGCTCGCTCAAGTCGTAAGAGTAGTGTTTTTCCGCAATTACCCCAGATTGTGATACAGTAAAACAGGATCGACTGTACCAGAGCAAAATAAACAACTTTTAAGGTTTTTGTGTCGAGTATAGGCTTGAGATTTTTGAATATGTATATCATTTTTCTCGCTTGGCCGACAAGTTTGTCAATTTGTGGAGCCCAGGATAGTGTACTATCAATAATTACTCCTAAATATTTCATACAGTCAACTCGTTCCATTTTACCACAGTTACAATTAGCAATATTAAAGCCGCAAGTATGAGCTTTGATTAGAAAAGGGTTTTGGGGCTGTGAGTTCCTTTTTAAAGAGAATGTGATATATTTACTTTTTTGTAGGTTCAGTGAAAGCAAGTTAGAAGAGAGCCATAGCATGACCTTTTCTAACATCCGTTCTGCAATTGTCTGCGTTTCAGTCCAGGTTTTACTCCGAACAACTATTGCCATATCGTCAGCATAAGCTACTATTTTAACTAGGGGAAAAGAGAGATTACATAATTGGTTTATGTATATGAGGAAGAGTGTCGGACCCAGGACACTCCCCTGGGGAACGCCATAAGTTAATGGTTCTTCTTGGCTTATACAATCACCAATTTTCACACACTGAGTGCGATTTTTTAAGTAGTCTTTAAAAATGTTTAGTACCATCCCTCTTATACCTATTTCCTCCAACCTGCCAATTAGAATAGGGACTGAGACAGTGTTTTATTTGAGTAAACAAGTATTTGAGGAAAAAGTATAATACAAGCGCTCACTTTTTATCACACTGCGTACATTGATGCTTTGGTACGCGAACATGCTTCTTTTGATGTGCATTCAACTGTTCAATGGATAGGAATGTGGCTGGGCAGTTCAGACACATTAGTTGAGGTAAATCAGGGTGTATCATCTGAAATATAACAAGCTTAAAGAGTAATCTATGTGCTTTTTAGGAAATTAAATATCACTTGCGTTAACGGTGAAGAAAAAAGTCGTGAGGAAATCTGCATGCCTGAGTTTTCTATAATGTTTTCAAAGTTTCCTTGTGCTCTGGACCCAGCTGGTCCAACCTTTGTATCTTGGAACTTGTATATAGCTATATGTATTAGATTCTGAGGTTAACACTTTATTAGCGCTAAGCGTCAGGCTTTATAGTGAACTAGAGGATGCCCGCGGCTTCGCCCGCGTGGATTTCGGTTTTTTTTTAAAATCCTGTAGGAACTCTTCGATTTTCCGGGATAAAAAGTAGCCTATTTCCTTCCCCGGGATGTACCCCAAGTATGTACTAAATTTCTTTAAAATCGGTTCAGCGGTTGGGCCGTGAAAACGTAGCAGACAGGCAGACAGACAGATAGATAGACAGACAGACACACTTTCACATTTATCACATTAGTATGGATATTTGAAGAACCCATCGCGCCATCTACTTAGTAGGATCGTTGTAAGTTGTTTTCCGTCCTTCGTATGAGAAGTCAGTCAAATGTCATCATGACTGTGACGACCGCCACAGCAGAAGACTTATTAGACATAGGACGGCAGTTTTAGTTTCCATGATATTCATTACGCACCTTCTCATGGCGCTTGAGTAAAATCAGTCGCTTGAACTTCTTGCCACAGGCGATACACTGGAATGGCATATCTGATTGGTGTCGCACCTGATGCGCTGCTAAATCATACTTTGTGTAAAATTTACTGAAAAAGAATCATCAATACAATTATTTAGGAATCGTCGGTTAGCAAACAATACCACACAAGTACTGTTTTGCTATTTTTCTGGAAAGACGAATACTTTTTAACCGACTTCAAAAAAAAGGAGGAGGTTCTCAATTCGTTAGAATCTTTTTTTTTTAATTGGGGAGTTCTTGCGTGGGAGGAACAGTTTGGTGAAATGACGACTTGTGTGGTGTTGTACAGTAACCCTGATTTTTTTAAATAACAGCTGCTTATCGATCGAAATGCTTGAATCTGATAGGTTAATCGAAATTTGAGTAAAAACTGCATGAAACCGCCAAATTACTTGAGCGGTATTGTTTGTTAACCGACGAAATGTTACTTTTAAAGGGTAAAAGGACAAATGTTACTTATAAGGGATTTAATGGAATTATGAATACTTTTGAGAGGATACTGAATTTATAACTAGGTATTTGCAAATAGTACTTATTAGATTATGTACGAAACTTCTAGGAATGTTTTTATATTTTCATCTTGTAATTTTAAATCTTTGTTTTGAAAAGTGGTTTTTGATTTATGATCATTATCGATAGAAGAAAAAGGAGAAACACTAAGATATGAGAATAAAAACCAGATGACGGATGTCAGAAAAAATATTGAAACATTTAAGTTCATTTATTATATTCAAATAAAAAGCTTTGAAATATTCAAAAAAAATTAATCGCAAAATTTTGCATTTGGGGCATTAATACAGTTGTTTGAATAACTTACGCGTCACAATGGTCACAAGCAACATCCCTGGTCCTGTGTTTCTGAATCTTGTGCAAGTTGAGCAGCTGCTCCAATGGATAGGTGCAGTCACACTCATCACATGCATAGCAGCCTTCTTCTATGGGCTTTTCTTCCTTAATGTCCTCAATAATGGGAGTATCTGAACAAAATCCACATCCATATCCATACTATTATAAATGCGAAAGTGTCTGTCTGTACGCTAGATCCGTTTTGACGAAAGGTACAAAGTTAGGGACAGATAGGCTACTTTTCTTCCAGAAAATCAAACAGCCTGCTACAAATTGACTTCACTATCGTGTATTAGGTAATTATATGGATTGCTAGCTGATGCTCGCGACTTCGTCCGAAAGGCTTTAGGTCTTTGATTTCCGGGGCAAAAAGTAGCCTATACCCGTCGCCAAAATCTGTTAAACGAATTTGCCATGAAAAGGTAAATAGCCAAATGTGGCCATCATAGGTGGCCATAAATTAGTAATCATTATATAAATGACAGGTATTTATTACGGATGACAGTTCTTCTGTTCAGTTTTTAACCCCAACCCAAAAAGAGGGGTGCTATAAGTTTGACGTGTGTATCTATCGGTGGCACCGTAGCTCCCAAACTAATGAACCGATTTTAATTTAGTTTTTTATGTTTGAAAGATGGCTCGATGGAGACTGTTCTTAGCTATAATCCAAGAAAACCAGTTCAGCCATTTAAAAGTTATCAGCTCTTTTCTAGTTACTGTAACCTTCACTTGTCGGGGGTGTTATAAATTTTTAATTTACACTTGTCTGACTTTATAGTAAGATTAAAATTCGAAATGAAAGCATGCTAATCGGGACCAGGCGTGGCAGTTTAACCGGACTGATAAATTGATTAGATATGCAGAAACGCACACAAGAAAGGTAAATTGCTTGGTGGTAATATACTGGATGATGTTTCCTAGCAGACTGAATTATAACTCACGGAGAGGTGACAATGGTTAAATAGGTATACTACCAGAAATCATCTAATGATAAATAGAGAGAGCATCTAGTAACTTCTTCTATTGTGTAACCAATCCCATCCACTTGAGTTTAAATTTTTGCAAAAAAGAAAAGAAAAATTGTTTTTTATTACCTTACATCATGCAAAATAACTTACTCACCTACACAAAAAAATATGAACATGCATTTATTTAAACATCTTTAATTTTTACTAAATTGATAAAATAAATGTCACTAATTCCGTTGTAAACAATCTTTAAAACTAAAATGATACATCTAAAAGCATTGCTATCCCTTTCATAATGCTTGCTGTGAAAAGGATAGCACTGAGATTATTGTGTATAACAGTCATAATGAAGATTCAAATTATAGTTTTAATGTATAGTCAGTCCATTGAGGAAAAATCAGATTTACAAGTTGAGATTACACAATATTTTAGACGATCCATGTATTGCAATTTTGTTTGAAGAAAAGTAACACGGACGAGGCTTGGAAGACCCTGACATGGCACAGTCTGTGTGACCTCATACATTTTCCGAACAGTATGTCTCGGTAGTGGCACAGCTCGGGCCCGGCATGGTCTAGCATAAATCATACTTTAAAAGTAAAACAGACTAGATTTTCACTTTAATTTGAATCTCTTCAAAATGTATAGAATATAATATTACTTTTTTTTTTCCTTTCATATCTCTTCCATCTGCAATCAGTCGGTGGACTATGAACAGATTTGAGGACCAATGTTATATATAATATTACTGTGGCCGATTCTGTTGGACACAATCTGTAAACTAAATTAACAGGCCTAAATCTGTTTCCGCAGGGAGCATTACGAATGGTATAGCAATATATTTAGACATGCCAATTTAGTTTACATTGTGTACAACAGAATTAGCCACCATTCTATATAGGTACCTACATAACAAATTAAGGAAATAAAAATAATAAGGACACAGCTATGAACACACGCATCTAAATACATTGATTAGGAATGCAAATAAATAAAAATGAAACATATACAGTGCACACAAAATTACCTTTACCCCTTGCATTGTCTTTAGCTTTGGTATCCTTGCTTGTTACGACTTTGACACAAGCTTTTGAATCTTCATCATCTCCAATCTAAAATATATTAACGTTACAACATATCAACATAACAAATCTTAATATATTATGTACAAATATGGTATATAGTAAGTATATAATTACAAACTTTTGCAAATAAAAAATCATTCAAGTAAAAATGATAGTCGTTCTCTAGGATTACTCTGTTTTACAATATAAAACTCAGGATGACTGTGTAAGACAGAATAGCTAAAAGGAATAATTTTGAATAAACAAATAAAACAGGACAATTTTTAATGTAAGAATGCCTTTATCTGAATTAAAAAGGTAACCTATATAAAAGGAAAAGGCGACTGACTGACTGATCTATCAATGCACAGCTCAAACTACTGGACAGAGCGGGCTGAAAGATAGCTATTATGACATAGATATCCACTACGATTTTTTAAATTTGATGTCTAAGGGGGTAAAATAGAGGTTTGAAATTTATGTAGTCTACATGGACGAATTCACTGCATGTGCTAGTTGATATTTCTATACATTTTATATTTCTGTTGGTACAGAATGTTACTTATAGTAAAATTATGTTAAATTGATACCTAAAAGTTTTGTTATATTATGTTTATGACTAAAAGTAAGTGATCATGATACTGTTATCAACCTATTTAATTTGGTTGCAAATTGTAATGAATGTTTATTACATCTAATCAGATTTTTTCTCTAAATAATGAACTTTTTAGTTATAATGATAAATGAGACATATAAGATTTGCAAAAAAAATTGTATGGAGTCTGTATCCATAATAATGCTTCCTGCGATTAAAATTTTCAAAATATATTTAATTAAATTTTCAAAATATATTAAATGTACAGGAATCATCCAGTTATTGTTATATTATAATAGATGCAGCTATTCCAAAAATCTACAACTAATAGGCACAAATAACTTTTTTATTCAGATACAAGTTAGCTCTTGACTGTAACCTCAACCTAAACCGGTAAATAATGATGCAGTCTAAGATGGAAGCAGACTAACCTCGAAGGGGTATGGCAGTATTCATAAAACCCATACTCCTTTGGTTTCTACACAGCATCGTACTGGAACACTTAATTGCTTGACGGCACAGTTTTGCCAGAAGGGTGGTAACTAGCCACAGCTACTAGCTACTAAATCACATAGGTAAGGACCATGAAGATTGTTTGGCAAATAATACAAATGGAGGCTGACCTTGACATTGTAAACATTCCCATCTTCTTCATCAGTGTCAGAAATATCATGAGATGTAACTTGAATAGTTGCTCCGCCTTCGACCACTGTTTTAACTGATTCTGAGTCAGTTATGTGACGGAATATCTGAAACAGCTTTTCATTTTTGGTTGATTCTTTTGATGATTCAAAAGCTATTGAAAAAGTTCATTTGAATAAAAAATCGTTCGATTTCATTAAGCCAATTTTACATGATGGTTTAATACTTAAGTGAGAGTGCATGTATAACATACCTAACACTTTATGTTCTTACATGTATTACTGCTGGCTTAACTCATTGTATACTTAGTTAATTAAAATTTAAAATGTATGTGATATATCTGTCATATTATTCTATGTAATGCCCAAAAAGTAAATAAATTAGGTACTTTAGTAAGAGAAGAAGGCCAGTTGACTGTCCCCAACGCTGCACCATTTTGTACATATTGTAGGATAGATTCATCAGCCTGGCGGACTACATGCTTAAATTCATAGAAGATATTCATGAAGAACTTGCATCTGTCACATATATATGTAGGCTTTTTATCTGATGGGAGTACCTGGAAAATAAAAATTATTCTATCTAAAAATCACCAATATTTTGTTAACCGCTAGGTGGCGCTTGCATGTTGTAACTTGTAAATGTCATCAAAATGGGTTTGATCAATATAGTGGACAAAATTGCAGTTTTATTTTATTTAATCAGTTATTGAAAAAATTTTATGCACTTAAAATTTGTTAAATAAAAGTAAGGCGCCATAACGATCTATGGGTGGACAGAACGTGAATAAAATAGGTGGCGTCCATTCTGCACATTATTGTCGACATTTTTTCATTCACAATTAAAATCAAATTACATGCAAATAAACTTTTAAAAATACCTCAATTGATACGCTTGTTAAAATTTTTAATGGAAGAGTAACTAAGTTTCTTGGTTTGCTTTTCTCATACAAACTTCCTAGAGGCCTGTTTTGCGTGAGGCAAAAGCGACATATTTTCACAAAACTTAAAGTCTCTCTTCTGTTTTCCATTTTTACGATTTAACCAAAACAATAAAAATAGCACTGCACTGCACTTAAATAAAAATATTTTCTTAATTATCTACATAACCTCTTAGTAACTACGAAAATCCAAATTCCGGAAAGCGAAACTCCGCGATAGGCGATATTAGCGCCACCGTGAATGTTTTCAGTTTAGTTTGAGGACGCGCGAGTCGCGACCGACGCGCGACGCCAAATACTAGCGCTCCCAGCGGGGAGTAGCAAAAACAAACTTGTTTTTTCTTAGCAACAGATGGCGGTATTACGATTTTATGAAAATTACTTCATAGAATAAATTCTATGAAATAATTTTATATTTAACGACCGTGACCTCTAGTGCACTATTATTATATTCTATGGTTCTATGGGTGCATCTATTCACTGAGTTCAGTCCGACAAGGATCTTTTGTCACTTGAATGACATTGACATGGGGTTTTAGTTGTAGAACAAAGGCTGCCAGCAAATAAAATCTCCTCAATTTTAGAGAATATGTTGAAAATATTAATGTTGAAAACCGAGTGAGTTTTATTTAATTTTAACTGAATGAGAAATTGGAAAAGCCACCCCTGTTTCCACACCGAGAGAGACAAATAAAAACCATTTATAGGCCATGCACTAGCAACCTATAATGTTTACCTGCTCAAATAACTACTATATTTATTTAGTGCTAAATATAGTCATATTTTTAGCTATGTTTAGCACTACACATTTGTGCTGTATTCTGTTATCAGTGTATCGTGTTAATTAATAATATATAATATAGAATGACTCTATTATTAAAAAGAAAAAACAGTGTATTTCAGATTTTTTACTTAGCAACACCACACACAAGGGGAAAGCGTGACAATAGGTGACACTCTACAAAATGGCGGTGTTAGTTCCGATTTTGGCCACGCGCCAAAAGATCCTTGTCGCACTGTATTTGATATTCCTACTGAAGTCCAGCGTAGGTACTTACACAAGTACGCTGGACTTGTGATCAGAGTTCAGACCGCCTTTGCACGCTACAGCTACAGCTATTAAATTAAGATTATTTTATGTTTGTCGATATGCTTATTTTGTGTGTGTAACAAAGTATAAATAAATAAAAAATTGACATCTGCATACCTATTACCTACATAGTCACACATAGTACAAACATAATAGTTACATACATGGTCATCATAATTCTAGCAAAATCATAACTCATCGTAGTTGTGGCAGCGCCAGTGCTTCATAATATGGAATCAAAGATTATATTTTCTCCGTAGACCATGTGCGTGACGTTTTGGTCTTGCATGGGTCTAGATGAAAGTTTCGCGTAGGTTAGAAATTCATACACTTGTGTCGGACACCACCCCAGTCCTATAATTGGTCTCCACTGGTCTCCACAGTGATGTCGCGGACCCTGAGCGACACCGACACTACAACCCACAGAGTACATTGGTATACTATCTACAACCTGCAACACATGTGGTGGACACACGTAGATACTCGATGTATACACTGAACGTCTAGTGTACCTATAGTGTCGTCGTGTATGATTAGCTGTACTTAACAGTACAACTACCTACCTGCCTATAATAAAATTTGAAATTAGGAGATACCTACCCTTACTTAATTATGACGCTTTTCCACTATGATCTTAATTTAAAATCTACTTACCTACAACCGTACTAAAAGATTGGATCTGGCGTCAAGACGTCACTGTGACGAAGCATGGGTACGGTGTGCAAAAAAGCATCATTAAGAATATTTAGGTATGAAACTTTATGTTTCTGAAAAACTCTGGGTACGCTATGTTAGTCTGGTTTTACAGTGACGCTTTCGCCAGCGCGGTTTGTAAGCGTCGCGGGCCACGAGCTTTGCGTCTCTTGGATCGTTAGTGTGGTTTTACAGCCACGCTTTCGCCAGCGCGGTTGGTAAGCGTCGCGGGCCACGAGCTTTGCGTCTCTTGGATCGTTACATAGTCGCGCGGATGGCCCGCGCTGACGGCTATTCGGCCACCGCGCTTACCACCCACGCGCTTACCACCCGCGCGGGCGGTAAGCGTTACTGTAAATCCAGCCTTACATAGTCGCGCGGATGGACCGCGCTGACGGCAATTCGGCCACCGCGCTTACCACCCGCGCGCTTACCACTCGCGCGGACGGTATGCGTATCTGTAAAACCAGCCTTAGTATTGTCTTAGTTTGGCATTTATCATACATTGAAATTGAAAAAAGCGAGGCCATTCTTTTAGTAACCGGGTTGTACCTACCTGTATACTGTACTATACTGTGTAGGGGATACTGAAGGTTCCCATACAATTGCCTAGCTAGACAAGTAAACAGTCCGTTGCTTATCACTTGTTGGGACATTTAGGTAAATCTCATCAATTAAATCTCGGATTAAACATTTTTATCATAAATTAACGATAAGATAATTATTGCTGTTGTTGGTAAAGAAAATATAGAATACTTAATCAAAGTAACGATATTCATCAAGTTCTCAGCTAACTACGCGATTTTATAGTGTATCTTTATATTTTAATAACAAACTTTAAAAAATACCTGAGTAGGTAGGTAGTTACTTATTATGGATTCCACGCTCACAAATTCTGCAACGCAATGGAGCACGCAACGAAATGGGGGCCTGTAAGTAATTTTTTTTTAACATTATTTTTACAGGTAGAGTAGGCAGGTCTTTTATTCCATTTACAGTTATTATTAAATAGATAGGTCTCTGCTTCTTACGGTGCCTCTTTTAACGTACCTACCTAGTTTGGTGATCGTTAGTCTATCAAGCCTAGTAGATTGCTTGGTAATAACTAAGTAGGTACTTATTTTTTCTGTTAATTAGAGAGTAAATAAATAAAATAAATACTTATCTTGTTTTAACGGCGAAGGAAACATCGTGTGGAAATTTACATGTCTAAGATTTATCTATAGTGGTCTCAAAGGTGTGCGAAATCTCACAATCCGCACTTGGCTAGCGTGTCTAAATGTTTCTTATTTTGAGAGACAAACCGTGCTCAGTAGTGGACCGGCGATTGGTTGAGATGATGATGATGAAACTGCTGAAGAATATCTACGTTACAGACCCTTATAATTTTTTCGATTTGAGCTGTAGTCTTTTTAGAAAAAAAGGTAGTAGGTAACAGTATAAGAGTTGTTGTAATGTTGCTGGTTCTTCTCTGATAGAGATGGGGCCTTGAGGCGGAGGTTCCTGACCCACAGAGTAATTTTTCTTAGACCTTAGGTACCTACTTACTCGGGGGTTAGCAAGGCTTATTAGTAGGTAGGTACTTAGTAATAGGCTAAGGTTAAAAATTAGCTAATTTGTAAAGAACTTTGGTATTGCGTTTTTACGAGTTGGCCGTAGGCTGATAGAGAGCGCGTGCGTACCTCGAGTACCTTCTTATTCGGCTATGGGCACAGAGAAAGACGCTTTTCCGGTAACTTTATTTAACTGAATGCCGAACCTTTTCTGCTAAAGCCTACCATCATGATTATGGGGCACGGGACCTCAAGATTGGGTATAAAAGTAAAGAGTAATTTGACGGTTTCTAAAGAAATATATTTATCTATGTCAGGTTTTTATCCCAACAGATGGCGCCCGAGTTCTCTAATTAGTTTGTCTAAATTGAGTAGCAGTTCTATTGTGGATTCAACTCTATCAAAAATAAAAGTAAGTACCTCATAAACCCTTTAAGTACGCTCTTTTGCGCCCAACTAGGTAGGTATGATTAAAAAAGCTATGTTTAAAACATTCCTTCTCTCGCGCAAAGTGCAACGCCATACGTAGGTACTCGTACCTACCAACCTTCCTTCGTAATTGATGCGGATTCAATTACTATTATTTTTTTCTTTCAACATACACAAAGATTTTCAAGTTTTTTTTTGTGCCTAGTCTATCTACCCTACTACCTAAAGTATGTGTACTGAAAAGTGTGCGATGTCGCGTAAAAACCTTAAATTGGGTTGTTGATAAGGGACTTTATTAGGAACTACTTTAATATTGACCTAAGTATGCTGATTATTATCAGCATACCTACATAGTACATATTATTATGTACTTAATTATTACCTAAGGCCGGAATTGCACCTGTAAGTTTTACTCACGGAAGTAGGTACCTAGCTTACGTGATAAACTTACGAAAAATTTAACAATGTAAACACTCTTGTCAATATTGCAGGCTAAAAAGTTCGAACGTAATTGGGATACCATCGTTAATATAGTGTTAGTTGAAGCCAAACATCTTCCACCAGTTCCTGATGATGGAATATGTCATAGTTTATACTGTAAACTAGGGTATGTATGGTCAATTACTACCTACTTAATGCAAATTCAAAACAGAGCAGGGTAGAAGCTAGTAAAAGTAAATAAATTTAGAGAAAAAGTTAGTAAATTAAAAAAAAAACTAAATATGTACTGTTTGACTGAAGGTTTCATATCATCAGTTCCATCAGTTATAATTATATGATAAAAATACTTTGCTTTGTATAATAAAGGTTAGGATCGGAATGGTTTAGATCCAAAAGTGTTCCGAGCAGTCAGAATCCAAAGTGGAAAGAAAGCTTTCGACTACATGTCTACCAACACTATGTATTGAATATATCTATAACAGATAAAGGAAAAATGGAAAACTCTATGGGCAGGTACGTAATCCATACTAATATTACAAATGCGTATGTATCTCTGTCTGTCTGTCTGCTAGCTTTTCACGCCCCATTTGTTTAATCGTTTTTCACGAAAGGTAGGTATAGAGATAGCTTGCATCCTGAGAAAGAACATACCTGCTTAGGCTAATTTTTCTCCCGGCAAATCAAAGAGTTCTCGCGGGGTTTTAAAAAAAATTCGCAGGTATCATCTATTTGGTACAAAGACAGAGTCTTAAGTCGCAGGCATCTTGGAGACGAGCATAGGCTACTTTTATCCCGGATCAATTGGTCTTGCAAGAAATTTCTTAGTAGACTTGACCCTCCTGGAAATTCAATCCGTAATCTCCCATTCCTAAGATCACAGCTATTGCGCCAGGGAGGTGGTCATTATTAGTGATATTTACTGTGAAATTTGTGGATAGAAAATGGATTTGTGATATAAAATAATTAATAATTCCTGTACTTAAGTTGTATTTTAGATCTGTCTAAGTACGAGAAAGAGCGCACACACGAGATTTGGCAACAGCTAGATGATGGATACGGAATGCTACATATTTCAATTACGATGTGTGCCATCCGCTCGTCAGAAACTACTAGCAACTGCTTGGTGGATCTACGAGATTTTGTTAAGAGTAATGTAAGTAACTACTTAGTAGTACACGTAAGTAGAGCTATTCTTTAGGTCAAACGAAGATGATATAATTTTGTGGTCAAAAAAACTTTCAGGTGCCATAAACGTATAACGCAATCAGCGTAGACACAGAGTGATAATATTTGGCTTTAGAGAGTTGCCCTCTATTCTTCGAACCTATCATTCAACCATTTGCTACCTGGTAGAGCTCAAACTTGGTAGGTTTTGAAAATACCAAATGTAATAAGATTTTTATTTCAGAAAATCTTAAATGATCCATACGAGTGGGCTGTAGTGGGAAATTTATATGTGAACGTTATTGGAGCTAAAGGCTTAATCAGTAAACCAAAAGCATACTGCACTTTGGAAATCGATAACGAGAAAGTTGAGACTAATCGCGTCAGCCCGAGCTCGGAACCGAAATGGAACAAATGCTACATTTTGTGAGTATTCTAGTCTAAACAGATCGCGAATGCGACCTGGGCAGACAAATCCACCGAACCCAAACACGACGGAGTTAGGTATGTTGAGAAGTTCCTAAGGCCACCTATAAGATTTTGATCGAAGCAACATATATCAGCTTATCCGTCCGTCCGTTATATCTGTTCTAAATTTCAGCTCAATCGGTTGGCGGGTCTAAAATTCACTTTGCAAGATTTATTAAGACGGCAAGTTAAATAAAAGTTTGTAAAAAATGTCTTCTTAGTGCTCACAATTGCTCCATATAAAACCCTCACTTTTGAACTTCCTATTTAACAGCTGTGATATTTTTTTTTAGTAAAATTTACGACGTAACATCAACTCTCGATATAAAAGTTTACGATAGCTCGCTGAAGAATGCACTTTTAAATAAGTCGATAGGGAAAGTGTCAATACCACTACTCAGGATAAGCAATGATTTGATCCGGTGGTACGCTTTGAAAGACAGTAGAAAACGGAGTAATGCGAAGGGAAACTGTCCAAGGATACAACTCCAGATGTCTTTAGCTTGGAATCCAGTGAGTAATTAACCTAATCTATACTAATAAATAAAATTGGAGTGTCTGTCTGTAATTTCGAAATAACTACCTCATATTAAGCTCATATGGTTATTTGAACGATACCATAACTGAATCACACGTTTTTAAAATTTTTGTCTGTCTGTCTGTCTGTCTGTCTGTCTGTCTGTTTGAAAAGGCTAATCTTTGGAACGGCTGAACCGATTTTGACGGGACTTTCACAGGCAAGTAGAGGATTGACCAGGGCGTAAAATAGGCTACTTTTTTAACCGACTTTTAAAAAGGGAGTTGTGTTTTTCTACCTATGTACACCGAAATCTCCGAGATTTCTGAACCGATTTGCGTCATTTCTTTTTTAATCGATAGAGGAACTTTGCGACATTGTTTCATAAAAAATTTGGAGTCCAACTCCTCAATCCTGATGCTGCAGGGGATCTGACCAATCCACGCGGGCGAAGCTGCGGGCATCAGCTAGTTCCTATATAAGATTGTCGCGCCTATGTGCTTTAAGGTGCAAGAGACGGGTCTGTTTAGGAAATTAGTCAAAATAATGAGTTTGACATGAGTTACTCATAATTAGCCGATACTATAGCTATAATTACACAGGACCCTTTCAAGTTGTTTGTCGTATTAGTTTACAAATTGCGAAAAATCAAATTAAATTTGAATTTCGCGGGCACTAATGTTGTCAGCTTCACTACTCTGTGAAAATAATACGAAAATAGTATCTTCGCAGGTAGGTACGTGATTGCGATCACCGAAGGAAGACATCAGGCTTTCTAATTTTACAATGGTTTGATATGTCGACCATTAAATAGCTCAACGATCAAGTACCTATATATTTTGAGAAACATCGGAAAATCAATCAATACGTATAATTTACCTTCGTTTATGGAGTCCATTTCTATTTATTAGTGGATAGACCATTTTTTTTTATTATTATAAATTTTTTTTTCGGCCTAAATCCTACTGATATTGGATTACAATAATACCATAAGCTTACCATAAGACCTTATTGTTTTGTAGGTAAAAGCGACCGTGAAATTATTTCAAGCCAAAGAGGTGAAATATACAAAGAAGCCACCAAAATTCGACCTTGCACTAGTCTATAAAAATACAAAATACGTATCAGATCTTTTTAATCTGGCTGCAGAAGTAAATGAATATTATAAGTAAGTAATGCTCTTGAAAAACTTTTTTACATTTTGTTTTTAGGGTTCCGTACCTCAAAGGAAAAACGGAACCCTCATAGGATCACTTTGTTGTCTGCCGGTCTGTCTGTCCGTCCGTCCGTCCTTCGCGTCTGTCAAGAAAACATATAGGGTACTTCGTTGACCTAGAACCATGAAATTTTGCAGGTAGGTAGGTCTTAAAGCACAAGTAAAGGAATAAATCTGAAAACCGTGAATTTGTGGTAACATGATTTAAAAAAAAAATTAAAATGTGTTTCTATTTTCAAAGTTGGATAACTATACCAAGTGAGGTATCTATCATAATATGAAAAGGCTTTACCTGTACGTGTACATTCTAAAACAGATTTTTATTTATTTTTATGCATAATAGTTTTTGATTTATCGTGCAAAATGTCGGAAAAAATACCCGAGTACAGCTAACCCTCGGTGCGCGAGTCTGACTCGCACTTGGCCGGGTTTTTTTTAATTAAGTAATATCTTTACTTTTGATTTATGTATTTCAATTAGTTGTATTCAGGCGATTGTTGGAAGTTCGCACACGAATTTCATTCTCGCGACAAGATTATGCGGACTCCTAGTTCCAAATTCTTACCTAATCCTAATTCCTGATGCTACAGGGATTTAACACTCGCAATTTAGATGATACCTAGTATGTATTCTAAAGCCAATGCGAATTGATTATGCGGGTACAGAATCTTTTTCTTTTACTTACTTTGAATTTTAAAATACTCTCTATTTGCTTGATCAACAGGTGCGTCTTTGAATGGGATGATAGAGAATACTCTTTTTGTATACTCGTCGGATGGCTGGTTTTCTGTTATTATGTCAGGCTGTGGAATATTCCTCTCCTAGTCTTAATACCTTTCTCTTATCAATGGATTTTTGGTCGCCATCGAGGTATTTTATTTGCTATTTTTATATTTTTAACCCCCGACCCAAAAAGAGGGGTGTTGTAAGTTTGACATGTGTATCTGTCTGTGGCATCGTAGCTCCTAAACTAATGAACCGATTTTAATTTAGTTTTTTTTGTTTGAAAGGTGGCTAGATCGTTCTCAATGATGTTGTCAAAGGTGCCAATCGCTACATTACAGAGGCTCCGTAAAGTGCAGTCATTTGTTGTTTTTAAAATTAGGTACCAAATGACTGGAGTGCTGGAGTGTCATGTGCATGTGTGGTTGCGTCGTCGTGGCACCCCGCTTGCAGTACCTACCCCTAGGCAGGCTCTGTATACGATCACCTATAAAATTATCAAACGCATTACAAAAAAAAAAAAAAACTACTTACTGGATAATTGGGTTACAAACATCCGTCACAGTTTTATTAGGTCATGACCGAATTGTTTAGGTTATATTAATCTAGTTATGAGTAATCAATGACATTCGTTTTTCAGATAACGTGTACATTGTACAGGATTGCGCCAACGATGACGAAACTAAGGTAGGTAGGTCAAGTATGTTAGTTTTATTTTATCACATTACTAGAAGATGCCTGCGACTTCGTCTGCGTGGATTTAGGTTTTTTAAAAATCCCGTGGGAACTCTATGATTTTCCGGAATAAAAAGTCCATAGTTTACGTGCTTCTCCGAAATGTAAGCTATCTCTGTACCAAATTTCATCAAAATCGATTAAACCGTCAGGCCGTGAAAAGCTAGCAGACAGACAGACATACTTTCGCATTTATAATATTAATACATAATACAAAATTATGGATATTTGACGATCTCCTTGGTTCAGTAGTGAGTACTGTGGTCTTGACGAGCCTCGGATTCGATTACCGGCATGGACCGTTTGGGAATAGGTATATTACTTTGGGAATCATTATTTCTTTTTTAGTATGGTAATAATTATATGATTTTTATTTAAACGGACTCTATAATTTCAGGAAGAAAAGACTGTGGGTGGAAGAATACAGGACTTACAGAAAATGACGATTACTATTACAAATGGGATAGAGTTTATCGTGTCTTATATTGAAAGACTTAATAAGTAAGCTTTAGGCTAGAAACTAGAAACAAATCGAGCAGAATTCCGTAACGTGTGATAGTGAAATGTTAGGCACCGTCTCCACAGACGAGAGAAATGCGGCGATGGTCTCACCGCGCCAACAAATTCGATGCAACCCTTTACATTAACGTTAACGTCAATGCCCAATAACGCCATAATTATCGCGATAATCAACGCGTTAGATTGAGAGGCCACACTTGAACGGTTAACGTCTAATGCCAATTAAATTACCAAATGGCATTGTGAATGCCGTTGCACGTTGATCGTGGCTACATCTACGTTTAACGGGAAACGCCGTTGGACATTGCGTTATTGGCCGTCAATGTGGCCAGGACATTAAAGACTCATCTCCACAGGGCGATGGATACAGGCGAACAATAGTAGGTAGGGCCACGTAAGGAGAGTGCCAAATATGTATGTTATTATCTGCACGGACCATGCCAAAGCAAACTACCGCGCATGTTTTACCGCTTACGGAATTCCGCCAGATTTCTCTATAATATAATTCTTCAAGTTTTGCCCTTTAATAGTAATTGAGCGATAACTAGTTAAATTATCACCTTTTTCAGTTTATTAACCTTCAAAGTTCCGTTCTTAAGCTACGTTGCAATGACTATACTGTTAGCAGCATCCGTCGCATTGTATTATATCCCATTTAATTACTTCCTGATGATTTTAGGTAAGTATTTAATTTTATAAACTTATTCTTCAGTAGCCGTAACAGCGTTAGCCTACACGGGAGATTGTGGGTTCGATCCCGGGAACGCACCTATAACTATTCAAGTTATGTGCGTTTTGAGAAATTTAATATCACTTGCTTTAATTGCGATGGAAAACATCGTGTGGAAACCTGCATACCTGAGAGTTCTGCATAATGTTCTCAAAGGTGTGTGAAGTCTGCCGATCCGCACATGACCAGCGTGGTGGACATTGGCCTAACCCTTCTCATTCTCAGTAGTGAGCCGACGATGATCATGATGATGACGATGATTCTTTACTAGCTGTAGGTTTATATAAGAAGATCCTATTAAAGTTTTTGCTAAGCATTGTGTGGAAGTTTAAAAGTAATATAAAGGGGTTGTCATGGCACCGTAACTTAGCGAACGAATTCAAAATATTAAAATTCAGCTTTTAGATTTAAACTCTTTATTTCATTATACTGTTACAGGAATTTACAAATTTGCGAGAAAATATTTAAACCCAGACAGAGAGTTAAATAATGATTTAATTGACTTCCTTTCAAGAGTACCGGACAATATTATATTGGTAACTTATTTCAGTCTCTACATTATTACTTACAACTAGAGAATAACTTATTTATAAATATTACCTCTAAAGTTTATAACTACTTACTGAGTACCTAATCGATATACATAATATTTAATTCGAATGCAATATTAATCACAGTCTTGGTAACTAAGTAATTTGAAAACAGAAAAGCAACCATATCTGACTATCAACAGAGTAACTAATCAATAATCACTATACATCTTATACCTTGATTTGTTTTCTTTTTCATAAACTAAAGTTATTGTACATGTGTTTTTGTTTGTCTTATTATTAAATGAGTTACTAAGAATATATGGTCTAAGATCTGGTATTAGAAATACGAGTATCTACCCTCATGTTATTTAATCGAGATAGAGAATATATGCTAGATAATGTATCAATCTATCCATTATATATCTAGCATATATTCCTAATACCTCATTCTCTCATACCAATATTGTTTTATTTTTTACAGAAAGATTGGAAAGAATTAGGTGTTCCAGAACCCAATGAAGAATACCAACGTCCTTGTAAATCGTTTAAGATTCCAAGATCAATAAGTACCCCTAACTTGAGGTAGTCTATTGTGTAATATTATATCTAATTTAAATTAATTTATTTACAGCATTTATAATATAAGTATAAATAAAAAGAATATTAAAAATTAAAATCAGAATTATTATTACCGGAATTCCTAAAGCAAGCTGAGATACGTAATAAAAAGTGCTTATCTCAGAACCAGGAAAGGTTACCGTTACCATTTTTTTTAAACATTTCGTTATGTTACGTTAAAAATATAAAATTTTAGTAGCGGTATACCAATAGTATACCGATGTATCACTACCCATATTACAAATGTGTTTGTTTCTTGGTTTATTGGTTTGTCCTTCAATCACGTCGCAAAGGAGCAACTGATCATTGTGATTTTTGGTACCAAAATAACGAAATAATAAATTTTATATTTTGTGTTATCGTTTTAACTAAAACTGCCGCCTTTACGTAACAGGTGTACACTATACAGTCTCAGCTTACTTTTAATTGACTTTATTATTAAAATCTAATAAAATACAATCACTATTCATTCATTTGCATTGAGCATCTGGCAGTGCAACAAAATTTACTCAATAATTCAAGAATGAGCATTCTTAATTTAAATTACAAACTGCTCTTAGGGAATATTAAGTTATAATATTGCACGCTCGATTCGTCCCATGCTATAACCTATCGTCCTTAAAACACCCTGCCGCACCGCCCTTCATAATATGGCACTGTGTCCATAATTTAACAATGTTTCAACCAATGCTTTAAATTATTCTTCACTATCTGCTTTTTGCTGGATCTGGTGGATTTAGATTTGGCTCAGGAACTTTCAACTCGCGCCATTGTTTCTGAAACAAAAAGTTATGAGTTAGTAAAAGTTATTTCTTTGAATTCAAATAATGCACTTGTACAAAACAATCGTATCTCGTAACATTAAATAAAAAAATCTCTGATTAATCTTTAAACGTACTTTCCGCTCGTATATAATTATAATAGACTACCTACGTTACTAGGCACAGCCTGAATCTCCAGTAGAGATAGGTAATTTAATAAGTTATTCACATGAATAAGTACCTAAATAGAAAGAAGTTAAGTATTGTGACTAGATTTTATGCGGCCAAATGTTAGTTAAGTATATAGATTCAAAAAAGTTTGATTCCTTACCAATATCTCATCATCAGGAACTCGTGATATGAAATCTAGAAGATCGTTGTTAGGGACTCTCGCAGGATTTAAGAACTTACGAGTGAACTTATAAAGACCTGTAACAAACGAGAAAATTCGTAGGTAACTAAGTTGAAATCATGAAACTGAAAAGGAAGAATTATATACTCTGGTTAATGTGTTACAAACACAATCCCTGAAACATTACAATAACATGCCCTATTTCAAACCCATTCCACACAAGAAAAATATACTTATTAAAGAAATTATAACGTAACTTACCAAGAGCCATAAATAAATAGTTGATCGGAATCAGGTACAGAGCTATTGACGAAGCAATTAGAGTTATGATGACCAAGTAGCTCAAGTATGGCACGCTGAAGTTCACCAAGCTGAAAATCAAAATTATTTTTATTAATTGCGATCGGAAACCTTGTACGGATGATTCGTTTGCGAATCTAACTCGCACGTGACCAGTTTTTTTTCAGCGGTTGACTAGCGGAAGATACCTACTTACGAGTAATTATGGTCCGCATGGTTCGGCTCCGCAGTCCGCGCTTCCAGTGTCAGAACTGGTTAGTGGTTCCCAATACCTACACAAGTTTTACAGACCGGTCACGCCAGTATACAAGCTTAAATTACTTACTTTTTTATCCTTTCGAGAAGGGACACCACATAATCGATCGCATTCTTGATTGTTAATGTGAGATCTTGAAGTTCATTGATACGAGTTTTGATTGTCTTGTCATCCTGTTAGATAGAAAATATCAGAAATAAATATAATATCAGAAAGTACCTAGAAGTAGGTATTAGTGCGTGCAACACAAATAGTCCAATCTTAAAAGCTCGTTTACACAGGCTGCGTAAGCGTTGCGTAAGCGCAAACGTAGCGCGTTGTACCTTGGTACAAAAGTACCATTGCGTTGTAATGTATGGAACTGTATGAGACATGGCACACCGCATGCGTGGCGTGAACGTTTGCGTAAACGTAATGCCTACAGTTATGTCTACGGGTTCACGCGCGTCACCACGCATGTGTCACGTCTACGTGCTGCATATGCAATGGGTGTGAATAGCCCTTAAGTCTGGAACAAGAGGCGCATGATTGCGCATTGTATCTTTCTTTACCAATCAATCCATTCGTTCCATCCAAATTGTTCGTTTAAGTATAACGCAAGTGTAACTGTCGGACTTCGTCTGTGTTGGTGTTAGCTGGCGGGCGTGCTCTGCCTGTTTGGAGTGTTTTTTTTTCGTTAAAACTGACTGGAAAGCGCTCGGGGGTGCCGTGCGTATGTCGGCGAGCGCCGGCACAGACGGGGTCCATACTTGTATAGTTTAACTAACTTGTTACAAATAACTACAAACTTGACATTGGCTAATCTTTGTAAAGCCAGACGAGAGAAAAAAAAAAGTGTAACTGTCCGTTAATCACATCGCATCAATGACCTTAGCGTGTTTTTTTTGGTGTTAACTGTTAGTTAATTTATGCACCTGGGCAAAAACTAATAGATGAAAATAAAGTTCACCGGCAATATTGTACGTGAACTAAAGTTCAAAGGTCTCTGAGAGGATTTATTAATATTGTAAACAAGGAAATAACATTTTAAAACCGGAACATAAATGAAATATGTAAAACCTTTTCCATTCGAAATAAACAAAGCTTTTTTAAACACTTTAATTAAATAATACTAATTTCCGGAGTTTTATGGTAAGACTCAATTTGTGCACGTCATACGTAATGCCACCAACAGAAGTCGGTTGACGAGGATGAAGACGGTTGGAGGATGATGATGAGAAAAGGGGATGCACGATCAACAGTGAAGAATCCATAGCTACGACCACTCTGTTAAGACTCAAGAGTGTACGTTTGAGAAGAAAATAGTTACACTAGCTTTGCCCCGAGACTCCGTCTGCGTAGATAAACTGTATATTTATATGTTTTAAGTTCCATATATTTATATGGAAATCTTTACTTATTGGGGGCGTACGTTATAAACCGTGCAGTAGATACAAAATCTCAAATTTCTAGAGAGCTATAAAAGTCCCTTATTAAATAAAGAAAAAAAAGGTTTTTAGACCAAGCGGTTTAAAATGTCACAGTCAACCAGTTTACTATTTTATATGTATATACCTACCTCACTGGTTGTGTATTGTGTAAATGTGATGTATTACAGTTTGTATAATTACTGTAATGACTCTTATTTATTCATCAAGGCATAACGTTAGGTGTGAATTCGAGTTCCGTTACTCGAGTTCTGACTCGATATTTACAAGTGGGTACTAGGTAAGTAATAACGTGTGTGAGTAAGTAAAGTTGACTTTAAAACCCTAATAATAATTAAGTAATAGGTATACCTAAATGTAAAAGTTTGGATGTTTGGATGTTTGTTCTCAATTACTCCTCAATGACTATGAATCGATTGTTCTGCTTTGAATGGAAATAGCTTATACCTACACTAATTGAGCACAAAGACTACTTTTTATTCCGAAAAAGTTTAGTGGGATTTTTAATAAAAATATATCCACGCGGACGTAGTTGTGGGCATCAGTTAGTACAATGTTATATTTTTAGGGCTCCGTACCTCAGAAGGAAAATAGGAACCCTGATAGGGTCACTTCGTTGTCTGTTTGTTTGTCTGTCTGTCTGTCCGTCCGTCTGTTCGTCTGTCATGTCTGTCAAGAAAACCTACAGGGTACTTCCCGTTGACCTAGAACCATGAAATTTGGCAGGTAAGTAGGTCTTATAGCACAAGTAAAGGAAAAAATTCGAAAACCGTGAATTTTGGGTTACATCACAAAAAAAATATTAAAATGTGTCTAAATTTTCAACGTAAGATAACTATACCAAGTGGGGTATTATATGAAAGGGCTTCAGGGCGGGTGTACATTCTAAAACAGATTTTTGTTTATTTTTACGCATAATAGTTTTTGATTCATCGTGCGAAATGACAGAAAAAATACCCTAGTACGGAACCGTCGGTGCGCGAGTCTGATTCGCACTTGGCCTGTTTTTTGATATAAGGACATAGAGCTACCTACGTCTGACTTAATTAATAACCTTTGCGGTTTAACTATAAGTTTCAAGATAATTGGACATGCAATTCCATGACTCATCTGGAAAAACCCAGACATATGAACTTGCAAAACTTTCCTGATCATGTTTTATAATTAGGTAGGATACCTACTACAAAGTTCAATTCGATAAAGCTCGCAAAAAAGTCTTATTATACGCGATGTATCCTCATCATTTAAGCTCCGGTAAAACTGGTTTATAAACTACATTTTATATGCTTGTAATTATGATATGGACGGCGTCGTTTTACAGAGAACAAATTTCAAGTGGCATATAAATATTTAGGTAGGTATCCATTGTGGCATTTATGATGGCATTCCGCGCTATTTATAGAGTAAAAGGAAAATGTATGTTTGTATTTTATTAATTTATATGCTAGGTTTTCTAGAAATGAATAAGGAAGTATTCGGCAACTTTTATACGGTATTTGATAATTACTAGTGCCTAGGTATAACGGAAATCATTAAGTAGCTAAATATCAAGGATTTTCTTTATAAAAATTATATGTCGAATAAAAACTTATTTCTATGACGATAAGATGCATTTTCGTTTACCGTGTTAATATACCATATACTATTATATTTACATAATAGTATACAATATGTGAATGCAAAAATTTTATTTGCCAACTGAAGTACAAAATTATTTATTTATCAAAGTAAATAAAATCGTGTATATCTAACTATGGAATTTTTTCACACTCCTACTTGAGATTTAGAAAAACAGTAGGTACTTAACAATATTACCTTAGGTTCCTGTTCTTCCTCTTGATAATCTTCATCAGCTATTTGGTATAAGGGGACAGGAACATTATTATCTGAAAGTCAATTTAAAGT
This sequence comes from Maniola jurtina, assembly GCF_905333055.1. Lineage (NCBI taxonomy): Eukaryota > Metazoa > Arthropoda > Insecta > Lepidoptera > Nymphalidae > Maniola > Maniola jurtina. The sequence continues at coordinate 7,898,922 of NC_060032.1, forward strand.
CGTTCTTTACTGTGCTAAAATAAGTATATTAAGTATGTGGTGTGTAAATAAGTTTTAGGTAAAAGTAAGTTAAGTTAAGTTAAGTATCTATAATAATATATTGACTTCAATGTTCAAAACCCATTTGCTAAATAAATTCTAGAATTTTAATAACAACCATTATTTTGTACGTACTCAAAATATAAAAAAATAACGTAAACTAAAATACACGTAATCAAAATGAATGGATGAAATATGCTCCTTTGTACATCAAAAGAAAATGCAAACAAACAAAAATAAAGTTAAAAAATAAAATTAGGTACAATTGAGATTTGGGACCCTATAGTTTTAAAGCGATCTCTAAAAGACGATCACGTTGCAGATCATTTAATGACTAGTGAGAAAGGGTTGGAACGGGTGAGAGGTGAAAAAGATAATTTTTAAATTAAAGGCACTTACTTCTTTGGGTGAGCCAGTAGTGAGCAAAAGGCAAAGTTAACAAAAGGGGCGTCATCCACATTCTAAAGAAGTACCAAAATATTAGCCATCCGATTAGTGCGCAAACCGATTTTTCTTGATTATCCCATTCAAACACTTGCCTGAAAAAAAAGTTAATTTATTGGTTTAATCACAATCCATTAACAAGAATATTAGAAATGAAGAAATTCGACTTTCCTTTTCAGGTAAGAGAAGGTACGACATCAGAGCAATTTAGGTGGGTTTTAAATGCATCGACTTTTGAATTTTATCTATTCCCCTATTTTTGCCCGCGTTTATTTATGTTTTCCAAAAATCTCACGGAAACAAAAAGTAGCCTATGTCGCTCTTTAGGCTATTAACTATGTATACAGGTATACTTATCTAAAAATTACAAACTAACAAGCCAACAAAACAATAACTAAATACACTTTCACATTTATAACATAACAAAGTACAACAATATTATGTATAATTTAAAAAAAACCTGATGCGAAATTTCCTACTTTACAAAAAAAAACAATAAAATTGGGTAGGTAAGATTAATGTGAAATAAATCACATTGGGTAATAAAAACTTATGACTTCCTATAAAAATCACAACACCATTAGTTCAAAGTACTATAATCACTTGACCGTGAATTTTTGTATAGTCAGTAAGCGCAAACATATTTGTACAATATATATGGGTATATATTACCTATTTCTGGAACGACCAATCTTATTTGGGAAATATTAGTGCATTTGGGAAATTTTGAAAAAACATGAATCAGTCCTTGACACCTCTAAGCAAGAACCTTGAAATCGAGAGGTCAAAAATTATAAGACTTTAGGAAAAAGAGTTCAACGAGCGTAAAGCTCTCATTTTCAGTGACCTAATAAATGGAACGAAATTGCTTGTGCTAAACGATGGATTTATTAACTCGACATGTTAGATTTTAACATAATGATGATGTAAAGTTCAATAATCTTTGTACTCGTTAATGTAGAACGGTATATAATAAATATTCATAAATCGTATGGACTTACTAACAATAGAATAATCAACTTACTTCAAGTGTTCATTTCCAATTTGGAAAACTTTGAATATATTTTTGACGAATATTAAATTACTGTAAATGAGAGGGATGTCAAATTTCGCTGGTTTTTGGATATATTTGGTTTCCTTTGGGCTTAATACACGCATGGACGCCTTTACCTGAAAATACATTTTTTTTAACAACAGCTTTATATGCAAAAATTAATATTAGATTTCAGGATGTAAACTCTACATTTTAGGGAATGTCGAAACATCTTTATTCCTCAATTAAAAGATCGTTGGTGACTCTAAAATGGTCCCTTGAATACATGAAGTACATACATACATTTGGGATCATTTTACGAAATACTTTCACACAAAATAAGACATTAATTAATTATTCTTTAAAAAAATATTATCTTATAGATCTTACCGGATTCCACACAAGCGACATTTCCAGAAGTATTCTAGGACAGTTCCCCCTTGCACTATTCTTTTTTAACCTATCTTTGAGTGCATACCACCGCTTTTCATTGTTATTTATCCTCAACAAAGGTATTGACACTTTACCTATTTTTTCACCTTTCATTGACTGTATCATTGATTCATCGTATACTGTGATATCTAATGTAGATGTGACATCATTTACTTCACTGTAAAAGAATAAAATAAGCTTGCTTATAGTAAGACGATATTAATTTTAGGGTTATATTGTATTTGTATACTTGTACAATATGATTCGTAAATACCTCGCGACAATATCGAAGGAAGTGAGTTTTTAAATACACGAATCTTCATGATCAATGTCGAGTAGTAATACATATAGTAAGTAGTAGTAATAATATGAAGTATGCCCATTTACAGAATAAATTTTAAGTGTACCCGAATTCATTCGGGTATCCACGCGACGGGCTATATGCAGTGTAAATTGAACCATTACATTTAGATAATATTAATTATTATGTCTTATCTATGTAGATGAAAATACGAATGGATACTTACAAGTTGAAGTTCTTGTTCCAATTATGTTCCGAGGTGCCTTTAACAGTATGGGTTTGAATCCTTGAGTTGTCCAACTCTAGCACGCAGTAGGCGTTGATATTACCACTAATATTGAGCGCAGTCAACCCTTTCGCGCCATGTACGGTTACGGTTAGCTGGCCGACTTCGCTCCAATTGTCAAATCTGTACCATTGCTGGAAAAATTCAAGGGCAATTAAATTTTTATATAGGTGCTGTCGCCGGAGACTAGGAGCCTTGGCCTTGTGGCCCATACAAGGTTTTGCCCGTAATGGCAGGCATGTTAGTCATCGAAGTGCTAGGATTTTCCTTTCCTTGGATTCGGAAGGTTTGGGGTTCGATTTCGGGCATACATCTCTAACTTATTGGAATTAAGTATGTTCGTTTAAAGCAACTAAGTAAATATCTGCTTTAACAGGGAAGGAAAACTTCGTGATGAGACCTGCATGCTTGAGAATTGTCCATAAAGTTCTCAAAGATGTCTGAAGTCTGCCAATCTGAACTTGGTTAGCGTGGTTGACTATGACCTAAACAATTCTGAGAGGACACCTGTCCTCAGTAGTGGGCCGGTAATGAGTTGATGATGAGGATGCTCCCGGTGAACCATAGTATAATTTGGCTCAAAACTGTATCATAGAATGTCTTACTAGGATAGTGAGCCATATACCTACCTACCTAATATGAATCACGTGCGGCAATAGATATTTAAAACAAACTAGCTGATATCTAAGTACGAATTCATCTGCGTGGATTTAGGTTTTTCAAATGTTCATAGGCACTCTTTGATTTCATGGAATTAGAAGTTTCCTATATGATCGTCTTCACAGTGCAAGCTAATTCTATGCCAAATATCGTTAAATATTATTACCTAAGTATGTTTACCTTGGTTTTAACAAAATTCGTCTCGAGACTATTCAAATTTCAATGTTACAAGTCCTAAATACAGCTTTACATAATCTAAATTATGTATTATTTTAAATGAGCATATTACTGACCTTAGTGGCGGTCGTCGCTAGAAAGATCTAAGCCTTGGCTAGCCTTATCGATACTATTTGACCAAGCACATATTAAATTATTACTATTGTTTGTATTTTTACCCGAGTAGGGAGAGTAGGTAGAGTCTTTAGGAGGTATGTGTGGGTGTGTTTATCAGTTCCCTCATGATTGCCAAACTACTTACTCATTAAAGTTTGAAGAGTTTGATAAAATATGAGATATTGTTGCTTGACTTGTCGCGTACTATTAGGTATGTGGTTTCCGTATAGAGGAGTACTATGTAATAGAATTTTTCAAACTTTATTTTTATTTTATTTATTTTTTTATTTTTTATGGAGACACACAGTATTAACAATAAACAAAAGGTAACACAAATACAAAGCACACACACCACAACAGTCTCCAACGAAAATCCAAATTTATTTTGTAAATAAATTTGGATTGTTGATATGGCAGTCGACAGTCAGTCAGTTTATTCTTTTATATATTTATGGATGATAATAAATAGTTGGTTTCTTCTTATATCTACATAAAGGCATAAGAGATTGCTGTTTGTTTTTTCTATTATAACTTGTTAATTGAATGAGTGGCTTTGTGCGTCATTTCAACTAAACGTAAAATCCTAAGATACTTGTCAATCACATCTTATTTTATGCTAACCTTTTGATCTTAGCGCGAAACAATGCATCATTAAATACAGGAACGAATAAAGAATAAAGATTTACTGAACTTGGTTCTTTATGAAATATGTCCTCGTAATAATATAGCAGTATCACCAGTATGTTGGATGAAAATGGCGTGATTTGCGGAACTGTAGCAGTCATTTTTAACCCTCGACCCAAAAAGAGGGGTGTTATAAGTTTGACGTGTGTATCTGTGTATCTGTCTGTGGCATCGTAGCTCCTAAACTAATGAACCGATTTTAATTTAGTTTTTTTTGTTTGAAAGGTGGCTTGATCGAGAGTGTTCTTAGCTATAATAATAGAAGAAAATCGATTCAGCCGTTTGAAGGTTATCAGCTCTTTTCTAGTTACTGTAACCTTCACTTGTCGGGGGTGTTATAAATTTTTAATTTACACTTGTTGTATAAATAACATGACAAGCTTCAACCAGAGAAATCTGCATGGTACAACATATTATATAGCATAGCACTGCGCACCGCCTGCTCTCCCGTTGGTGCAAGTTGCAAGACCGTATTGCAAAGTAATACCAAATTACAATGAAGATTTGGCCCCGTTTTCAATTTTCTAAAGATAATAGCAGTAGGTAAATATTATCATACTTCCATAGTTAATATATAAATGTGAATGCGTGTCTGTCTGTCTGCTATCTTTTCTTCGGGCTTATCAATTTAACCGATTTTGACGTAGGTACAAAAATAGCTTGCATCCCAGGGTCGGACATTTAGCTACATTTTATACCGGACAGTCAGAGTTCCCGGGGGATTAAAAAAAAAAACAAAATTGGGCATCATCTATTATGTACCGAAATAGCTTGCATCTCAGACACAGATACCTATTGGCTAAACATTATCTATCCCGGAAAATCGAAGAATTGTAACACGGGATTTTTGTAAAAATAAATACACACGGACGAATTTGCGGGCATATTTTTCTTAAATTTTTTATTCAGATACAAGTTTGCCCTTGACTGCAATCTCACCTGGTGGTAAGTGATGATGCAGTTTAAGTTTAAGTCTGGAAGGGGTAGGGCAGTTTTCATTAAACCCAATACCCCTTTGGTTTCTATACGGCATCGTATCGGAACGCTGAATCGCTTGGCGGCACGGCTTTGCCGGTAGGGTAGTAACTAGCCACGGCCGAAGCCTCCCACCAGATCAAAATCTATTTAGTAGATAATACTATAGGTACTCACAAACTTTTCTTCCGTAGGTGGTTCGTGATGTACGCCGTTAGTTGTGAGCACGTTTTCAGCGACTATGCACCTATCTGATCCACTGAGAGTGATCAGCAGATGAACTGAGCCGAAGCCGCAATCCAACTCTTGCCATAGATCGTGCGTCTTCTCCTTCTCCAGCTGAGACAGGTCGATGACACACCTAGTACGAAAAATATGAATATTAAGTACTTGCCTATCTTTGCTTGAAGAAAATGGATCTAACGCTTTCTCAGTGTACTAATAAACTGTCTATTTTTACTAATTATTTGATATACTGTTAGTACATAAACAGGTAAGTCTCACTTAACATGGAACAATTTTTTTTTAATTTTAAACAAATCCCTATTCTTATCCTTACTTATACTATAAATGCGAAAGTGTGTCTGTCTATCTGTCTGTCTGTCTTTCTTTCTTTCTGTCTGTCTGTCTGTCTGTCTGTCTGTCTATCTGTCTGTCTGTCTGTCTGTCTGTCTGTCTGTCTGTCTGTCTGTCTGTCTGTCTGTCTGTCTGCTACCTTTTCACGGCCCAACACTGTAACCGATCCGGACGAAATTTGGTACAGGGTTAGCTTATAACCCCGGGGACGCACATAGGCTACTTTTTATCCCGGAAAATCAAAGAGTTCCCACGGAATTAAAAAAATCTAAACTTAAAAGGATGAATTGGTGAGTTTCACCTATTTGGTACAGAGATACTCGTAGCTTGCATCCGGGAGATATAAATAGGTACTCGTATAGGCTACATTTTATTCCGGAAAATGAAAGAGTTCTCACGGGGTTCTTAAAAACTAAATCCACGCGGACGTAGTCGCGGTTATCATCTAGTCAAAAATAAACGTCAGATGAGCGTAAATGGCATTCATAAATAAATCTTACGTTAATATCATTATAGGTAAGTACGTCATCATTACGAAATACGACATTATGATTAATGACTTCCGAGACCCTTTAACTACATCATTATTATAAGTAACGTTTAATCTTTGGAATAGGATATACCTACCTACACGTATATTGCTTAGACGTAAGCAAATGTTGGAAGTGGCATGCAGGTCATAGAGGCATAAAAGTACTGCTTACCCAAGTTGCAAATAGCTGTATGGTAAATTTTCACCATGACAGTCACTAAGTATACAGTAACCTAACTTACCTACCTTTGAACGGTATACCACTGGGTGTAAGCTAGTTTATTTCTGAAATTCCACGATAAAGTTAAAATAAAAAAATTGATAAATTTTTACTAAGCGACTGAAGTTTTTTATTATTTATTTATTATTATTTTATTTATTATTATTTTTTATACTATTATGCAACGCTCTATATTTATGACTAGTATAAATAAGTAATATAAGATTATTATAAACTAGTTAACACCCGGCTTTCCTGATCGTGGGTTTTAAAATCTCGTGAGAACTCTTTGATTTTCCGGGATAAAAAATAGTCTATACTCGTCTCCAAGACACAAGTTCGGTATGCGTATCCATGAAAATATGTTAAACGTATGGGCCGTGAAAAGGTAACAGACAGACAAACAGAAAAACATACAGACGGATAGACACACATAAAATATATTGAAATACAAACAATGTAAACATAGTAAGTGCAATATTTACTTAAGCATCGTCACTTACCTTCCCATAAAGTTTTTTTGCTTAGTTTTGTGCCACACGTTGACCTCTAGAGCGTTATCATCGTAAAGGTATAAATTGAACCTCTCGCGCCATATTGGTTTTGTTTTGTGGACCTGTTTTGATTTGTGGGATTCCCCACCCAACCTAAAACAAGAAATAAAACTTCACAAAAAATAATTTACTACACACTTAATATATAATTATACGCAATATTTAAAAAAACCAGACAAGTCGGATTCGCGCACCGAGTGTTCCGTAGTCCGTACCTTGGAAGTTAAACGCGTATTTATTTTTAACCGACTTCCAAAAAGGAGGTGATTTTCAGTTCGACCAGCTCTAAAACTAATTTTCAAAAATTAATTGTTTGGTATGCTCAGAATAAACAAAACCTGCGCTTCTAAAATCAATCATGTATAATATTTTGCATTATTCGAGAAGCTAGAAAATAATATTGATTTTGTATCACTTTCAACTTTTAACTACACACGTCTGAGATAGTCAATTACCCCACAAGAAATGTTGGACACATTTTTTTACGATTAACATTAATTGCAGTACTGTTGGCGATAATTTAAGCAGCAAAATATAATTATACGTATTTTCTCAAGGAAGGTAGGGAACCTTCGGAACACCTTGTTACTCATGTGTTCGGAGCGCGAGTCATAGCGAGCAAACGAGCAGGGCGGCCACCTGATGATGATATTAAGTGATTATTTTATCTAAAGCTGTCCGTGAACAATTCGCAATCTGTTTTTGACAATGACTATCGAGTATCGACTGATCAGATGCAGTAAATTATTTTATAATTATAAAGATGTACAGCTACGTTCTCATAATAAGCTTTGACAGAAACTAATTAATATGATTATATTGTTTGCGTGATGCATCACATAATATCACAATCTATACATAACATTTAACATTAGGTATATAGCACAAAAAAGAGCCAGTGATCTTGTATAAGCGCTGTTTACACAGAAGTGGCAAGTACTCGTAGTACAGATGAGGGTTGAAAATGTTACGGACAGACTTGAAATAGCTAGATGCGGCATTTTCGTTAACTAGTATGAAAACAAACCGTGCCTATTTTTTTGCCTACGATAACGTTACGTGAGTTATTATTGATGATGGCAATGTGCAATCACAAGTTTCAATCGCAACGAGTCAGTGAGCCAACTGACAAGTGTAGAGTGAGTGAATCTTCTAGGTAAGCGCACTCCATCTTAAGCTGCATCATCACGTCTTGCCAGCATGTCTGATTGCTGCCAAGTGCTAGTGTATAAATAAATAAATACTTTGACAGGAGAGTATTGGGTATGCTAGACTCCAACTCCAACACTTGTCACTTCCTAACGCTGTGTAAACCGCACAGACCAAAAGATGCAATCAAGCGAGATTTTTTTACATTATAGAGGTAGCTAGTTCAATAACTGCAAGAAGACTCGACTCATATCTAAATATAAAAAAATTAAATGCATATGAGCATTTCGTATCCGCTAGAGTCAACCACAGGTTGTCGCTGCCTCGAAGTATCTGACGCACTATAAGACAAATTCACTGATTATGTTGTAGTTCTTAGGAGCTATTCTTTTGAGCAGCCTCTGTTCATATCCATACATACCTATCCACTAAACCTATGAAGTTATGAATTAAGAATAAGAGCTATAAATATATAAATAGGTAGATATAGGATTGAAAATACAGCCTTCAACCAAGGACTAGGAGGCTTGTTTACTCTGAAACTGAGGTTTGTAATGCTTACTTGAATTTGCAGTACAGTCCGCTAGATCCATTCGCAGGTAAGTCTGGCAAGTCTTTGGCTTCGATCAAAACAATGTTCACTATTGACGTCCATGATTTCTTGGAAACTTCAAACTTTCTGTTTTTTAGGAGATACTGTAACAAAAGATAACATACTGATATAAAAGTTAGCATTAGAGGAAGCAAAAGAGTACTGACTTGATGTGCAGGTTTGCGGTAGGCAGACAATGAAGTTACGTGATGGTGCATACATTTTTTTTATTTCTGTGTTATTAGTGAACAGATTTTGGAAGGGGTATGGCAGATTTTATTAAACCCATACATCAGCATCGGTCTCTACACGGCATGGTTTTGCCGGCAGGGTGGTAACTGGTAAATAGCCACGAGAGAAGCCTCCTACTAGACCAGACCAGATATAATTTATAAATTATAAATTCCCAAATTCCTCCTGCCTAGGAATCCTGGGATCTCCTCTCTTATAAGATATCTCTTATAAGATGGGATCTCTTGTAAGACTACAGCGCTCACGACTGGCCAGGAAGGCCGTCAAATTAAATCAATCAAATTAAATCATTTATTTGCTTATGTAGTATACAAATTAGGTGTCTAGTTACAATTTTTTTTTCTCTCTCATCTGGATTTGCAAAGATTAGCCAATGTCAAGTTTGTAGTAATTTGTAACAAGTTAATTAAACTATTCAAGTATGGACCCCGTCTGTGCCGGTGCTCGCCGACATACGCACGGCCGGCACCCCCTTAGAGCGCTTTCCAGTTTTAACAAAAAAAACACCAAAAAGGCAGAGCACGCCCGCCAGCTAACACCAACACAGACGAAGTCCAGCCACAATCTTTTAAAATTGATAATATTACAAAATGAATACGAAAGGCGTCTCTCGCAGAGAGAACAGCGAGGACCTGGTAGCATAACTACCCCTTTTAGGGAACCGTACTGTGTTTATCTAAGTAGAATGTACAGAAGTGTAGGTACTTGGTACTCACAGCGAGAATAGCTGCAAAATCCTCATGTAAATCTGTTCCAAAACTAGAATCACACATTTTTACTAGAACTAAAACACACTAGGTACATAAACCACTTTACTCCACTTCCTTCGCTAACGCGTGTAAACAACCTAATGAGATTCGTTCACGGCGGTTAAAATAAGCTGTATCTATTTCCTTAAAATCTTAATGAATATATTAATTTTTTTTTTTTTATTTTTTTTTATTTTTGCTCAAGTATTGCCCGAATTAGAAGCACAAGCCTTTGTAAGTACTTTAATAAGTATATATTATACTTCCTAATGATACAGCATGATCGATGACTTAAACAGAACTGAGGAAAGACGGTTTATTTAAGTAACACTTCACTGATTTATCAATAAATACGTCTTTTTGTGGCTTGTTTCTGTACCGGTTGTGTAATTAGCAATAAATCGCTAATAATATCGGACCTTAAAAGACAATGAGTTAGACACACAGTGCTTTAAGCAAAACAACTCTACCTATACACTAAAACGCTGTAATAGAGTGTATGCTAAACAACCAGCTCAGTTCATTTTTATCATCGAAAACCTCGAAGGTAGACCGGTCGATCGCATATAGAATGCTTAGGTGAATACTTAATAAATAGTTTATTAATGTTTCAAAGTTATCATAAGACGTTGAAATGCTTTAAACATGACTTCAGAAATATTCAGCGATACGAAATCTTCTTTTGTTTTCTTCTTTTCTCGAATAGCCGAAATTAATAAATTAATCAATCTATTCGTAAGCTGTCGATAGGTTAAGTAGGTACTTAGCGACATCATTAATTTTTTAAATTTTGCTAAGTAATTTATGGACAGATTTATCATAGTTAGGATTGATTATATATTTATTCATTATTCATTTCGTCCGTTGCTTTTGTAAGTTCCGGATTATGACTTTGTACTAACAAGTCTGGTTGAATTTTGTTCTTTTTTTTTAATTTAGAAGCAACACGCTGAACAACAACAAGAAGTCTTGCTACTTAGATTAGATTTAGCAAACGATCTCGTGTTCATTGATGGCCAGTGTGAAGTGTGAACTCTACGAGGCAACAACATTCGAATCACCTACAAACCACACCGCGTGTCTGCTACGCGTTGTACACGCGGTCATCACAGCTCATGACGGGGTGGCACCGTCATGATGCCACCGTCATTCAAGGCCAACCACGCATTTCGTTCCCTTCCTGCTCCAGTCAACACAATGTCATTTAATTAGGGCCATAGCAGACACGATGCTTTTAGCATCAGCTTTAGTTATTTTTCGGAAGTTAGCTTTTGATTTAGATATTTTTCGGAAGCTCGGTGCTGAGCTGCGGTTGAACGTCAATGTAGAAATCTAAAACAGCAAGACGTCAAAACGCGATACCGCATCGATTATTCGATAATAAAGTACCTATTTCTGTAATATTTTACTGACTGATTTTTTTTAACTAATGACTAGTTAAGTATGCTGCCTTATCACACTGTAATTTTCCAATAAAAAGGTATGCATAATTAATATATGAAAAGGACCTTGTATACTAAGTGCTAAAAACTGACTTTGATTTGACTTAACTTCCTGTTACAAATTCTTATTAGAGATCGACTTAATAAACAGAGAATGCTGAAAGTTCTACATTGGTGCACTATTTAGTATTATGAGTATTATGCATGTCTTACAATATTATGAGACTAACTGATCTTTTGAAATTTCTAAAAATCCTTTCCTATATGAAAAATCTTAAGTTTATAGACTCAGCGGTTTGAGTTATATGTACGTATGCAGTTGATAATATATCAACTAGTCAGTTTCTTCTTTTAAGTAGGTATATAAAAGTAGGCAACCCTGAAAACGAACAGCCATTTTTGAAGGACGCTCGTGGGTGTTATGTAAAAAAATGCAAAAACCCCGCGCCATTAGGTATGTGTCACACACATACGAATGTGTCACTTTTTATTTACATACATTCGTACCTATAAATCACACTGTCACACTAATATTATAAAGCCAAAAGTTTGTATGTGTGTATGTATGTGTGTGTGTGTGCCTATGTGTGCGTATGTGTGTGTAAGTTTGTTACTCTTTCACGTAAAAACTACTGGACGGATTTGACTGAAATTCGGAAATGGTGGTAGTTTAAACCTTGGATTAACACATAGGCCACTTTTTATCCTGGAAAATCAACGAATTCCCACGGGATTTAAAAAAATATATCCACGCAAACGAAGTCACGGGCATCAGCTAGTAATTATTAAAATCTGCGTTAACTCTTTGAGTGCTATGAACTACAAAGAATCTGAAAGGGGAGTCAAGCGACTCTATAATAACAGGTTAATAAAATTCGTGTGGTTTTACTATATTTTTTGCGTGAGTTGTATTTTATTTGACGTCATGCAGGATATTAAAGTACAACCTACTTGATCTGATTTTAATAAGATGTTAATTGGTAATTTTTCATTTGATTGTAGCGAATAAGTATAGTGCGCGACAGGCTGAGATGGCAACCGGGGTGGGGACGGCCCGCACATCCGCATTAATAAAACTCGTGTTTTATTGTTGTGGTTTCAAGAAAAATTCTTGATTTTTGTTTTACTTGACGTTGACGTCATACAGGATGTTAAAGGTACTTTACCTACTTATCTGATTTTAATAAGATGTTAATTGGTAATTTTGATTTGATTGTAGCGGATATGTTGGGGTTTATTATAAACCATCCCTTCGTTTTCCCAAGTGGAAAACTAGGTACCTACCTACTAAATAATTAGGTCAAAATAGATTATGGGCAAAAACTTGAAGAGATAGAGTTTGGTCTATGTAGAATCGTGGCGGCAATTTTGGAGTAAAAAAACAGAATCAGTACAAACCCGAACCTATACTTACATTTATATACTAATTCAAGATATAGTATTTGATAATTAAAAAAAATGATTATAATAATATTCTTTGGGAAATACCTTTTAGGTACATATTTATTTTTACAAAAAATGCAAGCTATCTCTTATCTTGCATTCCGGAAACGGAGCGGAAACGGACATATTTTTTGTTCCGGGAAATCAAAGAATGACGAGGGGACTTCGTCTGTGATGGCGTTTGCTTGCGCGCGTGCTGTGCTTGTTTGGAGTGTTTTTTTTGTTAAGAGTTGATGGTTTTTGTGTTAGTTGGTGTTTCTTTCTCTAAAGGGGCGCCGCGCGTATGTCGGCGGGCACCGGCGCAGACGGAGTCCATACTTGTATTAATAGATTCAAAAACTTGAAAATAACTACAAACTTGACATTGGCTAATCAGAGTAAAGCCAGATTTAAAGCAAAAAAAAAGAATTACGAGTACCATGGGATTTTTAACATCCTAAATACACGTGGAAGGAGTTGCGAGCAAAATGTAAATATTAAAAGCTTGAGGCTTTGTTTCAAACATTTTTATATATTATTACTTATTGTATCAGTTAGTAGGTTAGCTAGGTAGTTGACGCCCTAAAAGCTTACTATGAGGTACTACTTATTTAGGAAAATATTTTAATGTATTTTTAAGTGATATTGTCAAAAAGCTTATGAATAATTTAAATAAAAAATTAGTTAACCTTTTGAACTTTCTTGCCGTGGTCCCTAAGTATATTCAGCCCATTGCCAATGCGGTCCATAAGTTCACCGGGGACTGCAAGCGCCGTGGGCGACATCGGGTCCATTACCAGGCCGTCCGGAATCGGAATAGACCTGTTGAAAATACACGTACGGTTAATACAATCACACTGAAGGCGACAGTTTGTGTGTATCTATGTATGTGTATATTATGTGTGTGTGTGTGGGTATATCTGTTACTCTTTCACGCGTAAACACTGGACAGATTTGGCTGAAATTTAGAATGGAGATAGACTATACCCTGGATTAGCACATAGGCTACTATTTATCTCGTGAAATTAAAGGATTTAAAAAAAATCTATATCCACGCGAACGAAATCGCGGGCATCAGCGAGGCCCATTAAGCCAACATAGAATCGGACTTCTTATGAAACTCAACACATGAATTTTACTTCATGACAATACATTGTGGGCCATACATGACGGAACTCCAACTAAGTATGTAATGCTCGCTCTGTACGAATCCTACCTGCTTTCCCCTACATAAACCGTAAGGAAGGTGGATCTTTCAGTGACGGAGAGACCCCTCTTAACGCAAAAATCATAAAAAATTGTGCGATTTTTGGAGTCAACTTTTAAAATATTCAGCAAACTAGTTTTATTCTATTAATTCGAACTTCGAAGACAAAGATTATTATCGAATAGATTAAACTACATACTAAATGTATTAGTTACTCGTATAAACAGATAGGTAAGACGCTAAGTTGCATTTAAATCCATTCAGTGATTTCAGCGTCAAGAATGCAAAGACAGACAGACCGACAAAATATTGACAAATTACCCAGAATTGTTTTTTTTTATTTTGTGTCGATAGAATAATATTTTTCCACCGATCAAATTTTAAAAAAACTATTTAATTTAGATTTACAATATTTTTACCATAATGTGCTTATAGATAATAATCATTTCCCAAAATAGAATCTATGTAGGTAGGTACTATATACTAATAGATATATATATACAAGTAAATAAATAGATGCATGCCAAGGCGGGTGGATCAGCTAGTATAATGTAATACACAACTATTGACGTGTGATCTAAGCTACCAAACTGGTTGGATAGGTAGGTAATCACACTAATATTATAAAGGAGAAAGTTTGTATGTGTGTGTGTGTGTGTGTGTGTGTATGTTTGTTACTCCTTCACGCAAAAATTACTGGACGGATTGGGCTGAAATTTAGAATGGAGATAGATTACACCCTGGATTAGCACATAGGCTACTTTTTATCTGGGAAAATCAAAGAGTTCCCACGGGATTTCAAAAAACCTAAATTCACGCGGGCGAAGTCGCGGGCATCGGCTAGTCTTTGATATTTGGTTTTCCACGAAGTATTGTAAACTCAAACTACATATTATATTCCAGATAATATTATATTATCCATAAGCATATGGTACAAAAATCTTATTCGTTTTCTTTTATAGGCGTGTACGAGAGATTACGAGTATATACCTACTTACCTAAATCTATGACACCTACCTTTACAATAGTTGTAGGTATAATGATGACAGTTAACTTACTGGTGCCTAGCTGTTGACCTCCTATTCGAGAATTCCAGGCTTCGATTCCGGGCACGCAGCACCTCTAATTTTCGGGATTTGCGTTTACCCTTGCTTTAACGGTGAAGGAAAACATTCGTAAGGAAACCTGCCTGCCCGAGAGTTGCCCATCGTTCTCAAAGGAAGGTTGGTATATGAAGTCTGCCAATCCGTATTTGACCAGCGTAGTGGACTGAGACCTAAACCGTTCCCATTCTAAGAGGAGGCTAATTCTTAGTAGTGGCCTGGCGCTGGGTTGATGATGTTGATAGTGAAGAAGAATGGTGATAGCATACACTTATAAGTAGGTAGGAACTAAACTTCGGAAGCAATTTCTCAAAGATTTTCTTTAAAGTCTAAAGTCATATTCAAGGTTCAACACTTAACATTACATTATCATGCACAGACAGTCGGGTGCCATGACCTCTAAGCGATTTACGGATACTGCATGCTGTGTCTCAAAAGTGGCCTTCCTCTCCGGTCATCGCTTTCCACGTTTAAGGGCATGCAATTTATCAAAGGTATATTCAATGTGAACTGTCATTATATGTAACAGTTTAGCGATTGACGAATTTTAAAAAAAAAACAAAAAAAAATAGTAAGTAATTCAAAATAAGTTTTTTACCCAACTGCGGCAAAGCCAAAAGAAAGGGTTATGATTTTAGCAGTCTATGTATGTATGTATGTACTATGTGTGTGTGTATGTTTGTATTGAGATTCTGTGTGTTCCACCGTAGCGCCTCAACTACTGGGTCGATTTTGATGAATGAGGTTTCAATCGCTTCGTCGTAAAGGTCCGGGTGACATACGCTACATTTTATACGAAAAATGACCAAACGGATATTACATGAAAATAAAAGTAGGGGTCTCAAATTTTTTTTTTTGCTATTGTATCAAGTGGGGTGTCAAATGAAAGAGGTGAAAATTCTGAGTTCATAAATATAAATGTACTACAACATTAAAATATACCAAGCGACAGAAAAACAATTTTATTATAATATTTCAGCGTTTATTAAGACGATCGCAGTCGGTTTTAGTTTTCAACTTTATCTTGTTTCATCATAAATTCTGTATCACGAACGTCATGTCATCTAAAATTACACAATCAAAAATTTATAAAGCTCAATATTTATTTGACTTTAATAAGTAATAAATTGACACTATATAAGTAATATAATTCCCAAATATTCCCAGATGTGTGAGATAATTTTATGTGCAATATCTTTCCTATTTGACATTAATTATTATAATATTATGTATAATTAAACCAATAGTAATTAATCAAATGCAGTGTGCATCAGCCTTAGGTGAGATACATTTGAATTTTTTATGATTGATTATTATTTAGTATCGATAATAATAATATTTGTCCAGTTTTAACAGTTAGAACAACGGTATTTTTCTTTGTAGGTAGGGAGTTACGTTACGAGATGTACGTATGATATTAACCGTTATATTTGAAAGTCAAGCTTGTTTAAGCTGTAACTCACATAATGCACAGATATTTTATGTTATTTAATATTCATAAGTAAGAATTATGTATCTAGCTTTTCAATCATGTAGCAGTCAATGGAGTAATCTTTATTCTTTACAGCTCTCTTTATACAAGCTATAAGACCTACCTACTTGCTTTTCATGATTCTAGGTTAATGGGAAGTACCCTATAGATTTTCTTGACGGACAGACAGACAGACACAGATAGACACCAAAGTGATTCTATAAGAGTTCTGTTCTTCCTTTTGAGGTACCTACAGAACCCTAAAAAACTATTATCGTAAGATAATTTATAATAATCATACGTTGTAAATAATAATTAAATAATAATTGAATGCGATTTGTAGGTAGGGAGGAGGATATTAGTGTTTAAGTACTAGCATAGTTATTAAGTTTTTATTGTTTCTAACACTAGATGGTTCTTGTTGTCCGAATAAATAAACAAATAATTGAATCGAATATATCAGAATAATTATAATATATATTATATCCCTGTCGTAATGGTGAGCGCTGTGTCAGATTAAACTAGCTGTCTTTTTATAAATATGAGGACCAGGGTTCGATTCCCGGCAAGGGCAATTTGGGAATTTATAATTTCTAAATTGTCTCTGGTCGGTCTGGTGGGAGGCTTTGGCTGTGCCTAGTTGCGACCCTATGGGCAACGCCGTACCGCCAAGTGACTTAGCGTTCCGGTACCTATCACAACATAATTCAATGACCTATTATTATATTAAGTATTTCAATGGTTGCTTAGAAAGTAATTTTCCATAGATACTTTTAACGATTGTTACGTGACAGGTGATTATCTCATACTGGAATTATTCTTTTGTCTAGTAACAGATAGGTATAAAAGGTTTTCTCGACTGGTTATAGTAGATAGCTACTTAAATCAACTTTACTGTAGCACAAAGAATAGCAAGTTTTTTTAATCTTCAACTAAGAATCTGGCCTCTAAACTAGTCAAGGGCAAAAACAGGTTTGAATCAACTTCTTGCTGATTAGGAGCGTATCTATCTACCTAATAGAAATCGAATTTTAACAGCTTTAAATTTTTCTGGTTTCTTTGTAGGTAGTAGGAGGTAAATATATAAAAATATAAACACGTCATTTGTTTTGCTACTTCATAGATAATTTCATGATGTTTCTTCTACAAAAACCGGGCAAGTGCGACTCGGCCACGCTCTTTTAGGGTTCCGTACATAATTATTATGAACAACATAATTTGGATGTATGAAATATTTTATTTCTAACTAGCTAGCCATCGCACCAAACCGTGAAAGAAAAACCAAAAAAATATCTCTTGTTTTGTTCACAGCTTACAAACTATTTTTGGCTCTTCACAGATAAGAGTATGTACCTAATCCATACAAATATTATAAATGTGAAAGTGTGTCTGTCTGTCTGTCTGCTAGCTTTTCACGGCCTAACGGTTTAACCAATTTTGATGTAATTTAGTACATAGTTAGCTTACACCCCGGGGACGGACATAGGCTACTTTTTATCCCAGAAAATCAAAGAGTCCCCACTTCCCAGTATTAAAAGTCCATCCATTTCACCGATTTATACGAAAAGAAATTGTTCATAAGTAGCTTGCGTCCTAGAAATTGACAAAGGCAACTTTTTATCCCAGAAAATCAGTTTCCGCGGGATTTTGAAAAAACCTTAATCCACGCGCATGAAGTCGCGGGCATCATCTAGTATATTTTATTAAATACTTACCTCTGGTAGGTAGGTATTTAGATTTAAGTACATGCATTCATTTACGACTCATGTAACTATTAGATGTGCTAAAGAAATATACTTATTTACCTATTGGCTATCAAGGAGTAGGTAATACGCAATGCATGTTAAGAAAATAAATAATTCAATTGAACAATCTCTGTTTATGCTTTAAGAGTCTAATAAGTAAGTAGGTATATTAATATTTTACTAAGCAGGTAGGTACTAGTTTATCAGTACCTACCGGAAAATTGGTGGAAAATAATAGCCAAATGTTCGTGTCTTCGTTATAGCGACAGACCTTCAAAGATAATACATTTAGATTTATAAAATGGTTTAGCTGAACGATTTAGTTAAAGCACAGAGCGCAACTTTTGCTCAAGCCAACACGCTCTTTTCTCAAAAAAAGAATCTACGGACTATCTACCTAGTAAATATTTTTATGACTAAAATGAGAAATAGACACCTACAAAATATTCTTCTAACCGTCTTATTCATTCGCAAAACTACATTCTAAGTAAATATACTAAGAAATAACTCAGCTTCCGAACCGATTTTAAAAATTTGGTAACAAGTCATACCTAACCTACGCAACTTTTACTCCAACAAAATACAAATCAAAGAGTTCCCTTTGGATTTAAAAATATCTAGGATCACGTGGACGAATTATTAATCGTGGACGTCATCCATCTAATATTGTAAGTAGAGTCTGATAAATAAAACTAGACAAAAAATTACAGGTTTTGTGGGGTTTTTTATCATTTTCCAATTACGCTGTTTTATGAGGGCTGATCGCACCGCAGGCGGATTTTTTTAGATTGATATCTACCTACTTACCTAATCTGTTTTTGTTTCGGCAGACGCCGCAGCGCACGTATAAGAACAGATATTTAATTTATTTTATACGGACTCGAATCGATTCGACCTATTCGATTAATGTTTGCAATAGAGGCTGTCCCATAGACGCTATAGTATTTTTCTTAAGTTACTCAGGTACTTATAGCTACGAATCACTATATTACTGCAGCACAAATCGACATATTAGTAATAGAAACTACGTTAAAATAAGATTTCCCCAGAAGATATAATCTTAAATCATAGCTATTATGACGTAGACATCCGCTAAGAAAGGATTTTTATAAATTCAACCCCTAAAGAGGAAATAAGGGTCTGTTTGTGTGGTCCATGCGGACAAAGTCGCGGGCATGTACGCTAGTACCTATATCAATAAAACCAAGAGAACCAAGAGATCAAACAAATCGGATATTTTGCATTCAACGTCCCTACTAGACGACTGATAAATTATTCTAATAGGTGAGCACAACATAATACATAAATAAATGATCTATCTATAATAGGTAAATGTTAGTAATTGTCCGCGCATTTTTATGCACATTGCATAAACAAAAGAATGAGATTACGTTTAGCAGTGAGTACCTAAACAAGAAAACTTCCTTTGTTTGATGTCCTTGCAAGGATTTTATAATGCCTATGTCTTACCTGCTATCCAGAGACGTAGGTAACGGGTAATAGGTACCTACTGTGAAAGTACGTTCGCTTATACTCGATTTTTAACGAAATTTGACACAGAGATAGCTTTCATCCCGAGGATGCAGATGGACATAGACCAATTTTTGTCCCCGATAAGGAGTTCTCATTGGATTTTTACAAACCTAATTCGACGAGAACAAATTCGCGAGCATCATCTTTTGGTAGAGAAATAGCTTGCATCCCGAATACGAATTGATATAATAATATATAAACTACATTTTATCCCGGAAAATCGAAGTTTCCTTGGGATTTTTAAATAACCTAAATCACGCGAACCAAGTCACGGCCATCATCTAGTCTTCTATATATGTAGATTGAAAAACTGACTGATTGACTGAGTGACTGATCTACCAACGCACAGCTTAAGAG
The DNA here is from genome assembly GCF_905333055.1 of Maniola jurtina. Taxonomy (NCBI): domain Eukaryota; kingdom Metazoa; phylum Arthropoda; class Insecta; order Lepidoptera; family Nymphalidae; genus Maniola; species Maniola jurtina. The sequence goes on from NC_060032.1 coordinate 7,919,013, forward strand.
GGCTCTCTCCGTCACGCGTTTCATACAATCGTAGTTCCAATTTCATTTGAATACTAAGCAACCAAAGTCCATGGAATTTTTCAGACATATTCTAGAAACTAATATCTATGTCTGTGGTTTTCCAGATTTCTGTTAAAATATTCGGTTTCAAAGTTACGCGGTCTTAAAAATTTTCATAGAAATCTTTGAGCCCCTGTAATTTTAAAACTACATATTTTTAGAAAAATCTAAAACACCACAGACACAGATATTAGTTTCTAGAATATGTTTGCATTTCATGGACTTTGGTTGCTTAATATTCAAATGAAATTGGAACTACGATTGTATGAAACGAGTGGAAACGAGTGACGGAGAGAGCCCTGTTAAAGTACTGGCTGGATCGAACTAAGGCGTGCAAATAGCTACTGTGACGTAGACATCCGCTAAGAAAGGATTTTGGAAAATTCAACCCCTAAGGGGATAAAGTAGCGGTTTGAAAAATGTGTAGTCCACAGGGACGATATCGTGGTTATAAGCTCTTTTCTAGTTTTCTTATTAGACCGGTTATTACTATCCGACCAATACAAATTAGTGTCCAGCCAAATTCTAATTAAAATGTGTCGGGGGTTTTTTAAATTTTGAAAATTTTACTTGTTTATTTTCTTCATTTTTTGAATTTTTTGCACGCAGATTTCTATTAAGTGCAAAGTTAATGTTAAGATATTATGTCAACCCATTATAATTAAATCCATGGACGTCAGCGCATAATCGCCTTAATCGCTTACCTTTTTTAATAAGTAAAGATGTTCTTTAGTAATAATGGTTTGGTAAGAAGATATACAATTTTATATAATGTCATGTACCCATTAGCAAAACTTTTTAAAACATCATAACCATAACTAATACCTGTACTGCAATAAGTATGAGTAACCCAGAGGAATATGATCCATATCTTACCTAACATAAGTCAATTAAATAAATTAGTAAATAAGTAAATCAACAAGAAAAAAATCTCAAAATAGAAAAAAACACTTCAACAAGAAAATTCGGTAAAGTTTTAATACAAAAAGCACGAGGTTGATTTATAGAATTTTACTTACGCAACAGAATATTCATCTTACGTAAATAATTTATTTAAGAAAAACAAAAAAGATAACGGAGTTTATCTTATAGGGACCTACGTGCCTATCAATAAAAAGTAAGTAGGTATATACTTATATCAATTTAACTATTCAATGTATATTTTTAGGGTTCCGTATCTCAAAAGGAAAAAAGGAACCCTTATAGGATCACTTTGTTGCCTGTCCGTCTGTCAAGAAAACCTATAGGGTAGTTCCCGTTGACATAGAATCATGAAATTTGACAGGTAGCACAAGTAACGGCAAAAATCTTAAAACCGTGAATTTGTGGTTACATCAAAGAAAAAAAAATTAAAAGGTGTTCATGAACAAATAATAAATTATTTGTATTATTAGTATTTTCAATTTTCAAAGTAAGATAACTAGGTACACCAAGTGGAGTATCATATATGAAAGGCCTTTATCTATACATTCTAAAACAGATTTTTAATTATTTTTATGCATAACAGTTTTTGATTTATCATGCCAAAAAATCTCGAAAAAATACCCGAGTACGGAACTCTCGGTGCGCGAATCTGACTCGCACTTAGCCGGTTTTTTTCTACTATCTCAGATTTACTCACTCGACCCGCTCAGACTGTTCAGAAAGTTCACGGGCAACAGTGTCAACTTCCAAACACGTTGCATCATTGATTTCAAAGTCAATAGAACTCTTTTCCACAACATCTTTATTTTCGACTTGCGACACTGTATCAAAGTCAATTTTTCCGCTCGATTCAATTTCATCACCATCCGACAACGCAGTCTTTTGTAAGGTCGCTGATTTTACGACATTAACTTCCTCGTTTTGTTTACTAGTATCTGCAGGACACTCCGGTGCATTTAATTCGAGTTGAACTTTTGTCCTAAACGACCATTTCTTTTTGAAGGACATAATATCACTTTACATGAATAGATCGCTAATAATTAAAAAAAGGTGAATAAATGAATATCGCATTAAAGATAATAAATTAACGCGTACCTGTTGGTATGCACATGTTTTTCACTATTTTAAAATAATATTATTTAAGTATATATTTAATAAATATTTCAGCTTTGTTAAACGATAGATGGGTACTTGAGGTTATATTTTTTCAGGAAAACAATACGTTGCGACATCCAAATGATCACTAAGTAAATCGTCTTACGTTCAAAGTTTAGCGGCCTATTCGGGTCAAAAACTTAATTGGTCATTAATAAATTATATAATGATGGCACTTTAATTGATAAATTAAAGAATCGATCGTTAAAAATCGATTTAAATTCGAATGCAATGGAGCGTACATACCTCTGTCAAGTGGACGCGATCGTTACCGAGGTACACAAATGACTGAGTTAGCGAGAACAAGCCGTACGACCAAGGGAAATCCACCTTGCGGTTCCTCGAATCATTTTTTTGTATCACGGATTCATATCCATATGTAAACACTAGGTACCCATATATTTATGTTTGGAATGACTAAGAAAAGAAAAGGCGAAAGCAAATATTTTGTAATTATACAAAAGAAAAACGATTTTCTCACACCGCTTCGCCATTTACTAGAACATAAACTGGTGACACATTGAAATTGGACTTTATAAACTAATGTAGTCGCATAAATTATTTACAAATTCAACGTCACCGTTGTGTACCTATTTTGATTTTTCTTGATAATCTATATCACGGTTATGTAAATAGCGGTTTTATTTGTTTATTCCACACTAACTAGATGGTTCCCGAGGCTTAGCCCATTTAGATTTAGGTTTTTAGGGTTCCGTACCTCAAAAGGAAAAGCGGAACCCTTATAGGATCACTTTGTTGTCTGCTGTCTGTCCGTCGTGGCTGTCAAGAAACCTATAGGGTACTTCCCGTTGACCTAGAATCATGAAATTTGGTAGGTAGGTAGGTCTTATAGCACAAGTACAGGAATAAATCTAAAAACCGCGAATTTGTGGTCACATCATTTAAAACAAATTAAAATGTGTTTCAATTTTCAAAGTGAGATAACTATACCAAGTGGGGTATCATATGAAAGGGCTTTGCTTGTACATTCTAAAACAGATTTTTATTTATTTTTATGTATAATAGTTTTTGATTTATCCTGCAAATGTTGGAACAAATACCCGAGTACGGAACCCTCAGTGCGCGAGTCTGACTCGCACTTGGCGGTTTTTTAAAAATCCCGTGGGAGTTTTTTGATTTTCTAGGATAAAAGTAGGCTAATACTCGTCTTCGCAAAGTAAGCTATCTGTGTATCAAAAAGATGAACCTCCAACTTCTAGGGTATTGAACAATTCCGTGAGGACTCTGATTTTCCAGGACAAAAAGTAGCATAAATGTAAAAATAAATTGTGCGTCCTTGGGCAGGCTATCTTTGTACCTTTCGTCAAAATTTGTTCAACGGATTGACCGTGAAAATGTTGCAGACTGGAGTCGGTAGATTGACACACATCAGAGATTTTTAGCGAAACATTCTGGCCTCTTCAGTTCTCTTGTTATTCACGACTAAAATTAAGTTAATGGTTTTTTTCTTTAAGACTTAAGTACGAAAACAATTTACGTAATTCAAATTGTAATATCAATAGCTGTATAATAGTATTCGGGTCTTCTCCGCGTATTGTTTTCATTATCCCACTATCAAGCGTAAGTCGAAGTAATATGAATTGTCAAAAATAGTCGGCCAAGTGTGACTCGGACTTGTTTTTAATTTTTGTTAATTATCATGTTACCCATTTTGAAATTTTCATTAGGTATTAACTAGCTGATGCCCACCACTTCGTTCGCGTTGTTTTAGGTTTTCGAATATTCCGTGGGAAATGTTTGATTTTCCAGGATAAATAGTAGCCTATGTCACTCTCCAGTCTCCAGGTCATTAACTCTACCCATGCAAAAAATCAAGCCGATCCGTTGCGACGTGATTGAAGGACAAACCAATTATAATATGGGAAGTGATTTTTGTAATAGCGACAATGGAAATACACCTTCCGTGAAAATTTCAACTCTCTACCTACATTTTACGGTTCACGAGATATAGCCCGCTGACAGACAGACGGACGGACGAACGGAGGGATATATAATAATAATAATAATAATAATAGTTTATTTTCAGGCAATTTTTTTTTTACACCCATTTCTTAAATATAAAATAAAATAAAATAGAATAGAATACAAGAGTAAAATAAAAATTAAAAATTATTTACGGTTGTTGCCACGATGCACGGCAAGCCAGTACTTCGGTATGCGATTTTCAGGACACTCAGAGCATACCCTGAGGATCTCGTTCTGAGAATTGCGGATGCGGAACCAGAAAGCCGCAACCCGAGATCTAATAATCGCGAAATAATCGGGCACTTTGGCGTCAGCGAACATGCCCGACGCGCTGCAGTATTTAGGCAGTTTCATCAGAATACGGTATGCGTTATTATACTGCACTCTGATGCTGCTACGTGCACTTGCGGTGCAGTTGACCCAAAGCTGACACGTGTAAAAGCATTGACAATATGCTCTAAACAGTGTCAGCTTCGCCTCAGAACTACACCGCGCAAATCTGCGTGCGAGCATGTTGCACCGAACAGACAAAGCCCTTCTTTCTCGTTCCATGTCTTGGTTATCACGTAGATCCTCAGTTAAAATATGCCCCAGATACCTGAATTGCGCCACCCTTTCTACAGGAACTCCATCTAAGAAAACCGACGGGATCCTCTCCGGGCCCTTGCCTGCACGGAAAACCATCATCTGCGTCTTTTTAACATTATATTTAAGGCCGTGATCTCTAGCATATTGTTCACAGATGTTGAGTAGTCGTCTAAGACCCCTGATTGAGGGACTTAGAAGTACCATATCGTCAGCATAGCTGATATTGTTAATGCACGTTGTACCTATGTGGCAACCTACTCTAGTATTTCTAAGTCCCTCAATCAGATCATTAACATAAATGCTGAAGAGGTCCGGAGAGGTCAATCCTCCTTGACGCACGCCGCATTCTAATCTATAATCATTAGAGCCGGCGTCGCCCCATTTCACAAAATTAGTTTGGTTCTCGTACCAGTATCTCAACAGATCTACCGTCTTACGCGATACATTAGACTTAATAAGTTTTTGCCATAGTAACTGATAGTTTACCAGGTCAAAAGCTCTACTGAGATCCAGAAAGCATGCGTATACGGATGTGTTTCTATTCGTATAATAGTTAACTATCGATTTGAGACTAAAGATAGCCGAATCTGTTGAGAGCCCAGGACGAAAACCAAACTGCGCGTCATCAATCCTAATGTTCTGATTTACATCAGAATAAATTATTCTTTCCAGTATTTTGCCTATAATGGTACCTAAAGAAATCGGCCTGTAGTTTTTGAGGCTGGAAAGATCACCGGTCCTATTCTTTGGGACAGGAACTACCACAGTTCTCATAAGGTTTTTAGGCAAATAACCTGAGTTTATACATAAGGTAAACAGTTCCGCCAATAAGCAAAAAATTTTTTCGCCTGCATACAAAATGTGCTCCAGGCTCAGTCCGTCATATCCTGGGGCCTTACCTCTTTTCATTGTCAATACTACTTTAGCCACATCGTCAGGTGAGTAACGATGCGATTGTCCATCGTTTAAAATCATTTTTCCACTGGGCATAGATGCACATTTTGTACTTAGAGCAGGTAATGGATCCAGTTTGAAATGATGCGAAAATAAGTCAGCAATCAGCTTTGGGTCTTGGACACCGTCAACACTCAATGGTAGATTTGATTTATAGTTGAGGCGTTTTGTGTCTTTCCAAAATTTAACAAAGTTTTTGTCTCGCTGATGTAAGGCCAACATATCCATTCTGATTTGATCCTCGTTATTTTGGCACCATTTCAATTTATTTTTAAAAACTTTACGGCTCTGTACCATGTTATTATAAACCTCACCAGTTTGAGGTTTACCGTACCATAACCAAAGTTGGAAGTAATACCTCGCTCTTTGGTGACTCTCTCGAACGTGGTAGTTCCACCCTAGTACTTTTTTATGCTTCACCGGAACATCGCGACAAACACTTCTTTTGGCACCTTCTTGTAAAATCTTAACAATAACGTCATAATAATCATCTAATTTAAACAAATGGGCATCACATATATTGAAATTACTAAAATTACAGTCTATACAGTTTAAAAAATGACTAGATATACTAATATCACTTAAATTATCACAACAGTACGTATTAAATAGACTAGTTTGGTTTACATCCCTATTACCCCAATACACACCAGATAGTAACTTATTTTCTGTAGATATGGCAATTTTCTTTGGAAGTACATTCATTTTACATGTAATCAAAAGAGGAAAATGATCTGACCAGTACACTCCAAGATCCACACACGCGGATATCACTGTCGCACGCGCAGCAGCTGTCACAATGCAGTGGTCTAACCAACGCTTAGACCCACTACCATCATTAACATGTGTAAACGAACCCGGAGCCAGAATTTCAGTGTCAACACACACGAGTGAATGGTCTGTGCAGAAGGCGAATAGCTCGTTCCCGAATCTGGTGCCACAATGTGCATTGTAGTCACCCAGCACGTAGACAGCTTCAACATCATGGTCACTGATCACGGCTTCAATGCTTCCCAAACAACTTATAAAGTCTGCGAGACTGTCTTCGCTACCATCATCATATGGTAAATAGACGCTCATCACAAGGATATGGCGTCCGCCCAAATCAATTAGTACTGCCGCCAATCTGTCACTGATACAGTCTATTATAGAAACACTGGGGAAGAGTGACTTACGCCACATCAACGCGAGTCCCCCGTATGGTCGGCCTTTTAGTATCCCTGCCGAGGTATCCACCGCAGACTTTGCGAAACAACTGAACTGCTGACTGAGCTCGTTCACAAATCCCAAGTCATGGGGGAGGAGCCAAGTCTCCTGCAAGGCTAAAATGTCAACATTCAAACACAATTTCTTAATCTGTTCGGCAGATCTTTTAATAGAACGGCAGTTAAAAGTAGCTAATGTAATATTTGTTGTGGTCGTACTTCCCATATTGTGTTATTTTAAAACGTCTCGAAATTGCCGTTCCTTGTACCGCCGGTATACCAAACCTTTAGGCCAAAAATTGGCATCTAAAAATGTATTCAAATTACTTGCGTGTATCCTAACCTTGAAGGAGTTAAACGAAGTTTCTCTATGCTGTGCCAGACGCTCAACACTGAGGCACTTCTGGCCCATGTCGCGGATATGTTCCTCAATGTTGGCCTCTGTTACAGTTTTCAAGGCGCGAGAGATATAAATGGAGCATTCCGGGTCAGCAACTTGTATTTTACATTGATCTGAATAAGTCCCTCTCATATTCGTCAGTTTTCGTTTTCGTTTTTTGTTCTCAACCATTATAAACTCATCGTCAATATAATTCTTCGATATACCTACAGATTCAGGCGGTAAGTCGCGTGCAACCGAGCGATTCGCAGTCATGCGAACATCACCCGAATTGGTACTTGGCATACGGGCGCCTTTCGTTTGATGCAAGCTATTCCTAATGTGTACAATATCCCGATATGTCGGTGTATGCAAACTTAATGCAACTTCGTCATGTCCAAGTGTAGGGCGTGGTGTATTCACAAGCGGCAGCGGCGTGTTTTTGGGTGGTGAGGTGGAATTTGTTCTCTCCAGTAAGTCCGATGTCCGGGGAATACTTTTATTATTTTCTGTGCGCTCTTGACATGACATGCGGATTTCCTTGAGCTCGGTAATAAACTGCGCCTTAAGCTCCATGAGCTCGGTTTTCATAAGTGCCATATCCTTTAGTAATCGAGTGACGTCTACGTGATCAAAGGATACCGGAGGAAGCCGACTCAGATCCCGTGCCACAAAATTCGGTAAACTGTTCGGATCCACTTCCTTCAACAGCTTGATTACATCTTTGATGCATTTCTTCTTCTTGTCGTCACCTTTACGATGAATGTTTCTCAAGTCGTGGGTGCATACACTGTATAGGGTACTTTTGCCAGTTTCTACTTCCACATCGGTATAGTTAGTAGCACAGATTTGTATGATACTAAGCTCATCTAAAAAATCTATTTTGTTTTGTACGAAACATAAAAACTCGTCCACAATGATCTGGCCCGCCATCGCTTATGGATTGGACCATACGTCAGAAATTCATTTTTATCTGTGATCACTATGCGTATGCGCTGAACTACGACAGAACTACGAACACGACCGATCGTCACCACGCAACACGCCGAACGCCGGATAGTGGAGGATGAGGAGTGGAGCAATATTAACTAAAAAACCGTTCAGTGTAAGAAATATTTTTTGTACCAAAAAATGTGGTACAAAATTTTCAAAAACTAATGTTTCTAAAGAATGTCTACGTAGGTAGGACTAAGGTTTTTAGCTAGGTAGCATTGTTTTTTAGAAACATTAGGTACTTATTTACCTAGTTTTTGAAAATAAATTTCCATGTATTTTCCCCAATAAATCAATTTTTTTTTTCGTATAACGGCTTTTGATTATAGGACGGCGGATATAATTATAGGAAAACAATAAACATTATTACAACTAACGCCATCTTGTAGCATATTGAGTAGATAAGAGAGGTAAATAAAAAATAGTTGCAATCAACTGTCAGTTGCAACGGATTATAATAAGATTACAATCAGATTTATAAAAAAGGAGGATGTTCACAATTCGGTGCGTTTTTAGGGTTCCGTATCCGAAAAGTGTCACCGAGACCCTATCAATAAGCCTCAGAATATCCGTTCGTTCGTCTGTCTGTGGCGGGCTGTATCTTGTGAACCGTAATAGTGGTAATAGATAGAGAGTTAAAATTTTCAATTAAAATGTGTATTTCTATTGCAACAAATAGAAAAATTAATATGAGATGTAGGTATTTCCCGTATTGTACCTAAAATCTAGCGTAGTACTCATATAGATATATACCTACTTACCTACTCACTCCAAGCTGACTTAATGGACTCTAATTGAGATTGACCCTAGAGCCAGAAGGCAAGGACTTTTTGAAACAGAGGTCGACCTAGGTATATTTACGAATAGTATAAATAAGTACATAAGATCATTTCTTTTATTTGTGCTGCTTCTAATCCTCGCAAATTATAGCACTGACACATGACATTGTACCTACCCTGTAAAAGCTGTCCATATGCGAACATAGGTACCTATACGTTATAGTTTGAATAATTAGGCTTTGAAGGGATGGTGAGACGGCTGGTAGGTAACTACGTGGTTGGACTAGCATGATACTAAGGGTGGGATCTATAGAGCGCACTCTGACTGTGCTCAGACTTAAGCTTCAGTCAAAACGAGACAGATATATTATGTCAGCGCTATCACCGTTTTAACCATAGACGTACAATTTTCGCTTCGTTTGGTTTTAACAGTCTCTTGAGTTTGTTTTAACAGTCTGAGCAAATTCGTAGTGCAATCTCATCCTACTCGCAATAGTCGGTTCGATCTGCACGGGCCAATTTTCGTTTAGGGCGCCTTCATATTATTTGCTGAAGAGAAAAATATTTTCTTATGTAAATCTAACTAGCTACTACAGCTAATAAATTAAAAACATCCAATTAAAAACGAAATTTTTAATTTTTATAAAACTTAAGACGTACATAGTAGCTACAAAAATACTAGCAGGTAATAATAACACCAAGAATATATTATCTAAAGTATGTATGTAACTATTAATTGATAAAGTAACCGTAACAAAGATATCGGTCGCCTAGTAAAATACAATCTGGCATACAAGTGGCCCACTATGTGATTACTTATATTGTAGTTAACGTTATAATACAAGTAATCAATATGTAAAGTTAGTTCCCTGAATACTTAGTACAAGTTTGCACAATCTAATTTTCTGTGAGTTTCAATAACATATTTTTTCCACCTACCTACGTAGCTTCGTTTATTTCGCAGTTTTCACCGCAACGCTGACGGTAGATGTGTAGTTTAGATTTTTTATTATATTATAATTCATACTAACGAAACGTAGGTAGGTACTTACTGGGCGAGATTTAAAAAAAAAACCCTAACGATAATGAACAATACCAAATTATTTTTTCTGTTTTCGTCATCTTTAGCCATGCTAATCATATTTTCTTTTTATTTCTTATAACTATAGATTAATATTAGTACAAAATCTTAAATGTAATATTCTAAACGTTTTGTGATGTGTTTTATTTCCATAAAATAAGTTTTAGCAGGATGTAACTTTATTTGGTTGATAACCAAGATAATTGAATATTTTTATTCTTTTTCAGTAATTTTTGTGCTGGTGGTATGTTTTCCACAGGTAAAAAATATTTACATCCTCCTAAATTTTATCTTTAGAAAACAACACTTTTAAATGTATGTATAGTGCTAGAATAAAGCTTGATAAAAATTGTATTTAAGCATAGGTGAAAGTTTCGTTAAAAATTCTAGAAAATAGGCCACAGATTTTCTAAGACATCATATTATTTAGGTTTAAAGTAATGGTTAGGATAAAAAACTTTTAATGATAGAACTTTTAGTGATATACATGAGGACAGTACAAAATCGTCGGTTAACTTGCAAAAATCATCAAGTACAACAGACTCCAACTATGAACTGAGTTCTAATGAGTTGTCTTGACAATATCCAACTACTATGAACTGGTCAAGACCAGAGTTTTATATAATACAGAATTCTCTTGAAGAGTTTATAGCTGTAAACTGTACTTGATAATTTTTTGCAATTAATGGATTTTTGAAGAAATGAGAAGATTTAAATTGTAACCACAATAGTCATAACTCATCAAAATTATTTCGTTTTAACAGTCAAGTCAGTAATTAGTCAGTTAAAAACCATTATTCTAATATTATTTTTAAAATTTTACTAAAAATAATTACTCAACAGTAAGTTAACTGCATTAAGTTTTGATGCAGTTTATACTAAATTGTTGATCGTGGAGTAGACATCATATCAGTACTTAAATTGCAATTAAGCAGTTGATTAAATAAACTGATATAACAGAAGTGGCCATACAAAACTGCACTGGGATGAATCACAACTATATAAACTGATATGATTAATATGAATCAAACCAATATACTTATTATGTCAAAAATGAAAGTTCCTAGTTTTATAGCTAATAAATAAAAATACCTAAGTATCACTGCACCAAAATAAAGTCTTATCAAATATAAATAGCTGCTGCAATTTTAAATTTAGGTGGGAATTTTCTTGTATAAAATTCAATTTGCTTCACAAAATCTAAGCTTGTAAAATATGTCTCAAAAGATTGACTTTATACCTACCAATATAATGAAGTCATAGATTGTCATAATTGACCACTAATATTAAAAACTTACAGCTATGTTATATAAATCTTGTGCAGCTCTTAATCTATATTTTATTGTACTAAACATTGAACAATTAATTGGGAATCACGATTCAAGTTGGCTTGAAAACATATTCTTATCCTATCAAAAACTACTGCAAGTATACTTAGAAAAATTTCTTAGAGAAAACATATCTAATGATTTTGTATCAAAAAACATTTGAGAGATATTGCCCATTATTTCATAATAAAAGTAGGTTAAGAAATAATGTGCTTTAATTACATAATATAACTGCTGTCTTTCGTTGTGAGAGGATATCTCTTCACTACTTTTACCTAAAACACCTTACAACTACAATATTAAAAGAGTCCACTACCAATTCCTTCAAAAATTTTCATTCTATTGTATAAATACTACCAAAATATACAATAACAATGCTTCAATTTTAAACTTTCTGTATTGTAACACAATAAAAAAGATAATAAGCACCAGTTGCACATCAGACAGTTAAAGTTATGTTAGTTACGTTACACTTTGAGCATCATCAAAATTTAATTTTTAAACATTTTAGGAAGAAATTTATCCAGTAGTGATAAAGTGTCCTCCATGCACATTGTTTTATTGTATAAGTTTTAGTTTTAAGCTAATACACAAATAAATAAATAAGAGCAAAATTGGTTGCACAAGTAGAGTATAATAGTTTGTTAATTTTAATTCACAGAAGTATTGCTGTAAGTGTAGCCCACTTGGCCTTTTATTACATCTGATATGCAAGAGGACTTCAATAATTTGTAGTTAGATGCAACTTTTATCATTAAACTTGAACTGAAAATGGAGGAATCTAGATCAAACACATATCAATATTAACCTACTTACATTCTAACAAAGAGAACTGGACTGTGTAAATAAACAAAAATTTAATACAGTAATGCTTACCATAGTCAATAACTAAATTTAATTACGTAAATAAAATTCTGTCAAAATATTGTTTAACAATGTAAACTTAAAGGAATGTTATGTTGCAGCAAGAAATAAAAAGAAATACATTGGGTTTCAAATATATAAAAAACAGTAATCAATTTACAGCAACCTACATTAAATATTACACATTGAGCTTAACACAAAGCATAGCTGCTGGTTATCTAAAGCTTGATGTGTAATGTTTACTGCTGGGTTCTGGCAGTTTTATCATCATTCACAAAATATCAGTCTTTTGATGTTTAATTTTGATCTGTGAACACAAATATGACATTTTAAAATGCAGTTACTTTTCTGCTTTGTCACATCTTGGTAGTGGCTTCGAGCGAGCGCAGCAATGGCGCACGGGCCATATACTAGAATCTATCCTTAGAAGCGTGTAAGTCTGGGTTGGTGAGATATTGGAGCTCCTGCAACTCCTGGAACTTCTCATGGTCTCGGATATGTGCATAATTCGCAGATAAGCACATCAAGTAATGCACCAAGCTCAATATCACAAGCAAGCATGACACCATAGCCAGGATAAACATAAACTCAGCTTTCTCCACATAATCTTTACAAAATAGCTTTATCTTGTGCGCCTCACAAATCCTTAAATCTTCTTGCCTTACAGATGACGGAAACATGAAATCGAATTGGGTAAAGTCAATGCAAGTCGATAGTTCGATGTTTTTCGGCTTCGAACAGAGTTTCCAGAATATCGTGAAAAGGAATGTTGTTATAACTAAAAAGCCAAGTAATATTAACCATACGAATGTTAGTATGTATGTAATAATCATGAAGACTGCGCATGATATACGGCCGCCGACACGGGCTCTCCACGCCCGGTATACCTTTTGTCTCGTAGCACCTGTCGTGAGACATCCGAGGCACAGCAACATGAATCCTAACGCCGCCATGCAAGCACTGCCTACGATGAAAATCATTTGAAGCGCTTCAATCCAAATCAATCGAAAGTGAAACACTTCGTCAAACATTAATATCGAAAGCGCAGAACCTCGATACATTGTACCACAAAACACCCCCACGCCCAAACAGCACATTATTGTGGCTATTAGGGTGGCGTGAGGAACCCTCGTAAGGCATCTTTGACATCCGTCACCCATTGTATTTCTGTTTAGCTCTTATTTCACTTTATAACTATTGTAAATTTTCAAAATTCACTTTCAGAGTTTAACTTTTAGATTACGAATTCGCGAGGTTTATTTTTAAAATAACTTTCGAAAATCGCCAATGAGTCAAAAATCTGTCAAACATGTCAAGACTCAAGTCAAACTGTCGAGCATAGACGTAGACAGGGCATAGAGTACAATGCTGTTGGGTGTCAATGTCAACCATAAAAGCCATAATACGTACTAACGCAGCCAAGTCTAGCCAAGTACACACGGTCGTCATGGGTAACATTAAAAACGTGATAAATATTGTGACTCGACGCGCTCAATAGAAATAGTGGTATAAAAATATAAAAAAATTTAATCATCTGCAAAAACTGAGTTTCAACAGCGCGAACGCGAACGCTGAACTACAATCTTCTTTTTACTGTCTTAAATAATCAATATTATTCTGCATGAGTATTGAAATAATGAAGACTGCTTGAACGGCCTGCCCCGCCATGCCCCGGCCCACCTGTGTCACGTTGTGATGGTTGTGTATTATGGTGCTTGTACCATCCAAGTGCCAAGTGCAAACGCCAAGTTACACATTATTAGCGCCAAGTGGTCAAGTAAAACGCGTACCACGTAAAAATGACAATTTTAGAGTACTACTAGTACGTCAGACCAATGTTGCCACCAGACCATGGTCAAACCATTGTCTATGCGTCAGACGGAGTACAAGTATTCTGTGCTGTGATTCTGTGGTCAGACGTCACGTCATTACCTACGTACTCAGTCTCGCCGCTTGTCAAATTTTGTTACATTGTAAACAATTTTGGAATTTTGTTCTTAATGTTTGATTTTATAAGAATAAATAAAGAGAAAATAGTAACCAACTAGCCACATTTATAATATAAATAAATTGTTATGGTGATCAAGCTTTTTATATGAACAATGGAGACCTTGTATCATCAAACGAGTCAACTAATACAGGAAACATCCAATTTGTTCCATAAGTTGGAGAGCGATCCAGATTGGGAAAATATAGAAAACGCGATTCAATCGAAAATTAATACCATTAGTGCGTAAGTTCTTGTATCATCGTTTTTTATTACTTAGTACCTACTTATTTACTTTTCTTTTATAAATGGTTTTATGAATATTACATCAGATTCTTTGAATTTAATTTTATTTGGTCTTTATTCACTTGTATGTAATCGTAAATAACAATTAATGCTGTGCGATAGTTGTTCCAATGTATGTACTTTACATTTCAGAAACTGTGAAAGGTTAGATGTTCTGGTATTCAAGACACCAATTAATCAAAGAGCAATGGCGAAAATGAGAGTTGACCAGTTAAAATATGATAATAAACATATTCAGGTATCTAATTTGAATTAAAGTATTTTGTTGAAAAGTTTTGTACAGCATTGTATAATTTATGTAAATCATACATTTCTTGAAAACTAAGAAATAGACTGATGGATGTACATGTTACTGTTTGGAGACTGAAACTATTACCAGCTATAAGTTAAACACAATTAATTTTTAAGTATAAGTAGCTTGCTTAATTGAGTATGTATATATATTTTATATTTTGTATCAGAAAGTTGTAACAATGAAGAGAAAAAGTGGACAGGGAAGCATTTATCTCTATAAGAGATCTCTGCTAGTAACATATTGTAAATCTAAAGAAATATTTTTTAAATAACACACAATATTATAAACAATAATAAATGGATATAAGCACAACAGGTGGCACTCATACTTTCGTATCACTTAAATTAATAAGAACCTATAAAACAAAGCTATAGAAGCAAAGAGGTATGGGTTAAATAAAAACTGCCACACCACTTCCAGGTTAGCCGGCTTCCATCTTAGACTGCATTTCACTTACCACTAGGTGAGATTGCAGTCAAGGGTTGGCTTTTATATGAATAAAAAAAAAGTTCAATCTTTAATTGCAGGCATCTCTAAATAATGCTTCAAACAAAAGGCGCAGACGTGAGCAAGAGAAAGTTGAGAGGGAACAGTTACTGAGCAGAAGGTTTGGCCATGACCACACAGAGATCACTGTTGACTATTTGGCACAAGAACAAAACTCTTTACAGAATTCTCACAGAAATGTTGATGATATGATACATACAGGTATGGTATATTTGTGTATTTTTTAAAGTCTGAATCATTGGATACTTTTCTTATTAGAAAAGAAAAAAAGAAAAGGTTTGATACCCATAAAAAATTCAGTTCCAGATGTACAAAAATGAATAATGTTTTTACAGTTAAAGTTTGTATTGAGTGTTGTCTTATTGAACTTGTCACAAATGACAACGTAACCGTCTGAACACTGCGTTGGAATAGATTGGAAGAACTTGTTTTGTGATCCCTACACCAATTTCAACTTGGTTTTTTATACCATGATAAATTTTTTTGTGAATACAGTTTTTTTACATTATTGTGTTGTTAAACCATTATAACATTATATGTATAAGTCTAAGAAAATCCCAGAACACTAAGATCAGAGGCCTCTTCCTAGAGGAGCATACCACAACTACTAAGTTAACTGAGGTCACACTGTTAACAGTACTGAGTATAGCTTTAAGTAAATAATGACCTGTGCGTCAATATGCCAAAATCGAACTGAAATATTAAACACGACAATTTCCCGTAAGTTTCCCGTCCATACTAAATACAGTTATCGTTAACATGAAAAGTTACATTTGAGCCTTTGAAATGATTTCAAAATATCACTTTTGAGCAATTTTAATGTAATCAAATTATTGAAGTTATGATGACATCAATTTAAAAAGCATGGGCAGTTAAGCAATCCTTATTCTGATAGAATATTGATGCAATGATAATAACAATCAAATATTATATAATAAATAGATAACGCTTAGGCTTATTTACATTGCAAGGGAATGGAAGCGAATTTCTTAAATATTACATAGCTTATTGACTTAGCTATCTCCACACTGTTTTTAACGAGCACCAATTTCTAATGAGAAAGAAATTTCCCGCGAAATCCCGCGAATTTTTTATTTTGGCAAGAAAGTGTTTAACGTGGTGGAAAAAGAAGTCAATATGTTATAATATAATAAGTAATTTTAATGTCATTATCAATCTATCGCCAGCTCACTACTAAGCACGGGTCTCCTCAGAATGAGAAGGGCTGGGCTATAGTACACCACGCTGATCAAGTGCAGATTGTCGACTTCACAGACTGAGAACATTTGTACAACTTTCAGGCAAGCAGGTTTACTCACGATGTTTCCTTCACCGTTAAGCGTTGTGTAGCGGTGGATATTAATATATTTTTGGTTATTTTAGTATGGATAAAAGTATACAACATTTATTGATGATTGCCTGTAGTCATATTGTAATAATACTAGCAAAGAAAACGACAAGGTAATTGCCGTTGACTTATCATAGGCGCATCGAAGAATGCGGCATCCTTTACCACCTTCAAAATCACCCGAATCGATCCAAAATCTTTTTATTTTATTTTATTGCGATATCATATCTTTGACAAATCAGTACGCTGTACATTCTTATAAAATTCACATCGAATTGTGAAACTTCTCCTTTTTGAACTCGGTTAAAAATAGTTAAAACTAGCTGCGTGATCCTTAATCGCATAAATAAACTGGTCAGATAATTATTATCTGAACAATAAGACCAAGTACAAGCGAAAAAACGTCGGATATTAAAGGTTTAAGTATAGGTCAATAATTTATGTTGCAGTCGACCTACAAGTTTATTATTATACAATCTATATTTCCATACTAATAATACTTATAAATACGAAAGTGTGTAGTAGACTTCGTCTGTGTTGGTGTTAGCTGGCGGGCTGGCTCTGCCTTTTTGGAGTGTTTTTTTTTTTGTTAAAACTGACTGGAAAGCGTGACTGACTGAAAGGGGAAAAATAACTACAAACTTGACATTGGCTAATCTTTGTAAAGCCAGACGAGAGAGAAAAAAAAAGTGTGTAGTAGGGCTCCTGCATTCGAAATAGTTTCAGGCCAAAAAAAATCCGCAAACGCTTTGTGTTCACTTTCACAAGATGATGATCAGTGTAAAAGGTTTTTCAGGTTTCCGTAGTCATTTTGCTGATGCGACAGTAGGTATATCACCTGGTTTTATTACCAATACAATATTAATTTAAAGATAATTAGGTACATCCTGATACCTACAAATGTTACTTATAAGGAAAAATACGAAACATTATTTCAAATTATTTTGCACGATTATCAAAAACGAATCAGCATTATCACGCTTGAAAACTTATGTTATTAACTTTACCCGAGATTTCGTTCGGTCGAGGTTTTTTTTTTTTTCTGTAGTAACTCATACCTACTTAAAATTATTCCAATCCTAAGACTATCAAAATATGGCTTTCGTTAACTATCCCACAGGTTTTTTAACTTTTTACGTTGCAATGATATATTATTATATCCCTAAATAAGGGAACCTACCAGGTATACCTTCTTGCACTACCGATGGTAATGCTGTCATAATGGCTGTCATGCATTATGTGCTCATTCACTCATCAGCCCTACCCACAACAAATAACAAATGCGTAGGTGTCAAGTGGAACTGCAGTACTATATTATTATGTCCCTATATATGCCAATAGGCTAACTTGTTTTAGAGTTTATAGCAAATCCGTGATTTCCTTGAGGACTGTCCCACCTCGACCCGATCCACTTCTGATTAATGCAGTTAGAAAACCTGCCATGCAATGCGGTTTAACTTTATTCAACTAGTAGACCTTAACATTCAAGGGTTCGTTCGACCCACATCAAGCGCGAAGTCAACAACTGCAAGATATCACTTGAGAGCAAACGTAATTTACGCGTGTACAATCATTAATAGGTAAAACAATCACAACTTCACACTCACAGTAATATTTTTGTGTGTATGTTTGTTACTCTTTCACCCAAAAACTACTGGACGGATTTGACTGAAATTTGGAATGGAGATACATTATACCCTGGATTAACACAATAACTACTTTTTATACCGGAAAATCAATGAGTCCCCACGGGATTTTTAAAAACCTATACCTATCCACGCGAACGAAGTCACGGGCATCAGCTAGTATAATATTATAAATGCGAAAGTGTGTTTGCTTGTTAGTTTATCTTTCAATAGATAACAAAGCAAAAGTGTAAATTAAAAATTTATAACATCCCCGACAAGTGAAGGTTATATACAGTAAGAACTAGAAAAGAGCTGATAACTTTCAAACGGCTGAACCGATTTTCTTGGATTATAGCTAAGAACACTCTCGATCAAGCCACCTTTCAAATAAAAAAAACTAAATTAAAATCGGTTCATTAATTTAGGAGTTACGATGCCACAGACACATACACAGATACACACGTCAAATTTATAACGCATCTATCAATGCAATGTGTAATGATCTAAGTTATAGGTATGATTTTTTATGATAAGCGTAATCAGTATGTTTTTTTTTATGTTTAAACTATCGTGAGTGTCAGTATGTTTTTGTTAAGCAAAAGTAATCTATACTAATAAATAAAATTGGAGTGTCTGTCTGTAATTTCGAAATAACTACCTCATATTAAGCTCATATGGTTATTTGAACGATACCAACACTGAATCACACTTTTTAAAATTTTTGTCTGTCTGTCTGTCTGTCTGTCTGTTTGAAAAGGCTAATCTTCGGAACGGCTGGACCGATTTTGACGGGGTTTTCACAGACAAGTAGAGAATTGACCAGGGAGTAACATAGGCTACTTTTTTAACCGACTTTCAAAAGGGGAGTTGTGTTTTTCTACCTATGTACACCGAAATCTCCGAGATTTCTGAACCGATTTGCGTTATTTCTTTTTTAATCGATAGAGGAACTTCGCGACATTGTTTTATAAAAAATTTGGAGTCCAACTCCTCAATCCTGATGCTGCAGGGGATCTGACCAATCCACGCGGGCGAAGCTGCGGGCATCAGCTAGTAAATAATAAAAATGAAACATTCAAGATTGCGAACTAGGCACTAAAATCGAATTATAAGCCCTAGATCAAATGATGCACTAGATCTGGATTCTAACCGAAAGCACTAGGTAGGCAATACTGCGTGTACTTATGTAGAATTGCATACAGGTTTCATTTTAATTACACAAGTCTCTTATATTCCACTCATTAAAAACATGCACTCGTCCTCCAAGGTTATAATTTTGTTCAAAAAGAAAAACTTTGAAGTTATTAAAGTAGTTTTAAAGATAATTTGAAAAACTAAATAGGTATTTCTAGAATTGTGGGGTATTATATTAAAATGATTTAACTTTTAACATTTTGAATAAAGACCATTAAAACGATATGTGCTAATGATGTTTTTGTGACCCATCATAAACTAGTATTGCGTCAAGCGTACAGAAATAAATCTTGAATTTGATCTTGAACAATAAGTAAGCAATGATTGGATGGCGTATCAGACAGATTTAATTGGATAAAACATGGATATGAGCTGACAATTATTTATTGCACCAAGAGCTTGTCGGTAGGGTTTTCTAACCAGCCTAGCTTGAGAAATCAATTGAACTCAAGCCAATAATGTTCCATAAAAATTAACCAAATACAAAAATATCGCTCAAGTGCGAGTCAGACTTGCCTACCGAGGGTAACGTAGCTTGGAATGAAACATAAATAAATGTCTTAAAAATAAATCCTTTTTATTTGAGTCCGAAAAGTTAAGATTGCTGATTTTTTTTTTAAACTACTTACTAGTTGAAGTATTTTTCCTGTTTTATATAAATCTATAATGATTTTAATTATTTCAGATTTTCCACTTCACAATTTTCAGTGACATGGGGAGACTGTATTTTTTTGTCATATTTTGTGATAGCTCAAAAATGAAGTGGCTTAAAAAGAAACAAAAACCTATTTTAGAATGTAGACCATAATAATATGAAGCCCTTTCGAATGCTACCCATTGATTAGTGACCCCACTTTCCTTTTGCAATAGCAAGTATTTTTATCTGAATACTTTTATTTTCAATAAGGTTGGGCAAGCATTATTTAAAACTATTTCACAAGTCGATAGCGTTAGAGTTACTGACAGACGGTCGTTTTGTTTTTACCCTTTTTTACGGAACCATAATAAGGTAAATTCTCGCACCGCTGCACTGCGAGCGGTCGTCTAAACATATTTTTTCTACTAATAAAATTCAATGTTCGCTTAAAATGAAAACCAATGCTGAAAAATTGGCAGTGGATGGGCAACTGGGGAGTGAGGACTGCTGACAAAAGTGAAAACATAAAACTATGAAATAATAGTGGTTTTTTTTTGGATTTCAAAGTCAACTGTGGTATCAAAAATTTAAATCTCATAATTTGTAAAATAAAACTAGTAATTTTTTTGTTTAGTTTTTACATCTGTGCCGATAGATTACCTCCGAGCACTATTAACATGTCGGTGACGCGACTTTGAAATTTTTACCCATTCCAAAATCGCCCAATGCGCCTAAAGAAGTTTTTACTTCAAAATTTATTGTTATAGACTGGTTTACTCCGTAGGTAAGTTAGTTTAATAATAGTCGTCCATATATTAAATTTGCAACTTACCACATTTTGACCAATCACAGAGCTACAATTCCAATGACACTCAGCACGTAACTTTCAAAGTTTGTTGTGTTTGTAACACTGACTGACTGACTGTATAATACCAACGTAAAACAATGTTTGTGAATTATTTTCAAACGTTTTTGTGCGAACTACATGTACGTGCAACTTAGTTTGTTTAGAACCACTCGCTCTATACACCATCCACGAGACAAATGCTTAGTGTTGGAGCTAACTCAAGGCATCGCAATGAGTCTGCTCATTGTATTAAGCTAAGGGAATATTATTATGTTAATAAGTATAACTCCACAAACTTTTTGTTTTTAGATTTTTTTTTTTTTAAGTTCATTGATATTAGTTTTCTCACAATACGACCTTGAGAGCACGACTAATTACCAAAAGTCACAAAAATTGAAACTTGTCGTTGTTCTAAACAATAAGCTGGGATTCAGGAAGTGGTTATCTTATGCCTATATCATATTTATCTTTATTTTATTGCCTTCTCTGCTGACCAGGCCTGGCTTAGCGATTTACGATCTAAGCCTCTGGGTCTAGAAACTAGATTTTGCTTGTGAGTTTTCTCTATAACGTCCCCTCACTCAGAAATGTTCATAAATCAAATATATTAGTCAATTTGCTTATCGTTTTATATTCATCTATCAGATAGGGACAATTCACACACTGTTTTCATATTAGGATCTGTAAAATAGTATTGTAGAAAAAAAAATCTACACTAATACTACAAAGAAGTAAAGTTTGTTGCAGCGGGTAATCTCCAGAACATTAATCCTATTCTGAAAATTGTTTCACTGATAAGTAGATACCCACGTGGATAGCTAAATACATTATCCCCGAGTGCAGGTTTTCCCCGGAGGAATTCGCAGGCAACAGCATTATTTTATAATAAGCAGTCGGCAGAATATTTTACATTTTACGTCAAGGCTACGTAAGTGCAACATTTTAAATCAATATATGTATCTACATTATCTTACTATCTACATTACTACTACCTCTACTATTACTATTATTATTATTACTATTACTTTAAAATAATGTAGATAGTACATTAGTACTATCTACATTATTTTAGAAAAGATGCGTCGCGTGGCTTTGATGCACCTAGTAGGTATACACTCGTATAAAATGAAAAAAAAACTTTAAGAATAAGTACAAAGAATTGTACTTACGTCATGACTTAATAAGGAAATAAATGCCATGAGAAACCTTGAACTTGCTAGTGCACTTGTGATAATTATACAATAATTCCACACCTACCTACCTATATCATAATGACGTGAAAACGATTGTTTTTTGTTCTCTAGTTTATGCTTGTAATTATTATTTATTTAATAGCCAGGCCGCGGTCCGGCCTGGTGCATGCACGGCGTAACTTAAAGGCGCCAGTACATGCTGCGCACGGGCACGGACACGCTACGTTTATTTTTTAAGAATCTAGTATCTTCTACGCTCACGCTGCTCATGCTGGCTACAAAATGGACGATGCTACTAACCTAGGTACACCGTATATCAGGGTGCGTAGTAGTGGATTGGCGTCTTAAATTATGTCCCATTGTTTATCGTTGGCGCCAAGTAAGTAAGTACGAATAAAAAAATTTAAAAATAATGTTAATCATTCTTTGTTACAGGTTCAAATATTTTGCAGACGTTAAGATACAACCGAGATACGCTAAAAAGAGCGCACAAGAGAATAATAGACTTGGCCAATACGCTAGGCCTATCCAACGCTACCATTTCACTAATCGAAAGACGAGTGTCCCAAGACAAATACGTGCTATTCGGCGGAATGTTAGTCACATTGGCTGTGATTGTGCTTGTGATCATATATGTTGTGTAAAGGCTCGCCGAGCCGAAGTCGAATCGAATCGCAATAATTCGCCACATATAATATTATTAGAGGATGCCCGCAACTTCGTCCGCGCGGATTTAGATTTTCAAAGATCTCGTGGGAACTGTTTCATTTTCCGGGATAAAAAGTTGTCTTTGTCACTTACATGGACGCAAGCCACCTCAGTACCACATTTCATACAAATCGGTTAAGCGGATGGATCTTTAGGAATCCGTGGGAACTCTTTGATTACCTATCCGGGATAAAAAGTAGCCTATGCCCGTCCCTGGGATATAAGTTAACTATGTACCAAATTTTGTCAGAATCGGTTAAAATGTTGGGTTGTGAAGAGGTAGCAGACAGACAGACAGACACACTTTCGCATTTATAATATTAGTATGGATAGTATGGATGTTTACTATAGAACTGCGGCGCGCCTCAAAACGATTCCAGGCTTAAAAATATATTTTTATAAACAATCTTTCAAAGCTTACTACGTATAGTAGGTACGCGATAGGTCGAATCAGCGAAAGCCGGTGCGGAATAGCGCGGGTGACATGCTGGTGTGCGAGACGTCCCCCCGCCTCATACGTCGATTGCCATCTCGACCTGTCGCGTACTATACCTACCTATCAATGTAAAATAATAATAATCGGTACCTTTAAATATTTTTTGCTATACAAGGAGAAAACTTAGCTTGTAAGTATTTATGCACTTTGGAAAAAGATATAAATAAATTGTTACTATATGGTTTTTCGATAGTTTTATTGGGGCAGATACCAATTTCCGCGACTTTGTATGCGTAGATTTGGTGTTTAAAAATCCCGTGAGAACTCTTCGATTCTCCGGGATAAAAAATACACTATATCCATATACGGAATGCAAGCTGTCTGTGTACCAAATAGATGATGCCTGCGACTTCGTCCACGTGAAGTGATATTTTTTCAAAAATCTCCTGAGCACTCTGATTTTCGAAGACAAAAAGTAGCCTTTGTCCCCGGGATGCAAGCTGTCTCTGTATCAAACTTCAAAATCAGTTAAACCGATGGGCCGTGAAAAGGTAACAGGCAGACTGACTCACTTTCGCATTTATAATATTAGTATGAATTACACTGTTGCTATGTTGACCCCGAGTCCAGTCTATATAAATAATGTTTAATTGTTCATTATTATGACATAAATCTGTAGTTGTTATCGTAGTTTTGAGCCCATCAGGCCTACATTCCTGTTTGCATGGGAAAATATTTAATGTGAACCAACCAGCTAAAATATTTTTTGCCCATTTTTTTCTGAAATGTACTTTGCTTGTAGCGTAGCTAAGACGTATACATAGTTTAAACACCTACATCGTAAAACTGAGCATACCTATAGTCCAATTGAAGGTTACGTTCAGTAAGATTAAACCTGTTTGTAATTATTATTTATTAGAATATGTGCAATGCCTCCAGTTCACATTGGCCCAACGCGTCGGCGGACTAGGGAAACTAGGAATATAAATAACGCTGGCGTTGCTCATTCTGCAATGACCATTTTTAGGAGGATGGACGTGCAACTTGTCGCAGCTGTGGCAATTTACTTCTACGACACGCTCCATTTTTAGGTAGAAAAAAACAACGTAAATTAAGATATGGGGCATAAAAAACACGTGAAGTTCGAAACTGTCTAACGTGTAAACGATGTTAAAAAACATTATCCTTTGAACAAATTAGATCCTTGAAGTGTACACGGTGGCCAGTGCTAACCCCACGCAGCAATTAATAGAGTAAGCGGCAAGTGAGTAAATCTCAGCTGACAGCATTCACCAAACACATTCGGTCAATGAATACTAGGCTCCTTCATATCTTTAATTAAGGCATTTTTGCAATTAGGTATTCGAACCTATGTAGCGTGCAATTCCAAATATTTCATGTAGTTTCGTGTATTCTTCGTATTATTTATAGGGCTTAATGACTACCTAATACAGCTACTTCTCTACTTTGTAATAAGCTTGGGAATCCGTAACCTTTGAAGTTTAAACGCGCAATATTATTTATGAATTTTAAAAATAACATGATTCATCTACCTTTGAAGTCCAAGATACGATCTAGACAACCCCAAGCAAGGCCAAGATAAAACCAAGACAAGAATAAGACACTACCAAGACAGTAATAAGACATGACCAAGACGTGACTAAATCACGACCAAGACGATTAAATGTGTCGATGGAAATAGTCACCCAAAGTCAATTTATCACTCAACCTCGAAATCCTTAAATTTTGAATTAGGTCCCTATAATTCTAAAAAGTGTGGTGGCGCGCTCTTGGGAAGGCCTAAGGCTGAGTCCACAACACTGCGATGCGACGTCACGCTTCATTTCGTAAAAATCTACGACGTCGCACAACGCACCGTGCCTGATGCGGTGCGGCACCGTACAAACTTGCGATGCGACGACGTATTCCCGTTCAGTCGGTAATCGGTATCTTTTCAGTTTTTGCGCCAAGTACTTTCTTTTCTGTTTTTCATGATGAAGGATACGTATAATGCGGTCCATGGCTCACTAGAAATTGATGATCAGAGTTTTCTTGTACGATGCCGTAAGCGATGAAATTTTTGCGTTGCGTCAACGCATCGCATTGATATGCGGCATCGTTTTTTCGATGCGATGTCGCACCGCAGTGTTGTAGCCTCGCCCTATGTCCAGCAGTGGACGCAAACAGGCTGATTGACTGATTGTATTCTGGAGGTACGGATTATGGCCGGATATTTTTTATTATCGAACGACGACGGTTTGTGGACTCTTCCTTTGTTCTATAATAGTCCGTCTCTGGGCCGGGTGGAGAGGTTCCACTCAAAGGGTGTTTGGGTACAAACTTTCGAAAGGTTAAAATTAAAGACATGTTAATGATATTTCATATAATGGAAAATACAGATGATATAAATACATTGAGTTGGTACCTTCACTTTTCAGTATTATTATCAGGTACACAACAAGGTAGTTTGGGTTCGACGTGTGGGCAAGCGAAAGAAACATCTTCTTTCTTGGTCGCGCACGGGCCCGTGTCTTCAGGTGGGGGGTTCACGCAGACGTCCACGGGAGGTGCCGGCTGGCGAGGATGGTCAGCTATGCGAGTTGCTGCCGGTGAGATGTCGGGCACGTCGCGTCGAAGTTTCTTCACCTTCTCGTAGGCGTCCGGTAGTAATCGCATGTAATCGGGTACCTTTCGAAATTAAAAAATCGAATTATAATGGGTTACTAGATGACGCCTGCGACTTCGCCCGCGTGGATTTAGGTTTTTCAAAATGCAGTGGGAATTGATTTAATTGGAAATAAAAAATAGCCTATATCGCTCTCCAGGTCGTCAGCTAATAGGTACCCAATATACAGCTATGTCATTGCGACAGTATGATGTCATTTCAGTTGCTAATAAGTTACAGTATGTAGGTGGTAAGCATGTGACTTCCATAGCCTTTTGAAAATACTAATAAAAACCACTAAACAAAATAAGAAGAAGAAGAAGAAGCCTTCTGAAAATGGATTTAGGGGCGGAACGGTATACATGGTACATCCATCTCTGGATCCGTTGGACAATTATTCTTGTTGCAGATACCTAGTTCTGCCTTAATAATCGAGATGGCAGTAGGTATGTCAGAAAAGGTAGCTTCCAAAAATGGTGTTTAAATTTGTTAAATGTTCTATTATTTGTGAAAAAAACTATTCCCGGACTCAATTTTCATGGTACATGAGTTATGAACCCCAAATAGGACGAAAGACCGTTTGACGAGCATTCCAAAAATTTAACTAATTAAAAATTTGAAATTTCGACTAACCTACTGCCATTTCAATTAAAACGCCAGAGTTGGAGGTGAACTTATTATTATCTATTAGTCATTTTGAAGGCTACAATATTGACTTAGATCAAACTTGGAAAAGGAAATTCAAGTTGTGATAAAACTATGAGAAAGGTGAAACAAAATCACCTCTTTGCAGTCAACGCCGTATGTGCCCAGATATCCTGGTAGATTGGTTTTATCCTTTGTTTCCTCTCCAGCGGCGTCCTGAAGCTGCTTGCTTGGTATAATCTCGTACGCGCATTCGTCCCGTGCACGCCGCTCAGCTCTCTCATCTGCATCCTGGAAAAATTAAATATAATCTGTAAAATTATCCACAAGGGTTGTTGCACCTCTATCTTTTGATAGGCCAAATTATGCGCCAAATGCTCAAAGACGCCTCAGTTTGTGCTATTGCTGGATGCGGAATGGATAAGAAGACTTCGTCTGTGGTGGCGTTTGCTGGCGCGCGTGTTGTGACTTTTTGGAGTGTTTTTTTTTTGTTATAAGTGGCCGGTTTTTGTGTTTTGCTGGTGTTTATTGGTGGTGGAACTGACTGGGAAGCGCTCTAAAAGGGCGCCGCATCTATGTCGGCGGGCGCCGGCACAGACGAAGTCCATACTTATACATATAGTTTCCCTAACTTGTAAGGAACTACAAACTTGACATTGGCTAATCAGTGTAAAGCCAGACGAGAGAAAAAAATGGATGAGAAAGACGGTGGTATTCTTGGTAGGTACATAGCGGATTAGATCGCGAGCCCGTGTCGTAGGCACTATCTTCTTTAAATTGCCTCGTCTAACACAGTTCGCGAGCCAGAAGCTCGGTCTTGACCTCAGCCACCACAAAAAACGTACGCATTAAAAAATCTATGGTTGAACGCGTGTTTATTTTAAACCTGACATATTTTCCATACAAAAACTGTCAAAACGCCAGTTCAGTCATCAATTAAACTTGTTTAATTTTTTGTGGTAAGGCGTTAAATATTTTCCACAATGATAAAATACCACTGACTAGATAGAAGATACAGGTAAATCTAAGATAGGATATCTACGTTAAATAAAATTCAATCTTACCGCATCTTTGTATCGGTTGCAGAAGTCCTCATCCTCGTTGAAATGTGGTTGTTGGCCAGGCGGGTACATCACAGGCTTGCTTGTATCGTGGCGCTCTTCAACTTTCGGTCCACTGAAGCACACCACCTTCTGGTGGTCGTCGCGAGCGGTACTTGATTTCAGGATGCCTTTTAGTGGCACTACATTATCGCATGTTGGCTTACTGTAAACCAAATTTAGCTGGTAAATATATGTATGTATAACGTATATACTTGCTATAATGTATATGCACCACAAAACACAAATGACAGTTTACAAAAAAGAAAACTTAAAAATAAATGGAGGTACAAAAAGGCGGTCTTATCGCTAATAGCAATCTCTTCCACACTAACGCTAGGGCAAAACGAACAAATGCACAGTGGGGAGTGGTGTATTATAGGCCTATAAACCTAAACGTATAACCTAAAATACGTAAGTACTTAATAACTCAAATATTGACCAAACGAGTCAATTCTTTCTTGCGATAGTAAGATGGTTATACCTACCTCAATCTAGCAATGCGTAAGGAGTCGTCGTAGGATATGCGATCAGTGGTGGCAGGCGGCGTCGGTGGACGCGGCGGGGCAGCACTTCCTTCCACCACATCGAGGGCAGCAAGGCAACGCTCCATAGCATTCGGCTCGGCGACGGCTGCTTGGCCAATCTTAGCCAGCTGAGCCCTGGTTTCAGCCGCTTGCTCTTCGCGTGACGTTTCCTATATAAATCGAAAAGGAAAATCGTTTTCTCATATTTTTATAATCCTCTATTCTATTCTATTCAAGCAATGTAGGACCCAACGCTTTTCGTTTTTTTATTGATTAAAAGTTAGCCCTCGACTGTGATCTCACCTGACGGTAAGTAATGATGCAGTCTAAGATGGTAGCGGGCGAGCTAAAAAAAGGCGTATGAAAGTTTTTATTAAACCCATAGGTACCTTCAATTGGTTTCTATATAGCAACGTACAGGAACGCTTAATCGCTTGGCGGCACGCATTTGCCGGCAGCACGGTAACTAGCCACGGCCGATGCCTCCCACCAGACGATTCTTTGAGACATGTGTAGTAGGTACCGATAAGTACCGATAAAGCATATTGAGCGATTGAAAAATGATGCCAGCCTATTCTAATGCAACCTAAACATAATATATTGTAAAAAGATTTATGTATGGGTAGTTTATCGGAATAAATTATTTACCTCTAATTCGTCTTTCAAATTGCCCTCCCGCATGTGGTAGTTGCGGACATTATCAACCACCTCCTGAGGGAATTTGTCCGGGTTCGCAGTCATGTAACGGTATACGAATAAATCGCAACCAACTATCTTGAATCGATGCTTAAATACTGGAACTATTGCTCCTGGTTGAATAGAAATAAATTATTAAAAACTACAAACAACAGAAAAAGAAGGATTATACGTAAATGAAAGAACTATATACCCCTATGCTAAATGTTAATGCTAAGTAATCGTCTTCTAACCTAGACCTCATCAATACATTCCACACTTTATTCCAGACGACTGTACCTATTTATACTTAAATGTAATAAGTACAGTAGGCAATTGTGTCTAACATTTTGTAGCATGCTTTTTTTTACATTAACTACCTACATTAGTCTAAATCATACCAAATATTTGATAGAAAGCGCTGAAGCTGATGGGGAGTTACTTACTTAATAGAGTATAATTTAATTAAAAGTTTCACTGAATTCGCGCTTGTTTTCATAAGTTTCAAACTTCAGAAGCTACAAGTCTATGAAGTTTTCGTTTACAGTTCTAACCGGAGGAATCATGTTACATAATATTAGCTAATAGATATTCCCACTCTATGGGTGCATGCTCGTACAAAGTAAAATGTCCTTACAATCGAATATCATAGTTGATAAAAACAGTCCTAACAAAATAATACCAATCTTATCGACCTAGTTACCTAACGGATTGATTTTTTTTACATAAATTCTGGACTGCTTACAAGTAAATGGCCAACTTAGTGCCATAAACCAATCATGATCTTGGGTTGTGCACACAGATCAGGGAATTCCCTGATCTGTGATTGTGCATGTGGCGTACTGTACGCGTTTTCGATAGTTTCTCCACGGTTTCTCTTTAGTAGGTAAGCTATAATAAGTTACGTTAGGAATTTCTTTTCCGCCCCTTGAATAACCCCATGTTGAAATCTAGCAAGAAAACCACCGAAGGGAGTTGATTAAGTTTGCATGTCTTTACAGCACCAGCCACCCAGTTGGTGAGGGACGTTAAAAGGTTTGAATGATATAAGAAAGTGAAGATAAAACTGTTTAAAAATATATTATGTAAGTAGTTACTACAATATTTTACTTTAAGCGGTGAAAGACTGGTGTTCAAGACGTCGCGTCGGCCTCTTATTCAGTGGGTCAGGGGTTCGATTTCGGACACACCACCTCGAACTTTTCAGTGATATGCGTTTTAAGAAATGAAATAGTCTCACTTGCTTTAACATAAAAGAAAAAATCGTGAAAAAACCTGCATATCTGAGAGTTCTCCATAATGTTCTCAAAAATGTGTGAAGTCTGCCAATCCGCACTTGGTGGACTATGGCCTAAACCCTTCTCATTCTGTGAGAAGAGCCGGGGAATCTGTAAGAAGAAGGGCTCAGTAGTGAGTCAGCGACAGGTTGATGATGATGACGACGAATATCTTACCGATATAAAATCTATCAGGTGTAAAATACGTTGGAAAGTTTGGATCCGACTCGGGCGTCTGTAAACGCATCGCTTTGAGGAACGTGCCCTCACGTATGCCCGAGTTACGCCGTGGTATCTCCCCGATCTTAATCGTTCCATCAGCGAGGCTGTAGGCGAGCACGAATTGGCGGCCTTTATCTTCGGGGTGAATCCAATCCAATTCGCAAAGGTAGCGAAGGTACTATAAACAGAACACGATAACATTAGATCATTGATTATGCTAAGTGAGGTAGAATTGGTACTTCGAACATGCATATGCATATAGCGCGAGCCAAAATTACCTAAATTGGCCGTTGTTACACAGTCAGCAGACTTAGGAGTTTAAAGTTGCAAAAAATAAATAATAATTACAAACACGCTTTATTAATAAGAAATTTGAAATGCATGTAAATTATGTCGGTAGAAGGTACCTAGCTGATTTTAAAGACAGATGTTAAAACTGGCGTTTTCTCGTTCATATAAATTAAATGATGAAAATCACAAGAGAACCTCTAATATAATATAGGCAAGTATGCTGCCATAATAGGGTCAAAGCAGGTCTAACTCGATGCTAAGAACCACCTACACAAGTCTCCTGCACAAGCAATTAGGTATCGACTTATGAGATGTAGTACTAAGTGTTAAGTATTGGGACGGGAACGAACCAGGGATAATCAAACAGCCAAATGGGAACACCTACTTGATCTCCAGCGCTGATCTTGCATGGATGCACTAGGGTTTCAGACTTGTTCTTCGGTAGTTGCAGTCACGACTCACAACACTCACAAAACACATGCTGGCCAGCGAATTGTTTGATTCGGGTATTTCGGTCACATGTTAGTCCAAAAACAACTTGAGGTTTTTCCGAGCAGCGCGCGGACGCGTTCTAGCAGAAATCGCCATCTTGCATTTTGTCCTGTTGCGTTTCATTTCACGCGCGAGTCCTTTTGGCGGGAATTTTGAATGGGGGGCAGGAAATGGATTATATATAAAAGATAAGTGCTATATTAACAATAAAAATAAAAGAACCTGATAACTTGGTAACAAAAACTAAACATTCTCCCCCCGAGAAAGGCTAAAAGCCTTTATCCCTTAAACATTGAACTAATTTAAAGGAAGCCGACACAGTTTGACAACAGGTCGGACCAAAGAACCAGTGGACGTTAATAATTTTACCACCCTAACTACCCCATCTCTCCCAGGTAGCAGCTCGTTAATTCTAGCAAGCCTCCATTTAAGTGGCGGCAAATTCTCGTCCTTAATTAAGACTAACTCTCCAACGGTAGGAGGGTCAGTAGTGGCAGTCCACTTGTTTCGCATTTGAAGGGTGTGGAGATACTGCTCACTCCACTTAAGCCAAAACCGCTGGGACATTGCCGTAACCAACTGATAGCGGTTTAACCGAGAGTCCGGAATATGATGCCAATCATACTCGGGAACTTCCAAAAGCGCCCTGCCGATAATAAAATGAGCCGGAGTCAAAGCTTCGAACTGATCCGGGTCTTGAGATAAAGGGCATAAAGGCCTGGAGTTCAGCACAGCCTCAATTCTGACCACCAAAGTTACAAATTCCTCATGCGTTAAGGTTTGATCTCCCACAACCCTTTTTAGTAAGGTCTTAGCCGACTTAACAGCGCTTTCGAAAAGCCCGCCAAAATGCGAAGACGCGGGAGGATTGAACTGCCAAATGACTCCCAATTGGCCAGCTTGATGGGTCAAATTATCTTGCACTTCCTGAGCCCGCAAGAACCGCTGTACCTCATCCAAATGACGGCTGCTTCCAACGTAATTTCCCCCACCGTCTGATCTTATCCGAAAAGGTAAACCGCGCCTCGCCGAAAACCGGGAGAAAGCCGCTAAAAATCCTTCCGTTGATAAATCTCCGACCACTTCCAAATGTACGGCTTTTGTAGCAGAGCAGACAAATACGCACAAATACTCTTTTAAGACCTTGGCTTTTCGTAAACGAGAAGATTTGATTGCGAACGGACCCGCAAAATCCGTTTGCACCGTATGAAACAATCCAGTGGCATTTATCCGGTCAGCTGGTAAGTCCGACATAAAAGGCTCGTCTGGCTTGGCTTTAGTCCTAAAACACTTTACACACTTAAACAACTGGCTTCGAATAGCCTGCCGAGCGGAAATGACCCAAAATTGTTTTTGTAGGATTGCCTGAAGGGCAGTTGCTCCCACATGGCAACATCGCTCATGATGATGCACAATTATCAAGGATGTTAGGACATGAGACTTGGGCAAAAGCACCGGATGTTTAGCCTCGAAAGCTAAACTAGATCGTTCAAGTCGACCTCCTACCCGAAGTAGTCCTGACTCATCAATAAAAGGGTTCAATCTTCTTAAGCCCGTGGAACACATTCGTTTGTTAGAAATTGCTTCAATATCCTTGGAAAAGGCGTCTGCCTGGACTAACCGAACAAGCCGTTCTAAAGCTTGTTTACGTTCTATCACTGTTAAGGGACCCGTGATTCGGCTAGTCGGGTTTTTACAGTTCGACGCAAACCGAATGCAATACGCGGTCACCGCTATTAATGTGGACAAAGAGCTGTACTTGGCCATGAGAGATGTATCCGATACGACAACCGCCGACACAGTGACGTTACCGCCCCTCCGCAAACCGGGCAATGTGTCAACCGTATCCACCAGATTAACCGGCCAATCACCTTCGTCCGACAACAGCCACGGTGGACCCCACCACAGGTCATGAGACCGAAGTTCGTGCCCCTTACAGCCTCGGCTGGCAACATCTGCCGGGTTCTCCTCCGAGGGCACGTATCTCCATTTAATATCCAAACCACTATTGTTGATTTGGGTCACTCGGTTTCCTTCAAACGTTTGAAGCCGATGAGGTGGATATTTCAACCACGAAAGAGCTATCGTGCTATCCGACCAACCAAAAATGTCATGCACGACAACTTTATCGTTAATAGAATC
This sequence comes from Maniola jurtina, assembly GCF_905333055.1. Classification (NCBI taxonomy): domain Eukaryota; kingdom Metazoa; phylum Arthropoda; class Insecta; order Lepidoptera; family Nymphalidae; genus Maniola; species Maniola jurtina. The sequence continues at coordinate 7,952,431 of NC_060032.1, forward strand.
TAAGACGTATGTTAGCAATTTGACTGCTAACCCTGCCGCCGATAGTTCCAACTTAGGTATGGTTAGTTTACTCTTTATCGGAGCGACCTTAGATTTAGCCATCATTAAAAAGATTCGAACCTGACCACTCGTAGTCACAGTACGAATATAAACTGCGGCGCCAAAAGCCTTTTCCGAGGCGTCCGAGAACCCATGTAACGAGCAATGAACGACCTCGTCAGCTAATACAAACCGATTTATCCTAAGGTTTTCTATGGCGGGGAGGTTATTAAATATGTGAGTCCATTCCTTGATAATTTCTGGCGGTGGACATTCATCCCAGGTTAACTTCAGCAGCCAAATCTGCTGTAACAACAGTTTCCCTTGTAAAATCACAGGGGTTATCCAACCCATGGGGTCAAACATACGAGCGAGGACGGACAAAATGGCTCTTTTTGTCCAAACCGCGTCTGGATCCAGATTCGTGTGGTAAGTAAAGGTATCCGCAACCGGATTCCATTGAATTCCTAGGATTTTCACATAACCAGGACCGTCCGTGTCAAATAAGTGGGGTTTCTCTCTATGATCTGAGGGAATATCCTCCAAGAGGTGTTCGTCGTTTGACATCCATTTGCGCAGTTCAAATCCGCCCAAGGACAGCAGGTGAATTATGTCCTTCTTTAACCGTTGAGCTTCGGCTAAAGTAGGAGCTCCACTTAGAATATCATCCATATACACGGATGTTTGAAGCACCCGAGCTGCCTCTGCTAATCCGGAAGCATCCATCTCGCCTTGGTCAGACTCGCCTTTAGGCGCACGTGACTCATCCTCCGCGAGCTGGCGTAGAGTCCTTATAGCTAGATACGGACTACATTTCATACCATAAGTAACCGTTGTTAAGGCAAACAATTGCAAAGGTAGCTTCGGTGATTCCCGCCAAAATATTAACTGATACCTTTGATCTTCCCGTTGAATCTCAATCATACGGTACATCATCCGGATGTCCGTAGAAAACGCAATTTTGTGGAGCCGAAACCGACAGATAACCTGCATAACGTCATGCTGTAATTTAGGACCGGCTTGAAGACAATCGTTCAGAGAAACCCCCGTTGATGTAGGACAGCTGGCGTCAAACACCACTCGAATTTTCTCCGATCCCGCTTTAAATATCCCATGATGAGGAATTACATAGTGAGATGCTTCAAGATCTCCACTGAAAGGAACCATGTGCCCCAACTGCTGGTACTCCCGCATGAAGTCCACGTATTTGCTGCTTAACCCCGGATTCGCCTGGAGCCGCTTCTCCAAAGCGTGAAACCGTCTACGTGCTTGGTTTTGAGAGTCCCCCAACTCAGGATGATCCGCTAGAAACGGTAACCGCAGTGCGTATCGTCCTGTTGCATCCCGTTGGTGGGTCTGTTCAAAGTGAACTTCACATGGCTCTTCTTTCGGATCCTTCATCTTGACAGGAACCTCCTCCACCTCCCAAAATTTCTCCAATATAGCATCCGTGTTAGCAAAATAAACTTGTACCGAGGATTTAGATTCCCTAGTAACTTGACATGCCCCCTGTAAAATATAACCAAATATGGTATTCATGGCCCATGGCAACCCCTCAGGTCGGATAATCTCTCCACCCAGAAAAATGTCCCCCAGGAGATCCGCCCCAATGAGCATGTCAATTTTGGCGCTTTTATAAAATTGATCATCAGCCAACTGCAGCCCCGGATAGCAATCCACCAACTGACTGGGTAGTGACCAACTAGGCAGATCATCCGCTACCTTATTCAATACCAAAGCGGTTGTCACCAACACTGGGTTATCAACGTGACGTGGGGTAATCCTGACTGTAACACAGCCTTTATACCCGGATAACAGGTTTCCCCCTACCCCCCGTACATCCACAGAACCCGACTTTTGAACCTTCAATCCCAACCGGGATATACATTTTTCCGAAATGAAGGTACTTTGACTACCACTATCCAACAAAGCACGGACTTCATGATAATTTCCATATTTGTCCAAGACATGCACCACAGCTGTAGACAATAAAACCGTGCGCCGAGCACCTACCGCTGCTGAATGCAAAACATTAACCGCATCCGACTTTCCCTCATTTGGTGAACCCAATTTAGAACCCCCCGTACCCGGTGGAGCCGAACCAGAGCCAGTAGAGCCGCTCCCTACAGACCCTTCATCCAAATGAAGCAAAGAATGATGTTTCCGAGAATTACAGGTCCCGCAAGATAATTTGACCTTACATTCATTAATATGATGCCGATGGAAACACCGAAAACACAACCGTTTTTCAATAATAAAGTTTTTCCGTGCTGCTACATTCAGCTTATTAAATTTCTCACAGTGATTTAAATAATGAACCCCGTTACATAGAATACACTGAATCGATTGTTTTTGCGTTTGGTTTCTTGAATAAGCCACGTGCACTTTATGCTGCTGAGTAGAATTTGTTGAGCTGGTACCCCTTGAACTTGAATTAGTAGTCTCTAGAATTTGAACCTCCTTGGTTAAAAAAGTGATTAAATTTTCAAAGGTTGGCAACCCCTGGCCTCCGCCAAATTTATCTTCAAATTGACGCTTAAGCGTAATGTCTAATTTGTTTAAGTTAATATACAACAGCAAATAGGACCATTCTTCCGTCGGGAATTTTAACTTCTGCAATCCTTTGCTAGTCTCCATCAACACATTTAAAAACGATTTTAAAGAACCCAAATTTTTTGTTGCCGGAGACGCCGACATCATAGTGTGAAGTAATTTATCAGCCTGCAACCTTGGGTTGCCATACCTTGACTTTAAAATATCCAGCACAACCGGATAATTTTCCCCGGTAATTGACAAATGTTGTACCAAACTCTTCGCCTCTCCACTCAGAGCCCCGCACAAATAATAGATTTTTTGTGTGCTAGACAACTGATTATCATTTCCTACCATCGCTAAGAACAAATCCATAAAATACTCATATTCCTCTATCTTACCACTAAAGCTTGGAATTTGCACCTTAGGTAGCAACAGATTCGGTTTATACGAATGACTTGCTGAACCATCGCTTTTACTTGCAGTCGCCTTTGGCAGCTCCGAATCCTCAAAAAGTTCGGCATATTTCGCCTTAGATATATAATAAGAATTACTAATTTCTTTGAACACTAGCATGTGTTGTCCCTGATCAAACTCCGGTCCCGATTCCGCTGCCAATTGGACATGCAATTCCTGAAAATCCTGAAATAGTTTTTCCAAATCAGCACATCTAGCTTTAAACAAAAGCTTATTCTCATTTGAAGCCAACACCACCTGAGAGAGAGAGCGTATCGTCTCAAAATTAGAAACGGTCATATCATAACGCACTTTAGTCATTAACTTTTTCCCACCCATGGTTAAAGTTTAATAATTAATTACCTTAATATTTTAAGACTAAAGCCACCCTAATTAACCAATCAAATCACCAATGATTAATTCCAATATTAATAAAACCCGAGAAAATTTTCCAAAATTAGCTTAGTGTGGAACCGCCCTTATTTTCAAGAATTGAAAATACCTAATAAGGAACACCACAACCTACCATTATTAGGGAAACATGCGTCCCACACATAAACTACAATTTGTAATACACCTGCACTAATGTGAAGCAACCCTTATTTCCAACGAAATACCTAATAGGTGAAATCCGAACCTAAACCTATTAGGGAAAAAAGCTTCTAAAGAATAATCCCAAAATCTTGAATAGATTTGGCTAGTGTGGAGCAGTCCTTATTTCCAAAGAAATACCTAATAGGTGAAACCGATCCTAAACCTATTAGGGAAAGTGCTCCTATAATAATTCCAAAACCTTGAATAAATCTGGCTAGTGTGGAGCGGCCCTTATTTCCAAAGAAATATCTAATAAGCGAAATTCCGACCAAAGCTTATTAGAGAAAAATGCTTCCAACAACTAAACCAAACATTTTAATAAACGCGCACTAGTGTGCCGTGACCCTTAATTCCCAAGAAATTCCTAATAAGCCAAAACATACCCTTAACTTATTAGGGAAAAATGAATCCGACAAATAATAACCAAAGCTTTTAATACGCCCGTGTATAGTAACCCTTAATTCCAACTTGAACAGCTAAATTCCTAGAACACGCGCTCGCCCCACGCGAATGACGCAATCCGATTCCCAAAATAGAAATTTAACCATATATAGCCCTACGCCAAATTCGTTTCGTAGAAACGAACGAAAGCATGCTTAGCTTTTGTTACACCATTTTAAGTTCTAACAAGAGCGTCACACGGTGCTATTTTAACTGTAGATATATATCGTATTATATACTACAACCAATTAAATAAGGGATTTATACTACACTCGATATAATACACATATATCGTAATAAACATGGCTTGTAGAGTGTATTTTCGTGAACTTTACCCCGAATTACCCAAGTTATTCCCGTGTGACGATATGCAACCCATAGGAACTACCAGTTTATATACACCGAAAATTCGATGCATCCGGCTCGAAGGACCAAATGTTAAGTATTGGGACGGGAACGAACCAGGGATAATCAAACAGCCAAATGGGAACACCTACTTGATCTCCAGCGCTGATCTTGCATGGATGCACTAGGGTTTCAGACTTGTTCTTCGGTAGTTGCAGTCACGACTCACAACACTCACAAAACACATGCTGGCCAGCGAATTGTTTGATTCGGGTATTTCGGTCACATGTTAGTCCAAAAACAACTTGAGGTTTTTCCGAGCAGCGCGCGGACGCGTTCTAGCAGAAATCGCCATCTTGCATTTTGTCCTGTTGCGTTTCATTTCACGCGCGAGTCCTTTTGGCGGGAATTTTGAATGGGGGGCAGGAAATGGATTATATATAAAAGATAAGTGCTATATTAACAATAAAAATAAAAGAACCTGATAACTTGGTAACAAAAACTAAACACTAAGTAGGTAGTTGAAAAGTATTATTGTGTTTATGGGAATGCTGTACAAGAAACAATTGCATTCAGAAATGGCTTAAATAGAATTGTGAGCTCCTGGAATGCATAAAACGATTTCCAACATTTTCTATCAAACACATTTCCGCTTTTCTCTAGGTAGGTACATTTATGAAACAGCAAAGGATTTTGATTTTATTGAAGGATAATATTCGTAATTCGATGATGTCTGCGTCTTTTCCGCGTAAGTTTCGGGGTTTTAAAAAATCCTGTAGGAACTCCTTGATTTTCCGGGATGAAAAGTACTTAGCCTATATCCGTCTCCAGGATGCAAGCTATCTCTGTACCAAGTGTCTGGATGATGCCCGTGAAGCCTTCGGTGTGGATGTTTTTTGTTTTAATCCCGTGGGAACTCTTTGATTTTTCGGGACAAAAAGTAGTAGGTATGGCCTTGGTTGGGTTACAAGCTATCTCTGTGCTTTATTTTCCCAATAAAGCTAGTAGACAGACAGATATAGGTACCTACACACTTTCGCAGTTATAATTTTAGTAGGTACCTATAGGTGTTTTTATCGGCAACCTTAACCAACGCAATTGACGTATTATGGCAACACCCTTAAAATTAGCATACATATTATTTTTCATAATTACGTATTAGGTAGGTGTGTGTTACCTTGTTTGCGTTAAGATTGTACTTGATGATGTCTTTATGCGGCGGTTTTGGAATGAGTCCGAAGCAGGAACCTAACGTGTCTTCCGGAGCACCGATACCGATATGTGGAGGAATACTCTGAAAATATTTAGGAATAAACTAAAAAATAAATATTGAATGGGCAAGGACAACTTATTTCTTTAAGAGATTTCCACCAGAACCGTAGAATGTGAGAGAAAAACTTAGAAAAAACATCTATTAAGTAATATTATCAAATGATTACAACTGTCTAGTGCTATTTAATGCTGTGCCGCCAACTAACATAGTTAGTTAGCTGTTGATGTCTTTGTGTACCTATTCAGCACATCCTAGACGTCTATAGTTGATTAATTTGCTTAGTTATAACAATCAATGAATGGTTGAATAATAATTGTTTGTTGAATTAATGGTTGAATCAATAATTGTTTGGTATATTATGAACCTACCTACCTAATACCTATGTAGGTAGGACGTAGGTGCTACGGCCGCATAGCTAGCTCGCGCAAATATCACGGGCGTCGTCTCACTGTATGAATTTAGATTTACATGGTGCTTACTTTATTAAAACACTAGATCATGCCCGCGACTTCATCCGCGTGGATTTAGGTTTTAGAAAATCCCCTGGGAAATCTTAGATTTTTCGGTATAAACTGTAGCCTACGTGGCTACGTTAATTCAGCGTATAAGCTATTTCCGTTGCCAAAATTCAGCCAAATCTGTGCATCCTTGTGGCTAGAAAGAGAAACATACCTAAATCCAAACATCTAAATTTTCACTTTTATGGAACTAGTATGTACTTTTATGTAGTAAGATAAGATTATATTAAAATGTCTCGAATCGAACGATATAATTATTAATCTAGATGGAACATGGGTGTCGAAAAACATCTGAGGCTATCGCTGTAAACAACAATAATAATTTCCGTCTTACCTTAGGGAATTCTCTCTTAGTTTCGTGACGAACTTCTATTCGCGGTGGTTGTTCTATGTTCAGCATGGCCCTGAACAAAAGTTAATTATACAGGCTGTTACTTTGGAAGCGGGCATTTGAGGTGCTACGCGAAAACTTTGGAGATTAGAAGTTTGATTTAGTAAACCTTGAAATAAATAATCTTAGTTCCATCACTAGGTAGGTACTTTGTAAGAAGTATTATGTACAGAAACAATTAAAATAAATCTCTAGAAATAAAGTCTCGAAAATACAAAGGAAATATGGAACCAAGTAAAAATTTGTATTTTCGAATCGAAATACTATTTTCCAATTATTTTCTGTTAAGTAGTCCTTTATAGCCAGGTATAATTTTTTAAAAGTTTCTTCTCATTTTGCTTATTAGTTTTTAGTAGTGGGTGTGAAAAATGTTTTGTCTATCTCCAAAGAGTTAACAGGGCTCTCTCCGTCACTCGTTTCATACAATCGTAGTTCCAATTTCATTTGAATATTAAGCAACTAAAGTCCATGAAATTTTGCAGACATATTCTAGAAACTAATATCTGTGTCTGTGGTGTTTTAGATTTTTCTAAAAATATGTAGTTTTAAAAACACAGGGGTTCAAAGATTTGTATGTGAATTTTTAAGACCGCGTAACTTTGAAACCGAATATTTTAACAGAAATCTGGAAAACCACAGGCATAGGTATTAGTTTCTAGAATATGTCTGCAAAATTTCATGGACTTTTGTTGCTTAATATTCAAATGAAATTGGAACTACGATTGTATGAAACGAGTGACGGAGAGAGCCCTCTTAAGTTTTCGCCTTACTGCGCTGTCAAAATAACATCCTGTACCTATCTACTATGATTATTATTATCCATAAATTCGTACAATGCTGTTGGAGAAACGGGACAATAGCACGTCAAGAGCAGAGTTGGAACTTCGTACCTAGCTACAGTTTGCATGGACTCTGTTCATTTGTTGACGGCATGGCAAACATAGAGTGAAAACTTTCCGTCTGTTAGTTAGGTAGGTAGGTACCATTACGTAAAACTTAGCTAATGTTAGTAACTACAATTCATCGTCACGGTGTCTAAATTCTCAAGTGTTTTTCATTGTTTTATTGCTTTCAGTACCTAAAGAACCATAAAAACTTTTGCAATTTGTGCGTTAAAAGAGGTCTGAAATCTGAAAGTTAACGGTTCGAAATCTCACTTTCAAGTGTAAAAATTCCTTGAAAATTGTTTCAGAAATCGATGAGATTTCCTCGAAAAAAAAAACAGTCATACAATAGGTACTTAGCGTATGAATTATGGGGACAAGTCCTCTATTTATAGGCTTTCTAAAAGGGTAAAAATGTTATCACTTTTTGCATAGTTTTCAATAAATGATAAACGAAGAATGCGGTGCAAGGTGTGGTTAATGCGTTTCTTGATTATGCACCGATATGCTTTCTCGTCTAGTAACCGGCGAATTCGGTAATTCGTAAAGTCAGTTTCGGTATCCAGCCAAGTGCCAGTCGATTTTTGATTTATTTGCGAGTGCGAAAATATGCCCCAAATGGCCGTATTTTTTTTTATTCACTATAGGCAAGCGCTTGACCACAATCACACCTGATGGAAAGTGATGATGTGGTCTAAGATGGGACGCGTTTACCTAGAAGGTGCCAAAATTGCATTGGATTGACATGGAGCTTAATTTTTTACAGCTCCAAGGGACCATAGTTAATTATTTAATATTTATGTTAATTTTATACGCCAACGCGTCCTTGAGAAAAAGGGTCTGAACGGACAGACCCTTTTTTTTTCATAGACAGACAACGAAGTGATCCTATAAGATTTCCTATTTTTTTTTTGACGCGCATAACCCTAAACTCATAAAAATACACAAAATACTCGCGTTTAGAGTTCAAACGAGCTAGACGCTATGAAGACTTTAGATAACATCTTGGTAATGCTAAACGCAATTATCCCAATTACAGGCGGGCTTTAGTAGGCTATAGATATAAGCCACAAGCACCTACGTGACTGATGCGGGGGCATTTACCAACAATACAAGATTATCTTACCTTAATTATTGTATTAATTGAGTAGGTAGGTATAATTAGTTTAGACACGACACAAGGCCCAGCTCCCAGAAGTTATATTATAGGGAAATGTATGAAGATACAGATTCCGAGCAAAAATCTTGTTCTATGAAGCTGTCAAAATTAGCAAGACACTGCACAACGAGTGATAAATAGATACATACAAATTTAAGTGACCCCCTTGTCAGATCGGGGTTACCATAATATTGCATTGTGGTTAGGATCAAGTCCATAAGACAAGTGGAAGTAAGTAATTATAAAATACCTACTTATATCAGTCGGACGACTAAAACTGATATCCCTACACCAGAACACACGAGAAAACAACTGATAATAATCTTCAAATGGTTGACCATATTTTGCTGAAATATAGCGTAAAACCATCTTGATTAAACAGGCTTACGAGTAAAAGAAACTGCATCCAAATCGGAACCGAATCCAAAAGATGCACACGTTAACCTTATAACAGTCCGACGTCAGTCAGATTTTTTTTTTCCAAATAGGTAGGTAGGTATATTGTCAACTTTTAAAAAATACTATTTAAAAAAAAATCCTAGTTTTTTGTATGGTATCTTATCAGTAAATACTACTACTAAGATACTATCACCTATCTTCGTTTTTTTCTGGTTACACCCTGTATATTTCATGTCACGTTTACATGACTAATCTTTGACATATTAACAGTATTAGTAGCTACCTATTAATTCAGTCCATTAACATAAATTTGACAGCTGCTAAGTGTGATTGATGAGTGCCCCATATGTATGTAAACCGTTAAACCGTAATTGTAAACATGACATTTGTATATATTGATTGATCGTAGAGATAATTTGTTATGTTACGCATCACAATAATTAATTTTAAAATTAAAAAATGCATTGAGCATTAGGGTTATTTTAATTCATTATATTAGTACGAATGTTCATCTGTTGTAAATCAGAGACCTATCATATTATAATCATCGCGATTCTACGCAGTTTTGTTTTTCAACTTGAGTGCTTTGTAAAGCGCGAGGGCAAAAATTGCGAAGGAGCTTGTGTAAAAAGGACGACGAAGCAAGTCTTACGGCGTACGTCATATTATAGATTATATTAAAATATTATTAGCAAAAAGATTAAAGAAATATTTCTTAAAATTCCAAGGTTTTTAAAAATTACCTTTGTTCAAAATCTACCAAGAATTTCACCTGCGATGTCGCTGCACGTCCATGCATTTTCAGAGACGAAAACTGTACTCTAGCGGCTCTTGCGGCTCTGGCAGTGCGCCGCAAGAGCCGCAAGCACTTAGCTAAGTACTCGTCTTGCTTAATTAAGTTAAAAACTATTTAAATTCAGAATTCGAGAGAAGAGATTTATCGTTAGTCAGAGATATTATAGACCTACTATGACTATAAAACCCGTAGGTACATAAATCAGAAGTTGTTAAAATTAATACTATGTATCCGTTAATCTATGTACACGTAGTTAGATACCTTTATATATATTTGATTTGAACACTTATACTTAGTTCAAACTCTATACGTATAATATTCAAAAGTACGACTTAAGTACGTATTACCACACCTGCTCCGAGCACTCTAAAGAGTAATCTTTTAAGTACAGTTGAAACATCGAATCACGAGTTTTGCTCTCGTATGAGCGCGTACCTATATCTAGTGTAGAGTGTGAATTTAATAATGCCTAGTAGTTCCCTCATCCAGTAACTTAAAACACATTTAAAAATTAAATTAATCGACTATATTTTAAGCAAGCTACACTTAAGTCGCATTAACTTTCAGAAACCGTAATTTATTTCTATTTTATGTGTGCAAAAACCTTCGAGCATATTACATAAGTACAAGTGCATACTAATTATGTTATACAAAAAGTACTAACCTGAGTAAAAGTAGTCAATATACGTCATATTTGTTTAGTTTTAATTCGCCCGATAATTTTATAAAGACTTTATAGTGCTAACAACAAGCATAATTACTTACCTAGGAATAATAATGTGTCTGTAGAATTTCTTTACTTATTTTATGCTACTGGTACCAACTTGTAGTAATTCCGAGTGAAGCTGTCGCAGTCGAATATCAGGAACCGCCGTCCGAGCACGAACACAGTCTGCCCCACAATCAGGTCCCTGGGCGCATAGTACTCCGTTACCTCCTCCTCCGTAATTTCCAGAGCAATCGACGGGAAGGTCACTGAATAAAGCAAGAGGCGTTAGGTGTACGTAATCAAAACCATAAATATTTTCTACTATTCGACCGTACTGCATCGGGAATTGGCGAATAAAAGCAATATCGCAATGACCCAAAGGAAATGTCTCACACCAGAAGAGAATCGAAAAATAGACTCTTTCGAATAAACGAGTCGGTTTCTCGATTAAATCCGTGGCATAGTTTTCTCGTGGTAGTCATGCTAAGTTTGCATTTGCATAATGTATCGTCAGCGGTCAGATGATGCCTACGACTTGATCTATGTGCGTTAGGTGTTTTAAAAATCCCGTGGGAACTTTTTCCGGAATAAAAGGTAGCTTATATCCATCTCCGAGATGCAAGCTGTCTTTTACGAAACAGACAGATAGACTGAATACCTGCGGCTTCGTCCATGTGGATTTAGATTTTGGATTTTCAAAAGATCCTGTGGAAATTCTTCTATTTCCCGGCACCAAAAGCATATGACGTTATCCTTCGGGATGCAAACGGATATGCCGTTATGAGAAGACAGATAGAGAGACAGACACCCTTTCGGATTTATAATAATATAAATAGTAATAGTATGAATATTATAAAACGTGTATATAAAAAAAATGCCATAAGTCATTATATCAAATATTGTATCAGAACTATCTCGAAAACAGATATAACAAAGTTTTGTTTCGATAGGTACGAGTATATTCAATATCAAATTGTGGGGCGATAAAATATTATGATGGCCACAATTAGCAGTCATACAAATAAATGAATTGTCCGTCAGTGATTTCGAAATTATTGCCTTTTGTTAAGCTCATAATATGGTAATTTAAATGTTATCAAAATAAGTGTAGGTATTTAACAACACATATTTGTAAAAAACTGCCATTTATCTGTCAATCTATCTATTTGTTTGGGCTAGTCTTAGAAACCTTTGAATTTCGACGCTAAGCAGCAGTAGAGAAAGGAAAAATGTTCAAAACTAACTAAGTAAGTACCTATAGTTTTTATTCCGTTTCTGTTGAATTTTTAAAAACATAAATCCATCCAGACAAAATGGCGACCAAAAGCTAGTCTGAAAATAAAACCAGCAACTTTGTCCACAAAAATAAATAAACAGACGGATGCATTGATTTTATCTTCCTTTTCAATATTCGTTTAACAGTGGCACTGACAAACCGGATTTGTTCTTTAATCCCTCTTGTTTGTTATATAGAGCAGAAGCAGATGTAACGTACCGAGAGCCCAGATTCAATTTAGTTTAATTGCAATACTATTTCAATCCACACGTTTGAAGCTGCTTTTTCACCAGATATGAGCTATGCAGCTATGCTGTGACGAGATCAAAGCTAAGCTACGAAACTATGTGACCGTTTCCTCTAATGCTAAACGGTTTTTTTGCTGGTTCTTCTCGGTAGGAAAAGCATTCCGAAACAGTGGTAGATGCATTCGACGGTTCAAAAGTACTTGTAAAGTTTAATTGAATAAAAAATATTTTGATTTATTTTGATTTGCCGTAAGATGTTTTAAAAATGCGTGGTTGCTTTTTGAGGTGGATACCGACTCGAGTTAAACGATGTATCGACGGTAGAGCATGCTACACCACTCGCGCATCCGTAGCGTCCATCCGTAGCTCTCATTTATACACATAACACGCATCTCTCTATACAAAAAAAAAAATAGCTTCGTTGAACCCGTTTCCATCAATGCTATGTGGAACAATGAAAATGATTGGTGGATATCACACAAATCCATTCCATAGCATAGCACATATTTTCTGGTGGAAAAGCAGCCTTAAACTTTGGATCGCATTTCGATTTTGCATTTTATTGCAATTGCATTAAATACAATTAGGTATGTTAATTATGAATTACTCTTATCTGCCTACGTTAACTTCTGGTCATTTCGTGTGCAAATGGCTCCAATTACCAATGCAGATATAATGCTAACGTCGCGTCATTGCCGTTTTCTGACTTTTTTCTGACGTTGCCGTTTTGTCGCGTTGAGGTTTTGACTTTTGATAACGTCCTCTAAGTGTGTGCACGATACTGAGTCCAGTATAGCTTTCATTTCTGAGGTAATTTTTCTAAAAATGGCTAATGCAAAAAGTTTGGGAATAATCGCCAAAGCATTGAAAATTAAGGAAAATTTATACATCTAAAAATTTTGCTACGATCATTTAGTCAAACTAATGCCACAGAGTAAGGATGAGTGCTAACACTGCGCTAACCTAGGATAAATCAGAATACTATCTAGGATTAAAACCTGGGCCATAGGTAGTTTCTATAATTTCATTATTGAAAATTCCCATGTTTTTGGCGATAGAAATACTACTATTACAGTTAGCGACTTTTAGAAAAAGAACGGCAGAGTTCAAATTAGTCCACACGTTCGGCGAGTGTCGGTCAAACGCTTTCGAATAGTGCCGAAATCCCTTGATGTTTGTTTGAAAAACCGATAACACTAAATAAATAACATTCGACGATCCAATTTTAGACATGCCTTTACACAAGTTTCAAATTCTACTAAAAATCAGCTCATGAAAAAAGCAGTGATAGTGAATAGCTGAGTTTTCGAATAAAGCAACCGCCCCAAGTTTCTTGCTGGTTCTTCGTGGTGGAACAGGCAATTCGAACCGGTAATATTTTCGTTGGATGATTCGAAAACATTTGTAAAAGTTTATTTGGATAAAATAAATGTACTCTATTTCTATTACCGCATTGGCAGCGCGATAAGTATTATTAGATTTGCTGAGTGCATTCGCCCAGCGCGTTGTGCCCCTAAGGTTATGCCAATGAAAGTCAAAAAAACTTTTGAGCAATTTTAAATTCAATCCCAGGGTTCAAATTTTTAATTAGAGCATCCGCGGTTTCCTGTAATGGGAATGTAGGAAACGTGTTATCACTGTTACCACTGCGAAAATTGGAAGCTGTGTTCCGGGAGCGGTAACAAACAGTGCTTAGTACGAGATTTCACATCACACCAACGTTAATAGAATTTGATCATCGAAATATATCAGCTTTAAAGTGAAATAGATCTTAAATGTCTTGTTTTAAAGTTCAAGTCCATCCATACATCTACAACCACCGCTCCCGGCGGAAACGTTGTAAAATTAAAGCGGTGATATTAAATAGTTGGTAAAATAGGTGAATTTTTTATATTAAATACAGGATCTATAATTTGACATTATTGTGTTTCGACGGTCAAACTCTATCAACGTTGGTACTCGTACTAAGCACACAGAATCGCGGACAAAACCGACAATACACGTAAGCCCGTAAATGTTTTCCGGTTACATGCTGCAATTTCCTGGGTCCATAATCCAGGCACAGGCATAAATTGCCTAGTACCGTATCTCATTGCAATCTCAATAGAAGCAGTGAATAAATCGAATCTATGGAATCACCAGATAGACGTTATAAGTATGTAGGTACGTCCATACTAATCTAAACACCATAATTTTGATGAAATTTATTACAACAAAGATAATTTGCATTCCGGGGAATGCTACTTTTGTGCCGGAAATCAAAGAGTTCGCACGGGATTTTTTAAATCCCGAAATCTAGCTAATGAAGTCGCGGGCATCTAGTTGGTACAGAGATCATCTCGGAAATGGATATTATCTACTTTTTATCCCGGAAAATCAAAAAGTTTCTACGGGATTTTTAGAAAACTGAAACACGTGGGTGAAGTTGCGGGGTATCGTCTACTTAATACTGTTTTATGATAAGTAATACCATACACTAAAATCACAAGCAAATACGCCAAACTTTCTTTAATATAGGTACAGCTAGCATAGTTGCAAATGAGATGTTCCAAATAGTTTGACGATTTAATCAAATATTAATATCTCAGGAATTTTGAGCTATCACAGGCTCATATTAATAGAGTGCTCTTAAGACGATTGAGCTGTGAAATTTTGATGTTGCGCCCTCTAGTTTATTTACCCACAAGATTAAGAGCAACAGAGGATTCTCTAAAGATTTCCCCAGTGGATGCCACTCAAACTTTGTAAATGGATTCGTTTATTTTCCCTTAAATCACTCTTATATTTTAGTAACAGAGAAATCGTAACTAGCTATATTATAAATACGAAAGTGTGTCTGTTTGCAAATTTTTTCTACTCTACGCCTTAACTACCCGATTGATTCCAACGGGCCTGAGATAGATTTAGATTGTATCCTTGACAGTTTGCAATCCCGAGATGACAAAAGCTTTCTATGAGATTTTAAAAACACGAAACCGCAGACAACGGGTAGTTTTCTACAATTTTTTTTTTTTGATGAATATCTAAGATAAAAATGGCATTAGCCAATCATTTAGGTTGTTCAATTAATGCTAAAGAAATTTAACAAAACTCGTTTGGGTCGAGAATACCAAAACGTGCATTTTCTTTTATCTTCCTCTGATTAAATATTGAATCAAATTTTCTCACTCACCCGGTCTTTCTTTCCACTTTTTAGGCAATTTCCTTTTCTTAAGCAGCATAGGGAAAGGATCTTTACCACCTTTACCGTCATGAAGTTCCTGCGAATATTTGATAAATATATGTATATATTTCCAAGTACTGTTACCGTTACCTATTTAATTTAACATTAAAAGTAAAAAAAAAACATTTGTAAAGGCAACATCAAATTAGTAGTGGTATAACATACCTACAGTACATAGTTACTTAGTTACGGTATTATTGTTAAATCATACCATATACAGTTATAATCTAAAACTGGGTTGAAACATGTAGTAAGATCAAAATTCCACGCATAGGATAGTAAATCTTAATTAGGGCGTAAACTCGCAGCAATATTAGATATTATAGCAAAACTTCGTAATCGGAGCGCCGCCGCGCCCCGCTGCCAAACTCTGTTGGATAAAATATATTCATCCCTTTGATTTCCTACAAGCCTGAACTTTTACAAAATTAGAGGGGAAGTTTACACTGCCATTAAAAGCTTTTTATCGTCGCTTTAACGGCCGTACAACTTTTGGGTAACAAGGTAGATGGAAGTGTTAACGATTTTAATTAACTTTTTTGTGTCTAATCAATAATACTATAGATTAAGCGATGATAGTCTAGTGGCTAAGGCTTCGGAAAGTTGGTGGTACCGAAAGGTTTTAGAGGAGCATTTAGAGGTCCGATCCCAGCCACACATCTCTAACTTTTCTATGGAGTTATGTGCGTTTTATGAAATTAAAAATGATTTGCTTCAACAAAGCAAATCATATTTGGTTTTTGTATCGTATTTGGTAGGAAACCTGCATGCTTGAGAGTTCTCCATAATGTTTTCAAAGGTATGTGAAGTTTGTCAATCTAAACTGGACCCGCGGGGCGGACTATAGCCTGAGACTTTTTATTCTGAGAGGAGACCGTACCTTAGTAGTGGGCCGGCGCGGCGACGCAATGATCATGTTGATAATGATGAGTGATGACTATAGATTGCTGTGCGTGTGCCCATTACCACGATTATTTTGAATCTCAAGTGAAGTTATCGTATCAAGTGCTTCAGATGCAAAAAGTTAGTGCTCATCTCACAGTTACGTTGTGAAAAAATGAAGTTAAAACGATTGGTACGAGTACGTCTTAATTGAACAAGATTCTTTCCAATTACTTAATTATGTACCTACTCTGTGTCCATCTATTTAACTCTTTGGAATGTACAAAATATGTAGATAGGTAGACAGTACATGTTAATATTATGTTCGAATAAAATAAATGATGATTAATATTATGTTCGAATGGAACATGGTCACCTAGTGTTTAAAAAGCTTTAAACTTTAAACTCGTATTTAGCTACAAAAAGTACTTGCTACTAATGTCCTAGGTTTTTCTTTTATAAAAAAACTTGTATAAAGTAACGCTAATGCCGCATATTTTTAAAACCCGATATTATACGTGACGTTGCAAAAAATGTTAGGAAAAGATTGAAGCCTGATAAATAATAAGGGTGCATTTATGTTTCGTTATGCAAATTTTAATTTTAAAGCACGCCATGAAAGTCCATTTTCACCCGTTCGAGAAAATTGCTTACTATTAAGGCTAAAGCACACAGACTATAATATCAAATAATTACACTCAAAATTTTATCCGCTGTAAAATTGAAATGAAAATGATCGAGAATTTACTAATCGCTGCACCGACACAGAATGAATATCTCTGCTTAGTATAAAAGTACTACCTATACTTTACTATAAGTATACTATTGTTTAAGTTTAACTAAAAGTACTACCTATACCTTACTATAAGTATACTGTTTTTTTCCTTATTATAGTCAATAAAATTAGGGTTTTAAACATAATAAAGGAAGTCCAATGGGTTCACACTTGGAATTATAACCATAAATACTTAGATACCTTTAAAAGGAACCTTGTTGTTTATAATGTGAAATTCTATACAGTGATAAAATAAACTAGCCTTACCTCGCAATTGAAAAACTGAACTTTTTTTTGATAAAGTACAATATTGTTTAGTAACTCGACAGATCAAAGACGATAGATTGATTATTATTTATTGATTGTTAATTTTGGTCGTAACTCGTAAATAAGTTTTATGTACCTAGTTCACGATTGTACTGTCCTATATTGCGCTGCGGAGCTTCGTGATCGCACAGTGTACTTTAGGCCTTACACTTAATATTTTAATTCTAGTGATGACTATAATACGCCGTAAAGCCTTTTTAAAACTAATAAGTGGATTACCTTAATAGCGACTGTATCGTCTTGTAAAAAGTAGAACATTTTGTATTCCGTGAGCTCGCCGAACTCCGCGTCTCGGTTATCCCATACAACGTTGAACCTGGGGGAATATTAGAAAATACGTTTGATATAGATAAAATAAACTTTATAGATTAA
This sequence comes from Maniola jurtina, assembly GCF_905333055.1. Taxonomy (NCBI): domain Eukaryota; kingdom Metazoa; phylum Arthropoda; class Insecta; order Lepidoptera; family Nymphalidae; genus Maniola; species Maniola jurtina. The sequence continues at coordinate 7,970,070 of NC_060032.1, forward strand.
CCTCGTGGTTAGGGTAGCTCGTCGGTCGGCATGTTCCAGTAGAATAAACCAGTATCGGTGATAGATAGACCTAGTGATTTAGATGTCGACCGCCTGGTCGGATGTTCCGTTCGACTCCAGGCACGCACCTTTAACTTTTTGGAGTTATTTACTTTTTAACCAATTTTAGTATCACTTATTTTAACCGTGAAGTAAAACATCGTGAGAACTCCTGCATGCCTGAGAGGTCGCCATAATTATCTTAAAGGTGTCTGAACACATCCGGAATTGGCTAGTGGGATGGACTATGGTCAGACCCTTCTCATTCTGACATTAGACCCGTGCTCAGTAGTAAGTCGTCGAAGAGTTGATGATGATGATTCTAGTCGTATGAGTAATCGTTTTTATAGTAAGTCGTTCTTTTCTATTCAAATAGACTATATTTGAATAATAGGTACAATCTGAATTGGGGTTTTTAACTAACTCAGCAAAATGGAGTAGGTAATATTAACTCTGCCGTACAAGTGTGTTGGGGTGCCGGTTATTTAATAAATCACGTGGCCCTGCAAGCCCCCGTTATTCATAATGTATTACTCACAGGACGCCCTTGAACGACCCACCCATTTTTCACATCCATTATTTTAACATGAATTTTGAATTGGTTGTAAAATGCCGAAACTTTTGTAGGTACCTACTCGACCTACTTAATATGAAAACCAGTTTTGTACTATAATCATGCTGTGTTAATTAGGAATTAATAATTTTAAGAAGATTATGGAGAGCTCACAGGCATGCAGGTTTCCTCACGATGGTTTCCTTCACCGTCAAAGCAAGTAATATTTAATTGCTCAAAACGCACATAGCTTCGAAAAGTTGGAGGTGGGTGCCCGGGATCGGACCCCCGACCTCCCGAACAGGGGGCGGATGTCTTAGCCACTAAACTATCACGGATATCACATTGCACATGATAATAAGCAAAAACTCAAAGCACTTGTAATTTTAACGAAAAATATGTTTCAGGCTACGAAAAGTTTACTACCACTAACCAAGCTGCCAACTTTTTAATTACACCACACACAATACGCGATAATTCAGTACTCATAGTATGAAATTTTATTCACAAACGTTAATAGTATTCGAGCAATAAAAAACTTCAGTGTTGTAGTTATGTGGATCTTAACAGCCATGTTTTAAAGTTCAAGTTTGTCTATAAATCGACATCCAGCGTTCCAAGTGGAAATGTTGCGAAAGTAAAATCAGTGGTACTGAATTTTTGACTTCTAATCAAGGATCTTTAGGTCCATTTTACATTGACGTTATTGAGTTAGGGTTCTCGAATTCTATCAATGTAGGTGAGATTTGAAATCTCATACTAAGGACATGACCTAGTATTCGTAAACACATGCTGTTGAGGCAGTCATTAACTGCCACGAGCGACGAGGGAAATTCGCTCGGTTGACTTAACTTGGCAAGGAAATATGACAGAGTGAACCCATACACTCCGTTTATTAAATACGGCCAAGCCAAATATGGTCGTATTTGAGTTTTAACACCATTTAATAAATTTTTAATACCAAGCTGCCAAGTTTTCCAAATCTCGAAAATACATGCTGTTAAGGCATTCATTCTGTCACACGTGCGATGGCAAAGTTCAGTTGGCTTTACTTGGCAAGAAAAGACAGACTGTTGAAGCTGAATCTGTACGTTATCATCGCCATGATCAACCCATCGCCGCACCGGCCTATTACTGAGGACAAAATATTTTTGCTGAGAAAGAGAAGGGTTTTGGGCATGGTTCGCCATGCTGACCCAGTGCGGCTTGGTTGACTTCACGTTCCTTTGGAAACATTATGGAGAACGCTCAGGCAGGCAGGCAGGTTTACTCGTTTCGTTTCACCAAGAGTAAACGAATTCTTTTAATATATAAATTCGCAAACATAAAACGAATTTAACTCCGAAAGAGTTGCGTGCCCGGAATCAAACCCCCAACCTCCCAAATAGGAAGCCTATATCTTAACCACTAGGCTAACACCATTTTTACCGCAGTTTGGTTGGCGTAACTTGGCAAGGAAAGACAGTAATGGAGCTACGAGTATGTCCGTACGTAGTGGTTCGTTCGAAGCGAATCCCCGAATACCTATACTGAAAACATGTCAAGAATCTTAATATCGCATGTCAAGTCAGACAGCCAGCCAGCAAGTTTTAGTAGCTGTTAATTTTGAGTTTTCCACAATATTTTACCGTGCCTAAATATATTTTGGACTAGAGGATGCCCGCGACTTCGTCCGCGTGGATTTAGATTTTTATAGATCCCGTGGGAACTGTTTAATTTTCCAGGATAAAAAGTTGCCTATTTCGATTATAGGGACGCAAGCTATTTCGGTACCAAATTTCATACAAATCGGTTAAGTGGATGGGTCTTTAGGAATCCCGTGGGAACTCTTTGATTTTCCGGGATAAAAAGTAACCTATATCCGTCCCCAGGATATAAGCTAACCCAGTATCAAATTTTGTCAGAATCAGTTACACTGTTGGGCCGTGAAAAGGTAGCCGACAGACAGACAGACACACTATCGCATTTATAATATTAGTATGGATGGATGTCTTGAAACGTTGGAATTTTTGAGATACCTAAGTTAATTATAGTTTTGGCTTGTTGATAGTCAGTTTTAATGCAGCATTTTTTAAATGCAAGTTTATATTTTACTACGAAACAAAGCACGCAGCTGAACCAAATAACTTTTAATTAACAAGAGCTCTTTTTGAAATGCAATTTCCCTTTGATATCCTTTTTCACGTTTTGCGCTCATATCCGTTTGTCGTTTCTAGAAATTAGCTTTTTGTACTTAGATATGTTTTAGTTAGCCGACATTATTACACACAGAGGCTTTGCGTTAACTGAAACTTTGTCTTGACACCATAGCTGGGATAATTCGCTTACATTTCGTGAACATTGTTTGTGAAATTATACATACTTTTATGGCTAATTGCAGCCTTCATATTCTTAAACATATGTTTTTTCGACGAATCTTGTAACTCATAAGTAATGATAGCTAATATCACCTTTGTAATATTAACGTGAATAAGTACATTAGACCAATTTAGTTTTAAAGATCCCAGGGGAACTTTTATTTTCCGGGAAAAAGTAGCCAATATGTATTATTATGTACTTATTCTGAGCCTCATGGTGTAAGCTATCTTATTTCCAAATTTCAACCAAACTCGTTCAGTTATTGTGGCATAAAGTAGTAACAAACATACAAACCTTTGCATTTTCTAATTTATTAAGATTAGAATAAAACAAAATTAATATCTACATACCTATAGGTCACTTTTTCGAGTGTTTAATATTCAAGAATTTTTATAACTTATTTGGTAACTAAGTAGATATGAGTACAAGTGTAAATTAAAAATTTATAACACCCCCGACAAGTGAAGGTTACAGTAACTAGAAAAGAGCTGATAACTTTCAAACGGCTGAACCGATTTTCTTGGATTATAGCTAAGAACACTCTCGATCAAGCCACCTTTCAAACAAAAAAAACTAAATTAAAATCGGTTCATTAGTTTAGGAGCTACGATGCCACAGACAGATACACAGATACGCAGATACACAGATACACACGTCAAACTTATAACACCCCTCTTTTTGGGTCGGGGGTTAATAAAACATTTCTGAAATGATATAAACACATACCTAAACTAAGCAATCTTTCTTCACATTAGCTAACAGAAAAACTATCTCAGAAAAAAAACTAACCGAATCGAGAACCTTTTTGGAAGTCGGTTAAAAATGCCCAACAACTTACCAGTTATTGGCTCTATCGTAACAATAAACCGCATAAGCTGTTCTATTTATTGAATTTATTTATGGCACTAGGTAAAATCCTTGCTTTAGGGTGGATTTCCAATAAGAAAAAACTCAATTTAAATTAGACCGTGCGATAAAAACTTCTGGATAGGAAAAGTTCATTAATCATTACTAAATTCATACTTGACCACGACATTAGGTTTTACTGAGTGTGTTCGGATTTCGGTAAAACAGTATGAATGCTCCATGATAACCTGGTTGTTGTATAGATTTACAGCATTTTTATAAATCTCAGAGCCTCTAAACTTTTTCGAACTATTTGTTTACTTTATCTATAATGAATCTGTTAGAAACATTGTAAATTGCGTTGTTAGCATTTTTTAAATTGAAGACGTCATATAAGCAGCTTTTGACCGCGTTCTCACTTAGTAGTAAGTGACGATATAGTCAAGGAAGGGGGCTAAAAATTGCTTGACAGCACGTCTTTGACAGTAGGGAGGACGAAGCCTCCGGATCTAGGAGTTGGGACAGTGAAGAAATTATAAATTCTCATATTGCTCCTACTAGGAATCGAATCCAAACGATAGCGTTTATCGAATACAAACGATAGGTTTTTAACTAGCATCGCGCCAGGGAGTTCAAATATGATTATTAGTTATTACACTGCATACCTAGTCGCTTCGGTCTTTCAGTGGATTACAGCCTTTGAAGAGCTGTACGTTTATGGATCATAATAACTGAGCAAGGCAGCGCGCGCTCTCACGAGGCAGCTTACACATCGTATGAAGGAATATGACATTTACATAATAGTTGTGTAAATGCTGATATTCTAGAGTAGTTATTTTCGTTGGATTTATGGTTAATGTTTGTTAAATTTTTGAAAACAAAATATCTCTGTTATAGTACAAAGTTTATCTGAAGATGAAAGTGTAACATTTTATATCGGTATATGGCCAGCCCAAACCGTGCACCTGAAAAGTTGAAATGCACAGAGTTTCCCTTTTCAATGCAGACTAGAATTAATAACCCTAGATTTTTCAAAACACCCACGAGATTTCAACGGGACTGAAGCTGCGGTGGTTGCTGGTGTATATTATTCTAATACAATTATGAATGCTATAGATTATGTCTGTCTGCAAACTATCATGGCCCATCTATTTAACCGATTTTTCGAAAGGTACAGGGATAGCCCGCGGATGGATATAGGATATTGTTATATTGGAAAAACAAGTAGTTCCCACGGGATTTAAAATAACAACTAAATCTACGCGGGCATTACCTAGTAACTAACCCACCGAACAGGGTTAACAACTTAAGTCATGTGGTCAAACTAATCATAAAGATGCTAAAATAGAAATCCATGTTTCTTGCCGACAGACGGCAACTTCAATTAATCCCCAACGTCCACAACGTCATCGTTCTAAACAACAATGGCTCGGCAGACACGGGTTACATAGCCTGCAGGCAGTTCTCACCGACTTCCAGCGTCTACGAACTTTAAATTAACTTTGGCAACCCTTGTACTACCTACCTACTATGATTTATTTATGATTTCGTTATAAATATAGAGAAAAACCTCCTAACGACTAACGAACCTCACGAAGTTCCATCCCACCGCTGACAATGGAGCACAAGTTACCGACAACGCCTCGTTACTCCGCCAGCGGATGTCCGCCGCAGCAGACCCACCACTGGGACACTAGGTACGTGCCCCCAAACTTCGTTAGAGGCATGCCGGAACCACAGCACACCAGCCCAAGAACCACACTGTGAACGACAGACCACCTCGTATCCATCATCCACAAGACTCCCCAGGGCTAGGGTTCGCGGGGAGGGCAATTCTCCTCCACGTTCTCTATCCTTAACATCTCACTCGCTCGCTACCAAACTGGACAGGCGAGAAACCGGTGGGGTAACCAGTGATTAGATGGGTTTCAGTCAGTCAAACCACAGCCTCCGCTCCTGGGGCTATGCCCCATGGGTACGTCTACTACTGCGCCCTCTGCTAGGGACAGTCAGAGGGATGCGCGGACAACACCCCCTCCTATCCAAGACAATTAGCCATGGCTAACAATATCCGATTAACATTTTTAATTAAAAGAAGTATTAACATTATGTTAAACTTGTAATCATGTTCTTGTATAATATTAACATAACACAATTACCTGTGAACATTAATGTACTTTAGGTTACCTGGGTTACGTAGCCCGGGAAAGTTATAAATTGTATTCCAACTTGAATTAAGTTCAAGTTGCATACAGTTTGATTATGTTAGAGATTCAGAAAATCGTAGTGCATTCCAGACACCTGACTCTTCGCTGCCAAATTATGTGGAACACCAAACAGCTCGACTAACGTTCACTACAACTATGTACAAGTTGGAAGTTTAAGGCTACGTTCACGCGGCGACTATTTGATTTGTTTTTTAAGGTTTCGTATCTCGAAAAAGAAAAGTGCTCTTATAGGATCACTTCGTTGTTTTCCTCTCTGTCTGACGGGTCTGTCAAGACAAGGGAATCAAAACCAATTGGGTACTTCGCGTTGACCTACAATCATGAAATTTAGCAGGTAGGTAGGTCTTATACACAAGTAAAAGAAAAAAAAGTAATTAGTTTAGTAAATCACAAGTAGATAGATCATTAACTTGCAGCGTTGAACATAAAGTGTTATATCTTGTACCGTGGCACCCATCGTGTGCGAGTCCGACTTTTTTACGAATAAGTTTTTACCGTAGATACAGTAAAAGTTATTCGTAAAAAAAAGAGAGGTGGAGGAGGAGGAGGTTTACTACATAATATATACATAATCCATTTTTAATGCACGTTAAAAATCTGCCAGTTGATAATTGCCTATGTACTAAAAGTGACTATTTCGGACGCTACCTATACGGAAGAAATATTTGTCGAACATGGGATTTGTGTGTGAACAGTTGCGTGTGAACAATTTAGCATGTTTTCTGCTGTTACTGCTTTATTCGATAAAATCTCGTTCACGGCTAGTGGGAAAAATATTAAGTGCCGACTACCGTCTGAATTTAGCCTAACATGCACGAATAGATATCGGCAAATAATAATTGGATTGCTTAAAATTATTGGATGACTTTGATAACTTAGTACAGGTATTCTATGCTTTAGTTTAATACAAACTGTTGCCCGCGACTTCATCCAAGTAAAATTGAGGCTTTCGGATGTTCTATTTTTCAGTGGGGCTAAGATCGGTTCAGTAATTCATCCTTTAAAAGGTTACCTTTACAGGTTAAGTAGATGTCACACGCTAAGCGGTGAGACGTCGCTTCCTATTCGGTGGATCTGAGGTTCGATCCCGGACACGAACTTCTAATTTTCGGAGTAATGTGCGTTTTAAGCAATTATAAGTATTATCGCTTTAACATTGAAGAAAACATCGTAAGGAAACCTGCATACCTGAGAGTTCTCCATGATGTTCTCAAAGGTGTGTGAAGTCAGCTTATCCGCACTTAGCGTGGTAGACTAAGGACAAACATTTCTCATTCTGAGGCCCGTGCTTTAGTGAGCTGGCGATGGGTTGCTGATGATGAAGGATTTATAAACTTGCAAGGTTACGTTTCAATAACAAAAATTTTTTAAACAATTTCTTACTACATGAGTCAAAATACTATTTCTTTAAATAAGTTTTTCAATTGCTAACATCCGTATATAGGTCAGTGTGGTGGGCCCATCCCATTATGAGAGGAAACCCATGCCTAGTAGTGATGAATGGTGATGAATTGATGATGATGAGCCTATATATAATAATATATGGGCTTGTGACATTGGCTTTCCTGAAAAATCTTTATGAAATCAACTTAGTCGGCTTTGTTCCTAAATTGAAAACTTTGATGCTTACCAAATAGTTTGATATCTATAAATATAGGTATGAATGCAACAAATTACTTGTTAAACAATCTTGCTGAAACTCCAAGGTTGCCATGATCTTTTCATCCAGCTGTTCTTGTTATCAAAACTCATAATTCATATCTACTATGTAAATAATAACCCTACTGAATTCAGCGAACAATATTCATGAATCGCGAGAACACGCTTTACGTAAACTGAACATATTACAGACATAATATGGAAATAAGCTAGACAAGTGTGCTGAAGGCGGATTCACGAAGTATCAGGAGTATATTATAGTTCTGCCAAAGATATTGTAAAACTCACGATAGGCATAAAGCAAAGCTTTTACAATTGAACTTATTTTAAAAAGTGAAGTGCTGCGGGGTTTAAGCATCTTTTGACACTCTTGAGCGTGCATCAAATATAAAATGGCAGCCCGTTAGCCGGTTAGTTAGTTAGGTTGCGTTTTGCATGAACTAATATTATTGTAATTTCAAAAAATCCAACCTTATCCTTATCTTCATTATAAAGAAAGCCTCTATGCAAAATTTTGCAGCTGGGCCTTGATGATACATATATGTTTTGTGTACAATAGATACTTACGTCAGGACTTTTCCGTCATATTCCAGGAACCTTCGCAAGGTATCAGCGTGAGATTGCTTTCTTTTCGGCGGCTGTATTGTTTTCCAGCGTTCTTTTTGAGAATAAGAATCCACGGGCAAATCCTCTTCCTTCGAAAGCTCTACGCCTTGAGATTCTAACCATTCCTGAGAAAATTAAAGACCATGTTAAAATGTGATCACAAAAGTAAAATATGCTCAATAATCTGTAGGTAGTGATTAGTAAGCTACGGTCGGAGTTTCTCTACGTAATCAAAGCAGAAATAGGGAGATGCGTAGATAATCCAGAATCATCTACACAGCGTAACGAATTGACGACGAAGTGACTGAGAAAACAGCTTAGAGGCTGATAGACATGGTTGGGATCACAAGGTGTTTGATTGGAGACTCCGAACTATAAAGTACCTACCCTCTCATTAGCACACAACACATATAATCTCGCACTGATAAGAGCTTCCCCGTCCACTTTTTCTTTCTTTTTCTCTTTATTGTGACAACTTTTTGGTACAAATAATAAATAAAATAAAAATATATATGTGTTTTATTTTGTTTACAAATGAACAGTTGATATTAAATCTACAGGAGCCACTGGTAAACGGCAATTTTTAATAATGTGTTAACAACTACCTCAAGATGCTGCCTTATATCATGAGTCATAGACATCTAGACCTATATCAGATTAATTATTATTATTTATAAATAATTGGCGGGAATGGATTATAAATCACATTTAGTTATTAACTATTTAGATCAATACATATTGTGTCGTATTTTACATTTAGCTGATATAATTGTTACGTTAATTGTCTATTACATCACCTTGGTTTACCTCTGTGGTAATTTGTCAAATAGCTACCCGAAAACTAGTACCTACCTACCTTAAAAATATATCTGTCAAACTGATAAAAATAGGGAAGGTATCGAAAAAAAGACGGGTATTGAGAAATAATAATTGTAAGCGAAAACGAATCTCAAAAAATACAGTGAAGTGAAATTGGAAAGTGTCTATTATTCAAATCTGTCCCTATACTTCTGCAACAGTCAGAAGTGGGATCACAAGAAGAGAAGAGAGCAGAACATTGAAGAACGTGAAAAGAAAATTTTTTTTTTCTTCTCTTCTGAAGACACCACGCCTCTCTTAGAAAATAACATCATGGGCCTATATCGACGCAAACTCATCTTCAAGATGCGACCCGAGGACTGTCCTGTGTATTATAATATCAGGGGACTTGAAGTTGAAATACCTACGAGCAAAATTACGGTCTACCAATACCAGAAGCCCTACTTACTTTATTAAGGGTACCTACATCATCGAAAAATTATAGAAGCAAAATTACGTTCTACCAATACCAGCAGAAGCCCTACTTACTTTATTAAGGGTACCTACATCATCGAAAAATTATAGAAGCAAAATTACGGTCTACCAATACCAGAAGCCCTACTTACTTTATTAAGGGTACCTACTTATCATCATCGAAAAATTATAGAAGATTCTACTACTTAGGCGCAGGCTTCAAGATGAAGAGAAGGGGAATAAAACTTTACTACGTCTTCGCCACGCGGGGACAAGAAGAGCAGCTGTAATCTACTGACGGGCTAGCCACCACTCGCCGCAACGTGCTAGCCGCTACTCGCCGCACCATGCCAGCCACCACTCGCCGCACCGTGCTAACCACCACTCGCCGTACCGTGCTAGCCGCCACTCGCCTCGCCGTGCCAGCTGCCACTCGCCGCACCGTGCCAGCTGCCACTCGTCGCACCGTGCCAGCCACCACTTGCCGCACCGTGCCAGCCGCCACTCGTCCTTCTGTGCCGTCATAGCAACAAAGTCGAGCATACCCGCACCCGGTGAGTCGTTTTAGGTATATTCACTCTAACCATCAATTTTCTGAGCATATGCAAATGTCTCTCAAAATATTAACATTAGTGCAGATAAAATATTTGCCTGCCCACATTGATACTGGAAGTTAATTTTTCAAATGATTTGATAATACCATAAGTATCTAAAGTTTTCATCATAGAGGAGGTTTTGGGTGCGCATACATACAATCACTTAGCAGATTATGTAAAAAATGTGCATGCGTGTGTTATAACAGAAAAAAATAAGTATCTACTTAATTGTGATCTCTGCGATGTAGGCCAATTCACTTAGCAACGGATCGTATGGCATTGAATGAGTGAAATATCGATTTTGACAAACTACCTTCGTTAGATAAATTAATAATTTTAGGTATATCATTTTTTTTTGTGAGATTATTATTTACAAATTAAAAAACCTGTATACGCGTTATTAAGTAGGTACTCCAAACACCGCTAATCCTGTGGAATGAATTGAATCACAAAAATTCTGGCAACCGCCTCTACCGCCATAGCTCAGTGTGCTGATTTATAAAGTATATACAAATACAAAATACAAAAATATTTATTTCGTTAAAATAATTTTACAGAGAACACATAGGAATTAGGACCATCCCAGTAAGTGCCTAGATTTGCTACTAGTACTTGTGGCAGACGGCCCCGCTCTTCCATAACATCTTTTACAATTGAAATAAATGAGTAGTTTCTAATAGTAAGTAATATTCTAACTTGTGACAAAATAATTTAAGCTATTTCATTTCTGGAGGTGTTAACCGCATTGAAATATGTAGGTATACAACTTATGAACGTAGGTGATGAAGCAGACTCTGTACTAGTCCAAAAATTAAAGGCTCATGTCTAAATGTAATTACTCTGATTTGTTAGAATAAACCGCAACTAGCGATGGCTATCAGTTCACCATGGTACTTTAAAATGTGAGGATAAAATGTTAATAATTTAATCCTTAGCTAACTTTAGTGACTGTGTGACCTATTCATGCTAACGGGTGAATGACTCCCCAAATATCTATATAAATAAGTCTGTGTGAATTATGCAAATTAAAGACTGTATGACAAACCCAATGAGAGTAAGAAAAACAGTAATACTTCCAGCCAAATAATCTTAATGTACATAATTAAATTTATAAAATTAATTATAATAGAGATTACTAGATGATACCTAACCAGAAAGACCAGAAAATAGAGCCAGATTAACCTATATCGGAAACTTAATTTTTGATAGTGCCAGTATGTACTGAACTTATTTTTAGATAAATGTATACTTACCTACTATATTCATAGTTAAAAACAAATCATTTACACAATTGGGAACACTTTGATCGTCAATTGAATTTATAAGATAATGATGTAATGGTGACAATTAATTGCATAAATTCAAAATTAAGCGAGGATTCCAAACGCGCCTAGGCTAGGTCTGAGTAGAGCCTACAACAAACTGAGCTACTAGTTTTATTTTATTTGTTTTTGACAAATCATATATACTAAAAATGGGTACTTATACAAAAGAGACTATTGTACCAAACTACGTTAACTATTGGCTAGTATAGTACATGGAATTCAATAATAGGATTATGTAAAGGTCAGAAGTTTATAAGTAACAGTATGATAGGTTTAATTTATTTTATTTTACGAATTATAGGAAGACAATTTGTTCGAATGCTGAAAGACAGTATCAATCATTATTACAATCTCAATCGCTGTGATTGGTATTCTTATCTCAACAATGCATTGACATAGCCGGAAATGAGTGAGCGTCGACCAATTAGAGGTGATTGCGATTGTGAAATTATGACCTTATTTTGCCGTAAACGAGCTAGGACGTCGTAACGTCCAAGCATAAAATTTAACTTATTGATTTACTTAATAAGAAACACTTAAAATATACATATTCTACATTTATTAAATACATAACACTATAACTACACATATTATAGAATATATAACCTAGATAATATCGTATATCGATAACCTACTAAAAACAACAGTTATTAATTTTGAAACGAAAGAAAATCTTATGATATTACTAAAACAGTAAATGCTGATTAACATCAAGATAATGTCTGAATGTCTACGCTAAAGATATTTTTGAGTATCTTCACTTAAAGAAATAAGTGACTTCCCTAACAGAACGTCTGTGTGACTTCAGTAACGAAACATCTGAGTGACTTCCCTATCTGAATGTTTGAGTGAAATCCATAACGGAACGCATGTATGACTTCCGTAACGAAACGTCTTAGTGAATTCCCTGACAGGACGTCTAAATAACTAAATATCGTCTAAAGTGACTTCTTCTTAAAAAAAAATATGTCAACATCGAGCATGAAGATTGATAAAATACAACAATAGATAATGTAGTAAAAGAGGCTAGTAGACTCAAGAGTCAAGACTACTTTACTTTATTTTCACTACCGTTGATAAGCATTACAGTAAATAACATCCTCTTCTTGTTAGCCCTTATTTATCCATTGTTAGACATAAGTAGGTCTCCTCACATACACGCCATTCTTCTGAATGCTGGGTGAGCTTCCTTCAAGTTTTCCCCGCAAGCTTGGTGATGTCGTCGGACCAACAGTATGGTTGTCTTCAGTAAATATAGTATGTTTCAGAAATACAAATGTCATGAATAAAATAAAATATTTTTTAAACTTATGACTAAAGCTCTATATGCCCTAATTAATTACTAATTAACTTTTGACACGGATGGCCCATTAATGGAGTAATAGTGTTTTGTAAAATAAGAGATTTCTTTTGTTTGCATTCTGGTATCTGATAATAAACTGAGACATGATAATATTTGCCAACTATCTCAAACCTTGGTAACTTTATAAATTCTCAAATAGTGCGGATAAGTGTTAAAAGACATTCTTTCATTTTCGAAATTGCTCTCCTAGATACCTTGTTTTGTATCAATCCTGTTTCTTGTTTCTTGTGGAAATAAGATTTGTTCTCTCGTACTTATGCTTTATTCTGTTCCTTATTCCTCATAGAAATTCACCTTCTGAGTAAAAAAAAATGCATTTTAAGTACAATGTCTGTACCTACTTTGAGGCATATCCTTAGAATATGTCTGTGAGATCTTCCTATGAATAATCCGTATGAAATTACAAAGAAGACCGCATGACCTGTGCAACAAATCTGAATGAGCTACTTATTCGACGCACTCTGTCACCTACGCAAATAATCTGGGATACCTGCACAAATGGTCTATAAGACCTACATAATGAGCCTGTGTGACCCAAGCAACGAGTCTGTGTGACCTGTGCAACGAGTCTGAGTGACCCAAGCAACGAGTCTGTGTGACCTGTGCAACGAGTCTGAGTGACTTACGCAACGAGTCAGTGTGACCTACACAACGAGTCTGTGTGACCTACGCAAACGGTCTGTGTGACCTACGCCACGAGTCTATTTTGCTTATCTAGTCTATTTACTACTTATAATATATACCTATTATAATATCTGTGTGACCTTTCAATGATAAAAATTTATGCTGCATTATTTATTCAAAATGGGAAAAATAAAGGTATATACATACTACGTATGTACAACATGATTTGAAAGTACCAAAAATAAACTCTGCTAAAACAAAACCCTCTGCCGACCTGTTAATATCTAGGTATAAAATTACAATTATAAAAATATCAAGTAATTGAAAATTACATATACATTAGAGAAAAATGAGTATGAAATTCAATAAACGTTTAGTACGGATTAAAAGAAAAAGGGCTAGAAATGAAATTTCGTATAAATATGGAAACTGTTTTGCTTTCCAGGTTTATAGGTGTCATCCCTGTGGCAAATTCATCTTTATTATAGAAAAAAAGCTAAAGCATCGAAAGTCAGTTACTTACCTAGTTACCAACATGATAATAATATTATGTTAGCGACCTCGAAAGATACCACCAAAACCTGCGAGATGTTACAATTTGATACCTAACTTTTCCCGTGTACCACAATAAGCAACTAATAAGTGCAGAGCCAAATATAATTCTAAATCAATTTTAGCTTCTTAATAAAATTGTCTCATGAGTCATGACGTCAGCTGTATAGAACTTATCTTGATAGTCATTTAAGTACCTACAATTTTGGATAGTAGGACGCTACAACGAAATCTGTTACTTATATTTCGTCAATGTTAATCACATACCCACTGGTAATCAAAAGTTATTTTTATTTAATACCTAAATCTTATAGCAAGTCATTAAAAAAAAGAAGAAAATCAATAACAATTTTAATATGAAGTAGGTAATAACTAAAATGAATCTATTGAATATTATATCACATGTACATATTTCTAATTTAAATTATGAATGTCTACATCACCATGGTTGACTAAGTGAGAACTATTATTATTTAGCCTTTTAATGTTGATCACTTGGTGGCGAAACAGATTGACCAAGCGTTTTTTTAGGTAACCTCTTAAGTGCATATTACTGTTCGGTGTTTTTCTTTTGCCAGGTGGCCGATGATGCGAAAGCCGGGATGTTATCTGCGGGCCGTGGGGCACGGCCTTTCCAGGATGGCCGAGTGTTAACAACTACCTCAAGATGCTGCCTTATATCATGAGTCATAGACATCTAGACCTATATCAGATTAATTATTATTATTTATAAATAATTGGCGGGAATGGATTATAAATCACATTTAGTTATTAACTATTTAGATCAATACATATTGTGTCGTATTTTACATTTAGCTGATATAATTGTTACGTTAATTGTCTATTACATCACCTTGGTTTACCTCTGTGGTAATTTGTCAAATAGCTACCCGAAAACTAGTACCTACCTACCTTAAAAATATATCTGTCAAACTGATAAAAATAGGGAAGGTATCGAAAAAAAGACGGGTATTGAGAAATAATAATTGTAAGCGAAAACGAATCTCAAAAAATACAGTGAAGTGAAATTGGAAAGTGTCTATTATTCAAATCTGTCCCTATACTTCTGCAACAAATGTTTTGTGGAGTGCAGGAATTCTTCCAAGAGATATCCAATAAGATGAACAACGACAACGAGTTTGAAGCTATTTTATGTTTATCTGATGCTTATTGCTTAGTTTATGAAAACCATATATGAAAACTGATATAGGTATTTTCTATTTTGTTAAACTTTATGATAGATATGTGAAAAGAAGACAAGGTGATGGTCATAGTAGTTGATGAGTAAATAAATTGAGACAATACCTCATGTGCCTCCGTGGCGCAATCGGCTAGCGCGTTCGGCTGTTAACCGAAAGGTTGGTGGTTCGAGCCCACCCGGGGGCGAATTTTTTAAAATTGATCAACAATCATATGCTAGAACCTTTATTTTTGGACTAATCGACACATAGGTATGTAGGTACAAAACACTTAGCTTATGGCTGAATTGTGATGAATAGTCGATTAGCCAGCAATTTTTTTTACCGATTTTCTGCTTTTATAACTGCTTAAAAATACAAATGTAAATTAAAAATTTATAACACCCCCGACAAGTGAAGGTTACAGTAACTAGAAAAGAACTGATAACTTTCAAACGGCTGAACCGATTTTCTTGGATTATAGCTAAGAACACTTTCGAACAGGCCACCTTTCAAACAAAAAAACTAAATTAAAATCGGCTTATTAGTTTAGAAGCTACGATGCCACAGACAGATAGATACACAGATACACACGTCAAACTTATAACACCCCTCTTTTTGTGTCGGGGGTTAAAAAATGAGACAATTAATCTTATTTTATACGCGGTTACAAAAATATGTCTGTTTAAAATATAGGGGGTATCTATCAGATTTTCACCTAGTAGTTACCATACCCGACCAACGTGTCGCGGAGTCGTCTCCACTCGCCGCGCTGGGCTTCTACCAGTGTCGGCTATACCTATAGTGCAAGGGATTGAAGCGCATAGGTACGGGGAAAGGTTCTAGGGAGCCCCGAGTTTACTTGCGACGTCTCCAAAGAGCATGCGTCATGACCAGTAGCCTATGTCGCTCTCCAGGTCTTTTAACTATACCTACCCATGCAAAAAATCACGTCAATCCGTCGCTCCATTGCGACGTGATTTAAAGATAAAGCAACAAACAAACACACTTTCGCATTTATAATATTAGTAGTGAAGTAATGATAGTACTAGTGACATTTGTAATTCCATATCCATTACATCGGCAATGCAAAGAACTTTTCGGTGAGCTTTTTTCACTTTAACGGAACAACGAATCGCATCCTTAACATCTAATCTAGGTCATACGCTCGCGGCAATTTGTATACCGCGTCGATGTTTGCACGGAACCATTCGATCAGGCAATCAGAGGGCAATCTAAACCCACGCCACTATACACAGATAGCCGAGAATTACAGACACTACGTACGTTTTAGTCAAGAAATATATAGAATTTTATTTTATATTTTATGTGTTCAGCTATTAGCTGTTGAACCAACAACTAAGCAACTTCAATTAGGAAAATATTTAAAAGGAACAATGTAAGATAACACTTTAATCAAATTTAATAAGATTTAGGTATAAATATATTTAAGCATTGAACTCCATAAGAATACAACAGCCACATAATACCACTTTTAAATACTTTTAACACAATTTTTTTTTCTTATGGAGCCGTTAAAACTTTGACAGGCCTTTACCCGCGAAGGGGCTCATTGTTCACTTACTAACCATACTAACTTAGGAAAATAAGGGAAATGTAAACTAACAAAACTAATCTACTATGTATTTTTTTTATTTTTTATTATATTTAAGCATTATTTTATTTTTGGTTATACATTTTGGTGATTATGCCCATTTAGATTATTATTACTGGAAAATTAAAGACCTTGTGTTTGTAGTATTTCCTCAGTTATATTAATTATTATTATTATCAAAGTAGAACTCTCATTCATAAATTGAATAAAGATAGAACAAGTGTAAATTAAAAAAACACCCCAAGTGAAGGTTACAGTAACTAGAAAGAGCTGATAACTTTCAAACAGCTGAACCGATTTTCTTGGATTATAGCTAAGAACACTCTCGATCAAGCCACCTTTCAAACAAAAAAACTAAATTAAAATCGGTTCATTAGTTTAGGAGATACGATGCCACAGACAGATACACAGATATACACGTCAAACTTATAACACCCCTCTTTTTGGGTCGGGGCTTAGTAAATTACAAACAGATAAATTATTGTCCTCATATACCTACCTAACAAAGTAAGCTTCTAAGCTTAGATGGCAAGGTAGGTTTGTTTTTAATTAATAACTCGGTCTAATCAATCAAGTCGGATCTGAAAATAAATCCAGGTGAACAAATGCAGGGGAACGTGTTGCAGCGGAGAATTTCCCTCATCTGTTTTATGATAATATTATTTCTGGAATTACCTTACTAAGGTGTTTAAGTGTATACCTACCTAGTAGAGTTTAAGTTTAAGCTACATTTTTGAATAAATTAATTCACTCAGTGTTACAATAAAGAGATAGATTGTATCCTTCCTACAAACACACGATAACATTACCCCTATTTTAGTGCAGTCGTATAATAATAATAATAATAAATTGATCATGGAATATAAATGCAAGCGAAGCGAGCGCGAAAATTTCTACAGGGACGATCCTATCATTATCTTTATCGTCAACCGATAGGAACTCTTGTCTCTGCGACTCATTTTTAGGGTTCCGTACTCAAAGGGTGCGAACAGGACGCTCTATAAAAACAAATAATAAAAAATTCAAAATGGTCGCATGCATACAAAGACCTATGTCCAGCAGTGGACGTCTATCGGTTGATAATGATGATGATGATGATGATGATCTGCGGAATACATAACAACAATGTAACTTACTTCAGTGGACTGTAAAGCAATGTTACATGAGAACACAGCTGCCGCTAACCACGTGATAGGCGTATAGTACATAGTTACATACTCCTAGGAGCCTAGTCTTATCTTGTTACTAAGCAGGGCAAAGGCTGAAATTTAACGTAATTTCATATTGCTTCAGGCTTTTATATTCTATTACCTTATTAAAATATTCACAGTGTAATTAAATTAAAGCACTTAGCAATTAGTAAGCTACTTTTGAGAATTTCGAATTTTCTTTTTAATAAGTAGAGAACGGCTGGGGATGCAAGGGGATGTCAAATGTGGCCCAGAACAAAATCTGAGCACTCCGATTCCACGCAATCTTGTCTATCTTACCCCTAGAGTATTTTTGTAATTCGCAAAGCTAGGAGCTCGCGATGGAGGTCCTGAGTGAAGCGAGCCTACGAGGCTGAGTTGAGAGAAGAGTGAGAGAGTGGTTAGCGAAGCGAGCCGGCTATCTCCGTAGCGAAACTAAGATCGAGTAGGCAAAGCTGAATGAAAAGGCGAAGAAGCGGGTCTTTTGGAACAACCCCACTGTTTCATGGATGTCTAGGTACTAGGTATCCTATAGAATGACTGAATTACACTCACTGCCGGTAATATATATAGATCGATAAATCAACTATTGCGCAAGTTCAGGATAAGAGGCCTCTTATGTGACACTGACTGAATCTACCTATACCTAAGCTTAAAATATCCCGCTCTTTTATTTACAAGGATATTTTTCAAACAAAAATTGAAAATACTCCGTATTTATTAGCATGCAAATTGAATTGGCAATTGCGGCGCCAGTGTTCGACAAAAATTATTATTCAAAATAACCCAATGAATTCAATTAATACCTACTTGCTTTGAACCAACCAAAAATTCCATGATAGCCGCATTTTTGAGTGCACTTGCTGAAACCGTAATCAAAGAATGAGTGTACTTTAACGAAAAGGTTTCGAAGGGACTGACTAAGCTTGAATAAAAATTGACACAAACCTTAAAAGGCGTCAAAATTCTATCGAGCCCCTTGAAAAGACTGTCCCATTCATTCTATTGAATGTATTTTTTATTGCAAACAGTTTTGCGCTTTACTTTGCTTGATGAACAAAAGAGTGAATACAATTGAAGCTATCGTATTAAAGGTACATATCAATGGATTTTCTTTTCAAGTCAAAAGTTAGTCTTTACTGAAAATATTAATCACTTTAATTAGTAAGTAGAATCACATAATTAGTTAAAGATTTTAATTCTTTCCTGGGTCTATTATGTTTACTTTGAAGGTCTGTGAACACTCCTTAAACCTGACCCAAAAAATACCTATTAAAATCTCGTTTATGACTTTTCACTTTTCATTGTTTTGTTTCAATTAACAATAAAATCTTGAACTTTAAATTTTAAAATTATAAAATTGAGTTCAAATACATAATATAAATTAATATTTATCTAAATACATCGTGTTTAGCTGTGCGACATTACAAAACACAATGCCTAACTTAAATATTATTAAGTTATGGTTTTTATCGCTGAATATTCTCTATTGAACCTACCTACTTTGTTTGACTGAAATCTAATTTTCAGAAACAAAACATGTCTAAAGGAAAATGAATTAGGTACCCATCTTTAGTATCATCAAACTATTTATTATACTTGCGTTGAATTTAACCTTTACCCCGTGTTTAGCCGTGTAAAGTAAAATATAAGTTTCATTATCACTATAACATTCACACGTCGATAAAGAATTTCATATTACATTATGATACATTGAAGAATATGTACGAGCATGTATATAAGTATTACTTTTATGAACCTTTAGTAAAATATGTGCAAGTGATTTAAGCCGATCACATGGTTTGCAGCGCCACGAAACTCAAAACAGAAATATTCCACATTCTGAAATCAACCGCCAAAGTGAGCTGTCTTCTTGCCCCCGGAATCAAAATGGCTGCAATAGAGTTATCGAACCCAACAGTTCAATCGTATATTATATACTCGGCGATATTAGCGTTGAAATTATTGGCCGTGGGGACTCTGACATCTCTGGTGCGAATGGGAAAAGGAATTTTTTCGAATCCTGAAGATGCTAAGGCTTTTAAAGGGAAGGTGAAACTGGATGACCCTATAGTGGAAAGAACACGTCGTGCTCATCTCAACGATTTGGAAAACATTCCTGCATTTTGGATTTTGGGAGCATTGTACTTGACCACTGCACCGGCAGCGGCGTGGGCTACATTACTATTTCGAGTGTATACAGTGTGTCGGGTCATTCACACGTTGGTGTACGCCGTTATCCCATTGCCTCAGCCGGCTCGAGGAATTGCATACATGGTGCCGTATATTATTAAATGGTATATGGGAGTCCAGGTTATCTTGTACTATTTATCGGCTCTGTAGAGTAAGGTGTAACTAAGTGCAGTTTAATTTTTTGGGGTGTTGCGAACATTATATAACTTGTAAGTATTTTCTATGAAGTTCTGTGTGTTTTGGAATTGTTCGGTGTGTTAGTTTTTACAATTTTATATTAAAATTAATAAAAAAGGTCATTAAATTGCTTTACACAATTTGCATTATTTTGTTTTCTTTCTTTCTTTCTTTTTGTTCAGAATCTTTTAAAATAACAATAAAAATTATTATCATTTATCATCAACGATCAACGGGTGACTTTTAGGTATAGTTACAGAACAGGGTGAGCCCAGCCGTGCAAAGCCGGGGCAAGTCATATAGTATTAATAAAAATGGCATTTATTTATTTAATTTGCAATTCCACTTGATAGACAAATAAATATGAACCTATATACAATAAGTAAATAGATATAAATTATAAAGGCATATTAACATAGAGACATTACAACGACAAGTTGATAGAAAACTCGTATTCAAGTAATTTGTACTATCTATAATTATGACGAAACTATTAACTGATGAGGAGTAAAAACAAGCGTGACTTGCATGTTCATAATATCAAGTTTCTACATAGTAATTCTCGACTCTCGGAAGTCGGATCATACAGACAGTGTCAGTTTGCCGTGTCGACCGCACGCGCTATTTATTACGATAACGAAACAACAAGTTGTGTAAATAATAAAAATGGTGCCTATATCGTTAGTTGAACCCGCTGTACGATCTTACATCGTATACTCCGGTATTTTGGCGCTTAAGGTGCTGGGAATGGCAGTGTTGACTGGAAGAGTTCGGTACAGGAAAAAAGTGTTCGCAAATCCGGAGGACACCAAAACGACTAAAGGAGTTGTAAAATTCGACGATCCTGACGTCGAGAGAGTTCGACGCGCGCATCTGAACGACTTGGAGAATATTCCAGCGTTTTGGCTACTCGGTGCATTGTACCTGACTACAGGGCCCTCCGCCGAATTGGCTACTCTTCTGTTCAGAGTGTTTACGGCTGGTCGGATAATACACACGATTGTTTACGCCGTCAAACCCTTGCCCCAGCCGGCGCGAGCTATCGCTTACGGTATTCCTTATCTTATCAATTGGTTTATGGGAGTGCGCATTGTGTCTTATTATATAACCGCTCTATAAACGGATATAAATGTAGCTTGGAAGTTAGTAGGTAAATCCTGAAACATACATAACGCGCGACGTCAGCGCGGCGCGACGAAAATGTCCTTCATGGTTTTTAGAAGTCGTAATACAAGGAATGAAATGAAGGCGAAGTGCGCGTTGAAGCTACGCTTCTGTAGTAGCGTACCCACTGGGCGTTGCATACGGGACTGGTATAGCAAGCGCCCCAGGTATGCGGCCGGAACGCTGTGAAGGCAAAATGCTCGGCGCTCTATGGAATGAACTGGCGCGTGGTGGCCGGCGCCGGGCACGGGCGCTTGTTGTATTTCATTTCATACAGTACCATAAGTACGTTTTGTTTCACAGAGCCCGTCCGCTCAAGACATCATTTTCTCTAGTCCCTACCTACCGTTGTGTAACGCAATCCCGATTCCTTGTATCATCAGCCAGTGTACGCGCGCATTTTGTGTAACGTTTTGTGATGTTCTCGTCGCATCGCACTGCCATCGAGCGAATTTGTTTTGTTTCAGGCTTAAGAGTAATTTTACGGGACTGAGGTTTGATTTGGAGATAAAACTTTGGCATTTTCATGATTTTATGATATTTAAAACGGTTCAGTGGGGTTTCATTATTTATCGATATTCGCTGGAATAATAACAGCAATAGGAGATTTTGTCACCTAAGTACAAGTATTATAAACGAAATATGTACCTAACCTACCTATTGATAGGTACAAATTGTATTAGATACTAAACGACCTCTATGTTAGTATATTATAATGTAAATAACGGGTACCTACATACCACGAATAATATGATACTTTTGAATTATTTTATCGGTATTTTGACCCAGTCGCATAAGTCGTGGTCAGGACGGGACTCAAAAAAATCCGTTGTGACCGCGACTCGTGCAACTGGGTGGTATTTGTTTGAAATAGCTCTTTTAGAGGTCTTCCTAAGGTAATTCAAAGGGTTAGATACTATAGTGTAAAATAGCAAGCATAATAAATTCAAGTTGCTACTCTAAATTAATTATTGTGGTATGATGAGTTAATTATTATATCGAAGGTCAGTTTATCTCTATATTATATTCCTTATTTATACCTAAGCGATAAATACAAGTAGGTAGGTACCTAATAGATACGATTATGTGATAGGTAGCAACTAACAACTAACTACATTAAATAAATTTATGTGATTTATATGTTTTTATCTTTTTTATGCAACATAACCTTACAAATTAATTTAAGTCGTTGAACCCAAAAAAAAAAACTAACTGCTGAGTGGGGAAGACTGCTTGCCTACTCATACATTTCAGTACCAGAAAAATTGCAAAAAATCCATAACTACTAATTTTATAAACCCGATAGTATAGGCACAGGCTTACGATACTTGTTTGTCTGTTACCTCTTTCTCCTAAATTACTTAATCGATTTCATCAAGCACAAAGCCTGAAAATATTAACGAAGGATAGGATACGTAAGTACCTAACTAGTACCTACCTGCATAAATTACAGGAACTTGCCCGGAGGGATACCTACTCTATCTCCTCGAGAACAACAATATCTACTCATGTGACGATAGTAGGTACCTACCCATCTCTTAATGAGAACTAGATAAAATCGTTTCTTTTTAGATTAGTGTATAATTAAGTGATTAACAAAGACTTCAGTGGTGAGCTGTTTCTTTTTTTGTCTACTACTTATGTTTTTAAACTATTTATTATTATTGCTAATGTTTCTACATTAGTAGTAGAAAGTAATAGTTTTTACATCAGTAGACATGTTTTGATTAATTACTTAAAATTAGAGATTGACCATTAGTAATTTTATTTTTCACAGGTAGTAGGTATGTGAAAAATCACGTGTAACATCACTTCAAGAGGGTACATATTTAAACTATTTAATTAATGTAACAAACAATCGATTGCTACGTTTGAGGAAAGCGAATTTTCGCACTTACAATCATTCATGCGAAAATTCACTTTCTAACCACCAGACTAGCGTAGATGCCTCTTTGTTTCTCCTGATGTATGTTGTGCTGGGTCTCACCCGATATACGCTGACCCTTAAAGTTTTGTTAATTACAAGTTGGATGACAATAACTTTTTTATCCAAAACATACCTACACTTATCTTTAAACCTAATTTGTTTATCAAGCATGACTGGCATGTTGGGAACTGCAACTATATGCTATAAAATATCATCCCATCACGATTTTGAGTCAGACAGAGACTACTCGTTGCTAGTGAACCGAGTGGAGCGCACGTCTCGCCACAATTAGAATCAATAACTGAAATAAATATGGTGCCTGTGTCCATCGCTGAGCCCGCAGTGCGGTCTTACATCATTTACTCGAGTGTTTTAGCCCTGAAAGTGTTGGGTATGTCAGTGTTAACAGCAATGGTTCGACACAAGAGAAAAGTGTTCGCAAATGAAGAGGATGCTAAATCGGTCCGAGGAATTGTAAAATTCGACGATCCCGACGTAGAGAGAACCCGACGCGCTCATTTAAATGATTTGGAGAATATACCGGCGTTCTGGGTGCTCGGTGCTTTGTATTTGACCACAGGACCTTCCACCGAGTTGGCTACCCTTCTGTTCAGAGTGTTCACAGCTGGTCGGATCCTACACACGATTGTTTATGCTGTGAAGCCATTGCCTCAGCCGGCGCGCGCTATTGCATTTGGAATTCCATATCTTATCAATTGGTTTATGGGTTTGAGAATTGTTTCTCATTACATGGGCGCATTATAATTTCTAAAATAAGTATAATTATTACATACTTTTATTTACCTATCCAGATCTTGTGTTGTATAGAAAGTGTGCATTTCGAGTATGGAAACATTGACTGATTTTAATTGCCTACGCCATGAAAAGACGAGATTATTTTGTTCTCCATATACCTACCTAATTAATCTTTGTGGTACTCCAGACACTTAAAATTTTAACTTTTACTGACTGATTTTAATGATTTTTGGATCAAAAAAAAATTTTCTATCTCTTGTAAGAGCTACCAAGTACCTACCAACAATATCAAAGTAGCACCTATTGATAAACCCAGGGAAGGGCGAATTATTGTGAGTAATTGGATTGTAATTTGTTTTTGTTCTATTTCGGAAATCACATTAGGTAGGTATTACAATGTGATTACCTAACCTAGCCTATTGGCGAAAATTATAAAAAACTGATTATTGTGTGTATTTAATTTATTTATTCATTATTCTTTGATATATACATAGATATGTATGTATTTGTAACAATACTGTCACAAGTTTGTATTTACCAGTCCCTATCACTATTACTAATAATCACCTATTATTATTTGTGGTTATTTGAAATTAACCGTTTATTACGCCATTACGCGTTTGGTAAAGTTCTGATTGCCAATTGATCCTACGAATAGGTAAAATTTTATTAATTACCGACAAACTAGTATTATCTGCTACGTCATGATGAAATATTAATTATTATCTACCTATATTATTTATCAAAAGAGAAACTGGCTGACTGGCATATTATATCAACGAGCAATAGCTCAAACCAGGTAAGGTAAGGATAAATAGGTCTACCTAAAAATATCTCTATAATGTAGACCCCAATAAGAAAGGATTTTCAAAAATTCTACCCGGCAAAGCCAGGGCGGGCCAACTTGTTTCACCATACAATGTTTTTTCCTTGTAATAGGTAGGTATATCGCCTATAACATTAATAGCAGGATAAAGTTCATTTGCTCTGGGTCGAAGAGCTCGAATAATATTGTTGTGAGATAAAAAGAAACGAAAAACCATAAAAAATTAAAATTAAAACATAATTTAATTTATTACAGAATATATAAAATTATATTGTACACAAGAGTTAATGCACTTCTATAGAATATTTTTTGGAGTCCGTGCTAATGAGGTGCCAATAATAAATGGAGTCACAAAAAGATATGAAGAGTTGACGTGGACATGAAATTTAATCCTACACTAATATTATAAATGTCAAAGTGTGGATGTTTGTATGTTTTGATGTTTGTTACTCAATCACGCAAAAACGGCTGAACGAATTTGGATGTTTCGAATGGAGATAGATTATACTCTGGATTAACACATAGGCTACTTTTTATCCCGGAAAATCCACGCGGATGAAGTCGCTGGAATCATGTTGTACTTAATAATAATGAATGAATCAATTAATCATGATCACATCTGGCGACTGATTGATTGAACCCAACGCTCCACTGTCGTCTGTCAAAACTTGATTCGTTAACTTTAATAATCAACTTGAAAAATATAAATAGGTATAATAATATTTATATCCTATCTGTTCGAAATTATATTCCTCCTTTAAATAGCACACAATTTTATAGGAATGTACTTTGAAACTTTTTTATTTTAACATCTTTAACATCGACAGCAGTGAAAAGTACGATTTGTCAGATCGTCACCTGGTGATTGATTGAACCGAACACTCAACTGTTCCGTCTCTACTCTCTACTAAAGACATTTAAGTACTTATATCTCTACAGATTTGGTACAAAGACAAACAGCTTCCTGTCGACTAGGTTACCTTCTTTTTTATAGGTAGGTAATCTTTTTAACTTAACATAGTTAAGACCCAAGGAATAAAGGGATTTATGTTGTGTAAAAGGCAAAAGCTAATCTTTATAAATACCCAACATCTGAATTCTGTAAGTACTAATAATGCAGAATAATGTGTCTGTCTGCTTGAAATTTTGATGAAACTTGGTAGGTAGTTGGTACTGAGTTAGCTTACGTCACGGAGAAGGAAAGAAGCTTATTTTTATCCCGGAAAATCAATTTTTCACAATTGGTAGGTACCTATTGGGGCTCTCCGTTAAAAATGAAAAAATACGTGTTTCAGGATTCTGGGAAATTCAACCCGCTTGCCAATCTGAATTCTGAGCGGACAACAAAAAGGGTTTGTATAATTTGTACATTCATGGAATGTGTTATTTGTCACCGTCGTCCCTGCTGGCAGGCTGTACAATTAGTCAAGGCGCCACCTGGCACGGAATGATTGATGAAACCGAACGCTCTGCTGCAACGCTCTTTGACACTAGCCAACATAACCATAACGATCTAGGTATCTCTCTGTAATATCACCTAGTACTTTACGAAAATTACATTGCTAGATACTAACATTTGATAAGTGTGTTTGTTTGTTGGTTTGTTATTTAATAACGCCACAACAGAGCAAAGAATCGACGTGATGTTTTCAAAGGATATCATTCAAAACCTGGAGAGTAAAATAGTCAAGTCAAGTCAAATCATTTATTCAAATTGGGTAGGTACAATAATCTACACTTTTTATGGTCAGTTGTTGAATTTGTAAGATGTACCTAATGGGATGATAATTAATTACGTAAACTTAAAATTTAAGCTACGAGAGTTCCAAACGCGGTCTGAGAAGAGGCCACTAAGTCTGTTCGTCGTCATCACCCTATCACTGACTCATTACAAAGTACAGGTCTCCTCTTAGAAACAGAAGGGTTTGGCCATAGTCTACCATGCTGGCCAAGTGCGGATGACTTCACACACCTTTGAGAACATTATGGAGAACTGTCTGGCATGCAGGTTTCCTCCCAATGTTTTCCTTTGCAGCTCGTTACTGAACTCTGAGAAATCAGTGATCGAACCCTCGATCTCACGAAAGCAGGCCGAGGTCTTAACTACTAGGCTGTCACTGCTGTTTTAAGTCAATTAAGCATGATTACAATACTATATAATAATTATACATAGATAGATATTTAAATTGCGAGAGTTTCCGCAAAATCGCAAAAAGTCCTATCCCAATTTAGACCGAAGAGTAAAGCTAAGATAAGGCTTTTACGTAGCAATACATTATTTATAAGACCAAAAGGGAATGCCCTACTTGCGCACTCTAGCAAAAAAACCTTTATACAAAAATTCACTCATGGGTGAGCATATTGGCATGCCTTCATCACAGTCTACGTAAAAGTGCGGTGTGTAGAAGTTAGGCCTACATAGGATACCACGCCTGGTTTCCGACATATTGTCTCTTTTCCTTTAATACATTAATTACAGTGGAATGCGGCATGATGGAAATGGCACGGCAGGACGTCTCATCGCGCGCGTACGCATGTTTGTATTGGGACCTTGAAACAAGAGTGAATAGGCACCTTCTAGGCAGCTGCCCTTCACTTTAGCTTTAATTACCATTCATCACCTAGGACTAAACATTTCGTGTGATTGGAGTCATCTGCACGCCTATTTAGAAAGTTAAAAAAACGGCGTTGGTTTACGACTCAGTACTCAGACTGAAATCTTCGCCTATGCTTAGACTTTAGAGTTAACGTTTTAGTTAAAACGGGGTACATTTATGTTAGCAATATAACGTGGTGTGTTTTTGTTATAAGTTTAACATTCACAATTCAATGACGTTCGCGCCTCGTCTCCGTTCTCATTGATGAGAATCACTTCTGTATAAACAGAACTATGATACTTTGATGGATAGCAGTTGAATATGTAATCCGTCAGTTCGCACATTGTAGGTCGGTCTGCCGATTGCGGGGTGGCTGCTGATATTTATTGCTGCGATTCCCGTTTTCCGCACTTCAACCAGAACCATTATTATTTTATTCGGCGTCCTGACGCAGTACGTAGTAGATACGTAGTACATACCTATGTAATATGCTTTAGAGTAGTAGGTATGTAGTACAATGAAAAAGAGATCCCTTTGCCTAGCAATGACCATTAAAAGGCCATTTCATAGCTATTTATGCTTTTTTTTATGATTCTGGTCAAGCGCCATAAAAACATATCACCTACATACCTATTCATTTTTTATTAGGTTAGCAAATAGTAGCACTTAGTAGGTTAGATAAGCAGTTACTTATAGCAACAAGTGTAAATTAAAAATTTATAACACCCCCGACAAGTGAAGCAGTTACAGTTACTAGAAAAGAGCTGATAACTTTCAAACGGCTGAACCGATTTTCTTGGATTATAGCTAAGAACACTCTCGATCAAGCCACCTTTCAAACAAAAACAAACTAAATTAAAATCGGTTCATCAGTTTAGCAGCTACGATGCCACAGACAGATACACAGATACACACGTCAAACTTATAACACCACTCTTTTTTGGTCGGGGGTTAAAAAGAAGTGGAGTCGACCAAACCGCTGGTTGCACCATTACATACAATGACATCGATACAACAGTAGGTAAGTACATAGGTAAAATAAATATAATTAGGTATTATCGTTATTAAACTAATCGTACAGTTCGGCAGTTCGAGTTGAGCGATTCCATTGCCGAACCAGTTTTGTGACGTGGGCTGCCTGCAGTTTCACGACCGGCCGCCAAACGCGTGGTTTTCTCAAAATATAACCTACGAGCAGAGGTAAGCTAGTAATTTACTCAATGTAACATACCTAAATAGTAAACAATCACAATAGTAAACGCTCAATTGCACGGTATCATAAATTTTACCCACGTTATGTGCAGAGTCAGTTTTAGTAAGGTTATGTTCAGTAGTATAATAAAATGAACTTTATAACTCAACTTTATAAGTCGCTAATCGTGAAGCGTCTGACCGATAAAACCGGGTGTTATTATGTGACGTCATAGGTAGATGTGTTGGTGAGACCGCATGAGGTATCTATTTCGCTCTCACATGTGAACAATCGTGTGTGTGGTCTGAGACTTTTATGGAATCAAGGTTAACAGAGTTCGAATCGGAAACATGTTACCAACCAACTAAGTATTTAAGGGGCATGAGACCGGTCTGCCCGCGAAATTCAAATTTAATTTGGTTTTTTGCAATTTGTAAACTAATACGACAACGTATGCTTATGGCATTTTAATTGCGCCAATGGCAGTGTTATCCTCACAGGTTTATATAAAAATCTTTACTTGAAAGGGTCCAATTTTTCAAATTTCAAAAAATGTATTGCGGCGGCTGTCTCTGCTTTGAGAAATTAATCGGCCAGTTCCTAATTGTGTAGTTATTTCAATCACATTGCATAGTTAATAATTAAAAACTGATAACGAATATAATATTTAGAAATAAGTAAATTCATTCATTATTTTTAGGTACTATTTGTTAATATTATCTTGTCTCTTCGGAGCTATATAATTTTTCCAAAATTATGTACTAATATTACGCGATCGGTCATTACATTGTTTTACCTGCAGGAGTTGTGTGTGCCCGTAAGTGGTGTGTCACACTGAATAAGACTATACCTATTGTATTTTTAAGTGTTTTGTGAACATGCTGTGGGTGTACTTTAAATAATAAATAAATAAATTTAAGAAATTAGTTACAGTATCGACTAATTTGTGAGTAACTCATATCAAACTCATTATTTTATTAATTTCTTAAACTGAACACTTTCAAGTAAAGATTTTTATGTACCTAATCCTGTGAAGATGATACTGCCATTGTCGGAATTAGAATGCCATAAGCCTACTTTGTCGTATTAGTTTATAAATTGCGAAAACCAAATTAATTTTGAATTTCGCGGGCAGACCCGTCTCATGCATCTTAAAGAGGTTTAATATCTATTCGTAACACTCGTACCTATTATTGAGTTTTTGATTTAAGTAGGTGGTAAGAAGGTACTTAAATAGTTTGGGATGTTAGATGGCTCCATCGAACATCAGCCTAGAACTTTGAAATCGTCGAAAAAGAAGTCTGAAACCTACCGATTTTCAATTGTAATAAGTATAAAGAAGCATAATAATGTATTTAAAGAAAAAGGTGAATGGCGTATCAGAAGTCAGAAATCGCATAGGCAAGGTTTTCAACGCACGTTTTTCGGTAGCTATGTAGTAGTTAGTATGCTACCTAATTTCTTAAATCTTTGGAGGTCACTATTTTTGAAACGGTAATTTTTTCAAAAAAATTCCAAGAATAATGCTTAATAATACTTATAAGAAGAAGGCTTATAATGATTTTATTTAACACGTACTTCGAGTGGTTTAACCAAATTTTTTTTCAACTGTAAATTGGCTCACGGTACAAATTAGCACTTAGCAGGTATTCGCAAGTTAATTAACTTGCACACTAACAGTACTCTATCCCACACATTTTGCTTCTCAGAAAATATCTAAGTAAGGTCTGGCGGTTCCGGAATCTTGCTCTATAATAGGAAAACTCTTAGAAGAATGAGTGGGTGATTGTCAAAAGTTATACGAGAAATGAAAAATGTCTCCCAATTTGTAATATACTCGAGAAGCAACCCTTTTCAAACCTCTCTCCAGTGTGACGGAGGCAAGGGCTATGAAAGTTCATAAGCAATCCGGTTCAATGGGCCACATTCGTGCGTGGGCGGTGAGTGAGACCAAGGGTAAGCCCACATTATAAAAGTTCACAGCGCGATTTTTCGCGCAGAATTCTGTGGAATATATTATGAAGCCAAATTGTGGAAATTTTATGAAGCCATTCGCGCATATTTTTACGCAGGCGCGTGCGGCTGCTGTGTCGTAGATTTTTCTTATGTTACAGAATTCTGCGAGAAAATTCGCGCGGTGAAATTTCGTAGTGCGGGCTTACCCCAAGGCCTCATTCATACAAAAGCTTTTTAACGTCCGTTAAAAAAGCGTTCAAATAGAACAAATGCATTTCCAAGTATCTGTTCACACGACAAAGCTTTTTAAACGCATACAACGTTAATACTCGCCAACGCCGGGTTTTAACGCAACGCTTTTATAAAGCTCGTGTGAATTAGGGCTAATGGCCAATTATTCAGACGCGTTAAAATTCGCACATAGTCATACCGCGCAGTTTAAATAGTTTTATAGTTTTACTTTTGTTTATTTTATTGCAAATTTTGAGACAGATATTTATTCATTCATGCCTGTCTGCAACAATTCGACCGATATGACGTAAAATAGATTCGCGCAGCGTCGGTGTTTACATGGTACTTTTACTACGACCTGCCCAGAGGATGTTCAATTTGTTTAACTTATCATAACAAAGAGACGACGAATGAGATATACTCATTGTTCTGTGGTTGTACTCGTATATGTGTGGTGACACGCCACCTCTCTCTACATATCCACATTCTACAGGTAAATCGCGTGGCTGTAACAAGCAAATTAATGTGGCGCGTAAGGACAGATAGTCGCATGTTTTCCGCATGTCTGAACTGGCCGTTATATAGACAACTCAAAATTTTAAAAAACCCCCGACACAAAAACCTCTATAAGAAAGAAAACTAGAAAAGAGCTGATAACATTCAAGCAGCTGAACCGATTTTCTTGAATTATAGCTAAGAACACTCTCGATAAAGCCACCTTTCTAACAAAAAAAACTAAATTAAAATCGATTCATTCGTTTAGGACCTACGATGCCACATACAGATACACACGTCAAACTTATAACACCCCTCTTTTTGGGTCGGGGGTTAATAAAATGGAAACTCAAATTTTGAGTTAAAGAATTAACAATATAAATTATTGCATCTATCTATTACCACAAAACAAGGTCATTTTGTGATAATAGAGTAGTGTGAAGCCCGGCCATTTTCTCAAGTAGAGACAAAATATTAATAGGTAGGTATTCTGAGTTAGATTCACATTATATATAGTAGGTAATAACCTACCTACCTACTAATAATAGGTAGGTATTGCTTGTTTTAATAAAACATAATATATTATATTGGCAAAATCAAGTAAGTATGTACTTAAATAATAATAAAAATTCATTTAGAAAGCTTAGAAAAATAGGCTTCAAGTTATATTTCAAAGACTGAAAAATAGAGACAACGTTTCGTCGATATTTTTTTTAAATACTGAACTGATTTAATAGATAGAGATAATAACAGAATGTTTATATAGCTATATTTCTAGGTAATTCCATAGCTATAGTTATACAGATACAGTAATGTATAGTGATGTGCTTGCATATAATTTCAGCTTAGGCACATAAGAAGATGAATAGTATATCGCTAAAATGAACAGTACAATTATTTATAAATAACTCAAATATTTGATAGGTATATAAAATGAAAAGTGTCTGTCGTTGGGCAGATACTCGCCTCGATGAACGAAGATAAAACAACCCTTCTCAAATGATTCTATGTGAAGGAGCAAAAAGCGACAAAAGGTCATAATCTAGTCGGTGTATCACACTGAATGGGTTACGCAAAGTGAATAAATAGGTAACTTTTGCAAAATACCTTTTTAGCAGACAACGGAAGGGATATATGAGTTTAGCAGTAAGTATATATGTAATGTAATGTAATGGTACATAATATTTTTGTATGTTAGACCCTCGCTCGGTTCCCTCATAACTGCCACACTACTTTTATTTTTTTAAATGAGGTGTCTTTGGCCTTCTGAGGTGAAATTATCACTATAACCGAATATGGTGGATATGAACGTGACCTATTATAAATTATTAGACACTTAAGAGGGGTCTCTCCGTCATTCGCTTCATACAAACGTAGTTCCAATTTCATTTGAATATAAGCAACCAAAGTCCATGAAATTTTGCAGACATATTCTAGAAACTAATATCTATGTTTGTGGTTTTCCAGATTTCTGTTAAAATATTCAATTTCAAAGTTACACGGTCTTAAAAATTTACATATTACAAATCTTTGAGCCCCTGTAATTTTAAAACTACATATTTTTAGAAAAATCTAAAACACCACAGGCACAGATATTACTAGAATATGTCTGCGAAATTTCATGGACTTTGGTTGCTTAATATTCAAATGAAATTGGAACTACGATTGTATGAAGCGAGTGACGGAGAGAGCCCTGATAAGTAATTAATTTTAAATTCGTCAGTGAAAGTGTGCAAAATCTTTAGTGATTCTCTCAAATTAGGTATTATTTTTTAATTAATGTTCTGGATTTAATAATAGTTTGATTTTGATTTAGTTAGTAAGGATGTGGCTGGCATATCACCTATAACCTGGATCACCTATAAAATCCCCTTAAAAATGTCAGATTAAAAACTAAGACGAATTTAACGCTCAGTACGTATATTTCTTTAATTTACCTTATTACGACAAAAAACCGTAAGCATGAATTACCGAACCGTGTTACATTATTATTCTTTCTTACTGTATTATTCAAAGATTTTTGCAAATTGCTATTTCACACAGATGCACCTGTATTCTTTAAAGATGGTTTTATGTTTAAAGTAATAATTTGTTAAAGTGAATTCTCACGTACCATGCCTCATAACAGCTCCCCAGTGCCTTATAACAAGCACTACATGTTTTGAATTATTTTGAATCATATAAAAAATTTTTGAATCGTAAATCTTTTTTTTTTATTATAGTATCCTATTTTCTAAATAAATAACCTAAATCTAAACCTAACCAAATATTTGCAATTTTTTAAACAAATCTTATGTAAGCACATAGATTGCTGTAACACAGTTTAATTTTTCATCCATTCTTTTTTTTTTCTAATCAAAAACTTCTTCTCCAAGACTGAGAAAACAATAAGTGCGACGCCACCCCGCGACTATAACAGTATGCTTACTTAGTATTGAATATTACATCTCAACAACGTTGATAGAATTTGATCGTCGAAACACAATAACAGAGTCACACACAACGTCAAAGTAAAGTGAAACTGAATTTCCTTGATTTAAAGTCAAAAATTCAGTACCTCTCATTTACCTAATTTCATAAGTTTTCCGCTTGGAACAGTGGCTGTAGATTTATGTATGAAAAAACTTGACATTTGAACTAAAAATACTCGATTTAACTATGATGATTCACCTTAAATGAAGTGAATATACAAATAGCGAGTGTTCGTAACGGTAAAAGACTACTCTATCTGCAATATAAGTTTATCTGTCTAGACCAAAAATAAAAACGGGATATGCAATGCCGTCACATAATTTTAGGAATAAGGTCTTTTATAGTACTTACGAGTATATTGTCGTGTTCCTTTGAATATTCAGATCTACATTGCTTATGTATAAGTATATAATTATGTATGGTTAAAAGTTAATTTTAATACTGATCGCGCTTGATTACTGTTACTCATTGAGGAATTCCTTCCTCCATCTCACAAACTATTTATTAGTATACTTTTACACGCAATCGGATAGTAAAACTTTTGTAAATAAAAATAATTGTATAGAGTAACTAGCCGATGCCCGCGACTTCGCCCGCGTGGATTTAGATTATTCGAAATACCGTGGGAACTCTTTGATTTTCTGGGATAAAAAGTAGCCTATGTGATAATCCAGGATATTATCTATCTCCATTCCAAATTTCAGTCAAATCCATTTAGTAGTTTTTGCGTGAAGTAACAAACATACACACACACACACACACACACACACACACATATACACACAAACTTTCGCCTTTCGTGTGATATCTATTAAAAAAATCATTGTCTATCGCTAAAAACCCCTATTGTTTTTCAGGATAAAATAAAACATATCTTAAATGTTAACCGAGAGTATTAGCTGTAAATTATTTCATTTTTGTACGCAGTAATTTTTAGTAGATAATAATGGTTTTTTGACGTGTAATGTTCGCAAAAAGTTTTTTATGTAGGTATAATATCGTGGCTGGCAGAATGCCCAGTGCCCAATATGTAATATTAAAACTAGCTGATCCGGCCTGGTACGGACCGATTAAAAATATTAATCCCCTAACTTTTTTTAATCTACTAATTTATGACTACCCGTCATAAATAACATGCTTTTTTAACATCGGGAATCGAAAACAGTTAGTTAAAGTATGATGAACTAATACTTATTTTTCAACCACGTAATATACCGATATTTAAAGGGTAGTTAAACGAGTGGTAAATTCAAGTTACAGGTTTCAAAATACTGAATAGATATGAGTTAAGCACTGAAATAAATTTAAAAAACTTTAGTGGGAATACAAATAATAAAAACGGCGACTTTTAAATACTTTGGGTTACAAGTTATTCAGAACAATCAATGTAAAAATTATTAAGCAAAAAACTTTATTTTAGTGGCAATTATACAGCACACTTTTGTTCAGAATTATTCAAACATCTTCCACGTGCGGCCAGTCTCCGTCACTTGCTAGTTGATACCCGCGACTTCATTCCCGTGGTTTTAGTTTATTAAAAATCCAGTGGGAACTCTTGGATTTCCAGGATGTCTACCCCGTATGTCGCTCTTCAGGTCTTATTTTTATAACTATAAAAAATTACGTCGATTCGTTACCCCGTTGCGACGTGATTGAAGGACAAACCAACAACCAATATACCTACCAACAAACACACTTTCGCATTTATAATATGAGTAGTGATGATTGTCGTCAAGCGCAAGCCTAATAATACAGTAAAATGAAATTAAACATGAGTTGTCTATAAATATACATCTAAGTTTAAGTTGCTAAGGGGCAATATAATTCAAGCGGTGGATCAAATAATTTCTGAAAGGCTGACATCGCACTGGCAGTTCTTTTGGTGCTACAAATTTTCGTAGACGACAGTAATCACTTAACATCAGGTGACGTGCCTGCTCGTTTGCTCGCTATTAATATTTAAAAAGAATTACCTTAGTAAACAGGTCGCAAGAGACCGTGTGAAACACTTTGCCGTAGATACAAAAGTCCTTCCCGATGTCCAGATCTTTCCAGTGCCAATATTCTCCGAGATCATTCTTGGGTATCTTGCCTCGCTTCACAATTCTTCCTTGCCATAATCCCGAATTCTGTAGGACATTATTGTTAATGTAATTTCTACGTTTAATTTTTATTAAGGCTACTCGTATTCTTACACTAATAATAAAATAATTTTATATTTATTTATTTAATAATCCATACTCCATTAAATACTAATAATATGTATTACCTACTAATACTGACAAATGCGAAACGTCTGTCTGTTTGCCTGCTAGCTTTTCAAGGCCCAACCATTCAACCGATTTTGACTTTTGGTACAGAGAAAGCATGCATCCCGGGAATGGACATAGGCTACTTTTTGTCCCGGAAAATTTCCACTGAATTTTTGAATAACCTAAATCCGCGTGATTATCTGAATTTTTTATTATTTGCTGTCATAGCGGGAATAGAAATATAGGTACATTTTCTACATTCAAATCTCTACCTATTGTGGTTCACGAGATACAGTCTGCTAACAGACGGACGGACGGACGGACAGCAGATGTTTAGTAATAGGGTCCCATTGAACCCTTAGGATAAGGAATTCTAAAAAGGTATAACATCATGGCATTTTATAACGATGTCCCTGCCATACATATCAATAGAATATACAGCTACTTCTGTTTTATACTTCCGATTTCCATAATAATACATATTACTTATTATCGGAATATAACTTGGAACCACCTTGGAACTAACTTAAATACCACTTAGCCACAAAAGCGATAAGGGTATAAAGATATGATAACTTTGAACACATTTCAAAGTTATCAAATCTATAAAAATTTTAGACACTTTAAAATAGGAAAAGTTTCATAAAATCCTTTCTACTTTGCGCGCTCCGTTCTATTCTCTAATATCATTTAAGAATTGCATGGAGTCTGTAAAGAAAACAAAAGAAATTTTCTTGAGGCAAACGAGAATTCAACAAAGTACTCTAACCTAAAAGAATCATTGTCTTCTCATAAAATGTTTTCTTAAAGCCACTTTCAGTTTATTTCACTGATTAGCTACGTAGTTGCTATTATTTAATAGTATAACTTATAAGGTTCTTTAAAAACTCAACAAAATAAGAAAGCAATTTAAATCGCATGAAAAAGAAAAACCTAAGTTTTCACGAAGAAGTAGTATTAAATAAAATAATGTACCTATCTACTAGAAAAATAATTTTCTCAGCAAAAGAAAATGTACATAGCATTATTATGGAGGACGGATAATAATTATAGTTTGCTGAAAGAATTTTAATAAAAAATACAATATCTGAACGCTATCAAAGTGATAATCGTGTTCTACTTTGAAATTAGATAAAACAAACTTTTCTAATATACGAGGTAAATTATATAATCAACCGCACAAGTCAACTCTATAATCATACTCGTCAATAGGTAACACGTAGAATCAGATTCTGATTCTTCGTCTTAATATTGGAATATCATGTTATTATTCCCAGCACTATAATTTGGAAGTGAAGAGGAACTATTACTCTTATTCGTACCAATTCTAATTAAGGTTAACTGACTTGGCAATGAAAATTAATAGAAAACGTACGGACAAGTCGTTTGAAACAGGGTCCACCTCAACCTTCATTCACAACTCGGGCACTATTACCTTGTCAGTCCTCAACTTCTCACTTTGCAAAATAAACTTTATAAACTCTAGTTGATCTGAGGGAATAATTAGAACTTCTAACACTTTCACGCTTTATTTGCTACGACTTGCTGTTGAGTTAATCAAGAACTGTAGAGAAAGTATTCTTGTACAACAAACAAGAAATAAGGGTACTTCACTTGGAAACTTAAAGTAATTACGTAAAGCCCAAGGCAGACGAAGGAGCCATTCGAAAATGCTTAGGCTCGCAGTAGGCAGTGAGATCTGCCGACAGAAGTGAAACAGCAGTGGGTTTTTGGATTTTCAAAGTAACTGTAGCACCAAATATTAAAATTTTATCCATACTATACTAATATTATAAATGCGAAAGTGTGTCTGTCTGTCTTTCACGGTCCAAGAGTATAACCAATTCTGACGTTTGGTATAGGGTTAGCTT
The DNA here is from genome assembly GCF_905333055.1 of Maniola jurtina. Lineage (NCBI taxonomy): Eukaryota > Metazoa > Arthropoda > Insecta > Lepidoptera > Nymphalidae > Maniola > Maniola jurtina. Next base: position 8,008,183 of record NC_060032.1, read on the forward strand.
ATATCCCGGGGACGGACATAGGCTACTTTTTATCCCGGAATAGCAAAGAGTTCCTACGGGATTCCTAAAAAACCAACCGCTTAACCGATTTGTATGAAATTTGGTACCGAGGTAGCTTGCGTCCCTGTCATTGACATAGGTAACTTTTTATCCCGGAAAATCAGACAGTTCCCACTGGATCTTTAAAAACCTAAATCTACGTCGACGAAGTCGCGGGCATCCTCTAGTAATTTATAAATTAAAAGCACTGTCGTAAGTATTTTTTTAGTACTATTGGCACCCCAAGCACTATCAATATTATGTCGGTGACGCTCACCCTAAAATCACCCAACGTGTAAGAAGATTTTACACGATCTTATTACAATTAAAGTAAAGAAAATCGGAGGCTATTCAAACTACACAAAGGTTATTTGTTAATATTATGAATAATACATACTTATAATGAAATAGTATTATTATAATGTTATGGATAAAAAAAATCATAGTGTCATATCTATACTTTCCTATTTCATTATGTAATGTAATATAATTGTAATGTAACAGCCTATCCTATGCCTAGAATATCAGATTCAGCAGCAGAAGTTACTAATTATGATTTGATTTCCATTTTATAGGTCAAATACGCACTTGCACGTAAATTACACTGTATAAACAGTCGCAGAAAGTCTATCTCTGCAAGTTTTTCCATGGAAAGTAGGTAACTTACAAATTTTACTTCTGAAAATTTTATAAAAATGCTAAGCATGTATATCTCTCTCAATCTACTTCAATTTGCAACCGAGTTAAACTAATCCCTGGCAGATTTGAATGTTGTTGGTTCGTTCATAAAATTTTTACTAAGTATTTTATAAAAATTTTACAGTGGTTAGGACAATAAAAATTGCTCTATTTCTGAGTATTAGTAACATGTAAAAACGGCTCCACGCGCATAACTTAGGAAACTTTGACAACTTAAAGCTACTTTTATAAAAAAATCAAGTTTTAAGGTAATTGCTATTTGACAAATCGCAAAAATGCTGTACTTTGAAGTAAATTGTTTATTTTTCTAAAGCATTAACAGCTATTAAATACATGCAATTAAAAACTTCAGTTTGTGAAGATTATAAGGGCCTTTTTTAATTTAGTATACATTATCCCAATAATAAAAAAAAACCAAGTTGAAAACATTGCTGTTCGCAACTTGTTCTGTAAAAGTTTTCTTTAACATCTTGATACTTTGAAGCCAACCTCCAGAAAATGATATGTTTAGGTTTAGCAATCAATTTTAACTGTTAGTTTTATACTAAATGTTTTTCGTTTCTTAAATAATCTAAAACTAACCAAAAAACTTCCTGTGCTATTTATTTTCTTGCAGGCGCTCTATGGAATTCAGTGTCCACTGGACTGTCATGGCGGAAGGACTGTGCGCGTCATTTCGTCGCAAAATATTATTTAAAATGATTATATTTCGTCGCTTCATTCTTCAGATATAACTAACAAAATGGTAGTACCTTTACCTTGCAGGCAACACTTCGCACTTTTAGAAAAGAGAAAGTCAATTTATTTTATCTCTTGTGGGTAGGCTCTGTGACGGTTCGTCATTCTTTTTCCGTGCGAGGCAACAAGCGCACGCTTCAAATTAAAATAATAAATTAAATATCATAGTGAAAAAATTAAGAATAAATTAAATATCATAGTGAAAAAATTAAGAGGAAAAGTGAGAGAAAACATAGGCAATTAATTGTGTACTCATAGGCGATTATTTGTGTACTCATCGTCCGATTCCGAGGACAATATATGTAAGTACTTTAACAATGCTTTACAGTGTGTAATTCCCTGGCGTGCGTAAAGTGTCAGGTAGGCTTTCCTGGCGGTTAACTGAGGGTTAGCACGAAGGACAAGCATGACACTAAAAATCAACCCAGGCGGGTTTAGCGCCGGTCGACTTAACCGGACAAGTGAAGGTATCTGTAGGCTGACCTGGCGGTTAACTGCGGGTTAACACGATGGTTCAGCGGATGCCAATAACACCCTTTGTTCCCGAATGTTCAATTCGGTAGATTCATTGCTAAAATATTATTTCAAACTACCCTCAAAATTTTAACTTTTAACACCGTTTTCTCGTTTTTTGTTCCCGAATGTTTAATTCGGTAGATTTATTGCTAGAATATTATTTCAATCTACCGTCAAAATTTTAACTTTTAACACCGTTCTCTCGTTTTAAAAATCACAAGGGTCAAATAAAAACAATAACGCACCGCCCCTGTTATCTCGTTCGCCAACGCCATCGCCGCTGTCACCACAACAGCCAAAGGCTCCGCCTCCGTCAGCTTGCGTAGCTGTGGATGAAATTGTTCCGTCGTCGTCACAAGACGCATGCAGCGAGCCGGTCGGTGCCGGAACTCGAGCCGGAATTATAACATGCTTTGGGGGACGCAGCGGACGATATACCGGCTTATAGTCCCAACATTCATGGTAAATTGGCGCAGCGATGGCTCCCAATTTTAAAGTACGTGACTCCAAAAAATGGCAAACTGTTAAAAGCTCCGAATTTAAATACAGATATATCTGCCGCTGTCGCGGATATTGTAAGGGCCCGAGACAGAAAGCTTCAGTCGAGGCAGGATCAGTTGGGCCTAGGTATAACGGCCATAAATAAAGCGATGACCTTGTTATTGACCGATGGTGACAAGGTACAAGCGTTTAAAATTTTTATCGGATAGCTTCTGAATACTTATCGATCTTCACTTTACTGAGACACAAGTAAGATCGAAACTGATCACCCGGGACTAGATAAATCCTTTTTATCTGTAATTCGGGACCAATATCTGTAACTCCTTTCGGAAATACACTTAAGTACCTGGAAAAAATAAAAGCCTCAAAGGCCATTGAGAAACAGGGACTCCAAATCAAAAAAGGGAAAACTTTGACATCGAAGTCCGAACCCAGAACCGCCGCGCACGGCCGATGACGCAGCCGCCACCGTCAACGCGGAACTCATCTTTGTCTCCAAGCGCGACGAACGCCACCAACAGGCGCGCCCCAACGCGGCGCTAACACAGGTACACGCTGGCAAACTGCAGCATTACAATAATTGTTGGCTTAGGATTACTAAAAATTCTGTAGTTTTAGATTGGGTTCGCAACGGTTACGGTATACCTACCTACCATTCACTCATAAAGTAGTGCAATATGATATCCCTCATAATACCTTCTCAGTTGGAGAAAAACGGGAAATGGCATTGGCCATTATGAAATTATTCGAATTAGGAGCTATTAGAAAGTGTAAACCTCAAAAAGATCAGTTTATTTCTAACACCTTTTTAGCTTCAAAAATCTAACGGCGGCCATAGGTTTATTCTCAATCTTTGACAGTTAAATTAATACGTTTCCAATTCTCATTTTAAGATGGAAGATCATAGAACGGCATCAAAATGATACCAAAAAACGGCTTCATGGCCACCATAGATCTTAAAGAGTCCTACTTACTGGTCCCAGTAACGTGTGCCCAACATAAATATTTACGATTTCAATTCGAAAACGGAAATGCGCAAATAATACCTAACTTACGAGTTAAATGTGATGCCTTACGCCGTTTCTCCACTGCACAGTGCACACCGCACGGCACGACATAATACTGTGACGACTCCGAGTGCCATACATTTCTATGGACCGTTTACCCACTGAACGACACCGCACCACACGACAAACGAGAACAAAAATGACATTGACACCAGGACACAAGCAGACGGGAAAAATGTGGTGCCGTGTCTAGTGGGAAAACGGCCTTATGGTCTATGTTCACAAAATTAATTACCTTACCTACCTACCCTAATTAACGTTTACAAAATTAATAATGAAGGAGGTAGTTAGTTATCTAAGGTATGCGGATATATCGCATTTCAATCAGTCGTGTATTTAGACGACATTAAGTGCATGTGGACAGCTTTGACAAATGTCTTAGAAACGTAAACGAAACTGTAAGGTTACTAAATTGTTTAGGTTTCGTAATTAATTACGATAAAAGTAATTTACACCCTCAACAGGTTTTTAGGGTTTATGTACAACACAGTTGATAGGACAATATCGCTTCCCTCAGATAAGCGAAACAATATTTTGAACCTAGTTAAGGGTAAGCTTCCACTAAAACCAAGAAATCTAAGATTTCAAGCTACAAATTTACCATCATAGAAAAGACTTTCACGTAATTGAATACGTGTTTAAAAATAAATCAATCTTTCGTCTCAACATTTAATGTATCATATTTACAAAAACTATTTTATTTATTTTGTAGTGATCAATCTCCCGTACCTAGTTTTACGAATCATATTAATAACACGATTTGTTGTATTGAATAAAGCCTAAGTTCAATCAAAAATTTTTGTGAAAATAAACTAGGTTCTGTAACAAATCTATTTGTACAGTTTTGGTAAACATCCATTTATTTAAAAAAAAAAAAAAAAAAAAAAACATAATAATAAACATCACTTTATATTACAATAAATAGCCACGAAATGCCTTTGTTTGTTTAGTTTGTATGGGATGTTTGTTAAAGTGCAAGCTGGACCTTAACAAATTTTATACCTACCGAATGGTACTATTAGGGATTTCGCTCAACTAATAGGTGTTCTCACCTCAGTCTGCCCAGCTGCAAGATATGGCTGGTTATATACGAAGAAATTAGAAAGACTGAAATGCCTGGTTTTTAATAAGCACAAAAGTTACGATGTAAGTTTTAAAATCCAACGTGGATATCTTGCCAGATTTGATGTGGCAGTCGAATAACATTCAGTACCACATCAAATACACTTATGAGTCCTAATTTTGACTTGGAAATTTTCAGAGACGCATCCGGGGCAGGCTGGGGAGCTTATTGCGAAAACAGGCACTTGACTTAATCATGGCATCCTTATCTAAAAATACTTTAGATCAATACAGCGGGACCTATAAATTATGGTGGCAGTTCTGTCTCGGTAATAAACTCGACCCCTACAAGTGTTCACTTTCGTCTATAATGATATTTTTAACTGAACAATTTAATAAAGGTGCCGCATACTGCTCCCTGCACCCACCGTTCCGCACGGTCTTTACTTTAGGTACCTAGTGATTTAACTACCAGCGACGGGGAAACGATTACTTAAAGGTGCCTATAAGTTAAGACCAGCCACATCGAAGTATTCATCCACTTGAGACCCACAGTTAGTATTAAATATCGCCAATTGGATACCCAATCTTTCGTTAGAGAAAATCACCGAAAAATTGATATTTGCTCTGTGCACAGCACATCGAGGACAAACTCTTTCACTAATAAAATTGGATAATATATTGATAAGTACTTAGGTCTCACGGGCGTTAATCGTAATCGGGATATCAGACGTAATTAAAACTTCTGCAGCTGGAAGTGAGCAGCCGGTATTGTTTTTACCTTATTTTAATGAGAATAGGTCATTTGTCTCGCTACCGTCATAGAGGACTATTTATTCCTCACCAAGAAGATTAGATCAGTAACTTCGAATAACCTGGTATTAACATTCAAACGACCGTTCAGGCCCGCGACCGCCCAAACCATCAGCAGGTGGATTAAACAAGTGTTGGACGAAAGTGGCGTGTTTGTGGCGGTGGTCAGCGCGCACAGCATGCGCCACGCTGCCACATCCGCGCCGCGCGCCTCCGGTATTTCGGTGGATACCATTAGGAAAACTGTCGGTTGGACAAGCAGCTCACTGTCCTTTGCCAAATTTTACCATCGCAGAGTATTAGATGACGGTGTCTTGGCCAAGTCTATTTTATTACCTAGGGAAACGTAATTAGGTTTTCCTAGTGACAGGAATTGACTACAATATAGAATTTCTAATAAGTAATGACTTATTTACCTAGTTGGTTTAAAAACTTACCTTTCTTTGTATACCTATCAAATAAATGTGTAAGATTTATTTTGCTACCTAATATAAAATGTGATTTGTTTAGCTAAACACTGTTTACTGTTTGGCTGTTTATTTTTCACTTTTAAGTATGCAAAATTTTCCTCTCTAAACATCTACCATTTTGTTAGTTATATCTGAAGAATGAAGCGACGAAATATAATATATGATCAAACGAACTTGCAAAGTGAAGTTCGATCGATATTATATGAGTACGCTTCATTCGAAGATATATACACCCTCCCGAACCCAAACCCTTATCAGGAAAATTTTGTTCCTGGTAGTTATTTACTTACTCTAAAAAGAATGACGAACCGTCACAGAGCCTACCCACAAGAGATAAAATAAATTGACTTTCTCTTTTCTAAAAGTGCGAAGTGTTGCCTGCAAGGTAAAGGTACTACCATTTTGTTAGTTATATCTTCGAATGAAGCGTACTCATATAATATCGATCGAACTTCACTTTGCAAGTTCGTTTGATCATATAATATAAGCTTATTATTTTTGAATGAAAGTTGTGTTTATAATCGTTGAAAAATAAAATAGGGATTTTTTCATTTCTAAATGAAGCCTGCTTATATACTAAATTTTATTCTAAAGTTACGGTTTTACCAGGTAAATACTCGGAGGTTGTCATAGATTATGATGACAGATAGTAAGTGTTCTAAATAGGTATTATACCTATGTTAGGAGATAGCGCGCCTCGTTCCGGGTGCCGTGTTCCGAAATGGATTTCGTAGTAGTGCAAGTTTGGTGCAAGCCCCACATGACGGAGGGGTATGCGTCAGGCATTTCCTGTGTACAAAAAAAAGACCTATATTTCGGATCCATATTTCATCACTGACAATATGCACTATTCAAAGACTGTTCTTCAAGCATTGAGGAATTTTGGACAGAGACATCTCGAAGGTTCCCGAAGGCTGCCTGAGTTAGATTTGTCGGCTAGCTAGCTTTTTTCGAAATTGGACTTACTTAGCTGGATTGTGTGTTAGAGATTTCTTATGAGATATTATATGTACATAATATAACCATCATAAGGAAGCTCAGATTCATGCTGCGGGCAATGGGGAGAGCCTAAAGGTTGGAACGCCATTTCGGCGGCCGTGTTTCCTGCCATATATACCATAGATACCTGCAAGCCAAGAGTGAATAGGCATCTTCCAGGTAAGCGTGCTCCAACTTGGACCTCATCATTGCTTTCTTTAAAGCATGATTGTCGTCAAGCGCAAGCGCAAAGATTCAGGCGGCGCAAACCCGTAGCATGTGGAAGACCCTATTAAAGACCTATGTTCACTGTGGACGTCTGTCGGTTGATGTTGATGATTATGTCTTTAGTGCAAGTAGTTCAGTAGTTTCAGAGTTTATCGATAACAAACAAACAAACCTTTCCTCTTCATAATATATGTACTTAGTAGCGCAAACTTGGAAAAAATCTCGTGGAAACTCTTTGATTTTCCGAGATAAATGTCATTTTACCTGGCAGCCCTAATCAATTTTATCACTGATAATAATAACTAATTCATAACCGTTAAAACTAAGAGTCAAAATCTCGTTTTTCTAGTCGAGTTCCGTAGGCTCTTTGAACCCACCGCATTATTATCCCAAGAAAACCTACCATTAGATGTAGGAATAATGGAAAGAGGTCACAACCCTCAGCAATAAAGAATACGATGCGGAGAGAGATGTCACTCTCAAGGTCTTTAAATGTATCCATGCAAAAAACCACGTCGACTGGTTGCTCCGTTGCAGCGTGATTGAATATTAAACCAACAAACACACTTTCGCATTTGAAATATGGCCAGTGATTATAAGAAACAGTTTAAATCTCTCTCTGCTCTCCGAGAGACGTTAGGCAAAGTGAACACGAATTATGACACTTCTGTGTTCTTATACAAGCTTAGGTCTCTCAATTTTGTCAATTAATGTCAAATTTCTTTCTCAGATCAAAACCTAGTAAGTGGTTTAAATTCAAGAGAAGTTTAGGCCGTAGTCTTCAACAAGAAACTCGGCGGTTGCTCTTTTCAAAGATTTGATATACAATATTAAATTGCTTAAAACGCACATAACTGAAAAGTTAGTAGTGCGTGATTCCAGGATCGAACCCCCGACCTTCGATTAGGAGGCGGACGTTCTAACCACTAGGCTATGACAGTTTTTAAATTAAAGGGGTTTAAATATTTTAGTGTGAAGACTGGCCTACACATTTATTCATTAGATGTGCATCACTTTCTTTTTTAGGGTTCCGTACCTCAAAATGAAAAACGGAGCTCTTAAAGGATCACTTCGTTGTCTGTCCATTTGTCCGTCCGTCCGTCAAGAAAACCTATACAGTACTTCCCGTTGATCTAGAATCACGAAATTTGTTCTCGGATTTATTCCTTTACTTGGGCTATGAGAGTTGAGACCTATCTACCTGCCCATAATTCTAGGTTAACGGGAAATACCCTATCGGTTTTCTTGACAGACACGACAGACGGACAGACGGACAGAAAGACAGGCAACAAAGTGATCCTATAAGGGTCCCGTGTTTCCTTTTGAGATATGGAACCTTAAAAACATTATGTAAGTATGCAAAGTATTTCCCTTGCAAGCCATATTTAACAGTTGACATGTAGAGGTCATTGACTTTTCCTATCTTACTTTTAAGTTTTAATGCATCATTAAGTATTTACTGTTTTGACATGGTATTTAGATAATGGGTGATATTTATTTTATTTTATCTAATTCCTTTGAAAAACTTAGTAAGGCGCATTAATCTATAAAAAACCTAGCCAGTTCATAGACTTACTATGTTTTAAAATGGTCAAAGCGACTTACTAGCTTTTAATTTTACTTTAATGTGGGTGTCCTTACAATACAACGGGACATACTATGAAAGTTAGGCTTATGACATAAAACGATTTTCGGAAAAATGACATTTACTTTGTTTTGATATGGGGCGGTCGATATAATTAGGTACTAGGGTAAAGGCTCAAGTAAATGAACAGATTGGACGTTTTTACATGTATTAAGAGTTGGAATAAAAAACCGGCTGATATACCTTTTTTAAATATTTTCTTACAAATTCTTACACTTTTTTCAATTTCAATTTCAAAACCGTGTTCCGTTCAAACCGTTCAAAAGTGCGTGTGCGTGCGTCCATGTGTGTGTGTGAGTGTGTGTGAGTATATACTTGTCTGTATGTTTGTACGAGTGTTTGTTAGTGTGGTATTGCGTTGTATAACCACATGAGTAGCGAACAGAGTCAAAGCTTCATACAAGCGCGCTACGATAGGTACACTACTACAAGCTTGAGGCGCGTGTGTGCGTGAGCACAGGCGCTACGTCGCGTACGGAGAGAAATCGGTTTATACCGGCTCGGCCTGTGCTCAAGCTCAGGGGCTGCAGTACACGTCGCGCGTCGTGTTTTCATTTAATTTAATGTTAATGATAATAATTTAAATAGTGTTTAAAATCTATTTTCTTGAACTGTCATAGATTTTGTTCAAAATCAATATCTGAGGATCCCTAGGATCACAAAACAGGATATTGTTACCAAATTTAAAAAAATCGACGCCATTTTGAAATTCTTTGTTAATTGACCGATTTCGTTCAAAATCGATATTTAGAGCTCCCTGGGATCACAAAATAAGAAACTGTTACCAAAATTTAAAAAAGTCGACGCCATTTTGAAATTCTTTGTAAATTGACCGATTTCGTTCAAAATCGATATTTAGAGCTCCCTGGGATCACGAAATAAGAAACTGTTACCAAAATTTAAAAAAGTCGACGCCATTTTGAAATTCTTTGTTAATTGACCGATTTCGTTCAAAATCGATATTTAGAGCTCCCTGGGATCACGAAATAAGAAACTGTTACCAAAATTTAAAAAAGTCGACGCCATTTTGAAATTCTTTGTAAATTGACCGATTTCGTTCAAAATCGATATTTAGAGCTCCCTGGGATCACGAAATAAGAAACTGTTACCAAAATTTAAAAAAGTCGACGCCATTTTGAAATTCTTTGTTAATTGACCGATTTCGTTCAAAATCGATATTTAGAGCTCCCTGGGATCACGAAATAAGAAACTGTTACCAAAATTTAAAAAAGTCGACGCCATTTTGAAATTCTTTGTTAATTGACCGATTTCGTTCAAAATCGATATTTAGAGCTCCCTGGGATCACGAAATAAGAAACTGTTACCAAAATTTAAAAAAGTCGACGCCATTTTGAAATTCTTTGTTAATTGACCGATTTCGTTCAAAATCGATATTTAGAGCTCCCTGCGATCACAAAATAAGAAACTGTTACCAAAATTTAAAAAAGTCGACGCCATTTTGAAATTCTTTGTTAATTGACCGATTTCGTTCAAAATCGATATTTAGAGCTCCCTGGGATCACAAAATAAGAAACTGTTATCAAAATTTAAAAAAGTCGACGCCATTTTGAAATTCTTTGTTAATTGACCGATTTCGTTCAAAATCGATATTTAGAGCTCCCTGCGATCACAAAATAAGAAACGTTACCAAAATTTAAAAAAGTCGACGCCATTTTGAAATTCTTTGTTAATTGACCGATTTCGTTCAAAATCGATATTTAGAGCTCCCTGGGATCACAAAATAAGAAACTGTTACCAAAATTTAAAAAAGTCGACGCCATTTTGAAATTCTTTGTTAATTGACCGATTTTGTTCAAAATCGATATTTAGAGCTCCCTGGGATCACAAAATAGGAACCTGTAACCAAAATTTAAAAAAGTTGGCACCATTTATAATTCTTTCTAAATTGACCGATTTCGTTCAAAATCGATATTTAGATCTATCGATCGATATTTAAAGATCGATATTTAAACTAGGCAATCACAACAAAAACAAACTTTACCATCTTGTTGAACAAATAACTATTGTTAATTAAATTGTATCCTCCAGTGCCAGCCCTACCAAAATAGTTATAAATTTTGCTCGCTTCTTAGAAGCTTTGCCTCTGTTTGCTACTCTATGGTATAACACCATGTTAGTAAATCTTAGTATATTTTTAACCGACTTTAAAAAAAGGAAGAGGTTCTGAATTCGTTGGTATCTTTTTTTTTTATGTATGTTCCCCGATTACTCAAAGACGCCTGGACCGATTTGGATTTTTTTTTTGTTTGATAGGGTATACTTTGCAAGTGGTCCCATATAAATTTGGTAAAGATCTGATGAATATCTTTGAAGATGGAGAACAGAACTCCTCAATGGATAAGAGCAAATTCAATTTTTTTTTTAATGTATGTTCACCGATTGCTCAAAGACGCCTGGACCGATCTGGATTTTTTTTTTTGAAAAGCTAGGTATACTTTGCAGGTGGTCCCATATAAATTTGATGAAGTTCTGATGAATATCTTCTGAGATGGAGAACAGAACTCCTCAATGGATAAGAGCAAATTGCTCGCGATCAGTGTAATTGCTTAGTAAACAGTAGGGTTTTAGCTGGGCATGTCATATTATTATAGTACAGTGGGGCCACTAAAAATTTTGAAATAAAAAATTTTCAAAATAAAAATAAAACCGACTTCAAAAACCACAATAACTTAAATTATTTTTTACTTTTTAGTGTTTGTGATTTTGAAGTCGGTTTTATTTTTCTTTTGAATTTTTTTTATATTTATTCTGGTATTCTGCTTTCTTGGATATGGATCCCTCTTGGGTATCCCCATTTCTCTCTGTCTTTGGTACTATCAAGCTAATTTTCTCTCGCGATTTGCACAATAGCATTAGACCAACGCGTCTTCGGTCTACCTACCTGTCTTTCTTTCATCTGTAAAAATCGATACAATATGACCATTTGCATTTCAGTTTTAGGGCATGTCTCAAGGTGTCTGTAGGCTTTGTCTTTTTTCTTATGTCTTCAATTCTCACTTTGAATATTTTTTGCTTAATTTATGCACCTTGCCATCGCCCTTTAGCAAGTCACTATTTCTTTTTATATTCTTTGTCTGGACCCATGTTTGGCTGGCATAGGTAAGGCATGGCAGGATGCATGTATCTATAACGGATCTTTTAAGATGTACTGGGTAAGCTCCTTTCATTCTTTCCTTTTGTGCCCAGTAAAACAAGCATACTCGGGCTACTTTGAGAACCCATTAGCAGCTAACAGCAAGGCCTGGACTCAAATTTTTATATGTGGAAGCTGTATTTCCTCGTTGCGTTTATGAGCAAATAAGAATAGTTAACTACTTTTACTAAAAAAAAATTTTATAATTTGGCGCAAACCATCTAAACACCATGATGATTATTATTTCTGCATTGTGAATATTACCAGAAGAAACAGCAAAAAAAATTGTTCCAAGCGGCTCTATTGTAACTTGCAGTCTTCTAAAACAGGTTTTATTTATTATTATTATGTAAAATAGTTTTTGATTTATCGCGCAAAATGTAGAAAAAAATATACAATAAGTCAAAAACTGAAAATCTGACATTTTTTTTAAAATTCCAAGGCGAAAATATACTTAAGAATTTATTAATAGGAATCGAGAGTTTATGCACTAGATAGAGTTCGTTCATTCACTGAAATTCCCAGTTCATTTACTGGCAATTTATCCTTTTGTTAAATAAAATAATTTATAATAATTAATACCACGCATTTTTTTGCGTTTTTGATATTTAAATAATTTAAGAGTGTATACCTACTGTGTATAGACACAGATAAAAAAAAATATAAAAATTATATATAGAACGATTCTCATATATCTTAATTTTAGGTCAAAGTCAGGGTAGTCCTTATTCGTTCATGTACTGGATCTTTTACCCTCCTACGTCAAAATACTAAAAGTCCGCGTAAATTTCGCAGATTGAAATGTCTGCTTGATTAATTGTCAATAGAGGGTCATGACATGTCAAAATTGCTAGTTTGAAGGGGAAATCGTCAATGTCATTCGCATAGGTTTTCCTCTTAATAGTAGTTAAACTATTTTAACGATTCCAAAGCACTTGTAAAAATTTATTTAAATAAAAATTTATTCTATTCTAATAAATAATTAATCAATCTTGGATATTGCTTACGTAACGTCATTTCCATATACTTAAATACTACATAGCGAGAAAACGAGCAGCCGACCCTGATGTTAAATGATTACCGCCATTAATGAACATTTGCAGCCACAGAGAAATCGCCAATGGTTTGCTGCCTTTTCAGGAATTTGTTGCGTTATTGAAAAATAATTTCACTACTTAATACTTATACATTTAATATGGTTAACTAGTAAACTTTGAAACGCCCGCACCGAATGGAAAGCCATTTAAAATAGGGCAGTAACACGTTTCAGCGCAAAGCTCTTGCACTGTTATCCGTTCAAGTTCCCGCTTTGTGAGTACTCAGGTTAAGCGAACGGAGTAATTAGAACTTCAAACAGCTTTGCGCTTTGTTTTCTGAGAACTTGCTGTTAATCTTTTAAAGTAATTTCTTCGACGTAACTATGATATACATAAGTAGCTACATATTTAAATAGATTATACACCCCGACTTCCTAATGGTGGCCTTAATTTGAATACGTAGGTAGGTACATACTTATAATGTGGTAACCTACAGCGGCATGTTGAGTATGCTTGTGACCATCTACTAGTTTCTAATGGAGGTAGTTTTGCAGAGCTTCGCGGCAAGAAATGTCCTTGAGTATGCCCGCGTAAATGTCAGCACTGGTCCTTTTATGCTTGCAGACCTATGATAGTCTTACTACTCGTAAGACTGCCTTCTGTTCAGGGTCCAAGGTTCGATCCTCGATGTACCTCTAATGTTTCGGAACTATGCGTTTTTGATGTGCATTTTAAATAATAAAGGTATCACTTGCCTTACAGTGAAGGGAAAGCTCAGGAAAGGTCGTGAAGAAACCCGGCATGCCTGAGAGTTTTTTACAATGTACTAAAAAGTGTGTGCATTCTTCCAATTTGGCAAGCGCGGCGTGGTGTACTATAATCTTAACCCTTCTCATTTTGAGAGCAGATTATGTACTCAGTAGTGAGTGAGTCCATGACAAGTTGAAATATAATGATAACGAGACCGACCGCAAATGTGTTGACGTATTGACGATTGCCCGGACGCGACCCAGCCCTGCCCGTTCTCGGCATAAAATAAATCATGCCTAAAGTAGGTACATAATATACTAGAGGAGTACATCACAATTATTAATGTGAAAGTTCGGATATTTGTTACTCTTTCACGCCCATAATAACTGAACCGATTTCGTTGTGGAAAGTTAATAACTTATATATACCCTGAATTAACAAATAAGTTACTGTTTATCCTGGAGAGTTAAAGAGTTCCTGCTTGATTAAAAAACCCTATAGTCAACCCAATGTCATCTAGTAAGAAATAAGACTGAAGTTTTCCAAATCCCCACAGGATAGGACATAAATAAGGATTTATTTTTTTGCGTAGTGAATGAAGGTGCAGACGGTCGCTATATGCCAATAAATTTGAAACCTACTGTGCAGAAAATTATCGTAGGTTCTATACCTTAACTCGTGGCTCCATCACTGTAAGGGTATCGTCCTCGAGAAAGTACACCAGGTTAACAATTCGGACTCTATAGTTTTCATCAGGGTTGTCATAGACCGGCTGTTTGAAGAAAGCCGTAAAGTTCAAGCACCGTTTGTCGTAATGCACCCAATGTGGTATCACAGCTGGCAACGCTGGCTGCTTCACTCTGCCGTAGGTTAGTGAAGGGTCGTAGCTAGAAAATATATACTTCATCACTGTAAAATATGATACAATTAAGACTTATTCTGGGCTTAAATGCACCCACGACGCCGCCGCACGGTGCATATGGATGACCCAAACACATGCCCGTATAAGCGATAGGTATAAAAAAATAATATTAGATTAAATCCACTTTATCTTAAACTTGGCTTCGCTACTTTAGTTGGTTTGACAGAGTTATTGCGTGATACTTTATGGTATTAGTTTCATGGGCCACATTCATATTGGAACCGTCATTATTCACGTCGATAGTGAGTTATTGGCTTATCCCGATTACTTTGGGGTCTATAATAGGTCACGACCTCGGTGGCATCACAGGACGGCTGTAATTTTTCACACAGGTTTCCTTTACACCAATATTACTTTAAATCTATCAAAATGGATTCATTAGGTATTATATTTGAAGACAATATCAATAATACAAGCAATCTTAATAAACTTGGCTACGTATTGCGAGTGTACCTACCTAACTCCCAATAGAACTTCCGTCAAATATTACGAATTATGATGAGACTCAATATCATACAGTTTTCTCTGTAATGTGATACTATAGTATACCTATTCCAAATCTCACCAACGTATTCTAGTGAGCCTAAGATCTAAATTCTCTAACATCTTCATCTGTTCGCAATCCCATCTGAATCCCGAATTAGTTTACATTAGGTAACGAGAAATTTAAGAAAAAAACTTACATTATAGTATCTTCCGGTAAAGCGAAAGCGTTGCTATCCACATCCGTAGCGGTACCACCGGGAGCTCTAACCGTGGTGTCTGGGAATCGATATCCTTGGTAGTACTTTAGTGAGCCTCGCATGTGATGCTGGGTCTTCGTTGGGTCTGCGAACGTCAGCCCTGGCAGTTTCGGTAAACCCCACGCCATGTTCAAAGCTGATGAAACATTTTTTTATTGAAAATATAACAATAAAAGTTAGCCTTAAGTATCTAATTACTGTACAAATCATGTCCACGTGGAGGAATGGTGCAAAGAAAACTGGCTGCTGTATTACTGCGCCAGACAGCCACGCTGATCCTTTGTGCAAAAAAATGAGCCAGCCTTTCTGTCACCAATTGAGGTTTTATTGCGTTTTATTTAAGTATTAGCTGTGATGAAATGTCTCGCATAAAATCAGCACTAAGACTCATGAGTCCAAGGTCTCCACGGTCAACGAAACGAAAATGTGACTCGGTTCCCGGTCCTGATGCTGTCTCACTGATACGACACGGAGCCAATGTGTCAACGTACCTACTTTAACGCCAATTATAAAACATAATGTCCGATTATTATCGGAATAGCATTAGCGTTCTACATTGTGATAATAATATTATGTACTAGAGATTGCCCGCGACTTGGTCCGCGTGTATTTCGGTTTTTAAAGATCCCATGGGAACTGTTTGATTTTCCGGGACAAAAAGTTGCCTATGTCAATTGCAGGGACCCAAACTACCTCTGTTCCAAATTTCATGCAAATCGGTTAAGCAGATGGGTATTTAGGAATCCCGTGGGAACTCATTGATTTTCCGGGATAAAAAATAGCCTATGTCCCCGGGATATAAGCTAACTCTGTACCAAATTTCGTCAAAGTCAGTTAAACTGTTGGGCCCTGAAAAGGTAGCAGACAGACAGACAGACAGATAGACAGACAGACAGACACACTTTCGCATTTATAATATTAGTATGGATATTAGTATGGATTTTCAGAACAATATAACTAAAATTTCACGCCGAACATTTGAGAAACTTGTGCAATTTAAATCAGTGGACAATGCCAAATTGCTAAACCAAAATGCAAACTTGGCAAGAGCATTCCTTAAGTAACTGAAACTTCCATTTATACAAGTATTTAGGAGACGTCCTCAATTTCGTAATAGCAAAATGAATGTCAAGCTTTAGCTTGATCTGCTCGTCCACTAAACGCACTGTTCCGAATGAGGCTCCGAATCGTGCATGGCTAGGTTCGCCTCATGGCCCCATTTATCAGGATCTATCAGGTTGAGGATTGAATTGAACTATACAATATTTTAAACTGACGTGGGTCTAATGGCTATCTAGTTTAATGGTACGTTAAAATACATAGGTCCAAAGTACTAATAATAATTTTTTTGGTGAAAATTAAAGTTGAACCGAGTTGTTACTGTAAGAAAAAAATATATATAGATGGGACCATGGGACGAGAAAACGATCTATAAGAGGGCTCACTCCGTCACTCGTTTCATACAATCGTAGTTCCAATTTCATTTGAATATTAAGCAACCAAAGTCCATGAAATTTTGCAGACATATTCTAGAAACTAATATCTATGTCTGTGGTTTTCCAGATTTCTGTTAAAATATTCGGTTTCAAAGTTACGCGGTCTTAAAAATTTTCATACAAATCTTTGAGCCCCTGTAATTTTAAAACTACATATTTTTAGAAAAATCTAAAACACCACAGACACAGATATTAGTTTCTAGAATATGTCTGCAAAATTTCATGGACTTTGGTTGCTTAATATTCAAATGAAATTGGAACTACGATTGTATGAAACGAGTGGAAACGAGTGACGGAGAGAGCCCTGTTAAATATATACATTGATACATTATATTACTATAAGTATAAGTAAAGTGATAATTGATGACTTACCAAAAATAGGATTATAAAAGTAATATTTTGCTATAAAATAAAAGCAAGTACACCAATCATAAAATAATAATTAATATGTCTCAAGCTCTGAATCATTGTTTGTTTGGCAGATTAGTCAAATATTGTCAAAAATAAACAATTTGGTTGCTTAGAGATGACGCTATTGGTTGCCACTTGGGTTGCCAAGACTCCTTGCTGAGTTATCGATATCCATGATATCCTTGTAAAAGAGGTTTGGTTTATTAACGTTGCGTTCATCATAGCCTTTTGATAATGCTTTAATAGTTTGATTAATTAATATTATTATTGAATGAGAAGGATTAAGCCGTAGTCTACCACGTTGGCCATCTGCGGATCGGCAGACTTCAAACACCTTTGAGAACATTTATGGAGCGCTCTCAAGCATATACATGTTTCCTCACGATGTTTTCCTTCATTGTTATAGCAAGTTATTAAATTGCTTAAAATATACATTCGCTCCGAAAAGTTCAAGTGCGTGCTCAGAATCGAATCGGCGACCCCCTGACAAGGAAGCCGACGACTTACGACTAGGCTATCACCGCTTTTATTTTACAGACATACTTACTTAAAGGTTCAAAGTTAATACAATTGGATTTGCTTTTCCCCTTCAGTAAATTTTTCATTCTTTTTCCCTTCAACGAGTTCGTTATGGATAAAATACAATGAAAAAAAATGCTGGAAAGGATGACAGGGCTAAAAAACTCCGCCAATTCACTACCAGTTCATCCTGTTTTTTTTTCAAGCGACTTTAAACTTCATGCTTAATGTAATAAAGGTTAATATTACACATTCCTCTATCACTGAGTTTTTTTTAGTAGCAATGTTGTATCTTTGTGTTGGTTGAGAGCCGAATATCCTGTGAACAAATTGCTAAAAGCTGCTTTCACGACTGAACGCTATCACATATTTGTAATTGTCATATTGAATTTAGATTAATACTATCCTTATCAAGGATACAATTTTTGTGTACTAACGACAGTTTAACCAAGAATTTATAGGCTAAGTAGTTATTAGTTGTCAATAAAGAAGCTTTGCCACCTGGCTTTTATTTTACAACACGTTTATCTAAAGAATTTTATTATTGTTGTTTATTTTTGCTACAAAGGCATCATTTCGTGCTCGTTCTATTTTTAGTGCTATTCTTTTAAGAGGCGTTCGTCAGTGGCAAAGCCTCGGCAAACGCTCTGGTGAGTTGATGAGCAAACTCAGCAGTTTTAGTGAAATATGACCTATAGTAGACTGGTATTAATTTTTAGGTAGGTACTTAGTTTTAAAGAGCAGTAGAGCACTAAATGGCCGCTATAATTCATCGATATTCAGTTGAGTCACGTAATTTATAGGTATAAATCATTTCTAAAGTCTACCTTACTTTAATAATCAAGATTCTTTTAACAAATACTTCTTTTGTTATCTTCTATAATAGGTGCTCAGTTGGAATGAGTAATTTATTGATGCTCCGTTAAAAACTTAAGTTAAGAATAATTTTTTTTTTAAGTGATTAATTATTTTTCACTTTAATTAGTATGGATGTAAAATTATTAAGAGATATTATATTTATTTTATTTGACTCACCAACAACATTCATACATAAACAAATATTTACATAAAAAGATTTATGACTAACAGACAAATGGAATAAACGTTAACAGCTGGCTAGTACAGAAGATTTAGGTACAGATATTATGAAAGTTGTATTGTACCTATAATATATAAGTAAATTTATTCAGGTAGCATTATACAATATATGTATATATTTTAGGCTGATATTACAATTGAATTTAGAATAGACCAATGTAGAGTCACCTCTCGATTCGAACGAACAAGTAAAAGTTTACATGAATAAAAGTCTTTCTATTTTTATCTCTGTTGTATAAATACAATTTTACTGTTTGTAAAACTAAAGCGTCTAGTTTCCTGGCAACTAGTTTGGTTTCAGTAAAAACCTAGTATGACAAGATTTTAGCTCATAAGTTTTATTTGAATCCTGATATGGCTATCCCGATAGATCCAACAATTATCCATACTAATTATTGTGTCTGTATGTGTGCCTGTCAGCCAACTTTTCACGGCCCATCCGTTTATCCAAATTTGATGAAATTTGGTACAGGGATAGCTTGCATATGGACATAGACAAATTTTGTCCCCAAAAATCAAAGTGTTTGCACAGGAGTTTCAACCTAAATCCACGCGGATGGCGTCAAGGGCATCAACTATTAATTTATAAATAGCTATATA
Organism: Maniola jurtina; assembly: GCF_905333055.1. Taxonomy (NCBI): domain Eukaryota; kingdom Metazoa; phylum Arthropoda; class Insecta; order Lepidoptera; family Nymphalidae; genus Maniola; species Maniola jurtina. The sequence goes on from NC_060032.1 coordinate 8,027,669, forward strand.
TGCAGTAATTCCTTTATATCAATTTAGGCCCGGGTAACACACTGACAAACAAACATTAAGTGAGGTCCTAGAGGACTCGTGGTAACTTAAATATTATAATATGCTACATATTGCTATAAAAATCTTTTCACAGTGACCTGTCAAGTTTGTAATAATATCAAGATGTCGCGTCTATTGGGAATTATGTCGAGACTACAGCTGACTGGATTTTCTCGTCATACGCGACGCTATTCGGCTCTGCCCCTTGTGTATTCCGAGGACGTACGCCGAGCAAAAGCGGACGGAACGCCAATAGTTGCGCTAGAATCGACGATTATTACCCACGGGATGCCTTATCCGAAAAATTTGGAGACAGCTCGTGAGGTTGAAGACATTATTCGAAACCAGGTAAGTTTTTTGAAAAGTATAACTATTAACTATACTTCACTGTCAATTAAGGAGAATAACTTGTTATTGATTATGGTACTCATACCATGTCCAAAGATATTATGAAACCCCAGATATGCAAAGATCATACTTTCATTTATTAAGACGTGAAGACAAATACGTAGAGTATGACAACCAAGCTCGTAGCGACTCGGAATAAAATACATACATACATCCAGATAGTAGCGCGGTATTTACTTAACTTTGAGTAGAACTCTTCGAGTATGCTTAAAAACATAGTGGTCATGTCAAACGAACGATGTACTAACTGGTTTAACATAGATTTGTTGGAAATATATTTTTTTTGCGTCAGAATTAGTCTTTAACAGTAGTTTTATATTTCAGGGAGCTACGCCTGCAACAATCGCAATTCTAAAAGGCGTGCTAACAGTAGGCCTAACAAAGGAACAACTGGAGTATCTTGCAAAAGCCAAAGGTGTTATCAAGGCATCGAGGAGGGACCTGGCACCCATCATGGCAGGACAGCAAGACGGTGCCACTACTGTAGCCGGCACTATCATTGCAACTGAACTAGCTGATATACCAGTATTTGTGACTGGTGGCATTGGTAAGTAACCTTTCATCATCGAGAGTGTTCTTAGCTATAATCCAAGAAAATCGATTCAGCCGTTTAAAAGTTATCAGCTCTTTTCTAGTTACAGTAACCTTCACTTGTCGGGGGTGTTATAAATTTCTAATTTACACTTGTTTAGCTCTGTGCCCTGCCCATTGCCACTTCAGCTTCGCAAATCGTTGTCAGTTACTCTGGTTACCCCAACTCCACATTTCTGATTTGACAACGTAGAGTTTCAACCGTACTGAGTGAGTCAGAGTCAGTACAGAATGCTCGGAGTCTACTGAGTGACTCCGAGCATTCTTATATGAGGCCCTTAGGTAGCGACCATGTCTCAAGTCCATGTGTTATCACTGGCTACACACACTGTTCGAAATAACCCCTATATTGAAATTTATTTTTAAATCTTAATTCCTGAAATTATCTGGTTCATTACATTGCATAATAGTCAGAGGACAATACTGACCGAATTTTATGAAAGCAATAAGTATTTTAAGATTGCTCTGGGATAAATGTGTTGTTATTTGTAGCTGTTAACTGCGTTGTAGCGGAAGAGCTACGAGTCTACGAAGCGTAGAGCTTAACAATCATAACTAGTTTATTATGCAGATTTACTTCAGTGGCTATTGCTGTCTATAAAATTTATATCTGCAATTCTAATTTCTAGGGGATCGACCGAATTTATAATTTCTAAATTGAATCAGGTCTTGTTTGGTGAGAGATTTTGGCTTAGGCTAGTTACCATTTTTACCCGGCAATCGATTTACGTTTTTGTGTTCGGTAAAAACCGATAGATATACAACCCTAATAAAATTACCATTCCTCTACCCCGTTAGCCTGCTTCCATTTTAGACTGTGTCTTCATTAGATACCACCAGGTGAAATTGCAGTCGAGGGCTAACTTGCCAAATAAAATAAAATAAATCTTAAATACAATTTTTACTTAGTAAGTAACACAGAAGCATTGCTTATGTTGTAGTAGGTCTACGCTGTATCAAGAATATGACATATTGGATGCGAGGAGACAGCTAGGGCGCTGTACCGTATAATTTTATCGGTGAAATCCCTTTATGTATAAAAAGTTGGCGTTGGCTCAAAGCTTTCGGTAAGTGCGGGCCTACATGCGAAAGTTGTTTGCTAATTATATCAAGATCCTTTGATTTGTATTTTATGTTAAACTCTTAGTCTATTTGTCTCATGAAGTCCTTACGTATTGAATATATATTCACCCAAGCAAGTATAGAGTTTTGTCTCGTGGTCTGTGTGAGTACATAATTATTTGCAAGGTCGATATCCTACGGAGTAGCTTGTAAAGTGTAATATCAACAATAAGTTGAAACATAACCTAGGATTTTTGTTAACAAGGCGGATAATATATTAGTGCCAACATCCCACAAAAGTCATTAAAAAGTTATTGTTCGTTACGCAACGCGATGAAATATTCCAAATCCTCAAACCGCAGAGTCCACAGTAATTCTGTAAACAAATTGGTCTAAGATTTATGCGAGCCGTATTGGAAGTATGTTCGCAGTTTACTCACGAGATTTTGCGGGTTGATATTGGAATTGGAGGTCGCGTGGAATTTGTTATTAATTTCATCACTCATTCATCACGCAGCTCGTGCGCTCTAATTGAATGCGGTGCTTGCTAGTGAATTCATTCGTGCTAAAATTCACGAGCATTCCACCATAGTCCATACGGCAGCGGATAATTGAACTTACCGTGGAATGCTTACGTATTTTGTACAATGTTATATGCGGTTTGCCTGTAATTAAAATTTTATGGAATAGTTTCACCTCTCCGCAAATAATTTATTCTACCCACCTATGCTCTAATTAAAATTAAACTATTAATTGTATTAATTTTTGATGCGGTATTTAATTTAAAACGTAATATATTCGTTCTATTTTCAATTTAGTATTTTAAATGGAAATAGGTTTTCAAACACTACGCTTTTACTTTTAAATAGCGCGGCCTTACTCTCGAGTCTCGACAAATAATTTAATTAAAAACTAATGAATGTTTAATTTGTTCAAGTTAACTTAATTATGTCAAATAGCTGAAACAGTTTTGTAATAAGGAAAGAAGTGCTAAGGTATGAATGGATAGAGACATTTATTTTATCGATCGATCGATGCGCAAAATGTTTGAACATGGTTTGAACTCATATCGCTAATTATACCTAAGTTGTTTATTCGCCTTATTACTAATATTACTTTAGCGCTATAACAAAACTAAACTGGTACCATCTGACTTAAGGCCGACTTACACCAAGCACGTACACGTGACACGTGCGTAGTGACGCGAGTATACTCCTAACACACCGGGTTACGCATACGTCCACGCTTTACGTAAGCGGTGTGCCATGTTTCGTACAGTTCTGTACATCACAACGCAATGGTACGCGCTACGTCTACGTTTACGCAACGCTTACGCAGCCTGTGTGAACGAGCTATTAAACCGCAACTTTCACCCGAATGCCAGTTTACAGAAAATATAAAATTCAAAAGAGCCTGTTAGGTTTATTTCAAACAAGTACACTGAAAATGTATTCAATTTGAATGGCAAAGCCACAGCTAACTTAAGCCGGAGTTACGAGTAGGTAGTCGCGGGCACCGGACCGTTCTTCCTTCCGCTCTCGCCTGTCCTGCCTTTGTTATTAGTTATAATCTCCATAAATGTATATATCCTATACTTTATAAGAGTACCTACATAATATATTATCATTTTTATTGAAAGATAGGTCTGGATAGGACGACAATCATTCTATTATTTTATATAACTTTATAGGCATTAACGATTCAATATCAAAATAATAATATGATTATCAGTAGTAGTATTGTCGACAATATAATGAAGTTTTATTGCAGGTATAATATATTTGCAACGTCATTGCATGGAAAATGTGGAAATGTATGTAATTAATTTTAAGACCTTTGTGAACCTACATTTACTGCAAATAAATGATTGATTGATTGATTGATCATCTATAATAATATTATAAAGCGGTAATATTTGTAAGTTTGTTTGTAGTAAGTAATCGTTTGAACTACTGAACCGATTTTGAAAATTCTTTCACCAGTAAAAAGCTGTATTACTCCTGAGTGACATAGGCTATGTTTTATTATCAAAAAAAAAATGCCTACGAAAATTGTAATAAGCTATGCGTGCGAAGCCTAGACGGGTCGATAGTGCTTAATAAAAAGCATTGATGAGGTCTACATTGGAGCGCCCTTGCCTAGAAGATGCCTATTCACTCTTGCTTCTAAGATATTTAGGGTATACATGTTAGAGGAAGCACGGAAGACACACCTCAGCTGTTCGTATCATGAACGTGAACGAAAACGTTTCGTGCGACTATATTGACATGTCGATCAAATAAGTATGTCGACATTCACAGTTTCTTTTATCTATACTTTACAAGGTTTCTCAGAAACGGATCTAGCAACTTGAATTAAATGTATTTACTCGTAAGTAACGTTTTCTGTACCAAGGTTATCTTAGTACTTAGCGGTTTTATTTTTAAAAACCGCGGGCATCATTTTAATACAACGAAAGAGATTTGTAAGCTTCGATTAACATTTACATTCAACGAAAAACTGTTTTCGCCTGAGAAATTATTCAGGAAGTTCATCGAAACAGTTGTCTTCTCTCGTTCAATTATTCATAGTCATATCATATAGTATAGTTATTGTACAACTGCTATAATGTGATTGTTTGAATGTTTAGAACTTATCTACCCAGTTCAAAGTCAGTATACCGAAGATTGCTATGATTTGAAACAATTCGCCAGGTGGTGTGCATCGTGAAGGTGAACACACAATGGACGTGTCAGCAGATCTCACTGAGCTGGGGCGCTGCAAGACATTGGTCGTATGCAGCGGTGTCAAGTCAATTCTAGATATTGGACGAACACTCGAGTTTTTGGTAAGTGTAAGCGTAGACGTGCGGTCTATAGTATGTTTAACAACACAATTTTTTGAACCTTTTTTGTGGTTGTTAAATAGCTACTTAGTTAATAAATAAAGCTCAGCTTGAATTTTTTACGACAGGAAACTCAAGGAGTGACAGTGTGTTCTTTTGGCGAGTCCAACGATTTTCCAGCATTTTACACCACGTCTTCAGGATATCACGCGCCTAACCGCGTGACCGATGCTCTACACGCAGCTCGAATTTTGTATGCTGCGCGGCAGTTACGTCTCTCTTCTGGTATAGTTATTGCTGTACCAGTGCCTGAAAAATACGCAATGGACAGTGAGTATATGTTTATTATCTTAAAACGTATCATTTTTAACCCCCGACCCAAAAAGAGGGGTGTTATAAGTTTGACGTGTGTATCTGTGTATCTGTGTGTCTGTGTATCTGTGTGTCTGTGTATCTGTGTGTCTGTGTATCTGTGTATCTGTCTGTGGCATCGTAGCGCCTAAACGAATGAACCGATTTTAATTTAGTTTTTTTTGTTTGAAAGGTGGCTTGATCGAGAGTGTTCTTAGCTATAATCTAAAAAAATTGGTTCAGCCGTTTAAGAGTTATCAGCTCTTTTATAGTTTTCTTGTAGAAAAGAAGGTTAGATAACCGTTAGGTTCATAATATTATGTCAATAGACAAATGTCAAGCTGTCAAGATGGACGTTGCCTAAATACATAATTATTTATTTGAAAATAATGTTTTGGAAAACTCAAATACTTTGGATCGTCGGGGGTGTTATAAATTTTTAATTTACACTTGTTAATCGATTTTCAAAAAGGGGAAGTGTCTCAATTCGTTGCGTTTGCTTTCTATGTCGGTGTGTGCTTATGCACACCGACACCGATAGTACACCGATATCTCCGATATTTGTAAACTGATTTGCAATATGTAATTTTCTTTACTGAACAGAGGATCGCGAGATGGTCTCATAATTAGTTTTGGATCTTTAATCTGACTATACTGCCGATTTTTGCCCACCTAAGTTTGGAGATTCAGCAACTGTAGATAATTATATTGGTAGGTACCAAGTTACGACTTCATGATTGAACTACAAGTACCAACTCCGGAATCCTGATGATGCAGGATACAGCACTTCTAATTCTATACCGTGCAGATTCAGGAACTGCAGTTGATGATGATAAAAAGAAACTAGAAATCAATGTGTAACACTCGCCTCGCTTCAGCATAATATTACTGTTTGTATACGTGTAGAAAAAAAATTGTGTACATACATTAAAAAAAACCGAACCGAATTGAGAACCGCCTTTTTGGAAGTAGGCCAATAAAAGATAGTTTTTAATTTGTAGTGGTTTTTGAAGACGGTCTACGAAAATATTTTTAGATAGAGGGGAATCAGTTTTATGTTGGTGGTATCAATAACATTATAATATCTCATTTAAAAAGATTACAACAAAACTAATATTGGTTGAAAGCAAAGAGTTTCATAAAAGTTAACCCAAAGTAATGAAAAAGATATGCAAATTAAAAATGTATAACAAAAAAGAGTGTCATAATTTGCATATCATATTATCCGAGCGTACCAGTTTGCTATTTGCATACATTCTATACCTTTTTGCATACGACACAAGCTCAATGGCGTTCTTACGATCGTACCCTTTAAAAAAAAGACCTTTGGGGAAAGGTAGAGTAGGTATAATATAATGTGGTGGCATTTAAAGGTCTCCTTTGAAGTAAATTACCGCAACGGTGTATAAATGTACGAGCATTTTCTTATTGAATTCTAATTGGATAACATACATCAAGTTTCGATAACAGAGAGGATTTCTTCAGTTTCCTCAAAGTATTTAATCATTTTAATAGGCCACAAAAACTTTTATGATATTTAAAGGATTTATTCCCGTTTGCACAGGTAAAGTCATTGAAACAGCTATCCAAAACGCATTAGTTGAAGCCAGTAAACAAGGAATTACAGGCAAAGAAGTAACTCCATTCCTTTTGGCTGCAGTGTCTACAGCAACGGGTGGTGCATCGCTTGATGCCAGTATCCTTTTGAACTTACAATTTTTACCAAAAAACCGTAACTGTTATTTCACGATATACTTACATGAGTTCTTCTCGTAAGATTTTGGACGTTACATCATGTACTTATAAGAGCGATACGGTATCAATGGCATCGCATCGTAGCAAAAAATGCTATTGACTACTACTTTTTAAACAAACGAAACTCCTCCTTACTTGATATAAATATACCTCTGCCCTTGTCTATAGAAGAATTATTTAAATCAAGTCGCTTGTATGAAGTGTTGGAGGACATAAGGATTCAGAAATGAAACAATAAAATACAATTATAAGGAAAGACGCTTTAATATAATAAGAAACAATTTCTTGGGCCATTAAAAATCTTTAATTACAATCTTGACCCGCTCCTAACGAATGCCAGCAGTAAATTTAACGTGTAGAAACATAAATGCTCCTAAAATGATACCAGTAAAGCTAATTGCCGCAATTTTTTCCCTTAATGACTCCCAGACATCGCGCTCATAAAGAACAATGCTAAAGTCGGCGCCGATATTGCCGTCCAATTTCAAAAACTGAGGAATGTTGACAATTTAGAGAACGCTTTTAATATCGGGGTCTCAAAGAGCCCGGGGAAATGTACGACGAATTCTTCGAGACGGTTCCATACTTCGTGCGCTGTGGGTATCAAAGGAGAAGAAAATATGATAAAATATAATGATTTAGGAGGCGACGTGCTCGTTATCGGTGGAGCCAACGTCGACAGGACATACAGAGTGACAGAAGAATCCGTTCAGGTGAGTTTTCAGACAGTTATGCCTGTAATATAACTGTAGGCATAGATATGTAGGTAATTGGACGAATTTTGTACATTAAAATGTGTTTGGAAAATTGTAATCGGAAGAAGTTTTATCCAAAATCATATTACATACGTATGTACCAACTACTTAGTAAGTACATGTAGGTAGGTACATTTATAATATTAGTAGGTACTAACTACTAATATTATAATTATGTGAAAATATGTCTGTATGCTACCTTTTCACTGCCCATCCACTGGTGGATGCGACGGGTTTGCCCGCGAAATTCTTTAATTTGGTTTATCGTAATTTGTAAACTTACAAACGACAAAGTAGGCTTATGGCACTTTAATTGCGCCAATGGCAGTATCATCCCCTCCAACTAAGCGTTAAGCTTGTGCTAGGAGTGGGTACAACAATAGTGCAACGGATAGGGTTTGAACCGCCAACCTTTCGGAATTCTGTCCGCTCCTCAACCGTTGAGCTATCGAGGCTCTAAAAATTAGTAAACTTATTATTTCTTCGTGAACATATTTTAATTTTTCTTGTGATATAGGTAACCAGAAATTCACGGTTTTCGGATCTTTTTCTTTACTTGTGCTATAAAGACCTACCTGCCTGCCTAATTTCATAATTCTAGGTCAACGGGAAGTACCCTATAGGTTTTGATCCCCTTTTCTTGTCAGACACGACAGACAGACAGACACAACAGACAGACAGACCTACAACAAAGTAATTTTATAAGGGTTCCTTTTTTCTTTTTGAGATACAGAACCCGAAAAATTACCCAAACCGTCGAAGCACCAACCCTTTGCTGCCGATACCGCCCCGGCATTTATGCTTCAGACATTCAGAACACACCGCTTGCCTACCTATTTAGTTCCTTAGCACACTACGTATAATCAATTTAGCCAACTTACAAATTGCTCCAACTTTTCTCATTTGTCCTTTAAGATTTGCGTAGTTTTTGTAACTGTCGTTAGCTGTTATGAAACCTATTCCCGAAATGGCTCCCTTTCTCCCTTATATTGCTTTAATGCTGTTGTTTAGAGGTTTCAATAAAGCTCTAGCATTGCCTACAGAGTAAGTACAGTATTGCCGGAATCAGAATTTTCTTTTAACAATGGTAAGAAAAGTTGGAGAACCTACCATATTATCACAAAGTAAGGAATGTCTACTCTTTACTCTCCAGTGTGGTATTATTATCCCCAATAAGTCGCCTAATATTACTTGATTATTGAAAGGGATCAAATCCCTCCACAATGAGGATCGTGAAAAGAAAGAGGTTACTACATAGCTTATTAAAGTTTACTAACGCATGGTTGCTAAGTACATCATAAAGATAAGCGTAATTTTTGTAACTCTTAGTAAAACATACTTACATAGTTGCTGTTTTCCCGTCTTTAGCTTAAAATTTACATTAGAAGACTTCTAGAGTTTGCTTTCTAAAATATAGCCTTAAATAATGGTGTATCTACAAAGTCAAAGGCGGTTTGGCCTAGTTCCCGTATGCCGGTTAATTGCCTCGAGGAACATCGAACTACCTCCGTAACTATGGATAGTTGGATTGTTGTGCAAATTTTGGCAATTTAGGTAGTAAATAACCTCAGAAAACACGCTACCTATGTCCTCTAACGGATTTTTGTACATTTCGTTTATTTAACTTGTTTTTGCCATGGGGAAATCTTGAGGAATATCTTCAACAGTAAGATGAGAAGACTAGATATATTTTAGCCTCTGGAACCTAGGACTTTTTCGAAATAATGTAAATGTATAAAATAAATAGATTTTGGTTTATAGGATTTATAAAAAAATGCAGAACATTTTAACAAAGATTTTATTTAATGCATTTATTTATGATAATATTAGCTCAGTCGCCTAGTGCGTACCTTCGGAAAGTTGTAACAAGGCTATTTTGAAACAAGATTTTTCGAAAATACACGTTAAAAACTAAAGAATTAAAAAAGTACTAGGCAAAAGTCATCCATGAATGAAAATATTGAAATATTTACTAACATTTTTTTGAACAGGTAAGTAAGTCATTGGACACAATTCTTACGCACTTCCTAAAGGAGATCGCACATTGCCGCAAGACACGTAGGAGGTGCAAGAGACGTCAGAGCCGTAAGTGTGGCGCTTTTTAACACTTTTTTTTGTATTGAAAAATGCAAGCGACGCGAGCACCATCGGACTTAGCGTAAAAATGCGTAAAGCAGAAATCACGTAGCTCGAATGACGACTTCTTCGATACAATCAATACGGCCGAATCTTTGCTGATAACATCATACGTATTTTTATTTTTGAGAAATGCGTGGGTGCGCCTCTTGCGGCTTTTGAACCTCTTGCATCTTTGGAAAGTCATGGTAAACGATTAGTACTTACCTTTAACCTTTAAATTAATATGATATTGAGAATTTCAACGTTCTGGATAATCTATCGCAGATAACATACCTATTACCATAGATATGTCCTATTACATAATAAACGCTCATATGGGCGTAAAAAGCTCACTGGAATAAGGATTTTAGCCCAGCGACATTTTTATGATATTTATATTATTAGGTAGTTACAATACCTATCTGCACTTTTAAAGATTCTTTAAGTAGTATCTTCCTACATGTGCCTGTTCACAAAAATTGTTACCTGTTAACGTTGCCTATTTTATATTATTTTATATTCCAGTGCGGTTTAGAAGTTAGAATTATTCATACCGAGTTAGGACGACTGTAAATATGACTCACAGGTATTTCAAATTATTCATAGGCTGGTATGACTTTTGGTGTACTTAAGCTCTGATTTAATAGAAAAGCGGTGCAGTTACATCAGAATATCTATTGAAACTAGAAGGAAGGCGTTTTTTTGACATTGTAACATAGATCGCTTCCTCTACCGTTATGGTACGGCTTCCAATACCGTTATATGAAGACACCGCTATCCTAGGAAACATGAGCTTTACAAATATACAAATATTTTCGTAACATATTTCTAGTATGATTAATAGGTAGGATGTTTAAATAAAATAATATGACACATATACGACTACAGCTGTTTGAGCTTTAATTTTTCACGATGTTATAATTAACTGTTAAGTACAAAGTTCCCATATCAAATTTAAGTATACTTTACTAGTACTGTGAAAATATCGCTCAAACGCTCTATTTAATTGAAAATATAGTGGTAAATCGAAACATTCGTTCAAAACTATACAACTTTAACGGCTCTTATTAAAACATAATTTTGAATTACTGGTAGTTTTTAAAAGTTTAGTTGTTTTTTTAATCAATTCGAAAACCTTTATATGTATATTTTGTTCAACGATAAAAATGGTCAGCCATTGATTATAAAAGGTACGTATATTATAGGTAATAGCTGTAGGTCGCACATCAGAGATGAGTTTCTGAGGTCCATTTAACAATGGTATTTAATATCGAATTCTTTAATAAACTCAACATCAGTTATACGATTTCATAAGCCAAGGCACATGTTATTTTACCATTTGGAAGAAATTGCAGGATTTAGATTTGATCCTAGCTACATATTATCCAACTTTCCGAATATAGGTACAAATTTTAATAAGATTGGTACATTCAGTGACAACAATATTAAAAAACTATTCTTCTGCATAAATTCACAAAATATTATACCTACTCTAAGCGAACATAATAGTTAATTTTAATAGTCATTACAATATTTCTAAAAAGTTACACCATATAAGTACAAATGTATGTGTAGTTTTGCGAAATGGATAAAACGCCACTGCATTTTTAGGCGAAAGAACTAGACGTGTTCTGTACTTAGATATAGCCCGAGAGACGTTCGAAAGATTTCGTTTCGCAATACATCTCTACTATAGGTACAATTTGCATAGTAACACAAATTGTGTAAGCAATCTTTGTCATTACACTCGACTCAATGTTATAAAACAGTTTATTCCGTATATCCACCCTAAACCAGCCACCCTATCGCGTACATACTTACTCGAAAAGGTATGTTCGTCAATCCACCTTATTGAAATGCATTTTTTTTTATTCCAGGATGGATAGAGAGACATACCTACGGTTCCGAGTATTCACCCAAAAGTGGCTGTTTTAGAGTGGATAAATGGAAATCACGTATAAAACTTTTCAAAAAACATTTGCAGCTCTAGTACAATCCACATTATTCAGTACAGGTGTAGCTGATTCAAGAATAATTATTATGTATCCAGAAAGAAACCTATTTTCTGACTCTCGGTCTACATTAAGGATAGTTTCGTTTCACCATATTGCGCTCTGCCCGTTTCTTTGGAATACTTATCTAGATTATGTAATTTTTGGTTCTTTTTAAAAATACTAAATTTTACAGTTACATATTGTGTTCTACTACATCATGCTAGTTCTTTCTATCTGAGTATGGTCCTACGCACAAACATCGACTGACTAGCCTTGATCGTACGTACGGTTTGACGTTTTACGTTTGGTTTCTATATTCAATCTATCCGTTTGTTTTTACCTAACCTAACATAAGCCTTCTCATTTTAAGAGGAAAACCTGCGCTCAGCAGTGGGCCAGCAATGGATTTATCATGATAAAGTAGGTAATGTCTCGATAAGTTAATATAAGACAAGCAAGGTTGTTATTTATCAGCAATGATTTCCTCTTTTTGACAAAGTTGCTACGTAACTTATCGAAACATTTCTACAGAAAGACTGAATATGGAAACCCCACGTTAGCCGAATTTTTAGGAAACAAGTCTCAACTAATTTGGTAGAATAGTTTTGTTCTTAGAAATAGAAAAAACATTGCATTCTCCTTGACAATAACCCATCTCTATTGCTTTTCAAATGGCATGTCGTACATCCAAAATCGATGTATATGCGTAAGCCCTATGAATAGCTAATTGTATATTAACCCGATCTCTCTACCTCACGGTTCTGCGTAGCAAATACATTCACTATAAACTGAAACAACCATAAACGTAATGAGCTTTATTAATAAAAAGTTAAACTTAAAATGGGCATTTTCATCTTTGTTTTCACTTAGCTTGCAAGAAAACCCGAACCTCTCACACCTTTCAGGTTGACAGGCAGATAAGGAACCCGAGCGTTAAGTCTGCGTGTTGACGTTTTGTACTCTGGTTCTGCAATAAAGTTTTTTTTAAAGTATGTAAAAGTATTAGGTAGGCATAATATTATTAAAGTATTCATTATTTATTTAAAGCCGGATGTGTCCGAAAGTTTTGGCCGACGCACGCCGAAGGTTCTAGCAAGCGCCGAAATTGAACGAACTGTGAATGCGTGTGAGCGCAATGGAAGAGGCGACGAGCATGGGGCTGGTGTCGAAATGTTTCAACAACATAACAGTCAACATAAACTTAAAAAACTATTATTTTATTCACATTTTGGAGGAATTCTTTAAGCTTGAACAGAATTTCTTAAGGCTGTACGGGAGCGGAGTGTAGGCTCGACCGTACCAAAAGGAGATTTCCCACCGAGCGGTTTATTTGGGTTCGTGTATCAAGTGATTTGATAGATTTTCGTATTTTCGTATAAGTTAGAAGCGCCCTCTTGTAGCAACTGTTGCAACCGCCACAAGGCTATTATATCGGCCTCGGCTGTGGCCAAAGCTTGTGGTCGGCTTCGGCCAAAAATCGACTTTTGGTCGAACACTCCCCCATGTGAACGAAAACAGCGAAAAACAAAACAAAACTTTGTTATCTCAACAGTCAACACTCGGAAAATCACTTGTTTACGGGGAAAATCTTTAAGATTGCTTGCTAAGTGAAATAAAAGTTAAAGGTAAGAAGCAAGAGTACCCAGTTCAAAGTTTAATTCTCTTAGGAATTAGGTTACACCTATATACACAGCCATTTAATACGTAAATGCTCCCATTACCTGACTTTTAAAATCAAATTAAGTCCGAATGTATAACCTGCGTATCAGAAAGAGGCTGATCTGCCGTATTACTAGAATACAAAAAAAAAAAGATTTTGTGTTGTAGTTCATTTTAAACTGGTTATTAGCTTTTATTCTTAGGCACTACGTCAAATAAGCTCATATCAGTACTATTTTGTTGACCTGTCCATACACAACTCGCATTCTACACATTTACATACAAAACGAATCTAATATTTACAATAATAATTTATTGATATCTAACAAAGGATGATAATAATAGGATCTTGGACTGTTTTATGAAAAGTATCTCAGCCTATTGTTTAATGTTTGTTAAGCGACTAAAATGCTGCTAAAAATATTTTCCCGCAAATATTACTCTATTTTTAGGTAGGTACGTTAAAATTGAAAAATATTTGTCGTTTATCACCTTGTGACTTCATTGATCGCCTTAAAAATAAAGAAAAATCTAGATATTTCTTTAATAATTTATTCTAGCCCCATAAACTACCGCTGTACAAAACACCATATCATTTTATTACTACAGTCCAAGGCCCTATTAAGTCACAATTCTCTGATCAAGAGTTGGTCCAAAGCAGAAATTCCGTAAAAACCAATAAAAATATTAAATGCCTATGTAATTAGTTTCTGGTGTTGGTGATAAAATTTATACTATTAATAGATTAGCCACCAACTGAAAAAAAAATTATAATACCTACTGATACAGAAATATTATTGACAAGAAAATATTAAAAAACTGAAATGAAAGTGGGGATACATTGTCTGTATACCGAATAGGTAGGATGGGAGATAAAATTCCTTACAATGTATACCCATGTAATAGAACCAAGAATTGATCAGAAGTAGTTAATTAATAACAAGCATTACCTAAACAACATTATAAGTGAATTGATAAAAAGATAATTTTGTTTTCTTTGCACAACGTATAGGTGTAATATTTAATCTATTGGTATAGGTACAATCAAAAGCTGCCGACTTATGCCTAATAAATAATACAATCAATAATTTAATCATTAATTAATCGTAATATTTTTGTCTAGTAATTTGCTTGTTTCGAGTTACGCACACTTAACCGTCTTTCAGTGGCTACGCATTTCTTCTGATCACACGCCTATTCGTTCACGTTTGTAACGGTAAACTAAAACACTTAAATAAACTATGAAATTTTCATAAATGTGTTAACTGCCAAGCATAGGAACTAAACACAAGCTTTGCTCGTGGATTCGATTTACTTCACCTAAATTACTCGTTGCCACTTAATAATCAAAGTTCACGCTGATCACAATTTATCTAAAATAACAACACGAAATATCCTTCCACTAAAACAGTCAGGACTGGATTACTATTTAAGAACATAAGATATTCGTAGTCAATAAAATCAGTTCATTGAATTGACAGCGGCGCTATCGAGCCGCGGCGGCATCTGCACCGAACGCTAGCCACGCGATCAGCTTAAAGTTCGAATTCGGAGCGTGTGTGGCGGCGGTGGTCGAGACGCACGCGAGCCCCCGAGCGGCGCACGCACACGGGCACGCCGCGCGCCATCGGGGGCTCCACCTCGAAGCCGTCTGCCGGGAACGAGCGCCAGCGCCGCCCGAACAATCGCTCCAAGTAACATCTTAGTCAGATTCGAGTCGCCGCACTGTCTGCTGCCAGAGGTCGGTATTCCCCTCGCGCCAGCTCCCGCATCTCGCAATTGTTGTTTCCGTTTACAGTTTTGGGGCCGAGCGGTTCGTCGTGCAAGCTGCGCCGCGAGCAAGGCTCCGAAGCTCGCCCGAGAAGGGCTTCCCGCTCGCCCGCTCGGTCCGGGCTGCCGCCGTGAGTGCGAACTCCTCCGTTGGCGTTCACTGCGTTAACGATGACGGTTTGAGATAAAGGCCCGCCGTGTAACGGACTGCCGTCGAGTAGCTCTCCCGCACCGAGCTCACTTTGCAATATTCTAATTTTCTGAATCATTTCTTTTATTTCGTATCTCAATATTCCAAGGAAGCACAACTTTAGAAATGCTATAACGCAATAGCCTAAAACAAATAGCGCGTCCGCAGTTCTCCGAAGCCACGAAAGTAAACGTTCAGCACAAGCAGCCGTATGCGGCACGCAGTGAACGGGCGTGAACGGGAGGGGCGATGAAGCGGATGTGGCGGCGAGCGAAGCCGGCGTCACGGCGGGAGTGTGTGCTGGTATCCGACAGCAGCTGGGTGGTAATACAGTGCGGTTGAACGCGGTGAAATCTGATGGGCCTGTTACCCCACAGCAGCGCTGTTCTCTCTGAAGGCGATCCCAGGCCTCCGCGAAGTCGACGTCTAAGTCGTAGTCTCTCGCTAAGCGTATGCGTAGTTGCGGTCGTAATTCTCGGCAAACACGTTCGAATCGAAATGCCCAATAGACACCTATCGCAGCGTCTCCGACCAAAAGCGCCAGGAGTGCTAGCCAGTAGGCGTTGAGCATGCGTTCGGAGAGGCGCAAAGCGGCCAAGCAACCTAACAGTTGCAACAGACCGGCTTGCACCGGTAGGGCTGCGTATCCGTAGAGAAAGCCGGGCTGCGCAGCGCCGAGGCCGGGCACGAGCGCTCGGCGGTAGTCCGCCAGCGCGCGGCCTGCTGCTGCACAAAACGCGAGCGCCCCTAGCAGCAGTGCCCCGTTGCACGCGTAGATCCAGATGCGGTAATAGCGCATTGCGCGGTGCGCAGCGGGGTAGTGCGCGGGGCGCGCGGGCGGCGGCAGCGTCATGGTGGCGGGCGCCGCGTCATCGCGCCGCCCGCGCCCGCGCCGCCGCCACGCGCCGCGCCCCACGCCTCTGCAACAATTCAGTGCCCTGGTTATGGTAGGTATTTTTTTTTAATTTACAGAAAAGCGCTTGCTGCTGCAATCAGACCTGCTAGCAAGGGATGATGCAGCCTAAGATGGAGCGCGTTAGTCTAGAAATTATGACTCCACTATCCGAGTTCGGAAAATGATTCGAGCTCCGGCATACAATAGTTCGGCATTCGGCAAATCAACTGACCACACTGTTCGAGATACGGCGAATGTTTTGTGTTTGGCGAATTTTTGAATAAGTTTGGTAAGTCTGCTGGCTGGCAGAGACGACGTTCTGTGATAGCGAATAGTCCCTCTAGTTCCGGAAAGACACAGAGTTTCCGCGGGATTTTAAAAAATCCATAATATTATCCACGCTTGTAAATTATAAGATATACATTCGGGTTAGCATGAATATGCGGAGCGATACGATAGAATCGCGATATTATTACGAATTATTTGCCGATGCCCGATGGTGAAGCTAATGGTGGTCACAAAAACTCTATTTCTGCGACTTTTTTGTGATACTCTTTGAATAGTATTTAATAATGCTTGCTATGTTCTAATCTAACGCATGATTATATTAGTCACTTATTCCTAAAAAAACACTCGTAATCTCTAGCTATACCTACATAATATGACAGAAATATGGCTGCCAAATCCTAGTTTGGAATTCCTATAAATTGTTGGTTTACCGTACACTGAACAAAGGAATATTTCACAACCTCTCAAAACCATAATTGTAAATAGAGCCCATTCATTTTCGCAGCGTCACAGTTTTTGTGGGAAACTGCCCTAACAGACTATTAATTGATTTATATCTTGTAGAATCTTCCTAACCTACTTACAACATGATAAATAGCCTCAAAGAGATAATGCCGGGCCTTAAGTATCTAAGTATTGCCCCTATTCAGAACAGCACAAGTAGAACGAACGAACGAGGGCAGGAAAATCGCTTACAAACTTCCAAAGTAAATAATTGCCGTGAAGAATACTTGAAAATTTTCTTTTAAAAGTTATAGAAATCGTGGAGCTTAGAAGCTGATATGAGAGAAAGCAATTCTTCAATTTCTAGTTTTCTGAAGATAAAGTATTTTCACTTAGAGGTACATAGATTGCGGTAGAATTTTTCACTGTAAAAATTCTACCCAAAAAACTGGAAAACCTATCTAAAGGACGAAAGTTCGAACACAATAAAAATGCAGTTCTATTATGTTAGTTAGTTATATTTAGTTATATTATGTTATGTATATTAAGATGTCTCTAAGTTCTCAAGCATTGTTAGACTAGGATAATGCCCGTTACTTCGTCTGTATGGATTTAAGGGTTTAGGAACTCTTTAGTTTTAATCGGGATGAAAAGTTTCCATCTCTATCGCCGGCATTCAAGCTAAGTAGATCTGTAGAAAAGTCGTCCATGGACCATGAAAAGCTAGCAGTCAGATAGACAGACACACTTTCGCATTTATAATATTAGTATGGATTTATACATATATTATGATATTTATATTAGGAAAAGAAAATAATAATGTAGTTAGTATTAAAAAATCCTTACAATCCGCCGCCCGTGCCTTGTTCTCGAAGTCTAGCTAGTCACAGAAGGGGGCGGGTGAGCCTTTGCAGTGCGCCTAGCAGACCGGTGCGGGGCCTGAAACAACATCAATCTCAAATCAGAACATAGTACAACTGGGTCGGTACAGATTCAAAGCGTAGTTGCTATAAAACTATAAATGCAAAAGCACAGATTTTGTATATTTTAATGTTATCATAAGAACGCTCTGATTGACTCAGCGAGCAAACGAGAGATGTGTTTGTAGTTTCAAATTTACCGTTGAATTATTGAGGTTTTGATGAAATAGAAACTGGCCGAATGATATCGCACATTGAAGACAAAAGTAATCCTATCAAAGACGACTCTATCCAAAATCTCGATTTTTCAATATGGCCTATACTATACAAGTGTAAATTAAAAATTTATAACACCCCCGACAAGTGAAGGTTACAGTTATAACTAGAAAAGAGCTGATAACTTTCAAACGGCTGAACTGATTTTCTTGGATTATAGCTGAGAACACTCTCGATCGAGCCACCTTTCAAACAAAAAAAAACGAAATTAAAATCGGTTCATTAGTTTATGAGCTACGATGCCACAGACAGATACACAGATACACACGTCAAATTTTTGGGCAAAGCCATTTTGTTTTCAATGTGCGATATTGAGTCTAAAGTGTTGAGATTTAGATATGAGTTTTCTCGTAGCCGTGTAGGAAGGATTATAAGAAATTCTACTACAGCGAAGTTGGGGCGGGTCAGATAAATGTCAGTACACATCGTACATAATAAGAAAGCAGGTCACTTCGCTAGAGATGAGAGAATCATACTTAGGTTGTTGTAACAGTTTTCCAAAACTGATATCCTACTTATCATTATCATTCCTTATTCACATTCAGCTCCACATGAATTAGTTTTGCGTGTCATTTTGGTTTGGTAGCCTTATCTATAATAAGTAGGTACCTACTCATATTATTTAGGATTTATTTATCATTCAATCATCGTTATCATTTTTCACCCATCACCGGCTCAGTACTGTACACGAGTCTCATTCTCAGAATGAGAAAGGTTTGCCATAGTTATCTAATTGACCAATGTTTTTATAGCGTTAAAGATTTTTTAGATAGCTGTAAGATCTGACATATTATTATTATTGATTTATGATATTATTATTATTTTAATTGTTACTGATTGATTTATGATTTTTTATTATTATTGTTTTATGATTTATTAATCTAATTAATAGTAATAATAGTAGTAATAGTTTGCCAGCTGGCTAACTGTAGATTGGCAGACTTCGAGAACATTATGGAGAACTTTCAGGCATGCGGGTTCGCAAATGATATTTTCCTTCAGTGTTAAAGGAAGGGATATTTAATTGCTTAAAACGCTCGTAACTCTGAAAAATTATAGGTGCCTGGTATCAAACCCCGGACCTCTCGGCTAACTATCACCGCTTTTTCTAACTTTTATCATTCAATGATACCAAAATCTATGTTAAGGATAATATTATACTACTACGAAATATTATATCGAGCTACCCGACCCGATTTATTGTTCTTGGTTGTATACTTCATAACGGAAGGTCGTGTCTGCAATCAAGTGCCTTCGTCGCGATGGTAATTGATAACTATAGCCTTCAACTATATTCGGTCTTCGGCTTTTTTCATAGCGGCTGTAAGTGAAAGGCCAGTAAGTGATTTAAGCTAGTCCATTTATGATGCATAAATGAGCTCACTCGCCATATTATTTGCGCTGTCAACTGGCATATTAAAAGGACGTTTCACCCTTAAATTAAGGACTAAAATCGTCGAAAAAAGGGCCTTTGCTGGAAACCAAGACCATATTTAAGCGTTATTTATTTATTATTTCGGTATCTTTACATAATATGAGAAACAAGTTTAACGTAAAAGGTACTTAGAATTGGTTGAAATATGTAAAATTGTCCATAAAGGCTTATCTTATCTTAGTAAGTCCTATTTATCATCCATGAAAGTAGGAATCCTTGGCTATCCTATGGAACTCCATGGCTTTAACTTTGCTTTTTAAAATCTGTTTCGTATCAGTTTTATTCTACAGCAGGAAAATTGCCATACATAAGCCACATACAATCTCTGTTAGCAGGGTATATTATATATGGTCGTTTGATTTAGTGTCTATAAACCGGAGTTGCTTGTTAACCGCAAGTCGAAGACACTTGAGTGTCTCCAGTGCAGACGTACAGAGCGATCGAGATTAGAGATTGTTTGCAACTGGGATATTGAAACCAGGGTACGTCGGTCGATGTCTTGTTCAAGCTTTTATCTTGGAAATTGTATTAAACTCATATGTAAACGTCGAACTTGTGATTGGTATTAAAGTAAGATAACTTAGTTAACTCTACACAATTTTTTCAATAGAAGACCTTCTTTATTAATATCAGCATATCAATTCTTCTCATAAAATAAAACTAATCTTATACCATTCTATGCAAAAGGATTCTTAGTATAATATAGGTACGTAAATATGCGCAATACGCCTACGGAACTCATAACTTCAAACTTCGACTGAAATAACATCTCTATCTTTTCTTTCTATCATAATATTTATTGATTTTATTTTAAATGTAGGTATATTTAAGAGGGCTCTCTCCGTCACTCGTTTCATACAAACGTAGTTCCCATTTCATTTGAATATTAAGCAACCAAAGTCCATGAAATTTTGCAGACATATTCTAGAAACTAATATCTATGTCTGTGGTTTTCCAGATTTCTGTTAAAATATTCGATTTCAAAGTTATGCGGTCTTAAAAATTTACATACAAATCTTTGAGCCCCTATAATTTTAAAACTACATATTTTTAGAAAAATCTAAAACACCACAGACACAGATATTAGTTTCTAGAATATGTCTGCAAAATTTCATGGACTTTGGTTGCTTAGTATTCAAATGAAATTGGAACTACGATTGTATGAAACGAGTGACGGAGAGAGCCCTGTTAAGCGTTTTCATAAATCTCACGTACCTTTGTACCTATCCTTCTTCCTTTACATGTTACAACCTCTTACACTGCCAAGGGTTACAGAGATCTCTTAAAGAGTTTTAAGTGCTTCCTGTCTTTTCTTTTTTCTTTTCGGTTGTATTTTTTAAGATTCCAATAAATTAAAAAAAACGTTAACCCTATGATATCTATTTTGCTGTCCGTACAAAGAGGGCGATAAAGATTGGAGATAGTTTGCTGCAAGGATATTGAGAGCGGGGTAAGATGTCTCGGCAAACGCTTATCTCTCGAATTGTATGTACCTACTTACCAAATTTTTGCTTGTATGCAAATCTCTATTGATACCATAGATATGTATAATGGATACGAATAGTTTTTCATATTTCAGCGACTCGAAAGGTTGATCGCCATTTTTTTCATATTAATTACTGAATTCCATTATTTTATGTGTTTATTATTTAATTTACTTTTGGAAATCATCGTTTTTCAGTGATTATTATCACTGGTTAATTCTGTCTAGTTGATAAAATTAACGGTTTTAATTGTAAAAATTACGAAATATATTGAACTTATCTGAGTAGCTAATTCGTGGCTAATTTTGCTTTGGAAGATGATTTATATCTTTGACAGAGTATGATGTAAGTAAAACAAACAGAGTTTTTTTTGTTATAGGCACGTCATAAGTCATTTCTTTGATTCTAAAGAATATCTACTAGTGTAGAGGTCACATTTACGATAATTAAGATAAAGTAGCCTTTGAAGGATAAAAATAATTATATAAACGAACACATAAACGATGTAGATGAAAGAGTACCTAACTAAATGTCAAGTTGTTAATCTAGGTTCGTTATACCATTGAGTTATATTTTTAGCACACCCTGGGGGCTGTAAGAAGTGTTGACAGTGAGGGGCTGCACTTGACTGTACACTGCACTGTCTACAACTCTATATCTATAAATTTTATAGCAATGTCGTCAAGGGTGACTTGAGCCATCTTTGTAAGTTAGAATAGTTAGGTAAATAGAATTGTTAGAAAAATTCTTTCGTTAAATCATGATAAATGTTTTAGCTTAAATATAAGAAACTTGGTAGATGATGGATTCAGGTTTTTTGAATCCCGTAAGAACTTTTTGATTTTCCGGGGTAAGAAAATACCCGAGATGTAAGTTATCTCTGTACCAAATTGATGATGGCCGCGGCTTCGCCCACGTGGATTTAGGTTTATTAAAATCCCCGTGGGAACTTTAAATTTTCCGGTACGAAAAGTAGCATACGAATGGCCATCCTCAGGATACAAGCTAATTATTCTGTACCTTTTATCAAAATTGATTGAACGGATAGGCGGTGAAAAGCTAGCAGACAGACACACTTTCACATTCATAATATTAGTGCCGATTGTATACCTACTATTTGGAAAGAAAAATCTGCATATAATAACCACAGAAATATACAATCGACTTATACCTAGAATTAGGCTTTACGATACTCCCTCTACAGCTGCTTCAGAGTGTACATCAAACGTTTTTTTTATCTATGTCCTCTATGTCGAACTGAAATATAAACAGGTATTTTCATTCAAAGCACGCTTGATCGAAGAGCCGATAGCGCTCATTTTATCGCTATAATCACCATTACTTGGTCACAATGCCTGTCTCATTTAGATTTTGAATGAAAGATCCTAAAGTGTCGCTCTTTCATAGGCATTGAATTGGTATCACGGAGACTATAATGTCAAAGCTCTTTTTCATTATTTTTTTGAAAAATAAATCTAGGATCACTATACAATAATATTACCTACTCAGTTTTTATAAGCAGAAGCCTATTATATACCTACCTTCTATACCTGCTATAAATGAAGAAACATCTGTTATCCATTGAAAGGAACTGAAAAGAAATGCTTTTTTTCAAAACACACGTAAGTACAATGGCTTGCATTGGGCCCATCTGAGAAATGAAACCAGAACTTTCCACTTAGGCATAAGACCACAGAGTTCACCATTGTACAATTATTAACAATTAAAAAACGAACTAAAGGGACTAACAATTAAAAGTTAAAAGACTTATTCTTTTTATAACTTTCTTCAAATAAATAGCTTGTTACACCCCCTTAGTCAAAATAATTTAAAATTCCACGAAAGTAATAGCCTGGCACAGTAAATCACCCTGTTTAGATATTGTATCGTTGATTGGTCACATTAAGCTTGACGAGGGTACAACGTCGATTTAATGTGAAGATATTATTGGAAACGTTGGAAATTAGGCCTCTGGAATAAGGTCATGGTTGTTTTGTCGCGGATTGATAAAGTGCGTAACAGCGGGGTGATTATAGATTTATTATCATATTCTAAATATGCAGCCACTGTCGGATATACGAGTAGGAAGGACAAAGGCCTCTTTTATGTAACGCCAACGTGCTATCCTCAACTTATTGCATTTAATCGATGCCAGCCATATATAGCCCCGAATATCTTCTGACATCCATCGGTCCTCCGAAACACGTAACCAGTCCACTTTCACTTCAACGTGCTAGCACAAGCCACATGGTACTAATCTGGAGAGCTATATCGTCATTTTCAGGTACTTGAAGGTTGTAAAATTTTGTAGCCATGAATCTAATTTATTTGATACCTTCATAGGTAGATATATCTAGATATTTTAAAATTGGCAAGATGTTTCATATTTATAATTTTTTTTTAAGAGACAACTTGCCAACGAATATTTTGAATTAATAAATAACTACCTAGTTCAATATAACATTGAGGAAATGTTAAATGTGAAATATAATATTAAATGTTTTCCGTTTTCCTCCATGCCACTTACATTGAATGAGTGAAGCAAATTGGTATAAATCCCTCTACCCTGCTATCCATGTTACAGAAAGAACAAGTAGCTTTACAAGTCAGCGAATTTGCTAAAGAGAAAATCCGGCTCGAAGGAGATTTGTTTGAGAACATGGATACAATTTTTAGTTCGAAACTACGACAGGGCGGATCTGAAAGTTATACTGCATTCATTTTGGTAGTACCTAGTAAGTTAACCTCTACATTATAGATATGAATTATGAGTAAGTACTTAAATTATGTAAGAGTGCAACAAAAAAGTTACTAAACAAACGCAGAAAAATTGTAAGTTATTGTTCTATACCTACGCGCTGATTCCAAGTAGCTTACGTCCTTGAGTTTGCTCATATACAATATAATTCCTATAATAAACAGAAGGAGCAAACATCTTTCCAACTCAACGAATTCCAAGTAAACGATAAATTGAATCTCCGTCCCGAAAGATATTTCATTTATTTCAAAACAAGTACGTACCTACTTAGTACTTACATACTCTTTTTAGTTTGAAACTACTATAGAGCTTGAAGGCGAATATTTCAGCTATACCGCATTAGTCTTGGAGATAAGATGTCCTATCTCAAACTTTTGAAGATTTCACTTTTTAACATTACCTCAGTGTCATAGATAAAGAAAACCATTAGTTTAAGAAAGATATCTAGCTTGGAAAAATTGAAAAAGCACGTACACTAGCGAAGCTTCATCTACACTGGCACGATAATATAGTGATTGTATACCGCTTGTTTCTATTTGTTTCTTTCAGACGAGTAAATAATATTGAATCCTGTAAAGTTTCCTTTTTTCCTTCATCCTTCATCTTGTAAAGTTGTTAAAATTGAGGTAGTATGCTTGCGAGTTCACGGTAAATTATTAGTTACAATTAAATCTTTTGCATATCGAAAAGCTTATGCCAATCAGTTTACCTGTAAGGTCAGTGCGCCCAAGTTTGCAATACCTACTTGGAATTTATACTAGAAACCTAAACAGAACAATTTAGCTTTAATGTAGGTTAACTAGTATTGAAATAGCTAACAATATTGCAATCCAATTTAATGTTTGACTTGCAAATGTGTTGCAAATGAATAAAACCTAACGAAGTATGTATGTATGCATTATAATATTATCTGCGTATGGAACGTTTGAATTAGATTAAAAATTGGATAGAATTATCGCGGATTTAGTCAACTTTTAAAGTTTTCCAACTGTTTGTACCTGTTCCATCCATATGCATAAAATATAATAAATGCAAAAGCTTGTCCGTCTGTCTGTCTGCTTGTTTTTCACGACCCATCTTTTAAACTGATTTAAACGTAGAAATAGCTTGGATCCCGACGACAGACATTAGCTCATTTTTGTCTAGGAAAATTAAAGAGTTCCCACGGATTTTAAAACCCCATAATCCACGTGGATGAAGCCCTGGATATCATCTGTTTGGTACGAAGATAGGGACGGATTTAGCCCAGAAATTCAAAGAATTCCCACAGGACAGTATTGGACAAGTAAAAAAGTCAATATAAAAATTAATGTCTGTATCCGCTCGTTCGTTACTGATGAGTATGTGTTCACGCATCGTTCATCCGATTCAGTTTGTAGGGTTGCCATTGGCACTTGCCGGGCAATAGCAAGTAATTTATATATTTATATTTATTAAACTCCTTACTTTAGCATTTGAAGATTGAAGACAAAACAATGAGTTCACTTTGCCTTGTTGTGAAACAATATCGTAATCAAATAGAATCGTCAAATCAACAAAGCTCTCAAACGTATATAATCTTTGAGGGCGATAATTCCAAATAATACGAAAACTTGGCTTTATTTTTAGTCGTTGATAAGTAGAATTAATTTATTAATTTATACTGTAAGCACAGATACTTAATGGTACCTACTTCTAACTGGAACATAGAGAAGTATTAATTATAAGGATTAGAGTAAATAATAATAATTTTGAGACACTTTATATCATAATAAATTCTATTGTATTAATTATTATCTATCTAACATGTAAAAGTATGACCTTCGATAAATATTTTTTACCTATACCTACCAATACCATTTTTGTGCGACTGATGTGAGCTATCAGAGGACTTCTCTATTTAATTATTATAGACTAGCTGTGCCCGCGACTTCGTTCGCGTGGAATAGTGACTTTTCGGGCAGCATATACTCTGTACGTTAAAAATGTTCGCCGTGATTCTTTGAATTGACATAACTTTTTTATTTATGAACCGATTGACATGAAATAAACACTAAATGTTAAGTGAAGCTTACTACAATATATAAGTGAAAACCGTATCTAAATCGAATAAGCCGTTTCTGATATTAGCGTGCACAAACACACAGACAAACTGACAAAAAAAAAATTATTACAATTTCGGGTTCGGCATCGATATAATAACAACCCCTGCTACTTTTTTTTATATATTTCCATTGTACAGACACCACTTTTCTACAATTTTATTATATGTATAGATTAAAATATAATTTACACAGTGGGTACAGCGAAAGTCTTTGTAAAGTAGTAATACGTTTAATTTGTCGTCACTTTGACTCAAATTACCGCCAACCGCCAACTGTCGTGAAATATAGCTGTCATCGTAATTTTCAAATCAACGGACCCTTTTTGCGCCACAGTGTTCGTTTCATGATAAATCCAATTTGAAAGTAATAACTCACTTAATAGTTCTTGTGAAACGAGTTTTCTTAAGTAAAATTCAAGATCTGTAGAGTCTTTGATAGAAGAAAATGATGGATTGTCCCGATAGATTTCAACAACCTTGATCAAAACTTATTTTTAACAAAGAACGACGAAAAATACACGGGTCTTATTATAACAACTTAGGTGCGGTTTAAACTGATGCTCTACACGTGCGTTGTATGTGGTTGTATGGGATTCACATTCCTATTTTACATAGTATATTTTACAACCTTTTTACGGTAACGCAGACGAAAGCATCTGCTAGTTTTAGACAAAATCAAAAAGCTACAACACACAGGCCAACATAACTTAATGTATTTAAGTATGTTGGCGACTTGCCAGACGTCCCCCAGACGCGCAGTAATCTTTCTACGAGTGATGACTGATTAATTATTATTATCAACGCGACAAGAAATAATAGTCTCGCTTTGGCAAATTGCTAGCAGTATCGACAACACTTGTATGTAAACCATACTACATGGTTTACGTACCTACCTTATCTATGAATTTTAAAAGACATTTTAAAAAACTGAGTGTTCGTGTGTTAAATGATTATAACTCAAAATTTAAAAAACCCCCCGACGCAAAAACCTCTATAAGAAAACTAGAAAAGAGCTGATAACTTTCAAACGGCTGAACCGATTTTCTTCGATTAGGTTTTGCTAAGAACACTCTCAATCAAGCCACCTTTCAAACAAAAAAAAACTAAATTAAAATCGGTTCATTGGTTTAGGAGCTACAATGCCACAGACATATACACATATCAAACTTATAACATCCCTCTTTTTGGGTCGGGGGTTAATAAACGATACAGTTGCTGTTTCTGCGCACATTTACCTATTGGAAACAGTAAAATTTGATAATTTTATTTCACATCTGAATTGGATATAAATTAAATTATTAATTTAGAATTTTATTCGTTACAATGTAATTATGACCCTTAATTAGTGTCACATTATTTGCTACATCTTTGAGGTTACAAAATGTACGTTCAGGCGGAGATTAGTTTAAGTCATATAGCTAAGTATTATTTTTTATTCAAGAAATGCTACTATAGCGCAGTGTAAGAGTCTTCGTTTTGATTGTCGTTTATGTCGGTAGGTATAATATATTAATTATTGACGCAATTTCGTACGGGCTGCGTTATCGGTCGATATGAAAGCTACTTTTCTATAGATACCTATGCGAGACGTGTTAAATCATTTCATTGCTATAGATTAATTATGTGTTAGCCCAGCCAATAAGTTCGCGTCTTAATTACTCTACTCGGTACAAAAGGATCACTTCGCAAAGACGTTTAAATTAATAACGACTCTCGATACGTCGGAAAAACTGCAATTCAGCTGGCACAACGCTGTAACCTAAAAAATTAACGCCTCCCTTTCTATCGTGTAAACTCTTATATCTATCTAGAGAGAGAGAGAGAGAGCGCGCCATCGAAGGTGCGCACCTCCGTTGGTATATTCCTCGGGGCACAG
Source organism: Maniola jurtina (assembly GCF_905333055.1). Classification (NCBI taxonomy): domain Eukaryota; kingdom Metazoa; phylum Arthropoda; class Insecta; order Lepidoptera; family Nymphalidae; genus Maniola; species Maniola jurtina. The sequence goes on from NC_060032.1 coordinate 8,055,644, forward strand.
ACCGAGTACCTAAGCCTGTCGGTCATAGATTCCCATTTTAACATTTCGTTAAAAACCGCGTCAGAGTGAAACCAGATCCATGTAGTCTAAGGGTTTGCTGACTGTCAGTCTATCAGACACTCTCACATAAAGAGGCAGGTAATGATAATAGCTACAAGATAACATAAGTTTAATTTACCCGCACCAACCTGTCGGCACCAGAACCTGCTTCTTTATGCAAGCTAAGCCTTAGAAGGTGACGCGATAGTTATACCAATAGGGAGCTTGTGTCACTCCCTATTTGTTTGTTCTGGTTGGATCACAAGTGAACCGCAGACATGCTGAAGTAATGACTTGCTAATGTAGCTTGCGGTCTGAAGCGCGTCACTGTGTCAGCTTTATAATGATCGCCGTCTTACAGTAATTTTACTTTCATATCATAAGTTGGAATACGAACTACAAACATACATTTCCTTGAATTTTCCCTTACAAATGATTCAATCCTGATATTTTTATACTTCGTCCTCGTGGATATAGGGTTTTAAAAATCCCGTGGGAACTCTTTCATTTTCCGGGATAAAAAGTTTGAAACTCTCCAGGTATAAATAACCACGCAAAAAATAACGTCGATCCGTTTCCCCGTTGCGAAGTGTGTAATTAATTTGATGGTCTGTTTATTTCGAAGATATTAGGTAGATAAATATGCCACGTAGGTTCAAATTAGTTCTTGCATGACTAATTCGTATTTATCCACCCCTTCGTTAGCGCTAATTAAATCTAACATGTAAATATGTTGATGGCTTACTTCCGAGGCTACAATGGAATCACGCACGCATTATAGGTTTAAGTAGGTATACTTACATGTATGATATGTTATTGTAGTAGTAAAACAGTGTAACTATTATAATATTGAATCTGAACTCATTAATACTGATCACATTATAAAGTCGCTAACAAGCTCAGTTACAATATCACACGAAAGTTTGTGTGTATGTATGGATGTTTGTTACTCTTTAACGCAAAAACTACTGGACGGATTCAGCTAGTTGTTTATATGTATGTATTTAACTAGCGACCGCCCGCGGCTTCACTTGGCGAAAATAAATCCTCTTTATTCCCCCGCGGAAATTTTGAGAAAGGCTCTATATATACCTAGTCTGCGTTATAAGTGTAGCCTCAGTGCAAAATTTGAGCTTTCTAATACCAAAAGTTTGTGAGTGTTGATGAGTCAGCCAGGGAGTGAGTCAGGACTTTTCTTTTCACATCTTAAGTATTGATGATAAATGATCTAGATTTGCTTGGCTCGAAAGTTTATTTAACAGTTTAATGAAGTTGCTTCAAAATAACCACAAATCAGTCATGAGTTTAATAAGCCAATTGCCGCTACGGCGTAGATGTCGAGAGGACACAAATGAGTTCAATAGTTATCACAAGCCAAAAATCCAACACAAAAGCTTTAAACTGTAGCTGTGTTCACAGAAATTATGCAGAATAGCTAACTATCCAAATAGAAATGGGCAATGAGTCATTGGCAGCCGACGTCGAACGGGATTGCTGATCATTCAAATGCCTACAGCCATTTCCCTGTCAATAGCAGTCAGTGCCGAGTGTTCTCATTCCCAGAACTAATTCTAAGGCCTCATTCGCACGAGAGCTTTCTTAACGTCCGTTAAAAAAGCGTTAAAATAGAACAAATGCATTCCCAAGTATCTGTTCACACGTCAACGCTTTTTTAACGCGAACTTTGTATTTTCAGCGCAACGCCGGGTTTTAACGCAACGCTTTTTTAACGCTCGTGCGAATTAGGGCTTAAGGTGATGGTTCACAACGAGACATAAGAGGTTAATGCATTTTTCAAACTGTAATTAATGCATATTACTGGTTTTGCACCTCCTGTGGTCATAGCTTGCGGCCGAAAGTATAAGAAATTATTACCTCCATACTAATACTAATACATACTAAAACTAAAGTTTGTCTGTCTATCGACTAACTGATTTGACTAAATATGGCACCGGGATAACTTGCATCCCAGGACTGGATATATCCAGCTACGTTTAGTAGAAGTTGAAAGAGTTCCCACGGGATTTAAAAAAATGTAGATCACAGTGAAGAAGTCGCGGTTGTCGTCTATTGGGTACAGAGATACTCGTAGCTTGCATCCCTAAGATAGATAGGTGTAAGCTACTTTTTATCTCGGAAAAACAAAAAGTTCCCAAGAGATTTTTCCGGTATAATTCCAATAAATCTACGCGGAGGGAGTGGGAATGTATGTGTTTAAAATATCACCTTTGGAACATGTTGACAATTTGGACCGACAGAAAGGTACATAAGACTGAACATGGTTACAAACGTGACTGGAAACAGGATCGTTGACGGAATAGACAATTCGAAATGCCTATGTGCCATATAGGTAGCTTTACATACCTACCTGTAGTAGCAAACCACAGTGAGTTCCGTACTTAGTCGTATTTCTGAAGCGTCCCCGGTGTAATCTTTTCGTCAATCAAGTCCTTCCGTTGATAAATAAGACTGATTAAATTATTTACTTACTCTTAAACGAGGTGTATTTTCTGTACTATAGGTTTAGGTATAGTTAGAATTCGTTGACGCGGATCTCTATAAATTCATTAATCCTTAGAAAGGAGCCGCGGGCTTGCGTAACTTTGAGCTGTTTTTATTAGTTTTCAGTTAAGGAAGATACTTAGGTAGAAGTGAGGGCAACAAAAACATCGCGGAAAATATTTTTAGAGCGAAATCATAATTCGTGTAGAATACATATTGTAGTAGGTACCTACTCGTAGATAGAGCAATGTGTCTGAAATGGAATGTATATCCTTCACCAATTAGTAAGAAATAACTTAGCAGTACTGACTAAGTAGTTGAAGTGCTTTAGTTTAAAATTTTCGACCATCAAAAGGAGTACAATTGTACCTACTTTGAATAAATGATTTTGACTTTGATTTCGCATAAGTAACCTGAAGTAGGATAAAGTAAATATAGAAACTTTTCCGAAAAATAACTACTTCACTACCTCACTATTATTACTTAACTACCTATACCTATAATTATAAATGCGAAATTGTGTTTGTTGTTGTGCTGAAAAAACTGAACTGAACTGAAGAAAAAACTGTGACAGATATAGAAACTTTAATAGCGTGGTAGCGTACGTGTTGCTATTTAGATAAAAGGAAAAACACGTTTACGAGCATGGGTGTTGCTCAAGGTAACTTATGGAACACGGGACGTTCACGCGACGTCGCGTCGGTAGTGTGTGACATGCATGTGCTCTTTGCATATGAAAGACACACGACGTTAAAGTGTGTTTATTATTCCGGTAGATTAAGCGAAAGAGATATTGACATTTATGTGTTCAGATACTTTGTATAAGACTACAATTTTGCTGCAATTATAATTAGGTATATTCCTGACAGGCGAATAAAAATTCCCGACTTCAGATTGAGGTGTTTAAATAGTATTAATGTTATTTGTACAGTTATAGTTTAAAGAGTATTGATGTTACCTATACAATTATAGCCATATTAGCACTTTTTTTACAATATTTTTATATGTAAGTATTTATTGTTTGGCTGAAGTAAATACAAATTTTTCATATACAAATACTATAAATACCACTATAAAGTGCTTGTGTTTTATGAATCCAAAGAAACGAATCAGGTAATTGTCAAAATAATAAAATATCCTTCGAAACTAAATAAAATATCGTTGCATCAAAATTCACACATCACATATATACAGCAAAAAACATTTTTAATGTGCAAAATAAACACCTCTATTAATATGTTAATCAACCAGCCGAAGCAAGCGAAGCGTTCGATGTAGGTGCATAGGTAGATTTTAGTTATAATTATAGCACCCTCATTACCGATCCGTTTGAACGAATGAACGACGTGTATTAGAGCATGCATTCAATACCTGAATAATTGCTTCCAAAGTCGCTTAGAGCAAAATGCAAAACACAGCGGATACCTTGCCTGCGACACGCATTCTATGTATTTTCAGTGAGAAGAGAATGAAATCGCCGTTCGTGATAGAACGAGGTGTGACTCGGGAAATATCATTTGAAATGCGTTTCTTTTTTTGCAAACCATATTAAACCACAGAATATTAAAAAGTACCTTTCAGATACAGAAGGATCACTCCGCAAGGACGTTGAAATAATTAGCGATTCTTGTTACGACGTAATTACCTACGTGCAATTCAGCTTGCACAGAGAGCGCTGCGGATCAAAATTTAGTATAGGTACAGTCCTAAATCTCTTATAATATTATATCTTACAGTCCTTAAACTTTTATATCAATGGGTATAGTACCTACATCCACATAAATATATATCAATTGATGTAATATATATCGTGATACATATCCGCTGATTAGCGCACCCTGCTAAATATTAACCCCTTAATTATTTATTAATTGCTTTAGCAGGACTTTGGAAACGTCAAGACTATCCATCCGTAGTAGTTGTGACTATCTATCTATTAACATTAGAATGCTATTTGCATTCTAATGTTGGTAAATTGGACTGAAAATTATTGTACTAAAAACTCAGTTAAAAATAATTCTAAGTGGGAGGCAGTTGTGTCTACTTGGTCTTAATAGGTACATCACCAATTCAAAAATACTCAACCGTAAACCGACGAAACCTATCCAACATTTATTTACTATAGAATTTATTATTTCTATTTCTCTTATTATTATCTATTTATTATAAATTCTATATACAATATTCAATACATAGCTCGTGAAACACCTCTCAATTACTTCACCACTATTAAACTTTAAAGCATACTTTTACCAACTACACTAAAATATTTTACATTACAGTTAATTAGCCTACAACGCCGAGTAGGAATCTTCTACATATTCACACTAGTGTGGGAATATAATGACTGTCACACGAAACGGCTGTTTTGGAGGTTTTTGAGGTGTTTAATAGGTGCCAAGTAGTTATTAGTACGATAGGATATTGAAAACTCTGTTTCTTACTAACTACCTACGTGTGTTGTGTGGGTTTTTGTGTCGATGATTTATTCTTTTGTGTGAATTTATTTGATGAAACACAGAAGTATCGAATTAACTCTTTAAGGTTTTTTTTACTGTTTTTACTATTGGGAAAACGTTATCATTATGATACACGTGCGCAATTAATATCATGCCGCACTTGTAACTTATGTAACTATTTTAAAACGATAGGGTAAACCAAAAAAAAATCGGCTATTTCAGTATGTAATCATGTTTCAGGAAGCTATTTTGGTTAAGAATGTCCTTCAGCCTAAAATAGTTTTGGCCAATTAATTACGTCCACCATTTTACCCTACAAGGTCGCTGAGGCGAGGATAAATGTTTATTTACGTACGGTATTTAGGTAAGTATTATTGGATAACGAATCAAACAAAAGAAAGTCAGACCTATTTTCGGCATCTTAAACGGAAACATCAAATTCACAGTTAAGTTTTAAGTAGGAATATAAATTTAAATATGAGTTTTAACAATGCAGATAAGTAACTACTTAATATTTTGCTTAGCCTTATCTTATTAACTACTTAAAAATTTACTTTGGAAAGCCAATATAAACGTACAAGAAATAGTTAAAAATGAAATTCCGAAACGTTACATATACTTATCCGTACTAATATCATAAATGTGAAAGTATAGTATGCCTGTCTACTATCAGAGCCATCATCATATTTCAAGGCCCATCCGTTTGACCGATTTTGACGGAAATTCGCACAAAGATAGCTTGCATCCCAGAGAAGGACATAGACTACTTTTGGGCTCGGAAAATAAGAAAAATCCACGGGATTTTTAAAAATCCATGATACGAAGCCAAGGGCTTGACCTAGTATCTAGTAGTATATCTTCAAAATTGTATACATTTAGTTATACAGTAGACGTGTACAAACGATACAGTCCTGTAACCATTATATATATAGTCTATGCCTGTAACATAAGCCTAAAAAATACAAAAACAAATAAAAATAATTGAAAATGCGATTGAGGTTGCAAATTTATTTGAATAATATATTCTTCTCTAGTCAAAACATAACATTTTTCATCATCAGATGAATTCCGTAGAAAATTAAACAACGTTAATTAAAACTACTACTTATTCCGAGTATATTTGCTCGTATGTACGTGAAGTATACAACTGCGCTTTTAATTATAAAACAACTAACAGAAAATGAAGCGAGTTCAGTACACAGAATATTATGCATGAAAGTTATCAACTATAATGTCGACACGTTTTACCCGACTGCGGCGAATCCCAAAAGGGTTATGTTTTTGACCTTTTATATGTATACCCATTCTTATTGCCGCTCCTAACTACTCAACGGCTCAACTGATTTTGATAAATGATACGTCATTATGATGGCGCGAGCGAGTAAAAAAGATGCAGTACAAATCGCAGTCAGAATTCTTTTGAAAACTTTTAAATTATTATTTATTATTTTATATCACGCAAAGACCTACAAATTCTTAACCTGTCATACTAAATTATACCGTTCACGAGTAAAACATCGTCTTTCAACTGGCTGACAAACTCGTAGCTCTCTCGTAGCAATACTGACTCATCACTTGCCTAGTGTCCAAATTGGTGCTTGGAAGCTTGAGATTTTGCATGTAGTTATGAAAATACTACGTATAGTCACTACCCATATCCCCACCCATAATAAGAATGCGAAAATGTTCTTATTGATTGTTTGGTTTGTCCTACGGATGAGCGTGATTTTTGGCACGAGTATAGTTAAAGATCTGGAGAGTGATATAGGCTACTTTTTATCTCAGAAAATTATAGGATTTCTACGAGATTTTTAAAATCACTCAAACAGGGTAGATCAGCTACTCTTTTCATTCATTCGCACTAATTCAGAAAGATAAAGGCTAGCTAAACTTGGTATCAATATACCTATTAATATTTATTCTTATCAAGTTCTTAGGTTAGCGATTTAAAGATGAACTTCTATATTTTCACTCCATAGAATTACCATTTTATTAAGTTCAATAAGTTGAACAGTACATATAATATTAAAACTTAAAACATGTATACTTTATTTAAAGAAGAAAAGATTCTTATATCGGAAAATTGCCGATCAACCGTGTACGCCTCCCTTCTATTTCATAAATAATGGTGGCAATAATTCATCACGACCAGGGTCGTAAACAAGGCAAATAATATGTCGTAGGTAACCAAACTCAATCGCGATTGTCAGAGTAAAATGGATCCAAAACTCAAAATTATTTGAATACTTATGCCTGTCTATTACCAATTTGATCACCAATGTAAAACTTAAAATTTATGAGAAATCTAAGGTCCTAAATAGACATAATAAATATCCCAATATTGTAAACTTACGATTTTTCATACGAAATTCTATTCGCGCAAGTTCATCTCGCACTTGTCTGTTTTTTACCGGGAACCCCATTTTACCGGTTCAACATGTACTGATTTCACAGTTATAAAAAAGCATCATGACCAACCCATCGCCGGCCCACTACTAAACACGGCTTGCCTCTCAGAATAAAAAGGGCTTAGGTAGGTATATGACACACTGGGCCAGTCTGTACGGATTGGAAGAAAAAAAAGCATAGCAAATACTAAACCAATCAACGGGACGTGCCGAACGGTGTCTATCAGAGAGGCGCATCGATCCTGCCGATTGCTTTGTGCTGCAGGAAATTAGTTTCTAACTCATGAACGAATTCCCTTACTGTGAAGTGAACTGGTCCAGATTTTATTGCTGACTTCTACATTTGCATTTGCCTCCCTTTCACAACGACGTGTTCGCACCTCCTGAGCCTTACGCCGTGCTGCTAATAAAGGCATAAAACTCGTACAAATCAATTTTCTTGTTTGACTCCTTTAAGCATTATCTTTATTCATGAAAAATGTTATGCTTTTTAATTTCGAAGATCTGTTTGGACTTGGATAGTTTTGCGAATAATACATGATTTATATCAAATACGTTTTTAACAAGATGTGAACCTGATTTATCGGTATGAACATAAAGTTGAGCATCTTTGTTATTTTTATTAGTTTTAGGTGGTTTTTTACAATAGTTTACAACAAAACTAAGAGAACGAATTGTAAGAAAAAAAAAACATAATATTATATGTAAATGTATATTATTAGGCCTTCATCAAAATGTATAAGGGCAATACCGGACTGATTGTTGACTTCCCGTATTTTGTACCTTCTATAAACAATTCTTTTCAATACTCAGCACACGGTGAAAAGAAGTCAGTTATCAATCCGGACTTGCCGAACTAGTCTTTACTAGTAAACTGAATTTGTAAATAGGCTTACTTAGGTGGCATTTCGAAGCTCGTACTCCTACACTCTGGTAATTTCCTGCAAGAAAAGAAAATCATAAATAAATATAGGAATATTTAGAAAAATATAAAGTAGGTATGAAGAATAGTTATAGAAAAAAAAGGAGTAGTAAGGGAAAACTTGTGCAAAATTATAGCAGCCTAGGTCCATGGGTTAGATAGGGCGTATAGATCGCACTAATATTATAAAGGCGAAAGTTTGTATGTGTGTGTGTGTGTGTATGTTTGTTACTCCTTCACGCAAAAACCACGCGACGGATTTGGCTGAAATTCGGAATGGAGATAGATAATATCCTGGATTAGCACATAGGCTACTTTTTATCTCGGAAAACCAAAGAGTTCCCACGGGATTTCGAAAAACCTAAATCCACGCGGACGAAGTCGCGGGCGTCAGCTAGTGTTATATAATCCGATCCCAGCCTAAAATACATTTTGTGATATTTTGTTACAAGGTTAGCGCAACTATCACAACCTCCGCTCTACTCTATGTAACATGTTGCATCCGCCATTGCACGACTGATCTGCTCTTCGTTTGTCGCCGCTTCAGTAAAAAGTAAAAACACACCCTAATAGCGGAGAAAATGGATCGAGAACAACACTTTATATTACCGAGGTTTACGGCCCACTAATCCCATGCCCTGCCTCTACCTATTGCAAATATTATGCCCGGGACCTCGTAAAACGTAAGCGTTCAATTTTAAGTACTCATTTACGTTACATTATACCTTCTGTAAAAACGTGTAAATATGTTACGACCTTTTTTAGGATAAGGTCTTGAACTTTTGACTAATCCCGTTAGGTATTAAAAAACTGGCCATTACTTTAAAATTTATATCATTTCTTTACTAATCCCATTCAAATAGAAATTATAGAACATTGGCAAGTAAATCTTTAGGGTGCTAAGATGCAATAGTAGATTTTCGTTTAAATCTATGACTATAATTTCCCATAGCAATAGCTATTCTAATATGGTAATAATAAAATATGTGTATCACATTAAATTCACTTGGCGCCAATTTTACTACACATAGATAACATGGTACCGACTGTAGAACTAGTGCCAAGTTGCGTGGGCGAGATTGGCGGTCTTGGTAACAATATAGCGGCGGATTCAGTAGAAGGCCTAAATATACTAGATATTTTTAGACATTGAACCTTACATAGGTTACATAGATACATGAAAACGAAAAAAAATGCATCAAATTGAGATTGACGGACGATGCGACAAAAAGAGTGTCTCTCTTTTTGTCGCATCGTCCGTCAATCTCAGTTCGAAAAAAACCTGCACAGTTCCCACAGTTCGAAAGTCAAATACGTCTAAATACGAGTACTTCGAGTAACGCAGCGAATGTGTTAGTTTTTTTTTATATAGGCCTTTAACAACGCAGTGCTGAGAGTAAGCAAATCACTTAGGAAGATTTTAATGAGACACGTATATCTGCAAACGTATACTTTATCTTTATCTCGCAAGAGGTCAGCAGTCATCTCTTATAAATCTGGGGCATTACAGCATTGTTGATGTGAAGAATTTATTTCAAACACCTCGTCTTTTCTTGTGAATTTATACGACGCTTTTAAGAAAATTACTAAACTTGCTACCTACAACCGGATATACATTTGTATATGTTTTGCTGGTATAATTTTACAGTGGAACAATATCTATTTATTTAAACATCTTTGCGGAATCTCCTACACTTGGAGGGTACAATTAAGTATTCTGTGATATTGCCAAAAATAAACGATCTCGTTCCGTGTTAAAGAGCAAGACATTTTGTTAGGATTTTGTTCCACGCTTCCATTTTTATTACTTTGCGAATGCGTGAAAAAAACAATTAAAAAGACAATTTAATTAAATAATTGCTTTCGTTGCATTATCGAATATGAAATCCACGTGGTTTACAGCTATATCCGAATACTGTCTATACTTGATGCGACAAAATCTGGGGCAGTAAATGCCACCCCAAAACAACATCGGAATATAATTTTTTCGTTCTTTGCTTAACAAATATAGTCATGATATTATTTTATGCAGTAGAAAATGAATATATTCTGGCAAGCCTGCAGTGTCCACACGACATTATGACATAATTTGGGGCAGGAAATTACAGGCGTTGAAACCGCAACATCACATGTTATACAAACAACAACATAATATCCGGTTCGTTTAAAAATAAAAAATATGCGCAACGTAGCCATAATGACCGCCGTTTTCTGAGTAAAGGTCCCAGTTTTGGTTAGGTAGTTTTGAAAAGAAATCAATAATTCTATTCCAAAGATAGGCAGAAATGGCATCAAATAGCCGAGGGGTCCTTGTCAACAGAAACTAAACATAGGCTCTACAAAGTTCATAAATACATACGCGCACAGACACACACTCAGGTTTAAGTCATGAATAATAATCATCACCATCATCATCATCGTCAACCTATACATCATGTCCATTCGTGGACTTGGGTCTTTTGTAAGGACTTGAATCCAGTGGCTCCCTACGACGTTTTTGATGTCATCTATACACCTAGGTGAAGAGGTCTACCAATGCTGCGCTTTCTGGTACGAGGTCGTCAGTCTAGCACTTTGGGACCCCAATATCTATCGATTTTTGAACTATGTGCGAATATTATCTACGTATATTTATACGAACTTTTTATGTATTTGGATGTTCTCGTATGCGTGCCAAAATCGATTTCCGTGTATATGTTCCGCTCCTATGATAGCTTCCAAAGTTTTATCGAATCTGGTAGATATTAACTGTTTCTGCTAACTTTACGAGCGATCAACAATTTATTATTGGAGTTCTATTTTTGACTTTATATTTTAATAGTTTATGCCCGCGACTTCGTCCGCGTGGATGTAGATTTTCCATTAGTTGGTTTCAATCACGCCGCAACAGAGCAACGGATTGACCTTGTTTTTTAAATGGATATAGTTGAAGACCTGGAGAGCGACATGCGCTACTTTTTATCCCGGAAAATCAAAGAGTTCCCGCGGGTTTTCGGAAAATCTAAATCCACGCAGACGAAGTCACGGGCATCATCTACCTATTTGGTACATAGATAGTTGCTTGCATCCTGGTAATGGATGTGAAAAATATAATTATTACCCCAGAAAATCAAAGATTTTCCATGGTATTTTCAAAAATCCATGCGGACGAAGTCGCGGGCATTATTTAATCAGAACATAAAGATACCATCAGGGCATATGACCTTGGTGAGTCAGATTTGTTATCTTTGCACATATAAATCATGGCCGCGAGGGAGTGTGCTTCTAACCTCAAAGACTGAGGTAAATTAGAACGAAGGAGTGCTACCGAACTCAGTTGAAACGATAGTAAATAATAATTATTCGCAGCTTGCCAAATACGGTTTTAGAGTTAATAAATAGACGCTAAGATCAAGGAATTTGCTAACGAAGTAGTAACAAATAAATACAGTCAACTTTCACAGTAGGTAGGTATTTTACTAATGTTGCAAAATGTCTTTGTAGTTGTATAATTAGATTATGTTTTAAAAAATTGGAAGCTGTCAGCCGTATAAATTATGGCCACTAGGGGCTGGGGGGTTCTTTCCCCATCCTTCCCCATCGCTTGGGTGGACCAGGCTTGCACAAAGGGGGAATTGCGGTGAGTTGTTATAATACCTAACCTACTTAACGATTTTGTAGCTCCCGATTTAGGGTTAGGTAAGTTCTGAATAAAAGTTAACGAACCCTGACTTTAGCAATCTAAATAGAATTTGAACCGTTTCGCTTACTTGTTACTTGCCCTATGTCACCCTCTCTTGGCCTTTCTTTTTTTACAGATTACGGATTTTCATATTTTTTCATTACGGTTTTTACCAAAACAAAGAGGAATTATCTAAGAAGGTTATATTATAGGCCATAATTAATGAACTTTTTGCGAAATGGTAAATCAAGTCTGGAAAAATCGACCCACCTGAAAATTATCGTAGCGTGCTCTGCTTATATAGTAAAGTTACAGGAAAACTATGTACCTGTAGTGGAATAGTTCCTCTCAAGCTACCCGTGCGAGTACAAAAATACTATATATAACTTTGATTATGAATGTTAGTGAGACGTATGGATAGGGCTTGTGTTGGTTATACTCGTAGATTACTCAATATTCGTCTCAATAAAAGTTTCGAAAGCCATCTTGACACGCAATGTGCGAGTGTAGCTTGAAAGTTACACGCACGCACTCAGACAATCATGTATGAGATACATTCAAGGTAACAATATAATAGTAGGTCCTGAATAAGTCAGTCGAAAATGTTTCCATACATCATTAAACTTTGGAAACGATCAGGTAAATAAATATTTATCGTAAAGTCATATCTATATACACTCTAGTGTCTAGATCTGTAGGTAGTCTGAGATTTAATCGCCTTCATAGTTTGAAAGTTAAACTATTTCTAAGTTATATAATACTTCCTTTTAACAAAGTATGCATAGGTACATTAATTCATATTTTATTTGGAAATGTTAGCCAAGAGGAACGACCCACATCTCGTTATTGCAAAGCGCGTGTACAGACAGCGTCAATAATATTTGTAATAGAAATATGTCGCAGGCAGGATAATAACTTCCACAAATATTTGAGCCAAGTACGAATACAATAGCTTTTCATAAAACCTCCACTTATTGAGTAAAAAAAAACTAAAATATTATTTACCTAATTTCAATTTGAATCTGAATTTAATTTTGATAAAAATTATATATTTTTTTCACAATACAATATTTTTTAAACAAAATGCTTATATTTATTCCAATACAGTCAGATCACGTTATGTCATTAGATTACAATTACTGGACGAAACCCGGCGTTCTCTATGGGAGAGTACTTATCCGTCGGCGATTAATTTTTAATGAACCTACTCAACCGACCGTTTTACCGATCGTAAATTTTCTCGCGACTCTCAAAACGACAATAATAATATAATTGATTCCCGGGCCTTGAGTATTCGCTGCGGAATGAAATTTACAATTAAATAGGTGATATCTGTTATATGAAATGTTTATTATGATGCCTAAAGGCCTCTTTACAAATACCGGTGAAATCACAGTCCCATCACCGTAACCTCGCAGTTTCAGTACTATACTGATAACGCAGTAGCTTCAATTCACTCATGTCAGTGATTTCTCAGTAGTTTTGCGGGTCTCCAGACTAAAAACTTAGTATGTGACGCTTCGGCGGCGTCCGTGATCCCACTAAAAATATCTTCCTTGCCAAATTACGTGCTTGTTTGCCGGTAAAACGTAGCGATTACATAAGAGTAGCTACTCTACTTGCCGGCGACTACCACTAAAGCAATGAGATATCATTGATACTGACAAGTGTGGACGCTTGCATTGAGAATATATGAAACAATAAAAAATTATCACGTTGGCGATACTATGCAGGAATTGTGAGTACACTGTCGTAAGCCTCGATTTGATTTATTTGAAAAAAGTATTTATAAAATTAGAGTCCATCGCGAAACGATCACCATCTTTGATTGAGCTCTTTGAGAATGGATTATTAGGTGCACAATAAAATTATAGTTTTCCCTGATTAATCACACTAATATTATAAAGGAGAAAGTTTGTATGTGTGTGTGTGTGTGTGCGTGTGTGTGTATGTTTGTTACTCCTTCACGCAAAAACTACTGGACGGATTAGGCTGAAATTTAGAATGGAGATAGATTGTACCCTGGATTAGCACATAGGCTACTTTTTATCATGGAAAATCAAAGAGTTCCCACGGGAATTTTAAAAAACATACATCCACGCGAACGAAATCGCGGGCATCAGCTAGTGATTAATATTATGAGTTGTCGCTAAACCACAAACAAAATCAGTAAATACTAATAAGGTGGAATCAGTCATCTAGTGACGTAGCACTGTATTGCAACGTAATTACTCGATAGACGTTGTCGTAACTAGGGTAAACCACCCACCCGACTAATTGGATACTTTAGCTATTCAGCTATTTATTACATTTATCATGTTTAGTTCAGTTCATCCATGGCACACAAGTAAACCTACCACTAATTTTCCACTAGATATGCAATTAAGCAATTACTGCCAATATACGGCACAGCAAGTTTGTAGTTTATAATACGTTTGTGACGTCGACTGTATGACTCTCACGTAATTTTATTTAGAGTTTGCACTTTGCATATTGCAATAACGCATTTAACTAGATTTTAATATCAGAATCACTAGCATTCTTCTTAACTAGACTGGCTGGATTCTTTTTTTAAATTCAATTCTAACTTTAACTCTTATGTTAATAAAATATTTAACATTCTAACTTTTAATATTAATGAGGTGGTAATTTATTATGAGAATGAGAATTGAGAAATGCATCCACATACGGTTGTAGTACAGAGCTGGACCTTGAACTCGTTAAATATACAAATGAAGGCACCCATTCAGAGAGCATTTCTTCTGCTTCTAAATTTAAGCATATAAAAGCGGTGTAAAAATAACCTTGCTTAATTATTTACACGAACCTTTTTTTGGATTCAATGTGGCAATTCTCTGAAATACTTCCGGAGTTAATTTGTTTGTGTTGTAATTTAAGCAATGAATGATGAATTTAATAAAATGCTATCACCGTTTATTCGCATCAATTAAAAAATCATTTGTGTCCACATAACTAACGTGAAAGTCGCGAAATTCTTTCTTTTGCAAAGATACAATAAAGCAATACGAGCCTAAACTTTTACGCTGTATAGGATTTAGTACCAAAAACTTGGCACAATCCAGAGAAGGAGGAAAGCCAGAATAATTTAAAGGCGGCATTCTTAATCTTCATAACAATCGAGGACATGATAAACGAGCTTTGTATATACTCAAATATACTTGGTTGGCTTTCTGATGAAGAACTTGTGGGTCAAACAAAACGTATAACGCCCATCTTGTAAAGATCAAACGGCACCACCTTCTGAACCCGTGAATACAACAGTTGACCTACAACACCTGTTTTTAATTATATCTTGAAATATTCATTAATATTGAAGAAATAAAATATCCTTAAAATGTAGTTTGATTTTGATAAAGTCATTTAACGGTCAAATTAATAATAATTAATCAATCTATTTGTGATATAATATGATAATTATTATTATTCGCAACACAAACAGATTATAATTTGTCAAGAAAGCTTATGCTGTGTCTGTCAAATTACAACGTTGCTATTTATGTTAACTTATCGACAATTGATGTCGAAACCACCATCGATAGATTAAAAATAGAATTATTATTATTCATTGTTAATTACGATCGATATTCTACCATAGCAGAATATAACGATGATGTTATTTATCAGTTTGTTAATAAAATGAGGAGGTTATCAATTTAACGTATATTTTAAAAAAAACATATCATTTAGACGGCTTTTCCACCAAAGATATGCTATGCAGCTATGCTATGAGGAGACCAAAGCTAAGCTACGAAACTATTTTACTATTTCCACTAATGCTAAGCGGTGTAGCGGGGTGGGATTATATGATGTGCTATGAACCTACCCTACCGGCAAAGCTGTGCCGCCAAGCGATTTAGCGTTCAGGTACGATGCCGATTAGAACCCAAAGGGATATGGGTTTGTTGAAAACTGCCATATCCCTTCCAGGTTAGCCCGCTTCCATTGCAATCAAGGTCTAACTTGTATCTGAATAAAAAAAAAGATGCACCACCGCTGGGTGAGGTAGCTCTGCGAGGTAAAAGCGTGACTCGAGCTAAGCGATGCATCGACGACGGTGGGGAGAACGGGGCTAGTACACCACTAGCGCATCCGTTACTCCCATTCGTAGCTCCTATTCGTAGCTCCTATCCGTAGCTCCCATTCGTAGCCCCCATCTGTAGCTCTCAACTATAGCACGCAACCCTATATTATAGTACCTTTTCAAGTGAGCCCAGCCTGGCCTACCTCTTATATTAATAAATTAATTAAGATGTCTTAATGAAAGCAGCGAAGAATTGCGCTTTCAAAATATCTTCTGGTAACAATGCTTCCTGGGAGCTAAACGTAATTTGGTTCTCGTTGAGTGCTCTCAGCTGGTGTACAAATTACGCTACAGTGGACAAGACGAGGGTTCCTTTAGTTCGGACACTTGTTTCGCTCTAGTTTAGTAACAAAGCATTGTTGCAGTGTTTTGTTTGGTTTGACAACCCCGCTGATGCTCTCATCTGGTATACTTTCGCTTCTAACTGTAGACTGAGATCGAGCGACAGGAGTCAGGAGAATCAGAGTTAGCTTACATCCCGGGGAAGGACATAGGCTACTTTTTATCTCGAAAAATCAAAAAGATCCCACGGGATTTTTTAAAACCTAAGTCCACGTGGGCTAAGCCCCGGGCATCATTTAGTAATTAACTATCTGTTTGCTGCTTTATATAGTGTCAATTTTGTCATGCGAAGTTCACAAATAAAACTCTTTCTGTTTCAATTTATTAAAACGGTTAAGATACGCCCCTTAATGAGGAACGACGCGATGTTCACTCGTTGACACCGGAACTCATTTCCCTCGGCTCCGATGACACACTTTAAACAGTCAAGCGCCATTCCGTATTCATTACACAAACGTTAATGGCCATCAGCATAACGTGTGATTTTAAATACCTACGTGAAAACTTACAAAACGTCGAGTAAGTACTGTTTTTGTGTTATTTTCAGCTATCTTAACTGGAAATAGAAAATTTAAATTTATTTCAGGCACTTGCCAAATCGCGTTCATTGAAGTATAAATCGCAATTTCGATTAGGTAGTTCTATTAATTTATTGTCTTAACTAAAAGCAGAAGCGGAGAGAGGGCAAGTATTATTAATCTCGTTAACATACTTATTAATCACATCACACTAATATTATAAAGGCGAAAGTTTGTATGTGTGTGTGTGTGTGTGTGTGTGTGTGTGTGTGTGTGTGTGTGTGTGTGTGTGTGTGTGTATGTTTGTTACTCTTTCACGCAAAAGTACTGGACGGATTTGGCTGAAATTCGGAATGGAGATAGATAATATCCTGGATTAGCACATAGGCTACTTTTTATCCCGGAAAATGAAAGAGTTCCCACGGGATTTCGAAAAACCTAAATCCACGCGGGCGAAGTCGCGGGCATCGGCTAGTAGAGAAATAAATGTCATAAATCAGACTCAAAAAAGCGCCCCCACCCAATGGTATCAAAGACATACCTACTTGATAAATTTCGCAGGACTATATCAAACTAGGTTATTCTTATTCTGGGGAAAATTCATTTCAAAGGGTTCACGGTCACATCTAAGTCATTTTTATATGACTTAGTCCACGTGTACAAAGTCACGGATAAAAGCTAGTGTTGTTTATTTTATGTATTGAGTAAGGCAGCTATAGAGCTATCGTGTTGGTATGTATGCGTAAGGTACCTATATACCTATCTAATCAAAGAAAGCGTATGCTAATTTTACGACCTTGCTAGCAAAGGGAAAGGAGCGTAGACGTCACATAAGAACCTTGGCCCATATTTACAAATTCCTTATTTAGGTTAAGAACGGTTATTACGGCATGAATGAAATAAATGAAATTCTACCCTCGAATGGAACTTGGATGAAATGTCTGTCAAATATTTGCTTGTAATGAAATATATCAATGTGATACTTTGCTGTATCTTTGAATATCCAAGCATACAATATCTCCGAATACATACCTATTTTAAATACGAATTGCTTATTATTTGTATTAGTTTATTAGTTTATTTATTTGTTACTTCTTGACACTAACTTAAATTTTGCACAAAACTAAAAACATTTTCATCGATTACAATTAGCTAGCACTTGATCGCCATCTCACCTGGTGGTAAGTGACGATGCAGTCTAAAGTGGAAGTGTGCTAACTTGGATAGCCCATGGCGGTTTTAATGAGACCATACCGCTTATCGGTTTCTACACGGCATCGTACCGGAATGTTAAATGCGTAAAATATCCTAATAAAATGTCACCCCTTTCAATATTATACCAAAAGCTGGATATTACATAAGGATTCGAATCAAAATGAACCTAGATAAACGTCACAGCTGGAAAATTTCAGCCCCAGCCGGAGCACGTAACAGATCAAAGACCACATCTCGAATTATTAAGGTCACGTCCCTCAGCCACTAAGGGACCGATTAAGCAGAAAATATAGAGGTATTTGCCCTATTTTATCGCGAACCCCTAATATCATTATCCCATCACCACGAGTTCCGATAGAATTCTAATTAAGGAAGTAGGTGAAGTCCTCGATGCGTAAACACTCGAGTTACTCGATAAAGAGATTTTGTACAATATTGTTTACGTAATTATAATGTGAAAAGCCCATGTCTATCTCAGTGTAATTCAGGTGTATTTTATACATCTAATTTTGATAAACGAGCATCCTCTTTATTACTTTTCGACAGGGTGTCTGGAAAAGTAACAATCAAATTAAAAATAAGGTCAAGTGGGGTAAGAGAAACATACTTTACTGGTTTGTGAACATTTTGGCCTTCAGCTATCAAAATTATACATTTATTTCGATATTAATTGAAACAAATCTTCGCTTTTGAAATATACTAACATTTTTTTTGATACAGAACTAGATTGTTCGTATAATTACAGCACAATTTAGCAACAAAGCTAGGTCATAAAAATGTTCCTCTTACCCGAGATTTGGGGTAAGAGGAACACTCGATACTTTTCAGTAATAACTCGTGTTTTTAAGTGTTTATATAGCATGTATTAAATTTTTTTTTGAGTTAAGGGAATGAAAACCTTACCTCGTTAAAAAAAAGGTCTTATTTAGGCTGACAGCATACAAAAACGAAATTTGGGGTAACAGGAACATATAGGTAAGGTCAGAGGTGCTAAACTTTTTCTGGTATTAAATGAACGTATTAAAAACTAGCTTTCCGCCCGCGACTTCGTCCGCGTTTTGGTTATATCGCGCTTGGCACAATTTTTCAAAACATGAACCCCCTTTAGTATCCCGTGATCGGTTAAAATGAAGCCTATGCCCCTAGCCCCGGGTGTCAAGCTACCTACCTTCCAAATTTCTTAAGATAGGTTCAGTGGTTTAGGCGTGGAAACGCAACAGACAGACAGACAGACAGACATACAGACAGACAGACAGACAGACAGACAGACAGAAAGACAGACTTTCGCATTTATAATATTGGTCGGAATAGTTGGGATAGAAATGTATTCTAAAAACAGATATGGTTTTAGTGAATTTCTTTACTTAATAACAATTTAAAAAATTAACTCGTAAGAAACAAAACAAACTTCTAACAATTTTGAACTTTTCTCACTTTGGCCTATACGCGTAATTGTAAACAACAATGTATCACAACAAAAATACTGTCACAAACAATAACATTCGTAGTGAAATATAAACTATAACATAATGTTTTGAAATATAACTATAACATAATGTTTTGAGGCTGCATAACCTGACAAAGCGCCACTTTTAACGGCCCTAACTGCTTCTAATAGTTTTTCTTTCGGGTAAGAACTTCTATCGGTCTTTTTTTCGTAAGCTCGAGGCATTTTGCTTTTTCTGTAACAAATAAACAGTTAAACAAATCATGGCTATTTACGGAACGTGTTATACCGGCTGACTTTTTAAGTCCTGGCCAAAATTTGTAGGATAAACCTTAACCTTTTGTATTGGACCAACTTTCGTACTCGAAAAAAAAAAAGTTTACTAAGTATTTCATACATTTTGGTCACAGCTGATCGATACTTTTGTATGCAACAGCTGACTTTTTATTTAGAAAAAGTTGTTCATATTCATAGGTAGGTTTATCCTACAAATCTTGGCCAGTACTTAAAAGTCAGCCGGTATTTTAGTGGATTTTAAAAATGTTTGTTACCCCCTGAAACCGGGAAAGAGGAACATATGTTTCTCTTAACCTAGTACAGCCGTTCCTCTTTCCCAGCTTGCCATTTTGAAGGTTATGTTTTTATTGACATCGAAAAAGCACTAAAAACACACACTACAAACAATACAATACGTAGAAAATAAAGATTAAACGTAATAATTACACTTACCATAGCAATCAACCGCAAAACTGATGTTTTTAATATTTTAATAACACAAACAAGGAACGCCGCTAGGTCTAGGTTTTTTTAGTTTGACAACTGCTTTTTTTTTCTCTCTTTTACTCGCTTATCTGCCGTGTTGTAGCGCCATGTATCCAAGAATATATGAACTACGCCTAATACTGTTATATCAACGTAGTGACCATAGAGCTCGCCGTTATAGTTTTCTTTTTACTAGTTACAGTTTCTCTTCCCCCCGCGTCCCTCTTACCCCACCTGACCTTATAAAAATTAATAAAAAATTGTAGTGTATCTTTTGATACAACTAAAACCCGACTACTCTTTTTAGAAACACTACCTACTACGTTAAACTACAACTACTTATACTAATATTATAAAGAGCTAAAGTTTGAAGAAAATAATCTCTGGAACTACTGAACCGATTTTAGAAATTCTTACACCAGTAGAAGCTACATTATTCCTGAGTGACATAGCCTATATTTTATTTTCAAAAAATTAGAGATACCTATGAAAATTGTGATAAGTTATCTGGAACTATACGATGTGACCTTTTATAATTATTTGACTAGTTCATCCGTCTTCTTATCTACATCGTCCGCGTGGACTAGGTACCAAATTTCAAGCCCATATTCTATATTTACTCTTTTGAATATTAATCAAACTCGATGTAATTTTATAGACACGTTTTAGAAACTAATATTCAATTTGTTTGCCAGTTTTCTGTAAAAAAAAACTAGTTTTAAAATTATACAAGCTAAAGATTTATATGTAAATTATTGAGATTGTGTAACTTTGAAACTGAATATTTTAACGGAAATCTGGAACGCCACAGACATAGATGCTATTTCCTAGAACGTAGCTACAAAACTTCATTGAGTTTGTTTGGTTAGTATTCAAATGAGAACCAAACAACGTTTGTTTGGAGCGCACTACGAATAAACCCCTTTTAATATATTTTTCTTTATTATTCTTTTTGACGTACTTTTGTTTATCGCTTTAACATGGATATAAACATTGATATGGGAGGAATCTACTGTATCTAACGATATAACTTAAGGCACGTGGAACGCTAAGATGCAGTCATTGATACCTCCTTTATCAAAATTGAATGGACAGTCTGACAATTATTATACCCAAACCGAAAAACTGACAAACATACTAAACCAGACAATCTACTAAACTGCTGAACTCGTAAGTCTCATAGTCGGGTAAAAAGATTAGTAATCATATAAACCACGACTTTATAAATCCCAACTTTTCTGTCATTTTAAAATACAAATCAGAACTAGTGGAAGTCGGTAGAAGTTGTTTTAACTTTTATGAACTATTTTTCAAAGCTGCTGAAATGAAAATCGTATTAACTTCAGAGCCGTAGCGTATTTGGGTAACACTAATGGGTTCCATTTTAACGTTTTTAGACCATCCTCTTTATGAGCCCTTCATTTTGTAATAAGCTCATTCATTCACTCGTTCGTGTAAAATGAGCGAAATTTCCCATTAACATCGCTCGAAGTTAGGAATAGGAAATATTTAGCTATAAATAATACAGATTATTATCGCCCCCGCCCGTAGCGAATATAAAATTAAATTATAGCGACGCGTTCCTAAAAATTACCTTCGTTCAAAATTTTAATTAAACAGTCAGCCCGCGGTACGTATGTGGTAAGTATATTAGCAGAACAAAGAGTACGTCGATTAATGAGGTTTTTTAGCTCGTTTGTATAAACGGCGAACAGCGTAACTTCCTCCCAATTACTACTGTAGAAAATAAGTTTAAACTCGCATGTTGTAACTTTGCTTTGTGTTTGCTTCTATGGCGCGGCGGTGGTGTAGCAAATTGAAGTACCTACGTACGGTACGAAACACAATTGGATTTGAGAATTCCATAATTTAAAATAGCGGCAATCATATTATTTTGACCAAGTTCATACGCGCGCATTTAGTATGACGTCCTGCAATATAGTTTCCGTCCGTTGTATTTGTCTTATAAGTAATTTCATTACATCAGCCTTTATGCCACACATAAGCAGCGCTGCTGGACATAGGCCTTTACTGTCTTATAAGTTGTAATATAAATCTGTACCGCTTTAAGAATTCATAACAAAGAAAAAATTATAAAACGAAAACATAAAGAAACATTATTAATAATTCTAAGATATTAGTTTCTAGAATATGTCTGCAAAATTTCATGGACTTTGGTTGCTTAATATTCAAATGAAATTGGAACTGCGATTGTATGAAGCGAGTGACGGAGAGAGCCCTGTTAAAACTGGAATAAAATATGAAGTGAAATTTGGCAAGAAGAAGCCAGAGATACTTAAGTTTGCAGTTTGCAGCAAATACTACTTTGTAACAACTACAGAGTTGCCAAGTGTTACAGATAAATGAAACATCTTATAACCGAAAACATTTGAAGAAGCCATGGTTCCATAGGTTATTGTACTAAGATTGATTTCATTTGAAAATTTCGTTAATAAAGCTAATTCTGTCGTACTCAATTGCTAAATGACAGGACTAATTATATTGCTATCCGTCATAATACTCCCTGCGTAAAATGATTGCATCAGATATAAGTACATATGCCTAAACCTGCCGCAGCCGATTTAGTTTAGAGATTCTTTGCAACAGAATTAGCTACATGATTTACTTATTCAATATGTATTATTTGTTCAATAATATTTGTTTATTGGATCGATTGTATCAGTTTTAATACATAATTATTAATCGCAATCACCAAGGAACAAAAAAAAAGCATTATTTCCCCAGAGGATTTCTTGCTATAAAATGAAAATGAGTAATCAAATCTACCTGTACCTTTTCTCGGTTTGGCTACTAAACCTTCCAGTGCAGTCGAACCGTGGCTGACTCAAAATTTCCCACGGGCTCTCGGAATATTAAGCCATGTTCGTCGTAAGAGTTAATGAACACGTTCGTTTTGACCACAAGAGTGGGAGTATTCATTTATTCTGTGGTTTTCATATCAGAGTAATGAAACGTAAAGTGACTGTTAGTATTTGCGACAACCCGCCCATATTATAGGGCTGCCAATTTAAGTTATTGAATCTGCTCAATCATTCTAAATGAAAATCGTTGACCTGCAATATCCATAGACAAAGTTTTTTGTTTGCTAAAAGTTTTCAAAACATTTAAAAGAAGCAGATAAACAGCGACACCTAAAGATTTTAATTTTAACTCAGCTTGGAAAATGCTGCAATTTGTAACAACATAGTCAGTCTCAGGGGTCTCAGGAGCTTATGACAACCAAAACTTGCATCGGAGATTTTTTAATCAGTCAAAGATCACTTATTTAGAACGTCACATTTGTAGAAAAACGCTATCTAAGTTTGCGTACCACAATATAAAAAATAATCGATTCAGGATAAAATATAATAATGCACATAACGTAGTTGTGAATCAAATAATAAGTAGCTGTTCTATTTAATAAATATTTTGTTAGCTTGTGAAGGCGCGGTTTGAGGTTGGTATAGATTGTATAAATAGAATATTATACAAATCTACACCTTACTGCAATCTTTTGTGCTGAAACAAAATATAATTTTAGTCATAAATAACCTAAGTACTTAATATTATTTCCTTCCATCTACATTGATAACAATTTTAGCGCGTAGGAAGAAACGTGAAGCTTTTGTTAGGTATATAGAATGGCTTCTGCTTCCATATTTAGACCCACGTGAATTTAAACTTTTAGAACGCTTATTTACGCGTGTTAAGAATTCTCTATGAGTATTTATAACTATCTGATTACGACGATTTCGCGTAGATTTAGGGATTGAACCTGAATTTCAGTATAAGAACTAAAAAGTATCATACTATCTTCGTCATCTCTGAGATTTGATCCGCTCATCGCACCGATTCACGGGTTGAATCCTAAAAATGTTACAAACAGACACACTGTCGCAATTATTATATGAATTTATTATATTAACTACAGTCATGCATTAACTTATATTTAAACAATCGCGTCCACTTGGAATGGCAATAGGAATGCTGGTTGAATTTTGCACTAAACTTAGCTGATTCTTTGTGAAAGTAACGAGGCAACCCTTTGATAACCGTAGAGGCAATTAACCGTGGCTTTACGTTGCTTTTCAAAAAACTTGTGACCAATCTCTCAGACTCAATGTCTACACGATATTATAAAGGGGTAAAGTTTGTTTTGGATGTATGACGTAAGTAATCTCCGGAACAAATTATCGATTCTGAAAATTCTTTCATCGATAGATAGCTACATTATTCCCGAGTGCAATTACTACCCAACACTACTTATATTGTAAATGCGAAAGTGTGTTTGTTTGTTAGTTTGTTGGTATAGTGGTTTATTGGTTTGTCCTTCAATCACGCTTCAACGGAGCAAGGAAAAGGTGAATTTTTTGCATAAATATAGCTAGGACTAAGTACTTACATACATATAATACTACCAAATACCTAAGACCTACCCATAATACTACCTAGTACCTAAGTACTTATCTATAACTAGGACTAGGAGAGTACCTAAAATAGGCTACTTTTGTCCCAGAAAATTAAAGAGTACCTACGGGATATTTTAAAAATCTAAATCCACGCGGATGAAGTCGTTGGGCATCCATCTAGTAGGCTGTAAATATGACGGAGTCATAACAAAAAAATAGTGCCTACTAAGTAAAGAATCTTAAATCAGTTATTTATAAAATATTCATTAAAAGATCGTGGTCAGAGGCACGTAGAGATGCTTAGTCGCTAAGCCACCAGTCCGGTTATAATACTCGTATTTTCTATGTGCAAACAAAGAATTATTCATGCTATCCTGTGCATGGCTTAAGATAAACCCACCTTATCCGTCATGCGGAAATAAGATTTTATAATACTCGTAGGTACCATCGGTCGTAATCTATAATGGCTAAGGTATTAACGTACCTACAGCTCAAACCGTTGGGTCTAGATACTTGTGATTTTGATGTAGGTTCTTTGCCTGTTTTCATTATAATAATATAGACCCCCTACAGAGAAAGGATTTTGAAATATGGAGGACTTTAAATTCCTAAATTTTCTCTGGTCTAGTCTGGTAGGAGGCATCGGCCGTGGCTAGTTACCATCTTACTGGCAAAACCAGTGCCTCAAAGCGATTTAGCGTTCTGATACAATGCCGCGTAGAGAGTAGAAACTCAACAGGAATTTCATGAAATCCGGCATAAGTAGGTTATGTCATATCCATCCCAACCTAGCCCGCTTTCATCTTAGACTGCATCATCACTTACCACCAAGTGAGATTACAGTCAAGGTCTAACTTGTATTGGAATTAAATAAAAATACATATGTATTATTAAGAAAAGCAGTGAAAAGTGTAAGTTCTCGGTAAAACCCCGATTTCACACATGGATTTGAATACGTAAATTTTATTTTTGATGATAGTACAGTGGGAATTCATGACATGCAAGGAGGCTATTACCACAGTATAAAAATGAATATAGCGAGGCGCTACACAATTTCCTCCGCGATATTTCCCACATATATTCGCGCTTATTTTACGGAATGCTACTATTATGTTAAGCTTTACAAACATTCGGTAAAAGCGGGTTTTACAGAATGTTCTAGGAAATAGTACGATTTCCGTGGAAACCACCGGGAAACTGCGCTTCAGAGCTTAATATAAATTTATATCAGACATGGAGTATTAGTACTAACTTGTACATTCATATTTTATAGGTATAACATCTTTTTAATGGTCTCTTCCTTTAACATAAACCGGGAAATATGTCAGAATAAAATAAAGACTGACTCTTAAATTATAATTATTTTATAGGAATCGAGAGACTCTGATCGTCAATAACTAAGAAAAGACGCATTTATTTTCAGGTCAAATGGAAACGTGGCAAGAAACTTGGCAAGCGTAGACATCATTTAAGTTCAGTCTACACTTTGCATCTTGCAACAGGGTTGTCCAAAATCCTAACGAAAAGCATTCACAGCAATAATTATAATAACATCATCAATTAAAAATAAACTTTTTTTCAAAACAAACTTTTATTTAAAACATGTATTCAAACGAATATGTCAAGACAAATCCAACGTCCAGACAAGTTCTACATTTCCCTCGGTCACTAAATAAAACCTAATATAAAACCAAATATAAAAATAAATAAACATCGATAACCGGGTGCCGTGACCCGTCTTATTAATTACTAGCTGATGCCCGTGACTTCGTCCGTGTGGATTTAAGTTTTTAATAATCCCCTGGGAACTCTTTGATTTTTTGGGATAAAAAGTAGCATATGCCACTCCCCAGGTCTTTAACCCATGCATAAAAACATGACGATCGGTTGCTCCGTTGCGACGTGATTGAAGGATAAACAAACACACACTTTCGCATTTACAATAAGGGTAGTAACATGGATAGTGATAATAAGACGAGGAGTTTCTTTTTTTCTTTTGACAGCCCTAACCAGGGATATCCAACCAATTTAAGTTATTGAATTCTATTCAGCTATTGTAGATGTTTAAAGGTGAGTTGTTCACCTGCGATTTGCACAAATTGAGCTAGTTCATTGGCACGAACTGCGCAAAACGGTGGCTGGCGCGAAAATCTATTCCATAAAGCAGTGCTAACACAGCCAGTTAAGTAAATTGCTAATGTTTGTGGTGAACCAGTGCCAGGCGCAAAGTAGAACTTTCCTTAGCTGTCGTGGCACTTCGTACGACGCCTTCTGCATTGATCACCTATTGATATAAGTATAATAAAATTGTAATGATAATAATCAAGACCGAAATTTGGCAGCTTCCGATGTTCTGCATATTTTTAGATGCGTCTTCTAAAAGTTCCAAGGTCCAGTGGTTGTTATTAGATGATCAACGTTACCATATACGTAATGGTTTCGTATTTGCAAACCTCTGAGTCAGAGATGACAAAGTACGTTTTTCGTCGAAAACATCTAACTGTGGATGTTTTTTTTTTCGAAAATACTAATCAGAGGTTTTTTTTTATTACTGATATAGAGCCCAAAACAGTATTTCTTTGTCTGTTATTCGGTCTGTCTGCATGTGTGCGGATCAAACTGAAACTACTGAATGATACTCATAGCTGACCTTGGGTTAGCATTTAGGAAAGTTTTGTTCTGAAAAATTACTGGGTTCTTTCAGGATAAAAAATGAAAATTTTTAGCGATATTACTTCATAATTTCGTCAAATCTGAACTAATTTTGATAATTTTCTTTTTTTTTTAAAGGTTGGACCCATATAAATTTAGTAACAGGTACAATTCCGGTAAAAAAATGTTTGTATCTTAACTTCTCAGTGCAATTCAATACTGGTTTCATTACTATTTTAAACCTTTTACTAAGAAGGTGTTTATTATTGTAATATATTTAACGCAAGGCTGTGTTAAACTCGGTTGGGTCAATAGTCATTTATTTACACAAGTACCTATGCCTATTGTTTTTCGTCGTTCGTTATCTGATAAAACTAAAATGGGCTGTCGCTAATGATGGCCTTTGTTTCTTTTTCCACACTACTTCGATCCTATTGAGAAAGTTATATCATATGATTTGATAGGCCCGAAATAAGGACGCTCGAAACGAGGCTGGTGCTTGAAGATAAAAGGCAATTTCGCGATAGTGAAAGTCCGTGCCTTATCTGCCTATATCTTGCCTATTTTGCCTGTAACAGTAATAGGTGAAAAAATTTTTCTCACCTATTACTGTTACAGATAAAATATACTAAAACACAAAAAGTTATCAAAACGCGTTTCAAGCACATTTTCGAAATCACGTTTCAAAGATAAAGCATCAATAGACAGGCCAATTGTTAACAATTCATAGATACAAAATATAACAAATTCCAGAGGAAGTACTAACTGAACTGTGAGTAAAAAAATATAGTCGTACTCTAAATGCGAAAATGTATTTGTCTGTTTGTCAGCTACCTTTTCACGGCCGATTATTTTAACTGATTTTGACGGGTACAAAGATAGCTTGTATCCGGGGGACGGACGTAGGTTAATTTTTTGCGGAAAATCATAAAGTTCCCAGGAGTTATTTATAACCCTAAATCCGCGTGGACGAAATCGTGGATATCATCTATATCTATACATATAATAAAATTGTAGAAAAGTAGTGTCTGTACAATGGAAATATATAAAAAAAAAGTAGCAGGGGTTGTTATTATATCGATGCCGAACCCGAAATTGTAATTAATTTTTTTTGTCTGTTTATCTGTTTGTCTGTGTTTTTGTGCACGCTAATATCAGAAACGGCTTATTCGATTTAGATACGGTTTTCACTAATATATTGTAGTAAGCTTCACTTAACATTTAGTGTTTATTTCATGTCAATCGGTTCATAAATAAAAAAGTTATGTCAATTTAAAGAATCACGGCGAACATTTTTAACGTACAGAGTATTCCACGCGAACGAAGTCGCGGGCACAGCTAGTCCACGATATATATAGATATTATAGGCTATTTTGTATGCTGGAAAATCAAAAAGTTCCCACAGGATTTATAAAAAAAACCTTAATCCATGCGGACGTAGCTACTCACGGGCATCAACTAGTAAATTATAATTTCAACGCTATGAAAGAAATATTATACCTAAGCTACCGCAGTAGCTGCAAGATAATAATGTAACTTTTAGTACCCGCGGGCACAAAACGCAAGCACATAGTAGTGTAATATCACGAGCCAATAAGTTACCGAGGCACACGGAAACTCTGAAGTTTTGCAATATTTGACTATTGTGTCTCTCATTCGAAAAAAAGTAAGCGAAGTTTCGCAATACGTACAGATACGAACTGTTATAAGAAGGTTGGCTGTTTGTTGTATTATGTAAGTGGTCTGTTTATCTATAAGGAACGAGGTTATGTTGTTGATATTATTGATAGAAATGTAATGGAAGTTTTAGGTTGGTTTATTCTTTCGGGCAACAATATTATGACTCTATTACCTATATGTAGAATATGTAGTGAATGCTTACTTTACATATGATCAATTCAGTCTGAACATTTCAATACAATTTTCTACTAGTATAAATATTTTATGAGCAAGTACGAATTTTTCCAAAATATAAAATAAGTCTTTTTTAAGACTTTACAAGTATTATATTCTCCACTTATACTTTAATAGAGAGCCATGCTATAGCCTTCACAGAGTCCCGCTAAGGCCTACGATTCATATTCTGATGAACTTATATTATAATGCTTGGATCGTACCGTAAAAAAATGTAAATAATAACTCAAAATTTTAAAAACCCCCGACACAAAAACCTCTATAAGCTATTATAGCTAAGAACACTCTCGATCAAGCCACCTTTCAAACAAAAAAAACTAAATTAAAATCCTTTCATTCGTTTAGGAGCGACGATGCCACAGACAGATACACAGATACACACGTCAAACTTATAACACCCCTCTTTTTGGGTCGGGGGTTAAAAACATTGTCTAACTTCATTAAACGCTCAGAGAGCTTTATAAAGTTCTGTTCACAAAGGGTGTCCAAATGGTACCTTATTACTAAGCTGTGAGCCTCCACTGACGATCTCTCTGTCCATCCGTCAGTTCCTCTGTCTGTCAGCGGGCTGTGTCTCATGAACCATAATATTATTAGGTAGAGAGTAGAAATTTTAAGTTTTTTAGATGCCGAATTCAAAATGACGCCCGTGCAAAACTGTACGTGTAGAATTGTAGATGATACTATAAAAATAACAAAGTAAACTAATATTAACCTAAGCCGCGGCCGCAAACGAAGCTACAGTAGGTATTTTTTCCTCAGTTCGTTAACTTCATTAGCTTCACTTTGTTCTGTCCCTATACCTATATCCCCAATCTCAGTAAACATTGACCACCAATGTGTTTAATTATGGCGTCGTCTATGCTCTGTTTGTTTGTATGCGTCACCTTTGGGAGTTTACATAAAGCTTATAATTTCGCCTCTCTCTTGTATCAGCTCCGCAGGTTTGGACTTTGAAAGGTTTCGACTACATTTTAATTAAACTGTTTTTGCCTCGCTTGAGCAAGTACTGGGATGATGAAATGGTAGTCAAAATAATTGTTTGTTAGTCCCGAACATAACTTTTGTCGTCAGAACAACATCAGCTGTTATTGTACCCCAATTTTTTTGCCTCGCGAAACATTGCTTGGCGTGGCTGGTATGGGCTGACTCAACTGAGACAAAAACGTATCCCTCTTCTGAGGCAGCACGTCTATATCAACCACGTTGACGCACAAAGCAAGTTTGCCGCAGTAGGTTCCTACCCATTATTTATTAATAACGATAAAGGTTATAATAGGATAAGGGTAAAGGTACATTTTAATTACTAGGTTGACCGTGTTTGTGCACCTTATACCTATTACAAAGTGTTAGATAATGTCCGTAACATCCCGGCAAGCTTAGATTAGGATCGATGTGTAAACGTACCAAAAAATAATAAGCCTCATAGTGTGACACTCGTGGGAGATAATGAGGACTTACAGAATTCGATTTGAACTCACATGTAACAACCCTGCAAGCAGCTGATCGTGGAAATGAACTCGTAAAAGACTTCTGTGAACTCGAAGGACCGTTTGCACGTTTGTCAAGTAACAGAGACAACGAATAAATCTAGAGCACCAATTATTTGCTTAACATGAGTACTCATTTTGTCATGTTATACGATTTATCAAACATGGTGTATAAAGTAAACCATAATTTACTTCAAGTAGAGTTCAAGTAAAATTTTCCAACTCGAAGTTTATCATTCTAATCGTTCTCTTTACCCTTTTCTTTCAGAGAGGAGAGATCTTTATTCAGTAGTGAGCTGGCCTAGATCAAAATGATTAGAGTGAGATGAGAGTTTTCCGCCAGTAGAGTTCAATAAAAACTCTGAAAAATCACTGTTAGTTTGTGAAAACTAACAATATTAAATCAATTTTAGATTAAATAGAAGCTAGATTGAATACAATGCTAACATTGGCAGTTAAGAGAACGTGATTAAATTTCTCGAACGTGGTTCACCATTCTGTTAGAGTATCAATTACGCTTGAGCTTCCGAAAACAATCAAAGATCGATTCAAAGATAGACTTTTTATTTCAAAAGCTTACCCCCGGCCCCGTTATTAAATTGGTACGACACGTACGTTGTAACTTAAAAGCCAATTAGAGGGAGCAGTGATTAATATTTAAGTGGTAAGTACTGATAATAATTACTAACAATACCACTCAGGATTTCCTATTTACCATAATAACACTATACTTAGTTATTTTAGACATGACTCACTCGTGATAGGTACTCTTTTATTTACTAAATTAAATATATACTTAAAACGCACATAACCCCGAAAAGTTAGAATACGTACCCAGGATCAAACCCGAGACTTCGTAATTTCTAAATATGTACAGAAAAATATACCTAACGTGAAATAATTATAAAACAAGCTAAACAGGTCTCTGAAATACGATAGAAACTCTTTCCCTCTTTAAATGAACAGCTTTTGAAAAATTTCAAGAGCAATTAATCGTTAGCGCAATGCTGAAATTGGATTCGAGTTCTCGATTAACAACAACAAACAACCTGTAGTTAACAGAAAAGTTTTAATAGACCACTAGTCCATTAATACACATCGTTAACAGCGTTTCAATTGTGAACTTTACCTATAATGTTTTTTTGGGATGACCATTCCTGAGTGAAGCGAAAATTTAAAGGGACTCAAACATCAAACAAACAACAAAGTCATATGAGCCGCGTATTAGTGCACCTCTTACGCATTTTAGCGGAAAGCTACCTACCTAATTGTTTAGGTACCTACCCTACAAGTAAGCAAACTAAGGAAAACTAAATAAAATAATGTATAACATAAAAGTTTTGAAATAGCACGTGTTCATATATATTCTTAATACACGACGTGTACCTAGTTAACAAAACAAAACAGTTTGTTAGCCTGTATGTTTCAAATAGATATAGCCTATTTCAGTAGCCAATATGAATATAAACAGAATATGTGATACAAATGTTTAATTTCATGGTTCAGCGCAAACAAACTCAATTTCAGAGGTTTATGAACCCACATCACACGTTTACGCAGCGTTCTCTATACCTACCTATCTATCACTCTAAAAATACGTTTTACTCCTTTTTTATGACAATATCAAATTCAATTATTTTTGATCAGATTTTACGATAAACTTTTCGTAAAATAAGTTTCAAGGAGTAAGAGAGTTAAACGTAAACGCCATCTTGCTTGAAAGGCACAGATTTCTAGTAGACTTGGATGAAGCGAACCTTCGAACGAGCCACGCATGCACTATGCAGGAAAACAGCAATAGGTACGTACCTACGCACCACTATTACACAATACTACTACTACAGTCAACGCACAATGTCACTTTGACACCGAAGCATCCTCAGGAGATTTTGGCTTTACATGTTACAATAAGCAACGTGATATTTAAATTATTTTGTCTTGCGGATTATTTTAATACTAGCTTATGCCCGCGACTTCTTCCGCGTGGACAAAACACAAAAGTACAAATTTCAAACCCCTATTTTATCCCCATAGGGGTTGAATTTTCAAAACTCCTTTCTTAGCGGATGTCTACGTCATAATAGCTACTTATCTGCATTCCAAAGGTCAACCTGTAGAGTAGTTTGAACTGTGCGTTGATAGATCAGTTAGTCAGTCAGTTAGCTTTTCCTTTTATATATTTAAATCTACAAAAGGAAAAGGTGACTGGATGCTTAGTGATTAATATAAACTTAGGTATTTTGTGTTTAAGTTTAAAATAATGTGTAAATTAGTACCTCTCTTTTCAAGTGTTTCTTTATATAGTTTACTAACGAGCTTCATTATGTTGAACCAGTGCTCCGGCCAGAGCTGCAGCAATCTGAAACAAAATAAATGAGATACCTTTGTAATTATACAAACGAGACGACGAAAGACGAAACTGCTTTGTATTAATATTACCCTACCTTTCAAATTTAAAAATCACAAGGTAGGTAAAAAAATATTATTCACAAAAAAGCACAACTCGTCCTCCTTGCCAGGTTGAGACTATATTTTACTCTCTAAGGACTAGAGGACTCTAGTAACATGACAACTACCTGGGTTTGGTACGTACAATGTACATAGATATTTAATTAGCAAATATTGTAGTCCACGACTCAGGAGCCTGTACTGAACAACGTTACATAAAACGTAGATCTGTACATACTAACATCGCGAATTCGAGTTTGAATGAAAACCAACATGATTTCTATAACTTACACAAAAATTTGCCTATCTTTGCTACATTTCATGCAAACTTAATGTTGATTGTGTCGCCCTAGTCTTATAACGGTTTAGTGCAAGGAAAATCTTCATTCGGAGACTTTGAAGACGGTTGAATTCAACGTTTTGATAAAAATTCTTCAAAAATAGTGTTTTAAACATTACATTGTTTTAATATTAATTATTTGTTTGTATGGTTTTCAATGTATTCAATTTTCATCTAAACTGATTTTCGCGATGACATCTTTCAGTCCACGGGCTCCTCACCTATATTATCTGATAATGCAAATTCAATATTGAAAAAAATGGCTTTTAATTTTAACGCTCTACCAGCTGGTTAGAGCTCTAACGAACAATTTTATGTTTCTGAGTAACGCGGTTATGATATTAATAGTCCCGGGGTTTTGCAATATTAGGTACCGACAATATTTTATAGCTAATGTATTCATTGAGAATTCAAAATTCAATTTAAAATAAATAAGTACATTTGCTCGTACCTCGTAAAGTGGATTTTATTTCACCGTTATTGTTAAAACTATAAATTAGACTTCTACCACACGTGAGCAATAAAAATATAATAAGACCATGCACACAATGCATTTATTGCAAAAATTGTACGATTTTTTCATTTTTTTGGTCAGCTATTTCATAATATACCTACGTATTGAGTGGCTTCGGCCATGGCTAGTTACCACCCTACCGGTAAAGCTGTGTCGCCAAGCGTTTTAGTGTTCCGGTACGATGCCGAGTAGAAACCAAAGAGTATAAGGTATAGATTTAATAAAACTGCCATACCCCTCCCAGGTTAGCCCGCTTCCATCTAAGACTGCATCATCACTTACCACTAGGTGAGATTGCAGTGAAGGGCTAACTAGTATCTGAATAAAAAGGCGTATAGTATATTATAGTGGGTAGATAAGAACTAAAACGCCAAATAAAACAGTTTCGAAAGCTAGTACGAAAAATGCTAAAATTCTATCGCGATGGCCAATCGCACACTTTGGGACTTACTTATGTTGCAATGGTTGCCTGGTTGCCTTTATAATTTGCTAACTTTCCTTAGCTTCTATGGCAGCAAACAAAGAATAAAAGCAATCAAACGAACCGTACAAAGAAAAAAGTATAAAACGATCTTGGCATGCGATGTTATTCGTATTGTACATTTTTAATCCGCACTGTCGACTCCCGCAGTTACTGACAGCGAACTGCCATTCGGAATGAACTTTTGTCAGATAACGTTTTTTAAAAAAATTTGAACTATTCAAGCACGTATTCAGTACCTCTCTACCTTGTTGTTTTTTTTTTTTGCTTTATGTCAGAAATATTAAAACGTGGATGCCGTTTTCAGGTTATGCTGCCAAAGTAGGTACACGAAGCGAAACTTCTTAGTTTTTTAACAGTTACGCGTGGCT
Source organism: Maniola jurtina (assembly GCF_905333055.1). Taxonomy (NCBI): domain Eukaryota; kingdom Metazoa; phylum Arthropoda; class Insecta; order Lepidoptera; family Nymphalidae; genus Maniola; species Maniola jurtina. The sequence goes on from NC_060032.1 coordinate 8,090,640, forward strand.
AGATGTGGCGTGGTAAGTATAACTATTTTTGATAGTAATTAGTAATCTAGATCACTAAAATAAGCTAATTCAGTTCGAAGATTACCTAAAAAGCAAAATATATAATTACATTTCTTTAAAACTAACAATGCATTATAGCAATTCAATTAAACTTCATTACAAAAGCGTTCCAGGCAGGGGCACGTTTGAAAGTCAACTGTTTTAACTTTTATACATAGACTAGCTGATGCCCGCGACTTCGTGTCCGTGGATATAGGTTTTTAAAAATCCCATTGGAACTCATTAATATTCCGGAATAAAAAGTAGCTTACTTTTGTACAGAAATACATTTTGTTATAATTTTATATATTTATAATTTTATCTTGGTGTACAATAAAGAATATTTACTTTTACTTTACTTTACTTAAGTGTTAATCCAGGGTATAAAATATGTCCCGGACCCTTACAACGAATCGATTGACACCTCATTCATAAAAATCGGCCCAGTAGTTTAGGCGCTACGATGGAACACACAGAATCTGGATACAAACATACATACCCACATACATACCCACATACATACATACATAGACTGCTAAAATCATAACCCTTCCTTTTGGCTTTGCCGCAGTTGGGTAAAAATAACTAGATGACAATTCGTATTGTTTTATTATGATTAGGTACTTACATACTCCATCTGAAAACCGCTTCCTTTAAGTCTATATTATACGAGGCTACAGTCGTAAAATTCATCAGGCTGCAGCTACACTTTAATAGGCTGGCAATAAACCTAGGTTCACTTAATGGCATAACCGATGTTGCCAAGTAAAAAATGAAGAACGAAAATAAACTGTGGGCTCGCAATTTGCCTACCTGAACGCCCAAACCTCTTGCATATTTGAACACTCTTATTTAACTTGACGTTAAAAGTCGTTCATCCATACTATCTAGTATACTTACTAATATTATAAATGCGAAAGTGTGTCTGACTGTCTGTCTGCTACGTTTTCACGGCCCAACCGCTGTTTAAAGAAATTTGGTACAGACATAGGATACATCCCGGGGAAGGACATAGGCTACATTTTATCCCGGAAAATCAAAGAGTTCCTGCGGGATTTTAAAAACCGAAATCCACGCGGGCGAAGCCGCGGGCATCCTCTAGTTTTTAATAAATGATAAATCTAGTTTCGTTATTTAGATACACAAAAATTTCATCATTTTACAACGATCTGAAACAATCTTCTAAAAACGTCTCATCCATCCAGCAAACAATACAATGAAAATATGGAAATCCCAAAAACATAAAAGTGAATACGTCGCGTCGCCTCGGTCGTATTTTTCATTACCATTAAGCCAGTTCCAGTTGCAATTTCAATTGTCCTTTTGAAGGCAAAATGGTCGGAAAATCGTATTATAACTGAGCTCTCTGGATTGTGATTACGCTAGGGGAATCAAATACTGTAAATAAAAAAATAAAGCAACATTGAAATTTTGGCGTTATTTATTACCTACCAATATTATTTTATCTGGTCTGGTCTGGTCTGTCTGCTAGCTTTTCACAATCCACCCGTTTAACAGATTTTGACGAAAGTCAGAGAGATAGCTTGAATCCTGTGGATGGACATAGGCTGCTTTATATCCCGGAAAATCAGAGAGTTCCTACGGCATTTTTTATCCTGAAAATAGCAGAATTCCCACGGGATTCCGAAAAACCTAAATCCACGCAGAAAAGTCGCGGGCATTATCTAGTACCTACTAAATCAACTAAGTTTTATTCACGTGCACATAATATAGTAAATATCATTGTTAGGTATAAGTCGGGCTTAAGATGAGTGCACGAGTCCGAGTATATTCTGAACAATAAAGCGGATAATCAGACCGGATGTTCTGCTTTACAGATATCCGGTACGCACCGGTTGATTGGGCTCGATACATCCTTAATTTTAATTTAGATCTAAGGATTTATTAGTAGTTCTAAAGTATGTACATTTCTACATTTAGAATATTCTGTAATTTTTGAAGTGTGCGGAGTATGGTGTATCGAAATTAAAAACACGTCCTCTTGATTCGAAGTTTATTACGCCTCTCTCAACTATTAACTAAAGGTCTATTCTACAAGGCTAAACTACACCACAGTTTTATCTAAATTTTTGTAAACCCATAGACAATCTTTTCCTGTTACTTCTTCACGTTTCTTTAGTTAAAGCATAAAGACATAACAGATACACTTCCGGATTCATACTAGTATTAGTCTTTTATTCTTGTTGTGATTTACCTACATTATGATTTCAAAAATAAACAAACAGATAAATAGCGGAATCACGGAATGAACCACGTGTATATAGTCTCTCATCATTATACTATTAACTTTAAACGTTAAATAGTTTAGTAGAAGGTACAGCTTTACTATTCTAATTTCTATTTCCAAATGCGAGAACAAAAACCGTAACACCTATAGATCTACCTGTCAAGAGTCGACGAAACGACATCATATTTTACTGCACAAAACTCATTTCCAGACTGTCAGTGCAATGTCTGATAGCACATTGATGAAAAATAGACACAAGTGTAAATTAAAAATTTATAACACCCCCGACGATCCAAAGTATTTGAGTTTTCCAAAACATCATTTTCAAATAAATAATTATGTATTTAGGCAACGTCCATCTTGACAGCTTGACATTTGTCAATTGACATAATATTATGAACCTAACGGTTATCTAACCTTCTTTTCTACAAGAAAACTAGAAAAGAGCTGATAACTCTTAAACGGCTGAACCAATTTTTTTAGATTATAGCTAAGAACACTCTCGATCAAGCCACCTTTCAAACAAAAAAAACTAAATTAAAATCGGTTCATTCGTTTAGGCGCTACGATGCCACAGACAGATACACAGATACACAGATACACAGATACACAGATACACAGATACACAGACACACAGATACACAGATACACACGTCAAACTTATAACACCCCTCTTTTTGGGTCGGGGGTTAAAAACACAGTTTTTACCGATCATCATTTGCCATAAAAGTTTTTATCGTTCGATATTGAGTTATTTCCACATCAGGCATTGATTGAATCACGAGGCTTCCATCCATGATCCAATGCCAAATTCAAGTGATTGATAGAGCAAGCATTATCGAGATAAAATTCATGACCAAGAGACAACAAACTCTTCGGAAGAATCCTAAACGTTGGCCGACCTTGAGCCGCGTCCGCTAACTTTACTTTGAATGGTTCTTCGAGCCGGATCTTGTGAATTCTTTATATCTAAGTTAATTTAAAAAATGAAAAAAGTTTCATTGCGTATCTAATCCAACTCGGCGGGGTAGCGTTCCGGAAACCCCGTATCAGCTTTTCATCAAAATCCCTGTGTCAACTGTGTCCCTGTGAAAACCAAAGTCTTGGAAAAGGAAAATGAAGCATAATTTGATAAATAACCGCGTTCCCCGCTAAGTGAAAAGGAAAGTAATCTTTCCTCCTTTCCTTTTAAGTAAATAGTCTCTCTGTAGTATACATACCTACCGTGTCCAATAGCTAAGTCGTAAACTTAGAGGGGAAATGGATAAAGCAATGGATTTGTAAATAAGATTACTTTAATACTTATCTGACTTTCATGATCATCAATCATTATTATCATTAACCCATTGCCAGCCCACTACAGAGCACGAGTCTCCTCTCATAATGGGAACGGTCTTGGTCGTACAAGTCAATGGTCAACTGCGGATTGATAGAATTCTCACACTTTTGAGAATATTATGGAGAACGCTCAGGCATGCAAGTTTCCTAGCGACGTTTGTCATCTTAAAGCATAACGCACATAACTTCGAAAAGTTAAAGGTGCATGTCTAGAGTCGAACCCCCGACGAAGTTACTCGATTCTAATATTCGTAGGTGATATTTTTATGTTGAAATCACGCAATCTACCACTATATTATGCCAAAATGTCGAAAATACTAGAAGTTGAGTTGCTAATTTACATAGTAAGATGCAAGCTAAATAAAAATTAGCATAATCCTCGCTTATACTCGGCTTTCTTATGGATTTATGTTGAATGTTAAATAAAAACTACCTCGTTAACTCAAACGATACCTACTTTTTAGTAATTAACAATCTTAGAATTAATCGCAAAATATATTAATCTATAAAATTTTATTATTATACAATATTTTTTTAATATACTAGCTGTACCCGGCATGCGGTGCAATGCCGTAAACAAACATGATTTTTTTTGATTCATATTATAGTTTTTTTGAAGCAGGAACCATCTCGGGCGCCCTCACAACCACACCCTACCAAAGTTTCATAACAATCTGATCAGCGGTTTAGCCGCCTATAGAACACGAACATACAAACATTGATTTTTATATATAAGATTATGAATATAATAATGAAATGTAGCCCGCTACCGCTATGCAAAACATCACATCATTTTATTACTACAGTCTAAGAACCTATTCCATCGAAAACAGTAGCTATAGTACATAGCTCGACAGGTCGAGATGGCAATCAAGGTGGGGACGTGCGGGTGTGCGTGGTGTCTCCACCTCATACCCCGATTACCATCTCGACCTGTCGCATACCATACGGTCTACGTTATGGACTTGACCATATTATGTATATTTACATCATTTATACCAGTACACACTGCGCAAATAGGTACCTATTCTTCGAATTAAAATTCACGTCTACCATAAGAAATATTACTTCCTCTGCAATTTAAGTTTATAACACGTTGATAAGCTAAAGGCTAGTCGAACAAACTGGTTCCGGTTGACGCCCCATAACAAGGGAAATTCCAAAAACCACGAATTGTGTGTGCTGTGGCCTGTGACCTACAAGTTGTATCCACAGCGCATGATATTCTGGACTACGATCCCGCCTTCGTTATTTTACATAAGCTGACGGTTTCTCTACGTATTTTCCCCAGCACAGGAAGCAACTATGAAGTTTGAATCATGGTGAACCGTCAAATATCAAAATATGTTAAAAAACGGTCACTTGGCGTTTTGAAACTCTCTTAACTCCTATAAAAGCTCTTAACTGTTAATATAGCTTTTAGTATTCGGCCGTTAGAATAATAATAATATACCTAATCAATCCCTGTACGCACAAGCACCGGAAAAGTGCTAGGGCGGAGGAATACAAAAATAAATAAGGCCGACTTGCGTGTCCGAACTCATTCCAGTTCGGCAAGACAGGGAAATAGATCTTTATAGAATTTGCCGTATCACTAAACGTGTGACCTCAAAAGTCAAGAGCCGACTTATAACGATTGAGTATTTTATTATCGAACCGTCTACAACACTCTATTCCACGCACATATTAAGGAAGTAAAAGAAAGTTTCATAAACTTCCTTCACGGTATTTTATATGCTACTAAGGGCCCTACTTTTAGATTTTAGGTAAATGCCACTGAAATGGTTATTATACAAGTACATTGGAAGACGTGTTCTATTCAAAATTACAGTTTTTTTTTTGTGTCGATTCGAAGCGCCCGCCTCACTGAACGTACCGGGAATCAAAATTGAAACGTTGTGGCAAATGGTATTCGTGTTGACACTATGTTTACAGATGTCATGTCCCATCCATATCACTAGCATTTAGCTTCGAGCACGCTCACATGACACTCACTGCTGCTATTAGCGCCAAAATGGCGATAATCAAGTTGCTTCATAAACAAGCCTGGTATCGAACACCTAATTTCGGGCATCTAAAGCTAAGAGAAGGTACAGACCTACAGAAATCTGTTATGATTGGTTTTTGTATTTCTGTACCTACTGTAACTGTGGTATTATCATAATTATCATAATTTACAGTATTTTCATAATTTTGATTCTATTGACTGCTTAAATTAGAAAACAAGTGCAATCATTTTACTGTCAGTTACAAAACTCACAAAAATTGTCTACATGGCGGTGGTTCAATGGGCAAAACAGTGGTGTGTGTTAACAGCAGGTAACCATGTAAAGTCCTAGGTTGGTTCAGTTTTACTATAGAAAGTAAAAAAGATAGAAAGAAAGAAAGTGCATTTATTTGTTACAGCTCACATATCGTTATATCCATACCCTCATTATAGCCAACTCAGTTGCCTGTATGAAACTTACTTTATATCCATATAACATCCAAAATCCACAGCTAGGCTTCAGCATAATGTAATGAAAATAGTAACAGACGGAGTGACATTTAAAAGTTTGTGTTCATAAAACGGTGGAATATTTTCTCTGGATCATATTTAAATGATGTATGAGAAGCGTGAACATACATTATTGAACAGAAATCTCGAATCGAATAAAAGACACATCAGCACATTGATTTTGGAGCGCCACTAGGTTTTATTTATTTCTATGCATCAGCATCACCATTCAGTTCAGAGATTTAAAATGCCATTTATATATCAAACTAACCCGCGACTTCATCCGCGTTGATTTAGATTTTTGAAAATCTCGTGGAAAGTCTTTAATTTTTTCGGAACATGCAACCATGATAGTCTGTGAAATACCTCTCTTCCTACAGCCTACAGCAGAATGTGTATCGTGATTGAACTCATCGATTTGATCTCGATTAGTATTTGGCTTGCAAGCACTAGACCACACAAGGTCCAAATATTGGAGCAGGGGGGTGATGAGTAACAGGTGGTAACAGGATAAGTAAAAGGTTTATCAAATGTAGACTTATTTTCAGGTGATTTTCAATTTACACTTGTTATATTTCTAAATGTTATTTATCCATGTTTAAAAAATTTAAGTCTCGCACTTTTCCAATTAGTTTAAGTAAGTGCTACTTAGGAACTATTTATCTTTTTAACGTTCCAACCTTCACCCTGAACAATATCGATTCGTCTGTCTTTTCCACGAAGAAACTGCAAGCAAATGAACCTTGTGAATGAACTTACTGGCCGGTACATTGATTTTTAATTCTAAAAATAGTACTGTATAGTCTGTTGGGGTGTTGTTCCTTCGCTGCAAGACGGTGTAAAGACGTTTGCTTCGGTGACTTGGTGACAGGAATCTAACTCCGTCGTAGTAGCACTAAAATTAGAAATTACCTATCATTTCTTATGATGGTTGAAGCTTGGAGTTCGCCTTATTGCAGCAACAATTCTTTTAATAGATAACTTATTTTACAAATAATGTATTGTTTATTACTTTGTGTATTATTATTCCGCGACTTAAGTTTCTAGAACCTTGTAAGTTGTAAGAGTCAATTAATTCTCCTTTTATACAACATATCACTAAGCGCTGACCTCTAAGCTATTAATAGTGTGTGTCATATACATATCTATGGTGTCATAGAGCAATTAAGTCATACATCATAGAACTAGTTAAATATGTATTAATTCTTAATACAGTGTAAATTAGGTAAGTATAAACACATTTCCGGTACTTGGCTTAAAAAATCTTGCCTAAATTGCTGGATTGTTTCACTATCCACATTATTTGGGAAATTCTTGGCATAAAAGGCGAAGTAATTCGGTCCAGCAGGCAAATCCACGGGTTTATGGCGAAAGTCTTTGAGTTTTTATTCGAAGTTGGCAGCTTTTCAGATTTAAATTAAGGACGGCAGTCTTTTACCAATTTAATTTTTTGTTCACAGCTCTAAATGACTAAAGCTAATAAAAACCTGACAGAATCTTGAAAATTGATGAAAGAAGATTACATAATCTTGAAACTTCTTTTTAACCCACTAACCATGCACAAATACAGTGCAGTGTTGATTCTTAAAACTAACAGCTCCATTTTCAATGACAAAAACTTTTTCTTTTAAAAAGTTTTATATTTAGACACTTCAAATACATACATACAGGTCAAACAACCAGCCAATCCAGCCACCACACAGTCACATAATTTTAAAAACTTTTATATTTATACACTTTAAATACCTACATACATACAGGTCAAACACATAACCCTTCTTTGGGCTTCGCCGCAGTCGGGTAAAAAAGACGTCATTAATTCGAGCAGTGAGTAGGTATTTATTAACCCCCGACCCAAAAAGAGGGGTGTTATTTATTTTTCGTCGATATCCACGCATAACTTTTTAGTGTATGAACTTTTTTCAACAATCCTCTTTTTTATAATAGTTTATATTATTTTCAGGGTGCTCTTATATTTTGGAAAACATCTGATGAATACCTTCAGAGGTAGCAAAGCATTCGTTATCACTGCAATAGTTTCGTCTGTCTCTTTCTGCGATGCGATTACCTACCTATTGCTGGGACATGCCTTCTTTCTATTATCTCTCCATCACATTTTCTTTTCATCTCTTATTGCAAGGGGTTTTCTAATAGAACATTAATCTCGCTTTAGTGTCTAATAAACTTCAAACGAAATCGATGGGAAGTTTTGTTGACGCAAGGATATCGCGAGGCTCACCCTATGCCGACGCGCCCCTAACCCACTTCTCGGTTGACAGCAGGTCAATGCCGATTACAGACCTATTTATACACAAATTCTTCCTGCCCGCATGCCTGGACGAATTCAGATAATGAGATGTGATATAAAAAATCATGAGTGTGTTTTCTTAGGATATTTAGGACCTAACATGAAAATCAACTAGGTAATGCGAACTTTTTCACTTTCTTAATAGCTACTTAGGTTTAGCCCAGGTTCAATTTATCGGCTTGGCTCATAGTAGGTAATATTGTGTAAACTAGTTAGCCCTAGGCTATGCTCCGGTGGACTATCTACATATTCTAGATAGTCCACCGGAATCCGGTCCATCTACAATGGGAATTCTATGCCAGTCAGTATAATACTAGATAATACTAGCGATTTCGTCCACATGAATTTTAGGGATCCGTACCAACGGATCCCGTTTACTATAAGCCTCTGCTGTCCGTTCGTCCATCCGTTCCGTCAGTCTGTAAGCAGTTGAAATTTTCAAAGAATGTGTTTCTATTGCCACTATAACAACAAATAATAAAAATTTCAAAATGGCCGGCATGAAAATTTAAAATTATATAAAGTTTTGTTTCTTGTACGACGGTACGGAACCCTTCGTGTGAGAGTCCGACTCGTGACCGGTCTTTTTTAATATACCGCGGGAACTCCTTCATTTTCCAGGATAAAAAGTAGCCATGTGTTAATTAAATCCAAATTTCAGTCATTGTAGTGAGAAGGAGGTATAGGTAACAAACATCCAAACTTTCTCAATTACAAGTAGTAGAAGATGTAGACGAGTCTTTTTACCCGACTGCGGCAAAGCCAAAAGGAAGGGTTATAATTTTAAGTATATGTATAGGAAATATCGGAATGCCCGACTAGGAGACCGACGCGGTCTTAACCACTAGGCTATCACCGATTATTTACTATCTATGATTTCCGTATCACCCGAAGAGTCGTTCTCTATAATTAAGTTCTCTATAGTACCTAACTGTGGTAACATTCTCTTATATTACTGTCATCATAAAGGTCGTAGACCACTTACACGACACCGCTCCAACACAACTCCTATACAACACCACCTGTACAGCTAGCAGACAACTCACTGACCCCGCGCCTACAGCCTCCCTCCATCCGCGCACGTACACCGACCGTAAGCACGCTTCAAGCGAGCAGACGCCGTGCACACTGCGCACGGCCCCTCTCTCGAGTCTTGCTCTACTATTAAGTGGCAAGGTTGCGGCAAGGTCACTTACCGCGCGCTGTCTGCTTTTTTTTTTAAAGAATATTAGCCATGCTAATCATGACTAATACTCCCCTTTCCCCTCCAATTAAGCGTAAAGCTTGTGCCAGGAGTGGGTACGACAATAGTGCAACGGGTGGGGTTTGAACCGCTGACCTTCGGAATTCAGCCCGCTCCTCAACCGTTGAGCTATCGACGCTACTATTTTGTGTTGTTACTGTGAAGTGCATCTCCAGAGCACGATGTTAAATCCACATTTGAATGTTCGTACTTTGGTTGGGTGGGAGCGGAGTCGTGTAAGTCGGCTACGACCTTTAATCGGAAACTAATTGAATACAAGCCGAGCGACGTCCATTAGTTTGATTTGCTCTTCATTCACTCCCTGAGGACTTCAATTTTGCAAAATCTCTCCATCTTCTTTGTTTACTTTACGTACCTACCTACACTTCTATGTGCCCATAATATTTTATTAAATTGCGGACTGATTGCAAATATTCCCAGTACATTTCTATGTATAGATAGTTTTTTATGGAAAAAAGGTAAGGGTTTTCTCCAGTCATCTCAAAAATCAAATATAACAACCATATAACATCCAACTAAATATTATATAGAACCGTTTTTGAATTTGTTTCATAAGGTTTCACGATACCGGAGGTACCTACTGGTAAGTCATAAACGAAGATCCAATTTCTCTACAAAATTATTTACTTGGTCTAGAAGATTAAGTCTTCATGCGAAGACGTAATAATTTTGATTTATGAGATTGTAAGGGTGAGGTAGTAGATTACAGCGATCTTTCCTTTACTTGAAAATAACTATCGAAGCTTCATAAATTTAATGCAGCTTTCTCTTGCTGAAACTTGGAGAGCACCAAGAATAAGTTTGATAAAATTATAAGTTTTAAACGCTCCTCTGTGATATGCATTATTCATTCAATTTCAAGTATTTTGTGCAATCATATTTTTAACACATCATCATTATCGAAGTTGAATAACGCAATCTTTTTTATTAATTCGCTATCGTAAAGGCAGGAATAATTTATTTTATTTAAAGATCTATAATTTTAATAAAATGAGGTGATCAACTTTACCAAACCACTACGAATACCTACCTACCTACTTATTAAAAAATTGTGTAGGGACATAAACCTTATACATAAATTTTATCCTGTAGGTACGTAAATATTTTGTTTATGTGTTTCATAGGCACGTGCTAAAATAAATGAGAATTCGAAACATATCTGCAATTTAATTTACGAGTACATAGACACGCCTTCTTTACAACTTACGTTTATGAAAATCAATTTTGTGAAATACATATTTTACGTAACACTTAAAGTTAATTAAATTATTTCAAACAAGTTTCAATTATTTATTGCAGACTAGGTGATACTTGCGACTTTGCTCGCGTCAATCAAGTTTTTAAAAACCCCATTAGAACTGTTTAATTTCTCGAAATAAAAAGTAAGTAAAACCTTAATCAATCCATGAAAAAAAAGGTCGATCCGGTGCGCGATTGAAGGACAAACAAACACTTTCGCATTTATAATATTACTAGTGACTAGTGATGGGTTTGACCACTTATTTATTTATAAATAGAAGACAGTAAATTATAGACCAATTTTTTCACACAAAAAAGCAATTACTGTAGTATTTTGTGGAAATAAAAGATGTAATTTTTAGGACAAATTAAGCATTTGGAATTGCATCTCTATTAATTAGTCTCCTTGTTTTAGATTATCATTGTTATGTTGCGGTCTACCTAATCGATCAAAATTTGTTAAAATCGATTCAGTTCGTTTTGCTTTACAACCTATTATATCTATACTTTTTATACATAGATTTAGTCTAATTATTAAGAGACCTCCAATAGTTGATGTTTCCTATGAATAAGACACAAATCGACCGAGAAATCGAACCGATCGACCGAATCGAGAACCGATTTTCTTAAAAGAAAACTCAAGTCTAAAGACAAAACAGAAAGTAGGTAAAATACTCGTAGTTCACATAGATGCAAACTTGCCACTTCTCCATAGCCGGTGAAGTCCACTATTCAACTCCCCGTATATACACATTTTTAGGGAAAAGCAATTTCCTTTCTCTACGTATAAGTCAAGAGTCAAGACTCCAGTGAATTCTCTTTAAAATTTCGTTGTGGATTTTCTTCTGACCGAATGTGGAATTCTTCTCAGTAGGTATTCTTGTCCCAATCTCCATCTTATCTCTTTGTTGTTTCTTATGTATAAAATTATTTCTTCTTGTCACACGAGTAAAACCTGAAATTGTTTGGTTGTGTTTTACATGATAATAATTGTTGTTAAACAAAGTTGTAGGGAGGCACAGATTGCGCGATCAACGAGAAGCTTTGGCTCAGTGCCAGTCGACAATTCAACCCCTCAATGACGAGGCACGTACCTAGCTACCCACTTGAACTTAATGATGACTTCAAGAAAAACCAACCCGAGTAGATAGGTACACCCACGCAAAACCATTTATTTAAATAAGAATAGGTGGAAATGTAGGTTCTGTTCCCACACTAACGCGTTCTGTTATGTTTTAAATGAAAATGAATGTTGCTACGAGTATTTTGGTTGAAAAATAGTGTTAGATATTCTTGTATAAAGCTGCGCAAAATAATAGCTTTAGTTTTAGACCTCTTTATGTAAAATGAAGTGGTTATGACATATTAAAACAAGCAATATATAGATGCTTCGTTTAAAATTGTTTTCAGCCCATAGCATCACAATTTGCCACCACTAGTACTGCGTGATGATAATAACATCTCTGACTGCATGATCTCTCTCTCTCTAGATACGATTAGTTTATTCATTAATTTCAGTATGTACATATATGTATAAGCGGCGATAAGTTGAGGGGTCTGGGCCCCTTTATTCGATCCTACAACTCTAACTTTTCGGAGTAAATTGCGTTTAAAGCAATATTAAATATAACTTGCTTTAACCATGAAGGATAATAGCGCGAGGAAAACTGCATGCCTAAGAGTTCTCCAATAATATTCTCAAAAGTGTGAATCTACGTGTTGCCAATGTGTGCTGCCAATCCGCACTTTGCAAGCGTGGTAGACTATGGCTAAACCATTCTCATTCTGAGAGGAATAAAACATTAACAAGGTCCAAATATAACCTGCCATGCCAATAGATTAAAACAGAGTGGTAACCTGCTAAAGTCTCTCATCAGAAATTATAACGATCTTATTACAAACTATTCAAGTATAATCTTAAAGATTTTAACTTGATAAATAGTTGTAGACACGAAATGGCGGTAAGACACAGATTGCAGGATCACCATGTCGGTTTGGCGCAGTGCCAGACCATATAGATTATGGAACAAGTCTCAGTTAGCTCCTAGCTTCCAACTTCCCAAGTTCCTGCAGCGTTGCGGCACTTGAAACTTGAAATTGTTTTATTCCAGCAAATGATAAATACAACAAATGGGGCTGTTAATTTCTTTGGTTTTAATCAGAATAATAATAATCATTAATGTATCAGCATACCTATATTTATGAAACAAGGAAGGGGCATGAAAAACGGCATTTCATTTTTTAAGCATCTTGTTCCTCAATTGAAAGATTTTTTATCACAGATCGCTTATTACGAAGAAACCCTTTGAATTACTAAAATATTCCTCTAATTAAATTTAATAAAAATTCTAATTTAAATTAAATAAAATAAAATTCTCGGCATTATATTATTTTTTTGTAATCTGGTTCTAGTATGATAGCTGATGTAATATTTTTGTATCGATTTTTTTATATACATACTTAAATTCATTATTATCGGAGATGAACATATTTTATGAAGCTCATATTTTTTAAGATATTTCACCACCTACTGAACTATAAATATTATAACATTACGAGTATCTTTCACCCGTTTTACTACCGACGAGTTGGGCACGATTTCGAACGTCTCCAGCTCTCACACACTCACACAGTTTTACATAAGTAATAGGCATAAGATAGAAAATAATGTTGACAGACAATTTGTCAACACTCTACAAATAATTCTTTTGTTAAACAAATCAGTTATACACTATAATAAAGTTACCAAACGTAACTTTTAGTAGAAAATGGAAAATATTCCTTTTGTTGCTGCTGTGTAGGCGTAACAGACAATAGAGCCGCCTTATCAACTCTAAACAATGAAACAGGTTCCTAGTTGCCGCTAAAATTATAAGCTTTTCTAATATGCGACGACGTAATTATCTAAAAGCATTGAACACAAAATATGCCCCTATATCTTAAAGCCTACCTACCCAGTTATTTTTATACATGCCATTATATTCAAATAAAATTAACTAGATAGACATATGTAGTAGGTAGTATTATTTGTAAAAATTAGTTAAAGTTGTAAAAGTTAGTATTCTTTTGTTTACTTATTGTTCTAAAAAATATATATAAAAAAACACCAAAAAACCGTTTACTGCTTTATTTTCACTAAGAATGCTTTGCTATAAGTGGTTTTATACTAATACATACATTGTTGTTTATATGTTCGCTGAAAAAGATTTTAAAACTGTTAACTAATTTCACAAGTTTTAGACTTATTCGGCTTAAGCCTTACCAAGTTAGTGGCATCCGAGTAAACGATATTGTTTTCGTTGTCGAAAGCCAACCCAAATGCATCATCAATGTCCACAACCTTTTCCACGGAAACTGTAGATTTATCTATTTTATAAATGCCATCAACAGTACACACATACACATTCCCATTGATATCTGTCGTTAGCGCTCTCATTCCTTCACTGGATGCTTTATATAAAACAGCGGTTTGTGTACCTTTCTTCTGACCAAACAAACCAGTTCCATTTGTGAAGAACATTACGTCTTCATTGTCAATCACAAACTGATCTACTTTAGTATTTTCAAGATCCTTGAATCGGCTTGATTCTCCGTTGATGAACGTATAAAAAAATTGATCTGGAAAAGTAGAGTAGTAAAGTATATCTTTGAAGTAAATAATCCAAACGTCATTATCTTTAGCGCCAATACGTTCTCCTGTTTTAGTTATGTGGTTATATTTGTACAACCCATCACTTCCACCGATATATATTTCGTGATTCTTTTGATCAACTGCCTGCGCAAACCCGTTATTAATACCTTGTAAATCAGCATATTCTTTTGTGTTTAAATTCACATACGCTGTTTTGAATACATCGTCATCTTTATTAAGGCTATAGCTGAAATAAACTGTATTGGTGCTATAGTCTACGGCTAATAAGTATGGTCTATCTATGTCAGTTTTTAGTATTTCAATATCGTGATATACATTATCTATTATGACTCCATCACATTTTTTGTCCTCTTGGTCTTTGTTTTCAATAACAGCAGCCTGTATAATTGCTGCACTTGTTAGCATAAGTAGAATCTTCATCTTCTCTAAAAATCGACAGACATGTATAGTTAATATATTTACAAATCAACTGATTTTGATACAATAATAGAATATTTTTTTACACTTATCGGAATATTTCCACGGTACAACGTCTAACAAAATATAAGTTATATAACTCACCCGAGTGTTCGTTGATTGATAACTGAGTGATGTTTGGTTAGTAAAGATGTGAGCGTAATTATTATTGTAAGAATAATGAAATCTAAAGAGTAGGCGTACCTTAATTTTTATCATAGGTATTATCCGAATG
Organism: Maniola jurtina; assembly: GCF_905333055.1. Lineage (NCBI taxonomy): Eukaryota > Metazoa > Arthropoda > Insecta > Lepidoptera > Nymphalidae > Maniola > Maniola jurtina. The sequence goes on from NC_060032.1 coordinate 8,105,916, forward strand.
GAGATTCTTAGTTTAAGAGAATGATCGCCTTTTTATGCAGATTCTAATAGTGTTATGTTATGCGACTGTAATATAAGATATTAAGTATTAACTTTTCTTAAATTCACTTATCGCCCTAACCCTGATTTCTTGATCAAGCATTAAAAAAAATAGAAATAATAACCCAGTAATATTTTTATTACGGTGTAGGGTAATAAAAACTCCAACTGTTTATGGTTACAGGAGTATTGAAACGCAAAATTAATGATCAAATAAATTAATAAAAAACGCTCTATGAAATTCTCTATCTATTACCTTATATTATATAACCTTTGAATAAGGTTATCAGTCATATTATGTCATCTCTACACTAGTGTTTTCTCAGTACAAACTCTATGAAATTAATATTTACCTAGATAGGTAATTTGTTTTTTAAATAAAGAATGTTAGTAGGTACTACAAAACGTACTGGATACGTTTTTGTTTTAATATTATATATTTACATAAATAATACCATTACTAATTAATCGTTCTTTGAACTCTTATAAAAACAAGGCGTCACTTTCTATTAGGACCTGAAGTTGAACTTAGAGCACTTCTGCATTGTTCAACGGCACGTTGGATTTATTAATAGGTAAAGGTTATTTCGGTCGTGCCATTCGCAACTCAGTAAATAGAAATGTCAATGCCATAGTAGCTATGCATAGTATACATTATATAAAACATTACTCTCCGGCCCTTACCACGTGCGTATTGTCACGGCACGATCGCCGTGCCGTATAAAATAGTTATAGTGATTTTATGACAGCTCTCACAAGATCGTGCCGTGACCAGTGACTGCGCCGACCATGTGTTGCCCATCCTCATCCATACAAACATATCTATGCGGCAACCGTCTATTTATAAGTATTTGTTATTTTTATTGACTTGTTCTTTTGGTACAGTTTGGTACTTTACCTATTGGCAGGTTTCATCCCTTATAATAGTATAAGGGATGAAACCTGCCTTGCCAATAGGTAAAGTGTATTTTTAAAAATATTTTCACTCGCTGAGTCATAGCTAGTGTCGGCTGAGACCTCTCACCAGATCAGAACAGAGATAATTTATAAGAAATCTAAACTCCCAAATGGCCCCTCCCTGCAACCGCACCAAATACCTCCCGGTTGTAAGACTGCAGAGCTTCCACGTCCATCAAACTCGTATATCTCAACAAAAACAACATCCAACCATATATTCAATAATTTTTCTTGTTCATTCCAACATTTCCTTCTTTTTATTCAAGGTAACCGCTAAACTATAGAGGGATAATAACTAATCCTATAGTCAGAATACTGCAATGATTCTTTTATTACTTCCACTCCCATAAATCCCCTGCATTTTAACTGCTGCATTTCCGGCCAATGGAAACTTAAACAATTTATCATTCTTCAACATCATACGATTAATGTGTTCGCCATTAGTTGTTCATTTATAGTTCATTATTATCCACTACATTATTTTTCAGCCAGGCTTTAATTTTAAGGCTCTCGAGTTCAAAAATTTACACTCTGCTTACATGGCTTATACACAATATCCTTTTTACACGACTGCCAGAAAAAAGCGTAATGTTTTCAGGGTATATAATATGTGAGTTTGTTTATTTCACATCTAAATGCCTGAACTGATTTGGATGTTTGGGGAATCGTTATATAATGAAAATTAGAATAAAGTGAATGAACTATTCTTCCAATAAAAACTACTTTCAATCATTCAGACAATATACCTTACCAATCTTAAAAACTGGAATTTAAATAAGGCCTACGTACCTACTAGGTATCATTACTGCCATACCCCTTCCAACTCGGAAGGGGTATGGTATGAGGTACATAGAATACAACATTACACATTTAGGTTAGATCATAGTCAAGAGCTAAGGCCCGACAAATCGGGCCAATAAAACCGACCCTGAAATAAATCTACAAGGAACTCCTTGCGACCACCGATACTTAGGTCTATATCAATCAACTTATGATGACGGCTAAGTAGCCGTTTCGAAGTACGAGATGATTCTTTGAGCTGATAAAAAAATACAAAAACAAAGTAGATACGGGACGGTAACAATTTGTTCCCGAGAGAGCCTTTTCCGGAATACGTAAGCGTTTTAGGAAATTAAGCTCGCCTTTTAATCTCAAGCTACTCGTAGTTGAATGCTTGATTCAGCTAGCTAGATTAAAACGTTTTTATCATTCAATGACATTTTCAGTTTTTAATTAAGTTTTTCCGTACTAGGATTAGTACTAATGACTCAAAGAGACATGAGAAATAATCACTAATCTGATGAAGTCTAAAACGATTAAGTTTTAACTTTTATATAAATAAATAGGTACGGTTCATGAACCAATCACCCTTAGCTAATTACATATACCTACTATACCTACTTATGGTAGTATTCTTAGAACACACATAAAAACTAGATATATTTAATTTATTGCAAGATGCAGAATGAGTTTTAACACACACTGTATTTATTTTAACCATAGAACGATTTAAAAAAAATTGAATTTAATATGTAGTTACTGATTAGGTAGGTACCTAAATATTATTAAGTTGCATTCATATATCAAACAATTATTATTATTAGGTACATATTAAAAATTGGTAGTCAGTGGGAAGTTCTGACAAAAATGAAATACCTAACAATGTTTTTTTTTTGGATTTTCAAATTGATTGTAGTATCTATCAAAAATTAAAATTTATAATTTGTAAATTAAAACTTTTAACTTTAGTTTCGTTTTTACATCAACCGGAAATCGAAGGACTATTAGCACAGATTTATAGTATATCGTAAAACTGTGCTATTAGCATGCCGGTGACGCGGCCTTGAACTTCCTAAAATCGCCCAACGCGCCTAAAGAAGCTTTCACTTCCAAAAGAATTGTCATAAAGTGAATGTAGTATGTGACCGAGTCATAAAAAAATTTATAGTGTACCTCCTCTACTTGAGATAATATAATAGGTACTTATGCGTATTATATCTTACTATTTACTTACCTATACTCGCCTTAGTTTGAGTATTACTGAAACACACGGCACCGAGTGTGGAGCCAATTTGTACGCGAAACAGATTCTTATTCTAGACTAAGTAGGTACTCGTACATAAGCTTTTTAGGAAATGAAAATCGGACAAGGTTTGTGGATTAGATTACCTTTTTATTTTATTACGTTAATGTAACTTATTGCTTTTTAAATCTATTGTTAATCTTAATCTCGTTGTCGAGTAAAAAACCATGCTGCTACACTATATTGGAATTTCTGCTAGACCGTACCTACCATGTACCTACTAATATACAAAATTGAAATAGAAATGGCAAAGTTTATGTTCCTATTTGTCCTATTATAAGATCATCATTTTTATCCCATCGTCGGCCTACTACTGAGGACGGGTCTCCTCTCAGAATGAGAAGGGTTTTGGCCGTAGTCCACTACGCTTTTCGCTGGAACTTCCAGCACACAACTTTTTTATGTAGTGATACATAGTGCCACTAGGCGCCTACCTTTACCTAGTGATAGTATTCTTTGGTTATCTTATAGCAAGTGATATTTAATTGCTTAAAACGACTCCCGAAAAGTTAGAGATGCGTGCCCGGGCTCAAACCCCGAACCCCCAAATCCGACGGCTTAACCACTACGCTATCAGCGCTACTACTACTATATTATGATATGATAGTATTTGAGTATCTAGATTTGTTACGCGCAAAGTCCGAAGGGTGAACAAAGACTGCCCGGGCAGTGTCTACTTTACGTAGAGATTCTGGGCAGAGTTCCAAAATATCGAATAATTCACTTCCGAATTAAAACTGAGTGACGCTCTCATTTTTTTTTTTATTGAAGCCGGCATAGTATTTTGATTATTGTAGTTATCAATACACGAGCCGCTGCCCGTGACTTCTTTCACGTAAATTTAGATTTTTTTTAATTCCGCGAATGTCACTCTCCAGCTCTTTAACTAGGTACGAGGTATATGCAAAAAAATCACTCCGATCCGTTGTTCCGTTGCGGCCATGTTGCGGCATTATTGGGAAACCAACAAACCAATGAATTGAAATGAATTTATTTATTTCATGTAGGGCAGCATGTGCCACATATACGTTAAGACTCTACCACTGATTTGGAAAGAAGGTTCTATTGAAAAGAGCCGGGGAGAAATTCGATAAAATATTATTATAGAACTATACTAACACTTGTATACATAATATATACGGTAATAAATTAATTTTTAGTGTTCGTGGTTACCTAGGTGTTGAAGTCGGTTTTTACATTATTTTTTTGTAACAAGATAAAGTTGAAAACTAAAACCCGACTGCGACCGTCTTAATAAACGCTGAAATATTATAGTAAAATTGTTTTTCTTTCGCTTGGTATATTTTAATGTTATTGTACATTTATATATATGAGCTCAGAATTTACTCTTCTTTCATTTGACATCACACTCGATACAATAGCAAAATTTTTTTTTGGAGACCTCCACTTTTTTTGATGTAACATCCGTTAGGTCAATTTTTTTCGTATAAAATATAGCCTATGTCACCCGGACCTTTACAACGAATCAATTGACACCTCATTCATCAAAATCGGCCCAGTAATTTAGGCACTACGTTGGAACACACAGAATCTGGATACAAACATACATACATACATACATATATAGACTGCTAAAATTATAACCCTTCCTTTTCGTTTTGCCACAGTCGGGTAAAATAAAATTTATATTATGCCACTTTGGACGGACGACATCAGGCGAGTCGCATGGAGAGGCGGCGCAAAACCGTGGCGTGTGAAAATTCCTACAAAAGAGCTATGTTCAGCCGTGGACGTCTATCGGTTGTCGATGATGATCATGATGATAATGATGTCACTTTATGTAAACCAATCAATTCACACCAAAAAGGACTTCATCACTCATAACAGCTAGCTTCGGGTCAGTTGCTCCCACAGCTTAGTAATTATTAGCTAAGCTGATACCTTACTCCGTGCCCCTATACCTAAGCATGAATAGAATAGCTTAAAGCGCGTAGAGTATGAATAACGGCATTTTTTGGTAAGGCAAAGCACGCCAAGGGTTGTTTGAAAATATTTATTTATCAAAAAACATAAGGTGTCTACTAAGTTCATAAAACATTTCAAGGCTGCGTCGTAATAATATAGATAGGGGTCTTACTTTGATCGCGGTTCCGCTCCTGGGCTGGCCCAAGGGCGTTAGAAGTTATAACGAGCAAACAGCCCAGTCTGCTCCTTTACCGTTGTTAACGTTAATATTGGATGAACGTATTGTTCAGCTATAGTTTTTTGGTATTATGTTGAACAATATAATATTGTATCCATTGTTGCCAAATAGAAAGAATTTTATTCAAAAATACTTTTACAAGTGCTTTTGAATCGTCACTGAATTAACCACTGGTTCGGAATGCCTTTCCCACCTAGAAGAACCAGCAAGAAACATGGCGGTTGCTCTTTTCAAATTACAATATTGTCCCATGCCATTAAGTAATTGCAGTTCCGCACATTGCTGGAGCTAGCTGCTATAGTCATCTCCACGCTCTTTTATTATTTACATTATCTTTGATTGCGTAATATGCTTTTTTCGGGAGCACTAATAACTCATCTAGGTATATGGGATTCTGTGGTTTGGCACGTCATCACTAATTTTTGCATGTCAATATTGTGTGGCTGATTATATGTAGATTGCTTACTGCTAGACTGAAACGCCAGTTGTATGCTTGCTATCTTGCGAATGCTTGAATAAATTGTTATTTAACCCTATCATAAGCTTTTAATTTGTCAAGTGGCAGAACTGTTTGGACAAGATTGGTTGTTATGTTCTATGTATATGTCTCAGGTTCTACGTCGCAAAATCAATTCTAGTTTAACAAAAAGAAATGCAAACTTGGTGATTAATTCATAATTGATATTAATAGGAAATCGGAATCTGAATATTTCCAAGGCTAATAATATTCTGTAACGCTTGAGAAATCGCCAAAAATTATAAACAGTATGCGGTGCGTAGGAGATTGTTTTCGTGAGATATAAGAAACAGACTTGGCATCTCTGCTTGGTTAATTATTCATAAGCAAACTGTGACGTAGATTTATCTAATATAAAGTAAATATAACTCATGAGACCTATTTCTAGAATAGATCTAGGTACAAGAATAAATAATATTTTCGGCCATGAAAAAATAATTTTGTGTATGCCGGCATCGCATACGTTTTCGAGTGACCTTAGATTAACGACGAGACTAATAATAAGCCTTAATATATTATGAAAGGAATACCACAGAATACATACATTCAGGCGGAGTTCTAGGGTCAAAAATCCTTAGACTTATAAACCCGTATTTCAGAAAAGTATTAATAAGTAAGTACATAAGTAAAGGACAATTACTGTTACCTAAATTTCGCCATCATCCAAATAATAATTTGTCTTGTAAAATACTTAATGCAAACTTTTTTCTCCTTAATGTAATGCAAAGGAAATCTTCTAGGAATATAAAAATTAAATTGAAAATTTAAAAAACCCCCGACACATAAACCTCTAAAAAGTAAAAAAATAATAGGTAAGTATGTATGGGCCCTTTAAGAATAGTATAAATAGTAAAGTTTTTATCCAAGCGCTCGTTGCGCCAGGGGACCGCTACCTATCATAAACTATGAAAGTCATCTGTTGTAGAAAGAATAGTCTTTAGCGGTCCCCCGACGCAACGAACGCTTGGATAAAAACTTTACTATTTATACTATTCTTAAAGGGCCCATACATACTTACCTATTATTTTTTTACTTTTTAGAGGTTTATGTGTCGGGGGTTTTTTAAATTTTCAATTTAATTTTTATTTCACACTTTTTAAACTTTTATTCATAAATTACCGTTTATTTGTGCCATTCTAAAACCCAATTTCTATAATAATATAAATCCAATAAGGCAGCTAATATCTCTTCAAAAGTAACATCAATGTTATGTTAATTATACGTTCCATGAAATATTCTTAACCGAACATCACTAAATCAAGAATTATCTGAATGACTCACAAAGTATTCACTCATAGTTTAACACGACCAAAACGAAATATCTCTTTCTAACATGTCGTTGCTTTAAAAATGTACCCATTTTACGTAGTCGTATAATAGTTCGCTTTTTTTAAGATATACGATTAAATTGAAATCGACTTTCATCCGATGAAATAAGGAATAAAGTGGCTTGTATGTCATTTTGTTTGTTATTGCATGTCAAATTTTTATTTGACATAACTTTCAAAAACCGGTCAAGTGCGAGTCTGCCTCACACATGAAGAGTTCCGTACAAGTTTTTTTTTATGTAATGACAATTCAGTTGTCGGATTTTTCTGTTTACTTGGGCCACAGGAGTAGAGTGCTTGGGCTATAAGATATTGCTACCTGCCTTTCATGATTCTACGTAAACGGGAAGTACCCAATTTATAAGTTTTGATTCTCTTGAAAGATGACACACAGACAGACAACGAAGTGGTGAAGGAAAACATCGTCAGGAAACCGGCATGCTTAAGAGTTGGCCATAATGCTCCCTCAAAGGTGCGTGAGGTCTGCCAATACGTGCTTGGCCAGTGTGGTAACTTCTCATTCTGAGAGGAGACTTGTGCTCAGTAGTGAGCCGGCGATGGGTTGATCCTGATGATGATGAATTTGAAACGTATTTTGTCAAAGTAAATAAGCTGAGTTCAAGCAGATAAAATATATAGAAGGTGCGCCTAATGCATCATCCAAACCTGCGCGACAAAGCGACTACGATGCGGGAACCTCAGCCGCGCGGAGGGTCATCGCCTCCTACGATATTTAATGGTGCCATGCACACCTACGCGACTACATCTTTTTTTTTCTACAGATACCTACTGAACCCTAAAAATAGTTTGACTATGGTTTGGGTTTGGGTTGATTGTTCGTGGCCTTTGGTTGACTGTTGGATATTATAATTGAATTGATGTTTTCTCGTTTAACTGTGATTATAATATTTTATAAATTAGAAACTCCGCGCCTACGATCCAAAGTATCGGAGTTTTCCAAAACGTTATTTTCAAATAAATAATTATGTATCTAAGCAACGTCCATCTTGACAGCTTGACATTTGCCAATTGACATAATATTATGAACCTCTGTTACAATAGTGAAAGATCCCAGGGCCACCAGCCGTCACGTATTTTCTGACGAACGAAATGTGGACGATTGAGTAGTGTTAGTATGTACTAAGAACGCATGCCTACAGACCTGCTAGCTTGCTTAGACGGCCAATTTTCAGGTATCAGGTAATCAAGGTACATAAAAACATTACTTACCTCATGTAAATTCTCCAATTTTTTTAATTTTTAGCTGATTTTTTTTATATTAATAATTAATTGACATAAGTAAACTATAAGAGAGTGAGAGAGAAGTCAATATATCCTAATACATGTCTTACTCAGTCTCATGCGCGTAGATAATGATGCCCTCGCGCTCAAACCCACAGAGGCATTAAAATTGAATTTAGGGGATAATTGGATCTGGATCGGTCTGTCTTCTTGTAAAAGGTTTTAAAATAGTTGTCTGGTGGACATATATAAAAATGGAGCATCAGAATTTACGTGCAGTTAAGTAATTACTTATTTTGGGAGCTTTAAAGCGTCTGCAAAGCAATACGGCCGACGCGGGAAGTGTCTGGAAGTATTGGCGACATATTTTTAAGGATATTGCCTAAAATATACGTAAAAATCAGTTTGGAGAATTTACGTGAGGTAAGTAATGGTTTTATGTACTTTGATTATCAGATACCTGAAAATTGGCCGTCTAAGCAAGCTAGCACGTAGGCTAGGCATGCTTTCTTAGTACTTACTAACACTACTCAATCGTACATATTTCCTGTGTCAGAAAATACGTAACCTCTGGTGGTCCTGGGATAAAAGTAATAAGAAAACCAGAAAAGAGCTGATAACTTCCAAACGGCTGAACCAATTTTTTTGGATTATAGCTAAGAACACTCTCGATCAAGCCACCTTTCAAACAAAAAAAACTAAATTAAAATCGGTTCATTCGTTTAGGCGCTACGAGGCCACAGACAGATACACAGATACACCGATACACAGATACACAGATACACAGATACACAGATACACAGATACACAGATACACAGATACACAGATACACAGATACACAGATACACAGATACACACGTCAAACTTATAACACCCCTCTTTTTGGGTCGGGGGTTAAAAACCATTATCATCAAAAAACACGACAGCAGTATTCCTGTCCTGTAATAAAATAAATTGAAAGCTCTCTTGAGAAAATTTTTACGATTATGTATAAATGACTCACGTACCTCGTAGCATCCCGTAGACGCACAGCCACCACCCAATTTATTCTATAAACACTGGCCTACTGTCACAAATCATTTCAATTTATTTCGCACTGTATTTTTTCCAATCTTTCCGCTCTTGCAAGATGTCACGGCAAGGAACACGCGAAGGTTAAAAAATGTGGTCTGGCAACGGGGGCGCCACTATGTAGTGGTCTGGTGGATGCACGTGAATATCGGTTTGGTATACTATGAAACTTGTGCTATCTTGTGCACTTGAGACAAGTTTGACGGTCGCGGAACGGCGGCGCGCGTGATGCCTCCTGGCGGACTGGCTCTACTGTAGGGCTTCAGTGGCGCGGGGCGGCGCGCCTACGCTCGATACCGCCGCCCCCTAGCGCCCTCCCACATTGCAAAACCATTGAAAAACCAACTGTTTGCTGCCAAAATAGTATCCAATACACTCTATTAATGATCGGATACAACGCAATCTTTGGAAATATCAAAACGATTACTAGGACTATTTCTAACGATTATTTACCTACTATTGGATTGTGACAAGCAATAGTCTTTTATTGTAAAGATACCATTTCTAAATAATTGTCTCTTCGGTTAGTAAAAGGTCCTGCTTACTAAGAATTTGACCATTTTAGGGTTCCATACCTCAAAAAAAAGGAACCCTTGTAAGATCACTTTGTTGTCTGCCTGTCTGTCCGTCTGTCGTGTCTGTCAAGAAAATCTATAGGATATGTACTTCCTGTTGACCTAGAATCATGAAATTTGGTAGTTAGGTAGGTCTTATAGCACAAGTAAAGTAAAAAATCCGAAAACTTTGAATTTTTTGTTACATCACAAAAAAAATTGAAATGTGTTCATAAACAATTAATTTACAATTTTCAAATTAAGATAACTATACCAAGTGGGGTATTATATGAAAGGTATAAGGTGTTATATTTTATGCATAATAGTTTTTTGATTTTTCGTGCAAAATGTCAAAAAACACCCGAGTACAGAACCAGCGGTGCGTGAGTCTGACTCGCACTTCACCGTTTTTTTATTGTATAGGCTTGCTCTTTACTGCAATCTTTGTGAATTCCATAATAAAATTTATTCATAAAACCGAATCAAAAAGTTTTTCCGGAGAGGCCCGAAACAAAATGGTACTCCGAGATCAAATTATACCAAGACGTGATAGCTGAACACATTGGGGGGAGGCTTATACAGTATTAACGACTGTCTTCGAGCGAGAACGGGACGACAAACACGAATACTCTCTGAAAGCGTAACTAGAGTTATTAAGCTCTTTAATTCATGCATCGGTTACAACGGAACATTCAGTGCTTCAGTGAATGAGGTTGAAGATTAAATGCAAAATAGCTTCTTGCGCCTAATTGAATGGAAAGTATCGCCGAGGTGGAAAACAGGCCATTATCGGATTTACAAGGCTTTATACTGCCTCTATAAGCGCGTTTGAAGTGTCAGCTTAAAGCTTATTCCTTTTATTCCTAGCGAGCTGCTGATTCTAATGTGAATCATTTTAATAAAAGATTGTGAAGTAGAACCTATTAAAAAAGTAAGTTTTGTGTAAATTTTTATAATAGAAGATTTCAGATAAGATGCTTTCTTAATTTAAATACAGTGAAGGTACCTTACACGTACCTATAATGTGTACGGTCTACATTTCAAACAAAATCTACTTCAGAAATTTTTTCAACGACTGACACACAATGCAAAACTTAAACTGGTAAGTCTTGAAGCGTGGAATTTTGGACAGGAGTTCCAACTTCCAACGTACGCGAGAACTAAGTATTCTATAAAATTCATCTCCTAAGGGTAGTTTCACAAGGGCAGTGAATCAAAACTTTTTCTCGGTAGAAATTATGCATGGAGATAAAAACCAATATGCTTCTTAAAATTTTAGAATGTCTCTTCGATTCGCTGCCAATGTGAATCGATTCTAAGGGCGTTAAATAGGGGATGATGGGAAATCCCACTAGGTATACGGCTAATTTATAAAAGTTTGCGACTAAAATTTGAAACACATGATATACACAAACATTTATGGAACCGACAACAAAATATGAACCACTTCTCTCCGGCGTTCGCCTTTAGCTACTCGTAGATCACCTTTCAGGTAATGAATGGTACAGAATATATAATAGTACTATACCTAGTAGATAATAGTAACACAGTTCACTTACCCTAAATACCGCACATGCTTGTTTCAATACTGAAAATGTGATAATAGCAGCAAGATTCCGCAGCTTCAGGCGCGTCGAAGAAATGCTTCACGTCTGATATATCGGCGCTGACACAACCTCTACTCACACATTTTCACGGTGCAGCAGAAAACTTCATCACTTGAAACAAAGGATCGATTCGACCGCAAGCAACACTATTGGTTTCCATTTTCTATGACATTGTATGAAGATATATTTTGAGTAAAACTGGTCGACACTGCCGCTGTCGCGTATCGGCGGCACTGTCGCTTGTCGCTGTCGCCAGTTGCTGCCGCTTCTCGCTTCCTCAGAATCGAGCCATTGTACAGAACTTTTGTCCCACTTGTAGATAGGTACAACTTGCGGTTTTTTGAGCTCTAGTAGTGCTGGCGTCTTCTGCTGGTCTTGAAGTGAGTGCATTCGATGCCTTAGAGCAATCGATTTCACTTTACTCGGAACGCTGAAAAATAACGCCCGTAAAGTCTAGTTGGCAGCATTTCGCCTCAAATACATTTTACCGAGATCATAAAATCATGCCGGCGCAGAAAGCGGAATTTTTATGTATCCGTGAAATATATATTTACGCTGACATAAATATCCAGTGAGTATCCGAATTTTATTTCCACTTCCAGGCATACAATATTATTTTGTTTTACTTAACTTCAAGTTTTTATTTTACTATGACTATCGTCATCTTATCACTTTGCTCTTCACTCTTTATGTTATCATCATATTTTTTTAGAAATATAGTGCGCGACAGGTTGAAATGGCAACCGGCGTGGGGACGCCCCGCACTCCCGCACAGTCCCCGCGCTCACCCGCTGCGGTTGTTTGGGGCGCCTCCCCGCCTCATACCCCGATTGCCATCTCAACCTGTCGCGTACTATAACCTAGCCCTTAAAAAAAATGGAAACGGCGGAGTATTCGAATAAGCGTGTCTCTGTTTTCAACAAATATCTAGATGATGCTGCTTAGGTGTATTTTGATTTGCAATTGGTCGATTTTTAAAATAGATTTTGCTCGCGCTTGTATTATGATGAGTATTAAAATAGAATGGATTATGTGATTTGCCACTCGATGTCCAGTTATTCCCGGCCCACTGTGTGTGAACTATGCGCAATCGCAAATTCCTTATTTTCATTATTATGTAGTTTTCTACAGTATATTTTGGAGACAGTTACAAAATCGTGTTTTTATGACATTTTTTGTCGTCCCTCAAGTATGGATAAATTAGATAGCTTACCTAAGTCAAGATTATTAAAGTACATCATCGAAATATGACAAAAGTGCTGACTCACTAACTAACTAGGTACTCTTCAACGCCCAGCTCAAAACTAGACTTAGAAAGCTGAAATTTTGCATAGAAGTTCCCTTTATATTGTAGAGAAGGAATAAGGCCGAAGTATTAGTAGTAAGGGATTCGCCGGTTCTGCCCCAGGCCCTGGCCCCCTCCCATGCCTCGCTGCCTCAGCCCCCTCCGTGCCTCGGTCAAAACCTAAAAAAAAAAAAAAAAAAAAAAAAAAGGTTTTGGGGTACGCTGAATCGATTGCGCTCACTCCCGACGTCGTATCTGTAACGGTTGCAAAGTTAGCTTTTCGTAAAACTAATCCCTAGTTCGTTATCTAATTGCTTAATCACCTACTAATGACGCTCTATTGTTAAAAACCCAAATCGTACCTAACATATTTAGATTTACCATGTCCCAGTATCTTCCAACAGGTGGGTTTGAATGGATAAATACTGAAACAAACTTTAAAGTATCAGACACATCGGATATTGGCTTTATTCTTGAAGTCGATTTGGAGTATCCTAATGAACTTCATGATTTGCATTCCGACTTACCTTTATGCCCTGAAAATCTTCGTATCGGGAATTCTAAAGATATCAAGTTAGTACCCAATCTTAATAATAAAACGAAATATAAAATTCATCATAGAAATCTAAAACAATGTCTTAGTATGGGTATAAAGTTAACTAAAATTCATAGAATATTAAAATTTAACCAAAGTCCTTGGTTACAAAGATATATAGATTTAATAACGAATATGCGAACTTTGGCTACCTCAGATTTTGAGAAAGATTTTTATATATTAATGAACAATTCCATTTTCGGCAAGACTAGGGAAAATATTGAAAAAATAGTCAATGTTAAAATGTTAACGCATTGGGAAAATCGTGGTAAAGTCTTAGGGGCACAAGACTTTTAATTGCTAAACCTGAATTCCATAGCTTAGCCGTTTTCAACGATAACTTGGTAGCAATACAGTTGCGCAGAACCAAATTAACTTATAACAAACCAATTTATTTGGGTTTTTGTATTTTAGACATTTCTAAAACTTTAATGTATGAATTCCATTATAATTATATGACAAAAAAAAAAAATAACAAGAATATTAAGTTATTGTATACAGATACAGATAGTTTAATTTATCAAATTTATACAGACAATTTTTATGAAGATATAAAATGTGATCTAATTAATTATTTCGATACATCCGATTATAAACAAGTTAATATTTACGGCTATCCAAAAATAAATAAATAAAAGTTAGGGTTCTTTAAAGATGAAAATAATGGGAAAATTTTAAGAGAATTCATAGGATTAAGATCAAAAATGTATGCACTAGATGTGGACCATAAAACTTTTGCAAAAGCAAAAGGAGTTAATAAAAGTGTCACAAAAAATATAACCATGGAAAATTACAGATCGTGTCTACTTGACAAAAAAAAAATTCAGTATTGTAATATGCTAAGATTTCGATCCATCAAACATGCGATTTTCACACAAAACATTAATAAAACTTGTCTGTCGTATAATGACACCAAGCGGTATATTTTACAAAATGATATTGATACATTCGTCTTACGAAAGTTAAAATCAATTTCTTAAAACTATATAATATTTACAAGTAAAAAAATGAATAAAAGTCACATCAAATTACAATAAAATTTCCTTAAACTACATTTCTTAAAATTGATGGATCGAAATCTTAGCATATTACAATACTGAATTTTTTTTTGTCAAGTAGACACGATCTGTAATTTTCCATGGTTATATTTTTTGTTACACTTTTATTAACTCCTTTTGCTTTTGCAAAAGTTTTATGGTCCACATCTAGTGCATACATTTTTGATCTTAATCCTATGAATTCTCTTAAAATTTTCCCATTATTTTCATCTTTAAAGAACCCTAACTTTTATTTATTTATTTTTGGATAGCCGTAAATATTAACTTGTTTATAATCGGATGTATCGAAATAATTAATTAGATCACATTTTATATCTTCATAAAAATTGTCTGTATAAATTTGATAAATTAAACTATCTGTATCTGTATACAATAACTTAATATTCTTGTTATTTTTTTTTTTTTGTCATATAATTATAATGGAATTCATACATTAAAGTTTTAGAAATGTCTAAAATACAAAAACCCAAATAAATTGGTTTGTTATAAGTTAATTTGGTTCTGCGCAACTGTATTGCTACCAAGTTATCGTTGAAAACGGCTAAGCTATGGAATTCAGGTTTAGCAATTAAAAGTCTTGTGCCCCTAAGACTTTACCACGATTTTCCCAATGCGTTAACATTTTAACATTGACTATTTTTTCAATATTTTCCCTAGTCTTGCCGAAAATGGAATTGTTCATTAATATATAAAAATCTTTCTCAAAATCTGAGGTAGCCAAAGTTCGCATATTCGTTATTAAATCTATATATCTTTGTAACCAAGGACTTTGGTTAAATTTTAATATTCTATGAATTTTAGTTAACTTTATACCCATACTAAGACATTGTTTTAGATTTCTATGATGAATTTTATATTTCGTTTTATTATTAAGATTGGGTACTAACTTGATATCTTTAGAATTCCCGATACGAAGATTTTCAGGGCATAAAGGTAAGTCGGAATGCAAATCATGAAGTTCATTAGGATACTCCAAATCGACTTCAAGAATAAAGCCAATATCCGATGTGTCTGATACTTTAAAGTTTGTTTCAGTATTTATCCATTCAAACCCACCTGTTGGAAGATACTGGGACATGGTAAATCTAAATATGTTAGGTACGATTTGGGTTTTTAACAATAGAGCGTCATTAGTAGGTGATTAAGCAATTAGATAACGAACTAGGGATTAGTTTTACGAAAAGCTAACTTTGCAACCGTTACAGATACGACGTCGGGAGTGAGCGCAATCGATTCAGCGTACCCCAAAACCTTTTTTTTTTTTTTTTTTTTTTTTTTTTTTTTAGGTTTTGACCGAGGCACGGAGGGGGCTGAGGCAGCGAGGCATGGGAGGGGGCCAGGGCCTGGGGCAGAACCGGCGAATCCCTTACTACTAGTATTCGACTTCCAACGTGTGCAAAGTGGCGGGCGGTCGCTTGTGTTATATGTATATTGTAACCTAAATAGGTATAGGTGCCAACACTGAAACATTAATCACCCTCTGAAGCGTGACATCACCAACCCCATCAATCGTCCTCATTAATTTGTTATTTGATGCCTGGGCTGTGCTTTGAAAAGCAATATGATTACGGGCTAAAACAATTTATCTATTATTATCTGATAAGTTTAAAATATCTAGCTTGAATAAGTGGTTTTACTGATTTCATATAACGAGTATTCAATAATGTGGCCAATTTATTTATACACGATCTCTTAACTAAAAAAACAGGTGTAGATGAAGACCTCTCAATTTAGTGGGTATAGTTTAGTAATTGTATGCAACAGAATTAGCCACAACAATCACTTTTTTATACGCTTATGACACTCTTATGTAAACTAATCTCAGTATAGGCGTAGTTGGTAGGTACACTAATAAGTCGCTATCTAACTGTACCTTACCCTACATAATATGTGTGACCAAAGATTAGCAGGGGTGTTTAGCAAGATAGATTTAAAATCTTTGTGGTTTGTGCAGAGTTTTTTAACTAGGCAACATTATCGCGTGAAATTGGGGTACAATGTGCCACTTTTAACATGATGTCGGCTAAGTTAACGTCACCTGTTTGTGGTCCACCTCGCTGATCAACAAACGAGGTTCTGGCAACACGGTACACTACCCCTCGGGTCGTGGAGGTCAGACTTCAGTCGCTCGACTCTATAGACCTTAGACAGGTCAGTACAACTTCGCCAAATCAACTATGGAAGAAGAAGAAGACTGTATCGCGGAAAAAAATTTAGAAACGCGCTTGAAACAGATATTGTTCACTGACAGTCGCGAGAAAAAACTAGTACGAAATAAAAATGCAAAATTGTATCAAAATATTCGTTTGTGTGTTGCACTGTGAATATTTGCATTCGTTACATCGCTATTGTGTAATGAATGTGCATTCCTAGCAGGGGAGTGCAATCAGTTCCCGTGCTGAATGTCAACGGGAAAGCTTTTAATGGGTTTTTTATGCAAACCGGTAGCTTGCAGAGCTGCCAGCAAACAGCTTTTAGCGACGCAGACGGCTTCATTTATGCAGTCTTCACTCGTTATTTTTATACATGCTCGAGATCGTTTTATATTAGACAGCACTTTGTCTTCTGTATGAGAAATAAAAGAAGTACACTGTACCTACGAGAAATAAAAGAAGCGTCAACTCGTAACATTTTTTTTAATTTCTTTTTCAAAACCTATACAAAGCCTCAATGGTTTGTTTGTGGAACAAGTTAGGGCTTGACTGCGATCTCAGTCTACTTACCTGAAGGATTGATAGATAACATACACTTAAGGCCGATTCACACCAAGCACGTACACGTGACACGTGCGTAGTGACGCGCGTAAACCCCTTACACACCGGATTACGCATACGGCCACGCTTTACGCAAGCGGTGTGCCATGTTTCATACAGTTCCATACATTACAACGCGTACCATTGCGTACGCGTACCAATGGTACGCGCTATTTCTACGCTTACGCAACCCTTACGCAGCCTGTGTGAAACAGAGACACAACACACAAGAGATAAAGAAACTATATAAGTAAACGGGTACAAAGGCGGTCTTATTGCTAAATAATTTGTATAACATAGTACTTGGGTAGGTACGCCTGATCAGTTCCTACTTTCTATCATACTCCTTAACACTTTCATACCAAAACATTTGATCATTCAGCGGCATGACTTTTCTGATAGGCTGGTAACCCAGCATATACTACCCACTGAAACAACCCTTGGGACCAGACCTGAGTAAACTGAAGTTGAGCTATTTGTCTGGAAAACTTCAATCTGTAGGTATGTATACAACCTTGAAAACTTGTGATTAGCTAGTGATGTGAAACTTTATCTATTGATCGCAATCAGGAGTGAAATTGGGTTCATTTGGGTAAACGCAAAGATGAGAAAGGGATACGTTTCAACTAACTCTGGCTCTGGATGACAGTAAAATTGCACAATGAATACATTATAGTATGTAATTCAGTATATTGATACTCAATATACTAAATTCTGTACATTGGTATTCAGTATTCAACATATTAGGTATACACCGAAAGAGTTATCAAAATGCACTTACGATGCACGCTATGTTGGAAACACCAACATGAAATGATATTTATTATCTTTGTATCTCCTCCATAAGGTAGTCACTCAGTCTATTTACCTAATATATTGTAATCAACTGATTGAACTTGCTCGAGCTGCCACTGTGTTAAGGTAAGGCGTGTTTTTAGTCGCTTTCTATACAGCAATTAAGTTATAGTCAAAGTCTGTGCCTCAATAAAATGTTTCAATGCAATGCCTCAAGCACCCAAAACCCTCGAAAAGTCCACCTACAGTCTCCTACACTGTAATCGTGTTAATCACACTAATATTATAAAGGCGAAAGTTTGTATGTGTGTGTGTGTGTGTGTGTGTGTGTGTGTATGTTTGTTACTCCTTCACGCAAAAACTACTGGACGGATTTGGCTGAAATTTGGAATGGAGATAGATAATATCCTGGATTAGCACATAGGCTACTTTTTATCCCGGAAAACCAATGAGTTCCCACGGGATTTCGAAAAACCTAAATCCACGCGGACGAAGTCGCCGGCGTCAGCTAGTGATAAATAAGTTTTCTATACATTAACTGATATTGAGTGAATGTAACTCTGTTTATTTTCCTTTGTTTCCTTTTGTTAAGAAAATCGATATTAACTCCGTCTATAAACGTATAACCTTCCAAACTCGCAAGTCAGCAACTGTAACTTGTACTAAGGTACATTTTACTTCCTAGAATAAATTATTTTCCTTAACGTAAATTATAAGTATTTATTGCAGGCGCAAGACATGTATTAGATTGCATATTTTATGCACTAGTATGTAAACTATAACTATGGATCAAGATATTGCCTACCCTTGTACTTTTTATTGTTGTTACTTTGAGTGACTACATAATTTTAATTTTATTATCTACGAGTATTCGGTGTATTATTTTTATATATAAATAAAGGTAACAGAGTCAATATTCTGACAATACCTGCAAAAAAAATATCGTAGGTAACTTACTATTTAGCGATTTTGAGCTACAATCATGTTCTTAGGGAACAAAAAACCTTTTTTTTTGCGCTCACCCTTTTATGTGTGCATTGAGCATTACAATTTTAGCCCGTGGAAAAAAGATTTTAAGTTAGCACCTACTTGGCCACTCAGGCTATCACCGCTTTAAAGAACTTCGCTTTACTATCTACAAAATTCATGTACCTACCCAACTTATGTTTGTGCGAACCACGTGGATTGCATAATAGAGCAGCGCACCATCGCGTGTGATATGCAAGATTAATGATACCACAGCCGCGGTCAACGACAGGCCAAAAGCAGAAAGACTTTAGGCTGGCTACATTCTATCAAGTGCCTACAAAGATAAAATATCCTAAGCCATAAAAGCCACGTAAAATTGTTGTGCTTTGTATATACTAAAGTACCTTTAGAATATATCTAAATATATAAAATAAAAAGTCCTAACTCACTCCATGATTGATTCATCAATCTAAACCCTACCTACGCCTTTGAACCTTGGAAGCTAAAATTTTGCAAATGAATAAAACCGGATTTTTTGAAACCCCCAAGGGAGCGACACCGCGGGCGGTCGCTAGTAAAAATGGTAACGGAAAAACCACTACCTAGTTACTTACCTACTTGGCGTAAGTTTTGTTTCCTAAATAAAAAGATTATTAAAAAAGTAAAAGGTTAAAACTAACTCACATATCAACGTAGGTACAACGTAAACCTGCAGTGAGTCTAGAAACTTGAGATTTTCCTGTAAGGTAGAGCTCTACCAATTGAAAGGATTTTCAGAAAACAAACAAACAAACAAGTAATATTTCAAGCTATACATTAACGATATTAGCGACGAACTGAAATTGTCTGTCATTCCTAAATAAACCTCACGAGACTACTTAAATATCCTTATTTTTGTTTTGCCAATCTTATTTTTGTATGCACAAAGCCACAAATTTTTTAAAGCAAAGACGCATATTTTAAATCAGTTCTCGTTTACATTAAGTCGTAGGCGTTTGCAGGCTATATTTATTTCAGGCACAAAATAGATTGCATAAATGAGGGGCAAAGTACCGCGTGCAGTGCCTACGTAGATACCATCACCGGGGTCAACAACCTAGCAGTGCAACACAAGATACCACAAACGTTACAGAGGCCTAGTTTCAACCAAACTTTACATAATAGCCGTAGCCTCGTTCCTACCTATTTAGAAAGGGTTGGTTCAAAGTTTTCCGTTTATAGCAACTTGTAAGTCTTGGTTATACGAGGTTAATACATATTTTTTTTAGCTAAATGGGCATACGCTTGACTGCAATCATAACAAATACCTTAGTAGGCGATGATGCAGCTTAAGATATGCAGCTATTGATAATGCAGCGCCTAAAAAGTGCATCACAATTTTTTAGAAGATCTTGATATTGCAACTATTATATATTTTAGCATTTTAGCAGTAAATTTTATTTAGTGAATTTACTTCTGAGAAAGCTTTATACTTGTGAGGCATAATTATTATTGAAATAATCTTAATTTAATATCGCACTATACAATTTAATTTAGGCATGTCGGTTCAAAAAAACTAACTTTTCTTCTAGTCCCACTTTCCAGTCACAGTTCACGACAGTTAGGGAACTTGTAACAAAATATTGAGACTCCGACGTCACTGGCAACATTTGACGAGGTATCTTATGATCGACGTCACTGGCAACATTTGACGCTAGGTATCCTATGAATAGCCTATTTTTCTTTGATTTTACGTCACCCATAGCGTGCTCATAATCTAATATTTGATATATTGTCAACTCAGTATCAAACCGAGAGCTCCCTCACCCTAGTTCACTCTGTTCCAGAGCTAAAAGTAAATCGTTATGTAAATGGGCTATTCCAATGTTGATTTATGAAGACATTTGCACCCACACATGACTTTTCAAAGGCACGAATATCGTGACAATTGTTCGTACATTTTATTATTCGCATGCAATAAATCGTTTAAATCGTTTTAACAATTATATCGCAACCAACAACTAATCATCAAGTTGCATGTGTTTTTGAAGTTGGAACAACCCGCCCCTAATTATAAAATTCATTGTACAATACATCGATACATCACTTCCCATGTTATTATAAATGCAAAACTGTGTTTTTTCGTTGGCTTTTGGTCAATCACGTCGCAACGGAGAAATGAAACGACGTGATTATTTGCATAGGTTTAGTTAAACACCTGAAGAGCTACTAAAGAATATACTAGAACAAAGCTATACTATATATACTATACTAGAATAAAGCTACTTTTTATCCCGGAAAATCAAAAAGCTCCCACGGGGTTTTCAAAAACCTGAGTTCACGCAGACGCAGTCGCAGACATCAGCTAGTATTATTATAAAAAGAAAAGTGCTGACTCACTGACTAATTCAACAACGCCCAACCCAAACCCTTGGATATAGAAAGCTGAAATTTTGCATAGATAAGTTCCTTTATAACGTAGACAAGGAATAAATACACAAGATGGGATTAGGGGATTTATATATAAGTAGGGATACAGGGTGTAACCAGAACGCTAGCAAAAACGAAGGCAGGTACAGATAGACTGATGATTACTGATAAGATACCATAAAAAAACTATGTTTTTTTTTATATCCTGTACTTTTAAAACTTCACAATATATTGCAAATAAAATATCCTACTGACGCTAGAGGTCAACGAACGTTCCGTAAATAGGTCACTCGAATTCAATGCCGTGTCGTATGTGGGGCATTGTCCCGAGTTTTGCACGCTATACAATGCGGGTTTGAAAAATACTAAAACTACAAGATAAAGACCAATGGTTATTGGCATTGGATTGTATTAAGGTAGTATAGTAATAACGCTAAGTTTTTGCTAGCGTTCTATTACTATAGCGATACCTAATTGTGTTAATTTACAACAATATCCTAAATTGCAAACTACGCAAAGTTGAACTGAAAAGAAAACTTACCTATTCACAAAGAAATTAGACAGTTAATAGATAGGCTAGATTTAAATGAAAGTAAAGTTAATGGCGCTGGTTTATGGCCTTTGTGATAAACCTACTACAAAAACATCCGTTACATAGAAAATAACGTAGACGTATAGAAAACCGGTCAAGTACGAGATGGACTTGCACACGAAAGGTGCCGTACCATCGTACAATACATTTTTTTTTATTACCTATTTGTTGTTATAGTGGCAATAGAAGTACACAATTTGTGAAAATTCAAATCTCTACCTAGATGTACGGACGGATAGGCGGACGGATAGCGAAGACGTAGTTTCTACAGTATGGTCCAGTTAGCACATATAGGATACGGAACGCTAAAAACCTGACTTCAAAATATAAATAGGCAGCTTTACCGGACTTAGCACCATTATTTATGTCGCAGGTCGGCGACGACGCGCAAAGCATCCTTTCAAAAAGTGTCTTTCACATCGTTAGTCAATAGGTGTTTGCCCGTAACGTTACAATTTGTTACTTCCACTAAAAGTACTTTTAGGGTTGCGTACCTCAAGAGGAAAAAAGGAACCCTTATAGAATCACTTCGTTGTCTGTCTGTCGTGTCTATCAAGATTTGTCAAGGGGATCAAACCTATAGGGTATTTCCCGTTGACCTAGAATCATGATATTTGGCAGGTAGCAAGGTCTTATAGCACAAGAAAAAGGAAAAATTCGAAAACCTCTGAGTGGTTATACCACAAAAAAATTAAAAGTGTTACTCCATGTACGATGGTACGGAACCCTTCGTGTGCGAGTCCGACTCGCAATTGACCGGTTTTATCTTGCGACCAGCTAATGCTGGGTGTACGATATGTTAATTTCAGCAGCTTAGATCTTTTTAGCAGCAATTTTTTTAGCTCCCATTCAATGACTCGCGGATGGCTTGGGCTGGGCGTCTGAACGGACACTGTTGAACTTCTTGTAGGCTTGAACTTGTTTTTAGACATGGCTGATAGAGAGTTCATTCACGTAAATTTAGAGTTTTTTTTAAATCCTGAAAAAACCAAAATAAAAATCAATGAGTTCCTTCATTGATTTTTATTTTGGTTTTTTCAGGGTACAAGCTATCTCTGTATAACATTTCTAAACGTAAGAAAGAAGAGTGAGTTAAGCTTGTATTGTGGTTTCTTGTAACTTTCGTCAATAGGAATTGGTCTAGCTGTTAGAATTGCGAAATTAGTCTATCTGCCTGCCTTGCCACGTACCTAAGGCAGTCAGACACACTTTCGCGTGTATAATATTAGTATAATTATTCACTAGAGCTGATGCCCACAGCTTCGCCCGCGTGGATTTAGGGTCTGAAAATCCCGTGGGAACTTCCCGTGGGATTAAAAAAAAAATATACGCAAATCGGTTCAGAAATCTCGGAGATTTCGGTGTACATAGGTAGAAAAACACAACTCCCTTTTTGAAAGTCGGTTAAAAAAGTAGCCTATGTTACTCCCTAGCCAATCCTCTACTTGTCTGTGAAAATCTCGTCAAAATCGGTTCAGCCGTTCCGAAGATTAGCCTTTTCAAACAAACAGACAGACAGACAGACAGACAGACAGACAAAAATATTAAAAACGTGTGATTCAGTTATGGTATCGTTCAAATAACCATTTGAGCTTAATATGAGGTAGTTATTTCGAAATTACAGACAGACACTCCAATTTTATTTATTATATATAAGTATAGATAATGAAATGATTTGTCCTATTTTGTATAGCTGGATGGCAGCACCCATGCATGCAAGACGGAGCAATGCGGCGGTGGTGTCGGCAGGAATATCGCCGAGGCGCTGTGGCGGTTGCGCGGCGGTCGAACACGTCTCCTCACAGCCATCGGGGACGACGCTGATGGCCAATATATACAAAATATAGCACCAGGATTAATTCTTGATGGTAAGTAAGATAGTTTCTTGATGGTATTAGCAGTTCTGATCCTATACCTCCCATGCACATAGCTGGAATTACACTCGTACGAGCGATTCGCTTCCTCGTTCTTAATACCATGCAAGAACTTATTTTGCTATAATCCGCCAAACCAAAGAAATCTGTATGGTGCAACATGCAGCATGCGACATGCACCGCTCGCCCTCCCACTGAAAAACATGCAGGAAAGGAAGGAAGATTATAGCAAAATAAGCTTTTGGTTTCTTGTATATCATGGACTTCCGCAAAATAACGCCTGCTTCTATACTACCATGCAAGAATATGGAGTGCCCTTCTGGTTTCCGTTTTTCCTGCTAGTTATAATATTGGAATCTTCAAAAGAAGCTCCAGCTTATCCTCCATAATCACCACTATTTGGTATGATTGAAGTCCTAGCAATAGGTATAACTAGTTCATTAAAAAATCTACAAAGCTTTCATAAGGTAATGACATGGTAAGAAGGTGACATGGCGCTGACTTGGCACCAATTTAATAATGTCTCTTCTAGACCGACCAAGTAAGGCGTTAGTCATACATAGGGAACTTGGTATATTATATGCAGATGAATTGGAACGTGAAATCAATATACTTGTGTCTTCGTTCTTGTCACTTATGAACTAAAGCCTTAGCACGGATAAACGACGAGAAATGAAAATGCCAGAATAAACAGGATAAAGAAGATATCCAACAAAGTTTAGCCTATCACAATAACCTAAGTTAGGCATGAATTGTTACTTTAAGAACATTGATCTTTGGCAACTGTATGAGGAAGGTATGCGTTGGTTCATACTTAGATAGTAGATGCTTAGTTAGATTTTAATTAATACTGTCAAGCAAGATGAATCATGAATCATACGAGTATGTTAGTTCTATCAATAAAAATCCTAATAAGAATAAGAAACCACAAAACATTGTTATGTTTACCTAATTAAGTGAAGTGCACTCCACTTCGGCATCTCCTCTGTAAATTGCATAGTAGTAAAACAAACATGAAAGAAAAAAAAGTTATTTTGGTATTTAATTAAAAGGTTACAAAACCATAAGCTTGTTAGCATCATCACTAGAATAAAATACCTCTCGGGAATGCTACGCAGCCTACGCAAATGCTACGAATACGCTACGTCATTCATATACGCTACGTCAATACATAAAATATTTTTAGGAAAATTATACCCTTTGTAACTGAAAATTCAAATTTTAATTATTGCTACTAAATTTTTGAATAGTTTCTGTTATTTTGTAAACTAAAATTTGTATTTAATTTATAAAATTATTAACATGTAATTTGTAAAATGTGTGTCAGTTATCATGTAGGTATTCTCGTAGCAGCTAGAATCTCTACGCCTAACGGTCTATCTACGCTAAAGCTACATTATCTACGCTAAAGCTACATTATTTGCTACGAAAGTGGCTACATCATAGATACAAAGCATTTTTAGATACTGAATCGACCACATTACGTAGTACGACAGAAGGCCATTGAAATCATACATCACTACATTCACTACCCATAGGTATTATAAATGCGAAAGTGTGTTTGTTTGTTGGTTTGTCCTTCAGTTACGTCACAACGGAGCAATCGGTGGATGTGATTTTGTGCATGGGTATCTTTTTATCCCGGAAAATCCATGAGTTCTCACTGGATTTTTAAAAAACCTAAATCCACATGGTCGAAGTCGCGGGCATCAGTTAGTTTCATGTAATATGAAGATAAATGTACTCTCTTATATAGTCTGCCTATAGTAATTAGTACGTTTATAGTCAGGCGCTCCAGTCTTGATCCTGTGCGCAAATCTGCCACAACTTATGCAGATATACGCACCGTTACGTTTACTTGAAAAGTTGCACACCCTCAAGTTAAAAAGTGGAAACGCTACGCAGACCAACCACAGTAGTAAATTAATCGCAAGTTGCCAGCTGTAGTAGTAGTACTTTATACTCAGTGTTTTTTCTTCAATCTCCAAAGGGATCGGTTTACTTTGTGGCACTGGCACGGAAGAGCAGGAACAGGCTGAGCAAGTTTTTATTATGACGTCACGCGCTTACCTTAAAATCTTGAAAACTTATTGGACCTTTGAAATAATTCCTTCACGAGTATTTTTTTTTAAATTCAATTGAGAATACAGAAAGCTAACATTCAAAATTAGTGATTGTATGGCATCTGACGTTGCGTTTCCCGCGCCACGTTGCCTAAACGTTCATGCAACGCATCATCACGGTGCACGCCTGCGGCCGCCGCCACTTGCCATTTCTGCTCATTAGAAAAATACATACCAGTTGTTAAAATATTGTGACATTTTTTCAGATTGCATAGTGAAATCTGCGAGAACAGCAAAATACGCTGCGGTTTTTGATGCTAAAGGAGAGTGTCGTCTCGGTCTTGGAGATATGGATATTCATAACCAAATCACTGTTGAGCTTGTAAGTACCCAATATTAATTAGTGATATTGAGTAAATAAATACAGATACTTTCCCATCTTAACCATTTCGCGTGGTTAGGAGCCATCTCCACGAGCGAGAGAATCGCGGCGATAATCTCGCCGTGCTACCAAATTCGATACAAATCATAAGGGCTAATCTCCACAGGGCGAGTATCGCGGTATCGATATCCGACGATAGTAGATCGGACTCGAAGCGATTCCCTCATCCGTGGAGATAGCGCTTTAGGGTAGACTTTGCGGCACGCAACCGTGACGCGCGACAGCTTCTCTGAATCGCGCGATTGTATTTAATGTTGCGCTTACCTCAAATACCCTCCATACATTTCCTTACAAAGCAGTGCGTAAGTGTCGCCTCCCAAGTGTGTATTGCCGCTATGCGTCATGGTTGCGTAGCTCAAAGACTATGTTTATTTAGAACACATCGCATGGTTAGGTTTGATCGTATGTACCTACAATAGTAAGAGCCGCTATAACTACGAGAAGTACCTACACTCAATGCATTTTAGTGCTGATAATGCGTGAACCGTCAGCAGTTAGATTCGGCCGCAGCAGGCGCATTGAAATTAAATACTAAGATAAGAAAAATAATCTCTCCCGCAGTTCTTGCAGCAGTAAACTATCTCCAAAAACTACAATGTAGATAGATATACTAATTCTCTCTATTATACCTCAATATACTCAAAGTCAAAGTCAAAATCAAAATCAAAGTAGGTACAATTGTACTCCTTTCGATAGTCGAAATTGTTAAATTTGTACGATATAGTGGTGATAATTAATTACGTAACTTAAAACAAAGCTACGAGGGTTCCAAACGCGCCCAAGTCTGAGAAGAGCCCACAACCAACTCAGCCGAGTATTCTTTTTTTTTACTATCTCCACTTTATAAAATCACTTATAATTACTTATATAACGGTGAGGGTGAAACGTGGACCGTGAACCCTTGAATCATATCTGTTAATTAAGCATTTTTTTGAAATTAGTGATTTCAAACGGATAAATATCTATCTGACATTAAACTAATTTCGCAGGTAAATCGACACATAAATGATTTAAAAAACGCACCGCTCGTTGTCCTCGATGGCAATATACCACTAACTACTATGGACTACGTTCTTGGAATATGTGAAGAATTCCAAAAACCAGGTAAGATCTACTACTAATATTAAAAAGACGAAAGTGCGTTTGCTTGTTGATTTCTTTTTTTTTTTTTGCATGGTAATAAAATAATGGTATAAAATAATGAAAGAACGACGGAAAAAGGGCGGGAAAGATATGTACGCAGTTTCCCGCCCCTTTTTTTCAAATACACTTTTATACTTTTATTAAAACATGGATCAAAGTTACAACGAACTACAAGAACTTTTATATGATGTTACTTGCTGCTACGGAACCCTTCATGGGCGAGTCCGACTCGCACTTGGTCGCTTTTTTAAAAGGCTATTTAGCTAGATTGAAAACAACTCGCATCACGTATGACACAATAGGCATTCCGTTGTCGAATGCGACCAGCCTAGCGAATCTCACAATTCATGTGAAGCGTATGGCTATGATTACCGCACGTAGATATTTACCAGCTGCTATGCTTATGATATACCTAATATATTCCTAGGCTTTTTCCTAGATTATTATTTGGCAACTTTTTATTTTATTATTTTGAAAGCAACACTCTCATCACGTCCGACACAAAAGGTGTTCCCGTTGTCGAACGCGACCAGCCTAACGAATCTCACAATATCTGTGAAGCGTATGGCCTTGATTACCGCACGTAGATATTTACCATAGCAAGCTGTCGTTTGTTCGTGTTTCAAGCTGCTGTTTAATATATTCCTAGGCTTTTTTCTAAAATGTTATGTATTTAGTTTGATTGATTGAAAACAACTCACATGACGTCCAACACAATAGCTATTCAGTTTTTAAACGCAACTAAGCCTAGTGAATCTCACATAATATCTGTGAAGCGTAAGGCCATAGGTAAGGCCCTGATTACTGCACGTAGATATTTACCATAGCAAGCTGTCGTTTGTTCTTTAATTTTGTCTCAACTCTCCAGCATATGCTTATGACATTAAACAGCTCATTATGAACTGTTTTTATAAAAATGTAATTTATTGTGCGCGCAAAACAAGTGGTCCAATCTGAAGTTGCAACGTGACGGTTTGTACGGGTGTAAGGATAAAATACACAAACGGTGCGGAGATCGATTTTTGGACAACGTGCAGTTATACGGCTCATGTTCAGACTGGACTACTTATTTTGCGCGCGCTATAATACCACTGACGTATGCGTCAAACATACTTCAGTTTGAATGTAGCCTTAGGGTGACTTTCCATTGAAGCGGAGTGGAGATAATACTGCAGCTCTCCACACTGCTTTAGTGGACAGGCACTCTTTTACTGTATAAAACTTTCTTAGCGGGGAACTAACCAAATAAAAAATAAATTAGATATAAAAATATACCTTTATTGATGAAAATCTTAAACATCTTAAATTAAAGTGCAATTTTGATGACTGTTAAAAAATATAAATTTCATATCAATAGCAACTCATTCAATAATAAAATATTTAATATTGAACATATTATTAGTTAGAATAATGTTTTATGGCCTTTAATTAAATACATGAAATCACCAAAATAAACAAGTCTTGAAATACAACCCACGGAAAAATCTACTATATTAATTAAGATAATATACGTACTTAACTAAAAAACATAATATTATGAATAAACTCAGACACTATAATACCTACTATTACTACCATAATATCTATTTACTAAGTTTAAATATAAAAAAACTAAAACTGAAAAGTATCTTTTAAATAAATAATAATCATGTGGCACATAAACAACACATAAATAAACTGTCTGAAAATTGCCAATAAATAGGTTTTTTTTTGTAAAAATCGCTTAAGTGATAGAAAAATATATATAAGTACCTACATCCTTATTTGTAGAATTACTCACGCAATTAGCATATAATGCACTCGTGCAGTTAAGTAGTTCGTTAATTGCCAACTTTAATTATTACGTGATTTTAATATCGGTGTGAAGTGTTTTATACAATTCTAAATTCTTTAAAAATACTTAATAGGAATCTGGAGAGTAATAATAATAATTATTATTTGCATTTCAAAGATTATATTAAGACGTGTGTTTAAGATATTTTGTCTGCCATAGTGCATTTTGATCCAAGGGCGGGAAGTAGGTTATTGGAAACGAGCTGCGGTTATAAGCCCGAGCTGTAGGCGAGAGTTTCCATCGTTGCAAGTTGGTATTAACCATAACTCCCGTGTATCATACAACGTCCATCAATACATTTGTGAGAAAACAGTTAAAAAAACTAGAGTGACTAGTTATAGTTTGTCTGGTAGGAGGCACATCTGTGGCTACTTACTACCAGTAAAGCCAGAAGTAAGGTAAAATATTATATAAAATAGAAGAGTTTCCAAATGCATCTTCAATGCAATACCTAAAGACTAAAGAGTAAGAGAGTTGCTATCAACTTTTAGTTGAATGTTTCGTTTTTTTGGACGGAAATATTTCAAAATGAGATTCAAAAATATTTTTTTAAGTTATTCTTTTTTTCGCCTTTTAGGACATCAGTAAATACAAAAATATTACATACGGTATGTATACTTATAAATACATTCAAATGAATATCTTAATGCTAAAATTCTCATTAGTACAAAAATAATACTAGATTGTCTTTTATTGATTCAGAGATGGATTTTTTTTCAGTTAGTTTGTAGTTCATACCTACATAATCAAAATTTGGTAATATTTTACAAGCTCAAATCATCAAATCAAATTATTAAGGTCAATATTTACCATTGCATTAATATAATAACTATTTGGTATCATTATTATTATTGAATCTAATGAAGTGTGTAAAATTTAATCACAGTAGGTAATTTTAATTTGTGTGATATAGCTTGAAATCTATTGTAAATTAAAACCCTGACAATACTTACGTCTTAAACGGGGTCTCATAGAACATTGCGAAGCAAAAATTACACTATATAAACTCATTAAATAACTATGTGGTCTGCCCCACAGCCTTTTTTATATTAACAAAATCGAATATTAATAAAACAGTGTACTCAATTGGACATTTTCAAAGTTTTGTATTGAACTTGTTAAAACTCAGTTAAAAAATCAGTCTTACTGATAAAATGCACTAATTACAAATATGGTGTGATTAAACCATTGTTTTAAATGCATTGTTAATGTTAAACTAATCGGATGTACACTGTACAGGCTAGTATTGAGTATGTATACACAACAAATTTTGTCTTTTAACCAGTGGGATTGGGGGAGTGGGAACGCAAACTCAGTGATAAACACTGACTGATATCCACCGAGCTCATTTGACAATGGTTGGTGATTTTTAAAATAATTTTCAGTCAAAAACCTTCTATGGATTAAAAATAAATGTTAAACAAGCTTGGTGGCTTAATCAGTGTTGATCATCGAGTAAGTGAATCACTCCGATGGTCTTTGTTTGTTAGGCTAATGGAATCGTAGGGTACGACGACCTCTGTAAGTAGCATATGGTGCGCCAAAAAAGTAATTAATTCCTGAAGTAACCGATTTGCTGCTGTTGGTGCAGCTGGTGGCGTAGCTGATGCAGCGCGTGCTCGGGCTGGCTGTGCTGCATCTGAGCCACGAGGTTCTTCGCCTCCAAGCGCATCTCGAACAACTTGCGCGCCTCCAGGAACAGCAGGACTGCTGCCAAACCTGTCAAAACGATGTTGCCTTGTCAAAAATAAATTATTTCGCTCGAATGACGTTTCCACATTTGCCTAATACACTAATCTGCCGCTCTGTCGCAGTGTCCCTGACGCCATAGACAGTCGATTTCAAAGTCCACCTTTCTATACCTAAGTTTAAAAGAAAAACAATATCATCCATTTTTGATGGGAGCACTGGGAACATTGATTAAATGAAAAGTACTACTTTCAGACCAGATAAACACTTAGGTAGGTAGAACATCTTCACACAATACTAGATGAATGTTCAAACAAAATATAATCAATTAGGGTAGTTTGAAAAAAAAAATCTTACCAAACAATATGCAGGCAATAACAGCAAATACATATGACCACGATAAAACATTAAAAGAAGGATACAGGAGCCAATCACGGCGGTAGCAGTTGCCTCCGAATATAGCCACAGCCAAAAACAGGAATACACCTTAAAAGACATCAAATACTTAGAATTTAGTTACACAACTAAACTTGCTAGATGTCCATCCCATGTGCAAGGATTAGGTCTATGACTCCTGAGGGTTCTCCAATGTTGGAGTGAAATGTGTTTTGGAGGATTTGTTTGAGTTTTGATACTAGCTTATACCCACGAATTAGCCCGCGTGGCCTGCACAAATTTCAAACTCCTGTTTTACCCCTTTAGGGATTAAATTTTCAAAAATCCTTTCTTAGCGGTTGTCTAGATCATAATAGTTATCTGCATACCAAAGGAGAATGCCCATGGACAGTACTCTCACAAGAAGCATTGTACCTTAAATTTTTTATTCATTTATTAAAGCTAAAATAAAAACATAATTTCTCACTAAGTTTCATGAATATTTGTTTTGGGATTATTTTTTTCGTAAATAAAAGTGCTTTTAAACTTCCGGTAAACCATTATTGTAGTTAGTTTTAACTTTTAATTTTTATCCCCTTCAAGAAAGGCAAAGGCCCTAGACCATGCAGCCTGGTAAGAAGCCATTATTGTAGTTATTTACTGATTGCCATTCATTTGTCACAAAAGTACTGAGAAGGGATGTCCATTTTTAAAAATGATATTATTGTTTGTTATATCGATTATCTAGGTCTACGATATCGATTTTTTTAATTTGAGTTTTGTTACTCTAAATTGTTTTTAGAGCCTATTTTTACTGTGAATAATCTTTATTTTTACCTCATTTATGATTTTTTAACCTTCTCAAATGCGGAGTAATTAATAACACGTTTTAATGTAGGTACTTATATAATTCGAAGAAAAATAGTCGATGAAAGTCGAATCGATTTATCAGTCTATACTGTCTATGTTCGAGATGCCTAGCGATATATGTATGTATAGACGCCATATTTTTGGTTTGTTTAGATTCTATTTAGTATGTTTTTATTTCGGTTTGTGTATTTTACGCGCCGAGTTGAGTAGCTGTAGGACTTTGCTCATAGCAGAGTGAATTATCCAGTAGAGTGGTAACTAGCCACAGCCAAAGCCTCCCACTAGATGTATTATCTGGTCTCATAAAGCTAGGTATCCAACCATCATCATTATCAACCGCTAGACGTCCACGGCTGGACATAGGTCTCTTGTAGGAACTTCCACAGACCACGGCCTTGCGCCGCCTGAATCCAGCCGCTTCTTGCGACTCGTTGTCTTTCCACCTAGTGAGGGGTCTTTCAACGCTGCGCTTTCTGCTACGAGGTAGTGATGCCAACACTTTTGGGACCGTTTGGGTCCTATCGTTTTTTCGAACTATGTGCCCTGCAAATTGCCACTTCCTGTATCCAATACGGGTGATATATTATTTCCTTATTACTATCCAATCATTCATACTAATTATTACTACAGAACATGTAGAGTTCTGTCATCGGTGTTAATCGTGTATAGGTCAGCGATGTACCTATATGTGAACGGGTACTAGGTAGGTAAGTATTCGTAAAATAAAAGGCTATATTTTTCTTTCTCTGCTATCAGTCGAATACCTACTCGACTATTTTGTTTAAAAAAATCTGAAACTGACTGTTTTATTAAGCCTATAAAGATCCTTTCTTACTTTTTAGCTGGACCTAACCTCAAAATATTGTAATTTTTTATGGTTAATATTTCTAAAATGCGGAAACCGTTTTCACTAATTTATTCTACAAATATTCTGATGATGTCATTGAACAGATAGAACTTGATTTGATGGTGCTACAAAAATCTTGAAGACAGTACATTTGTTCATACTTGAATGGGCATTGTCTTTTCAATCATCTATATAGTAGTTTGAGCTGTGCATTGATAGATCAATCAGTCAGTCACCTTTTCCTGTTCATATAGATATATAAGTATATATAGTATCATAATTCATAAGTGGACTTACTTGATAATGCCACCATTATGAAGGAGAAAGAAACAAAGATCCATTCATATCTCAAAACAGTGCGGAGTGGCATCCGCACAATCACACAGGCCAGCAGAACTTGGGCCATGAATGACATTATCAGTCCAAGAGTCACAAATGTCTGCACTGCCATCAGCCAACCCGGCAGCAGCCATTCCCGGATAACATACAGCTCCTACAAGCAACGGATTAATGAAAAAATATTCTTTTTAAAATCCTGTATAGTTGCAATTCACGAGCGTGTGTGAACTTTGCTTGTGGTTACGTCGTAACAAGCACATTGCGTAAGTGCGCATGCCTGTCAAACCAATCACTCTGGAGCAAGCACTGGTAAACGCATGCATTTGCTTTACTTATACTGATACAACTTAAACACAAGCATAAAGCTCACTTGTGATATGCAAGAAACTGAGAAGGAAAAATTAAACCCTAATAGGATCATTTCATTGTCAGTCTGTCTGTTTATCTGTCAAAAACCTTTTTCTCAAATGCATGTGGAGGTATGTATCAAATTGAAATTAATATCAAATATTTGGGTTTATGGTCTCTTGGTTGTAGTAGTTGGTCTTGAGTTTATGGTTTGGTACAAAAAAATTTAAATTAACACCATCAAAAAATATCACTATTTATGCTGCATATTTTGAATTTCTTAAAAAACCAAAAGGTACAGGGTACTTCCCCTTGATCTTCATTGATGAAAGGCAAAAACTACAAGGAAAACATTGTACAAAATATCTTAGTGTTTCAGTTATACAGTAAACTCCATTTGCTTATAACCACTTGCTTTAAACCCAAATAAAATTAATAGTGAAATTTAAAAAAAAATGTTTTAGTTGCTTACTTGACTAAAAATATAATGGCATCCATGAAAATATTTGTCATACTGATAGGACGGAAATCTGAAACGTTCAAAGCAATACTCCCAAAGACCCATATGCTTGAATGAAGAGAACATCTCTGGATAAGACTCTATCCAATAAGGTCCCGCAAAAGACAATAGCAGAAACAATCCTGCTATATATGTTATACTTGCTCCAATTAGGGTTGCATCTAAAAAAAATATGTTATTATTAACAATTATTATCAATCCTGATACTGAGCTGCCTTTTTTAGGGTTCCGTACCTCAAAAGGAAAAACAGAACCTTTATAGGATCACTTTGTTGTCTGTCTGTCCGTTGTGTCTGTCAAGAAACCTATAGGGTACTTCCCGCTCTCCTAGAATCATGAAATTTGGCAGGTAGGTCTTATTTTTGGTTACATCATTAAAAAAAATTAAAATGTGTTTCAATTTTTAAAGTAAGATAACTATACCAAGTGGGGTATTATATGAAAGGACTTTACCTGTGCATTCTAAAACATATATTTATTTATTTTTATGTAGTTACAATAGCTTTTGATTTATTGTGCAAAATGTTGGAAAAAATACCCGAGTACGGAACCCTCAGTGCGCGAGTCTGAATCAAGTGCCGGTTTTTTTTTCGATATATTATCTGAAGAATAAACAAATATATGAAGGGCGTGCCCACAGTTTACTTACTGGAAGCCTTCGGGTATTCATTATTACCCTGTGCAGTCATGATTATAACTTTTTAGTTTAAGTTCTCACTTCTCTGTCAGAAACCCTGGGTTTGATGATTATTTTTGCAATAATAACGGCTTATAATTAAAATAATTATTCGACCTTTTTAATTTCTATTCCAAACCAATAAGAAACAAACGGACAAAGAGAATATAACCACCATAGATAACACCGACACGTTTTTACCACAGACCAATAACATATAGGATATAGTTTTTACAAAGGTCCGAATGAGTTTTTTTTTAACTGGTTTTACGGCTCTGGGTTCTAGCAACGGATAAGAAACCGAAGAACAAGGCACAAAACAAGGAACATATATCGACAGAGCCATTAGTATCCAGTGCTGCCACTGCTAGGTAGCACGTCTCTGGCCACTGCCAAGTGCATCTAGAGTAAAGGAATAGGTCACACTAACAAATGTAACCGTCTGGCAATACTTGATTGCTTTTGACATAATGACTTCAATGACTTTTGACACTGTCACATTTTAGAATGTCACTTTAATATAATTTCAACCTTGGTAGTTACATTTGAACAAAAAGCAAAATACCAGGACCTTCATAATATGTTTAAAAAAAAATCTACCTAAGAACCTAACCAAGCGTGATAGGTAATAACTGATAAACTAACACGGTCGCGAATAATTTCAATGTCATGGAATTGATTTATAATTTTATTAGCTATCTATTTATAGCTAGGAATTTATAATTATTAGGGTTCCTATACTTCAAAAGGAACCCTTTAATAGGATCACTTTGTTGTCTGTCTGTCTGTCCGTCTGTCGTGTATGGCAAGAAAACCTATAGGGTACTTCCTGTTGACCATGGTCATGGTCATGGCCATGGTCAACAGGCAGGTAGATAGGAAGTTCTTATAGCACAAGGAAAAAATCCGAAAACCGTGAATTTGTGGTTCCATCACAAAAAAAAAAATAAAGGTGTTTTAATTTTCAAAGTAAGATAACTACATATACCAAATGGGGTATCATATGAAAGGGCTTTTTTACCTGTACAAAGTGTACATTCTAAAACATATTTTTATTTATTTTTATGCAAAATAGTTTTTTTATCGTGCAAATTGTCGGAAAAAATACCCG
Organism: Maniola jurtina; assembly: GCF_905333055.1. NCBI lineage: Eukaryota > Metazoa > Arthropoda > Insecta > Lepidoptera > Nymphalidae > Maniola > Maniola jurtina. The sequence continues at coordinate 8,142,065 of NC_060032.1, forward strand.
AGTACGGAACCCTCGGTGCGCAAGTCGCACTTCGTCGGTTTTTATTATGATAGTGTTTTTACAGAGTTCCCACGGGATTTTGAAAACCTAAATCCACGCTTACGAAGTCACTGCCAACAGCCTAGGGAATCGGCAGGATTCATACCTGCGATACCCAGGGGAGACGTAGGTTCGAACCCGGCCGGTTGCCGCAATTATTGATAAAATAAGATCAATAAGATATAATTTTTGAAAAGAGCAATCGCCGATCTTGTTGGTTCTTCTCGGTAGGAAAGGCATTCCGAACCAGTGGTAGATGCTTTTGACGATTCAAAAGAACTTATAAAAGTCTAATTGAATAAAAATATTTTGAATTTTTAATTTTTAATGTTAACAAAGGAAGAGCTGGCAATATATACGGAGAAAATTTAATTTTTCCCAAAAACAAAACCAATAAAATGCAATCTCACTTTCTAAAGTAAAACTCTCAATAAATGATTGAATAAAAGAATAATAATATAGTGTTAAAAATTTATTTAAAAAAAAGTGCTCATCTACAAAAAATAATACCTAGAAATAGTAGGTACCTATTTTGAGAAATTATTTTGGACGGATAGTTCACCTAGTTCAGAATCTGTGTTTAAAATATTTTTACTTATTTCTATAATATATTTACCCTTGTTTAATTTAAAATATCAATTGATATACTTATTTCTATACTCATCAAACAAATTGGCAACAATTTTCGCAACTGAACCCATTATTATGAAATTAAAGTAAGAATAGGAATGATTTTCCGCCATCTTAGCTGTTGATATATTTTGAATAGATTTTGTAAATACCGAAAAGTTAAATTAATCTAAAAATAAACTTTATGCATGCAAAGTATGTTCCTTGCAAACTATACTTTTGAAGTTGACATGAAGAGGTCACTGACTTTCCTATTCTTACTTGGATCAATATTACAAGTACGTTTAAATACCATTAAAAATCATTCATAATTAGACGCCAAATTGTTACACATATTATTTGATATGTATTTTGAATTAAATACCTACTTTGGAATAATTAATTTACTTAAATAACGCAACATAATTTGAATAGTTTACAAAGTACATAAAGATAAAATATGAAATCAAAGTCAAAAAAACAAATATAATATTACATAATGTTGGACGGAATGGTTTCCTATTAAACGTGTACAAAGAGTTGTGTAAATTCACTCAATTAAGAGAAAACAAAATGTGTGCATGCATCACTAAATAGTAATCACTAAATAGAAATAAATGTATGTATATTAAAACTACTTAAATTACAATTAATATAATATTTTGTACAAGTCACCAACTAAGATTTTTTCTGATAAAAACATTTAATAGAAGGTTGTTCAATACATTATGTAGTCATATTTATTATTCTAGTGATAGAAGATAAAATAATTACAATCGAGGCGCAAGATTTAATATCCGGGCTGCTGGCGAAGGTATTAAATAGCACCTACAGCATTATTCCCAATGCACATGTATATACTTAATACAACGTTCAACAATACATTTATGAATAGAAACATTTAAATAACTGGATATTATTTATCAACCCATCCACCCACTTATTCATCCATACATTCATACATCTATAGTTCGCGACAAGTCGACATGGCAATTGGGATATGAGGTGAGTAGTGCAGAGGGGGATGCCAGTCACACAATATTTTCTGAATAAACTACGACGCCTCTTCAGAAGGAGCAACCTGTTTCTGGAGAGGCACTATCGAACAAGCGAACATTATAAATTAACGTTGTATATTTTGCTGCAGTTTTTTTAAATCCTAAGTTTGGTCCTGAAAATATTGACTGTATTATCAATTATTACAAAACCTTCGGTGGAACTACTCAGTTAATTAAAGGCTAGGACTAAAAATGACCATATTATAAGGCACACCTTTCAATTATATCCACTTCGACTTCAGCAACATTGGATTAGTATAGACACTATGTAAATGTAGAGAAATTCAAATTAATACATCTAATTTTTAATAAATTGCCACCAATGTGCAGTTCGTTCAAAAATATTTGTATTGAGATTTCCAATAATCATTTTATTTCACATCTAAGTTTCTATGCCTGATAGTGTAAAATTGAATTTGGTGTTGCACCTTATTATGTTGGAATGTATGAAATATAAGTAAACAGGTCCATCCGGATTTTACAAGCATCAAATTAGGTTGAACTTAGAAATTAATTTGATGTATTGACAGGTTCTCCTGCAGATCTCATTTCGGATCTCATCCCTCAGGGAAACTCTTAACATAGCCCTCTCCATAGCTCACTGAGCAAATTTGAATTTGTGGACAAAGTCATTTGTCAGTGTCCATGTTTCAGCACCATAGGTGAGGACGGGAAAGACACACTGGTTAAAGACTTTTGTTTTCAGGCACTGGGAAATTGACGAATCTATATCATCCACATCGTATTATAGTTATTAAAAATATGAACGAAAAAGTTATTTACATATGTATGCCCTTTACACAGAGCAAAATTAACATCCCACTTTACTTCAGATACATTTTGCTTAAATGTAGTTTTTAGTTTATCGCAGACTTGTGGTGAGTCGCAAGAATCGCAAGAAGACACGACGCGACGGTTGCACATACATTTTCGGTACATAAAATGCGAATGAAGTCAAAAGTACGATACGACCACATCAGACGCGCCAACGAAATTTGCCTGACGAAAGCAACAGCAGCTAGGATGTTATGTTTTAACATTTTACGTGTGTTATCCTCTTGCGAATCTTGCTGTAATCTACGATCACCTTAATAATAATATATCAATAGAACAAATGCGAAGGATTTTTATACACAGTGTATAGCATAACATGAGACCTATCAGGTATGACTTCCCACACACTATCTTAGCGTAATAGCAACGTCATCCACGCGAATTTAGGATGTCTTTTAAACCCGTGAGAATTCTTCGATTATTCGGAATAAAAAATTAATAAGTATCCTATTTCAATCTCCAGGATATACCTAAGCTGTGTCTATATGCCTTTTGTCAAGATTGGTTTAGTAGTTGAGCAATAAAAAGGTAGCAAAGCAGACAATCACATTTTCTTATTTATTAAGGCAGGTTTCATGTTATCGTACACGGACAGTAGCTTATTATAGTTCTTGCGTTTCAACGATACGCGTGGGTCATGTTTAAGTCATATCGCTATAAGTAAATGTGTGACTTAGGTTGAAATATATAAAGCACACTTTGACTTTGCTTAGACTTAAGTTTCAATTAAAACGAGACAGATTTATGCCAGATAACGTTGTCTCGTTTTAACAGTGTCTTAAGTCTGAGCTAAGTCAAAATGCGATCTCAGCTTGATTGGTCCCACACCCACAGGCACGCATACGTCTCACGCAATGTGCTTGTAAGACGCAATAGGGATGATGACTACTAGTCAATACAGTGACTTTTTATCAAACGTCCAAACGCTCGCTTAGTAGGGGAAATTGCATGAAATTCACAGATGTGACGTCATAGACATTTGACATAATTGAACGTACTTTTTTTAATTAAATCGATAATTTAAAATAGTTAGCAAACTTAAAACTAACATCGGACGTGGATTTTACGAATTTTGGAAGTTATTTAATGACTCCTAATAAATAATATATTTTAGACATAGGCATTATCCCAATTGTATACGACCTAACCACAAGTAAAGCTCACGCGCGCTCGTGAATTGCAAGAACTATAGATACTAGCAGGGGGGTGAAACTTCCATAGAACCCACTTTATTAAAATAAATGTATGGAAATTAGCGCCAGCTATAGGACATGTTTCTAAAACTAATTCAAAAATAGTTCTCAGGTTTCTAATAGATGGAGACACCTTGCATCTACTCGACGTATGTACTACGTCGAGTGTTTAAAGTTAAAACACTCGACGTACGTACGTTTCGCAACAGAATAAATCTTTAACGTTAAAGATATTTTATTCTGTTTGGCGGATTAGAGCAAAGAATATTAATTTTTCTTTATTATACTATAATAGTAAAAGTTCAAAACCTGGGTCTATACGTATAATTTATGTTCAAAACTAGTACAGCTCCATCTAGCGAGAGGTCTAGCGCCAATTGACGCTAGCGCCATCTATAGTTTGCGTTTTGAATTTCTGAAAAATTACAACATAGAGTTGCATATCTATATCTGGTCTATACGTATAATTTATGGATACTAGTGTGAGCTTAGGTTGGTTTGTTACGCTTTTGATTCGTGTTCCATCTCGAAGCGCGTTTGGGATTCCTTTAGTCTCTTACGTTTCTTCAGTTGTATGTTCGCTTCTGTGAGGAACAGCGCGGCAGTCACGAGGCAGGCCACGGCACCTACCACGCCTAGGCCGAACGACCACCCTATAAAAATTAATAAATACCTTTAAGTTTCGTAATCTAATTATTTAACTATAGTAGTTACTGGTTGATCCGACTAAGCTTCGTACAGGTGGATTTAGCTATGCCTTAGACAAAATAATATGAATATATTATTAACAATACACATCTTGAAATCAGCTTTGTTCATGGAGCGGTTTTCCTAATTTCGTCATTATTACGTGTTAGTAATCATATTATTATTGATATTTACCTAAATAATTGTTAGCATGATCAGGCATCCATCCATCTGTATTTCCCAAAGAAGCAAACACAATGACTGCTATCCCGCCGCTTATGCCTGAAATAAATTATAACACCACTTGAAAATTCTTATTTGAACACATCAACAACTGATTCGCAGCGCTGGAATTTTGACATGTATCTTTTTCCAGTCATATTAAAACATCACTATTTAATCAATATTAGAATTTAATTTAATGTAAGTATTTTGATTTTCACATGGCGTTTAAGGTGGGCCGCAGACCGCAAACTGCGCTGGCCCTTAAGCAACTATCGGATGAGATAGGTAGTGATGAGAGTGAGAATAGATACTATTAACACCTTTATGCCTTTGACATAAGGGCGATGACGATTCGCTATCGCATGCGAAATGCTTCGGTGTGCTCACAGTAATGGCGTAAAGACGTTGATCTCTTTTCGCGTGCGAAAAACGTCGATGTTCCTACTTAACTTGAAATTTAGTACAACTTCTTACCTGCAGCTAACATTAAGAATCCTATGACTCTGATTATCATAACATATCGATTTTGATCGGGCCCGCAGCATAGGAAGAACACTATGACCAAAACTGTTGAAATCAACACGCCGATCAAACATAGGGTGAAAAATAATTGAGTTGCGATCATAAAACCTGAAACAAATATAGGATAGTAGTTTAGGTTTCTTTGAAATTCAATCATTTTTTTTTTTTTTGGGATAAACTTAATAAGTGTGATATTTAAGACTTGCTTAGTTAATAACGAATACTAACCTGGCAGCAGATACCCACGAATTTTATCGTATCCAGTTGTAAAAGGATCATAGACCCAACGACAGCCAACGAAAAATCGTCTTTGATACTGATCCAAAGGATCTGGCAGTGATCTGAAGCAGTGACTCCATAATCCCAGTCTAAAATAGAAACGACCGAGTCAACGCGATATTTTCGAAAAAAAATTTGAAATTATTGCATTTGTCTATAACTAGATTTATTATCTACATAACTTATTTGTTAATGTGTAGAAATAACCGTACAATTAGGTCAGGGTTGCGTGTCAAAAGTCAAACTCAAAACGCAAGGATCATTTCATTTTCAAAGTTTCAAATTAAATTAAAATAAAGACTGAAACAAACAGAACATGCGACAATTTAACGTTCAACATATTTGAATACGTTATCGTCCCGGCACAAAGTTATCTTACAAGGAAGGAGGAAGGTTATCTTACAAGTGGCAGATGCTTTTGACGATTCAAAAGTAGGTATACTTGTAAAAGTCTAACTGAATAAAAATATTTTGAATTTGAACTGTAGAAAATTCACACTGTGAAGTACGCATAAGGTCACGCTTATGTTGCTCTTGTAGGCCGACAATATCCCTGTAAACAGAGCAGGACTTTTCGCCGAGGCGAGCCCAATGGGTGTTGCGCAAGGGAGGCTCTGATGTGTTCGTAACAGATCTTAGGCTGAGATCTATAGAGTACACTTTGATTTTGCTCAGACTTAAGACATTGTTAAAACGAGACAGTGTTATACCGCTGACATAAATCTGTCTCGTTTTAACTTAAGACTTAAGCAAAGTCAAAGTGCGCTCTATAGATTTCGACCTTAGAATCTCCTAATATGCTCTCTGAGTGACCACCAAGGGAGTGTTAGTAGATAAAAATCTGTCAATGCCGTTGCGTACGTGCCAATGTCACGTGCTAGAGTTTGACCTGTTCTTTGTAAAACTAATCTAAGCTTGATGAATGATGCGTGTCAGTGAAACGTCACACCCTGCAGTTTCCGTCGTGCGTTGTGTTTGTTTCATGCTTTATTCTTGTTTTATGTTTCTAAATGGTGATAGTAAAAAATACACCGTTGAGTTTGTTGTGGGCTCTTCGCAGACCTGGGCGCGTTTGGAACCCCCAAAGCTTTAGTTTTTTTTAAGTTTACGTAATGAGTTATCACCACTATATCATCTTACAAATCTAACAATTATGACCATCAAAATGTGTACTTTGAATAAATGATTTTGAGTTTGAGTTTTGAGTTAAAAAAACATAACATAATATTAATCACCTGTCTAGCTTGGCTCCTCGTATCCTATAATCGCTAACGAGCCAACTGGGCGTACCGAACGCCAATGCCACAGTGACAAGGGCAATCATAAAAACAATGATCCCACAATTACCTGCCATACTTCTTTTCCTCATGGTTACTGTAACAATAGTAATTCAAACACCTAATTTATAATTAAATTCTAATCTAAGGTGTCAATGACCTTACTTTACAAAAATGGCTCTCGTCTGGTCCCACTCTAAGTTTTCAAATTATTTCGAAGCTGGTAATAAAATGAAAGAAAAATCGACGTCGCATCACCATCACCGCCGGTGAAAACTATTTTCTCACTCTAATAGTTCCCTTCACCTCTGCTGGTGATTACCTACGGATGTTTTAGCTCACACTTGTGTCATAGACTTCGAGTCGCAAGCACTGAGTGAACACTCTAGAGTACTCTAGACTGAGACTACTTTCACCAAAAAATGTGTAGAAGCTTTGCTTTTGTCCAGCCTCGCAGCAGTTGATTTTTTCTTTATCTGTCATTCTCATTAGCTTCTATACTTAATAGCTTTTATCACTTGATAAGCTATTAAAGTCAAGCTAGTGTTTTTTCCTTTACAAAAAGTTACATCCACACTAATGTATTTGGAAGCTGCATGCAGGGTAAATAAACAAACACTGTTGGTGACAATGGGGCTTAATCATAACTGTACTGTATTTAATACTGATTCAGTGGTGTTCTAAGGTCTAAGAACATGATACCATTATGATAAACATACCTGCCATTAATCACAAAAGCCTTGGTACAAACCATTAATGGTGTTAGAGTTAAACTGAGGTTCATTTTACACAAAACAAGGTTGTGTGACTGTGATGAATAACAAACTTGAAATGTTTCGCAATCTTTGCTAAATGAATGGTAGACATACATTCAAAGTAACATATACAATGCTAAGATTTTCACACACGTTGCCTACTGTGAGAAATATTAACAAAAAGTACTTTTTATGTTTAACAGATACAGGAAAGGAAGCATTTTAGCCTTTAAAAAAAAATAAGTAAAAATATGAGCATATGATAAGCTTCAAATATTTTGATAATTGAAATCAGAATCTCAAAAAAAAAAAAACATATTTTTTGGTAAAACTGAAGTCTTTATAAGTATTACTAGATGATGCCAGCAACTACGTCTGGGTGGATATAGGTTTTTTAAAAATGCCTTTTATTTTCTGGGATAAAAAGTAGCCCACATGTTTTTAAAATTCATCCTGAATCAAATGGAATCCCTGCTTGAGTAGTGCTTTAGGAAAATGGCATCTTTGTAATTTGCTACTACTTTGGCTAGTTACCATCCTATCAGCAAAGCCAAATGATATAGCATTCTGGTATGATGCTGTGTAGAAACCGGTAAGGGGCATGGGTGTAGCAGATACTGTCCTAATCCTTTGCTAAGTTATTTAGCTACCATCTTAGACTGCAGCTTCACTTCTCACCAGGTGTAATCACAGTCAAGGGCTAACTTGTAATGGAATTTAAAAAATTGGCCTTGCTTAAACAACCTCTGAGTTTTTTGCAGATTTTAGTGGTAAGTTTATTTAGTTTTTAGATAAGATGTAATAGAATAGAAGTTACTATTCTATTTTTATCATATCAAAAGTTTTCTTATATTACTTGAATATTATAATTTATAATAAATGCAAAAAAATCAGCTTGCTAGCGTTTCTAAGAAGTACTTACCTAAATAATGCCTATAGCTATTGTATTTTAATTAAAATTACAAAAATTGAATTAAATTAATAAAATTTATTGGGCCCCCTTCAAGTTACTTGACACTGGCAAAGTACTAGACAGTCTAGCACTTCAAAAAGCCACGAAACAAGAAGAGAACAAGAAAAATTAACCAGAATCCTAGAATCAAATACAAAATGTCCAGCTTTGCCACCAGCTATAAAGTCGAATACTGTAGATTAATAGAAAATGCATACCTGAGTCGGCAGTAGCGATAATTTTCTCAAATATGATAGTCACTCAAGATTAAAACTATAAAAAAACAAAAAATGTTTCCAAACAAACTTTTAGATTCTGAAACAGAAGCACCAAACTTTAAGTTTTTATCATTTAACTATAGTAATTTACTAGGTATATTTCTAAACAGTTAAAAACAATCTTTACACTGAACAGAACACCTTGTTGAGTTCACAAAACACGATGATAGTCGATAAAATTACAAAAGTTTTAGTAACAAGTAAAGCGGCGACCTAACGACATTGGATTCATTTTATTCTGTTCTGATTCTGAATTTGGGTGGAGTCAAACCAGTGTTACACTTACGATTTTGCATTTACCCTAGTTTCTGTAGATATTCAGTATTCACCCTATATACATAAAATTAGCCGTATTGCCGTTAAATAGGGTGAAATCCCTATAAATGGAAACACTCAGACAAACCACAGAACACCAAGTCAAGGATAGGTAATCATTCATAGTTCCCATGGACACGCCTCATGCTTGCGGCAAATAACAAGGAATGGCAAACAATGGGCAAGGGTGTGGACGGGTGTTTGCGTATGTATGTTTATGTTTACCAATCGGGCAAACTCTTTTCATAATCAAAAACCGGCCAAGTGCAAGTCAGACTCGAGGGTTCCGTACTCGAGTATTTTTCCGACATTTTGCACGATAAATCAAAAACTATTAGGTAGATATGCATAAAAATTTATAAAAATTGGTTTTAGAATGTACAGGCAGGGCAAAGCCCTTTCATATTATACCCCACTTGATATTTATCGTACCTATTTGAAAATATTTACTTATTTGTTCATGAACACATATTAATTTTTTTGTGATGTAACCACAAATTCACGGTTTTCGGATGTTTTCCTTGTACTATAAGACCTACCTACCTGCCAAATTTCATGATTCTAGATAAACGGGAAGTACCTAACTACCCTAAAGGTTTCCTTGACAGACACGACAGACGAATAGATAGACAGACAGACGAACAATTGTTTCAAAGTGATATAAAGGTTCCGTTCCTCCTTTTGAGGTACGGAATCCTCAAAACATATTTAGGCTTCGCCTACACTCACTTGACTTACATAACCGTTGATCCACCCGGCAGAATGTTTTTATATATTAAACTTACTAATAATTACATAATTATGTATGTAGGTATTACTTCTGGATAAAGTAGGTAGCTTCTTATTAGTGAAAGAATCATTATTATTAGTCATAATCGGTTTAGTAGTGTCAGAGTTTATCGCTACAAGCATATCTTGCTTCTTTATAAAATTATAAATAATACAGTCAAGGCCTTGTCAATAGGTAGGTACCTCCACCCGCGACTTCATCCGTGTGGGTTTAGGTTTTTAAAAATCCCATGGGGGTTCTTTGATTTTATGAGACAAAAGTAAGCTCCAATAATGGAATTAAGCTATTTTTGTACGTCTACTGCCTAAAATCAGTCAAGCAGGCAGACACACTATCGTATTTACCTATAGAATTAAGTGTATCAGTTTGGATAAGATGGGTAATATTTATTTTGTTTTGTTTTTTCTAGTCTTTTTCGAACCAACGGATAGAAGAAAAGCAATTAAACCATTTCATGGAAAACATAGTATAACATATGCTTCGCCAAATTTGATGGAACTTAGAGCTATGGCAAACTTTATGAATCCTGATATTAACGTTATGAAAACAAATGAATTGGATGAAGTTGTTGAACTTTCTAAAGTTATATTAAAATGTGTCAGAGTACTCATAGTAACAAGAGGATCCAAAGGTGCTATTACGATCAAACGTATAAATAATAAGTTGGAACCATATGTTAAGGAGTTGGATGTACAAGTATATCCCGCCAAAATATTAAATACCGTTGAGAATGTTTCAGGAGCAGGAGATTGCTTTGCAAGTGGTTTCATACATGGTATCCTCCAAAACTTACAAGAATCTCAAAGTATATCCATTGGGTTTGAAACTGCGAAGCAAGCACTGCTTATTAAAGAAACAGTCCCGCTTAAATTTAATATGTCAAGACTCAAAAACCAAAAATAAAGTTTCGTATCGCAAGTCGTAAGTCACTATTTGTATGATCTATTTACGTCATTCTCGTTAAATGAAAAAACCGGTCAAGGGCGAGTCAGGCCTCGCTCTTTTATGGTTCCGTATAATATAATAATAAATTATGAACATGAAATATTTCTTTTCCGTGCAAGTAACTATATCACAATAAACCGTGAAAGAAAACCCCAAAAAATGCTCGTTTGTTTTGGTCACATCTACAAACTATTTTATAAATCGTTGTTTTCAGTATTTTTTGTTTAAATACAGTATTTATGGTAACTACATGATATACCGAAATTTCATATTCCTAACTAGTTAGTTTAGTTTACAATAATCATATTGTCCGATTTTTAAAGTTGTGTACAACGTGCCTTACAATAAGTTCAATGTAATATAAAAAAGGTGGACTTCGTCTGTGATGGCGTTTGCTGGCGCGCGTGCTGTGATTGTTTGGAATGTTTTTTTTTTGTTAAGAGTGGCTGGTTTTTGTGTTAGTTGGTGTTTTTTGGTGGTGGAACTGACTGGGAAGCGCTCTAAAGGGGCGCCGCACGTATGTCGGCGGGCGCTGGCGCAGACGGAGTCCATACTTGTATAAATTCAATAACTTGAAAATATCACAAACTTGACATTGGCTAATCAGAGTAAAGCCAGGTTTAAAGAAAAAAAAAAAAGGTCAAAATGGCATAGTCTGTGGCAGATGTTAAAGCGGGATATTCAAATACATATTTTATTTTCATAATAATATTATAATGAAGGAATTAAATTAATTAATTAAAGTCGGGAAAATCTGAAGCTTTTTTAGGGTTCCGTAACTCAAAAGGAAAAACAGAACCCTTATAGGATCACTTTGTTGTCTATCTGACCGTCCGTCGTCTGTCAAGAAAACCTATAGGGTACTTCCCGTTGCCCTAGAATCATGAAATTTGGCAGGTAGGTAGATCTTATAGCACAAGTAAAGGAATAAATCCGAAAACCATAAATTTCTGGTTACATCATTAAAAAAAATTAAAAATTGATTAAATTTTCAATGTAAGAAAACTAACTATACCTAGTGGGATATGAAAGGGCTTTATCTGTACATTCTAAAACAGATTTTTATGGATAATAGTTTCTGATTTATCGTGCAAAATGTCGGAAAAAAAACCCTAGTACGGAACCCACAGTGCACGAGTCTGACTAGTACTTGGCCGGTTTTTTAAGTAAAAAATAACTATAGATAGGAGAATTACTCATATTACTCACAGATCTAAGCAACTGAAATTATAAATGTAGGTAAGTAATGTTAGACCATACTAAACTAAACCATTTATGCTTGCAAAGATGTTTTCTGAGTAAATATATAACAGAAAAGAGTTTATAATAAAAAGCCATTCTAATTTACAAACATTTATTTAACTCTGTAAAGGACAATCCATACCTACGAATATAATGGCTCAAGTTTGCAGGTGTGTACGTACGTACATGGGTTAAGTTAAAGTTACAACTCTGCTTGTGCAGAGTGAAACAAGCTGTTTAACTTTATTCATGTACAGCATGCAAGCTAAGCAGCTCTGAGTTGCTCAGCTTGCATGTGTGGATTTTCCTTCAAAAGTTATTTGTCGAAAGATGTTTGTAAGTATTAGTTTTATCTTATAATAATTATAATATTATTACTACTTACTTTAGAGTACAAAAAGATTCTTATAAACTCATTTTTTATCTTAAAAATTACAAAAAAAAAATAACCAATAAAAATAATACACAAACAAAAAGATTAAGTAAATAATATTTACTTATGTACCTTCTGAGATTCTAATAATAATTATCTTGGTAATGGACGGACATGTGTAAAGCTCATTATTTTCTTGCAAAAGCTAATAGGCAGTTACGATATTATATAAAAAAAGATACTATAACTTATTATATGTCTGTGTGGCCTGGATATGCCATTTTTCTCTCTTGCATTGTGTAAGAAGAGGGCTCCCTACTTTGCATTTCATGTAACCTTTTATATTTTCGTACCCTAGCTTCAACCAGGAAGAGTATGCCAGCTGGAAACAACAGTATCACACCAATAGCACCAAGAGCAAACGCCCAACCTAAGTCATTGTGTTCCCAATTGGGCATCCAGTCACGTCCATCACCTCTAGCTCCAAATGTTACAACAGATATTATCCCTGAGAAACCTGCAAATTAACATTATAATATTTGTAGTTTACTACTTTAGTTATAAGATTTAAATAAGATAGGAATATTTAAGATAGAGACAATAAAAAAATATATTGACAATACTGAAATTATCAGTCGTTTTTCATTGCCCACTCTCAATAATGAAAGGAATAACCTAAATAGAAATGGATATAAAATATCTTAATGATATCTGAACTTACCACCTATAACAAGAATTGTGCCAAATGTTACTAACAGAGTAACATAATTGTCATCATCATGGTCCTTCCTTATGTATGAAAACGATAGAACAAGTGAAATTAGAATGCAGCATATAGACACAGTAAAAAAGAACTGTGTTGCTATAAAAAATCCTGGCAACAATATGTCATGTATAATGTAGTATTCCTCTTCAAATATCCACCAGCAGCCTTTAAACGATACATCATACCAATGATGAACTTCTTCAAATCCATTGAAACACACCTGCCATAAACCTGTAAATATAAATGAACCTGTCGTCAAATTCATAACAGAACAGTTGACATACTAGTGGATGATCCAAATCTAGTACATGAAAATATTTAATATAGTCGATTTGCAGATATAAATTAGCAACAGAATGTTATTACCCTCATATCTAATGAGGTAAGCCTTACAGCGGTTTTAAAGCTATCAAAAACATTCACAAACAGCATGAAATTATAAACATGTTAATTTCAGTTTGAATGTTAAATAAAAAGTTACTAAAAAAAACATTAAAGCATTTTGTACCACTTACCTATTTTGAGAAACTTGGGATTTTTGAGCTTACCATCCGTAACTAACCAGTAGGGGCTTACAAAAGCTATAATTATAAAAAAAGAAGCCAGCCCATAAAAACCTAGGGCGAAGAGGCCCGTTTTGGATTTGGAGCCCATTTCAAAATAAAATGAGGAACTATTATGAATTTTTAATTTAACTATTTTAGAAAACGCCCAATTCAACTTTCAAGCTTAGTCAACCATCAACAATGTCAATTGTCAACAATGGCCATCACAGAACAATAACATATCAAACAACAAACAACATCACACTTCACATAGACACTTCACATATATGTTATTGGTCTGTGATCACTGATCTCACAGAGTATTTTTGCCACATTCAATCAGTGCTGCCAATAAATGCTCTTCACCACGCCCTACAGAATTGACACTTTTTTCGAAAACAAAATATCGATATATCGATGTTACGATCAATATTTTTTCAACAATGCTATGGTCAAACTGGTCAAATCCTAAAGTACAAATTGGTACAAATGTCAAAGTTTTAAATCGGACTTCGTCTGTGTTGGTGCTGGCTGGCGGGCGTGCTCTGGTTTTTTGGAGTGTTTTTTTGGTTAAAACTGACTGGAAAGCGCTAGGGGTGCCCAGGGGTGCCGTGCGTAAGTCGGCGAGCGCCGGCACAGACGGGGCCCATACTTGTATACTAGTTTAACTAACTTGTTACAAATAACTACAAACTTGACATTGGCTAATCTTTGTAAAGCCAGACGAGAGGGAAAAAAAAAACTGTTTACAGTTTAGTGATATTTATAAATTTTAGGTGCTTTGCTTGCCTTGGCGATAGTATATTCCACCGACCAGAAACAAAAGGTATATTCGTTTAGAAGGTTCTTTATTTAAGCCCATTCATATACTTAAGTATAATTCCTTTCTTTGTCGTGATTTGTGGTTCCTCTAAGTTACTCATTAAAATATTAAATCACAAATAATTAAAATCACACCTTAAAAAGTCGTATTACTGATTAAATAAATGATTTTTAGAATACTGTACCGTAGAGGATTTAGGTTCTGGCGGCAAATTGCTGTACGCTCAGTTTCTAGTTGCTCTGATAGCAATGTAAAACATTTATGCAAGTATCTTAATGTGAATGAAAGTAAAGCTCAATATTTGCTTTTAAAACATCCAGTTATAAAGAAATTGGATAGTACAAGACTAAAAAATGTAATTGAAATACTGTACGAACTTGGATTTCACACAGAAGTTCTCCTCAAAGAACCATCTCTTTGCAGTATATTACCTGTAACACTTAAATTTCGATTCCAAGTGTTACAAGAATGTGGAGTTGACAATATATCACCATCTCATTTGCTTTCACATTTGATGATTATGAAACAAAAAACTATAGGAGAATTAAAGAATTCAAAAATTATATCAGCAACTGTAAATGTTGAGAACAGACTTGCAAGTTACATGACCCAGTGGCCAACATCGCTTACAACTTTGGTTTATGGAGATGTAAATAAAATGACTTTGTATACATTGAGGCTTAAAATTATTCAAAGATATTTAGAACTAATATTGGATCTTAGTCAAGACGAATTTGATAGAGGGCTGCAGACATATCCAACTGTAAAACATCGTCCCCTGCAAGCTATCAACAAGACACTGAGCATTTTACAAGGACAAATACTGATGACAAATGATAAAATTAAATCAAATTTTTATTTAGTGCATGCTGATCCAGAAAATTTAGAAAATATCATATACAATCTTAGAACAATTGGAGGAATTGATATAAAAGAAGTTATAAGGATGCACCCAAAGTTAGCAACTAAAAACTGTTCATCACTACTAGAAATAAAAAAACTGTTAGAAGAGTATGGAATTGGTGATGAGGCACAAAGAAGATGTTTTCAAATATACACGCTGAGTCCCAGTACAATTAAGGACAGATTAGATAAAGCTAGAAGCACACCAGAGTTCAATGCATTTTATAATCACCCAAGGTTTTTAAAAATGATACATTATAATACCAAAGCATCAGAAAGACTAATGAATTTATATAACAACAACAAAAAATGCTTGAGCCTAAACATACTTTCAGGAAGTTCAGCACATTACAATGTGTTTAATAGGGCTCAGGGTGATCGCTTAGGAAAGGGAAAAGATCTTCTTTTTTGTATCTCTCAATCCTTGGATAATTTGTATAGTATGAATGATATTGGAAAAGTAATTAAAAGACATCCATTTTGGCAATATATACCTCTAATCCAAGTAAAATATGTCCAAGAACAACTGCGTAGTGAATTTACAGTTAGTGACATTTTTGAAAATTGTACTATTCTCTTATATCCATGGAATAAAATTCGGCATGTACTAAATCTGCTTAACATGAAGAAAAGCTCTGGCACTGAACCGCTATTTAATGAATTACTAGATTTGAAAGCAATTAATAAATCACAAAAACTAAGTTTGATTTTATATATACTTGAAAGGAATCATTACTTTTCTGGAAATGGAGTTTGGTCAGAAGAAAAACAAAAAAACATTGTTGATTTGACAAAAGAACAGGAAACCCGCAAGTCCATTATCTCAACCTTTTAAGAAAAAATACAAACAAGAACCTTAATAATTTGTTTTAGTTTCCTGTCATCATCAAAAACCTATCCATTAGTAATATTTCATGTTTTTTTTTTGTCTTTTCAATAACCTAAAAATAACAATTGCATTACTCCATAGATATGTACATAACTCACAAAAAGCTGCATACAGTACCTGGCAGAAAAGACTCCACTCATACCTATGTGCCATTCTCAGGTCTCAACAACAAGGGCAAGCCGCTCCGCAAACCGTTCTCTTATAAAAATTTGATGTCTAATATTTCCTGCAGCCTGTAGGATATGTTTAGATTCTCAATATTATTAGTAATATTTTTCAACACGAAATTATTTTTAGTATTTTTTTTTGTGTTAGTGTTATATTAGTTTTTGTTGTTTCTAATTTTTTTTTTGTTGTTCCTGTTATGTTATTGTTTGTTGTTTCTGTTTACATATTTATTTTTATAAACGTTTTTTAAAAATATGATAAGAAGAGATGTGTAAATATGAGAACACCATGTGAATAATAAGTGTGGATGTAGGTTTAATACCTACTTACCTAGCTAACTAGGTAGGTAGGTACCCACTAACATCATCTCAACTGTCTCAACTCATCATCGGTCCTAAGCATGGATCTCCTCTCAGAATCAAAAGATAGGTAGACTTCACACATCCTTGTTAACAATTTGCTTTTAAATGCAAAGAAAACCAAGTGTGTCGAATTCGCACTGCCCAATACCAAGACGACAAATAACATAAAATTAATGATAAATAATGATATGTTGAAAGTAGAGGAGACCACCGTGTTCCTGGGGATAACTTTAGATGCAAAGCTTCAATGGAACGCCCATATATCAACACTTGCTGGCAAACTCAGCTCTGCTGCTTACGCTGTTAGAAAGATTCGACAGATAACTGACGTGGAAACTGCAAAAATTGTATATTTTGCCTATTTTCACAGTATTATGTCTTACGGAATCTTGCTATGGGGTAAAGCGGCAGATATTGGAAAAATTTTCGTTTTACAAAAAAGGGCAATACGCGCAATTTATAATTTAAAACCGCGCGATTCCCTACGAGAGAAATTTAAGGAAATAGGTATTCTTACAGTAGCTTCTCAATACATTTACAATAATATAATTTTTGTACGACAAAACATCCTCAGCTACAAAAAACTCGGTGATTTCCATGGCAGGCCAACTAGAAATCGTAATAAGCTCGCAACTCCTACGCTCCGCCTCAGAAAAGTGGGAAAGTCATTTGTGGGAATGAGTGTAATATTTTATAATAAAATTCCACAGTCAATATTAGACTTGCCTTTACCAAAGTTTAAAAAATCCATTAAAAGTATGCTCCTTGCAAAAGCATATTACACAATCGAAGATTATGTAAATGA
Organism: Maniola jurtina; assembly: GCF_905333055.1. Taxonomy (NCBI): domain Eukaryota; kingdom Metazoa; phylum Arthropoda; class Insecta; order Lepidoptera; family Nymphalidae; genus Maniola; species Maniola jurtina. Next base: position 8,159,699 of record NC_060032.1, read on the forward strand.
TAAAAAAGCATGGATTTGACTCGCTCCAGCAATGCGCGGGTCTGCAATTGCTTGTATAGTATAGAATATTATTGTAAATTGCACAATTGAAAAGAGCAACCGCCGAGTTTCTTGCTGGTTCTTCTCGGTAGGAACGGCATTCCGAACCAGTGGTAAATTATTTGACGATTCAAAAGCACTTGTAAAAGTTTATTTAAATAAAAATCTATTCTATTCTATTCTATTCTATTCTATTCTTGAAAATATTATGAAAAACCATAACTTTTTTTTTTTTTTTTTCTTTAATCTGGCTTTACTCTGATTAGCCAATGTCAAGTTTGTGATATATTCAAGTTATTGAATTTATACAAGTATGGACTCCGTCTGCGCCGGCGCCCGCCGACATACGCGCGGCGCCCCTTTAGAGCGCTTCCCAGTCAGTTCCACCACCAAAAAACACCAACTAACACAAAAACCAGCCACTCTTAACAAAAAAAAACACTCCAAACAAGCATAGCACGCGCGCCAGCAAACGCCATCGCAGACGAAGTCAACCATAACTTCAAACTTGCGCGGGTAACGTGCCTGCACCATAGATTAAACTGGACCATAGATTATCCTAGACACACGTCTATGCATTGCGTATATATCGGTGTGTGTGATGGTGTGTGATTATCCTGTACTATCTTAGAATAAAATATAAAATACGGTCCCATACGTCCCATATTAGAATAATTTTTGGTATGGCAGCACCATGAACATTGTCTTTTTGACATATTGAACTAAGTCAAACAGAAATTCTGAAATTCAATTTTGAATGAAAAATGGCGTCTTTGCTACCTCGTTCTTTTGGCCTGGCTGAAACAATCTTTCTGAAAAATGGAACAAAGGTATGTACCAAAGTCTTTTTACAAAATTTTATGACCTTTCCAATGGTATAATTATTTTTTGTGTCTATACTCCAGAAAAAATAATTTGATTCGTTTTAATTTGTAGCATTTTAATTCTACAGAATGAAATATTGTGTCAATTTCTTTAGAATAATCGCGCTCATTTTGAATTCTACATTGCATGTTTATTCATCAATTACGTAAAGGCAATTGGTTTCAATTTATGTAATTAAAAAGCCTGACCTTGTCAATTTCAGCTCAGCTCACGGTCCTTACGTCATCATCGTACCTACAATGTTTATTTTTTAATTAGGAGATTAGCAGATTTATTCTAATGCCTGTATTAGTCTTGATACCCTAGATAATATGTATTATTTATATAAAAATAACTTGATATCAAATAAATCTCATTCATCATCCAATCATATCATCTGATAACATTTATCTAATTCTTGTTTTGGTCATGTTGTTCTAGTGAAAATTAATTAATTTATTATATTTTTATAGAGTAAGCACTGTAAGCACAGCATTAATATAATGCACATATCACTATATAGGTACTATTAACAAGGTACAAATAAATAATTAATGTAAGAAGTACTTAATATATTTGCAGAGATAGATACATTTACCTATGCTACATAACATAGTTAATATATTATATTTTACATTATGTTCATAATATTAACAGTCAGTCTAGATTCTGGACATAGGCCAAAAGTTTTATACTTTTTAAAACATAGAACATAGATTTAAAAAAAAACACTCTAAAGGTAAGGTCTAGTTTATACAAAAAGGACTGTAAAATAGACCTGCTAGAAGAATTTACCAATTTATCTCTGTGTCAAATGTAAAATTGGTTATACGGATGAGCTGTGAAAAGCTAGCATACAGAAAGATAGACACTCATATAATAATAAGTAGTCTGAATATGATAAATTAATATACAAAAAAATTTAGCTGGTGGCGGCAACATCACAAAGCAATCTACCATGCAAGCAGCAGGTGCGGCACCTGAACGTGCACGAGTATGTGAGCTACACACTGCTCAGAGACCATGGCATCCCCGTGCCAAAGTTCAATGTTGCCAAGACGAAAGACGAGGCAATCAAGTTTGCTCAAGAGCTTAACACCAAAGACATTGTATTGAAAGCCCAGGTAATTTACATTTTTGTATGCATTTCTTCTTTCAACTGCCACCTATACGGGGGTCTGGGATCCAATCCTGGACACACCTATAACTTTCGGAGCTATGTGCGTTTTAAGCAATTAAATATCATTTGTTTTAATGGTAAAGGAAAACATCATGAGGAAACTCGGTTTAGTAGTTTCAGAGTTTATTAATTACACACAAACAAATCTTTCCTCTTTATAATATTAGTTTATAGTTTGTAACGTGTACCTTAGCGGTCCCGTTACATCCTTTATTTAGATCGCATATTTTTATTAACATAACCTGAAATCTGTTTGTAGACCTTTTATACGTCATATGTCAGTGTCCCAAACTTCACCATGACGTTTCTAAGGCGTGACGTTTGGGAATGTAATTCAACGATCTGTCAAACCTTCTTTCATATTGGAAAAAAAAACTAGTAACATTTTTGACAGCTCGTTTACCGAATGAAGTTGGCATCTTTCGGTGGCCATTTTGAAGGTTCACTTTTTCTTCCTACATAGACACGCAAACATTTGCTCGTCAATTATTAATTTTTAAAAAATGTGAAAGTTAAACTAAATAAGTATAATACATATTTATGGGCCAGAGGGCTATAGAGTGGTAGGACACGGCGCTTTTAGCGGTAAGTGTTCATTTTTCTACCCAATTTCGCCATTAGAACATTGAATTTTCCAACAAGAAAATGAATGAAAATTTTAACCTAACATTTCCTTGTTACAGCCGTTGATCCTAGATCTCCGTTGATCCTAGATCTCCGTTGATCCTAGATTGTTATCATTTAACGCCTCATTTGATCATTTATCATGGGAATTTTCCCGTAAATTTCATTTTGGATCGTACATGTTACGTTTTATATCGGATTCCATCCCGGAATTGGTGTGATGGAATGCAGTTTTCGGCCTGTGGAATTAGTTAGATATTCGACATGTGCCTAGCTTATTCTCTATTTTAACAAATTTTGTGATAATTTGGACTTTATTTTTTTATAACCTAGTGTGTGGCCATGTGGCCCAGGTACTATAAGTTTGTTTATTTTGATCATTGTAACTATATATAAGACATATAAAATTAAGACAAGAACAAAGGGGCGATACCTATTATAAATTGTCATATTTTTTTTTCCTCTTTAATAAATAAAATTTGTATAAAACTTTAGAAATTTAATAAATTAATTTTTAATAATAAATTTTAAATTCTTTGATTTTTATTCACCAATATTTATTTCTTGAGGACATTTGGCGTCCCGGAATAGAGAGCACGGCTAGGTGGACCGAATCTCTGACTTGCGATTAAAAGTCCAGGCCTCGGCAAGTCTATCTGTGGAGATTTCTATCCAGCTGGCTGGCGCCCGAAGGTTTTCCCTATATCCATTTTATATATATATATTTTGTCAGCTGGAAGTAAAAGTAAGGAATTAATTCTATTGTTTTGTTTTTTTAAATAAATTTTATTTTAAATTTTTCACCTATTGGGTGGTGAAAAATTTTCTTTGTTACAATTGGCGCCCGAACAGGGACTGATTTTTATTTGGGAACCTAGTTGTGTTGATTCTCATAGTATTAGTGAATAAATATTTTAATTGTTCTCGTTCTTGTCTTAATTTGTATTTTTTGTAATATTTTAAGGTGTATTGTATTCTTGTAACTTATTTTTTTCCTATTGTATGCCTAGATACTAAGATGTTTGTCTTAGCATAGCAATTTAAGTGTGCTCGCCTAGTTAATAAGCGTAGTTTATTTTGAGGTTTTTATATTACTATTATTTATGTGTTACTAGTGAAAATGCTACCTTTTACCTAAAAAGGCCATTTCTTTGTAAGAAACGGAGCCAAAAACTTGATAGGTGTCGCTGTGACCAGTTTTCTCTTGAAAATGATAGGTGCACGACGATTGAAAATCTATTTTATTTAATTTTATCTATTTTTTTTAGGCTTTTCCAAATTTTGTTAGAAGAATCTTCTAGAGAATAGACAGCGTTTGTAGTCCCAGGTCGTGGTCTATTTGTATTCGTTAGGATGTTATTTGGTATGACAAATGCACCGTCGAATTACACAGACTTTCTGATCGTTTGTTTGGACCAGATTTTGATAACGAAGTCCTGTTACCTAGATGATATTATTATTTTACTTTCAAAAGATTTTAAATTCATTCAGCATTTTAGATAAATAAATATCAAAGATTAAAAGATTCTAGACTTACAATTAACCTAAATAAATCTGAATTTTGCTAAAGAATATAATATTCCAAAAATATTTCATAACATACTCCTCAGAATAACCCAGTTGAACGTTTTAACAAAACTATTGAGACTTGCTTAGCATGCTATGTTGAAAGTGACCATAGAACGTGGTCTAAATATTTACCCCATGTTCAGGCAGCTATTAATGGCACTATTAATTTAGTTACAGGATACACACCTAATTTTCTTATGTTTGGTAGGGAAGTTTTCCTTGATGGATCCTTACATAAATTTTATTCTATCTCTGACCCTTCAGAGTTAACTATTGGTAGTCGTTCAGATTATTCGGACGCACTTCTTACTTTGAGTAATATTTTTGATAAAACTGTTAGTAATCTGGCCAAGTCATATAGACGAAATGCCAAATACTACAATGAAGGAAGAAAAAGCATTTCTTATTGTGTTGGAGACACAGTTTGGAGGCGCAACTTTGTGCAATCCAATGCTGCTTCTTTCTTTTCCGCAAAATTAGCCCCTAAATTTGTTAAATGTAAAATAATAAAGAAAATTTCAGATAAAGTATATTTATTAAAAGATTTGGAAAAAAATAGTACAGGTAGATACCATATAAAAGATATTCTTAAAATTTGACAAAATTAAAACTTAAAATTAATTTTAACAGGAAAAGAATCTAGCAGAAGCTAACACAATAAGGACTCATTATTATTTTGTGTAGGATTTTTTTGGCTCCTTTGTCAGTCCTACCGATTTGTAGGTTGCGGCTATGCAGTTGCTCCGCATTACCTCTCCTTTTTGTATATATTGTATATTTTTGATTTTATAGTTCTGTTTATAAGAGATCTTTTGGTAGCGGTTATGCAGTTGCTTCGTTTTACCAGGCTCTTGAAGAACTCATTTTTGGTTGCGGTTTTGCCTTTGTTTGCACCGTATTACCTAATTTTATTGTAAATATGTATAGTTTTCTTTTATGGGATTACGGTTTAGCACATGCCCCGTACTATCCTCCTGCTTGTTCTGCTATAGTCAGTCAGGTAGTTTTGTAAATATGTACAGATCTTTTGTGGGATCATGGTTGGCACATGCTCCATGTTATCCTCCTGCTTGTGTCTGTTTTATCGGCAAGTAGATGTATATATTTTTTTTCTATGTGGGTCTTTAGTACTCATCCTTGGCCTTGTCTCACACATGTGGACATGTTCGCTAGGTCCTTGCTTTAGGCAGGACGATGTTTTAGGTGTTGCTCTTTTGTAGCGCATCTTTATTATGGATGGTTCGACAATGCGCGGCGAGGGTGCCTGAGTGCTTTGTTCGGTTGCATACCATTCCGAAAACCCCTTAGCTAGGTTAGTTCGTCAATACGCGGCGAGGGTGCCTCAGTGGATTGATCAGTTGCATACTAACTCTAGACTCTTCTTTTTATTTTGGCTTATGTTGTGTTAGGTTGGTTTGCCATTTCACGGCGTTGATGCTTAGTGTCTTGGTCAGTAGTATACCAATCCTAATCACACACTCTTTAGAAAGTTTTCTTCCCTTCTTCGCTAGTTTGGTTTGCCATTTCACAGCGTTGATGCTAGTGTCTTGGACAGTAGTATACCAATACTATGCAAATCTAGTTTAGGAATTTTGTTTTAATGGATTGCTTCTCAATCTGTATTTATTAATGATTATTTGGTTGTTTTGGCTTACATAAATTTAGATATTTAACTTTCCTTTTGTTTGGTAGTTCCCTTTGTTTTGTCTTATAGAATTGTTTAGGGTAAAGAAAAAAAAGGGTTTTTTTTTCTTTTCTCTAGAAAGGGGAAATTGTAACGTGTACCTTAGCGGTCCCGTTACATCCTTTATTTAGATCGCATATTTTTATTAACATAACCTGAAATCTGTTTGTAGACCTTTTATACGTCATATGTCAGTGTCCCAAACTTCACCATGACGTTTCTAAGGCGTGACGTTTGGGAATGTAATTCAACGATCTGTCAAACCTTCTTTCATATTGGAAAAAAAAACTAGTAACATTTTTGACAGCTCGTTTACCGAATGAAGTTGGCATCTTTCGGTGGCCATTTTGAAGGTTCACTTTTTCTTCCTACATAGACACGCAAACATTTGCTCGTCAATTATTAATTTTTAAAAAATGTGAAAGTTAAACTAAATAAGTATAATACATATTTATGGGCCAGAGGGCTATAGAGTGGTAGGACACGGCGCTTTTAGCGGTAAGTGTTCATTTTTCTACCCAATTTCGCCATTAGAACATTGAATTTTCCAACAAGAAAATGAATGAAAATTTTAACCTAACATTTCCTTGTTACAGCCGTTGATCCTAGATCTCCGTTGATCCTAGATCTCCGTTGATCCTAGATTGTTATCATTTAACGCCTCATTTGATCATTTATCATGGGAATTTTCCCGTAAATTTCATTTTGGATCGTACATGTTACGTTTTATATCGGATTCCATCCCGGAATTGGTGTGATGGAATGCAGTTTTCGGCCTGTGGAATTAGTTAGATATTCGACATGTGCCTAGCTTATTCTCTATTTTAACAAATTTTGTGATAATTTGGACTTTATTTTTTTATAACCTAGTGTGTGGCCATGTGGCCCAGGTACTATAAGTTTGTTTATTTTGATCATTGTAACTATATATAAGACATATAAAATTAAGACAAGAACAAAGGGGCGATACCTATTATAAATTGTCATATTTTTTTTTCCTCTTTAATAAATAAAATTTGTATAAAACTTTAGAAATTTAATAAATTAATTTTTAATAATAAATTTTAAATTCTTTGATTTTTATTCACCAATATTTATTTCTTGAGGACATTTGGCGTCCCGGAATAGAGAGCACGGCTAGGTGGACCGAATCTCTGACTTGCGATTAAAAGTCCAGGCCTCGGCAAGTCTATCTGTGGAGATTTCTATCCAGCTGGCTGGCGCCCGAAGGTTTTCCCTATATCCATTTTATATATATATATTTTGTCAGCTGGAAGTAAAAGTAAGGAATTAATTCTATTGTTTTGTTTTTTTAAATAAATTTTATTTTAAATTTTTCACCTATTGGGTGGTGAAAAATTTTCTTTGTTACAAGTTCTAGACAAAAATTGTGGGACAGACTGGATTGAAACTGCATCCCTCTGGCTATAGCAACCTTGGGATGCTTAACAGAAGTATTACAAAAGGATGGACTGTATTTTGTGTTTTTTTTTTTTAACTCTCAATATAAATTAAGCTGTGCTCCTGTGAAAAAGGACCCCAGATGAAACTAGTCAGGCTTACGTCGACTAAGCACATGAGTATAGACAGGAGTATCTATATTTATAAATTAAGCTAATGTAAAGTTTTCTTTAAGGTACTTGCTGGAGGCAGGGGAAAGGGTGCCTTCAAAAATGGCCTCAAAGGTGGTGTCCGAATGGTTGACAAGTGAGTTAAAATTTGAAAAATAGTAATTAAATTAGGGATATATTATGATATAGTAGCAATCACACTGAAACCAACAAAGAGAAATATATATCATAAATGCACTATAAACGTGAGTGCAGTGATTGTTTTTTTTTTTATTATTTATACACAATATGTGGAATATTGTAATAAATCAAATCTAGGTATAGTATGTGACAGTTCGAAATGGCAATCAGGGTGGGGACGCCCCACACACCCGCATAGCCTCTGCGTTGACCTGGTGCAGGCGAGCGCGGGTGTGCGGGGCGTCCCCCTGCCTCATACCCCGATTGCCATCTAAGCCTGTCGCGAACTATACTTGCTAATTGATAAAGTACAAGCGAAGCGAGCACCATTTTTCTTAATATTATTCACAGAATGAATAGGGCAATAGGACGATGATTGTGTTAAAACTTGTATGAGTCAAATAAGTGTTATTTTTTTAATTGTAGCCCTCAAACAGCCGGAGATATAGTGGGCAAAATGCTGAAGCAGTATTTAGTGACGAAGCAGACTGGCGCGGCGGGGAGGATCTGCAACATGGTTATGGTTACGGAGAGAAAATTCCCGCGACGAGAGTTTTACGTCGCCATCATGATGGAACGCAGTTTCAATGTGCGTATTTTACGAAAACATTCTTCACAGAATTTATATGTGGCTTTGCCAGTTGCTAGCACCGCGCCGTGTCCCCAGTCAAAGAAATACTTCATACAGTCGGTCGACGGAGATTGACGAATTCGATAGATATTATATGGATAACTAGTTGATGCCCACGACTTTGTTCGCGTGGATATAGGTTTTTAAAAATCCCGTAGGATTTCTTTGCTTTTTGGGATAAAAAGTAGCCTATGTGCTAATCCAGGGTATAATCTATCTCTATTCCAAATTTCAGCCAAATCTGTTCAGTAGTTTTTGCGTGAAAGAGTAACAAACATACACATACACATAGAAACTTTCGGCTTTATATATTACTAGCTGATACCCGCGACTTCGTTTGCGTGGATGTAGGTTTTTTAAAATTTCCGTAGGAACTCTTTAATTTTCCGGGATAAAAAGTAGCCTATGTGCTAATCCAGGGTATAATCTATCTCCATTCTAAATTTCAGCCCAATCCATCCAGTAGTTATTGCGTGAAGGAGTAACAAACATACACACACACACACATACACACACACACACACACACACACATACAAACTTTCTCCTTTATAATATTAGTATGATTAGTGTGATATTAGTGTGATATTACAACCTTACTCCCAACTTGTTTTAAGGCAATGAACTTGACTATTAACAAGTAGGTATTATAACAGGATTGAGGTGAAGCATTTGAATGGAAATAGCTTATCCTAATCAACCTGTAGGTAAACTCCTTTTTAATCAACATGGATGAATTCCCAGGCACCATCTAGTTATGCATAACATAACTAGATGATGCCTGGGAATTTATCTGTGTTGACGCATGCATAACTAGATGTCTACATAATATAAGTAAACAGTCTAGTAAACAATTATAATATTAGGCATTTGATCAGTTTCATAACAATGCTTGACCAAAACATAATAATTATTATTTATTATCAGTCCCTTCCTGTTGTTTAAAAGTATTAATAGCAACTAGCAATACAGCATGAACTATATAAATCAGCATAATTAATTGCAAACATGGCAATTAATTTTAACTATCTGTAATTGAGTATATTAGTATCACGATCACTGTCCTTGAAACTATTTACTGATGTATTTTTCATTAAATACTTGGGCTACTTGTTTGTTAAAATATTTTTCACAACCATACTATGTAATATACAGAATTTGAAATGAATTATATAATGTTATTAATGTGAAACTGCCAGAAGAATTCAATAGACCTAAATAAACAGGCATATTGAACACATCATGAGACTTGTCTTACTCAAGACGATGATAGCATTAAGCTCTATCTTGTTTCTTTCTTTTTAGATTATATTACTTGTACCATGTCGGGTTCAAGTTGTTTAATTTCTCCGTAGTTGGATTATAGTTTTTTCAACTTTTTAAAAATATAATCTATTACTTGCAGGGCCCAGTCATCATAGCTTCATCGCAAGGCGGCGTGAACATCGAGGACGTGGCGGCGGAAAACCCCGACGCCATCACATATGAGCCCATCGACATCAAGCTAGGCATCACTGACGAACAGGTGTCGCGGGTTGTTCAGAAGGTAATGTTTGTCATTACTATGCGTTTTACTCACTCAATGGGCGATGCAGAGAGTCCTACTTGAAGTTCCTTAACATGATCAAATCAGAAATGAGGAGATCTAGAGAAAAACTCTGAGTAACTATAATAGCTCAACAGGTGAAGCTGAAGTAGCAATGGGCGATTGAGAGAACTATGAATGAAATGAAATGAAATGAAAATTTATTTCACAAATTTAGATACACGCATTTCATGGAGTCCTATGCTTGGAGTTTCTTTACAAGATCAAATCAGAAATGAGGACAGCCATAGGAATCAAAGTGATTGACAGAGTGAGTCACAGCAAAGCTGAAGTGGCAACGAGCCACGCACGTCGCACATAGTCCGAAAAACTCAAGCCAAGCCTATAATGCAATAAAAAAATCATGTACTCAAATTCTTGTTTTTAATATAAAACAATTAACTGAGTAAAAATGTTTATTTTTTAGATTGGTCTTGATGACAACAAAGAGGCCTGTGGTATGATCAAGAAGATGTATGACCTGTTTCTTCAGAAGGATGCACTTTTGATTGAAATCAACCCTTACGCTGAAGATGCCATAACTGGCCAATGTGAGCTATTAAATTATCAAGTCAAATTAACCTTGCCACTTCGTTTAGATGTAAACAGTAGTAATAAATTGTAAATAGGTATGTACTCATTATGTACTATGATCAATACAATTAGGAACAACGAAAAGAAATCTGTGATGGCAGAGCATGTTCTAAAACCAGGTGCAAAACCATTCTTACACATTCTACCATATTATACTGGTGTGTAAATTGTTGTCAGTTTTAATTAGTCTGTTTCATTCATAAGTCAACATTTAATGTAAAAAAATAAAATTTTCATGTCATAGTAGGTTAAATAAAAGAAAAAGGCAAATGAAATAAAACAAGCAAAATAAATTGAAATAAAATGAAAGCAAATTTTATTGCACATCTTTCGAAATGTATACTTAATTTATTCTTCTGAAAAAGTTTATTTGACGATTGAAAAAGCAGCTCTAACATTTTTCATGCAATCAGTCTTTCGACTATGAGCTGACGTGTTGGATAGATTTTTCTCATTTTATCACTAGTTCCCACTAGAATAGTCATATTAGAATAGACCTGGATTACTGCTTATCCAGGGCTAAAAGCCCTAATTTAATTATAAATATTTTCCAGTCTTCTGCTTGGATGCCAAGTTCAGATTCGACGACAACGCGCAATACCGACAAAAAGAGCTTTTCGCGCTCAGAGACATCAGCCAAGAAGACCCCAAAGAAATTGATGCGGCTAAGTTTGACTTGAACTATATTGCTCTTGATGGTAAGTTGAAATCAAATTCTGCTTTGTTATTGAACGTTTTTAAATTTTAGACGTAATAAAGTCCAATTCAGCTTGCACAACAATGTGACCCAAAAATTTTATTCACCTACGATACGCCTCTCTTTCTATCGCGTAACTCTTATTCCTGCTGATGCAGCGCGAGCTAAATTGGACTTTATTGCATCGCTACAAGTGTCGCTTTTTATTTAAACGTATTTGCGGAGTGAGCCTTCCGTACGTGTAAGGTATTAACTCTGTGATAATTATTTATTAGTATGGATGCTTTATTGCAGGCAGCATCGGGTGCATGGTGAACGGCGCGGGGCTGGCGATGGCCACAATGGACATCATCAAGCTTTACGGCGGCGACCCCGCCAACTTCCTCGACGTGGGCGGCGGCGCCACCGCGCAGGCTGTCTCGGTAATATACTATTCATATTATGACTATATTACGCAGCATTGGGTGTAGGTGACCGGCGCAGGTCTGGCGATGACCACTTGACTAGCGATGGGCGATTGTTGCAAAAAACAATCAATTGAATCGAATCATTAAACAATCGATTGTGGATTTATTCGTCTTCATAAAAAACAATCGAATAAAATCGACAATCGATAACTTTTCGATCCATTTGTCCCAGGCCCGCGCGCTATGCAACAATTGAATAATAAGAAACAATCGTTTGTTTTTCGATTGATCAATTTATTATTTGAATGACTATATGGACATCATCAAAATTTCCTCTTTACATAGTTTCTGAATAAAATGGCTGTGCCACAGATGGATAGACAGACAGGACTGTAAGGGTTCCTTTTATTACAGAACCATAAAAATTGTGACAGTTTACTAATCAGCATCGTCGTTGTCACCAGGAAGCCTTCAGGATTATCCTGTCAGACCCCAAGGTGACGGCCATCTTGGTGAACATATTCGGAGGCATCATGCGATGCGACGTCATCGCGGAGGGAATCATCAACGCAGCCAAGAACCTCAACATCCAGATACCGGTCATCGTACGTTTGCAGGTAACGTCATCATCATCATCATCATTGTTAACCGATAGACGTCCACCTGCTGGACATAGGTCTCTTGTAGGATGTTCCACAAGCTACTGTCTTACGCCGCCTGAACCCAGCGGCTCCTTGCGACTCGTTTGCAGGTAACAACAGGTGAACAGGTATTTCAGTGATTTTGAACATAAATAATAATAAGTAATCGATTTTTTATTTTCTTTTAAGTAAATTTTAGGTGAAGCATGCGATAATTCTGATATATAGTCACATAAATCTGAAAAAAAGTTTCGCTTCGATTTTTTGTTTTAATTAACAAAAAAGAAGTATGTAAATAAACACTTTTAGATGTTATTTTTTTATATCCGTTACTCTGATTCTTCCACGGATCTCTCCTGCATTGACTATCGGAAATTCAATCTAACGATAGTTTGAGTGAAGCCAATATTCGTATGTTTCCAGGGTACAAAAGTGAACGAGGCGCGGAAGCTGATCGCGGACTCCGGGCTGCGCATCGTGCCGCGCGACGACCTGGACGAGGCGGCCAAGCTGGTGGTGCAGCTGTCGGAGATCGTGGGGCTCGCCAAGCGCGCCGGCGTCGAGGTCAAGTTCGACATCCCCCGATACATGCTCGAGAAGTGAACACTGACGCCACACACGGCTCAAGTCCCCTTCACACGGCATTAACACCGCACGTTTTTTGTAGGACAAAGTGTTCAGTGTGAAACAATCCATACTTCATTATATAAATGAGAAAGTATGCCTGTCTGTCTGTCTGCTAGCTTTTCACGGCCCAACAGTTTAACAGATTTTGATGAATTTGGTACAGAGTTAGCTTACATCCCGGGGATGGACATAGGCTACTTTTTATACTGGAAAATCAAAGAGTTCCCACGGGACTCTTAAAGGTCATCCGTTTAACCGATTTATGTGAAATTCGGTACAGAGGTAGTTTGCGTTCCGGAAATTTTTTTTTTTTTTTTTTTTTTTCACATCTCTTCCATCTGCAATCAGTCGGTGGACTATGAACAGATTTGAGGACCAAATATTTTATCAGTTTAGGCTTTGCACATCCAGCGATGTGACATCCCTTCAAGATAAGTATTAATTACTATATGCTGGCCAGTCTTGTCCTCTTAAGGCGGAACATGCTGTAACTGGGATCCAGAAGTTGGACTGCTAGGCTGTTTTTATGACCCTCAAGTCTCTGTTTATAGGCCTCAAGTGACCTGTCTATTTCCTCCTTTACTGTGGGGATTTCTGTGTAGGCATGCACTTCACTGTTTTTTGTGAACCATGGTGCGTTACATAAGACCTTCAAAACATTGTTCTGGAAGCGCTGGAGTATCTCAATGTTTGAGTGGCTTGCTGAACCCCAGAGCTGAATGCCGTAAGTCCATACTGGTTTGACGATGCATTTATATATGAGAAGCTTATTTTCAAAGCTCAGTGAGGACTGTCTGCCTATCAGCCAGTATAGTTCTCGAAATTTCCAGTTGGCCTGATCTCTTTTTTTCTTGATGTGATCTCTCCAAGTCAACCTCCTATCCAGGTGCATACCTAGGTACTTGATTGTTGTTTGCGTAGGTAGGATGGTCTCGTCTAGTTTGACAGGTGGGCAATCTCCTTTTTTCAAAGTAAAAGTTATATGGCTCGATTTCGCTGCACTAGCTCTTATTCTCCATTTTTTTAGCCAGGAGCTTATTTTGCTGAGATGTTCTTGTAGTTTGAGCGATGCAATATTGGCGTCGTTGTTGCAGGCCAGTAGAGCAGTGTCATCGGCATATGTCGCTGTGATCACGTCTTTTGACACAGGTAAGTCGGCAGTGTAGATGGTATACAAGACAGGGCCTAGTACAGATCCTTGTGGAACTCCTGCTTCAATGGGATAGAAGGTAGATAAGCTGTCATCACATTTGACTTGGAATATCCGTTGAGATAGATAAGACTTCATAAGCATATATGCTGTGTTTGGTAAACAGCGTTTCAATTTATAGAGTAGACCTTTGTGCCAGACCCGGTCAAAGGCTTGTTGGATATCTAGGAATGCTGCTGAACAATATTCTTTCCGTTCCAATGCTTGACGGACTGTGTGTGCAACTCGATGAATCTGTTCAGTTGTTCCATGGTGGGCACGAAATCCAAATTGGTGGTCTGGTATTACATTTTGTTCTTCTAGGAGTGGAAGAAGACGCTGTAGGACTACTTTCTCGAACAATTTTGAAAGTAATGGGAGAAGACTTATTGGCCTGTATGAGGATACTTCCGTTGGGGGCTTTCCTGGCTTAGCTACCATGTTTATAATAGAAGCTTTCCAAATCGAAGGAAAGTACTGTAATCGTAAGATTGCATTGAAAATTATTGTAATCAGCACAATTCCTTTTCTTGGCAATTCTTTTAGAACCTCAGCTGTTATGAGGTCATACCCAGGCGCCTTTTTTAACTTTAGATTGTTGATATGTCTACAAACTTCTCTTGGAGTTACTGGTCGCATTGGGAGTGACATTTGGTGATCACTTTTTAGAAACACGTCGATCTCGTCTTCAGGATGTGAGACATCTGGGTCGTTAGGTTTAAATACGCCTTGTAGGAATTGGGCAAATAATTCTGCCTTTTCTGAGGGGTTTCTAGTCCAGTTACCATCAGTCTTCTTTAGTGGTGGCACGTGTTCCTTTGATCTTTTGAAGGTCTTAGTGATTTTAAAAAGAGAATAATCTTCTGCTTTGTGGGGGGATAAGGTTTTCAACCGATCTTGTAGGGTTATGTTTTCATTTTCATGCAACATCATTTTTAATTCTTTCTGAGCTTTGTTGAGAAGTCGTTTATCATGTGCGTTTCTACTTGTGTGCCATTTTCTTCTAAGGCTTCTCTTTTCAGTTATCTTATTTCGGATTGCTATAGTGTAGTCCCGAATTTGTGGTGTAGATTCAATGTAAGGAGTAGATAACCATGCAGCTTCTTGTATAAGGTTAGTTGTATACCAGACAGCACTTTCTACTTCTTCTTCTGTTTTAAGAGATATACTCAGATTTGTTTTATCCTCTATGTAGTCCCGAAAGGCTTCCCAGTCTGTCTTTATATTGTATAGAGCGTCTCGTGGTTCCTTCAAGATAATCGTTGTGCTTAGGGTACACATAACTGGTGTGTGGTCAGATGATCCATCTAAACTTGATTCTACTTTGGTGTACACCCCCGACAATCCTTTACTGATAAAGAAGTCAATAAGGTCTGGGGTTTTACTTCGATCAGTTGGCCAATGAGTTGGTTCTCCGGTAGATAACACGCTAAGATGGTTTTCGTCAACTGCCTTTTTTAATTCTCTCCCTCTTGTGGTAGTTAATCTCGAGCCCCATGTGGTGTTTTTCCGGAAATTGACAAAACTTTTTATCCCGGAAAATCAAAAAGTTCCCACAGGATTTTCAAAAAAATTTAATCCCACGCGGACGAAGTCGCGGGCATCATCTAGATTCTAGTTGTTTATAAACGCTGTTTCAGAAACAAAATCACGTATTCCTGAAACAAAT
This sequence comes from Maniola jurtina, assembly GCF_905333055.1. Lineage (NCBI taxonomy): Eukaryota > Metazoa > Arthropoda > Insecta > Lepidoptera > Nymphalidae > Maniola > Maniola jurtina. The sequence continues at coordinate 8,175,449 of NC_060032.1, forward strand.
TAATATGCTTCTAAAACAGTATATAAACGGTTGAAGTAAACATTACGTGTTTATCGGTATGTTTCAATGCTACCCGCACGTCGGCACTTATCCTGCAAAAGACGTGTTGTTATCGTGTGAACGGGGTCTCGGCTATCATACAGTTCAAAAACGAGCAGTGTCAGACTATTGAATTTAATTAAAAATATATTGAATTTAAAATGTTCTAAGTGCCAGAAATATAGACCTTTATCATCACATCACATCCAAGACTGCAGTCTTATTGGTATGTGATGAATGATGATGATACTTTTAAAATGTTCGCGATTAACTGTAAAGGCCTTATGGTTAAAATCGTTTAATAAAAAAAAAAAATTCGTTTCTGAACTATATAAAAGCTAAGCCGTATTCACGCTTTACATCATACGACACTGGGGGTTTGTGCACAAATTAACGACTGCAAACTTAATTAGGTGATTTATGTTACATCAAAGTCATTCAATAAATTACTTTACATTGATTTAACTTTAAACGATGAACAATATAAATACGACTATTTATATTAGTGTTCCCAGGATATTTGTGCACTAATCCTCAAAAATACAAAGAATAATAATTATACTCTTTGCCATCCTATTAATCTCATAACTTCGTCGAATATCGCCGTGGGACGTAAGTTAGTCACGCTGTGAGCGTACTGCTAAATGTATATGAATTATGCGAGCTGTGTTATTTATTCATATTAGATTGATATGTAGATAGTAGGAACAAATGTTTCATTTATTTTTTTAATTAATGTTATTTATTAACTGTTTTATTGTATTAATCGTACCTTGTCATATTAAGTTTCCATTAGCTTACTCATGTTCACTTGATCGATATTTACATAGTAATGTATAAAGGTCATAGATCATTAGAGCCACCCGGCACCCAACCAGCACCACCTCGTCGTTCGGCGTCCACTCTTCTACAACTTATCCACGGGTGGGTGCCGCGTTGTCACTTGTGAACCTCGGGTGGTCAACAACTGAACGTCGCGTGGTCGACGAGTGGATATCGCGTGGTCCACAAATTTTCGATTATTCTATAAGTTTTTCTTTATTCATTTTAAAAACAAAATGATACGAGCAACAGGTTCGAAAGAAACGCTAGAAATTAAGGGTTGGGGGAGCGGCGCGCCGCCGATCCATTGTCCTCGCGCGCAACCACTCGCAGGCTGTGTATGTGAGTTTTGAATGTATGCCACATTCAAAACCCGCGCGTGGGCAACGCCACGCAAAAGCGTGCGAGCAACGGGTGGTTACCGTATGGTCCACTCGCCGTCCGCGCCTGGTCAGCCCGCTGGTGAGGCGCTCCAGTGATGTAGAGAGAGTAAACTCATTGTGCTCCATACAAAAAAAAATACTAACCACTCGAGGTGCTGGTTAGATGCCGGGCGGGTCTAATGAGCTATGACCTTTAATTAGTTAGTAAGTGCACTGTGTTTAATCACCATAGTAATCAATCAGTGTGTCGCGATATCTACTACTTCTAGTAAATATAAAATGTACATTAATTATTCTCGTGTTCAAAATACATGACAACCTGTTGTTCTCTTGCGTAGCAGTGAAAGTCTCCTATACAAGTGGCCCCAGGTTCGAGATATAGATAGTGTGTACTGAAGTAAACAAGTAATAATTAAAAAAAAAAAAAAATAACAACTGCCCTGCCATATTGAATTGGTTTCAAAAATTCATAACCAGTGTCACTCGGGATGCTGTTAGGATTCTAACGATACCACATAATCTAAATCTATTCAGGCATTTAGAAGTTATGGTGCAATAAAGAAACACATATATGAAACCTGAAAATGTTGAACTCCTTTTTTTGGGCAGTCTCTTAGTTAAATATACCCATAGTCAGTAATGATTGATTTTTCTTTAAAAACAATGTTGGTTGTTGTGTAATTGTTATATTTCTTATAAAAACTGATATTTTTTTTCCGAAATTCGAATATATCTTTAAAATACTTAAATAAGCACCGTATAGAGTATTGTAACTCATTATTTTAAGTTGTGTATTAAGTTGTATAATTAGAAATGACACTATCGAAACTAATTAGCGAAACTCCGACCTATTTTTTGGGCACTGTATGAAGTGTCCCCAGACGTGTATTGTTGCAATAATCATGTACATATAGTACCGTACATACTTGTATGTTCATTTGTATATAGCGAACTTTGACCTCAAGTTCATTATATTATTATGTATTCGTCAATGGGTATTCTTGAAGTACAATAAGTTTATTTATTTATCCAAGTGATATTTATTTTTTGGCTGTTAACAGTGGTTGAAATATAATAAACTATTTGGATTGTAGAATGTAGTTTTCTTTATCAATAAACATTTAAGAAACCATTCATATTATGGTCATCATATCATACAATATCATACATGATATTAGTTGTGTATTTTTTAAGTATTAGTATTAGAAATTCATTATTTGTGATTTATATAATTATTAGGTACCTGGCTGACTGGCGTAATAAATCAAGGTACAGCTTATCTACTGGGTATTATAATTTGAGATTTTGCATGTAGGTTCACACACTCTCTATGACACCCCACTAAGGATTTTGAGAAATTCCAAGGGGATCTTTGTTGACATAAAATTGAACATCTTATACAAAACCACTTGACCAATAAATAATTTAATCTCCCTACCTGCAACATTTTCACGGCCCATCTGCTTGAGATTTAGAAGATTTCATTATTTTGGTACAGCATCTCGGCCCCACAATATTAATTAAACTATTAGGACCTACAAGATTTAAAAAATTTATTGCTCACGTCGTAGTTGTGGGCATCATCTGGGTCAAAATAAATCTATACTATATTATAAAGAGGAAACCTTTGTATTTTTGTATTGAATAGGCTCAAAAACTACTGGACCGATTTCAAAATTTCTTTTACCATTACTTAGAGGGATTCTTCCGAATCCGTATAGGCTATATTTTATCCCGGAAAATAGAAAAAATAAATGTCCACCCGTGCGAAGCCGGGGCGGGTCGCTAGTCTATACATAAAAAAAATCGCCGGATTGTACGAGTATGTACGCGCATAACTTCCGACTGCACCAAATTCAATTAGTTCTATTTTATTTGTGTTCATTATTGTCAGGAACAAGGTTTGTATCAAAGAATTTTTTGGAAAAGGCAGTACTCGTGGGATGCGGACGAAGTCGCAGGCAACAGTTAGTGTTTAATAAATCTGGAAAAGTCTCAATAGCTCAGCGGTTGTTGAGGCCGACTGAAATGCGAAACTTCGTAGGTAAAATTCCCACTTACCACATTTCGAGCTTTACGTTACCTTGGGGGGAAAGGCGAATATAAGTCATGTTCTAATAAGGTTCTAATATGCATTGCATAAAATCCTAAACGATTTTTTACTAAGTCTGGATTTGACTGTCTGTCTATTATAAGCAACTAGCTGATGTCCGCGACGTCGCGTGAATATAGGTTTCTTAAAAATCTCGTAGGAACTCGAATTTTCTGGGATAAAAAGTAGCCTATGTGTTAATCCAGGGTATAATCTATCTCCATTCTAAATTTCAGTCAAATCCGTCCAGTGTTTTTGCGCGAAGGAGTAACAAATATCCAATAACAAATCCACACATAAACTTTCGTCTTTACAATGTTAGTTTGATGTGATTAAGCCTTGAAAGTTATCTTTTCAAGTCTAATTTGCTTAAGCGATCTTGACTAAAGACACGGATCGCGTGCACCCTGAAGACAATGGATACTTTTCGTCTCAGAAAATAGCTTCCCCCGGATTCTTAAAAATCTAAATGACTTCGGATGAAGCTAGTTTTGAAAAAATAAAAAACTATGCATTTCTTGCGCACTTTATAAATAAAAAATATATTTTTAGGTTGCAATCACTTATAGCAAAAGTGGTGACCCAGGTGGAGGTGGCGGTTCTTGCTGTGAAGAAAATAAACGCTAGAAAAATACATAGTATGTACCGTAATTCAAAAGACAATGCGTTTCCAACAAGACTAACTGCATTATTTGGCAAACTTGTACTCAAATTCTAGATTTTAATATAATTTTCCAAGTTTTCAGTTCAAATAAAAATATAAGTTGCTGGTCGTGTTACTGAGAGATATTGCCAATGGACTTCTTATTTGAAACGCATAAATGAGTTTTGTACTGTTGAAAAAATTTGTAATCACAATACTTTCGAATTCCTTTATTAATTTTTTATTGTAATGTAAATGAAATCGAGTAAAATATATAAATCGTGTAGATGAATAGCGTTTTATTTAATTATTCTTAAAAATTAAAACTTTCAATAAAACTGTACATGATTATATATATTTATTAGTCTACGATAGAAATATACGTTTATATTATTTAATATATAAATGGACATGTTTCACTTAGACATGAATGAAAACATTGCCTGTAATATATTTCATATATGAGTCTAACTATTATAACTAATTGTTCAAACAAACAATTGCACTGAGAGCGTGAGATAAGGGTTCCGTAAATCGTTAAAACTTCTGTATCGCGCCGTACACTATATAACTTCTTTGCTTGGCGTGGAAATACCTAATGCTTCTTCATATCCGAGTTTCGTTTCATGTTTATCTGAAAGAACAAGTGTAAATTAAAAATTTATATCACCCCCGACAAGTGAAGGTTACAGTAACTAGAAAAGAGCTGATAACTTTCAAACGGCTGAACCGATTTTCTTGGATTATAGCTAAGAACACTCTCGATCAAGCCACCTTTCAAACAAAAAAAACTAAATTAAAATCATTAGTTTAGGCGCTACGGTGCCACAGACAGATACACAGATACACACGTCAAACTTATAACACCCCTCTTTTTGGGTCGGGGGTTAAAAAGAATACTTCAACTTTGAATGAAACTAACAGATGATTGAATATTTAGATATAAGAATGCTTTAGGCACTTATTCCACCGCGCCGACGCGACGAGGCAACGACTAACTATCGACTATTTTCTAGCTCAAGAAACGAACATTCGATGTAAGAGACTCCGTGTCAATAAGAGATAAATGTATTATGTAATAGACTTAACAGGGCTCTCTCCGTCACTCGTTTCATACTATCGTAGTTCCAATTTCATTTGAATATTAAGCAACCAAAGTCCATGAAATTTTGCAGACATATTCTAGAAACTAATATCTATGTCTATGGTTTTCCAGATTTCTGTTAAAATATTCGGTTAAACGAGTGACGGAGAGAGCCCTCTTAAGGGTGTTAAGAATCTATGTAAATATCTATAAGAGTTATATTGATTAAAAATAAAAGTTGATCGCTGCGCATGCTGTCGGCAAGAACTCTTCCCCACTAGTTTGTGGCAGCAACAAGTGCTATCAAAGAAAAAAATCGCTGAGCGACGCTCTTTTGGTGGTCAAAACCCTCACGCAATTTGAGCCCACCTACAAAACTACCCGCTTCACACCTGCTTCTCGATGCTCGCCAAATCGTTTCTAGTTTTTAACTCGACTAGTTTTTCACATATTCTTAAAATTAATTTAAAAAAGAAAGGCCGAAATTTTGTTAACTTTCAAATAGCAAAGCATTTTCGACTATTTTAAAAATCGCGTAATGATAAGATTCGGCGTCATTTTATGAGTTAGAAAATACATTGCACGCTGCACACACCTTTTTTCGAAGTTTTCTTTTTCTTCAAACCCTTATCCTTGGTGTCCTTCTTTGACTTTTTGTGTTTTTCAGTCTTAAGTTTCTCCCGTTGACTTTCAGGTGCATCTTCTGTGGCGTTACTCTTAGAATAACTCTTTTCTTCAGTTTCTATTAACAAATCGTCACCTAAATCATTATCTACCAATTCCGGTAGCATTAAATCTACAGCTTTACTGCGTTTGGAACTCTTGACTTTCTTTTTGTGACCGCTTTTTTCAGAGGGCCTCTTTTCCGTAGACTTATTTTGCTTAGAAGATTCTTTTTTCTTAATCAATAAACCAGATTCTGGCAAAGGATATTGCTGTACTCTCGACGTTAGCAGCTCTTCTTCACGCAATGGCCTGAAAAACAAATAATATTTTGTCAACTAAATTTATGGGAAATTTCCTAGTATTTGATATAACAAATATGTAAGATAGATTCTGTGTGAGCAAGACAAAAATATGCAACCACGACGAGAAACCAACAATGATCTAATTAAGATTACAATTCTTTGTAAATTATTATATTGCGAGTGATGGGCAAAATTTGTATCAATAATATAATCAATCTATCGGTGCGAGTCGTCGCGCGGCGCCGCGGGCGGCGGCTCGTCATTTGAGGGCACGCACTAATGTATCGGATGTGGATACTTACACATAAGGGTGAGCGTACGGTACAGGTGGTCGCGCGGCGGCGACTCGTCATCAGAGTGCATGAACTATTTATTGTATCGAATGCGAATACTCACACGTCGAGGTCAAGGTCGAGCGCACGGTGCGGGTCGTCGCGTGGAGGCGGCTCGTCGTCCGAGAGTGCGGCGCCGTCGGGCAGCTCGCCGCCCTCCGTCACCGCCGGCCGCTCCGTGCGTGTACCTTCTGCCATCACAAACACCACAATCTTATCACTGTGACCACTACGTGCGAACGTGATGCCACGCAGGAGACACTGCTATGTACGAAATTATTCAATACATTTGGTTGAAAAGTGAGCCCTATTTCACCACTATCAAAACTTAAAGTTAGGTACTGAACTACCGCATAGTTATCCTACAAAACCGTGCGGTAATATTTATCATCGTACTAATGAGATAATATTTAAAACGGTTTTGAAAGGAGTTTGATCAAAAGAAATTTATTCATTTTAAAAAGTAGGAATTTTACTTACCATCACTTTCAGAGTCTGTGGAATGTCTTTCTACTTTGTTCTTCCGTTTCTTTGTCGGCCGTTTGTCCTTTTTACCCTTTTTAGAATTTTCTCTTATACTTAAGTACTTATCAGATCTCTTGGCTGTAACAAAAATTTTACTTCTTTCAAAATTTCGAATTAGAAATAGAAAGATTTTTTTTCAAATATGTACGTTTGGATCGTTAAATGCATTTACCGCTGGTCCGGCATACCAAAAAAAACCAGCAAGAATCTCAGCGATTTCAACTTTTGCAGTATAATTTGGCCAGCGCGTAAAATAACATAGTCCAATTTGAACCTGAGGCGTATGACTGCGCCTATAAAAATAAATCTCAGCCGGGCTTGTGTTTTTAATCTTTGAGATTCTTCTCTGATCTTTAATGAAGAGATCCTAGGAGAACCAGAGTAGCCAACATAGATAAACAGATTGCGAAGCTGAAGTGTAGGGCAGGGTTAGTTCAAAAACTGATAGACTAGAATGGCAACTTTGCACTAGAAAGCAAGTATTGGCAGACCCCCAATAGCTGGCACGCGCGGCACTAGACCGTAGCGTGTGGAAGTGCCTACAAGAGACGTCCTATGTCCAGGAGTTGACGTCTATGGTTGACGATGATGATGATGATGATGATGTATCTTGCTGGAAGCGGAAGTGCGGAAGGTCACTCACTCTGCACCATCAGCGGCACTTCGAGCGCGATCTCAGCGACAGGCACGTCGTCCTGCTGGTAGGAGCGCGGCGAGTCGTCCTTCAGGTAGTGCGGATTGTTGGCCTGCTCCTGGCGGCGAGCCTCGCGCATCTGCCGACATCAAGTGTTAACGGCTATTATGACAAAAGGCAATTTAGCGATAAGAATGCCTTTTTGTACCTATATTTTAAGTTTTCTTTTCGGTAACCTATCATGTGTTTTGTGGTGCAAGAAAGTATATAAATACATACTATGTTAGAAGCAGACGTTAAGTTGTGAAAGTCTATGATATACAAGGAACAACAAACTCAATTCGCCAGACCAAACCTGAGCCTGTTAAAAAGTGAAGTGTTTTTTGGGTGGGTGTCACCATCATCCTCATTATCAACGTAAAGTGAATTACGTTGATGATGAGGATGATGGTGATACGTTTTGTTTAGAGCATACCATGGCTAGTTCCTCAGGAGTGAACTGCTGAATGGGCTTGGCGTCGGGCTGCGGCGCGGTGAACAGCGCCGCGGTGTCGTCCTCGCCCTCGGAGCTGGAGCTGTCCGACGAGCACACGTCGTGGGACAGCCACTGGTTCAGGTCGAGGCTATGAAACGTTCATGTTTATTACACCTTTACAATAAAATGTCTCTTATCCGACTACGGCAAAACCAAAAGGAAGAGTTATGATTTTAGCGTCTATGTAGGTATGTATGTATGTGTTCCACCGTAACGCCTAAACTACTGAGCCGATTTTGATGAATGAGGTGGCAATCGATTCGTTATTATGCACTGTGGACCGATTTTTTTCAATATCGATTCCCTTAATGCAAGAACCACACTGCAAGGCGCCATCTCCACGGGCAAGGGAATTGCAAGTAGTCCAACCTACTATCGTCTGCGGCAGTATCGCCCTGTGGAGATTTGGCTATAGGAGTTGTATCTGGTGCAATAAGATTATCACCGCGATTCTCTCGTCCGTGGAGCTAGCGCCTTAGGATTAAACCATTTACAAAGCTATATTATGACTTAAATTGCATAAATTTTGAAAAAAAGGACTTACTCAGGCGGCATGGGTACTTTCTTCTGCGCTTTCGGCGCTACTGGTTTGAGTTCGCCTTCGAACAGGCTGGCAAGCTCCTCAATCAGTCCTCCGCTAAAACTGTGGTTCACTTCCTCACCATTCATTTCTTCCGTACAGTCCTTGTCTAGACCATTGCTAAAATTGTATAATATATTATTACTACAAAAATCAGCTAAACAATTTAGTACCTATTGTAACAAGCAGTTATGTTATAACTTATGACTCTATGAAATTAATGTGTAGAACCTTATCTTTTGTCTTGTCTTTGTTCGTGTTCTTCAAGTCTACCAATGACGTAATTCTCTAAAGAGACGGAGTCAGTCATGGCAGGATCCGTGGGGGTTGAGTCTTCGCAGTATGAGCGACAATAGAAATAGCTCACTATAGTACACGGGCCTTACCTTTGCTCGTGCTCTACAAGTGTGCCGATGACGTCATTCTGCACAGGGACGGAGTCAGTCAGGGCAGGGTCCGTGGGGTTGAGTCTCCGCAGTATGAGCGTCAGCAGAGCGGTCGCGCTATGAGCTCGCTTCAGTAACATGTCTTACCTTTGCTCGTGTTCTACAAGTGTGCCGATGACGTCATTCTGCACAGGGACGGAGTCAGTAAAGGCAGGGTCCGTGGGGTTGAGTCTCCGCAGTATGAGCGTCAGCAGAGCGGTCGGGCTATGAGCTCGCTTCAGTAACATGTCTTACCTTTGCTCGTGTTCTACAAGTGTGCCGATGACGTCATTCTGCACAGGGACGGAGTCAGTCAGGGCAGGGTCCGTGGGGTTGAGTCTCCGCAGTATGAGCGTCAGCAGAGCGGTCGCGTTATGAGCTCGCTCTTGCACTTCCATGTCTTCACTGCATAGCAACGGTCGCATCCCCGCTAGTGTTTCGCGTAGTACCTGTATTTAGACAAAATAATTGATCTAAGTGTTCTGTCCAATGTTCTGATAAATTATGATTTTTTTGTTTGGATGAGAAAATACTCTCTACGTCGTGATATTCATTGCTGAGAGTTGTGACTCTTTCGATTTCATAATCGTTTTCTTGGGTTAACAAAGAGTAGGCTCCGAGATCCTCCCACAGTCAATTTTAGACTTGCTTTGCCACAAATTAAAAAAAATATATTAAAAGCGAGGGACTATAATTATTTATACCTAAGTGGCATATTATTATAAATTGAATATTGGAAAAAGCAACCACCGAATTTCTTACTAGTTCTTTCTCGACAGGAAAGGCATTCCAAATCAGTGGTAGATTCAATGACGATTCAAAAGCTTAAATGTTAAAAGCTTATTTTATTTGAATAAAAAACTATCTATTTCTAAATCGACTGTTACAACTACGCCACACATTCCTCGTTTCCTTTTGCATAAGCACGTTAATATCAAAGAGATACGTACCGCAAGTGCGGCGGGCAGGTCGCCGCGCTGCTCGTACAGCAGCAGCAGCTTGGCGGCCAGCTTGAGCGCGGCGTGCGCGCACACGGCGCGCGCGCGCATGGGCGCGCCGCCCGCCGCCGCGCCCGCGCACAGCGCCAGCGGCGACAGCGCCTCGCGCATCACGTCCTCTTCCCTAGCGACAAACACTTCCAGCTAACAAATGCCACTATATTTCCTCGAATGCAAACTACTACCTACTTATTATTAGCCAGTTGGCAGACTGATATAACCCTAAAAGATAGACAAATTTCTTTTCAAAATCTACCAATTCAAGAAATACGCAAATCGATCTAGACTTCGGAGAAATCGAATGTTCGATAAAAAATAAGCAACGAATTAAAAACCTCTCGCTTTTTCGAGAGATACAGATCGCCCCGCCCACAGCCGCACTCAAGAGAAGCGGCGAACAGCACGCTGCGGCTCGCATATCGCGCTTCTTCACTAGCGGCAATAGGGATGATGACTACTAGTCAAATCAGCGATTTTTTTTTTATCAAAGTCAAAACGCTCGCTTAGTAAGGGAACTAAACACTGAGCTGACATAAATTTAACGAATTTTAGAAGACCCTCTTTTCTATAATTCCTAAGAAATAATTTGTTTTTGACATGTGTCATTCCAATTGGATCGGCTATAAAATGGCCCTGCATTCTGCACCCGCGTCTTATTAAGCGATCGGGTATTTTAATCATGGAGAGCTAGAGAGCGCGTAGTGACTCACGTGCAGTACTCGCTGAGCACGTAGGCGGCGGCGTAGAGCACCTCGCGGCTGGCGGCGCGCGGCGCCTCGGCCGCGCCGCGCGCGCACAGCGCTGCGCACTCGCGCGCCGCGAACGCGCGCGTCTCCGCCACGCGCGCGCCCACCTCCGTCAGCTGCGCTGCGATCATGCACCCTGCGAGCAGCCACCAGTTAATACCACCTCTACATAATCATTAACCGATAGACGTCCACTGCTGGACATAAATCTCTTGTGGGGAGTTTTCACACGCCACGGTTTTGCGCCTCCTGAACCCAGCGGCTCCTTGCGACTCACGTGATTTCGTCCGTCCACCTAGTGGAGGGAGGGGGTCTTCGAACCCTCTCTGTAATTCTCCGTGGATATATGTTATCAATAAATAAATAAATCTTTTTCATTATTTATTTACGGCCGTGGATGCAAATCCTTTAAGGCCTACAAACAAAATCACGCTCATACACACTATAGAAATAATAGTTGACCATCACGGAAGAAAGTTTATACCAGCTAGTCTTGCCCTTTAGCTACTGGGATCTGTTCTTGTCTGGTTGCGGTACTTTGATTCGAGTTCTAGTCCAGGGAGTCTTACTTGTCTACTCGCACTGTACCGTGTTTGGCGCTGGTCTCCATCTCGGTGAGCTCGGCGAGCACGGTGATGTACCACTCGAAGTCGACGACGTGCTGGTAGTTGTTCTGCGCGCAGATCTCGATCATGCGCGTGAGCAGCTCGTCGCGATACAGCGTGCCCTCCGCGCGCTCCATGTGCACCATCAGCTTCTTGACTATCTCCATCAAATTCTTCTTTGATACCTACGAAAAACAAATATTTGAAAAACGATTTTTATGCCTATCAGGTCTTGTGGGGTGCTTTATCCGCGTCTAGTACAAAACGTAGCAAACGTTACGCTACAAAGCTAATCTAAACTGACTTCTACCACAATACAAGCACTCGAATAAAATGTAATATAACAACAACACAATACAATACAAGCAATATGGATTTAACCGATAGAAGTTTCACTTCATTCGGATTTTTACAATACATGGATTAATTTTTATTCTTATTAAAGAATTGAAAATACAGACAGAAAATTTCTTTATTTTGAAAATTTCTTTACTACATATTTTATAAAAAATACCCTTTTATAAAAAAATACATACCATGCCATACAGCAGGCCTAACGCCCTCAGTCTGATCGACTCGTCCTTGTCGTCGAGACACGCCAACACCAAGTCTTTGTGAGCCTGCACTGACTTCGGATGCGATTTCAGTATGCGCGACATCGCCAACAAACCCAGGTACTTCACTGTGGAAATAAAGAAATATTATGTCTACGCCAAAAAACATCTCAATCACTACGCCAAAGGGACGATTTATTGTTACACACAGTCACGCCAATATCAAAGCCAGACTAAACAAGGTGCACAGCTGTACAGTTCAGTTGAACAGAATGTGTGTTCGGTTCGCGAAATCTAGTGTGTAGTACATACAAGATAGACTCCCCACACTCTATTTAAACTGATTTAAGTAATTACCTATATTATAAATTACTACTACCGGAATACCGGCCTGTCCGCACACGATGTATGTGTGGATAACAGTAGGGCTCATGTCTGAGCGTAGTCAATCGGGGTAAGGACAACGATATACGTAAGCAACACATCAGTACTTCTCACGGCTCACTCGCGTGAGAACAAGGTGAAAACCAAGTGACGCTAGCACGGCAGTGACGGTAGCCGTGCCAATACTCTGCGGGTGACGACAGATTGGCAGAGGAGAGTGTCGTTTCTTTACATAATAATAATTAGTGTTCTGTTATACAGGGTGTAAGCACTAGCAAAAACGAAGACAGGTGATATTACTGAACATTACTGATAAGATACCATTAAAAAAGCTACTATTTTTTCGTCATGTATTTTTAAAAGTTCACAATATATTGTAAATAAAACATGGGACTGACGCTAGAGGTTAACTACCATTGCGTAAAGAGGCCACTCGAATTCAATCGTAGGTCCCGCATTGGCCCGAGCTTTGCACGCTATACAATGCGGGTTTGAAAAATACTAAATCACTAAAACTACACGATAAGGCAAAAGGTTATTGGTATTGGATTGTATTAAGGTAGCATATTAATAACGTTAAGTTTATGCTAGCGTTCTGGTTACACCCTGTATAGATCAGTGTATCTGAATAAATAGACTCACGATTCTGATCGCTATCCTCGATGAGTATTCTTAGTTTCTGCACGCACAGCTGCACGGATGCCGCGTGGCCGGGCATGCCGCTGCTGATGCTGATCAGCACCGCGATCACAGTGTTGATGCACTCGTACAGCAGCGACATTGCCGACGTGCTGTGACGCACACAATCGCATGAACAACAGTAGGCTTTGCCAACATGCTGTGACGCACACAACAGCATGAACAACAATTGGCTTAGGGCGTTGATGCACTAATTCGTATTCAATTCGTAGGTATTCATTTTTGTAAAAATACGATTTGAAGTGGCCTTTTCCAGTTACCAGTTCGCTTGTGCACTCGTTTGATTCGTATTTTGCCCGCGACTGCGTCCGCGTGGATTTAAGTTTTTTTTTTAATCCCTTAGGAGCTCTTTGATTTTCGGGGATAAAAGTAGTCGATGTTCGTATTGTCCGTGTCCACGATGTAAGCTACTGAGTAAATGGTACCCACAACTTTCTACATGTTGATTTGGGTTTTTGAGAATCCTGTGGAAACTTTGATTTTCCGGGAGCAAAAGCCTTCCCCGGAATACAAGCTCCAAACGTCAAAATCGGTTGAACAGATGGGCCGTGAAAAACTAGCAGACAGACAGACAACCTTTCGCATTTATAATATTAGTATGGATATAAAATCCCATCGAAAACTACTTTCAACTGCTGTTTTACTTGTATGTGCGAAATGCTACTGGTTGCAGATAATAAAGCTTTAGTAACTCAGTGCAAGGTTGAGTCCATATTGCCGAAAAAACCGACTGTTACGAGTTCGTCTGGTGCAGCTCCGCGCCGTAAAACAAAATTTAATTGAAGGCACTTGCAAACATTTAAAATTGCAAAATTTTGTCTTAAACAGCACTTGATGTTAAAAATGTTTTCAAATCAAACAAATAGGTTTGCTTATCAGTCAGTTTGTGCAAAAATATTGTGAAAATAAAAACGTGTATTCTTTGAGTGATCTCAAAAACAGATATAATATAATCTAACAATTATTATTAGTGAGTATTAGTGCTATAAAAAGCTTAAATGTTTAGTTATAAAAAGGCTGTGATTTCAATTAGATTATCTATATTCCTACTAACTATGATACACAAAACCAAACTAAGCGTTACTTACAAATCGGTTAAAAGAAGCTGACAAAGCACTATTATTTGATATTATGTACTACATATATTATTATTTGGTTATAATATCACTAGATCTCATATTTTTTGTGGATATGTTTTCGCATTGGCTTGTTAGCACTACTTTCCCTTTACCCCATAGAGTCCAATAAATAACACACTAATTAGTAATTAGGCAGTTTGGGATAAAGGCCACTGCGTCTGACTCACCTATGTATTAAATTAGTTAATGGTTCTATCAGTTTCTTGCCAAGTCGGGGCTCTAATGGGGTTAAGGCACCAAACTGGAACAAATACAATGATACTACATAAAACTAGCTTATGCGGGAGCGGCCATTAATGATTTGTAGTCATTCAGCTTAAAACATTGTCTTAAATGTTTCTTATCGGATAAACATATGCACATTATTATCAATGTACCCTCCTAATTCTTGTGTAAATTTTGTTCAACTGATAAATAATTTGTCAGCAGCGGCGAAAATAATATAAAATCAATGTGTGACATGCCAATTTTGTGTAAACTGTGTATAGTGAACAATTGAGCAGGATATTTGCATATTTGCAACCTCAATGACTTTCGCAACATTCAACATGTCCCATTTGTTTTTATGATCAAAAATAACAATGTGCATGAATATTGACTGAAGATATGGATCAGAAAGCTGTTTTGCACTAAATTGGGCTGGTATCATGTTGCGAGCGGGAATGGGCAGCGGTTGCAACATATGGTTTATGCCAGAAGGACACTTGAAATACGCCATTCCATTCCACATTTTGTTACGCTAACGCTTCTCGAGTCAATTTAAAACATTATACTTTCTATGACCAACACAAAACATCCATCCAACACATCATATCGGATGTTTCTAGTCATAGAAAATGCAATTATTTGAATTAATTCAACATATCAACTGTGTACTGGCAACGTCCTATGACAAGTTTTTGACGATTACACTTTACATTATTTTGTACTTTGCAGTGTTAGTTCAATACAGTCATCTAGCTTGGAATAAAAATTTGAAGGATATGTATACTGGCAAGGTTTCACCTACACTGGCCAAGCGTATACAACCACTATTTTACTGAAGGAAATAAGTTTTTCACTTCATCAAGTAAAATTGTTAAAATTGAGATAGTCCCGGTTGCAAGTTCACAGTCGATACGTGGCATGGCATGGAGTGTTACAAGTACGCCCACCTCACAAGCCTGTCCGTTAATGTGATATTTCAGTACAGTTGAAGTGAGGTGTTGTAAATGAATCTAGCTGCTAACTGATTCTCATTCTCTTACTAAGGGTACCTGCAAATTAGGTCTATCAGGCTTTGAGTAATTTTCCTTCCAATATCGGGTTCATATTGAGTCATTAAACCGAACTGTGGAGAATCAACAATAAGATAATTATAGACTATTTCATGTAAATAATATGTTTGACAAATGCTCCTTTAATCACAGTTTAAACACTTTTTTTGCTAATCAATATTTATTAGTACACATTCATTGATGAATATGTACTATACAGAAATTTCAATTTAACCAGTTTAGAAGGTTGTCTGTGATAGTTACAAAACAAAGCAAACATTAATATTAAGCAGGGTAACACATGTGTAGTTTTATCTTTGACTAATCAGTAAAAACGGCACATGCCTGCTGTATGGATACAGGGTATAGCCTAATAATGTGATATTATCTTATATATCACTCAATAGTATGAAGTAAAAGTCCACCTCACATTTTGTTTGTTTGAAAGCTTTAATATCAAAAGTTTTCACAAAATGGATCTCTGTTAAAACTTACAGTTTACATAGTAGGTGTGAAGCTGGGGCAAATCAGTTTACAATAGACATAACTCACCAATTTGATAATCTTGATTAACATCCAATTGTTAGTTGAAGTGGTCATTAGTTTAAAAAACACTGGGGCCAATGAAAGGTAGTTCTTGGGATTTTTTCTGGCCAGCTCGCACACTACATTTACTGCTGCTGATTGTACACCTGTTGTAATACAAATGTTTGTTCTTGTAGAAATAATCCATTTGACTAATTAAACATCACTACACGGTACACAAAAAAAAAGTATCTATTATTGACATCTTTACAGTTTATGAGTTATTATTATAAAAGCTTGGATATGTCACCGGAAGATAACAAGATTCGTAAGTTTGTAAATTTCCTAGGAAATTAATAAACTTTCGTTGGATTCTAAATAAGAGATAAATTATATTATTTTACGCTCACATTTTCGCAAATTTATCAATTTGCGTTGTCTCGTGGTAAATTTATAAACTAGCGGATATCCATTCGTAAGATTCTAAACGGATCGACCAATCACAGAAGAGCTTTTAATTTTACGCTTCTTTAAAATACGGCAAGTAACACACTGCTCTCTTATTGGTCGATGTTGACAATGGCAATGCTTGTGTCCATAGACTTAGGTACAATCAGACTTGCCAAATTATAAATTTATCAGTTTCGATTACCTACCTAACAGTGTTTTTACTTTAAAACTAGGTAGGTACCTATAATACAGGATTACTTTTTTACATAATATGCTAATGACCCCTACTTACCCCAATCAAAATAAAACAACAGAAATCGTGTTATGCGATATTTAATTAAATTTCAAAAAAATCGTGAGCCTCAGGCGAATCGCCAAAGAGACGATAGGTAAGTAAGTGCTTTATAAAGAACTAGATGATACCCGCGACTCTGTCTGCGTGGACTTGGGTTTTTAAAAATGCTGTGGGAACTCTTTGCTTTTCCGGGATGAAAAATCAATTCAATTTCCGGGAAGTCAATTTCCGGGGTGTAAGCTACCTCTGTACCACATATAAATCGGTTAAACGGATAGACACTTAAGAATTCCGTAGGAACTTTGATTTTCCGGTATAAAAGTCCCGGGGACGGACATAGATTTCATTAAAATCAGTTCAGCGGTTGAGCCGTGAAAACGTAGCAGACAGACAGACAGACAAACAGACACACTTTCGCATTTATAATATTAGTATGGATATGCTTAAAACATGTAACAAATTAACAAAACAATAAAAAAATAAGGAAATTGAAACTTAAAAGTTTATATCGCAACGGAATTGAGTTCCCGATTATCTACTTATTGCAACACGTCAAAGATTTATGGCACCTCGAATTACACAAAATATTAGCTTTTTTACAATTGCACTTATTCGATAAACATTGTCCCTTAGAATATTTTTTGCAGTTGCATTGCTTCATTCCTTGCCCACCAAATGCGGAAGACATCGCAGATATTTTTCTTAATGGTAACTTGGTCTGTAAATTATTTAATTAAAAAAAAAATATTAAAAAAATAGCACATAAAAAATGGAATTCATGTTTATAGGTATAATAGTAAAAATATAAATCGAACCTCTGAAAGATCATTAGTCAAAATTTCTCCTGGGGTTGGAAGGACAGCGTTTCGAGGCAACCAGTCATTAATGACTCCAAAAGAAGTGCCAACTTTGTATAGTTCATTCCTTTTCTCTATGACTTTGCCGACCACATTCTTGCTATCTAAAGGCCCTCTATCTACTTTTGGAACTTCGACTAACACAGTAGAACCAACATCAATATTTCTGAATTTTTTGGATGAATGTGCTATAATTTTTTCTGCTGCTCTTTTCTTAAAAGTCACAATATCATACTTTTTGGCGTGATAGTATTCTGTGTCTGTGGGCCGACGTCCCAAAACTTTAGCTTTATTAAAATTTTCTATCATTTTAATTACATTTTTAATTTTTTCCTCTGTCCATTCCGACTTCTTACTATTTTGGTTATAGCCACTATAAAACTTTCGTAGCTCTGTGGTAAATTTCACTTCGTCAACAATTTTTCTAGCATTTACCGTACTATCTTCACCATTTTGGCTGTCCGCAGCTTCTAGGTCACTCATTATGGGTCTGGTTTAGTAACCCTACTAAAATAAAACTATTTTCACATATCCAACACTTACAACATTAAAAACTTTTTAAAACACAGGAGCAGCCGGTTTGTTTATGTTCCGTGGCGAACAATGGCGGTCAGCGGTGGAGAAGGAGCACATGACTTATTCAACCAATCAGAGCGCACATGGCGTTTGGTTATTGCTTACTTTTTATTTTACGCGTGATTTCCGTAAGTTTATCAATTTGAGAAAATGTGAGCGTAAATTAATACAATTTATCTCTCGTTTAGAATCCTACGAAGGTTTATAAATTTCCTAGGAAATTTTTAAACCAGCAGTTCTTGTTATTTTCCGATGACAGATACACAACACAACTTCAAGAAAATTATAGTTCTCACCAGGATCTGGGTCTTCAAGCTTTTCTTTTAGCTTAGGAAAGGCTGGTCGGAGTGCTTCGGGATATCTTAAAAATACCTTGTACATCATTAATACAGCTTTCATTCTAAGGTAGGGTTTAGTTGAGCTCATCTGTAAATTACCAATCATAAATATAACCCAAAATAGACAAATATTATAATAACAGTAAAAACCTACTGCAGTGGCCTAGCACTGGACATCAATACCTACAACTTTTACAAGTCTGGACACTTTTCTACTTTTGCTTCACAAATGCTTTTTAATTTTTTTTTTTAAATCAAGTTTGTTAGATAAAAAAAAACATTTAGTTAAATAGTTTTTTGCAATCTATTGTAAAAAAATTAATTAGTTAACGTCATCGAAATAGATCACTTAATTGAGTTAAATATTTCAAAAATCCTTTCTTAGTTAACTCAATACCAAAGCCAGAAAAATTGATAACGTAAAAGAATTAAAAAGTAGTCTGTGAATGTAATTAAAACTTTTTGAAAAAATCTCAAATCTTTCCATAGAGACTTAGTAGGTTTATTGCAAGCGCCACAATAATGGTCTACACACAAGCTTTGCATCTTGTGTTGCAGAAAAGTAGAGTAGCAGTTCAGACACAGCTCTCCACTGTCATCCAGAGCTTTTTTACCTGACTGCATTTGTACACTAAATTGAGTCACTAACAATAGTTATTATAATAATCATAAATCCAGTACGGAGGAGGGTGGAATATTTTATCATTTACTTACCAGAGTCATGATATCATTAGCTAAATCTCTCGCCAGGTCATGTGATATAAAACAACTAAGTCCACTGAGGGCCAGGCCTGCTTCATATTGGTTTTGAGCATTCAAATCTTTTCTTATCATATTTGTTGTAAGCATTAATAAATCAGAATCAGCATGGAATGACTGACTAGCAGCTAAGTATCCAATGCGTTTGTAAGTGAACTTATTAGAACTCATCACTTCTATTATATTGAATATTGCCCAGGATATATCATACCCTAACATTTGTAGCTGAAAAAATGCATTTAAGTAAAATAAATAGCTTAAGTTCAAATTTTAATTATTTTCAAGAAAATTCGTCAGAAACACAGTAGGTATAGTATGTATAACAACGATTAATTATGCTATTAATAACATCATTATCAATGATCAACCCATCACTGGCTCACTACTGAGAATGGGTCTTCTTTCAGAATGAGAAGCATTTAGGCCATAGTCAGATTGGCACGAGTTCACACCTTATGAGAACAATTAATAACATGGATCATTTTTTCTCTGACACAAAACAAACTACATGGAAACTGAATCGCGGTATATATGTATAGTCTATGTCGTTAATTGTCGTTGCAGCTACCGCTTGTGGATAGTAATCAACAATTTATTTTATTCGTTTACTTACATATGTTAGTTTTGCGACCGCATTCGCTTTCACTCCGATATTGTCTTGTCGCAATTCTATCTTTATTTCTTCCATGCATTGCGCTATATACTTTGCCTAGAAGAATTTCAAACACATCAAATTCCTGTGTTTATCCATTTTTAGTCTTTTCGATAATCTTTTATATTATTTAAACGAATACATACCTCATTATCTTTGTTATTTCGGATACCACGAACTAGGTCCGTGAGATTTTTGTCAAACATCCTTTCGAAGTTACCTTTAACCTTTTTCAAAGCCATGTTGTAGATTTTTCTTTACTATTCATAACTTAACTATCTTTAAATTAGGTAAGTAAAATTAAAACAAAAATTAGTGATTTGTGAGGAATGATAATAATTTAGAGGTTTTGTCAGATGTCAAAAAGCCCATTGCTATCCAATGCAATGTTGGCTATAATGTTGCCAATTTTTTATCTCTAAAAATAATGATGTACGAAATCGATTTTGTATGAAAATGATTGTGATTTACTCTTAAAATAGAATATTCGACTGGAGATGTCTCAGTAGCCGGTGTTTACTGCAGCAGCTGTTATCAGTGGTTTCTTAAAACGTAGTAGGTTTAATTGATTACTCAATTGGTTTCGCTTTCAAAATATCTAGAACCCAGAGCCGTTAAACCAGTTAAAAAGGATCAAAGAGTATGTAATCACTTTCATAAAAATCTGAAAGTTTTTTTTTTTCTTTAAATCTGGCTTTACTCTGATTAGCCAATGTCAAGTTTGTAGATATTTTCAAGTTATTGAATTTATACAAGTATGGACTCCGTCTACGCCAGCGCCCGCCGACATACGCGCGGCGCCCCTTTAGAGCGCTTCCCAGTCAGTTCCACCACCAAAAAACACCAACTACCTAACACAAAAACCAGCCACTCTTAACAAAAAAAAAAAACACTCCAAACAAGCACAGCACGCGCGCCAGCAAACGCCATCACAGACGAAGTCCAATATCTGAAAGTTATGAAAATATATGTTATGGATAGCAAACTTCAATACCAACATTATAACACTCGTACTGACAGAAAGACAGTACTGCCAACATAACCAAACAAGCCCCCGTTTTTACAACTACGCCCTGTCAATGTCATTAAATTAAATTCAAGTGACAAGTGCTGCTAAAACTCTAATGCTGCGTACAGACCGGCCAAACGAACGCCAACGAACGGGTTTCGTTGACCTTCGTTGCTGCAATCTGGACGGCTTAGCGAATGCCAACGATCGCTCGTTGGCGTGTGCCGGCGACCCGAAGCGTGGCGGTAACATCAAAGAAATCGAGCTATTTGATCGAACTCTGTTTGGACGGTCGCCGAAGGCCAACGAACGAACGCTCAATTGAAGCAAGAGTGCGTAGCGTGTAGACGTCCAATTTGATAACTACTTGGATATTTCTTATCGTTTATTTTTTCTTGTTCTTGCTAACTCGTTTTGGTATATAAAACTAGCAATTATAATGATGTCGTCGTCGTCCATGATTAAATTGCGAATGAAAGAGAAAAGAACCGGAATCAAGTGCCAACGAACGTTCGTTTGAGCACTAAATGTATTTGGATGTATTAACGAACTCCAACGAGCGTGCGGAAGCCAACGCTAGCGAACGTTAAATATCCATCGTAGGGCGTTCGTTGGGCCGGTCTGTACGCAGCTTATAAAGATCAAGATCCTTGTCATACTGTACGTTTATTTATTGCTTAAGAACAGTGATGCCAACTTAGCAACTTTATAGCTAGATCTAGCTATTATTTGGTGACAGACAGCCACAATTTAATGAAACTTGTAGCTAAACTTTTTAGCTACTTTTTCTAGCAACTTCCACTGCCTCATTCAAATGCAGAGGTAGAGAGGTTATTCTCTCAAATGAATTTAGTGAAAAATAAGCTAAGTTTGTTAACTCTGAACTCATTCCTCCGCAGTAGAGACTTCCTCAGGAAAAGTGGTAAATGTTGCTATAACTGTGTTTTGCCTAAAGATGTTCTGCATAAAATGGGTACTGCGGAAAAATATTCAAAACCAGCGCAAGACCCGGAACCCCAGCCATCGAAATCTTCCTATTTAATTAATTAGTTTTTAAATTATTTTTATCTTTTACTTTATTAATTTCTTACTATAAATTCTTTTGAGATTAAATTCTTTAACCACATTTTTTTTATTCAATGACGTACACCGATACTTTAGACATTTTTAACTTTAACAATGTTAGAATTAAGGAAAATAAAAATGATTCTTAGAAATTGTCATTTTATTGTCACTTACCATAATACCAAGTTCGTTAAATATTCTTTGCCTAAGTTTTAACATTTAGCACTATCTAGCAACTTTTTGGGGTAAAAAAAACTGGCAATCTAGCAACATTTTGAAAAATATCTAGCAACTGGGAAAGCTAGCAGTTGGCAACAGTGCTTAAGAAGCATACTTAGAACTAGAAGATAACCGTTTACTTATAATTATCTAATATCTACTAATTAAATACGTAATTATTATAAATAATTGCAATGGGCTGCTTTTAAACCTAACCTTAAAGTATCTACCTACTTCATATTTTATGAATTATCTAATAGTAAAATGATAATATTCCTGAGTGAGTTACAAAAACAACATCTGAACTTACTACATCAGCACTCCATACAGGGTATAGAATTATAATTATAACTAGTCAATTCATATTTAAGGTATCTAGAAGGATTAGTTCTAAAAGCTACATTAATTTTTTTTTGTTACAGTCCTAGTAGACTTTTGTAAGCTTACAATAGACTATCTCAGTAATGGAGTAAATCAGAAGAAATGTGCTATAGCTGCAGGTAACCTTAATCAGAATCACAATATTAACCCTAATCAATAGTGATCTGTGATCTTAATATTATAATGAGATATAGATTTTAATGCACCAAGTTTTTTGTTAAGCTAAAGTTTACACTAATCTATTTTTTTACAGAAAAATTATGCATACCTGAAGTGGCTGTGCAAAACCTCATACATGCTTTGGCTTATTTGATTGTCGAAGCATGTAAACACAATGTTAGTAATTATTGAACATTATTTTTAATAGGTACCTAATTCAGACAGAAATCAATTTTATTTCTAGTTAATTATGAGGGAAGTATAATTGTAGAACATTTATAAATTATATTATACTAGCTTTTGCATGCAACTTCATCTGTGGTACATAATTATGTAATTTATAGCCTATGATACTTCTGAGGAAAGTAGTTTTCTCATGGTGAAAGAATTATTTAAATCAGTTTAGTTATTTCAGAGTTGTATAGATTCATCATAATCATGATGAAGCCATTGCACTGACTGAGCATGGGTCTCCTCTCAGAATGAGAAGGGCTTGGCCACAGTCTACTACACTAGCCAAGTGCAGATTGGCAGTCTGCACATACCTTTAAGATCATTATGGTGAACTCTGTTTTGATTCTTATTAAAATCTGAATTTGATTGTTTAAAACTCTGAAAAGTAAGCGGTGCATGGAACCTCTGACCTCCCAAGTAGGAGATGGAGGGCTTAACCACTAGGCTAATAACAAAGAACAAAATATCTTTATTCTTTATAATATTAGTATAAACAATACTGGCTGACAGGCCCTGGCTATGCAAAGGTGGAGTTGCTTATTCTTAAGAGTAAATTAAATATGCTTTCATAATAAATATAAACCTTCGTCATGAAATGCTGCAGTGAAAATTGCATTGATAAATTTAAAATCCACCAAAAAATAAGAAGTTAGTACACAGACAAATAAAGTTTGCAACTTTGTTTTAAACTATACACAATATCAAATATAATTAAACATAATTTTGCTACTTTTAGTAAATTTAAGTACCTTACTGATCTTTACTACTACCTACTACACATTACAATTAATTTCAGCTATCAGAAACTAATTTACAGTCATCACTAGCTATAGCAGGGTTTTCTGAAGACAAACAAAAAGTTTTGCTTAAATTATATGACACCAAAAAAAGTGAAATATCTGCAGCTTTGAACTTGCTCCAGCAAAAAGATCCTAGCTACCAGGATCTAACTTGGAGATTTGAAATACAGGTATGGTATAATTATTTATATTCCAGTTAGATTAAATACAAATCATATTAACAAACTATTATGAGGGTATGCCATTGACATTAATTACCTACCATGAGCAAATTCCAACATACAGTTACTATTAACAACTAATTAGGTGTTATTATAAAATTCCAAGTGTTATGTATAAAATTTTTGAATGTATAGAATTTGAGTATTAAAACACAAAAACATCAAAGTATAAAACGAACTTTAAAAAGGTCTTGTTTTAAAGCTGTGTTGTTTGTCTGGTGGGAGCCTTCGGCAGTGGCTAGTTACCACCCTACCGGCAAAGCTGTGCCTCCAAGCGATTTAGTTAGCGTTCCTGTACAATGCCATGTAGAAACCAAAGGGGTATGTGTTTTACAAAAACTCATACCCCTTTCAGGTTAGCTCGCTCCCATCTTAGACTACATCATCACTTACCACCAGGTGAGATTGCAGTCAAGGTCTAACATGTATCTAAATAAAAAATAAAAAACTGGCTAAGTGCAACTTTGTCCGCATGGCCCACACAAATTTCAAACCCCTATTTTTACCACCTTAAGGGATGAATTTTCAAAAATTCTTAGAGGATGCCCACGTCATAATAGCTGAAATTTGGCATACAGATAGCTGTATGCCAAATTTCAGCCTTATCCATCCAGTGGTTTGAGCTGTGCAGTGATAGATCAGTCAATCAGGCACTAATGAGTGTATCAATATAAATTGTTCTTATACTTTTCAACAGGTTGCTTCTAAAACGTCACCAGAAGAAATAGTACCAATGGTTGCCATAGATTTTGTGCTGACGACACCAAAAAACTATGGACAGTATGAAAAGGATTACTCAGAAAATTCAACAAAACACATAAATTCCGTATCATATTCAAATGTTAACTCGCCAATTCAAGATGCTAAGTCGGCCAGTCAGTGCCAGCAGGTTATTAACCACCTTCTACTTCAGTGTGACTTGCCAAACTTAGTGCATTTAACTAATAGATTAGACGAAGCCCTTAAAGAATCTAAAAGTCAGCATGTACGTAAAGTACAAAGGTCTTTATAGTTATAGTAAACTAGTTGAGCCGCCCCGGCTTCGCTCGGGAGCCTACTGACTCTATAGACTAAATATTATGGGTATGAATGTGTTTATACCCATTAAAATCTACAAACTTAAAAACATTCCTCGTAAAATGTTCTGAATACAATGAAACCTGTACTCAATTGCATGGAGAAGGGGCGTACCAACTTTTTTTAGCGGAATCAAAATGTATTGTACGTTATATGCTACTACTACTAGAGGATGCCCGCGACTTCATTCGCGTGGATTTAGGTTTTTAAAGATCCCGTAGAAACAGATTTTCCGGGATAAAAATTTTTGCCTATGTCAATTACAGGGGCGCAAGCTACCTTGGTACCAAATTTCATACAAATCGGTTAAACGGATGGGTTTTTGGGAATCCCGTGGGAACTCTTTGATTATCCGGGATAAAAAGTAGCCTATGTCCTTCCCCGGAATGTGTTCCAAGTCTGTACCAAATTTCATTAAAATCGTTTCAGCGGTTGGGCCGTGAAAACGTAGCAGACAGACAGACACACTTTCGCATTTATAATATTAGTATGGATTATTATTAGTATGGATGTATTATGGTTAAGAGTCTACTTTTTAGTAAGCTATATACTGATCGCGACCGATTTGTTGTTACCCGTTAAGGAATTCCATCCTCTATTTTCAAAACTGTTATCAAATCTTCACCAAACTTACATGGTATCATCCTGATAATACCTTTCTTAAGAAAAAAAAGATTATTAAGGGCCGGCGCACATATGGCGGAGCACAGCGCAGAGCATTTTTCACAGTCAAAGTATTATCAACATTGTCCTCATTGAAATAATATCTAAAATCAATTGTGCATCCGTGCGGATACTCGCGCAACCGGGCGAAGTCCCACGCGTGCTCGCGCATTCTCTGGTAGAAATTCGCGTAATGTGTCACGCGATTAGAAAACTTCGCGGGCATGCTCTGCGCTGCGCTCCGCCATATGTGCGCCGGCCCTTAGATTAGATTTTTCAAAATGTGTTAAAATATATTATACAGTAAGACTTCTGTACTACATTAAAAATATTTTGAAAATTTAATCGGTTACAGTTTTATTATAAGTATAGAAATTATTATAGATATAAACAATTGTATTATTATTATTGTCATAATACAAATTTATCTAGTATCTGTGTAAATGTAATAAATATATTTACAGGCACATTTCAGTATTACTTATTTGAAAACGTTGTTTCTAATTAATGCAAATATGAAAATTCTGTTATTATATATTATAGACAGAAGATTTACTTATTTCTATTGAGTTCTCTAGCCATTATGATTAAGGTGGATGCGACGGGTCTGCACGTGAAATTCAAATTTAATTTGGTTTTTCGCAAATTGTAAACTAATACGACAACGTAGGCTTATGGCATTTTAATTGCGCCAATGGCAGTATAATCCTCACAGGTTTATATAAAAATCTTCGATTCGAAAAATCGACTGATTTGTGAGTTATAGTCGATACTACAGCTAATTTCTTAAACTGGACCCTTTCAAGTAAAGATTTTTATACATATTTTTTACATACTTATTATTATTTATACATACTTTACTTATTATTTTATACATACTTGAAAGCAAGTAAAGATTTTTATGTAATCCTATGAGGTTAATACTGCCATTGTCGGAATTAGAATGCCATAAGCCTACTTTGTTGTATTAATTTACAAATTGCGAAAAACCAAATTAAATTTAAATTTCGCGGGCAGACCCGTCTCATGCACCTTAAGTGTGGGTTAATAAATTAAGTACCCAGTCATTGCAGACTTTCTTGTGAGCTTTCCTCAGTAAATCTGGAAGTTCTAAAACGATGGTAGAAGCGTAGAACATTGAACCTGACCTATCATAATGCGCTATAAAACTAAGGTATAGGTAGCTATTTGGCCTTTGGTTTACATTTTCTAAATCCCATCAGCTTTGGTAGTCAGATCCCCTACAGCATCAGGATTGAGGAGTTGGAATCCAAATCCTGATTCTGTAAGGAATAGCATTCCTAAATCCTGATGATCCCACGGGACTTTTGAAGGATCATCCGCTTAATCCCCCCCTTTGCCATGTCGCGTAGGTACTATATTTCTGCCACTATGTCAAAGTGCATCGACTAAAGAAGTGACGAGACCTTGGGTGATAAAGAAGATCAAAACGGTAAGTAGGTAGGTATGAAGGTTCAGAGATTATATTGTACGTCAATATAGCATCGCTTTGTTCATTGAGTGTAGCCTGTTGTTATTGTTTACGACCTACTTAGCGGTCCCAGCAAGTACCTACCAACTTATTACAATAATTCTTGTAAGTGAAGCTTAGTAAAACAATATTTTAAGGTCAGCCGAGGTACCTCTAACTGGTACACGGGTTAAATCGATGTTAAACTGAATATTATGCGCAACTTATGGATAAAAATAAAAGTTGTCATTATTAGTAGGTATTATGCCTATACTGATTTATGCTTGTATACTCGAATTTTATAAACTATATAAACAAACGTAGTGGTTATAAGCCCCGACCACATCTTACGCTCTAATTAAATTATTTATTTTGGCATTAGTTTGTTTAGATTAAAACTCTCGGATAACCTCTACACATTGAACTTGTGTTTTTTGTGTTGCTTATGGGAGGACACGCCAATATTAGTTACTGTGTTTTACTTACGTGAGCAGCTGTTTTCTTGACAGGCGGACAGATAGACAACAAAGTGATCCTTCGGTTCCACTTTTCACCAAACCCTAAAAACGGAGCCCTATTAATGTCACTTTGTCCGTCTGTCTGCCTGTCCGCGTGTCACAGGTAGCTCGTAGACGAAATGAATAACAAACCTAATCAGGGGAGCTCGGAGCTGCTAAAAAGGAGCCGGATTTTTTCTTACCCTAGCATGTAGAGTATCATTGTTTAGAACTCATTGAGTAGAGTACGAACATATTTTTTATTTTATTTTTTCAAAAATATGAAAATAGGGAGTCATCAAAGTTGTCAGTTTTATACCATTTTTGTGACGGGAGCTATTTCAAAAACTAAACTAATTATTCCTAATTAGGAATATGAAAATATTATGTAGGTACTTATACCTACAACAAATACTGAAAACAACGATTTATAAAATAGTTTGTAAGCTTTGAACAAAACAAACGAACGTTGTTTGCGTTTTTCTTTCATGGTTTATTGCGATGTTCTAGCTCGGAATAGAAATATTTCATACACCCAAAATTTGATGTTCATAATAATGTACGGAACTTAAAGGGCGTCCGACTCGCACCTGACCGGTTTTTGTTAGTTTTAACTTTTAACACATGAGTAGAGTAGCTATGTTTTAGGGTACTGCGCAATAATAGCGGGCGTTAATATTTGACCAAATCATCAGTAACCTACCAAGTTACGTAAAAAAGTTCTTATCATGTAGGTTTGGCTAGCATCTGCCTATATGTAGGTACATTATAGCGAATATAGTAATCATGATTTCGCAAAATCGGGATGTAGAGCGAGAGACTGAACTAGGGACCTAGTACCTACAGTCTGCACGCACAGTCAGTGATGCCAACTTAGCAACTTTATAGCTAGATCTAGCTATTATTTGGTGACAGACAGCCACAATTTAATGAAACTTGTAGCTAAACTTTTTAGCTACTTTTTCTAGCAACTTCCACTGCCTCATTCAAATGCAGAGGTAGAGAGGTTATTCTCTCAAATGAATTTAGTGAAAAATAAGCTAAGTTTGTTAACTCTGAACTCATTCCTCCGCAGTAGAGACTTCCTCAGGAAAAGTGGTAAATGTTGCTATAACTGTGTTTTGCCTAAAGATGTTCTGCATAAAATGGGTACTGCGGAAAAATATTCAAAACCAGCGCAAGACCCGGAACCCCAGCCATCGAAATCTTCCTATTTAATTAATTAGTTTTTAAATTATTTTTATCTTTTACTTTATTAATTTCTTACTATAAATTCTTTTGAGATTAAATTCTTTAACCACATTTTTTTTATTCAATGACGTACACCGATACTTTAGACATTTTTAACTTTAACAATGTTAGAATTAAGGAAAATAAAAATGATTCTTAGAAATTGTCATTTTATTGTCACTTACCATAATACCAAGTTCGTTAAATATTCTTTGCCTAAGTTTTAACATTTAGCACTATCTAGCAACTTTTTGGGGTAAAAAAAACTGGCAATCTAGCAACATTTTGAAAAATATCTAGCAACTGGGAAAGCTAGCAGTTGGCAACAGTGCGCACAGTCGTCCGCGTCGTGTCCGTTCGTACGTCAGTTCAGTGCAAGAGCGGGCGAGGCGCGCTCACACGCTCGCTAAAACACCGGCCCGCTATTCCCATACATTCTGTGATATTGTATTCATACCGGCCTTTTATATTTCCTCGTAATTTGCGTACTTTTACAATTCAACTGTATTGTTGTTACTAATTATTAAGTGAATAAAGAGTGTAAAGTTCCTCAAAGAGCTATCGAATTGCCAGCTCATTATGCAATACAATTCCGAAAATTGTATTGAGATCAGTGATCGGTGTGCCGTGTGACACATAAAATGCGATTGGCAATATAAACAAAAGCGACAGTGATACTTTGCATCTATTATTGTGTTGAATAATGAATGTGTTGCATATCTTAATGGGCATAATTACTTAGCGTGATGATTAGTTACTTAAATATATTTTTAATAATATTTTTTCATTGAACTAAGTGGTTTCCATAGAACGTTAGCTATCAGTGGTCATTTTATGTATGTGCCTATTCTAAAATAGGTTTATTTATCTAAGTGCGGATTTTTGTTTTGAAAGTTTACTTACTCAAGTAGGTACCTACCTAAGTGCAATATGGATTCAAAGGTTGTACTCAAAGAAAAAAATCCTCACGACAAAGCAAACGTACTCTCTAAAATATTTTTGTGGTAAGTAACTACTAGGTATAATAGTAATTATAAGCTAATTCTATTAAATACTAATACATATTATAAAAAGGTAGTTTATAAGTTTGTTTGTAGGAATTAATCTCTGGAACTAGTGAACCGATTTTGAAAATGTTTTAATAGAAAGCTATATTCTTCCTCAGTACGAGAGTATGAGATATAGGCTATAAGTACTTATTTTATTTTCAAGCACACGTATTTATTATAATATTCTGAAATAGGTACCTCCCGTTACCTTAAGTCTATACCTACATATTACCGGAATTCTATACATGTAGGTAATCCTTCATTAAAGGGTATAGAATTCCTAGGAAATCTACAGGTAGGCAGTAATGCGCCGACTACATTCTCCGACCTGGCTGCGCAGTCCAATCTTTAGCAGTTTAGTGGAACTGCGCGGTATACGTCTTGCCGTCCACAGTCCACACGCACGCATTTAACTGTGCAAACTGGCTTGTGCAGATAAGACGGGAGCGTGTAGCCGAAGAATGCTTCGGTAGGAACCATAGGAACATAATAAAACTGTTAATGGACGATTCCTCTAAGCAATAAGTGAATATTATATGTATTTTGAAAAATTTAATAGGAGGAAGCAAGATCATCGATATGGAGCCCAAAACAGTACCAACCTATTTTTTTGTCTGTCTGGGAATGAGCAAAAATTACCTAGGTACCTACTCAATTGATTTAAAAACGCAACTCGGCATACCTACATAATATACAACCTACTTAACTAATATTTCGGGATAGCGTAACTCAACACAACTTATAAGAGAGTTTTTATCCTGATAAACAATAAGGTTTTTACTTTTTACACTTCATACGCGCTTCTTCATACAAACGTATTGCATCGATTAACTTATAAAACTAAGTTTATCGATTTATCCTTCTTTATTTATACTCGACAATATCTAAGTAGGTACTAAAATTAAGTAGGATATTTATTTTGAATGTTAGGAGTTAGGGCCCTTGAAATATCTCTCGCCAACTTTTATGGATCTCATAGTCGAGTGTGTTCAGACCTTATTCGGACGTATGTGTATATTGGAATATAGTATGCGCTCACGCTCTGTTGCTTGGAGCAACCACGGAGAGACAGTTTTCAGAAAATTTCGATAATTCCTTTTACGAAATAATGACTATCATAATAATCATATGTAACTTGCTAAAAACTTTGTTGTCTAAATCAACTAGATTTTACAAAAACCCGTGGGAACTCTTTTTCCGGGATAAAAAGTAACCTATGTAACTCTCGAAATCTTAAATTATACCCATGCAAAAAATCACGTCCATCCGTTGCGACGTGTTTGACGGACAAACCAATAAACCAACAAACAAACACACTTTCAAATTTATAATATGGTGTAGTTATTTAGATGATTCCTACCCTAAAATTGTTCAGCTTATGTCAAACAAGCTGTACAAAATAATATGTATGTATTTTTAAAAGTGCAAGGCCTGGGTAATTATTATTAAATGATTTCCTCATACTTATACCTATTTTTGGGGTTTACCCTTGAATAAAAATAAAACTACAAAATTAAAGATACAGAAATAATAATTTTATTAAAAAATATATACCTATTTTTAAACATTTAATTTCGTCTATAAATAGTGACAAACCTTCAACCGAATTGTCTTTTCAAAATTAAGGTAATTTCTCACGCCTTTAAGTCGCTTACAGAAAAAGGGTGTTCTTCATGGTCAAAAGTCTAAACTCATCATAAGTGAGTGACAGGGAGTGCACGGTGCACCGTCGCTCGTTTAGGACATCGCTTGCGAGATGACTATCGGACGTCCGAGTGCTCAAGGTTACGTCGTAATTACGTCCATAGTTTGCACAGTTCAGGCAGAGTGAAAGTAAGGAATCTCTCGATTTGATCCTGAATCGACGATCTGTCGAATATACCTAAGCTATGAGTGACGTGTAATTAAAGAAACCTCGTAGATTCATAGCCTACCTAGCGTCAAATATAGGTAATATTTGACGCCTGCCAGTGTATGTGAAGCCTCGAATTTTATTAGAAGTTTTTCGTGAACTGTGGTAAAGTTCAGTGGATTATTATTATATTGTCGCCAGACTAGTTTCTGATTCAATATTCAAACTCAGTTAAATGCTCAATCATACAGCCCCCGCGCTAACTTGGTGTGGGATAGCGCGGGTGACATGCGGGTGTGCGGGGCCTTCCCCCGCCTCATACCCCGATTGCCATCTCGACCTGTCGCGTACTATACACAATCTGCCAAAAATAATTATGTATCTTATTATATGCGCCATCATGAACCCATCGCTGGTTTACTACCAAGCTCGTACCTCCTCTCAGAATGGCCATATCTACCACACTGGGGCCAAATGCGAATTGGCGGACTTCACACATCTTTAAGAACATTATGCACTAGCCGATGCCCACGACTTCGCCCGCGTAGATTTCAGCTAAATCCGTCTAGTAGCTTTTGCATGAAGGATTATAATATATTATAATATTAGTGTGATAGTGATACCTACTCTCAAACATGCAGGTTTCCTCACAACGTTTTCCTTCACTATTGAAGCAAGTGACATTTAATTGCTTAAAACCTTGGAATTAAAACGTGTCAGGGGACCGCTGAATGTAAAAGAAATAGCTATGAAAGTCAGCTGTTGTACAAACAATAGTTTCTGTTATCTTTAGCGATCCCCGACGCAACAAGCACTTGAATAAACTGTAAAATTACTATTATTTGATCTTATGTGATAGCCATGGATGGGGTGGGTCGTGGGAATAAGCCGCTTCTTGTGATTTCAAAATCTTTCATGATTCTAGGTCAAGAGGAAGTAGGTACCCTATATAGGTTTTGATTCCCTTGACGAGTCGTGACAGACAGACTACAAAGTGATACTACCTATAGGGGTTCCTTTTTCTTTGGAGATACGGAACCCTAAAAATAACTGGTCAAGTCATATGCCAGAGGTCAGTACATGCAGGGTAGGCCTCAGTCACAGATTCAAAAAAGTAAGGATAGATACCTGCCGAGATTATTTTACTACTAAGATCCATTGTGATAACAGGTATCTAGAGTGTTATCAGTGTACCGAATAATGTTATCCAGCGTTATCTAATCCTATTTACACATAATAAAACTAACTATAGGTACTTAGTCAATTTTCTAATCCCAAAGACAAAAATGACAGCTAGAAATGATGCTAGTACGTTTAAGTTTGGCCGTGAAAAAGTAGCATACAGCCAAGCAACTCGGTCCTTAGAATATTAATTGACACCAAGGTCGTAGACGTTAACCGCAAAAAAATGTTTGTTCCATAAATATAGCTACTAGGTAGGTAGGTACATTAGATCAGTTATTTATGGACGTTATGAGGCGGCCTGATCCAAGATGTTTGGTTCCTAATCCATAGTTAAAATTAATAATATAACGCCGAACCTATTCATAAAATAAGTGAAGGGTATGCCAGCTCGCATACTCTCATGGTCTTTGATCGTAAGGAGAATACAATAAAATTGAAAACCAGTGCCCGCAGTGAAACTGAGTGGTGTGTATTACGATACTTGGCTGAGATCTATATGACTTTGCTCAGACTTAAGACACTGTCAAAACGAGACAGTGTTGTACCCAGTACCGCTGGAATAAATCTGTCTCGTTCTAAATGAAACTTAGGTCTTAAGCAAAGTCCAAGTGCGCTTTATAGATTTCAACCTTGGAGCATAATATTGTGTTGACTCCTGGCACCCCTGCCCTGACGTGCTTTTTGGACGCGTCGCGTCATGAGCGGCGCTTGGCGCCCGCAGAGGCAGACCCTGCGCCCGTGTGTGCTGCACAGTTCACTTTATATTACCTGTTATTGCTTTTATGGCTTTGGATGAGGATGTCCACGTATTGGTTCGCATAAGTTTAGCTTAGTTTTATTTATGTACTTACTTTATAGCTCTATATAGTCTCTATATAGTCATCTAGTAAGATGACACCCGCAACGTCGTCTACGTGGATTTAGGTTTTTAAAAATCTCGTGGAAATAGATTTACCGGTATAAAAAAGTATCCTGCACATACACACAATATGCACTTATCAGGTTGAGGGCTCAACAGATGTTAACAAGTAATAAAACGTTGATTGATAAAAATCAGTACACTCGAGAACGATAAGTGAAATTCAACGTGTTTGCGCGGCCCCTTACTTTTGTCATTGTCTCAATTAATTCCTGACCCCACTCAAGTGGAGATCATATTGTTTAAGTTCTATCATTCGCTGCACGCATACCAATAAAATTAATTGGGACTGTTAACAAAACATCCTTAGTTAGTCTTAGTAATGAGTACCTACCTAATCTGAGGTATTTTTTTTTTTTTTTGTTGACGCTGGGGAATGCATTTACGCATCCCCCCTGGAAGCTAGCCAGCCAGCCGTGAGGCAGCCAGCCAGCTGAGGGAGGGTATGTGGGACTCGCCGGCCGAGAGGCGACCGGAATACCCACTAAACCCCAGCGGCGCTACTGCGCGTCGCCTGGCGACTGGGTCACGGGAACGGCCGAAGCAAACAACCGCGACCCAGCCAGCGACGTCTGCCGAGGCAGACCCTCCACCGGGGACCTGCTCGGTCCCCAACACCGCACCTCCGTGACGCACCAACGAAGTGCGTCCCCCGACCTTGGGACGCGCACGTCGCCCGCGTCCCATCCGCCGCATCGTCCACTGTGCCCTCTGCTAGTCAGAGGGACACGCGGAGAAACCTCCCCCTCTGCCAGGTCATTAGCCATAGCCAACAATATCTCCGAAAAGAAATTATTAGCCATGTTACCGGGGCGCACCGGCCCGAACAGTGCTCTTCCCCTCGGACGCATCCAAAAGGGACTAGCAGCATCCAGGCACACTGGGAGGTTACCTGGCTGGCGCCCCAATCTACTCATTCGAGCAATAAATAAACAAAATACAGTTTAAAAAATATGTACTAGACACTAAAGCCTTTAAGTACTGAAATAATCAGAGACATGACTCGCCCCAGCTATTCCACAGGTAAAATAAGAATGTGTTATTGTATGCCAATCATCTATGTAAGTATATAAAAATGTTAAAAATACTGTTTTGGGCTCTATATTTTAATTAATAACAAAGCTTTCTCAAATAAAAATTTTCAAAATATGTATATTTACTTTTAAGTAGGTACAGGAATCGTTCAGTTACAGTTTTAGGTACGTACCGAATTAAACCGTATAGCTTTAGATGTTTAAAACCTTCTCTCGATAACTCTCTTATGGCGTAACAGACGGCGAAGGAAGAGGTTTTAATGATTGATGAAAAATATAGATAGGTAGGTTTGAAGAACATTTTTGTTTTAGGTGGAGTTTTCGTTTATTCAGAAGAGGCTACAAACACGGTTTGACTTTAGAAGACCTATGGCAGGCTCGCAGTGGAGACCAGTCCGGACGTCTGGGTGACCGATTGGAAGAAGCATGGGAAAAAGAATTAGAAAATTCACGTAAAAAGAAAATAGATCCATCTTTATCAAGAGCAATTGTTAGTTGCTTTTGGGTCGAATACATGTTATGTGGAGTAGTTGTTGGGATACTTTTTATAATTTTATGGTGAGTGGGTAAAAAGGACCATTTCCGTCGAAAACAGTCGTGTTCGTCCTTCTTCTGTTCTTATTTTGAAATGGAGTGCATTGGGGACAATGCGATAGTTCATTTTTTCTACCAATACTAGCGTTATTATACTGATAGGATCACCAAGCTAGGTGCCATATTTATTGTCCTTGACACTCCAGGCGTCGTGAATCACCAGACTGGTGTCAAGCGCATACGATGTCGATCTTTTTCAAACAGGTGATTTACGCGAATTTTTTTGTGCTTCGTAATAATCCCTACATCTTGGAATCTCGGTAAGATAATTCACTGAATATTTGTTTTAACGCTAAATAATCGGTTTTTACGCAGTAAAGGGTCACAACGTGTTAGCTCTGTTCTTGCATTGTAGTCATAAATAGCCCTCTGGGGTAATTCAGATACTGTATCTATATTGTCTTTATGGTCAATAAGATCTGGGGTAGTTCCGAGTTACCAAAGCTGTAAAAGAACAGTTTAGCGAAACTACTAGCAAAATTGAAGATATTTTGCTTCAGGGGTAAAGACGATCGAAAAAGAAACGGTCGGTCGGAGTGAAATATAAAACCATTTTTGATATAATTCGAAAATACCCCAAGATAAATCGCAATTACCCCAATTCTAAGAAAAAATAACTATTTTTCCGTCCTACGGTAAAGACTCTTGCTAAGCAACTTTATTTTCAGGCCGATGATACCTTTCACGCTACGTTTATTTATAAAATACTTCGCTGGGGAGAAAACTGAAGAAACTTATAGAAATGCGCATATTTATAATTTTTTAGTGAATTTCCTTAGTATATTCACCGCCATGGCTTTAAATCATACAGCATTAGCACAAAGTTGTATTGGTATGAAAGTGAGAATAGCGTCTTGTTCAGTCATATACAGAAAGGCAAGTATATTTTTACTTTTCTTCTTCTTTAATTAGCTAAATAGTTAGTAGTCGATAGGTCTTACTCTTAATTAACTACTTATTTTCATTAATCGAATTTCAAAAGGATCATAAAATAAAATAAAATTTACACTACTCAACCTTTTTTATTATCAAAGCGAAAAAAATATCAAGTAGATTCCTAGGTACTTATACCTAACGTGCCACGAAAAGTAAAATACCGTGTACCTTACTCAATACATTTTTTTTCTTGTAGATACTGAAACTAAACCGTGTTGGTCTAAGTCAAACAGAAACCGGACAAGTGATAAACTTGATGTCAAATGATGTGAATCGTTTCGATATTGCTGCCGGGTTTTTGAACTTCATTTGGGTAATGCCTCTGGTGGTACCGGTTGTTTTATACCTGGTCTGGCAGCACATTGGTTGGGCCACATTTTCCGTACTCCCCGTCATCTTCATCCAAACAATGGTAATACAAGGTAAGACTTTTCTTTCAATGTAATGCTCCGGCTACACGCTCCGTCTTGCCTGCGCAAAGATGGAACACTCAGCAGTGGCTAGTGGCCACACGGTACCAGTAAACTCATCAAAACTAAAACTGTGCAAACTCGCTGTTTTAGGAGCGTTAGAGGAGGTTGGCTGTGTTGTACTGATAAGTACCTACTTCAGCAATGTGGCCAAAAAAAGAGTAGATTTTACTAGATTCTTTATTTTATTGTTTACCTACTGTTAAAAAACAACAGAATACTGCGCGGAATACCGTCTGAATACTTTTAACTGCGCGGAATACCGTCTTGCCGTTCTCACGCTCCTGACTTATTTGCAGGTAAGACGGAGCGTGTAGCCGGAGCTTAATCTATATTCGAATTCGTTATGTATTGACATTGATATTATATCGCTGAAAGTATATAAAAAGCTCCACGACGAACCAGGACGTACGCATTCTTGGAAGCTCATACCTGTTGTGAATACCTGGTCGAGAAAATACGCCTCATCTATACTAATATTATAAAGAGGAAACCTTTGTATTTTTGTATTTTTGTATGTTTATATTGAATAGGCTCAAAAACTACTGGACCGATTTCAAAATTTCTTTTATCAAATAAAATCAAATAAAATATAGCCTATACGGACTCGGAAGAATCCCTCTAAGTATAGAGGGATTCTTCCGAATCCGTATAGGCTATATTTTATCCCGGAATATAGAAAAAATAAATGTCCACCCGTGCGAAGCCGGGGCGGGTCGCTAGTCTCTAATACGTACATATCTATGCTAATACGGATCCCTCTCCATGCGAGTTCAATTTTGTCCGGTTGTTTAAAATATTTAATAATATACACAGGGTAATCGATAAAACGTTACGATCCCGATGAGATGTTATAAGGGAGGTCATAATTCTATCAAATGACATTATGGACGAAAATGATCCACAAAAAAATCGAAAGCTTGGATAGTAATCAGTAGGTTTATTAGTTCAATGATGTTGAATAGATTGCTTAAGCTCATTTTTCTTTTTTTTCGAGTGCTATCATGAGTTTCTAATATAAAACAAGTTTCACTTCTTTCACATGTACTTACCATGTACACAAGCAATGGATATACCCAAACATTTTTAGTTTTTAGCTTTTACTATAAGTCTTTATTTATTTTTCTGTTTTAGCATATTTAAGTCATCTTCAAGGCGCTCTAAGAGGAAAAATTGCAAGGCGCACAGATAAAAGAGTAAAAGTTATGAGCGAATTAGTGAATGGCGTTCAAGTGATAAAAATGTATGCATGGGAAATACCTTTTGAGAAACTCGTTGATAAATTACGCAAGTAAGTGATCAAGTAGTATTTAAGCCCATCACGAAGTAATATATTGATAGCGTGTGAGATATGAAATAGGTACGCATTTCGGGTTTCGACTGACCACACACGATTAACAGGGCTCTCTCCGTCACTCGTTTCATACAATCGTAGTTCCAATTTCATTTGAATATTAAGCAACCAAAGTCTATGAAATTTTGCAGACATATTCTAGAAACTAATATCTGTATCTGTGGTGTTTTAGATTTTTCTAAAAATATGTAGTTTTAAAATTACAGGGGCTCAAAGATTTGTATGAAATTTTTTAAGACCGCGTAACTTTGAAACCGAATATTTTAACAGAAATCTGGAAAACCACAGACATAGATATTAGTTTCTAGAATATGTCTGCAAAATTTCATGGATTTTGGTTGCTTAATATTCAAATGAAATTGGAACTACGATTGTATGAAACGAGTGACGGAGAGAGCCCTCTAGCATACTTATCATAATTTTTTTGATCTGTTCTCTTGCTAGTCGTCTAGTCTTGGCATTTTAGGAGTTGCACGTGTTTTGAAATAACGTGTTTGACCTCGTTGAGAGTTCCCCAGATGAGGATTGGGATATTCACATTGTTACGTCACTCTCTAAAAGTATAGCATAAAACTTATAAGTAATTTTAATAAGACCGTGGAACTAAATCGTGCTTTAAAAAGCAGTGCGCTTTATTTCTAACTGGAATCACACTGGAATATGCTCTACGACGTTATCTTACATGTGTGTGATACACTTTGCTCTACAGTCGGTACAGTTAAAGTTTTATTACTTAGTATACCTACACGCTAGCTGATTCGTGGAATTAGGGTTATTAAGAATACCCTTGAAAATTCTCAAAATTCTTTCTTGTGGGTCTACGATTTTGACTCGGTTATCGGTATTACGATTGCTATTTATTAGATGTCAATAGCCGGGACCGGCTGGTAACAATTTCCAGACGTCCAAAGTTGATCACCCACCTACTCTAAGATTATGGAACCTCACATAATATCACACACGTTGCTATAACAATCACCCCCCGATAAAAAAGATTTTCATAAATTCCACCCGGGCGAAGCCGGTAAAAAAAAAGGTGACTGACTGAATGACTGACTGACTGATGTATGAACTATGCATGCAACGCACAGCTCGAAACTGCGGGACGGATAGGATTGAAGCAGTTAGCTATTGTGACGTAGACATCCGCTAAGAAGGATGTGGGAAATTCAATCCCTGAGGAGAGGAGGTGAAATAGGGGTTTGGAATTGGCTTAGTCCACGCGGACGAATCGCTGGCTTAAACTAGTCAGGAAATAAAATTTGCATTCACGATATTCAGATTATCATTGCAGGAGGTAAGTATAATGAGTGATAATTATTTGTTAATTATGTATTAACTGAGAATATAATATAAACTTTGTAAGACTGCAAAACATGTTTGAATTTATACACATCGTGGGAAAATTTATTAATAGTTAGGTAATGTTGTAATTTAAAACGCTACTTATTCAAATTAAATGAAAACTATGTAAAGCCTGAATAGAAATAATACGCCGATGTTCACACAGTACATCAGTCATGCTTACGAAACACGAGATCTATTTGTTACTGTAAAAGCACGAATTACGGAAACTCCTAAAACACAGCGCGCAGGTAGGTCGTGCTTTTACAGGATGTACCACCTCCTTGTTACGTTACGTTACCTTACGTTGGCAGCATAACACACAATGACGTGTTCATAATCATACGCATGACCTGACCCACATATCAGACCTTGTTATTTTTTTCTTTCACAGGTACGAAGTGAAATTTATATTACGGACTTCCTTTATTAAAGGGTTTTCTACTGCTCTTAGTGTGTTTACTGAGCGTTTCATTCTCTTTGCGGCTGTGGTCACCTTTGTATTGACCGGGGGACACATAAGTGCAGAAATTACATTTTGCCTTGTACAGTATTACAATTTACTGCAACTCGCTTGCAACATCTTCTTCCCAATGGCACTAGCATTTCTTGCTGAATCCAGAGTTTCCATTAAACGGCTTGAGGTTGGTACCTAATCTTAATTTTAACTAGATTTTAAACAATAATAAGAACGTAAAAGTTCCTACTAACTATGGACACTATTTAATTAACTCTCAAAAGATATGTACCTATCTAAAATACTTAATTAAAAAAGCGCGATATATAAGTACGAGTAGGTACCTAGTAGGTACCTAACTTCACTTACATGTGTAATTCGTCACCGTCATCTGTTGATGGATTTCGAAGGTGACCAGACCTTCGAAATCCATCGAATCTTTTGTCTGTTTGTATTTATATTTTATTTTTTTATACTTTGTTGCTAACGGCGCGGGCGTTGCCGTTGTTTACGTGTGAAAAAACAACCGAGGGTTCCGTACTCGGGTATTTTTTCTGACATTTTGCACGATAAATAAAAAACTATTATGTATAAAAATAAATAATAATCTCTATTAGAATGTACAGTTAAGTCCCTTTCATATGATACCCCATAGTTATCTTACTTTAAAAATTTAAACACATTTTAATTTATTTTTTATGATGTAACCACAAATTTACGGTTTTCGGATTTTTCCTTTACTTGTGCTATAATACCCACCTACCTGCCAAATTTCATGATTCTAGGTCAGTGGGAAGTACCCTACATGTTTTCTTGACAGACACGACAGACGGACAGACAGACAAAAAAGTGATCTCCTATAAGGGTTCCGTTCCTTGCTTCCGTTGCTTTTGAGGTATGGAACCCTAAAAACGAAAAAAAAAATGACTTGTATGAACCTAAAAAACTTGACTTCGAAAGGCACACGTTGATTTCTGGTTTCTTTGTGTAGAAACAAATTTTTTATTTTATTTTATAGCGGCTTTGGAAGACGGTTTTTTGCGCGGGTAACTGTTAGTTCGTCTGTAGCTGTAAATATTATTATTCGTTAAATTCATGGTGTAAACCACCTTAGTGGTAACTAGGTAATAAACTTTGAAAGATAATGGGCAATTTCATTAAAATCTTGGTTAGGTAGGTAAATGAGAACGCATCAAATAATATTCTACTTGTGCTTGGGTATAAATATCAATACCTTCCTCATTATTTGAAACTTGAAAGTAAAGTCCTTGAGTGTCGGCGTTCATTTGAAATAGGTTCCTATTCATATGTACTTAACTACCTACATACCTAGATCTCGCGGTTTAGATGTAGTTTAGAACCTCAGAAAAAACATATTTGGTGTCAACTTTTTATTAAATTATAAAAATGTGTTATGTTCTTGTAAAGATAAAGTTCATGGATGAATGATTAAGCTTTTTTTAGAGATCTCAGATATGTCGAGCCATCGACGATGTTGTTATTTTACCGTTGTGGGTTTTTTGGTAGAAAGTAAAATTGATCAAAAAACTGTGGAACCAACTTCCATCTAGTACTTATTTCCTCAGAATGATATGGGGTAATTTGGGCTGTTGATAACAAATCCCGCATTGGCTGTGGTAATTAATTAGGTATTTATATTGTTATTACACATAAGTATATATATTTTTACTGTTGTAGAACTTTCTAACTCTCGAAGAGTTAGAAACAGAGGTGCCGAAAATCAACGGTTTTAGTGCTAATGCTCTTAGCAACGGTATAGACAAAGAAAAGGAAAGTGGCAATGGCAAAGTAAAATCCTTGGGCTTGGTTCTTTCTGGTGTGTCCGCTAGTTATGAGCCTAACCCAATTGTGCCCACACTGAGGAATTTATCACTGACAGCGAGCCCAGGGGAGTTTGTCGGAGTTGCTGGACTAGTTGGATCTGGAAAGGTAAAAAATGTGTAAGCTTCCTTATTGGATTAAGTGGTATGTCTTATAAGATAGTGTCCTTGAAATCAAATTACGTTAGTGCAGTTTTTGAACTGTAATATTCTCATTAGGTACATAATATCCGATTAATTTCATTTATCCATAAGAAAAATACAATGACATTCGCAACCATTAATTTTAAATAACATCTTTTCAAAAAATGCTGCTATTAATTACTTAGTAAGAATTTACGGATGTAAGTAGGTACCTGTACAATTTGTTAAAATATTCCAACATTACGGCATTATCAAGTGTGATTAAGAATTCTGGTTGGTGAATAACATAACAAACCGTACATTGTCTGTCCTGTGAGAATGTTTCACAGTTCGTAAATTGCATATTTCCGGTAATAACTACAACACAAGAAATCTAGATATAAAACGAGAAACTGATTAAACCTACAAAATATTCGTTGGCTCGTAGTTCGAGCTTTTACAGTAACATTGTTACTGTAAATTTAACAGTAACATTAAATATGGTACTGTAGTTCGAGCTCTTACAGTAACACGAACTACGGGAAATATTAACTCACATGAAAGTGTTTGATGAACTTTTTAGAAATAATTCTAATAATATCTACGGATGTTCGCACGGTCGTGAAGCGAAGCGTAAATAGATTGCGTATTTCTGGATGTGATCTAGGTATATTCAGATAAATTATACTTAATTATCTATTGTCTTATATGCATTCAAATCGATGAAATGATTGAACAGACACACGCACTTATATCTTTCGCAGTAGGTATAATATAACGATGGAAAAGATAGGTATTTTGAAACCAGTTTATATAACTAGGTCAATATATTGTGTACTTGGTACCTACCTACATATTATTGTTTGCATTATCACGCATATATATATAAACTTCGTTTTTCTTTGACAAAAAGAAAGTCAAAGAAAATCGAAGTTTCCTTGGGATTTTCCAAAAAGTTGTATTACACGTATACTAGATCGCAGGCATCATCTACGAGTTCGTTTTAAAAATCCCGTGGGATGCAAGCTATTTCTGTAACAAACGTCAAAATCGGTTTAACGGATGGGCCGTGAAAAACTAGCACACAGACACACTGTCGCATCTACAACATTACAATGGTTGTGGATGGATACATAAAGTTGTAGTCATAATCAAAGTAATTTAATATTCATAATATAACATTATACGTCAATCACAATTCCAATTCATTTATAAGTAGGTAAGTACTTTAAAAACTAACGGTTGAAATGAAGAATCTCTCAAAACAAATAAGAATCTTCACGTAGCGGCCGTATGATATATAACGCATTTCAATTTTATATTAAATCTAATACGCGTATTATACTAAACGTATGTAAAGTAATTCTTTTGTATTACGTATTTACATTTTATTCACATTGTGTAGGTAAGTATTTTTTCATGTTCAGGAATTACAACAGCTGTCATAATATATTATTTTATATTGTTTTATATACAGTCGTCCCTCTTACAAGTAATTTTGGGAGAGTTG
The DNA here is from genome assembly GCF_905333055.1 of Maniola jurtina. NCBI lineage: Eukaryota > Metazoa > Arthropoda > Insecta > Lepidoptera > Nymphalidae > Maniola > Maniola jurtina. The sequence continues at coordinate 8,219,038 of NC_060032.1, forward strand.
AAGCCATCGCAAGGAACAGTGTCACTTGGTGGCGCTCGCATTTCTTATGCGAGTCAGGAACCCTGGCTTTTTGTGGCAACCGTTAGGCAGAACATCCTCTTCGGTTTACCCTACGATCGAATGCGATATAAAAAGGTAAGCAACATGTTTTTTTCTAGTCTTCAAAACTAGGTGTAGTTCTATTCTGTAAATTAATTAGATGCAGAAATGTACCTACTTAATGATTTGTAGACATGTAAAAATTATTGTTTGTCTATCGGGAGTTTACCTATAACTGTAAGCAATGGTTCTTTACATATACCTACGTTAGCTACGATATTCGTACTATTATTTTACTATCGCTTCTTCTTGTAAGTCTTTCTTCAAATCCATTGTTTTACTGTACGTTGCCCCCAAACGACACAATAGTACGTAGGTACAATGAGCGCGAATAGGTACCTACTATAATATTATAATACCTCATTTGCTATTTATAAATTATAATTTACAATTCATGTTCTTCGAGTATTTGCAAAGCTTCAAGAAAAACACACGTAGGTACGTCTTACACTCCGACTTAATAATAACTAAGTATACTTATCAATAAAGGAAAACTCAACTTCAAAAACACTGAAAAACTTATTATATCCTTTTATAAAGTACATATATTTTATAATTCACTTATAATATTTGTTTGGTTTGTATTTCTTTGGTTTGGAGCCACTTCAAAATACCCTACCTACAATATAAGTTTGCATTTTTTATTCATTGGTTTAATGGTTACTTTAAAGAAAATTAGTTTGCAAGTCAAGTTGTTTTTCTGTGTTTTTGAAGTCGTTTCACTTTTTCTAATTTTTGGTCATCTTCCTTTCAAATGACGGTGTTCTTGAGTAAACTACTATCACAGAATACTACATAGTAGTGCCTTTCATGTACAGAAGGATCATTCCGCAAAATCGTTAAAATAAAAAGCGTCTTATTACGACGCAATAAAGTGCAATTCAGCTTGCACAGTGCTGCAGCCTATAATTTAAACACTTGTCTTTCTGCCGCGTATATTTCTGGGGTCTCGGCTTAAATGACCAAGTGAGGGAAACTATATAAGTATGGACTTCGTCTGTGCCGGCGCTCGCCGACACACGCGCGACACCCCTTTAGAGCGCTTCCCAGTCAGTTCCACCACCAAAAACACCAGTAAAACAAAAAACCCGGCCACTTTTAACAAAAAGAAAACACTCCAAAAGGGCAGAGCACGCGCGCCAGCAAACACCAACACACACGAAGTCCTGTAGAGTATTAGATGGTGACAGGTCGGTGACGTCACAATTGTATTGATCACGGAGGGCTTGGGTCACTTACCTTCCCTGCGACCTTCCTATGTTTGTACTTTGTAGCGACGACCGCCAAATAAAAGGGTAGAAAAATGATTATTTTTATTTGAAACATAATTTTATTATCTAGTTTTTTTTTTGTCAACTCGGTACTTACTCAAATATTTTCTAAAAATTGTAACAGAAAGATCATTATAAGATTACTTCAGTAAAAACTTTTAAGAGATTTTAACAAGGCCGAGAAATTGATTATCGTTCATCAGCGGGATGTATGCTAACATATATCTGTATTCTATACCAACGTCAAAACCCGTTTAACGGATGGGCCGTGAAAACAAATCTGACAGACAGACACACTTTCGCAAAGTTCTTACCTAAGGTATATTATTGATGCAGTGCAGTGTTTAAAATCTCACGTTTTCTGCTATGAAAACCTCCATAGAAGAAAACGTAAGATCATTAAATCCAATAAGTAGGTAGGTATACCTACCTATTATATATTGCTTACTATAGTAAGCAATCAGCATACCTACGTAAACTACAGTCAAAATATTAAAGAAAACGGTCAAGTGCGAGTCAGACTCGCGCACCGAGAGTTCCTTGCAATTTTTTTTTTCGAATTTTGCATGGTTAATAGTTTTTGAATTACCTAGTAATTCAAAAACTATTAAGTATGCATAAAAATAAATAAAAATCTGTTTTAGAATGTACAGGTATGATACCTTTCATTTGATACCCTACTTGCTATAGTTATCTTATTTCGAAAATTGAAAATACTAATTTTGTTCATGAACACATTTTAATTTTGTTTCTGATGTAACCACAAATTCACGGTTTTCAGATTTTCCCTATATTTATGCTATAAAACCTTACCTGCTAAGTTTCATGATTCTAGGTCAACGAGAAGTACTCTATAGGTTTCTTGACAGACACGACAGACAGACAGACAATGAAGTGATCCTATAAGGGTACCTTTTTTCCTTTTGAGGTACGGAACCCTAAAAATAACGGATTATACCTATACGTTTATTCCTACTTATGTAGGTAATAGTTATCCAGTTTTAATTGCCGCAATTTTTTCTCATCTTTTAAAGATTTTAGAAAGAAAGATGTTAGAAAGGCTATAACAGCTGTAGTATACACGTCAAATAAACGTTTAGCTCCATTTTAACGTTATCGATCCACTACAAGTTATAACAAACGTTTAGAGCCATTTTAATCTTTTTGTTTTCATAGGTGGTAACAGCGTGCGCGTTAGTCCGTGACTTCGAGCAGTTGCCGGACGGAGACTCCACGTTGGTGGGCGAACGCGGCATCAGCCTCAGTGGCGGCCAGCGAGCGCGCATCGGCCTCGCACGCGCTTGTTACCGACAAGTAAGAGTCTACTCTCTCTACATCGTAATTCTCATTCCTGAAGATCGTGACCATTAGTCCGTGACTTCGAGCAGTTACCGGACGGAGACTCCACGCTGGTGGGCGAACGCGGCATCAGCCTCAGCGGAGGCCAGCGAGCGCGCATTGGCCTCGCACGCGCTTGCTACCGACAAGTAAGAATCCACTCTCTCTACATCGTATTCCTCACTGCTGAAGATCGTGACCATTAGTCCGTGACTTCGAGCAGTTACCGGACGGAGACTCCACGCTGGTGGGCGAACGCGGCATCAGCCTCAGTGTCGGCCAGCGAGCGCGCATCGGCCTCGCACGCGCTTGTTACCGACAAGTAAGAGTCCACTCTCTCTGCATCGTATTCCTCATTCCTGAAGATCGTGACCATTAGTCCGTGACTTCGAGCAGTTACCGGACGGAGACTCCACGCTGGTGGGCGAACGCGGCATCAGGCTCAGTGTAATCTCAAAATCTATAAAAATGTTAAATCCATGCGGACGAAGTCACGGCAATATGCTTGTGGATGACACGACATACGTGTTAGTGGAAAAATAAAAATCAACAACCTAAATTAAAACAAACAAAATGTTCCTTAGCTTATATGCCTTATACATATACTTAGGTATTTTAAATAAATAGGAGCCAATAAACAACCCAACCAACCTAACCATACCAACCACCAATAGAACCAACTAGTAGTACCTATATATTTTCCTTATCAAGCTAGTATCTACGAGTATATATAATATCTATATATAATTACGTAAGTATAAAATTTATCGAGTAGGTATAATTTATGTAGTGTCATGGTCATCGCTCCGTACGATGATGTGCAAAAAATGTTTATGCTCCGTAATTATGCGCTCAATTAAACATCTCTAAGAAATAATAATAATACGAGTATGAGTATAATATAAGAGTAATGAGTACAATTAAGAGCTGGAGTCTCTCCCGAGGACGTCCCATACAAACGAAGTTTGATTCTTGGTGTATTAATATTTAATAACTAGTTGACTCGTGCCGGCTTCGCACTTTGTTAAAAATGGAGAGGAAGTAGAATTTCCAAAAATCGAGAAACATATTTCTTTATTTTCAAATACCAATTTTACAATCAAGTCCAATCAGTTTTTTAATCAAAATTTAGACGCAGGTAACCCTAAAGTAGCTTATTTTTCTTTGATTTTACGTCACCTACCCATTCTACATATTGTCGATTCAGGATCAAACCGAGATTTCCCTCACTTTAGCTCACTCTGCTACTGGGTAGGCAAGTAAGAGTGAAAAAGAAGGGTTTGGGTATAGTCACATAATCCTTGAATTATATTAAAATGAAGTCAGTAAACTGATTTTTATCATGTTACAAGTAGGTAATAATCTACGTAGATGCTTATAATATGTATGACCCTGAGGTAGGCCTCAGGGTCAAACATATTACGGCCACACCTCGAGAGTCGAGAGCTTCCAAGCACGCTCCATAATCCATAATTACCTACCTACCTAAACGAAGTTTGATTCTTTTTATAATATACTAACTGACCCGCCCGGGCTTCCGTGGAGTGGACTTTCTGATATAGGTCTGTCCAAAAAGTCTGAGATAAGTACCTACCTACAATATAATTTTTTATTTTAACCAATTTAAGCCCAAATACCACTCCTACCGTAGCAAACGTACGCCTATCGGATTCAAATCTGTCTAAATCCTGAATCAGAATGTAACAGAATGAAGATTTAACAAGTGTAAATTAAAAATTTATAACACCTCCGACAAGTGAAGGTTACAGTAACTAGAAAAGAGCGCATAACTTTCAAACGGCTGAACCGATTTTCTTGAATTATAGCTAAGAACACTCTCGATCAAGCCACCTTTCAAACAAAAAAAAAATAATTAAAATCGATTCATTAGTTTAGGAGCTACGATGCCACAGACAGATACACAGATACACACGTCAAACTTATAACACCCCTCTTTTTTGAGTCGGGGGTTAAAAAGAAAAGGTATGATAAGTTGAGATAGTCCCAATATCGGTAGATATGTATCTACAAAGACCGTTACACTTTAGAGACATCTATGTCATTGACATCGATCCTACATAGACAGAGATATAATAAAAGATATAAAATTAAAGATAACGTCATTGCAAAGTAAAAGGCGTAGGTAAAACGCATTGTCACAATTTATGACAACAAAGTACTGCCTATGTATAATTACCTAGAGTCTAGACCTAGCTGTTCTTATTATTTATCACTACCAATATCATAAATTTCCAAAAGTGTGTTTGTTGGGTTTATTAGTTTGTCGTTCAGTCACGCCGCAACGGAGTGGCTGATTGACCTGATTTATACATGGATATAGTTGAAGACCGAGAGTGGTATAGGCTACTTTTAACCCGTAAAATCAAAGAGTTCTAACGGGATTTTTGAAAATAAATTAGCTGGTCTTCTTTCTCTATGTTGATGTAAACCCACATGTAGCAAAGACTCTTCCGGACTGACTGACGGACCTATCAACGCATGGCCTTAATCCGCTGGCTTTAAAAACGTAGGTAGGTGGGTCTCTGTTACGACGTAGGCACCCACTAGAGAATTTTTAGGAAATTCGAATCCTAAGTTATTAACATATCCCTAGACCCTAACATGAAACTTGGTATTTGCGCTTTTTCCCTAGACCCTAATTATGAAAATTGGTATTTGGGCTTTTAGTCAGAAATGAAGAAGTGTTAGGGAAGGAGTGTAAGGGATTTTTGGAAATACCCTCTCACCGTTTTTTAAAAATCCACTCGAGCGAAACTAAGACGGGTAAGCAAGTATGTGAATAAAATCTTTAGATACGTAAAAAGCGATAATATCAAGAAATACCTACCTCAATAATCTTTTTTTATTGAAACGCGGTCAACTGTTATTGCTGTCTAGCAACTTTTTCCGCGTAGAATGTGAATATTATGAAGCCACTATATTATGGGCCTGCGAACGTATTAAAAAAATTCGAATGCAAAACGATTTCCTAATTTACATAATATTATCATAAGCATCATGTATTACAATGTAAATGATTATTATTATCTAATGGGTTAGTAGGTATACATAATTAGTGAAGTCATCTAAATCCACTCACTAGGTGTTCCTCAAGGCTCTATTTTAGGTCCCTTTCTGTTCTTCGTATGTATTATAACCTTGATTGTTTAATAAAGCTTAGCAGTTAGGAAATGGGACATTTAATTCATAAAACTGCGAGGTACTTTATAGGCTATATTTCAAATTTAAAAAACTTCAATAAACAATGATTTTGATTGTTCAATGAAATACTACTCAAGGAGGTATGACAAAACTTATTTTTTTACTCATATTTTTCATGTTTAGTGAAACTGTGGTCTACAAGTTTTAGAATTTATGCTAATAACTTAAGAAGTCTTTGTTTGTACCAACAGGCAGACATTTACCTCCTGGACGATCCGCTGTCGGCAGTGGACACGCACGTCGGCAAGCACTTGGTGACAGAATGTGTCATGGGGCTTCTCCGACACTCCACACGCATCCTTGTCACGCACCAGCTGCATCATCTCAAAACTGCCGACAAAGTCATTATACTAAGAAATGTAAGTCTTTATCATGTTTTATATATAACTTTAATGGAGCTCCCTTCCGGGCTTAATATTTACGAGTTCGGAGTTTTGCAATTTCATTTACACGTCAGGTGTGTATGTAAATTCTTTAGTCTTCGTACGAGTACTAAGCTAATGGGTTTCATTGTATTTTTGATGCATACCTACACATCGGTCATGACACTCATAACCTCAGATTACTAGGTTTTTAGTTTTTAAATTATCTTGTATAGCGAGCAAACATAATGTTATGTTCCGCCGCCCACCATTGGAACTGGAGTTAATAAGCCCTTTGAAGAATTCCTTGGCAGAGTTTTGAGGTAGTGGGTAATAGTAGTTTGTGCAGGTGGAAGCTGGAACCATAGCACGAGTGCGGATAATACATATTATGACATTACATAAGTACAAAGGTTAGACAAAGTAATCGTGTGGAGTGTGCGGGACGAAGGAGCGACCCGAAGTGCCCTACGTACCTAGTTAGGGTTCTATATTATATTGAAGGGTATAAAAGTAGCATTGATATGGGTGGGTGGCAGAAAGTACCTCGAATTTTAGTTGTAGACTGCAGTTGAAGTTCACCTCTGCTATATGAAAATAAAGTGAGAATCTGAACGATAAAGCAGATAATTATAAACATTATGAATTGCAAAAACCGCTATTAATATCTGACAAATATCTACCTAATAGGTATATTATTGTTAATGTCATCTTTAATTAAGTTTTTAGTTTTTTTTACCCAATTAACCACAATCGTAAGCTCAGCAACATTTAAATGAGGAATCTGAGTAGGTTTTGCTAACACAATAAACTTTATACCTATCTAATATTTCTAAATTTAAAAAAAAAAGAAAAATAGATATGACCAACCTACCTTCATAATGGAGATTCAAGTAATTGCCTATTAAAAACCCCGATTATTAATTACCCGTATAAATCATAAACATAACAAATTCTTTATCTCTTGTTATAAAAAGATATTGTCTAGGCTTACGTATAGATATTTTTAGAGTTCCGTAAGTCCAAATTAAAAAACGGAACTCGTGTGTCTGTCTATCTGTAACAGATCTGTACCTATATGTATCAGATGGACATCTGTCACATCCAATTTGATTTAAATCTTTTGAAACCCTAAAAAAGTTTTGCAAACTGTACCTACCTATATCGTGTCAAATGAAAAGGCTTATTGTGAGGATCTAAGGTATAATTTTATAATTTTAATATTTTTATTAAGTATTTTTTATTGTATTTAAGAAAATAGATGAAAATTAACCATTCCTCCTCCTTATCTCCGAAACCACTGAGCCTAAGATTTTGAAAAAAATATATAAAAAATAGTTCTTCAGGTAAGTTCTATAGATTACAGGAAAACCTATAAGTAGTCTATCTCTATAGTCTTAAAATAATAATATGGTAACGCTCAATATTGTCCGTACGAGCTTACACATTAATCGTACGGAATATTATGTAAGTTAAGAGATCTCGGTTCAAATTAAACACAGTTAATGTTAATAAGCATAAAGTTGCGCTAAACAAATGGTGTTAGTGCAGCAATGAGAGTTCTATTTACTCTTTGAAACATAATCTTGATAACGCAAATTGCTTTGTACATAAAACTTGCAGATTAGGTATCTAGAAACACTAGGTATATCTAAGCTGTTTATTGGGGCTTTGAGGTTAAGTATATAATTTACATTAGGTGTTTAACAAAATGATAATCTTTTATCATTATTAGTCTAGATTAAAGCGGTCCTCCAGCCTCTAAAATTTTTTAATTTTCATGGCGGCAATTTTGAAATTTTTAGTAGGTAGATATTTGTTGTTATAACGACAATACAAAATACACATTCTGGGAAAATTTCAGGTCTTCACCTATTTTGGTTCACGATATACAGCCCGACAGACAGACGGATGGACGGACGGACGGACAGCGGAGTCTTAGTAATAGGGTCCCGTTGGCACCCTTCGAGTACGGAACCCTAAAACGTGATAACAAAGATATTTAATAAGATCATACTGTCTGGTAATAAACTCTTGCTAAATATCGTAGGCACCTACCTACTTCGTAAACCATGTACCTAGATATCTTAGGTACCTATCCTATAACTAGTAGGTAGGCGACAGGTTGAGATGGTAATCGGGTAATTTCGCACCGGGTAAGCACGGGGGCTATGTGGGTGTGCGGGGCATCCCTACCCCTATTGCCATCTCAAACTGTCGTGTACTTTAGCTAGGTAGGTGTTTATTCGTTTACTTATACACAGGGCGAGATAGAAATAGAAGGCAGTTTCGAGGAGGTCTCAAAGACCCCGCTGTTTGAGGAGCTGCTGGAAGAAGAGGAGCCCGCAGCCACAGCGGAAGTACCACACGCACAGGTGCAGAGGCAACGCACAATGTCTATTCAGGTAAATTGCTCAGCCCCACTGGCCTTTTTTTCGTGAGGAAATCCGTCATGGATACCTACCACTGGCCACGGGGGAGCACAGTGGTTATGTCGGACTCCTACCGACTAAAAACCTCACAAAGTTATCCCACCGCTTCACTGACGACGGAGCACAAGGGACCACCACTGGCCCTACGACATCCATTTAGCCCTACTTATCCATAAATCCATTACAAAAATAATTATAAAACTTCTCCATTGAAAAGCTATTGTGTTGCGTATATCAATCACAGACTTCCTACGAGATTAAAAAAAAACTAAATCACTACCTAAATGCGAAACTACTACATAAATGCGAAAGTGTGTTTGTTTGTTGGTTTGTCCTTGCAACGCGACGGATCTACGTGATTTTTTTCATGGTCATAGCCAAAGACCTGGAGAGTGACACATAGGCTACTATTTATCTCGGGAAACCAAAGAGTTCCCACGGGATTTTTGATAGTCAAAATCCACGCGGACGAAGTCGCAGGCATCAGCTAGTCTTTAATAATAATAATGTACTTAGGTACTCACATGTCGTGAATTTTGCTAAATAATAGGATAATAATAGGCAAGGTATTGATTATTTAGGATTCATTTAATTATTATTTATTATAGTCTCGTTCAAGCGTCAGCACGATAGCAGACGGTGCACAAGATGAAGATGATGATCCACAGGAAACTGCTGAGCTAATGGAAACTGGTAAGATACTATGCGCTTCAATTTGGAAGACCATCGGCGAGATACTTCTTAACTCGCATACAAACTTTTAATTTATAACATTTAGTGTCTGGATCTGATTTCCTGTCTGTTTTCATTAAGAGTTAATATCATCTACTTACAACCAATATGCACCGACTGTTGGATTTAGGCCTTTTTAGGGTTCCCTACTTCAAAAGGAAAAACGGAACCCCTATAGGATCACTTTGTCTGTCTGTCTGTTTGTCCGTCTGTCTGTTTGTCGTGTCTGTCAAGAAAACCTACTTTCCGTTGACCTAGAATCATGAAATTTGGCAGGAAGGTAGGTCTTGTAGTACAAGTCAAGGGAAAAACTGACAAGCGTAATTATTATGAAATCTTTAATCAGATAGTTACCTACTTAATTTAGAAATCATAGTTTGGTATATTTTTTATATATATGGAACTCAAATAGGCTACTTTTTGTCAAAGAAAATCGAAGTTTCCTTGGGATTTTTCGAAAACTTGAATCCACGTAGGCTAGATCGCAAACATCATCTATATAGTATACTAGCTAATGCCCGCGACTTCGTTTTAAAAATCCCATGGGAACTCATTGATTTTCCGGGATAAAAAGTAGTCTATGTGTTAATTCAGGGTATAATCTATCTCCAATCCAAATTGCAGCCAATTCCGTCCAGTAGTTTGAAAGAGTATCAAACATCCATTCATACATACAAACTTTCGCGTTTAAAATATTAGTAGGATAATTTGGTATCAAAATGTAAATAAACAAAATAAATACTGAATAACATTCAACGTAACAGATACGCGGTATCTTTATTGATAGTAAATTGTATTTTTATTACGCTAATGAACGATCTTCTTCGTTGGCATAGGTCATAGCCTTAATTGGGTCATAGCTACATCGAATAGACATATGCATTGTGCTTATCGAATTTCCCAGTACGTCCGGTGGGGCGCTTTGAATCGGTACAAAAAAGTTCCGGCTAAGTGCGAGCCAGATTCGCGCACCGAGGGTTTCGCACTCTGGGTATATTTTCGACATTTTGCACTCAAAAATTACTATGCATAAAAATAAATAAAAATCTGTTTTGGAAATGTACAGGCCTTTTATATTATGATACCACACCACACTTGGTATAGTTATCTTACTTCGAAGATTGAAAATACTTACTAATTATTATTATTTTGTTCTAGAACACATTTTTTTGTGATGTAACCACAAATTCACGGTTTTCCGATTTTTCCCTTTACTTGTGCTATGCTACTTGCCTTTCATGATTCTAGCTTAACGGGAAGTACCCTATAGGTTTTCTTGACAGACACGATAGACGGACGGATGGACACATAGACAGACAACAAAGTGATCCTATAGGGCTTCCTTTTTTTTCTTTTGAGGTACGGAACCTTGAAAATCACATTTTTAACTGACTTCAAAAAAAGGAGGAGGTGCTCAATTCGTCGTGATCTTTTTTATTTTTTATGTATGTTCCCCGATTACTCAAAGACGCCTGGACCGATTTGGAAATATTTTTTTTGTTTGAAAGAGTATACTTTGCAGGTGGTCCTATATAAATTTGGTGAAGATCTGATGAATATCTTCGGAGATGGAGAACAGAACTCCTCAATGGATAAGAGCAAATTGCTCGCGATCAGTGTATTAGCTTAGTAAGCAGTAGGGTTTTAACTAGGCATAGCATATTATAGTACAGTGGGCCACTACAAATTGTGAAATAAAAAAATTCAAAAGAGTTAGTGGGTGGTCCTGGGTTCGATTCCCGAAACGATCATTTAAATTTTCCAATTGTCACAGATCAGGTCTGGTCTGGGAATAAAAAGAAAACTGATGTTTCACGCTAAAAGCAGACTTTTCAGGACTTGTATGTATTTTGTTGGCATCAGGTCGTGTATCGAGTTCGGTGTACAGGAAGTATTTCCACGCGGGCGGCAGCTGGGCTCTGCTGGTGGTCACATTTTTGGGCATTGTTCTCGCACAAGTGGTCACATCTGCTGGTGACCTGTGGCTTACTCACTGGTAATTTTATGTTGGATGAGATCTATAGATCGTTCTTTAACTTTGCTCAGACATGATTAAAACGAGATAGATTGTATTGTATTGTCTCTCATATAAAGGTCAAAACGTATTTACGCTGCGCTGCGCGACGCGGCGCGACCCGTCAAATATAAATAGTTTATATGAGTTTACATGGAGCAAAGTGCACCTAAGCGACGGCGGCAGATATAGTTTATATGAGTTTATATGGAGCAAGACGTCGCGTCGCGCAGCGCAGCGTAAGTGCATCTAATCAGAATCTGTCCTGTTTTAACTCGAAGTAATTTAGATAGGAACACAGTCAAAGTACGCTCTGTAGATCTCAGCCGTAGTTATGGTCAAGGCATATTGATACAGTACAGAGTCGAAGTTACACAACTTTTTTCTCTATTAAAATGTACTTACATACTGAACTTTATACTTATCCATTATACCGGACCAATGCTGCGCTCAGCCCGAACGGAGCAGAGACCAATCAAATCCTCTATGTATTTAGAACGTAGGTATCTACTTAGTGTAAAATTCTTGTAACGAGAAAACTTAACGGAGGGATTCTGAATCTTTAAGATTCATGTAATTTTTTCTATAATAAAAATCTTTAGTTCTCGTCGAGAAGAATTTGCTTAACAAAAGACAACGTTGCACTATGTAGTTAGGTAATATTTTAGATAAAATGAGGCGTCGCCTTGTAGTAAAGTCAATATGCCTTGCTTTATTTTAATTTGTTTATCTCCCTTAAGCATCCTAAATCCTACAAAAAAACATTGATTTCAGGATGAATACAGCAGACGCGATGCACCCTGAAGAGATAAACGAGAGAATTACAAATATAACAGCAAATATTACGACTGATATTACAACTAATATTACATCTGTTGATTCAAACAGCGAGAATGGATATTTGCCGTCAATCGACCATAACTTTTACATTTTTATTTGGGGTTCTGCCATAGTTGCATGCATGATTCTGACGACCGGCAGGTAAACATATTGCATAAGACGATACTGTGGTAGGGTAGATGACTGGCTTTTTTTATAGATATAAGAAGTTTTTTTAAATTATATATTGATAGACTAATTCACTAGCAGCGGCCCAAAAGGTGAGATTTTTTTTGAATGGGCTACGCCAAAAGACTTGTTCCATCGTCCCTTCATTCAATGAACGTAGCGTTGTTAGCTGTTTTATACAAATTAAGTATTTTTTTTATAAAACAGCTGATTAGATAATCTAACTTAGACATAACTAGATACCTACTTGCTGGATCGCAGAAACTAGGAAAATTCAATTTTTAGCGTACCTTGCAACATTTACGACGTTTGTTGTCCACATAGTGATAAAGTTAAAAAGCCCGAAGACCTACTCTAATCACAATATTCAGTAGGTAACTATTTATACCAACATTGTCTGATTTAGATACTTATTTGTTTGTTTATATATTACATCTTTCTTAAAAAAGTAAGTATCTTCAAGACAACTTTTATCGCGTACACGAGTTGGTAATATCGTGATTGATCGATTTAGTAAGTAGATATCATTAAATATCACAGACATGTTTTACTTGACCCAAGATTCAGAAATTTGCGAGTTATACTCGCGCACCGAGGGTTCCGTACTCGGGTATTTTTTCCGAAAAATTTCGGTCTTTGTACGCAGATGAAGACCCGGGCAACTTTTAGTCATGAATAAAGCTTAAAATAAATTTCGTATGTTTTAAATAATTTTTAAATACATATAAAAATTGCGAAATCGGCAAGGTGCGTCTTCAGAGTTCGCGCCCGACGCTCTGACCGCTAAGCCACGATATCACTTAAATTGCCAGTGAAGAAATTTGTGATATGTATGGTCACTTAGTACTGAAGTGACTATTGTTGTTCATATGATTTTAGATCGTTGTTATTCCTGTGGGTGTGCATGTGCAGTTCCATAAACCTGCACAACAAAATGTTCAGTAACATCTTGTCAGCAACGATGCGATTTTTCGACACCAACCCTTCTGGACGCATCCTTAACCGATTCTCCAAAGATATGGGTATTGTGGACGAGATCTTACCGAAGATGTTCCTTGATAGTATTCAGGTAAGAATTTTAATTTTTTGAACTTGATTAATAGCTAATCCAACTTACAATACTGTCCGGGGATTATTTTTTTTGAAGTAACTAGGTATTTTTATTTATCAATTTATTAATTTTATTATTTTGATGATTGATGATATAAAGTAATACCTAGTAGGAGATTTTCAGTAGGTATTGTTGTCCTCAGATGTTCATGGTGATGGCCGGTATATTAATCATGGTGGCCATAGTGAACCCTTACATGGTTCTGACGACATTTTTCTGCGGTATACTCATGTATTTGTGGACTATAGTTTATCTGAATACAGCACAAGCTATTAAAAGGTAAGCAAACATTTTAAACCAGCTTTCATCTTTTTCACCCACAACTCCGTCTTTATGGATTTATGGATTTTAAAAATAGCATAGAAACTATTTTTTATTTCGCGTACTATGTTCGTTTCCGGGATGCGAGCTATCTATATGCCCATCATTAAAGAATTGACTAAATATGGCCAATTCTTGTATACAAACTCTAAACTTAAATGAAAATTCTAAGGTCTGCGAAAAAGGATTATTATTAGGCATTAAATTAATAATAATAAGACCTGTTTTATACACGTAATTGTTGTTGGTCGCAACGTGAACATGTCCATAAAATATGTCTGTTATCTGCGCTGCGACCGATGACTTGCGGTTTCTTACTTCACTATTAGCCCGTTTTCCTGAACAGAGTAGAATATAAATAAAAAAATCCTGTATTTTTAAAAAATTCACAATATGTTGCAAATAAAACATCTGGTTGACGCTAGAGGCCAACGAACGTAGCGTAAGTAGGCCACTCGGAGTCAATGCCGCGTCTTAGGTGGGGCACTGACACGAATTTTCCACGCTATACATTGCGGATTTGAATAATAATAAATCACTAAAACTACGAAATAAGGCAATTTATTTATTAAGGTTATTGGCAATAGATTGTGTTTAGGTAGTATAAAATATAATAACGTTTTTGCTTGCGTTTCTGGTTACACCCTGTATTTTGTTGATCAGAGTGGAGGGCGTGTCGCGCAGCCCCGTGTTCTCGCACGTGTCGGCGAGCATGGCGGGGCTGACGACGGTGCGCGCGTGCGGCGCGCAGGACATGCTGCGCGTGCAGTTCGACGACAAGCAGGACGTGCACACCGCGGCCTGGTGAGTACATCGTCCTCGTCAGCCTGCTTTCTTCTGTATAACCGTATCCCTCATTGCTGGGGGTCGTGTCCCCTTTCCATTTATAATAGAATAGAATAAAAAAATCATTTAAACTTTTACAAGTACTCTTGAATCGCCAAATGCATCTACCACTGGTTCAGAAGGCAGAACCAGTAAGAAACTCGGCAGTTACTTCCACGTATAAAAGTAATTGCAGTGCCGAGCATTGTTTGAGCGAGCTGCAAGTTAAATTCAAGCTTTTGTATCTATTATAACCTAGAACTCACGTGGTTACATGTTTGCTGCTCTCCTGCCAAATCACAGTCTGTTCACTTGTCACTGTCGTCTGTCAAAGTCACTTTACACTTGATGTCCATCTGACACATGCTATTGTCTTTGTTAACCTAAACTATATACACCACATACCTTCCCCTTTAGTCTTTTTATTATTATTATTGCACTAACTAATGTTTCATTATTCCCCCCTTCCACGTAACCACTGCTTCCTGGGGTATCCCTAACCTGTCCCGCATCTCCTCTGGGCTCAGCTCACTGTCTGCATCTCGCCTTCGTATCTGGTTGATGTGCCTGGTCACCACTGGGCCATTCTCTATTCTGATTAAAAACCTTGCCGGTCCTTTCAGCCTATAGATGTCACCTTTTACCCACTTTCGCCCTCGTGAGTAAGACCGTAGCCATACTTTATCATTTATTTTAAAAGTTCTTACAGGGACTTCTTTGTTGCTTTCTATTTGATTATCTGCCACTGGTTTCCTTGAGAATGGATGTATTATGTCAAACCTTGTTCGAAATCGTCTTCTATTTAACGCTTCCGCTGGTGTCTTTCCTGTAACCGTACTTGGCGCTGTCCTCAAACCAAATAATAACCTAGGCAACTTAACTTCTAGGTTGCCACCTGACATAATCTTGAGTTTATTTTTGATTGATTGTACAGTCCTCTCTGCTTGACCATTTGATGATGGGCTATATGGAGGGGTTAAGATATGCCTTATGCCATTGCTCTGCATAAACTTCTTGAACTCTGCAGATGTAAAAGCCGTCCCATTATCCGATACCAACACCTCGGGCAGCCCTTGTTCTGCAAATATTTCTCTCAGTGCTCTAATTGCACATTCAGTTGATGTGATTCTAACAACCTTAGCTTCAGGCCATTTTGAGTGAGCATCCACCACTATTAAAAATATTCTGTTGTCCACAGGGCCTGCAAAGTCGATGTGCAATCGTTGCCATGGGCTGGCAGGGGTAATCCATGAATGTGCAGTACTTTGAGGCATGTTCCGATGCACCTGACAACTCTCGCAGTTTGCCACTAAACTCTCAATTTCATGGTCTAGCCCCGGCCACCAAAAATAACTTCTAGCAATCGATTTCGACACCACCACACCATCATGTGTCTCATGTAGACCCTGTAACATATGCTGACGTATAGGGGGCGGTATAACCACTCTACTTCCCCATATGATACAATCATTGCTAATTGATAATTCTTTCCTTTTTACCCAATATATTTTTAATCTTTCATCTTCAACTCTATCTGGCCAACCGTGCAAGATCCAATACTTAACTTTCGCCATCACTTCATCACTTGCTGTCTGGTCTGCAATATCTTTAGCTGAATATTCTATAGCACTAGGTTTTTCGGCCAATAACAACACTTCTGGTGATATTTTCTGAGCTTTTTCCTCACTAGTCTCCATTGGCCATCTGCTCAGTGCATCGGCCCCCACTATGCTAGATCCACATTTATACTGCAACTCATAATCATATGAATTCAATTTTAATGCCCATCGCATCATTCTAGGTGATAAAACTTTTGGTATCGCCTTATTAGGGCTAAATATTCCTAGTAACGGTTTATGGTCTGTATATATCAATACCTGTCTACCATATAAATATTGATTAAATTTTTCTAATCCAAACATAATGGCCGCCGCTTCCTTATCTAATTGACTGTAATTTCTCTCCGCCTTAGTTAGTGTTCGTGATCCCAGAGCAATCGGCTTTTCGCTTCCATCCTCCATCCTGTGAGCCAATACCGCCCCTACTCCATATTCGGAGGCATCACATGTTAACACTACCGGCTTGGTATTATCAAAATGTATTAATGTGTCTTCATTGGACAACACAGACTTGGCCTTATTAAAAGCATCCATTTCCTTCTTTGTCCATTTCCATTTTGCATCCTTATCTAGCAATCTGTGCAGCGGTTCCAATAATGTTGCTTTGTTTTTTATAAATCTCTCATAGAAATTCAACAGCCCGAGAAACGCTTGTAACTCTTTCACATTTTGAGGTGCTCTGGAATTACTTATCATGCTTATTTTTTTTGCACTTGGGTGGATGCCCAACCTGTCTACCACATATCCCAGAAATTCCACCCTGTCTGTCGCTATTTCACATTTTTTTTTATTCAATCTCAATCCTACATCTTTGAGGCACTGCAGCACTTTATCTAAAATCTGAATGTGTTCTTCCTCATTTTTCCCTGCTAATAATATATCATCTAGGAGTACTGTCACCCCCTTTATGCTCGCTAATGTATTGGCCATTAGCCTTTGAAATATCCCCGGGCATGCTTTTAATCCGTATGGTAATCTTTTCACTTTATATAAGCCTTTTGGAGTATTTATGGTTAGCATTTTTGCTGTATTATTTGTAACTTTTACTTGGGTATATGCTTCTTTCAGGTCAAGTTTTGAAAATATTGTACCACCTGCTAACTCTGACAATGATTCATTAATTGTTGGTTGGGGATATGTATCCGTTTCAGTCGCTGCATTGACTGTCAACCGGTAATCACCACATAACCTAATGCTTCCATCTTTTTTTTGTACTGGAACAATTGGTGTAGCCCAATTTGAAAACGGTATTGGTTCAATTACGCCTGTCTCTACCAATCTGTCTATCTCCCTACACACTCTATCCCGTATAGCAAAGGGTATGGGGCGGCACATTTTCTTTACAAGTAATTTCTACCTCTGGTCCTGTATATTCACCTAATCCTTCCTTAAACACTTCTTCATACTTCTCCAAGGTCTTAGCTAGGCTGTCGACTTCCATACAATTAATACCCCCAATTGTTATCCCTAAACACTTGAACCAGTTTCTTCCTAGCAGGTTTTGTCCCCGTCCTCTTGCAATTAGCAATGTCAAGTGCCCCTTGAATTTTCCATATTCTATGTGCACTTCCACACTACCCAGCAACTGTACTGGCTTATAAGTCCACGTGTGTAGATTCAGGTTTGTTGGTGTCAACTGCGGCAATGCCCCATTCCATATGCCCCGGGCCTGGTCTTCACATACAATGGTGTATGAGCACCCTGAGTCCACTTCAAACTGTATTATCTTCCCGTTCAACTTGACTTCGACCAATACAGGCGGCACTCGCTCTGCTCCACTTACACTGTGCATGCCGTTCATAAATTCATCTATTTCTTTAACTTCCCCTTGCTCTTTTCTATTCTTCGAGCACATTCGGGCAATGTGGCCTACCCGAAAACATTTAAAGCACTTTGTCGCAGCAAAACTGCACTTCTTGTACAAGTGATTCCCCCCACAACGGAAGCAGAAAGACTTCTTCTCTTTCACCGTGCTCACGTCCATCGCTTCATCTTCACTGTTAATTTTACTAGTCCCTGCCACCGGCTCTGAGTCCTTTACCTCACTTACATTGATGACCTTTAGGTCTTTTTCGCGTTTCTCAGCCTGTAATGCCATCTCGACTGCCAATTCATAGGTTAAACCTGTTTTTTTTAATAGGCTTTCCTGTAATTTTGTATCGTACACCCCACATACCAATCTATCTCTCAAAGTTCTCTCTAAATCTACAAAATTACAGTACTTCGACATCTTTCTTAGTGCTGCGATGTATTCCGGCATATGCTCGTTTTTGTCCTGTTTTCTCATGTGAAATTTAAATGATTCCACTATTTCATTTGGTCGTGGGCTAAAATGATTGTTCAGTACATTGATTACTTCCCCTAAAGTAATCTGATTAATATTTTTCGGGAAAATTAATGATTTCACCAAACCGAACAAATCTGCGCCGCATGATGCGAAAAATATTGCTTTCTGTTTTGAAATATCCGTCACACCTTTTGCCTCGACAAAAAAACCAAACCTTTCGATGTACGACTCCCACTCGTCGTTCTTTATGTTAAATTCCTGAAATCTTATTTCGGACATTGTTAGCACCCGTTTTTCCGTGTAATCCCGGCCTAATTTATTATTTTCACGCACTAATCACTGAGATGTTTTTAGATTCTCGTCGCCACTATTATAACCTAGAACTCACGTGGTTACATGTTTGCTGCTCTCCTGCCAAATCACAGTCTGTTCACTTGTCACTGTCGTCTGTCAAAGTCACTTTACACTTGATGTCCATCTGACACATGCTATTGTCTTTGTTAACCTAAACTATATACACCACAGTATCAATAACATATTCTTCGATCGTGTTATTTTTCAGGAGCAGGATCATACCTTTATTAGATTCTTTACATTTTTTTAAAAGCAAGTCTAAAATTGATTGGGGAATTTTGTTATAAAAGATTACACTCATTCCCACGAACGACTTTCGTACATTCATCAAATAATGTTAGGAGTTCTTTTGGGATAATAATGCAATAGGTTCCCAGATCCTTTCACATTGATACAACGAGACTGAGAGCGAGATTTGGACTTTCAGGTTAATTTTCAATTACTATCAGATGTTATGTTAATGATAATAACCGGGACCGACAGCTTTACGTGCTCTCGAAGGCACGGAGGAAACGAAAAGGCCAAATTCGAACCTCCCAAAATCGTTACCTACCAACTCGGGTGAACGGTGCTTAACAATCGCAATCGATTGATATGTGATGTCAAACTAGGCCACATGCCCGTGTTGAACACAGGCCTATCCTGACCGCCGCAGCAGGCCTCTCTCACGTGTGTAAAAACTATTCAAAATTCAAAAAAAAAAAATTCAAAATTCAAATTATGTATTTTCATTCAATTAGACTTTTAAAGTTCTTTTGAATCGTCAAAAGCATCTACCACTGGTTCGGAATGCCTTTCCTACGGAGAAGAACCAGCAAGAAACTCGGCGGTTGCTATTATGTACAAAATATCATTATTGGTTTTCATGTGAGGAATCGGGAAGTCTATGTACAAATGATAACAATATTATTCCCACTCGACAAGCCCAATCATTGAACCAGCTGCCCTATCATGTTGATAACGACGATACTCGATGATACATACATACATACATTTTATCGAGACATATATACATAAGTACTCGTATAATATACCTACCTACACTGCCGTCCGTGGCGATCGAGATGGCAGCAGATCAGAAATGGCAGTTTCGAGAAAACGGAACTTAAACCTCGTAGCTTTAATGTTTGTGAAAATATTGTCAAAAATACCTATACTAAAACTATATATAATATACTCGATCTTCATGTTGCATAGAAACCACGAAACCCAGATTATAAAGAAGGATCATTTAACGAATATTCCATCTACCTACTTATAATAAAACTGTATCTAACTAGACGAATTCGGCATCTATGATTTTAGTATTTACTTTAGAATACCCATTTATGATCTATTACTTAATACAATTTTTGTTACAGGTACCTAACCCTGATCACTAACACGGCTTTTTGTATATGGCTGAGTCTCATCTCGGCGTCTTATGTCGTGATAGTGTCCTATACCTTCCTGATGGTGGGTAATGGTAAGTTATTTTATGCATCAATTTAAAAAAATGTAAGACTTTATAGAGGGGTTCTACAGATATACCTATAATATTAGTTGGCAAAGACGGTTAACGCAACGGAGGAACGCATAGACGTGATTTTTTACATGGGTGCAGTTAAAGATCTGGTGGTGATGTAGGCTTATTTTTATCCCGGAAAATCAAACACTTCCAAAGGGATTTTTAAAAACTAAATCCTCGTGTACAAAGTCGCTGGTAGTGAAAAAATATTCCGACGAATTGAGAACCTTTACTTTTTTGAAGTCGGTTTGGTTATATATTTGAAAATAGTAACTACTGATAGTAATAATAGATAGTAGGAACTAGGAAGTAAAGGACAACAGCACATAAATAATTCGGTAATACTTTTTTTTAGAAAAAACTCCGTCAGGCGACGTAGGTCTAGCAATGAGTCAGGGGCTCATTCTAGTGAACATGGTACAACACGGCATAAAGCAGACCACGGAAGTGATATCGCAGATGACCAGCGTGGAGCGTGTGCTGCAGTTCACCAAGCTGCCCCAGGAACAGACGGACGGGCCCTCGCCGCCGAAGGGGTGGCCGCACCGAGCCAGGCTCGTGTTCAAGGACCTTTATCTCAGATACGACAGAGAGGCCGAGCCTGTACTCAAGAATCTAAATATAGTTATTGAGAGTGGATGGAAGGTAAGATAAGTGTGTTCTTCTTGTGGCAAGTAGCTTTGTGTGGTAGGTTCTTGTGGTTGTGTGTGGAGGGGTGACCCGAGCGCGTTTAGCACCCTCGTAGCTTTAGTTTTAATTTAACGTTATTAATTATCACCACTATATCATCTTACAAATCTAACAATTCTGACTATCAAAAGGCGTGCATTAGTACCTAGCTACTTTGAATACCTAAATGATTTTGATTTTGCAATGCAATACGTTTTCACATGATCTTAAGTGTCACTTTCTGCATAGTAATCGATAAAATTAATTTATCTGATAAATGGTACAGGCAAACACTTACTTGTATTATAAGTTTTATCGATAAACCTGTCGAGTTCATCAAGCACCTACTAGATATACTTATATCTAGGTGAGAGTGCAGTTTTGATTAGGTAATGAAGGGACATAATATCATAAGATCAATATAATTAATATTAAGGTCATTGATAGGTTACATATGAGACTTGAGAGTAGCTAGGTACCTATATTATAAATTATAATACTTACGTAACAATTATAGGTAACTACCTGACGTCATACTAGATATGCAGAACGCTTAGACAACCATGACACCATATTTATCAAACCTAATGACTCAATGAACTGCCAATGCCATACATACAAGGAGAGAATCTATGTAAAATATTGAATCCATACTAATATTATAAATGCGAAAGTGTGTGTCTGTCTGCTATACATTTCCACGGCCCAACAGTTTAACCGATTCTGACGAAACTTGGTACAGGGTTAGTTTATATTCCGGGGACGGACTATTTTTTATCCCGGAAAATCAAAGAGTTCCCACGGGATTCCCAAAAACCCAAACGCTTAACCGATTTGTATGAAATGTGGTACCGAGGTAGCTTGCGTCCCTGTAATTGACATAGGCAACAGTTCCCACGGGATCTTTAAAAACCTAAATCCACGCGGATGAAGTCGCCGGCGTCCTTTAGTATTTTATATTTCACAAAATATCGAATTAAAAAAGTCGTAGATCAAAGTTCTTAGTTTTAATAATAACAATTACCTACCGAGAGTTTTCTGATATTTGTATTTAACCCTGTATACTTAAGCAAATGATTAATTTAAAGGTGGGAGTAGTAGGCCGAACCGGAGCAGGGAAGTCGTCCCTGATAGCTGCGCTGTTCCGCCTGGCGCCGATCGACGGACACGTCTACATTGACGACGTCGACACAGGAGAGATTGCCCTTAAAGTAAGTTCTACAAGTCTTTTCTTCACACTTTCAGAGCTGCTATTGTACGGACGGCCTCAAAACTCGAGTAGCAATTCTGCGAAACTATTGCATCAAACAGGTGCCTGCCGCACTTATGAACTTTTTCTATTAACACGCCACACACACCTAACGCATGCGCATAACGTGCCACGCGAATATCATCATTAAGGTGCTAAACGACTTACGGCCTTTGACTGTACCTATTCACCTTTTCATTGACATGGGAGAGGGAGTTAGCTAAGGTTGCTTGAAAATATCAAAATAGCTAACTTTGTCCGTCTATAATGACAGAACTTATTCCCTGAAAACAAGTGAAAATAAAATCTCAAAAGTCAGATATTATGTACAAACTTACTATCTTAAAAATCTTATTGGGCATACCTGTGCCTATATTGAGTTAAAATATGTACATGTTAAAATTTCTGATTTATAAAAGTAGGTACCAAACCAGTTTTGGTGCAGTCAAGTGAAACCAGCCTGCCTTATACAATAAGTACGAGAGTACCTCGTCTAAATGTCAATCCCTCAGTTGCTATGCCTATTGTAGATCGTAATCGTGCCTGATCTAAATAAATCGATATTTAAAATTCACAGGAGTTGCGGTCGAAGATCTCTATCATCCCTCAGGAGCCGGTGCTGTTTTCTGCTAGTTTACGATACAATATGGATCCCTTTGACAAATATTCTGACGCCGAAATATGGAAGGCATTAGAGCAGGTATTAATGATTTAATTGTTCTCAGAAATCATAATCAACCTTATTTTATGCACCTTACCTAGGACAACTCTTCTTTTATTACGGTACTTATATTACGTCTATGAATACCACCACCGCGCCGGTTCGGAAATTGCGATAGATTCTACTGAGATGAGTCGGCAAGAAACTCGGCAGTTGCTCTTTTCAAATCATAAATCATTCTTGTTCGTAAACAGGAAAAGGATAAGATGGTATATAAAATATCAAGATTGAAATCATAAAATCATGTGTGAAGATTACATTACCTAGGTTATTGGTAATCCTCTAATTTTATACCTAATTAGTTACCAATTACCCACCTAGTAATGCCGTAAGCAAAACGAGATAAAATCAAACCGGCTTTAACATTACTTTGTTAGAATTTCATTATCAGTGGGTAGTCGATATGTTAGAATGTTATTTATTAGCTACTAGCTGATGCCCGCAGCTTCGCCCGCGTGGATTGGTCAGATCCCCTGCAGCATCAGGATTGAGGAGTTGGAATCCAAATTTTTTATGAAACAATGTCGCAAAGTTCCTCTATCGATTAAAAAAGAAATGACGCAAATCGGTTCAGAAATACATCGGTTCAAATCGGTGTACATAGGTAGAAAAACACAACTCCCTTTTTGAAAGTCTGTTAAAAAAGTAGCCTATGTTACTCCCTGGTCAATTTTCTACTTGTCTGTGAAAATCCCGTCAAAATCGGCTCAGTCGTTCCGAAGATTAGCCTTTTCAAACAGACAGACAGACAGACAAAAATTTTAAAAACGTGTGATTCAGTTATAGTATCGTTCAAATAACCATATGACCTTAATATGCGGTAGTTATTTCGATATTACAGACAGACACTCCAATTTTATTTATTAGTATAGATGTAGTCAACCCGCGTTGTCACGAGGTTTTTTTGCTGAATGACACGAGGAGTCTTATCAGTTATCAGTAGAGTTCCGAGAGGCTAGCTGAAAAACAGCCGACACGATAAGATAGATATTTGACACGCCAATATTGATTATGTCAATAGTAGATCGCAATCTTAAAATTGACATGATTGATTCTGGTCCACTTGTACAAGGACAGTTAGCCCTAATTCGCACAGGCGTTAAAAAAGCGCTGCGTTAAAACCCGGCGTTGCGCTGAAAATACAAAGTGCGCGTTATAAAAGCGTAGACGTGTGAACATATACTTAGGAATGCATTCGTCCTATTTGAACGCTTTTTTAACGGATGTTAAAAAAGCTCTCGTGCGAATGAGGCCTTAAACCACAGTTAAACTACAGGTTGATTCACCACTTCTACGCAAAACCTATCTATGTCCCATCATTATTACAATAGGATCTTGGACTGTAGTAATAAAATGATGTGACGTTTTGTATAGCGATAGTTTATGCGGCTAGAATTCATTAAGAGAATAATTTAAAAAAAAAATAGATTTTTCGTTATTTTTAACATAATTAATAATTATTATTAACGTCAGAAGAAATGTGCGGAAGGCGATTAATGAGGTTACAAGGCGTAAAGAACTAAAATATATTTTTCAATTATTTATTCAATTATTTAACATAACAAGTGTAAATTAAAAATTTATAACACCCCCGACAAGTGAAGGTTACAGTAACTAGAAAAGGGCTGATAACTTTCAAACGGCTGAACAGATTTTCTTGGACTATTCTGCGCCTACAATCCAAAGTATCTGAGTTTTCCAAAACATTATTTTCAAATAAATAATTATGTATCTAGGCAATGTCCATCTTGACAGCTTGACATTTGTCAATTGACATAATATTATGAACCTAACGGTTATCTAACCTTCTTTTCTACAAGAAAACTAGAAAAGAGCTGATAACTCTTAAACGGCTGAACTAATTTTTTTTGGATTATAGCTAAGAACACTCTCGATCAAGCCACCTTTCAAACAAAAAAAACTAAATTAAAATCGGTTCATTCGTTTAGGCGCTACGATGCCACAGACAGATACACAGATATACAGATACACACGTCAAACTTATAACACCCCTCTTTTTGGGTCGGGGGTTAAAAATGTTTTCCCGCAGAAATGACCCTTTTCATAGATATTAAATAAAAAATTGGAAAATATATTTTGTCCTTTATGCCTTATGACGTCATTAATCACCTTCCGTACAGCGTGACGTTAGTGCTTATAAAAATGAATAGAAACCATGATTTTTTTATTGAATTATTCTCTTTAATAATGAACTCTAGCCCCATAAACTAGGTAGGTACCGCAATCTAGTTTCGACATCAAAAAGCGATGGGTCGGGATGATGATGAGTTGATGGGCTACGCGCGTGGTGGCAGGTGGAGCTGAAGCAGAGCGTGTCGTCGCTGGCGGCGGGCGTGGAGGCGGGCGGCGCCAACTTCAGCGCGGGGCAGCGCCAGCTGCTGTGCCTGGCGCGCGCCGCGCTCGCGCGCAACCGCCTGCTGGTGCTGGACGAGGCCACCGCCAACGTCGACCCCAAGTATTAAAAAAATATATATTACCCATGCTAATCATGACTAATACTCCCCTTTCCCCTCCAATTAAGGGTAAAGCTTGTGCCATGAGTGGGTACGACAGTAGTTGAACCGCCGACCTTTCGGAATTTAGTCCGCTCCTCAACCGTTGAGCTATCGAGGATCTATTAGACACACATAGCAGATTATGACAATAATAACCAGGTAATACAAGCCATAAATAAGAGTCACTCAACAAAAAGTGTGTACAGATGCAGTAATAATATAATGAACGTGTCGCAAAAGTAACGGCCAACATCTCATACAATCACAACTAAACTACCGACTCACTATCAGTTGTCCAGTCCGAATTGCAATTTTGCACAGGTTCATTTCCCTTTTTGATGTAAACAAGGAAAAAGGGCAGATTTTTAAAAATTTCCACGGGAGATCGCAGGCAGTCGCTATACTGTATCCACGGAAAAAATCTTAGGCGTCATAACTAAACTGCATTCACTTATCGACTTTTTCTTTAGAAATGTGTAATTATTATTTATGAAACCATTTCTACCCACCTAACATTTAAACCATGCCTATTTATCTCAATTTGCTGAATTTCAAAGTTCAAACTTGTTAACCTTTAGAACTGAAGTAAGAGAATATCTAGTAGGTATTATAACTTATTTTTTTACAGTACGGACGCGTTAATCCAGAAGTCCATACGGAAACATTTCTCCGATTGCACAGTGGTGACAGTCGCGCATCGCTTACACACGGTCGCAGATTCAGACAGAGTTGTGGTGAGTACCGTTTTATTCCAGCTACCTACTTCGGATTGAGACTTCACGATCGAACGCAGACGTTTCTGTATCCTGCAGTACTGCTTCACTGTCTGATTTTTGACGATTTAGATTTTATCCGTAACATATGTGTCAAAAATCCTTTTTTCCACGCACATGCAAAATGTGGTAATCAACTCCGATCAGCGGTGTTCCCAGTAGATTACAACATGGGGTTATTAAAGGGGCGGACGGCAGACAGACGGAGAGACAGACAACAGAGTGATCCTATAAGGGCTTTCTTTTTCTTTTAAGGTACGGAACCCAAAAACAAAGAAAAACAAAAATAAACAAATAGATCTAAGCACCTATATAGTTCTAATCTAATGACTAACTGACATTTTTGATCTTTAAAATTGATATAACCTCGCTACTTGCAGGCGGATGGCGGATACACATTTGCTAAGTGTTACATTCTAAGTAGCAAATTGGTGCTAATACACAAATACTGCAAAATATTCGTCACGCTAAAACATGATTGTCGCGAGTAAAATAATTTTCAAAAGGATTTAGATAGATATATATTTTGAAATATGTCAATTTGGATTCATTAATTATATTGTTAACATATTGGGGAGGCCACATCACCTAAACGACACGACCTGATTGTTGCCACCACCATATAAGTAGTACTTATTTATAGATTTTTGAAATGCAATTGTCGCGGCGTCGTCATCTTGGCCTTGACGCTTCCCAAAATCGTATCGGCTTTTATATCCGCCTTTTATTGGGTACATATTTATTTGTTTATTTTTACTTTTCATGCTATATTCACGACCGTCCAATTAAAGTAATTGCGCGGGCGCTTTTTTAACCGACTGTGGCAAAGCCAAAAGGCAGGGTTATAAACAAAGCCTTTTCGTTTTAAGAGAAGATCTGTGCTCAGTTGTGAGGCGGCGATAGTTTGATGATGATGAGACAATTAAAAGCTCTTATGTGTACTTAGGCAACTTAGGAGACTTTAGTACTTACGAGAGTGAATAGGCATCTTCTAGGTAAACCTACCATCTTAGGCCACTTTCTATCACTTTCCATCTGGTGTGATTGTGATGAAGCGCTTGTCTTTGATGAAAAAAAAACTCAAGTATGTTTTGTTTGTACAGGTAATGGAGGCAGGTCAAATAGTAGAATGCGGCCACCCTCATGATCTCCTGCAGAAAGAAGATGGGCATTTCATTCGCATGGTTAAGCAGCTTGGCTCCGCGTCGGAGCAGAGCCTGCGTGAGCAAGCCCGAAACGCCTACATGCAACATATTAAATACGTAGACGCTGAAGACCAGCCTCAAGTTAAATAAACTACAGACAGTGCGCGAGAAGAGGACTTTCCTGTGAATGTGACCTATACTTAGTAAGCTGCGTACAGACCGGCCCAACGAACGCCCTACGATGGATATTTATCGTTCGCTAGCGTTGGCTTCCGCACGCTCGTTGGAGTTCGTTAATACATCCAAATACATTTAGTGCTCGAACGAACGTTCGTTAGCACTTGATTCCGGTTCTTTTCTCTTTCATTCGCAATTTAATCATGGACGACGACGACATCATTATAATTGCTAGTTTTATATACCAAAACGAGTTAGCAAGAACAAGAAAAAAATAACGATAAGAAATATCCAAGTAATTATCAAATTAGACGTCTACACGCTACGCACTCTTGCTTCAACTGAGCGTTCGTTCGTTGGCCTTCGGCGACCGTCCAAACAGAGTTCGATCAAATAGCTCGATTTCTTTGATGTTACCGCCACGCTTCGGATCGCCGGCACACGCCAACGAGCGATCGTTGGCATTCGCTAAGCCGTCCAGATTGCAGCAACGAAGGTCAACGAAACCCGTTCGTTGGCGTTCGTTTGGCCGGTCTGTACGCAGCAGTAGATAAGGAGACAGTATATTGTCGTCTGTCGATAAATTATTATTCGGAAACTAAGATAACACGTCGCACATTGAAAACAAAAGTGACCCTATCCAAAATCTTGATTATTATGACCATTTAAAGATTTGCGTTTAGCTATTGAGCTTGACGTTTATAGTGATCTAGCGAAAGTTATCGAGACAACAGGGCCTGTTTTAAAAAAAAATGTAAATCAGTACTGCCAATTATTGGATAGTGCCATTTTTGTTCAATGTGCGAAGTTGTGCTAGATTTATTTGGTCGATATTTCTTTACCACTTGCCAGCTGAAATGAAAATAAAACACCGGGCCCTATGGCATAAAGACATTCAATTCGCGCGCTTATTCTACTACTTAATTTATTCTACTTAATATAATTAAGACATGTGGCTGGCAGTAAAAGAATTCACAATACAAGTATTTCAAAATTGTTTTATGCATACCTGCTCATAGTTTGTTTCCTTGTAACCTGAGATAAATGGTGTTTGCTATAATGGTCCATACCTACTTAATTTAATTACAATAATATTTTAATGTAATTTAATATTATAATATTTAAAAAACACTATTAGGGTGCATCCATTTTAGTGTTTAAATTATCTTGAGAGATTTCCACTATAAAATATATATAAGGATCCAGCTTTACTCACTTGTTTAGTCGACGTAAGCCAGACTAGTTTCGAACCGATCCGGGGTCCCTTTTCACAGGGACCCAGAGGGACGCGATAGATTCGACTTAACCGCGACGTGCTTGCGAGCTGAGATGGGTTCGAAACTAGTCAGGCTGAAGTCAACTAAACACGGGAGTAAAGCCAGATCCTTATATATTTATAAGGGTGAACCATGAATCCATTTTCGCACTGACGGCATTCAACACTTACCAACTGTACTTACATTCATTTAAATGTAAATCTTGTAATGACAAAGTGATTATATTTAAACCCCTAACCAAAACCGCTGTGATTGGTATAATATTACCTATATTGGTATATAATTTAGTACTTACGTAAGTGATCACAGAGTAATGATTTCTCGAAATAATTGTCTATAGAGGTGATACAGAGTGTTTAAGTTTGTTAAGTAATTAGTGTAGGTATTTTGAATTGATATGTTAACTTATATATTGCTGTTACATTTTATGGGAAAATACCCTAAAGATGTATTTTGTATAATTGTAAACTTATTTTTATACAAACGCTTTATCATAAAATAATACAAAAGTGCCTAGCTATATAATTAGTAAATTTTTATACTTGAAAAACAGTACAACTGTCTAATAATATACTATTAAATTTCACCTATTTAACTAAATATTAGCAAAGAGCTCCTCAATTTTGATCCTTAATCTTGATCCTGTATGCAATATTCAAATAAATTGCTATAAAATAAATTATTTAGGTAGGTACCTACTTCAAGCTTGTACAATTTGTTAAATCATTTTATTTTCTTGAATAAAATGTTCAATCTGTTTGAATTTGCATTAAATATGACCGATTATTATTAACCATCAACCCAGAAATTATAATAATTGTACTTAGTTTATATATATATCCATTTTTGTACATGTATATTGTATATTTTGCCATTAGTACTTATTTTGGAGGTATATAAATGATTGCAGATTTGTAACAAAAATCTGTTCAAACTGAAAAATCTTTACTCTCAACCAATGGACCAATGTTAGTACTTACCTAATAATGAAAAACCTACCTATTATTTATAAAATACAAAATAGACATTAAAAGGCTTCAGCTATGTTTAAAACAAAAAGAAGCATATGTATAAAATTAAATGTGTTCATTCATAAGCATGCTGCATGCTATATTTTTACTGTCACAAAATTGGTGCAAGTACTATAATATAATAACATGCATATTGTATACTCAATAAAAACGAATATTATGTATAAATATTTTTATTTGTATTAACTACTTAGTATCTTACACTTGAAGGTGCATTTAGAATTTATTATAAAATATTACAAAGACAGCAAGTTCAATAGTAATATTATTAATTCCTAAGTAGGTACTCCACAATGTATCCATATGAATGTATACTCAATTTTAAATGTTTATTAAATGTTTTTGATATATATCAGGACAATAAATGTTTTGCAAAAGGTTGTGTATTATTAAAATGAGCATTTGTAGCTGAATATATCATACTAGCTGAACTTTACCATTTTTGACCAAGTCTGCAATTGGTTTGTACTGCAGTATGTGTTGCGAGCCCTCTGGAAAAGAAAACAGGAGTATTTGATGTATCATAAAAGCCTCATAAGAAAGCTCATAGCCACAGGATAGAGCTATGCTTGAAGTTTGTCTACATGATCAAATCAGAAATGTGCCAACAGTAATTAAAAATAATGGTGCACCAGTGTCATATTAAGTTTTACAGCTTCATAGAACACCATTTTTTAACCCCCGACCCAAGTTTGACGTGTGTATCTGTGTATCAGTCTGTGACATCGTAGCTCCTAAACTAATGAACCAATTTTAATTTAGTTTTTTTTTGTTTGAAAGGTGGCTTGACCGAGTGTTCTTAGCTATAATCCAAGAAAATTGGATCAACCGTTTGAAAGTTATCAGCTCTTTTCTAGTTACTGTAACCTTCACTTGTCGGGGGTGTTATAAATATTTAATTTACACTTTTGTTAAATCTAGCACTACAAAAACCATCAAACAAGAAATGAAAAAGAGTAGGCACTTCATACATTTAATTCAATGGTATTTACCCTCTAAATCTATTTCTTCATCCTGATCACCTATCAAGTCTTCTAAAATAATTCCATGTATTGTGTCATTTGCTTTTAGGAAGATGTGAGATTGCATATTAGGATAAATAGCCATTTTATTCAGTTCAAACGTTCGCACATTACTAGGGACAAGATTCAATACTGTATCCTTCAAATGATTCTCCATATTCACTAAATATTCTTGAGCATACATCAATTCTGATGGTGTTAAGTAGTTTGTGCCAGATTCTATACGTTGTTTCTCATCGTTGACAATTGAAATACAATATTTTTCTATTTTATTTAGTCTTGTCTTAAGATAATTGCAAATAATATATTTAATTCTATTAAGTTCCATTTTATGGATCCACACACGAAGGTCTGTTTTGGGAAGCTTATTGATATTTCGTTCCATGTGCTGGATCTGTCCCAGCATGCATTCGACCATGTCGTTGCGGTGCGGAAGTATTTCCGGAGATAAACGCTCGTTTTGCCAAGCGCTTTGGAGTCTTTTCAAAACTGTTTCGGCTGTGATCTCGTCCTCCTCGTCACTTAAGTCTAGATCTTCGGTGTTCATACTTTTCGATAATACCAGTTCAGTCTAAAATACTCTTCAATAATTGTTATTCCATTAGAATTGAAGATTGCATTGAGACTTTAAAGTTTAAACTATAAAACAGAAAACACAGTCATTATATCATCTGAATATTATTAGGTATTTATAAATTATATCCGCGTCAACTTGACAGATGACAGCGACCACAGGGACTTTGTGAAATTCTATTGTCTATAGTCAACACTGACCTCTAATATCACAAGTACGCTGGACTTGCGATTGCCAACTGTTTTTTGAAGCAGCCTGATTATTGCCATCTTAGCGTCATGAGAGCGTGCTCGGACCGCTCGGAACTATGAACTAAAATGTTAAAGCCAAGACATCTATTAACTTAAAAACCATTTCACACGAAGAGTTAATTTTAATCAAATTTTGATTTACGGTTCGCTCGGTGGGCGCTTCGAATCGGCACAAGAAATTACTGGCATTTTGTATGGCAACCTTTTTCAGCGTGCTTGTCATAATAATAATATAATTAGTGATTATTTCAGATTGTTACCCGACTACGGCAAAGCCGAAAGGAAGGGTTAAGTCTATGTATGTGTGTATATATGTAAATATGTATGTATGTTTGTATCCAGATTCTGTGTGTTCCACCGTAGCGCCTAAACTACTGGGCCGATTTTGATGAATGAGGTGTCAATCGATTCTTTGTAATGGCCCAGGTGACATATAAAATTACATGAAATATAAAATTATAAAAATACAGGATTCACTTAAAAACAAAGGGCGACCTTATGTAGGTACACTACAAGTACAGCACCAGCTACTAAGTACTACAAGAAGCATTAGGTCATACTCATAGGCCATAAGTTTACCGTCAAGTGTGCAGCGAACTTGAACTTTGAAGCGCGGCGCGCGGCCTCTTAAATTGATGGCCATAGCCGACACACATTCTTTAGAGTTCCCGGGGTCTCTTAATAGGTATGCGCTGAGGATTGCCACCGAAAGGATTTTAGTGGATAGAATTCTCACATAATCCGCTCCTCTCTTCCCAAAGAAATCTGGTATCTCAAGAAAATTCCCCACACCCTCCCCCCGTCAAAAAAAGGTTCTTCCGCCAATAGCGTTTCTGCGATACATAGGTACTTTTTATAGCTGTTAGTTGTTGTTGAATTAGTCCTTTCCACTTGCATGCAACATCATCAGTTATTATGAATAGGAATGGATAACAAATGGATTGTAGAGTTGACTCTGACACACCCGCTACCCGAGCCGCTAAGGTGTGGAATGCCCTTCCGACGTCTCCGTGTTTTCTGCCACGTACCTACCTTCCTATAACCTAATTATATTTTCGCAGCAAGAGTGAATAGGTACTTGCTTTTTCTAGTCAGCACACTCTTACCCAGGCTTCATCATTGCTTTTTACTAAGTATGATTGAGCAGTGACAGCCTATTGGTTGGGACGTCGGCTTCGTATTCGAAAGGCCCGGCGTTCGATCCCGGGCACGCACGTTTAACTTTTCCATAGAGATAGAATATATAGGTACCTAAATTTGAATTTTCCGAGTTAGTAGGTAACTATGTGCGTTCAAGCATTTAAATATTACTTGCTATTAACGGTGAAGAAAAATATCGTGAGAAAACTTACATGCCTGAGAGTTCTCCATAATGTTCTCAAAGGTGTGTGAAGTCTGCCTATCTCATCCGCACTTGGCTGTAGCGTGGTAGATATATATAGACATACTATGACCTATGAATATGGCCTGTAACAATAGCAGGGTTTCTCATTCTGAGAGAAGACTCGTGCTCAGTAGTGAACCGGCCCGGCGATGGATTGCTGATTATAAAAGCATGATCGCTGTCGAGAGCAAGTCTGTCTAGCAATAAAATAAAACATCACAAATTAGATCGACGTCAAAGGCCAAATTCTTGAGTCATTGATCTTTACCTGTCCCGAGGGGACTACTTATGGAAATCAACAAGTTACCTATAGCTGTGGTTATAAGTAGTCAGCTGAGTCATACTTTATTCCATACTACAGCCACCTACAGCTATTATTACAAAAATTGAAAGCTAATACGTGGGCCTTCATAGTTCGTACAAAGTACCTGTACTATTATGTATTAGTACTAAGTACTGAGCTAAGGCACAGAAATAAAATCGGTGGGGTCGCGAAAACATACGGCTCAAATACCTACTTACATACCTTAGAAGTATAAACAACAAGTCATTTGTAAGTAGCCATGAGTTAAGTATTCGGTAGGTATATGTTAGCTGTAATTACTATAGAGAAAATAAACTATATTATAAATATTCAAGAATTTGCGATGCTGTTTGTGTATAATCTTGTTAGCAGACTTATATTTCCAGTGACTTACTTAGTGGTGCCGTAACTATATTAACCGACTTAAGGAAACTCAGGGAGGTATCGAAAAAGAAAAATGACATTATGTTTTTATAGATTTTTTTTCTATATCCAATACATGAAATATATTATGTTCAACTACTGTTTGCAAGGAGACAGTAGACAACTCCTCAACCCTGATGCAGGATGCTGCACAGGTACAGCACACCTTTCCCGTGGGGATTCAGAAACTGTATAGTGAATTAATACGGCAGGCAACGAACATAATTTGATCATTGAACTCCGAATTCTTGATGCTGCGGGGTAGTACAGCTCTCCTAAAGGGCGGGGATTCAGGAATGGTTGCTGGTAAAGTAACATTGTAGCTACCGAGCACTTCACACTTCACAATTGAACTCCAATTTATAATTGACTTCATAATTTAATTCTAAGTTTCACCTCAATTTTGACGCTACAATACTGCAGAAGCTGAAGGGAGCCAAGTGAGGAAGGGGACCAAACAGGTGAAGAAATATTAGATAGCAAAATATTAGGTTTGTAATATCATGACTTTCCAAGTGATCGCTGTTTTATGCTTGACCGTTGATTGCCATTTGCAGTAGTTTTTAAATAGGTACCTCTTTGAGTTAGCGCCGACTTCAAAAACTACCCACATATATAGGTTTGGACGTTTTGTTCATTTGTTTAGAGTAAATTGGTTTGAAAGTAATTTAATTTATAGTAAGCTTTTTCAGTGGGTTTCAGTTTTTTGAAATTGGGTTCACGTTTTTTTTTTAATTTACTGAGTAACTATTTACCCACTTTATAATAATTCCCGTGCCTATATTATGTCTATGGGCCCGTGTCTATGGGTACGTCTACATTATTCATTTCCTACCGACTACCGTTAAGGCGCACAGTGCATCCGAATAAAAGGTAAAATTTCATAGTGAAGGTAAAACAGCATGGTAAAACAGCTAGGTATCTAATACCAATCATGAAATTGAAGAGTTAGTTCACTTCCGATACATACTTCAAGCAAGTACCTACCTAATTACTACTTATAAATGTACAAATTTCTGACTCTAATCACGTGGTTTATGGAATATCAAAATCCACCAGTAGCGAAGCCGGGGCGAGTCTTTAGTTTCAAATAAGTGGTCCTTGAAAATAACATCCAAATACATAATTTATAATCTACCCCCTTTTGCAATAAATATTCCTTGCAATAATAATATGATCAGTGTTGCCAGTGGGATCCATTTTATCATATTTTTATTCAATGTTTTTTTTTTCCGTTACTTTAGTTTTTTGTTGTTTATGTTATTTTATTTCTCTTTTGTTTCTGTTATTTATTGATTTTGTTGTTGATGTTATTTTATTTTTTGTTCTTTCTGTGTTTCTGTTATTTTTTCTGTTGTTTTTGTTATTTTATTTTTTAAAAATAGGATAAAATGTGAAAAATAAATAAATGAGAGAAAACAACATGATCAGTAAGCCCTCCCTGTATAAGACAGTTGCCGGGTAATGTATTCACCCTATTATCTATATCTAATTATGAATATCGATTTTTTTATGACGGTACTTTTAATCCCCTTGCTGTTATTATAAAAGACAAGTTCATCGGTCCAAAGATCGAGTAGCCTCCGCACCGCCTTGGCATCCCCGCCGGAGATTGGTTATAGCAAACTAAAGACTGGAGTAGTTCGTGAAGCGATTTTCTTCAGTATTTTTGGTATTAACCATCTCGGGGCGACCTATCCACCTGTAACCCTTTTTTTTTTAGTGAGTCCTAAAGAAAGAATTTGTTTGAACACCATAAAATATCCCGGACTAAAATATTTTTTTATAAAATTTTAATACAGTAATTTAGAGCTAAAACATAATATTAAAAATAATTTAATATCTCTGTTATCTTCTGCAAGAGGGTCTTTCGCTTTTTGTATACTCGTGTGTGCTAATTGTTTTTAACTAGTGTTATTCTGTTCTAAAGGTTAACACATAAATAAGCCATAAACAGACATGGCAATCACAAGCATGGACCCCGGACCTGGTGTAGCCGCTTTGCAAGCGTGGGGCGGACAGGCCATGGCGTACGGCAGCAATGAAACTGTCGTCGACAGAGTACCTCCAGACATGCTGCACCTCATCGACCCACACTGGTAAACAAATGTTACATATTTTAGAGCGGTCATGTAAACAGCCAAAACAAATTATGGCCTGAGTGTACTACATTTACATTAGGGTTAGGTATTATGTCTTTCGGTTCTTAAAATCTCAGAAATTAACTCAGTATAAGTAGTTTCTTGACAATAGTATTGGGAATTAAGAGGATTTAAAAGTATAACTTTTAGTATTTAACATTATGGTTCCAAAAGTATTCTGTTTTTTTTAAATTTATCATACTACCTACTCAAATATGTGTGTTAATTTTTATAGGTATCAGTTCCCACCAATGAACCCGCTATGGCATGGCTTACTCGGTTTCGTGATCGCAGTTCTAGGCTTCATCTCCATTGCAGGCAACGGAATGGTCGTATACATCTTCACAACCACAAAGGTTTGCATTGCTCCAATTTGAACATACGATTCGTGAAGATATCTTATTCTAATTAAGAACAATTTCTTATTTCAGACTCTCAAAACACCATCGAACATCCTCGTAGTGAACTTAGCGTTTTCCGACTTCCTTATGATGACAGTAATGTCGCCTCCCATGGTGGTAAATTGTTTCTATGAAACGTGGGTGTTTGGTAAGTAAAATAATAAATAATTAAAACCCATGTCGAATTTTACATCATCGAACAAATGGAGACATATTTTTAAAATCCTTAAAGATGACAGAATATTTTGTTCTCTTAGCGCTTCGTTCGGAATCGATTGGCTTGAAGCGATTCACAATCTCTATTTGAATTTTCCTTTTTATTAGGACCCTTGGCATGCCAACTATACGCTTGTGCGGGTTCATTATTCGGCTGTGGATCCATCTGGACGATGACGATGATCGCTTTCGACCGCTACAATGTAATCGTAAAGGGCATCGCCGCAAAGCCAATGACAATCAATGGTGCATTGCTACGAGTTATGGCTATCTGGGTCTTCTCATTGGCATGGACAGTAGCACCTATGTTCGGATGGGGCAGGTTAGAAAATTTCATATTTAATATGTTCACAGAATTCTTTATATCACGCCTTTACATTTTCTAAAGTTAGGTACTGTATCTATAGTCTTTATAGAGTGCATCCCTAGTACCTACTCATCCTATTAAAAAATTGTTTCTTTAAAATTCCAAATCTCTATTTCCACC
Source organism: Maniola jurtina (assembly GCF_905333055.1). Classification (NCBI taxonomy): domain Eukaryota; kingdom Metazoa; phylum Arthropoda; class Insecta; order Lepidoptera; family Nymphalidae; genus Maniola; species Maniola jurtina. Next base: position 8,256,301 of record NC_060032.1, read on the forward strand.
TGTATTGCCTGTGTGTTTGTCAGTCAGTCACTGTGCTGTTTATACATGTGTATGGAAGAAACACCTTATTGCAGATAGTTATTATTTTAGTTGTAAGCATGCACTCCAAGGTATTTCGATTTTATGGTTGCACCTGTAAAAGTGGTATTGTTACTGGATTTGGGTAGAATAAAATGATTTTTTTTTTCGTTATAGATATGTACCAGAGGGCAATATGACCGCATGTGGAACCGACTACTTCGACAAATCTTGGGCGAACCGCAGCTACATCTTGATCTACTCGATTTTCGTCTACTACACGCCTCTCCTTCTCATCATCTATTCTTACTTCTTCATTGTTCAGGTCTGATAACGTTTGGTTTTAAAAAAAATAGATATTTTAAAATATCAATTGCAAGGTATTTTGTTGAACAAAGGCTTTGTTTTAATCGGTCGGTTTTAATATGTATGTAAGTAACTATGTAGATTTGTGTTTATGTCTGTTCCACAGTAGCGCCTAAACTACAGAACTACTTTGTTATTGTTTCGAGTGGGTGGAATATCAAATGAAAGAGAAAAAAATTCTTAGTTCATAAATGTAATCTACCTAGTATACCTAATGATAAAATACGCCGGGCGACAGAAAATCAATTTTACTATATCTATCGCTATCTATCGGCAGTTGACGGGTAGTAGTCGGGTTTTAGGGCTGTTTAACTTCATCTTGTTTGATTTTCGAAACCAGGCTGTAGCAGCTCACGAGAAAGCGATGAGGGAGCAGGCAAAAAAAATGAATGTGGCATCTCTTAGGTCATCGGACCAGGCGAACACGAGCGCTGAATGCAAACTGGCTAAGGTAAGTAGAAACATAACAACACATTTTAAACGACTTCTAAGTTCACAAGACGAAGCAAGACATTTGATATTTCGAACAACCGGTCAAGTGCAAGTCAGGCTTTGCTCTGTTAGTGTTCCGTACATGTTTTGAAATTATTTTCAATTCATATTGGGTCTATGAAATATTTCTTGTCCGAGCTAGAATATCGCAATAAACCGTTAAAAGAAAAATCCAAAAAGTGCTAAAAAATGTTTGTTTCGGTCACAGCTTACAAACTGTTTCATAAATCGTTGTTTTCAGTATTTGTTGTTTAAAATATACAATATATAACATAATACATATACCGAAATTTCATATCACTAACTAACTAGTTTAGTTTTTGAGATAGCTCCCGTCACATAAATGGTCTAAAATATTTTAATCTTGATTCGATTGACAAATTTAAGATAAAAAATAAATAAAAATATATTCGTTCTGTATACAATAATACCTACCCGACATGCTAGAGTAAGAAAAAATATTTTTTTCCGGCTCCTTTTTATGTATGTATGAGAGCATCCCTGAAAATAATTTAATTGAATTTCCAATTTAGGTAATATTTGGTTTTGGGTCAACGTTCTACTTACATACACCAAATACTAAAATAAATAAATACTTAAATTTCTGATTAATAACTCATTTCGTCTACGAGCTAGAGAGCTGTGACCGGCGGACAGACAGACAGACAGACTGTAGAGTGACATTAATAGGGCTCCGTTTTAAGTTTTTATCCTTTGGGTATGGACCCCTAAAAACGACCAAGAAGGTTACCTAAATAATTTCGTATACCACGTAGCGATCATGTCCTTCGAATTATGCTTGAATTCATGTGAGTTACATGTTTTAGGTGGCATTAATGACCATCTCACTATGGTTCATGGCGTGGACACCTTACCTAGTCATCAACTACGCCGGTATCTTCGAGACCATGACGATCAGCCCCCTCGTGACCATCTGGGGGTCTGTCTTCGCCAAGGCTAATGCCGTCTACAATCCTATTGTATACGGCATAAGGTTAGTGGGCCAAAACAAAAAAGAAAGATGGGGGAAAGATAAAACGGCTTTACCTAATATTTACCATCAAAAAACATATTTGTGTTGGGATGTCCAAAAATTGGCTGCACTCAACAATAATTATTGCTATCTAATAAAAAATATTGCAATGGCGGAAGCATATTATTCGAAGACAGTTAGCTAACTTTGGACCGAGTACTTAAATCTTTTTTTCTATCTCTCTCCTATCTGCAATCAGTCCTTGGACTATAAACAAATTTGGGATTGAGTAATTAAATGATGAAAAAAAATGTTAACTGATTTCAAAGCTGCTAGATATGATAGGATAGGTATAAATGTAATTACAATTATCTACTATCGAGGCCTGCGGAAGTTCATAAGAGAGACAGCTGTCGGTTGATGACGACGATTGAAAATTTATTAACTAACTAAGTACCTATAGTGGAAAATCGAGAGAAATCAGCAAATGAACACAACACTGACACATAATACAATGCTTGCAGCCACCCGAAATACCGCGCAGCGCTGTACGCGCGGTTCCCGGCGCTGGCGTGCCAGCCCGAGCCCGCGGCCGACACGGGCTCCGTGGCGTCGGCGGCCACGGCCACCGAAGAGAAGCCCTCGGCGTGAACGACCCCGCTCCACCTGCCGACGATTCTGCCAACGCGATCTTTATTATTTTTATACGTGAAACATTATTGTACAAAGTTAATAACTTGAGCACAGAACGCGAGCTGCCGAAGTATTCAGGCCTTTGCCTTTAGCCTTTGTAGATATCATCCTGCATATTTTCCGTTCGCGTTGTGTGCTTCGAGTTGAACGTTGCACACATTTATGCCTTTGTTTGTAAACATTGGCCGGCGGCATAAAAAATACAAAAAAAGTGAAGGGAATCATGTCGCTAGGCCGCCCCAGAAACCATGAGACTGCTCCCATTAGTACCTAATACGTAACGCAATGAAATCTAAATGACGAAAAAGACGCTTTGTATCTTGGACAAATAAAGTTAACGACAGGCAAAGTGGTTTATGACCACATACACAAGACTTATTATTTCAATCTCCTATAAATCTCCTAATACAGCCGTTAATTAGGTTGGTACAGGTAGTTCACTTTGGTATGGGACATAGGTGTCTACAGATATCTAGTACGTCTAGATAATTTTTGACGTAAAAATAAATAAAATCGTAAAAAGACAAAAGAACCTGGCTTTGGGAGCTCTGTTGATGATAATAATGTAGTAGTCATTGATTTGATATATTAATCGAATGTATTATTTCATAACAACCCTTTTAAAAGACATTCTCTTTGATGTTGCTTAGCAACGAGAAATATACACATTAGCGCAATCACAATATGTCAGACATTGTTGGCAAAATTCCTATAAAATCAAATACTCGGACAGGGAGATGTGATAATATAATATCAGTGCCTGTAATCAAGTGACAATAAATTAAAATTTACTGTTTATCATTTACATTTTGAAAAAAACAATTAGAAAATAAATAGAGAATCAGTTATGGCTTGTAAAACATCATTCGAACTTCACCACAATTTTCCAAAACTAGCAGAAGAAACTGGATTCACATTTAACTTACATAAGCCACGAGTTCATATTAATTGGAACAAAATAAGTAAGTTAATGCTTCATTCATAGTTAACTAGAGGATGTCTGCGACTTCGTCCGCGTGGATTCAGGTTTTTAAAGATCCCGTGGGAACTGTTTGATTTTCCAGGATAAAAAGTTGCCTACGTCAATTACAGGGACGCAAGCTACCTCGTTACCAAACATACAAATTGGTTAAGCGGATGGGTCTTTAGGAATCCCGTGGAAACAATTTAATTTTCCGGGATAAAAAGTAGCATATGTCCGTCCCCGGGATATAAGCTAACTCTGTACCAAATTTCGTCAGAATCGGTTAAACTGTTGGGCCGTGAAAAGGTAGCAGACAGACACACTTTTGCATTTATAATATTAGTATGGAGAATTAATATGTAGGATTGAAGTTTCTTTTTGATTTTCAACATAAGCTTCTTTTTCCAGAACTTATCGACATTGAACATTTAATAAGAGACAGAAAATTTGTTTTGGTTGAACAACACATCAATGATGTAAGGCCTTTTGTACCTAATTACTCTTTTTTATTTTATTTACTTTTTAGAACAATTAAATAAAATAGTTCGATGAGATGCCGTTTCAGGCCAAATTAATAATTATTATTTATTTGTAAAGTTGGATTAGGTAAATATTTACAACAATGTATTGAATTCTTCTATGATTGAGCAGAATTCAGTAGATATTTAAATGTTGACGTTACATTTTGTTAATAGATTTTAGATTGTGTGCTTGAATCAGAATTTGATGTGAGGATTCTTGATGAAGGTGTTTTGAAGATATTTCGTTTAGCACAACTGGCAGTCGAGTATCAGCAGTTTTGTCGACATTACCTGGACCGTAGTGTTTTTATTCTTAAAGAAGAAGTTACTAATTTGCTACAGGTAGGTACTCGATAGGAAACCTTTTTAGTGCTTTCAAATTTAAATTAGGTACCGTAAATATAACTGCAAGAATTGTACCTACCCTTCTTCTGGTGGCTAACATTCTCATTAAATTTTTACTCAGGAGCTTGATGAAACAAAACAAAAACTCAGGGAAAAAGAAGAGGAAAACAGAAAATTAAAACGAAAATCAAAACATTCCATTCGGACCCCTTTACCTTATGGCAATGAGAATATAGCTTCAATGATTTTGAAAACACTAAATCAGAATAAAGGAGAATTATTTGCGTCTACGTCACAAATAGATTCAATGCAATACAATAAATGTAATTATTGTGAAAAGGTGTTTTTGAATCAACTTTATTTAAAAAGTCATATATCCAGACGACATGCTAATGTTCTTGAAATACCCCAAAGAGATACGACTGAAGGAGAGGTAAATAATGGCACCAATACAAAATTAGCTAACGAAGTTGATGAGCTAAAAACGAAGCTAAAACAAATGGAAGATCTCATTGCAAGCAAATACAATCATGACACCCAAACCTCTATTGATGAGATTTCGCAGCTGCCTACTGCTAAAAATGATGAAGTTATTAGTGATAACAAACGCACAAAGGAATTGAAAGACGCTGAAGTTTCAACGAACGAGGATGGTTATATACTTGATAAAATTGAGGAATGGAAGAATGAAGTACATCAAAAATACAACGAAGAACTGAGTTTATTGCGAAAACAAATAATAGAAATCATGAGTACTAAAGAAAAACAAGATAGCACGTCTGTGCATACTGATATAAATATGATGGAGCAATTACATGCTACTATAAAACAGCAAGGAAGTGAAATATTAGTATTGAAACAAGAACTAGTTAAAGAAAAAAGTAGTGAAAAAGAAAAACGAACGAAAATTGAAGAGCAAATGGAGTTTTGGATTAAACGAGCTGAAATGCAATCTAACGAATGTAAATCATTGTTACAAAAGCTAAACGATGTTGCAAATGAGGCACGAGAATTTCAACTTAAGGCAAGCACAGAGAACGAAAGAGCGAATCGGTTAGAAAAATTGTTACAGAATCAACTTAACAAAATATCACCAAAACAATCAGATATGGTAAATGAACAAAATGTAAGCTGATCACTAATCTATATTATTCTATTCAACATATTGTTTTGGATTTTAAATATGTATCTACCTACTTATTAGTGTAAAATTCCTACCTACCAATTATTATAATTTTTTCGTTACTAGATGATGCCTGCTACTTCATCCATGTAAATTTAGATTTGCAGAAAATGCCGTGGGGTGTTTTCCGGAGTAAAAAGTAACCCATTAATTTGACAAAATTTAGTACAGCCAATATTGCTAGTTACAACTTACTACGTACAAAGGCAGCTTGCTTTTCGTCAAACTCGGTTAACGGTTTAAGATGTAAACAGCAACAAACAGACACACTTTCTCGTTTGTAGTATAAGTGACTATGAATTAATTATTTTGAACATGATATTAAAACAGCAATGTTACTACAGGTTTCAAAACAGATTAAAGAGGCCCATACAAAAAGAGAATTGAAGACTACAAAAGACGTGCAAATAAAACCAACGGCAGACTTTATGACTCTGAAAAAGCTGCAGCAAAAAGCACAAGAACTACTAAATATCGATCAAACAACCACTTCTGACAGTTCGAGTGCAAATGAAGACATTGACAGAATTGAACAGGCAAAAAAAAGATCAGAACATGAAGCTGACGTTAAAAAGAAAAAAATACATGAAAAAGTAAATAACAAAGATATCGCCAAACCTAAGTCTAAAACTACTTTACAGAATTTAGATCAAGTGGAACCAGTTAAAAGTAAATATATGGAAAAGAAACAATTAAATATTAAATCTAAATCCGCAGTAAATACAACATCGAAGAGAGGAAACGGCTACGTTTATGTTCCCGGCAGGTACCCAGTTAATTTATCCAACCTATATTTATATTTTACTTAAGTGCATACCTACTAACTAGATAATAAATTATTGATAAAGTGTTTTCAAATAATAAAGTCCAACCTTTTACAGTCCACTAAAAATTGTAAGAGCAAAAATAACTGAAGAGGTTAATCATCGCTTAGTTTCTCTCGGAGTGGATCCGCTTAGCAGCAGATTGCCCCAACACATATTTCAGAAACAACGGAAGCTATTGCAAGAGCAACAAGAGAGCAAATCTAAGGTTACCTATTTATATTGTTTTGACAATTAATAAATTACCTACGACTGTGTGTAATTTTTAACGTTTTAACGCTTTTTTCAGAAATGGCCTTCACGTGAAAAGGTACTGCATTCTATAATGTGCCATTTGGATCAAAATACAAGCAGTACAAACTCGATTCAACGAAATGATTACTTCTCGCCAAATAAGTCTCACAAAAGTTTCAGTCTCTCTTCAGTTTTATCAAATGTCAAAACGAAGGCTTTATCACTAGTTAAATCTAATGAGCCGAGTATTAAACCAAATAAGACGTACGATGACGTAGCAAAAAAAGCAATGGCTTTGCTGAAAACTCCGCCAGGGTCTGCTCAATCTAGCCCTTTATTACTACGTCGTACTAATATTGATTCACCTGAAAAAAAGCCTTATGTTTTGAAAAGTAAGAATGCTCGATACCAGTCTTCTAAAATAAAAACAAAGAACGAGCCAGCAGAGACTAATCAAATTACTGATTCTAGTAACGAAAATTATTCTGAAAATGATGAGCAGGATAAATATCAGCAGTCATCAAAAACTGGCAAGGACCTCTTCGTATCTCCTGAACATCATTCTATAGATAATATCGATAGCCGTAACTCTGCCAGTCAAAAACGGAATTTCCTCCACGAAAATGGATTGAAATCAGAAGCAATAAATGTAACCACAAAAACATTTTTAGATAGTAAAGACAATAGCAGTGACGACGTTGAATCTATAGTTGATATTACATCACCAAGAAAATTTACATCTGAGGAAAATCTCAATAATCCCAAACAAACAAAGGGAGTTTTAAAAAATGCATCTTCTTCGTCTTCCCTTAATAAGAAGAAGGTTTTGTTTGATATGGATGCGATACAAATGAAGTCAGTGAGTGCATCTCCATCGCAAAGTATAACAGAGAAAAGTGACAGTAACGAAAAGAAATATGAAACGGGTATAGTTAATTTAGATACTGAGGAATGGGATATATCAAGGTAAGTTAAAACATAAAAGTCAAAATAACTTGTAAGTAATGAGCATCCATAAATTGAACAACAATGGTTAGGTAAAGGTGCTAGCAATTACTGGCAAATTATTTACTTAATAATTTTATTGGTCCAGATGAAAAATCTTCGTTTTGTGTCTTGAATTGGCCTAGTCAAAGAGTGATCTAGTTCCGTAATGAAGGTAAAATTACGACACAATTAGATTATAATGATTTTAATTTTTTTACAGCATAGAAAACGAACCTGTAAGAACTATCGGAATCAAGACTCATAGTTTTTCCCATACAAGCCCAAAAATTGCTGAATTAAAAAAAACAATAGAATCACAACTAACACGACGCAATCCAACGCTTTCCACGGCGCTAGTAGGAGGAGTTGATGTTTTAGCTGCTCCAATACAAAAAGCAGCAAGCCATGGAGGCAGTAACACTAGTCTCGGCAGTTCGATCCTAGACGATACAGACAGCGGACTTCTCGATCAAAAGACAGTCGTCAAACCAAGGGCAGCATTTGAAAAAGACGACAGCGAAATAGAAACATCAGATTTAATTGATAATAAAATAGTGAATAAGAAATATTGAAATCATTGGCTAGGCGGATAAGCAAAATATAATACCTGAATAACATAATTAAGTGAAATACACTAGGTACATGCTTATTAATTGAAGCTATTGCTTAATATACATATTATAAAAATAGCTACTTACATCTTTTATTTATTATCCAAATATCTATCTCATATTTTCTAGATATAGTAGCCCGTTCGGCCATGACTGCCTAGGGCGCTCAAATTTGGGTCGGGGGTTGGCATGGCGAGGCAACGTTATACTGAATTTCGTCAAAATCGGTTATGGGAATGGTCATGGGCATTAATAAGATACCTACCTACCAGACAAAAAGACGCACACTTTCACATTTTTAATACTAATAGTATTAGTATGGATTAGGTAAAAGCGCGCGTTACCTGGCCCCAACTTTGGCGGTCATTTTTTTTAACGGTTGTTTTTCCAAAAACTGTCAAGAAACTTACGATTTTAAACTACAGTGCGACAAGGATCTTTTGGCGCGTGGCCAAAATGGGAACTAACGCCGCCATCTTGTGAAGTAGCACGCTGCCACAGTTTGTGTGGAGTTGCTAGGTATTCTAATAAAAAAATCTGAAATTCATTGTTTTTTTTTAATATTAGACCCATTCCATATACATTAACATAACGATATAGGTAGGTACTGTTAATAGATACAGCATAAATGTGTCTGCATCTTATAAAATATTTCGCACTGCGTAAATATAAAAGTTGAGCAGATAAACACGATAGATTGCAAGTCCATGGCCTATCAATTGTTTTTATTTTCTTTTCTCGATTTGGAAACGGATTTCCCATTTTTTGTTCCAGTTGAAATTAGATAAAACTGCCTCGGTTTCAACATTGACATTTTCAATATTGAAAATGTTTAATTTACATGTCGGTCATTTAGAAATTATTATTTGCTGTTATAGTGGCGATAGATTTTAAATGTAGAAACAACTAGCTATTACGGTTCATGAGATGTATAGGCCGCGCCACTGACAAACAGACGGACAGCGGATGCTTAGTAATAGGACGTAATACACTAAATAAGTATGTAACTCTAAATAATGACAGTTCCAGTTTTTAGCAACTAGCATGACTACAGAAACACTACCTTATGCACACTTGCACAGTTTTTTCTAGTTATATTGTAATATAATAATTATATCAAACAAATTTTGTTACCAATTATGATACCTAACTAATTACGAACTTAATGATGGTCTTCTTATAATTGAGATGTAAAGCAATTAAAATTAAAAATCAGCATGGATTTTATAACTTTTATTGATGTTATGTTTAAATTTATGTCTCCTTCTTTGTTTCTGTCTTGCCACCACGGATTCTTCCGGTTCTGCGGGCAGCGATAAGACCAACCTTGCGACCAGCAGATGTACCTCTCTTGACAGTGGAAGCCTTACCTGGGGAGTGAAGGGCATGATAAATGAATAGTTCATGTAAAGTCAACAACCACTGACATGGTTCTTCTCCTTGGAGTCTCATGGGAGACTATCCGCTAATACATTTGTTAACCAGATGTTATCAAGCACTCCACTACACAAGCTCCTCCTATTTCTTAAACAGGCATGCACTTGCCTGCTATCAAACCAAATAGGTGATGACTGATGATGCATGCAGCCTAAGGTAGAATGCGCCTGCCTAGTGCCTAGTAGGTGCTTATTCACTTTTCTTTTGAAGGTACCACAATATTACAATAAGGATAAAAAGCAGGGGGGAGAAAGTGAATATAAGAAGCACAAAGCGTTAACCACTAGGCTATCACTGCTCCTTTTTTCAAAGACAATTCAATTTGCTGTTATGTGTAATTGAATTTGATGAATGATCACTCACCTATGTGTTGATGGTTACCACCACCGTGAGGATGCTCCACAGGGTTCATGGACACACCACGCACGTATGGCCAGCAGTTACGTTTGACCTTGTACTTGTGATACGCACGACCAGCCTTGAGGATAGGCTTGTCAATACGTCCACCACCAGCAACTATGCCTGTAAAATTGTTAACCTAAGTCAAAGTTCATAAACTTATATTGATCAATGGTAGAGTAAAATTTTAAACATCAGAAAGAGCCTCTGTGTAATCATAGAAGATTCAGAGTAGGTAAAAGTAAAGATCATCATTACCAAAATCCATTACCCATACATATTAATACTACTTTTTGTCCCAGAAAATCAAAGAGTTTCCATGGGATTTTCAAAAAACTGAAATGCACGCAAATGGAGGGCATCTTCTAGCTTAGTTATAAATTATAATATGTCATAATAACTTAATAACAATAGAAATTAATATTTAATAAAACATGAGCGGATTATCTAGGTTAAAGCAATTTTTTAAGTAATCCACATAATAAATAGCAAAAATTATTGTCCTATTAAAAAATTTCAAGAACATTTCTTTGTTGTAAACAGTTTTACTTACTAGATGGTGCCCGTAGCTTCGCCTGTGTGGATAGGTCAAATAGTTATATCAAAATTACAGAAAGACACTTCATTTTTATTTATTAGTAAGTATAGATTCTGTTTTACATATTTATTGTATTTTTACTTACCAACCATCCCTCTGTTGCTAGAGGGCAGAACTTTCTTGGCACCAGAAGGTAGCTTGACCCTTGTCCGTTTGGCGTCAGGGTTGTGGCCAATGACGGTGGCAAAGTTCCCAGAGGCGCGAGCCAGCCGACCCCTGTCACCCATCTTTTCTTCCAGGTTGCAGACAATAGTACCCTCAGGCATAGCTCCCACTGGCATCACATTTCCTAAGCAAACATCAGATATTTAATACATAACTAGTTTTATCACCACCCTACAAAGTGATAGTGATTTGTGGACATAGCCACCAGTGTCTAAGCTCATGTGCATGGGGTTCAAGTCGGGATTTCAGACTCAACAAGATTTTAAACTCGTCTTCCTCTCCACTTGTGTGAGCGCTTCCTTGCATGTGTGTTAAATCAAATTTCCTTGCAGTACACTATTACAACACTATATTTTACAATACCAGTCCCACCATCTCTATCTTTGCTGTACCTATTCTTCTTAATTCACAACTTATCCCACTGAGAAATAAGGAGCTTCCCTGTCAACTTTTTATCTTTTCTTTTTATTTCTTATGTTTCACTTATCTTTTTTTTCTGCTTGTTACATTTTTTTGGTAAAAATAGAAAAATAACATGGGAATGGCTTATGGGCTTTTGCTGAAAAAATACTGGTAGCCAAGCCAGAAACTTTTTACCTAGTTTCAATAAATACTTACCAACTTCAAGTGTAGCTTTTTTCCCACAATATACAAATTGGCCTGTGTAAAGACCCTCAGGTGAAATGAAAAGCTCCTTTCGTGTCTTGAACTTGTATGGGTCACGGAAGTGCACCACGGCCAATGGGGCACCTCTGCCAGGGTCATGAATGATGTCCTGAAAACAACCCATTTCACAATAATTTGTATCTAACATTATTCTAATCCTAAACCAAACTAGAAATCACTACGAAAAGATAAAACTGCCTTTTTTCTATCCTGGAAAATTAAAGACTTCCCACAGTTTTTCAAAAACCTACATCCACACCAATGAAGTCACAATCCTACTTAACTGCAGAATAACAATAATTGGAACCAATTTATGACTCAATTCGTGGATTAGTGATTATGATAACAAGATTTGATCCTTCAAAACAGCTTGTAAATGAAGAAGCGAGCAAATCAAGTCTGTATTCAGTGATGGAAATTATTAACTTTGAACTCAATTTCAGTACAGTTTCAGGTCATTTTGCTTTGAAATGAGTTCAGATTTGTATTTAGTAGGCCACCAAAGTCACGAGTCATATAAAATTATATCTTGATCAAAAGTGTACACTGTTTTTTTCACCAGCTCTTCAAATATAATACTTTGGTACATCAGAAAGAGCCTCTGTGTAATCATAAAAGATTCAGAGTAGGTAAGTAAAGGTCATCATTACCAAAGCTTTACAAAAAAGTTAGTTTCAATTCTAGCAATTCATAATAAAGAAATGACCATAGTTAAATAGAAAACGACCAATCATTAATTCTAACTTTTAATATAGATACAAAGGTTTCAAATTCAAAGATTTTCTAATATTAGTTGCAAATTCTTTGACTAGTGTTTATTAAATGAATGGATGGAAAATAGTATTACGTATATAGGATATCACACCAATTTCAGGAGTCTAGTCAACGATAAAGTATTTAACTCATATATTTAGGCAAAATTTGGCTCGTTTTTTAAATAACTATGATCATTTGGGCCACGATTACAAGTCATATAAGCACGGTCTCACCTTTACAACCCCTTTAATGTAACCATGACGTTCTGCATAATCCAAGGAACGGAGTTTAGGGGCTCCTTTCCTCTTCTTAGTATGAGACACGAAGACTGAACCGGCACCTTTTCGCTGAGCCCGAATCACACGACCCATTGTCACGTCCCGTTAACCCTCACTGTAAACATGTTACACTTTATTGCACGAAATAATACCATTGTCTGCTTAGTCAGGTTAATCCAAACTTTATTTTAAAGAATTTGAATAAAAAACAACGAAATAAATCGTGATAACTTCGGATGTAAAAATTATACCATCTATTTACGTACATTTTCAATGAGGGAAATTTCAGAAAGAAAAAGAAACTTCAAAATCAAAAGTTCAAACTGACAACCCTATCAACTGACAACGAAATGCACACAAAGAGAATTTTTTTTCTGGACTTCGTCTGTGATGGTGTTTGCTGTCGCACGTGCTGTGCTTGTTTGGAGTGTTTTTTTTTGTTAAGAGTGGCTGGTTTTTGTGTTAGTTGGTGTTTTTTGGTGGTGGAACTGACTGGGAAGCGCTCTAAGGGGGCGCCGCGCGTATGTCGGTGGGCGCCAGCGCAGACGGAGTCCATACTTGTATAAATTCAATAACTTGAAAATATCACAAACTTGACATTGGCTAATCAGAGTAAAGCCAGATTTAAAGAAAAAAAAATTTTTTTTTCTCTCGTCTGGCTTTGCAAAGGTTAGCCAATGTCAAGTTTGTAGTTATTTGTAACAAGTTCGTTAACTAAACAAGTGTGGACCCCGTCTGTGCCGGCGCTCGCCGACATACGCACGGCACCCCCTTAGAGCGCTTTCCAGTCAGATTGAACAAAAAAAAAAACTCCAAAAAGGCAGAGCACGACCGCCAGCTAACACCAACACAGACGAAGTCCACAGAGAATATAACCACTATACGTTTTTATGCACAGAGTACCTACTTTTTACATACACAGATAACTAATACTACCTAGAGTCTGACAAGGATCTTTCAATGGCACTTGAGAGACATCGACTTGGCGTAGCTCATGGACGTATTATAACTATGGACCGATAATAAACTGAAAATGCGTGTCAATTATTTTTGTGTGCGTAAGTCATTTTGTCACTGTGTGCACCATCTAGGGCTGGGACGGCGAATTTGGGTATATCGATACCACATCCAAATTAATTTTCTATGTTACTACGACGGACTACGTGCAATATATACTTATCCATACTAATATTATAAATACGAAAGTGTATCTCAGTCTGTCTGTTAGCTTTTCACGGCCCAGCAGCTTAACCGATTTTAATGAAAGGTACAGAGTTACCTTGGAAGCGGACATAGGCTACTTTTATCGCCGAAAAATCAAAGAGTTCCCATGGGATTCTTAAGGCCCATCCGTTATACCGATTTATATGAAATTTGATACATAGGTAGCTTACGTCCTGGAAATTGACGTAAGCAACTTTTTACCCCAGAAAATTAAAGATTTCCCATGGGATTTTTAAAAACCTATAAATTCCTGCGGACGGTTATTATATATTCAGTAAAAACAAGAGTAAAATGAAACACTTTTCAAATAATTCAAATCAATTTATTAGTATTATTACTATAATTAATAACGTAGGCAATAAAAGGCATATTTTATATTATGTTGCTTTTTGTGGCGGAAAGTTTCTGACAGTATTGAATATTAATTATTCACAATCTTCTGTAAAACATACTTACTTATATTATATCTATACTCAGACTTTAAGAAAAGTGAGTAATGTTATACATATGTACCTTTAGCAGGCAGCAGCTGATACTTATAAATTGGCCGTTTCTCAGAAAATAAGTACATAAATACAGTCTGGCGCTTCCGGGATCTTGCTCTATTATAAAATAAAAAGCCAAGTAAAAGTCATGAATTCTAGGTCAACAAAATTATAGAGAGCTGGACGTAGAAAACTGACTGAGGAAAATGCTCAAAACCTTCGTTTTTGTTTCATTATTAGCCAGCTCTCGAAGTTTGTTTCGTTCGTCCTTTATAACCTGAAATTAAATGAATTAATGTATGTCTTGCTGTTACCTAGTTAGTCAAAAATGCATAATTCTTTATGATGATAATAAAATTTAAATAAATATCAGTAAAACAATTAGGTACTTTTTAATTTTAGAAATTATTTAAACTCACTTGTACCTCAAACCTTAAAATTAAGTATATATTATAACATAATATCTACTAAGTTTTTTTTTCCATAATAATTACTTCTCTCTTTGCTGTACCTATTCTACTCCCTTTACAACCTCTCGCACTGCCAAGGGTCACTGGTAGAGATCTCTTATAGAGATAAGTGCTTCCCTGTCCACTTTATACAAATATACTTGTACAAATAAAAAAATTAATAAATTAATTAATTGTTGGTGTCTTTTTTGTTTAACTATTGTCAAATAAAGAAAAGTGTAACATTACTACATATTTATTTGTAGATAAGTACCTACATACAATTTGAAAGAGCTTAGTGCTTACTGGTTGATGGTATTGACTTTTGAGGATATCTTTCAAATATAGTAGGTATTGCATCTGATTTCAATTTATTTATTTTTAAACCAGAAACATAACAAGACTCTTCCAAATGTTTGGAGCATAGACGAGAATATACCTTTCACTTCCAGATTTTCGTTTTATTGTCCAAATCCACGCAGTTCTAATTTCAGGACAATTTGGAAATCTACAAAAGTAAGCAAATGTTATTTATACGATAAAAGACAAATTTGATTTTATCGATAAAGTGTGTACACATCACTACAAATGATGCCTAAAATAATTCATAAATTAAAATTAAATTGCGCTGTAAAACGTGATTTTTGTCAGTATTACACGAAATAATTACACTTATAACATGTAAATCTTTAATTTTTAGCGATTTTCGGAATAAAAGTCGCGGTTGGTATCGATGAAATAGTTATTAAAGACTTACCTATGAAAAGGCAATTCAGGAACTTGGACGCCTTCTTTCTTATATCTGGAGGCACAAAACACAGCGTCACACATTTTTTAGTTTTTATCTTAATTTTAACCCAGACTTTTGTGATTTTTAAAATTTTATAAAAACGCTGCATCAAATCCCAATGTTTTGTCTCCAAATGCTGACAACTACTGTCACCAGTTACACATACAGTGCGTTGTTGCCAGACTTATATGAGCTATCGCTTTTACCCGAACGGAGGTTCCGTGAAATAGACCGAGATAACAATATCTAGTTGACAAATGGATGTACAAGAGCGGCAACAACCTATGACTACCTCTATTGTTTATATAATATCTCTATGGCGTAGCTCATGTAGCTGTTGTAGAACAAAGGCTGGTAGCCACAGACCATTATCCGGAGACTGCCAGTGCCAGCCTCCGGATTCATGGTCTGTGCTGCCAGCGAATAAAATCTTCTCAATTTTAAGGAATATGTTATAAATGTCAATGTTGAAAACCGAGTAAGTTTTATCCGATGTAGTGTTGGGTAGGACATGACTTGAAAAAGAGTTTGTAAGAGTAGCCTTTTTTTTTGTACTAAGCCAGTACAATGTACCACTTCAAAAGAGGCGAGCCGTCTTGAAGCATAGCGGTTCATTTGAGGTTACGAGTGATTATGTCATCCCGTACTGGCGCATATTATTCTTTCAAAAGAAGCAAACGCGACCGAGAGGCAAAGAGGTAACGCGACGCGCGACGAAGCGAGACAACACGCGCTACGCGGCGGCGAGACACGACGGCGCGCGACGCATTCTCTCTCACTCTAGTACACTCAAACTCGTACGCACGAACGCGACATAAAATGTGAAGTAGTACATTTTGAAATGTTGAGCCGCTCTTACATTTTGACGTCTTGTACGGGACAAATGTAGTGCCTCTTGTAAGTCCTACTCAACACTAATCCGATGGTCTTATCTAATTTTAACTGAATGAGAATGAATGAATTTAAATGAATAAAATCGTCCCTGTTTCCACAGCGAGAAAGAATAATAAAAATCATTGATAGGCCAAGGACTTGCAACCTACCATATTCAAATCTGAATTTCACTGTTTGCATCTTAAAGGTACCTAATTATATTATCACCATGTAAATAGCGTAACTATTTGAGGAGGTAATAAACATGATAGGTTGCAAGTGCATGGCCTATCAATGGGGTTTATGATTCTTTTTCGACGTGGAAACAGGGACGGTTTTTCCAATTATTTCTCTTTCAGTTAAAATAAGATATAACTTACTCGGTTTTCAACATTGATATTTTCAATATACTATTCCCTTCAATATTAAGCTTGAGATTATAGTGATTACATAGGTACTCTTTAGTTGGCAGCCTTTGTTCTACAACTACGCCCCTCTGTCAATGTCATTCAACATTCAAGTGCCAAAAGATCCTTGTCTGACTTAGGACTTGTGCATAATATTATTTATATATAGGTATTTAGGTATATACTATGTACGTACATCTACATTCTACATAGTAAATACTAAATACCTACAGTGGCAGTCACGTTGCAAGCGGCGTGGGTCATTATTATTGTGGCATATTCTGACAAAAGTACCTACTTGGTAGTATCAGACTCGGTATTTTAGTTAGACCACGTTCGGATTGTGTTTATCGATTTCGACGTAGTTTACAATTTACTTAAGACTTTCTAGAAACTGCTAAATCTCTTGATAAATTGTTAAAAATATTATTACAAAAATTCAAACTAGTAAATAAGTGGAATACGATAGTTTTTCTGAAACTGATTTGGCGATTTCTATTGTGTGCTCATTTTGTGCTACTATACGAACTTTATCAGTTTAGTGAGAAATCAATAAGATTTAATAATATTTACATTTATTACTAACGACGGACTGTAACTAATTTTTTATACAGCTCATAGTAAAATTATTAATAATTGTTTTTGAAAATGGAATGTTTTATGGATTGTTATATTTATCTCAAAAGAACATTCTCTTTAAATCTGCTATTGAACTAATTACAAGGTGAGTGAAATCATTTCATAATACTTTTATCTGTGTTTGAATTTTATAATGAAAATTAAAAATGTAAATTTATTGTTAAAACCCCGACCAAGTGCGAGTCGGACTCGCGCACCGAAGGTTCCGTAATACAGAAGAAGTAAAACAGTAAAAATCACTTGCCTAACGAACCGCAACACTAACTTTGTTTGTAGAGGTTCATTGTTAATATAAAAAAAACTATGATAGAGAGTTTTATTTTCTGTAAAATATACATAAACTTCTATTGACCATTATTATTTCAGATTTTTCGATTGGTAAACTTCAGAGATAAGGGGGAGGAATGGTATTTTTTTCCAACATTTTTTCAAAAACGATTATGCGTAAAAATAAATAAAAATCTGTTTTAGAATGTACAGGTAAAGCCCTTTCATGTGATACCCCACTTGGTATAGTCATATTATTTTGAAAATTGAAAATACTAGTTAATTATTATTATTATTAGTTCATGTACACATTTTTAACCCACAACCCAAAAAGAGGGGTGTTATAAGTTTGACATGTGTATCAGTGTATCTGTCTGTGGCATCGTAGCTCCTAAACTAATGAACCGATTTTAATTTAGTGGTTTTTTTTGAAAGGTGGCTTGATAGTGAGTGTTCTTAGCTATAGTCCAAGAAAATCGGTTCATCTGTTTGAAAGTTATCAGCTCTTTTCTAGTTAGTGTAATCTTCACTTGTCGGGTGTTATAAATTTTTAATTTACATTTTTTTTTGTGATCTAACCACAAATTCACGGTTAAATCGTTTTTTCCCCTTTACTTGTGCCACTATAAGACCTACCTAAAAATGCTTGACTCAAGCAAAAATATACATGCTTGACGTCAAGCAAGTGGCTTGATGTCAACCAAGTAAATTTTAGCAAGCGGCTTGTCGCCAAAAAATGTACATGCTTGACATGCTTGTCTCAGAAGCCCTTTATTTGCTCCAAGAACCATACTAAACTAATAGCCCTGACTATGTCTGTTTGGTTTTTAAGAACTCTTCAATCAGGGCAGCAGAATGGTTCCTCATCATTCATCATTTGTAAAATATAAGTATAAAGGATGAACATTGAACCCCTTTTAACTTTTACGATTGTATTGTTTTACATTAGCCGCAACTTTGAAAGATAGACTGTTGAAAGAAAAACCTAGAAACATGGTAAAATACCTAAAACAGGCAAAAGATGCCCATCATGTAGGAATTAAAACAAAGGTACTAAATATCTCAGATAAGGAAATATTTGTAGGCAAAGATGTCAGTGGCTTAGCTATGTTAGCTGCCGTGGAGACGCTGCCGGCGTCGGGCCTGGCGCCCAGGCTGCTTCCGCCGGCGCGCAACCCGACCGGAAAGCACACCGTCCATTGGTTTAGGAAAGGTCTACGCCTTCACGATAATCCAGCTCTACGAGAAGGCCTCGTTGACGCTACGACGTTCCGATGCGTCTTCATCATCGACCCCTGGTTTGCTAGCTCGTCCAATGTCGGAATAAACAAATGGAGGTATGTACTTGCTCAAATGATTTAATAATGTACTAGCTATCTGTCCCGGCTTCGCTTATGTGTAACAACATTGATCCAAGTTGGCAGAATAATATAATCATGTCCTTAGTTGAGCCACGGAGTAAGGATAGTATGTCACTCTTTATACTGTAGTTGAGTTGTATGAGAGTGGGTATGGAAGCATATACCAGAAGGCATGCCAACCCCTGCTATTATGTGAATAATGGCTAGCAGTCATATAATTGTATGTATGAAATGCATGCACTAAATACCTAGTTAATGTTAAGTCTTATGTTAATGATTTGCTGTTATCCATTGAAGAGTTTTGTCCTCCACTTTCGTTAATAACCAAAGAATTGTCAAAATCAGATCTAATTTGATAGAATTATAGAGTAACATTAAAAAAAATTGCTGGATAGAATAATCCTATATAATGAGTGTTAACCCAGAGTTTTAAGTATGGTCACTCGTAAACTTTAACTTTTCCGCTTTAGGTTTCTTTTACAATGTCTCGAAGATCTGGACAGCAGTCTCAAGAAGTTAAATTCCAGACTGTTTGTGGTTAGAGGGCAGCCCGCAGACGCGTTGCCAAAGTTGTTTCGCGAATGGGGAACCACCGCGCTCACATTTGAGGAGGACCCGGAGCCCTACGGGCGCGTGCGAGACCATAACATTATGACAAAATGCCGAGAAGTCGGCATCTCCGTCACCTCACGGGTTTCTCACACTCTTTATAAGTTAGACAAGTAAGTTGTTTAATTTGTATTTAATCGCCCGAATATTAATTTTGGAAGGCTTATGAAAGCTGTTGTCATATTACTGAATAGTGTCCCACCGAAAGTCCATTTCTGGCCGTAACCGAAGCTAAAGATGAATTAATAACCCTAAGAAATTCAGTTCAAGATTTGCTAAAAATGAATAAAATAATGGTTTTTTAAAAGTTTATGTTCACTGTTCACACTTTAAAAAATGTTAACTGGGATGATATTTATTTACTTAGAAGTAGATTAGACTTACTTCTAAATGGAGTTCTTTCAAATTCGGCGCTTACTAGAAACCTTCAGCTTCTGCCAAAATTTCGTACTATTTTGGCCGAAGCCAAAGGTTTGGCCGAAAGTGGGTTTTTGGCTGAAGATGACTGAAGCCGAAGGTTCGGTCGGACACTAATACACTATTGCTAGGATGTATAGAAAAGAATTAATTGTATGGTTTGGTTTTCAGTATTATAGAGCGTAATGGAGGTAAGGCTCCTTTAACATACCACCAGTTTCAAGCGCTGATAGCGAGCATGCCGCCGCCGCCCCCGGCCGAGGCGAGCATAACAGTGCAGACACTTAACGGCGCTGTCACACCCATCGCGGACGATCACGATGACCGCTTTGGCGTACCTAGTCTTGAAGAACTTGGTTCGTGGTTAAAACTTTAACTTTTTTACATTATGTAAAGGGTAAAATCTTGGGTAGGTAAATAATCCTTCAGCAGGGGTCGGCATTCGGCAAGTAATTTTAAGTGGGGTCCGAATACTTTATTTTTTGGTATAGTTTGAAAATTGCAAGATACCTACCTACCTACTAATTGAACACATTTTAATTTTTTTTTTGTGATGTAACCACAAATTCATAGTTTTCGGCTTTTTTCCTTTACTTGTGCTATAAGACCTACCTACCTGCCAAATCTCATGATTCTAGGTCAACGGAAAGCATCCTATTGGTTTTCTTGACAGACACGACAGACAGATAGATAAAGTGATCCCATAAGGGTTCCGTTTTCCTTTTGAGGTACGGAACCCTAAAAGTTTAGTATAATAACCTAAATATTCCGTATTTTATAGTATTTACCAGAATATTCCAATTTGTAGGTATGCGCAATTTTATTACGTTGCACAATCTCAAAGTTTCCTTTTGTTGGCATCTAGAAACATTGAGAAGTGAGAACCGTGCCTAAACACGTGCTGTGGGGAAGGCTAGCTTTATAACTCTTCCTTCGCACAGAAGCTTTTCAACGTCCGATGTAAAGCAAAATTAAGAATCGGTCAAGTGCGAGTCGGACTCACACAGGAGGCTTCCATATGAGATTACACTTTTTAATTTTTTTTAATTTTCATGGCGCTAATTTTTAAATGTATTTTGTTGTTATAGCGGCAATAGAAATACACATTCTATGAAAATTTCAGGTCTCTACCTATTATGGTTCACGAGATACAGCCCGCTTACAGACGGACAGCGAAGTCTTAGTAACAGGGTCCTGTGGGTACCCTTCGGGTATGGAACCCTGAAAACTAAAATGGCGATTTCGGCCGAAATCAATGATAACCGATCATATCTATAATCTAACGATTGGTTTCTTAGAAAACGCTTGAAACGTTGTAATTTGCCAAAACCGGTTAAGTGCGAGTCGGACTAAACGAAAACTAATGAAAATAACACTTTAGTTTCCTTGGCGACCATTTTTTTAAAAATTAAGTACCTATGTGCAGCTATAGTGGCAATATACATACACACTGAAAATTTTAACCCTCTACCTATTACGGTTCATGAGATACAATATTAGTGCTTATGGATTAAATATTTTTTTTAGGCAAACATTGGGTAAAAGCGATCATCTCAAACGTTTTTTTATTCATCTAGGCATGCGCTTGACAACAGGGGCGCCGGGTTTTTAAAATTCCCGTGGGTGCTCCAGCTTTTGACATACCTAGCTACTGATATTTTTTTTATTTATCAGTAGGAACTGTAAGGTTATTTTTAAAAATTGATTTGAGTTGTCAAAAATAATATAAAATTATTAATTTATCTAATGCAGGTAGTTTGATAAAATCGATATTTGGCTCATTCGATGTCATACAATCTGTTACTAGGAGGCCGACAAGATTGAACTTGCATAAATACGGGTGTTTCGAAGGTTTTAATTCAGTCTCCTTCCGAGATTCGGAGCGATATCGCATATTTTCGGTATTTGGATTGTGAACTGAATAATTAGATGTTGTGATAGCAATCACGCTCTAATTAAATTATTTATTTTGTCATTAGTTTGTTTAGATTAAAACTCTCGGATAACCTCTACACATTGAACCTGATGTTTTTTGTGTTGGTTTGAGAGGACATTCCAATAATTCGATAAAAATATTTAAATAATACCTGCTTTTCTGAGTGACGCCAATAATTCAGAAGTGGGATGTGTCTCACGTTGTCTTAATTTCGCTTTGGTATCTTTTTGTAAACAACCCACATTTGATTAAAATTTTTATTGAGTTTGATTTGGTGATTAAAATTTTTAGTTTTTTTTTAAGAATTTAGTCTTTTGTGAAGTGGAAAGTAATTTGCAATAAGTGGTTCAGATTTTGTATACATCGAATGAGAAGTTAGTCGTTTGGATTTATTGTTAACTTGATATTAAAACTGAGAGTTCGGCAGTTCAAGGGTAGGTTTTAATGATTTGACGGAGGGCAGGATAGCCCATGATTTGGATTTGACTTAGGGCAAGGAAGCCCGCGACTGACATGACAAGATTGATTAGAAACACGAGGACGTGTTAAATTCAGGACGGCCGAACTGTAAGGTTATTTTTAAAAATTGATTTGAGTTGTCAAAAATAATATAAAATTATTAATTTATCTAATGCAGGTAGTTTGATAAAATCGATATTTGGCTCATTCGATGTCATACAATCTGTTACTAGGAGGCCGACAAGATTGAACTTGCATAAATACGGGTGTTTCGAAGGTTTTAATTCAGTCTCCTTCCGAGATTCGGAGCGATATCGCATATTTTCGGTATTTGGATTGTGAACTGAATAATTAGATGTTGTGATAGCAATCACGCTCTAATTAAATTATTTATTTTGTCATTAGTTTGTTTAGATTAAAACTCTCGGATAACCTCTACACATTGAACCTGATGTTTTTTGTGTTGGTTTGAGAGGACATTCCAATAATTCGATAAAAATATTTAAATAATACCTGCTTTTCTGAGTGACGCCAATAGTACTGTACACACAAACTTTTGTTTTAAAACATTCGATTCAAAATAAATTAAATTGTGCGTCATTTATCTCATTAAAAGTCTTTAACTTTGATAAATCACAATTAATTAAAATTATTTGAGTATGGTAAGTATATTATTTAGATCGCGTTTGTTAAAAGATGAGAATGAGAATTATTTTAGATATTTATAGTTGTGGGTGCTCGGCACCCACTATTTACCTCTCGTGGGTGCTGGAGCACCCGAGCACCCACGGAGTCGGCGCCCCTGCTTGACAAAATCACACCCGATTGAAAGTAATGATGTGGCCTAAGAGGGGACGTGTTTACCTGGTTTTTTTTTTATTAACATAACAATTTCAATATAACATAACAAATAAGCTATTTTTTTTTCAGGGTTTGAGACAGAAGGTTTGAAGCCTCCCATATGGGTTGGTGGTGAAAACGAAGGATTATTAAGGCTAGAACGCCATTTGGAGAGAAAAGCTTGGGTTGCTTCTTTCGGCCGGCCTAAAATGACACCCCAATCTCTTTTAGCGAGCCAAACAGGGTTGTCTCCTTACTTGAGGTGTGTTATTATTAGATTTTTATTGATCTGACATTCTTATTTATAGGATATTAATTACCTGTTGTAGGTATTAATAATACATATTGTGTACCTAAGGATAGACGAACTTTTTTACTTTGTTCATTTTTTACAATTACATATTTGCAACATAAGTTGATGAAATGCCAGCAGGCTGACCATAACTAGAGTGAATGTTAATGCCACAAAGTTGTGTAACTTTGTGCCATCTCTCGCCTGAATTGTATGTTTCAGATTAAGGTAATATGTTTTTTTTTTTAATAAACATAGGTCGATTTTAAGTATAAATAACTAACGATTAGACTCACATGATTAGTCGGGATATGCACGACTAGTTTGGAACCCTGTCCAAGGTCTTTTTTAGGGTTCCGTACCTCAAAAGGAAAAACGGAACCCTTATAGGATCACTTAGTTGTCTGTCTGTCCGTCTATCGTGTCTGTCAAGAAAACCTATAGGGTACTTCCCGTTAACTTAGAATCATGAAATTTGGCAGGCAGGTAGACTAGGGTAGGTGTGCATAAGTAAAGGAAAAAACCGAAAACCGCGTACGGAAAAATTACCCGAGTACGGAACCCTCGGTGCGCGAGTTTGACTCGCACTTGGTAGGTTTTTCAAAGGGCCTCTGTTCGAAACGCGG
Organism: Maniola jurtina; assembly: GCF_905333055.1. Lineage (NCBI taxonomy): Eukaryota > Metazoa > Arthropoda > Insecta > Lepidoptera > Nymphalidae > Maniola > Maniola jurtina. The sequence goes on from NC_060032.1 coordinate 8,280,485, forward strand.
AGCGAATGAGAGGGATTAATCGGGCATACTCCGACTAATCACGTCAGTGTCGTTAGTTATTTATGTTTCAAATGGATATATCACTCACGATAGTTTAAACGCTAAAACATAGATCTAGATTTTAGCCAAGTGTAATGTGTGTTTATATCATATAGGAAAAAACCTCGGTTTTTATTCGGTTTTTTTGTTATTGATATTGATAGGTATAGTATCCGGCAAACAACTTGAGCATTGACGCGACTGGCTGGCGAATGGCGCGTGCACGCGATTGGTTGATCAGTCGGCGCGAGTGCTAGGTCCAAGTTGTTTGCCGGGCGGGTTACCTATAGAGGTACCTAATCGAAAAGATTTACGACTGTCATACCTATTTTTAAAAACAGGTCATATATGACTTTATTTTTACAGTGATTGAATTTGCACATTTTTTTTTCTAGGTTCGGCTGTTTATCCACCAGGCTTTTCTATTATCAATTGACGGAATTGTATAAAAGAGTAAAACAAGTACGGCCGCCATTATCGTTACATGGACAAATACTTTGGAGGGAATTTTTTTATTGTGCCGCGACCAAAAACCCTAATTTTGATCGAATGGAAGGCAATCCAATATGTGTACAAATTCCATGGGAGAAAAATCAAGATGCTCTCGCGAAATGGGCAAGTGTAAGTAAATTAAAAAAAACTCGCTATTTACCGACAGAAGTGAAAACTTGAAAATATGAAGTAAGTGTTTTTTTTGGATTTTCAAATTCAAGTTTTTATCAAAAACTAGCTGATGCCCGCGACTTCGTTCGCGTGTATACCTACAGGTTTTTTAAAAATCCCGTGGGAACTCTTTGATTTTTCAGGATAAAAAGTAGCCTATGTGCTAATCCAGGGTATAATCTATCTCCATTCTCAGCCAAATCCATTCAGTAGTTCTTGCGTGAAGGAGTAACAAACATACACACACACACATACATACATACATACACACAAACTTTCGCCTTTATAATATTAGTGTGATAGTGTGATTGAAATTTCATACATCCCAACATCGCACAACGCACCTTAAGTTTTTAGTTAAAAAAAAATATTCTTAGTAACATTGAATACATTAATGTACTTGTCTTTTCGTTTGTTATTAATTTATAAAGGTTTTTAAACAAATTCGAAGCGATTCCGAGAAAATAACAATCATTGGAGTAAGAATAAAGTCGAGAAGTCTTATAAAAGAGCTTTCTCAAGGTTTTCCTCGCCCCCACAATGTTGCTCTTGTTTCAACATCCCTTTTAAATACATCTCTGTTTATTTTATCGAAATAATGAGAGTATTGGGTAATTCAAATTTGTAGTTCCATATAACTTTCCAAGTAATATCCATATCTAGCTAATTGGGCAAGGGTATGTTCCTATAGCTACAGGGTGGAAACCCTCGCAGATGAGTATATTTGTAAGATGGGTCTTAGAGATTTTTGTATCAGTACTGTTTCACTACTATGTAATGTAGTACATTACACTTTATATTACACTTACACAACAACAATATTACACTTTATAGCCTGGTGAATAAAATGTCATATTAACTTTTAATGACCTTAATAAGAAATATCAAAACATAATCGAAAATAATAAATCAAATGTATCTGTAATCTGTTGATAAGTTACTTAGCAAAGAGTATGTATTACTTAGCAGCATTGTTATTTGTCAAAAAATGTGCCTATGGTCTTTTTGGCTAAAACAATGCATTGTTAAGAAGCCCTAGATAATAAATTACACTTTAAACTTTGATATAAAAACTTTTTATATCAAATCTATCTGTAATCCGTAGATAAGTATTAAAACGATGTTATTTGTTAAATGACCTTACAACTTTGATATTAAATTTACATTGCTAAGTAACTTATCTACAGATTATAGATAGTTTGATTAATTTCGGCCGATAGTGGAACGTCACAATATCTTGATTCAGGGCAAAACCGGGTTTCCTTGGATTGACGCCATCATGATTCAGCTGAGAGAGGAGGGCTGGATCCACCACTTGGCGCGACACGCCGTCGCCTGCTTCCTCACTAGAGGCGATCTGTGGATCTCATGGGAAGAGGGTATGAAGGCAAGTAGTTGACCCTTCATTTTAATTCTCTTAAATGGACGCCAGACATTTCTCCTATCCCCTTAGTTCACTTTAACTTTTAAAATTACAACTGTGCAAGTTAGCTCCTGACAGCGATTTCACCTGGTGGTAAGTGATGATGCAGTCTAAGATGGAAGCAGATTAACTTGAAATGAGTAGGTACACTGTGCCGCAACGCTAAATCGCTTAGTGGCACGGCTTTGCCGGAAGAAGTCGGGTGATAACTAGCCACGGCCGTAGCCACCAGACCATACCAGAGACAATTTAGAAACTGAAAATTCCCAAATTGGGATCCGGGATTCCCCACTTATAAGAAAGACCACAGCGCTAACCACTACGCCATAAAGTTAAATTTCGTAACGTTTTTTCAAGGTGTATATGCGGATATATAGGTGCGGATTTGCTTGATTTTTTGGTTCCGTTCTTGTCACTTCGTTGTCTGTCTATCTGTCGTGTCTATCAAGAAAAGCCTACAGGGCCCGTTGACCTAGACTCGTAAAATTCGGCAGATAAGTAGGTCTTATAGCACAAGTAAAGGGAAAATTCTGAAAACCGTGAATTTGTGGTTACATCACAGAAAAAAAAATGTGTTCACGAAAAAATCACATAAATGGCGCAGTCCGTAATTAACCTACAGTGTTGCCTTGCACATAAGTGTTAGGTATATTATCTTGTACGATGGTACGGAACCTTTCGTGTGCGAGTCCGATCGCACTTGACCGATTTTTTAATTGATGTATAATTTCCAGGTAGTGTTGTGTTGTGTTTCGCTAACGGTTGTGTGGTTGTGGCGCGCAGGTGTTCGACGAGCTGCTGCTGGACGCGGACTGGTCGGTGAACGCGGGCATGTGGATGTGGCTGTCGTGCTCGTCCTTCTTCCAGCAGTTCTTCCACTGCTACTGCCCCGTGCGCTTCGGCCGCAAGACTGACCCCAACGGGGACTTCATTAGGTATTTTATTACAGTTCCGTACTTCAAAAGCAAAAACGGAACCCCATATAGGATAACTTTGTTGTCTGTCAAGAAAACCTATAGGGTACTTCCCGTTGACCTAGAAACTAGAAATTTGGAAGGTAGGTAGGTCTTATAGCACAAGTTTTTTATTTACACACTAATTACTAGCTGATGTCCGCGACCTCTTTCCCGTGGATATAGGTTTTTAAAAATCCTTCGGGAACTCATTAATATTAATCCAGGATATAATCTATCTTCAGTCCCAGCCAAATCGATCCAGTAGTTTTTTTTTTCGCGTTTATAATATTAGTAGGATGGGCGAACGTCAGAATAGGGTATTTTACTCCAATTTTTTGATCCAATCTAGGATAAAAATGATGACGTAAACTGAAAAAACTAAATAAATCGATCAAATAACAAAAAGTTATAACCATTTAAATATTTCAGATTAGACAGAGATAGCGATATAGCATTTTGACGTCACACCGTGCTAATCCCATCGTAGCTTCCTGCGGTTTCATATAAATTTTCGTTTTGCGAGAAAGGGATAGAAGACCCTCCCACTTCAAAATTAAAATGCCTGTAACTTTGTAAATCTTTGTTGGATTTTAATTTTTTTTTTTCAGCGTACCTCATTATTTTTATCCTGGTTTATATTTATAATAAAGTAATAATATTTATCAAATTTAACATTAGGAAAATACCCAATTAAGTGTCCTTTTTTTTCAGGAAGTACATTCCAGCGCTAAAGAATATGCCGACTCGATACATCCACGAGCCGTGGCAGGCGCCCGCGGCGGTGCAAGAGGCGGCGCGCTGCCTCGTGGGCCGCGACTACCCCATGCCCATCGTCGACCACCACAAGGCCTCGCAGACCAACATCGAGCGCATCAAGCAGGTGTACGCGCAACTCGCCAAGTTTAAACCTCCAGGTATTTATTACTAGCTGACGCCCGCGACTTCGTCCGCGTGGATTTAGGTTTTTCGAAATCCCGTGGGAACTCTTTGGTTTTCCGGGATAAAAAGTAGCCTATGTGCTAATCCAGGACATTATCTATCTCCATTCCGAATTTCAGCCAAATCCGTCCAGTAGATTTTGCGTGAAGGAGTAACAAACATACACACACACGCACGCACGCGCGCACGCACGCACGCACGCACGCACGCACGCACGCACGCACGCACGCACGCACACACACACACACACACACACACACACACACACACACACACACACAGTGTGATTTCTTCAATCAGTAATTATCAAAATGAATGAATAAACTATGTCTAAAGTTTAATTGATTTAGAATTTTCTGATCTTATCTATTTACGCACAGGTTTTAGTGCTAAAATAAGAATCTTTGGAGGCCCATAACTTTAAAATCAATATTTTTTACTGTTTTATATATCAATAAATCTAGATAATGACGAGACAAACCGATATAATAGTTTTAAGCGTATAATATCAAAGAATGTAGTGAATAGTGATCACCCTCCTACATTTGAATGAAGAAAGCACCGGAATGCGTCACCTTAAGCTTAATATTAATAAGAAATGAACCAAGATACAAACAGAAATGCACACTTCAGCTATTAATTAGTATCTGAATTAATTTTTTGCAGGGTCATTAAATCCGCAAATAGTGCAAAGGCCAAATGTCATGCAGTCGTCGCCGAGCCCTACATCAATAATTGTGAACATAAATCAGTCCAACTATTTATGCAGTCAAACACCCGAACCGCCACAGAATACGCCTGAATTTAAAGAGGACTATGTATTCCTGAAACCTAGAAATAATAGGATTAAAGTAGATCCTAATAAACAAACACCTTTCAAACAAATCGTTATTATTCAACAAGATCAAAGTCAGAGGGTACAACGCCAGCCACCGGCAGAAGTTAGCTACATCATTAACAACATGCAACGTCCAGTCAAGTCGGAGAATTACGACTTCAAGAAATTAGTAATCAACAATTCAATTCCTAATGAACGAGATACATTTGTGAACGAAACGACAGACAAACAGGAAGCCTATGAGCAAAATGTTAATTTAGACGAATACACTACTAGTAAACCTAAATTATATTTTATAGATAATGGAGTTATCTCCCATGATGATAACGCACCAAATTTTATACCCCAGTCATATGTCAATGATTACAATATAAAGGAAAAATCACAACAAAATATTGATGACACTACACGTGTTCATAACATGGAAGTCGACAAAGATCAAACTAAAGCAGATGACAAAAAAACAGTAGGTGAGAAATAAACCACACCATTAAAGGCCGGCGCACATATGGCGGAGCGCAGCGCGGAGCATTTTTCAGTCAAAATATTATCGACCTTTACTCATTGAAATAATATCTAAAATCAAATGTGCATTCGTGGGGATACTCGCGCATCCGTGCGCAGTCCCGCGCATTCTCTGGTAGAAATTCGCGTAATGTGTCACGCGATTAGAAAACTTCGCGGGTATGCTCTGCGCTGCACTCTGCCATATGTGCGCCGGCCCTAACGCTATTTCAATGGATTTAAATAAAATGTAAATAAGTACATACTACGGAAATAGTTTATTTAAATATACTTTATTTTTTAAAAGTGATATTAATCTTTTAATATGTTTGAATTAATTGTCTAACTCTGCAACAGTCTTCATGTGCTGTTTTAGTGCTTTTGTTGCTTTTGTTGATTTTACTTCTGGTTTCAGACCAGGTTTTCTGCCTTTGTTTCTTTTCAACTCATTAGTAAGACTTCCTAAGATGGTCATCTAAATAGGAGAAAGGATTTATGTACACAGTTACAATACATATAACTATTAAAAATCATAATATTAAAAAATAACATTTGTGTACAAAATTTGCATCATTCTAAAAAATATAAGTTGATGCCCGCGACTTAATTTCATGTATATTTACGTTTTTAGGGTTCCGTACCCGAAGGGTGCTAACGGGACCCTTTTACTAAGACTGCGCTGTCCGTCCGTCTGTCTGTCAGCGGGTCTCTCGTGACCTCTAGAGACCCGCTGATAGGCAGAGACCTCAAATTTTCACAGAATGTGTACTTCTATTGCCGCTATAACAACAAATACTAAAAATTTCTTGCACGATGATACGGAACTCTTCCTGTGCGAGACCGACCGATTGCCGATGCACTTGACCGATTTTTAAAAATGCCGTGGGATATATAGTAACAGTAATGCCTGTCACTCCAGACCTTGCAAAAAATCATGTTGATCTGTTGCGGCATGCAGTGATTGAAGGACAAACAAACACACTTTCGCATTTTATAATATAGGTAATGATTTAATTAGGTATATCATAAACAATCCAAGTTAGATCTCATTCTGTAAACAAGGTGTGAATGATTATTAAAAAGAAAGCCTTAAGATAAACAAGTGGTTTTATTTATAAGGGAATCTTAACTCATTTCAATGTTAAAGACGTTTAAGTATAAAAGATAAAATTAGTTTTCTTACCGTCTCTGGTATGTGAACATATCTAATATTCCGACCTTGTATAAATAGATTATCAAAAAAGTATTCATTTTGTTGTGTATCACAATATACAGCTTTACAGAATGATAGATTCATAAAACTGTAAAGTAAAATTTACAATTTAGTTTTTGGGGATATAGAAATCTTAGCCTTAGTAATACCATAATATAAGTTTTCATTTTTTAGAGATTTTGATGAATAACTATTATGCCACGTACAGACTGACGCAAGGTCACATGCAATGTAAGATGAAAGGAGCAGTTCATGTGTGGACGTAGGTCGTGCACGAACCTATGCTCATGTGTTTCTGCTGAGAACACGGGAGCAGAATGAGTGTGACCAATTGCTGACTCTGACGGTTGTCAGTGCTTCATTATTTTGTTACAAAAAGAAGAAAAAGCCATATATTAATTGCATGGCTTTTTCTTCACTCCTTGATTTTTCCGTTGCTGTATCCTTACCTAATTCAGTTTGTGTTCGGCCGCTTCTCAGCACAACCTGTTCAAACTGAACGCTCTGAGCGCACTGCGCGCGATTTTAAACGTTCGTAGCGTACGCAAGGCGTCCACACTGAGAATTTGTTACTAAGTGTGGTACAATGCGCCAATGTAGACGGCAAATTCTTTCATTGCATGTTACCTTCCGTTAGTCTGTATGTGGCATTAGCAATAAATTGCAAGTGTCACACAAAATAAGTACTCCGCTGTTTAAGATTCTGGTGTCTTTAACTTTGTTTATAACTTACAAATATTTATTGTGTATGTATATTAATTATTACTATAAAAAAAAACTATGTAGGATATTTCTTCAATAATACACAAGACAGTGGTAGCATTTTTTTACTATAAACATTTTCATGATTTAATGACATATTTTAATACAAATAATGGGTACTTAAACACATAATAAAATTAATTTAATGATTTTAAATAATTAATATTTCAACCTAGTTGCAGACTGTCATTGTCACTATGGGACCATATTGCTGTGAGAGCCTAACTTGCACATAACTAAATGAATTGTGGTCTGTACCAATTATTTGTATTATAATATTGAATACCTACATACATAGATGGGTTAATTGCCAACTCACCCATCCACTGCAACTAATTGACCACAAACGTATGAATCATTGCGAAGGTCAACTGTAATATTTTTGTCTTGCAAACATCTAATTAAACACAACAATGTATTGTGGTAAAAGAATTTTTCCCTTGATGTACCCTCAAAATTCATTTTACTAACGCTGATACCTGTGGTCTGATAAAACTAACTGAAAAAATATATTTATTTTCAGACCGAGTCTGAATTAATAAAACTTTAAGGCTTCCTTGTCGACTATGGAAACCTTAAAAAGTTTAATTATTAAGTATACTTCACTCAAATAATTATAGCCTCCTTCCTATATAAAACTCTAAAAATGAATGCTTGATTGGTCATTGGCAGCGAACTAACGTGAGGGAACTCTCGGCTTGGTCCTGAATCGACGATATTTAAATATTAGCCTATGTTGGCTACCTGCATCAAATGTACTAACATTTGACGCCTGTCAGTGACGTCGAAGCAGCGTCATTGTTAGAAGTTCCCTAACTGTTGTGAACTGTGTCATTGGTGATACAATTTTTTGCAGAAACAGCCCAAACTGCTTTTCATTCAGAACAAAAAATAAAAGACCACATGCTACAGGTTAGCTGCTTTTGACACTTAAAGATGAACATGATTAGTCTTTTTCAGCATAATATTATATTACTAGGTAGGCACATAATAACAATGAATTGACAAGCTAAAAATAAGTGATCTTCAGCAGAATATTGAGCAAACAATCTAAGTACCTAGTTCCAGACAATAAATTTAACTCATTACTCATGTGCCAAATTTTCATCTACGCAAAAGCTTTGTTCATTTTCTGAATAACTATGGTTGATTTATAATTAATTATTATTATAGTTCACTAACTAAATCTTTATGATAAATCTAACTTTGTTTAACGATCACCAATCTTTCATCTGGTTTTGATTTTAATTCCAGCTCTGCTCTGGTTATTGACCATTTACTGTCTGTATTTTCTGCCCAAAAATAATAAATTCCACTTTCTTTCGGCCCACTTACGGGGATACGAAATCTGGCTGTTTTTCCATCTGAAAAGTTATTCTCACTGTCGCTCAATTTAAACTTTCTGTCTTTAATCGGTTCTCCAAGATAGCGAACTGCACCAGGATGGGTTCGAAGCTTTTTCAAGGCGTCCTTATAATAGTCATAGCTCCTTACTCTATCTACAAGCTTGTTTTGTAAATAGAATCCAGTAGAGGCAACCACCAAGCCACCCCATGCTGCTATTTGAACAAGTCTTCGAGTTGATATTGTCATAATAAGGCACCTAAAGGTAGTACCTGTATAAGTATGCGGCTCGAACTTACTTTGTTAATTGGTTTCACGAGGCAAAGGGAATGTGTCTAAATTCTATTGCTGAATTCACTGATAATCACTTTTTAATAAAATTCAGCAATCAATAATTAATCTTTCTTTTACCTCGGTGAGTTCAATCAAATCACAAGCAAATAAAAATAAAATACCTACAAAATGAAGTTTTTTAAACTAGTACTCGTAGTGGTTCCATATACTCTTTGGCTTTGCGGCTCTGACAAAAGGTTTTTTTTTTTTTCTTTTAATCTGGCTTTACTCTGATTAGCCAATGTCAAGTTTGTGATATTTTCAAGTTATTGAATTTATACAAGTATGGACTCCGTCTGCGCCGGCGCCCGCCGACATACGCGCGGCGCCCCTTTAGAGCGCTTCCCAGTCAGTTCCACCACCAAAAAACACCAACTAACACAAAAACCAGCCACTCCAAACAAGCACAGCACGCGCGCCAGCAAACGCCATCACAGACGAAGTCCGACAAAAAGTTTACAATCCAGAGCCGTAAAGCCAGTTGAAAAATCTGAATTTTTGACAGTTAGGTGGTTTATCACTTGGTGACTTTGATTTTGGTTGGCTCTGGATTCTAGCTCTTTTGAACCTTATGACTTTTAATTTTTTTTTTACTTGTTTTACGGCTCTGGATTCTAGCCTTTTTGAGACTTGGTGAAACCTTTGCATTGCATCTAAGAGTCAGACCTAGTATAATAAGACCTACTACAAGGCTCTTTTGGCTTCTGGCATAAATCGACAACTGCGCCCTCACTCAAGTGCCAAAAGAGCCTTGTCGGACTGTATAAAAATACATCATCCACAGACCATAATCCCTTTGCCACCGACCAGAAAAAAGCTCTCTTGGTTTTGGACGTTTTGTGCTGTGAGATTTTGTATTTTATGATTTTGTGGTTTTTGTCACAGAGCAATCACAGAGTTTATGTGAACATAGATTTTTGTATGTGTTTTAAATTATTAAAATTCATTTCATGTTGCTGTGTTTTAGATTGTGTTAAATTTGAGAAAAATATTAATATTCCTATTGAAATAATTACCATTCATGCAATCGTAGCACTTATGTTTAATTGTAGCAATTGATAAAATCTTAAAATTTAAGAATTTAGTATTATTCTAAATTAGGTAGCAATAATGTTCAAGAAGTTCAAAGATAAATTGGCCGAGGAAGTTAAATCATCTCCTCAAAGGATCCAACAGTTTGCACAAGCTGCTCAGGTAATTGTTTCGAAGTGTTGAAGTCATGTTATAACTCCTAAACTTGTACTCAGTTTGTACTAGATAGGTACCTAGACTGTGAAGTGCGAGTCTGTGACGTTACAAGTATATTTCAAAAGTTAATATCGAAAATTGAAACTAGCGTATCTACTAAGGTCCAGTAGTATGATAGACGGTTGAAGTAACGTTAAGGTTACTGTTAACCTTGGACAATGAATAAATGCAAAATGAGTTTCACAACTCAAGGGTTGTGGACTGTGGACCAAAATTTCACCTTTAACCTTAATCATGGAAGGAGAGAAAGCAGACGAAAAAGAAAACTAACATAATTTTAACGGCCTATCATGCAACTGGATCCACAGATTTGAAATACTTTCATTTAAGGTGCAATTACAAAATACTTCATGTGGATTGTTATCTAGTAGAGTATACAAATATTGCATTTGAATTTACTTTTAATAAATCATTTTATAGGTATATCTGACTGGAACTAACTGAAACCAAAACTGAGGATCTTCATGTATTTAGTTAGGTAAATGACTGAAAGTCATTTAAATTAGGCCTACACTTCAGTACACAATGACCCAACTTATTGGCAAGTGCATATTTCCACATGGGATTTGCAGAATGTGGGTCGAGAAATATTTGCTTTCTAGTTTCAACTTTTATTGAATTACCTTATTATGATCTGCCAGTGCAACTTGTTTTATATATAACTATTTCTGTTCCATATTTGGGTAATTAATATACATTTCAATTTTGGTTCCAGGCAGCAGTATCTTCAGCTTCAAGCAGTATATCAGATATTACAAATAATGATTTATTTTCTATTGGCGATAATGGTAATAAGCATTATGAACTTCTAAATAATGTTTAAGTCTGTCTGATATTCTTGGACCCCCACTACAAATGAATCAATCAATTATCATCATCACCTCATCTGCCTACCCTACCTTTAGTAGTTTCTTTAATACTACAGACTTTTTTTGCATAGCTTTCCTCCATTTAACAGTTTAGTATACCTTAATGTTAACATTAAGTAGGTAAAGTTCAGAAAGTTATCTTGTGCGGAATTCCGCACTTTAACATATTGAACCCAGTAATTTCAATATTATCTATATAATACTGACATTAAGGATTTCCATGTCCACTGTTGGACTCAGGTACTTGCTTCAACAGTATATATACTACAATTGGAGTAATACAGAGATTATCATGGCCCTTGTGCAAAGATGACCTGCAAAATCATAAAGCATCCCACATTTATGTTTGTGTAATTTTAATTCCTGTACTCACATTCAACACAAAATATAACTTCTTAACCTAAGATACATCTTCTAGCATAATTGTATATTATGACCATTTCAGTGATGATTAGCTTTTTGACTTTTGTTAACATGAAACTTTTCTAGATGCTTCCAGCAAAAATCGGATTTCCAACAACCAACCAAATAACTTACAGGAAGTTCACCCAGGAAATGTGCAAGCAAATGTTGAACCTATGGATTATCATCTGACTCAAGAGGTACATTACAATATGTGTGACTTAAATAGTCTATACTGCACCGTGCACGTTGTGAACTAGGCCATACAATAATAGACTTAGGCTATGTCCATGCAGCAGCTATTGAATTTGATCTTTTCACATATAAATATAATTTATAGGTTCTACCTAGACAAGTCTTACGATGCAAGTCGTCGACTTGCAGCTATGTCAAAAGCACAATTGCGTGAGCTAAGCAAAAAAGCACAAGCAAAATGCTAACTGAAAAAGACGCTAACTGAGAGAGAGGTCTGCTGGCTATTTAGATTGTCTTACTACCTTTACACTTGGCTGAATGCAGTCTTTCTCAGTCATTCCTCTATCATTAATGTGAATGGACCATGGCAAATACTTATTTTAAGGTCAAGAAACCAAAATAGTTGAATACTTGAGTGAAACACTTGCTATAAATTTGTAAATTGAAATTAGGGAGCCCAACTTTAATGATAGGCTAAAAAGTATTGATATTAGCAAAATAAGGTATACAAATAGAATATCTTTCATTGCATTCATTCAAAGCAAAAATCGAATAATAAATTATAATACTTTGTTCCAGATGTCTCAAGAAAGCCAAAGACAACGAAGATTATCCAACAGTTCTTTGGCTAGCGACATATCTTTTCGACTACCTAGCTATGAGAGTCCGTCTATGTACCACTTACAAGTAAATTATTACATTCTATAAGTCATGTGAATAATAAACGCTATGTTGCACTAAAAAAAAAAAATTATTAATGTATAATATATATGTAAGAAGTTCAAAAGGGGTTAGAAGCCATTGCTGAGCAGCCAGTTACAAATAAGACATTTTTTATATGCTTTCAGTCAGATATGGAGGTATCGGCGAGTGAAGCTGAGGACAGAGGGTTTGCTGGTGGGACAGTTAATCTTGACCGTGTGACAAAAGAGCAACTCTACTCTGCATATCGCCGTACGCAGGATCGATGTACCAAATACAAAACACAGTATGCAGATCTTGCACGTCATTACAAACTTCTAGAGAGAGAAAATGCAAAAGCTAAGGTAAATATTAAACATGACTTGCTAAGGTATAAAAATCTATGAGAAAGGAATATCAGACTAGTATAATCTTATCTTATACAAGCTTACTTGTCTACTTTTTATTTTTATTGTTACAACTTTCTGGTGCAAATAAAAAATAAACAAAATAAATAAATAATTTAAACATGTAAAACAATTTAATGAAGTCAAATGTTTTTTCAGAATGTTCTTGTAGAGACACAGGACAAGGCACTAAGAAGAATATCTGAATTGCGAGAACAATGTTCATTAGAACAAAGTGCTAAAGTATGTAATAAATGTACATTCATTACTTGTTTAGTGATTAATATAGTGATTAATAAGTTAATTATATTGTATGCCTTGGTTTTAGGCTCATCTTGAGAAAGCCCTTCAAATCGACATAGAAGAAAAAAATATGAAAATTGAAACTCTTAATACAAAACTAAGTCTTCTACAGAGTAATCATGCAACTGTGAGCAATAATTTATTGGAAAACAATAAAAATCCAAATTTATCTGAAGGAAATGAAAGGGATCTCCCTTTAATAACTCTGGCCACAGATAATGTGAGCGTGGAAAAGTTAGCAAATGAAGATCCTTTGCCTTGTGAAATGACTGTTTTGAACAATAAAGTAGAAAAAATGGAACAGTTAATTAATAAATACAAAGACTCGCTCAAGACAACTAAAGAGAAGAATTCTCTGCTAACTGCCGAGTTACAAAAAATTTCAAACGAACTGGATATGAAAGTAAGAGAAAATGATCAATTACAAGCTACATCTATATCTTTACTGGAAGCCAGAAAAAAAATTGAGGAACTTAACGAAAAGATAGAAGAATTACAAAACAAAAATAATTCCAATGAATTTGTGAAAAGTAAAGAAATGTCAATCCTAGAGTTGAATTTAAAAAATGCACAAGAAGAAGTTCTACAATTGCATAAAAAAATTGAAGTGCTGAGTAAAAGAGAAGAAGAATATGCTATATCTCTGGCTGAAAATAAACTTAGTATTCATAAGGAATTAGAAGGAAAAGAAAACGAAATCAAATCCTTAAAAGAAAGTTTAAATAATAGTCAAAATGAGATGCACAGCCTCAATATAATATTAAATGATTACAAGAATAAAATAAATCATTTAGAAGAAGAAAACTCTAAATTGAGAAATGATATAAATGAACTCAATACTGATAAAACAAAAATTTTAGAGGTGAAAACTGAATTAGAAACTTTCGCACAAAAATGTCAACGTCTCGAAAGTTTGATCAATAAGTCGGATGAAGAATATAAATGTCTTGAATTACAAATGAAGCAAGAAAATGCTGAAAAACTAGCAATGGTTGATAGAAATGTTTATTTAGAAAATAGGAATGCACAGTTGCTTGAAGAAAACTCAAAAAAAAATTCAAAGATCAGCCAAGTCGAACAAGAACTACAATCACTTAAAAATAATATTGAAAGTTTAAAAATTGAAGAACATGTAGATTCTACAGAAATTAGTAAATATGTGGAAGAATTGAACGAATGGAAAGTAAAATGCAGTAACTTGGAATCTGAAATACAAGATGAAAGAATAGAACTAGTAAAATTACAGTCCGAAATTGAAAAACTCTTAGCTAATCACGAATTAGTTCAGAATTGCAATAAGAACTTAAATATTACTGTAAACGAATTAAAGATGGAAATTGGTATTTTGAAAGATAAAGTACAAGACACGCAACGGCTCCAATTAAGTTGTGAAGACTTGAAACTCAAAATACATAATTTGCGAAATACAATTACTGTAGCGTCAGAACAATCTAAAACGTTTAAACAACTCATAAACACATTTATAAATACTGTAAAAGACAAAATTACCGTACTTAGTGAAACTGCAAAACAAGACTTAGCCAGCATTATTGAAACATCCGAGAACTTGGAAATACGTAATAAAGCATTAGAAAACGAAGTTCAAAAGATAACAGAACAATGTAATATGATAAAAAATGAACTAATCCGTAACGAAAACGAAAATAAAGCACTTGAATTAAAAATTAAACAACTCGAGGCAGATAATGTTTTATACTTGGAAGAAATACAGCGTACAAAAGCACAACATAAAATTACTCAGAGTGAAATAAATAAATTAATCGCAGAATCAGAAAAATTGAACGAAAAATTGCGTCTTTGTAATGAAGAAAAACTAATATTAAGTGAACGAAATGATTATTTAGTTAAAGAAAATGACGAACTACATACTAAAGAAAAGTCTATCATGGTTGAAAAAGAAATGTTAAAACAAGAGTTCAATAAAGTTTCTAATATGTATGAAGAAATGCTAAATCGTTTTGAAGTTTTGAGTAAAGAGCATGATGAACTACTAGAATTAAAAGATGCTAATATGAAAAAAAACAGTCAAATCAACGATTTAGAAAAACGACTTGAAGAATTTAAAGAAGAAAACATATCATTAAAGAATCTATCTGATTCAATTTCGAAGAACGTTATTGACATCGAGTTCGAGTTAAAAGAAGTTCAAAAGTCACATACACAAATTGAAATGGAAAAAGATCACTTAATTAAAGTAATAGATAACCTCGAGAAGAATTCGCCAGCAAGTAAACAATTGAATGATACAAATACACAGACAGATTTAGCTGGCTCCAATATTAATGATGAACTTGTGGAAAGCAATCAAATTATAAAAACATTACAAGAAGAGATGAAGTTGTTGAAAGAAGTGAATACGACATTATCAACACAAAATGAGCTCAATCTATCAATCATCAATGAGAATGATGAAATATTAAAGCAACGTAATGTTGCACTTGATAACCTTAAAGAAGATAATAGACGTCTACAGTCTGATATTGAAGGTCTTCAAACTCATATAACTAAAGTTTCTAAGGAAAATAGTCAATTAAATGATAAATTACGGGAGATAATTGCCTCAACAGAAAATATTCCTGAAAAGGTTGATATACTATCGCACGACCTGGAAACTTTAAAAAATGAAATTCAGAGTGGCAAAGACAAAATAGAGAGTTTAATTAGAGAAAATTCTTTCCTTGCTGAAGAAAATTTGGAACTTAAGGATCAATTACAATCACAAACTTATTCTCAATCGACCGCGACAGGACGAATTGACAGTAGCGATAACGTTGATAACCTCATGGCTAAATATAATATTTTATTGGACACAAAAAATAAATTAGAAAAGAAATTAAGTGACTTAGAATTGATGAATCAATCGATAAATGGAAATATGCAACTAATGCAAGCAAATAACGATAAATTGAAACTTTCTAATGAAAAATTGGGCTTGAGATTAGACGAAGCACTTGTTAGTTTAAGGCATTTGCATGCTCTTCAAGAAAATACTGAATTAGAATATTTGAAAAATATTCTTTATGAGTACTTGACTGGTACTGGAACACATTCCATAACTCTAGCTAAGGTATTAGCAGCGGTAGTTAAATTTGATGACAGACAAACAGAGCTAGTGCTACAGAAGGAGAAAGAAAGACAAGGCTTTGTAAGTTGATTCCAGTATGTTTATTTAGTTTTTAGGTTTCCGTACCTCAAAAGAAAAAACAGAACCCTTATAGGGTCACTTTGTTGTCTGTCCGTCCGTCCTTCCGTCGTGTTTGTCAAATAACCTATAGGGTACTTCCCGTTGACATAAAATCATGAAAGGCAGGTAGGTAGGTCTTATAGCACAAGTAAAGGAATAAATCTGAAAACCGTGAATTTGTGGTTACATCATTAAAAAAAATTAAAATGTGTTTTAATTTTCAAAGTAAGCTATTTCAAGTGGGGTGTCATATGAAAGTATTTATTTATTTTTATGCATCATAGTTTTTAATTTATCATGCAAAATGTCGAAAAAAATAACCGAGTACGGAACCCTCGATGCGCGAGTCCGACTCGCACTTGGCCGATTTTTATTCAATTTAAATGGAAAAATAAACTGTATTTACACTTTTGTTTTCAGTTGCGACAACTTGGAATTATTTGATAGAACAGAAAATAAGACGAACGGAAAAATTGAGTGATAATCCACGGACTAACCTTATTTATTCTTATATTGATGTTAATTCGTATATAAAACTGAACATGTTATACCAAAATAAATATGCTCTTCAAGCATAAAACAATATTTTTGTTTCTGCCGCTGAACTAGAATAGTGTATTTAATAGGTAGGTTAATTTTGTAAAGATAGAATTTTACCATTATGGGAACTAAATTTTTATTGATCTAAGATATATATGTATGAGGTGTAAGTATTGCAATGATGCCATTTTGTAAATTTTGTTCTGTTAAGCACTAACTATAAATAACTTATTATTAACACATAATTTTATTATAATATGAATATTAGTGTACAAGTAATAAAGTTTACATGAAGTTAATAAAAAAATAACGATGAAAATAATGTTTCATTTTGAACTAAAGCAACTTTCTCCACGAAGATCCCCTGTAAGTTCAACTGTAACTGTAACTGTAACTGTAAGTGTAAGCCTGTTTCTCCAGGCGGTCACCGAACATAATATACTGGAATTTTCCGATAACGTGCGTGACGCGGCGCTTGCGCAGCGTTCAGGTTATAACGAGCGGTGCGTGCGTCACCTGCCACCTGTCACCATTTTTACTTTGTCAGTGGGCCGTATCTCGTGAAGCATAATAGGTAGAGTCGAAATTTTCAAAGAATATGTGCAAATTTCTATTGCCGCTATAACCACAAATAATGAGAATTTCAAAATGACCACTATAAAACTTAAAAAAAGATTAAAAAGTGTTATTTCTTGTATTATGTACGGAACCTTTCGTGGGTCATTCTTTATAGGGCCATTATCCTGACATGCGGGGTTCCACCCGCGTGCGGATCTAGGCCGCGTCTTATCATTTCATATAATATTCTAGCTGAAGCTCGCGACTTCGTTCGCATGGATATAGGTTTTTACGTGGGCGGTCCCAAAATGAATTGGCCTGATATAGTTCTAAGCAACATATCGATACATGTTATGTTACATCGGACAGTACGTTTATCGTGTTACTTTATATACTAACATGCATCGACATGAAAAGCGTAGTCTCAGCTCAGCAGTGGTTTGAACATCAAGATTCGCGTGATTTTTGGAAATGTCGAAAACCGAATATCGAAGCGTCACAAGTTTCTGTTTAAAGAAGACTTATCTCCCGCCCAAATAAAAGAATGATTAGATGATGTGTACAAGGAGTCTTTCCCCTCGTATAGCACAGTAAAAAACTGGGTGAAAGAGTTTCGCTTCGGGAGAGAAACGGTCGAAGACTTCGGCCATGACGGTCGACCGGTGGAAGTGCTCTCTCCTGAAACTATTGCTGTAATCGAAGAGGAGGTTTTAAGTGACCGACGTTTGAAGATTAGAGTAATTGCAGCTAGACTTAGGCTCTCTAAAAGTACCATCCATCGTGCAATCCATGACCATCTTCGTATGAAAAAAGTTAGTGCAAGATGAGTTCCGAAACTTCTTTCAGCTGTCCAAAGACAGGAGCGAGTGCGCTGTGCAGCCGAGTTTTTAGGTCTTTGTGACGAAAACCAAAGAATGTAATCGAGCGGCTAGTTACTGGTGATGAAACTATGGTCTTATATCATGATCCAGAAAGCAAGCGCGAGTCAATGGAATGGTGTTAGAAGGGTGAAAAGCCATCTAGTAAGGCAAAGGTGCAAAAATCCAACAAAAATGTCTTGTGTACAATCTATTGGGATTCTCAAGGGATTTTGATGGTAGAATTTAAAAAACGTAATATAATCGTAAACGGCGAATATTATGCTTCATTACTATATAAACTGCGAGACACGATTAAGGAGAAGCGCAGAGGCAAGTTGTCTTAAAGCGTCCTGTTGCTCCACGACAACGCACCCGTTCACACTGCCGGTGTTCCGAAGGCTGCAGTTTGTGAATGCGGGTTCACGGAACTGGAACATCCACCGTATAGTCCAGGCCTGGCCCCATCAGACTATTATTTGTTCCCAAATTTAAAGCGGGGCTTAAGAGGAAGGAAATTTTCAAACGATGAAGAGTTGCAGGCGGCCGTTTTTAGTCATTTTGAAGACAAAGATTGAAGTCACTTTTATGAAGGTTTAGAGGTGTTAATTCTCAGATTTCAAAAGTGTGTTTATATTAGTGGAGATCACATATAAAAATAAAATTGGTTTCATTTCATTTTGTTGACTATTTCATAGCTAGGCCAATTCATTATGGGACCGCCTAGGTAAATCCCGTGGGAACTCTTTGATTTTCCGGGATCGGTTTCACGCAAAAACTACTGGACGGATTTTTACTTGTTGAAAACTTCCGCATGAGACAAAAAGTTGAAAAAAACTCGACTGCGATCGTCTTAATAAACGCTGAAATATTAAAGTAAAATTCTTTTTCTGTCACTTGGTATATTTTAATATTGTTGTACATTTATATTCACGAGCTCAGAATTTTCTTCTCTATCGTTTGAAATCCCACTTGATACAATGGTAAAATAAAATTTTTAGAGACCTCCCCTTTTTTGATGTAACACCGGATAGGTAATTTTTTTTCGTGTATAATAAAATAGCCTCAAGCCTGTCACCCAGACCTTTACAACGAATCAATTGACACTTCAGTCATCAAAATCGGCCCAGTAGTTTAGACACTACGCTGGAACACAGAATCTGGATACAAACATTATACTTACATCTTACATAGACTGCTAAAATCATTACCCTTTCTTTAGGACTTCAAAAATTCAAGCAACTTTTTTTCCTAAGCAAAGATTTACTTACTTCATTAAAGTATTTACCCTCATTATCTACATAAATCTGCTATCCTGAAAGAAAATCATTTACGCCTTTTGAGTTAGAACTGCGAGGATCTGGATTCTGGACTCTACATAGTCTATGCATCTTGTATTGCTTTCTGTGAACAAGTATTTTGTTCTTGCAGATAGATGTACTTATGGTTTCTAACTGCAGGCATGGTTCTACGAGTGCTCTACAGGTCTTGTAATGTTAAAATCGTTTAGTGAAGTGTGAGTGTGCGTTTAGCGAACAGTGTGAGTGTGTGTGCGTTATCATGGAGCAATAATGACGAAGGTAGATGCGTCAGTGTTGTTTCACTGAGTTTCACCATTATTATTCCAGTCCTTCACAACAACAGTTCACAACAGACGTCTGCAGTTGTTGATAAGCCAGATCTCAAAAAGCTATGGTGAATTACACCATGAGATGAACAGCAAACAATTAGAAAGCCCCGAAGTGGCTCTTATTAACTGAAAATACTATTTGGGATTGAGATTATTGTTTGGAGGCCCCCTAGACTCCGGGCCTGGCAGTCCCACACTAACGGCCATATTCACAATCATCACTATGAGGTCTCTCAATGTTGTTTCCATCAACCAGATGACTGTGTCACGTCAATTTACAATGATCTGATTGGTGGATACTATGACGTGTTCGAGCGCACTGTGAGACCTCATAACTTAATGATTGTGAATACTGCCATTAGTCTGCTACTAATCTTCATTTAGCACATAACAACCAATTAAGTAAAATGTCTTTTATTCTCAAGTAAAAGGATTATATAAAACACTTGCACAACAACAAGTCACGGAAATTAATCGGATCCACATAGGTTGTCTTCACTTGACTCATCATTTAAATCGTCATCTAGGTTTATTTTATCAATTTCTGACAGCAGTGCTTCAATTGCTGTGCTTGAAATTTCTTGTCCATCTTCTTGTTTCTTAATATACCTGAAAAATATATGTATTGATGGATATCTAAGAATAATAATTACAAAATAAAAATTAAGTTCTTTTTACTAGATGTCTCCCAGCGAAGTCAAACATGTGTTGAAAATCAGCAAACAAAAATTTGGCCTAAATTATGATAAATAGAATAGTGAGGAACTTTTCACATTAGCATGTTCTTTGACATTTGCATTCGCAAGAAATGATGCAAATGAATTTGATAAAAAAAAGGGAAATTATATGGAATGGATGGAATGATTTGTCGATCGTTATCAACAAACAAACAGACTTTCACTTTATATTATAGGTAATGACACCTACCTAAGCAATGTTCTTCGTTTTCTTTCTGGTAGATTTTTCAGTATTGACTGATATTTATTAACATTATTATCTTCATTTTCTTCATCACTTTTCTTGATAACCTACAAAAATAACATTGTCATGTTAGTTTAAGTAAGATTTTTTTTTAATAAAGGTGCCTGATGTGATGTAAGGCTTTGAATGTATGGAGTGATACTACATATTATATTAGTGATAGTGATATGGCTAGCATGGCCGTAGCCAGGAATCGGTTTCGGGGGGAGGGGGGAGGGGGGGGGGGGGGTTATCTGGGTTTTAACTGAATCTTTCCATGAGAAAAAAATCTTTTGCTCGACTTGACTGGGTTGGTTAGTGGAATTTTACCTTTCAATTTGACAGCAGGATAGAATACAAGAAGACATAGGAGCGCAAGTGCAATTTTTTGTTTAATACATATAAAAAAAAAGGTAAAAATGCTCAGCCATTGAACCCCCCCCCCTGGCTACGGCCATGATGGCTAGTGATGGTGTACATCATGTGCTATCAGTCAGTGCCAAATGTAGTACCTACTCTGTATTCAGAGTTCATACGTTGTTCATCTGGCAAGAAAACTCTGATGGCATGGTACTGCCAAGCCAATGATGGCAGATCAGAGATTTTTAAACATCTTGTTAAGTAAGGGAAGCCTCAAGCTAGCAGTGGTTTTCTTCTAGTATTGAAGCTTGTAAGACTTACATCGAACGACGTGCAACACTTAGCACATATCTTCTTTTCTTTTCCACAATCGGTACACAAAACATGGTAAGCATATTTGACTTTTTTTAGTTCACATCCCACACACTTCCTAGGTGCAGATAATGTTTTATATTTTTTGTATTTTATCTTCCATTCTATTATTTCTTTACAACGTTCACATACGCCGTTAACCTCCAAATTATTAAGAACTTTAGTTTTTTTACTTGTATCATGTAAATCATTTTTAAAGGCAGTTTTATTTTGATGCTTCTGGGGCCTTTTTCGGATAATATTTCCTCTAGAACAACTCATATTAGCGAATAAAAATTAAAATATTTATTTTATTACCATCAGTCATCACAGAATACTTTTTTTTTTTTTTCATAGAATAGGTACTTTTTACATAGGTATTAGGTACCAAAGAGTATGTAATC
The DNA here is from genome assembly GCF_905333055.1 of Maniola jurtina. Classification (NCBI taxonomy): domain Eukaryota; kingdom Metazoa; phylum Arthropoda; class Insecta; order Lepidoptera; family Nymphalidae; genus Maniola; species Maniola jurtina. Next base: position 8,302,469 of record NC_060032.1, read on the forward strand.
ACAAGGTACTTTTTTTTTTTCTTCCTCTGGCTTTACATAGATTAGCCAATAAATAAACTCTGTTGCATTAGCATAAAGTCCAATTTCTAATACAATTATGCTAAGCGGAAAAACAAGCCCAGCGAGAGGTCTATAAATTGGATTGTGTCACTGTCTAATGGATTGCAAGCATAAAAAAATATTTTCTATGGTACGAATTATGATGTAGCTCACAAAGTTCTTATTCATTGTTTATTTAATTTCAAACAACAAGATTACTTTCTTTTGTTTTCGCAGTAATTTTCATACCCTTATCTTTATTTTATAATGTCATTAAAATATCATATTTAGTTTAAAAAGTATTATAAATATTTTTTCAAATTAATAGGATGACAACACTGGGTGTCAAGCAAAACAATATGGCGAACATTCTGTACTATACTATACAGAAGTAGTAAGGTAACCATTATTTGATTGTTTAATGGAAGTGTTTTTTTCTGTTTACGATAGATTTCCCAAAAATGAAGACTTAAGGCAAAAATGGATCGCTGTCGTTCCAGGAAATATCACCAAATAATCGGCAGTTTGCGGAATGCTTTTTAAAGCGGAAGATTTTGCTACGGCTTCGTGTGCACTGATTTTTTTTTAAAAAGAAACGCTGTACTATCAATTTTCCCAAAAGTATGCCTTGCTTACGAACTTCCTAAAACTGTTTAGGACCTAAACACATGCATCAGATTATACAAAATAATTTTACTTACCTATATTATAGGTACCCATACTTAACATGACTGGTACTTTTTCGCAGAACAAAAAAAAAATTGAATTTCTCTACTTTTATAACTACAGCGCGGCAGACTATGGCCTAAACCTTTATCATTCTGAGAAGAGACCCGTGCTCAGTAGTGGGCGGCGATGGGTTATCATGATGATTCATCCTCTCCTATAATCCGTCAAATGTCTTACATTATCAAATCGTGTTGTCACCCTAATAGAAAGGGACACAATCCAATTTAGCGCTATCTCAATAGGCTCGTTTTTGTTGTCTCAGTGCACAATCTAGTTTAGGTAGCATGTCTCTGGTAGAAGGACTTCGTCTGTGTTGGTGTTGGCTGGCGGGCGTGCTATGCCTTTTTGGAGTGTTTTTTTTTTTGTTAAAACTGACTGGAAAGCGCTCTAAGGGGGTGCCGTGCGTATGTCGGCGAGCGCCGGCACAGACGGGGTCCATTACTTGTATAGTTTAACTAACTTGTTACAAATAACTACAAACTTGACATTGGCTAATCTTTGTAAAGCCAGACGAGAGAGAAAAAAAAAAGAGTATGTAATCACTACGTTCTTACATGTTGAAACAAACAGTTATAGATGTGGTATATAGATACTTTACTCTATGGTCTATATGATCCGATTATGGACGTATTTATAGGATCAACAGATCAAAAGCAGGTATATAGGCAGGTAGCGCATTTGCTGGTACATACATTTATTATACTCTTTGGCTTTGGTACGCTGCAATCTGCATGCACTCTGAGGTCCAAACATAGAGTAAAGGCAAGTTGCCGTAGATCGAATACTAAGGCAGGTAGATTCTGGCCAATGCATAAAAACCATACCTAACGCTGCATTGTAACATAATATGTTATTGGTCTGTAATTGTAACGCTGGCTTCATAGACAATACAAGACTTAACCACAGACCAACCGAGACCAACACAGCATCATAGACTGTTGCACTCACACTTCACTTGACTTGCGTTTAGTATAACTTAGTGATTATTCATTATATATTCATTATAAATTATAATTTATATTATATACTCTTTGTTCCATACAGAAGTCAGAATCAGATTAACAATTTATTAATTTTATCATTTGGTTTGGTAAGTTAATTTTTTTTTATCGATCGAAACTTCAGATCAGCACGAGCATCGCGGTTAGATAGGATTTTTGTACATTATTTAAACTTGTAAAGAATCCTGTAATTTGTATCAGAGCCAGAGCTAGGTACCTATCTGACGCCGGCCCAAGTTACAGTATTTCCTCAAGTCCTTTTATTTGTTGATTCGTGAATAGTCGTCACGATTGCAATTGCTATTGCACTAACAATTAACTCCAAGAAAGGCCGTAGCCAGTAACTTGGCCGGGAGGTGTTGGACTCTTAAGTTTGAGGCAATTAGAACAAATTTTGGAGGTTGTCCGTTTATACATAGGTACAGCGTTTGTGTTGTGCTTGTGGCATCTGCAATTAACAAATTAAAGGTATTTCATTTAAACTCATAGAGAGTTGAAATATTCGCAATAATTGTCGCTATATCAACAACAGCTAAGTTGTAAAATTTTCAAAATGGCCGCCATGAAAAAAAGTGTTATTACTTGTATGATAGTACGGAACCCTTCGTGTACGACTCCGACTCGCACTTGACCGTTTTTTATAATTTACAGAGACGATCATAATAACATGGCTGCCCTTGACAGTGATGTGGTAGAGATTGAAGATGGGCCTGATGCAAGTTTTGCTGAAGATGATTTGGAAGTTGAGGCAACTCAAGTACCACGACCACCAAAAAAGAAGAAAAAGTTCCAGTAAGTGTTTTTTTTTCTTTTCATTTTAGAATTCTGAAAGTGATGGACATGAAGCTTGTTGGCTTTTTATGGACAGTTATCCTTGACACACAAATAGATAGATGGACAGAGAACTAAGTGGCCCTATTCAATTGTGATGTTTAAAACCCTCAGTTTTTATTTTCATATAAAAAAGTCCTAAACCTTATAGTCAACAAACTCATAATACTTTTTATAATAATTCATCAGATGTAGAACTTTAGGACCACTATCAGTTATCGTTGAAAATGTCAGCATCATAGTTGTCCAGCAATATAGCTACTTCAAACAGAGTATACAATTTGATATCTGTATGATTTTGCATGCAATTTTAATGTGACACTCGTTTTATATGATTAATGTATGTGGACTGTATTGTAATGAAGAAATGTAGAAATCTCTTACTTGGAGTCAGGCATGGCGCATCTCCTGGTTGAGCATACTTCACAGAATTTAGGCAAAAGGAGGTTTTTTGACTTGTAGGATCTTTGTGAAAATGTTCAGAATGACACTCAGAAAGGATTTTTTATAATTCCACCCTTAAGGGGATGAAAATTTGTATGGTAATAATCTGTAATTTTCAAGTTATATCTATGAAACTTGGTATTTGGAATTTGTATTATTAGTTAAAAATAAGAAAATATGTTTTTCAGGATTTATAGACATTCCACTCCAAAAAGGGCATGCTAAGTGAAGCTAGTAAGCAACATTATCTTATCCTAAACTTATAAACAAGGTCATAGATACATATAACTTGAAAAGTTGTGATTTTTATTATTTATAGAATTATGGAATAAGTTGTACATATTATATTATAGAATTATGAAAATTGGTACTTTAGGATTTGAGACAGAAATGAAGGAGGATGTGATTTTTGCAAATTTCACCACTTCACTGATTTTCAAAAACCCCATTAGAGCAAAGCTGGGGTGGGTTCTCTAGTGACATGATAAACAGAAAGTTTATTTGATTACAGAAACGATCGTTACAACAATGCTTATGGGGATTACAGTGGTGGGTATGGTCCACCGGGCAGTGGGTATGGCCCACCAGGTGGCGGGTTTGGTCCGCCAGGTGGAGGATTTGGGCGCAATTTTGGGAGAGGACCACGTTATTTTGGGCCACCACCCCCTATGTTTGGCCCTGGCCCTCAGGGCCCTCCACCGCTGATGTGGGGAAGAGGATTTGGGCCTGAAGGACCGCCGATGCGTAGGCAACCAATGGATGACAGGACAATCAGATACTTGATGCGTAAGTTATAATAAAAAATGGGTGTCAATTTTTCAAATAAAGTCATAGTATAGTCATAGACTTTAAATAAAGTCATAGTACTTGGTGAGAAAAGATGTCCAGTTTAGCTATAATCTCCATTCACATCACATTTATCACTTTACAAACATGATCTACAAGATTCGATTTGCCTTACTTTAAAATGAATTTATACACAAAAATTGCTATTGTACACGCTTAAGTCAATCTTCATAAAAATCGAATCGTAATGTGCATCCTTACTTATTACAAGTTTCCTATCGAGCCTCATGGCTTGTCATAGGTACCTAATGTATGTATGAAACTGTGAACCATCCATTTGATTAATAAAATTATCAATTGCATAAACCTTAAATCCAAGGTCTTCATACTTCCAAATTAAAACTTAAATTTGTGGATTGCTGGACTTGTGTATTTAATCTTTAGTCTACTGGGCAGTCTGCCTTGTTGCAACTTCAGATTGGTCTAAATGTTTTGCACGCTCTTACTTGCGAATGCGAACACATTCCTAAGCTGAAAGCAGCTATAGTGGATTTTTATATGTTCATGACAGGATGTGGTGTTGCGAAAGAACATTTGAAGAATTTGCCGCGGGACATGCTACAGTTGATGGAGCCTGAGTATTGTGGTCTCTGTGGTCACAGTTTTGAATCATTTGCGACTTGTGAGTATTGCAACTTATTTTAACACGGTATTTTCTAATCCCGCTAATTAATTAACCTTGTAGCATAAATTAAAAATATTTTGAGCCATATTTGGGCATGTGCAGTAGTCCAGCAATGGTTGACAGGATAGTAGGCCAAAAAAAAAATTGAAAAGAAGGATGCGTAAAATGAAAAAATTGAACATTATGCAATGTGTAAACGAGTTCGAGCAGATAAACAAATCAACTTGTATTCTCATTTATTTTCTTTTCATATTTGTTTAGGTATTTAGCAACTTATTCAATACTAGCTGATGCCCGCAGCTTCGCCCTCGTGGATTGGTCAGATCCCCTGCAGCATCAGGATTGAGGAGTTGGAATCCAATTTTTTTATGAAACAATGTTGCAAAGTTCTTTTATCGATTAAAAAAGAAATGACGCAAATCGGTTCAGAAATCTGAGATTTCGGTGTACATAGGTAGAAAAACACAACTCCCTTCTTGAAAGTCGGTTAAAAAAGTAGCCTATGTTACACCCTGGTCAATCCTCTACTTGTATGTGAAAATCCCGTTAAAATCGGTTCAGCCGTTCCGAAGATTAGCCTTTTCAAACAGACAGACAGACAGACAGACAAAAATTTAAAAAACGTGTGATTCAGTTATGGTATCGTTCAAATAACCATATGACCTTAATATGTGGTAGTTATTTCGAAATTACAGACAGACACTCCAATTTTATTTATTAGTATAGATTGGACACAATTCATGTTAAAGTAAAAGGGTAAATTTTTCAGCCCTGCATTTTATATATTATATTTTTTATTGAACAAATCGGATTGACGTTACCTGAGTTGCCATATTTGCTGAAAAATAAATAGTGTTGGGACAAAAAGTGATTGATATGAATCACTCAGTACGATGTAGACTGTCATGTTACTCTAGTGCAGGGGTTGGCAAGTAATTTTAAGTGCGGGCCCGAATACTTTGAATTTTTTTATCGAGGTCCAGAAAAAAATTCATACTGCTTATTTTTCACTTTGCGACATTTACACCATTATATAAATCACAATAATTGGTAACATTGATGTGAAAAATGATGACTGACAACAGTCTTGAGCCAGTTTTTTATAGTTGTTTCTCAAGAGGAACCCTGTGTGCCTGGATGCTGCTGGTCCCTTTTGGATGCGTCTGAGGGGAAGAGCAGTGTTCGGGCCGGTGCGCCCCGGTAACATGGCTAATAATTTCTCTTCGGAGATATTGTTGACTATGGCTAATGACCTGGCAGGGGGGGAGGTTTCTCCGCGTGTCCCTCTGACTAGCAGAGGGCACAGTGGACGAAGCGGCGGAAGGGACGCGGGCGACGTGCGCGTCCCAAGGTCGGGGGACGCACTTCGTTGGTGCGTCACGGAGGTGCGGTGTTGGGGACCGAGCAGGTCCCCGGTGGAGGGTCTGCCTCGGCAGACGTCGCTGGCTAGGTCGCGGTTGTTTGCTTCGGCCGTTCCCGTGACCCAGTCGCCAGGCGACGCGCAGTAGCGCCGCTGGGGTTTAGTGGGTATTCCGGTCGCCTCTCGGCCGGCGAGTCCCACATACCCTCCCTCAGCTGGCTGGCTGCCTCACGGCTGGCTGGCTAGCTTCCGGGGAGGATGCGTAAATGCATTCCCCAGCGTCAACAAAAAAAAAAAAAGAGGAACTAGCAAATGCGAATGTTATAATCATGTACATAAAGTGCATATTATCATGATTTATTATGCAAAATGTGTCAAAGTAATTCATTCATTCATAGGTATACTATTAAAAATATTCAGCCAAGATTCGACCGTCCGCGGCCCTTCCGCCTGTTGTCGTCCACTGCTCTAGTGATTAATAACTGGCTTCGAAACCATGGGCCATGGGTTCGATTACATGTTCGATTGTATGTAGATATATATGAATGTATAGTCTAAAGAGTATATGTATGTACGTATTACTAAAAGTTATGTGAGCTCAGCCGAAAATAATAAAGTAGAAACTGGTTCATTGACTCATACAATAAGACAGAACTAAATCACATCACGCCACTATTACTTCCAACATAGCATAATTATTTTACAATTTGACATTGGCTACGTCTCAGTCTAATGCTATTCTTTTTCGCAGGGAGTATTATGTAATGGATAGCAAAATATTTTAGAAGAGTCATTTTAGTTATGTAAGAGTATTTAAACAAAACTAGCCACATTAGCTCCTCTTAAAATGTTTTGTTTACTTAAAAATTCGACCAGAATTAATTCATTAAATTATTATTTGGATTGAACCGCGATATAAATTTAATTTGTTACAGCCCGCCTTCACTACGTTTCAAAAAACCACCTTAAGAGTCAAAAGAAGTGGTTAAACCAGCAATCGGAAGTTGATTTCCGTCGTCCCAAGCAGGTAACTAGATAATTTGCCAACGTAACGTTTCCGTAGAGATTTTGGCGACCATCCGATTCACATAACACTGGAATGCTCCATCTACTGGCTTTGCTTGAGACGCTGTTGGTGGGAACTCTGGGCTCGCGGACAGACTGTATCAAGCGAGTCTTATGTGAACACTGTCGTCAAAATAGAAACTTACATTGGAGCAAATTGTCTGTCTTCACGTTTTTAAAGACGTGAAGTGTACATGTCCATGCAATCCTTATCTGAAATAATAGAGTTAATGCATTGAAATCATTTAAGACGAAACATTGTTGTCTTAAATGAAGACAGGTAAAAAAAATTTATTCAATTTCTTTCATTTTTTGATCTAAATTACAATGTAGGTAGCCACTTTTATTTGGTTAGAATGTATTCAAACGTTTAACCCACTTTTTTATGTCCAATAAAACACCTATTAAGTATAGATTTTTCGTAGTCTCCTAATGGATATGACATTTCGTTATTTATAGCATAGTGTATGTATATTTTCAAAACAGAACAAACTTTAATAACTTTGTTAAATTAAAGTAAAGAAAAATCCGATTGCACATTTGAAACAATAAATGTTTGAACATATGACAGTCAAAAAGCATTAGCTGCAAAAGCAAAAGCTGTTTAATATAATATGTGTTCAGTATGAAATATGACATGAGCGCTATGACATTTGTGACATTTCAGGTAGCACTAAAGGCGCGCGAGCTGTACTGTGAGCTGTGCGATGTTCACATTACATCCAAGAGTCACTCCGACTCGCATTATGCGGGAAGACCGCATCGAGCGTACGTATTTTTTTATCTTCTCGTACGAGTTGTTGTCTTGTTGTTGACGAACAAAACTATGTAATTACACGTCTTCTGATCAAGTAGTAATTACACTTCTGATCAAAATATTTTCTTTAATCTAGACATTTTTGGTCCACTGAATATAATAATACTAATTACTAATATAATATTTCCAAGCAAAATGGCCTAAAACTACTAAAATTGAGTCTAAAATTTTATGATTTTTATCACTGAATACAAACTTAAACTCATTTCCAATCTAAATGGTCTGTGTTGAATTTGAGTCCAAAAATGGTGATTTCGATCAAAACAGTATTTAATTACAGTAAACTTACAGCGGCTTTCATTCAGTTTTTTGGTCCTGTCAAATTTTATTTCGTGTAGTGTAAGTTCGCCAGCACCTTACTTATTTTTAATTCTCCATTATTTCAGAATTGTCGAAGGGCGTAAGATGCCGAAAAATCCATTTTTGCTGCAACCCGGAATGGAGGATAGAGTGTAAGTAACAATTAAATAATATTGAATATTAATTAAATCTTGAAAAGAAACAATCCACTTAGTTTTGACTTTAATTTGCAGACTACATGAATTTTATTTTTTATAAAGGAAATATTTTTTTTTTGTTTTATAAAAGTTTGTTAAGTAACCACGGGCCCTTTTGACGTGTTGTGTGTGGCTAACCATTGTTGATAAACCCTGCAGTTCGCAACTTATCCGCCGGGAAAAGAAACACCTGAAGGCTGTCGATGAGGAGGAAGAAGAGGAGAAAGTGAAGGAGGTTAAGAACACCCAGCCAGAACTGTACTGCGATATTTGCAAGGTATAGTAAGCTGTGAATCCCTTGCATATGAACCGTTGACATTCAAAAGCGGCCAGATCCACAAATTCTAAGACCTTCCCCTGAAGGATAAGGTTCTGAACAAAGAAATCTGAAGGACAACCCAGATCAGGACATAGCACAAACCAATCAGCAAGCTGAAGTGGCAGTTAGAAGGCGAAGGTTATGCTTGTTGTAGGGGTGATGGCCGTTGCAGCCGAAAAATCTTAACATGACCATCCAATGTCAAGTAGGAGTATCCTATCAAACATACTATTATAAAAATATATATTTAACATTTTTTGCGCCACATATAGTGTTATTTGCACAGCGTGGCGCAAAGAAAAAGTTTATGATTAGTGAATTTGTAAGTTATCATTTGGACTTTTATTTATTAAATTACGCACCTAATTATAAAGTATGTGAATAAAAATGAATAGGTAGTTCATGTCATTCCCAGTCTATACAGATCCCATGAACCTATTTAAAACCTCTAATGGTTTTTTTGTAGACATCCGTGACTTGCACCGAGCAGATGACGATGCACTTGAACGGCAAGAGGCATCTCAGTAAGGAGAAGCAGCACATTCTCCAGATGATGAAAGGCGGCGCTGATGACTCCACTGCTGGTGAGTAAACTAACACAGGAACTTTTTGATCTTGTCCCGCCTTCAGCATTTTACCACCGAATCGCAAACAGGCGAGTTTCCATCCTTATGTCGTCGACATTCCATCTACACGCACGAAACGTTTTGCGACACCATACCTTAGGCATGGCTACGGTTTAGAATACTCTTCCGCGATCTGTTTCCTACCAATTACAATTCGGGTATCTTTAAAACTATAGTGAATAGGCATCTTCTAGGTAAACGCGTCCCATCTTAGGCCACATCATCACTTTCCATCAGGTGTGGATTGTGCCCATGCGCTTGCTTATAATGAATGTTTATAATATTCAAATAGTAGAAACTAGAAATACATTTGAGATATCAGCCATCAGCAACTTTACGCGTCTGACACCGGCGTACGTATCCATACTAATATTATAAATGACAATTTTTGAAGAAAGCTACCTACAGAGATAGTTTCCCGGAGATGTTCATAAGCTACTTTTTATCATCGAAAAGTTCCCACGGCATTTTAAAAAACCTATGCGGACGAAGTCGCTCGCATTATCTAGTATTTATGTAAAACATGGTGCGTAGCCAACAAATAACCAATAGCGAATTTTCACATGATTCAAAATTAGATTTCTGCGCAGATCGGGGTAACTTATAAAATTGTAATGCTGTATTTATTTGTATGTATTTGTGCGGTATTGTTTGCCTGATAACGAAATACAACCTTTTCAACATCGATTGTGTTTTATTTGTTGTGAAAGAACAGCTGTTCTGATTTTTGTATGTTTTTTTCTTTTCTTTTTTTCAGATGCAACACAGGAGAATTTTAATGAAGATATGGAAGGTATTTTTTTATTACTTAAATAGAAATAGAATTTATTTTTACTTAATTTATAGTACAGTCAATTTGCAAATTGCCCTCCGAAAAAAGACCTACCGCAATTTGACATAATGAATCGTTAGGGGGGCATGTCAAGAGGTCACAGGAAAAATAAAAAGGTCGCGCTGATTGCTGATTTTGAGAAATTCAAAAAATGAATAAAAAAAATTTGAAATGCTTTTTTCTTGGAAACTATTGGTTTTAGGAAAAAGTTTTTTAAATAAAAATGTAGAGGGCATTACGAACTATATTTTTTGTCATTGGAGTGACGTCATCCGACTTGAAATACAAAAAGTAGAGGGCGCTAATGGATCAAAAAAGTGTTTCAACGCTATTTTCGATAGGAAAAAATGATTTTTTTATAATAATGTAAATTGGAAAGTTGTTTGTCACAAAATTAGCTACAACTTTTATTTAAACAAAATTTTTATAAAACTTACCGTTTTCGAGCCGGAACTTGTCGAAGTGTACAAATTGTACATTATGTACCGTGCCGTTGCACAGTTCTCATGCAATTCAGTTTTTATCTTTTTTAACCCCCGACCCAAAAAGAGGGGTGTTATAAGTTTGACGTGTGTATCTGTGTATCTGTGTGTCTGTGTATCTGTGTATCTGTGTATCTGTCTGTGGCATCGTAGCGCCTAAACGAATGAACCGATTTTAATTTTCTTTTTTTTGTTTGAAAGGTGGCTTGATCGAGAGTGTTCTTAGCTATAATCCAAAAAAATTGGTTCAGCCGTTTAAGAGTTATCAGCTCTTTTCTGGTTTTCTTGTAGAAAAGAAGGTTAGATAACCGTTAGGTTCATAATATTATGTCAATTGACAAATGTCAAGCTGTCAAGATGGACGTTGCCTAAATACATAATTATTTATTTGAAAATCTTTTTGAAAATGATGTTTTGGAAAACTCAGATACTTTAGATAGTAGGCGCGGAATAGTCCAAGAAAATCAGTTCAGCCGTTTGAAAGTTATCAGGTCTTTTCGGTCTTTTCTAGTTACTGTAACCTTCACTTGTCGGGGGTGTTATAAATTTTTGATTTACACTTGTTTTAATTCAAATGAAATAGCAGTAATTGTTTTCTTACTTTTTTATCAAAAAATTTGAACTTTTGTTTAACAAAAATTTGAACTTAGGTGAATTTATCTATGTTTTGCACCACGTTTATTTCTTTCTTTTGAAACAAACACATTTTTTCGACAATTTTGTTTTTTCATTTAGTTAACTAAATGCAATAACGTTGCACTTTTTCACCTGTACCTCGAGAATGGTAAGTTTTATAAAAATTTTGTTTAAATAAAAGTTGTAGCTAATTTTGTGACGAACAACTTTCCAATTTACATTATTATAAAAAAATCATTTTTTCCTATCGAAAATAGCGTTGAAACACTTTTTTGATCCATTAGCGCCCTCTACTTTTTGTATTTCAAGTCGGATGACGTCACTCCAATGACAGAAAATGTAGTTCGCAATGCCCTCTACATTTTTATTTAAAAAACTTTTTCCTAAAACTAATAGTTTCCAAGAAAAAAGCATTTCAAAATTTTTTTATTCATTTTTTGAATTTCTCAAAATCAGCAATCAGCACGACCTTTTTATTTTTCCTGTGACCTCTTGACATGCCCCCCTAACGATACATTATGTCAAAGTACGGTAGGTCTTTTTTCGGAGGGCATCTAATTATTCCTTGCATATTGACTGAACTATACAAGTACTTTTGAATCGTCAAATTTAAAGTCAATTATGCATCACACTCATCTATCACACTGTACATCTGGGGCCTTACTACCATCGCTTAAAGTAGTAATGTATCAATATTGTTTTGACATTTTCATATAAAACTTGTATGAAATTGTCAAAACAATATTGAAACATTATTACTTGTAGCGGTGGTAGTAGGGCCCCTGTACACTCAATATTTAATATTTTGAAAAAAAAAAAACAAAACCTAATGCAATATTTTTTATATAGTGGCAGAGAATGGCAATGAAAAGGAAGAAGGGGCAAAAGAGGTTATTGCAGAGGATAATTTTGACTGGGGCAACGGCAGCGGCGCCTGGGACGAAACTAAGAAAGATGATGATGTTGCTTAATATCAAACCCTTTATAACTTTGTCTGACTGCACTAAAATAAAGTGACAGTTATGTAGTCTATGTTTGTAAGTATATTAATTATTTCTCTGGTAGCTTCTAATTAAATTACTTATTTTTTGTTATTAACTTGTCACATCCAACTTCCAAAGTCGCGTATACTTTGGAACTTGGAAGTGAAGCATAAAAAATCGGCACTTGCTATGGGTGCTTACTATAAGAGCTACCTATCTGGCCACGATTCCAGGTCAACGGAAAGTGCCTACGCTATAGGTTTTTCTTGACAGACACGACAGACCGACATGACAACGAAGCTGAAGTGATCTTATAAGGGTTCCTTTTTTTGAGGTACGGAACCCTAAAAAGCTAAATAAATAGTTATTTTTCTAAACAAATGTTAATTTATTTATTCTGTTGTTCATCGGACAAAGTAAATATATCAATTTGCTTTTGTTTCCAGCCATTTCATTACCATGATGCATCGTATTGCTGCTGCTGGCCGGACTCTGCATCTGTTTCCATAATACAAAATGTATTAAGTATTTACTTATAAACATAAATATATAATATACAGATAAAAATAAATCAAATGGCATTTTATTAGTAAGCCTGCAACAATACTACTATAAATGCGAAAGTGTAATTATTTATTGGTTTGGCCTGCATTCACGCTGTAATGAATACACGTGATTTTTTGCGTACATGTACAGATACAGTTATATACCTACCTGAAGTGTAATCTATGCTTTTTTAGATGACAAAAATCCCACGGGATTTATAAAAAATAAACACTTAACAGGGCTCTCTCCGTCACTCGTTTCCACTCGTTTCATACAAACGTAGTTCCAATTTCATTTGAATATTAAGCAACCAAAGTCCATGAAATTTTGCAGACATATTCTAGAAACTAATATCTGTGTCTGTGGTGTTTTAGATTTTTAGGTTGTAGTTTTAAAATTACAGGGGCTCAAAGATTTGTATGAAATTTTTTAAGACCGCGTAACTATGAAACCGAAAATTTTAACAGAAATCTGGAAAACCACAGACATAGATATTAGTTTCTAGAATATGTCTGCAAAATTTCATGGACTTTGGTTGCTTAATATTCAAATGAAATTGGAACTACGATTGTATGAAACGAGTGGAAACGAGTGACGGAGAGAGCCCTCTTAACAGATCTCAGCCAAGCTTTTGTACCTATATCTAATCCTAGTCATACTGGCACCTGCACAAATCTCCATGTTACAGCTTCATTTACAGATTGGACTATTTGTTTCGCGCGCATTATTGTAAAATGAAGGCTTTGCCTTGCCTTATAAGGCCAGTTGGGAATTTAGCACTACCAGCTATAAACTGGTAAATAACAATTGCAATGACTTACCAACAAGAACGTCTTGCGCGACGACGGCGTCCCAAGCACCCATTAGTGAACCCATACCACAATGCTATAGAGAGTACAACTAACAGACCAACCAGTACTATCCCTTGTACTTTAGGATCGCAAAAATTTATGTCTGTGAACCCACGACCCCCCGCTGATTTTTTTGCTGAAGAGCTCCTGGCCATCTTCGCTGAAGAATCTGAATTGTGTACTTGCCCCATGTCACTTTGATGATTTTATATTTAGGTTAATGGTTTTCGGTTACAAGGTATCATAGGTCCATGGTATCATGTTTCTTGATAATTTACTGAAGTATAATATCATTTGTTATTTGATATGTTTTCGTTTTCATTTTCGGTATATTTTAGTAGTTTTAGGTAAAAATATGATCATTATTATTTTTGTGTGATGTAAAGTGTAAAATTATTACAATTATTTATGTCACAATAGACATCTACGAGTATGACGTCTATGACAATGCCTAGTTCACTCTGACTCTGACAATACTGTCTGATTGCAGACAGTAACATGATTATCTAGGGTTCCGTACCCAAAGGGTAAAACGGAACCCTATTCATAGATTTGATAGACATCAAGTCAATGGCTCTGTTTGCGTTCACTGCTGGTCATAGGCCTTCCCACCACATACAATCCTCCGGCTTCCTCAGCCGCCCACTTCCCGCTATCCTCTTAAGGTCGTCCCACACTGCGCTTGCTGATACGCGATTGCTGATGCTATACGATCTCCACTCCAGAACACGTCTGCTCCAGCGGCCATCAGTTCTGCGGCAGACGTGGCCTGCCCACTGCCACTTCAGCTGGCTAATTCATTGAGCTATGTCGGTCACTCTGGTTCTCCTACGGATTTCCTCGTTACGGATTTAAGACGTACGAGTAAGTTTACGTTACGGTTAAGAGAAATAACACTTTTTATAATTTTATGGTAACCATTTTACATTTTCTTATTATGTATTTGTTGTTATAGCGACAATAGAAATACATGTTCTCGGATAATTGCAACTAACTACCTATTACGGTTCACGAGATACAGCCCGCTGACAGACAGACGGATGGACGGACGGACGGACAGCAGAGGCTTGGCAATAGGGTCCTGTTAGCATCTTTCGGGTACGGAGCCTTAAAAATAAAATAAATATAAATACCTAGGGAAACCTTTAAAAGGAAACACGTAAAGTACCTCTAAAAAGTTATTTTATTTTAGATAAATTCTTACATATGTATTTTATTTTTATACTTAAATAATAATCTAGTGACCGTAATTGATTTGTACTTATTCGAAATTCGCCATTTGACACTAAGCTCCAGTGTACCAAGCAGGCAAAATATCATCCTCACAGTTTTCAGTTACTGAAATGGATTTATCAATATTAAATTGAAACTGTAGTGTGACGGGACCAGCTTGATTTTGATATTGTTCAAAGCTGTGTTTGACGAAGGCTAAGAATTGGTTTAAATAATCCAATGCAATTTGTGGATGCCATTCATACTGAAACAGAATTATTAAATTAATGAGAAATATCTATCTGCACAAAATACCTACTTGTTATCTACCCACACTACAAATATAATTTTTGTTGAAATTAATCTTCCAGTCTTCTGCAAACGCTGTTTTTAACGCCCGACCCAAAAAGAAGGGTGTTATAAGTTTGACGTGTGCATCTGTGTATCTGTCTGTGGCATCATAGCTCCGTAACTAATAAACCGATTTTAATTTAGTTTTTTTTTGTTTGAAAGGTGGCTTGATCGAGAGTTCTTAGCTATAATCCAAGAAAATTGGTTCAGCTGTTTGAAAGTTATCAGCTCTTTTCTAGTTACTGTAACCTTCACTTGTTGGGGGTGTTATAAATTTTTAATTTACACTTGTTGAAAATAAAATGAAAATAGTGTTACCTTACAATAGGAGACAATATCTTGAGTATCAAACCACTGCAGCCGTTCAACAACACCTTGATCATTTCTAAATCCCACATACAATCCTTTTAGATTAGCTAAGTAACATTGACACCAACATAGTAGTAATTTGTGTTTTCTGTAAAAAGAATGGTACTGAGTAGTAAAATTCAGTAAACAAAGGCAGACGAAACTGGTATATTATGTATAGTAGGTATGCATGTTTGTATTCATGTATGCTCCACCATAGCATCTAAACAACTGTACTTTTACTGACTGTAACTGTGTTTTGATGTATGAGGAATCAATCCATTCGTTAGTGATATGAACAAATCAATAATAATATGATGAAATGCTACATCTAAAAATGTTTTTTTTTGTTATTATTTCAAGTGGGAAATCAAATGAAATTCGAGAAAATTCTGAGTTCATAAAATTTATAGTACTTACAATATTAAAATATACCGAGCGACATACAATCCTAATTAATATTATAAATGTGAAAGTGTGGATGTTTGGATGTTTGTTGCCAAATCACGCAAAAATTACTGATGGATTTGGCTGAAATTTGGAATGGAGATAGATTATACCCTGGATTAACACTGCTACTTTTTATCCCGAAAAATCAAAGAGTCCCCGCGGGATTTTGAAAAACGTAAATCCACGCGGACGAAGTCGCGGGCATCAGCTAGTTTTTACTATAATTCAGCATTTATTAAGTCTTAAATTTAGTTTTAAACTTTATCTTGAGACAAGCAAACAGAAGTTCACTTATCCACACATCATTTTTTTGTTTGTCTCTTAGGCTGAGATTTATAGTGTAATTTGACATGGCCCATATTATTATTATATCACACTAAGCGCAAAAACTACTAGACGGATTTGGCTAAAATTTGGAATGGAGATAGATAATATCCTCGATTAGCACATAGGCTACTTTTTATCCCAGAAAATCAAAGAGTTCCCACGGGATTTCAAAAACCTAAATCCACGCGGACGAAGTTGTGGGCATTGGCTAGTAATTTATAAAAATAATATATGTACATACATACTTAAAATTTCTTTCTTGCTTCATGTTTTGTATTTCTCTATTTGTTTTTAACTCTGCAAAGCTGTTACTTCGTAGATAGTTCAAATTAGTTTCAAAATCTTTTGCCTTTGGTGTTGGTAAAGTGGATTTTTCAGTAAGTAAAGAATCAATTTGTGCTCCATATACCAATCTATAATCACCCAACTTAGAATAATAAAACATTGAAAATTCTGCATTTTCGATTACGGGTTCGTTTATATCAGGTTCTAAGTTAGGTTGATCTGTAAAAATATATTGTGTTATTTAATTGAAATTGACATGCATAGCAGCTCACCAAGCAAAGATCTGGGTAAAGCATGCAGTGACTACTATTTACATGAAACATTTAGCGCTGCTTTTGCCCCTCTCATAAGTTTGGTTGTGATAATCTTATCAGTACTTACTCATATAATAATATGCACTATTTTTTATTTAATAATTTTTTATTCAATGAAATCAACAAACTTTAATATGCATTAATTTAATAAGTTGATAAAAAAATGAATCATCTATAGTCTGTATTAGTCACTATGATGAATAATCTCTAGATGATCTTATAGACATCAAAAAGTATCCCTGAAACCATCAGATCAACCATGATTGGAAATAGGTACACCTATATGTGCTGTTGATAAGTTAACATGACAACTTTATCTATTTTTTTAGTATTTTTAAAGTTTCCTACCTAACCAGGAAAAAAGGACCCCTTATTTTCACTTTGTTGTCGGTCTGTCTGTCCGTCTGGCTGTAGTGTCTGTCAAGATAACCTATAGTAAGAAGATTAATATACCAAGTGGGATATTATATAAAAGGGCTTTACTTGTACATTCTAAAACAGATTATTATTTATTTTTGTGCATGATAGTTTTTGATTTATCACACAAAATGTTGAAAAAAATACAGTTCTTCCCCCTCATCTCTGAAGTTTACCAATCAAAACTGAAATAATTATGGTCAATAGACATTTATGTATATTTTAGAGGAAAAATAAAACTAAAGCTATGTCATAGTTTTTTGATATTAACAATAAACCTCTACAACCAAAGTTAGTTTTGCAGTTTGTTACCAGAAGTTGTTCTTACCGTTTTACTTCTTTTGTAGTATGGAAGTTGAAACTCTCGGTGCGTGAGTCCCACTCACACTTGGCTGGGTTTTTTTTAAATAAAAAAAGCAAATGAGCAGGTGGGCCACCTGATGTTAAGTGATTACCCTCGCCCATGAATGTTTGCAGTGGCAGAGGGACCAGCCAGCTGTAATGTCAGTTTTTCAAGAACTTGTTGATCCACCCCTTGAAAACCTCCATGTTGATATCTAGTGCAAACACCACGAAAGGGAGTTCATTCTACAGTTAGCATTTTGCATGTGGAGAAAAATATCTGACACACCCCAGGCGGTGAGGGTGAAATTGCTTACGTTGTATGGTGGCATACGGTGCAGTTATAGATAAAGGAGGGTGGAGTAAATTCAAACAACTCTTTTGAACACTCCGCATTATAAAGGCGATAGAATATCATTTACCTGATGACATATATTGTTCGAATTTGTATCCCCAGGCACAAAATTTCATTTCTTCCTTACTACGAGTTTTTCTTCTGGATATTTCCTGTGCATTCTCAATAGAACATAAGTATATTGAACCTTTAAACAAGCATGCTCTGATAATTGTAGGTTTTGCATCAAAAGCGGCACACATAACACTAATTAACGTTCTTCTATAGGTAATGAAGTCCGCCTCAAATGAAGGAAATATATACTGATGTTTGTCTTTAAGAAATCTTAGGAGTAGATCAATCTTTTCTTCGTTATCTTCGGTATTCCTTTTTACAGCTGCTGCTATATTATGGTTTAAGTCCAGAGATGTCGATCCATTATTAATAGAGTTTAAGAATTTGAGCTGCGATAAATCAGAATGATACTGGCGGTCACCATCAACACTCATGTAACCAATAATAATAGGTTTAATAAGGGTTTTGCCGCAATGACTGCGAGAGTTTCGCATTTTAATCAAGAATAATCTATTATCCTTTGATAATTTGCCATTTTTCTCACTCATTTTGTTAAATATTTTTGGAGTAAACAAAACTTTTTTTTTTTTTTCTTTAAATCTGGCTTTACTCTGATTAGCCAATGTCAAGTTTGTGATATTTTCAAGTTATTGAATTTATACAAGTATGGATTCCGTCTGCGCCGGCGCCCGCCGACATACGCGCGGCGCCCGTTTAGAGCGCTTCCCAGTCAGTTCCACCACCAAAAAACACCAACTAACACAAAAACCAGCCACTCTTAACAAAAAAAAATACTCCAAACAAGCACAGCACGCGCGCCAGCAAACGCCATCACAGACGAAGTCCAAACAAAACTTTGCTTGTATTATAGATACTCATGTAAAATGTAAATTAGTCTGTGTTATAAATTGTCAAGGCACCATAGACTAATTTTTTTTTCTCTCTCGTCTGGCTTTACAAAGATTAGCCAATGTCAAGTTTGTAATTATTTGTAAGTGTAACAAGTTAATTAAACTATACAAGTATGGATCCCGTCTGTGCCGGCACTCGCCGACTTACGCACGCCCTTAGAGGCTTTCCAGTCAGTTTTAACAAAAAAAAACACTCCAAAAAGGCAGAACATGCCCACCAGCTAACACCAACACAGACGAAGTCCATAGACTAATTTATAAAGTAGGTACTCCATATATATACTTAGTCTGTGCTCCATATATACGAAAACTCAAACATGTACCTATAGAACATTGAAGCCGCTTCATGCTTGTGGCAAACAACAAACAATGTGCACTGGCAAGCGTGTCGTGTGGACGGGTATTTGCATATGCTTGCCAACGTTTGGGAGCGCTTGTCGTTTCGATTCGATTAGCTGCAGGCCAAACACTGTATAGATCAACCGAAAATAATCGAAATTAAATGAAGGCGCAGGGTTCTTGTGGGAACACCATGTATTACAACCAAAACAATATTGATATTTGATATTTTTTAAAATACTGGAGAAGTCCATATAATACCTAATAATAGTAGTATTTATAATATTATACTTCGAGTAAACTATCAAATTGCTTCAAACTCCATAATATTTTAAAACTTTTACACTTAACTACATGGGTGAATTGCATAGATATTGAAACAACTTACAAACGAACCTAAGGGACCTGTTACCTAGATTTGACCTATTATATCCCAGGAGTCAGGTGTACCACTATTTTATTAATACTGGTAGTCAAAATGAAAGTCGTCGTTACCTAGTTTATTGTTATAAACATGTGCAATTTTTTTGTGAAATTTTAATTAATTATTGTAATTTATTCAAAACAACTACAAGATTTTAAAGTAGTCCCTTGTAAAAACTGTTTATTCTCCCCTTATTGTATTTGACATGTATTATTTTCAAAATATGCATTTTAGTTCCAAAATATTTAATTTCTACCCTAAATGGTCGCACAGTATAATAAGTCATTTGTGGACTTGGTGGTATTTACAATGCTTGCTGTACATATGTCGTAATTTTGTTTATCGTAAGCATGTGACGCCACCATAATATAACGTCAGTCACAATTTGAATTGGCAAGACCATATGTCATTGGTCTGTGGTCAGTACTTGGTGATCTGCGTGTTACATACTCTTTGTTTTGCATGTTAAAGTGATTATATTCTCTTTGGTTAAAATCAAAAATTGAAGATTTTAGATTTTCATCAGCGTAAAAAGTACTCTGGATTTTCATGTTTTGAATTTTCATTTAGTTCCAAGGTAATAAGGTTAGAATAGATTATTTATCAATACAAGTTCTACAAGGAAGCTATTAATCATTAACATGAATTCCGAAATAATCACAACTCCACCATCAGTGTCTTGGGCGCAGAGAAATTCCTATGTGTTTTTAACTTTTAACGTAGAGTGTGAAAAACCGGATATCAAAATAGAGAGAAAACTAGTGTCCTTTAAAGGTATATGTGCACCAGAACAGAAGTTATATGAAGTTGAAATACCATTGTATGCAGAAATAGATCCAGAAAAGAGTAGTCATTTGAATAAAGGCAGAATTATTGAGGTTTTTTTGGCAAAGGAGCAACAAGAGGAATCATTCTGGCCCTCTTTGACAAGTGATAGAAAGAAGCACCATTGGCTTAGAGTGGATTTTGACCGATGGCAGGATGAGGAAGAGAGTAGCGACGAGCAAATGAATGATGATTCTGACAACATGTTCAACTCAAGACCTTTTGGAGAGGATTATGAGCTTAATGACTCAAGTTCCAATGAAGAGGAGGACTTGCCTGATATACAATAACAGCAAGAAATAGTCCAATAGTAAATAGTTAAGTGTGGAATTGTGAGCAAACTAGCATAATGTTACTATGTGCTTAATTATACAAGGAATTTTAGAGTAGTTTGTTTGATATTGAAAAATTAGTTGTACGATATATAGAATGAACTGGGTTGAAGTTTTTATTGTTTGAGAATATTGGTATTGAGTTATAATTTTATTTATAATATTATGAAATCACAAGTAAAGCGTCTGAATTTGTTTTAAACAGTTTTAATACACAAATCAAAAACAAACTTGATTTGCTATAATCTGCTTAAACATAATCTGTAGGGTATAAAATGCAATATGTGCTGCCTGCCTTTCAACGGCTCAACATGCAGGAAAAGCAAGCTACCAAGATCTTTATGGTACAAAATGCAGCATGTAGTATGCACTGTTTGCCCTCCCACTACTAAACATGCAAAAGAGCAAGACATCACTGCAACATCACACAAATCTAAAACATATTCAATGTTTAGATAATATATATGTATTTCACTTCAACACTGGAACGTCCTCAGTAGATGTACAATGCACAATTGTCATGTGATTGTACATGCACAATAATTATGAAGTGCATTGTAGAGTACATTACCTGAGGATGCACCAGTGTTGGAGTTAAACATATGTTGAGGGTGTTGTAGAATATTAATGTGCTGTTGCATCTTGAATGCCTGGTACTTCCTTTTTGTGCACTTTTAGTAGCGGGAGGGTGAGTGGTGCACGTTGCTTGCTGCATTTTACATCATACAGATTTATCTGTGCCAATGTTAACAAATTGAGCCTATTGTTCCTTGTGTACCATGGACTTCAGCAAGGTAACATTTACTTCTATCCAACAGTATTAATAGTATTAATCTTCATAATTTATGGTATAATTCTTTTTAGATTTATATTTGCACGTGTGTTTGTTGAATTAAGTAACATGTTATATTATGTTGATATGGTCATGCACCATAGTATGGTTTTTATAAATGCTAAAGAGATGCTTTAGTTACTTCTTTTTATTAATATTTTATAAGACAAATATTGTATTCAGCCCACCTATGTATCTTTATAAAATCTTTACAAGTATATATTTTACTAGCAGATGCCTGGGACTGTGTGGATTATGTTTTTTAAAAATCCTGTGTAAATATTTTGATTTTCCAGCTAATACATAAGTGCTTATTGTCTCTCTCCAGGTCTTTGACTATATTCATGTAAAAAGTCACGTTGATCCATTGCTCTGTTGCAGCGTGATCCGTTCCATTGATATACGTACCATGAATTCAACCAATCACAACTATTGCCATTGTAATAATGATTGATGCAAAGGAGATCGTGATTGTTGCACTTTAGCCAACATTTTACCACAATCAATGCCTTTTTACTTTAGTATCATTTACAAAAACTTGAATGCTTAATAATTATGGTTATCAACTAAAAATAATAAATTATGAGTAGTTCTAAAGCAGAATTTTACTTATTATTAAAGTATGTAGTAGCTAATTCTGTTGTACACAAACCTCATCTAAATCTAGTGCCATCTTCGGGGAGTGCGATAAGTGGATGTGAACAATTATAGATTTTAGTTTAGTGACTGTGTACAACAGAATTGGCCACATCGTCCTGACCTCTTTTTGACGTTAGTAAAAAAAAGGGATTGGCAAGTTTAGCTAATTTTTAGTGTTCCTTAACAAAATAGTAAGGACGATTCACATCAAACGGCTGCATCGAGTCTCGTGGAATCATTTGTGCCCGCAGGCTGCAGTACCCAACCGCATGCGATCAGTGGAGAAAGTGTAATGAAATGCAAGCGTATGCTGTCGGATACTGCAGCATACTTCTGCATATTTTAACAACCAGAAGTCACGTTGGGACGCCATCTTGACCTGTCGCGTACTGTACCTACATTATCTTCTCACTATTCCCCTATTCCTGAATCACTCCAACCCAAAATCGAAACACTAATTCTCATTTCCATAGCTAGGTCCATTTACTACTTTTTCTAGTTTTCTTACATATCTTCATGTGCCAATTCTTTTTTTAGTTTTCTCCCGTTAAATATTATGTACTAAGTCCTAATTCGCGTTAAAAAGCGTTGACGTGTGAACAGATACATACTTGGGAATGCATTTGTTCTATTTTGAACGATTTTTTAACGGACGTTAAAAAAGCTCTCGTGCGAATGAGGCGTTATCCAGTCGACGTAATTTGGATAATAGCGATGTTATAATATTATTGTTTGTCGTTTCATAGTGTTCTTCTAGTTAAGTAGATACCTATACCGTCGGTTTTGAAAACATACAAGTGCTAATTGTATTATTCTACTATCAGGTTCCCGCTACCTTCTTTACCTACTTACCACACCTACGTCGAAATGACTGCACATGGTTCACTCGCCGCGCCTATAATACGCAACGCCTATAATAATTGAACTCAAATCTACCTGTATATTTGTATGATGATTGATGACGCATGACAAAATAAAATAAAATGGATATATGAAAATTAAATACTCATCCATTTTAATAGTTTTTTAGGTTTACCTAGGTACTGAGTGACATAGGTACCTTCCTACTGTATCTAGATCTGTTGGTAAAGATAACGTTATGAGTAGGTACCTACCTCAGTGAAGTACCTAGATGCTTGATGATAGGTTAGGAAAGTAACTTAGGAAGAGTGTGGATCCTTGTCAAGGGTTGCGGGTATGAATACTTATCTCGGATACTAGGCAGCTAGGTAGCTCGCAGTTTTCTTAAGTTTCTCACAGTTTAGATACACGGCACGCGCTATCTACCTCTAATATTACAAAGATAAAAATAAAAAACGTTCGTAAAGTTCATATTTATTTATTCGAGGTTGACCTCTATGGCAATCACATTATTTATAATGTCTCAAAAGGTACCTATAAAACATATTTGATGGTATTTTAATAAAAATAAATAACAGTTTTCGTCAGCGCTTTCCCTATAGTCTATAGACTATCTCTAAACAACTATACTTTTCATTCATTCCCATTCATCGCTCAGCCCGTATTGGAATAACATGCCGTTATGTACAAAACAAGGTAGGTAGATATTTAAAAAAACCTTATGAAAAAATTTAATTTTTTTTTTTCACATTAGGTAGGTACCTATAGTTTGCCCAGTAGATACTATGCGTTGCAACTTGCAATGCCTCTTTTGTATTTGAACAACTCTTACACCACCTTTTGTAGGTTGATGATAGGTACTATATCAAAAAACTTTACACAAGTGTCAATAATAACTGTACAAACGCGAACGCATGTTGACGAACGAACCAACTCACGTTAAATTCTAGATGCAGGTATTTACTACAGCCTGGGTAAGGATTCATAATTATTATTTATTTATAGATTTATAGAAATAATATACCTACCTACCTAAATACTTGAGTGATAAAATTAAAATATCCAATTGGTATGTTTAAGATAATAATATAATTAGCGATTAGGTATGTACGTAATTTATTAGCTACACTTTATACTAACAGCAATTGGTAAACTTATAAAATACATGCATATCTTAAGAATTATTTTTCCTGTGGACGTGTATGAAATTATAATTCTAAGTACCTAACTGCATGATTCCAAAACGATAATTATTCTAACCTACTTATCTAATTACAATAAACTTAACAGTAGGCATAGGAGTCTGCGCAAACAGGCCTTGCCACAACTTCACGCCAGTGCATACTTCATTCTGAGAAGAGACGCATGTTCAGTGGTGGGCGGCTATGGGCTGATGGTCATGGGACTAGGTATTGAAGCGAGCTATTCGTAACCATGATTGGCACCGGGCTGTGTAAAGTTGCCCGTTTGCGCGGAGCCTAAATGGTAGGTACTTATTACCTAACATTATTCTTTTACACCGCCACTGTCCAGGAATGTTTTCTCTGCAATTTTGTACAACTGCTCCGACAACTTGTCACTGGTCTCTTTGACCATCTTCGTGAAGTAGCCGTGGGGATTGTTAAGCAATCTGTATGGGTGGTCGAATTCAACCAGCCGACCAGAGTCCATTACCATGACACGATCCGAATCCATAATTGTGTTGAGTCGATGAGCCACTGTGACCACCGTGCAGTCGGCGAACCTTTTTCTAATTGTTTTTTGGATAAACTCGTCTGTCCTGAAAATAAGAACAAAATCTGGTCAAGTGTGCATCGTGATCCGCGTAACGTAGGTATTATGACGTAGACATCCGCTAAGAAAGAATTTTTGAAAATTCAACCTCTAATGGGGTAAAAATAGGGGTTTGAAATTTGTGTAGTTCACGCGGACGATATCGCGGGCATAAGTTATCTAGTGCTTGATAAAAACCAATGATGAGGGCAATGCAAATGCGTTTATTTGCGATACTTTAGCACCGTAATGTACCTATGTAATAGGAATGCGATTGCGATGTTTAAGACGAAGGCTAAAGCTGACGCAATTCCATAATTGGATAAATGCATAACCGAATACCTATGCGAACGTTCTAAATATTAAAAAAAACAATGACACGCATTTACCTAATCTTTAAATTAACACCAATAGATAGATAGACTTGGATGAATTAAACATCCAAGTTGGTACATAGATTATGATCGAGGTAGGTATGTATGTAGGTAATCGAGGCTCTTATTTTAATGCTATTCAACCTATGAATAACGTAGTATTCAACAGTTATATAAATATGTGTAGCATAGGGTAGTTATCTATAGTAAATAAAATGAAGTTGTAATTTACTAAGAGCAGTGGAGTGAAGCGGGGATAGTCTAATGGTTAAAACTTCGGCCTCCTAATTGTGGGGTCCCGGATTCGATCCTGGGTTTCGATTCGGACCTTGTAACTTTTCGGAGTCACGTAAACAATTAAATGTCATTAATTGTTTTAATTGTGAAGGAAAACATAGATGAAACCTGCATGCCATAAATAGTTTTCCAATCTCAAAGGTGTGTGTTGTCAGTCAATCCGCATAAGGTTAGCGTGGTGGACTATAGCCTAAGCCGTTCTCATTCTGAAAGGAGACCTCAGTGCTCAGTAGTGGCCCAAGGATGAGTTGAGATAGTAGGAATGAAGATGATGGAGGGATAGCCCTTTCTTTCGAAAGTTTTGCACGCTTTTCAGTGTGAGAAAAGTACTCACAAGTACCTATAACTTAAAACTAGAAATAAAACTGATGATGGCTTATCACAGGTAAGATAGTTTTATCAAAAGTACTTACTTAGGATCCACATTAGCAGTAGCCTCGTCGAGCACCAGAATTCGATTGCCACGAAGAATTGCCCGCGCCAAGCATACTAATTGTCTTTGTCCGAGTGAAAAGTTGGATCCGCCTTCTGAAACTTTGAAATCTAGCGACGGAATCGCTGCCTTCAAATCAACCTGGAATCGTTGAAAATGTTAAAAATATCGTATGTGCTTACAAAAAATCGTTTAAGTGTGAGTCGGACTCACACACGAAGGGAAGACAAGAAAACACTTTTTTTTCATGGCGGCCTTTTTGAAATTTTTATTGTTTTACAGACGGACGGACGGATAGCGGAGACATAGGTATAGTAGTTATAAGGCCCTATTGGCTCCTTTCGGGTATGGAATCCCTAAAAAGTAACATTACATTCCTGGTACTTACTGCTTCAAGAGCTTTCCATAATTGGTCATCGTCGTAGCTATTGAATGGGTCTAAATTGTATCGTATAGTTGCGGAAAATAGCACTGGTTCCTGAGGTATAATAGAGATTTTCGAACGCAATTCCTGTAAATTAATTGAAAAAATAAGTTATTAGTGGATTCAACAATGTATTAAGTAGGTAACCATAAGTAAATAACAATTAGTGTAAATTAAAAATTTATAACACTCCCGACAAGTGAAGGTTACAGTAGAAAAGAGTTGATAACTTTCGAACGGCTGAGCCGATTTTCTTGGATTATAGCTAAGAACACTCTCGATCAAGCCACCTTTCAAACAAAAAAAAAACTAAATTAAAATCGGTTCATTAGTTTAGGAGCTACGATGCCACAGACAGATACACACATACACGCATCAAAATTATAACACCCCTCTTTTTGGGTCGGGGTTAATAATAAGCAAAGTTGCGTTCAAGTCCTTTAGACAGAAACGGCTACAGTTTGCACAAACTACAAAGGCAAATTTTATTGTTACCAACCTGAAGCGCGAGCTGAGAAGTGTCGACGTCATCGATGAGGATTTCACCTTCCACTATGGCGAGGCGGAACAGTGAAGATATGAGTGACGATTTTCCAGCACCCGTTCTTCCTACTATTCCAACCTGGATAGGTAAACAAAATCACTCAATCAAAACGCGCAAAAAAGCGCTATGTGAGTGAATACTTCATCATATCACTTTGTTCTTTTTATATCTAAAGGTAGGTACCTACTACAATAAATATTAATAAAAAGATTTTTTTTTGTAATTTAAACTGTAAAACTATCTACTAAACCGATTTGAATAATTCTTTCACCATTACAAAGCTAAGAGTAGCTTTCTAATGGTGAAAGAATTATTCAAATCTAGATAGAGATCTAGAAGTAACAAAGCGATAAATAACATAATGTACCGCGGACAAAGTCGCGGGCAAAAGCTAGTATTTTAATATCCATACATATAAAAAAACAAACTGACTGATTTATGTCAACGTACAACTTACGTTCTGGGTCTACAAACTTGAGATTTAGACTGAGTAGGTAAGTTTTCGTTATGGTGCGATGTATGACATAAGTAGACCGGCCGCGGTAAAAAAGATTCCTAGAAATTCCGGGGCGGATCAGCTAGTTTCAAATACAATTTTAAAGTTTTCAACAATTTTTCTAGGGTTCAAAGCTGAAATGACCTTTAAAAAGCTCAATTACTCAATTGTTTTGCGAATTTCTTGTTATATATTTCAACCTTTGCAGGGAACTAACCTTCCACCCACTTTCAATAACCAAATTTAGATTCTTCAGTACAGGCAAATCTTCGAGAGTGTACTTCATATAACAATTGCGAAACTCGACGCGGCCGCACCAAGGCCAACCTTTAGGGGTTTCTTTACCTGAAATAGAACATAATATAGATTCATGATGAAAGCGACAAAATCTTTCGAGTTCGGTAGGTACCTACTTATATAATTATATTATTATAAGGTCACCTATTGTACAGTTTACTCATTAAGTGATTACCACTGCCCATGAACGTTTACTTTTTTACACGGTATAATTAATAATATAGGTATCAAATCTTTGAAAAGGGCAACCATCTAGTTTCTTGCTGGTTATTCTCGGTAGGAAAGGTATTCCGAACCGAATATTGGTAGATACCTAGATGCATTAGACTACTAAAATGTAGTATCTACTTGTAACAGTTTAATTGAGTAAAAATATTTCTTATCTATTCTTATTCTATTTGCAGCACCAGAAGAAACGCCAATGCTTTTCCGGCTTTTCAGGAATTTGTAAAATTAAAGTTTTCACGGGATTTTTGGAACCTAAATCCACGCGAATGATGTCATGGGTATCAGCTAGTATATGTTATAACAAGACATCTTACTTCCTTTTTCCCACTGAGGTTCTCTCTCAATGTGTGTGTATTGCAGGATGCGCTCCACGCTGGTCATCTGCGAGATCACTTCCGCGGTCTGTCGGACGCCGAACTGCAGCATCCCCGTTAAGATGAGAGTTTGCGATATCGCCAGCCCCACGTTTCCAGAGAATATTGTTTCTGAATTAAAAAAGATGGTACCTATATGTTAGTAGTGTTTTCAATTTTCTATCCGTTTGTTAGTATGGGACCATCTTCGAAGCGGCTGAATTTTAACAGCCGCTTCGAATAGTTTGTGTAGTTACTGGAAAATGATATAGATGAGATTCTAGGCAGTATTGGTAGGTAAGGTAAAGCTAAAGGTAGGTTTGAACTTTGAAGCATTTCAATAAAAACATCGTCAGGAAACCTGCATGTCTGAGAGCTCTCGATAATTTTCTGAAATAGTGTGCGAAATCTGCCCACCTGCACTGTTTCATTCAATTAGACTTTTACAAGTTGAAGCGTGATGGAGACCTGTGCTCTGTATTGATTGATTGGTTGATCATGATAATGATGATGGAGTAAGTATAAATACTTACTACTGTCAATCACGAGGAAAGCAACGATGACTATGGTCAAGTACAACACGCAGATGAAGTCAAGCCAGAAACCAAGCGTCACACCGCTAGCCAAGTAGCTGCTCCAGGTTGAAGTGTGAATGTCCTAAAACGTTTATATTTTCTTTAAAACAAGTCATATAGGTATGTAACATTAAATATCTATGTAGACTCGTGCAATTTAATTTTTCTCTTCAACTCAAAATATTGGCACCCGCACAATTTGCAGATAAAATATACTTTATGGCGGTTTTTTGTGAAGTATCCCTGTACTATCAGAAATGAGGAGTAGGAACCCGCGAAGATTACTTAAGGTTTATGTTATCGTGGAAAAGAAAGTTATCTATTCAGTGCTAATAATAATTGAAATATCCGTTGCAGATTCGATTTTAAGTACAGATAAGTGAAGCTACCTGTTCCTTAAATTAAAAGCAAGCCTTAAATATCGAACAACAGAGTACATATTTCAAATAACGGAATGGAAGTAAATGTGTACCTGAAATCGATCGAATTCCTGAATTAGTCGTTGTTGCGCTCCAGACGATCGAATGGTGCTAATACCATTCAATGTTGCTGACATATGAGAAAATACAGGACTTCTTGCTGCAAATTATCAAAAAAAAAAAAATTAACAAGCCGCTCCTTACCCCACAAACCGTCTCAGTCAATCCATACTTAATAGAATTTTACTTACTGGTTCCTTCCAAACGTTTAATCGACTGCGCAGATTTCAAATAAATTTGTAGAATAACGTAGAACAAAAGTAGAATTATGGTCGTCGGTAACAAAGTCCAAACTAACGCAGCAGCATTAAGCGCTAATATACTGAACATCACGAGGTATATTTGGATGCATTCGAGGAGAAACCTTGGTAATAACTCGTCCAGAGCACCAACATCTTTTGAGAAACGATTCAAAATGCGACCTGAAATCGTATAAAATTGCAATTAAATATGATATTCTTTAAATTTACAAGTTTTTAAACGGAATATTTGTAATTTGTAGGTACCTGAAGAGTTGCTATCGAAGAAACGCATAACACCCTGAAGCATAGAGTGGAACATGTCGTTGTGGAGATTCCTTGAGGCAGTCATACAGACTTTGAAATACATGAACGCACGAGCCGTAATAAAGAAAATACAACAGATAATCAACGCTGTATATCCATATAGATATTGAGATGTGTTGAGAGGTCCTATGAAAGCATCGATGTCTAAATCTGAAAAAATATTCGAAATAAGTAAAACCATTTGAGATAGGCATGTAGAGATGTATCTTTGGATAAATAGTTACGTACTACTTAGCTCAATTTAGGTGATACAAGATGTAAAAAGTTGGTTAGTCGATTCAAATCAGTTGTCTTAGTTTACACAAATTCTTAACAAAAAAAAATCTAAATTTCCTATCCTTACATGCAGGTACGAGTAAGTATCCCACACAAATTCTTTTCCACTGTGCTTCTACCGTTATTAAAACTACTTAAGTACTTAAAATGAATTTCAGAAAAATATATTGGAGTTATTAACTTTAAATTTTTTACTGTTAAAATTGGTAACGTGTGCTTATAAACCAAGACAATTTAATTTAATTTTGTATTATTCTATATTTCATACCAGATTGCAATTCGATTCCAGAGAAGTAGCTGGATAAAGAGAATGTTGTGTTCACAGGTGGTCCTACTCTTTCGTATTCTTTAACCGTATGGTTAGCTTCTCTTTCCTTCATACGTGTGACTTCATTTGTCCTGTAATTTCAGCAATAATTTTGAATTCAAATCTAAATAAATATATGCAAGGAAAAGCTGACTGACTGACTGATCTATCAACGAACAGCTCAAACTACTGGACTAGACGGATCGGGCTGAAATTTGGCATGCTTATAACTATTATGATTTATGACGTAGATATTCGCTAAGAAAGGATTTTGAAAATTCAACCTCTAAGGCAGTAAATTAATAGGGGTTTAAAAGTTTTGTAATCCAAGCGGACGAAATCGCGGGCTTAAGCTAGCAAAGTTTATAAAAATTTACTTAAATATCAAGTTAGATAGCAAGATTTGAATGAAAACTCACCAAAAAGTAACCCAATAGTCGCATAGCGTGGCCGATAATTGACCGATAACAAGTAAAAGGAACATAAAAAGCAATCTTGCTGGTTTTCCACCAGCTCGCAAATATGCTCCGTATACATGCCAACCCATCGAGCCAGACTCTCTGGCTTCTTCTTCCATCTCTTGAGCAGGAACTTCACAGCCTGTCATAGATTCTGCGATAGACGGACGCCTCGTTGTCGAGAGCTGTACAAGAGTTTAAATTAGTTCTGTACCTATCTAAGTAAAATGCAAATAATAAATTTATTTAGTTAATGCTCACTCTAGATGATGTTCGCCGGGCTACTGCGAGAGGTTTCTCAGTTTCTGAATGTGGGTCATTATTCTCTTGGACTGAACACAATAATTTGGCGAAGTCTTTGCCTGAAGTTGAGAGTTCTTCATATGACCCTTTTGCTTCTATAGCACCCTGTAATTTATATAAGTATATTACAATGAATATTTTGTTAGACAATCTTGATAAGCTTAAAATACATACGAAAAATAAAAACGAAAAATTAAAATAAATACGAAAGTGTGACTGTCTCTCTGTCTATTACGGCCGACCATGCGTTTAAACCATTTCGATGAAAGTTGGTAGAGAGATAACAAGAACAGAATAGGCTACTTTTTGTCCCGGAAAATCAAAGAGTTCCCACGGAATTTCTAAGAAACCTAAGTCCACTGCGACAAAGTGGCGGGCATTATCAGTTTCGTGCAGAGATAGCTTGCATCCTGGAGACGGACATAGGCTACTTTTGTCACGGAAAATTAAAGAGTTCCTACGGCATTTCTATGAAAGCTGAGTCCATATCATCTAAATTATAAAAATGCCCTGATTTAATAAACATACTCGTAAACCATCGATTTAAGCGATACAATTTTGTTATATCTTACATTGCTCATTATTACAATATAGTCAGCTGCTTTAAGATAGTGGAGTTGGTGAGTAACTAGGATGCGTGTGGTGTGACGAAGGTATCCAGTGATGCACTCGTCGAAGAGTTGCCGACCCACATGAGCGTCCACCGCTGAAAGAGGATCATCCAGTAGGTAAATGTCTGCCTGTAATCAAGAAAAACCTTTTGAATATACTGGGATAGAGAAAAGAGGAGTAGGAACATATTGCATTTGTATTCTACTACGAACTTGTCTGTAAACTGCTCTGGCAAGATTTATACGTGCTCTTTGACCACCGGATAGCGAAGCACCTCTTTCTCCTACGAGCGTTTGATCACCATGAGGGAGCTGTTGGAAATCCTTCTGTAGCGCGCATACTCTGACCACCTATAAAAACTCAAATTTATTTTCTTGTCTTGAACATATTAAAACAAACAGATGTAATGTTTTGGAGAGTTTAAGCACCTCTTTATATTTTTTCGGATTATATGGCAATCCAAAGAGAATGTTTTGTCGAACAGTAGCGACGAATAGCCATGGCTCCTGACAAGCGTAAGACAGTGGCCCCGACAGCTGGATTTTTCCACTTATCGCGCGTAACTCGTTTAACAAGAGGTGTAATATGGAACTCTGTAAAATAAAACATTTTTTGTTAAATAAATCAGACGCCAGAATAATTTTGTCCAGAATTAGATTAATATCTTTCTGTATTTTAAGCAATTTAGTGTAAGCATACCTTTCCAGAACCGACTGAGCCAATAATTGCGCACAACTTTCCTTTAGGAATACTGAGGTTAATATTACGTAATGTAACTGGCCCATCCCCTGTCCAGTTGGCCCAAACGTTTTGTATTAGTATACCGACGTCGGAGCTTACAGCAACGTGTTGGACTGGTGTCATTAACCCCTTTTCATTGCAGTCGAATCCTGAAAAGAAGATGACATCGCTTTTGTTTAATAAATATTTCATTTTTTGTTTGACTTTGAGCTTTTCACGGCCCATCCGATTTACCGATTTTGATGAAAATCAGTATAGACACAGATACGGTCTATAGCTTAAATCTCGGAGCATAGGCTACTTTTGTCCCGGAAAATCGAACAGTCAACTTTTAATCTAATATACCTTGCAATGAAACTTATTACTAGTTAATCTAGCCTAATCTAAGTAGGTTAAGATATATTGTTTATATTATTTTTAGAATTTTCTAAAGATTACCTTACCTGGGTTACAAATTCCTTCTTCTTCTTCAATCTTTTTGAAAGTATTAGGGCAAAGGTCTTGTTCACCAAGGTTCTTAATTTTTTTGTTTTTAACGCTTTGAACCAATTTAGCGATATCAACGTCTGCTACCCCACGTAGGTCTTCTCTTTCATCTATTGATATATCATAGTATAAATTAATTGCAATCAGGTATAAATTATGAAATTAAAACATGGTATAGTGCTTATATTTTTATTAGATAAGTATCTATTGGCCCAAAAAATTATCAATATTATCTTATACTTAGTGCAAAAGACTGTGCGTTTGGATAGAATTTATAAAACCAATATTTTACATTAATTAATGAATTAATTTTAAATCGTCATCATCATCATCATGAGCAACCCATCGCCGGCCCACTACTGAGGACCTTGCCAGACTTCACACACCTTTGAGAAAATTACGGTGAACCGGATCTTCACGATGTTTTCTTTCGTCGTTAAAGCAAGTGATATTTAATTGCTTCAAACGCACATAACTCTGAAAAGTTAGAAGTGCGGGCCCAGGATCGAACCTCCGACCGAATAGAATAGAAGGCCGACCACTAACCAACCACTAGGCTATTACCGCTTCATTTCATACGCTACCCGGATATCCTATACCATTCCGATAGAAATAGTTAGGTACCAAATACCTAAGCTGTTCTTGCGTTCTAATTGTTAGCTAGAGCATTTTCCCCATACCAATTCAACTATTTGTTAGTATAAGCATAAGCGTTTCACACACACAAACTAAGAATTTGTTAACGAATATCGTGAAAATACGTGGAGCTACATTTTTCACATTCCATAATGATGAATTTTTCACACTTCTGACGTTTCACAAGAGCCACTCACACACTGAAATATTTAAAATCGTACCCATAGTGAGAAAATCTTGTAACCGTAGCACAGTAGTATAAGACTCCATCATCATTGATAGAGCCGATGGCACTAGGATAGCTACTGAAGCCTGAAGAATATTGAACATTTGTGCCAACGGGAATGCCTGCGAAAATTGACGTTACCTACTTATTCATTACTAAACTGTATGACGCGTATTCATCCCATCACATCTAAGAAGTTTATCAATATGGTTAACGTTACATGTAACTGGCCATGCTCTAGTTAGTCAACATCTAGTTAAGTATACTTTTGTTAACACATAAGGGTCTGTTCAGACAGACTACGTTTAAACTGCAAACTGACTGTAAAATTGCAGTTGGGATGTAGTTTTATTGCAGTTGACACAACTGCATTGCGACTATCAACCGACTGCGTTTCGGCGAGTAGTGTTATAGTACGGGTTTTCAGTGTAAACTGCACGCTGTGGTTAACTGCGGTGCAGTTGCGTAGACTGAAATAAAACTACATCCCAATCCAACTGCAATTTTGCAGTCCAAATGCAGTCCGTCGTCAAAGACACTTGACT
Organism: Maniola jurtina; assembly: GCF_905333055.1. Lineage (NCBI taxonomy): Eukaryota > Metazoa > Arthropoda > Insecta > Lepidoptera > Nymphalidae > Maniola > Maniola jurtina. Next base: position 8,337,045 of record NC_060032.1, read on the forward strand.
ACATTTGATGCAATTAATAAGAACTCGTTGGCAAATATAATATGTAGATAGATATATCTAGGTATAACATTTAAACGTATCATGCATACACAGTAGATGCGGCATGCGTTGAGACACAAAGGTCTCACATACCCATTAGCATGAACGCTTCGAGTCTTTGGATAGATATCAGTGCCTCTGCCAAAAATGATACGGCATTTGACATTATTATGGATAGTGTTCCTTGGAGTGTGTTGAAGAATTGCGCCAAGGGAAACACCTGGAATGAATTAGCTTTAGCTTTCACGGAATCTGCACAAGTTTATTTAGTTTATTGACGCGGTAAGAAATCACAATAATAGGTATGATTTTTCGTTTTCCAGCAATTATTTATTTTCTGAAAATAAGCAGTATCTACGTATCGAATAAAATGTTTCATAGTCAAAAGCAGATATGTACACCGTCAAACTTAGGTTTGTCTAGGCAAGGATCTCCAAACCTTTTAACCTAAAAGCCACACTAATTCTTCAAGTTCAAAGTGCCAAGATCAATCTAGAAACATTTCATATTTTAAATATTATTGTCCTAAATTATTAATATAATGTAGTAATAATAAAACATGGCGAGCCAGATATCAGGCATTTTCCGCCGGTTTTGGCTGCAGACCGGAGTTTGGAGACGGCTTTCTAGACAATCCTGCCTCAAAAATAAATATAAGCCTTCGAACTTTGTCCAATGAATCTTTTGTCTATAGACTAAAGTAGGTAGGATGTGCTTGAGGATTTTGATCACTCGGATTTAATGTAGATTTTTAGGTCGCCCCTTGAATATTGTGCATATCGAAATCACACCAAAGGAAAGTTAAAGTTTTACACTAAGACCTATCAGAATACGTTTTAAAGAATCTCTAGGCAATCCAGGTGTTTCAGCTTTTGACTAAATATAACATTATCATTAATGTAATTGAAAATCGTGGTAAATAAGTTAGTGTTATCCTGGTATTTAGGGTTCCGTTCCAAGTTGGTAAAAATTGCACTCTTATCGACTTGATCCGTCCGTCTGTCTGTCCGTCCGTCTGTCACAGTCGATTATTGTTGTATATAATTGTAGCCCAACATCATTGGAATAGAAAAAATTGCAAATTATTTTTTGTTCAATTAAAAAAGGGGGGAAAATCAAAAAATTTGAAATTTCAAATTCATAAATTACTATTTAAAGATTAGGTCAGTAGGTACTTACAATATCAGCAGTAACTTGGTATCCAAATAACGAGTAGGATAAAAGAGTAATGTAAAGAGACAATCGTTCCGTGAAAACCATGAAGCTTAAGTAGACTCCTCTGAGGTATGAAGCAGATGTGATACAGTCAATTTCGTTCTTGCGAGCCATAGCCACCACTTTTTCAAATGGCTTTTCCCAGGCATACATTTTTATAACCTGTAATAATTTTAAAAAAAATAACACGTGTGCCCTACCTAAAACAACTGAAAAGTACCTAAAATTTTTCAAATTTGTTTCAAAAAACTAATAGCCATGTATCACTCGGGATGATGTAAGAATTATAACGATATCCCATTCATGATACATTCAAATCTGTTGAAGCATTTAGAAGGTGGAATAAGATAACTCACATATCTAAGTACTACATACATGAGTGAACCTTTTTATGGACAGTTCGTGGAAAAACATCATAGTAGCGTATGATATGATAGATAACAGTCAAATAAAAATTATAATAATTTGTTAGACATATATAAGTATTTATATTATCATCATCATCGTTATCAATCCATCGCCGGCTCATTACTGAACACGGAACATAATAGGAATCAAATAGGTAAGTGTTAGTAATGTTAAAAAATAAAATTAGGAGCTGGTTAATAAAACGGTGTGCTTACACTTCGGATCTAAATACTTTTTTTTCTCTAATGTAAACGTTTTGGGCCCAATACAATGCATCTGAACTCATTTTTAAGCGAAACGGCCTAAAACTGTACTGAAATTGAGTACATATTATGGGCTACATATAACACCAGAATATGTAGCCCATATGCTTGCGTGTTCTTCTCGGCGGTCACCAGAATATGTGCTTTGATTACAATTAAAACTGTGGTAGAAAAACGAGGTCCGGAGCTTGATGCTAGACCGAGGTGTTTCGGTCTTGATGATCTGAAGTGAATTGGTTGAATGCCCTGCCCGGGGTTCGTACAGGCCAGCAAGATATTTTGAATCGCTCCGAATTCAAATTGTGTTCTCTAAGTGACAGCTGCAAAGTGTGTTGCTTTCTTCGCAGCTGCCGGTCTTAAAAGAGGCTGCATGCCTCTACACAAAGTTCATGATTTCGATCACTGAATACAGACTTGAGCTCATTTTAAAGCAAAATTGCATTAATCTGTTCTAAAATGAGTACAAAGTTCGTGATTTCGATCAAAGCGGTATAATTTCAGTGAAGTTTCGATAGCTTTCATCCAGTTTATTGCTGCTTATGTAAAATTTTATACAAATATAATTTTATATTATACCTGCATTCCAGTAATAATTTCGTCCATAATGCGAACACGCTCGTCCGTTTTACACGCCGTTTTCATGCGCAACCTTGCAGACAGTTTACTCATGTAAGCTGTAAATACATAACACAAAAAATGAAAATTCACACTAGGCCTAAGAAAATTTCGAAATGGAGATAGTTTCTTGGGCTCTGGCGAGTGGCGAATCATGTGACAATCTCACACTGCCTAGCTTGATTTAGGTTTCATTGGCGATTTGTGCAGTTCTAGCGTAAATTGGTCATTTAGTATGGACGGGAAAGGGTTGGAAAAAGATTAATTTACATTTCCATGCATTTTGGGAGTCGGGAGATTTGCTTATCTTGAAAAGTTTCACTCAGGTGTCAGTACTTTCATCACATAAATTGCCAGTGCCCAAGCTTTGCGAATATTGCAAAGATTATAAAAGATTGAAAAATGTAACTTACATTGAACAGGAATAGTTTGCAGAACTATGCCAACGACTCCTATGATGGCGGCGTAACCGATTTTGGTGTAGATGAGGTAGCAGACAAGTACAACTTGTAGAGGCAGCAGCCAGATGAAGTGCGTGAAGATAAACGCGTAGTCGAACCGATTCACGTCGTTGGATAGGAGATTGACTACTTGGCCGGCAGTTGTTTGAGCTAAGGCACCAGAGCTCATCCGCATTACCTAAAATAAAGAAAGACAGTTTTGAACAGGACTGTAAGTACCTATTTACTATAGATTTTATTATAAACTAGCTGACGCCCGCGACTTCGTCCACGTGGATTTAGGTTTTCCGAAATCCCGTGGGAACTGTTTGGTTTTTCGGGATAAAAAGTAGCCTATGTGCTAATCCAGGATATTATCTATCTCCATTCCGAATTTCAGCCAAATCCGTCCAGTAGTTTTTGCGTGAAGGAGTAACAAACATACACACGCACACACACACACACTCACACACATACAAACTTTCGCCTTTATAATATTAGTGTGATCTGGTATCCTGACTAAAGTAGTTTAATTCTAATAAAAATTACTAACCTTTCTGTAGATTAGTGAACACGCTGCAATACGGACTTTCATGCCAAACTGCTGGGTGGAATAAGTCCCGTGATGGTTGAGGAATGCTATCAGCAAAGACATCAGGATCACGGTAGCGGCGCAATACACCGCCTGCTCGTACGTCATGCTGGAACCGGGCTCCCAATACGATAGCAGTATACTCAACGCCACTGGCTGGAACGGTCTAAAAATATAATTGAAATTATTTAAGTATCGGTGATAGCCTAGCCACTAGTCTAGTACTCAAGACATCGTCGATCTCAGTTGGGGGGTCGGGAGTTCGATCCCGTGTACGGGTTTCTAACTATTTGGAGCTATGTACATTTTAAGCAACTAAATAGGCATAACTTGCTTTAACGGTGAAGGAAAACATCGTGAGGAAACATGCATGTCTTAGAGTTCACCATAATGTTCTCAATGGTGTGTGAAGTCTGTCAATCCGCACTTGACCGGTGCGGTGGGATGGATAATGGGCAAACCATTTTAATTCTTATAAGAGACCCGTGCTCAGTAGTGAGCCGGCAAAGGGCTGAAGGGTGATGGAATGATCTTAAACTCTATTGAACAATCCATACTAGAACTAATTATTATTTATCGAGGTAGGTACGTCTGGAATACTACGTACCTATATTATAGGTACACGTTAGAAAAAGTTAAAAGTTTCGAAGGTGCAGCATCAATTTTTTCAAAAGAGGCATAACTTTAGAAGAATCCAATACCAGTAACTATTTTGCCTTATTTAGTACTTGTAGTTTTAGTGATTTAGTATTTTTCAAACCTGTAATGTATAACGTGCAAAACTCAGGGTCAATCCCCCGAAGGCAACTCGGCATTGACTCCGCGGCACGTATATTTGCGCAATATGATTTATCTCTAGCGTCAGTCAGATGTTTATTTTTAACTAGAGGATGCCCGCGTCTGTCTGTCTGCTACGTTTTCACGGCCTAACCGTTGAACTGATTTTAACGAAATTTGGTACAGACTTGGGATACATTCCGGGGAAGGACATAGGCTACTTCTTATCCCTGAAAATCAAAGAGTCCCTACGGGATTAAAAAAAAAAACCAAAATCCGGGTGAAGCCGCGGGCATCCTCTAGTTTGATAATAAATAATTAATTAATTTATTGACTCACTTGAGGACGAGGGCTTGTACGAAGAATATGATGCCGGAAGGTGCATAGCTTAGCCAGAACGTCTTAATCATAGCACGGAGTAGCGATGGCTTACGACTCTGCTTGTTCGCTAAAGCTATTTCCTCCAGCCATTTCCTGTAAACAAATTATGAAATGTTAGTAAAATTAATCATTATAACAAGTGTAAATTAATAATTTATAACACCCCCGACAAGTGAACGTTACAGTAACTAGAAAAGAGCTGATAACTTTCAAACGGCTGCACCGATATTTTTGAATTATAGCTAAGAACACTCTTGATCTAGCTACCTTACAAACAAAAAAATTAAATTAAATCGGCCCATTAGTTTAGGAGCTACGATGCCACAGACAGATACACAGATACACACGTCCAACTTATAACACCCCTCTTTTTGGGTCGGGGGTTAAAAACGCACATTACTCCGAAAAGTTAGCGGTGCGTGTCCGGGATTGAATCCACTTCGTCTTATCCACTAGGCTATTAAGACCTATATGAATTAAGTATGTAAAGAAGGTAAGTATCTACGTATGCCTATTAACCATGCAGCTATGTAGTAGATATGTAATGATTATAAGATGAATCAAGATGAATAAATTATCTTGAGTTTATAAGTCACTAGGACGGTCATGTCAAGACTGAAGAGGTTCTATTGGAAGATGAATAGTATAATTGCATGGGTGACATTGTTAACGGATACGCTTGCTGGGCATCACTGGTGTACAGTGTGTGAAGTTAGGTGAAGGCAGCCCACTCATGTGTCTGACCCACCCGGGTTACGACTAATTGCGCGGATATTAAAATGTAGACAAGTATTCATACGCATGTATCTAACCCAGAACGGTCGTGTACCTAGATAATGCATGTCAAATGGAACATGCCTCAATTAGAGTTGCCAACTTTTTAGGGTCCTCAAAAGGAAAAAGGAACCCTTATAGGATCACTTTGTCGTCTGTCTGTCGTGTCTCTCAAGAAAACCTTGCTGACCTAGAATCATGAAATTCGGCAAGTAGTTAGGTCTTATAGCACGCAAGTAAAGGAAATAAATCCGAAAACTGTGAATGTGTGATTACATCACAAAAGAATGCAATGCTGCATATATACATGCAAGTTTTAAAATATCTTGTACGATGGAATGGAACTTTTCGTGTGCGAGTTCGACTCGCACGTAACACGTAACCGGTTTTTTTTCAATAAGATAAATATTTAAATAAATTATTTATTTAACTTATTTAAATATTTAAATAACTGTGATCTATTATATTATATATCTATCTATATTAAAAATAAATCAATTGCCGCATATATATTATGTAATAATATGACGGATCATCACTTGAGAACGGTTCGACCGGAAAAGTCGGTTTGAATGGTGTTTTTAACCCCCGACCCAAAAAGAGGGGTGTTATAAGTTTGACGTGTGTATCTGTGTATCTGTGTATCTGTCTGTGGCCTCGTAGCGCCTAAACGAATGAACCGATTTTAATTTAGTTTTTTTGTTTGATTGTATAATCATCTCAATCATCTCGGGTGCAATTTACTAATGAATAAACTTCTCATTTTATTCATTAGTAAATTGCACCCGTCGAAAGCCATGACGGTTGATATAGTTTCATATAAGTAACGTTATTTTCAAAAAATATTTTAATTCAATTATCTACAGCGGTTTGATTGGCAGTTTAGAGTATGATTGGCCTATCTAACCCTATCCTCAATCCACCTAATTACACTTAATCAACTCAAATAAATATTTAGATGAAACGTGATTATACTAACACACTAAAACATTTTTAAATAACCGATTTTTAATTATATTAAAGTCGGCTACTTGGGTCCTTCCTCGAACAAGCGGAATCCATTTCATTTTATTATTTTTCAGGATATTTTATATATTTTTTTGTGAGTACTTTCCAAAATAATTTGTGAGCGAGCGTACAAATATTAATGAATGAAAAAACCATGACAAAATTCCTACGTATTTACTTATAGCATAAGTTAAAACTTTTACAGTGCAAGACTTTCCATAACAGAGATAGCAACAACTTAGGCCAAACACTAAATAATGGATTATTTATTGATTTTTAGCTGTAACATTTTTTTATTGTCTATTACATACATACGTAGAAAAAATATTATTCATTCTTATGATTCTTAGAATCAAGTTACATTTTTAGCATAAAATGATATGGAAGTAGAAACCAGTTGGCGGAGTGCATCTAAAATTAATCGTTTGTGATATAATGATATAATATGTAGTGGATTGAATAAATTCTTATTGACTCAATAGCCCGTTGAATTTTCTAGAAGCTTACTTGCTGAGTATGGCCAAATAGACCTGTCTGCTAGTATGCATGTCTGCTGGTTCTGTAGATCGTTTCACCACTTCTTTACCAAAATTACCTTTTCTTTACCAAATCTTTTATGGAACTGTGAAGTTTATGGCCTAACAATGCACTCATACTTGACATTAAACAGTGCAGTTTAAATGTAGTAAATACTACTCTATATTAATAACTAATTGTAGATTTTTTTCCAAAAACAACATGATATTCCTGAAACTTTGTTCATCTAATATTCTGAGACTAAGTATATTAAAATGAAAAAAAAAAAACTCGAACTCGCACACGAACCGCGGTTTTATTGCAGTTAGATCAGGGGGCACGGCAGTGCCCCCGCCAAGACGAGCCAAACGCGGCGGCCGGGGCGCTACGTACCTTTTTCTCGAAGTGTTTCGCCGTATTTTCGACCCGTCATAACTTCGGTCTGGATGACGCTAGAAAGCTGAAATTTTCAGTATAAGGTGTCCTCAGCAAATTTACCAAATATACCAAATATCAAATATCTAGCTTTTATGGTTACAGATTTATTGATACCTAAAATACGCCGATTTCGTCCCTCACTGATGATCATCAAAACCTCTACTCAAAACCTCTAAGGTACTTCCCGAAGTCCTAGAAGACTGAAATTTGGTATGTAGACTAGAAATTGCATACAAACTACAGGAAAATTAAGACTTTGGAAATGCCCCCCTCTACGCCTCTTATGAGAAAAGCAAATCTGTAAATTCTGTCGCTAGAATGCTGATATTTTCAGGATAAGATGTCCTTGGCAGACTTATTACACGCACTGAGTATCAATTGTCTAGCTTTTATAGTTTCAGATTTATTGACAGTCAAACTTCTAGTCTGTAATTCTAGGGCACTTCCCGAAGTCCTAGAAGACTGAAATTTGATATGTAGACTAGAAATTGTATACAAACTACAGGAAAATTAAGACTTTGGAAATTCCCCCCCTCTACGCCTCTTATGAGAAAAGCAAATTTGTAAATTCTGTCGCTAGAATGCTGATATTTTCAGGATAAGATGTCCTTGGCAGACTTATTAAACGCACTGAGTATCAATTGCCTAGCTTTTATAGTTTCAGATTTATTGACAGTCAAACTTCTAGTCTGTAATTCTAGGGCACTTCCCGAAGTCCTAGAAGACTGAAATTTGGTATGTAGACTATAAATTGCATACAAACAACAGGGAAATTAAGACTTTGGAAATTTCCCCCCTCTACGCCTCTTATGAGAAAAGCAAATCTGTAAATTCTGTCGCTAGAATGCTGATATTTTCAGGATAAGATGTCCTTGGCAGATTTATTAGGGAGTGGGCCATGAAAATGATGTACCTACAAAAAATAGATCCAAAAAAATCTAGGGCACCTGCCAAAAAGAAATGAAATCCCACCAAAAACATTTCATGTAAAAATGTAGCCAAGACTCACAAGTTCATAATGTTTTCACTGTTAAAAAGTTATGAGATCTCTAGTAGAGCCAAGCCCCTAGCTGAGCTTAGATTTGTGCTGGCCATGGGACCTATCCCAAGTCCAAAGTAATATATCTTGACTGTATCAAATTTATAACAATAAATAACAAATCACTCTACTTACAAGCTCTGATTCTACAAACCCTATATCTTGGTAAAAAAAGTACGGCTTGGCCGTTTACAGTTCGTGGATTTTTTATCTGAAATGACATCTAAGCCCGGAATTTTTTCTGCGACCATCACGAAGTACAATACAAATTAGTAATTGTCGAACAAACTATTCCTTAAGGCCTTAAAATATGTTATGTCATGTAATAGTTTTACGAACATTAAACGGCCAAGCCGTCCTTTTTTTACCAAGATATAGGGTTTGTAGAATCAGAGCTTGTAAGTAGAGTGATTTGTTATTTATTGTTATAAATTTGATACAGTCAAGAACATTTAAGAGCTATATATTACTTTGGACTTGGGATAGGTCCCATGGCCAGCACAAATCTAAGCTCAGCTAGGGGCTTGGCTCTACTAGAGATCTCATAACTTTTTAACAGTGAAAACATTATGAACTTGTGAGTCTTGGCTACATTTTTACATGAAATGTTTTTGGTGGGATACTTACTTACCTTAAAAAATTGTTTTTATCAAGCTCTCCCTCAAAATTTTTTATTTTTTCTTTCTCTGGTTCTCGGGCCATATTAATCTGAATAAATTACTTATATTATGTTCATGCTTCTAATTTATGATACGCATTTAGCTACGTTAGATTTTTACAATCGATATAATATAGATTATTTTGTATTAAAATCTATAGAAGATTTACAAACACTTCATACGTATGGATTTTATGTACCGTTGTTAAATAGCATCACCAAATACATAAAATCTGTATTTTTTAAAATGGTAATACTTTTAAAATAATATATTAATTGATTGAATATTTTACAATAAAACTTATAGTCAGCCTTATCTTATTACTGTACGAATCAACTGCTAGCTAGGCTATTAACTGCGGTGAATGTTTTGACTTAGTACAATGCCTAATTTTTCACGTAAAGGTCTTTTTATAGGAAGTCTTATAGGCCACATAGGTAAAGTTATAATTATAGGTAAAGCAATAGAACTTTGTAATTAATTATTCAATTAACATTAATTGAATACTTATTATTGAATGAATAAATATTCCTTGAAACAATCGTTCATAAGACATAAATAAACTAAGTTATTCGTTAAACATTTCCTTAACCTAGCCTTTCAATTGTATTTGTGGTGTTAAATAAAGTAGTTAAGTAAAGTGGCATTTCATTTCATACTTCTTTATTATTAGATGAGAGGATGCCCGCGACTTCGTTCGCATGGATTTAGGTTTTTAAAGATCTCGTGGGAACTGTTTGATTTTCCGGGTTGCCTATGTCTATAACAGGGACGCAAGCTACCTCGGTACCGAATTTCATACAAATCGGTGAAACGGATGGGTTTTTGGGAATCCTGTGGGAACTATTTTATTTTAAGGGATAAAAAATAGCCTATGTCCGTCCCCGGGACATAAGCTAACCCTGTACCAAATTTCGTCAAAATCGGTTTAACAGTTGGGTCGTGAAAAGGTAGCAGACTGACAGACATACTTTCGCATTTATAATATTACGAGTAAGTATGGATAGGGGTCGAATCTTTCTTTCCTGTAAGATAAGATATTAAAGAGGATTAAGATAAGGCTTAAATGATTAAATTAACGAGCTGGTAATAATTAAGAAAATTGAGGATAAGCATTGGAGAAAATTGAGGATTTGAGCATAAGGAAGAAGAATTAAAACCTTCACGTAAGTATAATAATTAGAAGTTTGATTTCTCTGTATTCTTTTATCGTAGATTATTGTAATTTTTAACTATTTCACGCAATTTCTTCACAATTCCCACGTTTTGTTAATAGATTGTCGACGCACCTTTTATACATAATATCTTCAACAAAGTAACCAGGGATGAGCACTAAGTACGTCAACTGTTTACATCTTGCATCGTTAGGTATATATTTTGCTATCGAAAAACTGATGCCCGGCATGCGTTGCAATGCAATTTGCGCGCCACCTATTGTACGTTGATCGTACTATGTCAATCAGAAATCTACCTACAAGTTTCTACAAGCAGTTCCATTTTCCATGCATACTTTTTCTCTATCTTCAGTGACAGTTTTTCATGTAGCTGTATAAAGTTACTTTCGTTGTTCTTGATAGGTACAGACCTATCTAATTAACCCCCGACCCAAAAAGAGGGGTGTTATAAGTTTGACGTGTGTGTTTCTGTGTATCTGTGTATCTGTCTGTGGCATCGTAGCTCCTAAACTTATGAACTGATTTTAATTTAGTTTTTTTTTGTTTAAAGGGTGGCTTGATCGAGAGTGTTCTTAGCTATAATCCAAAAAAATCGGTTCAGCCGTTTTAAAGTTATCAGCTTTTTTCTAGTTACTGTAACCTTCACTTGTCGGGGGTGTTATAAATTTTTAATTTACACTTGTTTGTTAGTCTGCAGCTTACGTTCCCTTCCACGTTAGTAATATTTCTGATATCGTTCTGACTCAATCTAATTAAAATTTATTTACTTGCGATCGTTTTCGACGCAGAAAACCTTCTCTTGTTGTTTGAATAAATTTGCAATTTGGGATTCCTTTTTTAGCACGTCATGTAATAATAATGTGATCCTACTCGAAGCAGATATGTTTATTTGAATAATTTTGCCATTTTTATATATTTTACTCGACAAGGTTTTTTGTTTAACAAAGCTTCTTACGAATATTATTCATCGCTTTAATGATTATCTAGCTTAGGTGCCTGTTCATAAGATATAATTCTTTTGTCTACGAGTTCGTCGTAGAAAAGTATCACATACAAATTTAGGCACTATAACCTATACTAATCCATACGTACTAATATTATGTTATAAATGCAAAAGTGTGTGTCTGTCTGCTAGCTTTTCAGGGCCCATGCGTTTAACCGATGTGTTGATAATTCGTATAAAGAGAGCTTGAATCCCGGTTATGGACATAGGCCTTTTAGTACCGCGAGTTCCCACAGGATTTTTAGAAACCTTAATCCACGTGGACGAAGTTGTGGTTATCACCTAGTAACTTATCAATTTAGAAAAAGCTGAGGTCAATATAATGTGCATGATATAAATAAAGCATGAGTGAAAGCGCATCAGTTAACCGGTTGATAGGTAGTTATAATATGTACCGAAGTGATAACCGGTATTAGAATCAGTATGTTCATAACTCCCCATCGGCGAACGTCATTAAAAAGAAATTCCACGTAATAATTCTTGATATTTTTAACCGACTTCATGATATGCAAAATCACCAATAAACGTTGTCCAGCGGTTGTTGAGTTAAATAATAGGTAGGTACTTTGTTTTCGTCTACCAAATTAAAATTACTGATGCCATAAAGAGAGAAATCAGTGTATTATATTATAATGTGACGTTTAAAAGAAAAGTTTAAATACCTTGTATCAAGGGGAATCCAAATTACCCCTATGCTCAGCGATTTTTAACCCCCGACCCAAAAAGAGGGGTGTTATAAGTTTGACGTGTGTATCTGTGTGTCTGTGTATCTGTGTATCTGTGTGTCTGTGTATCTGTGTATCTGTGTATCTGTCTGTGGCATCGTAGCGCCTAAACGAATGAACCGATTTTAATTTAGTTTTTTTTGTTTGAAAGGTGGCTTGATCGAGAGTGTTCTTAGCTATAATCCGAAAAAAAATGGTTAAGCCGTTTAAAAGTTATCAGCTATTTTCTAGTTTTCTTGTAGAAAAGAAGGTTAGATAACCCTTAGGTTCATAATATTCAAGTGTCAATTGACAAATGTCAAGCTGTCAAGATGGACGTTGCCTAGATATACAGAAAATGATTTGTCGGGGGTGTTGGAAATTTTTAATTTACACTTGTTAGTAGTTGAGAGATATAATTTTTAATGGTTTTTTTCATAAAATTTCATCGGTCAGTGGTTTTTATTTTAATTAAACTTTTAAACTTAAAGGGCGTCTGACTGGGGGTTGCCACGACATATTGTGTCTGGCAATGCATGAAGTCATTTCTAATACTATTCCAAAGAAAAAAAATTAGACTGTATACTTTAGCATTTTTTTTTTATTGATTTATATGAATTTCGGTACAGAGATAGCTTGCATCACGGATTTTGATTCAGGCAACTTTTTATCCAGGAATGCAGCGTTCCCACGGGATTTTAAAAAAGACCAAATCCTCACAGACGAAGTCGCGGGTATCATCTAGTTTAAAATAAAGATGGTTCGTTTAGAATTTGCTAAGATCCTTAAGATCTTAATAAAGTATTAATAAGAGAACATCAATAGATTCCAACCATTCATGAGATTATATCTAATCTTTATAATAAAAAATATTTTTCGTACATGATTTTTCAGAATATGGTTTTTATTACATCAAACTTTCAGAAAATTTAAATGATTTGTGAATATTAAAGTCCCTTTGGTGGCTATTTTCTTAGAATGCCATTTGGTTTGTCAATAGCACCGAAAATTTTCCAAAAATTGATTGACACAAATTGGTAGAGCAAACATGCCGAGTGATTTCTCAAATTTTACGTATAATATACACGTATACAAATTCTACAATTTAATATCCTAAGTAATATCGAATAATGTCGAATATTATTCGATATTAAGAGGGCTCTCTCCGTCACTCGTTTCATACAATCGTAGTTCCAATTTCATATGAATATTAAGCAACCAAAGTCCATAAAATTGTGCAGACATATTCTAGAAACTAAAATCTATGTCTATGGTTTTCCAGATTTCTGTTAAAATATTCGGTTTCAAAGTTACGCGGTCTTAAAAAATTTCATACATATCTTTGAGCCCCTGTAATTTTAAAACTACATATTTTTAGAAAAATCTAAAACACCACAGACACAGATATTAGTTTCTAGAATATGTCTGCAAAATTTCATGGACTTTGGTTGCTTAATATTCAAATGAAATTGGAACTACGATTGTATGAAACGAGTGACGGAGGAGCCCTGTTAAGTCGGTAGCCGAAGCTATGATTTGAGATTTGAACAAAATATAAGTATAAAAATAAAACCTTTCAATAAGCAAGTAACATTTGCGGACCGAGAGTTCGAAGACCCAGGCCGAAATTTTAGATGGCATGCAAATCAACACTTAAAAAAAGGACACACATTTATAATACCCTATAATATATAATACCTACCCTACCCTATAATATATATACCCTATAATATATAATACCCTATAATATAATAATAAAATATCATCAAATACGCATTTAGTTGATTTTTAAAGTGTTTTGATTTTTGGTAGTAAAATGTATTTCAGTCAATGAGTGGGACTTTTTGTATGAAAGTAGGTGCGCGCATTGAAAAACTGTAACTTTTTATCGAGTTAAACTTATAGCAATTAAAAGCCCATTGACCCTACCAAAAATTTCAATCCTTTTTAAGTTTAATGATCCTTTTTAAGTTTAAGTTGAATGAGTTCAGTTTTACGATGAAGTTTTCGCTGTTCAAACAACGCGACTCAGTCTATACTCGGTAGAGCTAAGTATAGCGTCACGAGCATTCGTTTCTTTGCCTTGTCCCTATTTTATTCAGACACGAATCTTTGCACAATCTGTCTAATTACCAGTATTATTGATTATGGTTTTGTCGCTATAGTCTTTACTTTACGTGGCCTTTATTAGACATCTCAATTAAATCTTTAACTTTCTTTCGTAATGCACTTAGCATGCTTACTGCATTTTTCTAACTAAGAATCTGGGGTAGGTATACCTATAAGGAATATTGGGATACTCTTATGTTAAGATCCAGATAGTTTTTTAATCTTTCCAAAAGTTGGGCTTGACGATAATATCTGAAGGTAGTTACTATACCTACTAAGATTCTCACTGCCTTGGAAGCTGTATGAAATCTATACTTCCATACTAATATTATAAATTCAAAAGTGTGTGTCTGTCTTAGTTTTTTACGGCCCATCCGTTTCACTGATTTTGACGAAATTTCGTACATAGATAGCTAGCAATCGGGGGATAATATATTATTAGGTATATAGTCGTTTTTATCCCGGAAAATCAAAGAGTTCCCACTTTTCTCCAAAATTCATGCTGAACCTACGCAAAATAAGAAAAAGTTTTCTTCATAAAAAATAGCGTGCATACGAACAGGTGGGTCGTCTGATGTTAAGCACCCATGCACATTTGCCGCACCAGAGGAACTGCCAACGCGTTGCTGACTTTTCAAGAAATTATTGATCCGCCACTTGAATAACCCCATGTGCAAATCCAATGGGTACATCGCTAAAGGAAGTTTGTTACACAGTTTACATATTCCTGAAAAAAAATCTCGTAGATACGGGTGGTCGAAGTAGTCCTGCAGGTGTAATAGTTTGCCATGAAGCAAAAGGATGTTATGAAACTGTTAGAGAAACTTGTTTATACAAGGCAAGGCTGTTATAAAGCAACGAAGAAGATATAAAAATATAACCTAAAATAACATGATGTGGAATAGATTTTTTATTAAAATTTATGCAAAATAGATACTTGGAAATACAAAACGACTGCTCTTTCTAGCAAATAAAGTATCAAGCTTCTATATTCTTAGTATACGTAGATTTATACATATAATTGCGTCAATTCTAAGTAGGTACCAGTACCTACCAAAGCAATCTTTCTGTGAATCTGCGTGAAGGAAATAAAATACACGTATAATAAAATACACATGCTTAAACGCTGAACGGGTAGGTATTTTAGGGTTATGCATGGTAAACAAGTGTGAGTCCGTCGAATGCGACTCGCAAACGAAGGTTTAATCAGGTAAGGTACATCTTAAAAGAAATACTAAGGCTGTTTACATACATAACTTAGATAAATTATAATATAAATACATAATATTCCTTTCTCAAACATGTTCTAAATGATGGTGAAAACTTCACTGAAGAAGTAATTAGCAAATACTTAGACAAACAGGGGCTTATTCTCAGAATGGGAACAGTTACGGTGGCCAAGTGTGGGAAGAAAGCGGATTGCGACTTTGCTTTATACTATTGAGGTAAGAGATATAAAAGAGAAGAAAATATATTCAGGATATACTCCTAGCAAACAATATAATTACCTGAATAAATAGATCAAATCGGCGAAAGTTATAATGTTGTAAGAAAGTTTCCAAAGCTCAAGATTGACGCTACAAACTAATTTACATGTAACACGTAATGCATATTATAAGACAAACGTGCGGATTTAATTCACGTGCGTCGTGCATGTTGATTAAATGCTTGCTAAGTTTAGGTGAATAAGGAGGCATAACCCTCCCCGTGATAACGGGCGTCACAGAATATTTAACTTTGTGAATCATGGCACTGAATAACTAACTATATTAGGTACTTAATTACTAAATGATGCTCGCAACTTCGTCTGTCGCCGAAACCATTCTTATTCTAAGAGAAACTCCGTGATCCGTAGTGAGCCGGCGCGGCGGGCGCAGCGATGGGTTGAATCATGAATATGGCGATAATGTACCGTAATAATTAAAAGAGGGGATATTAAGTTGTATCTATAAACAGATAGATATGACGAAATTTTTCTTTTATTGTTTTATATTTATTACATGAAAATCTACAGCGAAATTGTAATAAATTTCATTAAAAGCTAATTACACAAATATCGCCAATTACTCTTAAAAATTTACAATTTATGTCAGTAAGTCAAAACATAAGAATGTGCGTGCAGCGTGTGTGTGTGTGCGTGTGTGCACACGCATACATTATTCTTTCGTATTCAAAGAGAATATTTCTATCCAACGTCTGATCGAACGTAAGGAAATAATAACCGATTAAGTTCAAATGGAAACAGCGCCGCATAACACGCAGACTGCACATACGAGTACTACAACAATGATTGAACTCTAGACATTACTGCATCCGCAGCCCTTGTTGAAAAGAAGATTCTGGAGCCTGTAACATTCATTGGAACTGAACGACTCTTTGTTGTGTCTTTAATGTGTCAAATCTAGTTCATTGGCGCAACTAATTCTAACATCCGCAATCAACTCAACAACGAATATTTCATACAGTCAAATTGGTAGTAAGTAGCCGGTCTTTAATGAATCAAACACAGAAGACCTTGCTTATCAGATTACCGACACATGGAAACTTAAATGAACAGCTGTTATCTGTTATTGAATCCGTAGAGGTTTCTTTCAAAAGTATAAGTTTTTTTCAAGGGATGTTATTGATTTAATCGAGTAATAAAATGTACACTATAACTTTATATCATTGATTTAATAATTAAATAATATTTTATAATTTACAACAACTTGATATGCTACTGAGATCACCGACAAGAGAAGAGAGAGAGCGGGCATATACACCATATCAGACACAGTACTATTTCAGTGAGTACGGGTAACATTAGGCTTCAAATTTAAATTTTACTTCTAACAGATGTGATCACTATATGAAGCTAATGAATGAATCGGCTGTGCGCTGTAGAGGGGGAAGTGGAAATGTAGAAATAATTACTAAATGACGCGACTTAAACGACGCGTCCCTATAAATTCAGAATTTGTAAATATCCCATAGGAACTTTTTATTTTGCGGGATAAAAATTCATCTATGTCGCTCTCCAGGTTTTTAATTAAGGTATTCATGCGACAAACCTGGTGAATTCGTTGATCTGTTGTTGCGTGATTGAAGAACACTGGCACGGGGTGAAAAATGGCATGCTTTCCCACATGAATTGATGGTTTTCCCGAGATAAAATGTAGCCTATGTCACTTTCCAGGTCATTAACCGTGCAAATATTATGCCAATCCGTCAATCCGTTGCTCCGTTGCGGTGTGATTAAATGTGAGTAGGCACTGCAGTCACCTGTAGAGTCTAGTAACTATAGCGGTTCTGGATGCCGGTGATCGTCGAGTTAGGAGACTCATACGCGAAGACTGTCCTTTGCTGGCGAAACTTCGAAACTATCCGGTATTTTATTGGATATATTTCGGAGAGTGTGCACAGGAACTTTTCGATCTTGTCACCCCTTTACCATTTTACCACCGAAACGCAAGACCTCAGGCGTCGACATTCCATCTATACGCACGAAACGTTTTGCGTCATCATTCCTCACGCGCATGGCTAAAGTTTGGAATACTCTTCCGCGATCTGTATTTCCTACCAATTAAAATCCAAGTGTTTTTTAAAACAAGACTAGGTAAACTCGTCGGACCATCTTAGGCCACATCATCACTTTCCATCGGGTGTGATTGTGGTCACTGGTCAAGCGCTTGCCTGCCAACCGACACATCTACATCTACGACTTATCTACACTTTTGCATTTATAATTGAGTAGTGATAAACGACCGAAGTTGCTTTTATGGTAAACTGTAGACTATGACTGTAGATAGGTAATATTCCATTGAGATTTTCCGCAAACGTTAAATACGATAGCGTGCATGCGCCAAATTCATTTAAGATGTAAGATATCCCGCAGTACGGGTCGGTATTTAGTAATTGGTTGTAACACGTATAAGTCAATGTTACGTGCAGTGTGACTAAGCTCTGACAAGTACGAGAATGTATACTTAATGCATGTTAACGAGACCCTCGTCGCCTTGATTAGTACTTCCCATTCGCACAGATTCTAGGCCTTTGTGTTCTGTAGCGCTCTTAGTATAAATAAATGTAAGTAGGTACATATTATGTAAGTACATACATACACCAAAAGGGCACTCTATTTACATTATTATAATCTACAATTTAGCATAATACTTAACCATAATAATATGCATTATAATATTTCTCGTACAAAAAATTTTGATAGGTTCTGAGCCATTCGTTTCGAATGATTCAAATGAACAAGATTAACAGCACTAGAACTCGACTACTGCCCGCGAACTGCCGACACATAGCGATAGATGTACTAAAATTGTTTTTCTGTCGTTCGGTATATTTTAACATATGTATTTATATTTTATGAACTCAGCATTTTTTCTTCTTTCATTTGATATCCCACTCGATACAATAGCAAAAAAAGTTTCGAGACCCATGAAGTTAAAAATTTGAATTTTTGGATGTATCATCCGTCAGGTCATTTTAAATGTAACCTAGGTATGTCACCCGAACCATAAAAAAACTAATTGATTGACACCCTATTCATCTAAATCGGCTCAGTAGTTTAGGCGCTACTGTGGAAAACACAGAATCTGATACTGAACATACATACATAGGTACATACATACATACATACATAGACTGCTAAAATCATAACCTTTCCTTTTATCTTTGCCGTAGTCGGATAAAAAGCACGCATAGGCTAACTTAATTACTTATTCAAAGTATATAAATTATGCTTAAATATGTGGAATCGTTGATTTTACCGAAACATTTCGGTTAGCAAATTAATTCAAATCGTCGTTATTTGCTTGAAACGTTAGGGTATACACAGAGATGCAAATATTATTACAAGTTACAAAAAAAAACTTATTCTTCAATTTTATCAGCTTAAATTAAATGGCTGTATTAATTTCTTAAGATTTATTTAAACCTTACCATAAAAATATAATTAATTACCTACTGGTATGTAAGCAGGAAAATTTACTAAATTTATTATGTAGTATATTATAATTTAAAACAAAACTTTAGGTCATAAATGTATTCGAACAATGTACCTAAATAATCCATAATACAATCCATACTAATATTATGACTGCGAAAGTGTGTCTATCTGTTTTTTAAGTATTTTTTTCGCGGGTCGACCGCAAAACTAATCTTTTAACATTTGGCACAGAGATATTTTGAGGCATAGAGAGATAGAGAGAGAGAGAGGGAGAGAGAGATAAACACAGAATATTTTGTCTCGCAAAATCGAAGAGTTTTCACGGGATTTTTGTATATCAGCTATAATTTCCATCCCGGTGATGCAAACTATAGCTCTGTACTAAACGTCCAAATCGGTTAAACTGATGTACCTACCGTGGATAGTACACAGACACACAGACAGGTACATTTTTGGATAACGGATTTATGATACTATTAGTAGGTATGGATTTATTTGTAACGTAGAATTATCGTTTGCTAAGTTAACACGCACTATGTCGTGATGCAGGAACAATCTAGACGATAATGGGTACCTAATGATAAAATTAAATATTAATAAGAAACAATCTTGAACCGGTACCTAAATTAATAAATAATTTAAAAATAACCTGATCCGAATATATCTAGATAAGTTTTATGTATGCGATACATCGTGACATTTTTATTGATAGCCAGATTTATAATGAACATAATAGGTATAATAATAATATTATGTTCTTTTTCTTATTTTGTCTAATGGATTTTAGTAGTATAATAATATGTTGAATTAACATTGTGCAATCCTTTTTTAGGGTTCTCTACACAAAGGATAAAAACGGATCCCTTTTAATGTCCCTCTGCCGTCTGTCTGTCTGTCTGTCTGTGTGTCATTTTACCGTTCTATTTCTCGCCTCACTCTTTAGCACTGAAAGAACGACCGGAGAGAGAGAAAAAACATAGTACGCCAAGTAGTAGCCGACCAAATCTTTTAGCTTCGACTTCGGCCACCTCCAGCCACTTTTGATCATCTTCAACGAAAAAACTATCTTCGGCCAAACTTTCAGCTTCAGCAAAATTGTTTGAAGTTTTGGCAAAAGCCAGGGACTCTAGCAATGTACGACTGCGCGAGAGTGCAACGGAAAACTGAGTCTGAATTATTTAAATAATGTGATAATTAATAATATAAATAATTTTACCTATCATAATTGAATTTATTTCGAAGTGTTTTAGTTCAACAAGACAAAAGTTATCATAAAGTAGAAATAAACCCATTGTTTAATTTAATTTTAGCCAATCTTGAACCGAATATCTTGGAGTTATTACCTGCTTCGGCTTTGGCTTCGGCCAAATATTGTTGCGATACTCGATTAACAGGGGCTCTCTCCATCACTTACTCCATACAATCGTAGTTCCAATTTCATTTGAATATTAAGCAACCAAAGTCCATTAAATTTTGCAGACATATTTTACAAACTAATATCTGTGCCTATGGTGTTTTAGATTTTTCTAATAAAATGTAGTTTCAAAATTACAGGAGCTCAAAGATTTGTATGTGAATTTTTAAGAGTCCGTAACTTTGAAACCGAATATTTTAACAGAAATCTGGAAAACCACAGGCATATACCTAGATATTAGTTTCTAGAATATTATGTCTGCAAAATTTCATGAACTTTGGTTGCTTAATATTCAAATGAAATTGGAACTACGTTTGTGTGGAGCGAGTGACGGAGAGACCCCTCTTAATTGGTTTCGGTGAGAAATTGACCTTCGCTACTAAGGGCACTAAGGGCCTGTTTTACAACCGCCAGACAAAACCTAATGTCGTTACGACAGTTTTTGTATTGAAAATCATATAATCGTAGTATAATGAAAATCAGTCAAAATGTCAAAATTCGTTAGACAATCTGGTGCATATCTGGTGGTTATGAAACAAATGAATCCTTAGCTTAAGGTGAAGCTTAAGGTGAATCCGAGCCTAAATATTTTAATGTGTTCAAAAGAATTCAAAAGGAGAAAAAAGGAGGAGGAATTCACTGTGATGTCAGCTGCCAGAGTGAGCAGAACTGTTCGTTAGTTGTTGGCATGCAATGAATTAGGGCGGGACGTGTTAGCCCGATTACGTCTCACGGCCTTTTGAATCATTTACTTTATCTCCTAAATGATATGTACAGCAGAGAAATGATTGTATGCTTACGTTGCTTTAGATAAACTTACAGAACTGTTGTAAGATTTTATAGAAGAGTTTGACAGTTGATGTTCTACCACGGAACCCAACGCCAACTTTCGGTGTGATGCCCTGTAGAAACTGATGAGTTATTGAATAGCTGAAGTCATATAGACTATACTATTTCTCAGATCTTTATCTCTTATTAGCGCAGATTTCACTATTAGTGTGCATCATTGGATACCTGCTCAATACTCATCGTCAAATCATAATATTATATCAAATTATAAAGAAAGTACTTATGCCATTTCTAAAGAAACGCAAGCAATTACATTACATAAAATATGAAACATTGATATTCTTTTGATCGACCATATATTTTTACTTGACTACGGCAAAGCCAAAAAGAATGTTTATGTTTTAGCCATCTATGTATGTATTTGTAAATAAGTATGTAATGTTCTATCGTAGCGCCAAAACTTTAAACTACTGAGCCGATTTTGATGAATGAGGTGTCAATCGATTCGCCGGTTGACATAGGCTACATTTTTTGGCGGTAAACCACCCGAAAAAATTGGGGTCTCTAGATTTGTGTTTGCTATAGTATCGAGTGGTATCACTGGTATGTCAAAGAAAGACAAGAAAATTCTGAGTTCATCGAAGATACAACACAAAATACACTGCGACAGAAAAACAATTTTACTACATAGGTTTAGCCGGGTTTTGTTTTGAACTTTATTTTGTTACATTTATGTTTACATTTCGTAAATGAGAGGAATATCAGTTGATGGCAATGAAATTCAACGTGGAAAATGTATTCGCACTCCTATAACTGATAACATACTATAAATTAGCATATAAACTGGAAACTGGTTGGTGTCGCGCTGGCTAACGTGTCACGATAAGGTTTATATCTATACTGACAGGAAATAATTTTATTGTTAACAGGGCTCTCTCCGTCACTCGCTTCATACAATCGTAGTTCCAATTTCATTTGAATACTAATATCTGTGTTGTGGTGTTTTAAATTTTTCTAAAAATATGTAGTTTTAAAATTACAGGGGCTCAAAGATTTGTATGTAAATTTTTTAAGACCGCATAACTTTGAAACCGAATATTTTAACAGAAATCTGGAAAACCACAGACATAGATATTAGTTTCTAGAATATGTCTGCAAAATTTCATGGACTTTGGTTGCTTAATATTCAAATGAAATTGGAACTACGTTTGTATGAAGCGAGTGACGGAGAGACCCCTCTTGTACGTAGAAATGTGCCTATGCATGGAACTTGTTTCTAGAGCTCCGTACCCGAAGGGGGAAACCTCCACTGTCCGTCCAGCTGTCTGTCTGTGGGCTGTATCTCATTAACCGTAATAAGTAGAGACATTTTCACAGAGTGTGTATTTCGATTGCCGCTATAACAAAAAAAAACCGGCCAAGTGCGAGTCAGACTTGCGTACCGAGGGTTCCGTACTCGGGTATTTATTCCGAAATTTTGCACGATAAATCAAAAACTATCATGCATGAAAATAAATAAAAATCTGTTTTAGAATATACCCCACTTGGTATAATTATCTTACTTTGAAAATTAAAACACATTTAAATGATGTAACCACAGATTCACGGTTTTCGGATTTTTTCCTTTACTTGTGCTATAAGACCTACTTACCTGCCAATGACAGAAACGACGGACGGACAAACGGTCGGACGGACGAATGGACGGACGGACGGACAGACGGACAGACAGACAGATAGATAGACAACAAAGTGATCCTATAAGGGTTTCGTTTTTCCTTTTGAGGTACGGAACCCTAAAAAAAATCAAAATTACCGTATCCTTCGTTTGCGAATCCAACTCGCACTTGGCCGGTATTTTAACATAATATTACTGTGTTGCGTTAATACCTACTAATATGGGACGGTTCCAAAGTGCTACTCTGAATTGGTTAATGACGGTCCGGTTCCTGTGTGGTACACGTCTGTTGTCGGAGTACAGCTCATCATTACCTACCCAATGAGAAGGTATGTAATCACAATTACCCGGAAAGTCTGTTAAATTGGTCAGGAAGCTTGCTGTATTGCGTTATTGTCCTCAATGTTTGAACTTCAAACTTGACTTCAGACGAGACCGGTGATATGCTCGACCATACAGATTGATGCGACGAAGAAGCGTAGATGCAACAAATAAAAAATAAAAAAAAATCAAAAGAAAATTATGCAACCATACAAGAGATAATGTACTTAGTTCTATAATATCATTTTTGGAGCCGTTGCCAACCATCTACTTTTAATATTGTTTATGACTCCAAATTGGCACCTCATTGGCACCGCCACCAAAAAATGTTATTATAGAACTACATTACCTTTTGTATACATAATATATTCAGTTATAAATTTATTCTTATTTTTGAATTTTTTTTTATTTTCTTTTTGAAAATTTGAGGGAGGTTACTGTCAAAATCTGTAAAATGTGTTATGGTCAAATCTAGTCACGAAGATATCCACAGGGACCGAGGTGGCTCTGTGTCTGCCAATCCATTCATAAAAATTAGCGCTTGACCCACGTAGATTTAGATATTTAAAAACGCTTTGGTTTTCCAGGACTAAAAGTAGCCTATGACACTCCCCAGGTCCTTAACTATATTCATGCAAAAAAGTGCGACGATCCGTTGCTCTATTCCGAAGGACAAACTAACAAACAAACACACTTTTGCATTTATAATATGGGTAGTGATATTCATTCAATGTGGTTTGGAATAATATTGACTGCCGCACTGACTATATTTGTCATCTAAGTATATTGACTTCTTTTAAAAATTTAAAACTTTTCAATAGGTCTAATAAGCGAGTCTGGTCTCTACATATACAGGATTACCTACTACTGATTTTAGCGGAACAAATTGATAATGATAATAGTAAATATAATAGCGTGGATTTGACCTGCAGCTCGCTCCAGCAATACGCGGGGCTTTAATTACCTACTTGTATACATGTTATAATTAATATTGTATATCAAATCTTTGACAATAGCAACCGCCGAGTTTCTTGCTGGTTCTTCTCGGTAGGAAAGGCATTGCGAACCAGTAGTAGATGCTCTTGACGATTCAAAAGTACTTGAGAAAGTCTAATTGAATGAAAAAATTTTGAATTTTGAATGTGAATAAATAAAACAGATGATACAGCTTTGTAACTTATTGTCATTGATGTATAAGTCAATGGTTATTATTGTACACATATTTCTCGATAAGGGTCCGTTCAAATAAACCAGATAGGAAAGCATTTTTTTCTACGTAAATCAGCAAGTCAGCAGCTGGAGCATAAAAGAGCATACAAACAGCGAAAGAGTAGCAAATCGGCTGTTTTTTAATATTTCACACTGAACCCACTATGAACAACTTCGAGCATCCTCTTGTCATTGAAGAAAAATAAGCCTTACAATATCCTAAAACTCAATTTTAAATACGCTCTTTGTTCAGCTCTCCACGCCGCTGGTCTATCTGAACGAACCTCGTATGAGGAACGAATGCCGCCACCACTGATTGGTTGGTTGAAATAATTTTTAATTGTGCAAACAATGAAACAAAGAATTTGATAATATATACTTGTAGAGATTGCGTGTGAGATGTGTATTTATTGAAACAGTTACGTCAAACTTAAAATAGCAGGTGACCTTAACTGCCAACAAATATTTATTAGTAAACAAACGATAAAGAAATAGTTTGCAGAGTGAAACTTCTTTATTATGCAATTCTTTACAGGTGTTATACAACAAAATATTTTAAAAGTTATATTGTAATTGGATTTAGGTATCAAAAATAATAATAATAATTATAAGAAAAAATCGTCGGATAATCTCTACGGTACAACGATAATTCCGCCGTGTCGTTGCGAGTCGCGACGTCATGCCACGAGACTGCAACGCTGCCGTCCTAACAAAGAGTGCAATAAGTCGAGTTTTTGAACAAATTGACTTAAGACCATATCCGTAATCAGGAAAATGAGCTCTATATTTTCGCCTTAGACGTCTTTTTTGTATCTTCAGTAGTTTCGGTTCTGTTGGTTATCAAAACTGCAATATGTAATATTACGATTTGTAAGTAGCTAATCATAACCGCGAATATCTCGAAAGTAGTCGAAACCTAGTTATTGCTCTCTTCGTTAGGACGGCAGAACGGATCGCTGCATGAAGTGACCGCAACGCCTCGTTGGGCCTTTCAACTGTGCCGTAACGTGGCGGTATCGCTGCGAGACACGACTCCGCGACGTTGTACTTGTCCTGAGTCACTCGCCCAAGTATATCAAGATCGTGATGTTTGAGAAGATTGTAGGTATTTTATGATTACTTGTGATCTCAAACATAAAATTTACATAAATTCTTAAGATCTATGCTAGGCAATGATAATAATATGATTGAATTAAGATGTGAAAAAACTTGACTAGATACAGTTATTAATTGTAATATTCAGAATTACTCATACAACTCGGTCGCGCTAAGTTTGCACCTCGCTGTAATGCGGCGCCTCTCCCATTTTCCCGCTCACCTCCTTCGCGTGGTCGTTTTGTCGCATTTTGTCGCGTCAGTACGGTTCGCATACCGTACCGCCTCAATGTGACGTAATCGACGCGAGGTGCAAACTTAGCTTGACCGAGTAGTACCTAGTTAGCATAATCATCAATCACAATGAGAAGGTTTCAGCCTTTTACCAATTTAAAGAATATTAGCCAAGTTTATCATGAGATGACTAGTAGTCCACTTTTCCCCTCCAACTAAGCGTAAAGCTTGTGCTAGTTGTGGGTATGACAATAGTGCAACGGGTGGGGTTTGAATCGGCGACCTTTCGAATTTCAGTCCACTCCTCTAACCGTTGAGCTATCGTGGCTCTGACTTAATACTCCATTGAGTACATTATGGAGAACTCTTATGCATGCAGGTTTCGTCACGATGTTTTCCTCCACCGTTAAATCAAGTGATATTTAGTTGCTTAACACACTCATAATTTCGAAAAGTTAGAGGTACACCACCATTTTTAAAATCCTAATAATAGTTTTTATCTTAATACTAGCTGACCCGACAGACTTCGTCCTGTCAAAAAGATTTGTAACGCGATTTTTGTTTGACTGATGTAATGACGTGGAAACTGATGCATTTTATCTCGCGTGCCGAAACTAATACAAAAGAAACGCGAGTTTCGGAACGCGACATTAAACTCCTCCAAGTTCTAAGTTCTCCTCCTTAGTTCTGTCTAAGCAATTCTGTGCTCCAACGCACACACGCACATTGTTTTGATAGATATGATCTTTGACGTTAGGAACACACCTACATTGCTTAGACAACAGTGAGTGCTTGTAATTTAATATGAACTTTATACCATAGCAATAAAGCTCAAATTGACTACGTTTTAGTTAGAAATCATTTGTATGGGAAAAAGAAAAGGGCTATTTTTAGGGTTTTTCCAGCAATAATTCTAATTTTTCTCGCCGTAAAAACCATCCTTGAACTTCAACGAACATTTTAAAAAAAGATTTGGCCAAATTGGTCCAGGCGTTGTTGAGTTATGCGCTTACCAACACATTTTGCGATTCATTTTTATATTATAGATTTAGTGCACTGGCGACAGTGACGCAACGTGCTTTTATACACATAGAAGCCTTGAGCGTATGCTAGCAAATGGCAAAATAGCTCGTTGAAGTAAAAAAAAATATCTGCAATGTAAAAGCCCATGCCGCATTGCGTAACAAAAGTCGAATTTCAACATGGAATCACTATGGGATTTAATCCGTAAGCCATCATGTCTAATAAAATTATTATTATTTTATTCCACAGATTCTATCTGACGAAATAATACGTTATGTTGCGAGGGATTGCAGTGCGAATCTGCAGGTCCCAGCAACATTTTTGCCCCTACCGGATCCGGGTAGTGTCTAAACGTCTAGCACGTCCGGTCCGGAGCTGCTCAATACGAAAATGTAGGATTCTTGTGCAGAAATGTAACACTAACAAATACAACACAGATGGTTTTGCGAGCCTTTCAGTCTACCTTTTATTGAAGTATTTCTGCACAGGCAGCAGCGATTTAAGTGTCTAAAAGATTTGAAATTAGTGCTTCAAATGCGGCCTGGAAAATAGAGACGATGTCTCTATTTCAAATAAGACAATTTTTTTTGATTTTGTTATGTTATTTTGTTATCATTAAAAAAATCTGTCGATGACAATATTTTGCAAACTGAAATTATAAACCGAATAGATTGCTATATGACTGCTATCCTTACGAGTACCTATTTAGTCGACGTTAGCCCGACTAATAAATGGAAATCACTCACTAAATAGTTTAAACGTTAAAATAAACTGAAGTCGTTGATATTATAAAACTTTTTTCTACATTTTATAATAAAAAACATAGGTATGGATGTGTGTGCTAATGTCATATCGTTCGTGAGCTGCCTATGCTGCCTAGGCTGTATATGCCTCACTATCCAGTGCAGTCAGCAGTGCTCAGACAAGCCGTCAAGCGCTTGAAGAATACAGTTATCTTTTTTTGTTGAAAACAATTAAAAATCCTACGTCAGTAGCAGGCAGTAATATTTTATGTTTAACAAGTACCTAAAATGATGGTTTTCTGTTTTTTTTTTGAAGTGTAATTTAAAAGATTGTTTTATAGCTCATACTGTTTTGAGCGTTCTATAATAAGGTAGCTAGGCCCTTAAATCCCGAAGGATAGAATCCGTCAGACCAGTTTCCGATTAAAGAGCAAGTTCATTTAGAATAAATACTACCTACTGTATAAGCTTATACTCGTACCAGGTATAAAAACGTGCTCCTTATTAAGGTAAACGCACCCAGTCTCAGGTAATCTTAGGCTTCTAAATATAGACTAGGGAGTAGGGACTAGGGAATTCGGTCTAGTTTTTTACCCGTCCCGAGAAGGAATGCACGTCTACGCACTTCTTTTACAATTTACAGAGCCTCAAATAAACATAAATGATTCAGTCATTATTCTGATGATGGAAACTAGACATACTCGTATCACTTAGAAGTTTTTGTTGTTTTCTTTGGCTATGCGCGTTAGTCTTAGTTGTTCATACGATTATTTTATAGTTCAATTTTTTAGGCAGCTGTTTGATCCGGTTTAGTGCATTATAAGTAGAAGGTGTAACCAAAACGCTAGCAAAAACAAAGACAGGTAATAAATTTTTATGATTACTGATACCACAAAAAATGCGGAATAATTAGAAAAATCCTGTAATTTAAAAGTTCACAATACTTTGCAAATAAACATCTGACTGACGCTAGATGTCAAAGAACGTTACGTAAATAGGCCACTCGGGATCAATGCCGCGTCGTAGGTGGGGCATTGCCCGAGTTTTGAACGCATTGCAGACTTGAAAAAACTAAATTCACTAAAACTACAAAATAAGGCAAATGGGTATAGATATTGGATTGTATTTAGGCATTATAATAATAACCTTAAGATTTTGCTAGCGTTCTGGTTACACTTTTTTTAGTTCAACCAAACAAAGGATTACATAGTGTTATCTGTTAATTCTGTTTAGTGTATTATATTTAATATTGTGCTTTTTCTATAGAAGTTATATTGTATCTAAACCAAAAATATCTACGCAATAACCTATTTGGTTTTATTTAGTCGCATGTTGTTTACTTTAAAGTGAACTAATAAAGTTCACTTTTGAGCAATTTAATAAAAACCGGTTAAGTGCGAGTCGGACTCACACACGAAGGGTTCCGTGTTGAAATCCCGAGGTGAACTTTTTAACTTTGGGTTGCTGCTGACGATTTCTCGATAGGAATAACTTCATGGCTCAACCTAGGAATCGAACCCGAGACATTACGACCCACCGTCTAATA
This sequence comes from Maniola jurtina, assembly GCF_905333055.1. Classification (NCBI taxonomy): domain Eukaryota; kingdom Metazoa; phylum Arthropoda; class Insecta; order Lepidoptera; family Nymphalidae; genus Maniola; species Maniola jurtina. The sequence continues at coordinate 8,366,188 of NC_060032.1, forward strand.
TGATAATCTACTAGACTAACGAGGCAGTCAAAAAAAAAGTTTCCAGAGCAGCTGTTTTTAGATGAAGATTTGTATATTTATCATCAGCTGCTGTTACCTACTAAGTCTCGTTATGTAAAAACTGACCGAATCGCCCCATTTATATACTACCCTTACTTAATATAAGGTTTTTTCGTGAAATCTTCTTATAAACTAATGTTATAAAAGGAAAGATTTGTTTGCTTGTTTGTTCGTTATTGATAAACTCTAAAAGGACATTTCGTTTGTGGTGTTTTTTTTTTTTTTAAATGATCCTATTTTAAGTTACCCTGTATTTATTTAATATTGATCAATAAACAGGAGACGCAACAGGCGCGGAGCGATTTGATTTGATTTTATTAATCAATATTTTTGGCGCAATCTGAAAACCAGCACTGAGCAATGAGTATTGCTATCATGCATGGTTTATTGCTACCTTTTAATTTAAGACTAGCTGTGCCCGCGACTTCGTTCGCGTGGAATAGTGACCGCGCTTTATGTAGCCACGAACGCTCAGGCGCGAGGCGTGTAGTGCGTACTCTGTACGTTAAAAATGTTCGCCGTGATTCTTTAAATTGACATAACTTTTTTATTTATAAACCGATTGACATGAAATAAACACTAAATGTTAAGTGAAGCTTACTACAATATATTAGTGAAAACCGTATCTAAATCGAATAAGCCGTTTCTGATATTAGTGCGCACAAACACACAGACACACAAAAAAAATTAATTACAATTTCGGGTTCGGCTATCGGCATCGATATAATAACAACCCCTGCTACTTTTTTTTTATATATTTCCATTGTACAGACACCACTTTTCTACAATTTTATTATATGTATAATATAGATAAGATATTATAACTCACAGTATACACGACTAGCAATAATTAAACAATAAAGCTTATTAACCCCCGACCCAAGAAAAGGGGTGTTATAAGTTTGACGTGTGTATCTGTGCATCTGTCTGTGGCATCGTAGTTTGTGAACTAATGAACCGATTTTAATTTAGTTTTTTGTTTGAAAGGTTGCTTGATCGAGAGTGTTTCTTAAATATAATCAAAGAAAATTGGTTCAGCCGTTTGAAAGTTATCAGCGCTTTTCTAGTTAATGTAACCTTCACTTGTCGAGGGTGTTATAAATTTTTAATTTACCTTTGTTTTTATGCAATTATTCTTCTGTCATGGAAAGCATTGGTTTTGTCAATAAATATATTATTTTGTATATTTTTTAACGTTGAAGAATGAGCATTGTTATTGGTTCGATCCACTTGGGATTCACAGGATGGTCGGCCATTTTCAACTTATGCAAAATTATAATATTTGTAACGTGTTTAAATAGTCATCTGCTATTTGTATTAATGAAGGTACCTACATATTTTGAGGGCTTTATTGAAGTGGTTGTCAAGCAATATACTTAATATTAATGTATTATATAGATTGCATTGATAATGCAGACATACCTACACATTTACCTTTACCTACAAATTATTATACAGTTTCCAAAGAAAATATTATTTTCGCAGAGTTATAAAACAGTAGATAAGTATCTTCCCCATCCCGCTTAGTAATAAATTAAACTTTAATTATGCCAATTCAATTATTAAAGCATGCCAACATTTTTTTAATGTGCAGATTACTTATGTAAATACATCTTTTATTTTATTCTGTATGAGTTAATGTTAATACCTATTAAATATCAGATAAAAAATTAAAACCAAGCATAACTGAGTACAATTTTTTTTTAATATATCACAGCTCTGAAGGTCACATTCAGTAGATCTATGTAATGAGTAGGTATAAGTGGGTGCAAGAAAGCTGCAAAATGTGACTCAGTATTTGATAATAGTTTTATTCTAATACTAGCTTATGCCCGCAGCTTTTCCCGCGTGGATTTAAGTTTTTAGAAATCTCGTGGGAGCTTTTGATTTCCCAGGACCATAATAGCCCGTCCCCGGGTAAACATTTAAACGGACGATCCTTTAAAAACCCCGAGGCATCACCAAGATTTAGGGATGCAATTCCTTACAGCATCAGGATTGAGAAGTTGGGTTCTCGAAGTCAACGACAAAGTCTTTACTTGGTATAGATACCTTCAATATCATTTTATAACAGACATTTTCTGAATCCCATGAGCTTTGGTGGTCAATGGCTTTTATAGGACAATGTCGCAAAGTTCCTCTATCGATTAAATAAAAATATACGCAATTCTGTTCAGAAATCACGCAGTTTTCGGTACATATATAAAATTGCCGAAAATCGTCTGAATAATCGTGATACTTAAACGGATGATTGGCTGTAAGAAATTTGCTAGATAGTCGTATCCTGCAGTTTAAAAGCCATTGTGACTGATATCTTCTGGGCTAGGTGAAAAATGTAGTACCTATCCGTGTCAATTTACTAACTACTTATGGTGATCGCATACCGAGAGACCACTGTGAGAGGCGTAAGTGCCACCAGAGCGCATAAACCACGTCATTTAATTTAAACAGGTATCAAAAATGCGTTTGTCTGCATTTTTATGGTGTATCCGATTCTGTTGACATCAGTCGCATTTTCAGTTCAAAAAAAATGCTCTTCTTACCACTCCTTCGGTTCTTGCGGTTCCATTTCCTCTGGGCATTTCGTTTGTGTGCGTTTACCTTTACGTGGAAAGTTAGCACGCAATAGTCATAGAATGCTAATTTGTATGTCACACTTTACTACTGCGGGAAACAGCTACCTAAGTTATATAGAGTCGATGAAAAAGTACTCTATAACTATAGGTATTTCAAGACAGGCGTGAAAATTTTGCCGACGAGTAAAATAAATAAATAAAATATGCATGAAAAATCGTTGCTCATATTTTTGAAGTCCCAAGTTGCACAATGTTAAATTAAACAAAGTATTAAATAAAATAGCATAATTTGATATCATTTATCACAAAGAACATGCTTAGGTATGTACCTATATCTACAAGGTAGGTAGGTATAGTTCACGTGATTAAATTTGTCCATGAATTATCAGCTATTATTGAAAAATAAATAGAGAGAGACATATTTGGTAAAATAAATAATTAATCGGCGCCTATGTAACACTTGGTAGTTATACGAGGAAAAATTGTTGGATAGGTGTTATGTTACCGACAATAGAGTTCAGAATGGTGCAGACATTCCACAAAATAATGATTATTTCGTGGCATGTACCCGTTACTTACAGTATAATATTCCACAAAACATTTAATCACAGCCTACTGATTATAACAAAGAACGGTGTAGCCTCATCATGTAAAATCCTACAGCTTTTGCTTGAAAATACATCTGCATGCATTTAGGTTTTTCAATTGTGTAAAATAGAAGAATACTTTCATTTTTATGGAATAAAATCAGTCGTGTGCTTTTGAACGTAAAATTCAAAAACTCAAAATTCAAAATAATTTTATTCAATTAGACTTTTACAAGTTCTTTTGAATCGTCAAAAGCATCTACCACTGGTTCGGAATGCCTTTCCTACCGAGAAGAACCAGCAAGAAACTCGGCGGTTGCTCTTTTCAAAGATTTGATATACAATATTATGCCATGTATAAAAGCAATACATGAAGTGATACGTGTTGGGTACGTCCGTCCCATCGTACTACGTACAAGGAATAACGCGTTTTAGTTTTGCATGGCGGTTATTTTGAAATTTTTATTATTTGTTGTTATAGCGGCAATAGAAATACACATTATGTGAACATTACAACTCTCTACCTATTACGGTTCACAAGATACAGCTCGCTAACAGACAGACGGACGGACGGACTGTGGAGGTTTAGTAATAGGGAGTCACAGCCCACAGGGAGTCGCTGGATTTAGGCACCCCAAGACCGCGGCGTTTAAGCAAACTACTGCGAGAGATCTATGCCCAACAGTGGACAGCTATTGTTTGACGACAACGATGAAATATTAGGTACCTAAATTCAGTTAATCGATTTACCTTAAAATAAGGCTATTTCTAAACCTAGAAAATTTAATTTCGTTCGTATATATACTATATATCTATCAAATATTATCACAAATAACATGCATACAAATGCTAGGAAAGGCTAGGAAAAATATTACACAAGTGATTTTCTGATAGAATATCAGGAAGCCATGTGTGTACAACAATTGCAAGTGTAAATATAAACTTACTTATTATATACTATGCAAACACCTACTTATCAGTTTCCGCAGTTATCAATGTAATATGCTAAATATTATAAGCAAACATGGTATTTATAATATGTAGGTATATATAGTAAAATAGCATGTAGGGGTTAGCTGCTATTTTATTGTTTAAAATAGCTTTAAATATAAAATAGCAAATAATCTTTTAATAACACAGATGAAAACTTTTGCTTCAAAAATGAAAAACAAAGTAGCTATTAGAACTAGAACGTGCCAGAAATTTATTCAATGGCAAAAATAAAATTCTCCGAGAATGAATTACAATGATATATTATATAATAATTTTTATTGTAACCCAAGAGTTTAACTGCATATTTTGCACGCCATACATAAATGGCAAAATGTGAAGAGACTACCCGTCAGGCGTCAATGTACCATCATTTGCTGCAGCTTGCCAAAATAAATAATTTCATTTCATTTCAACTATCATAATATTATAGCCTATGAATTATATTATGTACTTACTAGGTACCTACCCAAACCAAATGCGTCAAATGAGCCGTATTGAATGTAGTAATCTCGATTTTCCGGCTCTTGATGTGTGACAAAAGGCACATTGAATTCATTACAATAATATTGTTTGAAAAACAATTTCAACACTGTGTTGGAAATCGAATCTTAATTCACCCAAGAATCTCATTTAAATACTAAACTTTTAAACAAGACATTCGGATTCCGGAGGGTATACGATTAGTTTAGGCAGAGTGAACTAGGCAGGCTGATCTTAATTTAATAATAACAAGTGTAAATTAAAAATTTATTACACCCCCGACAAGTGAAGGTTACAGTAACTAGAAAAGAGCTGATAACTTTCAAACGGCTGAACGGATTTTCTTAGATTATAGCTAAGAACACTTTCGATCAAGCCACCTTTCAAACAAAAAAAAACTAAATTAAAATCGGTTCATTAGTTTAGGAGCTACGATGTCGCAGATAGATACACAGATACACACGTCAAACTTATTACACCCCTCTTTTTGGGTCGGGGGTTAAAAAGTAAATAAAGAGCTTGATAACCCTGATAAAGCGTTCTTAAATCAGCAGCAGATTAGCACTGGGAAAATTGGGAAAACCAGTTGTCAAACCTGAGTGTTCCAAAACATGAAAACTTTTGATATAAATGCAGAGTTACAACCTGCCTCCGTTTAGACGCACAAAGTTAAAAACGCAAAATAGTAAAATTAAAATTAAGGTGTTTTGCGACAGTTATAAGTTTAAGGAAGGTGTTTATTTTGGTGAGACCCCACTGCACGAATGTTTCGAGTTTGGGCGAGTTTGGCGAAATTTGGCCAAACAGCAAATCTAGCCAGTTGACAGTGTAGCCACCACATTTGGGATTCGGCGAATATTTTAGACTCCAAGATCCGGCCGCTTGCCTTGATCTGCAGCTGTTCGTTTTGTATAGATTATTATTGTATTAATTTTTATGAATAATACATAATAGTAGAATAGACAGCTACAGCAGGGTTGCCTGGCAAAATCTAGCCCCAATTAAAAATTAATTATTTTGTTTTACTTAATAATTAATTAATTAATTTGTTTTACTTAATAAATAATTAATTAATGTTTGTTTTACTTAATAATAAATTTTTGTTTAAAATCAATTTTTTTAAATTACAATATAAAGAATTGCGGCAAAATTTTGCCAAGCAACCCTGTTGTAAGCTGTTCTACTATAATGTATCAGTAAAAAAAAAGTTTCACCAAAAAACAGATATCTGCTGATTCAAGCGGCCGGATCTTAGACTAATTTCCTTTGATACGAGCCAAATTGCCGCCTCAACAGGAATGTTTGGCAAATGTTTTGCGAATGTCAAATAATACGTGAAGCCGGCCCCACCAACGAATGTTCCCCGAAGATTTGCTGAATGTTCGCCAATGAGGAATGGAAAATGATGAGTAGGTTTAAAGTATATTAATTTGTATACTCACTTTTCCAGGCGATCACCAAGTTTGTCGGAGAGGTGGTTGTCTTTAGGTTGGGTGAGATCAGAGTCGTACAGCTCCCGCTTGTAGCCCCTCCAGAAAGTAGGCATCATCCACACGAACCATGTTCTGGAGAATATATTCGCTCGCATATAGTTATTAGTCTTCTTTTCACGATTTTTTGCTGGTATTTTCATTGGATCGCCGGGGTTTGTATTACCACTAACCATATTTATTTTTTAATAAATTAACAATAAGAACAAAAACAATTTTATTCGACCAAAAGTCCACGCTGACGTCCCGATAAGGTATGTATCAATGCGGTTAGAAAATCATGGTTTACTGTCAAAAGAATTTAAATCGCGATTCTGGCGCAAGGGCCGGGGTGCGCGTGCGCCGCGCCTTACAATGAACGACACAGATCGAACACAAACCTCCTCCCACTGAGCGGCGCGCGCAGATTCTTCACGTTTATATGAACCTATGGGGCTTGGACGGCGCCAGCGTCTTGTCCGACGAAGACTCGTGTACCTTTCAACCTAATTAACACTAATAAATTAGCTCTAGAGCTTTAGAACTGAATTTTATGCAAGTTTTTCCTTTTCCAACATTCTCAAAGTCTAGCAGGCCTTTACATGTTGAATTACATTAAAAAAGCTCAAATCATCGCGAAAGCTCTTAAGAGTTTTATATTATATTGTAACTAGATGATGCCGTGATGGTGGATTTAGGTTTTTAAAAATCCCTTGGGAACTCTCTGTTTTTCCGGGATAAACAGTTTATATCTGTCCCCGGAATGCAAGCTATCTCTGTACCCGGCAAAATGAGCTATACGGATAAGCCGTAAAAAAGTAGCAATTCTACACAGATTAATTTAATTTCATAGTTTTTAATGGCACGTTGTATCATACGTATTTGTCTGTTTTAGTGGATTTTATAGCGAATTAAGTTTGTGGTTCCTTGAACTTCATTACTGTATCTAGCACATATCAATTAGTCAAGTATTCTCGTCGGAGGCACGCGAAGTAAGAGAATAGTACCTACAATTTAAAGATATTCAAGAGTGAACGGAAGTGACGTTAAAAATAAACTGCGTCTGCAGCGAACAATTAAATACCAATCTAGGTATAGGTATATAATATTATACACCCACATAACATGTATACAAAATTATATCGTAAATAAATTATAAAAAGCGTAGCTTTCAATCGCAATCCTATGTGCGTTCGAACTAAGAATTTTCCGTCATGTTGTGACGTCATCTGGAAATATAGTATTTTGATAAAAAAAAAATATTTTCAATAGATTTTGTTAACAGGGCTCTCTCCGTCACTCGCTTCCACTCGCTTCATACAATCGTAGTTCCAATTTCATTTGAATATTAAGCAACTAAAGTTCGTGAAATTTTGCAGACAAATTCTAGAAACTAATATCTGTGTCTGTGGTGCTTTAGATTTTTCTAAAAACATGTAGTTTTAAAATTACAGTGGCTCAAAGATTTGTATGTAAATTTTTAAGACCGCGTAACTTTGAAACCGAATATTTGAACAGAAATCTGGAAAACCACAGACATAGATATTAGTTTCTAGAATATGTCTGTAAAATTTCATGGACTTTGGTTGCTTAATATTCAAATGAAATTGGAACTACGTTTGTATGAAGCGAGTGACGGAGGGACCCCTCTTAAATAGTGTAGAGTTTGTCAATTGAAACCACTAACATTAGTTTAGTTTCTATATGTATAGTATATCTATCGATAATTCGAGCATTAGCATCTCGGTGACGCGACCTTGAAGTTTTATTCATCCCAAAATCGCCCAACGCGAGATAAAGAAGTTTTTAATTTCAAAAAGTTCATAATTATTGCAATAGAAACGTTCATGACTTTTATTTTGAATAATTGAAAAGTTGATTTCAATATTTGTTTATTAATTTTTATTTTGATTGATTGCTTAAAAACACTTTGAGTACTATTTTATTAACTTACTTATATCATCATAAAATATAATCTGTCTTAGGTCAAGAGACATAGAATGTAACTCGTATCTTTGTACAAATGGAAAATACCTATTCAGCTGAGAAGTTGTTAGGCCGTGCTCGTATTGGGCATTGTTACGCGCAGTGGGGTCATCATACTCAATGGTGACAATACATGCACAAAGAGATATTATTGATAATAATTCGTGAAGCGCTACCAGCCGGCGTTTCTGTCTGGGGCATACCTACTTAAGATAACTTTTTATAGTATTATGATCTAATAAGTTTATGGTTTTGATATTAATCAGATGGATTTTCTCTATGATTTGGGCCTGGAAATGGTTTACTCTACAACTTGTTTAGATTTGCCTTTCCATTTTGTATCACTCGTATGTGAAAGCTACCTACAGGATTATAATTCGCATCTTTCTTTTTCATCATTTTTCTTCTTTTCTGGTCGAAAAGGTTTACATGAGTTGACATCATTAGGTTAAGTAAAAAGTTGCGTCACAGATGTACCTATCTTATCCTATCGATCCCTCGAGACTATCGATCCTACGAGACCTCGAGACTGATGCCGGTGAGGACCTCTGGGTGGTCTTTACGCTACGCAATCGTTCTGTTTATGTTTGTGTCGTTTATATCAAGCCAAGTGCAAGTGACTCTGACTATTTTGATTGGTTTTGCAAAGTAGAATCATTTATTAATAACTTGAATGGATTTATTATTATTTTAGGCGATTTAAATCTTAATAGTGCCTCTCAAAATGTTAAAAACTATTTTTGTTATTTTGTGTCGTACTGTAATCTTTCCGAAAAAAACCACATTGTAAACACACATGGTTCGATGTTAGACGTCATATTAGTTCGGGTCCTTGCAAAAAATGTCACAGTGTCGGTTAACTCCTCGGAGGGCATGGTCAACCCAGATGCATATCATCCACCCCTAGATATCTCATTCAGTTTTGAAACTCAACGTCCCAGAGATCGCATGGAACCTAGTAATATTGGTAGGGCTAGGGATTGGAATTTTAAAAAATGCGATCATGAGGCATTATCACAGTTACTTTGTGAAACCTCCTGGAGTAATGTTATCGACTCAACTAATGTAGATACTGCAGTTCATTGCTTTTATCAAACCGTCTATAACTTATTTGACAGTTGTATCCCCAAGAAGGTAAGATCTAGGGTAGTTCGGCGTTATCCGGTTTGGTTCACAAAAGACATAATCAGAGATTGTGAACGTAAATTGAAATTACATAGGATATGGAAAAAGTCACAGTTGGACTCAGACTACAAAAGATTCACCGATATGAGGTCCAGCCTTAATGATCGAATTAACATTGCTTATAAAATTTACATCAAAGATGTCGAGCATAACATCAGGAAGCATCCTCAAAAGTTTTGGGCTCATGTCTCGGGTCTGCGATCTAAAGGTGGTTTCGAACCAGCAGTGGATTCCAATGGTGAGCGCCTGGTGGGAACCAAAGCAGCCGAAGCTTTTGCGAACTTTTTCGCAAGCGTATTTCTCCCCGAAGTTCCAGCACTGAATGCTTCGGAGGCGAATAGCTCTGACAACTGCCGCAACAGTAATATGATATGTGTACAGAATTTTTCTCCACAGCAAGTAAAGCGTGGTATTACTAAGTTGAAGCCTAATAGCTCTGTAGGCCCGGACGAAATTCCACCGTCTATACTCAAGAAGTCCAATTATTTTGTACTCCCCCTCTTCCATATATTTAACCTATCTCTGAAATCTGGTACTTACCCATCACAATGGAAGCTGTCAAGAGTTACGCCTATTCCTAAAACTGGTAATACCGTAGCTGTTGAGGATTTTCGCCCTATAGCTATCCTGTCTACACCGGCTAAAGTTTTTGAGAGCATACTACATGAAATAATTTATAAGCAGGTCAATGTGTTTCTCTCTGACGAACAGCACGGCTTTAGGAGTAAGCGATCGGTTAATAGTAACCTATTGACATTGGTCGACTACATTTCCGAATGCTTAGATCGTGGCGGACAAGTGGATGTCCTTTACTTTGACTTTCGGAAAGCGTTCGACAGGGTCAACAATGATATATTATTATCCAAGTTGAGTAGGATTGGCTTCGCTCCCAACCTCTTACAACTTATGGCAAATTATCTTCAAGACCGGAAACAATTTGTGCGGCTTGGCTTGTATGAATCCAAATCCTACCACACTCGTTCAGGCGTCAGTCAAGGCTCGATTCTTGGCCCTCTCCTTTTTCTGATAATGATCAATGACCTACCATCAGTGCTTGAAAGGGCCAAGTGTTTGCTATACGCTGATGACCTGAAATTGTTTATGGAAATAAAATCTGAGGCTGACTGTGTTGAACTTCAGAATGATATTGATGCTGTCATCAAATGGAGTGACGAAAACAGAATGGAGTTCAACACCAATAAATGTTCGGCTATGACTTTTGGACGCAAGAGGTGTCCAGTTTACTTCCCGTATAATATGAACGGGGTTCAGTTGCCCAGACAAACTAATATAAAGGATCTAGGAGTAATATTTGACCATAAACTTACATTCCATGACCATATTACTACACTCGCCTCCGAATCATTCAAACGGTTGGGATTTGTTTTGCGAAATACTCGAGATTTCCAAAATTGTCACACGATAAAACTAGTATTTGATGCTTTGGTTCGTGCCAAGCTAGAAACCAGCGCCTGTATTTGGAATCCATACGAAAGCACTTACATCTTGCTTCTTGAAAAGGTCCAAAAAGCCTTTTTAAGGTATTTATATAAGAGATTGTACGGGTATTACCCATTTATGTACCCCACAAAATTTCTTCAAGGGCACTTGGGTTTCAACTCGCTTAAAACCCGACGAGAGTGCGACCAAATTGGTACAATTTGCAAGATTCTTAGGGGTGTGATTGACTGCTCTGAGCTGCACAACAAGCTCTGCTCCGTTTACGCACCCACTGATTATAGCTACCTCCGCCGCCGCCGCAAGTTTTTCGTGAGTCCGTTTAGTCGCACGGTAGCGCGCGCCAGGTCTCCCATACCGCGCACTTTGGCAGCGCTGAACGCGCTGCTGAAGGAGTCCCCTCGCTGTGACATATTTGCTGACAAATGGGCTGACCTCATAGGTCAGATCCTGCACTTTTGTGAGAATTTGTAGTTGACATATTTGATTATTGACTTTTTTTTTTTTTCTGTATTTATTTTTAGTGCGTAATTTAATTTAATTAGTGTAATTGGACTTAAAAGGTCCGTTCTAATTAAATAATTAATTAAATAAATAAATAATAATAAATAAATCGAAGGAACATATCTAAATCCACGTGGACCAAGTTGGATCCATCTACTTGATAAAAAGACGCTTGTATCCTGAAGATCGATTAAGAGTTCCCACGAGGTTAGTGAATAAACCACGAGGTTATTGTAAGAAAACAAACTCCTTTACATGTTGGAAAAATACCCCGCTATTTTATTGCAGCACCTAGCGCGTGCTATATGCGAAGTTTTTCCAGCCTCAAATCTATAGGTACTTACTTACCAACTTTTCGCGTATACGGTGAAAGAAACATTAAAAAACTTGCGCATCTAAAAATAAATCCGAGACCAACTCTAGTGAGTTGCAGTGGTGCAGCGGCGGATTCTGCTCCAAAAACAATCGCTTTACTTAGGGTGACCATTTCAAGAAAATTCCAAACAGGATACAGTATAGTAAATAATTGCTTATGCACTGACAGAGAATATAGGTTCTGAAAATGTTGTACCTACCGTTCTCAAAGAATGATAACTCGAAGTTAGATTTTTATTTTAGTTTATTTTTGTTTTGTAAACAAACAGTAAGTATTAAAGTTTACAGTGGATAGCTAAAAATAAAAAACAATACTGACAAATAGTATTTACTTTAAGTAAGTACATTATTATCGGAGGAAGCTTCGTCGGTCATCGTGATGTGCAAATTTTTAAACTATATTGACATTTGTCAGTTATATAAAAAAAAATATTTTGTGCCCTCTCGCATACCCGTAACTAACAGTATACTGATGCAAAATGTGATCTATTGAATTGGCCGTACTTTAAATCCTAGTGGGAAGTGGAACAGTTAGATGCAAGGGGCACGTTATTGCACCAAAGATATTTCGTTCTGGATTAGTGATATTTGAATCGTGACAATGCAAAAATGCGCTGCAAGCAGTTCCTGAATCGCAACAACAGGTTTTTTAACTGATTTGGACCATTGTTTAACAAAAGTATTTTTATCTAAAAATACTTTCCAATCATGATCAAAATTGTCCTATTTTCCAGTTTATGTCAAAGTGCTCCAAGCGACGCAATAATCTGCTCCGTTGACTGCGCAGATTGATACGAATCACAGTTTTTTAATTAAGTACCTACAATATTTTCTATGCGTAGAATAAAACAAAAAACATATTTAAGAAGTGAAATGTCATTCTAAATATTTCATGCATTAATCTGCCCCACTTCCCCTACCTTCACTTCACATACGTATAGTACATACTTACGTATGTATTATCTATGAAATATATCCAGCGTAGCATTTAATAAATGATGGTCGCTCTAACTTCAAAAGAGGGTTGCCAAGCTCGACACAAATGGGTTGTATCCATTCATATATTTTCTTTTTTAAGGTTCTGGAGACGTATTTTAGTTTTATCACGTTTCTTTTACCTACTGGCCAAGATGTTAGTGTACGTCATGTTTTAATATAGGCATAGGAAATAGAATACGGGAACTCTAGGTTTGATCCTGAATCGACGATATGTTGAAAATAAAATAGGGCTACTTTAGGGCTATAAATCTGTCTGTCAAATGTACTAATACAGAAGGTACAGAAGTTACCTAGCTGTCGTCAACTTGTGATACAGGTCAGTCATTGTATTTTCAATGGCAGACAATACATACAATAGCAGACTTTCAAATTGTCTAGCAAGATTTAAGCACCATCAGAAGTGTCTGGTTTCTAAGAAAACATGTCTGATGGTACCCCAAGTAACGTATATGTAAAATTCAGCCTATAAATCAGTCTATGACGTAAGTATATTTACAATTTCTCAAAGTTTTAGGATGCCCGGCAAGGGATGACCACGATACAAAGTATCTGGCAATACTATTCCGAAGAAAATATAAAAATAATTACACGTTATTATTTGACGAAACGGAGTAATTTTATACACATTTGGTACCTAATTATTATCTGCCAAAGCCATGATGATCCAAATTCCATAGTCACTGACCGTTCCTAACTGTGTTGGGGGTGCGATGTGCAGCGAAACTTTCAGCTTTTATAATTTAAGGAAGGTTTGGCCTTAAAGGGCTCTTAAGAAGTTCATTACGATTGTCACCTCAATTTTTTTTATAAATAATAGCGAATAATAAAACTGTAATTAATTCTTACATCTCTCTTAGAGTCAATGACTGTAAGAATGTTTACAACATGACGTTAAGGGTCTGTAAAAGGACACAAGAAATATAAAGAGAGAGCCAATGAGTGTCTCACCTTCGTTATTTTATAAAAGCTGAAATTTTCTCTGCGTAAATATTATCCCCAACACAGGGAGGATCGATCAGCGACTATGAAGTTTGGATCATGGTGGCTTTGGGAGATAAAGGTGTGAAAAATCTTACGTCAAAATATAAAGTCTAAAGCCATCATAATCTAAATTAATTCATGTCGCTCTACGCAGCGAAACTTTCAGTTTTTATAAAATAACAAAGGTCTGGCACTCGCTGGCTCTTAGTCCAATAGTTATAGGTAGGTAGGTATACACTGCTATTTCGTCACAGACCTTGTATGGTCCGTTCGATAGTAAACACTTTAGTAACATTTTATAGTCTTAGTGCAATACTCGTATGCTTTACATAATAATCTAAGTATGAACTACTGTTTAAAAATTGTAACTAATAGTTTGACGTGTGTATCTGTGTATCTGTCTGTGACATCGTAGCTCCTAAACTAATGAACCGATTTTAATTTAGTTTTTTTGTTTGAAAGGTGGCTTGATCGAGAGTGTTCTTAACTACAATCCAAGAAAATCGGTTCAGCCGTTTGAAAACTATCAGCTCTTTTCTATTTATTACTGTAACCTTCACTTGTCGAGGTGTTATAAATTTTTAATTTACACTTGTATAACTGAAAAATTTCTCCCTGTAGCATCTACTTGTAGCATCGGTACGAGTAATATCTAGTGGGTAATATTCATAGTAAACGTTTTATATTACGACCACATTACTATTGTACCTACTTTTCCTAACTAATAGGAAAACATCTACAGCATTAGTTAGGCAACAAGTGTAAATTAAAAATTTATAACACCCCCGACAAGTGAAGGTTACAGTAACTAGAAAAGACCGAAAAACCTGATAACTTTCAAACGGCTGAACTGATTTTCTTGGACTATTCCGCGCCAACTATCTAAAGTATCTGAGTTTTCCAAAACATCATTTTCAAATAAATAATTATGTATTTAGGCAACGTCCATCTTGACAGCTTGACATTTGTCAATTGACATAATATTATGACCCTAACGGTTATCTAACATTCTTTTCTACAAGAAAACTAGAAAAGAGCTGATTGATGAGCTCTTAAACGGCTGAACCAATTTTTTTGGATTATAGCTAAGAACACTCTCGATCAAGCCACCTTTCAAACAAAAAAAAGTAAATTAAAATCGGTTCATTCGTTTAGGCGCTACGATGCCACAGACAGATACACAGATACACAGATACACAGATACACAGACACACAGATACACAGATACACACGTCAAACTTATAACACCCCTCTTTTTGGGTCGGGGGTTAAAAACATAAGTACCTAAGCTCGCGCGCCAGATGTTGATTAGGACTATAATCCATCTATAATAATCGATTTCTGGCATAGGACCACTGTCGCATGTCGCTGCGGTTTTATGTAAAAATATATAAAACTCCTTATTAGCTCGCGTCTGGCACTTTTCCACTAATGCTCCTTGACCATTGATTTTGGAAGTGGTGTCCTAAAAAGAATACACGAAAATACACGAAAATGTTACTCTCCATGTGTTGGATTATATTCATGCAAAAATTACGTCAAACTGAAACTCCATCGATTTCAGTGTGATGGTCAAATCAACAAACCAACACAATTTAGCATTTATACCAGGCACGAGCAAATCATTTAGGACGGCTTTTACTGTTTCAAACTTATTTTTGTCGAACATCTTATGTCACCACCGACACTTGACCTTGCCATCTTGTTTGCTTCACAACTTGAAAACTACTCATTAAATGATGCCCGTGAATTCGTCCGGCTAGATTCAGGTTTTAAAAAAATCAATATCAATTCACCAACAACGAGTTCTCACGGCATAGGAGTGCTGTACCCTGCAGCATCAAGATTGACGAGTTAGAAGTGGAAGTTTCCCCCACTTTAGGCGGGCAGTACCCATGCAGCGTCAGGATTGAAGAGTTCAAACCAGAATTTTTTATGGAATCAGCTCACAAACTTCATGTATTGAATTAAAAATAGCCACGCAAATCGGTCCAGAAATCTCCAAAAAATCTCTGTAGGCGCATGCCTTGAATAACAAACTTCCTCTTTTATGGAAGTCGATTAAAGGATCCCTTTGATTTTCCGGGATAAAAAGTAGGTACTTGGCAAACATGTTCATCTTTAGGATACAAACCATCTGTTTGCCAAATTTTATTAAGGTCAAAGCACTTGAGCCAGGAAAAGGTAACAAACTGACAACAGAATTATCATTGGTCCAGGGTTCGATCCCGGCCACACACCTCCAACTTTTCGGAGCTATGTGCATTTTAATCAATGAAGTAGGTAACACTTGCTTAGCGGTGAACTAAAACATAGTGAGGAGACACGCATAAGGTTCTCAATAGTGTGTGAAGTCGCCAATTGCCAATCTGCTTGGCAACCACTCACTTGGCCAGCGTGGTGGACTATAGACAAAACCCTTTTCAATCCGTACTCAGTAGTGAGCCGGCGATGGGTTGATGATTATGATGATGATGGTGATTAGTCTATGGAATAGATAAGCTCACCTGTGCGAAGCCGAGGCGGGTCAACTACGAATAGTTCATTAATGAATCTTATTATAGATAAATTATATCCACACTCGTAAACATGTTTTACGGGTCGTCGCATCACAAACGGATTACCGGATATGTGTACCCAGACACTCGATATATGAATGCGAGTTTCTTGTTGACACGGAGCTTGAGCTAAAAATAGCCGCACCATGGCAGCTAATGCTGGTTATACTTGGAAGGCTCGCACCGTTAGCGGTGGGAACCGGCCGGTGGCGCCGGCTCCGCCGCCTGCTTGGGGTATATCGACCCTTCGCTTTAGCTTTTTTAAATCAAGCGTGATGTGTTCGCATACTTACGCTCGCGTTGATGAATCATCTTTGTAATACCTGTGTCATTTCTATAAAAATTGATGGTCCCAGCTATTTTTAACAATACTGCTAGAGCGTGTAATAACCGCAAAACAAGACCCTAGGCGTTTTGAGGGTTTCGTACCCTAAGAGTAAAAATGGAGCCCTATTAATGTCACTCTGCTGTCTGTCTGTCCGTCTGTTTGTCTGTCGATCCGCCTGTCACGTCTTTAGCTCGTAGACGTAAGACGTATTTGGTGTAAAACGTTGACCCAAAACTGAACATGAACTGAATTAATAAATTCAATCAAATGATTTTTCAAGGGTACTCCCATACCTACATGAAAAAGTAGCCAAAAAAATATTTTTCCTTGCCTTAACATGTTTCGTTTACTTCTTATAGAAATGTATACCTATTAAGTAATAATAATTATGTATGTGCATTGTGCATTCCCTAAACCGCTTATCTTTATTATGTCACGTCGAGATGAAGAGGTACTTAAGATTCATAATGGGATATCATGATAAGTGGAAGCTTGATTAAAGTTCTCTTGCTTTTGTTGTAAAAATAAGGCAATATGTATTTGCTTTACCGTTTAATTACTTCAGCAATTTTGTATATTATGAATGCATAAAATACTAATTGCATAATGTACTAAGTGGTATTACATTTTTTTTTTCCATTTCTAATTTATAGTTAAATCCATGTCGTGTATTAGCTTATTGTATTTTGCATAATACCTGTTATATCTACAGAATCAAATTGTTATCAGTTTTTGTTACCTACAGATATAGGTAATAATGTAAATTATGGATAGACTTTTTTAAATCACTGCTTATATACCTTTAAGTATATTACCTACTATTACTTTTAGCTCAGGGGTAGGAACCTAGAGTTAAAATACTGTCCGTTTCATATTTTTCCATTTTATTAACCAATGTTGAATTCATAAGCTCATAATAATCGTTGACTTGATCAGGGCATGTAGAGATGTAATCATACATAAGTGTTATTAAGCTATCTAGAACTAGCTGTTACTTCATCCGCGTGGATTTAGGCCTTTAAAAATCCCATGGGAACTCTTTGATTTTCCGTAATCAAAGGTCCTCTTTCCAGGTTTTTAACTATAGGCATGGCAAAAAATCACGTCGATCCGTTGCGGTGTTAGATTTTGAAATGGTTTGTTAAATGCCATCTATTTTTAACCGACTTCCAAAAAGGAGGTGGTTCTCATTTCAGCCCATTTTTTAATCTATGTAAACCGATTTCTCCGAGGTTTCTGGACCGATTTGCAAATTTTATTTTAATCAACCGAGGTTGTCGTGGTGTATCCATAAAAAATTCTGGATCCAACTCCTTAATTCTGATGCTGCAGGGTTATTTCTTATTTATTGCAATATAATAACAGCTATTATTAATTCTCTATCATTTATTTCTTTTGCTTTATTTCAAAACAAAAAAAAAGAATGTGGAAGACAAAAACAAATGCAGTAGAAAATACGGTAGATTTTAACAACTCCTTGTTATGTGCTCACCACAACTTGATAATGTTAATAATGTACCTATTCCGATCACTGATTCTGAATTCTGATATATGAGTTTAACGAATAACACGATACGTACCTACTTAAGATTAACTATTAACAGAATCAAATTAGTTTTAATTAATTTAATAGCAGACAGAGTTGCACTTAGTAAATTTTTAGTAGGTATAATTAAAACAAATTAAATATTAACATTGAATGAGCCATTAAATAAACGGCGAAGGAACAAATCAATAAACATGCTTTTTATTATTTAGATCCAAGGATCAGGCATTGAAATTTAAGAATTACAGTGCCTTTAGAAATTAATAGAGTAAAGTAAAATAAATGAATTTTATTTCAGGCAATAAAATTACAACCCATAAAATTGTAATATTGTGACACCAAAAACACACACAATAATTTGTATATCATTTATATCAATGAGCACACAAGCATGATATGTATAAAGTTATGGACTATAGCTGATATGATAAAATATATGTAAAGGTATGCTTTATGTATTAGATAAAGTTAACGTGTACTTGAAAACTTGCACTACACTATTAAAATCATGACGTTGCCCCTCCATCCATATCCATACTTCCATACTAATATTATAAATACGAAAGTGTGTCTGTCTGTCTGTGTGCTACCTTTTCAAGGCCCTATAGTTTAATCGATTCTGACGAAATTTGGTATAGAGTAAGCTTATACCTACCCCGGGGACGGGCTACTTTTTATCCCGGAAATTCAGAGTATCCACAGGATTACACTTCCATCTTGGATCCATCCACTTAACCGATTTGCATGAAATTTTTTACCGAGGTAGCTTGCGTCCCTGTTATTGCGTAATTATATCATAGGCAACTTTTTATCCAGGAAAATCAAACAGTTCCCACGGGATTTTTAAAAACCTAAATCCACGCGGACGAAGTCGTGGGCATCCTCTAGTAATATAATAAAGACAGATTCATATTATTTAGGTACTTAAATAAAGCTCACGTCAGGGCGTCACGTTAGCTAAACTCGCTTAAAAGTTACAGGGCCTCAAAACCCACAAACAAAAATAACGGTAGATATATCTACGACAGGTAGAACTTGCCTCTTGTTTTCGACGCAACTTTCGGTTATTAGGTATTTGCCTTTTACCTAATTTAATATAGGTAGGTACTTGTCGGCAGTACGTCTTTATTGTATACTTGTATATCACATTTTTGATTAAAAATGTGCTTCTGCATTCTTGGACCAAATATCTTAGACTAGCGTTAACATTACGAAAATTCTGCAACGGTACATATTATACTATGTTAGTAGCCACATTAAAGTATATTCCGTGGCAGATTATTTATTATCAATCAACTACCGATCCATAAATTTTAATAATTACAAGTGTGAATTAAAAATTTATAACACCCCCAACAAGTGAAGGTTACAGTAACTAGAAAAGAGCTGATAACTTTCAAACGGCTGAACCGATTTTCTTGGATTATAGTTAGGAACACTCTCGATCAAGCCACCTTTCAAACAAACAAAACTAAATTAAAATCGGTTTATTAGTTTAGGAGCTATGATGCCACAGAAGATACACAGATACTACTTGTGATAACACCTCTCTTTTTGGGTCGGGGGTTAAAAATAATAGCTATTTATAAATAAGATAAAACCAGAGTAACTGGCATAGCTCAATGGGTTGCGAAGCTGAAGTGGCAATGGGCCAAGGCCCAAGTGTGACTCAGGCCTCGCTCTTTTGGGGTTCCGTACATATAATTATGAACATCACATTTAAATAATAATTTAATAATAAGTTATTTATTTTTAAGTTGTTTATTTCAGATATTATCCATAGATGTGTTAGTTACACTATTTTACCTAAGCCTATATTGGTACCTAAACCTAATTCAAAGTGTTAGTAACGATCATAACTTAAAAACTATGCTAGTACTTACTTACTTGTAACTAAAAATTACCTCGCCTACATGTGCAGCATTCCAGATCCTCCGGAGAGGGCCTCTGGGGTGTATGAAATATTTCTTTTCCGAGCTAGAACATTGCAGTAAATCGTGAAAGAAAAACCCAAAAATTTTTAGCAGTCTATGCAATAGTCTATGTAGTAGGTATGTACATAATATTATATAGGTATGTATGGTATCCAGATTCTGTGTGTTCCATCGTAGTGCCTAAACTACTGGGCCGATTTTGATGAATGAGGTGTCAATTGATTCGTTATAAAGGTCCGGGTGACCTTTATAACGAATATAAAGGTATAGGCTATACTTTAAATATCAAAAATTGACCTAACGGATGTTACATCAAAAAAAAGTGGAGGTCTCCAAAAATTTATTTTTGCTATTGTATCGAGGGGGATGTCAAATGAAAAAGGATAAAATTCTGAGCTCATGAATATAAATGTACAACAACACTAAAATATACCAAGCGACGGAAAAACAATTTTACTCTAATATTTCAGAATTTAAAACGATCGCAGTCGGGTTTTAGTTTCCAACTTTATCTTGTAAATCATTGTTTTAGTATTTGTTGTTTAAATAGAGTATATAGCACATAATAGGTATACCGAAATTTCATATTCCTAAATGGCCCCCCCACTCCTTTATTTTTTAAGATAAAAAAATACTTAGATAAAAAATACACAGTACTCTACTCAATGAGTTCTAAACAATGATACTCCACATGCTAGGGTAAGAAAAAAAATTTTCTTTCGGCACCTTTTCGTGTATGGGAGCCCCCCAGAAAATTTAATTGAATTTTTAATTCAATACTTGGTTTTAGGTCAACGTTTTACACTAAATACCAAAATTTCAGGTTTGTGACTCATTTCGTCTACAAGCTAGAGACCTGTGATACGCGGACAGACAGCCGAACGGATAGACAGAGACAGACAGCAGAGTGACATCAATGGGGTTCCGTTTTTACCCTTTGGTTACGGAACCCTAAAAACCGATAGATCTTGAAGCCCCAAGGTTGGCTAGGATGATGATGCATAATATACCCGTTATAATATTAATTAATTTGTGTAATAAATTGTAATTAGTAGAGTTTTGGCGCGGAAAATTGGCGACAGAATTTCCATGCAATGTAGCTGGCAATATCAAGAATATGTTTTTGTTGTAAGCGCAATCATGTCCGCATTATTTCATTTAATACCTACCCATTATTTGTATTGTATTGTTACCATTCACATAGAATGTTACAAATATTTTTCATTTATTACACTATTATGACAATTTAATGAATTTTTATTTTATTTTATTTGGCCCATATTTGCGAAATCTGACCTTGAATAATTTACAATAATTTGCAAATGTCAGATCGATGGAGACCTTTTACATTTCATTAATTATATTATCATGGTGTTCCGAGCATTCGTGCAAACACTCTAGCGAACTGCAGCTCTATGCGAATTTGTAATTTTTGAGCTAATTTGATGGGGCTAAATTACTTTGTTTCTGATATTATTCTTCTTTTTTAATTTACGCTTAAATAATAAAAGACGTTTTTTGCCTTTTCTTACGCATGACTACTTAGGACGGAACGGCCATAAAATATTAAAACTTCATGGTAGAAAGAGTTTCCTGAGGTTTCCGCCTATTTCTGTATGAAGTATAGGTATATGTGAGCCTGATACACGTCAGATGTCAATCTAAAGTAAAAATGTTTTTATAAGTACATAATATTTTGATCTTTTGTGTTTTGGTAACAAAAACGCAAAATTATTAGTAAAGACACTTACCATATTGAATATCAAAGCATGCCTGGCTAAGATAAAGATAGGATAGAGTAAATAATATTTGGAACTCTTGTGTATTTCCAGCTGTGAATATTATTGATGGAATAAAAGCTATAAAATTGCACAAAAATGTCTGATAAACAGGTAAGACAGGTTAGACAGTAGACACAGTATTAGCATATCAGAAGACCAGTGTAGTATTACCAGACTGGGCTTACTTTATCAGAAATATACCTACTTCTGGATGGCAGCAATTTATTCGTGAGAAAAGATAAAACGTAAAATTAAGCGGTAGAAAGAGAGGCATTTATTAAATTTTAAGCCACCGGGCTATGCGAGCTGAATCGTACTTTATTGCGTCGTAACAAGAGTCACTATTTATTTAAAAATCTTTGTGAAGTGAGAGCTTTTTGCATCTGTAGGCACTATTAAATATTCTGTGGTATTACTCATAGGTACCTACAGATTTCATCTGGTCGTAATGTTCTCTTTTATTAATTACCATAATCATAACCCGACTTATTGCATAACATTTTTAAGAGCAGGTTTTAAATTCAGATTTACCTAATAACATCCATCCATCCATCCATCCATCAGCCTGTAAGCGTCCACTGCTGGACATAGGCCTTTCCAAGAGCGCGCCACCAAACACGGTCCTCTGCCTTCCTCATCCAACAACAATAACAACTGTGGCCAATAGGGCATAGATAAAGTCACTTCCTTTCTCGGTAGCCGACGAGCTTTAAATTCATCCGGGTTCCTAAAGAGGAGTTTCTTTCAAACGCGCCCCGTACAAACGAAGTTTGATTCTATTCGAATACTAGCCGTATACCCGATGAGATCTCCCATCTTCCCCTATTACCCTTTAGGGTCTAATTCACAACCTTCTTCTCCTAGATTCTTTTTCTAACGAATTTTTTTATGGTACAGGCAGGCATACGGGTAAATAATATGACATGTACCTACTTATTTACAATTTTGCTTCGATTCGCATTAAATAACTAAATTTTCAAAAATCTTTTCTAAGCGCTTATAGGTACCTAGTATCTACGTTATATTTATGGAACTCCTGTAAAAAATTCCATGCTTCTAGATCTCAGATCTCCGCGACCTAGATTTGTTCAGATATACATACAGTTCGAAACAAACACAACATGACCAGAATATTATACTGGTAGAAATACATACTATGTTAAAGAGATCGTATCCAAACGTAGCATTTTATGAAAATATACAGTACATGATGTAACAACTACTCGTATTTCCAGGCCCATAGCCATGGAAAATACATGGACACTGGTTCATTTTCGGTGCCAACTAAACCAACCTCGATGTGCTCCCTTATTATTTGGAATATTTCCAAGGCTCTAGAAAATAATCCAAGTATGGATTTAACGGTAGAGTATACATATTTTTTTCAATTATTAAGGTTCCGTATGGCCAGAGAAAAAAGGAACCCTTATCAGATCATATGGCACATAGTATAGTTGTCTCAGGTCTTTCGTGACTATAGGTTTTGATTCTCTTGACGGGAATACTTCTCGTTGATCTAGAATCATGAAATTTGGCAGGTATCAATATCTTCTAGCACAAGCAAAGTAATAATCTGAAAACCGTGAATTTGTAGTAAAACCAAATATATTATTATAACTAAATAGGCTTAAAATTAGAGGTGATAGGTTTTCACGGGTTTTTACCTAATACAAAACTACTTCTAGAAAAGTAGTCTAGAAATAAATCTGTCAGTGTATTATAAATAATCCATACTAATTTTAAAAATGTATAAGTGTCTGTCTGTCTGCTAGCTTTTTAACGGCCCATCCGTTTAACCAATATTTACGTTTGGTACATAGATATTATAGCTTGAAACCTGGGGATGGACATAGGCTATTTGTTGTCCTGGAAAATTAAATAATTCTCAGGGGATTTAAAAAAACCTAAATCTACGCTGATGAAGTCGTGGGAATCATTTAGTATAGTACCTACCTAGCTATAGGCTATTTTCTTGTGAACACCTTACAGAAAAGCCACTGAAACAAACAAATAATTTATTAAGATCTTAATTCTAACATTGTAATATTCAGACTATAGGTACTTAATGGTAGAAGATAGGTTTAAATAATTAATTGCAGTATATTGTTTGATCTAGCGTGCAGTGCGCGCGGCGCACGAACGTCTCGAGCACGAGTCACGCGACGAGAGCAGGTTGATCTCACAGGCGCCAGAGGAGAGACATCTCACCTGTGCGCTGCTGGCTTGGCACCAACTGGGGCACTCAGATGTCGACGGTCTCTGCAAGTATGACATGTAGTATTGTGGCATATCGTTTGATGCAGCGTACAGTGCTCACGGGGCATGAATGTCTCGAGCACGGGTCACGCGACGAGAGCAGTTTTATCTCACAGTCACCAGAGAAGCGACATCTCACCTCCGCACTGCTGGCTTGGCACCAACTGGTGCACACAGACGTCGACGGTCTCTGCCAGTATGACAATATATTGTGTCACTGTGGTATATGTCGTTTTATGTAGCGTGTAACGCGTGCGGCGCACGAGCATCTCGAGCTCAAGTCTCGCGACGAGAGTAGAATGACCCCCAAAGACACCAGACTTCACCAGAGAAACGACATTTTACCTGAGCACTGCTGATTTTTTAAGGTAATGTTTTAAGGGGCTTTTATAGTTGAACTAAATACTAACCCCAACGTTACAAGCTAAATAAAAATCAAACTATGATTAAATATAAACTGTAAGTAAGGACGTATATTATCGATTTTGGCAGGCTTTAGAGAAAACATGGCCTTTCTGGCTTTCCATTCATAGTTCGGATGCATTATACCGTGTAAGAAAATTGTGCAAACGATGGATAAATAAAATCAAACAGTCTTATGATAAAGCTTGCTAGGTATTATAACTGTGGTATTATAGAACATAGAGATAGGTTTGGCATATAGACATCATCAGATCCATAGGTATTACTGGTAGGTACTCGTATATCGTGGAACAGTATTGGAACGTTATAATAGTTGCTAAAATACCTGTATAACAGTAATAATAATTAATCGTTACAGGCGTACTCAGGTATTCGTTACTAACCAATTAAGTACCTTTAGTATATTAAATTATCATTTACGATTACAATGTTACAAGGTGAATACCTAGTGACTAACTACAAAACGTGTAAAATAGCAAGTAAGTATCATGTTAAGTAAGTACCTATCTTTGCTCGAATTAGTAATCTGAATGAATTTTTTATTAATATAATTAATTTAAGAATACTACGAAATATTTAAAAAAAATCTAATTTAAAACCTAAGTCGTATTTAAATTATTTAAGTATGAACCGATAGACGTACACGGCAGGACATATAAGTTTCTTGTAGGGATTTTCACGCGCCGCCTGAATCCAGCGGCTCCCTGCGACTCGTTTGATGTCGTTTGTCTACCTAGTGGAAGGTCTTAAAACGCTTGGCTTTCATTTCCCTAAAAACAGTCCCTTCGGCTGGTCATTACGTATGCTCTAGCCAAAGCCATACATAAATAGATCATCCACCTGCGTATAGGTACAGGTTCAGAAGCCTTTTAACAAGGCGCCAAATATGTAGACCGACATATCACCCACTGCGCAAGTTCAAGGTTGGAGACCTTTTGACGTGACACCAACTGTAGCTTACATGAATAAAGTACCAGGGGACCATAGCAGGCTATGCTCAGGCACTATACCCATACAACACTTTTATGCACGAGAGCATAAAAATCAAGTTAGTCCGCTTACACCCAACATAAAGAAGAACTTTACGAGCGTGAGAAGTGAAAAAAAAAACATAATATTTGAGTATATAATATAACAGTGTAATTGAGAGCCTCCTTCTTTTTTAACGTCGCTTGAAAAAACTGCCAACAAGGTTAAAATAAAATGGCATATTTTGAAAAAATATTTGCGACGGGAATGACCCAACTCGATGTACATAACAGTTAAGGTCAGACCCTCATAAACGAAACAGGGTATGTTGTTTCGCCTTCAAATGTAATGGGAACAATAATAATAATTAAATCAACATTTCTATCCTCAGTAAACAGGATGACCCATTTTATTTTATGGACTATTGTAAATATTGAATTTTTTTTGAAATGGGGTTACCTACTAGATCAATATCATGTGAAACGGTTTCATTTGCAAGTTTTAAAATCGATTATGATGAAAAATGTCAAAAAATGCACCAATTCCATTTTATGTAAATTGAGACTGTACCTGTATGTAAGTACCTGGTTTTACTCAGTAAATAATGAGGTGAAATAAACAATTAAATATTGATAGAATTTTTATCACGCTACTCAATCTTGCGGTATATTGTAAGGATAGAAAAAGAAATGAATTTAATATTAAGTTCAATTAAAAATATTTATTAGTTCCAATTCGTGTTAGTATATAAAGTGAGGGAGCTCTTTTGAATCCTGACGTATAAGACACTTTTATATAAGTAAACTGTGCAAATACAATCTTCCAAGAACTGAATCTCTGGTTAAGTACTATTCGTCGTTGCAGTTACATAACTCCACTCACGTAGACACTGACTACTGAGTACTGCTCCTCGTTAAATCACAGCACTAACAGCTAGTAGTTCTTGCCATTGGCCTAATTACGGTTAGCGTAAATTTAATTGATGCGGGTACCCTGTTCACGTTCTCATTGACTTGTGCCTCAGGCGCCTCCGCATAAACTTAACAATTAGCACGCGTTACAAATTATGTCACGGTCAAGTATGCCCCAAATAAAATAGGCGAGTTTTCCAGATTCATACAAGAAAATCGCAACAAACCAGTTTGCAATACTTCCAAGAATTTGTCAAATAACGAGAATATTGAAAATGTCAACAAAGCTGGTGTTTCCACAAAACCAGTCAATACAGATCGTAAACGTTCGGAGAGTATTAATGACGTTGACTCATCTGTTTTTGACACATGCTCTCTAATGGGACCTGTCGTGAAGTTACCAGTGGAAACAAAAATTGTTATGCGGTTCACACCACCGCCACCATGTCAACATCATTTGAAAAAGCCTCAGAAAACTAAAGCTGACATAAAGAACAAAATAGATGCTGTTAGTACTTATTTACTTGTTTTGACTTTGAGAGCGAAAGTAGAGTTAGCATTTAAGCGCGATCTTATATTAATTTAATTCTATCTGATGTATACCTATGCTTTGTTTACCTACTAGTAATTTACTTGACTTGAAGAAACTCTTTGATTTTCCCGAGTGAAAAAATATCTGACTCTACAGTGCAAGCTATCTCTATGCCTATATTCGTCAAGATCGGTTCAGTAGTTGAGCCGTGAGAAGCAGCAGACAAACAGTCAGACAGACAGTCGCATTTTAGTATTACCTAGTATAGATAAATATTGATTACTAGCAGCTCAGAATACATAATCTAGCAGTAGCAGTTGTTATTTAGGCATGTTGTAGAAACTCTTTAGTTTTTACAAGTTAATAAAATGTTCGATTCCACCGTGCAAGCTATCTCTGTGCCGTTCATCAAGATCGTTCAGTGGTTCAGCCGTGAGAAAGTAGGCAAACAGATAGACAGTCGTATTTCTCATAGTATTAGCAGTTAGCATGTATTAGTATGGCTAGATTTTGATTACAAGCAGTAGCAATTGTTGAATAATTATTTATTAATAATAGCAGTTGTTGTTTAGGCATGTTGTATGGACTCATCTTGTATACAACGCCTGGCGGAGTTAGAGCAGGCGGTGAATGAGCTAAGGAACCGGGCAGCTCAGCTGGCGCGGCGAGAAGCTGAGAGAGTTGAACTGCTGGAACGTGCTGAGGCTGGCTGGAAAGACCTCGAGCTTGGCTATCAGCGCCGATTATCGCTAGCCGAAGAGAAAGAGGATGATATGGCCAAACAGGTTCTTCATTTTCGTAATATTTGAAGGAATCAAATCAAAAAGCAAGCAACTAAGCAAGCAATATGTGCACCATCACACTACATCAAACAAATCTTATAAAAAACACTCAAGTTTCAATCCGGTAACAGAACATCCTAAGGAACGTCTCCTTAGGATGCTCTGTTACCGGATTGAAACTTTGAAATTAAAGATAAAAAGCTTAAATAGGTTGTTCCTTCGTTGTTTCCGGTATATCATCATGGAAGTCTGTAAAATAATACCTCGTTCGACCCTACATTTAAAATAATTAGTATCATAATGTTTTGTTCTATTTCTGAAGAAACGCACTCCTATTTATTCTTCTTCTTTTCTGCTATCACTTTTGGATGGGTACGATAATTCCATTATGTATATAGATGAAATTTTAATTAATGCCAGTCCTTAAACTGTTTAAGTAAATTAATAGGTTTTACTCGGGTGAAATCTCTGAAGATCTTTTTACTAACGGGATCTACTTACATTATAGAGAAAACCTATGGGAAAAACTCTGATTTCTAGTCCCAGTAGTTCGAGCTGCACTTTGTTAATGTTAGGGGTCAATCAGAAAACCTCTCCTTTTATTTGGATTTTCAGATTAAGAAATCAATAGAGGAACGGAACTCATGTAAGAACATCTCTACGAATTTGGCTGAATTATTGAAGCAACGTGGGGCTACGGCGGAGAAGGAACGTGAACGTCTAAAGACTCTTGAAAAAGAGGTGTGCGATCGTGCTTGTATCCGAATGCGGCTGGGCGAAGAGTCAGCAAAAGGAGATGCGGCGCTCGCTGAGCAGCTATGCCGTGCCTCGCAGTTGGATAGAGACCTCCAAGTAAATTTGAGTGAAGCGGAATTTACAATACGACATTAATTACAGTATCAATAGCATGTAAATGTATTCGAATAAGCAGTAAAATAAAAAGAGCATTAAGATATAAAATATTTAAAAATAAAGACAATAGCAATAAGAATAACTATATGAAATATGCAAGAACATTAAAACATTGTATTGCGACAGCAAAAAAATTGAGTAATAGCCAT
Source organism: Maniola jurtina (assembly GCF_905333055.1). Lineage (NCBI taxonomy): Eukaryota > Metazoa > Arthropoda > Insecta > Lepidoptera > Nymphalidae > Maniola > Maniola jurtina. The sequence goes on from NC_060032.1 coordinate 8,394,922, forward strand.
TACATAGCAAACAGTAAAAATATATGTTATGCAACGTGGAAAATTATAAAAAGCGAAACAAAAAGTGACATTAGTAACAACTGCATCGAATCAGTTCTGGTAAATAATAATGAAATTACTAACGCTAAAGATATAGCAAATAGTTTTAACGATTATTGGATAAACTTGACTAATACTAGTGGTATTTGTTTGACAAAGCGAAAAATGAAATCTAGAATAAATCAAAATATAACTGGAAGTAGTCTCTTTCTCAATCCAGTAACGGAAAACGAAATATTAAAAATAATACAATCCTTGCGGAATACTAAAGCAGTAGGCTATGATGAAATTCTCACAAAAATTATTAAAATATGCAAAAATGAACTAGTGCCAGTTATAACATACCTAGTCAATTTGTCGTTTGAAAGTGGTGAATTTCCAGATGCCCTAAAATTATCGGTGGTCAAGCCACTACATAAAAAAGACGACAAAAAAAACCTTAATAACTACCGCCCAATTGCACTCGTATCTATACTTTCAAAAGTCCTTGAGAAAGCAATGTATGGCCGATTAACTAATTTCTTTACAAAAAATAATATAATAAATAAGCAACAATTTGGCTTTCAAAAAAACAAGTCGACGATATTAGCTGCATTTAAACTGGTTAACAAGATAGCAGAAAATATAGACTCTAAAAAACCCACGTGTGTAATATTTTTTGACATGAGCAAGGCATTTGATTACGTATCACACACCATCTTGTTAGATAAGTTGGAGCAAAATGGCATCAGAGGACCAGCTCTTAACTGGATGGAGTCTTACTTAAAAGATCGTAAGCAATGTGTAGAGATCAATTCTATCGACGAGAAGGCTACCATAATAGCCCACCAATCAAACTTCAAATTTAATAGATTCGGTGTTCCACAAGGAAGCGTCCTTGGACCATTATTATTTTTAATTTATATCAATGACCTTCCTAGCGTGACAAAAAATGACTGTTATTTATTCGCTGATGACATATCAATAATCGTGACATGCAATAATAAAAATGAAATCAATATATATGAAAATGACATTAATAATGAAATTAATACGGTGGTAAATTGGCTGCAGGATAATAATCTTAAAGTTAATATACAAAAAACCTCATTTATGCAATTTAGTTTAAGTGACCGTTCTAATAACTACAACCTCAATATAAATTATACAAATACCCAAATAGAAGAAGCCTTGCATGTTAAATTTTTAGGAGTACTTCTAGATAAAAATCTAAAGTGGAAAGAGCACATCGAAATGGTATGCCAAAAAATTCATAGATATGTTTATGTGTTATATAGATTACGAAAAACGGCCTTTCTAAATACAGTCCTGGCAGCCTATCATGGCTATGTCGCATCAGTACTTCGATATGGCCTCATCTTGTGGGGAAACTCTAGCGAGGCTGACAGAGCTTTCATAGCCCAAAAGAGATGTATAAGAGCTATGACAGGAGCTTTTTATTTGGATTCGTGTCAACCACTATTTAAAAAATTACGTATTCTCCCACTTCCGTGCATGTATATCTATGAAATCTGTATTTTTGTCAAACAACATAATGATCTATTTATAAAAGCAAGAGATATTTATCCGAGAAATACAAGAAACGGCGACAGACTGGTCATTGCACATAGGTTTTTTAATGCATCTTACGGAAAATGCAGCTATGTCATGTGTATAAAAATATTTAATAAGCTCCCTCCCGGCTTACGGATATTACCCCTCCAACAATTTAAAAAGAATCTTTTTACATGGCTAATAGATAAATGTTTTTACTCGATAAATGAAATGTTGGCACATTAGATTAGACTATTTAATTATAACTATAATTGATTTGTAAAATAATAATTCCTATTACACTAAAAATATTGACATCAAAATAATATATACTGTATATAGAATTAAAGTTGATTAGAGTAGGTACATATTAAAAATAATTTTGAATCTATTAATGTTGAATGAATTTGTAATAATAATAATTAGAATATTATATATTTATAATGGTATGTCAAGATTCTATTCATGACTATGTTATTGTATTATTGCATACCGAAAGGTAGAATTTGGAGCACCTAACAATAATAGTTTTAAGATCTGTAAACTAACCCAAATTCGCAATAAAGATTATTGTATTGTATTGTATTGTAAATTCCGCTTATCTGGCAAAACAAAACGATGTAATTACACGAAATAAAATTTTACAGGTGGACCAAAAACTCAATGAAAGCTATTAAGAAACTTTACTGTAATTGTAGGTACGTTTTGATATAAGTAAATCACAACTTTTGACTAAATTTTAGCACAGTTTTAGGCCGTTTTGCTTGGAAATGAGTTCAACTTTGCGTTCAGTGTTCGAAATTATGAACTTTGGACTGAATTTCAGTACAATTTTAGGCCGTTTTGTTTGGAAATGAGTTCAGATTTATATTCAGTTGACCAAAAATAGGTTAAAGAAAAATATTTTTAGGTCAAACGTGTATATATCGTTTTGTCCGCCAACTCTTCATGTTATAGCTTGTTAGCATATTGACATTATAATGCCTTGAATAAACGATAAATAGCGTTGAAACTGTATGGGTTTTCACGTCACGTGCATGAATCCTGTCACCGTCGCACGTCGTGTCCGCGGTGCATGGGCCCGTGCAAATACTTCAATTTGCAACTTCGAAGTTTGAACATAATGGAAAGCAAAGAAAACTTATTTTAAACTGAGAAATTTTAAGACTTTGTAGGCCAATTAATTGAAATAGTTCTTTACATTCCCAACAAAACCTTGCATCTTAAATTAAGTATTACGGCCTTACTAATCCACCTATAATGAGTGAATAATTCGAGTTGTATTTAACATTTAAAGTAGTTTACAACTTTAATTAAAAAAACATTAATTATTATGTAACTATAGAACCTCAATACAATGCTGTGTGAGAAAGCTTAGGATTATTTTGATTTATTGATTGAATAATAATTATCTTTGATGCTTAATAATTTTAATTGATTTACTTGATAATAATTTAATATTAAACACACAAAACAGTTTAAAGAAGAACAGGCTAGTAGGAAAGTAAAGAGCCTTGAGAGCGAATTGGAATCTTCTCAATGCGTGACTTATGAAGCTGAGCGTGCCATGCGTTTTGAGCTGTCAGCGTTAAAAGAGCAAGTGACAGAGGTATCAAAGCAGTTGTTGGCAGAGGAGGATCGTAATAATTCTATTAAAACTGAGGTAATCATTTAAGATGACTTTTTAAAGGAAACTCTGTATTGAGTAGATAAGCGCGACGCCACAAGCTCGGGAAGGAGGTCGACGAAAAGAGTATTCTAGCGAAGCCCATTTAACTTGATCTTTGATCAATATGATCGTCATCACCAACTTCATAATCATTGTCATCATCATACAAAATAAAACAGAGATAAACGAAGAACCATGATGATCAAGGTCATGGTTAATCATCTTCATAATAATTCTCAGTTTATCTGTACCTACTTTATTTTTTAAAAATTTCCTAGTACCGTTTTGGAATTGTATATAATTCCTAGAAAACATATCTAATAAAGATATTCTAGGAAATGTATATACGAAAAATCCTTTGACGAATTATTTAACACATTTTCTAAATTGGTTCCGAATTGTGTACATTTCCTTTTCAACAATAACAAATTAGATAAAAGGTTAACATGACAATTTATAGCTATACCTAGTACCTACTTATAGTAAAATTGTGATGATTTCGGTAAGTAGGTACCTACATATTAAATAATGAAGCATTATTTTAATTTTTGTCGGTCAGTGCACCTAAACGTAGTTAGTTTGATACTATATTTTTCGAAGAAGGGTTATCTTATGTATCTTAGCTTTTTCCTGTGAGATTGTCCGCGTAGAAAGGACCTTAGGTTTTAGAGACCACGTTGGAATTTCACTAATTCCACCCGAGCGAAGCTGGGCGGATCGTTGTAAATAAAGATTGTTGTAAATAAATTACTCAGAATAGTCATTGTGATAATTATAAAATATCTTGGTAGGTAAATGGTAGATCCTAGTTCTATTTATAGCCTACCCTAATGGGTATACGTGTTTGCGCTAAAACTTTTTTTTTATTTGAACAGTTGATGGTATTATTGACATTATTAAGTATTTAAAATATTCGTTTACTGATTTGCAGAAAATTTTCCTTTGCTTTATCTAAATAACGTAACTGTACATAAGGTAGGTATTGTTTTGAGATAAATATCTTAGTTACATATGCAAAGTGCATATACCAATCACCTTCATTAAGATCATAGAATATCTCAGATAACCTACGTATTTTGTACGTATTTCTATCTATTTTTTATCTGTGTTGTCTTTCATTTATGGTTAGGTTGTAAATAATAGTTAAGCCATAGAGCTATTTCCGACATCATTCCGGGGTTCCGACATCAATGCAATAGGAACAGAAGTTTATAATTTATGCGTATGATGTAATAAGCTTATGGGATTACACGGAGTATGCAATTAGGTAGGTAATTACCTACCTATGCCGTATGCGCTATAAATCTATAGGTATACAAAAGATGAAATTGTCAAAAATAATAGGTATTTAATATTTATATAACACAACTAGCTGATGCCCGCAGCTTCGCCCGCGTGGATTTGTCAGATCCCCTGCAGCATCAGGATTGAGGAGTTGGACTCCAAATTTTTTATGAAACAATGTCGCAAAGTTCCTCTATAGATTAAAAAAGAAATGACGCAAATCGGTTCAGAAATCTCGGAGATTTCGGTGTACATAGGTATAAAAACACAACTCCCTTTTTGAAAGTCGGTTAAAAAAGTAGCCTATGTTACTCCCTGGTCAATTTTCTACTTGTCTGTGAAAATCCCGTCAAAATCGGTTCAGCCGTTCCCAAGATTAGCCTTTTCAAACAGACAGACAGACAGACAGACCGACAAAAATTTTAAAAACTTGTGATTCAGTTATAGTATCGTTCAAATAACCTTAATAAGCGGTAGTTATTTCGAAATTACAGACAGACACTCCAATTTTATTTATTAATATAGATAACTGGGGAAATGGTTAATCACTAGTTAAATTATTATTTAAAAAAATATTAACTTTGTACCTATATTTATTTTAGTAAAATAAATCCAAAATTAATATTGACTTTCTTCTTTGGTTTTTAAAATCCAAAACTACTAATTTTATTAAATAAGCAAAATAAAACCAGATTGTTCGATTCCAGCTTGAACAGTATAGACAAGAAAAAGCAAATATCATAGAAGATTTAGATGGTTGCAAAGACATGTGCGATAGTCGGATGAAAGCACGAATGGATGCGTTGAATCAGAAGAGGGATCAGTTAAAAGAGTTAAAAGACAGAGTTATGGACTGTCAGTGCAAGCTCCCACTTGATGTTGCGATAGAGGTCAAACGCACACCGTCTCTGGCAGCACTGTGTCGTTGCAGCCCAGAAGATAAGCTCGTGGTATTTTTCTTTTGTTTTCGCTTGGAAATGATATTATTAAGCACTAGATGATGCCTGTGATTTCACGTGGATTTAGGTTTTTAAAATCCTTGGTTCTCTTTGGATACTTTGGAAACCTTTGGAACTCTTTGGTTCTCTTCTCTCTCTATTTTCCAGGCAGAAAGTATGCAATTTAGGATACGTTTTCAGGATGCAAGCTATCTCCGTGATGCCCGCAACATCATCCATGTGGATTTAGGGTTTTTGAAAATTCCGAGAGTTAAGAGTTCTTACTTTTTTTAATTTTCAGGAGCTAAGAGTAGCCTATATCCTTCCTCGAAATGTAGGCTGTACCTTTCGTCAAAATCGGTGAAACGGATGGCCCGTGAAAAATTATATCAGACCGACAAACCGACGGAAAGACACACTTTCGCATTTGTATATTTATATTTTCGTATTAGTATGAATTCATTTTACGTTTAAAAAATTCGCAGTTTCTTGTGAAGCGACTTTTTGTGGAAGTGTTACTGAGATAAGTTTTTGTTTTAATTTCAGTGGTATAGAGAGAAGATCTTAATTTGTTCTTAAGGATTTCTTATTCATAGCAATACAAACAATGTTTTGGAATTACCTCAAATAAGCGCAGTAGGTACTACACACACTCCATGCTTGTGGTGGTCCCAAGCACAGTTTCATGATGATATTATCTACCTACAAATTCATACAGCTACCTACGAGCGGTAGCATCGCTCGATATTAAAGGTGTTGCACAACTGTTTATCGTAAAACAGTGGTAAAGGGTCTCCTTTACTATGTCCTGATATGGATATCTATTGGTTGACGATGATGATATCCATAACTATTGTTATTGACAACGGCAAATGTTTTTCAGGAGTCCTGTTCATGTACGTCTCTACGCAGCCAACTTCTGTCAAACCTTTTAGCCGATCTTTTTGGAGGGCTTCAAGCAGAGCTGAGCACGTCGGGTGTAATGATGCCCTGCGCACTGTTATTGTGTTTAGATGATCGACACAACTGGGACCGCACTTCAGCTGTCAAAACGAGCCTGCGCAGTTTCTTTGCGCAATTACTAGTTGGCGAGCTTGACATTGCAATCGCAACTTCGATTGAGAAGTATCACGCAAAAGTTAGTTTCGACTTAGGCTGAGGCCATACGTTGCGTTTTCGGTGCGTTCCGGCACCGCACCGCTGTGAATTTGAGTATTGGGTGCCGTACGCCACTGAGTTGAGTATGGCGTTGCAATGCACCAGCCCTCCCCACCTCGTCTCTCTGGTCCCAGGTCCGTTTGTACGTGCGGTGCGGTGCCGCACGCTGACGCAACGCATCGTGTGGCTTCACTCTTATTGATTTGACTTTTACCTATAACGCCGTCAATACAACCTGATGTACAATTTTTCTTTCGTGAGATTGCTATTACAATAGGTATTCGTATATCGTAGGTACGTACTACGTAGTCGAAATGCTACGGACACGAACGAAGTAATTTTCTTCCTCGTATCTAATTCGAACCGCTAGGATATGGAATACTTTTCCAGCATCAGTTTTTCTTTCCACTTTTATTATACTTAAGCACCATCAAGTCAAGAGTGAAGATTCATCATCTAGGCAAACGCGCTCCTCCATCTAAGGCTGCATCATCACTTGCCAGCAGGTCTGATTGCAGCCAAGCGTTACTCCGCTAGTCTATAAAATTAGTATTTTAAAGCAACAGACATACTTTGTGTGTCCTTACTTAATATACTTATTGTATTTTGCTAAAAGCAATGGCTTGCTTTACTCACTCTGTAACAATTTTTTAATATTAGGTAAAAATTCTTCCTGTCATCTTAACTACCATATCGTCTTTATAATTTTAGTGGGTAGGAGAATCTTGCGCAGATAAAGCAAAATTAATACCAGATCCTAGGGAAGAAGTGACTGAAGGTTGGGAACAGCGGGCAGTAGAACGCCGCGCGCAACAGCTAGCGACAAAGCTGGCAGAGCAAATGTTTGAAGAAAGAGCTGAGGAGCTTAAGCAAAAAGCCAAGGACATCGTGTCTGGTGGCCCACCACCCTGTGAATGTAAAGGACACCAACGTAAGTATTATTGCAAGTAGATTTAATAGAGAAGTGTAATACTTCTCTATTAAATCTACTTGCAATATTCTAGGTAGGTATAACAAATGTGAACTCTTTGTTTTTCCGTGACAAAAGTATGATCGTCTCCAGGATGCAAGCTTCTGTGTACCAAAAAAACGATGCATGCAACGTCATCCACGTGGGTTTAGGGGTTTTAAGAATCCCTCTGTTTTGCAGGTACAAAAAGTTTGTCCTTACATGGGATGCAAGGTACCTCTGTATCAGATTTCGTCAAAAATGATTAAATAGATGATCCGTGAAAAGCCAGCAGACAGACAGACACTCTTCCGCACTTAAGTTTAAATATTATGTACGGATGATGTATAAAATTTATAAAACGTAATCATAACTAAACACAGTTTGTGACGTCATGGCTTTCCTAAAAAGCAAGCATGACAAGAACATACCGACAGTTGACATAGATAACATTAATAGTAAAATATTTAACTTAAACACAAACCGCAACTATGATGAAAATAGAGAGATAAGGCAAATTTGACGTCATAGCTGATATTTGATTCATAATCATGATGAAAATGCACTTAAAACATACGAGTAAATACTACCTAGCTGATATGACGTCACAGCTACCAAATATCGAAATTTTAAACATGGGCGTCCACTGTCATAACTTAAAGCTTTAAAACTCCGATTTGTATTGAATTACAACTACTCTATAAGCCCTTTAAAAAAACCAAGAATTTAAGGTATCGTGTATTTTCCCGTTTAAATAGACTTAATAATAAATTGAAGTAGACCTTAAGCTCTGAGATTCAATTAATGTCGATGATAGCTTTTAGACTTCACTCGTGCAAACCTTATTTATCTTTTATACCTTGTGTCGCGATTTGATGAGACGTGAAGAAAATAATTTCGCCTATTTAGTTAAGTAAGGACATAAAGAAAATAAGTCATTTTCTGCTATTGTCGTAAAGTTGTTATGCCATAAAACGGGTTCAAATGGTACTTGTAAGGTCTTGATAATTATTGCATTCGTCATAATATTTAATATTTATTCATTATTCTTTGTACCTGTGCATTAAACATGAGTAATCTTGATCATATTATCCTTTTGCCACAAGTTAATGTCTTGGGGGCAAATGCGCTACGCATTCGCAATCGGCAAAATTTGACAGTTAGGTACCAACTCAGAAGTTAACAATAAGTTGCTTGCAGTTGAAGGAAAAACTACCAATGCCACATTGATTATTATTGCTCAGGTGTTTTTGTTTTTTTAGAATAATTAAATATTTTTGTTCTCGTTTGAAAAATTTGAATATTTTTGAATTTACTGTCGATGAAAAGAGGTCTTAAATATAAATATTTTGCAATCGTTATTAAAGTTTATGTTCAAATGTTAAGGTTTATAATGAACTTAAGTTGTTGATATTACAAAACTGTTACATATCGTAATAAGAAACATTGATGTGTAGGTAGGTATATGTGTGCAAAACAGTCCACTTGAGCTAAGTCATTTTTTGTGAGCCCTCGTCTACACCTTCCATAATAAGTCAATGGTTGTTACATAAGTCTGCTTACTTATTAAATATTATAGACCATACCTATGACAACCAAAGTCTCCATTTACCATTGACAGCTTTTTTTAATAGCAATAATTATGATTGATATTGGAATGCGCAATTATCCTCAGGTGCGTTGCGAACTAAGTTGGATGTTTCCACAGAAATATGTTTTACTATATAAAGTAAAATAAAATGCATGCAATTCTTTGGATTTGTACTTATTAATTAATTATTTATAGAATGGTACATATCATTGTGATCTTTATCTTTATCTTTAGTTAAGGATTTTTTACACCTTCCAGAAAATATCATGCTTAAGATCTGTTTTTATTATTTATTTATTTTAATGTTACAATAAAACTTAAAGCTAGCCTTATCTAATTACTGTATAAATCATGCTCACGTGGAATACTGCCGAGAATACTGGCTGCATTTCCACACTAAACAGCCAAGGTGATCCTTTACGCAATTAATGAGTCTGTTTCTCTGTCACCAGATGAGGCAATTAAGATCTTATAAGAAGTTTATTTTTAGTTTAGGCACTCGTTAACTTCATTCAAATATTAGTAAACTAGCTTATGTCCGCGACTTCGTCCGCGTGGACTACACAAATTTCAAAACCTTATTTTGTCTCCTTAGGGGTTGAATTAACAAAAATCTTTATTTAGCGGATATCTAAGTCGTAATAGTTATCTGCATGCCAAATTTTAGCCTAATCCGTCCAGAAGTTTGAATTGACCGTTTGATAGATCAATCAGTCACTCAGTCAGTTAGTGAGCTTTTCCTTTTATATACTCGTACATAAATTTAGATGAAGTTTACACAGCTTTCACTATGGAGTTCCGGATATTTAGAAGAACGATTTATTTTTTAATCTTTCTATAATTCAAAGTCACAAAAATACAATAAGTATTTTTACTTGATTCCAACAGCTGAAACCACATACGGTCTTTATGGATTATTTGCTGGAAGTCCTATCTTATACAATTCTATTTGAATATTACTAATTACTATACTTATTAACTATTTAATATACTATGTGCACCTCCTGTACATTACAATTCCAACCTACAAATAAATTATAGGTTCTCGAAATCTGAACTTTCACAATTTGTTCTTAATTTATTTTAGCAGGAAATGAAAATTCTTAGTAGCTCTTGGTAGGTTGTAAGAAACATGCTTATTTGTTTTACTTTTGTTACTTTTACCCAACTCTTTAAGCCGTTTAATTAAGTATATCGATGATTTTTCACTAGCGGCAGTGTATTCTTGCCTCGTCAAGACGCCCACTACCAACACTGCGCATAAGAATGGCGATGCAGCTCCTTCGAATTTGAGACGCACAATACAAGATGTGAAACATCAAATCGAGGACTTGAAAAAGGTTATATATCCTTTAAATATTTTGGATACATCAACGTGAGTCTGAATTGTAGCTTGTCCATTAGGGAAAATCGTTACCTATGTTATTAAAGATAGTGCAAAGACATTTTGATTACAGGCATTTCACTTGTATGCATTACAGTAGGTAGTTAGGTGCCAGACCCAAGAAAGGTAGAGTTTAAAGCTAAATAAGGAACAAAAAATTCTTCCAAAATACATCCAAGTCGTCTTGGGTCGTCCCTAGGATCTTTCTTATGCGACTCCAGTTTGTTATACCAAAACTTTTAATTTATATTGAGGGAAAAAGAAAATGAATTTATTCGAAATTGTACACCCTAATACTCCTTTACAATGTATGTACAATGGATGTCACGTAAAAAGGCCTCTAACCTTGAACCTGTGTAGTGGGTGATTTATCGATATATTGGTCGAAGACCGTGACTTCATCCACGTGGATTTAGGATTTTTAGGTTAGGGCTGCAATTTCGTGGGAACTGTTTGATTTTTCAAGATGAAAAAAATCATGTCGATCCGATGCTGCGTTGCGACGTGTTTGAAGAACTAACCAATAAACTAACAACCAAACACACTTGTGCTTTTATAATTAGGGAATAGGTGGTACGAATTGAATAGATGACGACGGGGTCATTCATACCTTCGCACATTATTTAGTCCACCAGTCAATCTTTAGAGCAGCAGTATAATCGACGATTTTATTATTATTAATACCCATTCGCTCCCACATCCCCGCCACAATCGTTTCATTCGGAGGCATGTTTACGTGACACCAACATAGTAAGTAGGTACCTACTTGCTTTTGCGATAGATTAAAGAATACTTTTTTAAATAGGAATCAATTAAAAAAGAGGATTTACGCCAAATGGAAGAGAAAATTGCAAAGATAATTCAACGTGCTGCGGTAAGTAAGTATGGCATACGAAGTATGTCTAGAATCAGTTAATATGTATTTTTTGTAGATTTATGCAATTCACAAGCGAAATATTTACACTAAGAATTAATGTAATTGCAATATGGAATCCAATTTATTTTATGGAGATCTCTTATTTTGTTTTGCTTTTTGATAAGATATATGTGGATAAAATGTTGTTGAAACAATAAAATTATTAACGAGGTAAGTTTGCACAAAGTAATTATTTTTCTTCATTCCAGAAGGTCAATTATAGCCCTACAACAAGCAAGAATATTAATTGCATCAAACATAATCCAGACATAATAGACGGAAAATCAAAAACATGTGATGAAAATGGCAAAAATAACGAAATAGTAAAGAGAAAAGAGGTCAATATGAGTAACGTAAAAAAACATATTAAGAAACCTTCAAATAACCAACTAGGACGGATCGACAAAAAATCTAATAAAATGTTCAAAAAGTTGGAACAATCTTTTGCCGTCAATCTTTGCCTGTGCAGTGGTCAAGACGCTCCAAACAAATTGAAACAACCAGTTCAACGTAGTAGTAACTGTAAATCTTTAAGACAACAACAAATTTCAGGAGATTCAGTTACCAATATCCCTAGCATTAAACAGTCAAAGCCAATACCAAGTAAAGAAAAAAACAACCAAACTAGTAAATTATTATCAACAAAAACAGTATGCCCAAGCGATTGCATTTGTTTTCATAAAATTCCATCTAACACATCGATTGATAAACTTTTGGAGACACTATCAAAATGGAATGGCAGTTTGAATAAAATACTTGAAGATACTAATTTTTCTTGTGATCAAACAGAAAATGAAAACAAGTCATTAAATTCAGCCTTAGTAAGCTTGGAAAATAAAAAAGGTCATAGCGAGTCATCAATTCCTGTAAATCAAACTTCTGAAAGTTATAAGTTTAAAAAAGAAGACTATAATAAAGATACATCATATGGAAAAACTCTACCACCTACTACTGAATCTGAATATTTAGGTGCTATAAATTTAGATAAGAGTAACTACAATATTTGTAGATGTCCAGTGAATAATAATACGAAAATTATGTATGGTGATGGTGAAATGTTACCTGATAATAATATGCCCTTCCATTGTATTAATGCTGATATATGTAAATGTAAGGATTCTATTTCAAGCAAACAACTTCAAGACCCTAAATATTATGAGTATATGTCATCTAAAATCAACAATATATCACAGGCGTATTCAGTAGAGTTGGAAAATCCTAAATTTAAAACCACTGAAATAGAAACTAATTCATTAAAGAAAACTAATAGCACAAAAAGTGTGGAAATAAGTGAAGATATTTTTATTCACGATATAGTCAGAAAATCACAGTTGTTTCCAAATAAGTGTGATTATTTTGTAAAGTTTTTAGGTGTTACACTTACAAATTCAAGTTCACTAAATAAAACAAAGCAAGGCCATGATAATAACAATATATTGAAAACCTCTGCCAAAGTAACAAACAATAAGGAAAATATGATACAAAAAGTATTCTCAAACATAAAAATAAATGATAAAAAAAGTTCTATATTGTCTACGAGTATAGAAAAGAGCGAAAACAAAAAAATAGAAGGTAATAATTTAGATTTTCTTACTGAAAAAAATAACGTTCTAAATGAAGTTATTGATATGAATAAAGATATCTGTGTTTGTTGTAATAACAAAGAAACGTCGAAAGATTTGGAGTTAAATACCTTTAACTTGCTGGAAGAACACATAAAAAGAAAATTAGAAGAGTTTTTGCTTAATTCCTCTAAATCTTCCTTTTTGCCGCCAGAAGAAGAAAATAAATTGTTTAGCACGATCTTGTTCAAAGTAAAAGAAGTAATTTCAGAAAGTACTAAAGGTTTGAGTTGCGAATGCTGTGAAGCAAGCGCTAATGAGGGGAGCTGGTCAAGAGCTTATGGCATGTTACAAGAATATTTGAAAGTAAAAATTAAACGCGTTCAATGTTCTTGTGTATCAAGTGACGGAAATGTAGAATCTATTTTAGCACCAATTCTGGAAAAAGTATGTGATTTAATAGAAAATGACTTTCAGCGACTAAAGGAAAAATTTAAATGTAGCAGCGATGGTAACAAAAACACAGACAAGTTGAATAGAATACCAATAACCAACGTTTGTAATGCTGAAACATTCACGAGAACCGAAAATGACGATGATCATTTTACCAAAAATTCTCAGAATGTTTTATGTCAAAGTGCTTCATGTATTCTTTTTGATAAATCAGCCGAGGTACTCGAAAGCATTAGCACATCTGAGAAAAAAAAATCTTGTGAATTCAAAATATATGGTACCGATTGTAATTGTCAACATACATTTTCGGAGTTAACTAATTTGAACGTTATTGTAAACCAGGGCATTGATTTGGCATCTTTGAATAACAATAGTGTAAAAGTTACCTTAAACACATCTGAAGAAAAACATCCAATAGAAAGTTCATTATTAGTTAAAAAAAATACACTTTTAAAGAATAAAGAATGTATACGCCTCGTTGATTCTACTAAAGCTACACCAGAATTGAAAGCAAAAATCCCATACATTGGTTACACATTTAGTACTAAATCATTGGTGCAAAATGACACGGATAAAATTGATTATATATGGAAATCACTTGGTGATGAAACACGTCCTAGAAAATATTCTTACATTATGAATAGAGTGGTTACTAAAGAAAAATCTGAAAATAATAAAAACACTATTTATAATATGACTAAATTATCTTCAAGTAATATACAGACCGACGTCTATAGAAAAAAATTCAATGACACTGTTGTTAATACTTCTGATAGCGATGAAAATTTAGTGTTAAAGTATTCTAATGATAATTTTAACGATACAAAGGATACCATTAGAGCCTTTGATGAAACAAGTGCTGGTACGAGGAATACTAATGTTGACTCATCATCTTGTACTCACGAATGTGGACTACAAAAAATTGACAATTACGATATAGATAAATATAACACAAAATTTCTTTACGATTCTTTACATTTGCCTACCACTACCAGTTATTCAACTAAACCAATTCAAAGTATTAAGACAGATACCGATAGTAATAGTTCCGAACTGGAAAAGGATAAATGCGATTGTAAAATGGTACCTGTTTGTCACGTGAAAATGTTAGTAAATAATATCGAAAAAAAATTGATTGAGTCAAAGTGTACATGTGATTCGTTAAATTCACAAGTTTGCCCAGTTCATTCGTAGGAGATAATTTAATTTAAATTGATTATTATTTAAAAAATATATGGATATTCAATTTATAGGTGTTAAATTTATATTTTGACTATGTAAATCATAAGTATTAACAGTGCTATTGTTTTTTCTGTGGTTATAGTAATAAACAAAATAATTTACTATAGCTATATTGTTTTTTTTAAACTTGTCAAGAAAATATACTCATTATGCGACTTTAAGGTTTTTTATTACTGAAATATAAATGATAACAATGTTTATGCTCTACCGTTTACGCTGATGCGGCCTAGTTTACGAGTTTTTTTATAATAATATCTACTAATCTTTACTTACGATGAAACTATTGTGTATCATATTGATCGCGTTTGTTATCACATGCTTCGTTGATTAGTAAGCATTCAAGCAGTAATGTTTAAAACGTATTAAAGGACGCACCCACGTATCTTTATTACATCAAAGATTATAAATGGTGATTAAGGATCTTGAATAAACATGGAAGAAATTGGAAGATACAAAACGGACGATAGTGATAAAAGTAAAAAAAGAAATAAGCCTAACGTTATATCAAAACTTTTTATATGCTGGGTGTGTCCAGTGCTTTTCAAAGGTAACAAGAGAGACGTTGAAGAAGATGATCTTATTGTGCCAAATAAACCATATGACTCCGATAGACTCGGTGAGAAAATTCAAAGGTATGAAATGTTTTCTGTAAAGTCAAATAAATCAGAAATGAGAAGCTCCGTAGATGAACCAGAATAACCGATAGCTCAGCCGGGTTTCAAAGCTGAAGTGGCAATGGGCAGGGCACATAGTTCGATAGACCGAGAGACCTTAGGCTCCCAAGGCGCTAAAGACGACCAGTTATCATCGGGGCTTAAACCTATCGCATGTGGCATAGATATATATATATATATTATATATATTTTATTGATATTTTCGTTTCGTTCGATTATTTTGTTGATACCTTTTTAATATACTTAGATATTAATTTAAAATTTAAATCAATTATAAAATTTTAGGTACTGGTTAGATGAATACCAGAGAGCTATTAAGGAGAGTCGGAAGCCATCTTTGGGAAAGGCATTAATGAGAGCTTTTTGGTTAGCATACATGCCTGGAGCAATTTTACTTCTGATAAACGCTACTGCAAGGTATTGATTAAAGAAAACTCTTATTATCTGTAATAGATTCATTGTTTATTGTTCATACACATACTCGTACCAAGCCTTAAGATTTGGGCCTCTCAAGTTTTGCATTTCGAAAAATAAATTGTGCCTACCTAAATGTACCTACCTAATTATAGTGCTGCTTCAGGATCATGACAGATAAGACCATAATGTGTTTTTTTGTCAACATTTAATGAATTTAAATAATCTTAAATGATAAGGTATATTACGCTGAATGCATGAATTGGCACAATTTTATTAATATCATGAATCGTTATACGATATATTCATACTTAGGTACTTTTAGGCTTCCGTACCTCAAAAGGAAAAACGGAACCCTTATAGGATCACTTTGTTGTCTGTCTATCTGTCTGTCTGTCCGTCCGTTCGTCCGTCCATCGTGTCTGTCAAGAAAACCTATAGAATACTACGTTGACCAGAATCACGAAATTTGGTAAGTAGGTGGATTTTATAGCATAAGTAAATGAATAAATCCGAAAACAGGGAATTTGTCTTTACATCACAAAAAAAAAAATTAAAATGTGTTCACGAAAGAATTAATTTACTAAATAACATTTATAGATGGCGCTGTTGTCCTAACTTGCTGTGTTGCACATAAAAATATTAAAATATCTTGTGCGATGGTACGGAACCCTTTGCATGCGAGTCCGACTCGCACTTGACCAGTTTTTTGCAAACATTTGCAATTTAAACGCTATTTACTTGAAAGGGTCCAGTTTAAGAAATTAGCTCTAGTATCGACTAATGAGTCAGAATTAGTCGATACTACAGCTAACTTCTTACGAATCTTGTATTTGATAGATAATATTTTTCTCGTAGGTAATTAACTTTATCGAACATCAATTAATGTGTGTGTCTGTGGCATCGTAGCTCCTAAACTAATGAACTGATTTTAATTTATTTTTTTTTGTTTGAAAGGTGGCTTGATCGAGAGTGTTCTTAGCTATAAAATCCAAGAAAATCGGTTCAGCCGTTTGAAAGTTATCAGCTCTTTACTAGTTACTGTAACCTTCACTTCGGGGTGTTACAAATTTTTAATTTACACTGTACATAATGTGTATTTGACAGGACTGTTCAACCGTTACTTTTCTCCGAGCTCTTGTCATACTGGTCTGCCAATCCTGAGCAGATGATAACCCGCAGAGAAGCTGGATTTTATGCTATCGGCATGTTAGTACTCAACATGATTAGTGCCTTCTCACAACATCATAACTCCTTATTTGTGAATCGGTTTAGTTTGAAAATGAAGATAGCGTGCTCTTCTCTCATATATAGAAAGGTACTTATGTGTTCTTCACATTTTTTCTTTTTTAAATTTTTTTTAAAAATACTTCACTAGCACGGAAGTTATGATTGTTACATTGCGACAATCACAATTGTTGTGATTGGCTGAATTTATGGTATTTTTGGAGGACCTCCTCCTGGCGCAGTACTGAGCGCTGAGGTCAGGCATTAATTGGGATTTATAATTTCTTTCTATTAATTAACAAACTTACGTACGTGCAACTTCTGTACGTTTAGTACTAATAAATATATTCTGTGTTCGCGGGTGGAATTTCAAATTTATACATTATACATAATATTATGTTATGGTCTATGCCCAACGGAATAAAGTTTCTTTAAAATAGTGAAAGAGTTTTTTTAATTGGTGCAACGGTTCCGGAGGTTGTGCTCTACATAAACACAAACTTACAAAATTTGCACTCTGTCTATATAAACTTACTAAAATTCATACACGCATAAGCGCGAGTTTAGTGTGACGTCTAACTATTTACTTTATTTTAGGTACTTCGTATGAGTCAATTATCTATCAATGAAGTTGCAGCTGGAAAACTGGTGAATCTATTGTCAAACGATGTAGCTCGTTTCGACATGGCGTTTATGTTTTTGCACTACTTATGGCTAGTGCCGCTGCAGCTAGCTGTTGTGATGTACTTCCTGTATGTCGCCGCAGGGTATGCCCCATTTGTCGGTCTGTTTGGAGTTATTCTGTTTATCCTTCCTATACAAGGTAAAAATCATATCAATTGTTTAACCTCGCTTATTAATTTCATCATCATCATTATTGCGTGCCTTCTTCGAAACGAAGTTTGGTGATCATCATTCGAAAAGCTGCTCTATCAAGAGCAGTCTCTTTTGACTTTGGGTAAAGTCTAATCCCTACCCTTATATTGCCCGACCATTTGCGTCTTTGGCGACCTGGTGCTCTTTTGCCTACAATTCTACCTTCCAACACTAATCTTGGGAATGAGAATTGTGCTCCTCACTATGAATGTCCGAAGAAAGAGAGCATCTTTCGTATGACATGGGTTCTCTTTCTTTGTGGACTAATTCCAGTACCTTAGTGTTCGGTGTAAAGAAGTTCCAGGTTATCTTGAGCATTTTCTGTAAATCAAGATATATTTCGAAAACTTGCATGTATTTATTTGTCAAAACGTTACTATAACAATTTTATGTTGCTTTTTAGCTGTTCTTACAAAATTTACTGGTGTAATAAGACGGGTAGTCGCGCAAAGAACAGACAAACGTATCAAGTTGATGGGTGAAATTATAAAAGGGATTCAGGTTTGTTCCACAGCTTTTCTTTGTATAAATGGTGTGAGGCGTCCCTAATAGTATCTGGGAAACTGTACCACACTTATATTACTATATAAATAACTAAGTAAGTATATCTGTAATTTCAATGACGGGAATAAACGGGACCGGTGGCTTTATTTTCTGACGTATGAAGGAAGGCTATCTAATATTGGGACCTTCAAAGTCTGCCACTTGTTCAATCACCTGGGTTTGGGTAGACTGTAGCTTCTACTGATATGCCCGTCACCCTCAAAATATCTAAAAGACGGTACACTTTAATTTTGATACCGACGTTTCAAATTATTTTTAGGTGATTAAAATGTACGCTTGGGAGAAGTCTTTCGAGCAGGTAGTGAAAGTCGTCAGAGCTTTCGAGCTGGCGGCGCTGAGGAAATCTATATTCGTGCGAAGCGTGTTTCTGGGTTTCATGATGTACGCCGAGAGGAGCACATTGTTCATCACATCGTTGACAATTATTCTGTCAGGGACATTGCTGAGAGCTGATCTGGTATGTTTTTATCTTTCCATCTTTTTAGGATTCCGTAGTAAAAGTAACCCTTCGTCGTCTGTCCGTCTGTCTATGTGACACAGTCATTTTAAAAATAAACTACATATAAGAGCTGTAGAACCCAAAAATATATCACACCTATCACCGTAACACATTAAAATTTTGAACAAATAAAGATTTTTCCGGTTAGGTTGACTGAACATGAAAAGTGAGAGTCGAAAAGATAGAACGAAGCATAGACTTTAAAGTTTTTTCGTGTACCCCCTTGAGTGATACCTCGTTAAATTATTATGAGGTTTCTTTGAAGGCTTTTGAAAACAAACTACCATAGGTATATAAGAAATTATGACCGCTAAAGATTTTAGCAACTCTCCGTAAGCCTGTTCTTTTTTAACCCCCGACCCAAAAAGAGGGGTGTTATAAGTTTGACGTGTGTATCTGTGTATCTGTCTGTGGCATCGTAGCTCCTAAAC
This sequence comes from Maniola jurtina, assembly GCF_905333055.1. Classification (NCBI taxonomy): domain Eukaryota; kingdom Metazoa; phylum Arthropoda; class Insecta; order Lepidoptera; family Nymphalidae; genus Maniola; species Maniola jurtina. Next base: position 8,414,325 of record NC_060032.1, read on the forward strand.
TAATGAACCGATTTTAATTTAGTTTTTTTTGTTTGAAAGGTGGCTTGATCGAGAGTGTTCTTAGCTATAATCCAAGAAAATCGGTTCAGCCGTTTTAAAGTTACCAGCTCTTTTCTAGTTACTGTAACCTTCACTTGTCGGGGGTGTTATAAATTTTTAATTTACACTTTTAAATAAATAAATGATAATATTATGCTCTTGACCATTTTTTTGTAAACAGCAGCTAACTACTGAAGCTTGATTTATAGCTGTCTATAAATTATATTGTTACATACACGTCGTATATACGTGGCGAGAAAAACGGAAGCCGAAAGGCTCACATGGTATTATTGCTCAACATAACATAATAATATAACTATATAAAATAGGGATTGTCTGTGATTAGAGCATTACGTATGCGTTGATAAAAAGGATAACTTTGAGATAAATCAGAACTAATGGCTGTGATATCAAGAGTTTACTTAGTAAAGCCCAGTTTTTTGGAATAGGATGGTCGATATTATGATATAATGTATTCCAAGGCTAATGTTGGAAAACTGGTGTGTGACCTACTTTAGTAAAAATAAAGACACGAACTCATTATTGTTGTTTTGTGTTGAGTTTTGACGCGATAGAAAGCGATAAGTTATACTTATAAGTACTTTTACAAGGTGGTGCACACTGCGCCTTAGATGGCCGTGGCAGTCTGCCACTGTCCTGCAAGAGTACTAAATGTTCAACCCCCGATCGCGCTAGGTTGCATTGCAACACACCACGACACGTAATATGTAAGCCACCTCAGTCAAATATATTTTCAGATTTATCCAGTCAAGGTATTTCTTGGAATAGTGCAGATCAATTTGACGTTTATTTTACCACTAGCTATAGCAAGTTTGTCTGAATTGAACGTATCTTTAGGCCGTATTCAGAACGTTCTTATAATGGGTGAGTACCTAATAATAAAGAATCAAAAAACAAATCAGACTTGTTTACCTTAATAAATAAACCAAGGGATTGCTCCTGAATATTGCAAAGACTTTATTACGACCCGTAGATGCTTATTGCTTTAATTTTTAAAATCTCATTTCAAATTTTCCATCGAAGGTTGGAGATTTTTATTCCAATTAGGTACTTACACAATACAAGAGAGTGATACTCTCTTCCCAAACATTTTTCCATGGGAATGTAGATTTCAAAAAAATTGGCCTTATTTTATTTCGCTTGCTTGCTTGCTTGAATAAACTTGCATAAATTTTTTATTTATTCAGATGAAAGAGAAGATTTATCATTACTAACGAATGGTAATGAACCACAAATTCCTATAACATTCAACGGCAAACCATCAACAATTGGAACTAATTCAATAGTAGTGAGGAAATATTCTACTACGGAGAAGTTGTCTAGACCCTCGATTGGTAATGTCAAAATGAATTCTTAAGTTTATTATCTTGCACACAATAATACTTAATTGGTTGTTATGTCTGTTCGTTAGCTATAAGCTCAGTCATCGTTCATCCGATTGAGTCGAAACTTGCACAGTTGCTTGCAAGGTTTTTGACAAATAGTTGAGCGCGAGTCACATTATAGACAATGCATGCCGGGCATAAATAAGCTAGTTCTTTATAAGAATTTATTACTAGGAAATATGTAGTAATTTGATCAACATTTTGCCTACTTACACAATAATAACAACATTCTAACTATAACTCGAGTATATTTCAGTTAAAATAATAACATGATATGAGTAGGTATCAAATGTTTAATAGAAATATGCGTTACCTCGTGAAAGTTCTTGATGCACAAGGAATATAAGTCGAACTTTTTTATGTCAACTAAACAAGATAGATAAAATAAATTTATATACTTAGTGCAACGTGCACTAGGTATATGAATAGTTTACACCCACCCTACTCTCGTGACTAAATATTATGCAAAAAAAAAAGCAAGTTTTGCGCAACATCACCACAACATGGAGCCTTCTTAAGAAGCCAACACTCTACACATGTTTCACTCCGACATCGGCGCATTCTCAAGAACTACATCCATGCTGCATGCTGTAGCTTACAGTTTTATCTGGTTTAGTGAATTGTACCTAAGTTACTCATAGGAAATTCTAGGAAATCTTAACAATTTCTATTGGATGAATTCACGTCGATTTTACAGTTGGTCCGCGATCACCCACAGTAGGCGAATACACTGTGGAGCTATCCAATGTTAACGCTACTTGGACTAAATCGGATGAAATGACACTTAAAAATATTACTGTGAACATACGGAAAGGCAAATTGTGTGCTATTGTCGGGTCTGTTGGCTCCGGAAAAGTAAGTATGAGTACTCTTTTGACCATTAAATGAAACAATATACCTATTTAATATTATTATAATCCCACCATTGAAATCCAATGTACAACAATAAAAATCTTTGAGAATGTTTCCAATCTTCTTACTGCACTTACTTATGTACTCGTACATATACCTACTTGCTGGCTTCCTGCATCGCATGTTCCACTTGTAAATTATGTAAAAGGCACAAGAGTTGATTTATTTAGAATTCATGGGGTCCCAACGCCTTGAGCTGCGCTGCGCAAATATACCTACTTAGTTTATAAGAGTTTGTATAGAGAAAAGCACACTACAGCGACGCTGCACTGCTGGACGCGACGCGACGCGGCAAATAAGTATAATATGTAGTTTAGGTGTATGAGTTTTTATAGAGCAAATTGCCTGCCACGGCGAATCTACTCGCGCAGTGCAGCGCAAATGCGTTTGGAACAGTTCTGTAACTGGTTTTCAGTAAAAAGTATATTTACCTAATAAGATATTTGGAAAATTTTAGTCTTCCTTTCTGCAAGTACTTCTGCGCGAACTGCCAATAAGTAGCGGGCATTTGAACGTGAAAGGGAGTATGTCATATGCTTGCCAAGACTCATGGCTGTTCCCGGCGACTGTGCGCGAAAACATACTTTTTGGACTACCATATGAAGTAGAAAGATACAAAGAGGTAAATACAAATGTGAAGTTTTTAGGATGGGTAAAATCTTTAAGGTCGCGTCACCGACATGCTGAATTAATAGTGTTACTAGTATACCTATAACAATGTATGTAGGTACACCGATTATTTCTAGGTTACTGGAATGATTTGCAACTTTTTTTAACCATTAAAGGCTCTCGTCTTTGAATTTTATGGTACACAAGAAAGTTTGCCGTACCCGGCAGTGTAGGTAATTATTAGCTACACATACAAGCTTCAGAAAAAAAATTTATCGGCAGCTTGGCTTTGTAGAGGTCTCCGTCGTGTGGAACTGACAAGAGTGGCATGCGCGCTCTATCTTAGGTTTGGGTTGCATCAGCACTTGCTAGCAGGTCTGATTGCAGCTAAGGGCTAGTCTATAAATTTAAAAAAGAATGGAAATCACGCGTTACCGCTGCATATCCACAGCTGGACATCCTAACTTGTAGGTATTTTCATACGAAAGTGTATTTATTTGGCAGTTATATTTTAGGTGTGTCGAGCGTGTTCTTTGGCGCCAGATTTCAAGCAGTTCCCGTATGGCGACCTGTCGTTAGTGGGAGAGCGCGGCGTATCATTGTCTGGGGGACAAAGAGCCAGAATTAACTTAGCTAGAGCTGTCTATAGAGAGGTACGTGAAATTTTAATCTTGTGTGATAGGCTTGTGCTTGAAGACAATCATGTTTAAAAAAGCAATTTTAGGTTGCAGCCCGTTTTCCTAGAAGATGCTTATTTGCTCTTGCTTTGAAGGTATGAAGGAAACACGGACGCTGGAAGGGCATTCTAAAATTTTGCGGGTCGAATCAGTAAGTAACGTTGAGCAAAAACGTTTCATGTGAATGAATTAGATGCCGACTATAAAAGGATGCCGATTTTCACAATGGCTCTTGTACCTGGTAACCTCTTAATAGGCGGGCGCGCTCCACCTTAGGCTGCATCATCACCTATTATTTGGTGTGATTGTAGTCAAGGCATAACTATGCAGTAAAAAAACCGTAACAAACGCGTATACTAGGCTTATAACGTTAGATAGGTACATATTATATACGTACATTTCATAATATATCGTTATTCGCTGTCTATTGCAAGCCTGCAATGACATTGCAACGCAGCAATAGATCGACGCGACTTTTTTGTATGGATGTAGTTAAAAAGAGTGACATAGGCTACTTTTTATCCCGGAAAATCACAGAGTTCCCACAGGACTTTTGTATTTTGTAAGTGTATCATAAATTTTATAAATTGCAACATATTTTGCAGGCTAAGCAAATAAGTTTAGCATACTATTAGTCTGGCATATGAAGTTCATGAAAGTCAATATGAGCGATGTCAGACCAGCTGCAGTTCCGAACTGTGTACATGACAGGTGCTACGTGGCGAACTTCGCCAAAATTAAATGTCATGCACTCGGTATTAAACTTTGCAACCAGTTCGTGGTTCTATTTGATTTTTAGTAGCTAGTTTCTTTTTTAATCATTTTTTTTTGAGGATTATCTTTTACCAAATTTCATTAAAATCGTTTTAATGGAAAGGCTGTGAAAAGCTAGCAGACTGACGGATAGACACACCTTCGCATTTATATTAAATATGGATTATAGGTAGATTGATTTACTAATTATTAATTTTAATCGTAAGGGTGTTAGACCTGAATCGCGTAGGTACAATAAATACCTAACACATCGGCTATTTAGCACCAGACTGCATTTCAGTACAAAATTAATGGCGGTGCATGGCGATACGATCCATGCGACATTACTATGAGGAATTCAGGCCTAAAACATATCTATTTAAATATTTCAGGCTGACATATATTTATTAGATGACCCATTATCAGCAGTGGATGCGAATGTCGGTCGCCAGTTATTTGAAAGATGTATACAGAAGTATTTAAGCGGACGGACGCGAATTCTTGTCACGCACCAAGTACATTTTCTCAAGTCTGCGGATTTCATTGTTGTTTTGAAAGAGGTGAGTTTAAACAGAAAGCTTCGCGAAAATTGAAAGATTTCTCTAAGAGGGTAGGAGTAGGGCTTAGGAGGGTTCCTTTATCAGTACAAAGTTTTTGAAGAATATAAGGGATGCTGCTAAATTCAAAAATATTCTCTCGACAACTAAGCCGACGTAGAGTTATATTTATAATAAACTTCTAATTAGCCACCAATTTAATTATCTAGGCTACATCTTAGTTCAATTGAGTAGTTTATTGGCACCAAGTACCTATTAAGGAAAATATACAATATCAGCTTTTCTTAATAGTATTTTCTGTCATAGGGTTCAATAAAAAACATGGGCTCTTATGAAGACTTGGTAAAATCGGAAGCGGAGTTCTCGTCATTAGTATCAGAAGTCAAAGAAAGTACTGAAGAAGGAAAAACTGAAAAGGTAATAATTAGTTTACTATTTGAGTGATAATAATTATTATCTATTTATTTGTAGTTATATGTATACAACAACTGTACACAATTTCAACTCAATGCGCCAACGCATAGATGGGTAAGGAACAACAGACAGACATATCATTAACATTAATTTTAATCGATTGAAATAAGTGTTTTTAAATATTTAATTAAAATATTTATTAAATAAATATTTTTGCCTCTTTGTACTTATTTATATATTTTATTTTATATATTTATATTTTTTTTCCTAGAATAAACAAGGGCTCTTTCAAAATCAATGTTTTTTATCATGTAATAGTGTTTTGTTTTCTTACACTACCTTCGAATGACATTGTTGCTGTAAGCAGATAACGAGGCGTTGAACTTTAGTGAACGCTAGATAAGGTTCCTATATACATTATTGTTTATTATATCGACCGCATGGCGCATTGTACAGTCAGCAACAAAGCTAGGTTTGACGAGGAGGCTTAGACGTTTTGTTACAAGTTCAGGCGTCAAATGTTCCTATATAAGTAAACATTTGACGCTAGGCAGCCTATGAATCGCCAACTTTTTTTTTGATTTCACGTCATCCATAGCCAATGTGACACATCGTTGATTCAGGATCAAGCCGAGGGTTTCCTCGCTCTAGTTCACTCTGGTTACGTCTCGTCTGAGCTTGCATGTTGTAGCTACATTTGAATTAATAAAAATTCCTTGTATCTAAGGCTTTTTCTTCTGTAAAGTATTAGTAGGTTCATGTAAATCCTAAAGCATACCAAGGAAATATAATTAAATTTAAAAAATAAGCACAAAAATCAACAAATTCTTTTTAAAATTTAAAAAACAAATTTTTGTTTGAAGCAAGGCTACCTAATTACTTCGATTAGCGTCATGATAACGAATATTTTTGCAGGATAACAACAGACCAAAATTAGAACATACCATATCAAAAGTATCGGTCAGGAGTAACGAGAACCCGAAGGAAGAAAAGGAACAGATTATGGCCGCAGAGGAAAGGGCTAAAGGGAATTTAAAGTGGGAGGTCATACGGCATTATTTGGCGTCCGTTAATTCCTGGCTTGTTGTTTTTTTGGCTGTTTTTGCGGTATTGGTTACACAGTTCGGAGCAACCTTTTCTGACTACTGGCTGAGTTATTGGTGAGAATTTTGTTTCATTATTATTAGAGGCCTGCTCCGGCTTCGTACGGGTAGCTTGAGAGGAGCTTTTCCACTATGCAATGTTATCTAGTATTTAATTAAATTTTCCGATACTCAAGGAGTCTGAAATATAAATATAAATATAATATAGTTTGCTGGAAAAAAAATTTACATCATAAACTTTAACATTTACGCAGCGCACGCCACGGAAGCTATAGGATAGGATGATATTTTCCGACATAATTTATTTATCATCATTTGTCACACCGGTAGCTTATTTTCGTAAAGTATTCATTAATTATAGTACATAATTATGTAACCCTCTTAAAGATAGTGTCTCTTTTAATAGGTGGAAACCATGTGAAAACCGTCAGTAGATTAGCTTGAACAAATACAAACTTTAATTTATAATATCTAGTGTTTTAGTTTTAAATAAAAAGGAGAGTCGAAAACGTCAGTACTCTTTATAGAGTCATATGTGGAAAGACCTGGGAGGCCATCGTATTGATTTCCTAAGAAAACTACTACCACCTTAGACAAGGGTTCCCTTCAACAATAAGGAGCAGAGAATATTTTTGAATATTTTTTTACGTAGCATTAAAATTTCTTATTATTTAGGACGAACCAAGTTGACGACTACGAATTATCACTACCACCCGGTGTAACTCCCGGTAAGTTTCTGGAAATTATACTTATCATAAATAAAAATATTCACGGACTCAATATAACACAAAAATTTCACCTTCCATTCATTTCATATATTCTATAATACCTGCTTAATTATTTTACCGTCAATATTGTTTTCGATAAACATTTAAAACTAGGAATTTGCTTAGAAACTATTCTAGAAAAAAGGTACATCTATTACGAATTAATATTACTTTATAAAAAAATAATTTCCTTAGATACAAGTCTAGGCACACAAATGGGACCCCTAACCACAGGACAATACCTTTGGATCTATGGTGGCGCGGTACTGTTCATAATAATCATGACCAACGTACGAATTGCTGGTTTCGTTATGATGACCATGCGTGCCTCACAAAACCTTCACGACGTTATGTTTAAGAATTTGATTGCAGCCGTTATGAGGTTTTTCGATACTAATCCTTCTGGTAAGTTGCACAATAGTTTCTATTTTTTAGCTCAATCCCTCACAAAAGAGGAAATTAAAACCGCGATAATTATGTCTTATCTAACTGTTACAATTTACTAGATCAACGATAATTTAAAGATATTGGATAATAAGTATTATAACTACCTAATAAAAACAATAGATATCTATCTAGGTATAAATCTAATGGTAAATTATTGAAACATACCTAAATATGAGATTTTTATTTATAAGACGATGTGATTAGATATGGTCGATGGATATGGTGCATTGTCGGTCATGTCTTAATTGTCAGCATCGTTAAGGATGTGCTTCGTGCTCGACTAATTTGTGAGAATAGTCGATACTTTAATTTATTTCTTAAACTGGACCTTTTCAAGTAAAGATTTTTATATAAACCTGTGAGGATAATATTGCCATTGCCGCAAATAAAATAAACATAAGCCTACGTTATCGTATTAGTTTACAAATTGCGAAAAACCAAATTAAATTTGAATTTCGCGGGCAGGCCGGTCTCATGACCCTTAAGCCGTCTTTTATTAGGAAAAAGAAGTGACGATGTGATTCTTTTTATAGGTCGAGTACTTAACAGATTTTCCAAGGACATGGGTGCTATGGATGAAATGTTACCACGTAGTATATTAGAGTCAATACAAATGTACTTATTCGTGGCGAGTGTACTTGTATTGAATGCTCTCGCGTTGCCTTATACATTGATACCAACTGCAATATTGTTAGTTATCTTTGTTTTTCTTCTTAAATGGTATCTAAACGCGGCGCAGGCTGTGAAGAGATTGGAAAGTACTAGTATGTATCCATTTGACTTTTAACATCCATACTAATATTATAAAATTAATACGAATGTGTGTCTGTCTGTCTATCTATCCATCTGAATGTCTGTCCATCTATATCTATATCTGTCTATCTATCTGTTAGCTTTTCACAGCCCTCCACTTAACCGTTTTGACGAAAGGTACAAAGATAGCTTGCATCACGTCTGTTGCAGGTGATGGACATAGGCTACTTTACATCCCGGAAAATCAAAGAGTTCCCGCAAGATTTAAAAAACTGAAATTTACCCCCACATAGTGGCGGGCATCATCTAGTATTTTAATAAATATGTATAAAGGTTAAACTGACTGACTGACATCAAACTGCTAGGTCTCGAAATTTGAGATTTCGTACATGTATATACTGTAACATACCCAGTCATAAAATCAGGATTTTGAAACTTCTTTCTTTCGAATTTTTAAAACCTATATCCACTTGGACAAAGTCGCCGAAAAAAGATAAGTAGTAAAATTGTTCGTATAAGCATTTGTTTTTTGTTTGTGCCAACCGGCCCCTTTTATTTGTGCCCTTATGAAAGAATCCCAAGCGCGTAATATTAAATTTTTGATTTTTAGGGCTCCGTACTCAAAGGGTTCCAATGGGACCCTATTACTATGCCTCTGCTGTCCGTCCGTCTGTCTGTCATGGGGCTTGTATCTCGTGAATCGTAATAGGTAGAGACTTGAAACTTTCACAGAATGTGTATTTCTGTTGCCACTATAACAACAAGAAATAAAACACCTAAAAATGGCTACCATGAGAATTAAAAAAATAAGTGTTATTTTTGTATGATGGTACGGAACACTTCGTGTGCGAGTGCGGCTCGCACTTTGTAACTATTTATTTACTACGTCGATTGTCATATAATTTTTAATTTTCAGCCAAGAGTCCTGTATTTAGTATGATAAATTCAACAATAGCCGGATTGTCCACAGTACGAAGCTCTAACTCGCAATTTAGGTTACTTAGGATGTTTGATGATGCTCAGGTACGAAATATACCTACCTACGTAGCCGGTCCCATAATAACTTTGCCTGGCAAATAATTAATTAATTAGTAAAGGATATGAAATGAAATTATTATAATTTTTATAGTTTCCATTTTAATATCAACACACTTTTAACATGTGTGTTAACATTTAACATATCCCGTTACAAAACATATGCAGAATCTTCGTCTTCAATATAACTCGAGACGGCCGGGCCGTTTGCAATTCTTCAGCGTATGAAAATTTTGCCTTTCAAGTTCCGTATCAGGAAAAAAAAATCAGAGGGAGCCATGTCCGGACTACATCTACGGGGGATGATATCATATAGCTGTAATCATGAATTGCAGCCCTTGAAAAACCAACAGAACGAACGGGAGCGTTATCGTTATGCTAGAGATGACCTTTACAGAGCATGTCCATGCGTTTTTCTTCTATCAAGTTTCTGCTGCATCGAATAGTTTCACGTTGACAATGCATGTGTATATTTTGATAAGAGAGAAGATGTTCTTACAATGCAGCATAGTATAAGATCCTAACCTGTCACACATACCTATATTAGGCTAGGTTATTATGGGACCACCTGGTTACTACAGACGAAATTAAAGTTACATAAATTATTTATAGCCTTGCATTTGGAAACCTATAACTATTTTTATATTTCAGGATATCAATACGAGTGCTTTTTATACATTTCTAGGAGGTTCTTCTTGTTTTGGTTTATATATGGATTTATTATGTCTCATATACCTTGGAATTATATTGGCCATTTTCCTTTTGATTGATTTTGGTGAGTTTATTTCAATATTCTTTTGAAAATATTTTTCATTTAAACCAATAACATAAAAGTTTTTTTTTCACTAATAATAATTCATTCAAAACTGTTTTTTGCTGTCATAAGTAAGTGTAACATGTTAGAAGCTACAAAAGTCCTCGATAAGTCCAGTTCATTATATTTGTTTGTATATGTGCTAGCCTATACTGTATTCTTTCTATGATTATATTTACCTCGTGTTATAAGAACAAATAAACATAATATTATCATTCATCCATTCATACATAGATATTCATCAAGATTTCTTTGACATACCTAATCCGCAATAAATAACTTAAGAATCATAATAATTCAAGACAATCTTAAGAACCGCCTCATATTAAATTAATTTATTCTTGTGGATTGTAGCAAATAAGTGACGCTTGTCCTTGTGACTAATTTTTGTCGTGCCCCTAATGAGACTCTGGTAACGGGCCGCCATTATTTGAAGCACATGGTGTAGGTTTCAAAAGATGCGTAAGATCCGCTAGTCTAAGTACATCTTCACTTTTTAGGGTTCCATACCTCAAAAGGAAAAACGGAGCCCTTATAGGATCACTTTGTTGTCTGTCTGTCTGTCTGTCGACTCTGTCAAGAAAACCTATAAGGTACTTCCCGTTGACCTAGAATCATGTTTGGCAGAAAGGCAGGTCTTATAGCACAAATAAAGGAAAAATCCGAAAACCACGAAATTTGTGGTTACGTCGCACAAAAAAAAATTAAAACGTGTTCACAAACATTCACTAAATCACATATGTATATAGATGTTACAGAACGTTATCAACTTGCAGAGTTCTACATAAAAGTGTTAGGTATATCGGGATACGATGATACGGAACCCTTCGCATGCGAGTTCGACTCACACTTGACCAGTTTTTTAAAATAACAATTCTATGAGCCTTGACTATCTTGACTTGAAGTTTACCTAACCTCTTTTACCTAATATGAAAATTCCCAATTGTAAAGAGGATGCAGTCGCGGTGGGCAGCGTGGGGCTGGCCGTCAGCCAGTCCATGGCGCTCACCATGATGCTGCAGATGGCAGCGCGAGTCACTGCAGAGCTACTTGCTCAAATGACTTCTGTAGAGAGGGTGCTCGAGTACTCATTGCTTCCCGCTGAAGAAAATATGGAAACTGCAAGTAAGTGCAGTGGTAAACATTATAGTTACTTAATATTGTAAATGGGAAAGTGTTTGTTTGGTGGTTTGTTCTTCAATCACGCCGCAGTGGAGCAACTGATCGGATTTTTTGCACGGATATAGTTAAAGGACCTGGAGGGTGACATAGACTACTTATTATCCCGGAAAATCAAATAGTTCCCGCAGGATTTTAAACGACGACAAATTCGTGGGCATCAGCTAATCATTTACATTTACTTAGCTTTTCCCTAATACTTTTTGACGCCATATTAATAGAAATAGGGGATAATGTAGCTATCAGTGAAAGAATTTTCAGAATTGAATCATTACTTCCGAAGATTACCTTCTAAACTCAAACTTAGAAACTTAACCTGTTTATAACATTAGAATAGATTTTAAGTTATATCAAAAGAAGAGTCGAAAGCGAATTTGTGTTTTGGGGGGCAATAAAGTATATACATACATACATACATATATACATACCTACATACTCTTAGTAGAGTCATATTATGTGGAAGGCTCTGGAAGGCTATGGCATTACTATCCCAAGAAAGCTCCTACTTAAGTATACTATTGAAAGGGATCACAACCGTCAGCAATAAGGAATAATACGCAGAGAATTTTTGTAAATCTGTTTCGTCTGTTAGAAGGCTCTACGCTGCTTGAGGGTACAATTAATTGGCCATATTAATATTTCATGATCTATTAGTAACGCTTCACTTTTCGGGGGTTTAAAATTTTAAAACCTTTTATATTTTCTATTTACAAAATATTCAGCGCCAGTAAAGAAACACACTTGGCTCAATTTGTTGTGACCTATATTTCGTTAATAGGCAACTCACCTCGCGAATATATTTTATGCAGATGGAAAAATTCGGAAATACATAACCAAAATTGGCAGAGATAATAATATTTTTGACAGATCATATTTGTATGGATTGATTAGTTTTTTCTATTACATTTTGCATGTTAAAATATTATTACTGAGAAGAAACCATATACATATAGAGAAATACTATTACAAACGGCCAATAATAGAAAAAATTGGAATAGTTAAGTATGATCAACTCAGCTAATCCAATCCGATGTTAGTCAGAGAAAAGTGTTTTTTGAACGTAAACATAAAAGTAAATAATAACGCGTTAACACGAACGACAAAGTGAGCTGGCGAAATATCTAGCAAAGCTTGTTAGCGTCTAAAACAGTCGATTGCGGATATACATATATCAGTAGATACCCCTCAAGAAAAGAGAACTCTCACTCGAAAGATGTCTTTACCGATCACAGTACCTACTTAGTGCGTAAAGTTACGGTTATGCTAATCGTTTGATGTTTTTTCGTAGAGATTCTTCCACCTGAAAACTGGCCTTCCGATGGACAAGTGCAATTCGAAAACGTTAGTCTCAGGTACGCCGAAGAAGATCCTCCGGTTCTCAAAAATTTGACCTTCACCATAAAAAGTGGATGGAAGGTATTTATAGTTGAGCTCATGTATATTATGAGGGTCAATTTCAGCTCCTAAATAATAATTACTCTAACATTCTTGTTAATATTCAAATTGCATGTCTACATAAAATTTGGTCACTGTCAACTTTAGGTAGGTAATTAATCGTTTTGTTGTAAATAAATAGTCAAGAAATGTTAATAGGCCTAAATAGAATCATTTATTATATAGGTGGGCATCGTAGGAAGGACGGGAGCAGGTAAATCTTCACTGATTTCGGCTCTCTTCAGGCTGTCCAGTATCCAAGGGAGCATTAAGATTGATGGTGTCGACACTAACGATATACCTAAGAAGGTAAGTTCATGTAAAATCCAAGCAGTACGGTCTGAATAAACTAAATAAGATTCGATTTACTCATATTATTATTATGTTCTTAGTAGTACAGTGGTTCTAAAGCGGTGACAGCCTAGTGGTAAGACTAATGCGTCGGCCTTCTATTCTGGTGATTCGGGATTCGATTCCGGGCAAGCACCTTTCCTTTCTTACACTACCTCCTCTAACTACCTACTCTTTCTCCTCTAACCTCTAAGTTATGCGCGTTTTAAGCAGTTAAGTATCACTTGCTTTAACGGCGAAGAAAACCTGCATGCCTGAGAGTTGTCCATAATGTTGTCAAAGGTTTGTGTAGTCTGTCAATCCGCACTTGGATAGCGTGATGGACCCCACCCAAGCCCACTAAACCCAGACCCAAGCCCAAGCTAAACCCAAGCTAAACTCTTTTTTTCTGAGATGAGGTGATGACGATAATGATATTAAGTTCTTTATTTATAGGAATTAAGATCCAAGATATCCATCATTCCTCAAGAACCCGTACTCTTTTCCGCGACGTTGCGTTACAACTTGGATCCATTCTTCCTCTATAGTGATGATGAAATTTGGAGGGCTCTTGAACAAGTAAGTCAACTTCCTCGTTAGAAGTTTGACGAAGAGTTTTTTGGAATCGGTGCCAATGAGGTTGCTGGTGTAGTTGCTTGTGGAGTCTCAAAAAAATATAAAGAGTAGATGATTTGTGCAGCTAATTAGCTGATTTGCAGTTGGCACCGGCTTTAGAAAATATTATTATAGAGCTACATTAACTCATGCATACTTTTTAGTGTTTGTGGTTATTGAAGTCGGGTTTTTTGACAATTTTTGTGTAACAAGTTTTAACTTTAGAGCAACTTTATGGTTAACGAGACCAGTGATGTATATCTTTTTATTAGGTAGAGCTGAAAGATGCAGTGACTTCACTCGATTTCAACGTGTCAGAAGGTGGAACCAACTTCTCCGTAGGACAACGTCAGCTGGTGTGCCTCGCGCGTGCAGTACTTCGCTCTAATAAAATTCTTGTAATGGATGAAGCGACTGCTAACGTAGACCCGCAGTAAGTAAATATTATGCTATTATCAGAGGAAAACGACAATCTTGAATATTTAATATTAATATTATAAATTTAAAACATTTGTTTATTTTCGTAATCAATCAATTCTGAAACCACTGAACCGATTTTAATAATAATTCTTTTAACATAAGAAAGCTACTGCCCAGATGTAACATAGGCTATAAATTACGTATGTACCGTGGACAAAGTCAAGGAGGGGGGGGGGGGGGGAATGGACACGTCATCACCTTCACTCCCGCCTTGCCTCGAGTTAATAACTTTTACGCCTATAGGTACAATTAACTCAATATTGATGAATTTGGATATTAAAATGGCTAACATGCGAAAACACAGACTACGTCATGATGTCATGAAATGTTTTATCCCACGAAAAACAAATTGGGATGTACATAAATTCAACGCGGACAAAGTCGCGAGTGGTTACCATTGCTTTATAATTCACTAGCTGATATCCGCGACTTCATCCGTGGCTTTTGGTTTCCATAAGTCCCGTGGGATCTTTTTAATTCTCCGGGATGAAAAGTAGCCTATGTACTCTCCGGTTCTCTAACTATAACCATGCAAAAAATCACTTCGATTCGTTGCTGCGTTGCAGGCTTATTGAAGCATAAACTAACAATCCAACAAACAAATATATTTTCGCATTAATAATATGAGCAGTGATGTCAGACTCATAATATTATTTTTATAACACTGGCAGGATTTAGATTAGATTAGATTGCATCGTAATCGTCCGTTTTCAATTCAGTACGCGTAATGTTCAAAGATATTTATTTATACAACCTGGGTAGGTAGGTAGATTATAAATAAATAATTTGTAATAATGTAACGCGTCGCTGAAGTATCCACAGATTTTCAGGTTATTTTTTAATTCAATTTTTGGTCATTATGAGTTAATCTTCGAAGGTAGAGTTCTAGAGTTCCGAACTTTTATTAAGATCTATTTAAGAGGAACATCATCATAGTTCCGCTAATTCATACTGAACCTATACAAAACATTCACCTAAAACTTTACGCAGAATAATCTCGCATATCTATTGATGAAAACCAAATGAAAATCCTTACAGTAGTTTCTAAGATTAGTGCGCACAATCACACAAGGGTTTAATTAAAATTTGTTCTACAATATGTAGTGATACTATCTACCGTGTGTCAAGTGATAAAATATAATATCAGGTCTATGATATTTTAACACCTGCGCCCCTAGTGTATCAGTATATAAAAACCGGTTAAGTCTAAGTCGGGTGGGTAAACAAAGGGTTCCGTACCATCGCACAAGAAATAGAACGTTAATTTTTTTGTGATGTAATCACAAATTCACGGTTTTGGTCTTTTTTTTGACATGTGCTGCTACCTGCCAAACATCACTCTAGGTCACCCTGCTATAAACCTATAGGTTTTGATTCCCTTTATGGGTCTTGATAGCCAGACCTGTCGGTCCTTGACGACGAAATGATCCTTTAAGGGTTCTTTTTTGCTTTAGAAACCAGACGTTTACGGAACGGTAAATAGCATCAGCCACTGCAACCTTCGCATAATAAAAGATGCAGGATGCTAAGAAATAGGTACTAGTCATAGTATGTTTTCTTATATAATTCCTGTTCTTATTTCAGAACTGATGCTTTAATCCAAACAACGATTCGTCGCCAGTTTGCATCGTGTACAGTTTTAACCATCGCGCACCGTCTCAACACTATCATGGACTCGGATCGTATTCTTGTCATGGATAACGGAGAGGTAGCAGAGTTCGACCACCCGCACATATTGCTATCAAATCCCAAAAGTTTACTCAACTTTATGGTTAGAGAAACGGGGACCAGTATGAGCGGTCTCTTGTTTGAGACTGCGAAAAACAAGTACTTTAGTGAAAATGAAGAAATCTCGAAAGACAAATAAATAAATTTTATTTTATAAGTAGTATCAACAGCTTGAGAAGACGTTGCTTGCACTTCATATTATTGTTATTAACTTGAATACTCATAATAATTTTTTTGAAGGTTAAATTGAAGTTAATGGAATTTCACAAACGACGGCTTGTTTATCGTTAAATATATTATTATCTTTGTTGTTTGTGCTTTTAATATTAATTAATTATATTTGACTATGAAGGGAATGTGAAGGTGTAGTGTAACTTGTAATACCTACTCTGTGAATGTCCCGCCCACAAATCCACGGGCAAGTGACTGAGACTTTACTTTGTGGTGATTACATGAATTTCGTCGAAGATTTGTATCGAAGGCACGGAGGTTGTTTTTGTTATTAAATGAAATTGGAAAGTATTTTTTGTGTGTTTGTCTTTCCAAGCAAATAAGCGAGCTTAAAGAAAACAAGTCAAACAAATTCCTCTACATCAAAAATCCTTCATCCAAGACATCAAATCATTTTGATGATCATAATATGACATTGCAGACCTACTTACCTACTCCTCCTTAGAACTGAGTAAAAATTCGAGAGTCCAAATAAGTTCTCGATCCTATCTTTAGTAAACACTTCCGTCCACCTTGATGGTACTTATTACGGCTTCACTTTGTATTCTTCGAAGAGTCTTCAAAAAATCCGGACCATCTAACTTGAGATTGAATGGTAGGTAGGATTTATCATTCAAGGAGGTGTAAAATATATACTACTTAATGTAAAAGTTATGATGTTTGTTACGTTTTCACATCACAAAGCCTGAACCGATTTGGCTGAAATCTGGAATGAAAGTAGCTTATTACCAGAATTGACACATTAGCTACTTTTTATCCCGGGAAATCAAAGAAGTTCCATGGGATTTTAAAAAACTTAAATCCATGCGGACGTAGTCGCCGCCTAAGTTTCAAAGTTTCTGCTTGGAGCGCTGGGTGAATTCATGGACGAGCTTAATAAGCTTTCAAACAAAAACTTAAGTTAGAGCCATACTTTGACGGTAAAGTGTTTTGATGCTCGAATTCTGATAACGTTGGCAACATGTAAATTCTCCTACTAATCCTACTGTTATTTTGTTCTAACCACGGAGTGTGGTAGCCTTTCTAGCGTGTGACGAAGAGTTGCCCAACATATTTCGTGAGTCTCAACCACTTATGATGGTGCCGGTGGTGCTCGGTGTGGTCGCACCGCTTACACCGTCTCTGCGCAAATCCTGTACAATGTAGTTATCGGCCGCAGAAAATGTTGGACAATAAGTAGTGGAAAAAAATCAAGACACAGTTGAAAATTGAATTGTGTTCTGTTTACCAATAACTATGAACTATTACTGTATACGTCTGTACTCTGTACCCTACGAAAACCTTAAAAGAATTGAGAAGGCGAGCGACCTGCCAATTTTAAAACACAATGCCATTCCAAATCAGTGGTAGATTTTTTTGACGATTCAAAAGCACTTGTAAAAGTTTAATTGAATAAAAACATTTTGAATTTGAATTTGAATTTAGATCCAAAGAAGGAATGATTTTTGTATACTACGTACAGAAAGGATTTCAAAAAATTTCATCCAGGCGAAACTGGTGCTGGTTAGCTAGTTTAATAAGACTACATAACATTATTAACTTTGTCATCGGCTGGTGGACAGTGCAGCGGCAACGATCCAAGTAATTGCTTCAACATTTTGGGCGCCAAACCCGGCCATCCGTTACCTAGCGACCTATTTTGACGACCTCTGGCCTGGCAGTGCGAATACTTCGGTTGGGTTACTTCAAAATAGGGCTGGATATAAATCACGTATACCTATACCTTTTTTTCAAATCAAATCAAATCAAATCATTATATATTCCTAACTCTGTGGGATAAGTAATTGGACATTTTATGGAACCACCTAGGCGACAATTCTCAACTCAAACTCTGATGAAATGGAATATAGCGGTTTTGTCTTTTTGATTCTGATGGTATTTACATAGTAGCATCACAGAGGCCATTTGACACAAGTGACAATTTCAGTTCCTGGTAAGCTTGGACTGTGTTTGGTGGCGCGCTCTTGGAAAGGATATGTCCAGCAGTAGACACATAGAATGGAAAGCTCAGTATGGTGCTTTGAATCAACCCAAAAATTCATTTTGTATGGCACACCTTATCTAGCGTACTCTTATGTGTCGATATCACACGGTCTTGTAGAAGATGTACACAGATTAGAGAAATATTTTGGTGATAATTTTTGCTTATCTCTAGGAATACATATTAAAATACTGTCAATTGATTGTCAAGCATTCGTTTAATTTACAAATAATTATGTGAACCTGATATTCTTACAAAATCAAACAGCTATGATACGCATCTAGACGAAAATGGAAGAAGTAAAATTTCAAATAAAAAAATATCAAAATAAATAGTCATGAACAAATAAAATGGTAGCATTATAATTGTAAAAAGTTAAAATGGGCTGTAAACCATGTTGCAAGAACAGCATAAAACCATCGCCAGTTAAATACTCTCCAGAGTCTTCACCGCAATCCTCGCCAAAGGTATCATTACCCACAAAACACTGACCAGAGTTATCCTTGCTTGCAAAATACTTGCACTAGTTATCGTCGCCCTCAAAACTTTCATTCAATTCCTCGTCTGAATCAACGTAGGTCTCAAAATTCTGCCTTCTCTTATCATCGTCCGCAGGACAGTCACCTAATTCATAATAACAACTTACTGTCCGAAAAATCTGTCCGTTTGGGCCTCTATCATCGTTGACTACAAAGTCACTTCTTTTACTAGTTACAAAAGTACAAAGTCGTCACCTTTATCCCATTTTATCGCAAATTCTCACCCATGTCTCCTTTGCTTACTGAATTCTCGCCCTTATATTCGCTACGCACGATATACTCAAACGTACTAGAAATATTTTTTGAAAATCCATGCGTAGCAATCATTTCCGGAATACTTATATTGATAATCATATGGTTATACTGGTCTTGGTACCAATGCGAAGTTTGCCGACGACGGTGTTAATTTGTCAAACAAGAAGAGATATAATTCCAAGGTGAGAATTCATTTAGGTATTTATGAAATATTTACTAGCTAAGCTTGGTACCTATATAGGTATTGCAAAACTATTATTTTACAATGGAAATCTAAATATAGACCGAGCCTCAGTGAAATTTTGTTTGCAAAATAATGAGGACCGTCGTTTAACTTCTGCATTGCATTCTTAAGACCACAAAGATGTAAAGTTTTGATGTTGCCGACAAAGGTCCTAAATTTTTTAGTAAAGTTATAATTATTGTTTTGTACAGATTATTTCCTCAACCGATCTAATGTATGAATATGATTAATTTCAATTCAACTAGCTCAGCACTATCGATAATTTGTACAGGTACAAAAGTATTTAATTATCTTGTTGTTTTAGATTCAACTTATGAGTACGGGTTGAAAGAGAAAATAACTAAGATTTTTTAACAATGAGCTGTTGCGATGGTTGCACGAATGATGATATCCTTTTGGAGAACTCACTCATTGGGAACAAATCAACAACTCTGTATTTCGTATTGGGACTTGTTGTAATGGCTTTATATTTAGCTTACCGCCTCTTTAAGTGCCGCCATCCAAGAACTCGAATACTTTGTATGTTCTAAGTAAAACAAGTGAGATATGTAACAAAAAATATTTAATACTTAAACAAACGTGTTACAATATTTTTATAAAACATTCCTATTTTTATTTTAACTTAACCTATTTGAAATAAATTTGCCTATTTATTTACACTATGTTTCACTCATTTCATTACTCCATTATCACAACTAGCAAAAGTTATCGTGTAGTCCAAGAGCTAGGTATATTTCTTAAAAGACATTCGAGTTATTTTGAAACTCATATGCTCAAATCTAAAAAGTGAACCTTACATTAGATAATCGAGCCTGTTGTATAGGATTTAAACACATTTAAATCATAGAATTTCAACGAGAAAATATGAGTAAGTATAAAAGTATAAGTATTTATATACATTTTATTAAATCTGTCCGATGGAACACTACACAAATCATATTCCTTTTATCTGACAATCTCTTGTACATTGCTCTCGAAATATTTATCCTTAGCTATATCGAATAATTTTTCACTGGTTTTTTCCCCAGTTTCCCTGACCATTGAGGAAAACATACTATCGGGATCGGAAAGTAGTATATAAGGATGATCGAATTCTGCTATTTCCCCGGCGCTCATGACTAGGACTCTGTCGGAATCCATGATAGTATTAAGGCGATGAGCGATAGTGAGGACTGTGCATGATGCGAATTGCCGACGAATGGTCTGCTGAATGAAGTTGTCAGTCCTGTAACATGAACAATTTATGTAAGGTAAACTTTTTAAAGTGTACTTATTTTTAGCAGTTATTGATTCGCTTCTATGCTATCACCGTACTAGGTACCACCTTTATAAGTTGCATTGGAAAAAATCGTTAGCGCAGAAAAGCGCAACCAAACGCTGATTTAAACCGAATATATATCACCAATGACATACAGACCTTATTGCTCGTCTACATTTTAATCAAAAGAACAATTACTGAGACTCGTGCCTCGATATTCCACGCGTACAAAACATGGCGCGTAGGTAACAATCAATCTCAGACGGATGCGCACTATGATTGGCTGAGATATTTACGCGCCATTCAAAAATAAGATTTCTGTGCAGGTACATTGACATTAATTATAAATGTATTAATGTACTGTATCTAAATAAGATTATGTCTAATATCAGTTTACTCACTGTGGATCTACATTTGCAGTGGCTTCATCCATTATCAATATTTTGTTCGATCTGAGAACTGCTCGCGCTAAGCACATCAATTGCCTTTGACCAACCGAGAAGTTTGCTCCTCCTTCAGTCACTTTAAAATCTAAAGAAGGAACAGCTGATTTCATGTCCACCTGTAAAATATCAAAACTGTAATAAATGTTTATCTGTCAGTCTGTCATCATCATCATCATCATCATCATTAACAATCAATAGACGTTGCTAGACAAAGATCTCTTGTAGAGACTGCCTGAATCCAGCGATTTCCTGTGACTCTTTTGATGTGGTCTCTGTCCACCTAGGGGTCTTGTAACGCTGGTGGCATTTTCTGGTGAGAGGTTGCCATTGTAGCACCTTGGGGCTCTCGTTTTTTCAAGCTGTGTAGGATAGTATAAAAATCTTTTTAGCCTTTTTTCCACATACCTGTTCCAAAGCTCGCCAAAGTTCGTCATCACTGTATATATTGAAAGGATCTAAATTGTATCGTATAGTTGCAGAAAATAGGACTGGCTCTTGAGGTATAATTGATATCTTCGATCTTAAAGTCTGAAATGATAAAAATAATGACAGAGTGAAGAAAATAAATTTATATATTTACATGTTTAATGCTTATAAGAAATTTTAACAGACCTGCTTCGCTAATAATGAGGTGTCGATACCATCAATCATTATTTTGCCCTCAATGAAGGCAAATCTAAATATTGCGGATATTAGAGATGACTTGCCGGCACCCGTCCGACCAACGATACCAACCTAAGAAAGTAGAAAATTTCACTTATTTAGTTATTTATGAGAAGGTTTTAGTGGTTGTGAATAAATAAGTAATTTTAAATACAAATCAAAAAGTGCGAAACCGGCAGGAATCCTTGAAGTGTAGGTAAAACACTAAGAGCCGATTTCACCAACATAAAATGAGTCTTATCCGAAAGTAAACATATTTTGATAGGTTTTTACTACAAAATCTGTCATTACGCACAATTTATTTGGTGTCGATGTTATTACGCACAATTTATTCGGTGTCAAAGGCCTCATTCGCACCAGAGCTTTTTTAACGTTCGTTAAAAAAAGCGTTCAAATAGAATAAATGCATTCCCAAGTA
Source organism: Maniola jurtina (assembly GCF_905333055.1). Taxonomy (NCBI): domain Eukaryota; kingdom Metazoa; phylum Arthropoda; class Insecta; order Lepidoptera; family Nymphalidae; genus Maniola; species Maniola jurtina. The sequence goes on from NC_060032.1 coordinate 8,436,412, forward strand.
TCTGTTTACACGTCAACGCGTTTTTAACGCGCACTTTGTATTATCAGGGCAACGCCGGGTTCTAACGCAACGCTTTTTTAACGCTCGTGCGAATTAGAGCTAAGTGCCGATTCCACCGACATTGGTGAAATTGGTCGCTTAGTATAGTAAAAATTATAAATAGATTGCAAATAAAATTGGATAGTCCGTTGGCTTCGTTTACCTTCCATCCAGAATCAACAGTAATGTTTAAGTTCTTGAGTACTGGTGTTTCGTCGAGTGCATATTTCAAATTTACACCTTGGAAAATGATTCGCCCTTGAGAGGGCCACGTGGGAGGTAAAGCCAATTCTGTAATTGAACGAATTCAGTTAATACATAGGTCCGGTCGTATCTCGCCGTATCTGTTTAGCTTTTAATACTGTACTATAGTAGCGCAGCCCGGATTCGCTCGGGTTAAGCAAGATAATAAAGTCTAGCTATGTCCATCTCATATCGAAGAATAATGTACCTACTTTTCGAATGGTAAAAGCATTTTCATCCATTCGTCCACGTATGTTTTCATAAAATTACCGTGGGAAGTAATGTTTTTCCGGGATAAAAAGTAGCCTATATCCGTCTCTGGAATGCAAGCTTTCCCTGCACAGGTCTCGTAGATAGATGATGCCCGCTACTACGTCCATGTGGATTTAAACTTTTTTAAATTCACAAGATGGGCCATGAAAAGCTAGCAAACAGACAGATAACAGACAAACTTTCGCATACATAATATTAGTATGGATAGAATAGAAGCATTGATAGATAGTATGGATACTAGGTACTGGATAGTGGCTGGATGAGGAAGGCTGAGGACCGGGTGTGGTGGCGCTCTTTAGGGTAGGCCTATGTCCAACAGTGGAAGTCCACAGGCTGATGATGATGATGATGGATACTAGGTACTAGGTTCTGGTTACACCCTGTATAGTACAGACTTACGTCCATCGTACAAGTTGGCCTCGGTTTCTATGCGAGTGTACTCCAGCACGCGCTCGACGCTGGTGAGCTGCGCCAGGAACTCCACCAGCATGCGCGCGCCGTGCTGCAGCATCGCTGTCAGCATGTTGCTCTGCGTCACCGCCAGACCCACGCTGCCCACCGGGATCACATCCCCTGTAGGAACAAATTAAGCTCATATTAGTCTTTAATCTAAATAAAAGGCAAAGGTGACTAACGGCCGTATTCATAAAATCATTATTATGAGGTCTCACAGTGCGCTCGAACGCATAGTGTAGGTTCCACCAATCAGATCATTGTAAATTGACGTGACACAGTCATTTGATTGGTGGAACCTACACTGTGCGTTCAAGCGCACCGTGAGACCTCATAGTAATGATTGTGAATACGGGTGCCAGTCACTGACTGGGCAGTCTTTACCTAATAATGAAACTTACCGAAGTCAACATACAAAAACACGAAGATGATAACTGTAAGATAAACAGTGCATAATGTATCTAAATAAAATCCAAATGTACTGCCGCCGCCCAAATAACAATTCCAAGCTGCTGTATGCAGGTCCTGCAATTAAAAATGATTTTTTATTACGATGGCCTGTGTAAATTTTCTTGGAAGTTACAGGCATTATATGTACACAACCTGCGATGCGAGCTTGGCGCCTCAGTCTTTATAATGAACGCGTGCGTATGCGTGTTTTATTTGTAATGTAAGAAACTGTATGAAGCTCGTCAAGAGCGCCAAACACGCGTCTTGTGGGAACGACCTTAATCGAAATTTATTAATAGAGTTCTTATATTTCACCTCTCAGGCACTTCCAGACTGTTTTAACCTTTAGAAGCTTTATTATAAGTGAAGCATTTAAAAGTCTATAATATTAGATTGATAAATTATTACTCGAATAAGTTCCAACCTGATGATTGTCGAACTCATCAACAAGTCTTTGTTGGGCGCCAGCTGATCGAATTGTTGCAATTCCGCTCAGAGAAGATGTTACCATTCCGAACACAGGACTTTTTGCTAAAAGGAATACATTGATTTATCAAAACAGATTAATAAATAATAGAGCTAGCAAACCTAGGTGGTTTGAAATGCGTGCTTTGGTAACGTGCGTTTTAAGAACCAAAAGGGTCAAGTAAGCTATACACGCAAACCCACACTTCTTAATTATGATTCTGTAGACAATTTGGGGGCACCCAAAAATCTCGTTGCCTCTGCGATCGTTTTTTATAGCGTCGCTAGAGAAGCTAAACGCAACAAAAAACTTTCACGTTCATTCGTCGTTTAAGTTCTAACAGCATGTAAGTAAAAATTAGTAACTTTACGCTACTAATGCAGGTTTAACGCCATGTCCAACACCTAATGTGTAATTGCTATTAAGCCACAGACACATCAGAGAGTTGACGATCGATCAATAGAAGCGTGCCTCGAGCTTTGGCGCACAAATGTGAGACAACATCGACATGCTTTCTGTCCTGTTACAACACACCACAAAAATATAATATATTTGCGTCTTTTTACGGAGATATTCTTATATTATGCAAAAATGTTCTACTTACTTGTGCCTTCCAATCTTTTCACACCTTGTGCAGTTCTAAGGTATATCTTTACGAAGAAAAAGAAAATAATCATCAACACTGCTGAAGGAATCAGTGTATAATACAAAGCTATGGCGTTGAGGGTCAAAATGAATATCAGTGTACTGTAGATTTGGAAGACGTCTAACAATGTTCTGGGCAGAATTTCGTCCAAGGCACCCATGTCTTTAGTGAAACGATTGAGAATGCGTCCTAAAAAACAAAATAAAAGAACATTATTCGTTGAAATAAACACTACAACATATTGAGAATACAAAGCAAATTAAGTAGGCACCCGTCGTAGACGTACTATGTCCTATCTAGATATAAATATTATTAATTCACCTAAAACATGTCGCTCTAAAAGTCAGTGTTTCATAGTTATGGCATAGGCAACTTTAATAACTAGGTATTTATAGAAATTACGGTACCCACACGATTTTTACCCTTAGCTTATACATCAATAAATACATCTTTATTCGCATGAGACAAATTTCAGATCAAGCAATCTTATCTCTGTAGATAAAACAAGACGATTTTGTTTGAAATGTTGCCTTGAAATGCATGATAGTAGGTTTTACTAAAATTGTACAAAATTTAAATAATCTTACCGGAAGAACTGGTATCAAAGAACCGCATGATGCCTTTAATCATGGTCGAGAACATGAGGTCATGGAGTCTTTGCGAAGCCCTGACGCAAAGATTTGCAAAAGGTATAACTCGAAGGTGGGTGAGCAAGACGCAGGCAAAGACAATGCAACCATGAATAATGATGTATTGTCCCGTGGTGAAAGCGCCCACTTGAGTGTTTAGGTCCTCGTCTGTAAGGGATGGTTACAGTTTAGTAGGTACCTCCCTGGCGCTGTGGTCTTATTAGTGGGAGGTCCCGGGTTCGATTCCCAGCAGGGGTTTGGAATTATATAATTTCTAAATTTCTGGCCTGATCTGGTGGAGGCTTCGGCCGTCGCTAGTTACCACCCTACCGACTAAGCCGTGCCACTAAGCGTATTAGCGTTCCGGTACGATGCCGTGTAGAAACCAAAGGGGTATGGGTTTAATAAAAACTGCCATACCCCTTCCAGGTTAGCCCGCTTCCATCTTAGACTGCATCATCAATTAGCACCAGGTGAGATTTCAGCCAAGGACTAACTCGTATCTGAATTTTAAAAAAATCTTACATTATGAGATTCAACATATTTTACGAAATAAGTTTTACTGTTAAAAATTAAAAAATAATAAATGTGAAAGTGTCTCTGTGTGTCTGCTAGCTTTTCACAGCCTCCTTACACGGCTGAAGTCGTGTGCATCAGCTAGTAAAACATGTTTTTCTTTGCTTTGTTAATATAATTTATGAAACATAATATTCCAATGATAAGAGTAAAGCCAAAACTAAGACTCCTTTCCATTGCTTCTTATATCAATAAGTACAACAAGATAATATTAGGCAATTATGTAAGAGTAGGTACTTGTACACACAATTAATTCTAAAAGGGGTACTTATTATTTTTAAATCTGAGTTCCTCAAGGTAATTTTGGTAAGCCCCGCTCAAGTCAGATCAGATGTCAGCCAATTTAGAAGAAACCATCATAAACTAACAATTTACCTAAATGTTAACATTTAGTTTTATTCATTATGTAAGTACGTAATGGAACAAAAAAATTAACTAACCAATATCACCTTCACCAATTTCTTCCTCAAATATTGCCATTTGGTTTGCCCTGAAACAAAAATTGGTCGAATTCACGACTAACTTCGTCCACATGTTTTGAATTTAGAATGAAAACGTTGATATTAGGTACATGGTGTATAATATGCGTTTCTGCTGATGAGGAAGACACTAAAACGCATGAAAGTAGAAAATATAGCGCTTTACGAATGTGACCTAAATGCGGTAGTTTAAGTCTAAAGCGTCTAAGTCTTCTCTTTAGACGCATGTGTTACGAATCTCCTTCGTTTTTACATTATGATATCATGAATTACGAAATGAATGATACACTAGTAACATTTAAAATCCAAATCTAATGACTAACCCGTATCTATACAATAGGTATAGATACCTAAAACGCACAGATACCTACATAGCAGGTACATACTTTTGATTGCTTCGGGCTTATCAAAAAATAAAAGTACGAATTATACTAAAGTAGTGTAAATCACTAGCCCATACACTGAAAAATGTGTAACTTGTTTGCCAGTTTGTTAGTTTTTCCTTCAATTTTAGCATGGGTATATTTAAAGACTTAAAAGTGTCTTAAGTGCCTACGTCAATTTTTTACCGAGGAAAATCAAAAAAATCCACGAGATTTTTAAAAACCTAAATCCACGCGGTAGAAGTCGCGGGCAATAGCTAGTAAAACACGATTTTCTTATTTGATTCGTAAATACATGAAACAATATAGTCCAATCATAATAGTAGAGCCTCGTAAAGCCAAAACTAAGACGCTCTTCCATTGTTTGCAGTCTCGTCTCAAAAGGTCAAGTGTTATTTCTGTGTTGGTGGTGTGCCATGAGCCCATGACCCTTGTCTTATGAAACGACACTTGCTACGCTATTTCAACTTTGTGAAAAAATTATCTATCTAAAACAATTTTAGTAATAACAGTTCAGATAAGTTACTAAGAGTTCAGTTTTTGAAAACCGTCTTTGAGGGCATTAGCTCGCAAGCAACATGATATTGTAACTGCAAAAAAATTCACAGATATTTCCTCGATATTACAAATTTGAATTGCGTGCCTTAATTTGAATTAAAGATTGTAAGTTTGGATGTGCGAGGTAATCTCCGAAACTTCTATTTCAAAAATTCTTTCACTGTTAGATGCGAGCTACATTTATCATCACGCGGACGCAGACAAATACGCGGACAAATATTTTTAAAAAGGATGCCTGTTGTCAAGAATATAATTAGTTATGGTATCGATAAAAAAACCTAATCTTTGTCCCAAATCATGACTGAAATAATAATATAAAACCTGTTATTTTGTAAGGTCAAAGTGCAAGCCACGATGTAAGTTCGCCAAAGGCACTATTTATCGGACGAGGTCTATTGGAACTAATAAATAAAGCTGACTTCGCTCGGATCCAATATTGAAAATCCTTTCTTAGTGGGAAGCAAAAACTTTGATAGACGTACGTACAAAATACTTTCTAGACAAGTTGTTTTAAGGTGTGCCTACATTGCTAAAATCAAAAAAATCAAAACCAAAATTTATTTATTTCATTGTTGGTCAACTATCTCTAATGCTACGGCTATGACTCCACCATTGCACCGCGCCGCCGGTTCGGAATGAAGATCCTACACATTTAGACATTATAAATAAAATCAATTGATTAGACAAAGTAAAATTAAAAGCAAAGTGAAATTTCGAAAGCTCAAACTTAGTATACCCATCTCAGTTTGAGAAAAAAATATGCCGTTTAAAGAAAGAAGGGCTATCTGCCAGTTTACCTACTTACTTACATTGACGCATATAAATTACACGCATATATTTTTATTCTCGCATATCCTACGCTCCGCCTCAGGAAAGTGGGAAAGTCATTTGTGGGGATTAGTGTAATATTTTATAATAAAATTCCACAATCAATTTTAGACTTGCCTTTACACAAGTTTAAAAAATCTATTAAAAGTATGCTCCTGAAAAAAGCTTATTATACAATCGAAAATTATGTAAATGACAAAAAACTTGGATTTGACTCGCTCCAGCAATACACACATTTGTGTCACACATTATTGTAAATTGAATACTTGAAAAGAGCAACCGCCGTGTTTCTTGCTGGTTCTTCTCGGTAGGAACGGCATTCCGAACCAGTGGTAGATTATTTTGACGATTCAAAAGCACTTGTAAAAGTTTAATTGAATAAAAATATTTTGAATTTGAATTCTCATAGTCAAATACGTATCTAAAGGTTAACTATATGCTCGGAAAGAGCCAAGAATCCTGAATTCCTGAGTTTAGGTACAGGTTTTTTAACTTGCTTTAGTATTCCCAACCAGTTCCCAACACTCTTATCAACAGATGAACCTATATCTTTACAGTAAATTTTTTATTTTATTTTCATTTCATGTTAGGCTTTGAAGTCACTTACCAAAAACTGATCCAAAAATCGGCAGCAGATGCACTAGCAGCGGTAATCAATATCATAAACATGGTGAAGAGGATGAAACATATATTCCCTCCAGAGGTGAAATACGAGTATATGACCTCCCATCGCAAGTTACCAGACTGCTTCTCTTCGGCAGCCATTTTCTGTGCTTCAAATTGGTCTGCATCTTCTTGGGTAGTAGATTTTGTTGATAATACTCTCAGCATAGCAGGTCTTTCGTTTTCTTCTAATTTCTGAAAGATGACGCAATCAGATTTGCTAAATATAGACATACGAGTATTTCGGTATTTAAATTCATTATTTATTTATTTACACATCTTTATTGTTAACAAAGTAACTCTGAAAACGAACGAACTCCAGACCTCTCGAATAGGAGGCCGACATCTTAACCACTAAACTATCACCGCTCGAGATCCAGCAAGCCAGATTTTTTATTAAAAGATTTATATCTAACTTGCTAATGCTTAGATCTTTTACAAAGGTCTATAGGATTTCACCAGCATTCTATTACCAAGGTGGCGCCTGATCCAATGCTAGCAGTATCTTTCTCCTTGCCTTCCTGCAATGCATTGAGCAGTTGAGCGAACTCTTTTCCTGCTGACACAAGTTCTTCAAATGTTCCCATGTTTTCTATGCCACCCTGAAAAAAAAATCACATAATGTATAGCGATTTTAACGACTCTGAATGAATGCCCTCGGACCACATTAGTAGTCATTGAATTCAGACTAAATATTGATGAATGAAAGAAGTGAATACCTCATTCATAACGACGATGAAGTCGGCGGCCTTGAGGAAGTGTATTTGATGAGTAACGAGGATGCGTGTGCGGCCGCGCAAGTACTCATTGATGCAGCCGTCGAATAATTGACGACCGACATTCGCATCGACCGCGGATAGCGGGTCATCTAAGAGGTAGATATCGGCCTAGAAATAAATTATTAGTAGAGATACATAGTATGTTTGTTATAAAAAAATACATTAAACATACAATGCGGGTTTGAAAAATACTAATTCACTAAAACTACAAAATAAGGCAAATGTAGTATAATAATAACGCTAAGTTTTTGCTAGCGTTCTGGTTACACCCTGTATACTTGGTATAACATTAATAATTATGATGAAAGTTAGAGTTAGGTAGCTTTCAGAACGAAACATTGGAACCTGCGAGAAAAATTTTAATTTTTTTATTCAAGACTTTGGGAAGCTACTTTTGACGCTATAGTTAGGTTGGTATTTGTATTGCAATAAAAAAAAGTTTCCGACGAATTGAGAACCTCCTCCTTTTTTGAAGTCGGTTAAAAAGACTATTCGTCAAATCATTTCATCAAGCAATCTTCATCAACTTCTAAGCCTGCGAACGTCCACTGACCACTGTTGAACATTGAACTTTACATTATGTCATCCAGCCATTTAACATATTCAGCTATCTATAAACAAATTTGAAAAGTCTGTTACATATTGGTTGTTTCAGGTAGAACAAAAAAAAGCTCAAATTATCTAATCGAACGAAACCTTTTCCGTAACAGTGCCGAATCCAATAGAGGCCAAATTGGAAGCATTGAACACATGGCGTTGTTAGGAGTAGGAATAAAAAATCAATTACTTCTCTGTAGACGGCTCGTGCCAAATTGATTCGGGCGCGCTGCCCTCCCGATAGGGATACCCCCCTCTCGCCCGCCAGCGTTTGGTCGCCGTACGGAAATTGTTTGAAATCCTTCTCCAAAGCGCATACCCTGCATACCTGGAACAAATTAGTTTTTTGCTCAAGTTGCCGAAGTGAACTCCTCCTCAGATTTACGAAACACAGGTATCGGTAGGCATCGACAGTTTCAGGTGAACAATTTGGTCCAATCTCCGTGTATGTTCATTTACGCATATCAAACCAAACATTATTTTTGTTAATATTTTGTTCGGACGAATCCATCCTTAATATTATAAATGCGAAAGTAAGTCTGTCTGTCTGTCTGCTAGCTTCCACGGCTCAACAGTTTATCCGATTTTAATGAAAGGTACGGAGTTAGTTTACATCCCGGGGAATGACATGTGCTACTTTTTATCCCGGAAAGTCAAAGAGTTCCCACGGGATTCCTAAAGGCCCATCTTTTTAATCGATTTATATGAAATTTGATACAGAGGTAGCTTGCGTACTAGAAATTCATATAGGCAACTTTTCGTCGTGGAAAATCAAAGAGTTTCCGCAGGATTTTGAAACCCTAAATCCACGCGGGAATTTTTTCTGGACACCCTCTGGCCCACACATTGTTCATTTATTCACGTTTTAACAACTAGATAATTACAAGCTATTAGGATTTTCTTTTCAATATTTTGTGAGGGTGTTATTTTGAATTCAAAGCGTAGCGAGGAATTATGTTTCCGCTATCCCTATAGTTTTCGTTTTTCGAATAGGTATGATGAAAAAATATTTTTGAACTTTCAATGAATAAATGTTCTTCATACTTTCTGTTCATTTATTTGCTTGATAACTCGAAATTTAACGCGGTACATGGGAATTGAATTTCTAGCATTGAGAAATGGTTTTACAAGCGAAAAGGAATATGTGTTTAAATAAAATAGACCTAACCAGTCTTATTTTTTAAAAAAGTGATCCACCACATGTATTTTAATGTGTCCATTTAGGAAAGTAGTATGAGTAATAACGTCTAATTAATTGCACAACTAAGAAGGCATTCTAATTTGGAATACATACCCTCTTATATTTTTCCGCGTCATAAGGCACACCGAATAATATGTTTTCCCGTACAGTGCTCGGGAAAAGCCACGCCTCTTGGCACGCGTACGATATATCCCCGAACACAGAAACACTGCCAGTTGCCGCTGGCAATTCCTTGAGCAGTAGTTGTAGAATGGAAGACTGCAAACAATAAATTTCCTGTTACAAATCTGCTTACCGTGTGCTTGATGGGATCTTTCATTGGCAACATCAACCATACAACTTTTTTAATAGGTGAGCAGTAAGGATTTCTGAAAATTCATCTCCAAAAATTTTTAAATAGGGAATGAAAGTCTGTATGGAAGTTCGGCATTTTTCAAGTTGGAAATATGAAAATTGGTATTTAGGCTTTTACAAAAGCTGATTTCAATTTTTATCACTAAATAAATAACTTTCATACAAACGTTCATCCCATATTTACCCCTTTAAGGGGTACAATTTTCGGAAATTCTTACATCATGCTCACCTACGTTCATCGATGTATATGGATGGGCCCTTCGAAGATAAAAACGCGCTCAAAAAGTCAATAGAATTTGCAAAAGTCTATTGACTTTGTCAATGACGATGAATGACGTAAGATTCAAGCGTATTTTTGCGAACGGAATTGTATGGGAAAGGCTAATCCATATACATCGATGCCTACGTTACACAAAAGGCACCTGTTCAAAATATTATGCTTCTAAAAATACGAATAAGATAAGTACGTGTATTGAAACTTTTTTTTCTCTTTTTGAAAGACTTCAAGAAAATGAAAATGTTCTCAATTCGATGTATTTTTTTTTGCTGAAAATTATTTTTTATTCAAAATAGTCATATTTTATATCATCAGATTAATTCCATTCGAGACTGCCATACCGCTTCCAGGTTAGCCCGCTTCCATCTTAGACTGTATCATCACTTACCAGGTGAGATTGCAGTTTAGGGCTAACTTGTATCTGAATAAAAAAAATTAGGTGAAGATCTGATAAATATTTCTAGAAACGGAGGACGGAAGTCCATAACAGCTAAAAACCATTAAAATATGATTATAATACATCATATTGTTATTTAACATTGCGCAGAGATCGTCAAAAATATCCCGCAAAAAATATTTTAACTTAACTGCATTCTAGATATTATTTACGTGCCGTATCATATAGATCAGATATACAATTAAGATTATAAAAATTTATCCCAGCTCACGGAATTTCCTACCAGGTTGAAAATTAACATTTTTTATGCACTTGAGATGAAATGTAAATTATGAGTACCAACGAAATGATCCTGGACTTCGTTTCTTGTTACATAATTCTGCGTACGTTTCTGAATTACACACACGAGTGTAACGAAAAGCTTGGACATAAATTATTTGACATCATATTATATTATGGTGTGTACTTATATATTACTTTTTAAAGACTAACGGCTAATCAGTCTATCTAATCAAAATACCATATTATAACCATACTAGCTGATGCCCGCGACTTCGTTCGCGTGGATGTAGTTTTTTAAAAATCCCGTGGGAACTCTTTGATTTTCCGGGATAAAAAGTAGCCTATGTGCTAATCCAGAGTATAATCTATCTCCATTCTAAATTTCAGACCAATCCGTCCAGTAGTTTTTGTGTGAAGGAGTAACAAACATACACACACACACACAAACTTTCGCTTTTATAATATTAAGTGTGAAGTGTGATAACCGACACCGACATGCTATATAGTGCTCGGAGTCCCAATAGATGTAAAAATAAACTATAATTTTATATTTTGATGCTATCTGCATTAACTATGAAAATTAAAAAAACAAAACTTCTTGTTATTTCATAGTTTAAAGTTTTTACTTCTATCGTCAGTTCTCACTGACTGCCAATTTTCTTTAAATCCTATTTAATTTTGTAGGTAGTTACTTCGTTGATATCAATTAACAAATTACCTACCCATTAAATTTACATACTGCTTGAACTTAAGTAAAGATAACTGGTACGTATACATGAGTACTTAACTATACCTATTCATACATACATAAACTTATTAATACGTGCAGACAAATGATTTCGAACCATTTCTATAAAAGACAATCATTTGGTTATTCTATTCATCAACTCATTGGTCATGTCATGTCATTGTCATGTGGTTATTCTTAAAACGTAGTGACTTTATACTCTTTGGTTATTCTATGATCAACTTAATTTGCTAATTCAATTACCTAGTCATAAGTTAGTATATATATAGCAGTGGGGCAGAATAATTTATAGTTTTGGTGTGTCCTAGATATTCTAAATTACAATTTATGCTAAGGGCATAAGCAAACTCATACCAAATTAGATTGGAGTTTGTTTTGCGTTTATAACCAAGTTAACACGCTCCCACCGGATATAAGTGCCATACAAAAGTTTTATCTGCATCTATATTTGCTGTATCTACCGTACCCAGTCTTGCGCATCGCATTTTAATTGGCGAGGTAGTAGGTAATTAAACTTAGGTAATAGCTGGTAAACTAGAATCACAAGCCACAACTCCCAACGCTGCTGTTGGTAATGCTAATAAGTAATAATTAATTCTAATACGCACATAAAAAATTTATGTATATTGTATGTATAAATCTTTCCTCTTTACAATAGGTATTACAGTATAGAAGAATCATCCAGATATATTAAGCATAGATTGATATACTAAATTCCTAAGTAAGTATAAGTACTAAGTACAACCATAATACAAGTAACAAAGAGTGCAGTGTCAGCCAGATTACAATGCTTCAATGATGGCGCAAATTTTTCCTTTGTAGAGATGAATGAAGGTTTCTGTCGTTTAATATAGGAAACTAGAACAGCCGGTAGAGTTGCTGCGTTGCTATTTTCATAGGTAATATGTTTTCGTATTACTTTACTTCTACCTATCGTACCTATCATATTTCGTGAAGTGGTGATGGACGTCGACCTCTTATACAGGGGTACCGAAGCCGGGTTCGATCCCAGATATCTACGCACCTCTGACTATTAATAATTAAATTACTGAATTAATTAACTATTAATGATTAATACTAAATAAATTTAATTTCATTTGGTTTAACGGCGAAGGAAAACATCGTGAGGAAACATGCATGCCTGAAAGTAATCCTAATGTTATCAAAGGTATGCCAAAAGGTAAGGAAGGCTGCCAATCCGCACTTGGCTAGCGAGGTGGAGTATGGCGAAATTCTTCTAATTTCAAGAGAAAACCTATGTTCAGTAGTGAACTGGCAATGGGTTAATGATGATGATCCTATGTCATTATTTTTAACTCCCGACCCAAAAAGAGGGGTGTTATAAGTTTGACGTGTGTATCTGTGTACCTGTGTATATCTATGTGTTTGTGTATCTGTCTGTGGCATCGTAGCTCCTAAACGAATGAACCGATTTTCATTTAGTTTTTTTTGTTTGAAAGATGGCTTGATCGAGAGTGTTCTTAGCCATAATCCAAGAAAATCGGTTCAGACATTTGAAACTTATAAGCTCTTTTTTAGTTTTCTTATTAGACCGGTTATTACTATCCGACCAATACAAATTAGTGTCCAGCCAAATTCTAATAAAAATGTGTCGGGGGTTTTTTAAATTTTGAAAATTTTGTCATATTATTTATTCGCAAGACTGTAAAAATGTGGATAAGCATGAATGAATTTTTTATGAACCGATTGGTCCAACAAAATGTTTATGGTCTTTCTTGAAACAACTTGATGACCGAAGCATATACATATACTGGGTATTTACATTCGTAGATGTATATTCTATTAAAACTAAAGATAATTAGTTACTAATTGGTACTACATAAATTAATTCTTAATCACCTATTCGATGATTGAGTAATTTAATTGGCTTTTGGAATGAAAAGTTTATGCCAATTGCACGCTATTTTAACTGGCTGGCCTAATTTTTTGATACTGCAGTTTACATTTAGTTTAGTTACGATAATTGTACAGATTTGCACGAGTTACTTTGCGAAAGTACATGATACTATACATATATAAGGAACTATATCTGAATGGTACAATAGGTGCAAATATGGATGGTGCAACGTACAGCATGCAATGAACACGTTGCATCATACAGATTTATCTGTTTTAGTGCATTATAACAAATTAATGTTGCGTATAGTTTTTGTAACATATGAGTTATGAATATTATGATATTGCAAGTTTGAAGGTTGTCACGCAGTTCTCACCTTTCCAGATCCAACAGCACCAATGATAGCGCAAAGTTTCCCTCTGCGGAGCCGTAGTGAAATATTTTTGAGTGCCAGGAAATTGGGGTCGCCCGTCCAACTAGCTGATACTTCACGTATTTCTACTGCAGTATCGTTGGATAGTGAAAGACTTCTGCGGTATCTTCTGCCTATTGAACCTGTTAACATGTAAAGAACCTCTATTTACGAAGACGAAATACGTTTAACCTAGATATATAATCTAGTAAAAAACATCCTGATTATAATAATCTCTCTCCAAACAAATTAGCTATACCTATCGCTTTTACGAAGGCATACACTTGATACTGCAGCATACTGTACTAACTTTTCGGATCCTAATATGCAATGTTTGTGTATTGTGTGCCGTCGCTGATGCGCTCTATGGGTACCTACTCTAGACCCTACTATTATAAATCAAACATGAATAAATCGTTGAATTTGAATTTGAAACACACATACGCGCGCGATGTTCCGTTTCAGTTTCCGTTGCGCTTTGTGAATGTTCAAGCATAAGGTACAAAATATCCAGTATTCATATAGTATTATGTTACTAGCTGATGCTTGCAACTTCAATCACGTGGATTTAGGTGTTTAAAATCCTGTGAGAACTCCGATTTTCCGGGGTAAAAATTAGCCAGGTCCTTCAGGATTTAGTCAGGTTCTTTAGCCAGGCCAACTATTTCCGTGGTAAAAGACGAACCACAAAGAAACACTTTCGCTTTTATAGTGTAGTACTCGTAGTGTAGTATAAGTAGTGATTAATTATTGCTAAAACGACACTTTTCCGGGAGAATTTTGAATAACCTGGCCTTATTCCTTGTCTACAAAATAAAGGGAATCTCTGTGCAAAATATTAGCTTGCTAGATCCTATAGAATTTCGGTTGTGCGTTGATGAGGCAGTCAGGACTTTTTTTTTATATATTTAGAAGATTCTATGATTTAGATATCTTAGATTAAATTTACCTTTGTTAACGCCGTTCGAAATGGGACCATCAGGTACTGTGTGGTAGGAGAGTGGTTGGATGGACTTCTTCGACTCCCTGAAGCTGCTCGTGACATTTCGGAACAATTGGGACTGTGGCGCCGCCGAGATCGCTCGCAAGTCCGGTCTGTCTTCTGTTGGTTAAATACAGAATTAGGGCAGTAAGGGACAGAGTCAGATCTTTATCGCGTGACGTCTCGCGTTTTAAAATCCCGTGGGAACTCTTTGGTTTCCGGGAAATAAGTAGTCTATGTTTGTCCCTGGGATGTTCATCTCTGTATAAGTTTTATCAAAATCAGTTAAACGGACGGGTCGTGTAAAGCTAGCCGATAAATAGACAGACAGATAGACACACTTTTACATTTATAATATGTACTTATTAGTATGGATTTAAGACAGGCGTTAGGGAAGTTAAGTTAAACCGTAAGTAAAATTACGAGTATGCAGAATGATCACTAAGTTACAATATTAATAATAAATATCAGATTTGCTTTAGTACAAGTCGTACGTTTTAAAAGAATGATTCTAGCTTTAACTTGGCTAAAGAAACGCATTTTGTGCGACGACCCGATGTCTTTTGCTTTTAACAATGTCATATTCGTATGATGAACGATCCACAACATAATATTATCATATAAATATAAAGATATCGTATAAAGACATAAAATTATAATATAATATGCTTTAGCAGCAAAGAAAAAGTAATTTATAAAAAGTTTGAATTTATCTATAGCTTTTCTTCTAGTTTTCCCAGATAATTTAAATTTGGAAATTCGGTCAAGTGCGAGTTGGCTTCGCACGCGAAGAATTCCGTAGCATCGTACAAAAAATAACAATTTTGATTTTTTTAATGTGTATGGTGACCATTTTGATTAAGTTATATTTGTTGTTATAGCGGCAGAAAAAATATAAATTCATAAGTAGTAAGTAAATAAATTAGTTTCTTACAGGTTTTTTACAAAAATATTTTTTTACAGTTTTGGTTCAACGGCATCCTCAGGTAGTCAAAGAAAAGTGTTAAGTATAAAATATTTTCTTAACGGAATGTTGAAATATCAACGTAAGCTTGAATCATAATATTATCATGTTGCATTAATTATAGTAAAAATGCCAACCCAAAGATTACTGCATACTGCATACTATAGCTGCAGAGTTATGAATATTCAAATCTGCAATCAGGCCGACCTTGTTGCATGTACGAAGTGACTATACACATTGCACAAAAACTTTGCACTGTCTAAGTCCATTATAGGTCAAAGGTACGAACTACATGTGCAAGGAATTTATGAAGTTCTTTTTCTCTACATTGAACCAATTTTACTAACAGCTAGATGGCTACCAGGCTTTTCGTAAAATGAAAAATGCAAAAGCAACTCAAGCACGGTAAAATCCTCAATTGAATGTTGTATTTTCTGATGCCAAGACACCATTAAAGTAATGTAATGTAAAAGTAATGTAATTGTTAGGCAGAAACACATATATGCGTAAGAAAATATCTCCTCACTAGGCTTACACCTTGTAGCTCTCTTTATTCATAGAAACATAGCTAATATTTATTTTTTACATAACATAGCCAGGGAGTCAATAGATTGTCATGAACTGTTTTGAAAGCTAGATAAGTTTAATAACTATTATACCTATCTAGAATTGAAGCCCCTCACGTTTGCCTTTAACTAAATATAACTTAAAATCAATCTACGACGAAACAAATATTTACTTAAATTGTTAAATTCTACTGTAAAAAAAGTAAAGTAGGTAAGTACAAATTGCACCACATTTGCTAAATTTTGACAGGTTTTTTTGTATTATTCATACTTTTTAAATATAAACAGCGAGCAAGCAAGTAGATGGGTCAGCTCACAAATAATTAACCTGCCAACGAACTTTTGCATCACCAAAGGAACAATCAATGCGTTGCCGGCTTTTCAGGAAATTATTGATCTGCTTTTTAAATAACCCCTGTTGAAATCTAGTGGAAACGTTGCCAAAGGGAGTTGAAAGAAAGGGATCATTTTCATAAATACTTACCGAATTCCAAAAACTCTTGTACTCTTCGTAAAGACACTATTAACTCAGCAGTGAAGGACAGCACCAGCGGCAATATCAGCGTGATATTGATTTGCGCTGCACTTATGAATTGCTGCAGTGGATAGATCTGCAAAAATAGTCATATTTAAAAAAAAAGCAACCTTCTTCGCAAAAATTTCATTCCCATTTCATCTCTTCCAGATAAAACGCAGTTCGATAAATAATAATTTTACAAAAACTCATAATATGTTTTTTTTTTTTGTATGTACTTGGAGGGACAGTTAATTATAATTTATTGATTTATTGCAAAACTAATTGATCTTTGCTCAATGAAGACTTATTGACGTATTACCGATAGGATTGATGATGGCAACGCAACGAGCTTGCAAGTTTTATCTCATGCCTATTTTCGAATAGTTTCATTTTTATTGCCTTTACTATGAGTATTACCAATATGCGGTTAGACAGCTATATTGTTATGGTGGAATTTGCATTTGTAAATAATATGTAGGTATCTACCTAGTTTATTGTGTACTTGATCTCAATCTCAGACAACTATATCAAAATGTGACATTGTATTATAGGTTATTTACTTTGTGGTTATTTACCTACGTGTGATTTATGAAAGTGAGATTTGTATGGATTCATAATGTCATTTTGTAAGATTGGCATCTTGCAAGATGACTGTACGATTAGTATTCTCTTTCTTCACGAGTAGGCATAATCTACTTGCGCAAATAGGTATGTAAGTGTGTGTCTGTATTTTTTTGTTATAGTTAAAGGTTAAATTGCTATACCTACTTGACTCTAAAAACTTCCTTTCAATGATCTAACAATGAAACTATTATACCTACTACGAAAAATTTAACTAAGTACTAAGTGTATCGCCATGGGTTTTTGAGAGTTTTTTTTGCGATTTGCTTATCTTTAATGTTTGCTAAAGAAAGATAGATTATTCATAGTAATTAGGTATAGTTCTTCTCCACCTATTGTAAGTGAATATTTATTCTGTACCTAAAAACTTTATCCGCATAGGTAGCGTTAACTTAATTATTCCGTTGTTACACATCATCTCCGTAGGCACCTTCTCCGATTTGTTTTAAAACCCTTTAAACGTTTCATAAATTATTGTTTAAAAAAAGGATTTTTTTACTCAGAGATTTTTAAGCAAATGGGCTCAGGAAATAGGATTTTCCTTACCAATGCTACGTTTAGTTAGGTAAACATGATGTTTTAAAATCCGAAATACTCTTAACAGGGCTCTCTCCGTCACTCGTTTCCACTCGTTTCATACAATCGTAGTTCCAATTTCATTTGAATGTTAAGCAACCAAAGTCCATGAAATTTTGCAGACATATTCTAGAAACTAATATCTGTGTCTGTGGTGTTTTAGATTTTTCTAAAAATATGTAGTTTTAAAATTACAGGGGCTCAAAGATTTGTATGAAAATTTTAAGACCGCGTAACTTTGAAACCGAATATTTTAACAGAAATCTGGAAAACCACAGACATAGATATTAGTTTCTAGAATATATGTGCAAAATTTCATGGACTTTGGTTGCTTAATATTCAAATGAAATTGGAACTACGATTGTATGAAACGAGTGGAAACGAGTGACGGAGAGAGCCCTCTTAATGACAGAGTCACAGTTTAGGTTTGCGATAAATCTTTTCATATACATATGCAATAGAACCCAATTCAAAATTTGGTGCTATCACTGAGTACACTTAAGTAAAACCGACTTAATAAAGAGGTAAGTAGGCAAAAAGCATAATACACAAACGAATTTTCAGAAGTTTTCGATCCGCACCTTACTTATATTTTCAAACGTTGATATAATCAAATAATGTTACACCTCATCATTAAAATTTTAATATCGTAAAAGGATATTTTTTCATTTTTCAAAAAATGTTTCTAGTGGATTGAAATAGCAGTTAAAATTACATAATCTTGTACGATGGTAAGGAACCCTTCGCGTGCGAGTCCGACTCGAGCGGTTTTTATTTTGAACACCATTATCAAGTGCACCAGATAAGACAGAATAGTGCTCAAAAGCTTGTTACATAAGATAATAATAAATGAGAGTTTTCTTGACTGATAATGATAATGCCACCCTTTCAAAAGTAATCGTATAATCAAATATTTATTTTAGTGCGGTAATTACAATTGTTAACAGTAACTACATAGATTAGAGTTAGACGAAAATTCACAGGTAGCATTTTATGTAATATAACATACATTACAATGATTAAAATATAGACGATATATTTTATAAGACAATTAATTCCGTTTTACTAAAAACGAATTCTATATATTAATCTTGAATCGAAATGTAGTGACTACTTCAGTCTATAGTACGTCCCCACCCCGATCGCCGTCTCGACTTGTCGCGAAGTATACGTGTTAAGAGAAGGATACACGCAGAATATTGTCTAAGTAAGTATAGTAATATTATGGAAGTAAAGTTTGTAAGTATGTTTATAGGAGGTAACTACTGAATGGATTTTGAAAATTCTTCCACCAGTGGAAAGCTACATTACTCCTAAGTAACAGTTATATTCATTTTAGAAAAATTAGAGTTCTTTCGAAAATTGTTATAAGCTATAAACGTGCGAAGCCGAGGCGGATCGCTAGTACTTTACACTTTTGAATGTAAGTAGGTATGTATATTAATGTAATCGCAACTATTGTGTTAAAAAAATGAATAAGTAAATCGTACTCACAACATTAGCCGTCATCCTGTATCCCAGCAGTATGTAAGTGAGTATTGTGAAAAACAGCGCCGCCCTCTCTGTGAAGATCATAAAACCGAGAAACACTGTCCTCAGTATGGTTGCCGTCTTAACTTCTTTAAGCTCATCTACCCTTTTTTGTCCGACTACTTTCTGGAACGGTATTTCCCAGGCGTACATTTTTATTACCTGCAAATAAATTAGATATCTAAAGCGTTTCATAGTGATAAGTAGGAAGCCCGTTTTGTCTAAGGGATATCTAAGGGATTACATATTTAAATCTACGCTACATATCATTTTTTTCCTAGGCTAATTGGTCGACACAGACATATCTGCTGGAGGTATTGAGCTAGAAAAAGATAACTTTGGTTTGTACATATAATTCTAAATCTTGATCTATCATACATGTTTTGCATATGTAGAATAGATATTAATAGTCTTTGTTGACATCGCTACTTGGACTACATCACTTGTGGCCAAGTAGGTACTGAAATATGTTAAGATCGCCATTTTTTGTTTATGTTTGCTAAACAAAATGCAAAAATATATAAATACATCAATCCATACAATCCATATTTGATTTTTAGTAGCTCTTAAATGATAATGTTATTGGCCTATTGCTAACGGAGTCTACTATTTAATTATTATTTACGTTATCAAAGTCATTGAATTATATCCTCTGCCTGTTACCTCTTCACGACCTTAGCATCTGCTTAAGCGATTTTGAAGTTTGGCTTAGAGATAGCTTGCATCCTAGAGAGGGACATTTTAATCATGGGAAATCTAAGAGTTCCCACAAGATTTTTACAAAACGTTACGACGAAGTCGAGACATCATTTGCTTACGAATGAATGGATGAATGAATATACTTTTACTGTACACCACAAAATTAATACAGAAATATACATACAAAGAAGAACAAAAATATAGGCAGGTACAATTACTAAGTATTTATTACAAGTACTTGGTACTTGGGTCTATAAGGAAACAAACTCGAAACAAATAAAAAAGGCTTCAATTAATCTAATTCAACCGTGAAATACTCGTAATACATTTATTTATATTGGTTTAGGAATAAAGTACTAGATATCATACTGCAAATAGCTTGGTGAATCTGACTTAATAGTTGTGCAAAGTATTTGCCGCACAATCTGGAATATTTGTTCAAGTTATCTCAATTGATTTATATGTGCTGTATACATAGACATATTAATTTCTACATTAAATAACATTGAAGTATATTATTTCTATTTGTTTTCACAGTAAAATAGACAATAAAGTGACGCCCCTGATCTAATTGCAACTGTCGAATAGTTATGTTGAACAACCAATTAGATACTTATAGTTCTAATATACTTATTTACAAAGTTACAAATCCATTTTAGTCGATTTCATTAATTGCTACAATAAACATTGGTACCTTTTTTAACTAAATATTTTATGTAAATGTTCTTCTTCATTATAACATTTGAGTTAAATTTCACAAAAAAAAAAAAACATTATGCACGTATCTAAAATATTAAACCGACATATTATTTTACATTGTCGTAGATAGTGATATTATTTATGTAGGTTTGACCATTAATTGTGCCCCCATTTTGGCGTTTAACTCAATTACGATAAAATCATTATCGATTGAAATTAGATAATAATTATGAGTGGAAAACGCCGGCTTATCTATTATTATCATCGTTCGGTGCCAGCACCATGATACAGTTCACAACAGAGGAACTTCTAACAAAACGTCGAGTCTGCGACGTCACTGGCAGGCATATACTAGAAGCCGTCAAGTATTACTACATTTGACGCAAGTAGCTCTAAAGTAGGCCTATTTTTCTTTGATTTTACGTCACCATAGGCTAATATTTGACATATCGTCGAATCAGGATCAAACTGAGAGTTCCGTCATTCTAGTTCCCTCTCTCTCTAGATTGGAGGAAACAAACCGTATGAAAATTCGTACAATAGTTTCGGACATTAGCTCTAACAAACACGAACTTAGTACTACAGGGGACTTTAATTTTTGTAATATGCACCTATAATGATTTCTGCACCCTCAATGTTTTACATCACAGCTATATACGTCTTGTATTTCAGAGAAATCTCAGAGGTCATTACGCTACCACTTTGGGAATTACTGATTTGAAGAAATCCTACCTGTATTCCATTAATAACCTCACTCATAACTTTGATACGGTCGTCGGTCTTTTCCGCAGTACGTAACCTCACTCTACCGAGCATCTGGCCAAGTACACCTGAAAAAATAAACAAGTAATATTGCTAAATGTTTTTTTTTTTTTTTTAGTTTAATCTCCCCCAACCTCGAAACTTCGTCCACTTCATCAATTCATTGGACTCTATCCAATGCATTTGTTCAGACTATATCAATGTTCGGACTTAATATTTTCATGTTCGAGTTCTATGGTTTTACATGATGTTGGTTCGAACACTCATTCATAACGTTTTAGAAGTTTTCGTTATATTGAAACCAGCATCAGCGTCGCTTGCATGAGCTACTGCACTAATTCTACTGACGGTAAAATCTAAAAGCTAGACCGATTTAGAGTCTGAACCTATCAATGTTATCGGGATGTGCTAACTCAAACTAACCATATAGTACTATTATAATATATTATGTGCCCTAAGCTAAACGGCAAAATTATCAAAGGGTGTACCTATGTATGCCTGCTCTCATTTGGGTGGTAGATAAGCTGTTTTACCCGACTGTGGCAAAGCCAAAAGGAAGGGTTATGATTTTAGCAGTCTAGGTATGTATGTATGTTTGTATTCAGATTCTGTGTGTTCCGCGGTAGCGCCTAACCTACTGGACCGATTTTGATGAATGAGGTGTCAATCGATTTGTCGTAAAGGTTCGGGTGACATAGGCTACATTTTATATGAAAATAATTGACCTAACAGATGTTACATGAAAAAAAGTGGGGTCTCCAAAATTTTTTTTTTTTTGCTATTGTATCGAGTGGGGTGTCAAATGAAAGAGGAGAAAATTTTGAGTTCAAGCCACAGAAAAACAACTTTACTATAATATTTTAGCGTTTATTAAGACGATCGCAGTCGGGTTTTAGTTTTCAACTTTATCTTGTGTGAAGATGGATTACACATTTTTAAATTTATTTAAATTAAATTACTTTATTAACCTTGAATTGGTAGAGCAATGATGATCAGTGCAGCAAATCCGATGAGGGCAGCCCAGCCTGCTTGAATGAATCCCAGATAGCATACCGCGACCAGCTGTATGGGGATAATCCAGACATAGTGCAGAAACAGGAAGGCCATGTCGAAACGTTGCAAGTCGTTCGATAGTAGGTTCACTACTTTACCGGCAGTTGTTTCACCAAGAGCTCCGTTATTCATTCGCATAATCTAAAAAACAACATTAAAAATTGTATTATTTAATTATGTTCAAGATAACAGATGTAGGTATTTACTTTATCTACAGACAGACAGATAAATTAATTATTACACTTTACAGTAATAACGATGAGATAGGTAAAACTTATTTTTTTTTCAAGATAAGGCACAAAGCACATTGGCCCGCACTTATCAACTCTGTAGTTGAAGAGCAACGACGTGTTTTTAGGATTCTGTATATCAAAAAGAAAAATGAAACTTTTATAGGATCACTTTGTTGTCTGTCTGTCTGTCAATTCGGGGGAATTAAAATCGGTAGGGTACGTTCCGTTGACCTAGAATTATGAAATTTAGCAAGTAGCAATCTATTATAGCCCAAGTACATAGTGGAATAAATCTGAAAACCGCGAATTTGTGGTTACATCATTAAAAAAATTAAAATGTGTTTCAATTTTCAAAGATAACTATACCAAGTGGGGTATCATATGAAAGGGCTTTACCTGTACATTCTAAAACAAATTTTATCTATTTTTATGCATAATAGTTTTTGATTTGTCGTGCAAATAGTTGGAAAAAATACCCGAGTACGGAACCCTCAGTGCGCGAGTCTGACTCGCACTTGGCCGGTTTTATTTCCTTCACCGTTAAAGCCAATGGAAAGTTGGGGGTATGTGTGTTGGGGGTAGTATTATATTTGTGAGTAACTTGGGTAATCAGCAAGACAAGTCGATAAGACTCAAGGATGTTAAGAACCTATGTAAATATGTATAAGAGTAGGTATTCATAAAATAAATAAATAAATGAATCTAACTTATTTACCTTTCTAAACATTAATGTGCTAGTCGCTATTCTCAGTTTCATACCAAACTGCTGGCAATATAAATTTCCATGGTGGTTGAAGAAAGCAGCAATCAAATTCGCCAGCACCATAGCAGCCGCGTAGTATGCAGCAGTTGTCTGACTTATAGTAGAGTTTACTGACCAGTGGTTAAGTAACTGTGCAAAAAGCAGTGGAGTCGCAGTCCTATCGAGGAGAAAAAGAACAAATTTTAAATCTATAAAATATATTTATATTTTGGAAGGATTTGAGTATATGTTCACAATCCATAATCAAGTCGAGAGATTTCACACACCTCTTAACCACTAGTTTCATGGCTTATTTTAGAGTGGATAAAAAGAATAAGCACATCAAACGAGTCGCAAGAAGCTGTTTAATACAAGCGGCATAAGACCGGGGAGTGTGAGAATTCCTACATGAGACCGATGCCCAGTTTTGGATGTTTATCAGTTCAGAGGTCGATGACGAAGAAATGAAACACAAATTGTGAATTCCCCCAACAAATATGTAAAACACTGTCGTTCCGATACAAGTGCGATGTGGTAGCGCTTTGTCCCGACACAAACTGTATGTCATTAAAATTTGACGGCATTGTCGTCACCGACACCTTGAATATTCATTTTCATGTCGATTACTTGCGCCTGGAGTGAACCACGTTGAGCTTCCATAATGTTACTGCATGCATGAATGCAAACTAACCAGATGGATCTCTCAACTGATCTCTCCCTCACACGCGTTATTTTGGTACTTATTCTTCTTTTATAGGTAACTAGCTTATTTATGTCCGCAACTTCGTCCGCATGGACTACAGAAATTTCAAACCCCTATTTTAAAATTTTCAAAAATCCTTTCTTAAGGGATGTCTACGTCATATTAGCTTTCTGCATGCCGAATTCCAGCCCAATTCATTGAATAGTTTGAGCGGGACGTTGATAGATCAATCAATCAGTCAGTCAGTTTTTCCTCTTTTATAATATTAGGACATATTTTTTTCCACTATCTTAATTGATTTATGTTTTAATCTTATAATTAAAGATGCTTCCTTAGTGGAGGCCAGCGATGTAGAAAGGACCAACAAGCAAAAGGGGGTAGGTATAAGCTAAACGTTGAAATATTGTAAGATGAAATATAGAGTAACATACTATCTTTTACGTATGACCAGATTCAGATTTTTTTTTAAATAGTAGTAAAAACGTTATTTTCCAGGGATGAAAATTCCCTAGACTTTTTATCCGTCTCTATAATGCAAGATATACCTACGTCAAATTCCACTAAAATTGTAAAGTACCTAATTGAGGCCTCGATTAGCGGCGTAATTTAACAAACAAACAGAGACTTTCATATTTCAAAAATCTGATACGGAAGTAAGATCATAAAAATTTACGAATGGTTTTATTAGTGTAGGCATCGCGATCCGTAAGAAAAAAATCGGGAATACGCAATGAATGTTACCTGGGCATGATGCACCTACTTAACATTTACCTATTTAAAGTTTTAGATACGAACCTTAAGCCAACATATAAAAACTGCATTACACCTCCTGGTATGAAGGACCACATAAAAGTCTTAGAGAGTACTTTTATATACGAAGGTTTTTCACCTGTAACTTTGGACTTTGCTTCAGCTTCAAACCAGTTTCTGAAACAAATACAAAATGTATAGTAATAACTATGTTATGTGCTTGAGTTTCAATAATATATATATACAAAGTACAATATATAAATGGAACTGATAAAATATCGTTCATATAAAAAAAAATTGAATTTAATTTATCTTGTCAGGGCAATTAAATTTGTAATAGCAAAATCATATAGAAATCTTAGGAGATAGTAAGAAGAATACCGAACAATAATTATTATTATTATCAGGTACATACATTTCTTACGCAATTTTTAAGTAGGTATTTCGTGTGAGATAATTTGCACATAAAAAAATTGTATTAAAGTAATTAAAAAAAAAACTCGTTTTCTTTACTATCGACATTGAAATTGGTTATTAACATAACACGGAAATAAACAGGTTTATTATTTGCCCAATGCATAACACACGAATGCCAAAAAAGGAATGTAATGGTACATGTCATTGTGTTCCGGTTCCGTAAAAAAAAATATGCCATGCAGATTGTAGGAGTAAAAGTAAGTGCAGTCCCGCGTATTGTTAGAGCGAGCTGCGAGACAAATCTACGCCCTTTTATCATTTGCATAATCTTCGATTGTGTAATACACTATTACAGGAGCACACATTTAATAATTTTTTAAACTTGTGAAAAGGCAAGTCTAAAATTGATCGTGGAATTTTATTATTCCAGATTACACTCATTCCCACAAGCGATTTTCAGACTTTCAAAGGTGCGCAGGAATAGCAAGGATAGTACGATTTCTATTTTGCCTATCATATAGATCACCAATTTTCTAGACCAAGTAAATGAGAACATTTTAAGTACATATTTGTCATACTTAAAATAATTATTTTGACAAGAAATTCATAATAATATGATTAAGAAATATCTTTGTTTTAATAATTTCCAAGATCGCCTACTTTTGCATAATAAAATTTTAACAACTGGTATATTTGCATAGCATAATAATTATATGTCGACTTAAAATATTAAAATTAAGCATTTCTATCCATAAAGGCAGGTTTAAATTGAGACAGTGACTGACAAAAACGTAGCTGGTCGCCTTAGCATGGTTTCGATCCTGAGTAAACATTTTCTGTTTAATCCCGTTTTTAGGAGCTCCAGCCGCTCGCGCTAGCTGGACATGACGCACAGTTTTGCGTTTCTTCGCCGAGAATACCTTCTCTATTTAGCAAAAACATAAATATAGCTTGCTTACTGAGCAATATCTTGTATCTTGTATTGTATCTTTGATATATCAAAGATACAAATGTCGTTGAATTATATCCTAAGTACTTAAGTAGCTATGTGGTAAATGTTTGTGTGATATTGATCTATTTATTTATTTATTTAAATAAATAAATAAATAAATAAATTTATTGATGATATTTCTATTATAAGTTATGGGGATTTAATTTAAATTGATTGTCTATAATATTTGACGAAATATACGTGTATTGTAAAATACATGTAATTAACTTGCGTTTTTTTTAAATTTTATAAATTTAAATAGACATAAAATCCATCTATTTAAATACTACATATAAATGTGTCAACGGATAAAATATATTTAAATTAAATGAGACATAATTATTCGTAATATAAAAAGAACAAAATAAATTAATTATTTAGGCTCTGTCCATACATTGTTTTGGTTCCACAATCTTTCTGGCGCAGTGGTTAATATTTATACTTATAGGTATGATTCGCAAACAAAAGATCCTAAAATGATTACCATCTATATTCTGGCATAGTTTATATAGGTATAACTAGATGATGGACTCGACTTCGTCCGCATGGATTTAGATTTTTAAAAACCCCGTGGGACATTATAAAATATCTTTAAAAATAAAGTTAGCTCGCCTTAACCGAGTGTACTAATTGTTCAAGACACTGTGCCGCAAATACCTATCTATTTGAAAATAGAACCGAAAAACTACAGAATAGAAATTCAAGATTTCGCACCAATCTGCCAATACTGGTAATAACCTCACTAGAGTAGGTAGGTATCTTTATACGTAAGGCCACCCGTGCGGAAGAGGGCAAATCAGCTTATTTATTTACATTAATGAAAATGTAAATGGTGCATTTTGTGGAATTTAAAACAAAAAAAACTTATCTATTTTGCGTAACATTTAATAAGTATCAAATTATTATCTTGAATAACAAGTAAGTAATATAGATATCGTTCCTTCGACCTAATCTATAAAATATTGTTCTATTTACTTCTATAATTGAAAACTGATTTTTTTTTGTTTGTTCGATTGAACCTTGGATTGAACATTAATAAGTGTTGTCGGTAGGTATTATATCCGTTTAATTTTTACAAATTTCGTATCCTGGTTAGTGCAATTAGAGCGTCGAGCTCGTTGCGCATGCTCGACAGTGTTCCCACGAACTTATCCAGTTCGGATAGACTTGTGAGATAGAATTTGCTTCATTTATTTATATCTCCCATGCCTATTGTTTAGATTGTTTAAATTATTTATCCATAAGAAAATTGTGCGAGCATTTTTGACGCACACCAGCCCCCCGCGCCAGCTCACTTTTGAGAATGGTCCTTCTCTCAGAATAACAATAGTATGGCCATAGGCTACCAGGATATCCAAGTCTCAATTGGCAGACTTTACACACCTTTGAGAATATTATGGAGAGCTTTCAAGCATGCAGTTTTCCCCCTGTTGTTTTCCGTCACCGATAAAGCAAGTGATACTTAAAACTTATGCTAAGTGTTGTTTAAAACGCACATAACTCCTAAAAGTTAAAAGTTCCCGGAATCGCCTAGAAGGCCGATGTCTATAACCACTGGGCTATTACCATTTTCTGGGCTATCATCGGTCTGCGCCTTAAGTTCAACATTCCGTTTCAACCTTATATACTAGGTAATAGGTATACCTACACTTAGTTGTTCAGAACAAAACTAGATGAGTAACATAATTTCGCATTTCACTATGGGATATAATAAATCATGCGAAAAACAAAAAAGTTGGTGACTGTTGATGGGATAGGTTAATATTAAAGCGAGCGGTACTCAGTATTGTGTTTGTGAAAAATTAACATAACTGGTGATAATTTATGGAGGATAGAGATAGATGAACTGTAATGTTTTTGTTCACTATCACTGTCACGGTTAGTGTAATCACACTAATATTATAAAGGCGAAAGTTTGTATGTATGTGTGTGTGTGTGTGTGTGTGTGTGTGTGTGTGTGTGTGTGTGTGTGTGTGTGTGTGTGTGTGTGTGTGTGTGTGTGTATGTTTGTTACTCCTTCACGCAAAAACTACTGAACGGATTTGGCTGAAATTTAGAATGGAGATGGATAATATCCTGGATTAGCACATAGGCTACTTTTTATCCCGGAAAATCAAAGAGTTCCCACGGGATTTCAAAAAACCTAAATCCACGCGGGCGAAGTCGCGGGCATCGGCTAGTTAATAATAAATATCAATAATTATTAATAATTATTATCAAATTTGAAGTTTAAAGTAATTAATAAGTTATTTTTACCGGTATTTGCACCTTACTTTAACGTAAATCATTACTATATTTGCCAAAATCTAAAATTAGGTTAGGTTAGAACATGAATGTCCATGTGTTTCTATTAGGTAATATTACTTAAACGTTAGGTACGATTAAGTAATATTACCCAACTTAGTTTAAACGTAGTAATTTTGAAGTAAATATTTTGCCCGGCTCTAAGTAGGGTACTCCTCATGTTACTGCCCGGTTCACGTGATAATATATGGGAAAACTTTATTTTTACCGACCGACACTATATTGGTATTATTCATAGTGATCGCTGTTTATTAATACTGCCAAGTTAATCAAGTTGCCCGTAAAATAGATATGGTTTTCGCATTGCAAATGTGAGCTTGATGTGACTATACACCAGTTAATTATTCCATAAACTTGTTTCAGTTATTTTTGCGAATCCTCGGTTCATTGCCCAAAATTTTATGTGAAACATATGGTTTGAGTTATAGTAACACACTTGAAATAAAATATATAAGCGAAATTTTGAATTTAATGTGTGCTATGAAATTGTCACGAAAATAGATTTTTTTCGCTTAATTATTATTATTAATTAATATTCACGCAGTTTTTTTAAACTTATAATTATTAATACCTGTAGGAACAACGATTTTTCATACTTGATTTTAATCCAGTTCTGAATTCTTACTTTTATTGAAGCATGAATCCGTTAACTTACCTTTCTAATTCATCTCCAACTGTTTTCGAATCGTATATTGTTCTCGCTGACACTAAATCATATTCCTCTAAATCACGTCTATTTCCGAAGTAAAACATCGGAAACGTCCATATAAATAACAATCGCGAAAACATCCCCGGGGGTTGTTTCTTTGGCGGCTCCTTAGATTCGTTAGATTTCGCATCATTTTTGGTGGTTTGACTTCCTAAATTTTTGACTGTCACCATTTTTGTTGGAAACACACTCTTTATATCTACTTTTTTTTAATTAGACGTACGAACTGTAACACGTATGAGAGGTGGTGGTTGCGCGCGCGTCGTTATACATATCCAGACTGACGACTGAGAATGCTAAATTTTCCCGTCGTGCGCTCTACTTACTTTAATGTAAATATACTGTATAACCGATATCTATTTAATCCATAAAGCATTATGACGCGGACGCGGCGTGGGTGTAGTTATCGCTGCTGCCTCACAGGCAAGTTGAAACGCCAGGTATTTTAAACACGGTTAGGTATTTCACACTTCGACAATATACAATGTATTGAGTAACTCTTTATTTACTAGGTTTTGTCCGCAACTTCGTCAGTGGTGCATACCAATAAATAATTCGTGCTAATTTATAGCCTATATTATTTTTAGATAAAGCAGCTTTCTAATGTTTGAAGAATTGTTATTAAAGTAGCTTTCTAATGTTGGATGAATTATTAAAATAGATTCTGTAGTTTCACAGTTTATCAGTTACAAACAAATCAAATGTTTCGTCTTTAAAAAATTGAGTAGCGACCCGCCCCGAACTCGTATTCGGGTAGCTTATTACAGTTTTCTTAAGAATATTTTTTTGAAAGCAAGTTATAGCCTATGTCACTAAGGAATAACGTAGCTTTCTACCGGTGAAAGAATTTTTAAATACGATTCAACAGTTTTAACCGACTACGGCAAAGCCAAAAGGAAGGGTTATGATTTTAGCGTCTATGTATGTATGTATGTAGGTTTGTATTTATGTTTGTTCCATGGTAACGCCTAAAATACTGAGCCGATTTTGACGAATGAGGTGTCAATCGATTCTTTATTATGGCTCGGGTGACATAGGCTACATTTTATACGAATAAAATCAATCCGACAGATGTTACGAGTATATCCAAAAAATTAGTGGGGTCTCCAAAAATTTGTTATTGCTAATGTATGGAGTGGGATTTCAAAAAAAATCATAGATCACAAATATGAATATAATACAATATTAAAATATACCAAACGATAAAAACATACTTTTTTACTGTATTTCAGTTCGGGTATTGAACTTTATCTTATGTATAGAAAATTTTAGGTATCGGAAAGGTACCACCGTGCGAAACTGTAGCTAGAATTTATTTAATTTACATATTTTTGTAATTCTATCGGAATTATGACCTTTAAATTAAGATAGATATGTTATATATGTCTACGTATCGCTTTTGTGAATGTTAAATTAGGTAGGTAGGTATAAACATTTAATAATAATGAATATTGGTTTTTTTTAATTGTAGTATAATTTGTAATAGTTATATAACAAAATTTATTTTCATCACATTGTTATAGGTCCCAATCCATGTGAGAAAAAAGACGGGCAAGTGCAAGTTGAACTCTCGTTGACAGGGTTCCGCACCATCTATATTTATAACAAAACTGTAACTGGACGATTTCTGTACATTAAATATATTTTAAATTTAATCGGAGGAAACATTATTATAAATTTAGACCCAAAACCAATTTTTTTTGGAATTTTTGCACGCGTATCACGCTAAAACTACTGAACGGATTTTTTACTCTTTAACTCTGTAAAATATTGACATATTTTTCACAATTCCTTTTTGTTAATAAAGGTTTATTAGTAGGTAACCGGTTTAATTCCGGTAAAAAAAAATTGGTATGCGCCTAAATTTCTCAATGCAATTCAATACGGGTTTCATTGTATTCAGAACATTTCACGAGGCATGTTTATGAGTAGATAGATTCTAATAGTTATAACATATTCATGCCCATATTTTGTCCGAGGAATAGGTAGGCTCCTCGTGCGAAGCCGGGGCGGGTCAACTAGTAAATAATACACTACGCTGCAGCGTAGATTTGCGAAGCAAGCGAGATTTTTGATGCGTTGCTGCGATTTAATGATCAGGTACTTACAATAACAGCTGCTGTAGTGAAAGTTTTCTGATATTGCTATTTCGTCGCACCTTAATCGTATGGCGCCTTGAAAACTGGTGACACCAAATGAAAAACTCCAAAAAAAATCCACAATCAATTTTAGACTTGCCTTTACACAAGTTTAAAAAATCTATTAAAAGTATGCTCCTGAAAAAAGCTTATTATACAATCGAAGATTATGTAAATGACAAAAAAGCTTGGATTTGATTCTCTCCAGCAATACACGGCGCTGCAATTGCTTGTATACAGTATGGCATATTATTGTAAATTGTACATTTGAAAAGAGCAACCGCCGAGTTTCTTGCTGGTTCTTCTCGGTAGGAACAGCATTCCGAACCAGTGGTAGATTATTTTGACGATTCGAAAGCACTTGTAAAAGTTTACTTGAATAAAAATGATTTGAATTTGAATTTGAATTTGAAACACATTTTTGCATTATACAGCATCACTAGATACCTATATCATAAATGTGAATGTGTGTCTGCTTGTTGGTTTGTCCTTCAATCACGCCACAACGGAGCAATGAATCGCCGTGATTTTTTTGCAATAGTTAAAAATCTGGGGAGTGACATAGGCTACAAAATACCCCGAAAATGAAAGAGTTTCCACACGATTTTTAAGCACCTAACTTTACGCGGACAAAGTCAGCTAGTCTCTAATAATAAGAAATAACTTTCAATGCCGACCCAAAAAGAGGGGTGTTATAAGTTTGACGTGTGTATCTGTGTATCTGTCTGTGGCATCGAAGCTCCTAAACTAATGAACCGATTTTAATTTAGTTTTTTTTTTTTGTTTGAATGGTGGCTTGATCGAGAGTGTTCTTAGCTATAATCCTAGAAAATCAGTTCAGCCGTTTGAAAGTTATAAGCTCTTTTCTAGTTACTGTAACCTTCATTTATCGGGGGTGTTATAATTTTTTTAATTTACACTTGTTATATTTAATATTCTCTGCGTAAAAGGGTAGCACTGAATTTATACCTGTCAGTTTAGTATGGAGATTGTTGCTCAGATCAAATTCCTCTACCCTACTCGTAGGATCCTAGCAACATTGGTTCACCATGCGGATATCATTTATTAAGTACTTTTCTTTATACGAGTTTTGTTTGTTTTGAAACTTTCTTTTGAGCTTTGAACTTTTATTGAGTAAGTCAAGTGTAGGTGAGTACCTAATGTTAGCTGCATTCTTTTAAACTATCTAATATTCTAAAGCAATTCTTTTCTGCGAGACATTGACTCTGGAGATTGTCTCCTTCATTTCTTGAAATATATACCTACACATCTTACTTACTACCTCTTTATAATATTAGTGTAGATTAGTGAAGACAGGTATGCTAGAAATCACACGATTCACAAACGAGTATGTGTACGTAAAAAGTAGAAGCAACGTTATTCAGGCCACTGGAAGCTTCAGGCTTTACGCCGTAAATGACACTTGAGACGTTAGTCATAACACAAAGCATCTTACGGCCTACAATGGAGATTGCAGGCTTGTGGAATAAGGGGACTTTGCAATGGATGTGGGTCATTA
Source organism: Maniola jurtina (assembly GCF_905333055.1). Lineage (NCBI taxonomy): Eukaryota > Metazoa > Arthropoda > Insecta > Lepidoptera > Nymphalidae > Maniola > Maniola jurtina. The sequence continues at coordinate 8,469,478 of NC_060032.1, forward strand.
AAAATAGATACTTACCTACTTCAGTCTTTACCTTAGATTGCTAGATAGATAGTATTTTAAAAAATTACTATGTTACTAGTTGACCCGCCCCGGCTTCGCATGGAAAGTTTAATTCCATGACTTCGCCCGCGTAGTCTTAACAGATTTCAAACCCCTACTTTACCCTCGGGTTGAAATCTCAAATATCCTTTCTTAGTGGATGTCTATGTCATAATAGCTACTTGCAGTCCGCGCCAAATCTGTCTAGCAGTTTGAGCTGTGCGTTGATAGATCAGTCATTCAGTTAGCTTTGTATTAGCTTTGCCTTTTGTATGTATAGATAGATTTTATACACATTTAATATGAATGTGTTATCCATACTTAATAATATTGTAAACATGAAAGTGTTTGTCTACTCGTTTTTCTCGGCCCAACCATCTAACTGATGTTGATGAAATTCGGTTGGTATAAAGATAGTTAGCATCCCGGGGATGAGCATAGGGTGCTTAATGTCCCACGGAATTTAAAAAATCTAAGCATGGTAAGGGGACGTAATTTTGTGGAATGAAAAGTAGCCACTTTTCAGGTCTTTACTCTATCCATGTAAAAATCACACCGATATCCGTTGTTTAGTTGCGACGTTAGTGAAGGACAAACCAACCAACAAATATACTTCCGCATCAATAATAATGTAATGGCTGTGTGTGTAAAAAATATGAAAGAATTTTTTTTTCATTACAAAAAAAAGAGCAATATGTGAAATGTATTCGTCAAATTCGGCCTACAAACAAACAGCGCGTTCAAAGTAAGGGAGTATTCATTGACCTACTGTTAGCTTCCGAAGGTGGTAAAAGTGTATGTAGCCCAAGGTCCATCAATATAAGCGATGGTGCGTAGAGCGATGGTGTTCGCTGGAGTGCGGGTATGCGGCGGGCGAGTCCGCCCGAGCGCGCGCGGCCGTCCGCCGCCGCAGTATGACGCGACCCGCCAACCGCCCGCCCGCCCCGACTACAACATCGCTAATGCGCCTAATGCTCACCGATTATAACTAATAATGACGACTCTATCTGACGATCCTATATCATGTGTACCGATACACTAACAGTGCCTTCGAAATCTTAACGCAGTTTATTTAAGGTTGTGTTAGTGTATTAATTAGTGAAAAAACAAGCAATTCGTTCTCTTTCTGGTCGAATATTTTTCAAACAGTATTCAAGGCTGCGGAATTGATAAAATGTTTGTGTTATTGAAAGGACAAAGAATAGTGTTTACAAAGAAATGTAGCGTAGCAACGGGAATTGTGTATGTGATCGATTATTAAATTATTGCCATCGGATAGCGAGACGCGATTAAATATTAAATGGAAAAAGAAATATGTCGGTATCTCGAAACTTTTGAACGTAACGGTCAAGTGTTAAAAACTGAATCGGCTACTTTGCTTCTACTCCACGTGTTAGCCTAAAAGTTAACTATAAGTACTGATTCAAACATTATCTATGTACCTACCCAATATCATATTATTCTATCTAACAAATTTATTTTTTACTGGAGATAAATGAATGATAGTATCTAATAAAAATTCGTCTGATTAAACTATTGTAGGTGTGAATTCGAAGCAAAAGCAGTAATAATAACAATTAATATTGATTTCATTCATAACATAAAGAAATTGTGTCACTAACATTTATCTTCTCGTAACAAGGATCTAATGTTAACTAACACAAATATAAATTGTAAACAAGGAATTAAAACATCCTAATAAAGGTCATACTTACCTATACTAAAAATATCGTTAAAATCTGTTGGCCCATTGCTAATATTTACGTGGAATATAATAATACAATTAGGTACATCTGCATCCACGCTCATACTTCTAAATTATTGTTATAAATCTTATAAAAATGGTTAAAAGGATAACCAACTCTTTCTAAAAGGAATTCGACGGTACTCTATATTCGACGGTATTTGTTAATTACTAATAAAAGTAATTTTTACCGTACAAATATTGATTTATCAAGTATTTAAAATTTATTTTGTCTAAATCTAAATTAAACTCCTATAAATAAAAACTTAGATTTCAAATATTAACAATGATCCATCGGCCATATCTATCCAATAGCGACGAAGGGATATCACTATCTCGAATATCACGAGTTACAAAAAATAATGGGAGTGTTTCAAGGTTCAATCTCAGAACCCGTTGATAGAGTACTGCAGAATTATTTCACTATTACTTACTTACACAAGAAAGCCTGTCAAAAATACATGTTATTCTTGATTCTTCCTCTCTTGTAAGTTGTTATAAACAACTTATATTGAGAATCTCTAAGTGCGTTTGTAATTATAGATATGAAATGGAAGTGCAATTATTGGCGTGTAACTAACAGGCTGTGACCAGCTATCTCGGCCAACTATAAACAAAACTTAAATTAATTTTATTAAAATGTGTATATAAATAAGTTAAATAGTACAGTGTTCAATATATAGGAAGTATATAATCCTGGCTGTCACTTTTGGTCATGGAAAACGGTGCCTTAAAACATGGGAGCAACAACAACAATAACGATATTGTCGAGGAGAAAGTGGTAAGTCTATTAATTTATTGTTAACTTAGAAGTGAAAACTCCTTTACGCACGTGGGGGGATTTAGGGATAGTAAAAACTTCAAGGTCACGTCAGTAACATATTTATTTTTAACCCCCGACCCAAAAAGAGGGGTGTTATAAGTTTGACGTGTGTATCTGTGTCTGTGTATCTGTGTATCTGTCTGTGGCATCGTAGCTCCTAAGCTAATGAACCGATTTTTTTTTTTTTTTTGTTTGAAAGGTGGCTTGATTGAAAGTGGTCTTAGCTATAATCCAAGAAAATTGGTTCAACTGTTTGAAAGTTATCAGCTCTTTTCTAGTTACTGTAACCTTCACTTGTCGGGGGTGTTATAAATTTTTAATTTACACTTGTTATAATATAACCAAACTTATGCTCTAAAACACTCGTTATACAATTCGATTTTCACTGCCTAATTATGTCCTAGTTAATTGACTATGGAAAATTAACCTTTACTACTGAGAATTAAATTAAATTTAATTGCAGCTAAAACAAAGACATTGTGAAACAATTCCATGATTGTTCCTTGTCAACAAAAATTTAACTATTTTATTTCTTACAAAGTGATACTCCCGACTTCAAGCCTTTGACTTCGTCCACGTGGATTTAGATTTTTTTAAAACCCGTGAACACTCATTGATTTTCCGGGAGAAAAAGTAGCCTATGCCCGTCAAAAACGATTAAATTAGATCAATGTTAGAGCTATAATAATTATTTACCTAGTGTCGTTCAAATGTGTTCAGTAGTTTCAGCGTGAAGCGTGCACAGACAGACAGAGAGACAGACAAACGAATTGCCCATATCCGCATGGTTTGAATTGTGATTTATGGCCTTGGATGAATCAAAATTCATCCCAGGAAGGTTATGGCATATGCCAGCAGTAAAACCAATCAATCTTTTGAGTTCAAAAAATCCTATAGATACAAGTAATTTAAAAAGTTTTCAAAAAACCCTGACTGCGGTTTGCACTGCATTTTTTCAGTCTGCACATTAAAGCGCATAAACTCCGTCATTTTGATTTTTTAAAGAATATTATGAACCCAATGACCCTCGCGCCATCAAAACGAATATAATGACGTATCATTTATTAAACCGCTTGAGCTGTTGAGTAGTTACGAGCGAATACAGGAACGGACATACATAAATATCAAACATATTATAACTCTCCTTTTGAGCTTCGCCGCAGTCGGGAAAAAGAGCGTTCAGTTTTGCCGAATTTAAAAAAAAACGAGAAACTTTTGTAAATTTACTTTCCATAAAACCTATAATTGATTTGCCTAAGTGGTTTAAGTTGAACAATTTAAAAAAAAATAACCAAATCGGTCCAGCTAATATCAAGTGACGCACTTAGCAACGAACAGCATTTTATTTTTATTATTTAACTAGCTGATGACCGAAACTTTATCCGCGTTGATTTAGTTTTTAAAAATCCCGTGGGAACTTTTTGATTTTCCGGGATAAAAAATAGTCTTTGTTATGTTCCAGGTTTTAAATATATCCATGCAAAAAATTCACGTCAATGTGTGACCGTGCCGGATCAACAAACCAATAAACCAACAAATAAACGGACCTTTGCATTTATATAACATAATATACATGTGAAAGTGTCTGTCTGCTAGTTTTTCACAGCTTATCCGTTTGCCCTATTTTGACGAATTTGGTAGACACAGAGATAGCTTTTCATTGCTACTTTTTATCTCGGAAAATCAAAAAGTTCCCTCCAGATTTAAAAAAACTTAATTCACACGGACGAAGTCGCGGGCATCATATAATATTAAGTAAAATTCAATATAGACGATACAGAGGTATCTGCACTGGCGTTCCAGCCGGGCGATTCAGAACACTCGATTCGGTAAGTTATCGTTCGATAAGACGTATTTTTCAATGAAGAATACGTCTTATCGAACGGTAACTTACCGAATCGAGTGTTCTGAATCGCCCGGCAGATCTTCTATTTCTACACGTACCTAGCTACCATTTTTCTCCCTGAGGAAATGAGTTAATCGTTTTCTTTTGGAGTTGAATGGAATAGAAAAATATTTCTGTGTAAGCAGGGTTAGGTGATTTTAAATAACTAAATATCCTTTATTTAACCAAAAAACAGCAAAAAAACTACCATGAGGTAGAGCACCATAGTCCCGGAGTACCAAGGAATTGGCTAAAGTTTATACTCCTTGGTTCATTGATACCCAGGTACCTATCCAACTCCTTAAATCTAGCTTTCAATTCAACTTTTCAATTCTGATTGCAACGAACGTAATTAATCTGCACCGTCATTATGCGGTAGGTATTGAGTTTCTGGCTACGTCAGCGGTTACAGGTCGTCAACAACCTTGCAAAATGTAGCATAATTTTCGTGTTCAGTAAAAGGTACTTATTAGCATTTATGGTTTTCGGATTATATACTTCGGCCTCCTATTCGAGGGGATTTCGATCCCGGGTACGCACCTCTAACTTTTCAGAGTTATGTGCGTTTAAGGGGCATGAGACAGGCCTGCCCGCGAAATTTAAATTTAATTTGGTTTTTCGCAATTTGTAAACTAATACGATAACGTAGGCTTATGGTATTTTATTTGCGACAATGGCAGTATCATCCTCACAGTTTTATATAAAAATCTTTACTTAAAAGGGTCCAGTTTAAGAAATTGATTCTAGTATCGACTATCCTCACAAATTAGTCGATACTAGAATTAATTTCTAGAACGAAGTGATACTGTAAGGGTTAGTTTTTCCTGTTGAGGTACGGAACCCATAAAATCTAAATCCGCTTGAACATCAATCCATACTAATGTATCCTAAATATGAAAGTGTGTCTATCTGTCTGTTATATTTTCCCGGCTGATTTTGATGTTTGGTATAGAGATAGCTTCCATGACGGAGATTGGCAAAGGCTTTTTATCACTGACAATCAAAGAGATACAACAAAAAATTATAAACTGATTTTGACAAAATTTGGTACAATGATAGCTTGCATCCCGAAAACGTGCATAAGTAGGTATATAATATAAGATTTAGCTTACTAAATCTTTCATTTTCCGAGCCTATGTAACTCTCCAGGTTTTTGACTAAAAAACAATGTAAAAATCAAGTCGATCCGTTGCTATGTGATTGAAGGATAAAGCAACAAACAAACACCTTTTTGCATGTAGTATGGGTTGGAGGATTAATAAATGAAATGTGTTTAACAACAATTCCAGTTACGTTCACTGGAAAGGATAATGAATTCATGAGTTAAGGCTAGCCAATGCCCGCGTCTTCGTTCGCGTGGATTTAGGTTTTTAAAAATCCCGTGGGAGCTTTTTGATTTTCCGGGATAAAAAGTAAGCTATGTGAGGGTAGTAGGATATAATCTATTTGTATTACCCAACCAAATCCGTGCAGTAGTTTTTGCGTGAAGGAGTAACAAATAAACACACACATACACACAAACTTTCGCCTTTATAATATTAGTGTGATATTTGATGATAAGTATTTCAAGACAATATAAAAATAAGAAAATATTGAACGATATCAGATACTCTTAGGTACATACTTACATACATCAATATAATAATAATAAGAGCTTTGATGATTCATCCAAGAATTAAAGGTATGTTTTAAAAACATGCAGGTACTTATTTCTAAAAGTCATATAGAATAACTACGCAATCGGCATCTCATCGGCAATCTCATCACAAATTTATGTATTAACTAGCTGATGCCCGCAGCTTCGCCCGCGTGGATTGGTCAGATCCCCTGCAGCATCAGAATTGAGGAGTTGGACTCCAAATTTTTTATGAAACAATGTCGCAAAGTTCCTCTCTCGATTAAAAAAGAAATGACGCAAATCGGTTCAGAAATCTCGGAGATTTCGGTGTACATAGGTAGAAAAACACAACTCCCTTTTTGAAAGTCGGTTAAAAAAGTAGCCTATGTTACTCCCTGGTCAATTCTCTGCTTGTCTGTGAAAATCCCGTCAAAATCGGTTCAGCCGTTCCCAAGATTAGCCTTTTCAAACAGACAGACAGACAGACAGACAGACAGACAGACAGACAGAGAGACAGACAGACAGACAGACAGACAAAAATTTTAAAAACGTGTGATTCAGTTATAGTATCGTTCAAATAACCATATGACCTTAATATGCGGTAGTTATTTCGAAATTACAGACAGACACTCCAATTTTATTTATTAGTATAGATTTGGTTATAAGTTCTTGGTTTATACATATACCGTCTTACTAATTTTGTGGGGCTCTTCTCAGACCTGGGTGCGTTTGAAACCCTCGTAACTTTAATTTTAAGTTTACGTAAATAATTATCACCATTAATTACATCATCTTACAAATCCAATATTTGACAGTCAAAAAGTGCAATTATAGGTATTTACTTCAAATAAATTATTTGACTTTGAAACTATCGTAGTACTTCCTGAAATACATTTTTGTCGTGTATAAAATATAAGAACTATGAATTCATGATTAAACATTGAGAATTTTTTTATAGTAAGAGGCATAATAAAATAGATAGGCAATAATAAGTAATTAATGTACAAATTACGTTAGCGAGTGTATACTCGACAAAACATGTTTTAGCTATCGCCTAAGATTGTACGACGTTTTTAATTTTTATGAATGTCATAAAATTTACACATTATCTGCTTTTATTACCTAAGTACTTACTTCATTAATATTTCAGTCATGACTTGAGATTATGTACAAATATTCCATCTTGTTACTATTCTCATGTTATCGTGATATTTATATTTAAGTTTAAGCATGTTTAAGTAGGTACCTACTCTTTTTTTTTAAAGGAAGAGGAATTTGATTGTATGTTTTTTTTTATTTAGATGATGCTCGCAGCTTCGCCTGCGTGGATTGAGGTTTTTAAAAATCCTGTGGGAAAGTGATATAAAGGTATCATAAAGGTTCCGTTTTTGCTTTGAAGGTATGGAACCCTAAAAATGTTACCAAATGTTGGTCACATTGTGGTTTGGGTTTTAAGATAATATAAGTTTAGATAAAATATTACGTATACATATAGTATTACGCAACCGTTTCATAAATTACCTACTATTTTTGGCGTCGGTGCCAATAAGATGCCAATGTGAAGTCACAAAAAAAATATGAAGCGTAAAAGGTTTGTGTAGCAAATTAAACATTTAATTGAAAACATGCACCGCGGTTTTCATATTAAATATATCTTAATTAACTGAAAATTTTTAAACGCACCGAACCATAAGTTAAAAACTAATTAAAGGTTAGTTGTTAAGTCGTGTAACATTTCGCAAGTCTATATGTTATTTTCGTGATGTGAGTGCAGGCAGGCCAGCACTTGAGTTTTCAGAGCGAAATAATAGGTATACCTACTTACTTACTTGTTAAAGTGAAAGTATTCCAATTCCTATATTGCAGCTACCTTTAGATACCTAGCTGACATTAGCTCGGGTTGCCAAAATGTTAAATAAGGTATGTTTTTCTGTAATAAATAAAATAAAGCAGAATCGACAATATTTTTACATATTCTGTACGCCTGTGTTTGATTGAATAGAACCATGTCAACTTTAAGACTACCCTAACCAGGGTAGAGTTATTATAGTTTCGACAGATTTTAGTACCCTGGCTACCTCAAAGAGTATAGTAGACATTGTGGTAAAGTCTGTTGTCAGACTTTCGCTTCGTTAAGAATTACTGAGCCACCTGCTATTAACACGCGATAGGTCAAGGGCACCGCACACCTTCGACAACCCATGGTACCTATAGATTATGCAACCCTCACAGTTTCTATAGGTAACAAAACATAAGAAATCGATGAATACACGAAGAAAAGGTTTATTTTGAGAGAGAGGTAGGGTACAAGGAACTAAAAACTTAATTTGCTATAATCTGCTAAACCAGCCAAACTGTATGGTGCAACATGCAGCATGAGATATACACCGCCCGATTTTTGCTCAGGGTAGCAGTTCCACGCATTTAATTCAACGTAGCTTATAGTGCGTATATTTTGAGAACATGTCAAAAGATGGATTTTAGCCCTTAATATAAGGGTAAACGGTATTTTTGACATGACGGTTGGCACATAGTACTAAAACAGTTCTCAAAATGCATTCATTATACCTAAAATCAATGGACTATTGAAAAAAATATGACGTAGGTAGGATCGACTATTTTCCAATGCACGTACATGAATATCTACAGTTTTATCTTGTTTAAATTGGATCATCAATTCATATAAATTATTGTGTTTTCCAAAAGATATGCTTTATTTAGAGATATCATTGTGACTTTGCATTTAGTTTTTGAAAATATCTTCTCTATAGAAAGTTGAAACAGCCTCTTAAAATATCCGAATTAATCCAATCCTATCTTAAATCAGCTAAAAATGAGATAGGTACACTGTTAGTTATGCGAACGACGATGTGGGTGATGAACCAACTGAATAACTATTCTCGGAAGAGAATGCTGAATATTCTCAGAAAAGAATTACTGGGGAATTGATTTCTATTCAGAAGAACAGAAAGAAATTAATTTTTCGTTGTAAATCCCAAAAATAATTATTCTTATAATTCATCGCCATCGTCCTGATCAACCCAACGCCGGCTCACTAGGAGGCTGACGTTCTAACCAATAGATATAATCACCGTTCATAATATAATGAGTTTAAATACTTGAAAAATACAGACTGACAAAATCAATGCAAATATGCTATCTACCGTCATATCGAAAGTCACGATGATAAAGCATTTCGAGTGCGTAAAAAATAAACATCATGCTACCTCTTATCACAAATTAACAGATGGCTCGCGCTAACGTAAAATGATAAATGATAACGGGTGGCACTATGTAGAATGATGTAATAAAATTAAGGAAACGCATTCTTTAGATGATATCTGCCACATCTGTAATAAAAAAATATCTTTCTCTACTCCATCAATCATTCATCATTCACGATTGATGGAATTGAATGAGGTAGAACCCATCGTCGAAATAGTCTATCTGACTACGCTGATGCGCTTTCAACTTGCGTTTGGAGGTATGCGTCACGTAATCTACTGAAGCAATGCATGTAACAGCATAAATGTCTATGCATAGTATTAATTTATATGTAAGTTACGCTTGTGCGTTATATCTTCCACTATCATTGTTAATAACTCTAGTATAGACAGAGATAACTTATGTGTTGGAATCTGAAAACTATTATATACTTAATAAGTATTAGTAGCACGTGAATTTTGTACAAAATACGAAAGTTTATCGATCCATCCCTTTACATAATTATTCCTTTTTCACGGCCCATCCGCTTAGCCGATTTTGACAAAATTTAGTACAGAGGAGCTTGTATCCCGCAGATAGGTATAATGTAATTTGCAAGCTGCGATTTATTTTAAAAAATAATAGAGCTCTCACGGGATGTTTTTAATAATCTAAATTCACGCGGGCGGGCAGGCATATGAGTCGAGATTAGTGAGGCAGCATGGCGACAATGCGTTTCAGCTGTATGTGCGACGGGTGGGAGCCGCTGCAATGGCCGGTAACGGGCACACTCTTGGAGAGGTCACGCCGCACCGCGCTCGGGAGGCTCCGCCGCCGCTCGGCGCTCAACGCGGGCGGGCTGGGCGCCGCCGCGGCGGAGGGCGCGGCGCGCGCACTCCTCACGGCGACCTCTTGCGTGCGCCGCACACCCCCGACGAGTTTGAGTCCGGTGACCACGCTGCGGACTCTGCCGCCTCTCACACTGCCATCGAATTGTTATCTAAATATCCGTTCCGGGGGCCTCGCCTCTACTGGACGACGCGACGTCGCGATTTATGCCGTTTTATTCGTTCCGTACGACAAATATACCGAAATTCGACCTAGGTTTCCAATAAAATGTAAAAAAGTATATTAAATGAGTCGAGTGCTTGCTTAATCGATCGGCTGCATTAAAAAGTTAAAACTGTTATTATCGTTTTGCGGTCAAATTTTGCAGCTTTTGTTGCGCTACGATTCAGCTCCTGGGCTTCGTTGTTATATATTATAGTCCAAGTGGTCAAGAATAAGCTTTCGCACAACTTAAATTAAGTATCGAGTGGTGCCGTCCTGTGCTTAGTTCATACTGTGGACAGTGCGTCGGTTCTTAAGAGGTGTTTTTTTTGTCGTTAATTTAGTTGCGAGCTTTGGCGATTTATTTTATTTATTTAGTTGTACATTTTTTTGCTATTATTGTGATAAAACGCGATCCATGCTTGGAGTTATGACTACCATGGTATGGTTTCCTTTGTCTACATTATATACCTCTTATTCTTTTAGTAAAGAAAGGTAGTTTACTCTTTACATTGATATGTAATCATTTTAGAATTATTGTATCCTATGCTTTCCCTGTGAATGAATATCGATTTCATTCATGATATTGTGCATACGATCAAAGGAGAGGAATTTGAAGTACATACCGTAAGCTTTTTGCAGCCTTTTATTGCAGTAATCATGGTAGAACACAATAGAACTCTTAGTAGGAGCTTCGTTTTGAACTTTTTTGAACGATCAGTCTTGCGTATCTTTGCGATAATTATGATTCTATCTAATACATTTTGTCATTTTATGTCCTTGAAGTAGAGAGGCTTTTCTTTTACAGTTTGAATTAAAAAAAATTCAAGAGTGCTTTGCTGTAATGCTATTTATTGACTCACTATTGCTAGTCCGTAAAGACTAAGTCAGCAAAAAGGTAAAAATTATACTTAATCAATATTTCCTTTTACAAATGAAATGTATGCAATGCATAACATAAATATAGGTGAATTCAGGGAATTACTGACATACTTACATTATTTACATCAGTTACTTATTACGTAAATGACACAAATAACATACGTAGCCACTCCCATAATGTCTAAAGAAAGGGGACTGAAATTTCGACGGAATATCAATGCCTCATACCTATTACAAAGAACTGGCACCATTTCGCACAACACAACTTTATTTTAATCAGTAGTTCAGTAGATTATCTACAGTAGGTTATAGTACATAGTTTAAGCATGTAGACATTTTAATATTTTAGCAGTACGAGGCACGAGCATAAGTAGGCATAGTATTATTATGAATGATAAAAAAATACATGTTCATATTAAAGCCGATGAAAGGTTCACACATTAAACATTTTAGTTTATAATACATTAAACTATTTTAAAAATGTTTTTAAATCAATTTTTTTATAAATGTATAAGTTCCAGCTATTATATTACAATGAACAAATTAGGGAATATTTCTTACTATGCTACCGTAGCTACCTAATAACGTCACAAAGTGTAGACGGTACTAATGAAACAAAATGTATGAATATTTATTACGTAGATTTAAGGCGCTATACAATTACGTAACTTGGCACTTCGCTTGCCCGTCGAACAATTCGATATTTCAAATTAAACAGAACGGATATTTTGCTGTTCTGTTAGCGTTATGTTTGAAAAAAAAACATTTTATAGAACAAAGAAAACTTCATTCTTTTGCTGAAACCGAAAATGTGACCAACGAATAAATCAATAACTTGTTATACAATTGCGTGCACTCCATACATACATAACCAGGCACTGTGTAGGACTATTTTTATTTACTTACTAAATAAAAATGTACAAAATACACTTAAAATTTCATTAAAATTAAGTAAATAATTAAATTAAAATTAAAATAAATTAAATTAAATCTAAAACCTCATCGAAACCACCACAGCGAGGCATCGCAATCAAGATGTTGGCACCACTGGTCCTTTGTATGGCCAAACTAATTCTTTGTCCAAGGTAGCTGCCAGCTCTTGGGTTCCCGGTGGACTCATAGGTACCTATACTACCAAATCATACTACCTAAGTACCTAGTTGTACCTACAATACAAAATAAATCACGTCTCTACATTTTTGAAGACCAATTATTATTATTATTTTACTACTATTAGAGCTAATTATTTTTGAATAGGTATATAGGTTATACAATTAAGGCCTAAGAGGCCTAAAAAAAAATATATGTTAAGTAAAATGTATAATCCTACTTTTATTGACTAAGGTGCTTAGTACTTAAATATCTAAAGTATCTTGGTAAAGTTTTAAACATACTTCTGTAACTCATGATACTATATACCTATCTAAGTACCTATATATTTTACCTACTTTATTAATATTTACAAGATTTTAAGGATAATATTATTAACCATCCAAGTAATTCGGACCACGTAGGTACGTATTAGGTAAAAATTATGCTTATACATAAATCCTAACAATAGGTAGGTACTTTTACAGAAAAAGTATTTATTTTTAGACAAGTTATAACTAAGGTTTAAGGGCCGATTTTTCAATCGACAAATGACTGTTATCTAAGGATTAAGTTTGACATTTTGACAGTTTTCGTATAAGGAAATCTGTCAAAACGTCAAATTTTTCTTCTGATAAAAATTTCTTGACGATTAAAATCGGGAAAAGTATACAAAAAAAATTAACCAAAAGTCAGACTTATCGCATTCGACCAATCAACAGAGTCACTGAAAGAGCTGAAATTATTAAATACCTATAGGTAGCTAGTAGGTACGAAGTTTATGTTAGCGCTATCGCCTGCGTGGAAAATACGCAACCATAATATTTTTAATTGATTGACATGTCTAAGTGTAAGAGTAAAGCCTAAAAAGTTACTAAGCAGTCATTAAAGTTTTATAAAATGTATCTACCAATTGGATATTTTGATGTTTATATATATTTATATTTGTACGTTATTATTATGAGCACTCTTGGAAATATTTCCATAATACTAACAAGTATTGAGCTTAACTTTATTATATAAAAAACGTACATGTATCACTATCGAAAGTGTTTGTTTGTTTGTTCTACACTCACGTTGCAACGGAATTACGAATTGACGTGATTTTTTCCATAAGTAGTTATACTTAGGATTTAATTTCATCCCGGAAAATTAAAGAGTTCCCACGGGATTTTCAAAAACCTAAATCCACGACGACATCGGCTATTTGATAATAAAATAATGTGAAAGTAAAGTAGCCTCTTTTTGTTTTCATTCGCTTTTATCTGTGACTTTACCATATTTTTTTCTCCTGGAAGTAAGATATTTTCCCGCAGACTTTGCCCGTTTTAAGAATACGTACTTAGTAAAAATATATAACAAGTTTCTGTACTTACCTACTCATATCGTTCTTTTTGAGATTGACTTATAATAGCTGTGAAAAGTTGACAAACATACAGAAACAGATGCATTTTCATTCATTTGATAACACATTTATAACCCGCGACTTCTGCCAAATTAGGGTTTTTAAAATCTGAATTTTTCAGGATAAAAAGTAGCTTACCATCCGTCTTCATGATGCCAGCTATCTCTGTAACAATTAATTAGACGATGCCCGCAACTTCGTCGCAATAAAAATCCCGTCGGAACTTTTTAATTTTCTGGATCAAAAGTTAGCTTATGTCCGTCCCCGGAATGCAAGCTTTTTCTGTGCCTTTCCTCAAAATCGGTTAATCGGATGGACTGTGAAAAGGTAGCATAGCCAACCGCCTGTCACACTTTCGCATTTATAAAATTAAATAGCTTGGGATGTAGCTACACTTACTCCCAAGTATGGAATTTGGGATGGATGGAGTCTTTTTGAAGTTAGTAAAAACGTTTTTGAATAGAAGTGTTTAGAAGATGAAACTCGTTGGTCGCGCAAGGAGAACAGGCGTAGCGGCGCTAAGTAGGCCGACCACCCATTGACACAGTGTTGAATAAGCCGCGCCCTCGTTTACCTCTTTCAGCCCTCGCTTCTACATTTATACCGAACACGATGTATTATTCTAGATCATGGCCCATTATTTGAAAAGAGTTTTTAGGGTTCCGTACCCAAAGGGTAAAACGGAGCCATAACGTCACTGATGTCTGTCTGTCTGTCTATCCGCGTGTCACGGATCTCTAGCTCGTAGACGAAATGAGTTGCAAACCTGAGTTTCGGTATTTGGTGTAGAACGTTGAGTCAAAACTAAATTGGTATTTCAGTTAAATTATTTTTCAGGGATTCATGTATAGGATACATGAAAAAGAAGAACGGATTTTTTTTACTCTAGCATGTGGGGTATCATTGTCTAGAGCTCATTGAGTAAAGTACGAATGTATTGTTCATTCTTTTTACTGTACTAAATCTATATTTTTTATATTAATGAATTAAAAAATGGGGAATGTTAAAGTTGCCAATTTGTGATGGGTTCTACTAACGGAACCCTAATAGAGTGACTCACACTTGGCCGGGGTTTTTTTTATTGGCATGCCGCCGTTGGGAAAAACTTTTTGGGTTGGTAAATGTCACGAGTCTGTGTGCATCGTCGATTGTTTTATTTCCAATTCGGCAACGACAGTTTTTGAGTCACAAATGCAGAGCAGAATTTATGCTATATTGCAGCGGAAAGGTTCATCAACAGCATAACAATTGTACTTAGTAAATACATAGTATAGGCATAAAACTCCCGCAGGCCACACTACCAGAGTGAATAAACTAGAGTGAGGGAACTCTCGGTTTGATACGATATCTCAAATATTAGGCTATGGTGACGGTATATTGATTTTATCAAAGAATAATAGGGCTACTTAGGGCCACCCGCAAATACTATATACATATATTTTATACTTTTGTAAATGTACTAACATTTGACGCCTGCCAGTGACGTCGAAGCCTCGCGATGCGACGTTTTATTAGAAATTCACTGTCGTGAACTGTGACGCTACCCAAATTAACATTATTATATATGCAAATGTATGTATGTCTGTCCTTTTTGGTGACTATTTCCTAAACTGTTAAGGCGATCTTGATATTTTTTTTACAGAAATATCTACTTACCCATATTATTGCATTCAAAAAACGGATTGTTGTACGACCGATTTGAAAAAGACTTTAAAGTTATTCCTAAAGGAAACATTAACTAGACTTCCTAACTATATTTTCCTCGTTCAACAAAGAAAAAAAATTATAGGTTCTGTTAGGTAGCACAAATTTTCATCAAACGATATTAATTTATTTTTTAATATTAAAATTATATATTTTTTATACTTTAATAAGTATAATTTAGGCAAAACATAATATGTACTTATAGTAAATTTATAAAACTACACACTATTAAATATAATATGTATATGAGTATGTGTATTAACTAAAAAATATTTCATGTCTACTTACCCATGTGCTGGTTAATTTGGTCAATTGATTTGATTGCCATGTTTTTGAATCGTGGCTAATTGTCTTTTTATCGAAATCTACTTATCGAATGTGTTGCGCGTTATGGATGCTCTTATTCAAACGAAATCATCTATCATCATCACATTAACATACTCATGTGTGATTAGATGGGTGAAATAATGTAGTTAAACGTTTAACAAAGTAGGTACTATAACAAACATCACATTACGTATACCAACTAAGTACCTATTTGTTCACCTAATAAGCACAAAATATATTCTCTAAAACCATACCATAGTAAACATATCGATATTTCGTTAGTGAAATTCTGTATTAGTTGGAAGTAGTTAAGTTAACCTAACGTAACCATACGTATCGGAATCAGAGGAACGAGTGGAGATAAGCGCGCCTCTATGCAAAACACGGCAATCGCTCTGCTGGAGACGGCGTCGGCCTACGAGAGAGCGGTGCTGGAATGTGAGCACCTGGAGGCGTCGGAGCACGGCGGGTTTCGGTGAGAGCGTTGGCACGGCAGCGGCATGGACGAGCGCGGGCCGGCCGACGTGCCGCTGATCGTGACGCCGCCGGGCGCGGGCGCGGGCGCGGCGCTCACCAGCTCGCGGCGCACGGCGTCCGCGCGCGGCTCCCGCGACGACCCGCCGCCCTCCACGTGGCGCTCCTCGGTGCGTGTGCGCGACACCAGTTTCCGCGGCTCCCGAAAAAGCGTCGTACGACTCGAACCGCCCTGTAATGGCCTCAACGGGTTGCCTGCCATCGGCAAGGAGGTAATTCACGTATCTCTGGCTGATTAAACGATTGGAATTAATTTGATCTATCATCCGATTGTGTTTTCGAAAAAATAATTAATTATGCCCATTTATGTACTCGCAGAGCTTCAGCCTAGTTATTATGTCGATGTTCTTTATGTTGCCGCAAAAATGTAACTGATTATTGAATTTCCTATTCAATTGAGCAAAATTGATGGAGGTTAAATTGAGGCCAAAACTTACACTCGTACTATTTTTTTTAATATAACTTTGATTTTATTGAATTCTAATACAAATTTTATTCACTGGTAGGCCATATTATTTTGTTCGAGTATTTTGAAATATGATTATAAATATTTGATTTAACCACAAAATATTATTAATTTTGTGCAAGTTTTAAAATATTTATACCATATACTAATAGAAGGAACCTTACCACAAATCATACTATAAGTTGTAATCGTAATACATAAAGCTAAACTATAATAATGTACACAAATGTTAAAATACCAAGGTAAGTTACACACATGCTAATCGGAGTTGTGCCACGCCTGTATTTATTTATATACCTATGCGTTTTTATAGCTTTAAGCTTATGCTGACTGTACAGAGTACAATATTGTGTTCATTTTAAATTAAAAAAAATGGTTATTTGCTGTTTATGCTGTACCTACTGTGCTAGCTGTACGCGCTATACAAAACGACGACTTTAGAACCCAGTTGATAATTATAATTTATATTTTCGCAACAGTTTTATTTTCACTAATACAATGTTAAAATCTCAGATGAATTTTATTAAGACGTATGTTTATAGATAGATGAAATGTACGTAATTGTTTCTTTTCCAACCAAGACCAGCTGTTGCAGTCGATTTAATTGTCACTTGGGTCATTCACTAAGTATATTATATTTTAGCATTTTTTAAGCGATTCTCATACTAATATCATTCATCTACCGCAGTGCATTCACTGAGGATTCAGAGAATAATGCCGGCTGCGTTCCGTCGTCCGTACAATTTAAATATCATAAATATGTTTGTCTGTTCGTTACCTAATATGTGTTCGTGCATTCTTTTCGATTCTCTCGTTCTTCCGATTGAGTTGATCTTTGCTTAAATATTGTTGGCATTTGCGGAAAATTTTCTGACATACCTACCTAGTGCCATTAATGCAAAATAAGTGTCACGCAAGAGGTATTGCAAGTTGCAACACATGCCAACCGGCCATTAGCTGGTATCTCATAAAAATCGAAGTTCTTGAATCTTAGAAAAACCAAAATGCTGCTTACTAACCAGCTTTTGCTTTTGCATTTTGAAAATTTTTAATGAAAGAGACGAACAATTGGCAGTTTAGTGTGAATCAACTCTTATGTGTCGGAAAGTAACATAATAACTCAAAAATACTTCGCAAGTTGTGGATTCCTAACAATGGTTATAAAAAAACAACAATTCTATGCCATCAATTTAACTATCCCTACTGCGCCAAATTCGAAGGAGGGTAATGAGATACGGGTAAGTCTAGACGGGTAACTTGATTTAGTCTTGATTTGAATTTCTTTTTATTCCTTTTAAATTTTATTAATTCGGTTTAGAGATAAGATAACTATTGCGCACTCAGACAAGTGTTTTAGGTTATCGGATTTTTAGTTTCAGTGTGTCTAATTTCGATATTTATTATTAGTTGTTTGTTTTATTGTAATAAATATTATCATCTAGGTTGGTAGATACTTACCTAACGATAGTTAATTTAGGGAAATTCGGGGAAGTTGACCGTAGTTTTTTCGTTGATCTCACAAAATAAAACCACGATTGTCTCTATGATTATTTTTATTTGTAATTAAACTTTCAATGTTTAACTTTGAGATAATTAAGCAAAATATACAATATTCTAAAGAAATCAACTCTAGGATTACGTTTAAAAAAACACATTTGGATATCTCTCCCGAAGTATTCGGGTGAGATGGTCACAGCTAAAATAATAATAAGTACTTATGTAAACAAATCATAATCATATGAATTTTTTCAGGTTATTACAAAGCATTTAAACTCATGAACTGATCAATTAATGATTAAATAACTCATTATTTCTACGAAAGAATCATTAACATGGTGGAACCCGTGAACCCGTTATAACTATTAAGGCAAATTTTGCTTACCTTTTACTTTTTCTCCGGTGTTCCTAGGCACAGCGAGGAGCGAACTAAACAACAACTAGGCCCATGTAACGAGTAGTTTTTGAAATATTTGAATTGGCCATCTTCCCCAGACTTACCTTTAATAAACGAAAAGTAGTAAAGAGCGTTCTTCAATAAAATAAAACAGGGAATCCTAGTATGGAAATTGTTGTCTCACTATCTATTTATTATTATAAAATACTTACCCACTGTTAAGATGTTTCGAATAGCTAAATAAAATTATAATAAAATAAAAATTGTAGGTAGGTAGTAGGTATTAGCTTTGTGTAGAGCTAACTAGACTTGTGAAGAAATCAAACTTCACTTAAACCAACATTGTTCCTAATCTTTTTATAATCTACGGTCTCAAAATACAGACAAATGAAAAGGCTTGGCTGACGAATATTTTTAATCTCATAAACGTCACTGTGAGCCCCAGTGTAAAGTGAAGTCAGGCTGCATTTTTCGTTGACAATATATATATTAGCAATACGCTGTAGCTACGTAGCCAAGTCTACGCCCATGGCGAATAGTGGCGTAGTATAATAAATCGCCAACCGAGAGTCAGCGACTACGCATAACAAAATAGGAGCATAAATTGTGAGTTTGGTGTGAATGAAAAGCTGAACCATCTATGGAAAAGCAGTAAACTGCGTCAACGCTCGCTCACGTCGGCTACTGACAATACGTGAGCTATGAACGTATGGTAAATAATACTACTGATTACTACAACAAAGCCTTCATAAATTCAAAGCGTAGCGTCACAAGGATATAATGAAGTATAGCTCATAGGTTTGGAATGCAAATGGTGCAGCTAGAGTTATTTCTAGTGTACGAAAGCTATGCGAAGTAAGCCCATTTTAAACCTTCTGAAGAGCTAAGCTAAGCTGATGCTCCATGGAATGGTTACGTAAGTTGTTAACGGAAAAGTGCCCGTATGCCGCAAAAATGAAAATCGCATGTAAGATTGATTAATTTCCAAGCGTAAGCCTATAAAGGTTATGTAGGTAAAAAGGATAGAAAAAAACAAGAAAATTTCTTTAAAAACAAATTTAGCTATGCAGTCACAATCAAGGCGGTCGAATAATTTAATAAACAAATCATACCCATGATGGGTTTGCGTTTAGTCTGTTTTTTGATAAGACTATATCAACTACTGTTTGTTTGAAGCCTTATGGTCATGGACGTTAACGTATAACAACAAATGCTATTATAATAGTACAGGTTATGCTTGAATGTACTAACAGAGTAATTATAGTTATTAGGTGTTTTTTTTATGATGTTGTACCAATTGTTATTTGGAATTTTACATAGTTCATGGATGTTATAACAACAAGTATTTACTTATTATATACTAGTTGACCCGCCCCTGCTTCGCACGGGAAGCCTACCTATTCCATAGACAAAATATGGGTAGAAATATTGTGTTATACCTATTATAGAATCTACCTTCTTATAAACTTCCTAGTGAAATTTTCTGAATAGAGTGAAACCCGTATTGAAATGCACTGACAATTTTTTTCTTTACCGAAATCAAACCTGTTACTTATGGGGAAGAAATGAATAGGTTTTGTATGTTAGGTAATATATCTTATCATGGTTATAAGCGGACTTTTTATCAAGCTATTATAAAGATCGCGATTTCATTAATTAAATTCGTTAAGTAGTTTTAGCGTAATACACGTACAGACAGACAGACGGACAGGCAAAAATTTTGAAAAAAAAATTGTTTGAGGTCTATATCGATAATAATGTTTCCTCCGACTAAAATTTTCGAAATATATTCATTAATGTACAGAAATCGTTCAGTTACAGTTTCATTATAAGTACCTTTATAGTTTATATAAGTAATATAAATTATAGTGCAATTTATGCTTGAATATATTTACTGAGTAATAAGTGCATAATTAGTATTTATACGAAGTAGAAAATATCATTGTTTAGGTAGATACATATCGTGAAATTTCTATAAACACTATAAAGTTTTTGAAGTGTGTGTGTGTTCAGACGTCAGAACATAAATATGAAACACGGTCTCGCTTGTCCGCAGGTCCTCTCACTGGGCGCGACGGGCGGCCACAAGGGAACGACGCAACCATCCCACCCCTGCACTATCCTCCACCATTCTCCTTATAAGGTAAGATTAATCGATACCAATTTTTCAAAAACTACTTCGAAAAAGCATTCAAAGTATCCTTTCATCATTATTCCTTTCTAAAGTATAGTATGTATCTAGGTATGCCTAGAAATATGAAAATGCCTATGTAAGAAACATTGAAACTTTTTGTAAGCTTTTTCAAAGACGCAGTTCAGCAAGAAGCAGGATTAGGTAGTAGGTATCGAAGGCGGTTGCCTCTTTCGCGTCGGACTGAAAGATGTTTTATCAACATTAGATTTTTGTTCCGTTTGCTGTATTTAGACCCAGGGGCCATGGAGTTTTCGTGATGAAAAAAGTAAGAGACATTTCACTGCGGTTAATTCTGCGTCGGCGAAGACGAGGCTCCCGATTTCTAACGTCACCCGGACGTGGACTCACGCCACGGCCTCGGGGACGTGTGGACTAACCAGTCCAACCAACCCACCCGTCCCAACGTCATCCTAAGCCGTGGTCCGAGCCTCACAGGATGCACCCTTAGGAGGACGTTTCCCCCCGACCTTTTCAATTATTTCTTCGAGCCCTAGAGCTCACCCCTAGGCGACGCTTCGCGCTCGCCATCCTACCCGGTGACGCTGTAGAGCCTATTCAGCATACTCAAACTGAAAAAAGTCTGTCTTAAACCTGTAAAACAGGTATGAAATTCTCTGGTAACACTCGCGTCGGTACTTTACGTGCATCGTTTCTGAACTGTATGCGCGCTAAACTATGGCCATAGCAGTACTTTAGGGAATTCCGTTTTTAGTTTGCGCTGGCAAATAAAAAATGTTTGTCGCATCGACCTCGCTCGTTACCAGCACGCAAAAGCGCAACCTACGCTAGCACACGCTACCTACTAATATTTCCAAGCAATTATTATTTATTAGAAATATTTTTTAAAATTGTTTTGAAGTCTCTGGTGTAGCGTAAACGAGGTAAGGTTTTGGATTCATTTCGCTGTGGTACATGAAACCATAAATCAATACTTTATAATACGTTTCATGTACAGCCAAATGCCGTAAGTCGTTTAGCACCTTAATCATCATATTCGCGTAGCACGGTTATGCACATGCATTAGGTGTGTGTGGCGTGTTTATAGAAAAGGATCATAAGTGTTGTGATCATAAGAACTCGAATTCTGAGGCCAACCGTAGGATTCATTTACTTTCAATAGGCAATAATGATAGCCACTTGTTTTAAAGACAGCGGCTGGTTGGAAAGGCTGGGGTTCGATCCCGGGTATGCACCTCTATCATTTCAGAGTTAAGTACTCATATTTGCGCTTTAAGCAATTAAGTTGTTTAACGGTGAAGGAAAAAATCGTGAAGAAACCTGCATGCCAGAGAATTCTCCATATAAGGTTCTCAAAAAGGTCTGCCAATCTACACTTGGTCAGCGTGGCGGACTATAGCCAAACCATTCTCATTCGGAGAGGAGACCTATACTCAGTAGCAAGCCGGCGGGCGGTGATGTGTTGATGATGAGGCAATAATAATTAATTATATTCAAGGGACTTCAAGGGGTTGTAGCCTAAATCCACTAAAAACTCAGCCCGGGTATTATTTATGTTATCATTAGTCATCACCATCTAACAAAGCTAGGTATATACAAATAGTTGAAACATATAGAAAAAGCATGAATACTTAGTACAGTTGATCGTATTATTTCAGGCCGCTTGGGATTGGTTGATCCTTATACTGGTCATCTACACCGCAATATTCACCCCCTACGTGGCCGCATTCCAGCTGAATGAACCTGATTTCGACAAACGCTCACGTGGTTTCGGCCAGGATCCCATTGTTGTTATTGATATGATAGGTAATATTTGGAGAGTTTTACAATTTAACATAATATCGTGAATGGTGCTCATACTAATAAAGAATTAATTACTATCTGATGAATAAAGCCGTCTTTATTCATTACTAGATGATGCCCGCGACTTCGTTCGTGATGCTATAGGTTTCCAAAATTTTATTTTTATTTAGTTTAGAGATAATACAACAGAATATTCAACAAAAGTTATCTTTTCTAAATATTTTATTCATAAATGTAAATTTTAGTTTTTTTTCTTCATATTGGCATACTAACCTCATAAATAATGTAAAATCGTTACAGTATTTGGCCCTCTGTATTTATATCTTCGCAAAATTTGTGAAATTAGAGTATGTTATAATTTATTTTACCTAAAATATTTTTGAGGTAAATATTGTAAAATTATTTGGATGTGATTAATGAGTACCTACTTACTTTAAAGCAACAGTGTGACAGTATCCCAAAATATAATCTCGTAGGTCAGATTCAACAATGAAAACTAAAAATATTCTCTGTTTGTATTGTTTTCAGTCGACGTGACATTCATAATAGATATCCTAATCAACTTCCGCACGACATACGTGAATGCAGCAGACGAGGTGGAGTCGGACCCGGCAAAGATCGCGCTACATTATCTGCGTGGGTGGTTCCTCATCGACCTCGTCGCCGCCATTCCCTTCGACCTTCTGCTCTTCGGCACCGACACCGATGAAGTGAGCCGCCTTTACCTCGCACGCATTCACCAAACCATATCACACACTACTAAAAATAGTACAATAGTATCTAAAAATGCCTGAACTAGAGGGTATAATAGCAACCAGATTATCAATTGTCCGAAATCAGACGATAACAAACTATACCCCGGACATACCAATTTCGTAACAGTTAACACAATCAGTAGAACGAAAAGTAATTAAAACCGTTAGGCACGATTTTAAAATATATACCTACCTCTTATGTAAGATTAAAATCGCGGAACACGATTCACTCTGTTAAGAGAATGATAAAATGGGTCGTTAGAAAAGTAGGTCGAGTTGTATTTTCACGAAGATTATTTTAAGGGGAAGAAAATCAGAATAGCATTTAAATAAAGGAAGGCCTCAGTGTTAGTTTCGGACAAATGAAGCTCTGGATAAAAATATTAGCATATCACGTACAGTAGTGGAATGCAGTTTTCGCAGCTGTCACATGAATATTATGACACTACTCTACTATCCAAACGATATTATATGCCAATCACAAAGCCCCACATGTTTTACTAATTGGCTGGTTATATGCCTCTATATTTATTTCGGATTTAACCTTCATCCATCATATTATTACAATATCGCTCTATATTATTTCATACCTAACTGATGTTTATTATTTCGAAATTATTTTATTTTGTATAACTATAATTTATTATTAAGATGTAATATTATGAGCAATAATTAAGTTATATGCCTCGTTGGTACGTTTCCAAATTAAAATAAATAGTTTAGTGATACCATAAAATCGGTATGGAGAGAGCCCAAGGTGGGTGGTACTGAATCTGTAATACCGTTTCTTGTTACAGCAGGGGCTGGAAAGTGATGAGGTATACCATCTTTGTGAACTATTTTTATGTTGCTGCCACTCTATTTTATTACGTTTTAGTTTTTATACTTTCAAATTAATTTCCACTAGCCATTTTAAATCCACTAAGCGAATGCGTTAATGGAAGATGAGGACGCTTCCCATGAGCAAATTTGTTTTGACTTTTACACAGCGCCAGTTCTAAGAAGTGCTCACTCGCCTTATCACGAGCTTCGCCACCTGTTTCCGATAATATAACGAGGCGAGAATATTACTATTGACAGATATGAGTCCTGCATTGATATTTGAATGTAGTCACGGCTTTGCTCTACCTTTAGTGCGTAAATGCAGTATAGACTTTGAAAATTACATCTCAGGTTTTGTTTTATGCAAGGTAGCTTGATATTATATTAATTACATAGTATTGACAAATTATATATTTTGTTTCCTGCAGAGGAGTAGAATGCAACTAGAGGCAAGGTAATGGCGGCCTTCATCTTTATAGCATGATATAATCAAAACTATGAATTACCACTGAAGTAAGAAATGATCAGGAGGAGGTAGTACCGTGAGAGAGTATCTAAAAAATACGTTGATAAATAGTGTGTTAATCGTGTGAATTTTAACGTAGTTTTGCTATGCTATAGCATATATGCTAGGAAATTTAATTGACCTTCATGTCTTTGGGGGTAGTCAAACAGTTTAATTTTGGTGTTAATATAAGCAGTAGGTACATCCCCAGGATTATTGCACTTAATCGCATTGAATTTTTAGCACTTAATCGCATTGCAGTGAGTGACTTTTCTACATTTGATAGCTGGAAGAACATTATTATCAGTTGCCCTCGTAAATATTACTACTGCCTTTATGTGAATGAGCCAACTCCGTTCCGCCACTGGAGGTTTGCAACATGGAGTTACTAAAGGGGTGGATCAAAAATTCCTTAAAATCAGCACCGCATTGGCGTTTCTTCTGGTGCTGCAAATGTTCAAGGGCGGCAGTAATCAATCAACAATATCAGGGACCCACCTGCTCGTTTTCTGGCTATTTATAAAAAAATGAGATGTCTTTAAGATTTGTCTATCACAAGCTAATGCCCAGCATGCGCAGTAACCTTCACGCAATTACCAACACAATAACAACTATACAAAGAAAAGAGAGTTACTGTGTAACTTGATCGTATGAACGATGCACAAACGCATAGCCTACGAACAGACTGACAGGCAAACATTAAAACTTTTTATATCTTTCATAACTCTCACCATAGTGAAAAGAAGAAGAATTAACACCAACCATATACCAACTAAGACGAACATCAAATGTCAACCGAAATAATATTATATACTAAATACGTCATATAGAGCAACTTAATGACAAAGGATTTCGGAATTGGTCCTGATAACAACGACAATCAGTCGTTTCGAATATGCGATACAAATATTTACAAAAATTGCGGGGTTTTTGTATTATTTCATTTCTTAATTTATTCTAATTAATTGATATAAAATTCAGAATTCACTTATTTAAAACATTACAACTCTCAACTTTTTAGTGGATTTCTGTAAGATCTCTCGACTAACATTGTTACTTAGTAAGTATACTTAACTATCTTTCTCAGGCAGCCTGAAGGGCCTCTTGATAGGTATTTCACAGTTGTACAAAACAATGATATCTTTCGTTCCTTTAGACAGATTTGAATAAAATAAGAGAAAAATCTAACAACGAGCCTAGATATAACAAAAGGGTCACTATCCTATTGATTTTTTGATAAAATGCAGTTAGATCGCTCCAGGAGAAAGAAAGTCGTGAATGAGCTTAGGTAAAAAGCCATCGCAAAAATTACTATTACTATCATTTTTGTTTATTTCAGGCAGAACATATATATCATAAGCTTAGTTCATAGAAGTGCAAGGCACAATGTGCACAGAGCTTGGTAGTAAATACGCTCACACTTCCCAGACGTATATTTCTGTAAAAAATCGCATTATCACAACATAACAAAGCACTAAACTATAATAATAATATGTATCGAAAACATATTGCATTCTTGTGGCACCCACCTTACATAAAACCATAAGACCTACTTACTTATGAAATGTTAATATTTCTTTTTACAATACTCATTTTCTCAATCCCTCGCAATCGTTATTTTGTGTGTATTTTAATTTTTTGAAAGAGAATGTAAATTTAAACTTCTTTTGTTAATTTATTAAAATATCGTTTTGTAAATTTTTTTTTCAATTTTTTCATGAAGATCATTAAATACCAAAATCGTCTGTAACAAACACCATTGAAAATGCGATTGTACAAAGAAAATTAATATCTTTACAATTGACTAAAATGTTTTACTTATAAGAATTAGTACTTACGTATAAGTAATTTACTTACGAGATAATCTGTACTGAACCTATTTAATAGGTACCTACTAGTATTACCTAGGAGTAGTTAGGTCTTCATATTGTGCTTAAGACAACACAATCGTCATTGCACCTGTAACTAAACACTCATAATATTTGGATGCATAGTTGTAAGAAAATTATATTAACGCAGATATGAGTGATAAGGCTACGTAATTTAGGTAGTAGGTACCTACTTACTAGTAAACTATCCTCAATTAATAGTAGGTTAGCATTAAGTCGATTACAGTTCTTAGCATTTTGCCTTGACAACTATTAGTTTAGTCATTACAAAAACAATAACAATATACATTATGTTGAATGTAACAAATAGAAATATACAGTTTTATGCACCGCAACCTATAAAGAAGCCAGCTAATTTAACTAGTTTGAAACAACGCTTGTAATTGCAAAACCTGTATGGCTGAAGTCGGAAGACGCATCGTATATCCATAGACAAACTTCTGCTTGGTTGAAGTGAACATCGCTGCGAAGCCTCATTAATGCTACTTAGTAATACGCGAACGTTCATAAACTGCTTGGGTTCGATATGCGGCTAAAGAAATTGCTTCGTGTGTTTGTTGTCTAGCTTTTTCAGTGTGCTTTCTGTGTTTGCAGACGACGACACTCATCGGTCTGTTGAAAACGGCGCGGTTGTTGCGCCTGGTCCGCGTGGCGCGTAAAATTGACCGATACTCCGAATATGGCACTGCCGTCCTCCTCCTTCTCATGGCTACCTTTGTCCTTATTGCGCACTGGCTAGCTTGTATATGGTAAGCACTAACTTGTCTTCAAACACTGTTCTGACTATTAAGTACTTTATATGCAATGATCCTTATATTTAAGGTACGCCATCGGGAGTTGGGAGAGACCTCAACTGCATGCCCCTATTGGTTGGCTTGACGCTCTTGCTAACGATGTACAGGCTACTTACGATAACTCCACGGGACCGTCTATGAGGTACCTAGTAATGAAATTGTTTGTCAACTTTAAACTTAACTTTATTCGCAGACTTTGCCATTAAAATATAGTATGGTGATAGGTTGATCGTGATAATGATGATTTTTACTATAAATAATGAGGTTAATATTTTTTTTCCTTATTTTAGATCTCGATACATCACAGCTTTATACTTCACATGCACTTCGTTGACGAGCGTCGGCTTTGGAAATGTAGCGCCTAATACTGACATGGAAAAGGGATTTACGATATTTGTCATGCTTGTAGGATGTACGTGAATATTATTATATTCTATACTAGATAATGCTCACGACTTCATCCGCGCGTATTGAGGTTTTTTAATCCAGTGGGAACTCTTTGATTTTCCGGGATAATGAGTAGCCTATGTCCATCTCCAGGGTGCGAGCTATCTCTGTACCAAATAGATGGTTTAACTAATGATTTTACTTTTAAATATGGCCAAAGCTTTATTGAAGCCCTGAAAACCAGTAGTTTTATAGGTTCATAACAATTAGAAATCTGCCCGATAAAGACTACTAAACTTTGAAGCTTATAACGCAACTTCAAAAACATGATTATGGGCTTCTCTAAAATGTTACGAGTACAAAGTATAATGCCCTTTTTTATCGCACAAATTGATGTGGATAAAATGCAATTTATCTTTAAATCATTTTGAAAGTAATGTACCTATATCATTTTAAAAATAATGTGTTGCTTCGTGCAAGTATGCCTTGAACATTACTTTGTAATACTAATATATTAATATTACTATTACAGCACTAATGTACGCTAGCATATTCGGTAACGTATCCGCAATAATACAAAGACTGTATTCTGGAACCGCACGGTACCACACACAAATATTAAGAGTTCGAGAGTTTATCCGATTTCATCAGGTAAATTATTCAATTTAGCCCTCAAAATCTTAAAAATATTTTTTTTAAAAGACTGTATTTACGTTCATAACACGTAATTTATTTTGAGGTAATTGTTGTTCTGAGCTGGAATAAAATAGAGTATTAGGTAGGTAATTTGTATGAAGAAAAGCTTTTGTTACTGAAAAAGTTTACATTATAATTACTTTGTAAACAAAGTGAAATAATAGAAGTGTAACTTAAATAAATAGTCCTGTCTTTTTCAGATTACAAATCCCTTACGACAAAGACTAGAAGAGTATTTTCAACATGCATGGAGCTATACGAATGGAATTGATACGTCCAGCGTTTTAAAGGGTTTTCCTGAATGTCTTCAAGCCGATATTTGTCTTCATTTGAACCGTAATTTGCTGGCTAGCTGTGCCGCATTTGATGGTGCTAGTCCAGGTTGCCTAAGGTAAATACTAATAAAAGACATTTTTTTTCTTCTGCTTCGTCCGTGTGTGTTACCCAAGCTTTTTTTAAAACCCTGCGGGATAAAAACTATCCCATGTCTTTTTTGAGATACTTTACTAGCTTTGTTTTAAATTATAATTAGAAAACTATTGAGTTAAGTCATAAAACAATATAAAACCCATAGACACAATACCGTATTTTATAACTTGCTTTTACACACGTACTTATGTAAATTTTAAAAATCTTATAAGAACTTTTCATCACCCAGGATAAAAATTCCCTTTCCTCGCCTACATAATATATATAGATAGCTGACTACTAAAATCGAAACTGTACTTTCAAATACATAATATGAATTAAAACTTAAATGAAATAATTGTATCAAAATGTTTTCTAAAGTTTATTAGCTGTATACTCGTAGATGTTTCAAACACAATTAGGTATTTGAAAATAATTTTTAATATACAGAAACATCGGAATACAAAAATTAAAAACAACTTTTTATTTCAGAGCACTTTCTCTAAGGTTCAAAACAACCCATGCGCCTCCCGGAGAAACATTAGTTCACCGGGGTGACGTCCTCACATCACTATTCTTTATATCTAGAGGATCTATTGAAATTCTGAAAGATGACATTGTTATGGCCATATTAGGTAAGTTTTACACATATTTGTAACAAGAAGCAACTTTTTGATGCCATTTAAAATGATTTTATATTAAAATAATTTTTTGCAAGACCTATTGAACCGTCAAATGCATCTATCACTAGTTTAGAATTCCTCTTAAATCTAGCTCCACCTATAGCTTTAGATTTAGCTATATGTCACAAATACTAAAATGATATTGTGTTCTATTAGGCAAAGACGACATCTTCGGGGAGAACCCCTGCATACACAGTACAGTGGGCCGCAGCAACTGCCGCGTACGTGCGCTCACATACTGCGACCTGCATCGCGTGCATCGGGACGACCTTCTCGATGTCCTCGACTTCTACCCCGAGTTCCGAGCTTCCTTTGTCAACAACCTGGAAATCACCTATAACATGCGAGACGTCAGTATGAATCCAAACACTAAAGCCCTAATTCACACGAGCGGTAAAAAAGCGTTGCGTTAAAACCCGGCGTTGCGCGGGAAATACAACAGTGCGCGATAAAAAGCGTTGACGTGTGAACAGATACTTGGGAATGCATTTGTTCTATTTGAACGCTTTTTTAACAGACGTTAAAAAAGCTCTCATACGAATGAGGCCTTAGCCCTAATTCGTACGAGCGTTAAAAAAGCGTTGCGTTAAAACCCGGCGTTGCGCTGGAAATACAACAGTGCGCGATAAAAAAGCTTTAACGTGTGAACAGATACTTGGGAACGCATTTGTTCTATTTGAACGCTTTTTTAACGAATGAGGCCTTAGGTTGAAAATGTAACGCACTTTGACTTTGCTTAGTTTCAGTTAAAACGAGACAGATTTAAGTATGCCTTCTCAGCCTTAGTGCTTGCATAAAAGCTGATTTGTAGTACCTTATCTGTCGATACTCAGGGGTGGTTTACCCCGTTCAAACGAAAATATTTGAGCATTTCATAATATGCCATAGAAAAATTACGTTTTTGAAAATCCGTGGGCTTTCGTATTTCATATTCATCTTCTTTTCATTCAGCATCTTCTTTAAATTTCCTACAGTCTCTCGGAATTTTTCTATTAATGTATCTAAGTGGCCTTTGGGTTGTGTTTAAATAAAAAAATAGTGTCAAAATAGATTGATCTGAACGAAATTCAACATTTTAGATAGCAAGCCACGTTTAATATTTTCTGTTTGAAAACCCGATCAGTTAGGAGGACTTTTCAGTCGATTAAAAGTCCTCCAAAGTTTGGTCTTTCACAATCCGGGTAGCAGTGCAGCTAAACACATAGATTAGACACGCAGCGTAGTCTAACTGTAGGTCTACGGCGTAGGCCTTGCGTAGACTCTATGCTGTACATAGGGGTGGCGTTTCCAACATCAGTGGTCATACCAAATTAGTCCCTATTTTTTAAATTTTCTTTTGATCATTTCTCATGCATTTCTCATCCAATGTTTATTCGTTGCATTGCGACTCCCCGTCTTACAATTCTATAAGTTCTTAAGTATGGGTTACCTGGAAGAGATCACTTTAGAGATAAGGTCGCCCTTTGTTTTTGTTAAGTGTATGCTGTATTCTTACTCTTTATAATTTTGTGAACAATAAAGATGTTTAAATACATAGATAAGTAAATATTTTTATGGCGCTTTATAATTCTCTTTGTAATCTTAGGAAGAGCTAGGCGGTATTGAGCCTAGGCGGCGGATGCGCTACGAAAACCCATGCGACGCGAGACTACTGCGCGAAGCTTACGCGCGCACGACGCGGCGGCCTCACACTGAGACCTTCGCGGACAAGGTGGTGCGTGCTTCAAGCTTCTATGTGCACCATATATGTTACAAATTATTGTTAAGGCTTGGACCCACACAAAGCGTGACGGCAGTAAAGTGCGCAACCGCGCAGCAGGATGTCACATACATACTCGTATCATTTGTTAAACAAGGAATTAGAGGTCCAGTGCAAAGAGTCGATTAGTCACATCACAAATATTTAGTTAAAAAATGTCAGGTTGTGTTCAAATACTTTGAAAAGGATTGTTTCGATACTACATGGAAACATGAAATGTACAATCAGATAATTCTTTTTAAAGGACTTATCTGTTTTAGTATAAGTAACGTATATATTTTAAAATGTTTGTAAGGATAGAAAGGGGTAGAAAAGAAGGGAAACTTTTTTTATTTGATGACTATAACACTACAATAAACCTTGAAACTAATTGAATTAATCTACATATTATAACTCCTAGAAGCTGTATCTTGTTGTTGTCACGCGTTTTTTGTCTCCAAGCCTTTAACCGCACCCAAAAATTTACCCCATTGTCTTTTAGGTACTGTCCTAGATACAAAATTTTCCTTACATTGAAAATTACATGCAATAAATACGTAAGCACCTAGAAAACTATTGGATTGTTGTTACTAATAAAAGAAATATCGTTTTAGGTAATTTATTTAATATCTATGATGCACATAACATTGAGACTTCAATAAACAAAAATTAAATTGGCATGATCATAATAATATAACTGCGAGAATCTGAAGACAATAATCGTAAAGAACCGTTTTGTGAAAAACTATAATTCCTAGTCTAAAATTAATTACGTCAAATGTAGTTTATTGAAATCTTACTTCGCACTGAGCTATATCTACTTACATATTTAAAGTTAGTCAAGTGTTCATTTTCGATACAATTTTCTTCCAGGACTCTCAGTGTAGCGATGAAGACACAGAATCGCCGCCAAGTCGAGGTATCCTAGAATTTTCTGCCGACAAAGCGGGTCAAGACGTCACACCCCTTAATTTTAATTTTAGTAAACAACGCTCCACAACGCTTAATTCTATTACAGGTGATTGCATTTAATTACTATTGGAATGTAGTGTTAAGTATTATTTATTTATTTTTCTATTATATTAAGCGTGACATCACATTACATACATATTTGATTCGTCATTGGTATGCAGTGAGGGTAGAGACAGTAAAAAGCAATGTTGACATGAATATATAAATAATAATTGTACGTTTATGTATATGCTCTTTAGTCAATAACAAAAACTATATCAAACGATTGCTTCGAACAAAGTTTAGGACGGTCAAATTATACTTTTGCTTTTTATTCTGTCTGCTTACTCTATGCACATCATTGAGATTCTTAAACGTTTGTTATGTCCCGCTCCTTGTAAATTTATAAAATATTTTAGAGTAGATGCACACACATAGAAAATATGGAACGATGTGCAAGCCCCTTTTTTAACTAAAGTCCTTTAAGAACATTGATAACTTTTTTATTTGAAATCATTCTTTTAATGACATGGCGTAGCGTAGTCTATATCAATTATGTACCTACGGTAAAGTCACCCAACTATTCACGCAAAGGAGTTCCTCTGATTTACCTGAGCCAGCCCTGAGTGTATCTTTTGAAGTTAACATTAACTGTTAACAGACAGTTGTCTGTTGACAGACAGTTATCGTTAACTGTGCCTAAATCTGACATTCGTTATAGACAGAAAGGTAGATAGCGGAAAAAATCGTTCCCTTTTCTGATCTTACTAAATAATAGATTCAGGTAATGTTAACTTTTGAAGGTACACTAGACCTCTAAATAGTAAAACTGTGCAGGTTTACTTGTATAATTTAACTATAATATACCTCCCAGGTACACCATCGGTACATTCTAGCATGAATATGTCCACAAGAAACCTATATGATATAAGGTCCCTTGCTAATCTAATATTACTTTCTTTACATCAGAAGCAAATAAATTTTCCATAATGCTATTAAAAACATTGTTCCTTTGTCCTAATGATTGATAGATATCAGTTACGTCATATCTCTAAAAGAATAGTAGGTACTTGTTAATTACAAAAATCTTTTTTCTTCTTAGGTAGACTGATACCTTTCAATAGACTTCATATTTTCCATTGCGAAATACAGAGGAAATGATGAAGTTTATCAGCATCTTTAACCCTCCAATATATTATCATAATAAATCATTACCTGTTTCTTTATTTTTAATTTAAATATACTATGGAATAAACTAAACTAAAGATAACGATTTGATTTAATTTGAGGCAGCATGAAGTGATACGCTTTTTAATCCTACATTTCTCCTACGGGGTGGTGCATGGAACGTGGAACGAGTGATCTGAGTAATTCGAACTGAGTTCAACAGAGCTGAAGTTATTTGAGTATTAGGTTTTTGATGGTGTAATTTGGCTCATTTGCCTCGTGTCCACGTTCCTCCGCCGCCGGCTCTGAGCGCGGCCCTTGTGTGCAGGCATGCTAGCGCAACTAAAACGGAGCTTCCCAGACCTCTACCACCATAAAACCCACCAGCCGCTGCACAACAAATACTGTAAGTATGCATTACGAACTCTTTAGCTGCATGTATGTTTCTGTAAGAACGACTTACCTACCCTCTGTGACCAATTAACCAACTAGTTGGTTCCTATCAAAATATTGGGAATATTTGACTAATACAGTCTCTGGATCATTAAAAATCAGTATTGTGAGTCGTGACTCATGAGTTATTTATTATTAAAATAGCTTGATATTTTTGATCATAGATTATTTCGCATATTTAAATGTGAACGAGTATTTCTGAGACAATAGGACTGATTTTGAAAACATTTTTATACTACACAAATGAAATTCGTAAAAGTTTGTGTACTTAAATAAAAGAAAACCATTTTATATAATTTAATCATACCTACCAATAAATAACAAAATAAATGTTTTTTTTTTTGATCTAGCGGATATAGTAGCTCTAGCTACATTTTAACTAAACAATACTCATGCTTTAATACATTCCAGCGCAATCGACGCCCCAAACGTACAGAGGGAGGGCAGCAGGTGTCCGTCGGCAATCGTCCGTGGGTCCTTTAAACGACACTTCCCCACTGACGGGCGGAGCGGCCGCGGGCGAGCCGGCCGTGAGCACGCCGGCACACAGCGCCACGCTGCCAGTGTCAAGCCTCAGCACCAACCCAAGCTCTTACTACACCAATGCGTCGCCCAGCCCGCCGGCGGCGCCCGCGCCTGCGTCCGGCCCCGTGCACGTCTCGTGCGACGACATCCTCGCGCCGCACACCCCGCACGCGCCGTCCGCCGGCCGGACCTCCCGCTCCGCCCCGCACTCCGCCGTCAACCTACATCAAACTGGAAGACCCACAGCCCTAGCTTTCACTTCGGATAGAGTACAAAATATTACGCAGGTAATTAGTATTATGTTATTATGCGTACTGGCGAGCTTTTTATGGATGATAAGGACGATGCAGACTAAGATGGAGTTTCACAAAACTGAAGGCTGGCCATTGAATAGACCATTAAAAGAATTTTTGTGGATATTTTAGGAAACTTGATTTAAATTTTGTAAATTGAATAAACGTGTTGAAATACAACCGTGCCATTTAAAAAAAAGCATGGTTGGAAAATTTGTCCAGCGATGTTGCACAAAATAAAAATCAGAAAGTTATTAACTACCTAGTATTAAGACTTCAATAATGACTGAACAATTTAATATTACCAGTAATTATAATATAGCAGAATAATTCAAGTAAGTAAGTGCTATTACAATTCGGTTTGAATTCGATTACCGAACTGGTGATACAAACGTTGTTTCAGGATGTTATATCACCGCAATACCAAAACGTTGGCGCAGCAGCGACGGCGGCGTCGGTAGCCACGATATTGTCGCGACTGGAAGAGTTGAGCAGACGGGTCGCCGTGCTGGAGACCGGCCTCACTGCGGACGTGCGGCGCATTCTACAACTGCTGCAAGCCCGCGAGGCGCCGCTTCACAACGCGCAGTCGGCGCACACTCCCTCGCAACCCTTACCGAAGCCTTCGTTATCCGTTCCTCATAGTAACGAGGTACATCATTTGTATGTTGCGGTACATAATAACTTCAAACCATTTGTCATCAATCAAATAAGATAAAAATAATTTTCCTTTAGCTGTATGCTCTATAATAATGTAATGAACACGTGTCGCTTTACAGAATCAGTGGGAGTGGAACTGGAACGGGCGCGGCACACGCAGCGAGCGCGCCGAGCGCACGCCGGGAGTGCAGCGCTCGGCGTCGGAGCCGCACGCGCCGGTGCCGCCGGCGCTGCCGCCGCCGCCGCACTCGCACTCGTTCTACAGGTAGTGTGAGGCAGGCGAGACGAGCGCCCCCTGCTCCCGGCCATCGACGCGCTCGCTCGCAGAGTCCGCCTCGTGCGGCTCGCTGGCGGGCGGCTCGCCGGCCGCGCCCGAGCCGCCCGCGCCTGCGCTCGCGCCCGGCGCCACGCGTCCGCCCGCGCCCCGCGCGCGTTTCCACTTCTGTCGGCGAATCGCGCGCGCCCGCCGCGACGACGCGAGAACCTTTCTCTGACGCGCCCGACCCCACGCATGGACCAATTTTGTACTGTCGTCGGTGCCCGACACCGACATGTCCTCTCGACCTACCGGCGGACCGCCGCCGACGATGTCCGCTCGCGCCGAGTCCATTTGTATTTAAATTGCACAGATTGTTGCCGTAGTAAGTAATTGAATACCGAATGAAATGTCCAAGTTTGGGTCGAATAAAAATTGACCTCGATTTCGAAAATTTTATTCGCAATATTAAATTACAAAGTTTGTTATAAGTACAATCTAAGTAAAAGAATGTTTTGTCATGCAATAATGGGTGGACGCATCGGGTGCTTTAATTTTTTCATAGATTAACTGCGAGAGTTAAATATACATACAAATAACATGAGAGATTTATTACATAATATATAAAACATCTAAAATAATCGATCTCGTCTTTTTGTTAATCTATCGTTCACGTTTAAACCCGGGTGAACAATTCGTTGATCTAAATGAAAACATCAGTTTAGATCTCAGCCGCACAGCATAAAGTTATAAGACTGAGACACGATGTAACTCCGTGAACTGTATTTCCAGAAGAGAGTAAACGATAAACGCTTTCTACCCGTCCTTGCTCCTTGCCTTTACATTGTAGCTAGGTAATATCTAACACTACTTTGATCAAACATTTTGGAATGCTCCTTGTAGAAGTGCGTTTATGAAAGTTTGCTTGTCATAATAATATTTATTATAGGTGTATGTAAATACCGCGTAAACTTCAGTGTTGCATACCCATATTAACATTTAAACCGAACTATTGTTAATTTATTTACCCAAACTTCGACTGATTAACGTCTAATTTTAAATAAATCATTTTTCTGGTAAATAATAATTGTAAATTAATGTACAAGTACATACTAAGGCACAGTTATCTGACTTAATTTATTTTGTATTTACGTAATAATGTTATATTGTATCGACTTCTGATCTATTAAAAATGAAATCTTGCTCCTTTGTATTACAAGTTCTTTAAGTTTATTAGATTATATTGAACTTTTAATCGAGAGATACAACCTTCAGATTCTGAAAGGCTAATCAAAAGAACGAATAAGCGGTCTATTTCGATCGGGTTGCAGAAACGCATCGTGAAATATTACCAACCGTTAAACAAACACAAATAAATTTATTGCTTTGGTATTTATACACTTAACTGATTTATATAATTAACGATTATCCCGTTCGCAAGTCCACCTTGGACACAAAAGCGAATTAAAAACGATTTGATCATTGAATAGCATTTCAGAAACTGAGTAAAAATGCAAAAGTGCAATATTGTTTTAAAAGACCTAAGTATGAAGCTGTTAACCTAAGCGCGACCTTTGTGAGATTTATTTTATATATCTACGACTTATTATCGCTAAATTATGGCTCAATGGTTATATTATTATCTTTGTATCGTGTCAGTAGATAATAATTACGGGTAAGACATTTCGCCAATATATCATGTAAGCAATAATAAAGAATACACTAATATAAGAACAAACAGACTTCATGACTACATGGTAAGCAGCTGTAGCATCAAATAAACCTACACTTAAAACATAATATTATATATTATTATAGGATAGGGTTAAAGATTTTTTATGCTTAGGTATTGGAAAATGTTATAATTTGTTTAACTAAGTAAATTTGAATCTTGATTTATTCATAACCCTATCATCGTCATCTATCATCATACGTATAATATTTCATACCTAAAATATACAAAACGATGACGATGACGAACATACACAGTGTGTTTTTTTTTAACTGGGACAGTGTGGGGAAATCCCGAACTATAGGAGATGTAGGAAAACTGTTTTAAGAATCATTAGGTCTCTTGTTGTGAAAACAATTTAGGCATAGTCAATTTTTGGTCAAGCGTTGCCCTCAAAAATCAATGAAATTGACTAATTTATTTTTTAAGCCGGTCGACTTAGTTTAATGTAAGGATCATTTCATTGAATCTATAGAAAAAAAATCGGGACAGCAAAAGTTGGTCAAAAAGTAGGTGAATGTTTTTTCATACGATAGGAAGAAGCAATGTACTTTATATATAATCAACTGAGTCGATCGGCATTAAAAAAAAATTGTCAATTTTGTTTATTTTTATGGACAACTCACGCTTGACCTAAAACTTGACAATGCCAAAATTGTTTTCTTAGGAAAAGCTTCCTAGGACAGTTTCCCTGTACCTCCTATGGTATTGGATTCCCCCATACAGTCCCATTTAAAAGACACACTGTATTATATTATTATTATAATTTGTAACTACATCTTACATGTCTGTTATCGATGAGTGGGTAGACTAGTTATACCATACTTTATTCCTAATGCATTTTTCGTTCCAAATGGTTTACTAATTTACACAAACGAGTATTTATTATTTCGCCTTTGACTTAGGGCCGACGAACATAATATGGCGGAGCGCAGCGCAGAGCATTTTTCACAGTCAAAATATTATCGACATTGTCCTCATTGAAATAATATCTAAAATCAATTGTGCATTCGCGTAATGTGTCACGCGATTAGAAAACTTCGCGGGCATGCTCTGCGCTGCGATCCGCCATATGTGCGCTGGCCCTTAGGGTTCTTGGCAATTCTGAGGATTGCCTAGTCAAATCCGAATGTCATGGTGTTATTGCATTTGACTATAACATAACGGTCGCAAATAATTAAACGGCTATTTACAAACGCGATTTTTCAGGGGTGAATTTATAACGCAAATCTGCGGTAATTAAAAAATCTAGTTTCTTTTGTTTGAAAGGTGGCTTGATCGAGAGTGTTCTTAGCTATAATCCAAGAAAATCGGTTCAGCCGTTTGAAAGTTATCAGCTCTTTTCTAGTTACTGTAACCTTCACTTGTCGGGGGTGTTATAAACTTTTAATTTACACTTGTTTGAAAAATGAATATAATTGTTGTTTGAAAGTAGTTGTAATTACACGAGGAAGTATAAAGAAATAATAATAAAAAAACAGTCATATGAGGAATTCTAAGTTAATTTATGCAAAAAAAGTGAATTTTACCAAAAATTTTAGTTGACCGTTTGTTCTTTGCGACCGTCGACATATTATATTGAATATATAAAAAGTAATAGGGTGCGGGCATAAACTTACAACCTGTCTATTCTGTACTAAAGTCTAAGGCTACATGCGCACTAGGCGGCCAGCAGGGCGATTCAGAACACTGGATTCGGTAAGTTATCGTTCGATAACATGTATTTCTCAATCGCCGAGATCACTCAATTTGTTTGGAAATTACGCACTTCAAGCACACTGCAAGCACATTAGCCACGGCAATTTTTTCATTTTGTCTGTTTGTCCCGGCTAATCTACAGAACGGCTCAAGCGATTTTGACGAGACTTCCACTGGCAGATAGATGATGCTGTTAGGAGTAACTTAGGCTATTATAACTGAAGAATTTGTCTTTCATAATTTTGATATCTAAATAGCAAGTATAATACAATCTTTTTGACTGTCTTTCAGATAATATTGGGTGTACCCAATATTTTTTCGTGCATTTTTATTTTTATCGTGCATTTTTCTTTAACATCTATTTAAAAGCAACTCGTGAAGTCAACTGAGAATTCTCGGCCGCACAATTTGTCCGCCGAGAACCGCTTCGCCGCCTAGTGCGCATGCAGTCTAAAACACCACATGAAGAAAGCGCTGGCGCGACTTTCAATGTTGTTTTTATTTAAAATAAAAAATATCTAATAAGAACTATACAAACCAATTTATTTTTTAAGTAAATATTTATTGTTTTGAATAGTATTCAAAAGTGGCACAATGCAAGCGTTGAAAATACATTTAAATAACATTATTTATTTACACAATCAGAATAGGATAGCAATATAGAATTTAGAATAGGTATATACTCGTCAATCGGTCAATTACGAAATGTAATTAGATACTATGACGTTCTAATAAATTAAAAATTTTTTTTTGCTTTCCCATGTTGGTATGGAACGCCTTTATCGGGGCTTGCTTTCGTAGTAGTAGATTTTCATAAATGTATAGATTACTATTGATACTGTAGTGCATACTATTGCAAAACTTCACCATTACTATCCTAATTTTAACATTTCCCTTTAATATAAGTTATTAATCATGCTATTGAAAAGCTCTTAGAGTTCTTCGTCTAAATAATCGTCAGAAAAGTAACTTTTCATGGGAAATAGAGCAAGAATTATGCATCCTTACACTGTCTCCCTATTAATTAGGTACTTACAATATCATTTCATTTTAATGTTTAAGGTCGCTTACCTACTGAATCATATAAAATATGCGGAGAAGTAAAATATCAACCAGTTCTAATAAGTATTTTAGACAGAGCCACACATGAGCGCCAGGAGAAGTAGGTATATATATATCCCCCTATGAAATTTACAAAATATTGGACTCAAAAAGGACATCATGGTATTAGGTATTTCCACTTCCATTGGTTTGGAAAGACCACGATGGATGCAAATATTTCTCGCAAAAAAATAACATAAATATTAATAAATCACTAATATTTTATACTTAATAATGAAACGTTTTTCAATTACATTAAAACATACGAGTAGGTACCATGGCAGAAATGACGACAAGACATCCCTAACCCTATATACCATATATCTTTCAGCCCTAACGCTCTCAGGGACAAAACAAGGTGTCATTTTATACAACTCTATCTACTTTTATATCTTTGTAAAGAGGTTATGATTCACACATAGGTATCCCCATGATGTTACACTATGAATACCCTGGAGTTCAGAATTTTAAGAACATCCGGATACATTATTATAGGATGCCTACGCGAGCGAGCACCTCTACCATTGTTGTAACTGAATAGCCGTAACGAGTGAACCCTCAATGAATTTGAAGATGTATCCAGGCTGATAAATATCAACACCAATCAAATTGATATGATGCAAGACCATCGACGTGCAACGAACAAAAAAAACTTTTTCGAAACCAATTCGTTCAGACTATCTTGCAGCGTGATTGACTTTGATTTGAAAGAAACATATTCGTATCTACTACGAATAACGAATAAGATGGCCCATCTGTAACTCTAAGGAACACTTGAGGAACTTTATCCAAAGCTTGCTAACGTATCAATCAACGGCCATGCGCCCCGACACAACCCCACCAGATTTTTTTTATTTTGAAAAACGTTGTTTTAACGCAGCTATATTTTAACTTTGAAATAACACAGTTTATGGTAGTTTAAAGCTTTTTTTAGTATAATGTTTTTAAAACTACACTTTTACGAAAAGTAAATTTAGAATATTTTGCTTGACTGTCAACTAGGTATTATAATATAAGCACAGGGTGTTATGCTATTTTAATGATGTAATTTATTGTGAACTAAGCCCTTCTAGCTACTACTGTTCTTGATGAGCTAATTAAAAGAAATCACACTAATATTATAAAGGCGAAAGTGTGTGTGTATGTGTGTATGTTTGTGAGTCTTTCATGTAAAAACTACTGGACTGATTTGGCTGAAATTTAGAATGGAGATAGATTATACCCTGGATTGACAAATAAGCTATTTTTTATCCCAGAAAACTAAAGAGTTCTAACGGGAATTTCAAAAAACCTATAGCCACGCGAATGAAGTCGCGGGCATCTGCTAGTAATCAAATATAATGAATATAAAAATGCTGAGATTGTTCTTCAAAAAATAGGTACAATAGCGCATTTATATGGCCTTTTGACGGTATCTATCGTGGCCACATCATACAATTAAATCAATTGCCATTTCAAGAAGCACTTGACTATTTCACGATTATGGTGGCATTGGTCGCTTCAGCAATGGATAAGTAGTTCAAACCACAGTACAAGTGCGACCATCTTCTAAAAGATAATAATTTAAATGCTGTCAAGGACAGTAGGCGTATTTTTTTAATTTTACAAATCTTACATAATTTTAGACAATCCTTAGCTATTGATCGATACGGGCTTTCACATCGATTTTATCATTCATATAGAAGAACCTTTATTCATTTATCACACTCTTCGTTAATTTTAGACTTTTATAAGATTTGTAGATATTCAGCATAATATAAAGCTACTGTTTTACTTAACTTACGTACACTTTTCGAATTACTATGCACTGGCATAAGATTAGCGATTTCAAGGCATTATAAATTATTTATAAATATCCTTAAAAATATTTTCTTTTTTATTTTGATTTTTTATATTATTTAGATAGAAATGTCTGTCTTGTTACACTTTATTTATTGGATCTCAAACATCTTATATAAAACTAGTTGACCCGTCCCGGCTTTGTTTGGGTGATGGATGAATATCAGTGTTATATTGTTATAATTCATACAAACCTTCCTCGTGAAATGCTCTGATAGATAATGAAATCTATATTGAATTGCACTGAGAATGAAAAAATACCAGAATCGGACGCGTTACTTACAGGGCATTAATTAATGTATGCTCTATAATATCATGTTATGTAAATTAAATTTAAAAGCTTTTAATAAGTATTGTACTGATCGCCATCGATTTGCTGCTACCCGTTAAGGAGATTTATCCTCCAGTTCTAAAACTGTTCATCAGATCTTCACTACATTAACATGAGACTCGCTTGAAAGGACAATGTCTGTGAACAAATTTTTTTTACTACATATCGTGTAGTAACTTCGACAAAAATAAATAATCATCCGCTATCCCGATCGATCCATATTGTTTTTGGGATAAAACTATCTGTTGACTCGGAGCATTAGCTATAATTGTGCTAAGTTACGTTCAAATCTGTTCAGTTGTTTCGGTGTGAAGGCAGTGACAAACAGACAGACAAACAACATTTTTATTTTTAAAAATACTGTTTTGGACTCTATATCAATAAAAAATGCTCCCTCCGATTAAAAATGTTAAAATACAATGTTAAATGTACTGAAATCGTTCAGTTACAGTTTTATTAACGCAACTTCATCTAAGTGTATTACTATAATAACCTATGCTAAAGACCGACATTGCATTAATACCTAATGTCATGTACATAATATGTACTAAATTAAGCAAGCAATTGAATTATGATAGACTGTACAGGATTTTCTCACAATATCAGTTTCCTCAAATAAAATTTATAATATATATAGGTATGTACGTATATTATCATATTATGTGATAGCAATGTCACTGTAAATTATTCATTAAATCATAATAGTTTTTTTTATTTAAGATTTTAAAACGTAAGCGTTAAGGGTAATACAAAAAGTTACCAACTCGCTTTATCATTTTAAAAATTGTTGCCTTGAAATAATTTTAGTAACAAAAACGGGTTGTTTCAGCTTAATTAATAATCACACAAACATAATGTAGGTACTATTATAGTGTATTATATTCATAAGTTTAGTATTTTATATTTCAAAAACATAAAACGCGCAAATTGTTAAGGCGTGCATAATAATATATAAATATAATTAGTAATTTTGTCTGTGATCAAAAAGTTATATTGTTAAGCTGAAAATTAAGCGCACGTATGTAAATTTATTACTAAGTTAGTAGGTTTTTTGTGAATTATCCATTTGTTTGTAGTTTTTTTGTATTATATAGGTATTATTTTTTATTATTACCGTAGGTTACTTATTGCCTGTATTGCGATTAGTGTATAAATGAAGTAAACTAGTAAAAGCGTTATACCTAACTGCATAGGCGCTTACTGTGTCTGGGGTTTTATCAAAGCCTCGTGAGGGTAAAGGAACAAATCTAGAGGAATACTGCTATGTGACACCTTAGAGTAATATAGCGAGCGCTAACACCTAACGTAAGGCCGCGATTACACCTGTAAGTTTTACTCACACAAGTAGCTTACGTAATTAATTGACACCCAATTTACTGTTGTAAATTAACTTATAAGAGTGTTTGCATTAATAAATTTATCGTAAGTTAATTATGTAAGCTATTAACGTGAGTAAAACTTACAGGGGTATCCGTGGCCTAAGCTCAGCCGCGGCACCGACTG
The DNA here is from genome assembly GCF_905333055.1 of Maniola jurtina. Taxonomy (NCBI): domain Eukaryota; kingdom Metazoa; phylum Arthropoda; class Insecta; order Lepidoptera; family Nymphalidae; genus Maniola; species Maniola jurtina. The sequence goes on from NC_060032.1 coordinate 8,513,283, forward strand.
TAAGCAGGCTCGTTGTGAGCCCCAGTGTGGACGTGAAGTCAGACTGCATTTTTCGTGCACACTATCCTGACAAACGCTGTAAATAGCTACGAGTATGTAGCCAGTCTATGTCCGTGACGAGAAATGGCGTAGTAAAATCAGCCGCCGACTAGCGCTGAATAGTGTAGACGTAGCGTAGTACTGCGTATATGCGTAAATAGTAACTGCAGCGTATTGTCGGTTTGGTGGGAATGAAAAGTTGAATTTCCATGGATAGGCAGTAAACCGCGTAACGCTCGCTCACAATCGGTGGCTGACAATACGTTAGGGTAAACGCGTTACGGAGGTCCCTTTAAGGACATCTGCGCAGATAAGGCGCGCGGATATCTGCTGAATTCCGCTGTTTTGAAACCCAAAGAATGCTGCTGCTGTTTTAAAATATGTAAGTAGGTACTCGTAAAGTAAGATTCTGAATACCTAACGGATTTCAGTCACAATAAATAAACAATGTTATAAAAACGTTTATTTGTGTTGCATATTTTGCTTTCCAATGAATTTTATTAATTCGCCTTTCTTAGAATCTAATCTGTCTGTACAAGAAATAGACACCTCTACCTACTCACGCACCGCTCACGTGCTCATAAGGATCTAGATGAGATATTATATGGTCATGTTCATCAAGTAAATTATAGGCGCCTCCTGCACTGTAAGTACTTACCTATATTTATGTCACTCCCTACTTTTAAGTTTTACCTACTCTAGCTAACTTAATCTCTCTTATTGTTAAAAGTATTATTTAACGTTGTACGCGTATAACCATATATCATATTTGTCACGTTATCGTAAGATCATTATCGTTCAAGTTTATTTTACGATTGGATGTACGGAACGTTCTGTGCGCAAGTCGTACTGGCGCCTGGCTGGTTTTCATCATGGAACTATACTCCGTCCATTTATTGTTTTCTCGATGACAGATTGGTATTTGGTTCAGTCAAGGCACTCATTTACTTCTATTGTCTGAAAGTATATCTGATCCAGCAGCGATATCGCCTAAAAACAAGTTGAAGCTTGTCTGCGATAGGTATGAAATACTCAAATGCTTTTATTCAAAACAAGTTACACTCTTTGACTGTTAATTGTTAAATTTGAAAGATAACAATGTTTTTTGTAATGGTAACTAAAGCTACGAGAATTTCAAATGTGTCTGGTCTGAGAAGAAGCTCATTACAAACTCAGCCGGGTTCGAACTCATAAGCCGCCCCCGAGCATCTAGATGAAAATTGGAAGCCTGAACCACAACCTAAGCTGCTAAAAATCAGCCACATCAGCTGTTAAGGTTACCACCCATACATTATAATAATTTTAGGCAAAAGTAACTACTTTACATTTCATGAGAACCTTAAAGTACGGCTTGCCAAAAGCCTCTCTCCGATTCTCACATACGGGAAAAAATGTTATTTATTAATTATTTTAACTTTGCAAAGATGCTGTTAAGATTCTTCGTTGTACTTTATTTTTTTACCTCAAAAAGTAAAATAAATACTCCAATTGCTTTAAAAAAAGGGGGCAAACCTATCAGCTGCTTAAAGTAAGCAACCGTTCAAACGTTAGCAGTCATTGTGCACCCAGCCTCAGAACTATTGTGGATAAGTGCATCCTACCCATTACTAAACTCATTTTATAGATACAGCTTAGAGTAAATCTGTTTTTTTTTTTTTTAATTTTTAACGTATTGTATACTTCACAATTGAAATTAAATTCAGTAGATGGCAATTTTAACTTATATGATTTTATACGTGGTTCAAATCGACTCAAAGGTTGAGCGTCGATTATTTTGTTACCTACTGTTGTACTTATCGAACTTAGCGTTGCGCCACCGTGCTGTACCTACGAATTTAAGTCTAACTAAGTGTAAGTTTGTATATTTTTTAAACCAGGTAACTCCCATCTACATGGATCAGTGAGATGTACTAAGCAAATTAAATAGAGAAATATTCTGCTATCACGAAGTGGCACGGGACGTTTGTGAAAATCCATAAAAATAAAAATCGCACTGATACGCGGCCGCAGGGCGGCACTTTGCAGCCAATTTGAAGGCACCCTAAAAGCATAAATATCACAAGTAGGTACAAGTGTATCACGAAGGTAAAATGGACATGGGCGGGAGTTGATGATGCTGGAATGTGGAATGGACCGCTCACCGGAAAGCTGATGAGAAGACATCAAACGAGTCGCAGGGCGGCGCAAGGGCAAAAATATTCATAGAGATAAGAGTTTGGTCTAAGAAACCATAGTGTCGATTTTAAAGGAAATAAAAGATGCATTCAAAAATTTAAAAAATTTCATACTTACACACACATTTCAAAACTTATATCAGGAAAGAAAAGCGTTCAATTTATCAAAAATAATTTGGGGTTTATTGTTGGAAATAACTGTTGAAAAGAAACCTAGCTTCTAAAATAGAGTTAGACTTGACGATTTTCCAAACTTGTTTCTAAAACGAAAATCTGCTGTTTCTTTCGGCATTCTGTGATTGCCGAAAGGAACAGTAGATTCGCACAGCGTGATAGTTCTAAATTCAGATAGTGGTCCATAACGTCGATTTTAGATGGCAAAACAGTAATTATGAAATAATAACCAAACATAATAATATAATCTTAGTTAAAGGACAAACTTGAAAAATCGTAGATTGTGCTCTTTCTGTATTTATTTTAGAGACTATGTTATTTACAACATATTCTCTCGATTACCACAATAAAATAATGTACGATTTTGTGAAAAAGTACGGATTCGATTATAGACGTATTTTTAGGATTCTTTGAATGCAGCTTATATTTTATTTTTTCTTTAAAATTGACGTCCTTAGAAAAACTACATTCAACTCACTGACCATCCTCCCAAATGTCCCAAATAATGAGTGTGTTATTTGGGAGGGGGTCAATGAGTTGCACCAGGAAGCAGTTTCCGCCTCCACCCACACTTTCGCCATGAGTCACACCGCTAATAGTGCAATTGTCATTTTAATTCAAAGTAAATCTACTTTGAATTAAAATGACAACTATATAAATTATAAATATTACTTTTGCTTGATTTCTATGCCTACGCCTACTCTCGGGGATAATAGGTAAGCGATACTTACAAGACGCCACCGCGCAGCTGCTTTCATTCATTTCGCTAGAATCCATGGTTCATGCAGTACCTAACTGTGCGTGCAATATTATCCAGGAGGAGTATACGACGCAGGGGTAATGCGGTCTTCATCTCGGGCCCCTCTGAATTCCTTGATTCACGCAGAATTCTAGATGCAACACCCTCACTACGCTCAGAATTTACTCTAGAATCTTGGGATTTTTCCCGGCGCCCGTAACTCAAGACATGTTGAACTATCTAGGTCCTAATTACATTGCGGTGTGGCACTGCGCCCGCGCCGGGGTACCCCAGCTCCATGGGGTTCTGCTACACGTCATCATTTTATACCTAATTGTTACAATGTTGTGTGAGACCGAGTAGGTAAAACATCTTTGCAATAGAATGTAACATTTTGTGTTAGAAAATATTATAATTGTGTTACCTATTTGAGTGGAAGCACTTAAATTACACGTGCCATCACAGATATAATTATACCTACCAACTAACGATGATCCATGACTAAATTAAACTATAATATATTATGTGCGCGTGCGGAAACTAGCTGTATAGAATAAAGTGGGTTACGTGTTTTCTTGTGAAAGTCCCCGAGGAAGATGAGTCTGTGTGAAAAATTATAAGCTAGATTGTAATTAATCTACAACGAGTAGATGATTTGACGCTACTATTCTGTATTAAGTACAAACTGTGATTTTAACAGCTTAATTAATTATTGCTTTTTATGTAATTTTTATATACTTACCTACTCCTGATAAGTTATGATTTTAGATTGTTCAGTACAATGAAAAATCTATTTTACAATGCTATGTTATTTGTGTACTAGTCATTGTAACTACTTTAACTAAACTGAGCACATTAGCCATATTATTACAGTCGAATGAATATATTTTGAACAGCGCAAATAATTATGATCGCCGAGTACGTAAATAAGTTCAGAGAAAATAAAATAAATATCACGCACATGCGATAGGTTTGTTGTTTTATTTAGATTTACCCAAGGAATATATTATTACTCTCTAACGAGAGGATCTACCCAACAGACTGACCGCTAAAACTTAAGGAATAAAAATTATTTTCAAAAAGCTGAAGTAGACTGACAGTACAATAGGTAGGTATCTAACATTTTTCTATACGTGGGCGAGTAACACGCATGGATTTCAAGTTTTTTATAATATTCTAGCCCGACTTCAACAAGCACAATTTTTTTTTTATTGTAGTTGGCTTTGGAAGTCTGTTTTTTGGAAAGAATTTTTACTTTAAGCTCTCTAGTGTAATTTAATAAATAAAACAAGCAGCATTTCTCTATTACTATATTTTTTTACTCTTCAAATAAAAATTAAGACTTTTAATCGAAATTGCAAAGTATGTAATACCCAAGTATATAGTTTTAATGTTGGATGAACGGCTTTTTGAATAATAACACAGTGAAGCCGAAAGTTCTTAAAATAAAAATCAGCGTTCAAAATAGGTGGAGCTTTGTGCTCGTTGAACTCTTTTGTACAAGACTAGTGCAAAAATAGTGAATTATGCTGTAGCTATCCTGGTTGTTACGATTCCGCACCCAAAGGGTAAAAACGGAGCCCTATTAATGTCACTCTGGTGTCTGTCTGTCTGTCCATCTGTCTATCCACCGGTCACAGGTTGTTTAGAGGGCATTGAGTAAGAGAGAACCACCTCCTTTTTGGAAGTAGGTTAGAAATACGAATATATATTTTTTTTATTTTTTTATCTCAAGAAATCAAGAAATAAGGAAATGGGGGGCGTCAAAGTTGTCAGATTTAAACCATTTTTGTGACGGGGTCTAATTCAAAACTATACTAGTAAGGAATGTAAAATTTCGGTTTATGATGTACCAACCTACATATTTAAACAATAAATACTGAAAATAACGATTTATAAAAAAGTTTGGAAGCTGTGACCAAAACAAATGAATATTTTTGGGGTTTTCTTGCACGGTTTATTGCGATGTTTTAGCTCGGAAAATAAATATTTCATACAGCCAAATATAATATGATATTCATAAATAATGTACTACAGAACCCTAAAAGAGCGAGTTCTGACTTGCACTTGACTGGTTTTTTTTTTAATTTACTCTTTATTCCTTTATTATTACTGGTTTATTTTTAATTTACTATTTATTCTTTTTAATCTCCGAAGCCAGGTATTCATTACGTCCTAATGAAAATATATATCAAATCAAAAAATAATTTTCAAAAACGGTTCAGCTTAACAGATAGCAGTAAAAGATATCATACATTGAATAGAAAGCCTCCTGCTTTTTAACTTGAAGTCAGTTAAAAAATTCTTCTTCATCAACATCAACTCCACTATACCTCTCAGAATCAGAAGGATTTAGTTCAAAGTCCACCACGCTAGTTAAGTGCGGATTCGTAGACTTCACGCACCTTTAAGAACGATATGGACAACTGTATGCAGGTTTCCTCACACGATATTTTCTTTCAAAGTAAAAGCAAATGAGATATCATCATCGTCAACCGATAGACGTTCAGGCTGGACATAGCATATAGGTCTCTAGTAGGGATTTCCACAGGCTACGGTCTTGCGCCGTCTGAATCCAGGGGCTCGCTGCGACTCGTTTGGTATCGTCTGTCCACCTAATGGGGGGGTTTACCAACGCCTTCCGGTGCGAGGTCGCCATTCAAGCACCTTGGGGTTGGGATTTGGAACCCCAACTTCTATCGGTTTTTCGAACTATCTGCATGGTTTGGTTGACCGGCCAAGCTGGCCTTGGTCAATCCAACGTGTTTCATAAAATTACCGTTTCTATTGGGTGTCAGATCCGTGGTCCCACCGCTTTGACCCACTGGCGGGTCCATTTTCTTGGTGAATACCCTAAATTAGCAATACTTACCGACGCGCGACGTTGTCACACTCTTTGTCTTTGAATTCTCTGTTCTCTATGGGTTGATAGGCTCAGAAAGGCTAGAACCCAGAGCCGTAAAAACAGTTTAAAAAAACTGTGGGCTCAGTGTTGCCACGTTTAGAGTTTTTTTTCCTTATTTTTGAGGTGAAACAACAACTACAAGGCGTTTTTTTATGCGTATAGGGAGGGATTTATGTTGATTCGAGGTAAAATTAAACTACAGATGGTAGCTCATTGCAATTTACTTGGATTTATAAAAGGGCTCAAAAGGGTTAAATTTAGTTATTTTTTTGCATTGTGGAATAATATATATTTTTTTAAATAAATCCGTTCGGTAAAAACAGGTGATGTTATAAAAACAACAAGTGACATTTTCTGTAGTTCCTATCATTATTTGCAGGTTTCTATAAATGTTAAAGTATCTTCATCTTTCTATCTTCTTCAATATTCTATCAGCTTTCATTATATTTGACTCTATTGTACCTAGGTACCTATAGTCCACGACAGCTTGAGATGGCAATCGGGGTTTGAGGCGGGGGACGCCCCGCATGTCACCCGCACTCACCCTCATTGTATTAGCGTGGGGGCTGTGCAGGTGTTCAGGGTGTTCCCTCCTCGATTGCCACTTCAGCCTGTCGCGTCTTTTATTCGTATGAAACTGAGAGGTAGTAAAATTTGAAAATGGAAGAAAATAGTAACCAACTTCTTCATTTAAGACAGAAGACTTAATATTTAGGATCATAAAATGATGTTAATTAATTACTAACCTTCCAAATTATTTTTTGCAATGCGCCCTAAATAAGGTTACTTAAAAAAATGTAATATAGGAAGAATTCCTATAGAAACTAGGGTAAAACTAAAACCGTATGTGGAAACACTGGGCTAATCAAAAAAGCACATGGTGTACATGAAATTGAAGTGTATGGATATCAGTAGGTGATCTGTCAGTGTGTTTCTATTTATTAAAATATATTTCTTAATTTCTTAAATAATCCATTTAACAATGGGGAAGGCTAAAAAATTTAAACCCTCACAAGTGGCAAAAAACATATCACTCGCAGATCAAATAGAAACGTCGAATGCTATAAAAATAAAAAATAGAAAAGAGAAAACCAGAAACGAAGGCGATGAAGAAGTAAGTTTGTTTTCTTCAATCCCTCAATCTCATTGATATCTGTCTTCATTTAAATCATTGTTTTATCAACTTTTCTTTACCAAGTTTTTTTTTATCGACTAAAATACTTAATGAGATTAAAAATATTCTAGTTTTATTAGCAAACGATTCTAGTTTTTGTTGCGACCATATTTTGAGGTATTTCTATATAATAGCAATATTTTCTGTTTTAATTTACAATAATACCTTTCTGGCGCAGTGTTTATGGCATTTGCGGAATTTATAATAGGTAAACCTACCTATCTAAATTGTCCCTGGTCTGTTCTGATGGGAGACTTCAGCCATGGCTAGTTATAACCGGTTCATTTTGCATTCGGATAATGCTTTATAGAAACTGAATTAATTTTTACAACTATTGTAGTATTTTATTTTTGATCATTTCATAAAATTTCATTCAATGATTTCCATTTGATTCTTGGCTAAGTGACGAATGAACTCTGATATTGACTAATTCTTAATTAGAAACATTTAAGTATTCACTTGTTAACATAAGAGCCTGCTTCCTCGAAGTGATCTCCTTGGTGGGATTAAAATTGTGTTATTTCCACAAGTAATAATGGTAATTATCGTTATCTGTGTGTACTGTGTATCACCATTGCCTTCTAACCGCGCCTTACCCACAGAGAGGTACCCTTGTAATAATTTGTCACCACTGTTATAATAGTTTCTTTGTTTTTTATAATTTTGATTAATATTTTCCAGTTTGTTAATGCTGACTTATCAAAAAAAATCCTAAAAGCTGCAAGGAGGCAACAAGCTGAAATTGGTAATGGAATTTCTTCTGCCACTGCTGTTTCCACTCCTTCAGCTTCATTATCACTTCATGGTAAGTGATCACAAACAATGATTTACCACTGTGGGATACTTATTTGAAATGGGTCAGTAACCAAGGGCAGATATCTATTCATGCATATGGGCCTGCCATTGTGCATGTTGCCATTTAATGAGGTCTCATAAGATTGATTAGAAATGATTTCTATCTGCCTTCGAAGACTGAAAAAAATGGTGCAATTAAATATTTTGATGTTAAGATATAGAACTTACTTTGGTTATTGGCTATACTTATATTGGTCCTTAGCGTAAAATATCTTGATAATGATCTTTTTCATGAAATACTCACCTAATTATTTTGAAGTAAGTCGCAATGAATGATTCATAACACTAAGGTGTTACAGTAAACTTTATTCTTTATTTATATTTAGATCAAACTTCTGACCATGAAGACGGTTCAGACCATGATGATTTGGAACCAGATACTTTTTATGATAACATTGAAATCAATGAAGAAGATGAGGAAGCTCTTAAAATGTTTATGTCCTCTAAACCTGAGAAAACACGAACACTGGCAGATATCATAAAAGATAAAATTACAGACAAACAAACTGAACTACTAACTCAATTCTCAGATGTAGAAACATTGAAATTACAAAATATTGACCCAAGGTAAGTACCAAGCCATTAGTTTACCTGAAATACTTCTAGTATTTCTTATCTTGATGTAGAATGTATTGGATCACTGTTTACATATTACATGTAATTATATTTGATATGATTTCTTTTGAGACAGCTGAAAATATACTAAGTAAGAAGAATAACCATTGCAATATTGTAATAAGAGTAAATATTAATATATAATAATAAGACCAATTTTTTCCAGAATTAAGACCATGTATCAAGGTGTTAGAGATGTCTTACAGAAATACAGATCTGGGAAATTGCCTAAGGCATTTAAAATGATACCACATCTGCAAAACTGGGAACAAATACTATATATTACTGAACCTACAACGTGGTCAGCTGCAGCCATGTATCAGGTAATTTATTTTTCACTAGAGGATGCCCGCGGCTTCGCTCGCGTGGATTTCGGTTATTTAAAATCCCGTAGGAACTCTTTGATTTTCCGGTATAAAAAGTAGCCTATGTCCTTCCCCGGGATGTATCCCAAGTCTGTACCAAATTTCATTAAAATCGGATCAGTGATTGGGCTGTGAAAACGTAGCAGACAGACAGACAGACACACTTTTGCATTTATAGTATTAGTATGGATTTGCTCAGAAAAAGGTTTTTAAATTAATACTATTAAAAATATGGTTCTGAAAAAAGCATATTATACGATCGAAGATTATGTGAATTATAAAAGAGTGTGGGTTTGACTTGCAGCTTGCTCTAGCAATGTGTGGGACTTCAATTAGGTACTTTTATACCTGGCATAATATTGTAATTTTTTTTTTTTTTTTTCTTTCATATCTCTTCCATCTGCAATCAGTCGGTGGACTATGAACAGATTTGAGGACCAAATGTTTTATCAGTTTGGGTTTTGCACATCCAGCGATGTGACATCCCTTCAAGATAAGTATTACTATATGCTGGCCAATCTTGTCCTCTTAAGGCGGAACGTGCTGTAACTGGCATCCAGAAGTTGGACTGCTAGGCTGTTTTTGTGACCCTCAAGTCTCTGTTTGTAGGCCTCAAGTGTCCTGTCTATTTCCTCCTTTACTGTGGGGATTTCTGTGTATGCATGTACTTCACTGTTTTTTGTGAACCATGGTGCGTTACATAAGACCTTCAAAACATTGTTCTGGAAGCGCTGGAGTATCTCAATGTTTGAGTGGCTTGCTGAACCCCAGAGCTGAATGCCGTAAGTCCATACTGGTTTGATGATGCATTTATATATGAGAAGCTTATTTTCAAAGCTCAGTGAGGACTGTCTGCCTATCAGCCAGTATAGTTCTCGAAACTTCCAGTTGGCCTGATCTCTTTTTTTCTTGATGTGATCTCTCCAAGTCAACCTCCTATCCAGATGCATACCTAGGTACTTGATTGTTGTTTGCGTAGGTAGGATGGTCTCGTCTAGTTTGACAGGTGGGCAATCTCCTTTTTTCAAAGTAAAAGTTATATGGCTCGATTTCGCTGCACTAGCTCTTATTCTCCATTTTTTTAGCCAGGAGCTTATTTTGCTGAGATGTTCTTGTAGTTTGAGCGATGCAATATTGGCGTCGTTGTTGCAGGCAAGTAGAGCAGTGTCATCGGCATATGTCGCTGTGATCACATCTTTTGACACAGGTAAGTCGGCAGTATAGATGGTATACAAGACAGGGCCTAGTACAGATCCTTGTGGAACTCCTGCTTCGATGGCATAGAAGGTAGATAAGCTGTCATCACATTTGACTTGGAATATCCGTTGAGATAAATAAGATTTCATAAGCATATATGCTGTGTTTGGTAAACAGCGTTTCAATTTATAGAGTAGGCCTTTGTGCCAGACCCGGTCAAAGGCTTGTTGGATATCTAGGAATGCTGCTGAACAATATTCTTTCCGTTCCAATGCTTGGCGGACTGTGTGTGCAACTCGATGAATCTGTTCAGTCGTTCCATGGTGGGCACGAAATCCAAATTGGTGGTCTGGTATTACATTTTGTTCTTCTAGGAGTGGAAGAAGACGCTGTAGAATAACTTTCTCGAACAATTTTGAAAGTAATGGGAGAAGACTTATTGGCCTGTATGAGGATACTTCCGTTGGGGGCTTTCCTGGCTTAGCTACCATGTTTATAATAGAAACTTTCCAAATCGAAGGAAAGTACTGTAATCGTAAAATTGCATTGAAAATGATTGTAATCAGCACAATTCCTTTTCTTGGCAATTCTTTTAGAACCTCGGCTGTTATGAGGTCATACCCAGGCGCCTTTTTTAACTTTAGATTATTGATATGTCTACAAACTTCTCTTGGGGTTACTGGTCGCATTGGAAGTGACATTTGGTGATCACTCTTTAGAAACACGTCGATCTCGTCTTCAGGATGTGAGACATCTGGGTCGTTAGGTTTAAATACGCCTTGTAGGAATTGGGCAAATAATTCTGCCTTTTCTGAGGGGTTTCTAGTCCAGTTACCATCAGTCTTCTTTAGTGGTGGCACATGTTCCTTTGATCTTTTGAAAGTCTTAGTGATTTTAAAAAGAGAGTAATCTTCTGCTTTGTGGGGGGATAAGGTTTTCAGCCGATCTTGTAGGGTTATGTTTTCATTTTCATGCAACATCATTTTTAATTCTTTCTGAGATTTGTTGAGAAGTCGTTTATCATGTGCGTTTCTACTTGTGTGCCATTTTCTTCTAAGGCTTCTCTTTTCAGTTATCTTATTTCGGATTGCTATTGTGTAGTCCCGAATTTGTGTTGTAGATTCAATGTGAGGAGTAGATAACCATGCAGCTTCTTGTATAAGGTTAGTTGTATACCAGGCAGCACTTTCTACTTCTTCTTCTGTTTTAAGAGACATACTCAGATTTGTTTTATCCTCTATGTAGTCCCGAAAGGCTTCCCAGTCTGTCTTTATATTGCATAGAGCGTCTCGTGGTTCCTTCAGGATAACCGTTGTGCTTAGGGTACACATAACTGGTGTGTGGTCAGATGATCCATCTAAACTTGATTCTACTTTGGTGTACACCCCCGACAATCCTTTACTGATAAAGAAGTCAATAAGGTCTGGGGTTTTATTTTGATCAGTTGGCCAATGAGTTGGTTCTCCGGTAGACAACACTCTAAGATGGTTTTCGTCAACTGCCTTTTTTAATTCTCTCCCTCTTGTGGTAGTTAATCTCGAGCCCCATGTGGTGTTTTTAGCGTTCCAGTCACCACCAGCAATGTATTTCATGCCAAGTGTCTGAAAGAACTCACGAAACATGTTGTCAGTGATTCTATGTCGGGGCGGACAATATACTGCAGCGACATTTAGAGTTCCTTGCCAGTCATCTATGGATACTATAGAGGCTTGTAGGTATTCATGTCTAAAGTTAGGAAGTACATGTTGTTTAATATTTTCTTTTATTATTATGGCGGCGCCAGCATGCGATGTTCCATCTGGGTGGTTAGTGAAATATACATTATACCCTTTAAATTTAACTGTCCTGTCGTCCGTCATGTGAGTCTCTGCTACTAAAAGGATGTCTATTTTGTTATAATTAATAAAGACTTCAATTTCATTCTTATTCGGAGATAAGCCATTTACATTCCATGTAGCAATTTTTAGGGATTTCTCTGTTGACATTGGGCTATTAGAGTCGTTAGGAGTCCCATAAGGGTACCTAATTGTTGTATGAGAATGTCTATCTTTTCAGATTGTTTTGATATAATTTGTTCTAACATATTTGTTGGCTGAGCTTGAGTGCTCTGTGTTCTTTTTTCCCAGTATCCAGTGGTTTTCGCGTTAGACATGTGGGTATGTTGGCGTTCATTTTTTTCTTGTGTTTGTTCTTTATTATTTGTTGATTCTTGTCTGGCATACTTGTTTTTGGGCTTTAGTGGTGGAAAATCGTCAGGATATACAGGCGTGCGTGTACTTGTTTTCCTATTTTCCTTCAGATTCGTGTCTGCTGGTTTCGTACCCATTTTTCTTGCTCGAATTTCTTTGTATACCTGACATCCTTTGTAATTGGCTGGATGACTACCAAGACAAAGGGTGCAAGTGGCCGGTGAGTTTCTGTCCTTTTTTGGACAATCTGTGGTTCGATGTCCTTGAGCGCATTTAACGCACCTAAAAGGGCGCATACAATTATTTTTTGTGTGACCATACTGTTGACATCTAGTACACTGTGGGATCTCATTTGTTTTTCTTGGGTCTTCTATCTTTACCCTTGTGTTGAATATGAATTCGATATCTTTTACTTTTGTGTTGTTCTCACTGGGTTCAAGGTTCACAAAAAACATATTCAATGGCATCTTATTTTTTCTGGATTTTGCACAGATCACTTCACCCCTAACTTTGTTACCTGATTTTTCCATTTCTTCTATGATAGCCTCTACTGGCGTAGTATGATGGAGGTTTTTAACCACTATTCTATAGCACCTGTTCTGTTTCTGAGTAAAAGTATGGCCAATGAGACTATTTTTACGCATCAGTTCGATTACATTTTTATATATTTCAGTAGACTGAGTAGTGATCCTAAGTTGGTTTCTATTAATTACTTTGTAAGTATAGCTATCACTAGGTATGGTACTGTTTAATAACTCTGTTAGTTTTGATACATCTTCTATTCCGTAAAGTATAATAGGTGGTGGCTTGATGATTTTTTTGGGATATTCATTCATTGGTTCATCAGTCAGATCTATAGGTAATCCACTGAAACGATTTGAGGTACTGACACCTTTCTTTGTGGGAACGTCTATATTGCTGTATGGTGGGCTATTTGAAGCTTTTTTCCTCTTAGGGTTTCGTTCAGTTGGTAGTCTTTGCCAGGAAGGAGGGAATTGTGCTTCATTATTATCACAGTCTTCAGCTTTCTGTTCCACTGTCTTTGTAGGTGATATATTTGTTGGATGGCTGGCTGTGGAGATGTTCCCCATTGAAGAAGACCTAGGTCTTGTAACAAAAAGGCTCGGATGGAACGCCTGCTGTATAAGCTTTTTGGTAGTGCCAGTAGCATTCACTGACACAGGAGCCTGGTCGGCCGCTCCTGTGTAGTCTTCGGTAACCAACTTCTCACTCACAGGCCCGGGTACCCATGAGCGCCGGGGGCTAGCCGGATCGCAAGGCAAATCGCATTTCTCATTATTCGACATTTTCATAAAAAAGGGGGGGTTGGGAGAAATAGTTATAACGCTTTCCCAAGGCGCTATACGCAGACTTTTGGGGGGGATTTGGTTCCTCCTGGCTCCTGCTAGCCGACGCGAGCAAGCCCGCGTTTATCGGGTTAGTTTCCGCCGCCCGATGTTCGGCGTTGAAGTGTAGATGTCTGTTTTGTGTAGCGTGCCTGTCTGAGTAGCTAGGGGGTGTTTGATGGTAGATGCAAGATAGTGCCTGTACAGTGTGTAGGACGGTAGAATAGGAGTAAAATAGGAGCTGGGACACAAGGTAAGGGATGATTGGGGTACGGCTGATGGTTTTTGTTATATCTGATTCAGAGGGAATCAGACCAATAACAGGCAGCAACCACGGGAAGGAAACACACCAGCCTTACCTAGGGGATCTACATGACCAGCACTCTCCCCCCAGGCCCTCAGCCAGACACAACACCGGACAGGTGTTGTGAATAGAGATGAGCCCAGACTACCAGACATATTTATATTAGCCTACGCTCATCTCCACCCTTAATAATAATATTGTAAATCAAATCTTTGAAAAGAACAATAAACGAGTCTCTTGCTGGTTCTTCTCGATAGGAAAGGCATTCTGAACCAATGGTAGATGCATTGGATGATTCAAAAGTTACTTGTAAATGTTTAATAATGTTTTTATAATGTAATATAATAATATTTTGATTTTTGCATTATAAATAGCTTTGTTGTAGCGTTATAAATAGCTTGGTAGTGTAATTGTTCATTTGTAGCTTGTAGCCGCATTAAATTCTTAATACTCTTTTGTTTCAGGCAACAAGGATTTTTGCCTCAAATTTAAAAGAGAAAATGGCACAGAGATTTTATAACTTGGTACTCCTGCCTAGAGTAAGAGATGATTTAGCTGAATATAAAAGATTAAACTTTCATTTATATCAAGCCCTAAGGAAATCTCTATTCAAGCCAGGAGCTTTCATGAAAGGCATTTTACTGCCACTTTTAGAAGTAAGTGTAATCATAGTTTTAAGCTATCTTTTAATGTGGTTTTGGTACATCAAAATGCATATCGGTGCAGCTTTGTAAGAAATATAAACCACACAAGACATTATGGATCAATTTTTTTTTTCAAGCATTAAGCTTGAAATAAAAAAAAATATGATTAACTAAATGATGCCCGTCCACGTAAGTTTCGGTTTCGCTTAAATAGCCTTATCTGTCGCCAGGGTGCATGCTATCTCTGTACTTAGCAAAATTAGATGATGCCCTCTTCTGTGTAGATTAGAGTTTGTATTAATGTCCTGTGGGAACTCTTTGATTTTCTGGGACAAAAATTAATCAGCTTATGTCCTTCCCCTTGCCGCAAACTATTTCTGTGCCTTTTCTTAATTGTCAATTAAGCAGATGGGCTGTGAAAAGATAGCAGACAGACAGATTAGTATGGTTAAGGTTTACAAAGCAGCTATTATTTGCAACTTATAAATGAAGTTTATGGTTTCAGGCTGGAGACTGCACGTTGCGCGAGGCTGTAATTGTTGGCTCGGTTTTGGCTAGGAATTCTGTACCAGTGCTTCATTCTAGTGCTGCTTTGCTAAAGATCGCGGAAATGGACTACACTGGCGCTAGTTCTATATTCTTGAGAATATTGTTTGATAAGAAATATGCTCTGCCATACAGGGTGGTGGATTCAGTTGTTTTCCATTTTCTCAGGTGGGCTATGGTTTCAATGTATTATTAAGTAATTTAAACCATAATAGGTAGAGTCGAAACTTTCACAGAATGTGTATTTCTATAACCACTATAACAAATAATAAAACTTTCAAAATGGTCACCATGAAAATTAAGAAAAAATAGTGTTTTTCTTGAACCATGGTACAGAATCCTTCGTGTACAAGTCCGACTCGCTCTTGGCCGATTTTTATTTTATTTAAAATTAAACTAGCTATTCATTGCATTAATTTTAAATATGTATTTATGTGTTATGTTGTTTGCAACACAGGTTTCAAAGTGAATCCAGAATGTTACCGGTGCTGTGGCACCAGGCATTGCTGACTTTTGTTCAACGTTACAAAGCTGACATATCAACAGAACAACGAGATGCACTGCTAGAACTCCTGCGGAAACAATCACACCCCACTATCACTCTAGAGGTAAAGAACTTATTTTTTATTTAATAATATACTCAACTAGCTGATGCCCGCGACTTCATTTGTGTGGATATAGATTTTTTTTTAATCTTTTTATTTTTATTTTATTATCTTGTGGGAACTCTTTGATTTTACTATATCTTAGTAAGTATCTAAGTAAGTAATATATCTTAGAAGTAACTTGTGTTCCGTCCAGTAGTTTTTGCATGAAAGAGTAAAAAACAAACACTCATACACACACACATACATACCAACTTTCGCCTTTATAATATTAGTCTGAAGTGTGATGTGATAGTGTAATATATTATAGCAATTTTTAATTACTTAATTGTTAAAGTGTCAAACGTCATCTTAATTAGCTTCATTATTATTATTACTTTTTTTCAGATAAGACGTGAACTACAAGCAGCCAAGTGCAGGGACATAGAAGTTAATGATCAAATACAGAATTGTATGATTGTTGAATAAAATGTATAACTGTTTTTAATTAATAAAGTTTATTATATGAACTCATTCGTCTTATTTTCCTTACATACCTCTTATTATAATGAAAACATGTCAGAATAAAAACTAGTGGTTACATATTATTATCAGATAATTTAGGCAGGATAGAAAGAAAGCCAGGTAGGATAGGATAGGTGAGGCCCAAGATGAAAGATTTATTTACAAAATTAATGTTCATGTACCTAAAACTACTTTTTCAAATTGGGTAACAAAATTGGAATATCAATTTGACTAGAAACAAAATGAACCGGTGGTAAAACTGTTGTACCACAATCACATTTCCTGCCAGACACAAAATCAAATGTACCCACTTTACATCTACAATGTGCACAATGTAATTTTCCCCTTGTCCATTGTTCTTCTTCAACTTTTTCTTTAATCCAATGAGGCAACTGATCTTCAAGGAGGTATATAAATTTTTTGGAATCATAGCTATCACAATTTTTCATACAAGGTGTTTTTTTGTATACAGCACTCAAATCTGATAGCAACACTTGTCGACATTTGTGGCACCTAACATTACCTACATTTAATTGACTTTGCATTGTTATTACAACCACTTTACATTCATGCCACTGAAAGTGTCTGTTTCTCTTCTTTACTGTTTAAACAACCCTGATATTTCATTGAAGATTTGTATTTACAATGGAAAATTGAAAACTCATGGATTGAAAACTATAGTACCTACTAGGTTATATTTAGTACCTGTTGAAGGTTGAGAGCCTCTTTATTTATTGCCATTTGCAAAACTGTATCATTTATTTCATATTAAATAACTACATATAATAATGAACAATGTAATAGAAAACTATTGGGAAAAATTAAAATCTTATTTTTTCTCTCTCTCTCTCGTCTGGCTTTACCACAGATCACTTTTTTTTTTCTCTCTCGTCTGGCTTTTACAATGATTAGCCAATGTCAAGTTTGTAGTTATTTGTAACAAGTTAGCTAAATTATACAAGTATGGACCCCATCTGTGCCGGCGCTCGCCGACATACGCACGGCATCCCCTTAGAGCGCTTTCCAGTCAGTTTTAACAAAAAAAACACTCCAAAAAGTCACAACACGCGCGCCAGCAAACGCCACCACAGACGAAGTCCCACAGATCACTATATACCAGTCTGGGCTTTACACAGATTAGCCAATGTCAAGTTTGTAAAGCCCAGTAAAGCCAGACAAGAGAAGAAAAAAAGGCCTTCGTCTGTGATGGTGTTTGCTGGCGCGCGTGCTGTGCTTGTTTGGAGTGTTTTTTTTTTGTTAAGAGTGGCTGGTTTTTGTGTTAGTTGGTGTTTTTTGGTGGTGGAACTGACTGGGAAGCGCTCAGATTCACACGTAAAAGTATTCTGTGCTATTCACAGACCAATAATCTCGCATTTCACAGACCAATAACATATTTGACTTATTTACTTCTTTTTTTTTTCTCTGTCGTCTGGCTTTACAAAGATTAGCCAATGTCAAGTTTGTTGTTATTTGTAACAAGTTAGATAAACTATACAAGTATGGACCCCGTCTGTGCCGGCGCTCGCCGACATACGCACGGCACCCCCATAAAGCGCTTATCCAGTCAGTTTTAACAAAAAAACACTCCAAAAAGGCAGAGCACGCCC
This sequence comes from Maniola jurtina, assembly GCF_905333055.1. Lineage (NCBI taxonomy): Eukaryota > Metazoa > Arthropoda > Insecta > Lepidoptera > Nymphalidae > Maniola > Maniola jurtina. The sequence continues at coordinate 8,531,265 of NC_060032.1, forward strand.
GCCAGCTAACACCGACACAGACAAGGTCCAGCTATTTACTTAATTATGTATATAGGTATTTATTTAGTGGATAAAAAATAAAAATTGTAACTGAAAAGTTATACTGTTGGCAGCACTGATCCACCTAGCTCAGACAAAGAATCAAAATGGACCTAACAGACGCGTATACCCAAAACAACAAAAAACCGGCCAAGTGCGAGTCAGACTCGCGTACTGAGGGTAATTAATCTGAGGGTACTCAGGTATTTTTTCCTACATTTTGCACGATAAATCAAAAACTATTGTAAGCCCGCTGGACCAACGGACGAGGCACGGGATCACCACATAAAAACACCAGAGTTTATACACGCTTTTATTAAGTTCTCGTAACTCTTATTGATGTACATAAAACAATCTCTAGTAATATCTATCTTGTTTATCTGTCAAATCCTAGGTCCTACTCTTGGACCACAGAGCTAGTCCCCTTTCGCTGGGTTCACACAGAGTATTCTACCACCACAGCGAAAGGGGCGGCGTTATATATCGCCACACCACCCCCCCTGGGAGAAAGGAAGATTATGCATCAAACGGGCGAGCGAAACGCACCTTCCGACCCGCCCGAGTGGTGTACTCAGCATCCTTCCATGTCTGCATGGGTTGAGAATCAGGTGTGTCATTAGGATTATTAGTGCGGGTGCGAGTGTGAGAAGTTTTAGGCGTCTGATTGTTTATGTGAATGTCTTCATTGGGATGAGCTTGTGATTCCAAGTAAGCTGGCTTGACCCGGTCCACGCTAACGACTACCTCTTTGTTCCCCCCACATACTGTGTTCCTGCTGGGCTTGCAAATGCTAGATGTGTTAGAGTATGTGCACACTAGAGGCTATGTTCACGCGGATATTAAAGGCGGTAACATACTCCTGGGCCTTAAGAAGGGGACGGAGCATCAGGCCTACCTCGTGGACTTCGGCCTCGCAACACGGATTAATGACAAGGAATTCAAGCCCGACCCCAAGTGTGCACACAATGGCACCATTGAGTATACCAGCAGGGATGCCCATCTAGGAGTGGCCACAACGCGTGGTGACCTGGAGATCCTGGGCTACAACATGCTGCAGTGGCTCACAGGACAGCTGCCCTGGGAGAAGAGTCTCCAGCAGCCCAAGACCGTGCAGGAGATGAAGGAGGCCTTCATGAGGAACGTCCGGAAGGAGATCACCAAGCTATCTGGCAGTGTACCTGAAGCCCTTATCAAATTCTTTGAATACATTAACACATTGAAGCCCAAAGACAGTATCGACTACAGCAAGTGTAAGAAAATGTTTGAAACCTATCTGAAGTCACAAGGAGTGTCCAGAAGCAGCAAGCTAGAGTTCACAAGCAAGAAGAAGAAGGGAAGTAAAGCTGTGAATGGAGATCAAAACGGACGAGGCACGGGATCACCACATAAAAACACCAGAGTTTATACACGCTTTTATTAAGTTCTCGTAACTCTTATTGATGTACATAAAACAATCTCTAGTAATATCTATCTTGTTTATCTGTCAAATCCTAGGTCCTACTCTTGGACCACAGAGCTAGTCCCCTTTCGCTGGGTTCACACAGAGTATTCTACCACCACAGCGAAAGGGGCGGCGTTATATATCGCCACACTATTATACATAAAAATAAATTAAAAATCTGTTTTAGAATGTAAAGGTATGATATATGCCCTTTCAAATGATACCCCACTTGGTATAGTTATCTTACTTTGAAAATTTTAATTATAAAACATTTTAATTTTTTTTAATGATGTAACCACAAATTCGCAGTTTTCAGATTTATTCCCGTACTTGTGCTATAAGACCTACCTACCTGCCAAATTTCATGATTCTAGGTCAACCGGAAGTACCCTATAGATTTTCTTGACCGACACGACGGACGGACGGACGGACGAGTGATCCTATAAGGGTTCTGTTTTTCCTTTTGAGGTACGGAACCCTAAAAATTTATGGCTGTTTATGTTTGATGTCCTCTTTGACGCAGTGGTCAATATGAAAGACAGACCAGTAACCCGGATGAAAGATCATTCGATTCCTAGCAAGGTCAATTTGGAAATTATAAATTTTCAAATGACTTAGATTGGATTGGCAGGCATTGGACGTGGCTATAGTTGTAGTCAAGGGTTAACTTGTCAGTAAAAGAAAAATACAATACTTCAATTACCTACCTACTATTTATAAATTAAATTGTCAGCAATTAAAAATAAGTATAGGTTTGATACAGATAATAATTAAAAAAACAAACTACAATTGGTTATACAATTATTTATTTATAATTACCTACTATATTGCATCTAAGGCGTGGTTTATATTAGTCCTGTATAGTAGTGTCCTAGTTTAGGGGCCAGGACTCCATGAAATGCGTGTATCTAAATTTGTTAAATAAATTTTTATTTCATTTCATATTAAGGTGGAAGCGACGGGCCTGCCCGCGAAATTCAAATTTAATTTGGTTTTTCGCAATTTGTAAACTAATACGAGAACGTAGGCATATGGTATTTTATATGCGACAATGGCAATGTCATCCTCATAGGTTCATATAAAAATCTTTACTTGAAAGGGTCCAGTTTAAGAAATTAATTCTAGTGTCGACTATTCTCACAAATTAGTAGTTTTTAATCCCGTGGGTACTCTTTGATTTTCCGGGATAAAAAGTTTTCTGTCAATTTCTGGGATGCAAGCTACCTCTGTATATACTAAACATATAAATCGGTTTAACGGATACACCTTTAAGAATGCCGTGGGAACTCTTTGATTTTCCGGGATAAAAAGTAGCCTATGTCCTTCCCCGGGATGTAAGCTAACTCTGTACCAAACAAAATCGGTTAACTGTTGGGCCGTGAAAAGCTAGCAGACAGACACACTTTCGCATTTATATTATTAAGTATGTCGTTAGCAGTAGGTACTACTGGTACCTACTGCTAACGACATACTACGTAGTTGATTAAATTATTATTGGAAAAAAGGGGAGGCTGCGTCACGTCTCTGCCAAGTTATGTTATATTAATCACGCAATTTTCAGTTGTGCGATTCAATAACATTTATGATATCACGTATATTTGAGTTGATCGAGACGATTGCCATTTGTGCTGCACTTCGTATGTTAACTTCGACGAATTTCATTATAATGCTGTTGAAGACTCTAGTGAACACTCCAATGATCGGGTTGACCAGCCAGTCGGTCAGAATATTGCCTGTGAAACGTACCCGAAGACGTCTGTAAAGTCACAATAATTTCATTTAGCATTACTTTTTTTTGAGAATCTTCTCAAGATACCTGATCTCTCTGAGGAGAGAGAATAAAAATCTATAAGGGTCCTGTTTTTTGCCATTTGGCTACGGAACCCTAAAAACCGGTCCAGTGCGAGTCGGGCCTCTTTCTTTAAGGGTTCCCTCATAATTATGTACGTCATATTTTGGGTGTATGAAACATTTATTTTCCGAACATCGCAATAAGCCGTGAAAGAAAACCCCAAAAAATGTTCGTTTGTTTTGGTCACAGTTTACAAAATATTATATAAATCGTTATTTTCAGTATTTGTTGAATACGGTATTTGGTATATAATATACCAACTGTAATTTCATATTCCTAACTAGTTTAGTTTTTGTGATAGCCCCCGTCTCAAAAATGGTCTAAAACTGACAATTTCGACGGCCCTTCGGCCTTTGAACGGACAGAATATATAGTAGCACCGTGCAAAAGGGTTCCATTTTTACCATTTTAGTACGGGACCCTAAAAAGCTATAATAACTATCCCGTGATATTAGGTAACTAGGTGTATGTACATGCTTACCCAATATTAGTGATTGAAAACTGTTGTAAATGAATATCATCGTTGTTGAAATCAATCAAGACATCCGCGGTCACGACGAATCGGTCCAGCGAACCGATGATGCCGCCGGTAGGTCCTATGTTCATTACCTTTACCAGATATTTGTAGTCGAACTGCAAGTCAAGAGTGGGATTTACGATAGGATACTGCCATAGTTGGTGCCTTTTGTAAACTACCTATATGATTTTTGAACAATAAATAAATATAGGTAGGTAACTAACTAAAATGGGACCACCTCTGGACCTGACCTACTAAACAAAAAAAACAAAATCGGTTCATATTTGCGGACTAATCGCGTAACAAACATAAAAATAATTAAAAAAACATACAGTCGAATAGAGAACCCCCTTTTTTGAAGTCGGTTAAAAAGCGTCACTTAATAGCCGACGCGACGTGTCGGCCTCCTATCGGCTTTCGAAGATAGCATTTTTTCGAAAGAACTAATTCACACAGTACAACAAACACAATTATACCATCACTACAGTATACGACTTATCATATACTAGCTGATGCCCGCGACTTCGTTCACGTGGATATAGGTTTTTCAAAAATCCCGTGGGAACTCATTGATTTTCCAGGATAAAAGTAGCCTGTGTAATAATCTATCTCCATTCTAAACAGCCAAATCCGTCCAGTAGTTATTGCGTGAAAGAGTAGAGAAACGTAATATACTTACCTATACACACTTTCAAACTTTCCCTTTTTTAACATGTTTTTGTTATTTTGATTAGTGTTATAGTGTGATAATTTATACATTCTTATTTAACATTTGCTTACTTATTCATTTTTCAAAACAAAAATCGGCCAAGTGTGAGTCAGACTCGCGCACCGAGGGTTCCGTACTCGGGTATTTTTCCGACATTTTGCACGATAAATCCAAAACTATTTTGCACAAAAATAAATAAGAATCTGTTTTAGAATGTACAAGTGAAGCCCTTTCATATGATACCCCACTTGGTATAGTTTTCTTACTTTGAAAATTGAAACACATTTTAATTTTTTTTAATGATGTAACCATAAATTTACGGTTTTCGGATTTATTCCTTTACTTGTGCTATAAGACCTACCTACCTGCCTTTGATCCTATAAGGGTTCCATTTTTCCTTTTAAGATACGGAACCCTAAAAATGTCACTAAGAATAAAGCATGTGGATAGGAGCTAAGTAGTTGCTCCTACAACAGATGGGTAGACGGGGTGGGGTTTATGGTTTTGAACTTGAACTGACGATCTCTTGGATTTCAGTCCACTTCTATAGTTGTCTGTGCAGCTCTTCGGCATTTCATAACAATCATCAGCAAGTTATCAGAGATAAGCAACTTTAATTAAGCTAAGTACCTTATATTTATCATATTAATCTGCAACGACTATTACCCAATTTGTTGATAAGAAGTTTAGTCCTCAAAAAACAATTAGGTACCTACTTAAGTAGATAAATGAGTTCATGAACATGCACTTATACTATATTCATGTTGAAATCTATAGAGCGCACTTTGACTTTGCTTAGACTTAAGTTTCAATTAAAACGAGACAGATTTATGCCAGCGGTATAACGCTGTCTCGTGTTAACAGTGTCTTAAGTCTGAACAAAACGCACTTTATAGATCTTAGCCTTAGATACCTACCTATCTACTTTTCTATTTAAAAAGCGTGAGCTCTTTATCCGTTCAATTGTTATAATTTAAGAGTGGTCTCTCCGTCACTCGCTTCATACAAACGTAGTTCCAATTTCATTTGAATATTAAGCAACCACAGTCCATGAAATTTTGCAGATATATTCTAGAAACTAATATCTATGTCTGTGGTTTTCCAGATTTCTGTTAAAATATTCGGTTTCAAAGTTAGGCGGTCTTAAAAATTTACATACAAATCTTTGAGCCCCTGTAATTTTAAAACTACATATTTTTAGAAAAATCTAAAACACCACAGACACAGATATTAGTTTCTAGAATATGACTGCAAAATTTCATGGACTATGGTTGCTTAATATTCAAATGAAATTGGAACTACGATTGTATGAAGCGAGTGACGGAGAGAGCCCTGTTAAGATAGACTTGTTATAATTTAAGATAGGCTGCAATAATTGAACTTGTAAAAGTTACTTAGGTTAAAATGCAACTTACTTCCAAGTCAGTAAATTGTAGCTGTAAGCGTACGCGCAACATTTTAGCGAAGTATTTTACGTCCTGGTCGCTGTGTCGGGCCACGTTTACCAGGCCCCTCATCTGGCCGTCATACAGCCGCAGCCAGGCGCTGTACGTTATAATTATAGGCTTCTAAAACATTAAATTTAAGCATTATAGTCTTTTTCGACCTAACACTCTTGGCAGAGCGGTCGTGGTCATCATGAATGGACGTTTTTGTGGACAGATGTTATACGCCTCACGAGCATTCGCCACTTTTCCCTGCTGGCCGATAGTCTGTTGCACTCGTGCACGGCACCGCCCACAGCGGACTTAATTCGGTCGGTCCATTGCATAAATTCAAATTCAAATTCAAATTCAAATTCAAAATGTTTTTATTCAATTAGACTTTTACAAGTTCTTTCGAATCGTCAAAAGCATCTACCACTACCACACACATAGGCGACCTTCCTCGCCCTCTAGTACCCTCCACCTTGCCCTGCACTACAAGACGCTCAAGAATTATATTACCATATTTTAGAATCAAACCTTTCATTAGTTACGATTTCCAGGCCTGCCTTCGCACCGGACGGCTCCCTTGCCGTGTTAACTTCTGCTGTTGCCAAGTATTTCTTGTCGGTCCCCATGTAGGGGCAAAAAGGAGTAAGTAACTATTTTTTTAATTGATATGGGTTTTGTTTTCGAGGGTTCTTAGGCCCTGATAACGAAAATGACGTCCATTTTCAAAATCTGGACATTATTTTTTTTGTTAAAAATTATAAATTTGGGTCATCATGACTCATGAGTGGCATTTTCGAAGTTTTTGGGATCTGATGGCGAAAATGACACCATGTTTTAATACAATTTTTTTTACAAATGTGGGTTCGGTGGGGACTTTTCACAATTCATTTATATATATTTATATATGGGTGACCCCAACATTCGTACTTACCAATTTAAGCTCTATGCGAATTATTGTAACTATAATATAATTTAGATCACATAGTGAAAAATGAGCTTTACCCTTTGCTAATATTCAATACACACGAACTAGTAGGACGCGTAGCGGAGCGAACCGAACCACTAGTTTACCTATTTAGTATTTACTTACAACTTCAAAACCCTCGACGATGTCGGGTAGATCCATGGGATCGAGACCGTTTTCTTGTAAAAATGGTACTATCATTGTTATGGTTTTATCCACATAATCGTTGACGGTAGCTGATAACCCGTGGCCCCATTTGACACTGTAATTTTATAGTTACATAAATTATTATCAAAACTAGTTATTAAATAGGTAGTGTTTTTATGTTAAGAATATACTTAACAGGTAAATTATAATCTGAACTAACAAAGATGATTGAATAATTACTACGTGGCTAGTTATTGTTATTCGTAGTAACAGGCGAACTAAATTAGTTAAGTTAGGTATGTCAGTATTAAGTATTGACTATTGATACATTTATATATACTTTGATCTACATATTCAATATTCATGATTGATACATACTCAGTTTTGCTTTGCATAGGGTTAGCGTCTGCCATTGCTAACATAGAAAACACACATAGAACGAGATTAAAACTTTTTCTATCCATTTTTAAGCTCCTTTGGGCCGTCACTAATATCATAAACAAATGCGTTTTTAATACAAACGTGTCGGAGCCAAGTAAATTATATATATAGTATAAGTATAATATTGATTATCTTATTATTGTATGTAATCTCGGTCATAAAGCGATTACAATCTTAATTCTTAATTAATTATTTCGTCAACATACTACTTGTGCGAGTTATTTTTGGATTATAGAAACATATAAATAAGACAAAAAAAAACAGAGCTATAAAATAATGTAGGTAATTAAAGTGAGTTCGTTTACAATAGAATACAAAATTACTAAAAATCACAACAACGTAAGGGGCTTTATAATAGGTCTCTTGGTTTTAAATAAAAGATATCTACATGAAAAACCAGAATGTATTCATTAAACCAATAATTAAAATAACATCGATATTAGTATATGTATCATGTATAATAATAATTAATAATCCGCAATTTAAAAATTTGCAATCAAAATGTTTAACCATAATATTATGTATATCAATATATTTAACCTATCAATATGACAAGTTCGTCTTAATCTTACCTACTTATCAAATAATAATAATTATATTAACTGAGCGTTTTAAAATAAAGTGGAGTTCGCTAAGAAATGCAAATAAATTAAAATACCTAAATAATAATATTAAACAATTGCACAAAATTAAATTACGCTGATTTTTTCGAAGGATCACTAAGCATTTTCCTTCTTTGTTTTAACATGTGCCCAAAGAGGTAAGGGAAGAATGGTATATAGAGTAACATGTAAAAGATTAGGAAATAGTAGTAATTAAAGATGAAATTCCACTTATTTGGCATGGACACGGTGAACAGTCGCTTCTCGGCGATCTCTTCCAGAGAATGGTACATGCAGAGTAGTTCGCCAGTTATACCCAGTGGATATAGAACGAGGAAAGTTGAATATCTGCAATAAAAACCAAATAAACTTATAATAGCCACACAACCATTACAGGCACTTTAAAATCTTATGAAGAAGACAGAACTACTTTGCACGAATTTTTTACTACTTAAGTGAAACTTTTCTTCTAATTTGGCATACGTTTGGAATAAATCCTTACTAGGTAATTACCTAATATAAAAAGATTTGTTCTGACTGACTGATCTATCAACACAGAGCCTAAATCGCTGAGGTCAGAAACTTGAAATTTTGACAGTAGATTTCTTTTATGACTGACACGATTTTTGGAAATTCTACCCCTAAAAAAGGGTTAAATAGCGCATGAAAGTTTGTATGAACGTCCTTTATTTTTAAGTTATATGCATGAAAATTGGTACTTATCTAATATTGGTACTCAGTTTGCCTAGTTAGGCATACATATTACGGAAAATATTCAAAAAAATAACCCTTGTTCTTACCTGAAGAAGGTAAGCATCTGTGGTACAGCATCAACCAAATTAAGCGCGTAATAAGCGTATCTGATTATTTCTGTTATAGACCAAGCGAGGACGCAAAGTGGAAGGCCTGGACTGACAGTGGCAGCTTCAGTGGCCAGCAAGATGCCTGCCACGAGGAACACTCTGGAGTAAACTTGCATCAGGACTACGAAGACACTGGATGGAACTAACCGGATTGCTGCGTGCAGGACCTAAAATAAACGGCGCTACTTAATTAAGCCCACTCTTTTCTGAATTGCGGCGCGAACACAAGTGTGGGTGGCTTCACGCCTTCGCGATCGCGAACTTCCCCGTCCAATGAAAACCAGCGCGAGCGCTACAGCTTGATCTGCGATGGCAAGATGTTTAATCGATTGATTCGATTGTTGAAACGTTTTTATGATTTTCGAGAAACTTTGAACAATCGAAACAATTTTCTGACTCGAGTCCAAGACGAGTCTCCATCGGGTATCAATCCACGGCTCATATTCGACTCGATCGACTTAAAAATTCAATAATTAGCAGATTTGATTTTCAGCTATCGAGAAGTTCATATTGCTAATCCATGTCCTATCTATCAATCCGACTTTTTGGTACCTACACAGATAGCTTGCATTCAGAAGATGAACGTATAAGCTATACCTTTTTGTCTCGGAAAATCAAAGAGTTTTACGGGATTTTCCAAAGAACCAACCAAAAACTGAACGAAGTAGGAGCCATCATCTAATACCTACTAAATCAAGTATTTTTAACCAAAAATTTGAAATCTGGAGCGTGACTCGTCACTATTCCACTCTCGAGTCGATGCCGCGGCCGGGATAGACGACGCGACGCATCAAGTTCGGCACGAGCGGCGAGTCCATTGAGTCGAAACAATCGAAAAACATCGCGATTGTTTTATTGAAGAGCGAGAGAATCTTTACCTCGATTGAATTAATTTAACTAGTTTTAAATTTAATTGCGGTGATTAAATAAAAAAGTTCTCTTTTTTTCTTCTTTTCTTTCAATGTCTGTTATTGCGCCCTTAGAATAAGATATTCGCGGAGCGCTAACGTAATCAAGAATTTTTCTGTGTCAGTTTATCGTGTAAAATAAACATTAGGCACATAATTCTCTAAATATGAAAATCAGTGTGATGTAGTTGATGAATTTTGTTTTTAAATTAAGTTGTTAACAGTTTCATTTTTTACCTTATGCCTCGAGCTTCAATAGACTGAGCAAAGGCAAAAAAACTTACAAGTTTTCCTTAACTGAGAGGTTAATGCCGCCAGATGCTCAATTTATTTCCAGTAAATTATTTAATAGAAACGTTTTTCCCCCGAAGGGTAAAAAACGTATATTTAGGTTTCAGCCGAAAGGCTTGACCCACTGTGAGAGATAACCCTTTAGAACATCAGCGCCATCTAGTAGTTCGTAACGACACAACCCGAGCATTGATTCGTATCGGCTCGGTGATTTGTGGAGGGGAGTCAGCGCACAGGCAGGTAGTGTCGGCCATTTTAATTTCAGTACTGATTTCAGGAATCGAAGCGAGGTGAAGCCGGTAAGGTATTTAATGGTGGGTCAAGCCTTTCGGCTGAAACCTAAATATACGTTTTTTACCCTTCGGGGGAAAAACGTTTCTATTTAGGTGTTCGAGCCTTTAGGCTTGACCCACTGTGAGATGTTTAATATCTGCCGGCGCTGACTTAGCGTACTGTGACTATGTATGGAGTATGATCCACTTAAAGATTATGTTCCATTTAGGGATGAGAAAATAAGATATTATTTTCTTAGTAATTAATATAATTCTTTCATCGTAATCACTAATATAATAAATAAGTATATTTAATTTGAACTCTTTAACACAATCACAGATATATTCATTCTAAATTGTAAAAAATAAATCAGACATTGCTTGATTTGCAATAACATTTCTTGTTCTAGCCTCTACTTCCTTAAAGTAGTGTTTCAAGAAAGTTGAGCTGCTACGCCAATTACCTTTGCGTAGCACCTCATCAATATCCAGGTTCTTGTTGACCCAGTTGTCTGTAGCAACAGCTGACCTGAAACTGCCGGGAGAGCCCTTGATTTTAGCATCTTTCAGAATTAATCTTAACCAGCCTGTTATTACAGATCTAGATGCTGCTTTGACTCTGTTCCGAGTAGTGATGAATAAGTTCGTTAAAGTTGGGTCTGCTTTCCTTCGCTGTTCTGATTTGTTTATCAGTTTTGGTATCCAATAACAGAGGTCAAACGTAGTTTTATCGCTCTTTGACAGGCACCAACCCGATTGCCGATAATTTGCATTATCTGTTTTTGACCCAAACGAGGGCCAGAATATGATTTGCTCTCTTGTAATCTGACAGTGTTCCGCGTCAATGTGGAGCAGCGTTAAGTCATGAACGCGACGACCTGTAGCGAGGAGTAGCAAAGTTGCCACATGTTGTGAGATTTGAAATAAACTGGAATCCTCGATTTTTCTCTGGCCCATCCAATTTACAAGATCAGCTACGTTCCAAATATATGAACATCGTTTAGGAGGGTTTTTCAATAAGATTGCTTTAATGGTTTTCTTCACTAATGGATGATCACTTAGAGGGGATGTGTTACAAGGCTTTGTGAAAGTAGAGATTGCTGACTTATGGACCAGTATAGTTCTTGGGGCTAGCTTTTTAACGTTGTAAAGATTAATTAAGTATCTGGCTAAGTCACCGGGACTTGGCGTTTTTGGAGATACATTGTTGTCTGATGTCCATTGTAACCATGCTCTCCAAGCAGGTCGGTAGGTTTTGAATGTGGATTGTCGCCAGGCTGATTGTATTAGCGTGCGTTCCGATTCACTCCAATTTGTTATCTCATTGGACCAGCCCGTACTTTCCATACCTCCAAAGACAAGTTCTGAATGTTCCGAGGTGGTAGGTTGGTTTGTAAGTCCCGAAGGTGGTCCTTTAGATTTTGGATTCTGTAGGGAGGACATATTGCTCTCTTCTTTACTTCGGCCCTCCAGAAAGCTTTCTCCCACTTCGGTATCACTAGGAGGTAGTGTCCTTGGGAACCATTCAGATGTTGTAGCACACGTGGAATTAGTGCTGGTGGTGGGAAGATCCAGGCCACTTTGTAATTCCATGGCCTGCTGAAAGCGTCCGTATATTCGCTCGTATTGTCCTTGTGGTCTTCGCTCACATACCTCGGAACTACTGCCGAGGATTTGCTCGCAAAGAGGTCTATTTCTGGGGTTCCCATTTTTTGAAATATTTCCTTCTGTATCGTTAGGTCGAGGTGCCATTCTTGGTGGGCTTTTAGGCGCGATAGGCAGTCGGCTACTCCGTTGTATCTGCCTGGCAGGTATTTTGGAATAATGGTGATTTTGTGTTGCTGTGCTAGATTCAGGATTTTTGAGGCAATGCTTAGGAGTTTTTTTGATTTCGTCCCACCCTGTTTCCTTATGTAGGAGGCCGCTGTTCTGTTGTCGGTCTGAAATAAGATTGTTCTTCCCGAGACCTCTTCTAGGTTCAAACGAAGCGCATCGAATAAGGTCCATAATTCCTTTTGATTGCAATGCCAATGACTTTGAGAGATACTCCAGTGACCCGACAGCTTCTTTCCGTTTATTATAGCGCCCCATCCAATGTCTGAGGCATCGGTGGCTATGAAGATTGATGCTGGGGCGACTTGAATATCCGATGTTTCCGTAATATTTTGGAGCCACCAGTTTAGTTCTTCCTTTACTAGATCCGGCAACGGGTACTTTTTGTATCTTTGTATGTCCGGGAGTGATTTTGCTGCGATCTGCATGCGTCTGCAATATAGGAGGCCTAGTGGGATTACATTGGCCGCAAAGTTTAATTTGCCTAATAACCGCTTAGCGTCCATCCAACACCATTTGCCTTTAGAGAGAGTATTCAGGATTGAGTCTTTAATATTGGAAATTTTTGAAGTGGGTAAGATTTTCTTATTGATTTTTGTATCCCAAATTAAACCCAAATACTCTATGCGTGTTTTTGGTCTCAGATCCGATTTGGTTGTGTTAATGTGCCAACCTAATTTTTTGAGAAACTCTACTGTATCGGATGCCTGTTCAGCTAATATATCGGAATTCTGATTCATGAGCAAGAAGTCATCTAAATAAACGATAACTCTTATTCCTTTTTCACGTAATAGAGATGCAACCCAGTTAGTAGTTTTACTAAAAATTGACGGAGCACTTGATAATCCAAAAGGTAAGCAATTCATGTTGTAGATATTGCTATTAAACACAAAAGATAAATATCTTTTGTGTGACTCTTGGATGGGAATATGATAGTATGCATTCGAGATATCAATTTTTACTAAATAATCCCCCTGCTGTACCGTCTGTGATACCTTCGACAGGCTTATAAGTCTAAACTTTGGTGGCTGGACGTAGGAGTTTAGACGACGCAAGTTGAAAATTAATCTATGAGAACCGTTAGGTTTTCGTCTTAGGAAAATTGGTGATAAATATCCGGATTTAAAAGTGTTAAGAGTAATTGCACCCATATTTAGTAGCTCTTTAATTTGTTTACACATTTCGTCTGAGCTTTTGGGTTCATACGATTCGATATTACAGTTGGAAAAAATCGTATTAGGTGGCTTTTTACTAAAGGGTATACGGTAACCCCTTATAACACTTAAGATTGTCTCTGATGCTCCTAACAATTCCCATAGATCTAAGTTAAAGCCAAGCTGACCAGCTAGAAATACCTGCAAATTAGGGCTTCTTTGTAGTGGTTTGAGAGGTCTTGGCTTTGTTAGTACCGGACGTGCCACTATCTTGTTTTGAGCGAAAGTCACGAAAATTACGCTGTTTTTTAATTTTGTGACTATACTCTTTAAAGTTTTTAGATCCTTTTGAGGTTGAATTCTTCTTTCCAGTCTTATTATTGGGACTAGTTTTCTTCGGAAAGATCTTATGTGCCCCCCCCTGATCCTTTATCACTTCGGATAATTTTTCTTCAGAAAATAGGTGATTGTCAGAGGGTGGTATGTCATGAAGAATATTGCTCAGTACTTTGTTCGCAGGTTTGTAGATCTCTCTTCGGGCTTGAATGATTTCGGCCCTTCTGCCACAAGAGTATTGCAGTAGCCCGTCAGAAATTTTCCTAAAAGGGCTGTCTGCGCCAAGCATACGATCTTGGATTTCCCTGCGGGTGTTAGGATCCATTTTTTGGCAGGCTTCCTGGAACGCTTTTCTTTGCAGCAGCAACCCATATGTAATGGCCCCCAGGGTCATATCTGTCTTCTCTAGTTGTGCTGTTGAAGACCAGTTAGGTGTCAATGTTGCTAAATGACTGTTTACCTTAAGTGCCGCAAACACTGGCGTAGCATGGAAGGTTTTTTGCACGTCGGCATATCTAATATTCTTCCATCCGTCCTCATTCAGTCGTTGGCACTTTCGACCTTGATCCACGAGGTTCGGATCAGCCTTGGCCAGTTTGGGTTCAGCTTCCGTTGTGGATGGTGAAAAGTCACACTGTGGAATACTGTTGGTTCCCTTAATAGTGGCCAGTCGTCGCTGGGCCTCGGCGATTTGCGCCACTAATGTAGCTTCTTCAGAATCGGCATCCATTGGGGTGCTTGATGATGAGGTGTTTTCCTGGGGTAGAACATTCAGAGAGGGACTTTCAAATACATCCTCGGGTTCGGTACTGTCTGGTACTGATTCGAAAGACTCGTTTAGTTCGGAAGTGCCTCGGTCACTCTTAGAGGCGAGGATTGAAACCCGGTTTGCTACGCTTTCGATCGCTTGGGTTTGTTTTGTAAGGAGATCCATCATTTTTGCCATGAATGAATCTGTCACAGGAACCCTGTTTGGTTCTGACGATTCGTAGCGTGGTGTTTTGTTGCCACGCAAGCTGATAGGGGATGTTGAGCCCCTTTTTCTCAGTGTGCATTCGCTAGTCGAGGCTTCATCTCTTGCTGTCAGCCGCGGTTTCAGTAATTTCACTGTCTTAATAAAATCCTCGTAGGATTTATCATGGATCTTCTCCATAATGCTATGCGGGGAATATAATAGCGCCCTCCCCAGAGGCCATTCTAGTAATTTCCTTTTAATCAACCGATATTTCTTTTCCGATAGAGATGCGTCATTTGGGCAGTATGCCATAGCCATCTCGGCCGTCGGTATGGCGAACCTTAATTTTGCCTCTATGCGGGACGATATCTTTTCCCCAAACAAGTCTGAGTAAGATAGATCTTGGATCTCCCACGACCTCCAGTCATCGGGATAGGTATCTTCAATAATTTGAATTATTCTGGAGAAGAAACCTTCTTGTTCTGGTGAGACTGGTCTGAGACATAGTTCTCCCATAGTTGTGGACGCCATAATCTGGAAAGGTAGCGAAAACGTCATATGAGATGAGTTGTGCTAGCTACAACTTTTTACTAGTTGACGCGACGACGCGGACGTATCGATTAATACGACCCGTCGTCTCGATTGATGCGACCAGTCATCTCGATTGATGCGACCGGTCGTCTCGATTGATGCGGCCGACGTCTCGATTGATGCGGCCGGTCGTCTCGATTGATGCGACCGGGCGCATGGGTCGTTGGATTGGGAGTCTTATCGATGCGACTGGACGTCTCAATCGATGCGACCCCCGTCTCAGTCGATACGACTGACACTGGAATCCTTTCCGACCTGTCATGGTGCTACTCTGCCATTACCTAAGAAAGGTTTTCTGGCAGTTTGTCGTTCATTGCGAGACGACAAGAATTTCATAATAAGATTATGAAATAGTTCGTAGCGTGAGCTACGAATATTATATGTGCAAGAGCAACATATTTTAGCACCAGCTTACATGAGTGATTTCCGTATCAAACTACGGACACTCATGTAAGATTGTTAATGATTAGTTAGTTATTAATGTAGGTACGAGTACTTACATTTGAATGATCTTTTATTTTTATTCAATGTTTGAAAATATTCTGTAGAATTAATTTCTTACTGACGACGCTGAGATTCAAAAGCGTACTGTAATTAAAATGGCCGACACTACCTGCCTGTGCGCTGACTCCCCTCCACAAATCACCGAGCCGATACGAATCAATGCTCGGGTTGTGTCGTTACGAACTACTAGATGGCGCTGATGTTCTAAAGGGTTATCTCTCACAGTGGGTCAAGCCTAAAGGCTCGAACACCTAAATAGGTAGGTACACTATGTACTACCTAGGTGCATAGTGTACCTACCTATTAAACCAACAAAGTGTGTTGATAATTTAAAGAGTAGTTGTATTATATCTAACTAGTTACTAAGTTTCGTTAGTAAAAATAAAATCATTTAAATTAAAATCATTTAACCTAACAGAAAAGCAGTAATTTACCTACCTACTTTCCATTGTTTTAATTTAAATGCATAATTGGACAATTTGAATACAATCAATACAATGACATTCACTTAACTAGATTATAATATTGAGGGTAGATGCTTTGTGTTACCCTGACAATGTTAAATAAAGCGTAGTAAAAAAACTTAAACCAGGCCGGTTCACTCAGTCACGAAAGTAATGAACAAAACAATATCCTTTTAGCCAGAGAATCAAATCTCTGACCAATAGCTATTTTTACCCGACTACGGCAACGCGAAAAGGGTTATTTATGATTTTAGCAGTCAATCTATACTAATAAATAAAATTGAAGTGTCTGTCTGTAATTTCGAAATAACTACCTCATATTAAGCTCATATGGTTATTTGAACGATACCAACACTGAATAACACGTTTTTAAAATTTTTGTCTGTCTGTCTGTCTGTCTGTCTGTCTGTCTGTCTGTTTGAAAAGGCTAATCTCCGGAACGGCTGAACCGATTTTGACGGGATTTTCACAGACAAGTTGAGTATTGACCAGGGCGTAAAATAGGCTACTTTTTTAACCGACTTTCAAAAAGAGAGTTGTGTTTTTCTACCTATGTACACCGAAATCTCCGAGATTTCTGAACCGATTTGCGTAATTTTTTTTTTAATCGATAGAGAAACTTTGCTACATTGTTTCATAAAAAATTTGGAGTCCAACTCCTCAATCCTGATGCTGCAGGGGATCTGACCAATCCACGCGGGCGAAGCTGCGGGCATCAGCTAGTGTATGTATGTATGTATTAGGTTTGTATTTTTTTTTTGCTACCTATTGTATTGAGTGGAATATCAAATGAAAGAGGAACAAATTCTGAGTTCTTAAATATCTACAATATCTATAATACAATAAATGATAGTATCTACAATTTTAAAATACACCGAGCTGTAGAAAAGCAATTTTACAGTATATTTATCGCTATCTATCGGCAGTTCGCCGGTAGTAGTCGCCGTCAGATTTAGTGCCGTTTAGCTTTATCTTGTAAAGGCAGAATTTGGCTGTAAACAGAGGGGATATTACCAAAAACAAAACTTTGTAACATCCCCTCTGTTTACCCATATCTATACTAATAAATAAAATTGGAGTGTCTGTCTGTAATATCAAAATAACTACCGCATATTAAGGTCATATGGTTATTTGAACGATACCATAACGGAATCACACGTTTTTAAAATTTTTGTCTGTCTGTCTGTCTGTCTGTTTGAAAAGGCTAATCTTCGGAACGGCTGAACCGATTTTGACGAGACTTTCACAGACAAGTAGAGAATTGACCAGGGAGTAACATAGGCTACTTTTTTAACCGACTTTCAAAAAGGGAGTTGTGTTTTTCTACCTATGTACACCGAAATCTCCGAGATTTCTGAACCGATTTGCGTCATTTCTTTTTTAATCGATAGAGGAACTTTGCGACATTGTTTCATAAAAAATTTGGATTCCAACTCCTCAATCCTGATGCTGCAGGGGATCTGACCAATCCACGCGGGCGAAGCTGCGGGCATCAGCTAGTTCGCAATAAAGAAAGATTTGATTTGATTTGATTTCTAGAATATGATCGACAAATATAATGGATAGAAGATATAACGCGTGCCTGGAGCGTAGATGCGGGAGGAGGGGTGTGATTTGTCAACTTGTGACATCTATCACCCTCCCGCACCGCTCCACTACTGCAGGAGCCTTCTCATGCGCTATACCTGTAGTACCTGCCAAGTCATTTTACTTACCTCTAACAATGCTGCGTTTTGGAATATTAGCACCGTCCATTTGATTTCTTGCCAGAAATTATCTAGTGTACCGCGATTTAAAAAGTACGTCAAGGACTGCAATAGTAAATATGACCATCTGAAAGAAAATATAGGGAGCAATGAAAATCAAAAATTCGGACCACCAAGACGAGAGAAATCTTACTCTTCGTTTATCAAGGTTGTTGAAACATCTAGATAAGTAGGTATTTAAATACTTTCAAAAGAAAAAATAAACCAGATCCGAACCAAAGTTTTGGTTTTAGTTAAAGAGTATAGAGTTATACTCGTGTATAATTCATTAATGCGAAAGTTTTTGTTTGTTGGTTTATTGGTTTGTCCTTCAATCACGCCGCAACGGAGCAACGAATCGATATGGTTTTTTGCATAGATAAATAATATATATAGCTTGGCAAGAGTGACACAGGCTGCTTTTATCCCAGGGAAACAACCGGATATAGTTAAAGACTTGGAAAATCATATTGACTTTTTGATCCCGGAAAAAAGGGAGTTCCCAGGGGATTTTTTAGAAAATCTAATTCCACGCGGACGAAGACACGGGCATCATCTAGTATTTCAATAACAAGGGTCCAATGGAAGCTGAATTTTTTTCAAGATTGAGAAGTCACGGGCATTGATTTAGTTAGTGCTTAGGTAGGTACATTGTACCTACCACCAACTTAGTACTTAGTGAACCTACCTACTTAGTGAAGAACGGAGTAAATATTTCTCGTATATAGTCTAACAAAGTTAATAGGAAAAGTATGTAATTAATAATGATTTATGTATATTTTATGTGCGCTATGACAACATCACAACAAGCTAAGGCAAAGGTCATAATAATATACCTACTGCGGAAGAAATATTATAACACATACCTACATTAACTTAGGTAAATTCTTAAGTAAAATAAAAAACCGGCCAAGCGCGAGTCAGAAAGAAACAAAATAAGTATTTATACATTTTTAACTACGTCTACAATCTAATTCTGTACTTTTAACGAAGAATTCCACTATCATTCAAATAAGCATACACAGTACCTATCATGAATTCATGACGAGCGCTCGCTAAATCAAGACCATATGTTTTCCATTCAGAGCTCCGCTAGTCAAAGTTCGACAGTGACCTATACAACGTGAGAACTCAGCTCTATTTATGTATGTCCGTTCCTATGTCCGCTTATAACTACGCAATGGCTAAACCGATTTTGATAAATGATACGTCACTAGAATCCAGATTCGGCTTGATGGCGCGAGTCTCACTGAGTATCTACATAAAATAAAATAAAAAATTGCTCATTGGGTACCTACATAAAATTTAAAAAAAAAATCCAAATGGCGGATTTTCAGAGCGGGCTGAAAAAGATGCAAACTGCAGTCAGGCTTTTTAGGGTTACGTACCTCAAAAGGAAAAACGGACCCCTTATAGGATCACTTTGTTGTCTGTCTGTCTGTCTGTCCGTCCGTCCGTGCGTCCGTCCGTCCGTCCGTCCGTCGTGTCTGTCAAGAAAACCTATGGGGTACTTCCCGTAGACCTAGAATCATGAAATTAGGCAGGTAGGTATCTCTTATAGCACAAGTAAAGGAATAAATTTGGAAACCGTGAATTTTTAGTTACATCATAAAAAAAATTAAAATGTGTTTAAATTTTCAAAGTAAGATAGAAGTGTTTTTGAATTTTCAAAGTAAGAAGGCTTTACTTGTACATTACAAAACAGATTTTTATTTATTTTTACGCATAATAGTTTTTGATTTATCGTGCAAAATGTCTAAAAAAATACCCAAGTACGGAACCCTTGGTGCGCGAGTCCGACTCGCACTTGGCCGGGTTTTTTAACAAAAAGTGTTTCCTCAATCCTCACTGAATAATTTAACATGTATCTGTGTACCAATCTATGTAATAGTTACACAATAGTCTTCTCGCTGTAGGTAGGTAGTTGATAACAGCGATATCCATATTCCATACTAATAAAATCCATACCAATCCATATTAATATTATAAATGCGAAAGTCTGTCTGTCTGTCTGCTACCTTTTCACGGCTGAACAGTTTAACCGATTCTGACGAAAGGTACAGGGTTAGCTTATATCCTGGGGACGGACATAGGCTACTTTTTATCCCGGAAAATCAAAGAGTTCCCACGGGATTCCTAAAAACCCATCTGCTAAACCGTATGTAATTGTATGAAATTTGATGCCGAGGTAGCTTGCGTCCCTGTAATTGACATAGGCATTTTATCCCGGAAAATCAAACAGTTCCCATGGGATCCCTAAAAACCTCTATCCACGCGGACGAAGTCGCGGGCATCCTCTAGTAATTGTTATAAATGCGAATGTGTGTCTGTCTATCTGCTGGTTTTTCACGGCCCATCTGTTTAACCGATTTTAACGCAGGGTAAGCTTGCATTCCGAGGAAAGACATAGGCAACTTTAGGTCCCGGACAACCTAAATCCACGCGGATGAAGTAACGGGAATCATATAGTAACAAATAAATAAATAAAAATTCATAAATTTTGACATCGCGCGCTCAGATCGAGAGAGTTAAAATGGAATGTATACCTACACAGTTTTGTTTTCACTAGGTGTGGTCAACTTTCAAAGTTTTACTCATGTTACCTGCTCAAGACGACTAACTACCTTTCACTTTGACTGAATTTAATAATAATAATAAAAGTTACACACATACCCATAATAATTGGACTGCATTATGGAAAATCGAATTAAGCGGAAAAATTGAAAAAAAATATGAATGCAGATATGCAAGCAAGGTAATTTGTCCCTTTTTTAATCCCTTTGCAGGATGTTTTTCAGGCTTATTTTCAAATAAAGTACCTATCTACTTTGTATTAAAATATTATGTAAGTTATATTATTTGAATTTTTAAATTATTTTAGTTTTGGAAAGTGATTTTTAAGTTTGATTTTGAGTTCTTTGCATTAAAATATATGGATAGCAAGTTTTAGCCTTTAAATAAGAAAAGTCAAAGCTTTTTAATTTCTAGAAAATGTTTGTTCAGTTTGAATTTGCATACATTGTATTAAAATTATATGGATTTAATCTTATTTGGCAATTGATTTCACCCAAACCAAATTGCATTAAAGTACATTAAAGTACCAATTGCATTAAAGTACCAAATTGCATTAAAGTAAGAATGGAGTACATTATTGATAAATTAAATGATTTGAATAAAGCTTTAATACATAACCAAACTAAGCTGAAGAAACCTATAATTTAAGAATTATGCATTGTAATATTTTCTCGATTAGTCTAGGCTATACACACATCCAAATTATAGATTCAGGAAAAAATGTATGCACCAACAATGTAGTCCTGGAAACTAGATTATTCAATTCAAACAAGAAGTTAGAATTTAAAATGAATTTTATACCCAGTAAGATTCGACTAAACTTTTCTTCTTTGGCCATTTAAAGATTGTCAGTCACCCTACCTAAAAATTACTTCAGGAGCATATCCAAATACAATACCAAAACTTTTAAGCAATTATTGTACTTACTTAATTCACTTTAATATTTTCCAATTTATTTTATAGATTCATATTAAACTAGATGATGCCCGCGATGTCGTCTGCGTAGATTTTGGTTTTTTAAATCCTGTATTAACGCTTTCATTTTCCGAAATAAAAAAGTAGCCTATATTTGTCTACAGTATGCAATCTATCTCTGTACCTACTTTGTTTGTATAAACCCCGTAGAAACTCTGATTTTCCGGGTAAAAGTAGCCTGACTTGTGTCCGTCCCCGGGTCGCAAGCTAATACTGTACCTTTCGCCAAAATCGGTTAAAAGGATGGACCGTGAAAACGTAACGGAGACACATTCGTACGTATAATATTATATTACAGACATAATATGGATAAAATTATTATGTACACCTAATTACTACTCACCCCAATGTTTGAATACCGTTATAAACGATTAGGTATGACTTTCCCACGAAAGATAGTTCTGTGTGTTTGTGTTTTTTTAAAGAATTACTAGACATTTTGATTTTTTCCTACAAAACGGCAAACACAACTATTAAGACCGTAAATAAAATTAAACTAAGTTAAAAATTTAAAATCAAAAATGTTGCTCGCGTCAGGTAACTCAAGTCATTAATCATTAATCAAGTACAAAGAGGTGTAACAAAGAGTATGTAACTTGGTATGTAAGGATGTTATCACTAGTGTCGTGTAAGGTCTTTGCTAGTGCCTAGTCAGGTAGGTACAAGAAGTACAATGTAGTCGGATTACTGGTCAGACCAGTGGCACAGTGGTCTGTGGTACCTACCAAGTTCCGTGATTGTAGACGGACCTACGTCTGGTCTTTACACCCGACCAGTGCTTGCTGTCTGTCGCAACCTTGGTCGCAACTTGAAGCAAATACCAACAATACTGGTACCATTTCCATAGACATTTTTGGTACCATTTCCATAGACATTTTATATTATTTACTAGCTGATGCCCGCGACTTCGTCCACGTGGATTTAGATTTTTAAAAATCCCGTGGGAACTCTTTGATTTGCCAGGATAAAAAGTAGCTTTGTAACTCTGCGTCCTTTCAAGTATCTTTAGGCTAAAAATCAAGTTGATTGGTTGCTTAGTCGGGGCGAGCAAATCCCGTGGGAAGTTTTGATTTTGCAGGACAAATTAGCCTATCCGTAATAGCCTGTCCCCGGGATACAACGTGTTTCTCTACCACGTAAAAACATTTAAACGGATGATCCTTTAAAAATCCCGAGGGATCACCAGGATTTAGGGATGTAATTCCTTACAGCATCAGGGTTGAGGAGTTGGGTTCTCGAGGTCAACGACAAAGTCTTTACTTGGTATAGATATCTTCAATATCAATCATCAATTTATAACCGACAGTTTCTAAATCCCATCAGTTTTGGTTGTCAGGTCCCCTGCAGCATCAGGATTGAGGAGTTGGAATCCAATTTTTTTGTAAACCATGTCGCAAAGTTCTTCTATCGATTAAAAAAAAAATACGCAAATCGGTTCTGAAATCTCGGAGATTTCGGTGTACATAGGTAGAAAAACGCAACTCCCTTTTTGAAAGTCGGTTGAAAAAGTAGCCTATGTTACGTCCTGGTCAATCCTCTACTTGTCTGTGAAAGTCCCGTCAAAATCGGTTCAGCCGTTCCAAAGATTAGCCGTTTCAAACAGACAGACAGACGACAGACAGGCAGACAAAAATTTTAAAAACGTGTGATTCAGTGTTGGTATCGTTCAAATAACCAAATGAGCTTAATATCAGGTAGTTATTTCGAAATTACTCGACCGTGGACCGATTAAGGTCACCTTGGCTGAGAGCTGGTTAACAATCGTACTTGGTCTATGGTTGGCACCTTGTTTTCCTGGTCGGTGATGTGATGGCAAGTTGATGGTAAGACAAGTGGCAACACTTAATGTCCTTTCATTGGTCTCTGTGGTTCTGACTTCTGTGGGTCTGTATCTGTGGTCCTTTCTTTCACATCAATTCAAGTGCGAAGGTTAGCAATTATTTTTATTAAATAAATTAGAAATTAAAAACTGATACTCTATTGATCTAAATACCAATTTTTATAAATATAAATTTCAATATCGTGTTTCACTTTCAGTAATCAGGGTCAATCCCTTCAATTGTCATAATGGTCGCCGCAAAGAAACAGGTAAGCACCACGTGTTTCTTCATAAAGTGTGATGTGGACTTATGGCATGATTATTTATCATTTCTTTTAAATAATCTCCTATTACTACAAGTCCTAAATTAAATGTTACTCGATAGGCTCGCTTTTTCTGTATTTTGCGGGGTTGAGATTGTAACATACACTTTTGAGGTTAAATCAAGCTTGACTTGAGTTCTTTTTATTCATTGTTATAATAATTAATTTTTAATACAGGTTTAATAATATCTAAGATAAGAAGGTACATAATTCCTTCATAGATTATTCACACAGTGTATTTTTTATTTCCAGAAAAAGACCATTGAGTCTATCAATACCAGACTGGCTCTGGTTATGAAATCTGGCAAATACTGTCTTGGCTACAAGCAAACTCTCAAAACATTGCGTCAGGGCAAGGCCAAGCTGGTCATCATTGCTAAAAATGCACCACCACTAAGGTGAGACTACTGAGAAGTAGAGTTCCCTTTATAATGAATTCTTGGGAAGCATATGGAGTCTTCGGACTAAGAAGTATGGTTTCCCTAAATGAAGTTCAGTAAAATTACTCATTTAAATACCTTTAGTACTTGTCAATTATTATCTTAAATATCAATTTCATTTCAATCTAATCTGAAGTAAGCATTTAATTACTGAACTTCAATACTTGTGGGAACCCTATGGAGTAGTCTGAATCCATTTGCTTTTAATAGGCAGGTGAGATCCACTTATTTAAATTAGATAGGTATTCTAGCTAATATTATAGAGGAAAGATTTTTTATATTGTAGATAATGGGTACATACCACAATTAATATTAATTTTGTGGTGGAAGAATGATTCTGTTGTTTGTAATTGTTTCTTATTTACAAAGGTATGTACAAATTATACTAAAATAAAAACCTACATGCCAAATCTCAAGTTTCTAGACTTAATAGTTTGCGCTGTACATTGATTATATTATCGACCCTAACATGGGCAATTCTAGTTTAGTGGTCTAGGTTTTAATATATAAGAACAATAGGACATTGTTTTTGAACCCAATCGTGACCACCACCATCATTATCAACTGATGGACATCCACTGTTGAACATAGGTTGCTTGTAGGGACTTCCACACGCCACTGTCGTGTACCACCTGAATTCAGTGGCTCCCAGTGACTACTTTGACCCCAGTAAAAAAAAATTTTTTGTTACAGGAAATCTGAAATTGAGTACTATGCCCTGTTAGCCAAAACTGGAGTTCACCACTACAGTGGCAACAACATTGAACTAGGCACTGCATGCGGAAAGTACTACAGAGTGTGCACACTAGCCATTACGGATCCCGGAGATTCTGACATTATTACAACACTCCCAGAGGCGACAGCTTAGATATAATAAAACTAGTACTTTATAAAACTTCTTTTATTCCTCTTATATCTTAATTTATTCTAACAAATTTAAAAATATATTATTGCTGTTACTTTCAATTGGATGCCTGTGGCTATCACCTGAGTGACTGCTCTTTACAAGCAGCTGAGCACCTTATGACTGAGATGCATTAATATTGAAGCAATAATAAAATATCTCTGTACACTTGCTATGGGTCTATTACTATTTGGTTTGCTATTTTACTTTCATATTATCAAGGTATGTACCTACCTATACTAATAAGGGTAAAAAATTTAGGTAGTTTATAAATTAGACAAAATCTAGTAGAAAACAACTATTAAAATATTAAGTTACATCAAAAAAAAATTGTGTGCTAAATAAGTAATTGAAATCTATCTATCAATGCTACAAGATAGGTGCTTAGTAACAGCTAAGATGGGGCGCACTTGTCTAGTAGGATTCACACTAGGTAATTTGGAGGATAATAGAGAAGTTTGAGCTACTTTAGACAATAGCTGGAGACAGGCTATTTTCAAATTCAGCACAGGATAATTCTAATTATGTAATTACTATAATATATTATATACTAGTGACGAATACTCTAGATCAGATTTTAATATAATATTAGAGTTACAAGACAAATCACTAATTCACATGAATAATGGAGCCAATAAGAAATTAAAGTTTGCTGCTAAGTCAAATAAATTCAGTAGATAATGTATAACACTTGATCACAGTAATTTTCTAGGATGAAAATAAACCATTTCTTGACAGGCCTGCAGTTTCCTTATCAGACAGAGGAACTAGCATTGAACCTGGTATGGGTGGTTGCATTTCTAAGTCTCTTAAATCATTGACTTTAACTTTCAGATTGCTTCGCAGTTTGTTAATATCAATGTTAAGTTGTTTTTGATCAGCTTCTAGAAGTGTTTTGGTATCACTCAATTTGTGTTTTATAAGAACTGAACCCACTGTGACCCAGCACTTTGTTTGACAAGCTTTACTAATGTCTCTGAGGGCTTCACGATTCTGATTTCTCCTTTTATCCAAAAGCATTATTTCATGTTTATCGTTGAGGATTTCTTCTGCTAATTTTTCAATTGAAATGAGATACTTTAAAACTTTGGCTTGGTCCATCTTGGTCATCCATACAAAAAGTTTAAAGTATAATTTTAGTTCAAATTCAATTTGGTTTTAGTTTCTTCTAGATCTGTCATCTGTACTTGCACCCCTGTGCAGTTGTGCACCAATTATTTTAGTTAGTTTTTATTTTCCAGTTGTTACTTGTCACTATAACGTAATGACTATAGTACTTCTTTTAACACAATTAACATTTGTCTTGGAGACAACATTTGTTGCTTAAAATAGTAAATACCTATCTTCTACCTAGTTGTTTTGTGCTATACTTGTGCCTGAACCCTGAATCACTAGTGATTACCGTATATTCATGTGGTGATTACATACTCTTTGCCCTGAATTCAGAAACAGTAAAATCAATTATCAAACTTGTATTGTTATCAGTGACGGATTAAGACTACTTGATGCCCTAAGCAATCCATGCCTGTGGGCCCCCCTATCCGTATGTCAACTAGAATCGGTCTTTAATTAAACCTTTACCGCCTAAAAACATTAGTGTTTTGTAAAATAAGATGATGAGATGTAACATACTTTAGAAGTGGAGTAGGTGCGACAACAATAAAAACCAAAGCCTAATTATTTATTTATTTATTGAAATGCGCCTTGCGGCTTTCGGGGACATTCGAATTGTTGGGCAGCGAGTGGGCAAGCGGGAGTGGGGTTATGATTCTAGATCGGACTCTATGTCAACTTAAAACACGCGAATTTTCAAATTAGTACTAGAAAAGTTTCTACTCTCACGTCACCAAAACCACACCAAAAAAAGTTTTTTGGTGTGGTTTTAATGGTGACGTGAGAGTAAGACGTGAATGCCCTAAAGACGGATTTTTTTGTGCTTCTTCTGGTGCCCCCTCAGACGTGATGCCCTAGGCAATTGCTTAATTTGATTAAGGGTTAATCCGTCACTGATTGTTATCAAATTACAATTATTTCTTTATTTTATTTCTTGTTTTTTTTTTTCAACCGATTTTTCGGGCTACGGCTCTGGAGTCTGGGCTCTAGCTCCTATATGTTATTGGTCTGTTTCTAGCTCTTTTGATCATGTCAATCACGTATGTCAATGTCACATGTTCACAGACATTGTATGGTATGGATCTTAGAGCACAGAGTAGGTAGGTAGGTACTTTGTATGGGTGAACTGGGATGAACCAATGGTCACACGGAGTGATTACATACTCTTTTTTTTTTTTTCTCTTTCGTCTGGCTTTACAAAGATTAGCCAATGTCAAGTTTGTAGTTATTTGTAACAAGTTAGATAAAACTATACAAGTATGGACCCCATCTGTGCCGGCACTCGCCGACATACGCACGGCACCCCTTTAGAGCGCTTTCCAGTCAGTTTTAACAAAAAAAAAAACACTGCAAAAAGGCAGAGCACGCCCGCCAGCTAACACCAACACAGACGAAGTCCGATTACATACTCTTTGATGGTCACAGTCCGCCGAGGTAAATTAGTGTATTATCTATGGTTCGCCGCCAAAGAGTATACTACCACTTACCTACGTTGACGTTCTGCCGCCGCCGCCGCCTGCAGCAGACCGCCATTTTGTTTGTAAAGCCGAGCCCCGTAGCGCATAGCGTCCTGTAGGAAACCGATAACCTCAAAATTATATCTTAATTAATTGTAATGAAAAGTTATAGAATTTAAGCAAATGAACTGATTGAGAATTGAATTATAACTGAGTGATTAATTATTGTACAATAAAAGCTCCATCATGGAAGGCCCAAATCGTGGATTCCGAGGTGGCGGACGCGGTGGTCCTCGCGGTCGTGGTGGTTTTGAGATGCGTGGAAGGTAAGCATAAATACTTATTATGATGATTGAGTCATGGAATAAAGAAAGATTAGGTAGTCTTAGAGTTTTAATTTAACTCAATTTAAATATTGATTTGTAAGTTTTAAGTATCAGTTTTATCATTGTCTTCGTTTTTTGAATAGGGGGGGCGGACCTGGCATGCGAGGCCGTGGCGGTGGAGGCCTACCTCCTAGAGGGGGTGGTCCACCTCGTGGAGGACCACGTGGTTTCCGAGGAGGACCAATGCGCGGTGGTGGGGCCGAAAGAGGCGGTAGATTCCCTCCAGGGCCTCAGGGACCGGGCCCTCATCCTGTACCTACAATAGAATCTCGAGGACCTCCACAAAGTAATAATTTACAGTAATTGGCGATCTTTATGGTCATTCTGAATTATGAACCATGCTGTGAGTTTAACCAAGCAATATAACTACCTCAAACTTGCGCACAGAGAGCTTGAAATTGTGGCATTTGTCACCATATTACTGACAAAATAATGTTATTTTTAAAAAGTTTAACAAACATTATTTTGCTATCATAGATTGGAAAAGTTATAGTTCCAACTGTGTGATTGCAAGATCAGTAGGATTAAAATAATTTTTTGTTTTCTTATGTAAGTTGTCCTTAAAACAATCCAAGTTATCATTAAAATACATCAGGATGATCAAAATCACTATGTATGCACTTGGTAAACCAAACAACAGGAATAAACTTGCTGCCACTTTAGAAATGACCATCTGTACAGTAAGCCCAACATCTTACCATTAGGCTATCACTGCTTATCTCATAACGGATTGGGAAAACTATTGTGGGATAGTTTATATCCCACAATCATTCTCCCATTATTTCCTATGTATGGAGAAGTGCATAGAAAGGACCCCCTTAAGAGAATTTGGTGTAACAATGTGATTTATTGATGTAATATCTATTAAGGAGGAGGCTTCAACAACAACAGAGGTGGCCCGGGTGGCATGCGGGGCAGAGGCGGCCGGGGGAGAGGAGACTTTGGACCTCGCACTGATAGAGGAGGTCGTGGAGGCATGCCAATGAGAGGTAACATTATGTTCTGGCTTTGTCTATTTTTGCAATTGTCTGTATTAAATTGTTTCAGTCTACCAATTTTGATTGTCTAACTATAATATTAATATACTTGTTCTAATTTTGTTCTGTATACATACAAAATTTAGAAATTCTCTAAAACTAAGTTAACAACAAAATAACAAATATTGACTTGCAACTATGCCTTGATAACTTTATAATCCCATGTTTTTTCATGACAAATCTTGAACTATGTTTGCACCTAATCACTTTTAACCCAATTGCACAACACAAATGGTCATGTGTTCATCAGTCTATGTATGTTTGATTGTTCCATTGTGACATTATAATACTAAAGATATTAAATTATATCATATTTTATCAAAAGAGACGCATTTTGTTCACATAATAAACACCAGATCTGATACAGTGCATATCAGTCAGGTTTTTGAAAACTAAATTATTATAGATATAGGACAGAAGAATGATAGTTGTTTCACTCTGTCAGGTCGAGGTGGCAGAGGAGGAGGCCCGCCGCCGACGGGCCCGCATGGTGCGCCCGCGCCCGCACCCGGCGTCCACAGCGCGCCGCCGCGCCCCGCGCCGCACCCGGCGCCACCCGGCCCGCAAGCCGCGCCCTTCAAGCGAGGCGGAGGACCACCACACGGCGGCCCTGGAGGACCACCGAAACGCGGAAGGTATTACCACTGAATACTAACTAGTACTACATGAAGAAGCAATACTCCAGCCAATTTATCAGAGCCTGCATTGTAGTAGCACTTATGTCACTCATTTCTCAACCTGTTGTTACGTGAACGAGAAGCACTGATGTCGCTTATGTATAGTGCTGTCTCTGACCTTCTCAATTGGCTTTGCTCATACCTGGGCCCTGCCCAGCCCTACCTCATTGTTTTTAGGGTTCCATACCTCAAAAGGAATAACGAAATTGCACCTGCGTTAATTAATCAACAATATAATTTTTCGGGCGCAGCGGTCTATCGAGAGCAATCAACGAAACTTTTTATAAGTTTTGTAGATAATATTAGCCGTGTTGTAAATGTTTTTGCAAATGTTATGTTCTTGTCTAGGTTCGAAGGACCACGCGGCGGCGGTCGGCCAGCGGGTTACCAGCCAGCGGCTGCCCATAATGCTCCGCCAGCCAACGGGTACGGACAATCTGAGTATGTATACATTACCATTATGGTACTGAAAGCATTAGAGGATTATGATTCAGAGCAATGCTATGCCTGCTGCTATCCATTTTAACTTTTAGGAAATATTATGTGGTACCTATTGTACTGAAAGACTGCATCTGCGCTACAATACAGCGGCTTGCATTGATTCAAATAAATCGTGCGGTAAATAATTGATAAGACGTGTACGAATATACAATACATCATAGAGTACTGCTATCGCGCGAAACTGCACCTATT
Organism: Maniola jurtina; assembly: GCF_905333055.1. Classification (NCBI taxonomy): domain Eukaryota; kingdom Metazoa; phylum Arthropoda; class Insecta; order Lepidoptera; family Nymphalidae; genus Maniola; species Maniola jurtina. Next base: position 8,561,727 of record NC_060032.1, read on the forward strand.
TTGAATGCAACCTTAATGTTTCATGCTGCAAATATCCATTTTGTATTAGAATTATTATATGATGATCCAAGTTCTTGATAGGAATGTGCCGTCTGATACACAAATGACGCTATAAACCTCACTGATGATATTTGGGATGGACTATGCTAACACTGCTTATCAAGATATACTTTCTTATACACTTGTTTAACTTCAGGCACACCGGGTACCAGCCCTACGAACAACCGCCGGCAGATCCGTACGCGCCACAGTCATACGGCTCAAGGTAATGAATATTCCACAATTAGTTTTTACTGAAAATGATATTCCAATTTTCGCACTTAAAATCGTTTGCTACATTAAAACTAGATGTTTTTCTTTTTCTAACACGCAGCAATGCTAGTGTCCTCGCTCGTACACTCTTTAGCGTCTTAGCTTGGTACTATGACAAATCATTCGCGTGAGATATTTAAAAAATAAAACGAGATTACAATGAAATAATTTTCAAGTGTAAGACAGCTGTAAGATTTGCTTCATGATTTTTCACAGGATACAGGTTTAGGTAGCAATGTCTATCTCTAAGGAGTAGTAACTTGTTTTATCTTTTTCCCAATATGTTTGAATTTACAGCCATGAAGGTTTATACCTACCTCAGTAACCATTCTCTATTTTGGTCCTCCTTAAGTTGTATCTTCAAATAGTAGAGTGTAAACATCAAAACCTGTAAATAGCATGATGAAACTACAAAGCGATAGGAATTGCCGTCTGATACTTAGATGCAGATATTATACAAACTGATTTTATCTCTTTATAATAATAAATAGAGGAATACAAGAGAGCCAATTGAAGCATCTGTCATTGTTTCAGCACATATCAAGGAAACTACTCTCAGACACCAGCGCAGACTGGTTCCACATACAATTCCGGCTACGGCTCCAATTATGGCTACTCCAGTGGCAGCCATGGCTATGAAAATGAGGGTTATGGGTAAATGTAATTTAAATCCATACTAATAGTGTATAAAGTGTGTGTGCCTGTCTGTTAGTTTTTACAGCCCAACAGTTTAACAGATTTTGATGAAATTTGGTACATACCAAGTTAGCTTACATCTTGGGGATGGACATAGGCTACTTTTTATGCCCATCTATTTAACCAATTTATATGAAGCCTTTGCCTCTGCCGTCGTTGATAAAGGAGCAACACAAGCAACTCTTACCTCTATATCTCTGAACCGAACCAGAAGTATTCACGCCCTGCTAACGCTCGTCGAACGCCGTACTGAGCGCGGTGATATGTACGCTACGCAACGCCAATCTACCGATGCGTACTAGCTCATAGATGTGTGTTTGATGCAGTGGCGCGGGCGACGCGGGCTACGGAGCGGGCGAGGCGGCGTACGGCGCCGCGCCCGCCTACGACTCGTACTCGCAACCCGCCTACAGCTCCTACCAGGCGCCGCAGCCGCAGTACAACAGCTACGGTAAGCACCACGCCCGCTCGCACTAGCCTCAGCACACGCGTCGCGCCCTGTACTTTCATACTCAATATCAGGAGCCGGCGAGTTAAACTGTGTATCTGATCAAAATATTTTTTGAAGTAAAAACTTCTTTAGCAATAATTTGAAGGTCGCGTCATCGACATGCTAATGTTAATAGATAGATGTTTTGTTAGTGGTTTTAATTTACAAGGTATGAAACTTTAATTTTTGATACTACAATTTTTAAATTTTCACTTCTGTTGACAGTCCCTGTTGACTGACTGCCAATTTTTTTTATTATCAGCATCTTTTGGCTCATTGAATACAAATCTAAACTTATTTCCAAGCAAAATTGCCTAAAACGGCGCAGTGGAAAGTTCATGATTTCGATTACTGAATGCAAATCTGAACTCATATCCAAGAGAAACTTGTCTTAGTGATTTCAATAAATACAATAGTTATAGTAAAATTAGTACAACAGGTTTCATTCAGCGTTTTGCTCCTGTAAAATTTAATTTCGTACATTGTTTTGTTCGCCTGCTCCTCATGTTGTTGTAAAGACGCGTATGCTGAGGCGCATTTAGGGCCATCACTTATAACCATCGGAAATCGTACCGCTTGCACACTACAATGTTGAACAGCTCAATGTTGAACCCTAAATATTGAACAGTTCAATGTTGAACAGCTCATTGTTGAACACTAAATGTTGAACTGCTAAATTAATGCTGATTGCTCACTAGGCATAGGCAAGTGCCCATTTTTCAGCACTGAAAATGCGAGTCATCATTTGAGCGGCTTCAAATTAGCATAGGTTTTGCGCTTATAAGCTCATTGTCGTACGCGCGCGAGCCATTTCTTCGTCGAAACTTGGAATCCATATGGGTACTCACTGACTCACTGATTCAAATTTTTGACTAGTGATGGGCATTATTGCTACTTTTAGATTATTTTCATTTGTGTCGATTTCACAGGTGATTTTTCACAGAATGTAATTTTTCGATTTTCGCACTTACAATCGTTTGCTACATTAATATAACTAGAAATTATGATTAAGACCACTAGCGCTGATATAATCACAGATAGTTTATCACGGAAAGTGTTTTTTTTGACACTTACAATCATATAAGTGTACGATGATCATGTGGCATCGCACGCACTGCAGGCGCCGAGGGGATCATATACGTGTTAATAACATCATGTTTATTTCTGTAGTGCGACTGATGTGAGCCACTGGTGATGTCATACGCATTTTCAATACTGAAAAATGACACTTGCAATGTGGGCTGACACGTCTGATCAGCATTAAATCTCACATTTTAATGTCAAAGATGCTATAGGTGAAAAATGCAGGGTAATCCTTTATACTTTACTGGATAACACAACATTTTTCAAGGTACTACTGTACATAGACTTGCTTAGATTAATCTGTATGATATGTTCCAATAGAATTAATTTTTGATCTAGCTCCAGTCACATGTTCAGGCACGAAATATTGCTTGTTACTAAAACAGCGTAGGTCGACTGGTACAGTCAACAGGTGTATTAACATACTTTAGGGCTATGCCTTCTCTTTGATTATAAAGAAACATGACATCATTACAAGTGTCAGCAAGTATCAAAAGTAAATAATGCATTATCTTGATACACAAGTTATGCTAGTTTGTGGGAATTTTTTGAACATTAAGTTTAAGTATTTAGGTAGATGACATAATTCAGCCATTATAATTATGTAATATATTTTTAGTTAAAAAGTTGAAAATATAAAAAAAAAACTAAAACAAACCTGCGTAGTACCTACTGCATCATTTAAACGTGGTACATACTTACTTTTTTTATAATATGTATAGATGCTGTAAAATTCACTCGGCATTTCAAGGATTTTAATATTAATGGATACTTCGAAAGGGACTTTTATGTTCTCTCAAAATATCAGTAATAGACATAATAGCACATTGATATCTTCCCGTCAATGATATTCACCACAAATGTTGAACACAGAACCGTTCAAACACTCTCCCAGGCAAAGTTGCAATTTTACCAAGTTAACAGTCTGAAATATTTTATAGAAGCCATTTATGAAAATTAAGATTTTCTTATAAAGGTATAATCAAATAAATTAATCATTATTTTATGAATGAAAATGAACCACAGCATTATAATTATAGGTCCTCAACAACGGCGATACGACTAGGAACACAAGATTTAGCGTCGATATGTCTCAGGCATTGAGAGTGGAGTATGAAACAATACTTTACGTCTAGAATAGTAGGATAAAAACACAACTATTCATGTTAATTTAATATCGAAATCCTTTACTAATTAATATACGTGATATTAACAACGTGGTAAAAAACAAAAATTTTGACCATAATAATATTATATAGTGGCAAAATCTCCAAGTTGGTACCACATTTAGTACTTTCCTCTAAATGTTTAAATTAGACAAAAATATACTTAGTTTTTAGTGAAGTGGGGATCAAATTCCATTTTACCACATATGTACCTAGATTGAGGCTACCAACTTATTACCCGACTACGGCAAAGCCGAAAGGAAGGATTACGATTTTTTATATTTAGTGTTTATGACCCCAGATTATTTATTTAAAAAAAAAATAACTCAGAAAATTTAGTACGAAAAGAATAGATATAAAGTTAGATATATAGTTTGTTGAAAATTCTTGTATGGAAAGCTATACAAACAACATAATATGTAGGTATGTGAAAATTTATAAGAAGTGCACACAGAGTGCATAAGAGTATATACAGATTATGGTACTTATTTAAATAGAACCTCACATAGATATAGAAAAGTATCACTATTCACTATTATACTATATAAATGCAACTAATATAAAGTTTAACAATGATGACCACAAAGTATAAACCAAAGGAATTTATATGTACGATTTAATACGAACTACAGGTCTAAGATCAATACGCAGATTGCCCGTTTAATATTTTATTTGTCATATGTTTCGTAATATTAATAAATAAGAATAGGAAAATAAATAAGAAAAGGGCAAATCAAACCAAAAAATCTGACAAGGCTAGCAAAAAATACCCATATAATGCATACATGATGAATAAAGTGAAAGTGACCAGTACAATTACTATTGATACAATAATAAATAATATAGGAAAAAATATGTAAATTATAATGTGTGAATTTGTAAAACACAATATATTTGTGAATTTCCAAAAACTTGCAACCTTATGTCTATGTATCATAGTAGTACATAATATAGTATGTATCGTATAGAGCTAGTAGAAATTTCAACACTAGATAATAGGGATTAGAAATCTTATGAATAGCAATTTTAGCAAAACCTCTATGAACCAACGATTTTATTAATACACACGCATTTAATTTAATCAAATTAAGCATAGCATCAATATTTGTTACTTGTTTGTATTACAGGCAGTTGGTGATCTCTTTGAGTCATAAGAAAAACTAAGAAAATCTATACAGAACCCTAACTATAGATAAGCTGGAACAATTTATACCAAGCATCAATGGATGCTTGAATGTCATAATGAGGAATATTGTTATATAACATGATCTGTGTAACTTTTTGTTTAAATTATTGACTCTAGTATATTAATGACGATGTGACTAAAATATGATAAAATGTCATAAGAAGAAGGTTAGCATATTGATGAAATGTGTTTCGTCACAAAGATAAATGAATTTCCCTAATACACTTTGTATTAAAACATTTATAGGTAACCAATGGTATGTAAAAAGTACCATGCTTAGAAATAAGGAACTTATGATTAATAAAATTTAATGCTACAAATTGCGCACTTTTTTATTGCCTTGAAAATCTCCATAAAGCCAAAGCGAAAGGTATACAACAATAATTTGTTGATATCTATGGCAAAATATGTTTAAGTACTTTATTGAAAAAACCTAATGGTGTTTTATAATCACCAAAGATCCAATTAATAAATTTAAGTGAAAAAAGATGTGTGCAAGTTCACACGCGGTAGAAGTGAAACCTTCATGAAATAAACTCCGAGAGAATGAGACGAATGTACAGTATCAATTAAACGATTTATTTATTATTGATATCATTATCAAGTTCTAAAAAATATTTTACATTTTATTGTATGATATATATTTATTAATTAGTCTAGGAATACAGAAATTATTTACAGGAAAATTGTTGGGATTTAGCAACATAGGTAAACATTTTACACAAAAGATCTTTTTGGGTTTGATTGGAAAAGGCTCAATAGATGCCTTACACATAATAATTATGTTTTAGAATAATATAATAATATACTAATTTTAGTACCTATAGAGGAATCATCCTGTAGAAATTAATAGATATGTCTTTTGGATATAAGCTAAAATTAACAATTAGAGGAGTCGAGCTAACGTAGAGCGCTCTCTTTTGCACAATTATTATTGTATGGAAGGAAAAAGGATGCACTAGTGATTGGTCAGTGGGTGTAACCTAAAAATCTAAGGTGTGTGTTTATATTGCTCCCTACAAAACACCTTAAAGTGGCCTATGTGCGTTATGTGACCGAAGATGTTGTGTGGTTTCTTACTTCTTATTTATTAGCTCATTTCGATGAACAGAGTATAGGCTACTTTGGTTGAAAATTGCTACTCTATTTAAGGCTTCAAATGTAGCAAAAACATAGCACCATCTCATAAAACAGACACAAACCGTGTCCCTGGTTTCGTTCTGGATTAAGTCACTTTAGTGACAAAAGGTAACAATTTATATAATTATACTAATTTATATTATACTGTTCTACTATAAAATTATTTTATTTTGCAGGTAATAAAATGCAGATTGCATTATTTTGATTGCTTTACAAAGAAACTCTATAATCTTCTCAGTAAAGTTCTTTTAATGTAGAGTGTATACTATATGAACCTTTTATTTAGACTTGTAATATTTTCTGGTTCAATCAATAATTACAAAAGTTTACACACTTGTAACTTTGTAAAAGTAGTTGAAATTATTTTATGTGACTTTTTTTACACAGAACAGCAGGATCGGTTACACGCAATAGTTATTATGATAATAATCGGATCTGAACCGAATAATAATATCAAGTATATGATTCCTGTACCAGATATAATAGCCGAGTCATTAGCGTACTAGGATGCAATTCTAGCACAAGCTTCGTGAGCAGCACGACAGATCTAGCGAGAGTAGTCTAAACTACTTCGAAGATATAGTATAGTTATGAAATGCAGGTAACCATTGCTTCATATATATTATTTAGATATATTTAGATAGAAAACGTTATTTTAAATTTTAATCTTAGTTTTAAGACATTCATGGCAAATGAACCAATACTGAATAATAAGAAAAGAAAAATAACGCCGAAGATATACATTGCACAGTATCGTAATCGTGCTGATTTTACTATAATATACTGACGTCTTAGCGGTGAAGTAAATATAAGAAAATTAAAATAGTGGTAACAAAAATATACCCAAGCTGCAAATGCAATGCAGAAACAGGTAACTTGGAACGATGAACGAAAATAGCCTGTCTTTCCCTAGGGTTATGGCTATCCTTGAAGAGCCTGATAATTAATATTTAAAGATTCGACATGCATGCAAGGTATAAAATATACTTGTATCAAAAAGTGCATATCATATAGAAAAGTGTATAAGATTAAGATATTTCGAAGAATACATATATAAGATTTAGGTATGATGGAAATAACATTTCCGGTTGATATAACTTGAATGTATAAGAAACAATGGCAAAACTAAAATCTTCAAAGTGATAGAAATTTGAAATGATTAGTAGACAATAACCTGTGTTGTCCTCAATACATTCAGATTGATATATTATTTAGTGTATTATAAGAAAAATAGTTGAAACAATCTAAGCCAGTAAAAATATTTATCATACAATTCGTATTACACATATCGATAAATATGCAATATAAATAAGAATCAAAATAAAACAATGGGTTTAGAAACGATTTTGAAGTTATTAACTAAATGGTTATGATTATTAAAATTAGCAATTATTCATAAATAAATTTATGAATATTAATGAGCTAAAGCTAAGTTTATAGGTAGGATAAGAAATTGTAATTATTGTTCTGGAGATGGGTTCACAAAAATGGCTTAAAATTTACATCTTAAATTTTTGGCTCTAACAACTAAGGTCACATATGGCTGGAAAGTCTATAAGAATACATACTAAAAAATACTTTTTCTAACTGGAGCATTCACACGTACATGTCTATATTACCACAATATGTATTGTTGACGACCGTTTCCTATATAAAGTAATACAAAATATAGGTTTTTAGTCTTATACGTTAGAATTTAGATAATAAGTAAATAAAATAATAATATAACTTAACATCGAAATAGTGATGTGATTGAGTAAAAACTTTTTATTTAAGGATTTTAGTATATTACGTATTTAAATATTTACCTTTTTTATGTTGCTAATAATGTTATTCTAAACTTTCAGAATATGGATGAAAATAACATGTAAATAAAAAGTATTGAAGATACTTACATGCCAGTCAAAACTCATCATCAAATACAAGTGACGACACGCTGGACATCAGAAATGGAGGTAGGTATTTATGATATAATATTAGGTTATCACTAAGGCGCTATCTCCTCGGACTATAATAGTAAATCGTGGCGATAGTCTTACCGTCTGACAAAATTCATCCGTAATCAAGTAAATACATCCGTACAAACACACGGCAACAGTAATTTGATTAAACATTATCAATTCTTTTATTTAGGCAACTTTTATATAAATGGATTGCTTCTAAAGAAGTTTGTTACGTTTTTACCGCCCATCTGTTTAACCTATTATGACGTGTACGGAGATAGCTTGTATCTCTGGTGGAACATAATGCTACTTTTAGTCCCGGAAAATCAGAGTTCCCACGGAATTTTTGAAAATCTAATTAAATTTTTTTTTTAGATAGTAAATCCACGCGGCATCTTTCTGTTAGAAAGATAGCTTGTGTATCGGAGACGTACATAGGCAATTATCATCCAGGAAAATCGGGAGTTCTGACGGGATTTTTAGAAAACCTAAATTCAGCACGGATGAAATCGCGGGCATCTCTAGTATTCAATAAAGATTAAAGTATTTTATAAACTTTTTAATGAACATATTATTTTTCTGTACTTAGGTTATATGACATGCTGTTCTGGGATGGGGAACATTACGTCTGCGACACGCAACAGGGTTCGAGGCAGGCTGCGTCATTCGGCTTCTGCGATAAATATAGGTATGGGCACGAATCTCGAGGCATGAGCTTGGATACTTGCGCATGTGTACATCACTTACGTGATTGCGTGGCAGACTGTACAGTGTACAAAGACGCGCGGTAATCAATGCGGGCCAGCCAACCCATCGCGGACACTACGCCCATTACAGTCTGCTAATTAGATCCAAAACATAAGTTCTGCGCAATCGAGATCATGCCTCTAGTATCTTGCCGATACCTGTATCTACCAACAAGCGCGCGGGCAGGCCGCGCGCCGTCGGCTCCTGTCCAGTCAGGTTTATAGTGCGCGCAAAACGCTGAGATCTGTTTTAGTACAATGCGCAGTCATACGCGTCGTGTTCAGATTAGTCTACTTGTTTTGCGCGTACTATACTGCGTTCTAGGCGAGTAAATGTGCGATAAATCCAGATTTATTTAAATTTTTCCACTGTTAATTGTATTACTTATCGTTGTTTCAGAAATGATAAATAATTTAATTCTTAAGACATTACACGATTAAATAAATTATTATAAAAGTCATACTGCATTTTTTTCTTTTGTAGAAAACCCTAGATGTCGACCAAATTCCAACCACTTCATAGTTAGGGAAAAACAGTAATCGACAATCTTTATGGCTCCTCTGAACATATACCGCTTGGCGCTTTCGATGTGCAAAACGTCGTAGTCCCCCTTACGGCGTACGCGCGCTTACTGTGTGCAAGTTGAGCTCGTATTGGTCGCTCGAACTAGCCGTTTAAGAGCGGTTATAAACGTTGCATGCCAATGACTACAAGCACTGGAGTGTCTTTCCTCTCTCGTCTGGCTTTACAAAGATTAGCCAATGTCAAGTTTGTAATTATGTGTAACAAGTTAGGGAAACTATACAAGTATGGACCCCATTTGTGCCAGCGCACGCCGACATACGCACGGCACCCCCTTAAAGCACTTTCCAGTCAGCTTTAACAACAAAAACACTCCAAAAAGGCAGAGCACGCCCGCCAGATAATACCAACACAGACGAAGTCCCTGGAGTGTCTATACTTATGAAGTCCCTGGAGGAGTGTCTATACTTATTTTTTTTTTTGGTAAGGACACCACCGGCGACTATAATAATGATTGTTTTTTTTTAACGTAGAACCTCAGCAGTCGGCGGTGGTATCGTTACCAAAATTAAATGACACCCCAGTGTGGTGTTGTTGACCAGACATAGAGCGCCGCCGTGTGCACTCAATATTAATCGACTCTAAAGGCATTTATATATTCTATTTTGCATCCCGCTGATTATAACCTGAGCGCTGCAAACGGAAGTACCATAAAAACATACGGTACTATTCAGTTAGATTTAAACTTAGGATTAAGACGTTCCTTTAAATGGAATTTTATTATTGCAGATGTTGGCATACCAATAATTGGTTCTGATTTCTTGTGTCATTATAACTTGTTACCGGACTGTCGCAACAAACGTATCATAGATGGGAACACAAAACTGACTGTTTGTGCCGTTCTAGCACAAACAGAAGAAAACAGTATTAAAGCTGTGTCTTCTAGCAACACACCTTTCTCTGAGGTACTTGCTGAGTTCCCTGATATTACACGACCCCCTGGCTTACCCAGGTTTGTAAAGCACAACACAGTGCACTATATTAAAACGACAGAAGGCAATCCGGTATCTTGTCGACCGCGCCGTTTGGCACCCCAAAAACTCATTGCTGCCAAGCAGGAATTTGAGAGTATGGTGCAGTGCGGCACGGCTCGGCCTTCAAAAAGTTCATGGGCATCTCCTTTACATTTAACTACAAAAAAGGACAAAACTTGGCGTCCATGCGGCGATTATCGCGCCCTGAACGCCAGGACTGTCCCAGATAGGTACCCCATTAGGCATATCAACGATTTTACCAACAGCCTTGCTGGTTCTACTATTTTTAGTACCCTGGACCTTGTCAAAGCTTATCACCAAATACCTGTCCATAAGGAAGACATTGCGAAGACAGCTATCGTTACCCCGTTTGGCCTCTTCGAATTTCCTTTTATGACTTTTGGTCTGCGAAATGCTGGACAAACTTTCCAGCGGTTCATCGATGAGGTCACACGGGGTCTCGATTTTTGTTTCCCATACATTGATGATGTTCTTGTTTTCTCCCCAGATGTGGAGACCCACAAAGAGCACCTCCGGGCTCTTTTTAAACGGTTCCAAGAGTATGGAGTAGTAATTAACCCATCCAAATGCATTCTTGGAGCAACAGAGGTTCTTTTTCTTGGATATATCATCAATGCTCAAGGCACCCGTCCCCCTCAGGACCGTGTTCAAAATTTACTTGATTTTCCACCACCTGAGACAGTGCAGGCTATGAGGAGGTTCCTTGGCATGCTAAACTTTTATCGCAGGTTTATTCCCCATGCTGCACAGTTTCAGGCACCATTAATCGACGCTCTTGTTTCAACCAACAGCAAAGGTTCTAAACCATTTCCATGGACACCTGAGCTGCTCAAAAAGTTTGAAGAGTGTAAGAAAAATCTGTGTGATGCAACGCTGCTTCAGCACCCCATAAGTGGTGCAGCTTTAGGCCTCTTTACTGATGCATCTAGTATGCACATCGGTTCCTGCTTACAACAGCTAGTTGATGGAGAATGGGTTCCTCTCGCATTCTTTAGCAAGAAACTCACTCCAAAACAGTCAGACTGGCCAGCCTACTACAGGGAACTTTTGGCGGTGTACGAAAGTGTACAACATTTCCGTCATATCCTTGAGGTTCAGCACTGCACAATCTACACTGATCATAAGCCGTTGTTGTACGCTTTCGTACAACGTCGCGAAAAACTACCTCCCGCTCAACTTAATCAACTATCTTTTATTAGTCAATTTAGTACTGATATTAAATACATAAAAGGAGAAGATAACGTAGTGGCTGACGCTCTGTCACGAATTGACGCCCTCGGCCTTGAGCAAGAGTATGAAGCTCTTGCCAAAGCCCAGGACGATGACCAAGAGCTGCACAAACTCATGCTTTCTAATTCATCCAGTCTTAATTTGACAAAAGTCAAAATTCCTGGCACTGAGATAGCCTTGGTTTGCGACGATTCAACCGGCAAATTTCGACCCTATGTACCTCCTAATTCTCGACGTATGATTTTTTCCAAACTGCACAATTTAAGCCATCCAAGCGCAAGAGCGACTATACGCCTTGTGTCTGATCGGTACGTGTGGCCATCAATCAAAAAAGATTGTCGAGAGTGGTCTCGCACTTGTGACGCTTGTCAGCGTAGCAAAGTGTCCAGACACAATTCCGCTCCACTCGGCAATTTCAGTACACCGACTGGTAGGTTCCTGCATGTCCACATGGACATAATTGGACCACTGCCTGTCTCGGAAGAATACCGATACTGCCTGACGGCAATCGACCGAGTAACCCGGTGGCCAGAAGTGTGGCCCATGCGCACGACCACCGCGGAGGAAGTTTCATCCACCTTCACCCGTGAATGGATATCCCGTTTTGGCGTGCCTTCGGTTATAACAACGGATCGGGGTACTCAATTTGAGTCCGATTTATTCCACCGATTAATGCACAGTTTCGCCACAAGACGGATCCGCACTACGGCTTACCATCCTGCCGCTAATGGAATGATAGAACGCGTTCACCGGCAGCTAAAAGCCTCATTAATGTGCCACGGAGATTCATGGACGAAAGCTCTCCCTTTGGTTCTGTTAGGAATGCGTTCAGCATTCAAACCAGATGTTAACTCAACAGCTGCAGAACTAGTATATGGAGAAACACTCCGTCTCCCTGGAGAAATCGTGGTCGCTGCTCCAGACCAACCCAGGTCTCAGGATGTTGCCGATTTCGTATCGCAATTGCGACAGCACATGTCTAACATCCGGCCAGTGTCAGCATCGCGGCATTCGCAACGGAATGTCTTCCTGTTCAAGAATCTCGAAGTGTCATCACACGTTCTTTTGAGAGATGACGCTGTACGGCGCCCCTTACAGCCTCCCTATACCGGGCCATACAAGGTGCTGCAAAGATCATCGGATAAAAAAACAATCACTATTGACTTCAAAGGGAAACCTGTCGTAGTGACTATTGACAGAGTGAAGCCATACTTCCACGAAGAAGTACCACAGGAAGACCTCTCTACACCGGCACCTTCAGTAAACTACAGGACCCGTTCAGGACGTATGGTGCATTTTAAAAAACCATTTGACATGTAAAATTTTTATTTTTATTTTTTGTCGTGTGCCTATTTTTCTCCGTAGGGGGGTGGTGTGGCGACTGCAACAATTTCTGAACGCAGCCGTCACTCACAACAACTGACGTTTCACACATCTGACACACACTGTCACACAGAGATACTTTTTTACCGCTCTTGGCATGTTGACTCATGCGAGATACATTTTCGGTCTAACTTTAGTAATTAGTAAAGCTAAATATAATTATTACTACATAAAACAGCAGTGTTATTATTGGACCTCGATGTGGGTCCACCGCCAAAGGTGCCTAAAATGCTCACGCCACTGGACAAGCAGCGACGAGTTGAAACTTCCGAAGAATTTATAGACCTGTGCAAGGACAATTTGGAGGAAATTTGCACTCGTATTGTCACCGTTGATGAAACGTGGATCCGACAATACGACCCGGAGTCGAAACAAGAGTAAATGCAATGGATAGAGAAGGGGGAAAAGCCGCCGAAGAAGTTCAAGGTGGAAAAATCGGCTTCCAAACTCATGGCCACCATTTTTTGGGATTGCGAAGGAGTTTTACTCATAGATTACCTCCAAAAAAAAACTACGATGAATACAGAGTATTATGCAGGGCTTTTGAAAAAAGTTCGCGAAGCCATTGTTGAAAAAAGAAGAGGCAAAATCAGCAAAGGAATTTTGTTTCTGCAAGACAATGCGCCGGTTCACACAGCGCGCATTGCGAGGCAAGCCTTGCGAGAAACTGGATTCGATGAAGTGAACCACCCTCCCTATAGTCCAGATCTGGCCCCTAGCGACTATTTTCTATTTAAAAATTTGAAAAAGGACCTTCGGGGACGAAGATTTGGAGATGATGAAGAGATGAAGGCGGCCGTAAATGAACATTTTCAAGCTAAAGACGCGGCTTATTTTTTTTCAGGGATACAAGCCCTCTATAAAAGATGTCAAAAGTGCATTGAAGTCCATGGGGACTATATTGAAAAATAAATTTTATTTAGATTTTTATCTAGACTTTTAATGCCCTAGGCTCAGAACTTTTCAGCCACCCCTCGTACAAGGTACCTTAGGGTCGGCGCACATATGGCGGAGCGCAACGCAGAGCATTTTTCAGTCAAAATGTTATCGACATTGTCCTCATTGAAATATCTAAAATCAATTGTGCATCCGTGCGGATACTCGCGCAGTCCCGCGCATTCTCTGGTAGAAATTCACGTAATGTGTCGCGCGATTAGAAAACTTCGCGGGCATGCTCTGCGCTGCGCTCCGCCATATGTGCGCCGGCCCTTACTGTGCCAGCGGTTAGGACGTCTGCCTCCCATGCGGAAGGTAGAGGGTTCGATCCTGCTTCGAAATTATGTGCGTTTTAAGCAAATATCACTTGCTTCAACGGTGAAGGGAAATATCATGAGAAAACCTGCATGACTGAAAGTTCTCTATAATGATCTCAAAGATGTGTAAAGTCAGCCAATCTGCACTTGGCCAGCGCGGCGTGGTGTTGCTACGGCCAAACCCTTCTCATACGGAGAGGAGAGCCATTCTCAGTAGTGAGCCGGCAATGGGTTGATCATGAATAGGTACCCGTTGATCTAGAATCATGAAAGCTAGGTAGGTAGTACATTTTTCAAAAATGTTGCTCATGGTGTTCTAACTTCTGATACTGCAAAACATCGTGGTTTAAAAAATACGCATAAGATATTTCGTTTTTTTTATTGGGCTAAGGAATTTCAAATAAAAAGTCATCAAATATATAATTTTCAATATGCACAGTTACATCTTTATACATGTAAATAATATAGTACATAACAAATAAATAATAAATAGTACCAAATTTTTTAGGATTTATCCATTAATAAAATTATTGCAGTTTGGTGTGATTATTATCATACACGGTGACTTGACTAAGTGCCAATTTCTTATTTAAACCTTATAGAATCGTGGGTAATTTACAGTATCTAAATCGAATTGTGTTAATTTGTAAGTTTGTCGATAATAATACAAATATGTTCAACATGGCATCAACCTTTGTGTAAATTAAATTAACAAACGCAATTACGTATGTAAATCATCACCCAACTAGCCTAGCATTATAAACAATATATGGCATAATATGATCGTTTGATTTGAATTACATTTTCTTACAGAAATTAACACCTGCAACGTAAAACCTAAGCGTATTAACTTACGAATAATTGTCAATATCAAAACATTTATCCTATAGGTTATTGCTTACTAATATATATTTCTCAGTAGCTCGTATTGAAATTACAGTATTCAGTACAAAACGCCACATTCGTCAAAAGATAAAGGTCATCGAATACGAAAGTGTAATATTTGTGGATTGTCTTTTGAGCACATATCAATCTGTCATTATCACAAGTGTCGTCACTACCAGTTGGCCATGCCGGGCTTGTTGAGCGTCATGAAGTAGATCTGGCACGACGAGCCGCCCTTGGCCGACGAGAAGAACACCTTGTCGTTGCGCTCGCACAGGAACTTGAGCCGCTGCGCCTTCTTGTGCATGAACACGCCGTCCAGGTGGCCGCTCTCCACCGAGCGGATCTCGATGGCCTTGTTGCCCCAGCCCATGATCTGCCCCGTGCCGATGTACGCCACCGACGTGGGCATCTCGCCCCACTGGAACCAAACGTATTCATCATCATCGCCAACCGTCACACGTCCACAGCTGGACATATTTATATTTATTTATTAGGATACCAGAAAATTATAATATCAATACATTCTTAAATCTATATACACACTCAATTACGAAAAATTACGTACGTGCCAAAAGAATAAAAAAAAATAGTTCTTATTATTATTTAGATCTCTTGTAGAGACTTCCACACACCACAATCTTGCGCCGCCTGAATTCAGCGTCTCTGTACGACTTGTGTGATGTCGTCTGCCAATACTGCGTTTTTCGGAGCGGTCACTAGTCTAGCATCTGGGATCCCGTCTATCGTTTTTAATGCTCCGTATATGAAGAGTGCCAACGAGACTACTACTAAACCTCCGCTGTCCGTCCGCCTGTCTGTCAGCGGGCTATATATCATAAACCTTAACAGGGAGTCAAATTTCCATAGCGTCTACTGCCGCTATAGTAACAAATTATAAAAAACCAAGATTGCGAATTTCAGAACGGCCGCAATTTAAAACAAAATTGTGTTACCTATATTGTACGCTGGTACGAAGCAGAAGTTCTTGTAAAGCCATACTTTTGTCCATTGAAAAGGTGTTTGTGTAGTTATAATGCGAATTCGCTGGGGAGATGCAAGCTTTTAGAATTAAATAACAGTTGGTGCTTGTTACTTACCTGCAGAAGTATATTTTTGCTAACTCTGCCGTAAGTGTTGACGTAGACACCCTCGTTGTCGTAGCACAATAATAGCTGCACGCCATTGGAATTAGGCAGTGGTACAATGCAATGTGGAACTATAGCGCCTTGCGTCTGGAAACACACATGACTTACAGAATAGTAGGTATAGATGACAGATCACGGACAAAATGACATCGTTCAAGTGGCCAGATTTTTTAGGGTTCCGTACCTCAAAAGGAAAAACGGAACCCTTATAGGATCACTTCGTTGTCTGTCTGTCCGTCATGTCTGTCAAGAAACCTATAGGGTACTTCCCATTGACCTAGAATCATGAAATTTGGTAGGCAGGCAGGTCTTATAGCACAAGAACAGGAATAAATCAGAAAACCGCGAATTTGTGGTCAAATCATTTAAAAAAAAAATTAAAATATGTTTCAATTTTCAAAGTAAGATATATACCAAGTGGGGTATCATATGAACGGGCTTTACCTGTACCTTCTAAAACAGATTTTTAATTATTTTTATGTTATAATAGTTTTTGATTTATCGTGCAAAATGTTGGAAAAAATACCCGAGTACGGAACCCTCAGTGCGCGAGTCTGACTCGCACTTGGCCGGTTTTTTTCAAATGAGAACAAAAATGTTTCTAAAATAAAACTTAACACCTAGCAACAAGTCTAAAAATTTATGTTGTTGCTATCATACTATAACTTACATGTTTTGGAATATAAATGTCATATACACTGGCAGTGTCGAGGTCGACAGCGTGGAAGCCGTCTGCTGATCCATAAATTACTTTCAGTCTTGTTCCTTCTTCAATAGTTAAATCAACTAATAAAGGCCTGAAAATATAGAAATATGTAAGAAAATTACCACGATATGAGGATTTTTACAAATTTTGATCAGACTCTGCTCAGATTTTTTAGTACTGACAAAATTATTTAATCCTACAATGTTACTTTGTATGTAGTTGAACCAACTTATAATATCGTTTGTAACCATACATTTTTACAACTTGTCACTTCGAAAAGTGGCTTCGGTTTCGTAGAAATTCTGAAAATCCTTTATTAAAAGGTCTTTATAGAAAGTTATCGCAAGTCTATAGTATACCCAGCGGCTGTTTATCTGACAGATAGGGTTCGACTCTTCGGCTTTGGTTTCAATAACATAAGTTTTTGCCAAAGCCGAAAGTTTCTAGCAAGCGCCGAGATTGAACGAACTGTTCGGTATGCGCGAGAACGCAAAAGAGCCGATGAAGAAACATCAGAAATCAGAATCAACGCCATATTTACAATTTATAACAGTCAACTTAAAAAACTTAATTTTAGTTAATATTAGGCATTCCTAAATTGAATTTCTAGATTATTAAACCTTCGGTTTTAGTCGAAAGGTGTACTTATAGCGGATTAATCTTCTTCGGCTTCAGCCTAAAATCGTCCTCTGAGCGGACTACCGATAGATACGATTTGAATGTCATAGTGAATACCTGTGTTGTAAGTCACCAAAACTTTTGAAGGCCATAAATTTGTGATATGGTTTGGGAGCCCACGCGTATATTTCAATGGAGTCCTTGAGAGCGATGACGAGGAACTTGATCCGCTCGTATTTGACTATGCGGAAGTGCACCGCGCCCTGCAGCTCGCCCACGTTGATCCAGCCATTCCTCCTTTCCACTTGCTGCAACAAATTATTTACAAACTTGTAAAGAGACAGCTTTTCGAAAAAAAACATTGGCGATGTTACTACTAAGTGTTTAAAATTAGACAACTAGATGATGTCTTTGACTTCATCTACGTGGATTTCTTCTTCTTCATCGTAACACTCATGGCAGAGTGGTCAAAGAGACGTCTTTGGGAGCATATGTTATACGGTTCACGAATATTCGTCATTAGCATTTAGCAAGCGATATTTAGTTGCCTGCAACACACACAACTCCAAAAAGTGAGAGGTGCGTGCGCGGGATCGAACACCCGACCGCCCGAATAGGAGGCCGAATTCTTAGCCACCAGGCTGTCACAAGATTCACACGCACCCTTTGTGTGGGTGCGGAACCCTACTTATGCTTCGATCATTAAAGTACACGAGGTAATGGTCTATTGCTATTTTATATAGATCATGATGATGATAATAATAATATAAACATTTATATCAATATATAAAATATATGTACTAACATCATTCGCACCGTCCGTACGCAAGATCTTCGACTTCAACCAGCTCAAGTAGTACACGCGAACACGATTCTTCTTGCCCGAGACGGTGACGAGTATGTTTTGTCCTTCTAGCACTTCCATCTGTTGGAAGCGGCGCCTGGAGATCAGCTGGTACACTTTGCCCTGACCGGAGCGGTCCAGCAACATGAGACCGTTCTCTGTACCTATTAACAGGTTGACGCCTGGAAAACCATTTTACACATTATTTCATTTGTTACCATTATGGAAACTAAAGTTAAAACACACTAAGTAAGTCGAAAACATCATTAATATAAATCAATAATCATTAATAACAAATAAATTCTTGGAGTGAAACTTATGACTGCGAGTGATATCTTTTTGCAGAATGTTTAGTATTACGAATACTATTCGGGAGTAGCAAATACATTAATTAATCGCAAGTATGTTAAAGCAAAGGAAAAATGTGAATATATTTTTGCTCATTTGCGCTGTTATAATGACTTTGCCTATCATAATAAGTTGTGTATGTGAAGTGTGTGGTAACTGGTAAGTGAAGCGGACTGACCCCACAGCGCCGCGCAGAGGATCTCGGAGTTGAACCTCTTCTTGTACTTGCGGATCTCGGGCGTGTCGGACGACAGGTCGTGGCCGGTGGGCGTGACGTTGACGTTGACGTGGCTCTCGCGCCGCGACGCGTTGCCCGAGCCGCCCGTGCCCGTGCCCGCCGCGCCCGCGCCGAAGCCGAACGTGAGGAACGAGCGCTGCTTCTGTTGCAAGGGGAGGAACTGTTGCGAGCCCACCGACGAGTTGGACGGCGAGTGCTGCAGGCCGTGCGCGAGCGGCGTCGCCGCGCCCGCCACGAACGACTTGGACGGGGTCGACTGGACGGAGGACGGGGACGGGTGGTGGTGGTGGTGGGGCGCGCCTGTCGCGATCGCTTGCCTATACTGGAACCGACAACGAAAGGATACCATCACTTCACAGTTAGCGCCAGAAACGCGTTGGCAACACCCCACTCCTGGCTAATCACGCAAGTTGATCCAAATCAAGGCATAGTACAATTGGTGTCAGGTAAAAGGAGCTGTAGACGATAGTGGGAAGGTTCACTGACGAAACAATAGCGCGGCGGCACGGAAACCCCTTCCGTGACTTATCGTACATCAGATATATCAAAAAATCACACATTCGCCGCGTCCAAAGTCAGGGTTCTTTTAAGCTGACGCCAACTGTACTTTGTATGACACCGTCAGCACACACGTTGTTTGAATCAACATCATGTCAGGTAGTGTGGTTGGGTGTTGCCAAAGAGTTTCTGTTCTGCTGTAACGCTCGTCTAACGCCTCCTTCGCCTCTTCCGCACAAGTGACGAATCCCGCCCGGAATCAATGTAAGATTTGTTCTTGGTGTCGTGACTCGTGATGAAATCTCTGTTTAGGAGTTGTGGGTAGTGCAAAGTCTAGGATTCAAGCGGGTGCATGGAAGAAAGTGGGCGACCCCTGCTCTTGCGCCATTTGCCACAAAGTTTATTGCTACCTATGCATTTGTACCTAATGTATAATATGTATTATTATTTTTATTTTTATTAATACACTAACTAGATGATACCTGCGACTCCGTCCACGTGGATTGTTTAAAAAAAAAATCCCGTGGGAACTTTTTGATTTTCGAAATATGCCCGTCTTCAGGATGCTATCTGTGTATCAGATAGATAATGCTCGCGACTTCGTTCCACATGGATTTAGGTATTTTGAGAATCCCGTATTTAAATAGACTGCTAAAATCATAACCCTTCCTTTCGGCTTTGCCGTAGTCGGGTAAAAAAAATTGAGAATCAAAGAGTCCCAAAATATTTTGGGACTGTGTGATTTTCCGGGACAAAAGTAGCCTGCGATGCTAGGTATCTCTGTCTCGAATTTCATCAAGAACTGTTAAGCAGATGAGCCGAGAAATCAAGCAGACACATTTTCACATTCATAATATTGGTATGGTAGTACTACTACAACTGTGAAATTCGACATAAAAGTCGATTTGAAGTAGTCAATATCGCCCGTCTTATCGATCGATATCCCGGTCGGAATATCGCACTTATGAGGAAAAGGCGTGTAAAGACCTCGCATAATAGGAACGATTTGTCGTCTCGATTCGTCGTTTTTGTCTGAAGGAGAAAGACCGAGACGTCACCTTGTTCCCGTAATAAACAAAACGAACTTTTTACAAAGTTAAGTATTATAATCGAGACCGATCTCTTTTTATTATTATAGTTATCATTTGTTATAATCTGTGGATTTTATAATATACGATGAAACACAACTGCAATGAAACGCAACGGGACCCTAGTACTAGGCCTTCGCTGTTCGTCCGTTTGTCTGTCATGAAGCGGGTTGTATCTCATGAACCGCTTAAGAATAGCTAAATAAATAATGAATGAATAGCTAGAGTTAAAAATTTGACAATTGAGCAAACACCGGTCAAGTAGCGGCACTTGTGCGGTTTTTTAACAAATAAAATATCAGCACCGGAAAAAAACTACTTACATAAATAGCATGTCAATCTTGTTTGAATAGTAAGATCCTAGTTAGTTTCATTGCTTTTGAGTTTTAACGCATATAAAGATCCTTAAATCCTTTGTTAGTCATAATAATATATTGAAATCCATCTCCCATTTATTAGTTGTCATCTCAAATATGATTGGAAAGTTATTTGCTGCGATGCTATTATCTACAAATTTATTTTTGGCAAACTTCAATGAACGGAATGTAGCAGTAATGATTGATTTAAAATAATTTAATATGTATTATTATGACGGTTTTGAAAAAAAAAGCTAGGGTGCTGTGACGCATTCCACGTTCATATAATATTATGTGTTTGAAAGATGGAAAATGATTTTCTATTTTCTATGCTATTTAAATTCATGTAACAGACAATCTTTTGAGTGCATACCTTTCACTTTCAAAATAATTAAAAAACATTTTAAACTTTAATGAAAACAATCTATTTTTGATATTGTCCTTTGTTTTAATATTCATGTCGTATCAATTTTATTATCTTAAGAAATCTGTACAATGCTGCAATTAGTAAAAAGATTTATTTTTACACATTTAGAGCCCATCGTACCACAGCGGTTACGGTAAGGTTCAAGACACATTGCAGTGAGTTGATATGAAGCGAAACATCTTTACTTAAATGTTACAAAGTAGATAATCCGAACTTTATCTCCACTATGGGTGGTTTCAGACTATCGTTTATCCGCGCGTTTTGACATGCCTCCGCAGTTACACGCGGGACATATTTTGCGATTCAGTAAACCGAATGTACGTGAACGCGCTCATTCTGACGTGTTCGCTTGAACCAAAGTAGTAATATGGATTGGTGTTTTCCGGGGCTCGCGCGTATACGAACAAGCACGTCTACCCTCTTATGAGATGAGATGAGCGTGACAAAAACCGCGCGTACATACACGTACAAAAACGAGATTTGACTTAAACTGATTTTTTTTTAATGCCGTAGCTTTTTGGCAACCGCATTAAACTCTTCCTAAAAAAGTGACAGCATTACAAAATTTAAGTAAATCAGTTCAAATATCCTTGTGCAAATGGGCTGAAAAATGGAAAAGAGGCCAATGCTCGTAACGAATTGCTTTTAATTTTTATTAATTTGAGTAATTTGTGTCAATAATGTTAAGGAAAATATATCTCCAGTTTACTGAGCAACATTTTGGACAAGTCGTATCGCATCGTTTCAACTCTACCGCAATATGCGTCGAGCCTAAAAGCTGTCTCGATATATCGTCAAAACTACTCTCAATGCTAATGTATATGGATCAGCGGATGGATATTACACGTAAGCTATTCAGGTAATGCATACATAACAAGAAGAAGTGACAAATCTATTACAACATTCTATGATATGTCGTATTAAGCATTCTTGTTGCGATACGATTCGTACTTACGTCGTGATAACAGCAGTCTGCAAACCGGTGGCACGGAGGCTCCAGGGTGTTTGCATGATTGACAACCATTATCACATTAATACTATTACTAGAAGCTTGGCACCATAATATGTTGGGTAAGGGCTCCTAACACAAAAAATGTTTAACTCTGGGAATCTATATCGTTATTTTATACTGTACATAAGGTAAATACTGACGAATGTTTTACTAAATGTCATAATATAATTAGTATTGCACATTTTATAACATGTTTTAACAAGAGTTGTTTCCGCATTTCCAATGTATTGAAGAGATAATAAGGAAAGTGCTGTGTTACGGTTTTCTTTTAGCATACCGACACATTCGCCCGCAAAACTATTCCCGCCTTTATAGCTATGGCGTAAAGGAATACCGCATGCGAATGCGTCGGTCTGCTAAAGGCGTATAAGAAGTACTGTTTTGTACATCAATGTAACAAAATTAGATCATTTGGATGTCAATGGTCAATGATAAAGAGTAATGGAATTTCGATATAAAATATATTGCATTAAAGTGACGATATGGTGCACAGTGTCTTATAATATGTACCAATTAACCTCGAAATTATTAAGCGGTTTAAGAAATGCTTTTATAAGGTGTTCAGTGTAATTCGTATTTAGGTGTCGCCTTTAGAGTGAAAACCTCGTTCATGCGAGAGGTAACTTTACAAGAGGAATAAGAACTGCACTCCGATGTTGTTACCACAGCTTATTTCAGACTTATTGTGTCTTAAGAGACACAATAAGTCTCTAGAGACTAGGTAAAGATCTCAATTTTCGACAATCGTTATGTTCGCTCGTTCAATAAAATCTGTAAACTTCTTACAGATTTGATCGATAAAGTGATGTGATTTTTACCTTGGTATTAGTTAGAACAAAAAAGATCGACAGTGGCGATCGACAAAAATTGTCAACGTCTGTTGCTTACACTTTAACTCGATTTTATCTTCACAAGATAACTTCGAAGATAAAATCGAGTTAAAGTACTCGATTTTATCTTCACAACGCATTAATTGTCAAAAATCGAGCAAATCTGTAAGTATCTGTATGAATCTGAAAAAATATTTATAGGTATTCATTCTAACTGCACACAAAAAGACATTTGAATAACTTTTGATAGTACAGTTCTTTCTTCGAGCGAAGTTACCTGTTTCTCGTATACGAGGTGTTCCCTCTAATCAGTTGTGTTCAGTTGTATTCACGTGTCATTAAAATAAGAAAAATAAATGTGGTAGGAGCCCAGTCGCAATAAATATGAAAAATCGCGGAACGTTACACTCTAGTTAAAAATTAAGCACTGATTTAGTGGAATGGGTAAATACTAAATCGTGAATTCGATATGTCGACATTCTAATATTTTGCCCTAATGAAATATGAGCTTACTTAAAACTGCAATAAATTTTTTAAGGTCTCCGCCTACTACATTCAGACATATACTTTAGTTTTACTTAGTTTACTTAAAAGGTAAACAAGTATCTTCTTGCTGAAATGAATATTTATTTTAATACGTAAGAGGCGCACTATTGGCGGTTCATACGTCTTTGTTACCGCGAACTGAGAATAATAAATAATCATGTATGGTTTCAATAAATACATCCAAAAACTAGGTTGAGCCACTGATGCCTAAAATAAGTTATACATGAATGAAATCATGATACGAATGAAAAACCTAGGATTTCTGCGCTTTGTTTATCTTGTAAGCAAACTAAGGAAAAACGAACTAAACACGCCTGTGATCAACTTTCTATTTATACCTATTCACGTAAAAATGTCAATTCCATACCAAAATAGTAAAAAAAGTTGTGCAATTTCACCTGTCTGTTTGTCCGTCCGTCAAAGCTGCTTATTTTAGTAACAACCACAGTAATAATCTACTTACTATGTGAATAGTATTAATATAATATATAACTAGGACTAGTTACAATAGATATATTAATACTATTCACAAAAGGAAAAGTTTTAAACAATGCTTGCCAAACTTTATTGAAGATTAAAGAATTAGAAAAACATTTTTATGTTTTTACATTGTAAAACAAATCGAACGAAGGTCACAAATTAAAAATGTGGTATATCAAGTGGGGTATGAAAGATAGATTTTTGTTTACATAATTTTTGACATAATATGAAAAATTTCTAATGTCATTTGCCCCTTATATCCGAAGTTTACAAAGCGAAAAAGCTAATATAGCCTAGCACAGTAGTTGAAATTAACTCGTATCTCGACGTCGCTTTGTCATCAGAATCTATCTGTCGTTAGCGCAAACTAGTGGTTTTAGCAAGCTCCAATCTGAGTTTTAATGAAAAAGAGTGATTGAATGAAGTTAGAATGCTTGTAAATGTAGCCTAGCCTTTACCTAGTAAGTTTACCTAGGCATATCCTATGTAGGTACGTCCCCCACGTAGTAGGCGGAAAGCTTAAGGCGATAATCTTTAATATAGGCTATGTTTAGATGACAGGCTAGAAATATATACTCGGGTATACAAAAATAGGCTTGTCGAGTAAAACGGGTGGTTAGTGAGGTTACCTCTTCGCTGGTGGACTTGTCGTGCCGCGGCGGGGTGGTCGGCTGGCCGGCCTGACTCAGCAAGTCCGGTAGCACGGAACTCGTCCGCGAGCCGCTGCCTTCGTTATTACCACTCGATCGACCCTGCGTACATTTCCTCGAAATCACAACAGTTCAAATTAAACCAGATTTAGAGTATGAAGTTTCTTAAGTGGTACCCATCATTAATTGATATTATGGCAGCATAGATATATAACAATATACCTACACGAGATATGCGATTGACGACGTTTTTTCAAGCAATTTTATTATAGCCATTGAGGCGCTGATAGCTTTAGTGATTGTCATGTGAGCATACTGGGAACTTCGAATTTTGTAACTAAACAACATTTTTTGACGTTTCCAGTGCTACCAGATTTTTATGAAAAATAAATCAGCGTACAGTTCTGCCGTCCTAACAAAGAGTGCAATAAGTCGAGTTTTTGGGCAAATTGACTTAAGACCATATCCGTAATCAGGAAAATGAGCTCTATATTTTCGCCTTAGACGTCTTTTTTGTATCTTCAGTAGTTTCGGTTCTGTTGGTTATCAAAACTGCAATATGTAATATTACGATTTGTAAGTAGCTAATCATAACCGCGAATATCTCGAAAGTAGTCGAAACCTAGTTATTGCTCTCTTCGTTAGGACGGCAGAGTTGGCATCAGGTAGTCCTGGATGAAAGCAGTAGAAGGGCGTAAAGCGAAAGATTGACTGGCGAACCAATTGCGCAGCGGTACAGTCAACCCGTCGCCGCACCTCACTTTGTATCATGAAATAAATAGATCGATAAATCACCCATTCCGTCGGGTCAAGGTCTAGCATTATTTTCACCTGAGTCCTGACGCCAAATGTAAGTAATCAGGCATGCACCAATTGAGATTGCACGTGAACAGTCAGTTATTAAATCAGTTCATTTTTAAAATAATAACCTAACACAAGTTGTCCGATAAATATACGTTATAAGATTCCTGCGTACATTCTGTTTAAAGCCTAGAGCATACTAATAACACAGCAAACAAGCCGATACCAATATACCGAGTCAATTCAAAATCTTTTTTTTTTAAATAATAGAATCACACTAGAAACATTCTAACATGACGCGCACGGTGAGTTGCTTCAGGTGTTCATAGTATGTCTTCGGCCTGGTACCACAGAAGTGATACAACTAAAACTTTGGATTAGAAAGATCCTTTGTTGAAGATAAAAATACTACTAGTACTAAAACTAGTTAATTCATTTACTTATATTCGGATAAAATAGTAAAATAGAATTTCTTTAAAGCAAAATGCGTTGATTTAGAATACAAAATGACATTCAATATTCTAATTTTGGCTAACGAAAACGTTAACGTTTATAATTATAATATGTATACAAAACTTAATAATAAATTGTAGGTTGAACTTAGCAATTGATACTTACCATAAAATACCTTGCCGCGACAGTAGCTGATATAGTACAAAAATGATTCTAAATATGTAGTTTTATAAAGTTCATTAATCAACTTAAATGTTTTTATGTTAATATGGGTAGCGCAAACACATTGGATGAATACTTTACTATTTTAAATCATATTCATGATTTTTTAAATAAGGATCTGCTTTTATATTCTATTCCGTTTTAAACATTATTAAAGGCTTAGAATAATAAGCATACCAAGATTTTTCAAATATATTAAGGTGCAAGAACGCACTTACAAATTAGATGTGTTTGCGCGGTCTCTTATCAAGGTGGCTAGTGCCCCGGCATCGGTCGGAAAGGCTAGTTATTGGTTTAACGTTGCAACAGCATAGCGTGACAAACACAAACACGGTAGCATAAAACATGCATTGTAAAACACATTCAGATAACAGATGATGAATGTTCTCGGCAGCTTCGGTGACAAGTCGTTAGGCGGTCATTCCTGATGTTAAAATATCTTTTTGTGGCACAATTCATCGCAGAGGGCATTTTGAATTTTGTGGCAGGAAGTCGGTACTCGCGCAGAAATGAAAATGTTAAGGTTAGTAAGTATACGTGTTATGTTGTTCGGTTAGAAGAAACTAGCTACGTAATATCTACGATACAATTAGTTTTCTACATAATTTACCATTGCAATTACTTTTACTTAAGCTTCATGTACCCTACATTGTCCCATAATAATAAAAACTTCTACTATTATTTATAAATATTGAAAATGTAGTCACGCCAAAATGTAAGACGCGTGAGCAAATATACTGTCATGACAATACAATCGCAATAATATTTTGCTTCAAAACTATTGTAAAATGCACGCGGTAACTTTCAGTCAACATGAATACGAATGCTCAAAGCTCAACCATTCCCACACAGCTCACCCGCTCCACCAAGGTCACACCCAATGGCTACAAAACCACGTACGGGACGTTCAATGTATGCGTACAATACAGCATCGCCAATGTTAGTCATACAACTAGGTTAAGTAATAACAGATTAGAACCCTCATACCAAACGTAAGTAAAAATATATTAATCAAACTATCCCGAGCAGTGAGCAATTACCTGATCCTGTGCGATTACCGCTTCCTGCCCACTCGATACGAGCTCTGTGTGCCGGTTATATAGGGAACTCCTTCGAAATACAATATCGGACTCGGTCTTTTCCCTGCGCGGGCGCGGCGGCGCGTCCGCGGCGACGTCGGGCGAGCCCGCCGCGCTGTCGCCGCTGTCCTGTCGCAGCAGCACGGCGACGCTCTTCAGAGCCTCGGCGGGGTTGTTAGCTGCGGCCTTCTTCTCCGCACACTTTTTCTCGACTTTCTTTGTTTCGTTTCTCTGTGCCATTTTTAAACTATCGTTCATTTTAATGAAATCTGTCAGGACGGGCTCGCCCGAGGTTTGCGGCTTGTTGGTTTGCTTGCGCGAATGATTAAAGATCCCGCTGGATCTCAGCGGCTTCGCGCCCGCTTGGTTGTCGTGCTTAGGAAAGTAAATTGCGGAATGTCTCGTGCTCGACAGTGGAAACAGATCGGAGTTCTCGCGCCTGAATGCTCTGAAGAATCTGTTAGGAGACTGTACTTCGGAGTCCTGGTCTCTTTTGTACTTTAGAATATCGGTTAACTTTTCCTGTGTAGTCTTTTCGCTAGGTTTTTGGAGTTGCTTGTGCCGCGCCGGCGGCGTGGCTGTAGCTTTGTATTTAACCCACGCATCCTCCATTTCGATTCGGGACTGACGTTGGAGTTGCGCACGCATGTGCTCGGAGTCTTTCGTGAGATCTTGTTTTTCTTCTTTGTTATCAGCATTTCTCGAAGGGAAAAATCTGGCAAAGTCCCAATCCTTCAGCAGAACTGCTTCGTCGACATCCGATTGTCTTTTATTATTTTGCGACTCCCTCTGCTGTTTTTCAAACATGTTCAGTACAAAAAGTACATAATATGAATAAGAACACCAAAATAGTAACATATTAAAAGTTGTTAAAAATATTGTTAAGTGCTCACTAATCTTACTTTGGCGTGAAAAATAATGTAAAATGACCCCACCACGACCAATATTACGATTCTTTTATTGATGAAAGTATTCATAAAAAGAAATGAAATAGACCTAGCAATAAAGAAATATTATAGTAATTGTAAAATGGACTTAGTCAAACAACTGAGTGTAATAATACTTTATATTATGATTAAATGCTGAAAATCATTAACACTTATTGACAGGTCTCAAGTGATCGAACAGAAAATGATTTAATTTTGTGTGAACCAATCACAATTTCTTGTTTCGAGCATTTTTTTAAGGCAGCCGTAATTTTCTTGTCTCGAATCACCCGTAATTTTTTTAAATAACTAATGTCATTTTCATTTTCGATCAAAATATTCTAAGTGAGCAAACTGTTAACACAAAACAGCTAGAATAAATTATATCTCCTACTCGCAAAAATACGATAGGTAGAAGCGAAGTGAATTGTATTTTTAAGGAATTATCTTGAACGAGGAACAATGATGGAAAATGAAATGAATGATTACAATGAAACTCTTAAGTGTTATTAGTTACTATAAAGCGATACGCGATGATGCAATATTTAATAGGCCCGTATACCTATGCATTTTAACTGTGATAGTAAATAGTCGTGTTGTTAAATGTTGATAGTAAATAGTCGTGAAGATTTTAATCTCTACTTTTCTACTAATTGAATTTAAAATGAAGTGTATGCATGTTTTTGGTCATATTTGATACAAAAGAAATCCTTTTGTAGTTTCAATTAACTTCGCTGCATTCCACCGTATCTGAGATATGAGATATTAGAGTTTGGCTTCAGGTTAACAAGATAACAGTCCAGCAGATCGATTACGAAAAAGTTGCATCAATGATTGCTACAATCTCAATTATTGTGATTGGCTGAATTTATGGTCTTTTTGTGGCGACAATGAATTTTGGCCAACCAATCTGCAGCTCGATTACGGTAAAATGACAACTACAGTGTGACGATCGCAATCGCTCACTATTGGCTACAATGCATTGTTGAAACAAGAAAACCGTAAATTCAGCCAATCACAACAATTGCGATTGTAATAATGATCGATGCAGGTTTTTCGGAATCAACGTGCTGAGGATATACCGTTACACTGTACATCTACGGCAGTATACTGTGCACTAGATGTGGCTCAGCAAATTAATATGATCTTGGAATTTAGTTACTGAAGTAAACTCTAGTAAAACGTTGGTTAAACCAAACTGAGACCAGTAAACAACTTGAGCAAAAAGCGGCGTAGGGGTAGGCGCATCACGAAAGAAAGGGGCAACTGATCAACTAAGTGTGTGCTCCTGCGCGGTAAATATTCCCTCGCACCGATTTCGGTCTGATAGAAACCTACAAATCGGTAGTGGACATTAATTGTTCAACTCGTTTGCCAGTTGCTGTAAGCACGTTCGTTAAAGCCAGCCATTCGCAGACCTGCACGCAATACGCCAATGAAGCAGTTGCTCCATACACCGCCCTGCAGAGCATCCTATCACACATCGCGTAACTTGTTCCATCAACGGTACTGATACTTGTAGCAAAAATGCCAATATCCATGCATAAAATTAATTTTCGCTTTGGTTGCTAGCTAGAATCATAAAACAACGAAATTCTAGACGCGGTAACACAGATTGACCGAAAATCTTTAATTTGGCAACGCATAGACACAACTGAACTGAGTTTGTAATTTGCTCTACTCACCCAATCGTCACTGATGCGGTTTATGATCCCACGTGCCACAAAGGATTATCGGAATATCAGATTAAAGGATAGCCGCGGCGCGTTGGCCGTTGGAACCTGCAGAACGTGGCAGACATCCCGCAACATCTTATTGGAAGCCACGCTAAATGAATAATCATTCACAATCCAGCTATAAGTTGGCGTCGTGCGTGCAGGAACTGTGAATGGCTGGCTCGCCGCAGTCGCCAGGCGCCTGGGACTCACCCGCTTGACGAGCGTGCGGTCGGCGTGCGGGTCGTCGTCGTCGGGCGTGGGCGGCAGCGGGCGCGTGGGCGCGCAGCCGCCGCAGCCGTCCTCCGCCACCGCGCTCAGCCCCGGCCTGTAGCAGAACTCGGGACTAACAAGCCGAACCGAACCAAACCAAACAAAACCCAGGGTAGTCAACAGAAACATAAACATGCAGCAAATTAAAATAAACAAGAGGAACGTAATTAGTTACACCTGTAAATTTATAATAAAAATGTACACAATCCATACTTAATATTATAAATGCGGGAGCGTCTGTTTGCTGGCTTTTCAGGTCCCATCCGTTCAACCGATTGTGAAAAAATTTGTTACTGAAAATCAGAGTTCCCACCGGACTGTTAAAAACTAAACCCAAGTGTATAAATTCGCAGTCTTTATATATTTGGTGCAGAGCTCGCATCCTCTAGATATAGGCTACTTTATATGCTGGAAAATCAAAGAGTTTACACGAGGATTTATAAAAACCAAAATCCACGCGTCTAACATGACCCCTGAAAACATAACACTGCCTTTTCTGGGCAGTTGTGCATGAGATAGTACCGGCGACCAGTTTATAATCGATATTGTGTGGTGTCGCACCGCTGCTGTGACGTACCAAACCGCTATAAGATTGAGGCCACACGATACGTTCCGATCACACGATTTTAGTATTGGGTGCTACACGGGCACTGCGTCCCCACTCTGGTAAAAAGTATGGTGTCGCAACGCATTATCTCCCCTCTTTCTGGTCCCAAGTTCGTTGCGCGTCAACCGACGTAACGCATCGTGTGGCATGGTACAGTGATTTCTATGTAGGATGACGCAGCGGTGCGGCTCAGGCGCCGCAATACCAACGCAACTGACTCACAGCGGCTTGGGCGGGTCGCTAGCCAGCAGCGTGCCGTCGTTGCGCACGCGGCCGCCGCTCTCCTCCGCCTCCGAGTCGCTGTCAGACTCCTCGAACGGTGGCTCGGGCGCGCTGCGCTCCACCGGCGGCCCTGCGGACACCACAACGCCGTCTATACATTACTGTCTAGGCCGGAAATCAAGCAATTGCCGGCAGAGTAATATTGCAAAGACTAAATAAAATGAGGCAGTTAATGCTATTTCGGCTTGAATAGTACTTTTCTTTGATTTGTGAGAAAACAATAAACAAATGAATTCAAGAAAAAACTTACGTGGCCGTTTGTACAGTTAGGTTGAAAATAGATTTCAAATGTAGGCCAAGCCAGAGCGAGTTTCAGTTAAAACGAGTCAGATTTATGCCAGCGTTATCTCGTTTTAACAGTGTCTTAAGTCTTAGTAAATTCAAAGTGCGCTCTATAGATCTCAGCCTTAGACAACGATTCTTAAATTTTGAAACAATGAGCACTTATGCCAAGTAATATGTAATAATGATTTTTTCTATGAACTAGCAGGTACTTATTTTTAACCCCCGACCCAAAAAGAGGGGTGATATAAGTTTGACGTGTGTATCTATGTATCTCTCTGTGGCATCGTAGCTCCTAAACGAATGAACCGATCTTAATTTGGTTTTTTTTTGTTTGAAAGGTGGCTTGATCGAGGGTGTTCTTAGCTATAATCGAAGAAAATCGGTTGAGCCGTTTGAAAGTTATCAGCTCTTCTAGTTTTCTTATAGAGGTTTTTGTGTCGGGGGTGTTTTTTTAATTTTGAGTTATTATATTAATACAATTTAAAAATTATAAGTTCTTATGAAAACGTTCATTTTGTTTTTAATTCGCACGTCAATACCTTCACGCATACGCAACCTCAGACCTGGGCGCGTTTGGAACCTTCGTCGTAGCTTTAGTTTTAAGTTTACGTATTTAATTATCACCACTATATCATCTTACAAATCTAACAATTCTGACTATCAAGAGGTGTACAATAGATACCTACTTTGAATAAATGATTTTGAGTTTGAGTTTGCGCGATGTTAAAAAATTACGATATACCTTGTCCATTAGTGGGGGCGCGCGGCGGTCGGTTGGGCGGCTCGTTCCCGGATACGACAGCAAACTCGTTGAGCTGCGCCGCCAATTTGTCCAGATCCTAATAAAACATTACATTAATATTCGACATGTTAATAATTGATTACTGAAAGTGGTAATGGCCTATTGTCTGATTTATTTTTAATTTGGTGGAATTCTGACAGAGGTCATTTTAGACATTGGGTGTGATATTTTGTATGAAAATATGTGTTACCCTACATTCCTGTCTTAGTAAAAAAAAAAAACCATACGTAATTATAGGGATTGCTTTAAAAGTAAAAATCCTCAAAAGCTTTGTATGTATCCTACCCTGGTCTGGCTTTTGATTTTCTTTTCTCCCACATCAATTTTTCAACATTTTATTTAATAGTGTTACTTAAAATTATAACAGTGATCAATTCTTATGACGTACATAGCTTATTTAAATAGACTCAGCAGTTTGAAGTAAAGCAGAAACCAAGTAAAAGAATAAATGATTAATAATTTATATCTAAGTTTTCTGTATTGCCGCAAGTATGAAAGATCATTCGATCGAGTCTCGACCGATTTAGCAGTTTTTTTTGTTGCTTTTTTAATTTTTGAGACTAGATTCGTATGAGAGGAATTCTTCATTAGTAAATTGCACCCGTGCGAAGCCGTGGCGGGTCGCTAGTAAATTTAAAAAAAAGCAAACCTACCTCCGGCCTCCGCGGCGGAAGCTGCACTCATTAATTGGATGTGCAAACAAAAACAGCGTGACATGAAAACAAAAAAACAAGCTAATAAACAAAAATCACATACACAATAGGGATGATGACTACTAGTCATATCAGAGACTTTTTACCAAATCTCAAAACGAGCGCTTAGTAAGGGGGCTTGAATTAAATACATACATAGATGGACGTAATTTGATGTACATTTTAATTAAATCGATAATTTTAAATAGTTAGCAAACTTAAAACTAACAGCGGACGTGGCTTTTAGGAATTTCGGACGACGCTCTGTTAGATAATTCCTAAGAAATAATTTATTTCTGACATAGGCATCATCCCAATTGAGACGCACATGCAAGAGAAAATATTCAATATTGTAATACTTAATTATGTTGGGACATAAAATATTTGAGCAGTATTTAAGGAGTTACTTTGAACAAACAAAACCTCATGAAGAAATCCATTCCAAAAATACTGACCTTCAGTAATTTAAAGCCATATTCATAGTGGCCAACTCGAAACTGGAGACGCGGTACTGCTGATATGTTTTAACAATAATAAATTTTTTTTTTTGAATTTCCATTTGATGCAGTCTAAGATGGAAGCGGGCTAACTTGGAAGAGCTATCGCAGCTTTTATTAAAACCATACCCCTTATCGGTTTCTACACGGCATCGTACCGGAACGTTAAATCGTTTGGCGGCACGGTAGGAGGGTAACTAGCCACGGCCGAGGTCCCCCCAGAAAAATTGTATATAGATTAAAAACCGTTTCTTATCTCTGTAAGAATGATTTCACAGCAGCGATCGTACATACGCCGCCAAATTTTGCATGGATATGGCGACAGAGTTACATAATATTGAAAAGATAAGAATAATAATAGATTTATGAGAGAACTGTGAATGTTGTGTACCATGGGCTTGAATATGTGGTGCGAGCCGCGCTGCGGCGGCTGCGGCGTGCCGTTGTTGGAGCCCGAGCTGTTGGACGAGCCCGACGACTTCGGCGTGGGCGGCAGGGGTCTGATGTAAACCATAAGGTACAATTTTACAATGTTGTACAAGCCTGACCAAAAAAATAAAATATCTAGCTATATTGCGTCCGTGGAACTAAATTAAACAGGACCAAATACTAGTGGCGCCCAGGCTAGTTTTTTTATAGTTAATAAAGGCTTAACAATACATTTGTTCATAGCGGTTTTTACTTTTTTTATTATTATCATAAAATGACGAGTCTGCTTTGTGACATTTTATTATAAAAATAATTTGAATTATTGGATTGAAGTATAATGTATATTATCAAGAATAAATGACTATGACTATGACTATGACACAGCAATAAACCACGAAAGTTCACAATGCGTGTGTAAAGGTTTAAAAGAATTAAAACTATAAAGTGTAGAGTTAAAGGACTACATAATAATTATGTCCTTTTAAAAAAAAAAATTTGCTTGGCAGCGATATCGAATTCGTTATCTTGGTTTTTTATTATTTGTTGTTTGTTATAGTGGCAATAGAAATATACACTCTGTGAAAATTTTGAACTCTCCTCCTAATATTATAACCGCAAGGTTGGTGGGGCCATGGGAGATGGTGGATTGTACAGTATCTCCGCCTATTACTGTTTATGAGATATATCTCATAAACGCGTATGAGATACCGCCCGCTGACAGACGGATGGACAACGGAGGCTTAGGAACAGGGTCCCGTTGGCACTCTTCGGGTATGGAAGCCTATAATTGGGAATATTTACCTATATCTATTTGGCTGTTGTGCCTGCGGGTCTGGCACTACAATCAGTCTTTGTGGAATGGACGGCCTCGCCGGTGGGCCAGGCTCTGTAGGAATATAAAAACAGAATCATATTAAATAGCATTAATTAATCTCTGCTGTATAATTTATTTATTTATAGTCTGTCTACTTATTTTTGTGTCTATCTTGAATCTAATCTGTTTTTTCCATTACTAGCTGATGCCCGTAATTTTGTTTGCGTAGATTTGGAATTTTTTAACTTGCGTGGGAACTTTGATTATCCAGGATCTCCGGGTTTTAAGTATTCCACTGGAATAAATCACGCCAATCCTTCGCTCCGTTGGACGTGATTGAAGTACAAAGTAATAAATCAATAAACCAAGAAACAAAATAAACCTTCACATTTATCTGTTTATCTGTCAAGTCAATAAACCAAAG
This sequence comes from Maniola jurtina, assembly GCF_905333055.1. Taxonomy (NCBI): domain Eukaryota; kingdom Metazoa; phylum Arthropoda; class Insecta; order Lepidoptera; family Nymphalidae; genus Maniola; species Maniola jurtina. The sequence continues at coordinate 8,596,908 of NC_060032.1, forward strand.
CAGTTCTTTCTTACAACACAAAGTTTAGTGTGTATGATGTAGGCATGAATGTGTTTCAGTACGAAAGGCACGGGCCAGCAGTTAAGCACGGAACATTGACTAATAACTAGGCCAGATCTATGGCAAAAATGTGAGAAGGATAGATTTATTCACCGTAGTGTACTCAGAAAGAGATGGCAATAAAGCCACCATTGCATATAGGCCATTCGACGAGGATGTTTATCCACCATCATCTTTCGATCTGAAAATGTAGAATAAGACCTCACCTGGTATCTCCTCACGCTCTTCACGTTTGCTGTTACGTTTGGGCGGCGGCTGTGGCTGCTGCGCTTCGGCGGCTCTGAAAGATCATTACTGCAGTTTAGTTTTTAACCAATGAATAGCTGGTGGAATCACCACACATTTGAATTGATAATTAATTTAATTTGCTTTATTTACTTAAGCCCTAATTCACACGAGCGTTAAAAAAGTACAACAGTACACAATAAAAAAGCGTTGACCTGTGAACAGATACTTGGGAATGCATTTGTTCTATTTGAACGCTTTTTTAACGGACATTAAAAAAGCTCTCGTACGAATGAGGCCTTATGGAAAAATACACATATAAAACACTCAAACCATAACTGTCTCCAATGAAACATTTACACCCATTCCACAACTATATCTCCAAACCTATGTTTTTCTTTATTCCAATTTCCACCTTTCTGCATGCTTAAAAATCTTTTTCATTCTGAGTGACACTATAGTTCAAATTTTAATCTGCCAATCCGAAGTTGGCCAGCGTGGTAGACTTTGGCCAAAACCCTTCTCACACTGAGAGGAGACCAGTGCTCTGTAGTGAGCCGGCGATGATCATGATGATGATATATGCAGCATCTTAGAATGTGAGAAAAAAATCATTTTTTTGTTCATTTATAAACACATGACAAATCGCAGTCGGGTTTTAAACTTTTAAAATTACTTGTTTGTTTTCTGCAGCTGTGGAATGAATGATTAGTCTGATGAATGTGGGTCACCAACCTGCCCTCTTGTATCTGCTGGAAGTTCCTGCGCAGCGTGTCGCCGCCCTGGTGCGCGGCGGCGTTGTGCACGATGGACGAGGGCTCCCCGGCGACCGCGTTGTCCTCCTCTTCGCCCTCCGAACCGGAGTACTTGTAGTCCTCCCTCACTGAGTTATCCTGCTTTCTCTTCTTACACCTGTCTATGTGGTCTTTCAACTGTATTCTCACTTGTCTTTCTGTAGGCTGATCCCTGGAAGTAATTTAAAGGAATTAATCTCAACAATTAATCTCTAAACTAAATTAAAAAACTCAAAGGACTGCATGAAGTACTATAAGTAACTTCTACTGCAAGAAACAGCTTCAAAATTCATATTATCTCAATATTTCACAGACAGATCACGTAGACTCTTTATGTTTCACTGTTCTATTCCATCTATCTAAAATCTGTCCATAAATTATTATCTAGTCATATTATCATTTGTCAAAAAATACCAGACCACTAAAAAAGACAGTGTGTTCAGAAACTTCACAATCTTAAGGGATATCTTAACAGAGAAGGCTGGCATGCTTGTGTGATCGACATTCAATCTACTTGCATGAAAAGTTTCTATACAAAGGTGTGGCACTGTGAAATGCTCTTTTGGTGTCCGTGTATCTTGCCACATAAAATGTGAGTGCCTTCAAGCTAGATTTTCGTCAAATATCCACCAACAATTAGAAACCAAGATTCAAGATCTATTATTTTACCTGATAAATGGATGTTTCAAAAGTTGCTCAGTGTACGGACGCTGGTGATAGTCTTTTACAAGCACGGTTTCAATAAAACCATGAAATTTTTTGGCCCATTTCTTAGATTTTAAACGAGGAGGTGGGTTTCTGTAACAAAAATATATTTATATTTAATAAATCAATCCTGACAATCAAGGTAACCATAATATTCCATTGTGGGCAGGATCAAATTCATAAGACTAGTGCAGGTAGTATTCGTATCAATTGGACAGCTGAGATCTCTACAAATTTACTGATAAAACATCTGTGGTAAGCCTGCTATGTAGGACCATTATTAAAAGTAACTAAAATCCTTGGTCTTAGCACACTCTAGAAACATTAGTTTTTGAAAATTTCCACTTTTTTGGCAATACCAGAAAATTTGCAGTGAACTGCTTTTTAGATATAGGACAGTGAATAGTGTAAGGCATATCGCTCAACTAGTAATCCGAGACTGGACACCAGCTAGGAGTTAGCAACCAACAAGAGTAAGCGACCAAGTCCATGATACAATGAATCCTAATAATCTATAAATGCAGCAAGAAGTCTTGACTCTTGGACTAGGACTACTAGTGTGCAAAATCCTTAAACATTTACCTTGGAATGAGAAACAGTGCTCTCATAGGATGCAGGTCACATAGAGGTGGTTGACTCTCTGCCATCTCAAGGGCAGTGATACCAAGTGACCAGAGATCAGACCGATTGTCGTATGTCGCTTCAGGGTTCTCATCACACGCGATGACCTCTGGTGCCATCCAGTATGGAGTGCCAATGAATGTGTTCCTTCTGCCAATTGTTCGGTCCAGTTGAGCTGACACTCCAAAGTCAACTGTACAAAACGTAAAAAATAATAATTTCACCATTTTATTCCACAGTTTCTTATTTCTATTGGTGACATAATATTTGGTTTTTTTTTATTGAAGTTTGTTTATTTATGTTATACATGTATCTTTAATTTAATTTTGTGTTACAGTTGTAACAAATGGACAGTTTAATTCGCCAATGATGCAATAAGACAATATTACACTATTATAGCCTATAATGATATGAGAATCCTGCAGTACAAGAGCTATAGATAAGAAAAGATGAAGAAAAAGGAATATGAGCATCAATTTTTACAAGTATAGTGAAATCACTGTGATAACTTTATTTATGTGAACTTAAAATCCATGAAGGTTCTCAACATACAGCAATGGTCTAAGAAGCAGAATATATATAAATAGAAGTAGAAGATTATGTTTTCATTTTATGTTCTGAACATTTTTATTAAAGAGAAACTGTTTTATTTCATCTATGGTGTACTTAGAGCTAAATATATTATGCTTATGTAGTTTATTGTTCAGTTGTATGAAGTTTCCCACAATAATTAAGCCACTATGCATACAATTAGTTATTGATTAAGATTTTCTATTGAACAAACAGGTGATGCAAGCAATAATTATGAATTACAGACTAAAACTAATAAAGTTTTGAATATATAAATTTTTATGTTTAAAAAGAGTTTACACTGTACATAAAAGTCATGAAAAATAATAATAAGTTCTTTTATAAACATTTAGTAGCACAAATAACTTGTACTTACCAAGTTTGACTTCAGCATTATCAGTTAGAAGCACATTTTGTCCTTTGATATCTCGATGTATTACTTTATTGGAGTGTAAATAACTGAGACCTCTTAGGATTTCTCTACAAATATATGAAATCCATTCTTCTTTTAATGACTGTCCCTTAGTTGATTTTACCAAATCCGTCACAGACCCTGAAATATTGGATTTATCAATGTTAATTAACATTTTGTACAGGACTTCGTCTGTGGTGGCGTTTGCTGGCGCGCGTGTTGTGTCTTTTTGGAGTGCTTTTTTGTTAGTTTTTGTGTTCTGCTGGTGTTTATTGGTGGTGGAACTGACTGGGAAGCGCTCTAATGGGGCGCCGCGTGTATGTCGGTGGGCGCCGGCACAGACAGAGTCCATACTTATACATATAGTTTCCCTAACTTGTAAATAACTACAAACTTGACATTGGCTATTCAGTGTAAAGCCAGACGAGAGAGAATAAAAGAATACATTTTGTACAAAATTAATGTTATTTATGTGATTCACGCAACACCTTGCCTGAGCTGGGCAAAGTCGCAACAGTCAAGATTACAGGTTTTGCTTGGTCATAAAGCAGCTAGATGATATTGTGGCTAAATTGGTTGTAAACAATCCCTTAACTGAACTACTTAAATTGACAAGCCCAAATCTACTATTAAGTTTTTCCTTAGGGAGCATTATGAAAGAGGTAGAAATGCATTTAGACCAGTCATTTTAGATTATTTTAGATACCAATTGGCCACAAAAAATAGATCCAAACCCCTAATTTATCTGTAATCTACATACACATTGAGATTTTGGGCAAAAATTAATGTCTCAGGATTTTCAGAAATTCCTTCAAATATATCATCAATGTACCAATTAGAACATATTTATTTAATAGAAACAATATTATAAATAAGCAATACAAACCAGCGCCACAATATTCCATGACCAACCAAAGTTGATCATCTTTTCCAGGAGGGCTCTTTTTAATGAAAGCACCATAGTAGGTAGCTATATTACGATGAGTGGAATAGTTCTTTAGGACATTGATCTCTAGTTTTATCTCTTCCTCCTCATCCTGTGTGACGTCCATAACCTTGATGGCAGCAAGTTGCCCTGTTTTTGTGTGACGACCCTACAATAAAATATGTTAACTTATCAAATTATAATCTTTCGTTAGTTTCATTAAAGTATTTTACTATAAATATTTATTTGAGTTTTTATTCCAAGGTTTGTTTTAAGTTTACTTATTGTTTTTCTACTTATAGATTGAAATCAGGGAAAATAGAAAATGTAGCTGATAGCTATGATCACAAAAGATAGAACTAAAACTAAAAATACATTAGGCATAAGTACTACATTAATAAAAATGATTGGTTTTATTCTTGATTATAACTATATACATTACATACAATATGTTATGTACCAGGATTTGTATAGATAGAGCTCATAATTAGAGTTAAGTGTGAGTAGGTACATAATGTGGGTTAAAGAATAATAGGCCACAGCTTTATTGGAGGTTGGCAGATGAAAATTAATTCTGTTCATTGACATTAATAGTCCTTACAATACTTAACAATTTAAATTGTAAAGTTCACAGAGTAAATGCAACAGTTTGTCATCATGGGTCGTTTAGTAAATTACATTTAGGTACGTGAGAGTCGAATCAAATCAAGTAAAGGTACATAGAGTTACCAAGTTATGGGGTTTGAATTATTATTTTCAATGTACATACCTTGTATACCTGTCCATAGGTGCCATTGCCCACAACTTCTATTAGTTCAAATATGCCAGCCGGGTCCTAAAATCACGCATACACAAGAAATGTATAGATAAAAGCTAATTATAATCCCTAACTTAACTATGATTCACGCCCTGTGAGATCATTGCTCCCTGGGACTTTTTTCAAATACAGGGCCATTGTCTCTACAAATATTTGGAGGCATAGTAAATAATATTAAAGTTTGTAAGTTTACCTTTAATGCACTGAGGTCAATGTCGTCCAGTGAAGTATTTACAGACGGTGCCAGTTGATGCGCCATTTTGAGTATATTGTCACACACGAAGACAAAGCACGAGCACCTCACATCAATACAAAACTAAATAAATGCCCTTAAATTACAACATTGGCTTAAGTTTTGATTAGATTTTATTCTTGCACGTATGAATATGATTGATTTTTAAAATACATTGTTTACAATTAAAATTACAGTAAATTACAGATACACAATTCATAAGCCGCACACACCACCCGGCAGGGATGCCAGTTCATGAATACAAATTCTGCTGTCATTTGAAGTTATATTTTCTACCAAGTTTCCACAAAATTCCTACCACACTTCTATTTTTGCTAGTATAGTGGCTCTTACTTCACCGCTGTTAAAACTATAAAGTAGAATATTACCACCTTTGAGCGATACAAATATTACAAGCTATTCTGACGATTGTGATGAGATTTTTGACTTTTTAGAAACATTCAACCATGGATGTAGGAAACAATAATTCTTATCATGCAACACTTTATATTACGGAAAATGTCACTTGCAGTGCTGCCATTGTGCTTCCATTTCCAAAACATCACGCAAAACATACTAAACATCTCCATGTACTAAACAGGGCTGCCATTGCCGTCCGTCCGAATTTCCCCGCATCAGGGAGCGTCGGAGTGGAGTTTCATTGTAGTCCGGGTTTATGTTAGAAACGAAAAATGTAGGACTGCTTAGAATTTCAGTTTAAAATTGTACAAAAATATTGTCTTTTTAGGGTTCCGTACCTCAAAAGGAAAAACGGAACCCTTATAGGATCACTTTGTTGTCTGTCTGTCTGTCCGTCGTGTCTGTCAAGAAACCTAAAGGGTACTTCCCACGTTCTTAAAATTCACACGTTTTTAAAATTTTTGTCTGTCTGTCTGTTTGAAAAGGCTAATCTTCGGAACGGCTGAACCGATTTTAACGGGATTTTCACACACAAGTAGAGGATTGACCAGGGTGTAACATAGGCTACTTTTTTAACCGACTTTCAAGAAGGGAGTTGTGTTTTTCTACCTATGTACACCGAAATCTCCGAGATTTCTGAACCGATTTGCGTCGTTTCTTTTTTAATCGATAGAGGAACTTTGCGACATTGTTTCACAAAAATTTGGATTACAAATCCTCAATCCTGATGCTGCAGGGGATCTGACCAATCCACGCGGGCGAAGCTGCGGGCATCAGCTAGTAAATAAATAAATATAAGTAAATAAATCACCACTTTTAAGCCTTCTAAACTAATCTCTCCATAGGTACTGTTTCGGATGGAGTAGATTCCCCATAAGTTTCCGTGGGTACGTTCGGCCGCACTTTTTTCAAAGAGAAATAAATATGTAGAGTTACACATCGGAACAAAATAATTTACCGGGATCCATTTTTCACTGATATTAAATATCACTTAAATAAAATGGCGGTTGCCAACTGGATTTTATTTAACACACTTTTAAGCTTCAAAAGTGTAGGTACAAGTCACAGTAATTATTATAGTTCAGTGTAAAAATTGCTACCCACATCTATTTGTGAACAGCGGAAATTAATTATTGCAACCACCACCTAAGTAAAGTTGTGTACAGACCTACCTAACCAAATAAAAACAAGCGTCGAATTGAGAGCCTTCTCCTTTTTTTAAAGGTCGGCTAAAAGTCTTCGAATTGCGGGCAGTAACAAAAGAAATATTCGGTATGTAGAGCAGTCAAAAAAGCGGTCAAGCAAAACTATTCCGAGACGTAGGTAGTTATCTACCTACTAGAAGGTACTTATCTACCTACGAGTTGCCATACCTATTGATTACAGATACGCATGCGAAATGGAATCTGTTAATAAATCCTCCTTTTTTAGGGTTCCGTACCTCAAAAGGAAAAACGGAACCCTTGTAGCATCACTTTGTTGTCTGTCTGTCTGTCTGTCCGTCCGTCCGTCCGTCCGTCGTGTCTGTCAAGGGTACTTCCCGTTGACCTAGAATCATGAAATTTGACAACTAGATAAGTCTTATAGCACAAGTAATGGAATAGATCTGAAAACCGTGGATTTGTGATTACATCATTTAAAAAAAAGGTATTTAAATTTTCAAAGTAAGATAATTATACCAAGTGTGGTATCACATGAAAGGGCTTTACCTGTAAGTACATGCTAAAACAGATTTGTATATATTTTTATGCATAGTAAAAAAATGTCTGAAAAAATAGCCGAGTACAAAATCCTCGGTGCGCGAGTCCGACTCGCATTTGGTCTGTTTTTTTTTTTTTAAATTCTGATACAAGTTAGCCCCTTAACTGCAATCTCACCTGGTGGTAAGTGATGATATAGTCCAAGATGGAAGCGGGCTAACCTGGAAAGGGTATAGCAGTTTTCATTAAACCCATACTCCTTTGGGCTTACTTCATACATCATCGTAATATAAAAAAATGTTTGCGGGAATCCGTTGCGTACATGCGAAAGAAGTGAAACTTGGTTTATTTTCGTAACACGCCTAATATTCAGCGGGTATTTTTAAAAATTTGGCAGCAGTTTCTTTTTTATGATAAAATTATAGCAAAATCTATTCTGGAGGAAATCGGTCCATGCAAAAAATCTAAATTACTGCAACTTTTAAAAGGAGGAAGGAGTTATGGACTTTCAAAATGGCGTTGACTTTTTAAAATGTTGACAGTAATTATTTTATTCTCTCTCTCTCTGTGCATCGTATTCCTCATTTGTGAGGGGCGTGATCTTTTTCTATTAATCACATACCTAATGGTAGGAGTAAAATTCGACTCATAGGTTTTACAGATTATTAGATATAGGGATAATAACCGCGACCGACGACTTAACGTGCTCTTCGAGGCACGGAGGAATGAAAAAGGCCAAATTTGGATCTCCAAAGTTGGTAACCCATCTAGATACCGACTTAGGTCAACGTTGCTTAACTATCGCAATCGATTAATATGCAGCAATTGTTACAACTAGCCCAAACGTCCAACACCAAACGTATAATTCACAAATTCTCAAAGCTTTTTGCTCAGTTGATTGTGTTCGTTTTTGTCATTCCATCGAATTAGAGAACTGCGGGATGATTCGCTAACTCAGTGTTTAGCACTGAATGATAGCCACCGAGCTCATATGACATTGCATGGTTCTACATTGCTGCTTCACTGAGTGATATTAAAATAATATTTCGTGGAAAACCTTCAGTGGATCAAAATCAAAAATAATTGTCGAACTGGCTCAGTGGCTATCATTCGGAGCTAGCTATGTATTGCGGCTTTTTCGCAGCTATGTATTGTTATCTTTCCAGTACTTTTCAGATAAAGAAGGATCACTTCGTAAATACGTTTGCATAAATAGCGACTTTTGTTACGACGCAATAAAGTACAATTCATCTCACATTGCGCTGTGGCCGAAAATTAAATAAACTTCTCTCGTTTTATCGCGTAAACACTTCTTTATCTATTGTATCAGGGATAAAGGAATCAGTTTTTATTCAAGAGCTTGACAGAAAATCAGTAATTGATACACAGAACTTTACAGTAATTGAACATTTTAACTGTTAATGGTGTGATCTAGGCAAGGTATATATTTTAAAATTATAGCGAATTTTTTTGGATAAAATTGCTAAGAATACAATAATATGACTTGCAAAATTCCTGGATCTATAGGATAACCTTAGTTGTCAATAAGCTGGCTGTGCATAGACGTGGCTGTTCATCAGAATGTTATATCAATATCTTGAATCATGACCTTATTGAAGTATCTTTGTACGTGATCTAATTTTGGTAGGTGAAGGTTGTTAGACTAAAGGTTACATTAAACAATGCACGAAGAATTTAATGCGAGGTATGGAATAACAGCCAAAATGTTCTAGTAAATATAGGTAGGTAGGCGTAGTTATAGCTAAGTCTAACCGGTTGTGGTCTAGTTGTACTCCGCGCAGCAAGAGTGTGCTGTTGCACAAACATCAAACTTAAATTATTGACTTGATATTATAGAAGTAAAATAAAGCCTCGATGCTACGTGCGGCTGCTCGGCCGTGCATACCGAATCGTAAGATCAAAGCACGCATAGGTACTTTACCAACTCCGACACCTACACGACTTCAGGTCGGGGTGTGCGTGTGTTGCTGTAATAGAACACACAAGCGCAGACGGCAACACTAATAAAAGTATAATAAAAGTTACCAAGACAGAAGTGCGGTGTACGGTACTATTTGTTTGGAGGGAGGTTGGAGGCACTCATACTAGCGAGGGAGAGGCTGTGTTGGCGCGGCGGGCGGCCGCCAGTTTACCGTTGCAAGGCGCGTTGTGCGGCCGACGCTCGACCGTCAACGTGCGCCGCCGGCACCCTGTAGCCCGGCCTCCGCTACTGCCACATTACCATCCTCGCCTTCCTGGACTTCCTCCGGGACTCTATTGAGCTCTGTGTACTCCGAGGGGTGTTTATGGACTAATCTCTACATATCTTGTTCTCTAACTCAGAGACGAAGTGCTACGACTCGTGCTTATTTCACTGAAGTGCTAATCCCAATTCTGGTTCTTTATTGGATCGCCTTTGTATCTACGAAGGTAAGTTTCATATTTAAACGACAACTTGATATGGTTTTCATTGGAATTTCTACATAAATTTGCGTTTTAAACGTACCTAATTAAAGTTAGTCGTGACTAATCTCCACGTTAATGTTGCTGCGTTAAAAAACATTTTATTGATATCTTACAAATTAAAGTAAGAATACGTAAAATAAAAAAGTAAATGCCACAAGTCGATATGCTGGTGTAACGTATAGATTTTATTGTTATTATAATTTAACTTTTCAGCTGGAATCACAAGTTATGACATTGTAAGTTGTAACGCTGGACATTCTCTAGCTATCTGTAAATTCAGACATCATGTATATTATGTATCCTACATTACCAATAGTTGGGTATTTTAAATTAAGTATCAGAATACTGTAAACAAAGTTACGATTTCTATTGAATCCTATTGGATTTTTTTTGATTTATATCATTTGATATTTACGAGTACATCAAAACTGTAAGTCACATAGATTCACAATAGTAAAATTTTCTAAATCTGAAGGAATCGCGTTTAAACAAAACTAGTTTATGCCACATGGCATATTAAACTAACTCTCCACTCGTTGGAATTTTATGCAACTTATTTAGTTGCAACGCTTGTTTTGCAATAGATAGTTCTTTCCGCGTTTTTGGCAATGATTTTGACACTGTTACACATCCATATTCATTTGTCTGTTTATTTTTAATTCAAATGCATGAGACTAATAAAATATTATTTTTGTTATTTATGTAGAGCCAACTACCACTTTTAAGTATTAACTAACATTGCTTATCTTCTTTATTGTTTTCTGAATATATGTTTTCATTAATTTAATTACGTAATATGGCATTTCATGACTTAGCATCCAAAATATTTTTATTTCATGTAGATTGTAGGTGCACCAACATATTATGGCGCTTCTGAAATGTTAAGACTCTACCATCTCTTTGAAAAGCAGGTTCTACTAAGAAAAAGCAACAAAGTTATTCTTAAGGTACAAGCTAAGCCCAGCTTCACTTAATGGATTTTCTGAATATGTACTTTATTTCCTCTCCGTTCAACTTTCCGGTTTTGACTTAAACGAAGAAGAGAAGAGATGTGTTCAGTAACTAATCAGATACATAAGAGATGAGATGAAAAATTGTCATGATTTCAAGCGAAGCCAGCATAATTTAGCTCAGCAATTTGAGCTACATTATGTCGGTATGTCAGTCAGTTTCTACTTTTATTTACCTGCACAGATTATATTGAATGTTAGAGTGTATTAAAGTAACGTGTTATAATACAGCTGAAATAAACTTATCCATTGTAAAAATAGCAAAACTGTCTACAACGTTATCAAACATCTTTGTTATAATTTTTGTTTAAGACAGTTTTGTTATTTTTCATCTTTATTTATCTAATCTACCTAATAATAATACCAAAAGCGTTATAGGTGAGAATTGGACGAAATGACTCATGGCTCCTTTAAATTGATTATTATATTTTTTACAGTAAATTCGAAATCGATTCGGAAAATCGACTTTACAAAGAAACTTTTTTGCAACTCATTACGCCTAACATTATAAAAACCACTAAAAACTAGATAATCCATCGCTAATTTCCTCGTAACCTTGTTAAAAAAATGTTTAATAGTCTTTTTAGATAACATGAAACTAGTGTTTTAGCAAAGGAGCCGCGCGCGCGTTGATGTCTTTTCTTCCCACGTTTTGCTCAAAGTTTTGAGTTATAGTTAAACTTAAATGTTTTGAATTTAACGACCTTACAACGACAGGAATTTATAATATTTCTATAATAACATATTTTAAATAATATAAATCACCTGTAAATGTCACCAAGCACGATGGCTAAACGATGACGCAGTGTAGTTATAAATTACCCACATATTAAGTACTTTATTACTTCCACGTAGTAATACTGCGTTTATGATAATAATAAAAAATGCTTGCAACCGATGTGGGGCAGATTAAAAAGCATAAATATGCAACAGTTGCCTACTCAGCTAATAGCTAACTTCAAGTCATTGTAGCATTAAGGTTGGTAATCCGCCTACAGGTCAGTTATCTCCGGCCTCCTTGTTGAATTGATTTCATTTTCTGTGTCAACAGCAGTTAATAAAAATTAGCAGTTAGGTATTTTAGAAATATGGTACTTAACACACCTAATTTTATAATAAAACATCTAACTACCAGTTTTCATAAAGATACCTACATAATACATATTACTCACCAACTCATATTTCTCTTAGAACATTATATAAGAATTCATTTTAAATTACATTTTTGTCTCCGGGATGCAAGCTAGCTCTGTATTTTAGTCAAAATTACTCTAGGATAGGGCTGGAAAAGTAACAGACATACATACAGACACTTTCGCATTTATAATATCAGCAGGATATATGCATTGTCCTAAGTTAGATGCTCTAGGTAAATAAATAACTTTAATCACAAAATGAGGTGGATTATTCCTCACCTTTCAAGGCTTTTTGGAAGTAATTTTCTAGATTTTATAGAATAGATAAAACCAACTCCTTTCGGCGCGGGTGTACCCACTAGATTTTCAAATGGGGCTTTTCAAGGGGCCGATCAACTAATTCCTGAAAAGCCGGCGACGCATTAGAAGTTCTTCTGGTGCTGCAAATGTTCATGAGCTGTGGTGATCACTTTACGTCAGATGACCTACCCGCTAGTTTACTTGCTATTTATATTAAAAAAAGATTTAAGTCATTTAATTACTTCTAATACATTTAATTCTTAACCGATGTACTATACGCGCTAGCTGACTATAGGTATGATTCAAATCTTTATTTTTAAATGAAACAAACACATTAATTTTGGGAACGGGTGTTGGGATTTTGATTAACCTTCAATTATTAACCGTTAATTTAAGAAAAACTTGTTATAATTTCTTGACGTCACTTTAAATTTATTTATTAGTACAGAAAACCGATACAATGTACATACTTTGTCTTGTATTACTGTGGTTAGGTAAGTGTTGGTAATACTGAAATGCATAGGTAATATTATACAAGTCAACGGTAGAAGGCCTGCTTGATCATTTCAAAAACTAAGATCACGTCTGGCCATCTGACCCCTTGGACTATTGTTCCTATTCCTACTATAAACACAAAGCTATGTGCGAAGGGTTAGATTATTATTATTAGTCATGCTTTGAATGAATCTTAAATAATAAATCTTTCAAAAACATAAAATTAACCAAGTAGGCTCTATAGATAGATATATAAGCAATAAATTGCGAAAAATATTGATTTTTTTTTCTTATATTTTAGATAAGTACATTTCTTGATGACCAACTCTCTCCCCCCGCCCCCCGGGTTTTACTCGAGTGGAATTTTTTAAAGTCTGAGGTGATGGAATTTCCAAAAATCCTACGTACTTACTTTTTAATTTTTGACCGAAAGATCAAGTGAGTTCCTACGTTAAAAATTAAAACTACTGTCATAATTTTAAGTTTCTAATTCCAGTGGTTTAGGCTGTACGTTGATAGATCAGTCAGTCAGCTAGTCAGTCTATGACTGAGGGCAAGTCTTGTAATATGTTTTTAATAAATCAAATATAATTTCTAATACATGTGAATCGTGTGCATTATAAGGAATATCAAGAGAGCGGGTCATGTAAAGTAGATACATGTTAAAACCTAATGAAAACCACAAAATCAATCGTGACACACGGCTTATTATCTAACACGCAGTATTGTGCATTTCAGCACAACCAAGAATTTGCCTATGGCGTAGAAAGATGCCATTAAAGTCAGCGGGCGCGGTGCAGGGCGTAGCTTGCATTGTTCATGCCGCGCTATAATATCTATTACCCTATGAGCATGAACCGATGCGGTGGACCTAAGGTTGCCAGGCAGACTTATAATCCATACAACTATTATAAATGCGAAAGTGTGTCTGTCTGTCTACATGACTGATTTTTATGAAATTCAATACATAAATAGCTTTCATTTTTTTTTATTCTTTAAAATCAAAGTGTTTTTACGGGATTTAAAAAACGTAAAGCCACGTGTACATAGTTGCGGGCATCATATACTAAGTACAGAAATAGCTTGCATCCTGGAGACGGACAAAGGCTTCTTTTTCATCCTAGAAAATCAAAGAGTTTCAACAGGATTTTTGAAAACCTAAATCCACGCGGACGAAGTCGCGTGCATCATCTAGTTTATAAATATTTGTTGCGATAATCTAAGTTTTATTGTGACAGATCAGTTGAGATGCTAATTATGAAGTAAGTACTAGGAAGGTATATATTTTTTATTATTATAAAATATTTTTATTACAAGAAGGTAGTAATTAGAAAAAATTAAAACAAGACTACTACTGAAGACTTTTCAACTTTGAAAATGGCGCTATACAGCCGCCATAAAAAAAATTATAGCCAGTGTCAATCGGGATGACGCAAGGATTCTAACGACACCCCATACATACAAATCTGTTCGGGCAATAATAAGTCAGATGGAATAAAGGAACTCGAATACATACACCCTGAATCTAAAAACATTGCACTCCTTTTTTGGGTAGTCGTGTAAAAGATAAATAATAAAATCAGATAAATATATAAAAATATTTTTTATTCAATTTTACTTTTACGAGTATTTTTGAATCGTCAAATGCATCCACCACTGGTTTGGAATGCCTTTCCTACCGAGAAGAACCAGCAAAAAACTCGGCGGTTGCTCTTTTTAAAGATTTTATACAAAATGTTATGCCATAACTTTACTGTAACTGAAGTCGCGCGCATGGCTGGAATAAGCTGCAGGTCAAATCCACGCTCTTTTATCATTTACATAAATTTCAGTTGTATAATATGCTCCTATTAGGATCATATTTTTAATAGATTTTTTAAACTTGTGTAAAGGCAAGTCCAAAATTAATCGTGGAATTTTGTTATAAAAGATTGGAATTGCAACCCTGGGTCTAAGTTTACGTAACTTAACACAAAGACTTTATGCTGTCCCACGGTCCTCACCTCATTGATACTCTAAGTCCATAAAATAGATATGTCTAGCTTTAGATAACTTGATATAAGTAGATATTAAATTGCTACTGGTTTTTATGTGAATTTCCCGTATAATAAATGCTATCGGTAAGTCATAATTGATGTTGTCGCTTATAGAAATACTGAATAGATACGAGTACGTATAATACTCAGAACCCTGAATTCCCTGTACTCTCCATGCAATCTGTAGAATCAACTCCTATTCGGTGGTGTTCGGTAGAAGATTACAACGTGGGGTTATTTAAGGGGTGGACCAACAGACTCCTGAAAGGCCGGCAACGCATCGGCGGTACTTCTGGTGCTGCAAATGTTCATGGGCAGCGGTAATCACTTATCATCAGGTGACCCGGCCTGCTCTTTTGCTCGCTATTTTATTATTTACAAAAAATAAGGTTTTTTAAAAATAGTCATTTAGAATTTTGATATGGGGTCACCTTATTTTTAGGATTCCGTACCTCATAAGGAAAAACGGAACCCTTATAGGATCACTTTGTTGTCACTTGCCGAGATGAGACTATTCACTCTTCAATTCAATCGTCTAAGAATAATCTTCGTAGTCTTGTTCATTGAGAAAATTTTCCAGTAACACAAACTTTTTAGCAAACTCTAAAAAGCGTAATTGGTAATAGATCAATTGGAGTGAAATAACCGACCGCCTTGACCCTTAGCGCTAGGCGGAAGGTTGTTGGGCGTCGGACCGTGACGCTCCTGCGTAGAAATTGTTCGTCCTTGTCTGAACAATGCCTATAACCTTTGGCCATGGGAGAAAATATCATTATTTTTTAACAGTTAGTTAATTCGTCGTCGTCGTAATATTACTAGATAATGCCTGCAACATTATCCACGTGGATTTAGTTTTTTAAGAATCCCGTGGCAACTATTAGTTTCCCCTGTATCAATAAGGTAACCTATTTTAAAACTCCCGTAAGGATTCTATAATTTTCCGAGACAAAAAGTACCTCCGGGTTGCAAGCTTCTTTGTACTTTTCGTCAAAATCAGGTAATGGATGGCCGTGAAAAGTTAGCAGCTGACAGACAGACTGACATCTTTCGCATTTTTTTTCTCTCTCGTCTGGCTTTACAAAGATTAGCCAATGTCAAAAGTGTCAAGTTTGTAGTTATTTGTAAAAAGTTAGTTAAACTATACAAATATGGACCCCGTCTGCGCCGGCGCTCGCCGACATACCCACGGCACCCCCTTAGAGCGCTTTCCAGTCAGTTTTAACAAAAAAAAACACTCCAAAAAGGCAGAGCACGCCCGCCAGCTAACACCAACAAAGACGAAGTCCTCTTTCGCATTTATAACACGATTTATACAGGTATAGTATATTTTTCGAAATAATTAGGTGTCCAGGAATTTTGAACTAATGAATAATTAAACCTACCCACGTGTAAAACGACCGTAAAAAGGGTATTTACTATAGGTGGGCGTTATAACATACAACACATTATATATTACAATATATTATTATAACGTTATAACACATTATAAAATTTGCCACTAGACTGTTGTAATATAAATTATTACCTATATTAATTAGTGTTTAATTCGTTTGAAAATCTATAACAGCGCCATCTATGTACACGAACGCTCATCCTGACCGGAAAGGTTTCGTTCGTACTAGTATTCAAAGTAATGTGAACACTCCGGCCGTGATGATAAAAGCTATTTTTTATTGGCGACGAACAGAAATAAAATTATAACACTGTTGTTTTAGATTGCAAAGTATTGTAAGCACTCTTCGTATATACATAAGAGCTATTTTTAATTGCGAGGAGACGAAGATAAACAACAGTTTAGATAAAACAACACTTTCATTCAATATAATATTTCCAACGTGAACCATTTACAGCATTTACACAGTTTAAATTTAGAGTTTTTAAATGCGCCAAACTGTTATAACTATTGTGTTTTGAAAATTATTATCATCGTTTTGAAGTATTATGTAATTGTTTTTGGAAAAAATATAGTGTGAATAGTAAATTAGATGACTATGTGTAATATATTGTTTAATACGTTTTGAGTTATTTTTAGTTTTTAATGTAATTATACAATTAGTGTAAAAATAAAAGTAAAAGTATTTTGTGTTTTGTCCTGATTGTACCTAATTGATGACAAATTGATAGTTAGATTATAGACGCTTTCTAAAAAGCAAACCAAAAAAACGTACCATGTTCCTGGTACTGAGTGTTAAAGTAATAATTCCTCTTTAAATAATATGTTATAACATCTAAACAACAGCAAACTGCAACAACAACAACCAACAGCGTAAATAATTTCAATTAAAATTTATAACATTTAATATATATTATAACAGTTTAAAACAACAGTTATAAAAATATATTACAACAGTTTATTTCGTTGAAAAATTATAACAGTTTAGCCCACCTTTAGTAGGTATTTACTAACCTTAGGCCTTAATAAAATCAATACTAAAGTTAAAATTGCCATGTAGGTATGTATAAATAATATTATGCATATTATGTATGCAATAAAAGAAGTTATAGGCTTAAATTAAGCCTATAAAATTAAATTTGCAAATTCATAAATAATAATCAGGCATATACGGTCTACTAGTTTCTAAAGTTAATTTGTGTATAGCTATAAATACATATTTCAAAATTAAACTATGTCAAGCATTCTTTTTAACTTAAAAATTATTAAATTGAAATCTAATATGGCAGAAATGACTAATTACTAATTAAAATACTAACGACGCTTTGACACTCGATGGAGAAGCAAATCGTTTTTATGATATCCTGTCTTTAACTTTTTTCATAGGAAATATGATCCACTTCTTACTTCCTTCTAAATGTTCACTTGATCAAATTGTTTCCGTCCTCTTTTCTTTCTGCTAGTGAAATTTGTATATCCGTATGTCTTTATGTGCATTTAATAAATGTTGAGAAGAAAACAACTGTTGTTATGTGATGCTGCTAAACTATGAAAATTCTTATATTTTTTGTATTGATGTACATAACTACTTGTATTTTTAATTTAAATTTTACTCAGATTAAAATATGATAGATATAAATAAGCGATAGCAGCCTAATAGGTAGTAGATTTTATTTAACAGGGCTCACTCCGTCACTTACTCCATACAATCGTAGTTTCAATTTTATTTGAATACTAAGCAACCAAAGTCCATGAAATTTTGCAGACATATTCTAGAAACTAATATCTGTGCCTGTGGTGTTTTAGATTTTTCTAAAAATATGTAGTTTCAAAATTACAGGGGCTCAAAGATTTGCATGAGAATTTTTAAGACCGCGTAACTTTGAAACCGAATATTTTAACAGAAATCTGGAAAACCACATACATATAGATATTAGTTTAGCTAGAATATGTCTGCAAAATTTCATGGACTTTGGTTTCTTAATATTCAAATTAAATTGGAACTACGTTTGTATGGAGCGAGTTACGGAGAGACCCCTCTTAAATAATATTTTAACTGCTGTGTTTTTACATACGTTTCTAAGTTTGCCAATTTCACCAGCTGACGTGAACACGAATTAATCGCAAATATTTTACAAGATAATAAAAAATATGAATAGTAAGTACATATATATTTTAATCTAGAACATAAAACCTCATATTTGTTAAAAATGTGGTTTTGCTCGGAGGCGTGACTAATATCCACATTAAGTTTTATATGTCGAAATTTGCTCAAAGCAACGCGCAGACATTTTTTGGCCATGCATACGCACACACATACACTGTCCGGTTGTTTTTGTCGAATATTAGAAGCAAAGAAACCGTCGAATACCGCTAGCACCGCAGTCGGTTATTGCTCTCGGATTCCGCAACAAATTAACATGTATTCGGTACAACTACATTTTATACTTAGTGTCTATAGGATAATTGTTTTTTTTACTAGGTAGAAGAGCTTATGAAACGCTTTCTAACACAATATGTATTCTATTGCCTTAATGGCATGTCCTATATACCTACCTAAGAATATCGTCAAACGTAGATATTTTCATAAATTACATATAAGCAACGTATCTCTTTAAATAGCCCTGTATCCTGTACCTGTTTAGGTTTTGTTTCATTAAATGTTCTTAGCTTTCGAAGGCAAAGGAGAATTTATTTCATAATAGGCCGTATTGTTTTTTTTTACTCTTATTTATTCAATGGATTGTCGAAAGAGAAAACAAAAACATAAAACATTTGGCCATCGGAGGATTTGAAATGATGAATTTACTTATCGTTATGGTTTCTGATTATGCTAAATTAATTAATAGAAATTTTCTATTATTTTTACTTAATTACAGCCCAAAGATATGAAATTAACATAAAAGAGTTATGACGTACATATGAATACTAGATGTTACTGCGTTTTATGTTTGACGATTCGTTTTTAAGCTCAGTTAAAAAATGAATAACTATTCAAGAGTAGGTTAAGTAATCTTGAATTAAATCAAATCAAGAAGATAATCTTCTACACTGATTTCCATTAATTAAGTTTTTGTATTTCTTGCCACCATTATCCAATAAAAAATGATTTATAATCGTATCAACAAAAATATAACATTAATCCTTACTCACATTCTAAATCGTAATATTTATGATCCTGACCACATTTGTGAAGGTAGATACCTACTGCGGTTATATGAAACAATTCTTAGCCTGGCTTCGTAGTAGATAATAATATGCCAAGTAGTCGAATTAAGAACTGGTTTGTAAAAATATTCGATGATAGAGTGCAAGTGAAAGCTATCATCGACTTACATATAAAAAATAGTTCCGTTTTGTATATCTATTAGTAAAATCTATTAGGCTCGCTCTGGGTCTGCAATAAACAGATTATTTGAATTGAGTCATTTCTGAATATATTAGTGACTAATATCCTTATTAATAGCTGCCAAAATTAATCAAACAACCATATTTTCTCGGATTCAAAATATAAACTGTTGTGTAATTGAATTGAAAAAAATTAAAAAGTTATTACAAGTTAAAGTATAATTATTCTATTGTTTAAAAAATGTTAAATGTCTCTACAGCAAGTGCAATATTAAAAATTAAATGAATTTTATTGATAGTTAAATGTGCCTTCAATATCAGTAAATGAAATCGAATAATAATTTACATTGGACGAAATTAGATTCTAACAATCGACCGTCCTTCAATGATACTTTAATGCGGAAATTGGTCGACAAATACCTACGTAAGTACAGTGCAAGAAAGAATAGTGACACATAATTTGATAGTATCGTAACCTATTTAAATTCATTGCAATTTTCCAACCGTTTACATAATTTTGCCAGATATTTTACATGGAAAAACAATTACTTATATACAGTTAGTCTGACCTACACGTAATTTTTATCGATGTAAATTGATAGATAGAGGCAATTATTCCTAATTAATGATTATAAACTGCTTTAAATTAAGGGTAGACAGTAATTTTTAAAGTTTTAACTGTAGTCTACTGATACAAGTAGATTGAATGTAGAATTATTATAATTACCCGATTTTCCCCGTGGATTTCTCGAGCTATAAGTTGATTCAGATGGCTAACTAATTAGTGACAAAGCCTTTACATATGAGTTGTGGGAATTTTTAGAGGAGTTTATTATTTACGTTCGTTACTAGTCTATTAGTAAAAAGTACTTTTGATAAAAACTAGTCATAATAATTATGAGATATTATCCCATCATCATCACCTATTCAATCCCCTTAGGATTGATTCACATTGTCAGTGAATTGAAGCGAAATTCTAAAATTTTACACAGCATAATATTATTTATTTATATCTCCACCATGTAAATAATTATTTACTCGCAATTTTTCTCGTAGATATTTGTGCTTTAGGCAGGTGTGTGTTTGTTTATCCTACATCAATGATAGAGGTCAATAAGCTATGCTAAGCTAAGCCACAGTTCACGGCAGTTAAGGAACTCAAAACGTCGAAGCTTCGACATCACTGGCAGGCGGCAAATGTTAGTACTTACATTTGACGCAGGTAGCCCTATAAAGTGTAAGGTTATTTTTAAAAATTGATTTGAGTTGTCAAAAATAATATAAAATTATTAATTTACCTAATGCAGGTAGTTTGATAAAATCGATATTTGGCTCATTCGATGTCATACAATCTGTTGCTAGGAGGCCAACAAGATTGAACTTGCATAAATACGGGTGTTTCGAAGGTTTTAGTTCAGTCTCCTTCCGAGATTCGGAGCGATATCGCATATTTTCGGTATTTGGATTGTGAACTGAATAATTAGATGTTGTGATAGCAATCACGCTCTAATTAAATTGTTTATTTTGGCATTAGTTTGTTTAGATTAAAACTCTCGGATAACCTTACACATTAAACTTGTGTTTTTTTGTGTTGGTTTTGGAGAGGACATTCCAATAATTCGATAAAAATATTTAAATAATACCTGCTTTTCTGAGTGGCATTAGTTTGTTTAGATTAAAACTCTCGGATAACCTTACACATTAAACTTGTGTTTTTTTGTGTTGGTTTTGGAGAGGACATTCCAATAATTCGATAAAAATATTTAAATAATACCTGCTTTTCTGAGTGACGCCAATAAAAGTAACCCTATTTTCCTTTGATCTTACGTCACCATAGCCTGATATTTGACATATCGTCCATTCATGATCAAACCGAGAGTCCCCTCACTCTAGTTCACTCTGGCTATTTGAAAAATTCAGAATTTCGCTTCGAATCGCTGCCAATGTGAATCGACCCATAGAAGATGAATTTTTGAAAAGTCTGTGCAATAATTTTTTGCAACATTTCTTGTTTCTAGAGCCGGCTTAAATAGAGTTTTACCTATTAACTACGTGCAGGTAGATAGTGTAAGGTTATTTTTAAAAATTGATTTGAGTTGTCAAAAATAATATAAAATTATTAATTTATCTAATGCAGGTAGATTGATAAAATCGATATTTGGCTCATTCGATGTCATACAATCTGTTGCTAGGAGGCCAACAAGATTGAACTTGCATAAATACGGGTGTTTCGAAGGTTGTAGTTTAGTCTCCTTCCGAGATTCGGGGCGATATCGCATATTTTCGGTATTTGGATTGTGAACTGAATAATTAGATGTTGTGATAGCAATCACGCTCTAATTAAAATAGTTTATTTTGGCATTAGTTTGTTTAGATTAAAACTCTCGGATAACCTTACACATTAAACTTGTGTTTTTTCGTGTTGGTTTTGGAGAGGACATTCCAATAATTCGATAAAAATATTTAAATAATACCTGCTTTTCTGAGTGACGCCAATAATAGGTACTTAGGGCACCTAAAAATTAAAATACCGGCCTAGAAATCAACATTACCTAGCGTATCAAATAGTTTTAGCGCATTGTATCTAGCACAATGTTTACAAGACTATAACAAAAACTCGATTAATTCTTTAATCGGTCTCTCGAGCGTGGGATTAGGATCGCAGATTTAGGTATAAACTTTATTCAATGTATACTTTTCCAGCCGCCTATCTGACCTTCAGCTTTTAGCGGGGAGCCGGAACATTTATCACGGAGACTTATTCAGATAAATATTTGCTTTGGAAGTACTGATATGGATATATTTTTATGATAATTTCCTTATCTTTATTAATAAGCAATTTATTGTAATAATGTTATATCCAAAGCTCTACTAGCAACTTTTTGTTAACACGGCATATTTGCCGCTTATGGTTATAAAATATATATAAGTAGGTTTCTCTGTTTTGAGTTTTCTCTCTTTACTTACTGGATATGTACCGTTCTTTTGTTGTATATTTTAGCAATAAAGTTACTACGATGCTAATTTGAAAAATATACAATATCTTTGCGTACCTTCTAGCTAAACCTGGCTCAGTGTGATATT
The DNA here is from genome assembly GCF_905333055.1 of Maniola jurtina. Lineage (NCBI taxonomy): Eukaryota > Metazoa > Arthropoda > Insecta > Lepidoptera > Nymphalidae > Maniola > Maniola jurtina. Next base: position 8,619,657 of record NC_060032.1, read on the forward strand.
AATTAATAATAATAATTTAGGGAAGTACAGATTCCTTAAAAGTCGGCAATGCCTTGGCGGTTCCTTTGGTGCTGCAAATGTTCATAGGCGGCGGTAAAATCACTTAACATCAGGTGACCCGCCTGCTCGTTCGCTAGCTATTTTTACTAAAAAAAAGTACGTCATAATTCCCGTTCCCATTTCACCGTTGCATTTCTATATAAGAGTATTTTCATATACCTTCTACAGTATAAAAAGTATACGAAAATACAATGTATAGAAATGCTACATTGGAATTTTTTTAAGTCATCCGATTGACGTCTTTCGAGATTTGCGGGCACAAACATACGAAGCTGAATTTTTATATGCATAAAGACTGCAATAGCGTTAGGCTGCTTTTACACCAGAGCTATACTATGCTACGTTCCTATGAATGTGTATGATATCCAGCAATCATTTCAATTGCTCCACATAGCTTAGCATTCGTGGAAATGGGTTCAATAAAGCTGTGGTTTTTTATATGGAGGGATGCGTGATGGATGAGAGCTACGGATATGGGAGCTGCGGATGTGCGAGGGATGTAGTATCATGCTCTCTCTACCGTCGATGTATAGTTTAGCTCAAGTCACGCATCTACCTCGCACAGGTACCTCATTCAAGACAACCTTGTCACTAATAAAACCATCACTTGCAAATGCATTGATCACTGATTCTAAAAAGATGAATAACTCTTATAGGGACATACTCATATATGACAATTTCTCAAATAGGCGTTTGTAACAAACACAAGGAGATAGAAAACCTAATGAAGTGCACATTTTTCTAAGATTACATTTCCTATTTAACATGAATGGTAATAATTTGAGTTTAAAAGATTTATACTATTAACATCGCTTACCTATTATGCAGCTGAATGTGTATATTATAAATAAAACTCTGACGGCTCAATGTCTATAAGTATTACAAATAACACTCTTAAAATATTTCTATAGGTGCCTGTTATTATCTTATCAGTTGACCAGACCTAAATATTTAGTAACCGTTATAATATTTTTAATACGAATTTAATTTGAAGCTGTAAGATAATAACAGCATCTTCTTTAAATAATTACTTAATTTACCACACTTATTAACCGACTTCAAAAAAAGGAGGAGGTTCTCAATTCGTCGGAATATTTTTTTTAAATATTGTTTTAATGTTCCCTATTACTCAAAGACGCCTAGACCGATTTGGATATTTTTTTACTGTTTAAAAGGGTATACTTTCCAGGTGGTCCCATATAAAGGTGAAGATTTGATGAATATCTTCGGAGATGGAAAACAGAACTTCTCAATGGATTAGAGTAAATTGCTCGCGTTCAGTATAATAGCTTAGTAAACAGTAGGGTTTTAACTGGGCATAGCATATTATAGTGCAGTGGGGCCACTAAAAATTGTGAGCTTCACACCTGGATTTCTAGTTTCTTTTATTATGCTCGCTCGACTTCATACGTACATTACACGTGTAGAAACAAAAAATATTTTTTACTATTTAGTGTTAGTGGTTTTTGAAGTCGGTTTTATTTTTCTTTTGATTTTTTTTTATTACATAACAAACATTCCATTGAAATTTTACATGTGGATTTTTCTATAATGTAGAACGTCACTCAGATAGAATTTTCAGAAATTTTACCCAAGCGAAGTCAGCGTGGGTCAGCTACTTTTATAATGAGATCGAGTATTCAGGGTTAAATACCAGGAAGTCTCAACTTGCTCGTTTTGAATTATTATGATTTATTTATTGAATTGTTTCTTTTTTTAATGTTTTATACAGTTTTATTGACAACTGTGAAATTTTATAGCGTTAAAATGAATATTAAAAAGCGGAGTTTAGTTAGGTATCAAGTTTCCCAAAACGTAAAACAAACCCATTATTATATTATTCTAAATATTGATGTCGAAAACAATGATTTTACATCAGGTATACCTACTGTTATGTATGACCTACAATGACTCGTTCAAAACTTTTAATAGTCATTCAAGGGTATTAAAATTGTCGTTAGGCAACAAAGACATTACCATAATAGCACTAAAATTATTAATTCGGTTTGGAATTTGCGCTTAAAGACCTGTTTGTTAAAAGATATAGAATATCTAATTGCATTTTTAGGTATATAGAACCTCAATAGGCTATTATGGAATATAGTAAACCTGGATTTCACTATACTCGCATACACTCATAATATGTTAATACTTTAACGCTACCTATCTACACTTACATTTAGAAAATCTGTATTTTTTACTCGTTAAAAATTGATGGTATAAACGAGATTACCCATATGATTTAGAGTATGTTTAGGAAGAATAAATTAATTATAATAAATACATTTTTCATTTTCATGCTATTCGTAAACTTAATTACGTATTTTGTTCTTCATCATGGAGTTCTATTAAACATTAATAAAGATTTTATCTGTCATAATGCACTACCAAAATATGGCTCAGATGAATCTGCGGAATGAATAAAGCCGCAACAGTGGTATCCAATTAAGTAGATTGCTAATAAAAGTGAAATCGAAGCGAGTGCAGTGGCCGCTCAGCGTTCGCGAAGACGTGAACGCGCGCCTCGGTGACGCGCTATTACGAGTATAGTAAGACGCGGACGCTATCCAGAATGTCTTATCTATACTCTATACTAATAAATAAAATTGAAGTGTATGTCTGTAATTTCGAAATAACTACCTCATAAGCTCATATGGTTATTTGAACGATACCATAACTGAATCACACGTTTTTAACATTTTTGTCTGTTTGTCTGTCTGTCTGTTTCAACGGGCTAATCTTTGGAACGGCTGAACCGATTTTGACGGGACTTTCACAGACGAGTAGAGGATTAGTCAGGGTGTAACAAGACTACTTTTTTAATCGACTTTCAAAAAAGGAGTTGTGTTTTTCTACTTATGTATACCGAAATCTCCGAGATTTCTGAACCGATTTGCGTAATTTATTTTTATCGGGATATTTTCCCACGGGATTTCTAAAAACCTAAATCCACGCGGGCGAAGCTGCGGGCATCAGCTCGTTAATAATAATATGCGTCTTCTTCTTCTTCTTCTTAAATCCTAGAAGATTAATATACTTTTTTTAAGTATTCAATATACTTTTTTTTTCTTAAACCTTAGTAGAGACGCGGGCGCTTCCGACTTGTTCAATATCTTTTTTCTTCTTCTTAAACCTTAGTAGAGATGCAGAAGCTTCCAGGGTATCCAATGTAATTCTTATAGAGATGTATTGTTAAGGTACCATATTATACTATTAAACTCTTCTTCAAGCATTTAAGTAAAATTTATTTCAATACAGTTTTAAAATATCAAAAGATTTATGATTTGATCAAATTGTGAACACTGTGAGCTCGCGCTTTCGTTTGCATAACCTGATTGACCGAACTACAATTATTATGAAGTGAATATTAATACATTGGATTTCACACTATGTATTCAAAACGTGCTATAAACCTCGTATTGATCGAAGGATTAATGAAATTGATTGTTAAATGGTTTCCTTAATTTATTCATATTTTACACCTACACCTTTGTATTAGAAATTGAATAACAAATGAAGCTCGTTACTTCTCTCGGACAACATCTTTTATTGCGGCAGTTTGTGATCTAACTTTGATTAAAACTGTGTTTAATTTACCAGTTTAAGAGACTCTAGATGTTTTACTATAACTTCATAATACTTCTTGGAAAGATATATTTATTGCAACTTAGGAGGTTACATATACGTATCTCCTATAAAATTAATACATACTTACCAACCTAAAAAACTTTTTTAATGATTTTCTTTCAATCTTACACTTCTTACCTTCGTTTTAATCCTTGTATTAGGAATCTTTCCACAATCTGCAAATCTATGGCGTCGTCTATTCTATTCAAAATATGCATGAGATCAAACTGATACCTACTGTTTTTGGCATATTCAATTTTTTTGGTGATTATGATAATTATTGAATATTTGGATGCTACATTTAGTAAGTAGAATATGAAGTTCACTTATACTAAGTTATAATATACTCTTATACAGCAAATAAATTTCATTTAATTGATCAATCACATTAAATTATTGAAAAAAATAATGTCTACTACCATTTATTGACTTTGTTACCATTTTATATTATTTTGTTACACAGCTTCGAGTATGATGCAGAACAATGACTCTATTCATATTCACTCTGCATCGCATAACTTAGCAAGACGAGAAACACGTAGGTACATTGTAGGTAGGTTACAACGTGGTCGGGCTGTATACACGTATTAATATGTAACAAACGATTTAGATAACCAAATATGAGATTTTAGTGCATCCTTTTTCGATGGCGGCTTTTTGTTTGTTTTCGTATGTAGGTATTTCTATTCGTTTCCAATGTAAGATACCAGTAACTTTAATGTATCTAACTGTAAACCATTTTCACTTCGTAAATGAGATAAACTATCGCATTACTACAATTTGATTGTATTACTAGCACCGCTATCGTGGTCTGTGTATTGTATGAGTCAGCTAGTGCTTGTTCGTTGTTAAGGACTTCGACTAGTTTTCTTAAGCACAGTATCACGAGGAGTAGAGGAAAACGTGTCCGAGGTCCGAGCGGTGAGCTCGTTTCGGTCCGGACATGATTTATCTCCGGCTTAGATCCGGTTCGTTCGGAGGCAGCACCCACGCCTGGCTTGCTGTACGAGTATTATCATGCTAAAACGATCAGCCGATACATAACAATTAAACGCTCGCTTTGTTTGAAATCGCATTTTTATTACTGTACCTTACAGAGATTTATTTACCTATGAAAATGAATAGGATTAAACAGAAACGCGAATCCAGAGTCCAGAGTTCTTTGCTTTTAGCACTAGGTAGTTAGGTATGAGTACGTCTACTATAAAAAAGGATATATATTATGAATTTGAGTATATGAGAAACGTACCGCCCAGGAAGTCTATAAATATAGAGTCAGTCAACAAGAATTAGGCATGTGTATCTAATTCCATTTTGCCGTGCAATAGAAATTTCTAATTCGTGATGTTACTTCGAGACCTCATACGAATCACGTGAAGTATTTTTAAATGTCAATAATTTTTACTTCACATTGAGTGTGATGTGCCATTACGTGTTAATGGTTAAAAGTGATTCGTTTTGCCTCGCCATTGAATGTATATTTGATTTGATCTTTCAGAGAATGTTGGTCAAGTGCCTATTTCTTGTGATGTTCTCTTCGATCGAACAGTTATGAACCGTGATTTTATTGAATTCTGAAATAATATTACATCTTAGTCAATATTTGTTTAATGCGTGTGTAAGTGTTTTATTTTGTTTATGCTTAATCCATGTTGGAAGGGCCGGCAAATTCACTTGACAATTCAAAAACACTTGTAAAAGTTTATTTGAAGAAAAAAAAATTTCTATTTCCATGCATTTTAAAAGTTGAAAACGTCAAACTTGTTCTTTTGATTTTTGGCAAGTAAACACAGACAGTTTGCATAATTGAACTGCCTTTTGCATTTTGATCGAATCTTTAGTACTATTGCGGAGTTCTGTTTCTTAATGCCACGGAAACTCTACCAAATATGTTAAGTAAGATTATTTTCTTACGATTATATTATGGCAATACAGCTAAAGCAAAACTCTTGAAGCAGGCCTTTTGTTACTTTGTTGGTATTCGTAGAGTGCCTATTAAGGAGTTTTAATGAACTGCGTTTGACCTGTGAGGAATTCGAGAAAACAGCTGACGTCAGTGAAAAGGAAAGTCTGAAAAGACACATGACAAATCAACATGATTGCTCATAGATCATGCAAATGGAGCAGCGCTTGTGCTATTATCTAGACACATCACGATCGTTTGACGTGGCTCTCACGTCGGCTACCGAGCGAGTCTCGTGACTCAGAGCGAGGCTGCGGCGTGCCATCACCCATGCCGTATTACGGTTACTGCATCACACGCATATCGGACCTTATTAATATTACCAAACAATAAATTAGTTTCGTGTTGCTGTGTTTCAGCTTTTTAGGCGTACATAACTCGGATATGATATATTATAATATGTTTCTAAAATCCCATCATTTGAAAGATAAATTATACAGATTTTTAAGGCATCCTTTATCAACAATATTTGGATACCTACCTTTTTCCGACGCTAAAACATACGATTTTCCGTGATTTGTAAGTCAGTCAGTTAAACTAACCCTGGTTAAATTATATAAGGAATATATTATGATATTAGAATGAAGAAGAAATTATAAAATAATAGGCTGCTAATTATATTATCATGTGTTTAAAAATCGACACATTTTAAATCATACATTCGAAAGAATAAGTGAACAAACGAAAGTCATGCACCCCACATACTCATTCAAATTCAAGCAATTAAATCGCACGCTGAAATTATAATCTTTTATTTATCAAAGTCAAAGTAGATGTGTTTGTAATTTTGTACATTTCATTTTTTGTAGACGGCAATTTAGCGCGGGCTGAATTGCGCACACTTTCATCGCTGCCCGTCGCTTGTCAATGCATCATCATTACTAATTGACCGTTTGACCTCAACTTATAATTTGTTTTCTTCGCGTATTGTGACTCCGATAATGCATAAAACATTATTTACACCTGTTCCCTTCCATTCAATTTGAATAAGCTTAGATTGATAGCTTATAATTTCAATTCGGTACGTCAAACAAATTAATAAACGTTAATATCTTAGAATATTTTATTCTGATAACACATAAATAATTGAGAAAAATTTAATAGATTTAGTAATTACAGATGGACTCGCTATGAAGCATTGATTGTCTTGCTTTAATGCAAACTATGAATAATAATTCAAATACTTATCAGAATGAATAAATTCGATTGCAACTATTGTTACGAACAAAAGTAGCGTCGCACTTATTATCATATCTTATTTGATTTGTTTTGGTGTGAGAAAATAATATCCATCTAATATGTGAGAAAATAACAAGTGTGAAGGATGAAAATAACTTTTAATGCAGTTTGTCAAAATGCTCATGGTAGGCCACACTTTGGGTTGACCGTTGAAGCTTGTATCTATTTTGCATAGTGCTGAAAAGCTTTTCAAACAGGTGATGCTGTTGACGTATTTAGCCAATTTTACTGAGATCACACTTACTTCGTTAGTTTGATATGGGGCATTTTTATTTCTCTCATTTATTTACAATACTCTTTGCAATAATAGTTATAAAATATGTTTATAATAATAAAATAATAGGAAATTCCTAAGAATGCGGTTGAATTGCATCCACTAGCAGTAAGGTAGGGCCTAACCTGGCCGTGGTGAAGGCTCCAGAGTGAAGAACCTCCTGACAACACGTGCCTTCTAAAGAAGTATCTTTTTACTGCCTTCTATATCCTGTCCTTGATCCAACAGTTTAGCGATGATTCCTTCTTAATAACAGTCTAATATGATAGGTGCTAATAAATTGATTATGAATGAAGACGTGTGTCGTAATCAGTATTTAGGTAAGTGCTCATAAATAAATAATATCCAAAAATAAGTTTCAAGTATTCATGCAGATGCGGATCTTTGGAAGTAATAAATCACTTCTAAAGCTATAATTAAGTGAAGATTCCCACTAAAATAAATTAGTTTTTTAACGTTGTAAAAATCAAAGTTTTGAGGTGGCCGTGACGCTTAAGGCGGTTTATGAAGCTTTGGGTCAGTGGCCATAGCGACGCGCAAAACTACTTTCATCCACACCGCTCACGACTTGTATTATCGGTGCATCATTCCATTAGCCCCACCCGTAATCCTAACCACCATCTATACAAATTTTGCTCTAATGGTAAATACGTACAATGTATATAAAAATACGCTTTGAACTCCTTTTTTGACTTTAATGAAACCTTTCGTCTGAAAATGTCAACTGAACTTTCTTCTTCATGATCATCGTTAAACGAAAGACGTTCACTGATGCACATAGATCATCTCTTGTAGGGACTTCCTCCGCCTAGGTCTTGCGCCGTCTGACTGTAGCGGCTCCCTACGACTCGTTTGATGTCGTCTATATACCTAGTACAGGGTCTACCAATGCTACTCTTTCCGATGCGATGGCGGCATTTCAACACCTTGGGACCCCAAGGCAGAGCGTCTGTCGGTTTTTCGCTCTACGAGCCCTGCCCATTGCCACTTCAGCTTCGCAACCCGCTGAACTTGAGTTAACGGACATCCGTTACTCAAGTAAATCTCTCTCAATGGCTCTCTTCATTTTTCACGTAGAGAAACACCTTCATCGCCCGCCGAGAGACTCTGAGCTTTCTTATTAGTATGAATTATTCCTACTCAGTAGTAGTAGTATAAGTAATATTATTTTTTGTTTCTATATTATCTGTTTGTATAATATCTGTTGGTTAATTCTAAATATATAAAATGAAAAGGTGACTGACTGACTGATCTATCAACGCATAGCTCAAACTGCTGGACGGGTCCGGCTGAAAGACATGTAGATGGCTATTATGACGTAAACATCCGCTAAAACGTTATTTAATTCAACCCCTAAAGGGATAACATAGGGGTAGTCCACGAAGAGGTAGTCACGGGCATAAGGTAGTTATAACATACAAGTCGAATCACTGACACTGAAGTTATTTTAATAAAACTTTCAAAATTTTGCAGAATACCTAGTGACTGTTGGATTCAATTTTGTTCAATTTGCACTTTAGCACCTCCGAATGTCAAAAATAAATAATAATTTCTTTCACTGCAATGTGGCAATTTCAATGAATACTTTTGTCAATAAAAAAAAAGAAACAGTGACAAAGATGGAAAAGAAAATAATTAAGGAATCAGGCACGTTATAGAGTTAAACATAGGTATTTTTGTAGTACAAAATAACTAAATATTCTATGAAATTGATTCGAAACGGTAATAAATAATATAAGATATCATAAATGGAGACATATGCAAACATGTCTCAGTAATTGGACCCTTGGACATTATGATTATGCTAAACGTTAAAGAAGGCTATAAAGTTTATGAGATTATATTCAGTGAAGTAAAATTATTATTAAGGTAATATAACTTATTGTTACCTAAGACCTTAGCGCTATTAATTACAATTAGTAAGATTAGCAATTAAATTTTACTTGTAACGTTAACTTTACTTTGAGTAAGCATGGCTAATAAGTGGCTGATAAGTGACTTTGCAACACATAAATGAGACTACCTATATAAGGTGCGATTTCAAGGACCCACTGAAATTTGTCTTCAATTATTTCACTTAATAAACACCTGATTTTATACAGTGCAAGCTGTAGTCCGGTTTTTGAAAACTTTTAAATTATATGTTTATATCTTGTGGTAAGATTTTTTCAATCGTCAAATAGCTTTTATGTTTAAAATTGCAGGTAAAGTTAGTTCGGCGAATAAAACATAGGCCTTGTAATTAATTATACAATTATTATTCACATTTCCTAATTAACTGTCAATTTTTGCTTATTATTAGGTCTCATTGTTGTTATGTTAGCACTTTATTTTAATAATTTGATCTCTCGTACTAGCCTTTGAAAGCAATTCGGGATGTTATCATGTAACTATTGTAGGGCAACATATAAACTCTGTAATATTATAGTAGTATTTCAGTAATATAATTCTGTATAATTCTGTAATAGCCTAATGGGTACCACTTATCTATATTTCTAAATTAAACATAAAATTTGAGGATATTGCGCTTTTAACGATCGCAACAAGTCTGTTTAGTACAAGGAGAGATCTTTGACGAGATTTCTCATGAGTTTATAACTACGGTGAGACATTTATGACTTCAGCAATGGCTACTTGGTATTAATATATTTTGTAATAGACTACAGCTTATGGATTGCTGAAGTATCGGGCATCAGTTTGTAAAGGTCAACTTTCTCGTTGAATGTTACATGTTTCCTAATGATGAGCCTATTTATAAGCAATTTATAAATAGGCACTTCTTTAAAATCCATTATGTCCATGAAGAAAAAAGTCATAATATTTTCAGGCTTTTATACCTTTGAGTGTGTTGATTAGTACATCTGCCTCCTAGTCGGAGGACTTGGTGTTCGATCCCGGGCCTCTACAAATTGCGAAAAACCAAGTAAAATTTGAATTTCGCAGGCAGACCCGTCGCTTGCCCATTAAGTCATTTCGATACACTCTTTATTAAGAAATTGGTGGTAGGTACTTTATAAGCCGCAAACCCCGCGGAAAATGAGCCTGACGTTTTAAATACAGGTAAGTAATAACTAGAAGTCAGAGCCACCTACCCACGCAAATGGCAAAATTATTACTTTGTAAGTTGTTCTGTTGGTACAGTGGGTTTTGTAAATTTTTATCCACTAAAATATTAGTATAATAAAACAATGATATTAATATAATAAGTATGGTGTATGCATGTGGAAGGGCAAAACAGGAAAGAGGAAGAAAAGGTTGTTAGGTGAAAAAAAAAATATACCTATGTGTGTAAAAGCGGTGGTAAGAGAGCGGTAAATGATAATATTAACGGATATTACTTGGGAAATACTATTTAAGACGCGAATATTCACATCGCTGCGCAAGATTCATCGAAAAAGAGGAAAATTAGGCCATGATTTTCCAAATAGAAACTAAATGTGTCATTAGTGCATTGGTTAATTAAATAACAAGATGGCAGACAGCGTCTGTCTGTCTGTCGGTACCTAATTAATAGCTGGCATTAGTAGGCTCAGTAATAAGCCGGCGCGTGGAGGTCGGCGTTGCGTTGCGTACAACATTACCTTAAATTACCACGCGACGCTAAAAGAAAAAGTGTACCGATTGAACGTTGTAAGAGCTAGACGTAAATCAAATTAAAGATGCCCGATAAAGTGGATAATAATTAGTGGAAGATGTGAAAGCGTTGGGAGAAAAATTCGTGAGAGTTTGTGTTAGTGTGATTGTGAGTACCTACTTACTACATCTGGCGAGGGATATCCGGTTGCGGTTTGCGCGCAAACCTCCGCTTCTAAAAATGTAGGTATAATGCGTCTAAACTAAGAATAGGATGGACTTCCCATCAATGATGTTTTATCTGGAAATATATTTCAATTTAATGTAAGTTATTCATAAGTTTCGATACAAAGTACGACGTCATAATATGGACAGGAAGGTCGCTCTATTCTTAGTTTGTACACATTATATTATAATGCTAAATGAGCAGCGATAGCCCAACTGAAGGTCCAGGGTTTGATTCTGGGGACGCAACTAACTTTTTGTAGTTAAGTACGTTTTAAGCAACTAAGTATCATTTACTTTAACAGTGAAGAAATCATACTAAGAAAACTTGCATGCCTGAGAGTTTTCCATAATGTTCTCGAAGGTGTGTGAATCCGCACTTGGCCAGCGTCGTAAGCTGTGCTCAAACCCTTTTCATTTTCAGGCTCAGTAATGACCCGGCAATAGGTCATGATGATGATAATCTATTGTTTTATTTTGACATCCAAGGTCATTGTGAAGGATTATTATGATTAACGATATCAACTTTATTTTTTAACAAATGTTTATCGTAGCCTGATTCTTTTTAGCAAATTGGTATGCCTTAAGTAGGTCTTAAGCCATAAATCACGATGGGACACATTCCTAACGTATCTTAATATCTAAAATTCATAGTTGTCGAAGATCATACCTAGGTACGATCGCTCTAAGAACAATCTTCCTACTCGTATCAAATATCATTTAAATTATTTAGCAGCTCATATAAAAACAGTATTTACCTACTCTTTAAAATAGTAGCTAGAGGTGCAAGAGTTATAAATTAAAATAACTACCTAACTATATTTTTACAAACAAGTAGCAATACAGTTACCTTCTACCTACCTACTCGTAGCTCGGTTACTACAACGCTTACATTTGCTCTATGATTACATGTATTAATTGCCGCATTGGCCATTTAGCTGGAATGTGGTGTTATAAACTGCCTCAAGATATGAGTTATGATGCCAAAGAGCAAACCAGAGTTAATATTGCTCGCATGTCGCTCGAAATCAGGAAGTATCTCTCGGGTGTAATATTATTATTTAGGTACTTATCCAATATACAATTTGTGCATGTAATTAACTTTATGGGTAATCAATTAATAGTACCGTACTTAATGTTTAAAGATGATTATCTAACTTTCCGCGAAAATATTGGAAACAATTAGACTTTTTCATAAACGAGTAGGTATACCTACCTACTTAGACTGAGATTTATAGAGCGTATTATGACTTTGACTTAAGTCAGAGTTAAAACGAGACAGATCGATGCGAGTGTTATAACGCTGCCTCTTTTTAACAGTATCTTAAGTGTGAGCAAAGTCAAAGTATACGCTCTACAGATCTCAGCCTTAGTTTCGTTTGACCGTTTGTTATTATTATAATATTGTTGTACACACGGGCTAGAGAAAAATGCTCTAGAAAAGTCGTTCGTAAAGTTCACGTAGGTACAAAGATATCGTATTTAAGTACCACCTTTTAGTAGTAGTGGCTGAGACGTCCGCATCCTAATCAGGAGGTCGGGGGTTCGATCCCGGGCCTTAACCTTTGATTTTTAGTAATTATGTGCGTTTAGTGCGATTAAATATCACTTGCCTTAACAGTGAAGGAAAACTTTGCGAAAAAACCTGCATGCCTTAGAGTTATCGATTACGATTTTGAAGATTATGCGTATTATGCAAATATCTACCTATGAAAGCGTTAATTAATAATATGCTGATTAATATTATCTATTAACAGTCATTTTCTCTTTTACAACATTTGGAAAATAATCCGTGGCGATTAATTGTAAATGTAAGCATTTTAAGATGTAGATATTACCTAATAAGTAAATTTTTACCTATGTCTACACAATGAAGTCTTCATTTTTTAACAACTACTTACCATGTCTTGTTATTATTTGGTGACCTTATTATACTGTGACGTAAATACAGACAGATTTTTTAATTGTGTTATGAAGGTTCTGTCTTTAGAAGTAAAAAACATAATGTGCATTTTCCAAGTTAGGACATACTCTTACAAAGTATTAGAAATAAATTGGTTAGCATGATTCCTAAACAGAGAGACAAGCGAATGTATGTAGTTATCTCTTAAATGAATTTATGAACTTATTTCTGAGCAAAAAGTCGTCTTATCGTGCAGCCAAATGCGTCCACTGTTTTCATTATAGAAGTAATTATTGACCACCAAAAACATTTCATGTAAAAATGTAGCCAAGACTCACAAGTTCATAATGTTTTCACTGTTAAAAAGTTATGAGATCTCTAGTAGAGCCAAGCCCCTAGCTGAGCTTAGATTTGTGCTGGCCATGGGACCTATCCCAAGTCCAAAGTAATATAGCTCTTAAATGTTCTTGACTGTATCAAATTTATAACAATAAATAACAAATCACTCTACTTACAAGCTCTGATTCTACAAACCCTACATCTTGGTAAAAAAAGGACGGCTTGGCCGTTTAATGTTCGTAAAACTATTACATGACATAACATATTTTAAGGCCTTAAGAATAGTTTGTTCGACAATTACTAATTTGTATTGTACTTCGTGATGGTCGCAGAAGCAATTCCGGGCTTAGATGTCATTTCAGATAAAAAATCCACGAACTGTAAACGGCCAAGCCGTACTTTTTTTACCAAGATATAGGGTTTGTAGAATCAGAGCTTGTAAGTAGAGTGATTTGTTATTTATTGTTATAAATTTGATACAGTCAAGAACATTTAAGAGCTATATTACTTTGGACTTGGGATAGGTCCCATGGCCAGCACAAATCTAAGCTCAGCTAGGGGCTTGGCTCTACTAGAGATCTCATAACTTTTTAACAGTGAAAACATTATGAACTTGTGAGTCTTGGCTACATTTTTACATGAAATGTTTTTGGTGGGATTTCATTTCTTTTTGGCAGGTGCCCTAGATTTTTTTGGATCTATTTTTTGTAGGTACATCATTTTCATGGCCCACTCTCTATCGTTACCTCTTTTTTTAAAAGCTTTTATTAAACTTGCAATGTACTCGTATGTAAATATGTTTGTTCGGGTGGAATCTTGCAACTCAATTTTGAAGCAGATATATCAAATTTCAGTCTTTTAGGACTTCAGGATACACAGATACTTGGTACGTTTGATAAATCTGCCACGGACATTTTATCCTGAAAACTTTAGAATTCGAGCAACAGATTTTACAGATATGCATCTCATATACGAGGGGATGAAGGGGGACCCGATTTCTTAATTTATCTGTTGTTCATAATTGTTGAAATTCCTACTTAATGCCAAATTTCAGTCTTCGAGAACTTCAGAAAGTACCCTAGAATTTGTGACTAGAGGTTTTGAATGTCGATAAATCTGAAACTATAAAAGATAGACAATTGATACTCAGTGCGTTTAATGAATCTACCAAGGACATCATATCCTGAAAATATCAGCATTCTAGCGATAGAATTTACAGATTTGCTTTCCCCATACAGAGGCGTAGAGGGGTGAAATTTCCAATTTATTAATTTTCCTGTAGTTTGTATGCAATTTCTAGTCTACATACCAAATTTCAGTCTTCTAGGACTTCGGGAAGTACCCTAGAATTACAAACTAGAAGTTTTGACTGTCAATAAATCTGAAACTATAAAAGCTAGAAAATTGATACTCAATGCGTTTAATAAATCTGCCAAGGACATCTTATCCTGAAAATATCAGCATTCTAGCGACAGAATTTACAGATTTGCTTTTCTCATAAGAGGCGTAGAGGGGGGAAATTTCCAAAGTCTTAATTTTCCTGTAGTTTGTATGCAATTTCTAGTCTACATACCAAATTTCAGTCTTCTAGGACTTCGGGAAGTGCCCTAGAATTACAGACTAGAAGTTTGACTGTCAATAAATCTGAAACTATAAAAGCTAGACAATTGATACTCAGTGCGTTTAATAAGTCTGCCAAGGACATCTTATCCTGAAAATATCAGCATTCTAGCGACAGAATTTACAGATTTGCTTTTCTCATAAGAGGCGTAGAGGGGGGGAATTTCCAAAGTCTTAATTTTTCTGTAGTTTGTATGCAATTTCTAGTCTACATACCAAATTTCAGCCTTCTAGGACTTCGGGAAGTGCCCTAGAATTACAGACTAGAAGTTTGACTGTCAATAAATCTGAAACTATAAAAGCTAGACAATTGATACTCAGTGCGTTTAATAAATCTGCCAAGGACATCTTATCCTGAAAATATCAGCATTCTAGCGACAGAATTTACAGATTTGCTTTTCTCATAAGAGGCGTAGAGGGGGGGAATTTCCAAAGTCTTAATTTTCCTGTAGTTTGTATGCAATTTCTAGTCTACATACCAAATTTCAGTCTTCTAGGACTTCGGGAAGTGCCCTAGAATTACAGACTAGAAGTTTGATTGTCAATAAATCTGAAACTATAAAAGCTAGACAATTGATACTCAGTGCGTTTAATAAGTCTGCCAAGGACATCTTATCCTGAAAATATCAGCATTCTAGCAACAGAATTTACATATTTGCTTTTCTCATAAGAGGCGTAGAGGGGGGGAATTTCCAAAGTCTTAATTTTCCTGTAGTTTGTATGCAATTTCTAGTCTACATACCAAATTTCAGCCTTCTAGGACTTCGGGAAGTACTCTAGAATTACAGACTTTGAATTGTGATGATCATCAGTGAGGGACGAAAACGGCGTATTTTAGGTATCAATAAATCTGTAACCATAAAAGCTAGATATTTGATATTTGGTATATTTGGTAAATTTGCTGAGGACACCTTATACTGAAAATTTCAGCTTTCTAGCGTCATCCAGACCGAAGTTATGACGGGTCGAAAATACGGCGAAACACTTCGAGAAAAAGGTACGTAGCGCCCCGGCCGCCGCGTTTGGCTCGTCTTGGCGGGGGCACTGCCGTGCCCCCTGATTTAACTATTTTACACTGAAACCATGCTTGGTACCTAATGTTGGTATTTAATATTAGACATTCGCGAAAAATTTGTAAAATCGATTCGCTTATAAAAACTGGAAAACACGACATGCCTAGAATTCTTTGCTGGTAAACCAGGTAAACGAGTTATCTTAAAATCGTTATAAAATGTATATCAAAATAGTTTTTGCGTATAATAGGAATCTAAATGAATAATTCTATATAATTAAAGTCGCAGTAGTACCGAGAAATACTATGTAATGACAGGTACCGGTAGCGATTATGCAACGAGCCGGACCCAGGACAATGTTAATAATATTTACCGCACGAGCTCCGTGACCAGATCTAGTTCTTATTCCACTTGATGCTAGTCGTGTCGTTGTCGCTATAAATTTTATATCAAACCAACCTTTGCCATCGTGAAATTTATAGTCTATTTATATCTATCTTTTAATAACTATTAACACAATTTTCTTTGAAGAACCTGAGATCTTATCACCTTAATCATATTACCTTTATACATGAAATTAATGATAAAAATATCTGTACTCTGCCGATTGATTACTGAGTAACGTTGATACTTATATCAAAAATTGTATAGTGTTGTTGAAAATTAACAACGTTATTAAGTAGGTAACTTATCGACATATTACGGATGGATTGATTATTTATTATTAATTTCGGCCGACAGTCTATTTCGTTCAAAATTATTTTATTATTACTACTGCAGTACACTGTTGACTGTACTGTACACCAATAATAATTATAATTATTGTTCTATTATTTACTCTAAGCAATCATTCTGCGATGCCATATATTACTTGGCCTGATATAAATAAATAAGAGAAAAAGACGATCATCAATCATCATACATCATTCACATCTTGACTCGCGAGTTGTGCGTCAACAAAAAATGTGCAATGACAACCGCGCGTTCAAAATCAAAAGTGCAGAGTTTCACTTCTATTGAAATAGCTTGTCTAGACTTACCTACTAAGTATAAAAAAGGTTGGTACTTTCAGTTTGACAAATACTTAACTCTGCTTAAATTCTTTTTAGGGTTCCGTACTTCAAAAGGAAAAAAGGAACCCTTATAGGATCACTTCGTTGTCTTTCTGTCTGTCTGTCTGTCCGTCCGTCCGTCGTGTCTGTCAAGAAAACCTACGTAACCTAGAATCGTGAAATTTGGTAGATAGGTAGGTCTTTTAGCACAAATAAATGAATAAATCCGAAAACAATGAACTTGGGGTTACATCACACAAAAAAAATGTTAAAATATGTTCACGAAAAAATTAACTTACTAAAAAATCACATATAGATGGCGCTGTTGTCATTATTTGCAGTGCTGCACATGAAAATGTTAAAATATCTTGTACGATGGTACGGAACCCTTCATAAGCGAGTCCAACTCGCACTTGACCGGTTTTTTCGGAAGTACCTAAGTTTGCGTAGAGCAAATGGTGTGAGCACTCGAATATGTATATAAGTGCGAAAGAGATGACTTTTGATTTCGTGACGAGTGAATCGATTTGTAACTTAGGCGGTTGGATTGGAGCTTAAAATGCTTAAATTCAGTAGCGGCCCTTGTAAGCTATGCGATGTCTGATTAAATATTTTGAATATCAATAAAATGGTAAGTACACTTTAGTAACATGCACTAAGCAAAGACAATGGACTTTATTTGTATGTTCTTATACTTACTAATGTATCTATACCCCTAAAGCTTTAGGTTTTGCGTTGCTGTAGGCTTTATTAGATGTTTGATTACATTAAAATTAACTCGTGTAGAATGAAAGAAAATATGGCTGCTTGCGGGAGATCGCCATGAGCGATATAAGACCGCCTTTGCATGCTGTGAATCTCTTTCTTAGTATTTTATTCTAGCTTCTGTGTTGGTACCTTTTTATGTGCAATAAAGATTAATAAAAAATAAAAAATAAGTACATAAGTAAATAATAACTTAATAACCTACGTCAAAAAAATATATAATATAAAAAATATCACCGTTTGACAAAGCTGTGGTACCCAAGACACTGGCACTATTGCTCCCCCGGATTGCAGGGCGTGGATCAATTTCTGGGATACGACATTAATATCACATACATAATAATTTGATATTATTAGTCTTCATATTCGATGCTGTAGTATGTTGATGTTAAATCCTGTCCAAGCGCACAAACTTAGTAAAATCATACTCAAATCACACTCAATTCATATACTTTCAGTTCTCAAACGGTCTAAGTCAAAATCATTTTTTTATTGATCCATTCGAATCTCTTCGTAAGAGTATATAAAGAATTCTCATTGAGTGCAGCCAATTAGCATTACCTCTACCTACGTGCATGAATCATCCCATAATGAGACATCACATCGCAAGCCGCAGTGTCGTAGCTAACTTGCGCTGTGACGTCACTTGCCTGAGAAATCGCAAGTGGTAAAGCTCTTTGATGCAAGCGTCTTTTCGGGCAATAGTAGTTAAATACATACTTAAATTGAGACATTTTGATTTAAGAGAAAGTTATATGTATAATATACTAGCTTTTACTACTTTTTAATTTACAAACAAACAAATCTTTTCGCTCTATATTAATTAAGTACAAGTAGATAAATGCAATGGTATTATATAACATATTGTACTGTATATGTAAATATATTTCATATCTATTATAATATGTACACAATATAATTATATATATAACAAATATTATATAAAACAGTCATATAATTATTATTTATAGCCTACCTAAGTATATTATGTTATAATGGAGCTGTCAGCGAAACAATTTTCAGAATCGGATCAATAGTATCATTAGAGAGCTTACCCCGGCCTTACATACAAACTAACTACCTTTTTATATTAGTATAGAAAGAGTATGCTATTATAGTCCACAATATCTTTAGATTACATTTTATAATATCTATATACTTACGTAGGTATTTATTTAGCCTGTGTGGTCATTGGCACCGCCTGGTTTTTATCTCCGATTTGTTTCTTATTCATTACTTGCTTGAATTTTCTAGGACAAAAACTGTGAATGTTGCTATTTCCAGCTAAATCAAAGTTTCTATACGAGTTAAGCTATGAAGCGAAACTTTATTTATGAACGCGAAAGTGAAATTATTAAATAAAAAGTGAGCTGAGTGCATCGTTTTACCACATGGAAGACATAACAACACGATCTAACTGCAGTATTTATCGCTTTTGAGATTTGCCGCAAAAGAGGTATAATGCGTTCAAACTATGAATAGCATTTCTTCCATATTGTGATACTCTAACTGAAAATATACGTTCATTCCATAGATACATTTTTTATTTATTTACACCAACAACTTCCATACAATGTGTTTAACTACAAAATATTCAAATTAACTGTAGCAATGTTAATAATTGCAGGTGTAGGATTAACATACAGTAGCTTAAAGTTACTCAGTAGGTTACTCACATAATATAGTATTTTTTTTTTTTTAAAGAAGAGTAGTTATAAACTAAACATTATAATATTGAGGATGAAAGCGTATTTACTTTTAACAGAAATTACGTTATTGAACGAAAATCCAGGAAATCAAGAAAATATCAGGTTAAAAGTAAAAATTAAACATAATTTATTTATTTATTTATATTTTCATAGATTTCGTAGTACTAAGACTTAGATAACTCTGAATATCAATATTGTAATCTACGGTAAAATAATACATTTGCAATTTTATAATATGGGAGAGTTGTGGAGAGTGCATGCGAATTGCAGTCTCTCTGAGAGTTATGGTATTTCACCTTACCTTTAGTGCCTTTTATTTACTTTTAATAATATGTTACGTCCTTTGAAACTGCTTAGCGTGGACTTCGCACATATCGTAAACATGTGTAACAGAAGAAGCTGCAAGTTTACAATATATCTATTTACATACAAGTTATGGACTGTAAACAAGGCATCCTAGGTTCATCCTATTGAAGGATAGGAAAACCAAAAGTGATTTTTACACAAACTCTATTTCAAGGGGCATCAAAATAGAAAGTTTTTTATTCGAATAAACCTGTGATCTGAATCGTCAAAAGAATCTACCATGCACTGGTTTGGAATGTCCTTCATATCGGATATCTTATATCCTATTAGTGTAGTGTTGTGTGTTTCTAATGATTAAAATTTCGATCTTGTAATGATTGCACTCATCTGATAACAATCTGATAACCTAAAGTAGGTATCCGATACCAATATCAATACCAGTAGAGCAGGAAGAATTAGTTGAGGTGATTAGGACGCAAATGATAAATAGCAAGAATTTCCTTTAACGAAACCATTATTATAATAGCATTAATTTGTACTTCATTTAGCTATTTATAATAGACAGGTGGTTACAGATAAATCATTTTTACTTTACGCGTACGATGTAGTAGGGTCATGACTCATGAGTCACTTTCTAATATTCAATTGCACTTTTTATATCCAAATTAGAACAGCTGCTATCATTTGAATCGGTGAGAAGTCATTTGTAGATGCTGATGCTATCTTTATTCAGACCATAGAGTTGATTCGCATCATTTTCTTTCATTCAATTTGAAATTGTATGTTACGTAAGCCAAAGTCTGACTTAGAAAAAAAATTACTGTTCTCAACACATTATATTATTATTCTAAGATGTAACATAATGATGAATTATAATGCAAAATAATATCACGTCATATTTTAAATTCAAATGGAAGTCCACTATAGAACATTAACTTCATCTATAAGTGGGTACATATAAAATGACTTCACTGACTGACTGATTACTGATTGACCTAAACGTATAGAAGCCGCTGGGTTGATTCCTTTCATTATGTTGTCACTAAAAACCACCCAAGTGTAACCAGGGCGGGTCAGCTAAGAAGTAGTAAGTAATCCATACTAATCCATACTAGTATTGTTACTAACGAAATTTAGTACAGAGATAGCTTGTATCCTGGTGACGTAGGATACTTTTGGTACCAGTAAATCAAAAAGTTTCTACGGGATTCATAAAAAGCTTAACCCACACGGCCGAAGTCACGGACATGTAAAGATAGGTATAATTAGCGGTAAATTGCAATATTTACTGTTGCGTACTTTAATTATAAAAAAAAAAACAATCAGTGTTGTTATGATAAGAGCACAAAAGAACAACGACCCTTACCTATAGCCAAACAATTGAAACAAATAAGTAGTTGATCACCTTATTGTAGGTCATGTGAATGGCAAGTAGGTACCTAAAGAGTATCATTGATTGAAATGAAATCAAATTAATTGTGAAATTAAATAAAATTAATTGATTTATGTAATGCAGAACAGCTTGAGCCTCTCATGATATTATACGAGATGATACTTGTGACTTCGTTCGCGTGGATATAGGTTTTTAAATCCCTCTGAAACTCTTTGATTTTCCATGATGAAAAGTAGCCTATGTGTTAAGTCAAAGTACAAGCTACTCTATTCCCAGCCAAAGCCGTCCAGTAGATTTTGTGTGAAAGAGTAACAAAGTGTGATGTGATGTGATAATATTAGTGTAATTAAGACTCTACAATCGGTTCGGAAAGCTTGTCAACTTTTCTAAGTAGAACTAAAAAACGGTCTACTGAGAAAAGCCAGCAAGAAGCAGTTGTTCCTTTAAAAAATGTTACGATTAAATAGATAAGTAATACAATTTTTCATTTTTATTTTTTTTGTTAATATAAGCAATGTACCTAAATATTACACTACCTAGTGTTCTGGACTGTTGGATGCAAAGCCAACCGTTTCCATGCAACCTTGTCATTGAGAAATTCGTCAATTATTGTTTTAATCATACCGATTTACAGCCTACTATAAAATTACTAATAAAAAGTTATTTTCTTAAATATAATTGAGGTGGATAAATTTCAGATGGAAATCATTTTTATGGACCATTACGCTGTATTGCTCTCGTGAGTCGGTAAATCATAAAATTTATTCAGACATTAAACGCTAGAAAGGACTCGCGTGGTGAAAGGCAGCGCCGCTTTTTGATTTTGGTTAATTTTGTGTGTTGAGTAATTGCCGTGTAGTGCTCTGAAAATATCAGTTCAGCTGTCACTACTCACTAGCATCAGTAGGTACCTACTCATACCAAAATGAAAGCCATTGTGTCTGATTGTGTCGAAATTGTTAAATGCAACTTTTGTACTTTACTGTTTGGTAATCTGAGAGGATTTTCGAACGGTTTTCGATGATAATCTTTAGAATTTAACATTCATGTAAATGTATTAAATGATTTCCATTTAGTCAGTCGGCGGCAGCGGTGGAATGTCGTGCATGGTGTTATTTACATAGCAAATGCGCGTGCGGATCTCGTGACTCGCAACGATGATTATAGAGCTGCTTTTATCGTGCCGATAATGCGATGCCGGAGCTGCGTAATGCTCTGACAATGGCTCATTTTCAGTGAAAACATAGGTAGACATTAGCGAGGAAAAGAAAGAACCTAACGCTCTAACATTAGAGGTGTTTGCATTTTACGATAGTGCGTCCTGGGAAATTATCGACGTGCGCACAGTGCGCCAATGCGCTTGCGCATGAGATCCGTAATTACCTATAGCGGCAAGCATTATAGTAACATGTCCATAATCGAAAGCACGCAGTCGTGAGGCTGCGCGTAGTAGTCTGAGGCTATTGCGGTCGGTTTCTCTTCACACTTGTATCTCGACGTCGCGTCGCGGAGGCGTTTCGTGCACCTTTTTTGGAATAACTCGAGCAAATTTCGACGGAAACTTTTATTTCGCTCCGCGCGAGTTGCACTCTTAAATCGGATTTTTATTTTAATGAGCCAGTTTCACGGCTCCGTCTCGCTCGCACCCGCTGCTGCACTGAATAAATAAATGAGTCGTTCTACTTTCAATGAGATCGTTTCTTTGGGCGGCTCGATGAGACTCGCAGCCTGTGACGCAGGCTTTGTTCGGCTGTCGCTCGCTATCGTGCTTCCAGACCGCGTGCTCTTTGCCAACATTGTTCTTTTACTCTCTATATAACAATTCGCTTTATGTTTCTATCTAGATATGCTTAAGTCACGATTTTGTTGTAAGAAATACCACCTTATAAAGTCTCTTATACACTACATTCACAGTAGTCGAGACAATAAATACAATACATACTAACGTTATAAAAGCTTAAAATTTGTTTGTATGCCTGTTATCTTTTCATACCTCAGAAGTTAAATCTATCTCGATGAAATGTGGCACATAGATAACATACTTATTAATGCTAGTTTTAGGGTTCCATAGTAAAATAACAAGAAGAAAGAAGTTTTATTAAGTCCATCTGTACGTATGTCTGTATGTCACAGTCATTTTAAAAATAAATTGTAGGCTGTAAAGATGAAATTGAATAGCAGAAAATCCTAGTATCGCTACATAGATTCATACATAAATTAAAAAAATCCAAACTTTACGTACCTACTATGTCTCTGAGGTAAAAACTAAGATCTACTCCAAGTGAATTCCTGTCATCATGTGATTAACGGAACGGGGCACGACCCTCAGCAATGAGGAATACGACCACGACTCTATAGAAAGAACGCAATGGAAAAACAGTGCTAGCTTACAATATGTTAGTGTTTATCCACCGTCAGATAAATTAGCGAGGCCATAACAGTTTGCAAGTTAGCCATCCGTATGGTAATGATTGATGATTCTACGAGAGAGCGCGACTAACATGTATTTTAAATTTTAATAAGTAAAACTGCGATGCAACATGTACTCTATGGAACGGGCGGGTGAATTAAGCGGACACTAGGAACGTCAACCTTGTTTTGCTATAATCCGCCAAAAACAGACAAATCTGTATGGTACAACCATCGATGTATATCGATGGGTACAACCAACAACGTGCAGAAAAGATAGACACAATGTATGTGGAGTGCATTGTAAAGTCTACATCTCATGAAGATGCTCTGGTATCGAAATAAAACGTACGTCATAGCTACTGCAAGGAAACTATTAAGTAAAAGCAATTGTACATTGAGTGGATTCTAGAAGATTTGCATGATGTTGTGTTTTTCTAGTCTGTATTGCTTGCTTTTCCTACTTCTTTAATAGTGCCAGGGTGCGCATAACGCATGCTGCACGTTGTAACATAGGTACAGATCTTTTGGTGGATTATAGCAAATTAAGCTTGTGCCTAGTCCGTTGTACAGCATGTCATGCATCCATTATCCTCACCAGTTAAAATAAGTATTTTTTAGCAATTTTAACAATTTAGGTATAAACCGCCAATGTTAACTGAAGACTCGAGCTCGAGCTGAGTGCGTCTTCCCTAATTGTCATCAATTTAGATGCTGATGGCTGGTGATAAAATGGCTAAGGACACTTTTCATCAAAATACGTCTTTTACGTTTTTGGTCCACAAATACAACTTTGAACTCATTTCTGAGCAAAACGGCCTGAAACTGTAAGTACTGAAATTGAATCCAAAGTTCATGATTTCGATGTCTGAATTCAAGCTTGAACTCATTTTCATACAAAACGGCCTAAAACTGTGCTAACACCGAGTCCAAACTTGATTTTGATGAAAATGGTAGGTATTATATTTAGTAGAGTTTCAAAAGCTTTCATTCAGCTTTTTGCTGCTCCTGTATTTCGTGTCGTTTTGTTCGCCAGCTCATCAATCTGCTTGCTTTTTTAGAGTTCCATACCCAAAGGGTAAAAACATACACACATACATATACTTTTACCTTTATGATATTATATTTTTATAATCGTGTTTTGGATGAGGAAGGCTGAGGACCGGATGTGGTGGCGCTCTATAGGGAAGGCCTATATCCAACAGTGGAAGTCCACAGGCTGATGATGATGATGATGATGATAATGTTTTACCTACACTTCAAGAAAATTTCTAAATAATTTTTAAATACATATCAAATGCATTTAAAAATTATTTATGATATTAGTGTGAGAGCCTATAGAATAAGCCCACTACACCAGTGCGAAGCTGGGGCGATTCAGTTAGTTTTTCCATACTAATATTATAAATGCGAAAGTGTGTCTGTCTGTATGTCTGCTACCTTTTCAGGTCCCAACAGTTTAACCGATTTGTATGAAATTTGGTACCGAGGTAGCTTACGTCCCTGTAATTGACATAGGCATCTTTTTATCCCAGAAAATCAAACAGTTCCCACGGGATCTTTAAAAACCTTAATCCACGCGAAAGAAGTCGCGGGCATCCTCTAGCCATAAATATAGTATTTGTTACCGGACATGGAACCGACTTATTATTAGTGCAATGCACTTGTATGCGTCACGAGAGTGACACGAAGGACACGCTTTGTCTGGATCAGGTGGCCCCGCGGCGGCTGCTGCGGCGGGGCGCGGGGCTCGCGGGGCGCGGGGCTAGCGGGGCGCGGGGGAGGGGGAGCCGGCGAGCCTCGAGGCCGCTTCCTGCCGCAGGACTGGTTCTGCGGTTTGCACCACTTCGCTTTGCACCAGTTTCCATCAAGTGCGCGTACAGCCTTCTTAACATTTAGATATTTACTCAACACACACATTGACAACTTAAAACGTGTTCTAGCGTAATTTATATCTTTGGTAGGAACTAACTACACTTAATTCAACAACAAACTTTAAAGTAACGAAAATCAGTCAAATATTTATCGCTTGATCCCACTATAAAGGTATACTATTGTGTATTTTATCATAGCAACCAAAAAACATTGAGCGGTTCAACAGTTTCTTAAAAATTGCTAAACAACTTATTGGATTATGATAAATGAGGTGGCCTTGGTCTTATCTTCGTTCCACGTGTAAATAATTTAGGTATAGGCTATTGATCACCTAACCTACTATTGATAATATGACCTATGGCGTGGATTTGATTTTTCATGTCCTGAAGCATGAAAAATAAAATCCTATCAAAAATATTGAAATGTAAAAAAACGCCTTGATCAAATACCAAATGATATGTTTTATTATATTTTAATGCATTTTTAATGTGTCTGGTCTATGAGACCATATGGTAATGAAATAAAATGAAAATATGGACGATTCTTCCGTAGGATGTACTATTTTTTACAAACCGTATTGGAGCTTGTAGTTTTTGAATGTTTTTGGATGTGTAAATAACTATGTAGGTATAAAAAGTTCACTAAGTAGGTAAGTAGTATCACCTATTAGTTATTATTAGTCTAGGTGATTTTTAAAACCAATTAGCAAGTCTTCCTGCTATTCTTTATTTCCCTATGCTAATTAACTAATGTATGCATCAACTGCAATGCTGCATCAACTGCTATTTGTAGTCATTATCCGTGAACTAACGTCGCGTCGTGACGATTACCTCCATGTATGAAAGCGATCATTAATTGCTTCTTGCTTCGACGTTTCTGTGAATGATTTTTAATTGCCAAGTCCTATGTATTATCGTTTTTTTCTCAAACATTTATTTATTGGTCTCAAGACAAAGTTGTAAAGGTATACCGGCACATCACGGTTGGATCTGGGCACGGGAAATCAAAGAGCTTGTACGGTATTTTTAAAATAAGTAAAACCACATGAATCCTCAGGCATCATATACTTGGTTCAAAGATATCTTGGATCCTGGAAACGCACAAATCCGGAAATTCTCACGAGAATGTTAAAAACCTAAATCCACGCGGATGAAGCCGTGGGCATCAGCTAGTTATATAACAATATAATACATACATTTTCATTCTTCTATAAGTAACGCTGTATCATTTCGATAAAAATTATTAGATTCTTAAATGTTTTTGCAATTTAGTATAAATTTCATGATCATTCAGAGCATTTCACATTGAAGGTTTATAAGACGTATTCTAATATAACTACATAGTATAACACATTTGTCTATAGGATACGTAGGCCCCCATGCAAAGCCGGGCTGGGTAAACTAGCTAGCAATATTATTATTAGTGAAATTAACATCATATCGGAAATCTACCAAGAGAAATCGAACTAATGTGATTATGTAAAGTAAAACAAACAAAAAGAAAAGTAGCCAGAGTGGTTCGTCGACGTATGAGTGATTGACACCACCCATGGATGATAGGCCACCCATGTTTTCAGTAAAGGAAGTCATCCACGAGACAGCATTTTGTACGTATATATTGTTTGTTTGTATGTTCGACGCATGGCGCATTGGTGAGCGATATGTTCTTATCAGTAGGAAGCAACGGATTCGATTCCCGGCAGGGGAAAATTTGGAATTTTATAATTTCTGACCACCAATCGATTTAGCGTTTCGGTACGATGCCGTGTAGAAACCAAAGAGGTTTGGTTTTAATAAAAACTGCCATACCTCTTCCAGCTTAGCCCACTTCCATCTTAGACTGCATAATCACTTGCCACCAGGTGAGAATGCAGTCAAAGGCTAACTTGTATTTGAATACAAAAAAAATGTATGCATTAATTATCCATCTCGCCGCGTCTCTAGTCGACGCAGTTTCATATAAAATATATAGCAAGCGGATTTTTGCGTTGCAATGTGTCCCGATCCGGCCCGCCTGGTGGGCGCTATCCTTTAAAGTACATTTTAGCGACTTACATAATATTATATGTATGTACGTCTCTAGTGTAAATTACACCTGACTAGTTTATGCTTACGACTTCAGCCACGTGGTATTCGGTTTTAAAAAAATTCAGTGGAAACTCTTTGATTTTCCGGGATAAAAATAGCCTAGCGATGCTACTCGCTGGGTTTTTAACTGTATCCATACAAAATCGTCAAAATCACGTCAAATTGCATTGACCTGGACAAACCAACAAACAAACACACTCGCATAATTAATATATGGGTAGTGATGAGTAGTGATTAAGAGCGATTTGCTTTACAAATGTACCTACGTATCATATATATCCATTTACTTATGTCCTCGTTCGACCTTCTTACCTACCTAAGACGTAGACTTTTTTGTATACTAAAAGCGTGTTTGGTGTGAGTCCGAGTAATTAGTTTCATAGTACACTTTCTCCCACACATGATCTTTTAAAAGATAGAATGAGAAACACATCATTATCACCTTTTGCAATGTCTATTACTTTTGAAACTTCGTTAAATAAGCATTATTTGCCACATTGACTACCAAAACAACTTTTTGTGACACCACTTGTTCCTAATACATACATACTTTCATTTTAAAGAAATGTTACGAAATAACTTAAACTTAGAGCCAGGGTAAACGACGGAGTGGAGTGGAGTCGAGTATTTTTGATAAATACCCAACCTTAACTTTGATATACAGTTGAAATTTATTGTATACCTACTGAAAACCAAATAAGAATGCCGCATGCACTGTATGGGTGACCCTGCTATTGTCATGCATCGCTGCCTTTATACTAAAGCAAATAAACTTTAAATTGATTTGATATCAAGAAAAACGCCGCGACTCGATTCTGCTGGTGTGCCTTGCGCTTTACAATGTACTCACTACCCACTGTATATAGAGGGTTAATATACTTACCCTATACCTTACTCCTATCAATATAATATTACTAAGATGATTGTTTTATTTGTTTCAGATACAGGCGTGTTCAGACGATTCAAAATAATATAAAGGTAATTTAATATTACATGTAATATATAACATTGATTCTACTATTATTTGGAATATTTTAACACTTGTTACAAAAAAAAATCTCTGTCTCTGTCATCATCTAATAGGTAATTAATATTGAGTTTGTAGTGCATACAAAATGTTTTAATTCCAATAAAATAAAAGTAATACAATCATAATCTTTCCGTAGTCGGGTAAAAACAATTCTAGTTTTTGTTTTATAATCATGCTTCATTTGGCATTCTTATACAAGCAACTATGTAGGTTCGACCGTGATTTAAATCATGCACATTTAGGAGCCAAGGGCATTTAGCGGTTTCCAGTCATCAACATTTTCTAAGAGGTGGAAAGGCTAGATCAAGTTTATGCTCACTACGAGTTCAAGTAGGTAATAATACCCTTATATGTATGTATAGAATAATCATATCAAATTATTATTGTCCATTTTCGACAGTAAAGGTCGGATAGGGTAGAGTTTCATTTCCGTAAAATTTGAGCTATTTTTTATCTTTTATGATTTGAATTTATAATAGACCGGCCCTCAACGGAATATCGTTTACAAAATTTATAACTTTAGGTCACAAATATGTTAAATTTCGATTTGTATTTGTAGAGAGAGATGTTGTATTGTACTGCCAAATTAGTCCCATGTAAATTTAGTGAAGATTTAATGAATGTTTTTGGAGATGGGGGACTTAACTCCCCGACAATATTAGTCACTTTACTTACCTACACGTTACCTACTGATTATTAGGATTTTTTCTAAGTTTATTTAATCCATATTAATGTTTATAGATGCGAAAGTGTACCTGTCTACCTATATGCCTGTTTGCTAGTTCACGTCCCGTCCGTTTAACCGATTTTAACGTTTGTCCTGGAAAATAAAAGAGTTCCTGGGGATTTTTAAAAAACAAAATGAAGGGCATGGTCTATTTTTTGGTGAGATGTACATATTGTATCCACGCGGACGAAGTCGCGGCAATCATTTAGTGCTAAATGGTTTAATTACTGACTGTTCATTTAAAAAGATGCTTAGTGGTCGTGACTTGAGAATTTTTTTCTCATTTTTTATATTACCCGTTTATTTATGCGAAAGTAATCATTTTGGTTGAAAAAATAACAAAATTATCTTAAGTATATCTTGATAAATCACACGTAGAATTCAGCAAAAAAACTGGTTCGCAGCACTTCCGTGTCATATTATAGGTATATGACTACACCCACTGAATAGGTTATGGACACACTAGAATAAATCATAACGAAAGAATTGCTCAGTCAAAATTGACAATTATAAAATCTTCAAAGGCTTTTTAGCTACTTCTCAAGTAAAATGAACTTTTTTTTGGGAGGTCCTTTTTATTTTGACAAACCAAGATATTATTTTGTACTCTCAATTAAAATGTAATATTAAAAAAGAAAAAAAATTGATCCATTACCAAAGTTTTATTGTAGTAACAAACATAATTATAATGTAGACTTAAAATAATATTGAGTTTGTCATTTTACTTTATGTTTATTTTATCGTCTTTTGGTTCGTAAGTCTTGGAGTATTATATCTTTTAAATGAGACGCCCACGGTATACCGAATAAGTTGTTGATTTTTTCGTACATTTATGGCGCCAGAATTCCGCATCTTTACCAAGAGGAGGGCAAGGGGGGGGACCCACACGCTGAAATGAGTAAATGTATTGGATTTTTATCGATCTGTCCCCGTTTTGGCGAACAAATGTGTGACAAAATTGATGTAAAAACCGTTTTACAATGTTTATGACTCATTTAACATGATATTAGATTATCAATTTGATTTCTTAAAATAAATCAGATTAACTCATCAGATAACTGACTCAACTTTGAGATTTTAAGGTGTGAATGAACATTAATAAAATATCAAAATAAGTTATTACAGAAATATTCAAATCAATTCAGAATTTTAATTCGTACCTAACTAGTTCTCAGAAATATTATTGATCGGAAACATAAATCACTTTTTAGGCCTCGTGTAACTTATATAAAGAAAAACGCCTCGTAGATAGTAGAACATAGAATTCGTATAAAACAGAAGTTTTTAATCCACTGTACCTAAATATTCATTTACTTTTGGCAAAATCTATTTAAAAACAGCTGGGCCCTTAATCTGAGGTCATATAAACATGACAGTTGTTGTGGGACATCCGGCTTTAGGGGTGACTGTCGCTAATAAGGATCTGTTGTGGATAAGATTATTATGATCAATAAAAAGTGCTGTATAAATTTTTCAAATATAATATGTTCTTCGTGGGATGCATTTAATTAGTTTGCAACCACATGTGTACCTACATAAATATTATAACATGTATAATTTAAAGCCAAGTCTCAGTGTTTGAAATTGCTAATCTAATACTAATGTATTTAATAATTATATGCTTTAATATATAGTTATTTAATATATACTGCTTGACGCTTGTGAAGGTGCATAAGCCTTTAAACGAGATTCTTAGTATACAAATCTATATCTGTTTGCCAAAGGTTTTTGATACTTTCTTAACATGTTATTATAATTAAGTTAATTACTCAAATAGCAAGAAATATATTAATATAATTGGAAATTTACTTACTGGTTGCATAAACAAGTTATTAATAACACAGATTTATTTTCGTATGTAATAGGAATATATTATAAAAAATTTGTTCAGTGTAATTTGTGTTTCTTAATAATGAAATAAATCATATGTTATAAGTAATTTACATTGAAAAATTATTTAGGTATTTATAACCTTTGGAAAATCTTATTGAAACGATTCACTATCTGGGTTTAAAAAAGTAAAAACAGATTTATCACTATATGCTTTAAGATTAAACTATAAAATTGACTGAACCGTATTATAAATTCAATATACAATATTTATTACTTCCTTATATAAAACGTAAATAAAGGTGGCGCATTGCGAAAGATAAATTATACCGATGCGAACTCGTTGATGTCTTTTGTACTGCGGCGCTTGGGGCATGCTTCGTAGATTTTTCACTCGATCGAGCTTAGCAAAGCATGGTGTTGTAAAAACGTTTGCTTATATTTTATGCTTTATCAACCCTTGTAAGGTGAAGTGAACGTGACCGAAAGACAGCAAGAAGGAGCTTAAAGTTGATATAACGACAGAACATTGTAAAATGTTTTATAATTTTATTCAAGTGCGCTTGATGGCGGAACAACAATTATAACATGGTTCTTTCAAAGTAAATTGTCATCTGTAATGTATCACTACTAGATGTCTTTATATAATATATATTTATATGTTTATAATATAACAGTTGCCTAGACTATTGAAAGAAAAATTCGACATTGGCCGTGAAGAAACCGTGGCCACGCTTGCAGCCAATCCCTGGTAGTTCTGCCATTTTCCATAGTTATGTATTTGATTGATAGTATTAATCTCACTTAAATTATTTATTGTTATGATATAATATGATTAATGTATTGACAAGAGAACTTCTTGTTTTAAATTTTTAATTAAGTTGAACGTTAAAATTAATGCTGACATTGTTGCCAGTTTCTCCTTCTATTATCATTATTAGTTATTAGAATGGATAGTAGAATACTTTTATATAGCATTCTACTATATTGTAGTCAGATTTTTAGTTTCGAACCTTATACTTAATAATAAAACTTCCAAATGTAATGACAAAATTTAAAGATAAAATTAAAAAAAAAAAACAAGAAATGTTTCTTTGTTCATTCCACATATTGCTATATACCTATTATTATCAATATGACGTCTTGTTGGTTAACGAGAACGAGTCATTGTCGTTGAATGGATATAACCGCCCTTTAACCTTTATGCTGATATTATTAATGCTTGTGTACTTTATGTTTGCAGTTATTGTACAACTGATTACAACAATGAGTTAAGCTGTAAATGCTTACAGCAGAAATAAAATATTTAGGTACTTAATACTAGATGTTGTCTGCAACTTCATACGCGTTAATATAGGTTTTAAAAGTCAAGATGATGGCAACTTATTGAGAGAGACTTTTCTGAGACTAAAAGTGGCCTATGTCTGTTTCCAGAAAATAAGCTAAGCTAATTCCGTAACTTATTTCGCCAGAGTTCGTACAAGTAAGAGGATAGGCTGGGGATAGGTAACAAACTGGCAGACACACGTTCGAATTTATAATAATAATTATAATAGCCGATTTTTTATTTCTTTACCTCAGCTGTAAAGAAACAAAAATTCGACTGTTATAATTAATTATTATTATCAATTGTTTATTATTATAATTGATTACAATATTAATTTTATCACTCTTTCTACTTATCCATATGCATACTAATTACTAATCCATACTATTATTATAAATGAGAAGTGTGTCGGTCTGACGTCTGTTCATCTATTATCTTTTTACAATTCATCCCCTTAACCGATTGTGATGGCTTCAAAGATAGCTTATATCCAAGGGACAGCCCAAGAGAATAAAATAATTCCCACGGCATTAAAAAAACTAAATCCACGCGGACCAACTCACATGCATCATTCGTATTAAATGAAGTAATGATATAAAGAAACTATACAGACTAAAACAATATGCTTATACTTATCATTAAATTAACAAAATAGCTATAGGTAGCTACTTATATTAAAATGTACTTATCGCGTATAATCCCACTTCATATCGCACATCATTACCATTCCCAATAAAATTTAATGCTTATAAATTAATATATACATTTTTGTAAAATATTCAAATCTAAAATACTCATATTGATTTTAAAGCTGCCATTGAAATTGTATATGATTTGTCATTACTAAAATGGCATTAAAATATTTTTTTCTAATTCGGAAACTTTGATAATAATGCTCCGTAAAGTGGAACGAGGAACTTGTGGAGTGGCAACTAGCACGTTGAACCTCCGACACTCGTGTGAGTACACGCACACATTTGCACGTCACTGTAGCTACACATTATGCTTGTCCACTGTATGCGTGTGCAACAAAAACCTACTGAAGTAATCTGATTCACGAGCGTACACTCGGGTTAGGCAAGACGTTTGGTATTAAGATTTTAAATACCTATTATCGCTTATCATTTGCATTACTTAATTGCACTGTAGTAGATACATATTGATATCTAGGTTTATATATTACCGCTAGGGAGAGAAATCGTTAATGTCGCATTAACTAGATAATCTTGATAAAATTACCGAGACCGATCAGTTATTGTAATATGTCATCATTATTATTATATTGTTATTGTAATATATATTGTTAATATTGTATGTCAGAGTGCGAAATTTGAGATAAGAGATAACTAACAAACAGACATAGTGCAGTTTTTAAACAATTTTCTTTGTATTATTAGGAACGTATGTACATCGATGTCATATAATTGCAGTCGAGCATAGACGTTGGTATTATTACTACCGCCAACAATTATTTCCTAAAATAGATTTCAAAATAATATTAGTTTGACTTTAAGAGACATTACAAAAATAATAATATGATCTATCAATCTCTTAATACAATCTACTATTGACGAAAGATTTATAGCTACAATAACTGGGAGAAGGCAGTAAAGGCTTGCATAAATGACATATCTTAGATACTATTATGTCTGTTCTTACCTACTTGATGTTTCAATTATTTTATTTTATATCGTTTTGTCATAAGAATTAGAAATTTGATGATTGTTACTCTCTAATACAAACTAATATTATAAATTAATGCGGAAATGTATCTAGGTTCTATTTATGTATCTAGTTAACAGTAACAGATTTTTACGAAATTTGTTACAAAGGCAGCTTGTTTCGCGGAAAAGGACACAAACTACTTATTATCTCGAAAAATCAGAGTTTCCGCGAGATTTTTAAAAACTAAAATTCACGCGGACATCTAGTATTCAATTCATTGAGAATAAAATCAGAGTACTAAATATAATCTTTTAATACTAATGCTGTAAACAAGTTTAACACATAGTATTAGGAAAACTTTTCACGACTAGTAATAAAAGTACAAGTAAAATAATCTACAAGACAGCCACTAGTTCATAAAAGCTCGTACCTATTCGAGATTGCGACAAACCAATCAGCGTGCGTCCTTGCCGCTTACGACACCGATAATGCACTGCTAATACGCATCGCATTAAAGCCTTCAGAATAAAAACAAAACGCTGCAGCTAATTAAATTCTGTTTTTTTTTTCTGGCGCCCAAGTTTTTTCTGACCTCACATAGAGTTTCGTAATTGCGATACTTGTTGTACACGTGAACCAATTGTTAAAGATCTAAGTCGCAAGGTCGTACTAAATGTCATTACAGACTCGATAAGTAATAATCGAATTCAATAACAATCGATATATTTTAGTTTTGATATAATTTATCCGAATTCCATCACACTTTCCGTACGTCAGTACCTACTATTATATTGTATTCTGTGCTTTTGGGTTTATTCACTATATTATATATGCGAAAGTTTGTGGGTTTGTTCTTTAGTCTCGTTGCAACGGATTAACAGATCGATGGGATTTTTGGCATGAATATAGTGAAAAACTTAAAAGAGGGTTACACTATAATGCCATATTATCGTGGTTCTGGATCGCAGGATTTGAAAAACATCTGGATACATTGCGATCATGACAAAACCATTTATATTTCCTCGATACAGGATCAATATCGCGTGATAATACCTATTGATAATGTAACAGGCCTCAGGGAGTGATATAGGTTACTTTCATCCCGGAAAAGTTCTCATAGTTAGAATAGTTTCCACGTAATTTTCAAAAACCTACATCCACGCGAATGTAGACGTGGGCATCATTTTAGTAATAGTATAAATCTATTTAAAGTACATATTATTATTAGCTTAACTACAAAAGTTTAACATTTTAAATCTGATATTAAGATAATCTTTGACCATTAATAAAATTTAAACAAGATACCAACTTTGACGTGGAGCCAACGAGTTTTTTTCCAAACAAAGAATTATCAAAAGTGCACGAATACGGAAGTTACAGCTATACCAAGACCAAGTGTTTTTTTTCTTTTCTGCTGTTGTTTTATTAGTGGATATTTACTAGCTTTAAACTTTATGATACCATAAAATAAACATATTCGGCATGTGGCTAAATTATGGCTTTTATAATATATCTGACTAATACACTATTCGTCACAATCAGGTATTGTTTTATTTAGGAGCTACTATTAATTTTCGCAAGCTAAACTTAACTCTTCTCATGTTAGTTTTGCTTGGGTTGATTTTTCTATCGCCAATTACTTTATATATTTGACCTATTTAATTTAGGAATAAATTCGTGGTTTTGACAGATTTTGTATTAGAAATTAAAGCTCATTTATCAGTAAAAGATTATTGGGTGATTGCAAACCAGCCGTCGAATAATATTAGCAAATTATACATAAGTATTTATTATTATTCTCTCTTTTCTTGATCCGTTAATATTTTTGTACCTCTTTTATTTATTTTGTATCAATTTATTTATTATATTCCATTTATTTTGTAGGCTGTAATTAATATTTTATAATTGTAGAAATCGCAATACAATCTCTACATCTTATACAATTAAACCTGTGCTAGTAAATTATCTCAATAATGTCACACGCAAAGTAATGAAGCAATGAAAATGCAATCAATTCTTGTTTGGGTTTGGATATGGAAATTATGTCAGATTTATACTTAGGCCTCGCTTACTTTGCATATCATAAAAATTTGCTTAGAATGATTTCTAAAACATATCTGCTACTTATTCATTTGTAAAAAAGAAATATTCCTACACATAATTAAATGCAACATGAAGTTTCGAACTTTATGAATAATTCAATAAACAGATTTATTGGTATTTGGACTACTTAATCAACATAAAACAAGCAGGTCTGCCGTCGTAATTAGACAACTACAGTATGACAATCGCATTCGTCTCTGATTGGCTGAAACTCTCTATTGGCTGAAATGCAACGTTGCAGCAAGAATACTATAAATTCAACAAATCACTAAAATTGAAATTCTAGTAATCACGACTTTCACGCATTAGCTTATCTTTAGCTCCCATTTTTTAATAGCTCTATATTGTTTAGAACTTGGTTGTATAGTTTCATCAATAGTAATTACAACACGAATAACTGATTTTTTGAGAATTGTCAACTGTTTTAACAAAAAAAAAGGTATATGGAACGTATCTATAAAAATTAAATCTACCTACTTAGTTTAGATATCTATTAAAAAATCTAGAAACAATCGTTTTTGTTTTTATTTTAGTAGACTAACTAGCTGCCATTTAGACGCTCACCCCCGCTTTACATAAAAACTTTTAGTTAAAATTTAAAAAAAAACATTTCGAGATTAGAGCTTTCAAAATGGAAGCCGCAGTGGGCTGACTTTATACTATTTAGTGATAGTTACTTATACCTAATTGAAAAAAGTCTAATTATCAAAATATCTAATTCATGCCACAGCCAGTGTAGGCATTTCGACTTGCTAGTCTATATTTGCGGTATTTATCTAACAAAATTCCGTAATATCCGTTAGGACTAATTCAATGCACTCACACAAGCGCTTCACTCGCGCGTGTGCTGCACACATACCTACATTATTTCGTAGGGCTATCAAATTATAATCTTTAGGCGTGCTCTTGGGATATTATAATGTACTGTTCTAGCACGTATATTAATTATGAATATAGATGTTATGGTATGTAACAATAAATAACAATGAATGTCGTTCGTTTGGATTACACATTTTTGGTACAAATAATTAAAATAAAATATGTATACCAGAGGCAGATACGATTTGTAATAATCAAATTTAACTTTAGCTAACTTTGCTATCTATTATCATGGTCATCATTATCAACCCATCCTACTAAATAAATGGTCTCCTCTCAGAATGAGAAGGGTTTGGCATATTATGCTAACAAGCTGGCTTAGGGTGTATTGAGAGACTTCTTACACCTTTGTTTCCCTTCACCGTTTAAGCGAGTGATACAATACATATAACTCCTAAAACTTAGAGGTGCGTACCACGGATCGAACCCTGGACCCCCGACTAGGAGACCGACGTCTTAACCTCAAGGCTATCACATACCCTATACTTCCATAAGTGTACATTCCTAGGTGTATTTTTCTCACTTCGTCTCAAAGTAATATCAAAAATTCAACCCTACGTATAAGACGGGTACGTAACACGTGCACCTCCGCGCACACGTGCACGTTGGCGTGGCGGGCGGCGGGCGGCAGCGGCGCGGAACGGGTCGAGAACGACCTGCCGCGGCCCGACGAAAGAACTCAGCCAAGGACGCCCGCGTAACGGTCCCGTAGAGCCTCGCCCGCGCTGGGAACCGTGCCGCTACGTCAGCACCGGGATACTGTGTTAGGTTGCTTTTACACATACGAGTAGTTGGAAATTACTCACAAATCTTTTCGTTATCATCTGTAGCATATATAAAAGGAAAAGCTGACTGACTAATTGACTGCCTCACTGATCTATCAACGCACAGCTCAAACTACTGGACTGATTGGGATATATAACGTAGACATCCGCTAGGAAAGGATTTTTGGAAATTCAATTCCTAAAGGGGTAAAACAGGGGTTTGAAATTTGTGAAGACCACGCGGACGAAGTGGTGAGCAACAGCTAGTTTAAACATATTTTCGTTAATCCTGCGTTTCCAGTTGCCTCAAAAATAAACAAATAACACATTATGACAAATACTTGGCCCTGCGTGTCTTATTTGTATTGTATGTATTCGTATTACAACCACATAGTTTACCAATGTTAAAATAATTGAGTGTGCTTTAAGACTCCGTTTATTAAACACTTAAGTGACTAGTGAATACTTACGATTAGATTAGGTAATTCAACCTGACGGCATGGATCATGTTGGTGATGATACGAAATGCCTAAATCTAGAGCTGCCATAGGTATGTATCAACATTATACATATCGAGCCATTATGTGGAACAGGTATTTTTACCTAACACCGGCAGAGATATAAGGATGGGTTAAAAGGTTACTTACTATGTTTCAAAGTTAATTAAGAGGAGTAGTTAGAGTTTAGTGTTGAACTTTATCTTGTCACCAGAAAAGTCATTTACGATCCCTTAAGAATTAATTTTTTAATTTTAGGTACCAAATATCCATTCATTGCTCCATCACAAACAGACCCTTAGGATTGGATAGTAAAATTATTTTGCAAAGATCACACCAGAAAAATACATCGCAGAAGATCTTTACTTAAACTTGATTACGGGAAAGGTGTACAACTCCTCATACCTGTACTTAGATGTACTTATCTCGTTTACTACTTATTCGCCAAGCTACATTGGTTACTGATTTATGTATTTGCGAGAACTCTCTGACATGTATTACATATAAATAGCACTAAAACAGTACGGTAGACAGTTCATACATAAACTTTACTTACGCCTTCATTCATTTGAATGTTTTAGACATTTTATCCACTTTCCTATAAACCGGCAATACAGGTTTTGTCTCTGTGTCATGCTTGATAGGTATGTTTACTTTGTTGCCCCATAATTTGAACAAATTACTTATTATCTAATAGTTTTAAAAAATTAACTGAAGAAGAAACGACGGATTTTCTGTAAAAAAAAAAAACAACAAAATATTCAATTTATACCTACCTCAATTACTTTTTGGTTGAGAAATCGCTTCTTAAATTCAAATATTTACCTGTTTACCAGAAAAAATAAAAAAACGTGATCGACCTTATCAAAACCAGCGTGAGCTTTGTATATAATATCATAATTGAATATTTTAAAATATGAATATAGGTATTTATGTGAATTCAAAGTAACCAATTTGTTACAGATTTGTTATCATGTAAAACATACTTAGAATGTGGAGAAAGAAATCATAATATTTGTTCTGTGTCGACTGTCCTGTCAAAAATACTATGTTAGTCTTTAATGTAAAGCGTACTTTTGATATGACAATGATTATTATTGACACCAAGAGCAAATATGGCGAGTTCTTTTTCAAAATTTCATCATCTCAAAAATAAAATAATCAAGTGTGTAACTGGCCTTATTGTTTTGGGAAGACTATAAAACTTCTTTTACCAAAACCCGAAAAGAAGACGTTCGTTCAGGACACTGACCCCGGGAACATAAATAACTTCGACACAAGGGCTATTTAAGGAAGCATTGCGTTTTTAAATGTGGAAAAGAGTTCTTCATTGCTTCTAAGCTTCATGTAATTGTCTACCTATTAATGTACCAATTTGTGTTTCAAGATTTGATAGCTTTTAACCAGAGTAGGTAACTAGCCACGGCCGAAGAATCCCACCAGGAAAAGAAGAAAGCATTTAATATCAATATTGCTTCTAAATAATCTTATTTAGATGCAATTATTAATACTGAATAGACCAACACTATCAAAATTAGGTGTTTAGTAGGTAGGTACTATAGTTACCTACCTATTTCTCTTTGTTGGAACTAAAAGTTTTTTAAGACAGAGAATGTTTATTGTCTGAAACTAAAATAAAGCTTCACACTCAACCAACGTGAATTTTAGTCTTATTGGACCATTAATTGTTATATCCACTATAAGTGACGTACCAATAAGTAAAAATAACACCCTGGAATCTATTTACTTACCTACTTAAGTTAAATTTTCTAATTGGAATCAAAATTACCTTAATATGAGTCATTGTTGATTGACATGTGCTAAATAAAACGTTATTCTTCAGAAAATCCAATTTTAAGTTCCTTCGTCCGGACATCGACCCAAAAACCTTAAACTCTGTCCCGCTCGCACGCCTCTATCTAGATAGTTTTGTCTCGCCATCACGAATACCGCTGTTCTGTCTTTATTTTGTTCCATTACGATCAAGAACAATGACTATTCGTTGATAGGAGTAAGCTCCTATATCTATTTCTCTCTCGCCGCTGGGATACGCAGAGCAATGAGCAAGACGGATATATTATCAATGCGACCGACAAACGTCGAATGTTTCGAATTCTTATTGGGCCGTCGTGAGTTTAAAGATGGCCACTCGAGGACCGTTTTCTTGGTACGATAACCTAATTTAATTCCATTACGTCGTGCTCGTTGTGCTTAAATTTCAATAAGGCAACTCCATTAAGATCGAATGTCAGGAGGTAATGCGAGTAAAAAGACAGCGACCTCGCGGCGTGCGAACACGCTGCCGCTCCCCTCCCTCGCCCCTCTCGGGAGCCCCCCCGGCCCCTCTGCTCCACAGCAGCTAGTTTCTACTGTTTTGTTCGGAAATGTCGAAGGTTTGCCGGACGTCAACTGACACGGAACTACCTTCGACTCACGCGTGTTTCCAGGTATTACCTGTATAATTAATGTGGTCGATCAGCTAACTAGAGCACCAATACTAATTGTAAAAAAACGTTAGTTATTTCATTGTTGCTAATTGATTTTTTGTTCGGTAATTTTTTATAACATACCAAAGTATATGAGTATACCGGCTTAGTTTAATAAATACGCCAAGTATATAGACTATAGTTAACATATTAATTATATTTACTCGACAGTCTACACAGTAGTATAATAATTAAACAATAATTAACATACCGACTTCATGCTACGTAGAGCAGCGTTCGGCATGTCATATAAAAGACTTCAACGCGCCGCTCGCGCTAGGTACTGTATCAACTTTACCAGATTTGATTTATTATTTACCTTACTAGACTCTTATTTTATTTAAACTTAAAAACCTGTAAAAATCAATCACATTTTATTTACACTTACTTTTGCAACGTAGTATTTGTTATTTTTAAAGAATCCAAAAAGTAAAGTAGGTACTTGGTCTAGGTTTTGTGCAGATGCCCATTGAATACGGAGTAAGCACCTCAGATGAATTTGGAAATAGGGCAAAGAAGAACGTTCAGCCGGTCATATTTAGTATATTCATAATGTAAGTATATTTAATTTAGTAAGTGGCGAATGCTCGTGAGGCGTATAACATTTGCCCCCAAAAACGTCACCTCGTGATGACCACGACCGCTCTGCCAAGAGTGTTACGACAAAGAAGAATTTTATGTAAAAGGAATATATTGTAAGTGTACAACGTGAATGTTTTTGTGATGTTTTGCCGGTTTTATACATCATAGAGGGATATAAAAAGCCGGAAAACCCTGAATTAGAATCAAGTGTCCATAATTAAAAATATTAGCGTGACAACAAAAGGCAGCAAACTAGAGCATTCGAAGTCATTGATTGCCTGCTAAGGTTAACTACAAAACTTCGATAAAACAGTCTTTCTTCAGTTTTTTAAGACTTCAACGCCCAGCCCAAACTCTTGGACGTATAGTCCGCGACAGGTTTAGATAGCAATCGGTATATGAGGCGGGGGAACGTCCCGTCCCGTCACCGCGCTCGCCCGCATCGGGTTAGCGCGGAGGCTGTGCCGATGTGCGGGGTGTTCCCTTCCCGATTGCCATTTCAACCTGTCGCGTACTAGAGAAAGCTGATATATATATTATTTTTTATAATTTAATTTAATATTTATTAATTTAATTTATTTTATAATTCGTTTAATTATAATGTGGATAAGGAATAAGGCCGGATTTTTTGAAATTCCCACGGAATAGGGAATAAAGAAGATTCATTTTTACGTCGAGTGAAATCGCGGAAGGATGCTGGTTTAATGAAATTTTTAAACATTTCGTTCACAGAAAGCTACTTCTTAATATTTACCTACTTGAAATGGTTATTGGTACAAACACGTAAGTGTTGTGGTTTAGGTACTGCAATGCAAACTAGCTCAACGATCAACCAGTAGGTACGCCTTCCGCCGGTAGGTAGCATCAGCGTGTGCTGATGCATAAGAAGACGTACCTACTAGCGCTACAATAGATATTTATTATGCACGTCTTCATACAAAATATTCAATTCATCCGATCGCTTTCTGTCATATCATGAGACACCACAATACAGTAATGTGTCTGTAGCTTAAGACCGGCACTGATACTTGTCCTAAGACCGGACGCGCACGACTCCAATGACAAAGACACAATAGTTTTTGCGCACAAACTTGACTTTGAACCGCGTCCCTATGTCATTGTTATGCGGATTTACTATAAAATCCTGTTCAACTTTTTTTGCACGGAGTAGACTCGTATCTATTAATCGATAGTGACCTTAAAAAGCTTTTTTGTCAAGTAGTTTTATGTAAAAAAAGCAAGTGAGATTGATTTTCTAGTTAAGTGGTCAGCTTACGGATTCCCCCGCGGATCGCGTGCGCGCACCTAATTCAATTCTCTTTCATTGGTAGCCCGCGGGTTGAAATGAAGTTTATTTTAAAATAACATATCGTGACCACATTAATTGAATATTTATAAGTGTAATTTTTTATTAACACGTTTCATTAGATATAAATATTTATATGCAGTTATGACCTTTGAATCATTCAACAAATGTTGCCCATTTTTATTCACGATTTCAGTTTACTTACTTTTGTTTCTTTGTTTATGCATATTAAGCATCATATCCTATGTATATAAGATTGCAAGTAAAAGACGTAGGAACTTTTAAGAAATACCTACCATGATTACTCTCATGGTCTAACTTGTCTAGAAAAATAGTTTGGCAATGAAATAGTAACAATATTCTTTCATTTACAGAATCAAATTGTTTTAGATGGATCTTCATGTGATAAAAGTTCATGTAGAGTCATTTTAACAAGCTACTCGGAAGCTCATTGAAAAATATACCTACTCACTAAAATACATTTCTGACACCGTTCAATCTTTGTACTCGTCTCTAAAATAAATCATAAGTGAAATGTCGGCAGGGAGCGCATTTTTACGCGGTTCACTCAGACAGATAAGAGATCTTGTCTTGTCTTGCAATCTATCATTTGTTGGTCGATCACTTATCGTGACCTACTTACCGTAGTGCCGCTCTAAGTACAGCATAGATGGATATACGGAAAAAACAAAGACCAAAGCATTTTTATGTAGGGCTACTAAACAACTTAATACGTACTTAAAACAACGCTTTTTAGACATTATTGTTATCTACAGAAATACTTTGGAATTTACCTTATAGTAGAAGAATAACCATAGTACATGTTATAGGAATATACTTACGTAAAGTTATTCACGAGGACCTTCATAGGATTGAATATTTTAATATAATATTTTCTATCATACGCATTCTGATAACAAAACGTACGACAAAAAATGTCTGGGCTTATAAAGTAGTCAATTATTATGTTCGCGTACTTCTTCAATTTCAGTTGCATGCTTAATTTTTTATAATTAATTTTTAAGTTTTTTTGTTACGTTTCCCCCGATACAAAGAATTCTAATGTGGAAACAGCCCCACTAGGCACCTAATTGAAATTTTTACCCTTTGCTGTGATGATTTTGAAGATTTTACAATAAAGCTAGGGTAGCTAATATCTGTAAATAAAGATAAAACACGGTTTAGATGAAACTCTTCGAGAAATTCCGACGATATTTTACTAAAACGTAAATCCGCGCGATCAAAGTCACCGAATATGCTAGAATTTGAATCATCACCATCATCTCTCATCGTCATCAACCCATCGCTGCTCACTCTTGCAGCACCGATCTCCTCTCAAAACTAAGTTTGGCCATAGTCTACCACAATGGCCAATTAGTGCGGATCGGCAGACTTCACACACCTTTGAGAACATTATGGAAAACTCTCAGGCATGCAGGTTTCCTCACGATGTTTTCCTTAAAGCAAAAGGTATGTGCCCGTGATCGAACCCCGGACTCCCGGACAGAGAATTTTAAAAATATAGAACTTGATTAAATAATTAATTAAATAATATTTTTTATGCTAATACAGTTTAGGTACTACTACCATTTATATAATACTAGAGGATACCCGCAAGGATTGAGGTTTTTAAAGATCACGTGGGAACTCTTTGGT
Organism: Maniola jurtina; assembly: GCF_905333055.1. NCBI lineage: Eukaryota > Metazoa > Arthropoda > Insecta > Lepidoptera > Nymphalidae > Maniola > Maniola jurtina. Next base: position 8,663,941 of record NC_060032.1, read on the forward strand.
TTTCCGGGATAAAAAGTAGCCTATCTCCGTCCCCGGGATAATATTATAAGCTACCAAACGTCAGAATCGGTTAAACTGTTGAGCCGTGAAAAGGTAGCAGACAGACAGACAGACAGACACACTTTCGCATTTATAATATTAAGTATGGATTTAATTATTGGTCATATTTCGTTTACTTAAATTAATTGTATTTTATTTTTATATCACAAGTATTATTTATTATGTTATTATTTAAAGAAATTGGCGGGAAGATTGAAAACAATTAAGTATTCGGGTAATTGCGTGAAAGTAATTTACTTATAAGCATATTTTTTATTCAGATACAAGTTTGCCTGCAATTTCACCTGTTGGTAAGTGATGAGTGATGACGCAGTCTAAGATAGAAGCGGGCTAACCTGGAAGGGATATGGTAGTTTTCATTTCACCCATACTCTTTTGGTTTCTACACGGCATCATACCAGAACGCTAAATCGCTTGGTGGCATAGCTTTGCCGGTAGGGTGGTAACTAGCCACAGCCGAAGCCTCCCACCAGACCAGACCAGAAATTTAGAAATTATAATTATAAAATTCCAAACCCCTGCTGGGAACCGAACCCGGGACCTTCCACTAATAAGACCACATTGCTTACCACTGCACCAGGCTTGTACCTAATTATTATTACAAACTTTCACATTACCTACAAGTCTCGTCGGCAGCATTGAAGGCGCTCAACATATTATTTGGCGCAGACTAACGCTATAACGACTCTAGAGGGTCGAGGGACGAGGCGTTTCGTAAAAGCGATTACGGGACGAGATTGGTTCAAGAGCCGTATCTAATTTATCGAAATGTAGGTACCTACATTAACGTAACTATGATTTGAGAGATGAGTTAAATTTCTTTGTCTATCGCACATATTATTATTATACTTGCGATAGGTTTAGTTGGTAGTCACAAACTTGGCATTCCTTGTGTTGGAATTATTACTTACTTTGTTAAAAAAATAAAAACTGGTCAAGTGCGAGCCGGGCCTCGCTTTTTTAAGATTCCGTACATAATAATTACGATCATCATATTTTGTATGTATGAAATATTTATTTTCCGAGTTAGAACATCGCAATGAGTGTAAAAGAAAGTGTCAAAAAGTAATAAAAAGTATTCTTGTCCATCTCCAGCATGGAAGCTATATCAGTACCAAATTGAGTCACTATCTATTGATGCTTTAATATTTTTGTTTGATGCCATGAAAATAATCACTTTAATTAATGTTCTGAAAAGCTATGACTAAAAAACCGGGAAAGTGCGAGTTGGACTCGCGCACCAAGCGTTCCGTACTCGGGTAATTTTTCCGACATTTTGCATCATAAATCAAAAGTTATTATGCATAAGCATAAATAAAAATCTGTTTTAGAATGTACAAGTGAACCTTTCGTATGATACTTGGCATAGTTATCTTACTTTGAAAATTGAAACGCCATTTTGTGATGCTACCACAAATTTACGGTTTTCTGATTTTTTCCTCTAAGTACTTGTGCTATAAGACGTGCCTACCTGCTAAATTGCATGATTCTAGGTCAACGGGAAATACCCTATAGGTTTTCTTAACAGACACAACAGACGGACAGATGGACAGACGGACAGACAGACAAGTAAGTGATGCTATAAGGGTTCCGTTTTTCCTTTTGAGGTACGGAACCCTAAATATACTTGAGATAAGTATCGACGTCTGTGGAATAATGTTAGCAGACAATAATTACCAGGATTCCATAAATCATGAGATATATTGGCTCGGGGTTGTAAATGTTAATTCGAAGCGTTTGCAATGGACGTGTCGTGTAGCACTGCGACCTCGCACGCATCGCATCGACTCGACTTCCAGCGAAAGCATCGTTATTTTACATTGAATTATCATAATCTACGGAGTTGCGAGTACACTTAAATGTCCATTAGAAAATTATTTTAACCGTCGAACGTACGCAATGTTCGGTACATACCTAACTATGTTTTTATGTAGGAACTAACTGACCCGCACCGGCTTCGCTCAGGTGGAATTTTTGAAATTCTGTGAAGGGGTGGAATTTTCAAAAATAGTGAAAACTTCCTGAAACATATTCTTTTCATTTTTGCCTCAAAGCCCAAATATAATAACAAAATACCTTCAAAAATGGATGATGATTCAATGATGGAATTACTAAAAGTTGTAAAACACAGTATTGCACCAATAAAAGTCCTATGAGGTTTATACGTCATAAAAGTAACCTAGTATCAAAATTTAGAATTTCTCTAAGACACACCGCCCAGATGATAGATCAGTCAATCAGAACAAGTGTTTTATATATAGTATAGATTATAAATAGAATTTAAATTATAAATTGTAAATGAATTTAAGTAGGTATTTACACGCCGAATTGGCAGAATATGTTGGAACTGATCAAAAAGTAGTTTGATCTTTTTTGTACTTATATTCCAGCAAATAAAACTACACAATATCTTTATGTTTAGGTACTTAGTTCTTTTTAAATTGTTAGCATCTGCATCACTTATTTAATCTAATTTAATTTGTAAATACCCTGTATCTACAAATTGAATTAGATGTAGGTAACCTACAAGAAATATTTTGAAGTAGGTATAATCGATATTAGAGTTACACCTACTATCTTCAGCGATTATTTTTGAATTTTATCCGATAAAGTAAGAAACCAAGTCATCTACCATGACCTACACTGTTATCAGTCAATTCGATCACCGTTAGTTCGCTCCTGCTACAATTTGGACGATCATGATAACGTGTTTTTATACAACTACGTTAAAATTATTATTATCAGAATCAAATCGTCGCTCGGCTCCGATATGCACCAGTTTAAATTAAATGTCAATATTTGGAGCGCCCAAAGGAAAGTTTATAAATAAATTGTTTTCACTTTAAGCTTGTTGCAATTGCCTTCACAAAGTTTTAAACCTTCAATTAATACATAAGATTCCGGTTTCTTAATATCGCCGCTCTTGTTTTAATTATTATTTAAGTAATTTGATTTTAATATTATGGAAGTTGATTTTTATGAAATCAACAAACGCTTGTTGCAAACAAATTTTATGGTAAAATGGAAACCACTGAATCCTTACACAAATAAAGGGTTGACTTTTAAAAGTCAATAGATTTCTTTCTCAGTGACTTATTTATGTTTGCTTACTATTTACCAAAAATTTTATAAACCTCCAGATAATCAAAGCTCGGTTATTTTTATTTTAAACACTGAAGACAAACTTCTATGCTTTTGTCTGTGACAGACACGCGGAGCAACTCAGACTACATAGCTGACGCGAGGTTTACACATTTTTGACACAGTACTTGCGTGTTTCAAAAAATAATGGCGGCCTTTTACCAGGGTTGTTGCTTACGAATATCTTACGGTGTATTTAAATCTGTACAAATGTAAATTATGTACTTAATTTACCTATTATCTTAATTATGTATATTAATATATTATAATATAAATCTGTCTAATTCACTTTATGATGGTAGATACAAAAAAATACTATATTATTATTTACTAGCTGACGCCCGAGACTTCGTTCGCGTGGATATAGGTCCTTAAAATCCCGTGGGAACTCTTTGATTTTCCAGGGTAAAAGTAGCCTATGTGTTAACCCGGGGTATAATTTATCTTCACTCTGAATTTCAGCCAAATCCGTCCCGTAGTTTTTGTGTGAAAGAGTAAGAAACATACACACATACACACAAACTTTCACCTTTATAATATTAGTGTAGTGTAATGAAATGTAAAGTGTAATGTGGTGTGATAATATTAGTGTGATTGTTTCAGCTACTTTGTAAAAACATTTTTTATGGTAGTTTTTCTTTTATAGTACCTACTACTCTGTTTATATTGTTTTGATTTCAAAACTTACACATTTGCTACATTACAAATTAATTATATTAATTAAATAATTAGTAAATAAATTACTTATATCAATTACTATAATCAAAACCAACAAAACTGCGTTAGTATTTGAAAGCAAATTACTGAAACCAGGAAGATATTAAAATATTAAATATCGCTGTATAAAGTTGTAAGTATACAACGAGTATATCATTTAAGTATATTATCAGTAGGTAACGTTTGAGTTTGACACATTATATGAGCTTTATATCGTCTCTACACTTGTTTAGCGGAGAGGCTGTGCAGCTGGTGTGCGGGGCGTCCCCACCCTGATTGCCGTCTCGATCTGTTGAGTACTATACCTACGTAGATAAATTGGGAGCCCAAAAGATAACTTACTTATATTTAAAACCTAAAGGATAATTAACGGCTTTCCCACACCCCACTTTAATAAGCGTAAGAACGATTATTGCAATTTCGCATAAAGCTACAGCTATTGGATTTTCCTTACCATTAACGTACTTTCACTTTTTTTATAATTGTTGAGAACTTATATCTTTAGAACTGGAAGCCCTTAAAACAAATTATCGAAAGTAAGTCTCTAGGTTTCCCACAAGGACAAACGTGTTTTTAAAACTAAGATGTTTTCTTTACGCTCACGAGCGATCAACGCCAATCATTGATTTAATTTATGTACTTGCACCGGCATAATATAAATAAACAAAGAGCCAAAAAACTGGATACTGACGGATGTGGTATGAGTTTAAAGAAACTGTAAGAAGTAATAAACCGTTGAAAATTCATAGAAAACCACGATATCAAGAAATATGGTAAAAATAGTAGTTGACATTATCATAATATCATACCTACTAATATTATACAGGCGTTTGTTTGTTGGTTTGTCCTTCAACCACGCCGCAACGGAGCGACGGAATAGTTAAGGATCTGGAAAGCGATTTTTATCCCGGAAAATCAAAGAGTTCCCACGGGATTTAAAAAAACCTAAATTTAGTACTGTCCAACACACCTAGGTTTTCCTTTCAGGTAGAGATTGCTCTAAGCAATACAATTGTTTTTAGTTTCTTTGTTTTGTATTGATTATTTCATGTTTTGTGTGCAATAGTTTTCTATCTATCTATCTAAATTCACGCGGATTAAGTCGCGGGCATCAGCTAGTAATAGAATAACCGAGTATTTGGGTAAATTGAAACCCAAATAAACACGGAAAATATAAAATAAATAAATTGAAACACTGACAAAGTATTTGTTGTTTAAAACTTTGCCTTGAGTGAGTGTAATAAACTGACCAGCGGACAAAATAATGACCGACAGTGCACGCAAACATAACTACTTACGACGCTATTATTTTTAATTTTCCGTAAGTAGTAGTGCTATTGTCTACGAAAGTACTTACTAACACAGAAGTAATTTATTGTACACACAACATTTAAAAAAAAAACAACAAGTGTTAAAAACAAGTTATGACGGGTTTAAGTCTATCTACAAAAATTATGTTTCACCCAAATTGTGTAGTGTCAATATCAGTATCAACTTTTGCTTGCAAAAAACTGGTTAAAAACTGCTTAAATCAGGACTTTTTGACTCCATCTTTTCGTTTAGCTCAGTTTATTTAATAACACAAATTCAATTATTTTAAAGCTATAGAGCGTTTTCTTGGAACGAGCTTGATAATAAATCTTCACTGTTCCACTAGCGTCAGACGGAAAATATTACGAATATAATACGTTTTAACGCTCACAAATCTTAATTAATAGTATCCCTAAATATGTCACATAATTCAAACTATGTAAAGATAGAACTGTTAACTACGTTAAGTGAACAATGGAGTTCCAGTTTCATTCTCCCTTCACGTAAATCGTACGAATTATAATACAAATTTACAAATAGAATGTAAATACAAGGGAATAAAATACAATCAGATCTCGAGATGCCGGTTGAATTCAGTATATCTTTCGGCACCGATCTATGTTAATAGTTTGGTAGGACATTTACATTGGTGCATCGGTAATGGCCACTGGCCGCAGCATTTGCCTCAAGGCCTTCGGTGAAAGGATGCATGAATCTGGATCATCCCAGCCTTCGACGCTATGAAAATTATTATTGGATCATAAACGCACTCGCAATGTTCCAGTATTAATAAAATCATTACTGCATTCTCGAATAGGTTGTTAATACATAAACGCCGTGATAGCGAAATGTTACAACATCGACCAGACTTTTTGGCTCTTAGTTGTAATAGCAAGAAATATACACTTGTTGCCACACTCATCCAAATATTTTTAAGTAAATGATGGCCACGACTTCGTCCGCGTAAGTTTCGGCTATTTAAAAATCCCTTAAGAACTTTTCGACTCTCCCGCATAAAAAGTACTTATATGATGTATATCCTATATATACTCTATATAAATGTACCCATCTCTGGGAAACAATCAGTCCTTGTGCCAAATATTATAAGATGCCCGAAACTTCTTCAGTGTGGATTTAGGTTTTTTAAAATTCCCATGGGAACTCTTTGATTTTCGGCATAAAAAGTAGCCTAATGTTCTTCCCCGTTCTGTTAGTTAAGTAAGTAGTAGTGTAAATAGAAGTATTGATAATATACTTTTCTACCTATATAAAAATAGTGCTAACATATTAACATTTCAGTGAATAATTAGGTAAGTATTGGCTCCCTGGTTCGATTGAAACATTCTGTGGGTGTCACTAGTTTTCTCATACCTTATTTAAGACACAATTTGTTGATGGGGTATGCAGTTTGTTCCTATAAGGCCGGTTAGCTTCGACACCATCACGGAATATGCAAATGATGCTAAACTGCCGCGTTACGAAATATAACCGACCGATAGACGAGATAATACCTATAAATAAGGACAAACTCTTAATGGTGAAATAAGCTGATGGTGTGAGATCACGACTTGGAAATTATTAGACGATGCATTTTCATCGCAAAAGTACTGTATTAGATTAGTTATTATGATCGTATAAAATAATGGACCGTGTTTAATGCTGCCTTTGTATTAACTTTTAGTGAACGTTAACTAAAACAAAAGATTGCAATTGCCGTAATGCAAATGTAATAATATTATGTATGCAAGAAGAAATATATCTAAAACTCTATTTAATATTACGAAAGAGGCGCATATTCGTTTTTGAAATTATTGACTTAATTAATTGTTAAATAATAATTAATAGAAATATTACAACTATAATCCATGCTTCCATACCATTCCATATTATAAATGCGAAAGTGTGTCTATCTGTCCGCTAGCTATTCACAGCCTATCTGTTTAACCGGCTTTGATGAAATTTGGTACAGGCACAGGCTACTTTTTTCTGAAAAATCAAAGAGTTCCCACGGGAATTTGAGGAAACTGAAATCCAGTGGGCATAGCCGTGGGCATTATCCAGTAAAGACATCAATATAAGCATTTTGGAATGTACAAACTCTTTGCCATTAAGAATCACATACCTCAGTATAAAATATACATATTCATAAATACGATCACAATAGAAACCAGTTTGATTACAAGTAGGCTAGGTTTAGGTTTTTGAAACGTCATGTACTTATTTTAGTTTTTTGTGACTCTACTACTGATGACTTGACACTTGGTGGTAGAAGTAGATACCTACTAGTGCAAACAGAGGCATGTCGGCGGCAAGACGAGTATGTACGACTGTACGTATATGTTACTTAATTTAACATTTTTAACAGCAACATACTTAAAAGTTTTCTTTTATTATGTTGCTTAGTTAATCGTGGTCAGCAATATATTATCTCCATTAAGTAGTAGATACAGAACAAGATATCACATGTAGGTACCGAATAACACGACACGCTTATTATGCCCGCCTATCATTGCTTAATGTATTCATTTTACGTATATTAGTAGCTGAGTATACTACATTTTACTTCCTGAACAGTACGTTTCAACTACTTTGTCCAGTCAAACTTAAATTATGAACATTTTTTATTGCTCTGATTTTTACTCAACCACTTATACCTACAAATCTGTTTTTTCTTCTTACTAACTCGTACTTATACAGTGTTGTGATATAATATTTAAAAAACTTAATGCAGTTCAACGCAATTTAAAACCTTTTATGATCATTCTGCAATTAAAAAACTTATATATTTTTTAAACATTACCACTCATTAAAACATGAAATAGCTCCCGGCTTTTGTATTTTGGTAGATAATCTTATTTACTTTCTGATTTTTAAAATGAATATTAAATAAATGTGATAAAAATTAGTCAACAAAATTTTTTGATTTTTGTGAGATTTCATCTGGATTTCATGCATTAAATAAAAAACTAATTATTAAAATAATTTTGTGTTGCTATAGTTCTAACCACCTGAAGGAGACACCTAGTAGGAAGTAGATACGAGTATAGGTATACCAACATGTTTGGCTGTCAATTTTTGATAGCAATTTGCTTCTGTATAATTTTTTACTTTACGTTATTAACTTTCATTATATAACTAGCAATTAGTTGTTTCTATTATAACGAGTACACTACCATCAAGCTTGTCATAGCATCATCTTTTATATATATCCATTCCTTATTCGATCATGTCGAGTCATCAATAATGTCGTAATCGGAAATTATTTTTTTCGTCTGCTCTATCTGATTTGTTGATTTGATGAATGATTATAATCATTATACTTAATATATAAATTGTAATTGACTGGTAAAGTGAATTTCAATAGTGTTTGGTTTGAATTGCTATTGACAATATTTACTACTTGATTGTCGAAGATGCTTATTATGTTAATATTAAAGGCTTTTCAGTTACATATTTATTTATTTTTTTAGCCTTGCATATTCTCGATCATTATTCGCATGTGAATGAAAATGTATATTTAAAATCATCCCAATTTCTTTGCTATGTTATTTTATCTAAACCACTCCAATCAACAGATTGCATCAGGCACCTATTCTTAAAATAATATTTTTTAAAGCAGGTTTATATTTTTAAACAGTGAAGAAGCCAATTAAGTTAATCGATTCATTTTTTTTATATAAACTGCCCAAAGCTTTCAACGCATACAATATGAAATTAAAAACATATTTTCGTGTATTAACTTTTTAATGCACATCAAAATATGTAAGTGTCAAGTATATACTTACCATTAACATTACATTTATCACGGAAGCTTTTTAAGAAGCCGTAGAAGTAAGCAATGAGACTTTTTTGTTTAATTTATAAAATACTTGGAACAGCAGTGATCCATGTAAAGCTCTGTAAGTAAAGTACCTTCGCGAGTTGCTAATTTCCTACTGACAACATTATTTTTAATTTCTTCAATTATTAACAACCTGCTGCCTGCTGCATAACTACCAAAGTATATTTAACACAACATACTCGTAATATAGCATACGTAAATAGTCTAATGTTGAAATAGGTATTTAAAATAATATTTTTTATTGTGATGTTCAAAATAAATTCATTTTTGTATCATAAAAAATGAAATTGACTATTTAACTAACATCTGGTTTAGAGGAGGTAGATACCTTCTTGATAAAATAAATCCTCTCTCAACTTTACTATAGGCACCTATATGTAAAGAAAAAATTATATCAGGGGTATGAAAATACAAGTGGTGGACTATAGATTTATTTCAAACTCATCCCTTAATTAATTAGACAGCTGCCTAGCTGCACACTATAATCTATAGGATATTTTGTATTAGCGCATTATATAACGTTGACGATCTATGATATAATAAACACAAACAGAAATCGCACGTCACCCAGTAAATGATCTAAAGTAAGACGCAGAAAATGGCGTGTCAGGTTCGTGCAAGTCACAAGTGAAACTTAAAAAGTTATGAAAACCTTCATACACACTACCGTATCCAATTTCAAGTTGATGTTGTACACAAGGGAATAACAGTGATTAAACACTTTAAAGAGTGAAGGTAGGTTCACACGAAACAAGAGCAAACCGGATCCAAATCGGGGGAGCGTTTTCTGTAACTGGAGCGGCCGGCCGGCTCGAATATCGCCCCTTATGTCGATAATAAGATTTTCTTTAACACCGCAATACCGCAGTTTCTCTTTTTTGCGAGTGCACCTGCGATGTAGGACAATCTTGGCTTATTTCGACACAGCATCGTGATTGATGCTTATCAAGCAAATCATATTTTAAAGCACTTTGACGCGTTTTCCGCTTGCAGTAATTTATTTCAGTGTCTATCGCTGTTTTATATCTTTTAGTTCAAAGAAAGTGACTGACATGAGTAACAAAACGAAGAAATATAACATAATTATTATAAATCCGGGTTTCCGTGCGTTGCATATTAAAATTATTGATAAACTAGCTGATGTCCGTGACTTCATGGATTTAGATTTCTAAATTCCCGATAGAACTCTCTGATTTTCTGGGATAAAAGTAGCCGAAATCATTCCCAACTACGAGTATTCTTCGTATTCGTTACTCAGTTGTGGCATGATTGAAGGACAAACCAACATACAAACATACTTTCGCATCTATTAATGGGTGGCGATAGGATTAGGGAAAAATTTGATTAAGTAGGAATCTAATAATAACTAGGCAAGCATGTTAAAGTTCATGAATAAATAAAACACCAGCCAAGCACAAGTTTTTATACTAAAAACATTTATATTGGGACACATAATCGTAGTTATCAGAACATAAATGCCAAAAGGATATTTCTCCAATAGCAGCAGGTACGGTATTCATTTATGTAGATACATACACGGGAGCGTAGTCATTGAATGCCAGCAGACAAGCCGCTAGCCGCGTGGGAAACTCGAGCAGTAATACTGTTAAAACGTACTCAACCATATTTTACGTCAGATTCGACGCACTCCAGTTACCGAACGAACTCGTAAGTAATCTACTCTATTAGCTGCGAATGGATTGTACATCCTTGCGAAGACATCGCCTTAGGACCTGAGGCCAATCTCTGTGGACAAATAACATACCTACAAAGTTAGTAACGTTAATTAAAACCCTTACCGAATATTCAAATTGAATAGTTATAGGTCTCTTGCGTTGGTTTCACGTTGCACTATTTGATATAGGAACAACAGTTGAGATTTTCGGATTAATTAGTCATCTATTTAACTCTGAACATAAAAATAATAATATTTATGTACACTATTATTATAAAGCAAAAGTACGAATTTTATGACTTTGTGTAATTATGTGGAAAATGTGCTCTGGAATCACTCCACCTATTTGAAAAATTCTTTCACTATTTCAAAGGTATACAGTATTCTAGATAAACATAGGCAATTTATTAAACTTAGGCGAAGTCGGGGCGGAGCCGCTAGTTATATAATAAATGTGATTCTCAACGTAACAATTTTAGAACAAAATATAAAATTAAGGAAATATTTTATAGTACCTACCAACTAACAAAATCAATTCGATTGAAAAGACTCATAAGAAATGCATTGGTTCCATTTGGAATGTTATTTGAAGTGTTCTCGATTTTTGTTGATTACATTTTTATTGTACTATGTTGAAAACGAAGGCAACTTCGCAATTTCACTTTTACTGTTATTGAACTTAAAGTCGTAAGAATTTGACATCGAATTGTATGTTAACACGTGTACGAGAGAGATCAAAGTTTGGCACGCAAACGATCTTCTTCACGAGAATGTCAGAGGTGAGCAAGTCAACCGTCCGCGGCCGAGTACGAGTGACGCGATGACGTTCTGGTATGCGCCAGAGTTTTTTGCTTCACGAATTGCGCCTGTTACACGGATCAGTCAACATTTGTCATATTAATTTATTCGATTTAATTTTTAGAAATGTATACAAAAATAGTATAAATAAAAATTCAGTTTCAATCATTATCATGATCGCCCCATTACTGAGCACAGGATTCCTTTCAAAATGAAAAGGGTTTAGGCAATGTCAGTCCGCCACTCTGAAAAAGACATCACACATCCTTGAGAACATTAGGGTGAACTCTCATGCATGCAGGTTTCCTTGCGATGTTTTCTTTCACGTTATTTAAACGTACATAGCTCCGAAAAGTTAGAGGTGCGTGTCCGAGATCGAAACCCCGACCTCTGGAAATGGAGGCGGACGTCTGAACCACTAGGCTATCACGGCTTAAGGTTCCAATACCATACTATAATTACCACTGGTAAAATCTATATTTCTCGCAGTCGCAATAGGTGCTTAATAACTCAAATAAGAACGGGTAGTGGTAGAGGTAGACTACGCATTACATAAATTACAATGACAACTGAAAATTTACTTGCCTTGCCAATCACGCGCTTCGTGGTGCACCTGCGCGTGCACCTCGTCGTTCCATTTTCGAAAACGAACAGAGTCTCAAGTCCTCAAGTCGGCGCAAGACATGTCTATGTAAGAGCGCCAATTAAAACCGTAGCATTGTCGTCGAGCTCATATCGCTTTAGGAAATCGCCGTCCGCCGCGAGTCCACGACCGTGCGCAGGCGACACTATCGCTTCCATCGAGATTATACCATTAATTGTTGCTTATTTTTGCAGCAAATAAATACAATACAATTTGTAGACATCATTCGATCACCGGAGAAGATAAATTGGAGCACTGTAGTTCCTATTGGGGTCATTCGGCTCCATGTTAATTAAGATAACGAGATATACCTAGCACTCCTAAATTACCAATAGTTAGTCAAGTATTTTGTTTATAGTGTGATTGCAAGATAACTTATTACAGGCCAACTTGTTAGAGTTATAGTTAAATTTACGCTCAAGACTCTCTAGAATCATGTTACTCGTTTACGGTTTCGATTACGACTGGGAACACGCATATAAACCGATACAGCAGAGTAGATTTATGTTTCATAAAGGTACCTATATACTTTTTATTAGCTAATTGGGAATTAACATAAATAATAATATGTAGGTACCTACTTAGTAATAAAAATTAACTATTTAATAGTCTGCATATATAATTAATACATCCTACGGATAAATAATTAATACTCAACCCATCGGAAAGTTTAGGTAGGTAAATATAGTTACCTACTTATGTATTTTGTGCCAAAACATTTCCTGTTAATGTTTAGGTATGTATGTACCTATAAAGTAATTGTGTATGTAAATTAGGTATATTATGTGTAAGAATATTCAGAGAAGTGGGCCAAAGAAAATTGCTTTTGTGATGCCGTTTTTTGCTCGACTAATGTCTTAGGTTGAGTTGCATGACTAAACTTACGTTACGGTTACCGTTAAACTCTGACCGTCAATAAGAGTAAAATAGGTTTCACAAGTCAGGATTTGTTAACTTTAGACCAAAATTATATATATATATATATATATATATATATAAAGTATATCTTTAACTAAAATCTCGGAGCTAAAAATACTTTGCCTTTTATTGGTGATCAAAGTTAACCGTAACGTAACTTTAACTGCCTGTCATGCAACTGGACCCTAATTTCAAACCGAAATATCTGTTTTTTGCATCGAATAAAGGTCAAGTGGAAGGAAATAGTTCAGCGCAGAGTAGGCACGCATTTTGCTTGTGTTGCTCTTTGTGCTTGTTTTAAATATTGAAGTTCAGCATCTATCTTCGTACAGATGATTACCTCCGTGATACATAGCCTCGTGTTTCTAAATAAAATGTGAAGGATATCTATAAAAAAAATCTATATGAAGCGTTGGACTAGGCTTAATTTTATGATAAAATAATAGGTAAGTCAAAGGCATGTATTGTTTTATTTGCTTTTTTCACCTAGACAAAAGACACCACCAAAAATTACTGAAGTATTCGTGACGAAATTAAATTATAATAATTATAATTACGAATCTTAGGCTGCACCGTATTGAAACACTACCAATTTCCTAACTCCGGGCTAGTATCCAGAGCTGTACAGAAAATCCAGATAGGTTTATAGGTACCCTACCTGGGGATCTAATCAGGAGCTCGTTCTTTACAGTCCAACATGCTAAACACTTTAACCAACGAGGCAATTACAAATTTAGTATACTTACATATTCTCAATGATGTCATTTTATTTATAATTCTACTTCTTACAATATGAGCTTTACCAAATATCCAAAACAAAGTAGTATGTCACGTAAAATTTTAATTTATTGTAAAAATTCAATTTGAAATAATAAACCTGGGTATTTTACCTAGGTTATAAGAGGAATTAAAATAAATTAACATAATTATTTTAAAGCTCTTTGTTAAATCCGTTTCATAATACCAATACATAGGTATAATTAGCGGCTGCTAAAATCGTAAAATGTAAATGAGGGTTATAATGGTTATGGTATATTTTCATCGATTGTGGCATAACGATTGTGTCGTGATCCAATTGCTTGTGTCGGAGGAGTGCGGCGCGGGCGCACGCTGCGGTGGCGCAACCAGCGTCGCTCGTTAACCCACATCACAGTATACAAATTATTACACATAGTGTGGACGTTGCCTCCTGTGATACACCTTCCATGCCTGTTAACGTGAATAACTTGCCTAAAAATGTACTCAGAAAGTACTTAAAAAACCAATACTTTACCTACCTACCATTCGTATCATAGCTACATTATATAGACACCATTATCTAAAAGACTAAAACCATTTCGACTACCATCAGTAGAACTCCTATAAGTAGGAAGTTTGATTTCCGGCACGGGCAGGTTCAAAATTTTTAATTTCTATACAGCTATCTCTGGTGTTTTCTGGTGGGAGTCTTCCGTAGTGGCTGCTGACTACACTGTTGCTAAAGACGTGCCGCCAAGCGCATCAGTGCTCCGGCACGATACCAAATAGAGGTTATGGGTTGTTATGGGTTTAGTAAAACTGCCATATCCCTACCAACTTAGCCCCCTTCTTCGACTACAACATCACTTAGGTGGTGCTTACCACAGACTACTACACTAGGTAGTAGAATTTGTAAAACAATTAATTGATGCAATAGTGATAATTGATTATATATACTTAAAACTAAAGCTACGAGGTTTCCAAACGCGCCCTGATCTGGGAAGAAGCTCACAACAAACTCAGCAGAGTCGAGCGCTAAAATATTGTCATCGATTAAAAAAACATCAATCTTATCAGATTATTTCAGGAACCAAATGAAAATAACAAGGTTAATTCATAAATAAATTATCTATTAATTATTATCTTTTTACAATCTTTCCTGTTGTAAAATTATTTCATTTATTCACTCATTTTTAAATCACTAATTTATAATATCAATAAATAGTGATAATATCAACTTTAAGCCGGGGTGAGTTAGCTAGTAACTGAAGTACCTACTTTTCACGTCTTGATTAACAAAGATTATTTATTATTCGGGATTTTTGTCTGTATGAGTATGTTAAATAAGTAGCGCGCGCTTTGAAGAAAATCTCTAATATTATAAAGAGGTAAAGTTAGTTTGTAGAAAGTATAATCTCTGGAAATACTTACTGAACCTATTTTGAAAAATCTTTCACCAGTAGAAAGCTACATTATTCCTGAGTAACATAGATTATATTTTATTTAAAAAAAATAGAGAACCCTACGAAAATTGTAATAAGCTATCCGTGCAAAACCGGGGCGGGGCGGGTTCAAAAATCTCTTAGATACATCTAAATATTTGATACAGAGATATCTTGCATCCTGGAGAGGGACACTACTTCTTATCCCGGAAAATCAAAGTCCCCCACGGGATTTTTGAAACCTATAATCAACGCGAACGATGTCACGGACATCATATATGTGCTTGGTCCAGTCGTGGTAAACTGAATAGATACTTTCTTTGCAATGTAAAACACTGCCTACATTTATTGTAAAATCACTAAAATATTACACACTCTGAAACTAACATTATTCAAGTGGTTAACTCGCCTATTACGTATACAAATGTAGTAAAGTCTTAACGCATCAAAGTAATAACGCAAAGTACACTATTAAGATTTAAATACTTTTGTGTCGCAATGACATAAGTATTGATTAGATTTTGAATTTTACGACCCTCAGTCTCACGTTTCTGGCCAACTGGCCAAACTAAATAGTCTAATTTATGATCCTCACTCCTCAGTACCTGAAAATAATTCACCTACTATGTAGCAAGATAAACGGATTACAAAAATATACTATGTAGATTGTAGGCACTATTACTAGTAAATTGAAATTATGCAACACCCGTGATAATAAAATTAATCGTGGATAATAATTTCATATAGTAAAGAGCAGGAGGTCAAATGATAAATAATAACATATTCCTCCGGGGAATTTTAAGCACGTAAATATCGTGTGTTTAAACGTACGAGTAACAGCAACTGTTAAATTGAAATATAATGTAAACTTACATAAAAGTTATATTTTTGGGTTGTGAGTTGCTATACCTACTTAGCAACTCATAATCCCACTTTTTTAGTAACAATTCTTTATTCGATACGAGTTAGCCCATGCCTGCGATCGAACCTGGTGGTGCGTGATGATGATGCAGTCTAAGATTGAAGCGGGTTATCTTGAAAGGGGTATGGCGGTTTCATTAAATCCGTACCCCGGCTACTACACGGCATCGTACCGAAACGCTAAACACGCAGGCACGGCTTTGCCGGTAAGGTGTTAATGTTTGTCTATCAGTCTGTCTGTTCGTTACTTAAGGGTTTGCTTATTGTTTATACGATTAAGTTGAAACTTTGTAATGCAATATTAAGATCAACCAATATTGATATACTAAGCAATATTTTTGTTTGGTGATGATGTTATTGAATTATCAATCAAAAAAAATATCCCGGGAGACATTTTTTTTTTAAAAAGAATATTAGCCATGTTAAATGACTAATATTCCCCTTTCATCTCCAACTAAGCGTCAGGCTTGTGCTAGGAGTAGGTACGACAATAGTGCAACGGGCGGCGGCGAAAACCTTTCCGTTTTCAGTCCATTCCTTTACCGGTTGAGCTATTGAGGCTCTGTTTTCATCTCATTATTACAGGTACCTAATTGTAAGCCATTATTCAGACATGGTTTCTTTTACAATTACCTACTTATAAGTATTAGTTGCAATTCTACTGTGAGATTATACTAATTTACGTCTTATTTCTAATACTAAATCAATTTAATTTTGTTTATTTTTCAATTCGGTATATATATTTATTTATTCTTGTACTGCCTCGTTAAGATTTTGGCTTAGACTTCCAATTGCCTCCATCTGTCGCCAGCTGCTCTGGACTGGTCATTGTTGTATTGATCTCTTTTTCTTTTGTAACTGATCTCGGCTTAATAATACTTATTTAAGATGCATTATTTTTTTTTGTTAATGGAATTAGGGGTTTGATGTACCTTAATGAATGAGTTATAACTGTAAGATTTTGTTGAAAGTGTAGCAACAAATGTGAATATGATTACTGGTAAAGTCGGTAAAGTGAATATTTTTATGAAGGTACCTACTTCTTTCTTATAAATATATGAACGCGTACAGTTGTATCAGTTAACAGATGTAATATTATACGTCGTGTTTCGGTTGGCCAGCTTGCTCCAATTCGTCGTGTCGTTTGACATACCTTTCTCATTTTACGTGTAATAATAAGCAAAATGGAAACACCGAATTAATTATAAAACTAAAATAAAATATAGAACACAAAAATGTTTCTGCCTATGTCGTTATAGACTGAAATCCTCCAACCCAAAGGTAATACGATGTTGAAGAACGTGCCTAATTTTAGACCATTAAATCAATGCATTAGGCACATTCTTTTTTTTTATTGTAGTAGCACACGCCGGGTATCTGCTAGTAAATTATAAGTTTAAAAAAAAACATTGAGTTACATTTATCCTTTCACCTAATAAATTGATGAAAAAGAACGGTGTTTTTAATCTTCAGTGTAGGTTACATAAGAAGCTTAACACCAAGTGGTTACGAGGAAAAGTCAAACGTAAAAAAAATGTAACGGATGCTTAGATAAGAATTAGAATAACAAACCGCAACTTGTGTTCGCTTCACTCGAGCCACAATTCATCTTAATGAAGAGTAGTCTATACTTGAGTACATAATGTCGAATATTTTTGTAACAAAATAAAGTTCCAAACTAAAAGCGAACTGCTTCTTTATAAAATATTTCCACAGATTATTAATTAGGTACCATCTGATGCCCGCTACTTCATCCGTTAGGATTTAGGTTTTTGAAATCCCGTGGGAACTCTTTGATTTCCTGAGATAAAGAGTAACTTATGTGTTAGTCCAGAGCAGACAAGGCGTAAGTACACCATTCAAGAATACGCCAATAGATATAAAGCATAATAATTGTTACGTTTCTCTTTATTTTTATTTTTCTCTTCTTTGTTACAATAATAATTTCCAATTTCCATTTATTGTCATTCATGTTATCAATATAATTATGAAATATGTTGCCTATTGCACACCACTATAATGGTAAATACACTGTAACCTTAAACTTTTGTACCACCTATCGTAAAACGTGTATTTGCAATAAATTAATTATGATTATGATTATGATTATAATCTATCTTCATTCCAAACAGCCAAATCCGTTTAGTGCGTTTCCCGTATCGAGTAACAAACATACACACACACTCACAAACATATAAACTTTCGCCTGTATAATATTATTATGAAGTTATATAGTTATATTTTCTCCGTCTATAAATAAGAGATATTTGAAATTGGTCTAGAGCTTATACATTTTTAAATTGTTATCAAGCTCGATTTTTTGTTCTCTTGAAGTAGCTGTGTAGACGTATTTTTAGCTTATTATGTCCGCTGAATAGAATTGTCATCATAAATATGCAAGAAACATATGCAATATGCACACAGTTCGGAATCAAATCAGTTCGGCAATATTATACGGGAACCGATAAACCGAAATAAGTACTAATACCACAAACTATGCTAATACTAATAGCCTTCCGTAGTCGGGTAAAAAAGAGCACGACTTTACCGCAGCAGCGGACTAAGGTCGTTGGAGGCCTGGGGTGCCATCATTAAATGAGGCCTCCGTTCCCTTGTATATTTATTTTTCTCGGATTTGATTCTTAGAGGAGACCAGCCTGCTGATTCGCTAACTCAGTGTCTAACTCCGAATAAAAGCCATCGAGCTCATTTATTTTTAATCCACTAAAAGTTTTCTACGAAAAATTATTTTAATTTCACTCAGTGAAGCAGCAATGTATATATTATCAATGTCAAATGAGCTCCGTGGCTATCGGTCAGTGTTAGGTACACACTGAGTTAGTGAATTACCCCGCAGAATGAAATAAATTAATTAATAATGAAATATAAGCGCGAGCAAAACTAGCTTTTGACAGAAATTACGTTATTTTAATTTTTTTATGAGTGCCTCTGTAAGCTTATAACTATAAGCTTATTCTAATTTGGACATATTTGGCATTTTAATTTTATCATTATAAGTACTTTTCAAAGTTTCCAAGCCCCAGACCTGAGGCCCGCACACCGCTCACAGCCCACCCTAAATCCGCTACTGCTCTGCCGCTATGAGAGCTTTAGCTACAGCCATGCTACAGCACAGACGGAAAGCGTTCGTGAAACCTAGTCGGTGGCGCGCCGCGTGACTCGTTCGCCCTGGTTTTATACAGGCTCTAAACACAAGAATCGACTAACATATTAATGAAAGGTTCAGATGCGGTATTGGTAGAATATATTTTTAATCACCTTTAAATTGAATTATTATAATGACGCTCAAAGGGTGTACCTACGCAAATTACTAACGACAAAAAATAGTAACATTGAGATCAAAAGGGGCATACCCTCATTTTAAATCTGATCTGGAAGTATTGTATTTTCTATAATATATAATGTAGATTTATGAAAAACCGAATTAGCATTTACGTAGATTGACAATGAAACTAATACTCATTTTTCTTTTATTTCAGATCTGAAAGAAGACCATCATCGTTGGGCGTTGCCGTCGTTTATACACCTGTATAATGGAATATAAGAATTTTAGTCACCGTGTCGTTAAAGTGAAGAACTAAACTCCTTCGTTAGCAACGTACGGGATTGGGGTGAATAATGGGAAAAAGAAACGTTCGGATCAAGTTTGCACATTCGATTGGTCCGCCCATTAGTTTGAGTGCACTAGGCATTTCCGATTAGCACCCCAATCTACGCCTTCTCCCACTATCAGTTACCGACGCTCTAGCGACTGCCAATAAAAGTACAAGTCATACCGGGTTATAAGAGTAACTCATTTTAACTTAGATATACTTACTGTAGTACAAAAAATAACTGACCACGGCACAAGATTGCTTAATGTAACTAAATCGGATCGGAAACTAAGCCCGTGCCGAGTCGTCGTCCTCGGTTAAAATATATAAACGGTAGTCATGACGACCACTGCACCAGAATTGTCAAAGTCGGATTTTTTTGAATTCGTGACCTCAAATGAAGTAACCGATGCTCAGTATAAACAGCAAATGCGATCTGTTAACGTGTTTATGGAATCGCCTGACTCGAGATCGAACCCTCTGTTGTCGGAAGAACCTAAGGAACAGAACAATAATAGTCTAATAAGTGTAACTGGGGTTCAGTCCTCCACTACAAACAGCATGACTGTCGCCACAACCTCCAATCCGCTACAAAGTTTTGACTCCATATGGAATGTCGACCGAGATAGAGATCGGATTGAGACGTCAATGTTAGAAGATCTTAACAAATATTACTGGAGCCAAGAGAATGAAATGACCACACATTCATGTACTGACACTACTATTTCGAATAAATTGATAAGTAATAATACAGACGGGCAAATATATACACTGACAGTTCTTAATCAAGATATTAATGAAACGAATACAAATCGCTATTGGGTTAAAGAAGAAGATGTTTCTATGTCCAGTCCTACGGATATGGAACAAAATCCATCATTAGATCTTGAAACTATATTAAATATGAACGGTTTTCCTAACGACTTCAGCCAAGACTCACTTAATACGTTACCTAAAGTAGAAAGTTTTAGTTATGAAGATGGAGATTCACAAAATACGAGCACAGAACTCAGTACAAGCAGCTTAGTTAAAATAGAACCTTTCACCTATGATGAAAATGAATATCATAGCAATGATAAAAAAGACGAATCTACGCATAGCCCAATCATCGTAACACCTACCATGTTAGAAGTCGAATATAATAATAATAATAATGACTGGAAATTAACTGATCAAAATACAGAGTCAAATGAATCATTACTGCGGAGTGCCTTACAAGGAAAAGCCTTTGTTAGATATAGTACACTACTGAAAAATGCTGTAGAGAAAATTGATGCTGAAACTGAATTAAAAAGAGTCATTATAAACAATAATAACAAAGCCGATGTACCATCAATGTATCAAGACACGAAAGATACAGAAAATGAATTATTAATGGCAATAGGACCACCAAACGGCAATGTTAATATATCTATACTATTAGAAGAACCTACCGCCACTGTGATCACAAATGGTGAAAATCCAACATCAACACAAAGTGTGGATGATATTATATTATCACAGCTCGATTCCACCTACCCTGACGATTACGAAAAATTAAAACGGATAGCAACAGAGTTAGGTGAATCAGTTCAACCTTTCTGTACTGTGGAGCCGATCGATCCCACTCGCAGTATATATAATATTCACCACGTCAACGGTGAGTTAGTTACTATGATTCCTGCCGGTGAAGTTCAGCTGCCACAGCACCTTCAAATAGTAACTGCTTCGCCAACTGTGACAAGTACGAAAGTTGGCAAAAAACATAGAAGACCACCTAGTAAAACTTTGCCCCCGACAAGTCAAACACAATCAGGGACAGCAGTTCAGGCGGCTACATCTACATCGAACGGTGTTAGGAAGGAGAGATCTTTGCATTATTGTTCTATCTGCTCAAAGGGTTTTAAGGATAAGTACTCGGTGAACGTGCACGTCAGGACGCATACAGGAGAGAAGCCCTTCACGTGTTCCCTGTGCGGGAAGAGCTTTAGGCAGAAGGCGCATCTCGCGAAGCATTATCAGACTCACATAGCACAAAAGACAGCAGCTGCTAACGGCGCCTCTAAGCCCACCAAACAGAGGTAACCGCTCTTACCGAATTTCCTGTTCGTATTGATAGTCAATTATTGAACTGAATTACTGAGAGCGAATGTATTTTTAAGCTTATACATAAAGGCTGAAATATCACAGAAGAATTTGGTAAGGTGCTAAATAAATTAATAATTTAGACAGTTAAGGAAAGTGTAAAGGAGAATGTGTCAGAAATTCTCATACTTGTTAATTTGTATGTAACTCCGCCCGTTACCGATTACTTTTAGCTTTAGCTAGTTTTAGCTATAAACAGGTACAATTAAGTGTTTTAATTACGAGATTATTCAAACTATTCCATTCTTCATAATTAATTAGTCATGTACAGTATAATGTTACAAGTATTAGCAATTTCTATGCACTTTAGGTAGGTATATAATATCTATAAATTTTAATAGACAACATTATCAGATAAGTGACCAACAATGATGAACAAATTTAGGATTATCAATAGTTTGGCCGCACTGTAATTTCTCTCGCTGCGCGACCGACCAAACTTTCTAAAAAATAATGAAAAAAAAAACAGAGTAAAAGAACGAGCATTCAGTACTTACCAACTATCTTTCACCGCTTGACTATCGTATCTTTATACTGCTTGCTGTTACTTTGGTCATTTTTTCCTCATATCGACTCATGAATAGCGACGTTTTAACTCAAAAAACTACTTTTTATAAGTGATTCTATAATGTCCTCGTAGCAGCGATGCCTAACACAAGTAACTATATTATGTATCTTTTTCTTTTCTCTTATTGATGACTGGTTTGATAATAATTTTATCAGTTTATACCTACATTTATCGTAATAGTCTTACAAGTTACTACAATCTAATCGATTATATTACATGGTTCTCTACATTGAAGAGTACGGTGAAGGTAACTCGCTCCTAAAATTATTAAATCTTTCGCCTGATATTGGGAGAGGCCTGATTGCACCTAGATTGCTATAAATTTCAAATACGAGTAGTTTCAATAGCTGTCTTTAAAATTGTGCTCCCTTTCTCATCTAACAAATTGGCCTTTCTTTGCTCCTTTCTTATTTACTGCACCGCGCCCTATTGTGGATAGCCCTAGAGGTACCTACATATTTCCGACCTACATATTTTACCGGTACCAACATATTTTATACTCGATTATCCTTGTAGGTATTAAGGACACACACACACAACTTATACGCAAAAAACTGTTTTAATAATCTAAAAGAAATTTTGAATGCTAACCAATTTTATAATGTATACAACTTTCTCAATAATTATGCATGCATACTTAATAATTAATAAACGACCAACGAAAAAACATTATAAGCTGTATTGTATTAATAGTTCATTAGGAGATTACGAAGCATATTAAAAAAATTAAATTGATCTGAACGACCTCTTTAACAGGAAATGTGGTTCTTTTATAATAGGTATCGAGTCGTGACATGGCAGTAAATAATAATTGTGTATCGGCGTGGCGTCAAACTCTTAGCTTTATCTTATTACCTAGATTTGTTATTTAATTACAACGATCTTAATAGGCAGGTATATTGTATGATCTGTTTCTAAAACATACTTAATTGTTTTTATCAAAACCTTATTCCTATACATTGTTTTAGAGCTATAGCAGATACAATGCTTTTAGCATAAGTGATCGCCGATCTTGCAACTACTGCTGCATCCCATAATGACGTATTTCAGCGTTCGGTTTGGTGTATTTAAATAATAAATAAAATCGAGTTTATTGCTGGGACTCTGCGACTAAAGATGCTTTCTGTAGCTTCCAAAAACCAATTAAATCGCCAATCGCTCGTATAAAGTATAATATTATTTTCGTTGAGCATAATCTGCATTTAAGACTAATTAACTATCAGGCTTACTTGTAGGTGAAACAGAATATCGGGCCTGGTTAATTAAATATTATGGCGTTTAATCTTATTAGGTATCTACCTTAAACATTTTATGACTCCACTTATATTGAGTCACAACCATATTCAGTATTGCCTAGATATACCTACTACTAAAATACAAAATAGTAAAAGTATGTAGATTTCCTGTAAAATAATACTCAGATATACTTATAAATAGGTAGGAACCTACAACTTCACTTGATACATCGTTTATATATAACTTACAAGTGCTAGAATAAAATGATACTCATTTTTAAGCTTAAGACATACTTTTGCTATACCTACTCGTCAATCAGTCTGTTTCTCTTGCCAAGAAAATAATAATTAATGAGCTTATATGCGCACTTAATTTTAGTTACTGAACACTGCCTGTAAAGTTTCTATGTGACTGAAAGACTTTAAAGACGATAAAATAATGTAAGATTTATATTAAGAAGTAATGCTGTATGATGTAGAAATGCATAATATGCATACTCTTATTGTAGCTACCTATTTAAATATTCAAGGTTAATAATAATTTATAATTTAAAATAAGCAGGTTTATTAAGTTCGTTCGTTGAATGGCTGGTTGTTTAAAGTCTTTGAAATATTCATTGGAAACAGCATCTATTTTCAATGTAAATCCAATATAACTCGGACCGAGAAATACTATATACCTACTTAATTAAAATTGAGAAAGAAATGATCCTTATCGATTTGATAGAGGTTGATTTTACTGTACGGCGTATAAATAGATTTATGAATTTTAGAAAATTCCTTTAACAATACTCATTATTTGTAAATATATGTAACAGGTTGAAGAGGGAAACCAATTTGTGACGTAAATTTATTCTTTTGTATCTCATTAGGTGGTATTTGAAATGTTAGCGAATTTATAGATATATTGTAATAAGCATTAAGAAACTTTTGAGAGATTTACCAATTAGTTATAAGAAACTATGGCTACCTTAATATAATATTGTGCGATTGCATAAATGGTTGTTAATATATTCATGTAATATATTAAATATGATGGTTATTTGAGGACGTACTTATTCGAAAAGGTTTTTTTCAATTTGATCGATTATTATTGCATTTGTTCCTGAGTTGATTATTAGATTTTATTAATAATTTCTATTATAAGATTTCTATTATTAATTGATATAAGTATAATTTAATATTGCGTTAGAAATTTAGATTTGAGGACGTCGCGGAGGTCTGATGATATTCGGGTCGTATCTCAGAACAGTGGCCTGCAACTTGTAAATATAATTTTATTTATTTGGAATTCTTATTTTGCTCAATATGTGGATTGCAAAATTTATTTTATAAATGACCACCTTATCATTAAACTAAAGCCGTCCTGTACAATACTTTTATTATTTATTTATAGAATTACGAATAGGACGAAAATGGAAAAATGAAAATGTAATTTTATTTTGATTAACCCGAGCTGTGATTTTTGCTAATGTCTATTGATACATTTCAGTCGCAAGGTAATGCAGTAAATTGTACGAGCACAACGTGCATGTTAGAAACAGCCCATGTCCAACTCCCTGTATTACAAAACTGTATTCCATAATTTGATGCAATTGTTGACATCTTACTATATTGGGTAAAATTGCCAGAGGGTTAATACCTACCGATCTTACAAAAAAATACCTGAGGTGAACTAAAATGAATTATAATGCATCAAATTATAATTCTAATCAAAACTAATAACGATCTAAAAAATAAAGAGAAGCGAGCTTTAAGCATTTTTCCTAAAATATAACAGACTGCATGATGCCCGTGACTTCATCCACGTGGATTTAGGTTTTTAAAATCCCGAGGGAACTCTTTCATTTTCCGGGATAAAATATTAGCCTATTTTCGTCACTTAGATACAAGCTATCTCTGTACTAAATTTCGTCAAAATCGGTTAAACGAATAAATAGTTCACGTAAAGTGAGATACTGAATATAGAAAATGGACGAAAGATGGAAATTAAATACAAAAGACGAAATAATAAAATCTACCGAGATAAACAAAAGTGCCTAATTTGATTGTTCAAATTTTTTTCTAAATAGAATTAATTAACGACTATAGGTGAATTTTGGCCATTCCGGACATTTTATGAGCATATCATCTTTCAGCATTCATAAATTATTTGGTAATTTTAATGACAGTAAGTTGTAATAAAATAACAGTGACGATATAGTGCACATATAAATCATATTTTTTTTGTAATACGGGGCCAGTACAATGAATTTACTGCAACTGACGACAGTTGAAGCGGTCCTGTATCTGTTTTGAAAACTATTAGGTACCTATAGCTAAACATCTTCAACTACCGACAGTTTATGTGATACGGCTCGTACATTTTACACTGCAGAAACTGTCTTCCAAATGCACAATTTTAACAGTCGTGTACGTCTTTTGCATTATCACTTATATAATACTTTTAGGAGTACCCAATACCTATGTAAGTATCACAATATAATTTCAATATTATAAAAGTAAATTCCGTCATAATATATAACAAGTAAACATAATGTTGATATTTTAAAGAGAGCTACGCAAAACTATAAAAAATGCAAAAGATAACATGATCAGCCTGTCCAATTGTTTACTAAGTTTTGTCATTCATATCAGTATCAGTAAGTTCTGTGTAACGAATGAATTATTTAGCTACCATAATATTATTACACATTTACAGTTTTGTATTGAATTTCTTATATTTTTTACTTTCCTATTTAAGTTTGCTAATAAAATGTTTTTATAATATAAATAACATGTATCTTTTATTTCTCTAGACATCTTAGATATCGTGTCCTTAAAAGTACCATGATAATGTCTGACAGCATACAACATACCTACCTATTAAAATGGTATTTTTAATGTATATGACCCTTGATTTATTCTATGAGCTTTGGAGGCAACTTTTTGCATAAATAAACTAAATAAGAAAGTACAAAATTGCAAAGTAATCAGTATCGACAAGGCATACTTCACATACTTAATAATAAATTTAAAAGCCTTTGCTTAGTATAAAAATATTTATTTTCATTCATATTATTTACAACTTATGAGTGATTGATTTTAGTACCTAACGTGATTTGCGTTAGGCACCAATACATCGTGCATCTTACTCTTGGTTAGATAGTTACCTACTAATTACCTAAAATATCTTTGACTACGTACCACTGGTGTAAGTATATTATAGAATTTTAATTTCGAATCTTTTATGAGTCCGAATTATCTGATAGTCTCAAGTCTTAGAATACGTTTGTATCTTTAGAGTGCTCTCCATAGTAGCTCATATAATATTTCAATTCATTACACCTGGTGCTATTTAGCCAAATGTATGAGATATATTATGGTACTTTTCTAATGACATTAAAATATAGGTAAGTTATTTTTTTAAGCACTTTGATACGGACAAATTTTTATATAACGTCTACGAAGGTATCCGTTTGTCAAAAAGCTTGCAAATGTATAACAAAAGTAACAAAAAATCCAACATAGTTGAGAGTTCTTATCTTGAGTCTTGACATTTAAGCCAACCGGAACCCTGTTATTTACAGACGGACCTCCGCCATAAGACACATAAGTATAGGTACCGTTGATCAAACACGTTTTTCCCCGACATTTTCTATACGTAGGTAATTGTCTAGACTCTAGGTAGCTACATACTTGTGTAGCATTTATTTTTATACTTCCTATTTCTCGTTAATTTATCTATTACTTAGAATTACCTACCTACTAATAAGATAGAATTACGTAATGGCCCGATCCAAATAAAACGTAAGTATTGTAGACTAGTAACTGAATTGCGTATTATGGACCTTTGTTTTTTTTAAGCTATGGCATAATGAAGTTATATGATTCTACAGCTGTTTCTAATACTGGATAAAAGGTAGGTATACGTACCTAGTAAAATCTTTTTGTGTGTCAGTGTCACAGCATAGCTGATAGGTAACTCAACAAAACCATAAAGCGAGTAACGGCTACAAATTCCAATTCGTACATGGATGATATAAATAATTCGCTTAATTCCATTGTGATAAAAGTAAGACAAGTGAACAAAAGGCACATATAAAAACAGATAGCAGGTCTCGGGCATTGTTTCGGCGGTGTTCCGGCCTCGACGGCCACACGTCGTAATTAGCTCCATTGTGGCCAGAACGATCCTATCGACAACGCTTCCGATGGATTTACCTACGTAAGTAACCGCTTTCCACTCATTGTTTATAGTTTATACCGACATCACTCTATAATGGTGTTGCTACCTGTAAAAATACGAAATTTGGAAAACCAAAAGAATCACACTAATATTATAAAGTCGAAAGTTGTATGTGTGTGTGTGTGTGTGTATGTTTGTTACTCCTTCACGCAAAAACTACTGGACGGATTTGGCTGAAATTTGGAATGAAGATAGATAATATCCTGGATTAGCATATAGGCTACTTTTTATTCCGGAAAATCAAAAAGTTCCCACGAGATTTCTAAAAACCTAAATCCACGCGGGCGAAGCTGCGGGCATCAGCTAGTATTTTCATAACGAAGGCTCTACTAATTTACCTAATATCCATGAATCAAGATGTAGGTACCTATCTATGAAACTAATTTATAAGTAGATACCTAAATATAAGTTCTGTAATAGTACCTACTAATTTAAGATTTTGGTCTGTATATTAAGACTTTAAGTAGGTATAAGTATTTTAATTATTTATTTTTAGAAAGTAAGTTCAGCTGCCTAAAAAATTGTAAATGAAACTTAGATAAATACTAGAGGATGCCCGCGACTTCGTCCGCGTGGATTTAGATTTTTATAGATCCCGTGGGAACTGTTTGATCTTCCGGGATAAAAAGTTGCCTATTTCGATTACAGCGACGCAAGATACTTCGGTACCAAATTTCATACAAATCGGTTAAATGGATGAGTCTTTAGGAATCCCGCGGGAACTCTTTGATTTTCCGGGATAAAAAGTAGCCTATGTCCGTCCCCGGGATGTAAGCTAACTCTGTACCAAATTTCATTAAAATCGGTTCAGTGGTTGAGCTGTGAAAACGTAGCAGACAGACAGACAGACAGACACACTTTCGCATTTATAATATTAGTATGGATTAAGTAGTTAACTTCTTTTTTAAGTTAGAATTAATTTACTATTCGGCCTGCAATAATTTCTTAACCAACTTGATCAGCGATTTTTTTTTATTTTGAGCTAAAGGAAAACGCTGTTCATAAATATTATGAATAAATTTAATTGAGCCGATGAACTGGTTTTAGGTTATAAACTGTATGTAAAGTATTAATAGATCGCACGGTAGGTACCTGCCTACATTTTTATGAACTTTATCGTAGGTAAAGTTTACCTAATAAAAATTAACCGCGTATACCTACTGGAAAAGGAAAAACTTGACAAACACAATATTTTCTCTCTAGACATACCTACTAGATAGGTACCTATTAACAAAACTCAGACTACTTATTAATAAAGTCCAGAGTTGCGGGAAAGCGGGCCCCACTAGGTGCCAAGACACTGTCCAAGAAGAATCACACTTTGGTCTATCACCTATCTAGATTACCTATATAATGTAGAAACCATTGATATAATTATTATAATGGTAATTGTGTATCAATAGTTTCTACATAGCTGTAACGTGCGGTACTTTCTCGAAATAATGTAGGAAATCTAGGTATATTCATCCGCAGTTCACTCTTTAGATAAAACGAATTTATCTTTTAACAAGTATTCAAATGGCTACGTAAAATGTAAATTAACTTTCGTCCGAATTATTGTATGACTAGATTTAAAAGTTTCACAACAGGTTTTATACTTTTGTTTAGTTATTAAAAACAAAATATAAACTGACCAAGATTTAATAATATTATCTAATAATTTGATGTGTACCATGCGAAAGCGTATCCGTCTATCTGTTAGCTTTTCACGGCCCATCTGTTTAACCGATTTTGACATTTGGTACAGAGATAGTTTGCATCCTGGGGCAGGACATAGTCTCCTTGTGGTCGCGGAAAACTAAAATGCTCCTTTGGGATTTTCAAAAACCTATACCTATCCGAGAATACGAGTTAGCAGGAATCATTTATTTGTCAGAGATGGTTTGCATCGTGAAAACGGATATAAGCTACTTTTTATCTCGAAAAATCTTAGAGTTCCCACGGGATAATGGGTAACTTAAATCCAGACAGATGAAGTCGCGAGCATCGTCTAGCAACAAATAATAATTTATTACAAAGTCGCATCTTTACGCACGACACGCAAAACTTGTCCCACTCAGGATACCCGCAGTAATATTGTTTCCTGTACATAACGTGTGTTGCAACTAATCTATAATTGATCACTTACTGATGATCAGATCGTGAATGTTGTGATAATCATCTTAGCTCTGCTAATAACTTATTTTGCGGACGCTAACACAGCACATTAAGCTAATCAACTTGCCTAAAGGTGCTAACGAATACCACTTACCATTGCCTATGATTACGGTAACGAGTAACGACATCATTAAAGATGTATCTACCTAAGTACCAAAGTATTACCTATACGATGAGTTCTTTATTCATACCTAGGTGTGATTATAAACAATATTATCGTAGTATCTCATCATCATCATCACCATCATCAACCCATCGTCAGCTCACTCCTGAGCAAGAATCTCCTCTCAGAACAACAAGAGTTTCGATATAGTCAACCACCCTGACCAAATGCGGATTTATAGACTTCACACACCTTTGAGAACATTTATAGAGAACACTCAGGTATGCTGGTTTCTTTGATGTTTTCCTTCACTGCAAGTGACATTTAATTGCACATAACTCCGAAAAGATAGAGGTGCGTGTCTTCGAACCCTGAACTAGGAGAACCGCTTTTTTAACCCCCGACCCAAAAAGAGGGGTGTTATAAGTTTGACGTGTGTATCTGTGTATCTGTCTGTAGCATCGTAGCTCCTAAAGAAATAGACTGATATTAATTTAGTTTTTTTTGTTTGAAAGGTGGATTAGTTATAATCGAAGAAAATCAGTTCAGCCGGTTGAAAGTTATCAGCTCTTTTCTAGTTTTCTTATAGAGGTTTTTGTGTCGGGGCTTTTTTAAATTTTAAACTAAGTATTCTATCCATTGGTAAGTCAAACTTTTGGGCACATATTTCATATGTTCATTTTAATAATGTATTTTTGTTTGTTTTATAGGACATATAACTTAGTAGATAGGTACTCGTAGAATAGAAATCTAAACAAATCATCCAAGTGCCAAGAAAGCCAACGGAAACGGAAAGCGACATTCATTTATAGACAGTAAATGTAAATTGCAAGTGTAGGTACTGCGACAAATGAATTGAGCCACGCAAACCTCTGTAAGAAACTTTTAAAGCTCAAAGCTGTTTCTACGCTGAACGAGTCTACGAGCGAAGCCGCAGTCAGGTATAATATATGGTCATACGCAGAGTAGACCGGGGACAATAGTAACTCGGGGCATGTAACATCGGCCATAATTCGAAAATCCATTCATCCAAACTAATCCATTCTTATATTATAAATGCGAAAGTGTCCCTGTCTGTCTGTTTGTCTGCTACGTTTTCACGTACTCCCCGGAAATTGACTTCGCCAACTTTTTCTCCCGGAAAAGCAAAAAGTTCCCACGGGATTTTTAAAGACCTAAATGCACGCGAACGGAGTCGCGGGCATCATCTAGTTAAGAAATAAGTTAAACTTGTTAGAGTATATAATATAGGTACCTACTTGCCTCAAGAGTGTCTCAAACTGCTTACCGGTCGACAGCTCGATGCAGTGAGAGACTGGCGTTATGTTCAACATTATTATGTCGTGACGCCTTGTGTCGTATCTATTTCTCTAACCGACATGCTTAATCTGACGTGTCACGGCACAACACAACACTGTGATATATTCCTGTTTTAGTAGTATATTATATTTAATATATATATAATATAGTAGATTGTAATACAAAAAATCGGTCAAGTGCGAGTCGGATTCGCACAGGAAGAGTTTCGTACTATTGTACAAGAAATAACATTTTTTAATGTCTCGTATTATGGTTCACGAGATACAGCCCACTGACAGACAGATGAACGGACGGACAGATGGACGGACAGACAGCAGAGTCTTTGTAATAGGGTCCCATTGGCACCCTTTGGATACGGAACTCTAAAAAGCGCATTAGGAGCCGCACTCTTGCAGTTTGCGCGCCATCACGCGTTGCAGTATGGCGTGCTTAATACAGTTCCTTGTACTACAAACAATCGTACACGCGTACGCGCGCGTTCAGTGTGACGACCAGCTGCACGTTGCTGTCACGCATTTTGTTTGCTTCGGCCTTTAGTCCAAATGCTTGTTAAAAAGATGTAAACAGACGTTTTGATTATTATGAAGCACGCGAACTTTCTAAATTCGGATTGGTCGTCTGTTTAGCGTCAGAGGTTTTCCAGTGTATAATCAGAAGTTATTAGTAAGGTCAAGGAACATGTTTTTTGAGCCGTGATAAATAGTTACCATAAATGCTTTAATAACTACGTTTCACTTATTACGGTGATGCTGCTAATGGACGTTTTAAGAATTTAATGACACTAATTTATGTTTTGTAACATTAGATATGTGAATATTATGACGAATCATTATTTGTCCATAGTGCTTTACTCGTCTTGATACTCAAGCCAGTTTTCCATAGCTACTATTGATACCCCCAATAATTGCTTAGTATTAAACTGGCTGAAAGTTTTCCATGGACTACTCTCAGCTACCAGGGCTTGACTGACGTAGTCAGTACACTCCCTCTTTCGGCGTAGCTCCCATAACTTTAAGGATCTTGGCTCCCCTTTAACATGCTATGTTGCTCTTGCATTTTTCTCTGTTGCCTGCCGCGTGGAATAAATCGCAGATAGATGCGTCGACCGATTCTCTTATTGGTTCTGGCCAAGACTTGGGGCAAGTATCAATGTAATGCTGATAAAACATAAGATAAAGCGCACCCAGGGCTGGTCCAGGAGTGGTGCGAGCGGGTGCCATTATTAGGAGGTGCCGAAATGTACAAAAATGCGCCTCCTTTGGAAATATAAAAATAATCTCCTGAGGATGCTCCAGTATCGGGACGAAACGTGCGTCGTGTGGTGTTGGGATTTGTGTGGTGCTGCGTGGTAGTGGTGCATATTGCTTGCTTAGTGGCTGGCTTTTCCTGCATGTTTATCAGTGGGAGGGCGGGCGATGCATATCGCATGCTGCATATTGCACCATACAGATTTGTTTGGTTTAGCGGATTTTAGCAAATTAAGGTTTTGGTTCCTTGTCCTATATCATGGACTTCCGCAAAATAACGCCTGCTTCTATATAACAAATAAAAAAAATATTGCTATCTCTTCACGCACACACCTGTCCAATTATTACAGTTGTAACCCAACTTTGTTATAAACATTAATATTTCCTATTCTGCATAAATATGAATTTTACGGTATTTTTAAATTTTAACCAATTTGCGAGTATCTATTTACTTACGAGTAAGTAGGTACGTAAATTTTATGCCGAAATGATGCCGTGTCGAACACGTTACCTAAGAAGGTATGTCTATTGTGCTTTTTTAATTCCATTGAAGTTAGAGTTAGAGTGAACCTCTACCTAAAATTATTTCAGGAATGTAGTAACTAATTATACCTCATTAGCTATTTACTAAGTATAACTTAATCTAAAGATGATTAAATAACAAAAACGTTGAAATATAATTGAAATATAATTAAAAGAAAGATACCAGTTAGTAATTAATTTAATTTCTTATTAGGTACAAGATACAAAATTACAACTTATCAAAATAATAATAGTTTATTTTAGTAGTTAAAGTAAAATGCTGCATGTGTTCCAATAAAGAGAAAAAACATCAACAAAAACGATTTCTATGTAAATCAGTGATATTGTAGAAAACTTAACAGAAACGAAATGCACCTAAATACTACCTAACGTCTTACTTTAAATGTTAAGAAAATAAATAAATTATAAAATCATCGTCTTAACTCTAACTTAATCCTAAGGCTGAAATCTATACAGCATACTTTGACTTTGCTCAAACTTTGCTTAAGTTAAAATGAGACAGACTGTTAATATCAGCGACATAACGCGATCTCGTGCGCTCTACAAAGTTTAGACTAATATTGGAACTCTGCTGAAGAAAACGTCCAATTTTCTTTTAAGTTTTAGTAAATAATTTTTACATAATTAATAATTACATTTTTTAAATAATTTTAAGATCTTCAAAATATTTTGGATCATAATTTAATTATTTAAATGTGAAGCTTCAATTCAAGAAACAACTTTTAATATTATATTTAATATGCAAAAAATAATTACCTACCTTTATTGAAAACAAGAAATAACATTTTTAATTATCGAACATGATCGAACCAGAGTTACTCGTAGGTACTTATGCGGAACAGAACCCAAACCTCGCCAAGGCAACAGATTTCATGTGACAATTAAGTAAGCCGCAAAAAGACAACTAAATAGGAAGCAAATTCCTTAGTCATCGTGACTACGTCATAGATTTCGAAGCAAGGCCAAAAGAATTTTCCACATAAACCTTACTTCAATGAACCTTTAATAAGTAATTACTTTTTTTATTCCATCCAGGATATATTTATTTAGACTTTACTTTAATAGTAATAAGCTATGTTTTAATCTTTTACTGTTTTACTATTGATATCACAAGTAGTAAGTACTTTAATACATATGTCAAGCTTTAGTTGAATTTACCAGGAAGAAAAATGCCGCCAAAGACTTACCTGTCCACAAATACAATACTATTTAAACAACAAGTTTTCATCAAGAGATTCTTGGAGGAAATACCGCGTGACATGCACCCGTGAAGCCAACGCGAGTAGTAAAGTCTGATCTATACCTGCGCACGCGCAAGAATCGCGCACGCTTGGCGCATTATGAGAACAGAATTTTGACGTGTTCAAAATGGGTTGCTAGCGGTTCGCATGCATGTTTTAAATGTCACGACGTGTACGTCATGTTCGTGAATTTTTGAGAGTGAATACAGACAGCACTTTTGTGTTCGCGACATGCGCGTGCGTATGAGGCAGTGACGCGTCTATAGTCGTTCGATTAGCGTTGTGTGCATGGTTCGTGCGCGTGTGCAGGTGTGAATCCACCTTATTTTTCCAAAAGCCCTAAAAAAGTCTGAGGTTCGACCAATTTTTAAAAATGCGGACAAAAATAACATTAGCAACTATCGACCAATCTCTATTTTGCCATCATTATCTAAAATTTTGGAAAAAATAATAAATACAAGATTGGTGCAATTTTTAGAAAATAATAATCTCTTATCTCAAAATCAATTTGGCTTTAGACACGGTAAATCAACGGATGATGCAGTACATACCTTAACAAACTATATAGCTAACAGTCTCGATCAGGGTAAAAAATGCATATGTATCTTTTTAGACTTGGCTAAGGCCTTTGATACCGTATCCATCCCAGTCTTACTTGATAAGCTTGAATGCATCGGTATCAGAGGTCTTCAGCTGAAACTATTTAAGGATTACCTAGCAGATAGAGTACAATGTGTTAGAGTGGAGTCCTACACAAGTACTGACCTGATGGTTACGCATGGGGTGCCTCAAGGCAGCATATTGGGACCTACTCTTTTTCTTATCTACATTGATTACCTTACTCGCTTGCAACTGAGACAGGGGCAAATTGTTTCGTATGCGGATGACACTGCACTTGTCTTTGCTGCGGACTCTTGGAAGGAGGTGTTTGAGGCAGCGCAAGAGGGTTTTGACACTGTTACTAAATGGCTTCATGATAACATTCTGTCCCTAAACATTAATAAAACCAAATATATCACCTTTTCAATACGTCAAACTGCTAACTTCCCCGATAATCTCCATATAGTAGCTCACTCATGCTCTCATTCTAATATTTCCCCTTGCAGTTGTCCAACATTGGAAAAAGTTCAGCATATAAAATATTTGGGTGTGACCCTAGACTGTCACTTAAATTTTAAGCAACATATCAATATACTAAGGAGTAGACTGAATAAAATGATCTACATTTTCAAAAATCTTAGGCATGTAGTTGAACCTAAAATATTAAAATCTATATATTTAGCCTTGTGCCAATCTGTAATTACATACTGTATATCGTCTTGGGGAGGAGCGTCTAAAACAATCTTAATGAAAGCTGAAGTTGGTCAACGCACTATTTTAAAGGTGTCCACTTTTCGCCCGTTTCGGTACCCAACATTTTTGCTTTATAAAGATTGTGAAGTTCTTTCAGTAAGAAAGTTGTTCATATTGAGTATATTATTGAAACAGCATAGTGAACTAACGTATGACGCTTCTTATCTAAACAATCGTAGAATACATAAAGTAGCAAGCATACCACATAAATTAAAAACAGCTTTCATTGAAAAATTTTACTGCTTCCAGGGGCCTCATATATATAATAAAGTTAATGCATTGACACATATCTACCCACTAAATAGAACTAATTGCAAAAAAACACTAATTTCATACTTACATAAATTATCTTATGAAGACACCGAAAATTTACTTACCACTTTTAAATAACTTATACAAACTGAAGTTATAGATTTCATCTAAATACCCTTGAAATTTTTCACACTATTGTATCTTACACACCCTCTCTCATATACACACATACACACACAGATAGCAGACATACACTATAGGTACTATATTAGTCTATTTCCGAGAGAGGTCATCTAGTATGTATATATGTAGGTATATATTAAACTTCACCATAACATAATCTTCAATTCTGTAAGGGGAGAGCCCTGATGCCTATAACACAAGTGTAAAACTTATTTTAGGCATCAGTGGCTTAACCTAATTCTTGATGTAATTTTTTATGGGGAAACAATAAAAAAAAAAAAAAAAAAAAAAAAAGATTATTATTATGTATGTACAGGGACTTCTATTCCCTGTTCTATGGTGTTTCTCTTAGCATCATTCCCTACACCTATTGTATTACTTCTTGGGATCCCTGTATACTCCCATAAAGAGTACGGAGTTGGTGGGTCGCTCGTATATGATGTAGACGAAGGGGAAATTGGCGATGAAGACGCTGGGCTCCGCGGGTCGAGAGGATCGGAACCCAAAGATCGCTGTCGCTGCTGCCGCCACCGTCCCTAGAAAGAAATCATTCAGGTAAAGTATAGGTATATTTAAAAAGCGATGATAGCCTCCGGGGGGTTCCGTCACGAGCACGTCCCTCTAACTTTTCGGAGTTATATATGCGATTCAAAGATATAAGTATTCCTTGCTTAACGTAAAGGAAAACATCGTGAGGAATCCTGTATGCCTGAGATTTCTCCATAATGTTCTCAAATATGTGTGAAATCTGCCAATTCGCATTTGACCAACTCAGTAAACTACGGTCAATCCCTTTTCATGTGGTCAGTGGTGAGCCAGCGAAGGGTTGATAATGATAATGATGAAAATATATAATAATGTTCACCTGACCAAGCGGACACTAGTCAACTACGCAGGAGATATTATAGTGCATGTGTGCGAAAGATAGGTACTATTTTTATGTTCTCATAGTTTTATGTGTTGGTAATAAGCTGGTCCCCAGACAAAATGTAGGTAAGGATACTATTAGTATTCCTTAGAAAATATCTTACGTGTGTTTTATTATAATCCTACAATTTTTGATACTACATGATGCCCACGACTTTGTCCGCGTGGATTTAGTTTTTTTAAGAATTCCGTGGGAAATCTGATTTTCCGGGATAACACACTTTCGCATTTATACCTAATATTAAGAGTAAGGATGGCCTTCGTCTGTGTTGGTGTTTGCTGGCGCACGTGCTCTGCCTTTTTGGAGTGCTTTTTTTTGATGAAAGTGGCCAGGTTTTGTGTTTTACTGGTGTTTTTGGTGGTGGAACTGATTGGGAAGCGCTATATAGGGATGCCGCGAGTGTGTCGGCGAGCGCCGGCACAGACAAAGTCCATACTTTATATAGTTTCCCTAACTTGTAAATAACTACAAACTTGACATTGGCTAATCTTTGTAAAGCCAGACGAGAGAGAAAAAAAAGAGTAAGGGTTTTGCATGAGAGGCACACTGGAATAAAGCGAATGGTTCGTAAAATCTAATCCGCACCATACAGTCCTAACTAATACCTATTATAGACGCGAAAGTTTGTATGTATGGATGGATGTTTGATACTCTTACTACTGAACGGATTTCGCTGAAATTTGGAATGGAGAGAGATTATACCCTGGATTAACACATAAGTTACTTTTTATCCCGAAAAATCAGTGCGTTCCCACGGGATTTTAAAAACTTGTATCCACAGGAACGAAGTCGCGGGCATCACCTAGTTTTAACATCATACAAACTTACCTTCTTCGTCAATCTGTATCTTGGCTTTATGGATAGCATCATCGAATATGATACCGCTATCGTCCGTCAAAGTACTGAAATTGGACGTTGGCCTGAACAAATCACCGACGCCCAAAGTTTCCAAAATCTGAAACAGATAATAACTCCTATGTATTTTTTAAGCATAACGGAACCGGAATTAAAATAAAGTCAAGCTGTGACAATAGACAACGGTAACTACTCCGTTAACAGAGTTTTCACTAGGTCAAATTACTTATTTATGTGAACCTTGTTGTTGGAATAAAAGATTTATTCATTTATTTGTTTCTTTTTATATTCACTAGTTTTGCCTGTGACTCATAGCTTATAAGTACAAGTTCACGAGAAAATGTAATCTATGAATAACATTAAAATATTAACGGCCGGTTTTTTGAAGCACTTGGAGATGGGTTGTGAAAACGGCGATTCAGTGAGAATTCGGTTAGATTTAGAATTCATGCTTATATTGTTATGTAGGTATTTAATAGTCGATATGCTTACCGGCCTAAGAGGCAATCCTCTCTCGATGGTGAACTTAGGTATTTCGACGACCACTTCACGACCCATGTATCCTTCCTCGACAACGGCGGCCAAACGCTCTGGAGTTAAATTCTTGATGATGTTTGACACTCCTGTAGGAATTGTATAGTATCTTTAAAATCAAAATCTTCTGAATAAATAGGCATTTATTTTAAAGTTCCGCCGTACATCTCCCTTTTTACGGCTGAAATTAATAATCTATCCGTAATCTGTTGATATGTTCCTTACACTGGAATTCAAAGTCAAAATAGAGGCTTCTTTAGAGGACGATTCAAACGACATGTGTCATATTCAACTTTTACGCAATTCATGTGGCTGAGACCATTCATAAGGTTGTGTGTGACACGTCATGTCGTCCGAATCTTCCTCTAAAAAAAGCCTCTATTATGATTATGAATTCCGGTGTTATCGAAAATGTTATTAATAGTCAAAAATACCATACTACAACTTTGACAAATAACAACGTTGTTAAGTAACATATCGACAGTTTACAGATACAGATAAGAGTGATTTTATTAATTTCAACCGTTAGTAATTGATAAAAGCGGTAAATGGGGGTAGTTGATATTCTCGTCTTGTAAGGTAATTAATAAATGAAACGGACTAAGATCACTCTCTGTATGAAGAGCAGAAAATGTTTCAGGCTAGCTTTTCCGTCTCTACCATCACATCTTTTTCTAGTAAAGTATAGGTATAGATTTTGATCTGATCACATCTCGCCCGAATCATCCTAAATAACCAGGCTTTCATGTAGAAAAAACTATACGATAAGTGGCTGCAACTTTAATTAATGGGTTGGACACAAGATTGAGCACAGAAGCATGAACTTTGATAATAATAGGCGTAAATCAAGATTGCTTGTATCTCCGAACACTTCTTACTCAGCGTTGATAAATCGATCAGTAGGTAGAGTATATAGTTTGAGTAGTCACTCCGCATAAGTTTTGTAAGATGATAAATATAGATACTTCAATATTTCTCACGTCCGGTTAAAATTAATTGCGGTCATACATTTTAAGCAAGCGCAAGTAGAAATAGAGGTCAGTAAATGATTAATTATTATTTTCTTTGTAATGTTCAGTGATATGCAGCTCTTGGCCTAAAATCTTGAACAATGTGCTTTCTTGTCAGATCTAGGATTTAAATAAAACCGATCAAGTGCAAGCTGGACTCGCACACAAAGGGTTCCGTACTCACTATGTACTCTTTAATGATCATATTAGGTAGGTAGGCAATCACTACCCATATTGCAAATGCGAAAGTGTATGTTTGTTGGTTTGTCTTTCAATCACGCCGCAATGGAGCAACGGATCGACGTGGTTTTTTGCATGGATATCTTTAAAGACCTGAAGAGTGAACTAGGCTACCTTTTATTCCTAAACATTAAAGGCTTCGCACGGAAATTTAAAAACCTAAATCCACACGGACGTAGGCATGGGCATGAGATAGTAACTAATAAGTTATTTAGCTAACAATAACAAAATACCTTCTTTCATCGAGTATGGTGGGAGCAGGATGTACATGCTGATGTCATTGCCCTTGTATGGCAACTCGAGGATCTGTGCTCCTAGGTCATCACTCACCACTGTAAACAAAAATTTGAATAAGTAGGTATTTAGCAGGAGACTCATCAAATTCGGTTCTCGGAAACTCAAGAAAGGAAAAAGTTATATTTATTTTACAATTTACATGTTGAAGTAATTGAAAGACCAAATATAAATATGAACTTAGTTAGTCTTTCAATTTCAATAAGCCATCTTCCACAAACTGTTTTTTAACAAATCCAAACTATTAATATGTTCTGCCTATAGCCGAAAAAAATTGCAGCACTAAAGTATTATATCAGGGTGCGCCAACAATTTTTATAAGACTTTATTTACTATGAAAAAAACTAACTAAAAAAATCGGTAACATAATATGATGCCTAGTGCCTACTTCAAAAATTTAAAATCTCTGTGTAAAGATACGCATACGAAATAGGTGAGGGAAAATTGTAATGTTACCACAGTATTATTGTTCAGATGCAACTTTTTCATTTACCTAAGTACGTACTAGGATAAATAATGCAAGTAGGTACTTACTGTAATGGAATGTCCCCTTTTGCCTCATGAAAGGAACGAGGGTCTGGCGAGTTTCAGATACGAAAAATACTTGTTTCTTGGTCCTCTCTACAGGGAACTTTGAAGCCCATACGCCTTTGAAGTAGGCGGCGTTGGCTAGTACTAATTTTGTAGACTCCGAGATGCCGTCTGCGGGGATCAGGTCCTTAATATTATTCTTCGTGACCTCGGCCACCCAGTTGTTGATCTGCTGACGTGACTCCTGGGGGTTTTGGTGGAAATTCTGAAATGAATAATTGAGGAAACTCAATCAACAATGTTAAATGTAGCCTCACACGTGGTCAAGATAGTTACTGTTTATTTTTTATTGCTAACCAAAAGATCTTTAGATTAATTCTAGTATCGACTATTCTCACAAATTAGTCGATACTAGAATTAATTTCTTAAACTGGATCCTTTCAAGTAAAGATTTTTACATAAACCTGTGAGGATGATACTGCCATTGTCGCAATTAAAATACCATAAGCCTACGTATTAGTTTACAAATTGCGAAAAACCAAAGAATTTCGCGGGCAGGCCCGTCTCATGCCCCTTAGTAAGTAAACATTTACCAGTGTATCCACTTCACCGGAGAGCATGTCGAGCAGGCACTGTCGCACGTGCAGCTCCGAGTCCACGAACATCTTGTTGGCGTTCGTGAACTCATAGCTGTCACTGTTGTTGTTCGCAGCACGCGACCGCTTGTCCACTTTGTATGCCATCAGCATGTTCACCTTGTCCTGGAAGCAAACATGCGTGGGTTTTACGTAGGTTACAATTTACCGATATGGTTGGCAACGAAGATTGTTTTTTTATACTAATTTAGGATACGGATGATAAACTAATGGATCATAAAATAAATTAATGTCAACGGATTGTTTGTGCTTGACTATAGTGAGCCCCATCGTCGATGCCATGGTCGATGGGGCGTGCGCTGGTGTGGGGTTCGACCTACGTATTGACGCAGCACATGCCAGAAGGCGGCTGCAGTGGCCGAATCTGCTTAAGCCTTTGTTGATGGGCTGGCAACTAAATCTTAGGATTTTGACAGTAAGAGCTCGTTCACACAGGCTGCGTAAGCGTTGCGTAAATGTAGACGTAGCGCGTACCATTGCGTTGTAATGTATGGAACTGTACGAAACATGGCATACCACCTGCGTGGCGTAAACGTTCACGTAGACGTAATGCGTGCCGTTACGTCCACGGGTTCACGTGCGTCACTACGCACGTGGCACGATTACGTGCTTCATACGCAATTGGTGTGAATCGGCCATAATACTTTTCAGTAGTTCATGAACACACTATTTCACGAATCACGATTATAAAGAAAAAAAGGTACGTACTCGTAATTACTTACAAGATTTAACTTTAAAATTACCTGTGCATCCGAAATACGTAATGATTGCTTCAAGGCTTGTTCTGTTTCTCCACCAGCGGCGAAATACCCGAGAAGTAAAGCATGATATACAGAGAACGGGGAGAAGAATATATTATCGTCTGGAACTGCTTCGTTTATAGTATTGAAGAGATTCAACGTGAACTCCAATTGGTTTCTGTACAAATTGGTGCGGGCTTCGGGATTAAGCTTCTTCGAGGCATCATCTTTGGAAAAACATTGACTGTTTACGTTTGTTGATACTGTAAGTAATAGTATTACGCCTAGTTTCAGCATCTTGCTTCTGAAACAAAAGAAATTTTTTGATAAAAAAAGATTGAAGGACAAACCAACAAACCAATAAAGTAAAAAACCAACAAACAAACACTTTCGGATTTATGCTTATTTAGTAATATGGGTAGTATGTTTGATGGCGCGCTCTTAGAAAGGCCTATGTCCAGCAGTGGACGCATACAGGCTGATGGATTGGATAGGTAGTAATAACCCTGTTGTATAAAAAACACATCATACAAAATGTCAACATCATAATATGTATGTCCATCGCACGTACGAATTGGATTAAGTAAATTTTTAATTGACATCAGGTCCTGGTGCACTGAGAGCTTGTGTTTGAAGATGTCTTGACTCCCCATAGCGGTTTAGCCATGGCAAGGTTTTATGCCAAAAAAATAAAAGACTCTTACGGGATTTAAACAAACTTAAGTCTTAAATTCAGGCGGATGGCGTCGCGAACGAAATCTAATATACTTCAATTACCAAATTAGTAATATGAATCACTGGTGTGTTGGAGTGTGTTTATCAGACAACTGAGTTCATCTTTGCTTGCATGTCACCGCGTCGCGACGCGCGACGCTTTCTAGTGGAGTCGGCGGCAATGCAAGAGGGGGCATTACCTACTTTCTGAGGACGACAAGCTACAGTTAGATACTTATTCTCTTATCGCTTATGAGATAACTATGTTAATCATAAATTCTTATTCAGTACCAGATGATGCCCGCAACTTTATCCGCGTAAATTACAGTTTTTAAAAATCTTTGATATTCTGGAATATAAAGTATCTAATATTCGTCTCCGAAAGGCAAGCTTACCGTGGGCACTATCTATTCAGATAGTGCCCACGACTTCGGTGTAGATTTTTAAAAATTCTGCGGGATCACTTTGATATTCGGGGACAAAAGGTAGTAGTAGTACTTAGTACCTATGTCCTTGCCCGGGATACAAGTTACTCTGTACCAAATTTCTTCAAAATCGGTTAAAATGAATCGGCCGTGAATAGCTAACAGACAGACAGACAGACGCACTTTTGTATCGTATATTATAAAAGTATAGAGTTATATTAGCTCGTCTCTACCATCACATGAAAACCTAGCCATCGATTAAAATAGAGATAATACGTTCAAACCTTCAAATTGCTCGAACTCAGGCTCAAACCCCATACAATTATGAAAAATCTACTGCACAAAAATCGGTACCTACCTACCTAGGTAAATCTAGTACTAGGTATAGGTACCTAGTACTAGATTTAGCCTGAAGATTGGCAGTAAAATTTAAATAGAGCCATATAATATGCAACTAAAGAATGCTTATTCACTCGCATTACTTACCACAAGTTGAGGTAAATGTTAATTTGACTTGAACAATTGCAATTCTAATAATTTTAAAATACAATGCCCTACGTCATACATAACCTTTGGTTACAATAACAGGCAAGATTCGTCACGATTGTTTGGTTCAACAGAATGCAGTCGCGATAACCCTGAGCGTAATAATATGGGAAATCCTAAATGTCTTGTGTACATATCGTGAAACAAAAAACGCGCGAAAGCAGCGCAGCGCGACCGGAATGTGTCCAACGCGCAACGTTACAGATATATGGCGTATCCTACGAACGAGACCCTGAAAAGGTACGAAAAGTTTTAAAAAGGTACGCCGCTGCGCCGCTGACTTTAAATTTAAAAATTTATAAAAATGAAAATAAAAATTTATAACCCCCGACAAGTGAAGGTTACGGTAACTAGGAAAGAGCTGATAACATTCAAACGGCTGAACCGATTTTCTTGGATTATAGCTAAGAACACTCGATCAAGTCACGAAAAAAAACTAAATTAAAATCGGTTCATTAGTTTAAGAGCTATGATGCCACAGACGGATACACAGATACACACGTCAAACTTATAACACCCCTCTTTTTGGACCGGGGGTCAAAAAGAGTGAATAGGCATCTTCTAGGTACCTAAACGCATCCCACAATTAGGCCATATCATTGTGGTCAAGCGCTTGCCTATGATGAATAAAAAAAAAACGAAAAAAAATCAAAATTAATAGCTGCATTTTAAACTGGGTAAAAAGTTGGATTTGCCTTGTCGATTTTTGGGGTGTAAAAATATATCTAC
The DNA here is from genome assembly GCF_905333055.1 of Maniola jurtina. Taxonomy (NCBI): domain Eukaryota; kingdom Metazoa; phylum Arthropoda; class Insecta; order Lepidoptera; family Nymphalidae; genus Maniola; species Maniola jurtina. Next base: position 8,708,516 of record NC_060032.1, read on the forward strand.
CCACTAATCCCCAGCCTGGTGGACTGTGGCCAAAACTTTCCCATTCTGAGAAGAGACACATGTTCAGTAGTGAGCCGGCGATGTGATGTGATGATGATGATGATGATGAAATGAAAAACAGACCTAATTAAGTCTCTTTGAAAAATGTACTAAGACAGAAATACGAAGACTTGTACTGCGACGTGATTAACTAACTCAGTGTCTAACACTGAATGATAGCTGTCGAACTCATTTTTTAATCCATTGAAGGTTTTCTACGAAAAAACATTTTGATACCACCCAGTGAAGCAGCCATGTATAACCAACCAAGTTCAGTGGTTATCATAGTGTTAGACACTGAGTTAGCGAATCAACTATAGCAAGAGGGTTTCTATGCTGCCCGCGTATAAGTACCAAAGTAGTTGCCGCTTTGCAGGTTTCGGGCTTCATAATTTTTTTAATACAAGAGATTCATGTATATGAACTTCATATACTCTTCATAGGCTCTTGTATTAACAATCGTACAAGTGTAAGCGCGTTTTTTTTACGTGAACGACGCGATGTGACGTCCGCCTTGTAGAAGTTGCAGTCGCGTAGCGGACCAACCGCACTTTTTTTTTCAGTTGGGTTTTACATACAAGTTATTGAACTACCTAACCTGCTTCAATCAGTGTGTCAGTGGGTCAAGATGTTTCTGCGCATACTGTTACCTTCGCATGCAAAGTAATATAGGTCCTACTCATACGTCAGCAAATAATAAAATATGAAATTCTTAACGTGAAAAGATAGGTAGGTACATGTACTTCTATATACCTACATACCTATGTATGTATATAAAAGGTTATTTAGTATTTAGATGCTTACATCCACAGCATTATAATATTCAAGTTCATCGTTACATCGATATCAATATTATAAATGCGAAAGTGTGTGTCTGTCTGTTACCCTTTTATCGCCAATCTCCTTAACCGATTTTGACGAAGATCATAAATAGCTTGCCGGGATAAAAGTTATTTCTGATCCTCGTCAAAATAGGACGTACGGACGGACAAAGGTGCGTTTATGCCGCATTCCACAGGATTTTTAAAACCTAAATCCACGCGGATGATGTCGCAAGTATCATCCTACTATATCAATAATATACTGAAATTTCACACTACTTCATAGTGTTGTACATAAAATGAACAATGGCGAGGATTTTACAGTGATAATAAAATTGGTATCGGAAGTAACTCATCAAAATTGGCACGAAAGATTTTTAACCTCATAAAATACCTCTTTAATGCCCAAATGACGCGAGAGGGAAACCCAGCCATCCTTGGACAATTGATTGTTGGACAATAGCTACATAATGCACGGATTTCCCTTAGCGGTGCAGATTGGCCGGAGAAAGTTGAACACGTCACGTTTGTTACACAATCCGACCGCTAAAAGCGTGTCAATACGAATTATAAATTATTTAAAAAAAAAGGTTAAGTATCTCAATTTTGTCTTATGTTAGTGAGAACCTCTTAAAATCTTAATATTATAAATGCGAAAGTGTGGCTGTATGTCTGCTTGCTTTTTACGACCCCTCCGTTTTTTAACGGATACGACGTACAAGGATAGCTTGCATCCCGGGAAAAGACACATTATAGGCTACTTTTTATCCCGGAAAATCAAAAAGTTCCCACGGGATTTTTAAAAATCTTTAAAAAAAGAGCGAAGTCCCAGGCATTCCCTAGTAGGGGCGCCAGCCAGGTAACCTCCCAGTGTGCCTGGATGCTGCTGGTCCCTTTTGGATGCGTCCGAGGGGAAGAGCAGTGTTCGGGCCGGTGCGCCCCGGTAACATGGCTAATAATTTCCCTTCGGAGATATTGTTGGCTATGGCTAATGACCTGCCAGGGGGGGAGGTTTCTCCGCGAGTCCCTCTGACTAGCAGAGGGCACAGTGGACGAAGCGTAGGACGGGACACGGGCGACGTGCGCGTCCCAGGGTCGGGGGACGCACTTCGTTGGTGCGTCCCGGAGGTGCGGTGGTGGGGACCGAGCAGGTCCCCAGTGGAGGGTCTGCCTCGGCAGACGTCGCTGGCTGGGTTGCGGTTGTTTGCTTCGGCCGTTCCCGTGACCCAGTCGCCAGGCGACGCGCAGTAGCGCCGCTGGGGTTTAGTGGGTATTCCGGTCGCCTCTCGGCCGGCGAGTCCCACATACCCTCCCTCCGTCGAAAAAAAAAAGGCATTCCCTAGTAAGAAAATAAATAAGCCTATGTAACTACGTGTGATAGAGCAAACTGGAGTAGCTAACTACAACCATGATTGTGGTTAGACTTAAACACAACTTATTAGTAGCGTGGTGAAGATAGACCGCGATTTCAGGAGTGCGACTCCTACACATGCGCTTTGCATACAGTTCCTTGTTTTAAACATCTTCTACGAGGCAAGTTGGACACTTTTACATCATGGTTCGGGTGTGTTTTCCTATTGAAAATCAATAATTCACGTTATTTCATTTTATCGGTACCATTGGTTGCAGTAAGATTTGGAAAACCCCAATTACGTACAAAAGACATCAACGATTTTAGCATGAAGCGAAAATTTTTCAAGCTAAGTCATACATAATAGCTCTGCCAGTTGTTTGCTAATTACTCCGATAAATTGATTATTATATTTGGTATACCTACATTAATATTATTATTTGTGGGAATACGAATACCCACTTATCAAACTGCGCACCACAATGACGATACGTAATTTATTGCGGTAAAACTCTCAAAAATAATAATAAATATTTTATGACAGTACCTACCGTTATACGATTCGGCACCAATTATATTATATGAATATATACATGTATATAATATTTGGTAATTGGCACAATATCTTAATAGTAAACCAAACAGTTTTATTACAAAAGAAAATGGACTACTTAGCACGCAAACAATACTTATAATATTTATTTGAGAAATGCATTGTTTTTATATGACAGGTATCTATATTATCTACATTCTACTCCAACATTATGCCCTTTCCATGCAAAGCGTTCTATAAAATAGGTAGTTAGGTAAAAATAGAGGACTTTGCTTTAAGGAAAGTTCTCTAAGTAAAGACCGGAAGAGGAAAATCTTATAGTTAGACACTTACTAATCTTAATATCTATTCAGAAGGTTTTACTACAAACAAAATTGATTATTGTGATAGAAAATATAGCTGTTGGCTAAATAATTATAAAAATAAAAAGTGACTGACTAACTGACTGATCAATCAAAGCACAGCTCACTTTTGAACGAATCGGGCTGTCTGGCACGCAGATAGCTATTAAGACTTGGGCAACTGCTAAAAATGATTTCTGAAAATTCAACCCCTAAGGGAGTAAAATAGGGGTTTGAAATTTATGTAGACCACGTGAACAAAGTTGCGGGCACCATCTAGTAATGAATATAAGCCGTTTTAGTTAGCTCCGGGTACGATGTTTGTTCAGGTTCCAATAACGAGGCCGAGTGGGTATTCTTTTTCTAACACTTGCATAAGAGTTGGAATGAAGCGATACGCTAACGGAATCATAATAGGTAGGTTGCGTTCTGAGGATTACGTTACACAAACTTTAGGTAGGTGCACATTTTTCTCTGCATTTAGTCGAAGATAATTTATTACTTTTTAATTAAAATGTAACTGAACGATTTCTGTATACTTACATTAAATATATTTCGAAAAATTTAATTCGAGGAAACATTACTATCGATCTTAGGTATAGACCCCAAATCAATCAATATTTTTTTAAATTTCTGTCTGTTTGTCTGTATACGCTTAATCACTCTGAAACTACTGAACGGATTTTAAAGTACCTACCTAACTTGGCATAGTTACCTACTGGTAACAAGGTTCGTTAGTTTAGGAGCTACGATGTCACAGACAGATACACAGATACACACGTCAAACTTATAACACACCTCTTTTTGGGTCGGGGGTTAAAAATAAATATCATATTATTATCATATATCACTTGCTCTTACGCACGTGTACAAAATAGATAGGTACATGATATACTTAAGTGCCTACATAAAAATAAATAATAATTATTACGCATTTTTCCATAATATCTCAAATAGTAGGTATTTTTCGAGAGGCCTTTCTGTTTATTTAATTTTAAAAAATCGCGCGCACTTCGCTCGCGTTTTTTGGTAAAATAGTATTCACGCTTTTAGTAGTAGAAAAAAAAATTTGGAGATCTTATTTATGAAAATAATAGAAAGCACATACCTAATAATATAATATTATACGTAAGTAGATGTAAAAATGGAATCTAGCCACTTGCCGGCAAAACTGCTCGGCCGGCCCTGTATATCTATTTACTTGCGTCGCGTTGTATTGTATGCATAGTCATTTAAAAAATTGTCACCTATTTTATATTATTGTGCAAGCAATTATTACTATTATCACAACTGCGTTATCTTGAAATTGACCATAATAATACATGATTTCTGTGGGCATGTGTGATTTTACTATCTACATAAAATTTGCGGGTTTATAACTACCAGGTACAACTACTTAATGGTGTTTTAATGGTGCTCGTTAAAGTTAAGAATTAAGATAGAGAAAACAATAGATGTATGGAAAAGTCGATTTTTTTACGCTATTAAAGCTATCACACTGATTGAGATAGGTATTCGACGTACTATTGGGAAATTTCGACCTCCGTCTCCGAAACTATTCAGATATTTACTAAGTATCAATTGATAATATGGGTTCAACCTGATAGGATAGTAAAATCTTTGTAAGGGTAAAAATGAATTTTCCAAATGGTTCAGATTTGACGGAGTTACATAGTAGGTAATACCGCTTTCTTTTCCTATCCTGTGAGAAAAACAATGGATTTTTTTGGGATTACAACTACGAGTATTATGTTAACCCAGAGTATTATCTGTAAGTAGGTGCAGAGATGCATTTAAATACGTTTAATAGTGTTAGTAAGAAATACATAATATAGCGTGATGCGCGCACAAACAGAAAAACAAAAATTTTAAAAATAACTGTTTTGGACTCTATATCGATAATACCTAATGCTTTATTAGTTTCATGTCTTTTCTATTTTATGTAATTATCTGCAATTCAAATCGAGGTTGAGATACATTTATATAGCAGAATCTTGTTAGGTCTTCGCTAAATTGTGTTTCGTCAAGGAAGGTAGGTACCATTAATTAGATTTTAGACGAATTTAACAAGCAACATAATCAGAATTTCATAATTTAATGTCCTTCCACGATTCGTCAGCCATCAAAACACTCAGGACAACAAAAGAAGTAGGTACGTAATCAGCTGACCTCCACAACCGGTTAAGTTTTACACGGAAAACCATCAGAAGTAACAAAATTCTATTTTCTTTCAACTTTAAAATTTCCTTACATACCAGAATCAACCTTTGTGTTCGACATGGGTTTACTTATATGTTGTAACAACTGACGACAGTATTCAGCATTCGTCATAGTAAATTAGAAAGCGTACGTCTATACGTACCTACTAGCTACTAATCAAAACCGGGTGGAAAAATAAACGCTCTGTTAATTCTCCAGTACCTAACACAGTACATACTACAATGAGTGGATTGTAAACATAGATAATTCTAAAAGGCAATTTTACAGTAAATACTACTATTCCAGCAAAAATTAATCATCAGATAACGTACGATTAAATCCTTAGTCACAATCACTGTGCAGTGTGTAGGTAAACATTCGTTACTGCTTCATTTTCTTCGAAGTTTTCTATGAAATCCTCAGTGCATTGGAAGGGAATGGAGTTACCTTAAATGCGACAGTGATTTGTGATCTTATAATTCAAGTCACACAGGACGCAACTAATAAATATTTATGCATTTTTATAAAACAAAACTGGACTCACCGTCTGCCAGGCGTCCTTATTTATAATTCAGATACCTACTGTTAATAATTTCCACAAATTTTGTTTAGGCGACCGGCTTTCCTCTTCTTTGGCTTTAGATGTCTTACTCACTGGATACTTCGAAGTTAATATCGAAAGGAAATTATGTCAAAACGTATTTATTCGTTATTTAATCACGTAACGTAGCGTTCTGCAGCGGCGAGATGCTGAGGCAGACTGAAAGAGGGCCAGCCGCTATCCTCTTTTATGCGAGTGTTGGTAAACTGGTATACACGTTCGCGGACAAACCTGCCGTGTCGGTGACAAAGAGGACTTCTCAAATGAAACTGTTTTATTAACCTTAACATACATTACGTTAGTTTTAAGCAAAGCTGAGGTGTTTGCAGTAATTTCGAAAAGAAAGGATTAGCTGCACTTAAGTACTTAGATCGAAATTATCATCACATCACTATACCCGAGCTGCAGACGAACATTTTAAAATACCTACTAATTATACTTATTACACTATAAGTAGATATTTGTACTTAAACTTCTAAATCTAGGTAAATATTTACCTAACAATTTCGAAAATGTGGCGGCAAAATAAAATAGTCAGGGCAAAATTATTTTTAACTCTTCTATAAACTATTTTTGAATTTTTAATTTGGCTTTCAGGTTATTTGGAACCCGTAAATCAGTATATACTTAGGCGGAAAATGAGCCCGGGCCGAGAGCTTTCCACATCACCTAATCTCATAGTTCTATGCATGATAAACTTGATATTTTAATATTTTATATTTCAGTTAGTAGGTACTTAGCTAGATATTACAGCCTAAAAAGCACTTTCTTCATATTACTTACTAGCTGATGTCCGCGAATGTTCGCGTGGATTTAACCTCCGGGATAAAAAGTAGCCTTACATCACTTATCCAGGTCTTTAACTATAACGAAGCAACAAATCACGCCAATCCGTTGCTCTTTTGCAACGTGATTGAAGGACAAACCAATAAACAAACACACTTTCGCATTTATAATAATAGTATTGGTAAAAGCTTTTCACGGCTTATCCATTTAACCGATTTTGACAAAATTTGGTAATAGGTACAGAGTTAGTTTATATTTCGAGGACAAAGAGTTCCCACAGGATTTTTAAAATCGCGATATCCATGCGGAACAAGTCGCTGGAAATGGCAGAGTGAACTATAAATAGTGAGAAAACTCTCGGTTTGATCCTGAATCGCCGGTATGTCAAATATTAGGCAATCAAAGATCAAACTACTGGACGAATGGGGCTGAATTGCATGCAGATAGCTATAATCATGGAGACATCTGCTAAGAAAGCATCTTTGAAAATGCAACGCCCAAGGGGGTGAAATAGCGGTTTAGTGTAGTCCACGCGGACGAAGTCGTGGCCATGAGCAAGGATGTTTTAAAGTTAAACCAATCATTTCATGTTACAGAAACATAAGATGCGTACGAATGCCTACGGCCTACCTAGATACAATATACCTATAGGTACAATAGCAGGTACCTACCCAACCCATCGATACCGATATACCTACATGATTATTAGTAACGGTGGTGCCTAATTAAAATCATGGGTGCATTATAAATAATTAATTAGGTTGTGGTGACTAATCACGTCGGAAGTCACCAATATGTGGGGTATATATATATGACTCCGCTGGTGTTAAATGATACACCCAAAGTTATGTACACTGGTTTATTGTTACCCACATTATATAATACACAATAAGAAAATTTACACTAAAGTTGTATTTACAATGCTAACTAATTATTTACATGGAACAGAATGCGTTCTATTCATTATCGCGAGTCGTCCACGAAAGGGACGCAACGAGTGTCAAAGTAGACTGATGAAACGCACTGAACACTGGGAATCTGGGGAAAGCCTTTTTATAGTCTTTCCCCGTCCACCGTACTTGTTTACGCAAAAGCCAGTAAATACCGGTTCTTACCGGCTGCGCGCAGGTGTGTTTAGCAGGTGCGCTCGCAGCTGCAATATGCAGGTGGCATTCTTGGAATTTGCCCGCCGCGATTTACCGTCGTCACACAACAAACAGTTGCGCGACGACCAAAACGCGGCCTAACCAACCTACAGTGGTCGGTCGCCACATCAGCCCCCCCGGAGACCTTTAGGGTCGATAAAAATCCGGGAACCTAACTCGGCGACCAGAGCGAGAGGTAGTTTGACCTGCAGGTGGTCGCTCTGAAGGAGGGACCGCGATAGAATCCCTCGCAGGTAGAACAGCAGCTGTTGGAGTAACGCTACCTGGTTTATCCGTTAGGATATAGGCTGGCTTCAACCTGTCTATCGAAACGGTAACTATTTTGCCTGCTACGTCGATCTTAAAAAACTTATCATTCCGTTCCACCACCCTAAATGGGCCGGCGTATGGAGGTTGCAACGATCTTCTGACAAAATCCTGTCGTAAAAAGACATGCGAAACCGTTGACAAGTCTTCAAAAACGAATACTTTGCTCGAACCATGGCGAGCAATGGGAGTAGGTTGTAACTTCTTCATATGAAGACGGAACCTGTCAAGAAAATCGGTGTAGTCAGTCTGTTTGTCAGCAGATGGCTCGAATAGATCGCCGGGTAGCCTGAGTGGCTCTCCATAAACAAGCTCGGCACTGGACGCTGAAAGATCGTCCTTCCATGCACTGCGAATTCCTAATAGAACGAGTGGAAGTTGTTCGGTCCAACTATCATTCGCGTGACACATTAATGCTGCTTTAAATTGTCGATGGAAACGTTCCACAAGACCATTGGCAGCCGGATGGTACGCAGTCGTTTTAAGATGTTGAGAACCGATCATTGCTGACAATTTGCTGAAGAGGTGCGACTCAAACTGCTTTCCCCTATCCGTTGTCACCTTTAGTGGACAACCGTAACGGGATATCCATGAGGAAATAAAAGCTTTAGCAACACTCTCCGCTGTTATATCATGAAGTGGTACTGCTTCAGGCCATCGCGTGAATCTATCGACCGCGGTGAAACAGTACCTGTACCCGTCAGAAACAGGGAGAGGACCTACTAAGTCTATGTGGACGTGAGAAAAACGGCTAGACGGAAGTTTGAAATCGCTAACCGGGGCATGTACGTGACGCGAAACTTTAGATTTTTGACAGGCGATACAGGAGCGTGCCCAGTTGCGGCAATCTTTCCTAATACCTGGCCACACGTATCGCTCAGTCACCAATTTAATAGTGGTCCTGGCGCTAGGGTGGCTTAACCTATGAAGGTTATCAAAAACTATCTTTCTAAACTCTGGTGTTATATAAGGGCGTTGCTTAGTACCAGAAACGTCACAAAATAATTTTACAGATCCGTAATGTACTTTTTCTAATTTTAGAGACGAACCGTTTCGTAATAATTCCCTTAATTCGGAATCTGTAGCCTGTGAATTAGCTAACGCGTTTAATAGTCCATCTACCGGTGTAATAGCCTCCGTCCTTGATAGCGCGTCCGCAACTACGTTGTCTTCTCCGGCGATATACCGAACATCCGTAGAAAACTGCGATATGAAATCAAGATATCGAAATTGCCGCGGAGAACACGAATCCAAGGGTTTTCTAAATGCAGAGACTATCGGTTTATGATCGGTAAGTATGTAAAAAGGTTTTAATTCGACCATATAACGAAAGTATTTAACCGACTCGTAAATCGCCAACAGCTCACGATCGTACGCGCTGTACTTACTCTGAGCTGGCGTTAATTTCCGCGAGAAGAAACCGAGCGGCTGCCAATGCCCTTGAACTTGTTGCTGGAGAACCGATCCGATAGCGGAATCAGACGCATCCGTAACGATAGTAAGAGGGGCAGATGAATCTGGATGAGCCAGAAGGGCAGCATCAGTAATACTCTCTTTGCACTTGTTAAAAGCTTCTTCTAAAGCGGGAGTCCAGTTAATTTCGGTACTACTTTTAACTGCTGGGCCACTAAGCAGACCGTGAAGAGGAACCTGTAACTTAGCAGCACCAGTAATAAAACGTCTATAAAAATTTAACGCACCTAGGAAACGCCTAAGGTCCCGAATAGTCTTTGGCCGCGAAAAATTTCGTATGGCCTGGATTCTATCTCCGATAGGTTTAGTTCCGTCAGGAGAAACCAGGTAGCCTAGGAACTCTATTTCCTGAACGCCGAACACGCATTTGCTAGCATTAAGCAAAATGCCATGTTCGTTGAAACGCTGAAAGATTATGCGTAGGTGCTCGACATGCTGTGCCTCATCGACCGAAGCGATGAGTACGTCGTCGATAAATGGAAAACAGAAATCAAGATCCCTTAGGACTTCGTCCATAAAACGCTGAAACGTTTGGGCAGCGTTGCGCAAACCGAAGCTCATGTATGGAAATTCGAAAAGTCCGAAAGGTGTCGTGATTGCCGTCTTTTGTACATCATCAGGCGCTACAGGAATCTGATTATAAGCACGCACTAGGTCTAGTTTACTAAAAATTTTACAACCGTGAAGATTATGAGAGAAATCGGCGATATGCCGTACCGGGTATCTATCCGGTACGGTACGAGCGTTAAGCGCCCGGTAGTCACCGCAAGGTCTCCAACCCGTGTCCTTTTTAGGCACCAAATGTAAAGGCGATGACCAAGGACTCTCAGATCGGCGCGCGACACCCGTGCGAACCATATCTTCAAACTCCTGCTTCGCTATTTTTAACCGATCCGGCGCCAACCGCCTCGGTCGAGAGCAGGCGGGCGGCCCAGGTGTAGTTTTTATAAAATGTTGCGTTTGATGTTTACATTCCCGCTCTAGAGGAGATCCGGTCGGCCTCACAATGTCAGGGAACTCCATCAGCAATTGGTGGTATTTAGAATCACCAGTAACCGTGACTTTGACCTTAGGGTAAGCGCACGCGGATGCAACCAGGGCAGCTGATGTAAGCGACGTAGTCTTATCAACTAAACGAGCGCCTCGAACATCAACAAGTAAATTATAAAAACATAAAAAATCAACGCCAATAATAGGTTTGCTGACATCGGCAATTATAAAACGCCAGTTAAAAGAGCGGCGCAGACCTAAATCTAAGGTAACGCTTAGCCAACCATAAGTAGCTATGACGGTGTTATTGGCAGCAAAGAGTTCAAAGTTCGTCTTTGGACGTTGCCGTTTACCTAAATAACTAATCGGGAAAACGCATAAGTCCGATCCCGTATCAACTAAAAACTGCACTTTAGTCTTTGCGTCGGTTACGAACAATCGACCGCACACCGAATCACACTTATGGTAGGGGACCGAATTACACTCTTGGTAGGGGACAACATTACACTTGTAGTAGGGGTCATCCTTACACTTGTAGTAGGGGACAAAATTACACTCTTGGTACGGGGGAGAATCAGACTCGTGGTAGGGGATCGCGGCCGACGTAGACGGCCGCGCTACTTTAAAAAATGGCACGGTGATTTGCACTTAGCTGCCTTTGCGCCGAACTTCTCGTGATACCAACACAGAACCTGGCCGTCGGCGCGGGAGCGGCTGCGCGACTTGTGTGCGCCGCAGCCGCGTCCGCGCGGTCTCGAAGGGTGCCGCCCGGTGGTGCGGTGACCACTCACCGCCTCCAGAGCTTCGAATCTCGCCGCTAAATCATCTAATTTCCTATTCACTTGGGTTAACGCGAAAGAAGAAGACGCGGCGGCGACCTGCGTATTATGCGCGGGCGAAGCCTCATGGACCTTGTCGGCCAAGAGGGCCACCTGGTCTAACGGTAAGCTTTCCTGCATTGCAATGATACTTTGCAGCAGGTTAGGCAACCGGCTCGACCACAAGGTGCGTAGGAATTCGTCGGGATATCCGGCGCCCGCCAAACTCCGTATGTGCCGCAAAAACTGACTAGGTTTGCGGTCACCCAGCTCCTCACTCATTAACAGCTGTTTGAGCCGTTCACCGCGCGACGCGGATAATCGTTCGATGAGCTGAGTTTTTAAAACTTCGTATTTATTTTCCGAGGGAGGACTCACAATAACATCCTGCACCTCGGCCGCGTATTTGTGTTCGAGCACTGAGATCACGTGATAAAACTTGGTATTGTCCGCGGTGATGTTAGCTAAAGAAAATTGTCCTTCAAGCTGCGCGAACCAAAGTTTTGGTTTCTCAGGCCAAAACGGTGGAGTTTTAACACCGATCCGGAAAAGTTTAGAGTCAGTCGCGTTTTCACTCGCGCACTGTGTGTCCGGCATTATTTAAAATTTTACGTAAAAATAATAAAAATTAAAAATAATTTACGTAATTATTTAAACACAAATATTAAAAATGTTGATTTAAAATTGTCGGAAAGTCACCAATATGTGGTGACTAATCACGTCGGGGTCACCAATATGTGGTGACTAATCACGTCGGAAGTCACCAATATGTGGGGTATATATATATGACTCCGCTGGTGTTAAATGATACACCCAAAGTTATGTACACTGGTTTATTGTTACCCACATTATATAATACACAATAAGAAAATTTACACTAAAGTTGTATTTACAATGCTAACTAATTATTTACATGGAACAGAATGCGTTCTATTCATTATCGCGAGTCGTCCACGAAGGGGACGCAACGAGTGTCAAAGTAGACTGATGAAACGCACTGAACACTGGGAATCTGGGGAAAGCCTTTTTATAGTCTTTCCCCGTCCACCGTACTTGTTTACGCAAAAGCCAGTAAATACCGGTTCTTACCGGCTGCGCGCAGGTGTGTTTAGCAGGTGCGCTCGCAGCTGCAATATGCAGGTGGCATTCTTGGAATTTGCCCGCCGCGATTTACCGTCGTCACACAACAAACAGTTGCGCGACGACCAAAACGCGGCCTAACCAACCTACAGTGGTCGGTCGCCACAAGGTAATTGGAAAAATCCAATGAATAACCGTTCGCATAGAATGTAGGTGCTATAAAATAAAGGCACCTTATTGACCAATTATCCTTATTAACCAGCTCATAAAATAATTATAAGATAAGACCTACACAACACGGCCAAATAAAAAGGATTAGTCGAAGTAGGTAAGTGTACTGAATTAATAAAAATATTTAGTTAACTAAATAATTACGAACTAAGTAAGTACTCTGTGTCATAAGTCATAAGTAGGTAGGTACTTAGATATTAATTAAGTAATTGTTGTGAAAAAATCCCCGTCCATAGAACTGAGGATTATCATAATGATAAGGGTAGGCCGGTGGCCGCGAAGTAGGTAAGTAGGTGTATTTACCTAGGTACTCTAAACTTGCATCCACAGCAACATTTTACTATTTTCCTCTTAGTGATTGATTTTTATATTAAAATATTTATTAGGCAAGTTAGTAGGTACATCCAACCTATTTCTGTCAACTTTGACGATTTAGGATCTATCGAAATATTACAATCGGTGATGTTGACGACAATCGACTAGTTTTTAGATACTTATCATCATCATCGTCATCATTTTAACATATTGTCAGCCTCTCACAGCACAGCTCCCCTCCACACACGTACGCACGAACGCATCCACGCACGCACGTCTACACACGCGCACACACACACACATACGCAGTACACACACACAAAAATTTACATTGGTACATATTGACCGATTTTCTATAGGTACCAGAACTGTCAAACCCTCGAATTTATTCCTCAGATAAAAGTTATCTGACGATTAAAAAATCGGCCCTTAGTGTGATGCAATTATGTACCTACTCTATTGAATAGGTAACTTTAGATATGAACCTACTGACTCTATAATATAGCAGTGTTTTGTTCAAGCTTGTATACCAAAGAATCGACAGTATCAGCACTGAAAAAAGTTGTTTCGTTCGATATTCATGACCTGTGTCAGTAGAACACAGGCATTCACTTAGAAAGTCTGAATGTTCGCGTGATTGATCTATTGTCGGCTCTTATCAGTGACTGCAGATTAAATGCGACCCCAATGATCTTTGGCTACCCGCGGGGCAATTGTGATTTTCAAACTTAAGGCGGCGGTATATACCAGGTATAATTTCAAATCTAGAGATGGCGATACACATTGTATCGGCATCTCTCTTAGACGCCCCTGAACCGGTTGCGAATCGCCACAGTGTAGATTAATCAGTATCGCATTGCTTCTGCATTTTAATCTGCGTACTTTCTTGCAGTATTTACATATAACATCAGAATCGACTGCATTCGACTTCGCTAAGTTCATGTTCACACGTGTTAAGATTGCATGTACATAAAATTATTTTTACAAGTAAAATGCTGTTTTATATACTTTGTAATCCACACTGATGCCACTTGGCATTAAATAGTAAACAGTGAACAGTGTTCCCTAGTTACTGATTAAAATGATTTGAATATCATTTACAATCAATAGTTTAAATACTTTTATTGCTTTGTATACTTACCTAACAAGAAATAGCTGATGCCTATTGTTTTAGTTTAGAGTCATCTCTTTACAATCATAATATCAGGTATCTTTTACAACCTGCGTGTTTTACGTATGTGTGTGTATAAGGGGTTACTTCAGATTAAAATGGACTTAAATGTCCTTGATTTAAGGTCACTAATTCGATATCACCGATTTTACTTTCTGGTTCGGTTATACCTAAATTACTTAGCACCGAAATCCATACTTCCATACTAATCCATACTAATATTATAAATGCGAACATGTGTCTGTTTGTCTGTCTGCTACCTTTTCACGGCCGAACAAACCGATTCTGATGAAATTTGGTACAGGATTAGCTTATATCCCATGGACGGACATAGGCTACTTTTTATCCCGGAAAATCAAAGAGTTCCCACGGGATTCCTAAAAACCCATGCGCTAAATCGATTTGTGTGAAATTTGGTACTGAGGTAGCTTGCATCCCTGTTATTGACAAAGGCAACTTTTTATCTCAGAAAATCAACCAGTTCCCACGGGATCTTTAAAAACCTAAATACACGCGGATGAAGTCGCGGGCATCCTCTAGTTATCTATCAAAGTTTCTATTTATTTCATTTCGATATTTATCGGGGTTATAAAATGCTATTGTGTGTAGTGTGCAAAAACAGCTGATAAGGATTCGTTCAACCGGTTCACCGGTTTGAATGTTTCCATTCACACCACTAGCTGTAGACGTATGGACGAAATTGAGCTTTAAAACAAGGCTGTTAAGGTCCAATACCATTCTATCAACGTTGTAAAAACTCGTACAATACATAACGATACCTAATGCTCTAAAATATGCTCGAGACGAGTGAAGTGATTACACTTACCTTTTAAAACATTTTATCAAATTTCGTAGAATTAGATCGTAAAAACACAGTAACATCAGATTAAAATGAACCTAAATAACCTTAATTTAAGGTCCCAAATTCAAAAACACCGATTTTAATTTTTGGTTCTGTCTGAATGGCTATACATGAATGGATTAACTTGAGCTATAAAACAAGGCTGCTAAGGTCTATTTCACGTTAACGTTCTCAATATAAACCTATCTGCCAGTTTTGACCATTAATGTGGTGACCATTAAACTTGGCCTTGAAAAAGATACTTCATAAGGATGAAAGATTATATATAGTACGGACAAGTCCAAGTTTCTTAAATTGTTACTAGTTGATAATAATAATACCATCATTCATATTTACTTACATCTTATAGGTAAATTTAATCCTATATCTTATTTTTATATCTCAACAACACTTTCCACAATCATCATGTACAAATCAAGTCCTAGAAGTAATGAGTAATTCAATGAAACTATAGTTAGCACCGATATCATACAAGTTACTATTTATTACATTTCGCTAATGATCGGGGTCGTAAAATCCTATTGTTCTATATTATCAAAACATTCACAGTAAAAAAATATTTTACAAGCTTTAGGGGTGCAAAAACACTTGAAAGGTATTATATGCACCTGCAGCCATAACAGGATAACATTATAAAATATTTCGTTTGTATAAAAAGCTGTTTTGTTTATAATCCTCGTTTTCGTTTATTCAATATGGTTACCTTACAAAGCATATTATGCGCTCGAGAAGTCAACTACTGGACAAAGTCAACAATGGATTATAATATTTTATAGCTCTTTTGTTATTTTTAGATTCGGGCCATTGATTTACATTTAAAAAATTTAAATTTGTAGTAATTATGATCTCTAATTCAGAAGCTTTGAGCTACCCTCTTCAAGCCTACCCCGTAGGTAGGCTTGAAGACCGTCAAAAATAGTACTGCGACTTACTAATACAATGCAGAGTCTGAGCCTGGTGGTGATTTTGAAGTTTGAAAAGGTGCAATAGATTCTCTCTATAACTTAGACCCGTATTAAGACAGGATTTTGAGACATTGGATCTGGAATTGACCAAATTATCGTACAACAAAATTTCTCACGGACTAATGAAAGCTATGAACAAACGATTTCAGTAGTTAGATTTCATTAATTTTCTTACATTTCGATTCAAAACAATAAAATCAGTCAGAAAAATAGATACACTAATTTGACATTCCAAAACGAAGTAACTCTCATCTTAATAACAATTTGATGTATACTTTAAAAGTAACTGTATAAGGTAAGTTTTACAACAAATATTTTAACACCGATATTCCAGTGTTAGTCTAAGTGAGTGAGAACACAAAAGCCATTAAGATCCTTTGTATCGACAAAGGCAAACACAATAGGATCTTTTATTTCTTGTAAATTGGACTAGCTTTATGACAAAAAGTAGGTATGAAATTTTGCTTTGCACATGTTCAACTTTTGGCTGAGATAATAAAGTCTAAGTTGAAGGATATTGAATAAGATACATACTTATTTTTGTATCTATAAAACATTTACGACACCACAATTTTCGGTCAAACTTATTATTGACTTATAATACTTAGTGACGTATATACATATCAAACCGGCCAAGTGCGAGTCAGACTCGCGCACCAAGGGTTCTGTACTAGTGTATTTTTTCCGACATTTTGCACGATAAATCAAAAACTATTATGCTTAAAAATAAATAAATAAACTGTTTTAGAATATACAGGTAAAGCCCTTTTATATAATTCCCCACTTGATATAGTTATATTACTTTGAAAACTGAAACACATTTTTTTTGTGATGAAACCATAAATTCATGGTTTTTGCCAAATTTCATGATTTTAGGTCAACAGGAAGTACCCTATAGGTTTTCTTGACATTCGGACATACAGACAGACATAGACAACAAAGTGATCCTATAAGGGTTCTCTTTTTTCCTACGGAACCCTAATGAATGATATCATTGCATAGCAAGTAAAGAAAATATCAATTATAACACCTTGGATAATCTTGGAAACATTTGAGACTTGAAATTGGATGTTATTTTCATAATCATCATGACCATCATCATCATCATCATTATCTGCCTGTGGATGTCTACTATTGGACATAGGCCTTCCCTAAAGAGCGCCACCACACCCGGTCCTCAGCCTTTCTCATGCAGCCACTTCCCGCCAGCCACTTTATATCATCAGTCCAACGTGCTGGAGGGTATCCCACATTACACTTACTTATACGTGGTCTCCACAGATAGACAGACATATAGAGAGATAGACAGATAGACAGACCACAAAGTGATCCTATAAGGGTTCCTTTTTCCTTTTGAGATACGGAACCCTAATTAATGATGTCATTGCATAGGATGTGAAGAAAATAATAATTATAAGCCTTTGGATAACCTTGGAAACATCTCGGACTTGAAAGCGGATGTCATTTTCATAATCATCATGATCATCATCATCATCATCATCATCATTATCAACCTGTGGATGTGCACTGTTAGACATAGGCCTTCCCTAAAGAGCGCCACCACACCTGGTCTATTTATTTTTATTTTCAAATTATAAGTCCTGGTCCATAATGACCAAATATTAGTTTCACTACACTGCAATCTAATATTTACTGAAATCTTTTAAAACTTAAATTATTTTTTAATATAATAAATGCACAATATCAACTTATCTTAAAATCTAGAAAAATCCTAAATAAATATACTTTATAACCTAGTACTTAATTTACTACTCTATGGCATTCTTACGACATTCCACCAGACAAAATGCTTATGAAACCCGATACAGGTCTTACCGCGCTGAGGCGACGGGTATGACTGACAAGATAACGTAATTACGGCCCATAACACTCAACAATAGGGTCGAAAATTCTTTGTACTCGCTCTGTACGCGATTTGAAGAGAATAAGCGAGGAAAGCGTGAAATCAAATAATTTAGAATATAATTTGAAATATAGCACTTACTGTGAAATGATCGGACCGAAATATTTATTTGATTGTTTTACACCTATGGTGAAAGTTACGTCTTTAAGAGCTTTGTCATTAAAGAGAAAAACCCAAAAGTCTAAGGTTTTAGACCAAACTTCTGATTTTTTTTCTATCGAGGAAAGTTTGTCCAATCATGTTTTTATCGGACCAAATCCAAGGGCATATAATGAAAAATATTATATATTAATTTCAAATTTTTCGATCCATGCGTTCCTAACTTATTTCCATTTTAGTAAACTTTAGTATCGACGAAAACGGAGACCGCCGCGTTAATCAAGCGTCTAAACTCTAGGTACATTGGCGCTGCGTCAAGCGAAGCTACAAGCAACGAATTATTTAATTTCAAAAATAAATTACTGAACTTTATCTCCAAGTCATACCTAATGTGGAACAATATTATGCGAATTGCGACACATTGATTCACGGGGTTCCAGACGAAATCTATACTAATATTATAAAGAGGAAACCTTTGTATTTTTGTATTTTTGTATTTTTGTATGTTTGTATTGAATAGGCTCAAAAACTACTGGACCGATTTCAAAATTTCTTTTACCATTACTTAGAGGGATTCTTCCGAATCCGTATAGGCTATATTTTATCTCGGAAAATAGATAGGATTTTTCGTGGTAGTGAAAATTGTGGAGTAAGGCGTCGAAAAAACTGCCGTACGTTAACGATTCTCGCGAACGCTGCCTAAATGGTTAGAGATGTATGGTTGACTTCTATAGAAAAGTTGTAGAACTCAATAATGCCTACAAAAAAGTCCGCGATAGTATAAACCAAACATTTATATTTTAGCCATTATAACCACTTTTCCATAGAACACCCGTGCGAAGCCGGGGCGAGTCGCTAGTTATGTTATAAAGATTTTGCACTAATATGCTTTGAGCTTTTAAAAACTAAAAGTAATAAGATCTTTTATTTTATAATATTTGTGATAAAGTTTATAGAGTATGGACATAAAGAAAACATTCAGGTAAGTAAACCATTTGTATATTTCAATAAAATTATATCAAATACAAAGTATACAACGAAGAAAATGAAAATTATTATGCATTACAAACTGACGCGACGTTTCATAGTCAATTATCGAAATATAAAAAAAATATATTTCAATGTATTTTTTACATAACATAAGTACTTCAATTTATTATGCTTTGTTCGTATAAGGCACTATATGTAGTCATCGTATCGTATCATATTTATTATACATCGAAATCATTCAAAAAAATCTATTTTTACGGTACGGTAAGTATATAAATTGTATTGTACTTAATAAGGAATGTTAACATATTTTAAGACGTTATGTGTCACGTAACTAATCGTGGTATGTAAAAACCCCTGATATACAACTATGATTGTAAAATAATATACAGCAAAATATGTAAAATACTTATCAACATTTCATGTGAAATGCTATTGTTAAAATTAAAATAGTTTTAACTTTATTGAACGTCGATCTTTCGTAATAATCTTATAAACAAAATTTTATTTCGGCAGTTTCCCAACTTCATAAAAATAGGCAGCAAAAAGTTTAATCTGAAAAAGAAAGAAAAATTACTAAAAAAAATGTTTACGTGTAGTCGTTGCGTTGCATACATATGCGAAAAAACCGATCAAATAGTCTGACTCGCACACAAAGGATTCCGTACGTAAAAGAAATAACACTTGATTTTTTTTTAATTTCATGTCCGTCTGTCTATCAGCGGGCCATATCTTTAACCGTGATATGTAGAAATAGTTGAAATTTTCACAGAATATGTATTTCCATTGCCGCTATAAAAATAAATAATAAAAAAATTAAAATACGTGCAATGAAAATTAAAAAAAATTAAAATGTGTAATTAAAAGGTGGTTTTGAAAGAATTCGGTACAATAACAAAGATTTAAAAATTGTTCCCCGGCCCCGTATGTTTTTAACCCCCGATCTATGTATCTGTCTGTGGCATCGTAGCTCCTAAACTAATGAACCGATTTTAATTTAGTATTTTTTTCTTTGAAAGGTGGCTTGATCGAGAGTGTTTTTAGCTATAATTCAAGAAAATCGGTTCAGCCGTTTGAAAGTTATCAGCTCTTTTCTAGTTACTGTAATCTTCACTTGTCGGGGGTGTAGTAAATTTTAAATTTACACTTATTAAGGCTATAGCACCATGTTCTTTCCACTGGCGTTTTGCAGTATGGTCGTGGGAATTGATCCATCTACAGAACAGTCTAGGAACACGTAACACTTACTCCCTCGATGTAGTTGCGCACGTTGAGTTTCTCGTTCTGCGAGTGCGCCATATCGTCGCCGGCGCCCATTGGCAGCAGTAGCACATTCTTGCCGCTGGCCTCTTGCAGTGTGATCGTTACGGGTATAGAACCTCCTTCACGAGACATGTCGGGGTCAGTCTGTATAAAAATGCAAGGTAATATATAAGACCACATCTAATGAGGCTCAAAAATACTAGAGCAAAATGAAAACAATTCTACTCAGGACGGAAGGTTCCCGCAGCAAACCACAGTATTCAGTGTTACATCCCAGTCTCGAAAACATGTTTCTACCAGTGATTACCGCTGGCCATGATCATTTACAGCACCCGAGGAATTGCCAATGCATTGTTGATTTTCTCTTTCAACTGGTCAGGCTATCAATGGTGAGCATTTTAGCTTAGCATATACTATAGCATATTCTAGCCAAGTTGCACAGTATTGTGCAATAATAGACTTGGACTAACTCAAATCACGAGCATCTAGCGTGACCAAAACCCACGATTTAGTAACGCTTACCCGTGAAGTAGTCTTATGCCCTTCCAAAAAAGACTACTCAGTTGAGGATAAGCATTATTGAAGTGTGGATTTAGGTCACACAGTGCTATAAAAGCCTTTGCACATCGCATAGTTCCTTAAAATCGACTACTGCGCAAGTTCAAATTTTGTGAGACGGATTAGTTACCTGGTAAATGAGCTTGGTGGCCCTGGCGGCGGCCTGGTAGTGCGGGTGGTCGGGGTCCTCGGTCCAGGCGCGGCCGCTCTGCGCTGAGATGCTCATCTTGTTGGGAGAGCCACGCTCGGCCCACTGCACATAAAACAAGCAAACACTAATAACCAGCTGAATTCTTCCATCTATTTGTAATCTAGTGGTCTATAGAGTCCGACCGAACGAAGATCGATTTCTGGCCGAAGCCGAAGCCGCTTATTCGGCTACCACCACAACCGTCGCGTCGACCGAAGTCTTCCTTCGCCTTTTCCATTGCCTTCACGTATTCGTAGTTTTCTTCAATTTTGGCGCTTACTAGAAAACCTTCGGCGTTGGCCAATTTTGGCCGAATCCCGACTTTAATCAAGATATGTACTAGTAGGCGGTACGTTTTAGTAGCTCTCGAAAACCGGACATTAAGTTCGGTAACTTTTAAACAAGCTCCATTAAGATTAAGTCCATTTAACTCTAGTTTTATAATATCAAAATTCAAGAAAACCGTAGAAATTTTCGAGATTCGCTATATTACATATTTTAATAAAGTGAGCAGAATAAATTATACCTTTTTGTTAACATAGTCAAACACTAATTTTTCGACCTCCTCGGGCTCCTGGTTTGGCACGATGCGGATGGAGAATTTACCGACCACTTTTCCTGGAATAACGGTCTTCGCTCCCACTTGATGGTGAGCACCTTTAATGGATGAAAATATATTATAATCTAATAACGATAATCTCTATCGATAATACGAGTATAGACAAGTAATATTTAGATGTTTAGTTTATAGTAAACATCAAGACTCGTGGCAATCGCGACGTAAACCGATTTGCTCTAGGCTTGTGCATGGTATTACCGATCACATATTATGTCCGATTGCAATCACTGGTGCTTAGCCTTATCGATATTCGGCGCTTCACTAACGTCAAAGTCCTGTGAAAACGAGCGAGAGCCAAATATCTTTGATATCTTTTCCACGTTTTATATCCGCCAGTCTTACATGTCTAGGCGTTTACTATATCAATAAATATATTATTAAAACTTCTCTATCAAACGTTCATGCTAGGTGAATTTGCCACTGTGGCTAAGGAAAATATAGAGGAAAAAACAATAACAAGATGTTTCTTTGAAGATTGAGTTCAATCAATTTGACCTCTTTGATTCGAATTTTTCCTGTGTTGCGGCAATCTTCAAAAGCGATAATGTTGTTTTCAAATGAAATTGCGTCGCAATAATAATAAAGCTATGAATGAATACAACGTAAGTAGAATAAAAAGGTAAGTACTTAATAAAATGCTGTTTACAAAAAATAGAAACCAAGGCACTTGTCCCACCGCTGACTAGGAAGCGACTAGCTACCGACTATTTTCTCACTCAAGACAGTACACTCGATGTACCACGTCAATGAAAGGGATATTTGAACAGTTGATCGCTGATTGTGCACGCTGTCGGCGAAACCTTCCACTTCACTAGTTTGTTGCAGCGACAAGAGTTATCAAAGAAAAACTCGCTCAGCGACGTTCCTTAGCGGTCAAACTAATCGCACAATTTGTGCAGGGATCAATTAATGTATGTCTCGAGTAATTGCCTATCCTATCTATAAGTAGCTATCTCAACCAGGTACACACTCGCTTCTCGTTGCTCGCAAATTCGTTTCTAGTTTTTAGCTCAATTCGTTTATCGCTACGTCGGCGGTCAGATAAGTGCCTTGCATTGAATATTTATTTTTAGTAAAACTTGAGTCAACCGTAGTTTACCTTCAATGCCATGGAGAGATAAACTGGGATACCGCCAGCGGTGCATTAGCAGTTGTTCTTTAACAGCATTGTGTGGGAGCTTATAGGCGTCTATGGACTTTCTGAAAGTCAGAAATAACGTTTAATCTTTAACCACTTAGAAGCTTTAAAAGCCCTTAAGGTTTCTTTTGCAGGATAATTTACTGTTTTACATCCGAAATAAATAATAATTAAATCAATCCATCCTTATAATCTATCTGTGATCTATCGATAAGTTTCTTAGCAACTTCGGTATTTGTCAAAAATTGTACCTCTATTTTACCTTAGGGGTTGAATTTTCAAAAATCCTTTCTTAGCGGATGTCTACGTCATAATAACTATCCAGTAATTTAAGCTGTGTGTCGGTAGGTCGGTCGGTCGGTCGGTCGATCGGTCAAAATGTACTTAATAATTTATCTGATATTTAATAAGTATTCAAATATAGTATAGGGAATTAAGATAATATTTATCTTATTATCAGTTCAAAATTGATTTATAGAAATCATTCGATAAAATAAATGTTATCTTGTTTGTTACCTAGCAATTTATACTGAAATAGGCACCTATCGTAAATTTCACTTCTGATACCTTCATACGTATCTGAAGCGATAGCGTAACTTATTTTGTAATGCAATAAGTAGATGTTTTATGTTCTAAAGCTACTTACCTAAATACATATTATGTACTTTTAAAAATACCATTAAAGATTTAGTTATATAATTTCTAAAGATTCTGCTAATATACTTATGAGTTTAGTTATTAACTAAACTCATAAAATCAGAATCTACACAATGAGATGTACTCCTTATTTGCTACCAAATCATATTATCCATACTAATATTATAAATGCGAAAGTGTGTCTGTCTGTCTGTCTGCTACGTTTTCACGACCCAACCGCTGAACCGATTTTAATGAAATTTGGTACAGACTTGGAATACATTCCGGGGAAGGACATAGGCTACTTTTTATCCCAGAAAATCAAAGAGTTCCCATGGGATCTAAAAAAATCGAAATCCACGCGGGCGAAGCTGCGGGCATCCCCTAGTTTTTTATATTTTTTCTTTGCGTATTTTTTTCGTCGTACCTACGTCCTCCGTGTCATATTTTTGTCATGACGTCGTATTTCGACCGCCTCAGAGTGCTAAAACTAGCAAACTATCAAGCTAATGTATCAAAACTATTATGTTGTTTGAGAGTTATAAGGGAACATGAAATGAACTTACATACTAATAACACACAGTCATACATGTGCTAAACTAGATTTAACTATTTTACAGTCTGGTGAATAACAACGTACCTGTACGCCTCAGGGTCGAAATCAATTGTATTGTAAAGCTGTTTTTCAGTCTCTAACAATGGAGCAACAGATTTGTAGATATCTGTTATGAGGATCTTGCCATCTTTATCAACCAGAGTGTTCATGAGATATATTAAATCTGACATTGCTGAAAATTAAACTTTATAATTTAATAACTCTAAATACCTAAAGACCTGACACTTATGATTATTTAAAAACTACTGTAGTATGTCATAGAGATAGAAAGACTTTTATACAGATAAACTTTTACAGGTGAACACTGGGTCAGGATGCCATTCCCACCGTGAACGAACAGGAAACTCGGCAGATGCTCTTTTCAAATATTTAATTTACAATATCATGCAATATATGAATAATTTGCAGTCCATGCATGACTTGATGTAGATCTTAACTAAAAATAGAAATAGTAATATTTTACTAATATGTCATGTATTTTTGTTTACTCCGAATAAATAACAGAGCTAAAACCTTCAGACTGCCTTAGTTAAAAAGTTAAAAACAAAATTACTACGGCTTCGCTGCAGCAACAAAACAATATCAATGATTGTGTCTTTTAAAAGAATCAATAACCGGATGCAAACATCCTGTTCACTGCCTGATTATTCTGATATCTTGTATGCTAGAGTAAGTAAATAAATCTATACTAATATTATAAAGAGGAAACCTTTGTATTTTTATATTTTTGTATGTTTGTATTGAATAGGCTCAAAAACTACTGGACCGATTTCAAAATTTCTTTTACCATTACTTAGAGGGATTCTTCCGAATCCGTATAGGCTATATTTTATCCCGGAAAATAGAAAAAATAAATGTCCACCCGTGCGAAGCCGGGGCGGGCGCTATGATATAATAAAAACCGGCCAAGTGCGAGTCAGACTTGCGCACCGAGGGTTCCATAATTGGGTATTTTTTCCGTAATTTTGCATAATAAATCAATTTTTTGTGATAACTACAAATTCACGGTTTTCGGATTTTTTCCTTTATTTGTGCTATTACCTATCTAACTACCTGCCAAATTTCATGATCAGACCGACAGATATATAGACAGAGGGATGGACGGACGGACGGATGGAGGACAGACAGACTGAGAAGAATCATGTAATTTTGGTAATTTAAATTCATTGAAAGTGACCACTGATTGGACGTAGTTGCATTATATTTTTGCACACTGTCTGAGGCAGTCGGTTGTGTTTGGGTCTTACTATTGTAGTGACATCTGTTATTTACCCACAATTACACAAAACAAATATGATAATGATTATTTTCAAAAGTATCAGCCATAGTTACCTATTTAAGTTACAAATATTAATTACCTTCATAGACAGTTCCCCCATAAACTCCACTGTGCAGATCCATTTTGGCACACTCAATTTCCAAAAAGTAATAGCTAATGCCTCTCAAGCCATATGTGATGCAAGGCTTAGTGGTGCCCAGCCAGTAGTTATCCGAAATGCACACATAGTCAACCGTGTCAAAGAAACCTTCAGGCTTTAACTTTTCCATGAGCAACTCATCAAGTCCTTGTGAGCTAGATTCCTCCATACACTCAAATATAAATTTTAAATTCACTGGCAACTGTTGACAAAACATGAGGATCTAAGACTGAAATGTATAAAACACATTTTGAATTTGCTCAGACTTAAGACACTGTTAAAGTAAGACAGCGTTATATGACATAAATCTGTCTCATTTTAACTGGAACTTAAGTCTGAGCAAAGTCAAAGTATGCTATATAGATTTCAGCCGAATTCATTTCAAACACCATTTTTCTCACTGTAACTTATACTTTAAACTTATATATAGATATACTTATACTTAAGCTTTTACTTATAGCAACTTAGTAAAACACTTTAACCGAAGATGGTCTGTTTGATTGATTGAATTACATACTTCTGAACTTCCTCTTGCCTGTGGTACAGACCTGACGGAAGTAGTACATGCATTGATGAGACAGACTGACACAATATTATTTATCACTTTTCTGTCTGTTGTGTGTATTATTAATCACTTTCAATCAAGCAATAAAATTAAATCCTATGGCATGCATTACTATATTATGCTATGCTATGAGTACATACCTCAGATCCAACATTTTTATAAGCATTGATGGCATGTAGCCAACCCAACACTGGCCCTTTGTCATCCGTAGACCCTCTCCCAAATAACTTTCCATCTCTCTCAACTAATTCAAAAGGCTCCGAGTTCCAACCATCTGACATTAAGGCTGGTTGTACATCCAAATGGCCATATATGCAGATTGTGTTTTTTTTAGGATCCTAAATCAAGTGTAAATTAAAAATTTATAACACCCCCGACAAGTGATGTTACGGTAATAACTAGAAAAGAGCTGATAACTTTCAAACAGCTGAACCAATTGGTAATATAAGAACTTATTCTCATTATATATTTTTTTTTCCTTTTGCTACTGGCCTAGGAAGAGACCCATTACATTATCAATATTATCACGCGATACGCGATATCGCGATTCTGTATCGAGGAAATACTTATTGATGGCATTGATCAGTATCACAATGTATCTGGATGTTCTTGAAGTCCTGCGATGCTAGAATCACGATACAGTATTGATAGTGTAACGCCTGACTTCAGGTAACAAATAAATAACTTACATTTCCCAAAACAGCAACAAGAACCGGGGGTAGTTTCACTTGCTTACCCTCAAGTGTTTGGAAGCCAATATCCCTAAGTTCAGTCGACGCACCGACTTCTTTCAACTTATTCTGCATCCACTCTACCATACGGACACAGTCATCGCGGTGCTTAGCGTCACTTGAAACCGATGGAATTGCAACAGCCTCTTTTAGAAGGCTTTTATATGATTCAACATTCTGATCGACGTACTGAAATATCTGAGGTAGTGCCTTCTCAGCTGCCATTTTCTTCGGCACTTGTTTGCGATCGACTGAGTATGGATAACAAAAGGGGCGGAATTTATTACTTGGTGATGCTATCACCGGCAATCTACTACAACCACATAAAACTCGTAATGTTCTTGTTGTAATCAAAGTAGGCGACATTTCAACCAACCAAACCAAAATTGAACTTGACACTGACAGTGATAGATGACATTTGACAAATGACATTCATTTTTTAATAACGTGCTCTGTGGGTCTGGATTCCTGTTTTTTCGAAGCTTCATACTGAACCATTTTTTTAGGGTTTTTTATTTTATTGGTCGTGCCTTAAGGTGGAAGCGATGGGCCTGCCCGCGAATACTTTAATAAATCGATACTTTAATTAATTTCTTAAACTGGACCTTTTTAAGTAAAGATTTTTGTATAAACCTGTGAGGGTGATACTGCCACTGTCGGAATCAGAATGCCATAAGCCTACGCTGTCGTATTAGTTTACAAATTGCGAAAAACCAAATTAAATTTGAATTTCGCGGGCAAGCCGGTCTCATGCCCCTTATCGTCGAGCTATAAAACTACTAGCTGACGCCCACGACTTTGTCCGTATGGATTTAGGTTTTGCAAAGTCCCGTAGGAACTCTTTGATTTTCCGGGATAAAAAGTAGTCTGTTAATCCAGGGTATAATCTATCTCCATTGCAAATTTCAGCCAAATCCGTTGAGTAGTTAGTTTTTGTGTGAAACAAACATACACATAAATTTTCGCCTTTATAATATTAGTTTGATAGTAGAAGTATGGATGTTTAGCATGCACTACCAGAGCGTAGTGATTATATACTCTTTGTACCAGAGTATAATCAGGAATTTCAAGCGAATTTGCAGAGTTATCCAAAGTAAATGCGTCGCAATTGCTGATGCAAAAAATGGCTTTTATACTAATTATAAGTAAACTAAATAAGTACACTTACCTAATGACTTAGAAAATAGTTCCAATGAAATAATTTCATATCAAGGTTCCCCAAGGAAGTACGATAGGGCCCATACTTTATTAACTGAACGCAAAAAGTTAAAATTTTTAAAAAGAGTTTTACAAGATTAAACCCTGCTTCCTGCTAAGATATAAACGCCACCTTTGATTGCCACTTTTAATAAGTTATGATTATTTATCTTGGATGAATGTTATTTATAAATGCCACTTTGATTATGAGAGGACTATGACACTAGATAATAGTGAAAATGTCAGTGTAGGTACCTAAAGTATCCTTAATTAAAATTTTCTATTTAAATTGTACCTAAAACTCATTTACAATGAAAATTGTACCTACTGGTTAAAATTGTTATCGAAGGTCATAAGTTATGGCCATAAGTAGGAAATAGTGGGTTTATATATGGTTCTGAGTTATAACAATTTCTTGCATTAATACCTAGTTGCATAATATTAATATTGTTAATAATGTTCTATGCCACAAAGAATAGATTTTGAAATAATCAAAGCGTTTTAGATGTAAAAATAAAACTAATATAAATTAGACGTTATTTTTAAAAAGTGCGAATTCTGTGGCTTACCACAACTTCCGTTGGAGGTTCCTAACTGTGGTTCCTAAGTATCGAAATACTGTATCATTTCCCGAAACAACCAAAAAAGTATGTATACTATTAACAAAACGACAGTAAGTAACAATATAAACCATAATAAGGAGAGCAAAAGCCATTCTAAGAAAAATAATAATCAGTATGATTATTTATTTAATGAATGCTCTCTATTTTCAAAATATACTGAAATACTTCCCACCCAATGTCCGAAAAAATCTGGGAATGAATGTAACAAAATATTTCTTTACTTTGAAACACAAGAGAATAATCACAACTTACAGATTCAATCTCAAACGAATAAAATGGGTCACGGAATATCAATTAATGATATGCAAAATGATCTAGATATTATAACATTTTCTGAAAACAGGAAACGAATTGGTAACTTCATACTAATTTATATAGACTTTCATGATCATTATAAATCAATAAATACGATGGTCACTGGATCGTTAGAAAAAAGTTGCGATAGCTCATCTTATGTTTTAACCACGGATATAACATGTGATATAACCAGAGCCTCCACTAGCATCTCCAAAATCACTCCTTCACAAAAGCCAAGGTGTATACTTTTAGCAGATAAAGATTTAAGATTTACTATGAATATTCAAGTAACAAGGAACAATGAAATTACAAATAATTACGTGCCTGGAACAGCTTTGTCTCCAATGTTTTTCAAATGGTATTTTCAAAATATTACTCAAGGCTTACGTTTAAAAAGCATCTTCAAAAACATCAATATAAACACGATAAGCATAATACGTGATAATACATTATGTCTTATTTTGTGTAAAGCTTTCACCCGCAGTACTGTAATGATAAATTTTATTTTTCCAATACCAAAGGATGAATATCGTGATTTAAATCACTGTATGCGATTGATTTGTAACACAAAATCGGTAACGACTGAAGTTGAATTAAATCTAATTACAAAGCAGAGTAGAAATGTCGTCAAAGAAGATAAAGAAATAGCCTTTCACATACAGGTATCCCATCAATCGACGCAAGCTACCCGCGTGAAAAAATATCAAGACATAGACACTAATACAGAATTGGAAAGATATTTGAGAACGGAACATGATGTAAAATTAAGTGAGAAGCATTCTTTAAATTCTTTGAATTCTAGCATATGGCTTCCCAAGCTGTGTGGCGATTCATCTGATAAAAAAATTAGTTTTTTGTCGTACATTTTGAAATGCAGCTGCTTTAACGAGGCTTTAGTCAACTTGGACGCAGCGGAGAAATTTATCAGAACTACCTACGACACTATGTTATCTCCATCTTTCAAAAAAGTATTTTTAAAAGATTTAGGAAAAACTTTAGTATCTATGTTCATACATTCAGCAATTTAAACAAATTTTTTAGTTCTTTTTAGGAAGTTTGACGGTAGTTTCACTGTTGATTTTAATAAAATTTTAATTCATTATACTTTGTTTTACAATACCTATCACACTAATATTATAAAGGCGAAAGTTTGTATGTGTGTGTGTGTGTGTGTGTGTTTGTTACTCCTTCACGCAAAAACTACTGGACGGATTGGGCTGAAATTTAGAATGGAGATAGATTATACTCTGGATTAGCACATAGGCTACTTTTTATCCCGGAAAATCAAAGAGTTCCCACGGGATTTTTAAAAAACTACATCCACGCGAACGAAGTCGCGGGCATCAGCTAGTTCAAAATAAATATCATTTTCAGTAGGCAGTAGGTACCTATCAAAAAAATATGTGGTTTATATCTGCTACACACTTTTTTCAGAGTAGGTACAATACTTTACAAATTTAGATATTTTTTGTATTTTGCCGTCGATAGAATTAGGTCCAGTTTCACCCAATTTCATAATAATATGTGCACTCAAAAAGTTTCACTTGTTTAGCCAAAAATTGGTATTGGCACTCATAAGTAAATATAACTATAAAAATAAAATAAAAAATCTGTGGTTATATTTTAATGTTAACAAAAAAATATGAAATAATTTATACAATCAGACTTAATTACGTTCAAATACCTATTATGATACATTTAAGAGATCAGTAAAATATAATATTGAAACGGAGTTTAAGGTGATATCAGACGGTTCCCTATTTATTCATTTGTCTTTCATTCAGCATCTTGCCCACGAAGTGAAAGGTCTGGACACAGATTCAAAGATCAGAAGTGATGAATGAATTCTTTAACGATGTTAGATTTCGGCATTCGCATCTTTCACTGCGAAATATGAAACGTCTGAACACAGAGAACGTTCACTCGGTGTTTGGCTATTTTTTCTCATGTCCTGTAGTGGACGGACGACAATGCGTAGTCAAATATTCTGTGTGTGTATGCGACAAAATGGTATTCAAATGGAACGATCAAAACACGCTGCTTTTTAGCTACTTTGTTTCTTTTCACCCGACTGCGGTGACGCGCAAAAGGAGGGTTATGTGCTTAACCTGTATGTGTGCCCGTTCCTATGTCCGCTCGTAACTATTTAACGGTTCTAAAGATTTTGATAAATGATACAGTGTCAGGCGCGAAATATTGTACATCGAACTTCAGAAAGAGATACCGGTTTCGTAGAGCGTTGTCTTTGTCGTTGAGACCGACGAAACGTTATATGGGTAAGACTTATAATAGTATGACAGAGACTACGCTCTACAAAGCCGAAATCATTTTCATATTTTGAAACTGGACTGAAACAAACACACTTTCACTTTTATAATAATAGTGGTAGTGATGTGTAAGTAACATTAGTAGGGATTTTATTCTTCATATATTATGCTTTTTTACATCATAGGCTAATAAATATTATTTGAATTTGGTAAATGGTCAGTACCCAACATGAGTACGAGCATTACAACTTAATATGATGGTAGGCCATTTGGAATGTTTCCTCTTATTATGATAAATTAAATTAATTATTTAAAGCTAAAGGATCTTCTAACAGTTGACAGTCCGGATTATCCTGAAACAAATAGGATATACTTAGTCTATAAAGATAGGATACAAAATTTGGCGGCCTTCATGGTAAAACGGTGCAAATTGGCTTTGCTTTCAAAAGATTCGATAACAATGATTCAAAATTAAGAAAAAATTAAGAAATCTTTATGACGGTGCATATCGCATACAGCACGTTGCATCATACAGATTTCTGAGTACTGTAATCAAGAAGGCATCTTCTAGGTAAATGCGTTCCATCTTAGGCCACATAAACACTTTTCATCAGGTGAGATTGTGGTCAAGCGCTTAAATAATAAATTAATTAATTTAAAAAAAAAAAAATTATCTAACGCCTCCCATCTTAGGCCACATCATCACTTTTCATTAGGTGATATGGTGGCCAAGCGCTTGCCTATAATGAATAAAAAAAACGTTTGTCTGAGGTGCCTCACCCGGCGGCATCGCTACTGACGGAGGCGGGCGCGTCGACGAAGACGCGTGCGGCGTGCCGCTGCAGCCAGAAGGTGAGCGCGGCCGCGGCGACCGTGGCCAGCGCGCCCACGGCCGCCGCCAGCCGCGCGCCCGCGCCGCTCGCGCGCACGAACACGCGCGCCCATATCGCCTGCCACACCGACTCCGTCCACGTCGAAAACTCGCCCGATGTCAAATCATAATCTGTACATACATCGAAGGGTAAAGCAACACAAGCAATAATATTAATTAATGGCGAACTCGCACCGAAAAGCGCAGCTTTGGAAGATCGGATGTGGACATCAAACGAGTCGCAATGGCAAACATAATAGCACGGCTACTGACACCGCCGCGCTTGCATCATTCAGGTTGAGATCTATAGAGCGCACTTTGACTTTGCTTACACTTAAGATTGTTAAAACGAGACAGTGCTATACTGCTGACATAAAACCGTCTCGTTTTAACTGAAGCTTAAGTCTGAGCAAAGTCAAAGTACGCTCTATAGATAACAGCCTAAGTTGTCAACTTTCCACTTGTTATCACGCGAGCCATAAGCATTCATGTTGCTTACGTATGCCTTGTATGTATGTTTAGGGGTGTAAATGATAGGCTTTCCTAACTTAAGCACTACTTTTCATAACCCATATGAGGAAACAAAATGGCAGGTAACCAATCTTGTTTAACAAGTAGATTTTGATAGAATTTCTTGCTAAGTATATGTTTTCTATTATTCTTTAAGAATAAAAGTAACAAATATTTTTATTCTTCCCTTAATGTGGGAATACAAGATCTATTTTTTTTATTTGCCACCATTTTTTGCTTTTAAGGGTCATGAGAAGGGCCTGCCCGCGAAATTCTTTAATTTGGTTTTTCGCAATTTGTAAACTAATACGACAACGTAGGCTTATGGTTATTTTATTTTATTTATTATATTAACTATATTCAAAATATTTTCAATCTCGAATCTCGATAAGAGAACATTCAAACTTTTTTGCCACCCTTTAGTGATGATGGCGTTGGAATCCTGTCTTTTAGTATATGAATAAACGCTTTTGCTTTTAAACGATAGTTTGAATAACTAGTAAGTACTTAAAAGTACTATCTTACCTGATTTAATAAACGCTGGGCTCACTGCTTGGCTGAAGTTCATCGTCGTTTCAATACACACACCACTCTGATTCCATCCCCTTAGCCAATAGTATGAGAATCCCTGAAAGTATAATTATTGTTTAGTATGGAACTTGAACAGCGAGTACAAATCAATATTAAGGTGACACGACCTGGTGCTTTCTCTATAGAAAAGTAGGAGGGTGATTATTACGTTATTTGATATTGTACCCTCAAAACGAAGATTTATCTCGTCATTATCTAGGTTTATTGATATATAAAACTTTGAAAAATATATTGATTTTAAAGTTGGATCTCGAAAGATTCCTATTTTAACACTAAATCTTTGTCAACTTTGTGCATAATTAGATAAGATTAGGAGTATGAAAATTCTAAAACAACTTAACATTAGACACGGTTTATTTATTAGTTGAAATAACCTTACATTGCAGATATAAACTTACTAGTTTTTTCTCAAAAATACTTTTCCCAAATGACTGTTCAACCTTTTTCGCGCGCTTGATTTCGGTGAAAATCATCGTGCCGCTCACCCAAAACATTCGACTCCACGCGGGTGGTGGAGGGAAGGGCCAACCCGCACATGTTTATACCGAGATCTCATTCTAACATAATGTAAATTAAATACAAGAGTAGTTTGCTCGCGTGGTCTGCTGCCAGCAGTAGGTCACAAGCGACAACAGCCCACATCCAACACTCACCGTGTCAGCGTTCTTGTCGCAAGCCGTCCTGTTGACGTGCAGGTGGCTGCCGGTGAGCAGCGCGAGCAGATGCCCCGCGTACACTGCGGGCGGGCTGGCCCACGCCGCCACGCCCACGTACAGCGGCAGCGGCCGCTCCGCGAGCGGCTCCTCTGCGCTGTTCGCATAGTCTGCCGCCAGCAGTAGGCGACATGCTTGGCTCCGAAGGAAACAGTATAACATTTCATCCACCTGGTAAATCACGACACACACGATCAGTCCATTTGGCGTCGCACCGATTAATTGAAGTCAAATGGGTGGACGCCAAACGCTACTCACGATGTCATTACCAATTATTCCATTTATCTACAGATGGGGCTTCCTATAGACGTGGAGTACATTTTTAAGGGGCATAAAGGATTTGGATTCTGAAGAACTTTACCATCACCAAATTTACCACTATTTACCAATTACATTACCTACTAGCTGATGCCCGCGACTTCGTTCGCGTGGATATGTTTTTTAGAAAACCTATGGGAACTCATTGATTTTCAGAGATAAAAAGTAGCCTATATCCAGGATATACTCTATCTCCATTCCAAATTTCAGCCAATTTTCGTTCAGTAGTTTTTGCATGAAAGAGTAACAAACATACACACATACACACAAACTTTCGCCTTTATAGTATTAGTGTGAAGTGTGATTTAAAAATAAAATAGTGCAAACTGATTAAAATAATTTCCTGTATTAAAAATAAAATTCAGTAAAATTTAAATGCAAACTATGTATAACTATCATACCAAATGTGCGGACGCCTTGACAGTGCCGGTGTAGGGTTTTCCGGCGAGCTGTTGGTACAGCGTGTGCGCGAGCGTGGTCGCCAGGCCCGCTATCTTGACCTGGGCCTCCGTCTGCTTCATGGTGCCATTAGCGAGCAGATCATCCGTTGGGATAACTGAAAATCAATACTAATATTATAAAGGCCAAAGTATGTCTGTCTGTCTGTCTGCTACCTTTTCACTGTCCAACAGTTTAACTGATTTTGTTAAAATTTGGTACAGTTAGCTTATATCCCAAGGAAGGACATAGGCTACTTTTTATCCCAGAAAATCAAAGAGTTCCCACGGGATTCTTAAAAGCCCATCTGTTTAACCGATTTATGTGAAATTTGGCACAAAGGTAGCTTGCATTCCGGAAATTGACATTAGCAACTTTTTATCCTGGAAAATCAAACAGGATTTTAAAAAAAACTAAATCCACGCAGACAAAGTCGCGGGCATCATCTTGTTTTCAATATATTGTGAACTTTTTAAAAAAACGCGTTTTTTTGTGATACCCTATCAG
Organism: Maniola jurtina; assembly: GCF_905333055.1. Lineage (NCBI taxonomy): Eukaryota > Metazoa > Arthropoda > Insecta > Lepidoptera > Nymphalidae > Maniola > Maniola jurtina. Next base: position 8,743,663 of record NC_060032.1, read on the forward strand.
TAAACATCAGTACTATCACCTGTCTTCGTTTTTGCTAGCGTTCTCGTTACACCTTGTATATTAGGATTTACAGAGAAAGCAAATAAAATCTGGTAAAACACTCACAGGTGCCATCTTTGCTGATGCTTATATTGTGGTACACATATCCAATGTTTTCGTAATCATCCAAGGCGGACTCGTAGAATTTGTTGTTGAAGGTTTCTTTGTGGTCAACTAACAGTATCTCCGGTAGCGCCCCGCTTTCCGTCACATTCCTGAGGATGCGGCGGAAAGAGTGCAAAGACGACGGCGGTATGTTGGACGTAAACTCCGGACTGATTGTTATATTGTTCTGACTTGAGTAAGATGACATTTCACCCAGAAATTCTATTATCTGAAATTAATGTAACGCTAAGTTTAGTGGTGCGTGCGTATTCATGGTGATGATGAAGGCTAAGATGAAAGCGAGCTAACTTGGAAGGGTTATGGCAGTTTTGGTAAAACCATGCCCCTTATCGTATCGCTTAGCGACACGGTTTTGCCCGTAGAGTGGTAATTTTTTTTTCGAACTCTCGTCGATTATTTCTGAAAAAATTAGAGAAAACTTTTTTTATAATTTTACAGAAATAATCATTAGGAGCCTCCTTGGGATTTTTCTAATGAGGATTTCTTAAAGTTTGGAGGCCACTCTAGACCGAGACCAGGGGCGGACCGCCCTACGCTTAATCCGCATTATCTCTACAGCTCACCTTTGAAGGTACAGCAGTTTGTGAACTATACGGCGCGAAAGCATAAAGAGGCCACGAGGCATTATTCTTGAACAATTGCAGGGAGCCTCCAAGTTGTCCGAGCTCGATGTGGAGGCGGACGTCGGAAGGGGCGAGCGGAGCGACCGGAGGCCAGGCCCCGCGACTCAGGTCGTATGCGATCCGTTGCGAACCGATATAATCGAACGATTCGCCGTTGAATAGCGTCCACAGTACATTTTGATCTGGAAATTCGATTGTATAAACAAACACTGTGTTAAGTGCAAATTCAACCATCTATTCTATATTTTAATATTATAAATGCAAAAGTGTGTCTGTCTGTCTGCTAGCTTTTCACGGCCCAACAGTTTACCCATTTTTAAGGTTTGGTACAGAGTTAGCTTACATCCCAGGTGGAAAAAATTACATAAGCTTCTTTTTATACAGGAAAATCTAAGAGTTCCCACGGGTTTCTTAAAGGCCCATCCGTTTAACCGATTTATATGAAATTTGTTGCATATTGGAAATTTACATAGGCAACTTTTGATCAAATCAAAGAGCTTCCACGGGATTTTGAAAAACCTAAATCCACGCGGACCAAGTCACGGGCATCATCTAGTATATATGTAGTATATGTCAGTCCAACAATCTGCAAAACGTTTAAATACATAATATGTTACCATATAATTTTGCATCTGTGACAGGAATCATTTTCGCGAGAGTTGCTGCCGTGACGATATTCGCCACCATCCCCACCACCGAGCTTGCTGCACCGGGAGCTATGCCTAATTTTGACGGGAAATAAAATAAATTACGAAAAATAAAACTTGAGTTTTAATGATAGGTCTAAGGGCGCTACTGCTGGCATAAAAAGCCAGGTTTTCGGTACTGACAGGTCGGTGCGGGTAAAATAGCCCCATATTAGCTTATGAGCTCACACATCAAAAAAGTTTGTGTCTATGTGTGTATGTTTGTTACTCTTTCACACTAAAATTACTGGACAGATTTGGCTGAAATTTGGAATGGAGACAGACTATAGCCTGGATTAATACATAGGCTACTTTTTATCCCGGAAGATCAATGAGTTCCCACGGGATTTAAAAAAAAACCCTATATCCACGCGAACGAAGTCGCAGGCATCAACTAGTAATGCTATTTTATACGCACCGGGCGATATCGACTCGTACCGGCCTGTCGGTACCGGTTTGCTTCTTTATGCCAATACCTATACTACGATCCTAATAATTGTAACGAATTTCATCCATCTGATAACGAGATGAAAGATATGGGTCAATCGGACACAACAAAATATTTATGGATAGTTTAATAAGGTTCCGTATCTGGACGGCACAAAAAGGACCCTATTACTAAGCCTCCGCTGTTCGTCTGTCCATCAGTTCGTCTGTCAGAGGGCTGTACCTCGTGAACCGTAACAGGTAGAGAACTGAGATGTTCACAGAATGTATTCCTATTGCCGCTATAACAAATAATAAAAATTTCAAAATGGCTGCCATGAAATTTAAAAAAATTATAAGTACTATTTCTTGTACGATAATACGGAACCCTTTGTGTGTGAATCCGACTCGCACTTGGCCGATTTTTATAGTACCGCTCTGCACCTCGCATTATGTTGGCCAGACTAAACAAGATTTTGTGCGATCCATACTTTTATGTTGAACACAGCAAGGGTTTGGGACAGGTAATCCAGTAAGTACAGTCAGCAACAAAACTAGGTTTCCACCCGCTAGTACACCGCCCGACTATGAACGGGTGCAAACCTAGCTTTGTTGCTGACTGTACATATATTACTGGATTTCTTAGAATTCAATTAATTAAATCAAACAAAAATCTAATGGCGTACTTACCATCAAAAAGGGATGCTGAGTCAATACGTGCCGTGACTAGGGTGACCGGCTTTTTCGTCGCTTCAGTTTCCTAAAATCGAAATCATATTATTTCAATGTAAAAAGTGTAAGGTTATTGTTAAAAATTGATTTGAATTGTCAAAAATATTATATAAAATTATTGATTTATCGAATGAAGGTAGTTTAATAAAAATGGATATTTGGCTAATTCGATGTTATACGATATGTTGCGAAACGATAAACGTTTGGGGGGTTAAAAACGTTATCATCCAAAACAATATTTCAAGAATAAAATGTAGACAAATGCCTACAATAATAAAATAAAAATTTGCCTAGTTTACAAACCTTTGCACGAGGAAATAGAGAGTAGTAGACATTGTAATCACCAAGTGGATCACAAACTTTATTGGATGATAGAAATGCTGAAGAAGCTGATCTGTTGAACAAAAATTGTAGCCGCTTTATGCTTGATGCATGCACTCTCTTAGGTTTAAACCTAAAGAGCGCACTTTAACTTTGCTTAGACTTAAGTTTCAGTTAAAATGAGACAGATTTATTTCAACGGTCTCCATCTGATTTTAAGTGTCTTAAGTCTGAATAAAGTCAAAGTGCACTCTATAGATCTCAGCCTTAATGTTATCTCCACTATCGGGATTCGGCAAATGCCAACTCAACATCGAGCTACATTCGGGAGGGATTTTTTCTCTCTCGTCTGGCTTTAAGTTGTTTTTTTTTCTCTCTCTCTTCTGGCTTTACAAAGATTAGCCAATGTCAAGTTTGTAATTATTTGTAACAAGTTAGTTAAAATATACAAGTATGGACCCCGTCTGTGCCGGTACTCGCCGACATACGCACGGCACCCCCTTAGAGCGCTTTCCAGTCAGTTTTAACAAAAAAAAAACACTCCAAAAAGGCACAACACGCCTGCCAGCTAACACCAACACAGACGAAGTCCTTAAGTTAAATTAGGGAAACTAGGTATATAAGTATGGACTTCGTCTGAGCCGGCGCTCGCCGACACACGCACGGCACCCCTTTAGAGCGCTTCCAAGTCAGTTCCACCACCAAAAACACTAGTAAAAAACAAAACCCGGCCTTTTCTAACAAAAAAAAAACACTCCAAAAAGGCAGAGCACGCGCGTCAGCAAACGCCAACACAGACGAAATCCTGGGAGGGCTTTGCGAAGTAATTCGGTTAAAAAAACAACTTCTGAGTTTCTTGCCAGGTCTCATCTATTTTCTGAATCGATCTTGACAATATCATAATTGGCACAAGTTTCCTACATGAAAAAAACCGCCCAAATGCGAGTCTGACTCGCGCACCGAGGCCGTTGGCCGTTCGGTTTCGTAGGTACTCAGATATTTTTTCCGACATTTTGCTTGATAATTCAAAAACTATTATGCACAAAAATAAATAAAAAACTGTTTTAGAATGTATAGGTAAAGCCCGTTCATATGATACCCCATTTGGTATAGTTACGTTACTTTGAAAATTGAAACACATTTTTTTTTGTGTGATGTAACCACAAATTCACGGTTTCCGGATTTTTCCTTTACTTGTGCTATAAGACCTACCTACCTGTCCAATTCACGATTCTAGTTCAACGGGAAGTACCCTATAGATTTCTTCACAGACACGACGGACGGGCGTACAGACAGACAAACAGACAACAAAGTGATCCTATAAGGGTTCCGTTTTTCTTTTTGAGATACAGAACCCTAAAAAATGAATCATTTCATTGACAAACTATAGGTAAACAATTTGCAATATCGCGAATCATTCGACGAATCCCCATAGTGGGACTGAACCATTACATGAATTGCCAGCAAACAAGTAAGCAATGTTGTCTGAATAATGTAATAAAATACCAACCTCCTTAAACAAACAACGCTATTCACTGCAGCATACATGAACGAGTTCAGCTGAAGGGAGCATAAAGCCCTTCCCCTTTGGTTATCCTTATCTAAATTATAACTGAAAAAAAAACTCAAATTAATTCATTAGGTTTTTAAAGATCATGTTGAAATTTCTCAAAACCACTCTTATCCCTAGTCATAAAGATAACCTACATGTACAAAATTGGTAGTATAATTTGTAGTACAAAGTTTCTAGACCCCACAAAATCACACAGAAAAAGGTTTAATTTTTTGAAATAAATAGTATAACATATACTTATATAAGTCACCCTCCAAGTCTTTAGTTATAGATCCATGCAAAAAATCACATCAATCCATTGCTGTATTGAACCAAGATTGATAAACAAACCATCAAAACCACAAACAAACACAATTATGCATTTAAAAAATATACATTTGTAAAAAAAAGATCTGGGTATCTTTAAAACAAGAGTGAATAGGCATCTTCAAAGTAAAGATGTCCCATCTTAGGCCACATCATCACTTTCCATCGGGTGTGATTATGGTCAAGAACTTGCCTATAATGAATAAAAAATCTACCTATTAATCTTACCTATTATAACATTCTTCAATCTTTTTGATTTCATCGATCCGAGCCTTTGGTAAGAAAAATATAGGGTATGGAATATCTCTTCTTAAGAGGCCTGTGCCTCGCTCGTTCCAGACTATACCTCCAGCTTGTGATGAAGAACACTGACTATCTGGATCTGCAGAGTATTCATTTGGACACCGAGATTCTTGAGTGAAGAAATCTGGACTGAAACCATTTTTTTCATCACATATTGGGAATATGCACTCTATTAAAATTAGAAATATACCTATTTAGCCTGTCTAGTAAAACTGTTTGTCCGAATGAAAAATGGTGGCAAATTTAAAAAATCACGTGTGTAACTAGCCATTTGAACATATTTGATTCTTTATCTAAACTTATATCATAAAGAAGTAAAGTTTGTAAGTTTGGTTGTAAGAGTTAGATTTCACATTCAAAACTGTTGTATTGATAAACAAGGTGTAGTAAATATAAATTCAACAGAATTTCATCATGTTAAAAATATGCTAATAAATAAATCTATAGTTACCTCATGGTTGCATTATCATACAGCAGGATGCCCGCTATATTGTCTGGTTCTTGTAGCAAAAGCTCAATAACATCATAATATAATGCTGTACTAACAACAGCCATGTAGGGGCCTGCACTGCCATTATGCACTAGCCATTGTGCATCTGAGATGTTGTATATCATATGTACAACACCAACTTCCCCATTCAGTGAAGCTAAAATATAATATTTCAATTGTTACTGTTTTTCCCCAATTTTTTTTATTCCATTATAAGTTAGCACCTGGTGGTAAGTGATGATGCAGTCTAAGATGGTAGTGGGCTAACTTGTTGCGTTTCATTACATTTATATTCATTTGACAAGTTACATTGATGCTGATAAACATGTATGCAATGAATTAATTGGTTGCTTAATATTAGAAGTTGTGATATTCATTTAATAGGTATTAGTTGTAGTACCTGGTGGTAAAGGTTACCAGTACTGTAAGTATGGGAAGTGTTGGTAGTGGCTGTATGCCCTTTCTTATCTTGTACTACACAAGAGAAGACATTCTGAACAAAAAGGAGAATGGGCAGATAAACCAGGATGCAGAAAAACCGAATAGGCTTCAATTGTTAGCTTATAACGTGGCTATTTCTATTTACACAATCTCTAAACTACTATACCAGTGTCATACTAATTTTGATATCTTCATAGTACACTATTTTGGTTTGAATCTACCTACAGATCTTCAATATAAAATTATGTGAAAGTAGGTTTTTCTCACATGAGCATCCTGCTTGATGAGTTCCATTCAGCCTACGAAAGCAAGCTGCTCCACCTTCAATTGATGAATAAATTTGTTCCCGCAGTCTCTCACATCTTATTACTGAAATAATCCAAAAATATTATTTAAAAGACCAATTACTTACCAAATAATATGCGCCTATTGAAGATAGTTATTTAGATACTTTGTTTATATCTCTCGTTGGAGAGTAGTATTACTTTCTATTAAAAATAACTGAATTTGATATGTACATAATAATATAATTACTTTAACCTCACCTTTAAATGCGATTATCATTAAAAAATATAAATAAATAAGATATAAGATACTTTTAGACGCCATTCTTTGATGTATGTACAATAAAATACCTACATAGGCATTTTATTGTAATTAGTCTAATTAAGAATTAAATTAATTCCCTACAGTAACAAAATGAGTGAAAATTAAAATCAAAGAGTATATAAACACTACGTTCTAATGATAATGTTAAAAAATGTTCGTAATGTGAAATGTCATGTAATGATTTTTTTAATAACTGGTTTTACGGCTCTGGAATCTAGCCTTTTTAAGGGTAGAATCCAGAGGTCCAGTTTAAGAAATAAATTAAAGTATCAACTATTCTCACAAACTAGTCGATACTTTAAAAGTTATTTCTTAAATTTTTTTGATAAGAAGGATAGTGACAGTATGTAATCACTAATGATTAACTTTTTTTTTTAAAAATCTGAGACTTCAGCTTCAGAGACCAAAATCCGTTATAATGGTTTTTTTTTCTCGCGTCTGGCATTACACAGATTTAGTGGAGTAAGAAGCAGAAAAAATAAAACCGACTTCAAAAACCACAAACACTAAAAAGTAACAAATAATTTTTGTTTCTACACTAGTAATGTACAAATAGCGTACGAGTTGAATGCAGTTGGGGCCTGAGGTAAAAAGCGGGAGCATCTCCGCCCGCCTCGTCTCATGTAGTGTTGTGCTGTCGCTATCGAACGTACACTTACCGTGTGGTTTACCGGTTTCATTTTTCTTTTGAAAATTTTTTATTTCACAATTTTTATTGGCCCCACTGTACTATAGTATGCTATACCCAGTTAAAGCTAGACGGTTTACCATCCATTAAGGAGTTCTGTTTTCCATCTCCGAAGGTATTCATTATACCTAATGCAGGCAAATTTAAATGGGACCAACTGCAAAGTAGTTATACCCTTTCATACAAAAAAAAAAAATTCAAATCAGTCGCGTCTGTTCATTCTCAATGTTCAATCTACCTTTAATCTGTAAATAAGTTACTTAGCAATGTTGTTTAATTTCCAAAAATTGTATGTCAAATAATAATGTTGTTAAGTAACTTATCTACTGATTACAGATAGATTGATAATTGAAAATAGACGTTAGAGTAATCCCGATTACTCTAACGTCTATTTTATGTTGTATGTAACCTGTGATGTTACCCGTAACATCACAGGTAACATACATTAAAAAAAAAGATTCCGATGAATTGAGAACCTCCTCCTTTTTTCGGTTAAAAAAAACATTCCAAAAAGACGCACGCGCGCCAGCAAACGCCAACACAGACGAAGTAATAGAATTGGTTATTTGCCAAAATCCCCAAAGTCCTTGTTTTTTCTTTTGTATTTTATTTTTTATCGTTTAGTTACATAAAAAACATTTAAAATTCACAAAATAAACCACAATTTATCACCCAAAACTTTTTATGGGTGTCCTAAAAACCCCTACTACTATATCAATGTTACCCGTTTCTACTGTACTTATTACAGGAAGTAGTAGGTAATGCCAATATAGGAAGACAAATTTGTAATTTGTCAATGGTCAGAAGTAAAATACAGAAGGGACTGGACTTGTGTCTTGTCTTGTGTTGTGTGGAAAATGTCCGCCATTTGTAACAGGCACAGCTGTATATCATTTTTATAGCATCGTGGCTGCTGTTCATAGTTAATTAATATCAAGACGATTGTTCACAAAAAAGAAAAAACAGCAATAAAATAACTCGCATTATGGTCGAAAAAGCTGAAGTGAAGGTATGTAATTCGTTAAATCATGAAAATGAAAATTCAATAAAACTTCCATTGTTTCAACCTTGTCGGCTGGTCGATATTTTTACATGTTGTCCTTAAATGTTAATAGAAATTTAGTTGTATGACACTGATTTGTATTTAATCCTCATTATTATATTGTATGTCGCATGAATAACATTTTGTCAATTTCAAGACTACGCTTCGCCCCACAACATAACGTTTGGTGTAAAAAGCACCTTTTGAATTTTAATATTGATTGTTTGCCACTAAATCTCTAAGATTGTAATTTTTTTTTTCATAGAGGGCAGATTAACATGTTTGTATGCTTGGAAATATAACTGCAATGGACTTAATCTTTGTATGGGTAATAGAATAAAAACTAGGCATGATATGAACTCGTTTCTATCTGCAATATAATAATGTATGCCTATTGATGATCTTTGCCTAACAAATATGTATCTTGATCAATTCCTATATTTCTATCACATCTTTTACAAGGTTTCTTTTAGGGCACTCACACTCACATATCTTTTTGGAATAACATAGTCCAAGAATTTTAAGTTAAGTATAATATACTACTTACTATCATAATTTAAAGGATAGGTCCTGCATACTGATGCAAAAATGCAAAATCCACTTTATGTTATCATATCAAACACCTTAAAAACTTATATTTTGCTCTGTTAAACTTGATTAAAAGTATTGAATAATTTCTGAGATAAAAAGTTGGTCCAAGTGACAATTTTTTAGCACCATGGTCCACTAACACTGATGCAAGTCACTTTTTAATAGGTTGTTGCTTTCACGTCTTTTTATCAGATATTTATGAAATTTGGTCCAAAAATAGCTTGCATTCTAGAGAATGATTGGTGTAAAGATAGCTTGCATCCCACAGAATGGCATAGGCTATTTTTGGTTACGGAAAATCAACAAATTGCCACAGGATTTTTAAAAACCTAAATCCACATGAACAAAGTTTTGATTTTGTGGAGGTGCAAGATTCGATTTTTTGGAGTTTCATAAATTAATAATTATGGAGCATTTAATGTATACAATTTTCATTAATAACCAAATAAAAAAATACCATGTTAAATACGAAATCTGGTTCAAGTTGTTACAGTTGTGACAGTTTTTGATTTCAAGTTCAATCACAACAATATAGATTTTTCTTTCTATTTCTTTAATTATTTTGAAATTAAAGTGTTTATTTCAGCCTGAATCCCTACTGAACCTTGATGACTTATTACAATGCCCCGTTTGCTACGAGATACCAACGGGCCAGATTTTTCAATGCAACGAGGGCCACCATGTCTGTGGGCGTTGCAAGATGCGTCTAGACGTGTGCCCTGTCTGTCGCGCACTCTTCTTTGGCACTCGGAACTATGCCATGGAAGAGTTAATATCAAACTTTAGAAAAATGCGCAGTCTTGTAAGTATTACCCAGGCCACATTTGTTATGATACAAAATATTGGCTATAATATAATAACATTTAATTACAAGTCTTATCCATAGTATGGAAGTTCCGAAAATGGTCACAATTGGGATGATGCTTATGTCAAAAATAAATTATTTCCTGGTAATTAAATAGAGGGCCTCCAAAATTCATAAAATCCACACCTGCTGCTACTTTTAAGTTTGCTTACTATTTTAAATTATTGATTCAACTAAAAAAGTGCATCAAATTATGTCAAATGTTTATGACGTTATATTATGTATTTCATACAAACATTTTGATGTTTGATAAAAAGTAGCTGAATTGACTAGTAGTCATCATCCGTATTATAATAAATTAATAACACAGCAAATAGAGTGCATATCACTACTATTTTAACTACACAATAAGAAAAAAAAATAGACATGGATAGTGTTTGTCTGAAACCAAAATTATTGTGTATTTGAAAATTTTTCAGAAACTAGGCAGTAAAGCTTCCGGTTCTGGCTCATCAGAAAGCAGCACACCTGCTAAAGAAAATACCTCAGTGGAGCATGAAAACGATGCCAATGATGATGCAGATGACAATGATGAAGACGAAAACAATACTAACATTGTAGAAGTGAGCAGAAACAAAATGTCTATTTTGTGCAAACTTAGTAATCAATATTTACAATAGTACTGTGATCAAACTTCCGCCATTGTTCTCTAACATGGGTGTATCCAGTACTAATTTATCATCACATACTGTAAAATCCCCTACATTGATTGACAGTAAGACCCTACACTGATTGACAGTAAGACTGAGATCTATAGAGCGTACTTTGACTTTCCTCAAACTTGTGTCACTGTTAAAACAAGACAGGGCCTGCCGTAAAATATCCATAATATATCCATAATAGTACTACCTTGTATAATCATAGTGTTTACTCCAAATGTTATATTTAAGGAATGTATTTATGGAATTAGAATAAATTGATTAAAATTGAAATTGAATATACCGCAGGCGTAAATCTGTCTCATTTTAACTGAATCTTAAGTCTAAGTAAAGTCAAAGTGCGCTGCTCTATAGATTTTAACCTAATTATTAACTTCATCTATAATCAAACCCTGCATTATAAAAAAATTAATTTCATGGATATCAAGATGTAGACAAGCAAGGAACCACAAGAATTCTCAATAGATATCTGTATGGTACAACATGAAAAAGCAATGCTTTGATGTGATTTTTTTAACCCCCCGACCAAAAAAGAGGGGTGTCATAAGTTTGACGTGTGTATCTGTCTGTGGCATCGTAGCTCCTAACCTAATGAACCGATTTAAATTTAGTTTTTTTTGTTTGAAAGGTGGCTTGATCGAGAGTGTTCTTAGCTAAAAGAAAATCGGTTTAGCCGTTAGAAAGATATCAGCCCTTTATTAGTTACCGTAACCACTTTCACTTGTCGGGGGTGTTATAAATTTTTAATTTACACTTGTTGATAAAGAACCTGGAGAGAGACATATTATGCTTCTTTTTATCCTGGGAAATCAAAAATTTCCCACAGGATTTTTAAAAACCTAAATCCACATGAACAAAGTCATGGGCATTAGCTATTACCTACTCTATGATGAAGCTTTTTTCATTTTTTTAAGCTGACCGGAAAGATTTAATAAAATCAATTGATGACTTACAGAGACCGCCTGGGCCACCACAACCATGCAGTGGCCTATTCCGATGCCTTTGTTGTAAGACTGGCAAAGCAGCCAGATTACCATCTGCCCGTTTACTCAACCATCTTCGTTATTTTCATGCTCCAGATTTACTAGAGGTAAGACAACCGATTCTTTGCTCAGCCTTGAATTGGGATGATGACTATGTCAAAAATAATTTTTTCTTAGGAATTACTCAATAGAGGGTCTTCCGAAATTCGTACAATCCATGTCCGCTGTTAGTTATGAGGTTGCTAACCATTTTTAATTATAGATTTAACTAAAAAAGTGCGTCAAATTATGTCAAATATTTATGACGTCACAAATGTGAATTTCATACAAGCTCCCTTACTAAGCAAGCCTTTTGACGTTTGATAAAAAGTCACTAATTTGACTAGTAGTCATCATCCCTATTTTAGGATGAACACCTCTCCCTAAAATTTGGTTGAGTATATAACCTTATTACATACTAGCTGATTTACCTGGTTTTGCTTAGCTAGAATCTGATATACATCTCTATTCTCTACATAGTACGTGTATATAAAATAAAGTTGCTTCCCGCTGCCTGTATGTATGCTTAGATCTTTTAAACTAAGCAACTGATTTTAATGTTGTTTTTACCAATAGATAGAGTGATTCAAGAGGACGGTTCATACATATAGTTTAATATTGTTTTCTGTTAATTTGCGATAATCTATATTGCACCCGTGTGAAGCCGGAGTGGTTTGCTAGTAAACAATAAATAGCCCATGTAATTTCTGGATAAAGTAGCTTTCTAATGGTGAAAGAATGATTAAAATCGGTTTCATGTAGTAAGTTCTATTACAAACAAACAAACATATCTTTCCTCTTTATAATCATCATCATCATCAACAACTCATTGTCAGCTTCTCCCAGAATGAGAAGGGCTTGGCTATATAGTCTATCGTATTGGCCAAGTGTGGACTTTACACACCTTTGAGAACATGAAGAACTCAGGCATGCAGGTTTCATCACAATTTTTTCTTCACCATTAAAGCAAGTGATATTTAATTGTATTTGACTCTGAAAAGACTTAGAAAAGTTATTGCCGATAGAAATTGCCCAAGTTATTGCAGATAGAAATTGCACTTCTAGTCCACGCAATTACACTATCACACTAATATTATAAAGGCGAAAGTTTGTGTGTATGTGTGTGTGTGTATGTTTGTTACTCCTTCACGCAAAAACCACTGGACGGATTTGGCTGAAATTCGGAATGGAGATAGATAATATCCTGGATTAGCACATAGGCTGCTTTTTATCCCGGAAAACCAAAGAGTTCCCACGGGATTTTGAAAAACCTAAATCCACGCGGACGAAGTCGCGGACGTCTGCTAGTTTCATATAAAATGGCCCGCCTGGCGGACGCTATCCATCACACAGGAGGCGCCAGCTATATTGTGAAATTTACACTACATATATCAATACTAGCCGATGCCCGCGACTTCGTCCGCGTGGATTTAGGTTTTTTGAAATCCCGTGGGAACTCTTTGATTTTCCGGGATAAAAAGTAGCCTATGTGCTAATCCAGGATAATATCTATATCCATTCTAAATTTCAGCCAAATCCGTTCAGTAGTTTTTGCGTGAAGGAGTAACAAACATACACACACACACACACACACATACAAACTTTCGCCTTTATAATATTAGTGTGAAGTGTTATTAAAAACAACAATTTATTTTAGGGTCGTTCTGAAAATGGAGAGTACTTACAAGCTTGGCAATTTTCAACTGTGCCTGGCAAACTTGTGACTGCAGTCAGAATATCTGATATGGGGATATTCTTCTTGACAATAGAAATAAATTGTAAGTGTTTATTTCATTTATTTAAATTCATATACTTTTACACACTTCTAACAGAAACTGATATAGGTATTTTATAAGAAAAAAAAATCAATCTGCCCAGTGCAACACTGAGGCTGAGATCTATTAGAGCGCACTTTGACTGCTCAGATTTAAGACACTGTTAAAACGAGACAGTGCTATACCGCTGGCATAAATCTGTCTCGTTTTAACTGAAACTTAAGTCTAAGCAAAGGTTAAGTGCGCTCTATAGATTTCAACCTGAGTCAAGGACAACTGACAGATGCAAGAACCGTTATATACATATTGAACAAAGCCTCTTAATAAATGCTGAAATATAGTAAAATTGTTTTCCTGTTGCTTGGTTTATTTTAATATTGTATTGTACTATATTTATATTATTTTATGAACTCAGAATCTTCTCCTCTTTCATTTGACATTCCATTTGATACAATAGCAAAAAAATCTGAGACTCACTTTTTGGATATAACTTCTGCCATATTAATTATGTTCATCTAAATCAAAAAACTTATATTCTTAAGTTTTCTATTATTATATTTTGCTCTCATTTATAATTAAATAAATAAATAAAAGGTTATTCAGCTCACACAAAAAAAAGAGTACAATAAAAAAAATACAATTCATACACATTATCAACTAAACGTAAACAAAAGGGCTCTCTCTGCCTCAGCATAATGCTGCAGTATTTGTGCAAATAATGAGTAAATATTTTTCTTCCAGCTAACTTGGTGTGTGCATGGCTGTCTATGGCCGCATCGCCGTGGGTAGCTCACGAGTTCAGTTATACAATTACCATATGTGGTAATGATCGTGAGGCTATATTTTCTGACTGTGTAAGTGTATTTTTTAAACTTAAAAAAAAAATGTAGGTCATAAAACATCATAGTTGAAATGCATATATTTTGAGAACTTACTTGCCATGTTTGCTGGATTGATTATTAATTTCGGCCGTTAGTTGAGTTGTATGTGAACTGATCTAAGGCTGAGATAGATTTTATACGGAGAACTATTTTTTATTCAGATTATTATCCTAAACCTAAGTCATAAGAAATCTTTTGCCATTATATTATGATTAATGAAAAGAGGTTACGACCCTCGGCTACGAGGAATACTTCGCAAAGAGATGGATTTGTGCTTTTGAAATAACATATAAATTGTTTCTATTACCTAAACAGGTCTGGTCTGTCAGATCTTGTGAAGGCGCGTTGAAGAAGCGTGGCCACTGTCTAGTCGTGCAAGGCCGGGACGCGCAAGCGCTCACCGCGCCCCCGGCTCTCAGCGGCAAGCTGTCCGTGCGCCGCACGCCGTCCGACCAGCTCACCGCGCAGTCGCAGCCGCGCGCCGTGATGCGCATCGCCAACAGAGTCAACCAGAACAACCACACCCCGGACAATGACATCGCGCCCTTCCTCCTGGAACTACAAGACGACGTGGCGAGATTGTCTCGAGCGTTCGCCACCCTGGGCCGCGAGGCAAACGCTCTGGTGCACTCCGAGGCTCGAATGCTGGCCCGAATTGAAAATTTCGAACACGCTCCGGACACTTCCTCCGGGGGCAACGCTCGCGCCTCGGATTCAGATGCGGAACCGACAACGGAGCGGGCTGAACCGCAGCAGGATCGCCAAGGCTTGTCTCGCAATGCACGGAGACGTTTGAGGCAGAGGATGCGTGCAGCACTCGACGGGGAGGTACCATCTCTAGCTCCTACCCAAACAAATCAAGTTCAAGCTCCACCCGCTACTACTCAGCCTAGACAGAATGTCCCTGTCACACAGCCGGGACAGAACGCCACCGTAACTCGGCCGAGACAGAATGTCGCCGTAAATCAGCCGAGACAGAACGCCACCGTAACTCAGCCGAGACAGAATGCCCCCGTAAATCAGCCGAGGCAGGACGTCCCCGTAACTCAGCCGAGACAGAATGTCCCCGTAAATCAGCCGAGACAGAACGCCCCCATAGCTCAGCCGAGACAGAATACTTCTGTAACGCAGCCGAGACAGAATGCTCCTGTAACTCAGCCGAGACAGAATACTGCCGTAACCCAGCCGAGGCAAAACACTCCTAGTACTCCAATGAGATCTAATGTAAACCAGACAAGACCTAATGCCCCGGATACTCAACCAAGAGAGAATGGGTTAAACGCATTCATCGGCCATGCGGTTGTCATCGAGTCACTCGCGCCGGTAGCCCCTTCACCAGTAGCGCCGTCCTCTTCAAGCGCGTCGCAGTCTCAAGCGCAACCGCAAACTGGAAACGGGAACCGTAATAAGAAAAAACGCCGCCACCGCAGATAAGCGGACCCTATTATTAATTACTTGAGAATAAGAATGTTAATGAGTGATATGTAATGTTACAATTATGTTACAACGTGGTTAATCTCACGACGAACGCTCTGGGAGTTTCTTCATGTGCATGAGAAATGGTCTTTTCAGTTGTAAATATTTTAAGTTCTTGACACCGCAATCTTTACAAGTGCTGTGATAAAAAGCTCTATACATAAGATACTGATAATAATAAAATATTTCATTATTTGAAGTGACCCCAGAGTGAGAATTTTGTTGTTGGAAAAGGTGCATGACAGTGAATTCATAAATATGTTTATGTATGACTGGGAACTTTGACGAGCATTTTTCATAATGTAATATGAAGCACCATCGTTATTAGGTATACAGTGTTTTTTTTTAACAGGAAAGGTTTTTTTTAATGGGAAAATCCAAAACCATAGGAGACACATAGAAACTGTCTGATGAAACTTGCTTATTTTTTGTGAAAACAATTTTGCCATGGTAAATTTTTTGGTCAAGTGTGAGTACTTTGTCCATAAAAACCAATGAAATTTACTAAATATTTTATTTTTATGAACAACTCACGCTTGACCATAAAATGACTGCCAAAATTGTTTTCACAAAAAAAAGAGCTGAAGTTTCGCAAGAGTTTTCCCTGTACCTCCTATGAGTTTGGATTTCCCCATACTGTCCCAGTTAAAAAAACACTGTATAGTAAGGTCTTTAGCTAGTGAGATAATAATAATTGGTAGTTATGAATTTGCTTGTTTTTGATAATAAAATTCTGCGCTGAAATTCTGATGTAGAAATAATTATTATTATACTATGTTTAATGTGTTATTCAATTTGATAACAAAATAATATTAAAGATAACGTAAGAACATTTTCTTTATTTTTGAGTCATCAATATTCATTCATCACTTTAAAACGAAAGACGTATCATTTGATATCTCACTCGCCATTACGCAAGTACGATTTATTCTATGAGATAATTGTTGCCTATGTCAGTGGAATTCAATTTTGTTTTATGGCGCGGAGCTCCACCAGCCGGGCGCGATACGTGGAATCTTAGTCCCAGGTTCAAGGTGAACATTTTACATGACAGCAATTGACACATGAGCTAAAATGGCGAGTGAGATCTTAAAATGTAGATACAAGTTTCCATAATCTAAATGCCTGAACAGATTTGGATGTATGGAGTAGCCTTAGAATCCTTACTTCATTCCGAGTGGCATGGCGTGCCCACCAATATGGCCTTGTTCTACAGTCTACGCGTTGATACGCTGTTGTAGCTGTCATTTTAATATCTGAACCAGAGATGTTACGGAAGTTGTTAAATCGGAGGAGGAAGCAGGAGAGACATGTGTTAAGGGCAGGTATAAAAAAATAAAATCATACACCGTAACACTTATATTCTTATCAGAAAAAAAATACCTACAGGTTCCTGGGTGTTGAAAATAAAAACAATCGAATATAAAATCTTAGTACCTACCTACTAGTAATGAACATCTTCGATGAAACTTCCGATTAAAATGTATCGGGATACCGAAGGTGCAAAATCAATCTCGATATTCCGTCTACATGCACAAAACGTTTTGCGTCATCATTTTACTTTTAGCTCTTAGCCGACCGGTAGGACTATACGCATGGTTAAGGTTTGAAATACTCTTCCGCGATCTGTTTCTGTGTTTCTTATCAATAACAATCTGGGTATCTTTAAAACGAGTGAATAGGCATCTTCTAGGAAACGCGTCTCATCTTAGGCCACATCATCACTTTCCATCAGGTCTGATGGAATAAAAAAATCGAAGTTGCATTAATCAATCGGAAGTTCCGAACTTTCGGAATCGGAATCGAGCCTTCGTAACATTTATAGATATGAACCCCAGTCCGTCAATCAAGGAGAGAACAATAGGTAAAGTTCAGTTTCGTCTTTCAGTTATAGATTATTTTACTCTATGGTTTCGTTCCCTATTGATCCCATATTGACCGCGTTTTATGGTTACACAGACCACTAGAGGTTAAAAATTATCTGTGTCGATGTCGTCATAATTCCATTAGTTCACACTAGATGGACCTAAAAGCTGTGGTTTGACAAGCTAATATTGCTTCTCTACACTAGATGTCGCTACCCATAGAATGTTCGAGAATAATACGACCATAAATATTGAATGTGGAATGAATAGAGATAAATGACAACATCACGCTTACTACTGCGTGCTACCTAGTATCTACTTAAATACTTTGTATGTTATTAGTCTTTCCTTTAAATTGTGTGACGCGTTTACTTATCAATTATCATGTAAAAAGTACTCTGATGGTGGTAATAGTATTAGTTGTGAACTTGTGAAATGGTGTTAAACTAAATCTCGATAAAATATATATGTTTACTTACTTAGACTTACTAAATATTATCTACCCTACGAGGTACCTACCTACCTACCTACCTAGTAAACAAAGTTCTTAGTACCTACTAAGAACTTTGTTTGATGATTCATATATAGGTATGTGAGTTCAAGACATGGACCGGGTTATTGTATTGATTTTGCTGTCATAACTGAAATGCCTATGTAGCGTCTGCAGGAATAGATAGATAGCTACTTAAATCTTCATAATTTTCTTCGTTCATTTTGTAGCATGTAAAAATTATGTTCGTAGACTAATAAGTCCCGTGCTTTCATTCCCCATCGTAGTGAACTGTGAAGTGTAGCTGTAACAAACTAATATTCCTACTTCTTAATTCTAGCATCATCATCCCACGTCATTTACCAACAATTAAGTATTTTTATTTCGGTAGTATAAAGTATTCTACTAGTCAATAGATGGCACTACTTAGACATTTGGTAGAGCTGAATCAAGGACCAATGAGGAATTTTCCAGGGTCCGTCCCTTAAAAGCTTCATAGATGGCGCTGTTCATGCCCTTCCAAAGAAAGAGGATATTATAATATTATGCGCGCGAATTTGTCCGCGTGGTCTAAACAAATTTCAAACCCCTATTTTACTCACTTAAGAGTTGAATTTTCAAAAATATTTGCTTCGTCGGCATTCAAAATTTCAATCCGACCAGTCCAATAGTTTGAGCTGTGCATTCATAGATCAGTCTGTCAGCCTTTTCTTTCATATACATATTTAATTGTGACTAGCTGTGTCCGCGACTTCGTCGGCGTGGAATAGTGACTTTTGGCAGCATTTTAAATTTTCTAGGTTAATTATTTTGCTAATAAAACACATAGTTAGGTACATACATATATTAAAATAAGCTATTTTTCTGCAAATAGCTTGTTCAAGTACATTTTTATAAACGACGTTTTTAGTTGTTCCATCTTTTGCCAAAACATAAAGATTTTACGTGTTTGATACACTTGAGCATGTCACATAGAGTTGCTTATGGGAAAACATTTTTTAACAAAGAAGTAGAGGCCGTTTATGAAGACATCTTCGAGACTATAGATAAGACGACCAAATCCTACTTCAAGTTTGTTATGGTGGGCTTCAACGCAAAGGTGGGAGTACAAGAACGCAACAAATCGAGGATTGTACCTTATGGAGTTGGTGACAGAAATCACAGGAGCCAAATGCTAGTCAACTTCCTAGAAAGACGACGCCTGCTCTTATCATTAGGTATACTCATTTTGAGTTTATACTCATTTTCCAGGAAAAGTACTCTTAGGACTTGGCAGAGCCTCGTTAACGTGACCAAAAATGAGATTGACTTCATTACGACAGATCGTAGGGGTATATTTAGAGATGTGTCTATGATTAACAGATTTAATACTGGAAGCGATCACCGACTCGTAAGAGGCTCTCTGAATATAGACCTTCAGCTCCAGAAACGACGTCTGATGAGGTCAACTCTTCGTCCGAGATCATGCCAACCCATAGTTGCAAAAATAAAAGTTCCAACTAGAACTTAGGAACCTCTTCGAATTGCTGAAAACCACCGATAAGGTTGATCAGAAATATGGCGATCTTATGGATGTCTTTCGGGAAGTGGGTGGTAAATTTTGTCGAAAAGAAGGCAAAACCTTTTCATCCAAGATCTCTAGCGAGACCCTGGGCTTGATGCAGCAAAGACGGGAAATGCCTTCAACTTCGCCAGAGTGGAGGTCTCTAAACAAGCTTATTAAAAAGCAAATACGTTTCGATATTCGTGCTGCCACTAGCCGCACTATAAAAGATGCGATCGAACGCAATAAGGGGGCTAAAGTATTCGCTAAGAGTCTTGGGAGGAGCCATTTGACGAAGTTAAGTGATGGGCGAACTGTTGCTTCAAAACCAAAGGTGCTAGCTGAGATTGAGCAGTTCTACGGGCAGTTCTAACCTGTCCATGCTACGAAACCTGCACCCACCCAAACTGCGAACGACAAACGTGCGACACTTGTGCTCCAGTATATACCGATGACTTCCCGGATATCGATGTTGGCGAGATAAGTATAGCCCTCGGACAGCTGAAGAATAATAAAGCTCCAGGTGATGACGGTACTACAGCGGAGCTCCTGCATGCAAGAGGAAAACCAATCCTCAACAAGCTTAGAGACCTCTTTAATACTGTCATCAAAACTGGCACAACACCTGAAAAATGAAGTAGAAGACAGAAGTGTCACTGTACTTTTTTTTTGAAAATGGAGATAAGTCTGATTAAGAACTACAGACCAATCTAAGCCATATTTATAAGCTGTTCTCGAGGGTTATTACGAATCGCCTCGCCCGAAGACTTGACAAATTTCAGCCTCCGGAGCAGGCTGGGTTTCGGAAAGACTGCAGCACCGTAGACCACATCTACACGCTACGGCAGATTATACTCATGAGTACAATCTGCCTCCCTGTCTAGCGTTTGTGGACTACAAGAAAGCCTTCGATTCCATCGAGACCTGAGCCATTCTGGATTCATTGCAGCGATGCCAAGCCGACTGGCATTATATCCAAGTGTTGAGATGCTTTGAAGTTGCAATATGTATATTTTTTTTTCAAATATTAAAATTATCATTATCAATGCTTTGCTTTGGTGTCGCCTGACCTTTCCACCTTTGACAAACTACATCTTGTGTCAATAGAGCAGCAGCGGGATCTTCTCCATCTGACCTAGGTCAAGACGGGGGTACGGGCCTCGAGGCGTGGCCTCCTTGCCCGGGTGTGGCGCGGGGAAGAACACTTCCCCGCTAACGTCCTTTAAGCCGTTATTGGCTAAGGCCTGCCTTCTTGGCTTTGGGCCTCGAGGTCTCGGATGTGTGTTGGATCCAGGGCCCCCGTACTGTGGGCGATGGACTCGCCATCGCGCACGGGGGTATTGTCAGGTCCAGTAATGCTTGCGTCGTCCTCGTCGTCATCATCTTCACCAGCAAGTTGCGCTGGTGCGGGTGACTGCAGAAGCTCACGAGGTAGAGGACGCCCATTGGGTGGTCTGTGTTGTAGCGGTGCTATCCCACGGAGGTGTATGTACGGTCCATGGTCCGCGCGGGCAAACATGCGCCGCGCAAGTGCGTGGACGTACTCCTCCACGGTGGGCGTCTTGGTATCACGATGGATGACGTCATTTCTGACGTACCTCGGAGCTCCTACAATCAGGCGCAGGCACTTGTTCTGTTGAACCTGTAGCCGGCGCTTCTGGTAAGCCGAACAAAGAGCGTACCACGCAGGGGCCGCGTACGTCAGGCGCGAACGGACATAGGCTCCGTAAATTCGAATTTTGGTCTTCGGTGATAGTCTTGAGGTGAGGACTTGGTACAGCATCGACGTGGCCGCCTTTGCGTGGTTCACGGCGTATAAGAGATTCGAACCTAGATCATTTGGAGCTAATGCATTGTATGCCGACTATGTTACTACGACACTGAGAGTGAGTATTGTGTCAATAGAATTATTAGCGCTATGTATCTAGTAGAAATAGACTACTAGATGGCGCTCTGAAAAAATTCGAAGTTGTTGATAGAATGGCAGATAAGATAACCTGAGATGTGCAACTTGATGACATTTAATTGTATAATTATGTATTCGTTTTTTCTTCGTGACTTTTTTAATTTTACCCTACTATACACTATTGTTATTCTAGTACTTATCTACCATTTAATAATGTTCTGAGTCATAAATCTACATTCTACGGCTCTGTGCCTTCCATGAACTAGGAACCATCTAGCTGAACCAGCTTAGCTATGCAGGCCTTCGATAAATAATATGTATATATTACATATTATTGTATGTTAATTTAATATGGTCTCATATCGACTTTAGCGCCATCTGTTTTGTTCCCGTAATAATTAGAATTTCACTAGATGGCGTTAAGAAAAACTTTAGCTACTCGCCTATAGGTGGCAGTGTTAGTTATTATTATTATTATTATTACTCTGACAGCTCAGTCTGAGTCAGTGCGTTGCCTTGCCTGCGTTTTTTGCTTTTTATCTTGTGAAACTTTAATATTAATTCGCTGAATGCTCATCATCAAGATATGGTTAGGATTTCGGAAGTGTTGTATATCTCTGATTGCATTAGTAAGTTTCTGATTGTGTATCTTACCTTGTTTGCCCGCGAAAGTGTAATTTAAACCAATGTGTGTCCAGCGTATCAATTTACTTTTTATCTGGTTTCAGTCTTGATTTCAGCTGTTTCCTTTTTACGACAGGAATTTAATCGTATGTTACGTTGTTTAGTAAATAATATACTTACATATTGAGTTTATTAATTTTATGTTTCGTTATACCATACATACCTACAAGTTTCAGTTCCATGTTATCTTGCTAGGATTAAAACAAGGCTTTCTATAAACCAGGACTAATTCTAGTTACTTAATTCAAACAGTTCTATAATAATTAGATAATAATATATCGGTACCTACAGTTTAATCTAAATAACAGTTGAAGTCTATGGTTAAATGATACTTTATTTGATTTTTGATCATCTGAATTTTAGTAGGTAGGTAGGTATATTATTACGATTGTTTTAAAGCTGTCTAAATAAGCATTTTATATTTTCATTGTTTCAGATCTAAGCCAAAATGAACATGATAGAAGTTGATCCGAAACTCTTCATCAAATGTCGGTTATGTTTGGATGAAACAGGGCAATACCAAATAGTGCCTAATGTCCAAATGCAAATCAAATACTGTTTTGATATAGATGTAAGTGTTTTAATAACAATTTATTAAAGTTCCATACCTCAATGGGAAAAGCGGAACCCTTATAGGATCACTTTGTTGTTTGTCTGTCCGTCTGTCGTTTCTGTCAAGAAAACCTATAGGGTACTTCCTGTTGATCCAGAATCATGAAATTTGGCAGGTAGGTAGGTCTTATAGCATATAACACATACATTCTAAAACATTTGTTTTTATGCATAATAGTTTTTGATTTATCGTGCAAAATATTCAAAAAAATACCTAAGTACCAAATCCTGGGCGCAAGTCTGGCTTGCTCTTGGCCAGTTTTTTATCATCTGTTGAAGGTTTACATAATAAACTTATTTAAAAATTGCTGCCTAATTTTCCGTAGAGGCATGCCAAACCAGTGGTAGATGTATTTGACGATTCAAAAGTACTTGTAATGTCTATCTCCAATTTGTATAATCCAACATAGCGGGCAATTGTGTTGCACACAATCGCTAAACTAAAACAAGTCTAAATTAAAAATTTATAACACCCCCGACGATCCAAAGTATCTGAGTTTTCCAAAACATCATTTTCAAATAAATAATTATGTATTTAGGCAACGTCCATCTTGACAGCTTGACATTTGTCTATTGACATAATATTATGAACCTAACGGTTATCTAACCTTCTTTTCTACAAGAAAACTAGAAAAGAGCTGATAACTCTTAAACGGCTGAACCAATTTTTTTAGATTATAGCTAAGCACACTCTCGATCAAGCCATCTTTCAAACAAAAAAAACTAAATTAAAATCGGTTCATTCGTTTAGGCGCTACGATGCCACAGACAGATACACAGAAACACAGATACACACGTTAAACTTATAACACCCCTCTTTTTGGGTCGGGGGTTAAAAAACAGAACGAAAAACCCAGTTATGTTTGTTTTGTTTTAGATTTTTATTGCACACAAAAAATAAAAGTCACATGGCGAATTTATTTTAAGGGCAAAAGGGCACCAGGATGATAGAACAGAGCGTAAATAGGGAGAATGATATAAGATCTGTCAATTTAGTTTGATCAGCAGGCCTTTGACAGGGTTTGGCACAAAGGCCTTTTGTACAAAATAAAGATTAACTTTCCTCATAATATTTATACTCTGCTGAAGTCGTATTTACAAGACAGGATATTCCAAGTCGTAGTAGGAGAGCATTGTTCCCAGTTCTACGATATCAAAGCTGGTGTTCCACAGGGATCAGTGCTAGGGCCGACCCTTTATACCCTATACACAGCCGACTTACCCGAGACACCAAGTATCCTCACCGCAACGTTTGCTGACGACACAGCGGCACTGAGTACTCACTCAAATCCAACGGTAGCATCCCAGCGACTACAGGGCCACTTGGATAATATTGATAAATGGATGCGAAAGTGGAGAATCAAGGCTAGTGCATCCAAATCAACCCACGTAACCTTTACACTTAGGCCCGGCGATTGCCCAGAGGTGAAACTTGGCAACGAAACTCTGCCACATGGTAATGTAGCCAAATATCTTGGTATGCATCTTGATAGAAGACAAACATGGCAAACACATATAAAAAAAAAGAGAGAAGAGCTGCGTGTACGCACGAGATCGCTAATGTGGTTACTTGGCAGACACTCCCGACTATCACTTAATAACAAAGTACTCATATACAAGAGCTTTTTAAAACCCGTATGGACATATGGCTTGGAGTTGTGGGGCACAGCCAGCAATTCTAACATAGAAATACTACAGCGCTATCAAAACTCAGTCTTTCGCACAATACTGAATGCTCCATGGTTTACTAAAACAAGTGAAACACATGAGTATCTTGCTATGCCCACAGTCAAAGAAGAAATTAATAATAATGCTAAAAAACACAAAGCCAAGCTAGAAGTCCATGCGAATAGTCTGGCAGTATCACTTACCACATGCCGCAGAGTAAATAGGCTAAAACGAGCCACAATAGAAGAACTGTCTTGTGGACAATAAAGCCAGGGATAGCCCTATGAGAAGAGTCTCTTGATGGAGTGACCTTCTCCAAACCCGCAACGCACTCATACAATCTGATTATAGTCGGCAAATGACTGATTGCAGATAGCCTAGAAATATCAAAAAAAAAAAAAAAAAATTTAGTTTGATCAAGGAATTTTGTACTAGAATTAGCCTTTATTAACTACCACGTACTAACTCAGTTTTTATTAGAAGAAAAAAACTGAAACTGTTTTTACTTTTACGTATATTTATATATAGTTTGGGTTTCTTTTTTTCAGGTTGAGCCGTTTGATGGTCTACCACAACTAATTTGTAAAAAATGTGAATCTATTTTGAGCCAATATGCTGGTATAAAACAAATTTTTCAAGAAAAGCAAAAAAATCTGAAGTCCAAATTGAACTCAAATGTAAGTTTTCTTTTAGTTAAGTATTGTTATACCAACCAGAGATCCTGTGACTTACATGAAATATTTGCATTTAAAGTGCAACTATACAAATTGCGAAATACCTATGTAGGGTAGTTGTACATTGTTGTACAAAATATTGCCAACAACACCATATCTTTTCTTGTTTCTTTTACTTATACCAATTTTTAGGGTTCCGTACCTCAAAAAAAAAAAACGGAACCCTCATAGGATCACTTTGTTGTCTGTCTGTCTGTCCGCCAGTCTGTCTGTCCACCAGTCTGTCCGTCCGTCGTAACTGTATAGAAAATCTATAGGGTACTTCCAGTAGACCTAAAATCATGAAATTTGGCAGGTAGCACTTAAACTTACTTAAAGCACAAGTAAAGGAATAATTCCGAAAACCGTGAATTTGTGGTTACATCATTAAAATTAAAATGTGTTTCAATTTTCAAAGTAAGATAACTATGCTAAGTGGGGTATCATATGAAAGGGTACCTGTACATTCTAAAACACATTTTTGTTTATTTTTATGCGTAATAGTTTTTGTTTTACCGTGCAAAATGTCGGAAAAAATACCCAAGTACAGAACCCTCAGTGTGCGAGTCTGACTCGCTTTTGGCCGATTTTTTGTAAAATAGGAACTAAATAAATTGATCCAAACGACTGAAACTTAAAAATTAATGATGTCTTATTTAGAGGGAATAGAAAATATTAGAACTTTTTCCAATAAAATGGAAAAAAAAAATAAAAAAAAAAAAAAAAAAAATGCGTTCATGGAAAGTACATTTTTAACTTCGAGTAAAATACATAAATATTCAGGAAAAGTTAAAATTTTTGATTGTTTATTTTGCTATGTTAAATATTAAATAGGTACCTACGTAGCTATATTTATGGATGGCCAAAAGTTAGGAATGATTTTATGTGACAAAATACATAAATAAATAACATAAAATAAAATAAATAAAACAAGTAACAAGTACTTTTGCCCTGAAGTAGGTAGTTGTTCTTAATTATTATTATAATACACACCACTGTATGTTGAGTGAGCAGCTTGTTGTGCGCTGTAAATAAAACACTATTATTATTGTTATATATGGTTTAAAGAGACAAAAATATAACAATTCTGCCTATAATATTGTTTTATTCAAAAAGAGCATTTTGTTTTCAGGTTAAAATAGACAATATCATTCAGCAACAACAAGACACTGTAAGTTCCACTCAAGCTGAAACGGAAAATAAAAATAAAGTAGAAGAGGCAACAAGAAACAACAGAAAAACACCAGTTCCCAAAAGATCTTCTTCTACGGAAACTGTAATAACCAATTTGAGTCACAAGAGAAATAGAAAGACAGTTTTAGGAAAAAAATCTGTAAAAGCTTGGGAAAGCAAATACACAAAATATTTTGGGTGTCGATTTTGTCCGAAATTGTTTAAAGAAAAAAAAGCCATTAACAATCACATTCAAAAACAGTGCAAATTGTATATGAAATATTCAAAAATAAATAAACCATTCTGTTTAGTGGCATTAAATAGAAAAGGATCGGAGCCAAACCTCACTGGTTCAATAGAAAATGTTGTTTGTGATGAAAACAGAATTATTCAGTCCAGGCAGCCAAATTATTATATTCTTTACACTAATAACTCAAATGATCGTTTTGACCTGTCTGATTCATCTGATGAAGATTTTGTCTTTGATAGAAAAAAACGTAAAAGACAACGTCTGATTTCTAGAAGTTCAAACGAAACTGTTGTGATTGATCAAAATTTTGAGAAGAGGACTGATTGTGAAAAATTTGCCAAAACTAGAAAACCTAGAAAAGATAATAACACACAGATTCTTTCCGATATTGAATGTGTAGATATAGAAGACTCTGACAGCAACTCTACAAAAAGTAGTGTAAAAACGAACGAATCGGTAACACCACATCGTGAACAAACAAAAACAAGCAACGATGAAATGATTAACAATATTATAATAATGTGTTCTAACAAGTATTTGAATAGGTTGAACGCATCTGAAGCAGGAAACACTAATAAAGGCAGAGAAGAATCGTCTCTTAAACATAAAATACTAAGCATAGGAAGGAAAGTTATTCACGGTAAAGGAGTGAATACAACTGGACTGTTACGATATATGGAACATAAAAATCTTGAAGTAGTTTGGGTTCCAAAAATAGACACCAAAGTTACAATAAAAACCAGATCGAGAGAAAGTGGAGATATTAATAAAAATAAACAAGGTTGGGAAAATATTACATCTGTTCATAAATATATAACTGAAGATTTTGCTCTTGTTTTTGAAAAAGAATTAGCACAAGATGCTTGCATTAACGAGAATAGAAAAGATAGCCAGTTAACTCAACTTGACCCTCGAGAAACGAGAGTGTGTCAAGAAAATTCTAATGAAAAAGAAAAGCAGGCAAGTACTTCATTAAATTTTAGCGATTTAACGGAACTTGACATCCAATCTGTTGGAAATAGTTCAAATAACGACAATGTTCCAGACAAATTGCCGACTTGCGTCGATACGTCTGAGGGGAAATCAAACGATAATAATTCTCATTTACGTGCTGTGCTGGATGCGGACAGAAATTGGACAAAGTTACTAAATGCTAATCCAGTGGCAAACCCTAAACAGCTACCGAAAAAGAATACCTCTAACGAGCCAGCATCAATTGTCAAAATATACTCAAATGACTCTGAAGTAATTGAACATTCAGAACAACATATAGAAAAAAATGACGATCTGCTTCATATGCCTATTATAGCATCTACTGTGTCACTTGCGCCGCCAGCTAATGTGGTAGAACAGCCGAACGTTGCTTATAACAATCAAAAAGCGAGTGAAAACAATAGCCTTACTAGCAGACCACAATCTACGCTACCCAAAATCAAAGTTAAACCTGTATCTGAGCTAATGTCTAATGAGGCACTGAGCCAACGAAATCCATCATCCTTTGTTTCAACTACGGGATGGACAGTAAATAATGAAAGCCAGGGCCAAAATGTTGTGCTGCAAGCAAATGACAGTAACATGGTTTATTTAACAAACCCACAATTTGCAAGTGTTGTTCCTGTACAAAAGGATCTGGTTTATTATCCACAGACGCAGGATGTCCAAACAGTTGGATTTAATTCTTCTATTAATCAGCCAGGATCAAAACCAGTACCGAAAAATCGTGAATACGTTAGATTGAACACTGTTGAATTACCGAACACGAGAACGGACGCGCCGTTTCGATATTTTCAAAAGTTACTACAAATGCATAACTTAGTTTTGTTAGATAGCATACATGCAATATTAAATAAAATGCAGTGTCTTACGAAATTTAAAGTGGTTTTTGAACAAGAGAGCAACTCACCAGTAAAACTGTGTTTGCTTTTATATTGTCAAAATAATATTTTCTGTATAAAAGCAAATGACCACAACATGAAAGAATTAGATATAGCTAAGTTTTCAGCTAATTGGCAATGGGAAATACTAAAGGTTTTTAAAGGTGACGATGTCGTCCCTAAACTGCTCGCAAGTGCCTCTAGATTTGGTGTTCCAATGTGCAATTATACAAGTTACTTTACAAATCTACTACGGTCAATTGAGTTTTCCAAAGACTCATAGTAGTTGCTAGCAATCTTACTGCTGCTATACTTACATTTATGTTTTATTAATTTTGTAAAATTTTATTACTTTTCAGGCATTTCCCAGATATACTACTAATTAATTATATTACTACCAGTGGGTAAATAGTAGTATTGGGATTATTTTGTCAGTTATACTGCAAGTAAGAAAACGGGAACAAATTGTTTCAACATTACTACTAGCAGGAAGTGTAATATTTTTTTCCCAAGTTTAACTACCTGCCATAACTAATAATGTTATTAGAAAAACTGTAAACTTATAATATGTATCTTCCGGTAGATAAATTTAATGTTCCTGTTATAGTTTTGGTAATAGTGTAAACATGACGTAAACATAAGTAATTATTCAATTCGGAAAGACAAGTCCCACTATTCCTACTAGTAGTAATGCTGAAACGATTTGTTCCCATTTTTCCTACTGATATGATTTTGAATTTGAATTTATGCAAGGGCTTATTAACTATCGTTTGGTGGAACTTTCAGATTCACTTTTTTTTTTGTTTCTTTACTACTACTACTTTGAACCTTTGGTGGGCGAGTATGACTCGCACTTGGCCGTTGTTTTTGGTACCCATTACTCGTACCTTTAGGGGTGTTTTTAGGGTTCCGTACTTTCACACTAAATTTAAAAGAGAAAACTAAATAAACTCGTGATATTCGCAATAAATTACTATCACAGAAGCTTGTTGAGCACAGATGACAACTGTGCCCAACAAAAAAAGCTAAACTATGACAGACAAAAAATGTGGTTTGTCTTTATCACTCTTCATAGCTTTTCCATACACTTAGCTTGCTCTAACGTGGTATTTATTATTAGGTAATTTGGTGTCGAGTAGGTGGACTCGATGATTCTTTGTCTGAGCATAAATACACAAGCCCGCCAGAGATTTGGTTTGTGTACAATGCGAAGTTAAACGCCTCGTGTTCAGATTGGACTACTAGTTTTGCGCGCACTATAAGTGTTAACCTAAAGGAGCGCGAGGTTGTCGCCAGGTACTCGTCATCTCCCACTAGTAGCTTTCTGACTTAATATTTTAGTTATTATCAAAGGTCAAAAAGTATATGTAAACCTAGTTGTTTTATGTTAAGTTTGTATTAAGTACCTATTTATTTTATAGTCATGGGTGTATTGCGTCCTGAAATGCAAGGTCGAGTGAAAAATGTATTGTTGCACGCAAATAGTCGAATTCCGGTCGTTTAAATCGCAAAATTCTTTTTGTAATACGCAATGAAACTCAATGACGATTTAAACGCCGCTAGTAAAATGCCGCGTATCTAATATTTGACTTAATCGATACCAGGTCCCGGGGTGCGGGGGTTCCAAAAGTAGGTACCTACATACAGTAGTATAACTTTTATTAGTTACGCCGATGTACCTGCGCAGGAATCTTATTATTGAACTAGATGATGCCCGCAGCTTCGCCCGCGTGGATTGGTCAGATCCCCTGCAGCATGAGGATTGAGGAGTTGGAATTCAAATTTTTTTATGTGGAACAATGTCGCAAAGTTCCTCTATCGATTAAAAAATATTACCCAAATCGGTTCAGAAATCTCGGAGATATCAGTGTACATAGTACCTACAGTGTAGAAAAACACAACCTAGTATGCAATCCTGGCAGGGTCGCGCCATGAAATATTAAATTTGTTGGTTGTGTTAAATGATGTACGACGGTCGACGGCGTTGTAGTAGACGTCTTTATTCGGTGCCGGCTTATGATCGACTCCTCTAACGGACTAACAGTAATTATCATCAAATCTTATAAGCTATTGTCTTAAATTATATTTCTTAATCTAACCTAAATAATTTTTGCATCACCTTTTGTTCAAATTCAACGCGTAAGCAACCTACTTATTACACATCCATTTTTTAACTTTACATTTTTTTACTCAAACCTCTCTCTTCTGCCTTCACGCTTTACAAATCATAACGGATAAAATAGACAAGGCTGCGTGGAGTAGAGGTGATTAGGTTTTGCTGTGGGTCATATCTACAATAAATTGATCGCAGAATGACGTCATATATTACAAACTTCATCTAACGTAACTCATAACAACTTTTATAAACGGAGAACTACTTTTTGCCTAAACTACGTCTATTTTCTAACCTATTAGTTACATGGTTCCTACTTAGCAGTATTTATGAATTACTAGCTGACGCCCGCTACTTCGTCCGCGTGGATTTAGGTTTTAAAAATCCATGAACTCTTTATCTGGTAAAAAAGTAGAGCATGTCACTCGCCAAATCTTAAACTATACCCATGCAAAAAATACATTGATCCGTAACTCCGTGTTGCGACGTGATTGAAGGACAAACCAACAAACACTTTCGTATTTATAATATTAGTGTAGTGTTTGAGCTCAAAACTTGGTTATATGTGATTATAACGAGTTAATAAGATTAAAAATATTCATTTATATTTCAAAGTACCTAATAAATTGATATAATTCAAGGCTAAATTATAACAAAAGCTAGGAGGAGCTATTTATTGTTTTTCTTTTATTTTAAGCTATTGTTGGAATGGGGATGATGACTATGTTAAAAATAAATTAGTTTTTAGTAATTTTTAAATTAATATCTAGTCTTCCAAAATTCGTAAAATTCTCGTCCGCTGTTAGTTTTAAGTTTGCTAACCATTTTTAAATAAACTAACTATTTAACTAAAAAAGTCCGTCAAATTACATCAAATGTTTATGACGTCCTATCTGTGAATTTCATACAAGCTCCCTTACTAAGCGAGCGTTTTTACGTTTGATAAAAAGTCGCTGATTTGACTAGTAGTCATCATCCCTATTGTTATATTTTGTAATCATTAAAGTGAAGTAGGTAAAACTCATATTTTTCAAGATCTGCCGATCTGCTGCGATATTATAGGTGCCGACGGACTGAGACTGCTCCTGAGGTCGGGTGCGGGTTGCGGGAAGGTCCAATAGCGACGTTGAGAGCCGTGACTGTTAAACGACTATCACCCTCCTGCAACCCGCGCCGTCTCATGCGCCGTCTCAGTGCAACTGTATCGGTAACTATTTTATTGGTGTGTTAACGTGTACCTATTGTAAATTATTACAAGTTATGTTATAGTACTTTTCTATTACTTTATTACTAAAATAAGACTTAAATATTAAATGAGTAGTTAAACAAAATAAAGACATTTTACTTATTACAGTGCCTTTATCATTATTTTCTAAGACTAGCTTTACATCACAGTACTATCCTAGCGTCCATATCGCGTCCACATTATTTAATACTTCCTCTGGCGTCGAGTGTTTGTGGAACATGAAGTAGCCTTGTATTTGTGCTGGACTAACATCCCTCTGTTTCTCCATAACCCTGAAATTTAAAATTCAAGAACTAATGAACAAAAACATTCAACTATATAAATGTAAAATATAAATGTCTGTCTGTCTGTTAACTTTTCACGACTCATCCGCTAAACCATTTTTTATAAAGTTAATTTTAAACTATTCGCTCGCTTCTAATTCTTCATGCTGTACTCTGCTCTTTTAGTCAATCGGAGTATTAATATAACTTTATTTACGGAATATTTATTATTATTTGAAAATACTAACTTTTGTGCAAATACTTTAGCGTGCCCAGGATCTTTGTAAAACCTTAGAAACATTAGTTCCACTTGTTTTTGTTCACAGTAGCCTACGTACTCCTTCATATCCACGCGCCCTGGCCTAATCAGCGCTGGGTCTAACCTAAAAGTTCAAAAAGACAATTTATTTAACGTAAAATACGCGTGATAAGAAGAATAAAGAGAATAGAGAAGAAGAAAGGTCCCCTCACTATAGCGGCTGCAATGCCATCTCATAATATTATGCTGTTCAGTGGTTCGGTGAAGGTAATTGACCTTTTTTTTCTTTCGAGGCTTATACAAAGGGGGCGAGTAAATCATAACATACACCATACTAGCCCTAAGAAAATAATAAAACAAAGGACGAATGGGAAAGGCAAAGACAAAATGTCTAGTGACAGTCATTTTTCAGATAGAATGCAAAGGTAAAGTGCAGGAGGGGAGGATTTTATTAGTCTATAGGTTCTTGAGCAGCATCCATAATAGCGTCAGCATGCCTGCAGCACTGAGGTATCTATGAAGATTTATTCCTCTCTAACGAAAACAAGATCTATGTAGAAAACATGTGGCCACGATTTACCTTTCTAAATAGTTAGTAGTCATAAAGACTATTCTCGCTTCAGTGGACGCGACGCCGTCCAAGCAGTTGAGTAGGCCGCTGAAGGTGACTCGGTTGAGGCCTTCGTAGGCGGCCTTCTGTTTGGCCGTGTCTTCCCTTGATGCGAATGCAGCATCAATATCTTCGAGGAGTATTATCGATTGTTGGGGTGCTACACTATAGAGAGAGAGAAAGACAGAATTTAGAAATTAAAAAAGAACTTATTATAACACCATGGTCGTGGCCAAGGAGGGGGTTTGGAGGTCAAACCTTCTCCCCAGTCCCCTCCCCTCTTACCCAATTTTTTTCTGTCAAAACATCAAAAACATACTTTACTAGCTTATGCGCGCGACTTCGTTCACGTGGATATAGGTTTGTAAAAATCCCGTGGGAACTCATTGATATTCCGGGATAAAAAGTAGATTAGTAGAAGTGGGTTAACGCATAGGCGTTAATCCAGGGTATAATCTATATCCAAATGATCAAATCATTCCTTTATAATATTAGTGTGAAGTGTGATGATTTAGTCTGAGTCATAATGCTTATCTGAAACGGCTTTAAGATGTGATATAATAATTTAAAAGGATAGAAACCCAGAAGCAAAAAGCCAGATACAAAGAAAAGGTGTGAGGTGATATGGGATTCTCAACAGAAGCAGAGCTCTGTCATTGTCTCGACCACTCATAATAATGAGCAATACGCGCCGCCAAGCCAATCTGGCAGCATTCATCTGTTTCACTCTCTATCATATAGGATTCTATCTCACATTTTATCGCTTTATTTCAATTTGAGGAAAAGTGAATAATTATAATTTCATTTCGATGTACCATATTACCTAAGAAGATGGTTTAATCTGTCATCAGTGAGGCCCCTCTCAGATAGATTTAACACACAAATGTTGTATTCCAACTGTCCAGCCAGAGCCATTATGAAAGAGGATTTACCGCAACCTGGTGGCCCATGAAGCAGATAGCCTGAAAATAGAGATACAAAATTCTTAGTTGTCCTTACAAGTAATAGCATATTAAATAGGTATTATAAAATCATTATTTTAGACAGTATTTGAAAAAAAAAACTCCCATAACTGGTACTAATTCTGTTGTGTGCAATACCTAAACTAATATGACAGGTCTAATTATATTGCTATCCTTTTCATAATACTCCCTGTGGAAAATGATAACATGAGATTTAGACCTGTCAATTTCGTTTTACTTAAGAGATTGTGTACAATGGCATTAGTTACAATGACCGCCAAAGTTCCTAGCAACTAACATGTTTAGATAAACCTACCTAACTAGAACAGACCAATTTTTCAAGTTATTATTAGCTTATGTACCTCTTCTGTATGGTATTCCTCTATCAGTATACCAATGGGGATTGTCAATGAAATCCAGACAGTCTGTTAGGATTTTCTCTGTCAGCCCTGATTTCAGCACTACACTTTCAAGGGGTCTCCGCCTTCGAGGATGTCCGAACGGCCGCCATTCAGACCCCATCGCCGTGTACATCACTGTCATGCCTTCATGCTCTTTTAGAGCCATCGTTCTTGCTGAAAAAATACATTTTTTTGTTCTTTATAGACAAGCGCCTAGAGCTGCTGACATGACGCAGCCTAAGATGGAGCGCATTTGCCTAGAAATTTATTTACTAAGGGGCATGAGACGGGCCTGCCCGCGAAATTCAAATTTAATTTGGTTTTTCGCAATTTGTAAACTTAATACGACAACGTAGGCTTATGGTATTTTAATTGCGACAGTGGCAGTATCATCCTCATAGGTATATAAAAATCTTTACTTGAAAGGGACCAGTTTAAGAAATTAATTCTCACAAATTTGTTGATATTAGAATTAATTTCTTAAACTGGACCCTTAATGATGACCATTACCATACTCTAGAGTTTCTTAATTATTATACAACTTATATTTGATATAGGTTTTGCACACAATGTTGATAATAGGACTGATATTTAAGATGCTCCAATGTATTATGTAAATTACTGTACCTTAACTATAGAGCCATAAAAGTAAATAAAGTAGATCATGCAAAGCTAAAAATCATTTTACCTTCTTCAAGAATATCATAATAGAGCTGTTTGTTTCGCCCAAAGGCTGTTAAAGTAACAGTTTCAAATGGAATGCCCATGTGCAGATCTATAGTTTGTTGCTCTCTAGTTCTGTCCACTTTTATCCATGTTCCACCATATCTGTAAAAGTTTACAAATGACCTATGTTGCTTTAACTTCAAAACTACAATTACATAATAATTTGAAACATTTTTCATTCATGTTTTATTTTAGTTTCCAGTAGAATCTTTCTACTGGCTCTAATATCATTAGCACAGTGTATAAGGCGTACTAAATGTGTTTAACAGTTAAGTAGGTAAAATTTTATCAATTACTAAATTGTGTATTAGGTAATACACAATAAAATTAAGTTTTTAATTAAAATAGTTTGAACAAAGGCAATTTTATAAAAGATTACCGTAATACTATTGTAATTCATAATGAATGCATAGATACCTAAAGAAATGCTGGCCAACACTAGGTATGAAATCATATTTAGTCTTTATTTGACCTGTGTCCTTCTGAAGAAAAGAAGTTTCTACACTAAGATGCTGGGTTTGTTTTGCTCCCTTCTTTGTGATCCAATGTAGTAGCCATTGGTAAGATTTATCGCGGCATGGCACTTCAAGAGTTATCATACAATGTCTTCGAAATAATATTGTAGATGTTTGAAAACCTTTTCGTGCAATAGCCGCCGCTGCCCCGACACCAAACAGGCCGAAACCAGCACCGAAATATGGATTCTGTGACAGTGAGGCCACATATTCAGCTAATGTCATTGTATCATATATTTTTCAACTGCAAAATATGCAGAAATAATTGGAAATAATATATATTTAATCAGTTTTTGTTACGCCACAAGTTTTGGTTGGTTGGTTTATTTGGTTATGTTGATTTGACATTGACATTTGGCATTTGCATGACAGATGACAATCAATCAGCTGATACTAGCTTCCATAGGGACTTCGTCTGTGATGGCGTTTGCTGGCGCGCGTGCTGTGCTTGTTTGGAGTGTTTTTTTGTTAAGAGTGGCTGGTTTTTGTGTTAGTTGGTGTTTTTTGGTGGTGGAACTGACTGGGAAGCGCTCTAAAGGGGCGCCGCGCGTATGTCGGCGGGCGCTGGCGCAGACGGAGTCCATACTTGTATAAATTCAATAACTTGAAAATATCACAAACTTGACATTGGCTAATCAGAGTAAAGCCAGATTTAAAGAAAAAAAAAAAAGCTACCATAGAGATTTTTTTTTTCTCTCTCGTCTGGCTTTACAAAGATAAGCCAATGTCAAGTTTGTAGTTATTTGTAACAAGTTAGTTAAACTATACAAGTGTGGACCCCGTCTGTGCCGGCGCTCGCCGACATACGCACGGCACCCCAGTCAGTTTTAACAAAAAAAAAATACTCCAAAAAGACAGAAACGCCCACCAGCCAACACCAACACAGACGAAGTCCACCATAGAGATAGTATTATACGTTTTTAGTTTTTAATGGTGCGTGTACACTAAAGCGTACAGTAGAAACGGTTAACATTGATATTATAGTGGCGTAAAATTTTAGGATACTATGAAAAAAGTATAGCGTATTAATAAATCCGTTGTTTTAAATGCGAAAATATTATGTCGGCCTGCCTGCTAGCTTTTTACGGACCATCCGTTTAACCAACTTTAACGAATATTAGTACAAAGATAGCTTGAATCCCGGGGACGGATTTTATCCCGGATAATCAAAAAGTAGTTTCAGTAGTACCAAATACATAATATTATGCGGCAGAAAGCCTTGTATCTATATCTGCTGAGACAGGGCGTTCCGGAAGCCTCAAGCTAAGAAGCTTCAAGCTATAATAATATTGTGACTGGAGTCACTAGAGTACGAAAATATACTCAAGATTCGATCTCTTTTCTTCATCACCTGAAAACTAGAATAACTACAATTGAAATTAAAATGTCGAGTGACAAGGATGATGGTAGGAGTAAAACGTAGTGATCTTTGCTGGAAATTATTAATGCTCAAAGTATAATAAGCGATTTGCTCTCACAAACTTCTAAAGACAGATAGCGGTAGGTAGTTGTAGGTACCTATCTGTTTAAGCATACCAAGATTTTTGATTTTACTGTCTTGCGAGGAGCAGAAAGTAGAGCGCTTCACTCAGGATTCTAGATGCAACACCTCTGCTATACTCGGGAGTTACTGCCTCGTTAGTCGTCACGGGATTTATCCCGGCGCCCTTAGTAGGTATAGGTATACTTAGAAAGATGCTTACGTAGGTTCTAGATTCCTAAAACTCCAGAGTTTATTTGAACCGCGTATGTTCATATTATTACAATAATAATATTATGCTACAAAGTCAATTGCGATGATGTTGGTTTGGTACTGAGTAGCCTCTCCCCGTAATAAAAGCTTCCACGCGCTGCGGGTCACGCGACCCCTATCGTCGACGACTGACGTCGCGGTTCGTCTTAATTTATTGTTTGAGTTACTCCGTGTTCATATTACGAAATTATACAATTGCTGGGGCTCGCGGCTTCGTGTTTTATGTTGCAACTTGAAAAAATACGATGCCCTTATAAACGAGTACAGTAGTCGATAGATACCTATAAATTATAAGGGCAACGTATTCTTTAATTTAGCAGTTTTCTGCTAACCAAATGATTAAAACGATCTTAGGTACCAAGGAAATATGTTTCTTGGTAGGGACCTACGCGAAGTTCTAACGTAGGTATAAATTATACCTGTCCCAAGCAATTAGTACCTACCATTAAGTGTTAGATTAGTAAAAATTGTAAAAGTTAATCAACCTCACACTTAATTACCTATTATTA
The DNA here is from genome assembly GCF_905333055.1 of Maniola jurtina. Classification (NCBI taxonomy): domain Eukaryota; kingdom Metazoa; phylum Arthropoda; class Insecta; order Lepidoptera; family Nymphalidae; genus Maniola; species Maniola jurtina. Next base: position 8,781,472 of record NC_060032.1, read on the forward strand.
AATTATACTACCTAGGTACCTACTCTGAAGCTAGTGCGTAAAATTAATCTGCTAAACATCGACCTCGCTGTAAAAATAGGTCTCATCATGGTATGATTTATGATCACAATCCTGCAATATTGCAGGCGGATTTAAGATATCCTACCTAAGTAAGTAACTATCATTTTTACGTTGCGAAAACATCAAAGGCAAAATTCACAGCGAAGTTAAAACATATAATCAACTCTTAGGTACCTACCTACCAAAATCCATATGGCAACGCTTTAAAATGGATGATCTCACTGACATGGACCGTAGAGTTTTAAGCATATTATATTTACTAATGTACGTCAAACCAGAAGCTGATTTAGCCATTGCTGTTCAAAAGTTTAACCACCAGAAAGACATGTCGGAGTATTGCAGGCGTCGAGTGGCGCCCTCTGTGTTCCTGGGGAAGCAGGTCATGGACGCCAGCGCTCAAATCATGCACTTTTCACAGTTAGACGTGCCATACAGTTGCACAATGAGCGTGAGGTTTGTGAGTGCTTCGCTCTTAGTAGGTACTTAGTGACGAGTTTTTGTAGGTTTCGAAAACAATATTTCAATATACCTAATTACCTACCTAACTTACTGTTTCGTCCAATTCTAAAACAGCAGTAGCAGCTTCAGCCGTCCAGACTAGTAAAAATAGTGATCTCTAGCTGTAGTCCCTTTATAGAACTTTATAGAGTGGTCATTGTAGTCGCGCGTGGAATACTGTAGGTATCCGATAATAATTGGCTCCGTTGTTTTTACTTGGGATATTTTTAGAGTTTCGTATCTCAAAAGGAAAAAAGGAACTCTTATAGGATCACTTCGTTGTCTGTCTGCCTGTCGGTCGTTTCTGTCAAGAAACCTATAGGGTACTTCCCGTTGACGTAGAATCATGAAAGGCAGGTAGATAAATCTTATAGCACACATAAGGGGAAAATCCAAAATTAATATAAAATTTGGTACAGAGATAGACAACTTTTATCCCGGAAAAGCAAAGAGTTCCCACAGGATTTTTAAAAACCTCAATCCACGCGGACGCAGTCGCGGGCATCATATAGTATTTGAGGAGTATACATAGGTATTACGTAGTAAGGTACCTACTGCTAATATTTCATTTATTTCCCCAACTTTAGGACTGAGTCTGGCAACAATATCATCATGGTAATCCAGTTGCTATCAGGAGCGGGTTTGATGGATGCCTGCGCTCGTAACAGCAACCAGCTGATCGTATATGAATTTGGCGAAACATTCGGCGGCTACTGGGGCCATTTGCCTGATACGATGATAAAGAAAACTACTAGGAACTACACTCGGTTCTATACACTAAAAACTACTAAACCTACAACTATTAGACGGTAAATGTTTAAGTTAAAACGTACAATAATAAAGTTTAATTTGCTATAATCCGCTGAAATAGACAAATCTGTATAGTGCAACATGCAGCATGTGATATGCAACGCCCGCTCACCCTCACTGCTAAACATGCGGGAAAAGCCGGCCACCAAGCAAACAATTCGCACCATCACCACGCAGCACCACACAAATCCTAAAACCACTCTAATATCATAAATACTATAATAATTTACCTACCTACACTTTTTGTTTGGGAGACTTCCTTTCTAGGGTTCCGTACCTAATAAAACGAATAACCTTTAGAGTTTCATCTACTTAGTCCATATTCTGTCCTCTAGACAGAGGACACACACATCATCACATCTGTGATACATTGTCACTGTGTGATATCACAGCCAGTTTAAAATAAAGTACCTACCTATAAGAGCTGTCATAGAACAATAGAAATATGGTCATAGAAAAGTACCTACTTAATACCTACTTACATAATAATCCTACCTAATAATAATAATAATGCCTAAAAAATAAATAATCAGATTTCATTGCAGTACGAAAGATTTTAAAACAGATACACCAAAAATTCTCATGAATACGATACCAATGGCCACAGACAGGCCAAAGAACTTCATCAGAATGGAAGTGCCGCTGGTGAATGTGTCCGGAAATTTCCAATTAGGGCCGCCGCAACAGACGTACAATACTGAGGAGATGTTCGACTTCATTTATGACGTCACACCGAAGTATATCTAAACCGAAGTATCTATATAATTACATACGTATACGGTATATTTAGATTTTAAGTTGTGAAAGATATTAAGTTTAAATTAAAAAGAAATAAGTAAGTAAGTAGGTAGGTGTGTGTCCAAAGTCATGTTAGAATTAGTGTTTTCAAAACAGTTGTTCTGTTTGGTAGTCATTTTAAAATGGAGACGAAAATAAAGTTTGCGCTTTTGCCCTGAAAAGTTCAACATAGTTACTCTCAAGTCGTGCAGAAGTGTTACCTTAAATTCCTTCCACTCCTTTTCTCTTTTTTGCTGTGTGCGACATCTTTCTTCTCGGTACTAACAGTAGGTTCGCACTAGGGTTACGCATCTCACCTGTGCTACGAATCTTTATTTTCTTTATATTATTGTTAGTAAATCTAAGTGTTTTTCTACTACAATTAAGTTTGCTTAGTTAAATAATTCTGTCCGTATGCCAAAAGGAACGGGGTGGAATATGAAACAAGCGTGCTGCCTTTAGTGCAGTTTTCAATAAAGAAACAAACAGTTGGCCCAGAAAGCTACGACACAGAACAACGCTACGAACTCGACTACGCCTTTAACAGATTTACTATTGACCCTCGGTTAGTATTTATTATTTAGTTATTTATTGGCATGCCTTTCAAGCCACTCACGCGCGCTATCTTAGATTTTACTCTATGTAGGTACCTTAGATTAAGGAACATATAAGCAGTAGGTACTAGTACCAGGACGTTAATATTATATACATATTGTCTATGGCACCTATATGCCATCGGGGAAAAAAAAATCAGGGAAATTACCTGTCCAACGTTCCTTTGCAATCAGATGATCGATTCCCAAATACATAAATAAAGGACAGACAGACAGACAAGCACGCAGACAGAATAACAGCAAGTATAATCAGGATAACTTTGTCTCATTTATTTATGTTCTTTATAACAGGGCTGGGCCCATGTCCTGGATAAAGTCGGTCAAAGAATAGACATAACATTTTGTATGAAATTAAAATAACCGTCACAATCAGATCTATGGAGTGAGAACCATTCGTAAATTTTCAGATTGTTATTTAGTACACTTCATAAAAGAGTGTCTACTAGAAAAAGAAAATGGTCTTCGAGCAGAAGATTAAATTTTCGGAAAAAAAACTTTCGTAAGTGAGTATCTTGCAAAGTTTACCTACCAATAAAAAATTCCAGCGTGTAGTTTGCTTTGCTCAAACCTGCACATGTACCTATGTATATCTTCTTACTTAAAAAACTTTTGGCCGATTGATATACAACCGAAAATCGATAATTTATTGCAATAATTACATATATCAGCTATGGAGTTAATGTTAGAGTACATAGTTACCTACATAGAAAATGAATTTGAAACTATGAACTAGATTCCCTTTATTCCCTAGAACTTAGAGTTAGATAGAATCCCATTATAATTCTTCAAATGCGTTCAAGCAGTCGGGCACTAGAGTCTCTACCCCAAATGGCAAAAAAAATACATAAAAGGTAAGTAGCTATATATCTGCTTCTTCTTCTAGATTATTTACACCACGTTCAAAGAGTTACTTCGTCAAAAATCGCTCTTTCACTAAAACTGTTGCTCCGACTCGGAATTCGATAGCTTGGGAGATCGAAACACCCTTCAGCCAGACTACAGTGCGCAGTACATTGGCAGATAATATTACTAAACGGAATATTTTAGATAAGATTTATAACATAGATTATGATATTAGTGGTAAGTTTCCCTACATCTTTAAGTATGGACACCAGCTATACTCACATATTTAGTCGATGTAAGCCCGACTAGTTTCGAACCCATCCGGGATCTTTTTCCATAGGGACTCGGCGGTAAATACGTGAGTACAGACGGACGTACATTCTATCACACGATAGTTTAAAGTTTAAACATTAAAATTTCTGGACACTTATTAAATATGATAAAACTAAAATGTTAGTAGTAACTAACATTTTAGTTTTATCATATTTAATAAGTGTTACCTAGGTAAGTATACCTAGGTAATTGTTTGTAGGTAGGTAGGTAAAACTCTGCATCGATTTAGATTTTAGATGAATAGAATTGCTTAGAAAAGCAAGAAAGTAGGATAATTGATGGTTTTTCTTTTCCAGTGTATGTAACTCCTAATGATCAAATTTACAAAAATAATAAACTTTTCTCTGATAATGAAGCTTATGTAAAATTGAACTTAGGTTCTGATTTAGATTCTCAAAAAACCATGCATCCCATTACGTTCAGGTTCGTGATTTTATTGATTTTCCATGCCTATTTACTTTAAGTAAACGAAGATTTTTTAATATTTAGGTAAATGTTAAAAACGCCATATTAAGTAGACCTGTACGATTGACGAAATGATGATTCTTTTTCTTGTTTGATAGTGGAGATACAATAAAGGATAATTTATCAAGCAGTACATTATTAGTAAAGGCCAAAAAGTTAGATGCATTTATGTTCAATAATAATCGATTTAAATTACAAACTGGCCTTGATGAGAAAATTCAATCAACACAACAAAATCGTTTTACTTTAAACACAGTAAATAAGTACGATATTGTAACAGGTACCTACTGTTCTATAAGTTACTACTTAGTTCTATAAACTTATCTCTTCACGAAAAACCGACCAAGTGTGAGTCAGACTCGTGCACCGAGGGTTCCGTACAGAAGAAGTAAAACAGGACAGGGAACGGTATTTTTTCAAAATTTTGCACGATAAATCAAAAACTATTCTGCAAAAAAATAAACAAAAATCTGTTTTAGAATGTACCTACAGGTAAAGCCTGACGATATAGTTATCTTACTTTAAAAATTGAAAATACTAATTATTTATTCACAAACACATTTTAATTTTTTTTGTGATGTAACCACAAATTCATGGTTTTCGGATTTTTCCATTTAAGTACCTGTATTATGATACTTATCTACCTGCAACTTCATGATTCTAGGTCAACTGGAAGTACCCTATAAAGGGTATCTATTTACTTACTAAGTATATGTTTTTTCAGAAAACATTAGCACGGTGATGCCGGATAATCCAAGTATAAATAATATAAGCACAAAAAATTGTATAGAACAAGTGAAATTGTATGTACCTAATGCCTTAGATTAATTAATGATTTACAACACTCAAAATTGCTCTTACTGATCCCATAACTTATGTTTATTTTAGAGGAACTATGGTGGGCCACGAATCATGGGAAAATATAGTCCAAGCAGCCCCTGTGATGGCTGTTGTTTTAAATAAAAGTGAAATGTTTAGTAACAAATCACGGCAGGGCACAGAGAAACTTACAAAGGTCGACCGAAGGTATGAATATTTTTGCCATACTCAGGACTTTGGACCTATTCTCTTAGCTGATATGTCATGAGCAAAAACGGAACTTTTGGTTCATGACATATAGTTACATTATTTCATACTGTCGTGTTCAAAGGATTAGTAAGCTAAAGTGGCTATGCGTAGGCCATGCCTGTCTTAGAACCGACGGCCGATGGGGCAGACGTGTTCTGGAGTGGAGACCACGTACCGCTAAGCGCAGTGTGGGTCGACCTCCAGCCCCCTGGACCGATGACTTGAAGAAGTTGGCGGGGAGTGGGTGGATGAGGAAGGCGGAGGACCGTGTTTGGTGGCGCGCTCTTGGAAAGGCCTATGTCCAGCAGTGGACGCATACAGGCTGATGCAATCGAATGGATATCGATGAAAAAGTATTTATGACAATTTTAAAAATGCTAAATAGGTACCTACTTTGCAGGACGAAAAAAAAACGGCACATCTATGCACTAGAAATAGAAGGCTCTCGACCACGCAATTTGACCACGCAGCGTTCAGTGACTACGGAAATTGGAACGCATTATCTGTTTTCGGACATACAGGATCTGGCTGGACTAGTCGAGTTACAAGATGACGAGGTTCAAATAAATAATTTTTCGTGTAAATTGACGAAATCTCTTGTAGGTACTTAATGATGTGCGCTGAGGCCTTATATACTATTTAGTTTTTCTTTTCAATATTTGCCAAATTAGCTCAGGTCTGGCCTGGACTATGAAGTCATCTAATTTGTTAACCTTTTTTCCTGTGGGGCTGAAAACCTCTTGTTTCTATCCTATTACCTGTTATTGTGTTTTTCAGATAGCAGGTCGTTTGGCGTTACGTTATCTACGAAATTACGTCGGTTCAGTTCTGTTCAACATCTGTGACTTTCAAGAAGCAAAGTCTCGTCAAGTGTTCCTCTTCAATGCTTCAAGAATTGTTATTGCTGTCAATAATTTTACTGTTCGTACGATTGTTTATTTACGTTACTGAAGATCTCTCACTCTTTGAAAGTAACCTCGGTTTGATGAGAAAATTAATAAATATAAATCTGGTGATACTTCGGTATGCCTCGAAAGCATCCCCAATCGAAATACGACACTATCTCTTGGTAAACTTGTATTTCATTGGTCTGATTCAGAGATCCGTTGGGCTGACTTTACACTATGTATTTATCTAGTGTGTAGATCATAATCTCCAGTGTTCTATAAAACTGTGACAAAAGTAATTTTCTATGCATTGGCAGTTCCCAGCTATGCAGTGCCCATCCGTTTAACCGATTTACATGAAATTTGGTACAGTGTTAGCTTGAATCCTGGGATATAGGCACCTTCTTAAACGCACAACAGACGGAAACGTTTAAGTGCGGAAACCAGCCCAGAGAGAGAAGAAGAGAAGAAAAGGCACCTTCTTATCCCGGGAAATTAAAGAGTTTCCACGGGATTTAAAAAAAACCTATATCCACGCTGACGAAGTCGCGGGCATCATCTAGTTAGCTTACGCTCTAACTAGATGATGCCCGCGTCTTAGAGGAAGTACAAAACATAAACTAATCATACTTACTCAACAGATGGAAGGTATGACGCTTGTACTAACACCAGCTCAGTCCCTCGTTGGCAGTATGTCTCTGTGCGAACCCGGGTATTTGGAGTGCCAAATCATCGGATCTCGAGTCTGCATTGACTCCATGAATGCGTGTGATACAGTGCCTAACTGTGGCTCTTATGGTAACTTTATTATTTTCTACATACTTTTATTTTTTTACTGACTAGCGCTTGGCTGTAATCAGACCTGCTGGTAAGTGATGATGCAGCCTGAGATGGAGCGCGCTTGCCTAGAAGTTGCCTATTAACTCTTGACTTGAAGGATAGGAATTGCTTATAATATTTTGTTCATTTTATCGAATTTCACAGATAGGACGAAGTGATCCTATAAGGATTCCGTTCTATTTCTTTTTGTGCGTAAGCGTTGGATGACTTTAGTTTAGGTACCCCAAAATAAACGATATAAAATATTCATAAGCACACATTTGCTTTTCACAAGATTTTGAACTTGTAATTATTTAACATCGTAGCACTTTCAATGTAACACCATTATTGCACTTAAATTAGGTCATTACAGTTAGACTAAGTGTAATTAATTAAAACAACAAAAATATCCAAACCATTTTAATAGATGGATGCATACAGTTCAATTTTACATAGAGTTGACTATTACTTATTATTAATGAAGTTAGGAGCCTATGTCTTATGTAAGCGCCTTAGGTATTGAAGAATTAATTATATCTTACGATTTTCAAGCATGTTTTTTTTTGACGACGTTTTACTTCTGTGTGACTTTTTGTTTTCATTATTTTTTGATAATGACCAACGCAGACCAACGATATGAGTATCGACACAATTTGTAATTATAAAGCAAAAGTGGCCCAAAAAAATAAACGCAAAAATAATAGTTGACCTTAGTTCAATTAGACTTTAGACTTATTGCTTAGGTGTTAAGTTCTATAATTTTTTTTTGTTCTCATTTAAAAAAACCTGGCCACTTGAACGATGTCATTTTGTTCGTGATCTTTCGTCTATAACTATTCTACATCAATGTCGCAGACATTTACGACGAGGACCGCCTTAAGTGCGGCGTGACTAAAGGTCTTCAGCACAACGTCTACATCGCTGCCTTCACCTTCCTCGCGGTGATCCTGATCACGCTGTGCACCGTCCACTACTGGCTCAAGCGATGCGTGCCCAGAGTATCCGACGCCTTTTTCTTATACACCGACGCCGCTGAAAACACGTAAATTATTACCTGCCAGAATACTAAAACATAATATAACATACCTAATATCTACTAAGCTTTTTTCATAATTACTGTCTATCTTTGCTGTACCTATTCTACTCCCTTTACAACCTCTCGCACTGCCAAGGGCCACTGGTAGAGATCTCTTATAGAGATAAATGCTTCCCTGACAACTTTTTCTTTGTTTTTATTTTTATTGTTACAACTTTCTGATACAAAAAAAAAACGTATACAAAACAAGCTTACGCAAAAAATGACTAAAAATGTTGTACTAAAAAATACTGGTTAACACAACGGCCTCCTAGTCGGACGGGCCCGGGGTTCGATTTCGGGAACGCACGCCTCTAACTTTTCAGAGCTACGTGCGTTAAAATATATCACTTGCTTTGCGTTGAAGCAAAATATCGTGAGAAAACTGGCATGAGAATTTTCTTGTATCCATCCATTTGAGAATATCAAAGATGTGTGAAGTCTGCCGATCCGCATTTGGTCAAAGGGGGTTAGTTTATAGCCAAATCCTTCTCGTTCTAAGAGGGGACCTGTGCTCCCCTCACACACAGGGGGGGGGGGGGGGGAGTAGTGAGTCAGCAATGGGTTGATTATGATGATGATGGCATATAATACACCTATCTACATAATTGGGATGATGCCTATGTCGAAAATAAATTATTTCTTAGTAATTATTAAATACAGGGTCTTCGATAACTAGTAAAATCAACGTCTACTATTATTTTTAAGTTTTCTAACCATTTTTAATTATTATCGATTACGTCGAATGTTCATGACGTCACATCTGTGTATTACATACAAGCTCCCCAAAGCTAGGGGCTACTATTATTAAAAAAAATTATATCATGAAAAAATTATAACAATTGGTTCACTAGTTTTAGAGTTTATCGATTACAAACAAGAAAATCTTTTCTCTTTATAATATTAAGTAACTACAACCTCCAATCAGACATTAGTTAGGTAGATAGCTGTACATAATATAATTTACAGATGTTAAAGTTAAGAGGTTCCCTCACTAAATTATTGTTACTCTATTTACAATCAATTTTTTTAGCCCTTTGTCCGTTTATTAATCGCAAAGCATACCTAATATTATACTGTTTTATAACATAAATAAATATATTTAAAAAATATATATTTATGTAAAAAACTGATAGGTATCTACTTAGGATAAATTAAAAAATTATATTAACGAGCCTAACTTTTTTTCGCAGACTCTTTCTGGATTCTATTATGCGCTCACCTAATGACGTTGATGAATCATCATACAAATGTGCATATCCAGGACGTTTCTTTGATAATGACATTTTGAATGAAAATGGGCTCAAAGAAGCTGATATCAATGAAAACTTTTGTAGAAGATTCATGAGGAAATGTTGTGCATTATTGCTTTGCAAGAAGAGACGTGTAGAACATTCTGATTATGTCGACGAAGTGTATAGTTCAGCACCATTAGATCAACCAAATATGTTTTCTTTTGCGGAATATGAATTGCGGAAATTCGCACTGAGAGAGGAAGGCGTGCAAACTGGAGAGAGCTTAGAAATGCACTTTGAAAATTATACTAAAGAAAAGAAGGATGAATATGGTTGTGATATGGTAAAAGATTCGGGCAATTATTCAGAAGTCAATTATTATCAAAGCGATAGCGATAAATATATAGATGAATTAAAATTAATTAAACTTATTAAAGAAACCAGGTCCTCATCTCAGTTCGATGCATTACCCTTCGAACAAAGAGAAGGAAAAATGGCAAGAAGGCATGTGATTGTTACAGATGATGAAAAAGAAATTAAAAGTACCCTTTACGAACGTGATTCGAACACTAATATTGCTACTAAGAATATACGCGTTGAATGTGAAGTTCATCCCGAGAAACTCAAAACACATGTTGATATTACAAAACGATTGCGATTCGACGAAGAGCTTACAATGATTCCTTCAGTAAAAAATGATGAAGAAATTACTATTGACACTATGGAAAGCAGGCGAAGTATTGCTCTTGGAGCAAAAGGCCGAAATAACCAAGATCTGGATATGATCACCCAGATGGAATCTGAAGCGAGTAGCAGCCGAGATTTCATGCGGTTTTGGGGAACTTCAAAAGGCAAAAAGGGTAAAAAAAAGAAAGAAAAGAATCTGCAGGCACGTTACTATTAAATATAAATATATTTTAAAGGGCTTTTATTTATTTATTCAACTAGGTAATTTGATATTTACACTTTGTTTATACATGATTAGGACTAAAAATTTCATTGAGGTACCTAATTGAAATTTTAGTTATTAATGTTGACCAATATTGTAGTGATAATGGCTACAACTTTTCGTCTATCTTTTTATCCCTATTGTTAAGTTACGTGTAAGTAACAATACTTACACGTAACTTAAATATGTAATCTTGTAAAATTATTATAGAATCCATAAATGAACTTAGCAGTTAGCACTCATCTGCCCACATAGTTGAAGACATTTGCGCGTTCGCCGCACCGCGCGCCATTTCCTAATTAAGTCCAATTGTGGACCGGACAGAACACGTGCCAAAATGTATGTCGTGTTTTTAAGGACATTTAATTATTTGTGTGATGATTAATTTTAGATCAATGCCAACCCGTCCAAATATCATAGAGTAATAAAATTGTATGTTTTTTAAAGTACTTAGTTTTTAAACAAGGCTTACACCATCAAGCGTGTGCTAGGAGTGGTTAATAAAATTATTATTGGACCAAATACCTTTCGGATTTCGATACACTCGTTCCAATACCTACCTATGTGAACCAAATTTTTTGGTTGCATTTTATACCTAACTAAAAACATCAAATAGCGCAAATAACAATCTAAGAAGTTCGGTAACGTAGTCCGTTTATATCTACGTTCGTTATTTAGACCGTGAAGTAGAGCTTACCCTGAGATGGCAACTAAGACCAGCGGAGATTTTTTTGGAATGTTTAGTAGGTAAGTATATTGACTTTTTTTCTTTAATGTTCAAGAGATCCTAATAGTTTAGGACTGTTTGCTTGAGTTTTGATTTTTGTATTTCATATCATAATGATTCAGTTTGGATGATTAATTATTTATTATCCAAATTCAATTTTATAAAACTTAAGGTTGACTGATCAATTTGCAATATTTCGTGGAACGTTTTTATTAGGTTGCCTTTTTTCACCGGTTCATCAGAGGTAAAAGAAAAAAGAACGGTAAAAGTTGAAGTTCATAAGTCGATAGACAATTGATACGTACTAGTACCTATATAAAATAGGTTCGTTACAGAGGATTATGTAACAACAGTACAAAATACTAAATAACAGAACAAACATATGAAGCAAGTGGCGGTGTTTTATTGGGTTCATCTAGGGGCACTGACGTATATCATCGCTTTTATGTCAGCTCCAAAAAAGATAGATGCAAGAGTGTCAAGCTAGAAGTGGGAGCCGGTGCGCGAGGTCATTTCAATTGAAATCAATTAAAGCAATTGCCTTCAATTGAGCGGGCGGCAGATTCAGCGTCGTTGCGTCCACAGAGAGATTTTATGTGAAGCGCCTACGCTCACTGTCACATGACTCACGGCGTATTTCAGTTTTTTTCCTGTCTTTGTCATGCTTTTACATTGGAAGTAGGTATTGTTACCTACATGATTGGTAAATATCTCTTGTCAATGTCGATCAAATAATTGTGTAGGTATATTCGCAACCAGTTGGAAGGATAACAAGTCTGAACGGTCGGAACATTCTTTGCGACACAATTGTGAAGCTCTACCAGATAGCATGGCATATCAATAGAAATAGAAATTATAGGTAAGAATTTATTGTAGAAATTGCAGGTATAAAATATAATAGGTTTGTACAATCCTTAGTAAGTATATCTACGCAAATAATAAGATAACTTTGTGCTTACCTACTGTACCTACCTACTTCCAACATTGAGTAGCATAAACAGTGGTAAGTAGGCTACTAACATATAACATATCTATGAAGTGCAGATACCTGCCAATGCAAATATTTTGAAACTAAGTATATCCTTTTTGATAGATATCTCGTCTTTCTTATTAGTCATCGCCATTTGCAAAGAACCTAATTACTATCATTATTACTTTACTGTACTTCATCATGATCAACCCGTCACCGACCCACTACTGAGCACGGTCTCCTCTCAGAATAAGAAGGGTTTAAGCCACAAACCGCCACGCTGTCCAAGTGCGGATTGGTTGACATCACACCTTTGAGAAAATTATGAAGAAATCTCAGGCATGCAGGTATTCCCGCAATGTTTTCTTTCGCCGTGCAAGTGACATTTAATTGCTTTAAACGCACATATTAACTCCGAAAAGTTATAGGTGCGTGCCCGGGATCGAATTCCCCGACCTCAAGTTTAGTAGGCGGACGTCTTGAGTATTTTACTAGAGCTAGCTGCTAGACTATCACGGTTTTTACACTATACCTACTTATTATAATAAAATTTCCTCCGCCAAATACATCTGCCTGGGTTTATCTTAAGGTTGCCTGGTAGAGATCGCTAATTAGCGATAAGGCCGCCTTTTGTATCTTCCCTCTGTCTGTGTTTTGTATTCTTTAATGTAATCCTACTTGTGGTTGTGCAAATAAAGTGTATTTATTATTATTATTATCTGCCTGTTCGCGCTAATCTCAGATTAACCACAGTGTAGATTTCACCAATGGACACGGATTCTAAGGTTTAACAGAAGTTTTACGTGTCGAATTTGTAAAGTCGAACTATGATGCGAGTCGAAAGGGTCATCAAGAATCTCTATTTAAGAGTTTTATTGGCGAACGCTCTTTTTATTAGATTTAAATAAAAGCAATGTGCCTGCCTCCTGTGAAACTTATCTTACTCTCAAATAGAGATTTAAATGTTGCCTAATTCTTTAATAACTAGAAAAGCCGGCCAAGTGCGAGTTAGATTCGCGCACCGAGGGTTCCGTACTCGGGTATTTTTCCGACGTTTTGCACGATAAATCAAAAAATATTATGCATAAAATAAATTAAATCAAATAAAAATTAATAGTTTTAGAATGAACAGGTAAAGCACTTTCATATGGTACCCCACTTGGTATACTAGTTTATCTAGCTTTGAACATTAAAAAACATTTTAATTTTTTTTAATGATGTAACCACAAATACACGGTCTTCAGTTTTATTCCTTTACTTGTGCCGTAAGATCTACCTACCTTTCAAATTTCATGATTGACCTAACAACGGGAAATAAATACCCTATAGGTTTTCTTGACAGACACGACGGACAGACGGATGGCCAAACAGACAGACAAAAAAGTGATCCTATAAAGGTTCCGTTTTTCCTTTTTAGGTGCGGAACCCTAAAAATCATTAAAAATACAGCTGAAAAACTGAAAAAGTCAAGACGAGCCGCTTGTTATTTTTTTGAATTTATAATAAACAATTTTGACTTAGGCATTTGTTACACAAGGTAAGTAGGTAAGTACCTACCTATCTTCATAGTAGATACCTTACCTACTATGAGCCCTTCAGTAATCAGTTCTGATAAAATAAGAGACCTGTTTTTAAGTTTCATTGGGGAAATGAACAAATTTTATCAAAACCGGTCAAGTGCGAGTTGGATTCGTACAGGAAGGGTTCCGTACCATCATACAAGAAATAACACTTTATTTTTTTTGTGATGTGACCACAAATTCACGGTTTCCGGATTTTTTTCCTTTAGCTATACTTATCTACCTGCTCTAGGTCAACGGAAAGAACCTATAGGTTTTGATTGCCTTAACGCGCTTCGACATATACGACAAATAGACACAGACAGACAGACAAACTGAGAAATGAACCTTAAAGGGTTCCTTTTTCTCTCTGGAGAATATAAAACCCTAAAAATAAGTAACTAGTATTATGGGCTCAGCATCTATCACGCTACTTTATACCTCCGATTAAAAATTTCAAAACTTTAATATTAGTACAGAAATCATTCGTTTACAAATTTAGGAGTACCTTCCTAGGTAGGCACCTACTTATACGACTACTTTTAATTACTTACCACAAAAAAATTACAGGCAAATACAGGAAAGATTTTTGTTTTAAAAGTGCAATCGGATTTTAAATAATTTAACAAATTATTAAAATATGTTTTGTTTTGAGAATATTAATGAATGTGTGGAAACACACTTACGCTACGAATAAAAACGTCCAACGAATAATAAAACGTAACAATGCTTCAACGGGTAGGTAGGTATTCTTCTGAACACAAACAACTAAGTATATACAACTAAGTATACCTTACAGATAAGTGAAATAAAATCACACCGTATACGTACTTAGAATCTGTTTGTCCTTAGCTGACTTAAAAGAGACGAATAATAAGTGCCTATTTAGTGCTTTTACGCCTGCACGGTTTAATTGCTAGTTCGCAGTAAGAACATCGCATGCGCCGTACGTAGCGTGCCGATTACGAGTTTCTTTCGAAACCAACTTGAAGTAGATTGCAACAATGAATCCGAATAATGAAAGAATAGTACAGTGAAACTTTAGAAAATTAAATGAATCATACTACTTACAGTTCAGACGAACAGTCGCAGGGCTCCACTTAATTTCACAAACAGAAAAATTTAACCTATCCACTTTTTGTATCAATTGACATAATATCACTACACTGCAATCTATAGAAGCGCTGCACAATCTTTTCACAATAAACCACATCTGCATCTTTTTGCACATTGGTTCGGGTAACATCCAATAGCGAGCACTAGTAGGCTATGTAATCTTCGGGTTCGTGCGTGAATCAGGTGTGAATCCTCTTGACCTACATGTTCGTAGTCGCAACGAGTGCAAATGCGTCTAAAAGTGCATCAGCGAGTGCAATTCGTGCTGCCTGAAAGTCACCAATGAGCCCAATGAAGGAGAGATCCCGCTGCCGAGTGCCAGCACCAACCTAAATAGACTCTGATCATCTAAATTGACTTCAATTAAATAACAACCGAAATTGTTGAAATGCGCCATTACTCCCTCAACGCTAATCTAAGTGCCAATAGTCAGGGCGAATGTTTTATTAATAATCCCCAGCAACAACCATTAATTAATAATTAAGTGATCGTAGACTTGATCGGCAGCATCAGTTTGCGTGCACCGCCGACACCGCGTGATCTCTCCGTTCGTAATATTATGTAAAAAAAATCGAACTTAGATGTTTTCTATATAAGAAGTAGTTACAGTAGTCAGTATACCTAAATGAAGAGTAGGTATACAATTTTGGTTGCGGTATATGTGGTGATTTTACTGGGTAATTTTTTTTGGACATACACTCACATTTCCCACGGCTATAAATCATGAAATGGACATATGAGTGGTATTGATACGGATTTACAATAAAGCACTATGAACTTTCAAAATAATGATGTGGGCGTTCGCACCCCACAATGCCATGAAAACAAACATCTCGGGTGAGTTTGTGGGAATCCCGCATGGTGCAGCGAGCGTGCGCCCGCGAAGCGCGCGGCGGCACCCGCAGCCGGCGCGAGGGCGCGCGCCAGGCCTCCGCCGGGGGAGTGGCAGCCGAGCGACGCCATTGGCTCTCTCTCCGCGCTACGCTATCGTCCTATGCGCCCGCCTCGTCCGATCTAATATCTCACTTCTGTACATCTACTATGAAATAAAATAGCATTCTCACCCGCACGCTCGCAGAGCTCGGTCACAACACTCATTGGCTCTAACTCTGCTTCGAGAGTCGTATTATGGTAATATAAATTGACCAACCGTAGAGCAAATTCGGTTAGTTCGTTAAAGTTGATTAAAGCCATTTAACCGGGACGGAGACGACGAAACGAACGGCGCGACGTCGATCCCGCGGCGCAGGCTAAACGAGCTTCAATTGTTTAATATCGGAGCCGATAATTCGATCGCGAGTCGGGCTCGCGCAGCCCGAGGGCCGAGGAGCGGCAGGTAGCGGCGCCACGGAGCCGAGCGAGGTGGGCGCGGAGGTAGCGGGTGCGCACCCGCCCGCCGCCGACGGCTACATGTTCGTGTGCGGGGACGCCGGCGCCGGCCCGCGCTACGAGTGCGCCTTCGAGGGCGGCGGCATGGAGCAGCCGACCTTCGAGGAGCACATGTTCGGCGAGTTCGGCAAGGAGCGCCAGGTGCAGGTGGTGGTGGGCGCGGGCGGCGAGCTGCAGTACCGCGACGAGCTGCCCGTGTTCGCGTCGGCGCAGCACCCCGACAAGCGCAAGGACGAGCCGCTGCTGCTGCAGGCCGCGGACGCGCATCCGCCGCAGCACCCGCCGCCGGCGCCCGCCGCCGCCACCACCACGTCCAAGAAGAGCGACAAGAAGAAAGGTGACAATAACGGAATCAAGAAAAAGAAAACGAGGTCAGTTGCACTTTGACTTGATAACAAAACCACTATTATTCTTACAAAAGCATAACTCTACACCAGGCCACTGTGCACAGCTTTTTCTTATACAAAGTTCCATTTGCTATTTGATATTTACAACCCGAGATGAAGGCTACACTACAAAATACCGATGAAAGCTCATTGGAATAACTAAAAGCCAAAAATTCCACCCTCCTACCCAGGTACTTAAAATACCTATATATGTAACTTAATTCACATCTTTAGACGTATCTAGTTCGTTTAGTTTAAATTAATTATACATATATCATTTTTGAGCTAGATTCCGAAATTACACGTAAGGAAACTTCTACCTCAATGTCTACGCATGGTCTACGCAACACGCCCAAGATGTCGCTACGAAGACGAAGACGGTTACGGCTTTCTGGGCGTAGCACATATTGCTACGTTAAGAAAGTTGTAGCACTAATTGCTACGTCAAAAAAGTTGTAGCATAGACTTGAAAAGTATGAATTTAATATCGGTATCGATATGAGTATCAAAGATTCCTATTGCTAAGGTACTTAAAGTACAGTAGTTCACTCTGGTACAGTTTAAAGTTTTTGAAGTTATTAATGCCATAAATTGAAATTAAAGTATATGATAATCCATACTTCCATACTAATATTATAAATGCGAAAGTGTGTCTGTCTGCTACCTTTTCACGGCTCAACAGTTTAACCGATTCTGAGGTACAGAGTTAGCTTATATCCCTGGGACGGACATAGACTACTTTTTATCCCGGATAATCAGAGTTCCCACGGGATTCCTAAAGACCCATCCGCTTAACCAATTTGTATGTTTAGTACCGAGGTAGCTTGCGTCCATGTAATTGACATAGACAACTTTTTATCCCGGAAAATCAAACAGTTCCCACGGGATCTTTAAAAACCTAAATCCACGTGGACAAAGTGGCGGGTAACCTCTAGTAATTTCATAAAGTTACGTGAATAACCGTTTGGTTCTTAGGTCTCTTATTGTATTCAGGCGTTGTAGGCACTTCAACTGGTGTTCAGCATCCATCACAAATTGAACATCGGATAATGCATCGCTCTCCCCATTGCATAACTAATGCGATGATTTTTAAAACGCGATAAGCGACATATGGCCCTACATTCCGTCACTATACGTCCAGTTACGGTAGGTACTGCTGTTAATAAGTATGACTATATTTTTGATGACCTCCCAGGCGCAATGTCAGCGCTGTGGTTTTTCTTATAAATGGACGGGGTAGGTCCCGGAATCGATTCCCGGCAGGGGCAATTTGGATTTTTAAATATAATATACTTAAAAGAGAAAAGGGTTACTCATTATGAAATCTTTGAAAATCCAATGTAGCGAGTTTAAATTTCTGAAGCTTGATATTTAAATTAGGTGCTCGCTAAGACCGGATTTTGCACCCTAACCCTAAATTGGTATTTGAATGTTATATGATAGGCTGGATAGGGGATGAAGTTTCAATTACTGTAACTACTATCTTGGAAGTTGGTAACTTATTTCTAGGGCGTAGACATCAGTTAAGAAAGGATTTTACGAAAATCTACCCCTAAGAGGATAAAATGGGGGTTGAAAGAAAGTATGAAAGCTGTAAGTTTAAAGTAAACGTAATAGTTCGGCGAAATCTGTTTTATTTTCATGGCTCAACCGCTGACACAGCACAGTTAGTTTGCGTGCTGGACACGGCCTAGTGTTTCTACGGGAAAATATTATATCTCTAACAGTATTGTTTCAAAGTACTCAATTCTATATTATAGGTAGGTAAGAACGTGTCAAATGTAGTAGTGTAAAAAGTGGGTTGAAGTCCAGTCCTTGTATTTATGTTTCACAAAAATCCTAAGATAAATAACATTTTTAACAGAAATTTTGATTAACGTTTTCAAATTAATGCACAATTCTTGCACGCAATTACCCCCTTCAATTTTATACTTTGGCACTCCGTCATTTTGAAATAACTGTTATCGAAAATATTATCACCCTTCCTTGACTGTGTAGACTGTAGACTATAGATGCTGTAACAAAACACTTGATGCAGGCGCCTTGGCCATTCAGCTCGAAATGCGTCATAGCGTTTAATTACCCGTATAACCACAGGGAGTCAATTGCCTTATCTTACATCAAGATATTATAGCCGACAGGATCTTATTTCTTCTGTGGAAGTCGTTAAGAGTCTGTATGTCTATTTCTCATTTCTATCATCGTTCCTTATAAATTCAGACCGTTCTGTTTGTATGATAGTTCTACTTGGATGAAGTGTTTTATTCATCCAAGTAATCCTAATTAAGTGCTGTGCGGATCGTATTTAAGTTTTCAATTAGTTCAGCGAAAATTATTTTACCTACTTTCATCTATAAGATGAAACTTATTAATACCTATTTAAAGTTACCTATAAAAAACCGGTCAATTGCGAGTCGCACTCGAACACGAAGGATTCCCTACCTTAGTACAAAGGGATGTAACCATAAATTCACGGGTTTCGGGGTTTTCCTTTACTTGTGCTATAAGAGATTGCTACCCACAAAATTTCATGATTCTAGGTAAACGGGAAGTAAGTACCCTATAGGTTTTCATCCCCTGGCGTGTCATGACAGACAGACAGACAAACTACGTTTGTACGGAAATCACTAGGGAACCCGCTAGCAATCAACTGACGTTTAAGGAGTAATTCGGCCGTAAGTATTTTGGTCTGCAAATTACCTAAATTATATCTATGCAAGATGTCATGAAGATCGGTTAAGTCGAAAAAAGGTAAAAAGCGGACTGATCCACTTAAGCTTTTGTTCATTGAGTTTAGAATTTAGATGTATCAAAATATTGAATATGGTAATTAATAATATACCACCACTATAAAGTGCAAGTGCACCAATTGGGAAGCAATTAGAGGTGCTCACGCGCGACGGGGGTGAATTTAGTTTCACGCTCAATCAATTTCTGCGCGTGCGCCCGCAGCCATATTGCACGCGTCAGATGGTGGATGCACCGTATGATGATAAGAATTTATTTATTCCTGACTTTGTAATTATAACACCGGCAATAGTAGGTACCTAACTGTTCAAATGACATAAACGCAACCTAAAAAACATAAATAACGTAGTAAATAAATAAAATTCTTGATGCATTAGTCAGACTACCTACCAGAGATAGGCTGCACTATTTTCTTATTGAATTTGAAAAAATTCTCACCTAATAATGGCTGACTTAACAGCACCGACTTCTAAGTTGTTTTTAACCTCCGACCCAAAAAGAGGGGTGTTATAAGTTTGACGTGTGTCTGTGGCATCGAAGCTCTTAAACTAATGAATCGATTTTAATTTAGTTTTTTTGTTTGAAAGGTAGCTTGATCGAGAGTGTTCTTAACTATAATCCAAGAAAATCGGTTCAGCCGTTTGAGAGTTAGGTATCTAGCTCTAGTTAGCTCTTATCTAGTTACTGTAACCTTCACTTGTCGGGGGTGTTATAATTTTTTACTTGTATACTCTTGCAATAGGTACCTAATATTTATTTTTGTCCACAGAACAACATTCACAGCATATCAGCTGGAGGAGCTTGAAAGAGCGTTTGAGCGCGCCCCATATCCCGACGTGTTTGCGAGAGAAGAACTAGCTCTGAAGTTGAATCTCTCTGAATCACGAGTTCAGGTACCTACCCAATATCTAAGATATTCGTCTCTATTTTTATATCTCACTAGCTTATGCTCGCGACTTCGTCCGCGGTACACATGTAATTTATAGTCTATACCTATCTTATTTATGTTACTTCTAAATAAAGTAGCTTTTGTAATAGTGACAGAATTATTAAAATCGGTTCAATATGTTCGGAGTTAATCGATTACAAATAAACAAATCTTTTTTTTTAAATATTAGTATAGTTACCTAAACCTATCGCTAAATAGCTATAATTTTAACAGGTATGGTTCCAAAATAGAAGAGCGAAATGGCGCAAACGAGAACCACCCCGCAAGACTGGCTACATCGGCTCCAGTTCACCGAGCTCAACCACACTAAGCGGCGGCTTCTCCGGCATCGCAGGCAACTTACCCACTTTCCCTCAAAACGGTTTACCAGCCCCGGCGGATTCCTGGTCCTATCAACACTCGTACGAGCTTTCTTCACATCACCTGCTGTCTTCGGGTAGCAGCGGGTACCCTGGGTTCAATACTCAACCAGCCTATTCTTACACCACAGTGCTCAATGGACACGATGGACAAATGTTCGCTCCTCGGCACTCTTACGAATACGGGGAAGGTAGTCCGCCTCCACTCGGAGTGAGAGATTATCCTATGATAGCAGCTCACTCGCCTCAGATGGAGACACACGGGCATGATGAAAAACTAGACTATCGTACCCACGACCACGAGGATAAATATTCGGCGTGTGCGTTACAAGAGGAGCCGCCGCGGTACGCGCCGCCGCCTGAGGATTATGAGAAATGTGGAATGGTCTCGCACGACAAACACTACGAAATCGACCGCCATTCTGACCTGTCGCAGCCTATTGTGGTCAAAATGGAGCCCAGTCCCGGTCAGCCGTACACGTCACTGCCCCCTTTTTTGAATTGAAATACTCCTTTTCGAAATTATCCTAATGGTCAGATCAATTTCGAAAAGGAGTATTGTAGGAATAAGTGCGTAATATAATGAATTTTTTACTTAGTTGAATAAGATGTGGGGAAAGTATGTAGGTAGGTATGTATGCTAGAAATAAACTTAATCTTAAGACTTAAGTAACAGGATAGATTGTTAATAGTAGTTCGAGATCGAGTTTTATAGGTGTATCGCTTGACTGGCTCGTGGGATGAGTTGCGGGTTGCGGAAGGATGCCAGCGACGCACGTTGAAATTTGAATTTCTTGAATGTCGACTGTCACCCTCCCACAACCCACGCCCTACCTCACGAGCCGTCTAAGTAAAATGCTGAAGCTATAGATGTTGTCTAATTGAGATGTTTTTATTTTGGAAGGATTTTATAAATACATATATACATACAAAATAGTAAATTTTTTTACTCGTGCATTCCTCGTGCCTTACTGTATTATACAATTTAGTGGGTAAGTAAATAGTAAGTAGAGATAATGTGTTGCCTTTTACAATCCGGGTTCAACTCGCGGTTGGGAATAGTTTTTTCTGTTATCAAAATAGGGATGTGTGTATTTATATCTGATAAAGTAGATAAGATAGCTATACTTATTCCAAATAATGTTAATGCTGTAAATACAGTTAAGTAGCTATGCTAAAGCATGATTAAGTAATAAGTATACTTATGCTTTGAATCCTAGCATAAAATGTTTTTATTGCGAAAAATTGACGATTTTTTTTATCCATTTAATATGAATGAAGCATCTATAGATTAACAACAAAAAAGTTTCACCTGCTAAACATCAAAATACATGGTCATAGAAAAAAACCTTGGTAATTTTTAAAAACGGGGTTCCGTTGTACGTATAATCCCTTCCCTCGTAGTTTCGTCCGTACTTTCTGTGTGTCATAGGCATGTTACAAATAAATATGACCCACTTGCACTCTTCTTGCACCAAACTGCATAATCTGGTTTACTTAGACTAGTTAATAAGAAAAGGGCCGGAATAGAAAATTTTACTTAAACACATTTAAAAGGTTGGTGCAAGCCAACAGCTGTTAGCTGTAAATTTGAAAAGTACAGTAATTATAGAAACCTGTTACCGCTGCACAGATGCATATTAAAATAAAATAAAAAACGGCCAAGTGTGAGTAGGATTCGCACATGAAGGATTTCGTACCATCTTACAAGATATAATATACCTAACACCTTTATGTAGAACTCTGCAAGTTAATAACAGTCTGCGCCATCTATATGTGCTTTAGTGAATTAAATATTTCGTAAACACATTTTTAACTTTTTTTTATGTGATATAACTACCAATTAACAGTTTTCAGATTTTTTCCTTTACTTGTGCTATAAGACCTACCAACCAACCAAACGTGATTCTAGGTCAACGGGAAGTACCCTATAGGTTTTCTTGATAGACAGACGGACAGATAGACTGACAGACAGACAACAAAGTGATACTATAAGGGTTCCTTTTTCTTTGTGAGGTACGGAACCCTAAAAAAAGAATTTTCAGTTATCTTTCCGGACATGAACTGAGTCACAATAAAATTTGTATGAACCCTCTCGAAGAAATAAGTATTTAGGTTTTTTTATACAGTTTTTGAACCAAATACTTATGTGCTCCTGTTTAAGAAATAATTTTAGCAACTAGCATGGATACGGAATCCTACCTTACTGTGTGTTTTGAATTTTGACACGCATTTGACTAGTTTTTATTCCTTTACAGCTTGAAGGAAGCAGTCGTACCTAACTCCTGTAAAATACGTAATATAAGTGACGCATTTTGTAAATATAATAAATAAATAAGTACATTGGAGTGAATTATGTGCCAAATAGATAAGTACATTTATATAAAAATTGTTAAATAAATATCTATTGCTAGTAGATTCTAATAGACAATTATTATATGAAGAATCTTTAGTTAAGTATTGTAGGATAATATTTTTTGCATTTTGATAAAATACTTACTTCTGTAATTTATTTTAACGTCAGCGCTGCATTGTAATTTGTATTGTTTTGATTGGTTGGTGACTCAAAATGGTAAACACCGATTTATGTTACAGAGGGAGCGATACTAGCGAGAGCTACTATTTAAAGAAGTTAGTATAGTAACTTCTTTCCCTGAGTAAGGTATAATTATTGTCTGAACACAGCCTGTAATATGCGATCACCTTTATCTACTACGATCAGTGCGCTTTTTTATAACCGTAAGGAAACCAAAGACAATTCGAATAAATAGTAGAAGTTAAACTTGCAATATTTTTCATAGATACGAAATAATTATTAAAATGTCAAATGAGACGATTTACAACTGCAGGGTAACTCTACAGTGGAAATGTATTTAATTATGCTTTTAGGTTCAAGCTAATAAATTTAGGAAAACGCATGACAACTTGTAAACTAAGTTTTTAAAAGCAATACGATAGAATAAGTATAAAAGATGTTTTTGAAAATAAAAATTACTATGTGCTTATTTACATTTTTTATTTACATTTCTATGATAATATACCTACATAAAAAAATTTACTTTACAAAATTTTAATATCTGTCTATCTACTCACTACCTACCTTAATTTAAAATTGTGTTTATCCGACTGCGCACAATCTATAAACAAGGTAACATCTGAATAGTAAAGTAGTAATAAAGCCAAGAAAAAAAATTGATAAAGTAGTCATCAATGTTCACAAGATTATTTTTTTAAAATTCCAAATAAACATTTGAAAATGGCTAAGCATATTTTTAAATTCGTCATAAAGGCCTACGCTGAGAACAACTATTGACTACAGTGCTAAGAAAAAATATAGACTCAACTTAATATTTGAACTTAACTAATATGTTAATTAACTAAATATTACTAAGCAATATGAAAACCACGAAACACAATACACTTGTTATAAATTCATAATTATTTTTGTTGTTGGTATTTTTATTCCGCAATATTACGTAACATGTTGCCCGTAAGCCGTGTGTGAGCTGTGACGAATTATAAACTCAGTCTCTATGGAGAAATGCTGGAGTAACATTGTGTTTTTTTCAGCATCGTTTTAGATTCAGTTAATCTTCATTATTTTAATCATGTTATTATTATAATCATTTTGTTCCATTTCGCTATGCACCATGGTAAGCAATTGACCGATATTGAAAAATAAAGAATTATTGACTTAATAAGTTGTGGGAAAACGCAAAGAGAGATAGCAAGTGTGATTTGTAAATCTCAAAGTGTAGTTAAAAACTTGTTGAAACAGGGGATTGAAAATTATGGCAAGAAAAAACGATCAGGGTGACCTTCTTAATACGCACCTACTGTAAAACGAGCTGTGTTGAGATAACTTTCTAAAACGGGGATTTCATGTTCAAGCCTGGTGCGCCAATTTAACTTGAACTGCCATCCTAGCCTCGTGAGGAAATGGATGGTACAGTCTGTACACTTCAAGTATCAGAAGTATTAAAAAAAACCGGTATTGAAGTCACGCAGTCATTGCAGCTCGAATTGCATTTGCAGAAAAGTACATTAGGAATTCGGATACTTGGCAGCATGTGATTTTTAGTGACGAAAAAAAATTAATCTTGATGAACCCGACAGTTTCAGTTACTATTAGCACGATTTAAGATTCGAAAAAAAAATTATGTCACGACGAGCTCAGGGAGGAGGATCTGTCATTGTTTGGGCTGGTATCTCCCGACTTCAGAAAACCGAATTAGCCAACATAAAAGGTAGAATGAACGCTGCCGGTCATCAGAATTTGCTTCACGATTACTTATTGCCTTTTATCACCTTAATTGAAGATTGCAATGTGGTTTTCCAACAAGACAATGCACCATGTCATGCAGCATCTACTACTATTCAATGGTTTCAAGAGTTTGGGATTCAGATATTGAAGTGGCCACCTGCAAGCCCCGATCTCAGTCCAATCGAGAATGTGTGGAGCATATTAGCAAAGAATATTTATGACCAAAATAAGGCACCAATCGCGAATTTTAACCAACTAAAAGAAAGACTGGAGTTATCATGGGCTGAAATTTCAAGTTCTGTTTTGATGAAGTTGGTATACAGCATGCCTGATAGACTGATAGACGTGCTTAAAAATAAGAGAAAAATGAACCCAATATTAATTAAAATGAAATTAAAAGAGACGTTGAGTTTATAATTTTTCTCAGGGCCTGTGGCACGTCGTAGACTATGTTTTAAAAAAAATCGTTATTATTAAAAACAAACAAGAATAAATGTAATATTTAGTTTTAATACTACTTGTAGTACTTTACTAGTATATCTTATTTAAAGTATCATTACTATCTTTTTAATTAAAGTTCTATATCTGCTTGAGTCTATATTTTTTCTTAGCACTATTGTCCGCGGAGGCCTCATACGATGGAAGTCTGAATGTATAATGTGATCCATTTTGTCATAGATCATATTATAATCTGGATTATCCCGGAAAATCACAGTTTCCATTGTTGTAAAAACCTAAATAAACGAAGATAAAGTCGCGGGCGTCATCTAGTGTTTATAAATTTTACGCAGTCGGCAAGTCACTCAATTAGCACACTGTTTTAATTTCTTGTTTGTAGCTTGCGAATCGACCTTGCCGCCATCCAGCCTGTTCCATATTCCGTCCCCACTGAAATGATATTTCTTCTCTATCTCATACAAGACCAGGCTTAATATCTGTCTGTCAGTCAGTATTCCACAGTTAATGTTATTGTATGTGGCATCGAGTTCGATTTGACTGGATTCTTCAGCAGACATATCACCTATACGAAGTTTTAGTAAAAAGTTTACATATTGCTCTAATTCCAACCTGAAATAAAATAACATTGTAAGTACTACTTGCTTATCTAAGTAATTATAGCCTATAGGAGTCGCTACTCGCTTGGCTGACTCTAGGCAATAAAAGAACTGTAACTGGACAATTTCTGTGCATTGAATATATTTTGGAAATTTTAATCAGAGAAAACCTTATTATCGAAATAGACCCCAAAATAATTTTATTTGGAATTTTTGTCTGTCTGCCTGTCTACCAATCCGCACTGGGCCAGCGTGGCAGACTGTGGCCTAAACCCTTCTTATTCTGAGAGGAGAGCCGTGCTCAAGAGTGGACCAACGATCGGTTGATCATGATGATGAAGATTTTCGCATTGTTTTTTAAATTAATTCATATATATAAGAACAGGTACTTACACAGGATATAACAATATCTGGCAGTTATCAAATATAACATCGTCGTCAAACCGTTTCTTCAACAAATGTATGTTCTCTCCTATATCATTCAATGCCGTGTGTAGCCAATACTTGTGCCTTCTTAGTTTGTCCAAAACAGATCTACTAGTTATTCCTCGTGCGTGGAGGGAAGTGCTAATTAATATTCCAATATCTTTACTGCAAACTTTGTCCCCAAAGCTACTTATGTACCTATAATAAAGTTATGTACTTATAAAAAGTGTCCATTACAGTACGAAATTTTGAAGTGCAGAACAATGATTTCAGTCCTATTTCGCGATTTTACCACAGAACTTATTAAAAGTACCTTCGAGATACAGAAGGTTCGTTCAGCAGATGTTTAAATAAATAGCGACTCTTGTTACGGTGTAATAAAGTGCAATCCAGCTCGCACAGCACTGCGGCCGAAGTAACAATAAAAAATAAAAAATAATTATAATATGTATAATACGAAAAAGAGAAAAATATGGGCAAGTAGGCTTGTCAATCAGTTGAAAGATTTGCAAATAAATACTTACGTATTAAACAATTTGTTTGAGGAAACTAAATGGTTGAGACTATAGCACTGTTTCTTGGCTGCTCGGATCTTGTTCAGGCGATTCATCATTTTACGTTCATGCACGACCATGTAAAGGACCTGCGTAAGAAATACTATTTAAATATAGTTTAACAAGGATAATTATCACAACAAGGCTTACTAACATACCAGGGTTAATACGTCCGACTTTTAGACAAATCTCAAACTAATCAGCTCATCGGAAAGCCTGAAGCCCTAGGTATGTAGAGACGTAAGCTCTTTTGCGTGTTCATTCGCTTTATAATAGAAGTGTTCTGAGGAGTTGTTTGACCTCATTTTACACTTCTTTTTCTACAAGCGCACCGCATGCCACCGTGAGCAATTTCACCCTCATAACCTGGGTGCCTGGTGCACTTCGACCACCTGTTGTGCCAGATCTTTTTCCACGCATATACAAATTGTGGAACTAACTCCCTACGGTGGTGTTCCAACTAGATTTCAACATGGGGTTATTCAAGAGGTTGATTTACCAATTCCCGAAAAACCGACCATGTATTGGCGGTTTCTTTAGAGCTGCATATGTTCATGGGCGGCGGTAATCACTTTGTTTGCTCGCTATTTATATTAAAACAACCAATCAAGTGCGAGTTGGCCTCGCATACGAAAGGTTCCGTACCTACCGACGTAGGTACAAGAAATAACACTTTTTTTTTTGTTTTTCCCGTTGCTTGTGCTATAACACATTGCTACCTATATATTGCTATAGGTTTTGATCCACTTGACGAGTCTTGACAGACACGACAGACAAACAACGAAACTCTCTATGTCGTAATCTTCATTTCTGATGGTCGACTAGTGACGCCTTACATTAATTACACCAAAGTTAACATTTGTCATAAAAATCATTCTTACTCTAGGATTCGTTGAGAGAACTTTATATTCCTTCACGTTAGACAGTTGTTCGAGACGCTCTTGGACAGTTCTTGGACGCATGCAATACACTCTGAAACAGTGCTGTTGAGCATCATCCGAGATGTTGTATTGCTGAAAATAAAATATGTTGTGAATCTTTTACGAACGGTTACAGACAACCTAATAACGCGCAGGATTCCATTTTTAAAAATGAGTCGATAAAGTTTTTGTCATTATCATGTTAAGTAAAAAACCTGTCAAGTCACACTCTTTTAGGGTTCCGTACATAGTCACAGGTTACAACATCCTTTAATGAAAATATTTTAATTGAATTTCTAATTCAATATTTGGTTTGGGTCAACTTTCTAACACCAAAATTTAAGGGTCCTTTGTATTTTGTAACTCATTTCGTCAGACTTGAGATCCGTGACACGCGGACAGACAGACCGCAGAGTGACATTAATAGGGCTCCATTTTACTTGTTGGGTACGGAACCGGGTTTAGAGTGATGATGATGCAACATCATCAACCGATAGACGTCCATTGCCAGACGTAGGTCTGTAATTATTGTATTAGGAAATTCCACAGGCCACGGTCTTGCGCCGCCCGAATACAGCGGCGATGGAGAGAGCTATGCGTGGTGTTTCGTGGTTAAATCAGGTGCATCATACCTTCAGTAAATTTCTTATTTCCAAAATGGCTTGGTAGTTATTCTTCAGAATTG
The DNA here is from genome assembly GCF_905333055.1 of Maniola jurtina. Classification (NCBI taxonomy): domain Eukaryota; kingdom Metazoa; phylum Arthropoda; class Insecta; order Lepidoptera; family Nymphalidae; genus Maniola; species Maniola jurtina. Next base: position 8,810,012 of record NC_060032.1, read on the forward strand.
CAGGTTCCGATCTGACAACCTCTCTGATGTCCACGCCACCCAGTGTTTCAACATTCTCCAATATAAGTTTAGTGTTCACAGGATCTGATGATATTATGAAGCCATTCCTTCTTATAGTTTCTTTATTGAATTTTATATCATTTTCAGCAATATTCAATGCTTCTTTGATGTCACACATTGGTCTGTGTTTTAATGGCAGGTAATTTTTACAGTAGTTTTTGAATTCATCTGTTGTTATGCACAGCTTCCATTGTAAATATCTTTCTAGAACACTCATCCGTACAGTTACTGAAAAAACCCAATTGATTAAGCCCCAGCCTAAATAGACTTGGAGCCTGTGAAGGCCAGACCTTCATTATTTTATAAAAGCTGAAAGTTTCTATGTCCACTGTTCGTAACACAGAGAGGAGCAGTCAAGCGACTATGAAGCTTTGATCATTGGGGCTTTGGTAGATAACAGGTAACAAAGATGTATAAAATCTTTCTGCAAAGTGTAGTGTAATTTTTTTTACGTCTTTGTTACCTGTTTTCTGCCAAAGCTACCATGAACCAAACTTCAACATGGGACAACATGTGTAGAAACTTTTAGCTTTTATAAAATAACGAAGGTCTGACCCTCATGAGCTCTTAGCCCAAAACGTTTAAGCTCTAAACAGCAGACTTAGGACGGGCTCATATCTGGCGGAGCACAGCGTTGAACATTTTACACTGTCAAACCATCATTTGACACAACTACGAGATGTCGAAAGTAAAAGGTAAAGTCTAGGTAAAGGTATTTCCTATGCTATCTCTACCAAATGTGGTCTAAATCGGTTAAAAAAGTAGCCCATGAAAACGTAGCAGACAGATAGACATACATTCGCATTTATAATATTAGTAGGCATTGGACTTAATGCACAAATTGGTCAATATTTGTGCCATATGTGAACTGCATAAGGACAAATTAAGTGTCCCTGTTGGCCCAGCAATTTGATGTTACCAAATCACAATAATATGTTTTACCAAATCACAATAATATGTGAACCAATTCACAATAATATGTGTTTTAGGCATTTATACATCAACCAATAAATTTATGAATAACATTTACACTTATCTTTTATTCATTATACTAGCTGACGCCCGCGACTTCGCCCGCGTGGATTTAGGTTTTCCGAAATCCCGGGAGAACTCTTTATTTTTCCGGGATAAAAAGTAGCCTATGTGCTAATCCAGGATATTATCTATCTCCATTCCGAATTTCAGCCAAATCCGTCCAGTGGTTTTTGCGTGAAGGAGTAACAAACATACACACACACACACACACATACAAACTTTCGCCTTTATAATATTAGTGTGATAGTGTGATAAACAGCAAAAATTGTTTCTACCTATGTCTGTTAAAGAATTTGATACCATTCAACAGATGCGCCACAAACTGGTTTCATTAAAAGGCCATAATACAATGATGGTATTAGACCAATAAAAAGGACACTTTTTTAGCCTAGTAGCACACACCGGGTACCCACTTGTGTAATATATAATTTTAAATGATTTTTACTAGTATGTTGTTACCTACAAATATTTGTATCAGTATCTTGAAAATTGTTTAAATCATGACACTCTCTTGGCCACTCATGCAAATATTCATGTAATAATTCCTCCAATTTTGCATCATCTCTTAGAAGGCCTTGCTTTTTTAACTGAGAAATAGTTCTTGATTTAACTAACGTATGGTACCTAAAATAAAGTAACTGGTTAAGTACAAGTCATCATTCAAGAAATAACACTGTTTTGTGATGTTACAACAAATTCACAGTTTTCGCATTTTTGTATTTCCTTGTGCTTTAAGATATAGCTACTAAATTGCATGCCTAAGGGTTTTGATCAGAGATTAATATGTGGTTTTGGTTCCTTCAACAGTTCTTGATAGACTAACCACACAGAAAAGCCACATTTCTAACAAATGTGGCTTTTATGTTTTATCATTCGCTAGCTCTATATGACATTAAAATTCATTAAATACCTTATTATATGTTTAGGAAGTATAACTGTAAAGTCACATTCTTTTAATATTTCTCCATAGTTATCCATAGATATGGGATTCATACAGAAAATATGTGGTTCAAGGCAAGCATCTTCTGCAGAGATACCAAATTTGCTTAGTACCTGCAGTGTACATTGTAAGCTTTGAACAGTCAGTCTTATAACTTTGGGATGTTTTTGTTCAAGTTGTGATAAGATATTGTCTGGTACAGTGCCTGTAACAACATTTTAATGTACAAAAAACAAACCCACTTCTACGTATTATGTAGATCGTAGGCAAAGTTATGTTCCTCCTTTATTTTGAAGGTGTGTTTTATTACTATGTAGAAAACAATGACCTCAAAGAAGTATAAAGGTGGTCCATCCAAATAAATATTTTTGAAGACTGCAATTTGTTTTCACTTACAACTTGATGGCCAGTTTCATAGAACATGATTTTTGTTTGAAATAGCCCTCCTACAGGTAATACATAAATACTAAAACTAATAATGTAGTTCAATGGCAGAAAAGGTTTGAATGAAAATACATAAAATACTAAAAACAGTGGGTAGATACATACCGATTACTCTCTTATATAGACTTATGAATGGCACACCACGGCAATATTGGCGATAATGTTTTATTACAGTTTTACGAGATGAAATGCTGATGTGTGCTGATTTTTGAAAATATTGGATAATTTGTACGAGATACATGTCGCTTTTGCGCTTATTATTTCAGAAGTTAAAATGTCACATTATTCGTAGTTCCGTAAAGATTTGCATTAATTTTATTTCTTTTTTTTTTGCTAATCTATTCCAGGATTTCCGATTTTTGTTTATGTTGGTTCTTATTTACAAAATAAATTGGTAGATAGATAGAAAAGAAAGAAATGTTTTTTTTAATTACATGGTTTTCCGGCTCTGGGTTCTTCGAAATTACCACAGACCAGTAATCCGGAGAAATCACAGAGTACAGACATTGAATTAATAATAACTACTATACATATCTCTGATGCCGGCGGCGCCAGCTGCCAGTAGTGATTATATTCTCTTTACCAGCTGCTTGTGGCAAACAACAGACTGCAAGCTACGGCAATGGCTTGGCTTGGCTTGGCATATACGCTTACACCCCGTCATCAGTCCACACGCTTGCCTGTGCTTGTGTTGTTACTTGTTTGCTGTTTTTTTGGTTAGTGGTTTGCTGCTGGTATGCAGTTTCTCAAGTTTTGTTTTGATTTGTGCTTTGTTTATGGTCAAAATTAATTATTAAAAAAAAAGAAAATTCCTAATCATTGGTCTGTGATTTTCATAATTATCTGTCTGTGATTTTCAATTTCATCACCATTCATTCATACGAAGACTGAAGAGTAATAATTCGCCAAAAGTTATCTATTACTTCTGTTAGTTGTCTAAAGTTTATTATCAGTATGATCAGTACCATTAATGAATAATCTAATATATAATTTGTTACTACAGTCGATCAGCCAGACCCTCAAAATAAGTTGCTAGGTCTCCTTGTGAGGTGTAGGTTCTTGCAGAATGCAATCTGCAAAATCTCAAGTTTTAATCATTTCTTTGGTGTAAAGGTAAGTGTTTAATTTCAGTACAAATATACTCCAGATAATAACGGTTATAATTTTTTAATCCTTTAAAATGCTATGAGCTTAGGTTTTTCGGAATTTACATAGAGTTCAACATGATTTGATGAGTAAATAATACAATACTTTTTAAAGTAATTATGCTCTGTAAACACTTCCTATATTAGCAATAAATAAAACTATTTCAGATGGATTGGACTTCAGTTTGTAATCAATTCAAACAAACTTGGCTTACAACTCTTCTTAGTTTGATTTTATTCTCTGGAGTTACTTACTTCTTGATATGGTCCGAGGTAAGGATGTCATGTACATATACAAAATAATGTTTTATCACAGAATACTTAATATAGTAGTATCTTTCAGATTTAAATTGTTTAATTGAATAGAAATTCTTCTTACAATGCAATAAAATGCAATCCTGCTCACGCAGTGCCGTGGCCAAAAATTTAATACTCCTCTCTTTTTATAGTGTAAACTCTTATCTCTCTCTTATAAGACTTACATGAGAACCATCAAAGAGGCAGTCATATTTCCTGAGTTCACGTGACCAAGTAAACCTGGCATGGTATTATTCAATACACATTACAGGGTCAAACAATCCAAAGTAACCTCATCTTGGAAGAACTAGTTTCTGCTGCGGAGAGTATAGATGTGCATGCAGGAGATGAAGCAGAGCGTTACGAAGGCCGTGTTGTGCACATTGTAGGCCCTTTGAGAGTCTTGGAGCCAATCTCAGAGCCTGACTATAACATTCACGTCCAAGCTGTGAAGTTGAGAAAAAGAGTGCAAATGTATCAATGGATAGAGGAAACTACGTAAGTAAAATTTGGCAAGTGGGTGAGTCTTAGAGCACATGTAAAGGAAAAAATCCAAAAACCGTAAAGTGGTTCTAGCACAAAAAAAAATTTTAAATGTGTTCACGAAAAAATAATTTACTAAATCATATTACATAATAATAATATGTAAAAAAAATTGGTTGTCTGTAAAGTCGGTTTACTGACGATAGTTGAACGTGACAACAAAGGCCGATTGTGCTTCTTTGTCGCTCGTTCCGCGCTCTCGCTTGCACTTCAAGCTTTACATGGAACGCCTCAGAGCGAGGTAACGCCGCATGAGTCATGTTTTTTCGTGCGTGCAGCCAGCTCTATCGAATTATAAGATGTTGTCAAGTCAAAAATATTTTTTTAGTAATATAGTTTTTTTACACTTCAAACAGTGAAACAGAAAATTTCTTAAGTGAGGCAGCTGAAGAATCTCAAAAAACATATTGGTACCATAAAGACTGGAGAGACTATGTGGTGGAGTCGTCCTTATTTTACATCAGACCAGGCCACCATAATCCAACCTCTTTCCCGATGTTTAGCGAAACCCATATAGCAGATAATGTTAAAATTGGATGGATGCATTTAGGTAAGACAGCAAACGTGTGTTTACCTATTAAATAAAAAAATTGTAAATAATGTCTACAGTCAAATATCCATTTAAAAAGACAATGATAACAACTATGAACTAAGAATTCTTTGTCTGGTATTAGTTTTTTTTATAATCTTGTGGGAACTCTTTGATTTTACAAGATCAAAATAGTCTATATCCATCCCTAGGAAGTAAGCTTCTTTCTTCCTGGGATTTATTCTGCACTTAGGTGTAGCTGTCCATTGTATGTATTTGTATACGCTGTGAGGATGTAAGCTATCTCTTTACCTAATTTCGTCATAAATAGTTGAGCAGATGAGCTGTGAAAAGGTAATAGACAGACAAGTAGACACTTACGCATATTATGTTAGTGATCCAGGTCCGAGGTTTTAACGTGATCTCCCAGCCACAGACAATGAAAAGGCTAAATTCGTCACCCATCCAGTGACTTGGGTCAATGTTGCTTAACAGTACTGTTGCAATCGATTGAATTGTCACAACTTAGAACATTTTATTATCATTATATCGACTGATAGGAATCCATTGCTAGGCATAGGTCTCTTATTGTAGATACATCCACAATAAACAAACCACGGTCTGGCACCACCTAGTGGCTCCCTGCAACTTATTTGACCTGTCTGACCACATAGAAGGGGTCCTCCAATGTTGCGCTTTCCGGTGCGAGGTCGCCATTCTAGCACCAAGGTGTCAAGACCGTAATATTATTGTGACCTTTACTATTTCAGAAGTTTTCTTTCCCTTTTTTTGTAGGCTTAGATGTAAAAAGGAAGGTAAATGACTATTATGAAATCTGGTCAGACACAAGACCTGACCGCAGCGATATTAAACTGCATTCCGGCTTTTATTATCATGGGAACAGTGCCCTGGAACATGAAATAGGTGATCTTCGAATTCATTTCTCTTATGCAGGACGAGAGGATGACATTGTAAGTCTAAATTTGCCCCCTCTGCTTTGTACTAAAATTTTGACTACCTTTTCCATTCCTTTATTGAGCAATGTATCCTCTTTCGCAAACTTTGTTAAATTCCTGAATGATTTATTATATTATAAAATTGCATGCCATGAACTCTAAGATCTTTAGAGAACATAAATTATTTATGGCTAGGAAAAGGAAGGAAAAAGAATACTTAGGGGCAATACATACCGGGAGAGTCAGGTGCGGCGTCTTTATTTTATTCATAGTAAGATTCGTCCACTACGCTACTATGCCGCGTGGCAAGCCGAGGCGTGAATTAAGTAAACAGCAGCTTTTGCAGGGTGGATGGAGATAGATATTATCTTTTTTTTTTTTTATTCTAAACTTTCTTTAAGTAGTTTAAATCACGTAACAGTTGATTGACATTATTAATTATGATATTATTATTATTACAGCTTTATTTTAAATACTATATTTTTTGCAATCTGTTTTAATGAATTTTAGTGTGGCACCCTGCGGGTGTACTCGTAAACTTCCTCCATCTTTCTCTATTAATTGTAACATCTAAACTAAACCTTAGCTTATATACCTTATTCCGTACTAGCGTATACCTAATCTAGATATTAGTATGCTTCGGAAGTACTACATCAAAGTGCGGAACGGGCGGTGCTGCTTTAGTGATTGTACGCCAGCATAATATCATCATAATCATCATCATCAGCATATATGCAAAGTTGAAATCGTTATGCGCCGGCGTTTCTCACGAAGTGTATGTAATTCCTCTATTAGAGCACGGTTTCTCTTGATAATGCCGCGGCCGTCGAAATATGTAACTCGCGCCCAAGAGCGGCGCGGGTCCACCTTTTCAGTATACCAATAGTAATGGTATGGACAAAGTATATAATGCTGAGTTTAGGTCATCAACAAGACTCCATTCCGTCTGTTTGCGATAGCTCTTAAAGGTGTTCCTAAATTTTATTTACAGTACACAGCAGTGGGTGTGGTTGAGAGGGGTGTGCTTCAACCGTACAGTCCAGAGAATTTTCCAACGGCAGACCCATTATCATTAATGAGGAAGGGCTCGTACAGTCTCAAGCAGTTGTATGATTTGGAGAAAAGTGTGGCTAATACACATACATGGAAATACAGGATGCTAGGATTCGTACAAGTTTTTGCATCTACTATGACACTTCATCCTGAATGGCTGACTCTTTGTAAGTAGTGTTATAATTTGAAAATTCCATATTGCTCTATGTGATATTATTGTTATATTGTGACCTATATTGAAGTGAAAGTAGTGAAACTTCAGGTGCTTTGGGATGAGTAAAAATTCAAGGTCTCGTCACCGACATGCTAGTATTAATATAGTGCTCGGAGTGCCAATAGACCTAATAAAAAAAATTCAAAAGAAAAATAAAACCGACTTCAAAAACCAAAAACACTAAAAAGTAGAAAATATTTTTTGTTTAGCTACACATGTTATGTACCTAGGTATGAAGCCGAGCGAGCATATTAAAACAAAATTAGAAATCCAAGAGTGAAGCTTTTTATTTTTCTTTTGAAATTTTTTTATTTCACAATTTTTAGTGGCCCCACTGCACTGTAATATGCTATGCCCAGTTAAAACCCTACCGTTTACCAAGCAATTACACTGATCGCGAGCAATTTGCTCTTATCCATTGAGGAGTTCTGTTCTCCATCTCCGAAGATATTCATCAGATCTTCACCAAATTTATATGGGACCACCTGCACTGTTATACCCTTTCAAACAAAAAAAAAAAAATTTCCAAATCGGTCCAGAGCTCTTTGAGTAATCGGGGAACATACATAAAAAATAAAAAAAAGATCCCGACGAATTGAGAACCTCCTCCTTTTTTGGAAGTCGGTTAAAAACTAAAGCAATGTTAATGGTTTTCATTTACAAATAGTGAAATTTTAATTTTTGATACTACAAATGAACTACTATTCAACTTTTTGGATTTGATCAAGCTTTGATCTTAATATTTTGTAGCAAACATTGTTTGTATCCTTTTACAGTTATGCAGTGCCAATGGATTTCAAGCAACTTAAGGAGGTGCACAAGACTTTGGATTAACTTAGTTTTATCATTTTCGTATACACTGTTCATTATATCTATACCATGGTAAGTAAAGCAGGTTGACTATTTTTTTAAGAGGCAACAATATTAATAAGAATTTATATATTATAGGACTAGATGATGCCTGTGAGGATTATGATTTTGCGGGATAAAAAGCAGCCTAAATCCGTCTCCGGGATGAAAGCTATCTTAGTACAATTTTTTTAGGTTATATATATGTAATAGGTTAAATGAATGGGCCGTGAAAAGGTAACATACAGACAGGATACACTTTCGCATTTATAATATTAGTATGAATTTTGACTGTTATATTGCAAACAGAAAATGATTCTAAATCTACAAGTAAACAACGAGAGCCTGGTGGTTAAGTCTTAAGACGTTTGGCTTTGATCCCCGTCTAACTTTTCACAATTATGTGTGTAGCAATTAAAATATCACTTGATTTAACTGTGAAAAAAAAACATTGCTAGGAAACCTGCATGTCTTAGGCTGAGATCTATAGAGCGCACTTTGACTTTGCTCAAACTTAAGACACAGTTAAAACGAGACATCGTTATATCGCTGACATAAATCTGTCTCGTTTCAACAAGCGTTAAAAAAGAGTTGCGTTAAAACCCGGCGTTGCGCTGAATATACAAAGTGCGCGTTAAAAAAGCGTTGACGTGTGAACAGATACTTAGGAATGCATTTATTCTATTGGAACGCTTTTTTAACGGACGTTAAAAAAGCTCTCGTGCGAATGAGGCCTGACGGTGTGTGAAGTTTGCTAATCTGCGCGTGGCCAGTATAATGCCTAAACCCTTCTCATACTGATTTCTGAGCAGATTGTGGGCTGGCAATGGGTTGATGATGATAAATCTACTTCGGCGTTTAATTCATATTACAAATAAAATATTTTTTATATTTCCAGGTTGTTTCACAAGCCATCGTTTGGTGTTATGATACTTGGCGGCGCAATACTGCCCATACTTCACTATTCCACACTGTTTAGTCGAGACACTGCCGAATCAACAAGATATTCCCGCTGGGAAGATCGCTGACCCATACACATTACTTTGTGGAAGTTGCTCAAAATGGTTGTTTAATATAATACTAGCGGATGCCCGCGACGTCATTTGCGTGGATTAATTTTGGGGAACTCTGATTTTCCGGGATAAAAATCATGTCACTATCCAGGGTCTTTTAACTGAGAATTACATCCATGCAATCAGTCACGCAGGTCCATTGTTCGGCGTGATTGAAGAGCAGATCAACAAACAAACAGTTTCGCATTTATAATACGACTAGTGAGTTATAACTTATAAGAATGATATATTTTTACACAAACTAGTATGGTTTGGTAATACTTTTACCTGGACTATTTTTACAACTCCAAAGACCAAAAAAAATCACTGAGATTTGTAAAATTTGCTAATATGTCACATTTCTTGGCTACTTCCGAGGGCGAAGGAAGAAGTATAGGACAGACAGACAGACAGCAGAGTGACATTAATAAGACTCGAAATCCTGAAACTTATAAATAAATAATCGCACATACCTTAATCAAAATATTTATATGAATTAAAATAATAATATATTAAACATTATCAATTTGTTCAATTGAATTATTTAGTTTTAATGTTTGTTCTAGTCATAATAATTAAGAAATAAATATTTTTTTAATTAAAATGACAAAACATGTTTTTATTTAAAGTACCAAAAACAATATAACTTAAAACACTAATACTAATAATAATAATAATTAATGAGTAACATTATAAATGAGAATGTACATGGTATTATTGTTAGAAGGTTTCATAATAATATTAAGACAAGGAACAATCCTGCAAGTAATTAAATAATGTTTTTTCAGTACAATTTTTGCCATAATGGTATGGTATCTTGTAAACAACAAACATTTAATTAATTATTATTATTTTAATAGTTAGCTTAAGTTAATAGCTTCTTTTCTATTATACTGTGTACCTAGTAAGGTACATAGTATAATAGAATAGAAGCTATTAACTTAATATTCGACATGATACTAATTGTTGAAAATGTATTCAATTTGTCGGAATTGGCATATCAGATATCAGATTGGTTTGTTTAGTGTAAAAGTACAATTTTCATTGAACACTTATACAATAAATTTATTTAAATACATTATAATTAACTTGTTTTATTTTTACCTAAAGAGATCACAGATATAATGTTAAAATAAAATCACACTGACTTCTTATTTAATTTATAAAATTAAATAGCTATTATTTTGTTACTTCATTTATTGATAATTTAAAAAGTTAAGTAAATCAGTGAAAGCTGTTTTATTAATAACTAGATGAGGCCTGTTCCTTCCTGTGTGGATTTAGTTTTTTTTTTTTTTATATTTCCCATGACTCTGTACCAAACATAGGTTAAATGATAAGAACCCAATAGGAATTCTTTGATTTTCTAGGATAAAAATTAGCCATGTGTCCAATCCCCTGGATGTAAGCTAATTTTGTGTCTCATCAAAATCGGTTAAACTGTTGGGCTGTGAAAATCTAGCACAAAGACATACACTTTTGCATTCATAATATTAAAGTATGGAAGTATGGACTTCAGGTACTATCCTTTTTCACACAGCATTATGAAAGGTGTAGCAATACATTTATTTAGACTTGTCTTTTTATTAGTTAAGATATTATTGAGTTCAATAGAATAATTAGCCACTTTGTATGTGATCAGATAAGGTCAGAGTTGTTAAAAATTTAAAAAAAAAAGAAGAATATTAGTCATGTTAAATGACCATATTCTCCTTTCCTCTCCAAGTAAGCGTCAGGCTTGTGCTAGGAGTAGGTACGACAATAGTGCAATGGGCGGGGTTTGAACCTTCGACCTTTCGGTTTAGAATCACTAAAAACACAGATTCCCACTGATGCAGCTCATGGCACCCAAATAATGATGTGCTATCCCATCACCCCATGCTTATGAGTTAACAGCTAAACTATATTATTTGTCTTCATCAGATGATAAAGAAGTATCACTGTCCTCAGATTCTGAGCTGCTGTCCATATCTCCAGCTACAATAGTCTCACTTAATGTGTCTATTATAAGTTCGTTATTTCTGTAACTGTCCTCAATTTCCCTTACTTCCTGACACATTTTTTTCCACTCTTCAGGACCAATTGCGTCAATTTTCTCTTTCACGAAATCATTAACTTTACTTACGTTAAACTCTTTGGTTTTACTAGTGACATAAGTTTTGATTGCAGCCCAGGCCATTTCGATTGGGTTTAAATCTGGATGATGTGCGGGTATACGTAAGACGTCATGCCCGGAATCTGTTAACATTTTGTCTAAAGCGAGTATTTTGAAACGGTCCTTATTTTCATTTATTAGTTGGTACAGTTGAGGTTTATACATGTCAGGTGTATAATGAATTCCTTTCTGATCAAGCCAGGCCGTCATGTCAGACCTCTTCGCATTAGAGCTTGGTGCTGGGTCATATTCTTTATCGTGAGGGGAAGCAGTATCAACTACTACAACTGATCTCGGTGGAAGATTTGGGATTAATTTGTTTTGAAGCCAATCAAAGTAAACATCATCACTTATATTGCTATAGTCATCATGTGATTCAGCTACAAGTAAAGCGTTAGGTATGAACCCAGCTTCAGAGCCAGCATGTATAGCAACCACACGTTGGCTTTTGGAGGCTGCTTTTTGCTCCACTGCTCGTTCTAAATAAAGCTCATCACTATACACTATGTTTCTTCCTTGTTCACAATATTGTTGTAATTGAAATAAATACTCAATTCTTTTCAGCCTGATATTTGACTTTTCAATGAGTATTCTATTTTTGTCTTCTGTTCTTTTCCATCGAAAGCCCATGCTCTTAACGATTCTCCTGACACTGCCAGCAGCACCTTTAAAATTAAACTTGCTTTGCAACTGAGGTAGTAATTTGCTAACGGTAGGAAATTCATTACACGTTAAGTGAAAAGTATGAATAAATCTTTTGATTGCACCTAGTTCAGAATTATCAAATCCAGTAACTCTTTTACGTTTAAGTCTTTTTTTGCCGGGGGTTCTGGTTATTTTACACATGTCATTAGCCTTTGCTTCTTTCACGATTCGGCGTACAGTCACAGTGCTTGTTTGGGTAGCTTCAGCTGTTCGTTGTTGTATTTGTTTTACGTTATGGACGCCTTCCTCCGCTTCCTTTGCCATGTAGCAATGGACATAGTAGACCACGTTTCGTGCTTGTTTTCTAAGAACTTCACGCCGTAACATTTTTGTTTTTTCTAGTACTTACCTATAAAGACTTGGAGACTTCCACTTTCATAGAATTTGGATAAATATTAAACTTACTAATAATAATATGTACATGTAGCCTTGCATGTACACCTTAGTAGGGTTCCTTCATAAAGTAATCTATTGGATTCCTTCCAAAGAAGATTTAAAGATGTTACTCATAATTATATCACTATATTTACAAAAACCGCATAAAAAATATTTAAATATTTTATTTATATTATGTGCAAAAGTCATAGTGCGACTACGACATGCTATGTTATTGGTCTGTACTCTGTGACAACCGTGACAACTGACAACATAGTGATTACCAAAGACTACAATATTATACTGGGTATAGACAGGCAACTCGGGTTCTGTCGGGTTCTATGGGCGGTCCTTTCGAGTGAGCGCCATCTAGTGTTTGTCTAGGCAAAACTTTGCCATATCGTATATATAGCTACCTATAGGTACAGCTATAGAATGTAGTACCTACTCAAATAAAATTGTAGCATGGGCAGTAGATAAAAATTATATCCACTGATTTCTATGACATCAGTGGATATAATTTTTATCTACTGCCCATGCTAGCCGGGCAGGACAGGACAGGACATACTGGACCTACTTACACAAACCATACCTAAGATATATTGCAAAAGTTTAATACGAGCGACTTGAAACTCATACGCAGCCATTTGCAATAAAGTAATACCATAGTAAAAACTTAAATATGACCATTTTTACATAGGGCATCAGTAAAGAACAATAAATTACTCTATATCATTACAGCCAAAAATGAGTTTAGGTTTAGGTTTAAAGATATTTATTCTCATAAAGACATAGAAAAGTCATTCACATGAGAACTTAACTCTAAGAATACACTATTCGCCATTTTATTGCATAAATAAATAGTACTCATTCAATGCATTTATCGAAGTAACTTGAATTGCTCATAATGTGAGCAGCTAACTCAGTTTTAAATGCATTGAATGAGTGTACATTTTTTATCTGTGCCGGTATTTTATTGTATAGTTTAGCTCCTTCATAGGTAAGGGTTTTTCTGCCATAATTTGTTCTGGTTTTGGGTAGGACAAGGTAACTGGCTCGACGAGTTTTAGTTTTAATTTTTGTAAATGTGATATCTGTGTGGATTGTTTTATTTATAGTTTTTCTAACAAAAATACATGTGTTGTATATATATAACTGATGAACGTTCATAATTTTGGTGTCAATATAAAGTTTTTTAGTTGATGTTCGAAAGGGATATTGGAAAAGAATTTTTATTAATTTGTTTTGAGCAGTTTGCAGATGAGCTAATCTTGTCTTGGCAGCACTTCCCCAGACTTCAATTAAGTATATTAAGTGTGGTTTAATTAGGGTATTATAGATAGTGTAACGAAGCTCACGTGGTATAGATTTTGCTAGATTTCTGATAGACCCGGTCATAGCTGCCAATTTGCTTCTAACGTATTCAATTTGAGTATTCCAATTTAAATAATTATCTAACCTTAATCCAAGGTATTTTTCATTATGTTTTTGATGTAACGGAATATTGTCAATTGTAAGAGGTTGATATGATTGAATTAATTTATTTTTAGCTTTAAAGATTATGTAGGATGTTTTTGAAATATTTATCGTTAATAGATTATATTTAAACCATTCAGACAAAGTGTTTAAATCTTCTTGAGCTTGACTAATAAGAGTTCCAATAGATGGCCCAAAATAGAACAAGCAGGTATCGTCTGCATAGAGAGTTAAATGACCATGCAATCCTAATTCTTGGATGTTGTTTATGTAGACCAAAAAAAGTAACGGGCCTAAAATAGAACCTTGTGGAACACCACATGTTACAGCTAAAGCCTTGCTTTGATGTTCGCCTGATTTGACAATTTGTGCTCTATTGGTTAGGTACGATTGAAACATTTTTAGGGCAATGCCATTTATTCCGATTGTTTCAAGTTTTTTTAATAGCAATTTTGGGCTTACGGTATCGAAGGGGTTTTTGGGAAGGTTTAGGGTACATTTATTTAACAGGACATATTTTTTGTGTGTTTTTTCTATCATTCAATGATAAATTAATTAATAAGGATGATTTTTAACTTGTACAAATTCCCATCTTGCAATTGTATATTTTAGTCTAGTAACACTGAGTAATCCGTCATATTTTTGTAGCCTATCCTTTTCATAGATGGCGCTGCTAAAAGTCTTGGACTCCCATAGCTTTAAGTTGCCATAGCATGGTGATTACTGACCTATAAGTGACCTATAGTCTAAGTTACTGACAAGGATTTTTTGGCACTTGAATGACATAGACAGGGGGGCGTACTTGTAGAACAGAGGCTGCCACCGATAATAATATTCTATCTCGCTGTCAAATTGATTATTGAAAGCTAAAATTCCACTAACCAAGTACCAATTCCTGGCTACGGCCTTGGTCAGGAGCAAAGACTTAAGACTACAGGAGTGCGATCTCCGTGTACATAAAAAGTGTCCGCGCTACAGGTAGCCAAAGGGTAAATTAAAAAAAAAAGCGGTAAATTTAAAATAAAGAAATCAGGGATGAATACGAGAAATAAACAACGTACTAAGTACATAAATCGTTGATGTAGGGTATGCTGGACTGCTAATTACTCTAGTCACTAAAAATATTAAATTTTCCATATCGACTTAATTCAACCCGTTTGTAACATAATATCTTTATGGTAACTTTATTTCACTCCATAATAACTGTTACATTCATATTTCCATTGATTAGATAATACATATTTCATACTCTTTTGCCGAAGCTAGCGCCATTTTAGAAGGAGTTTGAAGAGGGTTGAACTATTTTTTCAACATTTCCCCGATAAGATGCAGATCGCGCCCGTCTTCTGCATCGTCGGCGCATTAATAAAGCGCCTGCTCAGTTGTAATAACTTCATCGGAAAAATGTTGTTTTGCTCTGATTTGTATCTTGTTTTTACTTTACAAGTTTACAGTGTTATTACTTATTACCTTATTACTTTCAGGATTACTGAAATACGTCATTTTTATTTCATACAACATTGACTCACCTCTCCTTCGAAACGAGTCAGCTAGTTGTATAGTCACCTGTTTAAACTATAGATATCTACCTACTCTAAGTAGAGCCGACTTAGGCCACGCAAGGATCTTTTGGAGCCGTTGCCTGTTGGAGGACCGGGGTAGCATCACCCAATGAAGCATTTACAGAATACAAAGATTAATTTTTGTATATGAAATGTAGTGATGTAGATAATATTTAAGTACATAATAATATATTCAACATATAGATATGTAGGGGGGTATATGTATATGTAGGGTCGTCACCACGCCACCGAGGAGTTGACTGAAGAACCAGAGTACACATCAGAATAAGAATAATATGGGAGGAATGGCTTGCGCACGCGTACTCTGAACTTTTGCTGCAATACAGCCAACAGCTGATTCTATTCCATCCATTGACTTACGTTAGATTGCGAGCCACGTTTAATAGTTCCATGGTTGTGATATTAGTAGTTAAATCTGTAGTATAAGTGCCTAGTGTTTGTACTCCTTGCAATAGTAATCTAGGTCATATTTCTGATTACATGAATATATTGTGATAATATATTGAAATACCAAAATAAAGCACAACCTCATACAGCAGAAATGAAAGCCGCAGCGATGTCTGTCTGGATTTTCATCAACCTTCTTTGTTTTGGTATGTGTGGTTACTTGTATTTAATATGGTCTCAGTACTGGATGAGCATAGAAAAACAAAGACTGTTTAGCAAGTCCCACGATTCTCCCCCAAAGAGCATAGCTGGGATAAGTTTTCAAGAGACGTTTGCGAAAAATGCCCATTCAGTGATAAATGTTTCGGTGTTAAAATTTGATACCGTGCGTAAAAGTAGAAGATCGGTCGTCGCTTTCAAAACTGGTGATCACCAGTGGCATAACAAATCATCAGGCCGGCAAGGTCGCCCGTCTAATAATATAGTGGTTAAAAGTCGCGGCAGTCCGAGGTTTCCCAATATTCATAAACCAATATTAGAATTCGATAGCGAAAAATACGTATGTGATGATTATACTACGCAAGAATGTAAATTCAAGTCGAATGAGTTCAAAGAGCTGCTTTTGAAAGAATTCCATCGAGTTTTGATGAGTGAAAGCAAAGTGTTTACGTCCGGCTTGGCCTCACAGAACTCGTACGATGTTAAATACGAAAGGGGGTCCTCGAAGCATGAAAGTAGAGAACAAATATTGTGCGCACTTGGAAAAGTATTTATAAGAACTGTTACAGCACGGGATGAGCCTTTCGCAAGTTTGGGGTACCACATCCCAAATTCACCATTGCAAGAAGGCCGTGTGTTCAACACCTGTGCCGTAGTAACTAGTGCAGGTGCCCTGCTTGGATCTCGTCTAGGAGAATTTATAGGTACGTACTTTACTTGGCCAAACCCACTTATTCTGCCTTCTTACAACAAAACTGTACTGGGTGGTTTCTGAACTTATAGTTACCTATTATTTAAATAACTTAATCAGCCTAAATTGAGTAGATTCCTCCGTTCAAGGCCAGGGCGAGTCAAGAAATATTCAACATGCTAAATTGCTGCTGCCTTGTGTCCTGAAATCGATTTCTGATTGGGTTAGTTGTGATTTTTTTTTAGAATTAGGTAAGGTTTGGTCAGGAATAAACTGCCTTGGATGTGGGTAGATATCCCTAAACACCACAGCCACCAAAAATAGTGGTGTTAGCCATTGAATTGGGTAGATTATAAAGATTGCTAGTGCCTACGATATGGCAGGTGATCGACCGGTATTGTGCAGCTATCGCATCGGATCTTTGCTTTGTATGAGTACGCATTGTAATGCACAGGCCACACTCTTCGGCGAACGGCCCAAATCATATGCGAATTGTTGTTCATGGGACTTCACTTGTATTACTCACGACTACAAATCACGGCAGACAACTAGGTACCTAGTCACTTTATAATTTGCCGCCTGTTCAACATACTTAGAAACTGCGGTTATAAATTGTGTGAATCAACTATTATTAAGGTTTAAGTTAAGAAGCTAACGTTATTACCTATTTACTGTTTCACAAAACATAGCCTACGATAGTATAAGTACCTAAACCTTATCTAAACACTATAAATATCTAACACTACCTGATGACCGCGACTTCATTCCCGTGGATATAGTTTTTTTAAAATCTTAAAAAGTTAAAGTTTAAAAGTTTAAGGGTGTCTGGCAGGGGGTTGCCACGATTTAAGTGTCTGGCAATGCATTACATGATTTCTAATATTACTCCGAAGAAAAAAAATACACTTTATACTTTGACGTAACATTTTTTACACCTCTGTTACCTGTTATCTCCCAAAGCCACCATGATCCAAACGTCATAGTCACTGATCGTTCCTCCCTGTGTTAGGGACAATACACAGAGAGACTTTCATCTTTTATAAATACGGAACCCTAAAAAACGAAGGTCTGGCACTCGCTGGCTCTCTCTCTACATACCATGTAAATTGTAAATGTTTTATTATGCGTTGATCAGTTGATTTATTCATGATGGTCGCAATCTAAACTTGCAGCAATGCGCGTCGTCTCTGATATGCTGATATGGAACGAGCAGCCGTATGTGTTGTGTCGCTGGCGCCGGTACTGGCGCCTATATTCTGTATCAGAAATGGGATGATGCCTATTCTAAAATAAATTATTTATTAGGAGTCATTAAATGGAGGGGCTTCCAAAATTCGTAAAATCCACGCCCGATGCTTGCCCGATGTTAGTTTTAACTTGCTAACTATTATCGATTTAACTAAAAAAGTACGTCCAATGACTCGTAATTTGGTTTTTCGCAATTTGTAAACTAATAGGTACGACAACGTAGGCTTATGGCATTTTAATTGCGACAATGGCAGTATCATCCTCACAGGTTTAAGAAATTAATTCTAGTATTGACTAATTTGTGAGAATAGTCGATACTACTTACTACTTACTAGACTTAAGTCATTAGCTCATATTATCTTAGTTTTTGTCGAATTATGTATAGGTAAGCTCTATTGGATTTTTTATTTGCATACATACTCTACCTCTACATAATATTACCATCTAGGCAATGGCGATGGTACGGATTTTCATAGACAAAATAAAAAGTCGTATAGGTAGGTATTGCCTTGGTAACACGCATGGTCTTTTTTCGTCTTGTCTACAGAAAAAGCTCTTAGTCTACATATTATTGACCAAAGCAAGCTTTTTACAAGCTACTTTTTGGTGATGTAACCGTAAATTCACGGTTTTCGGTTTTTATTTACTTGTGCTATAAGACCTACCTATCTACCAAACATGATCTAGGTCAACGGGAAGTTATACCCATTGATTTTAGAGCCACCCCGTTAATACCCTACTGGTTTTTCTTGACAGACACGATAGACAGACAGACAACGAAGTGATCCTATAAGGGCTATTTTAAACTGAATCTTTTATTTTTATTTTTCTTTTGAGATAGGTATGAAATCCTAAAAATCCCAAAACGTTAGGGCTCTTTTATGAAAACGCGGCGCGTTGAGCGTCGCGTGGTGTGCGTCGCTTCGCGCTGTTAATTCAAACGTATGGCCAATATGTTTAAGTTGTTGCCTGGCGTAGCACGTAGCGTCGCGCATGACAACACGCGGCGGCCACTGCGGCGGGCACCGCGGCGGTGCACGCGACATTATACATAAACGAGACTAGACATAATCAGATTTTGAGTTTAGAGAGCATTCTAGTAAGAGAAGAACCCTTTTGTGTTGTAAATTATGGAGTATGTTCATCTCTCGTCTAATTTCAGTATGCGCTAGTGTTGGGGTTTACACGCGAATTCTGTGTTGCGTTTCAACATGCGTTAGGATGTTTTTCCAGTTTAAGCTTGTAGTTATTGGTCATGTTGCTTACATACATAAAATACAATCATATCGCCATATTATTGTATTTTCGCGTTTGACGACGTGGGCCCCGTCGCTGGTGTATGTCGCTTGGTTTCTCTCAACGCCTCTACTCAATCGAGTAACGCACCGCGCGACGCAATGCACCACGCGACACAACGCACCACGCCACACAACGCACCACGCGGCGCAACGCACCACGCGACGCGCAATGCGCCGCATGTCTAGATATTAAGAGTCCTTAGAGTCTCAAATCTCAACACACGAAGTAGGTAGGTATGGACAATAGGTGCAGCAAACGTGTCAATGCACGGAACTGCACCACATGCATTATTGAATAGTTTATGTTATTATTGCAAGAACCTTTATACTGAATTAATTTTTATTACCCCTACGTTTTTATAGACGTGGCCGCACGTGTAACAATTGCGTTATATGTAGGTAAAAGTACTAACTACTAACACAGTAACTTTTTTAAAATTAATAAATTGTTATCGTAAGTAAAGCGTTTCCTTTTTGGCGTTACTTTATAAACCTTTTATGTAATCCATTGCTCAACAGGGCTCTCTCCGTCACTCGTTTCATACAATCGTAGTTCCAATTTCATTTGAATATTAAGCAACCAAAGTCCATGAAATTTTGCAGACATATTCTAGAAACTAATCTGGAGTTAGGAAGTTGGCAGTGTTTCACCCCCATGCCTCAGAGAGCACGTAAAGCCGTCGAACCTGCGTCTGATCTGTCTTCTCTGATGAGGGAGATAGAGAGTGCAGTTGTGTTTGCAAAGTGCGAACACGCTTGTGCTCCATGATAATATATCCATAGAGATGGGCCGCCGTGGCTGAAATTTGGTTGCGAGGACATTATTACTTACTAGCTGATGACTTCAGACTTCGTTATATTAGGTTTATTTAAAATCCCGTGGGAACTCTTTTGTTTTCCGGAATTAGAAGTAGCCCTTGTGTTAATCCAGGGCATAATCTATCTTCATTCCAAATTTCAGCCAAGTCCATCTATTAGTTTTTGCGTGAAAGAGTAACAAACACTGTGTGTGTTTGTTACTGCACGCACACACACACACACACACACACATACAAACTTTCGCCTTTATAATATTAGTGTGATAATAATTATAACAAGGTATTTTTCCAGATTCTCATGACATGGTGTTGAGATTTAACAACGCACCGACTGATAACTATACAGATGATGTCGGTTCTAAAACTACTTTCCGAGTACTGAACTCTCAGGTAATTATTTCTACTTCTTGTAATAAATAATTGTCAACTTAAAATGACGAAATTAATTTAAATCGTTAATTAGCAACATGCTACCTAAGGTTATTTTAATAAATAGATATTTTCCTTCCATCTGAATTTCACTTAACTACCTACCTAGGTAGAATTGTATTTTATTTTATTTTCAGGTAGTCACCAAACCAGAGTTTAACTTTTTAGAAGATTCTTTGTACAAGAATATTTCAATACTGATATGGGATCCAGCGAATTATTCGTCCACTTTAGAAGAATGGTATCTTCACCCTGATTTTCCAGTATTTTCCGTCTATAAGAGGTAATTTTTATTAGGTACTGAATGATGCACGCGACTTTGCGTGGATTTAGATTTCACAATCTCGTGGATCCCTGGTTAGCCTTTGTCACTCCCCAGGGTTTCATATTTTGATCAGTTGTGCGTTGCTCCATGCGTTGGAGTTGAAGGAAAAACTAACACTTTCGCATTCATTTCGTAGGATTAAGTAGGACCGAATTATGTCTTCGACTTCATACGCGTGGATTTAGAGACAAAGTAGTTTAGTAAGTCAAGTAAACTATGACAAAATTTGTTTTCGGGATGCAAGCTATTCTGTACCTTTCGTCAGAAACTGACGGACGAAGTGCCTAACTTGTAAGGTCTAGTTGAAATAAAAGCTATTTGTATTTGTAGATTACTTGAGCGTCGTGGTACTGCTGATGTTCACCTTCTTAACCCTCGTGTTCTGTGGGATTTGTGGGAAGTTCTTCAAGATTCATCAGCTTATCGTTTAAGGAGAAACCCCCCATCTTCAGGATTCATTGGTATTGTTCTATTACCATATATTTATTATTTAGATTATAGCAGGTTGAGGCATGAATATGAACAGTGCTGGTTCGAGGGTAGTGCTGGTAGAGGCTTTTATAATGGAGTCAGATCGGACTATATGCCCCTATTCCCTAATATTCAAATGTGAACGCGACTTTGAGTACGAGCATGAAAGATTTTCACAATATCTTAAGTTTTTGTCCAGTGCAGTGACAGGTGATGATTTTCTGAGGCTCGATAAGTAATCTGCCGGGCGATTTCGGTAAGTTACCTTTCGATAAGACGTACTCTTCATTGAAAAATACGTCTTATCGAACGATAACTTACCGAATCGAGTGTTCTGAATCGCCCGGCTGATCTGGACTCCTCCCATTCACCTGCCAAAGAAATACAGTTTTTTGCTGTGCTTACCTATTTATTGGTGAATTTTTGAATTTTTATGGCTTTCATTATTAACTCCTTTTTTACTAACATTATGAGGAGGTAAAATTTGAAAGTTTGTTTGTAGGAAGTAATCTCTGAAGCTACTGAGCCGATTTTGAAAATTCTTTGACCAGTAGAAAACTACATTATTCCTGAGTAACATAGGCTATATTTTATTTCAAAATAATTAGAGATCCCTGCGAAAATTGTAATAAGCTACTCGTGTGAAGCCGGATTTTAAGCAACGCGAACTCAAATTGTCACATCTACTTACACGTATCTACTCGTAGCTTGCTTCATTTTCGGAATCATTTTGCGTCTCATCGTTATGGCGCTACCCTAAAGCGGAAACCGCCTGACTTAACGCCAACGTCTTTTTATATAAACACTGGCTTCTAATAATAAGTTTCCATATCTTTATATCCAGGGTTATGGTTCGCAATACACCGATGCAAGCGTGTCCGCGTCTTCGAGTACGTGCCTTCAGTGCGCGCCACGCGAAGGTGCCACTACCATGCAACGGGCGATGACGTTGGCTGCACGCTCGGCGCATGGCACCCCCTTGCACAAGAAAAGGCACTCGCCCACCGAATGAGTGACAACTCTGACCTCGATATCTTTCAGCGTGGTTTTATTGACGTACCCGGACTTAGAACATTACAATGCTAGAAAAGTTACAGTCAGAATATCTCTCATCAGTCAAACCTAAGTACTTTTAACTGCAAAAAATAGAAATATTGGTTAATAGTGGTTTTAAATGTTTAAATCTGTACCTTATCTGTCCTAACCATGAGCTGTTTTTTTTTTATTGAGCTTTACCTACTGGACCTTCGTTTCGATACAGAGATCGCCAGCTCGCTTCGCTCGCCATCTTCCGTTTTACTCCTCTTGGCTTCATAAGCTCGCTTCATTCAGGACCTCCTTCGCGAGCTTCTGGCTTCGCGCTTTATAAAAAACTCTCTAGGGGTAGGACGTACAAGACTGTGTGGAATTGGGGTGCTTTCATTTCGTTCTGGGCTACATTTGGCTTAATCATATGCATTATTTATGAATTTTTTGATAATTTATTATATCCAGCAAATAGTTTTGACCGGGATTTCACTCAAAACTATTTTACGCAATCCATACTGTCAAAAATACTTTTAAGCGTATTTTTGCAGTAAATAGTTGTTTTGACGGATAAGAGTTTTGCCTGTAACTTAAATACGTAGATATAATATAGTATACTCAGGATGCTTCTTCCTGATATCATGAATAGGTACGATAGATATAATAAATCTGTTTTCCGGCGAGGATCTTTGACGTAAATAGCTTAAAAATATTAGCCTACGCTGTTAGAAAATTTATGTGAAATATGGTTGCGATTAGGTTGATAGTATACTTAGGCCTCGATCTAAGAAAATGCCTCAAAAATTTTGCCAAAATACTGATTGTGACTCACAAATCTGGCTCTCGAAGATGCAGTCAACATAATATAAGGTATTATATAGTTAGGTACTTTATTGAAATTGCTGACAAAAAGGAATTGACTGTCGTACATAAGGCTTATATACCTACGATTTTCATAAATATGCGCTAGAAATTTTTATAAAAAATTTTTACTTGAGCTGTGCATAGCCGTCCTCGTGCTTCGGTTCAATAATCTTCTATGAAGTGGAAATTGGAATGGGTACCTACTTGTTCAAAAGGTACCTTCCTGCTGGTGTATTTCAATCAATAAATATGTCTCTTCGTCCCGTGATGACAACTCCGACCTGAAAAGTTTCCAGCCAGGCTTTACTGAGTGCCAGGACATAGCTTAAATACTATAATATATCAATGCTTAACACAAGCAAAATTCTCATTATAATACGTCTGAACTAACAAAGGGAAAGCCATAATATTGTCATTTTCTATCATGAAAATTATTAAAATTACAGTTTGCACGGAAAATACTTTGCTTAGTTATATTATTATGTATTTCTACAATAAATAACTAAGTTTTATATTTAAATTATATATCGAGTCTACATACTTAATATAAGCATAATATATTATTTCTAGCTAAGATACCACAACGTGGTAGAAATTTTTCCCTTTGGTAATTCGGAAGCACTATATTTTGTTTGGTTTTAAAATTAAATTTAAATCATCGTGAGTGGTTCTCATAAAGTAGGTTACCTACTGCTGAAATTCAAGTTTGTATATCTGTGTGTGCCAGACTTGATTCTACTTTTACTAAGTATGTAGTTTCTAATATTGCTTACTCAAGGTATGCAGTCCTCGTCCTAGGTTCAGGTCGTAATCGGCATAGAAGTATAGAGATCGTTCGTAGTTGGCCATGTACCTACTGGTATAAAATTCTTCTTTACAATTTGTGAAATTATTAGATATCACAATTATTATGAGAACCACTCGTGACAATTTAAGCTTTGTTCATAGCGTAGAAGGCTTTGTAAAAACGACTAGATTTTCTACATATAGCTACTATTAACGAGGTCCTAGATATTAAAAGGAATTATATATAGTTTAATAGGTATACTAAATGTTATATGGTGTGTAGCCTAAGGCGGCGATTACACCTGTAAGTTTTACTCATCGTCTTATCTGTGGTCGTGACGATTTAACCTAAAATTGTTGACAATAATAAATAATTTAGACATTATAAAGGCCTAGAATTACGCTCAGAAAAAAACCGAATTCAGTATATTTACACAATATAGTTTAGACTTTTAGAGTTAGAAAAGTTCATCGAGGAATGTTTTATTGCTCATACTTATACGAAAATTGCAATTCCATGTTATGGAGTAATATAAAAAACTGTAACTAGGTTATTTGGGTACTTGTGTACCAACACTAATTAATATTAATTATATGCACGATTGCTTTTTAATTACTATAAAAAATTTAGGAGTGATAGTCCAGTAATATGAGTATTACAGGAAAGTTTTTCGAGCGGATCGGATTTTTTACTTTAATTTAAAAAAGTTCTTATGTTTCGTGTTTCGTTTTGAAAATATGGAAAAATGTGAGGCCATACATCTTACGCTACGAATAATAACGAAACGGCACGGCAACGCCGCCGCGCATCCCATATTATGTACGCTAATTATATTTTGACCAATTTATTGCATTTTATTTACTAGGTACATATTATTTCAGAAAATCTTAGTCTTCCTTAAATGTATCGAAGGTGCTTGATTTTAAACCATACAATGTTATATTTCATTTTAATACATTACTTGGCTACATTACTTCTGTTTTATTTAATGGTTATCCACATCTGAGCTTTTATCCGATCACGATTTGTCGGCATAGCCTTGCTGTGATCATGATTGATGATAGTTCCCCAACCTCGGGATACCGCGATGTTCAGGCACAATCTCAAACACCATAGGAACCAGCACTGGGTCTCGTATATATTATGCGTATCGTAAGTGGTAAGTACAGAGTAGATATAGACGTGTTTTATGGAAAAACACATAATATATACAGCATTCAATCAGAGATCGCTATATTGATCGGATGAGCAGATGAATCAGACTAAATGACGGTAATGTTTGACTAAAGTGAGGGCCCAAACTTACTTAAATAGGCATGCGAACTTTCCGATAAGATTCTGACAATGTTACTTGGTTGTGATCGTTAAAAAAGTCAAGTATGAACCCACTCTTACATCGAAATTGGTAATTACCTATCCTTATTTTGCAGACAAAAATTAATTGATACGATTTGCTATGACTAAAGTTATAAAAGTTTATCACATCAGGAACAAACATTTGGTTGTTATTTTATGAGATTCGAGTAAGGCCATGTCGGCCATGAGATGCCCTTGCCGTATCTTATATTTTTAGCGATTTGCCGTCGCGCGGTCCGCGGGTGCTCTCAGAATACTGATGGGTGCTGCTAGGTGTTACTGATTAGTAATTCACTATGTGCGTACGGAATTAGCGACATCCGACTGCGTAGCCCTGATAAAGGCACGTTTTTACTGCATCATAATACATGCAAAAAATTAAAGGCTCATAATCATCGGTTTATATTCCAAGCTTTCGGACTGTTCCTCCGTGTTGCTTAAGGGACCATCAAAAGGAATACAATTGTACCTACTTTGAATAAATGACTTTGACTTTGACTTAGGTATTCGTTATTTGATGTATTATGTAAATGGGTTCATAGACGAAGACTACCTGAATTTCATGGCTGTGAAAAAAGATATACGAGTATGTAGATAATAGTACATATACATAATAATACGGGGATTAGTAGTTTTGAAATTTGGATCACAATTATACTAAGTTAGGTCGTAACTGAGCACAGACCTACAATACCTATACTCTAACTCGAACTCTATCATTTAATAATACATAGATACCTATCTATTAGACCTGTTAAGAAATACACGATATCATACTTAAATGGGTGGATTGATCAGCTCATACTTATATACAAAAAATCATATGATTTTCACGGAACCGTACCTTAAATCGTACGCAACGTAGCTAAATATAGCGCGATTACGACGTTCCTGCTTAGATCCTGCCCTTAATCTATACTAATAAATAAAATTGGAGTGTCTGTCTGTAATTTCGAAATAACTACCTGATATTAAGCTCATATGGTTATTTGAACGATACCATAACAGAATCACACGTTTTTAAAATTTTTGTCTGTCTGTCTGTCTGTCTGTCTGTCTGTCTGTCTGTCTGTCTGTCTGTCTGTTTGAAAAGGCTAATCTTCGGAACGGCTGGACCGATTTTGACGGGGTTTTCACAGACAAGTAGAGGATTGACCAGGGAGTAACATAGGCTACTTTTTTAACCGACTTTCAAAAAGGGAGTTGTGTTTTTCTACCTATGTACACCGAAATCTCC
Source organism: Maniola jurtina (assembly GCF_905333055.1). Taxonomy (NCBI): domain Eukaryota; kingdom Metazoa; phylum Arthropoda; class Insecta; order Lepidoptera; family Nymphalidae; genus Maniola; species Maniola jurtina. The sequence goes on from NC_060032.1 coordinate 8,836,579, forward strand.
GAGATTTCTGAACCGATTTGCGTCATTACTTTTTTAATCGATAGAGGAACTTTGCGACATTGTTTCATAAAAAATTTGGAGTCCAACTCCTCAATCCTGATGCTGCAGGGGATCTGACCAATCCACGCGGGCGAAGCTGCGGGCATCAGCTAGTTTGTAAATAAGACGTATTAAATTCTCACACGTTTTTATTATATATTCAGAAAACAGTACATTATGTTTTTTAACTGCTAATTACTTGAAATTGTACTGATAGCGGAACCAGCGGACTTTTCCTTGTGAACTTTGTTATGTTTCAGAGTTCTGATGAATGAGGTCAACGTCTCATGAATTCGTAGAAAATGTGGATACCTATAAAATTTTACGGTACCGAATGAACTAGGTACCTACCTGATTTCAGGATTCATTCTATTAATTAGCAAATAATCGCATATTATTAGAATAAAATACCAAGTAAGTAGGTAATATTTACCACTAGTAGACGAACTTCTTTAAATAAAGTTTCTATTTATTCAAAAAAGGAGAAAGAAAAGGCTCTGGGCGCTCCCAAATAAAAGATTACAAATTACAAATCGCTATTTGTAATTTGTAATGTTTTATTTGGTTCGTTCCTTTCCTATCGAGTAAGGTTAAAATTAAACAATTGAATTTGTTGTGATTTTGTTTTCTTTTTAAGTTTTTATCATAAACACTTTTCGGTTTAACACTAAATTACACGTTTCACTACGTCAGTTCTACAAAACTTCATATCTACCCTACGTAGATAAAACTCCCTAGGTAGGTACCTAGGTACGAAAATCGTGTTTAACCTAGGCACCTTGTTCAATTCAGCGAAGGATTCGTTCTATTGCAAGTAGGTAGATGATGTCCAAATTTTATGTAAGGAATATAATTAATTCAGTAAATAAGGAAGCATTGGACAATTGCCTAGCTTACCTACCTCTGGCTGTAGTCCAACGATAGGATAGATCATAGATAAAATAAAAATATAAGATAAATCAACTGTATTCATTATTTATGCGATCTTTTAAAGATTAAACAAAGGTATAGCAATTTGCATATTTGATCTTTTCTTTACTAGAACATTTGCCAACTTCCCGTGGCTTTGCAAATAAAAAAATTTTATATAGGAAGCTTCTACAAGATTTACTAGGTATACCTATAGGTACTATCTAGAGTTAAAAACTTTTGAAATGTGTTTGACTTTTTGAGATCAGCGCATATAAAACAGTAGCTCACTTCACTTTTTCGGTCCAATTCGGATAGGTGCCTTCCCAATTTTGTAGGAGAAAATGTATCTACAATACATCTAATTCGTCTAAAGTTTTGGTAATTTGTGCTTTTTATAGTAAGTATTAACTTATACTTACTATAAAAATGTACAAATACGAGTAAGTATGCTTTTTACAAATACAGAGTTACTTACATTTTTAGGGAGAAAGGACTTAACTAAACTCAAAGGACAAGAATAAAAAACCGGTCAAGTGCGTGTCGGGAAGAGAACTTTCGAAGAGTTTCGTACCATCGTACAGGAAATAACACCTTTTAACCTATTACGGTTCACGAGACGTAGCCCGCTAACAGACAGTCAGACAGCGCAGGCTTAGTAGTAAAGTCCCGTTGGCACTCTGGGTACGGAACTATAAAACATAGAATTTTGTTGTTAATTTTAAAAATATTTAACGAGTTAAAAGTTGTTAATATTTAACGAGACAGTCACACATGCTCTTTGGAGAAATGAAAATGCTCTATTCACCCTGCACTGTAGGTAAAGCTGGCACTGGTCATAGTAGCCGTAGCTTTATAACAAATCTATCTATAAAAAAATCTACTTATATTAAAACATGTGAACGTAGTTCCAAAATTTCGAAGCAGAGCCCAAGTTTTTCGCAGTTAGTAAAATAATAGGCGCATAATACATTACTATTGGTTATAACTTATAAGTAAACGGAAAAATAAATAAAAATAAAGAAGATAGTAAACAATAATTTATTTTATACACGTGTCTCATAAGACAGCGGGAGTTGCGGAAGTTATATTAATTATATTAATGGACAATCGAAGGTAATACTTGGGATGCCAATAGTGATACTTATCCGGTTTACATTCAACTCATACCGCTGCATTTCTCTAAAAATGACTATTCATAATGTAGGTAGTTAGTTAAAAAAAACGAACAGATTTCGTTTCATTGCAGAACCCTAAAAATTATTTTATTTCTTCTGACCAGTGGCCGCGGATATGATTTACACTTGTTTTAGGTTTTTGAGGGGGTGTCGGGCGTCACGCTTTGTTATAGCTTTTATCATTTTCAGTAGCTAAGAATCAAATATTCAGTAACCACAAAATATTTCAAAAAATGTAATGAAAGAGGACGCTTAAGGAAGCTTAAGAATTTTAATATCTGTACATTTAGGTATATATATTGAAATAGTTATTTAGAACGAATGAAATACCCAGTAGGGTATGTGCTTCTGAGTTGCAAGAGCATCTTCCAAGATACTCTAAAATCGGCTGAATGTAAACCTTGCAAGATATACTGTGGCCGAGAGTAAATACACTCAATAAAGCGATGATAGGTAATATTTACATAAAAACAATGAAATAGGTACAATAGCGACAACAAACGTTTTTCATTTCCTTGCCTATGGACTATGACTACTCCTTAAAGCTCAAGTATACCTACAGGTAAGGGCAACGTGTAGGAGAGCCACTTGGCTTATTATTTACATACTAGTGGCTCAGTAGATTCGTCCAACGCGTACTAAGGTTATAAGGTTAAGGTTAGGTAAAGGGGCAAGATAAGTAAAGACCTATTTTCAACTAAACAATATAAGACAGAACTTATGCTATGAACACCCTAAGTAATTGTTCGATAATAGGTATACCTATTACTAGCACAAAATTTTATTTAACAATAATTTTTCATTCGGTTTCATTTCTTTTCATTTTATATAAGTACTTTTTAATTTTTATAGAAATATTACAAAATACACTTTTGTAATATTTCTGTAAAAAATATTTTAGGATATTACCTTATTGTAGGTAAGAATAATCTTACCCACAATAAGGCAACAACATAGGTGGATTTTATCAGCTTTTTTTATTTTCTCTCTTACGAGTAGTAGAGTGGAGAAGTGGAGACTATTATATAGGTAGGCTATATAATAGTCTCCACTTCTCAACTTGTAATTTTTTAGATTTGCACTTATAAGTGAAAGGAAGAATGGATGATAAACTGCCCTGTGGGTGGATGACGGCTAACGGTATGTGTAGTCTTATTATTTTGACATAAATTGGAGCCAAAGTATGAATCACTCTCTCTTTACTTGAATGTGCTGGCTTAATTATTATCTTCAGTAAGTAGTACATGCGTCAATATGACTAAGACGTTTGTTTTGCGTGTAGGAAGTTGAAGTTACTTCTAGTTAAATGTATAAATTGTGTACTTTTAATGTTGAAAGCTTTCTATTGGGGAGTGCTACCTTATGGCTAAATAGCACACAGCAAGCAATATTGCGGTTCCATATCGAGATTATGTATTGCATCGTTGCACATGCAAATTACGCTGTATGGAAAATCTCAATTTTTCAGGTGAAACTATTAAAAAATTTGCATTAGATGTGTCTATTTGTCCATACTGTATGTAGGTACATACATACACCCAGATCTAAAAACTCCTTTTTTCGAAATCCGTTAAATAGCTGATATAATGTAAACATTTTCACTAAGTAGTTACCTCACTAAGTATTAAGTTCGTTAGAGTTTTGAGAACCATCTACTTGTGTCCTAAGGTGTTTAACAGCTGCTGTAGGTAGGTACTTTTTGAAATTATCTAGAGTTCTTAGTAGCAACCGACATGCAGGTCAACTATATTATTCATTGGCAAGTATTAATTATTAATTCATTGAGCATGGTTTTGAGGTTTATCAAATGACGTATGAAATTGTATGGACGTCATGTACAATTTATTTAAATATTTAAGGTAACTCCTTAAATATTTAAATAAATTACAATTTTAATAATACAACTTTATTGAGCAAGCGAAAATCTACGGAGATTATAACTCTCTGTGCGTCGTATTCCTTATTAGTGCTGAGAGTCGTGATCCCTTTCCATGAATAAAGTTTTCTTGGTAATGCGGTGGGTTCCCAAATCCTTCCGCATACAACTCAATTAAGAGAACTATATTTCAACTCTTAGATTTTCACAGTCAGATGTTAGCGATAATAACCGTGCTCTCTAAGGCACGGAGGACATGGTAAGGCCAAATTCGGACCACCAAAATCGTTCACCCATCCAGTTATCGACTTGGATCAACTAGATCAAACGTCCCACAGCACAACATACACGAGTTTATAAGTAAGGTGGAGAAAATATCATCTCTATTGATATCGTTAATATTCAGCACTAGAGGATGCCACGGCTTCGCCCGCGTGTATTTCGGTTTTTTTTAATCCCGTAGGAACTCTTTGATTTTCTGGGATAAAAAGTAGCTTATGTCCTTCCCCGGAATGTATCCCAAGTCTGTACCAAATTTCATTAAAATCGGTTCAGCGGTTGGGCCGTGAAAACGTAGCAGACAGACACACTTTCGCATTTATAGTATTAGTGTGGATTATTAATTTTATTAGCCGTCGAGGATCTTTAACTGGATGATATTTTACGTAAAATTGATAGAGCTTTAAGGGAAAGATCAAATTCAATACTAGATGACTTGTACAAAGTAGCTGTGTTTATTCAATTTGGTCCGAGTGCATATGGACATAATGTTACGTACCTACTGTACTAGACTAGTACAAGGAAGTTATGACTCATTGTTTTATAAGAACAAATCTACGAAATAATAGCTAGAACATCTCTTGGGTTTTAGCTTCCTACCAAATGTAAAATCCTGAAACCCGAATTTTCAGGGATAAGTTATAGGAACTTCATAATTTAATGTGTAGGAGCATGATGTTAGGAAGATATTTTTTTTACAAATTGTCTCTTAAAAAATCAGTTAAAAAAATTATATTGGTTGGATTCAACCAATAATAAAGACGAGAATGTTAAAGATATTAAGAATAAGACCGGAACTTATCAGTATATTATAATTTTCCACAATTTCTCCACATATTTCTTCGCATTGTAATTCTCATATCCCTTTTGTTTACGTAATGGAAGAGTATTCTTGGGACGATATTGCTGTGGACTCCCAGATCCTTCTGTGTTTCTTATACAGGTACAACACTGAAAATAATAACAACTTAAAAAACCGGTCAAGTGCGGGCCGGCATACGCACAGTGTAGGGCTTCGTAGTTGCCCGTTACAACTCTACTGGCTGTTTTACATAACTAAAACTTTTCAATGAATAGGTACAACTCCAAGTTTTTAAAATTGGTTGACTTTTACTCGTTAACTTGTAAAGCTTACTTCGGCTGTAATAGTTTAGCTTTTAACATCGATATCCAAAAACAACCTTTAGTTGGCAGTATTACAAGTGCGCCGAATTTCAACTAACGGCGTTGTACGAGTCACGGAATGTCCTCCTCACGCCTATTCATGTTTTATGTAACACTACTGTTACAAAATTTTACAGTAACAGTTTCAAGTGTAATAAGCACGTGCTTTGTTTCAGCCATCATAACAGAAACAACGACACAAAATACACTTGTGACCGTTACGAGGTCACACTGTCGTACGAGTGGTTGAAAATTAAAACGTGTTACTTTTTTAAGAAACTGACTTTATTGGATAGGATCTCCTATTCCTCTTTGATATTACAGAAAAAAGCATGACGAACTTTTTACTTTTTTTTTTTACAGAAAACTTGACTCTGCGCAGTTCCTTAGTAAAAATTCAGATGTCCAGATAGCATGTAAATGCTATCAGGAAATAATGAATAATCTGCACTCAATATCTATACCTATATATAGAAGGAAAAGCTCACTGACTGACTGACTGATCAACCAACGCACAGCTCAAATTGTCAAACTACTAAATGGATCCGGCTGAAATTCGGAATGCAGATACCTATTATGACGTAGACATCCACTAAGAAAGGATTTTTAAAAATTCAACACCTAAGGGGGTAAAATACAGGGTTGAAATTTGCGTAGTTGAAGTCGCGGGAATGAGTTAGTGCAGTACTATTAATAATAAGTAAGTGCAGTACTATCAATATTACTTGAGTCCTCGTTCGCCCGCGACTTAGCGTTTTAAAAAATCCCGTGAAAACTTTAATTTTTCGGGATAAAAGTAGGCTTTATCCATCTCCGCGAGGCAAGATTAAGCAAGGTTAAGCGGATGGGCCGTGAAAAGGCAACAGACAGACACACTTTTGCATTTATTATGGATGTTATTCCAAGAACAATTTTCATTGTGTGTACACATTTACGATGGAACTGGATTTTCCTGATATATACTGACACCCTAATTATATTCATTATTTATAATGGATTAACCAGTATTGGAAATATACGTACTTAAAGGTTTTTCTATGAACAGTTGCTGTGCCGCATCGTGACGCAAGGACTTAAGTGGCATGTGGCATAGAGACAACATAAGTAGGTAGGTACATAGGTAGGAAGTAGGTACTAAGTGCATACTAACTACATAGGTAGCACTTTAGGCATTTAGCTAGACATAAGAATCATCAACATCATGGTCAACCCTTTGCCGGCCCACTACTGAGCAACAGTCTCGGGATTCAGGAGGCCCGCGTAAGACCGTGGCGTACGGAAGTCCCTACAAGAGACCTAATATTATATCCAGCTGGCTATCGTTTGACAATGATGATGATGATGAATTCAATTCATGTTAAAAACTGTCCTATCGTTGTAGCTATAAGTGTGGGCACGCACACATGGCGACCGGATAAAAAGTTGACAGATCAGACTTAACTCGTGAGTCAGACAATCAGATGACTCATCGATTAAGACGCAAGGATATACTCTACTCGTAAATGTGGGTTCCAAATTGGGTTCCAAAACAAATTGATTAAATAAAATGGAAATTCATATCCTACGTTACGGTAAAAGCAGTGATAACCTAATGGTTAAGGCCTTCTATTCGAGGGATCAAGGGTTCAATTCCAGGCACGCACCTCTAACTTTTTCGAGTTATGTGCGATTTTATAAATCTCACGGTTCAACATTAATTGCTTTTATATAAATCTAACAGTTTTAAGTTTAGCAGTCTAATTTTTGCCAATAAACCTTATCTAAAGCTCTAAAGTATTGCGATTTTCGCCAAACTTTTCACTAAACGTTTTTAAATTTTATACCTAAATCTTTTTGATGAATCCATCTATCTATTAGTGAAAATCGTATGAATATGAAGAAAAATGTCAGTCTTCACACGCAGTTTAGCATTGTGCTCTATATATTACTTACTACACGCGCTCACAAAAAAATTAACTACCCAATTTAATTTAATCAGGCCGACCGCGACCCAAACATCTGTTGCTCTGGTTTGTATCCTAAATATTGTAACTAGTTAATGACGTAATTCTTAGTCTTTCGTCTTCTTTAAAATAATACAGGTAGATATACTTTTGTACCAAAGCAGATCTATCGAATCGCATCGGGAAACGACTTTATACTAATTAAGTACTACAGAGTAAAGGAATTTTGAGTAAGTATTTATTCTGTTTAATTTCTACATCCATACTAATATTTAACATAAATGCAAGAGAGTGCCTGTCTATTAACTTTCCACGGCCCATCTGTTTAACTGATTTTGTCATTGGCATAGGGATAGCTTGCATCCCGGGGATGGATATAGGATCTTTTTTACTCCAAATCAGAAAGTTCCCACGGGATTTTAATAACCACGCCCACGAAGTCACGGGCATCATCTAAGACCAAATATTATGTTTGTCTATTTAGCTCACCCGTCATTTTACTTGTAAAAATTAGATAAAAATCTATAGTTAGTACTTACGAGTAGTAGTTGAGTTCGCAGTGATATACGCGTGAGTTGAAAAACCTCTGTGCGTGAAGGCATTCGGTGTTTCTTTTTGCACTCGATCGTAAACCGCGAATGACTTATAATATTATTGTTTGGGACATTTTTACTTTTTTTTATAATCGTCTTTTTTCTTTAAATTATGTCTTGTCAAAAAATTAAAGTTTTATTTTCGTTGCAATGTTTACAGAATCTCTTTTTTTATTTAATTTCATGATATATTAACTATAAGCATGTTAAAAGCTTTGATTTACTCGGGGTTGTTCGTAAAATATTAATACGCTGTTATCAGCGTAATAGTAGCGTCCGTGAATCATAAAGGGCAAAGAAGTCAAACGTTATAAATTTTATAGCAGGCAAAATAATGCTACTTAGTTAACAATGAATTAATTTATAAAAAATTAGAAATATTACCATTAATTATTTACCTAATTATTTTAATTTTAAGAATGTACATTCTCTTATTTTATTTACATTTTTGCTTTCCTTTCCATATTGAAATTTCCATTCTTTATTAGGATAGAGTGTCCTACTGAAAACGGACATGGTTAAAACTTTCATGGTTCTAGCTATTTTTTTGTATAAAATTACATTTTTATACAACTTCTATAAATAACTGTCTTCATAAGTAACTTTTAAAGCAGTTTATTTGGAAAATTATTATCATTAATTTAAAAAGTTGTCTACACAACCTACCTAGTAATCGTTTGAAACAAAAATGCACCATCTATAAGACGTGGACTTAAAATGTGTCATGGTGGTACAAGTGTAAATTAAAAATTTATAACACCCCCGACGAGTGAAGGTTACAGTAACTAGAAAAGAGCTGATAACTTTCAAACGGCTGAACCGATTTTCTTGGATTATAGCTAAGAACACTCTCGATCAAGCCACTTTTCAAACAAAAAAAACTAAATTAAAATCGGTTCATTATTTTAGGCGCTACGGTGCCACAGACAGATACACAGATACACACGTCAAACTTATAAAACCCCTCTTTTTGGGTCGGGGGTTAAAATGCATCATCGTCATGGTGGTAGGTAAAATATATTCGTTAGACGATCAATTATTTATACTTTAGGTACATACCTATAATAGTAGAGTACTAATAATTATTATTATTGTTGACTTTGGCTTAGTTACGAGTCACGCGTCACGTTTTGCTCTTCCGTACCTCTTTTAGTCATTATAGGTAGGTACTCATTCATAGTCGCCACGTGTCATTGTTATTAGCCTCACACAAAATACGGAATGTATATTGAGTGACATAAAACAATGCCCTATTTTTTTGGCATCGTATCTTCCAAAAAAATGGAATCCAAACAAAACAAAGGACTAAATTGCTTGGCTTTGCCGGTAAGGTGATCACTAGCCACGACTGAAGCTTCCTACTAGATCAGGCTAAAAACCATTAGAAATTAAATATTCCCAAATTGCTCCTGCTGGGAATCAAACTCGGGACCTCTCATAAAATATTATTTTTATTTTTGGTTATAAAGTTTTTTTAAACATATTTTTAAAGTGTTATCATCATTATCATCACCATGATCAACCCATCGCGCACCGGTCCACTACTGAACACGGATCTTCTCTCAGAATAAGAAGGGTTTAGGCCATATTTAGTCACGCTGGACCAGTGCCGCAAACCTTTGAGAACATTATTGAGAACGCTCAGGCATGCAGGTTTCCTCACAACGTTTTTCTTCGCAAGCAAGTGATATTTCATTGATAAAATGCACATAACTCTGAAAAATGAAAGGTGCGTGCCTGGGGTTGTATCCCTTGCCTACTAAAATAAAAATTGACGTCTTAACCATTACAGGCTATCAATTTTTTTTGGAGTGTGGATGCATGTTTTTTCAAAAAATATAATGTGTTACACTAGGTTCACTTAGGACTCACCACGATTAAATAATTGTTTTGTATTAACAGGGCACTCTCCGTCACTTACTCCATACAATCTTAGCTCCGTTCTCATTTGAATATTAAGCAACCAAAGTCCATGAAATTTTGCAAACATAATATTCTAGAAACTATATTATCTGTGCCTCTGTAGTGTTTTAGGCTTTATTAAAATATCGGAAACAAATATAAGTATGTCTATGAAAACCTACACGTATCTCTACCTAATATAAGATCTACATAAAGTCTACATAATGATATTGTTCGGTACATAAACATAAAACCATGCCTTGTAGCGTCCTTGCAAACTTAATATTTTTCATCATGATTATGCTTACAAAGTCCTTGGGATGCAAATCAACTTGAAATGGATGCTTATGTTAATTTTGCCCTTAACGATGATATTGCCTTGGCTTGAGATTAGGTATATTATGTAGTATGTAGTTCCGTTTCCATATTGTAGGGGTAGTTTGAGTCAGTTGAGACAATGGACGACCTTTCTAGGGCGAACATTCATGAGACTCGATTCCCAGTTTGTTCCAATAATAAAATGATCTCTAACTGGGCTATCTTCAATCTGTTTTGGCAAAAAACATAATATATTAAGTGTAATAGAGAATCCAGAAAGGAAAACCCCCTATAAAAATTAAATTAAATCATGTTTTCATAATAGACAATTAATTACGCGTACCTGTTATTATGATAAAATAGGTTACTTATTTCCTCGTAGGTAAGTAAATAAATTAAATCAAAGACGTACACGAGGTGTTTTTAGTGTAACTATTATGATATTATCTAGAGCATAATATTGAGTTGTGACCTCATAGTTTGGCGGAAAATTTTGAGTTATTTCCCATTGATTTTATGGAGCAGTTCCATTGCGTAGGTAAATTAAGTGGAATACGAATATCATTGAGGGCAATGTATAAGAGCTACTTTAATGTATGTATGTGCCTATAAAGGTATGGTGCTTAGGTAACTGAAGTTTCAACCTATAATTTCGAAATGAACTTTGAACTGGTGCATATTTTTTTCTTGCAGTAAAAGTAAATAATTAGATAAGTAACTACTAACTACCTACTCTATGACTCAAATGAAAGTCGTTTTTTTTTTATTTAATGATTAATTGCTAAGGGAACAAAAAGTTATTAAATACTAGATGGTGCCCGTAACTTCTTTCACGTGAAAGGCATTCCGAGATTTGGTTTTCCGGGATAAAAAGTAGCTTGTGTTTGTATACGGGATGCAAGCTGTCTCTGGTTATCTCTGGATTTAGGGTTTTAAAAAGCCCGTGGGAACTCTTTGATTTTGGGGGATAAGAAGTCTATGTCCAAATTTCTGTACCCGTCAAAATTGGTTAAATGGATGCAGTGTGAAAAGCTAGCGCGAGCGGGCAGACAAACACACGCTTTCGCATTTATAATATTATGCATGGATTTATTAATTACTGTCTATTGGTAGAGACGCTTATTTTTAGACTGAGGATTGGCAGACGTCACCCACCTTTGAGAACTTTATGAGAACTCTCAGGCATGCAGGTTTCCTCACGATGTTTCCCTTCACCCTTAAAGCGAGTGATATTAAAATGCATATAACATGTTACAGATGCGTGCCTGGAGGAGGCCGGCGTCTTAACCACTAAGCTATCACCGCTTTTTTATGTGCAAAACGTATGCCTATAAAAAACCGGTCAAGTGCGAGTCAGACTTGCGCACCGAGGGTTCCGTGCTCGGGTAATTTTCCGACATTTTGCACGATAAATCAAAAATTATTATGCATAAAAATAAGTAAAAATCTATTTTGGGATATACAGGTAAATCCTTTTCATATGATACCCCACTTGGTACACTTATCTTACTTTGAAAATTTTAATTTTTTTTAATGATGTAACCACAAATTCACGGTTTTCGGATTTATTCCTTTACTTGTGCTATCCTATCTACCTGCTTTTCATGATTATAGGTCAACGGGAAGTACCCTATAGGTTTTCTTGACAGACACGGCGGACCGACGGACGGACGGACAGACAGACAGATAACAAAGTTATCCTATAAGGGTTCCGTTTTTCCTTTTGAGGTACGAAACCCTAAAAAGCTTTCCTACATGTATAAATTTGTCAGAAAGAAAAATTACAGTCATCGGTTGCGGCGCAAATGTTTGTTGGGTTAACAGACGGCATACAAAAGCGGCCTTGAACTCGGTCACATGTAGTCATGCCTCCACCGCGTTCAGGGAAGCCACCCTGCCTTACTCACCGCAGACAATAGCTTCGTCATAGCGCAGACCTATGAAGGTTACTATACCACATGCCATTATAATTTGGCTACACACTGACGATTCAATCTTAATTAAAACAAACCGGTCAACTGTGAGTCGGATTCACACACGAGGGCTTCCGTACCATCGTACAAGATAGTTAAACACTTTTATGTAGAACACTGCAAGTTATTGACGGTCTGCGCCATCTACATTTGATTTAGTAAATTAATTTTATGCTGAACACAGTTTAGTTTTTTTTTGTGATTTATATATTCACGGTTTTCGGATTTTTGATGCCAAATGTCATGGTTCTAGTAAACTAACAAATATTTTTGTAGACGTTTACGTTTATCAAAAACGTTACGTATGGGTAGGTCAAGATTTTACCACCAGTTCGGAAAACAAATTCTACTGAGAGGAACCCATACACCTCACTATTCGAAGGCAAAGTTTTTTATTGATTTCAGTAGAAAATGACAGCCTACATACAGTACGGACAGTGAAGCCTATGTTATTGCATAAGCGTTTTTAAAGTTTTATTATGTACCTAGTACTAATTTGGCGATCTCCTTAAAGTTTTGAAAATATTGCTTCTACATCAGCCTAAACTTTCATTTTCAGTTGCTTCCCGTCAAGCTATATCGCATCTAGATGCTTTTCTTCCCAAAAAAATAAATACTTGTTAACAATGGCTAACTATATACGCATATAAACTACAGCAAAGAAAACGTAGAAAAGTTCAACAATTCTATTAAAAATCTTACCTTTTCTGAAGTATTTGAAGAAATTGATTTTAACATTGCTTTTAACAAGTTTCATGAACTATTTAGCCTCTTTTACAACCTGTGTTTTCCAAAAATTAGGATCAAAATTGATACAACAAACAACAAGAAAAAGTGGATCACACGAGGTCTTAGAGTTAGTTGTAAATCTAAAAGAAAGTTACGTTTATCATATTACAAAAACAGAAAAAATAAGCAATATAAAGATAAGTATAAATTTTTTTCGAATACTTTAAAGAGGTGTATTTATAATGCACAACAGCTGACAAATAGACGAAGAATACATAACAGTAAAAACAAGTGTAAAACGTCTTGGAATATTGTTAAAGATGAAGTAACAAACACTAAGAATTATGATTTTATTGACAGTATTATGAGTAAAAAAGAAATTATTAACGAACCTATGAAAATAGCACAAACATTTAACGACTACTTTATAGAATTGACAAATATTAAATCAGATAAATCCAATAACTTTATGCCTAGTAAACTTAATAGTATAGCTCAATCTATGTACATAGAGCCAATGACTTACAGTGAAGTAGAAAAGGAAATACTATCACTAAAAAATACTACAGCAGAAGGGTACGACGAAATAAGCACTAAAATAGTAAAAGCTTCAAAAAATTACATTGTCCCGGTTTTAACTCACTTGATAAATTTATCATACGAATCTGGATGTTTTCCAGATATTCTAAAACTATCCATTATCAAACCTATATACAAAAAAGGAAATCATAAAGACATAGGAAATTATAGACCTATTACCCTTATCCCTATCTTCTCAAAAATATTAGAGAAATGTATGCTAAAGCGATTACTCTGTTTTTGTAATAAATTCAACATAATAAGACCACAACAGTACGGGTTCCAAAAAGATAAATCCACAACGCTTGCAATTTTCTCTTTAATAAGTGAAGTCCTTAAAAAAGTAGATTTAAAAAAGTTCACATCAGGCCTATTTTTTGATTTATCTAAGGCCTTTGATTTTGTGAGTCATGACATCTTACTGTCAAAGTTGGAAAATGTAGGTATAAGAGGACTGGTGCTTCAATGGATTGAATCTTACCTATCCAATCGTACACAATCAGTTATAATTAAAAGGATTGTCGACAGGGAACTTAAAGAATTCCAATCAGAATTCAAGCACAATAACTTTGGGGTTCCGCAAGGGAGCATATTAGGCCCCTTTCTTTTTCTTCTCTACATCAATGACATCACTGAAGCCACAATATATAAAACAGTATTATTCGCTGATGATTTCGCAATAGTCGTATCCACCGAAAATATTTCTGGTGTCAAATTCCATGAGAATGAAATTAATTTGACAATTAAATCAATTATAAATTGGCTTGACACTAATAATCTTCAAATAAACTTATCCAAAACCAAATATGTTCAATTTAATAAAAATCTACCCGCCTTATTAGACATACATTATGATGACATTAATTTAGAATCAGTGAACGTAATCAAGTTTTTAGGAATATACGTGGATACAAATCTAACATGGAATGAGCAGATCGGTAAGGTTGCTGAAAGGGTCAATAAGTTTTGTTTTGTCCTGCGACGGCTAAGGAACATAGTAGATATGAAAACTAGGCTGGAAGTGTATCATGCGTACGTGGCCTCTAGTCTTAGATATGGTCTGATGTTCTGGGGTAATGGGAGTTACATTAATAGAGCATTCATTGCCCAAAAGAAATGCGTCCGAGCAATGTGTGGTGCCGCACCAATAGATAGCTGCAAACCACTTTTCAAAAACTTGATTTGTTAACTCTGCCATGTTTATATTTATTTGATATTTGTGTCTTTATTAAGAAGCATAATGATCTTTTCACTAAAGCGTATAATGTTCGCTCTTATCCTACGAGGAATCCTAATAGGTTGGTTTTGAATTGTGTCCCTAGAACGGCAATGTATACAAAAAATTTCACTGGAATGTGCATTAAAGTTTTCAATAAATTGCCAAATCACATCAAATCATTACCTCTGGGACCATTTAAAAGAAAATTGTATGAATGGCTCAGCGCGAAAACATTCTACACTGTAAATGATTTTTTTGATTATAAAGAATGAATAAAATTATAATTTTAAAATATCTTAGTTACCTATTTGATATTGTATTTATTGACTTGATGTGATTATACTATTTGCTATAATATTATTTATTGGTTGACTTACTAAAATAATAATAAGGTAATAATTATAATTTGACATGTGATATATTTAATGTAATAATGTAATTTAGTTTAATGAATTCAAAGAACAGTTTTGCATGCCTGATTATATAAGGTGAAACATTTCTACTGGACAATATGTACTTGTAGTACTACTTAATAAGATCTTACTGTAAAAAATGTTTCAGCAAATAAAAAACTCTTGAATCTTGAATCTTGAATGGCAAAGTTCCTGCTTTCATTATTGCTTAGTAGTTTCAGTACGTAGTAGTCACTTTACTTATGGATTTCACGCATATATTATTTTCATGACACATTTCAACAACCATAGGGGCATGGCATTGGAGTACTAGTTCCGTTGCGTTTGAAATATCCGGAAGTTAGCTAAAGATGGCTAAATATAATTTCTGTAGGTATGTTTTTCAAACACACAATTTGATGTACCTACCTAATACAATAGGTATGAGCATTTTCTTGTCGTAGGTGTGTGTTTACACTATCAATATTTTACCACAGATCCTTTGTTCCGATAAGTACAGTATAGTATTGATATAATACTTAATATGAAATCATTCTTTCGTCGAGTTAGGTAGTGAGAATGCACAATGGGTACCTAAATGATACTTGGTAAAAGTTTAAGGAAATGCTTTATAGATTTGTGGTAAAGATTTAAATTCAATAAAACACCTACATACATTTTGATGAATCAACCACTTCAAAGTTCAAACTAACCGTGTCCTACCTACCTAATTTTTAACCCTCGACGCAAAAAAAGGGGTGTTATAAGTTTGATGTGTGTATCTGTATATCTGTCTGTGGCATCGTAGCTCCTAAACGAATGGACCGATTTTAATTTTGTTTTTTTTTTTGTTTAAAAGGTGGTCTGATCGAGAGTGTTCTTAGCTATAATCGAAGAAAATTGGTTCAGCCGTTTGAGTGTTATCAGCTCTTTTCTAATTTTCTTATAGAGGTTTTTGTGTCGGGGGTTTTTTAAATTTTAAGTTATACACACTGGATCGATAAGTACTTTATAATATTTTCCACTATTTTGACTACAAGAAATCGCCAAAACCTAAAGTAGGTGGGAATAGTATTATCATCGGAATGCGATAAAAAATGGATATGTCATATAAAGTAAATCCATACTAATTTTAAAAATGCAAATGTGTACTTGTTGGTCTTTTCAATTTTGACTAAGTTTAGTTCAGAGATAGCTTTCACTTGAAGAGCTAAAAATTGTTTTTAGGGTTACCTCAAAAGGATAAACGGAACTCTTATAATCACTTTGTTGCCTGTCTGTCTGTCCGTCTGTCCTAAAATCATGAAATTTGGCAGTAGGTAGGTCTTATAGCATAAGTAAAGGAAATAATCCGAAAACCGTGAATTTGTGGTTACATCACAAAGAAATAATTAAAATATGTTCTTGAAAAAATAATTAATTAGTATTTTCAATTCTCAAAGTAAGATAACTATGCCAAGTGGAATATCATATGAAATGTATGTACCTGTACATTCTAAAATAGATTTTTTTTATATTTTATGCATAATAGTTTTTGATTTATCGTGCAAAATGTCCGAAAAATACCGAGCATGGAACCCATAGAATTTTATATTAGTTACTTATTTAGACAACTATAAATTATTTCATCAGAATAACAATTTGCCTATGTTGTTATGTTGCCTATGTTAGGAACAGCAAGCAATACACACCACCAACACACAACACCACACAAATCTTCTAGAAGATACTCTAACACCTCCACGATGCAGAATTGCATCTTGACATATTTTTTGAATATATTTATGCGGTGTTTTATAGAAATTTTGCAGGAATTAGAATAGGAGTTGTAGTATAAAATATTGGCTTCGTGAATCACTGACTAATGAAGACAAATGTACCTCGTGAAACTGTACTACCATTTGTCCCTGAAATTTTTAAAAGAGATCTAACAAATAAAAGTACGCGGGTTCAATCACCTCACGAGTTTTTATAACTGCAATTTAAATTGTATTCTAATTTATCGCAACCTTAGCGGTAAACTAAAATCGTAATGAACTGTAATATTGCATCCACCATCGTCATCAATGGGACTCTTAATTTAAAGTTTCAATTGCGTACTATTGGCATTGAAACATTACAAGTATCTACACCATTACAAGAATTAAACGGAGCTTTAATTGATTATGACGCTAAAATTCCGATTAGAAAGCGATTAGCGACAAATAATCAAATGTTTCGCAACAAAGTTCATACCAACATTTCATGCGAGCTTTTCAGCAAAATTAAGTTCAGTTGGGAAAAGGGGCGGGCGGAGGCTTCCATACAAAGTGCACCCGCCGTAGTTTATAAACGAGAATCGGTTCGCGCGCCGTACATTCGCTCTAAACCGCGCGAGCGATAGGTCGTGCCGCGTAAGGCACAACGATCGCTCAAAACACGCGAAACACACATTTTCTTTGAAAATTCGTGTAATTGCAAAGAAAAAAGTGATCCTCCCATCCCGTGGAACTTGGTGACTGTAGTGCCCTGTGAATGTTGACTTTGTTTGACCATCGCACTAGTGAAACAAACTAATGTTTCAAGTAGTACGGATTGTGTGAAATCGGGATTTGAACAGGCAAGTAGATAACATTCTTTTCATATCATATCGCTTTCAGTATCTAGGTATCCTTCAGCTGATAGATAAGCAGTGCACTCCCCAATCAGTAATGAAAAGTTTTTATTGTACCTATCTTACGTCTTGTTTACGTTACGTTGCTGTATTATGGAAAATTCGGGTTTTTATATCATGGTAAAAACGTATTTGAAGTTGGATTTTTTTGTTAGATTAGTCCGTAAATAGATTTTATAAAACTTGGAATTTTTTGGATTACCAGTTAAGTTTAGACTTGTGACTTGATATTTGTATGAGAATAATTATATCCCTGCAAACAAAAATAATTAAAAATCTATCTAAACTAATTTCATAAAGAGGTTAAGTTGGTAAGTTTTGATGCCAGGAATAATCTCTGGAACGAATTCATCCGATTCTGAAAATTCTACCGCTCATGGGTAGGCTAAGATAGCTATATAATGCCGAGCACTATATATTATACTATAAAACTGGTTGATATAAAAGCTGGTATTTTATATAAGAAGTTGAAGCTTTAGGTCAGTACTTAGATTTGCTGTCTCAAGATGAAAATAAAGCTAGTTCATTAATTACTTTCAATATTTTTTAACTTTTCTTTAAAACTTTTGTTATTTATTAGTAGATGTTTCAATGCAATTACTTAGTATAAAATCACGTAAACTTCGTATGTGGGTACAGTTCTTAGCCGCTGTATGTGGAATAATAAACTGTTCAGTTAACACACGTATGGTATTTGCGATTGTCATCTGGTAATATTAATGCTAGATACACTGGTCAGTCCCCTGTATAACACGCCTCGAATAATAATTGTGGCACGATGTATCATCGTTATCAGATGAATTATTTAAGAGTAAACAATAAATAGGCTCTGAACACTGGCGGCTTTTATGGTGGACAAATAAATATCGTCAATAACAAAGGGAGCTCATTGTAAAGAAGAATGCATTACTTATATCCAAATATTGTACTTATTTACTATAGACAGAGTGAACTATAGAGCTCATGTAATGAGTTAGTAGGTACCTACTACTTGTGCCGATACTTTCATCCAGTAAGGAAAATTTACAAAATAATTTTGCAACTATTAATGAACCCTCCAGCACGATGGGCAGACGATTTAAAGCGGCTGGCAGGAAGTGGCAGGATGAGGAAGGCTGAGGACTGGGTGTGCTGGCTCTCTATAGGGAAGGCCTATGTCCAACGGTGGACGTCCACAGGCTGATGATGATGATGAATGAAAATCGGGCACAAACTTCTAACTATTCGGAGTTCAAATAACTCTGACCAAATGTTTTAAGTACTTAGTTAGATTTCACTTGCTTTAATGGTGAAGGAAAACTGCGTGAAGAAATCTGCACGCCTGAGACTTCTCCGTAACAAGGTGTGTGAAGTCTGCCAATGCACACTTACTCAAGGTGGTGGACCGTGGCCTAAACGCTTCTAAATCTATGAAGAGACCTGTGCACAGTGGCGAGTCAGCGATAGATTGATGATGATGATGATGATGAATAAACAATCATGTTGTAATTAAAACGCCAAGTAAAACAAGATACAAAAGTCTAAATAGGTATCCCTGCACTACCTGCCTTCTACAAAAGTTGATTAATATCCATAAAATCCATGTAGGCCGTATAACATGCAACCTCAGTATAAGCTTGTTAGACACGATACAAATAGATGACTGCATTGCCTATTCTTAACTTGTTATTTTATATTATTTACCGTCTCTATCTAATCTAGTCATAATAATTAAACTTGTAAATATATGCAATTAGAGTGTTAAGGTATATTTATGAATGTCTCCTCAAAGCTGTGCCCTGTGAGTGTACCTACGTGAAATAATAATATGACACTGCAATCCGTAGTTTAATTTAATCTGCCAACACTGGGGAGAAGTTTTTACACTCATGGCTCTACCGTTTGGCTGTCCATCATTAATTGCAAAACGGCAACGCTCGTCTCACGTTTTTTAACTTTAAAGGCTTTAAAAAGTTAAGACCTTAAATATACTTCATCCTAATACTATCATCAGTATATCAACCTCCAGAAGTCCACTGTTAAACATATAGGTGGGTATAGACCTTCCCTAATGAGTACCACCACACTGCACTATTTGCCGCTTCCCGCCACTCTTTTTATGTGGTGTATATACAGAAATATACTTAGCAGGAAGATTTTTGTTTTCAATATAATAATTACCAACAAAAGAAAATGTTTCTACCTAAGTACGATGTTGTCCTCAAAGATACTTTAGCGGATAACACCATTAAACCTTATCTTACTGATAAAGAACTGATCTTAGACGTCTGCGTTTGTGTAATATTGTTGGCATGTTATAGCAAATGTATTTGAAAATAGCGTCATTCATGATATTGAGAATACATGTCGAATATTTTAAACTGGTATAACCGGTGTAATTGCTCTTGGTTTTTGCCCCTACCGCTTGACGTAAGGTGCTAACTGCTAACACAAATAAAGCAAATTGATCATCGTTAAAATATTTCAATTATTTTAGTGATTCCTACGATTCATAACATAACTTAAATACTTATACATAATGTGACTGTTTCAATACAGTACCAACAAAATGTTTTTCTATTTATAGTGATAAAGCTAAATGTACCTGATAGCATCGTTACGCATAGCAATAAGTGTAATATAATAAAACAAACAAACCAGTGGAGTGGGGCTCTTAATATGCATTGTTACAGTTTCGAAGTTTACAATAAAATTAGGAAATACTTACACAGAAAACGTGTATTATATTTTGATTGTGTATTAGATACGAGGATGCGTCTATGAATAAATTTCAAAATAGTTACATATTGTTTTCTATCTAAGCCAATTTTGTTTGCAACTGAAGCGTCAAATGGTAGAAAATATTCAGAACAGAGAAAGCTTGAAAAGTTTCCAATATTGACCCAACTTGAATCAATTCCATTAGGACCTGTTAGTAATTATCTAAGTAATATTATTGATTAATCTATGCTATTAAACTTTGGAAGCAAACAAACTTAATTTTTTTTTGATCTTTTAGTAAGTAAAAATAATTTATAAGAGTTAAAGTTCGTTTTAGAGATACCAGTTTAGTCAAAGTCAAATATTTATTCAAAATAGGTACTAATTGTACTCCTTTGATGGTCAGAATTGTTCGATTTTTATGTTGATAGTGGTGTTAATAATTAACTACGTAAACTTAAAACTAAAGCTACAAGGGTTCCAAACGCGCCCAGATCTGAGAAGAGCTCACAACAAACTCAGCTTTATTTACTTAAACTTATGTCGTTTAGATTAATAAACAAAACAATTATCATCTATCTCTACGTACTTTTGCACTTGGTCACTTGTTAAATTATGAGTCATCCACATAATACAAATGTCATTGACGTAAATACTAAGAGGAAACTTGCTAGGTATTTTTTCTCTACAAACGTGACGGCATTATGTATGATTTTGTATTAATGATGAATTATTCTTAAAATTAAACGAGATCTTGTGGGAATATAAAATTTATTAAGCGTACAGTAACTTAAGACGATAAATAAAACAAAATGTAAGGATACCTACAGTTCATTAATTTTTATGACTCACTGACTGAACATCTGCGAGTGTTGAAATATTATTGCAGTTTAGATTCACTAGTAAGTATATAATATTGTGTAGTAAAATATCTATTCCAAAAAAGGTTTCTAGGAATGCACCTAATATATTGCAAAGCCTATTGTAGAGCGCAATTGATTTTTGCCTACCTAATTCGGCAACAAATAACATCAACAATATTTACATGGGCACATTTCATTGAAAACGAGTTCTAATTTATGTACATAATAATAGTTCTTGACCAAAATAAATGTAATTATACTATGAATAAGATCTCTTTTATTTTACCGGTAGGTATAGGTATAAATAGTATGGAAAAAATTAAACATAAAAAAACACATCAGAAATCATTAACCATGGTAGCTCATGTAAGAATAGCAACAACTGACAGGCAAATAAAAATCACAATCTGATGTTTCCTTTGTATTCGTAGCTATTAATTACTTATACGATGACTTTGCTAGATAATGCTGTTGGCTCAATTGCCGTCTTGCGATTTAATCATTAGTATTGCCTGTTGGTGAGCCTACGGAAGTAGGAAAGTGGCGAGGGTCACTCATGAGATGCGACGAGATGCGAATCTGCATGTATGTACGCGACATGTCATCTAGAGATGCGTGCTGTTTAATATGCCCGATAGGTAGTGACTGCAAGAATCTTGGATTGTAAAATTACCATAAATTCTGGAAACGGAAGTGCAGTAATATTTAACATCTACTAATAATCACACTAATATTATAAAGGCGAAAGTTTGTATAAGTGTGTGTGTGTGTGTATGTTTGTTACTCCTTCACGCAAAAACTACTGGACGGATTGGGCTGAAATTTGGAGTGGAGATAGATTATACCCTGGATTAGCACATAGGCTACTTTTTATCCCGGAAAATCAAAGAGTTTCCACGGGATTTTTGAAAAACCTACATCCACGCGAACGAAGTCGCGGGCATCAGCTAGTAATACATATTATGTAGGTATATATGGTTGCGGTGGCGATAGCCTAGTGGGTAAGACAGTCTCCTTTTCGAGGACTCCGCGATTCGATCCCAAGCATGCACCTTTTTTGGGGAGTTATATGCGTTTTAAGTATTTAAATATCATTGCTTTGGTGGTAAAGGAAAAATTCCTAAGAATTCCCTTTAATGTTCTTAATCTTGGTAGTTCGTGAAGTCTACCAATACGCACTTGACCGGCGGTTGGTTGAGATGATGATGATGATGATGATAAGTATATAATATAGTGTAGGTAATGAACCGCTGAGTAGAAAAAAGAAGGTCACGACAGTCATACCTGATGAGAAGCTATGATGCAGTCTTTGATACCGAATGAATACATTATAAGTACCTACCTATATCTATTTTGTCCTAAAAGATAGAGTAAGTAGTAGATGAGTGGTTGTAATATTATATGTAATATTGTATAGTCACAGTTTTACGATATATCGTAAGTTTTACGATATATCGTAAAACTGTAAAGGGTGGTGGTATAGTCTTGATTTGTCTTAAATGCCATTTGTTACCTTAGTCGAATACTTCAGTAGCATGATTGTAAATCATGGCATGAATGCATTTTTTTAATTTTTCATTCAAAGATTTAATTTTTTCATTTTCATGTCCTAAAGTAATGATTTTAAGCTTATTTTCTGGTTTAACGACATACCTATTATAATGTTGATAACGGGTACAATACCTTTTTAACTTCACATTTTTATTTTTTAGTTTTTTATGCACTTTTAAAGTTTCCAAAATTACTATAGAATCTAGAGAAACGGGAAGGAATTGTGTATCGCATAAACAAAGTAGATATATACTCGTATAGAGTTGTATCAGTGGCTTTTGGTTTTCTTAAATTGATTGAGAGTATTACAAGATTTAAAGATATTAAGCAACAGCTGCTAACTTTTCCTTAATAGTATTGTAATCAGTCAATAAGATTTTCCCTAATTACAAGATTTCCAGAATCGTACGCATGACTGACTTCATTTAACGGATGACCTCTTAACCGACTCCGCTCGTTTTAATCAAAAGGAAGTTTGATAAATGAACAATAGGAAAATATACATAAAATGCTGTGTCAATAGAATGTCACACTTGGAAATCCTTGAACTTGACTGCGATTAGGCAAAATTATACCTACGAAAGTCGAAATGAGCTAGGTTTACTAGATTTTTGGTAACATTTTGATAAATTCAATTTTGAAAATATTATTTCATAAAAGTTTTCATTTATAAAATATACTTACCGTAATTTAAACAACACAACAAAATCTGTGCAAGTTAGTTATAAGTTTCATACAATCAATTTCAAAGAATAATTGGGTATTTTACTACTTTCGAATTTGATAAATTTTATTACTTTATTATAAACTAGGATAAAAATAATGACGTACGCTGAAAAAAATATTAAAATCCAACAAAAATTTACAAAGTTACAGGCATTTTAATTTTGGAGTGGGAGGGTCTTCTGTCCCTTTCTCGCAAAACGAAAATTTGTATGAAACCGTACGAAGCTACTATGGCATTAGTGACGGAGTGACGTCAAAATGCTATTATCGCTATCTCTGTCTAATCTGAAATATTTAAATACTTATAACTTTTTTGTTATTTGATCGATTTAATTAGTTTTTTCAGTTTGCGTCATTATTTTTATCCTAGTTTATAATAAAGCAATAAAAAAATTGGAGTAAAATACCCTATTATTATTAAAAAATAAAATTATTGAAAGTTAATGTCATTTGTTTTCTAATTCAGTGAAAAATACAATTTGGAAGTTCAGCTGCCGCAGACCGTACAATTTAAAAACTAATTTTATAATATTACATTACATAATTAACCAAGATCGTAATATTTCATTCATCATCACTTATCCAGTAAACCGCAGAATTGATAGATTTAAATCAATGGGTCTTGAATTTCTTCAGAATCAATAGGAATATCGTATTACAATTGAAAATTTAAAACCAAGATATTATTTCACGGCACTTTAGCTCAATGCTGCGGACTGCGATTGCTTAAGCATTTCGTTTGCTTACGGTCAAACAAATTAGTCACTGATTATTAAATTTCGCAAAATAATTAGGCACGAGTTTATTTTTCGGAGCCAAAATTTACATTGCAGTTTTAACTGGCAAATAAAAAAGTATCGATAAATAAAGTTAGGTAATAAATAATATGATTCCAATGACGGTGAAACCTTCATCGCCGCGCTCTGGTGAGCAGAAAATTGTTCGAAGCATTTAATAGAGGCTCGCCGTATTTAACACCATACAAAATATGGCAAAGGGTAGCGAAAGGCCAGTAAATAAAAAACAATACAATGTTAGTAACATTATAAATCCGCGAGTGTGTCTATCTGTTTACCTGCTAGCTTTTCACACCCGACTCGTTTAACCGATTTTGAAGAAATTTGGTACACAGATAGCTTGCTTTCTGTGGACGGGCATAGTCTAATTTTAAACCGAAAGACTGACGGGATTCTCAAAAACGTAAATCCACGTGAATGAAGTCGCGGACATCATATTTGGTACTGATATTATGTAGCTTACGTCCTGTAAACGGCCACAGGCTACTTTTTATCCCAGAAAATCAAAGAGTTTCCACAAGATTCAAAACCTAAATCCATCTGAAGTCGCCACCATCTAGTAGGTAATGTAATAAAAAATAGATAAGTAATTAAAAATACGGTTAATGATTTTGATGTCGGTTTGAACAAGAGTGAGAGTTTCCATCAGTTGTAATTGTGGAAAACCTATGATAGTATAATGAATAAAAAAAATAACTGGCGCTCTTATTGACCCTAGGCAATAATCGATTCAAAACTATAATAGTCAACTTATGATTTGAGGTGGTTAGGTAAGTATTCAAAATTCGGTTCAAAATCATATTTTTTTTAATGTCTATGAAACATGTAGGTGTTGTCCTAACACTGTTAACCCAGATACGGGCACGAGGTACGGGCACGTCAACAAACACTGTTATCAATACGAAAGATAAGTTTTTTCAACATAATCACCACTTACAGAAACTTATTCCCGCATACAATTGCTGAATAAATAGTAGATTTTTATTATTTATGATAAAAATGTATTAACACCGATATGAACGTTCTGATTTCTTAAGTGTTTAGTCACAATTGTTATTTTTTTTCACAGGGACTTACTTGAGTTCAAGGTAATCTATCTCAAATCAAGCCGCTATCCAGTAGATACATAATATTACAATGATAGATTTAAACAATACCGATGTTATGTTTGAAACTTAAAAACAAAAACGTTACGGTAACTGTAACGTAGGTGCTTACATGTTACGTTATTTTACTAGAAGAGAGATAAAAAAATCCCGTAAGAATTTTTGAACTTCCGAAATAAAAAGTAGCTTATAAGTCTGAGATGTAAGCTATCTCTGCAGCAAATATATACAGGTGTCCGCGATTTTGTCTACGTGGATTTCGAATTTTTTAAATCCTGTGGAAATCCTTTAATTATCCGGTACAAAAAGTAACTTTTGCCCGTCTCTGGGATCCAAGCTATCTCTGTACCAAACGTCAAAATTAAGTATTGAACGTTAAATTAAAACGTTGAAATTAGTTAAACAGATGGGCCGTGAAAAGCTAGCAGACAGATCTGACAGACAGGCACACTTTTGGATTTATAATATTAGTAGGTATGGATTTAACACAAGCATAGATAAAATGTATAATAACAAGTTTAAAGATCTGATATTTTTTAAAACATAAATAAGCCTTGTATAAACACTAGGATTAGTGATTTGTGGACAATATAATTTTACTACTTAGTGGAAACTACGTGATTTGCTAGCACTCCTCGTGAGTGGAATCAAGTTAGTAAGTGCTTGTGAGTTATGACTCACAGCAGCGGATACGATGTGTCAACCAAGACTATGACCCTAACAAATAATTATCTTAAAGCTAATCTTTATTACACACTGGCTAATACTAAATATGTAATGAATGACCTAATAATAATAGCTAATATCTACTAACTACTAGCTGATGCCCGCGACTTCGTTCCCGTGGTCATAAATTTTACAAAATCCCATGGGAACTCATTGATTTTGCGGGATAAAAAGTAGACAATGTGTTAATCCAGGGTATACTCTATCTCCATTCAAAATTTCAGGAAAATCCGCCAGTAGCTTTTGGTTGAAAGAGTAACAAACATCCATCCATACATAATATAAACTTTCGCGTTTATAATATTAAGTAGGATTATCGCAGCGCGTAAGTCTCATAATCTAAGATCATGATTTCGGTCCTTATCCTCGGAGATATTAGAAAAAAAAATACGATAGGTACGTTGATGATACTATGTCAGAAACCTACTCGCAAATCCTAATAGCATGTGTACATAGTTTTAACTCAATCGGATGAACGATGTGAGAACGCATAAGTAACGAACAGACGGATAAACTTTGTGTATAAGTAAGTGAAAAATTAAATGATAAAATATTACGCTTATTTAATCATATTTTTATTTTGTTTCAGATAACGGGATACCAAAATCACACACATATCGAGAAACATCATTCAATGATTTTATAGCAATATTTTGTGACCGTATCGGCCTACAATAATATTATTTGCAATATAAGAATGACATATTGTTTGTTATAACAGAGTAGTATTTTATAGATAATTTTTAAGAACAAATGAGCTTATTAAGTATAAGAGAAAACATATCATCTAGAAGTATGGCGTTCATTGGTTTGAGAAGTAGTTTAAGGATACTATGGGCGGTGGCGGCAACGATGGTGTTTTTGACGAGGAGTAGTGCTGCGCCTGCTTATGGTGAAACCAACAGGGCAATGGTGAGTGACCGAATTTCAATATTCACATAGCAGTATCTGCCACACTTATCTAATAACAATTTTATTAATACTTACTTACTTAATTTTCAACAGGTACCTAGTAAGACCTAGGTACCTACCTATTTTAATTTAAGTCATTAAATTTAAGTCAAGAATTCATACATCTCATATCTCATGTCATGCTTTACTAAATATCTAACTGAATATAATAACGTCAATAAAAGAAACTAATGATATTAAAATATATGACCAAAAACTATTTAAAGGTAAGGTATTTAAAGGTAAATAAATCCAGTACTATAAGTAAACCTTTAAACTCTTGCTTATATTTCGAAATTGTTTACACTATTACCTAAAAAAGATACTAATTTGTATTTGTAATTTGTGCCAAAAAACGAAAATAAAGTTTATTTATTTACCTGTCCGAAAAGATTGAGTTTATTTACTACTTAATTAGCTTCTTGTTAATAATAATGATCAAATAACAGTAATTCGTCTCGGTGAGTAATGCTATTGAGGTTCCGTTAAATGAATACCCATGCAACATCATCCATTAATCGATTAGGTAGATCGGAATCGGAAATAATCTCGCAGTGGGTCGACAACTGACTCACATTTCTCAGAATACGCTCACTTATGCCTTCGACTCATAAAATTGAAACTGACTGTATCCGTAGTAGCCACACCTGATAGTAATGTTCATTCATAACGAGTGATACACCGACAAGATAAAAAGTACGACGTTTACGTCACTTCAAAGGTATCAGGGGCCTCCTAAATTCGTTAGAGTAATACATGACTCACGTATAGATGTACGCATATGGCGTAGGTGTATTTACACATATTTTATTGGCTATTAGCTGGTGGTAGAGTTTTCAAAGACTCAGCTCTTAATTTCCGGTAACAAGTGATTTAACATAATATCGACTTACTACAAACAGCCTCCAAAAAAACGTGTTTATGGATATCCTTTTTATGAATCATCGTTCAATCACCTTGAGTAAGAACTATTTTCTTGCGGAACACATCGGTGCCCCTCTTGCGCGACGCCCTTTGGGCCCATCTCGGAGAAAAACGGTAGCCCCCTGCATTCATTTTGTTAGATATTACAGCTTGTGCCACAGCAAGATGTCATCTTCCCAAATCAATATCAACAAGTGTAAATTAAAAATTTATAACACCCCCGACAAGTGAAGGTTACAGTAACTAGAAAAGAGCTGATAACTTTCAAACGACTGAACCGATTTTCTTGAATTATAGCTAAGAACACTCTCGATCAAGCCACCTTTCAAACAAAAAAAAACTAAATTAAAATCAGTTCATTAGTTTAGGAGCTACGATGCCACAGACAGATACACAGATACACACATACACAGATACACACGTCAAACTTATAACACCCCTCTTTTTGGGTCGGGGGTTAAAAAACAGAACGAAAAACCCAGTTATGTTTGTTTTGTTTTAGATTTTTATTGCACATAAAATATAAAAGTCACATGGCGAATTTATTTTAAGGGCAAAAGGGCACCAGGATGATAGAACAGAGCGTAAATAGGGAGAATGAAGTAACATTAAAAAATAAACATTCAGGTTTATAGGAAGAATTAAGTTACAAATAATATGCATAAATAAACTAAATACAAGTAATTAATTCTCGAAAAATATATAATAATATTTAATTTTAAATATAATTACATATAATTATTACGAAGATAGACGATGTACTCATAGTTACAGTTGTAACTAGTCTGCGCCAAAAATATTTACATTATGAATAAGTATATGTCTACCTAATGAATTTAATAAGAATTAATGATCCTATTCTATGAGTGTTGTACGTGTCTGGATTTTTAAATAGTGCAAATTGAAATCACGGAAATGAAGTCAAAAATATGTAAGTATGTATAAGTACATATTAAATAAAAAAAATCATTGATATTTAATGCGGAAATAACAAATTAAAAAGATGACTTCATTGCGTTTAAATGCGGTTGCATAAAAATTATTCTACATCCTGTATCTGAATACCGTATAATCCAGAAAAGAAGTGGTTCCGCTGGTTTCGTGACTCAGGGGCAAGAATGCCTACTTATTGCCTAGGGTTCAGAAGGAAACGGCCATAAACTCGATGCTTTCTGAGAATAATTCGAGTGCGCTGTGAGTCACTGCTTGCAACAATTCTCGTAGGGTTACCAATTTCCACTTTCTTTTACTCAAATGAAACGTATAATAGACAAATAAATTATATGGCTTTATGGCTATAAGAAATGGTTATTTGACATAAAATCTAAATATATCAATAGAGAAGGTCTGCTCAAGCTCAGAAAAAAGTCAAGCTCAAAGTCACTCATCAATGCTCAGCCTAAGCCATTGGTACAACTATTTTATAATGTGAACAAAGAATAAGATCTGATTTTTCGTAATTTCCATTATTAGAATAAAGAGGGAATAAAGACAATTTACCTACACATATTATTTCAACCGAGCGAAGCCACGGGAGGTTGCTGGTGATACATATAACTATAACTGAATGATAGCATAGAATCGACTAGACATTTCTTTTATTTAAGCAGTTTTAAGTCTGCCGAAAATGTCTGTCATAAATTCATAATTTCGAAAGTTATAGAGTTATAACTCTTATATCTATGGTTTATTGTTTCTCTTTCATTTAAATACCTACTCAAGAAACATACGAATAAAAGTGTATCAAAAACTAAAAAGTCACAAAAAGAAAAGTTGGGAAGGAGACACGTGGCTAGGAGACTTGTGTTACAGACAAAATATCAGCCCAAGTACAATTAGTGCGACAAGGCTTTCACGAGACTTTTGTTTCGGAAAATTCTTGTAAAAGCCGCGAGAGGGCACTGTACATCCAGCAACAACAACAGTACAAAATTAAAGTGGAGAGCCCATTCAAGGAGTCAAACGTTAAACTTGTCATCGATAAATTGAAAGTGGGAACCCTAGTTCGTACGAAGTTCTAGGTCATAGAGCCTGTAAATATCGCGTTTTACCTAAAGGACGTGCGTAAAACAGGTCGTTACATAACATTGAATTAATTATCAACTGGCTTATCAAACTTTATAGTGATAGGCAAGTATTTGAAGAATAATGTCGTCAAAAATAATAATTTTTTAAGGAAAAAAAAGGTTTTCAAGGATTTTTTTTGATTTGCCGGGATAAAAGTAGGTACTATGTGATAATAGAGTATAAGTTATTTTTATTATTTCAAGGTTTAGCCTAATCGGTTCAGTTAATTTAGCGTGATTGAGTAACAAACTTCCAAACTTTCACAAAACTTATAATATTATAGGCATGGTACAGAATACCTTTCACCTTTTTCTGTTTTGAGGCTACGAATGGAATTTTCATCAAGATATCGAAGACGAACAAGTTTAATGTCCGTCCAAAGTTAATGTAAAGTAATTATAGACTTATCAAGGAATATTTCAAGTACCTAGGCATAAAAGTATTAACTGTGGTGCAAAATAAAATAAAAACAAACGTTGGTTCAAAAAGAATTAAACATTTAGTGTATTGTAATTCGTTGATAGTCGATTCTTACTTCTTACTAAACTGTTGTCATACTGTGAAGGCTGTATGAGTTTTTCTTTATGTATTCGACTTTTCGCTTTAATCTGATAAGCTACTCGTAACACTATGTCAAGGTTAATCAGTGCTCTAGTGACCTGCTTAGTTTTCTATTACATTCTAACATGTAATAAATATGAAGCTAAGCCGGCTAAAGCAGCGGTTTAAAAATAAAATCTGTCGGAAGTGAAAAATTTATTGTAACCCTATAGTTACTTAACCGTGCCTCTAAACTTTAGAGTAAATAATTTAGATCCTTACATCCTCATACTTTTATTTTTTATGGAAGAGGTTTTGTCTACTTGGATGGCAATCAATCTTTACGTCTTATATTCGGTGTTTCTAGCAGATTTTTGGTTAAATAGCGTCATCCATAGAAAAATATTTATTACAATATACTATTACTGATATTGTTGTAATCATTGATGACCGAGAAATCACATCATTAATAATATATAAATGCAAAAGTGTGTGTGTGTCAGTCTGTTTCTATTGTAAGCAAAGACAGCTTGTATGCTGGAGATGGACATAGCTGTTCCTTTTTTATCTCGGGAAATTAAAGAGTTCCCATAGGATTTTTTAAATCCTTAGTCCACCTGGACGATGTTGCGGGCATCATCTAGTTAAAAATAAAACGGATTATAAAAATAGAGTATTAAAAATGTTCTATGGCTCATAAACGTAAAACCGGTTGAGAGCAGGATAGGCGACTTTAGACCTATAAACAGTTGTTAATTAATCCAAATGATAGTTTTATTGAACGGAAAACCTGTATAATTTTCTCTAGGGTTTTCCGCATACTCATTGCACTGAGCACAGATGATTACCTATTATACCTACCACCCAAATTATTTACAATGACGTCCAAAGCTGGGCCTTAGCTCTATCAACTTTAAATAAATTCCTCACCTGCCTTTCAAAAATGGTAAAAATTCAAAGAGCTTTAAAACCGAGAAATAAAATATTCCTTGGTCCGAGAGCAAAATGAACTCAATTGACATCAAAAGTATTGAAATGCTCAAACGGTTACTAGGATACGATCAGGCACGATTTGAAGAATCATAAAGCAAGTCACGAAATTATGCAGGCTGCCAGCATTGTTTTTGTTGGGATACAAGGGTTCAAATTTTATAGGTCATTGTACCTTGCAATCACGTGAATACCGTGCCGGTGTTGCTTTACCGCAAGGAAGCCATTTCCTGTCGTTTTCAATAGGTATACTGTTATGAATAACGTACCCTTATATAGGGGGTCATTCTCCCATCAAATACCTGCGCAGGAACAATGGCCCCAGCAGAAGTGCGAGGAACTGATGTTCTTTGTTTTTATCACTCCACAGCATGTACAATTAATGCGATATAAAAATTCGACGCATGTTCCATACAGCGGACATCTCTCGTAAAATTTCCTACGCGGCGCCCGTTTAGAACAATGAACTCTCAAGAGTTAGCGTGTTTTACACTAACAATTTTATGTATGGAAAGCGCAAACGTTAAAGGTTCCTCAATATAGGAGATTTATCATTTGCGATGCCTATTGTTTCATGCAATTATTTAAATTTCTCCATTATCCAAGCTTTCGGAATACGCGTTACGCATAACTAACAGTAAACTAGTCAGCCACCTTCTTGTTATGCGCGTATGAAACAAGAGACTTGGTATCTCGCGATCGCACCACGGCGTACGGCGTGCCAACCCAGAGATAAACGGGCAAAAAATATTATTTGAAGAATAAACCGCCAAACAAGTCTTTAACCCTAGTCACGAATTTGCTCCTGGGAAATGAATGTTTTAAGTATTTCGCAGAAGATGAGATAATACGATGTGAATTTAAGGAATTTATAAATGTGTTTAGTTGTTTTTCTGCTAAGTTTTTGTGTAGGTAAAACACATAACATCTTTCGTAATCTGTAATAATCTAAATAACTAAATATGCTTTAAGGTAGACATTTGCTCTTCTAAACTATAATTTTACCTCACAAACTTGTGACTTAGTACGAATATGGGAAAATAAAATATGGGAATCTAAAGAAAACTGTTTTGCCTGAAAATTCCCATTGCAAACCCATGTAATAAAAAGAAGCCAGGGCAAAACGGGAGTTGTGTCTAATATAAAAATTTGTTCTCAAAATAGCATGTTGCCGGAATCATCTGACAAAAGGTTTCTGTGTACAAAAAGCGACCGGGTAACCTCGATGGTACGCTCGTAATGAACATGTGCCTACTACCTACAGTATTTTTGCGATGTGCTAAAATCGAACAACGAAAGTTCGATTTTAACGCAAGTCGCAAAACGTGTATCTTCTTACGATATTTTTTGGTTTCGGCTCGTAGATTTGTTTTATTACACCTACCTACACGTATTCTACAATCAATAGGTATCCTTTCTCATTTCTCCTAGATGTTCAATTCAGCAAATCCTGCATTGATTTAGTCTCTACAAACACTCTTTGTATTTAATTTGGCTACTAGATCTATTTTCATTATTCTGGTTCTTCAGGTTTTAATGTCCTCTATTTGCTCGCTTTTTGTTTTATGGATCTTCTGGAAAATTTCGCTTTTCTATTATTATCATTGTATGATTAACCCATCACCGGCCTACCACTGAGTACAAGTCTCCTCTTAGAATTAGAAGGGTCTAGGCATAGTCCGCCACGCTAGCCAAGTGCGCTTCGCAAACTGCGCACGCCTTTGAGAACATTATGGAGTACTCTCTGACATGCAGGTTTTCTCAGATATTTTCCGTCACCGTTAAAGGAACTCCGAAAAGTTAGAGGTGCAGCGTGCTCGGAATCGAACTTCCAACGTCCTGAAAAGAAGGCCGCAGGCTATTACCGCTCTCCGATGGTGACTTTGGTATACTTAAGAGCTTATTCTTTATTTTTGTGTTTTTTTATGTCCAAGATTTACATCTGTAGATATATCATAAACTTTATTTAGGCAGTACTCATGCCCTATACCTTTGGTTAGTTAGTAGAGTGAGTGTTTGCCAGGCAACCGCTGCGCTGTTTCGACTTTGGTCTATAGCACATAGGCTTAGTGATATATCATTATGAGGTGTGCAGGCTTGTGGCAGCGCATGCTCGTCACGCACGCAGGAAGCAGGCGGCGACCTTCAACACGCGCGCCACGGCCACCGTCCTCTGATGATCGCTTTTCATTGTTCGCTTTGACGCTCAATCATTACTCTAAACTACTGTCGTTTATCGTAATTTTATTATGAAGTCCGCTCTACGGTAAATATAGGAAATTACAGCCAATTGTTGCATCTTCTCTGTCCTGACAAAATAGTACAGTAGTGGGAGGTCCCGGTTTCGATTCCCGGCAGGAAATTTCATAATTTCTGGTCTGGTCTGGTGGGAAGTTTCGGCCGTGGCTATTTACCATCCTACCGGCAAAGCCGTGCCGCCAAGCGATTTAGCGTTCCGGTACGATGCCGTGTAGAAACCAAAATTCCACGTTAGCCCGCTTCCATTTTAGACTGCATCATTACTTACCACCAGGTGAAGTTGCAGTCAAGGCTTAACTTGTATCTGAATAAAAAAAGTAGAACTTTGCAATAAGTATAATATTTCCTCAGTACCACTACCAGCTCAAATTAGGAGTTATTGTTCTAAATGTTTAAATCTACTAGATAATGCCCGGCAATGCGTGGCAATGCGACTCAGGCGCCATCTCTGTCAGATCTGCTAGCAAGAAGATACCTACGAAGTCAACGTGATGAGCTAGCCCAAAGTAGTTAGTTAAAAGTCCAATTACCTAGTTACGTAGGTACACTTTTCAATAATTAAGTGCTAGCCCTACACAATAATTTACACGTGGAATAAGACAAGAAATGATTAGCTGTTCAACTATATTATTAAAAAGCAACAACGCTCTCCACGTGAAATAGAAATAGGTGGGTAGATACACTTTTATTATATTAAGTGCTTGTGAATCGTAAAAAGAATCAATCACTGGTTTGGAATGCCTTTCCTGCTAAGAAGAACCAGCAAGAAACTCGGCGGTTGTTCTTTTTATGAATATAGCATAGCGTGCATTGCTAGCGCGAGTCTTTGCGCTTCATAATCATTATCAGTATAGTCAGACATATCAGTCAGTCAGTTTACGAGTTATGCCTACCTAGTAAGGTAGGTAGGTATAAGTATAACTCGTAAAATTTAAAATGAAAAAAATGAAAAATCTTTATTTACACTTTATAGTGCCTTAAAAGTAAAGGACGGTAACAAATTGTCGGTAATTGTCTAATTTGTATGACAAAAGTTCGTAATTTTTAGATGAAAGAAAACGCGAACGGAGTCACGGTGATCAGCTAGCTTCGAGTAATTAGTTAAAGTTGAATTATTTACACAGGTACACTTTTGAAATAATTATTGACCCTACACAATAATTAAATAAAAGCACGTGTAACAAGACAAGAGATGATTAGCCGTTCAACTATTATTATTAAAAGCAACGACGCTCTCCACGTGAGCAAACGTGAGTTCGGTCGATAAAGGGCAACCGAGAAAAAAATACTCTCTACGGAAAATGGTGGTTCACACGCAACGGATTCTATTTTAATGTTTTGTCAATCACCCTGTAATTGTGATTAATTACTGGTAATTATCTCTTGCATGCGCAGATAAAGTGATATGCCGCGGTTGAGGGGCTGACTGTGACACTAAAAAGTCACCTGTAGGCTGTAATCCATAAAGTAATAATAATATAATTGCGAAAGTGTGTCTGTCTGCCTGTCTATTACCTTTATACGGCCCATAAGCTTAAAGATTTTAACATTTGGTAAAAGATATAACTTGCATCGCCGAGGCTTCATTTTAGCCCGGAAAATTTAACAGATTTTGAGGAAATTCGGTATACAGATAACTTGCATCCCGAAGATGGACATAAGCTACATTTTGTCACAGAAAATTAAAGAGTTACGGGATTTTCACAAAGCCTAAATCCACGCAGATGAAATCGCGGACTTGATCTAGTTTATATTAATTAATATACTTTGTAGAAACACTTCAATAGATTTATTTATGAAAAAATGTCAAACTTTATTTTGCAACTACAAGTTCAAGCGACCAAGTTTAAGAGACTAATCTTGTCAAGTATACCTAATAACTATTCATTATTTTACCATCTACAAATACACTAAAAGGTTAAATTTTTTGTTCTTTAGTTTTCAAATTAGTATCATAGATTAGTAATTTAAAAATTAATGAAATAATGTATTAAAAATTAATGAACGCTTTACAGTGCTTTGCACTTTTTAAAATCCTTTTTACCCAATATATGATGAGTAAAAAAAAAAGAAAAATCTGTAAACAGTAAACATGAAGCTGTTATTTACGCTCTAAGCTTACTGCAAACAATGTTATGTTCCAAAGGCTTTGCGAAGAGTCATCGCTCAGTTGTTTTAAACTAACCTCATTTATTTGAATAAAATAGTAATAAACATTATAAGCCTGACAATCCGATGCGAGGTTAATAGCTTGTTTCCATTGCGTATATCGCGTACCGATCTCATTTTTAGGGTTCCGTACCTCAAAAGGAAAAAACGGAACCCTTATAGGATCACTTTGTTGTCTGTCTGTCTGTTTGTCCTCGTGTCTGTTAAGAAAATCATAGGATACTTCCCGTTGACCTAGTATCACGAAATTTGTTAGGTAGGTAGGTCTTATAGCACAAGTAAAGGAAAAAATCCGAAAACCGTGAATTTGTAGTTACATCATTCAAAAAAAAATTAAAAAGTATTTAAATTTTCAAAGTAAGATAACAGCTATACCAAGTGGAGTATC
Organism: Maniola jurtina; assembly: GCF_905333055.1. Classification (NCBI taxonomy): domain Eukaryota; kingdom Metazoa; phylum Arthropoda; class Insecta; order Lepidoptera; family Nymphalidae; genus Maniola; species Maniola jurtina. The sequence goes on from NC_060032.1 coordinate 8,873,082, forward strand.
ATATGAAAGGGCTTTACCTTGTACATTCTAAAAGAGATTTTTATTTATTTTTAGGCATAATAGTTTTTAATTTATCGTGCAAAATGTCGAAAAAATACCCAAGTTAGGAACCATTGGTGCGCGAGTCCGACTCGCACTTGGTCGGTTTTTTTAAAGAGTCTCAGATTTTATTATGTATTCCATGTTTACTGCGACTATCTATGCAATGGATTTTAAAAACAGTAAAGGCATTATTTCCGTATTTTTTTAACAAATCATTATTCGCTCAAAACGTTCAATGAAATATTTAAAAAAGTAATCAACTAATTACAAAAACTTTTTTTATTGATTTTCATTCCGAGGACTATTTTTGAACCGAAAAATATGTATCTTTATAATATACCTAAATTAAAAACACATTAAGCAATTAACCTTGTCAATCGGCATAATAATTAGAAAAAAATAAGAATAAATTAAGAGCTGCATTCCTTGACACTCACAAATCACGATATTGAGGTTAGTTGTCTTAAATTACTGTTCTTAAATTCAGCTCTCACTTCTCAGCCTCTCTACTTGCCATGAAAATAATAACTTGTAAAATTCCTTACACATGTAAAGAATTTGCTGGTAGGTACGCAATAAAACATGTGCACTTCAAATACGCAGGTCATTGTTTACAAGATAATTGTATAGTAAATTATCCATCGCTTCACGTGAATGATCCAATTATGCCACAAATATTATAAAAGCCACGAGTTCCGCTATGGCGTAGTGAAATCTTTTCCACCCATTTATATTTTGCGTCTCAAATGTACACGTGTAGTATGTTATTTATACAATGCAAGTAATGATCACCCCATTTACACGCATAACCTATTTTCAAACATTATGCCGGTAATTTATAGGAGCTCGATACTTAAATATTCATATTGCATTGTTTTTGATGTTTGAGTCGTAATAGTGTTACAGTTGCAGCTTTGGTTGTTTATTAATGTGCACAGTTTTATTCAAATAATTTAACACAAGGAACAATTTTCTTGTACGAGATTCTTCTTTATCAATTTTAATTCTGTGAGAATTTAAGTTTTGTTAATTATTCAATAAAGAGAAGGTCTTCCGTGATTAGTAAATTTATGTCTTGAAACTTTCACGCAAATATATTATGTACCTGAACGAAAAACTGGCATACTTACTTAGATATATACTTAATAGACTGCACACTTAAGTAATGTATTTCCATTAAAGCTAATGGATACTAACTTATAAATTATAAAAAAAAAATTGGTATGGTTGTATGGAAATAAAAAGAAGTCATTTTAATTATGTATAGAGTATTTACGAGCACGTAAAAGCACGCTACCGCTGCTATAGGATATTGATAAAACACAACCTGACTTTGACTTTTATGGCGAGATGATAGAATTTCAAAGGGACGAGGAAGTCGTTATGAATATTTGCACGTGTTTTGCACGTGTCTGAATCTTCCGAATGGCTATCAGTGTTGGCTAAATCTAAAACCGTTGCACACCTACTTCCTAGAATATGACGTGTCATATGTATTTTTTATTGTACTTAATACGTCAATGATACGGGATGGAGCACCAATAAGTGTTATGAATTGATAAGTACGGAATTCTATTACTCATGATGTAAACAGAGAAAGATGTGCAAAACAAAAGAAAACCCAACGGTGGACAAGTTTAAATTAAAAATTCATAACACCCCCAACAAGTGAAGGTTATAGTAACTAGAAAAGAGCTGATAACTTTCAAACGGCTGAACCGATTTTCTTGGATTATAGCAAAGAACACTCTCGATCAAGCCACCTTTCAAACAAAAAAAAAATTAAATTAAAATCGGTTCATTAGTTTAGGAGCTACGATGCCACAGACAGATACACAGATACACACGCCGAACTTATAACACCCCTCTTTTTGGGTCGGGGGTTGAAAAGCGAATTAAACGGAAACAAATCGGCCTTGTGATTCTTCTGGAGCCTGTGAAAGATTCAATTAATCTAAGTAGTATCGTCTCGTGTATTGTAATTATTGTTACATTTTAATATACTATCTGTTTATACAACATTAATAACTTACAATGCACGTTTAGTTTAATCACCTAATAACTTTGTACTTCTCCACGTGTTTACCAACATGCCTTGCATAATATTTTGTGCAGGTAATATATGCAAATTTATTGTTTAGCTATGAAAATTGCTACCTCTCTAAAATAATAAATGATTTAGTAGTTAATTAAAAATTATATTGACGCCCCATTAACAAACCGTTATGTAGGAACCAAATATTATGTGAGGCAATTTTTATGTTGTGTAAGAATTTGGTGCGATGTCACAGTGGATCTTAGAATCCACAAATTACCATCCGGAAAATCAGAAGAAAACCATCTCATCCAAAAGCAATTAGGTACCTACATTTTATAAGTCTACTAGCATATTTTACGATTGTCTTGCTCATCACTGTGCCATACAAAACAATAAGCTTCAGTTTACATTATGTGAAACTTCTATCATTTTTTTGAGAATGATTTCTTTAACCAAGAAATATAAAGTACAGTATCCAAGAAGAATGAAAGAAAAGAAATTTGGCATGCAGCTATTATGACGTAGATATCCGCTAAGAAAATTCAACCCCTGAGGGGGTAAAATAATTTTCTGGAAGCTCCAAATTATTTATTTATTTTATTAAGTGATTATTGCAATAAGTTTCATTCATGTGCTATCTACGATGATGATACGATTATAGTAGTAGTGCAAAACTAGTAGGTAATCTTTTATTGCAATGGCTTCGATAGAAGCGTAATACGATTATTATTATTATTAACATAGGTGATTCACGCACTGAGTAGATACCAATGCACGCAAAGGAAATAAAGGAAGCGCTTTTCTTTTTGCCATTTTTAATGTATTTTACAAGATATACTTTGTTTTGATTTTATATTTCAAAAACTTTTTTTAAACTAAAGTAGTTATCTAAGTTTCATGCTGATAATGGAATGAATCCAATTAGATAAAAAATCTTGTCTAAGAATTTTGGTTCTCGTGATAGATTTTTTTTAAACTAAACAGGTAGACTTTTTCTCGTTGTAATATATAATATTTATAAATAATATGATTCTACTCTTTCACCTAAAATATAAAGATTAAATACATTCTATAATATTTAAGTCCTAAAAAACCATTCAAGTGCGAGTCGGACTTGCACATAAAGAAATGACCCCTTTTTTGTGATAACAAATTCACTGTTTTCGGATTTTTCCCTGTTCTTGTGCTATAAGACATTGCGACCTGCCTTTCATGATTCTACGTCAATGTGAAGTAGGTACCCTTATAAGTTTTGAGGCCCTTGACGGCTTGACACACGCGACAGACTGACAGACAAAGAAGTAACCATATGCGGGTTCCTTTTTTTTTCTCTGGAGATACGGAACCTTAAAAAAAGTAAACTAGGTATGTCTTCGTAACAGCGAGACAGCTCTCATTGTTACCGTGTAAAGAAGGCATTAACACAGTTCCTTATGTAAATTTGAAGTTCGGGGACAAGCAACGGCCCAATCATCACGCCTCGTCGGTAACTAATCGCGCAAACTGAAAACACTCGACTTTTATCCTCTTATTTTTATTGATACAAAGCTGTCAAGAGCAAAACCAGACAAGTGCGAGTTGAACTCATATAGGTTTCTTATAGGTTTTCCTGTAATCAATAACTAAAGAAAAATTTATAATCCTTGTTTTACTCTTGCCCACTTGCTTGGTAATTACTTCACTATTTAAAAAAAAAAAAAACAAAACGTCAATCGGCTCTGTTTTGTACGCACTCCAACAATTTCTACAATAGAACTGTAACAGAAATTACTGGACAAGTGTCATACTAGTAACGAGCTCTAAATACAATATTACGTAATTAGGTGTTTTACGCTTCGCCTATAATTCTCTGGATTTTGACAGTGATGTTTAAGTATGAAGTTAGTCCAGTTATACTGTTCGAAATAACTAATTAAAAATAACCTTGACCGTGCGGTATGTTATGGCTCTTGTCGGAACCTTACAAATATATTAATTGTATCTAAGTGAAATTTAAAAAATAAAAAATAAAGTCATAGAGTGGAGTAACACCAACTATGATTTAAAGAAAGCAACATGGAATACGTAATTACTTGGAGTGTTTTTTCGATACAAAGATCTCAGACGCAAGCGCAGCCTCCGACCGTTACAAGGACACACTGACCCCGATACGGTTGTGCCGAATTTTACTCCACCTTGACAAGCGCCTTTGCATTATCTTCAGACTTTCTTGTTACCGATTCAATAACGAGGTAGATGTCTCATGTCGCTTTTATGTGATTATTTGTCGTAAGTTCCGCTTATGGAAAAAATTTAATGATGACCGCAACCGCCGTTGGTGTAGGTTTCAGTTTTTAAAAATCCCGTGAGAGCTCTTCGATTTTCCGGTCTATATTCGTCCCTGGGAGGAAAATTGGCGAAATGCGATGATCGTGTTTTTAATACATATGCCATTTCTATTACCTTATTTAGATTTCTGCGATGTGACCTACAAAATACAAAAAAAATCACGTGATTTAAATACTTCACTGGAAAAAAGTAGGTAATTACAGTAAATATCTACGAATAAAAGCATGTCTTAATACTTTATAAGTAATTATTATTGTTCAGGGAAAGTTTACTAAAAGCTTTACCCGTTGTAACTCTCCATATTTTTAACCGACTTCAAAAAAAGGAGGAGGTTCTCAATTCGACAGTATTTTTTTTTTTTTTATATTTGTTACTATACTTGATATTTTGTACCTTTTAGATAGAGCTATTTTTTCTACTATCCAAGTTACTATATGAACTAAGGATAAAAAAAGATCATTTGATAACGTTCACATTTACAATCCTCAATAAACAGACAACATGTAAACATTAAAGGCTTACATCTGATAAGAAAACGAGAATGTTAACAAAATTTACTGTTACAAATCCTGTCACTGACAGTCAGTTATTCAACTGCAGGCTGCATTTGTCAGTGATGAACAATACAGGAGTCATCGCCCCTTATTGTCGGCCAATGGTATAATAGGTAGACGTACACCCGAAAACTGGTAGGTAAACTTTAGTCATAGTCCATAATAATATATTATTTAGCACTTCACTAAACTTAGGTACTTTTTTTTTTTTTTTTTACATTTTTTTTTTTTTGAAAATATTACAATAAAACTTAAAGCTAGCTAATTACTATACAAATCATGCCCGCGTGGAATGGTGCCAAGAATACTGGCTGCATTTCTTAGTTGGTTTGTTTTTTGTTTTACATCGTGTTGATTAATAATGAAGCTCATATTATGGTAAACTTTACACTTAATTTTTTGTTAAAATTAGTGGTTTAAGAAGACATTTACTTTTTCAATGGAAAATTTAATAATTACAAATAAGAGCCGTAGCAAACATGATGATCGCTGGTGCTAAAGGCAATTTAGTTACTTTTCGGAACCTCGATGCCGCGATCGAATTCTTCACTCTGCACACATACATTCTCCAGGCGCAATTTTTTTTATTAAGTAGGCATTTTATTTATTAAGATGCCCGCGACTTCATCACCTGGTTTTCAGGTCTTTAACTATACCCAAGCAAAAAATCATGTCTAGCCGTTGATCCGTTGCGACGTTATTGAAAGACTACAAGCCAACAAACAAACACACATTCACATTTATAATATTAGTAGTAATTTTAATACAGTGATCGAACTCAGAAAGTCATCTAACGGCAATTAAATATCAAAACTATCGCTACATCGCGATGTAGTCGCAAAAAGCCGTTCGCTGATGTTAAAAGCATCGTGTCTGCTAAGGCCCTAAAGGGCATATAATCACACCTATTTGCATTAAATATTTGAGAGCGTACCCTTCCATATTATATTTGTCATGTACACGTGGTAGGTACACATCTATTTTTGTGCGGTAAGTATGAGAACTCAAAACCAACGTCAGTAACTTATTTCCTGTCAATATTTGTTCAAGATAATTACACAGTGTACCTACCTATTTACGTAACATGTTAGCAAAATTTGACGCTCCTGTCTACGCTGGTTAATTTAAGACAGAGGAATATATCAAACACGTCTTATGTTAGGTATAGTACGGTAAGCTAGATAAGATATAGGTGGTAAAGTAGTTAGGATTAACAAAAGTATTCTCATTAGACTAAAGATATACTTTTTATAATTTTTAATATAGTTTTTACGTAAGTAAGCAAGTAGGTATCTACTACTATGAACTTTTATACCTACCAATCGCAACAGACACTTCAAAAAATTAAAATGTTATATTATGTATCTGGCTGATGGTAAAGTAGCGTAATTTTAATAAGGAGCGCCCAAATGACTTCGAGTGACATCGCGCCGTGCAAAATCAATCCAAAGCAAAACCGGTTTTCGTGCATTGCAGATACTTTTTTCCTTTAGATTTTCCTTATTTAGAGTACAAAGTGCAAGATTTAATAAATAAGTGTACTATTCTATGAGATTATTTCCCGATGTCAATACAGAAGAGACAAAGGGCGTCGATGCCAGACGTGTTACATGGATTACTATTCGGCGCACGCGCACCCAAGGTCGGCTCCGACTTGAACTTGCATCCCTATTGAGCTGCGGTGAACGATCGCAAAATAAAGCCTGCGTTTATGTGCCATAAAATTTTACTTGACAAATAGGTACTTGACAAAGCTTCAAAGCTTTTTACTAGGTATTCTCTTTATTTAGAAACTTAGTCACTAAGTGACTATGTCGCTTCGTAAATTACCATCGTGAAAACGTTAAACTCTAATTTTAAATAACTTACCTATATAATAACTTAGCTTGAGCGCACGCAAGAAACGAGAGAAAAGTAGGTATTTTTGTCCAATAACAATTTAAACACTAGCTACTTAGTAAGAAGCGGTGACTTTGATTCAGGAAGTCGGACTCGGGCTCTAACTTTTCGGAGCTAAGCTTACCTACATTTTTTGAGCAATAAATTAAAAAAAACACTTGCTTTAAACCGGCGAAGGCAAACATTTTGAAAAAACCTGCATCTCTGAAAGTCCTTATAATAATATGTAGGTATGTATTTTCAATAGTACCGCTGTGAAGTCTGCCGATCCACACTTGGCCAGCGTGGTGGACTACGGCTATATATACGACTACTATGAATAGCCATACAACAAATCACGTCAATCCGTTGATCCAATGAGACGTGATTGAAAGACAAACTAACAAAGGGGTGGCTCTTTCAAAATCAATGTAACAAACCAATAAGCCAACAAAAAAGCACACTTTTGCATTTAAGTATAATAGGTATGCATAGTGATTCTGTACATAAAATTAACGAAGAACCACTTTTTCGATACTTTCGTTAAACTTATCTGAGGCCTTACAGTAAACAATAGGGGTAACCTTGCTCTTGTATGATGTACCTACTATATCTAATGTGTAAAGATTACCCATGCTAGTGAAGTGCTTTGTTGTAAACGATCAGCGTTATCTTCAGTTACTCTGTGAAAAGCAAACCAAGATTACTACGATCCAAATTTTTTATTTAATTACTAGCTGATGCCCGCGACTTCTTCCGCATGGATTTAAGTTTTTGAAAATCCCGCGAGAACTCTGATTTTCCGGGATAAAAATCCGAAGTATAATCTAACTCCATTCCAATTTCCAGCCAAACCCGTGCAGTAGTTTTTGCGTGATTGAGTAACAATCATCCAAACGTTCAAACATCCACACTTTCACATTTATAATAAGTATTATTAGGATTAGGATACCTTTATAAAGAACTAGCAGCTAACTATTTCATTGTATTAAACACTTAAAACTATGTATTGAGCTCTCGATATCGACAGGTGACGTTTTATAGGTTAATCTTTGAATCTTGATAATCTCGTTATAGCGTGCTTCTATAATCTAACATTTATCTACTGCCATTCTATTGTTTATCTTGTCGGAAGATTTCTTGCTCATCAATTATTTTTATTTCAATAGCGATAACTTGTTGTCATATTATAATAATAGTTACATTATACGTGGTAAATAATAATGATTTGATTACTAGGCTCTTTAGCAGTTAGTATAAATAATAGCTACGTTCTACGGATTTTTTTTATTGAATGGTGCAGATGTAATTAACATTGTAAAAACTAAATTGATGAACTAGACGTTTTTACTACGTAACTTTTTTAATCGTTCAACCTTTCGAATTTTAAATTTGGTCGTTGGCATTGAACTATTAACATTGAGGCTTGATTATATCGATCTGAGATAGCTACCGATTTTTTAGAGTTATCTAAGATAGTTAAAGATTTACTTACTTACATAGTTGAAATGTCACTAAAAAAATTCATCCTATGCTCTATATTAAATGCCACATCATGCAAATATGGCTTATGTTTATGTGGTCAGACTGTATTTTACCTACTGTTAATACAGGTCAATTACGGATACTGAGTGATGTAATCTATTGGTTTTACTTCAAACAAACCGTAATATTAACGATTTGAGCGACAAAAGCTAAAATAATTTTAAGTTGTTTTTTTTACAGAATCTTACGCTTGAGGTAAATATACCCATTGTATGAGAAAAATTAAATAAGTAACCTCCTAAAAATTAGTTCTTACCGAATGTGGGTCATATTCGTGCTGTAATTTAAACAATAATTACAAATAAGGAAAACAACAAATAAATCATATTCATAGTGTCTGTATCAAGTAGTAGTGTTTTTTTCATTAGCATTACTCACGTGCTAGGGGTTATTCATCGTCTGTTATGCGATAGTGCGGGTTCCGTAATTAAAGGAAATTCCGCCATGAATGTATGGCCATTATTTTCCATAATGCTCCTTGCAAACAAAGCCGTGTCTGTTAGTACCATCTGCTTCACTCCACGAAGTTGATTTTCTAAGTAATCAACAACAATGAAAATAAAATATAAGTAACTAATCTTATATGTATTAGAGTATTTATTGAAATAAATAAAACTAAATAATCATGACTATATTATTTAATTTAAAGTACTATTAGACATATTGAAATTGCCTGGTCTTGATAATAATCTTAGTAGACTCGAAATAATAAAAGGGTACATATATCTTTAGTTGCTAATAAGCAGACCCTGGTGAAATGTACCTACCCACCTATTAATTATTATTATTGATACTAGGAAAACACTAGGTCGACGCAGTAATCACCTAACAGCTTAATCTTAGCTCGCTTTCCTGCACCATTACTAATGAACTTCATCTCGACAAAGGTCCATGTCCAATCTTGGATGCGGCAGCCTGATTATGACGTTGACTTCCAGATGTACCTGGCCCAATATGGCTACCTCAGCCCGTCCGTACGGAATCCTTCCAGCGGTCACATAATGGACGAAAGTACATGGAAAAAAGCCATCGCAGAGTTCCAGAGTTTTGCCGGATTAAATAGTACAGGTATTATGTTTTTTTTCAAATATTTCATAGACATCAACTTGCGTTTAATATAATCACTAATCTAATCGTAAGCTGGATATGTAAGTCTGTTAGTTATTTTCTTATGCGGTTCAATGTAGCATATACCTATCCTAATTCAAAATGTTGTCATGTGAATGTGAATTATTTTTATTCGGAGCTCTTAGAAATCCCGTTTAAACGAGAGTAAAACTGTCGACTTCTGGTGACTCATAAAATTTCGAATAAAATGTGGCACAAACAAAAGTCCCGCTTGCGAAATGCGATATTTTTCCACTTTTCGTCATAATCACAAGAATTTCACACAAATCTCGTCCTTTAATCTTAATGGCTTTTTGTGTTTACCACCATGAAAGAGGATAAAGTATCATGTACCTACATGATTCGTACTATGCGTGACAGTGCATTTGTTAAAATTACGAGGTTGACGTAAAACGTAAACGTACGGATATGTACGAGTACGTACGGAAATATCGATTTACAGGATATACTTATTTCAGAGAGTTATGTACTTTTGATCTGGTTCATCGCACCGGAAGGCATCGTCTTGGTCTCTACCCATACGTGGTGGAAATTCCACGGACAGACGGACATACCAAGTGATTTGCCTCCTCGTTTCTGATTTGGACAAGATATGGGACGCTCTTCTGGCATCAGTTTTCCCTCCACTTTTAATATAAATTATCTTTTCAATTTATAAATTCTTATCACGAGCGAAACTTTAAGTCAAGAGTGGATAAGCATCTTCTAGATAAGCCGCGCTCCATTTTATGCTGCATCTTTACTTGTCAGGAGGTCTCATTGCAGCCAAGCACTAATTTATGAGTCTAAACTAGAAAATAATAGTTGGTGTAGTGGTAACCCATATCGAAATCGACACGACCTTGTCCGCATTGTGAACCTTGTGAATACAGCCATATGTACAAAAAGAAAAACTAATTTCTACGTATTGGAAGTAATTGGTATAATAATATGTATTTTGTATAGCGGCGGTTTTGCCCAATTAGAATTGCTATAGCGTTATTTTTTATTTAACATTCTTCAGTAAGTTATTACTTTTAGCTACATTTTTAATGATTTAGTTAGAAACCAATAATATTATAAATTTACGCTTACGGTGCAAAAATGTGTCATATCATTTGGAGATTTCAGTTTTTTTTCTTATTGGGTAAAAAAATCCTGAATTGTTATTATGTTGACGAGGAAACCTTAAGTTACCCAAAATCTTGTAGGGAGTATCGAACTATGCCCACCTGTAGTGCATATTACGAGGCTCTAGGATCTGTTAAAAACTTGTATATGTAAGTACTGTATGCACCTTCTGATGTAACTGTAACGGATTAGGACACAGGGTTATTTAAATGCCATAAGTGCATTGATGTCTATAATACACCATTTTATTGTATCTGAGTAGATACAATAAAATGGTGTATTATAGACATCGATGGTTATAGAATTTAACTACATCTGCAGGTATGTCGTAGTAACAGCCATAACAGAATCATTTTAATTCGCGTTGTCACGAGTAGCTACCACATGACATTGGTAATGCAATTACAGTATGTACTGTTGGCAGCAAACTATTCGAATACCATACCATTACGTGGGCAGAACTTGAATCTTCATTACGATGTACGTGATTTGATACGAAAATCAGTTTATTGGTCGGCACTAGGGGCAGTTATTATGTAAGCAAATAACGAAGTACACACATAATACATTATTCATTGTTTATTACCACGCCAGTTCCTAAACGTAAAGTGTTCGCCTTGCTTTACCAGAATTTTGTATATTTTTCGCTGGTTGTTTTCAAGATATTTAGTAGTTCTTTTATTAAACTCAAAGTCTCTGTTTCGCATTCGCAATAAAATATAAAATTCCCATAACATTTCACTATTTGCTACCTAAAATTTATTAACTCATCAGGTGTGAGGTGACCCAAGAGTTGGCATTTATTTAACCCAAAGGTTAAGAGGGCTCTCTCCGTCACTCGTTTCCACTCGTTTCATACAATCGTAGTTCCAATTTCATTTGAATATTAAGCAACCAAAGTCCATGAAATTTTGCACATATATTCTAGAAACTAATATCTATGTCTGTGGTTTTCCAGATTTCTGTTAAAATATTCTGTTTCAAAGTTACGCGGTCTTAAAATTTTCATACAAATCTTTGAGCCCCTGTAATTTTAAAACTACATATTTTTAGAAAAATCTAAAACACCACAGACACAGATATTAGTTTCTAGAATATGTCTGCGAAATTTCATGGACTTTGGTTGCTTAACATTCAAATGAAATTGGCACTACGATTGTATGAAACGAGTGGAAACGAGTGACGGAGAGAGCCCTGTTAAGCTGACAAAACAGAAAGGCATTGTCGCCAGCGTCCTAGTACTGTATATGAATCAAACATTTGAATCTATATTTTTGAAGACTCGTCGCCTAATTATTCGTTCTTGCTTGAGTATGACAAATTAAGTATGTTTTTTTTTTACATTAAGTATTACCTACAGTATTTTTCTTGAATATAAGTTTAGATTATAAAATCACAACGATTTTATTCAATACGCGTGCTAATTCTGCGTATAAACATTAGGTGATGCAAAGTGTGTAATTCGGGCTATCAAACATATGAATATTAAAAGCCATGCTGACTAGTTCGCCTCTAAACCATTCTGCCTGATTGTTAGAGTTTTCCGCTTGCGGTTTTTGTTGCTATGATTGTGTAATTACTTCCTTGACATCTAACGACACATTGAGGGTGCGCTTTGAAATGATGATTTTGTATAATATTATCCTGCTAAAGTAATATAATATTATTAATATATGGTTTTTTGCGAGATAGGTTACATACCTACCTAGCGTTTTCATACCTACTCTGTACATCTATAAGTAATTCGATATCTTGGAGATTCCTTTGTTTAGCTACGATTGGAAACGCAGTTAGGTTAGGATTTTTGTATTTTACATTTAAAGTTAGGAGGTCACCTTCTGCGTCAATTCAAGAATACTAACTAAGTACTAATATCAAATGGTCAGTTTGTAAAGAAGGTGAAACCCGCCCCTTGTTTTAACCATCAGGTTTTTTAATAATTACTAATCCATAATATTTCTTTCAGGTGAATTGGACGAAGAAACTGTCAAGCTAATGTCATTGCCAAGGTGTGGAGTTAAAGATAAAGTAGGCTTTGGTGAAAGCCGGTCCAAGCGATACGCGCTTCAAGGTAAGTTATAAATTTCTGTGATAACGTCATATTTAGTGTTATCTAACAATTTTCAAAATCTTCTAGCAGGTTTTACTGTTTTTTTAATTCATTCATTCTTCAGGCTCAAGATGGCGTGTAAAGAACCTCACATACAAGATCTCCAAGTATCCATCTAGACTGAACCATGCAGAGGTTGACGCCGAGCTGGCAAAGGCATTCTCCGTTTGGTCCGATTATACGGACCTAACCTTTACCCAGAAGCGTGCCGGACAGGTCCATATTGAAATTAGGTAAAATTCTACGATATTTTTATCATTATTGATTCAGAATAATTGGTGTGTTTGTTTGTTGGAGCACGAGTCACTCCGAAACAACTGTAAAGAACCGTTTACATGTTTGAAGGTAGGTATAAAAGTAAGACTTTACAAAAACACTCAAAGCATTTATAAATATAGCAATTACTTCGATTATCCGGACTTTGAATAAGGAATGACAAAATTATTTTGTTTCATCATTTTCGAAACTATGCTTATAAAGGCTTTTCCATCTGGCTTTTATTGTAAAGTTGATAAATAAAAATAATATACTGGCGTGCCTAATATTACCAACGTTTATTTACTTTACATTCAAACACAGATGGGAAAATAAATTGCATCACTGATGGCGATGACTGTTAGGATTTCTATGTGTGTACTTATCTGTTGCATGGTTTCGTACAATGGTGATCTGCGTTGCGTAACCAAGTCCAAATTGTTGACATTGATTCACATAATGTAGTACCCATAAACCGATGTCATACCTACGTATTAGTACGTACTACGAACTTGTACCTGCTGGTTTCGATGTACTGAATATATTAGGATTTTAGACGTACCTAAGTCCAAAATAAGCTCATTTGTAGGACTACAGATTTCGTTCGGAAAATCATGACTTTTTCCATCTATTACAGTACACGTAGCACTTACTTATATTTAAAAAAAAATGTTATTATAAAATTGAATTTAGTGTCACATATTTTAATCATCAATCAACCGATTGACCTATTTCAGAACAGATTAAAACCAAAACATATATTTAATTTAATAAAAAATAAATACCTATATAATTTTTTAGTGATAAATTTTTTCAATGCAAATATATATATTTCTTTTTTATCTAAGTACTGTTGAAATACATAATATGTAACTTACCAACTTAAACTTAAGTTTAAGTTTAAAAATTTTTATTCGATATAAGCATGGTTTTAAACCATAGATATATTGAAAAAAAAAACAAAATTGTACAGAAATCTGCAATTTTGGTAATATATTTTTTAAGGATTAGATGTATAATTTGTATAAATAAAAACGGAACAAACATCATGTTACGATAATATTTTCGAAGGTTTGAAAAGGGCGAGCACGGTGATGGTGACCCCTTCGACGGCCCTGGTGGTACCCTGGCCCATGCTTACTTTCCTGTAAGTATTTCACAAACATATTTTAAACTAGACCATAACGTCCGTTTAGCCATAATTAGTGTAGTATAGTATAGTATATCAGTGTAGTATAGTATAGTATCTGTCGGTGTACTTTGATGAAACCTGAAAAAGCCATATGACAAAATTGAACACTCAATTTCTACATAATCCTAAGGTGATCTAGGATTTCATCAAACCGCAAAAGATTATGATGAAATCGAGTCCCATTTCATCATACTTACTCCTATTTTTTCTAACGAATAACTTAATGTTATACTTATGCAATTCAAGATGTATAATATGAAAACGCATCAACAAACATAGTTAAAGGAACTTTATAAGTTAAAAGTTACATAAATATTATACTATTTTATAGGATGGTATAACATGACGTTCAACGTAGAAAATGGAATGGTTATTTACCATTTTCATGGCATCACAAAACATGTACATTAGAAACATGAGCGTGAAGACCAATTAAGTAATAATGTTACACCCAAATGGGATGTTGCATCTACCTATGTCACAATTTACATACCTAATATTTGTAGTGAAAGCGATAACTATACTGTAACTAAATAGTATATAATAATTTTATTTATCTCTGGTATTGTGACAATTGCTTAACGTGTGAACATGTAAAATTATTGCTAGGTATAAAAATAATTTTCCGTTTCAAAAGGTATACGGTGGTGACGCTCACTTTGATGACGCTGAAATGTGGTCCATCAATTCCAGAAGAGGAACCAATCTTTTCCAAGTAAGTTTTTTACTACCTAATCCGCTATCGATATTAATCTGCATCTTTGCCCGTTTTCATATTGTCATTATTAAATCTAAAAATAATTTATTTTGAAACCGACCTTCGGTTTCAACTGTAAAAATCATGGCTGCCCTGAATCCGAGAACGAATTGCACAATTCCATTTTAAAATCTTTGCCAATATTTTACTTAGATACTGCAAAAAGGTATACTCGTATTAAGTATACAATGAACTAAGCTCAGTAAAATTAAAATAGAGTATAACTTAATATGACCCAAATTACGTTTTGTTCTTTGCATAATATTAGGAATTTTAAAATACAATAACTTATTAAATCAATCGTTAAATTTACCTACCTACATCAGTTATTGAAGTAGTTAATAAGTCAACTAATTCATCAGTTGTCAGGCAACAAGTTATTGAACAAGGTTGGTTATTGAATATGGGTTTTAAACTATAATTTTTAAAGCGTTGTCCTCAGAGATGTCACATAATATACAGACTATTAATTTGATTTATTTTTGTTTGTAGGTAGCAGCCCACGAATTTGGTCACTCTCTAGGGCTTTCGCATAGCGATGTCCGCTCAGCTTTAATGGCACCCTTCTACAGAGGCTACGATCCCACTTTCCAGCTCGACCAGGACGACATACAGGGCATACAGGTACAACAATGATTTACTCTACTTTAGCAACAACCTTTTTATAATTTACTAGTTGATGCCCGCGACTTCGTCCGCGTGGATTTAGGTTTTTAAAGATCCCGTGGGAACTGTTTGATTTTCCGGGATAAAAAGTTGTCTATGTCAATTACAGGGACGTAAAACTACCTAGGTACCATTTCATACAAATCGGCTAAGCAGATGGATTTTTAGGAATCCCGTGGGAACGCTTTGATTTTCCGGGATAAATGTACGTCCCCGGGATATAAGCTGACCCTGTACCAAATTTCGTCAGAATCGGATAAACTGTTGGGCCGTGAAAAGGTACCAGACAGACAGACTCACTTTCGCATTTATAATATTAAGTATGGATTTTTCTGTTTGAACGACGTACAGTGGCTATTTAGGTAAGGTTTATGTGCACGCAATTGTAAAAAATTACTAATTACAATTCCAGGCTTTGTATGGTCGTAAAACGCAAATCGATATTGGCGGTGGGCTCCCCAACCCCACCGTGCCACGAATCACCACGCCACAGCCCTCGGCCGAGGATGCCACGCTATGTTCGGACCCCACCATTGATACCATATTTAACTCAGCCGACGGTGCCACTTTTGTATTCAAAGGTAGATTTCTCTTTTCAATTTTTTGTGAGCTTGAAACTTTATTTCAGGGTATCGGGTGCGAACCCAGGAGACGCAGGTTCGAATCCTGCCAGTTCCGCAATTTTGTACATGTATTTAACAATTATTTAGAAATTTCCTTAAAGTGTAGGTAAGGACCCCTATCATAAAAATTATAAAATATTGTCAGATTTCTACCTCAGATGGTAAACTTTTGCAGATTTATATTTAGCAGCTACAAAGTTTTAAAGTGTTTATTAATTTCGGTAAGTAGTAAGAGCAATGTGAGCATTAATTCATTCACAATGCTTGATCTTTTTTTTTTTTTTATACACAGGAAATGCCTAACGCATACCCTTCCGTCAGGGGAAACGGAGGGGTTATGTGGGGCTTGCACCCACTAAAACCTGTGTTTGTCCCTCAACGGACTGGCGGTTGCGCGGGTATCACTAATGTAGTATTCACCGCACTCCCGCCAGGCGGTTACTTACTTTCCTATATAGATAGATACCAATTCGCAGAACACAATTCCGCTTGGCTGGGTGGCAACAGAACAAATTCGTTTATTGTAAATTTATGTATTAATATAATAATATAAAGATTAAAGATGGTACTAAATCATTTAATTTCTCCAGGCCAACATTACTGGAGACTGACGGAGAACGGCGTAGCATCGGGCTATCCCCGCCTTATCTCACAATCATGGCCCGGCCTGCCTGGAAACATCGATGCAGCTTTCACTTACAAAAACGGAAAGTCTTACTTTTTCAAGGGCTCTAAATACTGGCGGTATAACGGACAGAAGATGGACGGAGATTATCCCAAGGAAATTAGCGAAGGTAATTTTTACCAAAGATATTCCTCCTAAATATCTACTGGTTACCTTTTAATTAATAAAAAACTGAGTTGTTGGGAAAAGTCCTTACAAATAAAATATTGTATTTTATGTCAATACTGCCCGCAATATTTTATGTTAATAATAATGATGATGCCCGCGACTACGTGTGCGTGGATATAGGTTTTTCAAAAACCCCGTGGAAACTCTTTGTTTTTCCGCGATAAAAAGTTATCTATAATGCCCATCTCAAGAATGCAAGCTATTTCTGTACCTACCGAATAGATAATGATCTACGAGTACGTCTATATGGATTTAGGTTTTTAAAAGTCCCATGGGAACAAAAAGTAGCCTATGCATGCCCGTCGCCGGAATATAATCTAAGTCTGTACCAAACGTCAAAACGTAGCAGACAGACAGACAAATTTTCGCATTTATATAATATTAGTATTAGTATGGATTACTAAAATTTCTTCTTCATAAGTCGCACAACTAAATCACCTTAAAAACTTTATTCTTCCAGGTTTCACTGGCATCCCAGACAATATAGATGCAGCATTAGTATGGTCCGGCAATGGAAAAATCTACTTCTACAAAGGTTCCAAGTTCTGGAGGTTCGACCCCGCGCAACGCCCTCCCGTCAAGTCCACGTATCCTAAACCGTTATCCAACTGGTCAGGAATACCTGATAATATCGAGGCAGCATTGCAGTATACGAACGGATATACCTACTTCTTTAAGGGTGGATCATATTGGCGGTTTAATGATAGAACTTTCAGTGTAAGTGTTTTCTCTACATTTTTTTGGCAACCACATAGTTTTCAATGAACAGTTAATTAAAATTTTCAACATTGACTCATTTGAGGCAGACAGAGTTATGACCATTATCTACTGTAGTTAAAACCTTGTTTTTCGAACAGCCAATTCTGAGCTTATTCATTTAACTAGGCTTTAAAATATTATAAGCAGGTAATAGGTATGCTTTTAAAGTAAAGTCAAGCTATTTATTTAAAATAACTGGCATTGTTCACATTGTGATATATACAAGGAACCAATAGCTTAATTTGAAACCAGACAAATCTGTATGGTGCAACATGCAGCATGCGATATGCACCGCCCAACCTCCCACTGCTAAACTAAATATAAAATAATATCGCTAATTTCAGGTGGACACCGACAATCCTGCATTCCCAAGGTCCACTGCTTACTGGTGGTTGGGTTGTAGTAGTGCGCCGCGTGGAACCGTCGGAGGTAATGCGCGACTCTCCGTCCCTTCGCACTACGCCCACGACGACGATGACGACGACGTGGGCGATATCATATTCGACGCAGGTAGGTTCGGGACCCAGCACAGGGTAGCTCTTGACGAACTGACACTTTCAGATCATTGAAAATACTAAAGATCAAACATGATTCAGAAATGAGGATCAAATGATTTAGCATTTAAAATTGATCACAAATGAAAATCAAATAATAATACTTATAGTATTTAAAATAGAACTAATATATGTGTCTGTGGTGTTTTAGATTTTTCTAAAAATATGTAGTTTTAAAATTACAGGGGCTCCAAGATTTGTATGAAAATTTTAAGACCGCGTAACTTTGAAACCGAATATTTTAACAGAAATCTGGAAAACCACAGACAAAATATTCGGTTACAAAGTTACGCGGTCTTAAAAATTTACATACAAATCTTTGAGCTCCTGTAATTTTAAAACTACATATTTTTAGAAAAATCTAAAACACCACAGACACAGATATTAGTTTCTAGATTATGTCTGCAAAATTTCATGGACTTAGGTTGCTTAATATTCAAATGAAATTGGAACTACGATTGTATGAAACGAGTGACGGAGAGAGCCCTCTTAAATAATAGTCATATTCACATTTGACAAATGGAAGGTAGTTAATTTGTCTAAGGGATGATTTTTCACTTACCACCGCAACTGAGAAATGATTTGTATTGGAATAGGGGTTATTAATTGCGAGATAGGCTTGCGCTTAACAACAGTCATGCTTGATGAAAAGCATTGATGAGGTTTATCTGGAGCGCTAGGTTGCCTAGAAGATGCCTATGCACTCTTGCCTTGAAAATATTTAGGTTATTTGTGGTAGGAAATATTCTGTTAGAGTTTGTTGTTAGTTTAAAATCAGCTCTTCATTGAATGACAGATTAGTTACTTTTTAAGTAAAGGTAAATTTATATATTAAGTATAATTTAGTATTATCAAGAGCTATCCTGTTTTAGTAACGCGCGTTTGTTTTCAAGTGAGAATAATAAAATACTGTCTACAGTACCGTCTTCCACTGTTATGTGTCGTGAATGCTCGCTCTTGTGTATTGTTTTGTCCTAGTTTCAGTTCTGTTACTATTTATTATACCTACCTGTTATATTCTGACATATACATTAAAATGCTGTATTAGATTAATTTCTTCCTTTATTGTGTTAGATATTTCATGAGACGTTGTACTAGATATTTATTTTCCTCTCTTATTTATGTTCTTGTGTTTATGTTATGTTTCGTGTTTCTTTTTCATTTTCATCCTATTATGGTCATATGATACTAACCAAGGAATGTTTCTGACTATGGACAGAGCTTGTACAAAAACTAATACCATTTATTTCCCTACACTACCAACTAAATGAAAATCTAATTAACTATATATCTGAAATTTTTAACTTTATAATGTTACTAATATTAACATAATTTACACTAATAAAAAACGAAGCTTTATTGATATTTTTACTAAAAAAATTAATCGGCTATGCCTTAACAAATCTGTAAATATTAAAGCTTGAGGTTTTGCTGAAGGCAGTGGTTGACGGTGGATGGATTCAAGCGGACGACAACGCGGCTTCTGGGCATCCCGAACCTACTGAAATGTAATGTAATGAAGATTTGTTTCATACAAAAACCTAATAGAGTTTATTTTAACTTCATAATAAACGAAGGTTGTTAAAATTAAATTTATCATTCTGTGATAAATAATAATTTTCATTATATTACAACACCACACATTTAATATAATTTTAGATTATTTATATAGTATTTGGTATCCACCAAAAAAGTAATATTAAGTAAGTAATTTAATCACAAATCACAGCAATTTTACGTGCACTCTAGAACACTTTTAATTAATTATTATTAGTCGTATCTAAAACAAGATTGTCATTTGTTACTTATTTGATTAATCAGTAATCTAAATATTTAAGTACTTGTTTTTTTGTGTCCACTTTTACACACTTAAATATTTGTCCACACCTAAATATTTTAGTCAGTACCTACCAACATTATTTTGAATTAAAGTGCACATTTTTTTGTTTTAAGTCTCTGTCACCTATAAAAGTTATAACACTACGTGTTTATATCATGGTGGTTGGGACGGTCACATTACGTTGTGTGTTTGTGTTTGTCTTCTAGGTTTAAAATCATCCGCTCCCAGATCATTCTTCTGGTTCAGGAAATAGCCTCGGAGTTCCTGACCAATTTGTACATAGAGAATATCATAAAGAACAAAGACTAAATTAGTAACATAGGGGATCATGTACCAGTGAGATTATAGACATAAGCGGTGATTTTAGTACCGGCGAGCTTCTCACGCGCTGCCTGTACGTTTTATTTTATTTCACATTAGCATGATGTTATTGCATGAATTTTTCGCTTTATTGGCAGTAGCAGGAGCTTGCGCACTTAACTTAACTTTCATCGGAGC
The DNA here is from genome assembly GCF_905333055.1 of Maniola jurtina. Classification (NCBI taxonomy): domain Eukaryota; kingdom Metazoa; phylum Arthropoda; class Insecta; order Lepidoptera; family Nymphalidae; genus Maniola; species Maniola jurtina. Next base: position 8,893,812 of record NC_060032.1, read on the forward strand.
ATTTTCATCTTTCCTATTTTTACTCATTCATTTAACCATGGTGAGTGGTGAATAATAAATAATAATTGATTAGTGGGTCGTCAGATTTAAATTAGTTTACAATGCACAATATTTCACCTGTTTCACATTTAGAAAAAAACTAATAATTAAATATTTAAATTTTACTCTTGATCAATATTTTTAGCAATTTTTATTAGATGGTAAATTCAAAGTTATTTTTTGCTATTCTAGATAAAGTCAAGCGGCCGTTGCGAGTGTTTATTTTAAGATTGTAAAACATCTTCATGCTTATAAATACAATGCAATCTTCGGAGGATTGTCTCGTAAGATCTTTCAACCCTGATCAGTAATGCACATTACAAGTGTTTCGCAAAAACTGATTATAAAACTATATAGCTATTTCGAATTTTGCACTTTCTTTGCATTAGGCTCAACAAACATTGCGGCAGAGTCAAAGGAAATCGATGCGTCTTTTCTAAAATTATACAAAGTACCCAATTATCAATTTACTTTGGAGATAACTGCACGCCCGTTTTTGTCTGTATGTTGCTAAATTTTTCCTCTTAAAATAACACGCAGGTATATTGAAGATAAAATTCTGCTAGCTGCATCGTTTTAGAAAAGACATGTCGCGGGTCTTTGGCCTCCTACCCTTGTGGCGTGTCAATGTCCTTATTATGACAAAAAATATAATTAGTTTTTACTTTTTACCTATAAACTGTACTTAGATGATGTTGTGTGACTAACAAATCCAAGGCGTATAACGCATGCATAGGCCTTTTATTTAGTCTAACGTAATATCTATTAATCGTGTTGTAGATACCGATGTACATAATCGTAGAAGGGGTGAAATAATAGGGGGTCAATAGGAGTATTATTTAGAAAGTGATTTATTTAGACCCATGGTTATAGAATGGTATAAGGTCTCGAATAAAAGAATTGTTTCTTTTATCGCTAGTTTGACTGATAATTATGTAAATAGGTAAGTACCTAACTAATGAGTAGGTAGATTGCATGTGAGAGTGTTGACATGTAAATAAACCATCCGTAGCGTAGATGCACTCGGGTATTGGTACCATAAACTAAAGAACTCTTGCTAAAGGCAAGTTAATGTTTCAGTGGTCAGCGTTCAGTCAAGTGGAGCTAGACTGTAGCTCTCGTAGCTCAGAAACTATGTACTCGGAGCTCAGAAATATTAGGAGGGCGCGAAACGTCCTCCGCCGCGACATCTTTCACCCGCATCGTAGGTTACTTTTCATTTGTTTTGCCAAACCGTACCTATGTCATACTTAATGCTATGTTAATGCTAAAGTCGAGTCCTGACGTAGTATTCCATAAAACTTTTAAAAACGCTTAACAAATGTAGTTAATTATTACATATGCTGAAGTAAAAGCAATTACCTAAGGAACTTTCAATTCAAATCTCACACATACGCCTAAATTCATCTGATATTTGATCATTAAAATAAATCAATCTTTGTTTCCTGCCAGCCATATAATTTTAACAGGTAATTATGGTACAGAGCTACCAATGGTCTTTACAGTTCAAACAAATAGTATAATGTCCTTACTAAAGAGCGTCCCTAATTTTATTTAAGCGACCGACTGCGACAAAATATACTCGTACCATCATAATTTTTTCTTTTGATATCATACAATACGATAAAGATTCGAGTACTTAAACCTAATAAACAACCTGCCAAACTAGTCAAACTTCTTGAACTACATTTTTTACTAATGATTAGATGTTAGTAACAAGCTTTAAGTATGGTATGGCATCTTCGGCCTGTTTTAATTATGCCTTTTATGTCATCATCACTCCATTTGTGTTGTTCTAAGCCCGTAGCATGTTGTAGTACGTAGGTGCACTGAGCACTTGCACTAGCCCCCCTGTTTCGTAGTGTAAAGCATTCGGCTTGTGGTGTGCAGATGCGGGCCACGCAGCGGGCGGCGACAGCGGCGCGGCTCACGCTCGGCAGTCGCTCACTCTCCTGCTCGCTTCGGTCTGCTCTCTGCTCCTGTTAAGGACACTTCCGCGCGCCTAGCGCCGGCCACCGCGTCTCCTCTGTGATCGAGTGTTGTGTGCCTGACTGCGTTCGGTATATTGTGTATAGCGAACGCCATGCTGTGATGTTATGTCCTTTTATACTGTTGTGAGAACGATAATTTAATTAAAAGTCATAGTTTTTATACTTAATATAAATAGATGATGTAAGTTCGAGTGTGATATTGACGTAAGCGACGATTTTTGTATTAAAAATATTTAAAGAAAATATGTATTTTATTTCTAATCTAATAATCTGGTAACTAAGTAGTTGTTATATTTTGGTGGAGTGAAAATCAGGACTGGTTAAATGATAGACATGATTGTATTTTAATCGGTTTATTTAACGTTTTTCTGTTTCTCCAATAATTCCTCTTAAGTTAGTAATTACAGGTTTATAAGACAATATTTTTCGTTTTTATTTGATTTTCATAAACGTATTTTTTTAATAAACATCTCCACAATTCATCATAACACGGTCGTGCGACCTACTGTCTCAATCGTTCTAACTCTTAGGAAAATGCAAATAATATTAAACTTCAAAATCTGTCTACGATTATTCGAACAATGTTAAGTTTAGTTCGAGTGCAAGACGCTAACTAAACGAGAGGCACGGCAGCGGCACCGGTGCTCGGGGCGGATGCGCCGTGCGCCGCGCGGAGCACTCGTGTCGGCTCCGTGGCCCTCGGCTGCGCTCAGCGACGCTCAGAGCGCTACCCGCAGAACCCGCGTGCGTGTTCCACCACGCCAACCAAAGCCTGCCTGAGCATAACGCGGCCGGGCGAAAACTCCCAACGCAAGACTCTACTTGTAGAGCTGTTTACGTCACCTCATACCACTTAGAAGGCGTAACATAAGACTTAGTACACGATCACTACTCGAGAAATACCTACGACACATCCTAGATCATATCAATATATAGCCGTAGCCCGTAGTACTGTGGCAGTGTTCGAGAGCGCCGCGGCCCGCCCTAAGGAAGCGTGCCGCCCGCCTTTGTGAATACGCTTTCGCGCCGTACCGCCATTGATAAAGAATAACAATAGAAATTTGAAACTTCTCTCGGAACATAAGTTCCTAATGCAGTTTGTGGATGGCCTCATTTAAAGAGAAAACGATAAAGTAGGTAAAAAATTGCTGCATTGGTCTGCTACTCTGCTACACATATACCTACTATCAAGGTACAATAGGTATTTAATCACTTTTAGATATGACAAACAGGCGTGCCAAATTGAATTGATGATAATGCTGACCTTGCTTGATACTAAACACCATATTACTGAATTTATTTGTTCTCGCCCCATCGACCAATTGGCATTTCCACCAAAATTTTCAGAAAAAGGGTTGACGTATTATTGACGTAGAGTCAAGTTAACGCTACGCGTCTTTTCTGTAATGATAAAAAGGATACGAAAGTGTTATATGCTGTGTAATATTATTATATTGAAAGTGTCAAGAAAAATCAAAAAAGTGTACAGTAGCTCAGGTCGCGAAAAATAAATATTCGTATACCTACTCATTATAATTTGCTACACAAGTTAGTAAATAACATAGTGGATGTAAAGCATGTAATATTAAACAATAGAAAAGACGCGTCGCAACGCTCGCTTTGACTCTACGTCAATATGTCTTGGCCCTTACGCGCTCAGCACGCAATGGTATCTATGAAATTAGTTTTCCTTGGTTTAATTAAAAGGTAAACAAACAAGTAGCTTCTCGCTGAAATGCGTTAGTGGCGCACTATTACGCGGCCTATAAGATCTTGTTACCACGAATCTACTTTAAAATCACGACACGAGTGAAAAAAACTCCAGAAAGTCTAAAGCAGCACGTCGCTTACACATTTCTCCGAGAAAGTTTTTGCGATTTGTTCATCGTTTAAGTAAACTAAGGAAAAATGAACTAAAAATGAAAATAGTAGTGACGATTTTTGGTGTAAGCAGGGCGGCGTCAAAGCGTATCATTATTATTTTTAATTAAGAGTAAAATACTATACTACCTCTCTCACTATTAACCAGGCAATTTTAAACATTATAAAGATTAAAGTTACATAGTAGCCCTGTGGACAGATTTAATTCTTCTCATAAGTATGCTCCTTAAATGAAATAGAACAATGAAATTACATAGTTAAGTAAGTACATATATTTATATGATCTAGAACTTATAGTAATAATTAATTTTATTCGTGGTTCTGTTCATGATGTAAAATAAACATAAATAACACTTTGATAGAATATCGAACAGAACATATTTTAAATAAAATAAATTGACCACACATATTATAATGTGATATAAGTATCGAGTAATATTTCAATATAGCAACAACGAAATAATAAATTGCAATGCATAAAAATCATTAACTTATATCATTTATATCAAAGAATATGGCTAGACAACTCTGTTGACGTATTTAACAATTATTCTATTCGGTACCTTTTCTCTATTCGATTCCGTTTACCTCCTGTGTGATCGTTTTAAGGGTTTCATATCAAATTGGTAAAATAGGAACCCTTATGGTGCGACTGAATCCCCCTGTCTGTTCGTCCGTCACAGTTGCTTATTTCAGTAACTACTACTAATGCTATCGACATGGAATATCGACTTGAAATTTTGAATAGTTTTAGATAACTCTTGTCCAACCTTATTTAAAGAAATCAAGAAATATTATAACAAAATAATAATTGTGAAAGCGGCCGAAACGGGGGTTGAAATTTTAAAGTGGAGTTATTAGTAGTGGTAATAATGAAGTAAAAAATGGAAACAAGAAAAATACCGCTAGCTATTAAGTGAATAATGTGCACAAAACAAAAAAAAACCCTTATTAGCACAGTTTTTTTAATAGGTAATCACCAATGAACCTTAATAAATAAGCAAACTTGCGATCCTAAATAAAAGCGATTTGTTTTTAAGAAGGTAGATTAATATACCTAACCAAGCAACTATTTATATAATGATTCTTTTCAAGATACGGAACCCTCGGTGGGCGAGTTTAACTCGCACTTGACTGGTTTTTTCATTACACATCCAAAATGTCTTGAGTTTATTAGCTTATTTCTCTCAACTTTCTTATGTTATGAGAACGCAAATAATATCAAAGCCTACTGTTATTGAGGAATCACCAGGTCGTATAGTCACCAATATTGATCATTTAATTCATTATCCACATTACTATTGTGGTCGCGTACAAATTATTATGAAAAATGATTAAAAACCTTAATTTATATGACTATTCATCATAAGATTTCAACTTTGTCATATTATATTACTATCACCATCATATTATAAACATTGCGCTTTTAAGATGATAAGGTAATGTATTTTCAATAGATAGGGGTTTAAAATGACAAAAAGGGATAGGAACGATTTAAAATAAACAGTTTAAATTTTATTAAAACAAACGAATAGTGCCTATAGATATAAGGAGACTAAAAATATTGGATACATTCTCCAAAGAAAAGTAACATTCATGAAAAATGCGGTGGCGTATTTTTGGTTGACTGGTAAAATGAATGTGTTCTTACATAATTACAAAATATTTCCACTTAACAGATTATATACATAATTACATCCAATTACTCTCCTGGTCGCACTGTTGTAAGCGATTTTATGCCTCTTGTATAAAAAACGACCACTTATCCTACATCCAATCTCAAAATTTCAAGTGTACTAAAATGACTAATATCAGAATGTCACAAACCCTAAATTTCCTATAATATACAAATTTTGAGTGCTCAAAATATATTGCAACAAAGTTTAACAATTAATTTCCCTAATTTGAATTACCACCTTTATGTACTATGTTGGGTAGGTATCTATCACTGTTGGTTCCTAAAACTTTTCCAGTGACGCGTTTCTGAAATCCGCCTGTACGTGCGTGTAAACTTTTCGGATTGCTCAAAATAATAAAGCATCCTAATGAAGCTACTTGCTTTTATTCGCGCAGAGCCCACATTTATACAACAATGAAACTGTAAGTTTGTAAATCGACAGGATAATCTCAAAAAACTAGTAGGGGAAGTCCGGGAGACTTGCTCAGGTGGGAGAGTTGAACCACCTTTTAAAATTGGTAGGTTATCCTATATTTATCAGGCATTATGGGTTTCATTATCACGAGAAAGGTTTGATATACAAACCGGTATTATGATTGATCACATTTATCTATGGAATAGGTAGGTACCCACCCGTGCGAAGCCGGGGTGAATTAACTAGTAGTTATTAGTTTAAATAGTAGGATTTTGTATTTTTAAATATTATTTTTTTCAAATTTGTATTTTCATAAAAGCAAAAAAATTAAGAAAATTTCAATTTCACCACCTCCGTCAAAAGTATTTATTAGTCGTAGAGGTGTTGTAAAATGCTTTTAACTTTAGGTCCTTGAAACCGTTAAAAAAACTGATGGCTGCCGCAGAGTTTCCGACAGCCGCTGAAGAAATCCATTCTCACGGAGCATTTAATTTTTGATTAGATATAATATCCGATTATCGTTCTATTTAAATGGTGGCCATCTTTTTGTATGAACTAGGTAACTACTTATGAAATCATTTACAGGCGGATAAACTTTCAACGCCACTAAGTTCACGCTCAGCTTTCGGTGGGCACCAAATGTTAATTCTGTCGAAATATCAACCAATTACAATACCGGTAATTGCCAAATATTCGTTCAAATTAACAAAAGGAAAAGGTTTTTGTCATGCTGGGATATCTTAATTAGAAATATATCCTATACCTATATTATTACTTTACATATTTTTAATGGATTTCGTTCTACAAAATTCCTTGAAAATATGTCTTTTGCATCTTTTTAAAATTAAGATTGGATTGATGGACATTCCCATATATTTGTCAGATTTAAACACAAGATATTTTGGAAAGGACGACGATTTAGTGCAATTACACGCTAAACACACAGTTGAACCCAAATGCGATATGGCTATCGTAAATAATAAAAAACGAACAACATCAATTAAGTATTATTTATCTCCAATACCTACCAACTTTCTACAACTTAAATACTTTATTCAGTTTAACTGTCACTGTCTCTATTGATCCCCTCTACATGTTTATCTTATGGTGTTGGATTGTTGTGTACTCGTGGCTATGATCCTGAACCATTGTAAGAATTTGACCTTTTAGGATTTCGTTGTGAGCTTTTAGTAAACAGAGCCTTAACATACCGCGAAAGTTCTTGCTTTTGGTGTTAAATAGGGCAGTTTTGTGCAATATACCTAATATAATTATTATCTACTAATGGTGAAATGGAATGGTCTTCTTTTTCAGCTTTTATTCAGTGACGCGCAAGTCATAGAGACAAAAAGCAATGCTTACTCTAGTCGAAATAAATCAGTTTTCATTTTTCATTATAACCTGTTAGTAAATAGGTATTTATCTAACTAAAGCCTACCCTGACTTCAACCCCTGAGCACGCCACTAGATGCAGGGTAGGTATATCCAGGTGGAGACCACACGCTGTACCTACCTACACAGTAAACAAATAGCTACCTACTTAATAATTGAAAAGTATAAGTCCCTTGGTGAAAAAAATAACTGCCTTTAGAAATAATCTGTCATATAAGTTATAGGTAACCTGTACAACGCGTCCAAACTAAGAAAGGCCACTTGTGACTTTATATATAGCTAGAAATATATTATTTCGATTCAATATATTTTTTTAAGTATATACCTACCTATTCCATCCATTCAAAATAAAAACACAATCAGTTGAACTTTTGTCCTACAGAATCAATTGGAAAATAAAAAAATGGACGTTGCCCGCTACTTTGTCCACGTGGATTTCCTGTGGGTTTCCACGGGATTTTTTAAATCCGTAAAACCAAAGAGTTTTCTTTGATTTTCCGGGAGGAAAAATTTCCTATGTCAATTTCCAGGACGCAAGCTACCTCTGTACTTCATGCAAATAGGTTGAACGGATGGATCTTTAAGAATCCCTTGGGAACTCTTTGATTTTCCGGGATAAAAAGTAGCCTATGTTTTTGTCTCCGGGATGTAAGCTAACTCAGTATCAAATTTCACCAATATCCATCAAAAGCTAACAGACAGACAGACACACTTTCACATATTAAGTATGGATATATTGAATCAAAATATTCAAAATATATTTCTAGCTAAGACATCACAACATGGCGGGAACGACGCCCCTTTGTTAGTTTGGAGGAATATACCTTCTTTTAACGGTTAAATAATAAGTTAACTAATATCTGTAAGGTTTAACCTTAACAGCAGGAACTTAAGTTACGTCCCACAGTTGGGCACGATCTGGTTCCCGAACCAGCATCTCAGGATTTCTGCTGCTTAAATTTAGTTAATTATACCTAGCAGATACCTCAGAACTTTCACGGTAACACAGTCACAGCTATATTTTTATTATTCACAGCAATGTATACGCAGTGGTGATTTAATAAATTAAAAAAAATCCTTAAAAAATAGTTTACTGCAGAATAGATAAAATTCATACATTCAAAATATTATGCTTTGTTTAACGTTCGTGTTCGAATAAAAAAAATGTAGGTATTGTATAAAATATTTCAACATCGAAATGACTATTTGTACTCATATTATAAGTATATTGTTTGTAAAAGGCTACGATTTGGTGTTTTCCTTACATTAACGATTACGGACCGGGCTCTGTACCTATTGAAATTATCTAAGTATATTTATATCGTGACTTCATTATGAGCTTTTATTTTGCAATGTTTGTGCGTGTGTATCAACAGTCAACAGTGTTGTTACGTAAACCTAATGTAACAAATGAACAATGACTAATTAATTCCATGCTTAGTGAATTGAAATCAGTTAAGTAGGTACATTCAAAGGTGGATTTCGTAACTTCATGCTGCCCAAAAAAAACAGCGTCTAATAAACATCAAATCCAGGTAAAAAAGACAAAGAAATATTAGTATCTACCTACCCATAGCTTGGCAGCAAGCGCACGAAGGAATCTAGGTCGTATCCCTAATCAATAACTTTCAGTTATAGTTTAGAGCTAATTATTATATAATAATTTTTCATACAATGTTTTATTTTTGTTATTTATTTGTGCGTTAAACATTTACACATTATTTATGTACACCAAAACATACGTATATTATTCAAAAACATAATGTACACGCTATCACCAAACGCTCAACGTAACATCAAATACACCCGTTATGCTAAACCTACTTAGAAGAGCACGGATCCCATGGCATGGCCCGACCTCTGGTGTCCGGCGTGTCCTACCCAGCGGCATAGTCCTCAAACGATCTGCGGATGTGAACTCTACATGATTATTCAGATAACTCTACGAATTATTGCTACTTTTGTGTCCCTACGAAATCAATAAGAATTTGAATAACTGGTCTCGATAATGAACTTTAAAGTAGGTAGCTTATTTAAAATTCAATAATCCTATGTTTAGTACCTACAGGTAGATACTTCGGTTTTAGTACAAAAATTACGTTAACGTGACGCTGCGTACATATCTGTGTACATCGAATGGCCGACGTAGAACGAGACGCCTGTATTGTATTAACAACATTCGAACCGATCTCCTATCTTTTGGTCTTTTTTTATCTACTCTAGAATAGGATAGTAGCCAAGTGAAGATTAATTAGAGTGAGAGTAGAAATATCCAAAAAGAAGGATGCACGGTCAATGTGTGAGTTTTAACGAGTGCTCGAAATTGTTTCAATTAATTTATTATGCTCTAGTAATTCATTGTCTAATACTAAATTTTGATAATTTATACATAGATACAAGTAGATATCGTGAAAAATACTCCTTTCTATAGGAGCGATAAGGTAATTTTATCTAACAAATCAGCTTGGATAGTATTTAAGTTACATTGTCTAAAAGTAAAAAAAAAAATGTTTAGTGAAATTAATTGTATTAAATATCAAAATATATAGGTATCTGTTTGAGAGTCTGATTTAAGTACTTAATTATAAGTATGAGCTCATTTATTTATATATGCTTAGAATAATTGAAATAGTCCGACATAATCTTTCGTAAATACAATTATTACGTAGGTACCTATAGAGAAAATATCTTTTTTAAGAAAGAAAATTTAGTTTTTTTTCTTGTTAGTTTAATAGGTTTATAACACACGTCTTATTTTGGTTATGGCTACAACTGTCCTTAGCATTCACTATCGGAGTCTGAATTGAAAAATTATATTTTCTGAAAGAAATTATAATATTATTAATAAATAAGAAGGTAGCAGATACATCTATTATAATTTGGAGAATAATTTAGTTTTTTTTTTTAAGTTTTACACTGATTTTATTATTAAGTAGGTACTACATTCACCAAATTTTTGTTCAATGTACGAATAGATGCAGTTTGGAAAAACTCATAAAATTCAAATAACAATTTTATATTTGTACCCTGATTTCTAACCGTTTTTTCTGTATACCGAACAACTGAAGGTAGACAAACGACGTATTTTTAGTATTGAATAAATAAATTCGCTATTATTGTTTTATACGTAGAATGGATGGTGATTGATAAGCGACTGGACCTTCTGGATTAAAAGATAATCTATTAAATTGTTTCGGCGATAATACCTGTGACGTGCTCTACACCGGAAATTTATAGAAAAGTAAAATTGTACTGCTTATCATATTATAGTTCTTTGCCTTATGAGATGGAATAGTGCCAGACCCTAAACGTTAAGAGGCTTCGTCAGCTTTCACTCGGTGAAGGCACTAGGCATCACTTGCGAATTAGATACTCGATTGAAACAATACGACCCACTATTCTGTCTCAAACTTACTCAAACCGGATAAAATCTATGAGGATTCAGAATCGAGGATTTTTAATAAGTTATGAAAATAATTGCATTCGGTATGCTTACTGTACCTATAGAGAGTATAGTGATATGGCTTAGACTCGTTGGAAGTTCAAAGTGATCCCGTGGGTGTGAGATTGCAGTGCGATTTGTCCAGTGACATCATCCTCACGCAGACCGACAAACAGATCACGTTACAAGGTTGAAGTAGAGAAAAACAAAACAAACCTCTAAGAAGCGTTAATAGACATTTAGCACCTTTGGTGGCTTTTATTTAAGTACGGGAATGGAAACAACAAACCGTTTTTGATATATTTACACAATAAAAACGTAAAAAATAACTTATTTAATATTATTATCTTTCGAATACAACAACTACATCCCCGATCGAGGACAATATCTCAACAAATGTCCATTCAATAAAGTCTTAATAACCATTAATTTTTATCTTCTTCTCGATCACAAAATCTTCAACGACACCACTATAATTTAATACTTTTTAAAAAATAAGACAAAATAACTAACATTGTTACCTATTCAATTATGACAATGACCATACCCGTGTTCAAGGTATTTCTGTTGTCATATACAACACGTTTTATATATGTATATAATATATATTAATTAGTCAATTCATATAAAAACATCTTCAACCACGTTTTCATCTGTAATTGGTATATCAATTAATTCATAAGACGGATATATTATTAAATATAATTGTCATCATAATACGCTAATGTCATACTTTCTTACAAAACAACAACTACTTTTAATTAATTAATCCTAATTTAAGATTTAGCCAATATAATGTACTCAATAGACCATTATTAGGCATGCAAGGCGGCTGGCTCTCGTGACAAAGGTTGCGTAGGACTTTAGCCTAGCTTGAAACTGTAACTGATTAACCATAACAAATAGTCTCTGTTTGCTTTAAATAAAAAGTAATAAATAAATAAACTTGCAAGCAATGTGTAAAATGTAAACTCCTGGGCAATTTTTAGAGCTAATCATGTTTCAGTAGCTGATTCGCCCGGTATCACAAAGGTGGCTGTATAAAATGTCTATATTAGACTCAAGGGCCCAGCAAGCTCATTAAGAAAATAGCCCACAATGTGGAATGCTTTTTTAAAATATCTACATACCGAAATTCATATTATGGTACTTATAAAAACACCCGTGATGCGTTGTGGCAAACACAGACCAAGCAGACATAGCAGAAATCATATCGTAGCTTTCAAATACAACGAGCTGTGTTAATGAAGATAAGTCATGGCGCGTTCTGAGCCCTACATCATGCAACCACGACACAATTACTTTTTTTATCACTGGAATAAATCCTCATCATCAAGTTCATAAAAAAAAATATAATGTGGTTCAGAACGAAATCTCAGCACCCCGATCCCACGTAATCCTGTCTGTCATACCCTTAAAGTGTATTTCAAAAGCGCGAAGCTAGAAGAGGCTATGATAATTCATGATCCATTCGGCCTAATAAGTTCGCTTCATAGTGAGCCTATACGAGCTCGAATGGAGCAAAGAGTGCAAGTGTAAGTGATCCATCTACATTGAGTAGTTGAAACTGAATGATATCATGATGGGGCTACGGAGCGTCTTCCAGTCCATTCAAAAGCCCGTTGAGACGTTGTGGTATCAACTAGGACTCAGAACGCCTTATAACTTTCTTCATAGCCACAACGCGTTAAGCGGAATTTACATTACAAAATAAGTGGCATGAAATTAGCTTCACGACATTAATTTCATTATCTATTGCATGTGTAATGCATGCATTATGAAATAAGACGTTTACACGTGCAATTGATAATGAAATTAGTTTTGTGAAACTAATTTCGTGCCACTAATTTCGTAATGTAAATTCCGCTTTAGGGTCGAGTATCACGAAAGCTACGACACAAACACTATACTATGTATGTAGGGGTTGTTCTGTGATGTCCACAACACATAATTTGCGTTTTTATAAAACGGTGCCATTGCACGCGGTGTGGATGTCGAATCGAAACCACAGTTTTTTCGGCTAGTGAGCGTTTTTCTTCTTTGAGCCTAGCATATTATGTATATTATCACTGCACAGAGTAACTGCTGAGTTTTCTCGCCGGCTTTTCTCGGTAGAATCAGCTTTCTGAATAGTTGGTAGTTTTAACATACTTACATGAAATAAATTTTTTTTTATTTATTTATTTATTTTCAATGGCTACGACAGGTGTTATAAACAGTGAAACGTTAAATTTATTTAGTACTATGATTATTTAGGACCGATTTTAAGTAACCAACGTAATAAGTCTTAAGTTGATTTCAAACTAAATCTTAATATCGCTCACGCTACTTTTAAAAGTACTTTTATTTAATTTATGTATTATATTATATTTCCGTAGTTTGAAGGCAACTGTATCCGAGAGTAAAATATTTGCTATTTTGGCAGGTTTTCATAACAAAAACTGTCATTACGCCCAATTTTATTCTTGATTTTAAACGTTTTTGGTAAAATCGGCGGTACTTCTTCTACATGAAAGAGCCTTAAGTAGTCGTTAAAATAACCGCAATAATTAGCTACTTCTCATGATTCGCGGCAGTTTCTAATCCATTTTACACATTGCTCAATCTATCTCTTTATATCTCACTGCATGAAATAGAAACGACCGGTGTGCGAGATTTTACATCTCACTAATGTTGATAGAACTCGAGCGTTGAAACACTAAAGTGTTAAAGTAAAATGAATTGTTTTAGAACTCAAATTCTTCCATACAATATTGTCTTGGGAGAGATTTCTCTTGAAACATTGTGAAATCGAAATTTGTTGTACTGAATTTTTATACTTTAAATTAATGCTGTTTGATTCAATTTTACTCTTTATTGTGTTTCGACGCTCGAATTCTATCAAAGTTAATGAGATGTAAAAATATCTCATGCTAAGCACACGGATCATACTGGATCGTGTAATCGATGACAATAATATTATATACTTAGTAACGGAGACCACCAACAATATTGTCACGAAGCCTCCGCCTCTTTACCAATGTTCGACTAAAAAATAATAATTAACACTACAAAACGAATTCGCACTATTGACACTAAGGTTAAAAAGGTCTGGATAGATACAAAACGTACGGCAACAACACGACAGAATATTACACTGTAAAAATTCGCACATTGAAAACAAAACTGACCCAATCTAAAATCTCTCTCGATTTGCCAATTAAAGATTTTGCGCTTGAATTAAACGAAAAATGACAAAGTATAAAGTGACACTGGTATCATCTAGTGAAGATCTAGCAAACGGATAGAAGTTACACGACAGAAGGATCTTTAAAACGGACGTATTTTTTTCTCGTAGAATTAAAATTGTTGTAGTTGTAACCCAGAACTGTTAATTTAAGGATAGTGCCATTTTTGTTACCAATTTGCGAATTCGTAATACAAGGAACAGTATGAAGCACGTCATACACACAGCCGCTCGCAACTGCTTAGTGAAGCGAATGCTTTGCAATGTGGACGCCTCAATTAGTACCTATATCTTCTACTCTTAATCGTCGCGGGTCGCTGCCGTCATAAGGTCTGTCCAAACCTTAAGAAAATTATTGTTGTAATTCGTGCCAATTTACGGTAGGTATACATTTGCATTACAGCAATGGTTTTAGATACATATAAGGTAGCAATGATTATAATATTCATTAAATCACCGTTTTAATACTTTTAACTGTTCTATAGTACCTAATATTATCTTCGCTACCTTGTAAGTATTTATATGCCAAATACCACGTACTTCCGCATACAGTCATTTCTTTAGAATCTATTATGGTCTCAGGTCTACTACTATTCATTCTTCTAGGAATATCGGATTCTTGTATTGTATTTCACTAATTGTTAAGACACGAGATTCGAGTTTTGCATTTAAATTGTATTCACAGCTATAGAATATTTAGCAAAAATAAATGAACTGCACTGTGGGCTCTCGCACCTATCGGCTGTAATAATTGTACTCCTACTTTAAAATATACAAATACTTAACGCAAATATAATAATATGTATTCGTTAGATTTCGTGGCAAAAAATATTACTATACTGGCCGGAATGTCGGCTATATGCTTGAACATAACGCATAAGTAACGAGTTAAGATCATTTTTGGTGTTTTTCTGATAAAGATGTGTAAAACGGGCACAGACATAAACTTACAGTCTATAGACACCTCGCGCTCGCGGCGACGCGCGACGAGGGCTCGCGCTCGGCGCTCCGAGGCCGCGAGGCGCGGGCGTCGTGCATCTCGTCATCGCGCGCAATTTATTATCATAAGTACAGCACTAATAGAAGTTTCGATCATAGTCCGGCGATCGCGGGACGTGGGAGTGCGACGCACGTTAACGTAAAACTATAACCTCGTATCGCGCACATTCACTAGTGGTGTAGGTGTCCAGTGAGTCCGAATCATCGCGGCGACAGCTGTGACGACCGAGGCCAGGAGCAGGCCGAGGCTCGGCAGCGGCTGGGCGGCGGCCGCGGGCGCCTGATACGGCACCGAGCAGGTCGCCACGCGCTCCTCCACGGGCGAGCACCACTCGGCTTCGGGCCGCGGCGGCTCGCTCAGCCGCGCCTCGCAGCGGTAGCAGAGCCGCCCCTCGCAGTACCAGTAGCAGCACTCGTCGGCTCCGTAGTTGGATTTATTCGCCTGTGCGCCCGTCTCTGGTATACGCGGATCTGGAAATTAGGTCGATTTGTTTTAGAATTGAATCAGACGAAGACGAGGTAAGTCTCTGGTCGTTTGGATTACTATTTAGGTTAGTCGTTACTGAAGTCTCTTAAAAAGAAATATCAATTCAGAATGAAAGTAGATACATTTTATCTTCGAATGAAAAAGCTAAAAGTATCGTACAATAAAGAGTACCTAAGTAGGTAAATATAGGAAAAAAATCAATGATTTCTCGTTTTTCTCGCCAAGAAGCAACAATTGGTCAAAGTGATATGAAGGTGCAGCTCACAGATGCTATAGCGAAAATTTCGAGGAAGGTAATCACGATTTCCATCAGGCGCAAACCTATAAAAAAGACTACCGGTGGAGGGATCGGCGACTTGAAAAAGGCTGGTGGATAAGGAAAGTGGACCGTGAAAGGTGGCACACTCAAAAAGGCCTACGTTCAGCTGCAGTGGCCACTAACTGATTGATGATAAAAAAATATTATGCTAATGATTATAGTTATTGCTTACCAAGGCATAGGAAGGTGGGCTCGCCGGCGTACTGGGTGGGGTATGCGGGCGCGCGATCTGCCGGCAGGAAGTAGGGGCAGTGCTGCTCAACGAGCTGGCAGACGGAGAGGCAGGGCTTGAGGCGCACGAGGGGCCGGCCGGGGCCCGCAGCTGCGGCGCGCACCCAGCGGCCCACGACTCCGCCGCCGCGCCGCCGGTCCAGGTGACCTGCACATCCAGTTCAGCTAGGGATTTCTTTACAAAATACAAAGTTAGCTCTTGACTGCCATCTCACCTAGTGGTTACAGATGATGCTGTCTAAGATGGAAACAGGCTAACGTTTTTCTTGACGCTAACTTTTATCCTTGTTACATGGGTAGTAGCATGTCCTTCATAAAAATTTCAAGGCCTAGTATTTACACACTTTTGTTTAAAAATATTACCCTAACAGAACAGAACCCTAAAAATGAGAACGAGGAGATTAGCTACGTCACTTGTCCAGCATGATATTAAAATATGCTGATGGATTTTTACCGGTAAGAAAACAAGAACATGGGTCCTACACCATGTTCTTGTTTTCTTACTGGTATTAAAAGAAACCAAAATTCAAATAAGTTTTTTTGTTTACACCTTTTCCCAAGCCCTTTCCCGAATCAATCCAAGTACTAAAATCTACTCCAGAATATATTGTCAGTAACTATTCCCATGGGGCACTCTATTTTTCAATATTTCTTTTTCTTTTTCACATAAAAAATGGGACGGGCTGTGTCGTAAAACACGGCTATCAGTCTAAGCCGTAATGTCATCCATCGTAGCTGAAGTGATTACGGGTAATAATTTAGAAGGAGCATTAACCACCGAAATATTGTATAATGCGTCCGAACTAACAAAGGGAAAAGTTTCCACCCTGTTGTAACGTGACTTCTTAGCTAGAAAAATATTTTGATTACAAATATTTTCAATATAGTATTTTTACAGGATTTATTTCTACAAAATCTATTGAAAATTGGTGTAACAAAATCGAACAACAACAACGTATACCTAATATACGAACAAGTTAAACTAATAATAGTGCTTTACATGGTCGCTCTAAATCGAGCGTGAACGCATGCTGTTCCAATAAATCCAATCAACATTTACATGACGATATTTTAACAACGTAAATCAATCAACATTTAGCAACCTACTTTTTTTACCCGACTGCGGCAAAGCCGCAAGCTGGAAGGGTTATGATTTCAGCAGTATGTATGTATGTAAGTATGTATATATGTTTGTATCTACATTCTGTGTGTTCCACCAGTACTACTGTAGTACTACATAGTACTACACTGCCCAGTAGTTTAGGCACTACGCCTAAACTACTGGGCCGATTTTGATGTCAATTGATTCGTTGTAAAGGTGCCATAGGCTATATTTTATACAAAAAAAACTTACCTAACGGATGTTACATCAAAAAAAAGTGGAGGTCTCCAAAATTTTTTTTTTTTTGTATCGAGTAGGATGTCAAATGAAAGAGGAAAAAATTCTGAGCGCCGTGACCGCCTGCCTTCGTCACCGTCCTCAAACATGCGGAGTTAGATGTTGTGTTGTCATTACCTACGCGCTCGAGGTGCCGCGCGTGCCATCTCGCTGTGTGCTCCGCGGGCGCGCGCCGTGACCGCCCGCCCTCGTCGCCGTCCTCAGCGCCCTCTTCCACCCAAAGCGGAACCATTGTGCTACACGCCCAACGTCGATACGTCTCCTGTAATAGAACAAACGGCAATCTTCATGACAAATTCGTACATTCTCATGTACACAGCTGGTACACAGAACCGGACTAGTCCTCTTTTAACTCAAAATCATTTTTTTAAATAATATTCTAGCTACGTCGATCTCTGTTATTATCCATACTATCCATATTCCATATCTTTACTAATATTGTAAACAGGAAAGTGTGTCTATCCATCTTTTCACGGCCCATCTGTCTGACTGTTTTAACGAAATTCATTACAGAAACAGTTTGCATCTTAGGGAAGGCTACTTCTAACTGGCTTGCTTACTGGCTTTTAAACCGGAAAATCAAAGAGTTCCCACGGGATTCTTAAGAAACTTAAATCAACTGGAACGAATTCGGGAACATCATCTTTTTGGCAGAGATAGCTTGCATTCTGGAGACGGTTCTAGGGTACCTATCTACTTTTTATCCAGAAAAATCAGTTTCCCGTTTCCCTCGGAATTAAAATACAAATAAATCCACGCTGACGAAGTCATTATTCATCAACGAGATACAGTTTTCACTACTTAGTGCTTACCGATTTGATACAAAAAATCTAATTTAGTTCTCTTATCTTATCGTCGTAAGTAATAGCACGGTAATAGCGACGGCAAGGGCTACCGCTTTTGTCAGATTTTTTCGAATTCAAGCAATGAGAACTTGTGACGTTCAATTTACGTACGTTGATTCTGTCTTCTGCTTAGCATTTAGTCACTAGCACATCACTAGTATGCTCTTATGTTTTCGTGGACAATGGATCCCGTTTGAAGCACGAATAGGCACAGATAAAATATACCTATTTACTGTACATCACAAAAGATACCCTTGCTATTATAAGAAGATGTAGATTTACGAGCTGTACCGCCATTAAAGGGCTGAAGCGGTAACAGCTGGCCAGTCCCTTCTCACATTTATCGTTATTCAGCATTTTTCCAGCGCGCACGATATCACGTCGTGAGTGATTAATTAGACATCAAGCGACCGCAGCGCCCCTACTGTTTATCTCGGCTAGCCCGGCTAGTATTTTGGTAACTTCTTGACGCAATTAGGTATCTACCTATCGGCCATCTCTAGCGAGAAATTGCGTTCATGTTAAAAAAACCTGCATCTCCATCTAGAGTACGCCATTTGTCTCCAAAATACGAATTTGGCACGCCATGCTTACAGGATATGCGATTTTACCTAAACACACTAATATTATAAAGGCGAAAGTTAGTATGTTTGTGTGTCACTCTTTCACGCAAAACGGAACTAAACGGATTTGGCTGAAAGTTAAAAAGGAGACAGACTATACTCTGGATTAACACATAGTCTACTTTTATCCCGGAAAATAAAAAATAAATAAAAAAGATTCCGACGAATTGAGAACCTCCTCCTTTTTTTGAAGTCGGTTAAAGAGTTCCCCAGGATTCAAGAAACCTATATCCACGCGAACGAAGTCGCGGGCATCAGCTTGGTCGCGGCACCTTAATACATATGTAAATATGTATGTGTATGTGTATGCATATACCATATTCTAGCAAAATAAGCGATTATGATTATGATTACCTACGTACGAGTACATCGGACGTTACAATTAACAACCTATTATCGTTTAGCCAATGGTCCAATACAGTGCCCCTTTTATGACGATTTCTTTATCTTATAGGTGCTTAAGGCCCATTGACATGAGCTCTTAACACTAGTGTGTACACTGTACAACCAATTAACTTTTCTATAATAAAAACATAAGATAAATGTTGCAATGTTTCTCATACCAATGAAAATCCGCGCTATTTGCCTACTGGTATCATTACTGGTGCAGTTCTTCGTAACTAACTATGACCGACTGTATTCCATTCATCTGGATCTTATATGTAGATAAATTTTCAGCTTTTATAAAATAACGAAGCCGTTTTTTATGACCCGTTCGCCCGTTCGTTATTTGATTTAGGTAATTGTCATTTGTCACCATAGTTTTTGAACTTTGTATACCTAGTTGCATTTGTTTTGGTATTGCTATTGACGATATTGATGCGATAGACTTTACTAACCAGACAATCCAATTTCATACAATTCCCGGTTCTCTGTATCAACATACCAATCATATTTGTTAGCATTGTTAGAGCGGACTGCGGAAATATGTGCATACTGCATAAGCACTCAAGTTATTACTTTACACAAGTATAACTTGCTGCATATACATGTATTTATGCTCTATTATTTTCTCCGACGTTTTTTCAAACAGTGCTCCAAGCGCTTGAATGTAATGCCGGTCTAAGAGCTCGTGGGTAATTTTAAGGAGTTATTTGATTACAGCATAAAGTTAGCGCGGTCCTTCAAAGGTTCTTCAGTCAGATAATAGACAGTACTTAATCATCATCATCATCATTTTGACTCACACAATGCATGAAACAAGCGTTATTAGGGTATAAAGTGGAGTTTTTGATATTTATTCAAAAATAGCTAAACGAGGTGCACGCATTTGCCACCGCGGTCCCGTATTGGTTCCTAGTGGATTCGTCTGCCGCTTCATATTCATTATGATACTTAAATATTTAATATGGGTATTAAAAAAATAAACACCCTTTTATCATTTTAAAAACAAAAAATTAATGCCCCATAACAGCTTGCAAACAAGAAAACCTACTCGGGCCCAAGGTCTACAAAACTAAAAATGATCGGCTATTATTATCAAGCATTTTCTAAAAATTTACTACGGGATCCCGGGTCTTACCAAGAATCATACATTGTAAAATTTTATATGCCGTGGAAGAAAGTCATCTTCAAGGTAAATTGTATATGAAAAGAAAAACAAAAGGGTTGCTTGCCCGAAGCATTTAATTTTACTCACAGTAAGGTCAAGCCGCTTGAGATTGAGACTATATTGTTCTTTAAAGTAGTGAAATAAAAGAGGAGTTATTTTAGATTACTTCTCTCAACTTTTTTATTGCAGTTTATATGAAAATGCAACGTTTAAGGATTTTAATATTCCTTTTAATATTTTATTTACAAAGGTATATTCATAAAGTAACTTAAGAATGCGGAGTCTTCTTTTCTTGATTACCTACCTTCTTTAAACAATACACACAGCGAGATACAATGAGAAAATTACTTTTAAAGATAGAATAATAGGAGTTAAAAGAAACGGGATCGCAATCAAGCTTACTTTTTTATTACTTTGCAAGACATTATTTTTAATGTCTTGACCATATTCATTTTTCTAATTACGTCGTTTAAAAATGTCGGTTACTCTGGTTCTCCTATGGATCTCATCATTTCTGATTTAATGACGTAGACAAACTCCAACCATATAGCCCTCTTCATCATCTGCTGCGTGACTCGGAGCTTTAAAGCATACAAATGAAGTGCGGAAATCTCTCTAGTAAATCTTTATCCAGTAGTGGATGTTCGCTTCAGCTTTACTCTCTCTCTTTCGTCACAGAATCTTGGCCAATATTTGGAATCGTCCGTGTGCAGTGGGGCTTAAGAAATTAGGACAAATGAAGTATGCGAGGCCATTGTCTCGACAGATCGGGGGCGGAATGGAATACTAATCAATCATACCGCAATTCCCTCGATGTTTTTGTGGGCGACTCTATCGCGTCGTAGTCTGTGTTAGCTAGCCTTATTATCTTCTTTCTTTTTTACTGAAATATCCGTGTCAAAGCACTGTTCTACACAGACAGCTATTATGTCTAGTTTGCTGATGTCTGATACGAGTGTTTTTTTAAATTCTAATAAACCACTAGCCAACACTACCCATAATATTATAAATGCGAAAGTGTGTTTGTTGATTGATGTGCCCTTCAATCAAACCATGGATTTTTACATGGATGTAATTAAAGACCTGAAGGATAACAAATAAAAAGTATCCTATATACTTTTGTCCCGGAAAAATTAAAAAGTTCCCACGGGATTTTTAAAAACGGGATTTTCGCGAGCATCATCTAGTCCACAATAACGTATCAACGTATGAATTATACATCCATGATGAATACAACGTCATCTTCGTTTATTTATTTACTAAACAAAACATTTTTAATTATTGTGAAATGCTAATTTTTAAATACACATGAAGTTCGGCCTTAATAAATGAGTAGGTATATTGATACCTACCGACAATGTTAAGAAAAAATGAAGTTAAAACATTATATATGTATTTGTGCCAAGCGGTTTACTAGTGGAACCCAATCAATCATACAATAATAATTAATCCGACATGTCTGTATTAGCATACATCACAACAAGAGACAAGCTTCTATCGTGCCCTACTTTGCGATTTCATGTCAGCGTACAATATATCAAATGATTGCATTGTTCAAGCAGCTTTAAGAAGATCTATGGGAGGCAGTTATAGCTAGATACCGCCTGGCCCATATCGTCTGATAGTAGATAGTAAACTAGGTCACTATTTTTTCTCCTACTCTGAGGTAGCAAGATGATAAAGGAACTTAATGAGGTTTTTATTTTATCACTACCCATATTATTATAATTTTATTGCTGGAATACCTTTATAAAAAAAACGTTAAAAATATTGTTGAAGCCAAACAGAAACTAAACTGACCGATAGTTATGATGTACATAATAATCTATCTAATTACGGGATGGCAAATCCATCTATTAATTATTATTATAATACAAAAATTGCTAGCTTTAAGTTTTATTGTAATATTTTCAATATAAATTTTGAGACCATTAAGTAAAAAAAAAAAAAAATTGCGTAAGTGTTTGTATATTTTTATGGCGGTGTACTTACATACTGAAAACTCTAACTGTTTTTTTGCTTACTCTTAAATTACTTATTTCGATACTTAAGAATTCTCAATCTTATGCAAAGTCGTTACATAAATCAAAAGTTTTCAATTCATTCTCCAATACAACTATAGATATTGAATCTGCTAAATAAACATTGACGCCTAATAAGCTACTTTAACTAGTCAAAACCAGCGGCCTCGGAAAGGAATTACTGGAATCGAGAGGAGGCATAATGTTCCTTTAATGGCCCAAGTTGAGCAATAACGCTATATAAAACGGGATGATAGACGAACACGAAAACTACAGTCATCCGCATCGTTCGCATTACAACGTGATTGTCATAATCCCTCTCGCAATTCATATTTCATTTCACTCTAAACCTACTTATACCTAACCGAATCTCTCTCTTTCTCTCCGGTCGTTCCTTTATTAATAAAGATCGTGATCCTGGCCAGGTCCCAGTCTCGAGTGGATCAGATGTTTCCATTTTCTTTTATCGGTGGTCATCAGCTGTTGGTCAGACATCTTGTTGGTGAGCGGCCGCAATGCTTTTCTGCCTTAATGTTGCCAGTAACAATTAATACAACTCAACAGTTTATTAAAACTTAAAAGAAGATCAACGGAACAAAGTTTTGTTCGACATTGAAATAAATCTATTTCGTCCATAGGCAACAAGTGTAAATAATAAATTTATAGCACCCCTGACAAGTGAAGATTACAGTAACTAGAAAAGAGCTGATTGATAACTTTCAAACGGCTGAACTGATTTTCTTGGATTATAGCTAAGAACACCAACATCAAGCCACCTTTCAAACAACAAAAACTAAATTAAAATTGGTTCATTAGTTTAGGAGCTACGATGCCATAGACAGATACACAGGTACACACGTCAAACTTATAACACCCCTCTTTTTGGGTCGGGGGTTAAAAAGCGCAGCGTAGGCAAATACCCCACTGGACAGGCGACATCAAACAAGTCACAGGGAACCGCTGGATCCTGGCGATGCAAGACCGCTTCTTGTTGTCCCAACAAGAAACCTAATATGTCCAGCAGTGGCCGACCATCGGTTGACGAAGACAACAACGTACAGTACATAAATTATATTTTTTACAATTAGGTACATATTATGGATTTAGTGTAAATACAGTATACCATTCCTATATGTATACAATTTTGAAATTTTAATTTATAGATATAGAACTCAGTTTTTTATAATTATTTGGCGTGCCCATCTGTGGAATGATCAAGTATTCATACAAAACAATCAAGACTTCTTTGTCTACGCATCTAGAGCAGTACAAAGGATGAACTGACATAATGAAAAATGTCAACACAACAATTGTAGATATATGTATACATACAAGCAATATACAAGAGGTATATTTGTAAAATTATTATCATCACATATTAAACTGAAAACCAAAAATATAATGTATTGAAATGGCTTTTAAACGCGATATTTTAAGGCTACGGTGATTCTACGGCGCAGTTTATCTACACATAATTTCGATTATTCATTTTATGAATATTGAGTCCATAGTACCTTCTTCACATTACATATAAGTGTATGCTTCCTCATGAATAAAAAAATTAGTACCTAGTTTATGAAACCACAAAACTGTGATGAAACTTTTGCATAATGAGAATTATTAACACACGAATGGGAATTTAAAAAATCTTGCTATACTCGCATTGCCACATGAGAAATATATAATAATAGATTTAGAGCCTGTGAGGGCCAGACCTTCGTTATTATATAAAAGCTGAAAGTTTCTCTGCGCATTGTCCCCAACACAGGGAGGAACGATCAGCGACTATGAAGTTTGCATCATTGTGGCTTTGGCAGCAGGTACAAAGACGTATAAAATCTTTCGTCAAAGTATAAAGTCAATTTTTTTTATATTTCAAAAATTGTCTTAAAAATTCACATACAAATCTTTAAGCACCTGTAATTTTAAAACTACATATTTTTAGAAAAATCTAAAAAACCACAGACACAGATATTAGTTTCTAGAATATGTCTGCAAAATTTCATGGACTTTGGTTGCTTAATATTCAAATAAAAATTGGGACTACGATTGTATGGAGTAAGTAACGAAGAGAGCCCTGTTAAAGTTTGATTGGTTAAATATTCAAATAAGAGCCAAACTACGATTATTTGAAGCGCATTACAATAAACTCCTCTTAAAATGTTAACGGTCACCGTACGGACATGACACACCTCGTCCGCGAGGATTGACGCGCAGGCGGTTATTGCCCCACTGACCTCGTAAGCCAGATTAATGACTACGTAGAAGCCATGACTCAGTTCAATAGAAGTGACTATGAGTCATTTTTATTAAAATAAAATATAATATGGTCGAATAGACTCCTGAGACATCCAAAACGGTATCTTGTTAATTGAATGACGATATTGGGAATTGTGTGGAAGATAGCTTAGTGGTTAAGCGTCGGCGTCCTATTCAAAGAGTTCGATCCCGGCTTCTAAAGTTTCGGATATAAAATGTAATTATGTTGCCAAAAAAATCTAAAATGACTACTTATAACTTAATTTTTCTTTGTGCACCATCCGGCATTTCGGTCATTTAATTCTTTCACCAAATGTTGCTTGTTAAATGATTGCTGTAACAATAAAGCCTCCTTTGCACCCTTATGTATAATTTCTTCTGTGTGTTATTTATACGGTTGTGAGTGCAATAAAGAATTCTAAATAAAAAATGACCATTTGCCCCATTTCTATTTTTAGGCAGCATTTTATGGTCCATAAGCTTGCCAGAGAAGTATTTATAATTATTTTCCGGTGGATTACACGGCAGAAAAAGAGAAAAAAAATAAACGAACGTCTATGTTATACTTGTAATCCCTTTATCAGGGTCGCCGCGTGTTGATCACGCGGTTCCGCTGTCAACCGTTCTCGGAACTGATAAGCCATTGAAATATACGTGCCCACTGCCTAGGTATCATTTCTTCTGTAATCCATACCAAAATTATTAATCTCTTTATCTGTCATTAAAAGTATACGTCTTACCTATGTAGTGTGAATGGTTGTTTACAAACGAAAAGTTTCATTTCAGCCTTTAAAAAGTAAGTCATAAATTACTGCAGGCGATAAAACACCGTAATGATGCGATGAAATTATAAACTTCATTTTCATTTCAGTGAATGAAATAAAATCGACTAAAACCACTGAAAGGGTCATATAAAAGTACCTACGCTGGAAGACAACATGACAGTTATTTTTTGTGCCGATACGAAGCATCCCCCCGAGCGTACCGGGAATTGAAATTGACTCTTGTTAAATGTTCTGCGTGTTGACAATATGTTGACAATAATTGTCTCATCACTAGCATTTAGTTCCGAGTATGCTCACATGACGCTTATTTCTGCTATCAGCGTCAAAATGGTGAAAATCGACTTCTGTCAAAAACAGGTCGGCAATCGCTGGTCTAGCGTATGAATAGAGATCATTAACTAAAACACTAAAAATCTTCAATTATGAATGAAAACGAAACTGTGAATTATCTTTAGCCGTATTTTATTAAATTTTATTATTTTTAACCCCCGACCCAAAAAGAGGGGTGTTATAAGTTTGACGTGTGTATCTGTGTATCTGTGTGTCTGTGTATCTGTGTATCTGTCTGTGGCATCGTAGCGCCTAAACGAATGAACCGATTTTAATTTAGTTTTTTTTGTTTGAAAGGTGGCTTGATCGAGAATGTTCTTAGCTATAATCCAAAAAAATTGGTTCAGCCGTTTAAAAGTTATCAGCTATTTTCTAGTTTTCTCGTAGAAAAGAAGGTTAGATAACCCTTAGGTTCATAATATTCAAGGCATTCAAGTGTCAATTGACAAATGTCAAGCTGTCAAGATGGACGTTGCCTAGATATACATAATTATTTATTTGAAAATGATTTGTCGGGGGTGTTGAAAATATTTAATTTACACTTGTAGTCAATTTATTTGTAATTATCTGACTTGACCTTCAATCGTAGATCGTACTACGTACACAAATTCAATATCTACAGGCGACAACAAAATAGGTCAAAAGAAAGTGCATTAAAAACCGCTTCATCGCCCTTGGACAAGCTTCTCTATTCTGAACGAGAGAGCTCTTCTCAAGTATTATGAAGCGTGTCATAATTTTGCCACTACATTGAAAAGTTTAGCGCTATGAAGCAAGCTGTGTTGCATATCTCTCTCAGGGATAAAATTCGGGACGAGATAGAAAGAATAAAAGCGACCGCCATAGCTCAACGGACTAGCATGCTGAAGTGGCAGCGGGCAGAACCATACAGCCCATGGAACAGACGTGCTCTGGAATGGAGACCGCGTCTCGGTAAGCACAGTGTAGGATGACCTCCAGCCCTTGGACCGATGACCAGAAGAATGTAGCGGGAAACGAGTGGATGAGGAAGGTGGATGAGGATTACATAATAATACGAAAGTTGTAAATGGTTTATCGTGTAGTTAGTGTTGGAAGCAATAAGATAATTCCATAATCGGAATAATTTAAGGCAAAAAGGATTCTGGTCGCCAAAAAAGCAAATGATTGGACGATTATAATACAGGACAGGGCTTAGTAACCCGAATTTAAAAGAGGCGATTTTATTTAGAGAAACTTTTTGCATGATGATGACATGAAGAGAGCGCGCGATGATGATGATGAAATCATTTTAACTGCTTAGAATAATAAGGTGACCTTGTTTGAAAACCAGGACTATGGTACCTACTCGAATAACGTACCTATGTACTCAGATAACGTACTTAAGAGGGGTCTCTCCGTCACTCGCTCCATACAAACGTGGTTCGTCTGTCATTGGAATACTAACCAATCATACTCAATGAAATTTTGTAGAAACGTTCCGGAAACTAATATCTATGCCTGTGGTTTTCCAGATTTCCGTTAAAATATTTGGTTTTAAAGTTAAGCGGTCTTAAAAATTCACATACAAATCTTTGAGACACTGTAATTTTAAAACTACATATTTTTAGAAAAATCTAAAACATCACAGGCACAGACATTAGTTAAAGATGCAAGTTCATGTATTCTCATGTCATGTGATCCGCTTCATAACTCTGTAGGTATTTTAAAAAATTTCATCATAATACCGGCGCAATTTAATCATGGATATCGAGATTATCCATTTTCTAATAGGTACATATAATGCACCGCCAATATGATCATTTTATTTTTGTTACAGAAGGAAAATTCTTTTGTTTAAAGTTTTTACAAGACATCGACCATCTTACCAGGACGCATTAAGTACTAGTAGTCACATTAACAGGGCTCTCTCCGTCACTCGTTTCCACTCGTTTCATACAATCGTAGTTCCAATTTCAGTTGAATATTAAGCAACCAAAGTCCATGAAATTTTGCAGACATGTTCTAGAAACTAATATCTGTGTCTGTGGTGTTTTAGATTTTTCTAAAAATATGTAGTTTTTAAATTACAGGGGCTCAAAGATTTGTATGTAAATTTTTAAGACCGCGTAACTTTGAAACCAAATATTTTAACAGAAATCTGGAAAACCACAGACATAGATATTAGTTTCTAGAATATGTCTGCAAAATTTCATGGACTTTGGTTGCTTAATATTCAAATGAAATTGGAACTACGATTGTATGAAACGAGTGACGGAGAGAGCCCTCTTAATTGATGGTTAGAAACAAGGAATTTAAAAGCAAGTATAACCTTACAAAGCCATGCCCGTGACTTTATCTGCGCAGATAAAAATTTGTAAAAATCCCGTGGGAATCTTTGATTATCCATAATAAAAGTATCCTAAGTCTAGGATGCAAGCTATCTATGAACCAAATAGATAGATGATGTCTACGAATCCCATGTCCTATGTCCATTTATGGGATACAAGCTATCCATGTACCAAGTTTTGTCAAAATCGGTTTTACGGATGGGCCGTGATAAGCTGGCAGACAGACATTTTCGCATTTATAACATTATATTTACGATATGGCCTACGACGGCTACGATGGAAAGTTTCCTGCAAATTAAGACTTCGATCAATGAGGTATAGAAACCGAATCGTTTGTTCGGTTTCCTCATAATCAAATTATGAAGGCCATCTAGTGACGCTACTAAGAATATATTTTATTCAATGGGGAAATTTATCGCTCGCAAGGCGTGTGAGGGTGACAGTTTAACGCGAACAAATTGCTACAAATAGGGGCACATCTTCGACAGGTATCTCCGGCACAATGCCGGTGCTCCATTCACTATATTCACAACATCGTCTATAGGATTTCCTCCCGCTGCATTTTCCTTATAAGTTCTGATATCGCATGCTTATTAAGTATATAATGACAGTGCCTAGAATTATGCTTTAGAATTTTTTAATTATAAATGAATACCTTTCCATGAACTAAGGCTGGCCAGTATAAGAAGTTAATCAGGCTATTCAGTATACTTCCATTGTCTATATGGATGAAGTACCTCAACATGTATCAAAATCACTACCTCTGTGCGTTTGTTTGTTGTTTTAACGGTTTGTTGGTTTCTCCTTCAACGTTGCAACGGGGCAGGAACAAACACAGGTTTTAGTGGGTGTAAGCCCCACATAACCTCTCCGTTTCCCCTGACGGAAGGGTATGTGTTAGGCATTTCCTGTGTATAAAAAAAAAGGGGGCAACGAATGGACGTGATTTTTTTGCATGGTAATACCTATTTAAAGACCTGGAGACATATGCTACTTTTTAGGGTTCCATACCTCAAAAGGAAAAACGGAACCCTTATAGGATCACTTCGTTGTCTGTCTGTCCGTCGTGTCTGTCAAGAAACCTATAGGGTACTTCCCGTTGACCTAGAATCATGAAATTTGGCAGGTAGGTCTTATAGACACAAGTACATGAATAAATCTGATAACCGCGAATTTGTGGTCACATCATTTGAAAAAAATTAAAATATGTTTCAATTTTCAAAGTAAGATAACTATACCAAGTGGGGTATCATATGAAAAAGCTTTACCTGTACATTTTAAAACAGATCTTTATTTATTTTTATATATAATAATAGTTTTTGATATATCGTGCAAAATGCAAAATGTTGGAACAATACCCGAGTACGAAAGCCTCAGTGCGCGAGTCTGACTCGCACTTGGCCGGTTTTTATCCTGAAAAATCAAAGAGTTCCCACAGGAGTTTGAAAATCTAAATCCACGCGAGCAACTTACATAGTGGGCATCAGTTAGTAATATATGTATAAAAGAGCAAACTGACTGACTGATATATCAACATAAGCTCGAACCTTTGGATCTATTGTATGATTGCAGGTATACCTATAGGTTTTCTCGTAGACTCTCATTACGAAAGGATTTTTAAAAATCCACATTTAACGCAGGCAAGGCTGAGGATCCAAGCTAGTAAACTACTAAAGCATGTGAGGCTGACAGGTAAACGGGAACAAATTGCTACAAATAGCGATGTAGCTTCGACAGGCAACCCTGCACAATGCCGGCTCCGAGCCGCCTGTACAATTTCCTTTTCACTGAATTTTTCTTATTCCTAAAATACCTACTTATAAAAATGTCAGCTTGTTTTTAATGAGTAGAAGTGCTTAAAGCAAAGATTCGCGTGGGCACATTTTAATATTTTTCTAAAAGAACTTAAGTTTTAATATACATAGTACTGGGCTCTATAATCTATTATTCTTTCGCCTACATTTACGTCACTGAGACCAGCTGAAATCTAAAACCAGAGAATACTTAATAGTACCTTCAGGTATAAAATAATATAAAATAATCACTCCAAAAATGTTTAAGTATTTTAATGTGTATCGGTGTTTCTGTCTGTCTGTCCGTCTGTCTGTCTGTCTGTCTGCGTGTTATTTTTTCACGGCCCAACAGTTTAACCGATTCTGACGAAAGGTACAGAGTTAGCTTATATCCCTGGGACGGACATAGGCTACTTTTTATCATCAATTTGTATGAAATTTAGTACCGATTTAGCTTGCATCCATGTAATTAACATAAGCAACTTTTTATCCCGGAAAATCAAACAGTTCCCACGGGATCTTTAAAAACCTAAATCCACGCTGACGATGTCGCAGGCATCCTCTAGTAGGATATATTTCGGAGAGTGTGCACAGGAACTTTTCGAACTTGTCCCCCTTCACCATTTTACCACCGAACCGCAAGACGTCGGGCGAGTTTCCATCCTTATGCCGTTCCATCTACACACACGAAACTGCCTTTCCATCAAAGATGTGCGACGTTGCTTAGCTTTAATCTCCCTCTCCGCTTAGCTACGTCACTCATCTCAAAGGCAGCCTTAGGAAAGGCAGTAGTTGGAGGGACATCGCTGGGACTTTGAAAGTTGACGGAAACTATGTAGGTATGTATCTATTTCTACCAAAGTTAAGTGATGTAGCGGAACGGTTAAGATGCGCTATGAAGATTCCCTTTGCGTGAAGTAGCTATGCGAGGGATATGCGCGACGCGAGCTAAAGTACGGCCAGTCATTGGCTGAGCTTCATAATCCCCATAGCTAAGCCATACCACAGCTGCACATCACTAGCCCGCATCACTTGCATGCCCAGCTCATGTCAGTAACTCGCATCCCTCTCTTCAAATAGTATGTAAAAACATAAAAAACTTAGCTTCGACTCGAACGCGCGTCTACTACGTCTTGCTATATTCCGAACTGTTGTCAATGCCAACATTGCAAACAAAAATAATATATGCTCTGCAAGTTGCAACGTCCGTTTCTGTGTTGATATTTTGTTATTATTTTCACACAGAACATTATAAATATAGATGATCACGGCTATACTCACACAGAACATGTTTTGAGAATTTGAAACAAATCAGTAAAAAATCTTTTTTATAACTCTTTCCATACAATACTTACCTACTACGTATATTTTTTTGAAATGCACCATTACTTTTATAGCTTATTTTGAAAAGTAACTAGGAAGGATTGCTTAAAATACTCTCAGAAGAACGTAGGTAAGGCCATATTCGGAATTAAAGTACGTCACCCATCCAGTCGCCGACTTGGGTCAACAATGCTTAACTAGGGCAATCTACCATTATACAACGACGTTACTATAGGCCATACCACTTTCGAGAACCCCTATACTGTTGATATCTAACAGTAATATCTAAAAATATATACGATTTGACTCGTAGAGGCTCGTAGAAACTCGTAGCATGCTCGTAGCAGAGATAGATTGATAGTACTATCACTTCGATACTGTCGGTATTTACAAGGCAACTTCCGAATGAACAGATGTATTCGGACAGTACATGATAGATAACATTTATCGATGAGCTGAGTCCATTTATACTAGCCGAATCTCCCTAAACTTTACATAGACACTAGATCCAGATGTTTTGTACTATAGGGACAAGACGGATGTTTAAATTATGTTTTTTCGACACCTTGACCATTTTATTTGTCAAACCTATTTCTACTCCCATCGTGACCAAGCCTCATGGAACTTGGTCGCAATATCGATAACTATATGATACCCGCGACTTCGTCCGCGTGGATTTAGGTTTTTAAAAATCCCTTGGGAACTCTTTGATTTTCCACGATAAAAAGTAGCTTATGTCACTTTGCAAGTCTTTAACTATTTCCATGCAGAGATCACGTCGATCCGTTGCCCCGTTGCGACGTGATTAAAGGACAAACTAACAAACAACCACAATTTCGCAATTATAATATGGATACAACGAAATAATCGCACGGCTGTACCAAATTATTTTGCAGAAAGTACATAATTTGAATAAAATGAAAATGTACAGTTATTTCGTTAAAATTCTGCGTGAAACGGTATTTGTTACAAATGAACATTGAGTAATTAATAAATGCCGGTCGGCATACTCCGTAGTAAGATGTGTTTCATGAAAATGTATTAAAAACTATCTCAGAACTAGATGATACCTGACTTCATCTGCGTGGATATAATGTTTCAAAATCCTGTGGGAACTAGGGATTTCACGAGATAAAGCTAGCATATTTATAGTTAATCCAACTTATAATCTATCTCCATTCCAAATTTCAGCTAAATCCGGTTAGTAGGTTCTACGTGAAAGAGTAAAAGTGTAACAAACATACACACACACACACACACACACACACGCACGCACGCACGCACGCACGCACGCACGCACACACACACACACACACAGTAGCTTTAACCTATACGTACCTGTAGACTAAAGGTGATAAAACATTCCTCGTGAAATCTTTAAATAATGAACAACCCACTTAAAAGTTCAAAAGTTATAAGCGATTACACAGATTAAGATTGTGACTTTGTTTCACAGAGAAAAGAAACAATCA
This sequence comes from Maniola jurtina, assembly GCF_905333055.1. Lineage (NCBI taxonomy): Eukaryota > Metazoa > Arthropoda > Insecta > Lepidoptera > Nymphalidae > Maniola > Maniola jurtina. The sequence continues at coordinate 8,926,623 of NC_060032.1, forward strand.
AAATCATTTACAAATTTATTTTTTATTTAGTCATGAGTCTTAGAGATTATAATGTTACAAAGAGGTAGTTTGTAAGTTTGGAACATAGAAGGTGATCTCTGGAACTACTTAATGATTCTGTAAATTCATTCGCTGATAAAATTGCTACGTTATTCCGGCGTCCTATATGCTATACATTATAAATGTAACGTGGACAAAATCGCAGGAAAATCTTACACTTTCCTAATCATTACAGATGTTTATAGAATAACAACGTTTTTAAGAAAGTTTTTTATCCATAAATTGAGGAAAGTACCCGCTTAAAGTATTAGAGAAGCTTAAAGCTCGAAAGCGCTTTATCACGTAGCTTAATATCGGTTTAAATTGCAGCGTCCATCGTCATGTCACTATGAAGATTGGACTAACCGTTGAATTAATTTTGTAAACTGCTGTTAATATTTCATTCAACTTTTTCTGTAGAGAAAAGTCCCTCCTCATCCTCACCTCAGCCTTTCGCCTTTCAATAAATCTCTTCTTAACGGATGTCTACGTTATATCTGCATGCTAAAGGTGCGCTGAGCGATCAGTCAGTCAGTTAGTTTTTCCTTTTATTAGGTAGGCTTTTAATTATTTAGTAAAAATTTAAAAGTTTCGTTTACGGAACGAAAGCAAAAGTGCTTGAAAAGAAAATGGTTACGACAATGTTTTGGCCGTACCTCTCTGTTGGATTATTCACACACATAGTCTATAAAGTGTTAAGGAGAAGAGATATAAATGAGGCAAGGGTATCGTTTGCATAAGCATTTTGATGAAATATGCAACACTTGCTTTCGGTAAACTCTCGAAGAACTTCAGAACTAATATGTAACGCCCAAGCTTTCACTTTCGTTCTGTTGATTATTACTAGCTGATGCCCGCGACTTCGTTCGCGCGGATGTAGTTTTTTAAAAATCCCGTGGGAACTCTTTGATTTCCCGGGATAAAAAGTAGCCTATGTGCTAATCCAGAGTATCATCTATCTCCATTCTAAATTTCAGCCCAATCTATCCAGTAGTTTTTGCGTGAAGGAGTAACAAACATACACACACACACACACATACAAACTTTCACCTTTATAATATTAGTGTGATATGAGTATTATTTAATAAGTAGATTTGCCATTCCGAAAAAATGCTTGGAGTTTCAAGTTCAGTACAGAGATCGCTTGCATCCCGGGGATGGTCATAGCCTACTTTTTCTAATAGGACTTTTAAAAAACCTGATTCCACGTGGATAAAGTCTAGTACAGAGATAGCTTACATCCGTGATACTGAGATCTAGATCAAGGCTACTTGTATCCCGGAAAATGGAAGAACTCTCTTGGGACTTTTAAAACCTAAAGCTACGCGAAGTCTAGTAACTTATCCAAACGCCTAGGTATAACTGGTGATGTGTGGCAGAACTATGAACGATTTCTTTTTTATAAGCCCTTTCCTTTAGCTTCTTAAGCCGTAAGGTACGTATTTATTAATCAATTGTCTGTACAGAATACAACTACAAAGTTATAAGAGAATAGAGATTAACTCACGCCGGGGGCTCGTTTACGTAATTGTTGAAGCGCGCTTACATCAAATATGCAGCACTTCTCGCTTCGTGCCAAACTCCCGAAGAACTAATATGGAACTTTGAAGTCCCGAATATGCCGACCTGACGGCGCTGCTTACAATCAAAACAATGATAGCCATGTTAGTTTCTATTTTTGAAATAGGGCAACATGACACAGTAGGTCGGCGCGCGGTGCTCCACTAGATTACAACATGGGGTTATTCAAGAGGCGGATCAACAGATTCCTGAAAGGCCGGCAACGCATCGGCGATTCTTCTGGTGCTGCAAATGTTCATGGGTGGTGGTGGTATATACTTATAATATTATGAGTTACAATTGTATTTCTGTAAAGGCAAGGAAACAACTCAACTCGGCAATACAAGCTGATGCCTGGATCTTTTCCCGTATAAATTTAAGCTTTTAGCATCAAAAGGACTACAATTGTACCTACTTTGAATAAATGATTTTGACTTTTGACTTTTATAATCCAAGGGCACTCTTTGATTTTTGGGGGGTTAAAGTACTTCTTTCTCCAGATCTTTAACTACGAGAATATCCATGCAAAAAATCACGACGATCTGTTGCTCTATGGTGGCGTGATCTAAGAATAAACCAACCGACAAACACACTTTTGCATCACACTAATATTATAAAGGCGAAAGTTTGTATGTGTGTGTGTGTGTGTGTTTGTATGTTTGTTACTCCTTCACGCAAAAACTACTAGACAGATTTGGCTGAAATTCAGAATGGAGATACTTAGATAATATCCTGGATTAGCACATAGGCTACTTTTTATCCCGGAAAACCAAAGAGTTCCCACGGGATTTCGAAAAACCTAAATCCACGCGGAAGAAGTCGCGGGCGTCAGCTAGTTTATAATAATACTAGCTGATACCCGCGACTTCGTTCGCGTGGATGTAGGTTTTTTAAAATTCCCGTGGGAACTCTTTGATTTTCCGGGATAAAAAGTAGCCTGTGTGCTAATCCAGGGTATAATCTATCTCCATTCTAAATTTCAGCCCAATTCGTCCAGTAGTTTTTGCGTGAAGGAGTAACAAACATACACACACACACACATATACAAACTTTCTCCTTTATAATATTAGTGTGATGTGATTCGAGGTACTGGGTAATGATTATGTTTCTGGTATAAAGGCAAGGGGAAATATAATAACTCGCGCCAAGGGCTCGATTCCGTAATAGTCGAGGCGCGCCTACGAGGACATCAAATATACATTCCTTGCTGAACTCCGAAAGACTACAAGGTACTTCCCCGGAGTCTCGATGCCAAATAGACAGCGCGAATACCAACCTATATTATGACAGGTGTCAGTTTCTATTTTTGATTTCAAGAAAGTGGAGCGAAGCTTCTATATAAGGAACAGTTACGACACTACTACGGTGCTATTTTATGATCAGGTTTCGGTAAGTTTTTGCTGAATCAACGACATCAAATCGAAGAAATTTTGACCACGCTGCAGTATTAAATTCGATTCTCGATCATTTTTCATATTTTATAATAAATGTATTCCACTTCGTACACCTAGGTTCACGCACTAGTAGGTATTATCGCAAATTTATTACAGTAATAATATGCAAATGGAAAAGAGAAAAATGAAGTACCTATCTATAATAATTAATAAACTTACATAAAAATACATTCTATTAAAAACATTCACTATGAATAATAACAATATAGTAGTAAAATAATAAACATAGTATGTACTTAAATGATAGATTTCTATAATAAACTTAAAAACACGAAATACTGGTCGCTCAACTGCTAAGCTAATCTTTATTTAGGTAATGTTCAGGTGATATTATTCCCTTTTTATTCCTCTTTGATAACCCAGGTGAACAAAGTAGAATACACCATTTAGAAATAGGGAGAAAATACGTCATTACAAACCGTTCTAACTGGAATGGTGCCTATGTCAAAAATTTGTTTTGATTTGATTTGATTTCTGAATCTGTATGGTACAACATGCAACATGGGGCATGCAGCACCCGTTCTCCCACTGCTAAGCATGCACGAAAAGCCAGCCACCAAGCAAGCCCTAAGTACCACCATTACAATACAAGTACAATGCACAATTGCAAAGTTTGCAATTGTGCATTGTATGGTACTACGGTCTACATCTCCTGAGGATGCTCCGGTGTCAGAGCGAAACGTGCGTCGAGTGTGTTCTGGTGGATTTGTATGGTGTATACATGGTTTGGTGTGGTGTTATTCTGCATTTTGGTGAATTTGATATGCAATGATGATATCGATAGCTAGATGAAGTCCGCGACTTCATCTGTGGATTGTTACTGGCTACTGCTATAAATCCCGTGGGAACTTTTTGATTTTCCGGGATAAAAAGTAGCCTATGTCCGTCCTCGGGATGTAGGCTAACTCTGTACCAAAAAACAAAATCGGTTAAACTGTTGGACCGTGAAAACCAAGCAGACAGTCAAACAGACAGACAGACACACTTTCGCATTTATAATAATAGTATGGATCGGCTTCGATGGGTATTCTATTTATTAATCCTTTTCTTAGCAACGTTTGGGTTGCAGGAACAGATCGATTGGGAGTACGAGTACGGAGTAGTATCTCGCCGCGTGAGCCACGTGAGCCGCGTGACCGCCATCCCCGTCGCGTCGGTACCACAGCCATCCGGACAATTTAACGTCAATATTATGGATATCCGGGTACCTCAAATACGGGGAATTATTAATTACTAGGCAATTTTAAACATTTAACTACGCGAGGCGCACTTGGGATTACCTCCTCCCTTCTTTACTTAATGAGTTCCCAGTGACGGTGGTGGACCAAATAAAAGAGTATGACAGAAAAAGGGGGAAATAGACTCTGAAGGAGTTTCCGTTGAATGGTGGGTCGGTATAGTATGCATGTATGTTTGGACTTATGTATTAGTAATATAGAATAGTAAGTATTTAGAAATATGGAATAAAAAATTCAGTGCAATTATGTACTGCATAGTTCAGGATAGGACTCCAACATGTAAACCCACGTGGTTTTAGCTGGAGCCAACGATTATCAGGTATAAAATTATTGTTATAACTTTCGATAGTAAAAAACAAAAAATTAAAGGATAAGAAAAGGGGACTCTCCCAATAGCATCGATGTCCCAATAAGGTATTTTACACCAAACGAGAAAAAATAAAAAAAAATGTGGCAATCATAATATTGATTTGTGAATAATTTATATAAATATACTCATACTAGCTGATGGCCATGATTTCATTATTATTAGACAATTTTAGACTATTTAATGTGCTTGAACATTTTAAGAACTTAAGTACCGGCCATAGTCTTTTTTCGAAGGTCGAAAACTTACATTTGCAGATCAGTGAAAGGCTTCGAATGTGTTACTATGTGTTAGGGATACTAAATTATTCACAAAAATCGCTCACTAAAGTATTATTTTGTCATTACGCAGCGCCGACCTGCTAAACTACATTCTGCAAGGAAGTATGGCAATGGGAAGAAATCTCAACGTAAAACATTATTGTTTTCAGATGAAACTAACATAAACTGATAAGGCTTTGACGGTAAATATATGCCCCGCTAACGAACCATTAAATCCCGTTACTTGGGATTTAAGAACATAAAATAACTTTTCGCTCATACTTCTTTGCAAATCGGGTCGGTACGCAAGTCATATTGCTATGCATGCCGAGCATTCATTAGGTAGTCAATGACTAGAAAATCGGGAATGAAAGAATATTTCAGCAGCAGGGCTTTGACATAGGTCAAGACAGGGGTACGAGCCTAGAAGTGTGGCCACCTTGCTAGAGTGTGGCGCGGGAAAGGACACTTCCCCGGTAACGCGAAGTGTCGGATAGGCTTCTTGGTTTAGGACGTCTAGTCTTGGTTGGGAATCGCCCATGTCGGCTCCAGGGCCCTGCGTTGTGGACGATGGGTTCGCCCTCGTGCATGGGGGTGATAATTATCCACCTAGCTATAGTTTTAGGTAACATTTTATTTCAATAAAATAAATAATCTGAGATAGATTTATCAATAGCTCTTGGAATATTCGCAAAATTGTATGATATTAAAAACTAATAAGGCGGGGCAACTTGCCAAAACTTTGCAACAACGTCAAGCAGTACAACCTCTATGCGGTAAAAATCATAAAATGCGGAAATACACTGAATTTATTTTATGAATAATCAGGCATAATATTAGCCATACTTCATTTACAATAGCGTCATCAGTGATCTATACGATATTTAGATAGTTGATCCGCTCCGACATCGCTCAGTGAAACTCTAAATTCTTTTTTAGTATGCTTTTATTTACAGAAAAAACCAACAACCTAAATCTCTTGAGCTGAACATTGATTCTGATTTAAATCATAATACAAGATTGATGACAAAGGTCTCCTATCAATAAGCTACAGTAGAACATGAGCAAAAAGATAGATCGAGAAAGGTTTTCTGTATTACAATGCAGTTGACATTTTGGATAGATACCCTAGAAGAGCGTCTATAAGGGCCTGCGCAAAGCGGTGGATGGGACGGCAGACGATTTTTTTTATCAATTCATTTACTACCCTATCCAAATAAAGTATATATTTCAGTGCTCGAAGATACCGCAGAGATCCAGTGCGATACTCCGAGGCCGGTCTCCGAGTAGGTATTAAAATATTATCTTATTTCCATTGAAAAAGATAAAATAAGTTATATTCTAGATAATTTGAAAATTTAAAAACACGACTGTCCTGCTATACTGATATTTTGTTAAAATTAAAGCCAGTATCACTTGAGATATTGTAAGGATTCTAACGATACATCCTAATCTGTTCATGCATTCAGAAGTTATTTTGGAACTAACGACCCGTCCCGGCGAAACAGGTGCTTTAAAATAAAATATAGCGTATGCCACTTAGGAAGAGTGAAGCTTTCTATTGCTGAAAAAAATTTCGAAATCGGCTTACTGGTTCCAGAGAATACTTCCCATAAACAAACTCACAAGCTTAACCTCTTCATAATATAAAAAAATATGTAGACAACCCTGAAAACATTACAATTCTTTTTTGGCAGTCGTGTAAATGAATTGATAAATTTTAAATCCTCTGCCATCCTGTATGCGGATTTGCACCGGCCCTTAGTTTGCAAAAAACCCTCATGACCAAAAAGGTAACGTGACGCCAAATCTATACAAAAGGGTTCAGAATAGAGCAACCAAATTCATTAGGTACATTTTGCGCGACATTTACCCGCCTAGGCCACCCGATCAATGTCTGATTCTTTTATACAAAGCAAAGTAAATCAAATTCTTTCTCTATTTTGTCGTGTATCTATTGTGTGTCGAAGGATTGAAATATTAGCGAAAAATCAGGACTCATTTGAACATTGTCGTTGGAGTACTTACCTACTCGTAATCGTAATTAAGCTAATTATTATTATCCTAACGTTGTAGAGCATAGTACATATTAATTAGCCAATTTAGCATTGATACCGTAAAAAAAAGATTCCGACGAATAGAGAACCTCCTCCTTTTTTGAAGTCGGTTAATAAGTTTAAATGAAATGTTTCATCAGTAATTTAGGTACTCACCCTACTTAAAGCGAATATCGTCGGTAGGTACTTATTCACTAAAAACTAAATAGCGGTTATCTAACCTCTAATATGAGAAAATCGAACAGCACCTCGTTCACTACGAAAATGATTTATTAACATATTCATAAAGCAGAAATTAAATGTTAAACATTTTTTGTTGTGGACTAGAATATAAAAAGTAAACAATTAGTAACTTTAGTTAGCAATTATATCACACTATGTTTTATTAGTTAAGACTACGAAACCTTTACCTTAATTACACGAGTCTTTGTAGAGAATTTAAAGTAGGTTATAGTTAGGTCTTTTAGGTATACTGATTATTTATTTGTACTACATTTATATATGTAGCTTTTACCATTGTCATTAAGGATATAATTCGCACTCACATCACTTCGTGACTGAATCCCGAAGAGAGAATAATTTTTTCCAATAAACCTTCGAAATATTAACGGCAATGAAAAAATTACCTAAAACGTAATCGTGTAAGGTTGGGAATCGCATAACTGAACGTGGTCAGAGGAAAACGTGGGGGAGGGAGGTCAACGTCCCTGCCTTCCCTCCGCCCCCAGACCTCTGAGCCTTCGAGACGAGGACTTCGCATCGGGATGGCCGTATGTTGTGGAAAAAGGTTCAAATATTTATTAAAAGTAAAACTGAAGTAATTAGACAGTTAAGTAATTAATTTTTATCCTACAGTCCGTCATCTACACACTATAGAAAAAGAAAAGTTCTGACTAGTGACTCATTGACTGACTGACTCATCAACACCCAACCCAAACCCTTGGACCTGAATGAAAAGCTGGAATTTTACACAGAGATTCCTTTATAAGACACAAAGGATAAGACCAAATTTTTCCACATTAAAATTGAAAAACAAAAAAAAATTGTTTGTAAAGTCTGTAAATTGAAGAGAATTTAATAATATCGATTCTGAAACTCTGCTATATTTTCAATCCATTCGGTTGAGACTGAAATTCCAGAACCACAGATCTCTTGTGGAAGTTACCTTTAGACGGTTTCTAAGAAATATACTTTATTCGTCACAATATCCTCATCGCCGGCATCAATAGGTACCTAGCTACCTACCTAATTAGAATAACTTCCGTAACAGTAACAGTTAAGGACAGAAAATGATGAAAGAATGAAGATAGAACTACGATTGTATGGAGTACGTGACGGACACACCCCGGTTAACTTCAATCACATTTCACTTGCTACTTGGCATACATCATAAATACGGTAAATAGGTATACACTAAAACAAAGTGGCTTAGGGAAACCCATGAGGACGAGCATTCCAACTCATGTTTCGGAATCAGGAAACCCGAAACTCAGGTTACAAATGTAGAGCAGCATCTTTTTATCCGTAGATAGGTATATATGATGACGCCTATAGTGGTCAAAACTTCGGTCCTCTAATCGAAGGGATAGTATTCGATCCCTGCACGCAGCTCTTACTTTTCGGAATTGTGTTATCACTTGCTTGAACGATGAAGGAAAACATTATGAGGAAACTTAAGACCTACACGAATGTTAATGTATGAAATCTGCCAATCCGTACCTTACCTAAACTGTTTTCTTTCTGATAGGAGAGCTATGCTGTACTGTAGTTGCGAGCATTGGGTTGATTGGTGGTGATGATCTTTTGATCCATATCAATACTAATATTATAAATCCGAAAGTTATGCGGACAGACATAATGTACAGATAGTATAATACTGGCTGACACCCTCGACTTCGTCCGCCTGGATTTAGGTTTTTTGAAATCCCGTGGGAAGTCTTTGGTTTTCCGGGATAAAAAGTAGTCTATAGCCTATAGATGTGCTAATCCAGAATATTAGTTATCTCCATTCCGAATTTCAGCCAAATTCATCCAGCGTAGCGTGAAGAAGTAACAAACATACGTACACACACACACATATATTATACACACAAACTTTCGCCTTTATAATATTAGTGTGATAGTGTGAAGTGTGATTATGTCCGTCCCCGAAAATCAAAGTATCCCCACGCAGACGTAGTTACTGGAATTATATTATTCTAGTCTCTTATAAAAATTCCAGGATCAAAAACACGTTACGAATTACGATTAAAAAACGTATTAAAATCAGATTATCCAACCATCCACGAGTTACGAAACCGCTAACAATCGCTTCAAACTTTTAACACCCTGCCCGTTTTTCCATCCAGGGCTTTAAACTATAATTACGCAATATTCCCGAAAATATTTCATTAAGTATTTAGGTACGTAAAATTTGTACCCAAATGAAGCAAAGTGGGCCATTGAGTCGAGGCGCACTCCCACAAGAAACTTTAAAAGAAAACCGATTCTCGAGTCCAGAGGCACTTATAAAGGATCTCAAATCCATGTCCGACAAAGTGTTACACTTCAAGACACTACAAGTACATTATCCCGGCATCGTAAGTGGTAAGCGGAGTATCAATTTTAAAAAATGTCGGCAATAGGTACTTGTTATGGATAATGACAGAGTTGGCTTAGATATGATATTGTCTTTGGATAAAAAAATATAACAATTAATATCCATACTAATATTATAAATGCGAATGTGTGCCTGTCTGTCTGCTAGCTTTTCACGGCCCAACAGTTTAACCGATTTTGATGAAATTTGGTACAGACTTAACTTACATCCCGGGGAAGGACATAGGCTACTTTTTATCCCGGAAAATCAAAGAGTTCCCACGGGATTTTTAAAAACCTAAATCGACGCAGACGAAGTTAGGTTAGGTTAGGTTTTTAAATAATCTCGTGGGAACTCTGTATTACCGGGACAAATTAAAGTTAGTTAAGTTGCATCAAAAGTGAAAAGTTAACGGCTTTCGTAAAATCTAGTACATAGTACTGAGTACAATATAGTTCATAGTATAGATATGAGTAATCTGTTAAGCGGATGGGCTGTGAAAAGCTAGTTGACAGACAGACAGACAGACAGACATACTTTCACTTAGTATGGATTTCACCAGCAATCACAAAGGGTACACTTTTATAATATGGTTTCCATAGTGAATAATGATAATTAGTGGATAGTAAGACGGCCAGAGCGCGCGCTATCGGCTCGATCGCGCGCTTCGTCTCCAGTTTTTAGGTCAAGCACTCGTCTGGCCTTACATCTCACCCGCTCTCAGAAATTTATTGAGAGCATAAATTTCACTAGCCTTATTGTATCAGCGTGAGAGATGCTCTGATTACTAGGCTATCATGCAGATTTCTATGATAATCTAATTAATCGCTCACGGTGTACTTACGAAAGCTTTAGTAAAACTAATCAATCAGTGTCTCATTTAGACAGAGAAATATACGTATAGGTACCTGAGCTATATGAAGTTGTTGTAGTTATCATGGAAACCGAGGAAACCATCGCATGCAATAACGTCATATAAACCTATCTCTTTATTGCCAATTACTTGAAAATTATTTAGAGACTAAAACTCTTATAGTCCAGTCATTATAGTAAGTTCACCTCGGAATTCGAGATACCCAGATGTAAGTTTGTAAATACTTGTATATTGACACCCTAAAAGTTGTCTCAAAACCTACATATGGTAGGGTGTACGCAACTATTAAATTTCAAGTTCAAAGGTCACAAAAATCGTTTTTTTGCGCTTATAATAAATACAAATAGCAAAAAAACCCATACGAAATGAGATATTTACAAAAGAAGCGCAATAAACCGATTTTTGTGACCTTTGACCTTGAAATTTAATAGTTGCGTACACCCTACCTTATGTAGGTTTTGAGACGACTTTTAGGGTGTCAATATACAAGTATTTACAGACTTACAGCTGGGTATCTCGAATTCCGAGATTCTTACCTAATTTAAGCTTAATGACTAGCCTATTACTTGAAGGTATTAAATCGATACCACATCATCAATTTGGTATCCGAGAATAACATTCAATAGGTAATGACCAAGTCCACAAAATTACTCATTATACTTATGTACTTACTTGATAAAGTACCTAATCACTAAAAGATAAGAAAATCATAATATATTTCTAGTGTACTTAGTTCAAATTTTCGACGGTGTAACACGAAGGGCTTATCTACAAACTTGCAATTATTCTATCTAAATCATTCGCAGATATTCTACATATTTCAAACAGATAGTTTAGACTTAGGGTGCTACAACGAAGTTTCTAAGGTTCAGTCCTGCACCTATTAATATTATACGTTTGATATTCCAGCGCTTGAAAGTAAGACAGTAATAGTTATTCTAGTAGTATTTTGCCATAATGGAGACTGAATTATCATAAAGAAGCAGTGGAAAATTCAAGATATTATAATTATATTAGACGATATCGGTTAATGTGCACATAACCTAAATGAGCTGCAATTTACTCCTGGGCTCTTCGCGGTAGTCACCGCTTTGCGCCCTCGTTGCTCTGTGAAGTACAATAAATGCACCCTAGTCGCATAAGCCCATTTGGGCAAATTCCAGCCAGGCAAATTAGCTACTTATCTAAAACGTGCTAGAACCGGGAAGGCACGTCACATAATAAGCGTGAAGAACTGAAGCTGTTTCGAGGGTGCTCACAATGCGGCCTGCGCCCGGATTACTCGTCAAACAACTCGAAAATTCCAAATCCATATTATTCACCTTTTGATACACCGCTCAAGTGCCGAGTGGCACTATAGTGATGCGCGTTGGTACGAGCGAGCTCACTCACACCCACCCGTCACGGGATTTTCGTGAAATAAACATTTCAATCCCGACTCACAATGTGAAATGTTCTGAGTTTAGGATTTTCAAGAGGCAAGTCTCACACAGGTTGCTAAATTGTTACTTTTGTATTTAACTATAGTTATTTACCTAAATATTTGTTTCATTTCATATTATAATTTTATTTATAGAAGCTTTGGATTTTTAAAGATTCCGTTTGAATTTCTTATAAATCCTTGATAAAGAAGATTTTAGATGCGTATAATTATGTTAATTTGTCAGACAGTCAGTTTCTCTTTCTAATACAACTAGCTTTTGCTCGTCACTTCGTCCGCGTGAAATTAAAAAAAAGCTGTGTAAAAAACTTAAAAAGCTTAAAAAGCTTATTCAATTGAAATAAAAACACATGCATGAAGATGTCGTGCATTGGGATTTTTAACAAATACAAGCTTTACTTTGTGATATCTTGCATCTCAGCTCGCTTTACCAAGCCTCTCTTCCTAACACTACCCTCTTTCAGTAGCTATTTTATTTTATTAAATTAATAGTGATTTCATCTAACAGACGTTTTGTACTGCTACTTTAATGAAACTCTTTACTTTAATTAAAGTGCCAGCATTCTCTAACAGGAACAACAGCTTCATAAGCAATAAGGATTTTAAACGGCTTATATTTTATACTTATCAAAGCAGTTCTATACCTTGGTCTTATAAAGCTGGTGATTCACTTAACGTAACATTTAGAGTTTTTGTAACTCAAACCAAAGACTGACTTGTAACGTTATTTTTAATGTACTTATTATTCGCAGTGAGCGCCGCGTGCTCCACTCAAACGACGGTTTTTTGCGAATTCTCTTTTCACAGTGTTACATTACAAGTAAGTGCAGGTCTGCAATTTTGAGTAAAAATAGAGCACACTCTTGAGCCAAAAGCCTGAGCATTTGTCACGAGAATCGTCTTTTTTCGCAATAATAATATAACAGATATAGACATAGATATTTTTGATCACAGATTTAATAACTTTGCTAGAAAAATAGTTAAAATAATTAAGTGAAATAATAGAATATTGGTGCTCACATTGTTATTTCGTTGGATTCTTAGGTTATTATTTATATCGAGTAGTAAGTGTTTATATTAAATTTACTTTATTAATATTAAGTAATAACTAAGCGTGCCTTAAAAACCATGGTCATGTTGTGCGACCATATAGGATTGCAATAAGGTCACTATGTAGTAATTTAAGAATTAGCTTAAAATCATAATTGTAATCTGTTTTGGATCCCAGATAAAAAATAAAAAAAATTCAGGGGTAGATCTATGTAACATATTGAATAGAAGCTAAAACACAATAATTATTTATTATACAACAAGACAATGCCTTGTCGTCGTCTTATCGCGACCATGTCGTCGTCTTATCGTTGCCTTGCCGTCATCTTATCGTCTTACGATGGCAAATGCTAGAGTTAGATCTTATCAAAATAATTAATTAATATCCCTATTATAAATGTGGAGGTGTCCGTCTGCCTTTCTGTCTGTCTGTCTGCTAGCTTTTCAAGACCTATCCGTTTAACCGATTTTGGCGCAGACATAGCTTGCATCCCGAGGACGGATACACGTCGCAAAATCGCCCAACGCGCCTAAAGAAGTTTTCACTTCAATACAAGTGTAAATTAAAAATTTATAACACCCCCGACAAGTGAAGATTACAGTAACTAGAAAAGAGCTGATAACTTTCAAACGGCTGAACCGATTTTCTTGGGTTATAGCTAACAACATTCTCGATCAAGCCACTTTTCAGACAAAAAACTAAATTAAAATCGGTTCATTAGTTTCGGATCTACGATGCCACAGACAGATACACAGATACAAAGATACACAGATACATACGTCAAACTTATAACACCCCTCTTTTTGGGTCGGGGGTTAAAAAAATAAGTATTATAATAATATTATTATAAAAAATAATTGTACTGTATCATCGTTCCGTTTGAGTTGAAATCATAAAAGTTGTTCATCTATTAATCCACGGTGGCGCGGCGCGCGGGCGGGCGCCGATCAAACAGGCCGGGAATCAATATGGTCGCCTCCCAGCTGATCCGTGACCTCTACCCGCCGCGTTCCACCACCCCACTACACCACCCGCAAACTTAACGCTTCCTTACCAATTTTTCTCAAGGCGACCTCCCATATATTGTTTGGCGACTACATCTGTGTTCGATTTTGCTTGGATTTAAATTTTTGAATACATACCTAGTACCTACCTAATATTATTATATGTTTCGGGTACATCGGAACAAAGTTAAGCGCGAAATTTATACTCAGTTTATTTGTAAAGAATCGCTAATAGATACTTAGCAACGTTGTTATGTATCAAAAAAAGGCTATACAATTATTAACAACGTTGCTAAAAGTACGCATAAATTGATGAAAATTGTTTGGTGAAATATTTTATGATAACCAGGAATTCAAATTCACATTCAGGGGCATTATATTATGATTGCCTCTTTATTTACAAATAATAATTAATGATGCACGCGACTTTCCACAAGTTTAGGGTTTTATAAATCCCGTGGGAACTCAATAAGTTTCTGAGATAAAAAGTAGGCTATATCCGTGTCCGGGATACAAGCTATCTCCGTACCAAGTAGATGATGACCGTAATTTCATCCACGTGGTTTTAGATAATTTATAGGGAACCCCGTGGGAACTCTTTGATTTTCCGGGACGAAAGTCATTCCCTGGGATTCAAGATATGTGTGACTAATTTGGTCAAAAATGATTAACCATAATAATAGCCACTTAAAGCTATCAAACAGACAGGCACACTTTCGAATTTATAACGTTTGTATAGATAATATTTACAATAATACTATTACTGAATATTATTTATATAAAATAAGACCTTTTTAAAAGAAATCTTAAAATTCCAAAAAGTTTTGAAAATAACAGCTATCTTCCTCTTCTATCCTAAACCAGATCAAATACACATAAACAATATAGGTATGTATTCTGAATCGGCAAGGGTATTTCGGTTGAGATTGATTGATTAGATCTACTACTGGTTCGGAGTGTTGCTCTTACAGTGTAAGGTGGATACTTAGGTATTGTTTTTGTACAACAGTTTGTACAATAGCTTTTTACTGCAACGTTGTAGGGGAAGGAGGGGCAAGACGGGGTGGTATGTAAGCGGGGCCCGGGACTTCTTTCTTTCTTCTGGGCAAGTCTTCGCCTGTGGTAACGTGTTATAACGTAAGGTTTTTTTAAATCTTTATTTTATGCCGGGGTAAGGTTTTTTTGTTGTGTGAAATATAGTTCTTGTCTATAACACTTTAATTTTATAAAGGCGAAAGGTTGTATGTATGTTTCTAACTCTTTCACGCAAAAACTGCTGGACGGATTTGGCTTTGAAATGGAGATAGATTATACCCTGAATTACTTTTATCCCGGAAAATTAAAGAGTTTCCACGGGATTTTAAAAAACTTATACTCACACAAACATATTCGCAGGCATCAGCTAGTATTAAATAACAATAGATCAGGTTCAATCTGGTCCCCCTGTTTTGTCCCCTCTTCCACTAGGTTTTGGGTTTTCTAAAGTTAATATTGTAAGTTCTCGAAATCCTTTCTTGGTGGGAGATTACGTTAAAAAGAAAACCTGCTTGCAGGCAAAAACTTAATCGTCTAGACCAACTGGTTGAGCTGTTATGTTGATATCTATATTAGAAATGCAGAAGTGTGTATGTTTGTCTGTCTGCCAATTTTTCATGGCCCATCCGTTCAAACAATTTTGACGAGAGGTACAGAGATAGCTTGCCTCCCGGAAAATCAAAGAGGTCCTACTAGACTTTTAAAAACCTAACAAATACAAGTGAATGAAGCCGTGGGCATCGTCTAGATTCTAGTATAATTAAAACAAAATAAGGAAATGAACTCATCCACCAGCTGAAGGTTGATGTGACGCATTTGATATAAAATCAGAGTGCTAAAGATAGCACTGCAATCACAATATGGCTAAGGGTGTAACTTTACGACCATAGTTATTTCTTTAGTGCATCCACAATACTTTGTAATAGGTAAGCAGGGGAGATTAAGAGCGAAATATTCAGAGATTGATTATAATGATCTAATAAAAATAACAAAAACAAGTAATACTGACTAAGCAAGAATTCGTACTCGGGTACGCAATTTTAACTTTTCGGAGCTATCTGCAGTTTAAGTAATTAACAAATTACCTGCAAACATGTCGCCTGAGTTTAGCATAATATTCTCAAAAGTGTGTAAAAAATGACAATCCGCACACTTAGCTACCATGATTGTCTAAAAAATGTTTTATGGTCTTTAACGATATTATTGCTTCCTCCTATTAAAATTTTGTAATGTAAAATCTTACAGTTACAGTTTTATTATAAGTTTATAGATTAAGACAGCTCAACTCAAGAAAGAAAAAGATTGTCGGATCATTTGAGAAATATACTCCACTTACATAATATTATCTAAGGCTATAGACCGGTACACACGTGTAAGGTCAATAAGTAGAGCAAGGTGTAATTTTACGACCATAGTTATTCTTACAATACGTGCAAATAAGGCTGGGTAATGGGGAGTAAAGAGGGGGGGGGGGAGGGTTTAAAGTGGAATGTTCAGAGGAAGTGGTGCCCGGTCTGACAAATTGTGTAACAAGGGTGGGTGAAACGTGACTTCAAATATTTTTGTATTTTTGTGAAATCAGTTTTATATAAAATAATAATAGATATACAAAATACAATTGTAGAGAAATAAAAAACAATACAATAATATAATACTTATGTACTGGCCGTACAATAACAGCACAATAGTAAATATTTTATACGCAATGTAATAGACGATACAATAGTTTGCAATCGCAAGAGTAATATTGCAAAACTAGTTGACCCGTCCCAGCTTCGCACGGGCGGCCTACCTAGGATATATAATACCAAATGTGTCATAATATTAGTTTCAGGATTGGATCATTAGCTTTGGTTATTACCATCTACATCCAAACTTACTTTACCTCTTTATAATATTACATAATATTCGTGTACAGTATAGATAGGATAGTGGCTGGATGAGGAAGGCTGATGAGGACCGGGTGTGGTGTCGCTCTATAGGGAAGGCCTATGTTCAACAGTGGACGTCCACAGGCTGATGATGATGATGATGATGATGATGATAGATAGATAGGATAGGATATAGGTAGACCTGTAAGTTTTATTCACGTAGATTAAGTAGCTTACATAATTAACTTACGACCACTAATGTTAACACCCTTATAAGTATATTTACATTAGTAAAATTGCTTTCAATTAATTACGTAAGGTACTTACGTGAGTAAAACTTACAGGTGTAATCACAGCCGCAGGTCAACGAAATAAAGAAAATCGCCTGATCTAAAAGGTTATAACAAGGGAGCAAGGTTTAAAACGTGACTTCACATATTTTTGTGGAAATAGTTTGATGTAAAACATTGTCAATATTATTATAATATTATAGCAAGTTCATGTCTCTACATTAATTAATTATAATTAATAATATGGCTTAGGCGAGTTTAAGTGTTGGCAATGTAGTTATTATTAGGTAGGTACAGATTTAACTTTTATCTCTTAATTTTAAAATTGAATAGCATAATCTATGACTAACTTTTTTCCAAAATTTTCAGTGATAATAAGTTTTTATAAATGTGCTAGTTTTCAACTTTACAACTCTTGTAGTTTTTTTTTTTTAATAAGTACAAGTACATACACGGACTTCGTCTGTGTTGGTGTTGGCTGGCGGGCGTGCTCTGCCTTTTTGGAGTGTTTTTTTTGTTAAAACTGACTGGAAAGCGCTCTAAAGGGGTGCCGTGCGTATGTCGGCGAGCGCCGGCACAGACGGGGTCCATACTTGTATAGTTTAAGTAACTTGTTACAATTAACTACAAACTTGACATTGGCTAATCTTTGTAAAGCCAGACGAGAGAGAAAAAAAAAAAAAGTACATACACTGACATACGGGCAAATGGCCTGAACGGAACTATAAGGGTTCTTTGATGTACTGCAGACCCCTAATATACTATTTACGGCATACAAAGTAAATGATTAAAATATAATTAATTACATTTACGAGTAGATCAGATTATGACCACGGATGAACCGCATAACTTCCGATTTTTAAAAATCCCGTGGGAATTCTTTGATTTTCCGGGATAAAATGTAGCCATTACATCTCCCGGATAAAAGCTATCCTACTGAGTAGACGATGTCCGCGACTTGGTGAATTTAGTTTTTTTTTTTAAATTCCGTGTGAGTTTTTATTTTTCCCAGACAAAAAGTGGTCTATGTTCTTCCCCAGGCTGCAAACTATCTCTGTGCCTTTCATCAAAATCGGTGAAAAGCTGCCAGACGGAAAAACAAACACACTTTTGCATTTATAATATTATAGTGTGGGTTGCAATACTTTTAAGAGAAACAAGCTTGAAACGAAAATCACGCTTGGCTAAATTTTTATTGGTTGTATTTGCTGTGGCGGTTAAATTAATTGTTATTGCTCCCTCAGGACCGTTACAGCTAGATAGCAGTGGTTATCAAATTGTTGCTAGTCCTCGGGGAAACACCGATTATAAGTTCAGTTGAAAAATGATTAATACGCTGTGATTGGAAGTTAAAAGACTACGTTTATTAATTGACATAGAATTCAATATCAACATTATTTACACAGCGAAATTATTATATTACTAGCTTATGTCTGCGACTTCGTCCACAACTACTACACAAATTTCAAATAGCTATTTTAACCCTTTAGGGGTTGAATTTTCAAAAATTCTTGCTCCACCTGAATCCAGCGGCTCCCTGCGCTTGTTTGATAGATATCAGTTTGCCCACCTAGTGGGGAATCTGGAAACGCTGTACTTTCCGATGCGAGGTCGCCATTTCAACAAATAAATTACAACCATCAATTCCAACAAATAAACAAAGAAATTACCATCGTAAATCTCTGAATAATTGGACATATATACAAACACGCTGGAAGATGCGTGCCATACAAAATAACAGTAATTTTTTGTGCCGATTCAAAGCGCCCCACCGAGCATACTGAGCATTAAAATTGATTTAAAAAAATTGTCTTCGTGTTGTGACACCTGTCAACATAGACAAATGTCTCGTCACCAACAGTTAATTAAGTCGGTACGCTCACATGATGCTAATTGCTGCTATCAGCATCAAAATTGCGAAAATCAAGTTGCTTGAAAAACAGGTTTCAACCATCGTACTGCAAGGCATCGTCAAGGTCTGCATCCGTACGTAGTTGAAATTCCTCGGACACGTACGAAGCGATGTGCTTCCTCGTTTCTAATCCGACCCGCTAGGATATGGAACGCATTTCCAGCATCAGTTTTCCCTTCTATTTTTAATATGGGTACCTTCAAGTCAAGAGTGAATAGGCAACTTCTAGGCAAGCGTGCTCCATCTTAGGCTACATCGTCACTTGTTAGCACGTGATTGCAGCAAAGCGCTAGTCTATAAATTTATAAAAAAGTTCAGCAATCACAGGTCCAGCGCACTTGTATTAGGTAGTAGAGGTCAGTGATTCCAACAAATAAACAAAGAAAATATAACTGCAACAAAATTATGCGACAAACAGTTTTCACTCATTTATTTCTTGAAGTTTTTTTGTTTCACAGGCATGTGTTAAAAACCTAACTAGGTTTACTTAACAAGGCACGAGCTCATAATGTGTTAAGTTGCATGCTTTTCGCACAGTAATTTCCTAGTTAGGTTTGTAGGCTAATGCTGTGTGTTTGAACTTAAGAATTCATGAAGTATAATAACACAGTAAGATGGAGGAAAAGGTTAAGAAAGGCAGATTTTGAATATAACTAAGTACTAAGTTATTAATTTGTTTCATTCCTTACAATAGAACTAAATGATGCTCACGTGGATTTAGGTTTTTAGGTTTATTTTCGATTTTCTGGACCAAAAAGTTGTTATTTATGGGATGTAAGACATCTCTCTACCAAATTTCGTAAAAAAACGGTTGAACAGTCGTAAAAAAAGTGGTTGATAGACAGATATTTCGCATAATTATAAACATTAGCATAGATTAGGTTTGTTATTATCTCCTAATAACTTTGAAAATCACCTTAAACTTTTAGAGCGTCTGGCTTGATTTGTAATACTATTCCGAAGAAAATATAAAAATCAGACTTTATACTTTGGCGTAAGATTTTTTACACCTTCATTACATATTATCTTCCAAAGTCATCATGGTCCAAACTTCATAGTCGCTGATCGCGTGTGAATACGCAGAGAAACTTTCACCTTTTATAAAATAACGAAAATCTGGCACGCGTTGGCTCTCTCTCTAAATTATTTATTATGTACTACACACACTCGTATCTAAAGAGTTTTAATAATACTGCCAATTACGGAATTATTATTATCTCCTAGTCTTATCACTCACAACTTTTAAAATGAATGCTTACAAACGAGTGAAGTTAGTAGCACTTACTTTATAATGTGTTTTCGGATAGAGTTATAATTGCGTTGAGTCATTCGTATTACCTTAAGTGGAAGTGGGATGGTGGAAAACATGAGGTCGTGTCGGTACGTCTTTAAAACGACTTTGCTAATTAAAGTAGGAAGTTAGTTATTTGCTCTTTTGCGACTTGTCTTACACACGATACCGGTTATCTAGTTTACTTTATGGGGAGTCCCTGATTTTGTACCTACTAACACATTGCTAACAATGAAAAAGAGAAGTCACAATTCTCAATCTCTCTTTCTTTCTCTCTCTCTATCTGCGTCATATTCCTCAACGCTGAGGGTCGTGACTCCTTTCCATTAATCACATAATGGAAGGAGTATGATAATAATGTGGTGGGTCCCCAGATCTTCCTCATACAACTTGAATAAAAAGAACGAGATTACGAGTCTTAGGTGTTTACAGTTCCTTCTCCAGAGCACCTCCTCGGAGAGCAAGTTAAATTGAACTTGCTCTCCGAGGTACAAAGGCAACGAAAAGGTCAAATTCGATCACCCCTACAGTTGGTCATCCAGCCAGTTACGACTTGGGTCAATATTGCTTAACAATTGCAATCGCAAATAGCAAACCAAACAACACGCCTATCCACAAGATTCGCAATAGGCTTTACAAAAACAGATAGATAGGCCCTAAGAAGTGCCAGCCCTGGCCTGATTTCAAGCAATGGAGGGATTGTAAATGGCGCGCTATTGTATTAGTCCACTGGTGTGCATTCCAAGCCACATTTATTTACACACTAGCGAATCGCCTCGGCTTCGCATGGGAGCTAGGTACTATTCCATAATACACGTGTCTAAATTTTTTTTATCTACGCTCATGATATCTTAAAATACTTATTTTTATCAATTCAAAAATATAGCAGGTAAATTTTATTCACGTACATCAATACTAATATTATAAATGCGAAAGTGTGTCCATCTGTGTAGGGACAGACATAGGTAACTTTTGTCGTGCACACTCAAAGAGTTCTTCCTGGATTTATAAAAAACCTAAATCAACGCGAACGAAGCCGTGGGCATCATTTAGTCTTTCATAATATCATCAATCTGTAATAACAGAGTGCTTGGTTTTTACGTCTTAGCAACTTTGAAATAATTTGAATATCGATACACCAGGTTAAAATAAAATTGACCTTAAACGCCTTGTTTTAAAGCTCAATGTTGTCCATTTATCCACAGCCATGTACTCTAAACGCGAACGTTGTGAAACTAAAATTGGTGGAACTATATTTTCCTCAAATCACAGAAGTTTAGAATCATTTCACTCTGATGTTATCGAATTTTTAACGTTCGAATTTTATCAACTTTGGTGAGATATAAAATCTCATGCCAAGCACATAGATATTTTATCAGTACGAATCCCGAGCTACGAGCGTAATGTGCTACGCAAAAGGTAGTTTCTACACGTGTGGAGATGAATATTCTCAAGATTCACTACGCTACATAAATAACTTATATTTTTTAACCCCCAACCCAAAAACAGGGGTGTTATAAGTTTGACGTGTGTATCTGTGTATCTGTCTGTGGCATCTTAGCTCCTAAAGTAATGAACCGATTTTAATTATTTTTTTGTTTGAAAGGTGGCTTGATCGAGAGTGTTCTTAGCTATGATCCAAGAAGATCGGTTCAGCCGTTTGAAAGTTATCAGCTTTTTTTCTAGTTACTGTAACCTTCACTTGTCAGGGGTGAAATAAATTTTTAATTTAGGTACACTTGCTGCAATAAATATACACTGATTGGAATATACAAAAATATTCTGTGAAGTACTCAGTACGTGGATTGTACCACACAATAGCAAAACTGTACACGTGTTCCACTTCTCACAGCTTACTACATTTAATAATTCAGTATCTACAAAGACCGGCACACAGTGTAAACAGTGTTTAAATGTATACTTGTCTGTAAGAGAATATACATATATCCAAAGGACATTTGGACAAAAAGCCGACTGCAAAATTCCAGTTTGGATATTGTTTTATTGAAGCCTATGTGTAGACTCCTAATTACGATTCAAAGCAATAAAAAGACAATTATCATTATCGTCATCGTCAACCCATCGCTGGTCCACTACTAAGAACGAGTCCCTTCTCAGAATGAAAAGAGTTTTTCCATAGTCTACCACGCTGCACTGGCCAAGTGAGGATTGTCTTCACACACCTTTGGGAACATTGTGGAAAACACTCAGGCATGCAGGATTCCCCACGAGGTTTCCCTTCACCGTTAAAGCGTGATACCTAATTGCTTAAAATGCACAAAGCTCCGAAAATTAAAGATGCGTGCCTGGGATCGAACCCGGGAAAAGTTTAAAATTAGTAAGTATTAGCCTGGAACGTACTATTTGATAATCTGTGGTACCTATTTGTTTACCACATACATATAACAAATATAATATCATTGTATTTTAATTAAAAGTTAAAGTTATTTTTAATGCCAACATATACAACTTACTTGTTTCTTTTGAACATTACCTATAGGGTAAAAACCGGCGACCTGCAGGAGTTGACATTCACAGCACAAATTATACGCGAAGTTGCAATATTATTTCAAAATTATATTTCTTAATTATTGTTACACTAAATAATAAAAGAAAAATAATTTTAAATACTTTTTCTTTTAAATCTTCTTGAATACTATGCGGATTGCGATAATAAAGCTACGCCGTAGGTAGGTGCTCAAACCAGATAGAATAAATTAGAGCATAAAAATCTATCCGGAAAACAGCCCATGTTGCGCATGGCAACAGTATCAATGCTTCAATCTGAGTGAAAGAGGTCCGCTTTTTGTAACTTCTTCGATTTCTTTACGGCTATCGACGGACAATAGTTTTAGGTTTTTGCAGAACTAGCAAGTAAAATTATTAGGTACTCTCATTGTGACAATTTTTTATGTGGAGTAAAGTAAAACAATGGTATTTGCAGTTTCAGCAAGATCTAGTATCTTTATATAAATAGAAATAAAACAATGATATGATATATAACAATGATAACACAAGTGTAAATTAAAAATTTATAACACCCCCGACGATCCAAAGTATTTGAGTTTTCCAAAACATCATTTTCAAATAAATAATTATGTATTTAGGCAACGTCCATCTTGACAGCTTGACATTTGTCAATTGACATAATATTAAGAACCTAACGGTTATCTAACCTTCTTTTCTACAAGAAAACTAGAAAAGAGCTGATAACTCTTAAACGACTGAACCAATTTTTTTGGATTATAGCTAAGAACACTCTCGATCAAGCCACCTTTCAAACAAAAAAAACTAAATTAAAATCGGTTCACTCGTCTAGGCGCTACGATGCCACAGACAGATACACAGATACACAGATACACAGATACACAGATACACAGACACACAGATACACAGATACACAGATACACACGTCAAACTTATAACACCCCTCTTTTTGGGTCGGGGGTTAAAAAAATAAGTCAAGTTACTTAGTGTTGGACAGACAAACAGTTGCAGCCGTGCATAGTTTAAGACTAGCACAAATTGACCCTACCTACCGGGGCAATATACTCGGACAATGTGTACCTAAAGTGTGTAGGTAGAACTATTTTAAGTAGGTAGATACTTACATTTGTCGCGTGCGGACAACTTAGATAGTTTCGTACAAACACCATAGGTCCTATGGTGTACCTGTCTAAGTTAACAGGTCTTCATCCTCATGTCCTTCATCCTAGTCCTGATCCTTTACAGCAGAGAGCTTTATGAAAAGGATAGCATTACATTTAAACCTGTCATCTTAGCTTAGGGATTATGTGCAACAGAATTGGTCACATTAGATTATTTAATTGTGCCCAAATTTGTTCTGAGAAATCCTTTTATATCTCTTCTATTCTCCACTGTTGAAACTCACTATGATACTCTATACCGTGCTTGAATCAGATGGAGTTATCCAACTGCGAAGAGCTATCCGCGATAAAAACAATGCTCGACCAGTATTACATAGCAACTATACAATAGGTATAGACGGGTTTGCTCCAAGGCAAACAATGCTACGTTAGTAACCACTTCTGATTGTTCATACGTACTATATTGAAATATAACGTAACTAAAAATGTTTTAATGAATAACTCATACCTAGGTGTTTTAAGTGCGGAAACCAGCCCAGAGAAGAAAGAAGAAGAAACTCATAGGTGTGTGAGTTCTGCCAATCCACACTTGGCCAGCGTGGCGGACTATAGCTTAAACCTTTCTCATCCTGACAGGTGACCGGTGCTCAGTAGTGGGCCGGCGATAGATTGATCATAATTATGATGATCGTACTATAAATCGGCGACTAAAAATATAAACTATATTCAACATGTTGCATCAAACAATGAATAGCAAAAATAAATCGTTTTTTCTTTAAATTAAACTTATTTTATCTGTTTTTTGCAAAATTGTTGAAACTTTTACAGGGGCCAAAACTGCAGTGTTCTAAATTTCAGTTTGGACAGTAGGCTAAACAAATAATCAAAAAAAATGTTATAAATCAGCCTGCATTCATCCTTAGTTGGACTTAGGACCTTTTGAAACGTAACTTAACCTTTTGAAATAAAGATTTTTAGTTCTTCAAAATTCATTACATAGTATACCTTTACATATTATAATAATATTAACATTAATTATTATTAATCACTAAATAAAAAGTAAAGTACCTAATTACTCTTTGAGAATTCTGCGAGCGCTATCCATCTCTACTTTAAATGAGACAATGTGTTTATCTGTCAATTTGTATGTCCACCTTTTCACAGCTCAATCGGTGAACTGATCTTGACATTTAGCAAATTGGTACCTAATACCCTGAAGGCGAACATTTTGTCTAGAAAAATCAGAGTTCCCACGAAGTGCACGATCAAGTGCAAGTCGGACTTGCATACGAAGGGTTCCGCATAAGATTTTGAAGAACACTTTGTACATTATAATTTTTTTTATTTGCATGGCGGCTATTTTGAAACTCACCATCTTGTAATAGAAGCACACACTGTGGGAAAATTTCAACTCTATCTTTTACGGTTCATGAGCTAAGCCTGCTGACAGACAGGCAGATGGACAGACAGCGAGGTTTAGCAATAGGATCCTGCTCAAAAAACCGTCAAAAAATCTAAAACTTCCGAGTGTTGACGCAGTACGCGTATCGAGTAATGGTTTATTGTTATCGATATCTCGATACAGCTTATGACCGGACTATTCCCCCTCTTCCCTCCGCAACCTGCGCCATACCGTGCACTTGGCGTGCCGCCAGCACAAACACTAATTCGTTGACGTCGTTACATAATTGCTTCGTTTTTGCTAACCGGCCAAGCTAGGTGCATTTCAAATCCTTCTCGGTACTTTCCAACGATATCCGCACAATAATATCCGGGAAACGCTGGGGGCGGGAAAATTTATTGGATCTCCTTGTGCTTCTTTTTACGTACCTAGGAATCTAATAAGACGTTTTTAGTAGCGATAAAATTGATTTGAATTATCTTGCCGTTTCTTGGACCTTAAACTAAACAAAACAATAACAATAATAAGTAAATTTATACTAATTACGATAATTTCAACTAGACGTTGAAATTACGATGAAAACGTTAATACTGATACTAATACGTAGACGTTGAAACTGACTAGCATTAGCTATTAGTGGATGACAAAATATATACAATAAGAGTTAAATAATTTTATAGACACTTTTAATGATATGAGAGGAACATGAAAAGAAAATAGGTTTAAATGGGACTAAGGTAAAATCACAGATCACGCTGGCTCTACCGACATCAATGGGTAAAATAATGGTGCAATTAGAGGCATCATTAAACGCCACAGTATTATTATCAAGCTCGTGACCGGCGCACCACATAAGTTCACCCCGCAACTCGCAGGCTCACAGCCACCGCAGATAGAGAATATTAATTTTCCGAGCTGACGGCCTTTAATTATGACGAACAACTTTCGGACTCTCACATTACATGCTAACGCCCGGTTTAAACTTCACTTAAGAGGATCGTGGGACGGCAAAGTTTTCTTACAAAAAGCGCTTTTGGGCACCGAAACCTTCAAATATTTTGGAGATTTTTAGATGATTTTACAAATCCTATGTTTTCTGTATTTTAATTTCTCCGCTAGTTATATTTAGTAAAATAATGATGGACTTTTCTTTTCTTATTTTGATCAAAGTTTGACGATTTATTACCACTTCTCTTCCCAGAATTTTTCTTTATATTACCGATTTTGTAAATGTATTGCAATCCTTTTCATAATACCCTGCGGAAAAGGATAACACTAGATTTCGACACATCAACTTTTAGTTTAGAAATTGTGTATAACAGAATTAGCAACATTAACAATGTGCAAAGAACTCAATAAAACCCAGACGAGAAAAAAAAAGAACTCAATATGTTGAACGATACGTAAACGATAGGACACGAGAACAGAGAGACACACAAAACATTGTTTTTTATAAATAAGATATGACTAGTCACTAGCTACAAGTTTTGACACCTAGTCTCTGCCATCTGTCATCTGTTTAGGTTCAATTCTGTTGCTAACGATTACTATTATTTATTATCAGTTATTAATACATAAGATTAATGATAGAAACCGGTACTGACGGGTTAAAGTGCTCTACGAGACTTGTAGACGGATAAATGGCAAAATTAAATTAAGTAAATTAAATTAAAAATCGGTTGCCCATCTTATGTCTAACTTACACGCGACTGCATGGTATATTGCGATAACACACCTAGGCCATACCACCCAGTATTAGATATACTAGTGTCTCAAAATGGTACATTTAATCATTTTTTTTAAGTTAAACGTCCAGTACTGAGTGGCACAAGAAAAAGAGTTAAAGCATTACACACTACACAGGAAATTACAACTCAATATTTTGCGTAATAAATCTTTACCATCCGCCTTGCATCACTTTCCACTCCATAAGTAGCCACTTAAGAAATGTAGTCTCTTTTTTAAAGTTACCGCTTTATACTTTGAAGGGGAGAATTACCGGACAAATGTTGCTCATAACTTTATCCATTACTGCAAAGGACCTACGGATAAAAAATCGCTATAAATGTAACGCATTTATATGAAAGTGAACTTTATAAATTATTAAACTTGAATGAGTATTAATTTTCCGGATTATTGTAAGCAACATCGAGATCAGAATTCGTAAAATCTTTGTTATGGGAATGATATTCATCTGTAAAAAGTACCAGAAGAAAAAAGTTCAGTAAGTATAAGTATTCATCGAAATATATTTTATTAAAACAAAAAAATACTTAACAAAATATATATAGAAAGTGTTTATTTTAGATGAAATCATCATTTTGGACTTTCGGTTCAAAATAAAAAAATAGGTGTTTCACAATTTTCACAAATTCCACTCGAGCGAAGCCGGGCGGATCAGCTAGCAACACAATAATGTACTTATTTATGACGTCATTGTATTTTAGGCTTAAGCACTCATGATATGAAGAATCATGCTCGACGGGGTTTTAGACGAGTGATTACATCATAAGTGAATATGTAGCATGTGGTGCTACGGCGTAGCAAATAGATACAATTTTACAGAAAAACAGTCAAGGCGATAGGCATCTTGTTCGAGTCATTTTTAAATGTAAATGTACAACTCAACAAGAGCCTTAAATAGTCCTTAGCAATATTATAAACTAGCGACTCGCCCCGGCTTCGCACGGGTAGCTTATTTCAAGTTTCATAGGGATCTCTATTTTTTTTTAATAAAATATAGCCTAGCCTATGTCACTCAGGAATAATGTAGCTTTGTACTGATGAAAGAATTTTTAAAATCGGTTCCGTAGTTCCTGAGATTACTTCATACAAGCAAACTTAGAAACTTTACCTCTTTATAATACTGTACCTATAGATAAATGCGAAAGTCTGTCTGCTCCGATCGAACAATTTAGACGTTTGGTACATCTCGGGGAGAGACAGACCACTTTTTGTTCCGGAAAATCAAAAAGTTTCTACGGTATTTAAAAAATCTATAGGTATACATGGATAAACGGTAAAAATACGTGGATAAAGTTACGTACATCATCAATTTGGTACAGAGATAGCTTGAATCCTGGAGATGGATTCAAACTATCTCTGTCCCCGTTGAAATATTGAAATGGTGACACTAGGGAACAGAAGTAAAACTCATTGACATTTTCCTCAATAGAAGCTGAATAGAAGATAGAGACATTGAGATGGTCCAAATTCTTTATCTATCTGTATTGTCTGACGTCTACTGATAGTTTAATACTTCTTTATTTAGACTCCTGCCTAATCTTAAATTGGTTTGTTCAGTGAGGAGGCAAAGGTCACAATATCTTATAATATGATATGTATTATGTCCTTTATAGTAATCAATGTACCTATGACGTAGATTTGTAAAAACATTTCAACATTTCAAGTACATGTTTGCTTTATAGTTTCTGCAATTTTGTGATTAGTCAGTCAATGAGCGGTATTTCGCTTTCATTTGGTTTAACATTTTCTTTTGTCTAATGCTTCGCCACGTGAAATTCAGCAAACAAACTAACAAACTATCACACTTTATAACAATACATATATAGGATCTGCAACAAGTAAACAAAGTTTGTCAGTTCAAACTAAAGAAAAAAGTAAAGAAAGTTATAGTTTAAAATTTTAATAAAATAAGAAATTGCAGTCACACTATGCCAGTTTGTTGCTAACGATATGGTTCAGAGCTTAATCGAGCGTTGCCCCGTTGCAAGTTAGTGGGTACATTAATTATGTTCTCGCAGAACTGCTAAATTATTTACTAATTAATCGTATTAGTCAGTAATTTGTACACGCCCTTAAGAGTATAATTTATTATCCTAAAATTCTCAGTTGCCCTATATATATTCATGAACATAATCTGTGAACTAATGAACTGTGGAATACAATATTATATATAGTTTTAAACAGAGTTCTAATATAGAGTTTCTAGGTACAATATACAAAATATTCTATTGGACTTACTTTAAGGACGCTAATTTAATCCCTTACTTAATTTGGAATAAATTTTCGTCACATGAAATGATCGTCGCATCTGAATTTACGAATAAAATTTTTGTAAGGTCTAAATTACTAGACACTGCTAACCAAGGTCTGTGAAAAAGGTCTTCGCACATTACACAGACTCGACACCGACATCCATCATCATAAAGGTCATAAAGATTGAAACTTTTCAACGAGATGTTGAAAATTTCACCGTAAGGATATAAAGCTCACATTTCCATGTGGGTTTAGTCGAAATGGAGTTAGCGCCGAATCTGTGAAATGTGGGAAGATCTTTAAATCGTACGCTACCTACCAGTACAACCATATTATGTAATGTAATATTTACTTGTTCCTACAAAACCAGATAAGCTGGCAGTATAATAAATAACACTTTTCAGGCTTTTCCATAGGACATCGGCGTCAAACATACAATGACATAACATAATATTCGTCGCTCACCGGATTTCTCGTACGCATCTCAAATTAAATAGCCATTTCAACTGCCACTTTTCTTTGATTACGGTGCAGAAATAGCAGTCACCGTAAATGTATATTTAATTATTATTATTCATTGGATCCATGATCAATCAAATTGCTTTGACATTAGTTAATTAAATAATCTGTTGATGGAAGATCATCCGTTTTGCAATCCGATTCAAAAATAATCAATGATGTATTAATTTTGATGTAATATTTTTGCGAATTTAATGCCTATTTATTATTCTGAATCAGACAGGACAGACTAACATTTTTGAAAGAAGTTGTTCATCCGATCTTGACGCGTTTCTAATCCTCAATTAGAGAAATCCTCAATAAAAAAAATCTATTATTCAAATAGCGAGCAAAAATTAACACACAAATGGAAAGTTTGAATATTTTAATCCAGCAACCAAAACATAGCCCAATGACCAATATTCGTCGACATGCTAAATGCTAATGCCTTGAGGCGTAGTTAAGTTAAGAGTTGTTCTAGTTAGAGACAAGACTTAACATTTTTTTGTTTCAGCCATTCCATCTCTGTTTAGAGAGGCTCTCGGGTTCGCAAACAAGCCAAGATACTTTAACTCTTTGAAGACCTCTTCGCTTACTCCATTTGTACTTTACAATGCCAACTGGTTGCATTTAATTTTATTTGTCGCTAGCTGCATCATAAAACTTTGCTTGTTTGAAGTTATGATATGGATCCAAAGGTGCGGGTATTGGAAATTAGATCAATGAAAAAAGGCCACATGAACACTAGAGACATGTCTCGGAGTAAAAAGTTGTCAAGATGCATGCCATAGTGAATTCGATCATGGAATATACTTAAATCGATGAATTTTGACAGTTTTTCAATAAACAATCTGTCAAAACGTCAATTTCGTTCTACAGTCAAATATTATTTGGCGATAGAAAAATCGACCCTTAGTCGAGAACGTTACCGATTCATCACGGATCACGAAATGTACCATTTTTAACCATCGCAGGACATATTTTATTCCTTGTCTGATTGGAGCTCTACAACGGTTCAATTCAGAATCAATGAAACTACTGTACAAGATTAGCATACAACCTTTCGCCGAATCCAGCGCTTATAAATATTTATCAAGCTCTTTTGAATCGTTAATAGTTATGTAATAAACAATTAACCAGTCAAGTGCGAGTCGGGACTCGCTATTTAGGGTCCCGTACATAATTACGAACATTATATTTTGGGTGTATTAAATATTAATTCTTTAGAGTTAAAGTAAAATGGTCCTTAAACACCTTGTTTTAATGCTCAAGTTTGTACATATTATATTCACAGCTAGCGAACCAAGCGGAAACGTGGCGAAATTAAAATCAATGACACTGAATTTTTGGTTTTAAATCAAGTGAACTTAGGTCCATTTTACTTTGACGTTATTTTGTTTCGACACGAATTCTATTCAAAACTAGCTGATGCCCGCAGCTTCGCCCGCGTGTATTGGTTAGATCCCCTGCAGCATCAGGATTGAGGAGTTGGACTCCAAATTTTTTATGAAACAATGTCGCAAAGTTTCTCTATCGATTAAAAAAAAATTACGCAAATCGGTTCAGAAATCTCGGAGATTTCGGTGTACATAGGTAGAAAAACACAACTCCCTTTTTGAAAATCGGTTAAAAAAGTAGCCTATGTTACGCCCTGGTCAATCTTCAACTTGTCTGTGAAAATCCCGTCAAAATCGGTTCAGCCGTTCCGGAGATTAGCCTTTTCAAACAGACAGACAGACAGACAGACAGACAGACAGACAAAAGTTTTAAAAACGTGTTATTCAGTGTTGGTATCGTTCAAATAACCATATGAGCTTAATATGAGGTAGTTATTTCGAAATTACAGACAGACACTCCAATTTTATTTATTCGTATAGATGGTGAGAAGTAAAATCTCGTATTGAGGGTACAGATTACGTACCTACCCATTGGGTACGGTAACCTAAAATTGGCTGTCAAGTGGGGACGGTCGAAAGAAATGAAAACTTAAAATTACAATTAAAATTTCACAATTTGTATATTAAAAGCATTGACATTAATTTAATTGTTACATCTAACGGCACTCCGAGCACAATTAGCATTAGTATGTCGGTGACGTGACCTTGAAGTATTTACCCATCCCAAAATCGCCCAACGCGCCTTAACAAGTTTTCACTCCAAAAATGCCTTGGTATTAGCTTACTTACTTATAACTGAAAACAATTTAAGTGTCATCTCAGAAGATGTCGCCCCAAACAAACATCAAAATATAACGTAGTGTTAGCTGAAGAGCTTAGACAAACATATATAGCGCTAGAAAACGTACAGCCCGCGAATGGAACGAAATAAAAACACGCTGGAAAAATTCAATTCTGATGGAAAAGCATGCTCACTTTGATAAAACTTATGTATTTTCTTACTGTAGGTAACTAGGTAAGAAAATAACATGACCTATCTACTCCTTTTTAAGGTTACTAACTTATCTTTAAATTCTCATCTTTTCTTCTAAATATATAAAAGAAAAAGTTGATATAAGCTGAAAGGCATACAGAGCTATTTAGATGTAGATATCCGCTGAGAAAGGATTTTTGAACTTGCAATACCTGAGTGGGTAAAATAGGAGTTAGAAATTTGTGTAGACCACGCGGATGAAGTCTCGGGCTAAACTAGTTTATGATAAATTAGAATAAATAGATGATGCAAGCAACTTCGTCCACATGGATGTAGATTTAAAAGAACCCTGCGGGAATCTTTGACTTTCCGGGCTAAAAATTAGTAGCTATATTTCTTTGAGACTGCAAATCTTTTGGGTGTGAACGTGACAACATTAGTGCGCCCTGTGATATTTTATGTAATGTGTATAAGTTATGGAGAATTCCCAATTATATTTTAATTGTTTTGTTCCTTAATGTTCCATCCAAAACTTGGTCCTTTACCCGCGACCCTGAAGGAAAAATGACACCTCATTAAACAAAACAGTTCAATCACACAGTTCAAGTTACGAGCCACAGCCGGCACTAATAACATCCTTCGTAGAGTTTAATATATCTCTCTTTGCCTGGTATTCCACATTTCTGAAGGCCGTGGCCTCTTCCACAAATCTAGTTATTTCTTAAGGGGTATTTTTTGGAAAGATAACACTTTCGGCTTCTAGATCCTTCAGTCGCAAGACTCTACCTACGTACTAGCACGCTCGTAGATGCTCCCTCCACACATACCACCCTCATCCCAAAGTTTAAATGTAGGTAAGCGTAAAAATAGTATTCAAACTTAAAGCAGAGAAACGGTAGCAGAAATAAATGAATGTAACTTAGCAGGAAACTTTACAAATTTTCACGTCGACACTTTCCTGAAACGAGACGACAAAAAATTGGCTGTAAGTAAAATGTATCTTTGCTTGCGATTGCGTACTTATCTTCTTACTAGATAATGCCCGCGACTTCATCCGCACAGATTTAGATTTTTGAGAATCCCATGGGAACTCTTTGATTTTCCGGGATGAAAAGTAGCCTGTGTCACCCTCAAGGTTTTTAAGTATATTTAAGCAAAAAATCACGTTGATCCGTTGCTTGGCTGCAGCGTAATTAAAAGACAAACAAACATACACAGTTTCGCATCTATTATTATGGGTCCTAAGTATATAAAACAATTGTTAGACTTGCAACACCCTCCACATTGCGTATGACCCACAACACTTTTTCTTTCAAACGAAAAGTGTACCTAAAAGGAACCAATTACAGTATACACAAATGAGTGGAAAAACTGTCTTTGTCACAAAACGGATTAATGTTGAAACAACGGTAATTCCATTTCCCCGAGTTATGTTATAACGTCAAACACATTTAACTCAGTTTGTGACATATCTACTCACATTTCATCAAAGTTACGAAGGTTTGGGCAAGGTGTGAAATGCTAGCGATCATTACCACGGGTGTATCAAACTCTCTTCCTCTCTGCGAGATAGCTGCGGAAGGTTAACTACACCAGATGATCATTGTTATCAGATGAACCCTTTACGGTTTTGCTCTACGGGGTACCCAGTAAAAAGTTTGCCTCTGGACCTCAAAATCATGAAATTTTAATTTTTTATACTAAATTAATTTAAAAATTAGAAAAAAAACACTCATTCCATAGTTTTCAGTTCTGTTGGTAGCCCCTACTGTCATTTATTTAACAAAAATCTTTTTATTTCTATTTATCCTATATTTCTATTTTTCTATATAACACAACCCTCAATAACCCTCCACCACTGTCAATATGTTTCAATTCAACTCTTTGAACTTTTTAATAATATTAAAGAACAGCAACCAATTAACCATACATGATTAATTGATCACTCGAAATCGTGTTAATACCTACTTACTTATTACACAATACAACGCTGCAGACAATTCTATTAATAAAGGTTATATTTGAGGGTAGGTACATATAGATCACGCTAGAAAGTAGGTCACCGTGAGTTTAACTGCGAGCGACGGCATGGAATAGCTGCTTACGGAAAATGATTGTTTTGTTTCTCCACAGATACTGAAAAACAGGCGTGAGGTTCATAATCATTACCAATTTGCTGTTCTTAGGTATACTTCAAGTACAGAATATTTTTTATAATGTTATGAATTTAAGAAGGTGGTGGGAAGTGGGTGGATGAGGAAAGCGGAGGACCGTGTGTAGTGGCGCGCTCTTTTGAAGGCCTATGTCTAGCAGTGGATGCGAACAGGCTGATTGATTGATTGATGAAATTAAAACTAACAAAGATAGATAAAAAGCATTTATTACTAATAATAATATTGTCTAAGCGTTATACCTAATAATTTACAGCAATAAGGCCGCCTTTGCACACAACTGTTTTTTTCTGTTTTCTTCCTTCTGTGTTGTTCGCTTACATTATTTGAGTGCAATAAAGACTTCTATCTATATCTATCATTACCATCAATGCGCAAGGGTGTTTGTTTGTTGGTTTGTCCTTCACTCATGCCGCAACGGAACGACGGATCAGCGTGATTTTTATATCTATGCAGATTTAGTTAAAAACCTAGAAAGTGACATAGGCTACCTTTTATCCTGAAAAATCAAAGAGATCTCGCGGGATTTTAAAAACCTAAATCCACGCGGATGAAATTTGGGGTATATTAGTTAAAATTTGGTCAATTATTCTTTCTCAGTACAAATTCTGCATCCAAAAATCTTAGATCTTCGTTCATTTTAATTCGCTTTCCCGTATTCGGAGGTTCGTGGTTGCCTCTTCTTTCTCAAGTAAATAAATCTCGTGGATAAGTGGGTCAACTATAAAGGTGAGACAAGACTATATAAATATGCCATACTTACTAGCTGATGCCCAGCGTGGATTTCAATTTTTTTAAATGCCGTGGGAACTCTTTAATTTTCCAAAATTAAAAGTTGTCTATGTCACTTTAGCCTGCTGATTAGCTAACTCAGTGTTCAACGATGAATGATAGTCACCGAGCCTATTTGACATTGGTTGGTGCTACATTGCTGCTTCACTGAGTGACATGAAACTTAAGCATTCTGTGCTTCAGCTCCACTTCACTCTGCAAGTGTGCGTTGTGCCTTAGAGTGGCATGCGCGGCGACACGAGGACTGTAGCGACTGGCGAAGGAAGCGATCGTTTCGCTGCAGGAAACTTAGCTCCGTATCGCCCTAGTCACTCTTTCCGGCAAGGGAGCGCGCCGTCACCGCGACCGTAAGCAATTTGCCTTTTTTTACACTTACACCAGACGAATTGAATTTTATCGAATATCGGTAGAGGATATTAGAATAATTTTTCTAGTGGGAAACATATCCTTGCAACTGGCAATTTGTATTACTCAACTACAGCAAAGCCATAAGATAAAGTTATGATTTTAGCAGTCTATGTGTAGTGTATGTATCACTATGTAGGTTTGTATTTATGTGTATTCCACCGTAGCGCATAAACTACTAAGCCGATTTTGATGAATGAGGTGTCAATCAATTCGTTATTATGGTCCGGGGAACATCCATACTAAAAGGTTATATATTTACTAAAAAATCGACTTGACGGATGTTAGATCCAAGAAAGTGGGGGTCTCCAAAAATTTTTTTTGCTATTATATCAAGTGGGATATCAAATGATAGAGAAGAAAATTCTGAGTTTATAAATATAAATATAGTGCAATGTTAAAATACACTAATTGACAGAAAAACAATTTTACTATATCGATCGCTATGTAATATTTGTCGACAGGTCGCAGGTAGTAGTCGGGTCTTAGCGCTGTCAGCTTTAGGTAAGCTCTTCGACCATACTATTTTGGTGCAATACTCATAATTTAGATTTTAGATTTATGAACTAATGTCCTAAGGGTAAACTGAATAACGTGCTCGCTGAAAATGTAATATAACCAAGCCACATCATTAATTCATTCAGCTATAAAGCATAACGCAATGTTATATTGTGGTACCCATAATTGACATCATCATCATCATCTCAACTTATCGCTGGTCATCTATTAAATTCCTCTCAGGTTTTAAGCAATAGTTAAGGCAAGAGTGAATAGGTATCTTCTACGAGTAGGTATGTAAGCGTGCTCTAACCTAGATAGACCTCAAACATACTTTACTCTATGACTTGATAATTGCTTTTTATTACGTATAATGTCGTCAACTGTAAGCCTATCTTACGCCTAAAATGATAGTCCACCACGCTGACCAAGTGCAGATTAACAGACTTCATACACCCATGAATCATTATTTAGAACTCTCAAGTATTCAGGTTTCCTCACGACGCGGATGGCGTTACTTACGCCACAATTATTATCAAACTAAGTCTAGTTGGTATATTTTAATATAACTGATACTGAATCTTTTTCATTAGTTCCTGTTTCATAAGTTAAGGTAAACTCAACTTTGCTTGTACGTCTAAGCCGCATATAAGTAGGTCAACTAGATATAAGAGTAATAGCGGTGAAATAAAATCTTTGCACGGTGTTGCCACACGAATGTTTCTAATTATTCATCTAGTAACAAGATTTTAGTTTTATACTTACTTTGTAGTTTATAATGTATTCAAATTGTATCCATAGATAGATATCAAGCTTTTCTTAGATTCACTACCTTTTGTCCGTGACTTCGTCCGCGTGGAATTGATTCTTGAAAAACCTTGATCACTTCTCACCTAACCCTTAACCTGCATGTGAATGCCCCTTTAAACGTTTTCATTAGAATTTCCGAAAATCATGAAAATATATATTTTCCTTAGGTATATTTTCAATCGGAAGCCTAATAATACCAATTATTATGGATATAACTTGAAAACTGACAGACTTTCATACTTTGAAACCCTTAATAATCCCTACAAAGTTAAATTTTCAAAGATCCTGTCTTAGCAGATATCTATGTCATTAATAGCTGTATGCCATAAAGCCTGATCAGTCCAGCAGTGGTTTAAGCACATTGTGCAATGATAGGTCAATCAGCCAGTCAGTCATCTTTTCCTTTTATAGGTTGAAACTAAATTCCATAAAAGTCTTCAAGGTGTTTCGGTACTCTGAACACATTATTCTTCCTTCCTTTCATTAAACGCTATTGCTTGTGATCACCGAAATGTACAGCGCTTACTTAAGACACCTAATGACGTAGTGCAGATTTAATGAAGATTTCACAAGAGTTCTTCGGCTGAAAGGTTTCAAGCCATAATTCTCGCCTTTTGTTCCCTTTGTCTCGCGGCACGGCAACTTAAAACGCCAACGTGGGCAATACTTGGCGATCTTTGTTAAAAACATTTTTTCTACTAAACGGCCATGTAAAACAATATTGTGGGGAGATTTTTTTTTAAAACGCTTTATGATCGTTGCTCACATTGGATACATTTTATTTTGTTATAACATACCTACTTAGGAAACAAATTTTATGGATCCTGTTCTGATAAATAAAGGATGAAATTGTGTACAAATTAAAGCTACGAGTATCTTATGGCAAAATTTGTTCAATGCTTCTTAAAATTACTGATTACGTCTGTATCTGTAATACTAGACAGGCGTGGAACCGTGATGAGTTATTATTAATAGGACGAGGAGAGAGTAGAGGTACGTCGATTTCTACATATTACCTAGTTTATTCTTGTCTCTTGTTTTTTACACAGTAGGTAAGGTATCTTTGAAT
This sequence comes from Maniola jurtina, assembly GCF_905333055.1. Classification (NCBI taxonomy): domain Eukaryota; kingdom Metazoa; phylum Arthropoda; class Insecta; order Lepidoptera; family Nymphalidae; genus Maniola; species Maniola jurtina. The sequence continues at coordinate 8,964,567 of NC_060032.1, forward strand.
ATTTTTTTGAACTGCGACTACCATCTGCTACTTTCAAACGAGAAGTATAAGTTACGATCACATTTAAAACAAAATGAATCAAGACTTCCGATTTTCCGCGAAAGTACCTACTTAGTGAGATGGATCAATTTTCATCCAGAAGCGGAAGGCTTTGAAAAATTCATAATGGTTGGTAGCCCTTATTATAACTAATTCTCCCTATAATCCCTATTGCTCTTTACGTTTAAACGCTTCATTAAATTTTCATGAGTTGTGGATAACGATACCCACAGATTAACAATATTATTTTGTCCACCAAATAATTTTAAAAATAATTGAAAAATCTCTATTTTAAGTCAAATTTTGAAGCCATTTCATGCGTAAATAAATTGTAAAAAAAAATTAAAAAACGAAAAATTAACAATTCTACGTCACGCTTTACTTCAAAATAATTTCAAATGTCTTTAGTTTGTGTAAAAAAATGTTTTCTTTTGCCAAAAATAGGCGTAAATCCAAACGTCGATCAGCAATTAAGTCACTTTACCGTTTTTGACTAAAAAATCTTTGAACCCTAAGCAAAATTCATTCACCGGCGTCTCTCGTGGTGAAGTGCAGTTAGTTATAGGGAAAGGGTGGCACGCACAATAACTTTGTTTCCGTCATCTATGAAAACAACATTATTTTAGGTTCCACCCGCCAACGAGTTATCACTTCGATAAAGCGGGCTCTTAACACGTCTCCGTCCTCTTTGCTTCTGTATAAACATGCCTTATAGGTGCCAGTCCACTAAAATGTAAGTATTGTGTTAAGCAGACCAATCAGATTATTGATAGATGACGCAAATATTTAATCACGTCATCTCTCAATAATCTGATTAGTCTGCTGAAACATCACCGTTCCACTCCACTTTAGTTGACAGGCACCCTTACTCCTTAAATAATGCTCCTTAAGAAATACGAGTACTTTAGTAAAATACTTATATACACAATTTTATACTTCAAAAATTTAAACGAATTATGAAAACAAAATTAATAAATTATTAGAAACTGACTGACGGAACTCGTTGATGTTCCGGGATAAAAAGTAGCCTGTCTATAGATTTTGACTATACCCATGCAAAAAATCACGTCGATCAGTGGCTCCGTTGCTAATGAATGAAGAACAAACACCTTTCGCATTTCTAAAATGGTTAGTGATGAGTAACCTTAAAATGCAAGATTCAAAATATTGGGAAAGGTGGATTAAATCATTGCGGGAGTCCCGCACGGCGCATGCGCGGGAGGGCACGCCTGCGCACTGCCACTTAACCTCAATCCAGACGTGTTTTTGAATGAAACTTCATTCGCAAGGCCCTACCGCACTTTGCTTTCAGAACTCCTCGACTTATCCGTTGTTTTATCGAATCTCGGCTAACTCATTGCTTACCTACTTCTCACTAAAGATTAATTACTAGGGAAGAGAACAAAGTATCAGGTGAACATTAGTCCGCGACTTTGTGTGATTGGATTCATTATTTTCAGAGTAGGTAATATTTTACTTACTAAACTTAAATATTATATCGGTATTAGGGAAAATACCTCCTCACGTTTCGTTTGACACAATATTTTCTAGTTCCTATATAGTTAATATTTGAAAATGTTAGATAGATACTCGAAGATAAATTAATTATTTATCGCCACACAAAAAACATAGAAAAATAATATAAAAATGTTAGAGCAGAAAGTACGAGATACATATTTCACTTGGTTTTCGTGTCAATTGGAAGTTCTCAAAATCCTTTCTTTGTACAGAATCTGCGTTACAAAATTTTAGTATTACATACCTACTTACTTTCAAGTAGTTTACAAGAAATTTCAAAACCAATAGGTATGTTGAAAACGAAATGTTTATTTCTCCATACAAAATTTATCATCCCCATTCACCCTTGGGCAATAAATTTTTGAAGTGAAACTTCTTTATCCGCGTAGGAAAGCTTAGGTACCGCATGGAGGTGATTTTATGAAAATTGTATCGGAAGTACCTAACTGTAACTAATATGACGTCAATACAATTTTCATAAATCATTTTTACTTTTTGTTTCAAACTTTATCCTTGAATTATATCTTTTTTTTTAAGAAATTAATATGAATTTATCGCTACTTTTATAAAATCGATAATTTTAAAAAGTGAACGCCTTTTTGAAATCCTTGTTATTGGACAGAATTCTTTCAAAATCGACATTTGGGGGATAAGATTATCGTAAAAAGGAAACTATTGCTTAAATTTTTGCTCTCATTACTCGACAGACATTATTACTCAGGTCTCAGACAACTAAAAAAGTTACACTTCTTCCGCATGTAGGTACGCAACGAGCACATGCAACCATTCCAATGCACATGTAACCAATGAAACAGGCGTTATCTTATTTTCTTCAAAGTTACATCGTAACTTTTTTTTAAATGGCTCTCCATACAAAATTTATCACTCCTTTTCACACTCTTAGGGGTGGAATTTCAAAAAATCCCTCCTTAGCGAACTCTTAAGGTAGGTACCTACTCAAGAAATAAGGGCTTCTCCAAAGGGCTTTGGAGATTTTGGCTCACCTAGTAGCCCGCCATTTTTCTTTCCAAAATAGTGGCCACGCATAAAACCTATATTTCAAGATATTATAAGCTATCTTTGTACCGGTGACTAGACTCTTGTTCTGGTGACGTCACTAGTACAACAAGTACGTTACTTTGAAAAAAAAAGGCAGGCAGTATAGGCAAGCCAGGCTCCATTCTAGATCCACCGGTTAGGTTGTGTGCTGTCTCTCAGTTAGTCACGTGGCCACGGTAATTAAATATTCTACTGTTTATTTTGATTTCAGTGTGGGTTTGATATTTTTAAGGACATCAATTATAACAGTTACTGAATAAACGAATTTGCGGAGTAGAACCTTCACTAACCTTTAAACCTACGAGCAATCGCCCACAACCATTCTTTTTACGTTCTTTATTTATTTCTTCATTACTAGCTAATGCCCACATCTCCGTCCGCGTTGAGAACGTCATAGGAACTCTTTGATTTCAGGAACTGCGGATAAAAAATTGGTTAAACTGATTGACCGTGAAAACGTGACAAGCAGACACGCTTTTGCATTTATAATATTAGTAAGGATAAAATAGCGCCCAAAAAGTGTTATAAGTTTGACGTGTGTATCTGTGTATCTGTCTGTGGCATTGTAGCTCCTAAACTAATGAACCGATTTTAATTTAGTTTTTTTTGTTTGAAAAGTTTGATCGAGGGGGTTCTTAGCTATAATCCATGAAAATCGGTTCAGCCGTTTGAAAGTTATCAGCTCTTTTCTAGTTACTGTAACCTTCACTTGTCGGGGGTGTTATAAATTTTTTTCATTACAAATACAATACAATACAAATTTTTTCTGTCTGTTTACCTGTCTGATTGTGCGTAAACATATTGCGCTGAAAATTCTGAACGGATTTGAATTGAATACAACTCGACTTCTTATGGCTAATACTTTGGGTTAACTTTTAAGTATCGATTTAGGACAATTTAGCAATCGTGACTATAAGCATAATACGTTCGTAACATAATAAATACATTTTTATTTCTTCCCTATAAGTTGTACCTAAATTTCTCAATGCATCAGTAGTATAGCGGTTGTATTTATCATTCCGAAACTTTCACGATTCCACGACGGTATGTATTGTTATAGAAAATAACACATACCTACTATTTGTCTATGGAATATGTATAAACCCGTGGCCACCAATCAATAGATCAATCAATATCAATAGATTAGTATTGTCATATGTTATTGTTATGTTTAATAGTTATTATTATGTTTAAACGTTTTAAAACTTTTACGACAATAGAAGAAGAATATCGCTTCATAAATGTTCTTGGAATGTAAATTAAAATAACTAGACCATTGTGACCATGCCATTTATGTATGCGTATTGATTTAAAAACAACTCGAAAACTAGTCTCATCTAAAACAACCAATAAACACCCGGGAGATGTTAGCTACGACACAAACAAACAGCGAGTTAACGGGCTAGCAAACGGCTGAAAGCTTTCTAGTGTCTCGAATGCAGCCTGTAGGTGATCTGCTTGAATAGGAAATGGCTACTGACACGCTACAGGACAAGGTGTCAACGAACCGTGTTAAGGTGCGCTTACACGGGCAATTGACATTCCTCAATTCCAGGCAATTATGACGTCGCGGCTATTTACTGTAATGCCCAGCAATACTTACCTGAAATTTTCAGCAAGGTTATGTAAAATAATTGCTCCAGTTTACTCCACATATTGCTCCAGATTGATCCATACGTATTGCCGAGCAACAATTGCTTAAAAGATTGCCCATGAAAGCGCACCTTTACATCAGTGTGTTACATTCAGATGGTGTAACTATAATATAGGGTTGCCGCCTTCCAGAAATATTATAGGTAAATTAATGAGGTGTGCAAAAAAGCTACACAGAAGAAGTTAAAGTTCAATATATATTATATAGTATATACTGTATAAATATATTTATAGACATAACTAAGTTTATACAAAAACTATGACAAATTACCAGCAGGTGAAACCACAAACCCTACTAGTTATACCTACTATTATTGTTGTTTTTTTTTTACTTTTAACATAAAATAGAGTAATTTCTGCGTGAAAATATTTTTATACTAAAAAAAAAAATTGTCGCTTATTATGGGCATACTATTATCGTATTGCAACTGGACAATGTTTTATTGATTTAGTTGCCGTAGAGTTCCAGCACGAGTAAATGTCCAATAAAACGCCAAGAAAATTGTGCTCCTTGTCTCTACAATTTGTTATCCATTTAATGTCTATTTAATGCTGGTAAATGTTTTTATAGTTCCTAACCTGCATGGATATCGTTTTGGACGAGTTCACCTTCAAACTATATTATGCAGTCAATTTTAACCATTCCTAGCGAGAATTCCAAAGGCGGCTTCGCTCGAGAAACTTATTTGCCAGTCAACCTTAGGAGGGTAGGAGATGCGCGTAATTATAGGTGTGCTCAAAATCAATGAACGGTAAAACATAGAGATACTTACTATAGAATTTAATCTTAAAATATCTCTTCTATCCCTGATAATAATTAATTCTTATTTTCTTTTAACTACGAAAAATTATAATACTGAAGTTTTTCCTTCTCTTGCATGTTCTGGTTCTACCTTCAAAAATTTCAAACCATTAATGTTGCTGAAACAATTGACTTCTGGTTCTTATCTTCGATGCTTGCAAATTAGCTTGCTATTAAATACTAATCACTCCGTAACTTTGCAACAGAAGTGAATTTTTAACCCCTGACCCAAAAACAGGGTTGTTATAAGTTTGACGTGTGTATCTGTGTATCTGTATGTGGCATCGTAGCTCCTTAACGAATGAACCGATTTTAATTAAGTTTTTTTTGTTTGAAAGGTGGCTTGATCGAGAGTGTTCAGTCGGTTCACTCGACTCGGAACTCGCTCGGATCGGAAATCGGTTCAGCCGTTTGAAAGTTATCAGCTCTTTTCTAGTTTATTATAGAGGTTTTTGTGTCGAGCGTTTTTTAAATTTTGAGTTATTTACGATACTTTTTACATCTGGTACATTTTAAGTTGGTAAGTATGTTTAAAAAAAAAAAAAAAAACAAATGACTACATCTTGAAACATTATTTATTTTTTGTTTAGATTGCTTATTTTAGGCATAGATATGTTTTAGGACATTTTATTTTATTTCAGGAAGCACCAATAACTCTATATTCCTAAAGTGATACCTGTTCATTTTCACAGCTAAATTACCTCTATTTCATGCTTTTTTTTTGTTTATTAATAGCAACGTTATTACGCGCGTACAAAAAGTGTTGTTTAATTTAAAATAACGAGTCTTGCGAACAAATATTCATTCAATTCAATCAATTCGTCCTTTTAAATTATTTTACGTAAGGACCGCGCGCGCTGCAGTGATATTGCTAGAGCGTGAAAATCTCGAAATGGGGTTTTTTATTTATGCCTGGCTAGTTTGCCATCACATTATGCCAAATGTTTTTACCTGTCAATGGCAGAAATGCGTACCATGCGACCCAATTCGTAGTTTTTTACAATAATGGCCTCCCCAGGGACCTGGTTTCATATTCATTACTTATACGGAAGGTGACGATTATTACAAACCTTACCTACACGTATATACTAACTTTATTTTTACTATCGTAGTTTTAGGCCTTACTCTGAAGGAAAAAGAAAAAGTCTTCTTTTTACCCGACTGTTTTTTTAGGTGAATTTTTTTTATTATCGTAATAGTCCGGGATTCAGCGTTGTATTTTTGTAGCGTTTACATTCCCCTTAACTGATGTATTAAGTGATATAAATATAACTATTTAACAAACGAAGCATCGTTTATTTGCGTCTAGGGGGAACTGGCTATAAGAAAATTAGAAACAAGTCGAAAAAAACACTTTTCAAAACTCTTGAAAAATTTGAAGTAGCTGATGCAAGGATCGTAAAACGGTTAATAGAAATCGATTGCGATAGCAATCGTAAAATATGATTTGTGACTGCGTTCATTGCCATTCTGCCACCCGGACTATAATCATAATAATAACAAGAAAGAAACGAATAAAATGTTTACAAAAGTTAATCTAAGTACCTACTACAAATATTTATGTATACCTTATAACATTATGTCCAAGAATCGAGCACTACAAGCATGGTAGGTACCAAAAAAACTCACTGGCTCTGTGGAAAGGTAGAATTAAAATAAATCTTTGAACTTTTAAAGCAGCAAAAGGATCAAAAAGATTATACATAGATACAAAATTTGCAGAAAGCGCGATATCAACGTGACAATCTTTATCTGATTATGCCAGATGCTCTACATTAGACTAATGTAAGAAAACACCTTGTTCATTCTTTCAAGATGTTAAATTATACATTTTTACCCATATTTAGTAGGTACATAGTCGATTAGGGTTTAAGGCTCATTCACATATTTATAGTTTCATTATAATAACATAAAAATGAGGAGGTAGCATGTAGAAAGAAAAATAAAAAGAATGTGAAAAACTTGTTAATTGACAAGTATCAGCTGTTCATTGATCAGCCCACCTTGTTGTGTTACGTGCTCTTATAGGTAATATTGTTCGAAAATATCAAAGTTATAATAGGTATAAGTCTAAATTAAAAAGAGTCTATATTATAATAAATGAAAGGTTTTCCAGTCTACTACAAGATTGCTATAGAAGGTGCCTCATTGGAACGTGGGCGAGTCCGATTCTTTCTTATACCCATCGCTAACTCTACCCACCTCTCTGATTTCGACCTTTTTATACTCGATATGAATGTACCTATTATACCTAGGTTACTACTTACGAACTTCTATTGAGCGAAAATGGATGACCGATTTTTGAAGTGAAAACTTCTTAGAATAGGGGTTATTATTTCTTTAAGCGCGTTGGACGATTTTGGGTAACAACTTCAAGATCGCGATAAGCTGATTTGATTAGTTTTTAAAATTTGTTCCATAACGCAATATATTAAGGTTCAATTTTTAATGGATATTGCGGTAATCGGAGTACTTCCTAATAACTCCTATTTTTTTCCTAGTTTTCACTGCCGACAGCGGTCCTAACTGACTGGCTAATTTTATTGTTTCATAAAGACATATAAAATAAACTAGCAAATACCCGGCAAGCGTTGCAATGTGACTCGCGCGTCATCTATTGTACGTTGGCAATACCATGTCAGAAACCTTCTCGCAAGTCTTAATAACAACTGCACAAAGTTTTAACTCAATCGTAATGTGAATGTTGCCCGAACGCATAGGTAACGAACCGCTGAGTAAGTAAACTGTAATGAACCAACACAACCAAACAAACGTTTATTTTTATTTAGGTATATAATTCTATATAGTGAAAAGGCCAAAAATAGCGGTCCTACTGGTAGGAATGGAACTACAGACCTCATGAAAAATCGAATAGAAGAGGTAGGTACTTACTTAAACAGCTTGATCCGCTAGCATAGTTGATGACACAATAGGGTCTTCGACTGCAGTAATAAAGTGATGTGATTTTTTGTATAGCGGTAAGTAGCTTATGGAGCAAGACCCTATTATCGATAAGCTTGGACGAATAAGATTGATGGGGTGTTTAATTTACTCGTACTTTGCTTCACTAGTTATAAGATAGGTATGATACCTACATAACAATTATTTCGTTCACCACTAAAGTGACTAACCAAGAGGATCGATACCTGCCTATAATCACAATCTCCGAACTTGACACAGGTCACGACACAATTAGGTATGTCGTGCGAAACAATTCGTATACCCGTGCGATGGTACTAACCGTTTCAACTACTTATCTCTCATCAAACATCATAATGTAAGAAGAAGAGCGAGGACCAGCTATAAAAATCGTTGAAATGATAGAGATCGTTGGAAATATTTCTTGTATCTACTTTAAGAATGCTCTCTTCGGTGGCTCCAAGCAGATCATATTAACTTCATTTTGATCCATACACGTAATGCATTACGGGTCATTATGATTCCTCCGTAACCTGATGAAAACAACCATAGTTGATGTGATCGCGCCGGAGCACTCACCTGGCACTCGTGACACGTGTGTACGGAGTAGGACTGGTCGCAGTCATAGCGTTGGAGGATGTAGGCGAAGTCGCAGTGCACGCGCGCGACCATCGCGTCGAGGGCGAGCAGGTCGTGCAGCGTGCGCTCGCAGCGCTCCCCGCCGGCCAGCACGTCGGCGCGCGCGCCGCGGTCCAGCGCGGAGGCGGGCGAGCGCTCGCAGCAGGCGCGCAGCCGCAGCTCGGCCAGGCGGCGCGCTCGCGCTGCCGCCCCCAGCGCGCACAGCGGCCGCACGTCGCGCCCCGCCAGCGTCTCGGCGCCGCCGCCGCCGCACGCGTGCCGCTCGCCCTCGCCGCACTCGGCGCCCGCGCCCTCCTCCTCCAGGTCGCACGCGCTCAGCCAGGGGTTGAGGCGCGCGAGCGGACTCACGGCCAGGCCCGCGGCCGCCATCAGCAGCAGCAGCAGCAGCGGCGGCGCTCGCATGGCGGGGGCGGCGCCGCTAGCGGGGGCCGGCCCGCCGGGCGCGGCGCTGCCTCATACCGCATCGCGCATGGCGACCTACTCGCGCGGCCCGGGCCGCGGGGCCGCCGCGCGGGGTGGGCGCGCCGCCATGTCGCTCGCTCGCCGCTCGACTGACTCCCCCCGGGTGCGCATCGATCGCCCCGCGCCCCGCGCCCGCTGCGCGCGCCCCTACGGCCTCCGCCGCCGTTATGTAACCTGCGCGCGCCGCTCCGGCCCCGACCGCCCTCCGCCCTGCGCGCGTGCCCGCCCGCCCTCTAGCGGCGCTACGCTGACGAGCCGCACGCCCTGTCGCCCTAGCATCCCACGCCACCGGGACGACAGAAACGTTTCATGTCAGCTTTATCATCCATGTAGGACAACAGATGGCGCCGTACTACAATCATCGAAAGTTGGCGCCATTTATGAAATACTTCTCATAGATTTACAAAGTTTTAAACTTTGAATAGCTTAGTTTAACACGGATGGAGGAAATGATGTATAATTTAAGACCAGTCATTACTTACATCGTTTACTACCGAAATGCTTGAGCATTTTATAGGATGTTGCGTTTCATTCACTTTCAGCAGTTTCAACGTGAAGCGTGCACAAACAGACAGACAGAAATAAGTAAAAAAAATATTGGTTTGGGTTTTAAATCGTTAATAGTGCTTCCTCTGATTAAAACTTCAAACCTTATAGTTGAATATCAAAGTATTTTTTTTTAGGTATACACACGAACAGCGACATAATACCTACCTATCACCAAAACGAAAATATCCATCTTTAGACAAAATTCACAACGAGTTCATAAGATTCCCCTAGGAACTCATTGCGAAAGTCTTCACTTATCAAGCCAACATGCACCTAAACGTAAAAAGAGTACTTAGGCTCCGATGTTATAAAAACTATGACTGACTACATAGCAGGAAAATATTACAATAGGGAATACTAAACATTGCTAGCTATCCCTAGTACCTAGTCACGAGGGGAAGGCAGACTGAAATATCAAAGTTGTTGGTTGGGATAACGATGGACGACGGCGTTGTAGTAGACAGTGCAGGCTTATGATCGACTCTTTATGAGCCACCAGTAATTATAACAAAATCTTATATGCTATTGTTTAATAATGTTTCCAGCTACATGGCCCAATATCTAGAGGCACCAATGACAACCAAGGAAGAAAGACCTTACTACAGCTTAAGTACAAGGAGGCCCAATCAAAATGCAACACGGAAACGAAGAAGAGAACATTTTGCATGTACGAGTATCTATGTAATCTGAGTGAATAGGCATCTTCTAGGTAAACGCGTCCCATCTTAGGCCACATCATCACTTTCCATCAGGTGTGATTGTGATCAGCGCTTACCTATAATTTAAAAAAACTACATAGGATTTAGGTACATAACACGTATAGATACGCTAGATATGGTCTCGCAATTTTCAAATTGTCATGGTGGTCCCATAATGCTAACAATTTGTATGCTAGCCGTGGTTAAACCTGCACTTTCAATATACAGGTTGATAGGTAAAATATTTCACAACATACATGCTGGTATATTAAATATACATATCAACTTGATGGGTTTCCTGCATACCCACTTAAGAATTATTGCCACTGATTCTTGACTCTATCACATTAAAACAATAAATTTATATTAAATAACTCTACTTATAAGCCCTGATTCTACATCTTGGTAAAAAAGTACCTACACCTTGTACATCTTGGCCGTTTATTGTTCGTAAAACTATTACGTGACATTACAGATTTTAAGTCCATAAGGAAATAGTTTAGGCGACTATCACGAAATTGAATTTTAGGGCCATCCATAATCCGTTGATTATGGACCGAAATGGCCCCAAAATGGATGGGCAGTGAAAAGATAAAATACGTCTGTTTTTAACTTTTGTATAACAGACAGACTTACAGACAGGCATACTTTTTTAATTATTATTTTATTTAGTATGGATTATAGCATCATGGATTGTTGTATCTTGTACCTAACCTACTTATGTAAAATAATCTATCTAGTTGTTATTAATTTAGGTACATGAAATGGTTGTTTGTTGATACAATATTTTATGGGAAGACACTGCCTCCCGAAACACAGTTTTCATTTCCTCAGGAGGTAGGGCCTCACACTAAAGCCTGTAATACTACTTTTTGTAAGTTAATAAAGATTTATTTATTGAATTATTTATTTAATCTTGTAAAAATATCTACCTACACATTGTCAGCTACCTTTTTTTTAACGTTGGGAAATACGTTTACGCATTAGTTTTTGTTATTTATTTTTAAAGAAACAAATGCGCGTTTTTTTTTTTTAAAAGTTCAATAACTCAAATAGGGACCATTTATTTATTTATTTATTTTCATAGTTGTTGATTTTGTCATCATTTGATAGCATTCCTACAAGGCCTCAACGGGATCGTTTACCGGTCACCCTGTAGTATTGTAGTGCTATTTTGATGACAATCGTTATTGCATTCGCTAACAACGATTGTGGCTATGTCACTCGCGACTCGCCAGACTGGCGCGCTCCGTTGCGCAAAAATGGATGATGGATTAAATTAGCTTACCTGCCCACCACTGTTGCTTATTGTTCAATTAATCGCAAATTCAGCGCTATATTTAATATAGTTCGACGTATAATTATGGTGACGCAGGCGCATGTCGTTTATCTCTGTCAGTCTACTGAGATGTCTCTTTCTCGCTAGCCTTCTGTTGAAACTCGCGGCTCGGAGTGCATTGGCATTCACTCGCACTGTACAATTCTCACGTCATCAAGTAAACAAGTTTTCCACACACGGAACACGGAGATTAGTCGTGTTTTACCTTTTATAACATTTATCCGCAGAACATTATTGTGATCTGGACTTGTCAGAAAATCCAGGGAAAAAACAGCTTCCTTTCTTTTATTAAGAACATATCTTATAGCGAATTGACATGAGTCGTGTACCAGCTTTGAAATATTAAGAAATCAGTGCAAAGGTTATATTTCATCATAATGGACGCAACCAGTAAGTTAATATTTGTTTAAAAAAAATTAAAGTAAGATTTAAAAAATTCCAACATTTCTTATCTAGTCAGTTAATTTATTTGATTTAATTCAGTTAATGTTGGATATTACCGTATTTATAAAATGTCAATGTTTGAAACTGTTTCTGATATGAAATGAAAACTCTTTGTCAGTAATTAACTAAATTGTATAGGAGATTACATTATGTAGGTACGTTACTCTAATTACGACACAGTATAAAATTATGACTTACGTTTGTTTGCCATTTTCTGTTTCTTACGATTAAACAATACCAGACGCTTACGTAAAGGTGGGTCGTGCTCTAGTTGCAATTGAGAATTTCAGAAAATATTTTTCTATTATAATCTAAGAGTTATCTGTTTCATATTTCCCTTTGCCTGTTTAATTTTATCTTTCCTATTTCTTACGCCTTTTCATGGCAAAAATATCAAGTATCTAAACTATTGCAAAATAGATTATTTTACCCAATTTAAGAATCTCTCCTTAACATACCCAATTAAAAGCATAATCTTACGTACCTATTTGTTCTTAAATTAGTACAATGAGAAAACGCACACTAGTGTACCCTATATTTTGTTTTGTAGTATTAGCTTAGGTACTAGGTATATTTCTAACGTACTCAAAAGAAATGCGATTAAATACTTAGGTAACTATTTATAATAGGTACCAACTACAAACTGTATTAACGTTCTTTCATTTTAACGAAGATCTTCAAATTAATTCCATAAAGTAGATAACTTTCTGTCCTTGATGATAACTGTGTTGTGCAAGTCACTTCTTGGAGCAAGATACTTAGAATGCGAAATTATTACGCTAAGCCAACAACTAAAATCCTATAGAATGTGTTGTATATTTAAGTTCATTTTTGTTTATTTGTCATACTAAACCACATTAATTCATAAAATTATTCCGTTATACACATTAAAACAATGACTTTTCCGCATTTTCTTTCGCATGGAATTCATGTTTTATCCATATTTTCTTTTATCCCGTGACATATTATATCTGTCTTCAGATACAAGCTGCCTACATAATAATAATATGTCTGTGCAAATCAGCAGTTAAGTAACACACAGACAAACAGGCAGCTGAAACATTTTCGTGTCTATAGTATTCTATAGTATAGTTTTGAAAATGTGTATACCTAGTATAAGGCAATAATTAGCAATTCTACTAGGTAGATCCTATTTTCGTAGGTATTTCCTTTACATTTTCACCCTTCCAGGGTAGCCCGCTTCCATCTTAGACTGCATCATCACTTAGTTACCACCAGGTGAGATTGCAGTCAAGGGCTAACTTGTATCTGAATAAGTAATTTTTTTTTGTTTTAAAGCTTCCGTACTAAAATGGTCAAAAAAGAACCCTATAGTGCTATTAAGTCCGACCTTCCGTCTATCCGTCCGTCACAGCTGCTAATTTCAGTAGCCATCGACTTGAAATTTGGAATAGCCTAATTGCAAATGAAAGAATTCAAAAACGTTATTATTTACCTTAATATTTTTATGACATAGGGTTTTCCGCAGCCTAAACAATTATATGACAACGCAATAATATGCTCAGTTGTTTTTAAAAGTATCACGGTTTTTAAAATAACACAATATGACTACAATGAATCATTGTTATGTTTTCAACTTTCATGATTTCCCGTTGTTTATTTAATCCAGTAATAATTATATAGGTATATACTTCAACTTTGATCACGTAGTAGGTATAGATAACTAACATAATGTACGCACATTGAGTTAGATAACGAACTATCGATTTGCGATGAGACTAACAAGTACGATATCAGGCCCATTTTATAGTTAACAGATTTGGAATTCTTCAATACATTTTGTATATTTTTAGGGTTTCGTACCTCAAAAGGAAAAACAAAACCCTTTTAGGATCACTTTGTTGTCTGTCTGTCTGTCTGTCCGTCCGTCGTATCTGTCCTATAGGGTAGAAACCTATATACTTCCCGTTGACCTGGAATTATGAAATTTGGCAGGTAGGTAGGCCTTATAGCACAAATAAAGGAATAAATCTGAAAACCGTGAATTTGTGGTAACATAATTTAAAAAAAATTAAAATGTGTTTCAATTTTCAAAGAAATATAACTATACCAAGTGGGTTATCATATGAAAGGGCTTTACTTTTACATTCTAAAACAGATTTTTATTTATTTTTATGCATAATAGTTTTTGATTTATCGAGCAAAATTTCGGAAAAAATTCCCGAGTACGGAACCCTCGCTGCGCGAGTCTTACTCGCACTTGGCCGGTTTTATCATAATAATGATGAGAAGCACAGGTCTCCTCTCAGGATGAAAAGGGTTGCTATATATAGTCTGCCAAGCTGACCCTGTGCTGATTGGCTGACTTTACACACCCTTGAGAACCATGGTGAACACACCATGGAGAACTCCCAGGCATGCAGGTTTCCCCAAGATGTTTTCCTTCACCGCTTAAGCAAGTTACTTGCTTAAAAAGCATATAACTCCGAAAAATATTTATTAAATTAATAAATCTAAAAATCTTTTTAGTTTGGTAAATATTTATTTAAAAATTTTATTGAATGCGATTTGGATATTATTTTATCTTACAATACATACTTATCTGTCTCTAGCAAAACCAAATTAGTCATTGGCAAAATAAAATGAAGCAGTTTTTAATTTTTAACGCTTTCCGTTTTCGCAAACCTTGGCTTAGATACGGCTCAAATAACTCGAAGTTTTAAAATAATTTTTCGTCATACACGCGCTTATTATGAATGGAGGAAAATCTTATAGAATATTTATCCATACTAATAAATATCAAGGTGTCTGTCTGCCTGCCTGTTTATCTGTAACTTTTCATGCGCATCCGTTCAACCGATTTTGACAGAAGGTTCAGTGATTGCTTGCACATTATGCATCCCAGAGAACTTTTTAACCCCCGAGCCAAAAAGTTTGACGTGTGTATCTGTGTATCTGTCTGTGGCATCGTAGCTCTTAAACTAATGAACCGATTTTAACTTAGTTTTTTTTTTGTTTGAAAGGTGGACTTGATCGAGAGTGTTCTTAGCTATACCTAATCCAAGAAAATCGGTTCAGCAGTTTGAAAGTTATCAGCTCTTTTCTAGTTACTGTAACCTTCACTTGTCGGGGGTGTTATAAATTTTTAATTAACGAGAGATTTTGAATACCTAAATCCACACAGTCACAAAGTCACGCGCATCATCTAGTATGTTACAATTGTTCATAATGGCTATAAAAATATATAACTTAGGAAATTAATTGACTTAATTAGTAATTGGTTCCAAACCGCGTATTTTACCTACTAGTTAAAGAGAATTGTTGGGTTAATGAATAATTGTTTATTAAGAGGCCATAATGAAGCAAAATGTGAGAAGGATAAGTATGTAGATTTATTAACTCGTAGTTAGTGTACCTGGAAAGAGATAGCTCAACTGGCAATGGCAGCACAGCAACGTTAACCACGATAGGCACAAAAAAAAGGTGTTTTTAAAATAGATACCTACTTGCTGAAAATACAAGTATATAGGATGACTTTTTTGGAAATTGTAATTTTACACATAATAAATTAATGTCACAAAACTAGGAATTGTATTATTATTTCAGATTGAAACTAAAAACCTAGATACTTAGGTAGGTATTAGGATTTTTTCGATATCTAAGAAAATGTATCCAACTGTGTTTCTAATTTCATGACGAACTTAGATTAAAAAGCACGTACCTACTTACACCTATCTAGTTTTCAAATAAATAGTTACCTACTTAGGATTCAAAAGTCGCAAACTTTCTTATACCTATTATTATTAATTGAATATATTGTCGGCAGTAACAATAATAATAAGCAATTAAATATCATCTGCTTTAACGGTTAAAGAAAACATCGCAAGGAAACCGCTTGTCTGAGAGTTCCCATAACATTCTCAAAAGTACTGTGAAGTATGCCAATCTCCACTTGGCCAGTATGGCAGACTATGACCTAAGCGGTTCTCATTCTGAGAGGAAACCCGTGCTCAATAGTGGGCCGGCGATGGGTTGATCATGGAGATGATGATTTTTTAATCTCCTCTATTTATTATCTCATTATTAGAATATTTACAAAAATAAAATATCAGAAATAACAAAAAATAAAATAACAGACACAACAAACTATAAAATACCTAACTAAACAACAAAAGAAAATAACAGAAACAACAAAAAGTAAAACAACAGAAACAACAAAAAATAAAATTACATACCTAATTGTTATTTTCTATTTTATTTTCAGTGGAAAACAAAATGGGCCTACCACCGCCGTACGAGCAACTACCACCAAACCCTGCTCCGCCGCCATCATACTTCGCCAGTGCACCACAACCACCGGCCATCGCCCCTGTGCCGCCTCGCACTGTCGTCGTCACCTCAACGAATGAAACAAACCCTACTTCAATAAAGCTGGGCCCAGGTCGTACGGGCATTATGTGCCCCAACTGCCACCAGTCCATCGTGACTAGAGTCCATTACGTGGCTAACAATCGGACGCATATCGTATCAGCCGGTCTTTGTATTATTGCTGGGTACGTAACTCCATTTTCTCACTATTACAAAAAAAATGTAACATTCTACACGTTCAGTCTTGTACCAAGAAATATTTCATTCATCAGTGTTTAAATTGGCAATGGCCATCATGGCTTAGAGCCTCAAGATTGGGTGTCAAATCCAGCTCGTTGGCCTTGCCACTTTTCGCGTGGGAGCCGTGTCTATCCCGCTATTGCTCGCATTGTGTTCTTCATCGCTGTCTTCACCTGCGTTATTGCCGTGTTGGTGAAGGCGATCGTAGGAGCTGACGAGGTAGTGGGCGCCTGTTCGGTAGGTATAGCCTGGGGAACAGCCGTGGTGGTGCTCGAGCTTACGTCGAAAGTAACTTACAACGAACCAACTAGATGTTGTGGGTATATTCAATCACTCGCCATTCAGTCTGAATCACGCTACCGAAGTTTTCTCTTCGGAGCATTACAAGTTCCAAGATAAAATGGTGGGACCAACTGAGTCACCGAGCATACCAATAATCCAGAGGAAGAGCTTCTTATTGTTACCGACGTAACTTTATAACCATCACACACATCACGTATAAATAAATAGACATAGACAGCTGATGTAGTCGGACTGAAATATGATTTCTTTTACGAGAAGAGCAAAAGTGACTAAAATATAAACGTCACAGTTAAAGACTACATTTTTTGGTATTTAATTTTATTTTTTTTAAAACATTAAAACTTTATTTCCTTTACAGATGCTGCTGTGGTTGTTTCATCCCATACTGTATGAAGTCCTGCAAAACAGCAAATCACTATTGTCCGAAATGTAGAGCCTTTATCGGTTCTCATATACCTTCGTAATTCATTTCAGCCTTGATATCAGCTAATATTTTGAAAATCTAGTAGGTACTTATTACGGCTAATGTTTTAAAACTAGTGGCGAAACATTTCGAATTTAACTTGTACTTAAATCTTAAGTAGGTATAAAATTATGAAACATCTTATATTATCTTCAGAGATATTTTTGGGGTGTCAAGACTCATATATTAAAATCGTTTTTGACCTTATTTTTGCATCACTTGCATTTTTAAGGCTTTTCTTTTTTTTAAATAAGAAAATTATTATTATTATTATTTCAGAAACATCTCCCAACAAAATAACCCATTCAATTACATTTAACTTTCATTAAGGTCATTTTTGTCTTTCAGTGTTATATGTATTACATTGAAACAGTTTTGATTGTATTGGCAAATGGGATTCACACATAGTAAAGTTGAATAATTATATCAATAAGAACTACTTATACAAAACAGGGATCATAGTCCCGATTCCCGACAGATATTGCGTCGCCAACGAAATCAATAAATGATTTTATTTGCCACTTTAGACTAAGTATAATTAGTTTATAAACATAATATTATAATATAATTTTTAATGGTTGAAGGTACACAATACTTATACACCGAAATTTAATTGTATTTTATTATTTATATAAAAAACACAAATTTCCTACATTAAAAGTATATGTGAATACGTAGGTACTTATATACAACTTTTCTGTGATATATTTTGTGTGTGTATATCAACGTGTTTACTTTTTAGATAAGTATCTATTTGATTAAGATATACATAGGTACTATTTAATACGTTTTATTAAATCCTTTTAAAATGATAAACAGGCATTTTTTCTTGCTTTACTCTTTATTAGTTGTATATTTACACGATTTTACGGCTAATGACTTTTGTAAATATATAATAAATTATGCATTTCTTAGAACTGAATGCACTGGAATGCCCGTGACTGGAAAGCATTTTGTAGCCAATTAAATTAAGAATAGAACAAAAGGTCAACAAAGGAGTCCTTAAGAAGAAACTAAAAGAAGTAGTATTAGGGACTCTATTTAATAATATTTAACATTAGAGGTTAAAGGCACGGCTTAGGATAATTGAGCGCTAACTCGCCAACAAACTGTGATGCAGTTTGGTGAGATATATTTAATAAGGATTTCTTGTGTCGGCAAATTAATAAATTAAAAAAAAGTAGGTATGTACCTTATTATTGTTGCCAATATTTTTTAAGGACATTATTCCTTAAGACAATAGGCGGATCAAAAGCTTAGGTTGTTGCGTTGCGGTAGAGGAATTCAAAATTCTTGCTGAATTTTTATTATTGGTATTTATTTTTTATTTTAGTAAAGTTGCGGGACCGTCAAGGCGAAGGCGCAAGACGCATTTTAATTTCGAACAACTAGGTTTTCTTAAATTAGTGAAATAAATCAAAATGTAAGTAAGTACCTATGTTTACGGCTATATTAGTCCGCGATGCAACATCGTTTTTCAGTGAGCCTAACGTACGCCTTCAAAATAATGTATTCGTCGTATAGATACCCAAATATCGTCTGCAATTAGGGCAGTAATGTTCCACGTTTTTCCACCTCTTCACCACGTACGGTATGATGCAGCAGCATAGCCACCTGACAACAAGGTAGATACATCATTTTATGTAATTGTTACAAGATTATTCTAAAACTCCTATTCTAAATAAGGTTTCTTGGGACATGGATGGACGAAACAAGGGTCGGACGGACAGAACGACAGGCAGATAGTAAACGCATTGGTTTTCGAACGTAAAATGACGTCAACATCTTTATGGACTAAGAGCCATATTCGTTATATTTTTATAAAAGCTGAAAGTTTATGTGCGCTGATAATGTCCCCAACACAGGGAGGAACGATCAGCGACTATGAAGTTTGGATCATGTGGATTTGAGAGATAACATGAAATAAAGGTGTAAAAAATTTAACGTCAAAGTATAAAGCCTATATTTTTTTCTTCGGAATAGTATTAGAAACCACGTCATGCATTGCCAGACACTAAGTGCCAACCCCCGCCAGACACCCTTAAACTTTTACAATTTAGTAAACTTTACCTACTGTAACTAAGGGATGTAGTTAGGTAAAGTTAAAATAATAATTATGAACCCACCGCAAATGAAACTGAAAATTACTAAATGACCTGAACGAAGGTAATGAACCTGCTAATGTAACAATTCGTGCAACTAATCTACATTACTAGTAGGCATGGCCTACCTACTGCAGCAACTAATTATTCCTTTATTAACGGATCAGCTGTTAAATGTCGCAGAAAGATGTTAATTAGGACCTACTGGGCCGTGCATAATGTAGGTACATTGTCAAGGATTTAGATAAAATTACTGACTGCCGGGCTGACGCCCGCGACTTCGTCCGCATGGATTTAGGTTTCAGACTCCATTCAGAGTTTCAGCCAAATCCGTTCAGTAGTTTTTGCGTGAAAGATTAGCAAACATACACACATACATACCCACAAACTTTCGCCTTTATAATATTAGGTATAGTGTGATTATCATCATTATCAACATCATCATGATCATCCCATCGCCGGCTTCCTATAGAGCACGGGTCACCTCTCAGAATGAGAAGAGTTTTGGTCATAATCTACCACGCTGGTCGAGTGCGGATTAGCAGACTTCACACACCTATGTGAACATTATAGAAAACTCTCAGGCATGCAAGTTTCCACACCACATGTGATATTTGTAGCGCACATAGCTCTGTAACGTTGGAGGTGATGCCCGGGATCGAACCCCGACCTCCCGAGTAAGAGGGTAAGAGGGATCTCTCCGTCACTCGCTTCATACAAACGTAGTTCCAATTTCATTTGAATATTAAGCAACCAAAGTCCATGAAATTTTGCGGACATATTCTAGAAGCTAATATCTATGTCTGTGGTTTTCCAGATTTCTGTTAAAATATTCGGTTACAAAGTTACGCGGTCTTAAAAATTTACATACAAATCTTTGAGCCCCATTAATTTTAAAACTACATATTTTTAGAAAAATCTAAAACACCACAGACACAGATATTAGTTTTTAGAATATGTCTGCAAAATTTCATGGACTTTGGTTGCTTAATATTCAAATGAAATTGGAACTACGATTGTATGAAGCGAGTGACGGAGAGAGCCCTGTTAACCACTAAGCTATCACAGCTTTATTAGGCTTCATTATTTATTATTTATTAGCTCATTAGTGATTATTAACTTCATTGTTGGTACAATCTGCACGAGTATTTCCGGTAGCATGCGTAAAAAATGTTGTTTGTAGAAAAGGACACTACTTAGTCATAATTATCGATTTAAAAAATATCAATGATTGATTGGTTCATTTAGCACAGTGTTGTTTTGTGTTATCAGAGGTGATTGTGCCTATAGATATGCAAGTGATGATAATAATTTGAAGTGATTGAATTGAATATGTAATTTGGAAGAGGCTGAAGTTGGTACGACTAATAACTATTCATAGATACGAACTTGTCCCAGTGGATTTTGGGTTTTCAAAAATCTGGGAGCTCCCATTTCCGGGGAAAAAAGTAGCCTATGTCCATCTCCGAGATATAGTCTATCTGTGTACTTTTCATCAAAATCGGTTGAATAACCTTTAAGAATTCCGTGGGAAACCTTCGATTTTCCTAGGTAATAAAAAGTAGCCTAGGTCCGTACCACATAGCAAGCTAACGCCAAAATCGGTTAAACAAAGGGGCCGTGGAAAGGTAACAAACAGGCAGATACACTTTCGCATTTATAATTTAGTAGGTATAGAAGAATGGATAAGATTTTAGTTCCATAATGTCTCAGATACGTTAAACGCCCTAAAACTTTACCTCCTCACTAGGTATTAGATAGGTAGGTACTTAGGCTGAAAGCGTACCTACTTTGATTTTGCTCAGACTTATGTTTCAGTTAAAACGAGACAGATTTGTGCCAGTGATATAACGCTGTCTCGTTTCCGCCCTATAAATCTCAGCCTTAGATAAAACCTCTGAACTTACCAGAATAATATTCCTAACACTAGAGCGATGATGTGCGTCAATGTTGTATTTTTATAATTTGCTTTGGTCATAACATCTTCTTGGCAGTAGGGGCATCGCATCCCGACAGGCTCTGACCCCACTTGCAACAGATCCATCTCGATGGAGACCTCATTGCTCTGTGATATCTGTTTGTAGTTATTCGCCTCCACTAAAAAGATAAGTAGAAACAGTTAATTTGAAAATTGAAATATCTGCCTACTCTACAAATATTGGCCGGCAAAAGACCAGCTTTTTTATATAATAAAATAACGAGCAAACGAGCAGGCGGGTCACCTGATGTTAAGTGATTTCCGCCGCCCATGAACATTTGCAGCACCAGAGGTACCGCTGATGCATTGCCGGCCTTTCAGGAATTTGTTGGTCCGCCCCTTGAATAACCCCATTTTGTGAGCTAGTGGGGACACCGCCGACTGGAGTTGATTCTACAGTTTGCATGTGCGTGGAAAAAAGGACCACCGGTCGAAGAAGAACATCGTGGCTCAAGAATTTACACCAATGGTACGGGAAGAGATCCCGATCTCTTTTCCGCGCAGCAGCGTCCAAGGTGCAGATAGCCCTAATGGTTGTCAACCTCTGATAGGAGACGGCACTTAAAGAAGAAGAAGACTAAAGAGAATAGACTGAGAACTGACAGAGTGACATACTATCAACGCTGCTGGGGCTTGAATCTAGAGAGTTTGCACCTCTATAAAGTGGACCCTTACTTAAATATGATTTTCAGTAATTCTACCCGAACAATGCATAATGCCTAGGCAGTTAAAACACGTTGACGATAATATAAACAGGATAGGATAACTTGACATTTTTCAGTAATTCTACCCAAGCTATGCTGGGGTGCAGATCCGCCTATGTAAGTGTTTATAGATACCTACGCTAATTGGATTGTTAGTCAAGTAGGTGACTATAGTAGGTAAGTAGTTACGATTGGGGTTTTATTAATTAAATCTCAACCGTGTTTCACGCAGCTGTTTTGTGATTCTTTGCACTCTTATTACTTTGATCTACAATACTTATAAAATCTTTTATAATTTAATTTATCTGCAATAGGTCAACGGTTCAGTTAGGGGGTCTAGGTAGACTGAAACGCAAATAAATTGATTCTTTTGGAAATATCGCAAATCTAAACGTATTATATAGATAGCATACTTAGATAACATTTTTTTATGAAGTTTCACTTCAGTTGATGCAAAACAGATTATATTTAGAGATAATCTAGATTCGAGAATAGAAAACAGGTAAGTAGGTACCTAATCACGAACTACATAAGTATCTATAAGTACATAATGCTCTGTAAATAGGTAGTATAAAGTATTCAGCACTGAAACTGTATACATGTACATAGGTATCTTTGGACAAATGATAAAACTTTAAATGAATATATACTTAGGTATTTACTTTATTATAAATATGAATAGGCACTAAAAATATAAAGGTCCTAAGTATCTATACTTTATATTATAAGGGCGACAATTTTACTATGTAAGGAAGATGGCCATAACTACTTACTAATAATGAAACAGCACGAAAAAAAAAAGATTTCTATCCCACTGCAATTTCCTTACACTTTGTTCACTGTATTTGACTGGTAAAGTCAAAAAAATTAAATCATTTTCACAGAAATTACTGAGCAAATATTTGCAGGGAAATTGTTTTTTGTCGTCTTCCCTACTTAACTTCTATATACTGTCTATTTCGTCAATAACGCGATAATACCTAACAAGCCGATAATACGCCTTAGTTATCGAATACCTACCTAGATAAGGACTTTATAGGTAGTTGGGTACGGATAGATCAAGTACAGCTAACATTTTAATCTGTTGTCTTTACAGCGGGCGGACTGAATCCGTCGGGGCGACATCGGTTGATGCGGCCTCGATATTTTCGTTCGATATTTTTTTGGGATAATGAACTCTCGTAATGAACAACCCCTAACTTTTGGTTAGTTGTACAAAAAAGGTGCTTAAGTAGGTATATCTAATCAATCCCGGGCACGCACCATGGCATCACTATAACTTTTCGGAGTTATGTGCATTTCAAGCATTTAAATATCACTCTCTTTAACGATGAAAATGAAGAAAAAAATCGTGAGGACACCTGCATGCCTGAGAGTTCTTCATAATGTTCTTAAAGTTATGTGAAGTCTGCTGATCCGCCCTTGACCAGTGTGGTGGACTATAGTCAAAACCTTCTCATTGTGACAGCAGATCCGTTCTCAGTAGTAAGCCGGCGATGGGTTGATGATCATGAGGGTGTTTTGGGGTTTGTATTTAGTATTACAAACCCCATTATACCATATCCTACTTGGGGTGCGCCGCCGCGCCGGTCGCATGCCTTTCTGGGACGGTACAAATGGGTAACATTGGTAAACAGTTGAGTTCTTTTACTTATTTTAGGATACCAAATATATCCTAGGCTATACATACCCTAACCTAGGTTTATTATGATAAAATTTTAACCGTATTTCGAATCTTGCGATTTTTGGATGTTAGTTTTAAATACAGTTATCCCGAACTCTGGGATAATATTGACATAAAGAGATATAATAGGATGCGACTCATGAGAAGTAAAAACGGGTAACATTGATTTATAGCGAGGGTTTTTAAAATGTCATCTATAGGTAACATTTCGTGCATTGAACTAAAGGCAAGTATTTCTAACTCCTATTGAGTCCTCCTATCCTATTTTGGAGGGTTTGGCGTTTTGCGTAAAATTGTGGTCAGTTGTGATATGGTTGTGGTATACTTTTTTTTTTATTTAATAGGTGAGATGGCGGATCCACATGTTTGCGACAAACAACAAACAGCAAGCGTTTCCTAATTATCTGTGAAGCGTGTAAACGAGTGTTTGCGTATGCTGGCTAACGTTTGCTGTTCGATCCGATCAAAGCAGGCAAGCCAGACGCTTGTGACCTTTTATCTGTGCTTACGACAAACAACTAATATAATAGGTAGGTACTCACAGAACATTATTCGAAAACCTAAATAACCGCTAGCGGTATGCTACCAGAATTTATCAGCGCTTTCGGTGCTTTGGTGGTTTTGACCATTGACTATACCTCTGCGGTCAATTCGTGGTATGTGCTCTATGGTTTTGAGTTTTGACATAATCATAGAGTAGGATGGACATAATTTGACAACTTTTTTTGACATGATACGTGATCTGTGATACTGTGAATTTATTTTGATTTGTTTTGATTTCTGAGATGATGAGAGATTGAGGATTTGATATAATAATTATCGGTTCTTTATTTTTGGAGCAGAATGGATGTTGACTTACTGCGGCCGGGCACAGTGCCTATATCTCCTGATACTGTTTTGTGGTTTGAATTCCTATTAGATCCAAACTTGCTGAAACAGCATTTGTGTAAACCTAACCCAGGTTTGGAATGTTTTTTTTTATTATGGAACATTTAGTGCCAAATTATTTACCAGTAATTAGAAACGTTTGTTTCTATCTAGTTTTAAATAATTGACTTACCTAAAAGGTAAACAAATCGCAAATAATTTCTCAGTTAACTCAGTTTCATATTAGTTTCTGTGAAAAGTTACTTGTTTTAAATATTTTAAGCTTATCAAAAAAAATTATTATAAGTAAATAATAGAAGAAACTTGACTGCAACAGCCTACAAAACTTAATTTTATTATCTTCCGTAGACCGTATCCCTCTATCTGGTGCAATTGGATAAATAGATTGTAAACGAAATATAATTCAAAATTATCTTTATTCTGAAGACTTAAAAATAATTCTTAAGCATAATTCATATTTATTTATTTGATGCATTAAATGCTTTTTTTACATATAGAACCTACACCATGCGAGTTGATAGAAGAATTCTTGTCTGTGGACTCGAAGCACTCAAACTCAAAGCCTACAAGCGAGAGAGTAGTAGATGTTGATGCTCCGCCTAGCCCTCCATCTGTTACTACTCCCACAAGCTTACAGTTTACTCGTAAACAGTTAGCGCTGAAAATTCTTGCATTAAAAGTGGCAGCAACTTTACATTGGAACTTGGGTATGATAAAATATTAGTAATGATTAAGTTTCTCAGTAATTTATTTATTAATCAGTTATGCACTTAATTTATTTAAATAAGTTTTAACTCAAAAACTCAAAAATTATACAATACAAAACTAAGACTAACCAATACTATTTCATACAAATTAGTGTAATAACTATTTTAAGTCGATCTCCTTGAATTGTAAAATTTCAGATATACTTGAAAGTAAACTGCCGCCACAGACGCAGCAGCACTTGATGCAGGATCTTGTTTATATGGCAACAGATACTTCTTTTGCTGTACCACCTATGGTAAATAAAGAACTACTCTAATAAATAAATTATTAACTAAATAAAGAACTTTAACTACAGTTTTTCTATTAATGAAGTCAGCTAAGCCTTGGTTGTAATAGTGAGTGTATAGTGCATAACATTTGTGTGCATAAAGCTGGGTTTCCTGCGATCATATTTTACTGTGTCAGGCAAGACTTAGTGCCATGCACATTAAAATAATGTGAATGTGTGTGTTTGGCTGTTTGTGTGTGTGGGTGCACTTCGAACTGTGTTCGTTCACTGGGTGTGCAAACTTCATTAAATAGGACATTCTCTACCACTAAAGAAAGCTGTTTTGTGTTCAACTGTGCTATGCCCGTCTTAAAAACCCACCCTTTATATTTAAGCTTCACGCAAACTGTGAAAACATAATCCACACCTAATTTTTTTTCTTTTATTTTCTTACAGGATATACCATCAGAATTTATACATAAAGCTCAAGTACAGTTTGCCCTCATACTGTACCACAGATGGGTTCTTAGATTTCCAGTGAAGGCTGCTCTTTATTCTAAATCAACTAAAATGGCTTTTGTTCACATGTATGTACCATAACACTATTTACCTACTGTTTCTTTATATATCAGTTATGTTATTTTTGTGTACTTATTTCAATTTGTTTACATATCTAGCTAATAATTTCAGGCTTATTTTGTGTTAATGCAGTTAATTTAGTCTCTGTAATCTCATTCTCTCCTTTTCTGCAGGGAGCATTATGAAAAGGACAGCAATACATTTAGAACTTTCATTTTAGTTTTAGTTTAGTTATAAAATTGTGTACAATATAATTCACCACAATGCATATTATCTTATTGAACAGGCCTGGATTGCAAGGAGAGAGTGGCTACAGTCCGCTGAATCAAAATTTTGAAAAAATCCTTCGGATGTGTGAATCTTCCCGCATGCAAAGCATTAGATACTTAGATAGTGTATTATCTTACTATGAAGCAACAATAGGTAGAAGAGAGGCAAAGAAAGTGAAAATACCAATTATGGAAGCTTTTGTTCACCTCACTGAAGATTCTGATGACATGAACCATAATTGGAATGCTGGTGACATTCTTATAAGCCAGTACGAGTTGGCAATGCAGATACATTTTGATCTCTGCTACAATTACTTCTTTTATGGGCAACATGATCTGGCAAAGCAACACATATTAGGGTGTAGAGAAAATTCAAGCCTACTTGAAAAAGAAATTTCTACGTTTGGCTATGGGAAGCATGTCACAATGCCATGGGGTAACTTTTATTATGCCAGTATGACTGAGGATGATATTTTAGGTTATATAAGAGCTCTTAATCTAGGGTATGAAGTCCTGAATGAAGAACCATCCCTCCTACAAAAACTCCAAGAAGCTGTAGCTAACCACTACACAGGCATTATAGCTATTCTTCAAGCAGATAATCTGGCAAGAGAAATCCCAATGGTACACAGAGAAGTTGTTGAACTTGATATCCAAGGATCTGCTTCAAGCGGAGCATTTACTGTCGCTAGAGATCTATTGAATCGTGTTGCAGCTTTAAACGCGGTCAGATATGCTCTCGAAGGAGGAATCCCGTCCACTCATCCTGACTTCATAAATAAGTTTAAAACATTTGGAATCAAATTTTTTGATTTACTTTTTTGGGCGATAGCTCCAGTTTTGACGTCCGATTTATCTGATATCGATTGGGACAATCTGAAGATGTTCTTTTTACATCTAGCTACGTCGCAGTTGAAAATACCAATAGAAAGAATAGATGAATATTTGAAAAAGTATGTGGGCGATGCAGCAGAAAGTATAAGAAAGAGATTAATATCCAATGAACAGTTGAATGAAATATTGAACGACCCCGCCAACATTGACGATGAAAATGTTGATATTCCGCGGGAGCTTCTAACAGAGGATTGGGATGTGCCTGATTTCGAATGTAAATCTGTACCAGAGCTTGAAATTGGTAGATTGAAAAAACGCCTTATTGAGGCGTCTACGGCAGACGACGTGCGAATGTGTTTAGTGAAACTCGCAATGATGGTTCCTTCTTCACCATTATGGAAGTTGAATCCATCTTGGAAACCTCCAGGGGGATTAGGCAATGCTTTGATTTCATTGCCGCGTGGATTTTTGCAAGATTTTGGATATGTTGTGTCCGGTGCGGCGAGGGCTCGCGCTGAAGCCGGATGCTCGCGAACGGCCTTATCACTACTTTCAGTATTAGAAGGCGAAGCTCGAAGCCAACTCGGTGGTAGTTCGGATCCTATACTGTACAGGCTTTGTCGTCAGTTGTCATGGGAAGTGTTGTTGCTTCAAGTAAATGTCATGCTGTCTGAGTGGCCTCACCATCGTATTAATCTGTCGGTTTTGGCTGATAAATGCAAGGCTTGCATAGCTGCTGCAAATTCGGGCGACAGTATTATTCCTCGTCCCCAAGTAAGTTAAATACTAAAAATTCGTTTCCATACCTCAAAAGGAAAAAAGAACCCTTCTAGAATCACTTCATTGTCTGTCTATCTGTCTGTCCGTCCGACCGTCCCTCGTGTCTGTCATTAAAACCTATAGGGTGCTTTCCGTTGACCTAGAATCATGAAATTTGGTAATTAGGTAGGTCTTATAGCACAAATTAAGGAATAAATTCGAAAACAGTGAATTTGTGGTTACATCAGAAAAAATGCATTCACGAAAAAA
The DNA here is from genome assembly GCF_905333055.1 of Maniola jurtina. Taxonomy (NCBI): domain Eukaryota; kingdom Metazoa; phylum Arthropoda; class Insecta; order Lepidoptera; family Nymphalidae; genus Maniola; species Maniola jurtina. The sequence goes on from NC_060032.1 coordinate 8,993,066, forward strand.
ATTATTTACTAAATCACAAATAGATGGCGCTGTTGTGATTAACTTGCAGTGCTGTACATAAAAACGTTAAAATATCTTGTACGATGGTACGGAGCCCTTCATATGCGAGCCCAACTCACACTTGACCGTTTTTTTTATTAATAATTATTTTCCAGGTAATTGAATCATGTTGGACTTGTCTAGTGAATGCTTGCGAGTGGGAAGGGGCGGGCGTGGCCAGTGGGCCAGGGGAAGCTGCGTCGGCGTTATGTGCTGCTTGTTGCGAGCTACAAAGAGGAAAGGGTTCAAGGAAATTCCCACGAGCATTGTGGGACTACAGTGAGTACAATATTTTTTTTATTTAGAATTATATACATACATATAGCAGTTCTCTGTACAATATTTACTGTGTGTAAATATTTACAATATTTAATACAATATAATCTTAACCTTCTATTCATGATTTCCAACTTTTTCCAAGATAAAATAGTCAAAGAACTTGAAATGCTTTGTTAATTTTATTAAAATTCACTAGCTGATGCCCACTCATCGTTCGCGTAGATAGAGCGAAATCTATAATTTTCCGGAATAAAAAGTAGTCTATGTGTTTTTGCGTGAAAGAGTAACAAACATACACACTTACACACAAACTTTTGGCTTTATAATACTAGTGTGATAATTATTTCCAACAGCTTTATCAATATACAGCAACGGATCAAGCGGCCCCGTTAAGCGGTCGGCGGGCGGGATGCCGTCACACTCTCGGGATGCAACGAACGTGGCAGCGGAAGCTAGAAACTCCTTTAACGGTTTCTTGGCTACATTGCGCGAACCTCTGGCAGTCAGCGTCATGATGTCCCTCCTTGCAAGGATACACAACCTGCTTATAGACGACAGTTCGCTGGAACTTGTCGTTGAGTACACAAATCTTTGGCCGTCGAACATCTCCAATATAAACAATTACAATGTGAAACACGTTCTGGAATCTCTAACTGAACTGCTCGAGAGGAGTTTGAAGCTGTACCCGTATAATACGTCATGGTGAGCTATTTAACTTGTTTTAAAATTCAAAATATTTTTATTGAATTAGACTTTCACAAGTTCTTTTGAATCGTCCAAAGCATCTACCACTGGTTCGGAATGCCTTTCCTACCGAGAAGAACCGGTTGCTCTTTTCAAAGGTTTGATATACAATATTATGCCATGTATAAAAGCAATTGAAGTCTCGCGCATTGCTGGAGCGAATTGCATGTCAAATCCACACTCTTTTATCATTTACATAATCTTCGATTGTAATTATGTCTTTCTCAAGAGCGTATTTTTAATAGATTTATTGAACTTGCGTAAAGGCAAGTCCAAAATTGATTGAGGAATTTTGTTTTAAAGTTTATACCCGTTCCCACAAATGACTTTTGGACCTTTCTCGTGGATAGCTTCTCCAACTCATTAGCAATAGAAAAAAACTGGAACATCTTCGAATGATTTTATTCATTTTAATTTATTTAATAAAAATTGATTTAATTGTATTCATTATTTCATGTAGAACCACTAGTGTCTCTTTTGCTTTTGCTAGTATGACTACCACTGGAAGAGCCAGCAAGATACTCAGCAGTTGCTCTTTTCTATTATTATCCATTCACATTTTAACTGTTCAATTGACAACTGACAGAAAAATAGGTAAGTACTACAAATAAATAGTGGCTTGTCTGACACTTTATTTATTTCCCTTTCAGGCTACGTCTATACGGCGACGTAGAAATGGCTGGAAGTCGTTGGGCGGCCGCTCTGCGCCGATACCTATGCGCCTTGGCCGCAGCCACGTGGCACTTCGCGAAGAGGGCGCCTGATGAGGGCGGGCTGGCTCGCCGCGCTGCTCGATGTTGCCAGGCACTCTCGGCGCCCACGCAGGCAGCTGCGCTGTGCCAACTGCCTGACGAGCCTGATTACGCGACCGCTTTTAAATGCCTTGCTGAGAAGGTATTTTTTTTTAGGTTTTTCTTTCAACACTTTAAGAAGAGATTTTTTTAAATTCAGATACAAGTTAGGCCTTGACACAATCTCGCCTGGTAGTAAGTGATGTCTACGACGAGTAAGTCTACGACGGAAGCGGGCTAAGTAAAAGCTGAAAGTGGTCCTTTGCAATTGTCGGTTTTTAGGGTTCCGTAATTTTGATTATTTTTATTCAGGCATATATCAAACCTGGACCTGAAAGCTGTTTCATACATTAAGAAAATATTTAATCTTCGTAATTTTTCAGACTGGTAATGCAGCTGATGCAATGGATGGCTACTATGGCTGTCTGTGGGACGGGACTCTGTTAGAAGTAGGCGTTGCTTTGCACGCGCGTCGCGGGGAAGGAGGGCGCCGGTCTAGGGCAGTGAAGGCCGCCGGTGCGCTCGAACTAAACGCGAACAATAGTGAAGACATACAAAGAGAAGCTGCTGCTATACGACGCGCTAGACTGCTCCGGGCACTTACTAATCAATATGTTGCATAATATCAAAATGTAAATAATAATAATTGAATAAATGAAATTTATACATTTTTAAATGTTTTTCTATCAGAAATTATGTAAGTATTTATGAAAAATGAAGATTTCCATGAGTCATTATTGTTTGTGGTTTAGCCTCGCCTCGACGTTCGGAAAATATCTCTACGAAAAGGGTCACGACAGCAAGTCAGTCATGACTCACAATATTATGGTTGAAGTTAGCTTGGGATACTAATGTAGTGGGTTCCCAATCCTTTCCCTTTATCTATTAAGAGAAAGAGATATCAATTCTTAACCAGTTAATAAGTAGTAATACCCGGGACCGACATTCCGAGACACGCAGAAAATGTGATTATCTCAAATACCAAAGTCGATCACCCATCCAGTTACCGACTTGGTTCAACGTTGCTTAATCGATTGATGTGCGTTGTCATAACTAGGCCACCATCCCTCGGTAATTATTGTCAGTGTCACAACTGTGAAGGAAGAAATAAGAAAAGATGGATGGACTTAGACAAGGAACTTTTGGCGTGTGGCCAAAATCGGAACTAACACCGCCATCCTGTGTAGTGTCACGCTGTACCTTTTTTTAACTGGTTGTACGGCTCTGGATTCTAACACGCTGTCCCCTTGCATGTGGTGTTGCTAAGTAAAAATCTGAATTTCACTGTTTTTTTTTTTAATATTAGAGTCATTCCTTATATATCCTGATATTAAATACAGCATTAAATGTGTCTGCATCTTATAGCTATATTTAGCACTAGATAAGTATAGTATTGAAGCTAGTAAACAAGTGCAAGTTGCAAGAGTATGGGCTATCAATAGTTTTATTATTATTTCCCTATCTATGTGGAAATAGGGATGGCTTTCCCAATTTCTCATTCAGTTAAAATTAAATACCCAAAACTTATTCGATGTTACACATTGACATTTTCAAAATATTCCCTAAAATTGAGAAGATCCTGATTGCTGGCAGCCATTGTTCTACAACTACGCCCCCCGTCAATGTCATTATAATGATCTATGGTTGTAACCTTTTTTTCTCTCTCTCTCTCTCTAGAGCTCTCTCGTCCTCGTCTGGCTTTACAAAGATTAGCCAATGTCAAGTTTGTAGTTATTTGTAACATGTTAAGGAAACTATACAAGTATATGGACCCCGTCTGTGCCGGCGCTCGCCGAGACACGCACGGCACCCCCTTAGAGCGCTTTCCAGTCAGTTTTAACAAAAACAGACACTCCAAAAAGGCAGAGCACACCCGCCAGCTAACACCAACACAGACTAAGTCCGGTTATAACCTTGGATGCCTTGGATTTGGAACTTATAATATTATGTAGTTATCTGTGATTTGGAACACAGACCAGTAATTCGGATTGGAACTCAAACTCAAAATAAAAAATATAAAGTCAAACTCAAAAGTGGTGGGAAAATATAGGTACTGGTTATTATTATTAATAATATATTTCAATTTTCAGTACAATAAAAAATATTGGTAAGTAGGCTACCTACTAAATAAATGTGATCAATTTACAAAAATATTAGTTCTGTTTTGTCTCCTGTGTAACGAATATTATTATTTTCTAAAAATAGATTAAACTTTTAATTATTAGTATTAAGTAGGTACCTATCTGGATGTTTTTGTCATAAACCTCAAGTGATATTACTTACTGAAATAATCTTTTTGATGATAACAACTTTATCCCAACTCAGTATAATATATCAATATTGATTCTTATTTCTGAGCAGTTCAAGTTCAAAATGCTCCAATTTTTTTGGATCTATCAAATAATATTTTGACTGCATTGATGATAAACTTATGAAATTATCTTATTAATTGCTTTATCAAGTTACGTAAAATGTTTTTACATAACCTGAAATAGCTAAACGATTTTTTTAGTGCAAAAATACTTTTAAAAAAATTAAGTAAATTTTCAGATTTTTACACAAGATGGATGGTTTGCAATTAGTTTCGTCTAATAAGATATTTGGAGGGTATCAAAAGGTGTACTCTCATGAATCGTCAGAGTTACAATGCAAAATGAACTTCTCTATTTATTTACCGCCTCAGGCTGAAGGTGGTGATGTAAGGCTGCCAGTTATATTCTACCTCTCCGGCCTTACTTGTAATGAACAAAACTTTATAACCAAATCCGGTTTTCAAAGGTATGAACTATGTTATATTCTTAATTTGATTTAATTTAAACATCTATTGCTAACTATAAAAGGTAAGTATTATAAAGAATAAAAATACAAGAGCCACTTAAAAACAAAGGGTGTCCTTATCGCTGCAGTGATCACTTCTAGGCAACCCATACTTAATAGAAAAGCTTATCATTCAAATAATCTCTTTAGATGCATTTCATCATTTGCATGCAATCATCAAGTGAATCTGACAGTAGTTCAAAATGCCCTACTTACTAAGAACAACCAGCAAAGAACTGGTTGTTTGTCCATTTCAAAAAACTTATTTAAGTAACTAGATGATGACCGCAACTTGTCCACATGAAATATTTTGTAATCCTGTGGCAACATTTTGATTTTCCGAGGCAGAAGTAGCCTTAGTCTTTCCGTCGGATGCAAGCAACTTTGTGCCAAATTTCATCAAAATCGGTTAGAACGGATAGGCTGTGACAAGCGAGCAGACAGACACAGTTTCGCATTTATAATATTAGCATGGTTATTAAATGAATATACAAAGATTCAAAGGGTTATAATCAAAGACTGCTTAGTTCATGTTGTTCCACTTCTGATTCTGACAAAACCGATGAACCCCTATATAATTTTAGATATGCAGCTGATCATGGTGTCATAGTAGTCGGACCTGACACCTCTCCTAGAGGAGTCAAGATCCCTGGTGATGATGAATCCTGGGACTTTGGTGTTGGTGCCGGATTTTATCTGGATGCTGCTAAGGATCCATGGTCCAAGAATTATAGGATGGGCAGCTATGTGAACAGGGAACTATATGAACTTATCCTGCAAAGTTTTAGTAATGTTGTTGATGCCAACAGGATAGGAATAATGGGACACAGGTAACAATCTATACTAATAAATAAAATTGGAGTGTCTGTCTGTAATTTCGAAATAACTACCTCATATTAAGCTCATATGGTTATTTGAACGATACCATAACTGAATCACACGTTTTTAAAATTTTTGTCTGTCTGTCTGTCTGTCTGTCTGTCTGTCTGTCTGTTTGAAAAAGCTAATCTTTGGAACGGCTGAACCGATTTTGACGGGACTTTCACAGGCAAGTAGAGGATTGACCAGGGCGTAAAATAGGCTACTTTTTTAACCGACTTTCAAAAAGGGAGTTGTGTTTTTCTACCTATGTACACCGAAATCTCCGAGATTTCTGAACCGATTTGCGTCATTTCTTTTTAATCGATAGAGGAACTTTGCGACATTGTTTCATAAAAAATTTGGAGTCCAACTCCTCAATCCTGATGCTGCTGGGGATCTGACCAATCCACGCGGGCGAAGCTGCGGGTATCAGCTAGTAACATAATATAATCACAATTAAAACCACCAGATAGGCAAAGCTCACCCATTCTTAGTTACCTATTTTAAAAAAGGGCCTAGGGTTTGGTCACTGGCATTCACCTCTATCTTTCAAAATTATGTGCATCTAAGCAATTAAATATATCTTGCTTTAATTTTTTATTTTTTTAATGGCAAAAGAAAACATTATCAGGAAACCTGCAAGCCTGTAGGTTCTCCATAATGTTCTCAAAAGTGTGTGAAGTCTGCCAATCTGCATTTGGCCAGTATGGTAGACTATGGCTTAAAGGAGACCTACCCGGCTAGCATGGACAGTAGATAAAAATTATATCCCCCGATTATATCCACTGATGTCATACAAATCAGTGGATATAATCGGGGATATAATTTTTATCTACTGCCTATGCTAGCCGGGCTGTAGTAGGCCAGCGACGGTTGATGATGATAATGATGATGTATAAAATAATGGTAATTTTTGTAACTCTTGTATTTTTCAGTATGGGTGGTCATGGAGCTTTAGTATCAGTTCTAAGAAATCCTGGACTATATAAATCAGTGAGTGCATTTGCACCTATATGCAATCCAACAAAGTGTCCATGGGGTGAGAAAGCCTTCACAGGTTACCTCGGAGATGACAAGAGCCAGTGGGTTGAATGGGATGCCACTGAATTGGTCAAGAAATATGACGGACCACCACTTACATTGCTAATTGACCAGGCAAGTTAAAACTTAAAATTGTAAATCACTCTTACAAGTTTATTAGGGTTCCATACCTCAACAGAAAAACAGAACCCTTATAGAATCACTTTGTAGTCGGTCTGTCTGTCTGTCTGTCTGTCGTGTCTGTCAAGAAAACTTTCTCATAAGAGTTTAGACGGCTCTAAACTCTTACGAGAGAGATATAAGGGATATGTTTAAGCGATAGAAAGAGAGGCGCTTATTAAATTTTAGACTGCAGCACTGTGCAAGCTGAATTGCAATTTTTACGGATTAACAAGAGGTACAATTTATTTTAACGTTTTTCAGAATGGACCTTCTTAAGTTGAACTGGTGCTATTAAGTATTCTATTAAGTAGTAGTGCCTAAAGCACTAAACTAAGCTATCAAGTTATCAATTTAGTTATTCTATTCTCAGAATAATATCAAGTTTTTTTTTATTTTAGGGTGCTGCAGACAAGTTCTACACAGAAAAACAGTTGCTACCTGAAAACCTGGTCGAAGCCTGCCGCTCTGTAGAAGTTCCGGTCATTTTGAACTTGCGCGAAGGATATGACCATTCCTATTATTATATTTCCACTTACATTGGTGAACATTTTGATTTTCACGCTAAAATACTCAAAGCATAGAGTTAAGGATATTGCCACATTGTGGGCTAATTCTGTTGTACACAATTTCTATGGATATTTACTGATATAGTATCTGATAGGTTGAAATATATTTCTTTTTTGGTTAAATGATGGATTTTTTGGTTAAACTTTATTAGTTGAAGGCTTATGATTGATTCTCTTATGGACTAACAGTAATTATAATGAAATCTTATAAGCTATTGTATTAATATTTCTTAATCCAACCTACATAATTTTGCATCACCTTTCTTCTAATTCGATGCGTTTGCGACCTACATATTAAAAGGTCTAAATGTATTGCTATCCCTTTCAGAATGCTCCCTGCGGAAAACGATAGCACTAGATCAATTTAGAGGTTATGTACCTACAACAGAATTAGCCCCAATATCAGTTCTTGTCTGTGATGAAATAATTTGCACTATAAGTGCAAGACAGTTAAGGATGCAATATTCATTACCTAATTTTTTGTAACTTAAAATGCATTTATAAAGTGATAATTTTGGTTCATAATAAAAGATGTTTCACAGGATGTTATAATTTATTTTATAAATTTATACTACCTGATCCGCCTGGCTTCACTCGGGTAAAATTTAGTAGGTACCTATATATCACTACCCATATTATAAATGCGAGAGTGTTCCTTTGTTGGTTTGTCCTTCAATCATGTCGCGACGGAGCAACGGATCGACGTAATTCTTCACAGTTAAAGACCTGGAGAGTGACATAGACTATACTTTTTATCCCAGAAAACCAAAGTTTCTACGGGATGTTTAAAAACTAAATCCACTCAGGCTTTGCTAGTGATAGACAAAGTAACTTTGTAATGGTGAAGGAATTATTGAAATCGATTGATTAGTTTCATCGACTACAAACAAACAAATCTATCCTCTTTATAAATTAATTACAATGATACAATGATTATGAGGAGATCCATAGGAGAAGCAGAGTAACCGACATAGTTTGAATAGGAGCTGAAGTGGCATAGTGAAAGGCATAGTTCTTAAGACCGATAGACGTTGAGAAATGAGAACCCAAGGTGCTAGAATGGCGTCGGAAAGCGCGATTAGGCGCCGCGGCGCAAGAACCGTGCCGTGTGGAAGTCTACAAGAGACATATAGGACGACAAGGATATTTTGGCGCGTGGCTAAAATCGGAACTAACGCCACCATCTTGTGAAGTGTCACGCTATCAATGTCAATGTCATTCAAGTGCCAAAAGATCCTTGTCGTGCTGTTTGCCCGACAGTGGACTCGTTCGACACTTGAGAATGATGATGACGAGGATTATTATTATTTTAAGAATTGAAAGAACAAGAACAGAATTGGTTTGTAGATATATATATTTTATATATTTAGATTCAATTGACTAACAAGTTAGTTATCAAAATTAGATTATCTAAAATAAATATAACCGTTACTATTTAAGTTACACCGTTTCCTTTTCATCTATATATCATGAATCTTTCCTGATACTATGGTAATACTGCAGGAATTTGTCTCTATTTCCCCAAACATGCATGTTGCCCCAGTAGCACCAGGCCCTGAAAAAAAAACTTGTTCAGTTTATACTTTCACTAATATCAGATTTATTTTAAACTGATTTCAAAAACACTTGAAAGGCAATAAATAAATTTTATTACTTTCAGGCCAATTTATTGTAAACCAATTATTATTAAATACTTTAATCTAAACAATGAACAAGAAATCAAAATTAACTATTTTTGTATGTGCAGATTATTATTTTCTTTATCTACCCACATAACAATATAATATTCAACATACACGTACGTGTAGCACGTACACGTGACACGTGCGTAGTGACGCGCGTGAACCCATAGACATAAATAACTGCACGCATTACGTCTACATGAACGTTCACGCCACGCAAGTGGTATGCCATGTCTCATACAGTTCCATACATTACAACGCAGTGTACATGCTACGTCTACGCTTCCGCAGCCTGTTAGTGTTTGTACTTTGTGTACAACAGAATTAGCACAAATAAGTTCTGTGAACCAACTGCTTACACAGTATAATTTATTAAGAAACACTTACATGCCGAACAAAGCACCGCCAAGATGAGCCGCATGATCAAAAAATTTCCATCCCAAGACTACTCCCGCCAGATCCACGCTCATTATTACCTTTATTGCCTGTAAATCACACAAAATATTTACAAATTGATATCCACTGTAGTGCACAGGTATTCCCTGGGTGGGATTTTAGGTATGAAACTATTTAGTCATTATGAAAAATAAGCATAAAGTTATTAGGACTAGGGTAAGCAGTGCTTTTATGCCTCTATGACTTGCACAGTGATATAATATCCACTTCATGCACTCGTTTCCCACAAACTAAATGATAAAGGATAACCATTCATGGCTTAGTATTTATCAAGACACGCGATAGCGTGTCTCGCCAAGTTCGATTCTAATAAGAACGGCGGCACGCTGACAAGTGTATATTACACGAACCATTTCGAGCTACTTTTGACTCCCCCATAACTCAAAAAATATTAAACCTACACATTTATAATTTTGCATATCTATTAAGGTCTATTTGATCGCTTAGAAACCCAAATTTCATGAAAAAATCTTTTGCAGTTCTTAAGTTATTAACGTCTGAAAAGTGCCATTTTTAACACTCACTCACTCACTCACTCATCAAAAACCTAACCTACTTCCAGGTGAGTTAGAAACTTGAAATTTGGTATAGTGATAGGTAATTAGGTGTATACAAAGGAAAAAATCAGAAAATAGCAAATTATGTTTTAATATGTCATATATTATAGGACAAAGTTATTGGGGCGCCTTGTAGAGAACAGCAAGTATGGATCGAGGCACACATTTTAAGTTTGTAACACTGTGTAATTACCTACCTACTTTCACAATTAATAATAGTGCATTTGTTTATATACTCATCTTTAGAGATCCTTGACCTGTGATCAAAGCCATAATTAAGTGGTCGCCAGTTCGAATTCAGAAATTATGAACGAATAGGTATGAAGGCAAAGTTATTTCATATTATACCTACCTACTTGAAAACAAACAATAATGAACCCTATTACAGGTATGTGTTGTCTAATATACTAGTTGATGCCCGCGACTTCGTCCACGTGGACCTTGTCCTTCGTTTCAAAAACTGTGATTTTTTAAAAATAGCTTATGTCACTCTCTAGGTTCAAGTATACTCACGTAAAAAATTACGTTGATCCGTTGCTCCAATGCAACGTGATTGAAGGACAAATCAACAAAGAAATATTCGCTTTTTAATATGGATTGTGATGGGTCATTAACTTCCAAAGCAAGTAACATAACATTATAACTACATATTAATGTATGCTAGTGACCTGCCTCGGTTTTGCTCGGCTTTGCACGGGCATATAGTATGATATTAGGTCCTTACATATGAAATTGGCGTTTTGTAAGGGAAGAACAAAAAGTCGATTTTTTTAAATATAATATATTTATTTAATCAAAGTATATACCATTGCTGTCTATGCACTTTTGCCATGTCATAAAACCATTCGGAAGGGAATCAATAAAATCTTTGAAGGCGCTTTGGACTGCCCCATCGGAGTTGAATTTTTTCCATATATAAGAAGTTATCAAAATTTCTAAAAAAATGGTAATCTATTGGGGCAAGGTCCGGGGAGTAGGTACGGTGGATATCTTAGACATTCCAATTGAAGCTCCTCTAATTGGGTAGCCGTCTGTTGTGTGGTCTAGCGTTGTCCTGAAGCAGCAGTGGCCTAGAGCGATTGACCAGCTTCAGTTGTGTGGCAGCTAGCTTTTCCATCATGGTTTGCAGTTGCTGACAATAGACCTCCACCGTAATCGTCTGGCCAGTTTAAGAAAGCTGTAGTGAACGACACTGGTACTAGTCCACCAAACCCTTCAATTCTTCATTATCTACTTTGGTCTCCGGTCGTCACCGGGGCTTATTCTGCAGGTCAAAATTTCCAGATCAAAAACGTTGGAATCAAAAACGCACTATGTTTTCTTTTGCGAAACCACCGCTATACACGTCATTAATCCTTCGAGCTGTTTCGGCAGCACTCGTGCCACGAAGCAACTCGTACTCGTAAATAACGTGATATTTCAAGTTTTCCACTTGTTGTTAGTGACCTTTTTAGAAATCACATGGTTTGTTGCTGGACAGCGAAACGTTAAAAATTAAAAACAGGTATAGTCGTACCGGCCGGTTAAGAGCTAATAGCAATAAAACTTTTTAACAATAGTGTTTTATATTATGAACGGTCATAAGCCCTAATGCGGTCGAGTAAAACTCAGCCTAACGACTACTTGTTAAAGCTAAAAATTTATTACCTTTCCCGCAAACAAAGAAATTCTACGACTGCATAGGGTTGTCAAATAGATGTATTTTTCAAATTGCACTATCATAACTGCACATAAGGCACATCACACTTAATATTATAAAGGCGAAAGTTTGTATGTGTGTGTGTGTGTGTGTGTGTGTGTGTATGTTTGTTACTCCTTCACGCAAAAACTACTGGACGGATTTGGCTGAAATTTAGAATGGAGATAGATTATACCCTGGATTAGCACATAGGCTACTTTTTATCCCGGAAAATCAAAGAGTTCCCACGGGATTTTTAAAAAACTACATCAACGCGAACGAAGTCGCGGGCATCAGCTAGTTACTTATAATAATAATGAAACAAATAACAAGATAAACATAATAATTTTTAATTGAAGTTTAGGTAGGTGTAAACAGGTGGTTATTTTATCACTTCTAAAGGAAGAAGGACTGATCGGGATTTCCGGACTTTGGAGTTCCGTCACTTGTTGCAACCCTGTTGTAAAATCTATACATATAATAAAATTGTAGAAAAGTGGTGTCTGTACAATGGAAATATATAAAAAAAAGTAGCAGGGGTTGTTATTATATCGATGCCGAACCCGAAATTGTAATTAATATTTTTTTTGTCTGTTTGTCTGTTTGTCTGTGTGTTTGTGCACGCTAATATCAGAAACGGCTTATTCGATTTAGATACGGTTTTCACTAATATATTGTAGTAAGCTTCACTTAACATTTAGTGTTTATTTCATGTCAATCGGTTCATAAATAAAAAAGTTATGTCAATTTAAAGAACCACGGCGAACATTTTTAACGTACAGAGTACGTACTACACTCCTCGCACCTGAGCGTCCGTGGCTATATAAAGCGCGCTGAGAGCTATTCCACGCGAACGAAGTCGCGGGCACAGCTAGTATTAAGTAAATCTGTTGTAATTATTCATGACGGCATTTGCCTTTAAACCTTAGCGTAAACAGTTAAGTTAGCGTTTGGAATGGGTACGTACCGACTTATGATCTTTTGGAATATTTTACCTAATTAGTTAACTTTTATGGCTTTTAACTCCGAACCGGCCGGTACTACTATACCTAGTTTTGAAACAATATCGCACCACTTCTCGTTCAGAAATTACAAATTAGGCACCATTATCACGGTAATATTACATACCATTACCGTGCCATTATTCTGTATCGAAAACAAAGATCTTCAATGGGGCAAAACGATGAAAAAAAGCAGGTAGCTTAGAAACAATAGTGCACATGGGCCACTTTCTTGCAGCATGGTGGTATGTCAGCTGACTCGACACCAAAATATTTGCAATATTATGTTGTTTTAATAATAAAAATTGTATCCCATGAACTTCAAAAACATTTACTGATTAGTACTTAGGTAGGTACTGTACACATTATTGTTTTAATTTAATAAATAAATATTAATTAACTTTACAAAGTGGTAGTAGTGGTTGAGATGTCGGCCTGCTCTTTAGGTCTGGGGTCCAGGGTTTGTTCCCGGACACGCACCTCTAACTTTCCGAAGTTATGCGTATTTTAAGCAATTAAATATCGCTCTCTTTAACGGTGAAGAGAATCAACTTCTAATGTATAACTAGTAAGTGGACACTTGTGTTGAAAAACAGTTTATGTAAACTACTTTCATGTAATTTTAGATTCTAAGTATTCAAAAAGTTTTACCTGATATGCAAAGTTGTACGTGTTTAGGTTTAAGTATTTCTGTGTTATCAGGGGGTTGAAAATAGCTTTAAATGATTCGTATAATGATATATTAAGTATACACATTACGCATTACCATGCCAATACATCGCCTTATTAGAATTTGGCTGAATAGTGAATACTAATATGTATTACTCGGATAGTAGATATTAACCGGTTTTATTATTCTAATAAGAAAACTAGAAAAAAAAGAGTCGCTAATCTTCAAACGGCTGAACACATTTTCTTAGATTATAGCTATGAACACTCTTGATAAGTGACTAAGCGAAGTTGCATAGCTGCAAGCTTTTTCAATCACGCAAAAATTTACAGGTATAGGATAATCCTAATAAATGAAGAGAAATTAACTTAACAAAAATTGATGATATCCCATCAAAAACATAAATGTGAAAAAAGTGCCAAGTTCGATAGAGAAAATGAGAGATTGTAAGCTTCGCCGATAAAAGGTAAGCTTCGCCGACAAAAGCATTGATATCTAAATAGGTGCCAAGTTCTTATAGGTCTTTATATCATTCCTACAAGAATGTACAAGAAACTTTGATCGTTTTAAAATATTATTTTATGTTATCGAGTACATATAACTTGGCAAGTTTTAATAGTCGGTTAATTACATTTAATGTTTAATGTAAAATATAGTACACTTAGCAAGTTTTGATATTCGCCAATACATTCCTAAACTTAAACTAAATTTTATGTTAAACGTAAAATGTGATTTACTGACTTTTAAAACTTGCCAAGTTATATGTACTCAATAACATAAAATAATATTTTAAAACGATCAAAGTTTCTTGTACATTCTTGTAGGAATGATATAAAGACCTATAAGAACTTGGCACCTATTTAGATATCAATGCTTTTGTCGGCGAAGCTTACCTTTTATCGGCGAAGCTTACAATCTCTCATTTTCTCTATCGAACTTGGCACTTTTTTCACATTTATGTTTTTGATGGGATAAATTGACTAGAATAATGCCCGCGAATTCGTCCGCGTGGAGGGTTTTTGAAAATCTCCAATTTACCAGGGTAAAAAGTAGTACTAGTAAAAGTAAAACTATTAACTAACGCAGGTATTTTCTCTATTCTTTCATTCTCATATTCCGAAGGGACGGCAATCCGACACGACCGAAGAGAGATTAGGCATCGACAAAGCTGTCGCCCTAATTGAATGACAAAAAACATATACTTACTGTTCCAGCGGCAAATGTGTACATAGGCAAGAATATTATGCTCAATCTTGTATCAGGATACTGCACACAAACGTAGGACAAAACTGCCATGATCGCTCCAGACTGTAAAAGAAAAGATAAATAATTCATTTCAGAGCCTCGATAGCTCAACCAGGAGAAGAAAATCTGAAAGGGTGCCAGTTCAAACCACATGATTTGATTCCCATGAGTAGGTTCCCATCTTTTTCTTTCCAATGTAATAAGAAAAGGATAGACAAACTTAATTAATTAAGACCAGTTTAAAATTCATTTTCAGACCTTTTTAGCAATATTAAAAAGAATAACATGCAGATACTCTAAATTTAGTTTAGGGAAGAAAAACATCAGAATCGATGTGTGTTGAATTTTATCAATGTTGGTAAGAAATCTCATACTAAGCCCACAGCTTATGTAGGATGTTGACTTACAGCTCCAAGACTAAGCCCTGGCTGGCTAAGCATCACTTTGTAGAGGAAGCTGGTAAAGCTGCTTATGACGCCGGCACTCAGATACATTGCGACAAACTGCTCCTTGCCTAGTGATGCTATGGCAGCTGTTTGAAAAAAAAGTGTAGTTATTTAATGCGCTCACTGCTCCTGTTAAAACCAAGTTTAGCTTTGGCTATGAATGTATATTAATGATTATTATGTAGATATTATTCTAGGATATGGTTTTCAAGACAATTTCCATAGTTACTATTGATTAGTATGCCTAGATTTCGGACCTCCTTGGCACACTCTAAGATATCATCCTTATGATTTTGCAGTAGTTAAGTACTTACTAATAATATATTTACCTGGCATGAAACTATGTAGGACGTACATATTGGCAGCTAAATGTAATGTTGAGTAGTGACTAAAGGTGGATAAAACCATTGGTAGACATTTGGCACCTGAAACATTAATGGGACCATTTTAAAACTGTATCATGAGTAAACAATTTATAGATATATATGGCATTCAGTGTTGTAATTGCATTTTATCCTATCATGCAGTAGTCTGCCTAAAAATGCCACTACACATAAACTTACTGCCTGAAGGATTTGAACAGAAGTATTTGATCATGAATGGTTGTAGAGATCTCACTCTCCAAGCACCAAAGACTAGAACATTTGCTGCTAGTATGGGATAGAAAACCTTTTCGCTTTCTCTTAGTGACATCCACCATTTTTTTAAAGGTCCAGGTTCAGATCTCTGAAAAAAACCAATATTTATGAGTACATTCTAAAGCTTGAAACATACACAACACACGTTGGCAAACTTTCCAGTACTTCTTGGCTCTCGAAGGCTCCTTGTAAAATGTTAAACTAAGGCTATAGTTGTCAAAAATAAGTAACATACACATAAACCTATGCTCAGTTATGTTATATATGTTATGACCTGTTTCGCTGCCATTGCATGTTCTGTTTGTTTCAGCCTTCTAAATTCATTTTTTAAATTAATTAATTAATTTTAAGTAAAGCAATTGTCATATCCAGTCAGTTTTAATTAATGAAACAGATGTGTTCAAAGATAGTATACTTAAGTAGTTTATAATTTTTTTCACTGTATTAGGCATCTAAAGTAATAATGTAAAGTTTACGTAATGAGCTGAAACACGTTTTTGATGAGTGTTTAACCATGTGCCTGGCCTTTTGAGGAAGGAACTTGCATGTGAGCGTAGATTCTCATATTCCCATATTACACAACCAGCTAAGCTCAAAGATGTCACCTGAAAAAATTCTGAAATAAAAATCATATAAACCAAAACAGTTTTAATGGTTCAGAACATAATGTTAGTGTATAGAGTGTGTCTATGTTAAAATTATTCAATAAACAAATG
This sequence comes from Maniola jurtina, assembly GCF_905333055.1. Taxonomy (NCBI): domain Eukaryota; kingdom Metazoa; phylum Arthropoda; class Insecta; order Lepidoptera; family Nymphalidae; genus Maniola; species Maniola jurtina. The sequence continues at coordinate 9,009,455 of NC_060032.1, forward strand.
GGAATCAAAGTAGTGAGAATATTGGTAGGTACAAGAAAATAATTCTTAATATAGAGTTTGAATTCTCAAAATGAGTGTGTTGAATGTGCATGATTACACATAAAATTGTGTATTCAATTCCAATTCCATCTTTACTTTTCTGTTCAGTAAATACTTTTTCTATTTATACAAGTATTAAATACTTTTATTTATATGAAATTTATATAACAGAGAAATTAAATTGCATACCCCTACAGTGAAAAAGAATGGCTTTAAAAGGCCACTTGCATTCAGAGGTCCTTCAATTTGTATGTTGTCGAGAGGATTCGGTACCGTGATAGGCCGCCGCCCACCACGCCGCGAATTGTGAAAGGAATTTCGCAACTGTAGCCGGACATACCCGAAACTATTTGAGTTTTGGTTGAAAAACACTGGTTTGCTGAAAAGTTACCTATTTAACTAAATATTTATTAAGACTTAATTTTTAAGCACATATTTACATAATTTGACACTGATTGTAGTTTCTATAGGTACTGTATAAAATTATGTTAATATAATTAGAAATAGTTTGATGAAAATGATGTCTTGTATTAAATTCTTACCAGCAAAGAGTCAACTCTGCTGCAGACCGAACATTTCTGAAGAACATAATAATTTTAATGTGGAATATTGGTTCCTATTACATTATTTTATACAGACAAGGTTTACAGGAGATTTTGTAATTAAATTTTGTTTTAAACAATTTATATTATATATTATTTTATTTAAAAAAAAACTTTGTGGTTTTTTTCCTGGTCGGTGGTGGTTTTTGTTGACAATTGACAAATGACAATGACAAGATGAGATGGAAATTAAAAGAAAAAGAAAAATAGTGACAGCTACCGATAGTGACAGTTAACGACTGATCATTTTTTTTAGTTGGCATTCTGGGTTCTAGCCTTTTTAAGCGTAGACGACTGACCAACCAGTGAATAGTACTGATTATTGCTGTTTTTCGAAAACAGAGACATGCAAAGATCCATCAACATGCAATCCTATTAAATATTATTCAATAGGATATAGGATAGGGCTATTCAGATTCCAAAGTAGGCATATAATTTTATTACCTACGTGTTGTGGTGTTGATGTGGTCAGTGAACCGTGAACCCTGATTCGTTTGAATCACTGATCAGTGATCACGATCAATGACATTGATTGATGATCAGCTAAAATGAGTTGCCCTCAGACCTGATGTCCTATCAATAGATACGGGTAACATTGGTTTAATAGCGCGGGTTTTTGGTTTAAAAAAAAAACTCCGTAAATATGGTGTTTTATAGCATTAGGTGTTTCCAAAGGTTACTAAATAATTGGCAATACAAAAGAAAAGATAAATAACCGGAGATATTAAAAATTTGACTTTTTTGCTATAACAAAGTTACATCACAATTAGGGATTGTCTCTCTCCGTTGCCTCTTCATTCAGCTTCACCTACTTAAGGTGGAAGCGACGGGTCTGCCCGTGAAATTCAAATTTACTTTGGTTTTTCGCTATATTTGTAAACTAATACGACAACGTAGGCTTATGGTATTTTAATTGCGACAATGGCAGTGTCATCCTCACAGGTTTATATAAAAATCTTTACTTGAAAGGGTCCAGTTTAAGAAATTAATTCTAGTATCGACTAATTTGTGAGAATAGTCGATACTAGAATTAATTTCCTAAACTGGACCCTTTACCTTGATTGATTGTACTAACTAACTACAACGTTGATTTGAAAATTACTTTTCACTACCGCTCCCTACAAATTGATTGTTAGTTGTGTTTGCTGCACTTCTAAATGGTTCGTAATTTTGTTTATCGGTCACTAGAGGATGCCCGCGGCTTAGCTCGCATGGATTTCATTTTTTTTTCAATCCCGTAAGAACTCTTTGATTTTCTGGGATAAAAAGTAGCCTATGTCCTTCCCCGGGATGTATCCCAAGTCTGTATCAAATTTCATTCAAATCGATTCAGCGGTTGGGCCCTTACAGAGCGTCAGACAGACAGACACACTTTCGCATTTATAATATTAGTATGGATAGTATGGATAAACCTATTTATACGCCTTAGATAGGTAAAAATATACCTAATATAATATGCGAAATAAGTATAATAGTTATGACCACATGATGCCCTTGAGGTTTTTAAAATCCTTTTTGATTTTCCGGGATAAAAAGTAGCCTATGTCCATCTCGCAATGCTCTGTACCTACGTCTGTTGCGTACCAAAGTGCGTCAAAATCTATGAGATAACAAAGTCAAAATCGATCTAACGGATGACCCGTGAAAGGCAAATATAGACCCATAGATAGAGACGTTCCTAATATTACCTACTATAGACAAATAATGAGACAGTCTATTATTTTGTTGACAAGTGGGATGAAAATTGAAAAGCAATAATAATAATATGCTGGTGGTGGTTCTTAATAATCTTGCCACCAGCTTGCCACAATATCCAAAAATTTATAGGTACTCAAAGAAAACTGCTAGTAGGTACTACCTAGGTACCTTAGCATTAGTGTAGGTACTTATTTCAAATAGGTCGTATTTAACACGGTAAAAGAAGTCTATAAAAAATTCCCATCGACTACACAAGGTCAACGAAGTGTACATAGGAATTGTGATGAGTCGTAAACTTGTTATAGCGTCTAGCTTTAAAAGGCCTGTTTCCAGGGGGTCCTTTGCAAATACCCGTGCCTACAGCTCTATAATTATTTATAATAGCGACGACAAGGGGGGTTGCAGAAGTGGGGAGACGGCGTTTTGCGCATGCTCCATTCAGACGATGAAATGGGGCGACCCTCGGTAACTTCAGTGTACAGCTGAGAGACCCAAGGCGACTCGCCACTCATATAATCTCGATTTTTGAGTCTCAGGACCATAAAACCCTACATTTTCAAAAAGTAAGTAGTTTTTCTTGCAATAATTATCAATGATTTTTATTTCCTGAATCATGTAGACCAAACATGTCTTCATATTGACGTAGTTTTGTTATGTTTCGGCTTTTTAAATTGAGAGTTAACAAGGCATTATAATTAGGTAAGAGACCACACTTATAGAGAGAGCACGTAGGGCACCTAGGGTATTTAAAGCCACCAAAGCCAGCGTGAGGTTTACCTACATGAAAAATATAATTTACATACTCTGAATAGAATTGCTTTGAATACAATACGACCGAATATTTATTTAAGCGCGAAAATTACATCGAATGGCGTCAGCAAATCGATATCATCGCAACCATGTGGTCTCTTGAAAATTTATAAATTATAACAATTGTAATACCCTACAACTCAAAATTAACAAGGAAATAAAACAAAATGTTTAAATGCCTCTAGAGAAAAATGCCGTGAGACCATTACTTCGTGAAATAAAAACTAAATAGATCGAGAAATTTCATAGTAGGTAATAAAAGTATAAAAAGAAAGAGGAGTAGGTAATTTTATGTAGATAATTAATTATTATCGAAGCGAGTAGGTAAATCAATTGTTGATAGATTATTCAGTAAATATTTTTGTTTCAGAAATGAAGCCAAATTTATTAAAACTGCAACAGCTCCAAAAACTGCGTTTTAAACATCTTACGTTGTGACGCACAATTTTGTAATTTCAATCAATTAATCTAATTTGGATACTCATAATTTATAAAATATTTGTTAAGGATCTACATTTATAACATCTTGTATGTTAAAGTATCTACCAACTAATTATATTATTATGACTATATTTTTGTACGGAACGATGATGATAATTTTATTGAATTGACGAAGAAGGAATTTGTTACTGTCGTGGTTAGTCAACGTTTATTAAAAGCGAAGCTTACTAGTTGTTATATCTGTAATATGTATTGAATTGCATAAAAATTAATTAGGTGCTAGAAAAAAAAAATTAAATTAAGTAGTAGTACCTATTATAAGTAGCTAATGCCGGTGAATCAACTACAGTTAAATTAGGAAGAAGAGATGGAGCCATATTCAGATGATCTGCTCTGGTTGGTGATTTGTGGTTTTGTGGTTGCATTTATTTTGGCCTTTGGGATCGGCGCTAATGACGTAGCAAATTCATTCGGAACAAGCGTTGGGTCAAAAGTCCTCACACTCACACAAGCATGCATACTTGCAACAATTTTCGAAATCGCAGGAGCAGTTTTGATCGGTAAGTTAAGTATTATTTCTTTCATTTTATATTCAATGTAAATAGGTTGAAGTTAAACGTTTTAAATGAAGGCTTTCTTTTCTCGGTAAGTCGGGTCGTTGGCAGTAGGTATGAAATGGTAAAATAAAGTTTACTTACCACTAACCTTTGACGGTTCAAATTTCAAAATGTATTGTTTATAATATCTAGGTATATCTAATATCTAGTCTCTCTAAAATGCTTTCAATTTCATTTTGATGAGCTGAGCCTACGTCCAAAATATTGAATACTTGATTGAAATAGTTGAAAATATTACTTATTTAATGTTCTTGGTTAGGTTACAAGGTATCTGATACGATGCGCAAGGGCATACTTGACGTGACTCTATACGACAACGGCGGTGAACGACTGCTGGCTGCCGGGTGCCTGGCAGCTCTGATCGCCGGAGCAGCCTGGCTGATCCTCGCCACAGCTTTGAGGCTCCCAGTGTCAGGGACACATTCGGTGGTTGGTGCTACTGTTGGGTTCACACTGACGGCAAAAGGCCCAGTTGGCGTGCGTTGGTCTACACTAGGGGCGATTGGTGAGTATGGGTATATTGGTATTAAATTAAAATTAAAGTGGTTGGTTGGTATTAAAATAATTAGAGCCGACAGACTACTAACATTCCTAACTTAAATTAACCACCTGGATTCCCACTAAAAGTTAACTATCGAGGAAATTTTATTTAACTGCCAAATAAATAAGAGAATCATATAACCACGTTATTTGAGGCACACATAGGAACTTTTGTTATTCGATGACAAAGTAAGCATGAACGCAATCTCACCTATTTGTGATAAGTCGTGTAAAACCCTAACCTGGGTATCAGACATCAGTTCCGGCTAGCGGTACGGCTTTGTTAACGGTGGTAACTATAGGTGTAGCAAGGAAAGCAATGACGAGGTTGCCTAGGAGATACCTACCTATTCACTCTTGCCGTGAGTTATACGTGACAGGAAATACGGACGCCGGCCGGGTTCCAAACCTTAGCGGCTTGAATCAGAAACGTTGAACAAAAACGTTTTGTACGTAACGTTTGTTATAGTAGATTGGATGTCGACCACATAAGCCAACATCTATAAATAAAATAAAATAAAATAAAATCTACGTTCACGCTTTTTCACTGTTCTGTGGCAGAATGGTAAAGAAGGGAGAAAGTATCAAGATTGTGGAATTCCCGAGCACTCTCCAAAATATATCCGATAAATAAGATCGATAAGCAGCCGACATTGCAACGGCGTTGTAGAGTGATCAATTTCGCCTGTATTAGCATTTAGACCTGCCTATGCCAATCCAGAAATTACCTACATTCCCGAATTGATCTCGGGCCATTTTGTATCTTCATTTAAATACCTAGCCCAAAGCTATCCTAAGATCCGTTTGATTTGGTTTCAGTTTTATCATGGTTTATATCGCCTGCACTCAGCGGTACGGTATCAGCACTACTATACTGGTTGGTCCGTAGATTCATTCTGCGCGCAAGTCAGCCGTTGACTGCAGGGTTGAAAGTCCTGCCTTTGTTCTACGGCGCCACTATTGCTGTTAATGTGCTAAGTGTGGTCCTCGATGGCCCAAAATGTGAGTATTATACTAATTTATCACATTATCTTTGAATCATTCATTATAATAATTAGGTATGTCAGCCTGTGGACGTTTACAATGTTCATATAGAGAGCTCTATTTCAGTCGCCAAATCTTGATCTCCCGACCATGACTCCTACGACTATTATCGTAGGATATTAATTAAGTATACAAGCGCACTACCTGAACTTCGTTCACATAATAAGTGGGTTTTTGCCATCTATATCTTTGTTTTCTGCTTCTATAGCCACATCATATACAATCATCAGCGCTATTAAGTATATTATCATGGTGTATGTATATGGTATTCTCGTGTTCTCTTTTCAGTAGAACATTAATTACCCGTATAATTGCCTAAATGTTTGATGCAAAATATTTGAATTACCTCGTTATTCCTTCACAGTGTTGGCAATGGACAATATACCACTATGGATGGCTTTGTCAGGATCCCTGGCTTTGGGTGTATTCGCGGCGATTTGCGTGCGCACCTTCCTCGTGCCCTATTACCAACGTCGTTTTGTGACACCGCCTGTTAACTTTACCCTCGGATTATCAAACGGTAAATACATACCTAGCACACAACTTTATGATTCAGTGAAGAGCTGTTTTTTTTTAAATTATGATAACAATTTAAATTTTGACCACATTTGAAAATGTGTAGGTGAGGGAATTTTTACTTAATGAATGAACTAAGCGTATTTTCAATGATCTTGCTTAGATGATCGTCATCGATGCTCATGATACTATTAGAGTTCATTAAATCAAGACGTAAGAACCATCTTTACTTATTGTTAATTATTATTGAAGGTAAAAATATTGATTTTTCATAACAACAAAATACCTAGTTAAGTAATTGAACCTCTAAATTTTATTAGTAAGTATATCAAAGTCACATCAAGTCTCACCGAATTTTGTGCTCATATATTTTAAATGTTTTATTTCAGAAACGACCCCAGCTAATACACCCACACATACAAAAAATAATGTACCTCAACGGCCAACTTCGTTACTATCTGAGGACGGCAAACTCCTCGAAGCTATAGAAGAGAGTGCAGAAATGGTTACCCTAAGCGATGCTGACAAATGTTCCGCCGGCATCAAAGAGATGAATGCTAGAAACCGAGCTCTACTGGCCACGATGGATGACTGCAGTATTCTTTCCCGAAGTTTAAGCCCACCAAACAAATCACGTTTACAGTTAATAGATGCTGACCCCCAAATAAATACTCTCAAATACATAGACGAGACATTAAGCTGTTGTAAGAGTTTAGATTCAGCTCAGCTGGTGGGAATGGGTGAAAGCTATGATTCGAAGAATGGGTTTCTGGGAGATTCGTGTGATACGATCGCACGCGGTGAGTTTGGGCGATTATCGGCGATGAGAATGCCTACCGTTGCAGTGGAATTTGACACTCCGCCGCCGAGATCTGATAAGGTAAGTGCCTTCCTCCAGCTAAAGACTTGGAGAGTGACATGAAGCCACTTTTTATCCCGGAAAAATCTTAATTTTCCGGTAAAAAGTAGTCTTATGTCCCAACGAGATTTTTAAAAACTTAAATCAAGGCAAATAAATGACTGATGATGACGGCCCACTGAGGACGAGTGTTTTCTGAATGAGAGGGTTGGATAATTAATAGTAAAAACTGAGGGACAAAATCCGTATAGAGGAAATTCGTAGGAGAACCAGAGCGACCAACATAGCTCAACAAATTAGCCAGCTGAAGTGGCAGGCCACGTCTGCCGCAGAACTGATGGCCCTATCGGCCATCAGTTCTGCGGCAGACGTGTTCTGGAGTGGAGACCGCGTATCAGCAAGCGCAGTGTGGGATCACTCCAACCTGCTGGACTGGTGACTATAAAAAGATAGTGTCAAGTGGGTGGATGGGGAATGCGGAGGATCGTAGCTGGTGGTGCGTTCTTGGGAAGGCCAAGTAGGTTCCAGCAGTGGACGCAAACAGGCTAATTGATTGACTTAATTAAAATTCGGCGTAAATGATTTCAGGGTCCAGAAGGTGGCAGCGCGTGGAGTATAGAGTGCGAGATACGAAATGCACGACTGGCGGCGATCACACCCAACTCCAGCGCTGCGCCTCTGCTCCGCGGCAGCAGCCCAGCGCCGCCGGTGGCGCCACCACCTCCGCCGGCGGACACTCTGCGACTGTTCTCCTTTCTGCAGGTCCTCACTGCTACCTTCGGGGCATTCGCTCATGGAGGCAACGATGTCAGGTGAGAGAATCTTGACATACTATAAAAGTTTGATAAAAGCGCGTCTGCTTTTTTACTGCGAATAATAACGTCTTAGTTGACAACTCTTTGCTCGATTAGCAAATTAAATAAAAGACGACGCTGCTGACAAGTAGGCTTCCTCGGAAACTTAAATAAAAATAATTTAAAATTATTCTATCGTCGTATAATTTCAGCAACGCCATAGGTCCACTAGTAGCCCTCTGGTTGCTATACTCGGAGGGAGGAGCGCACGCGAAAGCGGAGACTCCACTGGCGATACTGGTGTTTGGTGGAGTCGGCATCGCACTGGGCCTGTGGCTGTGGGGACGGCGGGTGATTCAAACTGTGGGCGAGGACCTCACCAGCATCACGCCTGATACGTAAGAATACCCTCTCTCTCTGCATCGTATTCCTCATTGCTCAGGGTCGTGAGTTAGCCCCTGTCCATTAATTACGTAGTGTTAGGGTAGTTATGGGAATGGCGTGTGATTTCAACGTGATGACAATCCGGGAGACGATGACAAAGCGACAACCTATCTTTAAAACAAGAGTGAATAGGCTTCTTCTAGGTAAATGCGTCCCATCTTAGGCCAAATCGTTACTTTCCATTCGGTGTGATTGTGGTCAAGCGCTTGCCTATACCTAATAAATAAATAAAATTAAAAATAAAAGAATATGTGTGTGGGTGGGTATTTTATTATTTTATCGTATTAAAACGATTTACCTACGCTAAAAGTAAACTCCGAAATATTAATATAGTAGGTCCTTAGGTACATATTATACAAAAATTGACTTATCGAGTTAAAAATAGATATACATACCTACATATCGAAAAATTTCGTCATCGGCAGTGAAGTTTATCAGAAATACATAACCAATTTTAACTTTACTTAAAACATTTTGTCAGAGGGTTTACCATCGAGCTGGGAGCGGCGCTGACGGTGCTGGTGGCGAGCAAGGCCGGGCTGCCCATCTCCACCACGCACTGCAAGGTTGGCTCCGTCGTCTGTGTGGGATATTTCTCCGAAAAATCTGTGGACTGGAGTTTGTTTAGGTGAGAAAGATTTAAACATTGTCCTACTAATATTATAAACGCCAAAATTTGTATGTATGGATGGATGTATATGTATGGATGTTTTTACTCTTTCACGCAAAAACTGCTAAGATGAATTTGACAGCGAAGTTGAGAAATATAGATAATAATTATTCGCGCGTAAAAAACATGGTGCGTAGGCAACAACCAATAGCGGACGCACGCGCTTTGTGGTTGGCTAAGATATTTTCGCGCCATGCAAAAATATATGTACCTACATCATTATTATATGTACATTATTATCATCGCTGCGCATGCAAAATCCGCTGTTTCTTCAGGATTTTCATTGATGTCATTTTGTTTGGTTTTAAAAGGTTTGTGTATACATAATATAGAAACCGGTTATCTATACATATAATAAAATTGTAGAAAAGTGGTGTCTGTACAATGGAAATATATAAAAAAAAAGTAGCAGGGGTTGTTATTATATCGATGCCGAACCCGAAATTGTAATTAATTTTTTTTTGTCTGTTTGTCTGTTTGTCTGTGTGTTTGTGCACGCTAATCTCAGAAACGGCTTATTCGATTTAGATACGGTTTTCACTAATATATTGTAGTAAGCTTCACTTAGGATTTAGTGTTTATTTCATGTCAATCGGTTCATAAATAAAAAAGTTATGTCAATTTAAAGAATCACGGCGAACATTTTTAACGTACAGAGTACGTACTACACGCCTCGCGCCTGAGCGTCCGTGGCTATAATATAAAGCGCGGTCACTATTCCACGCGAACGAAGTCGCGGGCACAGCTAGTTTAGCATGTGTGCGAGTTCAAGAGATAATCTTTTTAGATAAGTGACTTCTGATCTAAAAGTAAAGCATATTATTTTTTTGATTAAGTTTAAAAGTCCTGAAAACATGTTATTTTCAACATAGCGGAATTTTCATGCGCAGCGACGATATTACGATAAGCCATATATTAAGATAATATGTTGATGATAAGGTTACACAGGAATGTCGATTGTTGCAGGAATATAATATTCGCTTGGGTGGTAACGGTTCCGGCCGTGGCGGCCACGGCGGCGCTCGTTATGCTGGCTCTCGAAACGTTCGTCGTTTGAATTGAACTCATGAACTGCAGGCTTAGTACCAGTTTAAATATTCCGACAACGTTGATACATTTCGAATATCCAAACACCATAACGTCAAACCAGAGTGAACTGTCAAACTAAAATGACCTAAACGGCCTTATTTCAATAAAAAGAGGTTCTTTTCTGTGTTAGCCCGTAGCGTAGATATACCTACCTGTGATGTATGTATGTTGACGTTTTTCTCAAAAATCAATTTAGTTCAAAACTATAATATACTTAACTATCACTTACCTACCTAGTATTATTATGTTAAATAACACCACTTACGTAGCTTAGCGATCAGAAAAAAACTGTAAAATGAACAGACTGCAGAAACGTTGTTTAAATACTTAGTTGTAATTTTTTTGAGCAACAAAAAATAGAGTATTACCAAAATAACCCTTAAGGGTCCGTTCGCACTCTACGCAGTGGAAGTACGACTAGATTTTTGATTCGCCGTTAAATCCCGAAATTATAAAAAATAAATAATAGGTGAACATAAAAACTTTACAAATTAAGTAAAAAATTCATGAATAGGTGACTAATTTCTCTATAGTAATTTAGTAAATTAGACAAATCTCATCATCTAATTTAGACATATAAATAAAAAATATATATTCTCTCACCTCTCTTCCCGACATTTTTCTGGTTCTTCACCGGTATATCAATTAATCTAAATAAGTGTTTAGATATTTTTATTATATATTTTAAAAAAACTTGGGTCCAGAATTTTTATATATGTATTTTATTTACCTAAGTATATCACTCTTGTCCATTTTCAAAACTGTATACATACGTAATTGACTCAAGTATATCTTCGGATCTATACTTATCTACTCTACGTGTAAAGAAGGTAATAACTATCACGTGTTTTAATAATATACTTACCTATAATATAAGTTTACCTACACTTTTTGATCAACTTCGCTCAATTTCGTTTATAGGATCTCCAAAATTGTGAAAAGACAAATCAAATCATACCTAAATATTAAATACTAATATTAGGTTACATCATTTTAACCATTTACTCTTTTATTTATGCTATCGCTATTATATTTTAATGGTTCCTTCTTTTCCTAAGTCAAAAACGTTTTTACTAACAATTAGTATTTATTATATAATCTAAAATAACTAAGTCAAATATTTCTTTACCTGTCCATTATTTTCAAATAGGTCCCTTACTTACCACCTGCTTATAATATAGATCTGTAGGTATTCGTAAAATGGTTGTAAACAAGCATTTTAGAATTCCGTAGCCTCACTCGATCCATAAAATAATTACTTACAGTAAAAAACATAAATGTAAAATGCCTGAATAAACTCTTGTTTAATAAGTTAAGGATTGTCAATTTAACATCTAAAATGCCACTGATTATTATGTAAAAAAAAACAATTGTTAAATAAAGTAAATAGATTCAAAAGCTGTTTTATTATACACAACGCGCGACGGAACGAAATTTAACCATATTGTTGGCTATGGCTAATGACCTGGCATGGGGAGCTATAACTAGTATGTATACCTAGTTAATTTTTTCAATGCATAACCTCACTTTTTGGCAACCGCACTAGATAGCATCTTGCTAGATATTGCCAAAAAGTGAAGGCGTTACAAAATCTAACCAGATCAAATTATTTTATTTTTTACCGACTTCAAAAAAAGGAGGAGGTTCTCAATTCGTCGGGATCTTTTTTTTATGTACCTATGTTCCCCGATTACTCAAAGACGCCTGGACCGATTTGGAAATATTTTTTTTTTGAAAGGATACTTCGCAGTTGGTCTCATATAAATTTTATGAAGATCTGATGAATATGTTCGGAGATGGAGAACAGAACTCCTCAATGGATAAGAACAAATTGCTCGTGATCAGTGTAAACTATAAAGTAAAAAATAATTTTTGTTTCTACACGTGTAATGTACGTATGAAGTCGAGCGAGCATAATAAAAGAAACTAGAAATCCAAGTGTGAAGCTCTTTTACTTTTTAATTGATAATAAATTCTAAAAAAAAATTTTACTTTTTAGTGCTTGTGGTTTTTGAAGTCGGTTTTATTTTTCTTTTGGAATTTTTTTAACCGACTTCAAAAAAAGGAGGAGGTTCTCAATTCGTCGGAATCTTTTTTTATTAACTTACCTTGTGCAAGTGGGCCTTAAAAGTATACTTTTGTATCTTAATAGTGCGTACTAAGCCTTATGTTGATTTTTGTCTTTCATAAGTGTTAAGAAGCAATTCCTAAAGTGTGTTCCGTGCATCTTAGGGTTTTCAATTAATAACGAAGATTCTGCGAGTCCAGTGAAATTCTTAAGGTGCATGACACCGGTCACGGGTCTAACCGCAAAATTCAAATTTAATTTGGTTTCGCAATTTGTAAATTAATACGACAAAGTAGGCTTATGGCATTCTAATTTATATTATTATCGATTACACAAAAATCTTTACTTGAAACTGTTCAGTTTAAAAATTAGTTAAAATAATGAGTTTGATATTAGTTAATCACAAATTAGTCGATACTATAACCAATTTCTTAAACTCGACCCTTTCAAGTAAAGATTTTTATATAAACCTGTGAGGATGACACTGCCATTGGCCCAATTAAAATTCCATAAGCCTACTTTGTCGTATTAGTTTACAAATTCCGAAAAACTATATTCAATTGAATTTCGCGGGAAGACCCGTATCATGCACCTTAACAGGGGTGTCTGCGTCACTTACAACATACGATTGTAGTTCGATTCTCATTTCTAGAAACTAAAATCTGTGCCTGTGGTTTTTTAGATTTCTCTAAAAATATATACTTAGTTTTACACTACACGGGCACAAAGATTTGTATTTTTCTATCAAAATACATAAATTGGTTATCACGAATGTACCGAGCTAGTACCGAGAATGTACGAACCAGAATATAATTATAAGGATAGCAACAATAATATCATATTTAGGTACTTGACGAGGGACCGTCGAGTTAATACCTCTTAATTAGTGTAAATTATTTTTCGGAGTGCAAACATTTTAACATGCAATAGGAATAGCATGTGGTTAACATGTGTGGGTTGTACTTGTTGGTAGCTGCCAGAAAGCAGGGACGCACCGTGAGTAGGTGGTATGTGGGGCCCTGGGCTAATCCTAGTACCTACTTGGGGGACTGCCTAATATATTATTTTATCACACTAATATTATAAAGGCGAAAGTTTGTATATGTGTGTGTATATTTGTTACTCTTTCACGCCCAAACTTAGAGTTAGATTATACCCTGGATTAGAACATAGGCTACCTACTTTTATACCGGAAAATCAAAGAATTCCCACGGGATTTTAAAAACCTAAATCCACGTGGACGAAGTCGCGGGCAGCATCATGTCAACTATAAAAATCGATAATGACGCCGGTATACGCCGAATTGATGGATGAACCTTGTTCGATTGTGAATGACTGCGTTTGTGAAAACAAAAAAAGATGCATCGAAAGTGAATGGCATTGAAATGATACGAGAAAACGCTACCAAAACTAGCGACGGGGAATTCCCCGTTTCATTCGATAGGCGTGCACACGGTTTTTATTGATATCAGGGTTGCCAATCTTAGCTCACGATAGTATCCATTTTGTTCTCAATGGAGGCTGGGGGCTCTTTATATCCAAGGTGCCTTAGGTTGCAGGACTTGCAGCCCAAAAAGCCCTTATATAGATCCGCCCCTGCCAGAAAGTAGTTTTTCTAATCGCATTGCAGCCTTTTTCGGAAAAGTCAACGAAGTTGCTTCGTATTTGCAGGAAAAATAATAAATATTTTTTTTTGGATTCGGTACGAGAAAGGTAACTGTGTAGAAAATCACAATACCGAATGATTTCCACTTACCCATACTTATATAATTTTCTATAAAAAAAACTTTACAGCGCTTTACAATCTATTTAGGAAGTATTTGCAAACATAATATGTATCTAACTACCTATACTTGCAGAAAAAACAAAAAAAAAACAAAAATGGTTGACATTGGTTAGGTCCCATAAAATATGACGGAGGGTTCATTGGTTTAAAAGTTTGGGAATCCCTGGTGTAGAGCCACATGAACAGATATGTATACGTTCGTGCGTAGAGCATAGTCAAGAGCGTTTATTTAAAAATAAGATAGGTATTATTTTAATTTTTTGGGTTCCGTACCTCAAAAGGAAAAACGGAACCCTTATAGGATCACTTTGTTGTCTTTCTGTCTGTCTGTTCGTCTGCTTGTCTGTCGTGTCTGTCAAGAAAACCTTTAGGATACATCCCGTTGACCTAGAATCATGAAAGGCAGGTAGGTGGATCTTATAGCAAGTAAAGGAAAAGATTCGAAAACCGTGAATTTATGGTTACATCATAAAAACATAATTAAAATGTCTTCATGAACAAATAAAAAGTATTTTCAATAATACCAAGTGGGGTATCATATGGATCTGATCTTTCAATGATCTGATGATGACATGGGCTTCGGTCTTTTCGACTAAAAAGCTTGTTATAAAAGCTTTATGAAGCTTCTTTAGTTGTAAGGAAACTGAAAATATTAAATAAAACCTGTACATTCTAAAACATATTTTTATTTATTATTATGCATAACAGTAAAATACCCGAAATATCCGAGTACGGATCCCTCGGTGCGCGAGTATGACACGCACTTGGTTAGATTCTTTTTTTGATAGAACATTCATTTGAGTTTAATCTTCAAATGGTGTAGGTCGTTCAACAGTTGCCTAACGTTTGCTACATACCAGTTTTACAGGTTAAGAGGCTTGTTGTTTATTAAATTATTTTCGTGCATTTGATTTAATAATACTAATTAAACCTAACCGACCTAATTAAACTGTCATAGCCATTGTATTATAGTAGGTATATATTCCTAAAGATTATGATTTAGGCATGAGTTTATGAGTGAATTGGCAAGTGTAGCGTTAATTTTTTAAATAAAGCAATGTTTAGTTAGTTAGGTAAATAGATATAAGTATTTACATATAGTTTTGCTAAAATTTGTGCCCTTAGTTATAAAATTAATATCGGTGACAATTTATGGGTGACATAGGTAGGACTTATTAGGTAGTAGGTATCTATGGTGCACGTCTCTACCTGCCTACCCATAAGGATAATTTTGAATTTCTCAAATTCTTAACTATCTATCAATAATTTTAAAGGAATCAATAATAATGACTCAAGATTCGGAACTTCTGTATCCCAGAAAACCTGAGTTGGCGAAAGATGTAAGTACCTAAATTAATTTTAAAAAATTATTTAACTTAGTACCTACCTTCTAGACTTAGAGGATGCCCGCGGCTTCGCCCGCGTGGATTTCGGTTTAATAAAATCCCGTAGGAACTCTTTGATTTTCCGGGATAAAAGTAGCCTATGTCCTTCCCCGGGATGTATCCTATGTCTATACCAAACATTAAAATCGGTTCACCGGTTGGGCCGTGAAAACGTAGCAGATAGACAGACACACTTTCGCATTTATAATATTGGTATGGATCTTATTCTCTAAATAACTTGGCACCATGGCTTTGCCGGTAGGAACCTTAGCTACGGTTGAAAACTCCTACCAGATCAGAGCAGAGACAATTTAGAAATCCCAGTTTTCCCTTGCCGGGAATCGAACCCCGGACCTCTGACTTTTAAGACCACAGCGCTCACTACTACGCCAGGGCCCAGCGAGGCCGTTAAAACACAGACATGTGAGCGAGGAGACCTATGAGAGACATAAGTCTGAGCCATCTGTCGCCACTTTTAACCTCCAATTTTTTTTTTCAGGAGGAAATGGTATCAATGTCTCCAACATCTGTAGTTAACGTTTCCTCTCCGTACGCCCCGAAAGCGGTAAGTACCTCGCCCTATTTACTCTGATGAAAGAAAAAAGTACCTAACTATAGTTACCTACCTATCTATAGTTACTTACGTTACCAGAGTTGTTACGAATGCAAAAAATTTGACAGCCGCGGCTGCGGATTTCAGGATTTTTAAAGATTTAAGTACTATGTTTTATTTAATCAGAGAACAAAATAAAAAAAAAATCAGTCGTAGCTTTTACTTATCTAATAAAAGCGAAATACCACTCACTCACTCACTCACTGACTGACTAATCACGAAATCTCAGGAACTACAAAGCCTATCTATTTGAGTTCTTCATAATATTCTCAAAAAGTAGTGTGAAACCTGCTAATCCGCACTTGGCCAGCGCAGCGTGGTGGACTATGACCTAAACTTCTCAAATTCTGAGAGGCGACCTGTGCTCAGCAATGAACGCGATGGGTTGATAATGATGATTAATTGAATCATTTTAAACTACTTTTAGGGTTCCGTAGCAATAAAACGTCGTTGTCGGCCTCCTAATCGGGAGGTTGGGGGGGGTTCCATTCCGGGCACCTCTAACTTTTCGGAGTTATGCGTGTTTTATTAACTTTTAAGCAATAAATATCACTTGCTTTAACGATGTACCCTATAGGTTCTCTTGACAGACACGACAGACAGACAGACAGGCAGACAGACAACGAAATGATCTTATAAGGGTTCCATTTTTTCTTTTAAGGTGGATGCGACGGGTCTGCCCGCGAAATTCAAATTTAATTTTTCGCAATTTGAAAACTAATATGACAACGTAGGCTTATGGCATTTTAATTGCGCCAATGGCAGTATCATCCTCACAGGTTTATGGTTTATATAAAAATTTTTACTTGAAAGGGTCCAGTTTAAGAAATTAGCTCTAGTATCGACTAATTTGTGAACTTATAGTCGACCCGTCTCATGCCCCTTAAGGTACGGAACCCTAAAAATTGAAGTGTTACAATGTGTGGAATGGATGGTGAATTTGTAATAGTGAATAGGTATATCTACCTAGGTGTTTACAAGCGATTCTTTGTTTGCCACTTGAAAGCTAAGCTTTCAAGACGTGGCATTAATAAATTCTTACGTCTAGGTGAACAGGGCTCTCTCCGTCAGTCGTTTCATACAATCGTAGTTCCAATTTCATTTGAATATTAAGCAACCAAAGTCCATGAAATTTTGCAGACATATTCTAGGAACTAATATCTGTGTCTGTGGTGTTTTAGATTTTTCTAAAAATATGTAGTTTTAAAATTACAGGGGCTCAAAGATTTGTATGAAAATTTTTAAGACCGCGTAACTTTGAAACCGAATATTTTAACAGAAATCTGGAAAACCACAGACATAGATATTATTTTCTAGAATATGTCTGCAAAATTTCATGGACTTTGGTTGCTTAATATTCAAATGAAATTGGAACTACGATTGTATGAAACGAGTGACGGAGAGAGCCCTCTTAAATCAATCTTGCTGACAAGGTACCTACCTACTCCTTGCTCCGATTGTGAGTGGCTGCAGACTATCTATGGGTGTTTCTTAGAACTAGCAATTGAAATTTGAAACCAATGGGACGCTTTTAATATAAACACAATTTTAAAACTGAGCATAAATTCCAAAGGAAGTAGGTAGGTACTTAAGTAGGTATACCTAGTGTGAGTGCGAGTGGGAGTACTTAGTTTAGGTACAGGTAGGTACCATATAATGTTTGATCGAAAGGCTAGTAGTTAGGTTAGGTAGGTACGTATACTAACTACTAAAGTACTTACTATTGAGTCCTAGGTCGGGCCAAAAAGAATGCCTTAGTATTCATGGGTTTTCTGTCAAGCTGCTAAGATAGCAGCCCGTAAGTAGTTGAGAATTTTTTTTTAACTAACCCCCGACCCAAAAAGTGTTATAAGTTTGACGTGTGTATCTGTGTATCTGTCTGTGGCATCGTAGCGCCTAAACGAATGAACCGATTTTAATTTAGTTTTTTTTTGTTTGAAAGGTGGCTTGATCGAGTGTTCTTAGTTATAATCCAAGAAAATCGGTTCAGCCGTTTGAAAGTTATCAGTTCTTTTCCAGTTACGGTAAACCTTCACTTGTCGGGGGTGTTATAAATTTTTAATGTAAACACTTGTATCTTAGTTTATTTTAAAGGGTTTTTATAAGTACAATCTGTATAAGTATGACAGTCCTATCGTACCCTAGGTATATATTAGTAGAGATGATGGTTGAAGAAGTTGTTTGGTTGTGGAGGTTGGCATTAGGATAAGCGAACATTACGAAATTATTCGAACCTTTATGAAACCGGGAGCTAATAAAAAATTTATAGGCTATTTGTAAGTTAAGTCTACCTACTCCGTCTTCCAGATTCCGTTGTTGCTGGGTCCAGAGAATACTACGACAATATGTCCGTTTTGTAATTCCAACATCAAGACTTCCGTGAAATATAGAAGTACAACTCGAACACACATAACTGCTGCACTTTGCTGTCTTATATGGTACGCATTTATTCTCTTATTTGGCAGATTAAGTAGGTTACAAAATTAGCCCTTGACTGCGATCTCACGTGGTGGTGAGTGATAATGCAGTCTAAGATAGCAGCGAACTAACTTGTCAGAAGTATCTATGGTAATTTTTTATTGAACCACTTGAAACGCTACGCGGCATCGTACCGGAACGCTAAATCACTCGGCGGCACGGTTTAGCCAGTAACATTAAGGGGCAAGCGACGGGTCTGCCCGCGAAATTCAAATTTTATTTGGTTTTTCGCAATTTGTAAACTAACACGACAAAGTAGGCTTATGGCATTCTAATTGCGCCAATGGCAGTCCAATAGCCAATGGCAAAAGGGTCCAGTTTAAGAAATTAGCTCTAGTATCGACTAATTTGTGAGTTATAGTCGATACTAGAGCTCACAATATATAAACCTGTGAGGATGATACTGCCATTAAGGGAGGTTAAGGCTCGCCTTGCCGAACTCCGTGACGAACAATGGGACAGGAGGCTGAGTGAACTAACGCCTTCGCATGTAGCCTACTACAGCCTGGCGAGAGCTCTCAAAGCCGACCCTGTCTCGGCCACTCCTCCACTTTTACGTCCCAACCAACCTCCCGCTTTTGAAGATGTCGATAAGGCCGAATGCTTGGCCGACAGCCTAGAATCCCAATGCTCCCCGAGCACCATCTCTATAGACAAAGCCCAAATAGAACTAGTTGAAAGCAAACTAGAAACTATCTTCTCTTCCGCCCCAGAAGGCGACCCCATCCCCCCGACGACTAGCGACGAAGTTCGTCAAATTATCAAGGAATTACACGCCAAAAAAGCTCCAGGTCCCGATTCTATTAATAACAAAACCCTTAAGCTACTCCCCGATATACTAATCAACCTCCTGGTTGTCATTTTTAACACCCTCATGGCGGGTTGCTCCTTCCCCGATAGGTGGAAAGAAGCTACCGTCATAGGTATCCCCAAGCCAGGCAAACCTAGGAACCTCCCTACAAGTTACCGACCCATCAGCTTACTCAACACCCTTGGCAAAGTGTATGAGAAAGTCATACTCAGCCGACTTAAGTCCGTGGTAGAGGAGAAAAACCTCCTAAACGACGAGCAATTCGGATTCCGATCCAGACACTCGTGCGTCCACCAAGTGCACCGCCTCACGGAGCACATCCTTCACAACTTCAATCGATTCAGTGTGAATGGTGTCCCTACGGGAGCCCTCTTCTTTGACGTAGCCAAAGCTTTCGACAAGGTGTGGCACGCCGGCTTAATATATAAGCTATACCATCTAGGCGTGCCCGAAAGACTCGTACACTTACTACGAGAATTTCTCACCAATCGAACTTTCCGCTACCGACTGGACGGGACTCTTTCCTCCCCAAGGCCTATCCGAGCAGGTGTCCCTCAGGGCTCCGCGCTCTCACCCCTCTTGTACGCGCTGTACACCAGCGACATTCCCAGATCCCCCGATGTCCACATAGCTCAGTTCGCGGACGATACCGCTCTATTCAGCTCTCATGTAAAACTCCAAATTGTTAAAGCTCGACTCCAAAAGGCGGTCAGTAGCCTAGGCCACTGGTTCCGCCTCTGGAGAATAGAGGTTAACCCGGAGAAAAGCGCAGCAGTGCTCTTTCAAAAGGCAAAAAGAAAATCACTTGACACACTCCGACGGACCGAATTAACCCTTTACGACCGCCCCATTCCCTGGCAAACTAATACCAAGTATTTGGGTGTAACCTTCGATAATAAGATGAGCTTCAAGGCGCACATACGTAGAGTCCGTAAAAGGGCATCGTATGTTATGAGTCGTCTCTATCCCATGATCTGCGCTAAGAGCAAAATGTCACTCCGACATAAAGTCACGCTATATAAGACGTGCATCCGGCCAATAATGTCATATGCCTGCATCGCATTTGCACATTTGCCACCCTCCTCCCTCAAACCCCTCCAAGTCCTACAAAACAAATTCATGCGCATGGCCACAGGCTCCCCGTGGTACGTGCGTAATGTAGACCTCCATAGAGACCTCCAGCTCCCGACCATAGCCTATTACTTCAAACAACTTTCCAAAAATTATTTTGAGAAAGCCACCAAACACCCCAACCCCCTGGTAGTTGGGGCATCAACTTATACCCCCGACCGTAACGACCCTCCCGACAAAAGACGCCCAAAGCACGTCCTTAACGATCCCGACGACCAAATTATGACGGACAATGCTCCCTTTCTTGTAGGGCTACACGATTCAAACAATTTACAGCGTCTTCGCCGGCGAAGACGAGGTCCCCGATTTCTTACGTCACCCGGACGTGGACTCACGCCACGGCCTCGGGGACGTGTGGACTAGCTAGTCCGACCAATCCACCCATCCCAACGTCAGCCTAAGCCGTGGTCCGAGCCTCACAGGAGGCGCCCTTAGGAGGACGTTGCCTCCGACCTCTACATCTATTTTCTTCGAGCCCTAGGGCTCATCCCAGGCGGAGCTTCGCGCTTGCCACCCCCCCCGGTGACGCTGTAGCGGCCAGTAGGGCCTACGCAGCATAGTCAATCCGAAACAACACACACACACAATACTGCCATTAGTAACCATTTTGTTTTGGTTGGTTGAATTTTCAAAAATCCTCCCTAGTGGATTTTACGTCATACGTAATAGCTTTCTGCATGCCTTTCAGCCCAATCCGTCCAGTAGTTTGAGTTGTGCGTTGATAGATCAGTCAGTAGGTACTATATTTAGATTGATGTTTACTGTTGTTATGAGAATGAAGTCATATCAGTTGATTATTATTATTACCTATTTATTCTACTTAAATAATTTTTATTAGGTACCTATAGTAATTAACCGTGGATTTTTATTTTCAGTTGCTGCTGTTGCATCCCGTATTGCATGGACTCTGCGAAAAATTCCGATCACTACTGCCCAAGTTGCAGTAGCTATATCGGAACTTATGAGAAGTAAAATTGAATACACATCCAAAGAGCGGCACACCCAAAGACATATTTTATGTACATTAAATCTACCTACTCGTACCACACATGAATATTCTGTTCCTTAACATGCACGAGACTGGTCTGCCCGCGAAATTCAAATTTAATTTAGTTTTTCACAATTTGTAAAATAATACGACAAAGTAGGCTTGTGGCATTCTAATAGCGCCAATTATAGCAGTATCATCTACACAGGTTTAAATATAAAAATCTTTACTTGAAAGTGTGCAGTTTAAGAAATTAGTCAGAGTATCGACTAATTTGTGGGTTACTCTCGTCGAATTATTATGACTACCATTTCTTAAACTGAACACTTTACTCTTTACTTTACAGTAAAGATTTTTATATAATCCTGTGGAGATGATATTGCCATTGGCGCTATTAGAATGCCATAAGCCTACTTTGTCGTAAATTGCGAAAAACCAAATTAAATTTGAATTTCGCGAACAGACTCGTCTAGTGCACGTTAACAAAATCCTTCTTTTTTTTAAATTTATTTCAGAATTCAGAACATCTTTCTAGACCATGATGAAAATTCTCTTTGTGGAAATGTTTTTAAATATTTTTTATTTTATTTCTTTTAAAAACTCTTTAAGAACCTGTTTTAGGCGTAATGTAGCGTAGTATAAGTTATAAGTATCGGGATTAAGAATAAATGCAGCGGCATGTGGATATTGTAAGGGCACGCTTTCTCTAAAAAATGTGACCTGCCCTCACTGCCATTTTTTACCCGACCACATTAAAGCCAAAAATTTCAGTCTATGAAATATTATCTAGTACGTTTGTTGTAATGATCCACCGTGGCGACTAGACTACTGAGCCGATTTTGATGAATGAGGTATCAATCGATTCGTTACTATGGTCCGGGTGACTTAGGTAGTGTACATCGTTATTATTCTAAGATACATTTTAATTTTTTTTTTAATCGTATCGAGTGAAATTTCAAAATATGAAAGAGAAAAATTCTGAGTTCATATCTAAGTATAAAATTAAGTAGGTGCCTACCTCCTATATTTTATATTTATGAATTTTACTTACTGATTAATTAAGACAAAAGAACAATTTTACTATATTTCAGCCTTTACTATTGGCGCCGAACGCAGCGTCGCGGCTGCGCGGGCGCCTTGATTTATTTTCTATAACTTTAATGTAGTGGACAATACGCTAAGTAAACGTACACTTTTATACCATAAGTAGAATTTAAATACTTATTATTTTTGTGCACTAGGTACCTACGTAGCTAGGTATAAGCGGTAAGAATGGCTACGGATGCTGCTTTCGCAGGTCTGTTGTTCGGTGTTTATAACACATTTATGTAAGATTCTTTTAATACACTTATTATAAATTCATTAATATTGAGTTTTATTTGCTTATCCCTCGACACTCATTGATAAATTAAATAAATAACAATCGGTCAAGGCGGGTCGGACTCGCTCGCGAAGGGTTCCGTATCTACCATCTTAGTAACAAGAAATAACACTTGGGTAACGTTTAACTGGACGTCATATTGTATAAATATCATACAAATAGATTAAGAAATATTAAAAATTATTTCCCCGCTTCAAAACGTTTCTAATTTTAAGGTGGATGCGACGGGTCTGCCCGCGAAATTCAAATTTAATTTGGTTTTTCGCAATTTGTAAACTAGTACATCAAAGTAGGCTTATGGCACTTTAATTGCGCCAATGGCAGTATCATCCTCACAGGTTAATATAAAAATCTTTACTTGAAAGGGTCCAGTTTAAGAAATTAGCTCTAGTATCGACTTATAACTCACAAATTAGTTGATACTAGAGCTAATTTCTTAAAGTCGTTCGTATTAGTTTACAAATTGCGAAAAACCAAATTAAAATTTGAATTTCGCGGGCAGACCCGCCTCATGCCGCTTAAATAATATTAAAAAAACGAAAATTTGAAAAAAAACATCAAAATCGGAGGTGTTTCTGAGGACTCCCTAAGATTGTCTGTTTTACGACTTCATTGATTCCACTATAATATGTGTTATAACAAAATATTCCTTTTCATCACAACATTTATTTTTAAAACTATTAAAGATTTATGTATGAAGATACAAATTAAATAATTACTACAATAATATGAGGTAGGTACATAAGTAGGAACTAGGATCTAATTTTGGTAAAATTATTTTTAAAATTAGACAAGGTATACCAAAGTAAATAATGTGATCATTAAAAATATTATTTTTATTCTAGTAATTGTTTAGTACTATTTGTTTTCCAAGACAAATATGTATTCCAAAATAGTGCAACAAACTGTACGAGTAATACTTGGTACTGAAGAGGAATATAATAAAAATTAACTAATTGTACCCAAGGCCAAATGTAGTAGTTTGATTTAAGAACATCAAAGTAATTATCATGCATGTCTTTTTCTATTGAATTCCAAGACTTTCCTTGCATAGTGCCAACTGCAACTAAGATGAAAAATAAAAATGTTGGGGCAAATATAAATTGATCTACAAATACTTTTTTCATAGCCACAGTTTTACCAGTTGCACCTACATACTTGTTTAACAGGCCATACCATACACGCAGAGCGGGTCCCTGAAAAAAAACAAAGTTAATGCAATTGCAAGCTATAATTTGTATACTTAAGTAAAAATATTATATACTTTCTTACATAAGTAAAAACCAGCCAAGTGCGAGTCGGATCTCGCTCTTTTAGGGTTCCGTACATAATTAAGAAAATCATGTTTTGGGTGTATGAAAACATTTCTCTTCTGAGATAAAATCCAAAAAATGTAAGTTTTTTTGGTCACACCTTACAAACTATTTTATATTTCAGTATTTATTGTTTAAACACAGCATAAGGTACATATTATACCGAAATTTCATATTCCTAACTAGTTGTTTTTGAGATAGCTCCCATCACAAAAATGGTATAAACCGACAACTTTGACTTTTCCTTATTTTTTTAAATAAAAAATATATTCGTAATCTACTGAATGAGCTCTAAACAATGACACCCCACATGCTAGAAAAAAAAAATTTCATGGCTACTCTTTCATGTAGCCTTACATGAAAGAGAAGCGGGGAAAACATTTTTTCCCAGCTTTTTTAGCCCCCCTGAAAAATATTTTAATTGAATTTATAATTCCATATTTAGTTTTAGGTCAACCTTCTACACTAAATACCATAATTTCAGTTTTGTCATTTAGTCTACGAGCTAGACCTGTAACACGCGGACAAACAGACGGACAGACAGACAACAGTGACATTAAAAAGGCTCCATTTTTACCATTACTAAAAATTAGATAAGTAAGATAAACTGACTGACTTATCAATGTAGGTACTACACTAACTCAACTCAACTAACTCGAGTTCTGAAGTTTTGAGATTTTATGTAGGAAGGTAAGTACTCTTTATAATTAATTAAAAAAGGGTTTAGAGAAATCTCAACATCATAAATCTTAAAAAACTTAATATTTATTCAACTTACACCAACAAAAAGTCCAATAGATGAAAATTTAAGAGTTCTTTTGTAATCAACTGTGGACTTTTTCTCTATTATGATTTGTGCAATAAGATCACCAGCCCCCATTAAAGCTCCAGTTTGAATAGCTTGAACTAAGTAAGGCCGTCTAGCAAGTACTTTTTGATATATTTGAAAAATACCCCGAGCTTTTGCCATTGTAGTACTTACAGCAAGGCTTAATGAGTTAACAGTTTACACTTTACAAACAATCAGTATTCAGTATTATTCATCTTCATAGTTCATCGGAAGAAGGAGTTAATGTATTCTGTTAACAAGACTGACAAGAGTAGGTAGAGTAAAGATTTAGATTTCTCGGAACGCTGATCACATCACAGATCACTAGTCACATCACAGGTGGGCCGCAAAGAGTATGTAATCACTACGTTAGTGGCCCGGCTCCATCCCGGCCCGTACCATACCTATCTGACCTATATTCAATGTAGGTATATTCCTACTCTGTGGATTAGACGCTTTTTTTTCTAGCCATAGATAATAACATTTAGACAGTGCTACCAACTGCGTTGAAAAAAATATAGGTAAAAGCCAACTCGTTTCATATACCTATTAGCTCTAGGTACTCCTTATCTTACATTTTTTGGAAGTTTTTGCTGATTATATGCAAAAAGCGGCCCAAGATGGAAGGTTTTACGGTATTTTGCGTTATCATTTTGCGCCACTCTGTGCGACCAACTCGTAGAAAATTTTGTGTCACCTTTGCGCTATTTGTAGCAATATGTACGGCCTGATCCGATTAGATGACGCTCGCTCACTATTGGTTACTATGCATTGTTGCATCAAAAATGCCATAAAATCCAATCACAAAAATTGAGATTATTATCATGATTGATGCAGTTTTTCTGCAATCAACCAGCCGGTTGCGCTACGGTTGCAGTGCTGCCAAAGTGATTACATACTCTTTGGTACTACCGGCTGTTGGTTGGCAACGCTGACACAGGAAAATTGACGAAGTGAGAAAGAAGACGATTGTGATCGTTCACTTCTTGTATCGTTTTAATGATTTTCTTGTAATTGTATGTAATTGTTGTAACGCCTTTAATTTACAATTGTGAACTTAACTAAAGATATTAGTGAAAATGGATAAAAGAAAACTATCTACCGCGGGCGACAGTCTTTACCAAATACTGCAACTTCCCAAAACTGCAACGGCCGACGACGTCAAGAAAAGTTATCGCAAATTAGCGTTAAAATACCACCCAGACAAAAATCCAAACAACCCGGAAGCATCAGATAAGTTTAAGGAGGTAAATCGCGCTCATACGATTTTAAGTGATGCTACGAAACGAAATATATATGATAACTATGGATCTCTCGGGTTGTATATAGCTGAACAATTTGGAGAAGAAAACGTCAACGCCTATTTCGTCGTTACGAGCACTTGGTGCAAAGTACTATTTACTGTATGCGGTATTTTGACTGGGTGCTACTTCTGCTGCTGTCTATGTTGCTGCTGTAATTGCTGCTGCGGCAAATGTAAGCCCCGTCCGCCGGAAGAGTCCGGCGACTACCACACGCTGGAACGCGACGACTCTGACGGCGTCCAGCCCGTGACGGCGCAGCCGGGCGGGGAAGCGCGTCCGGCGGGCAGCCAGCAGCAGCCGCCCATCGCCATGCCCGCGCCGCAGCCCGCTGGCGCCTCGGAAAACACGGGCCTCAACACAGGTGGGGTCAATTATGGAATTTCGCAATAACTTTTCTCATAGCTATGAACGATTTGCTTTTGCATCATAAATTTCCAATATGTAATGTGTTTTCCTTTTACTAATTGAAAATGTCTAATTTAGCTACATATTATTTGTTCCAATTTACTTATAATATTGGTCAAAGTATGTACATACTTGTTGTTAGTTCAACTTAAGCCAACCAGTGGGGAAATTTTGCATTTATAAGTGAATGGTTAAAAATATCAACATTACTAATTAAACTTATAATGAATCACAATTTTGAGGTATGATCGAAGGTGTTATCTAATCTGTAGATTAAGAAATTGTATACTCAAGTTATGTGTACAGAAATGTATATTAGGTTTCCATTGCTTTTAAAGAAAGTAACAAGTCTGTTTTTGGAAAAAAGGTATTTTATTTAATAATTGTCACCTCTTAAATTAAATATATTCCTGTTGAACTCAATAGTTAAAACTCTAATTGTAAATATTGTCACTGTAAAAATTTATTACAATGGCTGTCTAAATTAATTATTTGGTCCATTAATATATTTAAAGTATTTGAGCTATTGAGTGCTGTTGGTATAAAATGTATTGTAGTTTTTATTTAACTATATATTATTACAAATCCTGCTTTAATAATTTTATTGATTAAAATTAGCACTTATTAATGGCTCTCAAGTTGGTACATATTGCAGATAAATGATACTACATTTTTTAACTTTCACTAAAGAGAATTGATCCTATAAGTTTTTCCAGTTTACTAAGGCTTTGGACAAGGATTCTTCTTCAATTAACGCAAAGGGTTTATCACATTGTGTTTATATTTGAAAAGAGATGGTTTAACATTTAATTTGGGCCTTGATATTATTATTATGAACCTTTACCAGTTCAATGAAAATAAACTATTAGAGATACAATGAATTTAATTTCATAGTTTCTAAGTCGTAGAAAACATTTAAAATTGAATATTTTGCAAAATTTTTGAATTATTTTAATTTATGTAAAGTATATTATTATACAATGCAGAATTTTATTATATTGACAATATTCATTTTTTATTGAGCTCAAATATTTTTTATTTTGAACTATGTAAACAAGTATTTACTTCATAAATTCAAAATTTTAACTACACAGCTAAGTTATAAACAAAACACATCACAATACTATCAATCTAGAAAGCCTAATTATTTCTTATAAATTATATAATTATCTCATATTTATGTAAGTATAATTTTTAACATGCTGAGAATAATTATATTATGTAAATTAGGAATTATGTAGATACTAGTTGATGCCTGTGTCTTTGGCTGTGTGTGTTAGGTTTTTAAAATCCTATGGAAACACTTTGATTTTTCAGCACATAAAGTCACTCTCCAGCTCTAATATATCCATTATCCATGCAAAAAAATCTGTTGATCTGTTGCTCAATTGCAGCATAATTGATGAACAAACCAACAAACACACTTTTGCATTCATAATAATGTTATATGGCCAGTTATAAAATATAATATGAAACTTAAAAAATTAATAAAGACTATTTTGAACTTATTTTGGTTAAAGTATTGTTTTGTATTATTATATTCTTGAAGTGAAACTTCTTTATCTATATTGAAAAGACTGCATGGAGAGGATTTTTTGAAAATTCTTTGATAGAAGTTACTATATTTTAAATTAAAATATAGTAACTTCTATCAAAGAATTTCCATTAAAATTTTTAATGGACGTGATGTCTAACTACAGGTACTTCCATCACATAAAGCAGAAGAGGTACTGTGAAAAAGTTTTTTTCCATGCTATACAACTACCTACTTGTTTATTTTTAAAAAAATAGCTGTGACATACAGATATACTGGACGTAACTATATTATGGGTTCCTTATTTTACTATGGAACCCTAAAAAGGAAATTGTAGTCTAATTTTTTTTTAAATGCACATCCTTTTGAAGTCTTTGATATTGAACTTATTTCTTTCAACATCAATATCTGGGTTATGAATCCCGCCAAAAAAAAAAAGTATATTAAGTAATAGGTAAGTATGTTCTGAATATAGCAAAGAAGTTTCACTGCACAATGGATACAAGTAACGACAATTTTCCAAAGTTCCAAGTACCACAATTTGTTTGCACATAGTATATTAATTATTAATTTACGTGAGCTTTTTTCAAGACAAAACTAAGTTATACTGACAGGCTTAAAAATAATGAAACTTATTACATTGAAAAATATTCAGTGTACATTTAATGTGAATTGTGAACATTGCAGTGCAGTCTACTTCATAATTTTAGCTACAGATTTTCGTCAATATGAACATGTACCTATGTTAGAATTAAAAAACTAAGATTATTTATTTTTGTCAATTTTAGGAACTATTTAAACATTCCAATTTTAAATTTTTTCATGAAATGAAGAGACAAAAATAATATACTTTTCATAATGAACAATATAGAATATCATTGAACATTATGAAAAAGCGATGTCCCACTGCAGCACACGGTCACGCTACGCACGTTGACTTAGCTTCGCTATGTATCAAAATGACAACTACGAACAAGCTACGCACGAATACGTGGGGTTGGTGACGTTATTGCTACATGCGTGGCCTGCTCGATATGTTGGCAAAGAAAACATGAATAATGTTTTGAAAATATTTTCCTTCCAAAATAACTACCTATTGTTACTAATGGTGCGACGTGAATTGAACCCTCGCGCCCTATAAGTTTGTACCTATTGGCAAAGAGAAAATTTTATTTCTGTTGATAATTGACTGATGTTAAGAGTATTTGTTGTTTAACTACACGATATGACAAAAAGCTTATATTTGCTTACATAAGTTTTTGATTTAAAGCAATTGTAATAAATCCCGGGAAAAATAGGTCCCCTCCCCACTCGTTTTTCCTCCCCTCTAAAAGAATTTAAACTGCAGACAGACAGACGGACAGAGTGCTAATTCAGCCGACTAGGCTTGAACACTTCACTTGACCCTTCGCTTGGTCAAAAAGTTCAATCCTATTACTTAAGTGCACATCTTCTATTTATGAAACCAATCGGTATCGCAAATTAATTTATTAATAATGTAAGTAGGTATATAAATACCACAATACTATTCACTTATATGTTCTATAATTTGCAACTATAATAATGAGCAACTCGTGTGAAATACCTCAGGTAGGAGTGTAACTTTAGCAAACTTTAAACTTGTTAATTTATTAGGCTATGTCAGGTTCAGTCAAAGCTCCTTGTTTACAAACACATAAATATACTTAATGATATTTTAAATAGGTTTGCCACTTTTCTAAGATCTTCCAGAGGTTTGAAAGTACATACTTGTTCAATTTATCTTAACAAAGAATTAATTAATTACAGTTAGTTGTTTGTTATGCAAGACTGCAAAGTTGTTATTTTGGCGCGAGCGTTTGTACCTATTGAATTCCTGACCAGCGAAGGATTCTAAGGTTGAACTATGAGCGAACCGAGTGGTTCAAAAATAGAATCCTTAGCGTAGCGAGAAATTCCAAAGCACGAGCGCAGATAAATTTGCATTTGTGCGAAACATCTCGCTACAGCGAGGAAAACGCTAGATGCTTATACAAGAGGCGCCAGTAGGTACCGTGGAGGTTTCAACAAGAAGTTTCATTGTTAAGGCGCAAGTCTTAAGCTGAAATCTATAGAGCGTACTTTGACTTTGCTCAGACTTAAGACACGGTTAAAACGAGACAGCGCTATAACGCTCACATCGATCTGTCTCGTTTTAACTCTAACTTAAGTCTGAGCAAAGTCAAAGTACGCTCTATATAGATCTCAGCCTTAGACTGTCAAGGAGGTTCTAACTCAAGAAGATTCTTCAAATGAATAAAGTTTTTCCGGGTGTGTTCAGAATTCAAAACAATCACACTTTAGGACCTACATCATAATACTTAATGAAGTAGATTAGTTCAGTTGATCCAGCATGCCTTACTATTATGTGCCTTACAAATGCATTATTGTATGGTCATAATTAGGTCTGCTTACAATTAAATTCTCTGCGAGTCTTAAAATTATCACAAATTATGGAAACTAGGAGCTTTGACTGCAGTTATAATATCAGTAAGTAGTATATTGATCTAATAACATGGATAACACTTGCAGCAGCACAGTGTAGTAACCTAAGGTCTTATGTTACGATTATTTTATTTTTGATTCAAAATAGTGTATACTTAATGATTTAATATTTGACAATGCATGGATTGATTATGGCATTGGTATGAGTTTAGACCGAAACCACTGTGAAACATTGTTTGATGCAGGTATTATAATTATTTATAATGGTCTATAAACGAAACTAAGCTATAAGTATTTTGTTTGTTTGTCTATTCTTTATAAGTAAAGTTTAAAAAATATTGAACTTAGTTCGCAAAATAAGTAAGTAGTCTAATCTAAACACGAGGCGTAAAAAACGGATTTCAGCTGTGCGTGTGTGCTAATCCTTAGGCTATGACCTGCGCAAATCGCCGTGTTGCAACTTCGGATTAGACTAGTTGCTCGCTTTGCGATCACTATAACATGTACTTTATATCAAAGTATTCATGAGCATGACTTTCGTGTATAGGAACTGGAATTTATGTAACACAACACACTTTCATACTTACACACATTATGCAGTAATTAACATTGCATTGATTTTTTTATGATTGATATCTAATCCCTAGGTTTTTTTTAGTTCAACTACCTACATTTGAAAAAATCATAGACTTTGTTTTCAAAAAAGTGAGGTAGCTAATTTCTACAACCAATACATTATATGGCCTTTCAAATAAAGCAAACTTAGAGCAAGATTGTATTCTTACATAATATATACCTAGATAGGTATTTTCATCTTGAAAGAACAAGGTTTTAATCTAAAAAAACAGCAAGTGCTTCTTATGAGGCCGTAAAATAGTTTAAGATTTGTAGTGAATCTTACAAACATTAGAATGCTAGCTATAAAAAGTGTCCAATAACTATGTGGTTAAAAATATCTCTCTCTTTAATATAGTTAAATTTAGGTTTACTTATAAGTAGGTATTAACAGTAAAGTAATAGATATGTTATAGTGTCAGATCACTTGTAATATACATATTATAGCTTTGTTTACTGTATTAAGTAACAATTCTGTTGTGCACAAAACTTAAACTAAACAAAAAGAATGGCTAAAAATAAAGCTATCATTTCACCATAGACAAGACTAAAAGTATGGTGCTATTTCAGTCCTGCAAATAGGGTATTTTACTCTAATTTTTTTATTACTTTATTATAAACTAGGATAAAAATAATGACGTAAACTGAAAAAACTAATTAAATCGATCGAATAACAAAAAAGTTATAAGCATTTAAATATTTCAGATTAGACAGAGATAGCGATAATAACATTATGACGTCACTTCGTGCTAATGCCACAGTAACTTCCTGCGGTTTCATACAATTTTCGTTTTGCGAGAAAGGGATAGAAGACCCTCCCACTCCAAAATTAAAATGCCTGTAACTTTGTAAATCTTTGTTGGATTTTAATATTTTTTCAGCGTACGTCATTATTTTTATCCTAGTTTATATTAAAGTAATAATATTTATCAAATTCAAAAGTAGGAAAATACCCAATTGAGTTTAGCTACAGTTTTGTGTACTATATAGTTGTGTGTTATATATAATTGAGGCCATGTTGACCATTAAAAATGTTACTATATTATCAATAGTAATGGGGTATTTGACAGTTCCTAAAATAATCATTAATTTCTTTACACAAATACCTAATATAATAATGAAATGCTTAAATATCTGACCAATAAGAAGTTACTTTATAGTTCCATAAAAGGACTCTCGCCTCTCAACATACTGATAAGTCCAAATAAATATAAATTGAAAATATATTTATCTATCTACTTATCTATTATAGTTTAGTATTAATTTGTTAGGGGCATAATTATTATTATTAGTGACACAAAGTAAACATTACTAATTTATATAATTATTATGATTACATATAAAATATAAATAACAGTTGAGATGAATTATTTATTATACTTACTTAATACATATAGAAAGTAGACTTTTTGTTTTAATTTGAGGAAACAATAGTCAAATACCCTATTGTATATTATAAATACTTACCTTAATACCTAATGTTTAATTTACATTAATAAGTAAGTTTATTATTATTTTAAGATCAGTTTTATTGTTTAAGATTCTTCTTCTTTGTTTCTATAATTCTTTGTTTTAGGGTTCTGTAAGGGTATAAATGGAGCCCTATTAATGTCGCTCTGCTGTCTGTCTGCCCGTCTGTCTGTTCGTCCGTCTGTCTATCTGTCTGTCCGCCGGTCACAGGTCGTAGCCGAAATGAGTTACAATCTGAAACTTTGTTATTTAGTGTAGAATGTTGACCCAAAACCAAATAGGTATTGAATTAGACATTTAATTCAGTTACTTTTCATTACTTACATTATATACATAAAAAAAACGAGCCGTAAATTATTTTTTTACCATAGCATGTGGGGTATCATTGTTTAGAAGGCATTGAGTAGAGTACGAATATATTTTTTATTTATTTTTTACCTTGAAAAATAAGGAAATGGGGGGGCCATCAAAGTAGACCATTTTCGTGACGGAGGCTATCTAGAAAACCGTACTAGTTTTTGAAATTTTGGTATATTATGTACCATATATTGTATTTAAACAACAAATACTGAAAACAACGATTTATGAAATATGAAATGAAGTTGTGACCAAAACAAACAAACGTTTTTTGAGTTTTTCTTTCACGGTTTATTGCGAAGTGCTAGCTCGGAAAAAAATATTTCATACATCCAAAATATGATGCTATTACGATAATTTATATTCCTACCCAGTTTTTAAAAGTTCGTGTTTCTTTGTTTCAAAATATAAAAACCACGTGTTGGATTTTCAAAAAAAACTGAAAAACGTTCCGCGTCTTTAAACTGGGCGCGGAACGTTTTTATATGAATTGATGAGAGAAAAAATAATTTCATATGTCTCCCGAACATAATCCACAATTACATGGATCAATATAATGGTAGGCGCGGGCACTAACCCACATGTGAAGAAGTCATTAAATACTTACATGGCATTAATTTTATGTCAGTTGTTTAAAATACTGTTGCCTGTCCAGTGTCTTTGTAATTGAAATTTCTTAGTTTTCTCATCAAATACATTAGTCAATTACCAAATAAACTCTAAGGCTGAGATCTATAGAGCGCACTTTGACTTAACCTGACTTAAGACACTGTTAAAACGAGACAGCGTTATATCGCTGATATAAATCTGTCTCTTTTTAATTAAAACTTATATCTGAGCAAAGTCAAAGTACCCTCTACAGCCTAAAGGTCTATCCGCACACAACAGTGCCGGCACAGTGCCGACACGTGGCGATCAGTAATGTATCTATCGGTGTCAGTGAAAAATTATATTGTAGCATACATTTTGTTCGACGCTATCCGTACTCGTCAGTGACAGTGACGTTCAGTGATGTCAGTACTGCGCCGACGCTCGCCGTGATCCGACGTGAATTTCTGGCGGACAATATTTTACCTGACACGGTCGCAGTATTCCAAGATGGACGACGAAAAGTTGATTGAATTGGTCTATGTAAATCCTGCAATTTATGATAATATTTATGTTTATATAGAGTGGCAAACTCCCCTTCTTCTCTTTTCCTCCACGCTTTATGAACCCATTGCCTTCTTCACACGTAAATTTCTTCATCTTCATCTAATATTAAAGCAATCGCTGCTAATTGTGATTTTGAATATCGAGGCATTTTGACGCGAAACTGCTGTGGTACAAGGGAGAAATTACTGCACCTATCGATACGGTACTGACATATATGAATAGCACGTCACGGAACTGTACGGTACGGAACTGTCGGTCACGTGTCGGCACTGTTGTGTGCGGATAGGCCTTAAAAAGTGTGTAACGATTTATATTTGAGAAAATTCGACGCGTGCATCTATATACCTAAAAATTCAGCACGAAACAATTTTATAGTATCGTATTATAAAATTATAATAATTTATAAGGTATATAAATGAAACTAAGCCATGTTTCTTTATAATATCAGTCTCCGTTTGTCGTATTTTTTATACTTATATTTAATTAACATTTATTAATTGACAGGAGTACCTACCATTTATTAACCCCCGACCCAAAAAGAGGGGTGTTATAAGTTTGACGTGTGTATCTGTGTATCTGTGTATCTGTGTATCTGTGTATCTGTCTGTGGCCTCGTAGCGCCTAAACGAATGAACCGATTTTAATTTAGTTTTTTTTGTTTGAAAGGTGGCTTGATCGAGAGTGTTCTTAGCTATAATCCAAAAAAATTGGTTCAGCCGTTTGGAAGTTATCAGCTCTTTTCTGGTTTTCTTATTACTTTTATCCCAGGACCACCAGAGGTTACGTATTTTCTGACACAGGAAATATGTACGATTGAGTAGTGTTAGTAAGTACTAAGAAAGCATGCCTAGCCTACGTGCTAGCTTGCTTAGACGGCCAATTTTCAGGTATCTGATAATCAAGGTACATAAAACCATTACTTACCTCACGTAAATTCTCCAAACTGATTTTTACGTATATTTTAGGCAACATCCTTAAAAATATGTCGCCAATACTCCCAGACACTTCCCGCGTCGGCCGTATTGCTTTGCAGACACTTTAAAGCTCCCAACATAAGTAATTACTTAACTGCACGTAAATTCTGATGCTCCATTTTTATATATGTCCACCAGACAACTATTTAATAACCTTTTACAAGAAGACAGACCGATTCAGAGGGCCAATCATCCCCTAAATTCAATTTTAATGCCTCTGTGGGTTTGAGCGCGAGGTCATCATTATCTACGCGCATGAGACTGAGTAAGACATGTATTAGGATATATATTGACTTCTCTCTCACTCTCTTATAGTTTACTTATGTCAATTAATTATTAATATTAAAAAAAAATCTGCTGAAAATTAAAAAAAATGGAGAATTTACGTGAGGTAAGTAATGTTTTTATGTACCTTGATTACCTGATACCTGAAAATTGGCCGTCTAAGCTAGCAGATCCGTAGGCATGCGTTCTTTGTACATACTAACACTACTCAATCGTCCACATTTCGTTCGTCAGAAAATACGTGACGGCTGGTGGCCCTGGGATCTTTCACTATTGTAACAGAGGTTCATAATATTATGTCAATTGGCAAATGTCAAGCCGTCAAGATGGACGTTGCCTAGATACATCATTATTTATTTGAAAATAATGTTTTGGAAAACTCCGATACTTTGGATCGTAGGCGCGGAGTTTCTAATTTATAAAATATTATAATCACAGTTAAAGCGAGAAAACATCAATTCAATTATAATATCCAACAGTCAACCAAAGGCCACGAACAATCAACCCAAACCCAAACCATAGTCAAACAATTTTTAGGGTTCAGTAGGTATCTGTAGAAAAAAAAAAAGATGTAGCCTCGACTGTTGTAGTCGCGTAGGTGTGCATGGCACCATTAAATATCGTAGGAGGCGATGACCCTCCGCGCGGCTGAGGTTCCCGCATCGTAGTCGCTTTGTCGCGCAGGTTTGGATGATGCATTAGGCGCATCTTCTTTTTATTTTATCTGCTTGAACTCAGCTTATTTACTTTGACAAAATACGTTTAAAATTCATCATCATCAGGATCAACCCATCGCCGGCTCACTACTGAGCTGCTACTACAAGCTGAAGCTACCACACTGGCCAAGCACGTATTAGCACACCTCACGCACCTTTGAGGGAGCATTATGGCCAACTCTCAAGCATGCAGGTTTCCTGACGGTGTTTTCCTTCACCACTTCATTGTCTGTCTGTGGGTCATCTTTCAAGAGAATCAAAACTTATAAATTGGGTACTTCCCGTTTACGTAGAATCATGAAAGGCAGGTAGCAATATCTTATAGCCCAAGCACTCTACTCCTGTGGCCCAAGTAAAGTGAAAAATCCGACAACTGAATTGTCATTACATAAAAAAAAACTTGTACGGAACTCTTCATGTGTGAGGCAGACTCGCAATTGACCGGTTTTTGAAAGTTATGTCAAATAAAATTTTGACATGCAATAACAAACAAAATGAAATACAAGCCACTTTATTCTTTATTTCATCGGGTGAAAGTCGATTTCAATTTAATCGTAGGTATATCTTGAAAAGCGAACTATTATACGACTACGTAACATGGGTACATTTTTAAAGCAACGACATTTAGAAACAGATATTTCGTTTTGGTCGTGTTAAACTATGTGAGTCATTCAGATAATTCTTGATTTAGTGATGTTCGGTTAAAAATATTTCATGGAACGTATAATTAACATAACATTGATGTTACTTTTGAAGAGATATTAGCTGCCTTATTGGATTTATATTATTATAGAAATTGGGTTTTAACACAAATAAACGGTAATTTATAAATAAAAGTTTAAAAAGCGTAAAATAAAAATTAAATTAAAAATTTAAAAAACCCCCGACACATAAACCTCTAAAAAGTAAAAAAATAATAGGTAAGTATGTATGGGCCCTTTAAGAATAGTATAAATAGTAAAGTTTTTATCCAAGCGTTCGTTGCGTCGGGGGACCGCTAAAGTTAACAAAAACTATTCTTCCTACAACAGATGACTTTCATAGTTTATGATAGGTAGCGGTCCCCTGGCGCAACGAGCGCTTGGATAAAAACTTTACTATTTATACTATTCTTAAAGGGCCCATACATACTTACCTATTATTTTTTTACTTTTTAGAGGTTTATGTGTCGGGGGTTTTTTAAATTTTTAATTTAATTTTTATTTGTATTGTCTCCTGTTGAATCAGAGTTTTTCTCTGTTGATAATGAAATACCTAAATTGATTTTATAAAGATCCATCGAAATATATGTAATATGTATACGTAATTATTTAGAAAAGGAAAAGATATATTATTATAAGTACATATTATTTACTGTATTGTATCCAATGAACAATCGTTGTCACCCATATTTTAATGTTATGAATTATGATACTAGTCAACGAGTATTTATAAAGACAAGTATGTCAAGCTATTAAGATGTTAAATTGTAATTACACGAAATACTTTCAATTAAATAAATTTCTGCATAACTAAACCAACATCTATTATTATATTTACCGATGCCTCTCTGTTCTGATCTTTGTTCTATATTATATCTTAAACCTAAGTACATACACTATAAGCATATTATAAAAACACAATTTACTTCTTATTTCCAGGGGGCAGTATTCCAAAATACACATGAAGTATTAACAACTAATCTAACGTTATTTGTAAGAGAAATGAGGAACTGACCACTTAGAACCACCTTCATGCAGCTTCTTACAGAATATTATGTAAGCCGTAGTTATTTTTTTATACTTTTGTTACCTATTTATTTTCTGAAAGTTGTTTTATTATTGTCATTAAGGTGCATGAGACGGGGCTGCCCGCGAAATTCAAAAATGTGGTTTTTCAAAATTTGTAAGTTATATTACAAAATTGCGAAAAACCAAATTAAATTTGAATTTAGCGGGCAGACCCGTCTCATACATCTTAATTTAGTCATTATTTGCGTTTCCCTCTACTTCCAACCTGTATTGTTAAGATCGTAGTAGAACAAAAAGTTACAATCGTTATAATTGCATTACGATAATTCTGATTACTTTGGGGCCTTAAATAACGGACATACCTACCTATCAGTATTTTGATTCCAAAAGTTGTGTTTAGATTGCACCAATTAAATACTTACCTATACCTGGCTTAGAATACGTGAAAATAAATAATAGCTCTCCGACGTAAGGTAACTTTTATACTAATTGGAATTATTAAGTACCTACTCAGTATTTATGAGATCCCTTAATTTGTGGAAATTTAAATCCCGACATGTTTGTTTTAACATACAAAACAGTTGAACCATTTCGTTCTAACTAGTTGTAAATTATTGTAATCATAATATTGATACTTATTCATTTCTTAATTTAGAAAATCATTAAAAAGTATAGGTAAGTATATTAAATTCCAAACGATGTATTAAACACTAAGTAAGTACCTAAGTACATTTTTTGTTGAATCGTAATAATTTATAGAAATCAAAGGGTAGGTATGGGTAATGGGTGCATCAAAAATACCAAACGAACTATTAGATACCTAAGGACATCTTAAGTACATTTTTAGTTCAATTTTTAGCAAGCGTTTATGGCATATTGGCACAGAAGAAAAACGATGCATTTTTTCTAATATGTTGCGAAATATAAAATATTCAATTTTATCTTCACTATAACTTTATCGCACCGAATGCTAACAGGATTCCGTACTCGCGTATATTTTTTACATTTCACATTTTTACATTATAGACATGACAGACAGACAGACAACAAAGTGATCCTATAAGGGTTACGTTTTTCCTTTTGAGGTACGGAACCCTAAAAAATTAATTAAGTACCTGCCTATTATTTCAAAAAGAGGGTTATCAATAAACCAACCAAACAATATCTTGATACAATGTATTAATTATGTAGGTACATACTTACATCCGAAAATATTACCTTCTGGCGCAGTCGGGTAAAAAGACAAAGACGCTAAGAAAAAAAAAATTGGCTCAAATAAGTACATGTAGGTATTTTACTGAGAGGAGATAAAGTTTAACTACCTAGTTACTTAAGAGGGGGTCTCTCCGTCACTCGCTTCATGCAAACGTAGTTCCAATTTCATTTGAATATTAAGCAACCAAAGTCCATGAAATTTTGCAGACATATTCTAGAAACTAATATTTCAAATGAAATTGGAACTACGATTGTATGAAGCGAGTGACGGAGAGAGCCCTGTTAAAGGTACCCCTGCAGTCTGCAACATCATAGAAAAGACGCGTCGTTCGGTTCTGCGCCAATATACCTTGATCCAGATCACATCACATTGGAATACATATGAATACTATTTAAATTGTGTTTGTAAAAAATAAAAAGATTACTTACTTATCTACTTATTTAAATTTTATTTTAAGAGACCATTATTGCACGGCGGCAGTTAAGAGTCCGAGCGTAGCGAGCTAATATTATTTTATAGCTGATTTAAACCCGCGTACCAATCATATTTTATCTGTGCCTTATGTAGTCCATTATTGCACGGTGTAAGTCATAGTGGATATGTAAGTCACGGATAAAGCTGGTTTAAGTCGCGCAGCGCTACAAGGTCTTTCCTATCTTAGCTAGGCACTAGATAGGTAACTTATTTAAAATTTTAAAGCAATGCGTCTCGTGATTTATGTTAATGTAATAGGTACCTCCTTACATGTTTTCTAATATACTTAGTCATAATTACTATAGGAACTGCCTGACGGACAAGCATGCTATATTACGCATTTTACCTTATATAGCGGCCCTTCTTTTCTGTTATCTACAATTTAGCTAATTTTGTGTTACACATTGTGTCCTACCGAACCTTCGGCTTCGGCCAGAATGGACCGAAATCGACCTTCGGTCGGACACTAATACGGTAGCCAATAGGTAGGTACAGATTTTGTAAACTCAAAAGCGATAATATACTTGCTTATTTTTATTAAATGCCTTAAAATATGAAATGATTAGATAATATTAAGTATATTAAGCGGTTTGTTGATATGTAGGTAAGGTTTAATATTATGAGCCCTGATACCGGTTTCAAGAGGCCGATATTTTTTAGGTGTTTAGTATCTTAATAAGTGGTGGTAATAATGGTCTGTGAGATAATGAATTTACAAAAAAAAAAATTGTCTTTTTGACTTTAGAAGGGTGTATTCGAAGTGCGCTCCAGACAAACATAGTTTGGCTCTCATTTGAATACTTACCATAATCGAACCCAATTTTTGTAGATTCGTTCTAGAAACTAATATCAGTCTTTGGTATCCCAGATTTCCGTTAAAATATTCAGTTTCAAATTATATGGTCTCAAGAATCTCCATACAAATCTTTGACCCCGCGTAATTTTGAAACTAGTTATTTTTACGGAAAATTGGCAAACCATAGATAAAGTAGTTTCTAAAACGTGTTACAAAACAAAATTACATCGAGTTTAATTGGTCAGTATTCAAATGAGAACCAAATTACGTTTGTATGGAGCGAGTAACGGACAGGCCCCTGAACTCAAGAAATCAGTTAGTTTGAGTACTAGCTTGCATTACAGCCATCGTCGTCGAAGTAGTTATGAATTAATAAACGTTACCTATGTAAAAATTCAAATGATTTTTTTAACTATACCTATTTAGCTAGGTACCTATAGTCCACGACAGGTTGATATGGCAATTGGGGTATGAGGCGGGGGGACACCCGCACGTCACCGGCGCTCGCCCGCATCGGGTGTGCGGGGGGTTCCCTCCCCGATTGCAATTTCAACCTGTTGGGTACTATTTAACTATAGCAGAAATCCAGGTTATGACCAATTGGTTAATGTAGGTAGGTATAAGTACTAACTACTACTTACCGAATGACCTTATACTTTAATAACCAGGTTATTAATCTAAGTAAGTATAAAAAGTAAGCTAATTAATATCGAATGAAAGCATAAATTTATAAATTTATTATATTATGCATGTCCAGGTAACAACACCTTAAAGGATACTTACTTCGAAAAATAGTAATCTACTAAATCTTAAGCTGTGATCTTAACTTCTAGTGGTTCTTTAGAGTCCCGAACCTCAAAAGCAAAAAAGGAACATTTTATAGGGTACTTCCCGTTGACCTAGAATCATAGACTTTGGCAGATAGGTAGATTTTATATAGCACAAGTACCTAATGGAAAAATTCGAAAACTGAATTTGTGATTACATCACAAAAAAAATTAAAATGTTTTTCATTTTTCAATTTTTTAATGAACATGTATTTTCAATTTAAAAGTAAGTTAACTATATCAAGTGTGGTATCATATGAAAGGGCTTCGGAAAAGTACCCGAGTACGGAACCCTCGCTCCGCGAGTCTGTCTCGCACTCTGCCGTCCGCTTTTAATGCGGTGAAGACAGGGTCACCAGCATTATTACACTATGCTCTGGCCTCTGATGTAATCTATCAACGAAAACCCGTTTTTAATTGAGTCTACCGTTTCAATTATGAATTCCTCAATTGATGGTTTATTAAGCTGCTTCAACACATGAGTTCTAAAATTTTACTTAACGTTATAAAATAGCATAGGTATAGCATTTTTTTTTTTGACGAGTAGGATTACGTTGATAACTCCCTCTTAAAACGGTTGTAAACTAAACCTGTACCTACCTATTTGTTATTATTACATTATATTCACAAATTATAGGTACCCTTAATAAATTATCTATACTAATAAATAAAATTGGAGTGTCTGTCTGTAATTTCGAAATAACTACCTCTTATTAAGCTCATATGGTTATTTGAACGATACCAACACTGAATCACACGTTTTTAATTTTTTTGTCTGTCTGTCTGTCTGTTTGAAAAGGCTAATCTTTGGAACGGCTGAACCGATTTTGACGGGATTTTCACAGACAAGTAGAGGATTGACCAGGGTGTAACATAGGCTACTTTTTAACCGACTTTCAAAAAGGGAGTTGTGTTTTTCTACCTATGTACACCGAAATCTCCGAGATTTCTGAACCGATTTGCGTCATTTCTTTTTTAATCGATAGAGGAACTTTGCGACATTGTTTCATAAAAAATTTGGAGTCCAACTCCTCAATCCTGATGCTGCAGGGGATCTGACCAATCCACGCGGGCGAAGCTGCGGGCATCAGCTAGTAATAAATAATTTATTAACATAATCATAATAATTAGTGTAAATAAATGAGAATAGGTAGGTATATTATGAATTACTTAGTGTAAGTTATAACATTTCACTCAGATTCAAAAGTTACTAGTAGTTTATACATTACTAGCTGATGCCCGCAGCTTCGCCCGCGTGGATTGGTCAGATCCCCTGCA
The DNA here is from genome assembly GCF_905333055.1 of Maniola jurtina. Classification (NCBI taxonomy): domain Eukaryota; kingdom Metazoa; phylum Arthropoda; class Insecta; order Lepidoptera; family Nymphalidae; genus Maniola; species Maniola jurtina. The sequence goes on from NC_060032.1 coordinate 9,052,000, forward strand.
GCATCAGGATTGAGGAGTTGGAATCCAAATTTTTTATGAAACAATTTCGCAAAGTTCCTCTATCGATTAAAAAAGAAATGACGCAAATCGGTTCAGAAATCTCGGAGATTTCGGTGTACATAGGTAGAAAAACACAACTCCCTTTTTGAAAGTCGGTTAAAAAAGTAGCCTATGTTACTCCCTGGTCAATTCTCTACTTGTCTGTGAAAATCCCGTCAAAATCGGTTCAGCCGTTCCCAAGATTAGCCTTTTCAAACAGACAGACAGACAGACAAAAATTTTAAAAACGTGTGATTCAGTTATAGTATCGTTCAAATAACCATATGACCTTAATATGCGGTAGTTATTTCGAAATTACAGACAGACACTCCAATTTTATTTATTAGTATAGACTATAGATTAAAGTAACTACCTAAGTATACCTAGGTAGTAGGTACCTAGACTTATTTGCCTACCTAGTATTTATATCATTCGGATTTCAGTCGATCAAATATTTCAAAATATTATTACAACTAGCTGACGCCCGCGACTTCGTCCGCGTGGATTTAGGTTTTTCGAAATCCCGTAGGAACTCTTTGGTTTTCCGGGATAAAAAGTAGCCTATATGCTAATCCAGGATATTATCTATCACCATTCCGAATTTCAGCCAAATCCGTCGAGTGGTTTTTGCGTGAAGGAGTAACAAACATACACACACACACACACACATACAAACTTTCGCCTTTATAATATTAGTGTGATGATTGATATTATTGAAGTTGATATTTAAAAGCATCTACCTACTTATCCTAACTAATTCCTATAAACGTCCCGGAAGGAGATTAATGTTTATGAAGTACAGAAACCGCAGTCGCCTGGATTGGAGCAAATGATTGTTGGAAGTCGCTTTACGCAAACACTATCTTCAGGGAACTGGCAATCGGAGTGGCTTACGAAAAATAATGTTAAATATAGTCACAGAAACAAGATTTTATTGCTTGTACTTCTCTACTCTACAGTTAAAGGGTAAGTATGAACACCCCTTAAAAATATACCTATTGGAAAGTGCAAAAAAAGATTCTACCCCGCATTTACGTTACGTTACGTTACGTTACGTGCTTGACCAACGAGAGTCTGTAGGAGTCTCAAAACTACTATTTTAATCGAGTTAGAACAAGAGAAGTAGTGGCATAACTTAATATTGTATCTAATGATTTATTTTATTTACCAACTAGCTGATGCCCGCAGCTTCGCCCGCGTGGATTGGTCAGATCCCCTGCAGCATCAGGATTGAGGAGTTGGACACCAATTTTTTTATGAAACAATGTCGCAAAGTTCCTCTATCGATTAAAAAAGAAATGACGCAAATCGGTTCAGAAATCTCGGAGATTTCGGTGTACATAGGTAGAAAAACACAACTCCCTTTTTGAAAGTCGGTTAAAAAAGTTGCCTATGTTACTCCCTGGTCAATTCTCTACTTGTCTGTGAAAATCCCGTCAAAATCGGTCCAGCCGTTCCCAAGATTAGCCTTTTCAAACAGACAGACAGACAGACAGACAAAAATTTTAAAAACGTGTGATTCAGTTATAGTATCGTTCAAATAACCATATGACCTTAATATGCGGTAGTTATTTCGAAATTACAGACAGACACTCCGATTTTATTTATTAGTATAGATTCACCGCACTTAGAATATAAGAACAGTCTCCATTGTGCCACTATGAAAAACAATAAAATATGGGCAGCTCTCTTCAGATTCTAATGAATGCCGAAAACAGCAAAGTACGAACCTTTCGTAATCGTAACAGTTAACACTCCTGTCTAAATTGAGTTTGCTTTTTCCTAAAGTTTAGGTAGGACTAACGTTTGCTATTTAATTTTATTAGGCGCATTTTGGAGAAAATTTAGAATCTGAAAATCTATAAGTCTATAATTTATCAATACCTACTTATTAGTGGCAAGTTTCCCTTCTCGGTTTTAACTAATTATATTATTGGCTTTCAATCTATTCTATAGATTCTTCAGCGGCAGTGTCTTAAGAGGAAAACCATCTCGAATGACTTAGACGATTTCACCTTCAAACTAGCAATTTTGACATGTCATGACCCTCTATTGACAATTAATCAAGCAGACATTTCAATCTGCGAAATTTACGCGGACTTTTAGTATTTTGACGTAGGAGGGTAAAAGATCCAGTACATGAACGAATAAGGATTACCCTTTCACCTAAAATTAAAATACATATATGAGAATTGTTCTATATATAATTTTTATTTTTTGTGTATCTGTACACAGTATATCAAAAAATCAAATAAAATGCGTGGTATTAATTATTATAAATTATTTTATTTAACAAAAGGATAAATTGCCAGTAAATGAACTGGAAATTTCAGTGAATGAACGAACTCTATCTAGTGCATAAACTCTCGATTCCTATTAATAAATTCTTAAGTATATTTTCGGCTTGGAATTTAAAAAAAAATGTCAGATTTTCAGTTTTTGACTTATTGTATATTTTTTTCTACATTTTGCGCGATAAATCAAAAACTCTTTTACATAATAATAATAAATAAAACCTGTTTTAGAATGTATAATAGAGCCCTTTCATATGATATTATCCCCTTTGGTATAGTTATCTTAGTTTGAAAGTCACCTAAATTTTCTGGAAAACAGTCCAAATGACTACAGAGAAAATGAAACTTAACGCCCTTGTTGCATCCAAGTCGCTGGAAGTGCAACATCAGCTACTGAATGTGTTAAGAGTAGTGAGAATAATATACCGTAACACAAGTGTCTGATGTTATCAGATTTGTTCCTTTGAGCCGAGAAGCCACATGTTCTGATACTTTTTAGACAATCTAAGATCTCTCATTAAGTGATCCAAATAATTTTGATTGAATGGTCTAAGTTGAGATGTAAAAAAGTCACTACATCGTCACTACCTTCTGAAAGTTCTTGAAATGGTAGATTAGAGGTACTGGGTTGGGGCTGAGGTACAGATTTATCACCAGAAGTCAGAATCGTTCAAATTGCAGACTGCAAGTTACAATAGAGCCGCTTGGAACAATTTTTTTGCTGTTTCTTCTGGTAATATTCACAACGCAGAAATAATAATCATCATGGTGTTTAGATGGTTCGCGCCAAATAATAAATTTTTTTTTTAGTAAAAGTAGTTAACTATTCTTATTTGCTCATAAACGCAACGAGGAAATACAGCTTCCACATATAAAAATTGGAGTCCAGGCCTTGCTGTTAGCTGCTAATGGGTTCTCAAAGTAGCCCGAGTATGCTTGTTTTACTGGACACAAAAGGAAAGAATGAAAGGAGCTTACCCAGTACATCTTAAAAGATCCGTTATAGATACATGCATCCTGCCATGCCTTACCTATGCCAGCCAAACATGGGTCCAGGCAAAGAATATAAAAAGAAATAGTAACTTGCTAAAGGGCGATGGCAAGTTGCATAAATTAAGCAAAAAATATTCAAAGTGAGAATTGAAGACATAAGAAAAAAGACAAAGCCTACAGACACCTTGAGACATGCCCTAAAACTGCAATGCAAATGGTCATATTGTATCGATTTTTACAGATGAAAGAAGGACAGGTAGGTAGACCGAAGACGCGTTGGTCTAATGCTATTGTGCAAATCGCGAGAGAAAATTAGCTTGATACTACCAAAGACAGAGAGAAATGGGGATACCCAAGAGGGATCCATATCCAAGAAAGAAGAATACCAGAATAAATATAAAAAAAATTCAAAAGAAAAATAAAACCGATTTCAAAATCACAAACACTAAAAAGTAAAAAATAATTTAAGTTATTGTGGTTTTTGAAGTCGGTTTTATTTTTCTTTTGAAAATTTTTTATTTCAAAATTTTTAGTGGCCCCACTGTACTATAATAATATGCCATGCCCAGCTAAAACCCTACTGTTTACTAAGCAATTACACTGATCGCGAGCAATTTGCTCTTATCCATTGAGGAGTTCTGTTCTCCATCTCAGAAGATATTCATCAGAACTTCATCAAATTTATATGGGACCACCTGCAAAGTATACCTAGCTTTTCAAAAAAAAATAATTTCCAAATCGGTCCAGGCGTCTTTGAGCAATCGGTGAACATACATTAAAAAAAAAATTGAATTTGCTCTTATCCATTGAGGAGTTCTGTTCTCCATCTTCAAAGATATTCATCAGATCTTTACCAAATTTATATGGGACCACTTGCAAAGTATACCCTATCAAACAAAAAAAAAATCCAAATCAGTCCAGGCGTCTTTGAGTAATCGGGGAACATACATAAAAAAAAAGATACCGACGAATTCAGAACCTCTTCCTTTTTTTAAAGTCGGTTAAAAATATACTAAGATTTACTAACATGGTGTTATACCACAGAGTAGCAAACAGAGGCAAAGCTTCTAAGAAGCGAGCAAATTTTATAACTATTTTGGTAGGGTTGGCACTGGAGGATACAATTTAATTAACAATAGTTATTTGTTCAACAAGATGGTAAAGTTTGTTTTTGTTGTGATTGCCTAGTTTAAATATCGATCAATAGATCTAAATATCGATTTTGAACGAAATCAGTCAATTTAGAAAGAATTATAAATGGTGCCAACTTTTTTAAATTTTGGTTACAGTTTCCTATTTTGTGATCCCAGGGAGCTCTAAATATCGATTTTGAACGAAATCGGTCAATTAACAAAGAATTTCAAAATGGCGTCGACTTTTTTAAATTTTGGTAACAGTTTCTTATTTCGTGATCCCAGGGAGCTCTAAATATCGATTTTGAACGAAATCGGTCAATTAACAAAGAATTTCAAAATGGCGTCGACTTTTTTAAATTTTGGTAACAGTTTCTTATTTTGTGATCCCAGGGAGCTCTAAATATCGATTTTGAACGAAATCGGTCAATTAACAAAGAATTTCAAAATGGCGTCGACTTTTTTAAATTTTGGTAACAGTTTCTTATTTTGTGATCCCCAGGGAGCTCTAAATATCGATTTTGAACGAAATCGGTCAATTAACAAAGAATTTCAAAATGGCGTCGACTTTTTTAAATTTTGGTAACAGTTTCTTATTTTGTGATTGCAGGGAACTCTAAATATCGATTTTGAACGAAATCGGTCAATTAACAAAGAATTTCAAAATGGCGTCGACTTTTTTAAATTTTGGTAACAGTTTCTTATTTCGTGATCCCAGGGAGCTCTAAATATCGATTTTGAACGAAATCGGTCAATTAACAAAGAATTTCAAAATGGCGTCGACTTTTTTAAATTTTGGTAACAGTTTCTTATTTCGTGATCCCAGGGAGCTCTAAATATCGATTTTGAACGAAATCGGTCAATTAACGAAGAATTTCAAAATGGCGTCGACTTTTTTAAATTTTGGTAACAGTTTCTTATTTCGTGATCCCAGGGAGCTCTAAATATCGATTTTGAACGAAATCGGTCAATTAACAAAGAATTTCAAAATGGCGTCGACTTTTTTAAATTTTGGTAACAGTTTCTTATTTTGTGATCCCAGGGAGCTCTAAATATCGATTTTGAACGAAATCGGTCAATTAACAAAGAATTTCAAAATGGCGTCGACTTTTTTAAATTTTGGTAACAGTTTCTTATTTTGTGATTGCAGGGAGCTCTAAATATCGATTTTGAACGAAATCGGTCAATTAACAAAGAATTTCAAAATGGCGTCGACTTTTTTAAATTTTGGTAACAGTTTCTTATTTCGTGATCCCAGGGAGCTCTAAATATCGATTTTGAACGAAATCGGTCAATTAACAAAGAATTTCAAAATGGCGTCGACTTTTTTAAATTTTGGTAACAGTTTCTTATTTTGTGATTGCAGGGAGCTCTAAATATCGATTTTGAACGAAATCGGTCAATTAACAAAGAATTTCAAAATGGCGTCGACTTTTTTAAATTTTGGTAACAGTTTCTTATTTTGTGATCCCAGGGAGCTCTAAATATCGATTTTGAACGAAATCGGTCAATTAACAAAGAATTTCAAAATGGCGTCGACTTTTTTAAATTTTGGTAACAGTTTCTTATTTTGTGATTGCAGGGAGCTCTAAATATCGATTTTGAACGAAATCGGTCAATTAACAAAGAATTTCAAAATGGCGTCGACTTTTTTAAATTTTGGTAACAGTTTCTTATTTCGTGATCCCAGGGAGCTCTAAATATCGATTTTGAACGAAATCGGTCAATTAACAAAGAATTTCAAAATGGCGTCGACTTTTTTAAATTTTGGTAACAGTTTCTTATTTTGTGATTGCAGGGAGCTCTAAATATCGATTTTGAACGAAATCGGTCAATTAACAAAGAATTTCAAAATGGCGTCGACTTTTTTAAATTTTGGTAACAGTTTCTTATTTCGTGATCCCAGGGAGCTCTAAATATCGATTTTGAACGAAATCGGTCAATTAACAAAGAATTTCAAAATGGCGTCGACTTTTTAAATTTTGGTAACAGTTTCTTATTTCGTGATCCCAGGGAGCTCTAAATATCGATTTTGAACGAAATCGGTCAATTAACAAAGAATTTCAAAATGGCGTCGACTTTTTTAAATTTTGGTAACAGTTTCTTATTTTGTGATCCCAGGGAGCTCTAAATATCGATTTTGAACGAAATCGGTCAATTAACAAAGAATTTCAAAATGGCGTCGATTTTTTTAAATTTTGGTAACAATTTCCTGTTTTGTGATCCTAGGGATCCTCAGATATTGATTTTGAACAAAATCTATGACAGTTCAAGAAAATAGATTTTAAACACTATTTAAATTATTATCATTAACATTAAATTAAATGAAAACACGACGCGCGACGTGTACTGCAGCCCCTGAGCTTGAGCACAGGCCGAGCCGGTATAAACCGATTTCTCTCCGTACGCGACGTAGCGCCTGTGCTCACGCACACACGCGCCTCAAGCTTGTAGTAGTGTACCTATCGTAGCGCGCTTGTATGAAGCTTTGACTCTGTTCGCTACTCATGTGGTTATACAACGCAATACCACACTCACAAACACTCGTACAAACATACAACACACTCACACACACACATGGACGCACGCACACGCACTTTTGAACGGTTTGAACGGAACACGGTTTTGAAATTGAAATTGAAAAAAGTGTAAGAATTTGTAAGAAAATATTTAAAAAAGGTATATCAGCCGGTTTTTTATTCCAGCTCTTAATACATGTAAAAACGTCCAATCTGTTCATTTACTCGAGCCTTTACCCTAGTACCTAATTATATCGACCGCCCCATATCAAAACAAAGTAAATGTCATTTTTCCGAAAATCGTTTTATGTCATAAGCCTAACTTTCATAGTATGTCCCGTTGTATTGTAAGGACACCCACATTAAAGTAAAATTAAAAGCTAGTAAGTCGCTTTGACCATTTTTAAACATAGTAAGTCTTTGAACTGGCTAGGTTTTTATAGATTAATGCGCCTTACTAAGTTTTTAAAAGGAATTAGATTAAATAAAATAAATATCACCCATTATCTAAATACCATGTCAAAACAGTAAATACTTAATAATGCATTAAAACTTAAAAGTAAGATAGGAAAAGTCAATGACCTCTACATGTCAACTGTTAAAATATGGTTTGCAAGGGAAATACTTTGCATACTTACATAATGTTTTTAGGGTTCCATATCTCAAAAGGAAACACGGGACCCTTATAGGATCACTTTGTTGTCTGTCTTTCTGTCCGTCTGTCCGTCTGTCGTGTCTGTCAAGAAAACCGATAGGGTATTTCCCGTTAACCTAGAATTATGGGCAGGTAGATAGGTCTCAACTCTCATAGCCCAAGTAAAGGAATAAATCCGAGAACAAATTTCGTGATTCTAGATCAACGGGAAGTACAGTATAGGTTTTCTTGACGGACGGACGGACAAATGGACAGACAGCAAAGTGGTCCTTTAAGAGCTCCGTTTTTCATTTTGAGGTACAGAACCCTAAAAAAGAAAATGATGCACATGTAATGAATAAATGTGTTGGCCAGTCTTCACACTAAAATATTTAAACCCCTTTAATTTAAAAACTGTCATAGCCTAGTGGTTAGAACGTCCGCCTCCTAATCGAAGGTCGGGGGTTCGATCCCGGAATCACGCACTACTAACTTTTCAGTTATGTGCGTTTTAAGCAATTTAATATCACTTGCTTTAACGGCGAAGGAAAACATTGTGAGGAAACCTGCATACCTGCAAGTTTTCCATGTTCTCAAAGGTGTGTGAAGTATGCCATTCCGCATTGGACCAGAAAGAACTACGGCCTAAACTTCTTTTGAATTTAAACCACTTACTAGGTTTTGATCTGAGAAAGAAATTTGACATTAATTGACAAAATTGAGAGACCTAAGCTTGTATAAGAACACAGAAGTGTCATAATTCGTGTTCACTTTGCCTAACGTCTCTCAGAGAGCAGAGAGAGATTTAAACTGTTTCTTATAATCACTGGCCATATTTCAAATGCGAAAGTGTGTTTGTTGGTTTAATATTCAATCACGCTGCAACGGAGCAACCAGTCGACGTGGTTTTTTGCATGGATACATTTAAAGACCTTGAGAGTGACATCTCTCTCCGCATCGTATTCTTTATTGCTGAGGGTTGTGACCTCTTTCCATTATTCCTACATCTAATGGTAGGTTTTCTTGGGATAATAATGCAGTGGGTTCAAAGAGCCTACGGAACTCGACTAGAAAAACGAGATTTTGACACTTAGGTTTAACGGTTATGAATTAGTTATTAATATCAGTGATAAAATTGATTAGGGCTGTCAGGTAAAATGACATTTATCTCGGAAAATCAAAGAGTGTCCACGAGATTTTTTTCCAAGTTTGCGCTACTAACTACATATATTATGAAGAGGAAAGGTTTGTTTGTTTGTTATCGATAAACTCTGAAACTACTGAACTACTTGCACTAAAGACATAATCATCAACATCAACCGACAGACGTCCACAGTGAACATAGGTCTTTAATAGGGTCTTCCACATGCTACGGGTTTGCGCCGCCTGAATCTTTGCGCTTGCGCTTGACGACAATCATGCTTTAAAGAAAGCAATGATGAGGTCCAAGTTGGAGCACGCTTACCTAGAAGATGCCTATTCACTCTTGGCTTGCAGGTATCTAAGGTATATATGGCAGGAAACACGGCCGCCGAAATGGCGTTCCAACCTTTAGGCTCTCCCCATTGCCCGCAGCATGAATCTGAGCTTTCTTATGAGACCCATGGTTATATTATGTACATATAATATCTCATAAGAAAGCTCTAACACACAATCCAGCTAAGTAAGTCCAATTTCGAAAAAAGCTAGCTAGCCGACAAATCTAACTCAGGCAGCCTTCGGGAACCTTCGAGATGTCTCTGTCCAAAATTCCTCAATGCTTGAAGAACAGTCTTTGAATAGTGCATATTGTCAGTGATGAAATATGGATCCGAAATATAGGTCTTTTTTTTGTACACAGGAAATGCCTGACGCATACCCCTCCGTCATGTGGGGCTTGCACCAAACTTGCACTACCTACTACGAAATCCATTTCGGAACACGGCACCCGGAACGAGGCGAGCTATCTCCTAACATAGGTATAATACCTATTTAGAACACTTACTATCTGTCATCATAATCTATGACAACCTCCGAGTATTTACCTGGTAAAACCGTAACTTTAGAATAAAATTTAGTATATAAGCAGGCTTCATTTAGAAATGAAAAAATCCCTATTTTATTTTTCAACGATTATAAACACAACTTTCATTCAAAAATAATAAGCTTAAATTCATTTTAAATAATATTTTGCGACGAAATGACGCGCACAGTCCTTCCGCCATGACAGTCCAGTGGACACTGAATTCCATAGAGCGCCTGCAAGAAAATAAATAGCACAGGAAGTTTTTTGGTTAGTTTTAGATTATTTAAGAAACGAAAAACATTTAGTATAAAACTAACAGTTAAAATTGATTGCTAAACCTAAACATATCATTTTCTGGAGGTTGGCTTCAAAGTATCAAGATGTTAAAGAAAACTTTTACAGAACAAGTTGCGAACAGCAATGTTTTCAACTTGGTTTTTTTTTTTATTGGGATAATGTATACTAAATAAAAAGAGGCCCTTATAATCTTCACAAACTGAAGTTTTTAATTGCATGTATTTAATAGCTGTTAATGCTTTAGAAAAATAAACAATTTACTTCAAAGTACAGCATTTTTGCGATTTGTCAAATAGCAATTACCTTAAGTTAAGATTCATCTCAAGACTCTTATGTAGGTAATTGTTATCGACAAAATGACGCGCGCGAAGCGAAATCTGCTAAGATGCCTAGTAGAAACGCTTATTGCTAAAAGTCTAGATCTTTGGCAAAAGAATAGAATAAAATGACCCGATTTTATTTTTCTAGTTGGCATCACATAATTTCCTTGACCTATGGGAAATGGGTCGCCCGTCGTGCGACCCGAATTCTATTGAAAAATTGCCATAATGTAAGTAGGTACTTGGGCTTCGATTTGGATAATAGAATATTTAATAAGATGATCTACAACTACCTATTTAATCAATACTTATTTATTGACCTCTCGAACAAATATGGGTTCCTACTTTATGTGATACTGGGAAATATACCTTCCTACGTCATACACGGTTATTCCCAGTAGAGTAAGTATCGGTAGCTAAATATTATCACAGACGAATCACACTAATGATAAGTACTACATAACAGGTAAATTGTTACTCCCTAGGCTACGTGCTTTTGTCAATATTACGCACGGGCGACTAGTTGCCCTCAGTCGACGGGCAACTCGGATATAGGCTGGGAGCTGGGAGACTATAGCCGACTGCCGAGCAACTGGTGTTTCTTGTAGTCATGCAGAATGGACGTTGAAGAAATTGCAACAGCGTTGATAATACGAGCGGTTGTTACACAAAAGTAAAAATCCCTTTTAATCGATTTAAGTACCTAAATATCGATTTATGAGTTACGTCTGTTATCGCACATGTTTGCCGCGCTTTTGAACGGAAGTCACGTGGCATCTGTTGGTAATGTTTTTGGTGGCGCCACCTCGGAAAACTATCTTGAAAGTGGCCTGCGAGAGTTCGACTCACTTTGGTTCGGTCGATCTTAGTGTGCGGACGTGTTTTATCAATCTGTTATTATTGCGCTAACTTAGTTTTGTTGAGTATCAAGCCTTAATCATGCAAATAAGGGTTATATTTATTCATTCTTATATTTTTATTGCGGTTCACTTCTGGTACGCTTATACGTCTGGTGCCGAGGACGAAGAAAGCGCAAGCGGGGCAGATAGCACCGTAGTAGATAGGTATTCATAGTAGTTCAAAATATGGCGAGAATTATTGTCAAAGCATAAAAGTTTTACCTAAAAATTAGATAGATACGAGGAAATTGAGGTACAACTATCTACCTAACTCGGCCTTTAGCAGCACCACGTGTTCCAGTTGGGGTTGAAAGAAAAAACAATTTTAGGTAGGTAAGTATTTAAAAACATTTTTATTTTAAATAGGGTTAAAACATGCTTAACTTTAAAACGATTTAAAAAATTAAAACATGATTAAAACACTTGTTTTAAACATTTGTTTAAAATAATGTCAACCCTAGTTCCAGGCCTTGAAGAAGAATATACTTACGAGGTTAATTCAATAAAGCTTTTCAAACATCATAAGTTATTTATTATACTGAACTACAATATGATACGAGTAACAATACGTATCTAATTCTATAATACAAAGTTTCCATTCATCAATGTAACATTTTTCCAACGCACGTAGAAAAGATATGGACGATCCACGATTATTTCTATCTCCGGAGACTCATCCCATTCAATACCTAAAATTATAACAAGTATAATATTAGTAGGTAAGTATTTATGCCTTCGTAATAGGAACAAAAACCAATACCAAAGAGTTTAGGTCGTTTTATGCTATCGTAGTTTAGATCTCATGGCCACGTATCAATACAACCGACATTAGACTAGTGTCAGGTACTAAATCGTTGTGATCTGTGATGTATGCGGAGTGAGGCATGCAATAGCTGCATCGAGCATTCAACCACTGATAAAAATTTCAATCGCAGTTTCTAGCTTCCAAAAAGCGAGCGTAGATTGCAAAGCAATCAATTTTTTTTTTAAATTCTGTTGCAAATAAGCTTTGACTGCGATCTCACCTGGTAGTAAATGACGATGCAGTCTAAGATCAATCAAAAAGAATCATTCTTCTACGCGGCATCGTCACTTGGCAGCACGATATTGCCGATAGGGTGGTACCTAACGACTAACTAGCTTCGGCCGAAGCCTCCCACCAGACAGACAGACAATTTATGATATTATCAACTCCCAAATTGCACCTGTCGGTAATCGGACTCGGGACCTCCCACTGATAAAGCCACAGTGCTCACACTGCGCCAGGATGGTCGTCAAATTATGCTGAAAGTAAGGCCGGTAACATATTTACGTGTCGTGGCGTGTCGTGCCGTGATGCGCCGCATCATACATTTAGTATGATTAAGAGAGATACGACACGAGGCGTCACGACACGCTGTTCCACTACAACGTGTCTCTAACCATACTAAAGGTATGAAATGAAACCGATATGCTTCTGGCGGATCACTATACGTAAGTGTGTTTCCGCCTTAAAGCACATAACTTGACGCGATGAAGTGACACGAGAGCTGTGATTCCGAATCACAGCTCTCGCGTCGCGTCATCACACCCCTCCCGCGCCGCTCCACTACCGCAGGAACCTACTCAGTTATGCGGTATGCCTTTACCTATTATTGGCGTCACTCAGAATAGCAGGTATTATTTAAATATTTTTATCGAATTATTGGAATGGCCTCCCATAACCAACACAAAAAACACAAGTTCAATGTGTAGAGGTTATCCGAGAGTTTTTATCTAAACAAACTAATGCCAAAATAAATAATTTAATTAGAGCGTGATTGCTATCACAACATCTAATTATTCAGTTCACAATCCAAATACCGAAAATATGCGATATCGCTCCGAATCTCAGAAGGAGACTAAACTAAAACCTTCAAAACACCCGTATTTATGCAAGTTCAATCTTGTCGGCCTCCTAGCAACAGATTGTATGACATCGAATGAGCCAAATATCGATTTTATCAAACTACCTGCATTAGATAAATTAATAATTTTATATTAATTGTTGACAATTCAAATCAATTTTTAAACTTAACCTTACACTATCATACAATTTGTTACCTACCGTCATCTTTATAAGCATTTCGGCCAGCCTCCGCCCAAAACATGATTCGCTGAACTGCGTGAGATAATCTCAGTTGCCCGCATCCACTGCTCGTTTTATTATTTATCTCTACCAAACGAGATATACCCATCTGCAAGAAATGTAATAAACGTTTTTGCATATTTATTTAGAATTCTTTATTGCACACACAAACATACATAATATACGGAACTCACAGAAGAAACTATACCTACATGAGGGTGCAAAGGCGACTTTACTGCTACAGCAATCTACAAGCAACTTTGGTGAAAGAATTAAATGACCAGAGCGAGGGATGGGATGGCGCGTTATTTTTTTCCACAATTTTTAGTGGCCCCACTGTATTAAAATGTGCTTGCTATAACCTGGTAAAAAACCTAGCTGTACTGTTTACTAATCTATTACACTGATCGCAAGCAATTTACTATTGTAATTTACTCTTATCCATTGAAGAGTTCTGTTGTCTATCTCCGAAGATATTCATCAGATCTTCACCAAACTAAAATGGAACCACTTCGGAAGTATGGCGTACCAAACAAAAAAAGAATTATGAAAATCAGTTCAATATTTGGCGGAGTAATCGCGTAACAAGCATACAAAAAAAAATATATAAAAAACATTCGAATAGAGGGACTCTTCCTTTTTATGAAGTCTGTTGAAAACGCATTGACACACGTTTGGTTTTTGTGTCTAGACCCTAGCCCTTGTTGAGCTAACGGTTTAGTTAAACGCAACCTGCTTAACGGAAATAGTTATAGGTAGGTACATACCTCTTGAAGTTTCCCAGGCAACAGTAATGTCATACGCAGTGTGTAAATAGGCATTATCGCAGCTACCCGCATTGTACGCAATTTCTCATCAATGCCCCGCAAACTACTTGTAGTCATAATTGTCGTCAAGTTCTTTATTGTATGACCTTCAGGAACCAGTAACACGAGAGTGAGGCCGGGTGTTGCATATCTGATCTCTATAGCCTGTAGAAAAAAAACTCATTTATAAAAATATATAATTAACATGAAAAAAATCAAGTCATCCAAAAAGGGTTTATTGCAAACGTTTTAAAAGTAGGTATAGATACACCGAAAATGGGAAAAAGAAAGTATGAAGAAAATAAGTAGGGAAGAATAAAATAATAATAATAATTATAATTCTTAGACAGGGCGACGCAAATGAAATCCGCTTTCAACGCCGACGCACATAAGTTTTTATAGAGGAATGCACACGAAGCAACTAATCGAAAACGCATTTACAACGCGTACGGACGACGAAACAAGACTAGCGTTAGTCGCCAGCGCGTTGCCAACGCATCATTACCTGGAGTTGAACCAGCGAACAATACCTACCTATTTTTGTTCAAGAGGTAGGAATAACGACTTTACGACTATACTTTACGGCATGTGAATTATGCACAAAATGATATTACGGAAGAGTCTTGTAATCATGTCGGAAAATTAGTACTTAGGTATATTAAACAACAAAGGCCGATTGTGCTTCTTTGTCGCTCGTTCCGCGCTCTCGCTTGCACTTCAAGCCTTACATGGAACGCCTCAGAGCGAGGTAACACCGCATGAGTCATGTTTTTTCGTGCGTGCAGCCGGCTCTATCGAATTATAAGACGTTGTCACGTCAAAAAGTAAAAAGTTTGCCCTCATCATCAGTTTAACACATTTTGATGACATCTAAGCAGTCAGTAGACGTAGGTTTGTTTGTATAACCGGTGAACGGTGCCGCAAGATAATATGACTGAATTTAGTATAACTAGGAGTCACGCCGTGTGAGAATATCAGTCGCAACACCGGAGTAGGCAACACCAGTTGCGAACTAAACAGTTTCGTCCACGGCCGCGATATTCAGAAGGATATTGGTTCCGCGATTTTGATATGTATAAAAAAATTATTTCTAAATAGTTTAGGTTGCGTCGCCATGTGAGAAATAAAATGGCTATTTGCCAACAAACCAGCAATCACATATTGAAAGTCTCAAATAACAGCTCTGCTAGGTTAATATGAACTATGATAAAATGATAAATATCAAATATCAAGTTATCATCATTGGGGGCGGTGTACTGGATCAAGTTTTGTGTATCTGCATTTGGTTGCCAATGCAATCATTGACGCCTCTTTCAGTGTCTCTCAACACATCGTGAGGATGGCGCGTTACGGCGCTCTGCTCGCTTTACTGCTGTACCTTCGCATACTCTCCTACGTTTGGAGCGACTGTCCACCTGACCGTGAGCAGCAAGAACATGACGAGTTAAAATTACACACCGATTTATTATGTGCATACAAAAGTGACATGCGACCTGTGAAAGACCACAAAACTGCCGTGCTCGTCAAAGTGCGTTTGGCGTTGAAATATTTATCCTTTGATTCTTTAGAGGAAATGGTCACAGTGCACAGTTGGGTAGCGCTAAATTGGAACGATCCGTTTCTAACTTGGAAGCCCAGTGAATACGGTGATATAAACGAAATCCAAATCGAGAGTCACGAAATATGGACCCCAGGTTTGGCCCTGTTCAACGCAGACGCTACGGGGTATTTAAGTGACTCGATTTACACCACCTGCCTGGTCACTAGCACGGGAAAGGTAACTTGCGTGCCGCACCTCGCTCACACCGGAATTTGTCGAACGTCACTAAGCAGATGGCCGTATGATGTGCAAAATTGTACGCTCTATTTCGGTTCATGGATGCACACCGGAGAACAGATAAATTTTACGTTTTACAACGTAAGGCCGGTAGTGCTCGAGGATTTTCAAAACGGCGCCGGTTGGAAACTTTTGAACGTCGCTAATGAGCGTTTACCGGGAAAGTACAACATAAACAGCACGTATCCTATGCTTAAATACACGTTCATGTTGCGTAGAGAAGCAGCTGGCCTTGCAGCTATTGTTGTCGCGCCATCGATTGTTTTGGTACTGGTGACGCTAGCCGCTCTATTGCTAGACGTTAAGGATAACACGAGATTAATTCTCCTGTGTTTCAGTTTGTTCGGTCATTTTACCATGTTAAGTGAAATAGGTTACGTGGTACCAAAACTGAGTGCAGATACGCCGATTATTCTGCTGTTTGTGAGAGATTCCCTGGTTATCACCCTTACCGCTATATTAGTGACTATGGTTCTGACGTCTTTACGAAAGCAAGTGTTGCCGGCACCGGCTTGGATCATGTCGCTCAATAGACTAGTTAGTATCGGACCAGGAAAATATATTATATTTACAGAGTTCGATCCGAGCGATGCCACAGAAAGCAAGATAGTGTCCGAAGATTCGAGATCCGAGGAGCAAAATTCGCGTACAACCTCCGACTGGATAAAATTTGCTACCGTTCTGAATAATCTAACGTTTGTCGTATCGCTCTTCGTTTATTTGATTTTAATTTGCATATACATACCCAGTGATAAAAAGTAGTGCGTATCGAACCGGGTCGGGAAAAACGAAAACCTAAGTTTCTGAAACTCCAGACCTAATTGTAGTTTAATTCGGCCTGACGCAGCAAAAAAAAAAGCTCTATAAGAATTAAGACTCATTTCAATGTTATGTATGTATTGTTTTGTAAAAAATGTTATGTAATAATGTGCAAAAATTACTTTAATAAAGTAGAGCCCCTAAGATGGGGTGTAAGAACTGTTGTTACGGATGAAATAATATTAGTTACCTCAGCATTCCATTCCTTGAGAGCAGCATATCGCATGACGTCGTTTATTCTGATCATCCTCACTGAACGTTGAGGTTGCGTGTGCTCAGAGTCTCGGAAAGGCCATGAGCCGTTGAGCACGGTGGGCGGAGCCCGCCAGCGCGCGCGGACGTACATCGTATTCAGAAGAATCGAACACGTACCCTCTGAGAAATCGTCTTCTTCGAAAGTATTGCGCAGCGCACCACCAGAATCTGTTTCCACCTATTTAGGTACAATAAGAGTTAACTATATTATAATAAACTTTTTATATTATAATAAACTTTTTAAGTAGTTTTTTTTTTGAGAGAGTGGATAGTTTATTTAGGTAAATGATAAATCTTTAGAGTAATTTTATCTTTTAGGTTCACTAGGTGATGCCCGCGACTTCGTGGATTTAGATTTTTAAAAGTACTGCAGAAATTTTTAAGACTGTCCGTGATAAAGAGTAAGTAGCCTATCGAGGCCCTCTCTGGAATGTAAGCTATCCACGGTGAAAAGGTAACAGAAGACAAATTTTCATACTGGATTAAGGTTTTTAATTAATTAATTAATTTCACTCGTGGATTAGATTTTTGGAAATTCCGTGAAAACTCTTCGATTGTCCGGAATAAAAAGTACCTACACTATGCTCGTCTCCAGAATGCAACATATCTTTGCACCAAATTTCGTCCAAATCGGTTAAACAGACCGGCCTGCGAACATAGAGGGTAGGACAATACGCAGCAAGAAATAAGTGTCTTAGGCGCCTATAAACTTGACTAACTTAGTAGTGTTAGGAGAGAAAAAAATCCACCTACCCTGCTGTTTAATGTGTTAGTAAGATTTGCCATTGTTTCTGTTCCATTTAACCATTCTACTTGTATTCTTAGAGCTGAAGCAGTTCCATTCAGAAATTTTCGACTAACTGGCAACCCTGGTTCCAGCACCAAGCGCGTAGCCCAGCGGAACTTTAGGTTATCATTTGACGGAGGTAGCCACGATGTGATCTGCCTCAGAAGTTTTATTTTGTCCTGTCACAGAAAAATCTCTTAGAATTCAACCCTTTAGGCCTGTGGGTGTATTTAAATTATTGCATTGTAATTGGGAGTGAATTTACAGACATGGAAGAAATAAGTTTAGAAGAATATTTCCGACAGTTAAGGCTAACTATTCTATCTTCCCCAAAAACAGACAAAAATATTTTTTATTAAACTTTTTCAAAATAACCATTGAAGAAAGGAGCTCAAAGTTATTCCTATGACTTAGATTTAGCTTTAGAAATTGATATTAGATACTATTCTACTCTAGGGCTAGGATTTAGGTATAGAGCTTACTTAGACTTTGCTCAGAAGTTTCAGTTAAAACGAGACAGATTTATGTCCGCGGTATAACGCTGTCTCGTTTTAACAGTGTCCTAAGTCTGAGCAAAGTCAAAGATCTCAACCTAAGTAGGTATAACAAAATGTTGACTTACCAGGTTAGATGATGCGAGTTGTAAGTTGGAGTCAATTTCGGCAGAAGAAACCCAATCGACTTCCGTGGACAGCGCCATAAGCGCCAAATACAGGAACAGGCCGGATTGAGCAAAACTGATCCCATTTTCAAAGCGGTCGGGCGGACTTATAGATAAAAGTTCATTAAATGTAGTCTAAAACAAACATTTCTAATGTTGGATAGAGGCAGGCGATTGGAAACCAGAATAGCATTATCACATTATTGCCAAGATATCACTATATTACCCTATTGTCACATACTTGCCTACTTATAGGGATAAGTAAAAAGGAATAACATGAGAATAATTTCTGATTCAAAATAATTAAATATAAAAAAGTGTCACAATTAAATACATTATCGTTAATATACAATTTAAAAAAAGATCTAAATAAAAACTAAGTATAAGAAAAAAACGTATTTAAATTCTTATATAGCCTAACTTTACCCTGTATTATGTATTACGCATGAGTATGAATTATCTTTAAAATACTCGCCTCATAAAATTTACGTTCAAATCGATCTAGTGATTTCGTAAACTTATCAAAGAGAGACTCGTGCACTTTACTTCCTCGGTCCGGCTTCGTCACACTTGTAAATATATTATGTTCAGTTGTAGACCCACTTTCATCTACCACATTACTGTGTGAAGGCAAAATTGAGTATTCCGACCAAGGTTTAATTATATTCTTCACGGTTGTTACCTCATAGTTAAATTTCTTATGGTCCAATGGACGCGAATTGGATTGATATTGGAAAGAAGAAAGCAACTGTTTCTGAGGATAACTATGCAATGAAGGCCGATGAAAGACACTTGGATCTACTGAGTCTGGACTGGCTGGACCATATTTTTTATGGTCCAATGGACGCGAATCATATAAACTGCCATGATGTTCGCAACTGGGTTGATGTTGGAACGAAGAAAGCAACTGTTTCTGAGGATTACTGTGCAATGGAGGCCGACGAAAGACACTTGGATCTACTGAGTCTGGACCGACTTGATCATATTTTTTATGGTCCAATGGACGCGAATTATATGAACTGCCATGAAGTTCACCACTGGGTTGATATTGGAACAAAGAAAGCAACTGTTTCTGAGGATTACTGTGCAATGGAGGCCGACGAAAGGCACTTGGATCTACTGAGTCTGGACTGACTTGATCATATCTTTTTCTTTCTCTAGCAGGATTAATGACATAGGGTTTAATGTATGGAGGGCTAAGAGAGGATTTCGGACAAAATAACGGATTATTGTCAATAAAACATAACATTTCAGAATCCCTCAGGTAATTTGGGATGTTAGATAATATTGGTGGTAAAACTGAAAAACCAAACGATCTCACGAACACTTGTAGCCTAAGTAATATCAGTATCCCAACACAGGCCGGAGTTCTCATTAGAGCGGCTTATTGCACGCAGCAATTCATCAGTCACGGCAATAAATCTCTTGAACACTGCAATTTCAAATCTATTTTACCGCTTAGAACAATTTTGGTTCAAGTAGGAAAAAAAAATCACTGAAGCTTTGTTGGTAACGGTGTTCTTACTACTTACTGCAAGCTGAATGTTATTTCGCTGAAAAAAATCAGTTTATTATCTGTAGAAAATGAGTTCTGTTCCGCTTGCGACTAGTTAACTCTGTTTAAGTTGATAGACGGTTTTTGAATGATGTTAATTATGCATTAATTGGCGGCATTAATTTATTTCATATGCGCGACTACCTACCTACCTATTGTTTTCTTGATAAGTAACTAAATAGGTACCTAACTAATTACTTAACCATTTTTTTAAATTCCTTACATTTGTTACACTTCCAGCTCGTTCTATCTACTACTAGTCTATAATTTCTATACTAATATTATAAAGAGGAAGAATTTGTTTGTTTGTTTACGTAAATTCTGAAACTGCTGAATTTATTTTAATAATTCTTTCACCATTAGAAAGCTACTTTATACAGAAGTAACATAGGCTATATTATATTATGTATGTATACTTTTATATATCAATTTTTACCTGAGCGAAGCTGGGCGGATCAGCTAGAATAAAAAAGTATTTTATACACTATATTATACCTATAGTAGGTAAAAGAATTATTAAAGCATTTAAATTGCCTACTACTTAGTTAAAAATCTTACCTAATATCTGACGAAACCAAATAAATATCTACTTAGACTAAAGGCGGAAAATATTAAACCTGAATTCTAGTGTTCCCTTTAAGAAGGGTGACGTTAGCGGTTAGAATACGTTTTATTTAAGTACCTAAGTAGGTATCAAAATGTTTTTATAATATAAATAAATACCATAGTAACGTAAGTAGTAAATTTTCTTGACTAGCGCCGGGGAATTATATATTCAAACCAGAAAAAACTATATTTCTTCAACATTACAATGGCTACAAACGGATGGCACGCTATGAACTGTTCACACAGATCTTCACTTAACTTTTCCAAATGTACGGCTGAAAAAAAAAGTGAATAAAATAGGTATATTATCTTTTCATAGATTCAAAAGCATATTTTGTAAAAGTTTACTTGAATCTTTCAATTTCTATTTCATATTTGATTTGAAGGGCTGGCTGTAGGCTCTAATATAGTTCTAGTTTCTGTCGACTTAGGCTCAAAGCACGTTGCGACAAAGACGAAGTAAACAATGCATATTTTCTAAAATGTTTCAAAGTTTTTTTGAGTTGTACGAAACGTACATATTTTGTAAGAAACAAAAATAACAAGGAAAAAGAAATGGTAAACAAGTAATTATAGCAATATGTGTACTTATTTAAGTATAAAGTTTTTTTGTTTTTTTTTTATTATGTAGGTAACAATTTGGGTTAGGTATAAGAAAAAATACATTTACCAATAAATAATATTTATTAAGCAATAATAAATAAATCTTTACAAATACTATTGTATAAATTTGTTTGAACCGTATAATAATCCCGTATTGTACTTTGTACTCTATTGTATATTACAATATTTTACATAAAAATGAACATAGGTATAACATGTTAAAACTCTTATATAAAATGCACTAACTGGTAAATGGGCATAAAAATAGAAAATCATATTCACTTTTAAAACATCACTGTCATAATTAATTCGGTATTTCAGGCCTCACTATATAATTATTATTAATTAACAAAAGTTATCGATTTGTGTTACCTACAAAAACAACATATTTGCAAAATTGAGTTTACTTTTAAATTTAACCATACTTACCATAAAATAGTTAAGTCACATAACAACCAGCTACTATTTCATGGAATAAATAATGTTTATAAATTAATAAATTGTCGACACGCTTAGTTTTTAGCACCTAAAACTACAACATTTCTTCTTATAGTTTCTTATTACTATTTAAAGGTTTAACCATTTATGCAACTTTACAAAAATAAATAATATGAAAATCATGTAACTTTTTAAAATACATATTTGTTTTACTGAACGCTAAGCTAATTCTGAATTAGTAGTGAATTAGGACGGAACACTAAAATTTATACATGTTATTAGGTATATTTATATAAATAACACATAAGAAGTGATGAGTTTTGATGCTATGCAGATATTTTTTAATTGATTAAGTAATTAAGTAATACTGCAACATAGTTAATTTCAAGAAGACACAAGGCTTTACGGCAAAGATGCGACTTTTCTATAAATGTTTCAAAATGAGCTCGACTTTATCTCAACCTTATACCTGAATTGGTGTGAAAGAAATTGCAAAATTGAAGCGAGCATTCGAATTTGTTTCACACAAAAATGTGAAAATGTACAGTATGCTGAGGAGTTAAAGTTTTGTTAACATTGAAATATTTTGGAAAAGTTTCGCGTGTTCAGTCTCAGCCATAATGTGCCTTGAGTCTTATGGTGTATAATTGTTCAAACTTTCAAGATGAAATCCAATCAATTTTGATTACTTTCCAGAGTAAGTTGCAGTAAAGTAGATCGTATTGTCAGCCACGACAGCTGCCACGAACGGGTGATCAGCAATGAAACTCGGCACGGGCTCCTCACCTATCATTGCCGAATACGTCATGACGAGCATTGCTGTAATACAAACAATTAAACACCATCATCTTTTGACTGTATATCCCTCGAATACTGAAAAGCCTCTTATAGGAACTTAAAAATTAAATTATCGTCCTTAGGTAGGCGCAACAAACGCAAAAATATTGGCTTAATATTATTTGAGGCAGTCCTTTCTTTAGAAATTCTATGCTTTAGAAATTTTAGTATTTACCTTATTTTATTTGTAACACAGACAACACATTGCATTAAGCATTACTCAGTCCAAATGCTAATAATATAACCTTGAAAAATTCCAACTGACTTCGCTTAAAACTTCGTAATGTTATCAATATATTTTTTTTTTTTATGAAAAGTTAGCAGATGTCTAGGTCATTATGTTATAGCATTTGTATTGTAAGCATGAGTATATTCGTGTTGCAACTCGCAAAACCCACGACATGAAAAAAAAGCAATTTTGCGAGAGTATTTTGAATACTGTATTTATACCGTAACAGCACACATTATTTTGATTAGCAGTTATATCGATTTTAAATAACCATACTCTTCAAATCAAAACAAAACCAGCAAATTAAATTACGGTTGACTTTTAGCAAACAAAATTTAAGAGGAGTCTCTCCGTCAATCGCTTCATACAAACGTAGTTCCAATTTCATTTGAATACTAGCTGATGCCCGCGACTTCATTCGCGTGGATGTAGTTTTTTAAGAATCCCGTGGGAACTCTTTGATTTTCCGGGATAAAAAGTAGCCTATGTGCTAATCCAGAGTATAATCTATCTCCATTCTAAATTTCAGCCTAATCCGTCCAGTAGTTTTAGCGTGAAGGAGTAACAAACATACACACACACACACACACACACACATACAAACTTTCGCCTTTATAATATTAGTGTGATTAAGCAACCAAAGTCCATGAAGTTTTGCAGAAATACTCTAGAAACTAATGGTAGCTGCTGGTTGCTTAATATTCAAATTAAATTGGAACTACTATTGTATGAAGCGAGTGACGGAGAGAGCCCTGTTAAGTTACTAAACTTAGCGTTATTAAAATCAAGCGAGTAATATGTGTAGTTAGGTAGGTATATGTTTATCACTTTTGTATAAAAATAAGTTTTACGACTAAGTGTTTTAGTTAACTAGCATTTGCCATTTTCATCAAAGTTTAACAATGTAATAAATATCTAGCAAAAATTAATTAGCAATAATATTATCATCCATACCATATGGAATAAATATGGAGTATGTATTTGAACACGCAACATCAAACGGCTGCTTATTTTTACTTGACTGGCAAAAACACTATGTCAACATTTTATTAAATTTTACATTCAATGAGTAGGTAACACTTAAAATTAAATATATTTAATGAGTTAATATTACTTGTCTTGAAACACAATATTAGATTGCAAATAAATGCTTCGTGGTGAACGTGTATAGTGTCGGTTCTGGGTCGCTTTAAGGGGCGCGATAGACGCCGATGAAGAGCTGCGTTTGGGCTTCGAGCAGCGCGTAGAGGAACGGCCGATCGGCGAAGAACCTCAACGGCGGGGGCCTGGCGCACCGCAGCATGAACACCATGCCTGCACGCAACAGACTCAGCTCACAATCTCACACCTATAGCTCGTCGCGAGGGGCGCGGCCGGGGACGGGGATGAGCGCGAATAGCGGCACTCTGTGCGTCAAGATGCACCACAGTGCGGGTCGATTCACATGCACGCTTTTCGGCATCACCGCCATACGCCGCGTCCGCACTGCCGCCACTAGCCAACGCATTCCAACATTTAACATAGCTGTACGTTCACATACCGCGCATGCACGATAACATGAAACCAGCAGGTCGATTCCGAAAGACTATCACTATTACAATCGCATTTGTTGTGATTGGCTGAATTTATGGTATTCTTGGTGCGAAAATGTATTGTGGCCAAGCAAAATAAGCAAGCATCGACCAATCGAAGTTGATTGCGATCGTCACACTGTGGCTATTAGGTAAACTACTGAAGTAGGACACCTGAGCCCCATTAGCTCCGCACCCAGAAAGTTGTTATTATCATTGCTAAAGTCGTAATAATTATTGTGATTGTCTGAATTTAAGGTATTTTTACTGCAACATAGTAAAGGGATATCAGCCAATCAGCGGTAATTGCGGTCGGTAATATGTTGCTCGCTATACAACGTGGGCACACGCGTGGAAATGCGATTTGGGATGTAGGTATAGCGGGCGGGTAGTCGCATGCCACGCAAGTCTCATGTTATTGTGCAGGCGTATATACTAAACACAAACTTTTTTCTCCGATACCCAAAGCAGTATTTATAGCCAAGCCAAGCGGAGCCACACGCAAAGTATTTTATTGGTACTGAATTCGAAATTCCAAATCCGGCTAACGTCATCAGAATACATTTCCAGTACAGTACAGATAAATGCGGTTCGTCTTGTAATATGTGATCAGTTTTAATATGATAGCCCGTAACTTTTGTGAACTATTTATTATACGATGACTATCGTAGGTATACCTACTTCGAGAGGTGCCATAATTAAGCCATAATGTAAAATATATACTATCGA
The DNA here is from genome assembly GCF_905333055.1 of Maniola jurtina. Classification (NCBI taxonomy): domain Eukaryota; kingdom Metazoa; phylum Arthropoda; class Insecta; order Lepidoptera; family Nymphalidae; genus Maniola; species Maniola jurtina. The sequence goes on from NC_060032.1 coordinate 9,076,973, forward strand.
ACGAACAATGTTTGTTTATGAAAAGTCCCCATTAGAATTTATTATTTATCGAACAAGCTTTTCAACATATTTTTTATATGATTTCCACCAAAGAACATATTATGTACCTTTCTAGTAGTTTATATGGACTATGACATTTATACAAATAAAAGACTGATCGATAAATAATTATAATATTTTGTTAAAAATTAACATTTGATAACAAATAAATGGTTGTACTATATTTGTTATATTAGTAAAAATATTTCTTACATTTACATTTATATTTTTTAATAAAAGCCTGTCTGTCATTTTATAGTCGGTTCGTAATAAATGCAGTAAATAATTATATATAAAGAGTAAGTATTGAACTTGAGGCAGATATTTATTGTCTTAAAATACTTGATATTTTATGCATACAAATTTAAAAAAAAATACAAACAAATAAGTGTATAAACATGTTAACTTTACCATGAAGGTTACAACAATAAATTCAGTTCACATCATAAACAACAAAATTAATACCGTTAGTAAGTATTATACATACCGAAAGGTATTAAACAATACAAGCAATACATTAAAAGACAATACTTCAGACAAACTAATAATACAGAGTTGCATTCTCCGAGTACGTGGAGATGTTAAGCTTATTTTCCACGGTAAGTAGCAGAGAAATGGAAGGTATTGTCTGCTACAATAGCTGCAAGGAAAGGCCGGTCGGCGACGAACCTCGGCACGGGGATCTCGTCTATCATAGCACAACATGCCATGAAGAGCATTCCTGAAACACGAACGCCTTCAACAATGTCCATTTATCCAATATAATTTACGAAACCGAACATTCAATAAGTAGATACATTGCAACAGCAAGAACACTTAATTCGTTTGCGTACAACAAAACATGTTTGAAATGAATGCGAAGCGATTGAGCTTTAGATAATTAAATTAGGTACTTGTTGCAGGTAGGTACATATTATATCAGTTAAAACATATTATTATTTTTAATTCCAGACATTTTGGATACTTTTCCTATTTTCTAGAAAAGCTGCAATTAATAGCGAAGCATTTTTAATGGAAAAAACTATGTATTTAAAAGTTCATATTGAGACTTTGAGATATATGGTGTACGCAAAATTAGAAAAAATTGGTGCTCGGTTGGGAAATTGCTATTTTGATAGAGCAACAACTATGCCTTGAGTTGAGCAACAACTATGCCAACTGTGCCTATGAGTTGTAAAACTTATTCTTTTTCACGGTTTTAGCCGTAAAAAGAAAAGTACTGCCTGCTGATGCAAGGAAACAACACTAATTAAATACATCCTGTGCATGCAACATTGGGCGACCCGCATATTACCGTTATAAGTATAATATGATACATATCTAAAGTTAATAATATATAATCAATCAATACATATAAAAATAAAATTCCCTACTCATTTAGTGACTGGCCCTTGGACCTAGAAAGCTAAAATTTTGCATAGAGATTCCTTTTATAATGTAGGCAAGAAATAAGGTCAGATTTTTTGAAATTGCCTGGGATAGGGAACAAAACGGATTTACATTTTGGCCAAGCGAAGCCGCGAGAGCTCGCTAGTAAATAATGAAGGCGAGAACGATATAAGTTAATATATCACTGAATATTTTTAAGGTTGTATTCACCGACCGCGTTAATTGAGATGTTAAACTTATTTCCCACGGTATATAGTCGAGAAATGCAAGGTATTGTCTGCTACTACAATTGTAAGGAACGGTCGGTCGGCGTTGAGTCTCGGCCCGTCTATTATAGCCGACATCGCCACGAAGACCATTCCTGAAACAAACGCCTCCAACAAATATGGAAATGAAGAAGTGATAGGGTAAGTACTTAATCTGGGATTTTCTAACTGCCCTCTATTTAATACGAGAAATAGTGAGCGTCATGTAAGCGTACTCGGACTAAATGTTGAGACTGATGAGATCTGTCAACATAAGACCATTTGATACAAAGTAACTATTTTAATTCCCGATAAGCTCGGTGGTCCGTCTTCAAGCGTATATGTTTATTTCAGTCGATTTTTTTTTTAATATCTACAGACGTTTATAATATGCTTCCTATTATATAAAAAAAAAAACAACTTAAGTTAAGAACGAATTATTTTTAATGGAAACCATTTTATTTGGACTTATTAGGAGACATACACATGATGTTTACGAAGTCAGGAACAATTTGACTTTGACGGAGAAATGGATATTTTAATCTAGAAACGCTGTTGCCTTTGGGACGTCTGAAAACTCCAATGAAGAGCTGAGTTTGTGCATTGTGTAGTCCGTAGATAAATGGACGATCGGCACGCAGATATAGAACCTTGCGCTGCCGCTTGCAACATTTGTGGAACATTACCGCTACACACAGGAACAAATGCTGTTTAATTTTTAAATAAACATGCCATGATGACGCCCTGAAGCTTAGAATTCAATCTATCATGCCACTGAAGAGCTGATAGTTTGATATGATGGTCCCAGACATTCCACTTAATAAAATCTACAATTGATATAAAACGCGGAAAACCAAATTTGTCAAACGTCAATTAGGGGCGAGACGATGAAGTCACATGCCAAGTGTTTTTGAGTCCGATGCTAAAATAAAAATAAGAGTAAAGGGATTTACGGTTTAAGTCGCAGAGGACCCGCACTAACGTATGTCATTTTAATCATTCATATTATATGTATTTACAGCACGTTCAGGACCCCTTTATAACAAACATTGCTCGTTTATAAAAAGTTTCCAAGTCATCTTATAATAGGATAATGGCAACTATCAAAACAGGTTCTGCATAATAATAATATATACTTTCCTAAATACTACCCCATGAATATAAACTTGTGAGTATGGTTAGATGTAAAGAAAAGCGTTGTGTATTAGGTAATAAGCTTTTAGAATAAAGATGCATGAGACGGGTCTAACCGCGAAATTCAAAAATGTGGTTTTTCGCAATTTGTAATATAATACGACAAAATAGGCTTATGGCATTCTAATTCTGACAATGGCAGTATCATCTTCACAGGATTACATAAAAATCTTTACTTGAAAGTGTTCAGTTTAAGAAATTGGTCAAAATAATGAGTTTGACATGGGTTACTCACAAATTAGTCGATACTACGAGTATAGCTAATTTTTTAAACTGGACCCTTTCAAGTAAAGATTTTTCTATAAACCTGTGAGGATGATACTGCCATTGGCGCAATTAAAATGTCATAAGCCTACTATGTCGTATTATTTATTTATTTATTTATTTAAACAGCTTTATTGCACAAAAAATACAAAGATAATAAATGATACAATTTTAGAAATGCAAAGGGCGACCTTATCACTAAAGTGATCTCTCCCAGGTAACCCGTATGTTCGAAACTACAGAACTATAAGACGAGGAGTCGTCGTGCAGCTTTATATTATACAATTAGGTATACATAAACATACACTCTAATAGGTACATACTATACAATAAATATCTAAATATATATATATATATATAAATAAATATATATAAAACATTAAATCTGTGTAATATAATTAAATAAATAGTACATAGTTAAACAAATAGCGTCGTGTACATAATATACTATGACAGAAACTAAAGATTTATAGTGATAGATAGTGTTTCTTGACACGTGTTGTATTAGTTTACAAATTGCGAAAAACCAAATTAAAATTGAATTTCGCGGGCAGACCCGTGTCATCCACCTTAAACAATTCTATTATCTATTCAAATTAGCATGACTGACTTATTAGAGTGTCGAATTCCCTTCACCGCCCACTAGATTCGAAACGTGTGTTGTATAAAATTACCATTGTGAATCAGCGGTACTCACATTATTTTGTACTATCAGTACTCTACAGTCTACACATTCCATACCCTACATATCAAACCATTTATTGCATTCGTTACCCAAATAACAGTTAGAACATTTCAAAAATTCTGGTTTTATGAGTTTCGATGTTATAACGACAGAATCTAACGAATCAATAGCTTCATATTGTACTGATTATAATTTATACTACCAATATTTATTTAACTTTTTTTGCTAGGAACGTTGTACGGAGGAACTCGACATTTTATTCGACATTTTAAAGTTCACGAAATAAAAAATAAAAATTATTTTCGAGAACAACGCGAAACTTTAAAATCTCGAAATAGTAGTAACGTATTGGTCCGACAGGAATTTTTAACGACTGTATCATAATCTATCGACTGTTAGTAGTAATATGTAGGCATATATAAATCGTAGGTTACAATAAAATTTTAATTAAAATAGCTCACGCGCAATACAAAGAAATTTTTTGAAGTTAAATGTAATGATTTCTTTTTATGAAAGCGTAGTGAAATTCAATTAATGTTATTATGACTTTATTAATTATATGATATGAAAATTTGCCACATAGCACGCTAGCCCCAAAGTATAATATTCAATTATAACAAGCACAATAAATTATACAGGGTTTTAGGTAATCAACTTCAATCTCCTGAACTAATTATTCAGATAGACTCGGATACTGCTTTAAAAAAATTGGCCAAGTGCGAGTCGGACTTGTTCCATCGTACAAGAAATATCACTATTTTTTTTCATAGCGGCTATTTTGATTTTTCATTTTTTGTTGGCATAGTGGCAGTAGAAATACCACTCTGTGAAAAATTTCAACTCTCTACCTATTACGGTTCACGACATACAGCCCGCTGACAGACGGACGAGCGAATAGACGGGCAGACGGACGGACAGCGGAGTCTTAGTAATAGGGTTCCGTTGGTTGGTACAGAACTCTAAAAATTTCCAATGCTGAAATTTTGTACATCTTGTCACAGATTAGAGCCACTCGCCAGAAGCCACAGCCAAAAGCGGTCGCGACAAAGTTGCAAACTACATCCATACTTCCATACCACATCGTGTTCGTCATTACATTCAATTTCGTGACATTGACTCCATAGAAATGCATTTTCATATTTTGTCACAGAACATATGGCCAGACTAGTTATAACTGTAGTTCAGAGGTTTGAAATGAAACCTTAAACCCTGTCTATGTACGAGTATGTATGGATATTAAGTAAAACAACATACCCGTGGCAGCCGCGGCCTCCGCGCCTTCCTCGTTAACTTCAATAAACGCCTTCTGTATGGCCTTGGACACGAAGAGACTCTCTGGTTTATTCAACATCTTAGTCAGTCCAGAATTAGCTTTGTCGAAGATTGTTTTGATGCCAAGCTGGAATAAAGGGTGAATACTTAAATATCTGTACTTATCACACTTAATATTATAAAGGCGAAAGTTTGTATGTGTGTGTGTGTGTGTGTGTGTGTGTGTGTGTGTGTGTGTATGTTTGTTACTCCTTCACGCAAAAACTACTGAACGGATTTGGCTGAAATTCGGAATGGAGATAGATAATATCCTGGATTAGCACATAGGCTACTTTTTATCCCGGAAAACCAAAGAGTTCCCACGGGATTTCGAAAAACCTAAATCCACGCGGGCGAAGTCGCGGGCATCGGCTAGTAATGAACTATAACTGGACGATTTCTGTACATTAAATATTAAAAATTCTAAACAGAGGAAACATTATTATTGATAAAGAGCCCAAAATAATGTTATTTTCTGTCTGTCTGTGTTCACGCTTCAAACTACTCAATGAATTTAATCGCAATTTGAGATATATACTCCATAGCTCTGTCAAATCTTAACTGTGATTTTGACAATATTTTATCTTTACCAAGGTTGTTCTGTCGAGTTAGTTCCATGTTCTGATGGTTAGTTTCGAAGATCGAAGACAGAACTTCTCAACAAGTAGCGCTAAATCAATGGCGACATGTTCACAGATGTCTCTACACTAAAAAGTTCTGAGTAGACAGACTGATATGGCGCTCATTGCTGCTATAAGCGCCAAAATAGTTAAAATCAAGTTGCTTCAAAAACAGATCAGTTATCACAAATGAGTGTTTTTTCCTCTTCCTAATTTAAATTTCAAGAAAATTCAACAAATTAAGCCATGAATTCCAAAAAAAAATATTTTTGCAAGAACCATTTGTAGGTTATAAATAGAATATGAATAACCAATCAATATTCAGTAATTATCGAAATCCTTTACGGATACCACTATCTTATCTAGAAAAATGCAATGAGTCGCTTGCTCGTAATAATCGTTTGTCTACAGATAAGAACATTCTTTACATGTTCGGAATAATATGTTAGTGGAAAACAGGATTGACGTATTTATTTTCAACCTATGAGTAAGCACCGAATCTAATTATGGTTTGCGACAGGTCGACATGGCAATCGGGGTATGAGGCGGGAGGACGCCCGCACACCTGCACGTTAACCGCGCTATACCGTACCGGGTAAGCGCAGGCGCTGTGCGGGTGTGCGGGGCGTCTCCATGTCGACCTGTCGCGAACTATAGGTACCTAATAGTTTTGGTTTTTAGGGCCCTGTTGTAAGCGAACGAACCCTAAAAGTTTCCACCACCCATCAGTCTGTACACTCCCGCGGCATGCTCAGCTCATGCGTTCTGGTAATTGTTCTAACCTAACCTAATCTACAAAATAATCACGCCTAAAGTTAATAAGTACATAAGTGCTGAATTACATCATTACCTTTGGCAATAGTTCACCGAGATCGATCTCAGATTCGATCTTGAATTTAGGGATGCTGACTTGGACCTTGGTCTCGTGCATCTTGTCCAGCTCGGCCATGAGGTCGAAGCCGTCCGCCAGCTTGGCGAGCACCGCGTCCAGGCCGCTTATCTCGTTGGGCAGCACGATGAGCATGCTGGCGTCGTCGCCCACGTATGTGATGCGGAGCAGCTGCAATAGCGTATTTAAGATGTTATGTTCACAATGGTACTGATTCTGTTGGCAACAAAATTTTAGAGTCCTCTTCTTCGAATCCTCTTCTTACTTAATGTAATATGAAAAGCACAGACACATCTTGACAGTTCTGAATTTAATTTAAAGCTGTCAAACCTCGTGACTTTAGCGGCCAGTCGCGAGCCTATTGTTTAAATTTATAGCGTGCACTAAAATTTAGAGTCTTCAAATATAAAATTCATGTTCTGTCCCTTTTCAACAATATTAAAAGGAGGAGGACGCAGATACTCTAAATTTAGTTTAGAGAAAGACAACAGAATCGGCGCCAATGTTACACGTCGAGCTAACGTACGTAAATTGGTAAGGAAGGTCCTTACCAATTTACGTACTTTTATAGGCAGGTTAGCATCAGCATTAGAAAAATGAATGTAAAACAGGCACTACGGCGTATACAATAGGTCCGAACTACCGATACAGTTCTTTAAATACTAAATAATATGGAGAAACGTGTCTCTCTCTCTGGGTCGTATTCCTCTTTGCTGACGGTCTTGACCCCTTTCCATTAATCACATAATGGAAAGGGGTCACGAGTTTTCTTGGGATAATAATGCAGTGGATTCCCAGATCATTCCACATACATAACGCAACTCGACGAGAACGAGATTTCTAGTTTTACAGTTATAATAAGATATAATTTGGGCCCCCAAAGTCGGTCAAACCATAATTATGAAATATAATCATTTAACAAACCAAGCAGTGCCTGTTCCCTCAATTCATCAATATTATATAAGACTATTATCATCACGGCAACCGTTATCATTATCAGGCAATATGAACGATAGCTGTATCGATCTAATGGCAAAATAAACCTTCACCTACTAAAGCAATACTTACAAAGTTTGGTACAATTATATTTTACTGAAGATAACGGTGGACGGTGTTAGCGGTGAAGGAAAACTTCGTGAGGAAACCTGCATGCCTGAGAGTTCTGTATAATGTTCTCAAAGGCGTGTGAAGTCTGCCAATCCGCACTGGGCCAGCAAGGCAGACTATGGCCTAAACTTTTCTCATTCTGAGAGGAGATCCGTGCTCAGTAGTGGCCCGGCGAAGGTTTGAGCATGATTACGATAACAGCTCAAAGTGCGCATTGCTATCCGAGCATTTCAAATTCCATTACACGAATATTTTATCTTCCTATTGACCTAACGCAATTGTAGGTAGAAATGGCAAGGAAAAATTAGACCTGCTTAAAAATGTCTGTTTCGCATGAGTTACTTGTAATAAAATTACTTCACACAATCGTTTAGAATTCCCCATTTTAAATAGTCATTGTCAAATGGTGATTCACTTTTGTTCAATATTAGTATTAACATGGAATAAGCGGACAGATACCTACTCTGAAGTTGGTATCAGTCTCTAAAAGCAGTTTTCAAATATTTTAAACGAGAGCAATAGCGAAAATAAATAAATAATAGATGCATTCCAGATGGCTCAGTGTTTATTATTTTTAGTCTAGGTATTTCTAAAAGCTGCTTTATCCGTGTGTGAAAAATTCGAATCTATAGCACAAGACTTAAAGTTCGAAATCGCGATTTATCGACAAAAGTTCTTGAAAATATTTTTACGCCACAATGTTATCTCGTGCTGAGATGAAACAAACATGGTTTTCCCACGATGATTTCTCTCATTCTAAGGGACTACTACTTAAAAGTGCATTAATATTTTTTTAGTTACGTACATTCTATCTGATTTAGATGATTAAGCCCTAATTCGCACGAGTGTTAAAAAGGCGTTGCGTTAAAACCCGGCGTTGCGCTGAAAATACAAAGTGCTCGTTAAGAAAGCGTTGACGTGTGAACAGATACTTGGGAATGCATTTGTTCTATTTGAACGATTTTTTAACGGACGTTAAAAAAGCTCATATTTTAGCTGATATAAATATTTTTTTACTGTATTTCAAAAAGTGGAATTTAGAAAATAAATAGTATGAGAAGATTACCTGTACTCCTAATTCCTGGCTTTCTCCATACCAGTAGTCACCTTCTCTGTACATCATGGGTACATCAACAGTGGTTTGCTCGTTGATATAGAAAGGCTGGTCACTTGTGTTATTGGGGTCGAACTGCTTACTCCAAGTGCCCTAAAAAATGATCGCAAACATCAACCTCTAGATAGTACATGATTAGACATTCCAAACAAAATTGTTTGCAGGCTGCAACTCGTTTTTGCTGACAACTTGATGAACTTACTTCATAGAACACGATTTTTGTTTAAAATAGCTCTTCTATAAGTACTAATTTGCATCAATAGTGGCAAATTGAAGAAAATGCCTTTAAAAATAATTGCAAAAACCATAATACAAATTCATACAAATTTATTTAACTAGGTACAGGCATACTTAAGAATCTAGAGAACTAGCCTCACAGTTGAATTGAATGCACCATTATTTACACATTTGTGTCTATATTTATATACCTATAACATTTTGTGCAAATATTATCAAAACATTCAAGAATTCTGGGTAAAAATCAGTAATTATTATTTACACATGACTCACTGGGATGGAAAATACATTTTTTACTGATAACAATGTGTTAGTCCTACTGCCGATTTCATCATATTTTTAAATAGCACAATAGCACAATTTGTATATTTTATCTTGGTTTAGGTCTAGGGAAAGCCAACCTTGGTAACGGGCTGCACGCTTGTAGGAATCAAAAAGGAAAAAAGGCGCAACCCTGCGCCAATTATCTGTAAAGTCTGTTTCGCTACGTGTATGTGTCACACACACAAGCGTTTTTGTTTTCACTGTTTAAAATACAATTGTATAAATTTTCTTTTCTGGAGTTTAGTAATACATTTGGGAAAACACTATTTTTATATTTTGTAGACACATATAATATATTAATGTTACCTTAAAGTAGAGGGCGTTAACAAGCACAAGTCTTGTGTCCTGGTTGAGGCAGTCTGATGTGATGAGGTCCTTTATTTTTTTATTGGTTTTGCTCTCAACCTTTATTGAAACAAACAAAAAACCAATTACTTTTTATATGAATACTTATTCTTTGTAAGCATTAAAAAAAATATTTTCTTAAAGAAGTTCTTTAGATCTTATCTGTACAGTATGATAGGGCATAAGGTCACAATGCATTTAGTAATTAAGTTTCACAGAAGCTAACAACCAAGCTAGGCACTGCAATCCCAAGGTGCAACATTGCAAGTTTTTTTTGTTGTTGTAAAAAGAAAATTGTATGAGATGTAGAATGTAGATACAATAAGTTTTCACAATCATTACATAGTACTGGCCAAAAAGGTAATGTCACTAAAATTAATATAGAAATATTAAAAAGTAAGCCTTTTAGTATTTCTATATTAGTTTCCACTATTAAAATTTGTTAAGTGCTAAGGACTAACAGCAAAATATGGAAATTTTGAATCAGCAAAATATTGAAATTTGGAACAAATCTCATACAAACTAAAAATGTGTATTTCTGAGAAAATGCACATTCATGACTTTCTATTTACACCCTATCACATAATAAATTATTTTGATCAATCAAAATTTGGCTATGTTTGGACAAGGTCCTTTTAGCTTTTATGAATTGTGAATGAATTGTCAATTTTATTACATTTGAGTATAGTTTAACACAAAAAGGACATGTACAGTCAGCAAAAAAGCTAGTTTGCACCCGTCCAATAGTAGCTTGCACTGGTGGGTGCAAACCTATGCTGCTGACTGTACATGTTAATTCCACAACAATAATTATAAACAAGAATTCGAAACTCACCCATTGGTTAATTAGATTAGCAGCAGCAGCCCCATCGTCGAAATTGACTTTCTCAAGACCAGCATCAAACACTTTGATAGCATCTGTCTTCAACTGTTCATTCAAGTCATAGTCACCATCTTTAATATACACCTTATTAGCAACATTTAGAGTTACTCCCTTTACAGCTCTCAATTTTTGGGATACACTCGTAAATGCTGAACGAATCTAAAACAACATACTTAAATCAATTGAATATAAATTAAAGTTCTAAGAATTTTATCATTCAAATGAGTTGGACCCATAACATGTAAATATGTATTATGTTGGCGCCTTGTTCATGTATGGGAGCCTCCCTGAAAAATTATTTAGTTAAATTTCTAATCCAATATTTATGTTTGGGTCAACGTTCTACACCAAATACCTAAACTTCAGGTTTGTAACTCATTTAGTCTATGAGCTAGAGACCTGTGACACGCGGACAAACGGACATACAGACAGCAAACTGATACTAATAGGGCTCCATTTTTTGCCCTTTGGGTACAGAACCATAAATATCAATCTTTTTCATATTCTTTAAACAAACACAATATCATTTTAATACAATGGTTATATATTTTTCTCTATGTATATTATGCTGATGACAATTAAATAGGTAAATAGATATACTTACAGCATCATCATTAGGAATGCCGAGTCCCTTCAACAGTTCAGAATGAGCAGCACCCTCGGATCCTAAAGCGACAAGGGCAAGTACAAATTCAGCTGACAGTGGTGAGGACACCACATTCTTAGTCTTGTCCAATTCCTACAAACATTTATAAATATTGAAGAAGTAACGGTCACCATATCCCATGCAAATAGGATGACCTTGACAGCTCCAGCTAACTTCATTTGTCTTCATTTGTTTATTTGTCAGTGAAATAAGCAGGTGCTGACATGGTTATCATTTAGTATTTGGCATTAGTAATTATTTTTCATTTTATAGAAATTATAATAAGTATTACTGTGAAAAAATCATAATCTCCATTATCATAAAATAATATTAAGTAAGTATATGCATGCTAAATAACTTTATCACATTCATTAAATAGAGCACAGTAAAAATCATCTAAATTCTAAAGTATTAAAACAAACTCAGGAAACTTTTGTATGTTGTATTGGATCAATACCTTCAAAATAAAATAAAAATAGATAAACGACTTACATTACAAAATCTGGCTGAAAACTTGGCAATGGAAGCAGAGAGGGCTTTAGAATCCATGTTAGAACTCACTGTCTGGACTGCCGCAAAAAGAACTGCTGTAAAGCAAATATTAATTTGGAGGAAAACTAGCGGTAAATTTTACTTGCTTTGCTAAAGGCGTGTAACAGCTACTGCTTAGTCAGAGGGAATGATGTCATACTTCGTGGCGGATAGACTTTTATAGGATGCGGAGAACATAACATAAACACGAAAAAACCGGCATGGGGTTTCAGTACACGATAGCATGATAATATTATCGAGACGTGCCTTACCAAAATAAAATTACAAAGAGTAATAGAAAATAAATAGTTACAAATGCAAAAGGAAGTGCGGATCCACATTGATCGATGGTTTATAGTTGTTTCTTGATATCAAATAATTACTATCGAAAATAGATAAACCGATGATTAATATTCGTATCGTGCATAACAAGATTGAAGTCGCAGACAGTACACTCGCTGACCAATCAAAAGTTTGCTGCTCATTAAAACAGTAGGAGTAGTTTTCGTAGTTATTTTACACTTAAAAAGTTTTATCACCTGATTCACAGTCCTGAAAAATGAAAACTGATTTTTTAAATCAACTTTTGTCCCAAAGAGTAAATGTTTTGTCCTTTTGACTTGACACTTAATTTTTTCATCTGTGCTAATCATAACTTCATCAAATTTTTTATCTCTGTCTTTAAGGGGCATGAGACGGGCCTGCCCGCGAAATTCAAATTTAATTTGGTTCTTCGCATTTTTTAAACTAATACGACAACGTCGGCTTATGGCATTTTCAATTGCGACAATGGCAGTATCATTCTTACAGGTTTATATAAAAAATTTAACTTGAAAGGGTCCAGGTTGAGAAATTAGTAGTATCGACTAATTCTGACAGATTAGTCGATTCTTTTTTTTTTTTTTTTTTAAATAAAGAATACTAGCCATGTTAAATGACTAATATTCCCCTAAGTTCCTCTCCAATTAAGCGTCAGGCTTGTGCTAGGAGTAGGTACGACAATAGTGAATATACAATAACCGAAAAGTCGACGGTTCAAACCCCGCCCGTTGGGGCGGGGTTTGAACCGTCGACTTTTCGGTTTTCAGTCCACTCCTTTACCGGTTGAGCTATTGAGGCTAATTTCTTAAACTGGACCCTTTCAAGTAAATATTTTTATATAAACCTGTGAGGATGATACTGCCATTGTCGCAATTGAAAATGCCATAAGCCTACATCGTCGAATTAGTTTAAAAAATGTGAAAAACCAAACAAAATTTGAATATCGCGGACAGGCCTGTCGCTTCCACCTTAATCTATTGATGGCTACACTGGCATACACATACAAGCGTGTGGATGGACTATAAAAAGATGATAAAACCATAGACATACGATTTTTCGCTACGCTCAAAGACTGACAAAGCGAGGGAGCGAGAGTAGTTAGATAAGATACACTGCCGCGAGCGAAAGCGACATAGCGAAACAAGATGCCGATAATAGACTACAGGCCCATGTTTAAAAATGGGTGGGTCATATGAACCACCAGGTGACGTATACAGGACGATATAAGAGCATAAAATAATAAGTTTCAGCACTATGCCGTCACTTGTAAGCTGTCCAACAGAGTGCTGGTGAGAATTGAAAAGTGCAGGTAGAGTGAGTACATTTTGGTCATATATTTTTGTACGGCATTTTTACCATCGATAGATCCATGAAAAATAATAAGAAAGCGCGCAGTGCCGTAAAAAAATGGTGCGCCACAAAGTCAGTAAATGTTTTGATTTTCTGACAATTTCCGGGGTAAATTTGGTCATTTGATTCTGTACGGCACTAGTTTCATACTGTTTCAATACAGCCTCTAATTCATTATTCCGCAACGCCGTACAAAAATCAATAATTATCTTAATTTCATGGTATACTTAATTTTTAAAGCTGTAAAATCATTTGACTCTGTACGGCAACTTTTTTTTTAACATGATAGTGTAAAATACTATTGTTATATAGTATTGCCGTTCAAAAGAAACTGTTCTAAAAAAAATTATAGATAAATACAAAAACTGAAATTTTTCAAATTATTGCAAAAGTTTAAATATTCATAGATTAATAAAATATAGCAGTTTTCTACGTTTTTCCCTTGTTTTAAATAGTATTAAGATAAATAAATTAGGAAAAAATTATGCCGTACATTTTAATGCAGACCATATCTTTTAGGCTGATGAAAATGACGCTACCATTTTAAGGGTAGTACTTTATGGCCATCTGATACTGTACGGCATTAACATATTTTTGAAGAGAACAATTGATAATATGATAAAATCACTATGCCGTCTAACTGAAGTGAACGGGTGTGTATATAATTTCCACATCCCCTACAAACCTTTGGACCAACGAAAATGTACGGCATGTAAAAAAATATTATCTATGCATAAAACACTTTCAAAATAAATTAATTTTATGTTGTTTCAAATCACCCCCCGGACCACGGAAAGAGAGGGGGTTGCTACCCTCAATTTTTTCCCCTTGTCGCATGATTTTTGTACGGCGTTGCGGAATAATGGATTAGAGGCTGTATTGAAACAGTATGAAACTAGTGCCGTACAGAATCAAATGACCAAATTTACCCCGGAAATTGTCAGAAAATCAAAACATTTACTGACTTTGTGGCGCACCATTTTTTTACGGCACTGCGCGCTTTCTTATTATTTTTCATGGATCTATCGATGGTAAAAATGCCGTACAAAAATATATGACCAAAATGTACTCACTCTACCTGCACTTTTCAATTCTCACCAGCACTCTGTTGGACAGCTTACAAGTGACGGCATAGTGCTGAAACTTATTATTTTATGCTCTTATATCGTCCTGTATACGTCACCTGGTGGTTCATATGACCCACCCATTTTTAAACATGGGCCTGTAGTCTATAAGTCATTGTTTACGTGAGTATCGGTCCGTAAGAGTTCGGCCTGTTCCAAGTCGAGGTGATTTTTTGCATTTACTAAATAATTTTACTATTAAAACGTAAAATCTATGTCCTGCCACCATGGTGTCTTGTTCAGTGAGCGAATGTGACGTTACAAGACGTTATAATCCGCGTAAATACACGTTTCACAGGTAATTACTGATTATTTATACTAATTGTTTATAATAATTATTTCATCATTTGTTGTTTGAAAATTAGGCAAAATAGCTATTGGAAGCTTAGATGATAGGTTTCCCTTAAGACTTATCATCAAATTACATTGCTAAATGAAGAATTTTTGGATATTTTGTGTATTTAAAAACGTTTGTTTACGATAGGGATTGACAAAGTAATGACGTCACAAGTATCGATAGTCGATAATCGTGTCTACCGGTAGGTTTGATGTGATACGTTTCATGTGATGTATGTAAAATACAATATAAAACACTAGGTACTTTCCAATAAAAGAAAAGAACGAAATAAATATTTTCACTAATTTTTATTTTATTTAGCGTGACTTAGATTTCATATACAGGGTTAAGGGTAACCCGTACATTACTGTATTTAAGTGCTTATCGGGGAGGTCATTAGCTATGAATTGAGCGCCATATATACTATTTATTTTTATTAACTTGTCACTTAGACATTATATCAGAGTGTTATTGTAATTAATCAAATTAAATTTACTTGCACCCTTTAAAAAAATAAAGGTGGAAAACCAACAAATTCCGGTAATTTATATGAAAATCCCAAAAATTGCTCTATTTCTCAAAAAAAAGATTTTTTAAAAACGTCTTTTAATAGTTTTCTATCGAAATATCAATAAAAAATGTTATAAGGGGTTAAAATAACTATAAGTATCTCAGAATTCATTAATAAATTATTTATATAAAATATTAAAGTCATTTCATTAATAAATAATAATCTGTTACCTAGCTTTAGCTTTGTTACTATTTGTGTATTTGAAATGTATTTGATTTTTTAAGATTATAAGATGCTTTTTACTTCACTTCGTTAAACTAACTCATTAGTGTCCTATGATTTCGCCAGTAAGACTATCGATAATACAAATGCTAAAGTCAGGACAACTCTATTTCACGCACACATTTACGTTTCATTTTTTGTAACACCGTTAATCTGTCACTGTTAGTCTTGTAAGTCTTTGGATAAAACATTGATCATTGATAAAAAGTTTTCTATGGTGTTTTTGTTTGTCGCAAGATATCAAGTCAATAGTGGCAAGCGTGTGGTGCCCGTAGTCGTAGGTACAGCACGACAAGGATCTTTTGGCGCTTGAATGACATTGACAGGGGGGCGTAGTTGTAGAACATAGGCTGCCAGCAAATAAAATCTTCTTAATTTTGGAGAATATGCTAAAAAATATGTCAATGTTGAAAATCGAAGAAGTTTTATCTAATTTTAACTGCAAGTAATATAGTTATAAGATACAGATACACTTGTGCTGTATCTATTAACAGTATATCGTGATGTTAATGGATATGGAACGACTCCTATATTTGAACAAAAACAGCGAATTTCAGATTTTTTACTTAGCAACACCACTTACAAGGGGATAGCGATAGTAGATAATCTATGGGACAGCGTGTCACTTCACAAGATGGCGGCGCTAGTTCTTATTTTAGTCACGCGTCAAAAAATCCTTGTCGCACTGTAGTTCATATTCTGTGATCTCGGTTTGTTTTGAGTGGACTTTTCTTTGGCGGGAAAAGAGAAGCGCGAAATTTAAATTAAAGTAATTTGTTTTCTAATAATTAAAGTTAATCACACTAATATTATAAAGGCGAAAGTTTGTATGTGTGTGTGTGTGTGTGTGTGTGTGTGTGTGTGTGTGTGTGTGTGTGTGTGTGTGTGTGTGTGTGTGTGTGTGTGTGTGTGTGTGTGTGTGTGTGTGTGTGTGTGTGTGTGTGTGTGTGTGTGTGTGTGTGTGTGTGTGTGTGTGTGTGTGTGTGTGTGTGTGTGTGTGTGTGTGTGTGTGTGTGTGTGTGTGTGTATGTTTGTTACTCCTTCACGCAAAAACTACTGGACGGATTTGGCTGAAATTTGGAATGGAGATAGATAATATCCTGGATTATAAATCCACGCGGGCGAAGTCGCGGGCATCGGCTAGCTACCTATATATTTTTAATACTTTTATTAAATTAATGTGAATTCGTGGAAACTGGCAATTAAGAAAAATAAAATGCCAGCTGACAAAAATGATTGTAGCAGAATAAATTTTTTGTTGAATTAAGTATTTTTAATAAATATTTTATATTAAAAAACCCGTGAAGTGCGAGTTCGCATCGCACACGAAGGATTCCGTACCATCGTAAAAGATATTATATATACTCAATATAGTAACACTTTTAAGCAGAAAACTGCGCCATCTACAATTATTATGTGATTTAGTAAATTAATTTATTCGTGAAGACATTTTTGTTGTGATGTAACCACAAATTCACGGTTTTTGGATTATTCCCTTTACTTGTGCTATAAGACCTACCTACCTATCAAATTTCATGATTCTAAGTCAAAGGGAAGTTCTTGATAGACACAACGGACAGACGGACACATAGCCAGACAGTGTATATCTACTAAGGGTTCCTTTTTTCCTTTTGAGGTACGGAACCCTTAAAATGGAGAGAGAGCGTCAAACTGTGGAATACAAATTCCTTGATATCGATACAGTAACGGAAATTTTCAGACATGAAGTAAAGGGACCTAGACAGACAAAACGCCTTTAAAGTATGTATGGCTGGTGGTTGCATGGGCGATTAACCCCAATGGGCTTTGAAAAATGTTTAGTTTTGGATCAATTTGTGTACAAATAAGGCTTTTATTTCAGCAAGGGCTGTAGAAACTTCGGGTTCATATAACGGTATCAATCAGTGAATGGATTGTTGAACGAAGGAGTTCAGCGTAAAATGATTTGCAGGGACATGCCATCAGAGCTATAAGCACGACCTCCTTAGTGCAGGTACATACTTTTGAATCGTCGGTTTGGAATGCCTTTCCCACCAAGAACCGTCGGAACTCTTTGATTATACTCGAGGTAAAAGTAGTCATTGTATCTCTCCAGATCTTACCATACAGAAACCATATCTACTCGTGCAAAAACACATCAATCCGTTAATGTGTTGAGACATGATTGAAGGACAAACCAAGAAACAAACACATTTTCTCATTTATAATATCGGTACAAAAGTAGATAATCTTGTACGATGGCATTTGGTGCGAATCCTAATCGCACTTGAGCGGTTTTTATACCTTGGCTACGTAGTACGGGCTAGCTACGGCGGCGGCGCGGTATAGAGGACCTTGCGAACGGCGTAGACGTATTGTCTACGAACTATGAAGCCGAACAATCAACAACCATTCTTCAAAGCCACAATATTAACTTTTCTGTCGCTGGATTCCATTAATTCATTAGATATTAGTACTTAAATTATTATTATCTAAATAATCAATCCATCTGTTAGAGTATAATCACCTGTCGATTAAGTTAGAGTCTGAGTTTAGGTACTTTGCTTAACAACTTTAACATTCAACAACCTTAATAATTGACAGAAGTAATATGATTTTTTGACAAGTAACTTACTAGTAAGTAACTTTTATACATATACTTATAACTTTTATATATGTATATACTAATCGATCATTAATAAATATTTAATTACTACGGAAACAAACTCTGGTAAATAATTTAAATAAAATAAAATAAAGTAAACCTATTTATTGCTAATCTACTGCTAGTCTTTCTAAAACTAATATTCTTTGTTAAATGGCAGAGAATAATGGCATGGAAGAGATTTTCGATCCAATAAACAAATTCTGAGTACGTGCCTATATATGGTTAATGGTACCTATTTCACGATTTGCAGTCCAAAAACAATTTAATTTTGAAAAAGAAAATAAAAACGTCACAATGTCATAAAAATCAAACTCAAACTAGAAAATTTTAAGTGCCGTAGGTTATATGTAATTTTTGAAGTTTAAATAATTTAAAATTGCAAAAAAATCTCAAAATGCTCATCACTTCATCATGCAAGATAAAGGAATTATTGAAAAAGAGCGGAATAAGGTTCTACAGTTTATGTTGTCCGCCGCGGCGCTCGACTTGCTCGCCCGGCGGCGGCGTGCCCGGCGCGTGTCGCCCTTCTAATATCCCAGCAAACCCTTGCTGTCCACACTACCCTAAAACAGCTTTAAAACGATACAAGTACATCTCGCTCTTCATATGTTTGCCGCTCATTCTCTTTCAAGCAATCCTCGTTAGCGGATGTGCTCCTACGCACAAGACAGAATGTCGCGATTACGAGTATATGCGCATCCGCACGAAAAAATATCCATGGGGTAGCGGTCAAGAAACCCTTTTTCATAACGAACACGTAAACTTTCTGCCGGGTGAATGCGTACCACCACCGCTCGATTGTGATTGAACCTATCCTACTAATTAAACCGATATTTTACACGATTCATTCATAACCCTAAGTACATACGACCGATACCTTCGTATCAATGTCTCGTTTACGGTTGCAAGAAAAATATAAATAGAACACCAAGGGTCTGCGAGGGAGCGATGCGCACGCATCGGAACGAGAAAGGGCGTCAGTCGGCGTCGGCGCGCTAATGTTGGCCTAGAGCGTGCGATCAATAGTCGCGCTGACGTCAGTGTGGTGTCGCGCCATTGGCCCACCCGGCATTATTAAATAAACCTCCGGGGCGAGTGGCGCTGAACGTCGCCCCGCGGCACAGCACCGCAGCACGCGGCGGGCCCGCGCACCGCTCGCGGCTCGCCGCCCGCCATGGACGACATGCCGGACCTGTCGCACCTCACGCCGGAGGAGCGCGCCATCATCGAGGGTGTCATAATGCGCCAGCGACAAGAGGAGCAGCGAGAGCACGAGATTATGAGGTGTGCCCGACCCTCCTCCCCCGCCGCTCACCACCGACTCCCACCCCGTTCCATCCCCGCTCGCCATCTTTCTCTAATGCACCATATGTGATAATGTTGTGAATGTGCTTTTATTATAATTTATCCAACTTAATGTACTTGGAATGATCCTACATTATCTCGGTTCTTGCAATAAGATTAACATATAATCGAAAAAATGTGCAGTTGAATAAGTTCCGTAACTCGAATATTTATAACTCAGCTTTGATATCGACGTGAATTCAGTGTCATATCTGCGCGATCTCACAGCGGTGATTACGTATGTATAAAATAGACGAAATCGTCAGAGTACCTAGATATGAGTAGTTCTAAACACACAACTTTTATATTATTTTTTCATTTTATAATACTAAAAGTAAATAAAATAAAAAGAGCAATCTTTTGATTTTTCTTTTTTCAAATACATTGCATGATGTGTTTTAGAGAGTGAATAACACCTCTTAGCTACATAATTAAATTATAACCAGCTACCTTCCTCCCAGTTGCAAAATCTTTTGGCATAATACTAAAGTGCTCACTAAGTTCCTATACACTAAGCTCTCTATTATTTATTTAAATGGCTTTCCAAATTTGAGTGAAGAAATTAGAAATATATTGTTATTTAGTATTTTCTGTGTAAACTTCTATATATAATATAGGTATGTAAAGTAGGTTGCACTGGTTTCTACTTAGTTATTGACGTTAAGTAGACGCTTCGCTTGCGGGAGCGTGGATGCAGTAAGATATTTTAGTGACCTACTTTCAGACCTGCATAACACTACTAAAGCAAGCCTTGTGAGCGCTTTGTGTTCGCATGCAATTTACACCACTATCTATAAAGAATGTTTAACAAATACCTAAATATCCATCTCAAAATAGCATAAAACAAAATCATAATCTGCGTTTGTCTGTGCATTATCTTATATCTTCTTAACTTTATTTGTATGTTCTTGGGTACCTACTGGCTCGATACTATCTATACTAATTAATAAAATTGGAGTGTCTGTCTGTTATTTCGAAATAACTACCTCATATTAATCTCATATGGTGTGGTTATTTGAATGATACCATAACTGAATCACACGTTTTTAAAATTTTGTTCTGGTGTTTGAACGGGCTAATCTTCGGAACGGCTGAACCTATTTTGACAGGATTTTCACAGACGAGTAGAGAATTGACCAGGGAGTAACATAGGCTACTTTTTTAACCGACTTTCAAAAACTTGAACTCATTTTCAATCAAAAATCAAAATGGGTCACATTGTGCTGAAAAATTGAGACCAAAATTCTTGATTACGTTCAAAAGGTATAAGTTAGGTATGAGTATATACCGTTTTGATCGAAATAAAGTCACAGTAAAGTTCCAACAGCTTTCATTCGTTTTTTGCTCTTGTTAAATCTTATTTCTAAAATTACACCATTATGTTCACCAAGTCCTCATTGTAAACTTTCCCTGAAAAAATCGAAACATCTCGCAACACCTTTTAGTTGAGAAGTATTTCGATATTTTTGATGAGAGGTATATTATGTTATACAAACGAACCACTAAATTTCAGATAATTCGAGCAATTTTATGGTATGTGAATGCGTTACAATACTATGCTTTAAAATACTAATATTTTAATCATTATTCCTTGGAACATTTCGGTATTTTACAAGTAAAGCCGTTTCGCATGCCCGGCTCGCTGCAATCGATTTTGTATGTAGATAAATAGATAGACTACATTATACTATTATCTGTTACCTATGTATTCCCGTATCGTTCAACTGATTAAGTAGAACCTTTGTACAGTTAGTGCTGGGACTTGCTGGAAGGTTTCTGACATGGTATCGTCAAGAAACAACAGAGGTCAGAGGTTCGATTCCGGGCACACACCTCTAATTTTTTTAGCGATTTAAGCAAGGTTTTAAGCAAATAAATGTTACTTGATTTAACGGCGAAGAAAAACATGCGAGGAAAGCTGCATGCCTGATAATTCTCCTCAATGATTTCAAAGCTGTGTGGCCAGCGTTACAGACTAGGGCCAAACCCTTCGCATTCTGAGAAGAGACCCGAGCTCAGTAGTGGCCAGCCCACTTGATTATGATGATGATGATGATCATCGTCAAAAACACAGCTCAAACCGCTGGTCCAACAAGTTTGAAACGCTTATAGGTTCTTTCTTTATCTTTTAAACACGTAAACACTCAATTTTTACAAATACATCCAATGCTACTGCAGTCTTCATGCAGTCTTTGGGTTTTGATAACATGTATATTAACCATTTGACTTAATTAAAGGCAGCTGTTTTGAAACAAGAGATACCTATTATATATTCATTCTTAAAATTCTCAGAAAAACCTAAAATCAACAACAGAGGGTGCTAATAACTGAGCGAACGAAAGTATATTCCACGACAGGTTGACATGGCAATCGGGGTATGAGGTGGGGATACGCCTCGCACACCCGCACGTCACTCGCGCTCGCCCGCATCGGGTTAGTGCGGGGGTTGTGCGAGTGTGCGGGGCGTTCCCTCCCCGATTGCCATTTCAACCTGTCGCGTAGGTACCTACTATAATATATACTATAGGTAAGTAATATTATGGCATAATATTTTCGACAACGCGTTCAATTGTAGAGTTCAACATTAACAAATACCTGAATATATAAGTTTAGATATTTATGTTTTGCAGTTACATAGTCGTAGTCAAATATAAAATCCAAACAAAACCTGCTAAGGCATGCATAAAAATCCAAAAATATTATTATCATGATGTACTTAATTAGGTAATGTTCTTACATTTTTTATTCATGACAACTAATTATAAGCAATTACAAGTGGACAAAGTACCATATATAATGATTAATTATTTATTGTAATAGCTCCTACATAAAATACTGGACGGGATTAATTTCCTAAATAATTTTTCCATTTTGTTTCATCATAGATGAAGAGATTTTTTTAAAAATATGTACATATACGCTCGTTTTTGCGTTGATGTAGACACTGTAGTCTCCCAGTACACTATCAAGATATACCTACTGCATGCAAAATCTAAAGTTTCCAGACTTGCATTTCTCAGTTTCCATTTTGTTTAGATTGAAACCCAAAAGGAACCCCGTCAAATAGTAAATATATTAAATATATATAGTAAATACTAAAAAACTTTTTCTAATGATAGAGTTAATATTTTATTTATTTAAATTAGAGCCTCGATAGCTCAACGGTTGAGGAGCGGACTGAATTCCGAAAGGTCGGCGGTTCAAACCCCACACGTTGCACTATTGTCGTACCTACTCCTGGCACAAGCTTTACGCTTAATTGGAGGGGAAAAGGGAGCATTAGTCATGAATCATGATTAGCATGGCTAATATTCTTTTAAAAAACAAAAGAAATATAATTTAGTGCTCAAAGGTATATGTACTTAGTAAGTGCCCCGTGCGAACACAATAATGAATAGCGTTATCCTTGTATATATTCTCTGAAAGCCTATCCTATTCAGTTTCACGAAGCAAAGAGGACTTGAGGCTGGCTGAATTTCCAACCACCTCAGCCGATATTCTCGATAACATTGTACTTTCTATCAAGATATTGAGCATCGTTCGCCACAAGTTTTTAGACCCTTATAAGTAGGTATCTTAAGAATTCTCTGCATTTTACTGGAACAAATCATTAACATGTACACTCGTAACTTATCCGTGCGACAAGTTTTATTTAAATGTTTTATCCTTATATTGAATTGTACATATATATGGAAATTACTCAACAGGATAAGTTCATAAACGAAAATTCTTACTATATACGCTTTTAACAAGTAGGTAGTTACCTAATTTGAAAAATCCGACGGCGGCTTACACCGCATTATGTTTGGTATTAGTCAGTCAGCCGGTCTGCTTTTCCTTTTATTTATTTAGATCCTCCAAGGGAATAAAATCAAAACCAAACTTTGAAGTATGGTAAATCATAAACAGTTAATCAAACGGGAATGTGTTGCGGAACCGGTTTTGGAAACCTAAATTTGAACTCTAGAAGATGTAGACTGTATATAGTTTAAAGATTGTGTATATCAAAATTAGCAACATTAATAGAATATTATCGTTTAATGGCAGGCGTAAACAAGACGAAGTAGCGGTGCTCGAGCAGACTATTCGTACCAGAAACGAAATGCACCGAGCAGCCGGAGTAGAGCTAGCTGCCACCTGCCACATCTGTCTGAAGACCAAATTCGCGGACGGCGTGGGCCATTCTTGCCACTACTGCAGGGTCAGGTGCTGCGCGAGGTGTGGTGGGAAGGTCTCTTTACGCTCCAATAAGGTAAATTAACAACTTTCAGATTTTGGACAATTTTAGAGATTCCTTCAATGCTTACCTTTGCTACCTCACACATATCTCGCAAAGGCTTCCAAGATAATTCCTAGAGAGCACGTCTGTACCACTGCACAAAATCAATTTTTCCATCTTTCAATTCATTAAAATAGTCCCCAGTTTGCATGCATTTGAAATTTTTCATGTTTTGTAGAGATCAACAAAATATGTCAAGCAATACAATTTTTAATGCAATGTCCCGGGTCCTCGCACTTACTTCCTGAATAATCATGCACTTTTTAGAGGAAACTAAACAAATTCTTAAATTCTGATCAATAATGTTTCCTGTAAAATATAGCTGCAAGGATATTTAAGGTAATAATAACTTACAGGTTATATGGGTTTGCATACTCTGTCGCAAAAAACAAGAACTGTTATCAAAAACCGGTCAATGGATACACAAAAGCGCCGGTCAAGATTCAATGCTGTGGCGAATGGAGTCCGATTTGAGAGGCTTACCTCCTCAGGGGGACACTTCGTTAGATAAAAGGCCGAAATTAGAGAGGGCACACAGCGCCGCAGAAAAGGAGAATCTACCTTTGCAAAGATCGGGGAGTGCCCTGCGGCGGCAGTACAGTCAGCAGGAGGCACGGTGTTATGGAGAGTTGGAAGGGCTGGCCCGAACTCATCCTCACCTCGTGCATCCGAGACAGAAGGCGGCGTACGGCGTGGAGGACACGGGCATGCCCGCGGCCGGCGCGCACGCGCAGCTGCTGCTGCCGCACGCGCCGGGCGCGCACCCGCCGCTGCCGCCGCGCTCCTCCTCGTCCGACGACGAGGTGCCCGAGTGCGTCTCCGACGAGAACGACGAGTACCGCGACCGTGGTGAGTGAGCACGCTCTCCCGCGCCCGTCCCGCTCTCCCGTCACCCGTGTCGTCACCGATCCCTTCCATCCGACCAACTTTTGTTTGCCACCTTACACGACAGCTACACTACACAACACGCAATAAACGTTTTACATAAACTTGCCAATATTATCGAGGCATATTATGTCTCCATTCATAAAAACTTCGATTTAAATTTACTTCATATTAACCCTCAACATCTTGGAGCGATACAGTTAAGGTGTTCCGTGCGAGGTATAGAAGTTTTCTTTTGTTAATTCTGTAGCGATTAATAAGTACCGGGGTAATTTAAATCAGTAAGAGATATATCCTAATGGCCACAAACTTTAATTCTAGAGCACCTAAACTTATCCATAGGTACATATACATACTTTATGTTTACATCATTTCTGTTCATGTAGTATATGTGTGAGAGAACAATAATTATGTAAGTATTCTGAATCTTCATTACTCCAAATTTTTTAAAAATGTGTTCATGTTATTTTTTTATAAACAGATACCTTCTTTCAGATAAAAGCATCTGCTTAGTGTTTGAACAATAATGAAACGTATCACATGATTATATTGAACTTTAAAAAAATGACAATCATTAAATATGTACAAAGTTTTTGATAATAAATATCGAATGCCGCGAGCGTCTCGCGCGCCTCTGCTACGCGCCCGGTTCGTTGTCGCACCGCGCCGCGTCGCCCCGCACCGCGCCGCGTACCCGGCCTCATCTCGCCATGCACTGTTCGCAGGTATTGCTAGAGATAGGAGCGCTCCCGGGGCTACGAGAAACCAGCGGCAAGCGATGTTAGATGAGAAAATGAAAAAATTCTTATCGGTGAGGGCGTATTTCAGGGAAATGATGCGTTGTAACTAAGCTAATTTTGTTGATGTTTCAGTATATTGTTAATTGTTATTGTTCGTTTTATAAAATCTACTCTGATCGACAACCTTTGAACGCTGTTAACCAAATTTCTATCCTTCTTCGTATATTTGAGACATTTGTCATCATACCAATCATTTATTCAGGCAGACGTACATAGATGTTTAAACATTTTTGCAGATTATCATAACTTGTTGAGTAACAATAGTAGGTACGCAGTTTTAGATGCAACATTCCGTACATTAGTGTACCTCTGCCATTTTATTACTATTGCTTGAACCAGTCAATGTCTTGATTTTGACAGAGATTCCATACATTTTGCATCAAGAATGCTTGTTTTGTGGACGACTTTATTTTTTTTCTAATTTAAAATTCATTTAAATGCTAAATTATGCTTTTATCGTCGGCACAGTTAATGTTATAAACATCTTTTAAATTATTTACTTATTATGTATTTAAAGAGAATAATTATGTCCCACACTTTCTACCTTAAGCAGAAATTCTTTTAACACAGAGATTTTTTCTGTCATTATTACAAAGCACTATCTAATTGTGGTTCAAGCAATGCATGTTTGGGCGAAAAGAAGTGTACTTTCTTGGTACCTATTAAATAGACCCCATGGGCGTGTTTGATGTAATTAACCGTTCTTTTATCTATAGTGAAACTTCAATAAGTTGGTCACACATTCTTTCCGCTTGCGCGTGATCACCGCTTTAATTGCGATTTATTTGTTTTGAAGCTGAACTTTTTGATAGGCTCCAAATAGTCTAGTGAAAAATTTGAATACAATATGAACAATGAACATAGAATTATAATTCTTATGAAGTTTAATATAAATATGCGGACTTAATACAAAATTTAACAGATAAATAAATTATTGAATCGGTTTCATAATTACGTATTTGGAATTACAAAAGAGTCGGTTCCGGGCGCGTACGGGCGCGCAAGTCGTTGGGCGGTAGTCGTAACTGAACCGTGCCGAGCCGTTGCCATTTATGCGTTGTCATTCTTAGGACAACTCGAAGCGTGTTCATCTCTTCGGCACTCGCACCTGCGCAGCACCAGCGTGGCTGCCAACAATTATTACAATTTGACTAATCACTCACCGGCGTCATACATGCCGGAGGCGCGCGGAGCGTTCGACGCGGGCGCGGCGCCCGCCGGCGGCCGCAGCTTCGACTCGGCCACGGACTGCCGCTGGCGCGCCCGCGACGATGGCGAGGGCTCGTACTTGCGCCCCTACGTGCCGGACGGAGGGCCGCGAGTCGACCGTGCCGTATATAAGAGTGCCTATTTGTGGGAAGACTCATCCGATAACAGACGGTTCACCGAAAGGAGAAAAAAAACTGTTCGCTTCGATGGCCACGAAGGTGCTGCGACATTCCCTCGAGGTGGTCGCGACGCCTCGGGCGCCCCGCACGACTGGGCCTCCTTGCGCTGGGAGGCCGAGCGCCAGACCAGCCAAGACTCCGCCACCAAAGACTCAGGCATCGATACCTCTAGCACTTTTACTTCCAGTGAAGACTCGAACAGGGGCGATTGCCCTAAGGTACATAATGATCATTGCACTTTTTCATACTAACGGTACCTCTTAGCTTGCTTTTTGAACCGAAGATTTACAGCTCACATAAATAAGTACAATTATTTATTCCATATTCAAATTAAAATTATATATTGGTTGTGAATGCAATTTAAACACTATTTCGTTTTATGAGATTATAAAATAGAATGCGACTATAAGGGTTACTTATGAATCGATGGATTGTTTAGAAAAAAAAACTAGGTAGGTATATATGTATGGGCTAACGATTAGGCATATTTGTGTTTGGCTGTAGCATGATTGCATTGGCAGGCATGAATCGTCCTAGTACCACTGAGTGTGCACTTTCGTCATTGCGACACACTTCTAGCCAAATTTGCTGATTTTTTTGATGTGACAATCATTTAAGCATTTTGATAGACCATATTTAAGCGTATATCGTTGCTAACAGTTTCCACTGAACTGGCAAGTTTCAACCGATGGTACGCGTATGGTTGGGCACATGGTTCTACGCAAGACTGTGGTAGAGGGCAGTTCACATTCCTCGGCCGCGATTCTCGGCCTGAAAGTGGTCGGTGGGAAAATGCTACCGGACGGAACGCGCGGTGCTATCGTCGAGAAAGTCAAGAAAGGTTCTATCGCAGACTTAGAGGGACAACTTAGAATAGGTTAGTATCATTTCTAATCGTTGTGTTTACTATTGTATGACCACATATCAAACATGCTTTTAATCAGCTGCGTCGCGCGTCGTTTAGCATTCATTGGTTAATGTGTAACATTATTCTGCCATAACAAGCATCAAGCCAACATTGAAACTGTACAAAAACATTGTTACAAAAATCTGTAGCTTTTTTGACTACGTTGTAAACTTGCAAAAACTATCCGTGGCGTGATTTGCCCTCTAGACGTGCTCAGCCTGGTTATAATCGTTGCACCGTGTTGCAATACACCACTGTAAACAGTAATGTGTTTACGCTACCTCTCTGCATAGGAGACGAAGTGTTACAATGGAATGGCATGCCGCTGCAAGGGCGCAGTGCGGAGGAGGTGGCGGCGGTAGTCGCCAACAGCAAGCACGACTCGCACGTCGAGCTCGTGGTGTCCCGCCCGCTGGCGCCTACCCGCCCGCCCGCGCAGTCATGGAGAACTCATAAAGGTAACCTGTTTTTTAAATTTTAATCTCAAGTTAGCTTATTCCCACAAATCCGTCAACGCAAATTTTAGGTTTTTTGAAATTTTATATACTAAAATCTTAGAAGCGGTTTATATTAAAAAGACAAAGGTTATACAAAATCTCAATTTTCAGTGTACGTTTATGGTTTCATCTGTACTTTGATATCTTAGTCGCTCAATTTTGTGATTTATAATTGTTATACTTACACCATAAATTTTTAACAATCATAAAAAAATGTGCTTAGCTAGATGTTGATACTTAACACGATTATGCAGTTTAAATTTTTTAAATCGAGTATACTGAAATGTGCATAAAATAAATGTAAATATTGTTAGCGTGCGTGTGACCCGTGGTGTTGACATGACGTTTCGTTATTCGTAGTGTAAGTTTATTGCGTGTGTTAATTTAGTGAATGAATGTAAAAATTGACTAAGTATGCCAAAATCGCTTTCACAAAAAAAAATACCTAAAGAGTTCCAAGACAATTTCGCTGTATTTCCTGTGGTTTTGGATCTCCCCATATTGTCCCTGTCTTAAAAAACACACTGTATATCTAATAGGCATTTTAGGTTGGTAAGGTTTTTAACCTTATGAACTCTTGGATTTCAGCTCACACATTTGCTGAAAATACAAGCCTTGTGGTAATGTTGTAGCAGCGAGCGACGCCCAGTGTCAGAATATTATAGTCGCGTAGCGCGTAGCTGTGTCGTAGCTCGCTACGGCACCCTATATTATAATTGACTTTCCCGTAGCAATGTCGTAGCGTTCACAGTTTTGGAAATTAAAATTCTTAAATAACAGTAAAAAAGGTACAATAGCAAAATAATTCTGAATGCCGTCGACTTCCGATATTTTTTGTAAAATTATCTCCATGCGGTATAATCACAGCTGATTCCTAGTTTTGTATAATCATTCCTACTCGGATAAAGAAGTTTAACTTCAGTATTGTAACAGCTTTGCTAATAGTCTTAGAGCCAGTGCGGACCAGACCTTCGTTATTTTATAAATGCTGAAAGTGTTTCTGCGCATTATCCCCTGGGTATTGGGTAAAGCTATTAACGCTCCAGGACTCCTCTCCTTTGTACTATGACAGCCTAATTTTTGTTTGTAGCTATGTATGTTCACTGCTGCTGCTGGCGGTTCTGTGTTTTCACGCAATAATATCTAATAATATACTTACTGAACTTTTTTGGTGGCAATAGCTTAGTGTTTAAGAGCCCCAGGATAGAACCCCGGATGACGTTTTTTTTTTAAAACAATATAGTCATGCTAATCATGACTAATTCTAATAACTAATTCCCCGTGCCAGGCGGGAGTGCGCCGGGGGTGGGGTTTGAACCACCAACCTTTCAGAATTTAGTCCGCTCCTAAACCGTTGAGCTATCGAGGCTCTAAACTAATATCTGTTTTTCAGAGGTGTACACCGAAACAATGGGTGGGTGCGAGAAACCAAGCGTATTAGTGACGTCACCGGGCTCGCCAGACATGCACGCGCGTCGCCGCTCTGCGCGTCACAACCACCACGTCGGCGTAGCTGGCCGTATACAGGTAATGCACTTTTTACACTTGTTACATTACCGTAAGTTCTGCCTCATACGATAAAGATAGCGATATTATTATTGTTCGACAGATCACTACTCATATTAAAAATGCGAAATTGTATTTGTTTTTTTTTTTCAATATAGAGCAACAAATTCAAGTAATTTTTGGCATGGATATAGTTAAAGACTTGGAGAAAAAAGCAAATGCCAAATTTGCTTTTTTCATCGTGGAAAATTAAAGAGTTCCCGCGGGAGTTTTAAAAACCTAAAGCCACGTGGACGAAGTTGTAGATATCACAAGTGTATAAATAGATTGATAGATATTGTAGGTACAATAAACACTTATTTAAAACTTTTTAGACAGTATGTATGTATGTATATACCTACTTTATTGCACCACAAAACACAAATATTACTACTACTTACTACTTACTTATTATTTACTTGTTTTTTCTTCCCTAACAGCTAAAAGTTTACTTCGACATCACGGCTCTTCAGCTGCTAGTGACCGTGGTTTCAGCGACTGGCCTGAGTCCGAGAACCGATGGCTCTCCTCGATGTCCGTACGCTAAAATCTTCCTGCTACCGGACAAAAGCGAGAAAAGCAAACGCCGGACCAAAACACTCGCCAATACACTGGAACCAAGGTGGAACCAAACATTTGTGTATTGTGGCATACGAATTACTGACCTCAAGAAACGAACTCTGGAGGTAGGATATTACGTTTCTCTTTGTTCTATTTACCAATTCACAATACTAATATTATATAAATTCGAAAGTGTCTGTCAGTCTACAAGCTAGCTTTTCACTTAATCGATTTCAACGAAGTTTGGTACAAAAATAGCTCTAATCCTGGGGAAAGACATAGGTTTAGGTTACATTAGGTTTTGGTCCCGCAAAATCAAAGTTCCTACGGGATTTTCAAAAACCTAATTCCACGTTCATGAAGTCACGGACATCATTTATTTAGAGATAGCTTGTATCCCGTATACGAGAATATGCTAGTTTTATCCCAAAAAAATCGAAGAGTTTCCTTAGGTTTAAAAAAATCTTATAATCATAGTCTAGTAATCAATACGGGAACTGTCCCGTATAACGTTATAATTTATACGTTTAACGTTATAATTTTTTCTCCGCTGTTCTTCCACAGTGTTATTTCTAATGGAATTTCCAAAGAAAATGTCTTACCTATTTATAGTATTATTATAATTGTATCTTTATTATTTTATCAATTTAAAACTTCATCACAGGTCACTGTGTGGGATTTAAATCGCTACGGTCCCAATGATTTCCTGGGCGAAGTCTTACTCGACCTGGACACCGTTATGATGAATCATGAACCTAACTGGTACATACTGAAACCACACGAGGAAATACCTGGATATAGCGTAAGTATCTACTTTTTATTATTATAAAATTTTAGTAGCTTGTCTGTTCAATTCGTTTTAAGAATTTAACAGTTCAAGCATCATTCGCCAAAGCACACTGTTCGAGAATTATCATTAAAGTTCGGCCAATTCACAACAAATCTTTATAAATTATACACTTAAACCTTCTCGAAAAATCTATCTAACATATATTTTATTCATGAAAACCGTTCGAAAATCCATACAGTAACTATATAGTTCCTGAGATTATCAGGTGAACACTCGTCCGAGGAAGTTTGTATTTTCATATCAGTATGGTCAAATTTTAATCTCAGGTGCCTATTAGAAATTAGGACATGAGTTTTATAAAGATGAAGAACCTTGAAGAAGAAGATGATTGGTACGCGCAATCGCAAGGCTTTACAAGTGGGGTGGTCAACTATCTAGCCATAAATGTTTCTGCAAATAAAAATCTTGTATCTTGTATCATAGCCATAACCAACTAGCTTGATAGAATCTGTTTTTCGAACCGGTGCGGTGGTAGAAGAGCCTTGTCATAGAATAAGTGGCACATGCTGTCCCGTATAAAATAAATAAATTCATTTCATTTAATTATTATTTAAGACGTGTTTTAATCCTAACAGCGATACCGGGACGACGACGTCGATGGCGAACATCTGTCACCACCTTCCACATCGACATCACGTCTCTCTGACTCGGACACCCCGAGCGAGTGTGACCTGCGCCGCCACCACTCGCTCTCCAGCCTGGCCTCTAGTTCCAGCCCACCGCCTCCGCATGAGGTCAGTTACACTTATTACTTAGCAATTTTTTTTAAATTCATTATAGGCGCAAGCGCTTGACCACAATCACGCCTTATGGAAAATGATGATGTGGCCTAATGTGTGTGATCCAGTAATAATTCAAATACATGACTGTCCAAAAAAAAGTATTGTGGTAATCTTTTTTTTAACTAGCCCTTGACTGCAATCTCACCTGGTAGTAAGTGACGATGCAGTCTAAGATGGAAGCGGTCTAACCTGGAAGGGTTATGGCAGTTTTTATAAAACCCATAATTCTTTGGTTTCTACGCGGCATCGCACTGGAACGCTAAATCGCTTTGCGGTGCGGCTTTGCCGGTAGAGTGGTAATTAGCCACGACCGAAGCCTCCCACCAGACCAGACCACAGATTTAGAAGTTGTAAAATTCCAAACCCCTGCCAGAATCAAACCCGGGACCTCCCACTAATAAGACCACAGAGCTTAAGTACCTATCTTTTCGCCAGAGAGGTCAGGGGATCTTTTCAGAGTGTATACGTACTTTAGTGAGCTTCTTTATTACCATAGCCTCTAAATGCCTGAAAAGATTTGGATGTAGGTATAGTGTAGGTATTAGATATAGTACCTACCTTCTTCTTCTTTGTCGTTACACTCTTGGCAGAGCGGTCGTGGTCATCATGAAGTGACGTTTTGGGGGGCAGATGTTACACGCCTCACGAGCATTCGCCACTTCTCCCTGCTGGTCGACATTCTGGTACACTCGTGCACGGCACCGCCCACAGCGGACTTAATTTGGTCGGTCCATCGCGTAGGCGACCTTCCTCGCCCTCTGGTACCCTCCACCTTGCCCTGCACCACAAGACGCTCAATGGAGTCACTCTCACGCCGGGAGACATGTCCGAAGAACTTTAGTATGCGACCCTGTACTAACGCCGAAAGACGTTGTTTAATGCCGAGTTCTTGGAGTATAGAGACGTTGGTGCGAAATTCAGTCCATGAGACTCCTAGCATCCGCCTCCAGCACCACATCTCCAGAGCATCAATCTTCTTCTTCTCGACTGTTCGCAAAGTCCACGTCTCCGCAGCGTATAGAAAAATGGGAAAAACAAGTGTCCGAACGAGCCTGATCTTCGTAGCTTTTGTGATGTTTTTGTTTTTCCATATTTTCTTTAGCTTGTCCATTGCAGTTCTCGCTATCGCCATACGCCGCTCTACTTCTTCTACGCAGCCCCCATTGTTCGAGATTAAAGCACCAAGATATATGTAGGATTGGACGACCTCGCAGTTCGCAATTCGAGTGACTTCGGGCGAATTATTATTGGCACGGTCTACAACCATCATCTTAGTTTTACTGCGGTTGATTTTTAATCCGAACTCTAGACTGACGCGCTCCATTTTGAGAAGTAGCTCTTCCATATGACGAGCACTGGTCGCAAACAAGGTAGTATCATCGGCGTAGCGCAGATTTGATATCTTGTAGCCTCCAATAGCAACACCGTCGGTCCAGTCTTCAAGAGTAATGCGCATTATAAGTTCAGTGTAAGCATTGAACAATAGCGGCGATATTATGCATCCTTGGCGAACGCCTGCGCTGGGATGAAAATTTTGTGATAAAACGTCATCCGTCCGCACCGATGCCGTTCCATCTTCGTAAAGGCGTCTGAGAAGATGAACTAAGTGTTGCGGTGTACCCATGTCTAGCAAAACATTCCACAGTTTAGGCCATTTCACAGAGTCAAACGCCTTCGAGAAGTCAACAAAGCAAATGTAAGTTGGTTTATTGAACTCTCGTGCCTTTTCTATGATCTGGCGAACAATAAGGATCTGCTCA
This sequence comes from Maniola jurtina, assembly GCF_905333055.1. NCBI lineage: Eukaryota > Metazoa > Arthropoda > Insecta > Lepidoptera > Nymphalidae > Maniola > Maniola jurtina. The sequence goes on from NC_060032.1 coordinate 9,110,966, forward strand.
CGCGTACCCTTTCCCTTAACAAAACCGGCTTGTTTTGGTGCTATCTCCTTAGACAAAAAAGTTTTCAGTCGCTCATTTAGAATGTGTAACAAGATTTTGCTAGCATGAGATATAAGTGCTATAAGTCGGTAATTGCTACACTTCTTGGTCGAACCCTTCTTATGTAAAGGAATGAAAACCGTGTGAGTCCATTCTGTTGGCCATGATCCCGAACTCCATATCTTGTTGCAGATGGTGTAGAAGATATTGACACCTACATCGCCTAAAGCCCTTATTGTTTCAATCGGGATTGCATCTCTTCCGGTAGCTTTCCCATTTTTGAGATGCATAATGGCGGCTCTGATTTCAGATTTAAGTATGTCTGGCTCCAGGTCCTCATATCCGGGCTCTGTATTGGGAAAGTTTTCCGACTGATTGTCCTGGAACAGGGACTGGCAATAACTCTTCCAAACCTCAGTTATACGATCTAGCTCAGTAACTATTATACCATCACTATCTTCAATAGCCCAGGTCTTGGAGGTGAGTGATTTTGTGATGGACCTGATTTTATGATAAAGATCTCTGGACTCATGTCTGTTAGCGTGAGCATCGATTTCGTTGCATATTTTACGAAGATAGGCATTATGATCCCGCCTGCATCCCGCTTGAATTTGCGCTGACAGTTTGTTCAAGTCACCAACCGCTGCCCCTGTTGCCTTCAATGCGCGCCTCTGTTGAACTAGTTCCAGTGTGCCATCCGACATCCAGTGTTGTCGTTTGAGTGCTATGTTGGGTAATCCAGAAGCTGCAACAGACTCTGTAATTAGCTTTTTGGTTCGTTCCCACAACACGTCTGGCGTCTCTTCGGCAGAGTTTGCATCGCCCCATTCTGCCCAGTGCTGTTTTGCAGTAGCGTAAAACTTTGAGCTATCCTTTACTTCGATTCTCCGCTGTTTAATGAGACTTCGAGCTGCTCTTAGTTTCAGTTTGAACTTCGAGATCAGTAGTTGGTGATCTGATCCACAGTCTGCACCAGGAAGAGTATGAGCATTTCTGATAGATGTTCTCCATCGCGATCTTATCAAGATATAGTCTATCTGATTGCGATATTTACCGTCTGGCGATGTCCAAGTATACAACCTACGTGGATGGTGCTGAAATAGGCTATTTACTATCACCAGGTCATTTTCAGTTGCAAACTGTATGAGACGTTCACCTCTTTCGTTGCGTGCTCCAAGACCAAATCTGCCCACACATTGTCCAAGCTGATTAGAGTTTACTCCAATTTTAGCATTAAAGTCACCCAGTATTACCAGAGCTTCTCTATTGGGGACTTTAGCGATGGTGGTCTCCAGTTCAGAATAGAACTTCTCTATAATGTCATCACTGGCAGTGCTGGTGGGGGCATATATTTGCACTATAGTAAGATTCACTGGTGATGCTTTTAGTTTGACACTGATAATCCGGTCATTGACTGCTTCAAAACCTATCACACAGTTCCTCTGGTGTGCGGGTATTAAGAGAGCAACTCCGTTCTGGCTACTGCTGTCATTGCCAGAAAAGTATACGGCATAGGAGTCAGTGAGGAAGTATCCATTACCTTTCCAGTGGGTTTCACTAAGTCCACAAATGTTCAGGCCACATCTGGTGACCTCCGTTGCCAAGATGTTAAGCTTTCCGGTGCTAAGTAAGCCACGCACATTCCACGTCCCTATCGTTTGGATTTGGCGTAACTTAACAGGTATTCCAGTATCTGAATTTCCATGGGAAGCCTGGTCTCCTGCTACCCCATGGCCGGTAGCACATTTCCCACCGTTTGCCCCGGAAGCAAAGCGGCGCCGGTTGCTAGGCGGATTGCATGGCGTCCGTGATCTCTCTGATTGTACTTTCATGATGACTTTCTTGGGAAGATACCTACCTAGTATATTTATATCGTTAGAATCCTTACACTATCCGGAGTGACACTTGCTTTAATTAAATCAATATGGCGGCTGTATGTATGGCGCTGTTTTCAAATGTAAAAATCTTGTAAGTTCGTTTTCGGCAGGGCAGTCGTGTTTTTGAATATTTTTAATTACAACCAACGAAAATTTAATGAAAATGAATGAAATGTTTTATAGATCGAAGGAACACGCTGCAGCAGACGAGATATGTCGCCAGCTGGTCGAGTCAGAACTGGCATGTCTAGAGAACGGGTAAGTAGGTAACATTTTAATATTTATGATCTTTGGTCTGTTTTAAGAAACCGGCCAGGTGCGAGTCAGACTCCCGCACCAAGGGTTACGTACTAAAATAAAAAAAAAATAAAAAAAAATGATACCCCACTTGGTAAAGTTATCTTACATTGAAAAACACATTTTTTTTGTGATGTAACCACAAATTCACGGTTTTCAGATTTTTTCTTTACCTGTGCTATAAGACCTACCTACTTGCTTTTCATGATTCTAGGTCAACGGGAAGTACCCTATAGGTTTTCTTGATAGACACGACAGACAGACAGACAGACAGATAGAGGGCAGATAGATGGACAACAAAGTGATCCTATAAGGGTTCCGGTATTCCTTTTGAGGTATGGAACCCTAAAAAGTTTTGAAACACCCTGTATTACTAGTAACTTAACCTTATTATTATAAACCTTATTACCTTATTGTCAAGTTGTTTGTTTGTAACACAGAGTGGCTACGTAGCGCGGTCGCAGTCGGCGGCCGGCGGTCGCAGCGCGTCTCCGCGACGCTCGCTGTCGCCGCCGGGCTCCGCGCCGCGCTACACAGGTTACACCTCAACGCAACCAACGACTATTACTATACACTCATGTTTCTGGATTACAATCAAGTGCCTCAACGTCTTTTAACATTTACCTCGAAAAAACCAACCTGTGTTACCAAACTTGTGATCGTGGTCTTTACAATCGTTGCTATTGGATGAATTTTTTGCTACAACTATTGAATAAAAAGGTTTGAAAGGTTTATGATAGAGCCTGGCCTGCCTACATTTCCGCCATTTTCTTTTTTTTTTTCAAAATAGCGGCCACGCATAGAACCTGTATTTTAATAGCTGGCACCAAAACAACCAAGTATTGTATGAGACAAAATCTTCTAAAATATCACGTTTCCGTGATATAAAGCTATCAAAGTTGTACTGGTGGCTAAACTGTTATACATGACACCATCGTACGACTTTGATAACTTATATCTTGAAAACCTGACACTTTGGAAGATTTTGTCTCATACAATAAATACTTGTTTGTATTGAAGCCAAGCCAGCTGTTGATTAATGCAGGTTTTATGCGTGGCTGCTATTTTGAAAAAAAAAAAAAAAAATAGCAGACTACTACGTGGACCAAAATCTTCAAAGCCCTTTATCCAGAATTGCAAGAATCACCCAATAGGAAAGATTGCGGTTATGATTCTATTCTATTGTATCGAAGTTTGGTAATGGAGAGGCATTCACCAGATTAAATTGAAATCGCGGAGTTTATGAGGCTCTTGGCCTATCTGATGAATGTGTTGCATGCGATTTACATTATTTACTCGTTTACTCGATGAACGTAATATCTGTACCTAATCTGATTTCATCTCTTTATCTCTTAAATTCAAATATCTTAAAGCTAAAAAAGCTATTCAAAAAACCTACGCCATATAACATAATACAGCCTAAAGCTTCCCCTTGTTATAATGTCTATGTCCTAGAGTTAGTTCCATCAGATAGGTGTGCAATCTAAGCATGACAAAAGAATAAAAATACATCATTTATAAACCTAAGTATTTTTATGTTACAATATTTCCTATAACTTAGATATAAATAAAAAGATATTTTTGGTAAAGTAATACCGTTTATATACTAACCATAACCATGTTTATAACCACAAGATGAAGGAGTTAAATATTTGCGGGTAGTTCGTCCATGAGTACCTATCGTTGAGTGTTTGCGCGTGGATGCGCCAGCGGACCGTGGGCCCGACCCCGCACGGAACACATCGTCGCGCGACTTGCACGTATCGCGATCATCACCACTTTACTGCCACTTACTATTCTACCTTCCTATCATTTTTGTTTCACGCATCTTCCGACCTCGTCCTCTACCTGAGCACGCTAACCACTAGACTTGTACAATACGTTGGACTCATCAATCCATCCGTGGAGATTATGGGTGCAACGTATTTTCAATGATCTCACTGAGTATATAACTGCATGCCGCTCTAATTAATTTTCAAAATCAACCAATCTTTCAAAGGCAACCTTCGTAAGTTACTCTCGAATTTATCTATTTATCTCAGTAATTTCTACTGTTATTGGCCACCGTCCGAATGAAATGATATATTTAAATTGAGCAACTTAATTGAACTAATGCTGTCTTTTCAAAAAAAATTCAACTTTGCCATTTTGTGGCAAGTTGTTTTGCTTAATACGAATGTCAGAGATAAGAGTACGCTCGTGTCTTTGCATTTTTGCCATTTGGAATGATATGCTAACAGAATGTCACTGCGTCATATTATTGAATTAAAACAATTCAATAGATGTGACATTGAAGCAGTTTGGAAGTGTTATGTTCTTCAGAGCATCACTAAAGTGCCAGAAAGCAGAATACGCTTAACATTTCAGTGTGCGAAGATCGAGGCGACGCATCGCGACTGCCGACGCACGCGTACGCGCCGCGCTTTCAGTCGCGATCCGCCACCGCCACGCCCACCACTAGTCCGAAGAAGCGACAGCTACCCCAGATACCGCACCAGGTAGGTTTCACGCACGGCCATTGGGCATCCTGGAAATCTTTAAAAGAGAAGATCTCATGCAATATTCTTTTTAGGATTTTGTACTGTAATAGAGTTGAGTGTGAATATTACGGGAAAAATAAAATAAAGTTTCCATATACATTTATATATATTTACGAACAAAATATATGTGGTCTCAAATAGATCAGCAAATTTTGTGGGGGTGGATTAATTTATAACCATTTATCCGTTTTTTTTCCAAAGTAGAGAACCCTCTGTGGGCGTTTTTTTTTAGAAAGATAATTAAACTGATGATGAATTTGAAGATTCTTGACTGTGTATTTAATTATGATATTTTAGCATCATTGATACGATAGTATTTTTTCTCTTGGAGAATCTTTTTCCAAAGTTCGGCCCCACTATCTGGATTCGGCAAATCCGCACCGTCAATCTATTGCTCTTTAACTTTGCGCTACTCTGAATGTAGTTCGGTGTTGAGTCGGCAATAATTGTCGCATCCTGAAAATAGAGCAGTACTATTATTACTACATTAGGCATAAATGCTTCCTAGACATAGCACTTTGTGCGTCTTCTTTTGGATGGTTTGTTCGCTACGTAATGTAAAGCTAGTCGAGTCGTTCAATCCACCTGATAATGAACTTTATGCAGCAGAGTGGGCAGCGGGCGATGCGCGCGCAGGTGTCAGCGGATCTTGAAGAACGTAAGTGGATCGCCCCGCACCACATTGGCGCCACACTCACCTACCGCAGCACGCCACAAGGTCAATACACCCATACCCTCACTTGCAATAGAGTTCATCCTCAAATCAAAAGCGCCATTTGACCGAATGTCGCTGTGTAAATAAGGCTGACAGACAATATCTAATAATGTCAGAAGCAAGGGAGGTCGTCCACGGCGACTTTTTGCAGCAATTCAGTAGTGTGTTTCGTTAACACGCATCTGAACCGTTACTTTTGGCTGTTAATCACATCTCCAACGCGCGACAGTAGCGTTTTAGTAGTGATACAATTGCATAGCATCGATTCAGCATCGCAAACTTTCTTTATTATATTTACCAATATTTACGTTGCCCACGCTGTGACTACTTTCGTAATAGCAGCAACAAAAACAACGCGATCGGCGTGGTCCGATCGAGTCTATCTTGCAACTGTATAGCGTCCACAGGCGCTCAGAGGTAGTCACTACATCGCAGTCTGTATATCGATTTTACATCACGTCTGAATCGATGCTGTATCGCGATAGTAGCGATGAAAAATCATTGTCACGTGGGCGAAGGTATACGACCAGTGGCAGTATCGCTGCCTTTTTGCGACTTTATGGATACTGAATCGCTGCAAAAAGTCGCCGTGGGCGACGTCCCTAAGATCCGTGGGTGTAACTGACTGATAGATACTGATAGATAGTTATAGCATTTGAGGAAATGGCTGAAATAAAAGTCTACATTCTATCGATGAACATGGATTAAAATTATCAATTATACGAAAATTACAATGTCAATTTCGATATTCAAGAAACACATCACTTCACCAGGAAGTTGTTTCGGTCTAAGTCTATATTTTACTGGACAAGAAACACTGCTTTTTGCTAACAAATTAGCCGTCTAGCGGAATAGATTTGCACTATGCATAATTTTTATAGATGTTAATAATTATGTTCTAGATTTTATACTTATATTACTTTGAACAATTAAGGAAAACATTTTAGGTCCCATAATAATTTGATTTTGCATTTCTATTATTTTGAATGCACATCTTTCTAGACATGGACGTAGCTACGGAGGAAGGTAGATATAACAGTTGATTTGAAAAATTACTCTTACCTCATAAAATATAGTATTAGCACATTTGAAACGCGTGACACATATTCCATTGTTTCCTAGTTACGCTCATGCCCGGATAGATCTTGCCGCAAAGTTGAATTAAAAAATTTTGGTATATTTAGTCTACCCGTTGCTAAAACTGAAGCCATCCCATGGGATGTGGACTGTTCAAACAAAATATCCATAATGATCTAGGGTGGGAGAGACACTATGCGGGTTTGTCGGACTCAGAATTGGCAGCGCGCGGCGGAGGCTGGGCGCCGCGACGCCGCCTCTCGCCGGACGCGGCGGCCGCGGACTCTGACCTCGAGTCCGTCGCTTCCGTCACCTCTAGTGCTTTCAGTACGCAGTCCGAACGGCCACGTCCCACGAGGATGCTAAGGTGATATAAATAACCATACGTATCCATCGAAATTACACCGATTCTGTGTTATATTAACTTTTCTAATCTATTAATTCCCTAGTTTTCGTCAAAACATTTTTGAATTCCTGAATTGTTTCCTTGTATTGAATAATTTGAAAATTAAATTTCGTTTTTGCCGAAAGATGAACCTAAAATTCTTAAAATTTGTTTATTCTTATTGTATGTAATCAGGTATTAAAACAGAACAAACAAATAAAATTGATACAATTGACAAACGTTTCATCTATATAATTTTTGATTTTATGTTAGCTTGGCCTTAGTTTTGTTTAACGTGTGATAAAAACCGATGCATGTGAATTTTCTGTTCATTATTGGTTGCTTCCATGCTTTACAGCCGGATGCAAACGCTTCCCGTTTACAGCACTTCTTCCTTTTGCGAAAGCTTTGCTCCTGCCCTTGAATGTTATTACAGTAAGGCGGCGGTTGGGGAGATTTTCAGTAAAACCCGCAAATCACTGTGCACCAATATTATGTCTCCAACGTTTTCGACACATCTCGCACGCCCCGCCCGCCGCCTGCGACGCATACTCTCTCGCAGTCATTCTGCTGGTGCCTATCCAAAAGTCTCCAAACCCTCACTTGTTTATGAAGGAAGTAGCAGCTATTCTGAATGTTCCGATCGAAACTATGATTCCTATTCAGGATCTCACATTTTTAAAAGTATAACGCCTAGTCACTTAAAAAACATCGAAAGCTATATCAGTGTTCCTAAAGAAAAACCTTCAAAAATGCGTCAAAAGCATCAAACAAAAAGGAAATTAAGAACACAGTCTAGTCACCATTACGAATTGTGTAATGATGTTAATTGTAACTATTACGATGAAATTCAAAATTCAAGAATCACCCATCAAAGGCATTTATCAAATACAGGATATCATAAAAAAACTAAAGCTTTGCCAGAAACTTACATTTGCGACGAAGTTATCGATACAGGTACCACTAATGCTTACAGTAAGCTATCAGAAATAAAGAAAATAGAAGACACTAACCACCATTTCTATGGTTATGCTAGTGATGATAGTATAGCAGAAACAACAATACATGTTAGTCTTGATAGACAATATAGTTTTGATATTGATAGATATTTAGACGAAACGCAAGCTGAGAATTCCAAAGATGGTTATAATAGCTTTGAAAATTATTGTTTAAGTAACAATATACATAACAAAAAAATCTTGTCTTTAGATTTAAAATCAAACTTTGATAACGTTGAAATATTATGTGACAGCTTCGATGGTGAGGAAAAATTTATGAAAACTGAATTTAACGAGAAATCTAAGAGGTATTACGAATTTTTATCACCTAATCGTTTAATACCATCAACGCCAGAAGAGAGTGACGCTATGTTTAAGAAAATGCACATTTCCAAAAAAAGCAAAAAATCTTTAAAGCAAACAGATTTTAATCAAGATCAAGAACTAGGGATATGGCAAAAGCAGGCTGTAAATAAAGTTCCTGTAATTCCAACATGTAATGGATATCACTCCCAAAATTCCTTTTCTCACCAAACTAATTTAGATAGATCATTTAAACACCCATTATCACCTTACATAAACAACGCTTACTCTCAAACACTTTCATACGCTGCGACCAATCACGTAGATAGAGAGTATAGTAAAATGGCTAATTCTTTGTCTGTCGGTCTTTCTCCCACGAACCTCGGCTCGCCCCGTGGTGTGCTCACATCCGTCGCCCCGCACTTGCCATCCGATGACACACATCATAACACCACCGAAGCGACGACGTATCTCCCTGCCGCTGCTGACTTCACTCGTGCTGACGAACCGAAAACATCCAACATACCAAACGAGGAGCGTCATAATTCACCAATTGCCAAAACCAATGAAACACGGATCAAACCCGTCAATTCGCCTGAATTGGAATGCAGCAATGACTACGGAGGGCGTGAGAACGACCGAAATCACAGCCAACAGCAGCCGCTCGAAAGGCGAGAATCTCGACGTGGACAATTCACTCGTAGTCTCAGCAACGCTGACGCTCCTCCTGATGAAAAAGCAGGTAAATGTCTATGTTTGAACTTCAGTAGAAATTGCAAAATGTAGAATCAAAAAATTCCAGACAAAATATAGTTTAACAAAAACTCAACACAATAAGAGTGTAGGTACCTAATTTAACTGAGGAAAATATAACTTTAGGTTTTTATATATTTTAATTTTCAATTTTTGAATGAAATATGAAAAAACTAATAACTAAATTATATATATCTCAAGACGGCAGTCTCAGCGATACTGCGCTTGGTGGAGCCAATGAAATAGAGCCTGTAAGCGACGATGCCCTCCTAAAAGCCGAACCAAGAGACTACTTCGGTCCTGGGATGGGAAAGAAGAGCAACTCTACGTCACAACTCTCGGCCACAGGTAAATTGAAGCAATTATTTACTGAACTTTCAAACAAGTAGGTAAGCACCTTAATCCTATTAGTTCTTTTCCCACTAAAACATGGAGCGCTAGAGCATTCTCTAAATACCTAGCCGATAGTAAAACTTTTAAATGAATATGATTATATTTAAGTTACTTCCAATGATCGACAGGGAGAAAAAGACGGTTAGGTTTTGGTAAACGTGGAAAAAACTCGTTCACGGTTCAACGCAGTGAGGAAGTGGTGCCCGGGGAAATGAGAGGCACTGGCGTCACACGGGCCTCTTCCGCCTCGAGCGAAAACGACGATGAAAGGTTGGCGGCGCTCACGCACCTAACATTGACACAATAGTGCGGGGCTCCGGCGGTATTACGCGACGCGATGATTGATTTGTACCCATCGTTTAAACTTAAAGTCAACCTGATAGTGAACTTGTAAAATCTTGCGTCAAGTAAATGTATGCAATAACACAGCATGCTACAAGCATCCACAACGATAGATATAAATGTGCAATGTTGCTTTGCAAAGACGGCAGTGTAGAGCTTTTAACTGTAATGTACTTAATTGGCCACAAAGCGAGCGAGTATCAAAATTATGTCAAACGCCAAATTAAAACTTTACGTATGGATAAGATAAATGCAGCTGCATAGGTAATTAAATGTGCTGATGTCATAACGATTGGTAATCAAATAATTCCAGACGTATTTAACTGTAATGATTTGATTTATAAATATTTTATATTAATATTTAATTAAGTTACCAAAGATGTTAATGATATTGGTGTAAGTGTGTAACATAATGACGGGTATCTAACCGTGTGTGCCGCGCGGCGCGGTGTGCGCGTAGAGGGCGGGAGCGGCGCGCGCCGCAAGCGCTCCGGGCCCGCCACCACGTCCTTCCAGCGCTCGCACGAGGTGTGCTCCACCAGCCTCGTCTCCATATCTAGCTCGGAGGGATCCTCGTAAGTCACTCGCTCGCCCGCTCTCTCCTTGCAGTCCGTCTGTGTGTGCATCGATGTTGCTCGCGTCTTCTCCTTTGAACCCCTCTTTACGCCTTCGTCTTGTACGCATGACGCCGTCTTGTATTGGTGTTTTTACTTCACTCTCTATACTATCCAGCGCACACGTGTCTTCTTACGTATAGGCAACGCACTCGGTCTATATATTATGAGGTATCGTGAACGCGCTCTTGACGGTTGTTAAAAGTGAGCAATTAAAATGTCCGAATTTATTGCTGATGTTAGGGCGCTTTACCGTTTTCACTGCACGAGTGTCGTGGGTTACTAAATGTTGCCTGAAAGCCTAATGATGTTTGCACCTTTCAGTTCTGGATCATTTGTCTTCCATTTATACTTAATGTACCTACACATAAATTATGTTACTTTTCATGCATGTCTCACAAAATTTTATAACACTTCATCTTAGGTATATAGGTACTATATTACCTACAAACTCTATTATAGTTCAATTAACTACATTTATTTTAAAGTTTTATAGGTATATATAGGCTAACACCAAACACATTACTTTCCAATGGATTACGAATATTAATACTGATGAAGAAATCATAATTTATAAATGACCAACCACTATTTCAATACCTCTGACTGAAAAATGAAAAAGTGCAATCTTAGTAAAATGCAATCTCGGACATCTGAGAAGTATGAAATTATATTGAAATTTTATTACTTACCTACCTACAGCAAAACTCAACTCAAGACAGGTGGATATCCACCTGTCTATGGCTTTAATATTAAAGCCATAGTAAATGGTGATTGGAGTCCCACCAATAATTTTTATGCTCATTTATAATTTTGGATTGGATATTCATTTCTTGATGATTTCATTATAAAGCTACTTACACGTTAGTTCGGTTCAAAAAAAAACACACCAGGTTCATTTTAAAGTAGCTGAAACTCTGATTAAGGACCTTATCAAACTGATAGCTACAAGTACTGGGTAGGTAAACCATAGTTATAGCGCGCTGGTAGGAAATATTTTATTACTCTACTAGTATCTAACTTTGTTGATCGATTCGACTTCTAGATATAGCCTTCTGTACTATTTATTCCTGATAAGTAAGTATGTTAAAGGACCGTTTTAATAAAACCTAACTTTGTTCGTTGCATCCGAAGACTACCGCCCCCTTTCTTCACTATTGTATCAATGTCGTGTTTAACATTTTTATTCTTAAAACCTTACTAAATTATTATTATATTAACCTGCCACGAGAAAATCCAAGTCTTATTTTTATTTTAACCTTTATTCCTATTTCTGTTAATAATAATAATTTTGAGCAACCTTCCATAGCTTCGGTTTTCTATATAAACTTGGATTTTCAATTTATTTCACGCAATGCTTTGATAAAAACTACTTAAATAAAAATCAAACTTCACTCCACTACCAAATCATTGAGTCTGATGCTTATGCAAAATTTAATAATACCAATATTATTATAAATCTAATTTCTACTGGTGCAGGTAAGTTGAAAATGAAATAATATAAAAAATGAAAAGCTCAAGAAAATGGAATACTTCACTATTTTTTTAAACTGCAGTTAGTAGCACAAATCTTACCAGTTCCAACAATAACTTCATGCTAAATGCAGGTGGTCTCCTGGAATGCGAGGATCAGGGTCTTCCGATGGAGGTGGCTTATCAGACTTCATTGATGGGCTGGGCCCAGGACAGCTTGTCGGTAGACAGCTCCTTGGTGCACCCACTTTGGGCGATGTTCAACTCTCCATGTGCTATCAGAAAGGATTTCTTGAGGTAAGTTCAAGGCTAGCTAAGAAAAATTAAAAACCATTAATTAATAAGAATAATATGTAGTATCTAGCATGATACGTTTATATGTTACATGTGACTGATATAAAGTATGATTAGTATTGGTGATATAAGTGCACCCTGTGAAACACCAACCAACTAATAAAAAAATACTATTTTCCTTTTTATATCGAGAATTCTGCGAGCTAAGCTGTTATCAATTACACTAATTACCTAATTACTTCGAAGAAATTCTAAATATATACATATTTTAAGTTGGTGTTACACAGGGTTATGTATTTTCACCTACATAGTTCATACTGCACATCGGTAACGCATTTGTTCTGTATAAGGACGTAAACTACAGCGTTGTGGTATTTGCACGCATTCTAGCGTGCTAATCGACCTATAGGAACGACCACAAGCGTAGCGCGCTTCAACTGCACGATAGATTTGTGTACGTTTTTGTATGATAAACTATGGTTCTATCAAATCATGCCACTATAGTCTGTAAATTCGTAAATGATTAAAGGTGATTTTATTATAATTTTGTAACTCGTCATCCCAGGTGGAGGTGATTCGAGCGCGAGGCTTGCAAGCCAGGCAAGGCAGCCGCACGCTGCCGGCGCCCTACGTCAAAGTGTACTTAGTGAGCGGCAAACGCTGCATCGCCAAAGCGAAGACGAGCACCGCGAGAAGAACGCTCGATCCACTGTACCAACAAACACTTACCTTTAGGGAAAACTTTAAGGGATGTGTTCTACAAGTACGTACCTATATCGGATCTAGATTGCATGATGCGACACTATTCATTGGTTGCGAAGCTAAAGTGGGAAGGAATGGACTTAGGCACATAGTTCAAAAAACCGATAATAGATGTTGGGGTCCCAAGGTGCTGGAAAGGGGACTTTGCGTCGGAAAGCGTAGCGTTCATACAGACCTCACACTAGGTATACCTACATACGACATCAAATGAGTCACAGGGAGCCGCTGGACTCAGGCGGGTGTAAGACCGTGGCGTTTGAAGTCCCTACAAGAGAGCCATACCCAGCCGTGGACGTCTATCGTTTGATGATGATGATGATGATGCTTTTCATCATTATTATTATCGTGATTGCAAAACTCAATTATTCTCATAAATAAATCATTTTTCGTACTACCTGCGAACTGCAGCACTTAACCAGTATTTTAACCAGGGTCTGCTTTAACAATTCAACAGTTTAAAAACTAATTCATTCAACAGTTTACCTAAGGTTTTATACCAACGGAACGACTAGCTAAATTATTAGCTAGAAACCTATGTTCAACTGCAGTTGTATATCTCCAGGCTGATATTATAATGATGGTAATAGTATAACTGATATGTTTAATTTTTCAGGTAACAGTGTGGGGAGATTACGGTCGTATTGAGGGCAAAAAAGTGTTCATGGGTGTGGCGCAAATCATGCTGGACGACCTCAACCTCTCCAACATTGTCATCGGATGGTACAAGCTCTTCGGAACCACGTCACTGGTAATTAAATCGTTAATTACATCCTATGATGAAAAGTCAAGCCTCTCTGTTTAGACAACTTTTTATCTTGGAAAATGAATAAGTCCCACGGGATTTGTAAAAAGCCAAATCCACGCGGACGAAGTCGCGAGAATCATCTAGATTCTAGTGCCTAATAAACAGCAATGATGAGGTCTTGATGCCTATTTAGCCTTGCCTTGAAGGTATTTATGTTGTACATCACAGGAAACACGGCACTATCATCTAATTGAACTAAAATTCTGCAATAATACTAATGAATGTTTTTTTGCTCATTTCAGTAACCAAGGTGCAGCAGTGGCTAGTGTGTTCGACGAAGCTATATCAAACACAATAAAAATTAACTTTGTCCAAACAATACATTTAGTGATACTGCTTTAATATCATAATAAACTGCAAAAATATCTCGAACATAGGAAAATTTTTCTATAAAACGAAAGTTATATGTAAATGATTTGTATTTTTATTTTCTTTTGGAATGCCTACCGGAGTTTTGAATAGATAGCATTTTATAGCAAGAAAATAAAATGTATAGTGTACTCAATAATATTATGTAATTAAGTATTAAAAGCCAAATATAAAGATTATCTTTATTTTCCTGTACCAATAAACAATACATTTGAAATTAATACGAAATGAGCCAAATCCATTCCCTATTTGTTTATAATATATGACGATTTTACTGATAAAAACTACAGTAATTCATACTCTGTACAATGTTAAGTTGGGCCAATAATCACACGGCCGATTGTAAATATATGACTAGGCCACGGCCCACGCGCTGTTTATAAATTAGCATATAGTTGCCAACAGCAAAAACAGCCCTTTATAAAATACTAGTTGATGCCCGCGACTTCGTCCGCTGGATTTAGGTTTTCAAAAATCCCGTGGGAACCCTTTGATTTTCTGCGATAAAAAGATTGTCGATTTTCTGGATACAAGCTACCTTTGCACCATATAAATCGGTTAAACGGATGGGCCTTTAAGAATCCCGTGGGAACTCTTTGATGATTTACTGGGATAAAAAGTAGCCTATGCCCATCCTCGGGAAGGAAGCTAACTCCGTCCCAAATTTCATCAAAATCGGTTAAACGGTTGGGCCTTGAATAGCTAGCAGAGACAGACACACTTTCGCATTTATAATTTTAGTATGGATAGTAATCCATTCCAGCGCACAAGTTTAGCGATGTGTACTTTAGCTGAACCTATACCTACTAGACAAACTAGTGGCGTACACAGGATTTGAGGTCAGGGTAGGCATTATACCCTATCTCATTATACTATGAAGTTAGTATAGCGCTCTCTCTGTTACGTAATTTGACAATTAAAAAAAAAATAAAAAAAAAACGTAAATTGACAAACAGTAGGTCTATTTTCAAGCAGAAACCGAATTCAGCCCTTATTATAAGATTTAAAGCTCAAAATAAAACAAAAATACATTTAAAAATGTTGTTTATTCTTTGAAAGGATATTTTACATAACAGATATAATTTTGCACTTATTCTATTTAATGATACCTACACAACTTCATCTTATCAGTCCCTTATTGCATATTAAAAATAATCTGTAGTCAAACATGAGTCAAAAACACTTAGTTCGTTCACATCTGTTTATGATTGTTTTACAATATTATTACAAAATATAACTTTACACTTGCTATGTGTGCTACAAATTACAATAGAAATGTGCAACAAGCACACAAAGGCCAAACAAAATATTTTCATACATTGATGTACTTCTAAGTAAAACCTCAGAATCGTAAATAATAATATTAAATATTCAATGTAGTAATTGTTTTGGTTGTTTTGACGGCGACGCGCCCGGCAACCGCCCTTCGCCTGGTCTTTTCACCCCCGTTGACTTTATATCTGAAACAAAAGTATTCTTTCACAATATGCAATTAAAAAAAAAACTATATGGTTGTCGAACCAGTACGTCGCTATTTCATCCTGCACTTACTCTGTCTAGGCGGCTACGTCGAATACATATGTAATATCATAATATGCTTCTCTGTGATTGACAATAAACAAAGAAATTCAAGGAAAAGTTGCATTATTGTTTCAATTGAACTTGCCAATTATCTTCTTCCATGATGTAGTAGTACACACAGTAGTATTTTTAGGGTTCCATACCTCAAAAGGCGCCCTTATAGTTCGAAGTCTGGAATCGTTGTCTGCTGTCTGTCTATCCGAAATCCATACCGAAACTTGTATTCTCCGCAAATTATATACCGACCCAGATGTTAATCTCAAATTGTACATTCAATTACAGTGCGGCAAGGATATTTCGGCACTTGAATGACATTGACAGGGGGGCGTAGTTGTAGAATAAAGGCTGCCAGCAATTAGAGTTTTGGGCACGCGCCAAAAGAACTGTACCCACCTTGCAGCCACCTGACTTGTGTGGCGGGCCCGTAGCCCTTGTCGTTGCGCGCGGCGATGCGGAAGATGATGGCGGGCTTGGCGGACGAGTCCACGTGCGCGGCGCTCAGCGACGACTGCAGCACGACGCACGTGTTCGCTTTGCCGCAGTACACCCGCACGAACGCCAGCTGCGACTTGGACGACTCCTGGGGAGGAAATCGAGCCGTTTCTCAGTAAACAATTAGGATGATGCCTTGGTCAAAAATAAATTATAACTTAGGAATTATTGAATAGAGGGTCTTCCAAATATCGTTAAATCCACGTCCGCTGTTCGTTCTAAGTTTGCTAACCATTTTTAATTATCGATTTAACTAAAAAAGTATGTCTAATGTTTATGACGTCACATCTGTGAATTTCATACCAGTTCCCTTACTAAGCGAGCGTTTTGACGTTTGATAAAAAGTCACTGATTTGACTTGTAGTCATCATCCCTATTCACGACAATAAATAAGGCTATCCTGTTCATATTTAAATAAATGACGAAAAGGATGAAATGATTTTATAGTCATGTCAATTTTGTAACAGCACGATACACGTGTTTCGCAGTCGCCTTGACAAAGTATCTGGATACATTTATAACGGCTCAGGGTGGAGGAAATGGTAGGGCTTTTTTTCTGAAGACGCGGCACGTTGCACGTCTATTTTACTATAGCTATACCTTGACCAGCACACATTAATATATAATACCTTGGGTTGTGTGTTAGAGCGTACTGCGAGATAGACTGAGTACTCGAAGATTCCTTCCGCAGCCACTTGTGGGGGCTCCCACGACAGATGTGCTCCCTCCACTGATTTGGAGATCTTTATAGCGGACGGTGCGCCCGGGAAACCCGGCAAGCAGGTTTTAAATGCTGACTCCTATTAACAAGTAATATAGATATTTAATTAAATAGTACTCTGGCTAGATATAAACGGAAAATAATATTATCGCAGCTTCTTGATATTGTTAATAGCACCAAAAGGTCACTCATTATTATATTATTATAATATCAATGTAGTAAATAAAGCTGCGTGTATAGTTACGTTTTTTTTTGTCACAAAATGTGTATGTAACTGCAAAGTCTGCTGTAATATTCTACTTTAAGTCATAGTCAATTTATTTTTGAAAATATAGTTTACAGAGATGTTACATAATGCTACAAGTCATAATTTACCTCTAAAATATTCAAAACTAGATGATGCCTGCGACTTCGTCCGCGTGGATTTAAGTTTTTTAAAATCCCGTGGGAACTCTTTAATTTTCCGGGATAAAAAGTAGCCTATGTGCTAATCTTGAATATTATCTATCTCCATTCCAAATTTCAGCCAAATCCGTCTAGTAGTTTTTGCGTGAAGGAGTAACAAACATACACACACACACACATACAAACTTTCACCTTTATAATATTAGTGTGACTATTAAAAATAAATAAATTCAACTAGAACTTGAACTCGAATTAGACAATCGTAAAATAAGAGAATGAGGTACCTATATTTTATAAGATTTCAACATTTAAAATAAGAATGCTCACAAATGGACTTCCGTTTAGGATACTAGATGCTACTACAGACCGGACAAAATGGAGAAGCTAGAAAGGAAAATGGCAAACAATAATGTAAGTACTTTACCTCACTAAATTCTCCGCGCCCACACGAGTTTATGGCAGCTATTCTAAATTTGTATGCAGTGCCGTGCTCTAGTGGTGTCGTCGGCAAAGTAGCGAAATCCGGCAAACTATCCAGCGATAGATTCGATATATCAACATTCGGATCTGATATGTAGTTTTGCACCTGAAAATTCATAAGAAATTAATACACAACTAGCATACAGTGTGCCTAGTGGGAGATTTTTAACCTATTCGATCGCGTAAAAGTTAACTGCGTTTTGTATGGAATTGAAACAGCGCCATCTAGTGACAAGAAGACTTGAGTTGTAACTAAAAATATGTAATGATGATCTTACCGTAAATGTGGTTCCTTTTACAAAGCCGACGGTATACCAAAGATCTTCTTCATTTTGTGGCTTTTGATCCTCGGGTTCTGCCTGTAATAAAAACAAATTAAGGAATTGGAAAATGGTATTTTTCCCACCAAGTAAACATGCCAATATACATTGGCTTTTGTCTGCGATTTCGTGCGCCGGTTGCAGTAGACTTTGGTAAAGGTCGTTTTTGAAAGAACGAAGAAGAAGACTTGACATTTGATTCGCTCGCCCTGCCGCCCACTTCATCTCTCAATCCCCCCCCCCCCCCCCCCAAGTAATTCTCACCTCCTCCTCCGCGGCGTCCATGAGCGGTATGGGTGATGGTGTGAGTCCCGGTCCCCTTCATCTCTCCACACGCCAGTCCCAGAAGAGCCCTCACCTGTTCATGTTGGTGGTGCAGCGCGGCACTTGCTAGAGTAGCCAGCGCGTGCGCGGCGTCCGTGGGCGGTATGGGAGGCGCGCCGTTAGTTCCGGCCGCAGCGGGGCCCGAGCTGCTAACTGCACCGTCCCCTTCCCCCGCACCACCCGTCTCCCCGCCACCACCCTCCGCTCCTGAAGAGGACACGCTCGCCGCGCCCCCCTCTTCGCTTTGGAACATGCCTGAAAGTTATTCATTTTAACATATCCATTTAAAATTCATTATTTTTCTAGAAACTTCATGATGTGTTAGAATGGTCATAATCAGGGTTGAAAAAATATGATAAAAACATTTTTTGTTTAAAACTTTTTTTTAAATAAAAGATACGGATTTAGATAAGCAGTAGATAAACAACGTACATAAACCACTTGGGGTTCTCGAAACTACTTCCAAAGGCCACTATTTCTTTTTACTATAATTTTTATGACAGTGTTTTCAGCAAGTTTTGATATGTATTTAAAAATTTTACAACCCATTCTCATTTGAGAAGGCACTTGTGCTTCATAAGCCGACGATGGGTTAAAATGATGATGATGTTCCTGCAGAAAAAGGACGGAAGCTCAACTGACCTTGAAGTAGATTGGGCGAGAGCAGCGCAGAGCCGTTGGCAGTCATGGTGAGCAGAGGCATGGACTCGCTCACGGAGGGCATGGTGTCCGCAGCGCCCTCCATCTCCGACGTGTCCGCGTCGTTGAACCTTAACAATATTTTTATACTTAAACTGGTATATGCCAGCGACTTCATAAATTTCGAACCCCCATTTCACCCCCTTAGGGGTTGAATTTTCAAAAATCCTTTCTTAGCAGACATCAACGTCATTATAGCTATCTGCATGCCAGCCTGGTCAGTCCAGTAGTTTGAGCTGTGCGTTGTCAGTCAGCCACTTTTTCCTTTTATGTATTTATAATAAAATTCAACATGCATGCGTCGTTGACAGGGTCGCAAACCGCAATCCTTCACCTGATATACTCTGTTATCAAATCGAAATAATTCACCACCTATATGTTTACTACAGATACACTGCGTCGATCAGCGACTCATTGCAGTGCACTTAATCACATTGTTTGTCATACAAATTTGAATCAACGCGTTTTGGCTCTATTTGGCGCGCTCACTCACCTCTAAGCTATATGCATTTTGTGTAAGTAAGTTTGTATAGATGAGTGCGCGGCGAGCTGGTAGACATTGAAAATTCCATTTGGTATTATTAATTTGGCTTTAATTGTTGTAACTTGACTTGAGGTGTGACTTTGACTTGACAGTGCGGACAACCTCCAGCCTGCATGACTTGAAAAAGGTGGCGGGGAGCAGGTGGATGAGGAAGGCGGAGGACCGTGTTTGGTGGCGCGCTGTTGGAAATGCCTTTGTCCATCAGTGGACGCATACAGAACGAACTTGACTTACTCATTAGTGGGCTGCGCTTGAGGCAGCACAGAGAAGGAGTGCAGCACAGCGGGCCCGTTGGCCGTGGATGAGATGAGCGCGGCCTCGCTCTGCCCGCTACTCGATATGTCCGCTCCACCCTCTGTTGTGCTAGAACTGAACAAAAGTTTTAAGGAATTAATTAAACCAAGCCTGCCTATACTTTTGTTTCGTTGTGTTTTTTTTTGTAATCTATGAAACATCTGCTCCCTCCTCTTATTTTGATTTTTTGCATATGCATGATGGCATACTGAGGTTTTACAAAGCGAAAATCATAATATCTACACATTTCTGTACTCAAATCAATACATATATTAGTATGATGTATCTGTCATTCGATTTAATGAAAAAATATAGGTTAATACTTAGTAATGTCTGATCGGAAAAAAAACAGTTGTGATGGGCAGCGACCTGGCCGCACGGCCTAGCCGCTAAATGTACATCAGGTTATAAAATCTTCATACATTACACAGACTCAATACCAACTCCACTTGGTCTCAACACAGTAAAGCATGGTTAAAGTTTGATATTGTGTTCCTTATGGTGAAATTTTCATCATTTAATTGAAAGAAAAGCTTTCTTAAGCAAAAAGTTGGGATTCAAACAGTGTTGATTTGGTGTCAAGTCTATGTAATGTGCAAGATCTTTACTCATGGAACTAGCAATGATTAATAAATAAATAATCTTTTATTTCAGGCTGTAACCCATAGCTATGTGTTAGTACAACAACACTCACTTAACCTATGTTAGTACTTATTTCGGGCTTAACAACTAATCATACTAAATTAATAACACCGACCTGATGCCTGTGCTGAGGACTTCTTGTGCCGCGCTGCTGATGTCATTCACGTCATCACTACTGGCCACCCCTTCGCCACCGCCCATGTCTTCATCCATCGTACTTGATTCTTCTATAATAGTAACACGATTGTGTAACTGAACATATTCTGACCATTGAACTATCACTACTAATATCGTAAATGCGAAAGTATGTTTGTTTGTCCTTTGAGCTATAGATTGACGTAATTTTTTGCATGGGTATAGTTAAATGCCTGGAGAGCGACATAAGCTACTTTATATCCCAAGAAATAAAAGAGAGTAAAAAAACAAGAAATCTACATTCATGCGAATAAAGTCGCGGGTATCAACTAGTCTATATTATAAGGCTTTATTCTTCATTTATTTGCATTCATTTAGTTATCACAAACATGAAAATATATTTGGTAATAACTTTTATAAGGTCTGTTTTGTCATTTTTAGTTCTTTTACTAATTATTAAAATATAATTAATAATGATGGCACTACTCCTACATCCTGTACAAACTGTTTAGCCCTGGTCTATAAAGTACTTCAGACTACTACATATTACACTCATTACTTACCATCTTGTATCAAGGGTGCACCATCTCCTTCAATGGGCATGGCAGAACTTATAGACTGATCTGGAGACTCCTCCTGTGCCCCCTCCACTCCCTCCCCCTCTTCTAACCCTTGCTCCTTTAATAAAGGCTCCAGCTGGTTGTCATCTTGCAGAGAGTTATCCTCTGTCTCTGCCTGTTAAACAATCAAAATAAGTGGTTTTTTTTTATTTAAAAAAAATCACCTTTAATACAATTTTAGTTTAGTTGAAGACAAAAAGCTGTGGTAGCCTAATGGTTAAGAACAATGTTATTTAGTAAGTGCCCTAGTATCTCATAAGGGTCCAGTGATCAGTACACAGTCAAGATTATTAGACTAAATTTTGAACATAGGTTTACACTTGGCTTTATATTACGAGCTATATTGATTAGTCCCGTGACTTATCAAACAAGTGGTGTCATCTAGTTTTAGCTTTGAAAACTAAGTTCATTACAATCTTTATATATAAAATACAGTGAACTGTCAGTCGTATCATATTTAGCTTTAGCTTCGGAAACTAAGTTCCTTACAATCTTTATAAATAAAATACAGTGAACTGTCAGTCCTATCATACTCTCAACATTAAACTTTTGAACAAGAATTTTTTGCATAGAGGAACATATATGATTTTGTTTGTAGTTTTCACTTTAGACTTTGTAACATATCTACTTCTTTATATTATTATCATAGATAAACATTAATTTTTATATAAGGGTTCATATATTTTATTTAAAAGTCCGCTTCGCTCGGCTCATACAGATTCCACCCAGCTCTGTGTGGTGGGAACACACGGAGTAAAGAAATACTCACTGGAGTTGACAGGCAGTTATCTCCAATGTATGCTGACTCATCCCCAGCTGTCCTTGGAGTGGTTTCATCTATATCCATTTCTTCTTCAGCATCTGAATGAAGATGTTTAATTTTATATTTAAAATTTCTATGAAGCATGGCCCTGACCCACAAAGGGTGGTAGGGCCAAAGACAATTTATGATGATATTAAAGTTAGACATTTGATTATATTTATTTGATAGATTGCTGTTTCTATAGTTAGCTTATCATGATGTCACCCGTTGTCAGCCTCAGTGTTGCCTGACATACCATGTGTCCATGTATTCATGTTCCATTGAATAATTATTTATTGTGAACAGTTGGCTACCATAATTAGGTTTCCCAGATGCCACAATCATTAATAAACCATACCATTTTGAGATATTAATAGTATATAATCCTTGCCCCCACAATACCTTGCTCAGCATGCTGTTCTTCATTTTCTGGCAGATCTGCAATAGGTTCCAAATCTAGGACATCACTGCTACTTGTTGGAGCACCTCCATTTGTTGCTAGATATTAAAAAAAAAAATATGTTCATGGAATGTAAAGAACCTAGTCATAATGTATGAAGCAAACTTGATAACATTCTATCCCGTGTAAATTCTAAACAGAATTTACGCTAGCTTTACGACAATATTAATAGTAAATGCGAACAAGCTAAGTAGTGGAACGAATGTGCGAATTTAAACTGGAATTAATCTGCGAGAACGATGCATTTCCAACATACCTGCATCTTCTGTAGTTTGTACACCTTCAGACTCATCTGGTGCTATATTATTATCACTGATTTCACCGACTGTTTCTGCTTGGTTTTCAACTAAAGGGGACATTTCCGCGCCATCGGGAATATCACCATGAAGAGCTGAGTCCGACTCCATTTTAAGCAAATCAGACGCAACCGCTTAGTACAAGACAAATAAACATTGAAATATAACAAGTTCTATGCGGTAAAATGCATCATTTTTGTAATAAATCAACAAAAATCCAATCTTTTTGACAATAAGTTAAAAAACTGACCTGCCAAGCCAACTCGGCGTCATATTCTTTTACCATAGACCACATCCACAGAGCATATCTTACACCACAGAGTACATTATATACTCATTTTAAGGAGTTGGCAAAACTGTCTGTGGGTTTTTACTTTTTGGTTTTCTTCGTTTTCTTGAGGTATTTCGTCTTCTAATTGTTTTTATTTATTTTTTTTAAATTTATTTTACGGCCCTGGATACCAGTCCTTTAAGGCCCTAATATTGTTAGTGATTCCATAACACAGAACATTGGCCTACATTACCCTAGGCGGGTTACATACTCTTTGATTGTGATTTTATACCAAACCAATGTACTCTGTGATTGTTAAGAGGTTAGGTATGGTTAGGTAAATCAGAAAGAAAGAGTTATGTTTTTTATAATGTGATATTTTTAGGTACAAACATTGGATAATAAGCTTAAATCTCCCTAGAGTAAATAATATTAATATTATGTTCTTTGACTTCCTCGGCTTATATAAATTATAAACAAAAGTAAGAACTAAGATGAAAGATTGGGATAACTATGTATTTTGTTTTCAATTTAGTGTGACGTTCTTAGTTATCCTATTTTATTGATAAATAATAATAAAAGTGATTTCGTTTAAGATATTTAAACCATAAAAAGTAAAAACCTAGAGTACCCTAGAGTATACTGAAAATGTCTAGCAATAATAGCAAAAAAACTAGTAGTAAAGGCAACGAAAAACCTGGTGATGGAATCCGCTCAATGAGATCAACTACAGCATTTAGAGTGGTCAACTTTGAATTATACGCAAAACCGGTGTGTAAATAATTTTTCTTCTAAGTTTGACCATACTCGGACAGTTTGAAGCAGAAAATTAGTCTTGAAAGCTTTACGTGACTGCAATATTGAATTATATTAGTAATAACAGACTGTCAGGATAGTCCATGTAGTTTGTTCAAAGATCAACTGCTTCAACTGAACGTGTATGGAATTCTTATAGTATTTATAACATAATTTATTATTAAACATTTTACTCAATATTTTTTCAGAATATTGTGATAATGAGCATCGGCCTCACATGTTTTGGTATTGCATTGGGATATATTGCTTACATGAGACAGAAATATGAATCGATGGGCTATTATTCAGCTATAGATAAGGATGGAAAAGAAATATTTGAAAAGAAGAAATCAAAATGGGACTAAAATGATTTCACCTACTTCATACTAGTCCTAAGTAGTTCTGTTATTACTTCTTGTCTTACAAATTGTAAATATTTATATTAAATTATTCTTATTTGTTGAATATTAATTATTACCATAACAGATTTTTTTTCATTTAATGAAGTGAAATTCCTGATATTGTGTTCCATTACGAAGGGTAGTAACGGGACCCTATTACTAAGCCTCTGCTGTCCATCAGTCTTGCTGTCAGTGAGCTGTATCGGTCGCGAGGTGATACCGCAGTGTCATCATCATGAAGAGGGTCGGGGCTCTGCACAGCACACTCGAAGTGCCCTGCCTGGGAACATGAGCGCCGCATCTTGAACAGCTACGTAGCGAGAGACCTCTCGCCACCTGCTGCCATAGTGATAATGTTGGAGAAGGACAGTGCAACATGGAGGTCAGTGGTCTCCTTCTGTGAAACAGTAATGTTCATGAACTAGGATGAACCCAATGAGTGTCGCACAAAAGGCACTGGCGCATGTCAGTGTGAGTTCCCGGAGCTTCTTAATATGCGCTGAGAATGACTCCCGGATGGATTTTAAAATTCTTATTATTTGTTATTATAGCGGCAATAGTTATATTTGAAAATCTTATTATTTGTTATTATATGCGGCAGTAGTTATACACATTTTGTGATCAACTCCGACCTATTACAGTTCATGCCTGTTCAGCCATCTGACTTGACGGCGGAGTCTTAGTAATAGAGTCCAGTAGTAACCCCTCGGGTACTGCATGGGTACGGAGCCCTAAAAGATTGAGCCATATCTGAGCTACGTTCAAAAGACTAGAACTCGGAGTCGGAAAGGCAATTTAAAAAATGTGTTACTCAATTTTTTTTTAACTTGTTTTACGGCTCTGGGTTCTAAGTACTAGCTCTTTTGACCCTGTGTCAACGTTGACACTTGAATGACATTGACAGTTTGGCGTATTTATAGAACAAAGACTGCCAGTAAATAAAATCTTCTCAAGTTTAGGGAATATATTGAAAATCGAGTAAGTTTTATATTATAATTTTAACTGAAAGAGAAATTGGGAAAGCCATCCCTGTTTCCGTACCAAAATAGAATAATAAAAAGCACCGAGGCCATGGACTTGCAACCTATCATGTTTACCTGCTCATAAACTCAATTAAGCAATAGCTAAATATAGCTACAAGAGGCAGACACACATTTATGATACATCTTTAGTCAGGAAATCTCGTGATGTTTATGTGTATAGAATGGCTTGAATATTAAAAAAAAAATAGTGAATTTCAGATTATTTACTTAGCAACACCACATACAGCGTTTATATGTGGCGGCGTTAGTTTCGATTTTTGCCACGCGTCAAAAGATCCTTGTCGGCTGTCGCACTGACTCAAGCTGTCATCGATTCGGTCCTTCACTTTCAAAAATTCTTTCAGTAATTTGAATCGACTTTTACGACTTTGAATTCGAATGAATTGAAATTTATATTTTTGTTGTTACATGATTTGTTTTAACTAGCAAAAATGTTTTCTGCATTAAAGAAATTAACAAGAAGCGGAGATGATCGATGCACAGCTCCAATGCCAATGTCGTCGTCTTTGCAGAAAAAGTTTTCTAGAGGCGTACATTTCAATAGTAAATATTCAAATTATGTTCTTGTACTTTTAATCATATCCCTGTTAATAAGCTTTATATGCTAATAGTATTGAAGGATCCTTATTATTTCTTCCAAGTAACATATGGGTTCTCTATCTTTTAGTGAAGATATTAATCAAAGGAGACAGAAATGTTGGCAAGTCATGTCTGTTACAGCGTCTACAAGGAGGAGCATTTACTGAGGAGTATGTGCCCACTGAACAAATACAAGTTGCACCAATACATTGGGCATACAAAAACACAGATTTTATTGTGAAAGTAAGAAGAGTTTACTGTTTATATACTTATGAACAAATTAAGTAGTTATATGTAAGTTTTGCTTTTACTGGCTAACTTTATTTTTGAGAGGTAGTCTTAATGATCCATTGAGCTTAACTGAGAACCCTGAGGACCTTACTAATCTTTTGAGGCCATTTATATATGCAGGAAAAAGCAAGCAAGCAAAACAGATCAATACCACTCAGCATCACACAATGACACCAAAACAATATGCACATTTCCTGCAATACTAGAGTGTTGATTCAACAATGCACAATGGCTAAGAATTCTTGCCAATTATTTGTATTAAACTCATGAAAATTATTATAGGTAGAAGTATGGGAGGTAGTAGACAAAGGCCGCACAAAAAAGAAGCCACTTCATGGATTAAAACTAGAAAATCAGTCAGCACCTACAGTGCCTGAGGAGGAATCTGAAATTCCAGTTTTAGATGCAACATTTTTAGATGTATATAAAAATGCGACTGGTGTCATTCTGATGATGGATATTACTAAGCCATGGTAAGTAAATTGACATTGTCTATGATAAATTAATGATTTGGAAGCATTTATTATCCTGAGAAAACCCCTACCATTATGTGAATAAAGTACAGAGGTCACAACTTTGTATTCATATATAGACATAGCATAAGAGATGTGCATTGTCCTATATGAAATTAATAAATTTTGATTTTGAAGATCAGCGAAGAATGTGTACACATATATAAAGTGTACACTGTATTTACATAACATACATATACAATGTAAATTAATATATTTTTAGGACTTTTGAGTATGTAGTGAAAGAATTGAGTCATATCCCAGCTGACCTGCCAGTGGTGATCCTAGGCAACCACTGTGACATGCAACACCATAGGCAGGTGCACTCGCACCACATTGATCAGGCCTTATATCATGCTAGGACTACTAGGTGTGTATAATTTAAGGGCTTCTAAGATGTTCAAGCATGTAGATTTTTGCTGGAGTCAAGCATTTACGTGCTTGAAGGCGATTAAAATGATTTTATATTTTTGCTTGACACAATGTTTGAACATTATTCGAGATATGAGTGTCATTTGCTGGCTCAAGCTGCCTGCCCGGCGCATCAAGCTGCTCGATCAAGCAATACAAAACTACATGCTTGACTGTCTCGAAAGCCCTTTGTATCTTCTTTTGCATGGTGATATTGATGTGGCTCATTACTCAACTAAGGGTAGTGTTTAACAATACCCTTAGTGTGTGTGTGTTTTTTTTTTTTAATTATATAGACTAGCGCTTGGCTGCAATCAGACCTGCTAGCAAGTGATGATGCAGTCTAAGATGGAGCGCGCTTGCCTAGAAGTTAGCTATTCACTCTTGACTTGAAAATACCCATATTATAGGTGGAAGGGAAAACTGACGCCGGAAGGGTGTTCCATATCCTAGCGGTGTGTGTGTGTGTGTGTGTGTATGTGTGTAATGTGTGTGGGTGCTTTTAGTTCATCATATAAGCCAAGCTACTCATTAGATTTTTATGATTGTGGCTTTGTTGGTACTTGGTGGCTGTTTCGGCCCTTTGTTTTTGTTAAACTTCAATAGAACATGACAAGTGCTCCCAAATTCCACCTAATAATTTATAAGATGTAAGATTAAAGATTAACGATTGAATTATAATTCAATTCAATTCAATGATTTATTCAATAAAATGTAGGTACAATATGTTGAAATAATGTCTGATGAGCCTTATACATTTTACCACTATAACTGGATTAACATTTTTGAGAAACATATTTCAATTCAACTTTGTTTTGTGGCTCGGAGTTGCACCAGATGGGCGTGATTTACTTAGCCAATGATGTGGAATTGAAGAGACACGAGAATGCTGGGAATTTCGATTAGCTTTTAGAAAGTGTAAAGTGTAACCCACATAGAATAAAATATGACTAAATTGCGAATTTGACATGCCATAATCGTACCCATCTTAGTTACTTTTTCTATTAAAGGACAGCCCCAATCCGTTATGCAGAATCTTCCATGAGGAATGGATTTGGTTTGAGATTACTACACAAGTTTCTCAGTGTCCCATTCCTAAGACTACAAAAAAGTAGTTTGTTGGAACAACTGCAAAGAAACCAAATAGATATGGAGGAGATCGAAAAGGAACTTGATGATTTTCAGGTATTTATGGAATCTTATTATCTAAAATACATTTTCATTAATTATTTGCTTGACTGTGAAAATGTATGATGTAACCTAATGATAGGTATGCATAATCATGCAGTTTTTACGACAAAGTCTTTTTAAGTCTTGAGTCTGGCATTTAAAAAATTATAATTTAATACTGTACCTTCATCAGCATAAAAATGTGGCAACTACAATATTCCAATGGATGGGAATTGAATTTATGATGTGTCAGATTTATATTGTAAAGTTGCACACTGCAGTTGCATTCAGCACTGTTCTTTTTTTGAAAATTGTCCACACTGAGACCACGGCCAACCTTCGCACTGGCCCTGGGCCTGTAGTGAATTTTAGCTCACATTTACACTTTTATGTTATCACAATTCACAGGGATGTTTCATTAATCATTACTTTCATTCATTTACATACTTTATTTAGTAGATGTGTCTTGTTAGAGTTCAGAGGAGTCTCAATACAACCTGTTTGTGGACCGCTTGGCCAACAAGCGCCGCCAAAGCGCGGAGCCGGAGCCGCGCCTCAACACCGACCGCGCGCCGAGCATCGTGCTAGGCGCCGGCAAGCCTATCATACCGCCCAATGTTAACCCACTCGTGAGTATAGAGATGCCTCAATAAAAACCTGTTCGTGGACCGCTTGACCACTTTTTTAGGATTGCATAGTCCTTTTCGCTTTACAGTAAGACAGTTTTTATGAGCATTTTGTGAGTTTTGATCAAACATGGTTTGTACAGAGCGTGCAACGAATTTTCTTTTCTCCTAACATTTTCCTTGTCGTTCGTACAAAGAGAGATAAAGAGGGCAGAACATATCGTGAAAGTGCAACAAATAAAAACAAAAACATTTTCTTACAGCTAGCACAGTCTCTGAACCCTGGTTCCGTCAAACCCCAAAATATTGAATATTCTCAAGTAAAACAAACTCAGTATGTGAGCCCTGACTTAATAAAGACTAAACCGCCGGTCAGTATGGAAATGACGCCTTCGAAACTACCACAAGACAGGTACTTAATTTTATAGTTTTAAATAGTACTGTGAGATTATTTAAATAGTTTTTACAACAGACTAAAATATTGTATCAAGAGTTGATATTATACAAACATCTTTACAGAGTGAGCCATGACCAGAAGCTGTATGGTGCTACTGAAATTTTATACAGTGATATATTTATTTTCTAGCATTCCAAGCACGCCATCTGGGACTAACGTGTCAGTGTCAGGCTCTTCAGGCGCCTTGGACGAGTTTTATGCGGGTACTCTCGACAGCAGCTTCTTGGAAGACCTCGGTCCAATACCCAATACCAATCAGGAGATGAACAGCTATGAGAGTGATAGGTACGTAAACGTACGCCAATTAAATGTAATCAGCTTCTTTCTTTCTTCTCTCTGGGCTGGTTTCCGCACTTAAACGTTTCCGTCTGTTATGCGTGCATTGTCCCTCCCCGCCGAAGTGTATAATCAGCTTATATATGCCCACCCATTGCAAGGTCGAGTCAGCGAGCGTAATCGCGCCTTAAGTGTAGGTAATACACACATGTGACGCCAAACTTCTTGATCGGTCTGAAACTGCATCGGCTGCGTGTTTGTCCATGTATAATAAAGACGACAGCATCCCGCTGACACCTTTAACTTCATCTTACGCGAAACTTACAACCTCAGTGATCAAGAAGTTTGGTGTCACCGTATTGAACTTCAATAAATCAACAGCCAAGAAACCTAATTACTTATGTGTTCAATCTGATGATTGAGTTGAAACTTTGTAAAGTTATTGTTAGCATTTACAGGTTTCTGATTCTGACAATACCATCAACATATGTAATAGGCAGAGTGCAAGAGCCATGGCAAACACATGCTATGCATTAGCTGGTATTTTATAAATATGAAATAGTAATACAAGCTTTAAAAAAACTTTATTTTGTAGTGACGAAGATACAATGAATCCTAAAGTGATAGTGGACGAAGATGACCTCGATGTAGATGGCAGCCCACCGTGTAGACCTACCACAGAGGGGCTAGGGGCAGAGGTCACACGGTCAAAAGACGATACACTATCAAACATGTTCACAAAGCAAGCAGCAATAAGCAAGGACCTTGAAGAGTGTAGTGACGGTTTATCTATACTGCATAGTGATCAAAATATTCACATACACTCCGATTATCCACTTTGGGCTGGAGATTCTAGCATTAGGAGATCTCCAGAAGGTAAATTTAATACATTTTATATTACTAACCAGATGATGCCCACAACTTCATTTGCGTGGATTTAGGTTTTTAAAAATCCCATTTGAAATTTTGTGGGATGAAAAGTAGCCTACTTCATACTCCAAGTCTTATATCGTATTTGTAATAAATGTGTATAGTTTAGTACGGGAATATTCTATGTGTTTATTTCTTTTAGGTGGTGAAGATCCTGACAATGCTAAGGAACCTGATACAAAGGTAATTTTAAAAGATGAAGTGATTAAACATAGGCAGGAATTAATAATAAATCAATCTATCCATAAATTTGTCTATAAGTTAATAAGCGACGTTGTTAATAACAAAAAGACCATACAATTTGAAAAATAACAACATGGTTAAAATAATCTATAGACAAATTACAGTTAGGATTGATATTTATTAATTTCGCCTGTGAGGCTAATGTGTCAAAATCTTATCCTTAAAGTTAAGTCTCCACACTAGCAATAAAACTTGCATAAGTTAAAGTTTTATTGCTAGTGGATGAAACATGTTTTGGGAAAAAAAGTTATTCTTAGCAATGGTGATCTACGTTTTATTTTACTTCAAAGTTTTAGAATCATGTATAATTTTCAGGGTTTGTAATAATTTATCAAGTTTGGTTATCCACCTTCATGTTACAGGTAGAAAAGAAACAGAAAAAGAAGAAATCTAAAGATAAGGACAAAGGTGATTATAGTGACAAATCAGATAGGACGGAGAAGAAGCACAAGCATAAAAAGTCCAAAGGCGAAAAGCGACCGAATCCTCAACAAGATTTACTTGCACCATCTGTTGCGACCGAATTCAACTATGAAGAATATGACAGTATTTAGTGATTATTAATTAAACGATGCATAATATGAATAATAAACTTAGGACAACGGAAATATTATCTTTAGTGAGGTGACGTGGTTAAAAGCTCCTTGTTCCCGTTACGGAAATCCGGCCGACTGGGACAACATGCATACAAGATTTTCATCCATCGTTGTTGCCTTTAAATCTGTTGGCCCAGAACAAAATCTGATTGCCAAGAATCCTCGCAGTCTTGCCTATGCTACTCACTTGTAAAGAGGCCTAAAGCTTGCAAGGACATCCTAAATGAAACAGTGTGATACCTGAATGGAGTGAAGAGGGGAGGTGGTAAGTGACATAGTAAAACAAAGGTAGAGTAGGTGAAGCTGAGTGAAGGGACGACGAAGCGAGTCGAGACGGGGCTTAGAAGATTTCGACCTCCCTAAGAAAAATCAAAACGGGCATAACTATTTTTAATTTTATTTCACTAAGTATATCAAACGAGGACAGAGTACAAGGACAACAGGAAGAATTTTGAATTATTTGATTCAAGTGGCGCCGTCCCCTTCAAACGAACACAGCTAACAGGGATAACGGGCATACATTCCTTTTAATAATATTAATGATACCTACTTTTAAGGTTCAAGAGCGGCTGCGGTGCAACCCTTTGTTCTCTGTAATTAGTAATAATTGTGTAAGTAATTCTGGTGATCAGTTCTGTTGACAGAACTACTGGGAATTTTTTCTCTTTGTAAATAATATAAAAAAGCACTTCCTACTTTGTCGTGCACACTTGACCCACATATGTAAGGTACGTTTATGCTAGATGACGTTTTCTAAGATTCTGACATACTGCCGTCGTCGGATCTAGGAACATACCGGTCTTGCATGAATTATGCGAACATCTAGACAGCAGATCGATTGTAAAATGCAAGCATACGATTTGTATTAGGGGATAGTTTTTCAAATAAAACAGTGTCAACCTAGATGTCATATTATGCGTTGCGTACATGCGTTTATCTTTGCCTTTGTTCCACTTTATGATGCCCGAAACTTCATCGGTCAAACGTTCACATGGGTAGCGAGACTAGTCTACTGACTTGTCTATCAGCATGCTATAGAAAGACTGCTCGAAATTTTGAGGGATAACGTGACCGAAACGACAAGATTCGCCGAAGCCAAAAAACTAAGTCACAGACAGCTCTCAAGGCTAGCAATGGGCTGGTAATGTGTGTCGGGCAACCGATGTATGTTGGAGTGCTTTTGTTTGGAGCCTTTTGTGGGCTGCCTTCTCCAGGAGGTTTCTCCATCAATCTGTCGTTTGCGTTTGGTTTCTAATGATAACCTTGCATCTAAACCTACCCTCGGTAAAAACAAGTCTTGATGAGGTCTGAGAAAGATTGCATACTTGCAATTTAGTTGTGCTTCATCATCTGCATCAAGCTAATGAACTTACTACTTGTTAACTTACTGTTTGTCACTTACGAATTAATATCATTCGTAAGTAACAACTAGACAATTCACCTGTAAGTTTGTTTTCCAAGAGAAAGATAAAAATATTATTGTAAGATAATTATAGCATTAGAATAATATTATAACTATTGTATATTGATGTGCATATGAAATTTTAAAAAGCTTGTTATACTGTTATATACTCGTATATTTTTATTGTGGTTATGCGTTTGAAAAAATACATTTTTACTGCATCATACGTAGTTTTGTTTTTGTCTATGCCTTTTAAATTGAACAGGTAACGAATTAAAATAATAAAAC
The DNA here is from genome assembly GCF_905333055.1 of Maniola jurtina. Taxonomy (NCBI): domain Eukaryota; kingdom Metazoa; phylum Arthropoda; class Insecta; order Lepidoptera; family Nymphalidae; genus Maniola; species Maniola jurtina. The sequence continues at coordinate 9,144,108 of NC_060032.1, forward strand.
GTTGCGAATATTTGTTTTAAAAAAGAAACAAAATAATACTTAATATAATGTGATGAAAGTTTTAAATTAATGGTTCCAATGTTCCATTCTCTTAAAATTGTCATGGCTGCCATGTTGCTTTTTCAATGACGTCAAACCCTGTGACAGAAGTTGAAAATTTTAATCTGTGAGAGAAACCAAACAAAAATCTCACAGTATTGAATTTTTTGAGCAGTCATTTGTACAAACATAAGGTAAAACGCGTTCTTTTCAAAACATGATTCACCTATAAACGATAGGGGTAAGCTGGCAATGATGGGTGATTATTTCATTTCAACGAAAGAATTTTAATAAATAGATTACAATCTATTCAAAATGTAAATATACAACCACATCGATATTTTATTGGTTAGATTATAAAAATTGGACCACTTGTGTCCTCGCAGTAATGTAACAATATTACAAACAAAAATTTCTACATAACAGAACTTACAGATATTAGTCAACTTTATTTTATACATTCTATAGTACACGATTATTTAACATTAATATTTACCTAATATTATATTTTATACATTTATGTATATTAGATAATATTCTCCGATTTGTAATAAGTTAATAAAACTATAAAATATCTTCTTCGTAAAAGTATAGGCATTTAATAAGGCTAATGTAGGTAATGAAACAATATTTGGTGATTTTACGGTTCTCTTTGAATACAACAAGAAATACATAATAGATAAATAATTTATACAAAGCACTTTGTACTTACTTTTTCATTTTGTTTTTTTAATTGTTCATTTTTCATTTATTACGGATGCTGAGCCTTAAACGGTTAAACTTAACGCCTAAAACAAGATTTAAAAACATGATCATTTGGCTGATTTTCTTTTCATATAAAAATAATAAAAATAAGGTACAAAACAGTACAAAATGCTCTCAAACTATATTACAAAAAAACATACTCTTATAAACAATTTTTTTTACATTGTGATGATTCTTATTCATGAGCATACAATATTGTACTTTATATGAATTCAACCATTTTTGTAGAATGGGAAGAAATTATAACATTCGTTTATGACACACGGTCGACTAGTCGACTAGTAGTTGGCCGGCAACTCGGTCGACGGTGATCGTGAGGGTGAAATCTATAGAGCGCACCTTGACTTTGCTTAGACTTAAGTTTCAGTTAAAACGAGACAGATTTATGCCAGCGGTATAGCACTGTCTCTTTTTAACAGTGTCGTAAGTCTGAGCAAAGTCAAACTGCGCTCCATACATCTCAGCCTAAGAATTTGTAATTTATATGGAAGTCGCCGTTTCTGTGCGCACGAAATTCCACATACAGGCAGGCAAGGCTCTTTTGGCGCGTGGCCAAAATCGGAACTAAAGCCGCCATCTAGAGCTAAATGCACTTGTTGATAGTTCGCTGTCTGCATAAAGCGACAATTGCGCCCTCACTCAAGTGCCAAAAGTGCCTTATCAGACTGTAATTTACAGGTTCTAACGGTTGCCATCGACTAGTCGACCGTGCGTAATGGCTCCATTTGTGCGCAAGCCTGCGTGCGTGAATTACACGGTTATTAATCTTGACAGTGTGACGATCGCAATCACCTTTGGTTAATTCAGTATAAACACAGTACACAGTTGTCATAATTCACCTAATCAAAAAATGGTGATTGCAGCAATGTAATAATCACAACTTCCGTGCTAAGGGGGCTGGTAAAATTTTTAGGCTGTGTTTCGTGCGTGGTACGCGCTACGTCTACGTTTACGCAGCCTGTGTGGCTGGCGCTTAAAGTTTTCAGGATTCCGTACCCGAACGAAGAGTGCCAACAGGACCCTATTACTAAACCTCTGCTATCCGTCTGACTGTTAGCGGTCTGTATCTCATGAACCATAACAGGTAGAGTTAAAATTCTCAGTATGTATTTCTATTGCCGCTATAACAACAAAATAATAAAAAATTGGTTGTCTGTAAAGTCGGTTTACTGACTATAGTTGAACGTGACAACAAAGGCCGATTGTGCTTCTTTGTCGCTCGTTCCGCGCTCTCGCTTGCACTTCAAGCCTTACATGGAACGCCTCAGAGCGAGGTAACGCCGCATGAGTCATGTTTTTTCGTGCGTGCAGCCGGCTCTATCGAATTATAAGACGTTGTCACGTCAAAAACCTAAAAGTACCGTAGTGTTATATCTTGTACGTTGGTACGGAACCCTTCGTGTGCAAGTCCGACTCGCGACTCCAATTTTATTATAAACGACGTCACTCCAGTTTTATTTCATTTTGCATTGCCATAAATCTGACTGCTAGTAGATACTTGGGATATAATCTAACCACAGATAGATAAATTACGATCTAACGGTAGCGCGGAAGCCATGTTGATTCGTACGCACTACATGTATAACCGTATCGAGAAACTAACGCACACAGTTGACGAGCGCATAAATGAATTCACGAGGGAGATAAATGTTATTACCGACCAATAATGTCCAAAGTGTCCTAAATGTGTAAAGTGGTCCTAATTTGGTTGTATAATATACAACCGAATTATAATTTTTAAACAAGTTTGACAATCTTAAAAAAATGCTATCTAGACTGGGCCGCAAGACGAATTTACACATTTTGTAGCAAATATTTTGACACTACAAATTCTAATCTTACGGTCAGTCAGTGTTTGCAGAAAGTTTTTGACTTTATTTTAGAGATTTTATCAAAGTTTTAAAAGTACCTAGTAAAAAAAATAGCAGACCTGACAATTAAGTTTTGTGTAAATTTTATACAACTGAATTAGCACCACTATATTGTAAGCTTGGCCCATATTAATTATCTATAAAACATAGTTGGCGCCACTCAAATCATAACAAATCATAACATCATATTAGAAGGCGTCATTGATTGGCTGAAGTTGTTCAACATCTGATCGATAAACGTACTGTATATAAAATTCTTATAGTTTTTAGTTGATGAATTGTAGCATAATAAAGGATAATATTTGTAATCAATATATAAGATGAAAACATCTTTATTACTTAGATGATTTGTGAAACGAGCTTGATGATTTGTATATTAGTCACTAAGTTTATTCATTGTACAATTTGGATTGGCCGATAACGATAAGATAAAAAGGGGAGTGGCTAATAAACGTGGAGAGGTTACCTGTAAGAGTGGTTTTAAAACGACGACATTCAAAAATATACTAACGTAAGAGGAACAACATTTATTTGACACAAATGTAAAAGTTAATAAATTTAAATATGAAATAAAAGTGTAATAATTTATCATAAAGATTGTGTTTGTGATTTCGTCAGACCTTACCCAAAAGGTCAGAAGTGGGATATCAAGAAAATATAATATTTTCTTGTCACGCTCACGACTCAGAGAAACAAGTGGAAATATACAGAGGAACGAGAAAGAAGTGGAGGTCTAGTAGACCACAGACATTTTGGAGCACAAGGCCAATATTTGGGCCTCAATATATCAAAGTACCTAGTCATGGCATCAAAGGATTTCTGGATAAACGGGTAGGATCTTTCCATGATTTTATTTTTATTGATACCTATTAATGGTAATTTTTTTTTTATTTGTGTGGGTTTTCGTTTTGTTTGTTCTACATTTAGTTATCATTTTGTTAGAAAGCTTTGCTCCGAGTTGGAATGGAAATTATATAACGTTATGATACCTAGAATTACCCACATGTTTATAATTCATCTTGTATATTGGTTATACAAATGCGATCGACCTTCAAATTGTGGTTTAAATAACATTGAGGTATTTAGAAGGCTTATTTTACAATGAAAAATGAAAAATGTTTATTTACAAAATACAGTCTTGTACAATTTTCCTGTGTCTGTGTGGTGGTACCCGCACTAGAATATCCTGTATCGTGGGTACAATGGAATAGATAGTGAACATAGTGTTAAACAATATAAAAAGTGTGGTTTACTTAATGATGGGCGTTATTGTTACTTTTAAATAGTTTTCAGGATGTATCTACTATGTCCTGCCGGGGTTTTATTTCTCATTAAATGATTTCACAGGTGAATATCTCACGGAACGTGGTATTTCAATCTTCACACTTGTAATCGTGTGCCGAATTAGTTTGGTTAAGAGTTACGATAGGGATTTATTTTCACATAGTGGTTTTGTTTTACGGAAGGTAGGTTCTGGATTTAGGTTCAATCGTTTGCTGCACTCATTGTATAGATAGATGTTTTCCTTTTTCTAGCACACAGTGACGCGATATTATCACACAACACTCATTGGGCATCTTGAATGTTGTTTTGTGAAATTATTATTTTTTGTAAACCGCTTTGGGATAAGGTAGAAAAAGTTACATGAAATAGCTTTTCGTTTTACGCCTGCCAGTGAAATAATCCGTCTCTACTTGTAATGGTTACTAAGTGATTGGGGATATAAAATGTTAATTGATAAAAATGAAGGTGATCCGTTGTAATAAAGTAATAGTGACCAGGGTTAATAAATTGAGCATTTTGAGAAATATAAATCCTAAAATGGGTGTAAAAGTAGGTTTATCTTATCTGGTTATTCTTTAACTAAATTTAAAATTATGGTAGGTAGGTAGTCAGATAGTTTTAAAATACGGGGTGCATAAATAAGTGTTTTTTTTTTACAAAAGTGAGGAGAAATGTTTTCATTTATCTATTTTTACCACTTGAAACGCGTAATGTTTGAGTTTCAAACATAACTTTGCTGATAACAGCTCACCATGAACAACCCATGGCCGGCCCACTACTGAGCAACAAGTGTCTCCTCACAGAATGAGAAGGGTTTAGGCCGTAGTCTACCACGCTAGATAACAGCTAATTTACTTTTAATACTGGCACAATAATTTGAGTACTACGAGTAGCAGGTAGGTATAGTATATGGGCAGCGGGGTTTTTTTTTTTTTTGTTTACCTGTATTCACGCAATTAACTGTGTACTGCCGCATTTAAATGCAATATGATTTTGTTTTTATTGGATTAACATCGCTTGGCGGGTTAAATTCCTGGCAAATGTTCTATTAAAATTAGAGTAAGTTTTTTTTTAATGGTAATATACCTACAGTACTGCAGGGCAGGGCGCGATAATAAGTACCTACTACCAAAATACTATTTTCTTTGTTGTACGAAAGAAATTTTAGGCAAATATCTTTGCACTACGCTCGCGTTTGTGGCATGACATTATCCCAGAAATATATTTAAAAAAATTTCACGCTCGCTTGACTCGCTTCGCGATAGTTCAGTTTCGATATGCATTTAGTTAACGAAACTCTCAGGAAACCACGTTTGTTGTGCTCTCGAAATTGATCAGTCTGTTTGATAAAATCGAAATGCGGTGCCTTATAAATTTCGCTTAGGAGCGCCGGTAGTATCTCATGATAATATGAATAGTGATCATAATTTTTTTTTTAGGCTGATTAAGCATTGAAGGTTTTTCGGCTGGTCTGGCATTTCGCCTGATTTTATGTTTTTGCTTATTTAGCGCGTTCAGGAAAGCTTTGACAACGTTTTATAACATGAGTATATATATATATTTTTTTGTTTTAGTTACCGAAACAGAAAAAAAAAGCATTAAAGATGTGGGACCGAGGGATAAATCTAGTGTGATTTTTGGTTGGATTATGAAGTTGTAGTTAGGGTATTTAAAATAGAAAGATTTCAATTGTAGGAAATGATGTAAAACATGTTGAGGATAAGTTGTGTAATAAAGTCGATAATTCACTTGTTGGATGTCACGCGATCTCATTGCGAGGAGGAATCTTTTTCTTGTCTCTGTTTTTATAAATACGGTGTTCTGACGGGTTTTTTATTTACGTCTCGGATTATTGAATACTTTCGGTGTTTGATTGGACGGTTAGAGGTTGCAAAAGCAATCGCCCTCTAATTAAAACATTTATTTAGGCATTAGTTCAATTTGGATTAAATCTCGCGAAAAGCCACGGTGGCTGTCTCTCGCGCGTCTTGGAAAGACATTCCTAATGCCTGTTTTTCTGAGGGAGGGATGCATTATCAAGTGAGATGAGCTGCAATGTTTGCGGCTGACTATTTTGGAAAATTTGCAATCGTGGCAAGTGGAGTAAAGTTTGACTAAGCTATTTAATGAACTAAGTATATAATGGATTTGGTGAATGGTTATATTATATAACATTTTGATAAATGGATGAATTTGAAGAGTGTATGTATGTGGTTGATGCACATTTGTTTCATATTTTTACTTAAGTTATAAAGTATTACATTTGGTGAGTAGTTATTTATATTTGGTAGGGTAGGTTTGATAAACAGGTAGTTATCTTGATTAATAAGTGAGTTATCATTTTATAAATGCGTACTTTAATGTTTGATGAACTGGTATACTTGATAAATGTGCATATTTTCATACTTCAAAGACAAGTTGTACCTATTAGTTTCTTCAAGCTTTTAGTTGCTGATAATTATATTAACATTCTTTAGAGCGCATGTCCTATGGACGAAATCGTTTATACATACTTTCACTGTTTGAAATGTTACAATCATAAAGATATAGTTATGACTAGAGGGGGTCATAGCTTGTTGCCGCTCTTGTACATCCATGTGTCAACTAGGTATTGTTATCTCAGTATATTTCAGGGAACCTCCGTTCGGGTGAAAGCGATAGCTGTTGGATAAATGCTTGTTGGGTTATCAGAAGACCGTGTAGTCTTCGATGAGGTTACTTGTAAATATTATAGCGAAATAGTAAGTTTAAAAATAGAATGAGGCTAAACTAAAAAAATGAGACAAAGATAAAAATAATAACTTAAAGCATTGAAACAGCATAAAGTGAAATAGTAACTTACAAACTATACATACATATTTACGAATTATGTAGATAGATATAGTATTACTGGATTATGTATATCAAATAAGAATACTGTCAGCTCATGTTTTGTTTTCGGCGTGGTAATTTTACGCTTAAAACTCATAAGAGATATCATGAGGTTCGCTTTCTGTAAAAGTTATTAGCTTTAACAGTTAATTGATTTATTACATTATTTATTTATTATACACTCAACAAGTAAAAGTATTTTGCTTTGACAAAATCCAAAGAAGTACCTATTGGATTAATAAGGCAAGGTACGAAGCATTGGCTGGATTTTACAACATTTAAAGTTTCCTGTTCATTTTTATCATTGAGTTAATTTGAGGCGGAAGGATCCTCTGGAAAATTTTTAAGATTAAGTTATTAGTAAGAAAGTATATTTTGATTAGGTTAGTTTAAAATGTACAGCCGGTAATTTAAAAAAAATATATATATTTAATTTTACATAATAGGTGAAGCTGGTTGATGCACCAAAAATCGAATTATCATAGGAATTTAATTAAGCTAACATTTTTATTTATTATCAACTTCAAATATACAGTAGCAAACTGATTAGTTGGAATACATGCAGTGATTGGAATATTTAAGTTCCGATAGAAGAATCTATATCGTGGCTTGTTCCTTTATGGACAAGAATATTTTTTTTTGACTCGTGGGACCACTTACACAAAATATCAACGTTCGGTTTGGAGGTCTTCCATGGCTATTCCTACAGTTCCATGACGTATTGAAGAGGTTAACACTTTGTCGCTCATCACATCAACCAGCACGGCATTTGGGTATGATGGATGGATGTAGATAGGTACACATTTGATGGGGGGGGGAGTTTAGTGGTTTGTATCAATAGGAACCAGGGGTTGAATGAGGAAGGCTGAGGACAGTACGTGTGGTGCTTACTAGGGAAGGTTTATGTTCAACAGTGACCTTATGATGATGACGATGTAGATGACGATGATGATGATGATGGACGTACGAGGACGAATCTTTTACGAAACGAATAAAGGAAAATCGAACAGATGCGGGTCATTACGGTTAACATATAAAATAATGTATAAGGTACCTACTTTCTTCTAATCTTTATGATCGATCAGCTTGTGATAGAGATCTTGATGTCGTAGAGAATAGAGATGTATCGAACGGAATATTTATTTCATTTTTTTTCCTGCTATTATGTTGATATCGCTTTTCTCTATGAAAAGGAATTAATGATAAACTAATAGGTATCATTCGGCGGCGAGTCGCGACTGTGTCGTTCCCAGGGTCGAATTTGGTAGTTCTGCTTATGTTACTCGAAACGACAAAGTACGCCATATGGTGCATATTATGGCTAAAATAAAATATATAAGTATCATGTGAAATTATAAATCAAAGATTCTTTTTGCATGTAGATATTATATGGTTAAGAGGCACAAGTGACGCAACTACTGTACCCTGGCGTTTGTTTAACATTGTCCATTAGTACTTCAGAATGTGGATTTTGCTAGGAAAAAAAAAAAAAAAAAAAAACAATAGGTAATTGTAAGAAATATGGGAAGCGTAATCTGCATTAAAAGAAAAAGTTTGAATTGGAAGCAACCAGGCATAGGATTTTCATACATCCGTAATCACGTTCCTTTCAACTCTCTAACTATCACGGTTCACGATACGCCGTTCACGGTTCAGGCCGTGACGCACGTGCAGACGGACAGACGGACGGAGAGCAGAGGTTTAGAAAATAGGGTCTCGTAGGCACCCTTCGAGGGGTACGGAACTGGAGAAAACTAAATTATAATAATGATAATAGGTTTTCTAGGTTACCAAGTAAAATTACTTCTCTTAGGTCGGATTGTATTATGATGGATGCTTATGAAACAAAATTAAATGAACGGTCTACTCAAAGTGTTTTATGTTTGCAGGGTCCAAGGATGTTGGAAATGAATAAATGAGGAAAAGAAAGACCCAAAACTAGGTATGGGTCAGGGACACAAAGTCCCAAGGAAGGAAAGCCCCGAGGTTACGGGCTATGGACAAAAAGTCCTATAGGAGGAAGGAGGTAGACCCTAGGATAAGGGTCATTAAAAATTTGGATCTGGAGGGAAAGAACCCTAGGATAAGGGTCATTAAAAATTTGGATCTGGAGGGAAATAAGGACAATCACATATGTATCCCGGTAGAAGAGAGACGCGCCAAGGCTCGGAATCCGCGATTTTCCAATAAGAAGGGAAGAAGAAAATATGTGCGTAAAACTATTACGTTGAAAGTGTATGAAAATGTTTTGTGATTTAAATCGAGAACTGGCGGCGATTAACTTTAAGTTTAGAGAGTTTATTTTATCAAAAGGACAAGAAGTTCACTTACACATATTCATATTAAGAATCGCTCCCGATTCTAAATATAAATATAGAAGAAAACATAATCTTTAAAGGTATGGTGACTATACAATAATATAAAAAGTCAAAACACGTTATATTCGTTAACAAACTATACCTACATCTAGCTAAGATATCTATGGTGTTTGACACTGTTTGATTAAACTTTAAACTTTGTAAAAGATTTTTCCTCCAGTATGAGTTTCGGCAAGTACATTATGTAGTAGAGCTAGGTAGTTTACATACCATAATTAGTCCTAGCTTTATGTAATTGTAGCATAATAGGTATGTTCGTTTTGTGTACCATATTTATGAGATTTAGCTTTAAAGTGATGCGTGTATGTACGGACTTTAATAGTATTTTCCTAACAAATAGACATATTTTGAATTTGTATAATTGACTTATATAATATAGTTCATCAGTTTTCTTATATAATTCTTTAGTGGGAAGGAGAGTCTAGTTGGAACAGAACTTTTAACAATTTATTTTGAGATACTTGAAACCCTTTAAAGTAGTTTTTAGTAATTAGTTTTACATGCTCATCCCCAAATCTCTATTGAGTGTTCCTGTAAAATATTGGCTTGTGAGTTATAATTGATGCTTCGGACTTTATGCATATACCTACCTTCTTTGATTAAATTGAGGCCTCCTTTAGTTGCTACTGGTCTCGCAATTTTTGATATCTTTATGATTTTTGAAAAATTATTTATAAATTTAGAGTGTCCGCATCTTTTTATTTTAATATTAGCGGAAGAGAACAGAAAAATGAATTTTAGATTAAAGGCTAAATTTGAGTGCTACTGTAGACTGGCAGGTAAAGTTGCGAGGGTAAATAGTTTGGAATTGAATTGAGTTTATCTGCTATTTTCTAATTATATCGGATGGAAAGGGTTGCTGCGAGTGCTATAAAATTAAGTTGCAATCATAATCAATACCAATGTATCAATAAAACTGTATATTCCTTCTAGTTAAGTTAGCAAGAATATTAATTTAATTAATTACTATCTTAATTTTTTTTTTGTTTTGTTGAACTAAGTCTTTGTCATTTTGGTTGTGAAGTTTACATGTTACTTAAGTTTTAATTTTTTTTTTAAAAGCGATGAGACTCGCTTAAAACAGGATGGCCGAGCTGTAAGCTTGGCCCATATTAATTATCTATAAAACATAGTTGGCGCCACTCAAATCATAACAAATCATAACATCATATTAGAAGGCGTCATTGATTGGCTGAAGTTGTTCAACATCTGATCGATAAACGTACTGTATATAAAATTCTTATAGTTTTTAGTTGATGAATTGTAGCATAATAAAGGATAATATTTGTAATCAATATATAAGATGAAAACATCTTTATTACTTAGATGATTTGTGAAACGAGCTTGATGATTTGTATATTAGTCACTAAGTTTATTCATTGTACAATTTGGATTGGCCGATAACGATAAGATAAAAAGGGGAGTGGCTAATAAACGTGGAGAGGTTACCTGTAAGAGTGGTTTTAAAACGACGACATTCAAAAATATACTAACGTAAGAGGAACAACATTTATTTGACACAAATGTAAAAGTTAATAAATTTAAATATGAAATAAAAGTGTAATAATTTATCATAAAGATTGTGTTTGTGATTTCGTCAGACCTTACCCAAAAATATGTATTATAAAAATATGACATGAACTAAAATATTAAATTGCGTCATTTACTAACTGGTTACGGAACACACTTGTAAAGAAAAGGGTTTGAAATTAAGGTTGTCTCAATCTAAAGTATGATCACGAGTACATGGTAGTATTCCATATAGTGCTACCAGTGGGACAAAGCAGTGGAAATTAATATGTCCATGATAAAATCTAGGTTCAGTAAAATAACAATTTCTATGGAAAAGTAATGAGGCATTAGTAATCCTAATAATTGTCAGGACTCAATTAACATCAAAAAGAAACCAAATGTAAAAATTTGCATTCAAAGTTGAATATCCTCATAATGTTATGAATTGAACTAATAATATCATCAAATGTTAGATTACTCATAAAATAACCCCTACAAAAAGTAAATGCAAAGTATTTTGCCATACCGTAACCAGTAAATAAAATTACATTTCAGCAGAAAACCCATCAAAACATTTTTACAAATATACAGATTGTCAACATGTTAAATGCCAATTGATTTACAAGTACTTAACACATTCAAATAAAAATTCACTAACATAGCTGCTCAACTATCATTTAGACCACTTGATTTATTAATTATCAATAATGTAAAAAAATATTTCCGGTATAACTGTTCAGTAGTGCAAATAAAGTATAGTTATCGGTTTTCCTGAAACTAAATATATAAAATATCCATTAAAATTTAAAAAGGAATGTTGAATATTTTAATAAGTATTGAGTTAAACTTTATTGAGCTGTTTGAGACAACAAATACATATTATGGCCTCAATTTTCTATAAAATAATGTATTTTCAAATAATTCAATATAAGCTACAGGGTAGCAATATTAACTGTTTTTATTGTTAGTATTGTTATTGCTTTTCATAAGACAGATTTATACAACAAACAAATAACAAAGGCCCAAGTAGGCCTACATTGTAGTATCCACTAAACATTTGCTGTTTTCCAATTAGATCATAACCTCAAGATAAACTACGTAAAATAAAAATGACAAATCTAGTTGTATACTTTTTGTAAAAACTTAAGAACAATCGTTTGGAAATCGGTTAGTAGAAAGTTTCTTTCAAACAGTTGCCAAAAATGTTCAACAAAGCAAAGACAGAAGAGAACGTCCTAACAATCGAGTATAAAACAACTGTATATTATCTATATTATCTCGAACGAAGAACCCGCTAACTTCTAATATAATTAATCTGTATCTCTCATAAACTATCGGCTGCAAAATAATTTGAATGCATTCCTAGCTTCATTAAACTTACATCTAGCTAGATAATCTTATGTACAATCACTAACAATAATTGTTCAAATGTATAATTACATCACTCCAAGTCCGCTTTCGCGGAGAAGTCCCGTCAGGATCGTCGAGGAGCAGATTGGTGCGAGGGGGCGCGTCAGTCCGCGCGGCTGGGCTCGGAGTAGCCGTCGTCGAGGTAGCCGTGCAGCGCGCCCAGCGGCAGCGGCTCGAAGCCCGCCTCGAACGCGCCTGGGCCGGGCGGCTCCACGCGGAACTGCCCCAGCGTCCACGGGTCGCTCGCGTCGCGCCGTCCGCCGTCGAAGGGCCCCAACTCGCCCCACGGCTGCGGCGGCGGCGTGGTCAGCATCGACGGCATGTCGACGCGCGCCTGCAGCGGCGACTGCAGCGGCGGGTCCGCGCCGAACGACGGCGCTCCCCATACTAACGACTCGATGCCGGACGTCGAAGTGTTCATGTTATTGAAACCCCAAGTGTTTGGAATTTCAGGCGGTGGGACGTTCGGGGCCATTTCGGGGGCTTTGGACACCGAGCGCCCGTACAGGTCCTGTGCCCTCGCGTTGAGGTGCGGCCGAGAGGCGAGCGCTCCGTCGGGACTGGGCAGGTGACAGTCGGGGCGCATCATGGGGCTGTATTTGCCGACTCCGGGGCTCTTTTTGTTGTTATAGTTGTTCTCCACGCTGGGCCTGGGCGAGTAGGGGCTGTGGTGCTGCTGCCGCGACATGGGGCTGTACTGGCCGGGGGTTCTGTTGGGATTGTTGCGTAGATTGTCGTTCTTGACTCCTAATCCGGCATCGGGGCTGGTATGAGTGGAAGGATGTGGCGAGAACGGAGCGTGATGTTTAGGCATAGAATTATAGTTGTCGGTGTTCCACGCTCCCGTCTTCTGCAGATCCGACTTAACGATCTGACTCGTGTCGGGGCTCGGTTGAGCGGAATAAGGACTAGGTTGTGATGAGTATGGGCTGGGTTGAGTGGAATAAGGGCTGGGCTGAGTTGAGTATGGACTCGGCTGAGCGGGGCTCGGTTGAGTCGAATATGGACTTCTTTGAGAGGAAAATTGATTATCCTGTCGAGGCATGGGGCTGTAGCTACTATAATTCCAATTATTAGGATTCTTTATATCCTGTTTCATTCCTATGGTTTCGGGACTAGGTTTGTTCTCCAGAGAAGTTGTAGGACTACATTGCTCCATGACTTTGCCGTGTCGTATTTTCGTGTAACTTTCTAATCTATTGAGAGGACTCGCTTCAGATTTATGAGAAGGAGTACTTCTGAACTGGCCTAAATTCCAAGAATTACCTTTAGCTACATCCGGTTGCACATCAGGACTACTGGGCACCTGACTGTCAGGTTTCTGGACGGGGCTGAAGTGGGGACTTCCTGTGTCAGTTTTGACGGAATCTGACCTGGGCGTGGATGACGAATCTGGTTTCGATTGAGCAAGAGGACTTGAAAGTTTAGGAGTGGTCGAGCCCTTCGGAAGTTGCGTGGTCTCAGCGCCGGAAGTTACTTTTTCTGGCGTATTTCTTGATTGCTCAAAGGTGTTATTGCTAGGAGAAGACATTTCCTGTTTTTCGGCAGAGGCGCGCTTATCAGGCACACTTGTAGTTAAGTCAGGTATGCTTTTCGGTTCTTGAAACACACTCTCGGAAGACTTATCTGGAGATTTCATTTCTACTTTACTACTGGAACTTTCAGCTGTATCATTCTTTGTGGACTCTTGTTCTTCATCTGTTTTAGGTGTCTTCGCCTTCGACTTTTTCTTCTTAGATTCTTCAATTTTGCTCTCTTTGGCTTTTACTTTTTCGGGATCTAAGCTGTCTTTAAGGTCCTGAAGTTCTTTCCCTGTGTAGAGACGCTTCATACCTCTCGGCAGAGCGCGGCACGAACTGAGGTTTAGCGAGTCTATGTGAGGGCACTTTAATAGTACTTTCTTGATAGCTTCATATGAGACTGATGACCCACACAAATTGAGTGATCTGTAAAAACAAAATCCAGACATTAATAAAATTAATTTTAGGCAAGTCCAATAACTGACGATGTGCAGTAGCATATGTTGTGGAGGCTTTGGGTTCGATTCCCAGCAAGATAAATTCAGGCATTTTAATTCCTAAACTGTTTCAAGACTGGTCAGGTAGGCGAATTGGGAGTTACTATTTCCAAAGTATGTGATGCCGCGTAGAAACAAAATCGCGACAGGTCAGCTCGATGAGGCTGTGTAGCACTTCTCGCTTTTCGCAGGTGTAGGCACGCCAACTTACCTCAGTCTACTGCTAGGCGAGTCGGCCAGCGCGCAGACGGCGTCGTGCAGCACCTTGGCTGCAGATGCCCACGACAGGTCCAGCTCGATGAGGCTATGCGACCACTTCTCGCAGATAAGCTCCAGGCACGCGTTCGTTTGCCGCAATACGTTACAACCTAGAGCAGTTTGCCGAGATTAGACCAGGTCGAGGGAGGCAGGGCTACAGTTGCTGCAGCATAAAATGTCACTCGATTATGCTGGTTAAATCCAGGCTGGTTAAATGGGCTTTGCCCAGCAGTGGACGCAAACAGGCAGCAGATGATAAGACAGGATTTGAAACCTATGACTTCACAAAGCTTCATAATTGTAATCCAAACAAATATGAATACGAAAATGTCTGCCTGCTAGTTTTTCAGACCCATTTGTTTAATCGATTTTGACGTAATTTGGTAAAAAGATAGAAATGCGTCTCTCCAGTGACGAACAAGGGCTATTTTTTCTCCATGGGATTTTCAAGAACTAAATCCATGCGACGAAATCGCGGTCATCATGTAATCTAAAATAAATATTATTTGACTAATATTTCACTTAAAATTCTTTGTATTAACTAAACGGTGGGAAAATTGGCTTATGTAATAGCTTATTTGCATTAGCTTTTTCGTACATAACTAAGCTGTATGTTTTCATAATAAAAAAAATAATAAAAATTTTAAACGATTAGCAACCTGTAATAGATTCACTTGAAGATTTAAAAGCACTCCTAAATGTTTCATTCAATAGAAAGTCTTTCTATTTCTATTTAAAACTATAAAAATACCTCCAAGAAACAGATGTTGAAGATCCCAAGCCGGTACTCGCACGAGACCAGAATCAGTGAGGCGTTGTAATCCACGCAGGTCTAGCAGGCGAAGACGCGTGGCGCCCCTGACGAGCCGCGCTAGGGCGTCGTCCCCTAGCCGGTAGTCCCCCACGGCTGCGCGCTCTTCCGCCGCGCTGCAAGCGATCGAAACCTCTTCCAGTTGGCTCCAACCTTCTGTCTCCATCTACAATTACAATCTGATATTGACATCCATCACACTAATATGTATTTTGTGGTGTGCAATAAAAGTATATTCATTCAGTCATAATACCACACTTCACACTAATATTATAAAGGCGAAAGTTAAATACTAGATGTATTTAGCTCAAAGACATAGGCTAATCTGTGTAAAGCCAGACGAGAGAAGAAAAAAGAAACATGTTTTTATTTCAATCAATTTTACTTTATAAAAACTAGCTTATGCTTACATAAATACACAAATTTCAAACCCCCTTAAGAGTAGAATTTTTAAGAATCTCTTCTTAGCAGATGTCTAGTAGTTTGAAATGTGTATTGATAAATCAGTAAGTCAATCAATCACCTTTTGCTTTTATATATTTAGATATGACAATGGGCACTATACCTGTTGTGAAGTTGTTGCAGTAGCCAATACTAACTGAGCATTGGCAGCTCGGAACACCCTCATTTTAGGGCAGCCTTTCTGCAAGGCCTCCAGAGGAATTGGGGCTGGATGAGATGTTGCTAGAGCACCAGATATGTCTAGCACTTCGAGATTCGGACAATGGCTCTGGTGATAAATAAGCATAATTATTATTATTTCAATGAATCAGTAATAAAGTATATTACATTTATTAAAAATCGGAAAATAATGACTTTTTCAAAAATGTGAATTTCACCAGTGTTGTTAGAGACAGTTTGTTCTTTGCGACCATCAAAAGATTGTGTTTGTAAATTTTCATTATGATTACTTAATCTACGAAATTCTAAGTTGATTTGACATGTGGAAGTAATAAAAAATATATCGATTGTACGACCGAGATCTCTGTACTGCGTGAGAAGAGAGTTAATAATTCTCAAACAGTTGAAAAAGTTACAAGGTATTTAGTAAAAGTATACGACTTACGGCGACGGAAGAGAGTATTTGCGGCAGGGCGGAGAACTTGTTGTTGGCGAGCGTGAGGTGCGTGAGGCGCGCGCCGAAGTTGCTCGCTACGCGCGCCATAGACGCGGCCGACAGGCACGTGCTCGACCCACCCGTCTCCGACTACAAACACCATGTGTTACTTCATTATTAGGGTTCCGTATCTCCGTAGGGTTCCGTAAAACGAAAAACAAAACCCTTAAAGGATAACTTAGTTGTCTGTCTGTCCATCTGTCGTGTCTAATGTTATATTAGATATAAGTTGCACTTGCTTGAATTCCCTAATTGTCTCAAGAAGGGAATCCTGGGGCCTCCCATTTATAAGAGCAGGTAGGAAGTCGTCACAAAATGACTGAGAACTTACCGTTAGCGAAAGATCGAGTCGCTGCAGCTTGGGCAGACCTTGCACCACGTCGAACAGCTGGTCCGGCGTGATGCGGCTCCAGCCCGCCACGCTCAGCTCCACAAGCGCGGGGCAGTAGTCCACCACGCACGCCAGCACCCACGACACGTTGCACACCTTCCATTGAGCTGAGAACAATGTTGATAACAGCTTCTTAGTTACAAGAGAGTTGGCGATCTGCACAACAGGCTGACTAGACACCGTAACAGGCTTGCGACTCCTACGCTCCGCCTCAGGAAGGTCCAAAAGTCATTTGTGGGAATGGGTATAATCTTTTATAACAAAATTCCTCAGCCAATTTTGGACTTGCCTTTACACAGGTTCAAAAAATCTATTAAAAATATGCTCCTGAGAAAAGCATATTATACTATCGAAGATTATGTAAATGATAAAAAAGCGTGGATTTGACCTGCAATTCGCTCCAGCAATGCGCAGGACTTCAATTGCTTTTATACATGGCATAATATTGTATATCAAATCTTTGAAAAGAGCAACCGCCGAGTTTCTTGCTGGTTCTTCTCGGTAGGAAAGGCATTCCGAACCAGTGGTAGATGCTTTTGACGATTCAAAAGAACTTGTAAAAGTCTAATTGAATAAAAATATTTTGAATTTGAATTTGAATTTGCTGTACTTTTTTTTAATTTATAGACTACCGCTTGGCTGCAATCATACCTGCAGCTAATAAGTGATGATGCAGCCAAAGATGGAGCGTGCTTGCCTAGAAGTTGCCTATTCACTCTTTACTAGAAGGTACCCATATTAAAAGTGGAAGGGAAAACTGATGCTGGAAGGGTGTTCCACATCACAGCACATCATTATCATGAACACATCACCGGCTCACTACTGAGCACGGTTACTCCGAAAAGTGGTGCGTACGCGTTATGAATACTGTTACAAAAATATCTTACCAATATTTAAACTCTGACATTGAGATAAACGATTTTCGAGAAGCCACACCAGTTTGTAGTCAGTTTTGCATTTTTCAACAGTGTATTGCGCAAGATCTACATTCTTCCACAGCTCTGGCCTGCAACTGACGCTGTGCCATAGTTTGCACACTCTACCCAATCTGAAAAAGATCACAAAGTATTTTTATAATGGTTTGTAACCATTATAAAAATACTTTAATTATTTAGGGGTTACAAAAATTGAAAAAGTGGGTTCTTCTTCTGTTACTATGAAGTATGTTAAGACGGGTATGCAGGGCTGGTGCTTCGGAATCGAGGCGATTCGTCCCTCGCATGAAACCCTAATCTAAAACCACGAACAACGCGCGACGGAACTGCACCACAAACTAACCCCTATTTTACCTCATTAGGGCTTGATATCTATATAGTAGCTTACGTGCCACACACACACAAGCATAAGGATTTGTCTTTACTTTTTAAAACACAATTCTATGAGCTTTGCCTATCTGGAGTTTTACAATATCTTTGGTTTTAACTTTAAAATCAATTATTTTAATGCAATAAAGGTTTTTACTTAATTATTATTAATCACACTAGTATTATAAAGGCGAAAGATTGTGTGTATGTTTGTTACTCTTTCACGAAAAAACTACTCAGCAGATTTGGCTGAAATTTGGAATAGGGATAGATAATACCTGCATTAGCACGTAGACTACTTTTTATCCCGGAAAATCAAAGAGTTCCTACGGGATTTCGAAAACCCTAAATTCACGCGGACGAAGTCGCGGGAAGTTACAGAAATTTACTAGGCAATTGTTCAAACTCACCTGATAACAGTAGGTAACGTGCCATGTTGCACAACATTTTCAAAAATTTTCACTAAAATCTCTTCAGGCATGGAATGCGCCCATGGACTTTGTGGTCCACTCTCCTTATTTTCTGTTCCACTACTTCTAGTTCTTTCAGTCTTTTGAGCTTTATCTGCAATTCAATTATTTCACTTTACTTAATTCAAGTATCAGTAAGTTAAGAAAAATATTAAATGTGCTTGTACTTCTAACACCTCATTCGCTCGTAAAAGCGAAACGATAACATCTATAGCGTAAAGATATACCGCAAGAAACACGTCAGTATTCTAAACATACAATTCTTCACATGGAAAATATAGCACTCAATCAAGTATCAGATACCTGGGTTGAATTTCTGCATGGTGTGATGAGCTCAGGAATGAATGAACATGAGTAAGATGAAAATCATATTATTTAATGCAGAGTAAGTCCCGGCCCACCCAGAAATCTTTAAGAGCTTTGCTCTAAAAATTGTAGATCCAACTTGGCCTGGGAAGCTTCGAGATCTCTTCTCATCCAAAATTCCACAATTCCTGAAGACCTATCTTCGAAGTGCGAACTCTAAGAAACCTATGTCCAGAAATGGACTATAGTGAGCTCTTTTACCACCATACGATAATCGCAAAAATTTTGTTGTTTAGTGTGGAGTGTATTTTTGTAAAAAAAAAAATGCAGCGCGGTAACCGCCGTAGTGGCTTGTCTGTGGATAAAGATAGAAAGCAGCCGCTGGGCTGTTTCGTTAACAAGCAAGCCACTGCGGGCACAGGCCCGCACTAGGCCAGTAGTTTCAGTGTGTAGCACCCATCACACTAAGAATAGTTATTTGTTCAACAAGATAGCAAAGTTCATTTTTGTTGCGAGTTCCTAGTTTGAACCCCGAGCAGGCAAAGGATTCTATTAAAATATAAGTTTGAATCCTGGGTGTAGTGAGGTATTCAAAGGCACTATAAACAAAAACTGCTGCTGCTTGCTGTGAAACATACAACTTATCACCTCACTAGTTCAAAAAGGGCTGCAGTGGGGTGAAAATACAATTTTTTGTTCTTACCTTTAGTTTTGGAGTTATTATTATTAGATTTTTTAGTCTTAGGGCGGGGCGCGCGCGGTTTGGGTGCCGCAACACTCATGACCGCCGCAGTGTCCCCTCGGGAAGGATCGTACTCCTCTCCGGAGCTAGCACTGGCGACCGGCGACGCTGCTCGCTTCTTTTTAGATTTCCTTTGCCCAATATCAGCTATTGATACTGGTGTTGGAGCTACCTGTAATTTAAATGTCAGACCTCAACTCTGTTCTGATTGATACTTAAATACGTAAATCAAATTCAAATACTTAAGCTGCATGAGACGGGTCTGCCCGCGAAATTCATAATTAATTTAGTTTTTCGCAATTTATAAACTAATACGCCAAAGTAGGCTTATGGCATTCTAATTCCGACAATGGCAGTATCATCTCTACAGGATTACATAAAAATCTTTACTTGAAAGGGTTCACTTTAAGAAATTAGTCAAAATAATGAGTTTGACATGAGTTACTCAGAAATTAGTCGAAAAACCAAATTAAATTTGAATTTCGCGGGCAGACCCGTCTCATGCGCTTTAAATAAGTAAATTTCAAATAAAAATAAATTGATTTGGGACTAATTAAACACCTGCCTAAAACATTTTTAGTATAACTTTAGTATAACAAATGTCATTAAGTTTGTAAATAAATAAGAACCTTCTGGATAAAAAATATAATAATAATTGATGTCTGAGTTTTTATCATAGGTTACCACTTACCAGTATCTAGATAGTAAGCAACTATCCACACTAATATTACTTATGTGTAAGTTTGTCTATCTGTCTGTTATCATTTCCCAGTGCATCCACTAAAACGATTTTGATGAAATTTGGTATACATAATACATATATAGCATGCATCCCACAAAACAAGTTACTTTATCCCAGAAATTCATCAATGGGACTTTTAAATATTTAAATACACTGGATGAAGTAGTGGGCATCACAAACTCTTAAAATAACAGAAGAAAACATACTTTACATAATAAAAGTGCAAGGGCAAAATAATATACATGTAAGTAGTTAAAGTTAGTAAGTATGGGTTCTTACTTTCAGTTAATGTGGGCATAGCTTAACATCATAAGCAACTCTTCCTACATCGTTCATGCAAAAACATGATTATGAGAAACTTTCACCAATTACTTTGCTCATAACTAAGTATTTAAGTATATTGATTGCATTTCTTTTGTCACTAAATAACAATTTGAATAGTTCACACTAATTAATTATTTTGTACCATTTTGACTTTTGTATGGAGATAAGTTCTGACCATTGCGTTACAGTTATGTCAAGTAAAGTCACAGACTGATTATATTATCAATCATCATATCAGTTATATTCTTTAAGCATAATATCAGCTACTATGTTGTCAACATTCCATCTACACGCACGAAACGTTTTACGTCTGCATTCCTAATACGCATGGCTAAGGTTTGGAATACTCTTCCGCGATCAGTGTTTCCTACCAATTACAATCCGGGTATCTTTAAAACAAGAGTGAATAGGCACCTTCTAGGTAAACGCGTCCCATCTTAGACCACATCATCACTTTCCATCAGGTGTGATAGTGGTCAAGCGCTTACCTATAGTGAATAAAAAAAAAAAAACTTACATGGCAAACCTCAGCATTTAGGTGCTCAAGCAGATATATAGTATCTTTTAAAGAAGCTTCCCTATGGCAGATATGAAACCTTCAAATAAACTATTCAGGGGTCTAAGAAAGCCTAAGCAGTTACAGTAAAAAGGCTGACTTTGATCTGTTAACACTGCAGATTTTTAACAGCTTATAAAAATGATAATGTATTCTTACTTAGGCACCTTATCTATATTCAAGTCAAGAGTGAATAGGCAACTTCTACACAAGCATGCTCCATCTTAGGCTGCATCATCGCTTGCTAGCAGGTTTGATTGCAGCCAAGCACTAGTCTATATTTTTTTTTAAATATTATAATATATTAATGTACTTAATCCATACTAATATATGAAATTGTTTGTCTGTTTGTCTGCTAGAATTTCAAATACAGAAAATCAAAGAGTTCCTATGGGATTTTAAAAAACCTTAATCCATGAAGATGAAGTCAAGAGCAAAGGAGAGGCTGACTCATAGACATATTAATGTGCAGTTCAAACTGCATCTTGAAACTTGTCATTTTTATGAAGGTTAACTTTAAGCATACAAGCAAGGCCAGGACATTTTGTCTTGTACATATATGCTAGTTAAACAGTATAGTGCAGCTCCTTAATGGGCTTCATTCACATCTTCATGCAACTATTAGGAGCTATGTTGTAATCTGGCCACCATACAAACACCATAAACCATAGTATTTCTAAACTATCCATAATATACATTATTATAGCTAATATTATGTGAAAATGTAGTTCCATCTCTCTGTCTGTCTGTTAGCTTTTCACAGCCCATTCGTTTAACCGATTTTTTGATGAAACAAGTTGTTTATACAGAGATAGTTTGCATCCTGAGGTTGTACGTTGTATGATGTTGGTCCAGAAAAATCAGTTTCCACAGGATTGTTAAAAACCAATCTGTTAAACCAATTTTGACAAAATCTGGAGATAGCTTGCATCCCAGAGTAGGATGTAATTATCCTAGAAAAGAGTTCCCACTGGTTTCATAAAAATCTTAATTCACGCAGATGAGGTCGAGGGCATTGTTTATTTACTTATATTGGAGCAGTTAAAAAAGAAGAAGCATACAGCTCAGATAGTACAGATTAAGAAGTTTTAAGAATAAGTGAATTTAGTCTGGAGTTTTATTTAGTCTTGAGGGAGTAACTGCATTACAAGACAGTTGTTACTTATATTAACTAGCTGATCCACTTGGCTTCGCTCTGATGAAATTTGATTATAATAACATAAAAATATCCTATATTACTTTTGATTAAGTAGCTTTCTAATGGTCAAAGAATTATTAAAATCAGTTCAGTAGTTCCAGAGTTTAAACACAATTCTTTCATCTTTATAAAATTACCATATCATAACATTGGTATAAGGATTTATAGGAGGGGTCAAACATAATAAGAATAATGAAATAATATTGAGTGCTACATAAACAATACCAAATTGCCACATAACAACCATATAAAATAGTGAGTACTTACATAATTGTTATTCAGCACAAACCATTTAATACTATGAGATAATATTATGTGCTCAATTTTTAAAAAGCTTACCACTTCCTGAAAACTTGTTCTTCTTATCTTAATTTTGATTTTAGTATTTGTGTCGACTATTTGACTTCTATATGTGGGCGCACTACAGTCAGATTTCTTGGATTTTTTTTTGCTACGGGAACTACAGAGGTCCAACATGGAACGGGGTTTACCACTACAAGGTATGACTATATGAGTCCTTTGTTCCTTAGAAGATTCTTTTGATCTACTCTTTTTTGTGGATAATTGACTAAGTTTATGACTGTAAGGTTTGCCGCTGGCTCGCGGCACATTAATTAACGGTAACTTTACACTATGCCCTAGCACTTCATCTTCTGAGCTTTCACTTTCTTCTACTGCATTTTCCACTTCTTCCTCGTGGCACTCACTACTACTAACTAAATTTAAGTTTTTACCACCTTTCACTTGTGACACTACACTATTTGATGTGTGCGTCCTTTTGTGAGTATCACGGGAACGTTTTTTCCGCTTCCTCTCTTTCGGGAGACACCCATTAAGAGTGGAGTGGTCAGTGTCACGTCTGGAGTGCTGCTTGTGCTTTCTGTGGCGAGGCCGTGTCGGGGGCGGCAGCGCTCCATTGGCCTGCATCCTCTGACGAGCGATGGCATCGATGCTCTGCTCGAAGTCTGTCTCTAGCTTGACGCAAGATATGAGCTCGTCGTCTTCGGAGTCCGAGTCGGTGGCCAGTTGTGGCACCCGGGCATCTGGAAACAGGTCCTTACGGACCGAGAGTCTCATAGCGGGCTCGGCAGCCTCGTAGCCGCCGTTTACGGGACTCGAACGGCCCGACATACCGCCCGCCTCCCGCCGCCCTCGCGTACCACTTCTACAAACCGCTCACCGTCACCTGTCCGTCGTGAAGTAAACAATCAGTTTGACACATCACATTTTCACTTTTGATGCTGAGACACTCATTGATCACTCGCTGATACAACGATTACGTTTGATTATCTACAATCGATGTACCTATCATTATTATGCCTTACAACTCGCACTTTCTGAGACAATCCAAAGCATCTTTTTTTCTTTACGTATTCGCATTTTAGGTCATCCATGTTCATGTAACGTTGTGATTGCGAAAAACAAAGTAAAGATCATTTTCGCGGACACTAGCACTGTATCTTTATTTAAAACAGATTGACTGCACTAATTGTGGTTGTATGTACCGATTCTTAATTATTTTTGTCGACTACGAGTTGATGAAAACTGTTGACCTTGTTAAAAGCTTATAGGTTTCAAAATTTAGTCAACAGATGCAGACATTTGTCACAAAAGGTTGTTCTTGATTCTTGGTTGAAAAGTGTTCAACTTTGCATTGTCGCGCAGTAAAGGCAAAGACGTTTTTTTATCTGTTTCATAACTCATTATTTAAATAATCTCAACACAACAACGTTTATTGTGAAACATTGCTATCGATTTTCATTTTTTATTTTACGAGTATTAACATTTCTTTTTTTTCTTCTCGCCTTGAATATTATTATAACATATTTTACTAAAACTGCTATAATTATACATCAAAATCACATCAAAATGAGTTGTACCACGGTTGTACCTAGTCTGTGCATATTAACTGTCAAAATTGAATTGGTACCTACCACTGTGCCACTATCCCAAACCAGTGTGACCATTTGTGGCAGTTTGTTGTCATTTGGGCAGATTTGACTACTGAATATTCACTCTGGCAGATTTTAATCTATTAAATCGATGAGTATAATAAAATTATAGAGGAGTCAAAAAATAAAATAAATACTACTCACGGAAATTCAGTGCTCAAGAATTCAAACAAGTGCTCCAAATGCGGCTTAAAAAAGGTGATAAGCTTATTTCAAATTGCTATGATACTTATTATAAAATTTTTAGACTTACGTACCTAACTAACTACTACTCGTGTTAATTAAGTAACTATCTAGTACATAAAAAAAAAAAGTTGAAGTGTCTGTTTGTAATTTTAAATAACTACTTCATATTAAGCTTATATGGTTATTTGAACTATGCCATAACAGCCATAACTGAACACACGTTTTTAAAATTTTTGTGTTTGTCTGTCTGTTTGAACGGGCTAATCTTTGGAACGGCTACACTTATTTTAATGAAACTTTCAAAGACAAATAAAGGATTAACCAGGCTACTTTTTAATCGATTTTCATAAAAGGAGGAGTTGTGTTTTACATATATAACTATGTACACGGAAATCTCCGAGATTTCTAAACTGACTTGCGTTATTTTTGTTTTTAATCGATAGAGAAACTATGTGACACTCATAAAAATTTCGATTTCAACTCCTCAATCTCAATACTGCAGGGACCTGACCGCCAAAATTGATGAGATTAGATTAGAAACTGTGGCTTATAAATTGATATAAATTGATATTGGAGGTAAATAACAAGTAAAGACGTCTTTATCGTTGAAGTCGATGTCCCAACTCCTTAACCCTGATGCTGTAAGGAATTATTACATTCCTAAAATATCGTGGTGATCCCACGGGATTTTTAAAGAATTATCCGTTAAAATATTTTACGAATTTGGATTCGTAGTAACTAGTGGTCATCAAGTGGGATATCATATGAAAGGGCTTTACCTATACATTCTAAAATAGGTTTTTATTAATTTTTAGGCATAACAGTTTTAGCTTTATTATGCAAAATGTCGAAAACCATTCGAAAACACTTGTCCGTGGTAGATTCTGGTAGATTTCCAGCCAGTATAATCGCAGATTCTTTATTTTCACAACGGTAACACTGGTCTCATGAGCAGGCAGCAGCAAGTTTTGTAGAAAACATGAAAGATGGCAGCAGTTGTATAAATTTTCAATTTTATTTTACAAAAATTCTTACTGGAGAAATTTTTTTCTTGCTCCTTTGTGTAAAAAATACATGAAAGTGCATCAATAAATTTGGTTTGAAACAATGTGTTTGCGTTGTATTAATAACACGTTAGTCTCTGACTTGTTGAATAATATTTAAAATAACTCTTTTCTGGTCTCTGTAACGTGTGTTGTTTAAGTTTAAATAGGTACCTAAATGTGTGAGTGATAATAATATTATGATAACCTACACGGTCTTTCTGTAGCAAGTATATAAGCGGTGAGTCATGTTTAAATTTATTTGCGCTATTGATGATCTCATAATAATAGGTAGGTAATTAACGTAATGGACATCAACATCATTGCCATGATTATGACTAGTCCACTATCTACCACGATAGCGAATTTGACACTAGCAAAATGCGTAAAAAAAATCGATTTTTAGGATTTTTAGTCAATTAAGTATTATATATAATAATATCACTTAAAATGCACGTCTTAGATATACGTAAAAAGAAGTACACTTAAAACTACGATACTTAGGTCAGCGCCCTAAAATATGAACGCACTATGTAAATATATGTAGTATAATTTCATTGATGTTGGTATAATCAATTATTTTGACCATATTATTAATCCTCATTACGAAAAGTTGTGTGTAGATATGCACATCATTTCCAGTAGATTAGACATTTCAATTCTTAAATTATGGTTTTCTTCCCTTTTATTTGAGATATAAAGTTAGTAAGATATTAGTAAAGCAAGATACATAATATGTAAATAATACTTCCTTTTTATTAAACCAATGGTAACCAGTTACCACAAATGGAGGCGCAGATAATGGGCTAGAAAAAATACTAATGCAAATTGCCAACTTTTCTTTTAATGTCATGGAAACAGAAAGGTCAAATATTAATGACCACTGAAATATTTAAAAAAAAAATCCAGTTAGGGTTCCAACACTTTCATAATTTCTATTTTCTTTCTTTACTCTTTAGTAATTTTTCTTTACAACATCACTTGATATTCTAGGTCTACAGATTATTTAAAAAATATTTATATATTAATTAAGTATTACCTATCTAAGGAGATAAATATCAATTGAATACCTTACCTCTTTATTATATTAAGTATTATGGATAATCAATATGGATTCATATACTATGTCTGCCCCATATCTTTCAATTTTTATATGACCTCACTCTAAAATACATCTCTGATTGTTTCAGATTCGACCACAGTTCTGATGACTATTGTACTTCATCAGTTAAACTGTCAAAGGTCTCAAGTGACGGAGTATTGATTATCAGGTATCGGAATGTGCGGGTAGGAATTTGGCAATGAGAAAATAATCATTATTGTTTGATTGCGGTAGTAACCGCACGGTGGT
Organism: Maniola jurtina; assembly: GCF_905333055.1. NCBI lineage: Eukaryota > Metazoa > Arthropoda > Insecta > Lepidoptera > Nymphalidae > Maniola > Maniola jurtina. Next base: position 9,171,006 of record NC_060032.1, read on the forward strand.
GGTGATATGGGTAGCGACACTAACTAATTACTAGTTAGGAACCATGGCATGGCATGGCATATATTGATATGCAGTAGTATGTTTCTATCGACAACGGGCCAGTTGTAATTCTTCATATGGGGTTGTGACAGTATAATATTATTTCCTTTTTATACATTTGATTATAGTAAACTGCAAGAAATTGCGACCCGTCTCTCAAATATATTGATTGAGACATTATTGTAGAGAGTATAGAGGGAGGGTTTGTAGGTAATGTGTTGTGCTAGTGTGGTAGTGACAGTGCGGTGGTGGTGAGTAGTGACAGTCAGTGATGCTCGTGATGCTGAGGCATGGTGGACGCGGCTGCGGAGCCGGCCGAAGCCGCGGGAAATGCAGCTACCTCCAGTTTCACCAAGTAAGGAGTTTTTAACAATTTTTAAATACAGAGCGTACTTTGACTTTGCGCATACTCCAGTTGCATGACAGGCGCCTAAAGTTACCGTTAAACTCTGACTGCCAATAAAAAGCAAAGTTGATTGGAGAAATCAGTATTTAATTTCATACTTCCATGATTAAAGTTAAAGTTACATTAAAAAATTTGCTCTTAACTTAACAAAACAACGTTTAATTTGCTCTTGACAATCAAAGTTAACATAACTTTAACTGACTGTTATGCAATTGGATGTTGCGTTAAAATAGTTAGGTTTTAAAGTTGTACCAGTTTTTCTTTTAACTCATAAGTATTAGCATACTCAAAATACTCTCTTAGCATTCTATAGATTTCAGCCTTAGCCCCTACTCATAGTAAAGTTTGACTTCTAATCTTTCACTATTGAGACTACATTGTTACTCTTACAACAATTATAGGTACATAATACCTACAGTTATATACTTCCTGTTGGTATATATTATGTACTACTTAGGCAGGTACTTATTTAAAATCATTTTGCTTTTTCGATTCCTATTCAAGTCCTATAATTTTATGTATCACTAGCTGATGACCGCGACTTCGTCCGCAATAGGTTTTTAAAATGTCGTGGGAGCTCTGGTTTTCCAGGATAAAAAGTAGCCTATGTCACTCTCCACGTCTTCAAATATTTCGTTTCGGCGTGATTGAAAGACAAACCATTAAAGAAACACTTTCGCATTAATAGTATGTATGAGTATGAGCAGTGATATGAATACTAAGCAGGTAACCTACCTACCTGATCATACCTAAATTTTTACAGGTGACTTCGCATAGGTATTGACGTCATTCCCGTTGATAAGTTACAAAAGACGAGACTCTCTTGGTACACAATATTTTTGCCTATATTTTTACAAGAAAGAGCAACTTTTCTAGGTTTTTAAAATTACTGATGATATATATAATATAAGAAACTAGCTGACCTGGCCCAGTCTCGCTCGGGTGAAATATATCTGAAAATCCTTTCTTGCGAATGCAGGTCTCGTCATACAGTGAACCTCGTCATAGAGAGCACCTACCTAGAGTACAACCTACAGTAGATTTTGTCCACGAATTCGTTCCGTGGTTTTGAGTATCTTTCCTGTAGATTTGAAAATATGTACCTGCTTTCTTGGGAATGCGGGTCTCCCTTATAGATCATAAAATCATTTCCTGAAAATACGGCCTCCGTTATAAATCTTTGTCTTTCAAATCAGTTGAGTATTTGATGCATAAAGAAATAAATTAATAACAAACAACAAGTGTAAATTAAAAATTTATAACACCCCCGACAAGTGAAGGTTACAGTAACTAGAAAACAGCTGATAACTTTCAAACAGCTGAACCGATTATAGCTAAGAACACTCTCGATCAAGCCACCTTTCAAACGAAAAAAACTAAATTAAAATCGGTTCAGTAACTTAGGAGCTACGATGCCACAGAGGAGCTACGATGCCACAGACAGATACACAGATGATACACACGTCAAACTTATAACACCCCTCTTTTTGGGTCGGGGGTTAAAAAACAAACATTTGTACACTTTCGGATTTTAAACATCGGTAGTCCATACTAATACAATAAATGCGAAAGTTGGTCTGTCTGCCTGCTAGCTTTTCACGGCATATCCCTTCTATTTTGATGGGTACAGAGATAGCTTACATTTCGGGGATGGCTAGGTATAAGTATGCTACTTTTATCCCGGTAAATCAAAGAGTTTCCACGTGGCTTTTCAAAGGCCTATCTGTTTCTCGATTTTGACTATTAAGTCGACGCATTTTTAACTGAGGCTTCGGGTCATAAATCATATTTATATGTCTGTTTCGCTCGCACTTAGGCTGCAGGTCTTATGGGGAGGTGTGTAGGTGTCTAGTGATGTGCGTAAGAATTGTAGAGGTGCATATCGATAACGGGAGAGGTACGATCGATATGCTCAATTATGTACAATATTAATAGGAATAATTTTTCGCTATCTGAAAATAAAAGTACAGAGATATAATAGTACAGATATAGCATGCTACTACTTTGCTACTTTTAGATGCTACTTTTTATGAAGGAAAATCATAGAATTCCCACGGGATTTATAAAACCTCGATTCCACGCATGCAAAGTAGCGGGCACCGTCAACTTATAAATTAGTAGGGATAACTAAACTAAGAATTTTAATAAAACGACTTCAAAGCAGAAAGGTTAGTCAATTGATATTTATTAGCATGAGTTCATAATGTCGAATCATCACTATTGACCGATGCCATTACCCCGCTGACCCCGATGATCTGCGATCGTTCTATTGACTTGAGCCCTTCCTCGTTGGTTACGTCAGTCTCTAACTACTTACCTAAGTACCAACTCATTTATCTAACTCAGGAATTCGCAAACGTCCACGAGTCCTGACTCCTGAGGCAATAAAATTCCAGAGTCAGAGTTTAATTTATTGCGGCGCAACGTTTAATTTCGCGGAAATCTCGACACTAACATCTCTACTAGTAGTGCGTAGATGTTATCCTATTGTTTATTTTTGCATCATATGTATCCGAAGTCTGCATCCCTACTACACTATATACCTAATATCCCTGGAGGCTTATGCTACACAGTCAAACTTCTACAGATTGGTACCTACAAAGCGATTTGCTTCCTCGTTTCTAATACGCACTGCTAGAATACAGAACGCTCTTTCGGCTTCCGTTTTCCCTGTTAGCTATACCTCTATCTGCGCGCAAGCATAGGTACACTAGTTACGCTTTCTGTTCCCTTACTCCCATAGTCCGATGGGAAGGCAATCTGACATGATCGGAGTGAGATCAGGCGCGAGATCTGGCAGCATCATGTCAAGGTTACCTACTAATACTATTATCGCAGTATTATTATGAGATTACCCTGTGTACTCAAGTCGATAAGCCAAATGGATGTAATATTATCAATTGTGTGACTGAAATCCCTACATCGGCTGTGAAAAGTGCTGATAATCCTCAAATGGCTGGATCAATTTTTATCATACGCAAAAGGTGCCTCGGGGGTTAAAAAGTTGACGTAGATGACAAGAGGTCATATTATTTTGCTGGACTGTGTCACTAGATTCATCTTAAAGTCAAATGTCTTTGTTGTATCTAGTCATGGTATGAGATGCTAAGACAATTTTAAGAAGATGTTCCTCGTGTGGTCTTACGCTTAGTCAACAAGGCTCTGCGTGTAGTGCGTAGATGCTATTCAATCTTTGTCCCATTCTGGCATTGTTTCCTTTGACTGCATCATCATAAAGTTGTGTCGAGCGAATTGTTTGATTACATGTAAGCCGAGCCGGGCACGCAATATGAGTTCGTTAATGAGAGTACCGATACGTCTCGTCACGGTTGTGTGTTATCAGGGCCGTGGGCGACGGTGTGCTGTACTTACACTGCTTGAGCGTGTGTGCGCCAATAGTACGAGTAGCGCTTCCAGGAAACTCGGGCGGATTTCTCGGAACCGATTGAATGTCGCGCGCGTTTTCAGCAATGAATGGCATGAAAGATACTTGCAGACCGCTGAATTTCGGTACCAGCTGAAATGCGAACTGTTTGCGCAGTGCGCGGGGTCGCTATCTTATCGGCCTCTATATTACGAGTATGTTATCAAACGATTACAAATTTCGCCCTCGTTCATATTTTTACCCTGATTCTTATTAGTTATTGCATGTACAAACTAAGCCGGCATTTGAAATTCTTCAAAATTTTTACGTTCTTGTAGTAGCTACATAAAGCCTGCTAGCCCAAAAATTAAGTATCAAAAAATACTTTCAAACGCTGAAAGTGTAGGTAATTGAAATCACGTTAAATCATGAATTTGTAGTCCCCCAGATCTGAAAATCGTGCGATGTGCTATTGGCGTCACTACCTAGATCTATATACACAACCTTCATGTTAAATGATGGAAAAAATAAAAAAGGTGCCTTACCTATCTATGAATAGAAGCCTGCAGCGTGCAAGCATGCTCGAGGCGAATATTACGAACTAGCCGATGCCCGCGACTTCGCCCGCGTGGATTAAGGTTTTTCGAAATCCCGTGGGAACTCTTTGATTTTCCGGGATAAAAAGTAGCCTATGTGCTAATCCTGGATATTATCTATCTTCATTCCAAATTTCAGCCAAATCCGTCCAGTAGTTTTTGCGTGAAGGAGTAACAAACATACACACACACACACACATACAAACTTTCGCCTTTATAATATTAGTGTGATGCCATGGAGTTGACTGAAAGACGCACAAATGTATCAATTCTTTCACAACTGAAGGACAAAACGTGTCGTCAACGAATCCGTAGCTATATCGCGCCGCACGTAATCGTATCGCGTCGTAATTTCAACCCTGGCGGGTTGAAATTACTTATAGGAAAGTTCATAATCGTTGGACACGTGGAGGCAAGAAGGCCACGAGGCAGATCTCAGACTTGGCGGTTTGACCATATAAAAAACCGGCCAAGTGCGAGTCAGACTCGCGCACTGAGGGTTCCGTACTCGGGTATTTTTCCGACATTTTGCTCGATAAATCAAAAATTATTATACATAAAAATAAATAAAAATCTGTTTTAGAATATACAAGTAAAGTCCTTTCATATGATACCTCACTTGTTATAGTTATCTTACTTTGAAAATTGAAACACATTTTTTTTTAAAATGATGTAACCAAAAATTCATGGTTTTCAGATTTATTCCTATACTTGTGCTACCTACCTACCTGCCTGCCAAATTTCATGATTCTAGGTCAATGGAAGTACCCTATAGGTTTTCTTGACAGATACGAACGGACGGACGCACGGACAGACAGACAAACAAACAACAAAGTGATCCTATAAGGGTTCCGTTTTTTCTTTTGAGGAACGGAACCCTAAAAAGCCGGTTTTCTCCGTATTGCCAGTGATAGTACTCGGTGGAGGCAAGATACAAGCACTACAATACAAGATTCACGGACAAGTGTATCAACTAGAGAAGGGAGAGTACCTATTATGAGGAGTGATGTCTAAAACCTTGAGCAAATAGTTATACCTACCTAATAGTTCAAAAAAGCAAACCATTTTGAGACAAGAAACAATAAACATCTATAAATCTACTGATGTACATTTCAAGAATGTGGAACTTTTCAGGATTTTGGATATAGGTCAAGTTCTTTTATGACGCAAACAAAACTGTGTATATCAGGTAAAATAATGGCATACGGATATCAGCTCTCTTTTATGCCACGTGAATAAAATTATTGTACAATGTAGAGCCGGCAATTTATTTAACACTAGAGGATGCCCGCGACTTCGTCCGTGTTGATTAAAAGATCCCGTGGGAACTGTTTGATTTTCCGGGATAAAAAGTTGCCTATGTCAATTACAGGGACGCAAGGCTAACTCGGTACCTTTCATACAAATCGCTTAAGCGGATGGGTTTTTCGATATCCCATGGGAACTTTGCTTTTCCGAGATTTGCTTAGCCTATGACCGTCCCCAGAATATAAGCTAACCCTGTACCAAATTTCGTCAAAATCGGTTCAACTGTTGGGCCGTGAAAAGGTAACAGACAGACAGACAGACAGACAGGCAGGCAGACAGACAGACACACTTTCGCATTTATAATATTAGTATGGATACTGGATAGATATTTTGAGGAATTTTAATCTAACCACATTATTTTGATATGCTTCATAGACTAACTTTATTTGTAATTTTGTTTCTCGGTTTGCTCCATCATTCCTTTGCGATGCGATTTTATATTTTTGTTATGAGAAAAATGCCGTTTGCTTGATCAGGCTGCTTGATGAGAGCTGTTGATTGCGACCGTCAAGCAGCTTGATCAAGCAAAACAAAACTACGTGCATGGCGTCAAGCCATCTACGAGCTTGACCATCTCGGAAGCCTTTTAGATATTCTTTAATACGGAAGAACGGATTGAAGAATACACGTAGGTACCTATGGGTCCTATGGTCTAAAAAAGTCGACTGTTTTTGCAATGTCCGCAATTATTGCCGGATTAAGCTTGATGTCATCAAAATACCTAGTTGAAATCAAGTTTTTGTCATCGACTAATATGGACTTCCGGAAAGTAATACCAGGTGTGAGCTGTCAGGAGTCAAGGCCGATCACAATGTGACTCGTGAGCGATCTGTCGGACGTTCCGACTCACTTTTTGCGCTTTAATTAACATCCTTTATACAGTCATTAAACATTGATGGGTTTAATTTATTGATTTACTTACATAAAAAACCAAAATAGATTTTATGGAGTCATTTAAGTAGCTGAACGTTTAGTATTAAGTTGAAATGCCAAATCCTTTTTTTTTCTATCTCTTTTCTATCTGCAATCAGTCCTTGGACTATAAACAGATTTGGGTTTTTTTTAAATCTCTTACAAATACTGAATAATAATTTATAACCCTAGTATTATTAAGTAAGTAGGTATTATAAGTAATATAGACGGGTCAATATACCATTTGAATTGGACAAATTCCAACTAAAAATCTGTGAACGTATGTGTAGGTATTAAAGGGCATGAGACGGGCCTGCCCGCGATTTTGTGACAATAGTCGAAATTAATTTCTTAAACTGGACCCTTTCAAGTAAGGATTTTTATATAAACCTGTGAGGATGATACTGCCATTGTCGCAATTAAAATACCATAAGCCTACGTTGTCGTATTAGTTTACAAAATGCGAAAAACCAAATTAAATTTGAATTTCGTGGGCAGGCCCGTCGCGTAGAACAATTTATTTTAATTTCTTTAAAAATTTTATCATTTACACTATGCTGTGTGGATTTTTTCTGTAGATCTCTTTATTATAGTATTGTCACTAAGTATACTTTTATGTACCTACAGCATTTTCATGTATCTGGTACGGTTAAAAACTTAAAACAGTTTCTTCATCTAGTCCGTACCTATAGTTCCCTTTTACACAGCATTGACGCCGCACGTTCTTTTCATAAATCTTACCGAATAGATAGTAAATATTAGGTACACAGTTTAGCCCATACACTTATTATAGAACCGGCCACACTTCACATGTTTAAAAATGTACCGTTTTTTGCAGTACAGACAACGTCTGAAAGTAGGTATGCGCTGCTATAGTTCTTACAATTCACGAAGGCGAGTGAACTTTACTTGTGGTTACATCGTATACATGGGCATTGCGTAAGTGTGCGTGCATGTTGGACCAATCAGTCGCGAGCAAGCGCTCGCAAACGCACACATTTAGTGTACCTTACTTATACCGATAGGACTTAAACACAAGCATAAGCCACTCGCCTTCGTGAATTGTAAGAACTGTACGTATTCCGTCATATTGCCTGCAAAAGAACTTTTAATGTATACAGAAATCTCCCAGCTACAGTTTATTACATTTACAAGACTATAGATTGTCCGGCATATTGTCACTTCGTCGGAACCAATTGAATGAATCAAAATTGAATTTACAGTGTTCGTTTGAACTTTGTTCGCCTATAAATCAAATCGAATCAAACTGATTGGTGCGTAATGTACATTGGCAACTTATTGGCCAAACATAACAATTTGTATTGGTAGTTTGATATAATACCTATGAGAGATCTCAATTTATCCGGTATTGTAAAGTGAGGATATTGACGTGGGCTTTGTGTTAACTTGCTGCCAATAATGATAAAAGGGAAGGTACGATGCGCAAGGTTTTTGGTTAGGTTTTTATTATTTAGTAATACCAATACTTAATAGTAACTAAATAATAGCAGTTGATAAAGGTCTTACTCCGCTTTCCTTAGGCAAAAATAACTGGCGTAAGCCCATAGTGCTTAGCACTTCGGATCGCATAGCTGTATGGAGGAGTAAGGAGTTGCATGGAAGATTCTACAAGGCCTTAACTAGGCCGGATGTAGATTCCATAGCCTCTGTATCCTGGCTACAGTTTGGGGACCTCTTTGGGGAAACCGAAGGTTTTATCTGTGCAATTATGGACGAAGTTATTAAGACTAATAATTACCGGAAACATATAATGAAAGATGGAACGCTTGACATTTGTCGTGCGTGCCATCTTCCTGGGGAATCCCTCAGACATATTGTTTCCGGTTGTTCTTATCTTGCTAACGGCGAATACTTGCACAGACATAATCAAGTAGCCAAGATAATCCATCAACAACTTGCTCTTCAGTATGGCCTTGTAGATACTGAGGTGCCGTACTATAGGTACGACCCAATGTCAGTTCTTGAAAATAGCAGTGCCCTGCTTTACTGGGATCGGTCGGTTATCACTGACAGGTATATTGTAGCCAATAGACCTGATATAGTGCTAGTTGACCGATCAGCGCGTCGAGCAATGATTGTTGATGTCACTATTCCACATGATGATAATCTAGTGAAAGCAGAAAAGGAAAAAGTATCGAAATACTTGGACCTGGCCCACGAGATTACTGCCATGTGGAGTGTTGACTCAGCGATTATTGTACCGATAGTTGTATCAGTCCACGGTCTTATTGCGAACAGTTTCGACCAACATCTTAAGAAACTGTCGCTTAACTGTTGGATCAAGGGTAAGATACAGAAGGCAGTGGTTCTTGAGACGGCACGCATTGTGAGGAGGTTCCTCACTCTGGAGCCCTGACCACTGGCGGCTGGCCAGTGGGGTACATTTTATCATATTTTTATTCAATGTTTTTTTTTTTTTTTTTTTCCGTTACTTTAGTTTTTTGTTGTTTATGTTATTTTATTTCTCTTTTGTTTCTGTTATTTATTGATTTTGTTGTTGATGTTATTTTATTTTTTGTTCTTTCTGTGTTTCTGTTATTTTTTCTGTTGTTTTTGTTATTTTATTGTTTAAAAATAGGATAAAATGTAAAAAATAAATAAATGAGAGAACTAAAAAAGTTGAAATAGTATGTATTATCTGTATTCGATAATCCATACTAACATTATAAATGCGAAACTCGAAAGTGTCTGTATGTCTATCTACCTATCTCTCCATCTGTTATCCCCGAACCTATTTTGACGAAATTGATACAGGGTTAGTTTGCGTCTTGAAAACTGACATAGGCTACTTATTATCCCGGGATATAAAAGAGTCCCTCTTCCTACAGTATTAAAAATTACTGAAAAAATCTAACGAAGTCGTGGGTACCATCGTGGGTACTTAGTAGGTACTAAATAAAATTTTATTTAGACCTCAACAAATATTTATAATATGTAACATTATTAAAAGCTAAATAAGTAAATGAATTTTTTTTGTTATAATAGTGAAATAATTGATTAATTAACATGACAAATGTAAAATAACAATAGTTAAGGCGGTTCTTAAAAATGAAAATAATTGAGTTACAAATAACAATTTATCGCTCACGTGAAAATAATTGGAAGACGTATTTGAATAATATTATAATCTATTGTTTTGTTAACAAATACATGTGGCAAGCACAGATTAGCCAACATCCAAGGTTGTGTTCGATTCCAAAGTAAAAAGTGTCGGAAATATGCAAGTGGATGGTTGTCAAACATCGGTAGGCTTAGTACGAATTTGCACGCCTCGAATACGCTAAATAGTTTTCGAGCATCGAAAGACTACAGCGTCAAAATAAAGTGAAACTTAAGTCTCATGCTACAAGGTGCGAGGTTGTCCAAACGTTTACAGACCTAGCCAAAAAATTGGCAATGCGCAGTACCACACAACAAGCGCATCTCACCCTGATGTTACAGTGTTTCGGTTCTCGAAATCTGGCAACTTTGCCGAGGTGTGAAAACTCGTACTAACATCAGTAGCTACTGATAGTGAAGGCTGTCCGCTTCTTGCCGGTTCAGTTCGCTAAATTCGTCGGTGACGGTGTACAAGGGGCCTGGGGTGGGGCGGGGACTATTTTCGTCTGGCGGCCACGTTTGGAAAATGCGCGATGACGTCACGATCCTCCACGGCGATGGCATCATCGAGCGCCCGCGACACGCACAACCGACCTGCCAAAATATCGCATCGAGCTCCCCGCGATCAACTTTATTTTGGTCATTGTTCCGATTCAGAAACTGCCTCAGCGATGTATTGATAGCTACGATGGATGATAAATGTGTGCAGGATGAGTGCACGGTACCATTTTTTTTAATACTAATAATAATAGCGTTTTTAACGTTTAGGCTACGTATAAGTAGGTAACGTGATCGTAGTTTGTACCAAGAGGCCGAAGTACATGTTAAGGAGCTCCCAGCTCCCTACAATAATCCTTAGTAATCTACGCGTTATTTGTTGAATACATTATGTAATATCACAAAAATTACATCGAAAAAATTTCGGCGTCCGCACCCGTGCAGAGAATCGCTAAAATTTTATTTTAACGAAAAATCGAAAAATGTATGTACATATTTCTCATAAAAAATTATAGTACGAGTACCTAGGTACTTCCTTAAGTAAAAATTTAAAATTAAAAAACCCCCGACATAAAAACCTCTACAAAAAATAAGTAAGTATGTTATAATATTGTATGTATGCCCCTGTAATATAAATAGTAAGGTTTTTATCGTCGCATCAGGGGACCGCTAAATGTAACAGAACAGCAATTCGAAAGTCATCTGTTGTAGAAAGAACAGTGTCTTTTATGAACAGGTAGAGAAGTGGAGACAGTCTATTTGAACCTCATTTTTATTAGTATTTATTTATTTCAATAAAAACAATTAAAAAAAATACAATTATTCATAAACGAATAATAAATTGAAGAGCATGAATCAAAGCATTGCACATTGATATTATCACTTGAAGGTCTAGAATCTAGATTCTAGAAGAGAAGTGTTGAATAACACTATAAGAAGTCCCTTGAGAATTTGTTGATAGACTATACAATTACATATAATATTAAATATCGGAAATTAATGTAGGACCGTCCATGTGATGATAACCCAGTTACCTCATCTAAAATTTTCTGAATAACTAAAATGAGTATTCATTATACACTTTGGAGTTGAGAGTAGGTAGGAATGAGAAATGGGGAAAAGAAATGTTGGGGGAATTAATATCCATCTTATTTACTTACAAGCTTAGATTTACGCTGTAGGCTTAACACAATAATTATAAGTAGGTACACACTACACAGTCACACCACATCGTATGGTAGAGTTCTAGTAGAGAATAGAGATTATACTGAAGAGTTTAGAGATGAGTTATATACTTCATGGTTGTATTGTATAGTATTGGGGAGAATGCTAAATCAAAAATAGGTACCTAGCAAGGAAGGTCTTTGACATTTAGTGGAAGAAACTTGGATCCTTACTAATTTTAATCTACGCTGAATCGCTGAGCCTCCTCCGAATCGAACGTGACTGGCTTTATTCAGTGAGGTGCCTATAACGTCTCAGTCTGATGTGAATTTGGTATACCTACCACTAGTCGCATCTTAATGTTTCTTTTATGTCTAACCGTCACTTTATCTGTTTTATTATTTTCAATAACGATAAATAATATACTAACAGGAGAGCCTCGTGTCTAATTCAACATGCGATTTAAGTTTGTACTAGATTGTTTACATACTTCATGTATATTATAGTGTACTTTAATGAGTGAAACGAAGAGATATATTATGTACCTGTTATCAGTGTCAAATCAACAATGCGCACCCCGTACCATGACCGTTTTGTGTCAATCAAGTTAGTACGCTTGAAGTGGTTTGGGTGGCGATAAGCAGCAATGCTTATTGCCGTTAGAAGTCTCGTGGTAGGAGTCGTAGGGTCGGGCATGCGCTATCGTTCGTCAGTCAGCAGTGCTGCGCGACCGCCGCCGCCGCGTGGTACAGTCGCCTTGTATTCCAATAGGAACGCTAATTTAACCGTCACGTCAGTTTATTTACAGTGACGTTGTGTGAACTATAGGTACTATCATGGTGTTACCTATGGAAGGTTGCCATTAATATGTACACAGGTGAATAAAACACGAGCCAGACCGGTGTCCTATACTCAACATTGGTCCTTGTACCTACTCCCTGAACGTTGTCGAGTATACAGGGATATGTAAATCGTAGAATCGTGTCGTGCTATGTATAACACATTTTATGGATATAATGTAAGTGTTGAACGTTGCAAACTCGACTTATATTATATTTTTGTAGCTTTAATGTTAGCAGATAATTTAAAACGAGCTTTTTATGGACATACTAGTTTCAACATATTACTTACAATGTTACATCCTCCATTATGATGTACTTAATGAACTGATTCATAGACTTATTAACTTAGTATATTGTTGAATTAATTAAGTCTATGATAGGTAGTAAAGTCAACATCATTATCGTTCTGCCGATAAATAAATTGTTATTTTCATACATTTTAGTACTGTCAAAAGTGGCTTATTATGACTCTAACAATCTTTTTTTGTATCAGTATATTAAGAAGCACCGAATTATTCATCTCTAATTTATTACTTACATATTTACGCAAGAAATGTCGTTGGCTCACATCTTCGATTTTTCATACCTATCCGTTAGCGTGGTCGCAGTTGTTTATCAGCTTTCCTATAGAATGTGTAGCGACAACTAGATAGATAATCTGACGATCTCAATAGCTCAATGTGATGAGATATATATTTAATCTTAAGATAATGATAATAGTAATTATTTTACCTAAATATTAAACCTAAAATATAATTAAAACTCAGCATTATCAAAATTTATTTTTTCCTCGTTTTAGGACTGCTGGAAGAAATCTCTCCAGTAGAGAAAAGTCGTTCTTTGTGGACGTACTTTTCATTGTACATACTTACTCGTATTATATTATATTTAGTTTTAAGTTATTGTTTCATGAATAAATAAATGTTTAGACGAAATAATACACTGTAGTAGTTAAAGAAGTCAAGGTTCAATAACTTTTAAACTTCATATTATAAATAGGTAGATACGAATACTGTCTTGTGCGGCCCACTTCTCTTGGATTTTGGTCAGCAACGGTAACTTTAATCGCGTGAAGTGCAATTGACCCATAGATGTAGAAAAGTAGGTTTATATAATGTTCTATAAACTGGCCCTAAATAAGTAAAAGCTCAAAAAGTTATTGACCGGCCTGTCCGTCGTCCGTCCGTCCGTCTGTTCGTCCGTCTGTGGCCCTTATAACTTCTGCGTTAATGTACAATACCTAAAATGTACAATAAGTAGATAATATTAGTACTTCAAATTGACAAATAATATTATGTTAATCAATGACCCTAAAGCTGAACAAGTACTAACATTATAGTCAAGTATAGTTGATACACTTGGTCTCTGCGAGAGAGAGAGAGAGAGAGAGAGAGAGAGAGAGAGAGAGAGAGAGAGTGAGGGCGCCTGCCTGATATTTCGCCTCGCAATTTTTTTTTTTTGAAAAAATTTGCATTTGCGTTGATAGATGGCGCTAATACCGACCATTTAGACTTAAGACGCAACAAGTCACAACACCAAAAACGCAAAATAAGTGAAAATCACTAGATTCTAAGTACGGAGAAGATAATGGATGTTCAAGGATACCAAAGTCAGCACTGCGGATACACTGAACACATTGAGCGTAACTTCCGACCGATGAGCAGGAGCGTTATCCTGAAGAAACAATACGCCCAATGGCGGTTTTCCACGACGTCGACTTTTTTTAGATTGTTGCATGGACTGCATAATAGGGCCTAGTAATCGTCTGTTCTTTCGGCATGTAATAATCAATAAAAAAAAAGGATTTCTTTATTGCCCCAGAACACTCAGTCCATAACTATCACGCGGCTATAACATTTCGAGGTTGCACTTAATAGTTTGCAAACTACTAACTCGCATTTTTTTGTATTGTACCTATTCTCTTTGTGGCTCTGTCACGGTAATATTATCTATACAGTATTCTAACTCGGCCGTCTCTTTGAAAAAGATACCTACAGTTGCGCGGTACGTAAACATGCGGTAGGGCTGCCCGCCTCCAGCAGTTTAATTACACTTGCCTACTTTGTGTTTCCATCTAGTTTTGTGATTGTAAATATACTTTTTTTATATAAACAAATAAAATACTTTGTGAATTGCATAGGAAATGTTCAATAAAAATGCGTGTTGTTTTTTGATTGGTAGATTTAATTAAAAAACCATGTTTATGATTGAATAACAAATCGGTCTTATACATTTGAGACCGAAAAATAATTGCGCCTCGACTGAGACGTAGGAAATTAAACGAACGTTACGAATTATTAAATTTTAAAGTTTAAAAAATCCGCATTCTAGTATAAAGCTTTTAATTAAAAATTGTTTTTGGGAAACATGGACAAGATGGAGAAAAATGAATATCTTTTAATTGGTTATAGATACCTACAGCTACTTTACAATTTATATATTTGGTTTTAAATGAAGTTCGGAATATTTTCTCCATGTTTTCTATATATTCCACAAAATCATCGCTGGGTACAATCAAAAAATTTGCGAATTAATCTTATTGTAGTCCCGGTACCTTAAATACCGACATTCTGAGCTGAAATTGTGGCTTCTTTGATCGGGTTTCACATACAACGAAAAAATCGCGCGGTTATTGTTAGAAAAACAAAACACCGCCCGTTCGTCACTGCGGCACAGTCGCGACTGTCTGCGTGTCGAGCGCCTGCCGACATCGAGGTGCGTAGGTATAGCTCGCGTTTCGTCCGTTTGTATGAAGTTGGAATACTGATACATAATATTACCGTGGCTCTGTTGAACTCAAAACTACTACTACTAAAGGTACCTTTAAGCATTGTTTTCTAGAACACAATGACTTGGGTGTTAGTCGTTCTCCAGTTTTTTTTAAATAAATAAATAACGATCTTTTATTACGTATCTACAAAGACATAGTCTTAATAACATTAGGACAATATTATGTTGTTTGGTCATGAGATAATAGAGTATGACCGTATTTAGTATTTTCAATGTTGTGGTATGGAGGTGTTCTTTTGCGTATAATATATGAATATTAGATAATATGTTGATGGATAAATCCAAAAAAACCGACTTCACACCCACATCTTGATAGTTGCAAAAAGGAGTTTTCAATGTCACCTATTTTACAATCCGCTTTGAAACTGCAATAACCATAAATGCTACTTTGTTTTCTATTTAGAGAGATTATAATGTCATGATGAATTATTTATAAGAAGTTTCCAGGTCATCGTTCGTTTCAGAGATCAAAATGGACCGCCTAGAAATCGAGAAGTAACTTACTTATAGAACTAAAAAGTTTACTTTACCATAAACGATCAAAAATTCACGCGTTTCAAAACTCAAGTTCTTATCTTATTAACTGCCGTTTTATAAATTATGTTAAAAGTTGTCTGTATGTTCGTTCGGTCGTTATCTATGAGTTTGCGCGTCATCGTTCATCCGATGGAGTTGAAATTGTTCACAGCTGTTATTGTCGACACTTGCTTGAATATTTCTGATATAGGTAGTACCTACTGGTAGATATAGTACCATCAACGTATAATAGGTGGCGCGTGAGTCGCATTGCAATTTGCAACGCATGCTGAGCATCATCCATACTTCCATACTTAATATTATAAATGCAAAAGTTTGTCTGTCTGGTCTGTCTGTTTGCTAGCTTTTCACGGCCCAGCAGTTTAACCGATTTTATTGTAATTTGGTACAGAGTTAGCTTACATTCCGGGTCGGACATAGGCTACTTTTTATCCCGGAAAATCAAAAAGTTCCCACGGGATTCATAAAGGTCCATCCATTTACCCGATTAAAAATTTGGTTCAGAGGTAGCTTGCGTGACGGAAATTTACATAGGCAACTTTTTATCCAGGAAAATCAAAGAGTTTCCGCGGTAAGTTTAAAAAACCGTAATCCATGCGGATGAAGTCACGGGCATTATCTAGTATATTATAAAAACGAAAGGTCATTGTATTTTATTGTCTCTAACTACAGGACATTCTAACGTACAAATGATATCTTTATCAAAAGAGGACTAAGTAGTTATTGCCAGGATGTCTTGAACCCATTCTAGATGAGAACACAATCGATACGCTGAGTCGTTTGACCTCAGTCTATTGTCCAACAACTGACATGACTTCTCATAACCTCGTGTGAATAGGTAGGTAGGAATCGCCGGTTATTCCACAATCGCTCCAAGCGAAGTACTGAACTTGTTCTGGCTACAAAAGCAACAGCTTAGCAACGCGGCGGACTTGTAGAGATCGTACCACAGTTCACAAATCGCACGGTCAAAGACATTTAGTTGCCGTTACGTATACGATTTGTTTCTTTAGCGTTTTTTGTTACTATTTTTCTAAGTATTTTTTACTAGTTGAAGCCCCCGAATTCGTTCCCCTGAATAGGTTTTTAAAAATCCCGTGGCAACTCATTGATATTAGCAGGATTGTAAGTGTCCCTAGTCTACTTATTATATTTTGCATTTTTTTTTCTACAGGTTTTTATTACGGTCGCTCGTAAATCTAGAATAAATATAGTAAATTGGTGCCAAAAATGTGTTCTGCCAAAGCATCTGACTAAGCATGTTTATTAATACGTCAAGGATAAAAACTAACTTAAGTACTTAGGAACTATTTTAAACCCTATGATAAAAAATAAATATAATATGTACCACGCAAAGTAAATCATGGCTTTAGATTTAAAAATCAAGAATTGCGTACGCATTTTTTTATGTAATTTATTGTATTTAGTATGAATTGTTTTTTAATTTTTGCGCACCATTTAAATACCACTTCATATTGTCAATTGCTATAATTACAAGGAGAAGTTAAAATTATTTACTTATTAGCGGTTATAAGTAGTCGTAGTAATACATACAATACATGATTCCCGTCCCTTACTTCAAATGTTAGTGCGTTGCATACTTTATTCTTTAGAATCTAGTAAGTAGGTAGCTATGTAGTTACATACATAGGCTTTTAACCATCTAAACATCGATACCTTTGTTACATAAGTACATTAATGCACGACTTTGATTACCATATCCTCGTTCATGACCTTTAATAAATAATAATAAGATGAGAGCATGATCTAGATAAAATCATGCGCAATCATCAAACAAAAAGAATTTCCATAATTTATAAACAATCTACCTTTATCCAATATAATGTTATTGTTATTCATTGATAATTGGAGTCATTTTACGGTGCAGTGCAAATTCTAATACATTTGCAGTGTGGAATTGCTCATATTTCAATTATTGCTACTTAAAACTCAACTGTATTTGATTGATTAATTATTATTATCGTTGTTACTTATTAGTGATAGACAATGATATGTGAATAGGTATATTGTACATGAGCAGGTAATGTGCGCTCAGTCGTATGGATAGGAACATTTTTCTCCGGACTGTTGTCATGTCTAAGGTGCCTGCTCTTGGGAACCACTTGAAATCATTGGAAATAATTATAATATAATGCTTACAAAATGAGAACTCACTCGACATTTTAACCTTATGTGTCAACTGTAATATCAAAAGTACGATGTATTCCTTATTTCTAAGGTGAACCGTACTTTTGACATGACTACAACTGAATTTTGGCAGAACAGTGGTTAGCGCTGTGGTCTTATAGTTGAAGGATCTTTGACAATTCCCAGCAGAGACAATTTAGGAATTCATAATTTCTAAATTTTCTCTGATCTGGTGGGAGGATGCGCCTGATGTTGCTAGTTTCCTCAGCCTACTGGCAAAGTTTATAGCTGCCCTAGCAATTTAGCGTTGGGGACTCGGTACGATGTCGTGAAGAAATTGGAAACCTAAACAGTTTTATTAAACCATCCATTTCATTAATTTCCATCTTAGACTGCATCATCACTTACCACCAGGTGAGATCGCAGTCAAGAGCTTGTAGGTCTAATTGAATATCACATCGACCTTTAAAATATCAAAACAACATTAATATTTAGTTTGTACGAGAAAGATAAATCGCTGCATCTTGTTTTCACTCTGTTTCCAGGCCATTTGGCGTAGAGCAGTTTTTAATTTGTTTTACTTACGAAGTTAATATGATTATTCAGTAGAGAAACTGGGACCCGACGCCCACTATGGTCGTCGGCCAGCGACACCGCAGCGCATCCGTCCCGCAGTGATTGATAAACCAATTTGACATCATTGTCGTGGGAAATGTGCGACACGCTCATCTTTCGCTGCAAGAAAATAGAAATTTCTTTTGTTCTATCATATTTATCCCGATATTAAGTATATTTAAAAGTTTAAGGACAAAAATATATTACTTACCGCTACATACATACACACATTACATATATATACATAAATTATACCTAGTTACTTACGTATATTTCTCGTCAATGTACATACGTAAATACTTTTTTACTGTACCAAAGTATAAAGAAAATACGTAGGTACTTTAAATATGAATGTCTTCATTAGAAGCTTATGACACCATCGCATCTTCGTTATGCAATGTACAATATAACGTCACCTAAAATCTTTTAAAAGAAAATTAGCGTACTTATGATCATACTGAAATGCTAATTTTCTTGCAAAAAGCAAAGGACTTATAAAAGGCATTTAGAGGCTAAGATAACTTAGACGTAAAGGATAGAGGTACATATAAGCAAATTATTCTAGGTTAGCTGGTTAGCATGATTTAATCGCTAATGAAATATTTTATATGATAATGAAAATGAGAAACAAGGCGACTTATAGTCCTATCACATTTAAAAGTACATTACATTCAAAATTTTTAATATCTTTAACTCAAAATAATGCTTACACTGCAGCTACTGTGTGGGCTCATGTGAAACTGAAAACCTAAAATACACGCCATAAGATTTCGCTTTTGAAATTTAAAAGATTTTTTCCATAAGACTCGGTAGCAAAGGTTTTCACTTCATGTCGCCACACATAACTATGAACATATACTTCCTAGTTAGTATTGGTATACTACTGCCTTTATTCGTATACGTTAGAGTAATCCCACTCTATTATTATTAAATACACAAAATGTTTATCAGAAGTGATCATGATAGGTCTACTTCAAGATATCAAGTTGATAATAATGTCTTCATTATTGTTATTATCAACTTAAAATGTAGAATTAACTGGTCATATTGTGTAACAGAAAGCAATTAGAACAATTACTATTAGTTAACTAAACATGAAATCGAGTAACTGACGATCATCATAGTTAATTACAGCCCAGATGTACTGTGGGCGACGCAGCACGGCCTTGATCTGGTGATACTGGTTTCGCTAGAGTATGCTTATTGCCTGTTAAATAACTGCTAATACCACGGTATTACTTGTTTCCTACAATTACAAGCTTATACATTATGCTTAGCTATTTACTGAATGCAGACTATATACTATATTATAATTCAATATACTGTTCGTACTAACAAGATGCATGCAACTAAAGACCAGTTGTATATCACTCGATTAGAGTTGACTTTGACCGTTAATAAAAGGAAAATGGATAGAAAGTCAGGGTTTGTTTATGTTGGATCAAAACTTTACTTTTAAGCTGAATGATGTACTCGTAGGTATGTATACTGACTTATGCAATCTACTGCTCTTTTTCGTGTTAAAAGTTTAACAGTTATTGTAACGTAACTTTAACCGCCGGAACTGGCTCTTAGTCAGCGTCACTTACTACAGTAAACACTTCTATTGCATAGCATCTAGGAACATTCTTTAATCATAGCAAGATTCTGTAAGTCACAACACTTACTTACTGTGAAAATAGGCAGGATATATTTATTTTGCAGTTTTCTTCTGAATCTCTCAACTTAGTGGTGATGATATGGTGTGATGATGATGAATTTAGCATGGCGTGCACTAGTATGATGACAGTAAAAAAAATACATGACGATTTCAATGTTGAACCGATATTATCACTTCTAAAACTTTTAGTTGTACCGATTAAATCAAGGTAACTCATCGCTCTACGTTGCTCAGCGCATTAAAAACTGATGATCTTAAATTAAATTAACATAATAAATAAGTACATGACAGAATCTATAATAAGCTTTATTAACTGTAGCCGAACAATATGTGGTGGCAATGATGCGAAGTTGTCGGGTTTGCGACGTGGGCGTTGATAAATTGTTCTGTTGCACTAACATCTATGTCTATATTCTTTGTTTCACCACTGGCAATTATTTTGTTAAACTCTATCGTTTGATGAACCTCATTCCTTTGCAGCCTTTGCAATTAGGCATTGTAAGGTCTACATCTCCTGAGTCCTGAGGATGCTCCGGTGTCTGGGCGAAATGTACTTCGAGTGGGTTGTCTGGTTTAGTGGTTTATCGCAAATTAAACTTTTGGTTCCTTGAACCTCATTCCCTTTTACAATAAGCTTTATTAACTATAGCCTAAAAATATGGTGACAATGATGCGGTTGTCAGGTTTGCGAAGTGGGCGTTGATGAATTGTTCTGCTGCACTTACATCTATTTTATATTCTTATTTTGTTAATCTCTATCTGTTGATAAATCTCACTCCCTTTTACGACGAAAGTAATCCTAATGATAGTATCTAATTAAATTTATTGTAGGTAATGTATGTGTGTCCTATATTTTCTACGATAGTTCAAAATACGAATTTGTATATAATTTAGATAGACGTAGCGTATCTGCAATTTGTTTTGTTTATCAAGTGATCACTATCGTGAACGAAAACTTCCTGAAAAACCTGCATGCCTCAGAGCTCTTCATGATGGTATCAAAAATGTCAAATCTGTCAAGCTGCACTTGGCCAGAATAAATGATTGCCTAAATCTTTCAAATTCTGAGAGGAGTCCCGTCGTCAGTAATGAATGATGATGAATCGTGTAGTTTTACAAAATTGAATATGGCTCATCGAAACAAAAATTTGCCTTACAACTTATTTAAATTCTAATACGTCATTTTAAAATTCGGATCATCCAATTTAAGAGGTGCTGCCTCATTTACCGTACAGACAGTCGTGAATAGTGAGTACAGTCAGCAATTTTTGCTACAAATTATACATGACGAAGAATTAAATGCTATTTATTGTCTTGTAAGCGTAAGTAATGAGTAAAGAAGAGCGAAGGCCTTGTTGAACGTCTAATGAACTCCATACCTCCCTTTCGCTTGGTTTAAGTCACGAAGTGTTGCCATGTTTCACGCTTTGTTGTTCTACAATTTTCTATGAACCGTTTAGTCAATAGCTACTTACTCGTAGTATCTGCTACCTGCTAGTAGGTACTAGGGCTAAGAGGCTTGCAGTGCTTGCTAAACTTCTGCTAAAGTTCAATTGGACGACTGTACTGTATGTGTCTAGATAACAAATCCGAAAGATAGATTTAAAGTTTTAGTTTCTACAGACTTCAATACTTGTCCTTTCATTTTTTAGCATTTTTTTCATGTGGTCGTTCCCCAACTAGGTGATGGCAAATACGTCTGACCCCAAATGTACACTTAATGGCGACAGAAGTTCCTGGAGGGAGATCGTAAAAGCCGCAGTAAACTATTACCCCTATCCATGATCACCCTGCCAAGTGTGAACGAATGAGAAGAATTTTAGGTTCCAATGTTTGAGTATCGGTTGCATTCTGAGGATTTCATCTGGCAATACCATATAAATCCGTGTGGTGGAAGGGGCTTGGCCGCGCAGGCGACAGGCAACGGTGGGAGGCAGTCGAGTCTCCGACGGTGATGTAAGAGCGGTTGGCTTCGAGGTGATGTCAGCGCGCCTACACCTCGCCCCCGCTCCCCTCTGCTGACCGC
Organism: Maniola jurtina; assembly: GCF_905333055.1. Lineage (NCBI taxonomy): Eukaryota > Metazoa > Arthropoda > Insecta > Lepidoptera > Nymphalidae > Maniola > Maniola jurtina. The sequence goes on from NC_060032.1 coordinate 9,193,031, forward strand.
AACCGCCCGCGCCCTCTAAAGCCTTCCGTAAATCTATATGAAAATATTACTTACCTATTAAGAATTTATAAACCTGTTTTGCTGATCAAATGTCATTCTTTCCTACACACCGCATTTAGTTAGCCATTAGTTTTATATATCGTTGGATAGAAGCAGGCGTTACTTTGCGGAAGTCCATGATACACAAGGAACATAATTCCTCAAAATAGACAAATCGAAATAAGGGTCAATATTTATTAATACACGAGATATTCGTAAACATCGTTGTCCCTAAACTGCATCAAATACTTATTTCATTTTTGATTTAAGACACACATTATAAATTATTACCATCAATAATCTACATCCATACTTGAATAAAGTATGGATGTAAATTGCAAAGTTAGCAGTAAAATTAAAATGTATTTCAAATATAAGTTGTAACTTGTAAGTAATCGAGCCCAATTATTACTGCAATGCGGTTGGCGGAGCGCTCCGCCAAGTACCTACTTAGATCATATTATGTATCTAATATTATTTACTTAAATATATTTAACAAGCTTTTTTTATTAAAGGAATCGATGCTTTAATTTCATTTTAATAATTTAATCTAATAGCGTACATGTGTGTACAATGTACATAGCACGAAAATGATTATCTGGAACGTGAATATCGTCTCTTATTCACCTGTGTACTTGCTCTCAAGTCTCACCTTAAGTATACAAAAATATAGTAAAATAGAATGAATATGAAAATGTTTGACATTGTGTTAATAACTGGTAAAAGCAGTATACGAAAATCAGTGGTTTTTAAAATTTCGTGAGGAAGACACGTGGAACTGCCATGATCCTGAAAAGGTAACGCGTAATTTACCATTAAAAGTGTAGTGCGGTTAAAAACAATGGATTCGAATATACACTGATTCAAGTGAAGACATTTTATGTCTTAAAAATGGAGGGTGCCATATTGAGCACCCAGAGTAATAATAGATTCCGCACGCACTTGAAGAATGCGGCAACGGTTCTGTGCGCACGGGCTTTCCCTAAGGCTAAATGCAGTGAACAATCAGCTAGTACTTCAAAACATCACACCTATCCACGTACTACTCCGCCCAAGAGAGCATCTATTCCGTGCAGAATGGAACCCTTTATGTGCGAAGTGCCCCAGGCGACGACGTTCAAGCAAGCTGAAGCTGTACAGAGTGATGTCATCCCGCCAACGACCAGTAACATGAATGGCGTAGTCAAGTTGAAAAGCGCACTAGCGAGGTAAGTGATACAAAAATTCTATTCCGTGTGTTTGCATTTTAACTACATAATATATTTTGTAGCAAATTATCCTTCAATATAAAATCCTAGAATCTAGATTGCTAATTATTCGATATAGAATGTAGCTCTTGTTCATCCGAATTGCTAATTATTATTGTAAAAACTTAATACAAAAAATGATTCAAATAATTTTTTCTGGTGTTTCGACCTGACATTCATTGTTTCATATAGTATAGTACCTACCTACGCGCTATACATAAGTTATCATAGCGCTATAAATTCGACATAATGTTTTCATACAAAAATTATCTATGCGGTATATTATAATGTTAAAAACACGTCCAAAAAATCATTTCCAATCGCATTACATATACCATTGAATATAAATTGTGTCAATTAGTGTCTGTGTAAGCTCTTGAGAATCAAAGTTTGATAAACATCTGAAAATGTTGATCATATTCATCCGCAGTCGTATTTAACTTTTAACAAACTTCAATCATTTAAATTGCCTAAATAATTATATGAAAGTGACATTATTACTGACCAAATTACAGTAGGTACCAGATATAATGATTTTAATCATGGCTCTTTTGGCGTAGGATGGTATAAATGAAGTAGGTACTTATTATATTTAATACCTACTCGATACTAGATAACCCGCGACTTTATCCCGCGTGGATAGGTTTTTGCTGTGCTAACTTTTTGGGTTTTCGGGATTAAATGAAGCCTATGATCGTCTCCGGGATGCGAGCTATCTCTGTACCAATCGTCAAAATCGACGATTAAAACTTTGAAAAATCCGTGGGAGCTGTTTCAATTGCCGAGATAAAAATAGCCTGCCCGTCCTTGCGTCCTCGTATAACAAACTATCTCTGAATCCGTCAAAATATGTTAAATTGATGGACTTTGATAAGCTTGCTGACAGACAGACAGACACACTTTCGCATTAATAATATTATTACTACCTACCCATATTATATTATTAATGCGAAAGTGTTTGTTTGTTTGTCCTTCCATCACGTTGCAACAACAGATCAACTTGATTATTTTCATGGGTATAGTTAAAGATTCGGAGAGTGACATCACATTGGCTACTTTTATCCCGGAAAATCAAAAAGTTCCCACAGGGTTTAAAAAATCATACATCTACGCAGACAAAGTCGCGGGTATCAGCTAGTATTAATTTTATTATTATATTTATTATTAGTGATGGATATATTATGTATTTTAATCTGTCATCATCTCGTTGTAAGTATGTATTCGAAAATGAATGTCGGCACACATTGCGGTTGGGTCAACAACATGAACATGACATCATGGTGGCTTGTTTACACCGCGGGACAGAGGTGATGTCGCTAATTACGCACTCCGTTTTTAACCCCCGACCCAAAAAGAGGGGTGTTATAAGTTTGACGTGTGTATCTGTGTATCTGTGTATCTGTGTATCTGTCTGTGGCATCGTAGCGCCTAAACGAATGAACCGATTTTAATTTAGTTTTTTTTGTTTGAAAGGTGGCTTGATCGAGAGTGTTCTTAGCTATAATCCAAAAAAATTGGTTCAGCCGTTTAAGAGTTATCAGCTCTTTTCTAGTTTTCTTGTAGAAAAGAAGGTTAGATAACCGTTAGGTTCTTAATATTAAGTCAATTGACAAATGTCAAGCTGTCATGATGGACGTTGCCTAGATATACGTTATTATTTATTTGAAAATGATGTTTTGGAAAACTCAAATACTTTGGATCGTCGGGGGTGTTATAAATTTTTAATTTACACTTGTTATAATACTATATTTATTCGCCCTGCAAAATGTTTGAACTTAAATGTATTCGTGATTATCAGTTTGTATTTCAAAATCAAAAATATCTTTGTTTGGAATAATTTCAATTTGAATAAAAATTAGCAAGGGTAGTAACTAAAAACTTGCTGGCATATACCATCGCCCACCTCAGTCTTATAATAACACATAATAATATTAATATTATACGTAAGACTAACATGCAATCACAAAAATAAAATAAAATGTATGTAATTATACCTATGTGTGTGTGTGTGTGCGTGTGTAATTGCGTGTGTGATTGTGTGCGTGTGATTGTTACGTGTATGAATTTGTTTGTCGATTTTTTTTAATATCATCATTTTCAGTTTTCATTATTTCGAAACTAATTTCAATTACTTTTATTGGATAAAATATTGCCATACTAGTTGCGAGCATAAAATCAAATGAAAGAAAATTATTCCAAAAAATAATATCGTGCAAAAAATACGAATTCATCAGCAATCAATCATACTCTGACTTGATAATGTTGATAAAACTGCATCAACGAAATAATATGATGTATGAACTTTGAAATTGAAATGATATTGCTGTATGTTCTTCACATAATAAAATAATATCGTTTTGAAGGGTAAACTAATGCAAAGTGAGTACATACTCATGTAATTCTGAATTGATTAAATGTCAGTTATTTATGCAGTATTTAGTATGAATAAATAATACCGTAGTATTTTGTGTACGCGGATGGAAATTATATCAGTAGGTAATCTTTAAAATATGTAGTTTTCCAGGTTATAGACTGGAAAGGTCAGCTTATTTGATAAATGTTGGTAGATAAAAATAATACAAGCCACAATTTACTGTATGGATGTGAAGTCATAGCTCATATTAATGTCTCCAGTTTCTACTTCCTTGGATATTATATCGCCGCGCATTATAAACGATTCCGATCACAATGCCTTGTTTCTTATTTCAAATTGACCAATGTTACAATTATATTAGCAGAGCGACGGTTTCTTGTTTTATGTAGTGTAGAAAGTTTTCATACATTTTTAACCCCCGACCCAAAAAGAGGGGTGTTATAAGTTTGACGTGTGTATCTGTGTGTCTGTGTATCTGTGTGTCTGTGTATCTGTGTGTCTGTGTATCTGTGTATCTGTGTATCTGTCTGTGGCATCGTAGCGCCTAAACGAATAAACCGATTTTAATTTAGTTTTTTTTTGTTTGAAAGGTAAGGATCGAGAGTGTTCTTAGCTATAATCCAAAAAAATTGGTTCAGCCGTTTAAAAGTTATCAGCTATTTTCTAGTTTTCTTGTAGAAAAGAAGGTTAGATAACCCTTAGGTTCATAATATTCAAGTGTCAATTGACAAATGTCAAGCTGTCAAGATGGACGTTGCCTAGATATACATAATTATTTATTTGAAAATGATTTGTCGGGGGTGTTGAAAATTTTTAATTTACACTTGTAAAAGTTTTATAGTCAATGATCGTTCATCAATTTTATAACTAAGAATTATTTTTATTTAATTTTATTGAAAAAGCGAACAAAACGAGTTGTAAAGTTTTAACTATAAAGTGTCTATATATAAGAACAGTACGAGTATATATTTGGAACAAAGTAACGATCTCTAATTATAGGTGAGCTCAAAACAATTGTGCATTAAACAAGATGACATATTTGTAAAATGTAAGTTTAAAAAGTACAATAATAAAATATAGAAAATGGTTTACAGACAAAAATACTAACTAAAAATTGAAATAAAACCAACTGATACACAATACGATAAGATACAGGTGGCACATAATATTATATGAGCAACAGGATTGTAGAAAAAAGTACTCACTTAGGGCAAAAGGGCTTTGGTATCCTATTTATCGTATTACTATTGAACACCGACTACTTATTGTCTATTGAAGATTTCATTGATATTGAGTACTGACTGCACTTGTCAGTGCCAAAACAAAATACCGTAATACGTTTGAAACATGACATCATGACGGCCGCTTCAAATATTTCTTCGAAAACTAATATAGGGGTACCGTTATCCCCCGACATGAAACATGCTTGTTTATCATCGGGTGAGCAGGCTGCAGGTTGTCGTAAGTCGTAATGTACCTAATGCTCGCTTATTATGGTCCCTTAATAAAAGCCTTTTATAGTTTCGTCATGCGTGTTGGTCCGGGCTGTTCGTCCTTATGTCACTACAAACAAATTATTAAGAGCTGTAATGTTAAAATTAGGCTCAGTTCTATAAACTTGCTACCACTTCGTAGAATTTATGGGTACCTATATCCAGATTTCGAAAAAAAAAAATTGCAAGCCACTCACCTCCTGAACATGAAAAGTGAGACGAAAAATATCAGCCTGACTAAAGTAAATGTCTGAAGTAAATCTGAAAACTCATTATTATCTAAGCCGTGAAGGACGGACTTTATCTTGTGTTTGTTGAGATTTTGTTGATTTGCTGTGAGCAGAGAGAGTTTCTTTGTTTGTCGGGTATAGACATTTTTATAATAATATAACCTGCAAGACTACGACACTTGGAACAACGCGAAGAAGAGTCAACGTACTAAATGTCTCCTTGAGTCGCCTAAACCATTAAATTTTATACACTTGGCACAGCCAAATTTTTTTGTTTCCTTTTGTAATCTTATAATCTTCATACGTACTCCAGTCGTGTACATCTCTCTTCTCTTTAAGGTCTTTACTCTTTATGGTACATACGGTAGTTGTTGCCTATGTAGAGCAATTTTTAAGAACTTTAATTCTTTGCAGTTACCTTGTTAGGTATCTTATAACTTATAAGCGTCGAAACACGAAATCGAATCTACTTAATTAAACGCGAATGGAGTAAATGTACTCGCTAGTGTATATTTATTTATAATACGTTTGTAGTGTGCAAGTGAGAAGACGAAAACATATTATGTTCTCTCTCGCACACCATGATGTCATGGTATATTTTTACAGACGCTCGCCTGGCTGGGTCGCACGCGTGGTTGTAACTCGTAGTGTTTGTAGTCTTTGCTCTTACACGACATTGCTATTGGTTTTGCGGCTTCCCTAATTAAAATTGAAAATCACTAGCCATCAGACCGTGAGGCATCCGGAAGGAATTTCGACCAGATGGTGTGCAGAGGTGTAGATCTCTACATAGCTATCTAGTCGAATTTCCACTCTCGTACAAAACGATTCGCTTCTGCTAGAATATGCAATGCCCTTCCGGCTTCCGTTTTCCCCGCCAGCTATTGATAGGTTCAAAAGAAGAATGAATAGGTACCTTTTAGGCGGGCGCGCTCTGACTTAGGCCGCATCATCATGTTGCAGTGAAAAATTTGCAGTCAAGCGTAAGCCTATACTTACTGTTAGCCGAGCGGTTTGTCTGTGAATTACTTCAACTTTAGCTAATGAGGGGTTTTGGCATGCTCTCAATTTTATTGGATCGCTCGATCAATGATGTAATCTGATTCTATCTCGTATAATGGCGCCCACACACCATTAGTAGATACGAGTATATCTCCCAAGTGTGATCTTTTGAGTCTTTTGAGGATTGATCGAATTTAATAAGCAGTTCGTCCAATGTCTGCTTGCCACGCAAACTGATTTCAGTTATATAATAGGTATGTGACCCCACACGATCAGGTTTGCTGTTTGCAAACAGCATTAAAAGCATTCAAGTCTTGCGAATTGGAAGATATACTTGATGATGTGTAAGCCTACCTTAATCATTTGTTTTCATTCACACTATTTAACAAAATCATTATGTCATGTTTTGAGTAGGTAATTTATAATTATCCTAATTAAGTATAAGTAAATAGGTATTGACAATTGTCATGCAACTTGCAAGGTATTATGGGTATTTTTAAATAGTTTGATGTCAAACAAGTATGATTTTTAAATAGTTAACTTTGTTTATTTTTTTAATCGCTCTAGTTATTTGAGTAAAAAATGAATTTTTAGGTGTGATAAGTCTTATCCAATTTACTTTTATTATAAATTTATTGTTAGGTATAATTAATTATTAATTAATTATTAATTAATTATATTTATTTTTATTCACTAAGCTTCTATTTAGATTGTACTTAAAAAAAAATAGAAGCTCAAATTTTTTGTGCAAAAAGTGATTTTTAACCGTCTTAATAAGTCTTATATATGAGCAAAAGGTGTGTAGATATAGGGGTTTTATTGTAGCTCGAAGTTATTCAAAGTAATACCTACGAGTATCTATAACTATGTTGATTGATATACCCCATACATAGGGAAGCACCTAAATGAAATACTTAGGGTATTTTATTGCACAATTCGCATTAAAAAGTAATGACCGAATAGTTACAAGTTTTATCAAATGCACGATCATCACGACTCGATGTATGGTCAATGGCCTGCATTGGCAGAATTTATATAAATAGATTCTCAAGGTTTCCAGAATACGTAGTTCCCACAGTAGGTACCTACGTAGAAAAAGGTCAAAATGGTTTCTACGGAAACCATCGATTATACTGATTGATGATTAATTGCAGTTTTGTTGCAACTCATATTTTTACACAAAAAAAAAAACCTGCTTCATATTTTGTACTCTTATCTAAATTTAAAGTAAATTACATCTATAAACTATTTTGATTTGTGTGTAATATACATACAAATCAAAATGATACATTTTTTTGTCAAATGTCATGTCATTTTTTACATTTGGACATGATCTAATAACGTAGATAATGTAATGCGCAAAACTGTTCGCCAAGTTCTCTCATAAGATCGCCCGATAAAGGAGTCGAGCGATGACTCTACCCTGATTGAATTACTGCCTCACTGACCTCATCAGTCATTTTTACGTTCTTAATAATCACCGAACAATGACGGCTTGTTCTCTTTGTTCTCGGCTTATAGGATTATCCAGGTTACCAATAAATTGCAGTTAACGAGCATTTAATAGATTAAGGGGCACACGACGTTTATTTTTTAAGAGTAGGTACTCTCTACGCTAGGTTCAAGGCGTGTATAGAGTTATTTCGATCTGCATTTACGAGTGAAACGTATACTCAAGTGTGAGATGCACAGTGTTTTGGTAACGTTGATCAACGTTTTATAACTTATTATATAACTAACTCAGTTTATCCAGATAAAAAGCAGCCTAGGCCGTCTCCGGGATGCAAGCTGTCTCCGTATTAGATGGTGAAAAGATAAATAGATAGTACGATAGAACCATAAAAAACTGGTCAAGTGCGTGTCAGAATTATACGCTGCATATAAGGTACGGTTCCGTAGCCTTGCTACTTAGTTGCTGAAAACTTTGTCGGTCATTACTTCTCAAACGGAAGTTTTCATTGAAAAACTGTCTATAAAGCCTAATATTTAATGATTTTAAAATATCAATTTAATGAAGTATCTATTTCTATAGGGTAGAGGGTATAAAACAATTTTTTTTTCGACTCTCACATTCCGCTTTCAAATCTGAATAAAAATTTTCTTTTTTTTCCAAAATTTTTGGGGTTATAAAATACGAATAACACTTTCGGCTTTAGCTCATCGACAACGATGCATCGCACGCGGTTTGATAAAGAATTGCCTTTTTCTTAAGGCATAAAAGCTAAGCGTTAATTTTTCGCTGCCGCGTGCCAATGCGTTAGTGTGTTAAAGGCATAAGTGACGCTCGTGTTCTTATCTCGCGGGTCAAGAACGAACGCCCTGTCACAATCGCGTCATTCTCTATCGACTGACAAATCCACTTGAAACTATCAATTTGTCGATATCAAGTCAAGACTTCAGTCTTGTTATTTTATATTATTTACCACAAAGTTATGACCGTTTTAAAAAGATTTATTATTATAATAATGTGTTACAAATGTGTCCTAGCTAGGATTCAATTTTTGACTGAGAATCAATGTGATTGTGGTTTACTGTCATCTGCTATCAATTTTGTTCCGTAAGTCTTGAGGATTAACTATGATAGAACCTAGCCTAAGTAAACTTTCTTCAAAAACTCAACAAATTGACACTTTTGCTGAGTGACCTTACAAATTCATATGAGTAAATAATAAGTGCGTCGAAGGAACTTACCAAAAGATTAATACAGAAACAAACAATGCAACGTAGCGGCGAAATATCTTTTAAGTTCTTTGGTAAGGTTAAATTTCAATGTACATATATACTTACAACAATACAAAAACTATTGTAGATCGTGCCAAAGTAACACCAGGCAACAGTTAGTTTCACATAAACAATTTTTTTTTTTTAAACGTAATACGAAGGTAGTAATTTTAGTGAGGCCGTCACCTTGGTATTGTTTTTCTCTATCTTCTCTAGATATAGAGCAAAACAATAATAAATAACAAGCTCTACATTTGGTTCGGTTTAAAATATTTACACACATACCAACCTATTCTCGACATTATGACCGTTATTCGAAGGCAAGGCATCATTATATCATCCAAATAAAAAATGTACATTTATATGGTGGTATAGGTAATTTAAAAATTCAAACATGCATGTCTGTAACATTTGTGAGTCACTGTAATAGATCCTACCTTATTCTAGAACTACAATTATTTCACGGATTCATAAACTACCTCGTCATTATATTCGTCATGAACCTCGAAGACTGTCAGTATATGTTCATGTAATTGTTCGTTTAGGTACTACTGCGATTATTATCTCGGTAGTTGATTTTTATCCTTAAACATTTAGAAAGAAATTTTCTTTATTATTAGAAGGTATATCATATTATTGATTTTATATAATTTCAAAATTCAAAAATTTGTACCAAATTCATAAACACATTATTATGACACACATGGCACAACACATAAATGAACATCAGCAATTGTTGTGAATTATAATAATTTTAAAACAAGTGTAAATTAAAAATTTATAACACCCCCGACAAGTGAAGGTTACAGTAACTAGAAAAGACCGAAAAGACCTGATAACTTTCAAACGGCTGAACCGATTTTCTTGGACTATTCCGCGCCTACGATCCAAAGTATCAGAGTTTTCCAAAACATCATTTTCAAATAAATAATTATGTATCAAGGCAACGTCCATCTTGACAGCTTGACATTTGTCAATTGACATAATATTATGAACCTAACGGTTATGTAACCTTCTTTTCTACAAGAAAACTAGAAAAGAGCTGATAACTCTTAAACGGCTGCACCAATTTTTTTGGATTATAGCTAAGAACACTCTCGATCAAGCCACCTTTCAAACAAAAAAAACTAAATTAAAATCGGTTCATTCGTTTAGGCGCTACGATGCCACAGACAGATACACAGATACACAGACACACAGATACACAGACACACAGATACACACGTCAAACTTATAACACCCCTCTTTTTGGGTCGGGGGTTAATGATTAGTTTTATCAATTTTATCTACAGTTAGCAATGACGACATTCCTAACGAATGTCGAAATATCCGATGCACCTACTTATAACTTCATGACGTATCTATTTATTTATTTACATATTTATGTTTCACCTCTAATATGTTTCGTGTTAAGCACCTAACAGTTCATATCCAGTTCGAAGTTTTTTCGTCTCAATATGAATTGACTACCTTTTGCCTGCGGTTTCGTCCGCGGTAGGTACATATTAGATATAATATGTAGGTGCGTGGAATAGAATAGCTATAAATAATAATTTATGTTAGGTATTTCTGGATAAAGTAGCTTTATTGTGCCGAGATTTCTGAACCGATTTACGTATTTTTTTTAATTGATAGGGAAACTTTGCGACTTTATCCCCTGATTCTGTAAGGAATTGATTCATTTATTTCTAAATCAATCATGATGATCCTACGGGATTTTTAAAGAATTCAAATTTTCTTACGAAATTTGGTACAGAGATACTTTGCATTCCGGAGACGGGTGGCTACGGATGGGCTACTTTTGTCTTGGAAAATCAAAAGTTACCACGGGATTTTTAAAACCTAAATCCAAGCGGGCGATGCCGCGGGCACCATCTAGTTTACAATAATAGTCGTCTCGCTCACTCGACCTCGACTATTTGCTTAGTCTGCGTTAACAGGTAATAGTCATAATAACACTCATAATATAGCCTACCTAATTGAAATATGATACCCATGTGTATAATTCTTAAACAATGTCTAGACTTTCGACATTTAATGCTTACCGTTCCTATATTATAAATTGGCATTACATCATACATCAGTCAGCTATCTGACTCAGCTGCAATTAAGAATGTATATTTTGACGTCAGAACGTGGTGCAGCAGTAAAACTAACTGCTTTTCCTGGGCTTTTAATAGCTATGGCCTATGACATTAAAATCGTATGTAGGTACACAATGTTTTAGGAGCATTGGATTAAATTTATGGATCGGCTATTCCGAAGAAAATTCGTGTATAATATGATGTATCGAAGCAGGTGTTACTTTGCGGAAGTCCGCCATGATGCCCTGTAGGTACACCAGGGAATCACAAGCTTAATTTGCTACTATCCGTTGTAACAGACAAATCTGTATAGTGCAACGGTTCAAGCTGTTTGGCATGCAGATAACTACATATTATAACGTAAACATCAGCTTAGAAAGGATTTTTGAGAATTCAACCCCTGAGGGGACATGGATTTGAAATTTGTGTAGCCCGCGCGGGCGAAATTGCGGGCATAAGCTAGTCTAAATATACGAGAGGAAAAGGTGACTGACTGACTGATCTATCAACGCACATCTCCAATAGACGGATACTAAAGGCATGCAGATAAGAGCTATTATGACGTAGACATCTGCTAATAAAGGATTTTTAAAAATTCAACCCCTAAGTGGGTTTGAAAAATAGGGGTTTGAAGTTTGTGTACTCTACGCAGACGAAGTCGCGGGCATAAGCTAATCTGAATGAATACTATCGCTCACGATGGTTTAAAAACGCTTAAACTGATAAGGTTGTTTTTGCAGGGAGGTAGCGCACGCTTGGGAGTGCCGCATCGGTCCGCCCGACCAGCCGGCGCCCGCCCACCGAGTGCAGGGCCTCTTCAACGATATCGAGCTGTATCCAACTAAAACGCAGGGTAAGTGTTATCTTATATTTAATATTTATTAGATGATGCCTGCGACCTTGTCTGCGTCAATGTAGATTTTTAAAATCTCGTGGGAGCTCTGTTTTTATTGTTTGTTTGTTGATGCTATCCTGTACCAAGTAGATGATGATGAACTTCGTCCATGTGATTTTTAAATTAAATATTTGATTTTTCGGAACCAAAAGTAGCCTATGTTCTATCACACTAATATTATAAAGGCGAAAGTTTGTATGTGTGTGTGTGTGTGTGTGTGTGTGCGCGTGTGTGTGTGTGTGTGCGTGTGTGTGTGTGTGTGTGTGTGTGTGTGTGTGTGTGTGTGTGTGTGTGTGTTTGTTACTCCTTCACGCAAAAACTACTAGATGGATTTGGCTGAAATTCGGAATGGAGATAGATAATATCCTGGATTAGCACATAGGCTACTTTTTATCCCGGAAAACCAAAAAGTTCCCACGGGATTTCGAAAACCCTAAATCCACGCAGACGAAGTCGCGGGCGTCAGCTAGTAGCTTATATTTCCCGGAATGCCTAGCTACTTATCTCTAACATCAACTACGCTACTCATCTCTCTACTAAACATCAAAATCGGTTAAACGGTAGAGCGTGAAAAGCTAGCAGACAGCTGATAAGACAGACACTTTCGCGGCTGTAATATTAGTATGGACTAGCTCAGTTGCTTAGTTTCTCACAGGTATTACTTACAGTATGATAAAAAATACATTCTATTGTTTATAGACACCTATTGTTGAAAACTGAAACTTAAATAAAATCTGTTCTGCACTTTTTAAGATAATAACATTCAAGAAGATAGACGAGGTGAGCTGACTATACACTACGTAGTGTGATGATGCATCACTACGGACTTGGGTCTTCACTTTCATTGAATATGTCGGAATATTAAAGGAGACCTAAAACAACATCTCTTTATTCGTCTGTTAAAAGCTATTTGGCGATTAGAAAATCGGCCCTAAAAATACTAATTCGCTGCCATTTATGATTTTTATCTCAATAATATTTGAATCCTGGGTAGGTAATTTTCGACTGTGCAGATAAAAATGTAATCGATACATTATATCAATGACGTCATATTATCAGCGATAACAAAAAATATTAGTTGATATATTATATACATTATACATGTACGTATAATCTTTAAAATGAACATCAAAAAAGTGATAGTCAAGAGTCTAGACTGTAATGGTTTCATATTCATTCTTCTAATTCTACATACATATTTATTATAGTAAGTAGAAATCATACGACTAAATCCATTTCAAAGTAAGTACATAAAAGCGATATTGTTAAGATTTATAACTAGTAGCAATGAATTTATGGCATTACTAATTTAATCACCCAAAATTTCGTTTTCTATTTCAACTATGATAGCCATTTGCCACCGTGGCCGATGCGCGGCGCCCTTCACAACACTGTAGGCTTACGAAATTCTCATGAATTTTTAGAAACCATGTAGCAATGACACCATTTATTTAACACTCAACTTATAAGAAGAAGAAATCTAGAAATTTAATCTCATGATATTTGCGGCTCTACATCATTCATAACGTGCGCCAATTTTAAACTCGTTAGCTTATTACCGTCAACAATTGCAGATTCGCAGAGTTGAACTGTTTACTCATCTCAATTCTTGCAAGTTTAACCTTAATAACTTCCAAAGAACGGTCACTGATTGGTCACCGATCAGTATCAGATAAAGGAAGGGCGTCATTGCTGAATCAGCTCAGCTAATATACGATTTGTAGATTACAAAATAATGATTTCACATTAAAATATGTGATTTTAGCCGTAAATAAAACCTTGTTGTCAAGATAAAGGGAATTCCACGTTTTATCATACGCATGATGCTCTAAAATAAGACTTTATTATAGATTTTTATTTTAAATAGTATTCTTGTTATAATTATTTTCACTATAAATATAGATGATCCCGGCTATATTTAATCGGTGTTACGTTGACGAACCACGTGAGTACCTATAGCCGGGATCATCTATATTTTTAATGGAAATCACTCGCGATTTGAGCATTCGCTATTTATTTTTGGTTTTATAATGATTAATGATTAGGAAGTATGAGGAAGAAAAACTTTAGAAAACATCAACATCAATCATCAGTCGTCTTGCAATCACTAACAAATTAGTTGATGCGAATGAAGTTGGGCTGATTTTAGCTATAAATATTATTCTTTCTTTTGTAGTATAGTTTTAATTTCATTCCATTTTTTGTATAAATAGTTTTTTTTTGTTTATGTGCATTGACTTAAAGTTATATGTGTTATGTATGACAAAAATTAAAACCTCTTCAAATAACGCAGCAGTATTTTCCTTCTGTTCAGTAATATTCGCTTATTTCTAATGAGTAACCAATGCTTTATATTACCAATTGAAACGTTACTGAAGTAAATATATGCGAAATATATGTAAACGTGATTAGAAAAGAAATTAGGATAAAAAAAATACGAGGAGTAGGTAAGTAGCTAATAAAAGAAACCAACTTTTATTAAATCATGTACAGTGTCATTGCCATTCATTGCATTGAATGCTAGCGAATTGTTCGCAATAGTGCAGACTTCAATCGGCTGATATTATCACAAAGTGCCCGACCAATATGCACGTCATATAAAACAATTTATGGGCCGCATGGGGTTACGCCCCATTGTTAATTTAGGCCTCATAAATCACGGCAATCACCCGCACTTTATAAGCCTATTAATACTCATTACGATTACTTTATAGTGATGTGAATATTGTAGTGTATACCCCTCCCTGTTGCGTTTATCTGTTACAGTGAGCTGATGTTAATAATTAATTTTTTATGATAGTGTTTTACCTATACTTCAAGAAATATTCAAGAAGAAACTTCCTGGAAGTGAACCGTGGTCTAGTAATGAAGGCTCTCCGGAAACGATACCCAGGGAAGTAGGTTCGAATCCTACACCGGTTCCGCAATTTTTGATATGTGCTTCACCACTTAAAAAGATGTTCTTCCATGCAGATGAGTGGCGGTTGGTAATTGTAGAGCTATCTTAAAATTTCATAAGCGTGTATTATATCATTTTAGTACCACCACCCATCTCTTGAAAACCCATTTCAAATAGTTTTAAAGTGGGTTGTGGAATACAATACCGTAGGTAAATAATAAAATTATATTATGTAGAAGAATCGTGCATTCAGAACATTTCTGCGTCGTGTAGCTCTGTCCAGCTCAAGGTTTAGCTTACTCTTCTAAAGTTATTTCGCAGAAGTTTAGGTCCGATTAAAACTATTTCTCGTATATTCCAACATGTTTTCCACATAGACGGACTCACAACACTATTAACAAACAGAAACAATATCGTGTTACATTTATTTTATTATCACTTCAGTTTTATCTCTTGTATGTAAACAAGTGACTTTAACAACGATCTCTGTAATTTCTACCGTACGTTACTAACTGTATGCGTAGCTCGATTTGCGCGTAATAAAAGCGTTTGCGAGTGTTTCATTAAGTGAATAAGTGGTGATTTTGTTGTTTACATACTCGTATGTGCGTTTACACCAGGTGCTACGTCGAAATGATCTCATCTATATTGCTCATTTCGACGCGTTGTACCTATTTAGGTTTTATAAGTGGAACGCCCGTATAAGAAGCAAGGATATTGTCACTTTTTACGTTTCTAGCTAGTAACGACCTGCTGTTGAAATTCGTTATTTTTGGAAGTTATTTCTATTGCTACACCTGATAGGTAATCGTGTAAGTTTTCAAAGTATGATTGTATTTTTTTTTTCAATACAATCATACTTTCATTTTATACACAAGTACACATTTAAATTTTTTGGGTTCCATACCATTAAAATAAATGAATCCTGGTGCATCCGTCTGTCATCCTTCTAATATTATAAACGCGAAAGTTTGTAAGTATATATGGATGGGTGTTTGTTATTCTTTCACGCAAAAAGGACGGATTTGGCTGAAATTTGGAATGGAGATAGATTATACCCTAAATTAACACATAGGCTACTTTTTATCCCGGAAAATCAATGAGTTCCCACGGGATTTTTAAAAACTATATCCACGGGCCGAACTTGCGGGCATCAGTTAGTATTTGTATGTTTTTGTACAGTGCTATTTCCACTAATGCTATCGATTTGAAAGGAAAAGTTTAGAATAATACTGGCTTAACCTTATTGCAAAATATGATAGAACTAGCTTATGCCTGCGACTTTGTCCGCGTGCATTACACAAACAAACCTTCAGTACCTGTAAAATTTAGCACAAAAATAATAAATAATACACGGAACTAACTTAATACTTATACAGGAATCATGTATAAAAATATCGATTGCATAATGAATATATGTATCTACTATGTCATTACTACGACGCGGTGCTATTGACTATTGTTGTATTATATTATTTACTACTACTATCATCATACTACACAACTCACGCATGTTAATCAGGCGAATCTTGATTGCCTTTGTTTATGACGGTGCCTATTCGCGCTCTACCATAATTTCCATACTAGGCGTTGCGTACCTAATTGTGACTTGTTAACAAGAGCTTTGAACTTTTCCTTGTACGGTCGGCCTCAGAATTCGAGTAGCAATTCCGCGAAACTAGTGCATCAAAAACCTATGACTTATGATTTTTTTTCTATAAACACGCCACACACACCTCACGCATGTGCATAGTCGTGCCACGCTAATTCATCATTAAGGTGCTAAACGACTTACGGCCTTTGTCTGTACGTACACAATATTTGAGTACATATACTTTTAGAACACGCGTAACGCACGTATGGTAGGAATCCGAACTACTTAACTTTTGTGAGCGGTTCATGCGGTACACCGACAGAACCGCAGCCTTTAATTATTATATTATGATGATGGCGAAATAATTATGGATATGAAGTGATCGGATTCCTAAATGTAAATCCGTTAGTGTAAGTAGTGCGACATTATTTTACTTCTGTATTAGAAAATGAATAGAAGGATAAATTAGAAAATAACTTACCTTCAAAAAATCAGTCACGACTATTACGGGATCATGCTCTATTCATTCGTTATAGTTCTTGACTAGAATGAAAGAAGCATAAAAATCTTCGCACATTAGACAAACTCGACGACGCCAACGCGACGACTCCACTCCGACTCGATTTTCTAATTTTATTGTAAAGTGCGACGCGTTGACCGAGTGTGGTCCACGTCGAGTACTTATTTAAATGAAATGTTGAAAATTCCACCGTGACGAACACGATATAAAGCTTGTATTTCCATGATTTACTGTGAGTAGAGTCTGTGTGGATTCGGCGTCGAATAATGTAATGTGCGAACTGCGAAGACATTTTAACGACCATTGCATGAAGCTATAATAAAAGGGTTTTCCTTAATCGCTCGGTTCTATGATGACTCCGTGACACATAGCGTTCCATGAATTCATCCTTCCTCACCTTTGGATGAAAAAAATGCGGTTTGTTTTTACTCAGTAAATTATTAAAAATACTCGAAACGCGATTTCTAATTTACATAAGTCGGTAGGTATAGGAAACGTATCATCAGAATCCAAGGTGACTCAATAGTATAGGTATTCCATAATAATATGTATTGTAAATGCGAAAGTGTTGTCCATCTGTCTATTTGCTACCATTTCGCGGCCCATCCGTTTAGTCGATTTTGACGTTTGGTATATACAGAAATAGCTTGTATTCTGGAGATGTAGATTTTTGTCAGTTTTAATCAAAGTGTTTCCACAGGATTTTTAAAAACCTAAATCCACGTGGACAAAGTTGCGAACTCATCTATTCGGTACAAAGATAGCTTGCGTCTCGACGCCTGGCAAATGAAAGAGTTCCCACGGAGTTTTCAATAACCTAAATCCACGCAGATGATTCGCGGGCGTCATCTAGTTTATTTATTACTAGCTGATGCCCGCAGCTTCGCCCGCGTGGATTGGTCAGATCCCCTGCAGCATCAGGATTGAGGAGTTGGACTCCAAATTTTTTATGAAACAATGTCGCAAAGTTCCTCTATCGATTAAAAAAGAAATGACGCAAATCGGTTCAGAAATCTCGGAGATTTCGGTGTACATAGGTAGAAAAACACAACTCCCTTTTTAAAAGTCGGTTAAAAAGTAGCCTATTTTACGCCCTGGTCAATCCTCTACTTGCCTGTGAAAGTCCCGTCAAAATCGGTTCAGCCGTTCCAAAGATTAGCCTTTTCAAACAGACAGACAGACAGACAGACAGACAGACAGACAGACAGACAGACAAAAATTTTAAAAACGTGTGATTCAGTTATGGTATCGTTCAAATAACCATATGAGCTTAATATGAGGTAGTTATTTCGAAATTACAGACAGACACTCCAATTTTATTTATTAGTATAGATTAAGTATACGTTAAACTTGAATATAGAGAAAAAAATATACGCTATAAGCCGTTCGTACATAGAAACTACTACGAAATTATATACTTAGTCATGTTTAAACTTTAATTTAATCTAACGTATAGTTATTCTATTTTCACCAAGAGTTAATCTTATACTTAGTTTTTAAAGTTTTGTACCCGAAGGTACGCTATTACTAAGCCTCCGCTGTCCGTCCCTGCGTTCGTCCGTCCGTCTGTCTGTAAGCGGGCTGTTTCTCGTGAACCGTAAAAGGTAGAGAGTTGAAATTTTCACCGAATGCGTATTTCTATTGCCGCTATAACAACAAATAATAAAAATTTATAAATGGCCGCTATAAAAATCAAAAAAAATTAAGTGTTATTTGTTGTACATGGTACGGAACCCTTTGTGTGCTAGTCTGATTCGCACTTGACTGATTTTTTATTTCTTTTGTTACAGTTTTTGAAATGCTGGTATGCGCACGACAGTGTGCGCGGCGAAAATCTCTCATCCTCACATTTGGAGAGTTCTGCGTTTTCGCAGCAGAACTGCGCCGCTGCTCGAGGCAGACTAGACAGTAAGCATGATCAGTTATTTTTCTAATTTAAATACAGAAGAAATATTTACATGGTCTGAAACACAGATAATGCCTTGGAGATGTTTGGGTATCCTAAAATTATTATCCTGAAGAGAAAAACTTCCTTAGTTTGAAAACAGGTCTATCTATTTATCAGTTCATACAACATTATTATTGATATTTGATTAGCTTCGTTCTTCAGACAGTTAATGAGTGATTTGTGTGCAGGCACATAAAACACTGATAAAATTGTTTAAAGTGTGAATCTACCACCTACTGGCAATTTTCTTCAAGTGTCTGCTTATTATAAAAATATTCTTATCAGACTAATAAGTCATTCTATTGTGTAGACTAAATCCGTTTCCAGAATCCCAATGACTAAGTTTATAACTAACACAAAAATTCTGTTGCAAATATTTTATGACTTTTAACCGCAAACATAAATAGAACATTTCTCATGCTCTCTTCCGGTAAGTAAGTCCGTTACAAATCCAACAACCTAATCTTAAAAATATTATTGTTTACCGTTTTTTATTTTAATTAATACATGGTCATGATGTAGATGAAGATAAAGATATAAATGAATTTCGTGAGTGATTTATCAACGCTTACAAGATCACTTGTTAGAAATATTAATAAAATATAAAAAGAACAGTTTGCTTTTATTGTTTTTTTAACGGGTTAGGTAGGTGGGTACTTTTGGACTCATTACGCACGGTCGACTAGTTGCTCGGCAACTCGGTCAACGGCGACTGTTAGAGTCTGTTATATGAAAGTTGCCGTGCCTAATCTCAACTCCATGCGCATAGGCTCGGAGTTGAGGCGACTGGCGTGCGTATAGGTATAGACTATAGGGTATAAACTCAGCAACTTCCATGCAAATAACAGATTCTAACGGTCGCCGGGACAAATCCAACAGAATTTTTGCGAACTCTTCAACTACCTCTCTCAGTAAAACAGACTTTCAGTTGAAGAAGTACAGTAAACTTTATGCCCATAGGATTTTTCTTTTATTCAAACGGAATAAAGCGACGGACGAGTTTGGACAAAAAATATAATTACAAAAAACCAGTTATTATGTCCAGTAGGTAGTAGACACCTACTTACTCGTATACGTTCAGTGTGCTCTTCTACTTTAGGTAGTGTTGACCAGATCAGTTTTTAAATTTATTGTTATTATGCATTGTGTACTTTTAGGCACAAATCCGACAAAAATTTTGCGAACTCTACTACCTCGCTCCGTAACATAGAAAATAGTTTCAGCACCTACATAATGCCCATAGGAATTTTCTTTTATCAAACGGAATAAAGCAACCAACGAGTTACATAATCAAATACCCTGTATGTCCAGTAGGTAGTAAATACCTATTAACTCGTATAATATATGTAGTATATATATTCAGATATTTAATTCGTACTTTAGATAGAGTTGATTAGATCATTGTTTAAATTTAAAGTTATTATGTATGTACAGGTGACTTCCACTTGAGTTTCGTTCTGATGTAATGACAGCTTACATAGTAATAGGACGGGCATTTTAACGATTTGCGCAAAAAGTCTTGGCAGCCAAACAAATTGTAGACAAGATTTGCAGATAGGTACATTATAGTAAAATAATATCTTATACATACATAATATACACGTCGCCCCGGCGTATGTGTTTTAGGGGAAATTTCTTGTACTAAATTCTATGTATTGGTAAAAAGAATTCCATTATGTGAGACGCTAACGCTGGCAATTATTACACGATCAAGTTCGGCGTCCTTCACTTAAGCTAACTGAAGTTTAAATCAATTTGGGTCACTTTCGTAATATATTTGATATAATAATAATTATTTATTATTGACAATAAATACTTAATGTAGCAAATGGATGTGTATCTTATGACGTATAAAGCGGACGGTAAAACTAAATCAATTACCTACTCGTTCATGAAGTCGCGGACACTAGCTAAATAATAAAGTTAAAATGATAGCCCGTATATTACAGCATTGATAGGAATTTAAATAACCGTACTAAGTATAATGGTGCAATTAGTGTCCTCGGTGTCCGCTTCAAGTGCACCATGAATCAGTTTAATTCCGTCGATGACGTGCGCAATGGGCTGCAGTTGTACCTACACGCACCCGGTCTTGAACTGCTGCAGCGGCCAACGCTGCCGTTGCCGCGAACGCGAGCATTGACCCTTGAATGTCGCATAATATTATGTTAGTCATATTTGTAAATAAATGCATAAATTTTCTACAAAACACCCTATAACAATAATGCCAATTGATAATATTCTGAGGCATAAGTTCCTTATTCTACATCCACGCTAGTATCTTTATATTGTATTATGCGAGATTATCAACAGTTTCATAAAAATTGCTTGTATTCTATTCCTAAAGTAACTAATTACTAAGATCGTCAATTTAGGCAGATCGGGTCACTTGGATCCATAAAATAAACCAGATACCCTGATTTGTCAAGGCAATGAATAGAAATGGACTCTAGGTAGCATGTGCATGATGATATATTTTATGGCACAAGAAATATTTGTATTTTAATTTAAATCTGGGAATTTGGCTACAAAGTGCCAAGTTCTCTACGTTTTTTGAAAAAAAAAAGGCACAGGGTGATATTCTAGAATATGTGTTGGCAACTCAAACACAAAGCAACATGTTTTGCCATCTTACTCTCTGTGTAATTTCATAAAATTGCGCATCATTCATGTTTTCGTCTTTTGTTAACAGAACATCAAAACCGGAATCACCTGTTTGGAGCATAGAAAAAGAATTTCGGGATAAGGACTCCATTTGTAAACATGTTAACGGTAAGAATATAGGTTTTATTTTACTTTATCAATGAAATTGTATAAAATCTTCGGTTGGAATTGTAAGGAATCTTTAAATCTAGAAAACAATGTTAATTATTCGTAGGTGGTAATACGTGGTATTACCCTTGTCATGTGCTGTTGTAGAACTAGGTCGCATCACCTCCCGCAAACGCTATACAATTATAAGTAAAGAAGTTATTTTCATACTTAGGAGCTATTGGCAATACATCCTTTTTATAAAGAGTTCGTTACTCTATAATGACTTTCCACCTACAGTATTGCGCCAAACTATTCGTAGGTGAAATTTGGTGACTAACAATGCGATGAAGCGTAGGTATCAGAGATATAAAAATCTCTTCCGTCGCGTATTTAGTACAAGTGGGTACGTAGTGTGCGTTTATTTTGTCTTGCGGAAGGTCGCCGTGGAGACGCCAGCATCCATCAACGTTTCACTAAGGTCGTTCATATATATGTATATTAGAGTTATAATCCGCAAATATAAAATTTATAAAAAGAAAACATAAATTATGTTACAAAATTCAGGAATCAAGGAAATTTCAGTGCAAGAATATGGAACTCATCTGATTTTTCCCCTGAAAATACCGTCACAATTTTACTTTATTCTATATCGCCTTTAAAATAACCAGCCAGTTACAATAATCTGTCTGTACCTAATTTGACAAAGATGTTTTGTTGAATCAATCTGGCTACTATATCTATCTACTCAGCTTCGAAATTGTAGTCTAGCGTAAATGAAATTTATTTTCCGCGTGTATTTGGCTAATATGCAGCTACTCTACTAAGTCAATCTTTGATTGAATGTGACTAACTTTCCGCACGGTACCAATCCAGAAATACTTCGGAGCGGCATCCCCGCGCGTGCAGTGGCCGGTTCGAACATAAGTTCACTGTCGTTGCGCCCACGCCGGGTCTGTCAGCCATTGATGCGGATGTTGTTATGTTTTTAAAACAATACAGGCTCTGACAAAGATTTACCACATTACTCGAGTAGGAATCCTTTAATAAACCATTGGAAATCCTGCGGTCTCAACATGCGTGTTGTGCAATCAAATTCAAATAACTTTATTTCACTTGTGACACTTATGCTTAATCGTACGTCAAGACTATACCATCGTGTATTGGTTCAGAAAGCCGATTCTACTGAGCCGGCAAGAAACTCAAAAGAGAATATTATGTAGCTTTATCAATATATCAAGTTAAGCAGTTAGTATAAGCAGGCAGCTGAATGCAAAGCCGATTGTCTCCATGCAACTTTGTTTCAAAAAAAAAATATGATTCTCAATTGTATGATAACCTCGACTTAATAGTTAAATGTTACACGTTTTCCACGTATCTAATGGCTAATCTGAATATTCTTCCGGAATAATGTTGGACCAAAATGTGGTTAAACGTTGCCAACCATGCTTTTTGTCATTTGCTTACCCAGGGCACAAGTTTTCTATAGTTATTCAGTAATAATATGGCACTGGACCTTCTTTTAATCAGTTTGTCAATAAAACGTATAGTTATGTTAATAATATATTACGAGACACTCATCTTTATATACATAGACATAGTAGATGTTCACTCCATTCGTTCTAGGCTTACGTATTTGTAATCATTAGGTTCGGGTGCGATTGAGACGCGTGATGAAGGAGCATGAGGCTTATTGCTGCTCTATTTAACTAAATGGGTTCAGTGATATAATTGCCATAACTAAAGGTAGTATTGAACAGACTGTCACTTTGTCATTGAAAGACTAACGTTGTTATCATTTATTTAGTCTTTACAAATAATTAATATGATAACATTAAAGCAAATATCAAACTGAAGTTAACGAGTTACCTACTCTATTTCAGATGTAAATTAACAATAATGTTCCACTTGTATAAATAAATTGCTATCAGCGAGCGAGATCCGCTCCAATACGTGCTTTTCATCTTGTCCGCATCATTACTTGCCAGAAGCTGGTGAAGCTGTTATGAACTGCTATCCTCAAATAAAAAACCAATTTAGCCATACTCAGCATAGGCACTTATTTGTTTATTGTTAGAAATTAGAACTTGTATGAGCAAATATACCTAGATGAAAAAAGTACCAAAATATAAGCCTTTTTTTTTTTTTTTTTTTTGTTGACGCTGGGGAATGCATTTACGCATCCCCCCCGGAGGGAGGGTATGTGGGACTCGCCGGCCGAGAGGCGACCGGAATACCCACTAAACCCCAGCGGCGCTACTGCGCGTCGCCTGGCGACTGGGTCACGGGAACGGCCGAAGCAAACAACCGCGACCCAGCCAGCGACGTCTGCCAAGGCAGACCCTCCACCGGGGACCTGCTCGGTCCCCATCGACGCACCTCCGGGACGCACCAACGAAGTGCGTCCCCCGACCTTGGGACGCGCACGTCGCCCGCGTCCCATCCTCCGCTTCATCCACTGTGCCCTCTGCTAGTCAGAGGGACACGCGGAGAAACCTCCCCCCCTGCCAGGTCATTAGCCATAGCCAACAATATCTCCGAAGAGAAATTATTAGCCATGTTACCGGGGCGCACCGGCCCGAACACTGCTCTTCCCCTCGGACGCATCCAAAAGGGACCAGCAGCATCCAGGCACACTGGGAGGTTACCTGGCTGGCGCCCCACCAAAATATAATAAGCCTTACGGATGCTATATGAAATAAGAAATTAATTAACTAAATCCTTTATCGATTTATCACATAGTTAAATGATTGATAAAGCTGAATTA
Source organism: Maniola jurtina (assembly GCF_905333055.1). Lineage (NCBI taxonomy): Eukaryota > Metazoa > Arthropoda > Insecta > Lepidoptera > Nymphalidae > Maniola > Maniola jurtina. The sequence continues at coordinate 9,217,595 of NC_060032.1, forward strand.
CACTCGTAATTGTCAGCCGTAGCAATACAAATACCAGCTCTATATGGTTGCAGAACTGACATGTTGTTCACTTTAATTGATTATGACTTGTGTATCTGTCTATCAATTTTATCATAAAAAATCTCTATTAGTGCGAGAAAACTCATCATTTTGTCTGTCTATTAGATTAAACTAATGAACGATTAGTTTTTTGCAGAGTTTGTATTCATTAGCATCTGGCATTATCGAGCTGGCTGTCTTCATACCTAAAATTTTCTTTTTCAAGGATCTAAAGAATACAATTATACAATTTATAACACCTCCGACAAGTGAAGGTTACAGTACCTAACTAGAAAAGAGCTGATAATTTTTAAAAACTAACACAAAAAAACTAAATTAAAATCTGTTCATTAGTTTAGGAGTTACGATGCCACAGACAGATACACAGATACACACGTCAAACTTATAACACCCCTCTTTTTGGGTCGGGGGTTAATATTAATGGACATTTCTCAATAGACAATTAGGATTTGAAATAAGTTTGGAATTTGAACCATCTGATCTGTAGGGAAGCCGTAGACTTACGTCATCTCGCGGCGCATCTTTGTTTATTAACGGAGTATCTTCTTTTAAATCCACAATGATCATAAAAATGTGACGATGTTTTTGTTTACACATTGTTTACATAGTGTACTCCGCATCTCCGCCTTGTCTCTTGTTGTTGTTTCATATCATTCTGTTTAGGTTTTAGCAACTGAGAACGACCAATTTCTGTTATCGAAGCTAAAAGTCCCTTGTCCCTACTTAATTTTTTGTTTTTCTCGCCTTCTAACTATGGCGCGACATCGCAAGCTGTGGAAATAACTAAGTGGGTCTGCAATATAGCAATAATATGTATAATAATTTTTTTTTGTACAGCTACAATTTATTGTAACCTGTTGATTGTCCATTCAAATAAAAAATCAAAATTAAAATGAAAAGTTTTGACTGGTTTAATGCATGGCGATTTTTAACCCCCGACCCAAAAAGAGGGGTGTTATAAGTTTGACGTGTGTATCTGTGTATCTGGCTTTGGCATCGTAGCTTCTAAACTTATGAAAAGATTTTAATTTAGTTTTTTTCTTGTTTGAAATGTGGCTTGATCGAGTGTTCTTAGCTATTAAATCCAAGAAAATCGGTTCAGCCGTTTGAAAGTTATCAGCTCTTTTCTAGTTACTGTAACCTTCACTTGTCGGGAGTGTTATAAATTTTTAATTTACACTTGTAATTTTATCAGATTCTCTCTGTAAATTTAGTCACATCAAATTGGCTGCTTTTGTACTCCATACATATAACATCTGGCCGTCCAAAGGCTATTTTAATTCCAGGCTTCTAGCCTGATTAACTAACGTCGATGACACAACCGATCGTTATAAATGGTTTGTCATATAGTTTCCTTGTTAGTAATGTCTAAATTTGTACATTTTGCCTATTCAATGTTCCGGTTTGATCATAGAATATTTTCGCATCGTAACTTACCGTATAGCAGGAAGCACTTGTATTGAGCGAAATCATGATTGCATAAAATAATAATTGTAAGTATATAAATTACGCAATGTGCGTTTTGACTATTGCCCATTCAGCTGTCGCAAGTTAATTGACAGAAATTTAACGTGTGGACTGGCTTACCAAAAACTTTAGATGCGGATAAACAAACAGTAACTCACGAGTTTAACGCTAGTTTACACCTTGTTTGAGTTTTTGTGCACCACAAAAACTCAAACAAGCTATAAGGCTATGACTATTTATTTATGGTTTGATTGTTTTGCTCAACATTTGGCGTGTAAACGGTTTTTCGTAACCTACATTATTTTCAAAAAAGCATAATTTAATATAAGTAGGTACTTTATGTCAAAGTCAAGACTCAACTACGGATTAATTTGCAAATCACACTAAAATATACTATCTACTATGTATAATACATTCTGTAATACTTACCTAAGTGAATTATGCAAATAGATTTTTTTATTTACAAGTATTAAGAATTCCTGATTTGTAAACGGCTTACGCGTAATGTTAAAACAATACGGATAAAAGGGCTTAGTTCCGCATAATCGTGTAACGCAATTGTAAACAAAATCAAATAACTGCGGGCCTGGCCTTCCCGCACTTCCGCACTAACTATAAACAGAGTGCGGAAACACTGCAGCGTGCCCGAAGAAGATGTACTAAAGTAAATGCAACCATCTTAATGTTTATTGCTGCAATCACTCTGATACGAGCAAATACGGGGAGAGGTCATGACTTGCACAACTACTATGCAGTACTCGTGGTTAACCGATGCATGTAGACCGATGCATATGCGACTCTACCTGCTTTCTTTTCTATAATATTGCTTGGGTACCTAACTAAAGAAAAATGTTCTTTTATCGTAGCCATTTTTGACCTGCTACGAAAGATATTTCATCAGTTTCTATCATTTGCGCTAATTTTCCAGTTCCGATTTGCCTCTTGTTCGTCTAGAAGCCACCGAAGTTTTGGCGAATAAATTACTTAATTATTCTTTTCCGTGCGTCTGGATGCTATCAGCATTTTGGCGCCCGATCATCGTCGCGCACATGAAAATTATTAAAACAATGTCGAAGCTTTGACAGATTAACTTATAAAGATATCGTTAATTTGTGAAATATATAATGATACTTTAAAAAAAAGTACAAGTGTAAATTAAAAATTTATAACACCCCCGACAAGTGAAGGTTACAGTAACTGATAACTTTCAAATGGCTGAACCAATTTTTTTGGATTATAGCTAAGAACACTCTCGATCAAGCCACCTTTCAAACAAAAAAAAGTAAATTAAAATCGGTTCATTCGTTTAGGCGCTACGATGCCACAGACAGATACACAGATACACAGATACACAGACACACAGATACATAGATACACACGTCAAACTATAACACCCCTCTTTTAGGGTCGGGGGTTAAAAATATGTGGAATTTGCTCTCGGCTTCTGCTTTTCGAGCCATCTGCATCAATATAAAATAAAGTCACTGCAAACAGATAAAGGTGATATTGCAAAATAGGTCAACTTTAAATAAACACAATATTATACTTTTTGCGGAAGTAGTATCGTCAATTGCAATGTGTGTTCTCCAAAATATTTTATAGTTATGTATGTTTTTAACCCCCGACCCAAAAAGAGGGGTGTTATAAGTTTGACGTGTGTATCTGTGTATCTGTGTATCTGTGTGTCTGTGTATCTGTGTGTCTGTGTGTCTGTGTATCTGTGTATCTGTCTGTGGCATCGTAGCGCCTAAACGAATGAACCGATTTTAATTTAGTTTTTTTTGTTTGAAAGGTGGCTTGATCGAGAGTGTTCTTAGCTATAATCTAAAAGAATTCGTTCAGCCGTTTAAGAGTTATCAGCTCTTTTCTAGTTTTCTTGTAGAAAAGAAGGTTAGATAACCGTTAGGTTCATAATATTATGTCAATAGACAAATGTCAAGCTGTCAAGATGGACGTTGCCTAAATACATAATTATTTATTTGAAAATGATGTTTTGGAAAACTCAGATACTTTGGATCGTCGGGGGTGTTATAAATTTTTAATTTACACTTGTATTATAAATATTTTGATGCGCTAGCTATTAAATTATTGCAAGTGTTTGAAACCCGGTTGAATAATGATTCTATTTTAGTTATAAGTAATATTGTTATACTATGTGCGTTGAAATATCATTCGCGCGATTGTGAGACTCCTTGTCTGTTGACCAATATGAGTCGGCAGTCGGCACGCCACGTTTCCTTATCGCCCGGAAGATTTGACGGAACGAAATGGAATTATTTACTTATTTACATCTTATTTATTTTAATAGATATTCAGTGAAAACAAGTATTTAAACGTTCCATGAATTAAATTCAAAGAAGTGATTGTAGTTATTTCGCAGATATTATCATTAATCTGTTTGGTAGAACGTAAAGGTTAATTATACATACTTACTCATTATTTTATTAAAAGATAATTTATTCTTGCTTCGGCCAATTTCATACGACTTACAAGTTTCCATATCGAGTGCTGTAAAACACAAGTATTAAATAAAAATGTATGACATCATGAAATTATAATAATATAGTACTTATAACTAGATGTAAATGATGTAATCAATTAAGGCCATTGTTCCCTGCTATAACAGAGTTATATTTACCGATAAGTAGTCCTTACGTAGATTTACTTATCTGGCTAGGACAGAAATTCTGGTATTATTTTGTATGAATTTCAATACTGTGTCCTTTACATTTTAGAAGAGATTTCCCCTAGCGGCTAACATGCATCAAAATCAAAATTAAGTACCTACTTTAAAACTTATCAAATATGTAAGATTATGCTAATTTATATCTAAAAATAAGAGAAGATTGTATTGGCAAGCTAACGCAAAGTGGTCGATTCGAGCGTGCAAAATAAGCTCCAATTATCGTATTATAGAGTTGATGTGGAACAAATCAATCAGGTAATAAGTAACTGGTTTATGGGATAGATCATCATCATGATGATTGTGTGTCATGTCTTTGTGATGGTATAGAAATAACGGAATATTTTAAAATGCGGAATTGGCTAGTAGTCGGACGTAGAGTAGACTTGGCAGCTGTACTGCCTTGAAGCCAGTCCGCCGCCGACCGTCCGCCGGGACAGCGCGTACTGGCGCGAGTGTCAACAACAAAACGCAGCCGTAGCCATGCCGCCCACAACCATGATAGTGCCCTGTGCGTTGCTGTCTTTAACCCTCGTAAACAACATTACTTCTCTATTCAATTACTAAGTTATAATCCAAACGGTACGCTTTATTCTCGCAAAGAATCAACAATTTAAATAACAGACTTACACGGCTCCATAATGTAACATAGTACGGTGCAAAATTTGTGGTTCCATTGAATGACGTAAATACGCTTACTACAACCGCGTAGATTTAAAGGCATTTCCTATACATCTGTGTGAAGGCGAAGGAAGGGATATTCAGTTCGTTTGTCGACCACGCGTTGTGTTTACGTTTTCATTCTGGCAATGAATGTTGATCCCGAATCGGATTGTGTTGGCCACGTTTTTGTGCTCCTAAATGTCAACATCAACATCTGTTTCATTCAAATGGTTGGATTTCTTTTGAATTGCTGAAATGGTTTGGTTGTTCAGCATTTTTTGTTTTTTATTGGTGAAACTCAATAATGTCCTATCGCAGTATAGCCATTGGGTTGAACAAATGGTCGCTGAAACTTCGCTACAATTATCCGCTATTTGGGAACAATCAGTCGTCAAGTAGGTGACTTATGTACAAGAATTCGCCAACGTGTTCGCAACCCACGCTGTGCCCATCAATCATTACCACGGACACCAGGTTGTACAGACCGTTCACCTTTATGGAACACTTTCTAAATGAAGGTGTATCATCACATTAGTCATTATTATTTATAGCCACCTAAATTCGTATTCACATTTCTTCCGGTAAAAATGGAATAATGGACTGTTGTATATCTTGGCTTTAAATTCAGTGTTCTCTTTCGCTGTGTTGAGATTGCTATACATCATAATAAAATTGTTTTAACTTGAGCATATTTAGATAATTTGAATAATCTGTATTGTATACCACGTAGGTGTGCGGGTAAAAAATATTGAAATGAATCAATCAATAAGGTAACCTTAGTAGTAGCAGTCTGCTTCAGGGGTAACCTTCAGATCAGACATAGTACCTAATACTCAATATATAATTATATAGCAATGCTACTATAAATTAAGTTTAAAGATTTATATACTTTCGAGCCATTTTAAATATTTAGCTTGAACATTTACAGAATCTGAATAGTTTATTTAAGTTCTATTTCTTTATTGTATGATTGTTGCCGCACTATTGCGTGTCCAACCACAGTACAATTGTTAGTAATTAACTGTACTTCTTTTGCGTGCTTCAGTCGTATCTGAGAAATAGGGTCAGAGCATCACTATAAGACACATCCTACATTCGTTGCTTAGCAACATTGAATATTATTACATGTAACCAAAAATGCTTTAGAATCAAGTAAGTATAATTCAGATGCAAATGTGTCGTCGTCGTCGTTGTCTTCTTCCTTTATCTTAGGACTATAAATGGCATTATTCACGGTATTGACGTAGCTCTACGTTAGACACGATGCTTGTTGTTAGATTAAGAGCGTGGGCTTATACTCGATCACGTGATAAAATCTACTTCATATATTACAGAATCGGTTGCCCGTTACCACACCTACACCCGATTTTAATAATATAGTGTCAAGATATTGAATTATAATTAAGTAGATACGAGTAGGTATGTTATGGAATTTGAATGATAATTTATTATTATAATTTATGTGTCCCTCAAATTGTCCTATTATTAAAATTGACTAGAGCAAAATTGTTGAATATTGCCGATTCGATTTGGTCACCACTTCTAATTTGAATAGCTAATTCGCCTTTAAATCTTCTAACAAAAAGGATAACTCTATACATTTAGATATAATATTATCGGTTCAATAGTTCACATAACATTAATTATTTATTATAAAAGCTAGCGTTCAGCGTAGAGTAAATATATTGATGATATCACCCAGAAAATGTCGCTGACCTTTATATACCGTCGGCGACAACGATGTAAAATGCGGGATCGTAAAAGGAAACATTTCACAAAAACGAAATGATGAAAGTGTTTATTTCCAGATACACAAGCGCTCCATTCTGTAATCAAAAATCGATCAGCGAAAATATGCCACTTTTAGGAACGAAGTGTTATAATTTTTATTGACTATACCTACAGTTGAGTGGTATAAGTTTGAACATCGCTTGTGTGGTTTATTTATTGGATAGTTATCTATACGTATAATCTGCAATAAACTGTCATTGAAAATCGAGTTGGTATAGGGTTTCAAGCTGGATTCTTTTTTGAAGGCACAGGATACTGCTTTTTAGTCCTGATTCAGACTAAAGTTAAATGGCCAAAGATGAGTTGTGAGGATATCTCAGCCGATACCTTTTCAGTTTTCTCAATAATCTTGTCCTCTGCAAAAGAATTCACTCAGTTTCTGCAATGATCACCGTACGCAATATATGCGCAAATTACTAGGTACTTACTAACCGATTCAATGAACAAAATGTTACCTAAAGGGTGATCTTTGAGCCTCAGCTGTGTCATCGTCTAAAATTCCGAATTTGTCGTTGAGTTGCCGTGGAAATGTTATAATTTCAAAGCAAATGCCATGTGTTTAGACTTTAGAGAACACTTAAACATCTACGTACCTAGTGGTGCAAAAAGTGTTTAGTTTAGTATGTCAAAAAGGCGCTGTGGTTAGTTAAGTTATCTTCTCTCTCGCACATTCTAATCAGTAGTATTCATAGAGAAATATTAGGAAATCATTCAGTGTTTTTCTTTCCCATTTTACTTTATCAAAACTAGGTTGGTATATATTACGATAAAAATATGTCTAAAATGAACGTAATTTTATTGTTTAGGTCTTGGCCGAACCACATCAAATTGTTAAAAGTGTACTGATTGTTCAGAATCATTGAAAATGTTAGAATGTGCCAGAGAGAAGAAAATTTAAATGATCACAGCGCCTTAAATAGAAAGTAGAAAGTGGTTTTCGAGTAAAATGGTAACTAACTAATGAAATATTGCGCAGGCAGCGAGGCGTCGCCACCTCCTTGCGAGGTGTTCCTGGGCGGATCGTGCAACCCCACCACATGGAGATCAGACATCGCTATACCTATGCTTGAAAAGATGGGCATCACATATTTCAATCCTGTAAGTATCATAAATGAAATATTTTTTGTTTCATCTTACTTGTAGACTTAGGGCCCTTTCACAATACTAGCGGTGCGACGTCACATCGTAAAATTCTGTGACAACGCTCAACGCATTCGTGAGAAAAAATGGGAATAGCCGGTATTGTGAAAGGGCTCTTAGTTTAGCGTTTTCTTTTATACATGCCAAGAGTATCTCTTTGTAGTGATACTAACACCGATCGGTTCGGAAAGCAGATTCTATTGAGTTTTAAAAAGGAACTCTACTACTTGTAATAAAAAATAACAAGAGTCACCTACGCGAGAAACAATCTAAATGTAAATATTGTAGAAAATATAATTTGTAAAGTTAAAATAATTACAAAGTTTGTTATTATCTTATTCAGATTATAATAAACTTATATACCTATACTTACGTAAATTGTATTGTATTTATGCTAGTGTTGCACTCGCTACTCAAGAAGCTATCGCATCCCATTGGATATTGTGTGATCAGTTTTTCGTTTAAGATGCCATAGAGACCTTTGAATTTGAATAATATATTGAAATTTTGTCACGTCGACATATTAAACATAGCCTGTGACAAATGGACGGTTTTTTGTATTCTAGAGACATACCTACCTAATATTTTTTGTACTACATAATATAAGCGGTGCCATCACTCATTAATTTATACAGAAAACTGCGACTCATTCTTATTATAATAATACCTGCTCCAAGTACCTACCAGTGTTAAAATTATATTTACGTTTTTCGGGCTAAAGTTGTACAACCTTTCGCCATGTTCCTTTATATGGTCCATCAAAAGAGATAACGCATGTTTTTCAGGTAGTTTCTGTGTACTACTTAACTACGTGATTGCATTATTAAATAGGTTTTGATATAGCACGTTTTTGTAAAAAAAATCTCGAGATAAGGATAAGGATTTATTTGGTCTTTGAATATTTAAGAAGATTTTAAATACTAATTAGTAGTTAATAATCGAAGAGAACGCACGCACTGGTTCGAAATGCCTTTCCTATTTCCTACTGAGAAGAACCAACAAGAAACTCGGCGATTGCTCTTTTCAAATATACAATTTACTATATTATATCGAGTGTTTGTAAATAATTGCAGTTCCGTACGTTGCTGGAGCGACTGAAATCCATGCTTTTTATCATTTACATAATCTTCGATTGCTGTATAAACAATTGTGTATTAAAGTAACATTATTACAAATCGTAAAGTAACGTTATTAGTATCGTTACACGTATTCCCATGACTTTCCGACTTTCTTGAGGTGGAGCTGAAGAGTCTCGAGACTATTACGGTTTCTAGTTTGCCTATCGTGTAAAGACAATAAATAAAATTTAACTAGTATATACTTTGTCACATAGCAAGTAGACGACTGGTCGACGGAGTTGATAGAGGTAGAGCACCGGGCGAAGGCGGAGGCGCGGGCATTGTTATTCGTATTGGACAGCGAGACGCGAGCAGTCGCAGCCAGTGTGGAGGCGGCGCATCTAGCCGCCGCTCCCAGGGACCTTCTGCTGGTGCTGCGCCCCTACTCGCGCCATCAGACCATAGGATCGGAGACCATCTCTGACCAGTTAGTATTAATGTTATTTACTACCCGGCAATATTATTTTTACGGGCCCGATTTACTTTAGAATATTGTAGGAAATAGATAGATAGATAATGGAGGAAATTCATTTTATTTCAGGGAATACATTGAGCTATCGCGAGCTCGTGCAACTTTACAAGAAGCGGTAGAAAGGCGAGGGTTGCCCGCATTCACAGACATCCCCACAGCGTTACGATGCGCTCGCACTGTTCTTCGGGGCGCGCGAACGCACCCGCGTCACCCCTTGGGCCACACAATCCTGCGGCTGAAACGCGCATACGATGCAGCCGGCGGCAGAAACGCGCGGTTAACACGCACTAGGGCCGTCGAAGCGCTCAAGGATGCGACGCGAGTACCGCGCGAAATTGCGGAACGCTGTTTACCACCGAATGCGGATACCATCGACTTTGAAACGTTTTGTCGAGTCGCCGAGCTTGCTGCTGATTCAGGTAAGGCCTAAGATATAATCACAATCGCAATGAAAATAATGTCAAATCAAAATAAATTTTTCCTTTATTGTAAGAAAACTGTGTTAGTGAGTATTAAATATATAATTGAATATACAATGAAGCGATCATAATGTCAAACATTACGGTTTTTAAGGACTTCGATCTGAGCGCTTTTGCGTGAAATCCAATTACAGGTAACAGGTGTCTGCAACTGCCATACAATTACGTTTTGCAAGTGACGGGCTTACAAATGAGGTCGACGGGTCTACCTATGTGTTGAATAGCTCATAACCATTATGAAGCAATGCCATTTATTGGTATCTATTGAAGTGTACATACACCCAAACATTCTCAAAACTAATTCTTGGGTTTCCGATTTTCATTATAACTTTCTAGAATAGGTTATAACAATAGGTAATTTGCAGCTCGGCGTCATGTAGTGTCGGTTGAGTAAAGATGGTGTTTGTTAAAGGGCAATCACCGCGCACTCCATCAGGGTCGAGTATGGCGGCGCGCGTTCGCCGCGCGTTTCGCTCGCTACGTGATTTGCTCACCTCGTCTACCATGTCCCCTGGTGCGTCATGCACGCCACGCTTTACCGCGCTGTATAGGTCGTCAACTTTTCATGCGATTGGTCACACAATATCTACCAACAAAACTGCAGATGGGTTATTATGTATCTATTTTTTATTCAACTCGGATGTGAACTGGCACATATTATTATGAGAATCATGATTTAGAAAATAGTCGCTAAGTTTACGATAGGGATGACATATCGCGATTGAACTGCCGATTGTCAAAAGATGCAGAAACCCTCCAAAAATCTGTCAAGTATTGAGTATGATAACGCTCTGTCGCGGTTTTTGTATCGTGAGAGCTGCGAGGGAATTCACACGCTCTATGCTTGGGCTGCTTGGTAGAGTAAAGAAAATCTCACAATAGAGATGTTCCTATGTTTCGTACCTAATAAACTCCTGATAAAAAAATGACTAATCGCTAAAGAAGTTGACAATCTATAATATTAATAACCCTAAGCGTACCGTTATATAAATAAAATTATTTAATGACTCTAATCAAGGCTATGAATGAATTTGCCTTAGTTAAATAATCTAATCATTCATCTGCTATAATAAAATCATCATTATTGATAAAGACGCTTTGATACTAAGAAGATTTGAGAATACTTAAAAAATACTTTCATTAACAAATTCTATAAGTAATCAAAAAGCCTTGTGACAGATCGCATCATATGGGTACGTAACTCATCTCTTACGTGATTCATAACTCTGAAAAACATATTTATTTAACTAATTTAAATCAGTACACGTTTTAGAAATCAGTAAAACAGAAAAATAAAAAACAGAATTTCGAATACAGCAAGAAATATTTTGAAGAAAATGTGACCTTGACGTAGAAGTCATATAACATAGATTTGTTGGAGATTCAACTAAAAAGTAAAAATAGACCGTGCACTACGGATTTAGCCTGTAATGTAGCATTGGCAATCGTAAATTAGTTCAAAATTTAGCTATTACACGATACTTGAAAACGGTGCGCTTGGGAGACGGCGATATTACGGTCATTATTCGTAGATACATCATTCCATTCACGTTTGAGTTTTGGTTCATTCCTTATCACCATTTTCCCTCGCCGATAAAAATTTGAAATGTAATCATTCGGCATAATACTTACTCGTAGCTGTAAACATTGCTTATCTTATCATTTCTGCACTGCGAGAAAAGGAAATCATCGCTCAGGTTTCATTCCACGAATGGATTCAATTTCAGTGTGATTGTTTTTTGTTTTGCATTCCTGTTAATTTCTGCCATCTAGACAACTGTTGTTTATCATTGTTTCGTTTTACAGTTTGGGTTTTTATTCTCTCTAACTTTTTATCGTCATAAATGTAAACATTTTCCATTATTTTTCTTTCTGTGTGGCCTTTGTTATGCATTTGATTTGGCAATCTTTAAAACTGTAGTTGTAAATAAATGATAAGGATTTTATTTCCTTATCCATATCAAGGAGAGCAATTTTCTCAAGGTTTTTCTCACAAAATTATTTCTTCTTTGGTTTATTTCTGGTTTACAGCGTATATTTAAAATTATGTTTATGTTGCAAAAGCCGTTTGTGATGTTTTATTTTTACTGCATTTTGTGAATATGAAAGATGTAAACCTTTTTTGTAATAATTATTAATTATATTAATAAAGTAATAAGGTATATTTGTTAACAGACTACCAAAGCCGTAATGGCACGGAAACGGCAAATACGGAGCCTGTATCGCCGAGCGCGGCGGATCGTGTCTCGAGCTCGCCACGAGAGCACAACCGCTTGCGAGTGCACAACCCTAGGTTACGGGCATACGGGCAGAAACTCTCCTTGAAGATCCCTAAGGTATGTAACCAATGTACCCATGGGTTACTGGTGTGATGCGTTTCCGAACGCTCTTTACACATATTTTTCCTCTTCCATTCTTTTGGCTTTTGGTTAGTTGCGTCAGGATGACGTAAGTCATAGTAAAGTTGTGATGTATCTGCCGTTTAGTAAACGCTGTGCCGTTTAGTAAAACTTCTGTAAAATTTACATTTTTCAAATAGGACTTTTACGCGTAGCTGCGTAGTATAGTAGTTGTGGAGTTGGCTTAAAAGATCCATGAGCTCTATAACTTAGTATATTTACAGAACGGTGGTAACAGAAGCGGAGTGGAGGAAGGCACGTCGGGCGGCAGCAGCGGCGACTCCGCGTTCACGCCGGGCACGGAGCGGCGGCTGGAGAGGCTTCCCTCCATGCTGGCTGCGCCCACGCACGATGTCTACCTCGGCGGAGCCTTCCCTGTAACTTGCACTTTTGTTTATTGACAACTAGATAATGCCCGCGACTTCGTCTGCGTGGATTTAGGTTTTAAAAAAATCAGTGGGAACTTTTGCTTTTCCGGTATGTCAATTTCTGGGACGCAATCTATCTCAATACCCATGTAAATCGGTTAAACGGATGGACCTTTAAGAATCCCGTAGGAACTCTTGTTCGTCTGTGTTCGTCCCCGGAATGTAAGCTAAATCTGTACCTTTCATTAAAATCGGTTAAACTGTTGGGCCGTGAAAAGCTAGCAGACAGACAGACACACTGTCGCATTTATAATATTAGTATGGATGGATTAATAAAGTATTATGAGGTGGAAGAAACCTAATTTTATGAACCTAACGCGCGCAACCAAAGTAGCTTTCATATTTTGCTATTTCTAATCCAAACATTATTTATTTACTTATGTAGTAAAATATATTTGAAATAAAGCGTTTTACGACCTGCCTGCCGCATAGCGTCATTTATTGACCCACAAACCTGAATGTTAGGAACCATATTAACCTACAATTTTACGAGAGAATACCAAAACTTTCACTAATCATCTTTAACATTAAGGCTCGGACTGCGCGAGTTTGGTATCATTTACTACAACTGTAGTCCCTTTAAAAAGATGTACTTATTTAGTGATTTAATGGGTGCAGTATACGAATTCCAGATATGTATATCACGCTCTATACTTAGTTATCGAAAATTCGCCTGTAGAATCGGATTTGGGTATTCTGGGTCTTACGAGTTTTTTTCTTAAAGACTGCGCAGACGAGAGACCATTGTTTGCGAAGGATAAAATGGATTGTCCATTTCGTCTATACGACTAATAGTATGGCAAACCGCAGTAAAAAAAGGAAGTAAAACAAATTATAAAAAAAGATGATAGACTTTTGTCCCAGGCAGGACTAGAGGGCAGATTTATGTATCTTCGTAAGAGCCTTATTATCATTCTAGTGTTTTACGAGCGTGTTGCTAGTGAGAAGGTTAGTGAACATGCTTGAATGGGTGTGCAGCAAGCTCACCACAGGCGAGCAACGTCTCCATAACAGGCTGACTTAAATATACTCATGCAAGCGAGATATTAAGAGCGCGACGGGAAAATTTCTTTGCTGGCAATACGCTCGCCACGCCAGTGTGATACAGGCTTTAACCTTGATTAAAGTAATAGTATTAATTAATTACAATAGACGTCCTTTTCACAGTCGAACAGCACGCGACCGGAAGAAATCCTGCGACGGGAGGGGTTCACGTACGTGATACCGCGCGCGAACGACTACACGCGCATGTTCTCCGCGCCCGCGCGCCGCACCGCGCCCGCGCCCGACTCGCCCTGCCGCGACAAGAAGCCGCGCCCCGACACGCGCACGCCGTCGCCGAGCGCCTCGTCGCCGCCCAGCGACGTGGAGCTGAGGCACAGGACGCCGGACTCGGACCGGCCGGTGGACAGGCTCAGCGCGTCCGATTACTACACCGTCACGGAGGACGTCACGCCGCAGCCCTTTAAAGGTAATAAATACAATATTTTCAGTTCTTCATCCGTATTCTTTATTTCTTTATCCGTGCCCTAGCACAGACTACGGTCTATTTGGGCTGCAAAATTCCAAACACCAGTCTGTTTTTTATCTAGTGCTTTGGTCTATAACAACTGGTGAAAAATGTTTCTCTTTAAATTAAGTCTATTATTAAATAAATAAATTATGTTGTAACGGTGCTGTCCATATTAATTCATACTTAATACTTTTTTAATGTTATTAATATTATAAACTAGACGATGTTGGCAAAGTTGTACACGTTAACTAAGTTTTTTTTTTTTAAAATCCCGTGGAAATACTTTGAATTTCGGGCATAAAAAGTAGCCTATGCACTTTCCCGTGTGTTTCGGCATAAAAGGGCCTATTCTGTGGTGTAACGTTAACCAGTGCGGTTACGCGGCAGGCACGTACGACGAGGAGCAGCTGCTGGGGTCGCGCGTGCTGGTGTTCGCGCTGAGCGCGGAGGCGCCGAGCTTCTCGGCCATGGTGCTGGCGGCGCACTACATGGGGCTGCGCGCGCCGCACACCGTGCTGCTGGTGCAGCCGCTCGACCCCGCCCGCGCGCATCCGGTACGCCCATCACGCCAAGCCTTCACTCATTACCAAAATCAATCCTCGACAATCTTTATGGTCGTTCTGAATTGTGGGCCAGCTACGTCCCCAACCGAAAGCTCGACCTTATCTTTTTGTCCATCTATCTAAGGCTGACCGATTATGACATGACTATCGGTCACGGTCGTTAATATACTTAGTAAATTTTAAAATATAACAATAAATTAATTTATAATTTATTTAAAAGATAATATTGTTTGTTTTAAGATTCCGAAGAAATCTATTGAATTGTTTTTCTTGCAACAATTTTCCTTGCTGTAGCAATTTAAAAATTTTGTTTTTCACACTCGATCACACAAACTTATTTGCATCGCGTGCTTTTGAATCCGTCGCTACGCTCAGTTCGATCTTAGAATCCTTCGCTTGCTTGGTATTTCTAGCCCTCATGTCAAATAACAACTGTGCAGCATTTTATAACAAAATTATTGTTGTTTACAGTACAGCGAAGCAGCAGTGCGCGATTACAACCGCGGTCGCCACTACCTCACGGACCTGGCACGGCGAGCCGGCGTGCCCGTGTTCGACGCCGTGGACGACGCCATGGCGTGCGTGCTCGCGCGCCTGCGCCACACCTAGCGCGCCATTCACTACGCACACACAACAGTTGGTGCTTCAAACGTTGGATAGAAGCAGCTGGTCGATTCAGGAAAAGCTGTCCGTCATTGATGCCGTGGACAGTGCGAGCGTGCTCGCGCGCTTGCACCAAACCTGGGCACCAGGCCCTTGACTACGCGCATACAGAATAGGTGCTTCAAATGTTGGATACAAATGGTTGTTCGATTTCGAAAAAGCTGCTCGTCTCTGACGCTGGGGACGATGCCATTTCGAGCGTAATCCATCAACATCAGGCTCTTGGCTGCGCGCATACAACAAGAGCTGCTTCAAACATTGGATAGAAGCAGCTGGTTGATTCCGGAAGAGCAGCTCGTCGTGGACGACGCCATGGCGTGCGTGCTCGCGCGGCTGCGTCACACCTAGCGCGTAGCACGGACACCGAACCTTTAACTACGCGCACACAGTAGGCGCTTCAAACGTTGCATAGAAGCAGCTGGTCGATTCCGGAAAGGCAGCCAGTTTCCGGTGCATATCGCATGCTGCATGTACCATACAGATTTGTCTATTTTGGCGGATTATAGCGAATTAAGGTTGTCGTTCCTTCTGTACAGGTGCTTCGAACATTGATTCGCTAGTCGCATTTATTACAAAACTAGCTGATGCCCGCGACTTTGTCCGCATGGATTTAGGTTTTAGAGAACAAAATCACATCACATTGTCAGAATCTTATTTGACATAGTTTATGTTATTATAAATGCACATGTAAGTCGAGCGAGACCTCTAGTACAATCTGAAACACAAATGACCAAAATCAATCTATCCGTAAACTGCCGATGAGTTACTTAGCGACAGTGCAGTTGCTAAGCAACCTATCGACAGATTTCTGACAGGATTGATTGTTTACTATTATTAATTTCGGTCGTAAGCGAGTAGCTTTCCTTTTTCCGCAGAGAACATTGTAAAATGGAAGGCATTGGCACTACTTTTAGACCTATCAATTTAGCTTTGAGATTTGCGTACAACGGTAACACGGGTCTTCTTCGATCAGTGGATGCAAATCTCGAGACCCACCGTGCTCAAACGAAATGCTACCATTGCCTTCATTTTACTTGCAATCTATCTCAGAAAGTCCTAGATGGTTGGCGTGACCTATGATAAATAAATATTATAACGCTTTAAAGCATGATTAGATTCGAATCTGATGCTTAGTTACGGATACCAGTTAACCTATCTTCTCATGGGGATTGGGGAGACCAAAAAATTGTTTTCAGTTCTGACGCAACTAAACATGGTAATGGTATATAATATGTTTGCTCTAGGCAAATCGCAGAACTCTGTCTATAACAAATGATGGCATTTTGTAAAATTCCAATGAACAAATGTCTTGAAAGTTATATTTTCTTTTTAAATTATATTGTGAAGTTTTTTGACTAAAGAGTAGTTAATTTTACGAATGCCAAATTACCAATGCTTGTGTTGGAGTTGAAAACAGATTTTTGTCGTCTTTCTTTGTGGCGTCTTTCTCCCCAATAATAAACAAATCAATGTGAATCTCATAATGCGACCTTTTCAGATTCTTCATACGTAATTCCAAAGTAATATCACAAGCTACGTAATAAATACATCACAAGCCATCATCCATCGCAAGGGTATGTTCAATTCAGGAATGTGAGGCGATTCGGTTGTGTAGGTACTGTTCTTGATTCTCTTTTTTTTTATTCAACGAAATTGGTATTATCATAGTGGAATATTTTTATATTATTGGTTAAATATAAGATTACATCTTCGCCTGTATTTTATGATTTTGGAGGACGTCAAAAAGTCACATTGGTATGAAAATGCAGACTGTAAAATAAAGCGCGGCGGCGGCCTGAAAACTCTATTTAACTCAATTCAGCATAACTTGCCCTCTGAATTGGTGTCCTCCGTGATTTGATTTCTTTATTAATTTCAGTCGTAAGCTCAAGTAAATAAAGCTGATTTTCAGTTGTTATCGAAAGGTGTGGCAGACTATAAGATTTGCATCAAGTTTAACATTTTGGTATGAGACCCTAAAATGGCCGACGCGCTTTAACACTGCAGTTACGACGTGACAGTAGGCAGTCAGCATCTACTCTCAGGTTGAAATCTATAGAGCGCACTTTGACTTTGCTTTGACTTAAATTTCAGTTAAAACGAGACAGATTTATGCCAGCGGTATAACGCTGTCTCGTTTTAACAGTGTCTTAAGTGTGAGCAAAGTCAAAGTACGCTCTATAGATATCAGCCTCAAACTAGTCGCCTCACAGTCCGAAATCGGCGTGTAGGTTATCACGACAAGGAGTCTCATATAAGTGTACTTATTTGTTATAATATTATATTTTCAACCTTAGTGTAGTACATACAAGTCTCTCTTTTACTTCGTCACTCTCTCTATTGTATTATAATATAATATGTATTGTGAAAGGAAGGCAATAATTTTAACGTTGAATCCTCTCAGTAGCGCATAAAATAGGTAGATATAGTTTTTGCGATTCACGAACGCGCGTGAATTATACTTGTGGTTAAGTGGTATAATATATGGACACTGCGTAAGTGAACGTGCCTATCGGACCAATCACTCGCGAGGAAGCGCTCGCAAACTCACATATTTGCTTACTTTTTCGATACGACTTAAACACAAGCATGAGCCACACGCGCAGCGCGCTCGTAAATTGCAAGAACTCTATTTGACTATTTTTATATTGCGAAATACAGAACATACATCTAACTTCGAAGGCAAAAGTAATAATAATAATTAGTGACGTCATAATTTACATTTAAACGGTTGTAGTAAAGGACTTCATAATTTTTAGGGTTCCATACCACAGAAGGAAAAAATGAACCGTTATACGATCACTTCGTTGTCTGTCTGTCCGTCTGTCGTGTTGAGAAAACCTATAGGATAGGTACTTGACATTGACCTAGAATCATGTTTGGCAGGTAGGTAGCAAAAGTAAAGGAAAAATCCAGAAACCATAAGTTTGTGGTTACATCACAAAAAATAAAATAAAATAAAATGTGTGCATGAAAAAAATGTTTTTAAATAGATAACATTAACTTACAGTGTTCTATATAAAGTGTTAGGTAGGTACATATATCTTATACGATGGTACGGAACCCTTAGTGTGCGAGTGTGACTCGCACTTGACCGTTTTTTTATTATCAGATTTTTAATAAAAACTTTTACTATTTGATAATGGTTGCTTACAGTATGCCTAGAGATTATATTGAGTTATTATATTTGACATTTTTAGAAACACACAACGCTGCGGCAAATGTCACTTGTTTTTATAACCTCATCTGGTTTTGAATTGTGATACTTCATAGATTTATAACATTATATTATATTTTTTACTCAATGAAATTGTAAACGATTTATATTAATGTAGATGATGCCCGCGGCTTCGTCCGCGTGAATTTAGATTTTATAAAAATCCCGTGGGAACTCTTTGATTTTCCGGGATAAGTAGCCCATGTCTGTCCCCGGAATGTAAGCACTCTGTACTAAATTTCATCAAAATCTGTAAACCTATTGGGCCGTGAAAAGCTAGTAGACAAGCAGACAGATACTTCCGCATTCATAATATTAGTAATAATGATAATAAGGAATAGTGGAATCTACTTTAGAATACAGCTAATAGAAATCACGTGACATCAATAAAATTATTCTATAAACATATTTTAAAAAAATCTGTATTATTGGTGTAGTGTTGTTTAATGTCTTATGTTTTCTGCTATGGAAGCCTACATAGTAGAAAATATAGGATTAATGCTTAGAATTATGATAAGTAACCAGCATACGTAATTGCAATCAAAATACTTTAGAAAATAAAGATACGTTTATTCCTAGTTAATTCGGGAGTACATGATTTGATTTGCCGTCATTTTAAATTTTAAACTGCATTCATTAGATAGACTAGTTTAGTAAGTCCTGAAAGTTAAATTTCGATTTAAAATTAAGCATATATTTAACTTACTATATCGCGCTACTATTATGGCTACTGCGGTGATTCACACAATGCGATTCAACTATAGTATGAAAGGACAGTATGAAAGGTGATGGTAACGCTAAGCGCAAATCTTGGTGGGCAGCACCGTAATGCATGCTCGCTTTCGATTTTATACATTTACGTAATATGTACTGACATGTTAACATCTGTAATTTTAAGAATACTGATACGAACAACAAACGACCTTTCCACAGGCCATGTATGAAGTCATGTAACCAATGTATGAAACGTGACATGATCATTGCGGTGCGGCCCGAACAAATGCGTGCGAACCTTAAGGCCCGGTATCCACTTTAGCGGACCGGAGCGGAGATGTGTTCAGCAAACCAATCAGATTATTGATAGATGGCGTAAAAAAATATCACGTCATCTATCAATGAATCTGATTGGCCTGCCAAACATTTCCGCCCAGCTCCGCTTTGGCCGATACTGAGCCTAATTTTCTTGAGTTCAATAAATCTCTGTGATGAATTCGTTTAGTAAATTTTAATTTTGTGAATTTTCAATGCATAAGTAGGTATTAGCATAAAATAATGTAGGATTAATTACGCAGGCGGAGAATTTGAAATCGCATGTTAAATGTTTTAGTGAACCTTAACATGACAAACGTATCAGTACACAACGAGCGTTAAATAGGAGTTATCCAAAGCAGTGTAGAGACTGGATTAATGAAAGACCACCATGAAACAGCAATTGCACTGATGATAATATATTTCACCAGGATGTATGTTGTAAGTTTGCAAAAACTTCAAATTGGTACACAAATGTCTTTGCTCTGAGTACCTGTAAGTTTTACTCACATAAGTAACTTACATGATTAACTTACGACACACTTATATGCGTCATTTACCTTAGTAAAGTTGTCAATTAATTACGTAAGCTACTAAAGTAAGTAAAACTTACCTGAAAAGTGTAATCGCGGCTTGAAATGAAGGATTTGTTTAATTCAAGAAACATCAATCTCATCTTTGGGCCAGTCTCTACACGGCATTATTGTATATTTTGTACTTTGATTGAATGAATTGTCGTAATGATATTGACTGATGGTATTTTAAAAGTGCTGTTGTTTGTCATACGTTTTATTTAGGATACATGGTGGGTTTTTTCGACAACTCTCCCAACTTAGATCTTTTTTTAGTGCATTGGCGTAGTGCAGTTAAAGTAATTTACGAATAAGTTAACTAAACCAGTCCGGATAATGAAAAGTACAAATGTGTCTTGCTCACGTAGCAGATTTAA
Source organism: Maniola jurtina (assembly GCF_905333055.1). NCBI lineage: Eukaryota > Metazoa > Arthropoda > Insecta > Lepidoptera > Nymphalidae > Maniola > Maniola jurtina. The sequence continues at coordinate 9,238,229 of NC_060032.1, forward strand.
GAATATACCTACATTGTAATTGTTAATTGGAGAGTTACGTTATGCAAAATTATTAATAATTAATCCCATTTATACTCATTTTTTAATCTAGATAATGTAATCGATAATAAGTATATACAATTCTAAACATTTTGATACTTATGCTAAATTTGAAAGATTGCTTGCAAACACTAGATCAGGCTTGAGAAGCCTCGATTCCATACCTAAACTAGGTATAACGTTAGATAATATTAGGTAATTTAAGTGTAAAACATTTGACCCACTGTCGCTAAAATATTTCAATTTTACTATAATCGGCAAATATTATTTGCTAGTCACACTATCTATTAACATTTATAAGTACTTTGGTAATATTGTTTGATAGTACAAATATCTAATTTATAGAGAAAAATATTTCATATATTAATTTGTAATTATATGCCATGTACGCTTATTTTAAACTAAAAACATCACATGTAAATATAGAATTTGTAATTATCACCGTTTTTTACTTCCCTTCCCTTCCCTTCAAACTGTGGTTTCTTACCGGCTCTTCTCAGTCCGAACCGGTGGTAGAGTTGCACATGAATGTAGCAAGGAGAGCCTAGTCTTGCATGAAATAAATACATTTTGAATTTGAAATAACTTTTATATAACTATATAGGAATTTAAAAAAAACATGTTCGTTTACGTTTATTACGTATGTTTTTCGAAAGTTCTTATAAAATATTTCGTTTTTAGGGTTCCGTAACTCAAAAGGAAAAACGGAACCCTTCAATCAAGCAATCAATTTTTTATTTGCTGATACATTGCTGATCCCTTATAGAATCACTTTGTTGTCTGTCCGTCCGTCCGTCGTGTCTGTCAAAAAAACCTATAGGGTACCTTCTGTTGACCTAGAATCATGAAATTTTGCAGGTAGGTAGGTCTTTAGCAGACTATTATATTTTTAGCCAACTTCCAAAAAAGGAGGTGGTTTTCTATTCAATCCGTAAAATTTTTGGATCCAACTCCTTAATCCTGATGCAGGTAGCTGCCCACCTGAGATATGCTGATTCTAGAACTATTCATAGTGAATTAATATTGTAAGCACCAAGCTACGATTTCATGATTGGACTCCAAGTGCAACTCCTCTTCCCGGTGATGCAATTGCAAGGTATAGCACTCCTTAGCTATAGGGATTCAGGAATATATGGGAGTTCGCCCACGACTTTTTGCAACGATACATTAGCGCTATATCCGCCAGATTAATGTGATACAGTGGCGATGCGTCACTGGCCCGCGTACCTTTGTCCACGATTCTGTATGTTACTGTATTTTTCAAGATAGTTGCAGTAGAATCGCGTTCAAGATATGCGCAATAGTATCTGTACAAAGAGCCATCGCGCACAAGTTTTTTCAGCTATAAGTACAGCCGCAAAAACGTCGCGATGCGTCGCTGACCCGTGTACCTTTTGCTCACGATTCTATATCGCTATTGTAGATATTCACAATCGCGTTCAAGATACCTGCCACTATCGCTACAAAAATCGCCGTGGACGATGCCCCTAAAGAGGTTAATTGAAAATGAAATGAAATAATAACATCATAAATATTTATTAATATGTAGGTACGTATAAGTATACAATAGATTGACCTAATGTGCTAAAACACAGTCATTTTCTGTTTATCCTTCCTTAGTTTTTGTTCTTTTGCTATTTGCCTTTCCTTATATCGAAGCGCACTGAGTTCTTTATTTCTTTCCGCAACTTGCATAGCAATGCTTCTATAACCATTTGTACCTTGAGGGTATTTAGCTAAAGTATTATTTAATTTTAGAATTTCATTCTCGATCTTTCTACAATCCTCTTCTAATTTAAACTGTTCTATGTTTAAATCTTTGCTAGTAGATTGTTTGATATCAATAGAAGGCACGCTAGTAGACTGTTCAGAGCTTTCTAGTTTGTCTCCTAAAGTGTTGTTCAGAAAATTGAATACATTTCTCCTCTCCCTTTCCTTTTCTCTTTCATAAGCCCTTTTATTGCGTTCTTCTTCTTTCTTTTGAAGCCTTTTAAGTTTTTGTTCTACCTGGAATGATATTTCAATAAGTTAAACGCCCATTATACTGATTAGTGTAGATAAATAAAATTGTCTATTGTAACTGTGACAATAGACAATTTTATTTTTTCGGACAAGTTCGGCAGGGAAAGTAGGTATACCTTACTTTCTCTGCCGAACCCAAACCCCGAAAATTAACATGACAAAACGGCGTGCTATGTATAACGTACTGTCGTACGTGTATAATACGCATATATAAACTTCTGCAGTGCGGCAGAGATCCGGTGGATCGACGTGCTAGAAGACTCATTGGCAGCCCAGCGTTGGTCAATTCTAAACTTTGAAGCTGGTTGAGTGTTCGAATTATACCCTCTCGCCATTTTACTTACTATTGAACCGCAAGACATCGCAAAGGTCTGCACCCCTACATAGTTGAAATCCCACTGACTCGTACGAAGCGATTTGCTTCCTCATTTTTAATAGGCACTGTTAGAATAACAAATGCCCTTCCGGTTTCCGTTTTTCCCGCTAGCTATAATATTGGTACCTTCAAAAGAAGAGAGTAAACAGGCAGCTTCTGAGCATGCGCGCTCCATTTTAGACTGCATCATCACCTGTTTGGTATGATAGCAAACAAGCGCAAGCCTAAAGTTATCAAAAAATCAACATCAGCTGCGCTTATACCGCTGTTTCAAGCAACACTGTCAAGCTTTACTCTCTGCGAGTTCCAATCCAGAACTTGTTCGCTGTTGTGGGGTAGCCAATAACAAATATTAAGAGTATGTTAACCTTACATACCTTACATAGGGTAATTGAGATCCATACCTTGGATGAGAAAGGCGGAGGAACGTGTGTGGTGGCGCGCTCTTGGGAAGGCCTATGTCCATGTGTGGACGTAGACAGGCTGATTAATTAATTGCTTGATAAGCATACATTAGAGAGGTCCATACATGTGCCGGCCTTCATTTACTGCGTCGTGCCCATCGCCAGCATTATGAATGAGAAAAACCTATGAACTTATAGTGAGTAGGAGTGGACTTACTTTGAGCGGGTCCTGCGCCGCCTTGTTCTCGCTGAGCGCCATGCAGTGGTCGAGACTCTTGCCGGGCGGCACGGCGCGCGCCTCAACGGGTCGCAGGCGGCCGTCGCTCGCCGCGCCCAGCCCCGTGCCCGGCACGTAGCCCATCGCCAGCATTATACGGGATCCCATACCCTTCAAACGTTCAACGATATATTAGGTACATACTGGGGTCTGTGCTGCTCATACATACTGTGAAGCTAGTTGGCATATGATAAAAAATGAGTCAATTGATAGACTTTAGTGATTACAATCAAAAAGTGTTCAGTGATGATATGTTATTTACATACTTTCTGTGATACTGGAGTTCAAAATTATATATCCTGTATTTTTTTTCGTTTAAACTCAAATATCTCAGAAAGTATATCACTTCGACATTTCATCTATGAATGTTTTTTGATTGTTAATCACGTTTTATCACATACAAAAATGTTCAAACCCTTTTGGCGTTTAAAGTGTTAAAATTGTATTAGAAATGACCCTTCAGTTAAGGAATACTGACTGTGCTGTTCATAATTATTGGGCCCAGAAAATTTAATGAGTAGGTATTGAGTAATGAATAACAATGAACAAAATGGGAGATCTCAGGTTCCATACCCACCTAAACCATTTGGGAATCAAAAATTTCTTGTGCTATAAGTTTGTCCTGGATGGTGGGTTATTTCTACTGTTGTTGTACATCAATTCAGTATGCAGTCACCTAGATATTTTCAGATTAAGTATTTCAAAGAAAGCAATGTTTTAATATGAACTTGCTTATTTTACTTAATTTTTTCTACATTCATTTTCTAATATACAAAAGTTAAGACTAAATATAAAGCAATACATACTCACTCTAGTATGTTGCTCCCACTCGCCCATGGCGGGCGCATTGTTCTGTAGGCAAGACTCAATGAGCAGTTCACGATTATCGTCTTCTGTTCGCACTGTTTTGCTCTCCGGGTATTCAGTGTCACTCAAACTGTCGTCAGAATCAGTTTCTTCACCACCTTCAGCTAAAATATTAAACCATGACTGTTATTTTATTTTTAACTATCAAAGTTGACCATTAGCGGCCAAGTGCAAGTCGGACTCGCACACAAAAGGTTCCGTATCATCGTATAAGAAATAACATTTTTTTTAAATTTCGTGGCGGCCCTGTCGGAATTCTTTTATTTGTTGTTTTTAACTGACTTCCAAAAAGTGTGGTTCTCAATTCGGCCCGTTTTTTTGTTGTTGTGCAATAGAATACATTTATTCTGTGAAAATTTAATTCTCTACCTATTACGGTTTACGAGATACAGCCCGCTGATGACGGACGGACGGACGGACAGCGGAGGCTTAGCAACTGGGTCCCGTTGATACCCTTCGGTACGGAACCCTAAAAATCGAAAATATTCAGAAAACCCATGATGGCGACTCTTTGGTGGACGATAATCATATTTGTCTAAGAACCTTTCTATGTACAATTTAAATAAAAAGACATTCCTGCTCTTGTGAAGAAAGGCAATTGAATCCAAGATGAAATTGTGCAGTTTTTAATGGCTTCCTAGTTATCAAAACAAACTCACTACTAAGAGGAAATATTTCTTCAAACAGTACATGATATTCGTCAGAAGCAGATTTTCTTTTATCCCCAGTCTTGACATTCTGTTCCATTTTGACAACACAAGACCTTTTTTCTAGATCCACACCCTTTACAACAGCTCTATGCCACAAGTGATACTTTTCTGTTGATTTTTTAACTGTGCTCATATCCTGAAATATTAAAATAATAAAATAAAATAGTAGTCATGAAGGTACAGAATCATAAAAATTTAACAAATAGTTTAAAGATTTTTGAGGACTTTGTCTGTGTTGGTGTTAGCTGGCAGGCGTGCTTTGCCGTTTTGGAGTGTTTTTTTTTTGTTAAAACTGACTGGAAAGCGCTCTAAGGGGGTGCCGTGCGTGTGTCGGCGAGCGCCGGCATAGACGGGGTCCATACTTGTATAGTTTAACACTAACTTGTTACAAATAACTACAAACTTGACATTGGCTAATCTTTGTAAAGCCAGACGAGAAAGAAAAAAAAAAAAAGATTTTTGTAACCTGTCTGACCTGTCACAGATTGTATTAGAATCATTAAATTCTTTAACATTTTGAAAGCACACAGTAAAATTGATTATTGTGCACAGTTTGAGCATAATTGGTTGAGTAGACCCTGAGATACTACTTGACCCAAAATCAATGATGGTATATTGTGGTAAAAATAAACTTATGGTAGAAAGAAGAGCAAACTCCCCAAGGTTGGCTGGAAGATATCGCTATTCAAGCGATAAGGCTGCCTATTGTAATTATAACAAAAATCTATTTTATTATAATTACATTTCGGTATATATATATGACTCCGCTGGTGTTAAATGATACACCCAAAGTTATGTACACTGGTTTATTGTTACCCACATTATATAATACACAATAAGAAAATTTACACTAAAGTTGTATTTACAATGCTAACTAATTATTTACATGGAACAGAATGCGTTCTATTCATTATCGCGAGTCGTCCACGAAGGGGACGCAACGAGTGTCAAAGTAGACTGATGAAACGCACTGAACACTGGGAATCTGGGGAAAGCCTTTTTATAGTCTTTCCCCGTCCACCGTACTTGTTTACGCAAAAGCCAGTAAATACCGGTTCTTACCGGCTGCGCGCAGGTGTGTTTAGCAGGTGCGCTCGCAGCTGCATTATGCAGGTGGCATTCTTGGAATTTGCCCGCCGCGATTTACCGTCGTCACACAACAAACAGTTGCACGACGACCAAAACGCGGTCTAACCAACCTACAGTGGTCGGTCGCCACATCAGCCCCCCCGGAGACCTTTAGGGTCGATAAAAATCCGGGAACCTAACTCGGCGACCAGAGCGAGAGGTAGTTTGACCTGCAGGTGGTCGCTCTGAAGGAGGGACCGCGATAGAATCCCTCGCAGGTAGAACAGCAGCTGTTGGAGTAACGCTACCTGGTTTATCCGTTAGGATATAGGCTGGCTTCAACCTGTCTATCGAAACGGTAACTATTTTGCCTGCTACGTCGATCTTAAAAAACTTATCATTCCGTTCCACCACCCTAAATGGGCCGGCGTATGGAGGTTGCAACGATCTTCTGACAAAATCCTGTCGTAAAAAGACATGCGAAACCGTTGACAAGTCTTTAAAAACGAATACTTTGCTCGAACCATGGCGAGCAATGGGAGTAGGTTGTAACTTCTTCATATGAAGACGGAACCTGTCAAGAAAATCGGTGTAGTCAGTCTGTTTGTCAGCAGATGGCTCGAATAGATCGCCGGGTAGCCTGAGTGGCTCTCCATAAACAAGCTCGGCACTGGACGCTGAAAGATCGTCCTTCCATGCACTGCGAATTCCTAATAGAACGAGTGGAAGTTGTTCGGTCCAACTATCATTCGCGTGATACATTAATGCTGCTTTAAATTGTCGATGGAAACGTTCCACAAGACCATTGGCAGCCGGATGGTACGCAGTCGTTTTAAGATGTTGAGAACCGATCCTTGCTGACAATTTGCTGAAGAGATGCGACTCAAATTGCTTTCCCCTATCCGTTGTTACCTTTAATGGACACCCGTAACGGGATATCCATGAGGAAATAAAGGCTTTAGCAACACTCTCCGCTGTTATATCATGAAGTGGTACTGCTTCAGGCCATCGCGTGAATCTATCGACCGCGGTGAAACAGTACCTGTACCCGTCAGAAACAGGGAGAGGACCTACTAAGTCTATGTGGACGTGAGAAAAACGGCTAGACGGAAGTTTGAAATCGCTAACTGGGGCATGTACGTGACGCGAAACTTTAGATTTTTGACAGGCGATACAGGAGCTTGCCCAGTTGCGGCAATCTTTCCTAATACCTGGCCACACGTATCGCTCAGTCACCAATTTAATAGTGGTCCTGGCGCTAGGGTGGCTTAACCTATGAAGGTTATCAAAAACTATCTTTCTAAACTCTGGTGTTATATAAGGGCGTTGCTTAGTACCAGAAACGTCACAAAATAATTTTACAGATCCGTAATGTACTTTTTCTAATTTAAGAGACGAACCGTTTCGTAATAATTCCCTTAATTCGGAATCTGTAGCTTGTGAATTAGCTAACGCGTTTAATAGTTCATCTACCGGTACAATAGCCTCCGTCCTTGATAGCGCGTCCGCGACTACGTTGTCTTCTCCGGCGATATACCGAACATCCGTAGAAAACTGCGATATGAAATCAAGATATCGAAATTGCCGCGGAGAACACGAATCCAAGGGTTTTTTAAATGCAGAGACTATCGGTTTATGATCGGTAAGTATGTAAAAAGGTTTTGATTTGACCATATAACGAAAGTATTTAACCGACTCGTAAATCGCCAACAGCTCACGATCGTACGCGCTGTACTTACTCTGAGCTGGCGTTAACTTCCGCGAGAAAAAACCGAGCGGCTGCCAATGCCCTTGAACTTGTTGCTGGAGAACCGACCCGATAGCGGAATCAGACGCATCCGTAACGATAGCAAGAGGGGCAGATGAATCTGGATGAGCCAGAAGGGCAGCATCAGCAATACTCTCTTTGCACTTGTTAAAAGCTTCTTCTAAGGCGGGAGTCCAGTTAATTTCGGTACTACTTTTAACTGCTGGACCACTAAGCAGACCGTGAAGAGGAACCTGTAACTTAGCAGCACCAGTAATAAAACGTCTATAAAAATTTAACGCACCTAGAAAACGCCTAAGGTCCCGAATAGTCTTTGGCCGCGAAAAATTTCGTATGGCCTGGACTCTATCTCCGATAGGTTTAGTTCCGTCAGGAGAAACCAGGTAGCCTAGGAACTCTATTTCCTGAACACCGAACACGCATTTGCTAGCATTAAGCAAAATGCCATGTTCGTTGAAACGCTGAAAGATTATGCGTAGGTGCTCGACATGCTGTGCCTCATCGGCCGAAGCGATGAGCACGTCGTCGATAAATGGAAAACAGAAATCAAGATCCCTTAGGACTTCGTCCATAAAACGCTGAAACGTTTGGGCCGCGTTGCGCAAACCGAAGCTCATGTATGGAAATTCGAAAAGTCCGAAAGGTGTCGTGATTGCCGTTTTTTGTACATCATCAGGCGCTACAGGAATCTGATTATAAGCACGCACTAGGTCTAGTTTACTAAAAATTTTACAACCGTGAAGATTATGAGAGAAATCGGCGATATGCCGTACCGGGTATCGATCCGGTACGGTACGAGCGTTAAGCGCCCGGTAGTCACCGCAAGGTCTCCAACCCGTGTCCTTTTTAGGCACCAAATGTAAAGGCGATGACCAAGGACTCTCAGAACGGCGCGCGACACCCGTGCGAACCATATCTTCAAACTCCTGCTTCGCTATTTTTAACCGATCAGGCGCCAACCGCCTCGGCCGAGAGCAGGCAGGCGGGCCAGATGTAGTTTTTATAAAATGTTGCGTTTGATGTTTACATTCCCGCTCTAGAGGAGATCCAGTCGGCCTCACAATGTCAGGGAACTCCATCAGCAATTGGTGGTATTTAGAATCACCAGTAACCGCGACTTTGACCTTAGGGTAAGCGCATGCGGATGCAACCAGGGCAGCTGATGTAAGCGACGTAGTCTTATCAACTAAACGAGCGCCTCGAACATCAACAAGTAAATTATAAAAACATAAAAAGTCAACGCCAATAATAGGTTTGCTGACATCGGCAATTATAAAACGCCAGTTAAAAGAGCGGCGCAGACCTAAATCTAAGGTAACGCTTAGCCAACCATAAGTAGCTATGACGGTGTTATTGGCAGCAAAGAGTTCAAAGTTCGTCTTTGGACGTTGCCGTTTACCTAAATAACTAATCGGGAAAACGCATAAGTCCGATCCCGTATCAACTAAAAACTGCACTTTAGTCTTTGCGTCGGTTACGAACAATCGACCGCACACCGAATCACACTTATGGTAGGGGACCGAATTACACTCTTGGTAGGGGACAACATTACACTTGTAGTAGGGGTCATCCTTACACACGTAGTAGGGGTCATCCTTACACTCGTAGTAGGGGACAAAATTACACTCTTGGTACGGGGGAGAATCAGACTCGTGGTAGGGGATCGCGGCCGACGTAGACGGCCGCGCTACTTTAAAAAATGGCACGGTGATTTGCACTTAGCTGCCTTTGCGCCGAACTTCTCGTGATACCAACACAGAACCTGGCCGTCGGCGCGGGAGCGGCTGCGCGACTTGTGTGCGCCGCGGCCGCGTCCGCGCGGTCTCGAAGGGTGCCGCCCGGTGGTGCGGTGACCACTCACCGCCTCCAGAGCTTCGAATCTCGCCGCTAAATCATCTAATTTCCTATTCACTTGGGTTAACGCGAAAGAAGAAGACGCGGCGGCGACCTGCGTATTATGCGCGGGCGAAGCCTCATGGACCTTGTCGGCCAAGAGGGCCATCTGGTCTAACGGTAAGCTTTCCTGCATTGCAATGATACTTTGCAGCAGGTTAGGCGACCGGCTCGACCACAAGGTGCGTAGGAATTCGTCGGGATATCCGGCGCCCGCCAAACTCCGTATGTGCCGCAAAAACTGACTAGGTTTGCGGTCACCCAGCTCCTCACTCATTAACAGCTGTTTGAGCCGTTCACCGCGCGACGCGGATAATCGTTCGATGAGCTGAGTTTTTAAAACTTCGTATTTATTTTCCGAGGGAGGGCTCAAATAACATCCTCGACCTCGGCCGCGTATTTGTGTTCGAGCACTGAGATCACGTGATAAAACTTGGTATTGTCCGCGGTGATGTTAGCTAAAGAAAATTGTCCTTCAAGCTGCGCGAACCAAAGTTTTGGTTTCTCAGGCCAAAACGGTGGAGTTTTAACACCGATCCGGAAAAGTTTAGAGTCAGTCGCGTTTTCACTCGCGCACTGTGTGTCCGGCATTATTTAAAATTTTACGTAAAAATAATAAAAATTAAAAATAATTTACGTAATTATTTAAACACAAATATTAAAAATGTTGATTTAAAATTGTCGGAAAGTCACCAATATGTGGTGACTAATCACGTCGGAAGTCACCAATATGTGGTGACTAATCGCGGCGGGGTCACCAATATGTGGTGTATATATATATGACTCCGCTGGTGTTAAATGATACACCCAAAGTTATGTACACTGGTTTATTGTTACCCACATTATATAATACACAATAAGAAAATTTACACTAAAGTTGTATTTACAATGCTAACTAATTATTTACATGGAACAGAATGCGTTCTATTCATTATCGCGAGTCGTCCACGAAGGGGACGCAACGAGTGTCAAAGTAGACTGATGAAACGCACTGAACACTGGGAATCTGGGGAAAGCCTTTTTATAGTCTTTCCCCGTCCACCGTACTTGTTTACGCAAAAGCCAGTAAATACCGGTTCTTACCGGCTGCGCGCAGGTGTGTTTAGCAGGTGCGCTCGCAGCTGCATTATGCAGGTGGCATTCTTGGAATTTGCCCGCCGCGATTTACCGTCGTCACACAACAAACAGTTGCACGACGACCAAAACGCGGTCTAACCAACCTACAGTGGTCGGTCGCCACAGGTGTACACAATTTTACTTATACTTTACTTATTTTTTAAAGTCAGAAAAAGATAAATGTATATATACCTCATCATCTGGTGGTTTTAATTTTAATAATACTCTGCTTCCTATTTTTATACTAGAATAGTTAGGTTCGATTGCCTCCTTCAAATGTGATAACTGTACTATAGCACCATGTGAATATCTGTAAATATTATAAAATCAAACATTCCACCTTAAAAGTTTATTTCCTTAAATATTTTTCCTTTAAGTAACTATAAGCCACTATAACAGAACAACATATTGGAAAGTTGCAGAAACTCACCTACACTGTTCATCATTGAACTTGCATTCTCCATTCAAAAAAAACGGACATGGTAACATTTCTGCATGTGTGGGATGTGTGAACAAAACTCTCACCTAGAATTATTTGAACACTCATTAAAAATTTAACTTTGATGTGTCATCACAACTCATATTATAATAAACATGATAGTGTTTGTTGGTTAGTTTTTCAACTGTGCCACAACTTGTTTTTTTTTTTGAAAGATCTGGAGTTTTAGGCTCCTTTTGTCGTGGAAAATCAAGGATTTTTTTAAAACTTAAATCTATACAGAGGAAGTCACGGGCATCAGCTAGCACTACAATGAATAAACACCAGAAATATGTTCCAGCTACATTTTTTTTAAATAAAGCAAGCTGTAATAATAATTTAATGTTTATTTTAATTTTTGTTATCTCTTTGTTATCAAATTCAATAAAATTAAGAGTACAATCCACTACTTTTAATTCACTTGTCAGGATATTTCCAAAGTTAAATTATACAAGTTTTTAATAGGTAAATTGTATACTTAAATACAGCTTACCTGAAGGTCACTAAATTGATCATCATCCTGGCGGGGCACTACAGAGCTGACCATGGCATTGTGCAAACTGGGCTGCCCACCCCAAGTGTGTGTGTGGTACACAGCACACTTCATGCCCAGAAGTGTAGCGAGCTCATCCTAGACATGCAACAAAATAGAAATTAGGGAAACTGATATCCCTTCCAGGAATTCTGTAAATTCGAGGTATTCTGTAACGTTAGTAAACATTTAGCAACAGCTGTTGTTTATGGTTGCAGCCCTGCTATGCCTTACTCGAAATGTGTTTGATATAATCTCTTAGTACATAAATATTTTAACAAAAAAGAATCATAATATGTAATTTTTACCTCTATATCGCTATTATCTCCATTTTCATTTTGTGTGCTATTCTCAGATTTATCTTGTGAATCATTCTTGTCTTGGTAAGCTCCACTTTCAGCCATCTCTTTCTATCAAAATAAATACGAATTCTTTAAAACACATCATGTAATCCAAAGAAAAAAAGCTGGCACATTGTAAAATGTCCAGGCGTTGTTTGACAGCTATCATTCTAATCCTAATAAATAATGTTATAAATGTGAGTGTGGATATTTGGATGTTTGTTATTCAATCACGAAAAAGCTACTGGACAGATTTGGCTGTTTGGATTGGAGATAGATTATAAAATGGATTAACAGATACAGGCTACTTTTTATCCCGGAAAATCAAAGAGTTCCCGCGGGATTTCGAAAAATGTAAATCCACGCGGACGAAGTCGCGGGCATCAGCTAGTCAAGCTACATTTTAAGGACTGTAAGTTATATTATAATAGTAGGTGTAGGCTCACAAACAAAATAATATAGCTCAAGTGGCCTGGTTTGCACACATATACATAGCTATGTGTATATACAAAATATAGAAGTTATATGATATCAAAAACTTCAGTTTATTATAAACCTTAGCACTTGAACATAAGAATAAAAATTACAAAATATTTATATTAAAGAGCTTGTCATCAAAAATAAATTAAAAAATGTCCAAATTTTCAAATGAGCATATGGTACATATGGCAGCCCTTCTGTAGTATGATGCCGAAACTCCATTTACAGATTCAGCTTTAGATTAGGAATTTAGGCACTTCTACATCGCTTGCAAACTCATTAGGCAGAAGCCAAAGTTTTGGCTTAGTGCTAAGTACTTTGGGCATTTTTGAGGATTGCCTAGGTCAACCTCGATGTGCCAGCACTTCAGCTTTGGACTATAACACCTTTATAAAATAGGTGAACTTGAAATTTTCAATTTTTTGTAGGGTGCCAAAGTATGATTATTTTTAGAGAAGACTTACCATAAATAGAGCATATTCACCGTCTAATTTATTATTCCCAGGATTACTTTTTGATTCATTTGGCTTGTCTCGCTGAGCATCCAAACTTTCTTGTGTAAGGCTAATAAGTTCTAACAACTCCGATTGCAGGGCGGAAAGCGATTCGCGCTCATCAACATCTTGAGTAACTTGGAGTGCTTGTCTTACTACTGACAACTGATAAATAAATAAATGCTTAATATAATGATAAAACAGAAAGAACATTTTAATAACTAAAGTAGGTATGCATTTTTACTTGTTCTTCATATTGATTGATAGAAGTTTCCAAATCTTCCATTCTGTCTTGTTTGTCTTTTTAATGTAATTTGTAAATAAGTAGTAGGTAAGGTATGTATTTACATACAAGAAAATTATCTGATGTGCCTGGATAATGGATGGACTTTTACGCACCGACCAGAAACAAAAGTCTTTTACGTCACAGATCACTAAATTACCAGAGTGTTTTACGTAGACATAACTCCTTCGACATATTATGGGTCCACAGAATACCAAAGAGAATATAATCACTACGTTTTCAGAATACAATTTGACAAGCACTCCAAGGAGTATAGGTCTCTGGCAGAGATGTGCTACCTAAACATGATTGTGCACTTCAGATTTAATTCCCTGCAAAAATAAACTCTGTTGCATTAGCATAAAGTCCAATTTCTAATACAATTATGCTAAGCGGAAAAACGAGCCGAGCGAGAGGTCTATAAATTGGATTGTGTCACTGTCTAATGGATTGCAAGCATAAAAAAATATTTTCTATGGTACGAATTATGATGTAGCTCACAAAGTTCTTATTCATTGTTTATTTAATTTCAAACAACAAGATTACTTTCTTTTGTTTTCGCAGTAATTTTCATACCGTTATCTTTATTTTATAATGTCATTAAAATATCATTTAGTTCAAAAAGTATTATAAATATTTTTTTAAATTAATAGGATGACAACACTGGATGTCAAGCAAAACAATATGGCGAACATTCTGTACTATATAATTTGATTGTTTAATGGAAGTGTTTTTTTCTGTTTATCGATAGATTTCTCAAAAATGAAGACTTAAGGCAAAAATGGATCGCTGTCGTTCCAGGAAATATCACCAAATATTCGGCAGTTTGCGGAATGCATTTTAAAGCGGAAGATTTTGCTACGGCTTCGTGTGCACTGAATTTTTTTAAAAAAGAAACGCTGTACCATCAATTTTCCCAAAAGTATGCCTTGCTTACGAACTTCCTAAAACTGTTTAGGACCTAAACACATGCACCAGATTATACAAAATAATTTTACTTACCTATATTATAGGTACCCATACTTAACATGACTGGTACTTTTTCGCAGAACAAAAAAAAAATTGAATTTCTCTACTTTTATAACTACAGCGCGGCAGACTATGGCCTAAACCTTTATCATTCTGAGAAGAGACCCGTGCTCAGTAGTGGGCGGCGATGGGTTATCATGATGATTCATCCTCTCCTATTCTCATATAATCCCTCAAATGTCTTACATTATCAAATCGTGTTGTCACCCTAATAGAAAGGGACACACTCCAATTTAGCGCTATCTCAATAGGCTCGTTTTTGGTGTCTCAGTGCACAATCTAGTTTAGGTAGCATGTCTCTGGTCTCTGGTCTGTGTGTAAAAAGTACCTACTCTGTGTCTGATCACAGACCACTCTCTATAAGGCATTAAGGGCAAGTCTACTTTATAGTCTTTAAGGTGGATGCGACGGGTCTTCCCGCGAAATTCAAAAATTTGGTTTTTCGCAATTTGTTAATTAAATTTGAATTTCGCGGGCAGACCCGTCTCATGCCCCTATAGGTACAAATAGAACGTCTATAGGTACAAAGAAAAATCATACTTAAACACTTTTATTTACAAATTTATTCTATGTATAGATTTCCAGGATACTACTGTTAATACATCATATTCATTAAAATTAAGTGAATCTAGTTGTTTTTTTTTGTCACCTGAATGCTTACATCAAAATTCTTTAAGTGAATCTATTGTTGTTTTTTTCACAATTAAACCAACAACGCTTTTAATTTTAGATCCAGTGTATGTTTCGTCATCATCAAAGTTGACAGAGATAGCTTGGAATGTATCATTCATAATTTGCTTAAGTTTATTTGTAATATCAGTAGTTTGACTGTTTGTTTCATCCAACTTCTTGTTTACATTTGTCATATGATTATATTTTGTTACACTTAAACTATTCTTCAAGTCATTAATTTCTTTTAGCAAATTTCTTTCATTTGTTTGGAACTGGGCTTCTTTGTTAGATAACAGTTGTAATTCTTCTTTGAGTCGAATAATTTCTTTATCTTTTTCATTACAAAGCTGTTGTAGTTTATTGTCATCTTTTTCAGTATTTTTTAAACTTTCAAGTGTACTATCTCTCCTCAACTGTGATGTTAGTTCAAATGAATCACAATCAAATCCTTTAAGTTTAATAAATTCTTCATATTTATTGATTTTCTTTTCATATTCACTTAGTAGTTTTTGTATGATTTCATTTTGAAAATGTGACACATAGCTGTTATTTATTGACTTGCTTTTATCAACTATGTCTAAATCTTTAACTTTGTCTAGTAACATATCTAGCTTATCTGTCATTCTATTCATGTTCATTCTTAATTCGCTATTACTGACTTTTTGCTCTGAAATAAATACTCTCAAACTACTTGCTTCACCACCAAAATCATTTGGAGTTTTAACAATATTAGTAGTCAGTACAGGCACTATTTGTTGATAGTCTTCAATGTTCCTATATGTGTCTTGTGATATTTCTGATTTTGGCAACATTTTTCTTGCATTTAGTTCACTAATTTTTTCTGTATCTAAGGATTTCTTTTCTAATGAATTTTTTTTAGTCACAATCTTTGGTTTATGTCTAGGCTTTTGCTGATTTTGAGGTTCGTTTGTGTCTGATGAGTCACTTGTCTGAGCTACTGCTGCTGCATGAGGTGGTGGCAAAACAGACTGTCCCATAGTAGCCATTCTTTTCAATATTGAATCTTTAGTTTTTCTGTTAAATGAGCCATCTGTATCACTTTCTTTTTCATCTTCATTTATTTTATTTATTGCAATTTTATCTTTGTCAAGACGTTCTGTTAGAGTTTTATTTTCTGTGTTCTCAAGAATTGGCACAAATTCCAGATTTACATTTAAACTTCTCAGTATTTCTAAAATTTCCTTAAGGTTTGGTGTAGAGGGATTGACACTCCAGAATTTTCTTAGATCGTCATAGTAACATATACTGATGTTCCCATTTATCTTTATTTCAACACTGTGATTGATTGTCAAGCTGGACAGTGCGGTTTTATTTGAATCATATATCAGCATTTTATAAATATCAATGCTTGGAATTTTGAATATTGCAAAGCCTAATTTACCTCTAAACTCATATGAGTTTTTAATCCTGAAACAACCATACTGTAAATTATGAAATACTAAAATATCAAAACTGAAGATACTGGTAAGTTCTGAGAAATCTCACCAAATTGTATCAGTGTGATTGGTATTTTTTCCCCATCGAGTTAACTGTGACACAATTCACTGGTAATTCTAATGTTAAGTCGTATGGTGAACGGTGATGCAGTATAACATGTAGGTACATAATATTATAAATTTTAAAATAAAAACGAATAGTTAGCCGTTTACCATTCATATGCATGTACAGTTCCTGCAAATAGATATTGAGCTTGCTTTGGTTCTTCAGGTTTTGTAACAACTTGTGGCGGCAGTGGTGCATTATATTTTAATGAACTTTTATCTACTGCATCTTCTTCTTTGGAACTGCTGCCAAATATCTTTGAAAGGGAGGTACTGAAACGAAGTTTATTAATAAAGTATACTACTAAGTCATTCGATTGAAAATACGATACCTACAAATGTAAGAATGGATCTACCTTGTTGATGGAGTAAAATAATCGACGTCAACTTCTTCTGTCTGGAGCATTATTACTTAACAAGCTATGTTTAATACATAAAAATGTAATCATATACCAATCATTGAACGTAATGTGAACTTGATCGCTTAATTTTATAAACCGAATTTTAGAAAAATAAGACCAAACTGATATAAAAACAAAAACACGAAAATTATTCAGCCAAAAAAAACACCGATTCACCATTCACCTGTCATGTCACGTCACTGTCACTGTCAGTCATGAACTCACGATGTGACAGTTATGATATAGCACGTAGACGGTAGAAGTTTGTAAAGTCCTATTTATAATTTAGCAGTCCTAAGTCTCATTTCAGTCTTCAGATAACAAAACTAGTAGTCTTTGATTTTATCCTTGTTTAAAAGTGCACAACAGCCCAAAGAAAAGAATCTACAAAACTTTTAGCGCGTTCATTCAGCTGTGATAAATCTGTTTTGCTGTGATAAATCCAACATCTTATGATGTCTAATAACTACACGTGCATAACATGCCAGGTCCTTTTCAAAACAGCTGAATTACAGCGAGAGCACTATAAATTGGACTGGCACCGATATAATTTGAAAAGAAAGGTAGCTTCCATACCGCCGGTGACATTGGAGGAGTTCGAGCAACGGGCCAAAGAACACAGGGAGCACAGTCAAAATGCTGATCGCGACGAATCGGAGTACTGCCGATGTTGCTCAAAGTTGTTCAGTACTAAAAACACATATAACAACCATCTAAACAGTAAGAAGCATAAATTGGCTGAAGAGAAGAATTTGGGTAGTGAGAAGCAATCATTTACTAAGAATGAACCTAGACAGTCTGACAGTGATAGCTTTGAAAAAGTTGAAGCTGACAAGGCAGCTTTACATCCTGGAAAGTTTGTTGTCGTGAATGCTGAGGACTCTGCAGATGAGGATATTGAAACCGATTCTGAAATTGAGGAGGTAGGATGACAAGTATTATTTTAACTGCTTTAAATTGTATAGTATGGTTAGGTCTTGGTCAGTGCTTCTGCTTAGTAATCCATCACATCCTATCTCATGTACTTATTTGTTTTATGAGGATTTTATTTGCTTGATATCCTAATTTAAGTGATCAAGATTTTTTTAACACCATTTTTACTAAATATTTAGAGAATTATAAATATTTTTTTTATCACTGAATTATGGTTGAAAGGTCAGTCAGTGGCAGAGTTTGAGTTATCAACAGTATAAAGAAATTATTGAACCAATGACAGAATGTGATTGTAAGTTTAAACTTCCATTGTTGCTCCCCTTTTCTTAGCACTAGTTTTATAGCCTGTCATTTTAGTTTATCTTAGAGATTCTGTATCTACAATAGAATTAGTCACAATGTTATTGTTTTTTGCAGCTTGATTCTGATGAATGGGATGAGCTGAGAGTCAAAGGCAGTGACTCCCTCATAAAGCCATGTGACTGTCTGTTTTGTGGTCAGCACAGCAAGAATATGGTGAAGAACTTAAGACACATGTCTGCGGCTCACTCCTTCTTCATTCCTGATGTTGAATACTGTGTGGATATCAAAGGACTACTGCTATATCTTGGGGAAAAGGTAATGTGATCATCATCATCAACCCATTGCCGGCTCAATACTGAGCATTGGTTTTCTTTCAGAATGAGAAGGGCTTGGCTATAGTCTAGGCCATGCTGGCCAAGTCCAGATTGACAGACTTCATAGTTTCACACACCTTTGAGAACATTATTGAGAACTCTCAGGCATGCAAATAACTCCAATAAGTTAAAGTTGCATGCCCAATATCTAACCAGGACCTGGAATTGAAACTGATACTGACAAATAGTCTTTGTGTTGACACTATATTAACAAATGTCTCATAGCTAACATTTAGTCCTGAGTATGCTCATATGGCACTCACTGCTGCTATCAGTGCTAAAATTGCGAAAATCAAGTTGCTTCTAAAACAAGTCGGCACTCGCAGGTCCAATGTACTTGTATAAGAGGTTAGTGGTGAAATCAAATTTGTTTTACATTGAAGTTTCATAACTTTTGGTAATGTGTATTGTAGATTTCGCGCGGCTTCATGTGTCTGTGGTGCAATGAAGTAGGTCGCACATTCTACTCCATGGAAGCCGCTAGAGCCCATATGGTCGATAAAGGGCACTGCAAGATGTTACATGAAGGTCTTGCACTGGCAGAATATGCTGATTATTATGATTACAGGCAAGTATTTTTGTATCATTCTATACTAACTAAAAGATGAATGTGTTAAATAATATTGTGCAATGTTTATGTAACAAGTAAAAATATGAATGTTTATTGAAATCGGTGTGAAATGAAGAATATTTTTAGCTTAATAATTTTTGTTGTCATGCTAAAGTTTTGTCATTTGTTTTTATGGCTGCCCAGATCCATACTGTCTGCCAGCTTTTCACGGTCAATATCTTGGAAATATGTTGCATTCCAGAGAAAGACAGGTGGCTCTTTTTATTCCGGAAAATCAAAGAGTTCCCAGAGGATTTTTGAAATATAAATTAACACTGAAAAAGTTGCAGGCATCATCTATTTGGTACAGAGATAGTTTGCATTCCGGAGGATTTAGAGTACTTTTTATCCCGGAAAATCAAAGGGTTTTAAAGGTGGATAGATAAAAATGCAATAATGTATTTGTAATGTTTAGTGCATCATATCCTGATGGTGAGGAAGGGAACAACGAAATGGATGTAGAAGAAGTAGTAGAAGGTCCAGCGACATTGGATGGGGATGACTTCCAACTAGTGCTGCCATCTGGTGTCACGATCGGACATCGCTCGCTTATGAGGTACTAGGTTTATATTGAGGTATTCACATACGTTACTGTGAGGTCTCATAGTGCGCTCGAACGCACAGTGTAGGTTCCACCAATCAGATTACTGTGTCACGTCAATTTACAATGATCTGATTTGTGGGACCTACACTATGTGTTCGAGCACATTGTGAGACCTCATGTGATGTGAATACGGCTGTAAGTTAATAAATTTATATTGTGACCAATTCTTTTGTATGCAATCTTTTAACTAATCTAAAATAACTGGTCTAAAAATATTGCTTTCCCTTTCCTATTTCCCTGCAAAAAGGGTCTTCAAAAATTTTATTTACTATTGTATCGAATGGGATGTCAAATGAAAGAGAAGAAAATTCTGAATTCATTTTATGGGTATAAATGTACAACAAAATTAAAATACACCAAAACGACAGACTAAGAATTTTACTGTAATATTTCATCACGATTGGGTTTTAGTTTTCAACTTTATCTTGTTCACTGTTTCTGCTTCAGATATTACAAACAGAACTTGACTCAGAGCAGTCAGGCGCTAGTGAAGAAGTCGGACCGGAAGCTGCATCGCTTGTTGGGAGTTTACCGAGCATTGGGCTGGGCACCCAAGGAACAGGCGTTAGCTGCTAAGTATGTGCTTGTGTAGTAGAGAAACTTTTCGTATGATGACTGCCAAACTTCGTTTCGAAGAAGGCACGCGATGATGATGATGATGATATGGATAATATGAGAACCGAGTGTGTAGTTGGGATGAGCGAGTGTGCAAGTTTGACGAGTGATTACTTGCACTGGTTAATTCCTGCGCAAACTGTGACAGTTTTGATCGCCAAGACAGCGTCGCTGAGCGAGTTTTTCTGTTGTCGTTGCGACAAACTATTGGAGAGAGAGTTCTCACCGACAGTGAGCACAATCAGCATTCAACTATTATTTATCATATTTATATCTTTTATTGACACAGAATCAAACATCGATTATACGTTTCTTGAGCGAGATTATAGTCGAAAGCTAGTCGCTTCCTCGTCGGCGATGGGACAACTAGCATGAAGAAATTAATTTATAAAACAGATAACATTAAAAATTGAACCGTATTAGTTTGCGTTAAGGAACAATTTTGACAAACAACAAAACTGGATATTACTTTTTAATTGTAAACTGAATTTCTTTTTCCAGGAAAGCGCGAGACATTCACTTCATGAAGCGCGTGCAAGCCAAGTGGCAGATGAAGATGTCGGTGAAGAACAACAAGTTCCAGAAGCATTACCGGCCACAAGTCAACTTCTAGGCTACTCTTTTCGCTTGGATATTACGTGCTACTAGGTGTCGGCGGCCGCATAGCATTGTGCTGTGGTTGTTGGTTTTCTTCTCATGCCGACCGTCGGCGCTGACAGGTCAATATGTATGCGTTCTTGAATAAAGAACCGTCAGCGCTGATGAGCGATAGGTGCGGATAATTTTTTTTTTTAATTCCATTACAAGTTACCCCTTTGACTGCAATCTCACCTGGTGGTGATGCAGTCTAAGATCCAAGCAGGCTAACTTGGAAGGGAAATTAAAAAAAAATAGGTTCACTGAGAACTATACCTAGTGCTATATTATATTGAATTGTTTTAATACAAGCTAATCGTGGTAGTATAAAGTATACACCGCCAAGCAATACGAAAGTGTAGTTAATTTATTTACCATTTATGATTTATGAGTCACTAGATTCGCTAAAGATATTGGAAACAGGGTTGAACTTCAAAGTCTTAATATTGTAGTCCAATAAACTGGAATCCTTTATCAGGCTTTGTAAGTCGATCTTTAATACAATCACAAGCAAGTGTGAACTATTAAGAACTGTCTTTAGGGTGCGTCTATACGAACAACTTATGTTTCCGCAACAGTTTTCTTCCACATCACTTGTTGACACCAGCAGCGGCAAAGAAAGTAAAGCTTTTCAGCGTCCGTATTACCTTAATCCTTTCTCTCTTTCACACCATCTGGCATTTCTGAATATTGTGAAAGTCGCAGTATACTTTCAAAGGAAAGAGAGGAACGATCAATGTGCTACGGGCTCTTTTTTTTTTTTTTTTTTTTTTTTTTTTTTCTTCTCGTCTGGCTTTACATAGATTAGCCAATGTCAGGTTTGTATTTATAATTACAAGTTAGGGAAACTATATATTATGTATAAAATAATGAAAAATCGGGATTTGGAATTGGAAAGGAAAAGGATTTTTTTAAAATAATTACATAATATACATATATCTAAACATATACATAAATAATAATATAATATAAGTAACTATACATTAACTATATCTTGATATCATTATGTTCTATGAACAAAGATAAAACTTTGTAAACATTAAATGAATTTGTGTATAACAAACATAATATAGATGTAGGAAATGGAATGTGCAATGATTCGAGATTAGCAAGAAAGTCAGTTCGATCATATAGAGTGCATGCAAAGAAAACATGGTTCAAATCCCCATACTCCCCACAGGAACAGTGAGGATCGGGAACAATTTTCATCCTGTGTAAATGCGCCGGGGTACATACATGACCCAGGCGCATTCTACACAGAATAGAAGTAACAGTTTTTGAGAAAACTAACTGGCTGAACCATGGTTTCCTCGGAATGGACGTCTGAATTTTTCTATAATGTTTACCCACTGAACCATCGTTACTCCATACCCCATCCCACGCTTCATACAAATATACTTTGGATAAATTTATCAAATCAGAACAATAATTGGTGAATGGAACAGTATCTCCAACACGTATCGCCTCATTTGCCAATTGGTCAGCTCTTTCATTTCCGGGAATGCCCACATGGCTTGGAACCCAAGCCAACACAACATCACAATTTTTCTGTGAACACTTATATAAAAGATCTCTAATGCCAAAAACAATTGAAGACTGCTTATGGGATTTGAATGGAAATCTATTGATAGCTTCTAGAGCACTGCAGGAATCAGAGAATATGACTGTTTTTGGTATCTTTAAAATTAAAACATATTCTAAAGCTTTAAGTAAACCATAACATTCACCCGTGTAAACGGAAGCTTCAGGTGGAAGTTTAACTTGTTGTATACCCTTATATTGTGAATGATAGATCCCAATGCCAACGCAACTCTTATCCTCATGTTTAGATGCATCCGTGAACACATAATGCCAGTCAGGCCATTTATCATTGAGAATGTTTATAAATTCCTGTTTTGAGTTAGGGTTATTTTTTAATTTGGATCCTATGTCGAATTTAATTTCCGGGACAGTAATAAGACCCTTGTAGTTGTGTTGGTATAGAGGAAGAATAATACTTCGATGAGTGGGAGCTCCCAAACTTTCATATTTTCTAAGACTGTTTACAAGACATGGAGAATCTCTATTAGTCCAGTAGTTACCGGTATCAACCTGATAAGCAAGTTGACGTATCTTTAAAAACAAAGGATGAGAACTTAGCTGTAATGTACGGAAAAAGTATTTATCACAAAGGAACTGTCTCCTTAGATATAAGGGCGGATCACAACATTCTACCTGAAGACATTTTATTGGAGTTGATTTCATCGCACCCGTAACCAACCTCAAAGCCTTTGCCTGGATTATATCCAGCTTTTTAACTGCAGTTTTATTACCAGGATGTAATAGGAATGTTCCATAGTCTAAAACACTTCTTATTAAAGCATTGTATAGCAGTCTCATTGTAAAAGGATGAGCACCCCACCATACTCCTGTAAGACACCTTAAAATATTCAAATTTTTCTCGCATCTTAATAAAACATATTCCCAATGTGGAATTCCAGTAAGTTTAGAGTCCAATATTACACCTAGAAATTTCGCCTGATCTTTAACTGCTAGCGGAATTCCATTGTAATTAATATGAGGAGATGGTAGATTTCGCTTCCGAGAAAATACTACAACAGAGCTTTTAGATGGTGACAAATCTAGACCATTATTATGTAACCAACATTTTAAGGCATTTAACGCTAAGTTTAACAACTCACTAACATTATCTAAGGATGGCCCAGCAACATACAAAAGCAAATCATCTGCATATTGAAGCACATTTGCATATCTATTTACAGAAATGTCCAAATCGTAAGTATAAATGTTATATAAAATAGGGCTCAAAACAGAACCTTGTGGCAAACCCTTCCACACAGTTCTATAAATAAATTCATCTTCGACCGAATCTAGCGAATACTTTATATATCTTTCGTACAACATATTTACAATAAAATTAATTAATGAGTTAGGAATATTCAGGGCAAGCAATTTATGTTTTAGAATTGAAATATTTACATTATCGTAGGCGGCTTTTATGTCCAGGAAGGCAGCAACCAATGACTCATTTTTAGAGAAGCTTAGTCTTATGTCTGTGGTAAAAATGCTTAAGCTGTCAATAGTACATTTACCTTTCCTAAAACCAAACTGGTTTCTCGATAATAATGTATTATGTTCTAAAAACCATTCCAGCCTGATTTTAATAAGGTGTTCAGCAGTTTTAGCTAATACTGACGATAATGCTATTGGTCTATACGATGTTGGATCTGAACTCGGTTTATTCGGCTTCCGTAATAAGATCAAAGTTTGGGACCGCCAGGATTCGGGGACGATACCCGCCATCATAACGTTGTTGATCAAAGAAAGGTAGTACCTGAGACCATTGTCGTCAAGATTCGATAAGAAGGAATAAGGAATTCCGTCTTCACCTGGTGCAGAGTCTTTAGTCGTTGAAAGTACGCCTTTCAATTCGTTAAGTGTAAATGGCGAATTTAAATCTACATTACAATTATTAGACAATATGGGGGTTAAGGCCATGGGACATTCAGGTACATAAGGAGGACCCAAACGATCCATGACTTGCTCTGCTAGAACTGGAGATATTTTATTCTGTTGGGAATCTTTAAATGCAGATCTAAACCTTCTTATATTTTGCCAAACAATTGATGGTGAAACATTAGGATTTACAAAACCTGTGCCACCCTTCATATTTTTTTACCCGAAGTAGCTCCTTAGTAGTATTAGCAATTTCTAAGTAACGCTCAAAATTGTCATCAGTCATATTTTGGCAAAATTGCTTCTCTGCTTCTTTTCTTTGCTTAACTGCATTAGTGCATTCTACATCCCACCATGGTGGTGATGGAATAAATTCCATACCACACCTTTTTACAGGAAAAGTTTCATTTGCATTAAATTTAATATTGTAGATTTGCAATTAATATTGTAGATAATGCTTGTGAGCATTCTAATATGTTAGAGTGACTAATTTCTGGTAAATTATTGATTTTCTTTTCTACAGCTACACTATACAGACTCCATTTAGCGTCTATCAGTTTATGTTTTATGCGTGGCTGTCTTACATGTTTTGGAGGTTTTTCAAAAGGGAAAGTAATGATTAAAGGGTAGTGATCACTACCACCAGTAGATTCAGCGGGAGACCAGATGAGAGATGAAGCAAGATCAGGAGTGCAAATGGACAAATCAGGAGCACTAGGTGTCCGTGCCAACCGAGTGGGAGACCCAGTATTCAAAATGCACAGATTATGGGAGCTTATTAAATCTAACAACTTTTCTCCATAGAAGGTTGATGTGGCACAACCCCATAATTCGTGATGAGAGTTAAAATCCCCTAAACATAAAAATGGTTTCGGTAAAAAATTAAAAATTTCACTAATTTCATTAAATATATCATTATTAGGACGAGAGAAATATACAGATACATAACATATACTATTTACAATAACTGCAATAACAGACAAGTTATCGCTATGTACAGGAAGAGTGATAGGTGTGAATGTCAGAGTATTTTTGATGAGTATAGCCACTCCACCATACCCATCAGGTCTGTCTTCCCTGAGACAAACATACCCCGGCATTTTGAATAAAAATTCCTTTCTCAACCATGTCTCTTGGAGACAGATGAGAAAAGGATCATGTTTATTTATGAGATGTATTAAGTCTTGTTTTCTACTGTTGAGACTCAAGCAATTCCACTGAATCACTCTGGCTCTGTGATCCATTATTATTAGATATTTGATATAAGGCTTCAATTACTGTGGCAACGTGGGACGGTGTAACTATATTCGATTGTGATAATAATTGAATCAATATTTTAATAATGTCTGCCATTTTCATGTTATTTTCAGTACTATTGTTATTAAAATTAAACTTCTGTTTAGGTAAAACAGGATCTCTTATTATTTCTGAGTGGGCAAAGTGGTCATAGCCTTTGCTAAGCTTTGAGGGTAATCTTGGCTTTGCGAAGACTGTTTTTTTATATGAATGAGGCACTGAGTTTGAAGTGGATGGAATGTTGGATTTTTGAGGACCATGTATATCCTGTGGTGGAGAGGATGATACAGGTGTTGAAAACAAAGCTTCAGCATATGACATGTTTGAAACTGGTGGATGCATTTTAATTGCTTCCATATAAGAAATACAACTTTTGCTCATGGTTTCTTTAATTGCTCTTTGTCTGTTATGTTCTAAACATTTTTTATTTATAGCTTGATGCGCTCCCTTGCATAAGCAACACCGGTAATCCTCCTCTTCCACCTGACAAGTATCACCAGAGTGCCCTTGGGTACATTTATAACACTTTGGCACTGACCTGCACTGATTTTTCACGTGGCCAAAACGGCAGCATCGGTAGCACTGCACAGTCGGATAAATATACAATTCAACAGGTAAAGCCGTGTAACACATGTATACCCGGGTAGGTAAAATTTGGCCATCAAAGGTTATTATTACTGTCCCAGTACTAATGAATTGGTTTGTATCATTTACAACGATTTTTCTTTTGATCCGCCTTATTTTAATGATTGGACCACAACCAAGTGGAACACTCATGTTAAGTAATACCTCTTCTTCGGACCAGTCATTAGGTACACCTTTTACTACACCCATGCGTGTGACATTAAAAGTAGGTATAAATGCCCTATATTTTGCGGATTCAAGAATTTTGTTTGTCAAGAAATTATTGGCATCCAAGTAGGAAGAAAAAGCCATACTAATGCGATTCCTTCCTACCCGTTTCAAGCTTCCGTTCACAACACCATTGAATTTATTATGTTTTAAAAAGCGACCAAAAGTTATAGGATGCAGAGTAGTTGAGCTATCACTATTTTCGCATTCTTTTTGTATATGCACTACATATGGGGCACTATCGGATTGTTGGTAATAAGTACGGCCAATTGGCACTCGAGTTGGTAGTGAGGAGGTTCCATTATTATCGGTGGGGTTTGTAGATTCAGTAGGGTATGTCGGATTTGGGTTAGCCTTGTTATTATTACTATTATTATTAATTTCAAACTTGCAATCGCAACTGTACTGTTCTTTTCCATCTCTAGTTTTTGTTTTCCTTTTTCGTTTATTACATGTTAAACAAATGCGTGAGAATATTTTCCTTTTAAGAGTTTTGTCGACATTGGACACGACAGATACATCAGTGTCCATTGACGACTCAACCGCTGCTATTAGTATATCCATTTTTGATGTATTATCCAATGATCCCGAAGGATTTGACCCCCCTGGATCGGGGGGCCGGATGTCCATAACGTTGAAATTTAAACTATACTAAATTTTAAAACTTACCTATATATACAGCTATCTACTATGAAAATGTCACTAAAACTACAATATTTACACTATAAAACAACACCAATCCCTTTCCAAATTGTATTAAAAAATTAAAGGAAGAAAATTTCACGTCCGCTTATGTACGCAGTTTCCCGCCCTTTTCATATAGCCTACGGGCTCTTAATATTATATTGTTGAGACTTCGTCTGTGTTGGTGTTGGCTAGCGGGCGTGCTCTGTCTTTTTGGAGTGTTTTTTTTTTTGTTAAAACTGACTAGAAAGCGCTCTGGGTGCCGTGCGTGTGTCGGCGAGCGCCGGCACAGACGGGGTCCATAATTGTATAGTTTAACTAACTTTTTACAAATAACTACAAACTTGACATTGGCTAATCTTTGTAAAGCCAGACGAGAGAGAAAAAAAAGAAGATATATTGTGGACGACAGATGACACTGTTGCGGAGATAAAAGTTGCGAACCCTGTATATGCAATATGCATATTATGTCAACGACTTTAATTATTATAAAAAAAAATCGCCATTGTTATTTTTTAAAAGTTGCTATAACTTAATATTGTTGAAAAAATTACAACAATAAAAAAAAAAATTAATAAACAATTTGTGTTTTCTTTTAATTGGTACCTTTTGCAACTTGTTTCTTTTTTTTTCTTTTTATCATATGAATACATAGAAGTATATCAGTAAACAACTTCTTCACTTCTACAAATTCTTAACTTTTATATATTTATATTTTTTCTTCACAAGAGTATTGTTAACCTGTGGTACTTGGTCCAAAGTCCATGGGATTTTGATTGGTTTTCGGTCTATTTTGATACTTATTCTGAATAGGGGAAACGCGTTGACTGTACCGTTGAAGTATCTGGCTATTATCTTGGACAGCCCTTCGTTGATAACGTAGCTGCTTTGGATATCGGGCACTTTTTTGAAATACTTTTCGAGTACTTTTTGTACTTCTTCATCATCGGTTTTTGGTTCTAATGCGTGAGATATAACTATGATAGCAGTTATCTGTAAAATATTATATTTAGCAAAGTTAGCTTAAAGTGATAGTTTTTTGAAAATCTAGAAGTATAAGTAAATCCTAGTTGTCGCCGTGTTTGATTCCCGCAAAAAAACTGGTCAAGTGCGAGTTGGACTCCCACACGAAGGGTTCCGTAACTACCATCATACAAAAAATATCAATTTTAAATATTTCTTGTGTTGTTAACACAAATTCACGGTTTTCGGATTTTTCCCGTTACTTGCGCTATACGACCTACCTACTGCCAAATTTCATGATTTTAGGTCAACGGGAATAGTCAAACGGATAGGTTTCTTGACATTCACAACTGAGAACGAAGTGTTCCTATATAGGGTTCCTTTTTCCCTTTCGAGGTATGGAACCCTAAAATCGTACGGATTTTAATTTAAGATAATATTATAATGTAGTTTTAGGTGTACTACTTACTATTAGATAAAGTTTTCTTAGGTTTCTAATGTAAAGAAACATTTTGTGGAAGCTAAGTAAATTCCTAGTAATAAAAAATGCAAAATTTCCCATCCCATTGGTAATAATAAATTTTATTCGTAGATTCGTAGTCATTTCACGGTAATTGGAAGTACTTTTTATTAATACCTAATTAATTATTTTCAGTCAGATTTATGAAAAGTCTGCACAGGTAAATCCAATACGCCACGCGGCATAGTCCCTCGTCTAGAAAACCCTAAGCCTGCTTTAAGAATACACAACCCAGCTTCGATAGTCCTCTTCCTGTCAGTGTCGTTCCCGAGAGCTGGGTTGATTTCTACGAGATCTATTGCTCGAAGGCGGCCTGTTGCGTAGATGATCTCCATCAACTTGATAGCTTCACGTAATGTCAATCCGCCGCGAACTGAAATTATTATCAAAGTGTGAGTAAAATTGGCACTTAATTTATACAATACGAAAGGATGCCCGCGACTTCGTCCGCGTGGATTTAGGTTTTTAAAGATTCCGTGGGAACTGATTAATTTTCCGGGATACAAAGATGCTTATGTCAATTACAGGGACGTAAGCTACCTTGGTACCAAATTTCATACAAATCGGATAAACGGATAGGTCTTTAGGAATCCCGTGGGAACTTTTTGATTTTCCGGGATAAAAAGTAGCCTAAGTCTATCCCTGGGATACCAAATTTCGTCATAACCGGTTAAACTGTTGGGCCGTGACAAGGTAGCAGACAGACTGACAGACAGACACACTTTTGCATTTATAATATTAGTATGGATTTAGAAGTTATGGTGGAATAGAGAAACTCACGTAGGTACATACCAACATACCTACTTAACATTACACTCAAGTGAAAACATTACACTCAATTAAAAAAAATAACAATCTTGAAAGAAATTAATGATACCAACCCGAAGTCCCCGTGCTAGGGGCCTCTAATGAATCCAACGAGTCAATATCGAAGCTTACGTGAATTGGCTTCGTCCCATCTGGATCCAATTTTTGAAGAATGTGGTTTATAGACTTCTTTATACCGTACCTGGAGGAATTTTTATTAATAAGATAAAACCTTTAAAATGCCTCACTTGAAAAACTGATGGTTCTAAAGCAGTAGGTATTAGACATCGGTGCCAAATTCGTTTGCCTATTGAATTAGATTGGCCGTTCAGCCAGATTAATTTGAACTTTGAATTTTCATGGCGGCCATTTTGATTTTTTTTGTAGTTTGTTATATAGCGGCAATAGAAATACCTACACATTCTGTGATTTCAACTTTCTACCTATTACGGTTTACGAGATACAGCCCGCTGACAGACAGACGGATGGACGGACGGGCGGACAGTGGAGTCCTAGTAATAGGGCCCCGTTGGGAACTCTAAAAAGCGATTTAACTGTAGGTACTTCAACCACCTAAGTAATATTATGTCTCTTACTCTTCGATATCTTCCATAGCGAACGCTGGCACATCGTATTTTTCTATTGCCAACCTTTCGTATTCATCCACGGATCTAAGACCCACGTAACCGAGATTCTTGATGGAAAACCTGTGAAAAAGATGGTAGTTGAGACGAAACCAGAACCTAGTTACTTACTTCTTGTTAGGTATTTAAATTATAATAGGAATCCCAGCTGGTTATGTTGGGCACTTCAGATGAAATGCACTGAAAACGCAGCATGTGTTTACCGTGATTGTATGATTGATGGATAGCGGTCACGACTCTCAGTAATGAGAAGTACGACGCAGAAAGAGAGAGATATATAGATATTGGAAAATGTATTGCGTTCGGAATGTGTAGCTTTTGCAGCGCATGCGGCTCGTCGAAATGTGTGATTGGCATTAAATGAGAAGTTTTCTTACTGTGGCACTTGCCAATCCATCGTTGGTAGATAGGGCCAGTAGTCTGACAACTCTTTGACCAACAACGCGACAGGCATGCCGTGCACTGAACCAGACTCTGACGTCTTATTAGTGTTGATGTCTGCATGAGCGTCCACCCAGATGAGGATCATGTCTTCATTCACTTTATAATGCCCATCTACGGTACCTGGTCAAAAGAATTAATTTTTGATAAATAAAAAGTACGGTTTATACCTATTTGACGTTACATGGCGCTGACAAATACCCCTGGTCTCGGCCACTTGTATAATAAGGTGAAGCCAGACATTCAGAAACTAAATTAATAAATTCTACAAAATCTTTAGATTATACCTACCTACCTACCTACTTATTAGTAACTGAATGAAGCCAACATACCTACATTCTTTAAATTCAAATCTAAGTAGTTAGGTATCTATATCAAAGATAACTAAAGATATTTAATTAATTAACATTTTTTTAAATAAATAGATTTAATTAATAGGTATTACAGAAAGATTTCTGTTTTAGCGTTTAAACTAGGTATCGTAAGTAATTTCCTTTAGGTATAATAGTTAGTGGTAGTTAGTCGTGGTTAGTGGAAGATTGATATCATACAAATTAGGAGTCGAGCAGCAAGCAAGCGGTATTTCTGTATTAAATCCACGCATCTGGATATCGAATTAGAATTTTGAATTCGGTACCTATGAGAAAATTTCGGCTCAGCGATGGGCTGTAAATACAAAGAATAAAAGTATAATATATTATTTTTATTACCGACTCCAATAGAATGATCGCCTCCGATGGTGACTGCCACACGCCCTTCTTTTAGAACTTGAGAAACTTTGACCGAAAGATTTTTGTTAGCAGCCGAGACGAGTGGGAGATGTGACATGTTCTCTACATCGACTGGTTCATCGCGATTGGGGATCTCTACATCACCATAGTCTTTAATATCTAAACCATCTGAAACATTATAATTTTTCTAAACTAGATAGGTAACTATAATAGATTAATTACTGGCTACTTGACTGCAAGTGCTATCACACCAAACAGTAAGTATATGATGATGCAGCCTAAGGTAAAGCTAAGGTAAAGGTAATGTTGTGCCTGGCCGTGCACAAAATTTCGAAAACCTAGGAACGATTTAGGTTTGTTCAAAAATCAAAGTCAAAGTCAAAATCATTTATTCAAAGTAGGTACAATTGTACTCCTTTTGATGGTCGAAATTGTTAAACTTGAACGATATAGTGGTGACAATTAATTACGTTACTTAAAACTAAAGCTACGAGGGTTCCAAACGCGCCCAAGTCTGAGAATTGGATTTATCGATCAGGTTTCCAGGCATGGCTGGAAAGCAGCGCTCGTTTCCTGACTGCTGCAGCAGTAAGTATATAGGTATAGGTAGGTACATTGATACTGCAGCATCAGACTTTTTCAATTGAAACATTTGGTCAATTATAGTAATAGTCAGACATTTAATTCCATTCATTCAATAAAAGCTAAAAGTTTGTTTACAGATAAATACCTAACTGTTTATTTGTATAGATAGGTAACTCACAATTTGGCAAATAAATTTGGCAAATTAGGTAGGATCCTCAAGTGAATAATGTGATATACCTACCTATTTAAATTGTTTTAATTATGACTTGACTAAGTATTTATTATTAGATATGTACTTACGTATCTCTTTGAGTTGATCAATCAATCCAGCTGATCTCACGGCTGCGGGAGCTACACTCACACCATACTTTTTTTGGCCCTTTTCGAATGGAACTCCTATAATTCCAACCTTTTTCAGTGGCTCCCAATTCTTCAACTGTTTCCGGCTCATATTTCTCACGAAAGTCTTAACGAAATTCATTTTCTATTAAAGTTACTTATCTAATAAAATTAATACTGTGTTTTATGCTTAATATCCCAAATGTTACTGACATTTCCATCGATAAAATTCTTCGAGACGTTCGAGACCGAATCATCTTATCTTTTGAAGTCAAAGGTTATTACATAGGTACACTAATGCTTTATATTATACTTACCTACAGTTTTTTATACTTGTTACAAGAGCTAAGTAATCACCTGTTTTTGTTAGTTAATTTATTTATAAACATATTTATTTATAACATTAATTATGTTTGGACAGCTTGTTAGACAAATCTCTATCAATAATTAGTGGTATGTATAAATATTATGATCTTACCCACTGAATTTATTTTCTCTGAACTTCTCTGAACGCGAGTCTAAAAGAAACAATGACTGCATTAAACCAGTCAATGTAAAATCTAAATATATACTAAAAATAGTTTCCATAAAATAAGTAGGTGCTTAACGCTAATTTTAGTTCTTAAATTAGCAAGTTATAAGATCATTCATGCGACGAGAGATAAAAGCCTTAAATATTACTTTAAGATTAAATGGCATGTTTCAATGCTTAGTAAGGAAAATAACTATAATAAGCTCAATTAATGATCAATTTAATAAACCGTATAAATAAAACGTCAATGAGTGTTTCAATTACAAATATTTTTTGAACACCGTTTCTAAGGTTTGTATTTAACTCCAATAGAGAATCTGATTTAGATTTTTCTATCCATGACGTATAAGGATAATAAATTACTGTATAAACATTATAGATAATATTATTATTTTTTAAATCCAATGAGCCGCCAGACACTAAAGTATCGTGGCAAGCCCCAGCCAGACACTCTTGAACTCTTAAACTTTAAGAGGGTTCTCTCCGTCATTCGTTTCATACAATCGTAGTTCCAATTTCATTTGAATATTAAGCAACCAAAGTCCATGAAATGCAGACATATTCTAGAAACTAATATCTATGTCTGTGGTTTTCCAGATTTCTGTTAAAATATTCGGTTTCAAAGTTACGCGGTCTTAAAAATTTTCATATAGGTAAATCTTTGAGCCCCTGTAATTTTAAAACTACATATTTTTAGAAAAATCTAAAACACCACAGATACAGATATTAGTTTCTAGAATATGTCTGCAAAATTTCATGGACTTTGGTTGCTTAATATTCAAATGAAATTGGAACTACGATTGTATGAAACGAGTGACGGAGAGAGCCCTGTTAAGAGTGTCTGGCAACGGGTTGCCACGATACTGCCATCATACGATAGAAGGCTGTTTTATTACAGACTGAACTTTTAGGTATGTAGATACTAGATCGGTAGGTACGTAGAAAATCTTTTAGTCGCGGTACATAATATAATAGTGCTAAATTAGAAGTGTGCTTTATCTTTCTAATCATCATACTCCAGAAAAACTCCTTAATGAGAAGGCTTGAGTGCTGTTTAATAAGAATGTGATATTCGCTTATAACGCTATGAATTTCAAACAGCCCTTAACCTTAATAAGAAAGATGGATTTCAAGATAAATTTCATTTATTAAGGTTGGCTGGCAAAATCTTTAGAAAAACAAAATTCTTCTTATTCATTTTTTGCCTATTCACGATGTTAAAAGGTAAGTAGGTATACAAGAACTAACTAAGTACTTTCTTTTGAAGTTTATTTAATTTTAGTAGCGGTTGATGAAAGGATAATACCGTGCGATGTTAATATTTAATTTAATGGTATTTCATAACTTACTTACTGGAGATTTAAACGCTATTTTAGAAAATATAATCATTATAAGTATGAAGTAATGCCTCTTTGTACCTAAATTAATTTATATCCGAACTATACTGGAACATCCGAAATCCGGGCCCGTCAACCGATAAGTGGGAACGGGTTGTAGTATTAAGATTGAAATCTATAGAGTGCACTTTGCTTAGACTTAAGTTTCAGTTAAAACGAGACAGATTTATGCCAGCGGTATAACGCTGTCTCGTTGTAACAGTGTCTTAAGTCTGACCAAATTCAAAGTGCGCTCTATAATAGATCTCAGTCTTAGTTCCGAGTTCGCTCACGTGACACTCTAGCGAGAATCAAGTTGCTTCAAAAACAGGTCGGCAATGGCAGGTCCAGCGTACTTGTATTAGTAGAGATCAGTGATTGAATACCCTAAGATACCCTTGAAGCAAAATTAGTTTCCAGTTGTGTTTCAAAAGCCAAACTCGGTTTCCCAGTAGCAGTGTAAAGTGTGACTGAAATTCTCAACTCAAGCCTGAAAAATCTTTTAAAACTTTTTTAATCTGTAACGAATGCCCGCTGACGGATAGCTAACATTTCCCGGGGTTGTTTGCGAACTGGATTTTAACTTTTGAATTCAATAAAAACTCCCTGACACGGCATCTGATTCGCTTCCGTTGTTCGTGGCGAATTAAGTCTCTGACGCCATTTTCTTTATTTACTTGCGATTGAAGTAGATGGAAAGCAATTTAACTTGAGCTTTAAAAATTCTGAAATTGAAATTGATAGGTAAGTAGGTACCTATTTAAGCTTATAGTAGGTACAGTAGGCACCCGCCAAGACAAGGACAAGACTATGGACGGGTAGGTAACCTATAGCTTTCTTGCCGACTGTAATAGTAATAAAATTTTGGATTCCTATTTTTTCTCCAACTAGGTAGGTACTTTAGTAGATTTTAATTTGTGGATATAGACTGTAGCTAAGTCTCAAAGTTTAAGCCGGCTGAGCTTTCAGATGCCTACAAGATGGCATAGTTGTTTAGTAACCTACATACCAACCTATTGTAACTTTTTACGATTTGAAATGAGCAACTGTTGAATTTCTTGCTGGTTCTTTTCAGTAGTATCTGCATTCCAAACCAGTGGTAGAGTCACAGACGTAGCATAAGAGACACTAGTTGTCCTACATGTACCTAATAATAAAATTTTAGTTTTGATTCTTGATTTTGAAGCGTGAGGCAAGATGCCTACGTGTGGAAATGAAAATGTATATGGCGTTAGAATCCATAATGAAACCAATAACGTCGACTTTATCGCTAACTCTATCGATAAGCAATCTTGAGCGATAAGTAATTAAAACGGCCCCGAGCTTCACCGCAAAATGTCCCAGTCAATCTTAAACAGGTGAGGTACGCGACGCTTGTGTTGTTTTATAGCGTAGATAGACCGTATGAGGTAAGGTGAACGGGTGCCTATACCTAGTTATTTTTTTTAAATACCTTGTAAAGCACAACGGTTATGTACCTCGTTACCAACGTATGTTAGTACGTAGGTGAAAAGTGTTTTGTACCTATTTAAAACAGTTTTATCAAATAAGTTTTTCGATTAAAATAATTCATACATACCTAAGTTAAACAAGAAAACAATTAATAATGAATTCGAAGAGTGAAAAACTATTACAAACTCGTCAACGCCGAGAAACAGTAAAAACAAGCTTGTTTGAACAAAATGTTGGCAAATTAAATATTTTATAGATTTAAAGAATTCCACGGAATTAAAAATCAGACGAAGTATTTCTTCTCACATCGGTCTTTCAATTTTGAGGAACTCTCTCAGTTACCTCAAAATATCACTTTCTTCACGATGTTGTGCCATTTTTAGGGTTCCGTACCCGAAGAGTGTAGATTCTATTACTAAGACTCCACCGTCCGTCCGTCCGTCCGTCGGTCTGTCAGCGGGCCGTATCTTGTGAACCATAACAGATAGAGACCTAAAATTTCACAGATGTGTATTCCTATTGCCGCTCTAGCAACACATATTAAAAATCTCATATTTGTCGCCATGAAAATTAAAAAAAAATTAACAAGTGTTATTTTTTGTACGATGGTACGGACCCTCCTTGTGCGGGTCCGACACGCGCTTGACTGATTTTTCCCTGTTGGAGGCCGTACAGAAGGTATTGCAGAAGGGTGTGTCGAACGCATCTATACTTGGTCAGACCAACCGATCTTGCAAGTGAAGAGTTTCTCTATGCTGCTCGCGTTTTTTCAAGCAATGTGAAATGGATTAAAAAAAAAACACAGATTTATTACTTTTGATTTTACATAAAAGTTCTGTGATTTATCGCGTTAAATATTATATAATGGATCATGGTCCATTTGCTGTAAGGCACTCTCAATCTCTCGCAGGGAAAAAGTGTAATAATTTTATTTCTAATTGATACGTGATTAATATAGTAGTACTTCTACTAGTTCAGCTTTAAATGCCTCATTACACACCGTCTGATAGGTGATATAGGGTAACTTTGAATTATACATATAAACGGCTGATTTTCCTTTAGATCTGTACTAAACATTTTATTCTTCGACAGGAAAAATATAGGAAGTGAAAGGATAAAAATCGTACGGTCGAATGAATGTCTTTTGTGGGTCACATGAGAGGGAACGCTATAAATTTATATAAGGAAAAAGATTTGAAATTGTATGTTCAGAAAATGTATTATCAAGCTGTTTGATGTTTCACACTTATATCGACATTAGCTGCAGTAGGTACAAAAAATCTTATTTTCAAGAAAAAGATAGAGTTTTTAGATAAGTTTTGTAGAGCTATTTTTTTATTACCTACTTACTTGTAGCTTTAAATTGACTTAATAACTTATGAAAAACTCTTTAAATGATGTTAACGTTGTAGCTAGCAGTAGAATTTAAGAACACGGAAGGTAAAACACAGGTTCCAAATACCTTCTTACCAATAAACTAAGCAGTAAGAACCCTAAGATAAAATATGCATGTTGTACCATACAGTTTTGCCTTTTTATTACAGCAAATTAAGCTTTTGATTACTTGTTCATGGACTTCCGCAAAGTAATGCTTACTTCTATTCAAATTTATTATTTGCGAAAACGACTTTTCTGCAATGAAGTGTCTCTTGAGTCTGGACTCTGGAGACAAAGACCCTTAGAAAAAGTGATAATGTTAACGTGTCGTTACTTACAGGGGTTCGTCTAAAGGTTGCGGTCGACACAAGCCACTTGCAACAAATTGTACACCGTAACGCCTGAACTGATGAGCCGATTTTGATCAATGAGATGTCAATCGTCAATGACAATCGTCAATGAGAATGACCAAAATTATTATGGTCCTGGTGACATAGGCCACATTATAGATGAGCAAAATCAATATGACGGATGTTCATCCAAAACGTAGGACTATAATTTTCTTTTGCTATGCAATTAATGAAAGAGAAGAAAAATTGTTAAGTTCAAAAAGCACACTGAACATAATTTAGGATTTCTCTAAAGGATTCTTAAAAATCAGAGGCCTCTAAACTAGGGACCCGAGGCGACCGATTGTTGAAACACATCAATGTGTATTTTCAAGCGATTAAGAAAAATGGATACTTAGGTAGTCATTGAGTTTCGAGTCGTCGTTGCTTTAGTTTTATTATCACCACTATATCATCTTACAAATCCAAAAACTGACTATCAAGAAGTGTGAATATTACCTATTTTGAATTGGGGGCCCATTAGGCCAGAGTCCTCGGTTCCACGGGCCGTATAGATGGGACTGGCCACAGCGAGCTTTTACGTTAGAATATTATAGTACCTACTGATATTGCAAGCCTTTGTCCATGTCGTGAATTCTGTTTATTATTCTAGGGCTAATTTACGGCCAAGCAAAATGCTATTAGCATTGCAAACGTGAGCGGATATTACAGTACGGTCAAACGAACATTGCTCTACCTCAGCTTTAAGTCTGTATTATCTAATTTAATATGGTAAGTCGGAGGCTTTATTTAAGCTTTTAAAAATAAACTTACTTAAGTGTGTATTATTTTATACAGTATGTAGCAGTATGTAGTTAAAATATGAAACAAAACGATTGTTGCGTCACTAAAGACTTAAGGTTGACTCATACTAGATACAAGAGTCTAAAGAAGACTGCAGTCGGGAAAATATTCAAATGAATCCCCAGTCCTGATACGTAGGTATATTTTATTTTATCTGTATTTTTTGGGGCCTAGAAAAGCGCGGTGCGGATGCAGGCTTTTATGCTTGCTAAAATGCATCGCTGGAGCGAGAACCTCGTCAATAAAAATTTAAATTACATTTATATAATTACTTATTTATTTTTCATTTAGTACTTTTCTTAAAATCATAATTGTTTTCATGGACTTCAAGTTATTCGTCTTATTATATTTAAATCAATTGTTGGTAAAATTGTGAAAAGCATTCGAATGTTATTTATTGTTCTGTTCTAAAACAACAGAACCATTTCCATTAGATTCAGAAAACAACAAAGACAGCTGACGAATCAAAGGAATTATTATTAAAATCTGAATTTCTGATTTAAATTAATCAATGGCACTTTGGAAATTTGGAAAAGCAATTACTTTATTAATTGATGTTTGGGAAGATTTTCTATAGGTATATAATTTATAATATTATTATAAATTAGCTGTTCCAACCTCAGGTGGGATTTCTGAGAACTATTTGTTTATGGCCTATTTCACCTACAGAGGAAAACTAATGTAACATCTCAAATTACTAAGCCCTACGATAGCGTGCCAGTCAGTCAGTTATGTCTTTATACGCACGCATGCTTGAGTAAGCCTCATGTAGGTTTGCACTATTGTCAAAACTTAAATGAACTTATTTCTAAAGTTCTTATCTTATATGCTAGCACAGAATAAGGTCGGTTTGTTTTTTTCGTACGTCCTATTGAACAAGATCAGTAATTGACAATGGCTGTTTTGTTATTAAGTATGTATCTTTAGCGAATATTGCTGAAGTTATCTTTCACTGGGCCAGAGTCCAAATGAATTATTTATTCCTAAGGAAGAAAATCACTGACATAATCATAATTATCATAAGTTCAAAGTGCAACAGAAATCACTCTGATTAGTAACTTGAAATGAAAGGATTTTTAGCATTCTATCCGTGTGAAGCAGGAGAGGGTCAATTGATATAAAAAGTAAATATTAATATTATACTTAATTATAAAAAATTGGATTAAAAAGGTTCTGCCCTTTTGAGTGTGGTCTGAAAATGATTTGTAGACTCTATTAGTGCTCTCGACTCGAGCTACGAGCTACGATGCTACGGGCTACGAGTGGCTGAAGCATTTGGCTATATGCGACAAGCGAATAGCCCGCCCACTTAGGAAGTAATTAAGTTATAATCACTTAAATTCTATTTTATAGGGTAAATCACTGAATTCAATATTAATAATTTTTTCAAAAAATGCTAGGCCGTTTATGTATAGTTAATAAATCTAATTTTTCTACTAAACATGTCCTGAACCTTTCACTTTAATTTTAAAAGTGGTTAAAATCAAGAAAAGGGGTTATGTAAATAGAAGTTATAAATTATTTTAATTAAGTTGGTATTAAAGGATTTTGCTTAATTCAGCTTTAACAAAATTTCGTTTAAGACCATTGAGTTATGTCATCACAAGTATTAAATAATTACTTACTTACTTAAAAGAGGCACCCTCATCTAATGACGAAACGTAATGTACGCTTGCACTTAAATTGACACAATATACGCTGGAAGAGGTGTATACCATACAAAATGAGAGTTATTTTTTGTGCGGATTTGAAGCGCCCCACCGAGCTTATCAGGAATTAAAAAGGATGTGTCTTTGTGTCTTCTTGTTGACGCTATGCTGACAGATGTCTCATCACTAGCATTTAGTTCCGAGTACGCTCACATGACGCTCACTGCTGCTATCAGCCCCAAAATGGGGGAAATCAAGTTGCTTTAAAAACAGGTCGGCAATCGCAAGTCTAGTGTACTAGTAGTATTAGTGTTGTCAGTGTAAGCTTAGAACTTGTATCTCTTTGTAGTTACAATGCCACCATAATTGCATCATAAGTACAGTCAGCAACAAAACTAGGTTTGTACCCACCCAATAGTCGTTTGTACTGGCGAGTGCAAACCTAGCTTCGTTGCTGACTGTACCTTTGATAGCGTCATTATTGTCCAACACAGTAAAAGCGGGACAAACGTGCAGCGCGAATTTACTGAATGAGAAAAGTACGACAAAAGGAACTTGTACACTACTCTGCTCTGGTTGAGACAATTTTGCCTCTAGTAATATGACAACTCTCTGCACTAGAGTGTTAATTTCTAATACCTACCCTCCTCATGTACTCCCAGTACAAGGCGCAGTTTGTTAGGCTTTCAGTTATTAATATGAGGGCTTAGAAGCCTTTTAAAATTACATATATTGCTACCAAGTTGAATTTATTTTAATAAAATAATATCTTTTCACTTAAACTATAGATAGATAGACTAGATATATCGAAAAAGTTTACTTAATTTTTCAAACTATAACTGCTGTCCCATTTTTTGGTTTCGATACAATGAAATGACCCAAGTAAAATTGAATTGATCGGCAATAAAATAATTCTAAGTCTTTTATTTTTATGGAACACTCCCGCTTGACTAATAGATTGAATATACCAAAATGGTCTTCACAAAAAAAGTTCTAAAACTCGATCTCATATGGTTTTAGATTTACCCATACTGTCCCAGTTAAAGAAAAATTATATAAGTATATACTTATTGGTGATTTGTTACTTGATAAAAATTGTTTTTACATTATTGTTCAAACAATTTACAAAAATCTTTTTTCATAGAGTAGCGGAAAATTTATCTCATTGCAATAAAATCCTGCCGTTTTCCGTTAAAAAGGTTTCAGTGGGAAGCAATTATATGAAGATTGGTGTCAAAGGTGCTGCGCCGTTTTCAAGTGGATCGTAAAAATGAGACTAGAGACATTATACGGGATGCACTAGTAGGTATAGGAGTTTTACAAAGATGCATTATTGTTGAAACCGGTTGTGTTGGCAGTTAGAACCATACTAAACCACACTTACTTATGAACTTAGTCTACG
Organism: Maniola jurtina; assembly: GCF_905333055.1. NCBI lineage: Eukaryota > Metazoa > Arthropoda > Insecta > Lepidoptera > Nymphalidae > Maniola > Maniola jurtina. The sequence goes on from NC_060032.1 coordinate 9,279,415, forward strand.
GTTTTGAATTCAGAATGACTAAAAAGTCTCAAAGTGAACCAGTGGTAAATTATTTGACGATTCAAAAGCACTTTTAAAAGTTTATTTGAATAAAAATCTATTCTATTCTATTCTATTCTAAAGCTAAGCCGCGGACGGACTGATGACCGGAGAGACAGACGGACATGGCGAAACTATTAGGGTTTCTTATTTACTACGGAACCCTAAGAATCCGGAAATCGTTAATTTGTGTTTAAATCGCATAAAAATAAATATATTTCATAAACTTATAATAATTTAGGCAACGAAATAACTACACACGTTCTAAAGATGAAACTCTCGGTACGCGAGTCCAACTCGCACTATCCGAGACCTCGAGGCCCAAAGCCAAGAAGGCAGGCCTTAGCCGACAACGGCTTAAAGGACGTTACCGGGGAAGTGTTCTTCCCCGCGCCACACCCGGGCAAGGAGGCCACGCCTCGAGGCCCATACCGCCGTCTTGACCAAGGTCAAATGGAGAAGACCCCGCTGCGATAGGCTGGGTTTTTGTAGTCTGAATACTTTTGTGTGATCTTTCAGGTATAATTACCATTTTCTGACCAATCTCTGCCCTATTTCTTGACCAATTAATAATAAAATTGTTCTCCGTCTGATTACTAGGCGTTATTGTTTGGAGTCGTAATATATTGAGCTACTATATTGCTGCGGGCGAGCCTAGCCTCCCGACTCGGCGTTCTATCACGCTGGGTCAGCAATAAATCACTGTCGCTATCAAACGCCCGACAGTGACCTGCTCTTGAATTATCCATGTCTTTGCCACTCTAGCTGCGTCGGAACTAATTTCAATTAGACCTGCCAGCCTGACCGCGCTTGATTCGCGAATTAAAACAACGAAAAGTAGTGGTTAAGTATGTTTTCTTCTATATGTTTGTTCGTTTACAACGCTATAAAGAATTTTTTCGTAATCTTACGAGTGTCACTATATTAAGGTAGGCAATGAAAAAACTGAATATCAAATAAAAAATTAAAGTCTCAATCTCAAAATCAGTCAATCAATCTCTAAAATCTCAAGTCTCATGGAAAAGCTCTTTTTAATAATGTTATGGATTTACGAGCCTTCAAGGTTTTGTTTTAATGTTATTCCTTCGTGACGCACTATTTACCTACTTTTGTTTTCCTTAGTTTGCTTAAAAGATAAACAAATCACTTGGGCAGACAGACTACTTCTTTACTTGTATTGGTAGACAAATAAATACTTACACAAAAAAACAAAATCAAATGTTCTTTCGAAAGTCAATGTTAGTTCGGGCGTGTCGGATAGTCGGTATCGGTGGCATTTTGCCGCAACGCTAGAGACAAGAGAGACGAGAGTTTCATTCCATTCTATGTGTAACGGCACTTTCGATGAACTTTTGTCGTAGCATTTCTTTTCAAAGTACGACAAACGTGACTTAGGAGATAAAACATACATGTACCTATCTTTATTTATCGTATCGTACACATATATCGTTCAATAGAAATAAATACAAACCGGGTACACAACGGGAATTACAATCCGGGTATCTTTAAAACAAGAGTGAATAGGCACGTTCTAGGTAAACGCGTCCCATCTTAGACCACATCATCACTTTCCATCAGGTGTGATTGTGGTCAAACGCTTGCCTATTGTGAATTAAAAAAAAAAATTTACCTGAAGTGACACGATAATACAGATTACAGTTCAAGGGTTAGAATAGAATAGACTATTTTTATTAAAATAAAGTTTTACAAGTTATTCGATTCGTTAAGAATATTTCCCATATTACCAACATGATAAATTTTAATTTGGATCTGTTTTGTCCCCTTACCAATATGACCACTTCACGATACGACCACTAAATAATACTGTGTCAGTCCGTAATCCGTGTACAGGACCAGACTACGAGGATAATCCAATTGCAGAGAGTGTAGCAGGGAGACCTTCTTACCTATGCTCTTTACCGCTGCTTTTGAAGATGGCATAGAAAGTGTAACAGGGAGACGTTTTCTCCTATGCTCTTTATACCGCTGCTTTTGAAGATGTCTTTAAGCTTGTGGTTTGGAACAGACTCGGTATCAACGAGCGTACCGGGAGTTAAGATTGACACTTTGTGTTAAATGGTTGTGCTATTACTGTTGTGGTTATTATCGGAAAGTGTAGCGTTGGAAGATCCTCCACTAGGGGAAGGACGACCGCGACATCAGGAGAGTCACAGGGAGCCGCTGGATTCCGGTACCGCAAGCCCGTGGCGTGTGGACGTTCCTACAAGAGACCCTTGTCTAGGGACCTCTATCAGTTGATGATGATGCTGTGTTAAATGGTCGTTGTGTTGACAAAATATGTCTCATCATTTACAGTTCATAAAAAGGCTCATATTACGCGTACTACTGCTATCAGCGTCAAAATGGCGGTAATCAAGTTGCTTCAAAAACACGTCGTCAATCGGATATATAGCGAAGGCACTATGTTATAGTATTATTATATATCTATAGTTTACCGGGAATAGCAATATTGCTGTCATTACAAGAAACTGCCTAATGACGGAATATAGATACACCGACTTATAACATAGTTGATAACGAAGACAACGCAGATAAATTGACTAAAAGTGGCTGTTATCTGGTAGTTTTCTTTATATAGATAGGTATATGATTTTATTAAACTTTCATACCTATTGCATTAACATGCCATCGATACATTATATTTCTCACAGAACAGCTAAATATCTAATAGTGATAAAGTTTATCAAATTGTAAACAAACTTGAATATGTTTTTTTGCTAGGTTATCTGAAAAAGACATACTAGTTAGGAGAAAGCCGGTGTACCTGAGCGTTCTGGTTTTCCTTGGGACTTACTGAGGGTCTTCGGGCTACGGTTTTCTACTTATCTTTAAACCAAAGTTTCTTCATGATTGATTTATCTATGAATGTTAATAAACAATTTTTTTTAAAGAATATTAGCCAAGTTTATCATTATGACCAATATTTCCTTTTCCCCTCCAATTAAGCGTAATGCTTGTGCTAGGAGTAGGTACGACAATAGTGCAACGGATGGGGTTTCGGCGGCGACCTTTCGGGTTTACGTTAGCGCCTTTATCGAAGCTAATTCAATTCAATTTCATTTATTTGCAGATACAGGAACATAAAGGTGTAAATACATAGTAAAATATTACCAAGTATTTAACTGAAACACTTGCTTCTTTTAATTAATTGCAATTTAGTTCCTTCCAGTGAAGTCTTGTCCGCGTTGTTACGCTGTTCGTCGCTGGCCGGAACACGCCCGGGGCAGTTAGGGTCTGTCAGACACAAACCGTTTATTTTCATTCAGTGAATACTCCTCAATTAGTTACTACAGTTAATTAATTTGTAATCAATTTACAATTTGTACAGGCAATTGATAGGCACATTTCGAAATTTGCAAATTTTAGATTAACAAAAGATTCATTCGCTTATGTTTTGGTTTATGATAACAATTTTGATACGAATTAATTTTGCTAGTTAAAAACGTTCTATTGACCCCACCTACCAGTTGAATCTGTAGCTCGTAAGAGTACAGATTCGAAATGCAGACAGTATTCTTGGCATCATTCCACGCGGGCATGATTTGTATAGTAGGTAATTAGATAAGGCTAGCTTAAAGTTTTACTGTAATATTTTCAATATTAAAAAAAGAGATTCTAAATATAAAAGCAGAGTGGGCAAACATATGTTTTGTAGCTTAGAATATTATGTGTGATGTTTCAGTGATCTTTAGCAGAAAATAGAGTTTTAATTCGTTTTGTTCTAGTCGTTATTGTTTGGAGTCGTAATACATTGAGCTATTATATATATGTACGAGTATATTGCTGCGGGAAGCCTATAGCTTCCGTACGTGGCGCTCTATCACGCGGGCTTAGCAATAAATCAGTGTCGCCATCAAACGCCCGACGCGACGGTGTCCTTTGAGTCTCCTCCGTGTTTGGTTATCAGTATACCAATTTCATCCTATGTCAACGTATTTACGGTAGTATCAAAGATTTGGCTCTACTCCGGTACGGCTGTATGCGCGATCAACGGAACAAATATAAATATTATGAAATGTTTTATCATTTTAATATGAAAGAGAAATAATTAGCTTTGCTGAACCACTGGAATTGTCATTATTACAGTAATAGAAAAGCCATGCCGACATCCAAACACAATTTGTGTCAGAAAAGCCTCTATAATTTAATGAAAGGAAGGAGCCGAAAAGGAAAAATAAATAAATAGGTATTTTCCGTTCCTCCCGAAAGTGATTTCTTTCCTCTACTCTAATTACTTACGATCCATTTACTTTTAATTTTCTTTCTTGCAACAGAATAGCAGCTACAGTTGGGTATTTTTACTGAGCGTAAAAACAATAGTACCGACCTAGTGTGGCGTAAAATATAAAATCAAATAAAGAGATACTAATATGTCATTGCTGTTGTAAATTAGTTTTTTTACTAATAAAAATAAATAGCTACTGCATTTTGTCCATTTTCTCGTAAAAGTGAAATTGTAGGTAGGATGTCTTGAGTTTTTACCCTTTCTGTACGGAACTTTAAAAAGCGGTCAAGTGCAGTCGGATTCCCACACGAAGGGTTCCGTACCATCGTATATGAAAACTATGTACGTTTTTTATTTTTATTTATTTGGATGGCGGCTATAGAAATAATTTTTACTCTGTGAAAGCTTTACCTCTCTACCTATTATGGAGACGCCAAATGCTAGTGACAAACAAGCGTGTGGAGTGACAAGATGGGCGTATAGAGAGAGAGAGCCAGCGCTTGCCCGACCGTCGCTATTTTATGAAAGCTGAAAGTTTCTCTGCGTTCATCGTTAATAGTTCCTCCCCAGCACAGGGAGGAACTATTAGCGACTATGAAGTTTGGATCATGATGGCTTTGGGAGATAACAGGTAATGAAAGTGTAAAAAATCTTACGTCAAAGTATAAAGCTAATTTTGTTATATTTTGGTCAGAATAAGTAGAAATAACGTCATGCATTGCCAGACACTTGGTAGTAGGACAACCCCTGCCAGACGCCCTTAAAGTTTAATAAATTGTTAAAGTTTAAGGGCGTCTGGCAAGGGGTTGCCATGTTATCTCCCAAAATTACCATTTCGTAGTCGCTAATCGTTCATCCCCGTGCTGGGGACAGTACGCAATGAAACTTTCTTTCCATTTTTATAAAATGACGAGGGTCTGGCATCCCCGGCTCTTAGTTCAGTATACTTGCCGACGCTTTGGAGTGTTCTGATTGGCAGGCAAGCCATCTGTGGTGTTTGCCGATGCTTGCTGTTTGTTGTTTGTCACAAGCGTGAAGCGCGTCCTTTACGGTCTATGAGATACAATCCGCCGAAATACAGACGGACGATCAGTGGAGGCTTATAATGGGGTTACTTCGCTTAAAATTGAATTGATTAATTATGTCATTTATCTTAAAATTGAATTGATTTAAAAAAGTTAAAACAACATTAATTAGTTCCTCGGTATCGTAATTAACGTCCTTAATTGCATTCGAAATATTCGGGACCATAAGCAAATTACAAACAACGCTGAACTGACGGCCTCCCGCCTCACAATATCAGAATAAATATGATGAAAATAATGATTTACATCAGAATATACCTACTTCAAGCCATGTAATCATTATTGGCTGAAATTACAAGTAATCAGTAGAAAGTAAGTTTATTGTATAGTACAAATAAGCAATGAAATTATTTACAAAAGCATTATTAAAAACCGGTCAAGTGCGAGTCGGTCTCACACAGGAAGGGTTCCGTACCATCCTACAAGATATAGGTAATACTTAATTTGCATGGCGGTAACATCTAATACAGGTAACATACGCTTCATTTTGAGCTCGACAATGCCTATGAGTAGCTTCAATCAAGGGATAGGCGTCGACGATGCTATAGTTGCCATGGATACTAACGAGACATTCAGGAAGGCTCGTTAGACACCACAAAAGAACCTGTAAGAGTTACGTATGTGAACGTAGTGTGTGCGTAAAGCCAACGAAGGCTAATTATGGGCTAATTAGTACTTGCCAATATCGTTCTACATGTTATATTAATTATATCAAACATGTTACAGTGAGTGTGTGTATAAGCACTTTGGATTTTGAAAATAGGTCCAATCTTAACTTCAAAAATCAAACGTACTTTGGAATTGTTTCGAATGTAAGAGAAAAATATTTGTGTCTCTACCTTACATGTAGGTATGTATTAGTACAATACAATATAATAAATAATATTTGGTACCTACTAAATCTGCAGGACGTAGTTAATTAGAGGTTTAGCGCCCTTTTATTATGAAGGAAAGGATTGAATTCAATAATCGATATGTCGATAACTTTTAAGTTTTTGTACACTTAATTTTCAATTACACAGCGTGTTATGGGATAATACCTCGAATGATCCCTTTGATGGGAAATGTGTGTTGTGGTTGCGCGCCCGTTGCCTTCCATTAAATTATACAGTTAAATCTCGCACGCGTTAGGGTTCATTTAGACTAATTGGTCGCTCACAGTTCAGTCGTAGTCGAAAATCCTACTAATATTATAAACGCGAAAGTTTGTTTGTATGTATGTATGGATGTTTGTTACTCGTTCACGCAAAAACTACTGAACGGATTTGGCTGAAGTTTGGGATGGATATAGATACATAGGCTACTTTTTATCCCGGAAAATCAATAAGTTCCCACGGGATTTTTAAGAACCTATAGCCATGGTAATCAACCGGAATGAAGTCGCGGGCATCAGCTAGTTAATAAATAAAAATTCCATGTGCGGGCATTGGGATTGAAAATTTCAATCTCAATGCCACGATACATTTAATTTACGCATTACACGCGTCTGGACCCCCTTCCTTGCTACGTCTCCCGATAAATTCAATGCATGGAGTAAATTATCCGTAGCAAACGATTACAGCCAGATTTCTAAAGCCATTATATAAAATGTGAATTTCATGCTTTGAATTATAATTTTTAGTCCCTTTCAATATTCGGTCAGATTCGAGGATATTGGCACGAAATGTCAAAGGATCGTTCAGAAGTTACTGCTATTCAAATATAAATGGGATTTTTGATATAACGTGGACTTGGGAAAGGTTGACCCTCGATAACATTCATACATATATTATCTAAATGCTCGTCTAAGTGATGGTCTACAAATCTAATAAAAGAAATATTTTTGTAGGTATATCGTATAGGTTAGTTGGTAAGTTATTGTTAGCATCGGCGAAGTTTATATGTGATCATGAAAGCTTTTAATGCTATACCCTTTTTTTTGCTATGCCTTTTTTACCCAGTAATGCGTTCAATTCATAAAATGTATGATTAATAATACAACCTACACATAATTTTGAGATAATTTATTAAACTTGAAATATAACAAATTTAAGTAAAAATTGAAACTAAAACTTTAAATTACGAAATTTATAATTAATAAATATTGGACTTTTGGAAAATACTTTTTTTACAGCTTTGTGTTTCATTTTGTGTTACGACATCGTTAAAAGTTTGTATCTAAGTCGAGCGTGTGCTTTATCTCTCTGATCGGCATCGTCTATGAGAGTAGCTTCGTAAAGTAGGAAGGCTCGAGTGCTATTAATAATGATTTGATATTTCCTTTAAACGTTATGAATTTTCAAGAGCTCTTAATCTTAATAAGGGAGATGGATTTCAAGAGAAATATGATTCACTCTGATAAAACGGCCAAAGGCACTCTGTAGAAATTATTTGCCCAGACATCAACTTCTGGCGCAGCACTTCGCAATCAAAATCAGAAGAATTTAGATTTCTTGTTGAACTAAAATAGAAAAAGTTTCGATGTCTCACAACAGACGAAAACGTTCATTATTTAGTCTCAAGGCAGAGAACTTTATGTACTGTAGGTAGATACTTTGTGTAAATCAAAATGAAAGACAGACTCGAATTCACATTACGACATCCTTCGGTATGACAAATTTTGAAACTTTTAGGGTTCCGTAGCTCAAAAGGAAAATCGGAACCCTTATAGGATCACTTTGTTGTCTGTCTGTCTGTCTGTTTGTCTTTCCGTCCGTCCGTCCGTCCGTCCGTCGTGTCTGTCAAGAAAACCTATAGGGTACTTCGCGTTGACCTAGAATCATGAAATTTGGCAGATAGGTAGGTTTTATAGCACAAATAAAGCAATAAATCCGAGAACCGTGAATTTGTGATTACATCATTAAAAAAAATTAAATTGTGTTTCAATCTTCAAAGTAAGATAACTATAACAAATGGGATATCACATGAAAGGGATATTTACATGTATATTCTAAAACAGATATTTATTTATTTTTATGCACAACAGATTTTGATTTATCGTGCAAAATGTCGAAAAACACCTGAGTTCGGAACTCTCGATGCGCGAGTCTGACTCGCACTTGACCGGTTTTATCTAGGAAAGAGGCATCACGGTGCTTGTAGACTCCCCGCAATGTGCTCTGAGCTCTATAATTGTTAAGACTTAAGACTCTAGGTAGATTGATTGCATTTAAGCTGCAAGCCGACTGCAAAATTGCAGATGGGATGCAGTTTAATTGCAGTTGACACGACTGCATTGCAACTGCTGACCCTGTGTACCCGTAATAGCCGGCTGCTCGCGGGAAGTTGCGATGCAGTTGTGTCAACTGCAATGTGACTGCATCCCCATTGCCATTTTTCAATTGCAATTTTGCCATCGTCTTGCTGTCTATCTGTCTAGACCCTAAGTGATATGGAAAGCATTTACTTATGTAAGTAGGTACATTATGCAATTTAAGTAGGTAAGTTAGAAAATTTTCTCTGAAAAGAAGTCTGTTGTGTAGGGTAAGTTTTATTAAAAGCTTCAGGAGAAGGGATTCGGAACATGCAATTACAATATAAATACATTACTTAATTTTAACTGCTTTATATAGGAGACAATCAACCCAACTTAATGTTGTTATAACAATTTAGTACAGAGTAACTTGTTGCTACAAAAGTCAAACAAATTTAACAAGCCGCAACCAATAATTGCATTTTCCACTTAGCTGCGAAAATTGAACAGACACAATTCAATAACGATGTCCATGCGGATAATGAATTGGTGACCACAATAATAATACCCCCACACAATGTTGTTTATATTGAACGGATTTCGTAATAGAGTTACTTCGAAAATAAATTTCAAACTGGCGACAACAAAGCAAGTAAAATTCGTTTACACGTACCAGGCCATAATTAAAATTGCGGCGTTAATGCCATAATGAAATATTATAGCAAAACGCATTATAAGTAGGTACTAGGTACCAAACAAGCATAGTGTCTAAATCACAACGTGCCATAATTGAAATGTTTTCCCAAACCCAAAATTTCGTAGTTTAAGCATGAATCTGTTAAACTAGGGCCTTATTATATTTAAAGGTTAAGCCACAAGACGCAGTCACCAGCCGCAGTCACTAGTGGTTCCGTCCATCCGTTCTATCCACAGAACTCCAGATATTCTGTGGTTCTATCATTTCTCATTTTTCCTAGTCCATCCTCATCTTCCATATCAGAAATGAAAATGGCACTCAAGTAAAAATTGTCTGTACTATGTGAAATCGGCTCCTCGCCAGATCATCTTAGCCAGCCGAGCTCACTCCAGAACCCAAGCGGGAAAATGCGCCCATGCCATACAAAGTTATACAAGATCTCGTTCACAGCTTTTGGCGGCCACAAATTGATTTTTCTGTAGCCTAGTGGGTTGTAGCACAATACTCTCCAGTAGGTACTACTTACTTTTGGGTGAAATTCTCGAAGCTCATTGCGACCTTTACGTAGGGTATTAAAAAGAGAAAATAATTTCATGTAGGTGGAAAATATAAATTCGTTTCTTTTTCTTTTGAGAGCTTCGTTCTTGAATCATCCAATTATGCCAAAGTTGCGTTGTTTACACATTGTTTAGAAACAAGTCACGTTTTTACCTAAAATAGGGGCGCGTAAATTGGTACATTTAAATAATGACTACGATTTTTATTCATTTACTAGCTACCACCCGTGGTATCGTCCCCGTGAAAAGTTTGACATATCCAGCATAATTCCTCGCTTATATTGTAAAGGCAATAATATCTGTGCCAGCTTTCTAGGTCCAAGGGTTTGGGTTGGGCGATGATGAGTCAGTCAGTGAGTCGAGTTTAGGGTTCCGCACCTCAAAAGGAAAAACGGGACCCTTATAGGATCACTTTGTTGTCTATCTGTCTGTCTGTCTGTATTTTTTACATTACATTAAATTGCAAATAAATTGTAAAGTTTTCTTAGAACAATTTCTACCTAGCATATTGTTTAGTTAGTTGTTTGCTATATTAAAATTACATAGATACTAGTATATTTTTGGTTTATAATTATGTAAATGCAATGGTTATTAAGTACCTAAAACAGTGTGTTGTCTGAAAGCTTTGAAAGTTATGCAAAGTTTCGCGCTATACTAACAATTAAAATTTACAGTTATAAACTTTAATAAAGGAAAACAAAACTTAGACAAGGGGCCTAGACGTTTAAGTAAAACTCAATTAACTGAGTGTAGAGAGTTGCCATATTGCTAGATTTCTCACTTGTGTATAATATGGAGAACCAGTAGTGCATTTTGGCATTATTTAAGTATGGTTCACCAGCACTCTCAGTCATATAATGTAAAGGTATTCTGAGGCATACATATTATGACTTAACTCTTACGATACCTTATCACTACCCACATTATAAATGCGAAAGTGTATTTGTTTGTGTGTTCGTTGGTTTGTCCTTCAATCACGCTGCAATGGATCGGCGTGATTTTTTGCATGGATATAATTTAAGACCTGGAGAGTGACAAAGGCTACTTTTTATCACGGAAAATCAATGAGCTCCCAAACTTCTCTCAAATGAAGTTACCGTAACACTGATGACGTTATTTAAGTAGAAAATTTACACTAGGGTTTCTGGTTATTATAGTTCAATTACCAAGTGGCTGTTATTTAGTCATTAATGTCTTTACGAATCGTTTAACTTCCTTTTTAAGCAATATGTTTTCGTCTTTGTTATACGAGTAAGCTCTTCTACTACGTCCTTGTACGATGGGGTGAGGAGAAGGTTCGTCGAGAAGTTTGAGTGTTTTCAGTGATGCGATGTTGAACATGAAGTTTATGGCGGAAGGGTTTTTGTAACATTTTCCGATCAGCGGCTGAATAGTGACATCTGAAAAAAATATTGTTTTCCGGTCAGTATTTTAAAGTGATTTCAAATATCAACCAGTGTAAATTAAAAATTTATAACACCCCCGACAAGTGAAGGTTACAGTAACTATAATAGAGAAGAGTTGATAACTTTCAAACGGCTGACCCGATTTTCTTGGATTATAGCTAAGAACACTCTCGATCAAGCAACCTTTCAAACAAAAAAAACTAAATTAAACTCAGTTCATTAGTTTAGGAGCTACGATGCCACAGACAGATACACAGACTTATAACAACCCTCTTTTTGGGTCGAGGGTTAACAAGATATCTTTGCCCAGCAGTTGACGTCTATGTAGCGATATCTACATAGCAAAACTAAGTAGGTAAAATCTTTTAAATTAGGAGCAACTTACTGACTCCTACAACACACGAGAACATATCGATATGGCAATGGTTTATCATCGGTCTGTAGTGGTAGCTCTGCATATTGCTGGACCAGATCTGTGCACAGGCTGGGTCGTATGTATCGAGGCAGTACGTGGGGCAAGTGTGATTACAGGCCTGGTGTGCTCCAACTATGCTAAAGTCATATACTCGACGGCCAGTTAGAAGAGAAACTTCCACCTTTCTTATATTGCAATAGTCGTCTGGAATCTGCTCTAGTCCTAGAACAGTAGAGCGAAAAAGTATTAATTGGTTTCGACATCAGTTTTGTAGATTAATAATTTTTGGTTAAACTGATAATAGCATCCACTAACCTAACCAGTATTACAGATATGCGATCTTACTTGACTGTAGGGGGCTGGGAACCCAATGGTTGGGTGCGGGGCGTATGTATCGAAACAGTACGTGGAACAGGTGTGGTAACAGACCTGGTGTGCCCTAACGATGCTGAAGTAATATATTTGACGGCCAGTTATAAGAGAGCATACTCTGTAATACGAACCCTATCCTTGTCAAGGATGACCCTGTTTTATTATCTCAACGTTTCGTTCGATTGTAGGTACCTGTAAATCTGAACTGGCATTGTAACAGGCGCAGATAGCAAATATTTTGAAATCTCTGAGTCACTTTACGTCCATCCAGGGCCGCAGCTTCGCCGCACACCGGGTCATACACATTTGAGCATATTATGTCACCACACGATTCCGTGAACACCAAATACGGGAAGGCTAAAAGAAATATTTCTATAATAAGTTAAAAACATTTTAGTGTTTAGATGTGCAAATTCAAATTAAATCTTACCTTACCTTGGTATATTAAGAACATAAAAATCCTACCAATACACATTTTTAAAAGTAGAAGTTATACTACCGTACGTATAAATTCTACGCAAGTAGTTTTTCTTATTTGACGTGAGACGTATTTCATGATTCGTTTTATTGTTAGAATATAATTAAAATTTGCATCTTATTTTTAAACGTTTTTTCTAAGTTACTTTGTGATTGACGTTTTGTTTTTAGTAATTACGTCATTTACATTAAAAAATATTATTCATTATCAACTACTACTACAATAAAAGATTTTTATTTAGGACATTTTCGCGACAAGAAGATCACTCTAATCGCTTCGATAAACAGTATACAGCAACGTGAAATAGGAGTAAGAGCTTGTGAGAATCTGAAACAAACAGATTTGGTGTTAACTAATAATTATATGAGGTATCTACGATATTATAATTAAATAAAACATATAACTAAGTACTAACAGAACTGTATGTCGACATTGTGATAGAACTAAATTTGTACGCTGTAAAGTAGAGTGGTTTTTGGGATCTGAAAACATAATCAAAATATGAAAACATGTATATAAGTCCAACTATAATATATATATATCTAGTCTTAATGCTGCTCAGGAAAACGGGATCAATACTGGATATAAGTTGATTCAATATACTTAATTAGCATTGAAACAAGCAAATGACATAATAATAATAATTATTATATGCTGTCATGATAAATACGTAGATAGTTAAAAATATAACCTTTGCAACACTATCATTAAAGTACGCTGGCATCGTATGTTGCTGTTGTACCATCCACTCTCATAAACTGCATCGGCAATCCCTGAGCTCTACAGATGCGGTGGTCATGAAAAATACAATATCGTAAACTCTACATACTAAAAGCCGTGATAGCCTAGTGCTTAAGACGTTCGCGTTTTATTCTTAAGGTCGGACATCTAACTTTTCAGAGTCATCTACGTTTTAAGCATCAAAATATCACTTGCTTTAACGGTTAAGGAAACCTCCATGCCTGAAAGTTCTCCATAATGTTCTGAAAGGTGTGTGAAGTCTGCTATTCCTCACTGAGCCAGCGTGGTAGACTATGACATAAGCCCTTCTCATTCTGAGATTCGTGCTCAGTAGTGGGCCGCCGATAACTCAATTATAATTAACAAGATAAAACTATAAATATCATCAAAACACAAAGTGACGGAACATAATATAAAACCAGCAAGTATTAGGTCAAGCTAATTTGTGTAGACCCCTACACTAGAATTATATTAAGCTTTAGTCTCACAAAAGAAGACATAAAAATATTATATTCTATTTAATTATCGCACGAAAGCCGGCCTTAAAAAATATGTAATAATTTACTTACTGAAGTGAAAATATCGTCAGCGTACCAACAGAGAATGCCAACTTGAGTTAACGCTGCTCCAAGGAAAAATTTATTACTCATCGCCATCCACGGATCTAAAAGCTGTTTGAAAAAGTAAAAATTCGTTAAAATTTATTTTAATAATTTTAATAAAATTGCTGAGGGATAGAAAATAACTTACGATATTGAAAACAACGCAGCAGATGTTCACGGAGCTTAACAGGACGTTGATTAAAAATACGACGGAAAAGGCATCTTTTAAGTCATTTCCGTATCTAAAAAATGTATGATATTAATAACTTTATTATCAGTGGTGGGTACTACTTACCTATCCATACTATACATATTAATGTAATATTATAATGCGAAAGCCTGTCTGTCTGTCTGCTAACATTTCACGGGCCAACCGCTTAGCCATATTTAAGGAAAGTTACGGAGATATAGGCTATTTTTTGTCTTAGAAGAAGTCCCACGAAATTCTTAAAAAACTAAATCCACGTGGAAGAATTCTGGGACATCATCTATTTGGTAAAAAGATAGCTTTCATCCCAGAGATGGATGTGTTATACTTTTTAACCCGGAAAATCAAAGCGTTTCTACAGGGTTTTGAAGACATCTAAATCAATCCGGGTGAAGTTCCCGGACATCATTTAGTAGATACTGATAAATTTCGACGACTATTTATATTATATTGTGCATTATTTGACCGTTCGGTGGTTGCCAATGTTAAAAATAAGCTTACGTAATAAGTCTTTGATGTATTTTAATAACTCCGACAATATCATCAAAGCAATCTACCGGCTGATTATTATTATGATTCTCTACTGCAAGGCGACGTATCTCCAATTGCAATAATCGAAGCAGCATACTTATGTGACTAGCCATGGTCATGAACAGGATATCTGAGCCTAGCATAGACCAAACTGATACCACTCCTGGAAAAAACGTTAGGTCTGGTAAAGTCTTTTCATTGGGGAACGGAAAAATTCCTACAGACTTCTGCTGGCAGGGCGTGTCGGACTTGCATGGACTTAAGTAACTTCCCCGTGTCTGTCAAGTTAGGATGAAGTCAGCCACACAGAATCACTTCATGTTGTTTCTTATGCCTCTCTTTTCTTTTTCCGCTTCATAATGGCCCTAAATGCACGGGTACATTTATCATTCTTCTTCATTAGACAGTACTATGTACGCTATCAGGTTTAAGGTTACTGTTAGCTCCTTGTGCCACCTATCTTCAGTGCACGTGCAGGTTATTAAATTTTTGTCAGTCAAGTGTGAGTAGGATTTGTTCATAAGAAAGGTTCCGTACCACCGTACAAGGACATTTTTAGTATTTGTTCTCTAAAAACTTCAAGTGTCTTCCTATTATGGTCCACGAGATACAGCCCACTGACAGACAGATGAACGAACAGACGGACGGACGGAACAGACGGACAGCGGAGTCTTAATAATAGGGTCCTGTTGGAACCCTTCCGGTATGGAACCCTTAAAAATTACAGGTTTCGCAGGTTATAGTTATATTGTATTGACACAATTTTGTTTTCGTCCAGTATTTTAGGATTTAGAAGTCTATAATGAAGCTATTATTACCTGCGTAAACTTCAAAGACAAAGGCAAGTTCGTGGTATACGGGCTGCGTCTTATCAAAGGGATAAGATAAGTGCCAGATGTAGCCCAAATGAGCAGGTCCTCCTTGAATCTTGTGGTATGTGTATATCACAATTGGAGTCAAGTTGTACAACCAAACTCCCAGTATATTCCAAAAAGCGTACCCTGCAATAATGTGTAGGTACGTGCTAGTTATATGTTTAAAGTAAACATTAAATTGCTTACATCCGTATCACACGTCTTCTACTACAGCGAACGAGGCAGGGAATAAGGGACCAATTTTATAAAACGGACAAAATGGTTTGATGATAAATAAATTCAACGATGTAACGCAGCCAGCGTCCTGGGCACCCTACCTCGTTACAGTGATTTGGATGACATTTTCGTTTTATAATTTTTATATTTAAGTATTTATAGTATTTGTGAATATTGTTATAAACTATAACACACATTTAATGGAACTGATGATATGAAAAAGGTGAAATCACAAAAATATTTACAGAACTGTATGATCCGTAACCGCGAGAGTTTTTCATTCTTGATTTCAACTGCATCCTTATCTTGGTCAGATGTTGGCCACAAGTCTTCCAACTTTGTCAGAAGACTACGAAATATATCCTTCGTCCACCAAATAGTTAGAAGTTTACCGAAGCCTTAAAACAAATGTATAAATAACTGTAAAATTATTCTTCCTGTAATTATATGGAGTAAAGACTACCATCCATAACTGTGTACACTTGTACTGTGTTTGACCAAGTGCCTACCCTTGTTTATTTAGTATGTTTATTTTAGAAAATCTGTTAAGTGAACTTAATTAAGTTATTTAAATGTAAGCTGTTGGTTTCCCAATACAATCAAATAATTCTTCCAATTCTTTTTTTTAAATAACAAGTGTAAATTAAAAAATTGTAACACCCCCGACAAGTGAAGGTTACAGTAACTAGAAAAGAGCTGATAACTTTTAAACGGCTGAACCAATTTTCTTGGATTATAGCTAAGAACACTCTCGATCAAGCACCTTTCAAACAAAAAAAACTAAATTAAAATTGGTTCATTAGTTTAGGAGCTACGATGCCACAGACAGATACACAGATAAATACGTCAAACTTATAACACCCCTCTTTTTGGGTCGGGGGTTAATAAAATAGCGAGCAAACGAGCAGGCGGGACACCTGATATTAAGTGATTACCGCCGCCCATGAATGTTTGTAGCACCAGCAGAGGTACCACCGATGCCTTGCCGGCCTTTTCAGGAATTTGTTGGTCCACCCCTCATTCAATCTTAGATTTTCTTCAAACTGAACTTACTCATGGTATCATATCCAACAATATGTAAGCTGGCCACAAAATCCTCCACTGAAGACGATGTGACCAGTTTGTTAACAACGTAGTTTACTTCACCACTGACTTTTAAGAACAATACAAGTGCTGACCCAATAAACCACAATTGGTTCCACACTTTCCAAAACATCACAGTGGGCTGTTCGTCAATAAAAGAAATACCTATTTTTCGCGTACAAAAGTTGCATAATTTTAACGTTTTGTGAATTTCTTGTTTCGCTGTTTCTTTGTATTTAGCAAACATCCTGGGCTCCAGAAGAGTGTAAACTGTCACTTTTGGACTTAGCATTTTCTTTTTATTGCAACTTTTACTAGACCAAGAGTTTGTTTGAATAAATTATTTAAACGTAACTGTGATTCAACAATTATGGGGTAAGGGATATAGAGAGGGGGTAATTAAGTTTAATAATATAGTAGTCGGGTAATTCTACATTGCGTCAATCATGTCAATCAATTGTATGGGACATAGAGAGATGGTAATTTAGTTAAATAATATAGTAGTTGGGTAATTCTACACTGCGTCAATCACACGTAGGGGGAGGTGGCTCAAAACGGCCATCTTAACTTTGAGTAAAAAAATATATAATTTTAGTACTGCTGAAAAAGAGTTTATTAATATGATATGAGAAATTCAAATTCTTGCAAATTGAAACATATGCAAAGTGGATTATTCCGCGATGTCGTCCGCGTTGATTACAAAATTTTACAATAGAAGTTTAAAGTCCAATAAGGGATTGAATTTTCAAAAACCCATTCTTATCGGCTTGCCAAAAAACCCCTTCTATCCATTAGTTAGAGCTGCGCATTAATAGATCAGTCAGTCAGTCAATTACAGCAACTTGTAGAAAAACCGCTTTTCATGAGCGGCGCCGGTGCCTAGAGCGGCCATGGAGGTAAAGGCAACGTGGCCAGCCCGATAATTATTATTAATATATATTTTTTAAATTTAATATACTTGACGAAATAAAAATGTCCAAAAAATATACAAGAAAATTATTTATTAATAAAATAACAAATGGTTTTTTGAAACAATAAGCGTCATAAAAACCTTTAAATATAAAGAGGTATGATCAAAACAGGATGAACTTACCTTGCATTTTACGGGGAAAAATATTTTTCTCACTGTAACCACACGCCATCGTTCCCACCCTACCGAATGACTGCCCGGTGCGGGGTGAAGGGTTCCAAAAGCAGCAACCTTTGCGCTATCATTTGAAATACTTAATCGCAAAATGAAGAGTGATTGCTTTGCCCCCTATGACCGCTTTAAACACACCTCCCCTGGGCTAAACTTTAACGGAAGTGAGGTTATACGAGTATAAGCATCACATTTTGCAAAGTTTTTCAATTGTACAGATGTGTTGATAAGTAGGTACTTTTATTGCATAACATAGAAGTTGCATGTAAACTAGCATAACATAGAATAGTTATAGCAAATAACTTCATCGATGGAAATGATATAATACAGGTGTTAAACTGCAGTTTGGGCACAATACTCACTCACCAGTCACTTATTGTGAGATAGTTTGAAACAAACCCACCAAGATGTCCACACAAGGTAACTATCTCGTATAAAATAACGAATATTCTTTTTAATTCAATCTGCCAATTCGCACTAAGCCAACCCGGTACTTCTCATTCTGAGAGACCCGTGCTCCGTAGTGAGCCGGCAATGGGTTGATCATGATGATGATGGTTTTTTTTGTTACATATTAACTTAGTAGACTCACCCAATTTTTCGATTGCTATAAAGTTTCTGGACCACTCCTGCTGGTTGCCGAATAATACTTTCCCTCAAAATTATTATTCATTTAATTTGATGGAACTTCGTAATACTTATAAAACTTTGTTCCATTTACTTTAACATCGTCATTTAAGTTTTATATTAATAACTAGGCTGGTAGATAGGTATCTACTCGGTTCGTTGGTTAACTCAAAATTACCTGGTCTACTTAAAAACTTTAACTTTCTTACTATGATAATTATTTACAAAAGATAAATACATAGACTGCTAAAATCATAACCCTTCCTTTTGGCTTTGCCGCAGTCGGGTAAAAATAAATGGATTATGACAAATAACACTCAATTCAAGCCCAAAATGGCAAAAATTACACAACTTGTACTAAACAAGGAGTGCCTACATTCGTATTTAGGTAAATAGAACTTGTTAGCAATAAAGTTAATAAGGTAGAAGTTTAGGACCCTATTTCCTTTTTGGTGTAATATATTTGCGAACTGAGTGCCTATGTTAGGCTATGCGGCGAACATCAATTTCCTGCAACGAGATTCGGCTCAGCGTACGTCCTCACTAACGACCCACGCTCTATTTATTGCCAGGACCGAACGTGCTTTAATTTATTTTACATTCGTCTCCTTATAAATTTCGGAAATTGACTGTTTATAATAACTACACAATTGAATGTTTTCAGAGTTCATGTATGAAGATAATATGTATATCCTATTTAATATGTGTGTGTGAGTTTCTTTGGTCCACCATAATTTCTAAATGCCTAAATAGATTTGGAACGTAATATGGAGTATCTTTAGAATTTACGTACATCATCGCGAGTGAGACTGGTTATGTATCTTTTCGGTAGGAAAGTCATTCCGAACCAGTGGTAGACTATTTTGACGATTCAAAAGCATTTTTAAAGTTTAATTGAATAAAAATATTTTGAATTTGAATTTGAATATGAAAAAAATTGAATATGGCAATGCAGGCGTGTTTTAATTTTTTTTATTATTTGCTAAAATGTACTTGTTTTTCTTACATTTGCTTAGTAAATTTTGTACTAGAGGTGATAATATTGTATGTAGGTAAATAAAAAATAAGTCTTAAGTGATTAATAAAGAAATACTTTAGAATTAGGCAATATAAGTTCTACATTTCCTGAGGATGCTCTGGTGTCGAGGACAAACGTGTGTCGAGTGGTTTTGGGATTTGTGTGGTAGTGCTGCGTGGTGGTGGTGTGTATTGCTTGCTTGGTGGCTGGCTTTTCCTGCGTGTGTATTAGTGGAAGGGCGGGTGGTGCATGTCGCATGCTGCATGTTGCACCATACAGATTTGTTTGGTTTAGCGGATTATAGCTAATTAAGCTTTTGGTTCCTTGTGTATCATGGTCTTCCGCAAAATAACGCCTATACAATATCAGTTGAAACAACGAAGGTTGACTTTTCACCAGACAGGAATGTGTGAGCTATGACGCTATGTATGTAGCTATGTATGAGCTATGAGGACGCGAAGCCAGGTTCATGTTTGAGATACACCATTAAGATTGCATCTAGGTAGAAATCTAGAATATGAGTCGTTAAAACGATTTTTAAAGAGATCCTAAGTTAAAGCAATCCTTGGAAAAATAAAGGTTATATAAATCAAATTGAAAACTTCCTATGAATTCCTGAAAATGGAATCGTGGTTATTGAGTAAGTAAGTAGTAGGTAGGTAACCAGCCATTTCGTTATTTTTCCTTAATATTACTTTGCTAGTATTTCATCTCGTGAACGGAAACGTTTCAGTGGCTTTGTAATCTTAACGACCAATCTAGAGGTTTAATTAAATTTTCCTCTTCATTCCGCACAGTATTCAAATGAACGTTAACCTAATATTGTAGGTATTGAAGTTAGGTTTCAAAAAGTATAAAAATCTTGGCAATATTATGCAGTATAAAAATAATTAGCTGCTGTAATAAAGTTGTAACTTATCATCCAAGGAAAGATCTAAGCCGAAACCTAGTAAACGCAGGTACCGGGCTCAAGAATCTCGGCAAATGTTATGGAATAAGCACAAGGTTCCAGTTCAAAAGTGGCTGTACGAAAAATCAAGATTATAACGCAGATGGCATTTAATGAAAGCGAAAAATTTGTAAAAGCATTTTTGTGTCCAAGCGGCATATGCTACAAATGACTTTCCGATTATTTACCTAGTTGAAATTTAGTAAAGATCTAAATGAAAATCGTAATTTTGTCCTCTCTGTGTTATTATTAGAATATCTCCAAATGCACAGTTAAAGCGTTGTTGTGCGTATTTACACATCGATGATTTACAAACAATCTCGTAAATCAGTTCGCTCATGAGCAGTTTACCAGGTTCTCAATACACCAGACTCGCAATTCACCCGATTCTCAATTCACCAGATTTGCAACTCACCAGATTTTCAACACAACTCACCAGAAAAACAAAGTACTAGTAAAACAAAAACAAATTAAATGAATCAGTTTGCAAGCGATCAGCAGAAATGTTTGGGAAACTCGTAAATTAGGACTTAACAATACAAGTCGATATACTTTTTATAAAGCGGTATAGTCTAGTGGTTGAAAACGTTAGGTTAAGAGGTCGAGGGTTCGATCCCGGGCACGCATCTCTAACTTTCAGAGTTATATGTGCGTTTAAAGCAATTAAATATTACTTGGTTTTGACGATGAAGGAAATCATCGTGAGGAAACCTGTATGCCTGACAGTTCTTCATAATATTCTCAAAGGTGTGTGAAGTCTGCCAATCCGCACTAGGCCAGGCGTAGCAGAATATGACCTAAACTCTTCTTATTTTGAGAGGAGACTGGTGCTTAGTAGTGGTTTGCGGATGGGTTGATCATGATCTTACTTTGTTAGGGTTCCGTACCCGAAAGGTGCCAACGGGACCCTATTACCAAGACTCCGCTGTCCGTCCGTTCGTTTGTCAGCGGGCTTTATCTCGTGAACTGTAATAGGTAGAGAGTTGGCTGTAGGATTATTTCTTTTAAGGTAATATTTATGTGCAGCGAGTGGAATCTACTTTTTGCCTGTAGCATTAATAAAATTGTACTTTGTCACTACAGTAACAGCAGTTTAGTGGGTTTAGTTCAGGCGAGGCGACCCTGCGATACAAGTATAATATAAGTAAATATTTTATCAAAGAAGATTGTTTCCTGTTTCTTGCCAATCATTTTCTCATTTCGTAATTTAACTTTCAGGAATTTCATTTGACGACGCGCGTAATAAGCGAAGTTATTTTATTTAATATGGTTTGAAAGGGTATACTGTACAGGTGGTCCCATATAAATTTGGTGAAGATCTGATGGATATCTTCGGTGATGGAGAACAGAACTCCTCAATAGATCAAGAGCAAATTGCTTGCCATCAGTGTAATAGCTTAGTAAACAGTATGGTTTTAACTGGGCATAGCATATTATAGTACAGTGGGGCCACTAAAAATTGTGAAATAAAAAATTTTCAAAAGAAAAATAAAACCGACTTCAAAAACCACAAGCACTAAAAAGTAATAAATAATTTTTGTTTAGTTACACGTGTAATGTACCTAGGTATGAAGTCGGGCGAGCTTCACATTCGGATTTCTAATTTTGTTTTATCATGCTTCTTTTGAAATTTTTTTGACTCATTCAAACCTGCGATGGACAACTAAAAATCGCTACTTCCAAGAATAACTCATCAAAGTGAAACGTATTATAAGTTATACAAGAGTAAATGTAGAGGTTAATGTTATCCTTTTTTTTATGTTATCCTTGATATAGTTATTCTCGGATGACAGCATCGTTGCGTTGGTGAAAAACTCCATTAATATGTAAGTATGTTATATGTAGATTAATAAGTTTTAAAAATGCTACTTAATAAATAGGTACCTAATGTCGAGGCAAGCTCATTTCCGCCTCGGAATCAGACTTCGTTGACAGTTAAATAGCACAAACAGCAAAAACCGCAAAGTTTATTATGAACTGGTTTTCAGCTGTCCAATCTTGTCTACTAACTTTTGAGCGAGTATTTTAATTATATACCGACTACTGTACAGTCTTCCAAAGTTGTGCTTGGATGAAGACCACGAGATAGGCATTGATGTCGTCAGCGAGTGAGTCGCGGAGATCCTACGTC
Source organism: Maniola jurtina (assembly GCF_905333055.1). NCBI lineage: Eukaryota > Metazoa > Arthropoda > Insecta > Lepidoptera > Nymphalidae > Maniola > Maniola jurtina. The sequence continues at coordinate 9,302,004 of NC_060032.1, forward strand.
CAGCTGTGGATGTCCACCAGTGAAAGCGACGACGATTTCAAACTTTTACCAATACTTGAAAGTTAAATATTTTGTAAAATTTATGGGGAGAATTCGCTAGCTCGACTGGTCCTTTATACTCCTACAAGCCAAAAGCGTGAAATTGATTGCAAGGTGATCGGTAGCGTTATAAGTGACTACATCGATTTTGGAGCGCCACCCCTAAGTGACTACTTACCTAATATAATTAATATGACAGATTCACTCTGCTGTGGCTCAAAAAAAATAGATAATGCTGGCACGATTGAGGGAATAAGTTATATAAAAGGATATATTTATTTTCACACTACAAACATTCGGGTCAGCGGAGCAGCGCTATTAATTCTCCCCAGGGCGACCCAAGAATTTTTGGCTTTATATATGTCACCGGAAGATAACAAGATTCGTAAGTTTGTAAATTTCCTAGGAAATTTATAAACTTTCGTAGGATTCTAAACAAGAGATAAATTATATTATTTTACGCTCACATTTTCGCAAATTTATCAATTTGCGACGTCTCGTGGTAAATTTATAAACTAGCGGATATCCATTCGTAAGATTCTAAACGGATCGACCAATCACAGAAGAGCTTTTAATTTTACGCTTCTTTAAAATACGGCAAGTAACACACTGCTCTCTTATTGGTCGATGTTGACAATGGCAATGCTTGTGTCCATAGACTTAGGTACAATCAGACCTGCCAAATTATAAATTTATCAGTTTCGATTACCTACCTAACAGTGTTTTTACTTTAAAACCTATAATACAGGATTACTTTTTTACATAATATGCTAATGATCCCAACATACCCCAGTCAAAATAAAACAACAGAAATCGTGTTATACGATATTTAATTAAAATTCAAAAAAATCGTGAGCCTCAGGCGAATCGCCAAAGAGACTATAGGTAAGTAAGTGCTTTATAAAGAACTAGATGATACCCGCGACTCTGTCTGCGTGGACTTGGGTTTTTAAAAATGCTGTGGGAACTCTTTGCTTTTCCGGGATGAAAAATTGCCGAAGTCAATTTCCGGGGCGTAAGCTACCTCTGTACCACATATAAATCGGTTAAACGGATAGACACTTAAGAATCCCGTAGGAACTCTTTGATTTTTCGGTATAAAAGTAGCCTATGTCCGTCCCCGGGATGTAGGCTAACACTGTACCAAATTTCATTAAAATCAGTTCAGCGGTTGAGCCGTGAAAACGTAGCAGACAGACAGACAGACAAAAAGACACACTTTCGCATTTATAATATTAGTATGGATATGCTTAAAACATGTAACAAATTAACAAAACAATAAAAAAATAAGGAAATTGAAACTTAAAAGTTTATATCGCAACGGAATTGAGTTCCCGATTATCTACTTATTGCAACACGTCAAAGATTTATGGCACCTCGAATTACACAAAATATTAGCTTTTTTACAATTGCACTTATTCGATAAACATTGTCCCTTAGAATATTTTTTGCAGTTGCATTGCTTCATTCCTTGCCCACCAAATGAGGAAGACATCGCAGCTATTTTTCTTAATGGTAACTTGGTCTGTAAATTATTTAATTAAAAAAAATATTAAAAAAATAGCACATAAAAAATGGAATTCGTGTTTATAGGTATAATAGTAAAAATATAAATCGAACCTCTGAAAGATCATCAATCAAAATTTCTCCTGGGGTTGGAAGGACAGCGTTTCGAGGCAACCAGTCATTAATGACTCCAAAAGAAGTGCCAACTTTGTATAGTTCATTCCTTTTCTCTATGACTTTGCCGACCACATTCTTGCTATCTAAAGGCCCTCTATCTACTTTTGGAACTTCGACTAACACAGTAGAACCAACATCAATATTTCTGAATTTTTTGGATGAATGTGCTGTCATTTTTTCTGCTGCTCTTTTCAAATTCAAGTGCGAGTCCTTCCTTTCTCTCAGGATGTTTATTTCGTTTGCGCACAAATTACATATCAACTGCGAACCATATCCTTCGTCATTATTTTCTGTTGACTCTCCACAGATTACGTGTGTGATAAGTTTACATTTAATACATGTATGGGCTCCAGATGATTCCTTGTTACATATGTGACAAAACAATCTATCTGATTCGCCAACTTCGATTTCGTGTGCAATCATGTCAAAGTCGTGCAAAATATGGTTTGTATTTGTGACCGTGCTTTCACTGCCAACTATGAGTACTTTGACTCTCTCAGTCTCAGTCATGTTTTCTGGCATAATAATTGGCTCAGTGGCAATATCAAGAGTTTCACGAAGATTTTCTCGATCGGAAGTTATACTTTCATCGTCATTTACAGTCTTATGTTCATTGTCATTTGTAGTTTCTAAGAACTTCTCCAAATCCTCTTCCATTTCAAAATGAGAAATTATATTCTTAGACAAACGCGTAGAAGTTAGACCGCATCTTGGATCATCTCCAAAAAGGGCTTTAAACGGTGTCCTTCCAATCGTAGAATGGTATGACGAATTTTTCTGGAATTGAGCGAAGTAACAACCTATTGACCAATTAGTGGAATTATTATCCACCATCCAAGCCCGAATCATGTTCTTCACGTCTTGGTTAGAGCGTTCTACACTTCCCTGGCTTTGGGGATATCTGGGTCTTCCATTCACAATTTTGCAAGCTGGCCATAAGCTTACAATTTCTTTCAATACTGATGCCGTAAACTCCCGTCCATTGTCGCTTTGGAGGATAATGGGACAACCAACTTCTAAAAATATCTTCAAAATCTCTATTGCAACTTCTTTTGCTTCTTTACTCTTTAGAGGTCGTAAAAAACAAAATTTGGTCAAATGATCTTGGTACTGCAGCATCCATTTGTACTCCCCATCTGGAGATGATTGAAAATCCACAAGATCTACCTGTCCTCTTCTATTGAAGTCATCGGAAATGAGTGGCTTTACGACTATCCCAGTTTTAGGGAAACTTTTCTTGGAAAGACAAGTATTGCACAATTGGAGAAAAATATTTATGGCAAATACTGGAACCATGTACTTGTCTTTCAAGGCGTGAATAATTTTGTCACGGCGTCCGTGACCTGTAGCAACATGTGCATCGAGAATTCGTTGATAGTATTGATTGCTTGAAACTATTTGTACCACTGGATCTTGCTGAGACTTCCTTTTCACTATCAAGACTTTTTCGTCACTAAAAGTCATAATATCATACTTTTTGGCGTGATAGTATTCTTTGTCTGTGGGCCGACGTCCCAAAACTTTAGCTTTATTAAAATTTTCTATCATTTTAATTACATTTTTAATTTTTTCCTCTGTCCATTCCGACTTCTTACTATTTTGGTTATAGCCACTATAAAACTTTCGTAGCTCTGTGGTAAATTTCACTTCGTCAACAATTTTTCTAGCATTTACCGTACTATCTTCACCATTTTGGCTGTCCGCAGCTTCTAGGTCACTCATTATGGGTCTTGTTTAGTAACCCTACTAAAATAAAACTATTTTCACAGTTCCAACACTGTTACAACATTAAAAACTTTATAAAAACACACGAGCAGCCGGTTTGTTTATGTTCCGTGGCGAACAATGGCGGTGGAGAAGGAGCACGTGACTTATTCAACCAATCAGAGCGCACGTGGCGTTTGGTTATTGCTTACTTTTTATTTTACGCGTGATTTTCGTAAGTTTATCAATTTGCGAAAATGTGAGCGTAAATTAATACAATTTATCTCTCGTTTAGAATCCTACGAAGGTTTATAAATATCCTAGGAAATTTTTAAACTAGCGGTTCTTGTTATTTTCCGATGACATATATAAATCCAACGTCCCCCTTGCGCGGGTCCGTTTGTTCAGGTTATATTGTAATACTTTGCGACCACCGACTGCCCAGTGTGTGATAAAATTGCAACCCTATTCAATGCTACATGACAGGTTTAATAGGTACTGCTAAGTCGCTCTAAGGGTTCCTTTGCAAAATTTTAGAGTGGTATGGAGTGTGGACTAGTTGAAACAGATCAACTTGTAAAGAAGAACAGGTAAATATTTACACCAAGGTTAAGAACATAAACAAAAAAACTAGTTGTCACAACTTCTACCTACAAAACCTAGTTACTTATAAAAAATTTATTTGCCTCTAGTCTCTACTAATCATGGAATTTGGAATTCTTTTTCTTTGCTACTAACTTTCTGAAAGGATTACGAGGCTATGATTACGAGAAACGACTTGTTTTTGACAAGTTTTTAGAAAACAATTTGTGAAAACGTTTTTTGCGGTCGGTATGATATTGGCTCACTACATAATATAGTACACTACATAAAAGCTATCATAAAAATGACATTACTCTGCCACTTATGATAAAATACTTATAAAATATGAAGAATATATAATTATACAGTGTATTGCCGATTGCGGTTGAGAAATTTCCTATTATGTACCTACTTTATTGCGACCATACATCGCCGTTGGGCCTCAGTTCGCAGATACCTCGGTGAAAGACAGAGTGGAAGTGGAAATACCCTGTGATTCGACCGGCACCATCGGGAGAAACACTTGGAGCTCGTTAGGAATCTACGGCGTCGGAGCTGGGTTTGATTAATTTAGGCTACTGTTTATAAACGTTAATTATTACCATTCAAAATCGGTAACCATACCCACGAAACGCTGGATAGCAAACCAGTAAGAGGAAAAGCTGCAAAGCTTCAACAATCAACATATTCCTTATTAACTAGTAAACAATGAAATAAGGTTTCCAGTAACTACCTAAGCAGGTGCCTAGTGCATTTTTTTTCCTGTCATAAAGCTCCATTATATAATGGCAGCTTTGTTATACTACCATCTAGCCTATTAGCTGATAAGTAATATTATTGTAGCTTAAATTTCTACTTGCCTGATGAATGTTTTTTTTTTAAATAAAAACGTACCTATATAGTAACATTTAGTAGGTCCAAGGCCGAAATGCTATTTCTCTCAGTGGAATGATTTAACGGGTTGGTTTATCAAAATAGTATAGAATAATTTTGCATTTTGCTATACTCTAAATTTGAGTAACGTTAACCTTCTGTTAAGATAAGGAGTTCAGAGGTCGTTCCTGTATATTGTCTGAAAATTAAAAGGGAGTTAGGGTTAACGATGATCATTAGATGTTCCTGATAACAGCTCAACAGACCGCGTAACGTGCTTTCCGAGAGCAGAGATAAAACTTATTACTAATTTTAGTAACCCCAAAAATCAGTTACCTACTTACTTGATATTCGGGTATTTTACATCATGTAGAATTCTGGACTATTCTCTTCAAGATAAAAGTGAATAGGCACCTTCTAGGCAAGTACGCCCCAACCTAGACATCATTGTTCTGTACTTACTAAGCTCGATTATAGTCCAGAGCAAGCCTCATCCCTTCATCGGTCTGTACGCTTGCACTACTCTACCGAGATAGCTTGTATCCTGGGAAAGGATATAGGCTACTTTTTATCCAAAAAACCAAAAGTTCCATCGGGATTTAAAAAAATATTTTATTATTGTTTACATGGACGAAGTTGTGAGCTTAATTTACTTGTTAGGGACAGAGATCGTTTTCATCCTGCCCGGCTAGTATGGGCAGTAGATAAAAATTATATCCCCCGATTATATCCACTTATGTCATACAAATCAGTGGATAAAATCGGGGATATAATTTTTATCTACTGCCCATGCTAGCCGGCCTGGACTATATCTATGTCTGTCATAGACTACTTTTTATCGCAGTAAGTGTTCCTACGGAATATATAAAAACAAATTCACGCGGATGAAGTCGCGGGCATTATCTCTATTATTGTTGAATAAAATAAAAATTAAATTGGTAATATTTGAGAAGTGTAAACCAATGTTAATATCAAAACAGCCGAGAACCGTAAATTATTATTATTGTAATATGATATTAGGTACAAATAATATTTCGTTCGAAAAATTAAAGCAATTTCGTTATGTTAAAATAACCATAAAATGAAATGGAGCAATTGTACGATAAGATTGGCTGAAAGGGTCTTCAGATTGTTTACACAACACATCTCTCTGCAATCTCATTACTTCTGCTCCAGACGTAAATCATTTCGAGTTTAGTATTTCTCCATAAAGAGCAAAATGGAGGTACTGAAACACGAGCGATTCTGTTATGACCGTCGTATTTATGTCATAATTTTGTAACCCAATTGTAATCTTACAGTACTTAGGTACCATTAATTTAAGTGAAAATGAGCTTTTGGGAACAAAATGATTACAATGTGCTCTTCATATCTAATTTGAACCGAGGATATGGAATGCCCTTGCAGCTTCCGTTTTCCCTCCACTTTAAATATAGGATTACCTACACGTACCTACACACCTACGTATATCTTCAAGTCAAGAGTGAATAGGTATCTTCTAGGCATGCAGTAGGTTGATTGCAGTCAAGCGCTAGTCTATAAATGAAAAAAAAAAAATCAGTCAAGTGCGAGTCAGTCACGACAGGTAGGTACCATACCATCGTAAAAGAAATAATACTTTTTAATTTTTTTAATTTTCATGGCGATATACATTTTGGAATTTTTATTATTTGTTGTTATAGGTGCAATAAAAATCACATTCTGTGAACATTTTAACTCTGTTATTACAGTTCACGATATACAGCCCGCTGATAGACGGACGGAAGGACAGAGAAGGCTTAGTAATAGGTTCCTCTTGGGTACGGAACCCTAGAAAGAGTTGAGTGTTATGAGGCTAGAACTTAACTGGAATACACCAGCTCTGTTTAAAAATTCCGAGTATCACTTCATATTAAATGTATCCAGGTAAGCAGGTTATGGTGTCGAATGCACTTCTTACAAAAACGTCCCGTTTCATTGTTAAATGCAGTCTCCTTTCTTTTATACGAGTTTATATATCTACCTATTACAACAATGAATAAATATGTATGCTATTATCTTTAGTAATTCCACACTAGATTTACCTATCAGTATATGTGAAGATATCATCGAAGATAAGTTACGAGATACCTATGTCCTAAGACGGAAACCACAAGGCTACGTCTGCAACAGATGCTTCAATATTGCTGGCCAAGAATGCGCTGGTTAGAGATATATATATGTATATATATGTATCCTTAGCTCAGATTTGAGAGCCTTGAGAGCAATAGCCTCGAAAAATGGGATCTTGGAGCTCTGTTGGTGTAGGCAATTATTTAAACCCGTGTCTTATTTCAAAGTTTCTATTAGTAAGTATACAAGAGTCGTTTGACTTCTGCACTAAATGATAATTCATTGGTTCAGGGAATCCTAAATATTGTTTCATGATTCATGATATAATATGATAATTATGTAAAATTGAATGCATCTTTGTTTGCTTGTCCCTTATGTGCACCTACTATTCATCTGATTGTGATGAACTTTGTACAGTTGCTGTCGGGACTTGCGGATAAGTTTCTGACATAGTATCAACCATCAACTATATTAGGTAGCTCCTAAGTCATTCATACAAAGTGATGCCATTTTGTATGAATGGCTTAGGAGCCATCTGATGGCTCACGAGTCACGACACGACACGACAAACGCATGCCGGGTTTTAGCTAGTATTAACCTGTTTATTACTCCTAGTCCTAGTATGATAGTAAAAAAAATGTGTCGAAGAACTTTCTCTTGCATTTAAAAATTTTTAGTATTACTCACGGAGTAAAGTTCAGAGGCTTTGCCCTCCACGTAAAGAGATAAGCCGATGAGAGCTCTCACATATTTTCTCCTCTCCCGACTTACAGCTCTAGAGAACCAATGAAATTTTCATTGAGTCTAGCAACAACAAATACATTGCGTTTAATTATCCCGGGATCCTAATCATACTTGCTTTTATTTTTCAGTAGTTTTGGGGAAATAATCTAGCACAATAGTGTAGTTGCATCTGGTAAACTAAATGTTGATTACTGGTTCGGTCCAAAGAAGAAGAAGACTTACAGTACCAGTAAAATTAATGCCCCTTTTAACTATTTCTATAATTTATAATGACTCCAATACAATTTGGCATGAAAGCCGAATTACAATACAAACACTAACAAACAAGTTAGGTACCTACAGCTAAACTTCAAATGGGTAACTTCAAATGGTTCAATGGTTCAACAACATAGGTATTTAATTTTATCATCCACTTTTCCAAAAACTCTTGTTGATAAAAATGAAATTCCAAAATGGAAGAAGGTCATATATATAGGTGTATGAATTTGAAATACATAGTAAGTACCTACACATAATATTGGATGTAATGCACGTATCAATTTGTACTCAGAAGCTAACAGCTTATATCCAGCATCGATGGCTTTAATCCCATTTCAGCAATTTGGAGGGATGATTAAAATTTAACCCGATCAGACATCGCTCAATACAGTTCGCTGCTCTTAATTTCTCAGCGATATTTCGATGTACAAAATAAAATTTGATCATTAAACGTTGAAAATAATTTAATGCTTCATTAAATTTTATTCATGTACTTAAATGTTGAAATCATTCTTGGTTGAGAATATTAAAAATTGGGAAATTCTTTCTTGACTAGCTGATGCCTGCGACTTCGTTTTTGTGGATTTAGGGTTTAAAAATCCCGTGGGTACTCTTTGATTTTCTGGAATATAAAGTAGCCTGTATCACTCTCCAGGTACCTATATCCTTTCTATAGCTATCTATATACTTACGTCGATCCGTTGCTCCGTTGTGGCATGATTGAAGGACAAACCGATAAACAAACTGACTGTCGCATTTATATTCAAGATTGTGACATTTGCCTATTAAAAAAAGAGGTAAACTTTGTATTACTACAACTACTACTACTATGAAGTAGTATGGGCTATAAAATATATCACGAGGACGATGTCGCAAGTAAAGGCTAGTTTAACTATAGGTTTAAATGCTAACATAATATTATTGTTGCAAAGATGACGGTATCAGGCTACCTTATTTTATAGTAGTAGGTACGTTCTAATACTTCTAGTAGAAGGTACTAAGTAGGTATAATGTTGTTTTTGAATTGGGGAAGGACCACAACTGAAATACAATTCAAACTTTATTTGCAATTCAAACTCAATATGTAGAGCGTATTGTAGCTCCTGGTCAGGACGGAATTCTCTGCAGAGTATAGTTCCGACACCGCAATAGTAATGAAAATGCAAATTGTACCCGAGTTTGTATATTAGTACACCTACCAGTATATAAGAGATCATTTGTTCATTTGGATAGAGGCAAAGAAATACATATTGACCTTTTTATGTTTCCGTACCTCAAAAGGAAAAACGGAACCCTTATTAGGATCACTTTGTCCGTCTGTCTGTCTGTCTGCTGTCTGTCTGTTTGTCCGTCCGTCCGTCCATCGTGTCTGTCAAGAAAACTTATAGGGTTCTTCCCGTTGACTTGGTATCATGAAATTTGGCAGGTAGGTAGGTCTGATAGCACAAGTAAAGGAATAAATCCGAAAACCGTGAATTTGTGGTTACATCACAGAAAAAAATTAAAATGTGTTTAGATTTTCAAAGAACGATAACTACCTATACCAGGTGGGGTATCATATGAAAGGGCTTTACCTGTACATTCTAAAACAGATTTTTATACATAATAGTTTTTGATTTATCGTGCAAAAGGTCGAAAAAAATACCCGAGTACGGAACCCTCGGTGCGCGAGTCCGACTCACACTTGGCCGGTTTTTTTTTTTTTCATTTATAAACTGCGCTCAACAAACACGTGATGATGCAACCTAAAGGTGCCCACGCATTTGAACTGCACTGCAGCGGAACTGCGCGTCGCGTCAGCGCCCCGCACGATATTCTTTGCAGCCGCGCCGCGCGGCAGTGACGTACGCGCGTCGCGGCTGGAGAGAATATCGTGCGGGGCGCTGACGCGACGCGCAGTTCCGCTGCAGTGCAGTTCAAGTGCGTGGACACCTTAAGATGGAGCGCGCTTGCCTAGAAGATGCCTATTCACGCTTTACTTAAAGGTACCCAACAAAATTGACACTCTTTATGAATGTTAAATTTATAAAAATAAACAAATTCTCAATCGCTTTGTAATTTAAAGTATTGTATAGTACTAGTATCTACTTCAACTTTTCTCTAAATGAAAACAAGGAAAATATGCAGCAAAGTTTCTTTATTTTCATACAGAAGCCTGCAACTCTAATGATAAGGAAATTTCTTAGTATTTTTTTATAATTATATTTTTCATGTCTAATAAGTTCAATGAAGACTGAAACATTTTCTTCCAGCTAAATTGTTAAGTTTCTCTATGTTATAGGAGTACTAATCGTTACACTGTTGAAATGAGCCGACAGCAGTAGGGGATCTGTCTGGCGCAAACGTTTGTTTTTAGCCCCCGACCCTAAATGATGGGTGTTATAAGTTTGACGTGTGTATCTGTGTATCTGTCTATGGCATCGTAGCTCCTAAACTAATAAACCGATTTTAATTTCGTTTTTTTGTTTGAAAGGTGGCTTGATCGAGAGTGTTCTTAGCTATAATCCAAGAAAATCGGTTCAGCTGTTTGAAAGTTATCAGCTCTTTTTTAGTTACTGTAACCTTCACTTGTCGGGTGTGTTATAAATTTTTAATTTACACTTGTCATTTAGTTAGTTACTTGCTTTTACATTGTTACTTGGTACTGTTAATTAATCCGTATTTATACCTATTAATATTATCACAAATGTGAAAGTGTGTCTGTTGGTTTATTTGCTAGCTTTTCACCGTCTGTTTATTCTGACGACACTGACAAAATTTTGTACAGAGACAGCTGGCATTCTGAGAAAGGCCACAGGCTACCCGTAAATCAAAGTATGTATTCCCTTTGGATTTTAAACAAGTGTAAATTAAAAATTTATAACACCCCCGACAAGTGAAGGTTACAGTAACTAGAAAAGACCTGATAACTTTCAAACGGCTGAACCGATTTTCTTGGACTATTCCGCGCCTACGATCCAAAGTATCTGAGTTTTCCAAAACATTATTTTCAAATAAATAATTATGTATCAAGGCAACGTCCATCTTGACAGCTTGACATTTGTCAATTAACATAATATTATGAACCTAACGGTTATCTAACCTTCTTTTCTACAAGAAAACTAGAAAAGAGCTGATATCTCTTAAACGGCTGAACCAATTTTGTTGGATTATAGCTAAGAACACTCTCGATCAAGCCACCTTTCAAACAAAAAAAAAGTAAATTAAAATCGGTTCATTCGTTTAGGCGCTACGATGCCACAGACAGATACACAGATACACAGATACACACGTCAAACTTATAACACCCCTCTTTTTGGGTCGGGGGTTAAAAACTAAATCCACGTGGACAATGCGCATCGCGGGCATCATCTATTTCGTAGCTCGTATCCTCGGGAAGCGGCGGGCATATAGGCTACTTTTTATCCCGGAAAAAGAGTTTCCACGGGATTTTTAAAAAGCCCAAATACACGCGCATGTGTTATATCTAGTAAGTGGACCTACCATCACGAGCCATGCTATTTTAAAAGTGATGGGAACTTTTAGGCTTTTTAGATCTATAAAGATGACGTTAGAATCTACAATCTTTTACTCGTTTGTAGTAAACTTTAAATCTTTTTTTTTTAATCCGTAAAGGTGATTGATAAAAGTCAAACGAATCTCAATTGGGCGCTGGAGGCTTTTTCGGCCGAGGATTTGCTTTTCGTCGTGATGGTTTACAAAGTGATTCCGCCTTTAGCTGAGAGGGACTGAGAGTTTTAAGGTGGTAATCACATTTTTTTGGATCTTTGCGACTGCGTAGAGCATTTGAGGAGATTTAACGCATTAAAGTATTAAAGCGGCTATTAGGACAAAAGTATGCCGATAATATATTATGAGGTCATAACCTCAAATCGATCCACTGTGAAGATATTTTCTGAAAGTTTGGAGATTTTACTAACCGACTTCTAAAAAAGAAGGTGGTTCTCAATTCGGCTTGTTTTTTAGGATTCCGTACCTCAAAAAGAAAAACGGAACCCTTATAGGATTTTATTGTCTGTCTGTCTGTCTTTTTTAATGCTAATCTGTTGAGCGATCTTTAACGGGGAGCGCGAGGCAGAGAGATAGTGGTTTATCTATTTCTGAAATTCAAATAGCTATTGAAATATCGCTTCGCACTGCAAAGTTTGCAGTTGCACCGTTTGTAGAGAAGTAAATATTCTGTATTTCGCGTAGAAGCGATTTCTATTCTTGAGAAAAGCGTCAGATACGAGTGTGTACCTACTCAGTAGCGAAATATAAATGCGGAAGTGAGTTTGCCTTTGTCTGTGTTTACGTTTCTTTTTCTGCTAGGTTTTCAGATGTAAGAAGGTTTTCTTAAGTAACAGTATTAAGTTAGTTAGTCTAGTTAAAATACAGGTATGCAAAGCCGCAGACGAAATTTTCTGGTAAAAAATATAGAAAAAATAATTCACATTCGGTATTTTATCATGCAATAGAAAATGACGAACAACAAGTTTAGGGTTACAAACAAGGGAATCATGTTCTGTCATACACGTACGTGTTAAAAATTTTACGGAACGAGTCAGTGTTTGAATACAACAAAATTGAAGTTGGTGTTTTTGGGTGCAAAATTTACGAGCTAACGAGTTTTGCGGAAATTTTTTGCCGGTTTGTTACGAGCTACGTTAATTTATGTTGAGAGCAACGCCTCTAAAATATGGCTGTTCTAGAATTCACTTTAAATTAAAAAGAAGTTAACTTCTGTAAACGTCTATTAAAGCTAAATCATCAACAGGTTATTTCAAAACTCAAAAATATACTCAATTATGTAGGTAAGTATAAGCAATTTAGGCATCATTGCCCAAAAGAGTCAATAAGAAGGCATTTATAGCGGTTTAGCTCAAAATGGAAAACTACGTACGTACTAAGCAATTAATAACCAATATTAATAATGGATTCAATGGATTCATAATATTAAAAAACTGGTTCCGAAGTACTTAACATCTTTTAAAATTTTATCTTACGTCGAGCCACGTCTGTCAAGAAAAAAAAATACCTGGGAAATCTTTTCTCGGCGATGTAATTTAGCACAATTCTTTCCAGTGGAAAAGTTTCAACAACAATCCATTACGAAAACTTCAAACTGTTTTTAACCCCTGACCCAAAAAGAGGGATGTTATAAGTTTGACGTGTGTATCTGTCTGTGGCATCGTAGCTCCTAAACGAATGAACCGATTTTAATTTAGTTTTTATTTATTTAAAAGGTGGCTTGATCGAGAGTGTTCTTAGCTATAATCGAAGAAAATCGGTTCAGCCGTTAAAAAGTTATCAGCTCTTTTCCAGTTTTCTTATAGAGGTTTTTGTGTCGGGTGTTTTTTAAAATTCGAGTTATACATCAACATCGTCATCGACCCATCGGCGGCCACAAATGAGTACCTACGGGTCTCTTCGCAGAATGAGAAGGGTTTGGCACAGTCCACCACGCTGGCCAAGTGCGGATTGGCAGACTTCACGCATTTTTGAGAACATGATGGAGAGCTCTTGAGCATACAGATTTTTAGAATTTTTTTTTTGAGATAGACATTTTGAGATTTGAGATTGAGAACTCCTCACGATGTTTTCCTTTACAGTTAAAGCAAGTGATGTTTAATTGCTTAAAACGCACTCGACTCTGAAAAGGTGCGTGGCTATTATCGAACCCCGGACCCTCCCAATTAGAAGGCCGAAGTCTTAATCACTCGGCTATAACCGCTGTATTTTACACTGTTATGACATAAATTCCTCCATGTACGACGGGTCTCGTCGTATATAATCGTCGAAATATCACATTTTACTCCTTATGAAATACTAAGCTTGATGTGATTTACGTCTGGAGCAGAACACTAATGAGATTGCAGAGTGACGTATTATGTGAACAATCTGACACCCCTTCATATAGAGGTAATTTGAATGAAACACTGACCTCTACTTATACAAGTACGCTGGACCTACTATTGCCAATCTGTTTTTGAAGCAACTTGATTTTGGCTATTTTGGCACTGACAGCAGCAAGCAGCACTTATCTACATGTACACTTATATTATACAAAAAGGGAAAGTTTGTAAGTTTGTATATGGCATAATCTCTGGAGCTATGACCCGATTTTGATTTCACTGATACAAAAGCTACATTATCACCGAGTGAACGTCATTTGAATTGGGAGCGTACTCAGAACTAAATACTTAATGAGACATCTGTCAACACGGAGACTGACACAGTGTCAATTTTAACTCTTGGTACGCTTTGTGGGACGCTTAAAATCGGCACAACAAGTGTAATTTAAAATTTATAACATCCTCGACAAGTGAAGGTTGCAGTAACTAGAAAAGAGCTGATAACTTTCAAACGGCTGAACCGATTTTCTTGGATATACTAAGAACACTCTCGATCAAGCGACCTTTCAAACAAAAAAAAACTAAACTAAAATCAGTTCATTAGTTTAGGAGCTACGATGCACATATACACACGTCAAACTTATAACACCTCTCTTTTTGGGTCGGGGGTTAATAAAATATAATGTCGTCATTTGGTAATGGCACACCTCTTCTAACGTACTTTCATATATTTTGCTCATTGCGATTACCAGCATTTTACATGGGACTGCTCCCGCATGAAAACGTAGCACATCGCAGCATTTGAGTTCCGGAAAGAAAGTTTATTTTTACTTCTGAATTCTGTGGTGCTCAGAAAATATAACGAATGTTACTGTAATTACTTTGGAGGTGATTCATTTCATATCTTTAAAACTTATGCAAATTCAAATTCAAATTCAAATTCAAAATGTTTTTATTCAATTAGACTTTTACAAGTTCTTTCGAATCGTCAAAAGCATCTACCACTGGTTCGGAATGCCTTTCCTACCGAGAAGAACCAGCAAGAAACTCGGCGGTTGCTCTTTTCAATGATTTGATATACAATATTATGCCATGTAGACAAGCAATTGAAGTCCTGCGCATTGCTGGAGCGAATCGAAGTTCAGATCCACGCTTTTTTATCATTTACATAATCTTCGATAGTATAATATGCTTTTCTCAGGAGCATAGCAAATAGCACTTATATCAGTTTTTAGGAGTCCGTATCCTCCAGAAAAAAAGGAACCCTTATAGGATCACTTTGTTGTTTGTCTGTCTGTCAAGAACCATGGAATGCTTTTATACATGGCATAATATTGTATATCAAATCTTTGAAAAGAGTCTCTTGCTAGCTCTTCTCGGTAGGAAAGGCATTCCGAACCAGTAGTAAATTCTTTTTACGATTCAAAAGAACTTGTAAAAGTCTAATTGAATAAAAATATTTTGGATTTGAATTTGAATTTGAATCAAACCCTATAGAGTTCCTACTTCCAGTTGACCTAAAATCAGGAAATTAGGCAAGCAGCAATGTACCTATAGCACATTTAAAGAAAAAAAAAAATCGAAAACCGTGAATTTGTGGTTATGTACTTACATCATATAATAATTGTTATTTTTTGTACGATGATACGGAACCCTTCCTGTACGAGGCCTACTTGCAGTTGACAGGCACTTGCACTTGAGGTTGCACTTGACAGTTTTTTAAGGAAGGTAATTTATACCTTGCTGTAACTACAGCCTACATGTACACATGCTATAGCCAAATAGGTAGGTACTCACGTCCGACGTCGCTTGCGGCGCCGAGTTTAGAGCTCTTATAAAGCTTGTGGATCTCACAGGGGCTTTACTTAATGGACTTTATTTTTGAATAGCGTGTTTATAAAGAGCTGCGAATTTTAAAACGCGTCCAGCTAACATTAGAAACGTTGAACATTTACGTTGTAGCGGTGAAAATTTGGGATTTCAAATAGCACTGTTAATGGTTACTTAGCACCATAGTGTGACTATAAAGTTGATTTCAAACTACGGAATGTAATATAATATATAAATATCGCTCACCCTACTTTTAAATGTCACTGTTCACACTTAGATGTAATATAAAATGTAATAAGAAATTTAAAAGTAGCGTGATCGATATTTATATATTATATGATATTTCCGTAGTTTGAAGGCAACTTAATAAGTTCGGTTCGGACTATAATATTATTCAAGAGAGTTTGTCAAAATCCGACAGTAATCTGTCGCTCCTAGTTGTCTAGTGATGTTACTAGAGCTCAGCTTGGATACCTAATTAGAGTTTTTGATATAGTACAGATTTGATACAGTAACATATTATAATAGTATACAATATAGATACAATATAAACATAGCATAGATACAATCTTGGCCCTCTTACATGCTTCTTAGCGATCTCCATTAAGTTAGCTTAAGTGAGACCTGCATGCTCTATTACAGCTCTTAACTCGACCGCCGCAAGCTATGGGCGACGCAAGTACCTGCCTGAATTTTGCTGTAAATAAGATACTAACTTACTTTACACCTTTAGATACGTAATTTACTTTATGAAGCTTTAGATAACTTGAAAACAAGCACCATTAAGATTATGAACGACCAAGCGATTATCATATTATGTTTATATTCATACAGAGACATCGATGAATTTCGTTGTGTTGCCATTTTGTGATTTCATTTTAGAACATTTTTATTTATTTTATTTTACAACAAACTGATTCATTACATATTTGTTCCGAGTTTTAAATTCATACCATTATCGTTAAAAAGTGAAATATAGCTTGTGTAATTGAGCTTTTTATTGTGCTCTCCGCAATATTGTTACGCTGCAATTCTCACGAGCCCAACAATAAATCCATGGAGTAATTATTTAGAGTGCATTTTTACATCCTGATATAAATCCATAGTAATATGATAAATGCGAAAGTGTCTATCTATCTAAGTTCTATCTGTCTGTCTGTCTGCAAGCTTTTCATGGTTCATCCCAACTAGGTACCAGTTTTGACTTTATGTTACAGTAAAGCTTGCGTTTCGGGGGAGGACATAATATGCTACTCTTGGTCCCGCAAAATCAAAAAGTTTCCTCGGTATTTTTTAAAACCTAAATATACCATATATGAAGTTTTGGGCATCGTCTAGTTGGTACTTAAATAGCGTGAATACCTACTGGAAACGGACAAAAACTGCTTGCATTGCGTTTGGTTTGCTAGACTTATAAAAAAAGCCACGTTCCGCAAAATAGGCTTAAAACCCTCTAAGAAATCTGTCACTTCGACCTGATAGCAAATCTTTCAATTGGCGACGGACATCAGTGGGTCGTGAAAATGTCTCTTTGACTGATAAGGCGCTCCGTGATGGATGGATACGAAATTATTTGAACCTCAATTTAAACCAATGCTTTTGCGGTGCAAAATTTATCAGAATATACCTATCACTCTCAAATCTACATATAGACGCTTTTCTTTTAGTTCGGGGTTGGATTGAATATTATCTATAATTCAATATATCCTATATATATTTAGGTACCTATCTAGGCACCTATAACGTAATCACTTTCAATGCCAATTGTCGAGTAAGATTTCCCCCATTTTTCTCGATAAGCAGCTTACTTTCGGTCGAGAACCAATAAATTTAACCACCGTAGGTAATATTATGAAGGACTCGATCATTTTATTTGATGCCAGTGTATTTAGTTTATAAAAGTGTCATATACTTATCGCAAAAACTTTAAGCAGATAATTATGTTAGACACGTTTATATCCCCTACCATGCACCTATTTAAGGTCAGTTTAAACCAAGTTAAAGTTTTTATCCTACCAACTACCATACTAAAACAATTTTTTTTTGTAATACGTATTAGGTAAGTATGATCTTTATTTTTGGGAAGTATTTTCTTATAAGACCCGGTAATATTTTGTTCCTTTTTATTCTGAAAAGGTATAAAATATAATTTGAGTAAATTATTTCAAAAGAAATCCTTGAACATAAAAATAATCAAAGTCAAGTAATAAATTATCTTTTCGTTAAGATAACGCGCAATATTTTGAACATTATTTTATGAAGGATTTGCAGGAGTCGTGTAGCAATTAGTTTATCCGTTTTCACAAGTTCGAGTTAGAGATTTGCTAACTCAGTAGGTTGAAGCGCATAGACATTTTGCACGATTCCTTCCAGGTACGTGCGATTAAGCTAAACGGGAAGTGAAGTGATTGCGGAAATCCCGATCGTTAGTTTCAAAGCTAGAATCCAGCGGGGTCCCTTTACGGATTTCAGTAAATCGCACCTATCCTTTAATTTCTATAGCATTCTGGACACCTAGCGTTCACAAAGGTGAATCTAGAGATCGCACACGGTCGCAAACAACGCATTTCTAAAGCTAAATCCAATGGAATTTACGTCGCTGATATTCCGGTGAGTTTACGCTCAAAAAGTAATATTTAGACTATCTCATCGTACTTATTAAGTTATCTCATTCTACTTCATCGTACATATTAAGTTACGTGTTAAAAATAAAGCAATGTGGGATTTTTGTATGGAATTAATCATGTCTATCTGCGTAACACGACGGAAGACACCTCTATGTTTCGTCCTTTCGTACTGGAAAGGTGTAGGTATTCATGACGTCAACTAATTTTCTTACTTTGTCATACATCTTCGTGAATGACGCATGATACTTCTTCACGAGCTCAATAAATGTGACTTGTGGTTCTGATGGCAGATGATGTTGCCTTTCATCCGCGTTTTCAACACCGAAAAATACGTTCTGTTCAACGCGTACAGCTCTTGAAACTAGCCTCTAAGGAGCGATTAGCTTTTAAGGTAGCCACTATTCAGTAGCGGATGGAAATATCGAGCTTGAATCGGCTGGGAGATACCTAGAGAGGATGAGAGAGGATCGTGCTGTAAAGAAGCGTACGTGGTTTGTTGAATGGGAAAAAGCTCTGTATTACTGGATCGATGAACCACGCAAAGACCTGCAATCCCTCTGAAGAGCCGATTGGCACGAAGTGGCGCAGACTATGAATAACAATTTCCAGCGCCGGATCACTCGAAGGTCATAAAGCTGTTTGGGTCACTGAGATAGTGTTTGGTGACCTCCCTAGCGCTGTGGTCAACATTGTGGTCTTATAAATGGGAGGTCCTGGATTTCATTCCCAGTTTAATAAATTTCTAAATTGACACAGATCTGCGGGGTGATTCGCTAACTCAGTGTCTAACACTGAATGATAGCCACCAAGCTAATTTTTTTAATCCATTGAAGGTTTTCTACGAAGAAATATCTTTATGTCACCCAGTGACGCAGCAATGTACGACCAACCAACCTCAGTGGCTATCATTCAGTGTTAGACACTTCTTCTGCTGGGCTAACCTACCAGCAAAGACGTGTGCTTGAAACCGACAGTTATCACTCAATAAATAAAATTAGTAGGACACCTGAATCAATTGGTACCTATTATGCTAATGCCAATGCAATTCCTGTGTACCATTGAACAAACAAGCGAACCTCTCCTCTGCAGTTGTATACCAACAGCGCTCACTTGGCTGTAATATCCATCTCTGTTTGCAATTCTAATTGCCACTTAGCTTGTCCATAAATTAATCCTAGAATTGGAGAACTGAGTACACAATGTAAACAAAGGAAGCCTGTACACAGGCACATAAACAGAATAGAACATAATGTGGAGATAGTATGAGGCATTAACAGGGCTCTCTCCGTCACTCGCTTCATACAATCGTAGTTCCAATTTCCAATTTGAAACCGAATATTTTAACAGAAAGCTGGAAAACCACAGACATAGATATTAGTTTCTAGAATATGTCTGCAAAATTTCATGGACTTTGGTTGCTTAATATTCAAATGAAATTGGAACTACGTTTGTATGAAGCGAGTGACGGAGAGACGCCTCTTAATACACATCGAACAACAGCGATGTAGGTATGTACATAGCGATTTAATTAGGGCAAGCAAATAAAACAAACGCTATTCAAAATAAAATCAATATGAACAAAAATGTCAGGATTTTAATTGTATGCATATCTTTTTCTTTTTGCGCTGTGATCCCCATTGATGAGGGTCATAATTCTTTTCATTAATTTATAGTAGTCGAGATTTTTTTGAAACTGCCCGCGATTTCGTCCGCGTGGAATTCCGCGGGAACTCAACTGTCAAGTTAGTATAAGCTATTTCCATTCCACAGCCAAACCATATCCGTCATTGTGGCATGAAGAAGTAAACAAACATCCAAACTTTCACATTTCATTATAAGGATTAGGATAGGATTTGGATAGGATCAGGGTTGGATAAAGATAGGATGACAAATAGTATACGATTACGACAGGATTAAAATATATTGCAATCACTTAACATCAAGTGAACCGCCTGCTCGTTTATTCGTTTCTATATAGAAAAGCATAATTTTCTAAAACAGAACCAAAGGAATAGTTACTTTGTAAAAATCTTTAGTTTTGTACAATAAATCAATTGTTGGACAGTTTGACTAGTTTGACCCTCATCAGAGCATCCGCTGCCAAATGTGTCACATTGATTGAGATGTTCCTAATGGTATAACTTTATCGTGGATTTTGCAATCAATAAATTGAATATCATTAGATAAATTAAATAATGTTCTGATTTAGATTTCTTATGAGATGGCATCATATAAAAATGTAACTGTCTTACTTTTACATTTTTATGTAACATTTTATGTAATGTTATTTAGGTATGATGAAAAATCTTATTTTTACAGAATTTTAATGTGCCATTATTATTATACTCGTATCTACATTGCTGATAACATATAGGTACATATTTTAATAGTACCTTCTTAGCGGTAACAGGTTTCAATGCCTGTGCTCAACTTATGCGATATAATCGTAGAGGTTTTATCAGGACCATTTCCTAAATATTTTTTTAAGAGTATCTACTTTAAAAATATAGGTGGATGCTTAAAAAATAGAAAAAACGTAGGCAGTGTCTCATCACCGTAAGTTTCTTTTGCACCCTAAGGCATTAATCATTTCACCTCAAGATAAAAAAAAGTAGAAGGGCAAAATTTATATTTTACGTGGCGTTAGACCATAAATCCGTGTCATCTTATCGATATCACACTTCGGTAACATCATTTCTCTGATAGCCT
This sequence comes from Maniola jurtina, assembly GCF_905333055.1. Taxonomy (NCBI): domain Eukaryota; kingdom Metazoa; phylum Arthropoda; class Insecta; order Lepidoptera; family Nymphalidae; genus Maniola; species Maniola jurtina. The sequence goes on from NC_060032.1 coordinate 9,322,978, forward strand.
TGTGGTTAAGACGTTGGCTTCATAGTCGGGAGGTCTGGGGTTTGATCCCGGGCACGCATCTCTAACTTTAAGAGTTAATGTGCGTTTAAGTGAAGTGTAAACTGATGAGGTGTAAATATTCTCGCATAGTTGTTTATTTTCGCTCGAAATACCTAACCCCTTACGTAGTGACGTAGGTACTACCTATCTACCTACCTACCTACATACTCAAACAAAAGTACGTAGGCAGTATACCTACCTACTTTTGTTTGAGTATCAAAATTCCGTTACTAAACTTTGTTCAGAATATACTTATTTCTCTAGAATATAATCCATATACTAAAATAGATTTTGAATACAATTTTTGCCAAACGACGGACTAGTTTTCTGGACTTTTGCGTTTTTATAAAACAATAGCATCGTGGACTCATCTAGTTTGTGTGCGTTTTATTTTTAACCCCCGACCCAAAAAGAGGGGTGTTATAAGTTTGACGTGTGTATCTGTGTATCTGTGTGTCTGTGTATCTGTGTATCTGTCTGTGGCATCGTAGCGCCTAAACGAATGAACCGATTTTAATTTAGTTTTTTTTGTTTGAAAGGTGGTTTTTGTTGGAAAGGTCGAGAGTGTTCTTAGCTATAATCTAAAAAAATTGGTTCAGCCGTTTAAGAGTTATCAGCTCTTTTCTAGTTTCTTGTAGAAAAGAAGGTTAGATAATCGTTAGGTTCATAATATTATGTCAATAGACAAATGTCAAGATGTCAAGATGGACGTTGCCTAAATACATAATTATTTGTTTGAAAATAATGTTTTGGAAAACTCAAATACTTTGGATCGTCGGGGGTGTTATAAATTTTTAATTTACACTTGTTTCCATTTCTATAACTCCACGGAACTTTCCTGAAATACTTTCACTTCATAACTACAGTTTCGCTAATTTACTAAAAGTGATCGCATACCATCATACGACCCTCAAGAGGCGCAAGAGGCGCTTGCTGCTAATAGGTATATTAAATTAGAAAGTGTGTTGTTTGTTAGTTTGTTCCACAATCACTTTGAAACGGAATTACGGATTGGCGTACTTTTTTACATGAATTAAAACCTGGAGAGTAACATAGGCAAATTGTTATCCCGAGTTATTTGTATGTTTGTATTTCAAGTTCCCACGGGATCTTTCAAAACCGAAGGCGTGGGCAACATCTAGTTCATTATATTTTTTGAAAATTTGTGTGATGTACTAGCAAGATTACTTCGCAACCAAAAAATGCTCATGACATTAACAGAGGTCAGCGTGGACGTGACCTTTGCTCACGCATTTTCACGACGCCACGCGCCCATACTACTTGCAACCCCTTGTGGGCTTGAAGCTGGTAGCTGCCCTCGTGCTTAATCTAGTTGGTTAACGCCGTAGTGGCTTAACACTTTGACGTGAGATTATAGTTGTGTCTCGATCCACGTTATAGATCTAGAGTATCACCGTGATATTAAATCCACCCGTCATATGGCTTAGCTTACAATCGTCGTGTTACTTCATGTCACTCGGAATCTCATTGTGGCTATTAAGTAGGTACATATCCTGAAGGTCTGCTAGCCTTATTCGATGTCTTTTATGCTACCTGTCAAAATTTAACGCGTTTCATCTCATCCCTAGAATAACCAAAACTTGGCTCTTTCAAAATCAATGGTCTCATCGTAGTCAAGCGCAAAATCAATAAGCAAAAGCTCTACAAACTAAAGTTTATTGGCTGGTGACCGTTACGTAAGTAATAGTCAATTATAGGAAATTACCTACAAATTTGTTTCTGTCGACTTCGTTGTCGAGAGCGCTCTTCCTTTAAGGGTGCTTTAAGTGAAAGGTATTGGACTTCAATGGATTTGTAAGAGCCTTTGAAATGGCAATAGGAAGAAAGTGTACCTAGGTACTACTTTTTCCGTTCTTAGTGTTTAATAAAATAGTCGACCATGTTGGTATTCCTTTGGAGAAGGAAAATAAGCTTTTGTACGAGCTTTTAAAAATGTTCCAGTCTTGTGCTACCTATTTTATACCTTATTTTTCATTTTGATACAAGTTAGCCCGTGATTGTTATCTCGCCTGATGGTAGGTGATGATCTAAGTCGGAAGCGGACTAATTTGGAAGGGATATGACAGTTTCATTCAAGGCGTATCCTTGATCAGTTTCTACACGGCATCGTACCGGAACGCTAAATAACTTGGCGCACGGCTTTGTCGGAATGGTGGTCAGTAGCCACAACCGAAGCCTCCAACCGCCTAGTGACAATTTACGAATTATGAGTTCGGGAATCGAAGTCACTACTGCGCTAGACAGGCCGTCTATTCTAAGCTTAATACCTAATTATCCAATCTAATTGATATAAAAAAAAAACCTGTTGATTTTCTTTTTAGTTACTTACAAAGTAGCAGCGCTCTGAGATGGTGCCATATTTGTATATTTTATTAAATAATGATTTTTTATTATTAGATTTATCAGGCAAAAATAAGTACAATAGCAGGGTCCCTTTACCATCAATATCTATTCTATACCTATATACACGTCCTGTAACATCGAAAGCACAAAATTAGTTATTTCCTGCGCATGACGTGTCAAAAGAACTGTTTTGGTATTGTGTCAGTTTTATCAGTTGGACGCATTCAATATTTGAAGCTCGCAATATCGTGCTTCGTGATTTTGTGAACAGGGCTCCTGGAGCGAACAATGATATGCGATACCAGTTAACGCTCCAATACATTGGGGGATTTCCAGATGACAATTTGAGGTGAAACTTCGACGGGAAATTCTAATGCCAACAAAAAATCCTTCACGTATTTAACGAAACGTACCTATTTAACGAAACGTACATTATGAGTTGCTGCAGCATACGCTAAAATAAATACAAAGTAGGTTCTTTTTAACCCCCGACCCAAAAAGAGGGGTGTTATAAGTTTGACGTGTGTATCTGTGTATCTGTCTGTGGCATCGTAGCGCCTAAACGAATGAACCGATTTTAATTTAGTTTTTTTTGTTTGAAAGGTTGCTTGATCGAGAGTGTTCTTAGCTATAATCCAAGAAAATCGGTTCAGCCGTTTGAAAGTTATCAGCTATTTTCTAGTTACCTTCACTTGTCGGGGGTGTTATAAAATTTTAATTTACACTTGTATATTATTACCATCAATATCTATACTCACATGACCTGCACAAAATTAGTTATTTCCCCCACGTGACCTTTCGATAGAACTGTTTTGGTATTGTGTAAGTTTAATCAGTCGGACGCATTTAATATTTGACGCTCGCAATATCGCTCTTTATGATTCCATGAACAGAGCTCGTGGAGCGAACAATATAAAATAACTAGAGTCTGCCCGGCTAGCATGGGCAGTGGATAAAAAATTTATCCCCGATTATATCCTCTGATTTCTATGACATCAGTAGATATAATCGGGGGATATAATTTTTATCTACTGCCCATGCTAGCCGGGCAGGTACACTTTATAGTTACATGCACAAAGTTGATTTTATGCAGTAAATCCTTGGGAGACTTTCACAGTGCAAAAATCACATAAGTATGTATTATTAACAACATATATTAATATCTGTCCATTTTTATTACAAAGTATAGTCCAAAATGTTGATCTTTGAAGTTCCACGTCTAATACATTCCACCAGAATAACAAAAACGTACCTAGAGTAAACTTAGAGGCTTTAAACTTTTTAAAGTCTAGACTCAAATGCATGTTTTGCAAAGATCGTTTGAAATAAAACAAAATAACAACGAGCAAGTTTAAAAATCTGGCTTACGACGACTCAATTTTCAGTAGGTAGGTATAACCAACTAAGTATGCAAATCATTAAATTTTTCTACATTTTCATTCAAAAGCTTGTTGGATGGAGACAGCAACTTGTTTTATTTTAAATAGCAATTACCTCTACGAAGTGGGTGTCAAGAGATTTTCGATGAATAATAATCTCGCAGGTTGTTTATTACGCCGATAATAATAAATTCCAAGTCTAGTATTTTGTTTTATAAAGCAGAGAATAATTATTGAACTTCCATAAATATTAATTTTCTGTAGGTATATGGGTCCCTCCAAGAAAATATCGAGGAAGCAAAAATTCTTATCGAGACTTAAACTACTTTTATTGAGTTGAAACTTGCAACTGAACAAATTGAAAGAAGCTGCCTTGCATAATATCGGAGTCGACAAACTTTATAGATTAAATTCTCGATTATTTTCGTTTTTCAGTCCCCAACGTAAAAGCCAAGTTTCATGAATTCAAAGCTTTTATCTTTCAAAAGTTGCAGTACTTGCTTGCAATGTTAATGCTTTTGTTTTTTATTTTGCTTCACTTGTAAATAAAAATTGAGATAATAACAATGAGATAAGTAATCCATTATATAACTCACTAATTTTCCGGAATACTAGGTAAGTAGCCTATGTGTCAATCCAGGGTATAATCTATCTCAATTCCTTTCAGCCAAATCCGTTCACTAGTTTTTGCGTGAAAAAGATACAAACATCCATCCCCACATACAAACTTTCGCGTTTATATTTTATAATATTAAAGTAGGATAGTTCGTTAGCCTCATTTGCCCTAAAGTGGAGATTTTTCAAGGATCATTTATTTACTTTAAAAACAATTATAATTTTGTTAATCATATTTATAAAAAAAAATTGATACCTTGCCTAGTTTTAGATCTAGAACAATAAAAAAAGAAAAATCAATGTAATAGGTACCTCCGTATGGAAAAGAGTGTGGGATTTTTTTTAGAAACATTTCAGCATATATACCTATTCAGTATATAATATACCCAGACACATCTCTATTACTTTACCACTGTTTTATGAACTACACTAGATAAGTGTAAACGTGTTCGTGTGGTTTAATTTTGTAAGCTGGAAGAATGCATTTGGGAAATCAGGCTTACCCTTGATAAAATTAAGTATTCTTCGCCTGAGCATTTCCTTGGAGAGTACTCGCGAATTACAATGTACCTACTTGGATATCCGGACCATGGCGATTCGACCTTCATCTGAAGTCTTAACTTTGTAAACTTTCGCAACTTTCATATAAACTTACGAGTATTGTAAAAGAGTTAATATTGCTGTTGAAATATTATATACCCTGTGAGTACATCAAAATAGCTTCAAACTATACATTATTCTAAGAATTCGAATAGTTACACATTAATATTATCCAAAAGTATATTTTGACAACTACAAGTTTAGTAAGGGCAGAAAACATCATGACGAAACCTGCCAGTTCTCCATAATATTCTCAAAAGAGTGTGAAGTCTGCCAATCCGCATTGGGCCAGCAGCGTGATAGATAGTGGCTAAACTCTTTTCATTCTGAGAGGAGGAGACCCATGCTCAGTAGTGAGCCAGCGATGGGTTGATGATGATTGATTTCTTAACAAAATATGTAGGTATTAAACCGATATAACCAGATATAACCTTTGTTTGTTATACAAGAATCGGAATTAAAATCACGAGCGCCATTTGAATTGGGTAAAACGCGCTTCCTTGTAAAAGCAAACGTGACTTCTTCTAAAGTAATTTGTAAACAACACAACCTTCGCATAATTTGATGATTTCGGAGTGAAAACATTGCAAGGAAAAAGGCATTTTTCGTATCTCAAGAAAATAAGTTTTCAAGTTCTTTTACTTTTGTTTTTTTTAAATATATACATATTTTTATAGCTCGTCAGTAGGTATATACAAAGGTTAGTAGGTACTATGTACTTAGTGTAGATACTTACTCTCGCTCCGTGCTCGTCATTTTTGTATTGCTGAATCATCACTTTGGCGGTAATAACAGGAAGCCAGGAATAAAACTAGATAATAAGAGCCTCGATAGCTCAACGGTTGAGGAGCGGATTGAATTCCGAAAGGTTGGCGGTTCAAACCCCACCCATTGCACTATTGTCGTACCCACTCCTGGCACAAGCTTAACGCTTAATTGGAGGGGAAAGGGGAGTATTAGTCATGATTAGCGGGGCTAATATTCTTTAAAAAAATATAATATATTTCACGTGTGTATTTTATTGAATGAATAACACGTTTGGAAAACCATTTGCAGGCCTCTAACTGTATGGCTCGATTACTGAAGGTTTTATTAAATCTGTTAGCATATAGAATAAAAAACGTGGCACGCATTTGAAAGCGTGAACGCTATATTTCGACCATCCCAATAGTGTGAAATAAGGAATCTATTATTTTGTTATTTTACTGGTGGAAATTATTTGTCATTATTACTTTAGCTGATAGATAATTTAAATACCTATAAACTCTACTTTCTCTCTATTCTAGGAGACAGTAAGTAATTGTAGTCCTAGATATTTATAACTTTTTTTTTTTAATGATACTTCAGTGATATTTATTTGCACTGGTAAGACTTGTAAATGGTAATACTGCTTTTGGTATGAGAATCACAAATAAACAAAACTCTGATGTCGTGAAAATTCTAAATGATCGTCATTTTAAACAGTTTTTAATTACACCTATTTCAGTTTTTATTTGTCTAATATATAGCGTCTAGTGGGCGCCGAATTATTATTTCATTACTTTGGTATCTTTAGTGATACTTGCAAGATTAAGGAAAATCTATTGATATATTGGTACTAGCGTTTTGTTTCTAGAGTGCCGTAAAGACACAAATAAACATATTTAGAGTGATGAACACGTAACCACCCCTTTGCGTTGCGCAGTTCGGTAAAAGGTCTGACGTTGAGCGCCCCTTTGAACAGCCGCAAGGCAAAAACTTACAACGTTATTTATTGTACTTAGCGGGATAAAGTATCTGCAGGAAACTATAAGTTATAACTCCCTAGTGAGCAAATTCTTGGTAGACTTACACAAATAGACATTGGCATCCAGCCAAAATCTGCAATGAAAGGTAAGCAAAACATTTTCTTGATTTTATTAGTTTCTTTAAATATTTGTATATTGTATGTATTATATATTTATTTGTCAAATATTTTATTTCTTTTTCAAAGAAGTGTGCTGTTAAAAATATACTTAAAGGGTGGAAGACGGATCAAAGTCCCCGGAGCGCAAGAGTCTGTATACATATTCTGAATTCAGTTGTCCGTATAGATAGTGTGACACAAGATATAATGAGCTCTTCATCCGTAAATCTTCTGACGGCCCTTAGGTTAGCCGAGAAGTCCGCAAGCGCAAAACTTTCAGTTTGCGTCATTCATCCGGGTCTAAGGTAAGTTTAGAAGACAGAATAAATTCAAGGACAAATAAATAGCAACCGAATTATTGCCCGAAGGGCTTGGGTAAGGTCGCTAGAGACCGCAAATAAGAAATACTTCAGTCTTTGTATTTAAATATATCATGTGTGATTGAACGGGGATCTTTTTATGTATTCAGGATCGGTTCACGAATTTTATTCGGCATTCTCGAATGAAATACAATTCGGTATACGTTCGTATATTCTTGGAAAATGTAAAGTAATCCAAAAGTCCATTTTCATATATTTATTTCGAATGATTTTATAAACTCGAACATTCTGATAGAGATTCTGATAGAATTAAAAAACAACCACAAAAGAATTTTGATAATTTTCAGCTAAAGTTCAACTTCTTAATATTGCAAACGATATTGAGGTTAAAATAAGGGGGTTAAACATCCTTGAACGAAATATATTTTGAATTTGAGTTTCAGCCGAATCATTATGGCAGCAATAAATAGACATGGCGCGGAGTAAAGCTAAGGAATTTAATTATAAGCTTAAATTGGCTATTTAGGTAATGACAGCTCTGGTTGGAGGCTTGCCTCGGCCTGATCACAGTTAAATACAGGTAGCGTAGACGTTTAGATTGGTAGTAATATAGCAGAAGGACTGATTGATGAAATTAAGAGCCTTTGACGCCTCAAAACGTAACCATTCGGCTATAGCACACCCCCGACCAGCCAACACTCCATCAACACTCCATACAAGTGAACTGATTCAATTTCCTATTACTACTACCGGGACACCGGCCTATCCACATACGATTTGTGTATGTAGGTAACTGTAGGGCTGAGCTCTAAGGTAAACCTGGGTAGTTTACTCATACTTTTTTTCTTTTAAACATATATCTTTTAGGACATTATGGCGCGAATAAGTATTGCTGTCGGTGGGCTGACGATCTATTTATCATGCTGAATCTCTAATCTAGGTAATAATCAATAAAATAACAGCAAATATCTTATTGGAAATACAATGATGTATCTATAATAAAGAATATACTGTCCAAATGTAGGATATATTAAATGAAAAGTATTTTATTAGCACCATATAAAATTAATGACTTCTTATATTATTATGACGTGGCAGCGTCGCGAATAACATTTTGGAGGATCTTCGACATCATACATTTTATTACCGCTTTCGCTAAGTGCTGTGTCATTATGTTTTAATTTAATTCCACGGATTAAATGTAATTTATTTTTACTGTCTTTTACTGCCTCGCATTTTGATATTCCTTGAATAGGATTTCTGCTAAAATTGGTAGCTTTTGTACCTACACGAATTAAATCTGATGCTCATAGGTACATTAGAACACCCAGATGTGCCAAATTCTCTAATTTAAATCGCATATTACAGCTAGCTAAGCCTTTCCAAAAGTGCTTGACATCATGACATAATATGCAAAACGCTGAAATACAAATCAATCTCATTTGTTAAAATGCAATGATTATAATTGGACAACGTCGCTGGCGCAATGGTAAGCGCTGTGCTTATACCTAAATAGATTCCGAGTTCGATTCCCGGCAGAAGTAATTTGGGAATTTATAATTTCTAAATTATCTCTGGTCTGCAGGGCGATTCAGACACTTTGATTCGGTAAACTATCATACGATAAGTTGTATTTTCAATAAAAAATACATCTAATCGTACGATAACTTACCGAATAGTGTTCTGAATCGCCATGTTGGTCAGGTGGGTGACTGCTGCCGTAGCTAGTTGCCTACCGGTAAAGCCGTGCTGCCAAGCGATTTAGAGTTTCCATACGATACCGCATATAGGAACCGATAAGGGCTATATAAAATAGGGTTAAATAAACCTGTGGTACCTTTTTCAAGTTAGCCCGCTTCACTCTTAGATCTGATGACTTTCCACCAAGTAAGACCACAGTCAGGGGTTAGCTTGTAATGAAATAAAAATAAACAACTATAAAGGAGTTGCTGAATCAACAAACATCAAAACAAGCATAAATCGAATAGTAATATTACAGGTTGGAATTAATATATTTGGATGCTTGAGGCTGGGCGGTTAGAGGGATGCCTGTTTGTATTACCAAAACAAATAATCAACATTACCATATTCGCTAACTTTATTAATATTGTATGAAGCGATCAGGCGGTATTCAATATTTGATGATCGCAATATCGAGCTTTATGACTCCGTATACAGGTTACGTGGAGCAATCAATCACACGCGTTTCAGTTAACGCTCCGGCGGCTTGGACCCACGTTGACAATCCCAGGAAAGGGTTCAAAGGAAATTGTGTTGATACTGTGGGAATATACCTATATGTGTTCTCGGTATATCGACATAGGATCGGTGTATTTGAAGTAGAAAAAAAAACGTAACACAAAAACAAAACAAGGATTGACACAGCAGTGGAAAAACTCTAGTGATAGGTCCTACTTACTTACTTCTCAGTTACAAAATGAATATTTTGTTAAAATCAATTAATAGATTATTAAAGCTCCAAATATGCAAAGCTCATACACTCGCGTTTTATGAAAAGTGAAGACAAATACGTGGGCTTATGTGAGTGATATGCAAGCGCAGTTGAAAGGGGAGGGGGTTTATACTATCATATTAAAAGTTAACGAGTATATGGAGAATAAACGGATAGCCGAATCCCATTGCGAACAATAATCATGTCTTTCGTATATCTATACTAATAAATAAAATTGGAGTGTCTGTCTGTAATTTCGAAATAACTACCTCATATTAAGCTCATATGGTTATTTGAACGATACCAACACTGAATCACACGTTTTTAAAATTTTTGTCTGTCTGTCTGTCTGTCTGTCTGTCTGTTTGAAAAGGCTAATCTTCGGAACGGCTGGACCGATTTTGACGGGGTTTTCACAGACAAGTAGAGAATTGACCAGGGAGTAACATAGGCTACTTTTTTAACCGACTTTCAAAAAGGGAGTTGTGTTTTTCTACATATGTACACTGAAATCTCCGAGATTTCTGAACCGATTTGCGTCATTTCTTTTTTCATCGATAGAGGAACTTCACGACATTGTTTCATAAAAAATTTGGAGTCTAACTCCTCAATCCTGATGCTGCAGGGGATCTGACCAATCCACGCGGGCGAAGCTGCGGGCATCAGCTAGTCTCCAATATATTTAATTAGTGTTGTATATGTGGATATGTAGCGAATATAGGTGCGGGCTGCGTCCCGCGTACTCGCCTATTGTTTGCATTGTACCTACATTAAAACAGTGTGCAACTAGCCGGCTTGAGTTACTGACGTGTACAGCACGCCCTCCCACCACCCGAAATACTTAACAGTGGCGACGAGGGGATTCGAGATTGGTGGAAATGTCTACGGGAGCGACTTATGGGGTCCTATCGACTTTTGACCATCTTTCACAAGAATGGGACAGCTACAAGTCGCGGTTGGATCAATGGTTCATTGCGAATGACATCAACTCGACAACCGACAAGGGAACAATTAAGAGGAGGGCCATATTGCTGACGTCACTGAGCGAGTCATCATTCAAGCTAGCGAGTGACCTGGCGTTACCCAAGAAGGTGGAAGAATTAGGATATGAAGAGTTAGTGAAACTACTCGACGATCACTTCACACCAAAAAGGCTCGGGTTTGCGGAAAAGTCGACATTTTACGCCGCAACACAGCGACCTGGAGAAAGTCACACTCAATGGGCAGCCAGGATAAGAGGATTAGCAGCTCACTGTGAATTCAAGAACTTGGAGGAAGCCTTGCTGGATAAATTTATTATGGGCATGGTAGCAGGACGCGAGCGGGACAAGTTGTTTGCGCAAAACCAGCGGGAGCTGACCCTCGCTAAGGCCATCGATCTGGCCGAGAGCGTGCGGTGTGCGCGGCAGGCCTCGTCGCAGGCGGCGCCGGGCGCGAGCAGCGTCGGCGCAGCGAGTCCAGACACCGTGTTTAATGTCACCAACAAGGAAAAGTGCAGTGTGTGCGGGTTCACCAACCATAAGTCTAATCAGTGTCGATTCAAAACCTACAAATGTAAAAAGTGTAATAATAAGGGTCATTTACGTAAGATGTGCCCTAACGCGGGGAAAGTGAAATACGTGGATGAAGGTACCGTACACGACGGAGACGACGGTGAGTCTTTTTATAATATACGATGCGTAAAAGGAAAACCGATGACAGAGCGCGTCATGATCAGTGGTCTAGCTTTGGAATTTGAAATCGATAGTGGTTCCGCGGTAAGCGTAATTTCAGAAAATACCTACAAGTCTCATTTTAAACAACTTCCATTGACAGTCACCACCAAAAAGTTATTTAGTTATACGGGTGAAAATATTAAAACAATCGGAGTTGTATTATTGCCTGTATCATATAATGGTCGTACGCAAGTATTGAATGTTTATGTAGTGTGCGCAAGCGGCCCGCCATTGCTAGGCCGGGATTTCATTCGCGAGTTTGACCTTGAACTAGCACCCGCAAGAGGCGCGGCCGTGCATGCGTTATGCACGGAGGTGCAGGCCGGTCGCGAGTCTAATATTGTCAAACAACTCACTAATCAGTTTCCTAATGTCTTCTCTGACAATCTTGGGGCGTTTAACAAGTATAAAATAAGCTTACACCTAAAACCGGATGCTAAGCCGATTTTTATTAAAGCGAGATCAGTACCTTACGCGCTAAAAGATAAAATAGACAAGGAACTGGATCGGTTATTATCTTTAGGCATTTTGAAACCTGTCGAACACTCCGAGTATGCATCGCCGGTGGTACCTGTTTTAAAGAAGAACGGCAGCATTCGATTATGTGCCGACTATTCAGTTACAATAAATAAACAGTTGGTTATAGACCAATATCCGTTGCCGACAGTCAATGACTTGTTAGCAAAATTACATGGAGGCGTACAATTTAGTAAAATAGATTTATCTATGGCATACAATCAATTTATTTTAAATGAAGATTCGCAAAGTCTAACATGCATCAACACTCATCGCGGACTCTTCAATTTTACCCGTTTAGTTTTTGGGTTGTCGAGCGCGCCGGCCGTTTTCCAGCGGGCGATGGAATGCTTGCTCTCGGGTATAGATGGAATCATATTTCTATTGGACGACATTCTCATCACGGGAGCGAATAAAGACCAGCATAAACATAGGCTGTATACGGTATTACAACGCTTAGATGACGCGGGCTTAACGGTACAGATGAGTAAATGCGAATTCTTTAAAGATGAGATTTCATACTTAGGCCACGTCATAGACAGATACGGAATTAGGAAGTCGCTCGATAAGGTAAAGGCTATATTACAAGCTCCTAAGCCTACAAACGTGTCACAACTACAGTCATTTCTGGGTCTCACTAATTATTACAGGAACTTTGTACCCGACGCGTCATCCGTATTAAGTCCATTATATAATCTGTTAAATAAAAATACCAAGTGGGAGTGGACTGGCATGCATGATGACGCTTTTACTCGAATAAAAAATATTTTAGCGTCCGATAAGACACTAGCACATTTTAACCCTAGAGCCAAGCTAATATTGACTGTAGATGCGTCACCGACCGGGTTAGGGGCCGTGCTGTCACAAGTCGGCAGTGACGGGTTAGAAAGACCGATATCGTACGCTTCTCGTACGTTGAACTCGGCGGAAAAAAATTACGCTCAAATTCAAAAAGAAGCTACGGCTATCATTTTCGGCGTAAGGCGGTTCCATCAGTACTTGTATGGTCGGTCCGAGCCCTTTACACTACGAACGGATCATAAACCTTTGCTAGCAATATTCGGGCCACACAAAGGCGTCCCTGAAGTGTCCGCAAACCGCCTGCAGAGGTACGCCATATTCTTAACTGCGTACAATTATACTATAGAATATATAGATAGCAAGCGGAACAGCGCGGATTATTTGTCTAGGACAGGCGGGGAGGGGGGGCTCGCGGAAACTCACGAAGAACTCGCGGAGTGCGAAGATCGCGCAACCTACGTCAACTTCGTAGTAGATGGCGACCTGCCAGTGACACTCAGTGACATACGGCGCGAAACGGCTCGCGACCCCCACCTAGCTATAGTTATACGGTATGTAATGAACGGCTGGCCTAGGAAAATAACTGACGTGAATTTAAAATCCTTCTTTAATTGTCGGTCACAGTTGTCATACGAAAATGGTATTCTAATGCGTGGACACAAAGTCGTTATTCCTGTAAACTTACAAAACACTATTTGTAAAGAACTACATAGTTCACATTTCGGGGTAGTGAAAATGAAGGCGGAGGCCCGCAAGCGGCTGTGGTTCCCGGGCGTGGACGCGGCGCTGGAGGCGCTGGCGGCGGCGTGCGCCGTCTGCTGCGCGCTGCGGCCCGCGCCGCCGCACGCCGCGCTTGCACCTTGGCCGCTGCCGCCGCACCCATTTCACCGAATTCATGTAGATTTCTTGGGCCCGTTTCATAATCGTATGTTTTTAATCATTGTAGATGCATATAGTAAATGGGTAGAATGTTACGACATGTCTTCGTCATACACTTCAAAGGCAGTTATAAATAAATTGTATGAGTTGATGTCACGTTTTGGGGTGCCGCATACCCTGGTAAGTGACAACTTTTCTTCTTTCACTTCGATAGAATTTAATGATTTTTGTAAACGTAACGGTATTGAACATGTTTTATCCCCAGTATATCACCCAGCCAGCAATGGCCAAGCCGAGAGTTATGTAAAAATTGTAAAAAAGGGACTAAAAGGTATTATTTTAGACGGACTTAACAAAAAGTCTCTTCACGAAAACATTAATAAATTTTTATTTGATTACCGGAATTCAAAACATAGCACCACTGATCAGTCGCCTGCGGAATTGGTATACGGGCGCGCGTTACGCTCGAGGCTGGACTTATTAAACCCCATCACGCCGTCACCGTCGTCCACGGACCTTACTCATACTGTCCAACGTAAACAGTCCTCACAAGCTAAACATTACAAAGGAGTACAACGTACAGAGTTTAAGGAAAATGATAACGTATGGGTAACTAAAAACAAGGATACTAAAAAATTCTATTGGATCGAAGGAATTATTAAAAAGAAAATCGGACATGTTATGTATGTGGTATATGTGCCAAACTTGGACAGTGAAATCACCAGACATATAGATCAGATAAGACCACGAAAATCTTCGGCGGCAAGCGACGACCAGTCCTGGGACCCGGACGTGATACCAGACGTATCACCACCGGCTGCAGCCCACCGCGAGGCTGTCTCACAACCAGAAGGGGAGGGAGACTCGGCACGGGAGCCCGGGCAAGAAGAGTCACCGCCGCACGCTGTCAACGTTGCGCACAGGCGACGGGCAATAAGTCCGATTTTCTCGACACCGCCATCGGATCCGCATCACGACAGTGATATATCGATATAGTTAGATAATAAGATGTAGGTTTAATCGTGTTTCTTAGCCTAAGGGGAAGGGATGTTGTATATGTGGATATGTAGCGAATATAGGTGCGGGCTGCGTCCCGCGTACTCGCCTATTGTTTGCATTGTACCTACATTAAAACAGTGTGCAACTAGCCGGCTTGAGTTACTGACGTGTACAGCACGCCCTCCCACCACCCGAAATACTTAACAATTAGGTATAGTACGGTACCCAATAAACTCAGAGAATACGGTGCCAGTATATTATTATTATTCCATTTATTGAAAAGGGTGCTTAACAAACCCTGAAAATAACTTGGAAGCAATTTGTTCGTTATTCGTTGACCAAATATTTTCCTTTATGAGAATGTCGGCAATATCTTTTCACTAGGTTTATTTTTACCTATTACTATTTTCTTCTTTACATTATACTATCTAATTAGGGATATGTAACGTAACTACTTCATACAAACATTAATTCTGTTGTACCTATAGTCACTTGCTCTGTGGGGGTTCGGTTTTTTATTTATTCGAGTTAGGTACCACTTTATTTTTACTTATTTATATTATGATGAGCTTATACCTGTACCTACTGTTCTGGATATTATAATTTCTGACCCTCTTTGTTACGGTTTTATGCATATGATTATTATTGAAAGCTATTCGCTCTCATATCAGGGCTCACGTTGTCTAGCGTACGTTTTATCTCAACCATATAATATTGTCTTAGCTTCAGTGGCGATCTTAACTTAGATAACTTTGTGGTTGCCGGATGAAGGGCTTCTTGAAACTTATCTCCATTATCGGAGATAAGTTGCAAGAAGATAATATAATTATCTAGGATACAGTGCCGTAAAAAACGCTTAATATCAATGTTGTAAAAATACATTAGTGATTACTGAATCCAGAGAGATGTTATTATACTAGAGCGGGTGATGTCCCACAAAACAGCCTCAACAGGTCTGGTGGACTTGTTAAGCTGAGATCTATAGTGCGCACTCTGACTTTGCTCAGATTTAAGACACTGTTAAAACGAGACAGCGTTATGCGCTGGCATAAATCTGTTTTTTTTTTAACTGAAACTTAAGTCTAAGCAAAATCAAAGTGATGTGAGTGGAGATTTCAACCTTAGTGTTCTTTGTCATTTAGCAAATGGGACCTGCTATTTTTCTATCTGTTCATCTGGCCTCATTCGCACGAGAGCTTTTTCAACGTCCGTTAAAAAAGCGTTCAAATAGAACAAATGCATTCCCAAGTATCTGTTCACAAGTCAACGCTTTTTTAACGCTCGTGCGAATTAGGGCTTAGACGATAAGACCTAGACTTTTTTATAACAGACTTAAATATTATATTGAAAATATTATGTTTTATGTTCTTTAATGTTTGTCAAACCATGATAGCTTAATGGTTAAGACGTTCGCCTCTTACTCGGGAAGTCGGGTGTTCGATCCCGGTCACGAACCCTTACTTTTTGGAGCTATCTGCATTGTTCATGCAATTTAATATCAGCTTTAACGAAGAAAAAAACGTGAGGAAACCTGCATGTCTGAGAGTTCTCCGTAATGTTTTTAAAGGTGTGCCAATCCGCGCTTGGTTTGCGTGGCTGTGCCCTAAACCCTTCTCATTCTGAGAAGAGACCTGTGATCAGTAGTGGGTTAGCGATGGGTGATCATTCTTTGGTTGATAGTAAAAAACTATTTCGAAACTATGTGAAAGAGGAGCGCTTTTTGGTCGCCTGATGAACAATGTTTTATCCATCTCTATAACTCAATGACTGAATCAGTATGCGTCACAAAACCCCAAGCAAACATTTGCAATGGAACAAAACAGTACAGATGCTTTGTGCAATGTTACACGTGTTCCGAATATAAAATTCACTAATTTGGGGGGTGTCCTGTTTGTTCTCGTTAGTGGTTGGTTTACGCAATTGTAAACAGAACTGTTGTTGCTTGTTTGTTACTGTATCGACTACAAATAGTTCAACACAATGTACTATTTTAAATTGGTTTAAAAAATGCTAGAGTCAGGTGAACATGAACTTCAATGACCAAGACCAGAACAATTTGCAGACTGATGCCATTGTAGTGCTGAAGACGTCATGAGCATTCAATTTTTTTAACCTCCGACCCAAAAAGAGGGGTGTTATAAGTTTGACGTGTACATCTCTGTATCTATGTATCTGTCTGTGGCATCGTAGCTCCTAAACTGATGAACCGATTTTAATTTAATTTTTTTTATTTGACTTGATCGAGAGTGTTCTTAGCTATAATCCAAGAAAATCGGTTCAGCCGTTTGAAAGTTATCAGCTCTTTTCTAGTTACTATAACCTTCACTTGTCGGAGGTGTTATAAATTTTTAATTAACACTTGTTCGATGTGTACGGTGCAGCTTTTTGCTGCTGATGTCAGATGCATTTTTAGTGGATATTTAAAACTGTTGCTTGGCAGCTTTTGCACCTCAACCAGTCGTCTCTTGGTACTGAAAACGTGGTACGTGGTATACTGGGCCATTTTTGTATGTACCTATGTAAGAACTAAATGTATTCTCCCCTGTGGATGAAACTAGATTTATATCTGTTAATAAAATTTAGAGATTGCTCGCTCTTGTATTAAGATTTAAGACGTAAGAAAGAAGCTGTCTTAGTATACACCATCACTACCCATGTGTGTTTGTTTGTTGGTTTGTCCTTCTATCACGTCGCAACGGAGCAACGGAATGACCTGATTTTTTGCATTGGTATAGTTGGAGAGTGGAGAGACCTGGAGAGTGAGATAGGCTACTTTTTAACCCGGAAAATCAAAGAGTTCCCACGGGATCTTTAAAAACTTAAATCTACGCGGACGAAGTCGCGGGCATCAGCTAGTATTATTATAAATTCATTACTTCGTTATATTTTCGTTGTAGCGTAAAAAAGATGAAACAGCGAGAAACGTGGTATTTTATTTAACGTTAATGGAAATGCATTTTTGTGTAAATTCTTTATGAAAATATATTCTTTCTTGTTCGTGGAATTTAGTGCAGAATAAATAATAAATTAATAATTTATTAATTTATAAGAAATTTTTTTTCTTTTAAAATAATATTTTAAATTTTTGTATTAACTTTGATGTAAATATTTTGCCTGTTTATATAAAAAATCTATTAATAAAATTAGGTATACATAATATTAGGTAAACATATCAGACGGGAACTTTATATTACACAATTACATAAACTAGATTATTTATTTTTTAAGGATTGAAGAGTACTGGTAGAGCAATCCCATAAATGGCTACAGACTACAGTACTTACTCCATGCACATATCTAATTAAAAAAAAGGTTCCGGCGAATTGAGCACGTCTCCTCCTTTTTTGGAAGTCGATTAAAAAGCTTCTAGCGTAGGTATAGCACCGCTTGACTTTGTTGAGTTGCTACAAATAAGTAGGTAATGATTTCCTATTGTTAATGAGAAATCTTCTTTAAAGTATTGTAAAGAGCGATTTATATTAATCAATTTCCCTCAGTAGCACTTAGCGGTTCAGTCGCTCACGCTAATGTAGCCAATAACTACTCCTGAAGGTACACAATTTATACCTATACCTGATTTTCCTTTAGACCCTTTTTCCATGTAATGGGTACATAATCGTAAAGCCCAAAGTATCTATAAGCCCATATAAATATAAAATATTGGTTATAACTACGCTTGGAGGAAAGAACCTATATCTTTGGTATATCCTGTAAACATATCAATATTGTATAGTGATTCTTGCATCCTGGTCTTTCAAGAACATCCGGCTACAATATTATGTTTATATTACGTCCTTTGACATTGTCCTCAGCCTTTAGTCGGAAATAAACAAGGCAGATGTTTATGACAGACATAAATCTGACTCGTTTTAACTGTGTCTTCCATCTGAGAAAAGATCTTAGCATTAGGTACTTAGTCTCAACGCAATTCAAGTTATACCTATAGCGAGGTTCCGCATTAAAATAATGTACCTACCTAGCGAAAAATATTTATTTTTATATTTAGTTCACGGAGGTGCCTGAATTATGAAATATATGAACGGCCGATATGGGTTTTTTTACATTAAACATGCTCATCGAATGGGAAAATATGAGCTTTGAGACGGTAAAAATGGCGCGGCCGAATGAACGTCCATTGTAGGTCACGTAGGGGGAATAGCAATAAATAAATATGTGGATGGAGAGATACATTTCAAAATCAAGTTGCGTAACTTGCACTATTTTCCTAATAATTATGTTTTTTTATTACTGGACTAGAGTTAAACATCCGCGTTGATTTAGGTGGTTTTTTTTAAATCTAGAGGGAAGTCTTTGAATTTTCATGATGAAATACCCGTCTCAGATATGCAAAATATATCGGTTCTAACACTGAGGTAAGGATGCATACGATTTCAGTTGTTTAAGAAATACCTTGTGGGAACTTTTTAATTTACCGGGATAAAACTGGCATAATAATTGACATACGTAGTCATAAAAATTGGCATAGTCATACAAATTGGCATAGTCTGCCTAGGATGCAAAGCTTTCTCTATATCGTCACAATCGGTTACACAGTTGAGACGTAATAAAAACTAGTAAACAAACAGACACACTTTCGCATTTACAATATTAGTATGGATTGTGCCGTTTACAACACCTTGTCGGGGGTATGACCTACTGTTACAGTATACCTACACACTGTAAGCAATGTGGCGAATATTATTTATTTAGGTTCGCAGGAAAATATTTTGTAGGAAAATAGACACATTATGAGGAAATGTTTGGTTATAAAACAAGCGCCTATATCTGTACCTACCTAACAGCACCAATTTGTGTACCAATATTGGTGCTGCGTTACGCACGCATAGAGGTATACTTATTACGCGAAGGTCGAATGGCCTACGTGCTATTGATTAGGCATAGTTCTGATCCCGGCGTTGCTTGGATACAGATTGTGTATAGTAGGTATTTTCATTACTACACAGGGCATATTTCATTATTGCCGCGGGCGTTATTCCGCGGATTCAAAATATGTGCCAGTTGTTCGCTGAGGCAGGCTATGTATGTGCGCTCTAACTTTGTTATTGTTGTTATTTGGGCTGCCATAGGGCTCTCTAACAGTGGCGTAGTTAGGGACAAGAGCATCGTGCATAGAGGAAAAATCGGGCCCCCACCCCCCTTTTTCCACGTAGCTTAAACTTTTATTAGCCCTAAACCATTAATAATAAGTATTTTATTTATTTGAAATTGTTAAATTTTAGTATCGAATGTAGTCAACTTTAATATGTATTAAATGAATCCTAATAATCCATACTAATATTATAAATGCGAAAGTGTGTCTGTCTGTCTGTCTGTCTGTCTGCTACGCTTTCACGGCTCAACCGCTGAACCGATTTGAATGAAATTTGGTATCGACTTAGGTTATTTTTCGGGAAAGGACATAGGCTACTTTTAATCCCGGAAAAACAAACAGTTCCCGCGGGATAGCACGCTATCTTTCACGCATTTGTCGTTCAATAACGCCGCAACAGAGCTACGGATTGACGGCATTTTTTGCATAGACATAATTGAAGACCTAGTAATATTATAATGTGAAAGTGTGGATATTTGTTACTCAATCACGCAAAAACGGCTGAACAAATTTGGAATGGAGATAGATTATTATACCCTGGATTATACTGGTTACTATGTGTTAACCCTATGTGTTTACACATGGGCTACTTTTTATCCCGGAATATCAAAGAGTTCCCGCGGGATTTTGAAAAACGTAAATCCACGTGGATGAAGTCGCGGACATCAGCTAGTAGGTTCATAAATAAATGAAACACCTTCCGAAGAGAGGAGCCTGCTGCTCCTCTCTTTTCAAAGCTTAAGAGGGAGGGGTGTCTCAGAGGTTCGGGGTCCGGTGCACTGCATCTCCTGGCTCTACGATAGCGACGCCACTGCTCCCTAATTTGAATAATGATCCACTAAAAGTAAAACTTATTAGGGCAAAAGTTTCTCAAAAAATTCAAAAAGAAAAATCTCACCTTTTCATTGCTGTAATAAAGTGAATTACGTTTTCTAGAAAGAAAATGTTATTCTAAACGAAATATTTCTAGAAGGAAATATTTTCATAATGAATCAAAACGAATAACACTGCTTTATAATATAAAGTCGTAGCAATAAAGTACAGAATATAAAATAAAAATAATAATATGAACGTACTTTTTCCTGGGGCCGTGTTTTTTATTCACCCAGCGAAGCGGACCGACAGTTTTAATAAATCCTTCTACAAGTGAGTGCTGTACGAACAGGCTTAGAGTAATCCCTGCAAACTGTTTGCGGACCTATGCCTCATTTTACTGACGCCGCGGAGGATAAAAGAAAACGCGGTAAGGGTACGAATGAGGGGAGTAACTACCAAAAGTAATGGAATTTCGACTTCGGATGTGTCCGATCTTCGTATTTCACTAACAAATATAGAGTGGGCCCATTTTTTTTTGCGAATCTTTATCTTTAAAAATGCTCTGACTAACCTTTCGACGTACCTACTATATTATAAGCTCAAAGTTATGTGTAAAAACTTGAAATGTGGGTAAGTTTTCTATATAACAAAGATCCCCACTAATAAAGGTTTTTAGTAATCCCACATCGGCCGGATGAGCTGGAAAAGCGTTTAAGAATCCCGTGGGAACTTTTTCATTTTCCTGGATAAAAAGTAGCCTATACCCGTCCTCGGCATGTAACTAACGCTGTACTAATCATCGCAGACAGGCTGACAGACACACTTTCTCTATCTATTTATATGCAAGTACATTCAAAAGGTATAAAGTATATTTTTAATAATAATTATTAAGTTAAATAAAATAGAGTAGACTAAATTACCATTTTCCAATATATCTATCAATATTTATTACTGTAATTTAAGTATATATAAGGTCCGAAATATACCTACCCATGTTAAAGCAAATCTGCAGTAGGTAATCATTGAATTTTCAGCATTTGTAGTATCAAGTAATCGTTTAATTTAAACTTAGTCCAGAACCAATATTCAGAATATCGGATAAGATCCAAGTTATTTAATTAAAGGAGATCGAGAATTTAGGAGATTTAAATGAACGGTTAGAGCTTTACTGCTGCATCGAGCAGCTGCGTTGGATTTTATTTGCCTTATTGCTTCGTAGTAGCAAATTCGTTTAGCTACAAAATTCTAATAAAATTCTCATATACATATAAGGTAAGGTTTTTAGAAATACAACATGGTGCATCATCACGTCCACGACGTCCACTGCTGGACGTAAATATCTCTTGCAGGGACTTCCTTGCACCGCCTGAATCCAGCGGCTCCCTGCAACTCGTTTGATGTCTTGTGTTCACCTAGCGGGGGGTATGCCAATGCTTCGTTTTCCGGCGCGAGGTCGCTATTCTAGCACCTTTGAACCCCAACGTCTATCGTGTTTTTGAACTAGGTTCGAGGTTTTTTAAGCTTTTTAGACATACAACATGTTTTACTATATCAACAAAAACCAGCCAAGTGCGAGTCAGACTCGCGCACCGAGGGTTCCGTACTCGGGTATTTTTTCCGACAAACACTAAATAAACTACCAACTACTACTGTTTTAGAATGTACAGGTAAAGCCGTTTCATATGATACCGCCCTTGATATAGTTATCTTACTTGGAAAATTGAAACACATTTTAATTTTTTTTTTGTGATGTAACCATAAATTTACGGTTTTCGGATTTATTCCTCTACTTGTGCTATAAGGCCTACCTACCTGCCAAATTTCATGATTCTAGGTCAAGAGGAAGTACCCTATAGATTTTCTTGACAGATACGACGGACGGACGGACAGATAGACAGACGGACAAAAAGTGATCCTATAAGGGTTCCGTTTTTCCTTTTGACGTACGAAACCCTAAAAAAAACTAAAGTTCTTTCTTTTCCTATTACGAGTACCAATTATGCGAGTAGTTCTACTCTCTAATCAAAAGTTTCCAGTTTGTATTTTTGCTGTTTGATTTACGCGTCATTGAATAAAACGTAGACAGAGAACAATTTGCAGAGCTTAACGAAAAAGCCTGTTCGTGTTGGACTCACTTGTCGAGGGATTTATTTAACGCGTTAACGCGTAGGTAAGTATAATATTAACTAACAGGCACGCGCAAGGGTGGCCCTTTTAGGGTTCCGTAGCCGAAGGTACTGCTAACTGGATTACTAAGCCTTCGTTGTCTATCCGTCTGTCCTTCAGCGGGCTGTACTTATCTCATGAACCATAATAGGTAAAGAGTTTTGTAACAAAAAATATCTACTTAATAAAAATTTTAAAATGCTCGCCATGTAAATTATAATAATTAAAAATACATAATCTTGTACGATGGTACGGATTACGGAATCCTTCGTGTGTGAGTCTGACTCGCATTTGACCAGTTTTTTGTATTTTACTTTTATTTTGACATCTAAGGTTTTTTATATTTTTATAGTTTCATATCTTGAATATTTTTGATAAGTTTATGTTGATTAGAAATTCCTCATAAACAACTAATTACTTAGAATAATATATTAAAAATTAAACATAACTAACTCCTTCGAAATTCAAATCTGCGTTGCCGTAGTCCGTAATTACGTAGGTACGTTTTCGTAGCTAGAACCAGTGGTAAATTATTTGACGATTCAAAAGCACTTGTAAAAGTTTATTTGAATAAAAAACTATTCTATTCTATTCTATTCTATGGTTCTAATATTCATCAGTCCAACAATATTCACTACGCAGCAATTCTGCAACGCTCAAGAACGAAACCAGCAAGTAATAACTTAAAGTGAATTCCATACCACTTGTGCTCACAGATGCATTTAACTTGCCAAGTCTATG
Source organism: Maniola jurtina (assembly GCF_905333055.1). Taxonomy (NCBI): domain Eukaryota; kingdom Metazoa; phylum Arthropoda; class Insecta; order Lepidoptera; family Nymphalidae; genus Maniola; species Maniola jurtina. Next base: position 9,346,375 of record NC_060032.1, read on the forward strand.
TAACTTAAGCTTAGCGAAAGTTACCTACGTGGAGATTTTATATAGAATGAGACTACCTTCTCTTCTTATTTTTTATACATCTCCTTCCTCTCTTCCTCTTTCTCCGCTTTCAATTGAAAACAATGAAATACAAGTGTAAATTAAAAATTTATAACACCCCCGACAAATGAAGGTTACAGTAACTAGAAAAGAGCTGATAACTTTCAAACGGCTGAACCGATTTTCTTGAATTATATATAGCTAAGAAAACTCTCGATCAAGCCACCTTTGAAACAAAAAAACTAAATTAAAATCGGTTCATTAATTTAGGAGCTACGATGCGACAGACAGATACACAGATACACACGTCAAACTTATAACACCCCTCTTTTTGGGTCGGGGGTTAAAAAGCATGGAAACATGGAAATATCTGATTTATGGTTAGAATTGTTAAAAAACTAAAATCCCATATAATCCGAACATGTTGTAAGATGCCAAGAAACTATCTCCGTGATAGTTAGCTCCCCGATCACGACCGCGCCGAATATTATCATTCCATTATGGGTCCTTGCGGATGGTGCAGAACACTTAGTGGTAATTACTGGGCACGTGATCAAATTTGGTTTCCTATTGTGTGGTGAGTTTTAGAGTGAACTCTTTCTCTGAGTAACCCCTTCATTTTGTTTTTAATCTCTTGCTTATAATAAGGCGGTGGAATCCTTCTGTATGTACGACCGGTTTTACGTGCTCTTAGAGGGAGGAGCGAAGTATTTTTTTTTTTAATTTTTAGGGTCCCATACCTCAAAAGGAAAAACGGAACCCATATAGGATAACTTTGTTGTCTGTCTGTCACAAAAAATGTGTTCACGAAAAAATTAATTCACTAAATCACAAAGGTATACTTTTTAATAAATCGTATAGGTAGTTGGCGCAATCCATCATTAACTTGCAGTTTAGATATTATCTTGTACGATGGTAAGGAACCCTTCGTTTGCGAGTCTGACTCCCACTTAACCGGTTTTTTCATAAACCTATGATTTTCCGTAAATATCAAATTATCTAAAAAATCTACAAAATATGCATAAAAGCATATATAAAGCATGATGCCAGCGATGTTTATGTGAAAGCGCTCCACAAAATTGCTTAATGGAATTTAATCTAAGTTTTCCCCCCATAAAAAGTTTACATATTTTGATTATGTTCAAGGTCCGTGGCCACCCATGCGAAGATGGAGCTACACAGCTAGCTTAATATATGCTAATAACTTGCTTGAAATTCAAGTTGTTGAATAAGATGTAAATCCTGTGAGATACTTATTAATATTTAAAAGAGAGACCTGTTGAGTTAGGGAATACAGTAATCGCGAAGCAAGAGTTTCAGTTTCTAATTTAACTTAACAGCTTAGACTTAACAACCTGTCGTCTATCGTGCTACCCAAATAGGTACTAAGTGTAGAATATACTTACGTCTAAGTTAGCTCACCACTACTCACTAATGCCTATGATAATATAAGCTGTTTTAAAATGATACAATCCTATCGGTGTCTTTCACAAACATTCCATGCTATGCACTCTTGCATAGCCTTGGCGAAAAGCCACAGTAGGTACCTACATGGTAAAATATAATTATTCATTACCCATAATGTTTACCCATAACGTTGGTTTATCCTTCAATAACACCGCAATGGATCAACGTATCGATGTGATTCTTGAAGACCTGAAGATGGAAACTACTTTTTATCTCGTAAAATCAAAGAGTTGCCACAAGATTTTATAACCTAAATCCACGCAGACGAAGTTGCGAGTATCATCTAGTACGGAATACCAGGAAATGATGGAGCTATTAGGTTTATTTTTGTAGGTTCGAAGAAAATTGCTTCGGAAGGAAAAATATTTTTGTCATTACACTCATATCAGAAATCCAAACGTCGTGAATTCTTTCCTGGGCGACCCGAAAGAGGTTTTATTACAAATTCTGTGTCATCGGACCAGTCTTCGTTTGTTCAGGTTTAATTTCAATAGTTTGCGATTGACCACTGTGTGGTAGTATCTGGGACTGGAGGTGCAAGATTGCAGCGTGTGGAAGTCCTTACAAGGGAGCCATGTCTAGCTTGGACATCTATCGTTTGACGACGACTATGACTAGTGGTTTTTTTTTTACCTAAATCAATGGTTCGAACTTCAAGTCCGACCGTAGAGTCACTACAAACAGATACACTGAACGTTACAAAAGGTATTGGCAAGTAATATTTTTAGTATGTTTTCTACATTCAGGCAAGATTTGGATATAATCACGTGAGTCTAGCCGTTCTATATTTATGTATTTAAGATTAGATGATGCCCCCGACTACATCCGCGTGGATTAAGGTTCTTTAATAACTCTTTGATTTTCCGGGATAAAAAGTTGCCTATGTTAGTTTCCGGATGCAAGCCGCCACGGAACCAAATTTCATCAAAATCGGTTAAGCTGTTAGGCTGTCAAAAGCTAGTAGACAGACAGACCGACAGACAGACAGGCACATTTTTGGGTTTGTAATATTAAATATAGATTTGGATACTTACGCTGCTACGCGGCGACCGACAATTACTAACGATAATACGAAGTTCATGACGGCAAAGTTTTGCTTTGTCCCACTTATTCCAGTTCTAGATACTCTATTACGTAGAAACTAGGATCATTTACGATAAGTTACAGGTTTCTTGAACGTTGTTACTTTTCCTACGATGCCGATAGAGCCGATATAATGGGATGACCTACATAATATCTATAAGTATAAAAGTACCTTAAAATATTATCTGTACCTATAAGAAAAACTTTTCCTGACATTTTATTACATTGTTAGCTCTTACTTTTTTTTAAAAAATGTTAGCCATGCTAATCGTGACTAATATTCCCCTTTCCCCTCCAGTTAAGCGTAAATCTTGTGCCAGAAGTGGATACGACAATAGTGCAATGGGTGGGGTTTGAACCGCCGACCTTTCGGAATTCAGTCCGCTCCTCAACCGTTGAGCTATCGAGGCTATACATTCCGTCGGAATTTGTTAGCAGCCTTTTTCATTTCAACGGGTTCTCTAGAGAATTTTACTCTTTTTGGGACCACCCGAAGGGTGCCAAGGGGACCGGGCTCCACTGTCCGTCAATTTCCCGTCCGTCTGTCAGCGGGCTGTATCCCGTGAACCATAATAGGTATAGACTTGATTTTTTTACAGAATATGTATTTGTAATGCCGCTACAACAACCAATTTTGAAAATATCATAATTATCGCCACGAAAATAAAAAAATAAAATGATTTATTTCTCATACGATGGTACTCTCTTTGAACTGACTGTTTTTTTTATTTAATTGGGTAATTCCTCTAGATGATAGAAGAGAGTGGAAGAAGAAACCATGTTGTACTGACCCCACGTAACGTGGGATAAGGTCAGAAAGAAGTAGAAGGTAATAATTCTTCTAGAGACTTTACTTTTTATAAGTTACTAGCCGATGCCCGCGACTTCGCCCGCGTGTATTTAGGTTTTTGAAATCCCGTGGGAACTCTTTGATTTTCCGGGATAAAAAATAGCCTATGTGCTAATCCAGGATATTATCTATCTCCATTCTAAATTTCAGCCAAATCTGTCCAGTAGTTTTTGCGTGAAGGAGTAACAAACATACACACACACACACACACACACACACACACACACATACAAACTTTCGCCTTTATAATATTAGTGTGATTTCCTTTTGATATTTCTTCCAAGTCGGCACCCACGACGCTCTTGTTCTCTCACCAATTACAGCTTCGCGTAGAATTTAACACTTGAAAGAAAATAAACTTAAATCAAAAGCGAAATAAACGAGGCTTGTATTTTGTGCCGGACATAAATTTCTTTGCGTACAAATATTTACACTGTTTAAAATATTACAAACGACAACAATTTACTTAACTTTCGAGATATTTTTCTTTAGGGGGAAAAAGTTTATGGACTAAGAGCCCGTGAACACCAGACCTCCGTCATTAAGGCTGAAATTTTTTCTGTGCAAGTATGCTACAGGAGATTAGAACATTTGGTTACTATGAGCCTTGAGTCGCGGTGGTTTCTTCTTTTTCCAGTCTTGAACCACCATACAATATAATACAAAGTATCGCAAAGGATGATGGATGACGTAATTTCTAATAGTATCTCTATGTTTACTATGATGCATTACAGTGCATCAAACTCACCTTAACTAGCTGCTATCTACTATCTTTCAAAAATAGCGTGAGTCAAGGTTTATAGTAGGTAGCCAAAAATTTTTACCTGCTGTAATGCAATTTCGGAGAGTTTAAAATCACATAGATCTGGCGTTCACGGGCTCTTGGATAAGTCCTAATTTCATTTTGATCTCGCTTTTTTTAGAATCTTTTTTATCTAACAATTCTGTTATTTCAAGAAATTAATTAATAATTATAATTATTATGCTTCTTAAAGGTGGACTTTCGAGTCGAGCGTCTGTGTTGTCAGATGATCATGATTGAGTAAATGATGAAAGAGCCTGGATTTAACTTGAAGCTCGCTTCAACAATGCACGGAACTGCAATTATTTTTATATATAATAACCAGAGTGACCGACATAGCTTAACGAATTAGCCAGCAGAAGTGGCAGTGGTCAGGCCACGTCTGGCGCAGAACGGATGATCACACGGTCCTTTATTTTCTCCTATGGTCGGAGACTTTTGATAACTGACATGGTTTTTTTTTCATTTCTCGTTCGTCACATTCTCGTCCAATTATAGAGCAAGGCAGGCACGGCAGATGTGTTCTGGAGTGGAGACATCGTATCAGCAAGCGCAGTGTGGGACGACCTCCAACCCGCTGGACTGACGTCTGACGATCTTAAGACGGTAGCGGGAAGTGGGTGGATGAGGAAGGCGGAGGATGGTATGTAGTGGCGCGCTCTTGGGAAGGCCTATGTCCAACAGTAGACGCAACAGACTGATTGATTGATTGATTGATGACATAATATGTAATATTATTGTAACTCGAATTATGAGCAACCATCTCTCGGTAGTAAAAGCATTTTAAACCAGTGGTAGATGCATCAGAACTAAAAAGTATTTGTAAAAGTTTATTTGAAGAAAAATATTTCTAATTCTATTTCTTACGAGTATAGAACGCGAGCACAGCCAAGTCTTCAAATAAAACACTCCCGTATGGTTCAGTAAAATAAAACGCCAATATACCTCACAATGTCACGTTAACGTGTTCCGAATAGCAAAATAACGGCTGTTATTCGTTCGCGCTACACAATACACATGGGGTGTCGCTACAGATTGCGCGACTCCTCTCATTGTCTCTGGCGCCGCGCCGTGGAAAAATGCCCCCGTTATCATCCGTTCCACACGCCTGAACTCACATTGACAATCGTCGATATATACTTTTTACTGTGCTTGTTTTGTAGGGTTCCGTACCCCAAAAGGAAAACGGAACCCTTAAGGTGCCCACGCATTCGAACTGAACTGCAGCTGAACTGCGCGTCGCGTCAGCGCCCCGCACGATATTCTCTCCAACCGCGCCGCGCGGCAGTGACGTACGAGAGAATATTGTGTGGGGCGCTGACACGACGCGCAGTTCAGCTGCAGTTCAGTTCGATCGCGTGGGCACCTTTATGAGATCACTTAGTCCGTCTGTCGAGTCTGTCAAGAAAACCTATAGGGTACTTCCCGTTGACCTAGAATACTAAAATTTGTCATGTAGGTAGGTAGGTATAGCATAAGTAAAGGAAAAAACATTCGGAAACTGTGAATTTGTGGTCACATCACAAAAAAAAGGTGTTCATGTACAAAATTAATATATATTTTCAGTTTTCAAAGTAAGATAAAACTATACCAAGTGGGGCATAATATTATGAAAGGGCTTTACCTGTACATTCTATACAAGATTTTTATTTATTTATCGTTCAAAATGTCGGAAAAATACCCGAGCACAGAACCCTCGGTGCGCGAGTCTGACTCGCACTTGGCCGGTTTTTTTTGTAGCTAAAGCTGGGCCCGACGCAGCACAACATGCCCGACGAACCAGTAAGTTCTAGATAAGTTTGAATTTCGAAGACTTCTATCCATACTAATTACTAATATTATATCCATAAAACTTTTCCAATTTCGCTAGTTTACCTAACCGATTTTGGCATGATACTTACAGAGGTACAGCTTGCATCCCGGGAAAGGATAGGCTACTTTTTGTCACCAAGGGATTTTTAAAAAACTAAATTCACTCAGACAAATTCGCAGGCATCCATCTATTTGGTACAGCTTGCATCCATTTTGATAAGGAAATATCAAAATTGTTTTTATACATATTCTATTCTTGTTGTTTATTATTACAAAAATACCACAGTACGAAAATATACCATCGTATAGAATTGACATTTTTAAAATCTAAAACAGGTAGATAGAATATAATAATATCTACTACGCAAAAAATGATTGCGGCAGGGGATCAAAGGACGATATTAAAATCTTTTTTGACCCGAGAAGTGTTTGGAAAATGTTAAAGGAAACTCGATTGCATGGCGAGTTTTCTCAAAAGCTTTTTGCAGAGCTTCAAGATTTGCCTTCTGACATTAAATTTCCAATGTGGTTAACATAAAATCTGCATTTTTATGAAATTATTTGGTTTGCATATTTTTAAAGCATTATTTTTCGACATCACATTGATTGCGAAAGTTGAGCATATTTTTATAGAGATACCACAATATATTACAAAAATTCTTTTGTCAAAATTCACCTAAATTATACTTATTTGCGCGACCTTTTACATTCCATTTTCCCTGTAGAATTTCGTCGTAATTTAATGAAAATAAATAAGGAATGACAATGTACATGTTTTCCTTTTTACCTGTTCTAATGTATGCCCTCATAATATGCTCCAATTGTAATTGGAGCTCTGCGGGTTATATGGAAATTATGTTACTAACAACTTTTATTTTAAGTATATTTATACCTACCTAGTATAAGTACCAGTGAATGAAGATTTATTTACTTTCTAGAATTTATTTGGAATATGAACCGGTTGCTCCGGTTTAGTTTGAAAGACTGACTGAATAAGTACTTACCTAAATTAATCTCAGAAATTCTTCTGAGAGCCTAAGGAGTGGGACATACTCGTACATAGGAGACGATGGTCGTGGGCGAGTACAAGGTGCGGGCGTGACGCCCGCTTCTTTCATAATTCATACAAAATGTACAAAATGTAGGATGGGACTCTAGACATGCATAAAGTAAGCCCGCACTGCGAATTCATTGCACGATTTTTTCCGCAGAATTCTGACATTTTACGAAACTGTTCACGCTTTTTTTCGCGAGTGCGTGCGCTTCATACAATTTTCATATGTTACAAAATTTGGCGAGAAAATCATGCAGTGAAAATTCACAATGCGGGCTCGTTCTTACAGAGGCCGCGCATGCGACGAGGAAGGCGCCTTTGTTTTATTTGGCTGCCTACTACACTATGTACTACATGTATATTGTGTCCTGCACCTAATATATCCGGGTGGATGTTTATCTACCTTTAAGAAGTTCTTGCATGTTGCAAATAACAATCCTAATAATATTACAAGTGTGAAAGTGTGGATGTTTAGATGTTTGGATGTTTGTTACTCAATCACGAAAAAACTAATGGACGGATTTGTCTGAAATTTGGAACGGAGATAGATTATACCCTGGATTAACACATAGGTTACTTTTTATACCGGAAAATCAAAGAGTTCCCGCGGGATTTTGAAAAACGTAAATCGACGCGGACGAAGTCGCGGGCATCAGCTAGTTATTGATATAAAATGATTGCTCCATAGAGTCTTGATGGTTCACACATAACAAATCTCATGATTGGATGTTTGAACTTTAACTAGGTACATTGTGGGCAATTGTGAGTTAATATTGAGAGAACAGCGTGGCGTCACAGTGGACGCAGGCAATTTAGAGATAATTAAAATATTCTCTGTTGGTCGCCGTAGATACCATCCGTTCGTTCTCTTTAGTAAAAGCTCGTTAACGATGAAATAATCTGTTCGCCGCGAAAAACAGGGAAGGTAATTTTAAAGAGGAACATTTATTACCTTGGCGGAGTTTTTGGCCTCTAGAGCTTTTAATTTTACTATACATATTACAATCCCACCTTAGTAGGTAATAGGTATCTATTGAGCAGTATGAAGTTAATCCATATTAATATTATAAATGCGAAAGTGTGTCTATCTGCTAACTTTTTCACGGCCCATTAGTTTTGATAAAAGGTATAGAGATAGCTTGCATTCCGGGGACAGACAGGCTACAAGCGAAAACGGTTTTCAGATTATCTCTCACTGTAACCTCTTAGCTCTTTTCCTTGTCATAGGAAGAGAGGGATGCGTATCAATCATACAAACAGCATCTCTCTTACCCTTGACATCGAAATCATTTGCACTTGGGCCTGGTTATGATTCTATCTATTATTTCTACTATTTACGTTCTATCTATCTACTATTTACGTTTTTTAAAATACCCGGTTATTTTAAAAAACGTAAATTCACACCGATGGAGTCGGGGCAAAAGCTAAGGTTGAAATTGAATACATGATACTAATTTTCATTGGAGATAAGCCAGTTAACTCAGTTAAAATAAAACAAGGCACAGCTAAATTACCACAAAAACTCTTCCAAAGTTCCATATGTTAAAAAACCCCTCCATGCTTTCCTATCACTGCGGATATTTTACATATCGAAGCCATTAATCACTCGGACGTACGATAAAGTAGGGTGGACCATTTTAAATAATTTACGTGACGGAATACCTACCTACTGCATGAATTTCGGTATTATCTTCTCAGCAGCGAACATTATTTTGTAACTAACAGGTGCCCGCGTAATTTATTAGTCTAAAAGCATGATATAGTTTTGGCAGAGTGAACTAGAGTGAGGGGATTCTCGGTTTGATCCTAAATCGACGATTTGGCAAATATAAGATAGAAATTAAAGAAAAATTGGCGATTCATAGCGTCAAATGTTCCTGTGAACTGTGATTTGGTGACATGATATTTTGTTGGTTTGAGACAGTCGGGCATCTCTTTCTGCAAAGTATTCCTCATTGGTGAGGATCGTGATTCCTTTTCTTTAATTACAATAGTAGTAAGCGTAGTGTGGGACGCTCTCTAGCATGATGGACCTACGATATAAAGTGGCTGGCGGGAAGTGGCTGGATGAGGAAGGTTGAGGACCGGGTGTGGTGGCGCTCTATAGGGAAGGCCAATGTCCAACAGTGGACGTCCACAGGATGATGATGATGGTGAATGGTAGGAAATTTGTTAAGCTAATAATTATGAGGTGAGCTCCCATATCCTGCCACATACGACTCGACTGAGAACAAGATTTTTGACTCATAGGTTTTACGGTTATTATCAGATGATAGTGATAACAACTGGGGCTAAGGGTCTCGGAGGCAACGAGGAATCGTAAAGGCCCTTAAGACCGCCAAATCCAAGTCAATCCGGTTCTAAAGTTACATTGTGCATTAACTTTAAATACGTACTACATAATTACTTAACACACAAACCGCACTCAAGGGTTTGATTCCATAATAATTAATTTGTTCCCCAATATTTAGACTTCTGAAGGAGGGGAGAAACATTTAGTTTGTAATTAATGTCTGGTAATATTTCTTGCGCTTACGAACTCAATTTGTAACCACCTAGAAGGTAGGTAGGTAGTACCTACTCTTAATCGTGTTCTAATGTAATAATAGCACAGTTTAAAACTGTAATAATAATAATAGGCAGATGTCATTGCACGTTGCAATGATTGTGCTTGGGCTCCTTATACTTAGTATTTACTTATTCTATTTTATGGTAAGAAGAGAACCGTGCTCAGTTGTAAGCCAATTATTGGCTGAGATGTGATGATGAGGAGGAGTCCAACGAGAGGAATTTCATTCTACCTCCCAAATCGTTGAGCTATTGAGGCTTTCCTCGATATTTTGCAACACTTTTAATTGAATATCTGAACAAATCTGGAGTTTCCATTGTTTTGTGCATTTTCATTAGATAAAGTTGTCTTTTGCCATTAAAACAGCTGTAGCTGGCGGCAATGCGCTATTTGCATTGAAATTAAAAATTCAGCTCTACAAAAACAAAAAGCCTTTAATGTGTTTCTCTTGTTTATTGCTAAGTGAAAATTTTATGCCGAGTTTTCAGACAAATATGAAGTAGTGTTGACAATGCGTTTTCTAGTCACGTAACTGAATAAAATTAAGAGGCCAGAACCAAGCATTAAATATGAGAAGCATATGCTATATAGCTATGAGAAGCATAGTCATTGTAGCATATTCAATGTAGTCTACCTAAAAAGGGTTTGCAATAAAGCAATGTTCACCGCCATGGGATCAAATATCAAACTATAGCGTTTAAAAAAACATCTTAGTAAACAAAATACAACTAATACAATAATAATAAAAACTACAAAAAAAATAATTAAGTATTATTAACACACAGAGAGACACGCTTTCGTATTTGTAATATAAGTACGAATATTGATAGCGGTAGGAACTTTGGTTATGTTAAAGAAGAAGGTTGGAAATAGAAATAAGTAGGTACAATTTATGTGACAATATTAAAGCGTTAACGAAGGTGCAAAAAATAATAACTTTGCTCTACCCTGATCAAGGACTAAACTCGGCGCTTTTTATTATTCGCTGCGTAGCTTGTAGCATAAAATAATATTTTACTCAATGTACCTATTTTTAACCCCCGACCCAAAAAGAGGGGTGTTATAAGTCTGACGTGTGTGTCTGTGTATCTGTGTATCTGTCTGTGGCACCGTAGCGCCTAAACTAATGAACCGATTTTAATTTAGTTTTTGTTTGAAAGGTGGCTTGATCGAGAGTGTTCTTAGCTATAATCCAAGAAAATCGGTTCAGCCGTTTAAAAGTTATCATCTCTTTTCTAGTTACTGTAACCTTCACTTGTCGGAGGTGTTATAAATTTTTAATTTACACTTGTACGTAACATAATATTGTTGTCAGTCGGTAGTACTCGGTAGGCAAGTTGCACAACAATACTTAATTGCTTTTTTACTACTTCAACAAATCGAATAAAAGTATGAGTAGCTACAACTCGTTTTAACGTGATAAAAGTTACCTACTTTGTGCCAAAATCCCTTCTCCTCTTTGGTGAGAACCGTGCTGAATGGGGATGAAATATTAAAACACGTTACTTCAGTCCCCATTTTAGTGTCTCCGTCGAAAAAGACAGTGAATTCTCAGTGGAACTGGCGTGGAAATTCGGGGACTACTAAAACAGTTTCTTTTTACATAGTTAAAAGTAGTTCTAAACTAAGGCCGCGCTCACTTTGGATGCGAATTATATCGTACGTAAACGTATGAACACTGTTCGTACGAATTGAGTGCGCACACTGAATACGTTTTTCTCCGTCAAATACACAGAGTACCGGTGTGAACATTATGAACGCACGAACGCGTAATAAAATCCCAACAAGTTCGGATTGGTTTCGGACGTCGGACTTGCACGTACGTATACGTACGACTAACTCGCGCGCAGTGTGAGCGCTTTCATAGTACTCAGAAGGTCGGGAATGTTCGTGCGTGTTCGTACGTTTCTGCACGAATGGAATTCGTACGAAAACGTATCCAAAGTGAGCTCGGCCTAAGTGTAGCCTATATTATCTGAAAACGACTGACTGAATGACTGACTGACTGATCTATCAAAGCACAGCTCAAACTACTGGACGGATCGAGCTATGGCATGCAGATAGCTTGACGTGGGCACCTGCTAAGAAAGTATACTTTCGACAATTCAACCCCTCAAGGGGTAAAATAGGGGGTTGAAATTTGTGTAGTCCACGCGGATGACGTCACGGGCATAAGCTCGTAATTAATATTTGTTTTCATTTGTGAAAACAAAATGATTATTCTAAACGTTATTTTTCAGGCCTGATATGTTTTTACATCGTGCCACAGCCAGTAGACTCAGTTTATTCAGGACAGAACCCCGTTAGCCCACAGGGTAAGTAGGTATAAAATAAATCCACCCGCTGTAGAATTTAGTAGTAGATTTTACTTAATTAAGACCATAATATTAAAGTGACACTCCCCTGGACCTTACCACTGTACCCCTTGGTACAGTGGGAAGTCTTATAAGTGGGAGGTCCCGACTTCGATTCCCAGCTGTGGCAATATGGGAATTTATAATTTTTGAATTGTCTGCGGGCTGGTCTTGTGGAAGGCTAAGGCCATGGCTAGTTCCACCCTACTGACAAACCGTACCGCCAAGCGATTGAGCGTTCCGGTTGGGTATGGGTTTAATAATAAAACTTCTATACCGCTACCAAGTTAGCCCGCTTCCATCTTAAACTCATCTTCAATTACCAGGATGATGCAGTCAGGTGAGATCATAATCGTAACTCTACGTTTTATGGTTTATGGCATACAGCCCACTGACAGACAGACAGACAGACAGACGGATGGACGCACAGACGGGGGGACGGACAGCGGAGGCTTAATAACCGTCCTGATGTTTACCTACCTAAAGCTTTATTGTAAAATTTGAAAGTACCTCCTACGTAACTCAATAACTACCCACTCGAAATATACTAAAACAAACTTCTGATCTGTTTTTGTGTACAGGTCTGTGTAAGCAAACCAACTCAAGTTATTAATTTCATCAGAATTCTCTTAACACCCACGTTTATCGTTAATGATATTACTTAGTCTGTAGAAAGCAATTATATTTTGCACGTACATATTTATTAAACACTCGAACGAATATTGATTCAAAGTAGAGACGTGTTCTCTATTAATAATAACAAAAGGTAAAAGCAAAAACCCATTACTTAAAAGTTATTCGTTTAAATAAGTAGGCATAGGTTAGTGTTAAGATAGGTCACTCTGGTGTTTTGGTGCCAGTCAGGTAACCTCCCAGTGTGCCTGGGTGCTGCTGGTCCCTTTTGGAGTCATCCGAGGGGAAGAGCAGTATTCGGGCCGGTGCACCCCGGTAACATGGCTAACAATTTCTATTCGGGGATATTCAAAACCTGCGGGGTTATTTGCTATATCAGTGGTCAGCGAAGTCAATTAGCGAATTGTCCCCCTGAACCCGCTCTTACTCTGCCTGCCAATAATGCCCCTAGCCTTATTATTACGCAAAATAAATAAGTACTATTAAGTTGAGTTAAAATGTCTGGAGTGGAGACCGCGTACCAGTAAGCACAGTATGGGACGACCGTCAGCCCGCTGGACTCATGACCTGAAGAAAGTGGCGAGGCGCGGGTGAATGAGGAAGGCGGGGAACCGTGTTTAGTGTTCATAAGAATACTCATTTTTGATGGCTATTGTATAAGGATTGTATCTTTATGTTCTATCAATTAAAATAGTTGAAATTCGACAATCTCCACAACTCCGAAAAGCTCACATAACTCCGAAAAGTTGGAAGTGCGTGTGGGATAGAACCCCCGACCTTCCGAATAAGAGCCCGACGTATTAACCACTAGACTATCACCACTTTTACAATTACATTTATACTATTACATTAATTAATCTATACCTTATATTATAACTACATTAAATTGGCTCACATTCCGAGAGGTGTAAAGGAAAATCTTGAAGCACTTAAAGCAAAGATTCGTAGACTTTATTAGAGCTCTCCACTAGAGTACTAGAGTACCGTCAGCTTTGCCAAGGCGTGGCTTTTTAGGTACAGCTTATAAAAGAAACTGAGGTTTTGAAAGAAACTTACGATTTCACTAGTAAAGCCGCAAGCTTTGACATATCGCGGTTTTTGAAAAAGGCTATAAAACCTTGATCATTTTGGACTGAAATGTTTTGAACTATTGTAGTTAATGCGCATTAGAAGTTTTTAATGATCATGTTAATTACCTACCTACGTAATTTTTTCTTGTCATAATCATCATTATCAACCGATAAACGTCCACGGCTGGGTATATGTCTCTTATAGGAACTTCCACACCTGCATTCAGCGGTTCTTTGCGATTCGGTTGGTGTCGTCAGTCCTCCATAGTGGTGGGTCTTCTAATGCTGCGGTTTCCGATGCGAGGTCGGTACTCTAGTACCTTGGGACCTTACGTCTCGAACTATGTGCCCTACCCATAGCCACTACGCTTCGCAACGCGTTACTTTGGTCGGTCGGTTGCTTTGGTTCTCCTGCGGATCTCTAAATTTCTGTTCCGATCACGTAGAGTATCTCCAAGCATAGCTAGGCTCTCTTCGTCAACTCTGAACTTTCTTACTTTAATATTTTAAGGCACATTTTTCTTCCCCTTATTTCGGATATAAAATTTTGTTATGTCTGTTAGAAGTTAAGACCTTCTGCAAGTTTAAATACCTACTTATAATATTTTAATGATGCAGGTCAGATTCTATGATGAGCGAACTTAAATATTCTCGTATAAGTAATAAGTAGGTACTTACTCAACTAAGTCGGCCAAAGAGAAACTTTGCGCTCGGGAACTTCATTTCAAACAAGAAGGATTTATAGGAAATGTTTGCAAGAATTCATGATAATATAGTACTAGTTAAATCCTAGGTAATGATAATGAAAGACTCCCAAAGTTGAGCGAGCGCTGCCCCTCAACCCACTAGGGTGAATGCACCCCTGTAAGTACATGGATATATTTTTCGTTGATAACAAAATGATGATAGTATTTTAAAAAGTATGCACTTATTGCAATTTGATATTATTACGAAGCCGATTTGTCTTTTAAAAGTTTACCTATAAAGATAAATCCTTAGCTGTTTATGCAACCCATGTCCGCGTAGAATTGTTTCAAGAAAGCTAGCTGCATTTCCACTCTGTATCAATAAGTTCTTATTCTCTGCAAAAAGTAAGTAATTGCCTCTCGAGGTAGAAATTTAAATAAAGCTTTTATTTTTTTGTTCAGGAGAATATGACACATTTTCTGAGTTAGTATAACAGCGATATTCAGCGGATTATACTTATCGTTAAATGTACTTATACAATTATTAAATACCAATGGCCATTGGTCTATAACCTATTATTTTTTGACCCTAAGAATATAGACTAAAAGCATTGACCCTGTGCTTGAGTGCTTTGACACCATGAAACGATTTGATAATGCACTACAATTATTTGTAATTTTGAATGTTACTAGCTTTATCTAATTACTGTACAAATCGTGTTCGCGTGGAATGGTGCCACGAATATTAGGAATATTCCGCGCTGGACAGCCAGGTTGATCCTTTGATATCATTCGTAGTTAATATTCTAACGCATGTCTTTGCTGTACATAATAATTGACAGTGCGATATATTATAGTTTTCTGCGACTCACGGCAAATCTTTGTCAGACAATGATATTGGTGTCAGGTATTCTAGCCTCGCTGGCAAATATATGCTGCGGTTACACGCTTTACTATACAATTAATTAAAGCTAAATCCCGTACAGCTCAATTGTTCATAGCCCGCATACTGCTTACCAAAAATTAATCCGGAAAGTAATTAAACATTTTCGCCTAATTATAAAATGTTGCGCCGTTTTGTGGAAATATGATTTTACATTATCCCCTGTTTAATTCATTCCCATTTCGGCGCTTAAGTAGGTACCTGAAACCTTGGTGGCAATCATTAGTGATCTGTCCGCGACCCATTTCATTGATTTTGATTACAACAGATTAAACAGATTTTTGGATTAGTTATTGTGGGATATTTTCATCCTATTGTCTCAGAACAAAATATGTACATAGATACAGCAATATGAAAAAGAACCAGTCAAGTGCGAGTCGACCTAGCACATGAAGGGCTTACAAGATTATATAGATACTTTTATTTTTTTAATTTACATGGCGGCCATTTTGAACTTTTTATTGTTTGTAGTTATAGCGGCAATAGAACTTCGTGAAAGTTTCAACTCCCTACATGTTACGGTTTATGAGATACAGACCACTGACAGACCGACGGATGGACAGACAGCGGAGGCTTAGTAATAGTGTCACGTGACCACGGAACCCTAAAAAAAAGAGTCGTTGTCTTTGTCTTTAAATATATTGGTACTTATCAAATATTTTTCCTCATTACTTTACTTTTGCTATTCTTTGAGGTTCACCCATTGGCTAATTTGGCCTTTAAACCGCAAGCTGTAAATCACGGTGAGCCCGACATTCATCACGCTAAAGGATCACGTTCGACTGACGGTTTAAGCACGGTGCAAGGGAAATAGATGATAACGTAAAAGAAAAACTTGTGATCATCAGTAAAATATATTTTTAAGCAATTAAATATATATTAAGTACTTGTTTTAGCGGTGAAGAAAAACAGCGCGAGGAAACCTGCATGCCTGAGATGTTCATAATGTGTTCAAAAAAAATATATACTAAGTAGGTAAATATACAGTGTTATATTTTGTACGGAACCCTTCGTGTACGAGTCCCACTCGCGCTTGATAAATTTTTTTATTTATTAAAATGTTAATTGCATTTACATGCTCTATTTATACAATTAGGTATACTTGGTATTTTAAAAGTGAGTTGAGTGGATGAAGCTTATTAATTGAGGTTGGTTTACACAGTAGACGGTGGACACTGACAAATAGTTTGCGACGACCGACGGAATGCGGTTTGCGTCCAAATTCCGATTTGTGTAGCCACTCTAAAATCTATACTGCAATAAACCTAGTGCAGCTAATTTATTTTTACAAATTCTATTATGAGAAGTTTATCTAACACGCTCCATACAAACGTAGTTTTGTTCTCATTTGAATATTATCCCCTCAAACTCAAGAAAATTTTGCAGACACGTTCTAAAAATAAATATCTCCGTCAGTCATTTTCCAGATTTCTGTGAAAAAGTGTAGTTTTAAAGTTACATAGGCTCAAATACATATTTACATACAAATCATCTAAACCGGTGTTACTTTGAAATTACCTCAGTACTTACGTATTTTTATCTTAATTTAATCAACAGATACAGATATCAAACAAAATTTTATCGAGATTGATATTCTAAATATGAGAGCCAAACTACGTGTGTTCGTAGCCAGCGATATATTTCGTATAGCGCACTAGGAATAAACTCTCAAACTACAAACCGATCACGTCTGATACAAGTGTAAATTAAAAATTTATAACACCCCCGACAAGTGAAGGTTACAGTAACTAGAAAAGAGCTGATAACTTTCAGACGACTGAACCGATTTTCTTGGATAATAGCTAAGAACACTCTCGATCAAGCCACCTTTCAAACAAAAAAAAAAAACTAAATTAAAAATCGGTTCATTAGTTAAGCAGCTACGATGCCATAGACAGATACACAGATACACACGTCAAATTTATAACACCCCTCTTTTTGGGTCGGGGGTTAAAAATAGTTTTGTTTTAAGACCAAATAACTAAGAATACAAATAACATAAGAAATCTTTTCTCCACATAGTGGTTGGACATGAAGTGTCATTTTTTTCTTCTTGCTTTATTAGGATTCTTTCGCGGAATGGTGTCCATTTGTTACGGGCACAGACAAATGTGGTAACAGACCTTGAATCGCTTTGTGCATGACACAGAGTAATATCTCTCTCCGATCTCTGAGTGCTCACTTGTATGATATTGATTGCAGAGTGGGGAGTTACCTATATAACGCGTCCATTTATTTTTCCGTATTTATTCCATTGGTCCCTGAAGAATAAATAAATGGAGAGGTTATTACTGCTATCCAAAAATATACCTAAGATACGTTTTCATTTCATATTATGTTGAGCTTTTTATGAGCCCATTTATCTTTTCTATGCTCTTCACAAATTCTATCAATTCAAGTTCTATGCCTATTGCCTATAGAAAGCTTCATTGATTAACTGACTGGCTGATATGTCAACTTAGTTACTAAACGCTTGTATCCTGGCCGTTAATTTTAAAACGTGGCATCCGTTGCGTCAGGTATGAAAAAAGAAGATCTTTATTAGAAGAACAACCGCCGAGTTTTTATGCTGGTTCTTTTCGACAAGGAAGACATTCCGAACCAGTAGTAGATGTATTTGACGATTCAAAAGTATTTGCACAAGTTTATTTGAATGAATTATAGGTATTTTTATTCTACTCTACACCTACTAAGCTATCATCTTTTTTAATAGGTATATTCGTAGTTAAATAAAGGGTATTCGTAGTGTATTTCGTATAAATCGAAACTTCTGTGAAAAATGTGAAAACTAAGCTAGTTTCTCTCCCGTAGGTACATTGTTGTTTTGCTCTATCTTTCACGCATTCCGGCAGCAGGAACGTGTGACGGAAAACAGTTGGCGAGGTTTACTCTAAAGCCGGCATCAAGCGATTACTTACAGACAGATTTATCCCAATTGCCGACTTGCCTCTTGTGCATACAATAGGATTTCCTATAGTTGAATAGGCTTTTACTAAAACCTTGTTTAGTGTAGAATTTTCTTTGATCTAAGTATGCCTTATCTGTATTCATCGACGGTTTTTTGTTACTTGCACGTTAGAAAGAGAAATTTTAATGTTGCTAAACAAGCTTTTCTAAAAATTTACATACTTACCTACATAAGAGAAATTAAATTTCCACGGGGTCGAAGTCACTTGTGTTTAATAGTCCTCATCATCTCAGCCCATATCTGAACACGAGTCGTCCTAAGAATAAGGATTTAGGTCATAGTTTACCTCGATGGCCAAGTCTGGTTTGGCAGACTTCAAACACATTTGAGGACATTAAAGAGAACTCCCAGGCCTACAATTTCCTTCACCAAGTATTATTTTTTAAAATGTATACATAGGTAACTCGGAAAAGTTAGATGTGCTCGCCGCTCGAGTATGAAAACCAGATCCCTCTAGACTTTATTTGGCAGTTATCTACTATTTATTATATTATTATATTTATTATATTTCTTTTCCTATTATTATAATAATATCAAGTAAATACTTATTTTTAACTTAATTAAAGGGTTGAAATAAATACATTTTAGCAAGTACATTATAATATGTCTATATTCAGGATCTTACAGGTTTAATTTGTAACTAACTATAGTTGTAATTATTAAATTAAAGTTCTAAATGTACAAAAATGTTTATATACAAGAATAACTATGCATATACGATAATATATCTAGTTTATCTAATTGGGATAATGTTCAACACATTAGGAATTTACAATAAACATCAGTGTTTGCGAAATTTGACGACAAACATGAAAATGTTCAAAATACACAAATAATTGTTAAAAATTATACAATACGCTTAGTAATTATTACGATATTTACAATAAATTGACAAATTCAATATTAATATTATTATTTTCATACGACACCAAAGTTTGTGAGTATTAAATAAGTTGATTTGGAATCGTTTATACCTACTATAATGTTAAAGGTTACTTCTCCGCTTTTGTGTTGACTGCGTAAATGAAAATACAATATTATTTTTGAGTGCATTTATTCTAACAGTGAGAACACTTAACGTTAATGAAGATTGATGGTTTTGTTTTTAAATACTGAGATGTCTCAAATATTTTTGAGCAATTATTTATTTTACAAAGTTTAAATTAATTTACTACTGCTCACTAATAGAAATACCAAACTAAATAAGATTACATATTTAAAACAATTTTTTGAATTCCAAAAAAAAATCCTATTTGATTATTTTGTGTGTCTAAATTAGGCAGTCAATTTTTGATATCATAAATTAAAGCTTACGATATAAAGATATCGTTATTGATTACTGTTAAGGTGGCGCGATAATGGCAGTAAGCCACCCTCTAACAAAGTAATCACGACGTAGTTGCTATCGAAAATGATAGGTAAGTAGTATAATGGAATAGAAAAACAGAAGTTGATGATTTCTGTTAAATATCTTAAACAAACACACTTACTTTCCTTTTTTACTAAGTTATTATTAAGTTTATCTCAATCAAGCATACAATGTTAAATTACAATCCATATTTTATGGTAATAAAACGTCATTATCTTAATTTTTCAAATAGTATCTATACTTTCTCATTACGAATTGTAATTGTTACTGTGTTCTCTAATTTACACCCAAAAAACGTTCTTTCACACGAAAAACTGTATAATTTTTCCACTATATTTACATCAACAATTCGACTTTTGGCACTAGTGCGTTTCACGCTGACACCGCCGACTTCATGGGTTCTGAGCAAATGTAGGTATGCAATGATATCTACAGAATTCTGTAAAGACTCACCTAATTCCGACTTAATTTTACGGTGAGCTCTTAGTTTAACTATGTACATCTCACAATCAGTCAAAGTTTCTATTTTGGCAAATACCTTAATTATTACGGACTAATTTTGAATCCTTTATAAATTTTTAACAAATGTTTTTAAATAGTCAATAAAAATTGTAGGCCCATCTAACTCGTTTAATCTATTTAGAATAATATTATTCGTACAGTATCGAAAGCTAATCGAAATTCTTTTTTGGCACTAAATGTATTCCTCGAAGTAGGTCGTACTAAAAGCTTATAAAATGTATTTTTAAAACGACAGGTAATTTTCATAAATCGCAATGTCAATGATCAATGACTTGAAGATGAAAGCATACCTATTTCACAACCTGTTAATGATGTAAACTGGGACTTTACGTGAAGTACTTTTTAATTTCTTAGATAATGCCCAGCTCAATAGTTGTTAATGAATATCTACGTAAGATTGAACCTAGTAACTATTTCTAAACTCGAGGTTTAAAGATGATATTGTCAAGGGGTTAAAGTTTTAATGTTGAGAAAGTTCTAGAAGTTGCTGTCGTAGTCAGAACGGCGACGTGAGTAATGGGAGCGAGGGAACTCCCCTGTGTAACCATATCCTTGTGATCCTGCGCCCGTCTGCCCATAAAGCTGCGACCCTCCGTATCTGTAAATATTTGATAAGTTATTAATTCAATACTAGAGTTTTTTGACAATACATAATACAGTTTTAGAGCCTCAATAGCTCAACGGTTCAGGAACGGACTAAATTCTGAAAAGTCGGTCAAACCCCACGCGTTGCACTATTGTCGCACTTACTTCAGCACTTAAGCTTTACGTTTAATTGGAGGGGAAAGGGGAGTATTAGTCGTGATAAGCATGACCAAAAAAAAAGTTTTACAATTACGGCTAAAAAGAGTTACTATGAGAATTCAATTTTTAATAGTCTAGGATTTAAATGAAATTAAATTATATAATTTATAGAACATATTTTGAGCGAAATGTATTTTGAATGAGTCAAAGTATGTTCAGTGTGTTTTGGATTTAGTCCCACTTTTGTGGCACAAGATATGAGCTTTCGGATTTTAATTTATTTTTGGAATTTAGAATCCTATAGTTTGAAAGACAATATTATGATTTTTTGCACTTTTCGTACCCGTTGCCGGTGGTGCCATAAAGTTGTGATCCTCGTCCAGAGTCAGGTGTGTAGTGAGACATATACTTTTGGAGCTGCGGAGTCCATTCTGATCGCCAAGAATCGCCAGGGTTTTGGTACGCTAGCTGTTCTATGAATGCTGTCGACATGCGCTAAAAAAGAAAAATATTTATACTTACAAAAATCGGCAAAGAAAGCATATTAGATAAAATAAATAATAAAATAAATAAAATCGTTTTATTGCAGGTTAGGGACCCATATAAACAGTAAAAAATACAAAATATAATATAAAATTAAAATAGTTTAAAATGAACTAGTCATTTTACGTTAGGGATCTGGTTTACCCGTAGCCAGTGTTTATCGAACACATTGTCAGGGGATGCCTGAGCGACGATAAGTACTTTCGCATTGGTAAACATTATTAATTTATATTATATTTTATTATTTTATTGCAAATTAAATTGCAATTAAATTTACGGTCCCGTTATTAATAATTTTATGAACTGCAATGCGCAAGGCATAAAAGATCCGGAGAATATCTAAAAATGATCAGCAATAAACGTTTTATGGGTATTGTAGCAGGAACAAAGTGACTTCTTAGGGCCATTATTTTAATATTTGTATCAAATATATTCTGTTGCTTGTCCATAGGTATACTTTTTTACCTAAAAGCTACCCTAGTTCATATTCCAATTGTTTCAAATGATATATTAATTAAGTGATGACTCATACCTTTCCCGTAGGTAAATATGGTAGATCGCGTTCCTTAAGCTGATGCATATCATCGAAGCCACCCATGTGACTCTTGTCCAGTTCTCGGAGCATGTCTTCACTCAGTGGAATAGGCTGTTTCGTCTTCGTACTCTTCTGGCGATTTACGAGCTGAAACATTATATCAGACATTTTATGTTGGTCCTTTAGGTATGTTACAGTTGTAATATAGTAATTAAAACAATACTATGTGTACTATGTTATATCAAAACGAAATAATTGATGCCCACGACTTCATCCGCGTGAATTTAGTTTCTTAAAACTCCGTGGGAACTATTTGTTTTGTTTTTTTTCGAAATAAAAAGTAGTTTATGTAATTCTCCAGGTCTTGAATTATATTTATGCGATTCATCAAATTCAACAAATCACGTAGATTTGTTGAATTGTTGTTGTGTGACAAAGATGTGAATAAAAAACAGGCCATCCCCAAGAAGCCATTTGTTTTCCTGCGATAAAAATCTATCTATATCCATTATCCATATTTTTTTATCCATATTTTTATCTATATCCATGCGAAAAATCATGTTGACTCGTTGGTTTGTTGCGGTGTGATTGAAGGAATATTTAATAAATTAACATTTTGCATTTGTAACATTAAACAGGGATATATTCAAGTTATGAACCAGCACTTACCACTGTTACGCCGAATATAACGACGAATAGCAGTGATGCCAGCGCTATGACAATAACGGCAATACCCCACTGCGGTAATAGAGACTCTTCGTCTGGCTCAATTATAGTAGGCTCTTCATGCTTTGGCAAAACTGTGGAGAAAAGTTTTAAAATTAATTAAATGTTATATATGGTAGGTTGGGTTATATTGATAAATAACAAAGCAACTATTATGCTCAAATATTAAAAATATCAATCAATTTAATATGTTTTGAACAAAATCAATTTTTATTTGTTTTACCGATAAATTCAGTATACGCCGGATCCATCACGAATTTTCCCATTTCTAATTTTCCTGCAGATTTGTCGATATTTTTAGTCATTTTTTCATTGCTCTTTTTCATTCTTTCTTCGTCTGGCTGATCCCCTAACATTACATCAGGATCGAATGTATCAGATTCGTCGTCTTCCTCTTCTTCCATCACAGAGCCAGCTTTAGCATCATGAAGAGATTTATGGAAGAACTTTTTAAGTTGTAAAGTATCAATTTTTTCTTCAACGTTATTTAGTTCGATGAAATAATCGACGAGTACAGAGCCTTGGCTGAATCCGTCTATGCGAATACCTTTGTACCATTTGCTTAGAAGATCAGATTTTGAATAAACGGAATTGAGCTGTAGAATATACAAAATATTATGTTTAGTAACAATAGGTAGTACTTAATAAGATGATAAAAAACTGAAATATGTGTAAAATTACCTCATGTTTCACCTCCCTTGCTAATTTTTGCCATTCTTTTGTATGATGGTCTAAAAATTCTGGAACCCACTTAACTCCTGTAAAACAACAATTTTTGTATTATTTTAAGGCACTTCTAATATAATAAAGTAGAAATATAAACTTCATAAAATGATACAGACCTGAAACAATTTTAATAGTTGCTGCTATATCACATTCGTGACGACATACTCCAGGAGTGGTGGGCTGAGGAGGGGCTATCGTCGTTGTGGTCGTGGTTATCAAACGGCGAGTCGTTGATTCGGTGCTTATTTCTTGTAATGGTGTTGTAGAAGTCGCGTTGCGTTGTAGTTCTAGAAGTCGTTCTATCGAGAAGGGAGTCGTAGATGGCGATGGCCAGCCCGTAAATTCAGTAGAAGCTCTGTAATTAGAAGGTTAAACAATTTTTATTAATATAAAAATTAGTTGAAACTTTCACACTTTTAAAAATCCATTTACCTAGTTGGCCAGCCTTTTTGAATCTTTGGAGTTACTGGAGGTGGGCCAATACTTGATTTTTGAGTTGTACTTTTTCTGGTTGCCTTGCCTCCTGGCCTCGACGGGAAAACTACTTTGAAGCTTCCAGACGAAGCTGTGGTAG
This sequence comes from Maniola jurtina, assembly GCF_905333055.1. Taxonomy (NCBI): domain Eukaryota; kingdom Metazoa; phylum Arthropoda; class Insecta; order Lepidoptera; family Nymphalidae; genus Maniola; species Maniola jurtina. The sequence continues at coordinate 9,370,444 of NC_060032.1, forward strand.
TGCTTGTTGTTGCAGTTTCTTCTGCAGATTCTTCTTTATCTGGTTTAAATCCTGGTGGTAACAGGCTGGAAATGTCTTTAATTATGAATTTACTTAATGGATTCTCTTCGGCCTTATCAGAATCACTAGAATTCAGTTTAAATCCTGGTGGTAAGAATGCGGAAATATCCACCGGTACAGTAATCGGTATTTTTGGAACGACTTTAATTTTTTCTGTTGTGGTTCTAGTACTAGGCGTAGTCCCTAACTTAAATCCTTTTGGTAAAATTGCTGCAATATCTAGCTTTTCTACGGTTTTTAATAAATCCTGTTTAGTATTATTGTAAGAATCATTATTATCAGGCTTATAGCCAGGTGGTAAAAATTTGCTTGGGTCATCGATTTGAATTTTCTTAAATAAGTCTTCCTGCGTTTTCTGCTTTGGCTTATACTCCTTTGGAAGAAGGGATTTATCATCTAGAATAATAACTTTGTTTTTGGAACTTATACCAGACGATCGTCCTTGTGTAATATTAATAATTCCGATTCCTGTGTGAGGTATTGGAGCCAATGTGGTGGTTGTAGTGGTTGTAGTGGTGGTAGTAGTTGTCGTGGTACTAGTACGTTTGTCTTTAAACGATTGCCTTGGTTTGTATCCAGGCGGGAGCAAACCTGATAAATCATCCATAACAGTGACTAATTTTTTCTTTGGTTTAGGCGTAGTAGAGGTAATTACTCGTGGAGTGAACTTCTTTATTTGCACTGGTAATGGATCTGGAGAAGATCTTTCAGTAGCCACCGAAAATTGCGTACTTTTTAAAGTAAAGACGTTCACTGTAGATGGTGTTGTTGTAGTCGTTGTTGTAGTACTAGTTGATGTTGGTTCCGTAGTTGATTCAGTTATTAACTCTATGTTTTTGTTTTCTTTATTTAGATTTCCTGACAATACTGCGCTGGATAGTTCTGATTGAATGCTGTCCAGTTTATCATTTATATTTTCTGTAGATGATGAGCTATTGATAATACTACTTAAATCTGGTTTAGGATTTTCAGTTACGTTTTCTTCATCTTCTTCAGTCAGCACTTGTTTCTTTTCCTCTTGTTCTACTGTCGGGAAAGGTAAGAATCGGGCCCCAGAAACACTACGACTTGTTTGCACTGATGCCACTACAATCCAACTCTCCGTCGTTACTGGAGACGAATCATTTGCATCGTTATATGACGCAGAGGCTACAGCGGTTTTAGGCGTTGGTGGATAAGTGACATCGGGTATAGAAATAGTTCCATTTACAACACTTTTCGTCGTTACAACAGAAACTACTTCCTGCCCCAGAATTGAGGGTGTTTCTATCGAAGGATCTTCTTTAGAAAACATGAACCTCAAACTAGGCGCAGTTGTATCGTTATCTGTCCCTAATTCAGGTTTATCTATCACATCTGTATCAATAAATTGTTTAAAGTTATCATCTTTTACCAAAGTATTATTACGTTCCATAGCTAGAACTTGGAATGACTTATTAGTACTAGTTTTAATGGGCACCACAGTGGTATCCTCGGATTCATCAGTGTATTCAGCAGTATGCTCATCAGTATGTTCATCAGTATGTTCATCAGTGTGTTCATCAGTATGTTCAACAGTGTGATCATCAGGTTGTTTATCAGTGTGTTCATCAATATGTTCATCAGTACCATCATATTCGTCATAGATATCTGTAACTGGCTCTGCAGAAGTAGTTTTAGGCTTGGCAGTGGTAGTATGTTTAACTTCAGCCTTGTCTTCTTCATCATAATATTCAACATATTCTCCATCATCTTCGACTTCTCCACTAAGATTTTCATCGTGGTGGTCATCAGCATGTTCGTTTGATTTTTCAGTTGTAGAAGATGTTGTAGAAGATTTTATTTGCGTAGAAGTTTCAACAGATAAAGTCATAAGTGCTGAATCATTTGCAATGTTATCAGTATTCATTGAACTCGCATCAGGCTTGCTGTCATCAGAATCTCCACTACTATTCGACTTGATAACTTGAACATCAAAAGATTCTTGAGTATTTTTCATTAATTCTCTGAAGGAACTTAGATCACTTATATCATCTTCAAGAAGTGGTTCTAAATCTAAAAGTGGTTTGTATTCAGTGGAAGAACCTTGATTAAAGTTAGGGATATTATAAGATGGCTGGAAATTATTGTTGACCTTATAGTTGTTTGCCGGCACATTTTGCAGAACTTTCTTTGCGTTTGGTGACGGAGGATCAAAGTGAGAAAATCTTGAGTTAATTGGTTTATTATTTATCTTTTGTCTACTAGCATGCTTTGTAGGATTATACGTTGTAACTTTGTGTCGATCGAATAGATCCTGATCGTCGTTATCAAATTCATCGTCATGTGCAATGTGACCAGTTTGCCCGTTACTTTTGAGACTATTGGTATCAAATGGTATATTCTTAAATCCATTATTTTGTAGGTAATCTATATCAGGATTGTTAATAGTTATTTGGCCTAAAAATGTTTCTGGTTTTGATGGATCATTTTGATAGGCAGCAGAGTGTATTTGTGAAACATCAGGCCTTTTTGTTGAAGTAGGATGATGTACAGGAAAATTATAAGGTAGAGCAGGCCTAAATCTTTGACGCTGTGATGTTGTGAATTCGGGTTGGTTAATATAATATTGTGTTCCAGATTGACTTCTTCCTGTCGGTAGTTGAAATGGGGAAGGGTTCTGGTTATAATTAGGACTAGGAAATCTCCCATGACCGTCATTAAATAGCGGCTGTTGTGCTGTGGGAACTGCTCTATAGTTATCTCCATGCTCGAAGAATGACGTTGGCCTACTGTTGGGGAATATAGGCGGTTGAACTTGAGCAAAATTTCTTTCTGGTGTGTAGTAAAAGCCGTTTTCATCTGAAACAATACAAAAAAACCTTCGATTATTTAATTTTTAGCAATTTCTTTTTTGTTGGACAAATTCTTTATTATTCTTAATAGACTGATCACTACAGAAAGAGTGGTATGATCTAACATACTACTAGTAGGTACACAAGTTGCAGAGACAGCGAAAAGATGAGCACAGTCTGTTTGGAAATTTGCCTCTACCAATATTACAAAAAAATGGTGAGCTCTTTTAAAACAAAAGAGTAGGGTTTTTAAGAGAATTCGCACTTACAATGTTTGGAAAAAAGGTTATTGTCAATGAGTAATCGATAAGAAATGCACAGAATGCAGTCCATATTTTCTTTGAATGCAGCTCTGGGACCGGTTCATAAGGAACTCGTAATTTATTAGGTATTCTGTTCAAAGCACTTAGGTATAGAAAGTTGGTCTTATCTAATTACTGTATACATCATGCCCACGTAAAATGGTGCCAAGAATACTGGCTGCATTTCCGCGCTAGACAGCCAGGCTAATCCTTTGCGCAATATATAAGTCAGCCCTTCTGTCACCTAAATGCAGCTATTAATCGCGGTGAAATGTCTCAATTTTTTTTTTTGCTAGCAGACATTTTAATATACCTATTATCACTAAAATAAAATCTTGTAGGTAATTGTTATTCGTAGAATATGTATTGAATGTGTAAGAAAATTGACAGATTGATAGGAAAAATTTCCGGCAAAACAACTCGTAAATATTTGGAATTTGGAAGCAATGCAAATTACTGTATTCGGGCTATAAACTCACTTAGCTCTACAAAGCTACACTAAAATTGTGAGCAAACAGAACAATACATAATGGATTTCACGAGTAAGCTCAGTACGAATTTCTCTTTGTAACTACCTTAATTCAATGTCATACTCTACCTACTTGATGTTAACATTTTAGTTTTTTTGTAATATTTTTACTAGATAAATTCTAAAATATTTTATAACTAACACTTCTTAAACTTATAAAAAGCTGTCACTATGTTGGCTACGAGCCAAATCACGAGGAAGTTATGATGATTTGACGAGTTTCTATGACCATCTCCTGGCTCCATAATGAGACTCCTCGACATCTCCTAGGTCTGTAGTACTGTCAAGGCAAATACAACGAACCCAAACACGACGGAGTTGTGTTGAGAAGTTCCTATAGCCATCTGGCGGCTTCAGCATTAGATCACCTCTATGGCACCATGTTATTGTATTGTGAGATGTGAAGTTACCTACATATATTTTCGAATTTCAGCATAATTGGTTAGGGGGAACTAGTCCAAAGATTTGCAAGATTTGACCACATACTACACGGTTAGTACAAGTTAAATAAAAGTTTGTGAAAATGGTCTGGTCTAGTCTTATGTCTGGTTAGGCTTCTACCATGGCTAGCTAGTTGACCACCCTGCAGATAAAGCTGTACCACTAAGAATTTTAGCGTTCTGGTAAGATGCTGAGTCGACCACACTACGATTAGAAAAACCTTTGGGTTATACAAACTGCAATATAACAGGATGGCGTGCTTGACCAGTGGCGTGCATAGGTTCGAAACTAGGGTAGGCATTAGTTAGTTAGCTTACCTATTTAGAGGTTGTCATGATGAAAAATGACCATTGCGATATTTAAACTTGGGTAAGCAGTGCTTTTATGCCTCTATGACCTAAACGCCACTGCGTGCTTCCATATTAGAACTTAGCAAGCTTTAGACAGAACATAGCAAGTAAAATTGCATCAAAAAAATATCGAAAATAAATAATAAAGACATGGGGCTGGGCAAGATAAAGCTCGTGATCAAACGTCAGTCTAAAATATTAATAAACAACAACAAAGAGCAGTTTATCTAAAACTGTATAGGTAGGTACACGTAAAATCAAGCTCTCCATTGTTAAAGTTCACGTGAGCTTTTGTTCATTATTCGTCGTGCATTATGGTGTACCTCCAAAAGTACGTATGTAGGTAGGTACCTACCTAGTTTGGCTCTGCTTAATGGGCTTCTCTAAAGTTTCCTTGGAACTTGGGCTATCAACAACGGGACCACAGGTGCTGCTGCAGCAATTATTATGCTATAATGGCTCACAGATAAATTAATGTGACATGGCAATATAGGTGATAGCAGACAGCGGTGATAGACTAGTGGTTTAGAGGTCAGCCTCTTATTTGGACGGTCTGGGGTTCGATCCCGGTCATGCACCTCTAACAAGCACTTCATTCTGAGAGGTATCTTCTTAGAATGAGAGTGTTTGGCAATAGTGGTCAGTAGTGAGCCGGTGATGGGTTTATTATGATGATTATGATGATACTGTAATGGACAATTTGTGTACTTTGCTACTATGGGAATAGGAGAAAGAGTTGCCACGATAGTTAGTGTCTGGCAATGGATGACGTTTTTATCCCGAAAAATCAGAGTGCCCACCCCACGGGATTTTTAAAAAACCTAAATTCACGTGAATGAAGACGCGGGCATCGTCTAGTAATAATGTAAAAAAATGTAATGAAGTATGTCCTTGACCAAATCAATGGAATGGGATACGATCAACCCTTTACTTTTCAAATCTTTTCTAAAGCGTATTTCATTAATATGAATATTCCTGCGGTTGTTCCATGTCTTTCAGAAAGATAATCCTAAAGGAAATTACCTTCTTGAGTATTATATTCGGAATTAATTAAGGGCAGCGGTAAGGACACGAGAGGGTTCTTCAGCATTAGAATAAATCGATAAAAAGGGAAGCTAAGAACGGGTTTACATTATCCGAAACTCTTAGGGGTGGAGTTAAAGTGAATATTACCTATTTTTGACACGGAAGTTTGTAATGAAGACCTAACTCTCAAAAAGTGAAATGCACCTCAATGCCGACCAGTGTATTATTCTTCACATAAATAAGAGTTACAGAGTAAAATATTCAATAATGAGATGTGTACAAGCTTCGCTTCTGTCGAGTGTCCTAAAACACCTCACGGTATTTTTTTCATATTTTCATAAGGTACTAGCCGATGCCCGCGACTTCGCCCGCGTGGATTTAGGTTTTTTGAAATCCCGTGGGAACTCTTTGATTTTCCGGGATAAAAAGTAGCCTATGTGCTAATCCAGAGTATAATCTATCTCCATTCTAAATTTCAGCCCAATCCGTCCAGTAGTTTTTGCGTGAAGGAGTAACAAACATACACACACACACACACACACACACACACACATACACACACACACACACACACACACATACAAACTTTCGCCTTTATAATATTAAGTGTGATTTATCTAAAATTATTTAGTAACTACAATAATCAACGCCTGGTTCTGCTAGGCAGATACCTACTAATCTAGAACTATGTAGACTTCAGGTAGAATAACAATTCCATTGAAAAATAAGTAAAAACAATGCAATGTCGACGCAATGTTAAAACCAACATTCCAGAAAAATCTGCAAATAAAAGGTCGTATAAAATATGAAACTTTTAAGATTAAAAATGTAGAAAAATTGTATGACGTGAAAATGTAAGCGCAACTTTCAAAAGGCTTCATATTATGGGCTCTTGGGTATAACGATCCGTACAGATATCGTTCATCCTGCCATTTTAAAATATTCTGTACCTACCTACCAGTAAAAATATGAGTTACGACTATTCTATAAATCTAGTACATTATCCGATCCAATATTGAAGTGTCAGAACTGAGAAGCCATTCGAACACAAAAGGTTTACCTAATCTTGAAATCCTTTGACCAAATTAAGAAGTTTTCTCTTGTAGACAAATAAAAAAAGCCTCAATAGGTCAATGGTTAAGAAGCAGATTGAATTCCGAAAGGTTGTCGGTTCAAATCCAATCCGTTACGCTATTGCTGTACCTATTCCTAGCGCTTAGTTTAAGGGAAAAGGGGAATATTAGTCATGATCAACATGGCTAATATTCTATTTAAAAAAATCTGTTGAATTGATACAAATATGAAGAAACGGTTTTATGTTTGAGTTTAATTAAATTCTAAGAAACAAGATGATGCCACGAATTCATCGCGTGGATTTAGGATTTTTAATTTTTTTATATAGCTCTTTGATGTCTGGGATATAATGTCTATGTTCATCTCTAGGCTGCAAGTTATCTAAAGTCAAAGTCAAAGTCAAATAATTAATTCAAAATAGGTTACTACACTTTTCAATAGTCAATTGCTGGGTTTGTAAGATAATAATGTAGTGATGATAATTAATTATTAATTATGTAAACTTAAAACTAAACCTACGAGTACCAAATTTCATCGAAATCGGTTAAGTGGATAAGCCTGATAAAAGGACAGATAGACAAACAGACACACTTCGCATTCCAAATATTATCCGTTTAATTCTAAGATTAATATGTATTATGAATTTATCTAGGAAGGATAATAGTGCTTATTACGAAAATACCTAGTGCTGTGTACCTTCGTTTCGAAGCCAAATTACGAGTATGGCACGAAACACAGGCATCAGTAAAGCCTTAGCCGCAAAATTTTGAGAAGATTAACATGATTAAGTAGAGACGCTTCGTCTGAATACCTATTATCCGGTAAAATACCTGGAAAATACCGAGAATACTATGAATTTATGGGAACAAAATTTTGCCTATCTTTATTATTATTAGATACGGAAATAACACGTTATACGTGATGCCGTAATTTCCTTCGTGGGTGATACAAGCAGACGTCCCGATAAAATTGCCTCGCTTATATTGTCCCGAGACCGTAACACTTGGCGAAACAAATACATCTTCAGCCATTAGTCTGCGACAATAAGAATCATGAACAGTGAACATATGCCACCAGATATAGAAAATAGAAAACAATTTATCCAGACCAAAAAAAAAGAGTTAATTAAGTTAGTGAGCATGCAAAGGCGACTTTTTGCTGAAGCAATCTCTTTCAGGCAATCCTTAAGCCAGTTTACTGGAGAAACAAATGTATCATAGCCTCACTATCCATTTACCCACCAATCCATGTACCGACTTGGGTCAAAACAACCCCAACTTAGAAAGGATTTTCAGAGCAAAACCGGGGCGTTCCAGTTAGTCATCACACCAGTATAGCAGTATAGCATACACATGAACTCTCTTGAACAAACAAGATATCTACCCTAATGTTTATTTGCGAATGTAGAAATAAAGTGATTTACATACAATGAATATTAATACTGCTGTCCCGATGAAGATACCTAGGTGTTTTGGTTAGGTACGAGTACATTATACAGATATTGTTTCTTAAACCCATATTGTACCCATGATTAAGATTATACATACAAGATATAATACATATACCTAGCTAAAAAGGAGACACAAATCCAGTCCTTATAGCACAAGTACAGAAATAAATCTGAAAACCGCGAATTTGTGGTTACATCATTTAAAAAAAATGTGTTTCAATTTTCAAAATAAGATAACTATACCAAGTGGGTTATCATATAAAAGAGCTTTACCTGTACATCCTAAAACAGATTTTTATTTATTTTATGTATAATAGTTTTTGATTTATCGTGCAAAATGTTGGAAAAAATACCCGAGTACGGAACCCTCAGTGCGCGAATCTGACTCGCACTTGGCCGGTTTTTTTAACATCTGAAGTATCGTCTATTCTTTGTCGCTACGGCCTATACCTCAATGATCATTTCGATGATATAGAGGAAAACCGCAAAAAGAGAGTGAAATATCAGTATGAAAAGTAACTGCTCTTTCGAGGCCAATAACACCAGTGAATGAAACGCGCGAGTTTATTGCAGGAAAGATTTTATTTGCTCGCGGAGGTAGTATTCAGTGCATTAACAGATTAAAAAAGATTTAAAAATTTCAAGCACCATAATTGGCGACACGAGTTCCATTTTATCACATTTTGCAGTGGTTTCTGTGAAATTATGATGTTTTCATAATATTACGAACACATAACGGAAACGGATTTAATTATGTTGTGTCTTTGGCTATAACTTTGTGGTTTAGGCTTTTTACACACTGCATCCGGTCCGAATCTCGTTTTTCGGCTTCGAAATATGAAATTCGGATCTAGTGCAATCTCTACAGCTCCTTCGGATCCAGAATTGTCGGATTCAGTTCAGATGCGGGTTAAATAATTTTATATTCATACTTAATATATTATAATATAAGCGCGAAAGTGTTTATGTCTATTTTATTGTCCATAAACACCTTTCGTTCTAATCGATTTCGAATCTGGGGACTGACATAGGCTACATGTTGTTACCATAGAAATCCGATGCCTATATGATTTTCTTGATATTTTTATAAAATTTAATAGCGTGAAATATAATGCGGCAATCTTTTAGAAACAACCGAAATGTTTCAAGAACAGGACCTCACGACATTGTAACTAAGACTAGTTTGCATCTCACCCGGTGACAGTATCTGGCAAGCTCGCTAAATAAATTATTGGATAGGGCAAACTCAGTAATTATTCAACTCCGTACTTGCGTCTTCGTTTTTATCCAGCGCGTCTTTCAGAGTTGAAACATTTACCGAGATACATAATGATATTCCTGCTATATGAGGAGAGGAAATTGAGCAACTTATCACAATCAAATGTGACGGCTTTTATGCTCGTTCCGCTGTTACTATCCATTTTTCAACGTAATAAGTTTTGTAGGTGAATATTTTCAAACTTCATTGTCGGTCATATACAAATAGATATTGTGTTTTACTAGACGTCATACTAGACTAGTTTCATTTATCAAGGTACGTTAACATGAACATATTATATTTTATTTTATTAATTTTATGGATTGTATAATTTCAGTTGATTGATACAGAGCCTAAATTAATATATCTAAGGCTAAATGTTTTTATATTCTATTAATGCATTATATTATATACTGAATTGAAGAATTCATGATTAAATTCATCATTAAACCCATGTTTATTGAAGTTTCGTACATGCGGAGATTATACACAAAAAATTAAGGGTATTTAATACTGGGGTACAGTATGTCGTAAATCGAAGGTAATTAAGCCCACGTATTTAGAGGCCTGCGCATGACGTGGAAAAAAGGGGTTTAAAGGCTCTTAATACCCCAAAGGGTTTTTGAACGCCATTTAGAGGTCCATGGGTGTTTAAAATTGGTAAATATTTGCAGTTTGCTTTTGTAGACCGTTAGGAATAAAAAATAATTAGCCAATAAAGCCTTATTGTTTGTAATCAGTATGTGAAATTACATAATTTACCTTACGGAAATTAATACACTTGAGTATTGATTTATATTATACTTATTATGATATTAAATACTTGATCGTTCTTTGCTTGATATACCTACCTATAATTAAAATTGCAAATGGGCAACTCGGCCATTCGGATGAGTTTCTTTCGGTCGAGATGTCTCCCAAGTCATTAAGTTATGTCTACACAAATATCTAAATTAAATAAATTAGAGGGTTTCAATGTAGTCACAGAACGTTTAAAAAACTGGTCAAGGCGAGTCGGTTTCGCACATTCGAAGGAACGAAGGGTTCCGTACCATTGTATAAGCAATGTAATTTTTCAGTGATGCGGTTTTCAGATTTTCCCTTTACTTGTATAGATACTATCCTGTATAGTATCTATTATTATTAATTTATCAAGTTTCTTAGAAAGATTTGACCCTTATAATTGATCCTAACGATCTATGCAATAAAAGTACTGGTTGTAATTTTTACAGATTTTAGTTGGTTCGATTCTAGGGCGTAGCAAGCGAATTTTCGAAAATCTTTGAATGCAGTTTTCTTTCTATTCAAAAATAAAGGAATGTTTTCTTTGAGTAAAATTTTCTATCTACAGTATTAAGAGTACTTTCCCTTCAGGTGGCATTACAAAATTCCACCCTGTATAAGACCTGCTATTGCTGCCTGCCTGATTCTAGGTCAACGGGAAGTATGGTAATAGGTTTTGATTCCCATGACGCATCTTGACATACCTACTATAGATAGACAACGAAGTGATCCTATAAGGGTTTCGTTTTTTTCTGGAGATACGGAACCCTAAAAAGATAGCAGTTTAGTTTGGCACCATTGCTATCAACTTTATCGTCATACTATCGTATTTCAACACCTTTATCTCCTTTGCCGTTGAACTATTAACGTTGTATGCTGCAAAGTTTCACCTATCGGATTTATCACAATCTTCTTAGAGCATCGTAAAGGGAATTAATCTCCTTTGTTCGTCGTATAATGGGAACTCGAGCATATTGAAGAGCTGGTAAAACGATTATTCCATTAGATTTATTGCGCTAGTTAGTATTATGTTAAAACCATTGTAAGGGGTAGCTCCAAGAAGAATATACCTAATATAAATGACATTTTAATGTATGAATTTTGTTACATGATTAGATAAACTCTACCACAATTGAAGCTGCTATTCTGACGCTGATACAACACTTCTCATATAGACAAACAATTTCCACTATATAGTAAAAGTAATGCCGGAATGCATTGCAATGCCAACTCATCATCATCAACCCATCGCCGGCTCACTACTGAGCACGGGTTGAGAGATTACTGACTCGCTCGCCACCTTATCATACGTTAATGGTACCGACTATGTCAGAAACTTTTCGCAAGTGGCAATAACAACTGTACGAAGTATGAACTTAATCGTATAAACGATGCGCGAATAGGTAACAAACGAACAAATGCACAAAAATTAAATAATTTTTATAAATTAGATTAGGTAATTGCCACTGTAAAGAGTTTTACAAGCAAATTAGGTGAACGTTATGGGTTTCAGTTCAAATTCAAAATTATCTTCAAAGGAACATATTATCGGTAACTCAACGTGTCACGCACGTGACAAGATCTGGTACTATTTTGTGTGTTGCGTATTTGAAACAAGGAAGTGAATTGTCTCGATGGTATGTGTCTTGGAATTTCGAGGTCCCAAACGCAATTATAAAGTAATTACTTAAATTATATATAGTTAAAATTCTATTTTAACCATAATAATAATCCATCTGCTCCGGTCAAAATAGCGAAAAGAAGAAAAGTTGAAGTTATAAAAAAAGGTTCACTTTAGGTTACAGTTCTAACATTTCACAAAAGCTCTTGACTGATCCCAAGTGTTTTGTATTAAAAGTTTTCTTTTCCATAACTGGAATTCTTCAGGTTAAGCACGGTGGACAGAACAATAGCTGTTAGTAACAAGTTCCGCGTTTTGATTAGTTTGTTTTATCGCTCGTCTTGTCACGGAGTGGAGCTGTTGTAACGATCATTTTCAACCGCTAATACTTGGAGAGTTAATTGCTCAGTTAGGTATTTCGTCGCGTCGTTTTGTTAAATTATTATAATACTTAGATATGACACATATAGCAAAATGGCGAGTGAGTTCTCATGATATATTCACCATACCTACCTTAAGAGGGCTCTCTCCGTCACTCGCTTCATACAAACGTAGTTCCAATTTCATTTGAATATTAAGCAACCAATGTCCATGAAATTTTGCAGACATATTCTAGAAACTAATATCTATGTCTGTGGTTTTCCAGATTTCTGTTAAAATATTCGGCTTCAAAGTTACGCGGTCTTAAAAATTAACATACAAATCTTTGAGCCCCTGTAATTTTAAAACTACATATTTTTAGAAAAATCTAAAACACCACAGACACAGATATTAGTTTCTAGAATATGTCTGCAAAATTTCATGAACTTTGGTTGCTTAATATTCAAATGAAATTGGAACTACGATTGTATGAAGCGAGTGACGGAGAGAGCCCTGTTAATTCAATTATTTCGTCGCGTCATTTTTTTATTACTAGTAGATACTTATACAAAGAAAAATTCATAATAATTATTAAACTTCATTTGTTTTGTTGCTTGAATTATTACAAAGCTGAGTTGTTACTTGTTATAAAAATTTACAACGCTAATTAATACTTACTTCATTAACGAAGAAGAAATTTTAATTAGCGACTTAAATCTAATTTCCCTTAGGATATCTTATAATATTATTTTTGTTTTCTTGCGATAAAAAATATCCTATAACCATCTTTAGGATGTAAGCTGCTGCAACATAAAGATAGACAGACAGAACAATGGCGGGCAGGTCATACAGATATAAAGGCACTGCTTGCCATAGTTGAAATTTTCAATGCTTATTTTCGTAATGAGCTAGTTATCCCCTACCTTGACTTCGGAACTAATTAACAACTGAGACGCCACACTATCACTTTCACTATGAAATTATTAATAATGGAAATATTGATCTTAAGAATTTCAATACAAGTATAAACTTTTTGATTTAGTAGTTCGTGACAACTATTAACCCAGTGGTACTCAGAGTTAATAGTTAGTTTTCTCGAAAATGGAATTGTTCTCTCTCCGTAACGCGGTGGTCTGGACAATAGTTGTTAGTAACAAGTTCTGCGATTAGTTTGTTTGATCGCTTCTGGGAATTATAACGATATTTCTTACGTTATGGGATGTTAACACGGTATATTGGAATTCTGTTTTAATATTAAAATTATAGTCCCTACACGATAAGATTAAATTTAAAATTAATTGTTTATAAATCCATACTATCTATACTTTATTTAATATTATAAATAGGAAAGTGTCTGTCTGTCTGCTACATTTTTACGGCACAATTTTACGGCTATTCAACTGATTTTGATGAAATCTGTACGGATTTGTATTTGGTACGGAGGTAGGTTACATCCCGGGGATGAACATAAGCTGCTTTTTATCCCGAAATAGTGGTTCCCGTAGGGTATTTGAAGCCTGCTATTCCGCACATGGCCAGCGTGGTAGACTATGGCAAAATCCTTGCCATTCTGAGAGGAGACTAATCATTCTAAGCCGGAGATGGATTCATTGTGATAATGATGCCTACTTATGATTATCCTGGATAAGAAAATTTTGATAAATATGTAAGAAAACACAAGTTGGGTTCAAAGTAATATCTTGGTTTGTCAAGGCATTCTCAGGCGTTTTCAGTTAGTCATGGGAAAGGAATTAGCTGAAGTGACAAAATTTACGACATTACCCCTGCTCTTGGGAGCAAAGAAACTGCGCGTGCAGAATATAAAACTTTCACTTTATTGTAGAAAGAAGGGGAAAAATTATTAAATCCCTTAAAACATATTTTTTCCTTATTAAAAAATAATAAGTAAGTATAGAATGGAATAAATTAATTTGAAAACTACTAGAGAAGTGTTTTTTCAAATTATATCAAAATTAAAACTACTTATTAATTAACTTTAACATTTTTCAAGCTTTTTACTTTTTGCTTTCAAGCTTTTGTGGTAAACTGGAGTTTACAGCAAATAAATACATATCTCTTGCTTTCATGGTGAAGAAAAACATCGTCATGAAACCTGCTTGCCCGTCCGGCACAACAATAATAATAATTATTGTAACGTCCTTCCGTTCAATTGATTTTCATGAAAGGTAGAAAGGTTCCATTTCGGGGCCGGACATAGGCTTATTTTTATCCCGAAAATTAGTGGTTCCCGTAGGGTATATGAAGTCTGTTAATCAAAAGGCAAACTAAATTTATCCCTTAAATTAATGAGCTCCCACGGAATACCATAAAACCCAAACTATCGCAGACGAAGTCGCTGGTTTCAGCAGTCATCTGGTAAAACATATAAAACATTTATTTACTCATCTAAAAAGCATTGGTTTAGCGCTTGAAATTTTCCTACCATACGAAGAAGTTTTAATTGTAATGAAAAGTTTACGGGTATGTTACTAAAATATGGGCAGCTGATCCTTAATCAATGCTTACCACTTGGCATACATGATTTCTGATCCCCAATTAGAGCGCCGACACACGTACAAAGTTCACCGAAATGTTTGAACTTGCTACTCGAGGTACCGGCTCGCATAGCGTGTTTCCCTAATACCACACCTAATTAAGTTAGTGACTTGAGTTAAGAATTTGATAAAACTTAATATACTTCAAGTAATCCATGAGATAGTGCTAGAATCGAGCTTTCCATACCTATGGGCACTCAAAGCTAAAAATAAGTATGAACATTCCACAGTTTGATCTATTTCCATACGAAACGATGCCACTTGTGATAGCATAACAGACAACAATGCCCGTTTCTATTATAATCCGACCGGTATGCAAATAACTTCGATAAACCAACGCAGAACAAGTTACTTATGTGATATACCTACAGAAAAAGGAATCACGTTTGAGCCTTATGTAAGCCTGAAACCGGTCGTTCGACAGAAATGCATTGGTTAGGACCTGTTTACATCTAATACATTGTATACTGAGAGCCTGTAAGAAATATTGCGGAGGTGCTTGATACGTCTTACTCTTCATGCCAATAAAGAAATGAATCGAGACGTATTATATTGTAATATCTTAAATCTTTTGATAACTTTATTCGCTGGAACTTTGGGTTCGATTTCTTTTGATTCCCGATCAGGATGCTGAATTGGTTTAAAAATCAATTTATTAAGTCTTAGCACCTTATTTCGATCCATAAAGGCTAGAATTGAGTTCTTGTGATTTTTTCGCGTAGTTTGTGTATGGTAAGGTCTCAACTCTCAGAGTAAGTATAACCGTAACCGTAATGACCGTATAGAGTAAGTATATCTAGGAACGATATATTCTGTGTTCTAACACAGAATATATCGTACCTAGATATACTTACTCCACTCTAGTGGAGCTAGTGGAATATAAGGTATTGTGGCATGGTTGATTGAGGAGATTTGAAATACCTGGCAACTCTACCTAAAATTAAAACTTGTAAGTCAACTATGGATCAGCAAGCAAGTCAGCCAAGCTAGTAGCTTGCTAGACAGCCAAGCCAAGCCAAGCCAAGTTTTAGCTTTTCTCAAGCACCTCCTCAAAATTCCCAATGAGTTCTTGGATTATTGAAATAGTCGTGCACTATCCTGCCCACGCTCTGGCTTTTATACGAGTATTAAGCTCCGTATATACTGAAGATATTTGCTCGTGATCCTTTTAGGACGGGCAGCGCTTAGGAAGGCAAGTCAAGATTCACCATACAGTGATCGTAGATGTGGATTCATGTAGGATATACACCGACGACACGCAATAATCTGAGTTTCAAAGATTTTTAGGGTTCCGTACTTGAAAAGGAAAAACGGAACGCTTATAGGATCACTTTGTTGTCTATCTGTCTGTCTGTTTATCTGTATGTCTGTCTAGCCGTCTGTCCGTCCGGTCCATTGTGTCTGTCAAGAAAACCTATAGGGTACTTCCCGTTGACCTAGAATCATGAAATTTGGCAGGTAGGTAGGTCTTATAGCACAAGTAAAGTCCTTTACTTGTGCTTATAAGACCTACCTACCTGCGTGGTGTTTTAGATTTTTCTAAAAATATGTAGTTTTAAAATTACAGGGGCTCAAAGATTTGTATGTGAATTTTTAAGACCGCGTAACTTTGAAACCGAATATTTTAACAGAAATCTGGAAAACCACAGGCATAGATATTAGTTTCTAGAATATGTATGCAAAATTTCATGGACTTTGGTTGCTTAATATTCAAATGAAATTGGAACTACATTTGTATGGAGCAAGTGACGGAGAGACCCCTCTTAAGTGTGGGCCTAGCTATTTTGTTAATATTGAAAATTAGGGCTTGAATTTCGACTGAGTTATTTTGTTGTTTCCATCGATGGTTGTTTTCCATTAGAAAGTAGAATATAAATCAAGTATAATCTAAGTATAATATCTTAGAAATATTATCGATTTAATATAAATAGTAGGTAAGTAGATATTTTATGAAATTTTGCCGATTTAACGCTTCATATGTTTCATATATTCGTCGATCACTTTTTATTATGTAGCATAACTATAAAGATTTGCATCATGCATATTGGCACGGTTCAAGGGATCCGATCGTTCAATAAAAGTAAATTGCACAGCGCTAACACACAACGATATTTCGCATTCAGTCTCTATGCATGACAAAAGGTATTGAACACTTTTGAAATGTGCAGCTGTAAAAATACGATCATTTATGCTTTGGTACGTAAAATAACAAAGCTACTCAAACGAGTGGATGAAAATATAACAATATAAAAAATATAAAATCACTAGTTAATACAGTCCGAATAAAGTTCATAATATGAATATGTCGCATCGCGATACTGTACAACGTACAAAGCTTATGAGTGAATTCTTAGGTAGAAGATCATATATTTTTAAGATACGATTATTTTGTAATTATTAGGTAAACTAATCAAAATGTATGTCTATGAAAAGTAAAAAATAAATTAATAATGCTTCAACTACGCATACCTATTAAACTAGAAACTACATGGGTTTAGATTTACATTTAAATTATAAAATCAAGCCCGTTCGAACGTGTGATGAACGCATGGTTCTGATTGTACAGATTCACTGAATAGTTCATACGTAAATAGTTCGCGATGTACAGCAATATGAATGGCGCTTAATTTCAGAGTTATCAGAGGACTATTCGTGCTCAAAGCTCTTGAATAATAAATTTATCAGGTTCACGTGACACGTGGGCGGATCGTTTTACTTAATTTACTGGGCATGGTCGAGGTAGAATCGTTTTAATGGATTTCAATTAAAATTTTTATGAGAGCGTATTTTGAAGCTAGATTCATCCGCGATATGATATGCTTCGAAAAAGTTATTGATAAAATAATCAGACAGCAAACTTTTTTACTATTAAACTTACGAAACTAGATAACCTTTTCAGGTAATGAGGGATTTAAATAAATAACAAAAATATGTTTCTAAAGACTGAAAAAAGTGGTAAAAGCAGTAAAGATCGGTCACAAAGTCAGCATAGAGGTGAAAGTATTGGAAGGTTCGGTCGCTGGCTCAATTCAACCGGCCAAACCCAATTTCATCGCTGCCTGCAATGCGTTGTGGTGTGGTGTGCTTAAATGTTAGAAAAGGTCAGATCTTTTTACTGCAACGCTTTCAAGACTTGCCTATGAATAGGCCTTAATTTCAGAACGATTGGGTCGTTCGTGACTTTACCCGGTGAATAATAAATGGAACGCCGTTTAGGCGACAGAGAAAAGTGACCACGATCACAGTGTCATCTAATTCAACGGGAATATTTTACTTTTTAAAATGACCATTTGAAATTTCTTAAAAATTACTAGTCACACCGATATGCTAATGTCAATAGTGCTTGGAGTGCCGATAGATGTAAAAACCAAACAAATGTTAATGCTTTCAATATACAAATCATGAAATTTTAATTTTTGATACTATGCACAATTAATTTGAAAATCCACTGTTATTTCATAGTTTTAAGTTTTCACTTTCGTCGGCAGTCCCCACGGTCTGCCAATTTTTTCTACTATGTATCTTTAAATATTTATAGTTTAGTATTTACGGTAAACCTTTCAAGCAAGCTTGTCACTCAGTTTAATAAGGGCCGGCGCACATATGGCAGAGCGCAGCGCAGAGCATTTTTCACAGTCAAAATATTATCGACATTGTCCTCATTGAAATAATATTTAAAATCAATTGGGCATCCGCGCGCAGTCCCGCGCGTGCTCGCGCATTCTCTGGTAGAAATTCGCGTAATGTGTCATGCGATTAGAAAACTTCGCGGGCATGTTCTGCGCTGCGCTCCGCCATAATATGTGCGCCGGCCCTAAGGCTTAATTTCAGTGTAGGTGGCACGTAATGTCGGTTCAATGTAACCACGATGACAGTTTGTTTAAAAGGTCAACTGTTTAATAGCACTGTTTTGAAGACTTTGAGCACCTAATTTCAGTAGGATCGGGTCGGTCTTGACTTTTGGGTAAACCGACCCAGTGTTAGTTAATTTCACTAGTAGGCATGTTAATTTGTGAAACACGTCAGTACCTTACCTTAAAGGTGTAATTAAGTAGGCACTCTGTAGTAGAATTGACTTGTAAGATTCACTTGGTTGAGGGCTGAGGCAAAGTTGACAGCAGTTAGGTAACAAAACGTCGAGGCTAGCAGGCGCCAAAATATGTTCCTAATCCCTATATTTGAACCTAGGAATCACCTACTTTTAACCCCCGACCCAAAAAGAGGGGTGTTATAAGTTTGACGTGTGTATCTGTGAATCTGTCTGTGGCATTGTAGCTCCTAAACTAATGAACCGATTTTAATTTAGTTTTTTTTTTGTTTGAAAGGTGGCTTGGCTTGATCGAGAGTGTTCTTAGCTATAATCCAAGAAAATCGGTTCAGCCGTTATCGAAAGTTATCAGCTCTTTTCTAGTTACTGTAACCTTCACTTGTCGGGGGTGTTATAAATTTTTAATTTACACTTGTCTGTAATTTTACGTCATCACGTCCCCCATAACCTAATATTTGACATATCGTCGATTTAGGATCACACCGAGAGTTCCCTTACTCTAGTTAATTCTGGTTGAGGTACAATCAGTGCGTACAATGAATTTCATGTTCTTAGATCTTACTCACTGAAGCATAAATTGTGCTTAATTTAGGCGCGATCGGGACGATGTTCTGAACTCTACAATAGATCAAATAGTAGATAGAGAGCCAGTTAGGATACACGTTCCAGAATATACCTTGTTTAATTAAAACTGGACATGTCAAAATAATATTTTACTACAGATATTCTTTGGTCATAGAGGTCGTAGAGAATTAAATACATATCTCTGATTAATAATAATCCACACTAATGTTCAAATGTTTCTGTCTGTCTGTTACCACTTCGCAGCTCAAAAAGAGAAAGCTGACATCCAGGGGACGGATATATAAGATAATATTAAGATACCTTACTTACATCAATATATCCCGGAAATTCAACGAGTTCCCACGGGATTTTAAACAACATAAATCCACGCGGATGAAGTCGTAGACATCAGCTATATAGTATTTTCTAAAACAGAGGGATCTTACGGTCGTTCACCAGGGTATAAGGTAAAACTATTTTCTCGGTAAATAGGCTACCGATATTTGACTCTCCTGTATGTGTATTGTGTACCTATAGCAAATATGGAGCCAATTCCCTACGTAAAATGGGATACGTAGATAGATTTTTTGGAACGTAGCTAGGACATAAAAGTATAACGCTGGGGATTTATTTTATGAAGTCTGAGCGAAGATAAAATGTTTTAGCCGCGTCTTTCTTTTGTTTTATAAAGATGCATGTTTAGCAACAGCTTTTGTGCTTTTCTAGGTCATTGGGCGATTTGTGCACGAACTTATAAAATGAGAGAAAACTGGCTAATTATTGACATGTATCTACACTGTAGTGTACAGCTCCAAAAAGTAAATAGGCCGCCATTTCGACGACACACGTAGCAGAAAGATGACACCAAGGACTCAATTTATTTAGTTTACGGGACATGGGGAGGATCAAATGTTTTACTGTAACCTGAATATTTCGGTAAGAGACGAACACGGAACTATGTATCTTTCAGATTAAAGTTGAAGGGTTGAATTTTTGTTTGGTTTAGTTGAATAATGTTTCCCGATTACGCTAAAGTTAGAGCTTGACTGCAGTCATATCCAATAAGAAGTCCTGATTCATCCAATCCGATATACAAGATGTACCTTACCAGAATGCTAGCAAAAACGAACACAGGTGATTACTATCACTCTTACTAGTACTATTATTAGTATTCTGCTGACCACTGATAAGACACCATAACAAAAATAGAAAAAATCTAAATCATTGAAACTACAAATAAGGCAAATGATTATTATTGGCATTGGATTGTGTTTAGGTAGTACAATAATAACCCCATATTTTTGCTAGCGTTCTGGTTTCATCTTGTAGATGTGCGATAACTTGGAAGGGGTAACTAAGGCAGCTAATCAAACCCATAACCAAAATTAGTCCTGCAAGCTAAAGTACAATCATCAGAAACACCTTTTTCATGGATTTTCATGATACTTAAAGTATTACAAAAGCCGCGAAAAAAATTATGGCACTGATCCAGTGCTTCGGCTGCTACCTGCCATGATATCAGAACGCTCTCTTGATAGGGGTTTGACGGTCGGGTGGTAATTACTAGATCAGGCTTTAATCATAAATTCCTAAACGATAGTTTATGTGGAGTTAGTCGTGTGGAATAGGACGACCTCCAGCCCACTGGATCGATGACCTGAAGATGATGAAGAGCGGGTGGTTGAGTAAGACGGAGGACCGTGGCGCGCTTTTGAACAGGCCTATGTAAACGCATACGAACTGATGGATGAATTGATGGATGGATATGGAGTTACGTTAATAGTACAAAGAACACATACCTTGACACTGTGTGCCCCTTGCTACAAAGAGGAGGAAAGCAGCGATTGTCGCAAATCGCCAACGTCGCCGTCCCATTGTGTTCTTCTATTTTCACCGTATCATTGATATTTTTAGAATTAAATAGTTCGTCATGGAAATTACTAATGTTTCTATACTGTCCCTCGACTACATAAATATTCCATTTTTGGCACAATGTTATTTGAGCACGCTCGTTCACGTGGCGAACATGCCGCACGCTGTCACATCTGTAACAAAAGAAATTACTATTTTAATCGAAAGTTTTATCATCATGATTAACCCATCGCCGGTTCACTACTGAGCACGAATCTCCTCTATGAATGAAAAGGGGCCATAGTCTACCACGCTAGCCCAATGATTATTAACAGATTTCACACATCTTTGAGAACATTATGGAGAATTCTTAGGAATGCAGGTTTCCTCACGCGTGATGTTACCCTGAACACACTTGTACTGGTTCACGCCACGTGTGTTTAAAGTTACAACTAAAATAATTTGGTATGCCTGAGGCGTCACAGTTAGGTAATATATTCTAAATGTTATGTATGTCTCTCTGTCTGTCTATTCTATGTTCGCGGCCCATCCGTTTAATTAACTGATTTTGACCCGTACAGAGATAGCTTGCACCCTGGAGATGGATATAAGTTGTAGGTAGGTTATCTATATCTATCCCAAAAATCAATGAGCACCGAAAAATCAAAGAGGGATTTAAAAAATCGATGCGGTTTCTTGCGGGGAAGTTGCAAGCATTTTCCTAGATAATATAGTAATAAATAAAATTGGAAAAGGCGAAGTTTACAGGGTTCATTACATTATTATTTAATCTGTGTTCGAGTAATAAACTTAAATAATATACTATAGTAGGTAAAGATATGGAAATTATATAAAAATTCGAAAGCATTCGAAGATGTAATAGTGGCAAATGAATTGCTTGCTCGTATTTGTTCTTTCTTGCTAATTATAAAAGGTGGAGACAAAAGAGCCATTATAAAAGTTTCATTTTCATTTTTTCTTACTCTTTTGCTTTTGTATGAGCAGAATAAATTGTAAAAGTTTTCAAGATATAATAAGTGATTAAGAAAAACAAAAAGAAATGTGTCTTGGAGGACCAGCGAATTCGTGCGTTTATTTTGTTGCGAAGTTTTATTTGCGGCTGCGTCCATGGTTATTATTTTTGTCTGAATATTTAGCCGTACAGGTAAAAAGAAATACCTAGAGTTTTGCTATTTTTATTTACTCATATTTTTAACCCCCGACCCAAAAAGAGGGGTGTTATAAGTTTGACGTGTGTATCTGTGTATCTGTCTGTGGCTTCGTAGCGCCTAAATGAATGAACCGATTTTAATTTAGTTTTTTTTGTTTGAAAGGTGGCTTGATCGAGAGTGTTCTTAGCTATCATCCAAGAAAATCGGTTTAGCCGTTTGAAAGTTATCAGCTTTTTTCTAGTTACTGTAACCTTCACTTGTCCGGGGTGTTATAAATTTTTAATTCACACTTGTTAAATTAATTCTTTCAAACGTTCTGAATTATTACTTACTAGCTTATGCCCATGACTTTATTCGCGTGGACGACACTAATTTCAAACAGGGGTTGAATTTTCAAAAACCCTTTCTTAGCGGAGGTCTACATCATAACAGCCATATAACAGCTATCTTGCATGTCAAACAGCTCAATCCGTCCAGTAGTTTGAGCTGTGCGTTGTTAAATCAGCCAGTCAGTCAGCTTTTCCTTTTATTAACCCCCGACCCAAAAAGAGGGTTGTTATAAGTTTGACGTATGTATCTGTGTATCTGTCTGTGGCATCGTAGCTCCTAAACTAATGAACCGATTTTAATTTAGTTTGTTCTTGTTTTAAAGGTGGCTTGATCGAGAGTGTTCTTAGCTATAACCCAAGAAAATCGGTTCAGCCGTTTGAAAGTTATCAGCTCTTTTCTAGTTACTGTAACCTTCACTTGTCGGGGGTGTTATAAATTTTTAATTTACACTTGTAGTGTAAATTAAAGTAGTATAAATTAGTATAAGTATAGATAATGTTGTGTTGTTTGTTCCCCTTCCAAATTAAACACGATCTAATTTTTGGATTATTTTTTGATCTACTGATAAACTTTATTACACTAATGTATCAAAATATAATACCCAACTACTAGCAACTGCTACTGTTAGTAGATTTATGTAGATTTTAATATCAAGATATGAAAACATAATAGTTAAGGCCGCATTATCTGCTAAAACCTTTATCCTTAAGGTCAAAATTTATCTGAACATTTCGTGGTTGCGTGCATCCCTACAAAGGATATCCGGGTTATATAAAATGTTACGACTCATCCTCAAGTAAATAGGCCTGGCTTGCTTCTCCCGTTATTGGAGCAAATTCCATTCAAAGTAAATAGCATTATCCACCCAGTGGAAGTTTCGTATCCTTAATCAATATATCCAAAATTGGATAGATTTAAGCCGAGACTTGAACTGATCGAGACGAGGTGTCAGGGTTAATTTGTACTTCTACCTGAGTTCGCACGTAACGAAATTACTAATAAACTGTTGATAACGAGATTCTAGACTGTTAAATTGTACCGAACCTAACATATTGGTTTAACTATAGTATAATATGTATACTGACTGTATCACTCATCATCGTCATCAACATAATCTCAAACTTTCGCCGGCCCTCCTACTGAGCACGGTAGGTACTCCCCTCAGAATAAAAATAGATTAGGCCACAAACCACCGCGCTGGTCAGATGTCGGTTAGCAGACTTCACACTTCTATGAGAACATTATGGAAAATTCTCAAGCATACAGGTTTTCTCACGATATTTTCAATCACCGCTAAAGCAAGTGAATTTAATTGCTTAGAAAAACACACAACTCCGGAAGTTACCAACTGGTACGACTAATAGCTTAGACTAAATGCATACACACATAATCACTACTATAATATTATGAATGCGAAATTGTATTTGTTTGTTGATTTACTGGTTTGTTGGTTTGACGTCAATCACGTCGCAACGGAACAACGGATTGACGTTATTTTTTGCATGCCTTAGTTAAAGACCTGGAGAGTGACATAAGCTACTTTCTGTCCCGGAAAACCAGTTCCCACGGGATTTAAAAAATCTAAATCCACGCGGACGAAGTTGCGGGCATCAGCTAGTGATGCCCGCAACGACAACCACTGTCTCTCAGTACCATAAAGTCGATCAATGGCTTAAGAAAATAATTGTGTTTTATTGACATATTTTTAACCCCCGACCCAAAAAGAGGGGTGTTATAAGTTTGACGTGTGTATCTGTGTATCTGTGTGTCTGTGTATCTGTGTATCTGTGTGTCTGTGTATCTGTGTATCTGTGTGTCTGTGTATCTGTGTATCTGTGTATCTGTGTATCTGTCTGTGGCATCGTAGCGCCTAAACGAATGAACCCATTTTAATTTAATTTTTTTTGTTTGAAAGGTGGCTTGATCGAGAGTGTTCTTAGCTATAATCTAAAAAAATTGGTTCAGCCGTTTAAGAGTTATCAGCTCTTTTCTAGTTTTCTTGTAGAAAAGAAGGTTAGATAACCGTTAGGTTCATAATATTATGTCAATAGACATGCAATAGACAAATGTCAAGCTGTCAAGATGGACGTTGCCTAAATACATAATTATTTATTTAAAAATGATGTTTTGGAAAACTCAGATACTTTGGATCGTCGGGGGTGTTATAAATTTTTAATTTACACTTGTATGATCATAGAATTTTACCTACAATAATTGTATGAACAAAAACACGCTCGGACGACTGTCTGAAATAATTTTCGCATTTCATGGCTGCCGAAGAGAAGCTTACTGTCTGTTTCGACATAGGATTTAGAAGTAATAATTCTTATTACATCTAGGTACTTATTAATTCTTTGGTTTTGACACTAGGCTGCTAGAAGCTAAATAAAATCATTATGATTAGTTTTTAATTTTTACTAGAGGATGCCCGCGACTTCATCCGCATGGATTTAGGGTTTTAAAGATCCCGTGGGAACTGTTTGAATTTCCGGGATAAAAAGTTGCTTATATCAATTACAGGGACGCAAGCTACCTCGGTCCCAAACATACAATTCGGTTATGCAGATGGGTTTTTAGGAATCCCGTAGGAATTCTTTGATTTTCCGGGATAAAAAGTATTCTATGTCCGTCCCCGGGATGTAAGCTAACTCTGTACCAAATTACGTTAAAATCGGTGTAGCCGTTGAGCTGTGAAAACGTAGCAGACAGACAGAGAGACAGACACACTTTCTCATTTATAATATTATAGTATGGATTTTCAAAAAGCTTTTCTCATGCACAAAACTCCGAGTATATACGTAAGTAAATACAAGGTAAATAGGTACAGCATACAAAAATAAACTTTTTCTTAAAATTATTCTATACAAACTTATCTAGTCTTTGCCAATATTCCAATGTCGGTATAAAGATATTGGAAGCAATTTAATATCACCTCCCGGAAAAACGAAAGATATTAGAATATTCCAAGTAGACAGGCGTATATTGGGGTTGCAAGTTGGGAAGATAGAGGAAATTGACTCGCAGGGAAATGCGCAAGTCACTCTGTACTTAACATTCACCTCGTGACCTTTCTAAATCATGCTGACTCGTCCTTATGCGTAGGTAGGCATCGACTGGAACCTTCAGTACCTACTTGTATAAGAAATTACGAGAATTTGATTTATTTCAAGACAATTTTTAAAGGTAGGTAGGTGACTTGAAGTATGTGGGTGAGTATTTAAGGCGCCGCGGAGGACGGCATTTGGTGGAGCCCTCTTGAAAAGGTAAGCCTTTGACATAAGTGTCAAAAATGGCTTCTGAACTGGATGGATGGGTGATTTTTTATAAAAACTAGCTGATGCTCGTGACTTTATCCGCGTGGATTTAAGTTTTTGAAATCCCGTGGGAACTCTTTGATTTACCGGGATAATGTGCTAATCCAGGATAGTATCTATCTCCATTACAAACAGCTAAATCCATCTAGTAGTTTTTACGTGAAGGAGTAACAAACATACACACACACACACATATACATAAACTGTCACCTTCATAATGTTAGTGCGATATAGGCACAGCACATGACGGCCTACTAAAAGTGTCAAGAAAAGTTAGTAGCCCTGGCGCGCTCCCCAGTGCATTCTAGTATATTATAAGTAAACGTAGTTTGGTAACTTTTAAACTACACATTTTTACTGAAATCAAGAAACCCAAGTTACAAGTACCTATTTGTTCCTAGAATGTGCCTAAGTTTTAAATAAATAAATAAATAAAACATTTATTTTCAATCATCCTGTTACACACATAGGTAGTATTTGATCTCGAACAATTTGCGTGATTATTTTCAAATGGTTAGTTATGATTTTTTGGTACCCTGGCAAATCACATTTTCGTGGAAATGGCATAAATATTTATTTTTGATATATGTAGGTCAACATTGCAAAAACCAAAAGGGAAATCTTTCAACGCTTTTCCTATAACCCTTTGATTCAAGCTAGTCATAAATCTTTGATTTCAGATAGGAAATAATAAATTTTGCTCGACGAAACGCCTAACGTTATTTGCCTTTACTGAATTATATTGTTTCATATCATGTTAGTAATAATCTTTTGTAGCTGAAAATTTTTGTAAGGTAAGCTGAAAATAGTAGGTAGGTACTTGTGTTGTGTGCATAGCAAGAATTGAAGCTTTAATTATTTTTTATATATGTAATATCAGGGGGCACGGCAGTGCCCCCGCCAAGACGAGCCAAACGGCGGCCGGGGCGCTACGTACCTTTTTCTCGAAGTGTTTCGCCGTATTTTCGACCCGTCATAACTTCGGTCTGGATGACGCTAGAAAGCTGAAATTTTCAGTATAAGGTGTCCTCAGCAAATTTACCAAATATACCAAGTATCAAATATCTAGCTTTTATGGTTACAGATTTATTGATACCTAAAATACGCCGATTTCGTCCCTCACTGATGATCATCAAAACCTCTACTCAAAACCTCTAAGGTACTTCCCGAAGTCCTAGAAGACTGAAATTTGGTATGTAGACTAGAAATTGACTACAAACTACAGGAAAATTATGAAATTGGAAATGCCCCCCCTCTACGCCTCTTATGGGTGAAGCAAATCTGTAAATTCTGTCGCTAGAATGCTGATATTTTCAGGATAAGATGTCCTGGGCAGATTTATTAAACGCATTGAGTATCAATTGTCTAGCTTTTATAGTTTCAGATTTATTGACAGTCAAAACTTCTAGTCTGTAATTCTAGGGTACTTCCCGAAGTCCTAGAAGGCTGAAATTTGGTGTGTACACTAGAAATTGCATACAAACTACAGGAAAATTAAGAAATTCAAAATTTTCCCCCTCCACTCTCACGTATGGGGGAAGCAAATTATTTGTAAAGTCTATCGCTAGAATGCTGATATTTTCAGGATAATATGTCCTTGACAGACTTATCAAACGTACCAAGTATCAATTGTCTACCTGTTATGGTTTCAGATTTATTGCCATTCAAAACCCCTCTAGTCAAAAATTCTAAAGTACTTCCCTAAGTCCTAGAAGACTGAAATTTGGTATGTAGGCTAGGAATTTCATTCAAACAACAGGAAAACATATCAGATAAAAGTACCACGAACATTAAACCGCCAAGCCGTCCTTTTTTAACCAAGATTTAGGGTTTGTAAAATCAGAGCTTGTAAGTAGAGTTATTTGTTCTTTATTGTTATAAATGTGATATACTCAAGAGCATTTAAGAGCTATATACTTTGGACTTGGGATAGGTCCCATGGGCAGCGCAATTCTAAGCTCAGCTAGGGGCTTGGCTCTACTAGAGATCTCATAACTTTTTAACAGTGAAAGCGTTATGAACTTGTGAGTCTTGGCCACATTTTACATGAAATGTTTTTGGTGGGATATGTATTACATGAAAGAGTATTTATAGGAGGCGTGTACAAGCGTATACTAACCATATTTTCACATAAACATTGTTTATGTGAAAATATAGTTAGTATACGCCTCCTATACACCACATGTACCACAGTACGCAACTGGTGGATGGCTGAAATTGGCTCATAATACTTACTTAATTTAAAGATGTAGTACCTATAAAAGTTTTATCATTCCAAACCTTATGATAGCAAAAAATAGATATCTATAATAATTAAGTTACGCTAGATTTTCACATTGCTAGTTCGGTCCATATTTATTCAGTTTATGTTGGAATTAATTCAACGTTGAAATCGTATGAACAAAATTCAATAAAACCGGTTTCAGTCGTGAAATATATTTTTATCCACTAAGTGAAAACTAAACTTTTACCATCATCAATTCGAAAAAAATGTAGGTAAATTAAGATAAAAAGTAAATATTATGAGAAAAAGATTTAGACGTTTTAATACCCTAATTACTTGTAATTAATAAGAAAGTTGGGTCAGTAGACATTTTAAGCAACGGGTTTGTAATAAAAATTGTATTGATTTACTTTACTGGAATTTTTGATAGCGTTGCCATTGTTTTTGTTTATAAATATTATAAAGGCGAAAGTTTGTATGTGTGTGTGTGTGTGTGTGTGTGTGTATGTTTGTTACTCCTTCACGTAAAAACTACCAGACGGATTTGGCTGAAATTTGGAATGGAGATAGATAGTATCCTGGATTAGCACATAGGCTACTTTTTATTCCGGAAAATCAAAGAGTTCCCACGGGATTTCGAAAAACCTAAATCCACGCGGGCGAAGTCGCGGGCATCGGCTAGTTGTTTATAAAAGACAGGGCAATACTAGTGTATGACAAAATATATTTTCAGTTTACAAATCACATAGATTTGTAAACTGAAAATATATTTTGTCGCCTAATGGTAACTAGCTGCTATCCAAACATAGAAAGGAAAATTGGATCCGATTTTCCTTCGAAGAGGACATTTTGCAGCACTATGCTACAGATAGTTAAGTACTTGCTGATAAAATTGTGTTTGAATAAAAAAACTGTCCTATTTCGGGCGGATTTATATTTTAAAGTGACTATTCCAGTTCCTTAAAACAACTATGCAAATAAAGTCTCCTTTTTACTCTCGAACAACTTCCTGCTCTACCTACGACAAGCCGACGACGGATTTTTTACGTGTATTATTTATTAAATTTACTTAAAAATATACATTTTTATGAGCTGTTTTGATGTTATTTTGTTTTAATATGCATTGACGCTCGCATACGTCTATCATAACGATTTATTTTATATCACCGATGTTCCCACCCTGTAAAGTACCTACGTGACGAGTTACGTAGGTACCAGGTACGTCCGATGTAATTAAAGGGCATTACAGGTGCTGTATATTATGTGCTATTAGAAGTACATATTGTGTTACTAAAGAGAAATAAATTAGATTGAAGTGACAAGTAAAGATACCTATGGTTTTTTTGGCGATACGTAAATACCGGTTCTACGGAATATCGGTACCGTGCTAAGGAACTAAATATCATAAAAATATTATTTCGTGCTATATTATGGCCATCCTTTCTATATACCTAATCAAGATATCTGGCAATGTTATTTTTCCTTGAAAACGTTTAAATGGCCTCCACTCGCTCGTATAATGGTCGATCCGCTGCGTTCGTCGGTTCGTGCCTAGAAACTGTGCTGCAGGCCGGAACGCGCCGCTTTCACGATTCGAATGCCGTGACGTAGAACGCGTCACTACGTTTCTCTACGTACAAATACATCCTATGTTTATACTTTGTTACGTAGTGACCATAACAATATCTATACTAATGAGATGTTCAGAAATTAAAACTGTTATCAATTTGTTTAAATTGAATAGTTATGGCAGCTTTGTATAGGTCCTTAGTATCAGACTTAGACTGTCAAGCATCAACTCTTTAAAAATAATTTTGATCGCGCGCACCTAGCCACGTATCGAACTTATGAAACTGGTATTTTGGGAGAAGTTTCCCTGGCGTGTTCCTCAGCGCTCTTTTTAGAAATGTGGCTTGGTTCTCATTTGAATATTAACCAAACAAACTTAATGGAACCACCTTGACTACACATTTTAAAAGATTAAGATTATAACTATACATTTTTACGGAAATCTGGCAAATAACAGGTATTTGTTTCTAGAACATGTCTACAGGTTTAGTTTGATTGGTTAATATTCATATCAGAACCGAACTATGTTTGTTAGGAGCACGCTACTAATAAACTCCTCTTAAGAAAAAAGTCATATATTTTCACATTCAGATGTGATAGGTACATTGCGGCCATAAAGCGGACATCTAATTAGAGAGGGAGGAATTATGTATGCACACAATAGGCTTGACGATGTTTTGTGTGGTTCCATCATTAATTTCCTGGGGCCATTTAGCGTGCGCAATATTACATGACAGGCTAGGGTTGCTATTGTCATCGTGCTATACGTTTATCTAATTTATCATTAGAAAGAAAGAAAGATCGTCTGGTTGGAGGCTTCGGCCGTGGCTAGTTACCATCCTGCCGGCAAAGCCGTGGCGCCAAGCGATTTAGCGTTCCGATACGATGCCGTGTAGAAACCAAAGGCGTGTGGGTTTAATAAAAAATGCCACATCCCTTTCAGGTCAGCCCACTTCCATCTTAGACATCGTCATTTATCACCAGATGAGATTGCAGTCTAGGGCTAACTTTAATTGAATAAATAATTTTAAAAAATATATATGCAAAGAGCGTTTATTTAGAACATGGTTGAAAAAATAGATAGGTACAGATAAATACTTAATTTGAAACAAGGTGCGATGGTGTGTGGTACCAAAATGGATTCTTCAGCATTTGCTATGTAGGAGCACACGCATAAAGCGCTAAAGTGTTTTCTTTTCTTATAATAGTAATAGTAACTTGTCATGGTTGTTTTACCTATGGAATTGTTTTTACCCATATTTTTCGAACATCCAAAGCTGTTTTTCCAAAATTCTTAGTTTCGGTGTTCATTGTTTCTTGTTCCCGATTTTTAATCAATCTCTGTTTATTACTCTAAATACATAGTTATTGGCGAGATAAACGGTTATTCACGTCGAATCGACTGCAATCAGAGTATTGAGTAGGTAATAAAAGTATGGTAAAAATAACCATAACTAGGACCGAGGCAAATAAAATTCGGACCAAAAAGTCCGTTTATCAAAGACCAACGAGCACAGTCAAAGTCCCATCCAATCAAAAACTTGAGTTAACATTGGTTATCTACCCAAACCTTAGATGTTGAATTTTGTTTAACTATAATGATATAGTACATCCTACCTACAAATTCGTATCACGACAGTTTTTCCATTAACTGGGTCTCAAAGGAATAGGTATCCATTTTCATTTATCAGTGACATTCAAATAACTTTTATTTACGACACACTCTACATGGAGTGAAATATCAGATTCAAATTCAATGCCCTTCAGAAATTGATAAACCTGCGTCTTTTAGCCCTGAAATCAAAAATCTTTTTGCTAAAAATGATCAAAATATTATATATAGGTACGTTATATAACGTATTACGTACGTAGACAATAATTTTATTATAATCAAGAGCGCTATGGCGGTTGCAAACAATTAACACTTTCTTATTTTCTCTAATTTGTATTAAGTTTATAGGTACTTGCCTTCAGTAAAAGGCAACAAAAAGGGAAAATAATTAATTTACATCCACTCATATTCATGATAAGCTGATCCGCGCCGAATTTGATAAAAGTCTATATAACAAATATGTATAAGTAATATATTATTACAGCCTATGTTACTCTGGACAAGGTAACATTCTAATGGTGAAAGAATTATTTAAATCGATTTAGTAGATCCAGAGTTTATCAATAACAAAAAAATCTTTCTTCGTTTTATAATATGGATGATGATAATTATGATAACTATTAATATGACTGTGACAAAACTAGATAGTTCACTTTGTAGTTCAATCAATAGAGGCTTTATGAATTAAATGAATTTATATTCACAATTTTCTATTTATACATCCCGTCTATCACTATTTGATAAAAAAACTAGATTCTAAAACAAACAGCTCGGTTTCATATTTTGTGTGTACATGAACCAAAATAATAGTTTTAAATTCAATTTTAAAAATGAAATTCCGTTTCATTCATCATCATCTCAACCCATCGCCAGCCCACTACTGAAAACGGGTCTCCTCTCAGAATGAGAAGGTTAAATATTATAGTACACCTCGGCCAAAATGGCCAAATGTTAATTGGGAGACATCACACACCTTTGAAAACATTATGGAGAATTCTCAGGCATGCAGGTTTTCTCATGATCTCCTTTATCAAAGCAAGTGAAATTTATTACTTACTAGCTGACGCCCGCGACGTCGTCCGCGTGGATTTAGGTTTTTCGAAATCCCGTGGGAACTCTTTAATTTTCCGAGATAAAAAGTAGCCTATGTGCTAATCCAGAATATTATCTATTTCCATTCTGAATTTCAGCCAAATCCGTCTAGTGGTTTTTACGTGAAGGAGTTACAAACATACACACATACATACAAACTTTCTCCTTTATAATATTAGTGTAATAGTGTGAAGTGTGATAATGCACCAAACTCCGAAAAGTTAAGAAGAGTAAAGAAGGGTCGAACCCTAGACCCCACCACATAAGAGTACAATTAAATATTTTAGTTTATTTTGTAAATCTATACCATCGATGTATAATATATAAAGTAGGTACCTAGACATAGGGTAATTCACTTTGCTACAATTATGCACTAAAAATATATCATACCTAATATCATTCCTGTGAAATCTATCCTTCACGGACAGTTAAGCACTCAAGTCTGAAAGCACAAGAAATGGCAATAAGTGGGTACCTAAGTACTTGTGAATGATTTCATATTTTTTTTTCATATCCGCATAATACGATATGCTTCAAGAATCATCTGGGTGAACGTATTTCAATGTTATTACAGATATCATATAAATAGTACTGTTGAATTACTTCACACGGTTTTTGCTACGCGATGCAGTAATAGTATTAACCTTATTATTTATGTAAGTCTGTTTGTCTAGCCCTCTATACATAGATATAGAATACAGTCCTCATCGAAGCCACCATAAGTTTGCAAAGACATACGGCACAAGAAAAATTAAAAAAGTAATAATGGGTATGCTATTTCAGTTCTGCTACTATTCAACTGCTGAATAAATAGAAAAAAGCGCAATATTAAAACAAATAAACAAATTAAGTGTTAGGTATGTACAACAATTAGGTATGTAAAGTTACAATATTCATATTCATACGATAGTCTGACAGTATATAAAATATTCCGCTGAAAAATATTCGCAAAGGAAATTCCGGTACCGATCAATGATTTACTGGAATTGGAATAAGAAAACGTTACACACGAGTAACGGCATTAATATTTTTTTCCGACCGACATGCACGCGGCATGATGCACGTATTAAAAATTATTCGATAAGATCGCTTGTGCACTGAACCGATCCGAATCCGAGAAAATACTGATTCAGAAAATTTCGACTGAAACGATTCATATCATTAGTGACAGAATTTGATCTCAATCTGAAAAAAATCAGTTCATTAGTGCTACGAGGAATACGGAACGGGGATCGGGCTAATGAGCTATCTAAGCAGATGTGAAAAATAATAAATGGATTACGTATTCGGTTTTCCAGACTTTCTGAATAGAAACCCTATTACTACTACTAGAAACTTAGAACTAACTATTTAAGATTTTTTTTAATGTATATTTCGCATATTATGTGTATTTATTCTTATTAAAAAAATATAGAACTCTTCATTAGGACAGATAATTATATCTCTATATAATAACTATACTCATAGAATCCAGTTTAACAGTGCTTGTTGGCATTTATATTATTATCAATGATTTTGCAAGTCTCGTAAAAAATAAAAATATGATATTAAAAACCGTTACTGTTCAGTTATTTTTGCGACATCATTGTTTTATTAAAAATAGTAGAGGTCTTGTACTCTTGCTGTATAAGTAATTGAGTTATAGACAACTAGCTTTTGTTTGAGACTTCGTCCGCGTGATTTCACATAATTTATTATTTCACATTTTTTATGATCTCGAAAACCCTTTGTTTCCCTGGAGTAAAATATCGGTCTGCATACATTTACTTATGTATTTCGTTATAATCGGTTAATTAAAGAAGTACAAACAAAGAAATATATACCTACTAGCTGTGCCCGCGACTTCGTTCGCGTGGAATAGTGACTTTTCGCGCTTTATATAGCCACGGACGTTCAGGCCCGAGGCGCCGTGATTCTTTAAATTGACAAACCTTTTTTATTTATGAACCGATTGACATGAAATAAACACTAAATCCTAAGTGAAGCTTACTACAATATATTAGTGAAAACCGTATCTAAATCGAATAAGCCGTTTCTGAGATTAGCGTGCACAAACACACAGACAAACAGACAAACAGACAAACAGACAAACAGACAAACAGACAAAAAAAAATTAATTACAATTTCGGGTTCGGCATCGATATAATAACAACCCCTGCTACTTTTTTTTTATATATTTCCATTGTACAGACACCACTTTTCTACAATTTTATTATATGTATATAGATTAAGTACCTACCTATGTTGGTATAAGTATTAATATAGTTCTTGATAGGCATGAAATATGAATACTTACTTAAAATTAAAACATTAATTCAATTCAAAACTCGCACACACACACACACACACACACACACACATTACACATACAAACACACACACACACACACACATCACACATACAAACACACACACACACAAACACTACACAAAGCTCTTAGAATTCTAACTATCTATCTTTAAATATTAAGTATATCTTTAATTATTAAGTACTCACGTGTTTTAAATTTAAATTTAGTTTAATTATTATAAGTGGTTATATTATATTGTGCTGTACACTATATTATGGGAAGACACTGCCTCCTGAAACACAGTTTTCACTTCATCAGGAGGCAGGGCCTCACACCAAAGTCTGTAAATAATGTTCTGCTAAGATAATAAAGATTTATTTATTTATTTATTTATAAAGTTGGTCTGAGATCATAGATCAGACTTAACTTTACTGAAGATTGTAGTATTTTAATTAGGTGGTACCTTTCCGGTTTAAAGCAAAAGCAAGCTAAAACACAGTATTTTACTATATCAAACAGAGGTAGGTACTCAAATAAAAATTATTAATATTTAGGCAAATTTTTTTGAAACTTAAGTAGGTACCTACTTATTGAAAAAAAAAAACTTGTCCAAATAAAATGTTGCAACACCTTTGTGTCCAAAATTCTAGATAACGAAGCTATTTCGCAGCGTGAGAAATACACTAAAAACACGAATCTGCGAAATCCAACCAATTTAACAATCAAATAGCAATAAAAGTCAATTATAGAATAGTATTTTTATCTCAATGACAGTCTTTCCTAAAACTAACATTAATTACTAAGCAATGAACATTACTCAACAAAAGTATTGCATGCAGTAACGCAAGTCCGAGCGTGTCTGCAGCAGATTTAAATTGCCCCTATTGTGGGGTTATGAAATGTTCTCACGGCCAACTTATTGTCATATTGTGTGGGGCCACAACTACGAAGTTAAATGCAGACACGGCGAATACACGCGAGCAATTGGTATTCAAGAGATCCGACGGAGAACCAAGGTCACTGGCGTAGTCCAAACCATAGTTAGTTGAAGTAGCAGTGGACAGGTCCCTCATAGGAGCGATGGCAATTGAAGCCTCAAAGTTATAAACTGGAGACGTGTCAGAGATTAGATAAAATAATTACGTTGCAAACCGAGTATGAGTAGGCGTAGATAGTAGATACTGTGGGGTGCTCTCCAACAAGGTAGACCAAAGAGTTAGAGAGATTGGCGGGAAGTGGCTGTATGAGGGAGGCTAAAGACGGTGTATTGGAAAGGCTTATGTTCAATAATGGAGATCTATAGGCTGAAATATGATGACGATGACGAATAATTATTGAAATATTAGTAATAAAACACTACTTATACATATACAATATAAATATAAGTAGCTTATATTATTAGGTCGTCTAGTATAAGCCACATTCATATTTTTTTATAAATAAAGGCCTGTGGGTAAATATTAACAAGTAAAACACTCGTTCGCTTCCATTCGGCAGTTAGATAGTTCTACGTTTTCTCTTGCTCTTGGCCTTATGAAAACGTAGTGGCCACTTGTCAACTCCGCTGAATAAGAGCTCTGTAGAACTCAATGACAGTGTTTTACTGGCATTCGTATTTTTTTTTAACCCCCGACTTAAAATGAGGGGACCTAGTAAGTTTGACTTGTGTATCTGTGTGTCTGTGTATCTGTGTATCTGTCTGTGGCATCGTAGCTCCTAAATGAATGAACCGATTTTAATTTAGTTTTTTTTTTTTTGTTTGAAAGGTGGCTTGATCGAGAGTATTCTTAGCTATATTCTTAGCTATAATATTATACCGATAGATAGGTAATAAATAATAATGTAAGTACATAGCTATTTTAGTGCGTTTCATCATAGTAATATTAATTTTATAAGGCAGTGATAGCATGGTGGTTAAGACTTCGGCCTCCCATTCGAGGAGTTGGGGGTTCGATCCCGGGCACGCACCAGTAACTTTTCGGAGTTATGTGAGTTTTAAACAATTAAATATCACTTGCATTAACTGTGAAGGAAAACATCACAACAAGAAAAAGTGAACAGTCTCCATAAAGTGTTTTGTATCCGTGACGAATAGGTTGAGATTATTGTGGCCATTGTAAGCAATTAGCATGGACCATTACCACCCACAAGGTCCTTACTTGCTAAGTTATGTTAAGGTCCGTTTGACAGATCGAAAACGTATTAGTTAACTAATAACTAAACACAACTACGATCGTGACTATAACACGTTAATGTTTATTGCTGACCACTTTGTTGCCTTCAAAACTACTGTTATTGAATGATAAAATTTAATTTTCATAGACTTACTATGTTTATAGTAGGTACCAATTTAGATAGGTGTTAACATCAATTTTGTTAAGGTCAACGGTAAAGCGTAATAAACTAAGCACATTAAACACAAACTTTATTAAAATTACCAAATAAAGATAACGCATCAACACAACAAGTAATGGAACTAATAAATATTTTTAAGTAAAAAAATATTAATTAATATTTAATCTCTTATACTCTTGTTACAATATCATAAGAATTGCGTCATATTCTGATAAAGATAGCGATATTATTGATGGAGCAGATAAATTTTATCGAGTGACAAAAAGCACGAAAAGTTTTGATGCTGTTTTGCGAGATATATTAATTCTATTTGAAGTATTTATTATTTCATGGCACTTCTCTAACTCCAACGTAAATAAAAAGGTTGGGTTTTGTTAGATAAGTACTAATTTCAATAGATACTATAACAAGTGTAAATTAAAAATTTATAACACCCCCGACAAGTGAAGGTTACAGTAACTAGAAAAGAGCTGATAACTTTCAAACGGCTGAACCGATTTTCTTCGATTATAGCTAGGAACACTCTCGATCAAGCCACCTTTCAAGCAAAAAAAAACTAAATCAAAATCGGTTCATTAGTTTAGGAGCTACGATGCCTCAGACAGATACACAGACACACACGTCAAACTAATAACACCCCCCCCCCCCCCCCTCTTTTTGGGTCGGGGGTTTAAAAAAGCTAAAAGATATAATAAGTATAATAATTCTTATGAAGACATGACATCACTTAAAAATATAGGGCTTCGTACAGATCAATGACGTGCGATGTCATAGTGAAAAATGGTTTTTGCAAAATTCATCGCGCACTCCGCGAAAATTCGCATGAAAAATAGCTGTCAACGGCGTGAAATATCAATTGCCATGCACCAGGATGAATGGGAAACTGAAATTAATTGCAAAGGCTCCCTATCGAGCCACCACTTGTTTTTTTTTTACGTGTTTTTTTTTCTGTTCAATATTCTGTGTGAGAGCTTCATACTAATAAACTTTTGGGACTTTTGTTAGCCCATTATTTTAAAAAAATCGGTCAAGTTCGAGTTGGACTCGCACAGGAAGGGTTCCGTACCATCGTACTATAACACTTCTACATATAATACTTTTTAATTATTTGAAATTTTCATGGAGGTAATTTTGAAATTTTTAGTATTTGTTGTTATAGCGGTAAATGCACATTCTGTAAACATTTCATCTCTCTGTCTATTATGGTTCAGGAGATACAGTCCGTTGACAGACAGACGGATGGACAGCGGAGTCTATTGTAATAGTCCCCATGGCACCCTTCGGGTACGGAACGCTAAAAACTATAAATCCAATCACTTTAAATATTTGAAAAATATATAAATAATATTTTTTTTTTCACAATTATTTTTTTTAGTTTTAATCGGAAAAGCTAATTTAATTAATGATAATATCTGTATTTTTTTTTAAATATGTGAATTATTATATTTTAAATCATAATTTATTGTTAATTGCATTATTTTATTTGATGGTTCCAAAATATTTGCTATTCAATCAATTACTCAATTATTTATTATCGAATCCGTTGATGAACAGTACCCACGAGGAATGAATTCGATTTGGGATAGAGATGATAATATATTTACTTGGGTAACTTTATCTTTAAAAATTTAAGTTAAGTTAAACTTAAGTTATTTACTTTAACCGCAAGGCCACAGTTCGTCTTGCGGTTAAAGTAAAACGGGATTTATTTTTAAATAAAAAGCATAACACAAATTTAAAATCCATGTTTCTCTGTGTTAGTCTACTTATATAGCTTTTAAACTTCTTTACAATTACAGAAAATTCACCATCATTCAGTAAAATTGTAGTCTATAGAAGTAGAGAAATAAGTATACCCGGGGCCGAGCCAGGTGGGTCAGCTAATAGGTATTGTGCAAATAAGTTGTCAAATAAGATGGATAAATCAAAATTATACCCATGAAGACCCTTCTCAATTTATCTGAGTATACCGTGAGCAATATTGATGATGTAATTAATAATACTACGATGACACTATTACAATGGGAATACCAATTGGACCGTATATTTGCAACTGGGAGCTATAATGAGTGTTTGCTACAGCTTTGGTAGCAGTCTGATCAGCTTCTTCTTTGTTTATAAATAGCGAGCAAATGAGCAAGTGGAGTAAGTGATAACCACCGCCCATCAACATTTGCAGCACCAAGGAATTGCCAATGCGTTATCAGTTTTTCACGAGAGTTACCATCCCCGACTCTCCCCATCTTCTCTGTAAATAGTAGCTTCTGTAAGTATCTTTCGTATAAAAATTCAATGCGACATCAATTTATTACCCTAGATACTTTAGACTTTGGTACGCGTACGAACAAAACAAACAACGCACAACTTTTTATATAGAAAGTTCGCTAGATGGATGTAACTTTCTCGAGCTATTATTTGTGAATTACCCCATAATATGTTGAGAAAACAACCAAAAAAGTACTAAGAAAAACTATATATTATTACCAAGTGATTCAGAGCAGAAACAGAAGGATCTTATACCCTGTCATTAGAGCCTAGGAAAACGAAACACCTACCGGCTACGATTCAGCGACCGTACGTAAATAGAGCGTAAAGGCTTAGGTAGACAAAGCGCGTTAGCAAGGTGCAACATTTACTGCAGGAAGTCACAGTAAGCGCGTATATACGATATGTATGATTTATAACTGTCTGATCACTCTAAATACTAAAATCGTAGTCTGAAGCATGCCATACTACATAGCGCAATGACGCGGCGAATACATGAGCGAAACTCTACGAGCGGTATCAAGTGTGAACGCTTTGTTTTGAAGTTTTTTTAATCCGATAAAATTGTAAGGTCTTGACCGCGATCTGCTGGCTTTAGGATGCAAAGATGGCAGTTTAATTAAACATAATAGGTACCTTTATCATTTTGTACACCGGAGTGATATTATGCTTGGAGGTACGGCTTTGCCAGTAGGGTGGTAGACTAAACCAGAGACAATTTAATAATTATTATCAATTTGCCCTTATCGAGAATTGGGTGTAGAAACTCCCAGACCACAGTGCTTATTAGTGCGTCACGAAGCTCGTCCTAAAAGACGCGTTGAATTCGCTCTCGTCGAACGATGCGTCTGTTCAGTCCTTAAATTTTTTTATCGTTTTAAGTAATCGATCGAGCTATTATTTCACAGCGCTGGTAAATACCTCAAGAGTTACGAGGGCGCTATCCGTTGCCAATGAGATACTGTATTGATTAAAATTCTCAGAAAGAATTCATTGGAAATTGAACCCAAATATTATTGATACTCAGATTAATATTGCATGGATGTATGGACTGTATCCTGGATTTTTATTCTGTGTGTACACATTGATGTAGGTTTGTTCCATAAGTAGTCGGTTTCTCTCGCGTTATTGTCTCTAGGTAATCTATTGACAAAAACATGCAAAAAGTGGGTAAAATGGAAATAGCGCCGAATACGGGTACAGTTTCTTTACGAAATGAACCTAGTCGTAAGAGGCTTGTTAATTAAGAAGACCTTTTTGTTGTCTTTTGTTGTATACTTTTTATTTGACTTCTCATTTGGACTTATATATTTAGGATACTCATACCTACATATAAATAGGCGAGAAAAGTTTTTAATTTAAACATTCGTAGCACTATTTAGTGCGGAGTAAAGTATTTATTTAAACATCTTGTTAACAAAATTACAGAGTATTTTCTTTTTATGTAAGTTTTTTATTGG
Source organism: Maniola jurtina (assembly GCF_905333055.1). Taxonomy (NCBI): domain Eukaryota; kingdom Metazoa; phylum Arthropoda; class Insecta; order Lepidoptera; family Nymphalidae; genus Maniola; species Maniola jurtina. Next base: position 9,411,213 of record NC_060032.1, read on the forward strand.
TGTAAGGTCAAACAGCAATGCATGACTCGATACAATAGTATGGCATGATTACCGCATTCCATTTTACTGTTTGTGAAACTATTTATACGAGATTGACTATAGGCTAGTCACCTTGATTAAGTATTAATTGTAGAGATGTCTACATTTTCCTGTATGAGTTAGAAATGGTTTTAAAAGTAATGAACACAATATGTAAATGAATTTTCAAACTATCAAAAAATACATAATTAATTAATTATTAAATAATAAACATGAACAATATGTCAACAAATATTTAAAAAATCCTTCGACTGCATTTTGAACGCATCTTTTTCAACACGTACATTTTATTATTAAAACGCATAAAATTTGGGATTTCAATTTTATGTATCCAGTAAAGGCGAACTCGCGGTATCAAGACGAATCTAATGACGTATCGGACGTATCATATTTTATCAAAATAGGTTGGGCCGTTTAATAGTTACGAGCGGAAATAGAAGCTGACATACATACATTCTTTAAATTATTTATTCAAATTGGGTACCAATGTACACTTTTTGATTGTAATTTGTGGATAATGATGTAATGGTGATAATTTAATTACGTGAACTTAAAACTAAGGCTTCATTCGCATGAGAGCTTTTTTAACGTCCGTCAAAAAAGCGTTCAAATAGAATAAATGCATTCCCAAGTAGGTATCTGTTCACACGTCAACGTTTTTTTAACGCGCACTTTGTATTTTCAGCGCAACGCCGGGTTTTAACGCAAGGCTTTTTTAACGCTAGTGCGAATTAGGGCTAAAGCTAGGATTCAAAACACACCCAACATACTCGTAAACATGCATAGGTGCAGGTCAAACACATAACGCTCCTTTTGAGCTGTGCCGCAGTCAGGTAAAAAGACCTTTGATAGATTAAATATTTAAAAGAATATTATATATAGGATAGGAAGGTATACGAGAGGTAAAAGTTGTTTTGGAAGTTTGTACGGAACAGCTGCGACCTCCGCCATCATACCTACTTCAAGAAAACTTGCTCAAAACTTACAAGCAAGGGTAAGACCCAGATTAAGATAGATTTATTCTCACCTTGGCTATTTACTTATATGTGGCGAAACTTCCGTTTTATGCCTTAACGTCCGCTTCCGAATTTAAAAAAAAAAACTTGGGTGACGACGTGTTTCATTGTAAGAAATCCTTGAAGGCAAGTTAATACTAGGCTTACTTACTAATAAATACCCACACACACATTATGGCCATACATTGCATAGGTAGAATGCATAGGTTATGATCTTTATGGATCTTTCGCTATTACATTGGTTATATGTTCTAAATTCAAATAATTTCATGATTGTACTATATTTTAAAAGTATTAATAATTATTATATTATTATTCGCTGATCTTCTGATGTGCTTGGCTGCCTGATTTCAAATTAATGGATGATGAATATGCAACACTAGACACCTAATTAAATAGGACTGGTTAATCAGATGCATCGTGCGAACTACATACTAGAAATTAAATGATTTATTAACCTTATCTGTGCCGTTATTGAATTAAGTACAATAAATAATTTCAATCAGCTAAGTATGTAGGTATATTATCTGAAAGATAAGGTTAAGATTAAGTGGAGTTAAGATAGATTAAATATGATTTGCTTTAATGGGGAAGGAAAAACATCTTGAGGAAAACTGCATGCCTGATAATTACATATGTACTACTTTTGAGAATAGTATGCCTTCATAATATCTCTCTCTTTCTCTCTCTCTCTTTCTCTCTCCCTCTAACGTAGGTATGTAAAGTAGGAATCCACATTAAGGCTTTGCATCGTGGTGAACTGTGGCCTTAAACTTCTCATTCCAGGAGACCCGTGCAATAGTAGGTAGTTGAGATGATGATGATGAAGAAAAATTAGTGAAAGTTTGTACCTCTCCTGCATCAATACTTCATTACATTCGGGTATTTAAACACTAGAACTATTTAAATAGGCTCTTTACGCAATAGAATATATGAATATCTGATTTATAACCTTTCCATACAAAAGAACATTATTTTACTATAATATGTATATACCTACTTAACTATTGTCAATGCGACCTACCTACTTGGGTAAATAGAATAAGAGGAACGAAAAGGCGAATCTAACAATACCATTTGTGATTCCCCGTTTCGTAAAATGAAAGATACGAGTATATCCACACAAATATTTTCCTGAAGGAATGGGTATTGGCTTGATTCTTGTTAGACGCAAGTTTGGGTAACCTAAAAAGACTCCTTTCCTAATTCCTTCATTCATATCAGAACAAAGAGGTCATTGATGTCAACGTTCCAGTCTTTTATATTCTATTGTTGTAGGTATTATTAAAATATGTCTTAATATAGCAAAAGAAATAATAGATATATGCTATAGCACAAAATTATCCGCAGTAAAAAAAATTTCTTCTTAGTAGTGGTACTTACCTTGATAATGATTACAAAAATCAGTGATATGAGCGTCAATGACAAAAATGGATTTATTTGCTGGCAATATAATAAACATAAACAGCCTTGGAGCAAATTAGATATTCCAATTAGGAACCTAATTGGACTAAGTCTAGTTTCGTTGGTGACCACAAAGAAGGTACAAAATTTATAATTAACAATAAATCATTTTTCATTCTTGCCAATCATATTATGAATATTTTTATAACAGTAGGTATCTGTTCAAACGTTTAACGCAACTAATACGATTACTTAACTACCATTTGGCACGTAAAGGCTGGTGCAGTTCGCAGCCTTGCCTTCCCCCTCCTTCACACTTTCACTCTGTTTGGCCTTCCTTTACTATTTTCGACTTTGAACTCTGAATGTATGAAATCTATTAATTAATACTAAGTAGTATGTAATTATACATTGATACTATGTTTAGATTAAAGAAATCTCTGCGGTACTTACCTAGTGATTACAATAGTTTTTGAACCACTCCATCATTTTACATAATAATTCGTTTAGAGACTATAAAGATATTAATTTCGTATTTTTTTATGTAACAGAATGTTAGATAATACATGAAATGCTAATGTTTTCTTTCGATATAATCATCCACTTAGCTGTTTTCAAACATAGTATGAATTTGATATGCTAATTTAAAGACGCCTCCTCTCAGGCGGATGTTTTTATAAGATATTCATTGTTCGTTTCCATTCACATACGGCACGATAAAGTAAGGGGCTCCCTAGCTCCCAATTAACAAGTAAGAGCATAAATATATTATAATATTTTTCTATTAGACCCCTGTCTGTCTGTGAGTCAGCTGCTCACTCGATCCGACTTCGAACATCTACAGAGAGCTTGTGTAGGCAATCTAGAGTATTATACTTATTAACATCCTCTATGTTAATAATATAATAAATTATAAGGGGCTTACGACTGATTAGTGCGTTCAAACAAACAAATAAACAGCGCACGAGATGACTTTAAGTATGTACTTTTAACTTTATACTAAAATTAGTAAGTAAATACTTAAAACTTCAATTATTTAAATTTAGTCACAACGAATTAGTGTAATAGCCATTGAACTGTAATAGATCAAATATTTAAAGGTTATAAATAGCGGTGAAAACTGGTTACGATGGTTATGGGTACCTACTTTGTATTTTTTACTGAAATGCTATAGGTACGGATATGTAAAAGCACAGCAGTTTTTACAATTTACAGAGGAGATGCCACGCTGTTTACTTTTTTTTTAAATTGAGAATCTGTTCAGTGTCCCGTCATTTGCGCCGGCATTCAAAGTACAGTGGAAAACTTTCCAACCTGTGTCCAGGACGAATTTTACATCTGGCTGCTCTAGACTGGTTTATTAATTGACAGTTTGATCTGCGGAAGAATTCAAGCTAAATGTCACTTGATCACCTTCCCGGGTTGGATCCACAACCGGTACGCGATATATTGTTTTGCATACATTTTGTGTGAGATATGTTATGGTTTTCATTTTGATCGGGCAGAAATTGAGCGTCTTCAATTTTTGCTTCGTTATGGAATTTATTGGTTTTGATATAATTCGGCACTAAGTAAGGATATAAAATCAACATCGTTATTATTGTCTATTTAAAAACTTGGTTGATTTTGGTATAATTGAACACTAAATCCTACAAAATAACATTGTTATTAATGTTTTAGGATTGTTAACAGTTTTAATGTTCTACTGTATTAATATAGTATTGGTTAACCCGTACATACTAATAATATTAGTATGTATGGGTAAATAATATTATTATAAATGCGAACTTGTGTCTGTCTGTCTTTTAGCTTTTACTGCCCATCTGTTTAACCAGTTTTAACGGTATTGAGGTAGCTTCCATCCCAGGGAAAGATATAGGTTACTTTTTGGCCCGGACAAACAAAGAGTTCCAACGGAACTTTTATAAACCTGACTCCACGAGGCACGGTCTCAGCGCCCAAACGGTGTCCTTTCTTTGAAAGTTTTTTGAAAGTTGTGCCATACATTACCAGTCGTATCTACCTATCTTTGGTTATCGTGGCGCTTCTAACACTTGATCGTTTAAGCAAAAAGGCCTCAAGTAAAAGAAGCCTCAATCACAGACATCATCTTTTTGGTACAGAGATAGTTTGCATCGTGGAGTCTGACATGGACTAATTTTTATCTCAGAAAATCGAAAATTTTCCACAGTAATTAAAAAAAAAAAGAATAAATCCACACGGACGAAGTCATGGACATCATCTAGTTTCATATACTTGTTGCTTTTCAAATAAAAACATAATTTAGACATTAACGATATTTGAATGTCAACTGATTGCGTCGTTCCTAGCGATCAAAGTCCTCATTAATGTTAACAATGCGATATGTGGCTACCACAAAAGTGGTTTTGGGACAGCAATGGTCAACTTTGTAGTTAATGTCACAAAAATTGTTGACCATCGCAATGAAGTACCTTCTTCAAAATCTAAATGCAGAATGTTGAACTCTTAGTTTCAGATCAAACTCTCATCATCATGATCAATCCATTGCCAAACTACCTGAGGTTCTCGTCTCAGAATGAGAATTGGGTTTATGCCAAAGTCTGCCACGCTAGCCCAATGCTCTAATAAACCAATATTATTAGTAGCTTGATTTTTATTAAGCAGCAATTTGACAAATTACTGTGACGTCACAATGTCTCTATTTGAGTGACCGCAAATTATGCAAATGCCGGACGTCCATCAAATTAACTCCGGTCTTGTTCTAATTAGTAAAACCGCAGTCGGATTAAACATTAAATAACTCGATAAATATTTTAATCAATGAAATACTTAACATTTCACTAAAATTTAATTAGGGCAAAATAATATTTCCGCAAATAAATATCCGAAATATTTTGTTACTTACCTAGATATCAAATTTTAATTTTAATGTGCCTGTATCTGGCTCATACTCTTTATTCGTCTCAAAACTAATAAAAAATAAAAAATAATTAGCTGTCCATTGAATATATCTTTTCAGTATGAAGAGAATCCGTATGTTTCAGTTCTTATACACATTTATAAGAATTGTATCAAGAAAAAAATTGGTTTAGAGGCTTGTAGTTGTATCAAGAGTCGTGGACATAAACTCAACTTAAGATAGAGAATTGAGATTTTTCTCTGAAAACGTTTTGTTGTATATTCGCATATAGCTTCTTAACATCTAAGTAGATTTCAATGTAATTTCCATCATATTTAAAACCTTATCGTATGGTAACCTATATAAATAGTACCTATAGAAACTTTTACGAGGAAGGTTTAGGTAGATAGGTACCTACTTATGAACTATCCATTCACATTCCAAGCAGACGAAGTTGCGGCCAACAGCTATAAATACTCCAGATAGAAATGAAATGATATTTCGAACAACAAGACATATTGTACCAAAATAACAAAACCGAACAAAATTCTTACATAAAACTTCAGAAGTCAGTGGTTTTCAACATTCATAAAATAACAATGTAAATGATATGAAAACAGAATACAAAACAGTTTGCGAGGTCTTTGTTGAGATGCTGATATGTGGGGAGAGCCTCCGCTTTGTTCTCGGCGAAACGTATCTCAGGAAGCGGCAAGCGAGGCTGTTTTAGATACAAAAGCGTAATTATTGTTCAGAACAATCTTTCTACGATAAAAACATTGATATACATGAGCGGCTGGTTTCAAGGTTGAGATTACAACATAATGCGGTACTTATATTTTCTTTTGTGAATGGAAAGAAATGAATAGGGACGTCATGATTAAACGCTACGCCGCTGCCGCGTCGTGCGGGGTTTGTTGTGGCCCGGACAAGAGGCACGATTTGGTCTAGCATGAATTACTTCATACAATGTACGCACAATTTATTTTGCCAGGCCTCGTCCTGGTACGACCGCGGTACACGCATGGTTTAAGATAAATTCACCCTGATGAAAAAATACATAAACATTTTAACGTTTAAACCGGATGGGTTCGAATCGATACTAGTCGAGCGTCGACTAAATACGTGAGTATAGCCGTAACAATCTATACATAAACATTTATCTATAAACTCATTGAAAAAGGAAAGATAGTAAAAAAAAACTTATTGGTTACCAGGCATTCGGCTTTATTCGGAAATGTTTGGTCGGTTCCGGCCGAATATTTACGTGTCCGGCCTGTTTGAATTTTGCTCAACAGCATGAGCAAAGCAATCTTTACTAATATTATAAATGCGAAAGTGTGTCTGTCTGTCTGTCTGCTACCTTTTCACGGCCCAACAGTTTTACCGATTCTGACGAAATTTGGTACAGGGTTAGCTTATATCCCGGGGACGGATATAGGCTATCTAGGCTTTTATCCCGGATACTCAAAGAGTTCCCACGGGATTCCTAAAAACCCATCCACTTAACCGATTTGTAGGAAATTTTGTATCTAGGTGGCTTGCGTCCCTGTAATTGACATAGGCATTTCATCCCGGAAAATCAAACAGTTCCCAAAGGATCTTTACAAAACTAAATCCATGCGGACGAAGTCGCGGGCATCCTCTAGTACAGAATATTATAAGCTGATTCACGACTGCAACGCGCGACAGTTTTGTACCAAACAAAATTTATTTGTACTTAACAAACAATTAAAATACGTAACATATTAAAATAATTAGTGTACGTATTTAATTGTTATTAATAAATTATTCATAATAATTATTGAAAATAATTAGGTAACCTATTTTATAAAAGTTACGTTCAGAAAAAAAATCATGTCCAGCTTTTAGGGCATAGTGTCCGGCTTAGATAGATAGATAGACCTTGCATCTTTGGACATTGGAGGACGCAGGTGGAAAGGCCAGATATTGTAGTTGCCAAAACTTGCAGCTATTAAAACATACCTAACTCAAGAAATGATGATATCCATTTATTTCAATACTTTTTAAGCTCCTGCAGGGTACTGAAATTGCATTACAGTCTACAGCAGAAGTTCAGTTCATTAGCTTCTGCAAGCACCTAAGATAAATGTTATTACTTCTTTAGCGAGTTGTTGGAACATGTCCAGGTGGAATAGGACAGTTATCGTTAGATAGAAGTCATTAAAGTATCGTAAAAGTTGATCACGTAAAGAAAATACACCATTTGCTAAGGTAAGTAAAAACAGAACAGCTTCAAGATGCGATAAAATCCTATTGTATTTTTTAACGCACGGATAAAGTACAAAAAACACATTAAAAATACAACCGACTTTAACGTTGAAAGTTTAGTTATCTATAATTACAATCGCGAGTGATTACTATCCTTTGATAAGTTCTGTCCTCCATTTTCGTAGGTAAATAATTCGGTAGATCTTCATTAAAATAAAATGGGACCAACCTGGCGGTAGGTATATTATCCTTTCGGATGATAAAAAATAATTATAGCAATCAGTTTAGATTTGCAGGGTTCTTGTGGGAAAAAATTAATAATACGCCAAGTACCTAAGTATCCTAAGTATCTACCTTCTTACATGTTCTACTATTTTTGAAATTAGTAATTTAAAACAAAAGTTGTGTTCGTTCGCATAAGTTTTTTGAAATCAGTTTAAAAAAGATGAAAGTTGTTTTTGTAGACCGTAGTACTTATAACAAATTATAATGTAGTTCCAAATCTAAGCGAAGTAATAACAGTTGGTATGAATGAATTATCATGAACGTAAAATAGTCAAACGTGTATAATTCACTTCATTTCGCAAGCGTTGTCGATATTTATGACAACTAGTTCACCTCCTTGCATCAATAACTAACGGAATAAATAAAATAGAATAAGTAAGTAACTGATGTCTGTAACTTAAGTTTAGTTATTAAACCTAGATTTTTTTTCTTTCCTCACATCCTTTACTAAGATTACAACAGATTTACATGACACAAGAAGAGCAAATGCAACATTGATTTCAGTCTGTAACAAGATGGGTAACCCTAGTTTAAAGATTTCGAATCATCAGCATCATCATGATCAACCCATTACCGGCTCACTACAGAGCATGGGACTCCTCTCAGTATGAGAAGGATTTGGCCATATTCCACCACGCTGGCCAAGTGCGGATTGGCAGACTTCACACACCTTTAATAATATTATATGGAGAACTTCCAGGCATGCCGGCTTCCTCACGATGTTTTCCTTCACCGTTAAAGCGAGTGATATTTATTTTTTTGAATGCATATTACTCCGGTTTTATTTCGAATAGTCATTTTATATTATACTAGATAAAAGTCGCGACTTCGTCCGCGTAGCTTTATGTTTTTAAAAATCCAGTGGATTGTTTGTGAACTCTTCGAATTTTTTGAGACACTAAATAACCTAGGTTTGTTTATCCCTGGGATGCTAAATATCTATATTATCTGTACCTTTCATTAAACTCATTTTGTTAAAGGGATGGGCCGTGGAAAGCTAGCAGACAGATTAATACAACTTCACATTAATTAAAGTATGAATTATACTGTACATTCTCCTAATGAACGCCAGCTGTCCTCCAACCAATCTGCTCATAGTCCACCGACTGATCGCATGATAAGGCAACCCCTCGAAAAAAACTTATTGTACAATCTATTTCTCTAAGCAAGATAAATAAGTCCCTTCCCGTAGATACGCGTATGCGATGAGTTATGCGACGCGTTATGCGACCCGCGCACAGCGTCGTGAACGTGTTCTACCTGGTACCTATGTACGTATTGCTAACTAACGAATAAACTGATGACAAGTGAAAGAACGCCTAAAGCGTGAGAACCTTCGAGTCTCCTGGAAGTTTTCTCCAGTTTGTATTTAATAATTTATTAAAATCATATAAGGAAAAGTAAGTATAACGCGTCCAATTCAAACTAAGAAAGAGAAATCGTGCGGTGCCTACCAATTGTGACGTCCTAGATTGAGTAGCTAGCAATAATATTCATTTGATTATAATAAGTATAATATAGTATGGATTAGACTTCACTAACCAGTAAATAAAATGCTGGGTCAAAGATTAACCAAGCAAAGTCGTGATTATAACTTAAGTAATGTGGTATAATACTTTCGATTTCTTAGCACTAGACGGCCTCGGCGCACCACGCCTCGCGTCGCCACTCACATACCATACTTGGTCGTGATCTAAAACAGGTTTGCCAACTGCTATGCGCTAGCAATGGGCATGATTGCTAATTTTACATCATTTTCATTTGGTGAAATTATTTTATTTCTTCGCAGTGATTTTTCAATTTTCACACAATTACAATCCTGTGCTAGATTAAGAATTTAGCTATGATCAAGATCAATAGCGGTGATATTTCGCAGGTTGGGTTTTACGGAAAGTGAATTTTCATACTTATGACTGCAAGTGCAGAAATTCGCTTCTCGTATCAAAGATTGTTTGCTACATTAATTGAACTAGATGTTTTTCTTTTTATCACACAGGGATGCGAGTGTTCTCATTCGTGCGCTCTGTAACTCGATGACCATGCACGCGTAAAATGTCAACAATAAAGCTGGATTAAATGTAATCATTTCCAAACTATGTGAGATTTTGCTTCGTGAATATTTAAATGGATACTTTAAGTTAATAGCAATATTTGTTACAAACGAATAGGCTTTTCACATGATTTTTCACATGCTACCTGTGAAATAATCCATCTCTACTATGCGCAAATAGGTACCTATCTACTTTATAAATAACCTTATAATTGTAAACATTAGTAAGCACGCTGCAATGTTTGGAAATAATAATTAAAACCACATTTTTGACCCAAAAGTATAATCATAACGACTATTGGTATATTTTAGAATATGTTAACAATTTTAATTAAAATGTAATTATTATAAGTCGACCAGGAATATTAAAATAGGTACAGTTTCGCAATTCCTATTTAATTAGGTATATTATTATCAGGCTTTAGTGTTGCAAATGGCTATATTAATTTCAGACAATATATTACTATCTTCATAATCAACAACCCATCGCCGGCTCACTACAGAGAACGGGTCTCGTCTTAGAATGAGCAGGATTTGGCCTACTATAGTCTACCACGCTGGCCAAGTGCGGACTGGCAGACTGCATATACCTTTTGAAAACGTTATGGATAACTCTCAGGCACGCAAGTTTCCTCACGATGTTATCTTTCATCGTTAATAAAGCAAGGGATAGGCACCTATTAATTGCTTAAAACGCCAGAAAAGTGAGAGGTGCGTGCCCAGGATCGAATCCCAGACCCCCGTTTAAGAGGGCAACATCTTAAGCACTAGGCTGTAACTACTTTATTTAAATAAAATCTTTTGAAATAAGTAAAAAAACAATGGTAACTTCCAGCAAGACAGACTTGACTGTTTATTAATTTATTGTTCATATATTCGGTGAATAGACATTTATGCTGGCAGGGAAGTTTTTTACGATGTAAGCTTATGTTGTGGACTGACTAAAGTTAAATTAGAGCCTCGGTTCATATTTTATGATATCGTAAAAATACCCAGTAGAGAAAGTAAATAAACTGAAAATATATTAAACTTAGATACACAATGCATCCGTATTCCGTACTTTACTAGGATTTTTACTTATTAAACAAGTGTAAATTAAAAATTTATAACACCCCCGACGATCCAAAGTATTTGAGTTTTCCAAAACATCATTTTCAAGTTTCAAATAAATAATTATGTATTTAGGCAACGTCCATCTTGACAGCTTGACATTTGTCTATTGACATAATATTATGAACCTAACGCTTATCTAACCTTCTTTTCTACAACAAAACTAGAAAAGAGCTGATAACTCTTAAACGGCTCAACCAATTTTTTTAGATTATAGCTAAGAACACTCTCGATCAAGCCACCTTTCAAACAAAAAAAACTAAATTAAAATCGGTTCATTCGTTTAGGCGCTACGATGCCACAGACAGATACACAGATACACAGATACACAGACACACAGATACACAGATACACAGACACACAGATACACAGATACACACGTCAAACTTATAACACCCCTCTTTTTGGGTCGGGGGTTAAAAATGTGTTTTATTAAAAGTTTTTTAGGGATAATATTTACTTTATGCCTAAAAGAGTCATCTTCTGAGATCTTTAGCCTAAAATGAGATAAATTATATAGGTACATTTAGGTACATCTTATAGTAGGCTATAGGGTGAAAATACAAGTATAAATATCACTTTATTAAAAGTTCTAAACGCCTAAAAGAAAAGAAACCTAAGACGGAAGAGGACTCCTTCAAGGAAAAAAATACACGGCTTAAGTAGACGTAAGTAAGAAGTCCGTTAATAAATAAAGAACACGATACGATATTTTCCCGGCCATGCTTGTGAATAACAGCGCATACAATCTTTTGTGTAAACGCTCGAGTATCTGAATAAACTTGTCCAAAGGAATTGGGTTATCCACTTTAGCTGAAGGACACCGATACGAACTTCAACTCATAAGAGGCGAAACGTGATCAATGGTTGCAGATTTTTTTATTTGAATGTACTATGGTAGCATATTTTTATTTATTTTTCCCACTAGATTTTGAAACCCCACATCAACGCGGACGCAGTCGCGGGCATTATCTAGAGCCAAAATATACAAATGGGTAATTTCCTAGACCATGTGAGAGAAAATTAGACAGTAAAACGAGCCATTTGTCAATGCCAAGAGGCCATGCAATGCATTACTGACTGGAGTCTAATGTGTTCCAACGGCCCTTAATTATTACACAAGTACAGTAGCCTCTACTAAAACTTTTACAAGTGTGTCTTATCTTCGCTCAAGATCATTCCATAAAATATATTCACAGAATATATAATTTTGTTATACGAGTAAGTAGGTAAGTACTTAACTAGCTTTAATCTAGACCATTTTACTAATGCCTATATATTTTTAATATTTTATTCAGGTATAATAATATTCTATCATAGTATTTTAACAATTTAATAGTTACGAGCTGATGCCCGCGACTTCACCGCCTGGATTTAGGTTTTAAATCCCGTGGGAACTCTTTTATTTTCCGGGATAAAAGTAGCACATGTCCAGGTGCTTAACTATATCCATGTCAAAAAATTACGCCGATCCGTTGCCCCGTTGCAGAGTGATTGAAGGACAAACTAACAAACCAACAACACTTTCGCATTTATAATATTATTAAGTATGATAATAGTTGCTACACTTGCTTATTTAATCTTTACCTGACCAAGAAGGAAGTACTGTTCGGAAATCTATCTCTGAATACCCATCCAATACTTATGCAAGCTGCCAAAATGCTTTTAAACTGAAATGAAAAACGTGTCGCACTGCCATAGGTATTCGTTTCTAGTAAAAATATTATTTCGTGCAATATTGATGCCAGACAATATAGATTCAAAATGTTTTGCCGTCTAACAATAATATTCCAAGAAATAGGTATTTGTAATAATTTTAGTGTGCCAGTGCAAAAAAACCACCCCGTTTTGTAATTCAATAAAAGAGCACTTTGGCAGCTTAGGGATGGGGTGTATAATAAAAGAACTTCAGCAATAGAAATATGCGTCGCGTGTGGGTATGCAACTCTTAGGCTACATTTCCACCAGAGATGTGCGAGGTAGCTAAGCAAGATATGTTTATTTCTACCAATATAAGTGGTGTAGCGTGGCGGGTAACATCTGCTATGAAGATGCGCTTTGCGTAAGCTAGCCGTACGAGGAAGGTGCGCTACGGAAACTAAGTGATACATCAATAATAGAGGATCCCAAGCTCCAGTCCTCAGCTCAAATCATTAACTCTCATCCCTGGCTTCAACGAGCATTTAAAAAGTTAGCTTTGTTGAACCCTTTTCCCTAAGAGCTAAGCTAAGCTATACAAGTGTAAATTAAAAATTTTCAACACCCCCGACAAATCATTTTCAAATAAATAATTATGTATATCTAGGCAACGTCCATCTTGACAGCTTGACATTTGTCAATTGACACTTGAATATTATGAACCTAAGGGTTATCTAACCTTCTTTTCTACAAGAAAACTAGAAAATAGCTGATAACTTTTAAACGGCTGAACCAATTTTTTTGGATTATAGCTGAAAACACTCACGATCAAGCCACCTTTCAAACAAAAAAAAGTAAATTAAAATCGGTTCATTCGTTTAGGCGCTACGATGCCACAGACAGATACACAGATACACACGTCAAACTTATAACACCCCTCTTTTTGGGTCGGGGGTTAAAAATCAAACAATCTTATTGGCTGATATTATACATATCCTTCGGCACGCAGCTTAGTACATCTCTGGTGGAAAGCCAGACGGTCTTGTTCATCACCTTTAAAGTATTTAGATAATACTAAGAGACTTCAATACTCCAAGACTCCAATTCTCAGATGACGCGAAGAAACTTTTAGTAACGCAGAAATTTTAACGCTCAAATATCAGAAATATCAGAACAAACTTGTCCTAAGAAATTAGGTCAGAGACACTAACTGAGAGACATCGATAACGTACTTCAAATCTCGAGAGGCGAAACGTGATCAACGCTTGCAGGTTTTTTTTTTTTTAATTGTGGATATCTAAGAGTATTGTATTTCTGAATGATGCTTTGATTTGTCGAGATGCTGCGTCATATATTTTTAATTAAATTGTTCGGAATTAGATTCATATATTATGTATTATTTAAAAAAATTGGCAGTCAGTGGATACTGCAGACAGTAGTGAAGACTTAAAATCATGAAATACTTAACGGTGGTTTTTGTTTGGATTTTTAATTTATTGTAGCGTCAAAAATTAAAATTTTATACTTAATAATTATTATGTTAAATTTAAACCATTAATAAAAATAACATTAGTTTAGTTTTTACATCTATCGGTACTCCGAGCAAAAATTACTATGTTTTTATGTTATGAATACGAATATCGACAGTTAGTCCTACTTTAGGTGCATAAGCAGATATACCTACTATAAACATTAGCTTGACGGACGACGCGACCTGGAAGTTTTTAATCATCCCAAAATCACCCAACAACGCTCCTTAAGAAGTTTTTACCTACTTCAAAAATTGAATTGAAATTCTCATAGATATATGTAACAAAAATAATTAAGAATCGTTTTATGTATTTCGAACATCCTGGCACCTTCGCAGAACAAGGTTATTTCCATTTTCTAAGTATCTTGGCTTCCTATTCGGGATTTCCCAATAAATATCATTCGTGAATAATACCAATAAGATATCCCCGATATTCAGGTATTTTCTTAATCTCATCTTAGATGACGAATCAAAAGAATTTTTAACCCATTAAATTTTTTATCATGGGCAAAACCATGAATCATTGACGCCTAAAAGGACACTGACCGTTACATGTGATAAAAATTGTTACACTGATGATTCCGTTTGGTTCAGCCCAGAAAACCCAAAAAACTGGCGTTGACGAAAAAATAATGGGGGTAACTTGCTTGACGCCATTATCTACTAGATATTAGAGTGATTATAAATAATAATTATGAATTATGGTCTAGCGTAGTAGCGCAAGTAGTAGTGGTTTGAATTTGAGATGACAATATTTCAGAAGAAAAATTTCTTCGTATTCTCAGAAGTGTTTATTAAAAATCTCGGTCCATCAGAATTCCTACGAATTTAATTATGGATTCTTTCTTGGATACATAATTATTATCTAACTAAATTAAAGTCATTTAAATGAAATAGGAACATTTAAAACATACATATTTAATCCAAGGTGTTATTTGAACCGTGTCGTCGTGTATAAATAAGTATAGCACCTAAGCCTTCGGGTGGTAGAACAAAAACCCTTGTTAGAAATTAGAGAACATGACATGGGGGAACTCTATAATAGCAAACGAGCACACTTGAAACCGCCTACGGCTTTATTTGGATTATATGTATCGTTTGATATACCATTACCATGTTATACGAGTAATTTGCATAATAAATTGAATTCTCTATAGTAGTTAGTATAATTCTTGCCGAATTTAGACCAGAAAACTACTGCAAAATAATAAATTTGACTAGGATTAGAATAATTGGAACGGCGAATTAAACGAGATTCATTACATTAATTCCAAATGGGAACCCTATTGGTTCCCATTTACCGGTTTAACAAACTATACTTCTTCGGATAAGCTAGGGTTTTACCCAGTCTAGTTACCGGCAGTCATGTAGCGTCGGGTGTCGTGAACTGTGGTCGAGTGCTGTCACTGAAACCTTGTCTACTTGGGATCAATGATTACACTGGACGGAGCTATACCTTGTTGTCTTTAACAACTACTTGCTGATGCCCGCGACTTCGTCCGCGTGGATTTAGGTTTTTCACGAAATCCCGTAGGACCACTCGGACTTTCCGGGATAAAGATTATTCTTATGGATATTACTGTCTACACTACAACTTCTTGATGCACCGTCATTCAATCTAGAAAGATCACAATAAAACTAAATTTTAAACAAAAAACTATGACTTCAAAAACTAGTACCTTAAAATTAAATAAAATTAGGACTTTTTAAATAATTGAACTTGTACATAGAGAATAATATAAGAGTTCCGATATTCCGGAGATTGCCATAAAAATGTACAAAATAAGATATTTTACGCCGGAACAGGAAGCCTTGTCGCGTAGATGGGTATTATATTCTTACTTCTCTAACAAAAAATGTTACGAAACATAATACCTACGACAAAGTAACCGGACTCTTGGATTGGGTATTTTGTTTTTACCATCATTACTCAATACTCATAATGGTAAACCAATAATACTTTTTTATAAGCTCATACTTTTGAGGTTCCTCTGTTAACTTCACCGAACTCAGGCAGGTATTGCTAATCACCATAATTATTGTGATTAAAGTTTCAGTATATAGTACGAGAAAATGATATTTAGAAAGCAATCCATACTAATGCGATACGGGCATCATCTAGTAAATAAATAATCGTTTTTAGATGTTTAGAACATAGGTATAGCCGAGGTACCGAGGACCGAGGTACTACATAATTGTAAGAAAAATATAAGCAAAAGAAAGAAAATAGGTATGTAGTAAAAGGAAGAGCTAGATAATAAATCTCGCTGCCCTTGACACATTTTCTTACTCGATTATTTCATAAAACAGTGTTATAAAATCACACTAATATTATAAAGGAGAAACTTTGTATATGTGTGTGTGTGTATGTTTGTAACTCCTTCACGCAAAAACTACTGGACGGATTTTGCTGAAATTTAGAATGACAATAGATTATACCCTGGATTAGCACATATGCTACTTTTTATCCCGGAAAATCAAATAGTTCCCACGGGAATTTTAAAAAACCTACATCCACGCGAACGAAGTCGCGGGTATCAGCTAGTATTTATATATAAGACAGCAATATAATACCGAAATATCGGTAATGCGGACCCAAACCTTTTTTTTTATAGAATAGGGCGGAAGATATAAGGAGTACCGCATATTAGGAGATAACATTAGCCTGGGTCTGACACGTTTTTCTTCCAACTCGCCTGTCTATCTATATTTTTGTCGTTATCTTTAATCTCATTACGTAGGGTCGGCTCTTCTCGTCTCTAACCGCCAAGGCGATCTGTCTTGTGTTGTCAGCGATTTAACTGGGTACATTTCTGATTTTAGGCAAGAGGGAAGACCGAGAGTACACGGTAAAACCCAAGTGGAATCAGTACAATACTAAGCCTCGCCTTATCTTCTTAAGTCTAGACGCGCATGAAGCTCTTGAAATCTCAAAGAACTGAAGAAGCGAACCTACTTTGAACTAAGTAACTTTTTTTAAGTAATGTCTTCACTAGCTTCTCCTTTCAGCAAAGGTTGCCTGATAGAGATCGCTCTAAGCAATAAGGCTGCCTTTGCAGACAATTTTTTTTCTGTTTTCTTCCTTTTGTGTTGTGTTCCTTTTCATGTTATTGTGTGCAATAAAGATTTCATATATCTATCTATCTCTTTTATTCTTGTTACATTAAAGCGTAGGGTGTAAAATAAGCATCCTGAATTAGCAAGCTGAAGTGGCTGTGGGTGGGCAGGCCATGTCTGTCACAGAAGTGATGGTTGCTGGTGCAGACGTGTTTTGGCGTGCAGAACGCGATCAACAAAACCTTCATCTCACTAAACTGATGACCTTAAGAAGATCGGTAAGTGGGTGGATGAGGAGGCGAAGGATCGAGTGTGGCGCTCTCGGGAAGGCCTATGTCCAACAGTGGGCGTAAACAGGATGATCGATTGAAACAATATAGCTATTTTCGGGACACCCTGACTCTAAAACATAAAAATTCTCTTCTAGTCGCAAAGTTATGTCTTTGTTCGCTCAGTTATTCCTTTTTGGTTTCACTTCAGCCAGGTATAAAAGAATGAGCATCGCAAAGAAACACTCGTACATACACGTAAGAATAGACGGCATCGTTTTGAACTCGAGCATCACTCGATATTCACAATTCAAATGCATATTGTGAGGGATTCCGTTTGTGAACTCTAAAGCCTTTATGCTCACTTTGTGTTTGTAAAATAATGTTTCAAGAAGTAAACAAGGGGAAATACGACTAGATAGATATATAGGAATATATTAAGCTTTTTGAAAAGTATAGATATCAAAAAGTTTTCCTATATTTTAATAATTATGTAGTTCCGTTTGTTCGTTACCTTCTCAAAGCTAATGCGACTTTGATATTGGCATAGTAACATATTCTGTTAAGGAGACGGAGATTGTTTTCTTTTTACAGCGGGAAAATGTTTCAGTTTCAAAGGGAAACAGAAATTACATTTCCACGCGAACGAAGTCACAGGAAACAATTTAGTTATGATCATCACATAATGTGATCGTTACCTATCATTATTGGTATTATCTAAGATTTTATGAATTACTATCTTTTTTATTTTTTTAAATCAGAACCCTTCCTTTTGGCTTTGCCGCAGTCGGGTAATAATAATATGCTAATGAAAATTCATTTGGTTTTCCAAGTTTTTAATACATAATGTGATAAAAAACCTACTTCATCTTAAAATATGAGTATATATCTGCTTAAAGATGAAGAATGTCGATATACTAGCTTATACCCGCTATTTCGTCCGCGTGGACTACACAAAATTCTGACCCTTAATTTACCCCTTAGATCTTGTATTTTCAAAAATCCTTTCTTAGCGGTTGTCTATGTCTTAATGGCTATCTCCAATAGTTTGAGCTACGCGTTGATAGATCAGTCAGTCAGTTAGTCAGTTTTACCTTTTTTCTATCTTTTATTTACAGGCATTTCCCTTTACATATATAAAGGTTTCAATCTTATATGTAAAAAAGAGTTACTATTGCGAAGGTAGGCAGGTCTAATGCACCTTTTTATCAGTTTCAATTCAACATTCTTGCATTAAAATGCTACTTAATTGCACAAAAAAACTTTTATCCGTTCTATCTGCTCGTTAAACTAAGCCAGTTTGTAAATAATTTAACAATTTATCTATTATTTTATTTGGTATTACATTGTTTCGCCTAATTCGTAATAATTATGCAATTTGTAATGTAATGACCTACCGAGTGCCGACTGCCGTTTCAACATACCTATTTCCCGCTATTGTTAAATCGCAGCGGCCAATTCTTATAGCTTACTTGTTTTAATTTCACATTCTAGTAGTTATGCGCATACACATGTCCCTAACAATAGTTATTGTGTACGAGTAATTGTTTTTTTTTGGCATTTTAGTTTGAATTAATCTTACGCAATGGCAAATTATTATTATTTATACCTGAAGACAAAAGCGCAGTGTGGCGCGAAAGTCTTACTATACGAACTGCACGATCCGTACCAATATTTCAAATGCAAGAGTGTGTCTTTTTAACCCCCGACCCAAAAAGAGGGGTGTTGTAAGTTTGACGTATGTATCTGTGTATCTGTCTATGGCATCGTAGCTCCCAAACTAATGAACCGATTTTAATTTAGTTTTTTTTGTTTGAAAGGTGGCTTGATCGAGAGTGTTCTTAGCTATATAATAATCGAAGAAAATCGGTTCAGCCGTTTGAAAGTTATCAGCTCTTTTCTAGTTACCGTAACCTTCACTTGTCGTGGGTTTTATAAATTTTTAATTTACACTTGTATAAAACATTCTTTGAGCAATAAGGATTCTTTATTTAAATAAGTAGGTACGACACAGTTTTCTAGAATCTACACTTTTATAAACTTGTGACATCGTAACAATTATAGTTGATTTAATATTTTAGTATTGAAATTGGTTGTATTTGATCACATCATTCCATAGCTCACATTCCAATAGATGAAACGCTAACATTCCGAACACATAGACAAGCTACAAACCAGCTTTATACGTGTCGAAGTCTTATATCGTCAAATAATGCTAACTTCCTTACCTACAAATTATGCTAGAAATGTAGGTATTTAAGTGTTCTTAATTCGTAATGTTATAATTTTAAAATGAAATGTAGTGTTTCAAAAAAGCCAATGCAATATGTGGCCTGATACAAACAAAGGGATGTGTCATGTAGCTACTGCATAATACATTTATCTCTAGACTACCAGGCTTCTAGGTATGCCACGGTTATTTATTACTAACAATACCTACTAACATTTTAGTTATAAAAATTGTTTATTATTGAGTAAATGTAATGTAAAATGTATATTATTAAGTAGACCAACTAAATGAGACAATAAATGTTCATATATGAATTGAATTTTTTCGTTTGAATTTTTGCTAGTTCCAGTAGTGAATCGTGGCATTGCGGAGTTTAGCGACAGTGAAAAATAATATGAAATAACTGCATTCCAAGCGCTGCGATGTGCTCGCTGAAAGCCTGAGACATTTTAAAACTCTTCACGTCCCAACAGAATGCAAGGTCGTGCCTTCGCAATTGTAGAATTTTTATTATCAATATAAGAAACTAAAGCTGTGCTAGTTTTTTTTACGGCCCAAGAGTCTGTAGCAACTTTTGAGGAGAGTTTTATAAAACCTGGAAATTGATATAGAGACAATTTTAATGTTTAAACTATAATGAGGGATTTCCATTTTAAGTATACCGTGATCCAGGCAAGCCGAGCTAATTATAGTGTCCTGTCCAACGACGGATGATGTTGTCTTAGCATAAAAAAACGCTGAGGGTAGAATCCTTCCATTGTCACGATTGAAATTTGGGTAGCGGCTAATTTCGATCGCTTCCCGTATCTTTCGCGATACTAGAAACTTTTCCCGGGATAATGCGGAAACCTTTTTAAACCGTATATAGTCGTATCCGGATTGTGGATATGTTCCGCTATTGCTGACGCACTGGTGTCCACATTTTTAACATACATTCTATACTTAAAATGTTATAGAGCCTTATTCTACGTCGTCCTATTAGTGCAAACTAGAACTGGCAGCTGGTCCGTATCCGTGGTCGAGCCAAGTATTTCATCATCTGCCCTTGTAACAAACAACATCTCATATACGACATGAAACAGGTGCTGTGAATTTCAATTTGTATGAGCTACTTTTTTGTCATTTATTCGTCCACACCTGTCATCTATTACGTCCCTGAAGAATCACCTACCTTTTTATTTATTTATATTCACTGAAAAACTTTACTATTTTACCTATATATTCCAGAATGTACCTATCGTTTGGACTATTTTTCATCAGCTCCATACATACTCGTAACACCTCAAACTTGCAGTTTTTATCTTGGAACTATCTTATCTTAGTTTTAACTTTTATCTTCTTTATATTGGAACCCTCGTAGCTTTAGTTTTAAGTTACGCAATTAATTATCACCAGTATATCGTACAAATTTAACAATTTCGCCCACCAAAAGGAGTACAATTGTACCTAAGTACTTTGAATAAATTATTTTGACTTTGACTTTATCCACTGTTGTATGGCTTGTACGAATTTTTTATATGTAAGTATTTTCGTGGACACTCGGGCCACGAGGTTAGTTCTTATTATAGTTGTATGTCTCTCCAGTGCGGTATAATGGTCACATTCCACAGATGCCATCGTGAGCTATTCGGCCGGACCGCTGACCGCATGCGCCATTTTATAAAATATCGCGCGTCCAAACTCTACCGTCCTTACAAACGTAATTAAATGTTATTTCATGAAACTTAAATTCTAGTATACGGGACACAACATTCCAGCATTTCAGAATGTCCGGGAAGCCGTATATTGTAGACCCTCCGTCGTCGGTATTTTATAAAAACTTGCTTCATTGCATAGTACTTTCTTACGTATAAAATACGATTTACGTCACATACGTACGTACGTAATTGTATATCACATAAATATTGAGATACTAGCCGATGCCCGCTACTTCGCCCGCGTGGATTTAGGTTTTTCGAAATCCCATGAGAACTCTTTGATATTCCGGGATAAAAGTAGCCTATGTGCTAGTCCAGGATATTATCTATCTCCATTCCAAATTTCAGCCAAATCCTAGTTTTTGCGTGAAGGAGTAACAAACATACACACACACATACACACAAACTTTCGCCTTTATAATATTAGTGTGAAGTGTGATAAATAATTTGACCAGATTACAGTCTGTACTAGATGTTCACATACTATCTGCGTTCTACTACCTTATAGCCCGAAATCCTATAAGAAATTTTGAGGAAATGCTTGGTAAAGCTGAAACGTGTGTCGTAAGCTTTCCTGCATTACTTATAATATATGTGTATAGTAAAATAAGCTAAACCTGCCAGTCGGATTGCCATGAATTCACGTCGAAATTGCCAACGTGTTCTCATGGATTATCATTCTGCAAAATTAAATATTAGTTTCCATTGCGCAAATGTCTAGTACTAGACCAGACCAGACCAGACCAGTAGTAAGTAACGTTATAGTAAGTCATTAATAATAATAATTATTTTTTATGTTAAGAAAAATACCACATTTTCTCTGAATATATTATACTTGAATCTTGTATGCTCAATACGGAGAATTGGATGGAAAAGCTAATGTATTACGTTATACACAGAGTATGTACATCTCGAAGATCAATCACGTAGGTATGCCTATGGTAGTTAATTAACTTAATGTAGGTACCTACTACCTACCTATATCTACTGCTGTACTGTTTGTTAGGCATTCGATTCATATTGCTGATATATTTGCTTTGACTGTTTGCTAACAAAAAGCATTTTTTTTTTCATCACACATCACTGAAATATAGTCTCAATTTTTACCAAAGACAAATTAGGGCTAGTTTTTTTCTGTTTTAACTTAAAATATCACTGGAAATAATTATTATCACCATAACAAACTAAAACTATTTCACTGGTAAAATAAACCTTCTACTAAGGCCAAGCAAAATAAATCAACAGGAAGACCATTTTACTAAAATAATACAGACACCAGAATATAAATAATAATACTAATTTGATGATAATGATCACTGATTTCGGGGAAAGTGAACGGACCGGTTAGGTTAGAAAGCAATTGTTCGTCATCTATTGATATTTATATTCGAAACCTGTGAAAACTGCCACTTTCTCACAAGCTACGTTTCGCCGAGAGGTTTTTATAGCATCATCGACATTCTATTAAAAACTGTAGATAGGTACGATATTGTTTTTCAAGCTGAATATTGCTTTTTTTTTAAATGGCTATAAAGGTAGACTTCATCATAGCCTAAAATTATTTTGTGATTTGTTTGTCTATGTTAATATAATCGTACAATGCCGCAAGTTCTGTAAGACCGACCAGCAAGAGGAGGTCAGAGGTCACGTCAGCGCTGACACACCGCCTGCTGACACCATTCAAATTTCTTCGATGCGCTCGATGCGGCCGTCTTTTGCAGCAGTGTGTGATCTTCTTAAAACATCAGTCGTAGCTTGTTGACTCGTATTGATAAAGCTCGTGCCGTCATACCTAACTATCTGCCTCGTCATTGTGTGGTCACTAATAAAGGGACTACTAATAGATTTAAGCAGAATGAGATCATAATCAAGAACAAACCTGCCAATGAAAAAGAAATCCAATTAATTGAGTATAATTAAAATTATTGAGTATGTTGAATCCGTTTAAATTATATTAATTGGAAATTAAATAACGTACCTACTTCTGTATTTTTATTTCTTATCGATTCGTGATAAATGAACAGCGTAGAATGATTTCATAGTGACTGGTTTTACAGGCAACGTTGACCCAAGTCGGCGTAACCTCGAGGTGACCTTTGGGTGTATAGTTTAATATTTACAGCTGACCTTTTCCGTGCTCCGTAAAGCCTATTAATTTGATTTTGTTTTAACAATGAGTTGAAGATATTTAAGTACATTGGGTTTCTAATAGAAGCGATAATTTTCTTTAAAGTAAGGCTGCGTTTATCATCTACTATTTGGTGCGATTGCATCTAAGCGCGTGCCTATATATCTAAAAAAAATAAACTAAACAAACTAAGTCGCGGGCATCATCTAGTACAAAAATATTTACCACCATACCTTTAAAAATTCTACTTCCGCCACAAATATTGCTCCGTCTTTTCACATTTCCCCTTTTACGTAAAGCGAGAAGTCATAAAGGAAATATTTAAAACTCTTCTCAAACTTGTATGTTACGACGTGTGTATGTATTTGGATGATGAAAACGTCGACTGTAAGGCAAAGTTGCGAAGTTCAATTTACGCAAATTCCATTTCAACATTACCCCAGATCATGTTTGGGGCGTGTCAAGAACAAAACAAAAAGAATGAAGGCATTTTTCGAGGGGTAAAAACGCTTGCGAACAAACTGCGCGAATTTGCTGACACTTTTGTTTTGTCGACGAATTTGTACTGTGGAAACGCGATATGAGGGTGTAAATGTACCTTCGAATAACGATCGCGATCGCCTTCAAAGAAAGGGCAATAGTGGTTACGAGTTGTCACCCTTTTGGGAATCAGTAGCTTCGTTTTCTAGTGGACTTTAAAAGAAAGCCGTGAAGTGTCGTGGGTGATCCCACAGAAGTACTCTGTACACAAAAAAGTAATCTGCCTCCTTCACTTGTATGGCCAATAATATACGCGCTGCCCAGCCAATGAGGTTTGCCGCGTTCGTCCGTTCGTTTCAATTTTTTTCTCAAACGTCCTTTATGATTTATGACTCTTCGTTTCCAAAGTCAATTTCATTTGAGCTGCCTAAGTAGGTACCTACACAGTAAAATATATCTAATAATCACACTATATTATAATCACTTTTGTTTTGGTTAATCAATTAAAGGAAGTGTAATAAACCGTATATTACTACTAAGTACTAAGTACATATATCTAAAGCAAAACTTTAAAAGCAAAATTTAATAAAACGCAACGACAACGACCTCAAACAATTTCATTTCAAAAATAATGCCTTTATTTGATACGAAGTTTTCAAAACACATCCAAGCTTAGCCTACGCGATGCAGCGGATTTGGCTTGGTTTCAAGGCTTCCTGCCAAGGTTCAAAGACATGGTAAGAGTTTTTGTCCCGCCTATAATGCTATCATTCTTCTTGAGATAAGGCAATAAACGCCACTTGAACGCAAAGCTCATTTATTTAGGAAAACACTGCAGTGGACTCCTTTTTAATTCCCCCGCCGTGGATTCTTTTGCATTTCATTATGTAGAGTCTTTGTATTGAGGGGGGCTCTCTCCAATAAATCTTGGCACATTTAAATACTCAATGACTTGCTGTTTTTTCTCCGAAATAAAAAGATTTTCTTTTTATTTGAATCGGAACTTGATAGACGTAGGTATAATTAAAGAAAAATCGATCGACTCAATCTACACTATTAGAAACTTTTTGCGGTTTTATTTTTCAACTCATGTTTTCAAAGACCAGGTTTAATTTTACAGGCGGACGAATTCGTGTACTAAATAAATAATACTAAATAATAAAAATATAATATAATGTACATAAACCCAACTAAAAACAATTCTGTCATTTGTAAGTACCTACTTGTAAGTTAATACTATACTAATAGACATTATTTGCGTTCAACTGTGCGATGACTTCTTCATGGACCGTGGTATCACAACTCACAATAAAATTACGTATATTATAGGTGCCTACCTACTCTACTTAACTAACATTAGCCAAGCAACACCATTCTATAGTACTCTAGAAAGTTCATTCCATATTTGATATCATTGAAAAAGGTAGGTGCTACTACCAAGCAAGGCCACAGGACCATATAGTTCACGAGCCAGAAATAATTAATCATATTCCACGCACATCTCAGTCCTTCGGTCCTATTCACTCACAGAAAGTGGCTCACGTAACAAAGAACGGTAACCCAATACGTGACGAGAAATATGATGGATAATATTATATTATTCTTTATATTATTCTATCGTGGTATACCAATTTATTGTTTGATTGGTTTCGACGGGTTCCAAACTCCCAATGTACCTTATATTATTATATTATATGCGACTTCATAGTCCCGTATATATTCTAACTAGATGACGCCCACGACTTAGTTTTTGAAAACATCCCTTTGATTTCCCGGGATAAAAAGTAGTCTATGTTACTCTTCATGTTTAAAACTATATCCATTCAAGAAATCACGTCGATCGGTTGCTCCGTTGCGGCATGAGTGAAGGGCAAATCAACAAACAAACGCTTTCGCTTTAATAATATCAGTAGGGACTTGTAACTACAATTTTAGATAAGCTAAAAAATAGCGAACTCTAAAATATAATATCAACTCACCCTTGCATGAAGTGGTTATAACCTAGTGGTTAAGTCGACCTTCTATCCGAAAGGTGGGGGTTCGATCCCGGGCTTATGATCTTAGGATCTCGGTTATGTGCGTTCTAAGAAAGAAACCTGCATGCCTGCGAGTTCTCCATAATGTTTTTTAAGGTATGATAATTCTGTCAATCTGCACTGGGCCAGCATAACAGACTTTGGCCACCCTTTTCATTCTGAGTGCAGGACCTCAATAGTGAATCATGTTGTATTGTTGTGAATTGATCATGTTGTATAAAGAAGCCGTTACAAAAAGAGCGGCTGTGCGAAAAGGTAATTGATCACGATGATCCGGCTTGTTTTATACTCGTGCGTGTTTTTGGCTACACCTAATCCATCACTGTACTAGAGATATCTCTTAACGACTTCGATACAGTGGGAAATCTGACCTTCTGAGTTCTGGCAGAGATTTTACCGTGATTCAGCTTAAGGTATGGATAGGTAATTAACTTATCTTTGTTTCCTTAACATCATCATAATATAGAACAACAGTTATAGAATCTTCCACATCTAGTATAGGTACTTTAGAAATTTAAAATGCGAAAGTGAATCTATCTAGGTCTCGATGTCTGTCTGTCTGTTTCTTATCCTTTTGCAGCTCAACTTCTAAACCGATCTTGACGAAAATTGGAAGTTGGAGATATATTTCGTTTTGGAGACTAATTTAATCTCGAGAATACAAAGAATTCCTAAAATTTTATATTATATAGGTAGGGATAGGTATATCTACTTAACCAAGAAAGCTTACAGTCACTTAGCAGGCAATGGAGAGAACTTGGAATTTCTCAACATGATAAAATCAGAAATGAGGAGAATCATAGCTTAGCGGGTTTATCAAACGAGCCACAGGAAGCCGCTGGATTCAGGCGCTGCAAAACCCTAGCGTGTGGAAGTCCCTACAAGAGACCTACGAGTATGTCTGGCAGTTGGCATCTATCAGTCGACGATGATGATGATATGATATATCCACAATATACTCTTGGAATGACAAAATTGCCTTTAATGTTAGAAACGCATAAAAGTACCTACAGGTTACAATACTTGCAAAATTATTTACGCTTAAAAACATAAAACCTTGAACTAGATAAATAATTAGCGTGAAAAACTCAGTGGACTAGATAAGCATAAACAATTAAAATCAAAACATTTACATAACTAGAGTTCCGTGCCTCA
This sequence comes from Maniola jurtina, assembly GCF_905333055.1. Classification (NCBI taxonomy): domain Eukaryota; kingdom Metazoa; phylum Arthropoda; class Insecta; order Lepidoptera; family Nymphalidae; genus Maniola; species Maniola jurtina. The sequence goes on from NC_060032.1 coordinate 9,438,451, forward strand.
AAAGGAAAAACGGAACCCTTATAGGATCACTTTGTTATCTGTCTGTCTGGTCTGTCTGTCCGTCCGTCTGTCCGTTTGTCCGTCTGTCCATCTGTCGTGTCTGTCAAGAAAACCCATAGGGTACTTTCCTTTAATCTAGAATCATAAAATTCGGCAAGTAGGTTGGTCTTACAGCACAAGTAAAGAAAAAAACCAAAAACCGTTAATTTGTGGTTACGTCACAAAAAAAATATTAAAATGTGTTTCAATTTTCAAAGACAAGTTTTATACCAAGAGGGGTATCATATGAAAGGGCTTTACTTGTACATTTTCAGCTGATTTTCATTTATCGTGCAAAGTGTAGGAAAAAAATATCCGAGTACGGAACCCTCGGTGCGCGAGTCTGACTCGCACTTGGCCAGTTTTTTGTCATAATTGGACTAATGTAGTCTAATTGTTAAAGAAATTAGGCATCTACCTAGTAAGTAGCCGTTCGCGTTGTGAAATTAAAGCTACAAAATTTTGTCCGAAAAAAATAACTGTAAATTAAAACTAAGTAAAATTATATTTTTCGAAAGTAATTTTGTTAGAAAGCTCGTGAAATTATCATGCATGCCGTGTACCTGATACAAACAGATAATACATAATAAAGAATTTTAATATTAATTTGCGACTTTTAAAGTCACTTATTATAAGTGGGTTCTCAAAAAGAGAAACGGAACCCTTATAGGGTCACTTTGTAGTCTGTCTGTCTGTCAAGAAAACCTATATCTCGTTGACCTATAAACCTGAAATTTGGCAGGTAGGTAGATCTTATAGCACAAGTAGAGGACCGTGAAGCACCGTGAATTTGTGATTACGTGACAAAAAAAAAAAAAATGTTTTCACGAAAAATTAATTTTATTAAGTCACATATAGGTGGCGCAGTCCGTCATTAACTTGCAGTTTTCTACATAATAGAGTTAGGTCTGTATAATTCTTGTGCGATGTAACGGAACCCTTTGTGTACGAGTCCGACTCGCACTTGACGGTTTTTTTGAGAATCATCAAATAATGAAACAAAAGCTACCAACTCTAGAATAATACTCTTTTGCCATAGTCTCTTTTTGGTATTGAGAGAAAATTAGTATATTGTGAGATATGACTTATAATATGACCTATCATAGTCTTTTGGTTTTACCAGTAACTTTGTATTTGAATATACTAAAATATAAGTAACTGTGAGATATCCTCAGATGCATCAATAGTTTCTTATTTTGTTTTGCGGTTTGTAACCACAATAGATATAAGTACTTACTTGAAACTTAAGAATAATACAACACAAGTACCTACCAAGGCTTTGACCTTAAAATTGTTAACGCCCTAAACACCTCTAGACGTCCTAGTTAATATTATAATAAGTACTTAGTTTACTTTCCATATAAAAATTTAGAAACTTCTTTGTTACCCACGCCTTTTTAGTTTTGAGCTCGTGATTTACAATTGACTTATTAAGGATTCAGATTCCAACTTAATACTAATACAATTCATAGTCAATTTCCAAAATTTTAACAAGAAATTATAATTGAAGTACCTATTTTGCATTTTGTATAAAGTAAAATAGACCCGCAAGCCTATGAAAATTATGTAAATGTTATTCCAAGTCATGAAAACTTCAAACTGATGCTAAGTGAAACTTAATACTAATTTTAGAATTAGGTACCTTCAATTAACTAGTTTATAGCTGAAATACGTTATTTTAACGAGCTACCAAATATGGCAGAGTCACTAACTGGACTCCCTGACTAGTATAATAGAGATAACTGACGTAATAAACCTTGATTGCTGTTCAAAATGTACCGTGTTCAAAATAAGTATTTTATATGTTTTTCTAAAAATTATATTTGAGAAACTTGTATCTACTTAAACTCATGAACTCATATAATTATTTCTCCTTAAAAAAGGTCCCTTCAAAAAGGAAAATAACCTGTATAATAAATCTTTGGATGAAGTTATCACAGAATTTGGAATTTCACGGGCGTTAATACATATTTTGTACACGTTCGAGACAGGTTGTTAATGTTCGAAGAGAGCTTGCGTAAGAATCGAAAACAGCGTGGATGGGAGGAGGCGGATACTGCGAGCGACCTCGAAAACGATCTCTGACTCATATACGACATTTGACTTCAAATAAAGTTTAGAACTTTACTGTTAACGTTCAGGCGACCTCTCTGACTCACTGATAAAAATACAAAACACAAAATTAATTACAACTTAAAATCATAAACAAGAATCAAAAGAGGTATGGCAAGAGTTACCTACATACATATCTGCGGATTTGAAGATTAACTTATATTCTCTTTTCTGATGCAAGAAGTAATTTCTGGTCTCAATTATTAATCATTATAATCTTCTAATAATCACTATAATCAATAAAATCTTCAATTATATGTATCATAGACACGTTTTTAATAAGCTTTATGTTTCCGAGCGTCAACGTGTGATTTTTTTTGTAAGGACCTCTACCTAGTACCTACTAAATTATAAAATTAGAATTTTATCACAAAACTTAGTCCATACCACTAAGTTTGATAGAATAAATATTGTGCTCTAAAGTCTATATTTAGCACGGTGAATACAAAAAATTGGTTGTCTGTAAAGTCGGTTTACTGACGATAGTTGAACGTGACAACAAAGGCCGATTGTGCTTCTTTATCGCTCGTTCCGCGCTCTCGCTTGCACTTCAAGCCTTACATGGAACGCCTCAGAGCGAGGTAACGCCGCATGAGTCATGTTTTTTCGTGCGTGCAGCCGGCTCTATCGAATTATAAGACGTTGTCACGTCAAAAATATTCTGTCTGTAGTACTCCATACACAGTCACTATATCTTTCTATCTACTTGGGCTACCGGCTATCTCATATCAAACCCGTTGCATTCTCCAATAGATAGACCGGACATGTTCTAGTTTACGGAAACTTTGCGAGTGCAATGTGTCCTGTTCAATGTACGCGAACTTTTAGCCAATAGGTAGACTAAATGTTACCTCAGTGTATTTATTACTACAGATACAATGTTGTAACTACCGCGTTACAGTTACCATAAAAACGAAAAAGATTATCCAAAGCTTAGGTAAGAAATGTTATTGAGAAAACAGAATCAAATTCTGTCGTAAGTAGTTCTTTTTTATTTATTTATAGCGCTTGACTACATCAGAACCATTTATCAGAACTGCTGGCTAGTCACGATACAGCCTAAGATGAAGCGCGCTTGTCTAGAAGATGCCTATTCATTCTTGACTCAAATGAAAGAAAAAATCAAAAAATTGAACCATTTTAAAAATTTAAACTGATAACAAAATCTCATAAATTAAGTTACGGCAATTCTACAGTACCTACTTAGATCGCGTAAAGTACTCTCTAAACACCATGTTTCAAATAAGTACCTAATACATTGTGCAATGAACCTAATAGCAGAAATAGTTTCATTAATTTTCCAGTGAATTTTGAATTTCCTTAAGAGAAAACAAAGCTTATATACAAGTTGGCCCTCTACAAAGAAACACTACGGCCCAGTCATTTAATCTTACAATTCTCGACGGAGCACTCGATGTCGCAAAGAATTCCATGGCGACTACGAAATGCAAATTGCCACGGCCGAGCCGGATCTTACTGCGAATGGGTTTTATTAACACTGGCGAGGCTTTGTTTGGTTTGATCTTGAGTTTGATATTAAAACAAAAGGCAGTTTTAGTATTTTGAACTTGAAAAGCTCATTTAACACGGAATATTATCCATGAAAAATAAATATTATCAATGCGAAGTGTGTCTGTCTGTCTGGTAGCTTTTCACGGTCCAACAGTTTAACCATTTTCACGTTTGGTACAAATATAGAAAGAAATTAACGAGTTCTCATGAAAAAAAAACTTAAGTCAAATGGATGACGTCACAGACATTACCTTCTTGGTTCAAAGCACGATAGCTTGTATCCTTTATAGAGCATAGAGCTACTTTTTATCCCGGAAAATCGAAGAGTTCCCTGCTATTCTTAAATAATCTAAATCCTCGAGGATTTAGTCGCGGGCATCATCTAGTTTCCAATATATGTATCAAAAGAAAAGTCAGTCTTATTCACTGACTCATCAACGCCCAGCCCAAACCCTTGGACATAGAAAGCTGAAATTTTGTACAGAGGTTTCCTTTATAATGTAGACAAAGAACAAGGCCAGGTTTTTCTTAGTTTCTTATTTTCAAGTTCTTTCTTGTTTTAATGAGGAGCTTTTAGAAATAGGATTATTTTATTCGCCCTGCGCACCTTGGAAAAACACTCACAAGTTTTTACTCAGTAGATACTCAATCAACCCTCATTGCAACACCAAATGCGACCAAGTAAAATTTTAATTCTTCATAATTACGAAAAATATACTTGACTACCTAAAAATTATTAACACCTACTTATTTACTTTAATACATAATTTGAATATCGTAATGAATAGTTTTATTCGAGTCAAGGCTTTACCTCAATAATAGGGTTCTGTAAAAACTCTAACAAAAACTTTAAACGTGACAACCTAAGCGAGTAACGTGAGAATCAATTAAAATCAAACATCACTGGAGTTTAGTCCTATAATTACAAAGTTGAAACGTACCTAGCTACTTAGTTTTATTGTATAACACTTTATACACAGTTTATGAGAATACTTAAATTGGAAATAAAATACTGCATAATTATAAAGGCGAAAGTTTGTATGTGTGTGTGTGTGTGTGTGTGTATGTTTGTTACTCCTTCACGCAAAAACCATTGGACGGATTTGGCTGAAATTCAGAATGGAGATAGATAATATCCTGGATTAGCACATAGGCTACTTTTTATCCCGGAAAATTAAAGAGTTCCCACGGGATTTCAAAAAACCTAAATTCACGCGGGTGAAGTCGCGGGCATCGGCTAGTACTGCATAATATTAACATTCGTACCTACCGGTTCCTCCTTACAAATCGGTAAAGCACTTGTTTATTTACCTGTTATTGATATAAATGAAAGCATTAATCGTAATTAAACTTATAATTACAAGCAAACGAGTTCAACTGGCCACTTGATCACGATACTCGATTGTTACGAAATGTTTACGAGGTGGTCGTGATTTTAAAAAATACAAAAATTCGTGCGGTTATGTAATTTGTGGAACGGACCGTTGTTACACAATGGCTTTCTTAGCATTTGTTGTGTGTACTTAGTTGTTAATTTTTTGTCAAACTCTAAAAGATACCTAGATTGTAAAATTAGTTAGAAACAAGGCATACTGATAGGTATTTGTGGGAGAGGAAAAATAAAGCTGGTAAAATATATTTATATCCACCTATAATTATAATATATATTGACAATAATACCTAAGTCATTCTTAAAACAGAATAAGCTGAGAATTATTTTAACGATCCTCTTAAATATATATTTATTTGTGTAGAATAAGTAGATATCTTAATTACAATATTTTTCAGAATATTTTCAAGTTCTTTTATATTTGAGAGAAGTCACCGATTTTATTATTGTTGACGCGATTACTTTGATGGCGAGATTTAGAAAAAGGTGTTTAAACTGAATGTGAGTTTTGTTTTTACGTACATTGTACATGTATTAGAGGCATAGGTAGTACTAGTAGTACTCAGAAGGTAATTTACACATTTATTAGAACCTGTTTGTTATCTTGTCCCATTGACATTTCGATAGGGGAAGTAGGGGATGATGGCACACTTTGTTATTTGTGGTATTTATAAAAATATTTTTAATAAAACTTGGTAATGCCCGTCGGTGGTAAATACCTACTTGCTGCGATCTATATATTTTACTCTTATCTACCATTATACCTACGGCGGTGAACCCCTTCGATAGCTCTCGTATAACCATATCTCTTATGGGAAAGAGAGAAATAGAAGATGGGAGTTTACGCGATAGAAAGAGAGACATATATTTAATTTTAGGCCGCTGAATGGCAATTTTATTGCGTCGTAACAAGAGTCGCTATGACTTTTTGAAGTAATTTTTCCGTAAGTATCTGAAAGGTTCTATTAAGTATTTTGTGAATATTACTAAAGGCTCTGTCATAAAATACAATATTTTTATATGTAGGTACATACATTTAAATATACACATGAAAATATTATCTATATTATTTATTGTTGCAGCTAATTTTTCCCAGGTATCTAAGAATGAATCTGATGCCGACTTTCGACTTGATAGAAATAACTTCCAATCGTTATCATTTAATGATCTCATTACATACGTAGTCCAAATAGCTCATTGTTGAGAATCTTTCTTTCTTTTTGATCTCTGTAACAAATTTCACAAAAGAAAAGTACCTATTTCCGCGCAAGTAAGTAATTAAGTTCGCTAAGGGTTCGAAGCGTCGTATTCGACAAAATTGCCCTTTGCTTTCATGTCCAGGGCCAAAGTAGGAGCATCTCAGTGTGTTTTATTACAGGCTTGGTAATGGTATGCTGGTGGGCTATTATTTATGCTTTAAGCAAATTAGCTGATACGGGATGCCCGCCATTTCGTCTGCGTGAATTTAGGTTATTAAAAATCCCGTGGGAACTCTGTGATTTTCCGGGATAAAAAGCAGCTTATGTCTCTCTCCAGGTTTTTAATATGTCCATGTTAAAAAATCACGTTGATGCGTTGCGCCGTTGCGTTATAATAGAGGGACAAACCAACAAACAAACATATTTTTGTATTTATATAGGGAATAATGAATAGGTAGTGATTGTAAGGGTGCTTGATTTTGTTTGATCCCTTGGTTAGGTACTTAAATTGTTTTCTTACTCTGGATTAAATGAAACTTCCATCGAAAAACGTTGTTTCTTTTAAATCGGAGAATAACTGAAAAAAATATAGGTACTGATCCACTGTTAAAATCATATTAGAATTATGAAGATTGGTACTACTGAAGCCTCCCAAAAAATGTCTTATAATATAAAAATCGGTCAATGAAAGTCTGAAATATAGGCACATGATATGAGCCTATATGTAGGTAGAGTAAGAAAATAGAAAAAAAACATGGTTGTGGATAGGTACATAAGCAGTGAAGAGCTGTAAAGAATAAAATATAATACTACTACCTAGGTATATATTTAGGTATGACACTTTGGAATGTCTTAATACATAAATCAATAAATAATATATAAAATATTTATTTTATTGATACATAAATGCAGAATTGTGCACAAAAATCAATTATTTATATTGTATGTAAGTACATATAACATATAGTAGGACTTATATTTTACTACTTCACGATTTTAGAATTTTTCTTATAATACAATATCACTGAAAAAGACACGGCTGATGATCTTCCTCGTGTTGTGCTTTTTATACAATTAAATTTTAAATGCGCCTCCCCCAAAGTTATACTAAGTCCTACCTACTTATACACGTTAATGTAGGTAAGTATAAGGTTACGCAAAGTAAGTACCTACCTACCTGATACATTACAAAAAGTAAATACTTACCTTATCACAATAACAGCTTATTTTTAAATCAAATAAATATTGATGAAGCAGTGGGTATTTAAAAAATAATGTAAACGTTATATTTTGAGCAAAATCTTACGAAAACTTACCAACAGCACCAGTGACAATCCAATCTGGGTGTAATAATACACAACAAAACCACAGACGGTCCGAGCACCAAGAAACAGGGTTAGGAAATTATATAAAATAAATTCACCAGGGTCAAACAAGTCGCACTAAAACAAACCGCGGACACCAAGCACTTAGATGAAAAATCAAAATCAGGACATCAACGTAAAGGGTTGCGACCTGCGATTACATACGTTTCATAATCGATGTATGAATGTTGTAATATTTACGTAATTTTTTCAGGCCGTCAGATGTTCGGAACGATGTAGTATGTCGTTAACCGAGTATACCAGTCTCGGTGAATGGTTGCTCCGCACTGCTGCCCGTAACGGCAAAAGGTCGTTCGTTACCCACATTCTCTTTCCGCGCAAGCCTCCCCAAGTAGAAACGAGACAGGCTGGATTTATATACAATTTACAGTGAGTTAAAACGAGATGGCAACCTCACAGCTTTGCAGAAAACCCGAAATCGAGACTTGATAGTTTCAACTTAAGACCATGCTTTGCTTAGTGAATTATTTGAAAGATATTTGTAATTTCACAATAGGTAATACATATGTGAGCTAACGGATATTATGTTGAAAAGTGTCAATTGTTTTATTTAACAATGGGTAAAAAGTGACAATGTGATCAGCAATTCACACGACCTTTTTTTCTTGATAATGAAATTATTCTACTCGTAAGTAATTTCAAGTGCAAAAAAGAATGAAACTTTACTTTTCATTACCACACTTACTCCTATTGTATGTAATACGTGGTCATTTACTTGTTTATATAAATTACTTACTCATGTCCCGGCATAGGTACTTGGAAATTCTTTAAAAATCACTCTCTTAGATATCTCCCTATTATAATATGTTGACAGTGCTATATTAGAAACCTTTCCCGCGAGTTCCAACAACAACGGTACAAAGTTTCAACTAAATCTGATGAATGGCATACTTGGATATGCATAGATAAGTGCGTGACAAAAAAGAATCCTTCAGTTTTACGTATAAAGTAGGTACCTAATAATAATTTACCATGTTATATGATATAGGCATCATCCCGATTGTAGATAATTGTGATATAATATATTATAATATATCAAGATAATGTAATTAAAAACTACTTTCTCCATTAATTTTTGTTTTTCCATTGCATAAGTATAAACTTATCATATAAGTAAAAAGAAAAGATCTGACTGTCTATCAACGCCCAGCTCAAACCCTTGGAACTAGAAAGCTGCATAGAGGTTCATTTTATAATACAGACAAGGAGAGGCAAGGCCAGGTTTTCCAAAATTTCTACAGGATAGGGAATAAAAGAGTTTTTAAATTTTCAGCGCAACCGCAGGCGATCGCTGTTATAATAGGTAATAAATACTCATATTATATTGTCTTTTATATACTTTTACCTTTTCATTTTTGTTACAGGTAATATACCTGACTCAAACATTTATAATTATTTTCCTTGCTTATTTCATGGGATCTAACTGGCAAAGTAGGGTCACTGTCTGTACAGCAGTGCGATTGTGTAAAACTTGACGATGAAAATGGTATTCATTTGATGGCTTAAACTATACGATTTCAGCTGTCAAACGGCAAATTCGAATTGTGTATGTTGTTCATAAATGGTTAGCGATTGGATGGTTATCATGGTTGATCATAATGGTTATTTTAGACGATGAGTGAATGATTTGATACCATTTGACAGCTAATTCGAATTGTCTAACTTTTTTGAGCCATCGCTTATGTCAAATGATTGCGATGACTCGCGGGCCATGATTATCGTTGATCATTTAGACCATTTTAGATAGTTTAGTAGTTTATTTACGTATTAAATTGATTTAAATATAATTTTCTTACTTTTGTAAGCTAATTCCAGGAAGTTATGATTTTAGCAGTCTATGTACCTAGGTGTTTACGTATTTAAGCAAGTATGTCCCGGTGTATGGTGCCTAAAACTACTTAGCCAACTAGTTAAGAGTTTTATTTACTTAATTGCTGTTTTAGTTAGTTTTCTGTTTCATTATAGTTTAAATTACCTTGTGAATATATTATAGTGACGATGTTTTTTTCAATTAAATCTATTCATTTCATACATGGAAAGTTTTGTTTAATTTATAGGTCTTCCCTAGGTAGCCCTATATTTCAATAGGTACCTACTATAGGATAATGTAAGATATATTATACCTATAACGTAAGATAACTATGACAATTAGTGGGGTATCTTAAGAAAGGGTTTACCTACCTGTACGTATCATTCTAAAACAGATTTTTATTTCTTTTTATGCATGGTAGTTTATGATTTATCGTGCAAAATGTCAATAAAATAGCCAAGTACCTATATGGAACCCTCGGTGCGCGAGTCTGACTCACACTTGGCCGATTTTTTCCTTTGCTTGTGCTATAACACTTACCTGCCAAATTTCATGATTCTAGGTTAATGGAAAGTACCTTTGATACCTAAGATTTGGTTCCTTTTTCTTGACAGACACGACAGGCAGACAGAGAACAAAATGATCCTTCTAAGTTCCTTTTGAGGTGCAAAACCCTAATAGGGTGTCTCTGAGAATTTTTTGCTATGGTATCAAGTAGGATATCAAAATGAAAGAGGAGAAAATTCTGTTCATAAAATAAAACGTATGTAAATTACTATACATATTTATTTACCTAATTAAACATCTTTATTACTAACTACAATATTACAACTACATTATCCATGAATAGAGACAAAACCAAGATTATGACCAACTCCCAGAAAAAAACTGTTAGGCTAAGATCAAATATACTGGAATATGTAGATGAATACATCATATATCTAGGACTAGCGACCCGCCCTGGCTTCTCATGGGTGGACATTTATTTTTTCTATTTTCCAGGATAAAATATAGCCTATACGGATTCGGAAGAATCCCTCTAAGTAATGGTAAAAGAAATTTTGAAATTGGTGCAGTAGTTTTTGAGCCTATTCAATACAAACATACAAAAATACAAAGGTTTCCTCTTTATAATATTAGTATAGAAGTATAGACTAACAATATCACCAACAGATCAAACATCAAAAGATGTAGAAAGAAGGAAATGCATATTGCATTTCTGGAAAGATACTAGTCTCTAAAGGAAATTATGAAAAACAAAGATAATACCATATCTGAAAAAGCCAAAGCATTCAATGTATGCAACCTTCCATGTCTGACTTATGACTACCAGACATGGGGTCTGACTGAGAAAACTAAGATTATTCAAAATAGTATAGAGAAAAGTATGCTTAAAAGTAAAAAAAATGAGTTAAAATCAGGCTCTCTACTATTAGAAACAGGACAAAAGTAAGGGATTTGTCAGTCACCATTAAAAAACTTAAGTGGTAATTAAAGGGCACGAGAGACAAGAGAAATAAGTGGATGAAAGCACTTATGGAATGGTAACCAAGAACGGGAAAAAGATGAGGATGACATTTGAGAAAAAGCAGGAAATACATGGAGAAGAAAAGCCAAAGAAAGACTTATATGGAGAACCCTGGAGTTGCCCAAGGACAAACTGAAAGAAAAGGGAAAAAAAAACAAAACACCACTGTCAACAAATATATTATAATATGCAGAGCATTAACGTAATTTAATTCAATGGAATTCAGTGAATAAAGGCTTAACATATTATTATACAATATTACAAAATAATAAAAATACAGTGTACACTAATAACTAAAAAGCGATACTATAATATACTAAGTGACAGATGATTAGGTATGGTCTACTTACTAGGCAGATGCTATCTATATGCAGTTCTCACACCCCTAGTAGCACTAGGTACCTAGTAGTCTGGCTTTAGTTGTGTTTAACATATTTAACTGTTTACTTATGACCATAGACACATTTAAATATTTTACCTAATAAATACTTATAATATGCTAAAATGCTAAATATACGCAGCCAACTTTGTATTAAGAACTAGCATTATGTCTCACCTAAACATCATAATAAAAAATTACATTTTCATCATCACCAACCCATGACCGGTTTATTACCAAGCACAGCTTTCCTATTAGAAGGAGAAGGCCATAATCCACCATGCTGGCCAAGTGCGGATTTGCAGACTCTACACATCTTACAGAACATTACAAAGAACTCTCAGCCATGCAGGTTGTTTACCTTCAAACGTTACGTTACGTTAAAGCAAATGATATTCAATTGCCTAAAACTCACATAACTACAGTAAAAGGCTGGGATCGAACGCCCAACCTTGGGGAAGAAGTCTTAACGACTAGGCTACCATCACTCTTAATCAAAGATTGATTATGAACATAGGAATTATTAAATTATTTATTTACCTAGTTAGTTCTTATATGTTAATGTCTTAATATGAGAAAACTTAACACTCTAGGGTGTTTTATTACACCAAGTAGGGTTTTAAGGTTAAGGATAATATTTTGGCAATTTCTGCATTGCCTGTTCTGCAATCTTCACTTCCAAGCAGGTGCACTCGACCTTTATCGATTTCAAGGTGCTGCTCCTCCTTTGTGTTATTGTGCTTGGGTTGTTTCTGGAATTATTAAAATTTAAGATTGTTATTTCTATGTGAGTGGTACCAATATCTCTTATTTGTAAGTAAAACAATATGAGGAAATCTACACTGCGATAACTACTGCAACTTTTTTCAGCTCTCACTTTAAAGCTCATAAAACCGGTAATTTCTATTTTTTAAGAATTTTAGTTTGCGCTATCAAGATGAATCTAGTGACGTATCATTTATCAAAATCGGTTGAGCCGTTGAGTAGTTACGAGCGGACATAGAAACGGACATACATACAAGTCAAACACATAACCCTCCTTGGAGCTTCGCCGCAGTCGGATAGGTGATAAAACTTATTAAGTAGTGTGTTGTAACTTACGTTCTTGTCAATTTCACATAGCAAACGCTCCACTGGTTAATGTTCACGGCTTTCATCCTCGGCCTCATCTCCTATACTTGCTGACGTGCTGGCTGGCCAAGGCAAACCTCATGCCAATAGGGTCTACCAGAGACTTCTTCAGTGACGAGTGGAATGGAGACAAGCGAAAAAATGGTCGATACTAATAGTTGAGCGCCAGAAAGAATTTTGTTATTTGTATACCTAGCTTTTAATCACTTTTATTTGGATAATTAGGTAATTAGGTATTGTTATTTTTATTTCGTAACTTGTCAGTTGTCACTTACAGCGACACTGACATCGATTTAACCCTAGACAATATAGAAAAACATAGGAAAATATAGGTCCACTAACGCCATCTATTGTTGAGAAGCAGTAAGCTCGAGTATTGTTCATTCTTTGCGTTTAGTTATTGATTTTGCATAACTGATAATAACGTTAGAATTCAATGTTATAAGCTATGAAAGTAAATTTTTATGATAAAATATCATAAGTTAGCCTAAAAAGTTGCATTGTTTTTATATACATCTTAATTCATATCAACATAAAAATTGAGTTTTAAAAATGCTATTGGTATAATAAAACGCAATTCTATGATACGTTTTTAAGCCACCGGTCACTTTTCGGTCTTCATTTGATGGCCATTTTTACACAATTCGAATTGACGTTAGCGATCATATGACCAATCGTTTTGAATAATCATGATGGTCTAAACCTTACACAATCGCACTGCTGGTGTGTTCCCATTTATTGTATTTTATATTCTAAGAGCTGTTTTTATTCTGATTTCCTTTATGTCACAAAAAAAAACCATGTAAACCCACCTATATTTGGTCATATTATTTTGTGTTTCATATTCCACTTTTTCAGTTCAGTGATCTATTCATGAAAGCTCCCCAAAGCTTCGCCAATTACTAGTTATTATTCAAGGCGGAGTTTAGTCGCAGAGCAAAGATATGGAAAAATAGGGTAACTGTGTTAACCTACTTTGATCTCGGTCGGTCATTGGAAGTCAACGGAATTGATTCAATACTCAATAGAGCACCGAGCAAACTTATTACGAAGAGCGTACGTACTTAGTATTCTTGACAGTTATTATGAAGCCGGCAAAGAAATATGTATTCCGAACTTACTGGAGTGGCCCAAAAGGCATCAGAAAATGAGGATATTCACGTTCTAAAGAACGATGATTTACAATCGGGATGATGAAGGTGTCAAAATTAAATTACTTCTTATGTACGTACGTACATCTTTTTAAAGTAGTAAGTAATTATTAAATAGAGGGCCTTTCAAAATTCCTAAAATTCACATCCGCTGCTAGTTTAGTATCCACTTTAAATAATTATATCGATTTGACTAAAACATGTTCTTGAGGTGCCAAAGGGACCTTATTACATACTAAGCCTCCGCTCTTTTTGTTTGGTGTGCTTCTTTCACTTTTCACCTACCTTTTGAAATTTTACCCTCGTGGTTTCACACGTTGAAAAATCTATTAATTAAATGATACTCTACATTTCTATAATTTTATATTCATACTAGCAGATGCCCGCAACTTCGTCCTCGTGGATTTAGGTTTTTAAAATTCTGTGGAAACTCTTTGATTTTCCGGGATAAAAAGTAGCCTATGTTACTCTCCAGGTCTTTAACTATACCTAAAAACTCACGGCGATGCGCTGCTCCGTTGTGACGTGATTGAAGGACAAACGAACAAACAAATAAACCAACAAATATCACTTTTGAATTTATAATATGGATGGGAGTGATGATGCTGATTGTACATCTAGTACTAATATATCCGTTAAATTACAAATTGAATTTGATTTGGTAATATCCATGCCGCTTGATTACATGATTGTGTACCTGTACCAGTTCAGTACCTAATTAGATTGTATCAATAATTGTGCTAGTTCAACACACGTGCGTGCATAATTTTTGGTACAAACCTAAGTACTTGGAATTTCCGTAAATGTTACGACCCTGTTACTACTGAAGTTACGTCAACTTTTCTCATAGAGATCAAGATCCTTGAGATGAAAGTTTTGCTTTGCGTCGTATTATATACCTAATAATAAAAACCTAATATGTACCTCTACTACTTTTACAATAAGTACAATTTGGAAAATCAATGAGCGTCACACTATTATTATAGAGCAAAGAAGAAGTTGTTTACAATGTGTTTATAGCCTCAATAGCTCAACGGTTATAGGAGCGGACTGAAATCAGAAAGGTCGACGGTTTGAACGGGTGGGATTTGAATCCCACCCGTTGCACTATTGTCGTACCCACTCCTAGCACAAGTTTTACGCTTAGTTGGAGGGGAAATGGGAATATTAGTCATGATTAAAAAAATGACTACCTAATATTCTTTTTTATAAAAAAAAAAATGTAACATACAACTTTCTACGACTAAGAGTTTAAGGTAATTGCTATTTGACAAATCGCAAAAATGCTGTACTTTGAAGTAAATTGTTTATTTTTCTAAAGCATTAACATCTATTAAATACATGCAATTAAAAACTTCAGTTTGTGAAGATTATAAGGGCCTTTTTTAATTTAGTATACATTATCCCAATAATAAAAAAAAACAAGTTGAAAACATTGCTGTTCGCAACTTGTTCTGTAAAAGTTTTCTTTAACATCTTGATACTTTGAAGCCAACCTCCAGAAAATGATATGTTTAGGTTTAGCAATCAATTTGAACTGTTAGTTTTATACTAAATGTTTTTCATTTCTTAAATAATCTAAAACTAACCAAAAAACTTCCTGTGCTATTTATTTTCTTGCAGGCGCTCTATGGAATTCAGTGTCCACTGGACTGTCATGGCGGAAGGACTGTGCGCGTCATTTCGTCGCAAAATATTATTTAAAATGAATTTAAGCTTATTATTTTTGAATGAAAGTTGTGTTTATAATCATTGAAAAATAAAATAGGGATTTTTTCATTTCTAAATGAAGCCTGCTTATATACTAAAATTTATTCGAAAGTTACGGTTTTACCAGGTAAATACTCGGAGGTTGTCATAGATTATGATGACAGATAGTAAGTGTTCTAAATAGGTATTATACCTATGTTTTTTAGGAGATAGCGCGCCTCGTTTCGGGCGCCGTGTTCCGAAATGGATTTCGTAGTAGTGCAAGTTTGGTGCAAGCCCCACATGACGGAGGGGTATGCGTCAGGCATTTCCTGTGTACAAAAAAAGACCTATATTTCGGATCCATTTTTCATCACTGACATCATGCACTATTCAAAGACTGGTCTTCAAGCATTGAGGAATTTTGGACGAGAGACATCTCGAAGGTTCCCGAAGGCTGCCTAACTGAGTTAGATTTGTCGGCTAGCTAGCTTTTTTTGAAATTGGACCTACTTAGCTGGATTGTGTGTTAGAGATTTCTTATGAGATATTATATGTACATAATATAACCATCATAAGGAAGCTCAGATTCATGCTGCGGGCAATGGGGAGAGCCTAAAGGTTGGAACGCCATTTCGGCGGCCGTGTTTCCTGCCATATATACCATAGATACCTGCAAGCCAAGAGTGAATAGGCATCTTCCAGGTAAGCGTGCTCCAACTTGGACCTCATCATTGCTTTCTTTAAAGCATGATTGTCGTCAAGCGCAAGCGCAAAGATTCAGGCGGCGCAAACCCGTAGCATGTGGAAGACCCTATTAAAGACCTATGTTCACTGTGGACGTCTGTCGGTTGATGTTGATGATTATGTCTTTAGTGCAAGTAGTTCAGTAGTTTCAGAGTTTATCGATAACAAACAAACAAACCTTTCCTCTTCATAATATATGTACTTAGTAGCGCAAACTTGGAAAAAATCTCGTGGAAACTCTTTGATTTTCCGAGATAAATGTAATTTTACCTGGCAGCCCTAATCAATTTTATCACTGATAATAATAACTAATTCATAACCGTTAAAACTAAGAGTCAAAATCTCGTTTTTCTAGTCGAGTTCCGTAGGCTCTTTGAATCCACCGCATTATTATCCCAAGAAAACCTACCATTAGATGTAGGAATAATGGAAAGAGGTCACAACCCTCAGCAATAAAGAATACGATGCGGAGAGAGATGTCACTCTCAAGGTCTTTAAATGTATCCATGCAAAAAACCACGTCGACTGGTTGCTCCGTTGCAGCGTGATTGAATATTAAACCAACAAACACACTTTCGCATTTGAAATATGGCCAGTGATTATAAGAAACAGTTTAAATCTCTCTCTGAGAGACGTTAGGCAAAGTGAACACGAATTATGACACTTCTGTGTTCTTATACAAGCTTAGGTCTCTCAATTTTGTCAATTAATGTCAAATTTCTTTCTCAGATCAAAACCTAGTAAGTGGTTTAAATTCAAGAGAAGTTTAGGCCGTAGTCTTCAACAAGAAACTCGGCGGTTGCTCTTTTCAAAGATTTGATGTACAATATTAAATTGCTTAAAACGCACATAACTGAAAAGTTAGTAGTGCGTGATTCCAGGATCGAACCCCCGACTTTCGATTAGGAGGCGGACGTTCTAACCACTAGGCTATGACAGTTTTTAAATTAAAGGGGTTTAAATATTTTAGTGTGAAGACTGGCCTACACATTTATTCATTAGATGTGCATCACTTTCTTTTTTAGGGTTCCGTACCTCAAAATGAAAAACGGAGCTCTTAAAGGATCACTTTGTTGTCTGTCCATTTGTCCGTCCGTCCGTCAAGAAAACCTATACAGTACTTCCCGTTGATCTAGAATCACGAAATTTGTTCTCGGATTTATTCCTTTACTTGGGCTATGAGAGTTGAGACCTATCTACCTGCCCATAATTCTAGGTTAACGGGAAATACCCTATCGGTTTTCTTGACAGACACGACAGACGGACAGACGGACAGAAAGACAGACAACAAAGTGATCCTATAAGGGTCCCGTGTTTCCTTTTGAGATATGGAACCCTAAAAACATTATGTAAGTATGCAAAGTATTTCCCTTGCAAGCCATATTTAACAGTTGACATGTAGAGGTCATTGACTTTTCCTATCTTACTTTTAAGTTTTAATGCATCATTAAGTATTTACTGTTTTGACATGGTATTTAGATAATGGGTGATATTTATTTTATTTAATCTAATTCCTTTGAAAAACTTAGTAAGGCGCATTAATCTATAAAAAACCTAGCCAGTTCATAGACTTACTATGTTTTAAAATGGTCAAAGCGACTTACTAGCTTTTAATTTTACTTTAATGTGGGTGTCCTTACAATACAACGGGACATACTATGAAAGTTAGGCTTATGACATAAAAAGATTTTCGGAAAAATGACATTTACTTTGTTTTGATATGGGGCGGTCGATATAATTAGGTACTAGGGTAAAGGCTCAAGTAAATGAACAGATTGGACGTTTTTACATGTATTAAGAGCTGGAATAAAAAACCGGCTGATATACCTTTTTTAAATATTTTCTTACAAATTCTTACACTTTTTTCAATTTCAATTTCAAAACCGTGTTCCGTTCAAACCGTTCAAAAGTGTGTGTGCGTGCGTCCATGTGTGTGTGTGAGTGTGTGTGAGTATATACTTGTCTGTATGTTTGTACGAGTGTTTGTTAGTGTGGTATTGCGTTGTATAACCACATGAGTAGCGAACAGAGTCAAAGCTTCATACAAGGGCGCTACGATAGGTACACTACTACAAGCTTGAGGCGCGTGTGTGCGTGAGCACAGGCGCTACGTCGCGTACGGAGAGAAATCGGTTTATACCGGCTCGGCCTGTGCTCAAGCTCAGGGGCTGCAGTACACGTCGCGCGTCGTGTTTTCATTTAATTTAATGTTAATGATAATAATTTAAATAGTGTTTAAAATCTATTTTCTTGAACTGTCATAGATTTTGTTCAAAATCAATATTTGAGGATCCCTAGGATCACAAAACAGGATATTGTTACCAAATTTAAAAAAATCGACGCCATTTTGAAATTCTTTGTTAATTGACCGATTTCGTTCAAAATCGATATTTAGAGCTCCCTGGGATCACGAAATAAGAAACTGTTACCAAAATTTAAAAAAGTCGACGCCATTTTGAAATTCTTTGTAAATTGACCGATTTCGTTCAAAATCGATATTTAGAGCTCCCTGGGATCACGAAATAAGAAACTGTTACCAAAATTTAAAAAAGTCAACGCCATTTTGAAATTCTTTGTTAATGGACCGATTTCGTTCAAAATCGATATTTAGAGCTCCCTGGGATCACAAAATAAGAAACTGTTACCAAAATTTTAAAAAGTCGACGCCATTTTGAAATTCTTTGTTAATTGACCGATTTCGTTCAAAATCGATATTTAGAGCTCCCTGCGATCACAAAATAAGAAACTGTTACCAAAATTTAAAAAAGTCGACGCCATTTTGAAATTCTTTGTTAATTGACCGATTTCGTTCAAAATCGATATTTAGAGCTCCCTGCGATCACAAAATAAGAAACTGTTACCAAAATTTTAAAAAGTCGACGCCATTTTGAAATTCTTTGTTAATTGACCGATTTCGTTCAAAATCGATATTTAGAGCTCCCTGCGATCACAAAATAAGAAACTGTTACCAAAATTTAAAAAAGTCGACGCCATTTTGAAATTCTTTGTTAATTGACCGATTTCGTTCAAAATTGATATTTAGAGCTCCCTGCGATCACAAAATAAGAAACTGTTACCAAAATTTAAAAAAGTCGACGCCATTTTGAAATTCTTTGTTAATTGACCGATTTCGTTCAAAATCGATATTTAGAGCTCCCTGGGATCACAAAATAAGAAACTGTTACCAAAATTTAAAAAAGTTGACGCCATTTTGAAATTCTTTGTTAATTGACCGATTTTGTTCAAAATCGATATTTAGAGCTCCCTGGGATCACAAAATAGGAACCTGTAACCAAAATTTAAAAAAGTCAACGCCATTTTGAAATTCTTTGTTAATTGACCGATTTCGTTCAAAATCGATATTTAGAGCTCCCTGCGATCACAAAATAAGTAACTGTTACCAAAATTTTAAAAAGTCGACGCCATTTTGAAATTCTTTGTTAATTGACCGATTTCGTTCAAAATCGATATTTAGAGCTCCCTGCGATCACAAAATAAGAAACTGTTACCAAAATTTTAAAAAGTCGACGCCATTTTGAAATTCTTTGTTAATTGACCGATTTCGTTCAAAATCGATATTTAGAGCTCCCTGCGATCACAAAATAAGAAACTGTTACCAAAATTTTAAAAAGTCGACGCCATTTTGAAATTCTTTGTTAATTGACCGATTTCGTTCAAAATCGATATTTAGAGCTCCCTGCGATCACAAAATAAGAAACTGTTACCAAAATTTTAAAAAGTCGACGCCATTTTGAAATACTTTGTTAATTGACCGATTTCGTTCAAAATTGATATTTAGAGCTCCCTGCGATCACAAAATAAGAAACTGTTACCAAAATTTAAAAAAGTCGACGCCATTTTGAAATTCTTTGTTAATTGACCGATTTCGTTCAAAATCGATATTTAGAGCTCCCTGGGATCACAAAATAAGAAACTGTTACCAAAATTTAAAAAAGTTGACGCCATTTTGAAATTCTTTGTTAATTGACCGATTTTGTTCAAAATCGATATTTAGAGCTCCCTGGGATCACAAAATAGGAACCTGTAACCAAAATTTAAAAAAGTCAACGCCATTTTGAAATTCTTTGTTAATTGACCGATTTCGTTCAAAATCGATATTTAGAGCTCCCTGCGATCACAAAATAAGTAACTGTTACCAAAATTTTAAAAAGTCGACGCCATTTTGAAATTCTTTGTTAATTGACCGATTTCGTTCAAAATCGATATTTAGAGCTCCCTGCGATCACAAAATAAGAAACTGTTACCAAAATTTTAAAAAGTCGACGCCATTTTGAAATTCTTTGTTAATTGACCGATTTCGTTCAAAATTGATATTTAGAGCTCCCTGCGATCACAAAATAAGAAACTGTTACCAAAATTTAAAAAAGTCGACGCCATTTTGAAATTCTTTGTTAATTGACCGATTTCGTTCAAAATCGATATTTAGAGCTCCCTGGGATCACAAAATAAGAAACTGTTACCAAAATTTAAAAAAGTTGACGCCATTTTGAAATTCTTTGTTAATTGACCGATTTTGTTCAAAATCGATATTTAGAGCTCCCTGGGATCACAAAATAGGAACCTGTAACCAAAATTTAAAAAAGTCAACGCCATTTTGAAATTCTTTGTTAATTGACCGATTTCGTTCAAAATCGATATTTAGAGCTCCCTGGGATCACAAAATAAGAAACTGTTACCAAAATTTAAAAAAGTTGACGCCATTTTGAAATTCTTTGTTAATTGACCGATTTTGTTCAAAATCGATATTTAGAGCTCCCTGGGATCACAAACCTGTAACCAAAATTTAAAAAAGTTGGCACCATTTATAATTCTTTCTAAATTGACTGATTTCGTTCAAAATCGATATTTAGATCTATCGATCGATATTTAAAGATCGATATTTAAACTAGGCAATCACAACAAAAACAAACTTTACCATCTTGTTGAACAAATAACTATTGTTAATTAAATTGTATCCTCCAGTGCCAGCCCTACCAAAATAGTTATAAATTTTGCTCGCTTCTTAGAAGCTTTGTCTCTGTTTGCTACTCTATGGTATAACACCATGTTAGTAAATCTTAGTATATTTTTAACCGACTTTAAAAAAAGGAAGAGGTTCTGAATTCGTTGGTATCTTTTTTTTTTATGTATGTTCCCCGATTACTCAAAGACGCCTGGACCGATTTGGATTTTTTTTTTGTTTGATAGGGTATACTTTGCAAGTGGTCCCATATAAATTTGGTAAAGATCTGATGAATATCTTTGAAGATGGAGAACAGAACTCCTCAATGGATAAGAGCAAATTCAATTTTTTTTTAATGTATGTTCACCGATTGCTCAAAGACGCCTGGACCGATTTGGAATATTTTTTTTTTTTTGAAAAGCTAGGTATACTTTGCAGGTGGTCCCATATAAATTTGATGAAGTTCTGATGAATATCTTCTGAGATGGAGAACAGAACTCCTCAATGGATAAGAGCAAATTGCTCGCGATCAGTGTAATTGCTTAGTAAACAGTAGGGTTTTAGCTGGGCATGGCATATTATTATAGTACAGTGGGGCCACTAAAAATTTTGAAATAAAAAATTTTCAAAATAAAAATAAAACCGACTTCAAAAACCACAATAACTTAAATTATTTTTTACTTTTTAGTGTTTGTGATTTTGAAGTCGGTTTTATTTTTCTTTTGAATTTTTTTTATATTTATTCTGGTATTCTTCTTTCTTGTATATGGATCCCTCTTGGGTATCCCCATTTCTCTCTGTCTTTGGTACTATCAAGCTAATTTTCTCTCGCGATTTGCACAATAGCATTAGACCAACGCGTCTTCGGTCTACCTACCTGTCCTTCTTTCATCTGTAAAAATCGATACAATATGACCATTTGCATTTCAGTTTTAGGGCATGTCTCAAGGTGTCTGTAGGCTTTGTCTTTTTTCTTATGTCTTCAATTCTCACTTTGAATATTTTTTGCTTAATTTATGCACCTTGCCATCGCCCTTTAGCAAGTCACTATTTCTTTTTATATTCTTTGTCTGGACCCATGTTTGGCTGGCATAGGTAAGGCATGGCAGGATGCATGTATCTATAACGGATCTTTTAAGATGTACTGGGTAAGCTCCTTTCATTCTTTCCTTTTGTGCCCAGTAAAACAAGCATACTCGGGCTACTTTGAGAACCCATTAGCAGCTAACAGCAAGGCCTGGACTCCAATTTTTATATGTGGAAGCTGTATTTCCTCGTTGCGTTTATGAGCAAATAAGAATAGTTAACTACTAAAAAAAATTTATAATTTGGCGCAAACCATCTAAACACCATGATGATTATTATTTCTGCGTTGTGAATATTACCAGAAGAAACAGCAAAAAAAATTGTTCCAAGCGGCTCTATTGTAACTTGCAGTCTGCAATTTGAACGATTCTGACTTCTGGTGATAAATCTGTACCTCAGCCCCAACCCAGTACCTCTAATCTACCATTCTACTATTAACACATTCAGTAGCTGATGTTGCACTTCCAGCGACTTGGATGCAACAAGGGCGTTAAGTTTCATTTTCTCTGTAGTCATTTGGACTGTTTTCCAGAAAATTTAGGTGACTTTCAAACTAAGATAACTATACCAAAGGGGATAATATCATATGAAAGGGCTGTATTATACATTCTAAAACAGGTTTTATTTATTATTATTATGTAAAATAGTTTTTGATTTATCGCGCAAAATGTAGAAAAAAATATACAATAAGTCAAAAACTGAAAATCTGACATTTTTTTTAAAATTCCAAGCCGAAAATATACTTAAGAATTTATTAATAGGAATCGAGAGTTTATGCACTAGATAGAGTTCGTTCATTCACTGAAATTCCCAGTTCATTTACTGGCAATTTATCCTTTTGTTAAATAAAATAATTTATAATAATTAATACCACGCATTTTTTTGCGTTTTTGATATTTAAATAATTTAAGAGTGTATACCTACTGTGTATAGACACAGATAAAAAAAAATATAAAAATTATATATAGAACGATTCTCATAAATCTTAATTTTAGGTCAAAGTCAGGGTAGTCCTTATTCGTTCATTTACTGGATCTTTTACCCTCCTACGTCAAAATACTAAAAGTCCGCGTAAATTTCGCAGATTGAAATGTCTGCTTGATTAATTGTCAATAGAGGGTCATGACATGTCAAAATTGCTAGTTTGAAGGGGAAATCGTCAATGTCATTCGCATAGGTTTTCCTCTTAAGATGATTAATCGATGTAACTTATAGCAGATGACTTAATATGATTATACTTTGTCCACAGCTGGACTCTTGTAGAGACTCCCACACGCCGCCGCGCGCCGCCTGAATCGAATCGCCACACTACTCACATTGGGACCTCAACGTCTATCGCTTTATCGACATTGCCACTTCACTTCAGCTTCGCAACTCATTGAGCTATGTGGATTAATCTGGTTCTCCTACGGGTCTCCTCATGATACAAGGAACATAGGGTTCCTTGTATCATGAATTTCCGCAAAAAGAATCCTATAGGTACAACGAACCGCAGTTGTACAGATTTTCCTCTTAATTTATAACTTAGGTATTTTTTCATAGTCCTTAGGTTAGCTATTATATTATTTTTTATATTTTACTGTACGACTTATGTTTATGTTAATGCATGCTGTGACTGCCCGTAAGTGGAGTTGCATAAGAGCCCTAGAATTTAAGGAACAACATGTATTTAATCTAAACGTGTAACTCTGTGGGCGGTACTGTAGTAAATAAATAAATAAATAAATGGCCTCTTCTTCTTCTTGTTTTGTGGCTTTTTGTAGTGCCAGATCAGCACAATGCACTTCGCCAGTGTCAAGTAGCTTGAAGGAGGCACGAAGGAAATTTTCCGGAAAAACGTGTCAATTTTCTCAATATTGTTGTTTAATAGGCTTATAGGTTTATCATATTAATTATTTATTATTTGTCAGGAAACTATTTTCTGAGGTACCATGAGAGTAAGGATAGTATTGTGCCATCGTTCCATGATTATTCATTCGTAGGAAAACTATTCGCTTGTAGGACGGTAGGCATTTAATAAATTCTCCTTCTGATTGCCTATTCGCCAACACGAAACACTTCTAATGACTGCACAATTTATGGGACCTATAGCTGGTACTATGGCCCTAGTCAACATTAATTAAGGCTGCGCTTGTATCGGCTCCCACGTAAAGCGGCGATGTTGTTATTCTGTCCACCCTCATTAGTGCTTTAAAGTGCAGTTTATGGGTTGCTTAGAGATTTTAATGAAGGGAACAATCAGTATTGGAAAGGTTTTTTTATTTATTTTACTCATTACGGGCTTTCACGGCATTGCCAGCACGTGCCAGCGCCAGGCATCCTGTTAATTAATGCAATACCTACCTACTTCATTTACAGGTGTTTGCTGATTAATAATATATTTGTTGTTTTTATTTTAATATTCCAAGGACTTGACGCCTGGCAAATAGTTTTTAGTGTACCTATGCGAAGCTGGTAGGTACGTATTTACGTAGCTCTCTCCGTAATAATAATATAATATAGCTGTTTATTAATTCAACCTTGAAAAATCATTAAGGAATCTTAGTTCCAAAACAGCAATTATTTTAAACCTATGACGCTTTGATACAGTCATCGTTTTGGTGTTAAAATAAATATGCTCGCTATTTCATCATCACCTTAGTTACTACAACCACAGTTTTAAATATGTTTGACTAATAAATTTTGTTACTTACTTGAAAAGTTGAAATCATGGGAATATTATCCACCATTCTTGATTTTATAGATAGATACAAAACTTATCTTACTTTGAAAATTGAACCACAAATTCGCGGTGTTCAGATTTATTCCTGTATTTGTGCTATAAGACCTATCTACCTACCAAATTTCATGATTCTAGGTCTACGGGAAGTACCCTATAGGTTTTTTGACAGACAGACAGACAACAAAGTGATCCTATAAGGGTTCCGTTTTTCGTTAAAAATTACACGTTACAGTCATAATAATCAGCATATGTAGGACATGCAAAAGCAGTACCCTATGTGAGTTTTTATTAGTCATCATAATCATCTTTCAACGTATTATCTCAGCCCATGACCGGCATACTAGTAAGAGTACTAAGCCCGCGTTTCCTCGTAGATTGGGCAGGGTTGAGGCCATACCGAAACGTGTGAATTGACACTATTAGGTACTTAATAAGGACTTTTTTTATATATAAAAAATAGCGAGCAAACGAGCAGGCGGGTCGGATCACCTGATTATTATGGTATGGTCGTATTACATCTATTAATATGGCTTAGAAAAAACCTTTTATAAAGAACAAAACATTCTGTTTAAAACAAGTCCATCTTTTCAACAAGCCGTGTGGTAGCTCTACATCTATGAAACCTGTCGCTAATTAATGATAATTATGCATAATAATATCTTCATGTAATATTCTGCTAGAATGAGTATTTTTAATTGGCTTGACTTCTATGGTTGTCTTTATTTTGAACTTATAAATATTTATACTTTTTAGATTATAATAGGGCTGACACGTACATAGTTATAAAAGCCCTTATAAATAAATAAAGGAGAAAAAAAAACTTATAAATAATTATTAATATTACGCTAGATTTATAATTTTCAAAGTTAAGTAGTTAGGTATACAAAAATATAATTTTGATCAAAACTTAATTCTGTTTAAAATAAAAATAAAATAATTAAGTCATATCTAATTATTTTTCAAAATCATACATTGTGTAGGTATGTCCACCATTTATTTCCTTTCCGTATGCATTACTTCTGAGAAGCTTTCTAGCTATTCCTAGGTATATTTTTATAGTTTGGATCCCAGGTAGCGCTGTAGTCGATGGATTATTAAGTTTATTTTTTAGAATAATTTATTCCAACGGTTTACCTACTCCTCGGGATACATTACTATTTAATATTTATTCTGTACGTTAAATTTTATTAAAGTTAAAAATGCCGATTTCATTTTACATACAATGGGCCGAGCAGAATGTAGCAAACATAAAGTTCAGTTCAGAAAAATAAGTAACATTTGAAAATTGCGAATTTAGCCAGGCTTTGTTTTACAGTGTTTGTTTTCCCGTTTTATAGTGCTGGGAAATAATAATGATGTTTGACTTTTGAACTCACTGTTGTATTGTATGGAGTCGTGTGTAGTGCTACCTAGTAGGTATAAAAAGGTTCTATACCTACCAATCTGGACACTATGAGAATGTCTATTTATTTTCTTTCAGTTCTATATCAATTTACCTAATACAAACCTATTAAAAGAGATTTTTTCAATTTCCAAATAGTATATCAACGAAAACTAGGTATATTATGCCACCTTATATACGTAGAATAACAGTAACTGACCTTGCTTGACTCGGTTAAATTTTTAAAAATGCTTTCTTACTGGGTAAATTAAAATAATGTTTCTTTCCACGCTACGGTAACCTCGCTGGGTAAGCTTGACTTGGACTTGACAGTTTTATTAATTTTTACCTGACTGCGGTACCTAAGGCCAAAAGGAAGGGTTATGATTTTAGAAGTCTATGTATGTAATGTGTGTTTGTATCCAGATTCTGTGTGTTCCACTATAGCGTCTGAACTACTGGGACGATTTTGATGAATGAGGTGTCAATTGATTCGTTGTAAAGGTCCGGATGACATTGGCTATATTTTATACGAAAAAATTGACCTAACGAATGTTACATCAATAAAGCGATTTGTTTAACAAAAATTTGTTTTTTTGCTATTGTACCGAGTGGGATTTCAAATGAAAGAGGAGAAAATTCTGAGTTCATGAATATAAATGTAACTATAAAATTAAAATATACCAAGCGACGGAAAAACAGTTTATATTTAGCGTTTATCGTTTACGATCGTAGTCGGGGTCTAGTTTTCAACTTTATCTTGTTACTAGCTGATACCCGCGACTTCGTTCGCGTGGATGTGGGTTTTTTAAAATTCCCGTGGGAACTCTTTGATTTTCTGGGATAAAAAGTAGCCTATGTGCTAATCCAGGGTATAATCTATCTCCATTCTAAATTTCAGCCCAATCCGTCCAGTAGTTTTTGCGTGAAGGAGTAACAAACATACACACACACACACACACACACACACACACACACACACACACACACACACACATACACACACACACACACACACACACATACAAACTTTCTGCTTTATAATATTAGTGTGATTTGCAGATTGCAGATTTGCAATAATAAGAAAGCATTACCTAACGTGAAGTAAAAATGTAAAGCAATCTATACCTAGGTAAGCTTTTTACAAATCAAAAACTATTATACGTCATCATTTCTTAATTTTTAGTGCTGTACAGCATATAATCGAGTAATTTACTACAAAAATTCTGTTTCTCGAAATGGGCTTATCGTACACGGCTATAAAAGACTAAGCACGGAAGTACTCTTAACCTCTGACGTCACTAAACTTTTCATTGCTTCCGGGTTACGGATTCTAACAATTCCGTTTTCCAATCAAAATTTCTCTATTGTTTTAACTAAATAAACGCGATAGAATAATTAATTAATCTAAGTAGGAATATATTAAATATGCCTACTTGTAACAGCAGTTTCCTTGATGAAATTGTTGGTTAGGTAGGAAGGTATTTATTTATTTTAGTTTTAAACACATTATGATATATTAACAAATTATGATTGTAAAAACAGAAGTAAAACAACCATGAGATGATATAAACTAGACACATCCCAAAAAAGTTTGTAAACTAATTGACTAACTGGCGGACAAAACGGTGCAATTACAATTCTGGTCAAAATACTTTTTCCTGCTCGACGTTTTTACAAATCTGAATTCATGCAAAACAGCCTAAAATTGTATAATACCGAACTGAGTCCAAAGTTCGTCATTCCGATCACTAAGCAGAAACAAATTTAATCTCATTTCCAAGCTTAACAGCCAACGGTACCAAAATTGAGTTCAAAGCTCGTAATTTCGAAATTACAGTAAAGTTTCAGAACGTTTTTTCGGTTTTTTGCTCCTACTGTAAACGACGTTAGTACATTATTATTTAAGTATAGTCATCTACTAAGACGCACGACGTCTTTAGAAGATGCCCAAAGAACTATCTTTACATCTCAAAGCCCTTAAATATTTATCTATTTTCTTTTTTATAATTTATCGCGTGACAATTGCTGACTCAACAACAGCCGACGAGGCCCACAGTTACTTTATTTCATAGAAAACAGAAAATAAATATTTTTTCCAAACAATGAATCCAATCTTCTGGTCGCGACACGGCGACACGGCTAGGCGTTTCCACGATTAAAATGCAAAGAGCTTTTATTTTTAGTATCACTCTGATTGTTTGCATTGTTTATGTTATGTCTATAGTTTTGTCTATTTTAAGCGTTATCTTTTCCTATAATATAAACATTATAAATAGAGTTAGATCTCTGAATGACAACTTAAAAATTCAAAACGAAATGAAATTCAAATTCAAAATGAAAACTTCAAAAATTGAATGGATGTAATGTTAAGGTTTACAAATTTATTACACTAATCCAGACATCAGAAGAATAGCAATAGGTACATATTTCTTGTTGTAGCTACGAGTATTTTCAAACTCATTTTTGTTGCCCCAAATCGACCTTTTCCTTTTGGAAAGCACTTAAAAGTTTACCTAAACTTTGAAGAAAGTAAAGTTTACTTTTTTAAAAAGCTTACCACCGTTCAAATAGATCTTCTGCCTTATTTTTGTTCTTTGAAAAAACTTTAGTTCGTATCTCAGATCAAGTATAAAGTATAAGTCAAGGTAAGTCATGCTATATCTACACCTATAGTCCAGTAATTCTGTAATATGAGATGGAAAGTTTTCAGAATGTTATGCAAATTGGTGGTTTTATAGATTTCGATGTGCTCTTTCCGAATTTTTATTTTGCCACCTCGTACCTTTGCCGCTCGCGCCGCCATCTTGGAAAAATGGCGCCCAAAAACAGTTTTTTCACGATAGCTTCTTTCCCACTCATTTTACGATAAAAATGGCTATGTAACAATTAAACTAGAGACAATTTCCTACAATTTGTGTAGTCACCTTTTTTTGTAGACTCAATAGTTTCAGCGTACGAGCGCCACAAAGCCCACTCCAACACTCGTTTTTCTAAATAACTCATTTATACCCCACCATGTGGTAGAGTGAGTGGCGTGATTTTTTTTTATGGTATCTCCAGGAGCCGGTAGTCACCTTCAATTTGAGCCATCAGTTCGACCAGAGAATACTAACACTCTTCAGAATTCTGCTCGAGATAAGAGTAAATATATTGCATCGCAGTTTCGATCTCACGTGCATATGAGCCTTTTTTTGGGTTTTAAACCCAAAAGATGCCCATGGGACCTTATTACTAAGCTTCCGCTGTCATCCGTTTGCTTGTCCGTCTGTCCGTCTGTCTGTCAGCGTGCTGTATCTCATGAACCGTAATAGGTAGAAAGTTGAAATTTTCACAGAATGTGTATTTTTATTGCCGTTATATAATAACAAATAATAAAAATTTCAAAATGGCCGTCATGAAAAAAAAAAGAGCATTATTTCTTGTATTATGGTACGGAACCCTTCCTATGTGAGTTGGACTCGCACTTGACCGATTTTTCGGCGTCTCGAGCATGTTTATAATGTGGTCGCACTCAATACACAATATCGCAATTCATGCATGAAAAATTTTACCTCGCACTACAAACTAAAAAAATAAAAAAATGGGTCAAATGCAAGCCCAACTCGCACACGAAGGGTTCCGTACCATCAAACAAGAAATAACATTACTTTTTTGTTTTTTTTTCATGCCAGCCATTTTGAAATTTTTATTATTTGTTGTTATAACGGCAATAGAAATACACATTTTGTGAAAATTTCAACTCTCTATCTATTACGGTTCACGAGATACAGCCCGCTGACAGACAAACGGACGGACGGACGGACGGACGGATGACAGCGGAGACTTAGTAATAAGGTCCCGTTGGCATCCTTTGGGTTCGAAACCCAAAAAAAAGGTCCATATTCACATGAGATCGAAACTGCGATGCAGTATATTTACTCTTATCTCGAGCAGAATTCTGAAGAGTGTTAGTATTCTCTGAACAAAGTGATGGCTTAAATTGAAGGTGACTACCGTCTCCTGGAGATACCATAAAAAAAAATCACGCCACTCACTCTACCACATGGTGGTGTGGAAATGAGTTATTTAGCCAAAACGAGTGTTGGAGTGGGCTTTGTGGCGCTCGTACACTGAAACTATTGAGTCTACAAAAAAAGATGACTACACAAATTGTAGGAAATTGTCTTTAGTTAAATTGTTACATAGCAACTTTTCTCGTAAAATGAATGGGAAAGAAGTTATCATGAAAAAACTGTTTTTGGGCGCCATTTTTCCAAGATGGCGGCGCGAGCGACAAAAGTACGAGGTGGCAAAATAAAAATTCGGAAAGAGCACATCGAAATCTATAAAACCACCAATTTGCATAACTTTCTGAAAACTTTCCAGATAAGCCCCTTTTTGACGACCAAATTACTGGGCTACTAAGTAATTTTGAAAAAGATCACCTTTTTCGATCTAAAAAGGATCTAAAGAGCAGAGATCGTAGCGCAAATTAGCCCACTTTGTTTTGTATTTTAGGTTGTGAAAATTACATTTTATTGCTAAGGAAAGTGTTGTTTTCAAAAATTTATGACCCAAACTTCCATTTCCACATATTATGACCCAGAATTTAGAGACCATTGTTAACTTCGTCTAACGTTATTGTAACATTAAGCTTGACTAATTGCCGAGTGTACAATTTGAGTATTCTAAGCCTAAGGGAAATTACAAAGTCGTTTGAACTAATTTGTAATGTACCGTCATGTACCTAACTACAATAAAAAAAGAGACGAGAAAACGTTTCTGAATAAGTAACAGGATTTATGACGACCTTTCTATTATCATCACAGTTAGTATTTACCTTGGGTGTTCTGTTGGATCAGCTTAGGAGCTGGTCTTTTATAAAATAACCCCACATTCACGTGATATTGAACTATTAATCATCATCATCATCAACCGAAAAGCCTCCACATTTGCTGCAGCTGGGCGTAGGTCACTTGCAGGAACTTCCACACGCCATAGACTATGGGCTGCCTGAATCCAGCATTGAACTATAGACTTTGATTAAATTGTGTAGGTACTTATACCCTAAATCCCAATGATTAAGATCAATATCATGGTAACCTCTCATCAGGAAACGCATCGCTAATAGACTTTCTACCTATAGTGGATCGGACCATTAACGGACAAAGTTCCAGCTCCCATAGAGCCGCTGAACTGTACAAACAACTATGTGTACAAAGCAAGCTGTGTTATATGAAACTCCTTGCTAAGTTCCAGCTGTGGACGTCTGTTGGTTGAGACGGCACCGTGGCGACTACAAAATATACAATTTCGTACACTTAGGCTTTTAATAATTTTATTTATAAAATAAGCCTTTATTGATGATAGAAAATGATACAAACTACTCTCAAATTAGTAATAGTTATAGAATATACATGTATTACTAAGAATTACCTAAGAATGTATTGTATTAGGTAAATAAATACAAATCAATGAAAAAAAATAATGGACACACCAGGAATAAAGGCAACAAATAGTTAACAATACCTACCTAAGGGCCTATACACCCTATAGTATACATCCTACTCTATAGGTAACTCAATCTCACAAAGAACTTGGAATAATGAATCAAGCATTCAAAGAATAACTTATACAAACTTGATGTGATTTAATACCGGAATATTCCATCTTCCGATTCGAAAAGGAATAAGACAAATATGCCTCCGAAAGCTTTTACTGAAATCGGTGGCTTCTGTAATATCACAAGCGTAACGATTCCATCGGGGTTAGCTTAATACCGGCTTAAATAAATCAAACTCCAAATGTATGTTAAACCATTCCATCCCGAAATTATCATATTACGGATAAAAACGTTTTACATTTAGATAAAAGCTCTAAACGACAAAAATATTATAGGAAAAACCTAAAAAAGAGAGTTCACTGGATAATGATAGTCTCTCCCCTACAAGATAAATCTTTATATTGTTAACCCCAGCTGGTCTCTATAATATGTAGAACGAAGTAAAACTCTTTATGTGCTTTTAATTTTTTTATTATAAGTTTAGGAATAGCGAGCAAACGAGCAAGTGAGCTTAGAGCCATTTGCAGCTCCAGAAGACCCACCACAAGTGCATTGCACTTTCTTCGGCGGTGTTCCCATTAGATTACAACATAGGGTTATTTAAGGGGCGGACCAACACATTCCTGAAAGGCCGGCAACGCATCGGCGATACCTCCGGTGCTGTAAATGTTCATGGACGGCGGTAATCACTTAACATCAAGTGTCCCGCCTGCTCGTTTGCTCGCTAATTTTTGTAAAAATAAATTGCAAACTTTGGGTGCCGTAGACTTGATTAGGTAACCTGGGTTGATTCACCTAGGTGAATCGTCTATTATTTTGTAGACTTAGTTCACTTAATCGGTATTATTCGGTTATAATATCTATTTTCTAAACTTCTTTATCACTATCAAATTGTAGAACATTATTTTCACGAGCGTATTGTACAAAAACAGTAAAATTCTCTTGAGTAGAAAATTCTCAGTCTTTGACCAACTCAAACCACAATGTAGCAACTTCTGATTTGAATAGGTACCTACCTTCTTGTTTTAAGCGCACTGTAAGAGAAACTTTCAGCGAAAATTTCAAAATATTATGGATGCAAACCAAAAAGAAGCAATAAAACCTTTAGTATAACAAACTGGCATTACATGGTTCCGAGTAGGTAGATATATAGCGACGTGAAAAATCTACTAACTTCGAAAAACTTGTTTTATGAGGGAAATGCATGCCTGGAGAGTGTCTCGTATGTTATTTATGTGCCCATTATGTTTTTATGGTGCCACCGAGAAACGGAATGTTTTAATTTTTACTTGGAAATTGTACCATACTTCATTTGCACAAAAACCCTCTGCATGTTCTGAATGCCTAGGTTCGAAAGGTTTTTTTAGGAATTCCTAGAAAACCTTTTCCCCCCCAAAAGCATGTTGCCTTAATTTTATTTTAACCATTCTCAGGGACGTGTTCAGTTCAGCAATTTTCATGTGCTAGTTAAAATTGTTCAGGCGTTGCACTCACGTCAATTCATCAATTATTTTTCCATTTTCCTGTTCGAACAGTGGAGCATGTTCAACCCGTTGGGATATTCGGCTCTGTGTAATTGGTACATCAATATTCGTCCGTATAAACGTTTTGCATATTTCACAGTACAACTACTCAGAATACAGCGAGCATTGCAATTCGTATTCGAGAAGTTATCGTTTTTTCGAGTTTCACACTTATTTAGGAAATACTGACGTACTGACTACTGACGTCAGTATTTCCTAAATAAGGGACACTTATGTTACTAAGTCTGAGATTAAAAATACTGATTTTTAATCTCAGACTAAGTAACATAAGTGTCCCTTGCCTAGCATCCTATATAACGACAGAATAGATCACTTCGAAAGAAAAATTGGATAGGCTCTGTGACTGACATCCAGTGTATAAAGTCAATCAATCATACGAATCCATGGTATTGCTCATAGGAATTCGATAGCTGACGTAACCTTTAGTGGAAAAAGCAATTTGTTCTTCCACTCAATTTAGTCCACAAATAAAAATATCGGAGGAATAAAATATATAACTCAATCAACAAAATTCTGTACATCTGTGTTGCGTGGGCATCAAACAAGGCTAGGGTTAAATTGAATCCCCAAAGTAATTAAGTTATCCGACAGTGATCTCGTAACGATTTTTGGGCAATATTTGCTTAGAGGCTGAACATAAACATTGCCTCGTGCCTATAAACCTTCCCAATATTACATGATACTTTTCTGGGAAATAGGTCCAGATCAAAGCCACATTTCTAAATTACGCGTTCAGAAGGTGAACACAGAAAAATTTTAATAGCTACGAGTATGTTAGCTGATAGATAAAACTGTTTTATAAGAAAATCATTATTTCAATTTCTATTAAAAACAAAAACAAAACTTTTTGGCTACGAACTCTCAAGTTGAAATTGCGAGTTTTCTTCATAACCCATCATTTAAATTCCCATTGGTACCTAATTTCATATTTCCGTGTGTTGGATGCAGTTGAATGTTCACTTACTGGTGTAATTATTTGTATGTACTTTTTGGCAAAATTTTCAAATCAAGTAGGTACCTATGCCTCATTAAATAATTATAAACAATATGTATTATTAAATATCTACTGAAGTGAGTTTCATTTCGGAATTTAATCTATTTTGCTTTGTATCAAAACATGAGCTGTTTTTTTTTGTAATTGGCTATTATACCTTTATAAACAAACCTTTATGAAAACCCTTTGTCAAACTAATTGAATAACATAAAGATAGCAAGAAAAAATATAAACCTAATATATATACTTAGTTAAAGTATTATTAATCCTAATTTTGTCTAGTTAACTTTTTTTGCTTTCACTCTAATCTAAATAAATAAATATTTAACATAATAATATTAGGTACGTATATATTTTTTGCGTTTTAGCTGACTTTGCTATTTATTTTTTGCAGGCACTTGCTTGCTTTATCAACGTGTCGAAGTGAGCTGCTGAATACAAAGTCGAACACTTCACTGGCACTGTTTCATTATGTACCTAGTGGAATACAAAAAAGCATTTTTAACACAAATATTAAGACAGCCAAACAGTTTGAGCCTCCGAAAAACATTTCACCGTTTAACTTGCGCAGGGACCTGGAATAAATGAAATGGAATAAACCGTCCATTCGTTTACATAGAAAGCAATTGACAATAATTACCACTGGGTGCGGTGCTTGAATATATTTTATAACGAGACAATTCGGCTGTTCGTGCTTCAAAATTAAGAGGGGTCTCTCCGTCACTCGCTTCATACAAACGTAGTTCCAATTTCATTTGAATATTAAGCAACCAAAGTCCATGAAATTTTGCAGACATATTCTAACTAATATAACTAATATCAACTATGCCTGTGGTTTTCCAGATTTCTGTTAAAATATTCGGTTTCAAAGTTACGCGGTCTTAAAAATTCACATACAAATCTTTGAGCCCCTGTAATTTTAAAACTACACATTTTTAGAAAAATCTAAAACACCACAGGCACATTAGTTTCTAAAATATGTCTGCAAAATTTCATGGACTTTGGTTGCTTAATATTCAAATGAAATTGGAACTACGATTGTATGGAGTAAGTAAGTGACGGAGAACACCTTTTTCAGTTTCTATGTAGGAATGCTCTTTTCATTTAATAATTCGGCTGATTTTCGTTAAATAAATAAAAAAAGATAAGAATTACTTTTCAAAAGCTTTTTTTTTCATTTGAGCTGCATCACGAAAACTATTTAATTATTTTTTTTAGTAATTTTTAGTAGTTTTTAGAATTTGTTTTAGTACTTTGGCCTTCATAAAGTTTTTTTTTTACTACTTAATTGAATAAGAGCGCTTCGTCTCCCGCGCTCGTCTGATGTTTGACGCTATGATCAAGAAGTACATCAAGGAATTGATTGCGAGACTCCAAGATATTTAAGTATAATGAGGCAAATTTTGTGCTTTCTCTGTGAGTAACGTGATATAACTGCGACAAAAATATTAGTAGGTAGAGAGTCAAGGGGGAAGAGGAGAACGTGCACTTAATCTCTCCTTGAGAGTTAATATCCCTGCGACTACGATCTTTGCTGTTTACTGCACTTTGTTGGAAGTTGACAGTACCGAGTGAAATAAAATCTAAATTATTAAAACAATGAACCTAAAACTAAAAACCTTAAAAAATATAATGTAATAAGTAAAATAAATTATTAAAAGAAGTCCCTTTAGGCAAGGTTCCGAAGATACTGGCAGCGTTCTCCCTTTGAATTCTTTGTCCGAGGTAGCTGCCAGCTCTTCGGTCTCCTGTGATATCGAAGTGAAATACAGTGAGCCTACTTGAGTAAAATGGTAGATGAAATTCACTGTAATATTAAAAATTAGATGATGCCTGCGACTTCGTCATATAAATTTCTTAAAAACCGAGATAAATAGTAATCATGAGGCGATCCGCGTGTCTGAGAGTTTTTCATAATGTTGTCGACGGTGTGTGAAGTCTGTCAATCCGTACTTTTCCAGCGTGGTGGACTGAGTGAAGGTCTGTGCTCAGTAGTGGTTCGGAGATAGGTTGAGATGATGATTATGATTTTAATTCAATGCAAATTTAATTTATGTTACTTAAATAAAAATGTAGGTACAATTAGAAACTTCTCGAAAACTAGACAAAATTGTTAGGTAGGTTTCAATTTAAGATGAACAAAAGAGTGCTTTGATACTCGTGCTAACGTCAGTAACTTGTGCTACGAAATACGAATTATAATGAATGTAGATCTATCTGTTAGATCTGTGTGTTAACTTCCACCCGATAACCATGGCGTAACAATTGATGGGAAATCACTTGGACCCCTTTGAGCTTTTGTGTACCCTTAAACAAATCTAAATCTAGTTTCGGTTTGATTGTTGACTCGATTCAATTGATAATGGAAACCGAATCCTCCTCGTCTATTTACGAAGTCCTTAATGAAATTGAGTTTATTTTTGTATTCAACTGTCCATTTATTTTTGTATTTCAATTTTAAACCCAACTGTTATTTTTACTGTAGGTATATATTTATGTATATTAACCTAGGTATTACCAGCTAGCAAAAACGAAGACAGGTGATAGTACTGATGATTTCTGGTAAGCTACCACAATAAATAACGCAAACAAAAAATATAAGATAGGTCTGCATTTTTAAAAGTTCACAATATATTGCAAATAAAACATCTGACTGACGCTAGAGGTCAACGAACGTTAAGGGGCATGAGACGGGCCTGCCCGCGAAATTCAAATTTATAAACGATAGAATAAACCCTCCAATTATAGGTTTCATAAAAAGTCAACAGCTTTTATTTAGTAGATTTTTTAAACTAATTTTTCAACACGGTCTCCAGCAGATTCCAAGAATAAGAAGAAGATCTAGACGAACGAAGAAAACCTTCGTCATCCATCATCATGATCAACCCATCGCCGTTTCACTACTGAGCACTGGTCTCCTCTCAGAATGAAAAGAGTTTAGGCCGTAGTCTGCCACGCTGAGAACCTTACTAAGAAAACCTTAATACCTAGAATAATTACCTATTGGTGCTAATAGGAATTGGATTACATTACGTAAATCGCGTATAATAATAATCCTATTGTCTTAACAGCAATTGTGACTATGCGATACAAGGATGAGCACAAATCCGTTACGTCATTCGTGTTCAAGATGTCGAGTTGCAAATGATAGCTGCCGATATTATTATCTATCTATTAGATGATGCGTTCCATATAAACGAAGTATATGTTACGGGCAACGTGATTAACTGGGCATTATTAATAAGGACCGGCCATTATTAATAATGCCCAAGAGCGATGGGCAAAGTGATTAATTTATCACTTTGGCCGACCATTATTAATAATGCCCGACGGTCCGTGGTCCATGTAATAAATCAGTGTTTGAGATAGCTTGAATTTATCACTTGGACCGGGCAGTATGAATAATTCCCTACTTGTAGCCGGGCAATGTGATAAATTGGAGCGCGGCCGTTGGCAGGGGCGCGTACGTGCGGGGGGAGGGCCTTAGGTTAGGTTAGCTCCTCTTCCATTGGCAGAGGAGGCTCGAGTCACCCACTGCTGGTCATAAGATTATCGAAGCTATCCATCCCATCCTCGAGGATTGGACGAAGAGGAAGCATGGAGCACTCACGTTCCACCTTGTACTGGTTCTTACGGGGCACGGGTGCTTTGGAAGATACCTGTGCAGGGTGGCGCGAAGAGAGCCCACAGAGGAATGCCACCAGTGCGGTTGTGTCTCAGACACAGCACAACATACGCTGGCTGAGTGCCCGCCGTGACTAAATCCATGGTGGACAGAGAAAGGGCCTGGCAAGCGATGGTCTCCTTCAGCGAGGAAGTAATGACGCAGCGGAGCGGCTGAGAGAGGAAGCCTAAAGCTCTCATCCCCTGCACCGCAAGAGAATCGGTCGCAGGCGAGCTGCACACGACCGTCGCTTGCCCCCTTGAGTAAGGCCTCCGGGTAATAGACACGGGGAGTCTATTACCCGCGGGAGAGTAGGTCCTCGAGTTGGAAGGCAAGCCCTTGTTTCTGGCAAACGGTGTTGGGGCCCCTTTTAGTCCCAGAGCTGGGCCTGCCTTGGCGGGCGCCATTAGCTGGGTCGCAGTTGAATACGTTCGTGTTCCTGTGCCCAGCAACAACGATTGAGACGGTAAGCCGTGGGGTTTTAGTCGGTAAGAGTCTGACATAACCACCTCGCCTCCCCGAGCACGGTGGAATCCATGAGGATGAAAAAAAAGGTTGGGTTAGTTTAGGTTCTTTTATTTAATAAACAAAAACACTACAGTTCACCTATTTTATTACTTTGCCCAAGACAGGGTGGGCATTATTCATAATGGTCGGGAAAAGTGATTAATCATGCTGTTTTAATCATATTGCCCAATTGAGTCGGGCAGTATTAATACAGACCGGCCATTATTAATAGTGCCCGGACTTATCAAATTGCCCGTAACATATACATATACAAATCACACTAATATTATAAAGGAGAAAGTTTGTATGTGTGTGTGTGTGTGTGTGTGTGTGTGTGTGTGTGTGTGTGTGTGTGTGTGTGTGTTTGTGTGTGTGTATGTTTGTTACTCCTTCACGCAAAAACTACTGGTTAGATTGGGCTGAAATTTAGAATGTAGATAGATTATACCCTGGATTAGCACATAGGCTACTTTTTATCCCGGAAAATTAAAGAGTTCCCACGGGAATTTTAAAAAACCTACATCCACGCGAGCGAAGTCACGGGTATCAGCTAGTAGGTAATACTTATATGTATACTAGATGATGCCCAGGACTTCGTTCACGTAAATATTCTAAGGATAACTGCTAAAACTGATAAATATTCTAAGGATTTCATCAAAATCGGTTGAACGGATGGGCGGTGAAAATTTAGCAGACAGACAGAGACACTTTCGCATTTATAATATTAGTATGGAAGTATGGATTAGGATTAACCAATCAAACAATCTTAATCAAAGATTTTTAAAGCCCGTGTAATTTTGAACTTCGGAAAACACTTTTCCGAATAAATTTGGCGGCTCATCTCGTATATCTATATTTTTTCCTGTCCCATTTTGTTTTTATAAGTAATACCACTAAATATATTGAAAGGGATTTAAGTTTCCTTGAAGTTAATTAAAACATTATGAAAGCGCATTAAAATGTGGCGAACGTAGCCTACCCTTGTGGCTTGTAGGTACAAAGATCTATAAAATGGCCGACTCTTGCCCAGTTTGGTTGTAATTTTAGTAAAAGCTTAAGCGGCTTAATTAAAAATTTTGCCCCTCTTATAGCGGTTTCTTACGACTCATAAAAAGTGCTTTCGTTATACGTAAACCAAGGCGGCACTTAAGGGACTTTTCTATGGTTATTTTAATTGTGATTTGCAATTATGTTTCATGATGGAAACTGAGGGCGGTTTGTGCCGGGGAGCCGGGGTATAACCTAGCTCCTCCGGCACAACTACTAGACACACTATTTATTAAAAAATAAGTTATAAAACTTTAGGAAAAGTGACACTGCTCACGGCTTTGTCGATAAAATGCAAGCGTTTTTGCATCGATTGTGCGTGTGCTGCAGGACTGACACTGAAATCTGTATCAACCCGTGTTAAATAATAATTTCTAAAACAAGTGTAAATTTAAAAATTTATAACACCCCCGACAAGTGAAGGTTACAGTAACTAGAAAAAAGCTGATAACTTTCAAACGGCTGAACCGATTTTCTTGGATTATAGTTAAAAACACTCTCGATCAAGCCACCTTTCATACAAAAAAAACTAAATTAAAATCGGTTCGTTAGTTTAAGAACTACGATGCCACAGACAGATACGCACGTCAAACTTATAACCTCTTCCCTTCTCCCTCTTTTTGGGTCAGGGGTAAATGAAATAGATATGTCTACTTAGAATAACTAAAAAGCTTTTTGTTTTTAACAACACATTTTTTATTATTTGCATACACTTCCATTCTTTTCCACTTTATGTGCAGTGAGTTATAAATTTATAGGTTTTGTGATTTTATTTGTGTTGTCATCATATGTAATTTATTTTTCGCTGTACATTGTGTAGAGAAGAGCAAAATATGAGTACGACCTCGTTAATATCTGAAACATTATAAAACAGGTAATTTATATTCGTGGTCTCCGCGTACAGATACAATTTTAATTATCTAAATATTTTTTGTGGTAGGTGCTCGTAGGTAAGTTTTCGTATTTACCTAGTTATATATTTTATGCAGTAAAAACTAACAATTTTCCTCTCTAGAATTTCGGCATCGAATAAAAGAGATTAATTTTCTCCGTAAAATCTACAAGTACCTAGCTGAACCTTTTTTCAAGATCTGTTCAGTGATTTGTCTGTAAATGAATACATGAATATGCCTATAAAGGAGATGACAAATTAGTTATTAGACCACTAGGCTATGTAACTCAAAGTTTATATCTTACCGAAGAGTAGGTTTTCAGTGAGATCTTTGTGAATTTCATAGCAGTGAAACCGATAGGCTTTTGAGATCTGAAAAATATATAAATTAGTCATGACCCATGATAAACCCATCACCAGTCAAGTATTGAGCACAGGTCTGCTCTCAGAACGAGAAAGGTTAAGGCAATAGTCCGCCACGCTTGCCCAGTATCGATTGTCAGTTTTTTTTTTATTCACTATAGGTAAGCGCTTGACCACAATCACACCTGATGGAAAGTGATGATGTGGTCTAAGAACTCTATAACATAACTCTATAAAGTTAGAGGTCGAATCCCAGACCTCCCGAATAAGATGCGGATGTCTAAAACACTAGAATACCAGTCTATCACTAACATGCTAGGTGTTAGTGATAGGCTAGTAAAAACATACCTACCTACGGATAATGAAGAGAAGAGTACGTCGACAACGGGGACTCGTTTTATACCAACCGCTATTGTACACGGCGACGGATATGTTTTCGTTCTGAAAAATATAATGATGTAAAATTAAATTAACAGAGATCTAGAACGATTTTTTTGTAGGCACATCATAAAAAACTTAGGTCAAGTAATAGAGAAAGTTAAATATAAGGTAAAACTATTATTTAGCAGCCTTGATGCTGTATTTCTTCTAGGTCATACAAAAAGTGTAGGGGAGAGTGTGCATGAAAGAGCCAGGCTTTGAAAGAGCCGATGTGATTTTCCATTACTTATCGATATTCTACCAAAGTTTAATTTTACTCCTTAAATGGCAGCACTGGATAGCTGTTACCCACAAACATTTGACAGTTCTACGACAACAAATGGCCTCACAGGATTGTTACGAAAATTCGGAAGCCAAAAAGTAAGTTTCTTTGTGTTTCTTTCATCTTTTTTTTCAAAAAGGGTATTGTATAAGTTGACAAAACTGATATACAGTATTGGCGTCTATATATTTGCCCTTGTTTTGCATAAATAATATCAGATCAGCGTTCTGGTATAGTGCCTTTTTTTTGAAGTTATATTTTTACAAGCGTCGTGTTTTGAAAGAGCCAGTTATCTATGCTTTGAAAGAGCCGCCTCTTTCATGACACGAAAACTGGCTCATTCAATACATCGTTTAGTTTTTATTAACCCCCGACGAAAAAAGAGGGGTGTTATAAGTTTGACGTGTGTGTCTGTGTGTCTGTCTGTGTGTGTGTGTGTGTGTGTCTATGGCCACGTAGCTCCTAAACCAATGGACTAATTCTGATGGTCCTTTTTTGTTTGATAACTGATGTGATAGAGATTGTTCTTAGCTATAATTTATTTTTTTATTTAATCTTTATTGCACAAAATACAAAAAAAAAACAAAAGGCGGACTTAATGCCTAATGGCATTCTCTACCAGTCATATTTATGGAGGTCGGGGGTTTCCAAAATTTTTAATTTTAGTTATTTCATTATATGATATATGTTTCAGAATAGAAAGATATGTCTTCGCAAGCATCAACAGCTAAAAAACGGGTAAGGCCCACAACTGCTGCAATAGAAGAGGCTGTAAAAGAAGTGCTTGCTGGAAATCAGTCCATAAATAGAACAGCGTTAGCGTTATCGTGTGGCCTTTAATTTCTTCTGCCAAAAATGTTTTTAATTTTAAATTGTTTTTATATTGTTTTTATTTTGTAAGTTATAGAGTAAGAATACGAAAAAGGGCTCGATTTTATGTTTTTAGACAAATTTTTATTAATTATTTAATTTTTGACTAAGACAAAGTTCAAAAGTTTTAATTGTTGATTAAGACAATGTTTAATTATTACTGAGACTGTTTAAAAATTGTGATTTTCATAGAATTACCAAAGTAAGCTTAGTATTAATCTGATTTTAAATACTTAACATAATTTTAATTGATAAAAAACCGTTTAGTACCTCAAAAGTAGGTATCGGCTCTTTCATAACACATGGTGGCTCTTTCATTGACCTGCTGCTATGAAAGAGCCGATTTCGTTTTTTTTTGTAACTATTTATATAAGAGATTATCAGCGTTATTATCCTCTTTATTTTCATTTTATTACATTGCCAATTAAAGTGATTATAAGAAAACCTAGTTTTATTTGGAAATAATATAATAAAAGTGAGTTTTTTTTCATACTATTCAAAACTGGCTCTTTCATCCACACTCTCCCCTACTGTTGGATATCAAAATGAGAAATTATTTGCAAAACGTCCTCGAAATTGTCGATGTTCTTCAAAACATAAACGACAAATCTACGGAAAACTCTTCATAGCACTGAAAATATTTTTTTGATGTAACAAAAAATAGCGTAAAGCTACGTTAACTGTACCTACGTACCTACTCGTGTTTCCGTCGGCTTTTTCAATGCGAATATGAGGGTGCGTTTCAAGAATTTTTTTGGTTTGCTTGCATCAGTTCTGCAGCTTCATTATGTGGACCATTTCATAAAAACAAAAGCTAACTTTTCTATTCGACGAGACGAGAAAAATATTTACTTTTATAGTTAGAATTAAGATACTAACAGCGTGAAGAATATCATCAGCATACCAGCACATAGACCCGACTTGAATCAAAATTGATGCCAAAAATAATTTATTACTTATTGCCATCACGGGCTCGAGCAGCTAAAAATAATAATACGACAAAATTAATAAATAATATTTGTTCAAAAATAAAATATTACACAGTTTCATGATTCTTTTAGAATATCTGAAAGAAATTAGCTCAGTAAAAAGTACAATTACTTACCACAATTACAAATACAACACAACAAATATTTATGGAGCTCATCACGATATTAATAAGGTTAACGAGAGAGAACGCTTCTTCCAAACTGTTACAATAGCTGAAAAATAAAATAGGTAAGTAGCTACATTCAGTACCGTAATTTTCTTCCATTTAAATAATATTAAGCTATGTTAGGAGTTTCCCTGAAGAGATCCACAGGAGAATCAAGGCCACTGCCATAGCTCAAACCATTAATAAGCTGAAGTGGCAGTGGGCAGGCCATGCTTGTCATAGGGGTGCTGGCTGTTGGAGCCAAAAAGCTTAGAGTGAAGAAAGTTGCAATTACAGCAAATATGAAAAAAAAAATAGCATAATAAGTAAGCGTAGTGTGGGTCATCTTTCAAGCACGATGAAACCCATGATATCATATTTGGTCTACTATAAAAGGGATCAAAATTAAGTTTATAGATTTGAGTGTGGTCTGTGAATATTCTCAGTCGCCTTGCCTTATAAGTCGTTGATGTAATTTGATGTTAGAGCGTATCTCTTCAAAGTTTTCATCGTCACTCTTCTCAATAGAAGCCAAAGACTCAAAACGCCTTTGCAAGATCCTCAGCAACAAAGCAATATGGCTTGCCATTCCCGAGAAAAGCAAATCGGAAGAAACCATTATCCAAACACAAGTTACACCTGTAATATTGAAATTTGAAATTAGAGTTTTTGAAGAAACAGAAATTATATATTATAATATTCTTTGAACATAATAGTTTGATTTTAGGATACCAGCAAGGTTGAAAACTATTGACGCTTTGGCCTTTGATAAAACTACGTCTTACTTTGCATTTTACTTTATAAAAGAAAGCTGCCTTTTCTGCTAGAAAAAGGGTGTGTTGCGTAATAAGAGGTTTGAGTGAAATCCATCAAAACGATTGCTTTATTTTTATCATGGCTTAGATCAACTCAGCTCAGTGTTAAAATATGCAATGGTTATAGTTGCGCATCTTTACGAATCTATGGTGATATAGCAACTAAGTTTATAAATAAACGAAAATTTTGATATACGAATATTTTACCTGCATACATTTCAAACAAGTAACAACCAACATGTGCAATAGGCCGATGTTTGTCGAAGGGAT
This sequence comes from Maniola jurtina, assembly GCF_905333055.1. Taxonomy (NCBI): domain Eukaryota; kingdom Metazoa; phylum Arthropoda; class Insecta; order Lepidoptera; family Nymphalidae; genus Maniola; species Maniola jurtina. The sequence goes on from NC_060032.1 coordinate 9,483,024, forward strand.
ACCAAGACGCCCAAACAAAGCCAATCTCCGCCTCTTGCTCCTGCCAAACTCGGTAGCAATATATAATTATTGGAGTCAAGTTATAAAACCACACTCCCATGATGTTCACACTAAAGTACCCTGGGTAAAACCACTTGAAAATTAGGGTACAAATTAACATATTATTATTACATAAAAGATAGATCAGAAATAAACTGAACAAAAAAGAAAAAGAAAGTAGAAGACTTTAATCTCGTGATAATAAAGCTATAATTTTGTATAAAATATAATAAGTAGTTTAAATAAATAAATACTTACATCGATGGCTAATTCGTAAAGCGGATAAACTTTTTTGTTTTAAATTTTCCGCATCTTCACTCATAGGAGGCATAGGCCATATCTCAGCTAGTTCATCTACCAATTCCCCGAATACAGATTTTTTGTACCAGAAAGCGAATATTTTTGCAACACCTTTGAAAAAATTAACACATTAATTATAGACAGCTTTAAGGCAAAAGATAAAGTGGTCTTTAAATGTATCACCATTCATCATAAATCATATTTTGTCTTAGATAAATCTATCAAGATAGAACTGCAAGTTTGAGCACCTTCAAATATTGGTCATATGCAATTCGAATAGAATATAAATTATAATATAATTATAGTATTTATATAATTAATACGCATACAGTATGCAGCATCGGCATTCTTTAGTTCTCGCGCCAGTTACTATAATAGCAAATCGTACTTACTCAAAACGCCGTAACCAAAAGTATGGAAGAGTGGCACGACATCTTCAATGCTAGGAGTGCTTGCGAACGTGAACAGTATGTAAACGAGTTCACTGAACACATGAAGGCAGATCCCGCAAACAGATATGATTAAAATGAATTTTTGGCGTAAATAAGCTGAAGCATTCTTAGGTTTGTCGAACGAGAATCCTATATGTTGCATGCTGTATAGTACTATCTTTAGAGATTCTGTAATTTCTTGTTTGGCCGCCTTCCTTGTGGGTTCTTCCATTTTGAAGGGGTTTTACTCTGAGTATGGAAACAGTGGATTACCGGTAGCCTATTTTATAAGTTCACCTATCTACATTTATAAGGTACAGAGTTTCTTTTTGTTTGTTGAAATATTTGATGAGAACTTAGCGAAAGAAATAAACCGAAGACGCTCGTGTCCTGACAATGTTTTCATTTGTAAGTGAAAGACGAGTATGTTTGCGCATGAAGATATTAGAATTGATGATAGATGAAAACTTGAAAATATGTGATGGTATCTGCTACACACAGATTCCATCGAATTTAGAAATTATGGGATTATGTACTTTTATAAGCTAAAAATGTACATTTTAATATTAAATGTCTTTGCGTACAAAGAAGCATAGTTGGGAAAATAATTTATATGGATTGAAGTAAGAATAATAGGCGTGTCCTGAGAATTTGTAATACTAAACTTTGTTCAACACGACGTATACAATACAGGGGTTGATGAATAAGACTCCACCCATTTTCAAGTTTCAACTCCGTTTGATAGACCAACTGATAAATTTATTAGTACGTATTCCATAGAAAAATAAAAACTGACTACTGCCATTGTTTCCTTAATTCATGTACCTTCTTTACATCGTAGAATTTAAAGCCAAAATCCACCAGAATACAATTTGTATCAAAGCCAAATACAAACTCAACACATTTTGAGTGTCGTTGGTTCAATTTAACAACATTTCTTAGTGATGTAAAGGCGAAAATTAATAACATAAACTTAAAACTACTACGAAAGTTCTAAATGCGCTCAAGTCTGAGAAGAATCCCAAAACAAACTAAGCCGGGTAATCTTTTCACTATCACCATTATCCTTGCGCTCCCTGTCTTATTTTAAGTGTTAATCTTTGAAAACAACACCACATTCTCGAAATTTACATCAAATAAGACTAAAACTTCGTGATTAACTTCAGCTACCTAAAGCAGCGTCTACATTGGACCGAAAGCTCAACACAGACGCAGGCAACTCATATCTACACATCATAATATCCGAATGCTACGTAGCAGTTATGTGGACTCGTTAAAATATCTAGTCGCGACCAATTCGTTGGAGGTCAGCTAAGCAACAAAAAGAAGGCGCTATTTTAAGACACGGTGTCAATTTAGTTTAGAAATTATGTACAACCGAATTAGCATCAATAACTTGGAAATTAAAACTCTGTAAATTGGTTAATCTCTTTTAGAACCATCAGATATCAATTATATCAATACATAACATACAAAGAAAATACGAAAATAAAGTGCGCAAAGGCGGCCTTATAACTAAAAGTATCAGAATTATTGATATTCGGCTAGAATAGCTTCTATAGCGAAATTGTAAAATATGGAAAATTTTAAACTGATGAACATCGGTCTCTACAAAGAGCTTGAATCCCGACGGGATTTTCACAAAAATGAAAACCCATTCAGTGCCTTTATGCAATCAATACCAAAAATATATAGCAATATGATCAATTGTTCCGCCGCAATAGCACACACCTACCTAGCACACCCTTTTTATTCGCTGTAGATTCAAATAATAGTAGCATATTTTTGTTATTCCAAAATATCATTCCATTTTAAACCCATACTAATATTATAAATGCGAAAGTGTGCCCGTCTGTCTGTCTGCTAGCTTTTGACGGCTTATCTGCTTAACCCATTTTAACGAAAGGTACAGAGACGTTTGTCTTCCCAAGAAGGACATAGGCTATATTTTATCCCGAAAAATCAAAGAGTTCCCACGAGATCATTAAATAACCTGATTCCTGAACCCTCGTGAACGAAATCCCGGGCATCACTTATTTGGAACAGAGATACATTGTATAACGGAGACTGACAAAGGATACTTTTTATACCGAATATCATAGAATTACCACGGTATTTTTAAAAACCTATACTTACTTATTTATCCACGCGAACAAAGCCACGGGCATCGCCTAGTTGTGTACATTGTTAATATATATTTAAATTTATTTGCTTGGTAAAATTGTTTTCGAAGTAAATATTGACTTTCTTGCACATTCAAAAAGGGGCGATAAAATAAATATAACTTTGAAAGCTTTTATTCAACTCAACGATTTACGTAATCCCGCAGATGTATTGAAACGGTTTCAGTGAGTTTCAACTTCTTACCGGCTTAAATCAATCCAAGTATATGAATATCTTAAAAAAGTCTACTAAATAAACATGGCTCAACAGAAATATATAAAAACCATAATTTTTTTCATTCCATAAAATAATATTATTGAAGAAAAAGTTTATTTTTCACCCGACTACGGCAAAGCCAAAACGAAGGGTTATGATTTTAGCAGTCTCTGTAGTCTGTATGTAGGTTTGTATTTATCTGTGTTCCACCATAGCGCCTAAGCTACTGAGCCGGTTTTGATGAATGAGGTGTCAATCGATTCGTTATTAATTATTATGGTCTGGGTGACATATTATAGGCTACATTATATACTTACTAAATTAAAGTAACGTCGTCGGAAAGGATCCCTACCTAGACACTATTTATCTCATTACCTATTTTATGTTTTTGTTATGACTGGAGAACGAACCCTTTTTATATAGACACCACTCATTTCAACTCATTTCTTTATGCTTTTGTTTTGACTGGAGAACCAAGTAGAGGTATCTATAAAGGATTGTCTAGTAAAACTGCATGCAATTTAGAGCATTAGTGTACCTATTAGTTAACAAAACTAGAAGATAAAAGTGCAAGTGCTTTCTCTTCTCGTGCTTCTCCACTATTGGAGGTTGGCTTTCATCTCGTCATTTGTTTTTCGCTAAACGGGAAAGTTGGCTATTTTGATTCATTTTCGGATGTTTCTACTCGCAAGCCACGACTTTCTTCTTCTACCAATGCTTGCCTTTCCTTCAATTTAGCCGATCATGATGGTCTGAAGAAGATAACATGTCCCAGATAACTTAAATGGTCAAAATTTACCGACGCGTCCGTAGGGCTTTTTCGTTTCTTAAGTTTTCAATCCAATTTAATCGCAGCATCCTTCGGAAACACATTTCGCGGTATACTTACAAAAAAGTTTAGTCAAAACGATATTGATGCTTCAATTACACACAAAGTCAAATATCACATTCGCACGAGTAAACTTGCCATATACCTATAGGAAAAGGAATATGGAAAAATAATTGACGAATTCATATGAGTTAAATGCATGAACAAGTTTAACAAGTGACTGCACATGAAAATTGGTAACCAAATGTTAACCAAAGCTGAAAATTAAATAAGTAACGCTGAATTATTACGAGTATTTTGACTAAAATATTTACGCATACTGGCCGTGGCCTGTGGTTTCATTCGAGATATTTCTTAATTAATTTATGATAACTTTATTGTTTTCAAAATACACACAATATGTTGCGGTTGCTAGCTGCTAAAAAAGGCACTTACCTAATTGAATAGGTTTAGCAGCATGCCTCCTGCGAAGTTAGATAACGACCAGTTCTATAATATGATAATAATAATAATAAGTATTGTGATAATTTAAGTAGGTATATAAGTAATAGAGTATAATGATACGATAGAGCAATTATTTTTCTCTATTATTGACACGAAATTATATACCGATTTTAAGTTTCTTGTGCGAAAAATTAGTCGATAGCTAGTCGCTTTTTCAGTGGGCGGTAAAGTGCCTAAGACCGGAAAGTGTGGTTCATAAACTGAAAAATTTTTCGCCTTGCGTCGGCAATTCTAAAGCATATAAAATATGTTCCAATTTTGGCATACATATTGATGCAATTACTAGCATCTGTTGTTTAATAAGAGTATCGAATTGAAAATATATGAGAAAGCCATACATTAATACTTCAAATACTTTTAAGTATGTCTATACAGAAGGCTCTTTCGCGGGAACTGCCGAGTCAACTGCCAAAGAATAAATAATGGCAGTATTTATATTCAGATCGGGTGCCGAGAAGGCTTTAAGAGTAGCGTTCTCCTTGGTCGGTCCATTTGGACAAGTGCTTGCCTACTTATGCGGATCTCTCAGGTATGCGAGATAAATAGCCCACAAAATTCTAGCTTAGTGCGAAATTTTGCACAAACCCTTCTAAAGCACTTATTTTCAATACCCTTCTTCTAGTCGGGTCGAATCCTATACACATAAAGACTGCCTCGCCGGTCCAGTGTTTGAATTCGACTGCAAATCATAAGGTCTCGGGTTAGAGTCCCAGGTCGGCCAAATAAAATTATTGCGGTTTTCTTCTTTCTTAATTCTTCTATTGGCTCCTTCGTCGGAATTGCTTCTGCCTAATTGAATTATTAATTGGCCAAGGTGATTGTATTCTGAAACAATTTCGATACCAACATTTTCGACGCTAACCGATGTCGGTTAACCGGGTAAATCAAAAACTTATTAATATTATATTCCAGAATATTTAGGTTTATAAACTCACAAATTCCATTTCTGTGAATAGCAATTGCCAATCACTGCGACTTCGATGTCGCGGCCAAATAGAGAGGAAATTGAATCGGAGGAACCGAACGATATATGAAACGAAACTTGAAGATTTCTATTTACCCATCAATAATACCTACTACAAAATATACGAGTTATCAACTGAAATATTTTTTAATAATAAGTAAAGAACAGCTTACCTAATATAAATCTTTCTCTATTTCATTTTGTGTTAATATTTTCCGGCTCACATTGGAGTTAGGAAAACCGTGTCCTTATTCATCATTAATCAGTAACTAAGCAGCTGTTGAATATATTTGCAGCGGGCAGTAATCAAATAACAATTTTAGTCGTAAAATATACTATTATGCATACGATCTAATTTCTTTTAAGATAAGATTACATGTATGTATCTGAAAATATTTAAAAAAAAATCCTTCCACGTTCAATGTGATCGTGTACCAAGAAGTCACTTGCAAGAGGCATAAAAGACGCATACAACGCCTTTTCAATACTGAAAATGCGTGTGAATTTCGTCGCATCTCGCGTTTTACAGAAATAATAACGGTATCAGCGGAAGTCATTGCTATAATAGGTACCTAATTCAATTCATGTCAAATCATTGTAGTGATGAAGTGACTACTATTTTTGTGGATGCACCTTGGATGCACCATATCCTATGGTTCGATTGCTCTTGTGGTGGTTGTGGGTCTTTCACCCACATGTGACCTCCCTAAAGATCCACTTATTAGTAGGTATTGAAATATAATATACTATAAAATAGAAATATAAACTATATATCGTACTATACTCGACTCGTATTATAGTATCCAGTCCACTCAGCCATCCAAAACACAAAGCATAATGTACATAAAATCAAGCGATTTACAAAATTAATTTATTTTGCAAAGGGTATTTAATTTCAATCATTTTATTTTTTTGTTGTAGGCATGCTATTTTATATATGAAAGTAATGTTTGTATGTCTATTTGCCTGACTTTTTTCGCTATTCTTTAATTCATTCTTTATTTCGCTACCTTTGTGTTCGCGCATCGTTCTTCCTATTGAATTGAAACTGCATAGCTGTTATTGGGGCTATAAAGTTTCTGACATAAAGTTAGTAAGTAACATCAACGCACAATAGATGGCGCGTGATTCGCATTACATCACATGCCGGGCATCAACTAGTTTTCCATGTTTTAATTAAAACCTGGACAAAGTTCGAATTATTTAGCTTGCAAAATTATTAAATTTTTAATTAAAACAGTGCCAAACAAACGACCACGGTCCAGTTATTAACAGGCAGTCATAATCGTGCACTGCTGATTTTCATATATTTAATGAAGTTTTCCACAGAGCTCGGCAAGGCGTGTAACTAAGCCATACTAATATTATAAATACAAGGAAGTGAAGGAGAACATCGTGAGGACTGTATTTTTTTTAAAGAATATTAGGCATTTTAATCATGACTAACATTCCCCTTTCCCCTCCAACTAAGCGTTAAGCTTGTGCTAGGAGTGGGTACGACAATAGTGCAACGGGTGGGGTTTGAACCTCCGACCTTTCCGCTATTGAGGCTTCTATTGAGCTATTGAGGTATGCCTGAGAGTTCTCCATAATGTTCTCAAAGGTGTGTGAAGTCTGTCAATTAGCACTTGGCCAGCGTGTCAACTTTGATAAACCACGAATTCTCAATAGGATGTATTTATAACGAAGATCGCCTTCACTCACAGTAAGGGATTTCGCGAGTAATTGATATCAATTAGGACAGCGTCGCGGTCCTTCATAACGGCCGCCCGCCCTGCGCCCGCCTAAGAAATTGCTCGCAAATCTCGCTGTCTTTTATCAAGATTGTCACCCCGACAAATTGTGTTTCTGAGAAGTTGGTCTCTTTAATAGGCAGCCCAATAAAGTAAGTTGAAAAGATTCAATCTTAATAAACGATAAAGAAAATGCCGAAAACGCCTGAAAGAAAATTAACATTTTTGACAATTAAGTTGGAGATTAGGATTACAGCAGTAAGCCCGAAGACTTCATTCATCAGACGGTAAACCCCCCGCTCAAATGATTACAAAATATAAATATGGAACTAATAAACATTTTTAATAGCAAAGATCTAGGTATTTTTCACTGACCTCTACTAATAGGTACGCTGGACCTACGATTGCCGACCTGCTTTTGAAGGAACTTGATTTTTGTCATTTTGGCGATGATAATAGCTTTAGCGTGAGCATACTCGGAACTAAATATGATAGTGATGACATCTATGAACATAGATCAATATCCGAGGACTATATTTTACTAAGCAATTTTAAATTGTATAAAAAAACACTTATACCTTGCTGGTACCGTCAAATTATATAATTTAAGTTGGAAATAAATATTTTACAAACGACTCTACCCGTGCCTACTTATTTGCTAAAAATATTTTCAGAAGCAAATCTACTTATCTTTTCCTTTTCTGTGTCATTGGACGTTACATTTTTAACGGTTCCAACTGAAATTCCATGTCGAAAGCCGGAAATTTATTCCGTCAAAACGCAAAAATATAATGCTAACACATTCAACGTGAAATAAAATAAAATTCTGGCAAATGTTGCTGGATTAATAATAATCAAGACACCGATATCTTCCACCTTCCACGCTTTTACATAGATTACTGGAGTACGACGCAAAGGCGTGGATCTAATGTGGGATCTTAGTATATTATAGACTGCGGAAGGCAAATTATATTTTGTTAGCCTGGGAACGAATTCTAAATATTATAATGAATAAGTAATTAATAGGTGCTAAATCCAGGCAAATTTAAAAATAGAATACTCAAAAAGGCCTGAAGTACAACCACAGCCGATGGCAGCACGACACGACGGCAACTGCACGGAAATCACAAAAGAACGCGCACGTACGCGTGTTCTTTTTATTGTGAGTAAGTATATCGCACATTTGTACGCACGTACCTTTACGTGCGTTTTTTTCATATACGCATCTCGTACGAGTGTAGATATGCTTATAAGCTGGTATACGTGCAAATCCATATTATCGTTTCTTTGTCGAAAGCTTCATCGGATCGTTACTAACTGACCCAACTGGTTCTTGTGAGTGCACACGAATTCGATTTATTAAAGCGCAAAATATAGCACGCATGGAACCGCGTAAACCTAATACGCGTAGATAAAACGCTAATCTGTAACCGGCCTAAACATTGCCTTTACCGCACTTTCCGTTGCGCGTTTTGTTTGTTTCATCCTTTAGATAAATTGTAATAAACATTTTAACAAAGGATGTATATTATGTTAGGATAAAATTCTGTCACAGTACCTTATTAAGACAGAAACAAGGTAAATTATACCTAGCTCTACCTTTGCAATGGAAAGCAAGCTTTGCCAACAGGAACATTAATTTTTCTCGGTCGCCCGCAGCGCTGCAAATACGGAGTCTGAATTATACCTACACTTATAAAATGCAAAGTGGGTGACTCGTTCACTTCCTGTATAATAATATTATGAATCCCTTTATATAACACTGCAATAACTCTAGAATCTTAATGTGGTTAACGTAAATCTTAACTTTAAGTTAAGATTTCAGTTTTCAAGTGTCAACGAGCGATGACCTCGAGAGATTTTGTTTTCCGACTAATTTCTAGATCTACTCAAATCTGGCCTGGTGGGAGGCTAATTATTATTATATAAACCACCTTCCACTGCTGCAAAACGGTTTAAAGATCTAATAAGATACAACAAAAACCAATTCAATCAAATCAATTACTGGAGGAATCCATTCCAAATCTAAATTAACTGTGAAATGCAAAATATTATAGTAAATATAATATTAAGTATTAGTTCAAAGTTCAATACTCAAGCGATGAATAGGTAAATTACACTGACCACTACTAATACAAGAACGTTGGATCTGCAATTGCCGACCTGTTTTTGACGCAATTTAATTTTCGCCATTTTAGTTGCAACTAGATTTTCGCCAGTTTGACGCTGATAGCAGTAGTAAGCGTCGTGTGCGTATGACCGTACTCTGAACTAAATTAACACTAATGATGACTCACGAAAAGAATTTAACACAAGGTCACAATTTCAATTCCTGGAACAATCGGTGGGGCGCTTCGAGTCGGCACAAAAAATAACTGTCGTTTTGTATGGCACACCTCTTCCAGCGTACTTCTATGAGTCAATTTCAGTGATAAATAATTATCATGTGACGAATCCCCAATGACTTTTCTCCATAATCTGGAGGCACGGTAGTGCCTCCGGCCAAGTCGAGCTAGAGGTACACCGTAACATCCTTTTCTCGAACCCATTCGTGTCACTTTCGACCCCCCTGTAACTTCGTTGCAGATAAAGCTAGAAGTCTGAATTTTCAGTGACCAAGAGGACATAGTAAAACCAGGTATATGTCCAAATTACATTTAATTTGAACCAGTAGTTTAAGAACTATTACAAGTCAAAGTTCCTTGATTCTGTAAGTGACACACTCACCGATCATCAAAATTCTAAGGTACTTCTAGCAGACCTACAAGTTTCAAATTTTGCACACAGTAAGTGTTTAGAGTATAAAGCGAGGAAAAATTTAAAAATACCTGAATTTCAGTCCCGTTTTCAAGATATACTTATTTTTAATTATTACTGCATAAGTAACTTTGTAAACCTATATAAAAAGATTGCAAACTTGCGTGATTACAAAGTTACATTTGCAGTGAATTTCGAATAACTTAAGCGCCTATCTTACTTGAAAATAGACAATAATGAACCCTACTACAAAGTAATAAAAAGGTATATTTGAAAATAGACAATAATGAACCCTATTACACAGTACTAATATGGTGTATTTGAAAAAAGAAAATAATAATAGACCCTTTTACAGAGCAGGTAGGCAGTGGGAGTAGGTATGGCATATTTGAAATAGACAATAATGAACCCTATTACAGAGTACTAATATGGTACAGAATATGGTATATTTACTTCGAAAGCAACTTATACGTTACAATAGAAATATACAATAGAAAGCGCGAGTCGGAGTCGCACACAAAGGGTTCCATACCATCGCACAAAATTGAAAATTATGTACTTTTTAAATAGGTATTTTGGTTTAAAAAACAAAAGAGACGCTTTAAAAATCACATTTCTTGTATAGAGGCCCCCTTTATTTATTTTATTTTCATTATTTACTGTTATAGCGGCAATATAAATACACAATCTTTCAAAATTTCAATTATCTACCTTCTACATTTCATGAGATACAGCCCACTGACAGACAGACGGACAGGCGGACGGCGGGAGCTTAGTAATAGGGTCCTGTTAGCACTCGTTGGATTCGGTCTTCGGAAAAAAAGCTGGTTTTTTTTAATCAATGCTATGCATTGTTTTTACAGACTCAGTCGTTTAGAGTTATTTGTCAATTTTGCCAGATGTGATATGTCAGTAGGGTTGCCAGTTGCCACCTATTAAATATATTTTCTTTTCTTAAATATCACCCGATTTCATATAAGGATACAAAATACTAAGGGGAAAAACTCACGTTAGTAGTGAACTTAGAAAAATATAATAAGAATAAGAATAAGAAGTGTTTATTTATTTTATTTATGATGTATTGTGATTACTTGGTAGATGGTCTTGTTTGCCAATACACAGTCAAATTTTTTATTATATTACCAAGTCCTGATGCCAATATTATGGCCTTATGGCATAAAGCTATGTGGCTGAACTAAAAAAGCAATATTTAAATGACAATACAATGGTTTCAAAACAAAGTACTTTGGAATATTGTTAATATAAACCACGGCACATTAGAAATGACGTTATTAATAATCGGGACCTCATTAACAGCATCTTTAAATTCCAAGATATGTAAACAATCTGTTCTTGTTGAGTTTAAGATTAAACTTAATTTCATCCCGCCACTTATTATATAGCATTTATTTGGATTTAATTTGGTAAAGTATAGCAGAAAAATTTACTGCAACAATCAACAACTGGTGGAAAGCCAAAATAAGCAAAAAAAAATTTATTGCTCTCATACCTACGTTACGTTTGCCCGAAATAAAGTAACATACGTTATTATAAAGTATGGTTGGCAGCCCTAAACGTCGAGGTCCATTTATGGGCTACCTCTGATGAACATTTGGTACTCATAAAATATAATTCAATTGTTAGTTAGTAGTACCAAGTTTTAAGTAAAATAGACGAGTTTGTGAACTCTACGAAAGAGCTTGCGTTGTATTATTTTCCCTGATTGTGGTGTTATCTTATAATATAATACTGTAGTAAAATAATTGTGAAATCAATACCAAAAATTTCGTGTAGCGAAGTTTTATTATTTTGGTGTTTTTAAAATGGACTATACTCAATAATCGTTAAATTAAATGACTGATACACTACTGTGCGTCAAGATTTTAAAACCCCGATAGTCTAAATTCTGTGAAGTAATAGAGTGATATCCTGTGTTCCAGTAGCTGCACGTTGGGAAGTATTAGATATTAAGCTTATACGATAAATTATACATACATAGTTTTACCTATAAGTTATATTGTATTGTACCCAATGACTTCTATGTATACTACCATAGAAGTCATTGATTGTACCTTTATGCTTTTATCGGCGAAGCTTACTATCCCTTATTTTTTTAATATAAACTTTTCACATTAATGGGATTAACATTTCCTAATCTTCACAGTTGAATTTAAAATAACCGTTAAATTAACCGTACATACCTACTACTTACGCTGCACAAATATATGTAAATGTAGTTAAACTCATTTTAAGTAAATTCCTATCGTATTCCTTCACTCAAAACCATTTTATCTAATGTTACCATTTGTAGCGAATAGTTAGTTATAGTAAAACAAACAACGTATTTAATTTACTGTTAAAATGAATGATGCAACGGAATCTGATAGTTAGGCTACGCTAGTATTTTAGGTTATAGTAGCTCATCGGTGATGAGCAGTATCCGCGGTAGTTCCAACGGCATTCTGAAGACATTGGCTGAAAAGCTAGATAATCCATTTATGAGACACTGGATTGGTTTGCACATGCACTCTTAGTGTCTCATGGGTGGGTATCTAGTCAAATAAAATTATATTATAATAAATAAACATACCTACTTACTAACATAGTCATAAGCAATTATTTGTATTACTAACAAAATGGATGTAATATCTGGAATAAAGATTATTATTATTATTATTATATTATTATTTTCAATGTGCGATAAGTGAGGGTTGGAATGATTGTAATTGAGGATAGATCAAATTATATTTGGATGAACCTTAAGGGGCCCACTGACTAACAGTTCGCCGGCAGATATTAATCTGTCAGTTAGTCGCAAGAGACCACAGTGACTATGGTTTTTTAAAAACTTCAAGTCTGTGGCACTTTTCGATACGGGCCTGTCAGTCGGCGCGTTGACCGATGTCGGCCTGACAGTCCGTAATCTCCAGTTTTATTTAAACACACACTTGCAGGTAGCCGGCCGGCGGCCTTTCGACAGTCGTCTTATGCCAGTTGATCGCCTTCAGATCTATAATTTTCAACATTGCAATATTTTTTCCAAAATGGACAACATACCTCAATTTGTATCTAGGTTTATAGAGCTTCCCGTGTTTATGAAAGGTGAAGGCTTGCCTGCCTGCCTGTCTGCCTGTCTGCCTGTCTACCTGCCTGCCTGCCTGCCTGCCTGCCTACCTGCCTGCCTATCTGTCTGTCAAGAAACCTATAGGGTACTTCCGCCTATCGTTATCGCAAAATGTTGGAAAAAATACCCGAGTACGGAACCCTTAGTGCGTGAGTCTGACTCGCACTTAGCCCGGTTTTTTTACGTAACATCACTATTACTTTATTACTGAGTATTTAACTGTCGACCGTCGTCTGCTAGTGTGTAGATCCCGAGCCGGTACGACCTTTGCCGGCAAGCGTTGCGGCGGCGGTTTGTAACTGTCGTCTACCGCCTGCTAGTGTGTGGACTCAAAGCCAGTACCCGACCATTGCCGGCAGGCAAATATCGCTTTAGTGAGTGGGCTATGTAGTTTTTTGTCGGCAGGCCGCCTGATAGGACTAAATACTGCAGGCGAACTGTTAATCTGTGGGGCCCTTTAGGTAATAATATGCTGTGGTTAAGATTGTAAATGTCAGTGGAGTGATTCTTTGAAGAGTGTTCATGAAGTTGAGATATGATTGATTTTAAACGCCACCAAGTTTCTTGCTGGTACTTCTCGCTAGGCTGTGGCATTCCGAACAAGTGGTAGATTAGTTTTAGATGTTTAGATAACGAAATCTCTCATGATTTGATTTAGAGGTTGCAATAGCAATTGCGACTTAATCATATGATGAAGTATTGAGGTTAAAGTAACTAGGTTAGATGGTTGGTATGGGTGTCGCTATAAGGGGTGGTTGGAGGCGGCCTAGGTAGGGTAGGTTAGGTTTATTTAGTTACGTTAAGCTAGTGTGTTCAATGTGCCATAAGTGAGTGTTGGAATGATTAAAATTGAGAATAATTCATGTCATTTAATAACACAAGAATATTGTTAGTTTACACAGGTATATGCGACCTGATTTATTTGAGATAGAAATCCTGACTTATCCCACAAGCAAGAAGTCCTTAGGTTGAATTTCATTCTCACGCAACGGACTTTTGACCCTTCAAAATATACAACACTATTATTAGAATCCGTAACTGACGCACAAGAAAATATGGTACCCGAAAAGAAAAAAGGATGGTTACCTACCTACAAAAAGAAATGAGATCCCATCAAAAACATAACATGTACAAAAATCCAAGTCTCGCAACGTACCTAGTTCTTCTACCGCAAAAAGTTTTGAGATCTAACATAAAACCAAGTCGGTTAATTTATTCAGTACCCGTAATATGAGAACAGCCATCCTACAAATTTGTCACAAATCATTACCTAATTAGTTAATTAAAACATTTCATAGTGACCGTATCGATATAAGATATTTTTATTTCTTTAATAAATATAGTGACTTGGCAATTGCACAGCAACATAACCACGTAAGAATAATTTTAAAATAATAATAAAATATGATTATTTGTCATCGACCTTGTTCCATTTACGTCATCCCTGTGTTCTCCGACGTATGACAATCGCAAACATTATACTAATTAACTGAGTCGTGAGGGGCTTTGCAATTTATGTCGTGTGAGATAATTATATGTAAACTGCGCCATTTATGAGTACCTACTGACTTTTATGGGATTCTCTTTGAATAAAGCTGTTGTATACTACTTACTAGCTTTTACTCGCGAGTATTTTATAGTTGAGGTTTTTAATAAATACCGTGGATCAATTATTTTATTTTCCAGACTTAAAAGTATCCGATCTCCTTCGGGAATACAAGCTACTTAACTCAGTACCAAACGACAAAATCGGTCAAGTGGATTGGTCTTAAAAAGGTAACAGACAGACACACTTACGCATTTATAGTAGGTATGGATGTGTATATAGTGTTTTCTTCGTAAAGTTACAGTTACATTTTTACAATTCTAATTTCCATGCATTGTTGACGAAAAAGACGAGGAAAAATGTTAAATTTTAATTACCTGGTTACTGTTGCTTCCCTGTTCTAATTACACCCTACTTTAACCTGTCAGGTGCACACTTCACCCGACCTTTTTGGGTCAAAATTCAATTTGTCTTTATTTATGTAATTTCATTTAGTATGAACTTTTTAGTGACAAGTCATCTAGCACCATGTCAAGTTACAAACTTGACATGATGATACTGATGATACCAGAGTGAAGTAGGACACACCTTCTTACCCAATTAACGTGGATCTATACTGCACTTTTCCTAGATTTTAAATACTAATTAGTTATGCTTTTTATTTACTGTTTAATGCACTAAATTAGTGAAAAAAATGACCTATATAACATAATATTTATCAAAATCATTAGCGCTACAGACCTTTGAAGGCTCAGACCTGATCCTATCTAACCACTGAAGTTTTGGTCAGCAAGAATATCCTTGGTGCTAGATATTTTTTAAAAGTTCTCAATATATTGTAAATAAACATCTGACTGACGCTATAGGTCAACGAACGTTCCGTTGGTCGAACATTGCGCGCGACTCGAATGCCGCGTCGTATCTTAGGTGAGGAATTGACCCGAGTTTTGCACGGTATACAATGCGGGTTTGAAAAATACTACATCACTAAAATTACAAAATAAAGCAAATGGTTATTGGCATTGGATTGTGTTAAGGTAGTATAATAATAACGCGAACTTCTGGTATTTTTACATCTGGTTTTTTTACGTTCTGGTTACATTCTGTAATTTACAGCCCGTACCTAGATATAGGCTATATCACTTGGGGATAGTGAAGCTTTCTATCAGTGAAATAATTTTCAGAACCGACTTTGACTTCTAAAATTATCTAGCTATATAGTACACGAACTTTACTTCTTTATAATATTAGTACATGATATGATGTTAGTTGTTACAAGCACGACCTTTGCAGTTTAATTCGTTCAGGATAGGTATATTTAGATTCCAATATGAAACTGGATTTACATTTTAGAATGCCACCGCTATTTGAATATTAAAGCAATTTCCATACTAATTTTGTAATCCTGTATTTCAGTTTCCTATCTTGTTTTTTTTTAATGATAATTGCTTTTCAAAAAGAACATAAAGTACGGTCCGGCAATCTACATGAAGACATCAACATATACCTACTGATCAAGTTATCATCATACGTTATAATATACCTATGTGATGAATTTTGATAAAAACAGGGAGGGATCACAACAAAAACTGTGGTTCAATTATTGACCTTTCGTCATAAACAGAAGAATTAAAAAATAATTTCCGTATTGCTAACTAGAAAAATGACTAAATCACGACAATTTTCATCCCAAATTGACACTCTTAGGGGATGAATTTTCAAAAATCCTGCCTTAGTACTTCGATGTACTGAAATAAATTGAATCGTAATTCTTGGTATAGTAGGTGTGCGACAGGTCGAGATGGCAATCGGGGTGGAGACGCTCCGCACACCCGCACAGCCCCCGCGCTAACCCGATAGCACGGGTGACGTGCGGGTGTGCGGGGCGTACCCCTGCCTCATATCTCGATTGCCATCTCAACCTGTCGCGAACAAATGTTGCCGAAAAGATCATCATCAGAATATTAAAAAGAGTTCACAAGTAATCTCCGTAGCTAATGATAATTCTTTCACTGATAATAGCAAAGTAAGTACATTATCCCCGAGTTCTGTAGGCTATAAATTATATCAGCTGATGAAATTTTCCTTGTAAAATAATAGGTAAAAACATTTTAATACATTTTTCTTTGAAGTGGGATAAGATACAACAAAGATATTAAGTATCTCATACTCGAGAAATATGATCTTGTAAACAAAGACGTGTGTTTACTTGAAAACTCAGTCAAGACGACTGGCTTCCGCTAATTACTTCCATAAATCAGACGAAAGAGAGCTTCACTTAAAACAAGGCTCATTAACGGAATAACTTGGGGAATTTTTGGTTCTTTGTTTTTAACAGGCCGAACAAAAGGTACCTATTAAAATAAGTTTTTTTTTAATAGGGCTTAAGATCGTCGACCAAAAATCATTGAAATCGGGATGTGGTAAAGATGTGGTATTACTTATTTCATGAATTAGGTACCTATACTAAAAGTATGTATTGTTACGCTATGTTCAAAGTTACTTTATTAAAACTTTTGTATAAGGGTAAATTGCCTTACAAGTTTGTCGTGAAGAACAATCACAGTCGTATAAAATTGACGTCTAATTTGCGAAATAAATATTTCAAAGGAAACTTTTGATGGAAGCCTCTCGCGGGCACAGACGTATCGAGAAAATTTTCCGAGAGAAAGTTACTGTTGCTAAACTTTTCGTTATGTAATGTCGCTTTAATGTCGGGACTAAAAAACAAATTGAGACTGAAAGCAATACACACAGTGTAAATTAAAAATTTATAACTCCCCCGACAAGTGAAGGTTACAGTAACTAGAAAAGAGCTGATAATTTTCAAACGGCTGAACCGATTTTCTTGGATTATAGCTAAGAACACTCTCGATCAAGCCACCTTTCAAACAAAAAACTAAATTAAAATCGGTTCATTAGTTTAGGAACTACGATGCCACAGACAGGTACACACAGATACACATGTCAAACTTATAACACCCCTCTTTTTGGGTCGGGGGTTACAAAATCGATAGACACAACGTGCGCTCTCGCAACAGTAGAGTCAAACAAAATATGTTGACCCAAAAAGCAGTTTTTCGGAAGCACTTTCCTTCCATTTTCTCGTAACACAGCTCTCGTGTCTTACCCATAATAGCGGCAATCGCATCTCTCAGATGGTTCCAACTTCCGACCAAAATTTTAAGAGATACATTAATTGTGAACTTCTTACCGAAGTCTCAAACGGCGAACAAAGTCCCGCAGTTAAAACTTCAAACTGCGGCTCCACGCTCTGGAACAACTACCCTCCTAAATCCCATCATTTAAGTATGATCAACGCTCTCGTTTTGTGCATATTTTAACAGGATTAGTGCTGTTACTCACTTTAATGAAGTTCAATGCCTCATTAAAATTTGAGCGATGTAGGCTTTCGCGATTCAATAAAGTACAATTTAGTAAGTAAAGTAACATTACTTTTATGGTGGAATACTAACTTAATTTTTTTATATTTGTTTCGTGCTTTAATTAACTATAAATAAGCCTATTTACGCCAAAAGCGACTATTGTGATATACCTATTCAATATAAAAAATGGAATCGTTTATAAATTAACATAAGATAGAGTTTACTTCGGCTAACTCAAAAGTTATGAGAATATCGCTTTCTTTCTAAGCGAAATAGATTTAGGATCAAGAAAGCGTTGCAAAAGTGCGAGAATGCGTTGTCGTACTGGTTGTGTTTGGCCTGCTGTTTTCTCGGAGGTTTTTAGGTCGCTAATAACTATTAGACCGCTATTATACCGAATTACTAATTAAGAATAGCTATTTTTCCTATAGCACACTAAAACCAACTGTCTGCTGTATTCATAGCTAAGTTTATACTTGTCTAACATATTCAAAGAGTTCAGGAAATATCAATTTTTCTAACAATCTCCCCTATTCAGGGCTACCAAAAGTTATGACGTCATAACTTTTCCCGAGTTTGCACAAATACAATTTATCGAAATGACAATCTCAATGACAGAGAGCAAGATTTAGGGGCAATTTTTCAGATGGGAGGCTGTGAAAAGCCACATCGCGTCTTTGAAAGGAACTCGCGTTACTCAAAGAAGCTATTGATATCAATTATAATAAAATTACCTATATTTATAATAGCAGGTACCTAACTACTCTGTTGTACCTATTAAGTTATCAAAAAATGTTTAAACTCCGTCTATCAATAACAAGGCTAAGTTGGCGACAGACAGACAGGCAATAAAGTGATAAAATAAGGGTTCCTTTCTTTCATTTTCAGGTACGGAACGCTAAAAAGTTTTATTTCTTGTACGATGGTACGGAGCCCTTTGTGTGCGAGTTCGACTCGCACTTTACCGGTTTTTTTTAATCCCACACCTAGCCTACCGTGCACTCGTGACTTCGTGCAAGTTAATGACGGATGGCGCCATCTATAACGTGGTTTAGTAAATTATTTGTCCAAGAACACCACACGACCGAAACAAAATCAGAAATAAGAAGATTCGCAGAAGAACATAGTCACGAACCAACATCACTGACGTTGATGTAGGCTCTGTTCTCGATCGCAAAGTGCAGCGTTGGGGCCCCACGACTCACAAGCCTCTCAAGCTATTCACTGGAAACAAGCAGTACAAGTTTTTGGCAACTGGCGATCCTGAAAAGAAACCTGGATGTCTATCGGTTAAAATGACAACAGCTAAGTACCTACTTACATAGTAACAACAAAATCTCATTCAACTAAAGCCCCCTAAGCGAAAGCCAAACTATCAGTATTCGGTTTAAGGCTGCTAATCTCCTGATCGCGGGGTAATTGAATGGCTTACTGTCGGATCGGCGATGTCTACCCAATCTCTCGTTCATCTTGTTCATAACATTATTTTGTACATTACTCTATTATTTCTTAAGTAGTTGTATATTTTGTAAAGCAATCATATCTTGTGTCTTTGTGTCGTATTTCTCATTGATTAGGTCATTACGTGAGTAAGCTTGACCCGCGACCGAGCTTTTATTCGGATAATATTACGGTGAGTTCTTGGATTATTACGCATACGACTTATTAACTAAGAAAAAGAATTTATACCTGCGCAGAATGGCATATTTACCCACAAATTATCTACCTCAGTTGCTCACAATAATAGCATACAAAATTTTCAGTAGGGTGGTAACTAAAATACTTATTATGAAACAATAGCAGACCCCGCCCTTGACCGTAATATATCGCAGAAAAGGGTCGTTTACTATATTAAGGCAATGCAAGGGGGAAGGTGGCGAGGCCTCAGGGAGCTCCTGCATATTTATGAGGCTCAGGTACAGAAGTCAGTTTAATTAGCATCATATGTGCCTTCATATGTGCTCACTATAACTTCAGACACAAATAACTTGTTTGGTTTATAGGACAGGTACTACTAAAAATACGTCTTCCTTTCATTTGCATGTTACCAGTAGGTACTTAATTCGATTATGCTTTTAATCTGTTCCTTTTTGAGGTTTAATGGAGAGAAGTTTCTCTGTACATACGTAGTTAGGTTCTAATTTGGATGTTACGCAATCAAAAAGTAAAATATCGTAGATTGTATAGAAATTAATAATGTGTCTGTGATTTTCCAGATTTCTTAAAAAATTGTAGTTACACGGGCTCAAAGATTTACACATACAAATCTCTAAACACGTATATCTATGAAACTATCCATTTTACGCAAATGTGGAGAACCAAACTAAGTTTGTTTGGGGCATGCTACGAATGAAAACTCTTTAACGCTTATTTATGGTGTCAAGCTCTGATTAATTGTTAACGATTCGGTTTAGCTTTTTACATAGATCCGTTGTAGGTACCCAGGAATGCCAGTAGGTTCTGAATATGTAAGTGCCACCTATTAACTACCAAGTCACCATAATAAAAACCTACCAAATTGCGACATCTGCCTCCCTGTAACTGAATAATTAAAGGGTACATTTTAAGAATTACTAATAAAGTTAGGTATTATGACTCAACAGCGGGCCCGACAACGTAACACATCATAGGGTCGTTTAGTACATTAGGGAGATGGCGATTGGTAAGGACTTGGGATCTGCTGAATATTTATGAGGCGTAGGGTCAGGTACCAGAAGCCAGTTTAATTAGAAATAGATTAGGTGAACTGTTTGCATGTTTGTAGCGTAAACAAAGGTCTTATTGAGAATCATTTTTGCATGAGATTGTTTTTTCGTACCTACGTTCTATTTATGTAGGTAGGTAGATAGTGAAAAAACATGCAATCGAACCCCTAATGTTTAGTGATTAGTGATTACTACCAACAGAAATATTATTTGCAGTACCAGAGGAAGAAAAACTTAATGAAACTCGTAATTCTAAATTCTCACTAAGCATCAAAGTTGGAATATTGGGGCAATGTTGCCTATCTATCAGTATTCTACAAGGTATTTCAGACAGGATATGATGAAGAATTTTATAACCTGGTCCCTCCTTTAGCCTTCTACTATCGTACTGCAAGACATTGTTAACCCGTACGCAGTCGAAATTCGAACGCCTAATAGGATAATATGAAATGCCCTTCCGGCATCAGTTTTCCCCTCACTTTTAAGGTAGATAAAGTCAAAGTGAGACAGTAAATTAAAAGGAAATTGATTTGCAAAATTCTTAAATTATCGACCTATTTATAATATTTTCAAGTTATTTACTTAGGTTGATTTAGCTCTACAATCTCACAATTTGCTACAACAAAGTCATGAGAACTATGATTATTATGTTTAATGTGAGTACCTACTTAACCTTAATAATGTACCTATATAAAAGATTTAGCATCTTCTATCAAAACGGGAAAAAAGTTTTTATGTGAGTTAGTTTAGTAGGTACTCATAGTTAGTTTCTAGTGCGTTCAAGATTCACGAACACTGGCACGATTTGTACCGTACGAGGCAATTAGATTTGCATCTTAATCATACCAAGCAAGAGCTTGCTTCGTTGTTGTAAAATTACACTGCCTTAGTTTGGCTTAGTTTGCGTAAACTATGCCAAAATGCACAAATGTAATTTTCCCTTCTTATAAGGCTTTGTTAATAAACGTAACTGTAGCATAATAATTTTTCCAATAAAGGCAACATAATCATACCTACAAATACTAGCTAACCCACCCCTGCTTTGCTCGCTCAGTTCTCGCTTCAGTATTTAAATCCACCCTCATTATAAAGGGACCTTCTGTACAAAATTTCAGCTTTCTATGTCTAATTGATTGAGGTAAGTTAATCAGAACTACCTACCAATCGAATCTGGGCCATATCTCACTATGATACCTATTCAAAATAAAACTCGTAACAATTTTTATCAATCCTAGAAATACCTAATTTTTTTGGTCCAAACGCGAAACTCATTTTTTCCAAATCGGCTATTAACCACTTAGCCATAATACTCGTACAAAACAACCTTAAAAATATCAAAAAAATCAACATTTTTATCTCTTGTAAACCTACCGTGTAATAGTTTTTTACTAGTTACTCTTATTCGGCCAATAGGTACAAAAACTGGCCTCTGCTATCCCCACCCTTTCTTAAAGTAGATACATAAGGTATCTAAAAGCAGTTCAACATTTTCTTTCTAGTCAGCTTGAAACTGTTGAGAAAAAATCAACAAAAACGTAACGCTGGAAGCATTCCAATTTCTTTGTATTGCAACTAAGTTATCCGCCTGTACCAAGTCTGTATCTATTCTCAAGTACCTACTATGAAGAAATAAATTGTTGATAAACTTAGCGAGACTTCAATTTAATCTATTTCTTACAAAAACATTTCTTGAAAATTTTAATTCGTGATAAAAAATAAATAAACTGAAATAAAGTTTTGAAGAACTTTCACTAATCGAGAGGTAAATAATAAGTTATCCATAATTAATATTATTAATGCGAAACCATGCCTGTTTGTCGGCTAGTTTTCACTTCTTATCCGTTTAAACGATTTCTATGACAATAGTTTGCATCCCTGGGACGAATATTGGCAATTTTTTACCCCGGAAACCTAAATTTACGCGAGCGAAGCCGCGGGCATCGTCTAGTCACTAATAAAATATACCTACATAATAAGGTAACCCCGCGTAAGTCAAAGTGAATTAAAGTAAGGGATCTCTCGGCTTGATACTGAATCGACGATATTATGTCAAATATTATTAGGCTATGGGTGACGTGAAATCAAAGAAAAATAGTCGTTTCATAGCCAATCTAGCGTCAAGTGTAGGTAACATTTGACGCCAGCCAGTGACGTCGAAGTCTCGACGTTTTGTAACATGTTCCTAGGTAACTGTCGTGAACTGTGCCGCAGTCAACATTTTATGAAAAAGTAATATTAAGGTTTTACAAGAAACAAAGAATAATAAAATATGATGCTATAGGTACTACTAATACCTACTTATTTTATCCCAAGATAAAGCTAGATTGAAAAGATAATCTAAAAGCACAGCTTCCTTGAAAAATATGAAATACAGTAGGTAGGTACAAAGCGGAACTTTGACAGCGATTTGCTCTTATTTTAAAACTTGCATGCGCCCGAGGTAAGAACTTTGCATATGAGAGGATACGAACACCTGCGTAATCGTTCTGCGGAAATATGAAAGTCTAAAGTAAGAAAATCTTTTAGGAGATGAATTATTCGTGTAGAGGAAATTTCGTTTCTTTTCGACCTATGTTCCGAATTATATTTTCCGAGGTGCTGAAAATTCATAGGTTCATTTTTCAGAACTTCGAAAAATTTTATTACAAAAATATAATATAAGGTCTAAAACTAACACGAAACAAATAGGTATAGGTATAGGTTCTATACGATGTGGGCTTATGATTTAGGTAAATTTTAAAATTTGGGATCCACCTAATAGAGGAATAAATAGGTAGGTATCTAATACAAGAATAGAATCCCCTCTTTAAAATACTTACTACATTATTCAGTGGCTATCCGCGTTTGTGTGTGTATTCGCTAGGTATTTGGATGTTTGGAATGGAGATAGATTATACCCTGGATTAACACATAGCCTACTTTTTCCCCGGAAAATCAATGAGTTCCCAGGGGATTTTTAAAACCCCATATCCAAGGAAACGAAGTCGCGGGTATGAGCCAATAATCTATAAAAGAAACCTTAGCTATTTATTATAGGTCCAGGCGTTGGTGTTGGGCGTTGATAAGTTTAGTCAGTGAGTCAGGACAACAGTTTTACAGGACTTTCCTTTTGTGAGGAAAATACCTTTATAGCAAGCATATCTAATCACATTCTATAGAATAACCCGTGTGAAACCAGAGGGAGTCAACTAGTAGATATAATTATTATGTCAATTCATACAATCGATCTTGTTCCCTCAGAATACAAAACAAACGAGGTATTGTTATAACAGAAGTAGCTCTTCAGTTGTTACAATTGTCAGCGTAATTAAATTAATTGGGAAGACTCAAAACTCTACTGTATGGCAAAATAATTTCATAAAGTAACACGTTTAAATAACTGAAAATGGGCTTTCGCAATTTGAAAGCATTTAAACCTAGTCAGTTTTATATTCCACCCCAATTTTTACCCTACTGCGCAGCGCAAAGGAGTGGTTATATGTCCTTAGTCTAAATTATAATGTGGTGTTTCTTTTAATTTCCTTTGTGGCGCTCTAGAGACTAAACATGTTGACTGATTTTAATGACTCTTGCACTAACAGAATTATCTTAATCTTCAGAGTGCTACTAAACATATTAAAGGTATAAAAGAAAACAACTTGGCGCCGACTAGGCACCGTATTTTTTAATTTTTTAAATATTAGCCATGTTAATCATGACTAATACTCCACTTTTCCCTCCAACTAAGCGCAAAGCTGTATTAGGAGTAGATACGACAATAGTGCAACGGGTGGGGTTTGAACCGCTGACCTTTTAGAATTCAGTCGGCTCCTCAACCTGTTGAGCTATTGAGGCTCGTAATCGTATTGGAACAAATAAAAAAATGAAAGTCGATAACGTATGTCAAATCGGGTACGTTGAATTATTTTAAAATCACAGTTAGGTTTTTGAACATTTAAGAGACCATTTAGGATTTTCGGGGTTTATAGGTTTTGTTTTAATTTTTATCAAAATAGCATGAATAAAATTCATTTTAATTACGTGTAGACAAAAGTAGGTACGTCAGATAAAGCGTTAAATTATGTTTAAAAATCCACTAAAGAAAACCTTTTACACTGTTTATTTTACCTTAGAAGGAAAAGCTTGGGGTGAAAGTAAAACATCATTATTCAGGCTAAATTGAGTCCTTCCTTCAAAGTCATTGAATTTTCAACGTTTTCCGATAACTAGCTCGAGAGAATAGTTTTCCACTTTCCAGTAAGCGCGTTGTATGGAAAATATTGATGGCATCGAGCTCCATGTTATCGAGAGGTAATGAGGCAAAGGTTCTCTGTAAGAAGGTAATGTTTAAATACCACTATCGCTCGGTATTTATACTCCTACTCATGAAAAAAGTGATGATGGCCTGATGAGTTAAGTAAGTAGTGGTTGAGATGTTTTTATTATATTCACACACAAGTTAGCCCTTGACTACAATCGATTAAATCCATACCTACCCCTTTTGGTTTCTACGAGCCGTCTTACCAGCACGCTAAATCGCTTGGCGACGCAGTTCTGTCGGCTAGGGTGGCCACGGCCGAAGCCTTCTAACACACTAGAGATTTTAGAATCGAACCCGGTACCTCCCACTAATAAGACCACAACGCTTTTACCAATGCGCCAGGGAGGTCGGTTAAGATGTCGGCTTCTTACTCAGGCGATCCGAGATTCGACCCGAGTACGCATCTTTACATAGCTATTTGTATTTGAAACCTGCATGCCAGAGAGTTCTCCATAAAGTTCTCAAAGGAGTGTGCTGTGTGAAGTCTGCCAATCCGCAGTTGACCAGCGTGGTACATTATGACCAAACCCTTGTTTGTCATTCTGAGAGGAGACCCGTGCTCAGTAGTGAGCCGGCGATGGGTTCTAGAATATCATACGTAATGATAGTAAAATATTATAAAATAGGGTTAAAATCCTTGCATATTTCTCTACTTACGTATGTTGAGTTAGTGATTATGTTATTAATCATGTTTAGATGCTGGTGAAAATCACATTTGTTTGTTATTATAATAATTTTATTAGTTGGTATTATGGACAACACACATTATGCAACTAACAAAATAACGTATTCTATCTTATTACGTAACAACATAAACCTTCCATTATATGGGTCGAACAAATATGAGCTTTATAGAGGGTTATGTGTTTATGAGCGCGGTAATAGCACAAACATAAGACCGAGAGTAGGATATTAAATGGGTTGTAAATGAAAAAAGTCTGTCGTCGGGGTGCGTTGACCAAGGGCGCTGTTTGTTGACCGGCTGGCTTTTATATTTTGACAACAGATATGGATGTATGCCTAGTGGTTAGGACGTTGGCTATCTATTCGGAAGGTTCGAGGTTCGATTCCGAGAACGCACCTCTAACTTTTCGCAGCTATGTGCGTTTTAAGCAAGTCTTGCTTTAACAGTGAAGTAAAACATCGTGAGAAACCCTGCATGCCTTAAAGTTCTCCACAATGTTCTCAAAGGTGAGATTGGTTGGATTTTGTCTTATGGACTCTATCCCGACTACAATGGAAATATTTTGGTAACTAACCCTGACCTGTCGGGGGGCAATTAAATTTTTAATTCACACTTGTTATATAAATAGTTTTATCGCTAGTTATAGTTGTCAAACCTGCTATTGCATCTGAATTAATATCTTAATGAACCAAAGCCACAGAATTAATAATCATCAAATGATACTAAGTTGTAATCAACGTAAATTAATTTAATGACATGGACTTGAAAGGCATTAACGTGATATGTATTGTATCGGCATAACTATATAATTGGATTAGATATAATTATTATTTATAGGTAGGTATACCGGAACAATTAATTAGTTGTTAGTTGTTACTAATAACATGAACGCAAAAACGTAACACCATTAAGTAGGTAGGTAGGTACCTACTTGATAAGTTACTTAAGAGAAGTTATACCTACAATGGAGATCCCCA
Source organism: Maniola jurtina (assembly GCF_905333055.1). Classification (NCBI taxonomy): domain Eukaryota; kingdom Metazoa; phylum Arthropoda; class Insecta; order Lepidoptera; family Nymphalidae; genus Maniola; species Maniola jurtina. The sequence goes on from NC_060032.1 coordinate 9,509,683, forward strand.
GAGCTTTCCACACCAACGTTAACGATTCTCATTTAAAATATATTAACCAATCAAACCCAATGAAATTTTGTGGACATGTTCTAGACCTATCTACACAGATGTGGTTCTCAGAGTTCCGTAAGTTTCAAAGTTATGGGTTCAAAGATTTATAACATGTAAACGACACACTTTTACCGAAATCTACAGAGCTACGGACACAGATTTTAATTTTTAGACCGTGTCTACAGAATTCCATTGAATGTGACTAAGTAGGTACCTACTAAGTAAGTGAGTAAATACCCCTTCAGTTCGTATTCCGTCAGCCAACATCGCAAAGCAAAAAAAATATTTCAGTGGAACCTTTCGATAAAATGTTCACACAGTCAATCCACTAACAGCAATAGGTACTTTAAAGATTCCGGCAGTTGCTCGAAACGACGAGACGACGACGTCGTCATGGCAACACTTCCGCCAAGGAAATTGCCACTCCCCGTGCTCTCATAAATCAGTTCTAAGGTAAAATTTAATATCATTGCCCCAAACGGGACGAGACGACGGTATCACTTAAAAATATCATGCCCTAATTTCCGAGTCAATTTGATGTCAATTTTAATTCCTACATCAAAACTCAAGATTAAAAATGACCGCTTAGTTAAGTTCTTTTAACTTTAAACAGGACCTTCGTGTACTTACTGAAAAAACGGCTAAGCAAATTCTCTTTCATAAAATAGGGAACAAGTTTTAATTAGGCACTAAACAGCGCTCGTGTTATTTTGGTTCCCGAAAACAGGCTAAATACGCATACCTTGCATTGAGTTGCAGTCAGTTTACATAAGGCTTCAGAAAAGCTCCTTTACCTGATAAAAGAATTAAGAAATTATAGCTCTTGAAACTGAAACTATGTCTAGTGAAACTGAATTCACTTACTCGTATATGTAGATAAAGATCTTAGTTTTTTTTCATGTTTCCTTAGTAAAAAAAGGTGTAGGACACCCAACAGATATGAAGTTACTTTTATAAAGCTACTACTCTGTCTGCTTACTCATAATAATATAGCTCATTTATAATATATTGTAGCGTTCAGCCCATATTACTTATGGGCGTTTCTTATTGCGTTTGTTCATATGTTTGTTTGTTTTACTCTTTCTCATTCAAGTCCCCATCCCATGTGCTTCAAATTTTAGATTTTTTGGTCTATTTTATTCACTACACGCTCTGGTACCACGTAACATGTTAAGTTGTAAAGTCATAAAGCTCTGTGTGGAAGAGCACGTCTACAACTCACCCAAGGAAACTTTTCATCTGCTTACAACCTGCTACCCGTACTAAATCACTCTAACTTCACTTTTGTTAAGTTAAACTAGCAATTCAAGATATTCATCTACTTTATCGGAAAACGCTAGTTTCAAGCATGAGCTAGATATTTCTATATTATGTTTTTATATATTAATTTTTGTTTTCGATGTGGAGAACTTGCTGTAAGACGGTGATATCATTGCTTTCTGAAGCAATGATGAGGCGGCATGAATGTTGTCAAGCACAAGCCTATCATGTAACTCAAAAAAAACAGTACCTAACTGAATAGGTTATCGAATGTTGATTTTCTAAGGAAGGGAAAGGGGCATCTGGACGGCAAAGAAGGAAGTGGTTCGACGATAATATTAAGAGTGGACCCGACATAAGTACTCGAAAATAATGAAAATACCTCATTTAAGTCGTCACACGGATAGGATAATAGGTAAGTGTGAACCCAGCCTTTCACGGCGTGTTGAACATTCTTCGACACCCAAACAAAACAAAAGGTTTCTAAAATTGCCAAAACGCGGCATTTACCTGGTAAGGTAATATCGCTGCGGAGTTTTCCCCCGCAAGTTCCTACATCCCTTATTTTCAACGTGTCCCCTACAAGACGTAGCCATGTTTATTTTATTACGGTCGTCATGATAGTTTGTCGCGCACTGCCTGTTGGTAAAGACCATGGAATATAACCTGTGAATATAACCTTTTGTAGAAAATCTTTTAGAAAGGAGAGTTATTAAAAAGATACGGCGACCGGATATGTTATACCCATTAAGTTTCCGTCTATGTATTTGTACATAACATTTATTTTCTTTCTAAGTTTTCCGGGAAGTTGCTGCGTAACGATAAGTTCGCAATAAATTGCACCTACGTTTTTTTTTGATTTTGTATTATTTCTTGTGCATAATTGGATAAAGAAAATTTTCATTTAATTTCGTATCTAACTATTTATTATCTTACGTTTAGAAGTCCTTTGTGAAGAATAAACCGCAGCGGCAAAGGCGTGCTATCAAGCGATTGTACGGTACAATGACGCCGCAGAAACTGATTAGGAGTTTGGGTTTAATAGCCTTTCCAAGATCTGACAAACTGATCTGTAATCTTCCTGATTCCATCTGACTTCAATGTTACTAACGATTACCGTACCCATCATGACAGATAAAAAGTAGGTAGGTAGGTATATTTTACATAATTAATCCAATGGTCATCTCATTTAAACTTCCCTTTCGAAGCCTATATATACTCGTATTTTTCCTAGTAGGCATTAAAAAGCGAGAATGCAAAGGGGAAGAAATCTTGTTCGTCGTTGCGGCGGGGGTAGTTTTATAATGTGGTTACGCGTGCTCATTAGAGAGAAAACTGCTCTAAAAATGCATTAATTGAAAAAAATATTTATTAATAATAGTCTTCAGCAGAAATTTCGCAGGATTATTCCTTCAGCTACGTTTTGACATTGCAAAAAAAGCTTCGCTATATTTTCACAGTCGTATACCCGAATCAAACTCCTGTCATATTTCAGGGAATTACTTAAAAAAATTGTTCTTCAGTAGGAGGCATTATAGCGGCTTTAAACGAGGGTCTCGTTATCAAAACAGTATGTTAAGTTGTATGCCTCTCTACGAAACAGGTGGAAATTGAGATAAAAAGTTTGCGAATGTTTATAAGATTTATTGAATCATGATTTATGGGATAAAAATATCACGTTTGTCATAAATAAAATATTGGAAAAATAATACACAGAAATAACGTGAAAATGTTTCTAAACAGAATAATTATACTTTTGTTTTATTTTGTAAGAAATTTTAAGGTTGCCTGCTACATGCGCGGATAATAGAAATACATAGACTGAAATAGGATACAAGAGGCTGCCTTTTGTATCCTATTTCAGTCTATGTAGTCCTATTTTTTTTTTTAATTCTGATGGTATAAAAATGAAGAGTATTCATTCTACTAATACTATTCTACTATGAATAGTTTTTCCTGCGACGACGTACATGTGGATTTAGGGTTTTTAAAGATCCCGTTGAAGTGTAACAGAATATTTTCTTGGTAAGTTAAGTTTTTAACTTTCTATTAGATACGAGTAATACACTTGTTTGAGCTGTAGCATAGTTCACGACACTTAAGGAACTTGTAACAAGATGTTGAGACTTCGACGTCACTGGTAGGCGTCAAATGTTACCTACATTTGACGCTAACTAGCCTATTAAACGCCTATTTTTTCACATCACCCATAGCCTAATATTTGACCAATCGTTGATTCAGGATCAAACCGAGAGTATCCTCACTCTAGTTCTCTCTGGCCGTAGTACAGTACTTATATTATGTCAGTAGCTATAGTAGGTAAGTATGAATAGATTAATATCAAAAATAAAGTGGTGCAGTCAGATAATCTCAATTATTATCATATTATTATATTATATTATTAATTAATAACTCGCTCGAGCAGGGATACCGTTAATTAGTAGGTAGAGAGTAAACTTTGATCTCTTGTTATAACTACGCAAACGAAGCACAATTATACCATACTCATAATTAAATGGTTAAACATTTAGTTGGATATGGGAGAAGGTCATTAGGGGGTTATAAACGGTTTGTATATCCATATGTGCACTGAGTACTTAAGAGGAGTTTATTTGTAGCGTGCTCCATACAATCGTATTTTGGTTCTCATTTGAAAAAAATGTAACATTTAGTACCTAATTAAAGATGTAATGGTGATTATTTTACTTAAACTTAAAACTTCTCTTCTAAATTAATCAACGAAACTCAATTAAATGTTTAGACACGTTCTAGAAACTAGTTTGCCAGATTTATGTAAAAATGTGTACTTATTGACGGTCAAGAAGTACCTATACAGTGGTACCTACCTATTTTAAATAAATATGGCTTTGACTTTGAACAAAACTACGTTTGTATGAAGAGCGCTAGGAAAACTTCTCTCAAAAGTCCCGAGTGTGGTAGCAATGAACCATGACGACAATAGAAAGGCACTACGTCATGCCAACGGCGCGTGGTCGCGACTTCTTACGCCTTTCGAATCGATGTGGCTCATAAAAGTTGTGATAAGTACAAAGAACTCCTTGTATCACAACTTCTAGGAGCCACGTCGATACAAAACATGTCGCTCGTCACTGCTATCGCGTCGCGCGTTGTTAGCTAGGCGTTCCATACCTCAGAAGAACAAAACGGAGCCCTTATAGGAGCCCTTGTCTGTCAAGAAACCTATAGGATACTTCCCGTTGACTTAGACTCATGAAATTTAGCAAGTAGGTAGGTCTAATAGCACAAGTAAAGGAATATTGGAAAAAATATCCGAGTACGGAACCCTCGGTGCGCGAGCCTGACTTACACTTGGCCGGTTGTTTTTTTTGTGTTTCAAAGCCTTTACGGTTTGCAACGTAGAGATTTAACCTAACCTATTTAACCTAATGATTATTGTTACAGTTTAGTAAAAATACTGATATTAAAACCTTAATGTGCTCTCTGGGAAAATGACTCCAAATACCTCCCTTCCTGAAAGGCATTATCGAAAAGAAGAAATAAATGAAAAACAGTAAAAGCTCTTTATATTAAACGTTTTGCATTAAAAGCAAAGTAATGTTGCATTGTCAAGAAAAGAGTTTAAAATTACAGTCGATTTACGTAGTTTTAAGCAAACAAGTAGTTGGAAAAGGTCCAACAAACTCCAATATACCACTCTGGACGTACTAAGCTCCGTTGAGAAATACCAGGGATACGATATTGCTTACTCTGTGTACTTCAAACTTAAGTAAAACTTACCTACTTTCAAAAAGCATGTTCTAAATGTTACGGCTAATGTTAATGTTGATGATATACTTAAGAATAGCCGGCTATACTAAATATTTCGTTTCGAGCTTACACTTATGTTATTTTCTTTCATCTTTACTCTGGATAGACTGCTGGGCGGAAGTCTCCTGTTAGGACTTCCACACGCCAGGGTCTTGCACCGCCTGAATCCAAGCTTACTGCGATTCGTTTGATGTCCTATATCCATCTAGTGAGTCTGCCAACGCTAAGCTTTCTAAAAACTCTGAAACTCCAAGCACAGTTCTCTCTGTGACTTTGAGCTTTCTTTTGAGACACATAGTAATTCTCCCTTATATTAGCTTTAAATAAAGTATTTAAGTATAGTCTCAAAATCTACGTACCTTATAGAAACTTACAGCTTCGGTCCCGTAGTAATTAATGTCTATGCCACAGAGCTTTCTAAGTCATTGAGTGAGTTAGGACTTTTTTATATGTTTATATAATATCTCAAAAAATCATTGCTCTGTGATAAAAAGAATTTCTATTAGCCGTTACACATAATGTAAACATTACTACGAGAGGAAGCTATTAAAGCTACTTGATCCCGAAAGCGTGTCTCAGCCTGTGCATATAAAGCTGAGCGGGGGACGAGCGCAGGCAATCACATTATAAAGGCTCTATACGTAAACAAGAATCTCTTTACGGTTTAATAAAAGAAAAGCTTACAAAGATAAATCTCCCGCGTATAAAATAAAACAATTGTTAACTCAAACCCCAAGGACGCTGATCTATAAATTGGGATTTGAGCTATAGAACAGAAGAATACTTTTTAAAAAATTAATCGCTTGCCATTCTAGCTAGGTAAAAATTTAACTGTAACTAAAATATTTTTTCAACAAGCGTAAAGTTGTTCCATTTGCGCAATCATATCTACATAAATATATACTTATTTACTATATAAATAAAATTGATGTGTCTGTTTGTGAAAATATGTATTTAAAAATAAAATAACTTAATAGAATAAAATTTTCCTCATCTGGCAATCACCTCAAAAGAACTACATATCAATCTACCTTACTTTATAACACCACATATAAAGATAATAAATATATTAGATGATAATAGTTAGTGGTGAATACTTTATACGTTAATATAATATTATGATTAAATAACGTTATTCACCTCTGGAATTGGAATTGTACTGCAAACGAAAGAGGCGACCAATTTGCATTTAATAAGTGTGTAATTCAGCTCCGTAGCCGCAGTATTTGCAGCGCTGCGGGCGACGGAAGCGACGACGCTGAGAAAAATTAATATGTTTCTCTTGGCAACGCAAGCTTGTTATTCCATTATTCCAGGGGAATATTTACCTTAGGCCTTTTGCATTGTAGATTTTGAAACGGATGAAAGGTAAGTTTCCATGATTATGTTGTATATTATGAATGAAATTACAATGTTGCGTCCGCAAGAAATAGCCACCCAGCTCAAGTGAAGATGCTATCTCAACTTAAAGCATACCATGAAGCTATCTAGTCATACACCGTGCGTTTCTAAGATCTTTTTAGACCTCAAGAAACGCACGGCTTGGATCACACTCCAAACTGTGCATTTGTTGTACAGGGGGTGATCTGTGGTATTCACTAAACCACAGATCACGAATACAGACGAGCAGACGTCTATTCATAAGAGCAGCCTCAGTTAATCTCGTGCCGGAACTCTTGGCGGCTCAAAGGTATAGAATGACAGCAAACAAATAATGCACCTATGAACCAAAACTGGTAGTAGGCCGCAATTTGTAGAAGAGCACGTTCGAAGATGTCAAAAAGTGCGTAAGCCTCGTGCTAATAAATAATGTAGTCTGAGCTGCTACGAGTATGTGTCACACACACGTATATACAGTATAATATACGAATTTATCTTTACTTCTTACAAGACAAGTGTAAATTAAAAATTTATAACACCCCCGACAAGTGAAGGTTATTACAGTAACTAGAAAAAAGCTGATAACTTTTAAATGGCTGAACCGATTTTCTTAGATGATAGCTAAGAACACTCTCGATCGGCTACCTTTCAAACAAAAAAAAACTAAATTAAAATCGGTTCATTCGTTTAGGCGCTACGATGCAACAAACAGATACACAGATACACAGATACACACGTCAAACTTATAACACCCCTCTTTTTGGGTCGGGGGTTAAAGATACAATTGCCTACCTATATGGAGTTTCACAATATTTTTGCAAGGGAAAAAACTTATAGGTAGATACTTTTCTAGTCATAGATTCGTCTAGAAACAAAATTTGTCACAGAAATTAATTAGAGTTTTTCTTTTCCTTGCAGTGTAGAAAGGGTTAAATGTCTTTGCAGTGTTAAAGTGTATTAGAACGTTAATATTAAAATATAAGTTTCCCAAACTCTATTACGTCGCCTATTAGAACAGCAAACTTTTCTCAAACACAATTTGTCGAAGTGACTATCTTGATAAAAGATTTAGATTTGCGAGCTCTCCCTGAGGAATGCGACATTATGAAGAACCTCGACGCCGCTTTAATTGATATCAATTACTTGCAAATCCTTTAATCCCAGATACCATCAATCTCTAGATTAGGCAAGTTTTGATTGGAGTAAAGCATCGATGCAATAATAATAAATAATTTATTTTTAATGTAGTAGTAATAACTCCAATAAATAACTGGTAGGTACCCTGTTATACTTAAAGGCGTGCCAAAAGATTTTAGGGCGGAAAAGTAGAATAGGTAAGTATATGTAAAGTATACGATATAATAATTGCAATTCTAAGCACAGAACAAAGAAAGAGGAATGCGCTGATATTTACTTGGTGTGATTGTGACCTAGTTAATAATACATAAGGATACAGAATTATCAAAAATTCTTTTCACACTGAGATAACAAAATGTTGCTACTAAGCTTGTTAGTCGATATTTGTTTTTCTCTTGGCTGAAATAATAATAAAACTCAGTATAGTAGCTACACAGTTCGTTACCATGTGCGAACACCTCGATACATAGATTCGATTAACAGCAAGAAATTCAATAAATGGAATTACTTGGTCGTACAAGTCAATATTGTCTGTTAACCGTTCCATTCGCGATTGCCGACCTGTTATAATTCAATAACAGGGTACAAATTTGATCATGGGTGTTTAGAAGATATTCAGGCAACAGATGTGCAGAAAGGCAAAGTTTCTATTACTTTTAGTATAGTGTTGACGTTAGGCTAAAATATAATCATATAAATAACTAAATAGAAATTTTCGCTTATTTGTCTTTGTTCTGACAAATTCCGGAAAAGCTAAACAAATTTTGATAGAACATTTGGTTCAATCTAATGGGAACTATGAATCAATGGCTTTTCATCTCAGAAAAACAAAGGTTTCCCATGAGATTTATAAAGAACTGAAGTTCAAGCGGTTAAAATCACGGGCAAAATCTCGTATGATTAATAAATAAAAAATTCTATTATTCATCTTTATTTTATATCAACTGTGAAACACTGTTATATCCAGAAAGGAGGAAAATGATGAAAATCTACTTACATGTATGTAATTGCTTAAAAATATTTTTAAGTGAGATTTAAATAATTTTGCTAAGACCTACGTACATAACTGCGGTTTGCGGTCTCATTACGATTCACATTTAATAATAAAACTACTTATTTAAGCATGCGAACATTACAAAGTAGAAATACGAGCTGGGCACAGATTGCGCCAAATAGCTGCATAGCACACTAACATTTTTTCACTCATAGTAAAAAAGTAAAAATTACTTGGCCTTTACTTTAGAGGTTCAACAGTGCTTAGAATACCTGGACAGACACCTTCTAAAACAGTCTAAATGCGAGTCCATATATATCGCTGGTCCGGGAATTTTCCACTTAGCGCAGCCTGCAATGTCCGACTGCAATTACACCTATAAAACCCGGTCAAGTGCGAGTCGGGCCTCGCTCTTTTAGGGCTCCGTACATATTATGAACATCATATTTTGGGTGTATGAAATATTTATTTTCCGAATTGGAACATCGCAATAAACCTGAAAGAAAACCCCATAAAAGTTCGTTTCTTTTGGTGACAGGTTACTATTTTAAAAAACGTTGTTTTCAGTATTTGTTATTTAAATCTATACTAATATTATAAAGAGGAAACCTTTGTATTTTTGTATTTTTGTATGTTTGTATTGAATAGGCTCAAAAACTACTGGACCGATTTTAAAATTTCTTTTACCATTACTTAGAGGGATTCTTCCGAATCCGTATAGGCTATATTTTATCCCGGAAAATAGATAGGATTTTTCGTGGTAGTGAAAATTGTGGAGTAAGGCGTCGAAAAAACTGCCGTACGTTAACGATTCTCGCGAACGCTGCCTAAATGGTTAGAGATGTATGGTTGACTTCTAAAGAAAAGTTGTAGAACTCAATAATGCCTACAATAAAGTCCGCGATAGTATAAACCAAACATTTATATTTTAGCCATTATAACCACTTTTCCATAGAATAAAAGTAATTAAATTTATTAGCCTATGTTTATTAATCATATTATCGTCAAATACTAATCCTTATCCAAATAAACTATTTATTGAGATAGGCTACTTTAGTAGGGTAATATTGTGTGTTCTAGCTCAAGTCTCTAGATGACGCGGCGCGCCAGCGCGCGCCGGATCTATAAGACTTAAGCTAGAACACACAATATTTTCACAATAGATATCAGTTACAAGAGAATGATCAGGTTATTGTTACTAACTCATGTAGAAAGATGATTCAATGGTTGATTTAGCACATTCTCAAGTGATGCAACTAGTTACGATACTGAGTTGGAATATTTTATAGAAATTCTATTCTTAAGCATCGATTAGATTATTTAGAATAATTTATATTTTGTACTGGAACCCTTAAGAACCTACCTAATGCAATTAATGTAGCACTCATCTTAAATTTATGTTAAGCAGAGGTTCCGTTTAAGATGGGAGCATGTTAAAGCGGAACAGGTATGTCAGTTTATTAATATAAGTAATTAGTAACCATACTCCTTTATCGTAAAGTCAAAATTCAAGTGTTGCGGTATAAAGGTTCAAACACGATCGTTCAATTATTCAATCATTCATTAATTCATTTATTCAAGTATTCAATTCATGGTAAGTGGTGTGTCAGTTTAAGATGGAAGCATACTAAACCGGAACAGGTACGTTTGTCAGTTTATTAATATACTCGTAAGTATAATTAGTGACCACACTCCCTTACCGAACATTCAAATGTTGCGGTATAAAGGTTCAAAGACAATCGATCAATCATTCAATCATTCATTCATTCATTTATTCAAGTATTCAATTCATGGTAAGTGGTGTGTCAGTTTAAGATGGAAGCATACTAAACCGGAACAGGTACGTTTGTCAGTTTATTAATATAAGTATAATTAGTAACCACACTCCCTTATCGAAAATTCAAGTGTTGCGGTATAAAGGTTCAAAGACGATCGTTCAATCATTCATTCATTCATTTATTCAAGTATTCAAAACATGGTAAGTGGTGTGTCAGTTTAGGATGGAAAGCATGCTATGCCGGAACAGGTAAGTATGTCGGTATATAAGTATCAATAATAATTACTAACCACACTCTTATAATAGAAGGTTAAAATTCAAGTGTTGTAGTATTAATTTTCATCCAATTCATTCATTCATTCATTCTAGTGTTATGGTATCCCACTAAAGCAAGTGTCCGAGTCAGAGGTGCATGCCTGGGATCGAACCCCTGCCCGACTTATAACCGGAGGCAGCGGGCGTCTTAATCACTATGCTATCATGACTCATAGAGTAGATCGAGTTCGGTTGATAGACCTACTATTCCATAAAATACTTACATTAACACTTTTCTACCTAACTATTTTTGTCGATAAAATCATATTTCATATAAGTAAGTATAAGTACTTTTTATTCTCTAAATAGGCGATATTTTTTATAAAATTATTATTATTAATCGATCCGCTTTTGGTAAGTAACTAATTAAATACTATATTGTATTTTGGCATTACACTATTTCAACTGCTGTAAACATTACCTACATAGTGCATAATATGCATATACTTATCTAATGTAGAAATACAGAACAGACGCCATGAGTGTTAAAAAATAATATCAAAGTAGGTATAGTCGGGATACATCATGTGTTAACTAAAAGTGATTCTTTTCGGTGTCTAATGACTCGTATTGCAGGATTGCATATTTGCAGTTTGCTTCCTAATAGGGAATCCTAAACATGCATGCGGCATCTTATGTATGTGTGTAATAATGAGATCTTTGAATGTCATTCTAATTACTTTTATGTTTAAGAGTCATTATTCTATGCAAATACTATGAACTTTTGACTTTATTGATTGACTATTAGAAGAACCTAAATTCTGTAAGCACTGTTTTCACTACGCATTTCTTTTGTGAGCACTTCAACGAGCAAACGTTTACTTAATTCACTTAAAAAATCATTTTTTAAATTTCAAATAAGCAGTTGTTTAGCTTCAGTATGTATGTATTTTTTTATTTTTATTTTTTTTACATATTTTAATGAAAGAGTTGTTGCATCTACAGAAAAATAATATATTTTTTAATATTAACTTCTTACCTAATAGTATTTTAAAAAGTTACATTAAGTACATACATGTTTAAATTTCATTTCACCAAAAAAATCTTTAATTGTTTCAGAACTAGTTAATAGTATGATGTAACAACATTAAAAAAATGTTTTTTCTATAACAGGGCTTCGAGCTTTAGTAATAATCCTTTTGATTCGGATGACGAATTACCTATAGCTTCAAATTCAACTTCAAAGAGTAAATCACTCAATAAAACGAAGAAATCAAAAAGGCGGCAGTCAGATTCAGAATCTGAACCGGAACCACCTGTAAAGCGTAAGAAAGCGCTTCAAAAAAAGCCTGTCAAGGCTGTACGTCCTTCATGGGAGTCTGAGGTGAGTTATTACACTTTATTTTTACGGTAAATATAATATTATTACAATTGTTTTCAAGAAATATTAGAATTCTGACTGAATATAAGCATCAACTAAACTCTTTGAGAAGATATTAATGGTTTTTTACATCATTATATTTAATTATTTAATTATTAGTTAATATTAGTTTCGCACGTTTGAATATGGAGCCTAAGGTCTAAAGTTCGATTCTTGAGCTGGATCAAATAAATTGTTAGCTTTAGGAGAGGTTTCGCAACTCAACTCTGGGTTGTTGAATTTATTGATGGAAACCTATAAACAATTTATTAATAAACATTTTATTAAGTGAGTTAATATTTTTTAATAACTAAAAATATTATTTTTGTCTTTTCAGTACGAAGAAGAAGTGGTGCAAAAGCTTGAACCACTTAAAAATTTTATCACCAAGAAAATAGCATCAGGGTATTCTACCCAGCGAAAACCAGAGAAATTAATAACGGAAGGCGATTATTACTTAGAACTCCGCATCTATAACGCTGCTGAAGCATCAAAGATAAGCCCGGGTAATCGATGGCGTCACGCCCTTTTTACTTATAAGTCATGTATGGATACCAACTCAGAAATTTGGCAGGCAACGAATCGCTTGGTCGCTGCTGCTAAGGAAGATTTTAAAGGGGTTAAACCTACACTATACCCAGCATGAAAATTTTAACTGCATTTTACTAACTTCAAATAATAAGTACTCTTACTTAGTATAATCTCATAATGACTTTTTGTGATATTTGTAATTTAACAGTGCCAAAATACTTTTCACACAAAAAAAGTTATATTCATAAGTCTAATTGTTTACTTCGCACAGAATTCGATAATGTTCAAATAATTGGAACTGCTTTTAAGAACAGAATACTAAGCTATCGTGTATGTCCATCAAAAAAATTTTTGTTACCTGAGCAATTTTTATCTGAAGTTGTAAATACGATATGTAATTTAGTAAAAAGAAGTCTTGAGAAACATAATGCTCTTAAAATAAATTTTGAACTATTTGCGACTTTTACTTTGCCAAAAAATAATGAAAAATCTTTGAAGTCGTTTAATACTAAATATGTACAAATTTTTCAATCCACAAACATAAAAAATATATATTTAGAGTGTGTAAAAAGCCTGCTTAACAAATTATCAGAGTTTGAACATTCAGAATCAGGCTGGTCTTTTGACTCTTTGAATAATTTAGAAGTAAACATTAATAAATACAATCCTTTAAGGACAGGCTCCTATATTCCACTACCAATAAAAATTCTGAAAACTAGATCTTGTGTAAATATTAAAAATAGTGATGATAAGTGTTTTCTGTGGAGTATATTAGCACATATGTATCCCACCAATAAAAACTGTAATAGAGTATCTTCATATCCTCATTATTCAAAAGTTTTAAAAATAGATGGTATGTCGTTTCCACCATCTTTTGAGGATATCACATTATTTGAAAAAAATAATTCTGACATAAGTGTTAATATATACAGTTTAGAAAAAAATGGTGATATTAATGGACCTCTGTACAAAACCAGCAAGCGTAAACTTGTTCATGTTAATTTGCTTTACATTACTAAAAACAATAAAAGACATTTTTGTTTGATAAGAAACTTTGAACGGTTGGTTCATAGTCAACTTACTAAAAATAAGTCTAAAATTTTTTTATGTGAGGAGTGCTTCATTTATTTCAATTCAGAAGAAAAATTATGCAAACATAATTGTGCTAGAATTAAAACTGTTCTTCCAGAGAAAAATAGTAAATTATATTTTGATAATTATGAAAGAACTCAAAGAATACCAATTGTGATTTATGGTGATTTTGAAAGTTTATTAAGAGAATATTCTGATAAAAGTAAATCTGGGCATACTGAAACCATACAGGTTCATGAAGCCACATCTTTCGCGTACTATATTTGTTGTGAGTCTAAACCTGAACTTAATGAACTGGTTTCATACATAGGAGCTAACTGTGCTCAAAAATTTGTAGAAACAATTTCAAATGATGTCAAACGATTACATGCAATTTTGTTAGAAAATAATCCCATGAAACTACTTACTGAAACTGAAAAGAAATGTTTTCATAATGCAAAAGTTTGCTGTATATGTAAACAAAAATTTACATCCACAGATAAAATTGTAGCAGATCATGATCATTTTACAGGGGAATATAGAGGCGCGGCTCACAACATTTGCAACTTGAGTGCAAAGAAATGTCCTTTTATACCTATTATATTTCATAATTTAAGTAATTACGATTGCCATCTTTTTATTAAAGAGTTAGCGAGTATTAACGGTCGTATAAATATTATTCCAAAAAATAAAGAAAAATACATATCGTTCACAAAATTTATATCAGTTGATTCAAAAACTGCTGCTCAATTGAAATTCATCGATTCTTTTAATTTTCTCAGTTGTAGCTTAGATAAATTAGCTAGATCTTTACATCAAGACGACTTCGTAAACTTGCGTAGGTATTACAGTGATCAGTATTTATTTGATTTGATTTGCAGAAAGGGTGTCTACTGCTATGATTATATAGACTCTTTAAAACGTTACGATGAAACTGAGTTACCAAAACGAAAACATTTTTTTAATAAACTTACTGCAGAACTTATTTCGGAAGAAGATTATAAACATGCAATGAAAGTTTGGAAAACTTTTAAAATAAAAAATTTAGGCGAATATACAGATTTATATTTAAAATGTGATGTACTATTACTAGCAGATAGTTTTGAAAAATTCAGGAAAATTAGCTTAGCAACCTATTGCTTAGATCCGTGCTATTATGTTTCTTCACCTTCTTTAAGTTGGGATGCAATGCTTTTGCATACCAATGTAAAATTAGACCTTATAACTGATGTGGAGATGTATCAAATGATTGAAAAAGGTATACGAGGTGGTCTAGCTCAGTGTTCTTTAAGATATGCTAAAGCTAACAATAAATATATGTCTGACTATGATATCAACAAATCAAGTAGCTTTTTGGTATATTTAGACTGTGTGAACCTGTATGGTTATGCAATGATGATGAAACTTCCTACAAGTAATTTTAAATTTTTGAACAAAGACCAAATTGAGACATTTGAAATTGATTCTATTACTGTTGATAGTAACATTGGTTATATACTTGAAGTAGATCTTAGTTATCCATCTGAAATACATGACGCTCACTCAGATTTACCATTTGCTGCTGAAAAATTTACACCTTTTGGTCATAGAAATGCCAAGCTTATTGCAAATTTATACGACAAATGTTCCTATGTTATTCACTACATCCATTTAAAAGAATGTCTTAAAAACGGTCTAAAATTGTTAAAAATTCATAGAATTCTATCATTTGAACAAAAAGAATTTTTGAAACCATATATTGAATTGAATACCTCTTTGAGGCAAAAAGCAGAGTCTGAATTTGAAAAAGACTTTTTCAAAAAACAAAATAATGCTATTTTTGGTAAAACCATAGAAAATAAAAGAAAACAAGTAAATGTAAAACTTGTTAATACATGGACAGATAAGAATAATAAGACAAACAGGATTATTGGAGCAGAAAAGTATGTAAGTGCGCCTAACTTTAAATGTTTGTCGATATTTACAGATAATTTGGTGGCAATCCAATTAGAACAAACGAAATTAATTTTGGATAGACCAATTTATGTGGGGTTTACTGTTTTAGAGTTAGCTAAAACACATTTATATAACTTTCACTATTCTATAATGAAACCATTATATAAAGAAAATATTGAACTTTGTTATACTGATACTGATAGCTTACTATATCGCATATATACTGATGATTTTTATTCAGACATGAAAAAGAATATTAAGTTTTTCGATACCAGCAATTTTAGCGATAAAAATGTTTACAATATCCCTCAAGCAAATATGAAAATTCCGGGGTTTTTTAAAGATGAGATGGGTGGAGATGTTATTGTTGAATTTGTTGGCTTACGAGCAAAATTGTATTGTATTGAATCACAAAAAATGTCTATTAAAAAGGCAAAAGGAGTGACAACATCTGTTACCAAAAGGTTGGATATAGATAAATACAAAAATGTGTTATACTACAATGAATCAGTCAGAAAGAATATGTGTGTTATTAGATCTAAAAATCATAATGTATATACCCAAAAAATTAATAAGTTAGTTTTAAATAGTGAAGATGATAAAAGACAAATTTTAAAGAAGCAATTTAAAACGTTGCCGTGGGGGCACTACAGTACAATTTTTTAGTTGTTAATTTGTACTAGATTTTATGTTATTCATTACTGTGCAATTTTGATTGTTCATGTATGCATGCAAATATTGAAATAAATATTTACTACTCATCATCACTTACATTTTATTATTTTACCTTTTAGTTTTTTATTTTTATATTTATCGAGATCAATAACTTGAGTTATAGTGATATCATAGCAGGTGATAATGTTTGCTTACTGACCTTTACGTTTGTTTATATAGACCTTCAATTTCAACATTATATCCTTATCACCTTGGTCAAGAAATGAAAATGCAGTAAGCAAACATTAAGCAAAATTAAAAACCTTTACATTTAAGGGAATCGAACCCTTGAAATATTTGAAAAAACTTGATTGTACTACCTAATATTTACATGGAATACGTTAATATTATAAGGTACTTAGTACAATCATAATGTTTTCAATTAATAATTTAAAATTTAAAAAAAAAACAATTTTATTCTTTAAACCACGTTTATTTCATAATATAATGAATTCATGCTACAGCTCCTTACTCTAAAAAACACTATTTTTATAAACAAAAAATATGATGATATTTAAAAATAAGCAAATTACATTTCAACAATAGTTCACATTTATATGGAGTGAGTAATTTTTGACATTATTTTACCTATCAAATTTTCTGTAGCATCCATAACTTCATCGTAATTATCCTTGACTACATACTGTGCACTAACACTAGGAGTATCACCATTTATATTTTCATCTTGTTCTCCTCCATTTAGTCCATAAATATTTATTTTTATTAAATGAAGCCGTCTTCCAGTTGCTTTGCGAATAACATAGGATGTTGATGTAGAAGTCGGGGGTGAAACAGGCTTCAATAGTGATAAACTGCATTTTTTCTTTTTTTTCATCTCTTTACTAGATGCTTGAACTGGTTCTGCTGCTTGTTTTTGAGCTAAATCCTCGCAAAGTCTCTGAAATTCAGTTTCCGCGAACCCGTTTACATCTTGTGCGTAGTAAAAAGGATTTGTTAGATTTTCGTTGGGTAAGATAGGAGTCGACATAATTCTGAAACAAAAAGAAAAATAATTAATAAATAACGGTAAAAAAAAATACATGCTTTATTAAAAGTCAGCACATTGTTATAAAATAATTATAATAACTTACCAAGTAAAATACTCGATATTTATTATGATAAAATTATGAGCGCGGCTACTGTTTTCTTCGGGAGCTGTAGCAGGAATGAAGCTTTAATAAATAATAATTAATCTAATACTGTCTTGCGATCTAAAACGATGTAATTTGAGCAAAACGAAAACATAATGCTTTAGTGACACAGCATCACATTCCAAGTTTTTCCCGAGAGCTGTAACAGGAACGAACATGCATCGATAGTAAAATCTTATATAATCTTGTATTCTCAAATGGGTAATTTGAGCAAAGTGAAAACAAATCTTTAGTGACACAGCAACGCATTCCGAGTTTACACGTGTATGGTGTCATTTCTTTAAATTGGTTATTAACATTATGTTACATTTTAGTTATAAAATTATATAGAATATAATGTGAAGACTTTATAACAGGATTTTATCTTTTTTAACAGAAAACACAATGAAGTTGATCAAACAACCAGTAACATTGGAAATTAACAATTTAAATATAGAAGCGTCATCAATCCAAAAAAGGCATAGTTTGCTGTTGCCCGATACGATTCGCTGTATAATATGTGGACCGTCAAATTGTGGCAAAACAAACACAATGTTAAGCTTATTACTACATCAAAATGGACTCAAGTTTCAAAATGTTTACCTATATTCTAAAACAACATTTCAACCAAAATATTGTTTTTTGAATAAAGTTTTAAGCATGGTTCCAGCTGTTAAGCTCTTTACCTTCAAAGATGATAAAGAGGTTATTCCTCCTACTGAAGCCTTGAAAAATTCCGTATTTATTTTTGATGATGTTACTTGCGAGAACCAAGTAAATATCCGAGATTATTTTTCAATGGGTAGACATAAGAACATCGACTGTTTTTATTTGACTCAAACATATTCTAAGATACCAAAACAATTAATTCGAGATAACGTAAATTTTTTAATAATTTTTAAACAAGATGATATAAATTTGAAACACATCTATAACGAACATGTCAATTCTGACATGACTTGGTCAGACTTCAAAAAATTATGTTCAGATATATGGAAAGATCCATACACATGTTTAATAATTAACAAAGATTGTGAATTAAATAACGGTAGATATAGAAAATCTTTCGACGTTTTTGTAAAATTTTGAATGAAATGATTTAAACAGATTGTAATTTAAAATTAGTTTCATTTTAATTTTTACTACATAGTTCAATGGTTGTGTAAAATAATTAAAAAAAGAAATGGAAACAAGTTTGAAAAAAGAGTTAATTAAATCAGTAAAGGCTATTAAAAGTAAAGTAAAAAGATTACGTGATGAAGATGAAGAGTTAGAACTGAGGCGGAAAAAAATATTTAAACCACTGTCTGATCCTTTGAAAGCAATTGTTACACTAAGTAAATATGCTACAAACAAATCTTATCACGAAACTAATTGTAACAACGCAAGTGTTGGAAATAATCAATCGCCTGAAATTCCAAATATAAACTCAAAACAAGATGGTGATATTGAAATTACTCACAACGATAATAACTTTGAAGAAAATCCGAAAAAACAAGAGGAAATGTCTGAACCTTTGGAATTTCTAAATGATGAAGTCAACATTTCCGAAACACTGGCAGACAATGATCTGTTTGGCGAGCAAAGCAATGTATCTATACCATTTGGTATACGTCGCATTAACAAAAAATTGATGATAGGAAATACCCCCGTCAAATTTTCAACTGTAGATGATATGTCTTCAAACAAATTAACTTTTATTACTATTGATGATAAAAGTTATGAACTAACTGCTGGTTTAATAGAACTTTTATTAAGAAATAAACCAAACTTGAATAAAGTAACCGAAAGTGATAAAATCACATATAAAGATATCTTAATTAGTACTAGTGCTCATAAAAGGGATTACAATCCTGCTAATCAAATTAAAGGTGACAAAGGAAAAAAATATTCTCAAATCATCAAACCATTATTTTATGAAAAGGATATGTGTGAAACAAACAAATTAAAGTACGGTGGTAGGCTACCAGTTTTAAAGAAATACAAAACTGATACTGATCTCATCTATTGGGATGATCCTAATGAGTTAATTGAAAGATTAAGATTGATTATTGCGTCCAGAGACGCTGGCAACACTAATCATGATAATGAAATTCTTTCGATTATTGAAGAGTTAAAAGAAGCGGGTATAATAAAAGAATAAAAGAAAGCACATTTATGGAGCGTGTTCAGTATTGATAAGCAGGTTGAACATGAAAGTTGATAAGTTTGGACATCATGTTAATAAGATGCGAAGAATGAAAGGAGTGTTATTAGAATGCGCTTTGAAGTGTACAAACAATAATTTGGATGCTCAGCATAAAAGAGTAAAAAATCTTGCGCAACCGGTAGATTCTAACGATTGTGTAACAAAAGAATACGTTGATGTTTTGGCAGACAATCTTTCAAAAAAAATATCATCAATTAATCAGTTTATTACAGAAATAAATATTAAAGTAAGTAATTTGATCGAAATCACCGAGGCTAGTAAAGTAAAACATGAGCAAAAACAGCGTCGTAAATGAAATACATAAAAATGCAAGAGTAAACTTTCCTCGTCGACATGTTGTCATGAGAGATATAGACGATTTATGGCAAGCTGACTTGATTGATATGAAATCTCTTTCGAAACAAAATTCAGGTTATAAATATATTTTAGTTATAATTGATACATTCTCAAAATATGCTTGGGCATTTCCACTAAAGTTTAAAAATAAAGATCAGGTCTCTAAAGCGTTTGAATCTATATTAAAGAAAGGACGTATTCCAAAAAACCTTCAAACAGATTTTGGAACTGAGTTTTACAACGAAAATTTTAAAAAGATAGTCAAAAAATTTAACATCAATCATTATTCTACATATTCCACTAAAAAAGCTTCTATAGTTGAAAGACTTATAAGAACTTTAAAAAATAAAATGTATAAACAATTCAGTTTCCAAGGAAACTACACTTGGACTAAAGGTGTGCTAGAAGAAATAGTTGAAAATTATAACACCTCTAAACACAGAACGATCGGTTTATCTCCTAACGAAGTTAATGAAAATAATAAGAAACTTATACTTCAAAGATTTAATGTAGGAAAACAGTTAAAAATCCTGAAGAAGAGAAATTTAAAAGTTGGAGATTTTGTGCGCATTAGTAAGTATAAAGGTGTTTTTGAAAAAGGTTATACTCCTAATTGGTCCACCGAAATATTCCAAATTAAAAAAGTACAGAAAACGAATCCTGTTACTTACCTTATAGAAGATGCTAAACATCAGCCAATTTTGGGCTCATTTTATGCAGAAGAACTTCAAAAAACAGAAAATCCTAATGTCTATCTTATTGAAAAAGTTTTAAAAAGAAAAGGAAACAAGATATTTGTAAAGTGGTTAGGATTTCCATCGAGTGAAAATAGTTGGATAGATAGAACGAATATTTTATAACTAACCAGTTCCCAATTTATTTATTGTTATTTAAGTGATAGTATAGTTATTTTTCATTCATTGTAATAAAAGTAATGAAAGAGAGCAGTATTCTGAATTGGTTTATAAATCATTTACCATTTGAACTTCATCTACCTGGATATAATTACTGTGGTGCTGGTACAAAATTGTATAAAAGGCTTGCACGGGGAGATCAAGGTGTAAATAAATTGGATGAATATTGTAAACAACACGATATTGCATACGACTTGTCAACTTCATTAAGTGATCGTCATAAGGCTGATAAAATATTGATGAAAAGGGCTAAGCAACGTGCTTTAGCATCTGATGCAACTTTGGGAGAAAAGATAGCAGCAAATTTAGTTAATAAAGCTATGATAGCTAAATTGTATACCGGGTCGGGACTGACTAGTAAAGCCAACAATTCTAAAACAGTGTCGCCAAAAAAATCCGCTTCAGGCACTGGTTTGAAAAAACACTTTAAACATGTTGTTGCTCATGCAAAAAAGCATGTGCAAAAAATGAAACCCAAATGTAAGAAAATGGCTATAGAATTAGCCATAGCAGCAGCTAAAGAATTGACTAAAGACTCGTCAATAAAACTTCCTCGAATTATACCAATTCCAAAAACTGGTGGAGTACTTCCTTTGATACCTATTTTTGCCGGATTATCTGCTGCGGGTAGCTTAGCTGGTGGTGCTGCAGGAATCGCTAAAGTTATAAATGATTTGAAAGACGCTAAAAAACGTTTTACAGAATTAAAGAGGCATCATGAAAAAATGGAAACCCTCCATATAGGCAAAGGTTTACATATCAAACCGCATAGAGGTAGTTTAGGAATTTACATTTCAAATGAAAAAAACTGAGAGAAAGGCTACCCAAACGAGCGCTCACCAATATTGACATCATCAACCATTCGCAAGACATTCCTTACTTTCGAGGGGTATTTATGAGAGATGAGATGCCAAAACATCCTTTTCGAAAAGAATGTGGTATAGTTAATTTGGATAGCTCCAATAATCCTGGCTCTCATTGGGTAGCCTATGCAAAAGTAAATAATGAAATTCAATACTTTGACAGCTATGGAAATTTAAAACCACCTAAAGAGTTAATTCAATATTTAGGAACTGGTATGAGTTATAATTACAAAAATTTTCAAGGTAGTCATCCTTATAACTGTGGTCATCTATGTATAAAGTTTTTAAGAAGTTTTTGGAATACACAAAATAAAATGTATAAATAGTTCAGTAAAATCAGTAAATATTTAGTTTACGATCATGTCTGTAACAATCACTATTACCGGGCACAAATCTGTGTTGGAATCATTTTTTCAACCTCCTCTTATTCTCGATGGTGAATATGAATGCGGTTTATTATATTTTTCTGCTCTGAACTCAATACCAAACATAAATCATAGCAATAACATATTTGCATATGGTGATGAATGTAAATATTTAAAAATTCCATATGGTACTTATGATTTATATGACATAAGAGAATATCTTGCGAGTAAGTTAGACAACTGTGAAATTGAAATAAAACCAAATAATAATACTTTAACATGCTCGCTTTTTTGTTCCAAAACTGTACATTTTGACGTAGAAAACAGTTTAGGACGCTTACTTGGTTTCCCAAATGTAAAACTTGAAGCAAATAAATGGCATGAGTCTGTTAATCCAGTTAACATTCTTCCCTTGTCTGTCATCAGGATCGAATGTGATCTTATATTCGGATCATTTAATAATGGGTTTGCATCACATATTATTCATGAATTTATTCCTAACGTTCCTCCAGGATATCGATATATAGAAATTCCAAAAAATATTATTTATCTTCCTGTTAATAAGAGTAATATATCATCCATAACTGTTAAAATCATTGACGAAAACGGTAACAATATTGATTTTAGAGAAGAAAATATCCAACTGAGGCTTCATTTACGTAGAGCAAAATGATAGTGTTTAATAAAACACTTGGATATGAGGTGAAAAGAATCAATCATTTGCCTGCTACTAAAGCGCGTACACGTATTAAAGCAAATCGTAATATTGTAACAAAAAGAAACAAAGATTTTCTCCGATCACTCGGATTCAAAGTATGAATATTCTAAATATTAATAACACCCCAGTATTCGATAATTCTATCGAAAGTTATGAAATCCACACGTACAATCCATACAATAACAGCTTTAAAGAAAATGATGAAATTCGCATTCCAATACATCAGCAAGACATATACATATTACCATGTAATAGTTCAATTTATGTTGAAGGCTTTGCCACAGTGACTGGAAAAGATCAATCGGGGGAAAGAAATAAAGAAACCTGTAAATTTTACTAATAACCCTGTTATGTTTCTATTTCAAGACATTAGGTATGAAATGAACGGTATTGAAATAGATCGCGTAAGAAACCCTGGAATAACCACAACATTAAAATCATACATATCGATGAATGAGGGGGATAGCAAAGTCGCAGCATTGTGGGGTTGGCAAATGGATGGTTTTAAAATGACAGAGGGATATTTTAATGCTGTTATACCATTGAATAAAATAATGGGATTTGCCGAGGATTATAATAAAATTATTATAAACTGTAAACATGAACTTATTCTGAATAGAAGTAATAGTAATTTAAATAGTGTAACAATTCACAAGGATGATAATATACATATAGAAGTACGAACAATTCAGTGGCGTGTGCCGCATATAAAAGTTTCGGATCGTGAAAGACTCTCACTACTTAAGTATTTAGAAAAAGACAAACCTATTCAAATAGCATTCAGAAATTGGGATTTATATGAATATCCTTTACTTCCTAAAACTACAAAACATTCGTGGTCAATTAAAACTACTTCTCAACTTGAAAAGCCTCGATATGTTATTTTTGGTCTACAAACTAATAGGAAAAACAGTAAGACTAATGATAGTTCTATATTTGATCATTGCAAATTAACAAATGTAACACTGTTTTTAAATTCACAATATTACCCATACGATTCACTTAATTTGAAATTTGATGAAAATAAATACAGTATATTATACGAAATGTACACTCAATTTCGTCAGTCTTATTATAATCTTCCTGTTGACCCGTTGTTTGATCTGATCACATTTAAAGAAAAGGCACCACTGTTTGTAATTGACTGTTCAAGACAAAACGAGAATTTAAAGACAGGACCTGTAGACGTACGTTTGGAAATTGAAAGTTCGCAAGATATCCCTGATAAAACATCAGCATATTGTCTTATAATAAACGATCGCCTCTTTGAATATAAACCCTTAAGTAATATTGTTCGCAAGTTGTCATGAATGTCATCATTGATGTACAAGGATTCAAGACGGATTCCAATGAGTTTATAGTAAAAGAAATAGCTATATTATGTAATAACCATATCCAGACTTATTTAATCAAGCCACCATACCCATTTTATAATTTAACGAAAACGGAAAGAAAACAAGTTTGTTGGATAGAAAGAAACAGAGGAATACATTGGAAAGAAGGTTTTATTTCATACTTAAACTACAAAGGATATGTAAACATGAATAATTATTTAAATAATAAACGTGTTTATGCTAAAGGTGTAGAAAAAGTGCAGTGGATATCGAAAATGTTTGGTTGCGATAGTGTTTATAATTTGGAAGATAAATCTTGCCCTAGCTTATTAAGTTTGTATGAACAATACGAAACGAATAGTGATGTGTTTAGTTGTTTATACCATCCTTCAATATGTGCATTAAAAAACGTGCTTGTTTTAAGAAAATGGTGTCTCGATAATAAAATTTTCTAAAAAATATATATCTAGTAGTTTTATTTACTTTCCTTTTGTTAAGGGTTGATTAGTAATATAAGTATGACTAGCAAAGTATAGTCAATATTTTTATTAGCTGTTGATTAATACGACTTTAGTTTATTCATGTACATGGTCTAAGGAAGTCATTCCTTTTCAAAAACTCAAAGTAATCATCATAATTATAAACAAATAAAAATGATATTAAAAGTTAATGATTTAGTTGACGTTGTTATTGTAAAATGGAATTTGTGTGGGCTGCATCATGTACATATATTAAACTATAAGGAATACGATGGTATTCTGATATCAACGATCTCAAAGAAATCCAACATTTATTATAAAGGTCTTAAAGTTTCCGCACGCGTATTAAGAATAAATAATAAGTATGTTGACTTGATACCATCAGCTGATTAATGTGTAACTAAAATCGTCTGATTTTCATAAATAACCTTATAAAGCTGAGTCATTAGGATTTATCTGAAATTGACACATTAAAAGTAATTTGTTGAACGATTTAAAATAATCGATTACTTATATAAATCCAAATAATTCTAAAATGAGATGTCAATAGTGATAAGTAGGCTATCCAAGAATAATATCACCATTGAATCATCTTCGAGGAGTTTCTGACAACCTGATCATTCTCTTGTTACTGATTATATTTAACATCGATCGTGAAATTGGAAGTTGTAGCTCACGTCTATACGATGCGCGGCGCGGCGCAGCTAGACCGCTAGACGCGCCGCGCTTTATCTAGAGACGTGAGCTACAACTCCCAATTTTACCCTACTTACTTTTTATCCCGGAAAATCAAAGAGTTCCCACGGGATTTCGAAAAACCTAAATCCACGCGGGCGAAGCCGCGAGCATCGGCTAGTACTGTATAAATAGGTTACATAAAATACCGAAATTTCATATTCCTAACTAGTTCCGTTTTTGAGGTAGATCACAACCGTTCTACTCCAAATACCAAAATTTCAGGTTTGTAACTCATTTCATCTACGAGCTAAAGGCTTGTAACACGCGGACGGACGGACAGCAGACGGACATTAATAGGGCTCCGTTTTTACCCTTTGGGTACGAAACCCTAAAAAACTGGCGCAACATATAGAGACCTATATTATGAACAATAGATTTAAGTATATACCTGATGATGATAATGATGAGAAAGATAGGTATAACACCTACGCCGCATTCTCGGGCCACTCAGTGTGATGCAGTGAAGATCGTAGGCTAGTTATTAATACCCATTAGTCTGCTTTAAATGAGTCATGCAAATGGATTGAGCAAACCTTTTCCTCCATCCATCATGAAAATGAAACACGTGTTTCCCCATATGGCCCTAGAGCCTGTAGGATATTTCAGTGAAGTGCTTAATAAAAGCTGAATCAGAAGAAAACAAGGTCCCAAATAAAGTAGATAAACCTGCCAGCCGAAATGCAGAGGTAAACAGGGTACCAGCTAAAATGTGTATAATTATGTTACTTTAAAAGCCCAAATCACGGTGCATCTTAGGATTTTGCAGTAAAACCTATTTACCAAGTCTTCATGGTAAAAGTCCCACCTATTCAGTGATAGATTTCATTCTGGTTTTATTCTACCATGCTGACCAAGTGCAGATTGGCAGACTTCACATATATCTTTCAAGAAGAAATCTCAGGCAAGCAGATTTCCATGATGTTTTCTTTCACCGTCAAATCAAGAGATATTTAATCAACGCACATAGCTGCGGAAAATCGGAATCGCGTGGCCGGTCTTGAACCCAGGACTCACCGTCTAGGAGGCCGAGGTCTAATCTATCTATAAGTCTATAAGGCTATCATTGCTTATTACTGTAACACAATCATATTTAAATATTTATCTGGTTCGTGAATATGCTTTTACCAAAGCTATACTCTATTCACGGAGAAAAGTTAATGTATGGCTCTCTCTGTTACGTTCAAATGAAAAGCCAAAAAATCAGTGGGCGTTAACCGTTTTGGGTGCCAATCAATCACAAACCAGCCTTTGTTTTCCGTACTACTCTATCAATGGAAACAAATTAGTACGGAAAGCGTAGGCTCGTTTGTCATTGGTTGGTCACTCATAATGATTGACACGCACTGACTTAATTTATGTATTTTGATTTTGTCAATTGTATGGAACCACGTAACAGAAAGAGCTCTACTCTCCATGGATACATTTATCAAACGAGCCTTCAGAATTAGCCACGGACTCTCCAGTTAATACAATACAGAAGCTAACAAGAAAACATGTTTTGTTCTCTCAGTATTATTATTGTTCTGTTAGAAATATAACTACTTACGTATTGCTTGTGTATTTATATTGCGTGTATTTTTACTAAACAGTAATTAGGCCCCTCATCAAATATTATAATTTTTTTATATCCTCATAATTAAGTAAGTATAGCCAAGAAAAACACATGACGTCATTTTGTCATTTGGTGTACGTGCTTTGGAGTATCCTGTTTTGTAAGTATTCTCAATATTCACCTCTTTTTTATATATTTACTTACAACTTTTGTTTTTTACGACAAGTGCTGCCGTGCCTACATGCTAGGTGCCTTGATGTTTTTGGAAAAAATATCAATACGTTTATGTTCTGTCACGCACTTGACCATTTTAACTGAATCCCTTAGTATATGTATGATTCGTTCTACCTACGTAGATATATCTGAAAATATAATCAACGTCGTTAACACGCCCCAAGCGTCGGCTTTGAAGAATTATTACACGCTTCCTGAAAATATAAAATTATTTTCACAAACGCTTCTCTTACTCGCCCGCATTAAAAATACATTGCTTTTATAATGTATAAAATATAATCAGGCAAGTTTCTTTCTTTAATTAAAATTATTTAATAAGTAGGTACTTACTGTCTGCCAGGTAAAGCTACAAACATGATTTAGGAGATAGTGACGTGCTTTTTTAGTTAAATCGATAGTTAACTTTGTGTATGAAATAAATGCTAATATAAGCATACTACACTTAAAAGTAACAAAAAACGTGAATTTTACGTTTTTTGGGAGACCCTCTATTTAATAATCACTGAGAAATATATTTTTTAGGGTTCCGTACCTCAAAAAGAAAAACGGAACCCTTATAGGATCACTTTGTTGTCTGTCTGTCTGTCTGTCTGTCTATCTGTCCGTCTGTCCGTCCGTCCGTCCGTCCGTAGGTCTGATGCACAAGTACAGAAATAAATCTGAAAACCGCGAATTTGTGGTTACATCATTAAAAAAAATTAAAATGCGTTTCAATTTTCAAATTAAGATAACTATAACTAATAGTGGGGTATCATATGAAAGGGTTTTACCAGTACATTCTAAAACAGATTTTTATTTATTTTTATGCATAAAAGTATTTTAGTATATCGTACAATATGTTGGAAAAATACCCAAGTACTGAACCCTCAATGCGCGAGTCTGACTCGCACTTGGCCGGTTTTTTTGGCATAATAAACATCCCTATTCTGGCGTGCTTCGAATCAGTACCAAAATAATATTAATTTTGTATGGCACACCTTTTCCGACGTAGGTAGGTACATACTTGTATATAATACATATCTATTTTAGTGATTTCAATGATATAAATAGAAGTAGGTAGGTACCTACTCAATCTATCTGCAAAGGGACGGCATATTTGAATTCGTTTGAGCTGAAATTCAATAAGCGTTACTCGCTTTTCATACTGGCCGAGTGGTCCTTTCTCCTCAAATGACCGTGAAACAGTGTTGAGTAGGATTTGCTCAATTGAATATTTCGATCCAATAAATATTTCAGAAAGGAAATTAGATTAGAAAGGTATTTTGAGTATAGTGCAGAAAGTACGTTATGGTATTTATTTAACTTAGTAAGCACACTTTTTATTTTTGTTCATTCACGTTAGATTTGCACCTAAAGCCATAAACCATTCATACAAAACGCCTTTAGAAATTAAAATATACGTATAATTTTATAACAGTTTTCATAAACTGAAATTAATATTAAAACAGTTTATAACTCGACCCAAAACTTTTTTGATGTGGCTAACTAAGTCTATCGAAGCATAAAACATGTGAAAAATGAACTTATTTTGACGCCTCCCTTTTTGTTTAAAACGGAAAACATTTTTCATCAGTGCGTCATACCGCGTTATAGGCTTTAAATACATTGTTCGCTTAATAGGTGCAGCTGGCGCCCGAAATATCCAATATTGCAACTTTGTGTATGCAAAATAAATGCCTATCGAAAACAATTCGTGTCATAACTTCATAAGCGTTGAGTGCATCTCCACAATACCCTATCCAACATCCCATACGATATACGTAGACATATTGTGTGGAAAAGCTAAGACCGGTAGAATAATAGTATTTATGTGAGAGACATAACTCTAATTCATTGATTGACATAAAACTGCTTCAATTTGATACGTTTGCTCATTCGTTTCGTCTCTATTTCGCATAGGTACGGTTCTGACTGAGGCTTCTTTGCGACATGTCGCGAATGCGACAAAAACTCGAGAAACAGGTAGGTATAGCTCAGCAGAATTTACCTCATGTGCCATCTTATTTCTCAATAATTTTAGGTCTGCATCTCCATTTCAGCTATCCTAATTCTAGGCTTTGACCCTAAAATAGGTGAAAAGCTTTAAGCTTATAATATTGCCTTGCAGTCTAAGAACCATTAGTGCGACAACACTTTCTCGCATTTTTTCATCGACTAAGCATTGGAAAAGCTACGAGAGATGTATGTCGCATTGATTGTGCTTGACCTGCTGAAGCTTATTGTATAAGGTTTTAATTAGGTCGGATTATAGGATCCGATTTACCAAAGCCTTATTGCTAAAGAAGAACAATTAAAAAATTCTTCTAATCACTCTTTGCGTTTGTTTCTTCCCACTCCTAATTACAAGCTACTAAAATCCGTTAGAGACGACCGCCTCTCCGAATTTCAAATTAGAAACCCAATTTTTCTTTTAACTAATTTAATTTTGGGGTTAACTTTTCGGGACAAGTCCGAAGTATAAAATTTACATTGATCGACGCTGAAACTTCTCAATCAGCGAAGAATCATAAGAAGTTCCGCAATAGGTAAGTGCTCTTACAAAAGATTTTTACTAATAGGTACCAGTCTTATTAAATGGATCGTTTTTCAGCGATGAACCTAAAATAATGATTTTAATTTAATGAGAAAAGTGCGCGTCAGAACACGCATAAGGCATGGTTTCGTAGACATGCTATTTGCCAAAAAATTTAACAGTTTTTCGAGTGGTCGATTTTCCCAAAAACCTGGCTCGCCACTGATTCACAGCTTTACATTTTATTAACTTTACTTTTTATTATGTTATAATACCTATATTACTTTTTGTTTACTGCTGGAAGAAATTTTAAACGTCGCGCGTGTTCGAACATTCGAGTTCCGTCAGTTCCGTTTAATAAGTATTTAAAATACTAGAAAGATACTTTAACTTCAACACACTGAATGAAAATTAAGTCGGAACTTCATTTGCAGTTTGAATTTGAAATTCGTTTGGTGAGATACTGCGGGCATGCATTTCCTAGAACATTTCAGCTCACACGAGGCCAATTCAATGTCCGTCCGTCCCGCTAGGACACATTCGAGCAAATTACTGATGTTGCAGTTAGTTTAACTCGCGCGACATGCGACGTAATTGGCAATCAGAGGCCATTATCAGTGCTATCCTCTTCTATGAGATAAAGTGAACTCACAATTTTTTCTAAGCTCTATATTTGATACTGTAAATAACGGAACATACCACGATAATTTTAATATTTTAATTGCCGATATTTCGACTCAGTTGCAGGAGTCGTGGTCACGTCGTGGAACTACAATATAAAAATGTCATTACTCTATATTTAAATCACACTAATATTATAAAAGCGAAAGTTTGTATGTGTGTGTGTATATGTTTGTTACTCCTTCACACAAAAACCACAAGACAGATTTGGCTGAAATTCGGAATGGAGATTGATAGTATTCTGGATTAGCACATAGGCTACTTTTTATCCCGGAAAATCAAAGAGTTCCCACGGGATTTCGAAAAACCTAAATCCACGCGGACGAAGTCGCGGGCTTCAGCTAGTCCAAGTATAATTATAGCTAGCCGTGAAAGCCTAATGCAGCATTATGCTGAACTAGAATTTTTTCGGGTTGTGCCATACATGACACAGTTTATTCCGGCGCTTCTTCTGTATTATTGGCTTTTATGGTCAATTGGAGAAAGCACTGGAATTAACAATTCTTGTTTTCTTTCTTTCCAAGTGGTTAATACATCCGCCTCCATATATATCCGTATCTGATCCCGGGTACGCACCTATAAGTTAAGCCTTAGACGAAACGTATAGAGACCAAATTTAGACCACCCGTACTGAAACACCCTTGTGCCTATACTCTTACAGTACTTACCTGGTTTAGGTACAACATTGCTTACTCAGTGTAACTTACTGGTGGTATACATACACCCTACCACACGTCCCTCCTCGTTATTTTCTTAACGCTATTCAATTCAAATCAAATCTGGTTCTTTCAGGCGTATACAAATCAAACTGTTATCTCAGGAGGCAGAATGGAGAAATGGCAGAGAAAATCAAGTTTTACGATGAAAAAGGAAATCTTCACTACATTGACTTAAATACTCCGCTCGATTCCGTATTAGATTTATATTTCAACCACCAGCACTTCTCCGGTAGCACTCGCTTTTGGCTCTACACAAGGTGACATCAACTTATTTTCAATATTTTTCTTACTAACAAAATTGTTTTTAAATTATTAATAATAAGTAGTAACCCACCCCAGCTTCGCACGGGTGCAAAGTAGATTATCGCAAATTAACAATAGCATTCATAAACTATCCGTATCTTTTTGAATGACTCTATTTATTGGTTAAAAATCACATTGAAATTCGTTGCGTAGTTTAAAAGATCTAAGCGTATACCTACATATTATGCAGACAGCGGGAAGCGACTTTTTTATACTATGTACTTAGATATGTGAATTATGTTTGGGTTTCTATCTGTCTATCTGCTAGCCTTTCACGGCCTATGGCTCATAGTAACTTTCAGTCTGGGGAAGGACCTAGATCATTTTTAACTCGAAAAATCAACAAATTCTCACGGAATTTTAAAGAACCCAATTTCACACCGAGGAAGTCACGGGTATCATTTATTTGATACAGAGATAGCTTGCATACCAGAGACCGATACAGGCTACTTTTTATCCCGGAAAACCAAAGTTTCCAAGGGAAGTTGCGGGCGACATCTAGTGAATTCATAAATTACCCTGCCGTTAAGCGAACCTAGTATCTGCCACCAATAATAGGCTCCCATGGCGCACACTACTGCCACCTTATGTGCTACGAGACGATGATTTCAAGGGTATTTTAAGTAAAACTAAACATGCGTGTAATTGTATAATTGTATAACACGCATTCTACACAGTGCTATTAACAGGGCTCTCTCCGTCACTCGTTTCATACAATCGTAGTTCCAATTTCATTTGAATATTAAGCAAGCAAAGTCCATGAAATTTTGCAGACATATTCTAGAAACTAATATTTGTGTCTGTGGTGTATTAGATTTTTCTAAAAATATGTAGTTTTAAAATTACAGGGGCTCAAAGATTTGTATGAAAATTTTTAAGACCGCGTAACTTTGAAACCGAATATTTTAACAGAAATCTGGAAAAGCACAGACATAGATATTAGTTTCTAGAATATGTCTGCAAAATTTCATGGACTTTGGTTGCTTAATATTCAAATGAAATTGGAACTACGATTGTATGAAACGAGTGACGGAGAGAGCCCTCTTAAGAATTTGTTACAGGAGAATATAAAAATAAACATATTAAATATAGGTATAAATTAAATATACTAACTTATTTTTTCTATTTTGAAACGAAATAATATTTATTCATGAAAACCCTGAATTCTGTGAAAACAATTGTCATATCATTTCATTTCCAGAAGTTCAAGAAATGAGGCAAAAACCTCAAACTCTTATCAAACTTTACACTTCACGTATCAATTACCTACTACTATGCGACTTTTGGAAGGAAATTGTGCGGAGGCGTTTCTCACATGAAGCAAGCGCTTCACGCTGTGTCATATTCGTGTCATACTTCATTAGTTTATCATAATAATTTATTACAATAGGGTACATACATCGATGTATTCATACGCGCATAAGCGCTGTAAAATTCAGTGAAATCTCCTGCCGCACAGCTGCTGCACAAGAGCTGTCGCATAGCCTAAATGTTTATCTACCACTGAACCCTGAGTCCTATGGCTGAACGTTTTTTTTTTTTTGTTTATTTACAGGGACAATGTGAACGACCACGAAGAAATATACGCACGTTTCTCAATAAATGCTTTATTTAAAGTGAAGTCAAGCAGTTTGTATAGACCAGACAGACCGTTGGTCATGGTAACACATGGGTGGATGAGTAGCGGTAACAGCAACGCCACACAGCTGATTAAAGACGCTTATCTGAACATGGAAGACGTGAATGTAGTAGTTGTAGACTGGCAAAGAGATGCAGCGAATGAGAATTACCTGTCTTCTGCGTCTTTGACAATGTTGGTTGCTGAAAAGGTTAGTTTTGTTAAGAGATATTATTATCTACTCAAGGTAACTAGTAACTATTTATATATAGGAGTGTATTTACCCTGGGGGCGCGTGTGGTGCGTGTGTAATTTTTATTATTTGTTACTATAGCGGCATTCTATGAAAGTTTCAATTTTCTACCTATTACGGTTTACGAGATAGGTACAGCCCGTTGACAGACAGACTAACGGAAGAACGTATAAACTTACGGACGCGGAGACTTAATAATAGGATCCCGTTGGCACCATTCGGGTACGGAACCCTAACAACTAGCACGACACGGACATGATGAAATTAGTACCTACGTCATTCACCTCACAAAAATATTCTTATTGATCGACTAAACACATCGCTCAGTTTCGTTACAGATGACAGGCCCAGGCCTTACTTACCGGTTTTAAATTCTATCGAAAAAGTATTGCTACTTATGCTTAAAAATTAAGTAGGTATGTTTTTCCAGGTCAAGGACATGGTCTTGTCACTGGCCTTCCAGTATCAACTTGAAAGCAGAGACGTGCATTTAATTGGACACAGCTTGGGTGCACACGTCATGGGGCTGGCTGGCGAAAAACTTAAAGATGACAAGTTTATCGTGGCACGTGTGACGGGTAATTATTCTTCCACTTCTTCCTTTGCAAAATACTTGGCAAATCCATAAAGATTTAATGATTAACAGGGCTCTCTCCGTCACTCGTTTCCACTCGTTTCATACAATCATAGTTCCAATTTCATTTGAATACTAAGCAACCAAAGTCCATGAAATTTTGCAGACATATTCTAGAAACTAATATCTGTGTCTGTGGTGTTTTAGATTTTTCTAAAAATATGTAGTTTTAAAATTACAGGGGCTCCAAGATTTGTATGAAAATTTTTAAGACCGGGTAACTTTGAAACCGAGTATTTTAACAGAAATCTGGAAAACCACAGACATAGATATTAGTTTCTAGAATATGTCTGCAAAATTTCATGGACTTAGGTTGCTTAATATTCAAATGAAATTGAAACTACGATTGTATGAAACGAGTGGAAACGAGTGACGGAGAGAGCCCTCTTTTCAAGAAGACTTTTGTTACCTACTCGTTACTACTAGCAGGGTTCAGTTAGTACTCATAATAATAATAATTTTAATATCGAACGCGTAATTACTGCACTCGAAAACTATAACTAAACTGTCTAAATCTCCCACTCACAGCAATTTCATATTCTCAGGTTTAGATCCAGCTGGGCCATTCTTCGAGTTACCAAGCTATCTGCCGGGTATCACCAGCGAAGCAGCCTCTTTCGTGGACATCATTCACACTGACTGCGAGGCTCTGGGTTACGTCTCCGACATTGGTCATGCAGACTTCTACCCCAATGGCGGCAACTGGCAGCCACACTGCTGCGATACTCAAGACACATGTACGCACTCTACTTCATTTATATTTTTTAACTTATAAAGCAACCTACTGTGGGCTTTTAGAATTTAAAATTGCAGTCGTAAATCATGATTGTAGGCAAAAATTATGATATTTGGTTAAAAACTTAGGTACCCTAAACTCCCCCTGATATCCATGGCCTTATTTGGATCAATTAGAGAATAAAATTGATGCATGAGGTTTGCATCTGCAGGTTTGACCTCAGTGATAGATCACTGAAATAATTTTTATGTTTGTGTATTTTAGAGATTATTTTTTTCTATTACAGTGAGCTGTGAACACACGTGCGCCTACGTTTACTTTGCTGAGTCTATAAATAACGGCAGTGAATACACGTCCGTCAAATGTGATTCCTATATTTCGTACGAAATGGGTTCGTGTGGCAATAATGAAAAACAGTACATGGGACAATCCAGTTTGTCGACGGCTCGAGGCGCCTTCTATCTCGATATTAATTAATTATTATAAACAACTATTGTTAGAAATCTTTATGAATTGATATTGTATTTTGTCTATTATATAAATATATTGTAGTATCTATCCATTTAACAAGTGTAAATTAAAAATTTATAACACTCCCGACAAGTGAAGGTTACAGTAATAACTAGAAAAGAGCTGATAACTTTCACACGGCTGAACCGATTTTCTTGGATTATAGCTAAGAACACTCTCGATCAAGCCGCCTTTCAAACAAAAAAACTAAATTAAAATTGGTTCATTAGTTTAGGAGCTACGATGCCACAGACCGATACACAGATACACACGTCAAACTTATAACACCCCTCTTTTTGGATCGGAGGTTAAGAATACTATATAAAATGACATTAGTAAAGTTATTGTATTTTTTTTGTTTTACCTGTCAATGGACCGATAACATTGAGTGAACTACACAGCTGGGCTGATAACCCTGTGAGATTTTGATAATAATGTGATTGATATGATAACTGCTTTTCAGCTGGTACCAATATGGTATCATATCGTTAGGGGGTTCATCTGTGCTTTACCAACCTGCCCTATACGGTATTTCTTTTAAAAATCACGCTATTATAAAGGTGAAAGTTTTTATGTGTGTGTGTGTGTGTGTGTGTATGTTTGTTACTCCTTCACGCAAAAACTACTGGACGGATTTGGCTGAAATTTGGAATGAAGATAGATAATATCCTGGGTTAGCACATAGGCTACTTTTTATCCCGGAAAATCAAAGAGTTTCCACGGGATTTCAAAAAACCTTAATCCGCGCGGGCGAAGTCGCGGGCATCGGCTAGTTTCATCATAATGCCAAAGACCAAAGACGTTACAAAAAGAATTAAAAGTGGTCGAGCTGGCAAATGGCAATGTTATCACGCGATACGCGATATCTTTGATCACGTATCGACGTAATAGGTATACGAGAGAATTTTGACATCATCACAATATTTACAATGTGTTTTGCGTATGTGCTTGAAATATCATAATACCAATATCACTGTACCCAGTCTAAATATATAAAAGGAAAAGGTGACTGACTGATTGACCGATGTATCAACGCACAGCTCAAACTACTGGATGAATCTGGCAGGGCATGCAGATTGCTAAAATGACGTAGACATCCACTAAGAAAGAGTTTTTGAAAATCAAACCCGGAAATCAAAAAGAGGGGGTACAATAGGGGTCCGAAAGTGTAGTCTACGCGGTCTTAGTCGTGAGCTTAAACTAATATTACATATTATATACATACGGCAAATAGGTACCTATATTATTATTTTCGTCTAACATTACATGCCCCAATGTTATTGAAAATCAAAGCTGTTACGGAGAGAAACCTTGTAATTTTGTTCTGCTTCCAGCGAATGTACCTACCTACTTATCCGATTTTTTGCAATGTCGGGATCTTTCTCTGTATAATCTCAATTCGAATTTAATAGTTTCTAATTTTTTTTTTTTTTATAGAGTTTATCGATGAAATTGGAAATGTTCGCTACATAGACTTAAACGAACTGTGGACGAATTGTCTGATATAGATAAGGCTTCAACTCGTCGGCATAACCGTGACAATGTACATTTTTGGCTCTACACAAGGTGTGCTCTTGCATAATATTTATTTTATGCTTAGGCCAAAGAAAAATTCTTGAGGGTAGGTAACTAGGTAGTTAACTCTCTTAAAAAGATTCGAAATTACAGATGAATAACGAATAAAATATAATTTATGTTTAGAAAATTGGTATTTTGGCTAAGAAAATACAGGATGTAACAAGAACGCTAGCAAAAACTTAGCGTTATTATTATACTACCTAAACACAATCCAATGCCAATAACCATTTGCCTTATCTTGTAATTTTAGTGATTTAGTATTTTTCAAACCCGCAATTTATAGCGTGCAAAACTCGGGTCAATGCCCCACTTACGACGCGGCATTGACTTCGAGTGACCTATTTACGGAACGTTCATTGAACTCTAACTCCAATCAGATGTTTTATTTGCAATATATTGTAAACTTTTAAAAAATGCAGGATTTCTTAGTTTTTGTTCGTAGTTTTTTATGGTATCTTATCAGTAATCATCAGTACTATCACCTGTCTTCGTTTTTGCTAGCGTTCTGGTTGCACCCTGTATCTACCTACCTACCTGATTTATTAAATTAAAATGCACTAGGTATAAAATTCTACCACTGAGATACGCCCACCGCCCCACACTCCACGCGTATACATTGACATATTTTTTGGCATAGAAAGTACATATTAGTTAGGTATCTACCTATTTGAATTGATTACTTGATCTATAAGCTCAGCAGAATCGGCTGAGTGCCGCGGAAGGCCGCGCAGCTGATCCCGTTCTATAGAAGCATTGCTCGATCCTCATACTATAGGCAGTCAGTGTTCATTGTATGTACTTACCTACCTAATACAAATACATAAATTGTATTGTACTTACACAGTACAAGTGGTACACGTAAGACGACGTTTACATCCAACCTCGGGACAGACGACAGGATATTCCAATTGGTCTGCTTAGGAATTTCCTGTTTGTTTGCTTGTAACTAGTGTTGTTATGGATGTCCATATCCGTAACCGAAACTATCGGATATCCGAAATAAAAAAATATCCGTAACCGTAACTGAATCCGTAATAAAAGTTTTGGATAGTTTCGGATAGGGCGGAGTCTAACTAAATACTACACTCGTACGAATTAACTGTGCACTCCGCTGGAATGCGACACCTTCATCAGTTCAGATTTTACAGTTCCTTAAAAAATTAATATCCGTAACCGAAACTATCGGATAATCCGAAATAATTTAATATCCATAACCGTAACCGAAACCGATATTATTTTTTACTAATATCCATATCCATATCCGGATCCGAAATTATATATCCATAACATCCCTACTTGTAACTAACTAATCTCTAGTAGGTACTAAATTGAACGCATTTTACTTACTGTACAAGATCTAATCTTTAAAATAGTTCAGACTGTGTTACCGTGTCGTCGTTCGACATAGCCGTCATTTCAACCGATAGTCATCCACTGCTGGATCTCAACTGATAGACAAATAGGTCTCAGGCAGACTTTGCCATATAACAGTCGTTTTGTCGCTTTTATCCGGTGACTCGCTGAAGAAGTTGAGAATTGAATATGTCGATCGCGAGCATAGGCTACATTTTCTCGGATATATTTGCCATCGGGCCATGCCAACAGGACCATGTCCGTCCGTCTGTCTGTCAGCGGGCTCTATCTCGTGAACTGTAATAGGTAGAGTTAAAATTTTCACAATACTTATGTGTATTTTTGTTGTCGTAACCCCCCGTCCACACACTGCCCGTGTGGCATGGAAAGGAGCGAGGAACGGAGGCAGAGACGTAGTGTGGCCGCGTTACTCGCATGTTCCTCGTTCATGCCCATCGCTCCCTATTTTGTCGGTAAGTATGCAATAGCGCGCACGCTGGCACAATTTCGACGTCCATCGCGTTGCAAAGGCAAGCGACCTAGTGCGGCGCGTGAGCGATTAATTGCGCGAGTAGAGCAGTGTGGATGGGGGGTTACAACAGCAAATAATAAAAATTTCAAAATGGCCGCTATGCAAATTAAAGTGTTATTAATTCTTGTACGATCAGTGGTACGGAACCCTTCGACGAGATGTGAACAGTAAATTTATTTTCTTATACTTCGTTACCTTACCTAATGTTATAGTTAGGCAGGCATACCTATGTGGCTGCAGTTTGCACTTCAAGCACCTAAGTAATTCGGTAGATTTATTGCTGCAGTAGGCCTAAATTAAACTTGGTTGTTTTCGTTGTGTTGGATTGTATCTAGCTGGGCCATGTATGCAGGAGATGGCCGCTATTCTGCATATTCATGAAGCTTAACTACGCTTAGTTACTGGAGTCATTTAATTAGCAGCCGCCTACCATTTGGCTACGCAGGTGGATGTTGCGCTTACCTGCCTACTGTGTATACCAATATAGGTAGGTACGGTACAATGTAGAGATATACTTAGTAGGTATTTATTACGATAAAGCCACTTTAAGGTGTCCGAGAATCACACAAATATCTTCCTACCTATCTATCATAATAATATTATCGTCTATCTAATAAAAGAACACCTTTCAATATAAGTAGAGAGCCAAAAAATCAGTCAAGAGCGAGTCGAATTCGCACACAAAAGGTTCTGTATCCTCGTACTCTTACTTAGGTACCTATTTAACAATAAGGTACTCATCTATACAGTATTCGTTTAAATAAATCATGTAGGTAGGGTTCACAGAGACAGATTATGTAAAAGTGCCAGCTACCGGGGTCAGTTTTAAACCCATGGTTTCTATATTTTCCTCCGTAGATTGGAGTTGAGGTTTTCTTGTGAAAGTAAATGGGTAGGTACCTCACTTTGCCAGTAGATGTCACTTGTACTTACCTAGTAGATATTCGCACTACCTATTTATTCAGTGGATATTTGATATTTAATTTAGGTAGTACTGTACATATTAGCAGTACCTAGATTGCTTACATTCGCATTTTACTCACAAGTCACTCCATGGAAAATCTTAGTCTATATCTAGGTATCTAAGTCCAGCTCCAGATTGTAAAGTTTCGATTCAAATGTTTAGCGGTCAAAAGGAACCTTCGAAACAAACAGACAAACGTCACAGTGTATTAGGTACCATGGTATTATCCTTCTCACCTTATCATGCGAGCGAGCACTGATTTTGCTTACGTAAGAGCGCTGTCCTTGTCCCGCTCGATTGTCTTCGCTCAGACTTGTCCTACCGTTACCCACACATACGACTTGTGTGCGGATGAGCCGGTGTTCTGGTAGTAATTTAGTAAGGTGGTAAGGTAATTAAATAAGTAACCAGTCTGCAGGCTGTACCTAAGCATTGATGCCCCAGGTTCTAAGTGAAATAAAACACAATAAAAGTGCTAAAATCGTATGTATTTGTAAAACAGGTGGTATATAGGAATAATAGTTTATACAATAACTTTGAATAAAATACGCAATTATATAGCTAGAGGATAAAGAGATAATAACGTAAATATTTTAACGCTCAAGTACTATAAAAGAAGCTTTAATTACATTTTGAGTTATTTCAAATTAAATTATGTGTTTTTATAAGTTTTCTTGAGTTTTGACTTTTGACACGAGTATTATTTTATCCGAGACCAGATTATTATCACTTACATCTGATAATAACTGTAAAATTATTCATAAAAATGTATAGAAGCTTTATAACGTTCAATAGTGCTATAATTAATGATTAAACGAACTTACCTGTAAGTGAAGTTCTATCATAATTATACGAAGGCTTCGTACGAAGAGATTATATAGACTAGGTAGTATACGCGTGCATAGTGGATACCGTTCACTTTATTGAGATTTATGAAATATATTTTTAAAAATAGGGTAGGTTGATATACTATTGCCTTAACGCCCGTACGTCGCCGACTCATTTAGTTTAGAGTTTAGCTAATAAAATTATTTATCGCCTCATATTTTACGATTAAGGGTAAACGCGTAGCGTGAGGGTGGGAGGGTTACTATAATCTCTTCGTACGAAGCCTTCGTATAATTATGATAGAACTTCACTTACAGGTAAGTTCGTTTAATCATTAATTATACTTCATGCTTCGTACTCGAGATTATATAGACTAGGTAGACTTTTAGAGATAAGATTCGTAAAATATGAGAAAGCGTGTTGTTAAAAAAAAATTTTGATTTAAATGTTACAAATTATCTATTATATTTTTAACAAATAACTATAAAGAGTATTTCCTCTAATCATAAACAATAACTATTGAGTTAATATAAGAATCAATTAACAATTTATATTTCTTTTGAGTCATTTATAATAGACCTGCTAAAACAATAAATGTTTGGGCCTTAATAGGCCGAATGTAAAAGCTAGCAAAAGTATGGGAACTTGAGTTCCAGCCTGCAGTTTCCATAATTTGATGCACTTACTGAAAGACCTAATCTTTGTGCAGCATGTCGGAAAAAACGTATAAGTATCAATTCCGCTTTGGCTCAAGGAAACTTGATAAAGTTTGTGAAAAAATTGTTTTTTTTTTTTTTTTTTTAAACTAATGAACAATAATTATTGTTCTGCATTTTTCCAGAGTGATTTAGTAATTTTTTTTTTTTTTTTTTTAGTAAATGTAGTATGTACCGTTATTCCCGGACTAAACTGTGATTTTTCTTTAAAATGCAGGAATGACTAAGAAGGGTTGGTTTATTCCAACCATCTAGGGTTTTAATAAAATCTAGTATATTTATTTGATATCTGATAGATATATGTTACAAACTTTTATTGTTGATAAAGTTTGCACTTTTTGTGCAGTAATGAGTGCTAAAAGAGTAACTAATTTTTAAGAAATTGTTTCAAGATTTATGATTTAATTAATGTATAAGTTACCTAGGTAATTTAAGACCAATGACGTACCTATTCCATGTATCGTCATACTTTGGCCGCGTTGATCAAGAACGACAAACGTCCTTAAAAAAAATCTTTTAACATCGTCGTACAACGCTATAGCTGACCGATATGAATTTAATGTCCCATATCGAAAAAACTTTATCATATATCGTAGTTACCAAAGCTTTAATATCGGGCATTGGTACTTCAGACATATTCAAATTATTCTGATTACAATAAAGGAGCCACTTTTTGTAGCATTCTTCATATTGTTTATAAGTGTTTTCTGACAGAGAGCTCATAACGATATCCAAAGATGGACCTGGAACACTTCTCCGAATGGATAAGACTCCTGCCACCAGGTAGAGTTACCTACGTGGTGGCTACTGCAATCTTTGGATAAGATTAATCCATTGTCAGCCATAAACATTACAACGTTTCTAACACTAAAATATTTTTAAACAGTGGATGTCATGGCTGGGTAGGCCAGTCTATAACAATCATTATACCTTTGGAATTATCATAAATAATTTAACATAACGATTTAAAAAACCATAGTAAATGGAGGAAATGCATAAAAACAAAGATTAAACCATGAAATAGTAAAAGCTGCGTACGCACGTGGATCACTGTGCCATGAGACGTATCTCTGACATTTATTATTCAACAATCGATTTGTAAATAAATCTATATTTGGAGAATCAAGCTTATATATAATTTAAGCTTTAAGCGTAGGTAATCTACAAGTTGCCATTCAATATTTGGATGCACACTTACGTCTAGACTCTTGGTCTGGTTTAGAGTTCTCCGAAGAGCTAATAAATGAAGTAAAAACATACAATTTTCGGTTTTCACA
Organism: Maniola jurtina; assembly: GCF_905333055.1. Lineage (NCBI taxonomy): Eukaryota > Metazoa > Arthropoda > Insecta > Lepidoptera > Nymphalidae > Maniola > Maniola jurtina. The sequence continues at coordinate 9,552,074 of NC_060032.1, forward strand.
CCATTGCCACAGCTGGTTTGTATTATTTTGTATTAACATTAATTGTCAAATGTCTAAACCCATTGGATTAACGTATGAAATTGCTGTGGTTATTATCAATTAGGAAGTGTAACCTGTGTGTAAACAGTTTTTCGGCAAATATTTTTAGACGAATGAAGGGAGCTAAAATTTCCAAAAAATGAATATATGCATTACATTCATTGCCATTCCATAAGTCACTAGCTCTTTGATCTCCACAGGCAAGGCCACCCAGTCGTTGAGACATCAGAAAAAAATTATCCAGGTAATTGTTTAATATTAATTTTACATACTGGCTGGCCAGTAGTACGATCCCACCATTCAAACTCATGTTTTGATGTACTTTGTATATTCATGAAATTTTCAAAATAACTTAGGTACTTACACCTATTAAAAAGTTTTGTATTAAGCCAACCGTACTGAACAGCAGAGCAAGCAGATATACCAATAAACGAAAAAACTGGCAAACACTCTAATTTACGGTTGATTTTCGAAATTTTTATAATTTCTGATTTGATTTGATTCTATTAAGTTTTGTGACTTGAAAATTTTCTATGTCTACTATATAATATCCTCAGAACTTTTAACATGGATTAAAATTACTTTTCTCATTATTTATAATGAAAAATAGACTCATAAACAAGTTTCTGGTTTGTTGTAAGTTTCGATGACGTTTCATAGTCGTATCCAATAAGACAAATATCGTCTAAGTATAAAGTAGACATGTTTTAGCATGTTTTCAATAACTACTCCCGTTTTCATAACTTTATAGAACACAAAAGGAGCAATAATATTTTAAGCCAAAAGGCCTTAAATTCATAAATAGAATTATTAAACGGGAACCTGAGATAACTTTGATTATCCTCATGTATCTTAAGTTAAAAAATACACGTCTTTTAAGTCTATTGTGCACATCAAACTATTATTTTTCATATTAATTTTAGAAAAGTTCTTAATTCTTTCAGCTTGAAATGATTCGTATCTGTTTTGTTTAATGATTTTAAATCATAAATAAAGCACCTCTATCCATTAATTATGTAGGTATTATAAGAATGTTACCTACTGAGCTTTACATTTTGAAATAGCGTCTAAGCTATTAAATCATTTACTAATAGCATCATAAAATGTACTCTTTATTTGCTATAATATACATTATACACGGTTACTAAGAGGTACTCTTTGGACTGGTGAATACCCGTGGCGAACACGAATGTGAAAAAGGAATTTTGTAATCCTTGATGTATGAAAGAACCACAGGGTTGTTAGTGATCATATAGACCATACCTTAAATAGATTTTTTAGCCAGCAGGTTTTACCATGTTTATCGACGTTTATAGCTCGCTGCTGTGCTACTGCTTCGAGTAGTCTTACCGACTGTGTTTGACTTGCCGATTCGAGGCCATCGCTGGTCCTTGTGGGTCTCACTGGCCTGCGAGCCGGGCCTTGACCCTTCTAGTATGAACTGGCAGAATTTGGAAATATCTTGGGTACTGGGGATCAGTTCCTGATCTATGTATGGCTTTTGCCGACTTCGACGTCTCAAAAGGTCCTCGCCGTAAAGAAACCTGTTCTAGCTGTTCCTGGAGCTCTTTCTTTACTCCGCACATAAGATAATTTCTCCTTGCAAGGGCGCTTTCTTTGCCGTAAAGCGACGCGCCCGTTCATAGTTTGAGCAAAGTAGTATATCTCTGTTTTAAGAATAACAGTGTGATTCATAATTACAACTAATAGCCGAAGACATATTAGCTTGATTGTCTTTTATTGCTTTATCGCGTTGTTACAGTATATGAAACAGTTGCTTTTATCTCTGCGTTTAATATTGGCGGATAGCTATCAACTTGAAAGTTTCAGAAGTTAAATATTTTTCATTTAGCTACTTACACTGTTGTTTTATTAGACTCACAGTGGTGCAATACTGGAACTTAATACAGAAATCTTTTTGTACTTCCTTGCCAATTTTTTATCAATGGTTCTATATGAAGAATATCTAGATATCAATAATATCCACAACTCACTATTTAGTTACTAGTTTAGTACTAGTTTTCAGCTGTAGGTATTCCGAATAGAATATTCCGAAGAATCAGTTTTTATTCATAAGTTCTTTAGAAGAACCATATTCTAGCGGAAGTTTGGATAGAACCGCACTTGAAGTACCCGGGCTTGAATTTGGGTTTATTTCCGGCTCTTGTTCGTTAAACTCCGTTTAAGATCCTTAAACTCCGTTTAAGATCGGCGTGACGCCATCATTCTTTTATTCTATTACTTCTTTACTTTATTATTCTTGTATTCTACTATTCATAATTTTAATAGATAGCTACCGCATAGTAAGTCATATAGTTTAAATAGACTTCTACTTAAGTGAATAATATGCAGTGAGAAGCAGTCCCAATACAAAAGCAAGTACTGCCCACAAACTAACCAATAAACAGTAAGAAACAGTCCCAATGCAAAAGCAAGTACTGTCCACAATACTGTGTGTTTCGTAAGAAAACACATTCACTAAGGTTTATTAATAAACAGTAAGAAACAGTCCCAATGCAAAAGCAAGTACTGCCCACAATACTGTGTTTCGTATGAAAACATGTTCAATCAAGTTTATTAGTTATCACGAGTAAAATAAACAGTAAGAAACAGTCCCAATGCAAAAACAAGTACTGTCCACAATACTGTGTGTTTTGTAAAAAACATATTCACTCAGGTTTATTATTTATCACGAGTAAAATAAACAGTAAGAAACAGTCCCAATGCAAAAACAAGTACTGTCCACAATACTGTGTGTTTCGTAAAAAAGAAACATATTCATTTAAGTTTATTAGTTATCACGAGTAAAATAAACAGTAAGAAACAGCCCCAATGCGAAAAAACAAGAACTGTCCACAATACTGTGTCCCTGCTCAAGGGTTAGTACTTATTCACAAAATTAACCGTCTCGTGTAATTATTGAAGAATCAGTCACAACGTAGGTACTGCCTACGATACTAATTTCTCGAGTTCGTATCATCCATCATTCGTAATATCCAACCTTACCTTGATAATCCAACGGTGCATTTTAGCATGTATGTGAAATCTACGATGAGCCAAATCACCATCAAGTATTAAAAATTAATACGCTCGTAGGGTCGACGCTGTTTTCGTCGTAATTTCCTTCCTAACTTTTTAATTTTTTCTTTAATACTTTCACATTTATCACCATTATGTTTAAACATTATAAAAATGATACTTCGTTACCTTTTTTACAGTTTAAATATCACTTTAAATAACACTTTCACATTAAGCTAGGCGAAGGCGTAGTGGAACGGTAGCGCACTAAAAAGCGAATGAGTCGGCGACGTACGGGCGTTAAGGCAATAGTATATCAACCTACCCTATTTTTAAAAATATATTTCATAAATCTCAATAAAGTGAACGGTATCCACTATGCACGCGTATACTACCTAGTCTATATAATCTCGAGTACGAAGCATGAAGTATAATGCTCTATAAGTATTCAATAACGGCTCCATAACGTATAACAGGCGAACCCTACCTGCCTACTATAAACCCTTATTAAAGAACAAGATGGCCGCCGTCTAGTCGTCAGATGACAGCTGATAATTTGATTGAAGTGAGGTTATTAGTTATTTTGGTTGATTCTAGTGTCATTGCATTGTAATTTGTAATTAAGTAATTTGTACATAATTTGTAATTATTCTCATATCAAAGTATCATAATGCAAGCTCTGCAAGCTATAGCCGCCATTGAGTATGTCGAAAACTCTACACGTCGTCGTCGGAAGCGGTACCAGAAGAGATATGACCCGTTTTCTTTGCCGGATATCGACTTTAAACGGCGATACCGCTTCAATAAAGAGGATACAAGGTTCATTATTAATCTCGTCAGGCAAGATTTACAACTCGATTCGAGAGGCTGTGGCACTTCACCAGAGTTGCAAGTTTTAACTGCCATAAGATGCTGGGGACGTCGTGAAGTAAGTCCTTACTTAATTTCGAAGTTCCTATTCATGTAATTATTCCTTTATATATGTGATTTCTTCTAACGTGTAAGTACTTTTTTGTCTAGGTTCAAGAAGATGGGGGAGATTTACATGGGTTGTCTCAACCAACTGTAAGCCGCATTTGTGCCAGAGTTGCTCGCGCGATAGCTCGGCACTCAGCGACTTATATAAAAATGCCTCAGACTCCGATAGAACAGTTAAAAGTTATAATAAGGGATTCTTATGAATAAAACTGTAAGACTCGAAATCTCGTTTTCTTAGTTGAGTTGTATGCACTTATGCAGAAGGGTCTGGGAACCCACTGCATTATTACCCAAAGAGAACTCCTGCTATTGTGATTAGTGGATAGGGGTCCACTAATCACGTAATGACACGTAAGCAGCAGAAATCTAATATATATAGGTAGTATAAAAAGAAAAGCCGACCCGACTGACTGATCTATCAATGCGGAGCTCAAAAACTACTGGACGGATCAGACAGAAATTTGGCATGCTGATAGAAGAATTATTACATAGAAATCCGCTAAGATAGGATTTTTGACAATTCAACCCCTAAGGTGGTACAATAGGGGTTAGAAATTTGTGTAATTTACGCAGGCGAAGTTGAGGGCAAAAGCTAGTACGACTATAAAGAAGAAGAGATATAGGCTAACAAGCTGGATTAATTAAATTACATAATTTACTTTATTATTCAATAGCCACAAATTGGATAACTCAGGCATGCTCTACATTCGCACTTTAATTAATGGTCCCTTAAATAATAAGATGGCATCAACTCATTACTTCTCTCATTCAGCACAATTTTATACTTATGAAAATTTAATAAGTAAAAAAAGGTTATTTTGTGCCATAAAAATATGTTTATCATATTGTACTAGACGAGGTTGGGGATGAGTTTACGTAGCAACATAGATTAACCAGTTTTACATCAAAAAGTGCTCTATTTTATCCTTAAATGCATCCTCAATTCATATATTAACAATGTTTTTGTTTTATACTATCAAGTACTATAAATATTTAAAAAAAAACTTATTTTATTCCCTTATTAATGGTAATAACAGTTACAATCTAAATTAAAATAATAATATTTTACATAATCATATAACATAACATGATTAATATTATACACAACTTTGACTTTTGAGACAACTTATAATTATGTACTAGAAGTAAATGGCATATCAGTAATAATCATTATATCACAGTTTAATACAAAACTGGTTTAACATGTAAAATTGAAATCAAATCAAATGTAACAAAATATACGATAGATACAACAAACATTTAGAAGGCACTAGTAGCGTTTTTTATTACTTTGTCAAAATACTGTGCAAAGTTCTTAAACTTGTAATCTCAGTAGGTACTGCTAGAGGCTCAGTCGAGACAAATCTAGTTTGATTTTTTTCAAATCCAATCTCATTTAAAAGCTAGTTTTTTGTACGTAGCGACTAAACAAAAATTTTCTTAAACAACAACTTGCATTTTTGTATTGAAGTTCTCTAGAATTGAAATAGAAGCTAACTTCTGAAGTTTTAGCATATTTTGTTGCTGTGCACATTGGCTAATATCGCCTGAGTGTCTACGAGTAGCTTCTCTAGCAGCAATAGCAACTAAAGTATCTAAAGCTGCTCTATGGCAGCAAATTTTTCGGCAGATGAATTATTGCTCAACGCGTCCATTAGGATACTGACCCGCCTGCGTCCATCTCAAAGGATGTAATATGATAAAATCAAGTAGCACACTGTTGAAAAGAAGCGATCGCTCTGGCGATCCAAAGGACGTCCAGCCTTAGATGTGATTGTTATTCTTGTTATTATCATTATCAAATTGACATTTCACAATGGACTTTTTAAATTCAACTAACTAATGAATCACTCTAACTTTCAACATATTGCACAATTATTTATCTGATTACTAAAATTACAATCAGATGATTCACTTTCACAGATAAGTAATATTAAAAAGTAAACTAATATTACCAGTCAAACACCATAGGTGTAAATATATAACAATTACAGATAAAATATTGCAAAATTGTTATTCTTTAGTCTTTTGAATACAATTATTATTAATGTTTATTAATACACTTAAATCAATCTCAACATTATTTAATAACATGTTTTGGTCCTTCACCTAAAAAGATAAAAATATTCCTTTTATCTGATCAATCTGGGTTATAACTTATAAGGAACCCAATGTGAAAATGGCAAGTATAAAGGATGACCAAAAAATAAAATATCATAATACAAAATAAAATAATGTGAAATTTGCTAAGTAATTAATATACCACAATAATAATTTGTTTTTAATAATCTGGATCAGTAGCAGATTAAATAAGGTTACTTATGCAGTATTATTTAATATCAAAACTGTAATTTAAAAAAGCTTCAGATGCAGAAACTTTGGTGAGCAGCTTAACTTGACCAATATATTATAATTATATTAGGTACCTATAAATATATTATTAAGCAACAATTGCTTTGATTGTTCTTTCGATGTCCATCCTACACATGGGGCAATTTTCTAACTGGTTTTGTGAACATGGCTGGCAGCAACACATGTGACCACATGGCACAAAAACTATTTCAGACTTAGCATCCATACACACTACACATTCACCATCCACTATTGAGCTTTCTTTATCATTGATATTTAGAACTCCTGAACAATTTAGTTCTTGATCAGATTTTGAAGGTGCGCTTGGTTGGGTGCTACTATTGGGTTCTGCTATATTATAGTTCTGACTTTTAGACTGCACATACAACTGTAAAGCTCTCAAAATACTTTCTCTGTCTGAGCTTAGAGTTACTCCACTCTCCCTTAAATTCTCATTAGTGATATTTAATAAGGATTCACTAGAAAACAAATACTTAACCAGAAAAGGCAAACAATGTATCACACCTTCTTGTAAGAGGTAGTTTGCAAAAACAGGGTCTAACTTCCGAACATTAAACAATGATTTGGGTGCTGAATCCAAGAGTTTTTGATAACTTTTGAGCCAAAAATCACTAGATCTGACACCTTCAGTTTCTACTTCCTTTAAGGTATCAATTAATTGCTTCCTTCTTATGTTTCTCTGATCCAGGAGGTTGTCCAACAACTCTACCAAATGAATTCTTTGTTGTAAAAGTTCATTATAATTAAAGGCAATTTGCATGTTCTTTTTCTCTTGTTCAATTACACTAAGCCTTGCTAAGTTTGTAGAGATAAGTGATATTTCCTGATTAAGACTCCAACTTTTGGCATCAACCTTTTCTAGAAGGGATGAAACAATCGCTTTCTGAATATCTTGATCTTCTAGAAGTGTTTGAACTAATGTGGTACGAGACTCATCTTTAGCATTTAAGAGTTCAGATAACTTCATTGCTCCTTCGGTCTCCTGTATTAACATATTTTCTTTAATGTTATTTAGGTCATCCTTATAATATTTTTTATACATTTGAATAGAAGAATCTTTTTCTATAAGCTCTTCCATTGCTTTTAAAATATCTGCCCTCCTTACATTATCATAATTTTGTCGAGTGATCTCCAGCAGGCGGTCATGTTCAGCTTGCTCGTAAGCCAGCTGTTGTTGCACCACCTCAGGTTGCAGTCTATCAATTTGAATAAAGTTTTTAACCAAACATTCAATTTCCTCTTCTTCCATCTGTATAGCTTTCATAAGCTTCTGCCTCTCTACTTCTCTTACTTCTTGTACTTTAGCTATCTCACTATCCAAATCTTGTTGTTCTTGTATAATCTTAGACAGAAATTTTTCTCTTTGCTGCAGATTAGCTTTGTGAATTTTATTTTCTTGTTCAATCATTGCAGCTTCTTGCTCTTCCCATGTTATTCCTAATTGTTTTTCAAAAGGATTATGATTCATGTTTGGTACTTGTGATGGTGAAATATCAGAAGGTAAGGGTGCTACATATTCAATATTCATTTCAGAACATAGATACTTCATAATTTCTATAGTCCCTTGTGTGGCTATGTATGATGGTGGAAAAGTAAAATTGTCACCATTCAATTCAATAGACAGCAAATTAGTAGCAAGACACAGCTCTGGGCAAAGTTTTGTGAGGTGCTTGTTATCAGATATCTTTAACTGTCTCAAACATTTGAGATTACATAATCCAGGGTTCAAATGTTTCAATTTGTTATTAGATAAGTCCAAAACTTGTAAGCACTCTAAAAACTTTATTCCATCAGGTATAGATTCAAGAAAATTATGTTGTAAATATAGCTCTGTTAGACTTGCCAGATATCTTATGCTATTCGGCAATCGAAAAAACTGATTACAACTTAAATTGAGGACTTTAATGAGTAACAGATCTGACAGCTGCCCACCTTCTTCTAAGGATTGCAGGCGATTGTTATGCAGATATAAATTGTCTTTTCTAAATACCTTGCATATAGAAAATATACCTGACGGCAAACGCCGAAGGCAGCAGTCTGACAAATCGAAATCAGGTTCAGGTGATTCTCGGGCAAGATATAATTTCCTTTCTAATCTTGCTCGGGCTTCCTGAGGATTGTGTGCATTTTTCCCAAACAAGAACATCATATTGCGTTGTTGTACCGATACAGTACTACCCATTAAAATATCACAAAATAAAAGTTAAAACTCACGATAAATACGAGTTCCACTGTGTCACCGACGGCAAGCTACCATGGTTGATATATTTAGTTCATCGCTATCTTAATATCATATTAATGCTCAAAACGCGACAGTAAATTAGTCAGGCTACTATAATTATTTATAAACATTTGTTTTTCCTATTCTTTTCAAAACACTTGACATCGATTTTCTCAGCCCATTTTTTATGACTCACGTCAATGTCACAGTTCACAGTCAATTGTCAAAATAAATGTTTATGTCAAAGTCAATCAAGTTTGACACTTGATACTACAGTAGAAACGGGTAACATTGGTACAGTAGACAAAGTAAGTAAATACCTATATTTTATATTATAAAATATGTGTTCCTAGAGATTACTCCGAAGTTATTATGTCTACTCGATAACAAAAAAAAATTGGTTTAGGTACTTTTTCGATTCTCACGTCTTTTCCGTGTTCAGGGACAGGAGGAACACAAAATTGGAAATTATTTATTACAGTAGGTATTCATTGGTTTTGTGGGAGGTACCCTGAATTGTTTTTCAAAATTTTAATGTATTTGTGTAGCGGTAATAGTTAGGTAGGTACTGTGCTAAATTTTAACTTTACAGCTCATTAACTAGGTATATTTTTAAAATGGCTGTGACACACAGACAGACGGTCTACCTGCAAAAATTAATGAGCATCAAAATAAAGTAACGATATTCCTGCACTCATTGAGCCGACAGAGATTATATAATGTCGTCAGACGATCTGAAAGAAACTGCCCTTAGCTAGTACCCTTAGAGTTCGTCCTGTTCGTTCCTTGTTTTGCTACCGATACGTCTAGATGTACATATTAACCTCGATGTCTGTATGTAGTTATGCCCTTTTATGTCAAAGGGGTTTTTATGCCGCCACTGAAGCCGAAATATTACAAACATTCCTCTTTGAAGACTAGAAAAATTACAACGATATTTCAGTGGCTAGCTACTGGATACTACAAACAGTTCTTGAAACAACTGTAAGGAAAACGTTATTTTAAATAAGTTATTTTAGAATCGGATCATTGGGTGCAATACCTATAAATCATCGATGCTATAAATAAAATGAATAATAACAACAACAAATATTTTAAAACATTTATTATTTAAGTCCTAAAGCCCAGTCAATTAAGCTCAAAAAATAGGGGTAAGGTTACATTAACTCTCATAGAGCTGAAAATACAAATATTTGGAACACCATTAATAATATTAAATAATAATAATAAATGAAAATATGTAAAAAATCCCCATAGATCTAACATTTGCAAAAAAATTATTCAAGGTCAAAGTTCGCACATATGGGTTTTTTGCGTTTTTCAGCCAAACGCTAAATTTTTGTTGTAGTAATTGTTCGGAGTATTAAATAAACAGACTGATATGAAAATACTTTTACTTTTATTATAGCTTCAGTAACGTAAAACGACCATTTCACCTGTTTGAATCTTAATAATTCAGAAACGACGAATCTTAAACAATTTTTATAGATAATTGCATGATCTACAATTTTGTTCTACTTATTTTGAAAGTAAAACTTACCGTTTGGCTGAAAAACGCAAAACCCCATATTGGCGAACTTTTTTTGTAAATGTCAGATCGATGGAGACTTTCCGCATTTCTTTAATTATAGTGTTCCAAACATTCGTACAAATTTTTTGCTCAATGAAAATTATTGTAACTTAGAATGTCTATTTTGACCGGGCTATTATTAGATATCTTCTAACTTAGAATCCAAAATCACATAATGAGAGACAAATTGCTTCACCATTTAACTACCTAACATTAACAATTTATATAAATATAATTATTTAGTCCTATGAAATAGTCTTATGTACTTATTCAATAATGTCATCTATAGTATTCTACTGTAGATGGGTTTCGGTCTCTGTAAGATTCACGTTTCAGTTGGTCACTATTGAACCATTTTCCGAATTTCGGAAATTCTTTGCTAAAATATGAATAGTTTACTTGCTCTTGATCAGCCAATGGATAATAATTACCGAGAGCATTAGCGTGTTTAGGTTTTGTACTATCTTTTCTATACCAAATGCTATTATCTGGTAAGTTTTGACCTGTAAGACTTTTTGAATCAGATATTTCCAAAGGTTGGTTTAGAAAAGGGACCCGTCCGTCAAATTCCCTGTGTTTATTATGTTCTAATTTTTGATTAACATCTGCCGATGACGGTCCGTTAATAACGTAGTTATTGATATTTTTTATATTATCATTAATTAAGGGTGAAACTAAAAACGAATTAAATTTATTTTCTTCTGATTCCTTAATTAAACGCATTCTCGGATCGCTGTTATCATCTTCTTCGGGTAGTCGAAGTGGATTATCATGAGTGTTTTCTATGTCCGATAGTATACGAATTAAATCTTCTGTTATGTTATCATTTTGTGTATCATATCCTTCTACGTTCCTACCATCTTCTTCGTCATCGGGTTTTATTGCTCGTAGATTTTTAAATTCATATTGTTCTTGTGGATTAGCTGCTGTAGCAGACTTTGCATACTCCTCCTCATCTGAAGAATCACGAGATTCATAACTGTATGGGTTCACTTCTTTTCTAACTCCAACTCCTTGAACAAACGCCTGCTGCGGCAGTTCTTCCGTCGTTTTACTAAAATAATCAAATATAGGAAATTGAGGTAAATCTTGCATTTGTCTTTTTTCTGGCCTGGGCAATCTTATAATCACTATGTTACCTTGTTGGTATCCTAAGCCATGCCCTTCAAATGGCTTGCTTTCAGCAGCCGTCATCAGCTTTATCGTCACTTTTTTCTTTGGAGTATCGCTACTGTCTTCAATCAATAGATCTGGATTTGCATTGCAATACATTATGTTAAGCTTTTGCTCGTCTTTATCAGATAGACCTATCCTCTGCCCAATTACTGCACCAAGCTGAAACAAGCAAAACACACGCTATAAAAAGTACGCTCTTTTAAGTTCCATCCATATAATCATTTATTCTGTCGAAAATTGTATCCAATAAATTCCTTAATTCACCTTTTTAGGTATTAAAGTGTCTAGACCATTCGAAGAGAAAGCTTTGCGACTATAATGCAGGACACTGTCGTAGTCGTAACCGACGCCAAAATCCGACACCGCTAACGAATTGTACTTTCTGAAATTGTGTCTGGATGCTGAAATAAAAATAAAATGATATCTATTAATCGTGTATGTGAAGAATACTTACCTACTATGAAAGTATACAATAAATAGGTATCGAAATAGAATTAATTTACTATAGGTAACATATGCAAAACCCACGGAGTGCCTTGAGTTCTCAAAAGCTTATAACTGCTTGACTTTCCTTTTTGTGTTCTTACTAGGTAAGTATATCTTGAAGTTGTTGACAGCGTACCTAGGTACCAGTTGTACCTAGGTAGCTAGGTACTTCGATAATAAAATCATCATTACGCAATCCTGCATTGTCTAACTGTAAAGTATTGAGTATGTGAACAGATATACGATTGACGGTGAGTATTTCGTATTCAAATCACACAGGTATAGTGGTGAATTACTAAAACCGTTATCTAATTCTGTACAGTACAGTGTACCTACCTACACGTTTCTGCAGATATCATTTTCCGGTTTCATCATACAATTTCATTGGCACAATTAATGAATATTTTTAAAACATATATTTTTTTATTTGCTAAAATATAGTATTTATAACTTACATTGGTCTTAAATAATAGGTGAAATCACATATTTTGCCAAGCATGGCGTGCAAAATTTATTGAATTTATTTAATCCAGCATCTCATCTCATAAGTCATCATGCAAAAGTAACTTAAAATTATTATTCTATGCATTTTATTTACAATTTGTCATTAGGCCATCACATATCCTGCCAAGCATGGCGTGTATTGAACCCAGCATCCCATACTTAGGTAAGTAATTGAGCAATATTTTTATTTTTTTAGTAATTTCGTTCAATTTACCGTTCATACATTCTTTGTAAGTTACAGTCTACTCACGTTTAATAATGTTCTCCCACAACACATCGATGTAATCGTCTCTATCGGGACTGCTCTGCATGTGGTAGAATCCAAGCGTATGTAATAGCTCATGTACAACAGTTCCGTGGCGAAAACAACCTCGGCCGACTGGGTGGCGACGAAAGAGGTTCATAACTTGATAACCTCCTTGGTAACCAACTTGTGAAAAACATCCACGTCTGCTACCCTATTAGAAGAATAAGATAAAGTTGAAATCTGCGATCGTCTTAATAAACGCTGAAATATTATAATCAAATTGTTTTTCAGTCGCTTGGTATATTTTAATGTTGTAGTAGATATTTTATATTATGAACTCAGAATTTTCTTTTCCTTCATTTGACATCCCACTCAATACAGAAGCAAAAGAAATTTTTTTGAGACCCCTACTTTTTTTGATGTAACATCCGTTAGGTCTTTTTTTTCGTGTAAAATATAGCCTGTCACTCGGGTCTTTATAACGAATCAATTGACACCTCATTCATCAAAATCGGCCCAGTAGCTTAGGCGTATACACACAGGGGAATATTATTTCGGAGTTTGCTTGGGTAAATAAAATATTGCTATTATATTAATAAGAGACGTGATCATGAAATGCAATCTCACCTGTATAACTACTGCATCTTTATCGCCTTTTACATAGGGTCTAAATTTGACACAAGAGGCACGGGCCAAATCAGCCATACCTGTTTGTATTGCTTCTACTTGAGCACTATCTGCAAAAAATTGAAGTTATTAGGCAATTTCTTTGTAAACGGTGAACCCACAGAGAAATTGCAGCTTTTTACGAATTTTGTCGCAACAATGTAACAATAGATACTGTACGACATAGATGCTGTAACTAGGTGTAGGTAGGTACCTATTTGCACGCTAAACGTTTACCGTGGTGAAACTTAGTAGGTAGATACTTGCCATCTTTTCTGATTACTTAATACACATGAGGATATAGGTACAGGTTCAGTTTAATAAAAAGCAAACACTTCAATAAAATATTCTATCACTTGCCTACGAAAAATAGAACCTCCAAAAAAAGTCTAAAATTTTTAGCACATACATAACTGGATATAGGACGAGAAATAGATCTAAACACTAAATCATTCTTATCATATAAGTGAACTTACTAAAGTGGTCTGGTTGTATAAAATAAATGACCTCATTGTTCGGCCAGCGTTTTGTACTATCTGTCAACCCATTTCTTGCTAATCCCTCCGCTACATTAGTGAGAATCATTCTTCTTTGCTTCTCATTCAAAATCAGATCACCTTCGAATTTCCCACTCGTTTCCCATGCATTGTCTTGTATGAGTTCGTCTTCATCGATCTCGTCATTTGGTAAGTTACCTTCAACAAAGTTATTAATTTTCAATTTATAGTTTTTTTTAAATAAAGAATAAAGATTAGCTCTATATTAGAAACTGGCGTTTTCCCACGACTTCGTTCGCGTCAATTTATAACGTAATAAGCGGGGATCTATTTCAGTGAAAGAATTTTAGAATCGGATCATTAGTTCCAGAGATCCAACCACCCACATCCAAGCTTTGCCTCTGTATAAGCAATATTAGTAGAATTGAATAGAAACATTTTTAACTAAAAAAACTTTAACAAGTGTTTTTGAATCGTCAAAAGAATTTACCACTGGTTCGGAGTGCCATTCCTATCGAAATTCTCCTACAGCAAGAAACTCGGCGGTTGCTCTTATCAAATGTTCAATTAACAATGAGTTATTATAACGTAAACGAAGAGAGTAATATTTACAAATACAGTAATATTGCAAAAATTTTATTAACAACTTACTTTTCACATTTTGATCCAACTGAGATGTTTCTCTAAGAAAATTGCTAAAATCCTCTAGTTCGTTCAATGACATCGCAAAACACTTAAGCACACACACATGGCATATAACTAAATAACTAGGCCACTTCATATTTAAAACTCTTGTCGTTATATTACGTGAAATTGAAAACTAAATACATTAGTATGTTTGTCCCCTCGTCAACATTCAGAGAATCGGCTAAAAGTGTGCCACTTTAACGGTAGAGCCACATTGCACTGTTTTGGTAACGCTACAGACTAGCAAGTTGCGATCGAAACTTTTCGCGCTATAGGCAGCGTAGTTTTTGCCAAACAAAACCCACCGAGGCGGGTCGGGAATTAATATAGTGTTAGATACGACCATTTCACAAGTCGCTGTCTCGCTACTGTTGATGCAGCTTGCGACAGCGCGTTCGGTGACAACGGCCCGTTCCTCCACTACAAGAAAGAGTATGAAAAATTACTACATCTATTGCTAGACTTTCTGTAAAAAATCATTTTTGGTAATTTATTCGCCCCCTCGACATACTACACGCAACTTGGTATAATAAATAACACGCAGGTTATACTATTTGGTCTAGTTATTTCGATTAGGCACAGTTTGCAATGTAAAAACAGTGCAAAACATTCAAAATAACGACTTTAAAGTAAAAAATAATAATAAAAAAGAAACCTGACAGCCGGGTGGGTATTTCAGTCTAAAAGTTGGCTAAGTGCGAGTTGGGCACGAAGGGTTCCGTACCATCGTACAAGAAATAACCCTATTTTTTTTTCATGGTAACCATTTTGTTTTTTTTTTATTAGTTGTAATAGCGGCAATTAACACATTCCGTCATTTCAGCTCTTAACTTATTACGGTTCACGAGGTACAGTCGGCTGACAGACAGACGGACGAACGGACGGCGCAGTCTTAGTAATAATCTTGACACTCTTCGGGTACGGAAGTCTAAAAACTAACGTTGTTTTTAGTAATACAGACAGATGATTACCTAAATATTTAGGTATATTTTTGGGTTGCCTTCTACCTATATCACCATAACTCTAAATTCTTTTAATGAATTTAATAGTATGTATCTAATTCCGTTATTAAATAATTCAAGTAAGTAAGTATAAAAAATCGAACACAATAATTCTCAACAACTTCAACAATCTCTTCTACATCGGAATGTTGCAAAAATATTCAAATAGGTACCTACTTAAACTTTATAAAGCTATCCACTGTTGGCGGTAGTAGTAACATTGGCAGTAATATTGAATAACACCCGACATTGTTAAAGTCATAGCCCATTAGAGCCACCCGGCACCCAACCAGCACCACCTCGTCGTTCGGCGTCCACTCGTTGTGGACAGGTGGTCCACGGGTCACCAGTGAACCTCGCATGATCCACAAGTGAACTTCGCGTGATCCACGAGTGAACGTCGCATGATCAACGAGTGGACAACGAGTGGACATCGCGTCTTCTACAAATTTTCGATTAGTCTGTCAGCGATTGGCACTAGGTCTCGAATATCCCCAGTGTGAATCACTCGTGGGCAGCGCGCGGTCAACGCAAGGCAAGCATGCGAGGACTGCTTGCGAGCGAGGCGATCCGCTGACGCTACGGAGTTGATTAAGTGAGCGTATGTCCGTACAAGTCCATATAAAGAATACTAACCGCTCGAGGCGAGACGGTGCAGGTCGGGCGCCGGATGGCTCTAATAAGCTATGAGCTTTATACTTTAAAGCGTAAAATAATAGTCGTAAAATTAAAAGCCATTATAAGTATATCCGACGCAACAATTGACTTATTAACTTTACCATGCGAGCGAAACCGCGGGCAACACTTATCTAATAAATTGTAGCAGGAGCAATAAAATGTAAAACACTGAAACATGCTGCAATATTTTATTGCTAAGTACTTAACAACAGTACTAGTACCTAATTACGTAGATTATGTTATGAAAATTTTTATTGCTTAGAAATTAGAATTCACTCGCACACACAGGTGTTCCGTGTTATATATAGTTGGCCTTATTTTCTCTCATGATTCTGTCACTTATTATATTATATTATAGATACCATACACAATTATACATTCTGTTAAGTTTTATAATATCGCCTTTGGATAAGTGTATCCTCTGTCCAATCGTAACATTTTCCTGTAAACAACAGTTTAATATTAACTTATAATCTGACCCAACCCGGCTTCGCCTGGGAAGAATTTCTGAAAAATCGTTTTCAAGTGGAAGTTGTTATAGCAACATTGACTCAAGTCGCTAAGTGGATGGATTTAGAGATTTGGAGGATAATAATAATAGGTATTTGGTGGTAGTCGGTTCCGACTACTATCACTAACAGCTATTATAATATTATTTATTATAGTAAAAATATAATTGTTGAAATCAGTTTACATTATTGAATATTGCACAAGTAAAGAATAAAAATTCGGAAACCTTTAATTTTTGGTTACATCACAAAAAAAATTTAAATGTGATCATAAACAAATATTTCAATTTTTAAAGTAAGATAACTGCACCAAGTGGCGTATCATTAAAAAGGCTTTACCTGCACATTCTAAAACAGTTTTTTAATTATTTTTATGCATAATAGTTTTTGATTTAAAGTGCAAAATGTCAAAGAATACCCGAGTAGCTCGGTGCGTGAGTCTGACTCGCATTTGGCCGGTTTTGTTTAATAATTTAAAAAAAATACTTGCATATTATAAAATACAAGTTTCAATTGTTGACTCACAAACTCAAAAGTATAAATTATTACAAAAAAAACATCGTACTGATTACTGAAATAGCTTGGTTTGACACGTCGACGATTTTTTAAAGTGTTTTAAGCCAAATAAATTTATCTTTATCTTATCTTTACAGTGCCGACACAACCTTTAAAGTGCCGATTTTAAGAGCATCCGCCCTGCTTACTTAATTCGTAACTTTATCGTGAACTGTAGCTTTAGTTTTAAGTTACGTAATTATTTTTCACCACTATATCGTACAAAAACAATTTCGACCATCAAAAGGAGTATATTGTACCTACTTTGAATAAATGATTTTGACTTTTGATCGTTCCGTTACAGTTTTATCATTGAATAGATTTTCATCGTCTTATAATATTACCTACCTAATAGGCAGGTTAAATATATAAAGGTTAAATATATAGGTGACTGATCTATCAACGCACAGTTCCAACTATTGGACGAGTCGGGCTGAAAGGCATGCAGATTATTATGACGTAGACATCGGTTAAGAAAGGATTTTAGAAAATACAATCCCTACGGGGTAAAATAGGGATTTTAAAATTGGTGTACCTAGTCTACGCAGACGAAGTCGCAGGCATAAGCTAGTCTACTAATTTGACTTCTTTCTGCGTCATTCCCTCAATTCGAGGATCATGGCTCCCCTTAGGTGCAATCTTTGCTACGATATTCCTCCATTAGTGCTAATTATTATTAGACTAATTAATTCGAAATTGCGAATATTCTTACCTGAAGAGGAATTATTGTTCTTTTGCCATTTTTGCTAAAGTAGTATTCTCCATAGTGCATTATGCTATTATAATCGTATGGCACACCAAAGGTCGTTACAATCTCCTTTGGATATTTAAGAAAATTATGCTCCTGGTCTGTTAAAAAATGAAAATAAAAGCATTTATATAAATCCATACTATTCCATACTTAAAATGTAAGTCCAAAAGCGAAAGTGTGTCTGTCTGTCAGCTAGCTTTTCACGGCTCATCCGTTCAACTGATTTTAAAGAAAAGTACCTACAGAATTAGCTTGGGACGGACATACCTACTATCGGAAAATCAAATATGTCCTAAGGGAACCCTAAATAAGGAATGTGGGTACCGTGAAAGCTTTTTTGGGCTCTATTATTATCTACTCGTAGGTACTCCTACCTACTTATTACTTAAAAATGCTGGACGATTTTATTAAATACCTATATTTTGAAAATGATGTGAAGAAATATTAATTTATCTTAAAAAAATATTTAAAAGGAAAACTCGACTTACCTACTGAATGACTGATTGATCTATCAACCCAAAACTCTAACTATTGAACGGATCGGACTGGAGCTATTATGACGTAGACGTCATCCGCTAAGAAAGATTTTTTTCAAATTCAACCCCTAATAGGGTGCAAAATAGGCGTAAATAGGAAGCGTATAGACTACTGGTCCATGCCCACAAAAATTATGGGTCATATGAACCACCAGGTGACGTATATAGGACGATATAAGAGCATAAAATAATACGATTCAGCACTATGCCGTCACTTGTAAGCTGTCCAACAGAGTGCTGGTGAGAATTCAAAAGTGCAGGTAGAGTGAGTACATTTTGGTCATATATACGGCATACGTGTACGGCATTTTTACCATCGATAGATCCATGAAAAATAGTAAGAAAGCGCGCAGTGCCGTAAAAAAATGGTGAGCCACAAAGTCGGTAAATTTTTTGATTTTCTGACAATTTCCAGGGTAAATTTGGTCATTTCATTCTGTACGGCATTAGTTTCATACCGTTTCAATACAGCCTCTAATCCATTATTCCGCAACGCCGTACAAAAATCATGCGACAGGGGGAAAAAATCGAGGGTTGCAACTCCCTCTCTTTCCGTGTTCCGGGGGGCGATTTGAAAAAGTACGGCTTTGGTTCCAAAACATTATTTAGCACTTAAAAGTACTATTAAAAATAATGCCGTATAAAAATTATTGTTCATTTGAATGTATATCAATAATTATCTTAATTTCATGATATACTTGATTTTTAAAGCTGTAAAATCATTTGACTCTATACGGCAACTTTTTTTTTAACATGATATTGTAAAATACTATTGTTATATAGTATTGCCGTTCAAAAGAAACTGTTCTAAAAAAATTTATAGAGAAATACAAAAACTGAAATTTTTCAAATTATTGCAAAAGTTTAAATATTCATAGATTAATAAAATATAGCAATTTTCTACACTTTTCCCTTGTTTTAAATAGTATTAAAATAAATAAATTAGGAAAAAATTATGCCGTACATTTTAATGCAGACCATATCTTTTAGGCTGATGAAAATGACGCTACCATTTTAAGGGTGTAGTACTTTTTGGCCATCTGATACTGTACGGCATTAACATATTTTTGAACAGAGCAATTGATAATATGAAAACATCATTATGACGTCTAACTGAAGTGAAAGGGTGTGTATATAATATCCAAAAACCCTGCAAACCTTTGGACCAACGAAAATGTACGGCATGTAAAAAAATATTATCTATGCATAAAATACTTTCAAAATAAATTAATTTTATGTTGTTTCAAATCACCCGCGGACCACGGAAAGAGAGGGGGTTGCAACCCTCTTGTTGCAAACCCTTTGTTTTTCATAAAAAGTATCTTCTCCATCTTTAATTTTGCAAAAAATCACGTCGATCTGTTTGCTCCGTTGCGACGTACCTATCTAATTGAAGAACAAACCAACAAACAAACGCTTTCCCATTTACGAATAAGTAAGTAAGTAACTAGGTATTGTATGATGATGATATTATTGTAATATACTTAATGATGATATGAGTAGTGAAGCAGTGATACGAGTATAAATTAATTACCTACTTTTTTCTACATTTTCCAGAAAAATCTTGACGTAGTCATCTCTATCATACGAGTTCTGCATATGATAAAAACCGATGGTATGCAGTAATTCGTGCATGATAATGCCATGCTGGAAACAGTTGTTCCCGAGATTCAGTGTCTGCTTTGTGCATCCTTCAACTGGTTTGACCCTGTAGCCCACGCACGAAGAGCAGCCTGACCTTACTCTCTAATAAAAAAATAAAGGGAGGACAGTTAGGTAGGTACCAAATCATGATGAGTAGAAAAGATTTTTAAATAAATAGTGACCAGTAACCTATTTACTTGGCAATTAGGACAATACAATAGTTGCATTATATGTAGAATCATTAAAAGTTCATGCCTACATATTGTAGGTATATATAGGTTAGTACTAGTCCTGTTGGTAGGAATTCTGATACAAGGAATACCTTTTGACCGACGCGCGACGGTTTTTTGGTTATATAGCGCTTCGGTCTTAGCTAGAATAAGGCACTTCGCGCAATAGATGGCCACGTTTACTGCCAGTCATGGTCCTGGACGCAATCTTAGTCGCAGAAAGTTCCGGTCAAGCTGCGGGCACGGCTGGTCGAGAGCCAGCCGTCGAGCTGTTGCACTGGTTCTGAGTGAATGCGGTATGGCATGGACCAGATCGCATGCGCGATCGCAAAACCAGTGAGCGGGATAGCAAACTATACGTGATTATTTCAATTTTGGCATTTAGATTTCAATATTTGTCTTTCGTAGTTTGGTCGCAACGATCAGTCGTGCCGGCCCAGTCATGTTTTGTTTTTCACTTTTGAAAATGTCGCCATACAGCCACCATATTGAATTTTTTTAAATAAATTAACCATGTTCTTTACTCAGGATGACATGTAAGGATCTTAACGATACCCCATACATCCAAATCTGTATGATACCGACTTAGAAGTTATGGAGGAATAAAGAAACTCGCATATACTTACATAGCTTCATGAACCTTGAAAACATTACTCTCCTATTTTTGGGCAGTCGTGTAAGGCGCCATACTCCACGGGCGACGGAATCGCAACGAATCCGACCAACTATCGTCGGCGATAGTATCGCCACAACACAACTGACAACACAATATCTACTCATGTGTTGAGTTGTATCGAATGTAACGGCACGAGAGACTATATTATCGCCGCGATTCTATCGTCCGTGGAGAGGGCGCTAACTTTTAAATAAAAAGTTTCTTTTTACATTTACCTATTTAAGTAGGTACCTACTTAATTAATTTATTTTCACCAAAGATAAATTATATCCACGTCTTGGATAATTTACCTACCTATTTAGTTAAGTTATTATAAAAGTTAACTGCCAATACCTGAATGATTACAGCGTGCTCGTTATTCTGTTGTGGACGAAATTTGACGCAGGATATGCTAGATATTTCGTTCATTGCTTCCTCAATCATTTTCACTTGTTTCTCATCTGACAATAATAATTATATCTATTAAACTGTGTTAATAAAAGTAAGTAACTATAGTAGGTACTTAAAATATTATTATATAAGTATAACAGGCTTGGATAAACGCCCGACGCGACGCGACGACAGTACCTAATGCGATTGATTATCAGGGGGCACGGCAGTGCCCCCGCCAAGACGAGCCAAACGGCGGCCGGGGCGCTACGTACCTTTTTCTCGAAGTGTTTCGCCGTATTTTCGACCCGTCATAACTTCGGTCTGGATGACGCTAGAAAGCTGAAATTTTCAGTATAAGGTGTCCTCAGCAAATCAGGGGGCACGGCAGTGCCCCCGCCAAGACGAGCCAAACGGCGGCCGGGGCGCTACGTACCTTTTTCTCGAAGTGTTTCGCCGTATTTTCGACCCGTCATAACTTCGGTCTGGATGACGCTAGAAAGCTGAAATTTTCAGTATAAGGTGTCCTCAGCAAATTTACCAAATATACTAAGTATCAAATATCTAGCTTTTATGGTTACAGATTTATTGATACCTAAAATACGCCGTTTTCGTCCCTCACTGATGATCATCACAATTCATAGTCTGTAATTCTAGGGTACTTCCAGAAGTCCTAGAAGGCTGAAATTTGGTATGTAGACTAGAAATTGCATACAAACTACAGGAAAATTGAGAAATTGGAATTTCCCCCCCTCTACGCCTCTTATGAGAAAAGCAAATCTGTACATTCTGTCGCTAGAATGCTGATATTTTCAGGATAAGATGTCCTTGGCAGATTTATTAAACGCATTGATTATCGATTGTCTAGCTTTTATAGTTTCAGATTTATTGACAGTCAAAACTTCTAGTCTGTAATTCTAGGGTACTTCCCGAAGTCCTAGAAGACTGAAATTTGGTATGTAGACTAGAAATTGCATACAAACTACAGGAAAATTAAGAAATTGGAAATTTCACCCCTCTACGCCTTTGTATGGGGGAAGCAAATCTGTAAATTCTATCGCTAGAATGCTGATATTTTCAGGATAAGATGTCCTTGGCAGATTCATTAAGCGCACTGAGTATCAATTGTCCAGCTTTTATAGTTTCAGATTTATCGACATTCAAAACCTCTAGTCACAAATTCTAGGGTACTTTCTGAAGTCCTAGAAGACTGAAATTTGGCATTAAGTAGGAATTTCAAGAATTATGAACAACAGATAAATTAAGAAATCGGGTCCCCCTTCATCCTCTTGTATATGAGATGCATATCTGTAAAATCTGTTGCTCGAATTCTAAAGTTTTCAGGATAAGATGTCCGTGGCAGATTTATCAAACGTACCAAGTATCTGTGTTTCCTGAAGTCCTAAAAGACTGAAATTTGTTATATATGCTTCAAAATTGAGTTGCAAGATTCCACCCGAACAAACATAATATTTACATACGAGTACATCGCAAGTTGAATAAAAGCTTATAAAAAAAGAGGTAACGATAGAGAGTGGGCCATGAAAATGATGTACCTACAAAAAAATAGATCCAAAAAAATCTAGGGCACCTGCCAAAAAGAAATGAAATCCCACCAAAAACATTTCATGTAAAAAGGTAGCCAAGACTCACAAGTTCATAATGTCATTTCAGATAAAAAATCCACGAACTGTAAACGGCCAAGCCGTCCTTTTTTTACCAAGATGTAGGGTTTGTAGAATCAGAGCTTGTAAGTAGAGTGATTTGTTATTTATTGTTATAAATGTGATACAGTCAAGAACATTTAAGAGCTATATTACTTTGTACTTCGGATAGGTCCCATGGCCAGCACAAATCTAAGCTCAGCTAGGGGCTTGGCTCTATTAGAGATCTCATAACTTTTTAACAGTGAAAACATTATGAACTTGTGAGTCTTGGCTACCTTTTTACATGAAATGTTTTTGGTGGGATATTCATTATCAGTGAAGGTTAACATCGTGAGGAAACCAAGCATGCCTGCGAGTGCTTCATAATGTTCTCAAAGGTGTGTGAACTGTGAAGTTGCCAATCCGCACTTAGCCAGCGTAGTAGACTATGGCCAAACCCACCTCATTCTGACAGCAGAGCCATGCTCAGTAGTGAGCCGGCAATGAGTTGATCATGATGATGATAATGACCGATGTATAAAAACAAATAACATATTAATTAAATGATACTAACTGAAATGATCTTCTGTAATATGATACACAACAGTCGCGTTAGGCCACCTGAAAGTGACGTCTCTGATACCATTGCGTCTAATACTGCCAAACATAATAGCATCCATTTGATCAGTGGTGAGGATCATATCCCCTTCAAAGTATGTTCCTTGCTCCGCTTTCGAATTGTCTAAATATATCAATAGAAGACAATATATTAAATATGTTAAACAATATATAGGGTGTATTAGATCGCTAGCAAAAACTTAGTGCTATTATTATACTTAATACAATACTGATAATTATTATTTGCGTTATACTTCTAGTATATTAGTGATTACGTATTTTTCAAACCCACAATGTATAGCGTGCAAAACTAAGGGTCAAGCCCCCGCCTACGACTCGATATTGACCCCGCGGCACCTAATAAGCGACGTTCGTTGACCTCTAGAGTCAGTAAGATTTATGTGTAACTAATTTTTGTACTACTGTATTTAAAAAAAACTCTGTAGTAGCTATATAAGTTTGTACGTTTTTACGGTCCCGTACCTCAATAGGAAAAACGGAACCCTTATAGGATCACTTTGTTGTCTGTCTGTCTGTCTGCCCGTCGTGTCTGTCAAGAAACCTATAGGGTACTTCCCGTTGACCTAGAATCATAAATTTGGCAGGTAGGTAGTGTAGAGGCATGCAGCCTCTTTTAAAACTGGCAGCTGTGAAGAAAACAACATACTTTGCAGCTGTCACTTAGAGAACACAATTTGGATACGGAACGATTCAAAATATCCTGCTGGTCTGGACGAACTCCGGGCAGCGAATTCACTTCAGATCATCAAGACCGAAACACCTTGGTCTAGCATCAAGCTCCGGCCCTCGTTTTTCTACCACAGTTTCAAATTGTAACCAAGGCACATATTGTAAATAATAATTACTCATATAATACAAAGTGTAAATATGTAAGCAGCATTTCATTTATCAGTAACATTCGCTGCTACAGTAGGTCTTATAGCACAAGTATGAAAACTGCTAAATAATTAAAATGTTTCAATTTTCAAAGTAAGATAACTATGTACCAAGTGGGGTTTCATATGAAAGGGCTTTACCTGTACATTCTAAAACAGATTTTTATTTATTTTTATGTATAATAGTTTTTGATTTATCGTGCAAAATGTTGGAAAAAATACCCGAGTACGGAACCCTCAGTGCACGAGTCTGACTTGCACTTGGCCGGTTTTTTGACAATGAACTGATATTACAGAATAAAATTGGATAAAGTTTTTAAAAATCAAGAAACAATAATTAATTTTGTAACTCACTATATATAGGGCTTTCAAGTTCTTTTGAAATAGAAGCGGCATTAGCAAGATATGCCCAAATCATCACTAAAAAAACACTTGGTCCTGGCATATTGTTACCTGTAAAAATGTACTGGCTAGTTAGATCTTGAACACAAGCCATTTTATATACATATGTATAGGTACTTAAACTTTTGAAGCACATAGCTGAAAATACTCCTCACTCATTAAAAACCTAACAGGTATGATTTATGGACCATATAAATAGCAGGCACATACCAATTATTATTGTACCTACCAATGCAATGATAACCCTAACCTAATTAGATAAGGCAGAGGTATGTAAGTAAATTAATTTTTGCATCCGTTTTATTGGTAAGATACCTTCATAACTACATGTTCGAGTATTTCCATATATTCGATAATGTAGTAATGATAATCTTCATTATTTATTTATTGCACACCTTCAGTCGCTAACCCGCCGCGCCGCGCCGCCCGCCCGCGCTGTTTTCGCCTCCCAACTTCAGTAAAGTGGTTATCTATTCATGGATCACAGGTTAACTGATTTTATTCTTCTTCTAACTCTTGTTAATCGCAACATCGATCGATCTTGGGCCATAAGGCTCAAGATCGATCGATGTTGCGATCGACTCTTAGAAGGACCTTATGGCTAGTTCCTATAATCACTTTGCTAGTCTGCTATAGATCATCATTAGATACACATCTTGATGCGTATGACCCTAAATATGTAGGTATAACTTACCTAGATAACATGGAGCATGAAGCATGTTTTTAGGGTTCCATACCTCAAAAGGAAAAAGGAACCCTTATAGGATCACTTTGTTGTCTGTTTGTCTATCCCTCAGTCGTGTCTGTCAAGAAAACCTATAGGGTACTAACACGTTGACCTAGAATCATGAAATTTGACAGGTAGCTAGGTGGTATAGCACAAGTAAAAAAAAAAATTCGAAAACCGTGAATTTGTGGTTACATCCCAAAAAAACTTAAAATGTGTTCATGAACAAATAATGTTTTCGTAAGATAACTATACGGATACCAACTGGGGTATCATATGAAAGGGTTTTACCTGATAATTTAGATTTTTGAAGATTTTTGTTTAGGTATTTTATGCCTACTTAATAGTTTTTGATTTATCGTGCAAAATGTCGAATAAAATACCCGAGTAGGTACAGCACCCTCGGTGCGCGAGTTTGACTCGCACTTGGCTGGTTTTTAAACATATAAAACGTCAGAGTTGACGAAAGTTACGCTAATTAGCCATAGCTACGATTTCAATCAATTTACACCTGAAAACTCCTGAAGATTCCCTCGCAAAGGTACGGTCATCCTGGCGCTAAAATTGACTAAATCATGCCCTTCTTTATACGTTAATTGTAGCATGTATTACTAATAACAAATAAATAAGGCATTCAATAGAAGTTATTTCATTTTATTTTTATTTTTTATTTTTATAAAAAATATTAGCCATGTCAAATGACTAATATTCCCCTTTCCTCTCCAACTAAGCGTCAGGCTTGTGCTAGGAGTAGGTACCTACGACAATAGTGCAACGGGCGGGGTTTGAACCGTCGACCTTTCGGTTTTCAGTCCACTCCTTTACCGGTTGAGCTATTGAGGCTTCAAGTTACCCAATAAGTAAGAAAATAAATGACTATTTGGACTTACATAATTAATTTATAGGTCTTAAAGTAGCAGCCGGGATTACTTCATAAAAGATATCTTATTATCGAAACACCTATAGACCTAGGTATTTATTGCCTACTCAATTATTTTTATTTATTTGTCAATATAAATTAAATTAGGTACAACAGGAAGAATAAAATAATGTAAGTTGTAACAAACGTTTTATTGCAAATGAAAACATAGATAAGTAATTAGGTATTTTATGTAAGTTACGAGATTGCGTTATCAAACTTTTTATTCGTTGTGGCATATTATATTACATCGCGTCCATAATTTCTTCTCATAATACTTATATAGGCATATTTATGTCTGTCACTTTATATGAATAAAATTATGTTTAATTTAACTTATTGATTCCGCTCCGACTTCATAACAATACATTTTGTTGAGTTTAAGAATGTCTTTTTCAGATAATCCCTTTCTCTGCCCCACTTCCACATTCTCCTGTAAAAAAAAAAACAATACTTAATATATTCGAAATTAGCCCTTAACTGCGATCTCACCTGTTGGTAAATGATGGGAAATATGCCTAAATGTAGGTAAGTCTAAGATAGAAGCGAACCAACTTGGTAGGAGTATAGCAGTTTTATTATAAACCCATGCCCCTATCCCATGTCGGTTTA
The DNA here is from genome assembly GCF_905333055.1 of Maniola jurtina. Lineage (NCBI taxonomy): Eukaryota > Metazoa > Arthropoda > Insecta > Lepidoptera > Nymphalidae > Maniola > Maniola jurtina. The sequence goes on from NC_060032.1 coordinate 9,579,305, forward strand.
ACTACACGGCATCATACCGGAACGCCAAATAGATTGGCGGCACGGCTTCGCCGTAGCCCGTAAGGGTACTACTATGTAGCCATTCAGACATCCGGTCAGACGTATCAGACCAGACTAGAGACAATTTAAAAATCATAAATTCCAAATAGGAAGTCTTCTATGACTCGGATTAAATTTCGGATTCAAGTTATTAACTATGACTACTACTTAATAGATACCTCCTATGTTGCTTAAAAGTGTTTAATCACAGGCGTTATATTATATTGATTTCAACTTACCTGAAGAGGGATTATGGTTTTGTTGCCGTTTTTGGTAAAAGCCACAGATGAATAGTGCATGACGCTTCCATAATCATATGGAATACCGAAGTCCGTAACTGTGTCGACTGTATATTTCTTAAAATTATATTCTACACCTGTTAATAAAATAACAATTAAACGTATGTGACAGACAGACAGACACTTAAGGTTTTTTTACGCACCGCATCCGATCCGAATCCGAGAATTCTCAATACCATAGCCGTAGGTAGCTATACCTAGCTATTTACTTACTTACTATAATTAATTTTCCAGGTTAGCCCTCTTCCATCTTAGACTACATTATCACTTCCCACCAGGTGAGATTGCAGTCGAGGGCTAACTTGTATATCTTAATAACAAAAAAAAAATGGGGGTTGAGCACTAGATCCGAATTTTGTTTCACAGCTTCGGAAAACGGAATTCGGATTTAGTGCACAATCTCTCATACAATAATAATACCTAACCCAATAGATAGGTGCTGCGGATATTTCGGATAGAATTCTCGGATTCAGATCGGGCGCACTGCGTACAGAGTCTACGTTTTGAAAAGTGTTCCGTTTACTTGAGTTCACTAGGAAAGGATTTTTTACCTACATCCAAGAGTATAATATAAGCTGCTAGATTATTCAACAACTTGTCGCCATAGTAATTTTCTATATCAAGCTTAGGTGCCTACGTTTAGGTTTATATATCTGATTGACCTCGTGGTCTCAACCGATAGACAAATGACAACCATTGCTGAAATAAACTTCCGTCCCCTGAATGGGGTCTTCCAACGCTGCCTTTGTTTGCTGCGGGGTTGTCATTTAAATACCTAAGCTATGTAGATAAGTATTATCATATTCACATCTCGGCCAAGAAGCTGCTGCTGTTCCAGGCGGCAATCAGAGGACGGGAACCATAAAATGAGGGCGATCACAATAGGTCGGCAACGGTCAATGTGACACAGGGTCTGGAAGAGCCCTGCACAGCCTCCAATGACCAAGAAGAAGAAAATTTTTAGGGATTTGGGGATCCGTAGTTTTATAGATGGACTTATTCTTACCTGACAGTATATTCTCCCAAACAATCTTGACAAAGTCATCTCTATCGTAGGTGCTTTGCATATGGAAGAATCCGAGGGTGTGCAGCATTTCATGCACAACGGTGCCATGTCTGAAGCAGCCCTTGGCGAGGTTCAGCACCTGGCGAACTTCTTCCTCGCCTTCTTCCTGGTCTTCTTTATCTTCTTTGGTAATAAGACCGACGTTCGAAAAGCAACCGTTTTCCGAACCCTATAATATTTTTTTACTTAAAGTTTACGTATTACCTATATTTTACGGATCTAATAGGAACATAAAGTTCCTAATATTCCTATAAGTACATGGGGTGGCAGGTTAGTACCTAGTGGGTTCGGTTTCCAGGTCCTCTTAAAAAGTACCTAGGTATGTATGTGCATAATCCACAGAAATCCAAATAATATCTATGGCATAATCACTTCCCATATTATAAATGCAAAAGTGTGTTTATCTGTTGGTTTATTGGTTTGTGGGTGTGCCATTCAACCATGGCGTAACAAAGCAACGTATCGCTGTGAATTTTTTGCATGGATATAGTGAAAGACCTCGAGAGTGATATCTAGGCTACTTTAATCCCAAAAATCAAAGAGTTCCCACGGGATTTTAATAACCTAAATCCACGCGGACGAAGTCGCGAGCATCAGCTAGTTATAATATGTACCCCATGGCAGTACCTATAGGTACAGGGAGTTAACATGGACAAAGTCCGCGGCTACTTACCTTGTTTAAAAATTAACCTAGACAAACTTCGACGAGAAATGAGAGATATTGAGAATTGCGAACAGATTAAGTTAGGTAGTAGTACATACCTAATAATAATAATTAATTAATGCCAAATTATAAATAAATGCATGAATTAAAGTTATACCTACGTAGGAAAGTTGTTAGGTCACTTTCGTAAATTCTGGCGCAGGATATCGCCCTACTCTCAAAACTAGTTTGAAATTAAAAGTTTTTGATTTTACCCAATCAAAAAGTATTTTAAAGCTTTCACAGTGAATTTTAAAGTGATCCTACCTATACCAATTTGCTTTCGCAATAATTATTACCAGATGGGTATTTAGATATGCGGATTACGTCACTGCATTTGCCACTTATAGAAGAGTAAGTTTCTCAGCTCTCCACTACTTAAACAAATTTCATTGGCAAATCGCAATGCCAATACGACATCGTGCCAGTGCGAATCACTATTCTTTTGTTGTTATTTAACAAGTGTAAATTAAAAATTTATAACATCCCCGACAAGTGAAGGTTACAGTAACTAGAAAAGAGCTGATAACTTTCAAATGGCTGAAACGATTATAGCTAAGAACACTCTCGATCAAGCCACCTTTCAAACAAAAAAACTAAATTAAAATCGGTTCATTAGTTTAGGAGCTACGATGCTACAGACAGATACACAGATACACATGTCAAACCTATAACACCCCTCTTTTTGGGTCGGGGGTTAAAAAGGTTTTCCGCTTTTAGCCTACGGGCTTTCTGATGTCATGCTTCCACCGAAAGCTATTTATCCAATTTTATTTGTGATTAAAAATGATAGAAAAACCATTACCTGAATGATAACAGCGTGTTCATCTTCTTTTCGGGGTCGAAATTTGATGCAGGACTTATTGGCAATATCGGCCATTCCTTCTTCAATCATCTTCACTTGCGTCGCGTCTAACGATCATAATGAATAATATTATTTACTCATAACTACTTACTTAACATTCATGCTATATTCACTCATTTATATGATTAAAAAGAGTAAAGGTGACAATGCCCCGCCTTGAGTTACGCCGCCTTGTGTGCGAGTACCTATGTAGATGTTACGGGCAACGTGATTAACTGGGCATTATTAATAAGGACCGGTCATTATTAATAGTGCCCGGACTTATCAAATTGCCCGTAACATAGATACCAGCATCCACTAAACAAAAGCATCTAACAGTTGCCGCGGGGACAGCTTCCTTTAACTGCTTCCAGTTTAGTGGTACAGGGTACAATTATAAGTCCAATGAGTAATAATTATCTAAATATGTAAGTATCCTATGTAGCGTAGTCTATCTCCCCCTAATATTATGGTAATTGGTAAGTAACGAAGTAGACTTATGAAAGCGCGTTAACCTGGGAAGGGTATACCTACCACCTTAGGAATTCTGTGGTACCTATCTACCATCGGTATTCTAATGAACCAGCAACTTTAATCAGTGTAAAAGGTAACTAACGCCTTATAAGTAAGTACCTACCGAAATGCTAAATCTCGTGGTACGCACGGTTTTTCTACTACTTAGCTACCGTCACTTCCCAAGTCTCATCAAACTTCCTCGAGGCATCCTCCCCTCTATCAACATCCAATCGAACTCGAAAGTTCCCATGTATAGCAAAGGCCAGCCCACAACAATGTGGTCAAAATTGGATTGTTACATGCTATCACAGATCAATAATCTTACATTATAGATAAAATAAGTGTAAATTAAAAATTTATAACACCCCCGACAAGTGAAGGTTACAGTAACTAGAAAAGAGCTGATAACTTTCAAACGGCTGAACCGATTTTCTTGGATTATAGCTAAAAACACTCTCGATCAAGCCACCTTTCAAACAAAAAAAAAACTAAATTAAAATCGGTTCATTAGTTCGGAGCTACGATGCCACAGACAGATACAAACGTCAAACTTATAACACACCTCTTTGTGGGTCGGGGGTTAAAAATGAATGATTATAGGTACTAACTAAAGTCATCTTCCACAATATGATACACGACAGTCCTGTTAGGCCATCTCTTTGTTGTGTCTTTGATTCCATTGCGTTCAATACTAGCGTTCTGAGACTCAATAGCTTCCTTTTGAGCTGAAGTAAGTAGAATGTCGCCTTCAAAGTGTTCTCCTAGCTCTGCGTCTACACTAGAAACCTCTAAATAGAAAACACGGTTTATTTATTAGCGGAAAGTGAATATTCAAAGGAAATTAAGGTAATATTTGATACCCCTTTTAAAATACTTAGGTATTTTTTATTAATTTATTTCCCTTTCCGGTATCTACAAGAAGGTTTAGGAAGGTAATTAGTAAGTAGATACTTGTCAAAAATATACTTATAAAAAGAAAAGTCCTGACTCACGCATCAACGCCCAGTCCAAACCTTTGGACCCAGAAGGCTGAAATTTTGCACAGGTTCACTAAGGAATAAGGTGGGGATTAACAGAATATTTTTAGCTCTTCTCATTTAAAAGAAGCAAAAGGTTTTTTCTCATGAGAACATTCGATTAAGGCCCAGACACCCGCCCGCCCAAAACCAATTCCTGGCAAGGGGCGATAGGATTGCCGATTACTGCACTTGTAAGACCGTGTAAACTGCAGGACCCTCTACTACCGTTTTGATATAGAGATTAAGTATACTCGTAGGTAATAATATTTTCGTGTTCCCCTCAGATATTTTTATAAATTAAAAGCATGCAAGTGATTATGCACAATCGCATTATTTGGACAGCCAAATAGGTAGGTATACTCTCTGTGGGTATACCTACCAAATACAATGTGCTGCTTATGAAAAATTTAGTGACAAAATCTAGTAGAACTAGTGAGGTGAGGGGATAAGCAAAAAAGAAAGTCTATGTAATTACCATAATCATCGGTGAATGGCCCCTCAATTTCTGCAACAGGAGCAGCATTCACAAAAATTGCTACAACTAATACTATTATAGAAGCACTTAGTATCATTGCGTTGCCTAGTTAAACTTATAATGAAAGATAATACCTATGTGTATGTAAATAGGTAGGCACAGTGCCAAACTCTTCAGACTTCTAACTGAAGGATGCATGAATGCGGCTCAGTTAAATAGAGATACAGGGACATAGGTAATATAATATCGATCACCTAATTAGATAACTATAATCTAAGCCCATGCTGATGAAATTACTTAGTTTCGCAATAAGTAGTGTTATCTAGAAGTGATCATGTAAGAAGCCTGTGGCGCTAACAAAGGGATGTTGCGATTATGTACATTCCTTAGTAGTGCGCCTACTGATAAAAACTATAAGGGTCAATGACAATGATAATAGACAATATAATGCGTCCTAACTAACAATGGAATCGCCATATTTGCTCTATCTGTGAACTGTCATTTGAAAAAATACGGTTGGCATAAAAATGGCAAGGCAAGTATTTTGCATACAAAACTTTTTTGTACATTGTTGTTTAAATTATGACATTATTTAAGGTTTCATATTGTATAAAAACTCACAGCACGACTAACCAGGGACGATTGGCAGAAAAATTTAAATCACGTGAAGCGAATCGAAAATAAATACCGGCAAAAGGAGGTTTGAAAGTGAGGGTGAAAACTTTAATTTTACTTTAAATACCTACTGGTAATAAAAGTTAACACCTTTTTTTTTCTTTGTGGTGATGATGAAGATGATGATGATTACTCTAAGAATGATGCAGATATCAGTGGAATTGAAGAGCTACATTCGTATTAAATCATTTTTATTCGAGATTTATTTATTTAATTTATTATTTTTTGTAAATAATTTTATTGCTAACCCTGCCTAGTCGGATCATATTGAGAACTCTATACGCCACAACATGGCGGCCCTGATTTCCCTTTCTTAGTATGTATGCGTTATATCAAACTTACGTTCTGTTCTTTCCTTTATTCCAAAATAATGTTGCGTTTATTTTAAACTGGTTAACCTACTTAAGAAAAAATAGAAGTCATATTGGTTGTTTATTAATCGTAACCAGAAACAAAGAGATCCTAATTTATCCTTAATTCACATGCGAAATTAATAATCAACCTATCTGTAATCTATCGATAATTTACTTAGCGACTATTACACATATTTAGAAAAGATTTTGATAATATACGACAACGTTGCTAACTTATCGATAGATTACCGATAGGATTGATAATTAATTATTATTAAGTATTTGTATATTCTATACTCTCACGCCCGTGTACAAAATAAATAAATATAAAACGGCCGGGAGTCAGGGCGACAGGTTGAGAAATCGGTGGACTATCCTAGCCGAGTCTGGCAGCACCGCTTTTTGCACTCTGACTGCGAGCGAACTGCTATGGAACCCCAATCGCCTCAGATGGTGAGCGAGGCTGACTGGGATCAACCAATTCACAGATACTATGACGATTGCAATGGTTTCAGTGGACTCCACATGCCACATGTAGGTAATCTCGTGAGCCAAATTGTGCGTGCGTTTTTTCTCCGTCTCAGCTCTGACGAGGTTCTCGTGATTATTGTTATTAATTTCGGCTATCAGTGTTTATAGCATACGCATCAGAAGGTGCGTATGCGCATGCCCTGTGCGACAGGGTTGCGGCGCGGTTGTGACACGATTTACATGTGAATACAGAAACTTGTTGTTTGGAATCCAGTGCGGCTGCAGTCTAAAACCGCCTAAGTGTGGTTTGTTTTCAGTTCGGGACAGCTTCTGGTTGGTCCATCGTGTGCCAAATAAAACTACATACAATTTCAGATTGTAAATAACGTGCTATATTTATATTACAAAATAATTACAAAGAAAACTTGACACACAAAAATGTAAACTGTACAAAATACGCATGCAATTCAGATATAGATAATGCAAAACTAATCAAAAGAAATTTACAAATGCAAACGCATTTAATTTATAGTAAGAAAATGCTAAATCATAACGTTATTTTATAAAAGTAAAACAATCGCATAACAAAATAATATAAATCCATTTGATACAGTATGGCATTTCATTAAACATAATACTGAACTTGCTAATACAACAGAGTACGCTGTTCTAAAAGTGACATCTTTATATAAAATTTAATAAATATCGACATCGCTAGAAAACAATTATCATATTAGAACCTACAGTACCAAAAATTGCAACAGGCGACTTTTCACTAAATAAATGTAGTTATCACTACGCTGTGACACAAGAGATTTAATCAAACGTAGCTAGTTTACACATCCATTATACTGAGTAATTAATTTAGGCAGTCTTTAATATATTTCAATTACATACAAACACGTTACAGAATAAGGGCTGATACTTCTAGCTATAAGTAGTTTTTGATGATTTGAAATGTGGGTGAGAATAGCTTAAAACGAACAACCACTTCACTACTTTCTTGATCGATTGATTTTGTGAAACACCTTTTATTTCAGCGTTTTCCGTATCTGCCCTTATTCCGTATAGCTTAGGTCTCTTAGGATAGTAGTGCCGAAATATTGTAGCCGCTGCCAGGCGCTGTGATGTGAGTGAGCGACGAGGTTTCACAAACGGAACGTATACCATCAAGTTTCAAAAGACGTTTCAGTGATGTCATTCGATGCAAATCGTGGCCGCTACGCGACGGCACTGCTGTTCTAAAAAACTAGAGCTCATGATAAATAAATATACAATACGATACCAGACAACAAAAAATATGGTAACATACCTACAACTTAACTACGAATCAAATTATTTTACATACAAATTACAATATCAGCATATCGTATCAATAAAGCACTGTAAAACATTCTAAATATTGGTCTAGTTATTTATTGCGAGGGGCGTCCGCCCCAATTAAGATAAACGAACTACCAGATCGTTGCAAATACATTATTACACTACATCGCCAATATGTCAACTATGATCTAATTATTGAAAATTCTAAAATTTATGAAAAACCTTACACGTCCGTTCTGTTTAGGATTTTGAAATAGTAAAAAAATCCATGTCATACGTAACATAATAAAAATAACAACACAAATTCAATTTCAAATTATAGCTTATTTTTCTTTGAAGAGAGTTAATGGAAAATATATAATTATTTGGAATTGAATTTAGTAAACAGTTCTCAAATTACATTTTTAAAACATAACAGGGTGACTACACAGTGCTAGAGTGACAAGTGTAAGGTTAGTCATATCGGACCAACTCGAGTTTCGATGGACTAATATAATAGCGACCAATAAAATAACCGTATAAGTAATACGCATACCCACCTCAGCAGATACAATGGGGTTTATGTACTCTTAAAATACTAATATTCGTCTAATATAATTTCTCTATGTATAAGAGGACGTCAACCGAGTAGTAAGCGGCACCCGAAAAAGTGAACGATTAATTAACTATCACAAATGTGCAGCAATTTCCAAAATAAAAAAAACGATATTGCTATTTCAAGACCAAATCGTCTAAGGCGAAGTTTCATCATGACTGACAACTTGTTAGTTGTTTTCTTCATATTTACTATTAAAAATTGATAAGTGTTATGAATATTTGACACTAACAGTTCAAGATAATCCTTAAATACATTTATCGCTACGAAAGAGCTTTCACTGCATCTAAAGCTTAATTTTAAAATAGAATAAAATGACACCAACTGTGAAGATGTCATAAACATGTTTCGATCTCCAAAATTAGGATTACTCTTAAACATCTGCCACCTTGCAGGCCGCATTTTATAGGAAAAATATAATTTCTGATTATCAAAAATAATGTGTTAAATTTTATTTTAAGAGCACGCGTAAAATATTACGTTAATAATATAAATATTTAGTGTAAATTATATTTGCGCTGACGGCGGTTAGCCATCTAGAAAGAAGTCATAGCCACTCACAGGCATTGCAAGAACCAAGACACCAAGGTCACTCGGCAGATCTGTGTAAGGGCGATCTTATACAAATACCATATTAAAACGGAGTTTTTACAAAACCGGTCTTTTTCAAGTCTGCATCGCTCTAAGTGTATTGGTTTACACTGCACCATAGAACTTAATGCTATTAGAGTAGCTAGGGCCAGCCACTTGTGGTAAATCGCCAAGTATAGCCCATTAACGTCCAAAGTAATAATCTATCTATCTATCCATAATCTGCCGATAACATAGTTACTATTAGCGACGTTTTTATTTGCCAAAAAAGGCCGTACAATTTTTGATAAATTACGACTTTGCTAAATACTAACTTATCGCCGGATTGCAGATAGAGCGATTTTATTAAATTATTGATTTTGGCCTTTAGATAGATATACCACTTGAGCGAAGCCAGGGTGCGTCGCCTAATTAGTAATTAGCTTCAGTAATTAATTAAACAATACTGTATACTTAATATGCAATCCTGCGCAATATGTATAAGTCTTGTACTGGTGTGTGTACTACATAAAAAAGCAATTCCAAACATTTTCAAAAATACACTTTTACTTAAATGAAATGGGACGCTTCTTTCGATCGATATTTGGCACACAATGTTACTACTAAATATCAGTAGCTTGTTTTTCGTTAACTTGAAGTTTTCAATAATAATAATTGTTATAATTAATTTATCAAAGCGATTGTTATGACTTATGAATAACACTTGGTTGTTTCAATTGTGTTGAAGATCTAAAAGTTTTTTGCAATTTCAATGTCAACGTTTTCATTCAGTATGCGTACGTACAGCATGCGTACGAGCATATATATACAAGTCATAATATTATAGTTCGTGTAAATATCACTAAAATAGATTCTTAATTTGTCTCACAATATTGACTATAAAATGCATGCACAAATGTAAAATATTGGTGTTATCTTACTATTTATTTGTAAATGCTCCAGTCATCAACTTCAAGGTGAGACAATTGAGAAAACTAGCTCTGATTGAAGGTGCACAATCTAGGTCAAAATTGTTATCCAATCCAATTTCTTAACAAGAAAAAATCGTCCCATTTCGTTTTTATGACAGAAAGCAGATATCGTGCAAAAGTCCAATTCAAAGATTTCCGACATTACAAAAAGTCACGCAACGCGTTATAGACTAGATTACATATGATGAAACAATTATATGTCAAAATGTATTCAGATACATCTATCTACTCAGATACAGCATTATTATCAACTGTGCTGTATGATTAATAAGAAGTCGGTTAAAAAGAAGTTTTCTCGATCTATATATAAAAATGAATACGTTACTAGGAAATCAGTCTATCACACGCCTATACATTTTAATAATAACCTCAAAATCAAAGTATTGTAAATTAGTTTCACCATATGCGCTACTTAAAGCTACTAAATGTATAGCAAATCACCTAACGATCTTAACACTTATGGATTCCACTAATTCGATGTATTGAGATTTAGCTTTCGAAGTCGGCTTATTTAAGTTATACTGACATCAATGGCAAATCACAACAACAAGAAGATTACCAGAAATAACCTACATCTATGCGTCACTCGTATTCTTTGTAGTACTCTATGCAAGTCACATGCTGATATGTATGACAGTAACGGTATAAATACTGATAAACAATTTTTGGTTTTTTTCTATTTTTTTTTAGTGAAAGCTTTGTTTCCTGCTTGGTTATTGGACCTATCCGAGAGTTAACGATAATTTGATTTGGTAATATAAAGACCACTCCCAATATTTCACTCACAATTACTTGGTTTGAAAGATTTTTCAAATATCGATATTGTTAGAATCAAACGGAATAAGTTATAGGATAGGTCTAAAAACCAAATATGCACTCTAATATGTTGTGTTGTTCTGTCAAGCACTCTATTCGCAATCGGACCAATCACAGTTGAAATCGCATTTACCAATAAATACACTAAAAATAATTAGGCCATTTTAGGACAGATAATCACAATATTTTATCTAAATTAAACAATTCCTCATAGACAAAATCTCACATTTATGTCGAATCGTTTTTTCTATCACCTCGCTCGTCATTTTTCTTTGGATCTTTCTAGTGTTTACCTGCATCAAAGAACAGATTATTTAAAACTCAATTTTATAAACAGTCGCATACCTATCCCTCATAGGTATAAGACATAATCGCGAGTAAAAGCTAGTTCAAAAATAAAACCTTGACAATAATAAATATAAGAGTCAATGCCACGCAACAAAAAATGTGCGGTTTTCATCATGCTACGAGGTCGATGGTATGGAACAAAAACAATAAATAATTTTGACCGAAAGTGACACAATCGCCAGTGTTATGCTGACAGATTATGAAATAGAGTATGAAATGAAGCTGATTGCACATTTTTAACGGTCAGACACGCAGAAGAAATAGTGAACCGAATCTTTGGTTATCTAAGCACATAAAAAGAAAAGTCCTGACTTACTGGCTGACTTATTAACGGCCAATCCATTACAACTAGAAAACTGCAATTTTTAACACAGGTTTCCTTTATAATGTAGACCAGATTAAGGCCCGATTTAAAAAGTCTCACGAAATATTGAATGATTTATATTTTCACGAGCGAAGACGCCTAGTCTGCATAAAAAAAATTTAAGATCTCGTAGCACTACAGAAAAACTACATTTAATGACCTTTTTTTGTGACAATATCACAAAAAGATCACTGAAATAATAGGATTATAAGGGGAACACTGCCAATTTATCCTGACAGGTGGCGCATAAGCGAACCGGCTCAACCAGCCATACATCATCTATGGAACCGGTTATACTGCAATGTTAAACGCCATAATTTTAATTGTACGAGCTTCTAGATATCATGCATCTTTAAATAATTCACGAAACAATCTACTTTGTATCGATATCAACAATTCTTGGCAAAGCTAGCAAACAAACAATATGGATTTGACATTGATTGGCCGGATCTTTTGAGGCGCCCTCTGAGATCTGTTTTGACTTTGTACCCTTATAACCCCCGACACCACGGCTATCACGGTCTCCGAGATTTGCCCCAATGTATCCTCGCTGAACATACAGCGGGCAGATGGGAATGTGCCTTATGCGGCGGGTGGCGAGGATGCGAAAGTGTTGCGTGAACGATAGTATCTGAGACTAGCTAATTCCCGTGGATATAGGTTTTAAAAATCGCTTGGGAACTCATTGATTTTCCCGGATTAAAGGTAGCCTATGTGTTAGTCCAGGGTACAATCTATCTCCATTCCAATATCAGCCAAAACCGTCCAGTAATTTTTGCGTGATAGAGCAACAAATATGCATGCATCCATCCATAGATACAAACTTTCGCGTTTATAATATTAGTAGGATCTGCCACATGGTCTCCTCGCTACGCATACGTGCTAGCAAATGGTAGTGCACCTTATGTGGCAGCGGCGGCGGCGGCGGGCGGCGGCGCAGCGGCGGGCGGCGACGGCGCCGAAGCGTTGCGCGAACGACCGCCGCGCGGCTTGATGGTCTCCGAGATCTGCCACATGGTCTCTTCGCTGAGCACGTCGTCGAACTCGTTAAACATTGCCTGGATACGCTCATTCTTCTTAAATTTGTACTGCCTGTGGGCAAATCCATCCATTAATACCTTCGGACAAGTCGCGCCATGCATTTAGAACGCTCCTAAGTCACATATCGATGATTATGGATGTGAATGTGCTTAAACACTGAATAAGGTCCTAATTTGGTTATACACAAATCTCTAAAATGAATTGACAAATCTAAAAGCTATGCTTTCTATAATTCATTGAGAAAAAGTAGGAGCACTACTGTTAGACTTGTTAACTTATTTTTGTAAACTGATTTGCTGTTATGTCGCCGTTGTAATATCGATATAGAACTCTGTTATATGCATTTGTTTGCCTTCAATAAAAATACATAGTCAGTTTAGATAAGTCCGTGTATAGAAATACTTACTCTTTGTGGAAGCGCTTCATATTCTCCATTATAGTGTACTGCTGCCACCGCTTGGTGAAGTTGATGCTGCCGTCGGGGAGCAAGTCTGGGTTGCCGACGTGAACAAACGTCAGGTCTTGAAGGAAGAGGCCACTGGGAATAAACATGGCAATGTAGTATTGAAAGTTACTAGGCGAGGGAGACAAAGAGTGTGTGACGTCATCATACAAGACGTCAGCCAAAGCCAGTCTATAAGCACGAACAGAGTGCGACGAATTAGTAAGTGCCACGTGGTCTTTCAGAGCTTCCACAACGGCTCGGAACCAACCTAAGAACCGTACGTATCGGTGGACAGATCTTTGGACGTTTAATTGTTGCCTCAGAGTAAAGAAAACTCCCCTTACCGATTACTACTCAGTATGTCCCTATTCCCAACCACTGTTCATAATACATACAATAAACTGACTTACATGTAAGGTATGCAGGGAGGCTGTGTCTCAGCCAAAGCCAGTCTATAAGCGCGGAAGGAGTGCGATGAGTCAATAAGCGCCACGTGGTCTTTGAGCGCTTCCACGACGGCGCGGGGCCAGCCCAGCCTCCGCACGGGTGGACAGTCCAATGCTGATACTAGCGCCAAGTAAGAGTTGAAGTTGTTCAATTTACGGAGCGCCTTCATCACCTTTAACACCTTGTTTGCGTATCTCTCACGCTCGCGCGCCTCGTTGGACTATAAGAGAGAAATAAAGGTATCAAACCTAATACATAGTTTACCGATGTATTGATAATTGATATCAATACCAACTAGCAAAGATTATAAAACTCCAGATAGCTGAAATTTATACATTAGTATTTTAAAGTGACACCAAATTCATACGCTTGTCTGTGTGTGATGTACGTACATACGCGTAGCAGCACAAGCTACAGAAATACGGACGAGTTGTTTACCGAGTTAGCATCCGACCCTATTTCTAATGGAACAGTTACACTAACGTACAGTACGCAGTTTGCGGCTGATTTGCATGACAACGCTAAGAGAAACCACAGATTCGCAGCCCAACCAGCCAGCTACAAACTATGCATATTCCTTGTGAAAACCCTCCCTAAGCACTGAGACATCTTTTTTCGACGATAAAATACATATTTTTTATGAAGGATGTCGAATAACCCCGAGCATTAATATAAAAGGATGATATAAAACAAAGATTTCTAAAATAAGAAAGAGGTATGGTAACGATTCTTACCTGCTCTAATATTCTCGATCGCGCCCAATAGCTCATCTTATTGAAGTGCTCCGTAAACCTCGTGAGGTTTGGCGATCTCTCCTCGGACTGGTCGCGTGGCCACGAGAGCACCTCCGCGGTCGTTATACGCACAAACAGTGCGGAATCCAACAACGTCATCTGTTCCGCTAGCTCACTCGCTTTGAAGTCCAGGAGCGTGTCTCGTCGTAGTGAAACAGTTCCATAGCATGGTGAATCGTATTCATATCTATTGTTTGTCTGGAAAAAAGTAAAGAAAGATGCATCTCTCTCTGCATCGTTCTCCCATTTAAGGCGGAAACAAATTATAGGATACTGATATTTTCAGGTTTTGGTTTTCTTTTAGGGGCAAGAAAATTACAAGGATTTAAATTTACAATGTGTTTGTGGTAGAATTAATGTACTTACATTTTGGAAATGCAATTGTTTCTGTTTATCAACCAATATTTGTCGTAGCGCTTTTGAAATAGGCAACTCTTCTCTTTCCACTAGCCAGTAAATAAATTCCATGATTTCTTGCATCAGCGCTCGGTCTAAGTCTGACATTCTGTAATGGTAATATCACTTTAGTCCATTGATTTTGTTTCATTTCAGAATGAAAAGATAGTAAGACTAGTATTAAAACTACCAACATGTCTTTGAACGATATCACTGTTCATAAATTATATAAATGTGAAAGCGTGTTTGTTATTGGTTTGTCAATCATGCCGCAACAGAGCAATGGAGCGACGTGATTTTTGTAAGGATATAGTAAAGACCTGGAGATACGCTACTTTTTATCACGAAAAGACAAGCGTTCCCACTGGATTTTGAAAAACGTAAATACACGCGGTATCAGCTAGTTAATTAATAAACCGGCTATTAAGTTCATGACATTTTCATACTAAAAACACATCTTTTTATATAGCTGCAAAGCTAAAACTATAGTGTAGTTTGATTTTGCCCAGACTAAGGGTGAGAGATGAGACAGCGTTATACAACTGACATAAATCTGTCTCGTTTTAACTGAAACTTAAATCTAAGCAAAGTCAAAGGGCGCTCTATAGTTTTCAACCTTAGACTGAGATCTATAGACGATGCTTTGACTGCTGACTTAAGTTTCAGTTAAAACGAGACAGATTTATGCCACCGATTTAACGCTGTCATCGTTACAAAAACGTCTAGTCTGAGCAAAGCCAACGAGCGTTCTGTATATCTCAACCTTAAGAGTGTGTAACGGGACAAGGTCTCTGGCTCTATCTCGCTTAGCTCCAAGTAAAGTATAAATAAAATCTCAGCAATATAGTACGCACGTGAGATCAGCTACGACTCTAGTGAGCAGACTCAGTGTGGATCGAAGCTCGTGTGGTCTGGGCCTATAGTGATGCGCACGCCGTATGAGCTTGTGCACTAGTTCGCTGGGGGACACCCATGTTCTGTACGTAGCCAAGAATGCTTCCTGGTACGCGAAATCTGTACACAGAGATGAGAATTAGAATGTACACTTCCGAGTTCATCGGAGAATTTTAGCTCTTCCATACAGGTGGAAAATTGTTACTTGCGTGAGGTTAATTTCGTAGGGATTATTGCGAAAAAGATAGCTCTAAGATCTGCCAATTTATTTTAGTTCAGAGTTTTGTGAACAAATAAATTAGTTTATGTAGTAAGTATTAACTTATGTAAGTTATGTATCATAACAACTTGGGCCGAACAATGTGAAAACTTCGGCTGAAAATTCGCACCTGTGTGGGAGATATTGCGAAATCTGATATATGGTATTTACGCATATATATAACTAAATAATGTAGTTTTTATAGATATTTTAATTTTAGCTTTATTTGAAATCAAAAATAGCCTAGAATCCCACAAAACAGAAACCAACATTTCTAGAAACTACCATATATCAGATCGATTTCTTTCTTTGCAAAAATAAACCGGTAACACGTTTTTATTACATTATAAAGAAAAAGTGTAACCGTAAGCCAAAGCTGGGGTGCTCGAACGCGCTATGCGAAACTAACTCATATTGAATTCATAATATTTCATAAATTATACGTAAACAAATACTAATACTGGTTAAAATTTCATGCTTTATATGATTATTCGTGTTTTAAAGTAGTACGGCGAGTTATTGCGTGTGTTATTGCAAGTGTATAATATCCCTCAATATAATACATAATAATATAATATAATTCAGCAAGTGCCAATGTCAATGCAGCGTCGCTTCATAGGTGAGTAATTCGAAATTTTATGCTTAGGCCCAGATCTATACTACTTTTCTTAAGATGACAGATTTATATCTCTACTGTCTTAAGAATGAACAAAATTAAAGTATACTTTATAAATCTCAGCCTGAGGCTAGCCGCACTTTGGATGTGTTTTCGTACGAATTTGATTCATGCGAACATATACGTTATCTATTATGAATCTGATTGGTCGACTGATTCTTAGGTGGACTTTTTTCCACAAACAACTATTTTGTAAAGGAATCTACCTAAGGAACCTACCTAAGCGTAAAATTTACGAATTAGTGACTAAGAAGTGACGCAACGCTGCGAAAATGGCAAATCGTGCCTCTAAAACCATATGAAGCAAGTCTAGCTAAGCTTTAATAATATTAGTAATCAACCAGCTAGTGTCTGTCAGCCCCAACTCATACTACGATTCACTTACACTCGTCCGATTCTGTAAAGTGAAAGCATGAAAGTTAAGATGTTAGAAGCGATGCCGGGTATAGAATTCTTATGCCAATATTTAAGTACTGTCCACTTAGTTATAACAATTTTGTATTATGAAAAAAAAAATGAAAATGTGATTGGGTATTTGCCAATTTGGGTATTTCAAAATACAAATTTTAGAAAGACTACTACATCGAAATCAGTCATCTTCTTTGTAATTTTAAAATGTTTATGCAGTTACAGTTCGATAGAAATTTATAAGCCTATGTCTTTAATATAATTATAGTGTAAAAATAATTTAAGTGTTTAATAAATATAATTTAAGTGTTTCTTGTATATGATAAACCTTATTTTACTTCAATTCAATCATGAGGGCATCTAGGCGTCGGCGAATTTACCTACCCTTAAGTTTACATGCCATGTTATTTCACGTTAAATACTTATTAAAAACCTTTTTCCATAATTAATTGTAATGAATGACTTAAATAGGACATTTGCTTAACCATAACCCAAAGTTTAATAAATATCACAATCCATATTATAAATGTGAAAGTGTTTGTTTGTTGGTTTGTCCTTCAATCACGCCGTAACGGAGCAACGGATCGATGTGATTTTTTGCATGGATATAGTTAAAGATCTGAAGAAGGTAATAATGAAAGAGTTCCTACAGGATTTTTAGAAAACCAAAATCCACGCGAAATCGCGGGTATCATTCAGTGAGATATAAAACGTAATTTGATTCGCTTACCTTTGGTAGCTTTAGTAGCGAGTACGATCAAGGCGTCCGGATGTCCGCCGCGTACTTCGGGGCCATCCTTGTTGGTTCCTTTCAATAGAAGCCAACCGCTCACTTCCGTCTGTAGTATAATATCGTCGGGGTCGGCTATGCTTGTTGCATTATCGTCTGTGGCCGCTTGTGTTGGCTCTGTACTGCTTTCGCTTCTCTGTAACATAACAATCAATATGATATACGGCACTCCTAAACACCTCTTCGAAACTTTGCTTCCGACCGGAAAATCCATGATAGGTACCATTTAAATTTCACAATTATTATGGCTAGAATTTAGGTTGATATCGGTGTCTGTTCTGATTTTACATTTTTTAGTATTATAGGCATGATGCCCTTTCTTATTACTATTAGCTTTAAGCTGTTTATCAAAGCCTTGCATGGTAAGTGGATAGTTGTACGTACAACCACTCCAAAATATGTTAACTACTACCTAATTTGAGTACTGTACGAGTCTTAATCAGCGTAATACGTATAGAAAAGGGAGTAAGAATAACCTTAAAATACCTAGTATTAACTCTAGTTGTAATCATTAGCAGATATACACAATACCTGTGAAGGTGCGGGCGACGGCATGGGGCGCACGAGTCGATCCAGATCCTCATCATCCACAGGGAACTTGCCTGGCGACGTTGAACTTATGTACAAGTCATCCGAACTCTGAACAGAAACACATTCATTTTAATTTATTAATTTAGTATTAAAGTAAGTTAATTACTAATTTATTACTAGAACATCATATTAATTACGTTATTTAAAAAAATCAAGTAAAAACATTCCAGTTTCCCAAAACTCCAAAATTCGACCCAGGTTCTGAGTTGAATGTCCCAGAACTACCTCCCTCAGAGTCTCTACGCTTATAAAATACTAGCCCACAACTGCATCCGCGTGTATTTATCTTTTTGAAAATCCCGTGAGAACTTTTTGATTTCGCAGGATAAAAATAGCTGTACTAAGTTTCGCCAAAACGGTTAAATGAATGGGCCGTGAAAAACTAGCAAACAAACAAGAAAGATTTTCGCATTTATGATATTAGTTTGGATTATTTAATATTTTTGAAATTAGTCTTTTAGTTGTTTATTTGTGCACGCGTAACTAAAAATCTATATACCAATTGAGACGAAATTTCCAAACACATAATATGTAACACATATAGAAAAATTTCCACTATCAACTGCTCCAATCAACAACGAATACAGTAATTTATATTAAATCGATTTTCTCTTTTACTTTTTCCTAGTTACGCCACTCTTTTTATTGACCATTTATTTTTATATCGATATTATTAAGTAACACAGTAAATAAAATATTTGATTAATGCTAATAACATTTTTTTACAGTACCAATAGAAAGTAGAAATCGAATAAAGTCAAACTTACATTAGTTCTCTCTAAGTTTTTACTTTTTCAAGCTAAATTACTAACGACCTCCATGGCACAATGGTGGGCGCTGTGGTCTTATCAGCTGGAGTCCCAAGTTCGATTCCCGGCAGGGGTAATTTGGGAAATTATAATTTCTAATTTGTCTCTGGTCTGGTCTGGTGGGTGGCTTCGGTCGTGGCTAGTTACCACCCTACTGACAAAGCCGGTCAAGTGATTTAGTATTCCGTTACGATGCCGCATAGAAACCGATAAGAGGTTTGGGTTTAATAAAACTGCCATACCCCTTCCAAGTCAGCCCGCATCCATCTCAGACTGCATCATCATTTTCACCAGGCGAGAATGCAGTCAAGGGCTAATTTGGAATCGATAAAAAAACTTTGATTGGCGGTTTTATTGATATCACTCAGCGCATGATATGTTGAATTAATGCAAATAATAACTTTGCTGAAATATTTACATACCACATTATGATTTAACATAGATTCATCTGCCGAGCTATTGTGGGACGAAGGCCGCGGGGAGGGCGGGGGCAGTAGTTCATTGCTCGAATTCATTGAAATCTAGTAAACAAAATAATCATCAAATTGCAACTATTCGTTTACATATTTTGCTCTTATGATATTATTTCAAATAAAGGGCTCATCAAATATTAGATATCTAGACTCAATGAAAGCCTGATTAATTGATTCGAAAAATAATAGGTATATAATTTTCCATAATGAAAATAATGAATAGTGCACATTCTATTAAAAAAAATATATAATTCTAAACCAAATTGACAGTTTAAAAAAATTGTTCCAATCCTTTCATTATCTATATTTATTTATTTATTTATTTATTATTATTTACATTTAAAATATACAGAGAGTTTTTATTACAATCAGCGCCACAAAAACCACAGTTGGAAAACAGTTTATCTATGGAAAATATTGGCAATACTTATACCTGTCAAATAAGTTATTTGTCACCAATGTGGTCAATTCTATTGTACAAAATCTCTAAACTAAAACGACATTACTATCCCTTTCATAATGAAATGAAAGAGAAAGCAATATTTAGACCTGTCATTTTAGTTTATAGATTGTGTACAACAGAATTAGCCAAAATTAAAGCCATTAAATAAAGGAAATGTTACCTGTTTACTTTTATTCATCTTTGGTGGTAGCGCCGGCGGTTCGGGAGGCACAGGACTAGTTCTGCTCGAAGTTTTCATACTCACGCTGTCCTCTGAACCACTATGGAACACAAAATTTCATGTTTGAAACACATGCGCAGGCGACCTGACTACATACATGCTTGACTTGTAAAGGCGCGCTTGCGCAGGCTGGCATTAGGCCCTGGTCGAAAATGACGCGCGACGGTAGTGACTAGTGACAGTACAGCAGTAATATGGCTAGACATCACATTGATCGCGCGATTTGCAATACCTATGGATTTTTTAAAAAGAATATAAGCCATCATTACTAATATTCCTCTTTCCCCTCCAACTATGTGTAAAGCTTGTGCTAGGAGTAGGTACTGCATTAGTGCAACGAGTGGCGTTCGAACCACCGACCTTACGAAATTCAGTCCGCTCCTAAACCGTTGAGCTATTGAGGCTTAAGATTAGTAATCTTACCCCCAAAAGACACCCTAAGCACGTCCTTAGCTATCCTTACGATTCTAACATCATTCCGACATGGATTCACGCGGCACGCCTCGGTCCTGGTTAGCATACGAACTAATCAAATCCAATAACCCATTCGTCCCAACTGCTTCCTAAGTAGAAATTCGAGCATCACAGGAGGCGCCCCACGGTATGAACTCTGTCATACAATTCCTTGGTTACAAATTACAGGATTTAGATTCGCTGCCGTCACGCGTCGCTACCGTCACACGTTGTGCGTGACCAGAGCTTAACAGTCAAACCTGTTCTTAAGTGGTCTGCTTAACAGATTGGAAAGACACGAATACATATTTAACTAATAAACACAATTCGAACTATCATTAATAAAGTTAGCATACCTGAGTGGTGGTGTGCTCAAGTGTTGGACTGTTAGTGACGAAGCCATCGATCTCTGAACTTGATGATGGCCCACGCTTATAGTGCCCGTGCTTGAGTGTTGTGCACTAAAATACAATGAAATAAAAAATAACTAAAATTACACCAACAATGACTTGTCTTTTCCTCTTGGCAACGGAAGAGGTTGTAAAAGGAAGAAAAATAGGCATAACCAAAATAGAAGGTGGGACTTATGTTAATGCATAAATAAATATACGATAATATACATATTATATTAAACTGTATATCAAGAACCGGACAAAATTAAAACAAAACTTATTCGAAAACCGTGTCAAGTTATTGAGCACATTGGTCTACATAATAATGAGCTAAATAATTAATAAACAATGAGAAATATTCGATACTATCAGCATATGCGCATGAGTTCAAATCAATTATGTGGCTAATTCTGTTGTAGGCAATGTCTAAACTAAATCTAGTGTTATCCTTTTCTACAGAAAACATTATGAAAGGGATAGATTATTTAGTCAGTTTAGTTTAGTTCAGAGATTATATACAATAGAATTGGTCCAAATGTTTCATTTAAATAAATGCAAGACTGTTAACAAGTGCATACATTGTGCATAAGTTCCTCCGGCCGGGAGTGCCGGCTAAATTGTTAATAGTTGAAAATTGTGGCCAGTCTTTAAAAATTTGCAATAATACAGACAGTCATCAAGCCGACCTGCGCTGGTCCCAGGAGGCAAATATATACGTTACTTTAACTTTACCACTTTTGCTGTGTGAATTCGATAAAATTAAGTCAACATATACAAGGGGCTTTAAAGGTATCACAATACAACTTACCCGATAAAATTAGGTCAACGTATACAAGGGGCTTTAAAGGTATGACAATACAACTTACCTAGTTAAATTATAAGTATGTATGGAATGCCGAAACATATCAGGCGGCGCCTCCGGATTTATCGAAACTTGCGAGTTCGTGTGACTGCAGTTTCCAAACATCTCCATGTAAGCCATAACTGAAAATCGGACGATACAAATATAACGACCACCTAAAAATACACCAACGAAAAAAACGTATTCTAAGAACAAAGGCGTAACATGTACTTCTATGCCGCCTAATGAAACAGCAAAAGCGCTGTAATTAAGCGCTAACAACATCCATCATCTAAGGTGAGAATTAACTACGCGAAATTCCGTGTGTGTTATTAACTGACACATAATTAAGCGCCGTAAGCCATAATGTAAAGCAAGCTGTGATTTTCCTACTAAAATGGCTGGTGAAAGCTAAAATAGCACACATAGTTTCTCCAATCCGTCTGCTTTTTTGGAGTCGACGAGTTAAAATGCTGGATAACATTCAGACTCTGCAGCGTAAACAGTTGTACGAGAAAATGGTTCTAATATCATTAAGAAAGAAGACTCAAAGAGGAGAGGTATTTTAACTTGAATATTTGAAATCCGTTAATAAATTGTGCCGTCATGTGGGTTTGATTGTTAACTAGTCCTTAAACTATAGAACAATTCAACAGCTTATAGAAACCTAATGTTATCGAAATAGTGGAAAGCTGGTGGTAAACTGCAAAGTGCAAAGTAATTGAAGGCCGGCTACTCTTTGGAACGATAAAAAGCAGCGGATTTCTCTGGCCTGTAAGTAGTTTCCTTTAAAGCTTCGATAATCATTTTTCGTCTAAACTCTATTAACTTGAGTCATTATTTAAAACATTGATTACAATAAGAATTTAGCGTAGGATAGCTGCAACTAATAAACAATAAATCCAAACCATGAATATCCAAGAGACGTGAGACCGAGATAAACATCGCACAACTGAAGCTCCGTCTGAATGCAACGCAGCGCTTAAGGCTATCAATCTATCGTGGGCAGTAGTGACGGTAGTTGGCTAACGGCTAACGCGAGCATGCAATCCACTCACCGCTGTAGGCGACGCTTTGAAACACTGCCCGACGCACCGGCACAACAGACAAACATGCCGTTATATTTCAGACCCCCCAGGGAACATTTGTGTACGAGGGAATTGGATACAGACAATTTGTTACAACCAGACAACCTTACTAGTTACTGTCTGTATTGAGACTTACTCGTATAATAAGCATTGTTTTCATCGAAATTTGAGTGTGCGTGCTAACACTATCGATAAATGGTTTCACGTATCGATTTAACTCGTAAAACAATTCTAATAGTCGAATAAAAAATCAGACAAACTACTGTATTATGGTAAGTCGTGATACGGCAGAAGGCCATTTTAGTCTAACATATGTACTAAATAAACGAATTTGCATGAAAGTGCAATTGAGCTCGCACAGCATTATGGCCTGAAATTTAACAAAACCTCTCTTTCTATCGTGTTCAGTCTTATCTCTTCTTCCTCTCTCTCTCTCTCTCTTATAGGAGATAAGTTACGTGAGTGCCGTCGAAGAGAAGCACCGCCGTAGGCCTATAACTCGGGTCAAGTGACCATGTGAGCTCAGCCTAATAGTCTGTCGTGGCGATCAGACTCATTGATTTTGAACTGAGCTCCGATTGGTCGATGGTCACGTCAGAATTATATTAAGTTACAACTTACAACACACCACAACACAGTAGTTTATATTCTGGTACCTTCGAATTCTTAAACTATCGTTTTTGAAGAATTTTTTAAATGTAATTAATCACTTTCTTAATTATTTATTAGAATAAGATTGAAGAAATGGACTGTATCCGATTCATTAATGACTGTGATGCATTAAATCCCCATCAGCCAAACATTAATATAAACATAATGTAGGAAGATATCAACATTCACTAACAAAATCCGAACACACATCGTTTTCGCAGGTTAGGTATCTCTATAAAGGTAGGAAATTAGACCATACAAATATACATTCAAATTGTGTACATTTCCAGTGAAAGTTGCATGCAGTCAAACAGTCAGACATAACTGAGAAAAGATTTTGCTTCTTTGTTATCTAATGAAGATCAGAGGTCAGAGCAGATAATAATTCATTAAAATACTCGCTCTCAAATTGAAAAAGAAAAGTTGCACCAATATCGACTAATTTAAATAAAACTTTAATAGATGGTTGAGGTATCAAAGAGAAATTTCGTCTGATATAGCCAATTAAATTGATCGCACTACAAATGGATAGAGCGTGCTTTAGTTTAACCAGCTGCGTGTTAAGAAATTCGTGACTCTAACTGGGCAATAAAATTACTCAATGTTACTGACTTTTACTCTTGTAATTTCAACTCAGCTTTATATTATTAGCTAAGCACAAAATGAGTGAAGTGCATTTTCTAATTTTTATACGTATAATTGAGGTAATGAACAAATCTAGCGGAATTTTCTTCTTGTGTCTCGCTTTGAAACGTTGGAAGAGCGACATATCTGCGTGAACAAGACCGCGCTGCTGCTCGTATGCGTCCACGACTTTATCCAGTTGACATAATGCATTGAGAAAAGATTTGTCACATTTACTCTGTGTCAACTGTCATGTCAAAAGTACGATATTAGTCCTGACACATAGAGCAAATATGGAGAGTCCTTTTTCAAAATTTATGCATTATACACAAAATATCATCATTTGTAGTACAACGACAGCCTAAAGATGCTTAATACAGTCGGTTTACAGAGACGACATACACAGCAGTCGGGCAGATTCACAGCAGTGAGACGGTAGAGGGATTATACCGACCAACAAAAGTCAGCAGAACAAATTTTAACTGTTTTGCTTAGTAGTGGATCAGTCGATCTGGCATGTAAATACTACGATCGTATAACCGCAAATATCAAGGGAAGCTATTCACAATATGTATTTATGCTGTGGTACAACTATACCTTCGTTATGTCGCAGAATCGTAGTGAAATTACCGTTTAGATTTGTCTGGTGGTGATAAAATCCGCTAGATTTGTCCCTAGATACTAAAGCTGATCGCAAACCAGAGACCAGCCGCAAGTGTTGCAAGAGTCCCAAGCGCCGAATTAATTCAGCAGCTGCTGCTGATGCCATGCGCATTTTTTAACTAGTATTGACATTGATTTTATTTATAATTAGTATGGACACCAAACGTCAATACAAAAGTGTGCATGTATGTCTGTCTGTCTGTTACCTTTTGACGTTTAATCGATTTTAACTGAATACTGGATTAAAAAATCTAAATCCACGTGGATGAGTTTGCGGGCATCGTCTATATAGTACAAACTACAGAGATAGCTTACATTCCGGTAATGGATAAAGGATATAGGCTACTCTTATCCCAGAAAATCTGACTTCCCACAAGATTTATGCTAAACGTAAGCCCCACAGACATAGTCGCGGGCATCACCTAATACATGTATATTTTTTAATAACAATTTTTCTAATCACCCGTTTACATTTACCCGGAATGAGTACTGTAAAATGCGTAGCATTTGACAAGTGCGGCTCTCGCAGAGCGTGCGCTATGTCTATAATCTGCGATCAGCTTAAAAGCAGTACTATTTTGGGAACCACAATGAGGGATGAACATCATATAACCCACATCCCCTGTGACATTTACTTCATTTTAACGCTAATACGACGGCTTTAACAGCTCCTGCTAACTTCACTCACATCTTAGTAAAGTTGCCAATTTTACGAGTGAAGTGAGCGGGAACTCTAATAGCATTAATCCGAGAACGTACTCGCGGTCGTGTTGTCGTGACGCGTCAGAAGCTCATCGGTTTTTTTTTTTCAGACCCCTCCTGATATCTATATTTTAGGGTCCTTGAATATAGTGGATATTTGAAAAATTTATCATTATTTAAATTTATTTTGGTTTTGGTTAGCCTTGAGTCATGTCACTATGTATCCATACTAAGGGTGAGATTTATAGAGCGCACTTTGACTTTGCTCAAACTTAAGATTGAGTTAAAACGAGACAGATTTATGTGAGCGATATACATCGGTCTCGTTTTAACTCTGTCTTAAGTCTAAGCAAAGTCTGATTGCACTCTATAGATCTATCTATCTCACCCTAAATGTATGAAACCAATATGCTTGTGAGGCGTCACGACACAACACGACACGCTAGTATATTTCCGGTTTTACAGGGAGTAACGACAGATACGTATAGTAAGAATAGATACTGACTGTGTTTTTTCTTGAGCGGCAGCGGCGGCGGCCGCTGGTGGTTATGTTCGGCCAGCGTATGCGGGCGTGCGTCGTGTATGGAGAATGGCGGTGTCTTCCTGTGGACCAAATTAAATTTATCGAAAAAATGTTTCCTTAAGAGGAGTTTATTATTATTTATTTAGTACTAGAGAATGCCCGCGATTTCGTCCACGTGGATTTAGTTTTTTTTATATCCCGTGGAAATTCTTTGATTTTCCAGGATAAAAAGTAGCCTATGCGTTAATCCAGGGTACAATTTGTCTTAATTTTAAATTTTAGCCAAATCCATCCCGTAGTTTTTTTGCGAAAGAGTAGCAAACATACACACATACAAACTTTCGCCTTTACAATATTAGTGTGAAGTGTGATTAGTATGGATTACTGCGTACCTGATTTCAACATTGGGGAAGTACTGCTGCATGTCAGCGCGGATGTTGCGGCGCGTCTTGGCAGGCAGCTCGGGCGGCGTCTCGCTTTCATCCGATGTGATGCTGGCCAACCTGATGGAACCACACGCTATTACTACTCGGTCAAGCTAAAGCACCTCGCGTCGATTACGTCACACTGACCCTTAGGTACGATATGCGAGCCGTACTAACGCGACAAGATGGCCGCGGGGAGGTGAGCGGGGAAGTAGGAGAGGCGCCGCATTCCAGCGAGGTGCAAACTTTTGCGCGACCGAGTTATACACCAGTAACATTATAATGTAAATAACAGGTACGGGATGGTCTCGGAATTCGAGTAGCAATTCCGCGAAACTATTGCATCTAAACCTGTCGCACTTATGACCTTTTTCTATAAACACGCCACACACACCTAACGCAATTTATTAAAACACATATTTTAACTTGAGAAAATGATTAAGAAATGCACAACAATATCTATAACTATTAATTAAAACATGCGATAAGTGACGGTTTAAAAATATTAGTGACAGTGAAATAATTAAGTACAATACAGTGATTCTTTCTACTTTTCTATGTATCTCTATTTTTGTGCTACTCTAACAAAGTGTAACATCAAAATACATGAATCAACAGAGCCTTAAAATATGTATAATAGAAATAGAAAAACTGAACGAAGCTCTTGGAATAAATGAACAGCTCAAAGTACTGGACAGACCGGGCCAGGCATGCAGATAGAGCTAGATGTAGACAACCCCTGAGAAAGCATTTATGAAAATTCAGCCTAAGGGCTTAACCGCCATATGCCCGCGATTTCGTCCGGGTGGACTACACAACTTTCAAATCCCTATTTTACCCCCTTAGGGGTTGAATTTTCAAAAATCCTTTCTTTTCGGATGTCTACGTCATAATAGCTATCTGCATGCCAAATTTCAGTCCGATTCGTCCAGTAGTTTGAGCTGTGCGTTGATAGATCAGTCACTTTTATAATCTTAGATTTTAAATATTATTGGTCAACGCGATAACATTAGGCCGCGCATACACCTGTACAATTTACTCACGTAAGTAGCTTACGTGATTAACTTACGGCAAATTTACTAATGTAAACACTCTTTGAAACACGTTTACATCAACATAAATGACGTCAAGTAATTACATATACTACCCGGCAAGAAATATTGTACATCGACCTTTAGAAAGAGATATTTATTAAAGCGTTGTCTCTGTCATTAAGACCGACCAAACGTCCTCTCAATATTTCTTGCCGGCTACTTTAAGCTTCTTAAGTGAAAACTTACAGGTGTAATCGCGGCCTTAGACACTCACTTTGAGTTGTGCGAGTTGGTCACAGAGTTGACACTGAACATATTCATGCGGCTCTCAACGCTCTGCAGAGTGCACTTCATTTCGCTCACATACTCTGTACTTTCAAAAGTACTGCAAACAATAACACGGAAGCATGACGAAACACAATCAAATAGGGTGAATGAAGTTAAACGTGAACATATGTTATACTGTTATGCCTTGGGACATTCAATCAAAAATGCTGAAAATCACTTTATCTTGTCAAAAAACCGACTTCCAAAGCAACTAAAAAGTAAAAAAAATAACACCTACTTATGTGCTATACTTCTAGAAGTGAAACATGTATAGGAAGACGAATACACAGCATTCTATAACTCCTAATTGTTATACAATGTATGATGTATTGGTAATGGTACCACATTTATAACGTTAACTTTGACTTTCATAAAGTAGACATAATCAGTTTTAAGTTGCACATAACTGAATGCCCCAAACGCGATTCAAACAAAATTTTATAATACATACAACCAGTGAGTGTACAACAAACAAGACAAAAAGTGTAAAAAAAACCAATGTGACGAGTGAAGAAATTGTCACCTGTCCGTGTGGCTCGAGTAATGATGCGTAGACAACGTCGACGAGAAATTGTGCTCCATAGAAATTTCATTGTGGCCCACCGACACGAAGCCGGATTCGTTGGAAAAGCTTGAAATAAAAGATGACACTATCTTTTTATCCGTTCTAATCCTGTTGAATACAAATCTCTTCAAAAATCACATGTCTAAAAGTAGAGCTTTTTACACGGTTTCCAGAAAAAAGGTTGAAGGTTCCAGAGGAAAGGTGTAAGGTTTTTAACTGGGCCCGTTTTTTTTCTTTTCACAATGTTGCTTGCCGAAAAGAACAGCACTACTTTTAGTCCTATAAATTTAGTTTTATTGTACGTCTTTAATATACTATCTAATGAATAAAATATCATCGAGTCCCAACTCTCAAGTATTAGTTAGATGGGTCATTCTAAATAATAAAATTTACAGGCTGCAACTTGATGTCCAGTGTCATAGTAACTTTGACAGCTTCATTATAATAGTTCTAGTATATGATCTAAATTGTTTGACATCACTTACCGATTGTGATTATTATGTCCATGTACATTGTTCATATGAGAGTCGTGCGACTCGACGGACGTTCGCATTTCACTTATATTGTTGCAACTGCAAATACCTGAAATAGATGAATAGAGAAAATTCGGCGTCAAGTGATTCGTTTAATAAGTAGACATAGATTTCAAATGTATGGGCATTGGCAATCTACACAATTGTAGTTTCATTTAATACAAAACTCAGTTTTATTTATCAGAATTTTACATTTTATGCATGCATGGAAGGCTTCTTCTTTTTCTTAATGGGTTTCTTTAATGGAAAAGTCATCAAAGTCATTTATTCAAATTGAAAGATTGTACACTTTCTGATTGTCAAACAATGATGTATTGGTGAATTAATTACGTTAACTTAAAACTAAAGCTACATCAACACAGCATTTATCAAAATTAAAGTTGTAAGTTTGACATCATAAAGGATCGGTTAATTTACAATCCAATACACATCAATATAATTACTGACGTCATTATTCTCCGGTAATCGTTAAAAGTAATAATAGGAAGTGGAAATAGGTGCAACATACCAACTAAATCCGAATTAGGTGGAGTCACGAACACTTCATGGTTCATAGAGTCATGCGCGTTCCGATCCTCGTCATTTGACACGTTGAGCATTGAGTCTAGAGAGCCGCTGCTGTGAGACTGCAGGGATAGCCTACCACATAAAAAGAATACATTTTTAGACACAATTATTTTAAGTGAACAGTAGACAATATCAGTAGTATAATGCATCACTTCTGCTCTATTGCTCTCTTTCAACTATCATGTCAAAAATATGGTTTACTTTAGAATAAGGCCTAATATCGTACTTTTGACATGAGTTGAGACAAAGATGGCGAAGAGCAAAAATGGCGAGTGGTTCTCAAATTGTATGCACTATAAAATTAATGATACGTCAAAATTGGAAACTCCGTCGTTCCGATGTTTTCAGATTCAGTTCTCCTTAGGTCTGGCAAAAGGTGAAACCGTCGTCTTTTTGCTAAAATGCGATTAACCCCAAAAAGCAATTTTTAAGTTACAGCCAAAAGAATGTTTCTTAAAAAAAACGAACTAAACGATAACTAGAAAACTAGTTTTTAAGGTTAGTCGCTATGTAATAAAAGGGCTGGAGTATCTTTAATCTTGAACTGAGAAAGACAAAGGTTGGAACTGAATTCAATCTAGGAGCGACGGAACTTTGACTAAGTACAATATTAACAGATAACATATTACAACATTTTTATATTACAGCCCTTAATAGGGTAAAATACGTAATATTGATTTGCGTTAGCCGCGCGTCAGAAGTCGACTTAAAACAGCGATATCCTGTTACATACATGCTTTAACCATTTGTTTGAATAATGAATGATTAAATTATGAATGATATTTAATCATTATATCATGCATATGTCAATTTAACCATATATGGTTAAGTAGTATCATAGCAATGCGTAAGAGGAAAGGGAAAGTGGTAATAAAAACTAATTATATCAATTATATTATTAAGTATAATTATTATTATACCTAACCTGTCTATGGACAGTCCCAGTAAGGAGTTATCATTGGCTGACTTGCGCTTCGGAGGCAAAGGAGGGGCCAACTCGATTTTCCTGCAACAAACTTTCACTTTTACCAAAGAACCTGATAACAAATTATACAGAGAAAAGTGAAATTACGGACGGGGAGTCAAGGTTAGTGACATATGCTAATTAATTGGAGATATATGTAAGATTTCTACCGTTTGTGAAGTTTAATATTCAAAGAAAACGAAAATCAACATATTAATGGCGAATCGAATCAAATCAAATAGATGGATGGTCGAAAGCAAATTATTCATAATCGTTAACTCGCGGATTTAATAATTAAGTCTAAAGTCGATAGCTGCCTCCCAGCTAATCAATTCAAAGAAGTATTTTGATAAATCATGAAATGTTATTCAATTATTATTGAGACTCACTTTATTTTCTTACTAGGGATTGCACTTAGCTTCGCTCGGCGAAAAAATTTTCATTAATCCGTATCCCTTGGGATTTTCGGAAAATCTGGACTTACTCCTTGTTTACCTACATTTTTAAAGTGATCATCATGATAATCATTATTTTACTATAATGCTTACTACCCAGAATGAAAGGAAACAATGCCAGCTTTGACTTTAATCAATATGACCAATTTCCAATTTAATTTATTCAAATTAATATTCAAAATCATAAATATCCGAAAACCACTATTATTATATTATCTAAATAACTTTCACAAGAATTAATTATTTATTTCTATACTTTTGGATGCCAATAGATTTTTTTTTAATTTGATCTCAAATCCTAGCGAATTTTTAGGTCACAGATTTTTTTAAACTAATATAAGTAAACAATGAAACATTTTAGAATTTGGGCATACTTTGGGGATTAATCAAGTACAGAGTGCGGAAAAGAAATCCGGACAGAATTGATTACTCACCGGTTGGGCCTGGCAGGCTTCGGAGGCGGCGAGTCTGGCGCATCCAGTATAGATTCCGAGGAATGAGACGCGCGCACACCGCCAGGCTCCATGCCGGGCTCGCCTGTCAGCTGCGACAGCTCTTTGGGAGTTAGGGGGATATCTGCAACAAGACGAATTAATTTAGTTGATCACTCCCCGAAAATCTTCGCCGAGGATTTAAACGAACGGAAAAACAATATGGGTGTATCACACATGGGAGTCACCTTCGCTTTTGTTGGGTACCTCTGCGACATCTCAAGGCATTTTCCAATTTCAAAGAGTTCCTTTGTGTAGACATTCTAAGAGAGCGTGCGCTGACCGCCCAGATAAAGCCCGTCTCATATGCTGCTGAGCGAGACTGGCCATTTTTTCTCTGCTGACGTCACACAATTGACAACCAAGCT
The DNA here is from genome assembly GCF_905333055.1 of Maniola jurtina. Lineage (NCBI taxonomy): Eukaryota > Metazoa > Arthropoda > Insecta > Lepidoptera > Nymphalidae > Maniola > Maniola jurtina. Next base: position 9,611,145 of record NC_060032.1, read on the forward strand.
ACGTACTTTACTTTCGCTACAGCGATAATATAGCAGTGATTCCTCCTATACATACCGGGTAAGGAGTTCCTCTGTGTAGACGCTCTGGGAGACACGAGCGCCGACCGCGGAGACAAGGCCGGTCGGGTCATATGCTGCTGAGCGAGGCTTGCTACTTCTTCCACCGCTGACGTCACACCCTTCACAACAGAGCTCACATGCTCTGGTGATAAAGCCGCAGTAGATCTATCTATCTCTGTATTATCAGCGTCGGCTCGCAAACTGACTACAGTCACTTCATCGCATAGGCGTATTAGCATTGCTAGCGCTGTACATAATCTCTTCACGGCGCTCATTAGTGACGGGGACCGGCTGCAGTATGGTTTTATTGCTGTAAATAATATAAAATATAAAAAGTTGCCGAGGAAACCCTGGTCATCGATGTATTATTATGTATCATTTATATCGGAAAGAAAGGCATTCCGAACCAGTGGAAAATGTATTTGACGTTTTTCTCGTTTATTTGAATTAAAAAAAACTATCTATACTTGAAATGTTTTTGTGAATCATTAGGTTGAACTTAAACAAGACGTTGAGAGCGCATAAACCTTTTATTTGTTCTTTAAACCGCATGATACGTAAGGAGTCTAATAATAAAAATCGTTTTTACAGGTACTATTCCTTTGCGATGTGAACGCCTTAATAAAGTTCCTTGTAAAGCAACTTTTTATTGGGACTTTCAAAAGAAGAGCGAACTGGCATCTTTTAGGTAGGCGCACTCCACCTTAGACTGCATCATCACAATGCACTAATGCTATTTGGTGTGCAGCCAAGCGCATGCCTATATTGGTGAATTGTTTTAACAATTCAAAAATATGTGTAAAATATTATTTATTTGAACCAAAAGTCGTGTGTTTCAAGCTTTAGTTGATTCTGTCAAACCGTATCATTGAACGCAAACACATTAAAATGCTGACAGGTATGAAACAATACCCCTTTTCGGCATCGCCACAATACACGCGTAGAGATGGCGATCCGATAAGAGTTGCATAATGAATTTACCTTTGTGTATGTTCGCGATCGATTCGAATACAATAGTGCCGTTGTCCGGCAACATTTCCAGTTTCCTCTTTGTGATGACATCGGAGAAATGTTTTAAGCCGAATGTGACCTGGAACAAGTATGTATGTAGCCTCAATAGCGTACCGAGATCCTATTGTAAGTTTTCAAGTTAGCAAATGTGGCACCAGAGAAGGCATGTTAATTTTCTATTGGATGGCGTTGTGCAATCTAGATCTCTGAAGGGTAAACCCATGCCAAAATCGCCCAACGCCTAAAGAAGTTTTCATTTCAAAAACTGGCAGTCATTAAAAACTTTAAAGTAACAGTGGTTTATGTTTTGGATTTTCAAATTGTAGTTACACAACTTAAAATTTCATAATTTGTAAATTAAAATCATTTTAGTTTTTACATCTCTAAGCACTATTTTTGTCAGCTCTTTTGAGTAGGGTAGAGTCTTGACATATCATAAGTGGCAAATGCTGTAAAAAATGAATTCATTCATTCATTCATGTTAACGTTATGTCGGTGAAGCGACCTTGAAGTTTTTGTTTATCCCAAAATGTCCAACGCACCTAAAGAGGATAGATAGGTAAATAGTAGGTATGCAAACCTCTTTGACTAGCCGTTCGAGTTCTTTGGCTGGTGTAATTTCACCTTCTTCCGCTGTGACAGTTTTCACCCCCATGTTCCGAGGTTTCGGACTAAGTGGGGAGTGCGATCTGAAATAGAAAAAAAAAACTATTAATAAGATTATACTAGTCTACTACTAATAGATTTACATAATAAATATTAGTAGTACCTACAGTAAAAGGGGTAAAAACACTAAAATAAATATATCTATTTAAGGCACGGTTTCCATCTAAGCAGAGCGGAAAGGAGATGTGTTCAGTCGACCAAACAGATTTTAAAAAAAATATGTGATAATTTTTTCAGATTAAAAATCCGATTGCTCGACTGAACACATCTCCTTACCGCCCCGCTTGGATGAAAACTGGAAACTGGGCCGAAGCTGCATATCCATTACCGCACCAACAGCGGTGCTCCAAAGAGATGATGTGAGAGATGGATATGTGTGTGCTAGATAACAAAGTTTCACAAATAATGCTCTTGATTACAGCCGGTATACAGTATCTCATTTTAATGGGCCGACTGTGACATAATATTTATACCTTGCGCAACAACTCAATATTTACTAATTTTTTTTTTTGCTAGAATTGTATGTACTTTCAAACGTCAAATTTACATTATGTGATTACATTAGACGATAAATTGTTTTTGTAATATCCGGACAAACATGTTTTTCTAAGCACAAGATTATTTTAACCTATTTACTTATTTTTTTGGTGTATCACATTCACTACTACAAGTACACATTATTATATAAATGAGAAAGTGTTTGTTTGTTGATTTTCGTGCTTCAATCACGCCTCAACGGAGCAACGGATCGGTAAGATTTTTTGCATAGATACTCGTATATCGAAAAATCAAAGAATTTTTACGGGATCCACGTGGACGAGGTCAGGGGTGAGCTAGTAAAATATAAAATATCTATTCGGGCCGGAACGCAAATAGTGGAGGCCGACTCATTTCAATATTATATTACAACTATAATACACAGACGTAATACGCAATCGCGGTTTCCATTAGGTATACAAATACAAAATTCAAGGTAGGTATTGAATTTTTTATTGCTTCGCTACGTGGTTAGAGTCACAATATTCACAAACGACTATCTACCACAAAAATATTTCTCACAAAGAGCAAAGAGAGCGCCGGCTGTCGTAAAAGGGTTAACTTTTAAAACTGAGTAAGTATGCGACACGACACTCGGTATAGTCACGATACCATTACCGTGGTATAGTTTACAATTAGGAATTGAGCAATTCGATAAAAAATATTCGCCCAATGCGACTCGAATTATAACGCCAACGGTTCCGTATTATTAAATTAAAGCCACGCTTTCAATATCGATTTTTTAAAATGTAGGATGTTTTGTTTCTTTTTCATGAATTAGGCTATAATACCTACATGTTTGTTTCTCAGAAAAGCCCTTTCATAATAATATTGCTGCATTGGATCTCTTATTGTATACTACCTAACTAGCTTGTGTTCGCGACTTAGTCCGCGTGTATTTAGGTTTTTTAAAAATCCCGCGGAGGCTTTGTAATTTTCTGGGATAAAAAGTTGTCTCCAGACCTTTAACTACAACCATGCAAAAAATCACGTCGATCCGTTGCGGTGCGATTCAAGGACAACCCAACAAAACAAACACTTCCGTTTAATCATGCTAGACTACCTATTATAGTCCGCACTAAATAAACAGTACCTATTAACCTGATTTTACTTAGATTTCGTATGTTAAACCTTAAAAACATTAAGCAGAGCAATTGCATAAAAATATCGCCGAAATGTGCTACTGGCCGGAATGTTAGTATTGCGAAAGAAGCCACTTTATATTCAAGCGAGCCGCGCGCAAATAGCATAGCTAAGCTTTATTTGATATTCAAAGTCCCGGTTCAGTTTACTATAATATGCATATTCAAATAATGTTTAAGCGCATAGTAAACACATAATATATTCTCACAAATTGCATTAGCCTTAATGACACTGTGTTTCTTTGAACATATTTGTCGTGAATATGCACTACGTTTATTTTGCGTACCCGTTGGAATGAATTTTGAGGCTGAAAAGGGGAAAACGGGATTGTTGACGGCCTCCCTAGCGCAGTGGTAAGCGCTGTGATTTTATTAGTGGGAGGTCCGGGGTTTGATTCCCGGCAGGGATTTGGAACTTTATGATTACCAAATTTCTGGTCTGGTCAGGTGGGAGGTTTCGGCCGTGGCTAGTTACCACCCTACTGGCAAAGCCATGCTGTCAAGCGATTTAGCGTTCCAGTACGATGGCGTGTAGAAACCAAAAGAGTATGAGTTTAATGAAAACTGCCATACTCCTTCCACGTTAGCCCGCTTCCATCTTAGACTGCATCATCATGTGAGATTGCAGTCAAGGGCTAATTTGTACCTATCTGAATAAAAAAAATGGGGTAAATTTTTATCTTCAATAACTTTCTAACTATGTATTTATTTTAAAGTTATAAGAAAAATATCATATTTCAAGTCATAAGAAGCCCTTTCAATTGAGTATCACTGACATGGTACAGTTTGCAAAACTTTCTTTTTAAATTTTCTAATTTGCATACGAAACGAGTGATTCTAAACCTATATATCGTTTTTTCATTCGTATGTTCAGAACTTAAGTACGTAAGTACTAAAAATTAAAAATCTCACTTTTCGCGAACCAAATGCGAGTTCGGCTTGGATCTTGACTGTCGAGCCAGCAGAATGAAGATAGCATTCACTATTAAATACTTAGTAATTTGTCAGTCCAAAGCCTTGCTTAAACTGTAATAATAATAAAATCTTTGTAATGTGCATACCGTTTTTCATTATTAGCGAGGAGTTTAAGTTTACTCCTACGCTTGGTAATCCAAAAAACTGGCGATCGAGCCGCGTTCGACATGTTTTGGCACACAAAAAACACCTGAACCGTAACGACACTTGCCCACACTAGATCATAATATCCACACACTGATCTACTTTCAAATAGCCTCACACGAGATAAACAGTCCACTGCATAGCAAATAAAACGATTTACCCACTGACAGCGCGGTCGGGGACATTAAAATGTAATCACTTAACATTGCACGCACCGAACTAATGAGATTTCAGCGGACAATGTCATTAATGCGCGCGACAGTCTAGCCGTGCGTGACTCATAATAACCGCTACATTTAATGCACAACGAGCCACAATACCGTACAAAGGTTGCAATTATGAATCTATCAAATTCCCTTATTAGTCTGCAATTCCACAATTATAACGACACGCCTCCGTATTGCTCGACCTACAATTCTACAAGTCCAGATAGTACTGTTAAAATGAGTGACACTTTCTTGAATCGCTGCCAACGAGATACTGGAATTATGTATGTGAAACATTATTATCAATTTAGATAAGAGGCAATAGTTTGCGCGTACGTTTTATTGCTATGTACACAACTCGGTAAGATAAGATTTTGTGATGACAAACATAAAGGATAAGTAAACTAATAACTTTATAATGACTTTCCACTGTTATATCAAATTCTACTAATAAATTAAGTACATACCAAAATGTTTTGAAATCTTTATCTAGTTGATAATAAGTGTACCTAACCTTCATAAATGAAGTAGGTGTCTTATGATCACAGCACTTACATAGAGAGCCTATAGAAATAAAAGATGAAATTGCGGGCACTTGCTAGTTAACGTGACCAAAAACCAATATAACAACTTCATAAAACCAGATTATGTGCAACCCAACCTTAACATTTAAAACTAGTATTTTTCATTAATGTACTATTTATCAATGATATATCAACTTAGTCGTTTTGATTTGAATTTTTCATTAGCTAATGAACTCATTTAAACAACGATCAAAAACAATGAAATGGTTAAGTGAATCATTACAGCGATTTTACACTGTAATTAAGCTACTTTAACAAGTTGGCCCACGCTGTTTGAAGCGTGAACACCTTTTAACGTTTACACATCATAAAAACATCCAAAACAATGTGTACAAACAGAAATAATACAGCTGATTTATCTCACGAGTTATCATTATTCATTATCACCATCTGGCATGACTACGAACGCAGTTACATGTTGGATTATTCACAACGGATAATATTACTAAGAAAATTTATCGTTTTTCTTGCATATTTTATCATTTATTTATAATAATTATTAATAATAAACTAAATGCTTAAAAAGTTTATCACTGGTTTTCACAGGATTAACTAAAACTTTCAACAGCTGCGTAGACATTTACTTAAATTACCTGGGAATTTCTAATAATTCTTATTATTTCTATACTAAATATATGATATTGATATCCTATGTAGTATATCTAAATCTATCTATGATTTCTTACTAAACTAGCATTAGTTATACCAATCACAAAGATATTATAAAACTCCAGATACGCAAAGCTCATACGCAAGTGTCTGTGATAGGAGTAGACGCATAGAGACAGACTCAATAGCTATTGGCGCGGGTCATAGTCCTCAAAAAATGGCGACCCGTTACCAGGGTTGACCCATCAAAAGTGTGGTCTAGAAACGATAATCGCCGACTTTTTTTAACTCGAACCACACAGTGTACACCGTGTCAACGAACGGGCTAGATAACATTCTGACCTGATATTGGAGGCGAGATGCGGCGGATGTGGAGGCTGCGCGGGCGAGCGCATGTTAGAGATGCGCTCCAGTAGGTCGTCCTTGAAGGAGCGCGCGCGCCGCGCTAGTTTGTTGGCGCCGCGCAACGAGCCGCGGTGCCCCGACCCCGCTTCACCGCAAACCTCGTTCTCTGCAACCATTTATGGGGACGTACAGTGACTGCAGTGGCTGTCTCATGACCAGCTGTGATTGAAATAAATCTATTTTCTCTATTTACTTTGAAGCACATTTCAAATAATATAGTAAAGGCTCTATAGACCTATTCCGTATCTCAGTGGCTAGAGTGTAGAGTCAGTCTACCGATAACTGATAGTGTCTTTTTTTTGGCGTGTTTAGAAACCCGCAACACTACAAAAAATCGAACCTCACCTTATCTTGTTACTACACTTTTATTTAACTCAATAAAATTCTACAGGATTTGTATTTATTCGAAATCACGTGGCATCAAATAAAATTATTCCGAAATGTATTTTTACAAAAAAATTCTATGAGTATTTTTGAAACCTGATTTAAATTACCATAGCTCACTACTATCTTTATTCGTAGATTTAACGCATATTAAATCACTTCTTTCCTTACATTTTAGAACGATCACAGTTCTGGATCGCATTTTTAGTTCCTCATATCAAAACAAGAACAATCGTATTTGTAGTCATATCTATTTGTAGAGTAATTATCGCTACTCGTACTAATTGTTTTGATTGACAATTTACATAGAGCGCGCGGGTGTTACTAGCTGCATGATAATATTGTATCAATACCTACTAAGATTTATTTTAGCGGCTAGAGGTTAAAGAATTCAGCCTTCTATATGGAGGGTCCAGGGGTCGATCCCTTCTTAGAGTTATATGCATTTAAAACCATTAGATGGATACTCCATTAAAAATTAAAAGATAATTTTTCATATTTTTTTAATGATAGTACCATGAATCAGAAACGTCCGCAAGTCCCAAGAATATCTGCAGCTGTACAAAGTTTTGACTCAATCGGATGAACTATGTGCAAACCCAACTGTAACGAACAGACACACAGATCAGACACATACATTTTTTTTATCACACTAATATTATAAACGTTCCCACGAGTTTTAAAAAAACCTATGTCCACGCGGACGAAGTCGCGGGCGTCAGCTAGTCCATACTAATATTATAAATGCGAAAGTGAGTCTTTCTATCTGTCTGTCTGTCTGCCTACCTTTTCACGGCCCAACAGTTTGACCGATTCTGATGAAATTTGGTACGGTATATCCCGGGGACGAACATAGGCTACATTTTATCCCGAAAAATCATAGAGTTCCCAAGGGATTCCTAAAGACCCATCCGCTCAACCGATTTGTATGAAAGGTACCGAGGTAGCTTGCGTCCATGTTATTGGCATAGACAACTTTTGTTCCCGGAAACCAAACACGGGATTTTCAAAACCTATATCCACGCGGACGAAGTCGCGGGCATCCTCTAGTAAGATAAATTGGTCAATCAGTGAAACATTTTGTAACAATAATTATTATAACACAGTGAAAACATAAATATAATTGATAATAAATTACATCATGATTGCATATACAAATGTAGACATATCAAAATAAGCTACAGAATGAGAAGCATGACATCACTAAGACAAGGCAACCCACAAGGCCGAATAAATGCTAATAATTCTCAAACCGGAAAATTAACTTGTGACCTGAGGCCTGTTTCAAAATAGGTGCCTAAGATGAATGTATTGAAGATTTTCGATATTACCACTTTTTAAAGATCCGTACCCAAAGGGTAAAAACGGAACCCTATTAACCCATTATAGCCTAGCGGTGCCATGTGGCACCCAATTTCGTATGTTTAAATTGTCGGGCCCTGTCCTTATAATAAGAGGTGAAGTCAAGTGGTTTGTTGTCAATGCCATGCTAGAGGGACATAGCCATTACTCCATTTACTTTGTTTTGTCCCATAAGCTTTTTGTGACCTGCACGAGCACCTGTAAATCAGTGATGTGAAATTGCTGCCAATAATGGATGCAACATTCAAGTAAGGGGATCATATTTTTTTTATTTTGAGTAATGTAATACTTTTATGCATTTACACTTGATGCCAAACCTCGCATTGACTGGTTCATATCATAATACTGTCGTATTTTGTTTTATTGTTTGGATTATGGCATGTTAAAAGATATGGATGCCGTACAGCACCGCTAGGTCATTATGTTGTCTTTTTATTATGTATACTAAAAATCTAATTTATGTATTTTCTTTGGTTATTCCTTATGTAATGGCTTTTTTGTTTCAATGGAGATTGTACATTACATGAGGCACTTGCTATACTAGAAGAAGACGATGAACTCAAGCCTCAATTGCTATAAATTGAAGCTCCAGACCCTATAATCCTATCTGACAAAGACGAGGGTGGTTTCATAAATAATCCCACTGGTCAGCAACTCAATGCTAGATGTGAAGTAGTGCTAGGCTCTACATCTGTTCATACCTATTTCAGTTCAAAAATACGCCACAAGGTGGTGGCCGTCTATCAGCTTCAAACACCAAGCAAAAACATCTAAAAAATACTGGCAATTGGGTCTGACAGCATATGTTAAGACAGCAGAAATCATTTATTGGTACCCAGCAAGTCATGCCGCAAGTGTGGGTTACAGTATTGTCAGTCAGACTAGACTACAGTGCAATAAATGCATCGTGGGCCTCTGTGCACCCTGCAACCTACAAGCTTGCTACAAATAATATGTAATTTTATGGAAGTATATGTAAATGTTCATGTAATATATTGGATCTTTTAATCAATTTTGAACCTTGAACTATACAAGAGTTAATACCTTAATAATTCTTATCAAATTGTGGTAGAATATTTTGGTAACAATCAGTCATAAGAAATTTATGAGACATTTGAAAAGACACGGTAGGAGCCTAGCGGTGCCATGCAGCATCCATGGTTATTTCCAGAAGTAAGACTTGCACCAAAATTCTGATGATTAGATCTGACTAATAGGGTCCATAATAACAACATATCAATGAAAAACTCAATTCTGAGACCTTAAAATAATTCAGGCTATAATGGGTTAATGTCACTCTGCTATCTGTCTGTCTGTTTGTCAGCGTGTCACAGGTCTCTAAACTCGTAGACGAAATGAGTTACAAACCTGAAATTTTGGTATTTACGTATTACTTTTGCCACTTATCAATACGATACGGAATTCTTGAATATACAAATCCTTTAGCTGGATATAAGAATTATTTAGGATAGAGACTAGAAATGAAGAGAGAGATGTCATAGTAAAACCATCGTTAACAGTAATATATTCCACACTTTCAAGTTTCTAAGCTGATGAAGATTGACTGGATTTATGAGTTCAGGAAGATCTAAGTTAAACCAAAAAATCATCTAAATCTAAAAGCTGGATATCTACAACTTCTCAACAAATAATAAACTTGACGCACATAGCATGTCAACATTATCAAAATACAATTCTAAACAATAACGCTCCGCAAAAGGTTCTGCAGAACGTTGACGTAAATATGACGAACAAACAAAGACAACAACTACTCAACAGATATAAAGCAAATCTTGATTTTACACGCATATGTTATTGTCGCCTACTAAGTATTCAATGGAATTGTGATATATTTAGTAATTAACTAAGTCAAGGCACTTGATTAATGCTATTTTCAACAAGTTTGTATAAATTTGACAAACAAGGATCGTGACACAAAATCACAAATGCATTATCCTTATACGAACATGAAATGAGTAATATTATAAAATTAACAGCTATACCTGTGAAGAAAAGATCTGTAAGTTCTGAACACAAAACTTCACTCAACACACCAAAAGCAGCCCCAAATACGCTTATGTCCTCATATCAACGTTATAAAAACGTAATAAGATGTGTATGTAGGGGGAAATAAACACTAAACACACAGCTTTATCAATGACGCCCGAGTTTATAAATATACACGAAGGCGACAGCAGGACGCGCCCTGGCCGCAGCGCGTGACGACTGAGAGTTGAGACAGGCTCTGAAGTCTGAGGACACCGCACCGTGCCGCGCCGGACGGACGCCGGGTCATGCCCGCTTCCTGGGCTCGAGTGCGTCATACATATCATAAACATAAACTAAGGTTTAGCACCCACGAATGCCACGAACGAACGAACGAAGAACAAATGGCCACATATAATTTTTTTTTAGGGTACCGTACCTCAAAACGAAAAACGGAACCCTTATAGGATCACTTTGTTGTCTGTCTGTCCGTCCGTCCGTCGTGTCTGTCAAAAAACCTATAGGGTACTTCCCGTTAACCTATAATCATGAAGTTTGGCAGGTAGGTAGGTCTTATAGCACAAGTAAAGGAATAAATCCGAAAACCGTGAATTTGTGGTTATATCATTAAAAAAATTACAATGTGTTTAAATTTTCATAGTAAGATAACTATTTTAAGTGAGAAATCATATGAAAGGGCTTTACCTGTACATTATAAAACAGATTTTTATTTATTTTTATGCATGATAGTTTTTCATTTATCGTGCAAAACGTCAAAAAAATACCCGAGTACGGAACCCTCGCTGCGCGAGTTCTACTCGTACTTGGCCGGTTTTTTTTATTATTTTTTTAATGAATAGATTAGGCGCTTGGCTGCGATCAAACCTGCTAGCAAGAGATGATGCAGCCTAAGATGGAGCTAGAGCTCCATCTTAGGCTGCATCATCCTAAGCCTTGCCTAGAAGTTGTCTATTCACTCTTGACTTGAAGGTACCCATATTAAAAGTGGAAGGGAAAACTGATGCCGGAAGAGTGTTCCATATCCTAGCGGTTCGGATTAAAAACGAAAAAGCAAATCGCTTCGTACGTGACCGAGGAATTTCAACTAAGTACGTACGGATATCAATTATTCAAGTAAGACTCTATTGTGCGAACAAAAATACAAGATGCCTTACCCTATCTGGTGCTTTACTTATTTGGTTTAGCGAATTGTAACTAGCTTGTTGTTTTGCAACAAACAACTCGTGCCAAGTATTGTACGTTGATGGTACTACATGTTAAAAACCTTCCGGCAATAATTTTTATGTATTGATAGTCGTGTGTTTTAGTGTATTAAGCAGGTAGTAACTAACAAAACGAGTCCAACTGAATAGCCTTCTTGCTAGGACTAGAAATTTATGGTTTACGAAATCTTGAGAATCAAATGCAAGCGGCAACGTCACTTGTAGATGCAGTTTATTACAGGAACATCAAACAAACACTTTACTAAAGAGTTCAATAATTATTTTAGAAAGTGATAAAAACTGAAAATCTCAGTAAAATTATAACACAACTCGTGAATATAGATAAAAATAATAGATAGAAAAAAAAAATATGATAGCAAATCGCTACATTTAAAAGTTCAAACTTCGCTGACAGTCTAAACCAAGCCTTATATTCTGCTTATTATGCAGCTTCAGCGATAAGCACAATACTCGAATTCTGACGTTGCAACTGGACATACGTACGCGTACACCATCGATATATTATGGCGTACACAAATGCTCGAGGTGAGAATTTAAAAAAGTTGCCAATAACATTTTCATAATGTGTCAATGAACTTTAAAATCACTTCACCAGCGTACATTGAATTAAGGCTAGGTATTTCCAACGATGTAACTATTCTAATCTATGTTAATAATCGTTTAATATATTGTGTCACGATTCTAATGAAAATAAACATCCTCTATGTAGTTACTAAACATGCATGTGAAGTATAAATTAATGCCGATAAGACTATTAAGCAGGTAGAATTAAATGTAGAGACAATTATAGAATTAAAATGGTGCATGTCACATGATCCATAATATTGAGCAGCAATTACACCTTATAGTAAAGAATGACGTCGTTATTTAAAAAAGTGTTAATTCTGTCAAAATTAAATGTTACAACTTGTGTAGGTATTTATCGTCTGGTACGAACTAGTTATATCCAAATCTGCATATTTTATCAACCAAAATAGTACAAAATAGTTGTAATTTCCACAATGGCCTTAACATTACCACAACAATAGACACAAATACACAATAGCCCGTTCCCGCGTCTCTTACGTTTTATTATACAATATCAAAGACTTCATTACATGCAGCTCTAAGCAATTCAACGACAAGGGGAAGAAATACGAAAGCATGCCACATTCACTTCCGTGGAAATGCATTTTTATTTGTTCTGCGGTATCTTTCGAATATTGCGCTCGAAGAAGTTAAATTAGAAACTTTAAAAGAGAACCTTAAGCAGATGGAGATTAAGATACAATATTGATACAGAAATAATATTACTTTCATACCATTTAAACTTGCAGCCGCACCGTCTCCACAGATTTTACGATAGACACCGACACCGGGAGCCGCAGTACTTCGAGAAAACCGACGTTGCAAAGGTCTACGTCTAGCTTCCACTACTGAATAAGAATTTCTAACATCCCCCTGATGAGTTGCAAGATAATCTTCTTCAGGAGAAACGTAATGTTTCAAACTTTCTTCGTGTGCCAAATTTTGGAGACTTATTCCATTTCTTATTTTATCCCTTGGTACATTTCTCTTGCCCTGTCTTAGCGTTAAGTTATCAAAGCTTTTACAGGGACTTAACGGGGATATTATGTTATTATTTCGCAGATCATATAACTTGTTTGGGTCAAAAACACTCATACGGGGACAGTGATCTATCAATATATCCGGTGTTGTATATTTAGTATGTGTCAAAGGATATGAAGTCGCTGGATCGGGCTTGTATCGATTACCACGGTGCTTGATATTTCTTATATTCCGCTTAATGACCGAAGTACCTCTATCTTCAATTACGTGTATAACATCATTTGAGTCAAAAAAACCCAAAGGGCTGGATCCAGTTTTATAAACGCGATAGCTGCGTTTATTTCTCCTCTGGTTCTGATTGTCATCGTGAAAAAAGCTCTCATCGTAATGAGGCATGTCGGCGTAGTACATAGTGATCAGACCATTTCTCAAGAAATCCTCATTTTTATCAGTGCGTGTTCTTCCTTCGAACTGACTGTGAAACTTGTCATTTTAGTATGTTTAGATGGCGACAGAGAAAGGGAGTGCCCTCTAGAAATCTTCGAAAGTAGGCACTGCACTCGCGACAAGTTTCTCTTCTGAATATTGATGTAATCCTGTAGGTACTATCGTCACAAGTTGTTGCATGATACTGTTTGACATTCACAATCAGGCCAGCAAATCGCGTGTCATTCAGGAACCGAAATAGCGAAGACGTAAGGTACAATTAGGTCATTATTTATTTACAGGGAGCTTTATGTGCGCATCACTCGATCACATGCCGGCATCTGTCCAGTCTACAGCTTTTACCTTGACACTGTAATTTTGATATCCAATTTATTTGAATCCACTGAATATCTCAAAATTATTTTCAATATTTTTTATTTATTCGATTTGGTCGCGGTTTTGAATTTAGATTTAGTCACAACACTTTTGTATCACTATTTGTTTTTATATCTTTACAAGAGAGGAAATCTTTACGCGTCGGAATTCACGGCTTTCTCTATAAACAACACTAAATTTTGAATACCGATTTCGAACCGCACTTGCTCGCAGCGAACAATAGATATTGCTCTTATATTTAAGTCCACAATTAACAAACACATGTTATATAAAAAATTGCGAAAATCCACAGCATAGACGGTGTCACGGTGAGATATGATTTCAACTACCTAACACAGATTTTATGAATTACTTATTCTAAAAATATCTAAACGTTTTTCACGAGATCTCGATATTCAGCAGAGCAACGAGTAGGCGCGGTAAATGGGCAGCAGAGCATACTATTGACACGAGATATCGGTCTGCGGATCATTTACCGAGATACGCGATAGAAAACGGTGCGACCGACGGCAACGGCGCGGCGGCACTGCGCCAGCGGCCCCTGGCTGATGCCGGACCGACGAGAGTGAAAGTGCTAGATCCATGCATCTCCGCAACTTCGGCTGCGTCTGCGCACACCTGTCCTCACAAACGCCATAATTGCGATAATATACTATGGTTAATACACGTTATCTAATAAACATAACTCTTCCTGCACAGAACGTTTTATACTGTTATTATAACTGTTCCACAATATTAAAGATAACGATGATAAATTATTACCTAGGTATCGTAATGTAAGGTATATTTGCAATTATTTCTCTCAACGACCACGTTTTCTACGTGACTACTACACTTATTTTCCACAACAACAGATATTTAGAGAGCCTCAATAACTCAACGGTTGCATAGTGGACTGAATTCCGAAAGGTCGGCGGTTCAAACCCCACCCGTTGCACTATTGTCGTACCTACTCCTAGCACAAGCTGTACGCTTGGTCGGAGGGAAGTCTAGTATTTAAAAAAAAATTGCCTACAAAAATAGCTCCATCTAAATCACACAATTTTAAATCAAACCAAATATTGATTTTGTACAGTATAGGTACCTAACATCAGAGGCGGTCTTAGCCATTGCGAGGCTCCGGGCGGCAGATCTTTCGAGGCCCTAGTTTGTTCTTCGTGAAAAGTATGTGATGCGAAAGTAGGTCTGTTTGTTTGTTTAGGTATTTTTCATGTTTGAGGAGAAATGCTAAAGTTATACAAATAAATAGAGTTTTAAAATATTTTACATTAAAAGATTTACAAAATTAACAAATACAGAGATGATAAATTTTAAAATTGATATAAGTGGCTTTTCCTAAGACTAAAATCTTTAATTAAAGCACAATAATCTAACGAATTATAAGACGAAAGATCCACGTAGATTTAGCTGCTTTCTTTTGATACCTCGTTTCCTTTTTGAACTACCTGACTCAATTTTTCTGCCGGCTTCACGATCACGCGAACTGATTTCGTGAATCTTGTTTTGTTTCGCACAGTCAGAAATAATTTTTAAGTATCACACAGTTTTTTTAACTTTTACCTTACTCAATACTTCAAATACTTTAATTTACACATTTTTAGCTCACTCAATACTTTAAATCCTATAAGAACGTAATCTTGGATACTTAGAATAAAACTGTAACTGAACGATTTCTGTACATTTAATATATTTTGAAAATTTTAATCGCAGAAAGTATTATTATCGATATAGATCCCAAACAATTTTTTTTAGAATTTTTGTCTGTCTGTCTATCTGTCTGTACGCGCATCATGCGAAAACTACTGAACGGATTTAAATGAAAGGTACACCGAAAGCTGATACTCCGGGTTAATTATATAGGGTAGTTTTCATTCCAAAAAAATTAAGGATTCTTCGAGATACAGGATCAAACTTTTTATCGATTTTACTAAATAACTCCGTAAAATTTAAACCGATTTTCACAATTCTTTTTTTTACAAAGGTATAGTACTGTCAGGTTTGTACCATGTAAGGTTGGTGAAGATCTGATGAACAGTTTCGGAAATAGAGGCTGGAACTCTTCAACGGGTAACAGCATAACGATCGCGATCAGTATA
Organism: Maniola jurtina; assembly: GCF_905333055.1. Lineage (NCBI taxonomy): Eukaryota > Metazoa > Arthropoda > Insecta > Lepidoptera > Nymphalidae > Maniola > Maniola jurtina. The sequence goes on from NC_060032.1 coordinate 9,626,926, forward strand.
ATAGCTTAGTAGAAAGTAGACTCTTAGTCATAACTAGTTGACCCGCCCCGGCTTCGCACGGGGAGTCTACCTGTTCATAATACCACCCATATTTTGTCTATGGAATAGATAGGCTCCCTGTGCGAAGCTGGGGCCGGTCAACTAGTATTCAATAAAATTGAAAGATATGTAGCGAGCGCAATTTTTTTGTTGAATACAGATAAAAAAGAGAAATATAAACGAGCTCAGCCATAACAAAATTTTATGTTTCAAAGCACCTCACTCTACTTTTCTCATGTTTTTTATCCCGGAAAGACAAAGAGTTCCAAGGGGGATTTTCAAAAAGTTAAATCCATGTGGATTAAGTTCCGGGTATCAATTAATATACAATAAAAGCGCGAGCGAAGCGAGCGCGAAATTTTTGATGTATTATTAGAAAAAAAAAACCATATTAATATTAGCCAAAGTCCTTTTCAGGGCCCATCTTCTTAGCTAAAATTTGGTATTATTCAGAGATAGCTTGCGCACAGATACTTTATTCCGAAAAATCAGAGTTTTCACGGCGTTTTTTAAAACCCGAATCGATGGGAACGAAGTTCCAGGCATCAACTAATACAATATAAAAGCGCGAGCGAAGTGAGCGCAAAATTTTCGATATATTTAAATAAGAGAATGGTAAATTCGAGCCTTCAGGTCCAAAATGTTGAATTCCTAAAATGTTGAATTCTTATAATGTTGAATTTGTTGTGTGAATGTTGAAATATTTGATTTATCGTGCAAAATGTCACAAAAAATACCCGAGTACGGAACCCTCGCCGGTACGCGAGTCCAACTCGCAATTGGCCAGTTTTTTTTTGTGAATTACGTATAAGCATATGCGAATTAAAAGCTTACTTTTAAGATTCAACATTTTGGGAATTCAAATTCAACATTTTGCGAATCCAACATTTTGGGATTTAACATTTAGCAACTCCGAAATTCAACATTTTGCAAATTCAACATTTTACGAATTCAACATTTTGAGCCTGAAGGAATTCGAGAATTAGTCTATTTCTTTATCTGGGAGTTTGAACCCCCAAAACCTTACCAGTAACAATTTTGTAACTCATACTACAAGCACAATAATTCTAAGGTGACAAGAACTGACGAACGAAGTAAAATACGGGGATTGCCCGAGCGATGAATTAGTTAACTAACTTTATTTTAATTTAGCGTTATTTTATAACCTTAATAAGTAATTAAAGATCAGAATCAAAAGTTTTAATTAAAAAATATATTAAAAAAATGTATATTTTTTATAATTTGCTTGGGTTGTTGCGCGAGGCCCCTGCGAGAGCGAGGCCCCGGGCGATTGCCCCGTTCGCCACCCCCTAAGACCGCCACTGCCTAACATGTAGGTATAAGGTACCTAATAACACTTGTGTATTAATTATATCTGTAATTATACAGATAAGGTAAAATAGAATTGTGCTAAAGATCTGTGTCACTTGACCATTAGCAGACAGCTGCCAGGGTTACACGCAAGGCTTGTGCCAGTACCGATCACGCAACTAAGTAAAAAAGTAATAAAAGTACAACGATGTCAACAGGTCCAATTTTTTAAAAATATTAAATACTAGCCGATGCCCGCGACTTCGCCCGCGTGGATTTAGGTTTTTTGAAATCCCGTGGGAACTCTTTGATTTTTGACTCTTTGATTTTCCGGGATAAAAGTAGCCTATGTCCGTCCCCGAGATGTAAACTAACTCTGTAATTACATAATTTCATCAAAATCGATTTTAAACTGACAGATAGACGAAAACACTTTCGCATTTATAATGATTAAACGAACTTACCTACCTGTAAGTGAAGTTCTATCATAATTATACGAAGGCTTCGTACGAGGTGAGAAGGAAAAATGAATTTATTATTATTATTATCAAATATGTTGTGGATGAAATTATACCTACTGTAATTTCATACACAACATATTTGATAACAATTAATTCATTTTTCCTTCTCATTGCAGTATTTTGAAGTCATTATTTTGTAAACGATTATTTTACTTCGAAAAGTTGACCGACTGACTCGCTCCATGAGAACGCCGCTTGACAAGACAAATAAAGAAGTGCTGGTCACGAAGTATATTCTAGGCTAAGTATTACCTTTTGTATATTTGCCAGAGTAGTTAACTTCCGATACATAACGGTATTTTCCCAGTAATAAAAATGTTATTTAATTTTTTATAACGTACGCTTCTCTTTCGAAGTTTAGTTTCTCATAGAGGTTAGTAACTTATATCAAGTTTTCGTTACAAGATTGAAATGGAAGTAAAAATAATAGAAATCTTTTTACTTATATTTAAGGAAAATATAAAGTCCTTTATATTTACAGCAGCAGCGATGTTAATTAAAAACGATATCAGAAGTATCTCGAAACGGTGATCAAAATTGTTGATCACCAAAGGAAAACGTAAGTTACATTTGATAATGATACCAATGCAATGTACTAATTCTAAACCGATGAATACAATGTTCAAAATTAAAATATCAGCCATAGGAATTATACACTTATAAAATTCTAATAAATGAAGCACTCGGTGCAAATTGAAATGAAATGCTGGAAATTGCTGTTTTTCATGTCAAGAGCAAATCGCTAAATATTTGAATGCAGTAATGAGCGTTGGTTGCTTAGATACTTTTTCTTCCTATTACTGGAAGCCCACCCAGACGCACGCTCGGCCACGGTCCAACCAACTCACTTTCCAATAAACTAGCCCGATCGCGATACCTAGTCTAACGGGATTGTATTACTCGTTGCCTTATACTTAGCTCGCCCAACCATTATAGCTGGGCATCTTTCAATTATTCAACCTGCAAATACCTACCTACTAATGCGAGTTTGAAACCAAAATAGGTGAAATCCGACGAAGTTGTCACAATGTATGCAGTGTCAATAATAAGCTTATTGACACTGCATATATTGTGACAACTTGCGATTGAGCGCGCACTAAAAATATGAACTCATCGCGATTAATCAAATCTTCTTCATGGCAAGGAAAGACTTCTTTTCAATTTACGATTTATTGGCACTAAAAGACTTCTTGAGATGAAATATGAATAAAATTAGTACCACTTTTGGGGTAGAAGCATTGCTAATAAGATTTTTGCCGAATACATAGCATTTTGTAACTAGAACGTTCAAATACCTATAAGATCATATTACGCGTTTTAGCACGTACGAAGCATTTTTTCTACAGAGTAATAGCGGCGCCAAGTTTTACTTGGAAATCTAGATAAATTCTTGTTACGTAATTATGAAACGCATTCATCACGATTGACTCAACATTGCGGTGACAGAACATCCCATCACGACTTCTAATGACAGTGGATTGGGGTACTACATTATGTACAAGAGTTGAGTTAACGCTGTAGGTACGCCAATGAGTGCAAGTATCAGGGGGCACGGCAGTGCCCCCGCCAAGACGAGCCAAACGGCGGCCGGGGCGCTACGTACCTTTTTCTCGAAGTGTTTCGCCGTATTTTCGACCCGTCATAACTTCGGTCTGGATGACGTTAGAAAGCTGAAATTTTCAATATAAGGTGTCCTCAGCAAATTTACTAAATATACCAAGTATCAAATATCTAGCTTTTATAGTTACAGATTTATTGATACCTAAAATACGCCGATTTCGTCCCTCACTGATGATCATCAAAACCTCTACTCAAAACCTCTAAGGTACTTCCCGAAGTCCTAGAAGACTGAAATTTGGTATGTAGACTAGAAATTGCATACAAACTACAGGAAAATTAAGAAATTGGAAATTGCCCCCCCTCTACGCCTCTTATGAGAAAAGCAAATCTGTAAATTCTGTCGCTAGAATGCTAATATTTTCAGGATAAGATGTCCTTGGCAGATTTATTAAACGCACTGAGTATCAATTGTCTAGCTTTTATAGTTTCAGATTTATTGACAGTCAAAACTTCTAGTCTGTAATTCTAGGGTACTTCCCGAAGTGCTGGAAGACTGAAATTTGGTATGTAGACTAGAAATTGCATACAAAATACAGGAAAATTAAGAAATTGGAAATTGCCCCCCCTCTACGCCTCTTATGGGAAAAGCAAATCTGTAAATTCTGTCGCTAGAATGCTGATATTTTCAGGATAAGATGTCCTTGGCAGATGTATTAAACGCATTGAGTATCAATTGTCTAGCTTTTATAGTTTCAGATTTATTTACAGTCAAAACTTCTAGTCTGTAATTCTAGGGTACTTCCCGAAGTCTTAGAAGACTGAAATTTGGTATATAGACTAGAAATTGCATACAAACTACAGGAAAATTAAGACTTTGGAAATTTCCCCCCTCTACGCCTCTTATGAGAAAAGCAAATCTGTAAATTCTGTTGCTAGAATGCTGATATTTTCAGGATAAGATGTCCTTGGCAGATGTATTAAACGCACTGAGTATCAATTGTCTAGCTTTTATAGTTTCAGATTTATTGACAGTCGAAACTTCTAGTCACAAATTCTAGGGTACTTTCTGAAGTCCTAGAAGACTGAAATTTGGCATTAAGCAGGAATTGCAAGAATTATGAACAACAGATAAATTAAGAAATCGGGTTCCCCTTCATCCCCTCGTATATGAGATGCATATCTGTAAAATCTGTTACTCGAATACTAAAGTTTTCAAGATAAGATGTCCGTGGCAGATTTATCAAACGTACCAAGTGTCTGTGTTTCCTGAAGTCCTAAAAGACTGAAGTTTGGTATATCTGCTTCAAAATTGAGTTGCAAGATTTACCCGAACAAACATATTGTAAGGTTATTTTTAAAATATTGATTTGAGTTGTCAAAAATAATATAAAAATTATTAATTTACCTAATGCAGGTAGTTTGATAAAATCGATATTTGGCTCATTCGATGTCATACAATCTGTTGCTAGGAGGTCAACAAGATTGAACTTGCATAAATACGGGTGTTTCGAAGGTTTTAGTTTAGTCTCCTTCCGAGATTCGGGGCGATATCGCATATTTTCGGTTTTTGTATTGTGAACTGGATAATTAGATGTTGTGATAGCAATCACGCTCTAATTAAATTATTTATTTTGGCATTAGTTTTTTTTAGATTAAAACTCTCGGATAACCTCTACACATTGAACCTGATGTTTTTTGTGTTGGTTTGAGAGGACATTCCAATAATTCGATAAAAATATTTAAATAATACCTGCTTTTCTGAGTGACGCCAATAATTCAGAAGCGGGACGTGTCTCACGTTGTCTTAATTTCGCTTTGGTATCTTTTTGTAAACAACCCACATTTGATTAAAATTTTTATTGAGTTTGATTTGGTGATTAAAATTTTTAGTTTTTTTTTTAAAGAATTTAGTCTTTTGTGAAGTGGAAAGTAACTTGCAGTAAGTAATTCAGATTTCGTGTACATCGAATGAGAGGTTAGTCGTTTGGATTTATTATTGATTTGATATTAAAACTGATAGTTCGGCAGTTCATGGATAGGTTTTAATGATTTGACGGAGGGCAGGATAGCCCATGATTTGGATTTGACTTAGGGCAGGGAAGCCCGCGACTGACATGACAAGATTGATTAGAAACACGAGGACGTGTTAAATTCAGGACGGCCGAACTGTAAGGTTATTTTTAAAATATTGATTTGAGTTGTCAAAAATAATATAAAAATTATTAATTTACCTAATGCAGGTAGTTTGATAAAATCGATATTTGGCTCATTCGATGTCATACAATCTGTTGCTAGGAGGTCAACAAGATTGAACTTGCATAAATACGGGTGTTTCGAAGGTTTTAGTTTAGTCTCCTTCCGAGATTCGGGGCGATATCGCATATTTTCGGTTTTTGTATTGTGAACTGGATAATTAGATGTTGTGATAGCAATCACGCTCTAATTAAATTATTTATTTTGGCATTAGTTTTTTTTAGATTAAAACTCTCGGATAACCTCTACACATTGAACCTGATGTTTTTTGTGTTGGTTTGAGAGGACATTCCAATAATTCGATAAAAATATTTAAATAATACCTGCTTTTCTGAGTGACGCCAATAATATTTACATACGAGTACATTGCAAGTTGAATAAAAGCTTTTAAAAAAAGAGGTAACGATAGAGAGTGGGCTATGTAAATGATGTACCTACAAGAAATAGATCCAAAAAAAATCTAGGGCACCTGCCAAAAAGAAATGAAATCCCACCAAAAACATTTCATGTAAAAAGGTAGCCAAGACTCACAAGTTCATAATGTTTTCACTGTTAAAAAGTTATGAGATCTCTAGTAGAGCCAAGCCCCTAGCTGAGCTTAGATTTGTGCTGGCCATGGGAGCTATCCCAAGTCCAAAGTATATAGCTTTTAAATGTTCTTGACTATATGACATTTATAACAATAAATAACAAATCACTCTACTTACAAGCTCTGATTCTACAAACCCTATATCTTGGTAAAAAAGTACGGCTTGGCCGTTTACAGTTCGTGGATTTTTTATCTGAAATAACATTTAAGCCCGGAATAGCTTCTGCGACCATCACGAAGTACAATACAAATTAGTAATTGTCGAACAAACTATTCCTTATGGCCTTAAAATATTTATGTCATGTATTAGTTTTACGAACATTAAACGGCCAAGCCGTCCTTTTTTACCAAGATGTAGGGTTTGTAGAATCAGAGCTTGTAAGTAGAGTGATTTGTTATTTATTGTTCTAAATGTCATATAGTCAAGAACATTTAAAAGCTATATACTTTGGACTTGGGATAGCTCCCATGGCCAGCACAAATCTAAGCTCAGCTAGGGGCTTGGCTCTACTAGAGATCTCATAACTTTTTAACAGTGAAAACATTATGAACTTGTGAGTCTTGGCTACCTTTTTACATGAAATGTTTTTGGTGGGATAGACATCACGTTTACAGTTCCGTAATATCAAACGAGACTGTCGAACCAAGTTTACAGAATTTAAACGTAAAAGAAATTAATTATGATTCTGCAAACGGCTTAACTTATTTTCATATAAATAAGTAACTCTCTCAACATCAAAAACCAAGTATGTATTAACTATTAGAGTGTGATAAAGGGCAATTAACGACTGTTTCACAGCTCATCTCTCACGTTATGTTAACAATGGCAACCGTGAAATGTATCAATAAGAGGAAGGCGAAGGATTTTATGAAGGTCTATTTAGTGGCAAGAATTATTAGAACACAATGTCTTAACTGTTAAAGGTTACGAAATCAATTTGTCACAACTGGTACTGCTTGTGCTTGGTTAGTATGAATAATTCAGGGTTTTTTTGTTTCTATATTACTGAAGGATACATTAAGCAAAGCTAAAGGCTGAGCAGTAGGTGTATCAGTAATCAAGCTAATTTATTTTTAGTAAGTAGTTTTGAATTTTAGTTTCGGTATCCTAAATTTTCTCGTAGTATCGCTCTGCAACTGCGCAGTTGTTTATTTTCCCTGATCATCACGTACATCACATCACAGGACAGGGCAGGCGAAGGCGTACAAAAAAGATGATAATAAATAAACTTATTATCTTGTTATACAATTATTGTTGTAACGTGGAAGGTAAGCGGAGCGATTAAAATAAATTTATATGAAAGTGTTACGTGAGATAATCTAGCCATTGACAAGTTAATGCCAACGAACAAATCATACCGACAATTCTTATTACACCGTTACGCAAGCGTTTAGGCTTTAGCTAAGCAATACACTACAATAATTTTAGGTAACGGATAACGAGCAACTAATCGATTTGTCTCGACGTTTTACAACGGTTGCTAACATCAATTAAATTTTCAAGTTACAATACACAAAATATACATGATAGTTAAAATTTTAATGGCGCTATAATTGACCTACCTACGTACATCAAAAGATTCACATAGTTGGTATGATTTATTGCATTACAACATTTTTAAATCACGAGAACATCCCATCAACCATCATTACGGCCTCTGCAATTACATGTACCTGCCTAAGATCATCTTCCACACATAATTCACCTTTTGAAAATAGGGTCATGTCTTTAATACCCAGGCTCAAATTGTTGAATTCCTAAAATTCCTACGTGTGCGAGTTCAACTCGCACTTAGCCGGTTTTTGGTTGATGCCAACCACCAAATATATCGGAGCTCGTCTTTGCAAAATTAATTAATCGTAATAATAGATATCTTTAATTAAATTTCCCTTTTACTTTGTTATATTGTATTTGTAGCTCATATTTAATATCACCAGCATTGTAATTTACCCAAGTAACCCAATCATAGAGCATCAAGTGTCATTGACTCTTTGCAGATATCATAACATAATTTGACACTAGACTCTAAGGACTTCTAGCGCCTTTCACTTTCGTCTGTAAATGAGACGATCGACAGGTCCTAATGCTACCGAGTACCGACCGAGTCAAGGCTAGGCAATCTACCACCACCTGCTGCTTCGAAATCCTATACGAGTTGAGATTCACAAGGCACCTACCTACCACAGAATAGGTAAACAAACAATTGCGCAAACAGTAATACGTGTGTAGCTTAGGATAATGGAGGAAATAACGACATGCGTTGAGTGGGGTTCTCCATAACGGCTTTGCAAAATCGCTTATAACGTTAAAATAGCACAAACGGTTGAAATTTGTATGTAACTATATAACAGATTATGAAACACTGTGACGCGAACTTATGATAATCTACTACATTATACGTTTTTATGTACAATACGTATAATATAATCATAAGACTAGTCATAAGTAATTTGAAATTATTTGGTTTGCATAACTAATCATCATCATTTGCATAATCCAGAAAACAGGCCGTATCGGAGTTTGCTCATAGCATAGCTTAGAATATAATATAAAAGTGCGGCGTGTATAAAGAAACTTATACAATTTAACATAGAAAAACTTTGGTTAAAACCATTATGAAGGAGTGATGTAGTTGCATAATTCCTTTTATTTAACAAGCTGATAAAAATCTAAACTTTATTAATTACTAGTAACCTTGACTTGAAGCATTTAAAAAAATGCTGTTAATGCAATTCGTGAGAACATTGAAACTCATACACAAAACCTATAATTACATTTATGTGAAAGTGTCTGTCTGTCTGCTAGCATTTCACGGCCCATCCTTGGTACCAAACGTTGACGTTTAGTCCAGAGATACTCGCCGTTTGGATCCCGGGGAAGGATAAAAGCTACTTTTGATGCCGGAAAATCAAAGTTTTCCCGCGGGATTTTTAAAAACCCTAAATCTAGACGAACGAAGTCGCGAGTATCATCCAGTATGCTATATATTAATTGTAGTACTTCGCATGCAGGCCGATTTTTATAGCTTTGTACAGGTATCAATTATTTCAAAATCGACTTCAATATAACCTCCATACATATAACACAGTCAAATAAAATTCTTCACGAAATAGACAGCTAATAGGTAATTTTGAAGTTTCAATCAAATTAAAAAAACAACTACTTCATCCATTATAGATCAGGAAGTGCAGCGAGACTTGGATTATGGCACAAAAAAAATGGAAGTTGGAAATAGTCGAGATGCTGCGTAATAAGCTGATTAGAAAATATAATAAACTTAGAAGTGCTGAGAAGGGAAAAGAAATATTAACTAGAACATTACAAAGTATAAGAGAAGATTCATATCATAAAGATCAAGGACATGATTGACTTCAATAAAAATATTGTTAAAGGCATGATAGACAAAAGGCGTGGAAGGGAGGCAGATCAAGGATAGATTTTATGAAACGCACGTCGCACATCTCTTAAATAAAATCACTGAAAGAATTTCTATGAATAATTATTCATAGAAATTCTATGAATAATTATTATAGAATAAGAAGAAAAATATATATTATAAGAATTTCTATGAATAATTATTCATAGAAATTCTTTCAGTCACTGAAAAAATTTCTGTAGTGTCTTTTCTTAGTAATCTTTCAGTGATTTTCAATGTCTACACAATAACAATCGCCGGTCTTTGGAACATGGAGTATTTATAGGTCTATGGGAACATGCAACACTTGCCAAATTATTGTCTCATTTACGATACACGCAAGTGATTTATGAATAAATAGATGAAGGCACGACTTTATCTGCGTGGTTTTTTAAATGATTCAGATTTTTTTTAATCCCATGAGGACTCTTTTACAGGATGAAAGTACCATATATGTCTGTCTCAGAGATACATCATGCAAGCTATCTCAGTACCTTTTTCCCAATTCGGTTGCAATGCAAAAAAAACCTTTGGAGTAATTAAGCTATTCTAGTTATCGGGTTTTTAGTTACTTCAGTAAAGTGTATAGATACCTGAGTATTGAAATTTAGTAAGGCAATAGAAGCTGGGTATTTGAACTCTTGTCGGCAAACGAGATCCCGTTACAGTGCCTTAACAGATAGGCCAGAGCACGGTGAGCTAGTAGAATATCTGCATAACGTGCATAATATGCCATATTGGACTTAGCATATGAAAGTAATCGATTCTACATTTGCATCTAACACAATTAGAACCATTCGGAATAACTATGTAATTATGTCAGTTCATACATCTTTGTCTTCAATATACATTATATTTGTTTCATTGAACTTTATGAAATTAATGTTCTAGGTGGTTGTGACAAATTCATTGAATTCGCAGCGTTTTCAACTTCGTAGACGTCCTACGTTTTCCAATTTGCTAGTTGCCTAGGTTTCTCTTTTCGTATTTTTCTCAAAGATCAAAGCAAAAAGCCGCGACTCGATTGAAAAAAGTATTAGACGTAGCCGCAATCACGTTCAGACTTCGCTCGATGGCTCGTGATCACTGGTATCGATTGGTATCCAATCACAATAATTATAATCGGGCTACAAGTTTGCATCAACTTTTTAATGGAAAAAGCGAAGTTCATGCACTTAATCTAAATGTACAAAGTAACTGAATAAAAAATATATGGATTAGGCTAGCTTATTAGGGTTCCGTAGGGCTCCTCAACCGTTGAGCTATCGAGGCTCATTAATTATGTAAATGACATTAATAAAAATAACTGTCCCTTGCTCTTAGCGCAAAAATTTCAAGAATGTAGAGACCTATGCCGTAGAGAAAGCACTCCTTTTTGATGCATTGTATAGTTTATGAAACGGGTGCTCTCAGGTGAAATTATTTTGTCATAAGCTTTTCTTGATATTTGCATATAAAAGTAGTTTTCTGATTGAAGAAAGTCAAGTGGAGTCAAATTCTTCAGAGTATTTAGTACAGAATATACATTCTCCCTCAAAATAAAACTTTTGACAACTATAAAAATCGTGTTTCTGTGATAGTTCGTAAGTTGCGAACTTCTTCAGTGTATATAGGTACCTACTGGTTACGGTATAGCTATATTTATGTGGTCGGATGGCGGCGTTAAGACGTTTTCCAAGCACTAACCGCAGGAATATTAATAAAATAGTCGGACGGACGAACGGCGGCGCTCCGAAGCTAACCGAATAGCATGCATAATATCGCGTCTTCAAACTCAGACAGCTAGCTATGTCTAATTCCAACATACCCTATTCAAGAATAGTCGGTCCCGTTACGAAAGACGGTGGAATATAATAACGCTTTGTGTTTTTACTTCAAAACGTCCCGTTTTATTTGATTGACATTAATTCTTTGTAGCTATTCAAAAGTAATCTCAATTAATCTGCCCGATTGTACTTTTGAAATAGGCTCTGCGATTCGGTTGAGATCGTCACTCAGCGGCCAGCGCCCATGCTACGAGTAGAAAGAGCCATACTAGGTGTTCTGTACAATCTATGCAGTGTTCAAAGCAAGAATGAAAAGCTCTGTAGAAGAACTAGAGTAACCTACATAGATTTACGAGTTACGAAGCTGGTGACACTGGACAGCGCAGTGTTACGTAGCTCAAAGAACTGATAAACTATGGAGATGTAAGATATAGGTAGCTAACTATATTATTGAGAATTTCGCAGCTATTGTCGATGTTGTATATGGTAAAATCTTTACCTACCTAACCTACTAGTACCTCTCAGTTGAAAGAAATCGACTTGTTTGTGACAACGAGAAACAACTGATTTTACCTACTTAGTTAAATTAAAATGAGATGGTCATCCTAGTGGAACCACTATCCGTATAAAATGTCTGCTATTAGACAGATATAATTGTTGGTTTAGTTAAGTATTTGTTTGCTATATTTTTATCAAAAATCAGTCAAGTGCGAGTTGGACTCGCACAGAAAAGGTTCCGTACTACCATCGTATAAGAAATAACACTTTTAAATTTTTTGATTTTCATGGTGGCAATTTTGAAATTTTTTGTATTTGTTGTTATAGCGGCAATAGAAATACATATTCTGTGAAACTTCAGGTCGCTACCTATTATGGTTCACGAGACAGGTACATCCCACGGACAGACAGACAGATGGACAGACGGATAGCGGAGTCTTAGTAATAGGGTCCCGTTGGCACCCATCCGGTACGGAACCCTAAAAAGTAGATGTAAAATGTCAACGCTTTTCACTTCACGGCTAATTTAAGTGGCCGGGGAAGCACGAAGAAACGAAACTTTCACAACCGACTAGAAACTCAAATGACCCAATCGAATCCAACGACACATTGGCACACAAAATGTTTGCAAAATGCTGGCGTTAAAGCCATTTCTACTAACGTGTGTTAAACTATTAATTTAAATATTTCGAACAAACCGTATACTATTAAACAATAAGATTAATGTAAATTTTTATATCTTCGCAAGCTATGGAGAACTGTAAAACGGTGGCTGTAAAATCACCATAAATCGGCACGGTCAACGTGATACAGGGTCTGAAGTGCCCTGCATAGCCGCAAAACCAACACGAAGAAAAAGAAGAAGCTATGGACCACATTTTTTTATCATTATAAATACATTATTATTATGAAGTGTAGTTGAACAAACGTGAAAAAAGTTCTAATTTTTTTAAACAACACATGTGCGTGACAGTTGTGATCTAGTTGACCATGACCATCACGATTCACGCGACTCGAAACATCTTGCAATTTAAATTACGAAAAGCCAAACATCCTAAACACCCGGTTACAGAAAATACTTGCTACCAATTTATAGGTATTTTTTTATTCTATTACAAGTTAGTCCTTGACTGCGATCTGACCTGGTGCTAATTAATGATGCAGTATAAGATGGAAGCGGACTAACTTGGAAAGGGTTAGCGGTTTATTATTAAAACCCATTACACCCCTTATCAATTTCTACACGGCATCCTACCGAAATGCTAAATCGCTTGGCGGCATGACTTTCTTTGGTGGGAAAGTCAAAGTCAAATCATTTATTCAAATTGGGTATGTACCATTGTACACTTTTTGATTATCAACTGTTAAATTTGTAAGGCAATAATGATAATTAATTACGTAAACTTAAAATTAAAGCTACGAGGGTTCCAAACGCGCCCAGGAAGAGTGGCAACTCTACCTGGGCGCCATAGCCTCCCACAAGGCAAAATGCTTAGTTGTTGGTATGAATAGTACGCATTGCATTCGTCATCATTCGTAGATATTTAGAAGCTCGGAATTGTAACATCTGTATGTACACACACCCACATTTATGCAAATAAAGAATTGAATTAGAATAAGTGCCTAAGTAGGCTAGTATCAGCCTACACGAGAAAAAGTTTTTTTTGCTATAATTTAAAATATTGTTAAGGTCTGAACCCTACATAGTCGAAATTCCATGGACTTGTAATAATCGATTTGCTTCCTCGTTTATTATATTCATAGAATATGGAATGCTGTATGGGCTTCCATTTTCCCTACCCAATTGAAATATTGGAACCTTTTCAAGAAGAATGAATAGGCAACATTTAGGCGCGTTCCACCTATTCTGGTATGATTCTAGTCAAGCGCATGCCTATTCAGATAAAAAAAAACTGTAACTCTCAGTAAATGAAACCATATAATGCAAAGTGTTGGGGATTTACGCTATTTTAGAGTCAACATTTTCTGTTGATACTTCAGAATCGAAGTATCATCGTAATGACGTGGAATAAATAGGTATGCTAGAGCAGCTAGAATATGTAATGCTCTTTTGGCTTCCGTTTTCCACGCTAGCTCAAAAGAGGTATGAATAAGCACTTACAAGGCAGGCACTTCCCTTAGATTGCATCAACACCTAATGTTTGGCATGATTAGTGAGTATTGCTTGCTTTTTCTAAAGGTGTAGTAGTGGAAGGGCAGACAGTGCACAGTTAATGTTATTGCTACACCATACAGATGGTTATAGCACATCATAACGAAATAAGTTCATATTTCTGGCATAACTTTCACACAGCAACACAATCTCACAGATAGAATTTTTTCGATTTAATTCACAATCCTAATAGCTTCATAGCGGTGGCTTATTTTCGCAAAATGTTCATAAATTACAGCTTATACTATCTTAGATAATTCCTCTTTCTATTGATGAAAACCATATGACAATCTATACAGTAGTTTCTCAGATTAGTCTGAACAAACACGAACTCAGAGCTGCAGGCAACGTTAAATTATAATAATATGTAGTGCATACTATCTAAGAAGTTCTTGTACAATAATGGGACATTTATGGAGAGTTTTTTTATTTAACTTAAGAGTTACTTAACTAAGACAGTCAATGGTTATTTAAAATAAACTGTTAAAAGATGTTTCAAATGAATATTATAGAGCACGACAATAGGAATCCATGGGAAAATACTCTCATTAAATAGAAACCATTGTTAGGTCACAATTATCATAATGCAATAAGGTACAAATTTCTTAATTATAAGGTTGCATGGAAATGGTCGGTTTTGCATTTATCAGCCCACAATGTAGTGTAATAGTTACATAGCTTATGTATTGCATATCTATGTACTACATATTGTTACATTTTGTTCCTTTTAAAGAGTAACCACTAAGTTTCTTGCCGGCTCTACTCAGAAGAACCTGCTTTCTGAACCTTTGATAGTCTAGAAACATTACAAGTGGCACAACTTTTCTACATGCAATTAACAAAATTATTCATTTCATTTAATAAAATTGATTTCTATATTATTCTTTACAGAAAATCGTAATATTTTATTGCATAGATCTATATCTGTGCTTCTGTTGATATGAGTGTTTATTTTTTGTGCACTAATACCACAAACGAAACAACAATAGTTTGCAGTATCACTTAACATTAAAGGAACGCAATCCGCTACCTATATAGAAAACCACTGAACAATCGGACTTTAGTATTTAAGAAACGTACATTACATTAATTAGCAAGTATATTGGTTAATATAGTTTACAATCTATAGAGTCAGAAAACAAGGAAGACGCATATTTTAAACATAGTAGATGAATTTCTGATGCAAGGGTAATATTAAATACCAAATTAGTGTCTATTTTTATATACAACAAAAGTAGAATACTAATAAAGTTTACAGAAAGATGGAATGTTAGTAGCGCATAGCTTACCCTGTCCGCATTTCTCTGACTTTGGAGTAGAAGTCATCATTACATTGATCTCAATTCACTGACATATTAACACAAATTATGGGGGTTTCCAAAGTTAATTATTTAAAAGTTTGTAATAAAAATTAAAATATTTAATAAAATAAGAATCGACCGGAAGCCATATTAGACACCATATTTTATTTTGAATCTGTCAAATTTATGTTTGTTTATGCTTTGGACATTGGACATAGGTATAAGTCCTGGTGTACACAGTAGGTACCTACTACACGGCTGTATCTTTGGTTGATGCCTGTTTTAATACAATACAGACTTTGTTTGGTTATTCTGTCTACGGTGTCAACGGTGCAAGGGCGATTGTTGCAAAAAATCAATCGTATGAATCGAACAATCAACCAATTTGAATAATTGATTGTAGATTTATTTATCTTCACAAAAACACTAAAATAATAATCGAAAATCTTTCGATTCTTAAATCTACGAATGTGAAGCGCACGGTCTGGAACGAAAAATTGAAAGTCTAAATTAATTGCACAATTGCATTTGATTTTCGATCCATTCGTTATAGATTCGTGCGATAAGTAACAAATGAACAATTGAAAACGTTCGATTGATTTTCGATTGTTTAGTTGTTATTTGATTGTTTTCGAATAATAATAACAGTTGGATAATTTGATTGTTATTCAATAAACACGTAGGTAGTTATCTAAAGTTACTAATTTCAGTGTACCCATGGTGTACCCTTAAATTTTTGTGGATTTAATTTATAATTTTGGGTCACGTTCGTATCTTCAGTCTTATTTTTGTATCCTTTTCAATGAGACTTATTTAGGACCATTTACCATTTTCTGCCGTTCACACCTCAAAAAAACTAAATTTCATATCCCCCGCTTTTATCGTCGTTTTAGGGTTAGGGTCTCACTCGTAAGATTTATGATTTGCCACGTCTTATCATCTGGCAATGCTCTGCTGACAGCAGTTGACAGCCAGTATTATATTAGTCTGTGGTTGACAGTGGTGTGACAGTGGTTGACAGGTTTGACAGGTGTCGGTGTGTCGAAAATGGAGTGTTTGACGCGGAACTTGAAATAAATAAGTGGAAAATGCAATGAATATTTTGAGCTTTAGATACCTAACTTTCAGGTTAAACTATGCAATTTGATCATTAAAAAGTGACCCTTCAATATTTTTGTTGGATAAAACATTTATTGAGTGTTGATTACAAGAACAATAAATCGTAATCATGGCGGACCCCCTCAGTTTACTCCGACAGTATAATGTAAATAAAAAAGAAATTATTGAGCGTGACGGTCAAATAATATTTGGCGAGTTTTCGTGGCCCAAGAATGTCAAAACTAACTATCTTATGTGGGGGTAAGTAAACGTAACTTATGCTTATAATTTCATAATTAGAATAATCAGTGCTGACTGCTATACAATGTTATTTTGGAATAGGTCTGGCAAGGAAGGCAGCGATAAAGAATATTATACTCTGGAATGTCTGCTGTTTATCCTTAAAAACATACAACTTGCTCATCCTGTGTATGTCAAGCAAGCAGCTGTAAGTATTATTTTGACATTGGTATTAGGTTACATTAGTGACAAGAAATAGCAATTTATTTTCCCTTGCAGGCAGCGAATATTCCACCTGTACGTCGTCCTGATCGTAAAGAGCTGCTTGCTTATCTCAATGGTGAAACAGCCACTTGTGCATCAATAGACAAAAGTGCACCACTGGAAATTCCAACACAGGTCAAATCACTTTTCATTTTCAAATGTATGTTTTTTGTTATGGGAGGATTCAAACTCATTAGTGACTGAGAAGTTAGATAGTACTTAGTAGTTACCCAGCAATGATCTTTGTGAATCAGCACTCACAGCTCACTTCTCAGCCGCGAAAAAGATTGAATCAAAATATGTATTGCAAAATGAATAGGCTTGATGTGAAATTACAGGTCAAACGCACACATGATAATGATGGTGGCGAATCAGCTGCTAAAAAGCCTCGCATTGAGGAAACTCATGTACAAAAAGTTCGTGAACAGCTGGCAGCTCGGTTGGACGCCCCTAAAGAAGCTTCAGTCACTGTTGATAATATAAAGTAAGAATTATAAGAAAACTTTTATACTGACCACACATTACAGTAGGAGTGGCCCCACTATGATTCATTATAAAAATTTAAATTAACTATAAATTTCTCTTCACACTTACCGCACGATTGCTGTCAACAAATCTGTCTAGACAGACTTGTTGAACGTATGTAATATCATATCCTTACTTGATTTGTAATTACTATAGACTTTAACTTTAGGTCATTGTCTGAGGCTATGTCAGTGGAGAAAATTGCAGCTATCAAAGCTAAACGTTTAGCCAAAAAGAGGACAACTATAAAAAGCCATGACTATGCTGACACTTTGGGTGTTGTTGGATCAGACCTTAGAGCTATTCTGGACTATGATGTGGATCTCACTAAAGATATTATCAGCCGGGAGAGGCAATGGAGAACTAGGACCACAGTATTACAGAGCAATGGAAAGGTATAATAAACAAAGGGATTGTGGTGAAATTATACTTTAAAGTGACATTTGATAACAGTGCAGTATTGTGCAACATTATTTAAGTGTATACAACTATCAAAAATAAAGACCCCAATTTTTTATTTAACTATAAGAATTACAGAGTTGAAGCCATAGTGCTGGATCTTGCCTTGATAACAACTTAAATATATGTATTATAAATATCAAACACCTGGACTCACAAGATTTGTCAGGCATACTCAACTAAATATTATGTGAGTCCTGCTGATAGTTGAAATGCCAAAAAACTTAAATACAGCTTTATTATTACAATGTCCCAAATATCAAGAATTTTTTTTGAAAAACAAGCAACCCTCGTAAATAAATTGACTAATTTAACTGCTAGTTTGCCAACACTAAATATTAGTTTATATTTTAGACATTCGCAAAGAGCATTTTAGCACTGCTGGGTAGCATAAGAGCCCGTGAGGAAGGTAGGCCAGGCATCCCGCGCCCGCAACCCGTGGTGATGCCACCGCCGACCGCGATGCCCATGCAACAGACGCAGTACAACAGATACGATCAGGAACGATTCATTAGGCAAAAGGAAGGTATGTAATGCTCACTCGTAGCTTTAGTTTTAAGTTTATACAATTAATAATAATTATCACCATTACATCATCCTCTTACAAATTCCACAACTGACAGTCAAAAAGTGTACAATGGTACCCAATTTGAATAAATGATTTAACTTTGACTTTGATCTGAATTCAAAACTTCATACATGTCACAAATATTGTGGTTAATTCTGTTGTGCACATTATCTCTAAAAACTAAATCAGTAGGTCTAAATCTAGTGCTAATCCTTTCGGTAGAAATATGAAAGGGATAGCAATATATTTTGGCCTGTCATTTTAGTTTAGGCACAACAGAATTGTAGTACTTTTATTTTTTGGTATAAAATAATTGTCTTGTATAAATGATAATATACTGTATAATATATAGCCTATATCTATAGAGGCATGTGCTGAAAAGTTGTATGATCTTTTTGTTTTGTTTCAGAAACTGAGGGCTTCAAAATCGACACTATGGGTACATACCACGGCATGACCCTTAAATCTGTGACAGAGGGCCCCAGCGCGCCTGCACCGGCCAGGGCGCCACAAACGCCGAACCACCCAAGACAAATGCCACGTAAGTATTGAAGTTATATAAATACAGAATTAAAAAAACAACCTATTTTAAGAAACACTAGGTTTATTTTAAAAACTAAAGATTGACAAATATAGCAGCAGCTTGAAACAATAAAATTTCAAATAATTTTTATTTTTTTCATGAGGTTCTCGATTATGTGTAGTACACAGATATGACAGTCTTCTTAAGGAGGTCCAGACATGAAAACGTCTCATTTATAGAGGTTTTACTCTCTTGTAGAGGTTTTGGGTGGTAAGAATGATGGGACCAGACAACTCAAGTCACTTATCTACTTTCAACTGCATATAAAAATACAGGGTGTAATCAGAACGCTAGCACAAAAGAAAACGGATGATAGATCTGATGATTACTGATAAGATACCATAAAAAAAACTACGAAAAAGAAATTTTAAAAATCTTTAATTTTTAAAAGTTCACAATATATTGCAAATAATTGGCTGTTGGCTGGAATCATCACGTAAAAGAGTATTATCAAACTGCAAGACTGTGTTTTAAGTTTTGGATAGACTGTGGTAAGCCCAGTAGTGGAGAAATATATAATGACATGACAAAGACTCGTGCTATATTTAAAAAGAAATTAAAATGGTGCCAGAATAATGAGGAAGCTATAAAAATGGACATTTTAGCGACGCATAGAGCTGACAAAAATTTTACACAGTTTTGGAAAGCGACTAAATCATTAAATAAAAAAGAAAGTAGGCCAGTGAGTGTCAGTAACGTACAGGACAGCAGGGAGATAGCCAACATGTTTGCAAAACATTTCTCCGTGAAACCATTAGACGTTGCACATGTGCTCCACTCTCAGCCTTTGTCACCATCACCTAAAACAGTACACTTTAGTCCAACTGATATATTCCGAACGATTAAAGATATGAAACGTGGTAAATCACCAGGCCATGATGGTCTGAGTGTTGAGCACATGTTATACGCTGGAAACAAATTGTATGAGGCCTTGTCAACGCTATTTAATATGTGCATTAAACATGGTTATCTTCCTGCAGATATGTTAAAGACGGTAGTGGTTCCTGTGCCAAAAAACAAGACGGGCGATATGTCCAGTATAGCTAACTATAGGCCCATTTCGCTGGGGACAATTGCCGGCAAGGTACTTGAGCGGTTGTTGCAGCCTGAACTGATGAAGAATGTACAGATTAGTGATGCTCAGTTTGGTTTTCGTCCCGGTCTCTCTACAGACTCGGCAATTCTGTCTCTGAAGCACGTCGTAAATTACTATAAAAGTCGTGATACATCGGTGTATGCGTGTTTCTTGGATCTGACTCGCGCATTTGATCTTGTTAATTATAATATATTATGGAGAAAAATGCGCGACTCAAATGTACATAGCAGTATTGTCGGGCTGATGAGATACTGGTATGAGAACCAAACGAACATTGTGCGTTGGGGCGACACAGCCTCTAGTGAGTTTAGACTAGAGTGTGGTGTACGTCAGGGCGGTTTAACCTCTCCGGACCTGTTCAATCTATACGTTGATGACCTGATTGAGGAGCTAAGTGGTACTGGCATCGGTTGTCATATTGACGGAGTTTGTTTTAACAACTTAAGTTACGCCGATGACATGGTGCTGCTTAGCCCCTCAATAAACGGTCTCCGTAAATTAGTATCGATCTGCGAAGGTTACGCCTTGAGACATGGATTAAAATACAATGTACGCAAATCAGAAATGTTGATTTTTAGAGCTGGTAAAGGCCCGGAGAGGATACCACCAGTTTTGTTAGATGGAACACCAGTTCAGGTTGTGCAACAGTTCAGGTATCTCGGACACATGTTAACGGGATCCCTGAGCGACGATTTTGATATAGAACGAGAGCGAAGGTCACTGGCAATACGGTGCAACATGCTCGCTCGCCGATTTGCTCGGTGCTCTGAGGATGTTAAAGTTACATTGTTTAAAGCTTATTGTATGAGTTTTTATACTTCACAACTATGGATCAATTACACCAAAAGATCTTTTAACATCCTCAGGGTACAGTATAATGATGCCCTTCGCATTTTATTAAAAATGCCAAGGTATTGTAGTGCGTCGGGCATGTTCGCCGACGCTGGAGTCCCGGACTACTACGCCATTATACGAAATAGAATTGCGGGTTTCTGGGAAACAGTCCGCAATTCTAAAAATAAGATGCTTAAAGTCGTCGCTCAGGCGTCCCCTGACAATGTGTTCTATAAACACTGGCTACGGGTACACCAGATCCCTAACGTAAAATGACTAACTATTTCATTTTAAACTATTTTAATTTTTATATTATATTTTGTATTTTTTACTGTTTATATGGGTCCCTAACCTGCAATAAAACGATTTTATTTATTTATTTATTTATTTAATAAAGCATCTGACTGATGCTAGAGGTTAACGAACGTTCCGTAAATAGGTCACTCGAAGCCAATGCCGCGTCATAGGTGGGGCATTAACCTGAGTTTTGCACGCTATACAATGCGGGTTTGAAAAATACTAAATCACTAAAACTACAAGATAAAGCAAATGGTTATTGGCATTGGATTGTGTTAAGGTAGTATAATAATAACGCTAAGTTTTTGCTAACATTCTGGTTACACCCTGTATTTTCAGAGAACGGCGCGGTTCCGGGAACGCCGGGCAGACGTGACCTGCTGCCAGTGGCAGCTGCGCGTGCGCCCACGGGCGGCGGCAAGCGGCCCTCGCGCACGCCCATCATCATCATCCCCGCCGCTACCACTTCGCTCATATCCATGTATAACGTTAAAGACATGTTGCAAGACCTCAAGTATGTATACTTCAACACCTCAACTTAATATTACATTAACGACTGCAGGCGGCGGCAATTGAACCAATAATTTTTCTAAACAGATTCTGTATCAGAGCTCATTTTTAGAAAAGAATTATTTCCAATCAATTACAGATTTGTACCTGTAGAGCAAAAGAAAACAGAAGGAGCAGCTCGTGAGAATGAAGTACTCTTACAAAGGAGAAAAGGTCCACAAGGTGACCAAGTGCCCAACAATGCCACAACAATGACGGTTTGTAAACTTAAATTGATTTGCAACATTTTTGTTAAATCAAGTGTTGTTACAAACAAATGTAGTTACAATTTCATGAATTATTGATTTTCTTGATTCAAACATGAAGAAAACCAATAGACCAACCAATGATTAAAAAAAGGTTGCAATGAAATTGTTAATTTTTGTGATTTGATTATGTCATCTCTTTTCGCTCCAGCTACTAGATTGATTATTCTGTATAGTTTGAAATATTTTAACAGTAGATTGATAATAGATTAATAGAAAACCAATAGACCAACCAATGATTAAAAAAAGGTTGCAATGAAATTGTTAATTTTTGTGATTTGATTATGTCATCTCTTTTCGCTCCAGCTACTAGATTGATTATTCTGTATAGTTTGAAATATTTTAACAGTAGATTGAAGTAACTCAAAGCATTAAATTCCTGGTGTGGCACTACTAAAAGCCATTAAATAAAATAAGAAGAAGTATTAAATTCGTCAAAAACACGAGTTCCGGTACCCGACAAGTTAGTCGTTCAAAGAGTTAATTTCAGTGTCAAAGGACACTGTCTCAGGAGCATAACAAACCTTAAAGCCAGTTGTACCCAACATCTATTAATTTTCGTACATATGGACGTTTTTGAACTGGTATGAGCGCGGATGAACAAATACCGCCACTGTTTTCTACTTATTCCCTGAGTCCATTACTTTAATCAAGTAGATGTTATCAGTCTGTTGTACGTGAGACTGGCTCCCTGCCATATCACTTTGGCCAGCCAAGCTCAATCCAGAATCCAAACAGGTCAGTGACGATTTCACGGAATCTTGCTGGAGAACCCATAAAGGCTTCTTGATCCCCTACTCAGTGAACTGGTGACATTAAACGAGTTGTAGGGATTCAGGCGGCCCAACACCGTGGGTTGTGTTAGACCTATGTCCAGCAGTGGACGCCTATGTCCAGCAGTGGACGCCTATAGCCTGACGACAACTTACGCCATGAGTCTATGTGTACAGGTGCCATACCGCGTGGTGGACAGCCCGGGCAGGCTGTCGGCGGCCGAGTGGGACCGCGTGGTGGCCGTGTTCGTGCAGGGTCCAGCCTGGCAGTTCAAGGGATGGCCCTGGGACGGCAATCCTGTTCAAATCTTTGCTAACAGTTTGTATATTTTTGTACTTTTAGTTAAGCTTACAAAAGTTGGTAATCAATAGGATAAAAGTTTTAATTTACGTAATTTAATAAATATAAAAATGAAAATAAAAAAGCCTTATATTTATCCTTAATAAATTTCTAAACAAAGAATTGGTTGACAAAAAAATGATTTTTTTTTTAATTTTAAGGACCTCTCATTGAGTAAAGGCCTCCTCCAGATTTTTATTTTATTTTTTCCTAATTTACGGTGCATCAAAAACCTGATCGGGTTTCTGTACACTGGTATTCCTTCCTCATTACAAGTTTTTATATGAGATATATTATTGTAAAGTATACAAAAGATTAAATGAGGGTGGTTTCAAAATAATATTGATGCAGCTTTTTCGAGATTGACCAGCAGAGTAGTTGTTTTTTATTTATTTAGATATAAGTTAACCCTTGACTGCAATCTCATCTGGCGGTAAGTGATGATGCAGTCTTAGACTGGAAGTGGGCTAACTTGGAAGAGGTATGGCAGTTTTTTTTATTGAACCAATACTCATTTTGGTTTCTACACGGGATCGTACCGGAACGCTAAATCACTTGGCGCATGGCTTTGCCGGTAGGGTGATAACTAGCCTCCCACCAGACCAGAGCAGAGAAAATTTAGAAATTATAAAATGCCAAATTTCCCCTACCAGGATGAAAACCGGGACTCCCTATTAATAAAACCACTGCGCTATTCCTACCGCAGTGGTTTTATTAGTAGAAGGTCGTCAATAATGTTTCTGTCGAACAGTATGCGCGTTCCACCTGAAGTTCGACGAGATGAAGCTGGACGCGAACGTGGCGCGCTGGGCGGTCACTGTTCTCAACCTGAGCCGCACCAAGCGGCATCTGGACCGCGCTGCTCTGCTCGGCTTCTGGGAGACCCTTGACAAGTACGTGCAAGCAACCGTCCGCCGCTTTACTCGGCGACAATATAATAGGAGATTATTCAACATGGGCGTAATGTAATGTCTTACGTCACGGGCGCTGGGATAAATCCCAAGCGTAACGAGGGTGTTGCTGGGTGGGTGATCAAAACTCCTTGGAGTTATTTTTGTTCTGTGGACTACAACCCCTTAAGCTGTAATAGATTCTGTAGAAACTTTGATCTTCCGGAATATAATTATAGCTTATGTCTGTCTTCGAAATGCAAAGCTACCTTGGGTTTCAAATTTTGGCAAAATCAGTTTAACCTTTAAGGCTTTCGCTTTTATAATATATGGATGTTTAAGATATAAAGAATATGTTTTGTTACAGGCACATGATGAAGAATAAACCACACCTAAGGTTCTGAGTTAGTGTTAGATTTATAGAATTTTATCAAATAGACTATATTAATGACACTGTGTGAATATCCGAACGCCTTATCGCAAAGAGAATCTAAGTCAATTCATACCATTTAAGAAATTATTTTGGCTCAATACTACCTACTTAGCTTTGTAGTATTAAATATCTATTATATAATAGCACAATAAAACTATACCAATTCTCCGATTCTGGATATTTATAATATTCGGAGTAACAAGCAAGTGTAAACGAATAATTTGAACTAACTAGCGTAAAATATTACGGCTGCCTTGTTAAGAAGGCATCGGTGCACGAATTTGGGTATAAGTGGTTCGGTTACCCGAAAGACGAAGTGCAATCGCACTATTAGCTATTATAAAATATAATCTTTGTACATAACGTTTGACAAGACAAGTATTTGTTGTACACATATACTTCTCGATTATATAGTATACTAGTATTTTGCTCGGTGCGCGAGCTGCTAAAGCAGCTCGCGTGACGTGGTTAGGTTTATGAGTTGTATTAAACCGATTTTTTTTATTAAGATACACAAATTACCCCGAAAACCCCATAAAACGACACTTATATCAATTTTTTTCTTAAAAAGTGCACGCCCGCCATCTTGGATTTAAAAATAAATGTCGTTATCAAAATCAGCACCCTGGAAAACTCTGAAAACAACATCCATATCATTTTTTGTAAAAACGGGGTAGTTGAGGTTAATAAAGTAGGGTGCGTGGGTGCGCGGACCACTAAAGTGGTCCGCGAGCATGCAGAGTTTGTTTCACTGAGTAGACCTTCGGACCCTGATCATCTTTTGCCAAGAAACCACTCTTCCATCTTTTATAGCCTCCGAGATAGACACCGACGAAATTTGTACGGCGGCCATCTTGTTTTTCCAAAATTTTCCACTTTTTCTATTAATCGTTTACTACATTCTTCAAAGATTGCGAGTTTCAACGAAATCGGTTGGAAAACAAAAGAGTCGCAAAAATCATACAGGCCGCCATCTTGTTTTTCTGAAATGTCATAATTTTTGCCCTACTCGCCTCCCCCACCCAAACACATCTCCCCTACATTATTGTATCGTTTTCCGTCTCTTTCTAGGAGAATGAGACATTCAATATTCGCCATACAAAATGTATGTAAAAATAAATTCCGCCATTTTGAATTTTTTTTCTATTAATCGAGTAGACCTTCGGACCCTGATCATCTCTTGCCAAGAAACCACACTTCCATCTTTTATACCCTCCGAGCTGGACGCCGGCAAAATTTGTATGGCGGCCATCTTTTTTTCGCCATTTTGAATTTTTTTTCAGCTTTTTGGCAATTGGATGACGTCATAAATGACATTTGGTCGAGCACCCCCCACCTATCTTCAATACCTTGAGCGGACCCATCACCCGTCTCCGACATCCTCGATCATCAGCTATTTCCAAATTTTTCCTCGATTTTTTTTTTGTTTTCTATACGAAACCATCAGTGGGAAAAAAAATTTCATACAAAATTTTACAGGAGGAGTTTTTGGGGAGAATCTCGAAAATCTCCCCAAATGTGGCAACACTGTTTACATATTTCGATACTGCTGGTTGAGTCACACAATCGATTGATACATGTCGACTTTCCAAAATGTTGCCAACTGCCTCAAAAACGTGATCAAAATTTCGAAAAATTAAAAAAAATACAAAATGGCCGCCAACTCGTTTCACAGAAAGATTTTACACGGTTTCATAATTTTCCTATTAACTACAGGATATACCGCGCCCGATGACGTTTCAATCTTTCCTCTCGCTCGCACCCACGCGAAAGGGGATACCGTGAAAAAGACCGTGTCGAAAATCACTTTTACTTTGATAAATTCCAGTGTTGCCAGCCTCCGGCAGTAAAAATACCCAAATGTCATTTGTACGAGCAAAACACGTAATCACTCATACTTGAGTTTTGCTAAAAGTGCGTATTTCGATTTTTTACAATTTCCCGAAAATCTTGAAATTTCCCTAAAAATGGGGTAATTTTTTCCCACCGATCTATACCTCGAATCTATACGTACAACCGCTTCATAGAAGTCGAATCGCTCCGATGTTGCCAACTTTGAGATATATAACTTTTAAAATTGCATTTTTTCGTACCTCGAACAAAACGGCCGCCATGACAGCCGCCATCTTGAATTTTTTAAAACCACTCCCGTTCTGTCAAAATACAGGATAAACGTGGGCGAAACACGAAAAAATAGTTATCCTCGACTACCCCGTCTTGGATCTGTGGCGCCGCGGTTCGGGGTCGAAAATTCAAAATTTTCAAAACGCTACGGTTCGGCCGCCATCTTGTTTTTCCAATTTTTTTCACATTTTCTATTAACCGTTTACTACTTTCTTCAAAGATTGCAAAATTCAACGAAATCGGTTGGAAAACAACGGAGCTGCAAAAATCACGTCGGCCGCCATCTTGTTTTTCCGAAATGTCATAATTTTTCCCCAGAGGGTTCCCGAAACCGAACACAACTCCCCTACATCATTATATCATTTTCCGTCTCTTTCTAGGAGAACAATTATGTCAATGAGTCAGTCAGTGAGTGGTAATCGAGCTATATATAGTATAACTAGTTTTTGCTCGGTGCGCGAGCTGCTAAAGCAGCTCACGTGACGTGGTAAGGTTAACTTTATTATATAAAACCAAATTGATTTATTAAGATACATAATTCACCCCGAAAACCCCCATAAAATGACAGGCATTTCTATCTTTTGTAGAAAATGTAAGTCCGCCATCTTGGATTTGAAAATAAATATCATTATCAAAATCAGCACCCTGGAAAACCCTGAAAACGATATCCATATTATTTTTTTGTAAATTAGGATAATAATTTAGTAGGGTGCGTGGGTGCGCGGACCACTAAAGTGGTCCGCGAGCATGCAGAGTTTGTTCCACCGAGTAGACCTTCGGACCCTGATCATCTTTTGCCAAGAAACCACTCTTCCATCTTTTATAGCCTCCGAGATAGACACCTACGAAATTTGTACGGCGGCCATCTTGTTTTTCCAAAATTTTCCACTTTTTCTATTAATCGTTTACTACATTCTTCAAAGATTGCGAGTTTCAACGAAATCGGTTGGAAAGCAAAAGAGTTGCAATATAGGCCGCCATCTTGTTTTTCTGAAATGTCATAATTTTTCCCTACTCATATTGCGCACCAAAACATATCTCCCCTACATTATCGTATCGTTATCCGTCTCTTTCTAGAAGAATGAGGCATTCAATATTCACCATACAAAATGTATGGAAAATTAAATTCCGCCATTTTGAATTTTTTTTCTATTCATCGAGTAAATCTTTGGATTCTGATCCTCTTTTGCCAAGAAACCGCACCTCCATCTTTTATACCCTCCGAGCTGGACGCCGGCGAAATTTGTATGGCGGCCATCTTTTTTTCGCTATTTTGAATTTTTTTTCAGCTTTTTGGCAATTGGATGACGTCATGAATGACATTTGCTCGAGCACCCCCCACCTATCTTCAATACCTTAAGCGGACCCTTCACCCGTCTCCGAAATCCTCAATCATCAGCTGTCTCCATAATTTTGGCTTACTAAGTTTTTGTTTTCTATACAACACCATCAGTGAAAAAAAAAATTTTCATACAAAATTTTACAGGAGTTTCTTAGTTGAAAATCTCGAAAATCTCCCCAAAAGTGGCAACACTGGTTGCATATCTCCATACTGCCAGCCGAGATACACAATCGATTCATACATATTGACTTTCCAAAATGTTGCCAACTGCCTCAAAAACGTGATCAAAATTTCGAAAAATTAAAAAAAATACAAAATGGCCGCCAACTCGTTTCACAGAAAGATTTTACACGGTTTCATAATTTTCCTATTAACTACAGAATATACCGCTCCCGATGACGTTTCAATCTCTCATCTCGCTCGCACCCAGGCGAACCGATCGCCCCTAAAAAAGACCATGTCGAAAATCACTTTTGCTTTGATAAATTCTAGTGTTGCCAGTCGCCGGCGACAAAAGTACCTAAATGTCATTTGCACGAGCAAAACACGTAATCGCTCATACTCGGAGTTTGCTAAAAGTGCGTATTTCGATTTTTTACAATTTCCCGAAAATCTTGAAATTTCCCTAAAAATGGGGTAATTTTTTTCCTCCAATCTATACCTCGAGCCTATACGTATAATCGCTTCATAAAAACCGAATCGCTCCGATGTTGCCAACTTTGAGATATTTAACTTTTAAAATTGCGTTTTTTCGTACCTCGAACAAAACGGCCGCCATGACAGCCGCCATCTTGAATTTTTAAAAACCACTCCCGTTTTGTCAAAATACAGGATAATCGTGGGCGAAACCAAAAAAAATAATTATCCTCGATTACCCCGTCTCGGATCTGTGGCGCCGCGGTTCGGGGTCGAAAAATCAAAAATTTTAAAACGCTACGGCTCGGCCGCCATTTTGTTTTTCCAATTTTTTCCACATTTTCTGTTAACCATTTACTTCTTTCTTCAAAGTTTGCAAAATTCAACAAAATCGGTTGGAAAACAACGGAGCTGCAAAAAGCACGTCGGCCGCCATCTTGTTTTTCCGAAATGTCATAATTTTTCCCCAGAGGGTTCCCGAATCCGAACACAACTCCCCCACATCATTATATCATTTTCCGTCTCCTTCTAGGAGAACAATTATGTCAATGAGTCAGTGAGTCAGTCAGTGGTAATTGAGCTATATATAGTATAACTAGTGTTTTGCTCGGTGCGCGAGCTGCTAAAGCAGCTCGCGTGACGTGGTTAGGTTTTACTATATTGTATTAAACCGAACTTATTTATTAATTTACACAATTCACCACAAAAACCCACAAAACGACACCCATATCAATTTTTTTCTTAAAAAGTGCATGTCCGCCATCTTGGATTTCAAAATAAATATCGTTATCAAAATCAGCGCCCTGGAAAACTCCGAAAACGACATCCATATCATTTTTTTGTAAATTAGGATAATAATTTAGTAGGGTGCGTGGGTGCGCGGACCACTAAAGTGGTCCGCGAGCATGCAGAGTTTGTTTCACCGAGTAGACCTTCGGACCCTGATCATCTTTTGCCAAGAAACCACTCTTCCATCTTTTATAGCCTCCGAGATAGACATCAACGAAATTTATACGGCGGCCATCTTGTTTTTCCAAAATTTTCCACTTTTTCTATTAATCGTTTACTACATTCTTCAAAGATTGCGAGTTTCAACGAAATCGGTTGGAAAACAAAAGAGTTACAAAATCATATAGGCCGCCATCTTGTTTTTTTGAAATGTCATAATTTTTCCCGATTTCCATCCCACACCCGAACATATCTCCCATACATCAATGTATCGTTTTCCGTCTCTTTCTAGGAGAATGAGACATTGAATATTCGCCATACATTTTCTATGGGAAAATAAATTCCGCCATTTTGAATTTTTTTTCTATTCATCGAGTAGACCTTCGGACCCTGATTATCTCTTGCCAAGAAACCACACTTCCATCTTTTATACCCTCCGAGCTGGACACCGGCGAAATTTGTATGGCGGCCATCTTTTTTTCGCCATTTTGAATTTTTTTTCAGCTTTTTGGCAATTGGATGACGTCATGAATGACATTTGCTCGAGCACCCCCCACCTATCTTCAATACCTTAAGCGGGCCCTCCACCCGTCTCCGATATCCTCAATCATCAGCTCTCTCCATAATTTTGGCTTACTAACTTTTTATTTTCTATACGACACCATCAGTGGAAAAAAAAAATTTCATACAAAATTTTACAGGAGTTTTCTAGTTGAAAATCTCGAAAATCTCCCCAAATGTGGCAACACCGGTTGCATATCTCCATACTGCCAGCCGAGATACACAATCGATTCATACATATTGACTTTCCAAAATGTTGCCAACTGCCTCAAAAACGTGATCAAAATTTCGAAAAATTAAAAAAAATACAAAATGGCCGCCAACTTGTTTCACAGAAAGATTTTACACGGTTTCATAATTTTCCTATTAACTACAGGATATACCGCTCCCGATGACGTTTCAATCTTTCATCTCGCTCGCACCCACGCGAAATGATCGTCCCTGAAAAAAGACAATGTCGAAAATCACTTTTGCTTCGATAAATTCCAGTGTCGCCAGTTCTCGGCGACGGAAATACCTAAATGTCATTTGCACGAGCAAAACACGTAATCGCTCATACTCGAATTTTGCTAAAAGTGCGTATTTCGATTTTTTACAATTTCCCGAAAATCTTGAAATTTCCCCAAAAAATGGGGTAATTTTTTTCCTTCAATCTATACCTCGAGCCTATACGTACAATCGCTTCATGGAAACCAAAACGGTCCGATGTTGCCAACTTTGAGATATTTAACTTTTAAAATTGCGTTTTTTCGTACCTCTAACATAATGGCCGCCACGACAGCCGCCATCTTGAATTTTTGAAAACCACTCCCGTTTTGTCAAAATACAGGATAATCGTGGGCGAAACAAGAAAAAATAATTATCATCAATTACCCAGTTTCGGATCTGTGGCGCCGCGGTTCGGGGTCGAAAAATCAAAATTTTTAAAACGCTGCGGCTCGGCCGCCATCTTGTTTTTCCAATTTTTTCTACATTTTCTATTAACCGTTTACTACTTTCTTTAAAGATTGCAAAACTCAACGAAATCGGTTGGAAAACAACGGAGCTGCAAAAATCACCTCGGCCGCCATCTTGTTTTTCCGAAATGTCATAATTTTTCCCCAGAGGACTCCCGAATCCGACCACATCTCCCCTACATCACTATATCATTTTCCGTCTCTTTCTAGGAGAACAATTATGTCAATGAGTCAGTCAGTCAGTGGTAATCGAGCTATATATAGTATAATTGGGTTTTAATCTATTTATTCAAAAGAAATGCTGAATTTCTTTTATTATCTCGAATTATTATAACTATTACAGCGTCTACAGCAAAAAAAAAAATCTCAGCAATAATATCTGTAGAATAAAAAAAATGTCAATAAACATAAATTATATACTTACCTGTATGTATTTTAAATAAATGTAATACTTTTGCTTTTGCGCCGGTTTTGTTATACAACGTGTAAAGCCAAAAATATTTTTTTTATGCTTTGAAATAAAAGATTTTATGGTTTTTAGTGTAGGTCAGTTCATCATTTCAAATCACAATCAATGTACATTTATACATACAACTTCCCACTTATGAATGCATAATAATGTATCATAATATACCCTTTGAAAGTATGTAGATTAAGTTACTGAAATTTAAAACAAAATTTAGAGAAAATCGCAAATAAATACAGGTCTAATACAGAAACTGCTAAGTTTTACTCGTTGAAAAATTAACTTTAGTTAGTAGTCTATTAATTATTATGCATATAAACTGTTTTATTCTTAATACCTAGTATTTCTTTGGTTTAACTAATGGTCCGGACAAACCTGCAAGTTGGTTTAAAAAAAATATATTTAATCTACTATAGGTGTACCGCTTGACTGAGATGGTTCGTGGAGTAGAGTGCAGGTTATGGGAAGATGACGTTAAATTCCTTGATTTTTACGTCAACTGTCACCTTCTAGCAGGTCGATTCCGGAAAACCTGCATTATATCATTGCATCATTATTATAATCGCAATTGTTGTGATTGGCTAAATTCTTACTCTTGTTGCAACAATGCATTTGTAGCCAATAGTGAGCGAGCGTTAACCAATCAGGGATGCGATCGTGACATTGTAGCTGTCATTTTAACTTAATCGATCCACGCCGCATCTTATGAGCCGTCTCAGTTGAATGCTATTCCTGAAGTTTTGTGTATGTATTGGAATCTATATTATTTAACTTTATTATTAATCTTCAACCAACATAGTGTGATGATAAAGGTTACTGTTAACTCCTATAGTGTGTAGAATATAACTGTGATAAAAATAAAATATGAACTTGTAAGTTTTATGGTCATTGTGCTATAGAGTCTATGGTATAGACCAAATTATCCAATATTTATGCTGTGTATCACTCCTTAGACCTCTTTATAAGACATTATGTAGCTAACATTATATATACTTATACATTTTATACACACACATACATTAATTATAATATATGTATAATGTATTTTCTTTTATGCTTATGACGAGAAAACATGTTTTGTTTTGATTATATTAATTTCCTGAAAAGCTATGTTATTATTATGTTATAACTTTTTAGAACATTATTTAAAATATTACAACAGTAGCCAAAATAGTTTATTAAATGGTATCGACATATTCAAAGATCTGTGATCTTTGTTATTGACAACAATAAATTGTTGAACATTTAATTTTGAAATTTTATTTTGTATCACAATATTGTCCCAATAAGTCTGTTCAATTATTATCAGCGAGTAGCTGTACAGGTGGTGTTGTGCAGGAGCTGCGTTGCAGCGGTGTTCTATAAAGGTGCCAACGCATTCTAACTGAACTGTTGCGGCACTGCGCGCCGCGGCAGGCGCGCTGCCCATATCTCTCCAGCCGCGACGCGCGGCAACGGCCGCTGAAGCGCTGTGCAGCACCGCTCTAGTGCGATATGCTCCTTACAAAATGATAGAAATAATATTATGACGCGATGTGACGCCTAGTGCAGTCATATTTAGCATGTCATATTAAAATATAAAGGGCCTTTTCTACTTAATTAGATGATGCCTGCGACTTCGCGTGGATTTAGGCTTCCTAAAATCCCGTGAATTTACAGGACCAAAAGAAGGCTATGTCCTTCCCCAGGATGCAAGCTAGCTCTTTATTTTATTCTTTGGGTAATGTCAGCACCATCGTATAAACACACACACACACACACAGAAGTGTCCCAAGTAAGTGACGCCAAAACTTAAATAGGTTTTTGTCCCGTTAGGTATTCCGTGGGAACCTTTTGATTTTTCGCGACGAAAAGTAGCTTATGTCCTTCCCCAGCATCACTGTATCGAACGTCAAAATCGATTAAAGGGCTGGACCGTAAAAAGCTAGCAAACAGACAAAGTTCCAGATTAACAATATTATAAGGTACAGATTATGAATAAATAAAACATCACATATATCTTTATTTAAAATTTTATTTATTTCCATTGTAGTATAACAATAAATAAATCTGTCCTCCATGTAGAGATAAGTATATATAGGGTATTATTTTATGTATATTAGGTATTTGATATTTCATCTGTACACAAAAATAAAACCATTAGTTTTACCCATAACAATATCACATCATCATGTGTGTACTTGTGTGCCCAATTTCTTAGAAATTACACAGAATAATATAGACAGGTAATTGATATATTATATTCTGTAGATATACTATTACACTTCTACACAATTAGATCAAACAGGATGGGGCATTTATCATTTCTAAGCTTTTATGGGCTATCTAATGGGTCTAAATACTAGGGTTCTATGACAGTCAGTCATTTTCCACAAAAAAGCACATGAAATACTAATGAAATTTAAAATAACTTCACGTCCACGGCATTGTTGCGTATCTGTCAAATATAAATTTTACAGGAGACCACATTTTTTGAAATTACCAATGAATTGGCATGTGAAATTTAAAGCATCATACATTTTTTGTTTATAATTATGCAATACAATATTGTAATATCAAAATTATATGAATTCCCTACTTTAGCTCTACTAGAGATAATAACTCAAAACCATTTGTAAGGTTCCGTACCAAAAGGATAAAAATGGAACTCAGGTGCGACTTTCTCAGTACGTCTGTCCGTCCGTCTGTCAAAGTCGATTATTATCAACATGAATGATTTTGTGAAAATGGCAGATTCGGAACTTTGCCGTGAAAGTGACGATTATTGTGCTATTAAAACCGTTCTATACAAAAAAAAATAACCAGAGATACAACTAACTGACTTTTACATACTCTAATTTCACGCTTTCAAACAGTATTTTCTATATAAAAGAAGAAAAAACAATATAAAAATAGATCGAAAAACAACATCGACCGCTTCGTTTTGCCCCGGTAAGGAATGATAGGACCAATATTTACCGGTCGCAAAGTTCAGCAGTCACTTGTAGAAATATTAGTGAAAACCACACTTAAGTCTTTAGTATGGGATAGTGTAACGATTGGCGGCTTTATTTGCCGGTAACAATGAAATAGCCCCACAAATTGGACACAGCACTTTTAAAATAAGTTTTTATTAATTTATTATTATGAACACAATAAGTAGGCATGTTATTATATAAAACAAATTTTGAAACGTTGAATTTGTTTAATGTAAGTTTTAAGTGGGGCTACTTTTTGCATATTAAACTCCCATTGTTCTATTACTAGATACATCTAAGATGAGCAAAAAATAGCAATTTATAGTAATAATATCCTTTTGACAAATACCTATAAGTATTATATTATTTACATAATTAAGTAAATCATCATATTTCGCTACCTATCCCCTGTAAGTAAATATATTGCAAAATTTGACAAATTAAAATAAACAATGCTTCTTAAACTAAGGTTAACTACGGATGAGATATGAACTATAGACTATGAGTTTAGCACAATCACTCATAGTGATGCGATGGGGCTTCAAGCCTAGAGATTTGCCCAAGAATCTTATACCTTGGACCTTGGATTTGTACAAGAAACTAATAGATTTCGTATTTGTCTATTAGACATATTTATAAACGTTATACGTTTTAACAAAAAAATTACGTAAGGTTTTAAAAACGTTTTTTTGGCCTTTTATAACTTTTTTAATAAATAACTTCCTATTTATAAGTGTCACTTACACTTTGTTGTCTCACTATTCCAAATATGTAAAATGATGTATTACAAGTGTAAAACATATTTTATCATTTACTAAAAATATGACTACTGCAAGTTGCAACCCTTTGTCACCAAAGCATCACTGACGCCTTATCAGTGACGCAGTAGGTATTCCTAGACGTTCGAAAGTCCAGGTTTATATCCAATTCCTAAATTCGCGCCTTATTTTTTGTATGAATAATCCAAGTAACGATATTATCCAGAAGAAACAGTTAATATACCGATTGTCTGGGTAAAACTCACCGCTAGTGCCCGTAGGAATGATTCGTGCAAACTAATGAAATGAGAAATGAATATAAATCCTATCTAAACGCAATTTTTAAGTCTACTGGCTCAACAAAACCTTATTTGAACAACATAGGTATTTTAAAGAGCAAGGGCGAAGACAAATCTGAGGGTGTTTCAAAACAACCATTTTTTTTTATAAAATAGACAAAACTTTTAAAAACAATATTAAAAAAAACATGAATGAATACAATTTTTGTAATTATTTTATGTAATGCATGGCCTTGTAAATATTTTCAGATCTTCGTATGTTTTATAATATTAATTCAAAAATATAAAACATTCTTAGTTTAACTGTTCAATTTTCAAAAAATGAAAGAGCTAACACAATTTGAGGCAATAAGTACTAAAACATTAGTTTATTGCTCAGGACCCCTGGTAAAAGAATGAAGAATATTTTATACCTATGCATAAAAATCAACAACAGTATAAAATATTAAATGTTATATTAATTTAATTTCTCGTAGACATTTTTAAAAATATAAAAAGGAACCTGTTATATCAGTCAAAAAATAATTTATTTAATACACAATATTATACTGAACGGGCCGAATGTTAGATTCCTGAGAAACCCAATTACAGGATGTCAGGACTTAAATTCAAATCAAAGTAAGTCCCTAGACCAGCAGGGTTATGCTGTATCTCAGTGGCACACTAATTTCGTGAAAATTTCTAATAATTAAATGTCAAACTCAAATTTTCTATTCGCTAACGTCAGTTTTTAACCAAGATGACGTCATAGACAATGACTCTCGATCATAGCCATTAATGGGATGGAATAGAAACCGGAAATGCTTTTTCACGTATGTTTTCGTATCGATAGTTTTTAAAACTCTATTCACTAAGCAAAAATGACAGTTTGTAGTTAGAAACTTTATTAGGTGGCTACAATCGTTTTAACAACTAGTCGGGACCAGTGTTTTGCGACTCGCCACTATAATCCGTCCCTTTTATAGAGGTAATAATTTTTTAGCAATCTCAACGAATGTAGAGATGTTTTAATTTCGAAGGATTTTTATTAATTACAAATCGGCTGAATTCCGTTCGGTTTTTCAGAAAAATATATTATAATAAAAAATTGATACACAAGTTTAAAAAAATCTATTCAAAGTATGCTCCTGAAAAAAGCTTATTATACAATCGAAGATTATGTAAATGACAAAAAAGCTTGGATTTGATGCGCTCCAGCAATACACGGCGCTGCAATTGTTTGTATACAGTATGGCATATTATTGTAAATTGTACATTTGAAAAGAGCAACCGCCGACTTTCTTGCTGGTTCTTCTCGGTAGGAACAGCATTCCGAACCAGTGGTAGATTATTTTGACGATTCAAAAGCACTTGTAAAAGTTTAATTGAATAAAAATAATTTGAATTTGAATTTGAATTTTGATACCTAGTACCTAGGTACTTACCTATTAGTTGTAAAAAGGTAAGTAATATAAAGTAAGGTTGGTTCGTCGGAGTTAAATTATTGTTATTTTGTAAGCAAGTAGGTACTATATTTTGTGGTTATGTTAATGTTGTAGATAATAATTTAAAAAAAATATGGCTCGTGCCGTATTGATGGGGCATGCTGAAGAGCAGCGCCAACAAAAGGCGCTACGGGTCCACAGGCGCAGGCTGCGCGATATGTATAACGGATAACCCAATGGAGCTGCCAGACACAGAGTTCATTGCGAACTTTCGTTTGAGCAAGGCTGGCTATCAGCAGGTGTTAGAGGAACTCGGGCCTCACCTCCAAGCCGCTCGACGAAGGACAGCTGTTCGCATTGAACTAAATGTAAGTCTCATGTAGGTACTAAAGTACCTATTTTCTATCTTTGTACCTATTCTACTCCCTTTACAACCTCTCGCACTGCCAAGGGTCACTGGTAGAGATCTCTTATAGAGTGCTTCTCTGTCCACTTTTACTTTCTTTGTCTCTTAATTGTTACAACTTTCTGGTACAAAATAAAATAACAAATAAAAATAAAATTCTGATATTTATATTGAGGAAGAAAATATTGAGATTAATTTAACACAAAAATTGGATATTGTATTTATTGCAGATCCTAGCAGCTCTGCATTTTTATGCCATGGGTACATATCAGCGCCCAATGGGGACATCACATCTTGCAGCCTGGTTTCCTAGAGGCCCTCCAGCGTATCGACCCATCGCAATATCGCGATGGGTCTCTGTAAACTCAACCAAGAGTTCGAATTGGCGCACAGAGACTTTTCTTCTTGGAGGCATCTAAATAGACAAAATATGCTTCATGATTTCGTTCAAATTGTGTGCTGAAGGAATAATTAGGTAGGTACACAATAAAAGCACTCAAGAATACTGTAATTCTATAGTCATTCTATAGTCATAATTCAAAGTTAGGTACTACAAAACACTAATCTATGCAAAACACAAAACCGTTTAAATTCAAGTCAAAGTTCAAACTGATGTAATGTCAATGTCAAATGTCCAAAGATAATAATTAAAAACTAGTCGAAGTCGTACAATTTAAAAAGTCTTTCATTTCTACTACGCTACCTTTCAGGCAGAGATATTTAATTTGGCCATATAGAGTCGATAAAATACGCTACTATGTTAATGTTGGCCAACTGCCAAGTGTTAGATACTCGTAATTAGTTAGCCACGCATTCGATACGGAATAGAAAAACACGTGACCTAAATTTCATGGATTTCTAACTGGACTCAGTGTCTAACGAAAACTTTCAAAGATACAGAATAGCCATGCAGCAGGGTTATGCTGTATCTTTGAAAGTTTTCGTTAGACACTGAGTCCAGTTAGAAATCCATGAAATTTAGGTCACGTGTTTTTCTATTCCGTATCGAATGCGTGGCTAACTAATTACGAGTATCTAACACTTGGCAGTTGGCCAACATTAACATAGTAGCGTATTTTATCGACTCTATATGGCCAAATTAAATATCTCTGCCTGAAAGGTAGCGTAGTAGAAATGAAAGACTTTTTAAATTGTACGACTTCGACTAGTTTTTAATTATTATCTTTGGACATTTGACATTGACATTACATCAGTTTGAACTTTGACTTGAATTTAAACGGTTTTGTGTTTTGCATAGATTAGTGTTTTGTAGTACCTAACTTTGAATTATGACTATAGAATGACTATAGAATTACAGTATTCTTGAGTGCTTTTATTGTGTACCTACCTAATTATTCCTTCAGCACACAATTTGAACGAAATCATGAAGCATATTTTGTCTATTTAGATGCCTCCAAGAAGAAAAGTCTCTGTGCGCCAATTCGAACTCTTGGTTGAGTTTACAGAGACCCATCGCGATATTGCGATGGGTCGATACGCTGGAGGGCCTCTAGGAAACCAGGCTGCAAGATGTGATGTCCCCATTGGGCGCTGATATGTACCCATGGCATAAAAATGCAGAGCTGCTAGGATCTGCAATAAATACAATATCCAATTTTTGTGTTAAATTAATCTCAATATTTTCTTCCTCAATATAAATATCAGAATTTTATTTTTATTTGTTATTTTATTTTGTACCAGAAAGTTGTAACAATTAAGAGACAAAGAAAGTAAAAGTGGACAGAGAAGCACTCTATAAGAGATCTCTACCAGTGACCCTTGGCAGTGCGAGAGGTTGTAAAGGGAGTAGAATAGGTACAAAGATAGAAAATAGGTACTTTAGTACCTACATGAGACTTACATTTAGTTCAATGCGAACAGCTGTCCTTCGTCGAGCGGCTTGGAGGTGAGGCCCGAGTTCCTCTAACACCTGCTGATAGCCAGCCTTGCTCAAACGAAAGTTCGCAATGAACTCTGTGTCTGGCAGCTCCATTGGGTTATCCGTTATACATATCGCGCAGCCTGCGCCTGTGGACCCGTAGCGCCTTTTGTTGGCGCTGCTCTTCAGCATGCCCCATCAATACGGCACGAGCCATATTTTTTTTAAATTATTATCTACAACATTAACATAACCACAAAATATAGTACCTACTTGCTTACAAAATAACAATAATTTAACTCCGACGAACCAACCTTACTTTATATTACTTACCTTTTTACAACTAATAGGTAAGTACCTAGGTACTAGGTATCAAAATTCAAATTCAAATTCAAATTATTTTTATTCAATTAAACTTTTACAAGTGCTTTTGAATCGTCAAAATAATCTACCACTGGTTCGGAATGCTGTTCCTACCGAGAAGAACCAGCAAGAAAGTCGGCGGTTGCTCTTTTCAAATGTACAATTTACAATAATATGCCATACTGTATACAAACAATTGCAGCGCCGTGTATTGCTGGAGCGCATCAAATCCAAGCTTTTTTGTCATTTACATAATCTTCGATTGTATAATAAGCTTTTTTCAGGAGCATACTTTGAATAGATTTTTTTAAACTTGTGTATCAATTTTTTATTATAATATATTTTTCTGAAAAACCGAACGGAATTCAGCCGATTTGTAATTAATAAAAATCCTTCGAAATTAAAACATCTCTACATTCGTTGAGATTGCTAAAAAATTATTACCTCTATAAAAGGGACGGATTATAGTGGCGAGTCGCAAAACACTGGTCCCGACTAGTTGTTAAAACGATTGTAGCCACCTAATAAAGTTTCTAACTACAAACTGTCATTTTTGCTTAGTGAATAGAGTTTTAAAAACTATCGATACGAAAACATACGTGAAAAAGCATTTCCGGTTTCTATTCCATCCCATTAATGGCTATGATCGAGAGTCATTGTCTATGACGTCATCTTGGTTAAAAACTGACGTTAGCGAATAGAAAATTTGAGTTTGACATTTAATTATTAGAAATTTTCACGAAATTAGTGTGCCACTGAGATACAGCATAACCCTGCAGATGGCAAATCATTTCCTTGAGTTTCAGCTAGAAAAGTAGTAAAGAAAATATCTAAGTATTTTTCAAACAAAACCTGTTGTCTACTCTAAAATAAAACTTTGACATTGACATTAATTTCAATAGCCCAAACAAAAAGAATGATTTTTCCAGCCATCTGATTCCTAAGCTCTTGAAAGCTCGAACATTAACCAGAGCCTAAAATACTCAAGTATTACCAAATGCTTTTTTAAAGTCCAGCGCGGACTTAGTATTCGAAAGTCGTAGACGTTGGCACAACCTCCAACACCATTTGCAAAAATACTGTTATTTTATCTGAAAAAAAAAAACAAACAGTTAACTTGGATACCTTTAAAATGAGTAACATGAGCTTGGACCCGACTGCTACCACTCTGAAGCCGATTATAGTTCAATTCTGAAGACGGATTTTGGTGGATTTTATTTCTCGGACGGATTTTAACTCTAAGTAAAGTCTGAGCAATCAAAATACGCTCTATTGGTCTAGCTGATGTGCTTTCAAATTGCGTTTCAACATACGAAGAGGTACGCGTTATGTCGGTACGCTGCCGATGCAAAGCATATATCCAATGGCGCATGCGTCTACGCATAGTTTTAAAAAGTTGCGCATGTTACGTGTGCGTCACAAACGTAGACAGGAAGCAAGAGAGTGTGTCGTTATTGCGTGAACCTCAATGTTTGATTTGCGACTATTGCGAGCGAACACGACGCATGCGCACGGTATACACGTCTGGGTAGTTACTCTTAGTCTGAGATCTATAGAGTGCACTTTGATTTTGCTCAGATTTAAGACACTGTTAAAACGAGACAGCGCTATATCAGTAACATAAATCTATCTCATTTTAACTGAAGCTTAAGTCTTAGCAAAGTGAAAGTGCGCTCTATAGATCTCAGGCGTAGTATATGCGTCTAACGCAAATTGAAAGTTCACTAGTGTAGTTAGACCTATCACTGAATGGGTCTCAGTCTATTGGAAGTCGGGTTTTTAAAGCAAGATATGAAGACGTGACCTCACCCATGAAAGGCAGCTCGTAGCCCCACTTGACGAAGGGCACGTAGACCAGCAGGCCGCCTAGGATGAAGCCGCCCGCGTACAGGTACTCCCACTGCGG
Organism: Maniola jurtina; assembly: GCF_905333055.1. Lineage (NCBI taxonomy): Eukaryota > Metazoa > Arthropoda > Insecta > Lepidoptera > Nymphalidae > Maniola > Maniola jurtina. The sequence goes on from NC_060032.1 coordinate 9,668,593, forward strand.
CTTGTCGATGATTGGCGCAACTACCAGGTACGCCGACACCAGCAGCACCGCGTACGGGATTATTATTGGCACCTGAAATTATTTTTGTTTTAGAGGGTATAAATATACTGTACCTATATAACAGATCACGAACAGGGAAACAACAAATGATAAAAATTAGGATTCCGTACTCAGATATGTACATACGGTTGCAGTAAATAATCTACTTAAGGGGCATGACTCAGGTCCTACCCGCGAAATTCAAATTTAATCTGGTTTTTCGCAATTTGCAAACTAATACGAGAATATAGGCTTATGGTATTTTAATTGCGCCAATGGCAGTATCATCTTCACAGGTTTATATAAAAATTTTTACTTGAAAGTGTCCAAGTTTAAGAAATTAACCGTCGTCGTCATAACATTTGTCAATAGAAAAATAGAAATATTGATAAGTACATAGTAATAAAGAGGCGTACTTGATTATACATTACATACCTACCTACATGATTAGTGATTATAATTAAGTAGGCACGTCACTAGTAAAGAGTATGACGTCACATTATTCGACATGGCTCCCCAGCTATTTTTCAATGTCACGATCAAAGTCTAATAACGAATAGCATTTCGTTACGCCAATCTGAATTTTTACACGTTTTTCATGAAATTGGTTTATCGAGAGAACGGCTATTAACCACGATTATTTCCTTCACTAATTTGATTGACTATTTCCTAACTGCACTGCAAAGGCTACAAAATACAAATTGGTTAAATGAATAGGTAGGTAGGTACCAGTAAGCGTTTACCTAATTAAATTTAGTTAGCACTCCACTGGCAAGGAATTAGCAATCACGCAATTTAGCGTTCTAGTACGAACTGCGTAGAAATTGGTTATGGGTATGAGTATAGTAACTTGCAAGACCCCCTTCCACAGGTTAACTCGATTGGTCTTGTGTATCACAATAGGAAATTTAACTTCATAACTTGAAGCAATGACTGCTGTAAGCAGAGCAGCTCGTGTTTGGCCGCTCTTATGTCTTGGCTCGTTACGAGTATATTAGTGAAAAACTTAAGTAGGTAGATACCTAGTGCATTTTTACACCGGGCAGAAATGGTCTACTTAACTCACGGATAAGCATAACACATGTTTAGGTTACACCTACAGCCTACTTCAAGAAGTAGGCTGTAGGTAAATCTATTAGATAGGTACCTACCTATTGCACGGCATGAAATTTTTAAGTGACATGCATCGCATTTTTTTTGTATGTACTATTGTACTTTTTGGTAACAATGCTTCTTCTGAGAGGAGCCCCGTGCTCAGTAGTGGGCCGGCGATGGGTTGATCATGATGATGATATACAGTCAAAGGCCGTAAGTCGTTTTGCACCTTTATGATCATAATATTCGCGTGGCACGGTTTATGCACATGCGTTAGGTGTGTGTGGCGTGTTTATAGAAAAAGTTCATACCTAAGTGCGACAGGTTTTTGATAGTTTCGCGGAATTGCTACTCGAATTCTGAGAGGCTGACCGTACATGCTACGTTAAGAATACGAGTTAGAAAAAAAAAAGAAAAAGTGTAACCTTATAGGGCCTAGGCGCGAGGGGCTTCGTGTAGCGCATGACGATGAGTGCGAGCATGGCGCCGCCGTAGAAGATCCACGCCGTGAACGAGAAGAAATCGATCAGCGAGTCGATTGTGCCGTACAGCACCATCGCCACCGCTATCAGGGACTGGAATTATTAAATGAAAACAAAATAATTGTGATAAGAACCTAAAGTTTCAAAGAAATTATACTAATAAATACAAAACATATTTTCATTTCTAAAATATCGCCCTCATTCGGGTCACAGGTAGAAATAAATTCCAAACTTTAAACCAAACACTCATATCGTTGAGTCGGGCACACTCTGGTAACACTGGATACCAATCGTTTTAAATCCCTTAGTTGGAGTTTTCCAAACGGTCGAGTTTGAATCGAAAGTGGAAACTTGGTAAATTGTAGTACGACTTTAAACCGCTAAAGCAAAGGGAGCTATAATATAAAACGCTACGGATTGATTTGAGTCAACATGAATCTCGTGCATGTCTCTTATCATCGGGACATGTGGCGTGTTACAAATATGCTTTGACGTTTATTCTTCATGTTATGCTATGAAAAGTATGGATTTAATGAATAAATAAGTGCGTTGGGGGAGAACTTACATGGAATATCAGCCCTGGAGCAGGTGTAAAACGACGGACGTGGACATACGACAAGATATCCAACAAATGTCCTTCGCGAGACGCGGCGAAGCATAACCTGGAAAATTAAAAAATTTTCAGTGGACTTGATGAAAAATCCGGGTTGAAGGACCAATGTTTCAAAGATCAAATAAGTACCTATAATATAACAAGTTAATAGCTTAGCATTTACTAAAGATTGAGATCCGAAATTTTCAAGTCCTAAATGGACTGTTTGTTGTCCTACAAACTTTGAGCAAATCTTGAACTGAAGTACAACCATTAACCAAAAAAATGTGCACAGATAAAAGCAAAAAAAAAAATGTAGGAAGGAAAACTCACCTGCCCGCAACAAACAGAGTCCCGTTCGCCGATCCAAAGGTAGATATAGTGACTGCCAGGGGCATCAGCCAAGCCATTGGGCCAAGGAGGCGGTTGCCAAAGGTGACGGCCACGGCCTCGCTGTCGGCCATCTCGCTGACCGACATGACCGCCAAATACGACACGTTCACGAGCGCGTAGCATAGCGTCACCAGGGGGATGCCGATTATTATACTCAGAGGGAGGTTCCTTTAAAATAGTATTAAGAAATTGGTGCTCGGTTAGCTCTTATTTATGTGTACTTGGAGCAAAATTTGAAGGACAAAAAAACAAGTTAGCTGATAGGATGTCGATAATAATATATTGATCGTGAGAGAAGTCATACCATTGGCTACGCCAAAGGCTACGGCCTCGCTTTCGGTCATCTCTGTGACCGACATGACGGCCAACGTTTATTACACATTTATACCAGTGCGTTGCACATAGTGTTACGGGCTTGACTGGGGATGCTGGTTATTATATTCAGAGAAAGGTTGCTTTGAAATGGGATAGAGAAATAAAATTGTTGATTTGTTGCTATTTTTATAGCGAATAATAATAATATTTGAAATAAATTGATTTATGTGTCATTTTTTCTGTGCATCCAATAAAGATGGATTACCAGTTTGCTCCACTCAATTCTAGCAACTGGTAGTAGCCTTAGGTACCTAACTACTGCAAGCAATACTTTTGGTATTTCGACGTTTCCATAAACCACTCGATTCTGTCGACATCGTCTCTATCACTGAAATTCTTAGGGTGCGTATCGATTGACGAAATGGAGACGAGCGGAGTGGAATCTCTACTACTATAATACCTAGACTAAACTCGTTTCCGCTCAGTTAGATAATAACGCACCCAGTAGCTATAAAGTAAGGAGTAAATAATTAGTTTTATATGAAATAAATAAAGTAACACTGACCTGGAGGGGTTTTTAATTTCCTCGGTGACATAGTTAAGGTTATTCCAGCCGTCGTAGGCCCAGAGGCCGGTGTAGAAGGCTGTGGCGATGTTGCCCAGCGTCGCCGTGCTACTGGCGAAGTTGGGCTCCTGTAAATGTCGCGTATTACCTGCACCATACGACACAACCTCCTGTCAGTCTATTCGCGTATACCAAAATACCCATTATGATTTAACACTAAGCAATTAGATGATCGTATATACCATTGATATTTATGATGACAAAAGTTTAATGATTGTATTTATTACGATGAAGCGTAAGGAGTCTGCTACACTGCGAAGCATAGCCACGTTTGTAGAAGCAAACGTTATTTTGAGTTTGAAACACGAGAAACAATAAGCTTATTTTGCTATAATCCGGTAGAACCCGAAAAATCTACATGATGTATGGTGCAACTTACAGCATTGCAATTTGTACTATACCCTCCCCACTCTCCTGCTACTTAACATACAGGAAAAATTTACAATTCGCATCACCACCAGCACGCAACATATCAACAATCGTGTATCATTGTAGAGTCTTGAGCATGAAATAGGAAACTTCCTGAGGATGCTTTGCAGGTGTCGAAATTTGGAGTGCGTGTGTCTCTGAAGGACACTAACATGATGTTTATTGGGTTACGTGGTGATGGGGTGTTATACGTATTGCTTGCTGTTCCGGTACACGACAATTTCATTTGAGTAAGTAATTATTATCGAGTCCACACTAAAGAGTGCTTTGAGGCAATAATTTTCACCGACCACGACGCAGAACGCAAATTTTTACTGACGTAGGCGAGGCTTCAGTTCGTGTAGCAGACCTTACAACAAGTGATGATGAGTTGTAGCTGCGTTGTGGCGTGTATTACCTAATGCTAACTTGTAAGCTCCCCCGCAGACGATTATCGCAATCGCTACCAATTTGGCCGCAGTAAAGATGTTTTGGACATTCGTCGCTAAATTCACACTGTAGCAGTTGACCGCCAGTATCATTACTAGAATTGGTAGAAAACTTCTGTTAAGTGCATGAAACAAAACACACAAACATAAATAAATATCTATACCTACTTGGATCATAGAAACTTCCAACAAGATAAAGTAAACTAAAATAACAGGTATATGTAGATTACATAGATCTGTCATTTTATGGATAAATTCCCAATGTTCTAACTACTTACATTTTACTGTGTAGGTGAATAAGGTGGGTACCTACTATTAATTATTAGGTATTCTTTTGTTGGTATACTTAGTTGGAAATTTCTAAATGATCAAATTGAACTAAAGCTCAAGGCACATTGTCATAGTTTTATTTTGTTTCACAATGACAAACACAAAACCACGACGCGCATTCGCAAAGCGTACAGCCGCACTGCGATATTTCGTATATCGAAACTTCTTGCAGGATGAATGAAATGTCTTGCGACGCGAATTATATTGTACCCAATCAGAAATTTTTGCGAAGCGTCGACGATGTCGCGTCGCAGTTTTGAGTTTCGGCTTTTGAAACTTTTCTCTCCTTTGAAACATGCTCTCTTCGCCAATGTGCCTTGAGCCTAATAGCAATATTGACTGTTGTATGGAAAGACAATTCTTTCGGAAACATAATTTGAGATAGAGTTACAATATTCGACTCATTCGACTCTGGACTGGCCGTTAGCATTTGAATAGACTATTTCGTTACGTGAGCTCAATAAAACAGAATTACCAATAGAGATGACGGCCACCAGTTTGACGAGCGCGTGGGGCGGCTCGCACTCCGACACAAACGGTTCCACGGCGTACTTCGCGAAGCTCAGACAGATGATGGCCATCTGGGAAGGCTTCAGCACTAGTGTAGATACCTACAGTGATAATTTTTTTTCAAAAGAAGAGTTTGTATAAATGTTAAAGGATTGGATAGCAAGTGCCCCAAGACGCTGTGAAAACATTTATGGCGCTCTATGGAACGAAATACAACAAGCTCGGGGCCGCACGCCTCGTAATGTATAGAATTCAATGGAAAGAAGACTTTCCATATAATTCCACATTTTATCTTCACAACGGCGACGTCCAGTCCGCACGCCCGGGCGCTTGCTAATCAAGTCTCTAAGGGCAGTCAGCAAAGGGTGTAAAATATAATATTTCAATAATATCTACCATAATATACGAGTATGTACCTAGGTAGAGCTTGTCTATTTTGAAATGACGCGCCCCACTACATAATTTTGTTGACTTAGATATGTAAATTGCGATGGTGGGGCGCATCATTTCAAAATAGACAAGCTTGAGGTACCTAACTCTATTTTCTGAGAGACGTGATTAAAGCTATAAATCATTAGAATAAATAAGTAAGCTGTAACCTTTGTTCAATTCTACCTCTAACAATTTTTATTGATTCAAATCATAGGTCATTGAAGACATAGGTACTTATAGGTACATTGGTAGGCTACGTTTATCTCAGTTCCACGGGAAAATAGAATGACTATGTAAACGACAAATTCCAGTTAGAAAAATAATTACTTACCCATGAAAACAGAAATGCAGGGGGTCCTCCGAAGGCGTCCATAAAATACGCGTACTCCGCTCCAGAGGACGTATTCATCGTTCCTAACTCCGCATATGCGAGCGCTCCTGTGCATTGTTAATATTCGCATTATGCAAGCGAAACTTTAAAAAAATGAAAAGTGAAAATTTTATTAATATCGTGTCCCAGAAATTGATCCACGCATCAGGGCCGTCAGGTGACCAGCTGGCGCTTATTTGGCCCAACGGCTATGCCTGGCCATCCAGCGAGGCAATAGGGCCAGTTTCTTGGGCACCATGTCCATTATAATCACTTGGACTGTGTATATTTTTTTGTAATTACCTACCTATAAATTTTTTGTGGTAGTTCAAAATAAATAATTTTCTTCTATCTTTTTACTAAAATAATAAATCTATTATTGGTGCATCTAAAAAAGTGCAAATTCTTAGGCACGGTAGGCAATAGTCAAGATGGCTAACATTACAACAGTAGGTAGTAGGTATGGTAAAATTGAAAACCTCACAAAAATATAAACGGGTCTTTTAGTTTGTAAATTGGAATCGCAGGCCGCGTGGCCGTAGTACGAGCAGTTGCCAGTGAAAAGCGAAACAAAGTAGACAAGCCAGCATATTGTAAGTATTGTCAATCAATCGACTCCTTGATGTGGTAAATGATAGTTCAATGAAGTGAAAATTCCGTGAATGCTGCTGGGGAAAATTCTGTCAAATGAAGCGCTAGGTTCCGATTTATACTTGCGCCTAGCCCTAGAAAGTTACGGTTATTTTCTCTTTTATTTTTCAATGAACATAACTTACCAAGCAGTGAGAGCAGGCCACACGACATCCATATGATGAAGCTTATGCCCACTGAGCCTGTGCGCTCCAAAAGCCCAGAGGGCGACACGAATATTCCAGAACCTAAAAAAAATCAATACAATTCATATTCCTTTAATATTTTTAACCCCCAACCCAAAAAGATCTCTATCTGTGGCATCGTAGCTCCTAAACTAGTGAACCGATTTTAATTTAGTTTTTTTTGTTTGAAAGGTGACTTGATCGAGAGTGTTCTTAGCTATAATCCAAGATAATCAGTTCAGCCGTTTGAAAGTTATCAGCTCTTTTCTAGTTACTGTAAACTTCACTTGTCGGGGGTGTTATAAATTTTTAATTTACACTTATATAATAAAGTTCCTTATCCAATTATTGACTTGCCTTAAACAAGTTTAAAAAGATTTTGAAAAGAATTCAAAAACACTTCTAAAAGTTTTAATTTGCCTAGCTACTTAGGCAACTTTTTTTTCTCAATATATACCTAGAGGCAATCTCTTGGCCACAATCTCTCCTGATAGGTAAGTGATAACTTACGTAGCCAAAGAGAATAGGCTAGAATACGCCTATGAATTGTTTGTATGAGTTGGGTTGTGAGAATGAGGAAAACTTATCTCGGATTCGGAAGAGTACCTATTCCAAACGCATAAAGAGTACCTAGGTACCTACCTAAGTGTAGGGGAAGTCCGGGAGACTTGCTCAGGTGGGAGAGTTGAACCACCTTTTAAAATTCAGCTTAAATTTCGCGCTAATGAAACGTCAAGACGGTCATTGGTAAAGCGTGGGAGGCCAATAACTAGCGCGCCGCCATTTTTTACAATGGCCGGTTTGTTTGGCTATCAGGCTCGGAAAAGTGTTTTTGTTACGACGGAGTAAATTTTATTAATTTATGTATTTTTGAGATTGCGGCCGTGTTTATAGAGTTACGTATTGTGTGTTATTACTATTGTACTGCCTGATTATTGTAGTTTGACATGTGCTAAGTATTTTTTTGCTAAGATTGATTGTTTTTTCTGTGAGTAAAATTTAATGTCAAAGTAGTATATGCGGGAGAGTTGAACCATGGCGGGTGCGGGAGATATGACCAGTGGTTCATGTCTCCCTCTTTAGTGTTTGTATGCGAAAATTTGAAATTTTATTTAATAAATTTAGAAATTTAGAAAGAAAACTTTGAAACTAAAGAAGGTCCGAAACAAAAGGCCCAGAGAAAGAAAACTGGAAAAGGCTAAAAAAATAAAAATGTTAATGATGATAGTGAAAACGAGTGTGAAGAGATTTGTGAAGATGTTGCGTACGCTGATAGATGCTGATAGTTCCAGTAATAATGATTTTGCAGAATTCCTGACGTGAATGATCGTTGGTATTGTTTTGTTTGCACATCAGAAGAAATTATGACTATACGTTTATGTGGTTTATGCCGAAGATATTATGTCCATGAGATATGCGTAGGAGTTACACAAGATATTGATGAAAAGGTTAAGAAAGATCAACAAATTTGATTAAAGAAACGTTATATATTTAACTTTGTTGGTGAAATGTTTAATAATTATATTGATTGTGGAATGTTAAAGAATATGTTGAAATTTTCTTTTTTTAGGGTTCCGTACCTCAAAAGGAAAAACGGAACCCTTATAGGTAGGTCTTATAGCACAAGTACAGGAATAAATCTGAAAACCGCGAATTTGTGGTTACATCATTAAAAAAATAATGTGTTTCAATTTTCAAAATAAGATAACTATACCAAGTGGGATATCATATGAAAGGGCTTTACTTGCACATTCTAAAACAGATTTTTATTTATTTTTATGTATAATAGTTTTTGATTTATCGTGCAAAATGTTGGGAAAAAAATCCGAGTGCGCGAGTCTGACTCACATCAGTTTTTTCTTTATAAGAAAAGCAATAGCTATGTTTATTTATAATTTAATTTCATTTTGTGATGTTTTGTTTAATATATCTGTAATTTAAGCTACAAAATGTTTTTATTTTCCCCTTTAAAATGCTATGTTCAACTCTCCCCAGACCCCGGTTCAAGTGTCCCTCGGGGTGGGGAGAGTTGACCCAAATCCCATTTTTCATTCAAATATATATAACATATTTCAGTATTATAATTTCGAAAAAGTAATAATGCATAAGTAATCCTAAATAAATAAGCTACTGTTTATAATTACAATTGAATCACTAAGCCTCATATATAAACAAGTATAAATTAAAAATTTATAACACCCCCGACGATACAAAGTATCTGAGTTTTCCAAAACATTATTTTCAAATAAGTAATTATGTATTTAGGCAACGTCCATCTTGACAGCTTGACATTTGTCAATTGACATAATATTATGAACCTAACGGTTATGTAACCTTCTTTTATACAAGAAAACTAGAAAAGAGCTGATAACTCTTAAACGGCTGCACCAATTTTTTTGGATTATAGCTAAGAACACTCTCGATCAAGCCACCTTTCAAACAAAAAAAACTAAATTAAAATCGGTTCATTCGTTTAGGCGCTACGATGCCACAGACAGATACACAGATACACAGATACACAGATACACAGATACACAGACACACAGATACACGGATACACAGATACACAGATACACACGTCAAACTTATAACACCCCTCTTTTTGGGTCGGGGGTTAAAAAATACGACACTTTAAGCAAAAAGCGGTTCAACTCTCCCGGACTTCCCTATATATAAAAGGTGTCAATTGCAATTACTGAGGTGTACCTTCAGCAAACAACCATTATGTGCATAGTTTATGATATTGCATTTCATTAGGTACATAGGTAGGTATAATATAATGACCGCAATGTTTTATTTTCATTACGTTAGCGAGAGTTCATTTTCCCATGTAATTATATTACTTAGAAGTCTCATATTTATTTTTTGTGTTTTGATTTAAAGCTACTTATTTGTAGACATGTACCTATTACCAAGTATTAGGGCATATGCATGTAAGTTTTGATCTTAGGCGATTGATTAGGTTGTCCGAGACAATAAACGTAGTATAAAAATGGGTACATAGTTACGTTCCTATGTAGGTAGGTAGGTAGTCATGCAAGGATATACTTACCTCATAGGTATAAATAAATACCTAACATATAAATACTCGTAATATATAAGTAAATAGATATTATTTAACATAATATTAGTATTATTTCGTTTGTTTAAGATCTACTATTGACTATGTAGGACTTTATGCTTAGAAACCTACTTAAGTTATTCTTTGTAACACGTTTGTTAAACAAACACATCTGTGAGGATAAGTTTTGCGTAAACTTTAAGCTAATATTGTCAAAATAAATACTATCTACCTACTTACTTAACAAAACTGCAGATGTCTAATTTGCACACACAGTTGATTATTATAGGTCGAACATTTGTTTGCCTGCTGAAACTGTAACTGGATAAATTGAAGGATATGATAAATTAACGTTAAAGAGTACCTTTTTAGTCAACAGTTTTGTTTGTTTGTCTGTATCCCTGTCTGTGCGCTCATCACGTTAAAACATCAGGGTACTTGACGAGCATCAGCTAGATTTAGATTAACGTAAATTGTTTGTCTATCTGTTCGTTATGTATGCGTTCGCGCATCTTTCATAAAAAAAACTGCGGTTTACGTTCAGATTCGATTGATTTGAAACTTTGTAAGTATGCTATGTTGACATTTTCGCGAAGCTTTCTGACATAGTGAAATGAAATGCTTCCGGTTTGGTGTCCGAGTCGTCCCCCAGCACCTCGATGGTAGTCTAAAGCCTGAGATCTATAGAGCGAACTTTGTCTTTGCTCAAACTTTATTTAAAACGAGAAAATATGTGACATGGCGTGGAAAAAGGTGGCATGCGACTAATGCGAGTCGCATTGCAACGGGCATCAGCAAGTTTTATAAATACCTATAAACGTACTAACTTCTTAACTTTACCGTTCAATTAAATTCTTCAATTTATGGCTTTGTACTGTGCCAATTGAGCACAACTCACTTCGCTTATATCGCGATTGCCGAATTGAACTGACGAAGGAGGAATTTAATTTAATTTTGTTAGTCAAGTCACTTGCCCGAATACACGGCCTAAATGCATGCCCAATACCTATCAATAGATTATATTCATTCACTTAGCAATCAATAGAAGATCTATGATTTTTTAAGAGGATAGTCTAGTTGTAAATTTTTTCTAAGTCCAGTTAGGCGTTTGCCTACATTTTATTTATGAAGTAAATTAGACAATTTTTGTCTCATTAGATTCAGCACACCTTAATCTAGGCTCGTACGTTTTATTTTTTTAGTATTTTAGTTCAGTCACATAAAAAATACTCAAGAAAGATTTTACGTCAAAAATATGGATATTTAGACGCTAGTAACTATTAGCGTAAGCAATATTTCTTTAAAATTAAAATGTACGAGCATAGTTCTATCTACATAGTTTCAAAAAATTATAAAAAATGGACTACATTTACTGGGAGAAAAACGTTATATCGCTTTTTGTATGAAAATTTATAAGTACACGATCCTCTTAGATTACATTAAAAGTAAAAATATTTTTACTCAATTAAACTTTTACAAGTGCTTTTGAATCGTGAAAATAATCTACCACTGGTTCGGAATGCCCTTCCTACCGAGAAGAACCAGCAAGAAACTCGGCGGTTGCTCTTCACATTCATTTACTTACCAATCATAGTGCCGACGATTAGAGCCACCCCACTGAAGAGTCCCACCCGTCTCTTGAGGTGAACAGGGTCGTCCTGAGCTGCGTCCGACCCCTCCAACTGTAAGAGACGAGTACTTTAGAACTATTTACCTAGTATCCGCTTATTCAAAAAATTCTAAATTCTAAATATATTTATTCAATTAAACTTTTACAAGTGCTTTTAAATCGTCAAGTGTATCTACCACTGCATCATCCACCACAGAGTTATTTTATCACTATATGCTGTCTCAAAGCAAAGCCAAAGTTCGTTCTCATCCTTCCACTATCGTATTGGTGCTAGGGCGCATTTAAATTTTTATAGTTTTGAGCATTTCACAGCTGGTGTAGAGCAGCTTGAGGTGGAGAGGCTGAACGATAAGCCGATAATAGTCAATCCAGCCTTAAGCAATAACCATTTGCGAAAACTTATTTTAAGTATGTGGGTACGGTCTACGCCGTACGGTAATAGGCTGGCATGGTATGGGCATGTAATGCGGAGGGAAGAGAGTCATATCACTAGAAGAATGTTAAATATGCATGTGGATGCAGAAAAGAGAAGAGGACGACCAAAGAAAAGGTGGATGGATTGCGTGAAAGAGGATATGCGTATAAAAGGGGTAGATGATAAGTTGATGGATGACAGAAGAGAGTGGAAGAGGAAGACATGTTGTGCCGACCCCACATAGCATGGGATAAGGGCTGGAAGAAGAAGAGGTACGGTCTACGCCATATTGCGATAGGACATTCAGAATAGATTCTGAAAAGTAAAAGTTCTTTCAGAGTATGGATAAGCTCACCACGGATATTATTAGGTTCTCTGTAGTTTTCATATCTATAAATTATAATGTACTATTAACAAAATAAATGTAAGATCTACTTATATAATACTATTATAACTACGTAGGAAACTTCCTACGCACGCAGACATCATTAGCTATCAGATTCTTGCTTTTTTTTTTAAATCTTTTAAATAAATAAGTCTAATGTTGTAAAATTTAAATGTAAAAAAATACATTGATAAAGAGTTTATAAATAAGTAGTATTATTATAAATAAATAGTATTAGTAGTAGTATTATTAGGTCTTTTGTATGGTCAGGTCAACAAAAACATATTTTGTTCGTAAGTCGAAACTTTCCTTGGCCCAAATGTATAAAAATAATATCACTTTTTGCCCACGTTTTTTTGTCGTTGACACGTTGACATTCTGAAGAAAATTTAGTTGATCATTCATTCTTGGCTCATCATACGTAATAGGTACGTATTAGATTTACAACTACGTCCACTGGTCTATAAACGTATATTATCATGATTAATTTCACAAAGAAGTCGTTAAGAGGGGTCTCTCCGTCACGTCTGCAAATTTTCATGGACTTTGGTTGCTTAATATTCAAATGAAATTGGAACTACGATTGTATGAAGCGAGTGACGGAGAGAGCCCTGTTAAGGTTAAAGATATTTATCATTTCTCTAGGCGTATACAGTGCATAATATTTTGATATAAGTACTTAGGTATACACGTATTACGGGTACCTATATTTAATAAGCGTTACTTTATTTGCATATTTTTTGCATGCAAAGCTTAATTAACCTCAGCGACTGTGTAAATGATGATAAAGCAATAAAAAGTAGGTTAATACTTGACTTTATTATTTGCTTAGTATTTTTTACCTATACCTATTGAAAAGGTTCAACGAACTTTATTATCAAAGCAAATATGGAATGGTAAGCTTCCATTAGCTCTTCTAGTACTGAATGTTTATGCGACCTAATTATGAGGCACTTAGCGAAATATTTAAGGCGAAATCCATAGAGCGTACTTTGATCTCGTCTCGTTTACGTAAACTCTGTCTTATGTCTCAGCAAAGTCAGAGTAGACGTATGCTGTAGCGACTGAGGGCAGTAAAAATAAAATATAGGTACTTAGCTAAAATATTCCATATCCATTTTCAAGACTGCCGAATGCTTATTATCGGACAGATTCGGAGACCTTTTATAAACTCATGGATCAAGATGCTAAGCATTCTTTGCTTGGTTATGAAATAAAATGATTTATCAAACCATGATTTTTTATTGCAGTCTGCACTCCATTCGGCATATTTAGAGGAAAGTACAGATGTGTTATGAGACAAAATGACCTATGAAATTGACAATATAATGATCGTAAGCTAGCACGCAAAATATGTGATACATCGAAGCGATCGATCTATCACGATGCATTAATAATGATGCACGTCGGAACAAAGCGACGGAGATACGTTATACCAAAATTGAAGATGAACCCAACACCCGTAGCGTGTGATGAATAAGCTAGCAGTAAAGAAGAGGTTACGACCTGTACCTTGTCTCCTGGGTTGGCGTTGCCGTCGGAGAGTGTTCCCGCCGCGCCGTCTTCGGCGTCGCAGTTGGCGGCGCACCCGCGCCACACCAATCCGCCTTCGCGTGCGCCCCCTGCAACCAAAACAAACAATTTAGCTCTTCATCATTGGCCTTATTGTCTACTCAGTAATTTAGTATGTGTGAAATCTATCGATCAAATCAGAAATGTGGAAATCCGTAGGAAAACCAGAGTAACCGACATAGCTCAACGGGTAGTGGCGATTGGCAGGGCACATAGTTCGAAAAACCGATAGACGTTGGGGTCCCAAGGTGCTGGAATGGCAACCTCGCCTCGCACCGGAAAGTGCAGCGTTGGAGGACCCCGCACTATGTGGACGGACGACATCAGGCGACTCACAAGGAGCTGCTTAGTTCAGGCGGCGCAAGACCCTGGAGTGCGCAAGTTCTTACGAAAGATCTATGTCTAGCAGTGGATGTTTATCGGTCGATGATTGAGAAATCCATTGAGAAATCATAAAAGTATTTGGTTGGTTTTTTTAAAGAATATTAGCCATGCTAATCATGACTATTACTTCTTTTTCCCCTCCAATTAAGCGTAAAGCTTGTGCCAGGAGTGGGTACGACAATAGTGCAACGGGTGGGGTTTGAACCGCCGACCTTTCGGAATTCAGTCCACTCCTCAACCGTTGAGCCGTCGAGGTTAGATCAAAAACGCGTTTTTTATTGAATGGCCAGCGAATTTCCACGCATCGTAGGCCGTAGCAGTGCTCGTAGCAGCAGGTAGATAAGTACAATTGAAATAAATTCGTCGTTATGGCCAGGTTAATTAACATTAGCAAGCAGAGCTTGTATAGCGAACTTTGAATACAACTGCAAGTAGATTTCAGTTTGCGTCGGTACGGCACGGCCAATTTCCACGTCTGGATTTCGTACCTATATCCCAAAAATTATATTACTCGATTTTTATCAGTAAATATTCATTTTCATATTACATTCTAAGTTCCCAGAGCACGGTAGCTAAAGAAAAGATAATATAAGATATAAGATGGTGCCCACAACTTCGTCCGCGTGGATTTAGGCTTTTGAATGCCCCGTGAGAACTCTTTGTTTTCTGTGATAAAAAGTAGCCTATGTCACTCTCCAAATCTTTAACTATAACCACGCAAAAAATCACGTTACGTTGCTCCGTGGCGGCATGATTGAAGGTCAAACCAATAAACCAACAAACAAACAAAAAAATTGATTCAACCGCGAACCCAACTCTGTTTTTAATAAGATGGCCAGGAATACTCACGCAAGGTATTGCGACAGACAATACTCATTAAAACAACGTTATTACGTTGCAAGTGAAAACGATTAACATAAATAATTGAAATAACGACTAGCAGAATTCCTCGCTCTTTTTTCTGCAATTTATTTATTCGGCTTTTAATTCGAGTTATCCCTGTAATAGATAAGTAGGTGTACATTAAGAAATCACCGCAAGCAAAATGTACGCCTTGTGAAAATGCTTGTGAAAATAATGTGACTATTCAATAGCTATAAATTATTCGATAATGGTTTTGAAGAGCTCAAAAAGTAGCAATGATAGCGTTGCACGTGCCAACAACCAAGACCTCCGAGAGCAGCGATATAAATGTTCCACTAGATGCGGCGTGGCGCTTCATAGTAACCTGTTCCAAGTTTTCAACGAACATCGGTGTCCGCACTCCTGTCAATCGTAATACACTTTAGACGCAGTCCGTTTGTATAAATAAACTTGCGCTATAACTCTAAATTATTATATTTGAGTTTAGACTATAAGTACTAATATTTGGATATATACTATTAGTAGGACTATATAGTCTGTTCCAACTTATCTATATTCGTAGAAACAGATTGCATCTATAGAGGGTAAGGAAGTGGCTGGGAATGATTGATAGGAGTGTGGACACCGATGTTCGTCGAAACATGTTGTTACTTTAAAGCGCCGCATCTATGGAACACTTATATCGCTGTCCGAGACAGAGATGTTAAAGCCGTTTAGATACCTATTTTAAAACTAGCATCAATTAGGTATGTGTCGCAGACTGTGGTGGAAGAAAACCAATATGTTGACAGCTAAGAATAACAATAATATTATTCGTAGGCTAAAAGCAAATTTTTCTAACATTTAAGTAGCTACTTTGTAGAACAAATTAAATGGTACAACAAGCATACCTACCTATATTTCAGCACGTATCATATTCAATTATATTGTTTTAATTCTTCCTAATACATAAATCTAAAAATAGTAGGTTATAAAGTCCAATTCGCCTGATCATGTGACGTCTAAGCTTTCATAAAATACCGCTTACTAATGATTGTTTCTTTTACCAACGTAGTAAAACGTACCTACGTATCATCATAATATTATGTTAGATATACTCGTAATATGTAGGTATTTATGCAGAATTGAATCTAATACCACCTAAGTACTGTTCATTTTTAAAAAGTCGTTTAAAAAAATTGAACTTACTAAACAGTTAAAGTAGGAACCTTAAATGTATCTATCTTACTATCTATTTATCTATTAGTCTATTACTGACTACCTACGGGTACAGATTTCAATTTTCATGAGAATAGCTATTGTTGACATAGGCTATTTTTTATCCTGGAAAATCAAAGAGTTCCCACGAGTTTAAAACCTAAATCTACGTAGATGAAGTCGCGAGCATCAGCTAGTATGAAATAAAACAAATCATTTTGAAAAATCAAAATGAATGTCATATAAAAATGATTTCATTTTTCTATATGACATAGTCTACCCAATCTAGTGAGCAGAAAAACCGTACCTACGCTATAATAAAAAGTAAGTATGTAACTGTGGATAAAATATGTGCCCCGAACATTTTTTCTGCAAATTTTTAAATACAAAAGTGTTGCTCGTCAAATAATTTAAAATTTCATACATTCCAAGAACATAATATGATACATTCGGTAAAATACCTACCTATAGTGGCACTGGCCAATATCTCATTAGATGACGCAAGCAAGCTGTAGTCACTTGACACGCCGGACGCGATGTAACCAAAACATAGCCTACTGTCTGAACATCACGTAGATACCTTGTCATATAGTATTAAACGTAGCTATGAACCATACTACAATATACACGTATAATATTATAAACATACATGTAGCGTTTATTTTGATATGATTTATGGTCATTTAATATAACAGCATCTGTATAGCAATGTAAGAAACATTAGATAATTCGTCGCTGGCTCCTTAGTGGAGATACTGATAGTCAAACTGAGATAGCGTCCGATCGAACCTTTGGCTTCGGCGAAAAAAGCCACTTTCGGCTAAACCTTTCGCTTCGGCGAAAATGGGCTGAAGTTTTGCCGAGACCATGCGCCGAAATTGCATGTGGAATTTCGTTACATACTGTTAGGAATGCGTGAAACCCCAAAATAAAAGACGACGCGCGGTGGGCTTCTGCAATGTTTTAAATTCAAGTTCAACAAGACAACAGTCAAAATAAATTTCACGTGTCCCTAATGTCCCGGCCACATTCTCGGGCAACAACGTGATGTTCAACGGCGTTCGCCGTTAAACGATCAACGTACAACGGCATTCACAATGCCGTTTGGCGTTAGACGATTTAAGCCCCAGTTCATTGGCATAAGACGTTAACCGTTCAAAATAATGTGATCACTCAGTTTAACGCGCTGATTATTGCGATAATTATGGCGTTGTTGGGCATTAACGTTAACCTTAATGTAGTTGCAACATGACAGTAACAATCGTTTATTAAAATTAAAATCTATTGGACTCTTGTGCTACAGGTATGCTTCTTTTACGCCGATTCTACCTACGTATACAACTAAGTACCTCTATAGATACCGAGTTGCATCTATAAGTCAACTCAATTATTTGTACTGAACTTGCCGATAGATGCATTGACTTATACATGCCTACACAGATTCAATGTACATTAAAAATAACGTAGGTACCTATTCATCATTTACTAGATATATAGGTAGTTCCGAGATTCGCCCGCGTGGATATACGAGTAGGTATGTTTAAAAAATCCCGCGAGAACCACGGATTAAGGGAATGTACTTTGATTACTTATTTTTGTGCTAGGTACGAAACTGCTACGAAACATTTTTCATTCTCAAAGTCATTAAAGACAAAAAAAACTCATATGTTGATGTCAATTTAATATTATGTAAACTAATTAAATAAGATAGATAACTGATTAATAAAAAAAAATTAAATTGCCTGTAATTTCAAACTGCTAAACAAAACTGCAAAATAAAACTGCTGGTCTAGGATTCTACAGAAAACTGTGTCCACAAGTATAAATTAAAAATTTATAACACCCCCGACAAGTGAAGGTCACAGTAACTAGAAAAGAGCTGATAACTTTCAAACAGAAAAAAATTAAAATCGGTTCATTAGTTGAACTGCAATGACTTTTGCAAGTTATTAACCCCCGACCCAAAAAGAGGGGTGTTATAAGTTTGAAGTGTGCATCTGTGTATCTGCCTGTGGCATCGTAACTCCTAAACTAATAAACCGATTTTAATTTAATTTTTTTCCTTTGAAAGTTGGCTTGATCGAGGGTGTTCTTAGCTATAATCTAGGAAAATCGGTTCAGCCGTTTGAAAGTTATCAGCTCTTTTCTAGTTACTGCAACCTTCACTTGTTGGTGTTATAAATTTTTAATTTACACTTGTTGATTATTTAGGTATCTACTAGTTATCAATAAATAGGTTATACGTCTTGCTGACGAACGATATTTATTAACTTGTAGATGATGATTAATGTGCATAAAGCATGTATGTATCCTCAATTTAATTTGTTACATATGCAATGCGCATATAAGAAAACACAGCAGTTTCGTTATGCATTGCTTTTGTATAAAATAATACCTATTGTATTTATTTCTTTCCATATAAGCAGATTAGAATAGAAAAATACTGTATGTAATACTGATTATAATGAAATAAACTTTTACGTAGAGCTTTTACGAGTAAGTAGGTACTAAGGAAGCTAGTTATAGAATATTATTTTTAAAAAACTTTTAAGGTAAAATAGAAAAAAAATTGTAGGACATAGAGATCTGTCTATGTAAAAAAAACTACTACGAAAATAAAAACAAAATTAACCTTCATCAGGAAATACCAGTACAGGTGTAATGGCGCCATTGTGCAACTTGTCTGCGTTTTCAGAATGCGTCTGCGCACGCACCGAAGCCCGAATCAGCGACGCAAGTTTGTCGCGCATCGCATCGCACATATAGACGCACTGTAAACTCTGCACGGCGCCGGCGCCGACACCAAGAACACAACCTCCGAGCACTGAGCCAAATCACTTCTATTCAATATCAATCGTACAAATAAGTCACAAACCGTACTTCACAACCACAATTTTACCGCTGGCACTATATTTTATCAACTATTTCTTACATATCTAGGAATTGAGCACGTTTGAACACAAATCTTCATAAAAGAACACAAAATTTGGAAATTAAGACTGAATTCGTTTATTTAAATATTACTAAAATTTATACTAAAATATTAAATTTCTTTAATATATAAACTTAAAGGCACTTTAAAATACTACTTTACTAGTAGCAAAATGATGTTAGTGTATGTTAGCGATGAGCGATGGCTCAGGGCGGACTGTCTATTCCCGGAGCGAGCCGGCACGTGGGCGGACTGCCGCCGCCCGCCTCCCGATCAATGGATGAGATTCGACACCTGACCCCTAAAATCTACGTAAACTTATCAACTACCAAACACATTCTGAGAAAGCATACGTGACGTTTTAATTCGATCCTATATTTAGAGCAGTAAAAGAATATTTTAATTCAGCGTAAAATAAACTCTATACATAGAATAGTAATCTACTAAATAATTTACTGTAAACTTTGTCACAAGGTTGACGTAATTCTGTTCGTCTAAGAGCGGTCACGCACTCATCCGATCAGAGTCCGTGAAAATACGGATATAAAAAACTCGGACCGAACTCCGATTACGCACTAATCCGATCTTTGATTCAAATCCAAGCTATTCAGTGGACATCTTTGACATACCTACGTCATATGTCCGATTTGCATCCGAGATATTCTCACGAATGACGGAGAGAACTCGGATGACGGAAGTCGGAGCTAGTGCGTACACCACTACCATACAAATAGTTCTATGACTACTTCGGAGCGTATTTTCACGGATTCGGATGAAATGCAGTGCGTTATCGCCCTTAAGGTAGGTATTTTTAACCCCCGACCCAAAAAGAGGAGTGTTATAAGTTTGACGTGTGTATCTGTGTAACTGTCTGTGGCATCGTAGCTCCTAAACTAATGAACCGATTTTAATTTAGTTTTTTCTTGTTTTAAAGGTGGCTTGATCGAGAGTGTTCTTAGCTATAATCCAAGAAAATCGGTTCAGCTGTTTGAAAGTTATCAGCTCTTTTCTAGTCACTGTAACTTTCACTTGTCGAGGGTGTTATAAATTTTTAATTTACACTTGTATAAAACTGTATAAGACATATACATAGACGAAAATCTTTTTTTTATTGAGTACTGCCGCGACAGATGAAGAGGACAATACTGTGACGTGCATATCGTCTAAATTTTAATTAAAATAAATACGTTAAAAAACAAAAATAATACTTATATGCCTACTGGACCTACGAAAACAACTCGCACATTTTAATTTCTAGTCTGGTAGAAATGGACTGCCAGTAAATTACGGCTTCGTTTTAAGGTCAAGAACACTGCGCTTCAATGCTGTCAATGTAGGAAATGGATCAACCTGCTCGGTCAACACTCTGACTCTTGCCAATCGCATTATTTAGTCCCACATAATCATAACATTCCCAGATACGAGTAAAGTGTCGGCCTTCCCGATTAAATGGATGTATACGTGACGAATGCATACGGCGGGCGGCGCGGTTGTGCGGCCGACTGCGGCTACGAAATTAGGCGTAGCGCCTTCAGCAACATTGTAGCGCAACGTCAAATGTTGTAACATCACGAGTTTACTGCTGAAAGATGTAGTAATAGAGCTATGCGTAGCGTAATAATAATACGCGTATTTGTAAAACACTACTACTTACTACTTAAATTCAGGGCTTTACTTTTGCTCTTACTAGTATAATAAAATTTAGAGTGAATCAGGGTTGGAAAAAAGTTTCAATAAAAACAAAATGTAGTAATGAAACCAGTCATTATAAGCGATAAGTACACTTTATTAAAATCTCACGTGTAGTACAATGAACCTCCTCTCTCCGCCCAAACCCACAGAGTCCGTCTCCCCCGCTAACCACAGACTATTACAACACAAAACATTTTTATTTGAAACAGGAAAAACATATTTAAAATGTTTTTAATTTCATACATGCTTAGGCTTAAACCACTTGTTTCAAACAATGCAAAACCTGGAGTGAATGTAGAGTACCTAATAGTTCTTATTTGCAATAGAAGTTCGAACGTAGTCGGGCTAATGCTGCTCTTGACATTTTATTCAAGGACTTGATGCCATTGTATTTTTCGCTGTGGTACTTCGAGTACTTACTGTAAGTATAATATAATAGTATTATATTGTCAAATCGTTTTTATGTGAAAATAACGCCTTTGCCCAAAATAGAGTAGGTAGGTAACTACTGAGTGAAATTATTACGAATTTGCTTAATATTTTTATTTTATTTATTTTATTCTAGTAACTATCGATCAAATCAACGTATTGGGTTCACCATTCTTATTACACATGTAATAAGTTTTGTCATCTTGTGTAAAGCACATAATATACCTACTTATAATGTGCGCCTTAATTCGTGTTTACTGTTGCCAAGCTTTTTATATACCTAACACTCAATTTTATTATTTCAATATAAAATGTAAAAAGGAATTCTGATACGTTTTTATATGCACTAGAATAAAAATACTCCAATTTAACTCTTGTTAAATTATTTGCTTTGCGAAAATAAAATACAATTAATATATGCAAAAATGATTTCAGTGCATAGTAATTTACTGTATATAATTTAAATTACCCACATAATAATTACAATACTTTTATAGTAACTAATATAATAGCCGAAATGTCTGAAGAGATTAGCATTGGACCGCGAATGTAATAAAAGTGAGTGTCTACCTTCCTCTAAATGGGCTTTGCATGAAAGATTTCAGTAGGTACTGAAATGCTAGATATGGACGTCCACGTCCACTTGGCATACTTTATACGACTGATATCTCATGTTTTATCCTACTTTTATCAATAATAACTTAAAATTTAAAAAAACTGACACTAAAACCTCTATAAGAAAACTAGAAAAGAGCTGATAACTTTCAAACGGCTGAACCGATTTTCTTCAATTACAGCTAAGAACACTCCCGATCAAGCCACCTTTCAAACAAAAAAAAAATTAAAATCGGTAGATTCGTTTAGGAGCTAGGATGTCACAGACAGATACACAGATACACACGTCAAACTTATAACACCCCTCTTTTTGGGTCGGGGTTTAAAAAGAATCAAGATGTATTTAGGTAGTTTAAAAAAATGTGATTGTAGTTTTATCTAGATTCTAGACAGTAATGGACCTACTCGTGTACAGATAACTTCTCATCGAATAATATAATATACTCTTCTGAAGTGGCATTATGACTTTATTAGACATCAAGGAAAAGTTTGTCGGTCTTCAAACCCAGAAATACTCGAAACTTTCTGGAGTTGAAGAACACATAGAATAGTACATTGAATTCGCATGTCCTAAGGGTTAACAAACTTGTGTTCCCACCCCGATAACTTTCTGGCGCCCAAAGATAGCCTCCCTACCCTTGAGATGTCCTCTGAACTTCCACATAATACGAATACGAGTAGGTACATAATATGTAAATGTACCAAACCAACCATCCTAATGTTGCAAAATAACGTATCTAATTGAGAACCTCCTCGCTTTGAAGTTGGTTACAAATTAAAACTACGACAAGGACCTCTATATTATTCATCATAATCCATACTTAATATTATAAATTCGAAAGTGTGTCTGTCTGTCTTTCTGTCTGCTACCTTTTCACGGCCCAACAGACAACCGATTCTGACGAAATTTGGTACAGGGTTAGTTTAAATCCCGGGGACGGACATAGGCTATTTTTTATCCCGGAAAATCAAAAAGTTCCCACGGGATCCCCAAAAACCCATCCGTTTAACTGTACTTTAATTTGTATGAAATTTGATACAGAGGTACTAAGCTTGCGTCCCTGTAATTGACATAGGCAACTTTTATCCCGGAAAATCAAACAATTCCCACGAGATCTTTAAAAACCTAAATCCACGCGGACAAAGTCGCGGGCATCCTCTAGTATTAAATAGATGGATAGATAGGTACTTAAGTTCTACTATACTCCGTTGATTGGTAACTGAAGTCATGAGTACTTACCTACTCATGCTAGGATTTTGACCCTGCCTCTTTTTAAACTAGTAAACTACTAATTAAACCAGTGATATGTGATAACTGGTAATAAATTTAGAACCCTAACCCTATTTGAAGTGGAAACATACAAAAAAAACATATAGTCGAATAGAGAACCTCCTCCTTTTTTTGAAATCGGTTAAAAATTGACGAGCGACTACCCCCGTCAGTCTGTCTTTCAGCTGGCTGTAACTCATGAATCGTGATGCGTAATAGGTAGAGAGTTGAAATTTTCACAGAATGTGTAGACGTATTCGTTTATTTTGCTATTGCCGCTAATAAAAATTTACTGACAGTATAAACTATTATGTATTCCTTCGTGTCCGGGACCGACTAGACTCGCACGTGACCGATTTTTTTTATTCTTTATTGCACGAACGTTTGTAGATCTATATCGACCACAATTTATTTTGAAATTGATTATAGAAGACCGACATGACAAAGATGTTAAATCCTTAAGTTTATATCTAGCAGGTACCTACTAATAGGCGTCTCTCAGAAAAGCAGGCATTATTTAATTAATTTTAATTAGCTCGGTCTCTCTAATTCCCACAAATCCACAGGTACTCGTAGGTATAAGAGGAATTGACTGCAAACGTAGCAACAGTATCACGATATAGTTCCTATAATTAGAAGCGACCGTCTGTTATTCTGAGAATGTGACGTCACAGGACCTCGTGTAACACTCCCGGTGAATTCCAAAATACTACAAAACGAGTGATTTACGTATCTCACATGATTGTGATAATAAAAATCCAGATTAAAAAATACACTGTGGGTGTTCTTATTTGCTTCAATACGTCATTCCCTAACAATGGATGCGTTATTTCTCTTCGTGGGTAGGTAATGTACAACACGATATTATAATCTAGCTACTCGACGATAACGTAACATAATATTTATCAATTATTGCAAATGCTTCGTTTATTTCCTTAACACGAGAAACACTTCAAATCAAATTCTCTATGATCAGAATTACAATAATAATATAATTAGCAAAGACTATGTTGTTCTTTTGGCGCAGGTCTACTTTTGTAATGGTACAGTCTACTGATATTGATTAAAACTGTCATTCACATATTTTCAGCTAACTGCTAAGTACCTACAGTTTTCAATACAGGCCCACGGTAAATGTAGTTTTGACTAAGTGATCTATTTCAATGATTCATTCAATCGAAACAAAAACATTCGCTGAACAATGCCCTTATTATAGAACCCATAACGATATACATTCTTATTTATTAGGTATAGGTACCTACGTACCTATAGCCTATAATTATACTGGTGCTACTATATCAAGTGCATTATTTCTTACAAGTTGGCGGCACCGCACCATCCAATTATAATAAGTGGAATAAGAGATATCCCTGTAATAAAATATTTTCAAAGTCAACCAAAGGAGCGGGATTCGCTACGGACCAATCAATATGTTTAACGCATGCGTCAACGCGAGTTTAAATATTTTTGCGAATTGGAAAGCGTAGGCGGCTGACGTTTCTATTTGAAAACTTTGATCGATTGAACAAAATAAGACTTACTGTTGGTGAAGTATTGGTGAAGTAAGATCAAAAGAAATAACTACATTGTTGTTAGTTTACAAAGTCACTAGTCAAAACTATTATGCATAAAAATAAATAAAAATCTGTTTTAGAATGGACAAGTATAGAACTTTAATATGATACCCAACTTGGTATAGTTATCTTACTTTGGAAACACATTGTAATTTTTTTAAATTAATTTTGATAAATTCGAAATCCGTGAATTTGTGGTTACATCACCACAAATTCACGGGTTTCGGATTTATTCCTTTACTTGTGCTATAAGACAAACCTACCTGGCAAATTTCATGACTCTACATCAACGGATAGTAAATACCCTATAGGTTTCTTGACAGACATGACGAACGGAGAGACTGACAGGCAGACAGACATCAAAGTGATCCTATAAGGGTTCCATTTTTCCTTTTGAAATACGGAACCCCAAAAATACTACATCAAGAAGACTCAATTGGCATTAAAAGGTAGGTATGTCTGTGTCGCGTACGACGCCACTAAATTATCTTAATTAAAATAGACGGTAGCTATTTGGCGCCTATATTGTTCGCAGCATGTCACTCACTTTTGCATTTGATCACGTTTGATGTTTTACATGGCTCCAATTCAATAATTGTAAAAAGAAAAACTATTACAGATAATTAGGTAGGTAACTGTTTTAAAACCTTAAATTCTAAAAGTTATTGTATCAGTTTTATAACATAAAATGTGTGTTTAATTCACCCAAGGGCACGGTTTATGGCATGGGGAAAACTGTCTGAAAAGCGTGCGTGCGTTATGTATGCCTTACGGTTTTCCTATATTATGTGGCTACCTACAATCCTTATAGGTAAGTAGCATGGTAGCTATCATTACATTATATCTAATATTATTATCATTGTAGAACTAAATTCGTCTAATGCATTGTCTGTCTGTACTCTGTACGCGCTAATTTCAGAAACTACTGCAGTTTGAGTTTTCTTTTGGATTTAATAACTTAGGTACATCATGCATTATTTTTTTCCTGTAAAATGTAAATCATGCTATACCTACTGTGCCGCGTCAGTTCCGTACCTCAAAAGGTAAAACGGAACCCTTATAGCATCACTTTGTTGTCTGTCTTTCTGTCCGTCTGTCGTGTCTATCAAAAAACCTATAGGGTACTTCCCGTTGTCCTAGAATCATGAAAATTGACAGGACGGTATGTTTTATAGCACAACTAAAGGAAAAAATCCGAAAACCGTGAATTTTTAGTTACATCACAAAAAAAAATGTGTTTCAATTTTCAAAGTAAAATAACTATATCAAAAACGGGCATCGTAATATGAAAGGGCCTTAACCTGTATATTCTAAAACAGATTTTTGTTTATTTTTATGCATAAAAGTTTTTGATTTATCGTGCAAAATGTCAGAAAAAAATATCCGATTACGGAATCCTCTGTTTGCGAGTCTGACTCGCACTTGACTGAGGTTTTTTTTTGATAATAATTGCCTGGCCGCGGACCTGCGCTGTCATGGTGTGATAAAAATTTGTCCTAATCTGATTTGTGATTTATAAACATAGAAATTCACGGAATTATTCATAAGCTGAGCTCATATAAATAGGTATCGACTATGAGTCACATAGGTAGATATGTATGGCTTATTACTTATTAGTAACGAGAAGAACAATCGCTTATTGCATGTTAAAAGAGTGTTGTTGAAACATAGTACCTGTAGTACCTACCCAAGTACATAATGAGTTTCTAAATAATAATTTTAATAAATACATATCAAAAATTGCAGAACCGGCAAGATTCGAACCTGCGTCTTCTGGGATTGCGCCCGACGCTCTAACCGCTAAGCCACGGTTTTGCTTACACTTAGTTGTCTGTTTGTCTGCCTGTCCGTCTGTCGTGACTGTTAAGAAAACCTATAGGATACTTCCCGTTGACCTAGAATCATGAAATTTGGCAGGTGGGTAGGTCTTATAGCACAAATAAAGGAAAACATCCGAAAATCGCGAATCATCACTAAAATAAAATTAAATATATTTCAATTTTAAAATAAGATAATAATACCAAGTAGGGTATCATATGAAAGGGCTTTACGTCTACATTCTACAGATTTTTATTTATTTTTATGCATAATAGTTTTTGATTTATCGTGCAAAATGTCGGAAAAAATACCCGAGAACTGATCCCTCAGTGCGCGAGTCTGATTCGCACTTGGCCGGTTTTTTCTTTTAGACGTCACATCTCCGGCCATCCTGTATAGTATAGGCACATTAGGTCTCTACCATAACGTATTTTTAGAAAGAAATAGCGAAACCACAGCTTGATGCAAATGCAAACAATAGTATAGTTCAAATGGCAACAGTGATGCAACGAAATCTTGCAATGTTATAAGAAAGGGGCACATTCGTCGTTGAAAGTCTGATTAATACAATGACATCCTAAGCAATATACATTCCGATACTAATTGCAGTATTTACTATTTAGTAACTAGGTATTTTCTATTGAACCATTATTAAAAACCCGTCAAGTGCTAGTCGGGCCTCGCTCTTTTAGGGTTCCGTACATAATAATTATAAACATCATATTTTGGGTTACAAACTACTTTGTGAATTATTGTTCTCAGTATTTGTTGTTTAAATACAGCATATACTGAGTACATTTGTTAGTACATAACATACCGATTTATTATATTCCTAACTAGTTCAGTTTTTGAGATAGCCCCCGTCACTCAAATAGTCTAAAACTGACAACTTTGACGGCTCACAATTTCCTTATTTTTGAAGATAAAAAATTAATTAAAAAATATGTTCGTACTCTCCTCAATGAGTTATAAACAATGATACCACACATGTAAGGGTAAGAAAAAATATTTCCAGCTCCTTTTTCATGTATGGGAGCCCCCCTGAAAAATAATTTAATTTAATTTCTAATTCAATATTTTGTTTGGGGTCAACTTTCCATACCAACTACAAAACTTCAGGTTTGTAACTCATTTCGTCTACGAGCTAGAGACCTGTAACGCATGGACAGAAAGACAGACAGGCAGACAGAATGCAGAGTGACATTAATAGTGTTCCGTTTTTACCCTTTGGGTACGGAACCCTAAAAACAAGGTAGGTTGTTTGTTGGTTTGTCTGTCCTTCAATCACGCCGCTACGGAGCTATGGATCGACGTGATTTTTGCATGGGTGTAATTAAAGATCAGGAGAGTGACATAGGATTCTATTTATCCCGGAAAATCAAAGTTTCCACGGGATTTTTAAAAATTTAAATCCACATGACCAACACATAGACATACCTATTATAAGTATTGTATTATTGGTCTGCGTGGATTTAATCTTATCTTATCTTATTTAAGTCTTATTAAAAATCATATCATTGTCCGGAACAAAAGATACCCATGTCCCTCTCTAGGACTAGGTACCACTACCTAGGTACGTATCCTTGCAAAAATCACGTCAATCCGTTGCTCCATTGCGGTAAAATTGAAAAACAAGCCAACAAAAAATCGACATTTGTTAAGTCGAGCATGTCGATGTTATTATGCAATTGACGAATTTCTCGTATCCAGGAAACAATTTAGTTTTGCATTCAGCAACCCAAAAATTAACTGCTAAGTTTCTTGGCGGCTCTCCTCAGCAGAATCTGTTTCTCTAACCAGCGACCATAGAGTATACCTATTGTATGTAGTTAAATCATAAATATTCAAATAGGCTCCATAGTCCATTTAGATATGGACTATTTATGGTGGTAAGTGATGATAAGTCTAAGATGGAAGCGGGCTAACCCCTTTGGTTTCTACACGGCATCGTACCGGAACGTTAAATTGCTTGGCAGCACGGCCTTGCCGGTAGGATCGTAACCAGCCACGGCCGAAGACTCTCACCAGACCAGACCAGAAATTTAGAAATTATGTTTCCAAACTCCTGCCGGGAATCGAAGCCGGGACCTCCCACTAATAAGACCACAGCGCTTAAAACTGCGCCGTCAAAAACTAAGGAACACAATACTCACAAAAAAATATAATAGGTACATAGGTAGAACATGAATTCATGATAGGTACTTCATGATATTGATTGTACAGCGGACCTAATACCTTGCCATATGCGAGTATACATAATATAGTAGCTACTTCAATTACTGAGAGTAGTGCTTGTCTGGGGTTTTAAGTTCATTGAGTTTTAAGTTTATTGAATTGATACGTATCTACCTATCTAGATTATATAATTTGTTAAAAGCCCTTTCTTCGTGATACATCGTGGAATTCCGCAAAAGACAGCAGTACCTAAATGGAAATGTAGAGAAGGCCAAGACCCCTGCCAAAGGGTGTTTTATTAGTGCCAACGAAAATGAAGTGAAAGACACGAAACAATTTGTTGTTTCGTGCGTATATAAAGAAGGTTTTCGCGCCGCGATTTGCACGCGAGTGAAGCGGGTTTGGAATACCGAAAACTGCCATAAACAAGCCATAAAGAACTAGAGATTAGGTAGGAAAATTGCGCAAACAATTCAAGATAATGGATGTATACAAGTTCATACTATTAATGAATTTTTTATTATTATTAGAAATGTTAGAATAAAAGTGAAGTTACTTATACTTATACCAACTCTAGTGTTCAACTTTTTAATTTAGGTAGGTACTAATGTGCTTACTTACTAAATACATGTTCGTATTCAAAAACATAAATAAAGTGATGAATCTATTACCCAAGTATTTTTAACCCCCGACCCTAAAAGAGGAGTGTTATAAGTTTGACGTGTGTATCTGTGTATCTGTCTGTGGCATCGTAGCTCCTAAACTAATGAACCGATTTTAATTTAGTTTTTTTGTTTGAAAAGTGGCTTGATAGAGAGTGTTCTTAGCTATAATTCAAGAAAATCGGTTCAACCGTTTGAAACTTATCAGCTCTTTTCTAGTTACTGTAACCTTCACTTGTCGGGGGTGTTATAAATTTTTAATTTACACTTGTTCCAACCAGATATGCTAAATAATTTAATTAATTTAATGTTTAACAACGATCTAATAAAGATTACAAAACTAACTTATCAAAATTTCGATAAAGCTTTTATTAGGATAATAAAATAAAAATATAGCTACATAATAAGTGAAACGATCGGTTGTCGATTGATTGTCCGTTTTGATCGGCCAGTATGGCAGACTATGATGGCCTCCCTTCCTTCTCATTCTGAGAGGAGACTCAGAGTGTTCAGAGTGGACCCTCGATGGGTTGATCCTGATGATGATGATGATTGGTTATTTACGACACATTCTCCTGCAATCTCCTCTCCATTCATTTCATCTCCGCTTTGATGGAGATTTGAAGATTTTTTTTTGATAAACATAACGCCAACTATCTACATTTTGTATAGGTACTAACAACAATGCTGTTCCTCAATTCTGTAACTTAACTACCTAGATATTTAAGGCTCCAACTAAAAAGCTGCGCTGCAGCTTGCTGCAGCATGATAGGTACTGAGTGAGAGATTCCGTCAGGTCACACATGACATTTTTAATATACCTAATATTTTGTTAATTATAAGGATAGATTAATTTTATTAATTTTAAGTCTCGTTGGTGACCAAATAAAAAAGTTTTCTTTCTTTACTTCTTAGATCTCAACTCGATACTTTTCATTTCACCAAAATGAATTTAACTTTAAATTTAAATGATTTTAACTTGCAATTTAACCAGCGAAGCCAAGACTAACATGCAACGAACCTATAGTCTAAAGACGCTTTGTAATAAAAATAATTCTTTAGAAAATTAATTAAAATGGGGGTAGGAAGATGTTCGCTTTTGATAAGCCCGTGATGCAAGGATGTATCAGACAAACTAGTATACCGATACATAAGTAATGTAAATTAATAGATAAAACTGATTTTTAAAGTTTTCAAAGATATTTTATTAGCGCCTTTACATGATACAAAGGGTTTATTTTACCACTACATAGAGCGATAGCGATAATTGTCCCTTGACAATGTAGCTCAAGGTCAATGAGGACATAGCCTGGAAAACGTACACATCAGAAAAGTTAAATGAAAATCGCACCTGAATAGTGTAAGTATGAACATTTTCATTTTTTTTCTTAGTAATATAAGTACCTAATAATTAGGTTTATTACCTCATTCAAGTTATATGTTCGCATATAAAAATTAAAGAATGGATATTTTTTTCAGTTGCATAGACCTGCAAAAGAGCATTTTGAAACTGTGTGAAAATATATTATTGTGAGGTAACTTGGTAATTTTAGATGCCTCTCTATTTTATTGTACTTAACAGATAATAATCCTTAGGTACATATTCAAAAGACCTATGAAAAAAGCTGCAATTTTCATTTTGAGAACTACTTAAGTGGTTTCAATTGATTTAATTGCTGAAAAAAATTGTGAAATCTTTGTACTTATTTCTGTAAACCCTGTAAGGCCTACCAAAGAGCAAGCCTTAGCAGGTGGGAAGGACTACGTAGGTTGAATGTGATAGAAACTTACCATTACATGCAATCCCAGGCGGCTGTTCATGGTGATGCATTTCTCGGAGCACCGTGATGCGTGTGAAGAATCGCGTCCTTTCATGTCACAAGCGAGACTGAACGAGCTACTGGCCGGCTGAAACGCTGGAGCTTCGAGCCTCTCCCCCTCTCCACCCCTCCATCACCGCGCCACGCATGCGCGGACCTGAAGTAATTTAAGCACAGTACATTATTGTTACCAAAGTTTCGCAAAAGTTCAGTAGGATAACGCTTAGAGCAATCTATGCTTAGAGCACAAGCCAAGCTAGGAATACCTACCCACAAACCACGATTACGAAAAAAACCGGCCAAGTGCAAGTCAGACTCGCGCACTGAGGGTTCCGTACTCGGGTATTTTTTCCAACATTTTGCACGATAAATCAAAAACTATTATACTTACCTACATAAAAATAAATACCTACCTACCTACCAAATTTCATGATCCTAGGTCAACGGGAAGTACCCTATAGGTTTCTTGACAGACACGACGGACAGACAGACATACAGACAGACAGAGAGACAGACAACAAAATGATCTTATAAGGGTTCCGTTTTTCCTTTTGAGGTACGGAATTCTAAAAATATAGGACCTATTTTGTAGGGCGAATATATTTTGCAGCGATACATGCAGCTTTCAACATACGACGCAGATTTTTATTCGGGTGGAGGAGAGACGGCGCGTCGTGCGTCGCGACGCAGGCATTTAAGGTACCTATTGTCTAATCCATTAGCCTTCCATTAGCAATATTTGCAGACGTCATTTCTGCATTGACTGCGATTTTGCTAACTTTTTCTCGTTTTTACTCTCTCTTTCCCCAACATAAATAATCTTGATGGCTTCGTCCACACACCACAAAATTAATTTTAATTATTGAGCCTCGCTTTTCAAAGCCGAAAAGTACTTCACTATCAAGGTATACTACGTGGTACAATCTTCGTAACCTAGTTAATTGTATGTTTACTAAACTGTGATTTTGCAGTTTACGTATACAAATACGTAGCCAGTAGCTCCACGTTGTAATGAATGAGACTATGGTACATAATTTGATGATCAGTGTTATTTCATGGGAACCACAACTCGACGCTAATCTTACGATGGATAGAATGAGATAGAATAAAAATATTTTTTATTCAAATAAACTTTTAAAAGTACTTTCGAATCGTCAAATGCATACGACTGGTTCGGCATGCCCTTTCTACTGAGAAGAACCAGCAAGAAACTCGGCGGTTGCTCTTTTCAAAGATTTGATTATGTAGGTACAATATTATGCAGTGTATAAAATTAATTGCAGTCCCGCGCATTGCTGGAGCGAGCTGCAGGTCAAATGCACGCTCTTTTATCATTTACACAATTTAATTTTAATAAACAAAATCTTATGTATAATAATTTATTGGTATAATAGGCAGGTACTTACTTTACCTTTCTATGAACATCACGATATAAATAAAAGCCAGCAAAGCTTTGTCTGTGTCGTGTTTCTCATTACTGAAGGTCATAACCTCTTCCACCAAGGGTCCTTTTGTGGACGATGTCACGCCATGGCCCATGTACTTCGGTTCTTTGCGACATGCAGAACTTCGTGGACCCTGCTATCTGCTATCGAGAATGGTGTGGATTTCTCTTTATATCTGCAATTTTAACAACATAACAGTTTAACGATATAATCGTAAATCTGTGATAAAAGTAAGACTCCAGGCTCCAAAAAAATAGGCAATCAATATTCAATGTTAAAGGTTTTACTGTACAATTTACAAATCATACTCATTGCTCATTATTGCCATAGACTGCATGCATCCATCAGCCTGTACGAGTCCACTGCTGGACATAGGCCTTTCCAAGAGCGCTCCACCAGACTCGGTCCTCCACTTTCCTCATCCACCCGCTCCCCGCCTAGGGATCCTTGCCACGCCCGAGGCGCGGATCGAGGCTCCAGCCCTCATAAAAGGTTATGGTCACAGTCACTCGAAAATCGGCCAAGTGCGAATCGGAGTATGAACTTGCTCATGATCGTTACAGTGTATTCCTAAAAAGGATATTTTTACAGCCTATCGACCTCAATAGACGGCGAAAGTGTGACGTCACAAGTCTATTAGGGTTGTGGGCATGCCCATCGTGCCCTCAACGATGGATTCGCGCTTGGCTGCATGCAGCTCGTGTCGTGGCTGACCGGGCGCTCTCCACGCAGCTCTCCATCCGGCACAGTTCCTTCTTCCATGATACATAGATGGATTGATATGCCAATTTTTGGCGCAAAATCCTCACCGAGACACGCACTAAATAGCAACTTCTTATTTTACTGGACTTCTTCGCGTTTAGGTAATGTCCGACTGACTAGACTGGAGTGCTGCACCGGACCGGTCATAACTACTTTCACGAAAAATGTGTATAGGCTTCGCTTTGCTTTGTTTCGTATAAACAGTTTTTAATATCTTTGCTTTGACCATATTCTAAGGGCCGGCGCACATATGACGGAGCGCGGCGCAGAGCATGCGTGCGAAGTACTCTAATCGCGTGACACATTACGGGAATTTCTACAAGAGAATGCGCGAGCACGCGCGGGACTGCGCGGGGATGCGCGAGTATCCATACGGATGCACAATTGATTTTACATATTATTTCAATGAGGACAATGTCGATAATACTTTGACTGTGAAAAATGCTCTGCGCTGCGTTCCGCTATATTATGTGCGCCGCCCTTAAGGTTGAAATCTATAGAGCGCACTTTGACTTTGCTTAGACTTAAGTTCCAGTAAAAACGAGACAGACTTATGCCAGCGGTATAACGCTATCTCGTTTTGACAGTGTCTTAAGTCTGAGCTAAGTCAAAGTGCGCTCTATAGATCTCAGCCTTAGTTCTCTAAGTACTTTCTTTTCTTTTACCTACAGTGAGCTTGAGATTAGAATTTAAACAAGAATGTGGATGTGATTTTTATTTATTAATATAAAATTAGAAGCAACCATTATTACAGCGTACTATGTCATATTTCATTACCTTGTATAACTAGGTCTTAAAATTTACATAGCTTTTTTTCCCTTGACAGTGAAATTTAGAATACCATCATATAGTTACAAATAATAATAGATAGGTATAATTCTCAAAACAACTGTGAAAAAACAATTCCGAGAATTCTGATAAAGATAGTTTATAAAGAAATAAGCCTTAAGAGTATATAATTTTACTTTTAAGCTTATTTGAAGGCATCTTCCAATTAAATAAATAGGCCATATTCGGAATATTTCAAAACAGATCTAAAATACCCATTACACATTCAAGCTGTCCTAAGCTGCTTATTAGTTACTTCTGAGCATTAAGGTTTACATTCATATAAACTATCTTATGGTAAAAACACAAAGACCATGCTACATGAGACAGTATGATACATTAATAGTACATATATTTCTAGAGATATCTGTAAGTATGTTATAAAACCACTGTCTATGCAGCTATGCTTAGTTTTGCATGGACGAGCAGTAGTGGCAAGTATTTATGAGTATCTGAGCATGAAAATAATGATGTCACTATCATATAATGTTGCACTATTACTCAAATAACAATGTGTCTTACAAATGCTGAGTAATCTTTAGAACGTAGGTATATAATAGGCATACTTGTTAATATTTATCATTAACTACTTATATCTAAATATATAAAATTCAAATATATACAGAAATCTTTAGCATATAATATAACTGGTGAAAATAAAATCAATTTGAGAATATCCAAAAATTTTGAAACTGACAATATTAAAAGTTTAAGTAAATAATATTAAGTAGGTATATATATTTTTGGTGGTTTCATTTTTGGCCATCGAAAATAATTATTCCACATCTGGATTTAAGGTCACGAAAAATGACAATAACTATTAAATAAATATACAATCAAATGATAGTTACAAGTTATTATAGATTGACTACTAAGGCCCGAGCACCAAAGTTTGACATTTATAATGTGACTATAACTTTATTGTTACTGGCTAAAATGCACTGTTGTAGCAAGAATACAACAATTTCAGCCATTAACAACAATTGTGTTATGTGATTATCACAACTACAGTGTTAAGCATTGGTGTAAGGCCTACAGGAAACATTTTCTTGGATGTGACACATCTGGAATGACTATGGTAATCATTTCAAATTATATGTATACTGTAATCACAATTTCTTACATAATTTGCAGAGAAAGATAAAAGATGGAAGACAATTAAACTGGGCGGAATAGTCCATGAGTATCAATAATTGTTTTCCATGGTAGCTGGCTCCTGCCACTGCATTGATTTGCCAGCTTTTAGGCACTAGGAATGCCAGTCCAGTTGTGTCTATTACCCATATTCACAATCATTACTATGAGGTCTCACAGTGCTCGCGAACGCATAGTATAGGTTCCACCAATCAGATTACTGTGTCACGTCAATTTACAATGATCTGATTGGTGGAACCTATGCAATGTGGTCGAGCGCACTGTGAGACTCATAGTAATGACTGTGAATACCGGTACATATGTATCCTCTAATGAATCCTCTTACTACAAATACTATACAATGTGTAAAAGTTATAACTGCTACCCAAACAGGACCTTTCCACATGGTTTACCAATTATCTAAACTTACATTTTTTTTAATATAGTTAAAACTCGGAATGAGTGAATATAAAATGCCTGACCATATGAAATGCAGATTTTTAATAACTTAAATCAAAATTTTGACAAAAGGAGTGAGGCACTGGGTAATTATGATACAATGTTTTTATTTAAGATTTCTTTTTCCTAAAATAACATAATGAATGTTAAAACTTTTATTGATAAAACTCTAATTCTTAAAAACTCAACTTTTTATCACTAAATAATCACACAAAAGAATATAAACATTTAATTCTAATGCATTATAAAATGTAACATTATTTTATACATAAAAGAATACCAAATCAAATTATTGTTAAACAAAAGTTTTTGTTCTTTTTGTTAACAATTTTCAATCTGTAGCCTCTCACAAATTGTAAGCAATTACATCTGGCCTGTTAGGAAGCTAGCTTGAACAAAAGATTCACTCCAATTCTTAGCTTGTAATAAAACTGGCAATATTTACTTCTGGTATAATAACAAGAAAAATAGGACTTATCACCATAAATCCCACTTTACTATCAGTCCAGATGCAATCTGCTATTATCACGTAACTTTTGTTTGCTATCATGGAATGAGGCAGCAGATCAAGTTGTACTTCATAATTGGTTCATATATTAAATACTACCATGACAACATCTTTCAACAATGTGATGAAGCATTTCTTTTTATTTTGTCTTGCCTAACTCACACACCTGCATGTATTAATTAAGCAAATCACAAAAATAAAGATGAAAGATTTATCACTCCTATACATTTTTTTACACATTGATAAAATATTAAAATAACCATTACTTATAAATAGAATATTCAATTCAATGTAAAATAATAAGGGAACACCAATGTATTGCCAATATGAAAGATGCAGTGAAACCTAGCAAGCACAGTTGTCTCCATCCCTGTTGCGCCCATTGTCATTGGCATTCAACTTGATTTGATCTGGGAATTCATTGTAAAGCTCTGCCTCCGTCTCCTGCGCTAGGGCATTACGCGCTATAGTCTGGAATGCGAGTTCTACGTTCACGGCTTCTTTGGCACTCGTTTCAAAGTATGGAATATCATTTTTACTTTGACACCACTGCTGTGCACGTTTAGCAGACACCGCGCGGTTGTCCAAATCGACCTTGTTACCTAGTATAACGAATGGGAAATTTTCTGGATCGCGCGGAGATGCCTGTATCAGGAATTCATCTCTCCAGCTCTCCAAGGACTTAAACGTGTTGGGGGCAGTTACGTCAAAAACTAAGACGCAACAATCCGCCCCACGGTAGAACGCCACTCCTAATGATTGGAACCGCTCCTGTCCCGCAGTGTCCCAAATCTGCATTGTGACGATTCTATCGTCGACAATTACCTCTTTCGTGAGAAAATCTGCGCCTATTGTAGCCTTGTACTGATTGGAAAATTTCTTGTTGACAAACTGATTCATCAACGACGTTTTTCCGACACCACTATCCCCAAGGATAATAACTTTAAGAAGAACCTTTTTTCTTGAAGACATTATGCACGTAAAATTTATATAATTTGAGTAAAAATAAAAATAATAGTCACTCTTTGTCTGTAAGTACTTTTTGACATGCAACGAAATTGATAAAATGCGTCACCTGTTTGTAATGTTACCATAGATATGAAAAAAAAAACCCATTTGCCGGATCCACATGCTTGTGACCAATTACTCTGTGCAAACAGCAAGCATTTGCGTATGTTTGCCGACGCTTTGGAGCGTTCTGATTGGCAGGCAATCTCCGAATTACTGGTCTGTGGGCAAGCTATCTGTGGAGTTTGCCCATTGTTTGCCGATGCTTGCTGTTTGTTGTTTGCTACAAGTAATCTAATAGGCGCCAGCTTTAATCTTATTAGATTAGAGCACAGATTGCGTATTTGCTACGCTCTACGCCTCTCCACGGCGCTTTTCAAATCAGTTTCCATAATAAATTAGATAAATAAAGATGGATCGAGTATTCTGGTCATGGACGTATTATAACTATGGACCGATAATAAACTGAAAATGCGTGTCAATTATTTTTGTGTGCGTAAGTCATTTTGTCACTGTGTGCACCATCTAGGGCTGGGACGGCGAATTTGGGTATATCGATACCACATCAAAATTAATTTTCTATGTTACTACGACGGACTACGTGCAATATATACTTATCCATACTAATATTATAAATACGAAAGTGTATCTCAGTCTGTCTGTTAGCTTTTCACGGCCCAGTAGTTTAACCGATTTTGATGAAATTTGGTACAGAGTTAGTTTACACTCTAAGAGTGGGCATAGGCTACTTTTATCCCGAAAAAATCAAAGAGTTCCCATGGGATTCTTAAAAGCCCATCCGTTGTACCGATTTGTATGTACAGAGATAGCTTACGTTCTGGAAATTGACAACTTTTTACTTCAGAAAATTAAAGATTACTCATGGGATTTTTAAAAACCTAAATCCACGCGGACGATTATATATTCAGTAAAAACAAAAGTAAAATGAAACACTTTTCAAATAATTTAAATCAATTTATTACGTATTAGGTATTACTATTAACGTAGACATATTTTATGTACTTGCAATGTTATTTTTTGAGACGGAAAGTTTCTGGCAGCATTGAATATTAATTATTTACAATCTTCTGTAAAATATACATACATAAAATCTACACTCATATGTTTTAATTATGTACCTTTAGCAGCTGATACCTGTAAATTGGCCATTTCTCAGAAAATAAGTAAATACGTTCTGGTGCTTCTGGGATCTTGCTCTATTATAAAATAGAAAGCTCTTTAAACGTCAAGAATTCTAGGTCAACAAAATTATAGAGAGCTAGACATTGAAAACTGACTGAGGAAAATGTTCAAAACCTTCCTTTTGTTCAAAATTCAAAATTCAAAATTCAAAATGTTTTTATTCAATTAGACTTTTACAAGTTCTTTCGAATCGTCAAAAGCATCTACCACTGGTTCGGAATGCCTTTCCTACCGAGAAGAACCAGCAAGAAACTCGGCGGTTGCTCTTTTCAAAGATTTGATATACAATATTAATTATTAGCCAGCTCTCGAAGTGGTTTTCGTTTTTGTATAACCTGAAATTAAATGAATTTATTTATGTCTTGCTGTTACTAATTAAAAATGCAAAATTCCTTACGATGATAATAAAATTTAAGAAAACATCAGTAAAACATGAGAAATTATTTAAACTCAACTATTGTCAAATAAAGAAAAGTGTAATATTACTATATATTTATTAGTGGATAGGTACCTACATACAATTTGAAAGTGCTTAGTGCTTACTGGTTGATGGTATATAAGATATCCTTCAAATATAGTTGGTATTGCATCTGATTTCAATTTATTTATTTTTAAACCAGAAATATGTAGTTATATCAAGACTCTTCGAAATGTTTGGAGCATAGACGAGAATATTCCTTTGGCTCCCAGTTTTTTCGTTTTATGGCCCTGATCCACGCAGTTCTAAATTCAGGACATTTTGGAAATCTACAAAAGTAAGCAAATGTTATTTATACGATAAAAGACAAATTTGATTTTATCGATAAAGTGTGTACACATCACTACAAATGATGCCTAAAATAATTCATAAATTAAAATTAAATTGCGCTGTAAAACGTGATTTTTGTCAGTATTACACGAGATAATTACACTTATAACATGTAAATCTTTGATTTTTAGCGATTTTCGGAATAAAAGTCGCGGTTGGTATCGATGAAATAGTTATTAAAGACTTACCTATGAAAAGGCAATTCAGGAACTTGGACGCCTTCTTTCTCATATCTGGAGGCACAAAACACAGCGTCACACATTTGGTTTTTAGTTTTTATCTTAATTTTAATCCAGACTTTTGTGATTTTTAAAATTTTATAAAAACGCTGCATCAAATCCCAATGTTTTGTCTCCAAATGCTGACAACTACTGTCACCAGTTACACATACAGTGCGTTGTTGCCAGACTTATATGAGCTATCGCTTTCACCCGAACGGAGGTTCCCTGAAATAGACCGAGATAACAATACCTAGTTGACACATGGATGTACAAGAGCGGCAACAACCTATGACTACCTCTATTGTTTATATAATATCTCTATGATTCTGGTGGCTGACTAAACAAAATCTTCTTGACTTGACATCTATGATGGTCTGTGACGTCGTCTATTCTATGGTAGTTACATATCGATACCATAATACCATATCGATACCCTACTTCGATTAACAAGTTAGAGCGAGAGATCGGACCACATTGATAACCACAGACTGTAATAATAACCTGCGCTGCCATTGCGCTGCGCTGCTCATTGACGAAATCAAGATGATGTGTTGGTCGATTCCGGTAAAACTGCATATGAATCACTATTACAATCGCAATTGCTGGGATTGGCTGAATCTAAGGTATTCTTGTTCAACAATGCATTGTAGCTAATAGTGAGTGAGTATCAACCAATCAGAGGAGATTGCGATCGTGACATTGTAGCTGTCATTCTACCGCAATCGAGCTTCAAAATTCAAACTACAAGTAGTGGTCATATACCTAATCTGTGGCACTGTTACTGATTTGAGATTTCCGCAGCTGTGTTCGGAGTTCGGACTTCCGCAGATTTTCGTGTTTTATGAAACAGAGTTCTGGAATAGATTCAATACTAATTTGTCAAAAAAATGTATAAGTCGTAGTTTTTATGAGACTAATAATATCAGATGCGATTAAAGTAATGATTTCCTTCAAATAAAGTTAACCTTTATTGTTTCCGTTAAGCTAAGCTAAGAAGGAAGGTGAGGCCAATCTGAATCATGTTAGCCCGGTCGGTTATCGAAATTTTTAACTCTGCAACAGCTTTCTTCCGTTTGTAGAATGGAGAACAATTTAAGCCGCAGTGGAAGTCGCTCGAGCTCCGCTTGCGAATTAGAGAAGGACCTAAGCGATTTGGAAATCATGAAAACTAGGACGAATCGACGTAATGTACTAGTTCGGCCTCAACCAGCACGAAAAGCAAAACGAATCAGATTTTTTCGAAATGGTGATAAATTTTATTCAGGAGTCATAATTCCAGTCTTGCCAGAGAGATACAGGTAAGAACCGAAGATGCAGCATGTATGTACTACCTTTATAACCATCTTGTATACCACCTACTTCACTTTCACTTTCCTATTTGAAACCAATTTGATTCTTTTGTGTTGTAAGCTGTGTACTTAATTTGGCAACTTCCTGGCATCCAAAAACTAGCTAATCATTTGCAAACAATGTACATATTATATAGGTACTTTATTATTTCTATTAAGAATAATTCACACCAGTTTTTGGTGTCTAACAGCTTGCCAGTAACTGGTTGTTATATTAGTTAATATGAAAATTCAGTGGGTTTATAAATACGCAAATTATATGACTTGTTATTACAAATATGTTAATGTATAATAACTGGTGAAGCTGATTACTGTTTATTAAACACATTGAATGCTCTTAACAATGAGTCACAGTATAAATTGTTAGGTCAATAGCTTATTTGAATACTTTTATATGTTATAGGCTGGAGGTGGTACTAAATTATACTATTTCTTTGTTTTAGGTCTTTTGACAGTTTAACCGCAGATTTAACTAGGGTATTAGTTGATAATGTAACATTGCCAAGCGGTGTTAGAACAATTTATTCACTAGAAGGTAGAAAAGTAAGTAAATACTTTTTTTCATAGTCACTATGATTCAAATGGAAAGTCATTGGCAATTGGTA
Source organism: Maniola jurtina (assembly GCF_905333055.1). NCBI lineage: Eukaryota > Metazoa > Arthropoda > Insecta > Lepidoptera > Nymphalidae > Maniola > Maniola jurtina. The sequence continues at coordinate 9,710,273 of NC_060032.1, forward strand.
CTTTGTAACAAAATTTTAACTCTTCCGACAATTTTTTTTTTAATTTAAATTTCATAATCAATTAAATTAGTTAATTTTCAAAAACTACATCATGTGTGTAAAAAGTAAGCAAAACAAAAAATATATATCATTTATATTTATAACTGATATTTTATGCTTATGGTCTTTATATTTTGGAATAGATAGTATTTTTTATACAGTAATGTTATGATGCACTTTTTACTGAGTACCCTTTAAATGAAATTTAGTGCCAATTTTTTGATCGCCAGATAAACTAATTCAGCAATTAATTTGACTTTGACAGATTTCCTCTACAAAAACTGTCAAAATTGTAAATTTATTTCTTAGATAAAAGTTATAGGCTAGTCAGCTATTTAATGCTGTTGTATTTTGCTGTCAACTGCCACTTAATTTTTGTTCGAAAAACCCCTATTTATTAAGTTTTGCTCATAAGTTAACAGCTTTATTTAAAAATAAGTGAGATAAATAAATAAAGGCATATCTATTATAATAAAATAAAATAACATAACATTTTATGTCACCTATATTATTTTCTATAATCACCAGATTGGAAAGCTTGATGATCTTGAAGATGGACAATCATATGTGTGTAGTGGTTTTGGAGAACCTTTCAAGCGTTTAGACTACGAGGCCAGTGCAGTCACACCACAGTCTTTCAGACTTAGTGGACCTGAATCCCTTAATGACAGCGCCAGTCCATCTCCTGCTAGAGCCAATAACAGGCTGTCTCGATATTTGCAGGTAATTCTCCAATCTGTGTGAATAATTGCCCAATTGTAACGTTATTTAGGACTTCGTCTGTGTTGGTGTTGGCTGGCGGGCGTGCTCTGCCTTTTTGGAGTGTTTTTTTTGTTAAAACTGACTGGAAAGCGCTCTAAGGGGGTGCCGTGCGTATGTCAGCGAGCGCCGGCACAGACGGGTCCATACTTGTATAGTTTAACTAACTTGTTACAAATAATTACAAACTTGACATTGGCTAATCTTTGTAAAGCCAGACGAAAGAGAAAAAAAAAAGTTATTTATGAGCTTATAGATTATACACACCTTTTTGTATCAACATTTTAAGTTTTTTTTTTTTTGTAAACTGTCATTTGTGTTTTGTGGTGCAATTAAGTGTATACATATTATATACATGTTTGTTATTGTTATCATTTATTGTTTTTCATTAGAGTTCTCACACACTAGTAGCCCAAATCCAAGACTGGCTGCAAACCAGTTCTATGAAACTTTTCATTTATTCGCTTGTAAAAGTCTAATTGAATAAAAATACTTTGAATTTGAATCGATTACTTGGTCATTTAGTCCAGTAGGACATGTCATAATTCCATTTCCTTTATGTCATGTCATAATCTTTCTTACAAAAGTGTAAAATGGTTGTGAACTTGGGCTACTTAGTGTATAAGATCCTTAAATCTTAATGGGAGACTATTGCAATGCTGTGTATGACTATAAATGGTAATGATTTATAATAGCATGACATGGTAATTATGGCATCTGATTTTGTTTCAGACAAATGGTAGCAATTCTACTGGTAATGAGACTCCAAGAGTAAGCCCTGCAGGAGATAATGTTGTCCGACCGCGCATAGTTACTATTATTAGGAATGGAGTGAAACCCCGCAAGGTAAATTAGTTAACCAAGCTATGGTAGGAGGCGCCATACTGCTTCTAAGATGGTCTGCTAACTGACACAGCATCCACTAACCAGCAGGATATTATCTATCTCCATTCCAAATTTCAGCCAAATCCGTCTGGTAGTTTTTGCTGTGTGAAGGAGTAACAAACATACACATATACACACAAACTTTGGCCTTTATAATATTAGTTTGATGTGATGAGACAATCTATAAGTACAGTCAGTAATTATATGTTTATATAGATATATCATCTTACAGGTTTGCAGATTGCTGTTGAACAAACGCAACAGTCCAACTCTGGAGCATGCCTTGGCGGCAATCACTGAATGCATCAAGCTGGACACCGGCTGTGTGAGGAAAGTATTTACACAGTCTGGCACCCCTGTTACTGCATTAAACCAATTTTTCGAAGAGGAACATGTATTTTTCGCTTATGGAAACGAAAGGTATAATAATAATTATTAATTTTATTAATGGTTAAATAATTTCAAAGTGCACTAAGAATCTATACAATTTAATATCCTACCATGACTATGTTTCAAAATAACCTTCAATTTTACTCTTTATCAAAACTTAATCATGACGTTAATCTCGCGTGGGAAGATAGAATAATTTGTATTCTAATAATATTGCCTGATTTCATGAACAACTACTAACAACGTTTACTAAGAATGTTTATTTTCTATAAATTTTTTGTTGGCAGAGTCAATCAAGAAGACTTTGAACTCGAATTTGAAGAAAGTAAGGCTGTTTTACAATGTAGGAAAATTAAATATAACTCAGTTACTAGAAATGCAAGGTAATTAGTTTATATTTAGGCTATTAATAATAATCATTTATATAAAAACTAGATATGGCTCGCAATTCCTAAATGGATTCCAATTAAGTTTTTTAAAATATCCTGTAGTTTAAAATTCTTTGTTTATCTGGGATAAAAATATTATCTATGTCATTCTCCTATATCCATGCAAAAAATCACATGGATGAATATATGCCGGAGCAACTACATGTGACAATGCAGCGAGCAACAAATGGCAACATTAATTTCGCGGCCTTATCAAGGCTTCAGCATTTTAATTCCTCCTAGCACAAGCTTTACGCTTAGTTGGAGAGGAAAGGGGAATGTTAGTCATGATTAAAATGGCTAATATATATATATTTTTTTTAATTTATATATTATGCTCTGCATATATTTTAATTTCGTTTTAAATTATTGTAGCATGCAGTCATATGGTATGCTATGGAAAAGGACTTTTTTACTCTTTATTTTTTTTGAGAATTTTACCCTTTCAAAGCTCTTTTTTATCATCAAAAAAAGAAGTGAACCATTGTTATCTGTTCAGAACGGGTCCTAAGCCCCGTATGCCAGTGAAAGCGAGCGGCGCGGCGCGCAAGAAGAGCGAGGGCGGTGCGGCCGGCGATGCAGACACTAATGGCGACGCCTCAGCTCTCGCCAACCTGCTGCCGCAACCACTGCGCCTCAAGTACAGCGTTGGCAAAATTATCGGTGAGTGTATAGTGTGTATGCGCGCGAAAGTGCGTGCTTGTGTGTGTTGTGTGACGAACATGTGGTCTGGTATATATTATTCTGTGTTAGTAGTCACAATGCATATCAATCGATTGCGATTGTTAAGCAATGTTGACCGCAAGGGTGACTGACTGGAGGTCCGAATTTGGCTTTTTATTTCGGCCGGTTTATTAATATATTCATTAAATTTACAGGTGATGGCAACTTTGCTGTTGTTAGGATGTGCAAGGACAAAGCTTCCGGAAAGGAATATGCACTCAAAGTTATCGACAAAGCAAAGTGCAAAGGCAAAGAACACTATGTAGAAGCTGAGGTATTATATTTATATTTTAATAGAAAATATACACCACTACTTTTTAACTACCATAAAGGGTGAACACAGAAAACGTTTTTTGTTTTAAATGTGCAATCAGATATTTTTACTTTAATATAACAGTGTAGTTAAAGTTTTATTTTTAAAATATAAATAAATTTATGGACACAATTGATTATACCTACTTACGCTACGAATAAGAAACATCATATTGTCAATGCCGGACACTAGGATTAGGACACTATTTAAATTTTTTGAACTGCATAAATGTGTTACTTGTCGAATTCTGAGTAATCAGATTTTTTATGGTAATTAAAACTTAGTGGTGTATAATATTAAAAACTATAAATACTTTTTTAATTCTATTATAGGTACGAGTTATGAGAAAACTTTGTCATCCACGCATAGTCTCCCTCATTGAAGATCAAGACAGTCCAGAATGGCTATTCCTTATCATGGAATTAGTTGGCGGTAGGTGTCTTGAGAGTTACATATTTTACTCCTCAATAATTTCCAAATAACATTCATAAATAACAGCTGTCATATAAAATACATTATTACTAATTATAAGAATATTTTCAAATATACCCTATTAAATACAAATCATAAAAATAATGTCTTATTCCAAAGTTTTAATATGATTTTTTATTTAAAAACAGCAGTATGTACATAAAAAGAATATATAAAACAGTTATGTGCAACAGATAATAGGGCCTTTTTAAATTACTTGGAAATTATTTTTATCATTCTAATTTTGAAATACAAGATATTGATCTTCAAAGTGCTTTTAAAATCTGATATAAAAATTTTATATAACAAGATTCATACTCTGGTTTAGAAAAAATAAAAGAATACAATATGTTATATTATTTTTAGGTGGCGACTTATTCGATAGTATCGCAGCTGCTTCTAAATTTTCCGAGCCCCAAGCGCGTTTGCTAATAGGTCACCTAACATCAGCTATTGCATATCTACACTCGCTTTCAATCGTGCATCGAGACATCAAGCCCGAAAACCTATTGGTAAGCCCTTCATTAAAAGTATAGATTGTTACGGCTATACTCACGTATTTAGTCGACGTAAGCCCGACTAGTTTCGAACCCATTCATAAACCCTTCATTAAACTTTAAACCCATTCAAAATCTTAACAAAATCATAAAAGGCTTCTTCCCTTATGTAGGTACTATTCCTCATTTGTGAATCCTTTGGCATATCAGTCACGATCAGAAACGATATTACAGATTCTCTTAAACAGTTTGGCTAATTGTTGTAATCGGAGTTGTATACTGTTACATGAAGACCTGTAGAAGTGTATAGTTGACACATGCTCTAGACTCTGGTTGTTTGTCGCGCTGATTGTATTGCGTTTTGTAATGCAACTCAATATTCAGTATTGTGCCAAGTTTTTTCTGGTTCTTCATGCAAGGAATCGCATTCCGAATCGGAACATGCACATGTACTCAATGATTAGACTATCAAAACTCCAAAAGCACTTTGTAAAAGTTTAGTTGCATATAAAATCTTTCTATTTCTATGGTATCTGTGCATGCATTATGCAGGAGAAGGTAGCTTAAAGAGATAATATTATTTCTAAAATATTACTTGTTTGTATTCCAGGTGGATATTAGCCCTGATGGTAGTATACGTGGCTTAAAGTTGGCGGACTTTGGGCTAGCCGTGGAAGTATGGCGGCCGTTGCACGCAGTCTGCGGCACCCCTACATATGTCGCTCCGGAAATCCTGCTCGAAACTGGGTATGGGCTGAAGGTAAGCTAAGCTTAATAAAACAATAGGTATAGCGGATTCTGTTGTACACACTACTAAATTGACAGGTCTACACTCATTGATTTGACATTGGTTGGTTCTACATTGCTGCTTCACTGAGTAATATTAAAATAACTTTTCATGGAAAACCTTAAATGGATTAAAAATAAATTTCAAATGAGCTAGGTGGCTATCATAGTGTTATACACTGAGCGAACTGGTAGGCAGGTCTCCTCTCAGATAATATTTGAACTGAATCAATTTGATAAGACATTCAGACATTCAAAAGATGTGAAGTCTGCTAAAAATAGAAGTGTTGTCCACAGATAGACGTATGGGCGGCTGGTGTGATACTGTACATCCTGCTTTGCGGATTCCCTCCATTCTCCTCCCCCGACGGCGACCAGGAGAAGCTGTTCGACGCGATCCTGTCCGCGCGGCTGGAGTTCCCCGCGCCGCACTGGGAGCGCGTGTCGGCGGGCGCCATCGACCTCATCGCGAACATGCTCCGGCCGCAGCCCGCGCTGCGCTTCGACGCCGAGGATGTGCTCGATCATGCGTGGATGTCGGTGAGCACATGCTTTGCGGATTCCCTCCATTCTCCTCCCCCGACGGCGACCAGGAGAAGCTGTTCGAGGAGTTGTTAGCTATCTCTGTACCAAATATCATCAAAATCGGTAAAGGATGAGCCATGAAAAACGACCATTTAACGGTGATAAAAGAAAACAGAAACAACGAAATTAAAAAATATCATCATTACTCTTCTATAAATCGTACTGCATTTACTTTTTCATCTAAACTGCATCAAGACTTCATTACTATTCACCATGGTGATATCGTAGTAGAGTGTGAAGTGTTCATTGGAAAATTTTGTTTTGTTTCCAGGATGATTATGATGAAACCTGTGACTTCCGCACTTGGTACGACGACGACGACTCGTCATAGCGCACAGACGCCCGCCAAGCGCCCGCGACGGCCCCTTGACAGAGACGTTTCAAACTGAACCGAATCGAACACGCGATGGAAAGGCGGCTTCTAAAAGTTGGATATTAGCAGGCGTTACTTTGGCGAAATTTGATATGTGTAATATATACGGGAACAATATGCTTAATTTGCTATAATCCGCTAAAACAGAAAATCTGTATGGTACAACATGCAGCATGCAGTATGCACCGCCTGCCCTCCCACTGCATTTGACAGCTCTGGTTCCTCTGACCTCTATAGCCGGTTGGGCTGGTTCACTTATACGCCATCAGTTGGAATAAATTGGCAGTGTGGATCCGTATTGCATCTTGCATGTTGTACCACAAGGATTTGTATATTTTAGCGGATAACAGCAAATTAACCATATTGTTCCTTATAACTGCCAAACGTTGTATGACAAGGGACTATGAAGGTATTCATTGCAAACCATGCGTTGCAGTCGCATGCGGTCGGTTTCAAGCACTGAAGTTGTGCTTCGTTCGTTCAGTTCCTTGTATTTCAAAAAAGTTCAGTACTACCACTTTTATAAGTTACGGCGATGTACTTGCGCAGAAATCCTATTTTTGAATGGCTCGAAAACATCTCTGCAAATCATAGCCCACTGCGCGCGTCCGTCCGCTATTGGTTGTAGTCTACGCGCCATGTTTAGTATGCGCGTTATTATGAGCACGAGTCGTTGTTCTTGTGTTTAAAATCTTAACATAAAGCAATAAGAACCGTATTTCATTGGTCATAGCGTTACGTGGAGCTTTTCTGCAGTAACTAATTTTGCCGATACGGCGTAATAAAAGTGGTAGTATTGTACACAGGTACGTCCTAGTTTATTGTGACATCCTGTCGTGCCGTTTCTGTCACGTGTTCTATGCTTTGGGCTTCAGTATTCGCTACTGTCTGCGCTTTGCGCTAACAGCTACGCAAGCCTTCATGTCAACACCAATACCAAAGTTATTCCATAATGTATGTAAGGTTTTTTTATACAAGTTCCCAACTATGTAAACAACAATGGCTGCAAATTAAAACTATATATGATTATTAATCAATTTTATATATGAATTTATTATTGCAGATTTAATGCCTTTTTTTATAGTTTTAATTTCAAATACTGAAAAATCTTATTAGTATCTTTTTTTTACTTAGACAAGAATGTGAGAGTCCCAAATACTAAGTGACTGTATTTAGACATTTGCTGTATGGATAAAATATAATGGATGGAATGGGCATATATGGAAATTTCTCTTAATACTTTAGAAAGAGATGTATTGTGCCAGTTAAAATTGTAATTAAAAAAATATTTGTTTACATAGTTGACAATTTCTATGAAATCAAGGTGTAATATAAAAAATTGTTGAAAAAATACTGCATGTGTGTTCAATTTTCAATATCAAGAATACATTTTCAACCAAATTACAGTGGTGCAGTCATTGTTAATGCTCCAGGTTTTATACTGATGATGATATCACACTCTCTGATAGATATAAAATATAATATGTAATAATTATTATGTAAAATGATCATCAAATGAATTCTCTTATTTATTTTCAGTAAATTAATTATTTCTTTAAGAGGTCTAGCCTTTAGTTAGTATTTATGTGGCTGTAAAACCAGTTTTTATTTAGTATTATTTAGATTAATTTTCTACAATCGGCCAATAAATTTAAATGCATTTAATTATATTTTTTTGGCAAAAAAAAAAAACGATCTCTATAATTGCGTAGTAGGTCAGTAGGTATATAATTTTTAGATGTACACACAATGTTTATTTTCGGCATAAATATAAGGAGCTTAATATATTAAACCTTTCCTAGTGGCCTACTGCAACATGAGAGGAAAGCTGAAGTGAAATAAATGGCCGAAATTGAGAACTATTTGCTAAGTAATAATATTGATAAGGCTTTCATTTTAAAAGCTTTGGGTTCTTTAATGGTGCATATCTTTGAAGGTAAAGGCAACTAGATTTAAAACCCTACGTTGTTAAATTTTTAAGTTAATTATTTTTTGTCACAACATATTTTTAAGTGTTTGTTTGAACAGCAACCCTAAAAACGTTTGGTATATAATATTAAAACACTGCATTTTGGAAATCCTTATTCCTTTATTGCCTGGCAGTTACTGAAAACCTAATTTAGTTTACATGAAGAAAATTTTAAGTAAAAATTACGTAAAAAGCTGAGAGTAAGTGTAAATGTAATATTTAAGGTATGGTGTTTTGTAACACTTAAGTTATAATAAATTTTATTAATTGATATTTTTTGCAACAGATTGCTTTGCTGCTTTAAGATAAACAGCCTACTTTACGACTTCAATTTGGATGAAAAAAGTTTGGTAGTTTTAAAAAGTGCAGTGAACTTTATCTTAGTGCCAAATTAATAATGATTTAATCCAATTTTATCAAAATTTACTTTCAACCAAACTTTTAACTTAATAATCTTAAATGTACTAAGAGTTTTATGTTAATAGTGCCTTTTTGTAGTTCCTTTTAATTAAATATTCATACACCTGTCACCATAATGCATGTAAAGATTAACATTATTAGACTGATACACATTCCTTTAATTTCTTAAATAGTAATATATCCTATGCCCTATGAATTTGATATGTGCCCAAAAAGCTTTTCTTATTAGATTGAAACTTTGTCTTGTTTTATCCTGTATTATAATGAAACTATTTAAAGATTTATTTGCTTACATAATAAATTATTTATTATAAAAATGTTTTGTTTAAATTTATTTCTTTTCATATACTTATTTAATTGTAAAAATAATAATATGACTCCTGCCACAATTTTTTTTTATTGCTTAATTTGTAGGCAAATTAATTTCAAACAAAACATTAAATAATTATTCTATTATAATATCATAGGTGTATAAATAATGTGATTTGGAAATAAATTGTAATCAAAATATCAAATTGTTAAACTGCATAGATATGTTTTGGAAGTTATTTTTGCTTAGATTAGAGGAGAGTTAGCTAAAGATCTAAAAACTGTGTTATTGCACTAAGAGGCAAGTTTTTGATATTTGTATGCCATTTTAATAAAGAGAGCTTGTTCTATTTGAGATATTTATTTTATAAATTATTTAAGAACATATCCTGTGAGAAGAAATCCACTGGATCCATTCATCATTACTTCTGGATGTGTTCTTTCAGGCAAGATCTGCAACAAAACATTTTATTTCAGAACTAAGGTATGTCATACAACCTTATAATCACACACACATTGCTTAACACAAACATTGCTTAAAATAATAAAACTTAATTAGGAAGTAACTTTAATATATTATTGCTATGAACCATTATTATGAATGAATAAAAATAATTTATTATGATTAATTAGGTGGTGCAATTATATAATAATGCCAAAAGAGCAAAAGGTTGGTAAAAATACAAACCTGATAGTTTCTCAGCCAATTACAAGTCAATCTTAAAGCAGCCATGTTGCTCATAGACTTCAGTGTCATATATAAGCTTTGCAATGGTTCAGCTACACTGTAATAAATAACAAATGGTCTTCCTGGCTTAACAAATGGTACAAGCTCCAGAAATATATTTTGAGGATCTTCCTTACTTACTATAACTAAAGAATCTACTTTATTTGTCAAGATCTCAGATGCAGCTATATTATCAAAGTGCCATTTAGGCTTTTTCCTAAACATGTCACTTGCATCAGTATCTCCATCTTTAATTTCAGAACCAATGATCTGGGATTCATCAATCTTAGGTACCAACATTTCATTCGCACCATGGTCTCCATCTTTAATTTCGCAATCAATGATTTGGGATTCATCAATCTTAGGTATTTTACTTAAATGTTTAATGCATTCAGAAGCTTTCCTCTTTAGGTTTGATTCACTTTCCAATACTGCTTCACATTCTTGTTGAGTATGGGTATCACAACCTTGGTATACTTGCCTCAAGACTGAATACACATTTACAGATAGACATTTCTTAAGATGATCAGGATCAAAATTCATAGCTAATAGGGCCTGTTTCTGTGACATATTTCCTGGGTGCATCTGAATTAATTTTCCTGTAGCCTCTGATCCCATTGTACTCAACAATGCAGCTGCAAGTAAACCATTTGAACCTGAATCATAAAGCAAATGATTTCCTTCACTACTGATGTTTGATAATGTTATTATTTGGGACAAAGTGTCTATGCGAATACCTTGTACCTTACTTGGGTCCAACTTGTATAGTATTTCAGTGATAATTCTCAAGTTTGGTCTTAATATTTGAATATATTCAAAATATTTTTTCTCCTTTTTCTTCAAATATTTTTCTTGTGAGAATTCAGTTTTATTGTGAAATGTATTTGAATTAGTTATTAAAGTCTCAACAATATCAGATGCTCTCGTGGAATCGCTCTTTAAATCGCTAATTTCTGTGGCTGACAATTTTTGTGATTGACCATCGTCATAAATGTTCCTGTTATCGGCTCCTGACATCGATGCTCCTGATGCTTTTAATCCTATCTCTTCTATTAGGTTAGCAGCTTCTTCTGTTAATTCTAAATCAAATTCCTTACGTCTCTTTGTGCCTCTGCATATCATTCTAAAAGTAGAAAAGAACTTGCAACCCACAATTCCTGTTAAATTTAACGTATCTTTCCCAACGCTTACCGTAGAGTTCGCCTTATTGAATTTATGTAATTTTTTGTAATTCTGTTTTTGTATAACGATGTATTCACCAACTTGAATTGTATTATTACACATATTGATGTTCAAGGAACAAATTTGTAAATCGCATGAAAATAGATCAATCTAATCGCACCAGATTATTTATTTCAGGTTATATCCGTGGGTTATATTTGAGGTTATGTAAATAACATCGTTGCGTTGACTGTTGTTTTTGGTGGTTGTCACAGATCACTACATACAGTCTAAAGTGGTTGTTTGACAACATCAAAATTCAAACATGACAATGACATTAGGGATGGGACGTAACTCGCATTTAGCGAGTAACCTCTTACGTAAACTTTGATATTTATCGTAATATTTGGATCGTAACCCAGGATCGCGATATATTGTACCGCAGACCCATGTTTAGTAAATGATCGGCGTATTGGTGTGATTCCTATCGAATCGAACGTGTGGACTGTGGTATCGAATATCGATCTGCAGTCCAAAATATTACTCTATCAATATCGATCGTCGTGTAGCATTCACCTTACGCTTGAAAGTTGAATCGATTAACTTGAAGATCAAATGAACCGATGCGGAAAATCTCTAGATTGTCGAATCGGTCTTCGTAAAAATCGCATTGTATCCATCCTTACAATCCGACAAGGCTCTTTTGGCGCGTGGCCAAAATGGGAACTAGAGCGTCTGTCTTGAGAAGTGCACTTGTTGATAGTTCGCTGTGTAGCGACAGCGCCCTAATTCAAGTGCCAAAAGAGCCTTGTCGGACTGTAGCTAGTTACATACTCTTTGGTGTTTACAATTTTGCATGTTTGCAATATTTTTGATGTTTTTGACATGTTGACTTTTGAACTCAAAGTACAATTATTAATAGTTTAATAAAAACTTGGTGTACTTGATATTTACCATACATACATTTAGGGAATTTATAAAACTTCTGAGTTTTGTCTGATCATTACAAATTAAAGTAGACCGATTGAACAGTTTGTGTTGTGTTTTCAGGAAGAAATTAATTATGGCTGCTATAACCAAAACACGCAACTTTAAGATATTTCGTGGTTTATCGTATAACTACACTCCATGCGTAATTTCTAGTAGGAACCTAAATCTTCAAGAATACCACAGTAAGGATTTGTTGCGGAAGCACCAAGTGTCAATTCAGAACTTTCGTCTCCTCGACTCAAACTTGAATCCAAACTCATTATCCGACTTTAAGGCTGATGAATATGTAGTAAAAGCTCAAATTTTAGCGGGTGGAAGGGGTAAAGGGCATTTCAATAATGGTTTCAAAGGTGGGGTGCATTTAACTAAAAATCCAAATGAGATACTCAGCTTAGCTAAAAATATGATTGGACATAAGTTGATAACAAAACAAACTCCAAAAGAAGGAATACTTGTAGACAAGGTAATGGTAGCGGAGAGTGTCAACATCGTACGGGAGACGTACTTAAGTATTATAATGGAGAGAACCTATAATGGTGCTGCGTTGGTCGCCTCTCCTGCTGGCGGCATGGATATTGAAGCAGTTGCTGAGAAAACGCCACATCTTCTCAAAACAGTCCCCATTGACATCCATGAAGGCATTACAGATAAGATGGCTAAGGAAGTTGCTGAATTTTTAGAATTCAAAGGCCCTTTGGTTAACAAATGTGCTGAAGAAATAAAAAAGCTATGGCAACTGTTTCTAAAGGTAAAAGTGGTTTAATTATTGTATATTTATAAATAAATTATTTACTGATGACACTCCTATTGTGAATTGCAAATCAAATTATGATATATTAAAATTGCAACACATATAAGGTATGTTTTGCTTATATAATAATGCATATTAAGGTATGGCCAGCAGCAAACATGTGACACTCACAATGTCTTCTCCATAGAATTATCTACCTGTATACTTTGCTTTTGTTACTTGCTACTTTTACGTGAAATTAAGGGACTTGAGACAGCTATAAAGATGTATTTACATGATATGATAACTTTTTCTCAAAGCGAACTTTATTTTGAGATGGCTAAAAATTTCAAGGTTGCGCCACCAACATGTGAATGTTAATACAGTGCTCAGAGTGCTGATGTAAAATTACCCTAATGTTAATGGTTTTAATTTACAAATTATGAAATTTTAATTTTTGATATCACAATAAATTGAATATCCGAAAAAGACCACTGTTATTTCATAGCAATTTTAAGTTTTCACTTCTCTGGGAAGTCCCTACTGATAGCCAATTTTTCTTTTTGTTATTTCAAGGTTGATGCAACTCAACTGGAAATCAACCCATTGGTGGAGACTGATGATGGCAGAGTTGTAGCAGTGGATGCAAAAATTAACTTTGATGATAACGCACAGTTCCGACAAAAAGATATATTTGCCCTTGATGATACCTCTGGGATTGATCCTAGAGAGGTAAGTAACAAATCATAAGGTCACAGCACACATATCAACTCAGGAACAGAACGTCAACATAATATCATTTCGAGCTGTCCAGTATTCTTAGTATGAAACTTTGGGCTGGTAATGGGTTGATCATGATGATGGCATAGCCTAGAAATTTATTATAACACAGTTTTATACTTTTCATAAACATGTCATAATATCAACAGGCTATCAGAAAAGTTTTATGTAAACAAGGGCAAATTCTATCTTATCAATACTTGATGCAATATTGACAAAATTGTATATTATGTTATTGCATATCTTTAAACAAAGACATCTTTGTGCTAATAGTATTATCTTATAACTATGTTTTGCTTATAATCATTACATAAGTATATTGAAAGATTGTTTGTTTAAAGTATAGGATTTATGTAGACTATGAATATATTAAAGAAGAAAAACAATAAAAAATTATAGTTTTTCTTTGACTTGCTAGCTGACTTGCCCACATTAACATGTATTCTATCAAGAGAATGAGAATTCATGTCGTACATAGTTATAAAAAAAAATGTGAATGTGAATATGTTAATATCTTTATCTGATTTCAATGTGTTCAACCAACATGTTGGTGAAAACTGCTTTGAAATCTGAGTTATGTAAGTGCATTTAAACAAATGCAGATTATATTTATGAATTTTAGTTTTCTGAATAAATACAGATTCTAATATTACCTGCATTGTACCAAAGTTCACCTATGCTGTCTATTTGAAAGGTCTATTCGTAGAATTGAACAGGTTTTGTTCAAGTCACCAAACTCTCAGCCAATCTTAACATTTTCAGAAAGAAGCTGCTGAGCTCAACCTAACCTACATAGACATGGATGGCAGTATTGGATGCATGGTGAATGGGGCTGGTTTAGCCATGGCCACCATGGACCTCATCATGTTAAGCGGAGGCAGACCAGCTAACTTCCTTGACCTTGGAGGAGGAGTCGGCCAATCTCAAGTTTCTGCAGCTTTGAGAATATTGGAATCTGATCCTAAAGTGAAGGCTATATTTGTAAACGTTTTTGCTGGTGAGATCTTTGTTCTGTATCATTAGTGCTAATTTGGTATGACTAAAAAGCAAAACTAAGTAAATGAAGTAGTCTATAAGTTTTTTAAGGCAAAAATTTTTGTTTGCTAGATAAGACAATATGGTACTTGCGTGTTTACCTATTTATATGTAAGCAAAGGAAAATACGTAAAAAAGTCAAATATGAATGAGAAGAATCTTCACGAAAATTATTTGTGAAGGCTTTCATTATAAAGCAATCCTATATGAAACTTTTCAAGTATTTTTCAAGGTTTAAGAGTCACTAAATACACTATAAATATTATGATAAAATCATCATTCACATTAGATTACAATCAGATGCAATCATTGATAAGATAAACTTACTTTATTGTACAATAAAAGTGATTATAAAGCGACTATTTATAAAGGAATTTTGTATCATTTCAGGTATCGTCAATTGCGCGACAGTAGCCAAGGGAATTGTGGCAGCTTGTAAGGAAACTCCTCCCAAACATCCACTTGTGATCAGGTTAGCAGGCACAAATGCGGCACAAGCTAAAACGATACTCGAGGAGTCTGGACTTCCCTTTAAGATCATTAATGATGCTGACGAGGCAGCAAAAACTGCTGTTGCGCTTGCACAGTAATAAAGACGTAGCTAAAATCATTTTTAGGTTGAATACAGACGATCGCCTTTTCTCTGAAACATATTTTTATGCAACATATTTAGACGGTTAGCAGCGTGTCCTGTTTTTATGCTGACTCATAGAGGCGTGTCCAAAATCGGAGGATTGCATTTCGAAATTCACAGGATCATTTTTTGTGAATCATTAAAATAGTAAACAATTGTTGTCCACTTTCATTTTTCACATAAATATTTGGTGGGCTATTGTCGGTCGTCTGTGAGAGTCTAATACGTTTTTACATTTTGTTATTAGATATTTAAATTTATATATAAATATAATAGAAATATGCATATTGAAACATGACAATATTATGAAAACTAAATTGCAAAATAATAATATTTTTAATAATAAACTTATAGGAATTAGGTAAAAAATATAATTGATACAATATTTTTTATTAATATCATAATTCATAATTATTATACTTATACCTAAGTAAGAAATGAATAAGGCAGCACAATATACTTATATGTTTACAATTTGTTATTGTTTATCTCAAATTTTCAATTTTGTATTAGTATTTAGTTATTATAATAGTCATTTTTCTTATTTATCAAACTTGATATCATACCTACATTATGTGCACAATGATTTTAGTATAAAATATTTCCTTGTTTATCTTTAAGTTATAAAACACTTATGAATTTCCCACTTTACAATATGATATTTTTTGTAGCATTTTGTACTTATAAAATATTTGATGATTTTAGGTTTTTAAGACTGAGCTTTATTTGTTTATGTCTATTAACTAGTTGAACCAACAAATTCTTGCCATGAATAATAAAATAATTAGGTATTCCATTGTAGATTTAAGTGTTTTGTACATAATATTATGTAAAATAAAAATGATTTAATTATAAGCTGACCATTTTATTTTATCACACATACCTAAGGCAAAAAAACTGTACTAAAATAGCGTAGTTCTTGCAATATCTTGTTCAGTTTTTATCCAAAATCTTTAGAAGTAAGTAAGATGGTAAGAGGAATCCATACTTACTAATCCATACTTAAAATTACATTATAAATGCGAAAGTGTGTCTGTCTGTCTGCTACCTTTTCACCGCCCAACAGTTTAACCGATTCTGACGAAAGGTACAGGGTAGGTCCATATACGCCGGGGACGGACATAGGCTACTTTTTATCCCGAAAAATCAGAGTTACCACGGGATTCCTAAAAACCCATCCGTTTAACCGATTTGTATGAAATTTGGTACCGAGGTTGCTTTTCGTCCCTGTAATTGGCATCTATAGGCATTTTATCCCGGAAAATCAAACAGTTCCCCCGGGATCTTTAAAAATCTAAATCCACGTGAACGAAGTCGCGGGCGCATCCTCAAGTAATAAATAAACCTTAAAAAAATGGAACTAAAATAACCTTTTTTGAATACCATCGCAATAAACTTAACCGTTAAAGCCGATGCAGTGCACTAACTGAACATGTTGAGGCTTTAGTCGCCGGCTTTGCGGCACATAGCTGTCGCCGCGGCTCATGTTGGCGTGGCTGTCTTCGAAGCTCGGCAGATGCGCATGTATTGTTACAAGGCTCAATGACGAGCACAGAGATAGCTTATATCCCAGGGAAGGATATCATTTCCTTTGGTTAGTCTTTATCGAGAGTGGGGTGCCTATATGGTAATCGAATGAAATATTCGTGATAAGGAGAATAAATTTATTAATGAAACTAAAAAGTTGGAACTAAAATAAAATTTATTAATACCATCGCTCGCAATAAACATAACCATTACAGTCCGACAAGGCTCTCTTGGCACTTGAGTGACATCGACAAGGGGGCGCAGTTGTAGACCAAAGGCTGCCAGCAAATAAAATCTTCTCAAGTTTAGGGAATATCACTCAAGTTTAGGGAATGTTACTCAATCACGCAAAATCTCAATGTTGAAAATCGAGTAAGGTTTTATCGAATTTTAACTGAAAGAGAAATTAGGAAAGCCGTTCCTGTTTGTGCATCGAAAAAGAATCATAAAAACCATTGATAGGCCAGGGACTTGCAACCTATCATGTTTACCTGCTCAAATACTTACCTAGTGCTAATAATATAGCTATAAGATGAAGACACATTTATGCTGTCTTAATTATCAGTATATATCGCGAAGTTATGTATATGGAATGACTAACATTTAAAAAAAACCAGTTAAATTTAGGTTTTTTACTTAGCAACGCCACATACAAGGAGGCATCATGACACTTCGCAAGATGGCGGCGTTAGTTCCAATTTTGGCCACTCGCCAAGAGAGCCTTGTCGGACTGTACAATAAACCTATGCAGTACACTAGAGCCGGAAGAGGTTGAGCCGCCGGCCCTGCGGCGCGTGGGTGTCACCGAGGCTCATGTTGGCGTGGATGTCGTCGAAGCTCGGCAGCTGCGCCAGCTTGCCGCGCGCCGCCACGGCCGGCTTCTTGCTGAGCATGCGACGCGCTACCCGGACTATGTCGTCCGCTGTGACCTTTTCTAGAAAAAGCATTAAATTCCACCTAAAATAAACAGCTGCTTTCCTAGCTCAAGATAGTAGGTAACTTCCGTTCACTAAGTGTCGCTACACCCGCAGGCGCACTTATTATTTTCCATCCTAAGAATAAAATAGAATACTAGTTCTATTATTCTTATGGTTATTGGTAATTGTAATAAAATACGATTATAAATAATAAACAAAAGTTAGGCAGCGACACTTATGTTAGTGAAAAGACTTTACCTTTATTTAGACGAAAATTGATTTCGTATTCGTTTTTAAGTTTTTAGGTTAAAGGAATAAATCTGAAAACAGTAAATTTGTGGTTACATTATTAAAAAAAAAGTGTTTCAATTTTCAAAGTAAGATATTGGTATAGTTACCAAGTGGGGTATCATATGAAAGAGCTTTACATTCAAAAACAGAATTTTATTTATTTTTGTGCATAATATAGTTTTTGATTTATCGTACAAAATGTCGCACTTGGCCGGGTTTTTTTACTTATTGAAAGGGGCGATGTATATTTGAATGATGAATACGAACCAATTTCCTTAATAAAGAAAGACGGCGGTTTCCTCTTGCCGGTCGCCAGCACCTGTCGGCCGACGTCCTCGAACACGACGGGCCGCGCCTCGAGGTTCATCAGCAGCATTGACTGCAGCTGCGTCTTTGCTCTCTGCCAACAGAAATACAAGATGTATTTGAGCCATCAGTGAGCTGAAAGTTTAAACTACAGGAGAGCAATTTTATTTGTATTGGACGGGGGGCTTAACCACGCGTGACGTCAGGTGATGTTTAATATTGTTTCAAGATTTACCAATTAGATAAATCTATCATTCACAAAAGTCATAGCTCAAAGGATTAGAAAGCTGAAGTGGCAATGCGCAGATTATGTCTATCGTAGAACCGACGGCTGATGGGGCAGACGTATTCTGGAGTGGCGACCGCGTACTAGTCCGCTGGACCGATGACCTGAAGAAGGTGGCGGGGAGCGGGTGGAGCGCTCTTGGAAAGACCTATGTCCAGCAGTGGACGCATACAGGCTGATGGAATGGAATGGAATGGTCATTCACATATTGGTGAAGTGGGTTATAAGAACCGTGAACGGTATGTGGTATTGCACTAGCACCAATCAACTCAAGTATATACCCGGAGCTCAGTCTCGCCCACGTTGCCGGCCATGTTGGCGAGCTCGCGCGCGATGACGAGCGCAGTGTCGTGCAGTCTCGCGGGCGGCGCGGCAGAGTGCACGCAGAACAACCCCGTGTCGCCGTACGCGTGGTTGTAGGCCGTCGCGTTGAACATCCAGTGGTACCTGATGGAAAACTTCCTTTTCACTTCTCATACTCGTTTTCTTCATTATACTGGGTGTGAGTGGACTAAAACTGCTTTTTATGCTCTCGTGCATAAGTGTTGTATGGAATTTTCTATAGTGCCTGACAATGTTGAAGGAATTTACTGAGCCTACCTTTCTTGTCTCCTAGTACTTTATTCATGTAAGCTACATTTGGTGACACGTCAAAAGGTCTCCGCCCTTGAACTTGCGCAGTGGGTTACATATAGATCTACATACTGCGCAGTGTGTGATTTATCGATGTATGACTACAGAATATGTAATAACCAGAAGAGATGAAGTATGAGAGTGAGCCCACCCACTTTGGAGTATAGAGTGAATAGGCATCTTCTAGGTCTAGAGCTACATCATCACTTGCCAGCAGGTCTGAAAGCAGCCAAGCGCTAGTCTATAAATTAAATAAAGTAGGTATAGACGCGACAGGTTGAAATGGCGGTGCGAGATAGCGCGGGTGACGTGTTAAGGTACCCACCTGTTGAGCACGTTGGTGTAGAGCCTCGTGTACATGCCCTTGCCGGGCCCGCCCGCCGAGAACGAGCCGCCGCCGCCCATCATCATGTTGAGCACACACGTCGCCACGAAGTCACTGTCGCCGTGCGAACAGCCTTAACAAACATATTCAGCCTATACATACAGGGTGTAACCAGAACGATAACAAAAACTTGACGTTATCATTAAACTACCTTAACACAATCCATTTTTCACTTACTTTCCAATCCTATAACTACGTGCGATAGTTCGGGTAAATCAGATCCTGGGTAAAGTGGGATTTCACATTCTTCCTGAAATAAAAAAAGGTTATCTTATTATTTTAGGTTATAAAAAAGAATACCTGGCTGAGTTTGTTGAGGGCATCTTCTCAGACCAGGGCGCATTTGGAACCCCTGTAGCTTTAGTTTTAAGTTTACGTAATTATAATTAATTACGTAAATAATCCGTACGTTAATTACGTTACGTAATCATTTATCTTACAAATTCAACAATTTACAATCAAAGTGTAGAATGGTGCCTATTAACCGACTTTAAAAAAAGGCGGAGGGTCTCAATTCAACCTGTTTTTAGTAAATAGAAATAATAAATACTTTGACTTTGACTTTTGAGTTTATACATGCAGAGTTTGCAAGACCAGCCAGGCATTCCACAACGTCTTGCTGGACATTGCCATACCTATACTAATACTATATACTGATGCCTATAACACGGCTGTATAATTTATTATAGGCATCTGTGGCTCAACCTAATTTTTAGATGTATTCATTGAAAAAATAAATAATTTATTTATACACAATCCAGCTGTCTGCATACAGGACTGTGGGTGGCTAGCTTTACTGACATGAAACAAATGAATGATATGGAAGATCACCTGTTCTAATCCGCCGGTATATTGCGCTATGGATTTATCAGTCAGAGGAGTGAAGGCTGCGCTGTCGTCGTGGTCCCAGGCGGGCTTCATGTCCACGAAATATTTCTGAACGTATTCCACAAATGGTTTATGCTCTACCTGTAAACACAAGTGTAAATTAAAAATTTATAACACCCCCGACAAGTGAAGGTTACAGTAACTAGAAAAAAGCTGATAACTTTGAAACGGCTGAACCGATTTTCTTGGATGATAGCTAAGAACACTCTCGATCAAGCCACCTTTCAAACAAAAAAAAACTAAATTAAAATCGGTTCATTCGTTTAGGCACTACAATGCCACAGACAGATATACACAGATACACAGTTACACACGTCAAACTTATAACACCCCTCTTTTTGGGTTGGGGGTTAAAAAGCTTTAATGCTGTGATATATTTTTTCATCCAACACTTTGCCCAGACTTTATTCAGAGTAAAAACGAGACAGGTTTAAATCAGAAACTGTATCTTAATCCTGAGCAAAGTCAAAGTATGCTCTAAGCAGGGTTATTCCTAAAGTCTATGTGTTTTGATAAATAAATAATCGAAGTTTTTGAACACTTAGTTGGTGCTTGGACTCTCATTGCATCTATGATGGTGCTATCCCACTAGCAAATTTTCGTAGTTTACATTGTTTCTGTCATATTAGTTCTCTACGATCTTAAAATTGTATATAGTAATAAAAATCTAAACCTCCCTAGGTCTGTTAAGGTTTTTAGATAATTAAAATTGTAATTAAGTAATTACTTTAATATTTGATTATAATATTGGATACTTTACCCCAACAGCTGCCACAACCATCCGGTCAGGTGTGTAGTGATTCTTCAAGTAGTTGAGTATTATTCCTCTGTCTATTTTCATCACATTCTCTGCGGGGCAAATTTTTGGCAAACCGAGCGTGTTTCCTTTGTAAGCAGCCTGAAAAACAGAAAATTTCTTTAGTCCATCCATACCTACTAATATTATAAATGCGAAAGTGTGTCTGTCTCTCTGCTGGCTTAACAGATTTTGATGAAATTTGGTACAGAGGTAGCTGGCACCCCAGAATTTGACATTCAAGTCGGAAAATCAAGATTCCCAAGGGATTCTTAAAAACCTAAATCCACGCGGACGAAGTCGGGGGCATTGTCTGATATAAAATAAAGCAAAGAGAGAAAAAGACAAGATAAGAACTTTTAAGAATAATAAATTCGCACACTGTCCAATCCAATTAGATTGGAATCGATTTGTTAAGTGAATAGGCGATACGTGTTATTCTCGAAAAGTAATCAAAGTACGACATTGCAAATCTCACCAACATAACACTACAAAATAAGAGTATAATGTACCTAGTTGTAGATAATATATTAACGAATGGTTAATTTTACTTCTCATTACAATGTTTCAATACTCGAAATCTATGAATATTGTAGAGACGTAAAGCTCTTACTAAACCTACAGGAATATGCAATCAGCATAAGCCTGATATTTTTTTAATAAATAAAGCAAATTAAACAAAGTTTTCTATAAAAACTGATGGAGACACACTTACAGAATGTATCATGTCCATCAATATAGTCTCTTGTTCAGGCCTCATGGAAATAGTTTCTAGTTCAAACGCGACTGCCTGGCGAGCCGCCTCAATTTCCTCCGTAGACAGCTGAGGCCTCAGTGTCACTTCTGCTAACACCTTCAACAGGCAAAAGTTGATAATTTACTCTAAATGATGATTAATTTAGTATTGTTGTTGTAAGTTATCGTAGTACCTAACAAATTGGGTTCATTACAAAACAGAAAAAATATTCAATACTTACTTATTTACTGTAACAGCTAAGAAAAATAATTAAACAGAATTATTTTGGTGTACACAGTACAATAAAGTAAATGGTTTGGTAACTCAACAGAATTTTGTTTCACTGTGTATTTTTAATAAAGCTACCATTATATAATGGAGCTTTATGGTAAGGAAAAAAAAAAAAAAAACTGTGTATTTTTACGGTGCGTCCAATGCCGCTGACATAGTGATGTCAGCGGCATTGGACGAGACAATTTGGCGCTTTCATTCAAGCGAGTGCGCTTGAATGAAAGCGAGGGACGTCAGTGGCAGCGTGACGTAATTCAGGTTCAATCTAGTTAGTGTGGTTGCATAGTCACGCTTACCGTCAACGCCGGCGGGACACGAGCCTGATAGTTTTTATATCGTTTCATAGTGAAATTGACCCGCGCTGACGGTCCGCGCTGATAGTAAGCCGCGCGCTATTCGTCCGTCACGAATATCCAAGCCGGCAAACCGCGCGATACTAAACACGTTTCATAGTTTCGCGCGGGTCATTAGCGCGATTGCGAGCCGCGCTTGCCACCCGCGCTGACGGTAAGCGTAACTATGCAACCACCCTTAAAGTTCCAGAACGTTCCATTCCAGTATGTGAACATGTTTACCTGAGTTACAGCTTCCAGCCCTCTGGAATCTGCACTGGTTGCATACACGGTGGTATCTCTCGAACCTTGGCAGTCGCATATTCCTCCATGTCTTTCTAACTCGCGGAGCATTACATCGCGGGTTGGGAATTTGTGAGTTGCCTGTAAAATAACGTCAAGTTTAATAATGCTATTAATAAACTTGTGGTTCCCCCCAAACTAAGATCTCGAGGTAATTATAATTTTCATAAGATAGTTTTAACTATAATATTGAAATAGTTAACTACTTTTAACATTAGACACACAAAGAGCTAAAGAGTTACTGAAGATGTTTGAATATTCCAATAATGCTTTACAAGTTTGACTTATCTATATATATATTGATTATATTTTACAAAAATCTCTAAAGATGCATTGCAGTCACTTTATATAAAGTATGTAATATTACTAACTGTTAGTGATTAACAAATGTCTGATCTAAAAAGTATGGCAAGTTAAACTTAATGTTAAAATTGTATTTCAAGGAAACTAGTTATGAATATAATATTTGTGTACTTACACCAAAACTTAGCTTTTCAAGGAAATGGCAGATACCATTTGGGTATGCCACTTCATATCGTGGGCCAGAATCAACAACCACTGAAATACATGAATATTAAGGTTAGAATTATTTATGTGTAAATAAAAGACCCGCAGAGGGCTGATAAACAAGTTTTAAAGTGATCTAGAGCAAATTTTTCTATCACTGAATACTTAGGTTTTGACAGATTTCCAGTACAAAAACTGTCAAAACATCGGACTAAACTTACATTTGGGGGGGGGGGGGGGGGGGGGGCAGTGTTTCTGTCTCTTACTTACCACCAGCAGTACAAAATTGTCCAAACTTCTTTTCAGATGCCACTCTCAAACCGTTGCTGAGTATAGTCACTTCAGTGACATAGTTTTCTGATTTGGAGGAGGCATATTCTACTGGTGGAAGATTCAGCATCGGCTCAGAGAGAGGTGGCAATGGTGAAACACTTTTTTTTGACAATGGTTGAGGAGGTTTGTCAATGTTTTGACTGAAGCTTCTGGACCCATATTTAAATGGTGGCAGCCTAAAAGTATTGAAATATTATTATGACATTTTTGAAATTTTATGAAATTTTTGTATTATCTTGTGGTTTCTTTTATTTCTACTGTAACTGATTATTTTGGTTATATATAAGTTACTAGATGATGCCTGCGACTTCATCCGCGTCGATTTAGGTTTTTAAAACTCCTTAGGAACTTTTTGATTTTCCAGGATAAATAATGCTATAATATGTCAGTTTTCGGGATGCAAGCTACCTTTGTACCAAATTTCATATAAATTGGTTAAACAGATGGGCCTTCAGGAACCCAGTGGAATCTCTGATTTTCCGGGATAAAAAATAGTCTATGTCCGTCTACACCTACAGGATGTAAGCTAATTCTGTACCAAATTTCATCATAATCGGTTAAACTGTTAGGCCAAAGCAGATACACTTTCGAATTTATATAGATAAATGTTTCAATATTTTTCATTAAATAGGTATTAATATTAAGCATTTTTTTATTTCAATACAATGTAAAAATTTTAGTTTGATTCTGGATTTCACTGGTTAAATTTTTATATCAAACTAGCGACCCGCTCCAGTTCTCACGGAGTTTTTGAAACACCTAAATCAACGCGGACGAAGTCGCGGGCATCACCTAGTTTTAAATAAATAGAAAGTTTATCAACAAAAAGGGCAAATAATAAACTAACCCATTTTTTATAGAACGCAACCTAGAAAATAGAACTTTCATGTCTGATACATGAGACATTTTATCCGCCTAAATACGCACTAATTTTACTGTAGTAATTAATAATTCACAATTTTGTTATTGTTTAGCAATTAATTAAAAATTTCACAAATTATTTTCACAATTTTAAATTATTTTTTAAAATTTGACTAAACAACCATTGTCCAACCATTGTCCGTTTTGTTTTTTTTTTGTTTCTTTTTTCCGGCTCTCTCTGGTTGATGGTTCTACGGTACCGGTTAAGGCTCTGGATTCTGGCTCTTTTTGAAATCCTGTTGACCAAAGACTAATAATAGGAAGAAACGCACATCTGCCAACATAACCAAATAAGTACCTAGACTTCATATCTACATTTGAAACCAAAGAGTAAGCTTCGCCTACTTGTCCGAGATAAGGAGTCAATAAGGCTGATAAAATATTGATAGTGTGTGAAACGTCAAACGAGTGATAAAAATCAGACTGAATAGATATAATTTATACGTTTTCCGTCATTTGGCGCAGCCATGCATTTTTATAACTTAAACTTTCCACATAAAACAGTTCCTGATATATTTAGGATGATCAGGCGTTTGTTTTCATCTTATAAAAAAGTGCCTCGAGTATGTGTTGTGGGTGCAGGCCCGGCCGGCTTTTATGCAGCTATGCATCTGAACAAAAAACTTGACTCTGTTATAATTGATATAATAGAAAAACTTCCAGTACCGTTCGGATTAGTAAGGTAGGCACTGTTTTTTACAAAAGTACATGGGCATTGTACATATAAAAATAGCAAGGAAAAATACTTAGGTGGGTTACCTGGTCAACAGCGTATGTATTAAGGATAGGAAGGAGAGGTCCTATATTAAAATCACAAATATATTGTTTGTATGGATTTAGGTTTTTTAGAAATCCTGTGACGTTATTCAGGGAACTTTGATTTTCTTGTGACAAAAAGTGGCCTATATCCATCTTCATTCTTCAGAAAGCAAGCTATCTCTGCACCAAATTTTTAAAAAATCAGTTGAACAGATGGGATGTGAAAAGGTAATAAATAGACATACTTTTGCATTTATAATATTAAAGTACTTAGTACATTAATGTTGCTTCTACAAATATATATTCTCTGAACTACAGACTAGTTGTCTTACTACTTTAACTTTAGCTATGTTAAATAATAATAATTCTTAAAAAAATCTTTTTTTGTCAAACACACTTCTTGAAGTGACACCTTTAATAAAGAGTAAGTGGTAACACATACACATTGAATGTAATGTATGATTGTAGTGTGTAAAGTTTTTTATAGACTGCAAAAGCCTGCAGGGTGATCGGCTAAAAATGTATCAATCATTAAAGGACAGCATCAATGTCAAAACATGGTTTTTGGCCAATAGGATTGGCCAAAAACCATGTTTTGACATTGATGCTGTCCTTTAATCTATACTAATGTTATAAAGAGGAAACCTTTGTATTTTTGTATTTTTGTATGTTTGTATTGAATAGGCTCAAAAACTACTGGACCGATTTCAAAATTTCTTTTACCATTACTTAGAGGGATTCTTCCGAATCCGTATAGGCTATATTTTATCCCGGAAAATAGATAGGATTTTTCGTGGTAGTGAAAATTGTGGAGTAAGGCGTCGAAAAAACTGCCATACGTTAACGATTCTCGCGAACGCTGCCTAAATGGTTAGAGATGTATGGTTGACTTCTATAGAAAAGTTGTAGAACTCAAAAATGCCTACAAAAAAGTCCGCGATAGTATAAACCAAACGTTATTTTAGCCATTATAACCACTTTTCCATAGAATAAAAGTATTTAAAATTATTAGCCTATGTTTATTGATCATATTATCGTCAAATACTAATCCTTATCCAAATAAACTATTTATTGAGATAGGCTACTTTTTATCCCGGAAAATCAAAGAGTTCCCACGGGATTTCGAAAAGCCTAAATCCACGCGGGCGAAGCCGCGAGCATCGGCTAGTGATTGATATATTTTTAGCCGATAGGCCCCCTGTATTCAGTTTGCCTTCATGCTAATTGGTGCTAGATTATTTTGTTTCAAAAGATTATCATTTTACAGATATGGTGTTGCTCCTGATCATCCTGAAGTTAAAAATGTCATCAACCAGTTCACTAAACTAGCCCAACAACAGAATGTAAATTTTTATGGCAACATAACACTAGGCAAAGACATAAGCTTGAAACAGCTGAGACAACATTATGATGCTGTTTTATTGGTAGGTATACTTAGTTCAATTTGGAGAAAAATTTAACTGAAAGTAAGAATATATGATACATGATTAAATCATACACAAATTAATGTTAAGTACATCTTGATTGCTGAGTGTCTAGTTTCTTAGTAGAATCTTCTTTCTAAACCAGTGCTGCCCGGCTAGCATGGGCAGTAGATAAAAAATAATATAATAATATATATAATTTTTATCTACTGCCCATGCTAGCCGGGCTGGTCGGCATATGTCAGCATATAGGTGTGCACTGAGTTGTTTGGGATGCAGCTTGACAAAATTATATTGGATATCAGGATGCTCGAGGACGACCCAAGGTTATGCCCGCCACTTACACCCTATAATTCGCACAGTTCAGTGTACACTTAACTATATACCTATAGGCTTTAGTCCACAAATCCCCTTGTAATAAATATTTTTGAACTGATAGTTAAAACCAAAGATGAACCTAAAATTCTTTGAATGTAAACAGTAATAAGAATTCAATTTATAAAATTTAACATTCAACGTTTTTCAGACCTATGGTGCAGAAGAAGATAAAACTTTAGGTATAGAAAATGAAGACGCAAAAAATGTTATGGCAGCCAAGAATTTCGTAGGATGGTACAATGGACACCCGAGAGATAGAGACCTCAATGTAGGTATTTAATGTTTATAGAAAAGTTAGAACAAACAAACACTGATGCATAATAAATATTTTTGAACCAATAATTATTTATTTTTCAGGTTGACTTATCTGGACAAATTGCTGCAATCTTAGGCCAGGGGAATGTTGCTTTGGATATAGCTAGAATACTGTTGTCACCAATAGACGACTTGAAAAAGACTGATATAACAGAACATGCATTGCAAGTATTAGCTGAGTCAAAAATAAAGGAATTATATCTGGTAGGAAGAAGAGGACCATTAAATGTTGCATTTACCATTAAAGAGTTGAGAGAACAGATTAATCTTAAAAGTTGTGCAACTGTTTGGAGAGAGAATGATTTTGTTGGTGTAGCCGATGTAGTCAGTAACTTAGCAAGGCCTAGAAAGAGATTGACTGAGCTTATGCTTAAATCGTTAAATGACAGTTTAAAAGATCAATCATCTAATGAGGCTCGAAAGTATTTTAAACCCATTTTCTTTAGGAGCCCCCAAAGATTTTTAGTTGATGACCATAATAATTTGACTGGCATAGAATTGATATGTAATAAATTAGTTGGGGACAGAATAGAGGAACAGAAATGTGTTCCAACCAATGATAGGGAAATTTTGAATTGCAGTCTTGCAATACGTAGTATTGGATACAGAAGCATTCAAGTTGACCCGAATATAAATTTTTCAAATGGTTCAGTGGTAAATGATAAAGGTCGTGTTATACTAACTGAAACAGGTGATTTAGCGAGGCTCTATGTTGCTGGCTGGCTAGGCACTGGCCCGGTAGGGGTGATATTACACACTATGGGTAATGCCTTCCAAGTGGCTAAAGGAATATGTGAAGATTTACAAAATAGTAATCAAAATTATACAAAGGGTGGTTTTCAAGAAATAAGGAAAAATATTTTGAATAATAACATACCAGTTATAGATTGGCAGGGATGGGAAAAAATTGATAAATATGAGATAGAGCTGGGTAAAAATTGTGGCAAACCTAGAGAGAAAATTACCTTAATTGATAAGATGATACAAGTAGCAACTGCGTAGTTAACAGGGTGTATTCGGTTTCAAGTTGATTAGATTTGGTTATGGGTTACTTAGAGGTACTCTGGCTACCGAAAGCAAACTTGACATTTCCATTAATAAAATAATGTACCCTTAACAGTTTGCGTTAAGGATCAAATTTTAAATCTTAATAAATTGTCGCCAGATATTTTTCAACCAAACACCCCTTGTAGCCATCTAAACACTTCCTATGATTAAGAATTTATATTTTAAATATTTTGACAAAAGAAACTATATTAGGTATAATTAAATTAAGTATAAAAGTGTATAAAGTTATACCAATTGTTAATTATTATTTTAAGTGCAATATTTATAAATGATTTTTTTTTAAATTTTGTATGTTAATTACAATAAAATAAAATAAAATATGTATGTTAGTTAGGATAAAAAGATTTTATTTTGTTTAATAAAAGTATATTGAAAAAAGTACTATGTGCTTATGCTTATTACTAAAGTATTACTATATGCTGATTTCACCTTTACATATCAACCTGTTTCTGAAGAAATGGGCCTTGAGACAAATGGAGTGATCCAAGTTTTGCCCAGTGAGGTTGCTATGTAGAGTAGATACAGCAACACCAAGTTGATAGCACAACTATTCTAGGAAACAAGCTTTATTGGTCTTATTTGGTTGTACACAAATCTCGTTATAATATGTTACCATTAAAACTCTTGCCATAGTCTAAATTATAGTCCAAACTAATTTTGATAAATAACATTAGTCAAAAGTAGTTTTGACTGAAAAAGATTATCTAAAAATATAAGTTTAAACTCAGAAAGTGGGTTTAAATCTGAGTCCCGCGACTCAATGCAGTCTTATCTGCCCTACCTCTAGTGTTTTAAATAAGGTACGCCGCTAAGACTCGTATCGTCGCCCCTTAATAAGTTCTGACAGTAACATACTTATACAATAAGCAAGCTTATGCTTGCTAGAACACTGACATTTTACTATTGTAAACAATTAATGTGAGTCTTCATAATATGTTTTCTTAAACTGCTTTTACTTGCATATTTATTTTGACACACATCACAAGTATAAGGTTTTTCACCAGTGTGTGTCTTAAAATGAGATTTTAAACTACTACTTTGCGCACATCTAAAGTTACAATGCTGACAACAATACGGTTTCTCCCCAGTGTGAGTCCTCATGTGCCTCTTGATACTGCTGCGCTGTAGAGATTTAAATTGACAAAAACTGCAAGAATAAGGTTTTTCATCTGTGTGAGTCTTCATATGCCTTTTTAGACCTCTTTTTTGTGAACACTTAAAGTCACAATGCAGACAAGAATATGGTTTCTCTTTAGTGTGAGTTCTTAAATGGCTTGTTAAACTGCCGTATTGGGTGCATCTAAAGTCACAATGCTGGCAATGATATGGTTTCTCACCAGTGTGAGTCCGCAAGTGGGAAGTTAGAGTTCCTTTCTCCCTACATTTGTATTGGCAATATTTGCAACAAAAAGGTTTATCTCCAGTGTGTATTGTCTTATGACTTTTAAGAGAGCTACTGCTTTTAAATTTAAGCTGACAAATGTTGCAAGAATAAGGTCTTTCATCACTATGACGCCTCATATGTGATATTAATGTACTTCTATCTGTACATTTATACTGGCAATATTTACAACTAATGGGTGTCTCCCCAGTGTGTGTCATCATATGCCTCTTTAGACAGCTACTGGTTACACACTTATGCTGACAAACATTGCAACAATAAGGTTTTTCACCATTGTGTCTCATCATGTGTGTTTTTAAAGAACTTGTATTTGCACATTTGTAGTCACAATATGTACATGAAAAAGGCTTCTCCCCAGTGTGAGTCCTCATGTGCCATACATGAGAACTTGCATTCTTGCATTTAAAGTTACAAAATTTACAAGTGTAAGGTCGCTCCCCTGTGTGTGTTCGCAAGTGTAAAATTAAAGTATTTCTCATGGAAGCTTTATACGGGCAATGCGAACATGCAAAAGGTCTTTCCCCAGTGTGAATTCTCATGTGACATGTAAAAGAATATTTCTTTATACATTTAAACTCGCACTTGTTACAAAAATATGTTTTCTCGCCAGTATGAATTTTCATGTGTGTCAGTAAACTCGTACTCGTTTTAAATTTGGACTGACACATGTTGCAATGATATTTTTCACCAGAGTGAGTTCTCTTGTGAATCAAAAAGTCACAATTCCACTCAGTTTTAAAGTTACAAAATTTGCAAACATAATTACTTTTCTCATTACTGTACACCCTCTTGATGTGAGCAACTAAATAACTTTTGTGCTGAAATTCTTGTTTACAGATTGTACATGTAAAGGGTTTCTCACCAATGTGAGTCCTCATAATATGATTTTGCATAGCAGTTTTGCCTTTGAATTTACACTGACACTGTTTACAAAAATAAGTTTTTACACCAGCAAGAGTCTCCAAATGTGAATTTAGAGCACTTTTTGTGTGAGTTTTCATGTGTTTCATCAAAGTGGCACTAGTCTTTAATTTTGCCTGACATACATTGCACTCAACAGCTTTCTCTCCAGTATGCGTTCTCATATGATGAACTAAATAATGCTTTTGTTCAAATGTACTCTGACAAATGTCACAAATAAATGCTTTTTTATCGCTGTTGGGTGCAATTGATTGATTTCCCTTAATATCACAATAAGTAGATGCAGATACATTTTCTACTGCATCATTGTTACTATGTACAGTTGAGTGAGATTCCAAATTAACTCCTTCCAAAAGGATCAACTTTTTGCACTTTTCTTTGTTTGTATTCATTTGAGTTGGCTTGTCGGAATTTAAAGGTATTGTAATTGGAGTATGAATTTGATTGTCTCTTAAATTTTCCATTTCTGAAGTGTTGCCACATAATTCTTTCTTAAATACATCAAAGTGTGAGTCGTAAACATTAGCACAAGTCTCCATGCAATCTTGGTCTAAGGGTTCTTGTTTAAATATTGTTCCAGTATCCACACTAAGTTTAGAGTTATCTGCTTTTTCATTGTTGATTTCATTGTTGATTTCAACTTTGTTCACAATTCCATGCGCAATGTCTATTTCTACCTGTTTATCTGAATTTGTTGGTTTTTGATTAATATTAGGTGTTTCTATTTCATGTATGAAAAAAGGAACAGCTCCAAGCCGCATTTTCTTTGATCCACTTCTAGTTTCTGAGAAGTCCTCAGTAAGGAAATGCTGTGAGCAAACTACTGTGCCGCGTGGCAAGGGAGATCCTTGTTTACCGAGAGCTTGGAGCCAGGTTGCGCGGATTCCGCGTGACGTGGGGAACCTGTAACAATTAAACATCACATGTAAAGAGTATAGACAGTTTTATTTTGTTTTTCTAGGTCTGGAAGGATTGTGCTGTTGTAACTATGTTATTTCCTTATCCTAACTATGCCAAAACTGCAACTTGCCACAGTCCAATTTATGCATTTACAAGAGCTTACAGGGCCAACGAGACAAGAGTGCCGTTGAAAAGGTTCATATTTGAAAATAGGTAAGGAACATCCTTACCTAGTTTTAAGCATTACTGAAAAGTGTCCATTCTTTTAGTTTACAAAAAACTCCAGATTCGTACGCTCAACATCTGTAGCGATAATGCCACAAAGGGTATCGGCCGCCCGTAATTATGCCAAAGTAGACAGTACCTACACAAAATGGGTTGTACACCAATCAGTCACGAAATTGTGTGCAAGATCGGCTCAAAAAAACTGGAATCCATTAATCATATACCTATCAACATTAGGGTATAATTCAGCTCAATCAATTTATTTTCTTTTTGACTGGGGAATGAAAGTGACCTAGCAAAGTTGATGTCGTCGACGTCCATGTTAGGTGATAGGTCACCACAAAATACAAATGGTCACAAATCACAATTCATATCCAGCACAAGCTCCAGCAACAATATATTATGTAGGTAGGTACTTACTTATGGAAAGTAATGCCCAGAGATTCAGACTCGCGATTCGGCTCATTTTTATTTTTACAAAAAGGCGCAAAGCACTGCATTTTATAAAATGTTTTAACATGGAATATAATACACTTAAACACTAATACCTGATTTTAAATAATTAAAGAAATCAAGGAACTAATTTTTAGACGCAAGTCAGCCTCATTTTTGTTTTGATTTGATATTTCATATTTGTAATTTGTGCTACAATTGAATGTTACCATGCATGCATTTGTGGATAACTTTGTGAATAGAAATAGAACACATCGTATGACAAATTAGCTTTTGCCCGCAACTTCGCGTGGACTACACAAGGTGGATGCGACGGGTTTGCCCGCGTAATTCTACCCCGAACCATTCGTAATATATCATAATTTTGCGAATTTTCGACTATTTCGCCCTTTAATTTGAGTTTTCTTGTCTTGTTCGACGACGACGGACGGAGGACGCGACTTTCGTTTGAAGCAGTGGTTTACAATGTTACCCGTGACGATTGTAATTAATTTCGACAAATTCAGGGCAATCAAACCTGTGAATAAAACAGGCAAAATTAAATTCACAAGTGGAAACACTGTAATACTTATTGCCAACTTGCCAACGGTACAGCTTCCTTTTTCTTGTGTTCTTTTTGTCAAACGAGGTTACCGTGCCTAGGTTAGGAAGTTTGAACGAATAATATTATTACATTTTGCAATTAATACTAATGTTTAAAGTTGAATAAGTGTTGTAATGTAAGTAATGTTTAATTTTTAGGTGAACCATTATGGCTGAAGAAAACTGGAATGACGATGGCGTCGAGGCGGGCAGCATGGCTGTCGAATCCATGCCACTGCCGCAAGCGGCTGACATTCCGGAAATCAAATTATTTGGAAGATGGAGCTGTTACGATGTTCAGGTGTCCGATATGTCTTTACAAGACTACATTTCTGTGAAGGAGAAGTATGCCAAATACCTGCCCCACTCAGCGGGTAGGTATGCCCACAAACGTTTCCGTAAAGCGCAGTGCCCAATTGTTGAACGTCTGACCAATTCACTGATGATGCACGGAAGAAACAACGGCAAGAAACTGATGGCCGTTCGTATCGTCAAGCACGCTTTTGAGATCATCCACCTTTTGACTGGTGAAAATCCTCTGCAGGTTCTTGTTACAGCTATTATCAACTCTGGGCCTCGTGAAGACTCTACTAGAATTGGTCGTGCGGGTACAGTGCGCCGTCAGGCTGTGGATGTGTCACCCCTACGCCGTGTGAACCAAGCCATTTGGCTATTATGTACTGGAGCGCGGGAAGCTGCATTCAGAAACATTAAAACAATTGCAGAGTGTGTTGCTGATGAACTTATCAATGCTGCTAAGGGTTCATCTAACTCTTATGCCATCAAGAAGAAGGATGAACTTGAACGTGTTGCTAAATCCAACCGTTAAGGGCTTTATACATATAAGGATAATAAAAATGTAAGAAAACTTTTGGTATTTTATTCATTTTTAATTTTCAAAAGTACTTATGACAGGTTTTCCTAAAAAAGATTGGCTCAAATACGAAGGGTATTTAAAGCTCTTTTCAACTTTAACTTAATTAACTGATGAGAAACTTTCAGTTGTAGTTTATTGAAGATTAGCTAATTCCTGCAACATCATCCACTTTAGGTTATTAAGAATCCAAACCTAGAGGGTACTTCCTGTTGATCTAGAATTATGAAATTTTTCAGGTAGCAACTAGCTATGTCATATAGCACAAGTAACATGACAAAAAAACCCGGCCAATTACTTGCGCTATAAGACTCACCTACCTACCAAATTTTGTGATTCCAGGTCAACAAGAAGTACCCTACAGGTTTTCTTGACAGACATGACGGACGGACAGACAGACAAACAACAAAGTAATCCTATAAGGGTTCAGTTTTTCCTTTTCGTGGCATGGAACCCTCATTTTGTTGTCTGTCAAGAAAACCTATAGGGTACTTCCCATTGACCTAAATCATGGGCATATAGGTAGGTCTTATAGCACAAATCTATACATATAATAAAATTGTAGAAAAGTGGTGTCTGTACAATGGAAATATATAAAAAAAAAGTAGCAGAGGTTGTTATTATATCGATGCCGAACCCGAAATTGTAATTAATTTTTTTTTTGTCTGTTTGTCTGTGTGTTTGTGCACGCTAATATCAGAAACGGCTTATTCGATTTAGATACGGTTTTCACTAATATATTGTAGTAAGCTTCACTTAACATTTAGTGTTTATTTCATGTCAATCGGTTCATAAATAAAAAAGTTATGTCAATTTAAAGAATCACGGCGAACATTTTTAACGTACAGAGTATATGCTGCCCCGAAAAGTCACTATTCCACGCGAACGAAGTTGCGGGCACAGCTAGTAAAGGAATAAATCCGAGAACCGGGGTTACATCATTAATTAAAATGTGTTTCAATTTTCAAAGTAAGATAACTATACTAAGTGGGGTATCATAATATCACAGGGCTTTACCTGTACATTCTAAAACAGATTTTTATTTATTTTTATCATACCTAGTAGTTACTAGTTTTTGATTAGTTGTGCAAATTGTCAGAAAAAATACCTGAGTACGGAACCCTCGGTGCGCGAGTCTGACTCGCACTTGGCCAGTTTTTTTTAAATACGTAACCACTTTACGGTTTTCAGATTTATTCCTTTACTTATAAGTACTATAAGACCTACCTACATGCCAAATTTCATGATTCTAGGCCAACGGGAAGTACCCTATAGGTTTTCTTGACAGACACGAGACGGACGGAAATACAGACAGACACACAACAGTGATCCTATGTACAAGGGTTCTGTTTTTTTTTGAGGTACGGAACCCTAAAAATGGTCGAGTAAGGCCTCAAAAAGGAACCCAGAGTCGTAAAACAAGTTGCAAAAAAAGTTGAGTAAGGTCTGTGTTAGGTTCAAAAAGGCTTGAACCTAGAACCGTTCAGCCACTTAAGAAAAGGCCTCAAAAAGGAACCCAGAGCCGTAAAGCTAGTTGGAAATAAAATGAAGTTATTGGCATATATCCTATATATTATTGGTCTGTGATTGGCAGGTTATTGGTGAAGGGTGATATAGTGCGTTTCATCGAATAGTACCTATGGCGTTATATTGGCTCCCCTGTCTGTTGGGTGGTCGTTGGCACCATATTGGCATGAGAAGATGCAGATTTTGTTTATTTTCATTTGATTTTCATTTCATCCATTCAGGAAAATCAAATGAAAATAAACAAAATCTGCGTCTTCATAAACAAATATCGTGCCAATGACTTGGACAGACAGGGGAGCCAACATAACGCCATAGGTGCTATTCGATGAAATGCACTATACGTCCACCGACCAGAAAAAAAAGATTGGTGGTATTGGTGTACTTAATTATTGTCTGTGATTGTAAAAAAAAGCTAATATTTATTTTCAAAATATTTTCTTTTCGAATACAGAATTATTCGAAATTGTTGTAGTGCAAAATGATCCACAGTTTGTTTATAATAAATCCCTCTGGGTAAGTGACCCTTAAAATTAGGATTATTCAATTTGAGCTATTGTCACAGAATTTAAAATACATATTAGAAGTGGACGTAAAAGAATGTACGAGCTTGTCGCCGCGCCACGTCGCGCGCCGTTTCTTAATTTTAAAAGTCAGTACCCTGTACCTACTACCTATTGTACCTACGGCTCTGACATGTCTGTCTCGTTTTAAACCCAGTAAGAAAAATAGTTTAGTAGGTAGATAGATGATGCTCACGCCTGTACGCTTAGGTCTTGGTTTAGGTTTAGGTTTTCAAAAAGTCCCATGGGATTTTTGATTTCCCGGAATAAAAGTAAGTGGTCTATATATTCAGGATATAAGCTATCTCCATTCCAAACTTCAGCCAAATCGGTTCAGTGTTTGGATGATTCTTTAAATGTTGCAAACCTAGTTAACTATAGGTAATGGAAACAGCTGTGTTAGTTAAAACCTGTGGTTGATTATTTTCAGTTAGGTACATCATTAGAATTCTATTATTGTAGTCTGAACCAAGCCTTATAAGAAGTATGCTACTCTTGAGAAAAGATAAATAAAATAATAACCACAAGCTTAATTCTCTATAATCTACCAAAACAGACAAATCTGTATGGTACGACGTGCAACATTGCTTCCCTTCCCACTACTAAAGAAGCAGGAAATGCAAGCAACACACACCACCAACATGCATTACCACTCAAATTTTCAAGAACACATTCTACATTGGAATCTCTAACACCCAGAGCATCTTCAGGAGATGTAAAATTACGTCCACAATACAGAATTACAGAATTGAAAAGTGATCAGGCTTGGGGTTTCTTGAATATATTGTTATCAATATAAATCAAAATTATTACTGTGATGTGTTTATAACTTTTATGATAAGTAGTGTTTTCACCTACACTTCAAGGAAATTTCTAAATTTAAGTTTAAATTCTACTTATCAAATATGGCAAAGCCGGCAGGATTCAAACCAGCGTCTCCCCTAGATGTCTCACCCAGAGCGCCTTCAACCAACAAGGCCATGGTTCACTAATCACTGCCCAATGCCAAAATTTAAGATTTAAGTACTTAATGTAATTTATATTCAAAAGGTACTCAAGAGACTGTTAATACCTGTTTTCAGTGATGTATTTCTCGAAAAACATTGGAGGAGTGTCATTCCAAGATCAGTATGTGATTATTATTTGGAAGCACAACGGGCATCTCCATATGTGAGTATCAATATTGGTTTGGACCATCATGGACTGTTTAGCTATTGACTTTTATTATTTTAATTGTTTTAGTACTATTTAGAGAGATGTGTAGGTTTAAGCAAAGTCAACCTAAGGCGCCATCTCCACGGACGAGAGAATTGCAACGAGTTCATCCTACTATCGTCGGATAATCTCCACTGTTCAAGGAAAACTCTGCTATCGTGTCGTCGTGACTCGCAACGAGACCGCAACGGATCGTCGCGAGACTTAACGGTATCGCCACGAGATGCGACGAGTTTGTGGCGTTAGACTCGTCCAGAGTCGCTCGTCGTACCGCCGCGATAGTATCGCCCTGTGGAGATTGGGCTATAGAGTTTGTATCGAATTTTGCCACACGGTGAGACTCTCGCCGTGATTCCCTCGTCCATGGAGATAGCGCCATACTAAAGTAATTTTTACAGCATTTTTTCATTTCAGAGAATTTCATTAAAAAGAGTTTGCTAGGTTGAAAAGTTTAATTTATTGGCCAAGTAATTGCTTCGTATATTATTTACAAAAGCTGTTTTTAGGGTTCCGTACCTCAAAGCGAAAAACTGAACCCTTATAGGATCACTTTGTTGTCTGTCTCTTTGTCTGTCCGTCTGTCATGTGTGTCAATAATCTGCCTTTCTTCGGTCAACGGCAAGTATCCTATAAGTTTTGATTCCCGATTCTTGACAGACACGACAGACAGACAGACAGACAGAACGAAATAACCCCCTTAAGGTTTAATTTTTTCTTTTGAGGTAAGGAACCCTAAGGAAGTATTGTTTGTTTGGCTATAGGATGTCCCACCAGTACTCGCAGCGCCTCATCACTATTTGATCTCCATACAGAGAGGAGGGGTGGCACTTGTTGCAGTCAGCAAGCAAGAGGTGGCCCCCTTGTTTGTGATTGAATTCTTGCACAGGGTTGTTGATACATTCCAGGTAAATAAACTAAATATAAAGAACTAGATGATGCCCCCGACTATGTCCACGTAGAATTAGGTTTTTAAAAATCCTGTGGGAACTATTTGTTACATCAGTACCAAAAGTCCAAATCGGTTAAACGGATAGGCCGTGAAAAGCTAACAGACAAAGGGCACTTTCGCATTGATTGGTTGGTGACACAAAATGGTTAACGCCCACTGAGATTTTTGTCTCTATTATTTGTGTGGAATTACGTAACAGAGATTGGCTACACTAACTTCTTTCAGTGGATAGGGATTTGAAACATTGCCTGTAAACTTCTGTTTTTGGGACAAATCTTTTTTTCATTATCCTTAATAATCATTATTGCAACTAAGTAACAAGAAATCTTTTTTCTAACAATTTCTAGAGACTTTTTCGAATTGATAATATTTAATATAAAAATTATTGTTTCAGGATTATTTCTCAGACTGTACTGAAACCATTATAAAGGAAAATTATGTAGTTGTTTATGAGGTATGTACCGAATTACATTAAGGGATACGTATCTTATGTAGTCCATTATTGCACGGTGTTATACGCAGTGCAATTAAGGACTTGCTTAAGTCACGAGTATTTTATATGACGATTATATTATAACGTGTGACTTAAGGGTACACTTCTTACACTTATTCGTGACCTCAGTAGTCAATTTTTACACCGTCAACAAGCATTACACTTAAGGTTACACTTCATACGCGCTTCCCCATATAAACAATATACACCTATCATTCTGCTATTTATTGTTCTACACCTAAAACTAAGCCAATTATGTACCTACCTATTATATTATTTGTCTCTTCATAATTTATGAAATTATGCTAGTTACAACACATGGTTTCTATCAACAAAATTAGATATAAAATGAATCTCATTTAAATATGTAGAGTGAATTATTACTTAAAACATTTTCTTAAAATATGAATCTTATAGTTATTTTCTTTAAATAATAAAATTTAAGTTTGTAAATAATAAAACATATTTTTTATTTCAGCTGTTAGATGAAATGTTGGACAACGGTTTTCCCTTAGCTACGGAAAGCAACATTCTCAAAGAATTAATCAAGCCTCCCAACATATTGAGGACAATTGCTAACACTGTGACTGGAAAATCAAAGTATGTATTCAAATTCTTGATTCAATCAACTTTTAAAAGTCAAAGTGCCACTGTATTCTCTTTGATTGTCGACTATTGAATTTGTAAAATAATTCATGTAATGGTGATACAAATCTTCGTATTTATTTAATTTTCTGCTATGTAACCTACACTATAAGATAGGAAATCAAACGACGAATTCAACTATACCACCCTCCCTGTGCTGGGGACAATACGCAGAGAAACTTTGAGCTTCTATAAAATAACAAAGGTTGGCTGCGTGCCTCTTAGGTTGAAATTTATGGAGTGCACTTTGACTTAGCTTAGACTTAAGCTTAAGTTTCAGTTAAAACGAGACAGATTTATGGTAGCAGTATAACGCTGTCCCGCTTTAACAGTGTCATATGTCTTAGCAAAGACAAAGTGCGCTCTCTAGATCTCAGTCTATAACAACAAATAATAAAAATTTCGAAATGGCTGCCTTGAAAATTGAAAAAATAAGATGTGTTATTTCTTGCACGATGGTACGGTACGAAACCCTTGTGCGAATCATCGGATTCGCACTTGACCGATTTTTTTTCTTGTTTCAGTGTTTCATCCACATTGCCCTCTGGTCAACTATCGAATGTCCCGTGGCGACGGTCAGGCGTTAAGTATGCCAATAATGAAGCATACTTCGACGTGATAGAGGAAGTTGACGCCATCATAGACAAGAGTGGGGCGACCGTTTCCGCTGAAATACAAGGATATGTAAGATTTAAAAAAAATACCATTATAAGTTAGCCCTTCACTGCGATATTACCTGGTGGTAAGTGATGATGCAGTCTAAGGTGAAAGTGTAACTTGGAAGGGGAAGGCAGAAGATATTCAAATGAAGATGATTAAAATTTCTTTTCTTTTCTTTTTTCTTTAATTCGAACGTTTTTGACCCATTGAATAATAATTATGAGCGCATTTTCAAGCAAATCGGTCCGAAACTGTCCTAAAACTGAGTCCAAAGTTCATGATTTCAAACAAACTGGCACACCGTAAAGTTTTTGTTTCATACAGTTTCTATTTAGTTTTTTGCTCCTGATGTAATAAAACTTTTCAGTACAGTTTTAGGCCGCTTAGAAATGAATTCAGATTTGTTTTCAGTGGGCGAAAACCCTCCATATAAAAGAAAAACATGTATATTGATCAGAAGTGTAACTACACCCGTTTGATTCGCCAGCTTCTCAATGATACGCGCGCAGGATGACATATTTTGGAAATGAGTGCGATAGGTTTTTATCGTATTAATATTATCAAGTAATATATAAAGTTTAACCTATGACACTAACTTCTTGTAGTGCCAAGAAGAAAAAGTGCAAAATACGGCGTTGATACCTGCGCCTGCGGCTTAATTGTGGTAGAATGACAGCTACAATGTCACTCTGATTGGGTTGATGCTCGCTCACTATTGGCTACAATGTATTGTTGCAATAAGAATACCATAAATTCAGCCAATTACAACGATTGAGATTGTTGCGAGCAGCAGGTATCGAGTCGATACCTGGTGTCAACGCCGTACTATCGAGATCAGGTTATGGGCTCCCTCCTTTTACATCAAAAATCTTGATGGCTCTAAATTCTTCACAAAACCCCGTATAAAGTGTCTTACAGATGCAACCATTGTTATCATATTGCTAAAAGATGGCGGCCCAAACAGCTCCGTTCGGATTTGAGAAGGCTTATTGGTACTTTGTTACAGATCGATTGCTGCATTAAATTGAGTGGGATGCCGGATTTGACGCTAACGTTTATTAACCCTCGGTTATTCGACGATGTTTCATTTCATCCCTGCGTTCGATTCAAACGTTGGGAGGTAAGTTTTTAAAATGCCATACAGCTGATTTGAAGAAAAACGCATTTCATATTATGATTTCTTTAACAAACGTCATCAAACGTCTTAACGTTACTCTGCCATTATTCTTTTGTTTGAAAATACATACCTATGCAGGTACTTTTACCTATAAACATTCAAATTAAAATATCTTTATTTTATATTAGTTGACCCGCCCAGGGGTGTGCTTACCTATTCCATTGATAACTAGATAAATATGATATATTACATATAAACCTTCCTCGTAGTATTCTAATCTAATGATATCTTTTTTTTGCAGTCCGAAAGAATACTATCCTTCATTCCCCCGGATGGCAGCTTCCGTTTGATGTCATATCATATTGGATCGCAGAGTGTAGTAGCCATTCCTATCTACGTTAGACACAACCTGACATTGAGATCGAATGGAGACCAGGGGAGACTAGATCTGACTGTAGGACCTAAGCAAACTATGGGAAGAACCTTAGAAAGTAATTATGTTGTTTTAATAAGTCTTACAAATTATTGGAACTTATGACGAGTGATCAATTTTTTAGCGCCAGGTGCCGCTCGTGATGCTAAACATGCGTCCCTCGCAGGCGCTTTCAAAGACCCTGCGTCCGTTTTATGGCCGACGCTTGGCGGCGATAGTCCTAGCGAGGCGAGCCACGAACGGCTCTTAAAATAAATAATTGTCATCTTTTGTTTCAATGTGTAATCAACCTGAAATAGATTATTAAAAGTTATATGGGCTTATCTCGATAGTGAGATATATTTGACTAGCTGAGCTGAGCAAGAGAACCCCTACTGTTATAGGATTAATGGAAAGTGGTCACAACCCTCAGTAATGAGGAATACGACTATAAAGAGAGATTCGCACTATTCTTCGTTAGTACCGTACCACATACGAGGTGAATAATACTACATTGTTTTACAGATGTAGCACTAGAGATCTGCATGCCAAAATGCGTGCTGAATTGCTCGCTCACGGCGAACCAGGGCAAGTACTCCTACGACCCGGTCAGTAAAGTGCTGCTATGGGACATCGGCCGCATCGAGCTGCCCAAGCTGCCTAACATTCGAGGAAGTGTAAGTCACTACGTCATTCATCATCATTATAACCCAGATTTCAATATGAGGTTATTCAAAGCATTGATGAACAAATTCCTGAAAACCCGGTATCGCATTGGCGGCTCCTCTGGTGCTGCAAATGATCATGGGCCTGTACTATCACTTAAGATCCAGACCCTGTAACCACTTAAGATTAGGTGACCCCGGCAACTCGTTTTCTTTGATATTTATATTTTAAAAAAACCATCGTCAGTCCACTACTGCCATTTGTATGGGATTACGTAACAGAGAGAGCCCTATATTAACTTCTTTCCGCGGATAGAGTATAGTATGGATATTTAAATTGCATT
This sequence comes from Maniola jurtina, assembly GCF_905333055.1. Classification (NCBI taxonomy): domain Eukaryota; kingdom Metazoa; phylum Arthropoda; class Insecta; order Lepidoptera; family Nymphalidae; genus Maniola; species Maniola jurtina. The sequence continues at coordinate 9,752,617 of NC_060032.1, forward strand.
GCTCTTATAGGTATCGGTGGCATCGGGCGCGGACACTACCGGTGCGAATCCTAGCATCAACGTGCACTTCACGATCCCACAGCTGGCCGTGAGCGGGCTGAGAGTGAGCCGGCTAGACATGTACGGCGCTAAGTACAAGCCCTTCAAGGGCGTCAAGTACGTCACCAAGGCGGGGAAGTTCCATGTTAGAATGTGAATCGTGTGAAGCCCAACGTTGGCCCAATGCGTTTGACGAGTGCCGGCCAATGTGGGAACGCTGTTTGTGAAATTCGAAAAACACTTTAGTGATTTTAAGCTTATTTCGTGGTTTAACGACATTTTATATTGAAGATACTACGATACTTAATATTTTAACTGCCGATATTTCGACTCAGTTGCTGGCATGGGGACAGTAAAGAGCCGATTATTATTATTATCTTGTTTGTAAAGAAGCAATTTCTGAGCAAGTGAGAGAAAAGATTTTTATTTATGTTTAAATTCCAAGTCAGAAAGAAGCATGAAAGCTCTATTATCACATTATTTTTTATTGGTTTTGTAATGTAAAAAAATCATATCTTACTTACTCGTAATCTGTAAATAAGCTTAAATAGATAGTGATAATTCTATTGTTAATAAAAAATATTATCTGGCTTTATGCTTTTTATTTTCGTTTATTGTATCATTAAATAATTATAATTTAAAGTGCAACCATCGATACAGAATAACTGTAGCCTTTCAAATCTCAGTGGTTTACTTAAAACTTCAATATAATATCATGTTCTTTTAAATTAATTATCTGGGACAGTGGGGCATTAGAGGAAGATCTGTAAATACATTGGTTATTCCCTAAAAGTAAAATGTAAAAAGCACTTTATATTATATGGCCGGTTAAGACGTCCGCCATCGATTCTGGAGGTCGGGGGTTCGATCCCGGCAATTTAATTCAATATACTTATATTACTTGCTTTGACTGCGAACAAAACATCGTGAGGAAACCTACAAGCCTGAGAGCTATCAAAAGTATGATCCAGTCTATTGCCGACCACACTACTGAGCCCGGGTCCGAACATTCTATATTATCACGGCTCTTAATGACGGTTCAGATGTATGTCAAGTCTGCTAATTCGCACTTGGCCAGCGTGGTGGACTATGGCTAAATAAACCCTTCTCATTCTCAGAGCAGACCCGTTGCTCCATAGAGAGCCAGCGATGAGCCGTTGATCATGATAGATAGATAGATAGATAGGAGACTTATTGAACACAAAACAAGAAAAAACTCAGAAAAAATAAGTAACTAAATATATAAATTAAAAACAATTTGTATGCAAAACCGGCCTTATTGCTTAGAGCAATCTCCACCAGGCAACCTTTGGTTAAAGGAGAGACTAGGTTTGTTGGATAAACGATGATGATGAGAAAAAATTACAGTCTCCTCAGCTACTTTTTAAACTGACGTCATTTAAAAAGTGTCGTTTTCTTTTGGGTCATATTGTTAGTCAGTGATCTCAACAGAATAGCTTGTCCATAAATACCCGAATCTTGACCATACTATCAAAAATGTATGCGTCATATGTTCATACACGGTTGAACGGTAGATTAAAAAGACAAGTGAAAGCGTGAACGCGGACAATTTTTACCAAAAACTTCGAGATTTTAATACGCACTAAAGTAGATGACATGCGATAGTAAGTTACTAATCACCACTCCTACCTACCAACTGTAGGTACTTGTACTTTGTAGTAGGTACTTATAAGTATTTGCTCCCAGCACCATGCGACAGGAATCAAGACCTCCAAAACGAAAGGAGAATGTTAATTTAAAAAACCGGCCAAGTGCCTGTCTGACTCGCACACGCAGGGTTCCGTAGCATCGTACAAGAAATAACACTTAAATTTTTTGTGATGTAACCACAAATTCACGTTTTTGTTTTAAAAAATAAAAATTTGGATCGAAGATCAGCGGTTAAAAAGTTTTAAGAAGATTCTTTCAGAATGAGAGTGGATAACCATGAGGTAGGTAGAGATAGGTACATCGTGGTACCGTAATGGGATAAATATCATATTCTTTCACCATGACGCTATAAAATCTTTTTAGTTTTATTTATGTGTTACATACATGCGTAGCTGAGAAAATGCAGAATCATTGCGGGTCACCGCCTAGATGCAGTTGCGAATTAGAATAGAATTTCTAAAGATAACCACCACGCTAGTTGAACTACTGACCATTTATTAATTTAAAATTTGGATTTCAGAATAATAATAATGTTCTTCCTGTGAGAGGCATGCAACCTTTACTCGCCAAACTTTTACACAATCAAATTCGGAACGATTCGAAAATCCTGCACCTCTCGTAGACCTCTGAGAGCCTCATTCTCACCGAGACCCTAATCAACCACGTCGAGCAAGGTGCTCCAGAGTATCGTTACGTTCCGCACCACAACGAGGCGATATACCGCGTCTGGAAGAGCCATTGTTGTAAATACAGAGGAAGTCTCGGAGGTCCACGAGTGCTGCAGGATTTTCGAATCGTCCCTTTGATTTGTTTGTTCCAACTGGCAGCTGTGTAAAGCTGTGTATTAATATTTGTCTGCCAGCCAGCCAACGTCATCGGCGAGTAAGTACCTAGAGGTTGCATCCCTGTACATGCCGAACGAAACCGGCCAGTGATATGGCCTTAGAATACGATTCACCATCATAATCATCGTCAACCCATCGCCAGCTTACTACCAAGTTAGGCCATGATCTACCTCGCTGACCAAGTGCTGTTTGGTAAACTTCACACACTTTTGAGGAGATTACCTATGGAGAACTCCTAGGTAATAGGTAAGCAGGTTTCCTCGTGATGTTTTCCTTCATCGGTAAAGCATATGATATTTAATTGCTTGAAAGGCATATAGGCCGGGAGCTCAGATAAGTAGGTAAGAGCTGCGTGCCCGGAATCGAACCCCGGCTCCCCCGAATAGGAGGCCGACGTCTTAACCACTAAGCTGTTACTGCTTACATCAGCATAGTCCTACTTAAATGAAAACCTACCTATTGCGAAATATTTATGTTGAATTTTTCTCTATATCCCTTCAGAATATTTTCAATTACATACCTATTTACATATTTTATATAAGTAAAACGGTATAATGCCACATGCACCTGATCTCCCACCGCAAATCAAGGCCTGTGTTTTTCCAACGTTATTCGTCTTTTCGTGACATCATTTATTTCGGGGTTCGACACGAATTGGAGTGATTTAAGAATTTCCCGCTAGAGATGTCGGTGTTTCGGCAAATTTAGCACGTTGCTGCGGTCCGATGGCGCACTTTACAGTTCGCCACCGTTACGCGGCGATTAAGCTGCGCACGCGCACCATGGAATGGAAGGTACCGTCCCCGTGATTGCAGCGCCGTGGCGGTGCACATATCACTTGTTAGAACTCAGAACACCATCATCTGGGCTCTGGCAAGCATTTAATTTCTAAGTTCGTCTTTATGTCAACTTTACAAAGATTTTGCAATACCAGGCGTGTTTGAATTTATCAATTAATAATTATGTATTACCCAAATAGTTAATAGGTGACGAGAGAATATTATAGTCAACATATTTATTTTAATTTCCAATAAATATCAATCCATAGGTTAAACTGGAGTAGACTGCAGCCTGCTTTATTACCAAAAACTTTTTAAATAGGTATTTTAAATAGGTATTTCTACACATTGCAAATGAAATCAACAAATGAATCAAGAAGTTTAAAGCTCTTATTATTTTACCATCTATTTGAATGTCGACATGACGACAAAGTGTTAATTGCAATCGGCTAAGATGTTAATGATTATTATCGACAAAAGTACCTACTAAGCTAAGCTAAATCTAATATTTAAATTTCTCTTGCGTGTTGTATTTTTTAGTTTATTTCACTTTACATGTTCGGGTCTTCAATTATTATAAGTAATAGCCGAATCTATTGTGCCGGCTGACAGAAATCGGTTAAGTGTATTTCAGACGCAAGTTCGGCCCAAAATAAAATTAATAATCGTCGATCTCTCTCAAGTAAAAGTGCTACGTATTATCGGCGTTCGGACTAACGACCCAGATTTACCTGTTGAGCACGCAGTTAAACAAAAAGTAAAAACATCGCTAAATAAAAGGTGTGAAAAGAACTGAAATAGATACTCATTGACGTACCTATATAATATACTAAGTAGATAGGTTGGTAAGACGTGGTAAGACACAATGCAGTCTGTTGAACAAATAGGGTAAAAGAAGGCCTGACTTTATTTTCTTTACTAATCTACGTAGAGGGCAATTTATTGTGCTGTTGGGTTTGTGGTGAAAGGGTGAGTAGGTTAGGTAGGATATATGAGTATGTGCAGACTGCAGGCCTTATAAACTACTTTTAGAGGTATATTCGAATTACCTAGTTTTGAATAATTTCATAATCAATATCAATGAACTGGTTAATTACTAGTCATCATCATCATCAACTCATCGCCGGGGGTGAGAAGGGTTTGGCCCTAGTCCACCACGCTGGCCAAGAGGCAAGGCTCTACATGACCAGCCATAGCAATTCTATTAATGGTGACACGTTATCCTCAACGTTCATGATAGTAGTGTAATGGATTAAACTCTAACATTAACATGGTAACCCCAATCGTGAACATTAATTCCATTCGGAAAATTGCTTACATATACGATACGCTGATATTGCTAGTTCCTATATTTGCTTCAGTATCCACTTCGAGATAGATTTTACACAGATTACAGTGATAGGCAGGTATCTCGATGGTGTGGACTAGTTTCTACAGCCTTGATTTAAAAGCTCAGGCACACCAAGCACGAGACGATGGAGCGACGCGCGACGCGATGTCAACTGTACGCAAGCGCGGATCCACCGTTGTGGGCACGATGGGCATGCCCATAACCCTACGTGTGACGTCATACTTTCACGGTCGGCTTTAAAAACAGTTTATAAACGGTAAAAACGGTTAACGGTCGGTTGTAAAAAATTCATCAAAATCGGTTTAGTAGTTAAGAGTCTAAATGTGACATTGTGATGTGCAAACAAAGACACATTTACTTTTGTAATTTTTGTGAGTGAAAAAACGAACATTTTACATGTTTATTAATTTACTAGTGTTCGTTCCACGGCTTTGCCTATGTGGAAAACACATGTGTGGATACACTGTACAAAATTTTGGTTCGGGCGTCATATATTTTGTAAACATCTCATTTGTAAGAATGCATTATGTCGATCATGAGCGAGTTGACTCCGACTCGCACTTGACTGCGCTCACAATCTTTTTGAGGTCTAGAATCTTGATCCGAGGATCTAAGTCGATCAATATCTTCTTTGATTGGTTGGTGGTTGTCAAGCGCAAAGGGAGAGTCAAAGCAAGGCTGAGATCAATGGTACTTTCAATCAACATAGGTACTTTGACTTTACTTACAGTTAAAACAAGACGGAATTCTGGCTATAGGTTAACTGAAACTTATGTCTGAGCCACGTTAAAGTAGGTACACTCTCTATAGATCTCAGCCTTTACTTGATCAAGCCCCTGGAAATATCTTTTCTGTACTACTTGTACTAGTTACTAACGACTATACCGAACAAAAATTATGTTTTACAAAACTGTCAAACCAATGAAGGCTTCATACAGTTCTTGCATCTGATTCTATTAGGCATAAATTGTAGGAGTTGCGAAGGACACCATGAGATTTTAATACTTTTATACTTACGACGACGTAGCCACTCCACCCCGCAAGACCGATGACCCGAAGAAGGTAATGAAGGTTAGGTAAAGAAGGATAGATTGGATTGAATGTATTCAATCCAATCCTTTTACCTACCTTTATAGTTTTAGATTCATTGAGTTCATAAAATAAAAACAGTTTCGTTCAGTGATTCATAGCTAGAACGGTAAAAATGTTACAATACCACAATTAACGATTAAAAAGAGTCTACCAAAAAGGAAAATAAGAAATCAGTCGTCGGTTTTAATCGGGTTATTACTTATCAAGTATACCGATTGGATTTATTATCGTTTATTACCTATTTTAGGTAGGTACTTACTAAGGCTGAGATCTATAGAGCGCACTTTGACTTAGCTCTGACTTAAGACACTGTTAAAACGAGACACCGTTATATCGCTGATATAAATCTGTCACTTTTTAACTGAAACTTTAGTCTGAGCAAAGTCAAAGTACGGTCTATAGATCTCAACAGAAGAATCTCTGAGCTAAGCCGTGAAAGGATGGACGTCGGACATGGCGAAACTATAGGGTTCCTTGTTGAATACGAAACCCTAAAAAAAGTAATGTCTAAAGGAGACAACACCCCTGTAGAATTAATGAGACTAAAACTGTATCTACATACGAGTATCTACATGGTAACGATTACAAATTAAATAAAAGATGCTAGCACGTAAGTAGGTAGCTACCTAATTAATGTACCAACTACTTATTTGTTTGCTCACATAATATTATATTTATTAATAAAAACTTGAATAATTTATACATGTGATTAGTACTTAAGTGATAATACACAATGCACTCATAAAACAGACAAAAAAACTGCCGTTAATGTATCTTGCTGTCTAAATTATATATGTACACAATAATCTATTGTGTAGCGTAACATTAGTGAGTGAATTTCACACAACTGTTATACTAGTATATTAGTATCTAATTAGATTTAATAAATAAAAACTTGCTTTTTTACACGCCTCGACCACGGTAATATTATCTACCTCGACTGCCCAAAAGAAAGATATACAGTAAGTAGTAAGAAGAGAAATACAGTACCTAATGATTTAAGAGTTCAAGTATGTATATGTATGTGAGTTTCTTTATTCCACCAATACTTCTAATTACAATTACAATGATCCTAAAACTAAACACCTTAAAAATATAATATAATAACTAAAATATATTATCAAAAGGAGTCCCTTTAGGCAAGGTTCCGAAGATACTGGCAGCGTTCCCCCTTTGAATAGCTAATTGCTACTTGTAATGTCCTGAACATTTTCGAATGTATGGGGTATCGTTAGAATCCCGAGTGATACGTGCTATATTTTTTTGAAAAAAATTGAATAAAGCAGTGGTATGAGCACCATTTTCAAATATGTTTTTTTTTGTAATTTTAGTTCATTAACCTAGTACAGTCGCGTTTTTTAAGTATGACTTGTTTATGAATCAAGCGTTTTAGCTTTTCATGCAAACGTTTTTTTTAAACGTCTTTATTTTCGTATCTTTTTCATTTTTGTCACTTTTTTCGTAGTTCACACGCAAGCGATAAAAAACATAATCTCAAACGTGCATATTTTTACACGTCTTAAAATTGTATGGAATTTACCCCTTATGTGAAGTGGAACACTTATGTTGTAAGGTACCTACGTACCTCCATCGAAATGTCCCACTTGTGTTGCAGTAAATGTCAACGAGCTTGGATTTGTTACATTAAAAAGGCACCTAATGTCACAGTCAACTTTTTAACGTGGTCCAATCGTATCTTGAATTTCAGTCAATCAGTTCTAAAACTAAGCCAGATATCGATTTATCACTCTATATTTTATCAATGCCCTAAAACAGTAAATATATGAAATTATATTTATTTTGAAAGTTACGACCCTCGAAACATCTCTATTTGAAGCCGAATGAGGCAACTAAAAATTGTAAAACTATTAGCTTAAAGGAAAACTTACTTAATTATAATTTCAAATGTCTTTAGTTTGTTAGAAAATAATTAATTAATTTTCAAAAAATTGCGCTCTTAAGTAGGTATGTTCCTCCCAATGTTGATTGGTAATGTTTACTAGTCCACATGTTTCGAAAGTTTTAAGTCTAGGTACATGATTAATCGAGGGTTTTAATCAAAATCATCAAATATTATGTAGAATTCATTACTTAAACATTCTAATAAGAGAAAAGGTCGCATAGCGGTTACGGCTAATGAAGATTACGGTATACAGTAAAAATAATATCATCTTACACCGATAATGCAGTAAGCGGAATTATCTCGCACTAATTTCGGAAGATTAAAAACCAGAGAAAACAATTTAACCGCTTCTGTAGAACTGCAGCGTGCCGTCGCCTCTCGTCTTATTTCCTTTTAGCGCAGACGTACCGGCTCATTATGCTCACTGCAATGACTTACATTGTTATTTCTGTTCCTGAGTCAGAGCCAGTGAGTTATAGACCCATAGACATTGGTCTATAGAGAGATTCTAGAGAGAGAAAATTAATGGTGATTATTCTACAGATAGAGTAGAAGCAGCGACTATAGCGTCAGCTATTGAATGATATTATTTAGTACAGGTCTTCTTGTCAATCAATCAGGTTAAGGTCGTTTTGCGGGACATCATCACCTCTAGACGCTATTATATAACACCTCTCTGGTCAAAGCCTTCGGCACTCTGTGTAATTATTTTGGATGCGAGTAATTGAATCTCGCTCAAATAAAAACATGCCGAATGTTGCCGTGCGCAATGTAATTTAACATTTATCTAACAATAAGACGAAATGAGAATTACGCGAACACATTAACTTTCACTAGAGTTTAAGAGTATCGCTTCGAACTTGGCCTTAAATCCTCTTTGAGAGACCGCAGGAAGTGAGATTATAAAGAGGCAGTGGGTCTCACGTTTTATCTACACGGTTTTATTGCATGTAATGTCATTACGCGGTGATAGAGCTCATACACTCTATAATTTTGTAGGTAGGTAGCTACGTATAGGTACTGACTACTGTCCTACTGTATATTGTGTGGTCATTTTTGCACTCAGTTGTAATTTTATTGTGCTTCTATTTTTGAACAGCTGCCCTATTTTTATCTTGTAAATTATGCGGTCCCTCAAAATCTACGTCTGTAGGTGTACACTCAGCATGTTTAAAACGCAAAATGTTCATAACACACACACTTAGCTCTAGTTTTAATTTGTTGGTTCACACGTTTTGGGTTGATGTTATATTTCGTGATGAAAACTTTAACGCAAGATTATTATTGTCGACAGGTGAAAAAGATCTAAGGAATGAAGTTATAAAGAAAAGATTATGGTTAAAATAAAGATTTACTAGTTGATACTCGCGACTTCGCCCTTAAGTATCAAAAAATCCCGTGGGGACTCATTATCAGATTGTCCGGGATGTAAAGTAGCCTGTTTATCTACGTGAAATTCATTCATAGTTATTGCTGCGGGACTGGGATAAAATGTTTCAGGATATAGGATTTCTATCTTCATTCTAAATTTCAGCCAAATTCGGATTGGTATAGTGTAAAGGAGTAACAAAAACATTCGAATCCAAACTTTCACATTTAATAATAATAATTAGTAGATCATTTTTAGGGTCTCGTACCCAAAGGGTGCCAACGGGACCCTAGACCCCGCTGCCTGTCCGTCCATCCGACCGTCCGCCTGCCTGTAAGCGGGCTATATTGGTAGAGAGTTATTGCCGCTTTAACAACAAGTAATAAAAAATTTAAAATAACCGCCATAAAAATTAACAATAATTAAAAAGTGTTAATTCTTGTATCTGGTACGGACTCCCACTTGATCGATTTTTTTAGTAACACGATCTTCAATACCTATAAACAAGTTACCAGCATTTAAAAATATTTTCTCGCGTAACAGAATTTACCACACAGAGTAATTTAAACCTGATTTATGTGGAAAAAGTAGTCACAGCTTATTGTGGAGAAAATAAAAAGAATTCAGCTTCACTGGAAACCTGTAGAATACCTATTGAACGTAATCTTGTAAAGAAGACGCAGTTGAGATTAAGTTAATTTTTTCAAACCTTTATGCTAAGGTCCAGGCTAAGCAGATACACTAGAGGTAGGCTCTATTGAGATATTTTACAACGATATTTTTGACCTAAAAATATTGTATTTCTTTCGAAATCCTAGGTAGAATTAGGTCTCATAGAGTGTAGCTTTTGGTTTTGTGCGCGTGAATATAGAGTAAAACATATCTCGGGTTCTATTCGAGCAATTTTGATCATAGCTGGAGCTTAGAATTACAAAATTCAGGTTCATCATTTTTGCGAAATGCGCGCACAAACAAATAAACAAATTTTTTATAATCCATTACAATGATGTAATGTGTAAGACGGTAGAAGGCAAATTTGGAGGGTGTGGCAGTTTTTATTCAGCACACCCCTATCTACCCCTTATCGATTTCTACACTAAACCGTACCAGAACGCTAAATCGCATGGCGGCACAGCAGCGGTAAGACGGTAACTAGCTACAGCCGTAGTCTCCCATCAGAGCAGACCAGAGACAATTTAGAAATTATGAATTCCCAAATTGACTCTGCCAGGGATCGAACCTGGGACCTCCCATTTACAAAACCACAATTTTACCACAGTGAAGGGTATAAAATCTTGGTGAATTCTTCAGGAAATTTTGACCATTTTGACCTTGTGTCAGCCTGCACGTCACATGCCGTGCATGCTAAACGTTAAGATGGGCAGAGTAGACAACACGAGAAAGTGGAACACAGAAATACACTTTTGGCATTTTTTATATAGCATTGAATATTTTTTATATTATTGCTTTTGGACATGTTAGAATTTTCACTAATAACCTATAATACTATGATATAGTTCTATAGAGCCTCAATCGGTAAAGGAGTGGACTGAAAACCGAAAGGTCGACGATTCAAACCCCGCCCGTTGCACTATTGTCGTACCTACTCCTAGCACAAGTCTGACGCTTAGTTGGAGAGGAAAGGGGAATATTAGTCATTTAACATGGCTAATATTCTTTAAAAAAAAAAAAAAAAGTACCTGTAGTACCTACCTAAGTACCTAAGTATAGTAACTATTCTAATTTTGCTATCATTGCCGAAAATAACATCTATCTCGTTAAAATAACTATCTTGGAATTATTCGTATTTAATTAAACACGATAAAATTAGAAAGAATCAACTTTGCAAAAAAAGCTTTTTCTTTTAATACAGCTTTTTATTTATGAATGTAAATATAACTTGTCTATTTGTTATTTTTAATGATGATGTGGCCTGGTCAAACAGCATGAGTGAGTAAGCTTCATGTCTCTATTAAAGGAGAAAAAGCATACATAAATATTTATAATGTACATCCACTATCCAGTTGTGACTTGTGTGACTGTAATACATATTATCTAAAACTATGATCTGCTAGTATAAACAGGGCCTCCAATTTGTTATCAAGTTGCATCCATTAACGTTATACATGCTGCGAACTCCGTTCATCTCTCGAAGCTATTAAAATTGCTTCATTGTTAATTACTTAATTAACATGATCGTGAGTTTAATACCTACCTACCTGCGTTACAGTATGATTGATAGTAATCATAATAAAGATATATGAACTGTTTTATACCACCTTAACCTTTGATTTTCTTCTCATTCTATTGGTATTCTTCTATTTCGTTGTGCTCTTGCTAGAGCGATCTTGATCGTCACTTACTTAGATGTTGGATAGAAGAACGTAGGCGTTAATTTACTTACTAGGCTATTATCATTTAGACTCGGTTTTGTATAATAAAGATTTGCAGCATATACACTTAGCACCCGTACCTTCCGGTAGGTAGGTACTACACATGCAGGAAAAGCCAAACATTAAAAAAATCCAGATAGGCAAAGCTTATAGATTCGTATTTTTAACCCCCGACCCAAAAAGAGGGGTGTTATAAGTTTGACGTGTGTATCTGTGTATCTGTGTATCTGTGTATCTGTGTGTCTGTGTATCTGTGTATCTGTGTATCTGTGTATCTGTGTATCTGTGTATCTGTGTATCTGTGTATCTGTCTGTGGCATCGTAGCGCCTAAACGAATGAACCGATTTTAATTTAGTTTTTTTTGTTTGTTTGGCTTGATCGAGAGTGTTCTTAGCTATAATCCAAAAAAATTGGTTCAGCCGTTTAAGAGTTATCAGCTCTTTTCTAGTTTTCTTGTAGAAAAGAAGGTTAGATAACCGTTAGGTTCTTAATATTATGTCAATTGACAAATGTCAAGTTGTCAAGATGGACGTTGCCTTAATACATAATTATTTATTTGAAAATGATGTTTTGGAAAACTCAAATACTTTGGATCGTCGGGGGTGTTATAAATTTTTAATTTACAAGATGAAGACAAATTCGTAGACTTGTGTGACACGCATACGCGTAGCAGCACAGATTATATAGATAGTGCGGTGTTTTCGCACCTTTTTCCAAAACGACACCTCCAAGTATGCTTTCAAAACAAGGCAGCGTTTTTACCAGTCTATAGTCTATCCAAGTCGACAAGTGCGCATTGCTTGCTTTTACTATCGTAAAAGCAAGCAATGCGCACCATCAAACAGAAGTAAGTACTAAGACACACTCTACAAACGTTTCCCTTCTGCACTATCCTTCCAATAAATATAATTTGTAGCCTGCCTGAATGCTTCGATGTCGGAGTGAAATGACCCAAGTCATAAAGTGTGCTTTGGAGGATCTGTGTGGAGTTAGGTACGTACTTACAGTTCCGTGTTTAAAACATAAGGGCACGTGGGGCACAAACTTACAACCTCGGCCTGATGGGGACCCTGAAATGCCGAAACCCATTGCTAGTGGCGGATTAAGGGTGGGAAGGGTGAACCCGATTTGCCCCAAACCTCGGCTTTAGGGGTGGACGAACACTTTATTTAGGCCATTTAGTTGATAAAATCCCAAATTATATTCTGTAAATAAGAGCCAATTCAACGCTTCTGTATGAACACCATAGGATCATTTCTGTAGAGTTAAAGAAAAAGAAGTAGGATTCTTAGTAGTTTTATTCCTTTTATTTGTTCGGAGCTTAGATGCGGCTAATTACCACCCTACCGGCAAAGCCATGCCGCCAAATGACTTAGCGTTTTGGTAAAATGCCGTGTAGGAAAGCAATTAGGGGATGGGTTTGTACAACTTGTTCAAGTGAGCGGATCTATGATTTCACCTGGTGGTAAGTGATGATGCAGTCTGAAAGATGAAAGCGGACTAATTTGGAAGGTGTATGGCAGTTTTTAATAAACCCATAGGTAGGTAGGTACTCTTTGTTAAAACAAAATTTTTGAAAAATAAACAGCAAGTCAAATGAAAGAAATGGAAAAGCTATGTTATAAAAAATATGAATTTGTAACAAAGATTATAAAGCCTGGACGGCTGTTTGTGGAAAATGTCACGGTGCACCGCCGCGCCGGTGCGTCGCTGTCGATAGCAAATCTCGATGCTATTTAGAGTTCCGTTGTCCTGTGCCTTATTCAGGCTTTACCAGCGTTAGAGTCAGCAAATTGCAGTGTTCAGCTTCGGGCGCTTTATTGAAAATTCGATCTATCTATAACAATGAAATGGTGATGGAAAAGTGAGCTTTTGGCTGAGGTTTTAAAAGCTAAAGTTGCTCGGTTCGTATGACGATTGGAGTCCGTTATCCGGCGTCAGGTTACGGTCACGTCTATATAAGACAGTGGCGTCTTCTTCACCGTTTCATTCTGTTTGAGACGCTTCGGTGGCGTGCTCCGTGTACACGCCCGTCTCTTTGGTGCCGGTCTCGCGGGCTCATTATTTCCCCTTGACGATTAGGTTTAGACTTAGTGCTCGTCGCATAAAGGACAGTTCTATTACGTGTAAACTTGAACTTGCTCGTGTTACTGGTGACCGTGAAGCTGTGTCAGGTATGTTTTTGTCCATTTAACTGCATAAATAAAATATCTATTACTGTATTCAATCATAGAGCATGGAAATTAATTATAACGATTAGAAAAATAAATAGTTACACTTCCTCATTTAGGCTTGATGTAATTAATAAAAATTATATTCATAGCTTCAAATGCAATAGAATAATTAATTTAAACTTATTGAACCTCAATGTTAGAAAGCTTAATGAGCTTTTATCGGACGTCGTTAAAGTTAATGACTATGAACTTAATTACGTATATGAAAATTTAACCGTAAGATTTTCTACGTAAGCGCTACCTGGTAGATATGCATTTTTAAAATATTTTTAAATATGGGGAAAAGACATTTCCTAGTACACAAAGTTTAAAAATAGTAGATATAAGGGGAAGAATTAGTAAATAGGTAAGCCTACATAGAGTCTGATGAGATCCTTTATAATATCAAACTTATGGACAAAAAATGCCATTTTTCATTTTCATTGGCTGGTTTTTGTTTACGCCGAAAATCCAATAATATTTTTAAATCCCCTCCTACCATTCCTGTTTCCTGCCATCGGTAACCCGAATACCTTCAATGCAAGAGTGATTAGGCATCTTCTAGGCAAGCGTAATCTAACCTAGACTTTTACAATGCTTTTTATCAGGCATGATTGTAGTCAAGCGCAAGCCTACCTTGCAATTGAAAAAAAAAAATTAGAATCTACCTTCCAAACAAGTGGTAAAGTCTTAGAAGTAGAGACATTATTCATTACATGAAAATACATAAAATAAATATTTTCTTTGAAAAATAAACGGTAAAAAAAGTGATCAACTATGTACTAATTTCCATATTCTGTGTTATATAATTAGCATACTTTATTCATATTATAGATGTAAAATGGTAATTTTCTATTTCATATTTGGTCAGTTTCCCCAAAACGATATAAACACATACCAACACAAAAAAGCCCATGAATTCGAGCTTACTATAACAAAAGCATATTGAATCGTAGGTACTTAAAACTTATAAGGTAAACCAGGCCAACAATTGGCATTTTCTCTCTAACAAACCCAACAAGTCTGTTCACAATTACCATAAACATCCACTACTGAACTCTACTTATTGTAAGTCAAAGGTGAGAGTCCTGACCCTTTACAAACGATTTATGAGAGGAAATAATTTTGTTTATAACTACGAGTACTATCTCATTTCTAGGCCCTATCTATTCATATTAAGATAATATCTAGAATATAAGACCTACGTTTTTTCAGTTAGAAATTTAAAAAATATATAAACCTAAGCTCTTTACACACTGCATCCGATCCGAATCCAATATTTCTCAATTCGCAACAGCCGCAGTACTTACTAGTTGTATGAGAGGTTGCGCTCCAGATCCAAATTTCGTTTTCTAAAGCCGAGAATATGAAGTTCGGAGCATTGTTCACGGATCTACTCGTAAATAACCACTGTGTGAAGAACGCTTGGGCATTGTCCAATCCGAGGAAGACGAAAAGTACAACTAACAATCACCCAATATACGCACCTGTACTTCTTTTAGTCGACTTTTTCTTAATAAATTTAGGTTTTCTTATGTTGAATATTATGTACTTTTTTTTTTTAAATTTTTATATCCGAGTAATGAAAATAAAACAAGAACTGCAGTCGCCATATATTAACGCTAGGCAAAGTGCCGTCTGCGCCGCGAATCGCGATGAGAAATTGAATTAGCGTTTAGAATTGCATCGCATAATGTGGTGGAAATGTATTACACACTTCCATACTATGCGACGTAGTTCCATAATACCATAAAATTAAGGTACATAAGGGCCAAAGCATACACGATATTTTTAGCATCGGTGATTTCGCGACTGCATGGGGCGTTGTATATTTTCGTCGATATTAAAATCATTATAAATTGGTAACGCGTGGATCAAAAAATTTCAAACATATAAGCTTTTCTCGATGGAAATTTCAACGAGAGAAAAAGTTTAAAGAAAAACTTTTCCAGCGTGGTCTAACGCTAAAAGTATCTCGTGGGCTTAGGCCCTAAGAGCTTTTGCACACCACGTTTTTTAAACGCACCGTTGACGCGCTTTTGAATCGATACAGACGCGCGTGTGTAGCGATACAGACGCGCCGGTGTCGCGCGTTTGAATCGATACAAACGCTATGCTAACGCGCGTGTGCATCGATACAAACAACAACAAACTGCTCTGTAGGATAAAAGCGCGCCGCCGACGCACGTTTCTAAAACGCGCGTCAACGGTGCGTTTAAAAAACAAAGTGTGCAAAGGCCCTAATAGCTATGCGTTATAAATTGTATTCGCACGGTGTTTCGCTTTACCCGGATAAGTAAACGTACATTATTGGTCGAAGATGGTAAAATGATTACTGTCATTACTATGGAATTACGTGACGGTCTTGCCATTACATGCACTCCGGTCCTCTTGCCGCTCTATTGTTGATTAGTGTTTTTTCCGTAATAATAGGAAATTGCCTCAAAATTATTTAAGAGAAAGTTAAAGTTCCATATCGCTACCTTTTTATTAAAAGATCAATAAGGGCAATAATTCGACAAACTGAATTTGAGCACTGAAATTACAAAACTAAGTTCTAAAATAGCTCAACAAAAATCTCTAAACTATGTCCTCAGATCTAAAAATACGGCATCCAACACGTAAAAAGCTAATTTGTTCAAAATTATCGATATTAAGCAGCGTATCTTCACCACAATATAGATCGACATAGGTACCTAATTCATGCCTCCAAGGAATATTTAAAAAGTGATTTATTTCACGTTAGAGATATAAGTTTTGCCTTCGATTTGTAAACTGATGGTAATTATAGAAAAAAGTCTAACGAGGACAAGTTCCTTGAGAACTGGTTCTAAGACGAGTTAGACGTACCATGAACTTGCATTAAAGTATAAAAATTGCTATAATATGTATAACTTTAATAAGGCTTTGTAGTTATAAATAGTATGATTCTTCCGGTCTGATAAATAAAACATGTTTATTGGTATTATTTATTGGTATTTGTTGTCACAATTTACACGAATAAGTACATAATAATATAAAGTTTTTACAAATACACTCAGAAAGTAACTCTGAAGGAAACTGGCTATATCTCTATTGTAAAAAATAAAAAAGGCTTATATTAAGATCGCAATGTATCGAGGGCAAAGCTCGCTGTAAAGTCTATTCAACCGGCTAGTTTTCCGACAACTATCCATCGATCTATAACTATCTATCAATTATTATCTATGACGTACCATAATAAAAAGTTTGCTCGGACCGTAAACAAGCTATAATAATATTATTATACCTAAAGGATTAATCAAAATAATCCGTTCAATGCTCCCAGTATCGAGGCGCGGTGAAATCGTAACCACATGCGTGGGCGCAACCTGTTGGTTTTTTGCGGGCAAGTGCAGGCGCGACCTTGACCGTATGTGCGCCCAAATCTCAGATCGACCCAGTTATGAGTGAATACATTATTAAAGATTGCAGCTAGACCAGTTTAATCTGATCCCTCTGTGTACACAGCGGATGTATTAAATTGTTTAGTCATCTCCTTTTGATAATGGTTCAACCATTACTAAAACTTTTCGGATGTTAACTGTTCTGCCCGATGTCCGACTATGAGCATACTGTAATTATGTCATGCTTGATCGTGTGTTATTTTCTATCATTTCTATATTACTAACAAGTACTAGCACTACTATTGCTTTGTTTATACGTCAACATAACTCTTATTACGGATAGGCTTATATCGCCTGAAAAACCATCGTAGGGAACATTAACGTGTCTGGACTCTGGAAGGCGTCATTTATTATGTACGTAGCTACAAACAAAACACAATTTACATGTAGGAGGTACTAATTTGCATTTGTTTTAGTCGTTAAGGATAAAATAAATCGGATTCGCATGCAGATATGATTTGAATCATTTCATCTATCATATTTCTTACACAAAAACCACTTCCTCGTTGAGCATGGCCACCGCTTTAGTCGGATGATTGATGGCCTTTCCAATAGTGTTATTTCCAGCAGCTATATCCTCGGCGCTAGATGTTGGATGTCATTTGCCTTTATAATTTATGGCCCCTTGTTTCAGACGGTCATGTTTTCAAATTGTAAGTACTTGGTCTTTTCAGAAACACGAGGTAGTTTGCTTGCGTAGTCAATAACTATTGAACAAAACTTTCTGTGGAATTATGTCATGTGACAAAAATAACATCGATTTTTTGTGTTTACAAAGTTATTTGATAAAGCATCAATATCGGTCCATTTAATATCGGTCCAACAGTCCTGAAATTATTATCTAATTGTAAACTAACATGGTTGAAGTAAAAATTCATAGACATTGTAGCAGATAATATCACGATTAATTTAAAAATAAATAAGTCTGAAGTTAAATAATCAAAAACAAGGAATCGAAAACTATTGAACTTCAAAGTCGTTGTCAGAGATATTTCTCCTATCAGAGATATTTAACTCAATGTAGGTATCATGTTCGTATTTAAAAATGCAAAGTCATTAACCAACTATAAAAAAATAATATGCAAGTGGCTTTCTACTACTTACAAGGCAATCGACCAACCTACCTATGAGTATACCTACCTATGAATATTTTGTTTACCTACCTTAACATAAATATTAATATTAGTAGGCTGCATAGAGACACGAGGCGCTGTAACTAATCCATTACACTTCACAATGCTGATATTTCTAGTAGCACCAAGTACGTGAACTGAGTCGTCAGTGAAAGTAACATTTGTGTCGTTTTGTCAAATATAACAACCGTTATAAACTCGCCGGAGACCAAAAACGACACCTACATTGCAATCTTTAAGAATCTCTTCAAAGATTTCTATGTAAATAAATTAAATGCCACAATAATATTGACCGCATTATTAAGAACTAGTTGACCCACCCCGGTCGTACAGGTGGACCAACGTTGCTAAATGAATGTGTTTAACAAGATAATGATGATATGATATATATACTAGAGGATGCCTGCAACTTCGTCCGCGTAGATTTAGATATTTATAGATCCCGTGGGAACTCTTTGATTTTCCGGGATAAAAGTAGCCTATGTCCGTCCCCGGGATATAAGCTAACCCTGTACCCAATTTCGTCAAAAGCGTTTACACTGTTGGGCTTTGAAAAGGTAGCAGACAGACAGACAGACAGATAGAGAGACAGACAGAGAGACATACACACTTTCGCATTTATAATATTAGTATGGAGTATGGATACATACATAGATCACTTGTAGAGACTTCCACGTACCACGATCCTGTGCCGCCTGAAATTAGCGGCGCAGGACCATGTTATGTTAAATGTATGGTTAAAAGTACACTTGCCTTATACTATCGCCACTAATTTGCTGTTATCCCTTGAGGATTTCTGTTCTCTATTTCTAAAATCATTCATCATAATATCTTCCCTAAAACATAAACCCAACCTGATAGTAGACGACCTTTGTAAAGAAAAAAGAATTATGAAAATCGGTTACGATTTGAGAGAGTTCTGAAGTAAAATCGACAAAACTTTTCATTCCGAAAGAATCCAGTTCTTTTCCGGCATAAAAAGTATTTCTATATATATATTATGTTAATTCAAAGTAGGTAAGTATTAGCTGAACTTCTTTTCGCGTTTCAATTAAAGTTTAATAGACGCATCTATCTAATTAAATCCTCCGTGCAGTTCGTCACGAACTCATAAACCCACGCGTACGAGATAGGTACTTACTCGGTATTGTGTCGCACAAACCAAAAGAGTGGAATTCCAAGCATTTTTTCACTTAACTGTTCTTTCTTGAGCGGCCGCGAAATGAGATGTGAATGATAAATTGTTGGAACTTTTACATACGAAAGTGATAACCTCAGCGCGTGTCGTTTGTGGCCTATTAAACTAATCTCTACAATAAAACTAGAAGTGTGAATACTGTGAATAAAGTAAGTAAAATAAAATATAAACATGCCCACGATTTCCGCGTGAATGTAGGTTTTTTAAAAATTCCGAGGGAACTTTTTGATTTATCGGGATAAATTGTAGCCTGTATCCGTGTCCAGGATGTCCCATCTTTGCACCAAATAAATGATGCCCAAAACTTTGTCCACGTAAATTTAGACCTCTGTTTATCTCCGGGATGCAATCGATTAGATGGAAAGGACGTGAAAAGGACAGACACACTTTAACATTTATAATATTAGTATGGGTTATAGTGTAATCTGTTTTATCTTAATGAAAAAAAAAAGGTAAAAGTAATCTTTAAAATTGCCACCCGCTCATTCATTCATTTCAGTAAAAGTTTATTCAAAAGCAAAACTTTCTACCGGACGATACCAAATTGGTTTTTATATTTTTAAGAAAGGTTAGCACAAGTGGGCGGTTCGGACATTTCGGAAAATTTATTTCCCATTAGAATGCAATTTAGAAAAAGATTTGGTCGGTTGAATGGCTATTCGTTGGCCTAGCAATATTGGATTTGGAATGAACATGTATAATTTCTGTACTTTATTGAAGCTTTAATTCAATAATCATTTTATTTATTAGACACACTTCGCATCTGGAAATTGCTGCAATTTATTTCCTCTCTCAAAGATACGATAATGCATCTTAATTTCGCATCTTTTGACCGCATGCTTTGCTATTATGTAGACCGTATGAATATTCTTTTGAATTACTTACTACAATTTGTTTTTGTGGTATTTTTGATTTTGGATTTTGTATTTGAAATGTAATTAGGTATGGCATGTTGCTCTAAATTTAAAGTTAGCTTTGAAATAAAGAATGGCGACGCCAGTCAAATCGCTTTCAGCGAAGTTGGAAGGAACGGAAGTCATATTATAAAAAACCGGCTAAGTGCGAGTCGGACTCGTGCACCGATGGTTGCGTACCTACCTTGGAAGAATACGTATAATTATTTTGTTGCTTAAATATTTACAACTGCAAAATAAATCTGTAATCCCAACAAAATTAAGTAGGCATATTATTTTGTAATTATTTTGTAATTCGACCCGTCTTAACTTGACAGACAGACAGATAATGTGATGCTAAGGATAATCAGGGATTAGTAAGGATTCTTCTTTCTTTCTTTTTGTGATACTAAATTCCAAAAACAATTTTTATATACATATTTAACAATATTAATTCCAAAGTTTCTTGACAGTTCTTCTGAGTAAAGGCTGTATTCAGAGTTTCGATTTAGTTGATGTGAAAGCATATTTGGATACCCATTGCCTATTCACCTGCAGTCTTATTATTATTTCCGCTAAGAGGTTGACTTGAGATTGGATAGTTTTCTCCTTATCTATTAACTATGTCATAGTCACAACACTTGCATATTTCTCACTCATCTCACGCACTATTTATAAGTACTTGTATTTTGGAGACAATAACTTACTGTAAATTGTACTCTGTATCATAAGTAATGCACAAACACACACACATCACGTTTTAGTGATCACTCGAGCCGCGGAGAGCTACTTACGATCATTGCGCGATCTGGACAATGGAGATGAATTATTAGATATAACTGTACGTTGTACGTGTAACGATTAACAAGCGAGGCGTTTATGTACATTGTACAAATTATCAAAACAATCTCTGTGTACACGTAAAGCCACTAGCCTTTATTATGTTAACAGAAGATTACCTATCGGTACTTCCGAATGGCGCTTAGATTTATAGGGACTGGAGATTTCAAGAAGAATCCGTTTTCTAATTGAGCTATCACTTTCTGACTTTTTCTTAGGTTTGAGGTGGGAAAAGTAGAGTTAACTATTATCAATAAAATCTTCGATTGGTTTAATAATAGGTACCTACTTAAATATTTGGATAGAATATATTTTCTGACCATAACCAAAATTTGCTTTTGCTGTGAGTTTCGTCCAATTAAGTATAGCAAACGCAGACAGCAGACAGGTCACGTTAATTTACGGCTGGTCATATGTAAACATTTGCAGCACCAGGGAACTGCCAATGCGTTGTGCGTTGTAGAATTTTAAGAAAATAGTTAGTCCGTACCTAGGATAACCCCATATATATTCAAAATAACCTGGAATAATAGGAAGTGAAAGAATTCCAGGGACAGGATTGCGTGTGGTCTCGATCGTGTAAAGGTTTGTTAATAGCTGTGCAGTTTGTAAATGAAATAGAAAAGATTCTCAATGAACAGTGTGGGCGAGTTCACTTGCCAATGGTTCAGAAGCTTAAGACGATTGTGGGTCGTAGAATTGCGGTGCAGGGAGGGCACTAGGTCAGGGGAAAGTAGTGGGGACTGCGTACGGTGCATACCACAATTACATCCGCACTTTATGCTCGTTGGATTAAGGCCGCTCTCGAATGCACATATTTGAATATTGGCCGGCTACTGGATGTTACACTTCAAAAGATACCTAAAAGTTATTGACGAAATGGCACTCGAGCCAATTACTCACAAATGTGACTCGTGAAAGTTATTTGAACAAGTTGCGGTGGTCATGAAAGGAGCGACATGAAAGTTTTACTACTGGCCTACACAAACACTGCAGGTTTCTTCTGCCACATTTACTCGTATTTACATAGTTATCGACAAAATGGGCTAAAATGAAATAACAAAAATTAAAAAGTTTAACAGAAGAATAATAAAACGATAAAACTAAGAAGATGTTATCAAAAATAGGCAAGTAAGTAGGCAAGTACACACATTTTTATATTCGGTATAAATTTCGAAATTGAAAATTATACTGAAATTGTGTTAGAAATATTGTATTAATTTTAAAGTATGTAAATTAGTCGAAAACTTACTTTCTCCAAAAGTTATTTTCTACATGAAATCCATACTTTCCATATTTTATTTTAAGCACAGGTCAACAACATTGCAAATTGCATCCAATTTGGTGCAATATTATTTTCTCCGGCTCGAGACTTTCGTTTAAAGTGATAACATAAATCCTGGTTAACACTTTTTATTCTTTGAAAAGGCTACAATGATTAGGCAAATATGTCCGTAAATCTCCGTAAACACTTCGCATTGCGCAGTCGTATAAGAATATGAAAGATGTAAGCTTAGTCTTAATAAAATAACTCGAAATTTAAAATACCCCCGACACAAAAACCTCTATAAGAAAACTAAAAAAGAGCTGATAACTTTCAAACGGCTGAACCCATTTTCTTAGATAAGAACACTCTCGATCAGACCACCTTTCAAACAAAAAAAAAACTAAATTAAAATCGGTTCATTCGTTTAGGAGCTACGATGCCACAGACAGATACATAGATACACAGATACACAAATACACACGTCTAACTTATAACACCCCTCTTTTTGGGTCGGGGGTTGATAATTAAGTTAACATATATGTATATCTTTACGTTATTGAGTTATATTAAGATTCGCTACATAATATATAAATAGCTATATTATTGACAGAGAGAGTAAAGCATCTTCAGCGCTATTGCTGAACTTTTACAACTCTCAAGTCATTATGAGGGAAATTGCACTTCCTAGTTATCTCAAGCATAATAAAATTTTGAACTTTCATGTAAAGAAATGCAATCTGCAGATTGCAAATAATAAATCTATGTTAACATCTTCATAAACACATGAATAGGCAAACCATAACACTCGGAATGTTCTCAATGGCTCTCTGCAGATGATGTAGACCGCTCTCACCTGAAAAGCCTAGGCAATCAATGGTAGACAATAACTGAGCCAACGCAGTAGTAAGACAACTTTCCCGTACAAATTACTAGTATTAGGAACTCATGTGCACCTTTTGATGCTTTTAATCCCTTTTAAATCGAACTCAGTTTAGATTACAGTTAAAATCAGAGTACAAACAAGTTGTTATACAAACTTTTATTTAACTTGCTGTAGCGAGAAGGACTGTGCGGGTGTGCGGAGCTTCGCCACCCCGATTGCCAGGTCGACCTGTTGCGAACTATGCCTGTTTTAGGGGACTAGACATTATGTCAATCAAAATCTTTAAGAGGGGTCTCTCCGTCACTCGCTCTATACAAACGTGGTTCCTGTTTCATTTGAATACTAAGCAAGCAAAGTCCATGAAATTTTGCAGACATATTCTAGAAACTATGTCTAGAACTAAATCTATATCTATGCCTGTGGTTTTCCAGATTTCTGTTAAAATATTCGGTTTCAAAGTTACGCGATCTTAAAAATTCACATACAAATCTTTGAGCTCCTGTAATTTTGAAACTACATATTTTTAGAAAAATCTAAAACACCACTGGCACAGATATTAGTTTCTAGAATATGTCTGCAAAATTTCATGGACTTTATTTGCTTAATATTCAAATGAAATTGGAACTACGATTGTATGGAGTAAGTGACGGAGAGAGCCCTGTTAAGCACGTGTTCTACCCCGATCCGGACTAAAATTAGGATTGGCTTGAGTTGGTCACTATTATTTCGATTTTTGTGAAACGTCTGCTTTAGAGCAGTCTTGTCTTCTATTTTCACCGAGTTGGGATTGTCGGTCGTGTGCGATATAACTTGTGCATCAAAAATGGAATCGATCAAATTAGAAAGGGACCTAAGTATAAATCCTTGATAAGTACACTAATACATTCAGCATGAAAGAATTATAAATATGTACTTAGGTGGAAATAAATCAAAGAGGTATGCTTTTGTCTTTTAAGTTCCCACTACACAGGAGTGCGAATAAACTAGAAACTATTTTAAGACAGTGTTCGCATGCGATTTTTTGCAGAGATAGCGAGAATCGCTGTACATGCTGCATGGCGATTCTATCACTAGGAGGAGCTCATGCGGTTTTTGTTTTTTGCACCTCTTGGATGATATCAGATTCAATAGCGATAACATAAATCGCGTGCACGTACCTAAAACTGCACTTCGCAACATTAGGTGATAGGTATAGGCACTAAATTGTTTATGAAATGTGTTTTATACATAGTGTTTCCTACACCTGTATAAAAACGGGACATTAATGAGTTTGTTAGCTTATATATTTTATGTTCAATTCAGTGCTTAAACATTTTCAGAACATTTTATCATGTAAGAACATTTTGTAGAAACTGCTATCAGTTTACAGAGGTATAAATGAATGTTAAGCAAATACATCGGACAATCACAGCGGCTAACTAGTACTTTATATAGTAAAACCAGCATTCTAAATAAGGAAGTGTGACGCCACGGTTGCATCGGCAGGCAGTGAAGCGTAGCAAAGCCTGAGAATCGTGTCGTTAGATCCATGTTAGAATATAGACTTTATGTCGGGGGCTCTAAGAACTTGGGCGCGGATGTAGGTGGCGCCCTCTACTGCAGCTGGAGCATGACCGAGTTGACCAGCCGACCCTCCAACAATTATTATTTCTGTGAAATCTACAAATATAGGTACAAATTAGACTTTCCTATTAGGGTTAAAACAAGTTGGCAAGACGTCAAAGCATTCGAGCTTAGGGCTCAACATGGTAAGTACTGAAATAAATTTTAATGAAGTATGAGTGGCTCTAATGCATCTCAGTCTTCCGGTAGTTAAGATACCATAACATGGAGAATGTTACGCAGTGCAGGATAAGTTAGTAGTATTAGATTAGCGCATACCTACCTGCTATTTTCATGGTCACTTAAAATTGAGATCGTACTCAAAGGAAAATATGTTATGCATACTATAATATTAAAAAGTTTGTCTATCTGCCTGCTATGTTTTAAAAACCTATCCGTTTAACCGTTTTAATGAAATTTGGTACAGATAATGCATCCCGGGGACAGACATAGGCTACTCTTTGTTGTGGAAAATCAAAGAGTTACCACAGTATTCCAAAAATTTAAATCGGAAATAAACAATTGTGGTCTTCATCTATTTTGCTTTATAGTATACGTAAATTTAAAAAGACCTAGGTAAATCCGCGCAGACGAAGTCGCAGGCTTATCAAATATGCGTGTATATTTAGTTAATTTTAGGTAGTTGCAAACTGATATCTTACTGTAATTTTTATAGTACTAAACTCCAGAAAGGATAACGCCTTTCTGGAGTTTAGTAACCTGCTGTTATAAGAATAATTTATGAAGAGGATCGATTGAGTTAATACGAATATATCTGTTTGTTGCTCCATAATTTAGCAATGCCTTCGATTTACATAAATGGGTGTTATAAATTTCCTCTGATCACGAATGATCCTTTGATATCAGTTTGATTTAGCTTTATATTTATTTTACCATCCATTTAAATTATTATCATGTCTCACGTTACAAATGACATAATTATTGATACTAATATATATTAAAAAGATACAAGATTAAAATCTCTATCGTTCAACTTGTTTACATTTTAAGCGTGAAGTGTGAACCATCAATAATATTTGGTCAATTATTTATCATGTAAGCAATCGACGTCTTATTGGATGATCGCCTGAGGCTGTGAAGGTGGTTTTGTATCTGGCAGATGATAAATATGAGAATCTTTATTGTGATATGTGATGCTTAGCACCTGTCGATCAGTGAACATTGACTCCCAGTATTGATACATGATGCAAGATTTCATCAAAATATTTCCTTTGAAATTTTAATCGAATCCGCATACCACGCATATCATTTTATACATTACTAGATGATATACTACTTACTAATATTATTATAAGTGCGAAAGTGTGTTTGTTTGTTCGCTTGCCCTTCAATCACGCCGTAACGGAGCAACCGATCAGCGTGATTTTTGCGTGGATATAGTTTAGAACTTGGAGGGTGACATAAGCTACTTTTTATTCCCCGAAAAGGCTATACCACCCTAGCCAAGTGCATAGCAGAATTCACACAACTTTGAGAACATTATGGGGAACTCTTAGGCATGCAGGCTCTTTTCTTCTACCATCATCCTTTCTTTTACCATTAAAGTTATATTTTGTTGCTTAAAACGCACGTCTAACTCCAAAATATTACAGGTGCGTGCTCGGGATCGAACTCCGGAACCCCTACTGGGAGGCTGACATCTTAACCACTAGGATATCACCGCATCTATGAGTATCGTATATTATACTTTATGATATAATATTTGTAATGGACTATAAATGAGGCTACCGGTTCCACCACAATGCGATCTGGGAGTACAGTTCAGTGCTTTAGCTATGATATTACGAGTATAAAAACCTGATGCTGACTTCAACCGCACATTCTTAGATTACAAGGAAGAAATATTGCTATGGGAGAAAATAACCTATTATTATTTCTATGAGTGAGAAAGTATTTCAAACCGACATGTGTACCTGTTGGTTGATATTGATCTATTATGTTTCTTATTTTATAATCTTGCCAAGCTAAGGTGAAGATAAACGAAATACCACCGAAACATATTTTTTTATAGAAAACTTGTGTAGTTCTTTTCTTTCCGAGTGGATTTAGGATGAGTGAATTTTTTATGCATTCTCTATTTTCTGAAATACCTTATCGTTTTCTATTTGTGCCTTTTGTTGAAACAGACACACGCAAAGTTCTATTTGCTTTTAAAGAAACTGTAAATGAAGTTTTGTTTTTACTAGATGAGGCTCGTGACTTATTCCCCGTGGAATTAAGTTCTTTAAAATCCCGTGAGAACTCTTTGAATTTCCGGGATAAAAGTAGCCCACATCCGTCTCGGGAATGCAAGCTTTTCTTCAAGAGTAAGTAGTTAAACGTATTGGTTATGTAAAGATAACAGACAGGTACACTTTTGCGTTTATAATAATAATAATTAGTGTGGTTTCTGAGAAAAATACCATTTCTAACATACCTATATCAAAGAGATTAAAAATAATTCATCAAATAAATGCTTATACTATGCTGGGCGTACTATTATGATTTTGGATCGGAACAAAATTGTAAGTTACGTTATCCAAGATCTATATCTATGAAAAGACGATAACTTTAATAGTTTAACGTCAAAGTGCGAGCGGCGACGTGCGCGGGATGCTAGTTACGGCAGGTCATCGACCTCAGGATATTCCCGCTCCTGACAGTTGCGATGTAATGAGCCTTATTGACTGTAATAAGCCACTATATTACTAAAGGAATGAGAGGAATAAAGTCGTGAGTGAGAGCCTAAAGAAAAAAGAGAATGAGAAAGGCAAATGATATAGAAGGAGTAATTGAAATAAACCCGCGTTGCAATTAGATATGATATTCGTTTCGAGAAATATAAGCTCTTGTTACGACACTCCATAGTCAATTTATAGTATGTAATGGTTGTCTTACTTTTATTATGCGTAATACGGTTTACTCTTAAATACTTGAAGAACCCCTTATTATTATTAAGTACATCTGTCTAGTGCCTATAGTGACTCTTTTAGAAATAGAAATAGAAAGATATTATTAAAAAAAAAAATTTGAATCGTCATAAGAATCAACCACTGTTTCGGAATGGCCTTCCTACTAAGACAAACCAGCAAAAACACTCGATACTCTTTGAAATAAGTGTGTCCGAAAAGTGTGTGTGTGTTTTTTTGATAAATTCTCTACAACTCAACTATTACTGATTTTTATTACCAATACAAAGTTTACATTCTGGTGACTGATGTAATATACTTTTTTCCCGCTAAGACATAGGATTCATCTCAAACCACCCCAACGATGTCGCGGGTCAAAGCTAGTTAACTATAATAATGTAAACATCAAGACCTACGCGTTCTTTTATGATTTTTTTCCAATTTTATGGTTGTCGGTTCAATAAGAATTATTATGTTATGCGACTTATTATCGGAATATCTCTACTATAAATGCTATACGTAGGTTTATCACATTAAGTTTCAATTCGCACCATTGGTTCGCCATTCCAGACCAGTCAGTGTTGATCTGTAAAGGTATTGATAGACGCAACGTGCGACGGCTGCGATCTGCGATGGCAAGTCACAAGTGGATTTATACAGGTAACTAGATAAGTACAGCGGTTCTTTGGTGCATAAGAACGTAAACCTACACTTAATATAAAATTGCAAAAGTCGAATAATCCATACTAATATTATAAATGCGAAAGTGTGTCTGTCTGTCTGTCTGTCTGTCTGCTACGTTTTCACGGCCCTACCGCTGAACCGATTTTCATCCCGGGGAAGGAAATAGGCTACTTTTTATCCCGGAAAATCAAAGAGTTTCTACGGGATTTAAAAAAAATCGAAATCCACGCAGACGAAGCCGCTGGGCATCCCCTAGTATTCAAATAAGAATAATGTACCGGCTTATTTGGTGCGCAAAAACGCACTGCTTGATTTTATAATAATGCTGCGTGTAGTATATGCTGCATTTATTCATATTGCTTATACGCACTAAGAAATTCCTATCTTAAAGGTGTTCACACTGCGGGACCCGCAATGATTTCGCGCCGCCATTGCGCGGTTCTCAGTGTGACGTGCTTCAAACATTGTACCTGTATCAAACCTTACAAAAATTTACTCGTATCAAAAACTGCGCATGCGTGCGTGCATTTCAATACTCTGCCGTGCAGTCGGCATCGCGTTTTGTGTCTGTCCAGGCCTTAAGACGCAATAAAAAACCTTGAGTCATGCTTTCCCAGCGATCGTCTTCACTATAGAGCGAGGGACATTAGCCTCTTTTGCCAAGAAAGCTAACTAAATCGACACTTTCCAGAAATTATCTCAAATTAATATAAGATTAGAAATGCAACTTTATTAGCTGTTTAATTTTATTAGAAATCCACGAAGTGAAAGCTTATTTATTTAGCTTACTTAAATGCAAATGCATTTTATATTGAAACGCAATATGTGGTCATCGGTTAGAATGTTTGTATTTCTATACAAATATTGTATCAAATTTTATTCATCTCTCCAGGTTATAATGATATAAGACACAAAATACTTACGGCTAGAATTTTTATATCGAGATTATACTAAATAAACAAACAATCTTTTGAAATTTCTCATAATATAATGTTTAAAACGTAGTTATTCCATAAAGTGTGGTTACTTTATGGAATAACTAAGTTCTCTTAAGAATATTAATAATAGATACATTTCAACTGAAGCGTATAAAAGTTTTTTCTTTAGTAGTTAATATTTTATGTTTACGATTTAAATCATAATCGGTTGTATGAGAAAATATGAAATATTATAATTTTTAACATAAGACTCAATAACTCGGTAAAAGTAATATTATTCACGCGACGCGCACGATCATACTTCACTCTCCATATAAAAGACATCAACGAGTCAAAAGCTACGAGCCAACGTATAATAACGAAAGTGAATTAGGGGAAAGTGTTCAAATATCCTTAATAACATGGTAATGATATCCAAAAATTTCACATCAAATAGTATTTCATAGCCAGTTTATCATATTACTAGCTTATACCCGCGACTTCGTCCGCGCAGACTACACAAGTTTAAACCCCTTTTTTATCCCCTTAGGGGTTGAATTTTCAAAAATTCTTTCTTAGCGGATGTCTACGTTATAATTACTATCTGCATGATACATTACAGCTGTTTAGTGGTTTGAGTTGCGCGTTGATAGATCAATCTTTTAGTCAGTTTTTTCAAGATTTTTATAATTTTCTCCCGACCAAGTTGGGGCGGGTCTTCTAGTTAAATATTAGAATAAGGTGTACAAATAATATTGTTAAGCATTATAAACAGACATTAGCAACATTCATAAATTTATATAGAAATGAAATGAAATATTTATTTTCATATAGGACAACTTATGTACCACTTATGATATGTCAAGACTCAACCGCTGATTTGTATTAATTTTATTTGACGCTAATCACACACGTATGATGCGTGATTGTATTATTCGGTATTCGCATACAAAAAATCAGATGACAATGGTTGCAATGATGAGTAAAAGATCTTCTTTTTATTTTTTATTTGGACGTGGTGTCCACTAATTTGTAATTATCGGCGTAAAATCGGCGCGATGCCGTGACGAAGCATGCCATCACTAGCGAAAAGGGTAACGGGTCGTTATAGTGTTAGCGTGGACTGATACTATCAGCAACAGTTAGTATCTCTAGATAGCAAACAACTTATATTAATTAGTCATATTAATAGCATTAAACTATGTCACAATCTGCGTTGTTCTATGGACTAGGTATGTGTATATTCTTGTAACATTTGTGGATCTCAATGTGGTTTTTTCACATAATTCAAAACATCACTACTCATATTATCATAAATGTAAAAGTGTGTTTGTTTGCCAGTTTGTTGGTTTATTGATTTGTTAGTTTGTTGGTTTGTCGTTTAATCATGTCGCAACCGAGCAACGGATCGATCTGATTTTTCGCATGGGTATATTTAAAGTCCTAGATAGTGATATAGGTAACTTTTTATCCCGGGAAATCAAAGAGTTCCCACGGGATTTTTAAAAACCTATATAAACGCGGACGAAGTAGCAGGCATTAGTTAGTTTACAATATAGTCAAACTGAGATAGCGATATTTGGCAACGATGGTGTAATACATAATTTTATGACTACTAATTATTACTACTAAGTATTAATAACTTTTATGTCTTATACGGTGTTGGTAACAATAGCAAAATACGGTAGTTTTATGATGTATCTCCTATCTGCTAGTAGGTGATCACTACATTATTACGCTGTGTAAGAACGTGACCGCCGCGTTGTACTTATACGAGCATGCTGTATATTTTTTCTCACATACCTATCCTATCACCTTTAATATGTTTGAAGAAATTTATTCAATACAAAGTTATTTAAAAAATATTTAGCCTGCAATAACTACAATCACAACCTGAATATAAGTGATGATCCCTTATATTCAGGGTGTGATTGTAGTTAGTCCATTATATTAGTCTATAGTATTAAACTAGCATTAAATTTGTACAAATTAATTAATAATGTCCGTCACTTTATCCGCATAGGTTTAGGTTTTTAAAAAATCCCTTAGAAAATCAATGATTTTTCGGTACAAAAAGTAGCATTATGTCGTCCCTGGGATGTAAACTAACTTCGAATTTCGTCAAAATTCTTTAAACAGATTTACCGTAGTCGCCGCAGACAGACAGGCACACATTTGCATTTATATTATTAGTGTAGATTATTAAACAATATTTTAATAGTCCATAGTTACTAATAAATCTACATTGTAAAATCGTTCATGTGGTAGGTAACTGTCTGCAACCAAAGGTTCTTACGTCATACATCCATTGATTGTTATTGTTCTCGATACAAACATAATATTGACTCTTGTAGACATTACACTATACTATTGTCTCTTACACAGATTAATTGCATGAATCCTCTGCAGTTGGAGTTAATGTCCAAGAGCCAGTAATAACATAAATTCGGACGACATAGCCCAGTTTTTCCTAACGGCTATAAAAGGAACGAAGCCCACTTTAATAAAGATAAGTTAAT
Organism: Maniola jurtina; assembly: GCF_905333055.1. Taxonomy (NCBI): domain Eukaryota; kingdom Metazoa; phylum Arthropoda; class Insecta; order Lepidoptera; family Nymphalidae; genus Maniola; species Maniola jurtina. Next base: position 9,784,543 of record NC_060032.1, read on the forward strand.
GGTGATCGCGCGTTGTTTCTAATTGTGTAATAATTGCTCACATCTGCTCCCAGGGCTTATTAGCTCTATTCCCATCGACTAACATTAACAAATGCATTACCGTACGCAGTTTTTCATGCCATAACCGCGGGAAAGACTCGTGGGTGATTAATAAATCGCCATTGTAATGTCCTATAACGTACGATGGCGCGGGCGTATCGAAGAAAAAATATGTGTATTTATCGACATGCTCATGCAACAGTATAATGGTCATTGAAAATAGCTACATGTAAAACAGTAGAGTAATAAATTATATTACATTTTTTATCTTTACATTATGAAGAGGTGGCTTTGATTAAAATAAGTTAAATTATATTAATGAGAATCTATTGAAGCCTAAAGCTTATGTTTATGTAGAGTATAATAATTATTATATACAATGCAATTAAAAACCTCAATGGCGATCTAATTAACGTTTTCTACCAGATGCTATAAATTGTAGGCAGGCAAAATTTTGTATCACAAAATCTTCTACAAATATAAATATAAGATAACATAACCGGTAGGTATCCTTTGCGAATGTTGTAAATCCAGCCCACCCGACTAGTTAAAGTTGAACGTAATTGATGTAATATAAACTGGTTTGATTCATCTTTTAGCCTCAAGCTAGACCATCCAAGCAGCGTATGCGTAAGCAGTCGATACCAGATTACTACATACACTATTATCATATGTTTTTTTCTGTCATATTGACTTTGATTTCGACTGTCTGCAAACTGATATTTTGCAAAAAATTATGATATGTACTACTTGTATAAATTTAAATTTTGTTTTAAATTTTATTCGACCAGTTGCTATTATCAGGAATCACAATATTTTCATTATCATTACTTACACTGTTATTAAATGAGATTTCATTTAAAATTTTTTGCTTAAATAAGTATTAAAATTTTTTGTGTTGCATGCATAGATATAGAAAATTCTGCATCAAAGGTGGCAAAAAATAAAATGTATCATATAGGTATTTGACACATCCTTTTGAATTATTCTTAACTTTTAACGAAAGCTACGAAGTTTGTTTGTCTTTTCCATATCTTTCATACAAACTGGATGGCAAAGAGCGTAACATGACCATGAAAGTTTTCTATTTCTAAGTAAAAAGGTGTGATAGTTTTAGAATATTGTTCAAGTCACGACGTTGGCGGTGTCATCGCTCTTTGAAATTGTAAGTTCGCTCGTGATTGTTTTTATTTATACTTTATCCGGTCGGGATAAAAAAACAAATATCTTAATGTAGCTATCTTTGGTAACTCTTTTTAATTTTTTTGTCGGCATTTTATTTGATATGGAACTTGTAACGACCTCCGTTCTAATTATTTCTAATTAAGTATTAGTAACGAGTTTTTTGTTTCACTTAAATCATAACACGAGTATGAGCACGTTCAATATGTAATTTAAAGTTCCGCTGAATGTAAGTTAATTAATAAATTAGACTAAAAATATATTCTTTACCCGGATATTGGACGGATACTTGGAACACTAGTGGAACTTCATACTTCTGTGCCTTTGGTGTTTTTGATTCTGTATGAAACATGCTACACAGCAGGCTCTGGCCATTGTAATTCATTTAAGTCTAACAAGATTTCAAAATCTTGTCGTTTCAAAATTTTTAAATGCTAAACGTTAAGTCTAAATCGGCCTATCAATACAAGCAAAGGCCTCTTATAACTTCAGTGAAAACGTCTTTAAAGTATGCTTGTTGTAGACTATGAGCTTACGTTACGGTTGATGGCTTAACAAATATTTCCCGGCGTGGGTATAATACCGAATTGTGAGTGCTTCGAAACGGTTCGCGTTCGCTCGTGGTTTTGATAATTTGGTCGCTGGCCCGTTATTTCCCGAGTAGGCGCAGTTTTGCCTTCAATTATACCCTGTATATAGGTATCTGTTGTAGGTGGTTAGGCAGCACTGAATAGGGGTTTTGGAAATATTTCAATAAGTAGGCATTAATATTATGATAATTGATAATGCGCGTATCATGTTAAATGTGTGTGGTGGTGCATGTAGGTACCTAAGGTCGTAGATAATATTTCAAATTAACCAACGTGTGAGCCAGTGCTTGGAAAATATATGTATGTAAAAACAAACAGATATTAAAGTTTTTCAGATCGATCTGAAAAAATCTAGGAGTGTAAGAATCTAGAGGTTCTACAAAATTGTATGAATTCTGAGCTTTTTGTTTTCGAATCGGTATTCAGTTTTTTAATTTATAATGCGATTCTGGATGTGTAAGGCTGATCTATATGTAGAAAATAAATTAATAAAATAAACGAAATTGATCATATAGATGTTCTAATTTTGAATGAGATGTAAATATTATATTAATAGATATAAATGGAACTTTTTTCCACGGTGATTACGTAACTGATCTTTGGATATCGAATTGATAGTTTTACTATCTGTATTTCTAAATATTTTTATTACAAAATGCTAGTCGCCCATACCTTATGTATTACTATCTTCTAAGTATACCTAAAGAATACCATTCTAATGTACACATTGCGTTAATTTTCCAGGGCGCGCGGGAAGTGTCGTTTGATTGTAGTTTTTCCTATTTACTCAGCCTGTTTGCTCTACAATGTGCACTCACGGAGGTTAATAACCCAGTTTTCCTTTCTCATGTATTGTTTGTTTTCCATTCAGTCCTATTTAGCACCATCTATGGCGACTTTTGCATAATATCTCGTTATTATGAAAGAAAAAATTAAAACATAGAATGACTACGCTTATTTAACTTTAGGATTGTTTGGCATATAGGTACAATATATAATGTGTTATTTGTTTTAAAATAAATAAATAAACCTGCATAGAATACAATGTCTGAATTATAATTATTAATTCTGTATTTCTTACTCTACATTTAAATAGTAGGTATAACAAGTGTAAATTAAAAATTTATAACACCCCCGACGATCCAAAGTATTTGAGTTTTCCAAAACATCATTTTCAAATAAATAATTATGTATTTAGGCAACGTCCATCTTGACAGCTTGACATTTGTCAATTGACATAATATTAAGAACCTAACGGTTATCTAACCTTCTTTTCTACAAGAAAACTAGAAAAGAGCTGATAACTCTTAAACGGCTGAACCAATTTTTTTGGATTATAGCTAAGAACACTCTCGATCAAGCCACCTTTCAAACAAAAAAAACTAAATTAAAATCGGTTCATTCGTTTAGGCGCTACGATGCCACAGACAGATACACAGATACACAGATACACAGACACACAGATACACACGTCAAACTTATAACACCCCTCTTTTTGGGTCGGGGGTTAAAAAGAAAAGACCCGAGTCACTTACTGACGAACCACGTCCAGCTATTGAATATTGTAGAAAGCTATGCACAGATTCAGAATACAGACAAGGAATAAGGCCGGAATTTTCGAAATTCCCACGGGATAGAGTATAAAGATGATTAATATTTTTGCCAAGCCAAGCTGCGGGCGGTCGCTAGTATTTTTAGATTTTATCCCTCTCATATTTTGTTTTTATGAAAGAGCCTCAGATCTTACGAATTTTGTAAGACTAAGACATAATTTATTTTTGACATAGGCATCATCCCAATTATGATAAAGTAATTTATTGCAATTGTTATCTAGGGATTTATAGTTGGGGCACGGGCTAGAATGCTAGATAGCCGGGAGAGCCGCGGGAGTGGAGTGCTCGGAAGAGCGGAATGTGCGCGCAAGGTCATTGCGCCCTGCGCGGTCATGCACATACCCCTCCCCACCCCGCGACCCACCCCCCGCACAACCACATTGTCTAGCGCGATCAGCTGCGGGATAAAAGGGAACCAGCTAAAAGCCGATAGGAAACGTTTCAATGCAAAATCCCTTTTTATTTTCCCCATCACGAGCGCGACCGCCGCCCGCCGCCGGTGATTATGTTCCCCATTCTAATCTCATTTTCTAAACTAAGCTACGGAGCAAAAAGACCGAACCCTTTGATTTATTTACAGTGCTTGCTCTAACAAGCATTTATGCCGAGCCTTATGCGTCCAGCGCGCTTTATGTTCGGAGCACCATTAAGCAGTAAAGATTAATCGCTAGACATCGTGCACCAGTAATATGGTATAGGCACTTTCACACTTAACCGTTACGATTCCCTTTAAAACATGACTATATTAACTTACCGTTTTGGCGATCACAAGCGACTCTGCGTTTTTATAGTGTCATAAAACTCATAAGCATTCAATCGAAGTTTAATGTACTCTTTTTAAAAAAGTATTTTCATGTATTAGCTGCTACATTAGGCTGTGGTTGCCAAACGGAGTGGGTACCGTTAAAGTAAAAGATATTCTTATAAACCTTTTCCATAATTTCACACAAATTCTTACTGTATTTGTTATTCATGGTTCTTTACCTATATGGGAGTCGTGATTTTGAATTATGCTTTGGTGTTTTACGAATAGATACTTACTTATGATATCATTCACATACCAAAAGAGCAGGAGATTGACGTGTCTATACCGTGATATTGAAAGGCTTCGGCTGCGACTAGTTATTTCTGAACCGGAAAAGCTATACCACCAAGTGATTTAGTTTTCCGGTACGATGCACCAATTAATGGTACGAGTCAATGAAATTGCCCTAATAAGTCCATTTCATTTAAATTTTTCTCTACTTAATTTTGAAGAGTGACTTAAACCACTTATTGCTCTGTTTTTATGAGTATAACGACTTTAAGTACAAGGCTCTGGGTTTTGTTTCAAACTGGGTTTTAGAAGATTTTTTTTTTTAAAGTTTTGCAAAATTAGGTGTCTAGTCTGGTGAGAGGCTTTGGTTGTACTAAATTGTTACCACCCTATAGCCGGGCTGCTAAGCGATTTAGATTTGCATTACGATGTCGATTAAAAACCAGTTAGAGATTCGATTCCATGTTAGACTACATCGTCATATTTTACCATGAAGAAGGATCCTAGACCTTAGTTAAGGGCTGACTTGTGGTAGGATTAAAAAAATGTCCTAATATAAGAATGAATCTATATAGAGCAAGAAATTCAACGACTTCAAGAATCTTCAAGGAGTCGAAATCGTCGTCATTTATTAGTCTATTAATAAGGTGTTAAAGCTTTTGGTATGCAGCATACCGCCAGTTAGTTGGGCGGCGATGTCGAGCCATTTATTTGTTCCCATCGGCGCCAAAGGAACGCAGCAAATAAATAACTTGAACGCTCTCATGTTACTTTGACTCCACATAAGCGTTCCAGTGTCGGAGAAAATGTTTAAAGGATATAGCTTGGTATGTAGTCCTGACGACTTTTCTGGCGGATCGGTGTGATTAGCAGTCTTGAAAACAAGGTGTCTCGAGTTTGATTAATTAGGGTGTGTTTATGAAAGTATCGTTTTTGATTTGTTCATACTGCTAGCGATTGGTCAATAATTAGGCTAGACTCTTGAGACTCAGTCGCGTCCATCGATCTCGCGACCAAATACATATTATGTTCTACAATGCGACGCTGACAAAGCAGTACCGACATCGGCGCAAAAAGAATGTATTGCCAGGTGATTTAGCATCATGAGGAAATCTAGAAGAGGTGCACCAAACGGCTGTTACATCCATTTCAGGTTCAAATGTGTGTTCAACTTAGACTGCACTTAGACTGAAAATACAAAATCTATACAAATATCTCCGTCTATACAATTTTTGTCTGTGTGTTCAAGCTAATTTTCGAAATTAATCAACCGATTTTGAGGATTTTACTCATGCTACAGCTTAACGATATTAAAAAAAGCTATATTCCTTTTGTAGAAGAAAAGGCTGTTTAGATAAAAATCGAATGAACTAGTTTTTGTTTAATTATACAAACGTATAAAAACCATATACTATAACTTGACCACGACAATTGTTTTGGACTAAGAGCCAGCTAAGGTCAGACCTCAGTTATTAACAACAAGCGACTATGACTCCTTTGATGATTGACTTCCTATGTTTTTTTCCTGTTTTCTCCCAAAACAAACATGGTCCAAACTTCATAGTCACTGATCGATCTTCCCTGTGTTTGGGGCAATACACAGACAAACTTTCAGCTTTTATAAAATAAGGAACGTCTAGCCCTCGGTGGATCTCGAAATAATGAATATATAAATAATATATTATAGGATATGCGAAATTGGAATGCCTCACATTGTATCGGTTAGAAAGTAGAACTTTATTGACTTTTACGCAGAGAAAAGTAAACACGATCTACTTTTAATTCAAATAAAGTTTAAACAGTTTACGATTACCTATTTAAAATTTTATTAAAACAGTTGGATGCTGAGAATTTATAACCAATAACATTGTTTAATGATGGAAAGTTAATAGTAACCTGTTAGTTATAACTGTAATTTATAACACTTTATCATGGTATTTTCTTGGTACCTAGGTGTTCAACTAAGAAACTCATTAATCTAACTAGTTGATATTTGACAAGGAGCATTTTATTTTAAAAACTTATAGAACATGCATTCCATGGTTTTATAATTAGTATCAAATTAATAAATGTACAGGAAGAAATACGTTTTACTACTTAATAAAAAAAACACTTTGAATACTGTTTTTTACCAACAAAATAATCTTATTTTTCTTTTGTTCTGTTACAGATATTGGAGCACAAGACTACACGTTTTAGTTAGGTAAGTTTCTGAACTACATGTTCTAACTACGACTGACTGACTGACTACGGGCTGACTCACCTTTTGAGCAAGAATCAGAACGTTTATTCAGCGTGGTAATGCTGTCATTCTATAGGCATTGATAGCAAGATTGTCCTGTCTATCTAATTAGGTTACTTTGGCACAAGTTTTATTGTAACATCTATTTATTTAAAGACAAGAAAATTGATTACGAGTTAGACATTAAATGTAAGTAATGCAAGGAAAAACATTTAATTTGCTATAATCCGCTAAACCAGATGAATTGGCAGGGTACAAACCTGCTGCATGTGATATGCACTGTTAGCGTTCCCGCTACTAGGTAAGTAAGTACATAATGTCGGGAAGCTACCATCACACTACAAACACCACACAAATCCTCTAAAACTTACTCTTGAAGAACATCTAACATTTGTAAATATAACAAAACAACTCAAATCTCTTCGTAAAAAATAGAAAAAATAGTGCTAACAATGCATTTTATGAGCCTAAGCTGAACTTTAACTTCTATTCTTCCCGCGGGTCTAGATACGACTTGTGGTTTTATGACTTCACACGGCAGTTAAGGCTTTCAAAGAGTGTGCCTAGGTTTATTTTTTATGTTCACTATTTTATTCAGGAGAAAACTAAAGTTGATACAATGTGACGGGCCCATGAGTTAGGTTCAAGACACTAAACTAAACTTTTATTTTTTAACAATGCAATGCAGAATGAGTTTGTTTTTCAATGTAAAAAACAAACCAAAAGATTTATTGCAAGTGAGAGTGTTATAATATACAATAGGGCACAGTCTGTAGGTACTTAGTCTTAAAGGCGATGGTCGTAGACTGGATCCTCTACAAGTAAAGCATACACTCTACTGAAATTCGCGAAATCTGTGGAACATCTTCAAAGCTCTAAGCTTAAGAGAAGTATATCTTTGCACTCTGCCCAGCGCTTTCCATACAAACGTAGTTTGATTCTCGTTCGAATATTGAAATTTTGTTGATACATTCTAGAATTAATATTTGTGTCTGTGGTTTGTCAGATTTCCATAAAAATGCGTAGTTTCAAGTTGCACTGGTTCAAACATTTGTATGTAATGTTTTACACATGTTAGTATAAACGGTAAAATGTAAAAGTTTGGTCCAAAGTTAACAAAACCACAATTGAAACCAATTTTATTTTTATTGGCGGTCAAAGTTTAACGGTAATAATCGTAACGTAATGGAGCTAAGAGTAAAGTAAGATTTTGAATCGCAGGTTAACTTGCTGTTGTTTCTTGCTGTTTGTTAACTTTTTGCGCAGATGATAGTGTTTTACATAAACAAAGAAGAAACACTTTTGCAGACATGAAAACAAGGAGTTGAAAAATCGTTCCTTCTCCAACCTACAAAATAGAATTGTAGAGTCGTGCAGTGGGTAGGTACCTTTATGGCCATATTGAACGTGAATAGTACTTATGTGGGCGGAGCTGGACGGCTTTTATCTCTGATGATTAATTGCTTTTGAATTTGCACTTGAAAAATTACATTAGCTACGTTTGATAAATGAAATCTTGAATACTTTGCCAGTGAAAGTGAAGGTATTGAGTTTTTCGGTGCCTTTTTATTCGATTATAATATATTGGCGCTTGTACGCTTGACACGTGACCTAAAGGTAATGACGATGCAGTTTCGGATAGAAACGCGTTCATATTGAAGGTGTATGGTATTAAACTCATATCCCAGATTCTACGCGGCATCGTACCAGAATGCCAATCGCTTGGCAGGCCGGTTAGTCTCTGACTGACTGAAGTAAGGTAGTTGATGACAAGTTGATGCCGACCCCTCTCACATCTAGAAATTTACTTTTGTTCCAATGATCACACATCAAAGAATGAGAGTCGAGGAAATCATCGGTAGGAAAGTAAACTTTAGTCATAAATAAAAGTTAAAAATATTGAATAATAAAATGTTATTTGAATAAACATATATAAATCAATACAAATCTAAAACCTCTAACATTATTTTTTATATAACACCATTTTTAAGCTATTTATTTGAAGCTGTATAGCTTATACATGCTGTGCTGTATATGTGCTGTATAGCTGTATATATAGCTGTTTATTTGAAGCTATTGACTCAAGAATTTGTTTACGTTTCACACTGACTAATACGCACATCACCATAATTTTCATGACGAAATCACAAGTTTCACCTTGCAAGGTTGCCCAGAGTCACTACACTCATCACAATGTTAAGCTTATACTCTCCTTAAAAACAGGTACTCTATAATGAACTATTAAGCTTATCAGATCTTTAAGGTTTTAATCTTAGAAATTACGAGTGCATTACGATAAAAAGCTCAATGGCTATCGTTAAAATTTTATTATATCTTTAATTGTTACACGGGTGTTATCTGTGGTCATTCTTTGGTATTGTTTCTTCAGTTCCCACAAAAAGTTACCACATTAAGATATAATTGTTTGGTTATATTAAATTTTGAATGTTACAAAGATAAAGATACTCAGTTTGGATAAGCAATTAGATTGAAGCGAAATGCAATTATGTTCAACAAAAATTCACTTGACCTGAAGAAAAACTTGAATTTGAAAGCTGAAAAGCTGGGCTTCCAATTGGTTCCTATAATAAGAAGGATCAAGAGCTAACATGCAAGCTAGAGTCGGCAATGAAATGCTAATGCATCAGCAATACTGAAAGTGATGTGTCCTTTGATCGCACATTTTTATGAAGTGCCAAACGCTGCCCAAGCCACTTGCATTTTCGCTAATTATTGCGTTTCTTGCGCCTTTGAAATCCCTTTTGGTCGTATGCAACCTTCTTTATTGAACTCTCTTAACAAATCTGTGTTCTTAGAGATAGGGCCTGTGAGGGCCGGGCCACACCATCGTTATCTTACATAAGCTCAAATTGTCTCTGCACATTATCCTCAACACTGGTCTGATCGTTACATACCTGGCCCATAGAAATTTTCAGCTTTTATAAGAATAAGAAATGTTTATTTTGCTAGAATATAGTATATAATTAAAATAACGAAGGTCTCGCCCCTTACATGCTCTCAGTCCTTTTAGCTTATCTCTTAGTTAGAAGTTAAATGGACTGGCAGTATTATACCTCGGGCGAGCGTGACCTATCGCATTATGTTAACTTGTAATAACATATTTGTTTTGACATCCATTTACCACATTTCCGTCTTTCACACCGATGTAAAACAGTAGAAATTATGTACGATCACGTTACGCAGATAAAGTTGTTCAAAAACACCCCCGAGCTAAGTGTATTAAGTTGTTCTACCATCAAATTACTGTACATTGTTGACTCGCAATGTTGTTATTATGTTTCAACTTTACCATCATATTTGTCCACCGATGGAAGTCCACTGCTGGATCTCTTGTAGGGACTTCCATACGCCATGGTCTTAGGCCGCATGAATGCAGAGTCTCTTTGCGACTCGTTTGATGTCGTCGGTCTACCTAGTAGGGGGTCTGCCATCGCTGGACTTGCTGGCGCGAGGTCGCCTTCCCCACCGTAACCTTGGGATCCCTACACCAGCCCGGCTAGCATGGGCAGTAGATAAAAATGATATCCCCCGATTATATCCACTGATGTCATAGAAATCACTTGTAAATAGGTAGTTCACTTGGATAAAGGATTACCTGAATGGATAAATGCGACATCAAATCTCAATGTTTTGCCTACCAATGTTGTCACGATTTACACTTATAGTGCGCTGTTGTCAGACTTATATGAGCTATCGCTTTTACCCGAACGGAGGTTCCCTGAAATAGACGGAGATAACAATACCTAGTTGACACATGGATGTACAAGAGCGGCAACAAGTTATGACTACTTCTAATCTTATAATTATATCTCTATGGTAGTTCATGTTAGACTGTGACAACCTGTGCCTGTGTTCCATCAAGTCACAAAAGTATTTGTATTTGCTCGGCTATGGCACAAAGATTTCAACAAAGAAAGTACATAGAACTGTAATAAATGTACCTACTCATCGGAGACAACAAATGATAGAATTCAACAATGTTCGCGATGAACATTTTCTATAGAAGAAAAGGCTAACCCATTTATAAATGTCGCCGATATCTGCTAAGACCTCTTGCCACGTGTTAGTTGTCAGAGAAGGCGAAGCATTCCAGCCGGGTCCCAAGATAAACACGCAACTCGCAAGTTATTTGCATAAAACCAATAAGTCGTCCAAAGCTATAGAATGTAAAGTGTCTATGTGGAGAATCCTACGGGCCTACCACTGTTTTATTATGGCACATATTTATGCAACTCGAATAAATATAGCGTGCGAGGTTTTATTTTTGTCAATATTACAAGACAGTGTTTTGTATGTTAATTTTTATGTGCCATTCTGTATTGCTGCACGAGAGTTCTTTAGGGATAACTGCAGGAAATATTATAAATATCCAAGATATTAAAATGAGACCACTTGACTCACCAGTCTGACTAATAAACAAAGCCTACGCAGTAGGTATGTTATTCATAAAGCGAGCGTAGGTTTTTTGTAAATAGAAAAGCAACAATTATAATTGTACTTATATGATATCTATTCAAGTATTCAATATTAAATTATAATAATTCAAATTAATAACTCAAGCTTTTCCGCTATTGTATATGTACAGACACGAGCTATTAGCTAAATCCAGTTACGCGTACCCAGTGTTCACGCTATTATCGTCTCATTATAATGATGATGTTTAAGTAATAAAAGTAGAACATGGCCTCGAGGAAGCGTTTAAAACGCTACGATTCTTACAGGACATTGCGTGATGGGTGCTAAAATTCACACGTACTAGGTAGTTGGTAGTTTTTATATCGGTTTTTAGGTTAGTAGTAACGGTAAAAAGGCACCCTGAGATCTAAATTGCCGTAGGTTTGGAGCTCATCGTTCTCTTATCGTCTTACTTCACCAAAATCTCGGTGTATGCCAACCACACACTCCCATTTTTGTCGTGTCGTGTCTTCTTTGGAAAGTAGGGATCTTAGGATCATTCGAAATAGCTCTACGATAGTAGATAAGAAAAGTAAAACTGGGAGTAAAATAAAATGAAAACATACAAAAGGAAATTCGCCACAGGACGTTGAATGAAAGACAATAAAAACTTCACACGTTCAAAAGAAACGTCCTAGTGAGATAATTACATTGAGTAAGACCATGGAGCAGCAAACCTCATGACATATTAGGCGTCAAAAATACGTTACAAAGATTGAAGCAAGGAAAATTATTACTCCCTACATCAATAATGTTAAAGTCAAAATCAAAAATAAAAAAATACCAAAAATAAAAAGTCAAACTCAAAAAAGATACACTTTTTCAATGTTAATATATAATTGATGCTGCATGAATTCTAACGATAACCTAAACATTCAAATCTGTTCAGACATTTCGAAGTTAAACTCAGATACATGCACGCTGAATTCAGTACATTCCGTAATTATACAGTAACTAATTACCGTACGAGTTATGACATACAATTAAGATACTAATATGATTATTATCAGACAGTAAAAGCAGGCCTAACACCAATTTATTTAATGACCAGGTGATGCCCGCGACTTCGTTTGCGTGGATTTAGATTTTTTGTAATCCCGTGAGAACTTTGATTTACCGGGATAAAAAGTTACGTGTTAATCCAAGGTATAATCTATCTCCATTTCAAATTTCACCCAAATCCGTCCAGTAGTTTTTGTGTGAAAGAGTAAAAATATACACACATTCACACAAACTTTCAGCTTTATAATATTAGTGTGATGTGAAGTGTGAAGTGTGATAAAAGTACCGGTGAACTTATACACTAGTACAAACATTGCTGCTCTAGTAAAACAACAACTCTCTGGATAATTGGGTCAGACGGGCAACCTGTCTCACGCATTGTCTCGTGTGCGGGGTACCGTTACCGGCCATTCGGCTCTTGTGATTGTTATACGGATTACCGTGACCTGTTATCTCTATCGGTGTTTGTATCTACGGACTGCGCATTTGAATCTATTCTATTACTTGATTGACTATCAGAATTTGTTTTGTTAGACGCTTCATTCTAACTTTAGAAGTTAGTGACCCCATTCGTCACTATCTTCTAGCATTTACTCATGCACAACAAATAAATTACCTTATTCATGTTTTTTATACTTTCCTTACACAATTATTTGCGATGTAAATTGTATCAGAGTAAGAAAATCTTTTTTAAGTCGGTTACAAAACTAATCAAATATGAAATATCTAGTCTTCCATATCATTCGTTTAATACTGTTAGAAAGAGTGTGATTTCGCAACTTATGGTACGTCGATAATGGTACCTATATAATATGTATGGTCACTTTTCCTACAACACAAATCACAGTGTAGGAAACCATCCAAAACAATTATTAACATTTAAGCAACTTCAGTTAACTGTATTTGCACGATGTTTTCTTCGCTGTATCTCCTCCAAATCCATGTCAATTTCATGATAATACCTTATACGAAGAGTTATCTGATTGCGCTTTGACCTCGGCGCACATCAAAGGCCCCGTATTAGCTTATCGTCCATGTGTGGACTTGACAATGACCAGTGACCTCTTTGTATTTATACACGAATTCTCAATATCCATTGACCGCATTACAATATTCATTAAAACTGTGTACATTTTTACCTTTTGTACAACCTACTAGAGGATTCATAGTTTCTTTTGTGTAGGTACGAATTCTCGTCAATGAAAGAGACTTCAGATTTAACTATCTTAAGGCTTTACTAAAGATCTCTTTGTACATTTATTTAAAACTCCTAACATAAATAATACGTAACCAGGTATAACAACAATTTTTTTTCAATATTTCATATGTGACAATAAAGATCTAAGTAACAAAATGAAGACATTATTTTTGGACAACCTAATCGGTTGGGTTAGAGTTTAGATAATTCAATTTAGAATCTCAATTTAGATAATATTGTAAAACTTCAGATAGACAAAGGTTACAATAATTGTATTTTAAGAAGTGAAGACTATTCGTACGGTTGTGTGTATGCCTCATCATTTGACATCTTCGAAAGTGCTTCAAAAAATGGCGCTCCGTTACCAGGGTTGGTAACTTAACTTGACGACATAGATATTAAAATTGAAATTACAAACTCAGATGCGCGAAGATATCTACTCAGGTCTTCATGATATGTAACATAAATTACACGTTATAGATCGGATACACAAAATGAAGGCTTATAATCGTAGACAAACAAAATCATTAAGTCGGGATAGATAATCCAAATTAATTGTACGGCCGTGACCGCTACCGTTCGTTGTGCCACTGACCGTTTACCACACGTCATTGTTCAGTGGCGGAGGCTGACTGTCACGGTCGGTAATTGGGGAGCGATTTGTCTATGGGGTCACTTGATTTTGTATCTGATAATAGAAACGTTTCTGTAATGTCTGTTATATAAAGGTCATCATGTCGAGTCATGATTATATTGGAATGCAAAATAATTATACCCCCCGTATAGGAGGCAGATGAACCACTATGCTGTCAGCACTCTTGTTTGGAATTTAATTCACTTAATTTGACGTCATTGATACAAAAATTAAATAATGAATGGACACAACACAAAATACCTATGCAAAATACCGTAGTTTTCTGAAATTGTTTCCTTATTCATCCATAGAAAGTTCAATTTTCTGTGAAGGAGAAACTAAACTATAATCAGCAATTTTATCATACGAACAAAAAGGAAGTGATATCTAGGTTTGCGAATAAGCACATATTGAATCGCCGAGCCGCTAATATTGTGTAGATTGGATGGGAATAAATGCCCATTGTACATAAGGAATACAAAGATGTCTAATTGTGGATAATCTTGCTCAGTCTTTCCCATTTGGTTCTGCCGCTATTCAAATACGAATCCACCCAATAATCAAAACCGTTTTTTTAAACTTTTCGCACAATGCAATTTTTTTTATAATTTCTCATCACCTAATAGCTGGTTTGCGCATTTATTTTTTGTTTACCAGGCGTAAGCTATCTTCTAGTTTAACCTAAATATTTCTTCAACTAACTGATATAATCTACTAGAAGATAAGGTTAAGGTCTTGTCTTGTAAAGCACGCGTTGATATATGTTCAATGTGTATAAGTCTCATCACTGCCTTTTTTGAGCTTATTACTGTCATATTCTTTTAAGATGCAATGCGGTATTAACACTGTGATATGGATCGGACTACTTGGAAGAAATATGTAGTTGCTATTCATCCCGCGATAGAGTAGTTACCCGTTATTGGCAGTGTTTTTCTTTTACAAAAAGAGTCTTCTTTATGTTAAAAAGGAAATCATCAGTTGCGATAGAAATGTTTTCCAAATAACTCCCAAGTCCCATGCTGAGTTCACCGTTAAATTGGGCAATTTGAAAGCGCATCTGCACGGTGGTTGCATATACGTTACGGTGCTTGTACTTACGAGGAACGTCGTGACATAACTGTTACAGTAATGTCACAGCACATACTCCCATTCTAGTTGAGACCGCGTCGGTGATCAAGGTCGGTTTTTGCTGATACATTACTGCAGATAAGTACGTTATTTTGAATTATAAGAAATTTGTTGTATTGTGTAACATAATCTTCATTACATCAGCTTGCCTTTGTGCTATACTTAGGTAGGAATATGTAAACAAACTTGCGAGTTTCCATGCTAAATTGCAAAGAGTTAAAAATTATGACTGGTGAAGAAAGAAAAATTTTTCTCAGATTCAAGCAGTTATAAGGTCTATAAAAGTCAACAAAATTGAGTCATTTGATAGCGTAAACTAATAGACCTAAAAACGAGAGTTCGTGAGTAAGTTATAATATTTATCGTATCGTATTAGTCGTAGCTCTTTTGTTTGAATATGGCTTTCAGTAAAGTTAATACAGCGGACTGTTTTCTATACTAATATTATAAAGAGGAAACCTTTGTATTTTTGTATGTTTGTATTGAATAGGCTCAAAAACTACTGGACCGATTTCAAAATTTCTTTTACCATTACTTAGAGGGATTCTTCCGAATCCGTATAGGCTATATTTTATCCCGGAACACCCGTGCGAAGCCGGGGCGGGTCGCTAGTCGCAAATAAACCGTGTTTATGACGCGTATTATGAATGTGAATAATTCGGCAGTTTGCAGATTTACCTATAACTTTACCAAGCTGGTATAACGAGTCCTCTATCCTCAATTTCACGCAATTTCTTAGTCTCAAGACTGGTTCACTATGTTTTCGTTGTCTATAACTGTGACTATCATTATGTGACTTATGCGAGACACGTCACACTTGATAATTGCGTTTCCACATTACGGACTCGACACGCCCTGTTTCGTTCTGAACTTAACGGTTTTGAGTCTGCTATAATAATCATTAATTTCATAATGTGCATTGCTCTTTTCTGCTTACATTTTTAACCCCCGATCCAAAAAGAGGGGTGTTATAAGTTTCACGTGTGTATCTGTCTGTGGCATCGTAGCTCCTTAACGAATGAACCGATTTTAATTTAGTTTTTTTTCGTTTGAAAGATGGCTTGATCGAGAGTGTTCTTAGCTATAATCGAAGATAATCGGTTCAGTCGTTTGAAAGTTTTCTAGTTTTCTTATAGAGGTTTTTGTGTCGGGGGTTTTTAAATTTTGAGTTATTAATCGAAATACTTCAAACATAATACAAGATTATTAGAAATTTTGAGACTTCATATAAGTGCTGAATGACTGAATTGACTAAAACCTCAACCCATCCACAGAAAAGTTAAATATGCACCTTCTTTTACTAATTTGGTACCTACCTAGGTTATATTATTATTCTGTCGGCAAGACATGCGTACAAGGTCAAGTAGAAGGTTATGGTTAATCTAGTGCATTTAGCACTGACCAAATTAATAAACTTTACGTTCCAATTCATCTTTTGCAGCAATGCTGAAAATAAAATTCTTTGGAAAGTTATCACTAGATCGTAACCAAAAACGTGTGACCCATAACAACAAGTATCGAGAGTGTAAGAATAAAAAGAATAAACTTACCTATTTATATGACAATGATGCCACTTACAATTAAATCGTTTTACTTTCTTGTATTAGATACATATCTTCGTTTGAACGTTTTAAACAATGGGAGTATAAAAGTTTCAAGCTAGGACGATTTGGATCAAAGGTTCCAATGAAAGGATATCTCGGCTAAGATTTTGAGCTCTGATGTAGCAAGAATAACTGTTTTCACACCTTTCTCCTAATCATTCTCAAGCTTTTTTTACATTTATGTACTCCCCAGTTTATCAATATTTCTTATGTCTAATGGCAATGAATCTTTTTAGAACTAAGTACAAGTATTTTTGTGTTGTAGAACATTTGACAACATTAACACAGAAAAATGGATGTAGAGTTTATCTGTTCAATGGTTATTCAACCTACATATTATAATGTGGTCATAGGCAAGTGTGACTTAAATTGGATTTACCACTGTCTCTATTAGGCCATACCACAATGGAAGTACTTACCTACATATATGAAATAAACTGCGGTCATAGCAAGTTACTCTCACGCCTAATCGTTTTTGTCTACCTTTACTATAATGTAAGTGTAAATAGCACGTGAGTTTTAGAACGTGCAAATGACTCAAAATTGTCATTACCGCGAAACCGTTGAATTGTATGCGGTTTGTTAGAGTCAAGTTTACTGCATTTTCCGTCTTCCGGCAAACATGAACGTAGTTAGCTGTATATTATATTATTATCATAGTTATAATAATATAGCTAGTTTATCTCAGCTTTAATGGGATCAAACGGGTTAATAGATATAGTACTAATTTACTTTTTCTACTTACCTACTTCGTATGAGTTTGGAATTTTTAATAGTTTAAAAGTGGGGCATTTGCAGTGGTATTGCATTATGATAGGGTTAGGATTGCTCAAAACTTATATACTAGTACATATAATTCAAAAATATAAATTTAGCTTATATAATTGGTGTTATAAATAATCCTTTATTTGAATTTATAAGGTAGGTGCTTAAATAGAAGTTCGAAACCAAAAATTTAATACTTCATAATATCCAACTATTTTAAAAAGTTCGTACCTATAGGTGCGAACTTTTTCAAGTTGGTAGATTTACACACAATTACTCGTGGTAATTATCTATAATAGTTTAAGATATGTTTGAAATATACTGTTAAATACAATTTTTAGCGCGAACATAAGTGCATCGTCATAAAAAATAAATTTTCAGAATAGATTTTAGTCTAGACTTAGTAAACAATTACGTTTCGAAAAATAGAATTCAGTAATAAAAACTTATTAACGCATTGATTAACTTAAAACTTCGCCGACCATGAGTCTACTAATTTGACTGTTATTGAATGTGTATGAAGTAGACCGTTACAAAAGCAATCGAAAGCTGCGATTCATTAAACATGCATAGTTAACAATGATTTCAGATATTCTCAGTGTAAAGAACACCGCTTTACTTTCACGTTTATACCGATGGTCTTCGTCCGCCAAATAAAAAGCCTAGTGAAAGCGATATTGCAATGCAAAAAATAATGAAAAATTGTGTCACCGCTTTCCTGATGGCTTGTATATCGTGACCTGCATCTAGGTACATCGCGATTTTCACCTTGAGTAATTTACTTAAATAAAGAAAAATAAACGCTACAATATTAATATAAACTTTCTAATTGACTATCAACAATCATAAATAGGTAAGTATTGCTGATAAGAAGGCGTTGAAACTTGCTTTATACTAATTTTATTATACCTACTTTAAAATATGTTAAGCAAGCAAAAAATATTCTAATTTTATCTATTTCATGTATGTTTACACGATCGCCAAATGATCAAGGCATTTCTTAATTACCATTTTTCCGCTTTACGAATATTGTTTACAAGCAGCGACCACGCATCTAAAGAAATAAGATGAACAAGTGTAAATTAAAAATTTATAACACCCCCGACAAGTGAAGGTTACAGTAACTAGAAAAAAGCTTATAACTTTCAAACGGCTGAACCGATTTTCTTGGATTATAGCTAAGAACACTCTTGATCAAGTCACCTTTCAAACAAAAAAAAAAACTAAATTAAAATCGGTTCATTCGTTTAGGCGCTACGATGCCACAGACAGATAAACAGATATACAGATACACAGATACACATGTCAAAATTATAACACCCCTCTTTTTGGGTCGGGGGTTAATAAATAAGAATAATGTGTATTGCGCCTATACATGGTTATAACCGACAGGTTTGATATAGGTATTGTACCGGTACAATGGCTTATTATGAACGTGTAGGTACATTACATTTATAAAAAGTTCAAAGTCAAGGCTCATATCGCTGACCGACTTTCGATTTTATTTATTGTCCACGGTACAATTGAGTTTTTTAAATTGATGTATTAATAAGTAGGCTTCGTGCATTGTATTCCGAATAAGTATAAACTATGAACTTTCGTTTATAAAACCGGATAAATCTTTTTGTTATAGAGATGACTTTAGTATTAGCAGTTAGCCCAGGGTCTACAATTCTTCAAACTTTAATTCGATTATATATATTTGACTAAGATTAACGTTGTTTTTATTTGTTTCAGGTTGAGGTGTCATTATGGGGGGCAAATATCTGGGCCTAGGACGGATAGCAGCCTTACTACTATTGCAGTCATCATTCGTGCTTAGTAAGTAGAACATACTTAATATTATTTTACTTGTGTTACGTTTCACCAACCGAATATTTTTTCTTTCAACTTTTTAAACTCGCTGCGATTTCTTAAGACTAGTAAAAAGTATCACATATAAATCCACTTGTAGAAGATATAAGTAGGTCCAATCTTTACTTTGCAAAACAAATGTTAAATAAATTCAACATTTTCTAAAGATTAGTGCAATATAATAATACAGTAAGAAAATTAAAGCAACGTACAACCTACAATCAATTTTTTTAGCTGACCGTTAAGTTAAAAAATGGTTTTTCTTGCATAAAGGCATACGCGATAAGTTATGTTGATGTAGGTACGGTGCAAAGGATGTTCTAATAAAGAAGACGTAACGCAAGTGAAAAATTCAGCACTGGGCAAAGTGAGACTAAGTTTCTCTAAGAAGTTTTCTGCAATTTGTTTACTTTTTAAGTCAGCTTAGCAAAAATCACTTTCTTCACTGCACTTCATGAATTGTATTTGCTAAACAAATATATAGACTGATTTAGTAATTAAACTATCATGAGTATTATCCATACTAATATCTGTCTACTATATACTGTCTGTCTGTCTGCTACCTTTTCACGGTCCAACAGTTTAACCGATTTTGATGAAAGGTACAGAGTTAGCTTACATCCCGGGGAAGGACATAGGCTACTTTTTATCCCGGAAAATCAAAGAGTTCCCGCAGGATTCTTAAAAGTCCAGCTGTTTAACCGATTTATGTGAAATTTGGTACAGAGGTATCTTGCATTCCGGAAATTGACAGTAGCAACCTTTTATCCCGGAAAATCAAAGAGTTCCTACAGGATTAAAAAAAAACTAAATCCACGCAGATGAAGTCGCGGGCATCATCTAGTCCATTATGAATCTCTAACGGCCGAACTCACGTGATTAGTCTGAGTATGACCGACTAGTTTCGATCCTAGGCACTTTTTTCTGCCCGCGACGCTGCGCGAAGGAAAAACTAGTCAGGCATACTCAGACTAATTACGTGAGTGAACTATATTTAAAAAACGAGAGCGCAACGACAGTCGATGTACTTTACCTACCTAACAACTTATGAAATAGAAAAGATGATTCGTACGCGTGAACTAAAATTTTCAAATCCCATGGGAACTCTTTATTTCTCACGATAAAATGTAGCCCATGTTACTTTCCAGTTAACTTTGTTCATTCACAAAATCAGATCGATCCGTTGCTCCGTTGCGGCGTGATTAAAGGACAAACCAACAAACAAACTTTCACATTTACCAAAAAAATAAGTTACTATGATGTATCGATTCGATATATTCGAATTACTTGTAAGTGTAAAAAAAAAATGCGATATGTTAACCTATTTTCAAACGAACAATAATAATTAGCTAAAAAGATCTAACAGGGAATCGAAACTGGCTCTCATGAAGGATGTTCGGAAACAATTTTATTATAGGAACATATTGTTCACACAACGAACAGCATTTGGCTCTACTATGTTAAAGAACATAAGTCTTTAAAAAAACCTGTAGAAACCTGTTGTTTCTATGGGTTAAAAAGTATCCTGTCTTTCACGAGAATTCCCGCTATAAGTTTGCAAATTTCGTCACGATCAGTGTAGCGGTTAAGTTGTGAAAGGGTAATAGAAATAACAGTCATATTCTTTGAATCTAACTTGATAGGATTTGAAGAAAACACTGTTATTTTTACAGTATAGGCTTCCAAAATATTAAGTAACGTGCTTAATGAGTTTATGAGCATTAACAATCGATTTGTTTCAGGTCGAATCGCATTTGAGAAGCTGACGGATGTCGATTTTTCGGGCACTGCGTACTACACCGTGCGAAACCTCTCGCTCTACGAGTGCCAGGGATGGTGCAGAGAGGAACCAGACTGCCAAGCCGCTTCTTTTAGGTATCTAAACTGTGTTTTATCGATCTATCATCAGCATTTGCAACGCCCAGTGCATGGCAAATGTGATGATACTTTGTAATTAATTTTGAGATCTTTGTGAACCTGCATTTACAGCAAATAAATGATTGATTAAATGATTGCATCATGATCCGTCACCGGCTCACTACTGATCACGGGTTACTTCTAAGGATGAGAAGGATTTGGCCATAGTCCAGCACGCTTCTGCGTGCGGATTGGCAAACTTCACACACCTTTATGGATTACTATCAGCCATGCAGGTTTCCTCACGATGTATTCTTTTACCGCTAAAGCAATTGATGTTTAATTGCTTAAAATGATAATACATATTATTACTTATACTAACTCTGAAAAGTTAGAGGTGCGTGACCGGGATTGAACCCTCGACCTCCCAAATATGAGGCAGATGTCTTAAGCACTAGGCTATCACTGATTTTTTAATGATTAATTGATTCAAATAAACAACAAATCTTTAAAAATTGATTAAAAATTTATAACTATACATTTCGATAGCGTAATTATTCGAATCGATAGTTTTTAATCGAATGTTGATGTTATTTCACTAACGCAGTTCACAGACATCGTTTAGTGAATGATTTATAACAAAAGTAGCAATGAAAGCAATCATAAAAGAAATCGTAATTATCAAAACTAACATGAAAGTTTGCAACGAGAATTTCTAATCAAAATGATGACTTGTCATTCTGTGAGTGATCACAAACAACCAGCAATGTATCGTAGATATCTCTGATCACGTCTAACCTAAATGTCTGAGATAAGATCCGATTGACGTGAGGATTCACTAATCGCTGGACATCAGGGAAATCAAATCTGATACGTAAGGTCGGGACTCGAGCATCGGAATGTGTGTCAGTCTGCCAATATCAAGACCTCCGCATCTCGGGCATTCCAATGACACGTCATCATCATCACGATTAACCCATCGTCAGCCCACTGCTGAGCACGGATCTCCCCTCGGCACGAGTACAGCTTAGGCCAGGTTTAGGCCTTAATATACCACGCTGACCAAGTGCGGATTGGCAGACCTCACACACCACATCTTTAAGACATTATGGAGAACTCTCAGGCATGCAGGTTTCCTCACAATGTTTTCCTTGAGTGCAAGTGATATTTAAGACGCACAAAACTCAAGTTAGAGGTGCGTACCCGAGATCGAACGTCTTAACCATTAGGCTATCACGGCATCGAAATGTGGGTCAGTCTGCCAATACCAAGACCTCCGCACTTCAGGCATTCCAATGACACGGTCTCTGCTTTATTACAATGTGTTTCTCGCAGCCACAAACCGTGTAAAAGCGGAAACCAACACTCGCTCCAAATTGGATAACAGTAAAAGTGATCGCATACGTCTTCAATAGATTATTGCCAGCCAGCCATTTCCAAGTGGATTTCATGACTATTGGCGGTTTGAACTCGATTCAATTAAATACTATTCAGTGATTTTCTAACGGCGAACGCCATCCCATCGCCCGCAATCGGATAGAGAAATTTTCACTGCACGGGTAAATTTAATGACCAGATATTAATTATTTCTCATTAGAGAAAATCGTGTCATGCCAAAGAAACTTTCATTAATCTATAGCCAAATATTTATCTAGGAAATATGGAGTCATTAATTCAGTAGATTGATTAATGATGAGATTAATAATAAATAATTTAAATATCTATGATGCATAAGAAAAATTTATAATTACATTTTAATGTTAATGAGATTTCAAGAGGCGGCATTAGATCGAATGTATTAATTTACATAACTTTTTAGAAAATTATGATATATTTTGCGATGTTTTTGGTAAATCTATGATTTTTCAGTTATTCGTTGAGCAAGTTCGTATTGTAGAAAACCGTTAAGGCTCTTTGGCGGTACTTTTATTAGTGAACACTAACAATGTTCGCGGTTTGATAATAGTGGATGCATGTCAATAATAGTATACCATAGACATGTTATGTTCATACTGTTGTGTTTATATTCATTAACAAGCGCATATAATATGACACCACTATGCATAGAGATAATTTTCGGGCATAATAATGTCACTGTCGCAATCAATCAGCAAAAGCTGCTCCAATCCGTGTCTTCTCATTATGCATAGGTAAGTACTAACTTGCCAGATCACTTACCAACAAAAAATCTAATTGTATTATACTGTAACCTAACAGTATATTGCCACATTCCTTTAAATCAGTCTGAACGGGATCGATATAAAATAAATTCGGTAGGTATTCAATTCAATTATCGAGATGGAACTTTCCCGCTTCTAATTTAGCATTGTACCAATACAAGGTATCTCGAATCAATCTGTCCAAAGAAAAAGCGATCTGACAATGGAATGGAACGATGCGATACCTATTAACAATTGCTAACTGTTCCCCGCAATGCCACTACGTTCCTTCAGAGATAACGACCTCCATCGGATGGCGGCGGCTTACTGGAATAACGCACCGTCCTCATCCCATACATTATGATAAACTGTAACAGTTTCTTTGCTTATGGGAAATACAACTGATTTTTTTGCCTAGTATTGTTATATTATATGAGTTTTTATGCTACATATAATTTTTATTGGACAGTGATGTTAAAGCTTTACCTTTTCTTTTCCTATTACTTTCCTTTTTTTTTAAATTAAGTATGTCTTTATACATGTTTCCGTCAAGAAAAAAGATCTTCTTGCAAAGAATTAAGGCGAAATATTCCAAAAATGTGCAGTCCTAAACTCGAAAGCTAAGACTCTGAGAGATAAAAAATATTGATTGGTATTTCGAGGATTGTGACCCGTTGTCTTCATCGTGATGACAGGACGATACCATCTCTATTTTTTAAAGATAGACGTAGGTCAATTACTGATATCAAGCAAGATCATTTATCAAAATTCTGTATCACGTTTAAATGGAGGTATGCTATAAATTAATTTTATACAAGAATAGATAACGATTAGAAAAAAAATAACAAATTATGCAAATTCAATTCACAGCTGTTTATCTTGGACAATATTTCCCGTTTCCTCTCAAATAATAATAATTAAGTAAACTGTTAAATAAATGTGAATATACTTCTTAAACGAAGACATGCTTTCGTTAAGTACTACTAGTTATCTTCAGTGATAAACCTGATAAGAATAAATGATGCAGTGACAAAAACTTCTAATTAGATATACGAAACAATATGTCCGTGTGAAATGATCCAGGAAAATGTAAATGTAATAATTTCTAAACATAATGATTATAGTAGGTATTTTACGCAAATAGATCCAGTCCTCAAGTCATTTAATGAGGTGATTATATGCAACAACGCTATTAATAAACGCCCGCATGGAATCTCTATGCACATATAATAAATTACACATAAAAATAATATTATTCATAGCATATTAAAAATAAGATTAATAGGGGTTTGATTAGTACCATGTTACGTTGTAGCAATTTAGCCGTGTTCCCATTATGCAAGTTTTTGGGTACAAGTTACTTGCATTAGAATCATATTTGCTAGAGTGTGCTTCTCTTAAGCAAGCTTTTACTTACCATTTGCAGCTTGCATACGAGAAGGTTGTTTGTACCAGAGCTTGTGAGTCAATTTGCTAGTTACTTGCAGAACATTAGCGAGTTTTGCTTACTAATTCAAAACTTACATTCAATGTTTCCACTACTTGCATGCAAGCCACTTGCATATTGGAATCGCAACTTTAATTATTATTAGTGTAGTCTGTAATTGATTCTTCCCGGTATTGGCCGAACCTTCTACACAGCCGCTTCACATAGGTACTATAGAAAGACAACGCCTAAAGGTGGAAACGGGTCCAGGAAAAAAGAGATGCGTGTTGGTTTTGCCAATAAGCTGTTAAATATTAGCGGTAGAAAATACAATATGGTTTTAAGTACATTTCCGTATTACACCACAGCTAAGTAGACTTCAAAAACAGTATGCATTCAAACTGCAGTAATTTATTAGAAAACACTGGTCATTAATTCATCGGCCGATCAAAACACATAGAAGTGTTTAGAGAACAAAATGAAATGCATCGATATGACCGCTACTTTACAATTTCAGCTATGATTGATGCGTCGTTTAGAACGCTCAGGCGCCGGTAATGATAGCTTGTGGTAGCCCGGTTCAAAATTAATGCTTGATGTATGTTGTTGAGCTTCTCATGGGGTATATTTGCTATGTCCGTCCTATACAGGTTGTATAGAGCCATAAAATTTTATGATACGAGCGTTGACAAAATGATGTGTGGTTAATTTTTCTATTCATGATCGATACGGTAGTTAGTTAGTTAGTTCCTTAACAAATATTCTGCATTGAATACGTAACCCTTGACTTAAGAAAGCGGATGCCGTTACTGGATCTATTTAGAAATGAAGACTGAAAAGAACTAAATAAATTATGTTCAAGAAAGGAATCACTCTTTAATATCCTATTTATTTTAGGTATCTACCTAGTACCTACTACAGTATAGGCATTTACCGGTTCAATAATGCAGAAAAAAACAATTTACTTAAGTAACATAACACACAAAGTTTACTATAAAAGTTTACCTACGATTCATCATCATCATCACCATCAATAACCGATAAACTTTCCACTACTGGGTATAGGTTTCTTGTAGAAACTTTCACACGCCACGGTCTTGCGACGCCTGAATCCAGCGGCTCCCTGCGACTCGCCTAATATCGTCCGTCGACCTAGTGATGGATTTTTCAACGCTGAGCCTTCCGGTGCTAGGTACCTACGATTATCACAGGTTAATTAAAAGAAACTCATATTAATATCAGTTACTTTTAACTGTTAACATTTTTTTAAGAAGCTGCAAAGATAAAATCCAATGCCATTAGTCTATGAGCTTTGTGCATTAATCATGTAACTTTTTCCACTGACGTGTTGGTATTTGTTGCTGCACAGTGCGCATAGTCGAACTAGTTACGCTATGATTTATAATATGCTATGAAAATTAAGCAATACGTCTTCATACAAATTGCTTACTTGATTTATATTAAAGCGGTTAAGAAGATAGTGACTTGAGTTGATATCTTTTTCACAGTCTGGATAGATAGATGGAGCTTTTATGCACACAAAACATGAAATAACCAAGACAAAACAAAGAAACTAAAAACTAAGAATAATTAGAGTATAGGTGTAGTATAGCTAATAAGGATAGGTGACTTAAAGAGCATTTTGGCCCCCAACACTAGAAGCTGCCACACGTGTCTCTTTGCCTCTCTTCCTGCTAGAGCTACTGCGGATCTAAGGGACGTTTCTTTCATACAAGGGTGTCTAATAGGGCCTTTACTTTTTTACCTACCCAAGTATGCTGGTCCTCTTTAGGTCTTCAAGCCAGTGGAGTGGCGATTAGTCTCTCCATCAGTTACATTGGATTCGACTACCTATTCTTCTCCTGGCTACTCTATTATTCTCTACCTATTCTTCTCCATGGACCGACCAAATTAAAGCTGCTGTGGGCGGTCCCTTGCACGAGTGTACCAGGCTGTCAGCCAGCAGGGAGAAGTGGCGAATGCTCGTGAGGCGTATAACATCTGCCCTCAAAGACGTTGCTTCATGATGACCACGATCGCTCTGTCAAGAGTGACACGACAAAGAAGAAGAATTCTTCTCTATTTGGTTGGTACCCAAAAATCCTTTTAGGCACTAAGAGCTCTTCTTTTAATAGTAGTAGACCTAAATCAAGGTTGTCTGATCGAATGCGTAGACATGTCAACGGTCGGTAAACAGTATTTCGTGTTATTTTAATTTTCACTCGTAGTAGAATCGGTTAATTTAGTGAGCATTCAATATTTTTTGCTTACTGTTCTTTCATTCAATTGAAATGAGTATGACTGTGTGAGAGAAAGTGAATCGGTATGATTAATATTCGCTTGCTTTCGTCCTTGACCGACGACGATGTACAAATTGGACACAGCGAGGTCATCACTCATAACTTACTACTATTTTTAGCCGCTTTGATTAATATTCATGCGAATGAAAGTAAATATTTTCACTGTGTCGTTTTGTTAATTGGTTTTTAAACATGATATGTAAACGAGATACCATTTAAATGAATAATGTAAATTTTTGATATATTTTAAATTTATTACATTAATTGGCACACGCTTGATTAGAATCACATCTGTGACCTGGTGAAAAGTGAAGTGTGGGCTATGGTGGACACACATTTGCCTAGAAGATGATTTTTACTCTTTTCAAAGAAATACAGGAACATAGATTTCGAAAGGGCATTCCAAATCCGAGCCACTAAGGAATGAAGACGTAAAGTGTTGCGCGTATGTAGATGACACAGGAATGAAATCCCGCCCGATTTTTTTAATTTTTTTAAAATTCTATTTCAATTTCTTGCGATACTGTGGTAAAAATATGAAGAGCAAAAGAAATTAAAGCAATCCTGAATAAATTTAATTATTAAACTTGTCTTTAGTTGTATCTATTCCAATTTCTAGGTTGGAAATGTTTATTCATAATATACAGCGGGACATAGGAGTAAATGGGGATAAAATATGAAGTATCAAGCTTGTTTCTACAGCATATTTCATTATTACATAATAAATTACCTTGGGATTGATTTAAAGCGTTCCTGTTAGCTACATAGGCCGAGAGATAAAATATAAAATATCAGGTTAGAACGGTAAATAGCGCCGTTACACAGGCTGTAAGTGTAACGCGCGATCTGGCGTCATTAAGACGAATGCAAAGGCATTAGCGCGAGTACCCTTTTATATGAAGAAATTACTGGAACACCTATCATTC
The DNA here is from genome assembly GCF_905333055.1 of Maniola jurtina. Classification (NCBI taxonomy): domain Eukaryota; kingdom Metazoa; phylum Arthropoda; class Insecta; order Lepidoptera; family Nymphalidae; genus Maniola; species Maniola jurtina. The sequence continues at coordinate 9,812,574 of NC_060032.1, forward strand.
ACATTATGTGGGATATTATAAACGTGATGAAATTGCTTCACCATCTATCATTGACATAGTAAGGAATAAATATAATATGACACGAGATTATAGCCTGTAGGGTTTTGCTCATTACCATCATATGTTTGTATTGGTAAGTCGGTCTTGACGTTATAAGAGAGATGTATGATAGCAAGATTTTGATTTTACTGTGTAAAAGTAACAATTGGGGATTTTTTTATATAAATATAAAATTAAAAAAAATAGTTATATTTTAAAATAAATAAAAATTTGTAATTTCAGAGAGATTTCAGAAAATATAACTTATTTATAAACTGATTCAAAAGAAAAACGACTAGGGGAGATTTAGGTATAAAACCTACCATTGTGCTTTTAGCTCTAGTGTCTAGCTAGTAATAGTTTATTTTTTGATTGATTGAATAAAGTCAATTTATACTCGCTAATGTGCATTATATTTATTTTTAATAATATATTAGGTACCAATGATTAAAGAAGGACATGCCCTGACTTCAAACGGGTATTTAGGGGCACTATCCAAGACACACTTTCTACGAATAGGTATTTGCGAATTTTAAACTTTCATAAAATATTGAAACTGGCGAACGGTGACATTATAGTGCAGCGACGATAGCGTCTCAGACTATCTCTGAATACAGAGATAGACTGAGACGTGCGCATTCATCCCGCCAATTCCAGACTCTAACAAGTGAAAATTAAAAATTTATAACATCCCCGACAAGTGAAGGTTACACTAACTAGAAAAGAGCTGATAACTTTCAAACGGCTGAACCGATTTTCTTGGATTATGCTAAGAACACTCTCGATCAAGCCACCTTTCAAACAACAAAAACTAAATTAAAATAGGTTCATTAGTTTAGGAGCTACGATGCCACAGAGAGATACACAACACACGCCAATCTTATAACACACCTCTTTTTGGGTCGGGGTTAAAAATGGTAAAATTTAATAAAATCCATATAATATGTACTGCACGTTTTGACTTTTTATCATTAGCGGTTTGAAACATAAAAAAGCGTCGGCCTTATTTTAGTACATTATGTAGTGGATAAATAAATAAAATTTAAATTAATTTGTTACTAATGTTAGGTACATTAGTAACAAATTAATTTAAATTTATTGCTAAAATCCCGAATGTGCAGACAGCTTTACGCGTCCGCGGGAGCCGGTCGAGCTTCCCGGTGCATTGCTCTCTAGCTCGTCTCGTAATGTTAAACTCTTCTAAATTATATCTTTTACAATCCAGAGATAAACCTCATACATTTTCCCTGCTCCGCGGCTCCGTTCCGGCCGCGTATAATATCATTTATTATAACACAGTTAACAACTTTATTTGATTTACCGTACGCTAGTGTTTTATTCCGTAATTTTGATGAATCTCATTTTGTCTGTTTTAAGCTTCTGTTGTTTCCGTAAAATGTAATTTATTGCATTACTTAAGGCATACTATGCCGTTAATTTTATAATACTACATTTTCTTTGATTCAAGGTGCCTGCGACTTTGTCTGCGTGGATTATAAATATTTAGGTTTTTACAACCTAAGTCAGTTTCTGGGATGCAAGCTACCTTTGTACCAAAATCAGTCAAACGCATGCGCCTTTAAGAATTCTGTGGATTTTTTTGATTTTCCGGGACTAAAGAACTCTTAGTTCTTCCCGAGAACGCGGCCGTAAAAAGCTAGCAGGCATAGACAAACACACGTTCGGAATAATGATATGTAATAGTATATGGATACACCTCCAATGTAGGAAAAGTAGGTTCCTACTTTTCATGTAAAATAAAGAGTTTTTCTTGTTTCAGTTTCGTGCTAAACCCGTTGACTCCAGTGCAAGAGACGCGTTGTTTATTACAAAATGACACCCAAGCCAATAATCCTATGGCTCTACCACAGGTATGTATTTTTTAAAGCTTTGTATGCCTAGGTATTTGTTAGATCAAACCGTAAACCTAAAGTTGGAAACTATAGTAAACTTAATTAAAACTTTATATAAAGCTCTTCCGCAAAGGACACTGCGAGTGGTTTAAAACCAGTAAATTCAGTTCATTAAACTTCTGTTACTTAATTTTATTTACTGTATCAATAATAGTTTATTTAAAACCGAATTCCAGCATGCAACCGTCGTAGAATGCGGCGGTCCGTAGCGGAATAAATCGTTGGATAGATACGACCTAGGCTAGCATATTCGGTGGCCTAGACATTGCCAATTAGCTGGAAATGTCGATACCGCATTAACAATTCAGATTAAGTCGACTAACATGTTTTAAGATCCAGGAAAGTCCTCGTTAAGACTTAATTCTACACATTTTGCATTCAATGGGCTCCTCCATAGATTTATTCTAATAGGCCATTTCCTTCTAACCACGCGGTAATTTTGATTATAATCCCGCATCATAAAACCGTTCTTTTGAAACGAATTTCATACATACAGATAGGTACGTAAACATCAGTAATTAAAGTTTATTTTTTACGTTTTTAAGGTGTTCATGGACAAATTTTTATTAGGTGTTGTATTCTAGAAATATTTTTTGTACTATTCGAGAAATATTTTTTTCTAATTTTACCCGGTGAATTTTGTATACATTTGTAATTATTTTTGGTCTCAAAAAGCATTTATCCAACCAGTAGCTTAGTTAAATAATCCATTACTCGCTTTCAGAACTAATGAGCGGTTCGACTATAAATTCTGTGCTAAGTGATGCATCTCAGTACGCATTGTTTTGTTTATTTTATGCAAGAACGAAAATAAAAGGATGCGATGCCTACGTGGGTACGAAAGTTTATTACGTGTATCGTTGGTTACATACGAAGCAGGTTTCGCTTGTGATATTAGATAGCCCTGCAACATAGGCGTTTCAATAATTTATAATAGTTGGTAGCAAAAAGGTATTAAACAAATTTTAACTGGTTGGCATAAACAGATACTTTACTATACAACCACAGCATGTATACAATATACAGTTTATGTTACAGTTTTCCACTTCAACAATGTTTGAAAAACATTGCTGAAGTGGAAAATTCTTTAGGCGCGTTGGGCGATCGATTTTTGGATGGGTAAATTGCTAATGTTTATAGTTCTCGGTGTGCCAATAGATGTAAAAACTAAACTAATGTTTTTAATCTACAAATTATGAAATTTAAATTTTTGATATTACAATTAATTTGAAAATCGAAATAAAACCACTGTTATTACATAATTTTAAGTTTTTACTTCTGTCGGCAGTTTTTACAGACTGCCATTTTTTTTTGTTTAATTTATGAGTTTGGTAGATATGATATGCTCATGATACCTACCCATACTTAGCGGTGATGGGTTTATAAAATATACTCTACCATTTGTCAGTATAAATATCAGCGTATTTTTTACAGCGTTCAGTGAACACATACTACATGGTGAAACTCCAAGTGCGGTCAGAAAATCTGTGCCTCCGGCCTTGGGCATTCGAAAGGGTGCCAGGCAAGGCGCTCCGGGGACTGGACAATAGTATAATCTACACTTCCACTAAGGAGGCCTGCCTCGCTGCCTGCCTCAATGAGGTAATGAAGCCACTTACGTTGAATTATTCTAAACCTATAATTTCTTGAGCATACCTTTACGTTTGAGGCGATTTGTGTTTCCACTATTTATAAGCGCAACGCCTTTTCAATGTAGGCTATATCTATTCAATTTATATTTACGGCTCTGTCCTACTTCTGGAGATACTGGGAAATGATACGGGTTTTAAGCGCAGGTGACTAGAGGGTAGATATTTGAAACTTTGTAAGTTTATGGAAAATCAATTACGATATTTACGATGGTAGATATCGACTAACGTATTCGAATATGACTTCCGTGATAATGTGAAGGGTTTGGCCATAGTCTATCACGCTATTGGCAAACTTCACATGCCTTGGATAACTCTCAGGCATGCAGATTCCTCACGGTGTTTTTTTTCATGTTAAAGCAACTGATATTTAATTGCTTGGAACACAAATAACTCAATGTAGAGGTGTGTACCCGTAACCGAACCCTTGACCTCCCGAATAGGAGGCGAACGCTGGTGTTACTTAAATGAAAAGGGTCGAGTGAATATTTATTTTCGTCCCACAAAAAAATGGAATGGACACAAAAGAAGAAGGTAGGTATGTGGAACAGTGAGGATGATCCTGTTTTAAAAAATGAAACCCAAACATTTGAACTTGAAGTTAATTATAAAATAATTCAGACTACACGCGAAATTGACACGGGTCGCATCACGAACCCTTCTCTTATCTGAATTTATTATGGAAATATATTATACCAAATCCTTCTTTTGAAATTCAAATACTTTGAACATTATTCGTTACTTATAACATGAATAGGGGTCAACGCAGACAAACGTTTTGAGACCGACATTTTATATTGTAGATTAACGTTAAACCATGAAATAAGCTTAAAATCATTAGTTTTAAGACCGATTTTTTCAATTATACAGACTTAGGCAATGAAGGAGACTTAAGCAGAAACAGATTGACGTACGGTATTGACGAGGTAGCTTTTTAAGGATTTTCTCCAACTTTAGTCGGGATGATTTTGTTATTTAACTATACCAACGAGTATTTGTTTTGAAGTGAAAACTTTAAGTGATTTTGGGATCCAGTTAAAACCGTATTTATGTATAAGTGCTATAAGTCTTGTATGACGTGATGCGCGTATGATATGCGTGTTCGATAATATTATTTCAGTTTTAAGTTTCCACTTCTGTCGGGAGGCCATGGGCAGTCCCCACATGATCGGTACAGACTGCTCATTTTTTTAACCCCCGACCCAAAAAGAAGGGTGTTATAAGTTTGATGTGTGTATCTGTGTATCTGTCTGTGGTATCGTAGCGCCTAAACTAATGAACCGATTTTAATTTAGTTTTTTTTATTTGAAAGGTGGCTTGATCGATATTGTTATTAGCTATAATCCAAGAAAATCGGTTCAGCTGTTTGAAAGTTATCAGCTTTTTTCTAGTTACTGTAACCTTCACTTGTCGGGGGTGTTATAAATTTTTAATTTACACTTTTTATATTATCGATTTGTCTTTATTTAATCAGAAAAAGTTCCCGTGCCGTTCTGCGGAGTATGAGTATGGAAGCATGAGGTGTGCGCTGAGTGATTCGGATCGACGCACGGCTCAACATTTTGTGCAACTAGTCGATACACCTGGCACCGATTACTTTGAGGTAAGTACCTACCTACCAATTCTAATTTATTAGCTTTTATTTATATTTAACATTTTGTCTATGAAGGAAAAAATAATTTTTAATTTTAAATTTTTAATATTAATTTAATATTAATTTTTAATATTTTTTTTTTTTTTTTTAATTTTTAATTTTTTAATTATATAACTAGTTTGTTTATATTGTTGAGTTATTATAATTTGGCCTTATAAGAACAAGTATTTAGTTTCCACTTAAGTACACGACAATGTTTTGCGTGTAAAATTAAAATACGAGCTTTGCTTTACGAAGAGCACGTTTAGAATCATCTTGGAATGTAAATAACGTAGGGAATGCAGAAAAATTAGAAAATTGTCTCCTCTTTCCCCCATTTCTACGGAACGACGTAGCCGCTAGTAGCATAAATTCTGCGAAGCTACTCAGCGTAAATTCCATGTGTTGCCGTGTAAATAAACAGCGTGATTATCGCCATTACGTATTTTAAGTGATTTCTGTGTGGTCGTGCAGAATTTGTGCCTGAAGGCGTCGCAAGCGTGCAAAGGGCCGAGGATATTTACCGCGCCGCGTGTAGGAGTCGCCGAAGACAAAGTGGCCCAGTATGCCGGCCTACACTACTATACTGACAAGGAGTTACAGGTAAAGCTTTTAGGCTGTTAGCGACATTCTCCAATAGGTACTTTACGCCTATTGTAGCTATCTAAAGATAAAACATGTTTTGTTTATATGTTAGAGAGAGAGTCAGTCATGCTAGACCTTCGTTCCTCCCTGTGTTAGGGACAATACGCACAGAAACTTTCAGTTTTTATAAAATAATGAAGGTCTGACACGCACTGGCTCTTAGGCCATGTGTATTCATGCGTAACGATAACTCGCAACAATTTTATGTAGATTAAGCTAGTTTAGAATCTCATTAAATAGATAGTAAATCCCAGGAAGTAAGTATAATAAACAGAAATATCTTATATTAAGTACTGAAATGCAATTAACTGCGACATGTGATCTTTTACATCTTTAATCTATTGTAAGTACCCATTAGCAATAAAACTTGCAGAAATCAGCGTTTGCAAGTCATTGGCACCATCATCACTGCCAAGTCAAATACAGCATAAAAACTGCGAAAGTTTACACAGCACGAGTAGCTTGTTAAAGCATACTTCTGTAAGAAATTGGGGTTGTTTCTTGCCAGTGGAAACTTACGTAGTGTTTGTTTATGGATTTCTATTTTTTAGTTTTATTTCCATTAAGGATAATACAATATCTTCTTTTCCTAATAATTGTAGGGATAGGAATTGAGAATCATATAAGTTATCTATTCAATAGAATAACGTATGTTAGTACGTTTGATTTCCATAACCTGATGATTCATCTATAAATATTTAACGAACAGGTGACATCGGAATCAGCCTGCAAGCTGGCATGCGAGATCGAATCGGAGTTCCTTTGCCGGTCGTTCCTCTATCTCGGGGCACCTCACTCCGCCGCCTACAACTGCCGTCTCTACCACCTCGATCATCATACACTGCCCGATGGACCCTCCGCGTACCTGAACGCTGAGCGACCGCTCATCGATGACGGCGAACCTATCGGAAAATACTTCGAGAACTTTTGTGAGAGTGAGTACTTTTTCTTTTATTGCATAGAAATTGTGGCTAAACGAGCAGTCGGATATCGTGTGGTTATCGTTTTTATAGTAAATCATAAAAACTCTCTCGAAATAATGATTTTTAAAATATGTTATGGTTTTGGTGCATTTAAGTTATAGGCTACAGCAAACAGTGGTCTAAATAAAAATAAAATATCTATATACTACCTATTTTAAACGAATTATACAATGTAAAACACAAAAGAAAACGTTATCAAGTATTACACACTGTAGAGGCACGGACTGTAGCGCCTCACGGACCGATCTCTTTACTATTTAATTATGCTTAAGTTATGTAATGTAAGCAATCTTATGAGATTAAAAATAATGCTTACATTTTGCTTAGGTACTTCCATAATTTTATCACGCGCCCAGTGCGTGGCGCCTTTGCATCCATAAATTATTGAATATAGGCCTACGAAAGAGTCGATCTTGTCGAAGAAAAGACATAAACGCGTTGTACGGCTTCTTAAAATATGTGGCGTTAAAATAAAATTTAAAATAAAATAGGTACTTATTATATTATAACCAGGTTTAACGTATAACTAATAAATATAAAATAATCGATACATCTATATGTATACCCATAAATAAAATGAAGCGGTTTTCAAGACACGATTCCTAGTATGGAAATCACTGCTCCACTATGTAGTTGTGAAATTGTTGTGATTCTTCAAATGAATGAAAGTTGTGCTTGCCGATTTGAAAATAACTAGCTATTTACATGTTATGAACAAGTGTAAATTAAAAATTTATAACACCCCCGACGATCCAAAGTATTTGAGTTTTCCAAAACATCATTTTCAAATAAATAATTATGTATTTAGGCAACGTCCATCTTGATAGCTTGACATTTGTCTATTGACATAATATTATGAACCTAACGGTTATCTAACCTTCTTTTCTACAAGAAAACTAGAAAAGAGCTGATAACTCTTAAACGGCTGAACCAATTTTTTTAGATTATAGCTAAGAACACTCTCGATCAAGCCACCTTTCAAACAAAAAAAACTAAATTAAAATCGGTTCATTCGTTTAGGCGCTACGATGCCACAGACAGATACACAGATACACAGATACACAGACACACAGATACACAGATACACACGTCAAACTTATAACACCCCTCTTTTTGGGTCGGGGGTTAAAAATCGAAACCCATTACCTATGTTTCTGAGTGTCTCTTCATCCTATCTAATCTTTAAGAAGGCTAAATATCATGATTCACTCAGATGAAGTCATGGGCGAAAGCCCGTTAATTTAATTTATGTGTAGGTATGAGATTTAGAAAATAAGAAATTAACAAGAACGAAAAATGTAAAGATAATGTTCGGTTTAATTTAACTAAACGGATTTCAGAATTAAAAATTTTACGAAACATAATTCTTGTTTATATTTATTAAGCTAAGTAGGTTATCGAATTACCAATCGTTTATGACCAACCATTTGCATATCGATTTCTACGGAAAAGCTATAATACTTTTATCACTCACATTTGATCACCCACCGGCCGGAAACTTGAGATATGCATTTCTAATTTAAGATACGACTTCTTAAGAAGCTCAATAATCAATCTAAGTCGCTTTTCATTCAATAAAAATATAATTTCTCGAAGCTGGAATACGAAAATAGATGCAGAATGAAATCCTTCAAGTTAATAATAGAAGCAAGGCGTAAAATTAGCTATTTTAAAGAGTTGCTTGACAACATAGTTCTTGAGTCTCAATGATGGTACGCAAAGATTAAAGTCTAATGGAAATAGTAAGTAATTGAACAGTCATTTTTCTAGACTCCTTTGCTAGTAATTACCGAGGGTTTAAAATGGTTTTTGTTCCTTTTATGGACTAACTGATGCGTGGCTTTGCGTTGTCAATTATATTGATGCAATAATTTTCTGGTATTTCTGAGTAATTATGTGGGATGAATTGATTTTATTCATTGTAAACCGATTAATGTGAACGAGATATTTATTTGTAAGTTAAAACCTAAGGTATTATAAAACACCAGATAGCAAAGCTTAAACAATTATGATTTAAAACGTGAAGATTTCGTACGCTTATATACCTAATATTATATGTATATTATGTGACATATTATACGAGTAACGACACAGCGCGGGGGCTAAAAGCTTGTTTCATAAAATGGTGGGCCTAGGGTTGGTTACAACATATACGAAAGTACTTAATGTTATAAATTCAAAAGTGAAATATATCTGTTTGTTTTAACCAGACTTCACAATCGATTCAATAAAAGACACAAGCCTTTAAAATCCCGGAAAACAAATTATCCTGCAGTAATTTTAAAACCCTTAATCCTCGTATGTAAAAGTCAGTAATAGAATAATTATTTATTAGAACAAATAACTGATTAAAGACTTGGAATTAATATTTTTGTCACGTAAATCCCGGATGTGCAGCTCAATCACAGGATGGATACGTGAGCAGAATTGATTATAAGTCGAGATCTTGTTTGATCTATCGCTATATAATAGATTTTGCAACTAAGTATAAAGTTTTTTAATATCAACGACGCTAAATTTTGTAGTATATTTAGCTCTTCATGTGACATTTTAAAAGCTTTAATTTAGTACTTTTATTTTAAACATGAAGACGTCAAAGTCTTTGATGAAACCTTATTTCATTAATTTCATTATGTTCTCCTTTACCTTTTGGATCTTCAAAGAGTACCTACCTACATATTATATACCTACCTATACACTCAATCAGAGATTTATACAGTACCTAAATGATTAAAGTTAAATGAATTAATTCTTTTTTTTTAAATTAATAACACCTTATTTCTTATCTGCTCATTTACCCTTTGGGTCTTCAACTAGTAAATACATATTATTATGTAAATCAAGTAATCAAGAATTTAAATAGTATGTTCATATTTAAGTTCATTCGATATCATTTCTCAATAACGTCGTCTTTAGCAGATAACGCAAATAATGTACAAGCTTTAGAACTTTAACAATATTAACAAAAAAAAAATACGCAAGCCATCGCCACGCCCGCGCGTCGTACCGTATACCTGCCTACATGGAATGAAAAGTATAAATAACAGTTACAAGTGCTATGACCTTAACATAATGATATTAATTAAGAAACTATATTACTTGGGATAGCTTCTAAATGTGTGCACGTACACAAATTAGTTCCAGCCACAAACGCAGTATATTGATATCACGACTGACAATAGCCACCGCGGTGGTCCGCAATTAACGGTTTGCTTTTGTGCAATACGGAAATCTTCAGTAGCTACGGTTAGATAGATGTATGTGATACAGGAATTAAATTGCACATAACTTTTTTATATTGTACCTACCTTAAACTATAAGGGTTCCGTTTTTCCTTTTGAGGTACGAACCCTAGAAACAAATGTTCTTGTCTTCATTTACGTTCTGCTTAGACTCATATTTATCGGGCTTGGTAGGCATAGTAGAACAAGTAGTTTTTGATAATTTACTACTAATCTATAAGTGGAAAGTTCTACTGATTTTTTTTACTAAGTACAACAAAGTAACGCCAAATTATCGCTCACATCTGAATCCAATAGCTAGCAGAATTTTTATTGAGGATAGCGCGAGACGCCTTAAATAAAATGTATCTCGACCTTGCTATCTGACAGGCAATTAATATATGAGTTCTAGCTCCTAAAGAAGAGCAACCTTTACGTAACACCTGACCTTCAACTAATTTGCTAAGAACTTCGGATGTCTCAAGCGACTACTGGGCCTATACTATTTCTTCTACGGAATAAGTTATAGGGATTTTGTCACTCCAAAATCTTTTTTAAAGGTGTTCCCACCGAATCATTTGTCGACCTTGTGAAATTTATCAAAAAAAAAAGCCTTTGTGGTGCGGGTTCGCCGGTTCAGCGGCTTCGGACTCCAGCAATTGTTATTGCTACTTCATCTTCGCAATTCGAGTTACGCGTATATTGGTTAGTCTGGTACTTCTATCTCCAACGCTCGCTGAGCAAATTGAACTTTTTATTATAGGCCCATAGTTAGTGACGTCTCTGTCCTTTGATCAAAATATCTGTTCCAATTGGCTAATGTATACTGCGATTGAACTCAGGTGGACCGGACTTGCCCTTCTTTTAATTTTTTGGAAATAATGCTTTTTTCACGATAAATAACGGCAAATCGGTATAAAAAGGAACGACAAGATTACTAATAACTTCATTAATGCACCGTAATTTTACCCACGGATGGTAAGTACTGTTAAAAAGATAGTAATTAAACATTACTTCTCACCCATGTTCGTGGGAATAAATTCGTGCATAATATTATTTTTTATTGTAACTACACTTATTTGAAAGTAGTGTGAGCCAGTATAGTTGTGCTATATTCATTGAAACAATACTTAGATAAGCGTAGCATAAGCATACAAAGTGATATAAACACAGATTATACATTAACTTATTACCTACTCTTAAATTCATCTTTCTTTCGACATAAAGACTTTTCGACAAAAATAAGGTAAAATAGGTAGTGAGTATTTCAAGCATACATGTAGATCTTACACTTAGTGTGTATTTATACTTGAAAAACTTAAAATTATGGTAGTCAAACATAAATGAACCGATTGCCAATCACAGAGAATCACAAAACTGTGTTTTTATAGTACTACTTAGGTATTCTTTTCTAACAATCCGAAAGCCCAGCTCATAAAATTTCCGCAAATTATAACGCCTATACCTATCAAAGGTTATTTAAAAAATTATAAAGCAACTTATCGTTGCTTGTTGTTGTTATAAACGTTATAATTAAAGGAATTTATCACCGCTACACCGATATTGTAAATGTAGATAATTAGAGGAGGTAGAGCGAATTAATCTTATACGAGCCACTAGAGGTCAGAGGGTAAAGACCAAAAAGCAGTCGAGGCATCGGTTATCTCCGCAACTAATTGGAGTGAACAACATAAAAGCCTTTTTCTTATTTATTGCAAAATAGAACAATACATCAGACGAAATTGTAAAGAAACAAAATTAAATAAAATTATTAATTTAATAAATATAATATAAAACGACGCTAATTCACAGATAAATTAATGGTAGGTGTATTCCAGTATTTTCATATGGCCAGCAAAAACATACAATGTGACGTTGATGGACGTTTGTAGTTTGATTTTGAGCCTAAATAATTATATTTAAAAAAATGGGCAATGTTAGTCCACCACAAAGCATAAGGTAAAGTAATAACTAATAATATTATATTATTAAATTTTTCTTTGCCTTTGTGCGGCACGTAGTATATAGAAACAAAGCAAGTGGAGTCACAGTTACCTACTCAGGCTAGTTTATTTAATTAAAAGGCTGCTGTTCAACTTTTAATGTAAACGTAGGCACTAGCAGTTATCGAGAAGGAAACAGTTAGGCTTCGCTATAGGGGACCCTGGCTTGCTACTCCATTACGTGGGTACTGCTACGACATTTAGATTGTCATCTATTGCTAAAGGCCAGCCTCAGTGCACACTGAATAACTTTATATACCGATAGGTACACCGTTATATTCGAACTCGATCCCTTACATTTCCTTTCAAATAATGATGAACGTAATTGCAAAATCTGGATTGGTTAATATCGGTAATCAAATGTCCCGCTGTAGTCGAATAATGTAATCGAATAAAAAACGGCCAGCTGAAGACGGGGTTTACTGTCAGTTTTGCTACAGACTGCTGTGTTTGGCGGATAACCTAAACCTACCGTCTTTTCTTTTAGCCTATGTAAAATACTTGCACGCCTTTCCATGGCAAATCTGGTGATACCAAAATGAATTGTAATATCCATTTTAACCTGCTAAATAAATGATTTGATTTGATTTGATTTTATTAGCGCTTGGCTCATAATCAGATCTACTGGCACGTGATGTTACAGCCTAAGATAGCCTATTCACTCTTGACAAGAAGATACCTATATTCAAAGTAGAGTGGAGGGGAAAACAGAAGTTGGAAGAGCGTTCCATATCCTAGCAGTTCGAATTAGAAACGAAGAGATACATAGCTAGAAAGGTAAAGGAGAAACCAGGTCAAAAAATTCTTGGGCTTACTCTCCGAAATATATCCCGTAGAATACCGATAGAACGATTTTCTGATGCTCTAGCTGATGTTTGATGAACAAATATCTGGACGCTCCATCTATTGATCACTCATGGATGAAAGAATTGAGTGATACAGAATCGACCGTCTGATGGACGCCTAACCGTGGTTGCAAATTGATCAGATTAGAGATGAATAGCGCATCAATGTCGATATAATTTCGTTATGTTTACAAAATAGAATGTGCCGATTCACGACAACAGTTGCATTTTGGTGCAAAAAGGTTCTTATAGCTGGGCGTCGGCGTCGCCGCTCGTGCGTGCCGGTGCCGGGTAACGGTGGTGCTTCACGAAATTGAAAATTGGTTTTTGCGGCGCCCGTGAACTCAGCTTCATCTCAAGGCTTGGGCCCACATAAAGCGCGCGTACGGATGTCTAATCTTTTGTAGGTACATAGCCATTTAAAAGAATAGCGTCTCTCGACGTGAGAGTGTCTCCATCGAGCACCTTGTCATGCAGGGTAAAGTGGAGGGCACCTATGCGATCACCTATGCGATGGATTGACAAAGGGAAGTCTGCTCTAGATGTATCAGCCTAGCGGCCAGCAGAGAGAAGTGAGAGATAACCTCACCCTAAAGACGTCATCACTTCGTGATGACCACGAGCGCTTTGTAAAGAGTGTTGCGAAAATGGACTGACTGAGATATTCATATACTGGTACAACTCTAACCACTCTCCTCAAATCTGTTCATAGTCCACCGACTGATTGCAGATGGAAGAGATATGAAAAAAAAAAAACTCTAACCACTGGGTCTAGAAACTTGAGATTTGCCTGCATGATTTCTCTAACTAAGACGCCCGCTAATAAACGATTTTCATAAATTCCACCCAACCAAAGACAGGGCAGATCAGCAAGTTTGTATTAAAATGACTGTATGAACTTCTGTAGAGTGCGATTGTAGCAGCACGGTTTCTACGCGTGTGAATGCCTCCTATACAGTTCCTATTGTATCACAAATTCACAACTTCTAGGACATGCTTCCGTCGCGAGTTGTGTGTAATTAAGCCTAAGTCAGCTGTAATTGAATCGAGATGAATATGGAACGTTGATGGCAGCGATTGTGAATTGATATTTAATTTACGCTGAACGAAATGTTAATTTGAAAGCACACGTGTGGTGGCGTGCAAATCTTCTTCATCATTAATGTATCACTGACCTCTACAAATACAAGTACGCTGGTCTATCAATTCTGAGAACATCAATGCTGCTGTTTTGAAGCAACTTGATTTTTGCCATTTTGGCTCTGGTATAGCAGCAGTGAGCGTCATGACGAACGCTATCTGTCAACATAGTGTCAACACTAAGACCATTTTGGACAAAGTGCCAATTTTTATTTCCGTTACATCTGGCTTTGAATCGGCACAAAAATAACTATTATTTTTATGGCATACCTCTTCCAGTGTAGGTTGTATATTTTTTCCGTGTAATGTATTCATACAACAGACTTAAACTTCGAGTCAATAGTCATTTGCTAGCTAGCTAGATTCTATTAAATTACCTACCTACATCAAATTTAATCATCTGTCAATATAACAACTAGTTACTAATCAACCAACGCGAATCACCCTTTCTGTATTTACATAGATATTGCCATATTATGTAAATTAACACTGATCAATTCGTTGTTGAATAAACTTAAAAATAGTCATAAATCAACTGAATTAATCGTTACGTTTCAATAAATTACATCAGACGAAGTGCATAATAGGTTCATTTAAAGCTATCAGTAACATGGTAACAGCCAATGGCCTTGCTTGGCCTTGCAACCAGTACCACGGGTCGGCGTCCGCTCCGCCAACTATAAAGCCTGAAACACACAATATAACCGCGACGATTCAATGCGACTCTTAGGTGCAAGGTGCACTGATAGAACCTACTACTATAAACACAACCTAAGCCTTAATCAAATAAATATAAAAAGGGCATTTATTGCAGTGTTAAGTAGGGACTGTACAGATTTTCTTTACTGCTACTTAAATTAATTAGATAGGCAAGTACTTAAACTAAATAGGTACAGTAAAGTTTATACACATGTAAGGTTTTAGTTTTATATTTTATATTCTGTGTGTCCATCGACATAGGCCTCCTCCAAAGAGTTCTATTTCTAGCTAACTTTGTCCACCAAGTTTCTTATGTCTACGCTCTTTGTTTCGGGGGGTATTCCAAAACTTTTTTGGTCCATTTTTCAACCTTATCTCTTATCATGCCCTGATTCATTTGGCATAATAGGGGTGGTGCGTGGCAAACTCATGCACTCCCAAGCGCAGCGCGCGTCTACTGTTTCAATTTCAGTATACTAATTTCAGGGGTAATTATATCAAAGTGCATAAAAGCTGAGTTTAGGTAGATTGCGTAGCACGCGCAGGAGCTACGCTGCTACAGTGGCGCGCCTACGCAATGTGAACTGTTTTAAAAATTTCCTTGTATTCTAAATAGTACACACGTACGCGCGCGTTCAGAGTGACGTCATGTCGTGCAGTTGGAAGCGCGCTATGTGTCCAGAAAACTACGATTGAAGAGATTAAACCATTATATAACGTGATGGCGACGGCAGCAGCTCAAGCTCCTCAATGTAATCGCTTCGTACTGCTTCTCATATATTAGAAAAAATACTAACTATATTATAAAATTATTCAGAAAGTGTGTTTATTGATCTTTCCTGCAATCATGTCGCAACAGAACAACAAATCGACGTAAAATTTTGCACAATATACTCGTAGATAACGACTCGGGTGTAGGCTACTTTTTCCTAAAAAAATCAAAGAGTAGCCAAGGGATTGTTAAAAACCTAAATCGTTGACAAAGTCATGGGTATCAGCTAGTTTATAATATACACATTCTAATGAACGCATTGGACATATTTCTCTCATGCGCTGCTTGTCTCAACCCTTATAATGATAACGAGTATGTAATAAGCCCCTCATTATGTTCGCCTCTATTGAATTAATTCTTTAAAAGGATTACCTATAGTGGCAGATATAAATGATAAGGTCTAATAAGCCAGGATCTGACAACTGGATTCGCTACGCAATTGCTCTTCCTTTTATTTTTATTGTTTACAAATTGAAAGAAATCATTTCAAACTCTATTTATACAAGACTATATTCAACCACTATTTCATAGAGACTTGGACGTATCTTTCACGACGAGCGGGGATTTCGAAATTCTAAAACGTCTCTATACCTACATAATATTTTTAACTAGATGATACCCGTGGTTTTGGCGACGTGGATTTAGGGTTTTCCCGGAACAAAAAGTAGCCTAGGTCCGTCTCCGGGATGCAAGCTCTCTGGCCCAAACTATTTCGTCAAATTCATTTAAACGGATGAACCTTTACAAATCATGTATCTCTTCGATTTTTCGAGCAAAAAGTAGTCTACAACCTTCCCTATTTTTGTACCGAATTTCATCAAAATCAGTTTTAAACCGATGGGCCGCATGAAAGCTGGCAGATAGCTACTCAGGCAGACACATTTTTGCATATATTAGTACGGATTTAGATACAAAAAATTAATTTAAATAAATGAGGTCCAGTAGTGTGTATTTACCTTATGACAATAATGATGGATAAGCAGGTAACGAGTGGGTTTGTTGAAATGAAAGTTAAGCAAAATGCAGAAGAATATCAATTTACTCAGCAAATTGGCCAAGATTAACGCGTCCTTAATATGCTATAATGATCTGCTTGACTTGACGACCTTGAGAGTCCTTTGCTATAGCAACTTGTAATACGGGTCAGTACTCTGGTAATTATTTGTGTGTAATAACAAGTAAATATTATGTACTAGTGCATGCCCGTGACTATTCGCGTGGATCAAGTTTTTAAAAATGCCGTGGGAACTTTTGATTTTCCGGAAAAAAGTATTTAATGTCACTCATGTCGATCCGTTGCTTCGTTGTGGCGTGATTGAACGACAAACCTACAAACCAAGAAAACCCACTTTCGTATTTATAATAAAGGCAGTATTAGTGTTTGATGAGTTTTATTGAGTTAAATGAAGCGTACTGTTAAATGGTCTTAAACAGTTCCAGTTTTTGGAAAGCAACACCGTTTTACTTAACCGAAAACGGTAGATGATTTAAAAATTTGCTGTAATTTTAATTTGTTGCGGTATTTTTTTGGCTATACCATCTTCGTCAAATCTAAACCGTTTAGACGACTCTTTTTTCATTGGAAAGCGTTCGTCGTATTGGTCCTTTTACAATTTGGTGCAGACTTTTGGAATGGGGCACGTAATTAATTCTGACAAGGACGGAAATATTGAAATACTTACTAATTTGATTTGTGAAGTATGAAATCATCGAGAAAACATATCTAAATAATTGTAATAATGTAAGCGTTGTAAGCGCGGTTGTACTTTTATAGGATAGCGCAGCGTGTGGAAGTAAATTCATGCTGACAGCATTTCCTCTTCGGACGACAAGACTTATACGCTGTCTGTAGACCGTCCATTATACACGCCAACTATTTGATGAACGGTTACTTCATTGCATTTGTGCAGAAGGCTCGCTATTGCGTTAGTGATAAGCACTTGCCACTTGCCAACAGCAACGGCCTTGGCAATATTAGCTATAATATAGCTGCCATTGCAATGCAACTCGTAATACTAGGTTGACGACTTACAGCAGCAAACTAAGGCTTTCGCACACAAAACGCGTCCAACGCGGCTTTTAGAAGTTACATTATTAATATTCATGGAGTCGTATAAAGGCGTTTATACTTCGAAGCGTATTAAACTACTAATATTTAATTAACACTAAAACAATTCTGCTTAATCATATGACATAGACTACAGGCCCATGTTTAAAAATGGGTGGGTCATATGAACCACCAGGTGACGTATACAGGACGATATAAGAGCATAAAATAATAAGTTTCAGCACTATGCCGTCACTTGTAAGCTGTCCAACAGAGTGCTGGTGAGAATTGAAAAGTGCAGGTAGAGTGAGTACATTTTGGTCATATATTTTTGTACGGCATTTTTACCATCGATAGATCCATGAAAAATAATAAGAAAGCGCGCAGTGCCGTAAAAAAATGGTGCGCCACAAAGTCAGTAAATGTTTTGATTTTCTGACAATTTCCGGGGTAAATTTGGTCATTTAATTCTGTACGGCACTAGTTTCATACTGTTTCAATACAGCCTCTAATCCATTATTCCGCAACGCCGTAAAAAAATCATGCGACAAGGGGAAAAAATTGAGGGTAGCAACCCCCTCTCTTTCCGTGGTCCGGGGGGTGATTTGAAACAACATAAAATTAATTTATTTTGAAAGTGTTTTATGCATAGATAATATTTTTTTACATGCCGTACATTTTCGTTGGTCCAAAGGTTTGTAGGGGATGTGGATATTATATACACACCCGTTCACTTCAGTTAGACGGCATAGTGATTTTATCATATTATCAATTGTTCTCTTCAAAAATATGTTAATGCCGTACAGTATCAGATGGCCATAAAGTACTACCCTTAAAATGGTAGCGTCATTTTCATCAGCCTAAAAGATATGGTCTGCATTAAAATGTACGGCATAATTTTTTCCTAATTTATTTATCTTAATACTATTTAAAACAAGGGAAAAGCGTAGAAAATTGCTATATTTTATTAATCTATGAATATTTAAACTTTTGCAATAATTTGAAAAATTTCAGTTTTTGTATTTATCTATAATTTTTTTAGAACAGTTTCTTTTGAACGGCAATACTATATAACAATAGTATTTTACACTATCATGTTAAAAAAAAAGTTGCCGTACAGAGTCAAATGATTTTACAGCTTTAAAAATTAAGTATACCATGAAATTAAGATAATTATTGATACACATTCAAATGAACACTAATTTTTTTACGGCATTATTTTTAATAGTACTTTTGAGTGCTAGATAATGTTTTGGAACCAAAGCCGTACTTTCTCAAATCACCCCCCGGACCACGGAAAGAGAGGGGGTTGCTACCCTCAATTTTTTCCCCTTGTCGCATGATTTTTGTACGGCGTTGCGGAATAATGGATTAGAGGCTGTATTGAAACAGTATGAAACTAGTGCCGTACAGAATTAAATGACCAAATTTACCCCGGAAATTGTCAGAAAATCAAAACATTTACTGACTTTGTGGCGCACCATTTTTTTACGGCACTGCGCGCTTTCTTATTATTTTTCATGGATCTATCGATGGTAAAAATGCCGTACAAAAATATATGACCAAAATGTACTCACTCTACCTGCACTTTTCAATTCTCACCAGCACTCTGTTGGACAGCTTACAAGTGACGGCATAGTGCTGAAACTTATTATTTTATGCTCTCATATCGTCCTGTATACGTCACCTGGTGGTTCATATGACCCACCCATTTTTAAACATGGGCCTGTAGTCTAACATTTTAAAAAAATCGAGTTTCCTAAAATATCCTGATCCATATAAACAGTCAAAATGTAGTTAACGTACATGTACGGCGTTGTTATACCATTTAGTTATTCCTAGCGTAAGTAGGTATAGTGTGTCCATTGTACACATATTAATCCATGTTTTCAAAAGAAAACAAAGTTTGATAGTTTTATTAAGGTAAAAAATAATCCAATTGCACTTAAAACAATAAACCTTTCATGAAGTCATTATGGTAATTAAAAATAGCCATGTAAAGGGCCCATCATCGCTGCGCTCTTCAGTGTGATGCGTTTTTAAGTTGCTTGTATTATAAATCGAGTCATAAAAGCGTTCAGAGTAACATCCTGCCGGACAGTTGTCATTTTCCGTCGCGCTTGTGTGTGCAAGGCTTTAATGTATGCACGTAATACTACCCCTATTATTGCCTTGATAGGTAATCTAAAATTAGTTCTGTAACTATCTCTGTGATAAAAGACGCGTATATTTAGATCGCTACATCGTTTAGTGGGTGATTGGAGATAGGCTTTTTCAATTATAAAATTCCAAGCTTGAGCTTTTCTTAGAGTAGTTACTTATAAGAGCTTGATATATTTGACAAACATTAATTTGTAGTTGACTATTAGAATCTTTCGTCGTCTGTTATACTTTTTCTTGTTAGAGCAGTTACAATTGGCACCTAAGTACTAGTTTTTAAAACGGACATTTGGAATATTGGTATTCCAGTTGCGTTTTAAGAAAATAATAAATTACGTAATATATTTTCTCTTTTCTCAATTTGGTTAAAATATTAATTAATTGCGTGTTTAAGTAGCAATCTACTATTTATTGCTATGCATATATAATGTAAACGAAAAAATTAATTAACTCAATGCTAATTTAATGACTTTTTTTATTGCATACAGTACTGTGACATTTAAATAATGTCTTTATTAGGAATATTACCTGTATAGTAGGTTTGTAAAACTGGAATTGAATCCGCTAACTCCAAATAGGGTTCCCTTATTAATATTCATTACGTAATATCAGTGGACAGTTACTTAAATTACTTGTCAAGCACCTCAGTTATCTTTTTAGCAATAAACTGTGTTAACTGGATTTCTATGAAAGCCTCAGTTTAACCGTTACTTGAGTTCTACGGTTGATTAAAAAATCAAAACTTACTGAATACTTATTTTTTCATTCTGAACTAAATCGACGAAATGCTATATTTAGCCTATTCATTTTAAGCAAGCTACACGCTATGAATGTCATTTTTATTGGAGCCAAATGTAGCATTTCCTTTCGTTTATCTCTATCTATTAAATAAGGTTTTGAGAACAATCAACTTATCTTTTTGACAACTAGAAAGTATTTTGTTATATTATAACATATAGACACACAAAGAGCACAATAATAGCGGTGCCTAGATAAAATAATAGAACGGATAGAATTCTAGCGGCCCGCAATCCACAATCGTTACATACCTAACGGCAAGAGAGTTAAAGTGGACAAAAAGGGGAATTTTGCTATTGTAAAATGATGATCGTTTCAATAAAAACTACGACTAACCCACTTTAAAATCGTATCCGATTTCTAAAATTTCTTTGATAACGGAAAAAGGTGATAACAAAATACAAAACCATTAGATATTTTAAAATGTATTAAGTAAGTAAGTATAATAGGAGTAACGACAGTAAAAAAAACTATTTCATAGCAGATATAGAAACCTGAAGATTAAAGATTTAATTATTTCTTGCCTTTCTAACTTTTAAAATAAGATAGCAATATTATTAAGAAAAGTAGGTAGGTACATAGTGATATTTATAATAGCGGGTATTTATAGGTTATATATACGAAACGATTAAGATTCCAAATCTGAGATGAAGGCGTTATCAAATCCCTTTGAGTATAATTATTACGTGAAATCATTTTAAAATGAAATCAGTCCAATTGTGTTGCACCCAACTAGAATTGATAAATATTTTGTAGGTGTGAATCTCACTCAATATTTGTATTATCGTGGGAAAAATTCATTTTAGTTACTGAAGCGTTACAAATAGAAAACGTAATCAAGTCAACGACTTTCTGGATGATATAGGCATGAGAATTGACTCAGTATTCAACATAAAATGTTTATAGCATTTAGTACTTCGTCTGGCATTTGCATTTATCGCCCGGAGATAACGTGATAAAAGCAAAGGAAATTAAGCACTATCAAACTGCACGTAATTATTACTGCAATTGTTAGTGCAAATTTCAAATTATAAGCCTGCTGCATTAGGTGCAATCTATTTGAAACAACCTCTATTAATAATAGTAGTAGAGCAGAGGAGTAGAGGAGGTCATACCGAACAAATATGTTTACAGGCTGCGATTCGTTTTTGCTTAGGTACAATTTGATTTCTAGTGTCATATTAATTGTTAAATTTGTTTGAAATATAACTCTTTTTAGGTAGGTACTAATTATTCAGTTAAAGGATTTGAGAGACATATTATTTTATATGCAATTCCTTTACTTTTGTTTTTAATTAAGGCTCACTCCTCATTGCACGTACTTCGTCTCATGGCTGATAAATATATTTAATTTTTTTTAAATATCTATGTTGAGATAATAACTAAGGCCCGAAATATGGTTTCTAGAGCCACCAAAGCTTGACAGCTACAGAAACTTTTCTCCTAAACACTAAGTATAGGATGCTACGAATTCAGCTCAATTGACAATGTGTTTATCACAACTTTGGTACTAGGCCTATGAGTGTTTTGTCCTACATTAATGGCGTCAATACATACCTACTGTCGCTTACCTGATATACTTTGGTGTCAATACCTGATATTATACAAGTGAAGTTTTTGCCAAGGTATTTGCAATTTTATCCTGTTTAAAAAAAATAAGTATATCTAATTGTACTTATTGTGATCGAATAGAGGGCGACAAACCCTCGTCTGACCGGTCAACGGCCCGAGTTGCTTTACGTTATATCAGACTGACACGGCGTAGGTACGAGACATTGGCACTGTAGCCTGTGCTAACGAATTGATTCGGCACGGTTCACCGTCGGCTTTCCGGTAACCGATTCTATCATTAGCACCCTCGCTGTGTTACTGTTTGTCAACGGAAGTACCTACGAGTACGTCTGCACAATGCTCCTGTTAAACAAAATCGAAACTCATTTTACTGAGAATGTAATTGTAGTATCTAAATTCGTTTTCAACAGTGATTTTTTAACAAAACTATATTGGATTACTATCGTTTATTTCAAAAACCTATTAACCGAGTTTAGTAAAAAACATTGTAGGCGTCGGTAAATTAATCCTCAAACTGGCGTCAGTTTACTAAGTCAATGTAAGGTTTCCCGGGTGTCCAAGTAGCAATTAGCAGTAAAAGGCCATAAACAATAAGTTTGAAAAAATATATGTAACTAGCTGATACCCGCGACTTCGTTCGCGTGGATGTAGGTTTTTTAAAATTCCCTTGGGAACTCTTTGATTTTCTGGGATAAAAGTAGCCTATGTGCTTCTTCTTCTTCTTCTTCTCTCTGGGCTGGTTTCCGCACTTAAACGTTTCCGTCTGTAGCCTATGTGCTAATCCAGGGTATAATCTATCTCCATTCTAAATTTCAGCCCAATCCGTCCAATAGTTTTTGCGTGAAGGAGTAACAAACATACACACACACACACACACACACATACAAACTTTCTCCTTTATAATATTATAAGTGTGATAACACATAGTAGGTACGATGGATCATATACGTAGGTGGATGGATAGGTAGGTATGAAATATCACTTGCTTTAACAGTGATGGAAAATATCGTGAGAAAACCTGCATACCTAAGAGTTCTCCACAATGTCCTCAAAGGTGTGTCAAATCTGCCAATTTCATTCTGAGAGGAGACCCGTGCTCAGTAGTGAGCCGACGATGGGTTGGTCACGATGATGATGAAGATATTTATAGTTCGAAAGGTATATAACTTTACAACTTATGATACAATGCGCCATTTATTGAATCTCTATGTGCGGTATAATGATTTCCGTCGCCGTAATTCAACAGGTCGACATGCGGTAAATCACAATATAATAGTATGATAATCTATTCCGGGTGTTCCGTAGTGTAGACCTGGAGTGAATGCGCGAGTTTCTAAGAATGTGCTCATCAATTGCGTGTGAAAATCTAGAATTGCGCAGTCGTACAGAGCGGCAGGCTTTGCGACGCCAGTAATTACCTCGCCCACGTTACACTTGGAATCGTCCATTGATGCAATCTTCTATTGATTATGATCACACATGTCGAACGCATCCGTCCCTATTTATGCCTTAACCCTAACATATTCTTATCAATTATTCATCTACTTAATTTATTATTACGTTTGCTACTTTACGTTTGGTTTAATTTTTTCTAATAGATATCTGCGCTAGTTTGATTCTGTCGTTCGTCGCGTCAATGAACCGACGACGCTTCTGAATTGCGAAGAATTAGTTAGTCCATAGCTCTTCGCAATTAATACACTACACCAGTAAATTACAGTGCACCAGTAAATTTAGTATAAAAAAAAGAAAAAGCTTAAATATGTCCTCGACAAGAAACCCCTTTTAAGGTGTACCTAATTGACTTGTGATCTCTTTGTTACAGAGCCACCTGCCAGTCCGAGTGGGGAATTGCCTGTCACGATAGATCACCAACACGACTCGACCATGTCCAGCAACTTATCGAGGAACGACGCCAACTGTGACAAGACGGGGACTTGCTACGACGGTAATTATAGAAACCACCTACGCCTAGTTAAGAGAAGTACCTACCTAACCCTACCGCGCTCGTCCAAGGCCTGGGCAAACATAAAGCGCAACGGCAGAATCACGGCACAACTACAGATCGCGACCGCCGCGGCGATTAGATTTGATGACAGCAGCGTGGTCATCATTAATATGGTAGAGCACACATATTTTGGGTAGAGCACATTTTTACAAGTCAGGAAAACCACAGACACAGAAAATTGTTTCTAGAACGGGTCTACAAAATTTTAAAATGTGCTCTACCCATGCCTCAGATTGTTTATCACGACCGGATTTGGCTGAAATTTGGAATGAAGATAGTAGAATATAACCTGGATTAACATATAGTGCAAAGGCTATTTGTTATCCCGGAAAATCAATGAGTTCCGGATTTTTAGAAACCTATATCCATGGGAACGAAATCGTGGGCATCAGCTAGTTATACTTGAAACCGTGATTCTGCCGCTACGCTATATGTTTGTCCAGGCCTTTACACGCTTTGCCTTAACGATCTTGTCCAAAGATTTTTATTTTAACAAGATATTGACTAAGGTTTATCCTTATTTATAGTAGGTAGGCATCTATAGGTACTTATAGTTGCCAAACGCAAATAAACTTTTGCTCTTCGTGACTCAGTTATGTAGAGTAGGCCAAGAAAGTTGTTGAGCACTTTCAAACGAATGTCCTATAATAATGTCCTTGTAGTTCTACGACGCATATAGAAATTATAGTGCGTCCACCAATATTGATCATTAAAACAACAAGTTAAAGTAGTTAATCTTACGTTGAAAGTTAACAGGGCCGTTAACAGTAATTAACTTACTTACTCACTTAGTAACAGTTAGATATTAGTTTCTAGAATATGTCTGTAAATTTCATGGACTTTGGTTGCTTAATATTGAAATGAAATTGGAACTACGTTTGTATGGAGCGAGTGACGGAGAGACCCCTCTTGAGTAACTAAGACGAGTTAAAGTTAAGATGACTTATGAGTTTGATTTTTGAGTTAAAGTATTCGAGATTTTTCAACGATTACCTATTGTTCCAGGTTGAAAGTATTGTTTATGCATTACACATTCGTTTCTATTTCAGTATCGGTGCACTGCAAGGATACCAGGATCGCGGTGCAAGTCCGTACGAATAAACCTTTTAATGGCAGGATTTATGCGCTCGGCCGCTCCGAGACATGCAATATCGATGTAGTGAACAGTGATCTATTCAGATTGGACCTCACGATGGCCGGCCAAGATTGCAATACACAGAGCGTAGTAAGTCAACTCTCTTTTTCACTTTATCTAGTTAAATCGATACGCGAGCAGAACGATCTGAAACTAGATTTCGATTGAAATAGGAGATAATTGTAGGACCTAACTAAATAACTACAAAATCTCAGTATAAATGTAATGGATCTTTTAGGCAAGCGCGCTCCAATCTAGTCCTCATCATTGCCTTTTATCTGCTCAACAAACATGATACTTTTACCATTTTGGTTGCCTGAAAGAGAACGTTAGGTTGGCCACCAAATTATACCTACCCATATTTTTGTTTTGCTTTGTACGTTTTTTTTATGCATTTATTATTATGAAAGCATAGATAAACAATCTAAAAATAAATTATAATTTTGTCATCTATTTATAGACTGGCGTATACTCCAATACGGTTGTCCTTCAACACCACAGCGTGGTTATGACCAAAGCTGACAAGATCTACAAAGTGAAGTGCACGTACGATATGAGCTCGAAGAACATCACATTTGGAATGGTGCCCATCAGGTGGGTAACAGTACTTTGGCACGGTAAAGGCTTGGGCATATTAAACGCGCAGCGAAAACAATGCGTGACGGCAATGTATCCAAATTGTTATGTAGTGGCTTGTTATAAAGCAATGCGCAACGAACGTCCAATCAGGGTCACCCATTACAAATGACTTGGTGCATGTCCGTCATATTGAATGTAACATCCACCATAAAATTGCTTTACTATCCTTAGGTATAATATCGTTGACACAATATTATAAAATAGGAGACACATTTTCGACTCCAAGATACAAAAGTCTGAGCTTAGTGAAATTTGGATTTACTGGAAGTTGTTTTCAACAAAGTTAAGCAATTTTATGATCAACTATATTTATGACTCCGATCGTAACCTGAAGCGTAACACGTTACTACACTACATACACACACTATGTATTTTCACCTAAGTATACTAGAAACTGAATACGAAGCGCACTTAGGAACCGTGCTGATACTAACCGTGCTTCGCCATATCATATTGTGCATACAGGTCCTTAGCATTACAAATCTTACCTAAAAGCTTTGTAACTTTCTGCCCTGCTGTGGCCGAAGCGCGTCGCTGCCGTGTCGCTTCATGCCTGCCCAGGCCTTAACCTATGTTTAACGCAATTGAAGTCGCCATGCAAAATATTTATGACGAACGATTAGACTTACGTGAAGCCGACACCCAGCTAGATGAATACCAATTAAAGACTTAAACACTTAAATATTTAGTGTCGATTGAATATTGATAGTTAGTATTGCCTTAGGAGATTTATATTCAGTATATACGGTACCTCTACAGTTTTACCGTACTTAGCTTACTTAGTAGGAACTATGAAAGCCTGGTCCTATTGGTAAGATAATTCTGGAACTCTCTTATTAATGCTTGGTTTCGGGAACCAAGTACCATTAATTTCGGAAACCATTAAACATGTTATAATTTTTTTTTTAAAATACATATTAACACCGCATGTAGTTTCAAAACACGACGCAAATTTTCATTGATGTGGACCTGCCTTTTGGTTAGAAATAAAACATCATTAAGAACCAGTAGTAGCTAAATCGCAATTCTTTCCTCACGTATCTTCAAGATACCTATCTCAATGTTACTAACTTGTGTTTCTATAACAAGCTTAATAAAGTCTATAATAAGCTAATTAGGCAGCTCTTAATTGTAAAAGTAGCTGTAAGAGATATCTTGAATCGTAAATAATGTCAATAAAGCAATTCACATACTAACACACAAAACACGAATACTTACCTATAAAATTCTATTGATGCAATATAGCTTCTGAATTATACATAAAACAATTAGATTCTCCTTGCAGTTAGCGGAATGGTAATCGTGAAAGGAATGATAAACGCTATTAGGTACTGTTTTGTACGATTTTCCAATAAACTTGGCCGAAGCGCCATAAAATAATAGGTAATATCTAGAATTTAGGTATAGCTGGAAATGATTTAAGATATCTCAAAGCCATGTCCACACCAATAAAAATTTGATGTTAATATGATTTAGTGCTCTATGCTCGGCGAAAATCTTTGATCGAAGCATTGAACGCGGGAAGCGTTGAACTCACGATGTTTGTGGACTGAAAATTTACCAGATTAAAATATATTCTATGGCAAAAGAATAATATTAACTTTCAGTCACGTAATAATGTTAATGACACCTTTCTAAATCTACGTATACCTATGTACGAGTATATTGTGACGTATTAGTCTTCTAATCTAACAACACTACTTATTTAGTGAAAAGCATGAAGGTAGGACAAGTTTTACAAAAACTCATTTAGGCATAACTGTATAATAGTTTTATCAATGTGTATCATATTTTATGCTAATATGAATTTTTAATACTGAATTCGCCAAAGATGTACGGATGCTGTTTGCAGCACGCATGCGATCTTCAATCTAACTGAAAAAAGCTCGTCAGATTTCGCCTTATGTGTAATCAATTTAATAAATATTATAATATAGAAGTGATAGTAACTCAGTAAGTGCCTAGGCAATCTCGCTCGTGATTACGGAATGTTAATGACCAGCACATTTCCTACAGAGACCCCGAGATGATATCGATCACTGCGGCACCCGAGGCGCCGCCGCCGCGCATCCGCATCCTGGACAGCCGCCAGCGCGAAGTGGAGACCGTGCGAATTGGAGACAGGCTTACCTTCCGCATCGAGATACCCGAAGACAGTGAGTCATGTTCCATAATCTATTCTATACCACGTATCTATGTATCTATATATATTCCCTACATCCATACTAATATTATGTGAAAGTGTGTGTCTATTTGTCTATCTGTCTGGCTTTTCACATCTCAGATCTAAATCGATCTTGACGTGTGGCCGAGATATAGGCATCCTCCTCCTCCTCCCTTCATCGGCAGCGGCGGTAATCACTTAACACCAGGTGACCCGCCTGCTCGTTTGCTCCCTATTTTATTATTAAAAAAAATCCTTGAGATGGACATAGGATACTTTTATCCAAAGAAATCAGAGTTCCCACGGGATTTTTTGACTACCTATATTTACGCGGACGAAATCGCGGGCATTAGCTAGTTTATATAAAAGGATAAATTGATCAACTAAACCTAACGCCTAACCTAGGAACTTTAGATTTATATTTTTTCTATATAACGTACCTAGACAACACTATAATGATACTAATGGGGATGCTGACTGCCATTTTATCACGCCAGATGGCGCATCGTCGCCATGGCCATTGAAAACTGTCATATTCATACGTTTAATAACCTTTCACAAAGTAATTTTTTAATTTTCTCAAAATATGCCTCTTTGTGCTGTGCCAGGATGTACTAACTCCGGTGTCCATTTATTTCCGAAAGATCCAAAGTTAAAAAAACAGTGGGAGAAGGTTATACGTCGCAAAAATTTTGTGGCGACTTTGCATAGCAGGTTATGTCGGAATCATTTCCAAGAGTCTGATTATGTAGGAGAGTCAGCTTACACAGGTGAGTTAAAAAGTATCTAATTCCAGTCATTAGTGTAACAGAATCGCAGTTATCATTTGTACCAGTGTGTTCATGGAACTATAAATATTTTACTGTGTTTGAAAGCTGATTTCCAACACACATAATTTGGTTTGAATATTTCCCTAGTTTCTTTTAAAGAATAAACAAACCATGCATCACTAATGTATCACTATGTATCCTGTCACCCTTTATCCACCTATAGTTTTAGGCCTGGTCTAAAAAGCTCTTATTTTTATCAATGTTACTAGTTATGTTACAATACTAGTTTAGACAAATAATATTGCTGACTTGTTCAATTTATTTTTATTTTTCAGGATATCCTCAAATATGCAGGTATTTAAAAAAGGGGACCATACCAAGCATATTTCCTTGGTCCACCCATGTGTCAACAACTCCTACATCAAGAGCCCGTCGATATTTGGCAAGAAGCAGACGCCAAATTGACTTCGGTCAACCAACTGTGGATGAAAGTATTCCAGAACCCTCTACGAGTACTGAAATAGAAATATCTACAATAATAGAGTCCTCAACAGAAGACATTACTCCAAAAGCAATATCTGTTAGCACTCAGTGTGGTAGTACTTTAGGAATATTATCACTAGAAGCTATGAGAGGCAATAATAAAACTATTCATTTTTATACCGGTCTTGAAAACTATGACAAATTCATGCTGCTCTTAGACACATTAACTCCTATGTGCTATAATTTAAACTATTTGAGAAGTACAGTTATGAATGTTTGTGTTCGTGACCAAATGTTAATAACAATGATGAAACTTAGAAGGTATTTACCAGATTTTGAGTTGGCATTTTTGTTTGGTATTTCAGAAACTAATGTTGCAAACATTTTTATAACATGGATCAATTTTATGTATGAAATATGGAATTTAATTGATATTTGGCCCACTAAAGAATTAGTTGAATACTTTATGCCGGAGGCATTTAAAAGAGGTTTTCCGAGTACAAGAATTATTGTGGACACAACGGAAATACCCATTACAAAGCCTGGTAATCCTATAGCACAGCAAGTGACATTCAGCAATTATAAACACAAAAATACTGTGAAGGCTATGATTGGGGCAACACCTGGTGGTCTAATATCATATATCTCAGAATGTTATGGTGGTTCTGTCAGTGATAGACAGATCATAGAAAGATCTGAGCTGGTTAATCGTTGTGACAGTGGCGACTCTATTATGGCTGATAGAGGTTTCAATGTGCAGGATATATTTGCTACAAAAGACGTTACTATTAATATTCCAACATATTTGAAAGGAAAGACACAAATACCTGGTATTAGAATAGTCCAGGATCGAAAACTAGCAAGCAAACGAGTGCACATAGAACGTATTATTGGGCTAGCCAAAACTTACAAGATTTTAAAAAGTGAATTAAGCCCATACCACGTAGCCTTATCATCAAGAATTTTATTCATTTGTGCTTTTGTATGTAATTTTAGAGAAAATATTATGAAATAAAAGCTGTTTAATCTTATATAAATTTTTTATTAGACATTATTATTCTTTATATAGGAGTTTTTTAATCACAGCAGCTTTAAAGAAGTTGTGATAAAAATAATCAAGTTTTTCTAACATGTACTTAATGAATTCTTCATCATAATCAATGAATATGACTTCTAAACTTTTGAAGGTATAAACCAATAAGTTGCAAAATTTCCTTTTTGTGACATACAATTGCCCTTGTATTTGATAGTAATATATGTTGTTCTTTTTCAAAGAGAGTTTCCCATTTTCATATTGTAGATATGGCACATTTAGTGGACAAACTTCTTTGTTCCGCGAACTATATGGACATTTTACTTCTATTATTGTTTCTGATCCCAGTAAGCCATCAGGGGATGCTCCTAGGTAAGGACGTTCCTTACTCAAAAATAACCCACATTCTGTAATTTCAAGATTAAAAGTGTCCATATATTTTTTCATTGCAATTTTTTCATTTATATTACCATGTGCCATTGCTTTGGTTTTTATTGTAGTTTTATGTAAGATTTGACTGGAATATTTCAATAAACTTTCAGTTTTTAAATGGCACACAGTATGAAAAATGCTGGCTGTTATATGGGTTTTTCTGTAACTATGCCATTTTGGGTTATTGCTTTGTCCTCGAGTCTCCCTTTCTATTTCCAGAATCTTTTGTTCTGATACATTTTGCAATACCATAGATTCTAAAAAACAATCTATGGCACTTTTTTCCAAGTACTCATGGTCCAAACATATGCTTCGTTGGCTGGCTACAGGATATATCTGTTTTATAGGCATTGATGACTGTGGATAATTTAGAATCATGGACTGGAATCTGCATTGAAATGCCTTCTTGTCAAAATCAGGGTTTTGCTTCAAGTATGGCGAGAAGACAGTATTATTTATATCCCTTTTTGATGGGAATCTGGAAGCTCGTAATGGAGTAGCATAATATTTCCTTGATGGCTTATGGAATGTCTGTAGTTGTGACGTAGAAACTTCATGAAGTATTATTATTTTTTGCTGGACAATGTTTTCTGCTGCAAGAAGCACCACAGCAATGTGTTTACAGTGGGCTTCATTGCCTTCACCTGCTGCACATTCACAGTTTGCCTCTTCAGGCATTCCATCGTTATTTAATTTGATGTTAATCTCGTATTGAAGTTGTTTCATGGATGCCTTGCAATAACCTGGAAGTATAGGTATAATAAATTTTAATTATCAAATTAAGGCAAGTACACAAACAAAATCTAAAACCACACTGTCATACCACAATCAATAGTAGTTGCATATTATTTCAGTCATCGCCTTTTATTTTCTTATATCCTACTAATATTAAAAATGCAAAAGTATGTTGGTTTGTTGGTTTATTCATTTGTCCTTCAATCACGCCACAACAGAGCAATGGAATGTGATTTTTTGTATGGGTATAGTTAAGAACCTGAAGAGTGGCTACTTTTTATCCTGGAATATTGTGTGAGGAGTTTCAGTAGTACTTAATCAAAAAACTTATTCCACACAATTTCCAAGGCATCAGCTAGTTAAAATTAAATAGCTAGTCTAGTATAAGTGGAAATAAGCCTACCTTTTAGGTAAGTATCTTGGCCAGATGTTGCTGATCGTAAAACAAGAAGGTATCTCGATTCATACAATTTAACAGCATCGCAGATATTTTTATTGAATCTGAAATAAATACCAATGCATGAGGACTGAATGAGGCTTAGGGTATTACATGATAAATAAAGGAACAGTATTATTATATTAAATGTCTTTTGAAAGAATTATATTATATTATTTGTTATTATAAGCACTAGGTACCTACCTATCAAAGTAACTTTGAATATGATGTTTGGTAATCTTCGGCAATATGGTGGAGCTATTAACGTCTTTGTAAAGTTCTACAGCAGGTACGTCAATTGCTTGGCTTTGAGAAGCTTGCAGGGTTTGGTGACCAAAATTAAAATTTCGATCGTAGGCTTCTAACCTAAAAATTAAAAACATATATTATGTACTAAAGTAACGATCTCAGGGCTATACTTAATTTTTTAACATGAATTATTTAAGAATAAAAACATTCAAATCCAAAAAAAAGGTGCTAATTATATAAAAGACCACTAAAAAAAATTAATAATATATATTAGGACTACCTTTCTACAAGTTCCGATTTCTTTCCAGTTATCCTCCCTCCTCGTTTTTTTAATTCGTCTTTCAATTCTTTGAGCTTCCAGGTAGAATACATATCAAGTATTGCGTTGATCGATAGGTTTTAACCACAAAAAACAGCAAAAAATCGATTTGCAAACTGATGTAAACAAAGCAATTACAAAATGACAGCGGCCATCGCGCTTCTAGCGCCCTCTGCGCTCAGCTTTGCGTCAGCATCTTCATTCATTAGGTAACAATTAGGTAATCAAACGAACCCGTAAATCAAAATCATTGCTTTGATAATATTGAGCGATTAGGGAGTCGCTAAGGATATTTTTTGTAATTTTATTTCGTTAATCGTTTTTCATCAACGACTTATGAATGTGTTCTTTTTTATTTACAGCTCCTTACGGAATCTTTGCACGAAGCTGTGTGGCCATGGCGAAGGATTCCAAGAGCACCTTCCAGATTATCGACGACGAAGGGTTTGTATACTTACAAAATTAATTTTATGTAAACTCATTGTCGTACGGAATTCGGGCTGGCGACCAAGACGTACGCTTTTTCACAAGTCTTCAAACTAGCTCTAATACCATTGCTGGTTAGCAGTCATGGCTACCAGTGTAAACTCGTATTGGGTATCATTTCGATTTTGGATCCCCGAATACAGGCTAACATGGAAGAGAGTTTTTAGGGTTCCGTAACCGAAGGGTGCCAACGGGACGATATTACTAAGTCTCCGCTGTCCGTCCGACCATCCGTCCGTCTGTCTGTCAGCGGGCTGTATCTCATGAACCTTAATAATTAGGGAGTTGAAATTTTCACAGAATGTGGTATTTCTATTCCCGCTATTATGACAAAAATACTAAAATTTCAAATTCGCCAAGAAAATTAAAGTGTTAGTTCTTGTACATTGGTAGGTACAAGAACTAACACTTCGTATGCGAGTACGATTCACACTTGACCGATTTTTCTTTCTTTCTAATTCTGGTAGTCATTCGGATACCCAAATACGGGCTACCGGAAGAGCCCAGAGAACCTAACCTAACGTACCCTACGTAACCTACGTGTTATAATATGTATATGAAAACTTCTACGTTGATCTTTACAGATGTCCAGTTGATCCCTCAATATTCCCAGCGTTCACACCCGACGGCAATGCTCTCCAGTCTGTGTACGAAGCCTTCAGATTCACTGAATCCTATGGTGTCATATTCCAGTGCAATGTCAAATACTGCCTTGGACCTTGTGAACCCGTGAGTAGCTTTTTATACAAATCTGATACTTAATGTGCAATTTTGAGGTGTTTTTTGGTTATTAAACTTTTCAACGCCCATTGATTTAAATTACCATTTGGTTACGCTGATTTTACTTAATGGTATATGATGTAATGGGCATGTGAACTCATAA
This sequence comes from Maniola jurtina, assembly GCF_905333055.1. NCBI lineage: Eukaryota > Metazoa > Arthropoda > Insecta > Lepidoptera > Nymphalidae > Maniola > Maniola jurtina. The sequence continues at coordinate 9,846,465 of NC_060032.1, forward strand.
TTTTATATTAACTTTAGTTTGTCTCTCGATTCGTTTTGCTGAGGCTGTGATTTGCTCCTCACTTTTGAGGATTACTTATTACCTTACTTTAATACTTTTGAGGATTACAAATTATTCTTCAGTAATGATTGTTATATCCACTCTCATTTAACAATTTATCCTGGTTTTAATTCAAATGGAAGTAGGCTTAGTTTCTGACCATCATCAGTCTATTAGAAAATATTATATCGATTTGTAAAAATTGTAGTTCCAATTTTGTCTATTTACATTTTAGGCGGTGTGCGAATGGGGAAGAGAATCAGTCGAGTCTTGGGGCAGAAAGAGACGTTCGCTGCCTCATAATGAGACAAATGAGGCGCATAGCCAGGAGGATGATATGAACATCTCCCAAGAGATTATTGTCCTCGACTTCGGCGATGAGCGACAGAGCACTGACTTCTTACGATCAGATAAACCTGGTGGCACTGCATCGGAAACTAACTTTGGTGGTAAGAATCTTTTTTTTATTTTAGAGGAAAGGCTTGTACTTGACGACAATCATGCTTTAAGTAAAGCAATGATGAGGTCTAAGTTGAAACGCGCTTGCTTAGAAGATGCCTATTCACTCTTGCCTTGAAGGTAATTAATAATTAAGTTATGCGTGGCAGGAAACACGGACACCGGAAGGGTTTTGCAAACATTAGCGGTTAAATTAGAAATCTTGAGCAAAAATATTACATACCAACGCTCACGGTTTCTCGCTCTCGCTGTTCTATAACGGTGAAGGAGGAACAAGATTGTGGAGTTCCTGAGCACACACTCTCTAAAATATATCCAATAGAAGAGTGACAGGCAAGCGATATTGCGGCGGTGTTGTAGATTGAGCAATTTCGATTGAGTTAGTGATTGATTACCAATAATTTTTGGCAATTCATAGAGTCTAATGCATCGAGTTGATACTTGTCAGATCCATCCCAGAGGTGATGGTACTTCGTGCCAGATTGACAAATCTATCTGTTAATAGTCTTAGATGAAAAGTTTAGCTTTGTATAATTTTTATATTTGGAACTAATTATAACATTTGCAATTCTTTATGCTGCTTACTGTAGTTGTAGAGGTGCAAAACGGTTCCGATTAAAATGGAATACGAAAGATCCATTGTACTTTCTCTAACTAATATTCTAATCCATTTCCGTTGTTTGCAGAAAAAACAGTTACGATTGTGGAGCCATGCCCAAGTAAGGCGTCGGTGTTATTACTTGGAGTAGCGTGTGCTCTCCTAGTCCTGTTATACATCGCCACCATCTTCTGCTACTATATGCGGAAATGGCTGACACCTCCGAAGCACATGTCGTAATCTACTTCTGTATCCAAGAAGCCATAGCAAATAAGTGGTCTGAACGAATTGTGTAACGTTCCGATATCTGTATTACTGAGGAACTTGTGATACAAATGACTGACTCGAATTCCCATATGTAACATTTTGTCATGTCATTGTTCATGTCATTAAATATCCGTCCATTTGTAGGTTAAGGAATAATTGTGGTGACCGAATATGTCGTATAAAATGTAACCACCGCGTGTTTTGCATTTACCTGAAGGTAGCCCATTGCATTTTAAAGCATTTAATAATTTTAAGTAGGAATACGAATAGAGGTACAACTTGTCGCTAATATTAAATTTTAATTTTTCTAATGATGACGTAATGCTTATATAATTATAGCCGCATCGAATTTAGGTAATATAGTCGATAAGGTGCCTTAGTATAGTATGGAATGTACTTAGTATAAATTCAGACTTTGCATTTATTATCGGATAATAAGCGGTAGCTAGATCAATTTTGAAACTTTAGCTCTTTTTGGAATATTCCCTAAAAATTTCACAATTAATTATTCTTAGCCTATGGATTTGAAGGGAATATTCTGAATATTTATAATTTGTCTAGTTAATAATTAAATTGGCAGAACTTCTCTAGGTTAAAGAATTATTATTATAGTGTAGGAATACTTATTTAATTGTGCCCATTAATGTATTCAAACATTTTAAAGATTTATGAGAAAAACTTTTTAGAGAAAAAAATCTTGTAAATATACTGTTGTCTGTCGCTTGGCACTAACAGTAATATTATGGTTTCTTTTACGAGTATATCTTATTGGACTTTCAGTTGGGTTTTGTAGAAATTGGAATTTATATTGCACACTTATTTAACTCAGGGTGGAGTTCACCGACTTTTAAAACGGCTGATTATTAGAAAACCGGCTGATTAAGTGATTTTTACTGTTCACCAGCACCTAACCGAGATTTGCAGCCTTAAAACAGCCGTTTTACCTAACCGAGCTCGGAAGGGTCGTTTAACCGGGGTTTCAACATTTTTACATCTGTTGTGCCTTTGTGTACAGATCAATTTAGATTATTTTGATTTGTCTTTGCGTTGTTCATTTCAGTAGCGTGCAACAAGTGTTTAATGTAATGGTTGGCAATAATTACTTATCTTACTTTCCACTACATTTTGATATTTTAAAACCAACTCCGAACTGATGCGCTTGTCGTCACTTGAAAAATCACTTGTACACATTTTTGGCCCTCCATTTTAATATTGAAATTATTTTAAACACTAGAATCTCTTAAAATCATCTTTAAATGCACGCACAAATAATTACGGCAACACGACAGCAAAAAATCAACAGTCCAACACGTGCAGGACACATGATCACGACTGTGACGTCGGGGCCCCGAAGTTGTAAATTTGGGACGGTTACTACCTGGCAAAATTTAGAACAATAGTGTAGTTCATCTTACCCATAGCGTCTTTGTACTTTTCCAGTTGAAAGTATTTTATTTTATGCTCCTAAATATAGGCGTCACAGTTTGTTGTGTTGAATAGTAATGACAATGTGTCTTCGCTAACGCGTTGCGTTTTAGCGTTCGTTCGTAGCAGCAGCGTAGCTGAGAACAGAAGGTGTTCCGCCGATTTAGTAACCATGCTACACTTTTTCGTGATGAACAGTAAATATTAAAACGGTTGTTTAAACGACGGTTTCGAAATAACCAGCTGATTTAGCAACCGTTGTTTATGTAGCTTTCGGCGAACTCCAGTCTCAGTGAACCAGTGTTTCTCTTAACCCAACTTGAGATTTCTTTTTTATTTATTTAGAATTACTAATATACTTACTTATTTATTTTCTTATTTTATTTTATAAATGAAATAAAATTGTACAAATCATGCAGTTTTTTTATTTCATCACATTTGTAAACTATAACAAACAATTTTTAACTTCTTAAAAATAAGTAACAAGAGATTTCATTATAATAAATAAGTACTTACAAATTTTACTAGTTGAGACACTACAAGTAGGTATCTAAATTGCATCAGTCATCATTTTACTACAAAGACTATCCAGTATTTCTTTTTGGAGGTCACTTTCTAACTCCTCTGTCTTACAACTAAATACTTTTTCAAAGTTCTTTAAAAATATTGGCGTCATATTGTCTGTAGTGCACACAACACCAGTTTCATTGGTCAAGGAAGTAACACCCTTATCTTCAATCCCACAAGGGTCAATATGCTCGAACCATGATAGATCATTGTTGCAATTCAAAGAGATGCCATGTGTGGTGACGTACCTAGAGGCATGTATACCAATGGCTGCAATTTTGTTGTCTTCAACCCAAACTCCAGTATGCGGTGATCTACCAGCTTTTATACCTAAGACAACAAAGTATTAAATTATTATGAGTTCAATAATTTATATAAACTAATATATTATTTCTAATTCAAACAAATATACTGAAGAACATCCAGTGCATTGCACAACTCATTAAGCATGACAAACTAAAAAATCGGTCAAGTGCGAGTCAGCCTCGTGCAGGAAGGGTTCCGTGGCATCATACAAGAAATAATACTTCAATTTTTTTTTAATTTTCATGGCGGTAACTTTGAAATCTTTAGTATTTGTTGTCATAGCGGCAATAGAAATACACATTTTCAAGTCTCTAACTATTATGGTTCACGAGATACAGCCCACTGACAGATGGACAGATAGACAGCAAAGTTTTAGTAATAGGGTCCCGTTTGCACTCTTTCTGTACGGACCCTTAAAAACATTGATGTTAACAAGTAATATTCAATAATCAAAATATTAGAACCAAGCAGCTGTAGTCTGTATTATCTTTGAAAGGAACAAAATTGAGTACTATTTTAATGATTGATTAAAAGTCATCATTATGACTGTCGAGCATCGAAAGTTTGATTGCAATTGTCTCTGTTTGACTGTCACTCTCACTTCTGGTCTAAATGCAGTTGTAGCAAGGATAATTTAGTTGGCATTAATTACAACAATTTTATTATAACTACCACAATGATCCCTTAACTTCTGTGCTAGCCCAAGGCCTGAATTATTATTCCTTACTGTTAGATAAGATTCCAATAGTCCTATTCCTATATACATCCTAATACTCTTTGACAGTTTTTAGGAGTCTTATATTTTGCACTGCTCTATGGACTCTCTGGTGATACTTGATTATGGATAGTCTTGTAATAAAAAGTATATTAAATGGTTAAATCTTTAACAGTACCTAGTTCATCACACATGTTGATCACAGTTTCTTCCAATCGGTCAACATACCATCTAACACTTGTTTTAAAGTGTTTCAAATTTATAATTGGGTATGCAACTAGTTGGCCCGGCCCATGAAATGTAATCAGACCACCTCTGTTTGTTTTTCTAAATTCTGCTCCCAAATTACGCAGCCTTATGATGTCTTCTTTGAGAGTCTCATCCCTTATACCTGTAAGAGAAAATATTACAATTTTAGTAAATAGAGGCACAGTTGTGGTGTTCAAGAGTCTGAATTTTCTTGAAGTTAGTTCTTTTTCTTAGTAGGTAAATAATTTTAAATTTTAATGATTTAGCCAAAAAAAGGAAATACATACTTTGATAGGTATAAGTAATCCTACATGTATATACATACTCTTGATATAAGTCATCCTAATGTTATTCTAAGACATATTAATATTATAAAATATGTTAGTCTGTGTGTTAGCTTATCACAACCCATCCGTTTAACCGATTTTGACAATATTCTGTACAGAGATACATGCATGAGATCAATGGACAAGCTTCTTTTCTAAGAGAAAATCAAATAGTTCCCACAGGATTTTTAAAGCCTAAATCTACATATTATTATATATTTACAAAATCGCGGGCACCATGTTCTAATATTATAAACATAAAAGTTTAATTTACTATTACTTATGACAAAGAGTATGAATTAGGTATGTTAGGAAATTGCTGCTCTATTACCTAAAATAATATTATAGCTGAGAAATGTGTGAAATGAGGTTATACTTTTATTTCCTTACCTACGGTGTAAACGGGCTTGTGTTCGACCAACAGAAGGGTATCATAGTCACCGTTTACTCCTTTCATCATAGCGTCCAGGTGCTTTCGGGCTATGGAAGACTGAATTTTGAACGCTGTATCGTAACTTATGAGACCCAACTTCCAAACCTTCACCATTTTGGATAAAATAGGTCTCTAACCTGATAGTTTTTAAGTTTTAAGTACTTAGACAAAAGTGATAATGCAATATTTTTTTAAAGTAGTTTGCAAATGTGATGTTTCATATTTTTTCCTATTAAAAATATCAAAACAAAACCATTAAAGTATTTTGACGTACAAAACTACAAAAGTCAAAAATTCAAAAATCAAAATCGAAAATGTCATTTTAACATTTTATTGACATTTGCAAGACATTTTTTTTTTCTTTCGTCTGGCTTTACACTGATGAGCCAATGTCAAGTTTGTAGTTATTTACAAGTTAGGAAAACTATGTATAAGTATGGACTTTGTCTGTGCTGGCGCCCGCCGACATACACGCGGCGCCCCTCTAGAGCGCTTCTCAGTCAGTTCCTCGGTCAGTTCCAACTTCCACCACCAATAAACACCAGCAGGACACAAAAACCGGCCACTAACCGGCCTTCTAACAAAAAACACTCCAAAAAGTCACAACACGCGCGCCAGCAAACGCCACCACAGACAAAGTCCTTACAAGACATTACAGTTGTGGAAAGTAGGAAAGTACCCTATATAGGTAACATCCTACTCCATAGATAATACTACTCTAATAATATACTGGACTACTCTATGGTGGAAAGGAAAGGAAAACAGGGTAACATTTTGCCAAATTGCTTATTATTATATTATATCGATGCTGATTGTTTATTATTCACATAAAAGATAAATCCTTATGAATAGTATCTAAAATCCCAGAGCTCTGAAAATACCAATCTTACCCATCAGCTCTACTCGATCCCTATATACATATTTACTCTTTTGTCTCTGCAAGTGCATTGTGCAGGCAGAGATGTGCTACCTAAACATGATTTTGCATTTCAGATTTAATTCTCTGCAAAAATAAACTCTGTTGCATTAGCATAAAGTCCAATTTCTAATACAATTATGCTAAGCGGAAAAACGAGCCGAGCGAGAGGTCTATAAATTGGATTGTGTCACTGTCTAATGGATTGCAAGCATAAAAAAATATTTTCTATGGTACGAATTATGATGTAGCTCACAAAGTTCTTATTCATTGTTTATTTAATTTCAAACAACAAGATTACTTTCTTTTGTTTTCGCAGTAATTTTCATACCGTTATCTTTATTTTATAATGTCATTAAAATATCATTTAGTTTAAAAAGTATTATAAATATTTTTTTAAATTAATAGGATGACAACACTGGGTGTCAAGCAAAACAATATGGCGAACATTCTGTACTATACTATACAGAAGTAGTAAGGTAACCATAATTTGATTGTTTAATGGAAGTGTTTTTTTCTGTTTACGATAGATTTCCCAAAAATGAAGACTTAAGGCAAAAATGGATCGCTGTCGTTCCAGGAAATATCACCAAATAATCGGCAGTTTGCGGAATGCTTTTTAAAGCGGAAGATTTTGCTACGGCTTCGTGTGCACTGAATTTTTTTTAAAAAGAAACGCTGTACCATCAATTTTCCCAAAAGTATGCCTTGCTTACGAACTTCCTAAAACTGTTTAGGACCTAAACACATGCATCAGATTATACAAAATAATTTTACTTACCTATATTATAGGTACCCATACTTAACATGACTGGTACTTTTTCGCAGAACAAAAAAAAATTGAATTTCTCTACTTTTATAACTACAGCGCGGCAGACTATGGCCTAAACCTTTATCATTCTGAGAAGAGACCCGTGCTCAGTAGTGGGCGGCGATGGGTTATCATGATGATTCATCCTCTCCTATAATCCGTCAAATGTCTTACATTATCAAATCGTGTTGTCACCCTAATAGAAAGGGACACAATCCAATTTAGCGCTATCTCAATAGGCTCGTTTTTGGTGTCTCAGTGCACAATCTAGTTTAGGTAGCATGTCTCTGTGTGCAGGTCTCTGGTTATTGTGATGAATTCTATGGATTTCACAAACTGCCATCTATTGCAAAGTATAAAAATTACGTAGGTAACAATTTACGAACGTACGCAATAAGTCAAAAAAACCTTATGTAAAATTACGTAATAGTTTAGCTTTATATAATTAGGTGCCGCTGTTCATGTAATAGTTTTGCTATTCAACACAAGAGGTCACTGTTTAAAACAATTTCACATAACTTTATAAATAAAGAGGATTCACACACACAGTAGGAGTGTGGAATCATAACATAACTTTGTAACTTTCAGGCGATTCAGTCCTTCCGTGTTCCTTGTCCGTAGGGCGGTGTTTTGTACGTTGCATAGACCAGCTGTTAGTATAAACATTGTTGTGTTTATAAGACAGAAGGCACATTAAACTTGCATTGTTGATTTATGATGACTGAAAACATAGTGCTGAGCAAGTAATTTGAGCTGTTTGAATAACGAAGCTGTTTATAGCCATATAATCGTTTTAACTGCTGGCAAAGCCACGCTGAGCACTTTGAAATATAACTCTTACGGTATTACGCGCGCCTTACCTGAATGTCGTGCCTAGACAAAGTGTTAGTGAGATCAGAGATGTGGAGTTCTCTAAAACGATGACAACAGGGGTAAGATATTATTATAAGTTTCGAGTTAGTCGAGTTTTTATACGTTAATTAGTTTCGTACACATAGTTAAACCTAGTTTACCAGAGCGGAGGGAGAGTGATGTGTAGGTAAATAGAGGTATCTACTTACAGATATAGGTACTTTCAGTAATTAGTTAGATATCATATTATCTGCCTACATTTCTAATATTAGTCTTTCCTGGCGTCAATAAATAATATATATGTTACAGTCATAGTGATTAAATAGCTATTATACATAATGACTGGTCATTATGTATAATATCATAATTGACTAGACAATGTAATAAATTAATCACTTTATCCGGATATTATTCATAATAGCGGTTCAAAGTTAGCCAAAGTAATAAATACGGTCTAACTTTGAACCTAACCTAACCTAACCTAACCTAACCTAACCTAACCTAACCTAACCTATGTACCCGTTATAATACATAATTATGTCATTAAACCACGAAATAAGTCTCAAAACAGTATAATATTGCTACACATATAGTTAGGTATGCATAAGGCAAATTGAAATATAATTTTATAATATTTACCTGTAAGTACCTACTTGTTTTATTACATCATCCAAGTCTTCGAAGAAATTATATAAAATTGCTAGTTAATGTGATTAATTCTGTGTCAATTATCAGTTTATCTAAATTGGGTAGACATTATAAATAATGACTAGATAATATATATAATATCAGGATTTATTACTTTGGCTGTGACATATACACAAAGATAAACACTAGACTCACATGTAAGTTGTACACCAATGACTCTACACTAAGTAGGTATATTTATGTAAGTAGAGCTTTGCATCAGTGATCAGTCACAAAGTGGAACAAGCCATTATGTAGGAACACTAAAGGCTTTCTACACGAGAGGTGGTAGGTATATTTTCTACGGTTTAAATGCAGGTGCTCGAATAGCGATCTCGCATCAGAAACCGCAGCGTTGAAAAGCCCCCCACTAGGTGGACAGACGAAATCACAGGGAGCCGCTGGATTCAGGCGGCGCGGCGCGTGGCGTGTGGAAGTCCCTACAAGAGACATGTCTAGCAATGGACGTTTACCGATTGATGATGGTGATGATGATGAAAGGTAGCTATCCACAAAGTCGGCGATGTGGACTTCGCAAATGTCAAACCCCTAATTTATTCCCTTCGGGGTCGAATTTTCAAAAATCCTTTCCAAGCGGATGTCTATTAGAAGGTTATTACAAAGTAGAAGATAGGGTAGGTACTGCAGCCTACTCATAGGGCAGATGCATTTCCGCCGGCAGACACTTAACCAGACAGCGCGTCTGCGACGTCGGTCTAAGAGCTCGGTGATAGCCCTTAATAATCTGAAGAGTTCTCGAAGTACTCGTACACCGCAGCCGCATACCACCTGAAGCGTGTCTTTAGTTTACGACTTTATACTATTCAGTGTTGTAAGTTTTACAATGATAATAACCGGGCAAGTGCGAGTCGGGTATCGCTCTTTTAGCTTTCCGTATATAATTATTAACATTATATTGTGTCAAACTAAACTTTCAGGTTTGTAACTCATTTCGTCTACGAGCTAAGACCTGTGACACACGGACAGACAGACAGACAGACAGCAGAGTAACATTAATAGGGCTCGGTTTTTACCCTTTTTGTCTTCTTCTTCTTTGTCGTGTCACTCTTGACAGAGCGGTCGTGGTCATCATGAAGCAACGTCTTTGAGGGCAGATGTTACACGCCTCACGAGCATTCGCCACTTCTCCCTGCTGGCTGACAGCCTGGTACACTCGTGCAAGGGACCCTTTTTGTACGGAACTCTAAAAACCCAAGTTAGCTGGGCATACATATCTTAACTAAGTGGGTAGGTACGTTTAGAAATTGACTCTAACAGTAACCCAAGTGTGTCACGTTAGCTAGTTAATTAAAAAGTTACAAATACTGACCAAACAATCTGTGGCCAGTTGTACACACCTAAAACTTGTAAACTAACCTACCCACCTAAACTACCCATTGCGGAATTTTAGCACTCATTGGTACCTACCTATTAGACTCATTGGTGAGTGCTGACGAGGCGCCTGGTCAATTCTAAGCGTCAAAGTTTGGAACATCGCGCAAAGATGCTTGTCTATCGGTATTCTACAGAATATATTTCGGAGAGTGTGCCAAAGAATTTTTTGACCTCTTCCTCCTCACATTTCTACTATCGTACCGCAAGGCATCGGCAAGGTCTGCACCAGTTAGGTGTCGACTGTCGATATTCCACGGATACAATATAATATGAAGCGATTTGCCTCCTCATTTTTAATTCGAACCCCTAGAATATGGAACGCACTTCCAGCATTAGTTTTCCCCTCCAAGTTCAATATGGCTACCTTCATGTCAAGCGTGAATGGGCATCTTCTAGGCAAGCGCGCTCTATCTTAGGCTGCATAATCACTTGCCAGTAAATCTGATTGCGGCCAAGCGCTTGTCTATAAATTAGAAAACAAGTGTAAATTAAAAATTTATAACACCCCCGACAAGTGAAGGTTACAGTAACTAGAAAAGAGCTGATAACTTACAAACGGCTGAACTACTACTGGCTAAGTACGGCGTGTACTTAGAACACCCCTCTTTTTGGGTCGGGGGTTAAAAAGTAACTCTGGTAACGCGATTCTTTAAAAGTTACGAACGATTACACAGCTTTTCTGTACTATTTAGAGAAGGAGAAAATTATTACTTATAGAAGGTTTTGTTTAGGTTACGTGAGTAAGGGTTAAAAACCGCTAGAAAGGTAAACAACTGTCTAATAGGTGAAGCCGGGAAGACCAGTGCTCTGTGCTTCCGTCCGGTGTATTTATACTCGTGGCATGTGGGGTGTAGTGGTCATTGAGTTAGACCATAGAGCAGCAGATCTTATACAAAAAGCGTCAAACAAGCGCTTCCTATATTGATTACAAAGCTACGCTTGCCATTTTTACGTTGGCTATCTTTCTCTTGCCTTCTTGTTATATAATTACCTACTAGGCTACATTGAGTAAGTAGGTAGTTAGCTATCAAGTGAAAAACAATGTGAAAAGTAATCTATTGAGGTCTCAGACTTTATACCTTATTATAAGTAGGTACCACCATGTAGGTACAAAAAACTTTTCTTCCATTTTTCTACAAACTTTTTAATTGAAACAAGATAAATTAGAATTTTAAGAGGGCTCTCTCCGTCACTCGTTTCCACTCGTTTCATACAATCGTAGTTCCAATTTCATTTGAATATTAAGCAACCAAAGTCCATGAAATTTTGCAGACATATTCTAGAAACTAATATCTATGTCTGTGGTTTTCCAGATTTCTGTTAAAATATTCGGTTTCAAAGTTACGCGGTCTTCAAAATTTCATACAAATCTTTGAGCCCCTGTAATTTTAAAACTACATATTTTTAGAAAAATCTAAAACACCACAGACACAGATATTAGTTTCTAGAATATGTCTGCAAAATTTCATGGACTTTGGTTGCCAAATATTCAAATGAAATTGGAACTACGATTGTATGAAACGAGTGGAAACGAGTGACGGAGAGAGCCCTGTTAATTGAAAAAAATCAGTATTTTTTGTTTATTACAGTTTACATAAGTTCAGTTTACATACTTGCCTAGTACATACGTTAAATAATAATTTCCGTTCACGAAATATGCTACCTACTTGCCTACCTTATTAAAATTTCGTAAACCAATAAATTCATATACGCAAATGTAACGAAACAATAAAAATTAACACATACCTATGATGCAATCAATGAAGGAATGGGACTAATGATATGATCAGTATCAATTCCTTAACTGCTTAACAATTATTTCGGCGCAACGACCTCTATATATTACTACGCACTAGACAAGTCGTAACAACAATTTTTGCGATTTGCAACTCGTTTTTACAACAATTATTATAGTAATATCATATTATGTTTGAAATTTCTATTCTATAGGTGGGTACTAATAATAATTATTACTAAGTAGGTATACTTGGTCGTCAGCCGAATTTGGGTAACCGATAAAACATATCATTCAGCGTTCATACAATTTTGGATTTTTTGGTGGCAACTACTTAGTGAAAATTTTCGTTATTAGCATCCTACTTAATTTAAAAAAAGGTTTTAAATTAAAATAAAGGTTTGAAGTATGACGAACTTGGCCAAAGGAGGTCATACTCGACATCGTTAATTTGGTCATACCCATATAGGTGATTATATATACTACGCATGTGATTTGCGAATTTTGGTAAATGACCAATAGTAATTTTGCCGTTACGCTGTTTGTTACGCCGAAATAATCGTTAAGCATTTAGTTATTTATAGGTATCTTATACTCGTAATAAGAAACCGAAATAAGGTAGGCTGAATGTGAAATACAATATTTAATGATTTACTGAAAATAGCTATTGAAAGATCAATCAGTTTAAAGTTTCGATAACTTAAATATTTAAAACTTAGCTTCTGATAAACAAACTTAACTGAATTGTGATAAATGTTTGTTTAAAGCGAAATTTTTGAGCAAAGTTTGCAAAAGTAACTTTGAGCGGTTCTTTAGTACAGTCTATGAAAAAATTGTTTAACGAAAGCTCTTCTTTTTACAATACTTTCTTTACTTTAATACTAGTCTTTAATCTAATCGACAGAAATATAAATACCTACTATAAGTAGTTCTATTCTGTCATCGCACAACCTTGTGTGTTGTGTAAAGGTGACGAAAAAATGATTGATTTTCTAATTACCTACTACTTACTTCTACTTACTGCTTATTCTTATTTCTCCGTTTTGGCAGAAAACCCGCTTAAATGCTAAAAAAATGATCTACTATCTAGATTAGAAACACTTTAGCCGGTGAGTGTACGTTGCCATAGCGACGGCGCAGTAGGCTGCAAACCGTGACGGGAATGACAACGTAGCGGATCGATGTTGGTCCTCACGTTTTTTTATCACCCGGCGGAGGCTTTGATCTCGAAAGCCTTATCTGACCAAATCTTTCAACGCTTCCCAATTTTCAGGGATTTAGGATCCTTATACTATCTATCTATTTGCACCCCGAAATGGCGATTTAAGGATTTTTACGCAAATAGATACACCGCCGAAAGAGATGAAGAATAACATAAAAATTTTATAGATCCCGGAGGCCTCAAAAGCTTCTTATTGGCTTTAACTTTGGCTGACCTACCTATGGATAGGTATACCTACATAGTGGGTGCTAAATACTAAGGCGGCATGCATTTCCTGCAATTTGGACTCAGTATTTTAACGTATTTTTAACCCCCGACCCAAAAAGAGGGGTGTTATAAGTTTGACGTGTGTATCTGTGTGTCTGTGTATCTGTGTATCTGTGTATCTGTGTATCTGTCTGAGGCATCGTAGCGCCTAAACGAATGAACCGATTTTAATTTACTTTTTTTGTTTGAAAGGTGGCTTGATCGAGAGTGTTCTTAGCTATAATCCAAAAAAATTGGTTCAGCCGTTTAAAAGTTATCGGCTATTTTCTAGTTTTCTTGTAGAAAAGAAGGTTAGATAACCCTTAGGTTCATAATATTCAAGTGTCAATTGACAAATGTCAAGCTGTCAAGATGGACGTTGCCTAGATATCATAGATATACATAATTATTTATTTGAAAATGATTTGAATTTGATTTGTGTGTGTGTGTGTGTGTGTGGGGGTGTTGAAAATTTTTAATTTACACTTGTTGATTGTTATATTTGTCATGACGTCATGCTGCCTATGACATGTGAAACGGCCATCGATGTCTTGAGTAGGTTTGAGGTTATCGATGAACCGACAAACACAAAAATTAATAGATAGACTGATGAAACAATCCAGTAAAGTACAGTAGGGTAAAAATGTGTTTTGTTTCCAATTTTTATTCCTGCTCTATTTATAAGGCTATGTAAAGACCAGGGGTATTGACGAGCTCCCCAAAATTCAGTTTAGTAAACTCTCTTTTAATTAGCCTTTTTTAAGCTCCTACCTTAATTAAGTTTACCTTCGTGTAACTTCAAACGGCTGGAACTCTTTAGTGTCGCACTCGTGTTTGTATAATTAAGCCCACAATAATCGTAAACCCTGGTCTCTGTGTTTCCGCGTGCCTTAGTTCTTATTTTAGTTCATCTTTAATGTTGCCATGTTTAAGAAAGCTGTTACGTTCTATGAAAATGTAGTTTTAATTGAATGAAATTTAATTGAAATGAAAATGTAGTTTAATTTATTAAAAAATTTGATATTGACATCTTATGCCTCACTGAGCATTGGCTCAATAGTTATCAATTAATAGTAAATTTAAAACATTATCAATTGTCAAGTGCGTTCTCTAGAAAGAAAGCTATACGCGGAGGGTCTTTAATATTAACCCGCAACAATATCAATTATAAAGAACGGAAAGACATTGTTAATCTTTCATTGGAACGCACTATTGAGCTGTCCTGTGTTGAGCTGGAGCGCTATATTGTCGTCTGCGTGTACCGACCCCCCTCAGGTGACTTTGTTCTGTTTGAGGACGTTATGGAAGAGGCCTTGAGGCGGATATGTAGATCATCAAAAAAGATATTAGTTTGTGGAGACTTCAATATTGATATTTTGCTTCACACTTCTTTTACTGACAGATTACTCAATTTATTTAAAAGCTTTAATTTACAGAAAATTTTCAATGAACCAACACGGATAACTGCAAATTCAGCCACTTGTATAGATAACATTTTCTGTGACTGTAAGATTGTCGCAAAATCGATCATGACGAATCTAAGATCCGATCACTGTGGACAAATAATATCTGTTCCCAGTGATAATCAAGACATAACAAAGTTAATAAAGTATAGGCCAGTAACCACTAAAAAGGTAAAGCAGTTCAAACTAAAGGTTTTAACTGCTTTACCTAAACTTGACTTTACTCAGGGTGGTCCGGATGAACACTATAATGCTTTTTTTGATCTCATAAACTCTCAGTTTAATTCTACCTTTAAAATTGTAGAAAAAAAACTGTTTAAAAATCTTAAATTTAGTGACTGGGCTACTGTTGGCATCTATAAAAGTAGAAATAAGTTGTTCGACTTGTATGCAGAAAAACAATATAACTACACTCCCACATTTGTTGAATATGTAAAAAATTATTCAAAATTATTCAAAAAGGTTTGCATACAAGCAAAGTCACTCTGTATAAAGCAAAAAATTATTAATTCTGATAATAAAATTAAAGCAGCTTGGGATATCATCACGGATGAAACTGGGAAACAAAAAGTGCATAACAATAAATTGGAGCTAAAAATTAATAACCGTATTATTGACTCCAATATTGAAATTGCAAATACATTTGAGAATTTTTTCCAGAACATTCCAGTCATCACTACTAGTTCCCTTAGCTCTTCACCAACAGAAGCCTATGATCTTCTCAGGGCCAATGTCACTGAATGCGGTGTGTTGTTTAGGTTTGAATACGTTACTCCATATGACATTGTTAAAGTGTTCAAATCTTTACAAAGCAAAAAAACCGGAGATCTGTGGGGAATATCAGTAAAAATAATTAACAATATTATTGATATTATTGCGCCATATCTAGCCTTAATTTTTAATGAGTCGGTGGATACAGGCGCTTTTCCAGATCTCATGAAATGTAGTAAATTGATACCTCTTTTTAAATCGGGTAGCAAAAGTGACCCAAACAATTACAGGCCAATTTCAATTTTGCCAACACTGAGCAAGATATTTGAGAAAATCATGCTCAACCAACTGCTTCAGCATTTCAATTTAAATAAGCTACTCCATTCTGAACAGTATGGCTTCACTAAAGGTCGATCAACAACCGACGCGGCCGCAATGCTGTTAAAGCATATATTCAATGCGTGGGAGGGGTCACAGAATGCCATTGGTATTTTCTGTGATTTATCCAAGGCATTTGATTGCGTTGAGCACGAGACTCTTTTAGTTAAATTGAGCCACTATGGAATCAAAGACACTGCGCTTGGTCTCATTGCGTCCTATCTTAGTGATCGTATTCAAACAGTATGTGTGAATGATGTGAAGTCATCCGGATCAGCCTCACTAATGGGTGTTCCTCAAGGCTCTATTCTAGGTCCTTTCATGTTCTTAGTATACATAAACGATTTACCATATGTAGTCCAAAATATTTGCGATATCGTACTATTTGCTGACGATACGTCTTTGATTTTTAAAGTCGATAGAAATAAGGAAAATTTTGACGATATAAATGGTGCCATATCTCAGGTAACTCACTGGTTTACTGTAAATAATCTACTTTTAAATGCAAAAAAAACTAAGTGTATTGAATTCGCACTGCCCAATACCAAGAACACAAGTAACATTAATTTAATGATAAATAATGATATTTTGAAAATAGAAGAGACTACTACATTTTTGGGGATAACCTTAGATGCGAAGCTGCAATGGGGCACCCATATATCAACTCTTGCTGGCAAACTAAGCTCTGCTGCTTACGCGGTTAGAAAGATTCGACAATTAACTGACGTGGAGACCGCAAAGATAGTATATTTTGCTTATTTTCATAGTATTATGTCTTATGGAATCTTAATATGGGGTAGAGCGGCAGATATTGGGAGAATTTTTGTATTACAGAAAAGGGCAATACGCGCAATTTATAACTTAAAACCACGCGATTCACTTCGAGAAAAATTTAAGGAAATAGGTATCCTTACCGTAGCCTCTCAATATATTTACAACAACATAATTTTTGTAAGACAAAATATTCTTAGTTACAAGAAGGTTGGCGATCTACACAACAGGCTGACTAGACACCGTAACAGGCTTGCGACTCCTACGCTCCGTCTCAGGAAGGTCCAAAAGTCATTTGTGGGAATGGGTATAATCTTCTATAACAAAATTCCTCAGTCAATTTTGGACTTGCCTTTACACAGGTTCAAAAAATCTATTAAAAATATGCTCCTGAGAAAAGCATATTATACTATCGAAGATTATGTAAATGATAAAAAAGCGTGGATTTGAACTTCGATTCGCTCCAGCAATGCGCAGGACTTCAATTGCTTTTATACATGGCATAATATTGTATATCAAATCTTTGAAAAGAGCAACCGCCGAGTTTCTTGCTGGTTCTTCTCGGTAGGAAAGGCATTCCGAACCAGTGGTAGATGCTTTTGACGATTCGAAAGAACTTGTAAAAGTCTAATTGAATAAAAACATTTTGAATTTGAATTTGAATTTGAATTTTCACTGTGGATCCGTCCTTCGTTCATAATGCATACAAAAAGGACAACCTTTTGCCAAAAGTTACCTAGTTAACTATAGAATAGGTTAGTACCTCTTTCGGACTGTGCGCTAATAGGTATGTCTTTAGATGGAGAGAAAAAAGACGACTGAAATCTAAATGAAAATTGGATAACAGCTATTATAACAATTTTAGATCGTAGTTTAGATCAAAACAAATTCTAATATTATTGTTAGTAAGGGACTTATACTATAATATTTTTTGTTTTTTCTTACAAAAAACTTTATCAAATAAGAATACAAAGGAAAAAAATTGGACAGGGAAGCACATACGTATCTTATAAGAGATGTGTTTAAAAGCTATTATAATTAATGATCTAATTTCGATGATCATCTTAGCTTTCCATCCATTCATCATGTTTGGTGCGATTGCAGTCAGGCGTAATTAACCCATTTGAGGCCAAACAAAAACTAGAAGGGTAACCTTAGATTTTTTTTTAGTTTATTAATTATTAGCAACACAAAGATACAAAAAAATAAGAAAAAAGTCTTCATAAATATTTTTCAGGATTTTACAGGGGTGTACCCAAATTGGCACAATGGCCAAAATTCGTAATACAAGATTTGTCATTGTTGAACTGTTTTCTTGCGTTTTTACGACCCCAACGGAGTAATTTTGGCAAATGATACAAGGAATATTCTGAGGAAGCTTTTCAGGAACGTGATCAGCGCCGTCTAGTTGTGACGATGGGCGAGCAGATTGGCTTTGGATTGATTCCTTGAGATCAATTCTGGCTAAACTTCGTCGAGATAATAATTCGATCCATGGGGTAGTCTTTATAGGCAATCGCTATAGGCATTTCATATTGTCATGTCAATCATGTAAGTGAATGAGATCCACTACTATTTTTGCCGTGAATACCGATTCGATACAGCAAAATTGATTGGTCCATTTCGTCCACTCTATTCATGCCCTTGTTGTAGATTTGGAACAAATGTGGAGTCTTTCATACGATTTTCGTTCAGAATTCAATCGTAAGATTCTGTGTTAATTTTCAAATAACTTGCAGTACACTTTCGCAAAACTGAAACATTCAAAATGGATTGATTTGGTCCAATACTAAGCTTACAGTTTGTGGCGAACTGATTCTAATTCGAACTCTTTTGATAGCCAACGACTCATCATTATTGCTGCTTTCAGCACCAGAAAGAGTACCTACCAACATTGTGAACAAATCTAAATAAAAAAAAAGAAAACTTCGGACTCACTCAGCAACTGACACATCAGCGCCCAGCCCAAACTCTTGGATCGAGAAAGCTGAAATTTTGCATAAATGTTTCTTTTATAACGTTGATGAAGAATAAGGTCATATTTTGCAAAATTCCCACGGGAGCTAAGCCGCAAGTGGTCGCTAGTATTTCTATATTTCCAAGAACGTCATTTGACAAGTTTGATGGAGTCTCGTTGTCATCAAATCCTACTTCTTCATCAGTAACTGTGTCAACCTTTCGTAGATTTATAGCGAAATCATACTTCAAAATGTTATCTCTATCTTCTAAAATCGAATTAATAGCTTCCTCTAATCTTTAAAGGTTGTATTTGGCACTATAATGCCTTTTCAGTTCATCTTGATAATCTGTAAAAATTGATATATTTAGTGTTCCAGTACTATACTTGTGGCCATTGTACCCAAATTGGTACAGTAATATTTCAAGTCCTATAAAATTTTATATACTTAGTATAAGTAACTAAAAAAGCTTGCAAATATTTAGGAATTTATTGAATTTGACAAAATATAATTATTATTGATGAAATATTTTATGTATATAAAATTATAATTATAAAACTATACTTACCTCCACATATCTCTCGATAACGAAATTTGATGGATCGTTACTAAAATAATACTGATGATAATTTTTTTATTTTATTTTATACTCAATCAGTGCACTTTCAACTACTCATAAATATAATAATATATTAACTAATGTCAACACTTTTTTTATTTCACTTCAATAAGTAAGTGTTCCCAAATTGGTACGGCGGTCAAGAATGGTTTAAGTAAAAAAAAAGTATGTCAATCTTAGGTTAGCATAGTTTTGATAAATATTTTATAAGTACTTGTAATAAATACTTACTACTGACAACACAGAAACGTCGAGATGTAACTAATTAAGCCATAAAAACGCCGTTTCCTCGAAGTGCTACGTCCGCAGACCGCGGGGCGGGTGGCTGGTGAGTTATCGCCTCAGTTTAATTATTCATGAGCCCTCGGGTGCCCTGCCTCGGACGAGTTTCAGCGACTTGGACCGACATCTGCTACGATACTGTTAATTTGCACTCACTTGTACGGATGCGTGTCATTTTCCGAAAGAATAAAGGCCGATTCACAACAATTGCGTCTGCAGTGACACGTGAAACGTGCGTAGTGACGCGCGTGAATCCGTAGACAACTGCACGCATTACGTCTACGCGAACGTTCACGCCACGCAATGACGGTACGGTATGCCATATCTCATACAGTTCCATACATTACAACGCAATGGTACGCGCTACGTCTACGTTTACGCAAAGCTTACGCAGCTTGTATGAACGAACTGTAACGGACAGTCCGTATGAGTAGCTTCGATTAAAGAATTATACGAATTGTAAGGTATCCCAATGTGGGAACGCATTACGTTGCATTGCCAAAGCTTTTATTATGTGATTGGTATTGTGATATTTCTGTTCATTCGAATTTCCATTACCTACTTAAAAATTGTTGACTTATTCTTATATCTTAAAAATCTAATGTCTATATGTATAGAGAAAGAGCCTATGAGGGCCAGACCTTCGTTATTTTACAAAAAACTGAAAGTATCTCTGCGTATTGTCCACGACACAGGGAGGAACGATCAGCGACTATGAAGTTTGGACCATGGTGGCTTTGGCAGATAACAGGCAACAAAGACGTAAAAATCTTTCTTCGAAGTATAAAGTCTAATTTTTTAATATTTTCTTCGGAATAGTATCACGACGTCATTTACTGCCAGACACTTTTAAGTATTGTGGCAACCCTTTCACCATCAGATGCACAATATTTTACGCTATTCGTTTGTTTGAGACAACAATAATTATTATGAGACGTAATATTTTGCGCAATATACCTATAATAAATTACTTATGTTACTAAATTTTAATTTTATTAATGAAATAAGTATAGGTACAAAAAATTTAAAGCACCGATCTCTACATATGTAGTGTATGTATTAGTGAAATAATGAATTTATTTTGTATAATAAGTGGCACAAATGAATTGTTTCTGTTATAATTGTTGCAGATGCGGCCGCCGCAAACGCGCGAGCGCCAGTGAGATGAGCTCTGCGGCTTCCAGCCGCAATTACTCCTATGACGAAACCATACAGGTGTGAATAATACATAACAAGAATATAGTATCAATGTCCTTTAACTGGGAACAGTATAGGGAACACCCAAGCTATAGAAATAATGAAAATGACTTGTAGAAACCAAACGGGTATGGGTTTAATAAAAACTGGCATAGGTACCCCTTCCAGGTTTGCCCGCTTCCATCTTAGACTGCATCATCACTTTCCATCAGGTGAGATTGCAGTCAAGGGCTAAGTTGTAACTGAATTAAAAAATATATATTAATAAACATACAAATGAAACATTTTTTCATCAGGGACCACCCATGAATGGATGTAGGTACATTTCAGCATAATGGATACAGGCAATCTGTCTGGAACCTTTACTTAGAACTTTTTTTTTGATAACAGTTATGGCATAAGATGGTCAAGCATTTAGCAAGCATTGTCTTTTAACCAACTTCTGATGTCCTGATTTTTTCTTCACTGATATTTTTTAAATCCTAGAACTTTAATTACTTGACGTGGAAGGGGTTTGTCTTTCAACGGTATCTTATTTATTTCCCAAATACGATCAACATCAAAGCAGAAAAATAAGTACGTTATTTTAATGGAATAACTTTTTATCCCTATTTATATCTTTATTTCTTCTAATAACAAAATATTATTTAGGTATTCCGTTTTCAGTACTTTCGCCGACAATGTGATATTAGGCCTAACCACTCGACATACAGCTTTTGGCGATCGAAACTTTTGGTCACACGCGATTAACATTCGAAGTATAGACGCAATAGGGGTTTATTTCAAGTGGAAAATTTGGATGGCTGAAACGCCAGGCTTTTCAGCACGATGCGTAAACGATTTTGGAAGCGCTCCCTATTGTAAATTAAACCCTAAAATTAGTGAGGTTGGGTTTATTTTCGTTTGAATACTTTGGTATTGGGGGAGATGAAATTTTTCAGGACGGCCCATAACGACACATTAGCCACCGAAGGCTCGCTCACCTTTATTAATGCGGTACAAAGCTTCTCTCTTACTCTCCATGGTTTTCTCTTGAATTCCCCATTCAGGTCAATGGTATCTATTCATTATTTCCTCATAAAAGCTTGTCAGCGCTTAACTATTTAGTAGGTCACAAACAACTCATAGGTGACCGTGCCGTGGACAGATAAAATAATTATTTATTCATTCATTCCTCTTACGTAACGCAAAGGTACCTTATTTAAACAAAATAAATTTTATGACAATTCTTTACATACAAGTTACTTATACGTATGAAATTGTTGTCTGCAAAACGCTTCATGTGTTTTGCAAACACTTTTTCTTTCAACTTTTCAAACAGTTTTTGTAAAAATTAGATGGAAATTATTTGTTTTCCTGGGATTAAAAGCATCCTCTACCCGTTTCGAGGTGCAAGCTACTTCTGAACAGTTTATAGTTTGATCCGTAAAAAAAAATAACACATTCACGTTAAAAAAAATCATCACCTAAGAGCGAAAGTGCTTGTTTCTTGGTTTGTCTTTCAACCACACCGCAACATAGCAGCTGATCATCTTGATTTTTTGCATGGAAATATTTAAAGACCTGAAGAGTGACTTAAACTACTTTTTATCCTGAAAAATCAAAGAGTTCCTACGGGATTTTTAAAACTTAAATCTCCGCGAACCAAGTCGAAAGCATCAGCTAGTAATGGATAAAAAGTTGCTTCTACTTTTATAGCAGTAGGCTAACGGGCAAGCGGCATCGGCAAGCCTTTATTTCGTAGATAGGAGCCATTATTCAGTAGATACGATATTCCCTCGGGCTCGCGACCATTTATCAGCCCGCGACCCACATCGCAACATCTGGTACGCCACCCCTGTAATATTGGCGACTTAAAGATTACTATGAAGCAACGCTCGCTGTTCTTGTTTATGTACGGATTCTTTGGATATAACAAATAGGCATTTACATAAATCTTTACCATCCTGTCTTACTTACCTACTCAGTATGGTTTGGTATACATTTTCTAACTAACCGTACTTTTTCATGGTTTCTTGACCGTGTCTTAGACAGACAGACAGACAACAAAGGGATCCTATAACGATTCCTTTTTCCTTTTGAGGTACGGAACCCTAAAAAACTAAAGACCGCTCGCGGGTTCGCTGCCTTGGGAATTTTAAAAAATTCGTGCTTATTTTCTTGTCATGAAAAAGCGAACCGGCGCCGCGTGGTGAAGGCACAGCTTTCTGTCTATGCCCAAGGATTTGAGCTGGACGTGTTGATGAGTCAGGACTTTTATTTTTATATATTAAGATAGTTAATTGCGATTTGATTATCATCAGTAGGTATGTCAAGCATCAATTTAGAGAAGTACTACCTTATTCTTTATCGAAGAAATTTGGCTTAGTAGGTTTGATTAGCAGAAGGGCTGGACATTTTTAATGGACGGCGTATTAAAGAAGCGCGAGCCAGAAAATCGAATTTTCTGCTCTGTGCCTCTGGGCCTCTGGGCCTTTGTCGAGTTTTTCAGAGCGTGACGTAAACACAAACATTGACACGCTTCCGAGTGACGGAAAATTGTCCTTTGGGAGAAGATTTCTGTTTAATAAAATATACCTACTATGGGTACTATTGTACCCATAGTAGGTATATTTTACCTACCTTATCTACTTACCTTACCTACAGTAACCTTAGTTAAGTACCTTAGTAGTTATATTATGTAGTATATATTTTTTTTATTCTGATAAGTAGGTACAAGTTACCTATACCTATCTGTATGTATATTGAACCTTATCTAACTCTTTGGCTGGCTTTGATATTTGAAAGCACAAAATGATAACATATCACAGACCCACTAGATAAACTGGATAAACTTTTTTTTGCTTTAATGCTAATTTTTTAAGTAGGTAATCTTAGGTAGGTAAGTATCTTGCCACCTTATCATATTATGGATGTAAACCGAGCATTGATTCACTTCATTGTTAAAATAACACGAAGATAATTTGAAAACGTTCGCGTTCTCTCTCTTTACTTTATTTAAACTGTAAACAGATAGCAATTTCAGGAGCGTTCGAATTAACGCAGTTTACATAGATTTCAGGGGACCCTTTAATCCGAATTCAAATTTTCCGAAAGATAAAGCATTAAGGGCCGCGAAAGCATTTGTTGGCTTTCGAAGGTTTTTTAAGGGATGTTCTTTAGGAAATCGGGTAGGATATAGTAGGTATGTTAATAAAGTAAGCATTGCACCATTTATGAATTTTAGCACTAATGTAGCTAATAAAACACGCGAAGGGTTTCGTACCAAATCGTAGAAGGAAATATATCTAACACTTTTTTTGTGATGTAACCACTAATTCAAGATTTTCGGATTTTTCCCTTTACTTGTATATTTTAATTAGAATCATAAAATTTGCCCACTACCCATGATCCTAGGTCAATGGGAAGTACCCTTAAGTTTTGATCTAGTTTGACTTTGACTTTGTTAAATTTTCAAACATTTGAAAAATATACTCAATATATTAAAGTATTTTATTATTTTCCATATTTCATTTCCTTTTATTGCACTGTAAAAATTAAACGTCGAAACATGTGTTTTATAGGTTGCCATCTAGTATCGAGTAGCAACAATAAAGTTTAGTTTGATGGCGCTTCAATCAACTAGATGGCACACGCCACGTTTGCGTACGTGCGGCGTGCTTAGTTTGCGCGCTACACTGTAGGTTCTTTTTTTCAGTCCGTTCGTCTGTGTCACAGCCTTTTACAAAACGAACTATAAGAGCTGTAAGGTTGAACTATAGGTAAAATAGAAACCTATTACCGTTACACACAAGAATATTTTTATTATGAAAATAAAATGTTCATCTCCTCGAGGAGGTAAACCAAATTTTTTTGACTCTTTTTAAATTCAGGAGATAAGTCTGTATTCTACAGATAACTTTTCTTTATTTTAAAATAATTTTGAGGTTTTTTCTTCTTTTGGAGAAAACCACCATTTAAGAAATAATTAGGTTTGTTAGTATTTAAGCCTTTATAATTTAGAATAGGTAGTTGATTAAATAATATTAGATTTAATTGAGTAAATAACCACTCAGCGTCACAGATCACTATTATTACTACCCAGTACTTCTTAGTCTTGCGCAGTCGAGCAGTAATTTTCCTACGACTATTTAACTAAAGTAAAAAATAAACTATTATGTTATTTATAATATTATTATACAAATTAAACACCTTGGTACTCAATGTATTATTTTCGAAACAACGATGTAGAGAAGAAATAAAAACTGACTGGATTCAATATAAAACATCCAGTAAATCAACTACAAATCCATAAGTTAATAAAAGGAAGCTAAATAACTGTGATGAAAGGCTTCATCCACAATATATAATACAGAGGCAATAAAGCAACTTGCAATTAAGTATTTACAAAATTGCAACAGAGGCAAAAATGCAACTCGCAAATAGAGGCAAAAATGCAACTCGCAACCCAGAGGCCGACACAACACACGGCCCAGTGACAGTGCAGCTTGCCGTGATTTAGGGCGTCGCGACGCTGCGCGGGGAGCGCTAGATTAACTTTCGCCTGTTAATTGCGACAAATGGTCATTGGACGCTGGATATGTGATACTATCGGTTAACTACCAGGTTGTTTACACATGTATGGCGTTAATGGCTCGTGTTTTATGCACGAACTATGCTAATGTTGACCATTCTACCTTTCCACCATCCATTATTTATTTACCTACTTACAATACGGTTTACCTAATTGCGGTCCAAAAAAGTGCGGTGCGAAAAGAGCTGATAACTTTCAAACGGCTGAACCGATTTTCTTCGATTATAGCTAAGAAGTAAGAACACTCACTTCAAACAAAAAAAAACTAAATTAAAATCGGTTCATTAGTTTAGGAGCTACGATGCCACAGACGGATACACAGATACACACGCCAAACTTATAATACCCCTCTTTTTGGGTCGGGGGTTAAAAATACAAAAAACACAATTCATTTCAAGTACCTAGTTAAAAAGGTACATAGACCACATGCTAAGACTATGAGTAACGATCCAATGTTCGCTGAGGTCGTAAGAGGTATCGATGACGTCACCGCGCCCTCCAGAACTTCCCGGATTCTTTCATCAAATCCCAACATAGCTCACTGCGATTATTCACACGATGAGCAAGCGCTCCTCAAAGTAGGTATTTTGTTTGAAAATTAGACGATCATTTTCGCTATGATACTTTATGTTAGCAACTACTGGAGAAAATCGTGTGATGACTGATAAACTTGATATTAAGTAGGTATTATGAGTCCCTATTCACACGGCATTAATACCGCACTTTATTTGCAGGATGAATCTTACCGAATGAATACGTTGTAGTTTCGCATACACTGAGTTTTAACATTCAACCATTCACACGTTTAGTTTTGGTACCTACTGCAAAAAAACGGATAAGATTCGGTAAGATTTATCGTCCAAAAAACGGACTGTGTTAATGCCGTGTCAACGGGGTCTCAGAGAATGTTTACTTACTAAAGTAAGCATACCGCATCACTTTTAAGAAATTGGAAACTATACTACGAAACAAATTGAAATCAAACCTTTAATTTGATGTCGAAAGATCTGAACTATCGAGTTTTTTTTATTAAATAAATGAGGTTTGTTTTCAAAAATATCATTTAATTCCGATGAAGATCTGACACAAACACATAAAAACAATAATTTGCTAGTCTCAATATTTGTAATTATATTATTTGCAATTATATTGAGAGAAACTTTGGGAATACATTTTATACGAAAGAATTTTACGATCCCCTTCTTACAATAGTAATCCCAAAAGTAGATGGCAATGTACCGGCTATGTACAGGTTGCTCTATGAAATGATAAAACTAAAATGTTAAATATTTCAACCAGGTATTCAAGTTTTAAATTACCAACATATTTAATGAAAAAGGTTCAGAACTCAAAATGTGCAAAAAAAAAATAAGAAACTTAGCTATCAAATAGACCTTTCTCTGTCATCATCTCTCAAACTATAAGCTCGCTCGTAGATATTGGCTTTTTGATGCAGCTTTTTCATTTAAAAATCTATCTAGCTAATTGCTTAGTATATCTTAGTAGCTTATAGTATATTAGTATTAAGAATTGTAATATAATGTTCGAAAAGTCAATGTGTTTCTGTCGAGGATTTTAATCAACCTTAGTCGACTTTAGAAGTTATAAGCTTTTTCGTTCTCTGTTTATTTTTTCTTTATTTTCTTATGTAATAACGAACATATGTAATAATCTAATAAAAAATTATCAAATTTTGAGAGAACAAAATATAAAGAACATCCCTTATAATATGGCAATGCATCGATGCACCGAGGGCGAGCGGCGCCCACTGCAAGCGTCTAATCAAACCGAGCAATTTATGATCGCCGCACCACGCCCGTGAGGTTGCTCCAAACTTTCATTAGATGCTTTCATTTTCTCTTATAGTTTTACTGCGTAGTATATTGCTTAAGATAATGCAAAGGTTCTTGAGATTATTTACGGGATTAAATAAATCTTAAAGGTTGAATTTCGATGTTTTGGTTTGAAAGAAATGAGGAAAACTTAGTTATTTTGAGTTTTTCCTCTATTATCCCTAAATAATAGAATGATTATAAAAGTCAATAAATAGAGATTATTAGTAGGCAAAAACGATGCCTATGATGTTCGGCATGATCCGTCTAGTGCATGGAGTACTATGCACTACTTCTAGGTCTTTGTTTAGGGCGGGCGGGCGGTAGCGGTCCGCTTTGCAACGAAGAATATGTTGGATCAATTTTTTTCGACTCAATTGGGATGTCTTTATTGATAGCGTTTGATCCGAAGCCAAAAAGACAAAAATTACTTACTATGGACATTTTGGGTCGTATTAGCTTGGTTTCGGATGGAAACAGTGTACAAGAGCTTTAATTACCTACATTCACGAAACATAAAATTCAATTATATATGACACCTAACTAACTCTAGATTTTGTAAAGTTTGGAGCAACGAAATTACAAAGAAATAAAAAATAAGTAGTCTATCTGTACTTTGTGACGTAGATTGGCCAGAGGGGATAGTGATCTTAAGTTAAAGGGCGCGCCCCTATCGAAATTGCTTACATTAAGAATTACATTTTGCAGCTTGCATCCTATCGCCTGTACCTTATTTTTTTTATGTTGCACATTGCAAGTTTTCAGGGTTCCGTTTCGTAGCCACCCGCCAAGGAATTACGGGACCCTATAAGTAAGCTATCGCTGTCTACCTACCTAATTCACAGAGTAGCCTAATTATAAAGATTACAAGTATTGCATATGAAAATTTTCAGGTGATTTTCACATGCTATCGTGAAATGGTTCTTCTCTAAAAAATCTGGCTAAGTGCGAGTCAGACTCGCGCACTGAGGGCTCCGTACTCGGGTATTTTTTCCGACAATTTGCACGATAAATCAAAAACTATTATGCATAAAAATAAACGAAAATATATTTTAGAATATACAGGTAAATCTCTTTCATATCATACTCCACTTAATATAGTTATCATAACTTTGAAAATTGAAACACATTTGTGATGTAACTGCAAATTCACGGGGTTCGAATTTATTCCTTTACTAGTACTATAAGACCTACCTACCTGCTCATGATTCTAGTACGGGAAGTACGCTATACAGACACGACGGACAGACAGACAGACCTACAGACAGACAACAAAGTGATCCTATAAGTGTTCCGTTTTTCCTTTTGAGGTACGGAACTATAAAATCACCTATGAACAATTCCCTCTGTAAGTTAGTATAGGCTTCAGTTGGTCCATCGTGTAGACAAGGCATTAAGTAGAGCTTAAACGGACGCACAGTGCATTATAAACTTAGTTTCCGAAGTTAGTCTATGTCACGATGTGTTCTAGTATGTTTCCAGTCTAGACTTCATTACCTTTATGAACTAAATATTGCCTGCGGATGAGCTTGTAAGCTTTTGTTTATTTATAACTAAGTCGTATTTTTTGCAGAATGTAAACTGGTAAGGCAGTTTTATTAAATCCATACCTTTTTAATAGGCTTCTACGGGGCATAATCCATACGAACAATTTCGCGGCCATCAAAAATAGTCTTCCAATTAAGGAATTCGTAATTCCTTTGAGAGGAATCTACAATGTCCACTCGCTAGGCAAGTCACAACCAAGCCAAAAAGATAATGGACAGCCAAGAATTAATTTACAGGTAAGTAATCTGTGTGGAGATGTCAGCGCCTAATCTCTATAATTCCATTAGGGCACATTATTAGGACCTATTATTACGTGAGGTATTTAGGTAGGTAATGTATTGGTGGATTTAACAAGTATCCCCCGCTACATATAGCACATGTTTTCTTTCACTACTCTCTTCCACACTTTTAACCAGAATCAGCTAATATAATTTTATTATAATGATATGACATACAAGAAACCCAAAAAGAGGGTTGCTATAAGTTTGACGTGTGTATCTGTGTATCTGTCTGTGGTATCGTAGCTCCTAAACTAATGAACCGATTTTAATTTAGTATTTTTTGTTTGAAAGGTGGCTTGGCTTGATCGAGAGTGTTCTTAGCTTTAATCCAAGAAAATCAGTTCAGCCGTTTGAAAGTTATCAGCTCTTTTCTAGTTATTGTAACCTTCACTTGTCGGAGGTGTTATAAATTTTTAATTTACACTTGTTTTTTTTGTAATTTTCGTGGCCGAAATTTTGAAATTTTTTGCGTTTGTTGCTATAGCGGCAATAGAAATACACATTCTGTAAACATAATATCAGGTCTCTACCTATTATGGTTCACAAGATACAGTCCACTGGCAGACACGGACAGACGGACGGACAGCGGAGTGTTAGTAATAGGTGGTAATAGTGTCCCGTAGGCAACCTTCGGGTACTGGACTCTAAAAACGTATTGCTGCGCTTTGATTCCCTGCAGATGAGCCTTTGTGACTTCACACTTTTTCTAAATCGGAACTATTGTTTTAAACAAAGACAAAGATAATCAATTATATCTTCGAGAAGTATTTGCGATAGGAATAATTATGTCCATTAAAGTACGTGTTCAAAACGCAAGTCACCGAGGTTGTAGGGTGCGCGGGCATGGTAAGGGTGCTTCACTTAGACTCATTTATGCGGGCGTCCAAGCGTGTAATGGACACGGTTACCGACACTTCTAAAGAGGAAAGTTCATGCATTTTTATACTTTATCTTCAGTTGTGATAAGGAAAATCTCATATTTATTATGTTACGCGAGAGTAAGCATCTATAAAGTATTTGAAAACTGAAAGTTTTTTCAGAGATTTTATGTTCGTTTTATATTGGATTCAATATAATTATTAAGTACTGGCCTCCGCTACTGGCCCGCGACTTCGTTTCCGTGAATATAGGTTTTTAAAAATCCCGTGGGAACTCATTGATTTCCAGGATAAAAATAGCTCATATGTAAATCCATGGTATAATCTATCTCCATTCTAAATTTCTGCCAAATCCATCTAGTAGTTTTTGCGTGAAAGAGTAACAAACATCCATACATCCATACATACAAACTTTCGCGTTTATAATATTACTAGAATAGAGTTCTAAAATAATATGGAAAATTATTTATATATATGTACGTTTAACATTTGAACGTTATTTTCAGCCATGACAATGATACGGAAAAAACTACACCAAAAGTCATGTTTTGTTATCATTAGGATTATTGTCAAACCACCTAAATAACTATTTCTTTGTACACTAAACGAGATCAGCAATCGATCTTTTGTGATAAGGACAACTTGTGAAAGTTTAAGACAAAGTTGTAAAAGCTTAGGTAGGTACCGTCTCGAATATAAAAACTGAAAGAACACGGTTTTCCTACTCTATTGTGCTTATGTTATTATGTTACTTCCCAAAAAGTAGATAAGTCTTAAAGAAGGTTTGGGTCGAGATCAAAAAGCTATCTTCTTCCACTGAAAGTTGTCAATTCGAGTTATTTACTCTACGTGACTGAATGCCCTTTGTTGTAAAATATACCTATTGTTTTGTTAACTCCCGACCCTAAAGAAGGGTGTTATAAGTTTGACGTGTGTATTTGTGTATCTGTGTATCTGTCTGTAGCATCGTAGCTCTTAAACGAATGAACTGATTTTAATTTAGTTTTTTTTGGTTGAAAGGTGGTTTGTTTGATCGAGAATGTTCTTAGCTATAATCGAAGAAAATTGGTTCAGCCGTTTGAAAGTTATCAGCTCTTTTCTAGTTTTCTTATAGAGGTTTTTGTGTCAGGGGTTTTTTAAATTTTGAGTTATCACTTTATATTGTTTTGTAATAGTATATTTCATTACAAGTGCGGAAAGGCTGTCATTGCAAAGAGTTCCGACAAATGTCTACCCGAGCCGAGGCGTAGCTGAAGGCGAGGGTTGACAGTTGGAACGAGTTGCAATGACGGTTCCGCACGTGTACTGAACGACTATTTTTAATACAGTTGCGAAAAATGAAGCAATTTAATAAAATAATAAAAACACAATAATCTCAACTAACTTAATTTAATTTAATTTAAAACAACTTTATTGTTAATAGATATAAAAAACTAGGGTCGAAATTACTCATTTTAGGCAACCATCAACTAAACTCGCAAAGAAAATTTCTGAAAAATGGCGCCAACCGTAGAATATAAGTAGAGTTTTTTTTTCTTCACCCATTCTGGTAGGCAAAGGGAACTATGTCCATACAGCCAAGTCTTCAGTAGAAGTTTTTTATTGATATGAAATGAAAATGAAATTTAATGAGATGAAATGAAATGAAACCTAACCAAACTCATTCAATCAAATCATTAAATCTGATATTGAAACAAATTAGTAGCTTCTTTTTAGAAATATACGTATTTGCATGTATCATAAAAACTTCTATGAATTTTTTTAGTAAAAACTTCATGGTTGGTTTTTCTTTTTAATATTTTGACAGTTGGGAAAGGAAAAGCACGAGTGCGGGAAAGGTAAAAAAAAAGCACGATTATGTAATAGCCCACATCCCGAACGCTATACGTCCCTGCAATACGCTACTTTTTGAGCAACTGTATTAAAAAAAGACTATCACTACAATATGATATAAATTATGTCATGGTGTGAGATTCATTCATTAGATCCATCTGCATCATAAGATTTACTAATAGTTGTCTAACCAAATTAAAGACTATATTATGTAGAGTTGCTCTATATCCGACCTTAATAACTCTAGCTTAATAGACCCCAACTGAATAGTTTTAGGAACTATCGGACACCAACATTAAACAGTTTGAACAGTGTAAAGGCCGGAAAATGAAACCGTTATTTACAACTGTTTCAAGTTGAGAACTACGCAGTTCAAACATGGGCATTAAATAGGTTAATAGACCTATAAAGCTAGACTTTCAAGATAGAAAGTAAAAGAACTGCAAATGCGCATCCGGAGGGCGGCGTTGGGGGGTGGAGGCTGCAAGGTTGTTTTTCCGCCTAGGGCGGCAGTGCGCTACGCGCGCCCTACGCGTAGAGCCGCGACCTCTGTCGGCCTCAATCGGCTACCGGCTTTAATGTTTATGTTCAGTGTGAACCTGGCTTTATATTTCCACGCGTAAATCCGTAATTGAGTGAACTGTGTATAGTGTTAACTGTGAAAGTGTTGTTCGAAAGTGAGCTTATAAAATATGACTGGATTTTTTGTAACAGTTTTTGTAAGAGGTATCGGTGTTCATACATTTTTCGTATTGGATTTAACGGATTTGTTGGAACAGCGCACGGAGGCGGGAATATTTATATGTGTCATATTTCTTTAATAGTTTTCCGGGTCTCTGTTTCGGCGGCTGAAATGGGCTGGAATATTTCGGAGCCTTTATATTGTATTTTATGATATTATGTAGGTCCAATTTTCTTTATTGGCAGAAGCTGTTCTTTTAAATATGATAGAATAATTTTTCTAGCTAAGAATTTATTGATGATATTTCTTTTGTGAACGAATGCGGAGCGCGAGTGTTACATTAGGCCTGGACTAATTTATTTTTGCTGTACCTGCCTCTTAATAATAACCATGGTTAAAAAAAGAGTAATTATGGTGTCTTAGGTTTGAATGCGCCTACTTAGAACATAATATCTATTTACTCTTGCCTTGAGGGTATTATGACGACATACCAAGTGAATTTTAAATCCAAGAGTAACCCTTTTAAATTTAAATCAAGATATAATTATATGATAATTAATAATAGTAATTGATTGCCATACAATGCCCGCAGGCTATGCAAAGATAAAGTGAAATATGAAACCGCGCAAAAGTTTTTGATGGATGACTGGCTTTCGTCTGTGAGTCATCGAGAATGTCATATTATTCATACTAGTTTTACTCTAAAATTTCACTATTATTGTAGCGTGTTTTTTACACGCCGTCAACCCTTATCTTGTAACGATACTTATCAGGCGACGTATAAAATACTATAAAATCGTTGAAACTTTTAGTTAATTTTAAACATTCGTGTACATTTATTCTGGGATCCAGCAATAAAAAATATTAGATACATATGTAGAATGAATGATTCTCTTCAGTATTTATTATGAAGTTTCATACATAGCATACTTTGACTGATTATGATCTTTACATGCAAGACTGTGTCTGTCCGTCTTACCTTTTCACGGCTTACCGAAGGCTGCTGAACCGATTCAATAAAGCCTCACATTGTAAGTGCGAAAATTTAAAAAATTACTTACCATTAAAAAATTTCCTCTGAAATCAAATACGAAAACATAAATCCACGTTGACAAAGTTGGCAAGCCCTTCATACATAAACAAAATATTCAAAAGGGTGTAATTTATCTTTGTATCTGTATCATGCACGTATTTAATATGACTGGTAGGTACCCAAAACTTTTCACCCACAATATTTAATTAAGTTGATAATTCGTTAATTTATTCATACGTTTATTGTAGGAAGGTCCGTATTATATGAAAATTTAATACGGCTTATTTGATATTCTCAAGTGAAAATTGCGGGATGACTCGGCGCAGAATTATTGGATGCAGACGTGACCAGGTCGCCGTGAGTCGAATAACAATAGGATGCGACAATACTTCATACCTACTCTTGAAAAAATAATATATTAGACTAAACTCGGTTTTATTATAATCTAAATCCATGTTATGATAGGGGTTTATTTCTCGTGGGATTTTTGGTAATATTTTTGGTTTTATCATCGTTCTTTTCCCAGTATTGTCATTTTGTTTGGTAGGAGGCTTCGGCTGTGGCTAGTTACCACTCTACCGGCAAAGCCGTGCCGCCAATCGATTAAGCGTTCCAGTACGATGCCGTGTAGAAACCAAAGGGGTATGGGTTTAATAAAAACTGTGATTCCCCTTCCAGGTTAGCACTTACCACCAGATGAGATTGCAATCACGGGCTAACCTGTATCTAAGTAAAAAAAAAAAATTATAGCAAACGACAGAGCAACGGATTGACGTGATTTTTGTATGGATATAGTTTTGTATAGATAAAGACCTGAAGAGTGACATACGCTACTTTTATCCCGAAAAATCAAAGGGTTAAAACGGGATTTTTAAAAACATAACTCCACGTGGACGAAGTCGTGGGCATCAGCTAGTGGTATATTAACATAGGGAAGTAGGATAGAGAAAAGCAGCTTTTGAGACACCTTAAATTTTATGAAAAAGTTAAAGAAAACGTTTTATCGTAATAAGAATCTCCCTAGGGAGAATAAGATCGTCCTTATCTGTAAACATGTTTCCCGCTAGTACAGCATTGTCCGTATTGCTTGTATTCAACAAAGAAGTGCGAAGGAATCCCCATTGTAAAGCTATTTCGTCCAATAACGCTGGTTTGCACTACAATGGCACTGGATAAAAGGTTATAATGGGAAAATGCAATTGGTTCAAGTTTTCTTTTGTCCAGGCTAATCGGCACCTCACCATCTTTTCTTATTCGTTTGGTGCCAAGTTCAATTTATTGTACAGTGCATTATTTGCTTCATTTTTCTCGAATGTATCCAACCCGTTTATCTATAACCTTGACGAGTTATTGTTGTACTTATGACTATTATTTTAACATTTTATAAGTAGGTAGGTACTGACCATAGATAACCCTTTTTTATTAAAAATTGAAGTGTTAATATTTTAAATGCGAAAGTGTCTGTTTATTGGCTGGCTTTTCTCAGCCCAATCCGTTAAACCAATTTTGACGGCAACAAAGTTAACTTACATCCCGGGAACGGACATAGGCCACCTTTTGTTCCGGAAAAGCAACGCTTCCCATGGGATTTATCAAATTCACGCGAACAAAGTCGTGTCCGTTATTTAACAGTATCATATTAAAAAAATTAAGTCATGATCATAATTAATGCCCTTCCAGAACATTTAAACATTTTCTGCACAAACGCTATATTATTGTGACAATAACAACCATTAAAAAATTTAAACGATAAAAGCAAATACGGTTTCTAAATCTGAACATATTAAAAACTGTTTTAACATCCAATTTTCCTCATGCGGATTACACACAAAAAGTTAATGGATCATCTTTTAACGGTTGCTTATAACAATCAAAAACAAAACAAATCTCATTCGCGATGACAAAACAAAAACAAAGAGTCAGGTTACGATCGGGGGCCTACAGGCTACATTTGTTTTTGATTAAACAAATTGTCCGCGCAGTTTATTGCTCCCCAGCGCACGCTCCTGCATTTGACTCATCTGTGACTTTTATTATTTCACTTTGATAAGAAACATCCAATTTTGTGCAGATGAGATAAAACTTTTTCTTTTTAACCTGTGAATGTGTGTCATACTTTAAATACAGTAAATAGGTACAAACCCACGGGATTTTAAGGTTTTCAAGGTAGACTTAGTATCCCATGGGATTTCAAAACTAACCACGTGGACGAAGTTATGAGCCTCAGCTAGTAAATAATAGTTATTTTTCTATACCTAAGCTCTGCATTTTTACAAAGCTTTGTGGTTTCACAAACCTTTGAAATCTAGTTCAGTAGAGCCTAAATGCTCGTGTTAAAAGTAGCCTGCTTGTGAAACCTGCCCGTGGACAAATAAATGCTTTGGTTCTGCGCTCCTTTTGTTTTAAGTACACTTTTGACTATTTGCCTTCTATGGCAAAAGGTTTTAAACACATACATAACAGTAGCTATGGAGTTAAGTTTGAAGTACCTATTTGCTTATGGTTTTTTATTGCAGTCAGTATAAAAGGATAATATTATCCTTTATTTCTATGTTCTGCTTTATTGTGACCTGAAGACTATGAATCACTAAAGAGGGTATGATAAATAAAACCGGTGTAAGTCGGATGCACACCCGAAGGGTTCTGTACTATCGTACCTACAAGATATGCCACTAAGTTTTTTTATTTGCCTGGCAATTATCTTAATTTTTAACTATTTGTGCATTAGATTTACACACTGTGAAAATTTCAACTCTCGTTATTACGGTTCGTGAGATACGTACAGCACTCTGACAGACAGATGAACAGATAGCTTAGTCTTTAGTTAAATTAAGCGTTTTAAAAGTATAACGCAGATAAATATAATTAATCTGGTAGATGGTATACAATTAAGGTATTCATTAAGTAGGAAGATAATGATAAAATTCGTACGTGCTTATCCTTCTCAATTACCTATTAGAGTAATTCATTCAATTAACAACAACAACAATGATTGAATCAGATAATTTGATAAGAGCCAAAATGTAGGTAGATAATCAGGTTGAATATACATTTAAACCAATGGCAATTGGCAGATAAAATTTGGACGTGCCTGCCCTTTTTACTGAAGCATTGTTCCGACAGACAATAAAAATAAAGGTAAGTAGATATAGGTTAAACGATTCCGAAGGGCAGTCCGCTTAAGTTCACCCCGAAATAGTGGGATTTGACCGAAATAAAATAAAACTGCGAAATTATTCCCAACTATTGCTGAAATCTTCTAGTTCAGATATAGGTAAGTGTGATTTTTTGTTTAATTTATAGACTAGCGTTTGTCTGGAATCAGACCTGCAAGTGATGCAGCCTAAGATGGAGTGCGTTTTCATAGAAGATGAATATTTTACTCATTACTTGAAGGGAGCTATATTAAAAGGGGAAGGGAAAACTGATGAATGGAAGATCTTTCCATATCCTAGCGCGGGTTCGAACTACGAGTAGAATGAGGAAGCAAAACGCATCGGACGTATGTAAAATAACTGGGATTTCGGACGAAGAATGATTCATTTTTTCCAATATTATCAACATACTTAATACCCTGGTTAGTTGGCAGATCTTACGTTTAGATATAAAATATCAAAATAGGGACTTTTAATATCTGTGATGACACCTCAAGTTAAAAAGCACTTGAAGCTATCCAATATCAGGAAAGTCGCGATATTGGTTGTTGGCATCGATCTAATGCGGACGCGTGCCAACAGCGGCATAAAGTGATATCTTGTTGACGTAAATGTCGCTTGAAAGCTTGCAGAATGTAACTTTTTAAATGTATTTAAATTTTACTATTATTTTGTATAGTAATGCCTTCTAAAACAAAAGGTAGTCAATGTTCATTCCATAGACCTACGATTTTTCGCTATGGTTCATTCAGACTGATGCGCCCTACTACGAGTATATATTCTGTTGTTACTGCGTTTAATTACGATTTCGCTTGATATGTAGTAAGGTATCATTAGTAGTTAATAAGTAAAAGTAGTTTTTTTATATAAAAAGAAGTAGTTTGTAGATAGTTTATATAAAAAGAAAAGTCTTTACCAACTTTCATCAACGCCCAGTTTAAACCTTCGGACCTTGAAAGAGTTTAGATAGCTGAAATGCACAGAGGTTTCCTTTATAATGTAGACAAAGAATATAAGGTCGGATTTTTCAAAATTTCCACGAGATGTAAAGATGTAAAGAGGATTTGTATTTTCTCGATGAGCGATGCCGCGAGTTGTCGCTAGTATAGTGCTCCAATAATGCAATTAAAAGCCAGCAAACAGTAAATAACTAATTTTAAGAGTTTCAGCTATTCTAAAATATTTTTGTAACCTTCAGTATATTGAACAAATCGTATCCAATTAAAAAAAAATTAAAAACACTACTGCCCTGCTAAAAAATTAAAAAGAAAAAAAAATCACATTTGAAAATGGTGCCATACAGCCGCCACTGACATTTTTTTTTAAATATTATAGCCAGTGTCATTCAGGATAATGTGAGAATTTAACGGTATCCCATACATCTAAATCTGGTTCAGCTATTTAAAAGTTATGGTGGAATAAAGAAACTCACATGAACTTTAAAGGCATTACACTTGTTTTTTGGGGAGTCATGAAAAACAGCAGGGGCCCTACTTTAAAGTGCTTAATTAACTAAGTAACAATTAGGGACGATT
This sequence comes from Maniola jurtina, assembly GCF_905333055.1. Lineage (NCBI taxonomy): Eukaryota > Metazoa > Arthropoda > Insecta > Lepidoptera > Nymphalidae > Maniola > Maniola jurtina. Next base: position 9,884,442 of record NC_060032.1, read on the forward strand.
TACAGAGGCACTACAAAAACCTCCAACCCCTTTACGTGAACGTTAGTTTTGTGAACTCAACTAGACTTGAATGGAGGGGCGCGATAAAGTTTTCAATACAATTTATTGCACTTTCACTACAGTAGTTCCCAAATAAGGGATGTGAAGTGTCAAATCAAATCAAATCAAATCATTTTTATTCAAGTAAACTTTTACAAGTGCTTTCGAATCGTCAAAATAATCTACCACTGGTTCGGAATGCTGTTCCTACCGAGAAGAACCAGCAAGAAACTCGGCGGTTGCTCTTTTCAAATGTACAATTTACAATAATATGCCTATGTATAATAATATACATGTGTAATGTAGGATAACATTATGATTTACTCTAAATAAGTATGTAGTTTAATTGGACGGAAAAATACGTAATTTTTTTAACATACCCCCATAACTACCTAAATTATAATTTAGAAAGTGTGTTTGTTTGTCCTTTATCCACTCCGCCACGTATCGATGTGTTTTTTTTAGTTAAAGACCTGGAGAGTGTATTATCCCGAAAAATTTAAAACTTCCAAAAAAAAAATCACATAGAGTCACGGGTATCAGCTAGTTAACTATAAACTGCTTGGCTCCAATAAGTGATGGTGACCTGATGATGCAGTCTATGATATAGACCTACCACGCTTGGTTAAAATAATGTAATGAATATAATATTATATCCACACTAACAAAAACATTGCAATGTGCAGTTTGCTTTCGTTCATCTGGAATAATTTTAGTGATAGAGTAGCAAGATAGCTTAGCATACTCTTCCTTTACTATTTTGCGATAACTTCATGAAAATCTCGTAAAAATTCTTTGGAACAGAAAATTCATTTCTATTATTCAGAATCAGCCTACTACGCTTTTCTATTATCAACATATTTTTTCAAAGAGAACTGCAAAATAAACCCAAAGCCCTATTTCACAGGTCCCCAGCAGTATTATGACATAAAACGTAATCAAAAGTTCCAAAAGCATTATAGCTATGTTACACGAGCGTTGCGAAATGCCTACAGTCGCGTGAGGGGGTCGCATTAGAGCCTTAGCCGGGCGTCGCCGTCGTGGAAGGCAACCCTTTGCTGTTATTTATTGAGAGCACCCGGTCGAGGTTCAGGCTACATACGAAAGCTACGTGTATAGCTTTTAGCTTTAAGACGTATGACACAAATATTGTTTCTGAACATATGAGGCAAGATATATTGATGTTGTTCGAGCTCTTTTATTTTTGCAAAGCCTTTTATTTTACATGGATATAGTTCAAGACTTGGAGAGTGACTACTCTTTATCTCAGAAAATCAAAGAATTCCCATGGGATTTTGAAAAACCATAATCCACGCAGATCAAGGTACTGTTATTAGTTAGTTGGATTATAAACACAACTCTGAAATATAGGCAATTTAGAAGTGGCGCTATTCTGGCCGTTAGGAAAATTGTGAAAACGATAGTAGTACTTTTACAACAGTAAATCATTTCAGTTATAAGACCTAAGAGGCTTCTGTACAACTGAATTAGTATTGTTTATAAGTGTTTGACTTTCAAGAGCTGTTTTAATCTAGAATAATCTGCTAAAAGCTCGTCTAAAGAAACTAACTAAGTGTTGAAGTAATCCGTTTACTTGTTTTAATACAATTTTAATCTGGTTTTCTCCAGCGAGGCGGTAAAATTTGCATGCAAAAATTGCTAAAATTATTCGCGTTGTCACTTCTCTTCTGCCTTATTTTTGTGTTATTCGTAAGTACAATTTATGGTCTTAATTAATAATGGAGGGAAACATGCTGTCATTGTTTCCGCAGTCTGTTATTCGAAATAAAAGAAGTAACATAATTTCGGTTTTTATGGTACGACTTTTTCACAATGGATTTTCTTAGAGAAAAGGGGTAAGAAAGTAGGAGTCGTTATCGTCTTCGATAGCATTGAAGTGAATGACTCTACTATTACTGATAGACGTCCACTACTGGACATATGGAAATGTCTCTTTTACAGATATCCACACCTCCTGGTCTGATACCGCTTGAAAGATGTTTGATGTTGTTATCGTACTCGTATAGCAAGAAGCGTGTCTCCCACAGGCCACAACCCACTCAATGCTTTTCGGCCTTCGGTGAACACCCTCAATGTCTCTAAGAACTATGTGCTCTGCCCAGTGCCTAAAATTATAAGGTGTGATTAAAAGTCGTAAAGCTTTTCTCATAACGTTCAAAAATTTTGGAGATTGTACCGAAATCGTTATCGCTTTAATAGCTGTCACCGGTAATAGCTTACGGGTAAATACTGCGTGCGTAATGGTAATTAAAGGTGGTCTAATTAAAAACCGATATATTTACGATACTTGAAACAACCCAGGGCGAAGGGTTTGACTTGTTGACTTGGAATTTACGAGCGTCCTTGATATAACCCTGTTTTCGTTTTGGATCGACCTGTTCATGTTAATCCGCAGGCAAGGTGGCGCCCCTAGAAGTAGAACTTGCATAAGAATTACGGGAACTTCTAGGTATACAAAATAAAAAAATAATCAAGTGTGTGTCAGAACAGAACATGCTTATGATAGGGTTCTGAAACCATGGTAGATGATTGTACTGTGTGTGATAGAAGTATAATTAGTAAAGCTTAGTAGGTTCATCATCACATTACATTCATTGTAGTAAATCATAAATTGCTAGGATTACATTAGGTTCTAATGAACTTGCATACTTTCTAGTTTATTTAGTAACTGCCAAAATGTATTAAAAGCCACACGAAAGTTTCCGTACCACTGTACAAGATATGACACTATATCTTGTACTTTTTTTTAATTTACATGGCGGCCATTTTGAATTTTTTATTATTTTTTTGTTATAGCGGTAATAGAAATACACACTCTGTGAAAATTTAACCACTCTACCGATTACGATTCACCATTTAGGTACAGCTCGCTGACAGACAGACAGACGGACGCACAGACAGTGGAAGCTTAGTATCTACCTAATAGGGTTCTTGACATCCTTCGGCTACGGAACCCTAAAAACTAAGATCGAAAAAGTAATAAAGTTTAATTAAGTCGAAGAATCAGATTATTTCAATAGAAAATGATTTATAAATTAAAAGAAAAGGAGGGCGATGGAATTCTTAAAGCCTCTTAGCAGCAAGAGAGTAATAAAATTTTAATGAGCGTATAGTTTGCCATTAAGGCGACAGCTTTGTTTCATGTAAAATAATTAAATAGGTTACTTTATTGCTAAGAATGTGTAAGTTTGAAAGTGTAGATAAGCTTATAATGCCTCAAATATAGAAGTGTGCCGTAAACTATGGATCTATAACCTGTCAATGACAACAAGTTACTTAGCAGTGGCTTATCGACATATTATTACAGATTTAGATTGATTTGATAGTATTGATTTGAGCCGGAGCTTCCATCATCTTTGTAGGGTTCCGTACCTCAAAAGGAAAAAGTAGCTTATGGGAACACTTTGTTGTCTGTCTGTCTGTCAGTCTGCCCATTTGTCCGTCTGTCTGTCGTGTCTGTCGAGAAAACCTTTTTCAGCATACATAAAACACTTGGCAAGGCAAACCAAATAAGTTTTAAATATTATTATGAATTCCCGAATTGACCCAGCTGGCATTAATTAATGTAGGTAAGTTCGAATAGAAGGGCAGGAATACTTACAATATTTTTCCTCGCAAAAGTTTACCGTCACATCTCTATTAGTCATCCGTGTTTTCCAAGTTCTTATTATTTCGTTTAGTATTAGATAGTTACTGCGAATATTAGTTCGTATATGTATATAAAAAAAGATAGAGTGTGACAATCGTAATCATAGATTTTGAAGTGCCATTCTATGATCCTGATAGCTTAGGACCTAGCAATGCTTGCTCCACGTCCGTACGTACGTTGAGATATTATATAACATCGGGAGGACAGACATAAGTCAGAGCTACGACTGCGCCACGTCTCCGGTCTCTCCACTCTCGTGATGTCGAACCACCGCAATTAATAAAATGAATCTATCTGTTCAATCTAACACTGAAATTCATAGTCAAGATATGGGCTTCTTTACAGGAAGATTCAAACGACACATAAGTGTTATATTTAACCTATATGCAATGCATTAAGGTTATGTATGAAACATGTCATCTGAATCGCCCTCTAAATAAAGAAGCCTCTAACTTGCATAAGAATTCCAGTGTTAGTGACGTTGTTATTTGTTAAAAAGTGTGTGATTTTTTTAGACATTTACAATAGTGCCTCATTGATATATTGCTTAAGTTACTTACGTGGTATTAACGTATTACAGACAGATTAATTTCGGCTGTTAAACTGCACCTAAATAGATATGAGTATGTTTGCATCTTAAACAAACAGAGGGTACTCAGACGATCACTCAGTTTCGGTACTCAGTAGGTATAATAAACACGTCTGAACCCGTCCAAGATATTGATTTACCATCAAGGAGAGACCAGTTAATTTTTAACGACAGCTCAGCTCCCTAATTCCCTACGATTATATCAACATTAACGCGAAAAATGGGAATATTTGTCATTGATGTGTTCCGACTTGGTTATTGTAACTGAATAATGTATCAATGTTCCTTTTTTGGAAACCTTTTGTTGTTTATGTTGTGTCGGAACTCGGAAGCAATATAAAATGTTAAACTTTGTTCGGCTTATTTATTCGAAACTTTATTTTTAACAAGGCAACCTAGGTAAAGCTTTTAAAAGTAAGTGATAACTGATAACTCAATTCAGACCGATAGTAATGATATTTTCATTCCCTAAAAATAGTGATATTTCATTAAAATTAGTCTGTCCACTACTTTGAGAGAAGTGTTACGGAGAAGTATGGCTATTGTTTTATTAACTGCCGACCCAAAAAGAGGGGTGTTATAAGTTTGACGTGTGTATCTGTGTATCATCTGTGTAGGCATCGTAGCTCCTAGACTAATGAACCTAAGATAAGAAAAAATGTTTTTTTTTTTTAAAGTTCTTGGCTATAATCCAAGAAAATCAGTTCAGCCGTTTGAAAGTTATCAGCTCTTTTCTAGTTACTTTCACTTGTCGGGGGTGCTATAAATTTTCTAATTTAATTTTGTATATTTACCGACAGTTAAAGTTATCCTGAGTAACAGATAAAAAATAAGAATCAATAAAGTAATAAAAGAAGGAAGGAATGAACAGAAAGTGCCAAATAAAGGATTAAAATATATACGGATTTTTATTAATCTCAAACTAGCTATTTTCAAACTATAGATAAAGGCTTTTTTATAAAATCAACTATTTTAACAATCAAGAAATAGTTTCGTTCTGTATTTTATTCCAACCTGCGTATCCATTAGGGAAATCGGCTCATCCGGTGCCGGTTAAAAGTAGTTTTCCGTAGTTCCGGTCCGGCTCGAACGCTACTATAATTTATGGCCTAACGGACACCGGTCACTTCGGATCAGGGTTAATACCTGTTGAGTTACAACCGGGATTAAAGCTACCGGACTGAGTAATTAACTAGTTAGTCATGTCCAGTAATCTTTTGGTGATTCCTTATCTTAGCAACGCTTTACCTGATATACTTACCTATACCTATTATTGAATAATTAAATATTGCAAATAGGGTTCAATACATCAGAGTTGAATACGGAGGTGTAGAAATAGAGTTAGACTAAAGACCAATCAGAGTTTATTGATGACTTTGTGCTATTTGCCTAGAAGCGTGAAATTAGTTTTTTCTATAATATGAATCCCTCCAAAAAAAAAAAAAACTAAGTAACTAGGTGCTTCTAAGAAAGGATTTTTGGTAATTCCACGCCAAAAATGCCGTGGTGGGTCAGCTAGTCAAAAGCGTTTCTAAAGGATCACAATAATTGGTGATAAGACCGCCTTTGCGTACTTTATTTCTCTATTTATTAACATTCAATGGCATTGCAATAAAGATTTCATCTATCTATTTATCTATCTGTCTAGTCAGTCTATGAATTTTTTCGTCTTGTTGGTTTACTTGAGAGGGAAACTTGTGTTCATTTATCGGACCGTCTTTGGCGTGTTGGAACTATTTATCTTGTGTAAGATGGACGACGTGACGGCGCGGCTAATGTATTTGCATTTTGCCAGTGTTAGCAGAATGTGAAAAATAAGCTTCCAAAACTATTGCTTTTATTCCTGAAAAACATATTCAAATACGTATTAACATTTCAGTTTATATACAAAATTTTGGAATAATGTACCTATAGCTTGTAATCGCATCATTTGATAAGGTCAAGGTCAAAAAAGTCTTCCTAAATAATTTACCAAACGATTAGAGTTATGATTGATTAATATTAATTCCAGCCGTAAGAGTCCAAGAATTCAACGATAAAAGGAAGAACTGAAATCTAAAAGTTCAGCTAGTTGATTACGGAAAAGCTGCATTAATCATTGCTACAATCTCAATTGTTATGTTTGACTGTGAATTTTATCCAATAGCGAGAGAGTGTAGGCCAATCAGAGTTAATTGCGATCCTTAAATTGTATCGCAATACAACCTTAGATTTTTATTGAATTGTTATCATCATATTAGGTGCTCGTATCTCATTATCAATATGATCATTATCTTAACAATGTCAACATGTGAACGTTCCAGTGAAAGTTCACATGCAGCAGCAGTCTGCTGGTTATCATAATCCAGCCTCTTCTCGCCACCTTCTCTACATCGGTTCACCCTGGTGAAGCAGATGTTCCAGTCTAAACAGGATACGACATAATATAAGAATCAAAAATCCATGCATCTGATCTCATCTCCATCTTTTACAAGCTTGCAAAAAAGTTTTTTGTAATTCTGTTTGTAAATCATTTATTGTTCTTCTTAGTGAACACTTATTCTACACAGATACAATGATACAGAGATACAAAGATAAGAGTAGATGCCTACAGGCTATAAGTGAAGATGGTAAGCTCAAAAAAAGAAAGCCTACGTCCAGTTTGTTTCAGACGTTTTAAAAAGCTTACAAGGAGTTTATTCGTAGCGCGTTCCAAACAAATATAAGTACTTATACTTAGTTTGGTTCTTCATTTGAAGATCAATCAAAGTCAATGATACTTTGTACACATGGTTTAGAATATTCTACGAGTATCTCCATTCAAATCGATATCTGTGGTTTGTCCGATTTCTGTAAAAATATGTAGCTTCAAAATTACTAGGGCCTAAAATTTCTGAAGAGAATCAAACTACGTTTGTATGGAGAACGTACTAGCGAAAAATCTCTTAAGTGCTATTTAAAACGTCGGGAAAAATCTCAAAATAAAGGAAAATCTTTTTTCGTCCTTCGTCTTTTGCCTTTGATAAATAATTGTTTAATTAATCTTGTAACAGTGCGTATCTTCGTAATCTCATCAGGCAATATTTTCATTATTTCCCCCGAAAGGTTTTCTCCCCGTTTATTATCGCTTAATTTAATCAAAATCTGCTTACGGTTGGCAATTTTCCAGGAAAATTTTCACGCGCAATTTGTAACAATTATTATCCACTGTAATGAGTAGGTATATATATTGTGTAATTATTAATTTCAGATCGATGTTTATTTATTATAATAATATATCGACGTCGATCGTGTATTTCTTCAACATACATATTTATAATATCCGTATTGCTATGTAGGTAGCGAATAAATGGTCCAGAATTTGATTTCCGGTTGAGACAGGAAGTTTTTACCTAAAATATAGGTAAATAAACGGCGTAAGACAGGAAAGCTTTTAGCATAATGACCACCAAACTTCAATTCGAGGGTGACATAAAATGATTTCACTACTTCTGTAAAATATCAAATTGGAAAATCTACCCATGCCAATCCTGTAAAGCACTAACCTCTACCTGCCTCTACTAGTACGCTGGAAATGCGACTGCAGACATGTTTTTGAAGCAACTTGATTTTCGCCATTTGATCGCTGTAGATGATAACAGCATCAGTACATATACCTACTCGGAACTAAATGTTAGTGATAAGACATCTGATAAAAGTGACAACACGGAGACCGTTTAACACCAAACTAATACGCTCAGTGGGGAGGTTCGAATTGGCACCAAAAATAGCTGTTATTTGGTATGGCACAGTGGCTCTTCCAGCGTACTTGTGTAGGTCTTTTTCGGTGCTATGAAGGGTTACATATTCCTAAATTAAAATTCCGCCAACATTTCCATATCACATCTAAACAAACATAGCACAAATGTCACTAATGTTATTAATCCGTCCAATTCCCTCTGCGTTTTAATAACACAACGAGGCACTATTAATTAATTCTGCACCGCTGATTCTACAACATAGTTTGACACGGTCCTATGCTAGTACAAAAACGCCCTCCCGTTGTACTTTTTCCGTTTTACCATGTAGTCATTAAGGGAATGATCCGGTGGCTTGAACGGATAACTTATGGTCGGCCTGGAATCTGCATATAAATAGGAATGAGGTTCATATCAGAGGGATTACGGGAGGTACTTTCCGGAGGGAAACGTGGCACTGTGCCAGCTATGCAGAGGGCTTGATAAAAGTTTCCTTTTTAAACGACGATGCTAATAAGTTGTATTAAATCGTTTTTGTCTGGGATTGGACTTTTCATAAGGCTTTAAGGACATAAAAGAAAGAAAAATTTCGGGACTTATAGGTTTTTACTTAAAAGTTATTACACGTTTTTGTTATTCCTCATTTCGAATAAACTGACCTTTTACCATGTCTACCTTATAAAGGAAACTTCATTGCAAAATTTCAGGTTTCTAAGTTCAAGGTTTGAGCATTGATGAGTCATTGAGTGAGTTAGGACTATTCCTTTTAAAAGTATTGACTATAATTATTAATTTATGCTATTTAATATACTTGGTATAATAAAAATCGCGGTTTACTCTCAAAAGCTCGAACCATATTTTATCTTTATATTGACAGCGAAACGCTGTATAAGAAAATCCAAATTTCATGTTCAGGTCACGTTAAATATTAAGGTAAGTACGAAATATTGTTACGGGTCTCAGTAAAACAACACGACACATAATAGCGCAACTTCTGAAAGCCCGCTTTTACGACCAGCAAACTATGTACAGTGTATATGTACTTATATAAATAAGTTAACCTGTTCAAAGTGTATGTTAGAGTACCTGCCTACATAAAGAGCATATTTCAGTGTTTGGCTATTTCAGGAATGCAACGAAAGACTGATAGTTAAACTATGCTATTTACCCGGATTCGCACTCTCAGGAATACTTCTCCCGGAGGCCTTTTGTGTGATTCTTGACAAGGGGAGTTCATTTTTAATGTTATTCAGTTGGTCTCGTTTGGTTCTGACCAAAAAACGGAAACTGTGGAACGCACCAAACTCAAAGGCAATCTATTATCTTCATATTGCCTCAGTGGCCTAAACGCTAAGTGTGACGAGGGCGCCCTGCTTTCGCCTCGTGTAGCGTGTGAATATGGAGAGTTTTTAGATAGCAGTTAAGAGTTAACTCTGGGTTTAATTTTCAATGCGCATGTGAGTTATACAACATTTTCCAATGTTAATATATTTTTTAAGCAATAATAACATCAAATGTCCACCAGTAGCACCATTACCTTCAATATGGGGTTATTCAAGAGGCGGATCAACAAATTCTTGAAAGGCTAACAACGCGTTGGCGGTTCCTCTCGTGCTTAGCCGCCATCGGGTAAAAAAGGCAACTAACCCTAGTGAAAGTCTTGTAAGATACGAGTATTTTTACATTGATAAAATCTTCCGTCTCTACGTATGTTGTAACAATAATAATTGTGTACCTAATGGAACAAACGGGCCGGGAGAAAAAATAATTACGGCTAGGGCGGTTTCGAGTAAAGATTTTCACGCCTTGCTCTTTCGCTGTTTCACCGCTGGTGTTTTAATTTTGTTTCGAATAAATAAGGGTACGTAGCTATTAAAATATGAAACTGTAACAGAGCAGCTAAGAAACTAATATTGGTGATATTACCTAATAAATATTTAACACACTTGCTGACTCGCCCCAGTTTCGCTCGGGTAGAATTGCTGAATACTTGGGGATGGAATTACTAAAATTCCTGAGTCATGTATTTTTTCATTTTGAACTGAAAGCCCAAACGCCAATTTTTCATGGATATAGCTTGAAAAATGATAGATTTTTGTACAAACTTTCGTCCCTAATTTAACTCATTGAGAGATGGTGTTTCCTAAAATCTTTTCTTAGTGAGTGTCTACGTCATAAATTACTCTACTGTAAAAAATTTAAAAGATAATAATCAGCGAGATAAATTATTTTTGATCTATAACACTTGAAAATATCATGTTTTATTAAACCACTAGGTTCTCATTGTGTGTTTGACGTATATACGTAATCTACAAGTGTAAATTAAAAATTTTCAACACCCGCGACAAGTGAAGGTTACAGTAACTAGAAAAGAGCTTATAACTTTCAAACGGCTGAACCGATTTTCTTGGACTATTCCGCGCCTACGATCCAAAGTATCTGAGTTTTCCAAAACATCATTTTCAAATAAATAATTATGTATAACTAGGCAACGTCCATCTTGACAGCTTGACATTTGCCAATTGACCCTTGAATATTATGAACCTAAGGGTTATCTAACCTTCTTTTCTACAAGAAAACTAGAAAAGAGCTGATAACTTTTAAACGGCTGAACCAATTTTTTTGGATTATAGCTAAGAACACTCTCGATCAAGCCACCTTTCAAACAAAAAAAAATAAATTAAAATCGGTTCATTCGTTTAGGCGCTACGATGCCACAGACAGATACACAGATACACAGATACACAGATACACAGATACACCGATACACAGACACACAGATACACACGTCAAACTTATAACACCCTCTTTTTGGGTCGGGGGTTAAAAAGGGCAATCCCTAACCTTATGGTATGAAAGAAATATATCATCCATCTCTATTCAAATCCAAGTGCGTAGAGCTACACCGTTTTCTTATTACATTATCATATCAAAGGATTATCAAATCTTAGAGGTCTTCACTTTCATCAGAGTGAAAGCGTGAACCCCTCCACAATTAGACCATGATAAATGGATCAGGAAAAATCTCATCTAAATATTTAATCGAAAATTCCCCCACATGCATCCACTTGCATAGGGTAGATGCAAGGGGGATAGTGCAACTGCGAAAAACAACAGATTATGCGGGTTAAGTGATGATGATTGAAGCTGACAAAGATCGGATGATAGTGTGGTCAGTTTTTAATATAGCCATTAATTGGGCAATGATGTCTTGATCCATGATCTCGTCAACCGTTCATCAGTGGAGGCGACAACGGCGACCGCTATTCCACTCTCTTTTTAACCCCCGACCTAAAAAGAGGTTTGTTATAAGCTTGACGTGTGTATCTGTGTATCTGTCTGTGGCATCGAAGCTCCTAAACGAATGAACCGATTTTAATTTAGTTTTTTTTGTTTGAAAGGTGGCTTGATTGATAGTGTTCTTAGCTATAATCCAAGAAAATCGGTTCAGCCGTTTGAAAGTTATTAGAGGTTTTGTGTCGGGGGTTTTTAAATTTTTATTGAAAATATGTTATCTAAATGCCTAGTAGGTACCTATAGGTAAAACAAATTTTTGCAGTTATTTGTGCAATGTGATTTTTTTATCATATCATTTTCTGGTTAGTTCAAGATTTGTAAAAGATTGATTTTCCCATGATTTTTCCTTCATCCTATTTCTGTGGAACGAAGAATGTTCCGTGTAAAGTAAGAATTGTATCTGCAAATGGTACAAAATAGGAATGCAATCATGAAAAAAGAAACAGTAATTAATACTTGCCTGTAACAATTGTTCTAAGCGCTACAAAGTCACCTTTAACATTTATTTTCAAGTTCGTTACATCACGGGGCGCATATGTGCAAGTTTGTAGGTACTTTGTACTAAGACAAGTGCATTCAGCGCTGGAATGCGGTGGGGTGGCGCCCCTTCTAACCGATGCAAATATTTCTTTCCGACAAAATATTTCAGTGTTAATGCCACGCTAAAATGCCGCACAATACCGCCCTATGTTACATTGGGCATTGGGTTTTATTAGTTCCTTTTATTGACCGCGAAAAGGGCATCGGATTATTTATTTGTGTGTTTTGTTAATATTAGTCTTCTCATAGTTATGAATTCGTTTTTTTAACCCCCGCCCCAAAAAGAGGGGTGTTATAAGTTTGACTATGTATCTGTGTATTTGTCTGTGGCATCGTAGCTCCTAAACTAATGAACCGATTCTAATTTAGTTTTTTTTTGTTTGAAAGGTGGCTTGATCGAGAGTGTTATTAGCTATAATCCAAGAAAATTGATTCGGCCGTTTGAAAGTTATCAGCTCTTTTCTAGTTACTGTAACCTTCGCTTGTCGGGGGTGTTATAAATTTGTAATTTACACTTGTGTTAATATTAGTCTACTCAAAGTTATTAATTCGCTTTTTTGTTTAATACTTATCACTACCGATAGCATTACATTCACTACCTATATTATAAATGCGAAAGTGGGTTTGTTCGTTGGTTTGTTGGTTTGCCATTCAAGCCCGTCGCAACGGAGCAACTGATCGACGTGATTTTTTGCATGGGTATAGTTGAAGACCTTGAGAGTCACATATTCTGCTTTGAATCCCGTAAAATCAAAGAGTTCTCACTGGATTTTTAAAAATCTACCACTATCAGCTAGCTAGTTTTAATGATGTTACAAATAAAATGGCACTAAAAAGCTGCAGTGCAAGCTGGTCCTTTTAATTTTCACTAAATACAATTTATTATAAAATTTCCCCACTCCGCAGTAAGTTTGGTCCTGAATAATTTTCTAATTCAGACTCTAAACCGTGGGTTTTATTACCTCTCGGTTTCCCTAACGCCAAATTACGTAAACTTCGCCTTCCTGACCTATTTAGGTGGATATAGCTGTTGTAAACTCGGTTTCTTAAAATGTTGTCTCTTTCTAGTTCCAAATTAAGGATAAAGACAAAAGATATTTTGCAAGAAGTACGAGGGAAGTCTCACATAGACTGGATTTAACTAAAAACCATGTATTTTCAGGAACGACTTTACTGATTTTTGTACCATAATTTATAACTTTGACAGCTTCCTTTCTTAAAAGGTTATCTAGTAATATTGGCAAATCCATTTATTTATTCCATTACTAGTTAGCCTTTGCTGCGGTGGTAAGTCTACGATGGAAATGCGCTAACTTGGAAGAGATTTAGCTGTTTTAGCAAACCCATAATATCATACCCCTTCTCGGTTTCTACGTAGCATCGTACCACACTAAATTGCTTGGCGGCACGGCCTTGCAGTAAGGTGGTAACTAGCGTCAGCCGAAGAATATAGGACATTCAGGATTAGGTAATTTCAAAGAATTTACAAGGGATTTTTAAAAACCGAAATACATGCGGATGAAATCGCTGAATCATCATCATCGCCAACCCATCGCCGCGCCGGTTCACTACTGTTGAGATTAAGTTGTACTTTTATGTGCAACGTCCCCATCCTGTTCCTTTAAGGGTGTATTCGCAATGGGTCGCAGGGCGCCTCTAAATCACTTAAGAAAGCCGGGAGACGCAGTTACAGTTTCTGTTTTTGCTCACCGGGGCACTGGGGCGTGACGGTAAGGTATCCCTATCTATACTTTAGTTTTACTTAGACTGAGATCTATAGGACGTACTTTGACTTTGCTCAGAATTAACTTCAGTTGAAACGAAACGGTTTTATGTCTACAGTATAGCGCTGTCTCGTTTTAACAGTGTCTTAAGTCTAAGCAAAGTCAAAATGCGCTCTGTAGAATATCTGAACCTAAGTTTGTTTGGAAGATATACAAATATTTAGCAGAAACCTTTTTGGAGACACGCGCTAAGCGATGCGATTTACCCGGCGCTTTAGACCATTGGAAGTTGGATTTTTTATTCTTACCATGACTTCATTGTCATTTCGCGGTAACAAGGTCGTATGGGCCGCGTATTCATAGTGCGCCTCTCTTTCAGCGAGAAGCTGTTTTTTTTTTTAATTCAGATACAAGTTAGCCCTTGACTGCAATCTCACCTAGTGGTAAGTGATGATGCAGTCTATGCCGGTATGGCAGTTTTTCATTAAACCCATATACTCCTTTGGTTTTTACACGGCATCGTACTGGAACGCCAAATCCTTGGCGGCACGGCATTGCCAATAGGGTGATAAATAGCCACGGCCGAAGCCTCCCAGGCTTGTTCACTTTTAAGTAAACTAAGAAAACCAAAGTATCTATTCCTATTATTGCCTTATATTATAATCTATCAAAGTCTAATTTTTTGAGTTAGTACAATAAGAAACCAGGTTTTTTTTATATAGGTATACTTTAATCGTCGAATTAGGCTATTCCATTTGAAGCTGGTAACATTCAGCATTAAACAAACAAACAGATAAAAATCACACAGAGATGGCATCAATTGTATTTCATCAAGCAAACTTTCGAACTTTACCCAAGAACTATATGCAGCCACCGACAAATCCCCTGGTTCAACAGTCAAAGAACTACAATCTAAAGTTCAATCGAAAACTTGAACGGGGAAATCGAACACGTACTGTTGACTAGAAAAGTATTCTTTCCTAGTCAACAGTACGTGGCTATACTACTTGTGGTTAAACTCTAAAGTCATCTCATCTTATAACTCTATCACCGGTATCTACCCGGTTATACCCGAATACATGAAGTGGTAGTCTATCGTAGTGTCTAAATGAGTTTAGGAAGTGTAATATTTGTGTGTTTGTCAGTTTCCTGATATAGTCAACTTATTACAAGTTTAATATAATTTTCCTAGGGCTCTCAAATTATCGACGGAAACCCTTTAAATACAAAATTGCAAGTAAAGTTAGCATTAACAGTTAACACCCTCCATCGCGGAAGTTATTTATTGCCCCTACTTTTCGGGTAATTAGGTTACCTACAGCGGCGGGCACACTCGGGGCTAATTTGTCAAAATCTCTTACCAACTTCGTCTGAAGTCCACTTAGTTGCTTATTAGTTTTGCTGGTAAAGTCGTTATGAAGTGCTTTGTAATCAAATTCAATATTAAAATAATAATAATTTAATTTTTGGTATGTAGAATTATTAGGTTCTCTTTTTGTACTTTAAACGAAAAATAGTCAAATTAAACTTTTAAAAAAAGCACATGCGGATACTGAGTACAGTACGTGCTAATTTTAAGAGGGCTCTCTCCGTCACTCGTTTCCACTCGTTTCATACAATCGTAGTTCCAATTTCATTCGAATACTAAGCAACCTAAGTCCATGAAATTTTGCAGACATATTCTAGAAACTAATATTTATGTCTGTGGTTTTCCAGATTTCTGTTAAAATATTTGGTTTCAAAGTTACGCGGTCTTAAAAATTTTCATACAAACCTTGGAGCCCCTGTAATTTTAAAACTACATATTTTTAGAAAAATCTAAAACACCACAGACATAGATATTAGTTTCTAGAATATGTCTGCAAAATTTCATGGACTTTGGTTGCTTAACATTCAAATGAAATTGGAACTACGATTGTATGAAACGAGTGGAAACGAGTGACGGAGAGAGCCCTGTTAATGCTCTGCTGGATTATATTTCAAAAGTATTATTTTAAACTAGCTGATGCCCGCAGCTTCGCCCGCGTGGATTTAGGTTTCTAAAAATCCCGTGGGAACTTTTGATTTCCCAGGACAAAAGTAGCCTATCCGTAATAGCCCGTCCCCGGGATACAACGTGTTTCTGTATCACGTAAAAACATTTAATCGGGTGATCCTTTAAAACTCACGAGGGACCACCAGGATTTAGGAATGCAATTCCTTATAGCATCAGTGCTGAGGAGTTAGGTCCTCGAGGTCAACGACAAAGTATTTACTTGGTATAGATGCAAAGTACAATGTTTTCTTCGCAGTTGCCAGTCTTAGAAGAGGCCGCACGTCTCTATACAATACCTTCAATATCAGTCATCAATTTATAACCGACAGTTTCTAAATCAGTTTCGGTGGTCAGATGCCCTGCAGCATCAGGATTGAGGAGTTGGAATCCAATTTTTTTATGGAACAATGTTGCAAAATTCCTCTATCGATAAAAAAAATTACGCAAATCGGTTCAGAAATCTCGGAGCTTTCGGTGTACATAAGAAGAAAAACACAACTCCTTTTTTGAAAGTCAGTTAAAAAAGTAGCCTATGTTACTCCCTGGTCAATCTTCTACTTGTCTGTGAAAATCCCGTCAAAATCGGCCCAGTCGTTCCGAAGATTAGCCCGTTCAAACAGACAGACAGACAAAAATTTTAAAAACGTGTGATTCATGATACTGTTTAAATAACCATTTGAGATTAATATGAGGTAGTTATTTCGAAATCACAGACAGACACTACAATTTTATTTATTAGTAAATCTAGATTAGTATAGATATAGATACTCAAAGGTATATAAAAATGTAGAGTTTATTTAATGTAAAAAAATAATTTTGTTGTATAACAAAATAAATAATCACACTAATATTATAAAGGCGAAAGTTTGTATGTGTGTGTGTGTGTGTGTGTGTGTGTGTGTGTGTGTGTGTGTGTGTGTGTGTGTGTGTGTGTGTGTGTGTGTATGTTTGTTACTCCTTCACGCAAAAACTACTGGACGGATTTGGCTGAAATTCGGAGTGTAGATAGATAATATTCTGGATTAGCACATAGGCTACTTTTATCCCGGAAAACCAAAGAGTTCCCACGGGATTTTGAAAAACCTAAATCCACGCGGACGAAGTCGCGGGCGTCAGCTAGTAATTAAATAAAAAATAAAATAATGGATTTTTATTGGGAACATTTCAGTCCACCGTAAAATGTTGAGCTATTGACATTATTGACAGTCAGATAGACAATTTTTTTAAAAATTGGTGGTGGGATTTGATTACGGGCGCGGCGGTATAAGCTAACAGGCAGAATCATTCAACTAAATTAGTCCTACCTACCTACGTATAGAAGGGCTATATACTACTTCATATTATTATTATTCGTAGGCAGCTTCAAACAAAAAAATCGTGTTTTCAACCGCGACGCGTTGCCAGCTGAGTCCATCCCGCCTTGTGCTGCATTAAGTTCGTTAGGTAGAATGCATAGTGTAAATACCTAACCAGTTATTTGGAAATCAAAACCAGACATTTTTCTTGTATTCCTAGACTAAGAAATACTTACTGTAGTAGAAACTGCTAGCCATTCTAATTAAAATTAACTGCTTCCAGCCACCTTAACAGGGCTCTCTCCGTCACTCGCTTCATACAATCGTAGTTCCAATTTCATTTGAATATTAAGTAACCAAAGTCCATGAAATTTTGCAGACATATTCTAGAAACTAATATGTGTCTGTGGTGTTTTAGATTTTTCTAAAAATATGTAGTTTTAAAATTACAGGGGCTCAAAGATTTCTATGTAAATTTTTAAGACCGCGTAACTTTGAAACCGAATATTTTAACAGAAATCTGGAAAACCACAGACATAGATATTAGTTTCTAGAATATGTCTGCAAAATTTCATGGACTTTGGTTGCTTAATATTCAAATGAAATTGGAACTACGTTTGTATGAAGCGAGTGACGGAGGACCCCTCTTAATAAGCGCGCTAGCTCGAGATATATTATAATCGGTAAATAACCGTATTCTTGGTTCCATTAATAAATCTTATACATATAAAGTTCCAACTTCCGAAAGACTTGCTTATATATTTTTTAAACAAAGCATTTGTAGGCATATATTCATTCAATTTTGTACCGTAGTAAATTTATAGTAAGCGGCATCGTTTAGTTGCAGTTAGTCGGGAAGTCTGCTGATTACGACATACGTGTACGTAGGTACGTGTGCGACTGTACGTGTGTCTGCAATGCAATGTAAAACTGCCTTCCGGTCTCGACGATGTCTCCTAGTTCCATTTAGGTCCTTTTATGTCTGTTAAAAAGTAAGTACCTAAGCTTCCTCTAACTGTTTGATGATTAAGTAAGTTTCATGATATTAGGTAAAATGGGATAAATAACCGAACCCTATATTTTATCACTAAGACGATGCATACAACGCGTCGTCTGCGTGAATTTAAGTTTTTCAAAATTTCTGTCAGAACCCTTTGATGTTCAGTGACAAGTGTAAATTAAAAATTTATAACACCCCCGACAAGTGAAGGTTACAGTAATTAAAAAAGAGCTGATAACTTTCAAACGGCTAAACCGATTTTCTTGGATTATAGCTAAGAACACTCTCGATCAAGCAACCTTTCAAGCAAAAAAAACCAAATTAAAAACGGTTCATTAGTTTAGGAGCTACGATACCACAGACAGATACGCAGATACACAGATACACACGTCAAACTTATAACACCTTTCTTTTTGGGTCGGGGGTTAGTATGTCCTACTTCGAGATGCCGCTAAAATTGGTTAAGCGGATACAGATGGGCTGTGAAAAGGTAACAAGACAGCCAGAGAGGCAGACGCGCTCGCATTTAAAATATTAGTATGGATTAATTAAGATAAATGCTAAACGATTGTTATTTTTAATAAATAAGCTTGGAAATAAGGTTGGTCGTAAGTTTTTAAGGAAACGTTTCAGTATTTTGACGTAATTTCATAAAATCGCTTAGCCGTAACGTTAACAATCATAAAAACTTTCGATTTGTTGACTGTAGTTGATCGTGAAGTTAGTTAAAATTATCATTTACACGACGCATCCGCGCATTGCATAAAGCAACATAAAGCACCTATAGAAGGTATGTCCCATGTGGTATTTACGTCAAGTTCGTAATTAGATAACAATCGAGTCGGGCGGCGTGTTCGTGTTCGATTCCACTAATGGCTACTATGTAACAAAACCGCTATCTCTGACCAATCTAGTGTTCACCAACACCGTGCGCTATTTCAACGTTACACCACTCTCTTAGCTCTAGGTAATTTACATTAATAAGTGATATAACAATGCAAGAGGCCAATAATGACTAGCCCGAGACGATCTAAAAAGAGTGGCCAGTGTGTTTTACAACACTTAGACTGGGATTCTCCATCTGCCGCAACCGGAACTGTCAAGAGAAGATCTTCTTGTCCGGAAAATTCATCGAAGAAAACCACAAAAAAGGACGAAGGCATATTTGAAGTTCAAACACCGTCGGACTCAGGAAGTGGCACATCCAGAAGTTTCGATGAAAATGATAAGTCTGATTCCCTCATAGAAGTAGAAGAAAGAATATCTTGTATTATAAATGAAAATAGATCATCCCAAAGTAATTCTGAAGCAAGTGATGTGGACATCATCATCGATAGTATTTTGGAAAATCCAATTAACGAGGAAATATTGGCTCATAATGAGTTATTTGGTGGTAATCGAAGTAAAACTTTTATCAAATCGCCTAATCCTTTATTAGATAGGAAAAATGTACATGCTGAAGATGTAACTAAAAATGCAAAAGAAAAAAGACTAAGCACACCAGTGCCCATTAAAAAGCTCAATAAGTCTTTTGACTTTTCAAAGACCAACAAAACCTCAAAAGTAGATAAATTACATGATAAATCTAGCGTTCTTCCTGTTTATAAAAGCACAGTACATGAATGCGCCATAGACTTAAGTGGCAATAGCCAAAAGAAAAAGAACTCAAAATTAAAATTACCGTTTTCTCCTGCAAAGGCCATGGATAAACCAAAGACATTTTTTCAAAGTAAAAATAGTTCACAAGAATGCAAACCATCACCTTTATTGTCATCTCCAGTTAGAAGAACTATTTCTAATGAGTATGTGCGTTTAAAATTTACAAACGACACAGTTATAAGGCGAACTATCGATGGGAAATCTGTACAAAAGATAACTCCTAAGATACAATCAATAATACCTGAAAGTCCAATAGACAATGAAGACCCGTTTCTTAATCTAAGTCCAAACAAAAAATATACTGTAACCGTTAATAATAAAGTGAGATGCGATAAAGATAATTATGTTATATTCGATCCAAAGACTGGATTTAAGTCCGATGAAGCATCTAAACAATCGCGAATTCATTCCAAATCTGGCGAAAAATCGAAAATTCCTCAGAAATCACCAGTCGGTGAAAAGTCTTTAGTTACAAAAAAACCTGTGAGTGTTAGTGACACAGATAGTGGAATTTTGTCCCCCAACTCTCCAGGTGAAACTAGTGGAAAAGTGTCTACATATTACGTGAATGCTGCTGTGTTTAGTGAAACAGCAAAAAAATGCGCATCGGATTTGGACATCAAAATCGTCGATCCAGCGATTGCGAAGAAGGCTACCGAACAAATAAAGGTCAGTTTTAACTTTTAAAGATATACTTAATATAAAATAATTTATTTTAAGTAGATGAGTACATCATCATGGACCACATGCGTTACTTACCACTAGGCCCCATTTGCAGAGTGTATTCCAAGCGCTCTTTCTAATCAGCTGAAATTCAGCTGATTAGAAAGTTAAAAAGAGTTATATTTACTATCAAAATTGTTAGTAAATATTCACAGGGTATTTACTAACAATTTATACGTAGCTGTATTGAATGGATGAGTTGATCTTGCCCATATTTTGTTTCCACTCAATCCAATTAGTACCTAAATAATAAGTTCCTAAGTGGGCGCGGTATTCCCACTACATCACAATATGGGGTTATTCACAGAGTGGACCAACGAATTCCTGATAGGCCGGCAACGCATTGGTAGTTCCTCTGATGCTGCAAATGTTCGCGGGCAGCGATAATCACTTAACATTAGGTGACCCGTGTTTGTTTGCTTGCTATTTATATTTTAAAAAAAATCGGTTTAGTTGTTATCTGAAAATACGCTTCAATTTTACAATTATTCTACAGCTATGTCTGTGATTCTATTTTGCAAAAATGTCCCCTGTATGGTTTATGTTACCGTCAATCTGTATAGTCTTTTTTATATTGTATAGAATACCTTGGCATTCTTGGCATTCATATCAAAACCGGCAAGAACCAGAAGACGCGGGTTCGATTCCTGACGGTTTCGCAATTTCTAAATAAATAAATGTATTTAAAATTATTTAGAAATTTCCTTGAAGTGTAGGTAATAACACTATCATAAAAATTATACAATACTTACAATATTCAGGAAATGTAGATTTTTATTTTTATTTTTTAATCATCTTCATGAACCCCGTGACCATCATTATAATTTTTATTTATTTATTATTCACTAATTCTACGCTACAGTTACATTTCATACATTTGCTAGGAACATCTACGAATTGTATGGAATGCCTAGGAAATGTATGAAACGATAAACAATAGATTTTTACTTATAATTTATACTTTGCCAAAACAAACCCGGTATTTCATGGAATGGCTAGGTATCCTATATTCAAATTCAAATTCAAAATTCAAATTACTTTTATTCAATTAAACTTTTACAAGTGCTTTTGAATCGTCAAAATAATCTACCACTGGTTCGGAATGCTGTTCCTACCGAGAAGAACCAGCAAGAAACTCGGCGGTTGCTCTTTTCAAATGTACAATTTACAATAATATGCCATACTGTATACAAGCAATTGCAGCGCCGTGTATTGCTGGAGCGCATCAAATCCAAGCTTTTTTGTCATTTACATAATCTTCGATTGTATAATAAGCTTTTTTCAGGAGCATACTTTTAATAGATTTTTTAAACTTGTGTAAAGGCAAGTCTAAAATTGATTGTGGAATTTTATTATAAAATATTACACTCATTCCCACAAACGATTTTCCAACTTTCCTGAGGCGGAGCGTATAGAATTACTAAATTACACACACTGCCGGTAACATGCTTCTTTGTTCTATTGAATCAAGTTATCTACTAACGCCATCTATTTGCAAGTAGCAGAATATTCTTGGAAACTGGAAAACATCAACGTGTCGTCGACATCAAGTGTCGTCGTCTTAACAACGCAGTTTAGCTATTCGCAGCTAGATGTCGCTCTTCGCAAATAAGTTTCTGATTTGGCCATGCTTTGGAGCTTTATAATTGCCCTTCATTTGTTAACGCTTCCCGTTTCACATATCGCTGTACGGTTTACACTAGGCACATTATTCGGGAGCAATCGTGCAGTTAATTTCCAAATGGGCCCATTTAGCGCAAATAACGAACGGTAGGCGCGTGCTGTAGACTCGCTTTTGTAATTATCATGGTTGCGTATGTTATGCTTGTAATTACAACGTCACCAGCCTACATATTATACTTTTAAAAAATAAACGTTTTGAGTTTTGGTGATACGCATTCATTAATCCTGACAAACACGCGTCAGAATTTTTGTAAAAGTCTTTCTTTTTCTACAGGGAACTAGCTTATTCCCGCGACTTCATCCGCGTGGACTATACAAATTTAAAATCCCTATTTTACCCCCTTAGTAGAATTTTCAAAAATCCTTTCTAAGCGGATGTTTACTTCATAACAACTATCTGCATGCCATATCAGCCCGATCCATCTAGTAGTTTGAGCTGTGCGTTGATAGATCAGTCAGTTAGTCAGCTTTTACTTTTACAATATAATATGTATATATAGTCAAAGTCCATCTATTTATACGGCTCTGCGTAGTAACATGGACTCTGCGATGAGCAGACCGCAAACGCAAAGATGCGTTTGGGTTGTGATGCTGGAGGAAAAATGCTTAAAATACCTTTAGAACCAACACCTAAAGCAGCTGAAAATTACCACCAGGCTATCGGCCATGCCTACGTTGAACCTTGGAATATTTCGGACACATTGCCTGCAGAAATCCAGACAATCTGGAGAAATTATTGGTAACCGGCAAAGTAGAAGGAAAAAGACCAAGAGGACGAAGCCCTGAGCGTTGGGCCGGTTAAATTAGCACCACACTGGGCACATCTGTCCACAATCTCTGCACCATGCCACAGACAGGTCAAGATGGCGCAACATCCTAAAGGAGAAGATATTCCGTGGAAAACATCACGATTTTCAGGAGTGAGGTTGACGAATAAAGAGTATTTATATTTTCGTCGAGTGAAGGCACGGACAGTCGCTTGTTAGAAGTAGAAATTGTTTCATTCAAATAAACTTTTAGAAGTGCATTTCAATCGTTAAGTGAATCTACCACTGCACTGACTGGTTCGAAATACCTTTGATACTGAGAATTATTATTGTAGTATTGGGTTTAATGTACTAGTAGATTCTTGGGCGTTTCGACGCAAATCGAATTCAGTGCAAGGCGATGAGAATGTTCCTCCTTGATTACTGAGAGTGCACGACAGGAATACTTGATGTTCCGACACGTGGTACTTCAGTGCATTGGTATTCTACTTCAAAATATCGTGTCTTGTATGTTCGCACCTATAGGAATGTCTGTAGACACAATGGGCGATATTACCATGACATTAATAAACGATTATTTTAAATAGACACGGATTAAATCATTGAAGGAGAGCTAACTCCAAATCTGAATACTTTGAGTTCGTTGGTGAAAATAACGAACGACGAAATGTGATAGAACCATAGACCTACGATTTTTCGCTACGGATAGAACACAAAAAAAAAAACATTTGAGAAATTAGAAATAGCAGATACCTACATAGGTAAAATATGATTTTCGTTAACTTGTGATGATCAGTGACGCTAAAAATTGTTTTGTTTAATCAAAGTCGAATATAGGCAAAAGTACACAGTGGAGGCCCTTATACTCTACTAATTTTTCTGATAAAACGATTTTTTGAAAATTACAAATCCACGATTTTTCTAGAACAAAACGATCGTTTACTCAAAAATAATCTATTTTACGTAAAGGTAATAATTAGAGGTTTTTAATTAATAGTAGGTATTCTATTAATACTTTTTTAATTAATTTTACAACAAGTTAGAATAAGTTCAAGTAATATTGTTCACACCACAATCCACAGGTTAAAGTGTTAGCTTTGAGCGAAACACTCGACGTACCGGGTCGGAAAGGATCTCCTGAGAACCTTTCATGTAAATGAGTAAACGTTTTCATTCAGTTTCCAACGAATTGTAAACTAATTCACCATTCACCGTATTAACGAGATAATGGGGCAATATAATAACAATATTAGGATTATTTTACATCTCTAGTTTGTGTTTGTGCTTCACGCGATAACTTCTGAATAACTTGTCATAGTATACTTAATACAGTTTGAAAACATAACATCAAGATTACATACCTACTTATTAGACTGTTCGATATTGAGTTAAATAGATATTGAATAGGGTCAGGCCTAAATCGCGGATGTAGCTCACGGCAAAAGCAAATTCAAATTTAAAATATGAAGACACTTACTTATTTTTATTTCGATGGATAGACAAAATAACCTAAAAGAAAAGCGGCAAGTACTGGCCACTTACTTTTTTTTTTTTTGATAAACTAGTCACACTTAACTATCATAAAAGTACGATATTAGAACGAATGATAATGAATAAACTGTAATTTAGTACTGACGAACTAATATCAAACTAACGGATATACAAAAACATTTACACCTTTATAGCGTAGTGTAAATATAATATGTACCTACCTACCCTACGAGGCACGTTGGGGTGTAAACTCTTCACTGAATCTTGAAATTCAGAAGGACCGTTTAAGAGTCCTCAAGAATGGAAAATGTAATTTAACATTTTCGAGGGTGTAACGGGTGAAACGTTTATACTAATGTTATTATACATATAGTAGAATGTTGGAAGGTGTTTCTATTAAAAACAAAGTAACAGGATGCCATAGAAAATAGAGAAAAAACGAGGTAAGTTTTATTGAGGAAGGTTGCCTTTTCAGCAAGAAAGTATGAAGATGCGTAGGGAGGAAGGAACGTGTGTAAAAGTGATCAATGGGATCACTTTGTTTTGAAATCTTAGGTAGAATCATTATCATCAACCGATCCACTGATAGACATAGGTATCATGTAAGGACTTCCACAGGCCATGGTCTTGCGTCCGCTTGAATCCACCGGCTCTCTGCGATCTTGATGTCCGTCTATTTACTCGTTGGCTACGTTGCGCTTTTTGTGTGGTCGCGAATACTCTGGAACCCTGAAATAGTTAAAAAATAACTGATTCGAATAGTGACTTTCACAGACATCCTTTACGCACCCTGGAAATGTAGAAATGAGACAAATTGTTCCACTTACGTAAGAGAAGTAGCACAATTAATTAAATATCTATAGTACATAATGTAATAGATGCTAGCATCTCTCCATCTGTCTGTCTGTCTGTCTGATAAGCGGTTTATCCTAGAAAAATAAAGAGTTCACGCGATATTTTTAAAAATCTAAATCTACGTTGATAAAGTCACGGGCATTTAACAATTTCAAGAGATTTTTAAAAATATTTCACTTTGAAAAGCGTTTGAAGTAAAACCAGAGGACCCGGGGGCCATTGCTACGCGGCTCACGCGCGGACGTCCGTAACCTGATTACGTCGCTGCAGGCTTGTTAGCGAGAGCTGATTGAGACTTAGAACTGAACTAACTTAAATCAAGCTTGATGTTAGTAAAGTTTTTTCCAAAAGTTTATACTGTTTAAAAATTTTGCGTAAAGGCTATAAAAGCGAATTCTATTAAATCAAGAAGACCCGAACAAATCAGTGGTAGATTCATTTGATTCAAAAGCGCTCGAAAAAGGAAAACGCATGTTATGCTTTTTCGAGCGCTTTATTTGTATCTTTGCTTCTTAATTTTTGACAGCACGGTCAGCTCGATAAAAAATAATAAGATAGAAGATACTAATACTATCTAAATTAAATGATGAATTTTTATATAACGAATGTCGTGAATTTTGTGATGGATACGAAAATAGGTTCATTTTGATAACTACATTTATTACTAGAAAATCAAAGTTTCTATGGAATGTTTAAAAACCTAAATGTACGCGAAGTGTACCTATTCAGAGTACCTCCATTTAAACGTAGTTTTAGTTCGATCAAACTCAATGTAATTTTGAAGATATATTCTAAGTATACAAATCAATAATGTGTCGGGTTTCCCCAAAAACATGCGCCTAGTTTCAACATTGTCTTAACAAGCTACTAATACAAAGGCGCTGCCTGAGATAATATTTTTAACTAGACTCTTTACAGAAACATACTGCGAGTAAATAATAAAATATATTGTATGTAATGTTGTTAAAATGTAACTTGTGTGACTAGATAGAGTGAAAACCAAAAGAGACCGCGGGGTTCGTCCTCCATCACTCACGTACAGGGTCCGTAATCTAATTACAAGAATGTAGTTGTTACCGGATGAGACCAGGCATTTCAACTAGTATAACTTTTTAGAGGAAAATCAGCAAATGCTCACATGACGTCTTATAGCTGTATTGTGTTGTATGTAACATTAGTCGACCCGGTTGGGTTTGCCTTTAACTATAATAAAAAATAAAATTCTAAACATATATAATAGAAGTTTATTTCAAGTAACAAAGACTCATAATTTATAATGATACTCGTAAAAATACACAAAATTAAACAAAACTTAATATGTGATAACCACTACATACTATATGGTCTCTACATCAGCTGAAACTTTGCAACAGAAATCGAGCTGGCTGGCTATCACACTCACGACTCTGTTGGCGCTGGCTGCATCCGGCGCACCAGGGAGGCACATAAATGCAAAGAAACAGTGTATTCTGGCGTCAGCAAACATCGCTTCAGGGAACAGGGCAGTCCCATCAAAGCCCTAGAAGCATATTGCACGCGAAGGGCACGGGTATGCCTTTTGCGTAAAGTATGACGAATGAATGGATAAATTCTAAACAGTGGTCATAGATTTTATTTCCCGACAGATCTACAGCAACGTTGTCGTCGTGCTACGCAGTACGCTCTACGCCTATAGTTTCCTTATAACAAAAGTCTTATTGTAACGCCACACTTTGTCTGTCAGCAGCTGGGTGATTGACTAACTCAGTGTCTAACACTGGATGATAGACACCAAGCTCATTTGATACTGATTGGCTCTACATTGCTGCTTTGTTGAGTGTCATTAAAATATTTTTTCGTAGGAAACCATCAATAGATTAAAAATAAATATCAAATGAGTTCGATGGCTATCATTCAGTGTTATAGACACAGAGTTAACGAATCAGCAGACAGGTCTTAAGAGTTATCTACTCCGAACACGTACCAAACGTGTATTAGTATCAACGGTACCTAAGATTTGCCGAGCGCAACCATTTGTGCTATGTATAACTATGCGGCTGAAAGGAATTGAGAATTAGTTCTGAAAAAGGAAATAGTCGTCTACAAAATTTAAAACCTGATCGGGTCGGGCTTTGGCGTTCCTGAACCGATTACGTGCCGCGAGTGTAAACTAATCACACGTCGTCTTCTTGGATTCTTCCAGGATTATTAGACGAGACAGAAAAAATCGAGTTAAACGTTTTCTTTCAAACACAAAATCTTTAGGTAGCAATGGTATTGGGTAAGATTGTGCGTCGCCTTTGTGCTTAAAAAGATATGTTATAATCATATTACATGGCGTACTTAAATAAAAAGGTATGTTACCATCATATTATATGGCGTAAAGGTATAATTCGTACTCGGTGATGAGTAAAACCAAAGATAAAAACGCATGAAAGTAGAAGAGTACAAGCTCTCTGCCTAGGTTTGTCCTAGGTTTAGGTCTTCTCTTGAGATATGTAGAATGTAGGTATCTTATAGTGTCTGTCTTTTTTACATGTAATGTTATTATCATTGATTAGTATGGATTATAAAGATAAAAGTTAAATCCAAAGCACTTTATTATAAAACCGTTAGATAAAACAAATATTATGGTAAAACTACCCTATCATATTGCAGTCTATCTCAATGGGACTATTGCCAAATTTTATGCCATAATTTGTGGTTAGCATGACAATTTGGCAACGCAATTAAGTGATAACTGCACGACACTTTCAATAAATCGTTTAATCTAGCGGCCGATGATTGATTTCCAACGCTGTTTGTTTTGTCATGAATCGAGAGGCTGATCATTTGTACTGCATAATTTGTTTCTGTTCTGTTTTTAACCCCCGACTCAAAAAGAGGGATGTTATAAGTTTGACGTGTGTATTTGTGTATCTGTCTGTGGCATCGTAGCTCCTAAACTAATAAACTAATGAACCGATTTTAATTTAGTTTTTTTTTTGTTTGAAAGGTGGCTTGATGGAGAGTGTTCTTAGCTATAATCCAAGAAAATCGGTTCAGCCGTTTGAAAGTTATCAGCTCTTTTCTGGTTACTGTAACCTTTACTTGTCGGGGGTGTTATAAATTTTTAATTTACACTTGTATAAACTATTGACTGTAGCTCTAGTTTTCTGGGATAGTGGTATCAGTCGTCACTTGACGGCCACTAAATAGCGTCAAATGACGTCACTGAAACGCTGTCTTAAAAAAAGATGACATGTCTATTCTAAAGATGGTATCAATAACGCGTTCTATAGGAAAAATTAAAACGTCTATTAAAACGAGATGACGTGCATCTCGTTTTAATAGACGTTTTAATAATGTCGTTTTACGCCATATAGTGGCCGCGATATGACGGCACCGCTATCACGTGTCATGACGCACAAATAATGTAAGCTGCCTGTACTATTTATTTTTTGGTCTATGGCATCATCAAGCTCCTTCCGGCAAAATCTTGGACCCTAAGAGCTTATTTCTCAATGAAGCAAGGGTGCATCCGCTTTGTAGGCACCCCACCGAGTTGAAGGCACCACCTAACTACCCTCAAAACGTATTGAAATTACCAAAAAAGTTAGTAAAGCCATAGGAGAGTCCTGTTGAAATGATGCTAAAACATAATATGTACCTATCTCTTTTTAAATTATGTTGATCAAAAAAATGAAGAGTTGAATTTCCAAATATATATTTTTTAATTTAGAAAAACCCAGCTAAAGAGATGTCGAATGAGTAGAATCCCATCTAGATACTACAGATTTATATCACAGACTAACCCACAGAACTTTAACTTGAAAGTTACTTTAAAACTCAGACCAAATGCACTAATCTCGGATATTTTATGTCATTATTTAAAAATCGGTTTATTAAGAATAAGGAGAAAAATATTACAAAAAAATGTGGCAAGTAAACAGTCAAGACTGATTTCTGATTCGAGCTCAAAATAAATCAAAGCTTGAGGTGAATATAGAAAGACCTTTGGGGTGGTAGTTAATAATGTATTAGGGTTACTTTGCGTATTTGTAAAGGGAGAGAGCAGAGACACCTCATACTTTATTAAACTTAGAAAAATATGTGACTGCCAGTCAATTTAATCTCTTAGGCCCCGTATTAATGTACCTACCTACCTACTTGCTGGATTTGTTATTTAAAGGCCACAAGCGACCGCAAGAGCCAAAAGAGCAGCTAGAGACACATTTTTCAGTACTAAAAATGCGACTACGTCAGCAGCATCGGACACGCCATAAAAATGCCTGAGTAGAAGTCACGTCAGCGCCGACCTCTGTTGAAATTGCCAACATTTCTTCAACGCATCCAATGCGTCTGAATCTTACTGCTGCTATCATAGCCGCTAGGTCTGTAGATACCTAGATCAATGACTAATGCTATGTCCTAAAACTAAGAAGGTAGATGTGTGTAAGCACCCTAACATAAAATGCGGTAGCAATAATACTTGTATAATTTGACTCTAGTTTGCTTTAAACTTTACAACTCAATTCATAGCGACTGTAAAATGTCCATATCCGGTTGGGTTAAATTTAGTTGTTTATACAAGTAGCTATAAATTATTTTCATCCTTGAGTTATAGCTGTCTGAAGCGACAGTTGGGACAACGCAGACATGCGTCAATACAATTTGTACGTAGAGTTCCTGATGTGTATGTTACCCGCATATACATAAAGTGAAAAAAGAGTAGCTATCTGTCTGCCTGCTATACTCAATCGTTTGACTGAATTATGACAAAGATAGCTTACACCCCGGAGACGGACATATTATCCTAGAAAATCAAAGAGTTCCCACGGGATTTTTAATAACCTAAGTCCACGCGGACAAAGTCAGGGACATCACTAGCTACACATAAAGTACGACAAAATGCCATATTGCGAGAGATTTTTGTGCTTGTTCTTAAAAAAATACAAGGAATACAAGGAATTCTCAATTCTTGTTTTTTTTGTATTGTTGCAGTAGTAGTTTTACAGAACAGACCCGCCCAAGTTCTAATAAATATTTTGGTTTCAATGTACAATAGTATTTTCATATATTACGACTACATTCTGCGTACACGACAAAACAAATTGACGCATATCTGCTGTGCCTCATTTTGTCAATATTTTAGTTTCCGTGCTTAGTAGTTTCGTTTCAATAAAATTAAAAGATAAAAAAACTTAATTGTAGGCAGCTTCTAGCGAAAAAATCACTGTTTGATACTACTTCACTTTTAATATTGGAAGACTTTTGATTTATTTTTGAAATCCTGTAGAGGATCATTTGAATCCACTCGTATTTAAAGCCCTCTCTAAACGCCTCGCTTCTATCGCTAATTGGACGAATCCAAGTCTATTGAACTTCAAATATTGACGAGCATTTAAAATTTTTCAGGTGAAATATCATTTGCCGTGTGCATACTTATTTGGAAAACTGCATATTAAAAAAAGAAAATTGTGCTTGTTGAAAAATGTTTAAAAATATAAAGAACCAGGTTCTAAGATTATTTAAATCGAGATCCATACTATGAAAGAGCTCGGTATTTACTTGAGCATCCATTCCATTCCATTCCATCAGCCTGTATGCGTCCACTGCTGGACATAGGCCTTTCCAAGAGCGCGCCACCAAACACGGTCCTCCGCCTTTCTCATCCAACCGCTCCCCGCCACCTTCTTCAGGTCATCGGTCCAGCGGGTAGGAGGTCGTCCCACACTGCGCTTACCGGTACGCGGTCTCCACTCCAGAACACGTCTGCCCCAACGGCCGTCGGTTCTGCGACAGACATGACCTGCCCATTGCCACTTCAGCTTGCTAATCCTTTGAGCTATGTCGGTTGCTTTTGTTCTTCTGCGAATTTCCTCGTTCCGGATTTTATCCCTGAGAGTAATACCCAACATAGCTCGCTCCATAGCGCGCTGAGCGACCTTTAGTTTGTGGACGAGGCCAACTGTCAGTGTCCACGTTTCTGCTCCATACGTCATCACAGGTAGGACGCACTGATTGAAGACCTTAGTCTTAAGGCTTTGCTTTAGCATAAAGTGCAAAAATTCTATTGAATACTGGCTGTAACTAACAAAGATCTGGAATTTTGAAAAGCATAAACTGACTGACTCGCACAGGACCTAAATCTACGCGAACAAAATAGCGGGTATCATCTGGTAGTAGAACGATAATTTTTTCGTTAAAGCAATCGTCAAATTACAAGGTGTAATTTTTCAAATAAATCTCTATGGAATTTATCTAGATCCCTTCAGCGACGGATGACGGGGACGATAATTAGTATCATCGTGCTATTCTGAGCTTCCCTTCCGAGCTAAAAATGGCTCAATCACTCAAATGATGCGTCCGTTTCAATTTGAAGGAAAGTGCTTTACTCAAGAGTGTCTTGTTATTGTTTTCAAGTTTTTAATGGCATTGTTAGTGTTTAACTGCGTGTATAACATTTGTTTTCATGAATCTAAAGAAATAAGAAGAAAACTACGTTTGTTTAACTAGATGATACCAGTGGCTTCATCTGCGGGAATTAATATTTTTAAAAATCCTTATAAGTGAAAAGTAGCCCATATCCCTATAAGAGAAGCAAGCTATCTCTGTACAAATTAAATGAAGCACGCGATCCCGTCCACGTGAATTTAGGGTTTTTAAAAATACCCCGTCGGGCCTCCTTGATTTTCCAGGACAAAAAGTAACTTATGTCCATCCCCGGGATGCAAAGTATCTCAGCACCAAATTCATCAAAATAGGTTAGAAGGATGAGCCGTGAAAAGCTAGCAGACAGCTAGTCAGACAGACACACTTTCGCATTTATAATATTAAAGTATGGATTTGGAATCAGTATTTTACTCAAATGTACAACTCAAACCGCTGTAGAATCTTGAGTTTTTGAACCGAAGCATTTTTTTTTATTTATTATAATGTAGATTTTCACGGAGAAAGGATTATCTTCTATTTCAATGGTATGAACCTAATATCATGGATTTCCACAATATTGATGAACATTACTATTTACGTAAACACGGTGGTAATTAAACCGTAAACCATAATAAAGCACAACTTTTAATTTTTTAGAACAAGAGGTGTATTTTTATTTATTGCATTTATTCATGTATTCCTAAACTAAACCGCATAGTAATTATAGTAAATTTCTACATTCATATTACTTACTAGCTGATGCCCGCGACTTCGTTCGCGTGGATGTAGGTTTTCTAAAATTCCCGTGGGAACTCTTTGATTTTCCGGGATAAAAAGTAGCCTATGTGCTAATCCAGGGTATAATCTATCTCCATTCTCAATTTCAGCCCAATCCGTCCAGTAGTTTTTGCGTGAAGGAGTAACAAACATACACACACACACACACACACGCACACACATACAAACTTTCTCCTTTATAATATTAGTGTGATAAAGAACCAAACATAACTTCTTGTAAACTGAAACATATCTGCAAAAGATTCGGAGCCCAAGTCAAAACACCTGTTCTATCACGATGAAAGCGCGAATATCAGAGTAAAATCTCACGTAATACTAAAGTGAACAATCCTTTGAGGCTTTATTCAGGTACGATGGGGGCTTTTTAGAAATACGCTACACTATTATACCCGAACAAATAAAAGGAAATTGTTGAGAGGGGTCTCTCCGTCACACGCTCCGTACAAACGTAGTTTGGCTCACATTTGAATACTAACCAAACTCAATGGTTAATAGTTCTAGGACCGAATAGGGTATGTGGTTTATGAGATTTCCGTTAAAATATTTATTTTTTAAGTTACGCGGTTTCAATTATTAACATACAAATCTTTAAACCCGTGTAACTTAAAAACTAATAAAATTATTCTAACGGAAATCTGACAAACCACAGACATAGATACCTATTAGTTTCTAGAACATGTCTATAAAACTACATCGAGTTCGATTGATTAATATTCAAATGAGAATCGAACTACGTTTGTATGGAGCTAGTGACAGAGGGTCCTCACTCCTCTGTTAAGGCACAAAGGGATTGAATTTTAAATCAAGTTTGCGGTTAACCGTGTCCGTGGAATTAATAATTATTATAATATGTTATGTTAGTGGTATTGTACGCTTTGATTAATATTCTGTTTGCTTTGTATGATTGGCGTTTGATTAGCTAAAGTGTTGAATTTAAGTTTACTCAACGTTAATTGGTTTTCCATAAAATCAAAATAAGAAATGTTAGGTTAGGTTAGTTACTGAATTTAGATAACTCGGATTATTTTATAATATTAATGTATAGTAACAAAATTTGGTTTAATATTAATATATTATATCATAGCATAAAGTTAATAAATGGTTACCTCATTGGTTGATAACCCTGTTGATACAAAGTTTGTGGAAAATTAGCTGATCGAAAATAGAAAAGTTGGTAGAAATCTCCGGCGTTTTAAAAATCTTTAGCACTAAAATGTTTCTATATAACATGCGGGCTATATGACATGTTTTAGGAAATTATTTAGCTGGCTGACCTGCACCTAGACTGCGTATCCTTTCAACCAATGAAAATGAGCCTTGAATAAAGTCTTTCAAAAAAGCTCAGGAATAAACTGTTCATCTATCTATCACCCTATTCACGGTATCCACATCGGGAAAACAAATTGAATAACTCACGGAAGATTCACGTATTCGAATTCGAGGAACGACAGCCCATCTCTCCGCGGTGACTGTCCCTTTGAAAAAGTATATTGAGTTACCCAAACTTGGAAAGGGGATACGAACTAATGTTTTCTACGAATTCTGAAAAGCTTTAAAATATTTTTTAGAGTCAAATTCAGTCCTAAAGATATCTAGGAAAGATCCTTATTTAAAACTAAAGAGATTTTGATAAACATTCGATTTTAAATGCATGCTTTATTTTTTTTTGACATTGAAAAAAAATTGAAATTCCATAATTTGTGAAGTATTTTGTAAATCATTAACATTACTTTAGTTTTTACAAGTATGAGCACTCCAAGCACTGTTAAAATTTGCATAATTAGTATATCGGTGACGCGACCTTGAAGTTTTTTAACCATCTCAAAATCGTCCAGCGCGTCCAAAGAAATTTTCGCTTCCGTAGATTAATGCGATGAAAACGATATCCTTTTCAATATCGATTTATCACACAGACCAATAATATCCCAATTTGGTAGTCACATCTAGTTCTGCCCCATGCATCTGCATCCCCGCGGGAGCGAGCAGGGCGGAATCGATCCGCCCCGTGCAGTTACCGCTTGTACGCTCGCCGCGCCGCCCGCCCGCAAAGCCTCCGCGTTTACGCGCCAAATCTACGTTTTGTTTACGTCGGTGGTTATACCGTAGATATCGCCTACGGCTACATGTGCTGCGTTGTCATCCTATATGACTCAAGTATGACTAATATACTTGAAAATATGACTTGTCTCAATTGAAAACATTTAATATTAATTATACCAAACAACTCTAAATAAAAATAATAAATATATATAAAACTGATAGCAGAAAGTAGAAACAGTGTAATGTGTGACTTTTGAGTTTTTTTTTTGTGTGAATTATTGGTATCTGTAGAGGGTAATTTCTCTGGTGATCTTATAAATTATTATTAAGTAAATGTTTAGAATATATTACTATTTTATATCGATATAATATGTAATATTTATTTATTTGTTTGAATATATTAAAGTGTAAATATTAAATGATATATTTCTATGATATGTAGTACTATGTATATATTATGTTATACGCAATAAATTATTATTTTTGTATGAAATTTTTATTTATCATACGGTTTTTTATAAACATTTATCAGTTATAAATGATATCGCGATCCAAATACTGAGCGGTTTTTTTCCTGTTCAAACTTATATTGCTTTTCTATTATTTATTGGTGCAAATAACGCTATTCGTAGCCACTTATTCCAAACGAAGCTGTATTATGATTTCCATAAACAAAACAAAGTTGGAAAGTTCCCCCTTTAAGTTACAGGTCTCGTTTGTTATGAGGTTCGTTGGAAAATGACTAATTTTGCGGGTAAATTTCGTTCTTTCCCTGAAGGGAGGAAACGTTTTATACGGCTGAAGTTTTCAGCCGGGGGCATCTTGTTTTACTTTATTACATTTGTTTCGTTTCCGCGATTGTTTCAATCGCAGGCCGTATTTATGTGTTTAAATAAGATTAAATATGAAAAGAAAGTTTATTAATTCGCTAAAAAGATAATGATACCAACGACTTATTAAGATGTACATGATATAGCCTATACTTTCATAAATAGGTAAATGCCAAGGATGTTTTTGTATCATAACATGTTTTAAAATAATGAAATTTAAGTGAGACGTACAGGTATAATTTACATCAGATTTACTTAGATTACAATACTCATAGGTGCAAATTAAAAGTACCTACCGTACCGTAGGTACAAGGTACATAAAGATGATAAACCTGCGACTTCACTCAGCGAAAAGATAAAGCCTTATTTATTATCCCGTAGGAACTTCAAATAATCTGGCCTTAACACTTGTTAATGTTTACATTATAAAGAGTATATGTGTGCAAACTTTCAGCTTTGAGTTTGGGGGGTGTTGATGAGTCAGTCAGTGAGTGAGTCAGGACTTTACTTTTTTATATTTAGATATGATGCTCTTGACTTCATCTATTAGTTGTCTCTTGTTCAGATTTTTATCGCTACATTAGAAGCGTAAAGTCAAACGTAAAGTCTCTATTAGGAATCACCAGCAGAGTTATGTATTATATCGTTTAATTATACACGAAACAATTACTCAACATAATGTGAGGTCTTTAGGCAAATGCGTATATATCAGAAAAGGCATTCCTCCATCAGGACACGTCAGAGCGATTAATCCCCCCGTCTGCTCTAATCCCCGGAACACGCAAGCGCCCGCACCGAATTACGAACAATAATTTTATTTATTAATTTAATAGTATTAAAGGATTGTCCGTGTGTTTATCAGTTGACTAGCTCTTTGTATTTCAAACTTCATTGAAACTCAAAATCATCACCGTCATCATCTCAACCACAGATCACTGAATAGAATCTCCTCTCAGAATGAAGAAGGATTTAGGCTATAGTACTGCAGATTAGCAGGTTTAGACGTACACCTTAAACCTAAGAGAACATTATGAGAAACTCTCAGGCGTGCAGGATTTCTCACGATGTTTTCTTTCACCGTCAAAGCAACAGAAAACAGAAAAGTTAGGGGTTGGGGGCCCGAGATTCAACCCTGAGCCCCCCGAATAGGAAACTAAAGTCTTAACCACTAGACTATCTCCTAGAAGGAATACTTCTTCTTAACAAATCTCTAGAGCCACTAGTTAGCTGGTTGTAATTAGTTCACTAGTACCACTAGTACGCTGTGCTTCAGTCAGTCAATCAGGGCATTGTTTTATTGTATTGATGATTAAATATTTTATGGTTTTAAGATTGCGACTCTATCTGATGACCATATTATTACTGGACCGTTATGAACTCAGAATCGGTTGATTGTGAACAGCTTATTTTTGTCAGATAGGCAGTGTAAAATTGTGTAAACCTTAAATAATTCTATTTAAATCAATTTTAAGCGAGTCGCACACGGTCATAAAACTATAATTAATTTTTATTGAAGAAGGAGTATAAGCATATTCCAGAAATCAACTTATTATAAACTGAGCGCGGAAGCTGGGCAGTAAATGGGTAGTTTCACCAAAAAAAGAATAATAGAGTCATTAATCCCATAGATATTATTTTCAATGGGACAAACAAATTGAAACTTCGGGCCCAAGCCCGTATAAGTTCGACATGTCCAAAAATTATATGATCAATTTTTTCTTATGTCTAATTTCTTATAATTTCTAATTTTGTGAATACACGTAGCTACAGTACGATTCAGCGTGGATTTACATCAACACTATCTGACGCCCGCGACTTCGTTCGCGTGGATATAGGTTTTTTAAAATCCCGTGGGAACTCATTGTTTTTCCGGAATAAAAGTTTGAATTTACTACGAGATAAAGGTGAATACTAGGTACTCGTATTACGTATATATTATGAAGCTTGTATAAAAATGAATCTCTATCATAACATTGTGCTTCTTTGGCGATCATGACTGTTTCGCTAAATGAATATGAATCGTACCAGTAATGCTAATTTTGACATAATTCAAGACAGTAAACACCCATCTATAGCGCCGCAATGTTAATCTCAAGGCTCTAGAGATATTCTGTCAAATTCCTTTCCTTCCTCATGTTTATATCCATCGTTTTAAAATTATATTACTTTATTCCAAAAAGATTATAATAATAATAATACATAGTCCTTTATTTCAGGCAACTTATTTAAACAGACTTATTTAAAACATAAATCTAAATACAAATGTAGGTACAATTGTTTAAAAACAAATAAAATGAAAATAATGAAATGATAAAAGTAAAATAAAATAATTTTTTTAATAAAATTTAAATTAAATTTTAGAAAAAAGAACAAGATTTTACTAAATAGCCCAAGTAACGTATGTGAGAAAACGAAGTAATCTCTGGCACACAAGATGTTTTTATAATTATTTAGCTAAATAAAAAATAAATAATCACAGATGAATATCATAATAAGTATACCTAATCAATGATGTTTGCCTAAACACGTGCTCGTCAAAGAATTATACATTCTTGATGGCTTCATAGATATCTTAATTTATGCACTCACGTTGAGCATTACTTCAAATCAGCACATCATTAAAATGCAAATAGTTGCCCCATGATGGACGGCGGGCAATCATGTAATTATTTAGCAGGCTGTGGGGATTAATACTCTACTAACACGTATTCATGAAATCTTCTGTATACCTATTCATACTTATACTTATACTACCTAACCTTTCCGTTTCGTTCGATTGCTACCTAAAGGCCGATTCACACCAATTACTTACACGTCATACGTGCGTAGTGACGCGCGTAAAACCCTAACACACCGGGTTACGCATACGTTCACGCTTTACGCAACCGGTGCGCCATGTTTCGTACAGTTCCATAGATTACAACGCAATGTTACGCGCTACGTCTACGCTTACGTAACACTTACGCAGCCTGTGTGAACGAGCTATAAATGAAAATCTTTGAAAGCGTTAGTTTTGCTTTTAGTGTGCGTCTACCTATCCATACACTTATACTAACTTTGTCGTTTCGTTCAATTGCTACCTAAATAAAAATTTTTCAAAGCATTCGTTTTGTTTTTAGTGTGCGATATGACAAAAAATTAAACTAAGCCCATAAGTATTTCCGTTCTAATCTGGGGCATTTGTTTATTTATGGATGAATTGTATTAATAAATCCAACTTAAATTATGTTGATCCTACTCACCCAGTGAGGTATACTTAGGACAATAACTCACACTGTACCAAACCTACCGCATAGCTTCAAGCTACTAATAAATCTATAGCCACTGTAAATTATGGCTCTTATGCAGTGGTATTAGAGAGCATAATGCGATAATTCAGTACAAAATGAATGAGTTATTCCATACCAGAAGGGGTTCCCCTGGGTACCATGGAGCATAATTCGGTTCTTGACGCGACATCTTAATTAAAGTTGCCTTGTCACCACACAGGCTACCGTTATTTCATATTATCTTCTCGTGTTGTATGGAAGTTTATTAAGTATCTTTAAGTCACATCTTAGATAGATAGATAGTAAATCTTTATTGTTCAGAAAACTTGTTTCTCACTAAGAAAACAAAACACTGACATTATTTAAAACATAATTAATAATTATAATATTGAATTATTATCTGATTGTAAAATAGGTACCTATGTACATATACGTGTGTTTATCTTCATTTGTATTACGCAGTTAGCTAATTACCGTGTTTCATCCAAAATCGATTAAGTATATTTTTATAAAAAACCCTGATTTTTTTTTTAATATTTTCTAAATTGGCTAGTGAATTTTGTTAATTCTGTGCTGAAACCAAATCTAGATTTTCTTTGTATCTCTTGCAATTAAGTACTTATATGGCATTTATAGCTTGCATTATCAGGTACTGTCACATCAACAGGGAAAAACAGTAAATAGCTTACCCCTACTCTTGTATTATTATTCTTCCCTGCCTCGCCTTAACCGGACGCAGAGACATTCAGTTTTAGTCTCGTTATTATTTCAAAATGTTTAGAATACCGTTTAACAGAGGCATCAAAGGGAATCAAGCATGGAAAAGTTCCTGTTTATTTCCAAATACAATAAGATAGTGGTTAAAACTAAAAATATCACATGGGTAGATTGTCAAGTTCGCGTTCGTATGGGGTGTCTATTTCTGAAGCGTAGTTATAGTGTCATTACGATTTTTTAGGGTTCCGTAACTCCAGAGAAAAAGGAACTCTTATAAGGTCACTTCGTTGTCTATCATGTTTTAATCGAAACCTATAGGGTACTTCCCGTTGACCAAGAATCATGAACCTGGCAGGTAGGCAATGTCTTATAGAACAAGTAATGGGAAAAATCCAAAAACCGTTAATTTGTAGTTGAAAATCAAAATGTACCATGTTACGGAACCCTTCCTCAGTGAGTCCGATTCGTCCTTGGCCGTTTTTTTAATATCTACTCGAATAAACCTTACAAACGAGTTCGTTGAACCACAGTGACAGAGAAATATTACCAGTTCCTGAACTGTGAATGCACGATTGATTGTGAAATAGGAATGGAAATACTTTAAAAGGTAAACCCGTCTAAAAGTATTTGTAAAGGCATCAGTACGTACCTATTTAATTCTATGACCATTTTAGCTTCATGTTGTGGTGTCCCCGGTTGGAAGACACGAATGACATTTTGAAAGTTTCATCAGACCTACAGATTTATCCGTCGAGTTACGGATTTTTTGGCTTCACTTACTGAAATACGGAAATTGATGGCAGCTTTACGGATTTTCTTTTCTCCACCGAATTCATTTTTCGCCCAAACAATAGTAAAAATTTAACTACAATATAAAAATATTCGTTGTTATATATGCAAGTTGGAATAAAAGCAAAGTTCCCTTTAAAAGCAAAGTTTATTCTTTGAATGAGTACGGCAATGGTAAGCAATCTTCGATTTTCTAATTGATTTCCCTTCGATAATAATTTTATGTCCTAAATAATTTCATCTTAATGCATCAAGGCAGTATATTTTTCTTTTCATGCAGTTCCGTGGTCAATTGTACAGCATCCCTATATGTCATCTCCAATTCGTCATGTCATCGAAATGTAATAAGTCCCCCTTCGGATCGGAAAGCTATTTACAAAGGCGGGGGAAGTCGACTGGGAATAACGGATCAAATGACTTCGTGGATACTACCTACCTGAAGTTGTTTCTATTTTGGCTACGGAGATAAATCTTCACCGCGCATAATGTTTCTGATGAGTTTTTAATTTTTTCATTTCATATTTTTATTTAGAAAATTCTATACCTACCGACAAAGACTAAGGGAACTATTGTATGGATTTACAGTAGATACAGTGCCAAAGTTATTTTTATTAACTGAATAAGTTTGAGTTCGTACTTTTACACAAACAAGAAAGTTTGCTGTATAACGCTTAGTCTAAAATAGTAGTGGTCAAATAAAATTATCAAGAGCCATATTTCTTGAAAATGAATACGATATTTCAGCAAGCTATAATAATCCTACCATTTACAGTGTGTAAAGTAAACGCCAAATATTGTACCCAATACAAAACGTTCCCAAAAGTTTGAAATGGCCGACCCGGTGTGTTATTACGACAATAACACTGGGGTCAGTGTGAATTGACCGCCTGCACCCTTGCAGATAATCGGCAGTCCGATTCAGAAATCAAACGATTGAAATTAACTTATGAAGTTCGTGTGGATATTGACTATTGAGTATGTACCTAGTGTCTGCATTGTGTAGGGTTCTTTGGCTAAACGATATTTTAAAAGTACTCGGTAGTACACCTATTCGAGAATCTGAATCCTCTAGGCAAGCACGCTCATTTTAACCCGCGACCCAAAAAGAGGGGTGTTATAAGTTTGACGTGTGTATCTGTCTGTGGCATCGTAGCTCCTAAACTAATGAACCGATTATAATTTAGTTTTTTTTTGTTTGGAAGGTGGCTTGATCGAGAGATTTCTTAGCTATAATCCAAGAAAATCGGTTCAGCCGTTTGAAAGTTATCAGCTCTTTTCTAGTTACTGTAACCTTCACTTGTCGCGGGTGTTATAAACTTTTAATTTACACTTGTTATTAGGCATGATTGTCATGTAGTGCATGCCTATCTCATATTAAAAAAAAAACACAATCGTAAAATTACCCAGTTTTTGGTTGTAAGCTCCACTTTGAGAAAATTCCTTATTTTGTGGTGTTTTGAAAGATTGACACTCCTTCAAACTTTCGCCCCAAAACTTGGCTAATTTTGTAGCTTTTAAAAGCCTTCCCCGTTCCCCCGTTTCCAATAATTCAATAAAACTTTGTGAAAGAAAATTTTTCGTAGCGATCACCTTGCAAGATGACAGGTTAATTGCTGACAAAGTTCGGTGCGTGTTAATAAATACAAGGGGAGGCCTTTTGACTTCGAAAGCATGTCTACTCTAATATATAATAATAGATTTTAGATACTTTACCTGTGGCCACTATTTTTTTTTTTTTTTTTTTTATTCACTATAGGCAAGCGCTTGACCACAATCACACCTGATGGAAAGTGATGATGTGGTCTAAGATGTGACGCGTTTACCTATACACTTTTGGTGTTGTTTCGAATTGTTATTTCAAGTTTTATTTAAAACTAGATGATATTAGTGATTTCGTCCGCATAGATGTTTTCGAAAATTCCGCGGGAGCTCTTTGAGTTTCGGAATAAAAAGGAGCGTATGTGTTAATTCAGGGTATATAAGCTATCTTCATTTCCCTGGTCGGTTAGAATTTAGGATATGCCTTAGGAATTTAGGTTTGCCTATAACTTATATTATTATTTATCCCCAAAATTGACTAAGTTTAGCTGTTTAAAGCGAAGCAAAAGGAGAAATCATGACATTAATACTGCTCAGGCATGTAACAATTATATAGGCTTATTCAGACTCTATTATAATAGTATAGTAATGTACTGATGATTTCGTATCATATGACGTAGCTTAGATATGACGTAAAGCTAGTTTATAAAGCGAATTGATAAAAAAGAACCAGAGAACGGTTTCAAACATAAAAGTGAAATTGTTACAATCTCAACTTTCACACAGTATTCAGTTCTATATAATGTAAGACGTGTTATGCTTACTCTAAGTTACCAAAAGAGTTTTACAAAGTTATATAAATTTTTAGAAATATAAAAATGAACTCTATGCCATGGTGACAGAGCTTTTATGTATGTTTTTATTAATTTGCACGCATAAGGTTAGGGTACACTGTTTACTCACGCAGCGATCGATCGGAGCCTCCGCGTGAAAATTGCAATCCGTAAGGATTTTCAGCTGAAATAAATGAACTGGATGTGATATAATTCAAGACCTTGTGAGAGATTTGTTTAGAAGTTAAATTATTATAATTAGCTAACAATAATATAATGTTATTAATAAACAAATAATTGATTGACTGCATTCTCATACATTTATGGCGTTTTTTGCACCAAAACTTATTTTTCCGTTTTGAATATTTATAATTTTTATCTCCTCCTATGTGTGATTTATTATTTACAAAGTAGTTTAAGTAAGCCAGTGAAATTGACCTCTAATTATGATATATAGGAATGTAATTTGTTCGTAAAAATGAATGACTAGTGAAAGAAAGTATTTCATAAGGGCATGGTGTGGCAAGAAAATACATGGAGCGAAGATTTTCGAAGTCGCACCGCACGACTATACCAACGAGTTTCAAAGTTCCGGAACCCTACGAGTTCTACAACAAAGCAACACCATTTGTGCAAAGAACTCTTTTATTCGTTGCTGATGAAAGTACGGCTCCTAAGCCAAGTTGTAGTGCCCCTAGTGAAATTCCAACCCCCACTCAAAACATAACCGAAGAAGCAAGTGCCTCGAAATCAAGCGACGAGCAAGAAAAATCGCCTAAAAAGAGCTCATTTTTCTTTTCTCCCTCGAAAGGGGGGAAAAGTTGCAAGATTCATGGGCGCAGCTTTTTCCGGCTTCAGACAAGCCCTAAGAAGAAAGCCGAGAGTGAGGTAACTACGGGTAACAAGGCAGGCACGCCGGGGGGACTGATAAGCTATGCCCCCGGCTGGTCCCTCAAGGGCGAGCATCTTATGAAATGGCAGGACTCCGGGAAGACTACAATCGAGGTAATTGAAACCCTTTTAAATAAATTATTTTTTAATTAGATTTTTATAAAGGCAATGCAGTGCCAATTCAACTATACACAATTTCTAAATTAAACTAAATGATAGGCCTAAAAGAAATGCGATTCTTTGCCGCAACTAAAACTATTTATTGATTACCCTTAGTTTAGAAACTACAAACGAATTAGCACTGTTACAAATAAACAATTTTATTTTGCTTTTTGCATTCAATAGTTTTAAATTTTGGATATATTTAAGACTACAGTAAGAATATTTTTGTTAAGTGATTGCCCATAGATTGAAAAAAATTCTTTATCCTTTAAAAGGCGTACCAGTATCACATAAGCTGATTAAATGCATGCTACATTTCATGTCTTTCAAGTGGAAAACGTTTATCTTTAAATAGCGTTTCAGACCATAGAAAACTAGGAATTTCGAATGGAAATCTGTTTTGACGGTGAGAGGGGCGTAAAGCGGACGTGTTTTTTTTTTAAAGAAAATGAAAATTTCAATCTAAATGCGCCCCCAGGTTGTTCCGCTGCAAAGGAATAAATAGCCTTGTGAGCTAGAGAGGACTTCTTGAAATTGAATTTAAGTAAATATTTGATTTAAGGAAATACAAGAAATCTTGACTGTGTCTTTACCTACTTATGTATATTTTTATTTTCTTATTGCCTGCTGAAAGGCCGCAAAACCTGCGAAACAAAGGTGTATTTTTCAGTACCTACTGTAAAAGCGAGTGAAGTGAGCGAGCACGTATAATAGGTAAATGCTTTAGTATAGATCGTTATTTTATCGATCGATTAGAATATCGTGCTGGGGTAATCAGCATTTCTTCGATAGATTCTTCGTAGAAGTTGTTGTT
Source organism: Maniola jurtina (assembly GCF_905333055.1). Lineage (NCBI taxonomy): Eukaryota > Metazoa > Arthropoda > Insecta > Lepidoptera > Nymphalidae > Maniola > Maniola jurtina. The sequence continues at coordinate 9,928,600 of NC_060032.1, forward strand.
GACGATATCATACGAATTTTAGACATTGAAGAATGCATTGCATGCGGCTCTTGCGTCTCGTGGTAGGTACTTTATATTTATTTACAGTTTTAAATTCAGTTACATATTAGATAATAGCAGGCCGGGCTTGATCACTAGATCCGAGAAATATACCTAGGTAGGGCCGCCCCTTTACGGCACTATTCCTTATGAAAGAGAGAATATTTAAGAGATAAGTGATTAGCGATAGAAAAAGACCCATTCATTAACATTTGGGACGCAGTGCTATACCCGAGTCTCTATTTATTTAAACGTTTTTACGGATTGAGAATTCTGTACCAAAGACATACCCACTATTATGTGATTAGTTACTTCTGATTCCGTCTTTTGTTAGTTTTATAACTTTTTCCAGCAATGTAGTTTACGCAATGAATTTGGCGTAGTCACTAGTTTTGTGTACAAAATTAAGCCACAATTCATTTCCAACCATCGGGAACAATGCGATGTGGTAATATCCCATGCAACACCAAAACGTAATGACGCGTGAAGCGCTATTTTCCGCGTATTACCAAACAATTTGTCTCGTTGACTGATACAGAATAGATTAAGCCGAAATTGAATAGCAATTTCAATGGAAACATTAAGCAATGTATTATAACTATAGGTCTTACTGAATAAACTGAAAAATATAACCTTTTTTAGTCAAATGAGTGGCTAGGTGAAGTATTTTTTAATGAAATTTCTTTGAAGGAAAACCAACACTAAATTAGTGTTAACTGCTTATTTACTTAGCTCAGTATAACTATCATTAACTTCTTTTAAAGAAAGAAGAAATATATCAGAATTCAAAGGCATATATCTCAAGTTGATAGGTATTATATTTTCTACTGTCAGCGAACGTTACAAGATTCGTTCCGTCGTTTTGGCCACAATAATAATATCGAATTAGCCGGCTCGCCACCCCCGCCTTCTTTTTGCCTACGAAGCGGAAAAGTGAGGTAAGATTAGCAATGTAGATAGGATTTTATATAAGTAATAGGGGTTGTAATTTTCCGTTTATTGTTGGAACCCGTCGCGACTTTGTTCGCTTCGTTTGAGCGGAGAGCGTTTAACAACAATACGTTGCCATGAGCGATATTTTCTGTTCTTATTGTGATATACTAAAGTGTTTCTTATATTTACCTAAAATGCTGCATCTGTACAAGCATCTGTATGAGTTTTCATCAAGATTTTTTATTAGGTACTTCATTTGGAGCTACATCCCTTTGTGGGTATTTCATGCCTCTATAAGTAATAATTTTTCCTCCATTTAGTCTGAATTTTACGTCCTTCATCCACAATATTACCACAATAGGCTTGTAGCTACGTGACTGCGACCGTGCCCTGTTTTGTATAGAAATGTAAACATTGAAAAAATGTATGGAAAAGTTTAGGTAGACTTTGTGGTAAGCAAACTGCGACACGCAACAGTATCCATAGGATGGGGCGATATTTAAACGGATTTACTACATTAATTTCATAAATAATGTCATGAAACTAATTTGTTGCTACTAATTTCGTCATGTAAGTTCCGCTTTACTGTCGTGTATCGTAGTCGCACATCGCGGTTTTATAGTTTCCGTAAGATTCAATCCATTGCAATCTATTCATCTCTTTCTGGCTCTCCCTTTAGGCCTTTCGCACAGCTTTCAGTTCATAGACTTGCGGCATGTCATGTGGCATGTCAACTGAATGGCCTACGTGCCACATCTTTACTGGATTGGTCATTGGATTCAGTACACTGTAATGAAATCAAAACAATATTAACAGTATTGTGCTAGTATGCTATTAGAATAACTTGCACCCACCAAACTAAAACAAAAGAAGAGTTACCTATAATAAATTTACCGAGCTTTGTTCAATCCTATTAAAACATTGTAGACAGAAATACCGCACGGCGAAAGTTTACCATTGTAAACCGAACAGACCAAAGTACATTTTGCAAAATTAACTAAAAGTGAATCCAATACGGGAATGCTGCGAAGGTACGATGAAGCTTTTGTGCGCTAGAATACCGTATATTTTCCGTAAATCTTTTAGATCTTATGTAGATGTTTATAAGGGTCATATCGCGGAGAAATTAAGCGATTCGGTTTGTTTGTCCTCAAACAATTTTGAATATGTATGAGCAATTGAACCGGCATGTGCGTGACGCCTGCCATGGACCGGGATATCATGTGTAAAATGGAATCTTCGGTATCAAACGATGTACGTATAAACAAGCCTGTAGATATTTGTTTAACATTTGGCGTGTATTATGTACAGCCAATTGGCAGAGCTATGTATTTTTTCTGTGTATCTGTCTGTGTCATCGTAGCTCCTAAACTAATGAAAAGATTTTAATTTAGTTTTTTTTTTTGTTTGAAAGGTGTCTTAATCGAGAGTGTTCTTAGTTATAATCCAAGAAAATCGGTTCAGCCGTTTGAAAGTTATCAGCTCTTTTCTAGTTGTTAAAGTAACCTTCACTTGTCGAGGGTGTTATAAATTTTTAATTTACATTTGTATTATTACTACTTATCGATCTATAAACCAATATTCGCAGATTTTAGGTACGGATGGCCAGAAAAGTTTACAAATACAATAATTGTGGGATATATTTAGAGTAATCTCTTACTTCGAACAGCGCGTCTGTTGTTTTTATAAATGGGCTATCATTTATTCACCCTATTCTACAAATATACCGCTATATTTTTTCAAGATGTGTTCATGGGGTGATACGATAGATGAGTAATACAGAGATTGGTCATGAATTGAGATTTATTTGTGACTACTTTTCTTGTTTATTTCTTTCTTGCGAAATAATAAATCGCAAAATGATGATACTGAAGTGAAGATTTTTTTCAATTTATTGATCTGATGTATTCAGAGGATAATATGGCCTTGGTTCCCGGATCTATCACAAAACGAGTGTGTCAACTTGTTAATTACAAAACATAGGAACACTTTACGCAAGCTGAAGTAAACCTCCAGGCCTTTGTGATAGCACCTCAAAGCTCAAAGAACGTAGGTACTGTCACTAACAGAAGGCGAACACAGTCCCCTCCTTCCGCAGCGCCCTAACTACTTCCTTTGTATAATTAGCCGGATAATAAGCCCGCTCTGAAATATTTACTGAACAACAAAAAGTGGTGCGTAAGTATTAAGTTATACACTAGTTCTGTGACTTAGTCCACGTGTAGGTTTAATGTGCGATTTCAAGGATAAAAACTTCTTTCCTTATTCAATTCTACGGTCATTTTTCAAAATAGCTGAACCGATCAGGGAGGGGCTTCCGTTTTTTCTACTACGCGAATACTTTAAAAACTTGCCATCATAATCAGTATCATTGTTAAGCCGTAATTCTAAATAACAGACATATTCTAGAAACTAATATCTATGTCTGTGGTTTTCCAGATTTCTGTTAAAATATTCGGTTTCAAAGTTACGCGGTCTTAAAAATTTACATACAAATCTTTGAGCCCCTGTAATTTTAAAACTACATATTTTTAGAAAAATCTAAAACACCACAGTCTCTCCGTCACTCGTTTCATACAATCGTAGTTCCAATTTCATTTGAATATTAAGCAACCAAAGTCCATGAAATTTTGCAGACATATTCTAGACACTAATATCTGTGTCTGTGGTGTTTTAGATTTTTCTAAAAATATGTAGTTTTAAAATTACAGGGGTTCAAAGATTTGTATGAAAATTTTTATTACCGCGTAACTTTGAAACCGAATATTTTAACAGAAATCTGGAAAACCACAGACATAGATATTAGTTTTTAGAATATGTCTGCAAAATTTTATGGACTTTGGTTGCTTAATATTCAAATGAAATTGGAACTACGATTGTATGAAACGAGTGACGGAGAGAGCCCTCTGACGGAGAGAGCCCTGTTAACTAGACACCTAAGTGCTAAATTATAATTCAATGGGATTTGCCTGTCCAAGGTTATGTTTACCAATATTAAATTGTTTGAATTTGAACACCATGATGAATACTAATGTAATATCAAGTCCATTGATAGAGCTTTGGCTCTTGACTTCGCTTTTGTGTAAATCAGGCTATAAGTTGGTATAACTATTTATTATTATATTATTATAGTATGTAAGTATTTTATTTTGGTATTTATTGGAAGATATTTGTGTAAATATTATTGTGTAGCACTTGTATTAACCATTTTATAAATCTAGTACCATGGGACCTATTCCACGTATTTATGCACCTTACTCACAACCTGCACGGGGAAGCTGGAAGAAATCTCTGTTTAGAGATAAGCATTTCCTTTGTACATAGCTTAAATTTATCATAACTTTGTAACTACAATTTTGGTACATGAAAAATAAATAAATAAATAAATAAGTTGGATACTTTTGGGTTGCTTTTGAACCATGTTTTAAAGCGGTAAATAAGACTTAAAAGTTTTGTCTCAACAATAATCTACTATTAAAATTTTGAAAATGTAAAGATACAATGACTGAAATAGCCGCGTGTTGCTATTTAAAGCCTTACAAAATATAAAATATTAACATTAAATTATTTAGTTCCTATAGAAATGTTATTTCAAACAAAAATTGTGTTTTATGAAGCTATGAAAATTAGTATGATACGTGTAGGACACTGACCATCGTTGTAAGCAAAATCGAATTGCAGCCGCAAAAATATTTGTTTGGCATAACCCGTCTAGTGCGTACTACTACATATATGCTACTACATAGAGATTGTGGGATATTAAAAACTACCATTTTGACTATACTTACCTACATAAGACTAATCTTTGCCTCAAATAATTAATACGGTTGCAGTAACAATAGCCATGTAGTGCGACAATCTTTAACCGTGACGTCATTTCCACCGCGTGCGGTCATCGGACAGCACATATCGAATAAATTGCTGGCATGTTCGGATTGCGGACAGGTGAGCTTGTGGTCCTCCCAAAATTGCATCGGAATGCATCGCCATGGACGACCTATAAGGATTCGACAGACGTGCTGCGTGTCAAACGACTGACAGTCGAACTTAATAACTAGACCCTGTAAACCCTGACCCCGATCCAATCCTTCCCTTGAATCCCTTTTTTGTCTAGCTATAAAATCGACTGCTTAAAAGGATACTGAAATCCTAACCTGAAAAAGAACCGTAGATAATGACTTTGTCTTGACAATAATGGCTAAGGTTTGGAATACTCTTCCGCGATCTGCGTGCTTCTTACCAATTACAATCCAAACAAGACTGAATAGGCACCTTCTAGGTAACGCGTCCCATCTTAGACCACATCATCACTTTCCATCAGGTGTGCTTGTGGTCAAGCGCTTGCCTATAGTGAATAAAAAAAACTGTTGTTATAATTTGACGCTACGAGTTAGCTACGTAGCAAGAACTCAACATTCAAAACGGGTATTTACTTACAAAGCATATAGGTAGGTATGAAGTAATTTGTATTTTCTCGTACTAGTAGCTTAATTTTAATTTCTGTAGTTCCTTTAAAAATAAAGTTTGTTCCTGTGTTTTTATTTATTTATGATGATAATTTAAAACAAATTATTTATTTTGATTTACTTAATTTCGTTATCCGTAATAATTTTTGATTTGATTCCATTTCGACAGTCCAACTTGGCTTATATCTTTCACAAAATATTTACTGAGAAAAATAAGCGGTTTATTTGCTCTAAGCGCTGAACTAGTATGGTAGAGCCTTTAGGGCTGGTTCCATTGTATCGCGGGAACGAACATCTTTTGTACATGCATTGAATTAATTTGAACTGACGTGTGCGCGTAATTTTTTACCGAGTTATTTAAACGAGGAATTAATCTTTTAGTTTTGGCCGAGAACTCCCAATGTTATTCAAATACGAACCTTTTATTTTTAAGGTTAGTTAAAATTAAAGTAGGTATGCACCTATGTATCACCGTTGCTCCACGTTGACCTTTAGTAGGTATAAAATAGTATTGAAAATCGTGTTAAATGAAGCTGTTAAAATTAGTATGACACTGGACATGAAGTTATAAGCCACAAGTATAAATTAAAAATTTTCAACACCCCCGACAAGTGAAGGTTACAGTAACTAGAAAAGAGCTGATAACTTTCAAACGGCTGAACCGATTTTCTTGGACTATTCCGCGCCTACGATTCAAAGTATCTGAGTCTTCCAAAACATCATTTTCAAATAAATAATTATGTATATCTAGGCAACGTCCATCTCGACAGCTTGACATTTGTCAATTGACATAATATTATGAACCTAACGGTTATCTAACCTTATTTTCTACAAGAAAACTAGAAAAGAGCTGATAACTTTTAAACGGCTGAACCAATTTTTTTGGATTATAGCCAAGAACACTCTCGATCAAGCCACCTTTCAAACAAAAAAAAAGTAAATTAAAATCGGTTAATTCGTTTAGGCGCTACGATGCCACAGACAGATACACAGATACACACGTCAAACTTATAACACCCCTCTTTTTGGTTCGGGGGTAAAAACGAGTTGCAGCTCGTTTTTACCCCCGAACTAAAAAGAGGGGTTAGCTATATTTTGGTTCGAAATGGCCCGTCTTGTCTCAGTAGGTATAAATATGTACCTACTACTTACTTATTTTTACAAAAAGATCTTTGCATCAATGCAAACAACAACAACAACAGCGATCTCACGATGCAGACTTAGGATATAAGCGCGTTAACCTGGAAGGAGTATTAAGCCTCCTACCACAACAAAGTTACGTCGGTTTTCATAGTGGGATATTTCACAGGTATTAAGCCTGGGACCTCCTACTTACAAAGCCTTCCGTTAGGGAGATCAAATACAAATACTTTTTTTATATCCATCTACTTATTTATATTACGTTTATAGATATTGTTTGTAAATTTAAATCGGCAGATAATAATAAAATTGCAACTTTATCTCATTCCCACTTCAAACAAACTGTACGTAAGTATAATAATACGTTTATATTGGTATATAACAGGGAATTTGGCCAAAACGCTAGTATAAAATATGAGTAAAATGCTTCCCCTTTGTCATAAAAGAATAGCGGGTTTTAATGGATGCGCCAATTCGATATGAAAAAGTCCGTCCTTTCAACCAAACTGTTTATGAGGGGAAACCGCGAAAAATCCCTTGTTATTCTTGCATTATGAAGAACAAAACGTACGTAGAATGTTTTTATTTCCCTATTGTTTGAGAGCAATGAGATGACTGGAAAAAAATGGAGATTTTTAGTTTTACGGCTGAACTATTTCTATGAACAACTAAGCCAGTACGAACTGCCTTTTTTTAAGTTTAGTGCTTAAACTATAAACAAAACATACTTTTTTATTTTTTAAAGATTAATTTAAAGGGGATCGCACATATTATTATATTATTATATTATTATATTATTATATTATTATACGCAAGACTTATATTCGCCAGGACGCGCAATTGACGCATTGTTCAGTACTGTAAATGCAAGTGACGTTATTGGTATTGGGGTGCTGTAAAAATGCGTAAGCAAAGGTCACATCAAAGCCGACCTCTTCTGAGGCAATTTTCGTTTTTTTGATTGCCTGATGCAGTTGAATCTACTGCTGTAGATATCGGACATACTGAAAAATGTGTCTTGCGCCTCTTACGGGTCGAGCAGCTATGTGCGGTCAGCTTTACAACTCATTTGCTCTTCATTAATATCTATCACCTAGACGTATCACGAGAGTGTCACGACCGCAAGAATGGCAAGAATGAACATTGTTCAATTCACATGAATGGCATTTAATTGCAGCGACAAATGAATATTAACTAGTCTCATTCACGAGCATGCAATCTGCATGTGTCGGTGTAATTAGTATGGCACATAATACTGCTGAGGTAGGCTTAGATCGCAACTCTGCGCGTTTGGGATATTTTTCTCATTAGTGTTAAACCATTTTCAAGCCACATTTGACACTTGCCAAAATATTTGGAACGAAAATACTTCGGCAGAAAGTACCTTGTTTGGTTTGTTAGTGAGTTAGACTAGAAATAAAACAACTTCATCTATCATGTTACATTTGTAAAACACGAATTTCAAGAAAATTCTAGTTATTAATCTGCTGGCAAAGTAATGATGACTGATATGATGTTTTAACCGAAAAGGGGTTTGGGTGGCATACCTAGCAGTTCCAGGTTTTTCCGCTTCCATCTTAGACTGCATCGTCACTTACCACTAGATCTAGAATGAGATTCCAGTTAAGAGCTAATTTATTATTGAATAAAAAATAAAGGATTCTTTCGTTAAGACGTATCAAATATTTAATTAAATGTTGCGTTTTCAGCTCTAATGTAGTAAGGATGCGTTTTAATTGTACACTTACCAGCAAAAAAACACACTTATGTTTACAAAGTTTCTCTTAAAAAAAAGGGGTTTTTAATTAACTTTAATGTCGACAACGAAAACACAAACAAATTTTATTTAAAACACATTATCGAGATCGCGTTTCAAGCGTACCAGTAACCCGTGTCAATTAGGAGGAGTGTTCGCGTTCATATAGATTTATGTCAGCTACTAACTAAATTATTGTTAATCGCAATGCGTGTTTTTAGCTGATGATTTGTGTGCCATATCTTTTGAAACATATGCCCACCATGACATCAAAGCGTAGTTTATAATTTAACTAATAACTAATTCTGCTAAAATCTCAAATTTTATAATGATTTTTGTGCCATATCTTTTCAAATATAATATATTATATACCGTGACATTAAGGGCACCTTCAAATTTGCCGCAAAGTTAAAAGCACCCTTAAGTGGAGTTCATAGTTTAATTTTCCTAAATTACATCTCAAATTGTACATACTATTACGAACTACTTAGTAATAAATAAAATAGATATTATAAATTACAGTTTTCTGTTTACTGATATAAAATGTTACGAACTGATGGAAGAATTATGCATTTTTGGTAGCCTAAGTTACCTAGATAAAATTTTAGAACTTCGGGCCAGATTTTTACACATAATAAGTGCTTACCTATAGATACCTAATTAAAATCACACGCCCTATCAATTCTTTTCGTCTCTCAATCCGCCGCGCCGTCCGATATGTGCAAAAACCTAGTTGGTGGCGAATACAATATTAGCAAAGAACATAAAACATAAATATAAATCCACTGATCTAAAAACGAACGTTAGGTAGTATTCGGTGCACGTGTCATTAACGGTTCATTACGATTTGTGGCAGTTAATTGACTTACCGTTGAGTGCCGTGCCTGGAATTAAAACTGATCATCAATCTTTATATGACTGCAAAAAATACTCTAATGGAATGTATATTTAAACTTTAATGTATCAGTATTCATTAATTGTGGCGAAGATATTTTTGTACCTGTATTAATAAAAAAGTTATAGGTCCAATAAGAAAACTTAGAGTTAGGTACTTAGCGGACGTGGAAGAGAGCTGGAATTGATTAATATTTGTAGGCCTAAAGTGGCAATAAGCGGGACTCGTAGAATCCACGGGAGTTTCCAAGTCTTAAGATACTATAGTTGTATACCGCAATCATAGACCAGATAGAGAGTTATTTGATGTTGTCTGTCTATCTAATGAAGATACTAGATAGACAAAAATTTCGTCTGCGGTTTTCACTGCATCTTTTTCAGCCCTGCACACATTAAACCGCATAAATACCAACCCAATGATACTCGCGCCATCTCGTATTACATTATATCAAAATTGATTGAGCCGTTGAGTAGTTATGAGGAACGAACATACACAGGTCAAACACATAACCCTCCTTTTGGGCTTCACCAATCGGGTATAAATAATCTGTTCATAAAATATAACAAACATAAGTAAACTAACAGGCATGGTACGCGGAAATTCACCGAACCTGAAAACATATTCAACTATTCCATCCCTTAAAATCATAAACCTACCATTTGTTACCGAAGCGCGCGTTACGCCTTCACCATTTACCATCTTAATTGTTTCGAGCACACGAAATTATTTTGATTTATAGCATTCTGATTGCTGCAATTCGATTATGAAGGGTCTTTGGGGGACGTTAAATTGAATGAAATGAAATATAAATTAGGCGTTGTAAAGTGGAACGAGACGAAGAGTACAATCGGATGTATTGTTGGACAATAAGACTAATAAAATCGAATACAGAAGTAGGTTAGGCTATTCGAACGCAGTATTACAATAGGTGAGACGTATTTACATTTTGTTATTGGATTGCTTATTGTGTATCTACCGGAGATCTTCAGAAGTGTTGTTGTGGACGTAAAGCTGCGGCCACACCATAACAAACTAAAAGTGTCATTATATTATTATAACATATTAATTATTTATTATTCATCGTGAGGAAAGTAGGTGGAGAATATGTCACAGGTACGATTGGAATACTATTTAGAAATCTTTATATACCTACCTATACAGGAAAACAATACAAGACGCAGAAAAAACTATATGTACAATAAAGGGAGGTAAGGGCGGCCTTATTGCTAAAGTAATCTTTTACAGGCAACCTTTGGCACCATATAAATCCTCAAAGTAAACATTAATAAATAATCTATGAAGTTATTTACCTCATGCAGTTATATTATCTTAATTACATTTCGCTACTAAATTAAGCGCATGTAAAAATAAATTATTATCAGTGACCTTTTAAATTATGTGCGTAATATACAAGTACATGCGTAAAATTAAATCGCAACATATTATCTTGGCACGGTGTTCGTGCAGCCATCATAATTCAGCGTCATTTGATACCGTATTAATGCAATATTAATGCCCTGCGATGGCCTAATTGAAGTTGTAATCGAGATTTGTGATCATCCTCAATGTCAATGTACGGGCGAAATATTATCATACCCGAGTTTATTAACAACCGAATGTTGAATGATTGATCGAACATAAGAAATTCCAGTATTTGCGGAAAATTGTCCAAAACCGGCCAAGGGCGAGTCAGACTCGCGCACCGAGGGTTCCGTACTCGGGTATTTATTCCGACATTTTGCTCGATAAATCAAAAACAGAAAAATAAATAAAAATCTGTTTTAGAATGTACAGGTAAAGCCCTTTCAAATGAGACCCCACTTAGTATATTATTTATCTTACTTTGAAAATTGAAACACATTTTTTTGTGATGTAACCACACGGTTTTCGGTTCGCTGTGCTGTTGCTAGTACGCGTCGCTCCCGTCTTAAATAATTGTGTCTGACCAGGGCTTTATGATGTACGAATTTACCAACTTAGCAATACACCGCTCATTCATAATTTAGCTTCAGTTTGCTCGATCAAAAGCATTTATCTATTACAATGAACTCTCAGTAGTTGTTTTATCTTCGGAAATAGCAGCTAGAGTATAATTCAATTTAGTTGAGTCATTGTATGACTCACCCATTGTTTATTCCGTCCGAATTATCGATCGCTTTTCAGACAGGAAAACCTCCACAACAACCAAACCGTGTAAAAATTCGGATTTTATACGAAACATTCTTTGAGACAATCTTTAGAGTGAAGTCATTTTTTTTAACAGCCGTACTACGGCCTGGATTTGGCACCTGTGAGAGACTTTACCCGGCTCTCAGATTGGTCCGAGCTCATATTTTTTAGCCGAGGCAATGCGCGACGGCGCATCCACACTGAATGCGCGTGGACGCAGCTAATAAACTATAGCCCATTGAGCCCATACCACACAAAGCGGGAGTCACAGTGGGTTCGTGTGCGGAAGCGTCTAGTTCACATGCCCAGTAATATACTGAGTCGAACCTCATAAACACACCAATCGGGATACGTATAATAGTATTTAACCTAGACGCACCCGCACTCGTCCCCGTACCCGCATCCGCATCCGCATCCGCTTACGCAGACGCACCCGCACTCGTCCCCATACCCGCATCCGCATCCGCTTACGCAGACGCACCCGTATCCGCAGCCGCATCCCTACAAGCGCCTTATTTGTGAGTACTTTGGTACTAGAGATGCACATTCGATAAACATAATTTATCTGCATCTTTCATGTTATCGGAGTAATTAGTGCCGGTAGCTCTGATGTCACTGGATGAGACTAATTGAAACCACCTTAGCTTTAGAGCACGCATTTTATTCCTTTTTCTCACACGTGTATCTAATTTTGATGGAACGAGCAACAGATAGAAAGCATAGGTTAAAACAATATCTGTTAGTTTATCTGTTCGTGTCTGTTTTATTATTTCCTAAGTAGAGACGTACTTTAAATAAAGAGATATTAAGAGATTCTAAATGAGAAATGAAACCCAACGAACGATATGGGACGCAATAATTAAATAATACTTACCTACATTTCATAAGTGGACCCATATAAATAACAACTAGTGTTTTGCTCGGTGCGCGAGCTGCTAAAGCAGCTCGCGTGACGTGGTTGGGTTAACTTTATTATACTAAACCAAATTTATTTATTAAGATTCAAAATTCACCCCAAAAACACCATAAAACGACACCCATATCGATTTTTTTCTTAAAAAATGCATGACCGCCATCTTGGATTTCAAAATAAATGTCGTTATCAAAATCAGCACCCTGGGAAACTCTGAAAACGACATCCATATCATTTTTTATAAAAACCGGGTAGTTGAGGTTAATAAAGTAGGGTGCGTGGGTGCGCGGACCACTAAAGTGGTCCGCGAGCATGCAGAGTTTGTTCCATTGAGTAGACCTCCGGACCCTGATCATCTTTTGCGAAGAAACCACTCTTCCATCTTTTATAGCCTCCGAGATAGACAACGACGAAATTTGTACGGCGGCCATCTTGTTTTTCCAAAATTTTCCACTTTTTCTATTAATCGTTTACTACGTTCTTCAAAGATTGCGAGTTTCAATGAAATCGGTTGGAAAACAAAAGAGTCACAAAAATCATATAGGCCGCCATCTTGTTTTTCTGAAATGTCATAATTTTTCCCTACTCGCCTCGCCCACCCGAACACATCTCCCCTACATTATCGTATCGTTTTCCGTCTCTTTCTAGGAGAATGAGACATTCAATATTCGCCATACAAAACGTATGGGAAAATAAATTCCGCCATTTTGAATTTTTTTTCTATTCATCAATTAGACCTTTGGATCCTGATCCTCTTTTGCCAAGAAACCGCACCTCCATCTTTTATACCCTCCGAGCTGGACGCCGGCGAAATTTGTATGGCGGCCATCTTTTCTTCGCCATTTTGAATTTTTTTTCAGCTTTTTGGCAATTGGATGATGTCATGAATGACATTTGGTCGAGCACCCCCCACCTATCTTCAATACCTTGAGTGGACCCTTCACCCGTCTCCGACATCCTCGATCATCAGCTATTTCCAAATTTTTCCTCGATTTTTTTTTTGTTTTCTATACGAAACCATCAGTGAAAAAAAAAAATTTCATACAAAATTTTACAGGAGGAGTTTTTGGGGAAAATCTCGAAAATCTCCCCAAATGTGGCAGCACTGTTTACATAATTCGATACTGCTGGTTGAGTCACACAATCGATTGATACATCTCGACTTTCCAAAATGTTGCCAACTGCCTCAAAAACGTGGTCAAAATTTCGAAAAATAAAAAAAAATACAAAATGGCCGTCAACTCGTTTCACAGGAAGATTTTACACGGTTTCATAATTTTCCTATTAACTACAGGATATACCGCGCCCGATGACGTTTCAATCTTTCCTCTCACTCGCACCCACACGAAAGGGGATACCGTGAAAAAGACCGTGTCGAAAATCACTTTTACTTTGATAAATTCCAGTGTTGCCAGTCTCCGGTGACAAAAATACACAAATGTCATTTGTACGAGCAAAATACGTAATCACTCATACTCGGATTTTGCTAAAAGTGCGTATTTCGATTTTTTACAATTTCCCGAAAATCTTGAAATTTCCCTGAAAAGTGGGTAATTTTTTTCCCACCGATCTATACCTCGAGTCTATACGTACAATCGCTTCATAGAACCCGAATCGCTCCGATGTTGCCAACTTTGAGATATTTAACTTTTAAAATTGCATTTTTTCGTACCTCGAACAAAACGGCCGCCATGACAGTCGCCATTTTGAATTTTTAAAAACCACTCCCGTTCTGTCAAAATTCAGGATCATTGTGAGCGAAACAAGAAAAAAATAATTATCCTTGACTACCCCGTTTGGGATCTGTGGCGCCGCGGTTCGGGGTCGAAAAATCAAAATTTTGAAAACGCTACGGTTCGGCCGCCATCTTGTTTTTTCAATTTTTTCGACATTTCCCATTAATCGTTTACTATTTTCTTCAAAGATTGCAAAATTCAACGAAATCGGTTGGAAAACAACGGAGCTGCAAAAATCACCTCGGCCGCCATCTTGTTTTTCTGAAATGTCATAATTTTTCCCCAGAGGGTTCCCGAATCCAAACACATCTCCCCTACATCATTATATCATTTTCCGTCTCTTTCTAGGAGAACAATTATGTCAATGAGTCAGTCAGTGAGTGGTAATCGAGCTATATATAGTATAATAACTAGTGTTTTGCTCGGTGCGCGAGCTGCTAAAGCAGCTCGCGTGACGTGGTTAGGTTGATAAGTATTAAAACGAATTTATTTATTAAGATTCAAAATTCACCCCAAAAACACCATAAAACGACACCCATATCGATTTTTTTCTTAAAAAATGCATGACCGCCATCTTGGATTTCAAAATAAATGTCGTTATCAAAATCAGCACCCTGGGAAACTCTGAAAACGACATCCATATCATTTTTTATAAAAACGGGGTAGTTGAGGTTAATAAAGTAGGGTGCGTGGGTGCGCGGACCACTAAAGTGGTCCGCGAGCATGCAGAGTTTGTTCCATTGAGTAGACCTTCGGACCCTGATCATCTTTTGCCAAGAAACTACTCTTCCATCTTTTATAGCCTCCGAGATAGACACCGACGAAATTTGTACGGCGGCCATCTTGTTTTTTCAAAATTTTCCACGTTTTCTATTAATCGTTTACTACATTCTTCAAAGATTGTGAGTTTCAACGAAATCGGTTGGAAAACAAAAGAGTTACAAAAATCACGTCGGTCGCCATCTTGTTTTTCTGAAATGTCATAATTTTTCCCTACTCGCCTCCCCCACCCGAACACATCTCCCCTACATTATCGTATCGTTTTCCGTCTCTTTCTATGAGAATGAGACATTCAATATTCGCCATACAAAATGTATGGGAAAAAAAAATCCGCCATTTTGAATTTTTTTTCTATTCATCGAGTAGACCTTTGGATCCTGATCACCTTTTGCCAAGAAACCGCACCTCCATCTTTTATACCCTCCGAGCTGGACACCGGCGAAATTTGTATGGCGGCCATCTTTTCTTCGCCATTTTGAATTTTTTTTCAGCTTTTTGGCAATTGGATGACGTCATGAATGACATTTGGTCGAGCACCCCCTACCTATCTTCAATACCTTGAGCGGACCCTTCACCCGTCTCCGACATCCTCGATCATCAGCTATTTCCAAATTTTTCCTCGATTTTTTTTTTGTTTTCTATACGAAACCATCAGTGAAAAAAAATAATTTCATACAAAATTTTACAGGAGGAGTTTTTGGGGAAAATCTCGAAAATCTCCCCAAATGTGGCAACACTGTTTACATATTTCGATACTGCTGGTTGAGTCACACAATCGATTGATATATGTCGACTTTCCAAAATGTTGCCAACTGCCTCAAAAACGTGGTCAAAATTTCGAAAAATAAAAAAAAATACAAAATGGCCGCCAACTCGTTTCACAGAAAGATTTTACACGGTTTCATAATTTTCCTATTAACTACAGGATATACCGCGCCCGATGACGTTTCAATCTTTCCTCTCGCTCGCACCCACGCGAAAGGGGATACCGTGAAAAAGACCGTGTCGAAAATCACTTTTACTTTGATAAATTCCAGTGTTGCCAGTCTCCGGTGACAAAAATACCCAAATGTCATTTTTACGATCAAAACACGTAATCACTCATACTCGGATTTTGCTAAAAGTGCGTATTTCGATTTTTTACAATTTCCCGAAAATCTTGAAATTTCCCTAAAAATGGGGTAATTTTTTCCCACCGATCTATACCTCGAGTCTATACGTACAACCGCTTCATAGAAGCCGAATCGCTCCGATGTTGCCAACTTTGAGATATTTAACTTTTAAAATTGTGTTTTTTCGTACCTCGAACAAAACGGCCGCCATGACAGCCGCCATCTTGAATTTTTTAAAACCACTCCCGTTCTGTCAAAATACAGGATAATCGTGGGCGAAACACGAAAAAATAGTTATCCTCGACTACCCCGTTTCGGATCTGTGGCGCCGCGGTTCGGGGTCGAAAATTCAAAATTTTCAAAACGCTACGGTTCGGCCGCCATCTTGTTTTTCCAATTTTTTCTACATTTTCTGTTAACCGTTTACTACTTTCTTCAAAGATTGTAAAATTCGATGAAATCGGTTGGAAAACAACGGAGCTGCAAAAATCACGTCGGCCGCCATCTTGTTTTTCTAAAATGTCATAATTTTTCCCCAGAGGGTTCCCGAATCCGAACACAACTCCCCCACATCATTATATCATTTTCCTTCTCTTTCTAGGAGAACAATTATGTCAATGAGTCAGTGAGTCAGTGAGTGGTAATCGAGCTATATATAGTATAACTAGTGTTTTGCTCGGTGCGCGAGCTGCTAAAGCAGCTCGCGTGACGTGGTTATGTTAACTTTATTATATTTAACCAAATTTATTTATTAAAGATACACAATTCACCACAAAAACCCACAAAACGACACCCATATCAATTTTTTTCTTAAAAAGTGCATGTCCGCCATCTTGGATTTCAAAATAAATGTCGTTATCAAAGTCAGCACGCTGAAAACTCTGAAAACGACATCCATATCATTTTTTGTAAAAACGGGGTTGTTGAGGTTAATAAAGTAGGGTGCGTGGGTGCGCGGACCACTAAAGTGGTCCGCGAGCATGCAGTGTTTGTTTCACCGAGTAGACCTTCGGACCCTGATCATCTTTTGCCAAGAAACCACTCTTCCATCTTTTATAACCTCCGAGATATACACCGACGATATTTGTACGGCGGCCATCTTGTTTTTTCAAAATTTTCCACTTTTTCTATTAATCGTTTACTACATTCTTCAAAGATTGCGAGTTTCAACGAAATCGGTTGGAAAACAAAAGAGTTGCAATAATCATATAGGCCGCCATCTTGTTTTTCTGAAATGTCATAATTTTCCCCTACTCATATCACGCATTTAAACATATCTCCCATACATTAATGTATCGTTTTCTGTCTCTTTCTAGGAGAATGTGACATTCAATATTCGCCATACATTTTCTATGGGGAAAAAAATCCGCCATTTTGAATTTTTTTTCTATTCATCGAGTAGACCTTCGGACCCTGATCATCTCTTGCCAAGAAACCACACTTCCATCTTTTATACCCTCCGAGCTGGACACCGGCGAAATTTGTATGGCGGCCATCTTTTCTTCGCCATTTTGAATTTTTTTTCAGCTTTTTGGCAATTGGATGACGTCATGAATGACATTTGGTCGAGCACCCCCCACCTATCTTCAATACCTTGAGCGGACCCTTCACCCGTCTCCGACATCCTTCATCATCAGCTATTTCCAAATTTTTCCTCGATTTTTTTTTTGTTTTCTATACGAAACCATCAGTGAAAAAAAATTTTTCATACAAAATTTTACAGGAGGAGTTTTTGGGGAGAATCTCGAAAATCTCCCCAAATGTGGCAACACTGTTCACATATTTCGATACTGCTGGTTGAGTCACACAATCGATTCATACATGTCGACTTTCCAAAATGTTGCCAACTGCCTCAAAAACGTGATCAAAATTTCGAAAAATTAAAAAAAATACAAAATGGCCGCCAACTCGTTTCACAGAAAGATTTTACACGGTTTCATAATTTTCCTATTAACTACAGGATATACCGCGCCCGATGACGTTTCAATCTTTCCTCTCGCTCGCACCCACGCGAAAGGGGATACCGTGAAAAAGACCGTGTCGAAAATCACTTTTACTTTGATAAATTCCAGTGTTGCCAGTCTCCGGTGACAAAAATACCCAAATGTCATTTGTACGAGCAAAACACGTAATCACTCATACTCGGATTTTGCTTAAAGTGCGTATTTCTATTTTTTACAATTTCCCGAAAATCTTGAAATTTCCCTAAAAGTGGGGTAATTTTTTTCCTCCAATCTATACCCCGAGTCTATACGTACAATCGCTTCATAGAAGCCGAATCGCTCCGATGTTGCCAACTTTGAGATATTCGAATTTTAAAATTGCGTTTTTTCGTACCTCGAACAAAACGGCCGCCATGACAGCCGCCATCTTGAATTTTTTAGAACCACTCCCGTTCTGTCAAAATACAGGATAATTGTGGGCGAAACACGAAAAAATAATTATCCTCGACTACCCCGTCTTGGATCTGTGGCGCCGCGGTTCGGGGTCGAAAATTCAAAATTTTGAAAACGCTACGGTTCGGCCGCCATCTTGTTTTTTCAATTTTTTCGACATTTCCCATTAATCGTTTACTATTTTCTTCAAAGTTTGCAAAATTCGACGAAATCGGTTGGAAAACAACGGAGCTGCAAAAATCACCTCGGCCGCCATCTTGTTTTTCCGAAATGTCATAATTTTTCCCCAGAGGGTTCCTGAAATCGAACATAACTCCCCTACATCACTATATCATTTTCCGTCTCTTTCTAGGAGAACAATTATGTCAATGAGTCAGTGAGTCAGTGAGTGGTAATCGAGCTATATATAGTATAAAGTGTCTGATATTATATGCGTATTAGGATCTTTATCAAGATCTTTAATAGAGTGAAAGTTTGTATTAGAGAAATACCAATAGTTCAAAATTTATATCAGTGATTTCAGAAGACTTCTGATGCATTGTGAAGTTCGTTTTCAACGTTAGTAAGACGATGCAGACTAAACCACTTTGTTATTGAAGGAATGTGATCAGTTATTAGTTTCGGATACCTACTGGATGGCGAGATACATAGCGAAGTGTGCATTTTCAGTCGTTATTTTACCATCGAGAATAGCTTCTAGAGTTTAATTCAGACTAGTTGAGTCACAGTTGACTCACCCACTGTTTACTCGGAACCGAGCGACCTATAGCCAGTTCTTCCAGACGGGAATAAGTGAAAAAATAAATTCACTCGCAGCCAACACGTGTCTGGAAGAAAGAATGGATTAAAGATAGAGCTTAGAGACTTTATTGAGTTTTATTGTGCGAATGGAATTAGTTTGCTGGAAGCAACTCTCCTTTATTACTGTTTTATCTGATTTTAACCCCCGACCCAAAAAAGAGGGGTGTCATAAGTTTGACGTGTGTCTCTGTGTATCCGTGTATCTGTCTGTGGCATCGTAGCTCCTAAACTAATCAACCGATTTTAATTTAGTTTTTTTCGTTTGAAAGGTGGCTTGATCGAGAGTATTCTTAGCTATACCTAATTCAAGAAAATCGGTTCAGCCGTTTTTTTTTTATTCACTATAGGTAAGCGCTTGACCACAATCACACCTGATGGAAAGTGATGATGTGGTCTAAGGTGGGACGCTTGAAAGTTATCAGCTCTTTTCTAGTTACTGTATAACCTTCACTTGTCGGGGGTGTTATAAATTTTTAATTTACACTTGTTCAGTCTTGGTTGATCATTTTGAAGTGAAAATTTATTTATGTGTGTTAGATATGAAAACTTAAATAATGTTAATGGTTTTAATTTACAGAGTATTAAATTTTTATTTTTGTTCTTACTTACTAATCTATCATATCACCTTGCATACTGAAGTTCGAAATAGTATAAACAATTCCCTGGCTTAAATTATCCGTAATAAACACAGCGCACTCGTTTCACGTTTGATTGCCACATTTGAACATTAAACGAGTTAGAATCAAACAAATATTGTGAGGTATGCTGCTATAAACCCAGTTACACACATACATACACATTGGTAGGTATGTAGAGATCAATCGCAGCGCACGTAACCGACTCTGGTCATAAAAATCGTATTTATCATAAAAAGTTGCAGATTAGGAACCTAAAACCATCATAAATAACAAAATAAGATATTTATATTTGTGGCTCAGCCTACTTCACTCGCCAATTCTTGATAGTTGGCTTTGTCAATTAAAAGTAAATAAATAAAATAATTGTTAAAGTTTAGAATCAAGAATATAAATTATAAATTTCATGATTACGATCATATTAGCATAGAACATATTATGTTTACATAAAATGTTGTAAACTCATTGTTAAAATGTAACACAAGTAGGTAGGTAGGTATATGTCATGCCATTAACTATAGTCAAGTACAAATTTCCATCTAGACGAGCAAATCTAATCCAATTTAACTGGAGCAATGAAGTGTGCTGTTCATATAGGATTTATGGCAGCTGTTGTAGTAAATGCTTTTGAAACAGTTGTTTGGGCCTATTTTCATGCCTATTATAAATTTAGCAAACATTTTATATTGTAGATAACGGTATATATTTCGTAAATAAACTACCGCTTCTTTAATAACACGGTAAATTGAGTAAATTTAGTAGTTTAGGAAATAAGCTTAAAATCTAAATTTAGCAAAATTAATGATATTGTAAATATCAAGACCACTGAATCCAAATCAACTAGTAAGGAGGACTGAGGGAGCTTTAGCAAAATGCTCATATACTCGACTCGACAGGTGTCGACTGTAGAGCAATAAATACGTTTACCCGTTTGTGAAAATAGTTTACTGGAAAGCCACTTATAGGAATAGGCATAAAAATGACAGGGATAAAAATTATCAAGACTAACCAGCTCTTTGAAATCATTTATAGAATCACATACACTTATAAGCAACGTGTGTGTGAATTTAATCGACCGTACCCATTATTTTTTAATCTGATACAAGTTAGCCCTTGACTACAATCTCACCTGATGGTAAGTGAGGATGCAGTCTAAGATGGAAGTAGGCTAACTTGGTAGGGGTATGGTATGGAGGGGTATGGAATTTATCTTTAAAAAAAATATTAGTGTCTACGCGTGTCCTTGAAATACATGCATTCTTTTATACTTATGGCTTTTATGGTTATATATTTTGTCTGTTTGTCCGAAATACATAGACAAGGCAGTTTGGACTAATCTTAGAAACGGCTAAACTGATTTGGATGGAAGTTGCACAATCAGGTAGAGTAATATTTAAGAAAAAAGAGAAATTGCGGGCAATGGCTAATACAAAACAAAGGAGAAACTATTAAGACAAATCAATCCAATTATAGGGCGATGTAATCAAACGATTGTAGAGTACCGTAACGAATGAGTATGAAAATAGTTTCCTGCACCTACATTTCCGTACCTGTGATGTGGAAATAGGGCACGCAGATTCGCTTGTGCCGCCTGGCGCTGCTTTGATAAATGAGTAAGTAAGTACATTAATTCATAGTACTATAACGTGATTCATCTCCAGTATTTTAAATAGAATAAGGAAAATTATTTAGTTATTAGTTACTAGTTTATGCTCGCGACTTCATCCGCATGAACTACGCAAATTTCAAAACCCCTATTTTAGCCTCTTGGGGGTTGAATTTTCAAAAATACTTTTTTAGCGGATGCTTACGTCATAATAGCTATTGTCATGCCAAACAGCTCGATCTGTTCAGTGGTTTGAGCTATGCGTTGATAGATCAGCCAATCAGTCAGTCAGTTAGTCAACTTTTCCTTGTATATGTATAGTATAGATGTTGCCCGGGACTTTGTACACGTGGATTTATATTTTTATAAACGCCGTAAGAACTCTTTGATTTTTCAGGTCAACAAGTGCCTAATTCATCCCCGAGATGCAAACTATCTCTGAACCTAGTAGGTAGATGATGCGTGCAACTTCGCCTATGTGGATTTGGGTTTTTTGAAAATCCCGTGGGAACTTTTTGATTTTCCATGACCAAAAATGCCATATGTCCTTTCCCGGGATAAAAATATAATATAGTTGTATACTCTGTAGCGAAAATTAATATCACACTAATATTATAAAGGTGAAAGTATGTGTGTGTATGTGTGTGTGTGTGTGTGTGTATGTTTGTTACTCCAAGCAAAAACTACTGGACTGATTTGCTGAAATTTGGAATGGAGATAGATAATATCCTGGATTAGCACAAAGGCTACTTTTTATCCCGGAAAATCAAAGAGTTCCTATGGGATTTCAAAAACCTAAATCCACGCGGGCGAAGTCGCGGGAATCGGCTAGTATTCCAATATATTCGTGTTTTATCGTGCTGTTCACAAACGAGTTGTCACGTGTCCCTGTCTATACAAAAGGTCTAAAAACGGTAGGTCAAGTGCTGGCTTCCCGGAGGTAAGGTCTCGACAAAGGCCTCGGATTTTTTAAATTAATGAATCTGTGACCGAGGGGTGCAAGGGTGTGAATGCGGCACACTCGCGTGATACAGCGCAGCCAATTAAATTACAACATAGACTATTTTTAAGCTGGAAAAATTTAAAAGAAAAATCACTAAATATTCTGTTGTGAAAATTTTACGATGTCGCTCTTTTTATATTGTTATGTGACCCAATTGTTGCAAAAGCGGAAACGTAGCTACTAGGTATATATGATATCAATTCAGTTGCATTGTTTAAATCTAAAACCAACTTATTTATTATTTATTTCTTTCTTTAAAAAATAATCACATGTAGGTACTTAGTAAAATATCACCTCATAGAGTTCGTTAAACTACACATAATAATTATCCCAACTAGAATATTATTAATGCGAAAGTGTGTTCGTTTGTCTGACACTTTTACCGGCCCATCCACTAAACCGATTTTGGTGAAATTTGGTACAGAGATAACTACTGAATCCCAAAGACGGATATAGGCTCCTTTTGTTCCGGAAAATCGATGATTTCCCACGTGATTTTCAAACAACCTAAATCGACGCGGACGAAGTCCAAGGCATCATCTAGTATAATTATAGGTTAAGAGATACATACCACGATTAGAATAAACAATGGCCCATTTTTCAATATTGCGAGTGGGTGTACAATCAATCAAAATGCAAATACATAGTAATTCAAAACACTTCGTACCTACAATAAAGCAATCAGAACCGCATCTCTATTAATTAAGAACCGCTTAATTAATATAAAACAACAGACTATTCTCCAATTTTCTTTGCCTATAGTGCATCCCGTCCCATTCTGGAGTGCTTTTGTAGAGCTTTCGCGGGGCTTTGAGCTTCCCGCTTAGTCAGGAAAGCGCGCGCGCGCACGGAACACGCGTGCCATGATCGCGACTGAAATAACGAATGGCACGTGATTGTCGCGAGTGTATTCAGTGGTATAGATATCTGAGCTACAATAAATTAAAACATAGAAAAAAGCTATTGTTGTCAGTAGATATATATTAATTATTAACCCCCGACCCAAAAAAAGGGGTGTTATAAGTTTGACGTGTGTATCTGAGTATCTGTATATCTGTCTGTGGCATCGTAGCTCCTAAACTAATGAACCCGATTTTAAATTTAATTTTTTGTTTGAAAGGTGGCTTGATCCAGAGTGTTCTTAGCTATAATCCAAGAATTTCGGTTCAGCCGTTTAAAACTCTTTTCTAGTTACTGTAACCTTCACTTGTCGGGGGTGATATAAATTTTTCAATTTACACTTGTACCAATTCTATTGGTTGGCTGCTCTTATACACCCCTTAGTTTTAATATTACAAACTTCATTAGTGCTTTTAATAGGTATCTAAACGATATTATGCGACAGGTATCTGAGCGACATTAAATTAAATCTTAGAAAATGAGCTATTGTTTGCTAGTTTTGTTTTAAATTATCTAGTGCACATAAAAATAAAATGTACCTACCTAGAGGTATTCTCTTCCAATTAGCTCTTTCAGTTAAGGTTAATTGTTTTAAGTTAATACATATAACAATTCTATTGGTTAGCTGGTCATACAGAGCCTTTAGTTTTAATTTGAAAGTTACAAGATTCATCAGTTGTTTTAATATCTGAGCGACTATGCGACATTCTTTAATGTTAGAAATATGTTATTGTCGTCAGTACAATAATTCTATTGGTATAGTTTTCAAGTTACTACACTAGAGTTACGTTGATTTGCCAAAATTGTATGGAGATGTACAACCAAGACGAATGGGGGCATCCACACCAAGCAACATACTTAACATTCTCTACCGAGAGATCCATTCTGATTTGACCGATTTCATATTTCGATGACCCATTTATTGAATGCAAATCTTACGTCACATAACTTAATATTGGGTCGATTTCACCAACGTAAAATAAGTCTTATTCGAGAATAAATTTGTCATTTTGGCGGGTTTTCAGTACAAAAACTGTCATTACGCCCAATTTATTCCTCGAGTAAACGCTACTCGACTTTTATGAAATGGCAAAAAAAAAATTAATAATATCCAAGACATTTACATCGCTGAATAATATTCATACTGTTATTACAAACTACAGATTGCATTGATAAAACTAGATACCATTAAGATTTTTATTAGGCAGTAAGTGAGTTTAGTTTTATGCACGAGGTATTTATTTCTTTATAGCATTGGAATGAATATAGTTCCTGCAATAAATTAAAGAAGCGCTGGGAACAAGTTTCGTAAGAAGTACCTAATGCTTTAGCATTTACAAAAGGATCACAGAGTACAATTTCCAATCAAACGCTCATAAAGGTCTTTAAATAAATTACAAACGGTAGGTCGTGAGTGCATTCGGACGATTTATTGTAACGACTTTCGTGATCTTCTCTTTGTGAATGTAATGCGATACGGAAAGATTTTCGGCTTCTCGGTACTTATAAATTATACGAGTTCAAAAGTTTAATTTAATTTTGTACACCTTTAATTAATTACTCGATTGTCTTTTTGAGAAAATTATAGCAACACTAGAATATATAAACAGCTGACTATATAAAAAAGAATATACGTAAGCTAATTAATCAAATATGTAGATTGTAGATACGTTAGGGGATTTTAAATGTTAAGTTAATTGTTGGCTTATTTTCTTCAGCGCACATAACAAATGACAACATGTTTGTCATTTTAAAAGTTGCCAACTTTGGACTCTATCCGAGAGCTCCATTCTAGTCTCCACGAGCGGGATTTGTTAATAAATACATAATCAATCTATGTATAATCTGTCGACGTTCTTTGTAAAATCACACCTTTTTTCCTGAATTTCCGCTCCTGCCTGGAACCAAGATGAAAACAGATAAAAATATTCTGGCGAAAATAAGGTTAATTACTTCTAAATGATTCTAATATCCGTTTCGAAAGACTGCGATATATTGGAAACGGAGGTAAACGGTTGACAAACGCAATGTAGTGGCGATCATTTACCTACATCGGACCTATTTATAAGACACGACGGAAATGCCACGGACAGCGATGGCTTCGTGATATTCTTTTTCTATGAAAACATTTTTAAAGTTTCCTTTCAAGTTTTAATATATTTTTTTATTATATGACCAAACACTGAAAATAAACAAGTAAGTTTCTCACTTATTATTATTATTACACGTCATATTACCTAAAATAAATAAAAAAGTTTAATTCAATTCAATTTTCATACCGAAAATGGGGGTAATGTAGGCTACTTTTTATTATCCCAGAAATCAAAGAGTTTCTACGGGATTAAAAAAAATTAAATCCACGCGGGTAAAACTGCGGGTATCGCCTTGTACAATATAAATATACAAGATAGTAGGGCACTGAGGTAGAGAGTAGGTTTAATTTTATTTTATTTTTGTAAGAGTTGCTAGAAATCGGTGACACCTGTCCTGTATTAACTAATATCTATTATATCACTTCTATTGCCTTCTTTAGAATTCTGTGATAAGTAGAGTATGTTATTTTGATAGTATTTTCTTCAATCTCATTCGGTCAGAGAGTAATCGAGTTCACCAGTCGAACCTATAATTACTGCAAGTCAACTTGGCAGCACTGGCACGGATAAGTCACGGCGAAACTGCACCGCGCCCACGTAACAGTGAATTACACATCTGTGTCCCACATACATTGAAATTGCTATTATCGTATGTCCGTACAGGTTTTTTTTTTTAAGATTTTAAAAGAATATTAGCCATTTTAATCATTACTAACATTGCCCTTTATCCTCCAACTAAGCGTAAAGCTTGTGCTAGGATGGATGGGTACGACAATAGTGCAACGGGTGAGGATTGAACCGCTGATCCTTTAGATTTCAGTCCACTCCTATAACCGTTGAGCTATTGAGGCTACTGAATTCTGTATCATCAACTAAAAATTTCCGTTTTATTAAAAAAATAAAACTAACTTTTTACTTAGCTGAGGAAAGACTGTTACAAACCAAACCAAAATAAAATTGAACTAAGAATTTCAACAATTCACTATGAAATTTCATAAATAATTTTCAATTGACCCAAACAGACATGTAACTTGCGATGTATTTTGTGAGAAAGATTAAGTAAATCTTGTGACAATTTATTTTAGGAATATCCTTCGTACATTTATTGATAGAATATCAAATATATTTTGCTACCTTTGATTATATAGTGACTTTATGTGGACGATCCTAAACTCACTGATAACATCATTATCAATGGCCATAAATGGGCAAACCATAACAGAGCCAGATTGACACCTTGTTTGGACTGTCAATACGTAAACAAAGGGTTGCCTTCTAAGTTGAATCTCAACAATGGACCCACAAAGGGCTCTCTCTTGTTATTATAATTAACGCGATACAATGCTGCTTCTGTTATTGCTTTTAGAGTATTCGCGTGTTCTGCAACCATGTTTTATATAATAGGTAGTCAGATCAACGATACCTATCATGCGTTTCAAATGTAAAGACCAGCAAGGTAGTTTTATACTGGCCTATACTAATACAACTCTTTGATTTTCTGGAACCAAAGTAGCCTATGCCCGTTTCCGGGATGCAAGTTATCTTTGTTCCTTTCGGCAGAATTAGTTGAACGGATGGGCTGGTAAAAGTTATCGGACAGAGAGACAGACAGACACTTACGCATTTAGCTATAATTTTACTAAACATGGATATGGAATCATAAAATGAATAGAAAAAATTATTTTATTTTCAGAGGAAATAAGTTTACGTGTAAAATAGGGTAGTTTCAGTACGGTCATTAAAGTATGCCTCGAGCTCGTGACGTACATACGTAAAATAATGTATCGCAATAAAACTTGATAACCGTCACATAAATCCTTTTATGTCCAGTTTCACACTATCGCGTTTATCTACAAACCTTTTAGTAGCGTTTTGTTCGTTTGTTGGTAATTTTTACTGACACGTTTTCATTTTTGCGTGGCGACAAATACATATAGGTACTAACCTACCTAATGATCGCTTTCTTAATAATTTTCTCAATGTTATACAAAACAACAAACATACATACAAACTTGCTCTTACACCAAACTTATTTCCATTTCATCGTGGTCAGGTGGTTTTCAAAGCTACGTCAGGTCTTCGAATCGTCGATACCGCAAAGCCTCAAGACTAAGGTCTTTAATCAGTGCGTCCTACCTGTGATGACGTATGGAGCAGAAACGTGGACACTGACAGTTGGCCTCGTCCACAAAGGTCGCTCAGCGCGCTATGGAGCGAGCTATGTTGGGTATCACTCTCAGGGATAAAATCCGGAACGAGGAAATTCGCAGAAGAACAAAAGCGACCGATATAGCTCAAAGGATTAGCAAGCTGAAGTGGCAATGGGCAGGTCATGTCTGTCGCAGAACCGACGGCCGATGGGGCAGACGTGTTCTGGAGTGGAGACCGCGTACCGGTAAGCGCAGTGTGGGACGACCTCCTGCCCGCTGGACCGATGACCTGAAGAAGGTGGCGGGGAGCGGGTGGATGAGGAAGGCGGAGGACCGTGTTTGGTGGCGCGCTCTTGGAAAGGCCTATGTCCAGCAGTGGACGCATACAGGCTGATGGAATGGAAAAAAAAGGTGGTGGTTGAATTTAGGTTTTCTAAATATCTCCCAAGATAACTTTGATTTCCCGAAATGAAAATCACGCATCTGTAAATTCAGGATTTAGGTACCTCTTGCGAGCAAAATTTCATTCTTAAGTCCTTCAGCCATTCGCGGGTATTTCAGTAACAAATATTCACACATTCAAACATCTAAATATCGTCCATATGTAGTAAGATTAGTAAGATATTATTACCTACGCCGGTTGTAAACGTACTCTCAAATAGTCGTGTTTAACGATTGTCACAAGTTCGTTGCCCTGGCGCACCTTCCGCAGTTATAAATACGCGGTGTCGAAGTTCTGACACGGGTAAACAAACACCGCAAATCGGATGTGTGTACGCACCTTTTTACGAGCTTTACGCATCATTACACAATTTTAGCATTAATTCTAAATAGGTTAACTTAAAAATATATGCGTTTGCGCATGACCTGATTTTTTTTAATAGAAGTGATGAAACTTTTTTAAGAAAACAGCGGCTGAAACGTGAGCAAGCTGTAGGTGCCGTACTGATTGGTTCATCAGTATATTATTGGAATTATCCTATTTATTCCTATCTGTCCCCCTGAGGGGATAGGAAGAATTCTATACTCACAGTTGTTTATGACTTACTCAAACTTAAAAACATTTTCACAATAACGGTGAGCTTTCTAGGAAATATGAACTCTAATAATAAATTATTATTAGCAAACCGGAAACTTTTAGCAAAAGTTTATGAGATGCTTAGATATACTAAAATAGGACCAGACTTAGACTTAGAATATGAATTATGATGCCTGCGATTTCGTACGTTGTTTTAGGTCTTTTAAAATCCTTTTCTGGAATAAAAGTACCTACTTAGTCTACGTCCATCTCCAGGATGCAAACTCTTCATGCACATTTCATCAAAATTGGATAGGCTGTGAAAAAATGGGCAGATCATAGACGTTAATCACTCAATTATTACAATGTCATTGATGGACATTAAGCCCTAATTCGCACGAGCGTTGACATGTGAACAGATATTTGGAATGCATTTGTTCTATTTGAACGCTTTTTTAACGGACGTTAAAGAAGCTCTCGTGCGAATGAGGCCTAAAGGCTTATAAAAGGCTCTAAGTAGGTAGGTACTACGTGGGTAAACAATCGATATCATATTCAACTATGATCATAACTTCACGAGAACTAGAAAGTGTTGTCATTGCGAACGATGACTGTTTTAAGCTGTTTTAAGACGTCTCGACTCTCGAGCGAAGTTCAAAGAGGTGCTAGAAATGGCTTGCGTCCTCTTTCGCTCTCCTTTGACACTTTTCTTTTTATAGAGGCCATTTTTAAACTGCTCTGTATGGCTCTCTATACTATACTATACTATGTCGCCATCATGTAGACTATAGAATTAAAATGAAAGGCAGGAAGTACTTAGCAACGTTGTATATTCTGACGTACTGGTGACAATATTTTGTTAAGCATGAGATCCTTGGCTTTCCGGTCCTTGAGTTCCGTATAATAAAGTCGGGAAAAATGTTCTTCCTATATAACTAATCGTTCGTCCAAAATATGTCCTATTTCTTTTATACTTGCAAAATGTTAACGCCAAGTGTTTTGTCAGCAATTCAGCATTCGTTTGATTTTACAAAAACTATTTTCTCCACACTCTCGACAGTGTAGGCTGGAGGTCCATGTGCGAGTTATAGCAAACATATGCAGCACAAATAGCCGAGACACTCCATTTCGTTTAGTTATCCAAGCCTTAATTTGACTTCAGGCAACAAACCCGATGAGCCAAGGTGATGCGCCTACTGCACTCCCACACTCGCTTCTACACGTGTCGTCCCGTAGAGAGAGTGGATGACAGGATTCATGGTTAACGTGGTTAATCCATAATATCTATACCTATTATCTTATCTTTGGCTGCTGCCTTGACATGGTTCCACGAGAGTCCCATTCTTTTTGGTCTGCTTCAATCGACCTTCTACAGGTGGTGGTTGGTTGTTGGAAAACAACTGCTGCAGCCCTAAATTCGACGAAGGAATAAAAGGACTCCATCATCATCAACAATATCTATACTAATATTGTACACATGCAAGTGTGTCTATCTATTTGTTACCTTTTCACAGCCTGACCGATTTTGACAGGTATCTATCTACAGAGGTAGTTTGTATTCCGGCGAAAGACATAAGCTAACTACTTAACCAGAAAACTAAAGAGTTCTCACGGGATTTCAAAAAAATCTAAATCTAAATGGACGAACTCGTGAACATCATCTAAGCTCATATAAAATCGAGTACAGAACGCTTATACGGTGTACCTTATAATGCTCTTATACATTGTAGAATATTTATCATTAATCTAAAAGTTTTGTCGTTTATTTGCAGAAGTTGTGTGAATAGACTTGTACAGTTCTGATAAATAATTTGGTGGCGAAACGCGAAACGCTCGAAAATATAAACTCAAATCCCACGCAGATCATTAAACATTATTAATTCCTT
Organism: Maniola jurtina; assembly: GCF_905333055.1. Lineage (NCBI taxonomy): Eukaryota > Metazoa > Arthropoda > Insecta > Lepidoptera > Nymphalidae > Maniola > Maniola jurtina. The sequence continues at coordinate 9,959,027 of NC_060032.1, forward strand.
ACATAGGCATTAATAAACAAAGTTAGGTCGTGGGAGAGACCTTTGAATGATATCAAAATATGATTAGGTATATTTACTCCTATCTTTGAGTTTTAATCGCAAAGCTAATAGGAGATTTTCTTTAGATATGCGATTGATATATTTATGAGCTTCTAATTTCATCGTTTCAGCGATCTAATTATAATCTATGGATTTATTCCTTTGAACTAATGACGCTCGAACTCACGAAGGCGATAAAATATTACAGATTAATGATAAAATTAATTTTGTCTGTGTATGTAGACATATACTGCATGTTGTAATGGCTGTAATTAATGTAATCAATCTATCCTTAATCTGTCGACAAGTTACTTACATGTATTATTATCGAAACAGACCATACCTTTTAAACAAATGAGAACATTGCTATTCGTAACTCGTAAGTAACCTATGAGATTACTGATAGCATTGGTTATTAATTTCTGCCGTTAGTATGTCTACATACGAGTAGAGTAAATATCTATGTTTAGGATTGCATGGCAATAAAAAATCAATAAACACCATTCTAAAAGTTTATCTATCTAACATAATCTAGGCGTGCCCGTCAACATTATAAGCATAGGTACTAGACACAAAGTAACTAATAAACATAAAATTACTGCACTCCCACTAAACGGTACCTACTCATTGTTTCAAGCACAAAATCTACTATATCATTTCAATATAATCGGTGCCACGGCGCCTACACGAAAATTATGCATTAATTGTACACAACAGACATGGTGAAGTTGAATTTGAATTAGAATCTCTATAGGAGGGATCTTGCAACATCTATCTTTTTAGTAACAATGAAATCTAAGAGTTACGAGTGCAATAGGTACAGTAAATATTGAATGTCAGCACGTAGGCTGCAGGCTTCTGTAGTATGTCATCATCATCACTGTTGAACTGTTCGAAGACTTCAAATCCTAAAGTCACACGTACGAATAGGTACATTATATACTTTTAAGCTCAGCTAAGCTGACAAGTTTTTGAGTGGAGACCGCGTTTAAGCAAGCGTAGTGAGGGACGCTCTCCAGCACGATGGACCGACGATATAAAGCGGCTGGCAGGAAGTGGCTGGATGAGGAAGGCTGAGGACCGGGTGTGGTGGCGCTCTTTAGGCGAGTCCTATGACGAACATTGGACGTCCATAGGCTGATGATGATGATGATGATGAAGCTGACAATGCTGACAGCATCGCAGAACTAGTAAAATGCGCGACCGATATCGGCATGGAAGGATTTCGAGCCTGAGTGAACTATCCCTCTTCATGATAAAATTATGTTCTTATATATCATTTTATTACATACGTATCTATCTGATCTAAGCTGGAATCAACTGTGAAAAATTCATCCCCATCCTTCTTATTCAGTTTATAAGGAAAGAAAACTAACAAATGAGTTTTCAGTTTCTCTTATTTACACACTTATTTATAAAACGTCTAAACGTCTACTTCTTAGAAAGCGCACGCAGCCGATATTAGTCAAGTCCGCGTGTCTTCTACGGGAGGTCTATTCTAACATCGTTCCATATCGCACGGTTCATGACGCAGTCCCGTCTCGCTCGTGGGCGTAGGCGCCGATCTCTAGAGTAAATATTCCAAGAAGAGTTTATCGTACCAACGTACCCATTCATTCATGAACCATGACGCACTATACAATTGTACCTGCGTGATAATATATCCTCTACATTGTGAAGAACTTGACGGGTCGAAGACCATTGGTTCGCGGTTTGTGTCAACGTCTAAACAAACTTTTTATGCGCTTCACTGATAAAATAGCGTTAACCTAGCGTAGCGAACTTTAAACTCATTTTAATAATAAATTGTATTCGTTAGCAACAACAATTGCAATCACGGTTTTGTATTGTTCGGTTTATAATGAATTATTTGCGTATATAAAATTAAATCATTACTGATTGCACTTATAATAAAAAATAATGTCGCTCAGAAATTGATAAGTTAAACAACAAACAACAATGCTTAAGGTTAAGATAATAAAAAATAGTGCGATTGTATACTGGTTTTAAATTGTGAATCTCAGTGGGAATAATGCGGTGATAAAATGATACCTACTTGCATTCGGGCACCCCGATCCATCCAAGGCTCTACTGATGATGTCACACGGCAGACACGCTCCATTGTCCAGGTAATCCTTACTCCATACTTATTTATATAATACTGGCTGATACTCGCGACTTCATCCGCGTGGATTTGTCTTATTGAGTGATTTGCGCTTTTCCACTCTCCAGGTCTTTGACTAGGTATACCCATGCGTGCTAACATCGCGGAAAATCGAGGAGTTCCCATGGAAAAAATCTGGCATTATCTGGTAAAAATGGCATTATCTTACAAATTCGAAAAATGACACTCAAAAATCGTACAATGGTACCTACTTTGAATAAATGCTTTGAATTTGAGTAGGAGTTCCTACTAAAAGTGCTCTATAATACAACATAGGGTAGCTTCTATTGTATTAGAATTTGATGGTATCATACTATAACAAACTGACCACAAAGCCTTCCTTCCGTTCAGTATTCAAAGGATATGGTATCGATCAACATTTATACACAATGTGGTTACAGTTTACAAGTCAATCGGTAAAGTTTGAAACAAATATTTTGTTTCCAGTAGGTTGTGTAGAGTAAGCAAACCCGTGGACAAAGAGATATCATAAATATAACTAGAGGGGCAAACCTCATTCATAAGCTATCCGTCAAAAAACACCTGGAACTGATAGACTTTATACATATTATTATAATGTAAATAACGGGTACGTACTACGTACCACGATTACCATTACCACGATTAGAGCCTGGATAGCTCAACGGTTGAGGAGCGATCCAACTTCCGGAAGGTCGGCGGTCCAAACCGTACCCGTTGCACTATTGTCGTACCCACTTCTGGCACAAGCTTTACGCTTAATTGGTGGGGAAAGGGGAGTATTAGTCATAACTAGCATGGCTAATATTCTTAATTTTTTTAAAATTCATATCATGATTTGGAAACATCGATATTTCGGCACAACATCACTTTGGGTCTCGTACGATACTGTCCTGGTTTAAATAATTCTACCACTGGATTCCACATACCAGCTTAAAGCCATCCTCATGATTATAATTCTGGTGTTTGCAATTTTCACGCACTAATCTAGATACGTAGTACCGGTTTGTGGAAAAAACTCGGGGATTGTGGAGTTCAATCCAATGATTTGTGCCCAGTTGTAGAATATACTCCGCGATCGCAGGCTCCTGAGGATCTTCTTTTTTACATATTTTGTCCCGGAAAATTACAGAGCTCCCACGGGATTTCAACTACCTAAATTCCGTCTCACATCTTAAAGATTCGCTATCTTTAAGATGTGAGACGGAATTATTGTAAAAAATATATATATAATTGAATTGCTGCTCTAGTAACTTAACAACTCTCTATTTGTGGATATTATGAGCTTGCGACCTCATTTCTGTTCCGGATTTACGTTTAGGACAAGCACTGGGCTAGGGGTTTGATCTATTCTTGTATTTATGGGTAATAGAATAGAAGTTTAAATTCGTATAGAAGATAGGAAACCTACCGTCTGATTACTTGGCTGCGACAATAATTATAAATTCATTACTAGCAGTCTTAGCTCTCTGTGTAGGTGGGTAGTAACATCCCTCCATCATCATAAATGAGGAATTGGAAGCCTGAGTCTAAATAAAATTGTAAGTATATAGATGAACAGACAGACAGTCAGACTCCGAAGTCATCCTATACGCCTATAAGGGTTCCAATTTTTCATCAGAACGTACGGAACCCCATAAATAAATTATTGTGGCACAGAACCTATTTGCGGTCCAGGTGATTGTAGTTTGTTCACAATATTGATCGTAGAGCGACAAAAAGCTGTATCCGATCAATAAAAATGTCAAAGAACTAATAACGTATATATTATACGCGAGGCGGAAGGAAGTCAAAAGTGTTAATCTGTCAATACAGCCACGATCGGCTCCTGAATTGCTCCTAAACTAGATGAAATCTAAATACGAGTAAGTCGACCAGATGATTGCCGTAATTTCCTTTCAGCCTTACTTAAAGTCTTGGGCACACAGATCGCGCAACGATGGCGACATACTATGGCAGCGTGTGCAATGCAGTTCCTAGAAATTGTGATACAAAGAACTGACGAATAAAATTATTCACGGTAATCATGTAACTGTATCTGAAAGTGTGCGGCGCGGTGACGAGGATGGTGCATGATGCTATAGCACAGCAGCTCTTACAAGCTGTTTCTTAGCTTAGGAGCGTGTCTCGCACCATGTTGGCACCGTGTTTAGCTTAGGAGCTGCAAGGCACGGAGCCGTCTGCATCGCATCGCGTCGATGCCATCGACGCTTCAATTTTATCACGTTTTGTAAAGGTTTTGTATGGTTCAAGCCTTAACTACAGACAATTTACAAGCTGTTCTTTGAATTAGTAAAAGGCGCGATGAACTTTTGGTTATGACACGGAGTATGGCATGGGATGTTGGGTCATTACTTATTCGTAATGCAAGAAACAAAACGACCTTGCGGTCACGAAGGATGTAGATAGGTACATGTATAACTGTGTACGTACATTTTTATTTTCATGCATTTCTTTGGCGAGTATTTATATTTATTGCATATTATAAGCTAGATAATCTTAAAGGCTCCTACTGCATGCAACTTGTCTATTAAATAATAATTACGTAGGTAATTACATGATCAATATTTAACACTTGCAAATAAAGCTAAGGTATATCATTGCTGGGCTGAATATGACTTTTTTCACACAATAATTAATAGTACTTTAATCATAAAAGATACATGCTTTTCTAACTAACCAGTACAGAATAATATGAAAAGGCTTGTAGCCTTTGTGAATCTCGTCAGTGGGATCAAATGTATGCAAACAGTTTTATTGCTATTAGTTTAGATTGACCCAATTGTTGATGATAGAATAATTTCTATAATTATTTATTGCTCATGTGGCTTGTCATTGCGTTATGATGTTGTCTTCATTGAACTAATAAAACGAAATCAGAACATTGAGTTTGTGCGTAATTTTTTGTATCTTTTTGACCAGCCTTATATAGGGCGAGCAGTCTTGACTTAAGGCAATCTGAGGCTGTCCAAATCCTTCATAACTAAACGCAAGGTCCCGGCTGAGGCCATTATAAGCGCGACAAATGCTTTTAGTTAGGCGTAAGATTCGTGGTGCAGTACTTCAGGTTGATACAGATTTGAGTCGCATCTCCACTAGATCGATTCAATGAACGTTCATAAACATAAATAACGAACTATTGCCTCTGCAGCGACCAGTCAATGACAGCAATGAGCTCATTTGACATTAGTTAATTCTACATTGCTGCTTCTCTTAGTGGTACTAAAATAATTTTTCATAGAAAACCTTTAATGGATTAAAAATAAATGTCAAATGAGCAAGGTAGCTATCATTCAGTAAGACACTGAGTTAGTGAATTAGTTGACTGAGCGTAATTAGTGCGACAACGTTTTCTTGCGACTTTTTTGTCGACAAAAAGTTGCAAAAAACTGAAAAGAAAATGCGAGTTGTGCCGTACTAATTGTGCAGGCGACATAGTGGCAGCAATGTCGTCTCTCTGAAAGCATCAAAACAAACAAAGTCCATAAATATTAAATACACAATGCCAAATTCGTATCATCGAACTTGTAAACGCTACGCTTAACAACCAACGATGCATGTTCGTTTGTTCGGAGTAAACGCAATTTTTGCTAACAATGTAGCGGTGTATAAAGTCGATCGTCCCTGAAACGGGAGCCCAAAATAAACAACAGACCCATTGACCATTGTGCTGTACAGTATCGTGTATTCCCCGAGCGAATTACTAATATTAACGCATGTTATTGTGGGAACAGCGTGAATATTCTGTACGTACTAAGTCCTGAAATATGATTGGTCTGTCTGGATAGACTGTGTGTATCCATATCACGCTCTGTTTTAGAATGCATCATTATAAACTTTAAACTGAAGAGACGGTATAAGTAAAGACTATGCATATCAAAGTTGAAGTGGTACATAGTAATAAAACAATCCTTACTAATAAATGCCAATGTATTTATCTGTCTTTCTGTACAGTCCTACCCGTTATATTCAGCCAAAATTGATCCTCTGTAGGAGATAGAAATCTCAGGTAGCGTCAAAGTTCTGTTCTTTATCTTTCTCATTCACTGAAATGTACATAAAACTATTCAATGCACGCTGGAAGAGGAATGCCATACAAAATGACAGCTATTTTTGTCATGTTGTTTTGAGTGTAATATTTACTTCTCTAAGGTGTAGCAATAAATAAAATTGTTCACTCTCTCTCTCTCTCTCTCTCTCTCTGCTGAAATTTCTTGTATATTCTAGTTAGTTAGGTTTAAGGCAAGTCACGGGAAACAGCTGGTATCATATTGTAGCAGAACATAACAAAAGCACCAGTAGAATTCCGTTATCGTTTTTCAACTTTGCAACAATAAATACTATAACGCAATTACGCCGTATCCTGAGAGCCGGCGTAATGGCGATCGCCTCATATCGCTTTATTGCGAAAGGCTTTCAGGCAGCTGAGCTTCTAGTGCAATGTGTTTGCAGTATATTTTAAGTTAAAAGTGCAACTCACACAGTTAAAACGACTTAACGTTTTTCTAGCATATATCACCATCATTATAATTGACAGGAACACCAACAAAGTCAATTAATTATCTTTGGATCATTCAGATCATTCAATCATTCAGTCGATGTGTAAATTGTCACTAACTCTCTTAGCTCGAACTGCCACAGCGACTGGACGTGTTTTGTATCGCTTCCCATGATAAGCAAAAAGAGATTAGTGTTTGTGCCACAAATAGTGTTTTTCTTATTACCCTACGAGCATCTAAGGAACCAGCACAGTCTCCTACAATAATGACAGTTTTATTTTAACTACCAGCTAGCCTATGGGTTAAATTACTTTAGCTTAAACTTCTCACTTATTCTCTTATTAATTGATTAATTAATTCTCTGTCTTGTTTGCATCTGCTCTTTTCTTATTTGATCATGTAGAGAAACTCCAAGATCTGCAGCTTTCTCCATCGCCGCTGAATTACTGTACTTTCATAACAGGGCCAAACAATTACTTTTATTTAACTTTAATTTATTCTTAAAAGTTAATCATAATTTAAAGAGGATTTACGAGTAATATTAAAATCAATTTTTCATACGAATGGACATATCGTTGCATCAGGATCCGATAAAAATGTACATCTCACTAGATTTATTACGCACGAAAGATCCCAAACAGCATTGAATAAACAGCCGTGTGAGATAATCGGCAGATAAAAGCCATGAATTGAAATGGATCTTATCTGTAATACCTTCGGAGTATCGTTATTATGATCGGTCTATTAAAATGTTCGATTGAACGATAAAAAAATATCGCTTTATGGTAATAGATACGTTCCGACGAGTAATAGGTACCTACGTAAGCTGCTTGCGTAGTTTTTTTAGGAAGAGCAAGGAAGAATCCTAATAATATTATACACGCGATAGTTTGTATGTACGGATGGATGTAAGCTTTACCAATGCTAGCAAGAGATTTTGTGGCTACCAGAATTAAATACTAAACCTATTACACTACCTCTATAACTATCTTACAATGGTCGTAATTGAAGTTTCGAGTCGAAAGCATGATTTTCTTCGACCACGAGATTTGCGGTAAGGTCCCGCAATGCTACTGTTCTGTTATTACCGCCTCGTGAAATTCATGTGGTTTTTTTCGAAAGTAACCACTTACTAAGTCAAATGCATTATGGTTAACAATCCCAGCACGAAATACCTACGAGAATATTAAAATACTTTCGATATCCCATGAATTCGTATTGAAATGTCCCAAATGCATAATGGTTAACTTAACAGTTCAGAATAAAATATGAAAATATTAACAAGTTTCGACAACATTTCCCATTTCTTTATTATAAGCCTGCAGTAAATATGACGGCTCGATCGCTACCAGTAACGATTTCAACATAAAAGCGCTCATAAAGCAAATACTAATGGATTTGGTGCAATCTTTATATCAATATCAATTCAAATTAGCCGCTATCAAGACTTCGAAGTCAATTAACGAGTGAGATGAGTGAGCGAAGTGCTTCATAGAAGGTCTGAACTGAGTGGCTCCTGAGTCGGCGGCGACGCGATGGCGCGTCTCCACTACTTGTCCTCATTCTTCTGCAAATTGACGCGAATATGACTTAATCCTTTTAAGAATTCACTGCATTACATTAGCACATTACTTACACTTATTAAAATAAGCATTGAGTTATAGACCATAGAGATGCAGGCGTCATAGGCACATTAAGTGTCAAAAAAGCGCTACAACTTTATCTAAATACATAGGAAAAGTCCTGACACACTGTTCTGACTGCTGAAATTTTGAGGATCATCTTAAAATGAAGACAAGGAATAGTGCCGATTTCTAAAATCTGACAGGGTAGGAAATAAAGAGGATGCATATTTTTTTCGAGAGAAGCTGCGGCTGATTTTATGATAATAATATACAATTACTCGAACAAAGACGCACTGGAATTAGTAAATATTTAATAAGCTATAACATGATAATAAACAAATATTTATATTTTTTTTTACTCTTGCCTTTTCTTCTCAGTACAATCTGTTTTCCGAGCCGATGGTAGAGTCCACAACATAGCATAAGAGAACTAAGTTTTCCTACACGAAACAAATATTGATAAATGAAAATATTTTGAATGTTGTTTTAAAAATAATAGTTGTAATTATCTTGTTCGTCTCAACAAAAAAATTCCATTTATCTATGTGTCTATTTATATATTTGTTTCTTTTACTTTTAGTAACAATGCGCGTCATATACCTATATCTTTAGAATATTGTCATATTCTAAAAATCTAGTCGCCAATAGAATATACAATGTACAGTCAGCCTACACGCCACTATTAATTGACAAAACACGGTGGAATATCAGCATCTCTATTATACCTATGGCATCTCTCTGTTTTCAAGGATGACCTCACGCGTAGTAAAATCTTTCACGCCATCGATACACAATGTGCCATGAATAACCCCTGAGTGCTGGCGATAACGGCACCATAAAATGAAGTTCATTTTTCTTCCATGATTCAGAGTTCCCAAACAATAGAATATGGAGATTAAAGCGGTCAAGATTACCTCAGATTTACACACTTTCTATAAAATTCTCGTGCAGATATTTACATGAACCCTGTCGTTAAACTTTAAGTAGCAATTTCACATGTTACGAGCATCGTCTTATCTACCGCCCTTTGTGCGTCAACTTATCTTGCGCAGTACTCACAGTACCTACTTCCCAAGCTTAGTCAGACTGTTGTCTGGATCAAAATGATAATGTTTTCCGTGTAAACCCCGTCCCATCTGTATCGATTCAAGCGTAATTCCACAAATAGGTATTGCACTTGCTACCAAGTAGGTATTCCGACGCACAGTTTTAATAAGTAAACATGATAAAAAATTGCATAGTACCTCGATATTATGGTAACTGCAATTGTGACGACCTATTTTGCCATATCAATTTGACACAAATCATAAGATTAATTAGGTAGGTAGGTACGATTGCGACTCTAAATTAAAAAGAGCGATTGTAAATTAAAGGTTCATTATAAAATTAATAGAAAATCAACTTTGAAATTTATAGGTGAGCTCAGGTATAACCTAAATCTGGATCTCTCATATTTTGATATAAGTACCTCCTGCGCTACTCACTACGTCACATAAAGCTAAGTTCAGGGAGCCCTCCCTCATTTTGCTATACAAATCGTATAGCTGCTTTTGACTGCAATATGTGAGTTATGTTGATAGAAGATGATTTACAAAAACAAAACAGTTCGAATTGAGATCCTGATACTTTTTGGAAGTCGGTCAAAAAAAGCCAGACTCGATTTGACTGTCATAGAGAATCATGACCCAGCACGAAGAAATGTTGATTAAAGTAAAATGACCTTTTTTCAACTTTATAGATCAGTGTTCAGTATATCTATTCACCATCTATTCATTCTTGATTTAAATGTAGTATGTACCTAACTAGAAGAACTTAGGAGTTAATTTAGTCCGTGTAAGTTTGCCATGTTAAGCCAGCAGACAAAAGCCTGTAACCCTGTAAGGAGTTGTTCCACCATGCGATGGAAGATAAAATGTTGTTAACCTGCTGCCTTTCTTCTCTTTCAGATCTATACAGACTGGGCCAACCATTACTTGGAGCGGGCGCGCTCGCGTCGTCGGGCGGGCACGTCGGGTGGAGGCCTAGCCAGGGACTGCGCAGATGGCCTGCTGTTGGCCGATGTGCTGGAGGGTGTCACAGGGCAGAAGGTTCCGAGAGCTCATAGAAAACCACGAAATCCACAACAAATGGTAAGTCAAATTACTGTTCCAGAATTAAAAATGTCCCAAAGAGGATAAATAGGAGATTCTATAAAAAATGAGCTCATAGAAAACCACGAAATCCACAACAAATGGTAAGTCAAATTGCTGTTCTACAATTAAAACTGTCGCAAAGAGGTAGTAGGAGATTCTACAAAGAAATTGAATGCCCTGGTATATGCAGGGTTATCTTAAACTTTTTTCTAAATAAAGTAAGGGCTTGTACTTCTTTAAAAAACTCTTTAAATTAAAAATATACTGGGTTAATTTTTTTTTGAATATTTAAGTCCAGTTATAATATTTTTTACTTTTCTTCGACACATCACGTAAAAAGTAAATAAGTAAGCACCTAGTAAGTAATAGTGTGTATAAATAAAATTGCGATGCTTTCCAACTAATCTAAGTAAGCAATCTGTATTAGACAGTTTATCTTTAGGTCTGCGAATTAACTTTCTATTTTATTAACGATAATGCGAAATGAAAAATGACAAAATGGTATGGGAAATCGAAAAGTATAGAAATGATGAGCAAATCATTGCCTTTTACTCGTATAGGTCATACTGATCCATCAAATATCAAATACAATATTCTACGTGACTTGAGCCTCATTCTCTACAGCTTTCCAATATTTTTCATATCTGTTTATTTTCTATTATTTCTAGAAAATATTGGGCAATACAAGTTCAAAGCAAAATTTAAAATAAAAGGGTTTCAGAGAACAACCGACTTCAAAAGGAAAAAAAAAATAGGGACTAGATGCCCGCCAATTCGCCCGCGTAAGTTGCGGGCGAATTGGCCCGCAACCAATTGGAAATTAAAAATCCTGAGGGAGGTCTTCGATTTTTGACATCTCTAGGTGCCAGCTACCTCTGTATCAAATAAATAATGCCCGCGATGTTTTTGGTGAGGATTTAGGTTTTTAAAATGCCGTGGGAACTTTTTGATTTACCGGAATAGGAAATAAGCCTATGTGCTTCCCCGGGAGTCATCTCAGAGTCAAATTTCGTTAACATCGGTTAAAGGGATGGGCTGTGAAAAGCTTGCAGACAGACACACACTTTCGTATCTATCATACTTATTAGTATTGATTTATTGAAAATGCCAAACACGTTACTGTAGAGTAAGAAAAGTGAATTTTACATAAAAGCTTTTTCTTATCGTAATTTCCTGCTTTGAGCTCAGTTCGTATATTCAGCGATACGTTTGAATTTCAATCTAAACGACTTGCAATTGCAAAACAGTGAAACTGCGGGGTTTCAAACATGCACTGATGTGAATTTCAAATGTGACTGGTATGACTGTATAAATGCCTTGATGACGTACCCATTTAACTTGAAAGTGTCTATTGACAATACAACATTATGTGAACTCTGGGTTGCAACTCCTCAATCTTGATGCTACAGATGCACCACCTAAATCACAATAGTTAAGATCTATCGATTACAAATTGATATTGTGGTTACAAAGGACCTAATTATTTATTAATAGAATTTCATTATTGAACTTTGGGTTTCAACTCTGATTGTGCACTGTAGTCAATATAGTAAATCGTGAGGTCGATCTGTCGATATTTTGTACAAATAAAGAGGTATTTATTTATAACTAGATGAAGTCCGCGACTTTTACGCGTTTTATAATTTCTAAATCACTGATCTGGTCTGGTGGGAGGCTTCGGCCGTGGCTAGTTACCACTCTACCGACAAAGCCGTGCTGCCAAGCGATTTAGCGTTCCGGTATGGTGCCGTGTAGAAACCGAAGGGATACAGGTTTTATAAAAACTGCCAGGTTAGCCCGCTTCCATCTTAGACTGCATTATCACTTACCGCCAGGTGAGATTGCAAGCAAGGGCTAAATTGTAGCTGAATAAAAATAAAATAAAAAGTGTATTTAAGTTCTTTAAAATCCTACGAGAACTCTTCGATTTTCCGGGATAAAGAGTAACCTATATATCCGTATAGTACGGGATGCAAATTACCTCCGTACCTTTCGTCAAAATTGGTTGTACGGGTGAGCCGTGAAAAGGTGGCAGATGAACAGACAGTTTTTCGCATACATAACATTAGTATGGAACTAATGGATGAATTAGAATTAGAATCTTAGAATTGTGTCATATTATTCATCGTTTATTAACATTAGGCATCATATTTTGAATCCACTTTAGAAATATTTCAAGAAGCCAATAAAATAAATCATTCTACGTCCAAACACCACACTCCCAAATATCCGGTTTTGTTTATTATTGAATCCAGCCAAAAATGAAAGCGGCACGGGAATATTTGGTTAGCTCAAAATAGCTATCGACTCACAAATCATTTGGGCAGGTATATATCAGCTGGGCCCTATATGGAAGCACATATGGCAACGGAGATTTTACGTCTTACCCTAGCAACACATACCATATACAGCCTTGGACTAATACTCATAAGGGTTGAAATCGTTTGAAAGGTTAGCATATGTTTTTGATATCTGTGTCAGTGTGGATACATTTATGGGATAGGTACCCCACAAACCCAAATCATGTATAGTGTACCGAGGTGCTTCCGGCATGCGTCTGTATTTGAGAAAGTGGTGATTAGATTTATTGGTACGTAAAACGGTTGATAATGGAATTCTTCTACGATCACGACTTTTTAAAACAAAGTAAGCACTATGCGTTATTTCTTGTCGTCTGATAAGTAGAAAGTTATAAAAAAATTACTATTTACCTAGATAAAATACATTTTTTTATAGAAAAACTTCATGATGGCCGCTACTCGTCCGCACGTGGGAACTCTTTGATGTACAGGATAACAATTACCCTATGGTATGGGCCGTGAAAACGACAGAAAGACAGACAGATAGACAAACAGACTGATACACTTAAGCATTTATAATATAAGTATACTTAAGAAATATTATAATAAGGAAATATGTATATCGAAGTATGGATATGGATTTTGGTTAACTTTATAAGTACTAGGAGAAAACTCAGAGTTTTCTTCGCGGTATTCAAACCTAAAAGAACGGCAATATCAAACACATCTTTGATCTCCAACCTGTCTTTCACATCGCGCGGAAAAGTTTTCATCACACATGCAGTTTAGAGCCTTTTATAAAACCATTCAAATGTACCAAGGGTCCTCGCCTTTGCGGATGTGGTTGCATTGTGCGTGCCCCCTTACCGCAGGTAGATTGAATTACAAAAATGTTGCGCACTTTCATAGTGAGTGCTTCGTACCTTGTGGCTTCTGACATTGCTTAGTGAATAACTTGTTGAACTTTGTTCTGGAGACTTTTTGCAGTTTAACGTCTTTTGACATGCGCTTTTGCGGCACTTGCGGTTTTTAAAACGTATAAAACACAGGTACAGTCAAAGGCCATAAGGCGTTTAGCACCTTATTGATCATATTCTCGTGGCACGGTTATGCACATGCGATAAGTGTGTGTGTGGCGTGCTTATAGAAAAGGGCATAAGTGCTCAATAGATAAAAAATGTTCTGCTTCGCAGAAATGGCCTGAAAATTCTGCACATTTATTTTCATTCGACTCTTTTCGTTTTTGTTGTTAGGTAGGCACAACTATTAATCAATTTAGCCTTTATTAAAGTGACCGTGAAGTGGCCCAACAAAGTTAATACTCAAGTCAATCATTCATGTCCAACGTACTCCTACATCAATACTGAATACACAATAACCATGTTCAACGTAGAGCTGAACAATTATTAATTAGTTCTCGAATTGATGACAAATTACCGGCATAGAAGCTAAGATCATTACCCCGCCACAATCTAGAATTGAGTAGAATATATCTGATTGAGTTAACCAAGAGCTATGAGCACGATGAATTATAGGTACCTAATAGAACAGATTTTTTATTAAAATTTTACAAGTCGGTACTTTTGTTCGGTTCGGAATGCCTTTCCTGCTAAAAAGAAGCCTAAACAAGTCTAACCAAGTCTGTCTAAAAATGGATGTTAGAATTTCAATGATACCTACTACGTACCTACTTACATATTTTGGAAAAGTATAAATATTAAATTTTTTATGAAGGATCAAATCAGGACTGTTCATTGAGATGTGATACTAAAAGGAAATAAACGTTGAGAAAAATTTTAACAAAAAATCTCACTAGTTTGTGAAATATGCGAAAAACACTCCATCCGAATTAAAATGAATAGGTATACTACATAAAATTAGGCCAAAGTACTCATATGTCGTAGTTTCAATAGAAATCGGTTCCAGAACACCAGCAACAAAATATGTAGACGTAGGTTCATGAGTAGGTGAATGTGCTTATAATAGTCATTTCACAGTAGTTCCCATGGCATATTTGACCATAACATCACATGTTACTACGTAAAGTAGCTATACAACTCAGGAACAAGTGTTAACGCAAACAACCGATAAGTTGACATGTTGTTTAAACTGGCATTGAACTTTAATGTAAGTATAACACTTTTGTACAGTCAATCAGAAAAGTAAAACTAAGTTTTTTAAAGGTTATAATAGCACAGAGTAGGTCTAGATCACTGATAACTCGTTATAATAATGTATCAGGTACATTACAGGCTCTACTTGTGTGCCTACTTGTCTGTTACTTCTTGACGCTTCAACAAGAAGAACTGTGGGGATTTTTTTTCATCCGTAGAAAAAAGGAGTTCCACAGGAATTTAAGAAATTGACTGGCTGATCTACGTACGCACAGCTCAAACTATTGGACGGATTGGGCTGAAATTGGCATGCAGATAGTTATTATGATCTAGACATCTGCTAAGAAAAGATTTTTGAAAATTCAACCTCTAAGCGTATAGACTAGGGGTTGAAAATTTGTGTAGTCCACGTGAAATATAAGCTAGTATAAATATTAGTACAAGCGTAAATTAAAAATTTATAACACCCCCGACAAGTGAAGGTTACAGTAATAACTAGAAAAGCTAAGAACACTCTCGATCAAGCCAAGCCACCTTTCAAACAAAAAAATAATTTAAATCGGTTCATTAGTTTAGGAGCTACGATGCCACAGACAGATACACAGATGCACACGTCAAACTTATAACACCCCTCTTTTTGGGTCGGGGGTTAATTACTTATCAAAGTTTGGAAATAATAATATTACGAATATTTTACTTGTTATTGTTGTCTTAGGATTGGCTTTTAGTACATTTATGGTTTTCTTATACAGTCTAGTGAGTATAGTCACGACTTGCTCATTTCAGTTGTCTAGACGAAGATCAGATAATCTCAAATTAGCAGTTCCTAGTTTTGTGAAAATGTTATAGGTATACAATGGTGCTCTGTTGTACCTACCTACATGAATCTCTAAGTTAAACTAACTGACTAACAAAGCCACAATTTCGTTCCCACAAAATCGTTATGAGATATGTCTTATTCTAAATTGACGGGCCAATTTAATTTTATATGTACCGAAAAGTAACATTATATTCAAGTGAATAAGCTGTTACGATATTTCGAATAACACTTATCTCTCGAATTGTACGAAAATATTTTACTCCGTACGAGAGTACAAAATAGTTGAGCGAATGAAATACGACCAATTGAAATAGTGAGTAATCAGTATAATTTATGGTTAGGCGTTAGGCCTATTATATTTACACGGGTTGATCGGAAGTTGGGCATTGTTTAACCGAGTGTTGAGCGATATAGGCCAGTTTGTTTACACGACCGGCCGAATAATTTTGAATTTAATCTTTACTATTATAAAATTACTAGTAACCCACCCCGACTACGCACGGGTAACTTTCCTGAGGATCTCTAATTTTTTGAAAATAAAATATAGCACTCAGGAATAATGTAGCTTTCTACTAGTGAAAGAATTTTCTAAATCAATTCAGTAGCTTTAGAGATTACTTCCTACAAACAAACTTTACCTCTCTATAATTAGTGTGTAGGTATAGAAGTATAGATAAATAAAAATATAATGTCTTTTTCTTTAACTGTGCGTTACGTACTTCTGAAAACTTAGATCAAATACGAGCTCTAAACCCGAATTTCATGTATGTGAAGCCGAGGCCGAGTAGAAACTGTTGCCGAAAAAAATAAGTTATGATGCTTCTCAGAAAGAAAATAAACAAAAAATACTATAATCTATAATATAAAAATGAATCGCAAAATGTGTTGGTAAGCGCATAACTCAACAACGCCTGGACCAATTTGGCCAAATCTTTTTTTTAAATGTTCGTTGAAGTTCAAGGATGGTTTTTACGGCGAGAAAAATTAGAATTATTGCTGGAAAAACCCTAAAAATAGCCCTTACAAATCTTTTTGACAGGACGAAGTCTGTCGGGTCAGCTAGTAAATAATAAATCTAATTAACAGAGCTCTCTCCGTCACTTACTCCATACAATCGTAGTTCCCATTTCATTTGAATATTAAGCAACCAAAGTCCATGAAATTTTGCAGACATAGTCTAGAAACTAATATCTGTGTCTGTGGTGTTTTAGATTTTTCTAAAAATATGTAGTTTTAAAATTACAGGGGCTCAAAGATTTGTATTTTTCTTTAAAAAAAGGCCCAACTTTGTGCTCGTTTTTCTAGACAACGAAGCAATTTAATGAAATTTGGAAAAACCACAGACCTAGAAAATTTAATGAATATTATGTAGTAAAAAAATTATCGTTATATATTTTATATTGTTATAATTATGTGGGAACTACGAAAACCAGAAATTACACCCAGAAATCTTGAAAATTTCGTGCTGTCTCGATTTGTGCAAGCGGGGTGGTGAAGTGCGGGGGACGACACGTGAAACTGACAGAAACGGACAGTCTAAACACACGGGCCACATTTAGACTGCACCCGACTCCAAACTTGTCGATAGGTCTAACTAAATACATTTCAACTTGCGTTAGACGTATGCGTTACCTACTCAGACGTTGCCTGTAGATAAAAATATGTCTCATGTTTGCTGGCAATAGCGCATGCATCAAACCCTGCAAGTTGCAACTCTCTTGCAACCTATTCCTCACGCAATACGCACAGCTTTAATATTATAATTTTTGACAATGTATACTATATGTAATGCCATATCACAGGTCACTCTCTGATTTATTGCTAACAATTTACTTCCAAATGCAAAGAAATCTAAGTGTGTTGAATTCACACTGCCCAATACCAGGACCTTAAATGACATAAATTCATTGATAAATAATCATATGTTGAAAATAAAGGAGAACCCCGTGTTTCTCGGTATAATGTTAGATGCAAAGCTTCTATGGAACACCCACATATCAACACTTGATGGTAAACTCAGCTCTGCTGGTTACACTGTTAGAAAAATTCGACAGGTACTGACGTGGAAACTGCAAAAATTGTATATTTTGCCTATTTTCACTGTATTATGTCTTACGGACTCTTGCTATGAGATAAAGCGGTAGATATTGAGAAAAAAATGTGTTACAGAAAAGGACAGGACGTGCAATTTATAATTTAAAACCGCGCGCTGCCATACAATAAAAATATAAGGAAATAAGTACCTTATCTATTATCTTATAGTAGCTTCTAAATATATTTACAACTAGCTAATGCCCGCAGCTTCGCTCGCGTGGATTTAGGTTTTTAAAAATCCCGATCCTTTCATTTCCCAGAACAAAAGTTGCCTCTCCGTAATAGCCCGTCCCCGGGATGCAACTTGTTTCTGTATCACGTAAGAATATTTAAACGGATTATCCTTTTCAAATCCCGAGGGATCACCAGGATTTAGGAATGCAATTTCTTACAGCATCAGGGTTGAGGTCAACGACAAAGTGTTTACTTGGTATAGATACCTTCAATATCAATTAATAATCGACACTTTTTAAATCCCATTAGCTTTAGTAGTCAGGTCCCCTGCAACATCAGGATTGAGGAGTTGGAATCCAAATTTTTTATTGAACAATGTCGCAAACTTTCTTTATCGATTAAAAAAACTACCCAAAATTACGCAGTCAGGTTACCTGCCAAATTTCATGGTTTTGAGTCAACGGGAAGTACCCTAGAGGTTTTCTTGACACACACGACAGACAGAGAGATAGACAACAAAGTGATCCTATAAGAGTTCCGTTTTTCATTTTGAGGTACGAAACCCTAGAAAACGTAGGAACGGCATTCCGAACCAGTGGTAAATTTTTCTGACCATCCAAAAACACTTTGAAGTTTACCTAAAAGTTTACAGGAATAAAAATTTATCATTGTATTCCATTCCATTTCATTCTATTCCATTCTGTTCAAAGATAAATAGATAATAAAAATATTTGTCACCGAAACAGTAATTTACGATACATCGACCAATATCAACTTTACTGATGACAATCTGACTATTACCAAAGTGAACGACTACTATAATATCTATTATATACGACTAACATAATATGTATTATAAATTGTGTGCCGTTTGCATTCTCACTAGGTTCTCATTAAGTTTGTTTTATTTGGTTAAACTTTCTGGCATTTATATTGTTATGACGTTTAATTGGCAAACAGTCTGTTTATTGGCTGAAACTCAAAAATTCAGCCAATCACAACAAAGAAAATATTGTAATAATGATTGATGCAGCTTTCTGTAATTGAAAACAAAATATTTGACATTAACTTGAATGTGACAGTGTTTTCCGAATAGGGTTGCCAGAGGCCCCGTATTTTACTGGTTACCCCGTATGTCAGGATAGAGAAACCGGTAATTATGAAAATAAAATACGGGGCAAATAAAACTAAATATTTTTAGGGTTCCGTAACTCAAAAGCAAAAAGAACTCTTATAGGATCACTTCGTTGTCTATCAGTCTGTCTGTCTTTCCGTCTGTCCGTCTGTCCATCTGTCCTTCTATCCGTCTGTCATGTGTTCATGAACAAATATTAGTATTTTCAATTTTCAAAGTAAGATAACTACATATATCAAGTGGGTTATCATATGAAAGGGCTTTACCTGTTCATTCTAAAACAGATTTTTATTTATTTTTATGCATATTTTTTTTAATGCATAACAGTTTTTGATTTCTCGTGTAAAATGTCGAAAAAAATACCCGAATCGGAACCCTCGGTGCGTGAGTCTGACTCGCACTTGGCTGGCGAAACCGAACACTGACGTTATGTCCAGTAGAAAGAATATTTTCCTTTTGCGGCAATGCGTAGCCGAAACCCACTCGATATTGATCATGGTCGTAGCCAAGGCGGCGGGGCTTGGTTTGAGGATGTTAGCCTTTTTTTATACAAGTTAGCCCGTGACTTTAATCTTTTCTAGTGGTAAGTGATGATGCAGTCTAATTTCTTGGCCGTTAGGGCCATACTAACCATATAACTAGCCATGACCGAAGCCTCCCACCAGACCAGAAATTTAGAAATGGCGACTGCGCCTGGGAAGCCGTCAAAAACCTAAGCCTAAAATAATACTTACACTATTTCTTGCATTTGCTTACCAATTTTTTTTTGGAAATATATCAAACATTTCGCGCTCACTTCACTCGCGCTTTGAATTTGTATTACTTGGTGTAAGCCCCGCAATTTCGTTTGCATGAATTTAGAGTTTTAAAAATTCCGTGGGGGATTTTCCGGGCTAAAAAGTTTATGTCTGGGATGCAAGTTACCTCTGAATAGTAAGTACCAAAATTTTGGTAAAGAAGATGGGCCGTGAAAGGGTAACAAATAGATAGGCAAATAGATATACTGTCGTATTTGTAATATTAGTATGGATAGGGAGCTTTAAAAATAAAATCTTGCTATGGCTAAACTCGTTTCCCTTTCACTTTAATTCTTTCTGTAATTGAACCAAAAACACTTACGCTCACTGCGCTCGCGCTTTTTTATTGTTGTATTTTATCTCACTGTCAAATTGAAAGGCGAAATTCCACTAACCAGGTAATTAGCCCATAAAGTTGAGCGAATGTTATTTTCCTCATGACAGGATTCAGTTCCGGCCCTGATAAAACCTCTCCCGAAATCGATTCCTGGCTACGGCCATAGTATTGATACTGTGAAGGTGGAATTACAAGTTAAATGTAAATTTAAGTTAAAATGCAAAGATTGTATGCATGAAATGTATAACATTTTGCTTTACAAAACTAGAGTTTTTAAAAGCTATTTAAATAAATAAATCTTTTATTTAAAATCACATTGCAAACACAGTTCACCAATCAAGACACGGCAACATACAGAGAAAAAATACAAAACTTACAAATAAACTGAAATATCTAAATAGGCTTTCCATGCATTTCAGAGAGAACCACCGCCTATTTCTTCAAATACTTCAAATTTTTAAATTTCTTCAAATCTAAACCCCGTATTTTTGATGGTGGTAGCCTGTAAATCAAAAAGAGGCAGGTGGCAACCCTACTTGCCACATGACATTACAGAATGAAAAATTGTTTTCATTACTCGGTAAGCCTACTGCCATAGTTTCACAGAAAGTGTGACGGTAGTTGTGACCTCTGATTGGTCGACTCTCTTTCACTATTTGCTAAAATTGATGATTGCAACAACAATTTTTTCTTTTTTGTAATCAAAAACAGAACACGGACGTCATACAGGTTGACTAATTGCAATCATTTCTGACCGGCTAACATTGTTCCGCTAGTGGCTCAAACTCACTGTCGCAGCAAGAACATGGTAAATTCAGCCAATCACAGCAATTAGAATTGGTTATCACAAATGCACCGATCTAGGAACCGAGAATACACGAACCAGGGCAGATAGAGATGAGAACAATAATATCATACGTAGGAAATCGACGGGGGATCGTTGACAATGATCCTCTTAAGAACCAATAAAGATACTATTGAAGAAATAATGTAAACAGTAGTTTTTATTTAAATAACCCGTTCAACAGTCAATTTTATTAATCAAAAGCGTCAGTTAAACTGGTCTTTTCAACATCAAAGTGGGAACAAAAAATGTTTGTGTGCACGTTTGCAGCTTTTTTACATACACCCACGATCTATCATTAATCGAGATGACGCATTGAGTACAAGATGACGGGTAACTGACAAACAAACGTATTGTTTGCTTGTCCTAGTATATAATGATTTATTACTGCTAGTGATTCTGCGAGACTTTGAGTTCAAATTTCAAGAAGAAAGCAATAGGTAGATTCAGCTTGTAATTAAAGCTGTTGTAAAGAAAAGAGTTTGTAGTGGAATAAAAAAAACATTTATTTTTTTATAAAAAGAAGAACTTTTTGATTTAGATTTTTTCGAGAAGAACGATTCATTAAAAATATGTAAGTACTTGAATAAAATAACTGAGTGTTTTAATTTTAACATAGTTAATACTCCGTGACTAAGAAAAACGAAAAATATTTGCAAAACTTAATATTATAAAGTCAATATATTTTGAACATTTAAATTAAGTAAATTTAAAGTTAAGATCTCAAATAATAAAAAAGATAGTAAATAATTAGGCATACGAAACTCAATATTGAATGGATGAGAAACGTTATCGTATCAGAATTTCAATAATAAATTGTATATTTTATGACATTAATTAAGGATAGATATAACCTATACTTAAATTAATTATTCATTTAGCTCGTTAGCTGTGTTGTTTTGTTCAAAGTTGTGACAATTTTACGAGTAGGTATATTGATTGGGACGCTGTCTAAAATTTAATTAGCATTCATTAACTTTTTCCGATCATACTTTTTAGAAATGAAATCGTTTAAAAATAGATCAAAGCGATTTGGATATTGCCAAATGGAAAAAAATCCTTTATTACCAATAACTACTTCAATAATAAAAAAATGGCAAATACAATACATCTACAAAAGATAGAAAAGAGAATTTTAATAGCGTGAAATTTCACCAACGGATAAAATGTGCTCATACTATAAAACCAACAAAAACTTTATTATTAGCTAAATTATCTGGCTCATTAACCACGCTCGTATCTATACAATTATAATACATCAGCTTTTGCCTGCAGCGCTTATCTTGATTTCTCTTGTTCAGTTGGGCTACATAAAAAACTTTTTAAAATTAATGTACAAAATAGAGCCTCGATAGCTCAACGGTTGAGGAGCGGACTGAATTCCGAAAGGTCGGTGGTTCAAACCCCACCCGTTGCTCTATTGTCGTGCCCACTCCTGGCACAAGCTTTACGCTTAATTGGAGAGGAAAGGGGAGTATTAGTCATGATTAGCATGGTTAATATTCTTTATAAAAAAAAAATAGGTCTGTAATTTGCGCTCTGCTTTGCTCGTCTTACCTATACATTAGATTAGAATCAAGATGTTTTGTCGTTTGCATTTTCTAAGACATTATTATGTCCTTATACCACGCAAGTCTAAATGTTAATTTTAGAGATTTTAGATTTTGTTCTAAGACAAGTTTTCATACTGTTTCTCAGGAATTGTAATCAGACGAAAAAGATATCACACGGCAAAGGTTTTATTATCTCTGGAACATTATTCGTGACCAACTCAAGCGCAGTCTCCATGATAATCTCATCTGATCTGGAGGAAACTGCAACTGTGCCATTGTTATATCTTAGGTTCCGTTACGAGGTTATGTGCCTTAAATGTAATCCGTTTCGTTGAATTCTATGACGAATGAGGTCACTCTTTGTATACTTGGCTTTAAATCTCGAGGTTATGAAATAAAATATTATTATTATAATATCTTTAATCTTGATCCATTATCATCATCGTCAATCAATGGATGTCCAAAAAAGGACATAGGTCTCTTGTAGGGACTTCCACGTGCCACGGTCTTGCGCCGCCTGAATCCTTCCCTGTGACTTATTTGATATCGGCTGTCCATGACACGCTGTCCATTTCCATCACGAGATCCCCATTCCAATACCTTGGACCTTTGGGACCCCAACGTCTTGCCCATTGCCGCACCAACTTCGCAACCTGCTGAGCTATGTCGAATCGTCTTTATTCCTAACTAGCTGATGCCCACGACTTCGTCCGCGTGGATAAAGGTTTACCTAAGTGGGTTGGGAATCCCATGGAAACTCTTTGATTTTTCGGGATAAAAGTAGCCCTTGGCACTCTCCAGATCTTAAACTATATACCTACTCATGCAAAAAATCACGTCGATCGCTCCTTTGCAACGTGATTGCAGGACACACCAACAAACAAAAACACTTTCACTTTTATAATATTTTAATCGATCCTATAATATTATGAATTATGATGCATTATAATAAATATTCGTTACAGTTATCGTTAGAAATATAAGTAATTTTCGATTTTTAAACACTCGATGTTTTTAAAGATAAATGCCCAATAAAATGCATATAAATTAAATTGTGTGGCACCTCTCCTTATATAAATAAGTATCTTTAAAATTTATGCTTATTAAAATTTATTTTTGACCAAATTCGCAATTAAATGTATAATAAAGATAAAGACCACATTATTGGCGGTAAATAAATTTAAACCGCTATATAAAGTTAAAACAGCTTTTAACTCTTTAAATTTCTTCATTTCGAAGTGCTAATTAGTCGATTACTTGATACACAGGCCACAGCCTCATTCGCTCTTTGATTCTTTGATGATTCCTTCGACAATCAAGCTCATAGTCATTTGAGCGCTTGACTCGCTCGCTAGCGGTTGCGTTGCTCGACTAAACGATTAATGTATCGAGACTAACTTATCGATGTTTTTTCATTCACTCCGGCATTCACCTTGATTCGAATTCGAATTTTTAAAATCGTTACGACATGACAGTTGACAGTGGGCTCGTGATTTTTGAACAGTGATTTTTGTGTAAACTAATTTGCAGTTAGTAGTTAGTGTTGTACTATCAAAATATTGACAGTAAGTGATAATTGATAAGAGTGAAGTGGTTCAAAGGATATTAATAGCTGAGATAGAGGTCAGTATTTCGTTTGTATTGCCGATACAATGTTAGTAAAAATCTAGTTCCAAATTGGTTAGAAGATGCCGTTAATTTTGTGACCGTCCGTATTTAATTTATGACAGCCACTTTCAATCCTTTTTTAGATTTCAATAGAGATTTATTAGTACCTATCTGTTTCATATTAGGTACATACAATTTTCATTAGTTATCTATATCAAAAATCATCGGGTTTATTCATATGTTGAACATTTGAAAAAGTATTAGGTAGCTTAGTAGGTCTGAATTATCATAGTTTATAAAAAGAAATTAGCTCTAAGTTCGTGGATAATAATATACTTAGTTACCTTTCTGCCTATCAAAGTAGTTAAATAAACCAGGGATTAATAAGGTATCCTGTAACGAGTAGTGATAAACCACAAAAAAGGGAAAACCAAAACCAAAACATAGTCAAAAAATTTCCTATCCTGTAGCAATTTTAAGTTTGTTTATTGTTTTCATGATTTGGATAATAATGAATTTCCAACTTTATTGCCAACACGTAAAAGTAAAACATAAAGTCCGATTCAATAAAATGCACGATTAAGTTTTGCCCTACTTCATGATTTGGACGTTAATTATTATTTATCAGTTTACCAATTAAGTTTTTAGGGTTCCGTATCTCCAGAGAATAAAAGGAACCCGTATAGGATCACTTTGTTGTCTCTATGTCTCTCTGTCTGTCGTGTCTGTCAAGACAAGGGAATCAAAACCTGTAGGAGTCCCTTCCCGTGGACCTAAACAGGTAGCAATGTCTTATGGGCTATGGCACAGTTCACGACTGTTAGGGAACTTGTAAGAAAATGTCGAGGCTTCGATGTCATTGACAGGCGTCAAACGTTCCTACATTTGACGGTAGGTAGCCTGTGAATAGCCTATTTTTAACCCCCGACCCAAAAAGAGGAGTGTTATAAGTTTGACGTGTGTATCTGTGTGTCTGTGTATCTGTCTGTGGCATTGTAGCTCCTAAACTAATGAACCAATTTTAGTTTAGTTTTTTTTTGTTTGAAAGGTGGCTTGATCGAGAGTGTTCTTAGCTATAATTCAAGAAAATCGGTTCAGCCGTTTGAAAGTTATAACCTTTACTTGTCGGGGGTGTTATAAATTTTTAATTTACACTTGTATGCTTTTAAGACCTGCACGTCACTGATGTTCTGTAGAATTATTTTCCTATTTACCTACCTACAAATCAGTTCAAAAGTGTGGAAGGTTATGGGCAATTGCAAATGTGCGAATTTCAAGAATTTTGAGTTGCGATTTCTTGCTAACTTACATACCTACACATAAATCAACCTGTCGTCTAATTTACACGCACTTCGATTCTGTATTCTCAATATTAAGAAGACGCAAATAGCATACAAATGTAGTATCGGAGACCGATTTGCCATGCAACAGCGATAAGTCGTGAATCGCCGGCAGGGTTGCCACTTTGGTAGAAAGTTTCTTCATGCTTTCATCACCATCATCATAATTCATCATTGGCCCACTGCTAAGTCCCGTGCCTCAAAATGCGAGGGCCAAAGTCTAATACGTCGTCCATGTGCGGACTGCGGATTGGTGAAATTCACATACCTTTGAGAATGTTGTGGAGAACTGTCAAGCATGCAGGTTTTGTCACGATTAATTGCTCAGAAGTCAAAACACTGAACGTACAACTCTGAAATGTTACTATCATTAGAAATCGGACTTTTGACTATTGTGACCTCTAAAATACAGACTTACCTTTTTTGAGCATACCTTGCTTATCTAATTAAAATGGACAACGTCATAATTAATTCTATTGAGGAGACGTGTGGCCTAGTTGTGACAATCAATCAATCGATTGCAATTGTTAAGCAACGTTGACCCAAGTCGGTAACTGGATGGGTGACCGACTTTGGAGGTGCGTATTTGACCTTTTCGCTTCCTCTGTGTCTCGGAGAGCACGTTTATCCGTTGGTCTCGGCTTATGTCACTAACATCTGGTAATAACTGTAAAAAACCTAAGAATCGAAATTTCGTTCTCTTAGTGAGTTGCATGCGGAAGAATCAGGGAACCCACCGCATTATTATCCCAAAAGAACTCCTGCCATTATGTAATTAATGGAAAGAAGTCGCGACTCTCAGCAATGAAGGAATACGACTATAAAGAAAATTCTATTGAGGTATGGGAATGTAAATAAATAATATGTGACAGCCCTTTGTAAATGCAGCTGTAAAAATGATACGGTTTGATTCTGTTGTGCTAAGTGAGTTTTCACACTTGTCCGATGGGTGGTCGCCCGGGCGGCTTCTGATTGCCGACGGGCCCGCACGTGATTTCTCAGAAGTGAACTTGTGACACTCTTTAATGACATGTTTTCATGCTTTATTGCAATATCATTTCGGCAAAGAGCTTACTGTGCGATTTATGTTTTGGGAAATCTTCATTTTGTTTTTCTTAGAAGGGTGAAATAATCATATCAGTAGAGTAAAATTGAACCCAGTTTATGAGATAGGTCCCAAAACAGTTAATAACATTAATGTACAAAAAACCGCCCAATTAAGTATATATCAATAAAAACTTTAGGACCGCGCTGTGACATTTGAAGTTTCTACTTTCTTATATTTAGCTTTCTAATAAAGCCTATGCAAAATGTATCATCATCATAAGCCTGATCAAATCATCATCCGTCCACTACTAAGCACGGGTCTCCTCTCAGAATGAGAAAGGTCTAGGCCATAGTCTGCCACGCTGGCCCCGTTCGGATTGGTAGACTTCACACGCATTATTTGAGGACATTATGGATTACTCTAATCATATTTAATTGCTTATAACGCATATAACTCGGAAATGTTACAGGTGCGTGCCCGGAATCAAACCCCCGACCTCTCGAGTAGAGAAAGTCGACATCTTAACCATTAGGTTATCACTGTTTACAATATAATCAAATAGTTAATATGAGATCAGGATTTTGCTTAATTTCGAATATCCTCGAGGAATTAAATACAATAAAGTAGGTACAAAAGAAAAGGTTTATGCATTGCGTCGTGTGAAAAGACATCATCGCAGGCGCCACTCGCACGACATTGCCTTGAGCTGTCGTCCATGCTTAAGGAGTAACATATTTAATGCCAGGGAGCTTACAATAACGTACATTCAATATACTTTGCACATATCATTTCCGAAAAGTGCCCCAGCTTTAAATAATACAACGTTAGAATCTGGAAAATATTGTAAGGTAGATAATATGATGGAAAAAAAACAAAGGTAAATAGATGATCAAGGCACAGGCAAGGAATTAAAAACGCCTGAATATCCCAAAGTCTTTTTTTCTTCTACGATTATTATTATTTGAAAACTATTGTTACTTTTAAGATATATGATGGAAACGCAACTTGATATGTTTGATGATAAAATAAAAGTTTTCATAATAACAACACTATATTGTAGATTACTTTGCCATACTAGGTATAGCAGTTAATAAAGATAATGGTAAAACTTTTACATGATAGTGGCTTATTTAGACTTACTACACATAGTTAAACATGACACGTGTAATGTGTATCCATATTCATAATCGCCAAAACCAGTCCCTATCTGGGACACACTGATTAATATGTTCATTTAGTGTTTTTTTGTGCTAGCCTGATGCTAGCCTACTCGGCTAGACTGTAAAGAGGTCAACCGCTCGACGCGACGAACGCCGTTAAGAGGGCTCTCTCCGTCACTCGTTTCATACAATCGTAGTTCCAATTTCATTTGAATATTAAGCAACCAAAGTCCATGAAATTTTGCAGACATATTCTAGAAACTAATATCTATGTCTGTGGTTTTCCAGATTTCTGTTAAAATATTCGGTTTCAAAGTTACGCGGTCTTTAAAATTTACATACAAATCTTTGAGCCTCTGTAATTTTAAAACTACATATTTTTAGAAAAATCTAAAACACCACAGACACAGATATTAGTTTCTAGAATATGTCTGCAAAATTTCATGGACTTTGCTTGCTTAATATTCAAATGAAATTGGAACTACGATTGTATGAAACGAGTGGAAACGAGTGACGGAGAGAGCCCTGTTAATTATGTAAATAAGTGATTTCATCGTTATAAGATATTGTTTGTCATCCCTTGAGATGACGGACGAGATGAGTGATTATCAGATAGCGACAAAGTACGGAGCAGTTATAGGTGTTCCACTTTTATCAAGGATATTTTTTGCTCAATCAAGTATATGCCATCATCTCAACTTAACACATACGCCGTCCTACTACTGAGCACGGGCTTCCTATCTCAATATGAGAAGGGTTCATCTTCGTTTGTTTTTACCGGTCTAAGTGCAGATTGGCAGACTTCATACACCCTCGAGAAAACTATGGAGAATTCTCAGGTATGAGGTTTCTTCACGATGTTTTCCTTAACTGTTCAAGCAAGTGACTTAAATCGCTTAAAATGTAACTCTGAAAAGTTAGAAGTGATTGAAGTCCCCTCGAATCGAAGGCTGACTTCACTAAGTTATCACCGCTTCTTAAAATTAAGTAAGTAGGTATAATGTATGACATCAATTTGTAGGTATACCGTTTTAGTGACTGTTGTCCGTTTAACTATCTTAGGTCAAGGACTGCCATCAATATCCCGCTATATTAAGTATCTGTATTACATTTACCTTGATTTTATTTATGGGAAATTTTCCTGCTGGAATCGTAGATTTCTGCTAACATTTAATTCGTTATAAATAACCAACGATTTACTTATAGTTTCCTCTAACTGTAATATAATAAGTTCAGGGATTATTATTAGGTATAAGAGACAATTGTTTCGAATTATGATTCATAACCTAAAATCATCTTACTCAACGGATTGCTCATAGGATTTCATTGTCAATAACTTGTTTTTGTACAATGCAATTACTCTGGCCTACAAGAAACGATTCTCCGAAATACAGGGTACAGAATGATGTATAGGCACAGAAAAATAATCTCTCAATTGTTCGAAGAATTTATATGAACCATTCGTGGTGGGCTTTCAGGGTTAAACTGATTGACAGAAGCAAAGTAGGAAATTCTGTGCCTACACATCGTCCTGTACCCTGTATATTGAAAAATCGTTTCGTTTTGACCTCCGCAGTACACACTTGACACTATGACACTGTGTGTCTTATAAGCGGGACGTACCGGATTCGATTCCCGGCAGGGGCATTTTTGGGAGATATAATTTCTAAATCATCTATGGTTTGTATGGTAAAAGGCTTCGGTCGTGGCTAGCTACGAGTTTACTGGTAAAGCCGTGTCTCCAAGCGATTTAGTAGTCCGGTACGATGCCGTGTAGAAACTTAAAACCGACAAGGGTGTATGGGTTTAATAAAATACTGCGATACCCCTTCCAAGTAAGCCCGCTTCCATCTTAGACTGTATCACTTACCACCAGGTGAGATTTATCATTTTAAGAGCTATGGGAGAAACACTGCAATACTCTGAATAAAAGTATCTATTGTGGTTATACTGAACTGAGAACTTTATGTAAGTATTACATTCCAAAATATGTGTGGTCTTCTACTGTTTGTAATCATAAGCAATTATCTTCCGTTATGCGTTTATCGAACACTCCAATTGTGTTGATAGCCAAATCAATTACTGTACTGCAAGCACGTACTTCGCGCCAATTATGGTTACGTCTTGCTTTACTACACATTAAAGTATCTTGCAATTTAATTTTATAGCAAACCAGCGCAGTCCCACGACTAAGTCAGTAGGAAAAAATAACGATCAAATTTTGAAATTTACACTATAACTTACGAGTATATCGCTACTTAATTATACCTAATAAATATGTACAAGTGGGTTTGTTAATTGGTTTGTCCTTTCATCACGCCGCAACAGAGTAACACATCAATTTGATTTTTTATGAAAATATAGTTGAAGACCTGGAGAAGTGATATTGGCTACTTTTTAAGACCGGAATATTAAAGAGTTCCCCCATGCGGATGAAGTTGCGGACATCTCCTAGTTTATAAGTATGTACTTACTAATATTATAAAGAGAAAAGATTTGTGAGTTACTGTTTGTAATCAATGAACTCTGAATTTCTCTACCGATTTTAATATTTCTTTCACTAGTAGAAAGCTATTTTGACCAGAATAACAGAGCCTATAAGTTTACATACTATGTATCGCGGACAAAGTCACGGGCAAAATCTAGTATTACCTATAGTATAAGGGAGGACCTAAAAATCATGTTTATCTAAAAATCTCCAAAATCTAACAGATCTATAACAATAGTTAAGTATCTACTTAGTTATTTTATGTTCTTATTATCGTTTGAACAGTGATAAAAAAATCCAACGTGATTGTATAGTAATTTTGTAATAGTTCAAACGCTAGTGATTATATTAAAGTACTAATTGTTAAATATCAGCACGTCTCCGCGTGAACTGGACGTGCTTTCCTCAACGACATTCCATTTGCAGCATGTCGCACTGTCGTATGTTGTTACTCTGGCGTAAGAAATACACTTTCATCATCAACTTACCACCAAGTGAGATTGCAGTCAAGGGCTAACGTGTATCTGAATAAAAAAACCGGCCAAGTGCGAGTCAGACTGGCGCACCGAGGGTTCCGTACTCGGGCATTTTACACGATAAATCAAAAAGTATTACGTATAAAATTAATAAAAAACTTTTTTAGAATGCACAAGTAAAGCCCTTTCATAAGGGTTCCGTTTTTCCTTTTGAGGTACGGAACCTTAAAAACCATCACTCCTCGCAGCATGGGTCTCCTCTTAGAATGAGAAAGGTTTGGCCATCGTCCGTGGTCTGACAGACCCACAGAGAACATTTAGGTATGCGGGTTACCGCTCAATATTTTTCTTCGCCCTTAAAGCATTGCTTAGTACTTAAAAAAACACCTAAAAATTAAAGGTGCGTGCTTCGTTGTAAAAGTTCGAGACATGTGTAGTGGGAAAATAAGCCATGAAGCGTACTTATAGAAGAATAGAGATTATCAATACATTAAATTAAGGTTCTAGTATATTAACACAAGTAAATAAAAGTATTGTAGCTGTTTTATTTATATACATTTATGCAATGCTATTAGAGTGCAAGGCATCAGATAAGATGATCTTATGAGATCACGCGTTGGCGGCACGTCGCCGGTACAATTGTCACGTCCTTAGAGACAATCCTACATAGCGAATTCAAGTCATAAACACACTGACATCCGCTCTAGTTCACTAGATAGTTAATTTTCCTTTTCCTTAGATTATTTTACCGATAAAATCACAAGAAAACAGCTTAAAATTAGTGCTCCCACTAGATTACCATAGGATGCGATTGTTACCAAAGAACTTATCTACCATCAGTATGCGACTAACTTCATCCACGTGGATTTAGGTATTCGAAATTCCCGAGGGAACTCTTTGATTGAAAAAGTAGTGTAGTTAAAGGTCAGGAGAGTAACAAATCTTTAACAATATCCATGCAAAAATCACGTTGTTCAGTTGCTTCGTTACAACGTGTTTGACGGACAAGCCAACAATCTAAAAACAAACAGACTTTCGCAATCATAATAAAGATAGTGATTTGTATTACTGTCATTAAAGTACATCGTGACAACAATAAAAATTACGTCGATAAAATTAGTTTTAATTGATTTATCGAAAATTGGATTAATTTTATCACAGAACAGCATTTGGTTTTGAAAATGACCCCAGATTTTTGGCTGATTAGAAAGGCAATCGTTAATTAAGTCTTATCCCAAATTTGCCTACCTTATCCATAACTAGTTAAAATATCAACGGGATCGGTGCAGATACCAAAATGAAAAAGACATGTTCTGGTGCACTGATTCATCAACGCCCCATGTACGCCCTGGAGCGAGTCATGCAATTTGGGGAGTGCAATGCTCCCTTAATGAAGGCATCTCACATACCTATCTACCGAAGTTTTGCGAATAGTTTCTACACAAAATGAAATACCTAGGGGAAAAATTCTTTGAGTAACTACTACCGAATTTTCAAGATAGTTTTTTCACTAACGACAACCTGCCCGGTGCAGTCGTGAGCGCTGTTGTTTTATATTGTTTGTTGGGCCCAAGTTGGATTTCCGGTAGGGGCAATTTGGGAATTTATAATTTCTAAACTGTCTCAGCTGTCTGGTCTGGTGGGAAGCTTCGGCCATGGCTAGTTATCGCCCTACTCGCAAAGCCATGCTGCGAAGCGCTTTAGCTTTCCGGTTCGTAGAAACTGTTCAGGGACAAGGGTTTAATTTAACTGCCATACCCCTCCCAAGTTAACCCACGCCCCACATCCACCTGAAGACTGCATCAATACTTACTTACCAGCAGGCAAGATCGTGGTCAAGGGTCAAATATTTCTAGTTTTGGTGTCAATTTTCCTGATAAAATGAAATGAAATAATCCTGATGCTGCAGAATTACTGCCCGCCTAAGATATATTTCTATTTCCATATTAGACATTATCAGTTTTCATTGGGGTAGCGATATAAGGTCATTTAAACCTTATTTTAAATATTGTATTCAAAATAGCATCAAGAGGTAGGTATATTCGACTAAATAAAAAAGATCAATTTAATATTTATAACACATACAATATACCTATACAATACACGTTGTTTAGTGAGCCGAACACGTGTGACACAGACCTTGAACTTGTAAAATTACGTTGGTTATAATATGACGATACTGACATTCTACCATCCAATTCGGTGCGATTTCAATCACATGGTTTTTATAAAGCAAAAAGCGCGTTGTAATAAAATTCCCAGTTCAATTAACACAATTAATGGGAGTGCAGTTTTTATTTTAATAACCTCGAGAAGTATTTTTGCAAATCGTTTCGTAATATTTTAATCAAAATGGAAGAATTTCATACTGAAAAAAATTAAATTAAACCCTTACTGGTATTAATTACGTTCGGCTTTTGGTACTTATTTATCATTTTTTATTTCTTCTGGCTTGTGGAAAATCTTTAACTGAATTAAACTTTTTACAATACTCTCTGCGCTAAACCATCATTCTTTCTCTATTATTGAGGATCGTTTTCCGAGGTAACACTCTGTTTGCGATCTTAGACCACTTTTTCTTTTTGGAGGTTGTATGAATAGCATGAAGGATGGGTGTGACAACTGTTTTTTTTTTTTAGTTATACTACGGGTTACGATCTCAGCAGATATCATTAGTAGTAGATGCTTTTGACGATTCAAAAGTAGTTGTAAAATTCTAATTGAATACAAATATTTTGAATTTAAAATTTTTTCGATTTTACAATCAGCATCTTCCGAAGACTGGTGTTTATAATAGCATCATTATTTTTAGTTGATTTTTATGTCAACCTATTTAAGTCAAACTTTATTAAGTACTTTTAGCGCCAATAATAATTTTGATGTCTACTAATAGTCTAATGTTTCGTAGTCAAACCACGAGTTGCAACTGCAATCGGCGAATATATCGGTGCAAACATGGCGGTGAAACTACAGAATGGGAACAAAACCATTCGCTTTATTGTTTTGGATTTCCGGGGGTCAATTAAAATTTTCTTTTGTTTATTGTTCGGCTCCAACTTCGAGGCTTGTAATGCTTTCAGACAAACATGCAAGAGCTATTTAAAATGATTGCAAGTTGCGAATAGAAGTGACCGACTTATGTTTTGACAATATTTATTTGTATGTGAAAGTATTGATCTTTACATCTCACGCAGTCTTCTTCGTGAACTGCACGGTTAGTATTAAATATCTAAATAGCTGTTTTGGATATATTAACAAATGTACACTGCATGTTTAGTTTATTTTTCTGTACATCCGTGTGAAAAAGCGTCCTTTTATTATTTTTCTTCGTGGGCTTCCCCATGTTATCTTGCTCTATCCTCAGCTCGATTTTGTAGCCAGCCCAGTGCCCACATTATTTATCTCGTCTTCAAATTTTCGGTTTTCTTCAGCAACTACGTTTTTTTCATCCGTACATCTGGAATGACTTTAAAGTTGTTTTCACTAAATACTTTTTACAGTTGTTTAGTAGACTTCTATCACTATACAAAGACACACAGGATCTTTCCTCAAGTTTCCGTCTACGATTATGACTTAATGCATTTAAAAGCCTCACAACCCACTACATTTACAAAAGTAAAATGCACCATCAGGAAACCGTTATACATCAAATTTACTACGCCTTTTCATAAGTACACTTTTGAGCTCTCACGAGTGTTATGACTTACAATGCGTTTCAAATGAGAATAGGATGAGCCGTTGTTTGAATCTGCTGTATTTATTATACAGGGAGTATTTATTTGACTTATGTAACTCCTCGGTGTCTACTATTTTAAAACTTTGGAAATTATAAGCCAGGTGCATAATTATTATAAGCAAAATTTTTTTTAACAGGTTGGTATGTCACCACCATTTGAGTACGCCTTGATCGAATTGGCTTATTTTTTTGTTGTGTGCGTAATTGTCAGGACAAGATGAAATAAAATATTTGGAAGAAAATTCACCGGAAAAGTGGAAAATTTGTATGGCATTTTGGTATGAAATCGCAATACAGTTCTTATTTTCTTCATTATTAAATTGCACCCGTGCGTAGTAAATGCGGGTCGCTAGTTAGGTCTCCGCTATGATAATGTTTATTTTATGATCACCTCCACTGATGGACTTACTGCTAGATAAATGTTTCTTGTAGAGACCTTTACACTCCACGGATTTGTGCCGCTTGTCTTCAGATGCTTCTTGCATTCTTATTTTATTTCGTCTATCCACTATCAGAGAATCTGCCAACACTGCGATCTTTGCTGCGGGGTTGTTATACCATTCTAGCATCTTTATTCGTAGATTTATGATCATGGTAAACGTCATTTCTTGTACCTTGATCATTAAATATGCACTTACTTATCTATATATATAATAAATAAAATTGGAGTGTCTGTCTGTAATTTCGAAATAACTACCATATTAAGTTATTAACTACCATATATTCGACCATATTAAGGTCATATGGTTATTTGAACGATACTATAACCGAATCACACGTTTTTAAAATTTTTGTCTGTCTGTCTGTCTGTCTGTCTGTCTGTCTGTTTGAAAAGGCTAATCTTGGGAACGGCTGAACCGATTTTGACGGGATTTTCACAGACAAGTAGAGAATTGACCAGGGAGTAACATAGGCTACTTTTTTAACCGACTTTCAAAAAAGGAGTTGTGTTTTTCTACCTATGTACACCGAAATCTCCGAGATTTCTGAACCGATTTGCGTCATTTCTTTTTTAATCGATAGAGGAACTTTGCGACATTGTTTCATAAAAAATTTGGAGTCCAACTCCTCAATCCTGATGCTGCAGGGGATCTGACCAATCCACGCGGGCGAAGCTGCGGGCATCAGCTAGTCTTTAATAATTGTAAAAATACTTTGTAAGCATACAAAACAAGTCAGTCACAGATTTGTTCCGGTCATCGGAACCGCGCCTCGCCCGAAATGTAAGTGGGTTAATTTGTTATATATGACAGATTTACGACTTTCAAGGAAGGTTGTGCTTACGTTGAAATTAATGGTGAGTACAGAAGTTCGTATAACAACGAAATAAAACAGAGACTCATACATAAGTTTTTTATTTTAAGATAGGTACTTATTTTAAAAATTACTAGGTGTTTTAATGAGACAAAAAAAATATAACTTAGTTTAACGCAGGTATTTCATGAAAACGTTTACATGATTTAGTGAAAGAAAAATATTAATAAATAGTGTTGACTTTTTCACAGATAGAAGCTCACAGAATGAATACCTAGTAATTTCATCAGGTACATACATGATGTTCAATTTCTGAATTTTCAATGGTTATGAAACCATTTATTCGTTCTTAGAAGAAACGTTGCTTTACCTAATTTGGGTAAAATTAATTCACTGTTTTCGATACTTTTTAAAATTGTTTTTCGTGTATTCTCACCTTAAGAATACGGTGTACAGGGAAAGCCGTTAATGGGTAGGTCTTAACGAAGATAATGAAATATGAGGTGACCCAAACTCTCACGAATAATAGTCAAGAGTGAGGTCAGTAGGTCATTGGACTTCTTAAATGTTAAATGACACAAAATAATAATAATCATTCGGACCTACCTTTTAGGCTTACGTATGAACACAGCTGACTCCTACTAATATTGTAAGTAAGCGCGAAAGTTTGTATGTATGGATGTATAGATGTTTGTTGCTCTTTCACGCAAGAACTACTAGACGGATTTGGCTGAAAGGAATGGAAATAGATTATACAAAAAAAAAGGAGTGCAAATGTTTTCATTGTTCATGTATGTCAGTTTCTTTATTCCAGTAGGTATAACTTTTAAATTCCTCAACACATTTGCATGCATGTGGCATTGTTAGAATCCTTACATCATCCCAATTCCCGAGTAACACTGGCTTTATATATGAAAAAATCAATGTCGCGGCTACAAGGTGCAATTTTCAAATGTAAAAGTTTTTGGCAGGCAGTAGTGTTTTTTATTATTTTTTTTTGCTTACGATTTGTTTCAATATTTGTTAATTAAAGCTTGTAATATCACATCTGTTCAAGTGTCCATTGTTGTTACAGTCTAGACACATTTCATATCAAAAAGATTGCTAGTAAAAAACGAAGTAAATTATTGAGCGATTTCCTTTTATTACCTTTTACACACAATAACCTACCTAATAACGGGTTATTATGCCCATATGTGTTCGCGTGACCGCCATCGCGCGTTGTTCTGTTAAATTGATATCTTTTCACTTCACCCCATAGAGGGGCGACTTTATCTTGATTTATTACGCCTTAATATGAAGGAAAATGTTTAGCCGTTTACGTGTAGCAGGTCGTAAATCAAGGATTCTTCTAGCATCGTTTTTCGAGCATGTTTAAAGACGATTTACGCGCCTCACTTCTCGCACGCGTATAATTTATGTACTGTAAGCCTACTGTATAATATTGTTGACTATCTTTTGCTCGCGACGTCTACAGTAGGGCCTGTAGGAACCACGGAAGTGGTAATAGGCCGCTTGTTATTTTTCTGTGGTGAGACCCCTTTATTTCTCCGGAATAAAAAATATGCTATAAAGATTTCCGGTGAGGTGTCCTTCAGGTAATTTGTGAGCTAGTTAAAACGAAAAGAATTGGCAAATTAACAGATAGGTAAGCAAGCGAACGAAGCAAATATAATATAGATAGGTATATTTTCGAACCTAGAGTCATGTTCTCTAGTTGAGATTGTATGCGGAAGGAACCGGGAACCCACGGAATTATTATCTTATTTTATCCCAAAAAAAAAAACTACCATTATGTAATTAATGGAAAGGAGGTAACATATGTAGGTTTTATGGATACTTGGAAATAAACAATATTTCCATGAATACTCACGTTTTCAGTTATTCAAAGAAAAATTAAATTATTCCAATTTACATAATAACACCTTTCGCGCGCGTAAGGTAAAATATACCACCGATAAGCTATCTGCTTTACCGTAGCTTGTTTATTAAAATTGAACAGTTTTCGAGTTAATTACACCCGTCCGTCGTATGCTGGGTGCAAAATCTGCGCGTACGCAGATAACAACATTCAGACAGGGTTGAACAACGGTAGTTAAAAGCTTCAGCTTTTAATCATCACTATCAATCCACCAGATCCACCATTCATTGCTGGCTCCCTACTTAATACGGGTCTCCTCTCAGAATGAGAAGGTTTTGGGCTGTAGTTCACCACGAATGGCCAAGTGAAGGTTGGCATACTAATAAACATATCTTTGAGAACATTATGAAGAACTCTGAGGCATGCAAATTTTTTTCACGATGTTTTCCTTTGTAGTTAAAGCTCACTTGCTTTAACGATGAAGGAAAACATCGTGAAAGAAATATTTTTGAATGCTTAAAAAGCACATAATTCCGAAAATTTAAAGGTAAAGTAAGGTCCTATGTACATTACATCCTAGGTCCTACCTACATTATATTTAAAACAACATTATTTACATATTGTTCTCGTATCATTTTCACTTAGCCTTGCCATTTTACAATAAAATTGCAAATTAGCTGATAGTATTATTTTTACTGCGGCTATATTCGCTTATGATAATGAGAACTAAAGAATACTTATCATGAAATGTAAATGGCTCAGTGGATTTTTGGAGCAAATATACCTATACGGATTAAAATTGTTTTTTATGCATAATTTTCAACGGACTTGGAGTTAATATCTAAATTTTGTGGAGCTTGATGGAAACAGAAAAAGTTCCCACGGTGTTTTTAAAGTTTAATGCACACCGAGGAAGTTGTAGGCATCATCTATTTGGTACATACTCGTAGACAGCTTGCATCCCGAAGATGGATAAGTATAGGCTACTTTTTATCCCGGTAAATTCAAGAGTTCCCAAGGGATGAAACTTACGCGAACGCAGCCATC
The DNA here is from genome assembly GCF_905333055.1 of Maniola jurtina. Lineage (NCBI taxonomy): Eukaryota > Metazoa > Arthropoda > Insecta > Lepidoptera > Nymphalidae > Maniola > Maniola jurtina. The sequence goes on from NC_060032.1 coordinate 9,997,651, forward strand.
ATCTAGTACCTATTGTAATATGTTTCACAAAGACCTTATAAACTTAGAACATGCCTTGTGTGCGTCCACACTAATACTATGCTTCAATATCAAGTGTTGAACGTTCATGCATAGGTACAGCGTAAACATTTTCACCGTAAATTTTTCACGCGGAGGCGAAAAATTAAAATTTTCCTCGAAGAACGTTAATTTTCACTACCGTGGACGCAACTTAAGAGTAGGTAATATTAAATTAAAGTATTTTTATTAACCTTATCACACGTTGGAAACCCTGTTTCCAGTAGTCGCAGGCCTCGACACACTTCCGACTCGTGCGCCGTGACCTAAGCCTGAATAACGGGATGCACTTGACTTTCAGCGTTTACATAGGGTACTAGTTCATCCGTCCCGGCTTCGCTCGAGTAGATTTAAATTTAAAAATCAGGGAGGGATATAGCTCAAAAAATGAACTTTCATGCAAACAATTTTTCCCCCTATTTTATCCCCTTCTCAAAGCTCAAAAGAGTGAAAGTTAGTGCTTTTGGTGGGAGTCTTTTAGTGGAGGAGTAAAATTGAGCACTTTTCTTTGGTTACCTCATATTTTCGAATCACTACTCATCATATTATTATAACTGCGAAAGTGTGCTTGTTTGTTGGTTTGTCCTTCAATCAAATCGCAACGAGACAACGAATCCACGTGATTTTTTACATGGGCATACATAATATAACTGGAGACAGACGTAGGCTAGTACGTTTTATCCCAGAAAATTAAAAGGGCTCCCACGGAATTTTAGTAAATCTAAATCTACGCGGATGAAGTCGCGGGCATCAGCTATTATAATAATACTCTTAAGTAGGTACGAATAATATTTGCAAACGACATAATCGTGTTCAATTTATAAGAATGACCTCGGAAAAATAAAATACTAAACGGCCGAAGACTGGTTTTTAATAATTGTATCGCATTTCCATTGCTGGTATTAAACATTCGGAATAAAATATTTAAATTCAGCGTAACTGGAACCAGGCACGTGCGAATTTGTATTGGGTTGGGTCTCGTGCGCTATTAACTTTCTAGCAACCTGCTACCATTGTTTACAGTAAGTCGATATGAAATTAATGCTACCAACGTTGCTATATTTTTTACCTGACTACGGCAAAGCCAAAAGGAAGGGTTATCACACTTAATATTATAAAGGCGAAAGTTTGTATGTGTGTGTGTGTGTGTGTATGTTTGTTACTCCTTCACGCAAAAACTACTGGCCGGATTTGGCTGAAATTTGGAATGGAGATAGATAATATCCTGGATTAGCACATAGGCTACTTTTTATCCCGGAAAATCAAAGACTTCCCACGGGATTTCGAAATACCTAAATCCACGCGGGCGAAGTCGCGGGCACCGGCTAGTTTATTGATAAATTCTAATAATTTGTTGATGTCGGCTTATAAAGAGGCGTTTAGTTACGTCACTATTCCTACTATTAAGTAAGTAAGTAAAGTAATTAAAAAAATACCTAGCTGCGGTTTGCACTTCATGAACTCTGGTGTTTAATAAGTAAAATAATTGAAGATTTTTGTCACATTTGAAAATGGCGCCATACAGCTGCCATATTTTTTCAAAAAAATTTAGCCAGTGTCACTCGGGATGATTTAAGGATTTAGAAGTTATGGTGGAACAAAGAAACTCATATACATAAATGATTCCTGAAAACATTTCATTTCCTTTTGGGGAGGTGTGTAAAAACAAAGTTTCTCCGACGAGTTTGTCGTCTGTACGCGTTAATCTTAGAAACTACTGTATGGATTTTCATAGGGTTTTCCTTTATAGATAGTTGGATTCTTAGAAAATATATAAGTGTATAATTTATAAATTTTTAGCTCGGTATGCAATATAATATTACTAGATGATGCCCGCGACTTCGTCCGTGATAAAAAGCTGCCTATGTCAATTTCCGGGGTGCAAGCTGCCTCTGTACCAAATTACATGAAAATCGGTTAAACGGATGGGCCTTTAAGAATCTCATGGGAACTCTTTAATTTTCTGGGATAAAAAGTATCATATCCTTTCCCAGGATTTAAATTAACTCTGTACCAAACATCAAAATCAGTTAAACTATAGGGCCGTGAAAAGCTAGCAGACAGACAGACACACTTTCGCATTTATAATATTAGTATGGATATGGATAAGGATCTCAGTTTAGTGCTACAAAAAACTATCTAGGTATAATAACAGTAAATCATGGAAAACACTTGCGAACAACTACATACCTACTCGTAATTTCAGAGTGTCATGTGGTCCTTAATGCATCCATTAAAATGATCAACAATTAATTTCGCCGCCATCTAAATTAACAAGTGTCTACAATTTGTTAGCAACGCTTTGGATTCAGCTACATGAATCTGACATTGTCGGTTAATTTGGTTAAGGTTTAGGTACAATTTATTTAACTCTACAGGCTTGTCAACAAAAAAATTATAAGAGCTAATAGAATACCCGGCTGAGTTTGTTGTGGGCTCTTCTCAGACTTGGGCGCGTTTGGAACCCTCGTATATCATCTTTCAAATCTAAAAAATCAGACAAAAAAAGGTGTACAATAGTAACTATTTTGCATAAATTATTTTGATTTTGAGAATTTTAAGCGATTGCTGTAACGGTGAAGGCAAATATCGTGAAGAAACCTGCATGCCTTGGAATTTTTCATAATATTGTCAAAGGTGTGTGAAGTCTGCCAATCCGCGTTTGGCCTGCGAGGTATACTATGGTCAAAGCCTGACATTCTGAGAGGAGACCCGCTCTCAGTAGTGGGCCAGAATAAAAGCTCCACATGACTTTTGATTGTTTCATCACGTAATGGTTTTTGATTCAATAATATTGTCTGGTCCTTGATATGATGCTCGTTCTTGGTAATGTGGTAATGTAGGTACCTACCTACTCTTGTTACCTACCAAAGAATTTAATAAATAGTAATTAAATAATATTTTTAGAATATTCATTTTTTATTTTTTCAAGGAACCCTTATAGGATCATTTTGTTGTCTGGCAATCTGTCCGTCTCTCCATCTGCCGTGTCTGTCAAGAAAACCTATAGCATACTTCCCGTTGACCTAGAATATTGAAATTCGGCAGGTAGGTAAGTCTTATAGCAAAAGTAAAGTGAAAAATCCGAAAACCGTGAATTTGTGGTAACATCACAAAAAAAAAATGTGTTCAAAAAATGAATTTACTAAATCCCATTAACTTGCAGTTTTCTACATAGGTACGACGCGATGATACGGAACCCTTAGTGTGCGCGTCCGACTCGCACTTGAACGGTTTTGCTTTTAAATGGTCATGGTCACAGGTGTAAAGTAGACAGAGCCCATAAATTCTCTTTATTAATAATGAATTAAGTGATAATTTAAACGCATTAAGTAGCCTTCTTAATATTAATCAAGTTAACAATGTACTTACCTTATTCAGCCTGACCAAAAATCTTTTAAGGAAAGCTGAAAGTTCTGATCTTATCTGCTTAAATTATGTTGCGGTTACAATATTGTTATAAAATTGTTCGTGACTTTGCCCAAATGTTTCTTGATAACATGCAAATATTTTCGCGTTCTGTAGCCCGAGCACAATCAGTGCGACAAAATTATCTCTCTCGCCGTCTTCGCAATTTTTGTCCATGAAAAAGTCATTAGAAAGCGTTCCAGCACTTTGGTTGGTCTACTGAACTTGTGAACTTAGTTCGGGTGCGGTTTATACAGAGAGGCAAATGCTTCATAGATTTTCAACGGAGTGGTGCCCTTGCCTGATGCCACGTTCCCTTCTTATCTTGTCGCATAACTAACGTCATTTTATTTTATTTTATTTTTATTTTTATTAATTAGGTTCACTTACAGCTACTTACATTAAACATTAAAAATAGTACATAATCTAAACTTATTTGCTAAATGTAGTCGCTATTTACAAGTGAACACAACATTTACAACAACAAAGTTACAAAAAAAAAAAATATTAATAGGTACAACGATGATAATTAAGTGGATAAAGATAAACAAAAAAGAAAGAATGAATGAAGTGTATCTAATAGTGTAAACTTATGGCTAAACGTAAAGTGTGGTTTGAAATTTTAGCTGGTAAGACTCAAGACTTCCACGATACAAAAATCTTTTCCCGAACCCTATACAAAGAGTCAGAGCTAATGTCGATGACAGAGCTGTTGAGGTTAACAGAGCTCTCTCCGTCACTTACTCCATACAATCGTAGTTCCCATTGCATTTGAATATTAAGCAACCAAAGTCCATGAAATTTTGCAGACATAGTCTAGAAACTAATATCTGTGTCTGTGGTGTTTTAGATTTTTCTAAAAATATGTAGTTTTAAAATTACAGGGGCTCAAAGATTTGTATTTTTCTTTAAAAAAAGGCCCAACTTTGTGCTCGTTTTTCTAGACAACGAAGCAATTTAATGAAATTTGGAAAAACCACAGACCTAGAAAATTTAATGAATATTATGTAGTAAAAAAATTATCGTTATATATTTTATATTGTTATAATTATGTGGGAACTACGAAAACCAGAAATTACACCCAGAAATCTTGAAGATTTCGTGCTGTCTCGATTTGTGCAAGCGGGGTGGTGAAGTGCGGGGGACGACACGTGAAACTGACAGAAACTGACAGTCTAAACACACGGGCCACATTTAGACTGCACCCAACTCCAAACTTGTCGATAGGTCTAACTAAATACACTGGTACATTTCAACTTGCGTTAGACGTATGCGTTACCTACTCAGACGTTGCCTGTAGATAAAAATATGTCTCATGTTTGCTGGCAATAGCGCATGCATCAAACCCTGCAAGTTGCAACTCTCTTGCAACCTATTCCTCACGCAATACGCACAGCTTTAATATTATAATTTTTGACAATGTATACTATATGTAATGCCATATCACAGGTCACTCTCTGATTTATTGCTAACAATTTACTTCCAAATGCAAAGAAATCTAAGTGTGTTGAATTCACACTGCCCAATACCAGGACCTTAAATGACATAAATTCATTGATAAATAATCATATGTTGAAAATAAAGGAGAACCCCGTGTTTCTCGGTATAATGTTAGATGCAAAGCTTCTATGGAACACCCACATATCAACACTTGATGGTAAACTCAGCTCTGCTGCTTACACTGTTAGAAAAATTCGACAGGTACTGACGTGGAAACTGCAAAAATTGTATATTTTGCTTATTTTCACTGTATTATGTCTTACGGACTCTTGCTATGAGATAAAGCGGTAGATATTGAGAAAAAAATGTATTACAGAAAAGGACAGGACGTGCAATTTATAATTTAAAACCGCGCGCTGCCATACAATAAAAATATAAGGAAATAAGTACCTTATCTATTATCTTATAGTAGCTTCTAAATATATTTACAACTAGCTAATGCCCGCAGCTTCGCTCGCGTGGATTTAGGTTTTTAAAAATCCCGATCCTTTCATTTCCCAGAACAAAAGTTGCCTCTCCGTAATAGCCCGTCCCCGGGATGCAACTTGTTTCTGTATCACGTAAGAATATTTAAACGGATGATCCTTTTCAAATCCCGAGGGATCACCAGGATTTAGGAATGTAATTTCTTACAGCATCAGGGTTGAGGTCAACGACAAAGTGTTTACTTGGTATAGATACCTTCAATATCAATTAATAATCGACACTTTTTAAATCCCATTAGCTTTAGTAGTCAGGTCCCCTGCAACATCAGGGTTGAGGAGTTGGAATCCAAATTTTTTATTGAACAATGTCGCAAACTTTCTTTATCGATTAAAAAACTACCCAAAATTACGCAGTTAGGTTACCTGCCAAATTTCATGGTTTTGAGTCAACGGGAAGTACCCTAGAGGTTTTCTTGACACACACGACAGACAGAGAGATAGACAACAAAGTGATCCTATAAGAGTTCCGTTTTTCATTTTGAGGTACGAAACCCTAGAAAACGTAGGATCGGAATTCCGAACCAGTGGTAAATTTTTCTGACCATCCAAAAACAGTTTACCTAAAAGTTTACAGGAATAAAAATTTATCATTGTATTCCATTCCATTTCATTCTATTCCATTCTGTTCAAAGATAAATAGATAATAAAAATATTTGTCACCGAAACAATAATTTACGATACATCAACCAATATCAATTTAACTGATGACAATCTGACTATTACCAAAGTGAACGACTACTATAATATCTATTATATACGACTAACATAATATGTATTATAAATTGTGTGCCGTTTGCATTCTCACTAGGTTCTCATTAAGTTTGTTTTATTTGGTTAAACTTTCTGGCATTTATATTGTTATGACGTTTAGTTGGCAAATAGTCTCTTTATTGGCTGAAACTCTAAAATTCAGCCAATCACAACAAAGAAAATATTGTAATAATGATTGATGCAGCTTTCTGTAATTGAAAACAAAATATTTGACATTAACTTGAATGTGACAGTGTTTTCCGAATAGGGTTGCCAGAGGCCCCGTATTTTACTGGTTACCCCGTATTTCAGGATACAGAAACCTGTAATTATGAAAATAAAATACGGGGCAAATAAAACTAAATATTTTTAGGGTTCCGTAACTCAAAAGCAAAAAAGAACTCTTATAGGATCACTTCGTTGTCTGTCAGTCTGTCAGTCTTTCCGTCTGTCCGTCTGTCCATTTGTCCTTCTATCCGTCTGTCATGTGTTCATGAACAAATATTAGTATTTTCAATTTTCAAAGTAAGATAACTACATATATCAAGTAGGTTATCATATGAAAGGGCTTTACCTGTTCATTCTAAAACAGATTTTTATTTATTTTTATGCATATTTTTTTAATGCATAACAGTTTTTGATTTCTCGAGTAAAATGTCGGAAAAAATACCCGAATACGGAACCCTCGGTGCGTGGGTCTGACTCGCACTTGGCCGGTTTTTTACAAATTCAGCAGGAGCTGGCTGGCGAAATCCAACACTGACGTTATGTCCAGTAGAAAGAATATTTTCCTTTTGCGGCAATGCGTAGCCGAAACCCACTCGATATTGATCATGGTCGTAGCCAAGGCGGCGGGGCTTGGTTTGAGGATGTAAGCCTTTTTTTATACAAGTTAGCCCGTGACTTTAATCTTTTCTAGTGGTAAGTGATGATGCAGTCTAATTTCTTGGCCGTTAGGGCCATACTAACCATATAACTAGCCATGACCGAAGCCTCCCACCAGACCAGAAATTTCGAAATGGCGACTGCGCCTGGGAAGCCGTCAAAAACCTAAGCCTAAAATAATACTTACACTATTTCTTGCATTTGCTTACCAATTTTTTTTTGGAAATATATCAAACATTTCGCGCTCACTTCACTCGCGCTTTGAATTTCTATTACTTGGTGTAAACCCCGCAATTTCGTTTGCATGAATTTAGATTTTTAAAAATTCCGTGGGGGATTTTCCGGGCTAAAAAGCCGCCTAAAAAAAATGTCTGGGATGCAAGTTACCTCTGAATAGTAAGTACCAAAATTTTGGTAAAGAAGATGGGCCGTGAAAGGGTAACAAATAGATAGGCAAATAGATATACTGTCGTATTCGTAATATTAGTATGGATAGGAAGCTTTAAAAATAAAATCTTGCTATGGCTACACTCGTTTCCCTTTCACTTTAATTTTTTCTGTATTGAACCAAAAACACTTACGCTCACTGCGCTCGCGCTTTTTTATTGTTGTATTTTATCTCACTGTCAAATTGAAAGGCGAAATTCCACTAACCAGGTAATTAGCCCATAAAGTTGAGCGAATGTTTTTTTCCTCATGACAGGATTCAGTTCCGGCCCTAATAAAACCTCTCCCGCAATCGATTCCTGGCTACGGCCATAGTATTGATACTGTGAAGGTGGAATTACAAATTAAATGTAATTTTAAGTTGAAATGAGAAGATTGTATGCATGAAATGTATAACATTTTGCTTTACAACACTAAGAGTTTTTAAAAGCTATTTAAATAAATAAATCTTTTATTTAAAACCACATTGCAAACACAGTTCACCAATCAAGATACGGCAACATACAGAGAAAAAATACAAAACTTATAAATAAACTGAAATATCTAAATAGGCTTTCCATGCATTTCAGAGAGAACCACCGCCTATATATATATTCTTCAAATACTTCAAAATTTCAAATTTCTTCAAATCTAAACCCCGTATTTTTGATGGTGGTAGCCTGTAAATCAAAAAGAGCCAGGTGGCAACCCTACTTCGACCTAGACAGAATGAAAAATTGTTTTCATTACTCGGTATGCCTACTGCCATAGTGTGACAGAAAGTGTGACGGTAGTTGTGACCTCTGATTGGCCGACTCTCTTTCACTATTTGCTAAAATTGATGATTGCAACAACAATTTTTTCTTTTTTGTAATCGAAAACAGAACACGGACGTCAAACAGGTTGACTAATTGCAATCATTTCTGACCGGCTAACATTGTTCCGCTAGTGGCTCAAACTCACTGTCGCAGCAAGAACATGGTAAATTCAGCCAATCACAGCAATTTGAAATTTGGTTATCACAAATGTACCGATCTAGAAACCGAGAATGCACGAACCAGGGCAGATAGAGATGAGAACAATAATATCATACGTAGGAAATCGACGGGGGATCGTTGGCAAGGATAGCCTTAAGAGTTTTACACAACCTTGAAATAGGAGAATTGGCCCCAAGGACAGTTCTACGCAACGGGGGACAAAGTGGTGTAATAGGTTTACGTGGATTTTAGCGTTAAATAATTTATGCATACTTGATTCATACTTGATTTATGTAGGACAGTATACACCATTCTAGCAGCTTGTGAGCCCACCGTCTATCAGTTCTTCGATCTATTATGCCCTGCCTATTGCCATTTCAGCTTCGCAACCGCCTACCGGGACGACCAGTCTAGCCTTTCGATGACCAACATGCATGCCCAGCGCAGTCATTAGGTTCAGGCAAAACTTTGTATTGCGAACGACTTTGTCGCAATTTAAAATTTAAATAAGTCTAAAGGGTACTCACCAACTCATTTTAATACCTATTCGTATATAATCTAGTGGATGGCTAGTTATGTTAGTTACCGGCAAAGCCGTGCCTCCAAGCGGTTTCACGATGTTGTGTAGATACCAAAGGGGTAAATGGGTCTACTATAAACTGCCCTATCCCTTCTAGGTTAGCTCGCTTCCATCTTAGACTGTATAATCAGTCATAACTTACTACCGGGTGAGAATGCAGTCAAGTGCTAACTTGTATCTGAATCACACTATCACACTAATATTATAAAGCCGAAAGTTTGTTTGTATGTGTGTGTGTGTGTGTGTGTGTGTGTGTTTGTTACTCCTTCACGCAAAAACCACTGGATGGATTTGGCTGAAATTCGGAATGGAGATAGATAATATCCTGGATTAGAGCATAGGCTACTTTTTATGCCGGAAAATCAAAGAGTTCCCACGGGATTTCGAAAAACCTAAATCCACGCGGACGAAGTCGCGGGCATCAGCTAGTAAAAATATAAATCGTACTTAGGCACAGAATGAATTAGTAGATATCTCTTTATGTGCCCTAGGTTCTTACGTTATGCTTAAGATGGGTATAAGGCAGGTGCCCGATGAGTGGAAGTCTTATTAGTGGGATACAGTGAGTGTCCACATGCTATGTTAACTTAAACTCATGTCATGTCTTTAAGGGAAAGTCGAAACCTTTGATGTTATCTCGTTAAGTAATGCCGCGGACACACTATTGTCGTGTTGGAGAGACAGCTGTCATACAACGCATAAAGAGGAGCCTATATGATTCTACCTATAGATATGGGTTGGTATTATATTGTCGATCCCAGTTTGGTCTCATTGAGGCTAAATATTGTTTGTAAGAATTCCTTCGTTTGATCAGTGACTATTTGTTATGCCAAGTGCTAACTGTCAACACAGTAGATGAAACTTCGTTAAATGTCGCTTACTATGAGAAATAAGACTAATGTGTTTTGGTGTGGTCTGTGTGTGTAGGTATTGCTTGCTTTTATCAAACCTTTGAAAAGTGCAACCGCCGAGTTTCTTGCTGGTTCTTCGAAAAGGCATTCCGAACATTGGTATAGATGGTTTTGACGATCCAAAAGTACTTGTAAAAGTTTAATTGAATAAAAATATTTTGAATTTTATCATTCCATGTAAATACGGGAGTCCGAGTAAGCATTGTGACCTATGACTTATGGGATCTGGTAGACGAGCCTTATAAGGAGCGACGCCGACCCTTCTTGCGTAACGAAACTGGGCTAATTTGGCTTTTAGATCTGCAGTGCTACTACTATACCTAATAATTTAAATGTCATCATAATTCCTGCCTAGTTATGGAGCAATTATGCTTATTTCTTAACTAAACTTAAGTCTATTTAGGTAAATAACTTATTAAAACATTTTTCTCATTCCAACGTTCTTGTGTTTAGACTTTGGAGCTCAGTGGCTCTACCTAATATAAATCGAAACTTATAGGAAATCATTTTATTCGATGATAAGTTATCTTGCCTTCGAACGCGAGCTCACCAAGTGGTAAGTGATGATGCAGTCAAAGGTTCGGTTTCCATCCAAGCATAGCGAAGGAGAGACGTGTTCAGTCGACCAATCAGATTTTTATAAGATGACGTGATAATTACTTCACGTCATCTAGAGTCTTAACACAAAACAAAATAACTACAAATGTTTACTTATAGTTAAAGGCAGTAAGGTAAAATTCAATACAAATATAACTTCTTTTAAAATTACTGAACCAATTTTCATGATATTAAAATCCTTTTGAAATCGTCTAATTTTTTACCGATGCCAAAATTGACGAACATTTTTGATATAGGTAGGTATACGTTCAAAAATTAAAATAAATAAATAAATAAATAAATTATTTATTTTAATTTTTATACAAACATCATATATATTTTATACAAACAATATTCATACAAACCTTACTTTTTTGTTTCCTTTGACACCATCGAGTTAATATTGATGGATAATTTTGTTAAGTACTCATAATCATACTTAAAAGTTATGACTTAAGATCGATAACAGTTGCCTTTAAACGTGTCCTCAAAAAATAAGGACGACCGCAGAGTGTTGGTAACATTGGTAAAACACAATATTACAACACTCATAACATCCTTAACTTTTTAAGTGTTTCTTGTAACGCCTGAATACATTATGATAATATTTTTGAACAACACCCGTATAGGGTTGTCAATTTAAAAAACGGAGATAAGAAAGAAAACAATGTCTCTGGCTTTCGAGTCTCGGTCCAAATCCTCGGAAGAGCTGAGGACTTGGCGAGTTTGTGTGTTCGATACTGGTAATAATATACATTTTTTTTTAATTTGCTGCAAGCTACAACATTTACCCCTAAGTTGTATATCAGAAAATAGTAAAATTAGGAATAGATTCATTCATTTATGTATGGATTTTTACGTATTTCACACCATATTCCTGCAAGGAAAAATGTTTTCTTGCCTCTGCTGCAAAATTAACTTTTTTGGATAGTGATTAGAGTGCGATGTGAGCACGCACCAATTTAGGCAGCAGCCGCCTAATGCCGCTCGCGATAGCCGAAAATGATCAAAATCAGTGTATAGCGGAATTTCGTGAGTGGAATTCCGCGCGCGGAAGCGTTTTGTCTGCTCAGACATGAAAGCCTCTTAATATTTCCATACGATACATTTTTGAGGGGGAATCAGCGGGCGTAACAAAAACGAATTTTATCTCAAAAGCTATAATTAATTTTTGCATAATCACCAGCATTATTATAAATAAATATATGATAGTAGGTGTTTTTCGTTGGTTTATGGTTTATTGGTGGGCTATAATAGGCAAAGACGTGAAGCTAGACTATTTTTTATCCCGGAAAATCAAAGAGTTCCCTCGAGATTTATAAAACCATAAATCCACGCAGATTAAGCGGACGCGTATAAGCTAGTTTTAGGTGAATCCAAATACTTATATTATTACCGTAAACTCACACCGTTACACTATGTAGACAAATATTCGTAATAATGTAGCAATTCGACAATCAAATAGTGGGCGTACTACTTATTTGGTACGTTGACAACCCTACATGTGATGATATTAATGCGGTTTTATTCCCAAACATAGTAAATTTTAACGAAAAAGCGTCCTAAAATAAGCGCATAAAGAAAAACATAACAATTGCTGTCCCATTCATGAAGATATACAGAGGGCTTTACAAAAGAAACCTTTGCCATTGTTCAACAGCTGCCAACACAAACATTGGTGACGTCTTGTACAATGAAAAAACTGTGTTCCCTTTTAAGCTTTCCATATTTGGGTTCTGTGAGATGCCGTGACAATCCATACTAATCTATAGGTACTATCCCTACTAAATAATTAATGCGAAAGTGTGTCGGTTCGGTATGTCTGCGTACTTATTACTTGTCGGTTAGTGTTGGTTTTATTACAGTATCTAATGCCTACGGATCCGAAGGAAATCCAAATCTTACACTTAAATACCTATTAATAGATCAAAATATTATGATGGAAGATAGGTATTATACTTTCTCAGTGCTCACCTACGTCAGGAACTCCTTCAGGAGTTTCATGGTTCTAGAGCCACCGCAGCGGTTCAATGTGTGCGTTATCTGTCAGTCAGTCAGTTGTACTCACACTGTATCGGAGTTATGTAGACAGGTTACCTAAAATCAAATAGCAAGGTAGTTAAAATCAGGAAGCGTTAAAATTCAGCCTAATTACATATTATTACGTTATTATTAAAGTACTATGTAACAAAATTCTTGCCATTCTATAAAGAAAAGTATTTCGGCTAAACATTTGACGTGCAATGCACGCATTGTGATTGCTAATGAGTTACGTGCGATTATGTTGCGCACACGCACCACGCGGCGCGAGGGGAGTGCACAATGAGCGTGTCGCCTAAATGATCCAAGGAGAAATAAAGCTGTGTTGACACTTTGACTATTTATCGGCCTTGCATCTAAAGACATCGGTTTTTTGTAAAATTCAGATACAAGTTAGCCCTTGTCTGCATTCACATCTTGTGGTAAGTGATGATGTAGTCTAAAATGGAAGTGGGCTAACCTGGTAGGGGTATAGCAGTTTTTACTAACCGAAACCCCTCTAGTTTCCACACGGCATCGCACCGGAACACTAAATGGCTTTGCCGTTAGGATGGTAACTAGCCACGGCCGAAGCCTCCTGCCAATCCAAAATATCGGTTTTGAAATATAGATTAGACGGGGGATCTAAAGATGAAATTTGAAACAAAACAGTAATGAACGAACTAACAAGGCGATGAAATGCAGCTGATTGTGTGGCCGGTGGGCAAGGCAAGAGAGGGAAAATAAATCCGTATCAATATTATAAAATATGCGAAAGTGTGTTTGTCTGTCTGTCTGCTAGCTTTTTAAGGTCCATTCGTTTAACCAATTTTGACGATATTTGGTAGGTGCAGAGATATAGCTTACATCCCGGGGGCATAGACTATTTTCGGTCCCGAAAAATAAAAAAAAACGGGCATCATCTACCAGATACAGAGATAGCTTGCATCTTGGAGGCGGAAATAGACTAAGTAGTTACTATTTATCCCGGAAAATTCAGGGAGTTCCCACTGGAATTGCGGACGAAGTCGCGAGTATCATCGAATCGAAAAAAAAACGATTATTTCCAAATAATATTGTTTTTTTTTAAAGAGAGAAATAAGTAATATAAAAAGCCCCTGAAAAGCCTGTTGCATTTTCTCGGTCTCTCAGAATATTGTACATAAATAATTATTTGAGTGAGCCGGATAGTAGATACATAGATAACCAATAGGTACTATTGTATAAGAAGTGATAAGAACTACAAAGCTTCACTTCTGTAGGGTGTCCTACGACATTGTTTTCTTAATACGATAGTTATAATATCCTTACCTAAATAGGTATCTACATAATCATAGAAAACATTCCAATTGAAAAATAAAACTTTTAACGAACTAAGAGATTTTTAAAGACTTAGAACGCCCTTTCGTCATCAGTTTTCCCTTCCACCTATAATATAGGTACCTTCAAGTCAAGAGTGAATAGGCAACTTCTAGGCAAGCGCGCTCCATCTTAGGCTGCATCATCACTTGCTAGCAGGTCTGATTGCAGCCAAGCGCTAGTCTATATAATTTAAAAAAAAAAAACTTTTTTAATTTATCCATTCATAGTTACAATAACTTTCTTTTCTTTCCAGTTGGAGAACGTCCAGTGTTGTTTGGACTTCCTACACGCGCAAAAAGTGCAAGGATTGGAACAAGTGACAGCGGTTGATATTCGGGACGCGAAACTCAAAGCGGTCTTGGCGCTCTTTTTTGCACTGAGCCGCCATAAACAAGCGTCGAAACAGCGAACAGTGTCATCTAGCGGCAATGCTTCGAACACGGGGAAGAGTGCAAACGAAGAGGCGTCTTTGAGCTCCGTCCAGCGGATAACAGGTGGCAGCAGTGATGAAATACTGACAGCTTGCGGAAACAACGTTGAAATGACAACTTTAACAGCAAATAGGTAAGTGTTGATTTAAAGTTATATTTTAAATTATTATATTTCAGAAATTATTAAATCAAACTTATAATAAACGTTGGTATAATTAGTAATATTATGCCATCTAGCGACAAGTAGCAAAACTTGGCAGCTTTTAAAAGTTGCTACTAGATGTCGCACTCAGGTCTCAAATCTAATTTCTATTTTGTTGTTAAAAGCTCCCACCCACAGAGTAAGTAGGATTTCGAAAAGAAGAGTTGGGATTTGTAAAATACTGTGGTAAAGATATAATAATACTAGGATATCCATTATAATTACAAAATGTAACTATTAAATTAAAACCATCCTGCAACTATTTAATTATAACAGAGAAATTAAGTTCCTGAAAGGCCGGCAATGCATCGGCGCGGCGCGGGCGGTTGCAAATGTTCATGGGTGGCGGTAATCACTTAACATCAGGTGACCCGCCTGCTCGTTTGCTCGCTATTTTTCTACTAAAAAAAAGTTAAAGTTACAGTGCAATAATAATATTGCTTTAATTAAAAGAGCAAACCAACAAAATTACAATGACACGGGTTATTCTAATTTTATTCGATGATTTTGCGTTCGAATTATTTTATTAAACAAACATTTTGAAATTAGAACAAGATGGATAGTGATCGTCTTAGCGGTTCGATAAATCTGAGGAGATCTTCGAGTTTTTTTTTTTTTTTTTTTTTTTTTTTTTTTCTCATTTAGAGAGCTGGGTCACTAGTGTGACCATGTGGCTCTGGTAGGTCCCTATTATTCTATTCTAACACTAACTAACATTATTCTAACTAATTTTATTCTAACACTTAAAACTATATCTACATACTATTTATTATCTATTAACTCTATGTCTTAAATTTTTACGGACCATCCTGTACAGATCTTTTGCTGCATCGGACGTTGGGTTTGTCAAAATAATATTGACGTGTCCCAACGTCCGGTCCAGCACTTCACTTCGGATACATTCCGTCAATATATGGTAAACGTCTTCATCTTCGAGTTCAAAAAGTGAAAATCAAGTGGTGCGAGATCGTTACTTTGAAGTTTGAATCAGAATAATTAAACTAGACAGCAAAGTAGTTTTTCAATGACACGATTTGTAGGTAGCTATTTTACTTACACCTACTGTCACTAATTAGACTTGCTTGCTTAGCCTGGCTTAGCTTAGATTGGTTATCCTACTTTGTCTATGGAATGGAAATGTGAGTCCGCGCCACGTCACGTCACTTCTATAATATTTTTATCGTATTCCTCCATACTTACTTCAATTTTCATTGCTCATACTTACTTGAACGCAAAATATATTATGCTTGCATGTAGTTAAACACAATCCTGGTTGAGCCGCCTTTTTTAGGGGCCTGTGTAGTGCCAAAAGGTGCCTAATCTTTCCACCAATATCTAGGTAGGATATAGTTTGTGCCGCTACATGTATGTGTCAC
Source organism: Maniola jurtina (assembly GCF_905333055.1). NCBI lineage: Eukaryota > Metazoa > Arthropoda > Insecta > Lepidoptera > Nymphalidae > Maniola > Maniola jurtina. Next base: position 10,013,617 of record NC_060032.1, read on the forward strand.
ACACACAAGTATACGAATTTATCTTCTCTTTTTATTTAAAAATACAATTGTATGAGCTTTTCATATGGAGTTGTAGCAATAATAAGCATAATATTTGGTTAAACCATAGACTTACGAATTTTTCGCTAATGGGTTAAACACACCAGACACTGGCACGCCTATATGCCTGATTTTATTTTAAGGGTGCAGTGACAACATGCGTGACATCTTGCGCATCGCTAGCCATACACCGTCAAGTTCAATGGACGCCTCTTCAAGTCCGTTTGCAAACTTGACAGTGAACTTGAGCGTGTATGGCCAGCGTTACGTTGGTCTGTATTGCCGTAGGTATCACTCTAATATTATAAAAGCGAATGTTTGTGTGTATGTATGTGTGTATGCGTGTGTATGTATGTTACTCTTTCGCTTTGAATGATGATTTTGATGTATGCTACTTTTCATCCCGGAAAATCAATGAGTTCCCACGGGATTTTAAAAAGCCTTTATCCACGCGAACGAAGTCGCGGGCATCAGCTAGTATAATAATATGCGGGGCTGAATAAAACGTCCTTTTGAACTTTAAAGTCACAGTCGATAGTTAACTGCCTTGACTCCCGAGTCCCGGTCAACGCTTTCCTGGTTACGCAAGACGCAGACAATACGGATGTCACGTGACATCCCAAAGCTCACGACAAAAGACTAACAAGCCATTGTTCGTCATTTTCCCCGCTTCAATGAACGTCTCACGACCTTTGTGCTTAGGAAGAATAATTTGTAAAGGAGTGTTACCTTGTTTGTTTCTAAATATAATTACAAGAAAAGTAATCAAAGGACTTTCATTTGAGACTTAGGTAGAAGGTATTATAAGGCATTTGTTTTTCATTTCCTTGCTTTGTGGTTCGGACATAATATTATAATCTCTGGTACCTATTTGATCTACTTTCCTTGGCTAGTTCCTAAATTTTTACGCAAACTAAGTTGGAGTCTATAATATAAGGTTTGTTCTTGAATAAATCTCAAAATTATCTTTTATATTATTACCAGACCATACCATTCATAAGTTCTTGAAGTCAATTTTTCATATGAATCAGTAAAGCGCCTAATATTAGATCGGTAGTCTTGGTAAGAGTTAAAATAGTTTCAACTTTCAAGACCTATTAATAGCAGGGTCCCGATTTTGCGCGGAAGCCTCGCGTGGTTTTACTTGGTCTGGCAATGTGATAGTTGGAAATTTTCAAAAATTAATTTAAAAAAAAAAATAATGCTACGTGGTAGCCAGGTTTAGCGTTAGTTTTTAGTTAAGTCTAGAAGTATTGAGAATACTACTTAGTAGTATTCTTTTTTTAGAAACATTAGTTTTTAAAATTCTCACATTTTATAGCGATAAATCCAAAGTTTTTTGTCCACTGAACGCCTTTTTAGTTTAAGGACGGCAGAGTGTTGTTCCTGATAAATGTCGTTGGTAATTTCGAGTAGGTCTGAATCCAAATTGTAGCCTTTCTAGACAGATAAATTAATTATTCGCCAACGAAAAACCTTTACATCGCCATATAAAAGTGAGAGCATTCCCGAACGAGTGGGCTATTTTCCATTAGAATTCCATGAGTTTCTTGTGGGTGAACAACCGTCGCTCACAATGGGTCTACTTTCCTTACCGGGAAGCACCTTCTAAGGGACCCGGTCCGACTGGGACTCAAATACCACACGAATCAAGGCGAATGCTCACGTTTATGAATTTGCACATCCATCCTAATATTATAAATTCGAAAGTGTGTGTCTGTCTGTCTGTCTGTCTGTCTATCTGTTTGTCTATCTCTCTGTCTGCTACCTTTTCACGGCCCAACAGTGTAACCGATTTTGTCGAAATTTGGTACAGGGTTAGCTTATATCCCTGTAATCGAAACAGGCAACTTTTTATCCCGGAAAAACAAACAGTTCCCACGGGATCTATAAAAATCTAAATCCACGTGGACGAAGTCGCGGGCATCCTCTAGTAATATAATACATCTAATTGTATACAAAATTTATTTTTAACCCCCGACCCAAAAAGAGGGGTGTTATAAGTTTGACGTGTGTATCTGTGTATCTGTGTATCTGTGTATCTGTGTATCTGTCTGTGGCATCGTAGCGCCTAAACCAATGAACCGATTTTAATTTACTTTTTTTTGTTTGAAAGGTGGCTTGATCGAGAGTGTTCTTAGCTATAATCCAAGAAAATCGGTTCAGCCGTTTAAAAGTTATCAGCTCTTTTCTAGTTTTCTTGTAGAAAAGAAGGTTAGATAACCCTTAGGTTCATAATATTCAAGTGTCAATTGACAAATGTCAAGCTGTCAAGATGGACGTTGCCTAGATATACATAATTATTTATTTGAAAATGATTTGTCGGGGGTTTTGAAATTTTTTAATTTACACTTGTTAGTTGAAGCGAATCACGATTTTCAACCCCTGACGCAAAGAGAGGTGTTATAAGTTTAACCGACTGGTATAGGTACTTCTGTAGCACAAACGGATGAATCGATGTTTGTTTAGTATTTTTTGTTATTCTATTTTTACTCTATGTTTGCTTTGAATTCTGGTAAGTGGTTTTTTCTTCTGTTGTATTAACTCTATATAAATTCTATTGAACCCTATAGCCAACTTTAAATAAATCGTAATAGTTTCTGAAAAATAATATGTAATTATTTTCAACTAGAATAATTTATATCAAGTAAAAAAAATTAGTCAATCCTTTTGTCCATTTCTCAACTTTTTCATTCCTTCACATTGATTTGATTATGTTATGATTCGCCTTAAGTGGCCATAATTAAATATCATTACAACGGACCTCATGCAATCACATTCGGAAGTTTGCGAACTCCTTTTTTATGCTAAAGCTATTCATGTCTGTAGGTGTATCTAACTATACCTATTCATTCGCTCATTTATCGGTATATTTTCCAAAGATTTATTTACCCCTAGATATACGCATATGCGCAATATCACAAAATTCGCACTTTTTCTTTATAATAATTATTTCGATTTAGATTAAGGGTACTTTCTATCTCTATTGATAAAATTAATTGATAGGTATTAACATAAGTTGATATTATGCTTAAAATATCCTCTTTACTATATTTCGATGTTTTATCTTTTTTGATTTGTCTTTGCTTATATCTTTTAATAATATTTTTTGTAAAATCTGACCGGTTATTTCATCCGTGATATCAATGTAGTGGCCAATTTTTTTGTTTGTAATACTTACATAAAGCGTGAATTATTTTATCTTGATTGTCTTCGCCTCACCGTTATGAAAAAATGCGGTAACATAACGGTACAGTCAAGTTTGGAACATCCCTGATCGTAGTAAGCAATATGAGATGCAAATTTATTTTGTTTTGTTTGTAATATTTTTATCAAAATTATAGGCTGAATAGGATATTTACCTACCACTGTAACTGCCTGCTACCTAGGTATACTCAAAGTTTGCTTAGGTACCTTATACCTATCATTTAGGTAAGTAAACTAAAAGTTTTGTAATAGGTCAGCATCTTGTATTGTATCCACTATCATAATATTATTAGTTTTAGCTTAATGTTCGCCAATTATAAGCATGAGCACTTTGACCTTTACAAACCCATAAAGGTTATCGAATTTACAATAATCACGCTGCAACGGAGCAACGAATCTACGGCGTGGTTTCTTGCATAGATCTAGCTAAAGACCTGGACATAAACTACTTTTTACTTCGGGAAATCCAAAAGTTCCCACGGGATTTTTAGAAACTTGAATTCATTCGGATGAAGTAGCAGGAAATAGTAGAATACGAGTAAAATATTCATTTGCAGACAAAGCCGCAAAAAGATCTAGTCATACAAAATGCCATATTTCCTCTCGCAGGCGATAAACCGAGATAAGGCTCAAGTTACGTGGGGCGATGTTTTGAAAAACCAATTATCGGGTAGGGGCCAGATTAGGTAGGAGTAAGGTAACCATGGCGTTCGATATGTGTAGAATTGTTTCCGAAATTAATACAAAGTAACCTTTTTATCACACTAATATTATAAAGCAGAAAGTTTGTATGTGTGTGTGTGTGTGTGTGTGTGTATGTTTGTTACTCCTTCACGCAAAAACTACTGGACGGATTGGGCTGAAATTTAGAATGGAGATAGATTATACCCTGGATTAGCACATAGGCTACTTTTTATCCCGGAAAATCAAAGAGTTCCCACGGGAATTTTAAAAAACCTACATCCACGCGAACGAAGTCGCGGGTATCAGCTAGTAACTGATATACGTCCATGATTGGGCAAAGGTCCTTTGCACGGATTTTTACGGTCTTGGGCTGCTTTTGAACGGCTCTCCCTGCTACTCGCTTGGAACGTCCGCTATACAATATAGAGAGGTGTCTCCTGCGGTAGTTTCATTTTACAGTGCAGAGTTGCCGAATTCTAGCACCTTGTTGGCTCAAAGTTCTGTTCTCTCTGTTCTGTTCTGTTCTAAGCTCGAAGATACATGTCTGTCGTCTTTTACTACGGTTTTCTCCTATAAGTCCGTCATGTGCGTTATGACTTATGATGCAATTTTTGATCATTTTTTGTCCTAATAAGTGCCACTAGAAACGATCATCCTATAACAGTACAAATAACTATGAGAAGAATTAATAATAAAAGGTTTTATAGCAAAAAAAGAAACATGGAAATGAATGGATTAATTTATTATTCCCAATAAAAATGACGTGGTTCTTGGTAATCCTAGGGTGACAGCTGATCACGAAGGAGCTAATAGGGTGTTAACGTGTAACGATACTTGAGTTTTGCTCTCGAGCACTCGGAAGTTTTTGCTGGTTAAAGGTCGAGAGACACGCGTGCTTGTGTTCTTTTTCTTGCTAACTGGCTTATATCGGCGGCTGTGTAAATATTAGTGGATCATCTATAGTCTATATTAGTATAGACTATAGATGATCCACTACTACTGATGTAAAGAGGAGAGATTTATTCGTTTGTAATTGATTAACTCTGAACTGAAACTGAAACTATTTTAAAAATCAGAAAGCTGCTTTACCTAAAAGTAACATATTCAGGCTATATGTTGTGACTATAGCACATCAAACACACGAGCGAAGCCGGGCGGATCAGCTAATGTTAAGTTGATTTCATTATAATTAAGTAAGTATATTTGTTTGGAATAGGTATTTTAGTAGCTCAGATTTACAATTTTGCAGAAGCAGAACTAATTTTGTGCTTTTTTTACTTACAGGATGTACCGTAAATCCCCTTTTTGGTTTAAAAAAATTAAATAGATATTTTCCAATTTTAGGAAAATTCAGATTTTAGAGTTCTGATTTTGATTTTAGATGCAAGGTTTGCTCTGTGATCCGCTGTAGATTCGGCATTTCCAATTTTAGGCGATATCGGTATCACGCCAAAATTCGAGCAAACGTTTGCCTTAAACCAACACAGTTAGTTGCCCGTGTCACATCTGTTCATGGTTGGAGCGATTTACTTCGATCTACACTCACGAGCATAACTATGGAACTACCTACTTGTGATTCGCTACGGTCTACGAGACCTCGAACTAAGACTAATAAAGATTAATGAAAATGAAAATGGCACCGTTTCAAAGACTAATCTCTAAACAAGAAAGTGACGAGAAAGTGAAAGAATAAGGAATCGAGGATCAGAAAAAAAAAACAAAAAAATTTATAGAAACATTATTTTTTAGTCTGGAAACTAAGCATAGTGACTAAAAGTTATCGAAGTTCCCAGTTATATAGATAAATGTTTGCTTGAACTGAACGCGATCACCGCGCTACTTACTAGCCTACCATGTCACATTTGTTTATGTTTACGATCGTTCAAAGTAGATCTGCTCTATCAACAAGCCAACTGAAGTGTGTTGCTCCATTATAAACATAACCAGTTAATATGAACAAATATTTGGAAGCAATATTTAAAAGTCGTAAAAATAAAACGTTATGCAGCTGGCTTTGTAAGAAACTGTCCGCGAAACCAAACAATTTTTTAAATATTGGAACCGTAGAGGAAGTAATCAAGAGTAGCGTCATGAATAGAGCTTTCACAATGCTCTTTTTATTATCTACAGAAATGACTTACGGGGATTGCATGTACAACAAGATGATCTAGCAGATCCAAAGGATCCGCAATAAATGCAAGACGCGCACGCCATGTGTTTTTCAATACTGAAAATGGGTGTGACGTTGTGGGTTCTGGCCTTCTATTCTAATGCTTTCTTTCTTTCTTCCCCAATGACAGTTTTTCAATTATCTGTAGATTTTTAAAAACATTTTTAAGCTCTACCCAATGTATCTGATATCTATATTGAGTACCTGATAAAAACATGTATTTTCCGGCTTTGAATCATATTACATATTCAAATTACATTATATGAGAGATGAGCATTTCGTGTAGCGCTCAAATATTATAACTACAGAGATGTCTATCAAACGTATGCAGCTGGCGCTGTAAGTCTGTACCCCTCCAGAAAATGAAGCAAATGAAGGAAAACTAATTACTTAATGCCACCCAAAAAGCATCAGCGTTTTTAGAATTGTGATTCACTTTGAGAATATGAGCCTAGTAATAACCCTAATTGATAAGTTTTATCGTACCTACAGTAACGAAACAAGGAGCAGTTTTATAGATTACATCTTACACTAATGGCCTTAGTAAATCGCTTGTTTATATCATCAATTGGAATCTGAAACTAATAAATTATAGTATGAACTTGAAGTTTTATTCGACCACGATATCTATTCATAATCGATAGGTGCTCCGTCCTTAATTTATGTGGACATAACCCCGCCGCAGCATCAAGATTGAGAGCTCTTGAACCCAAAGTTCATTATAAATTCACAAATGATTCTAAGTCTTCGTGGTTTAGTTTGGTAGCATTTCTGCAGCAGTAAGATTGAGGAGTTGAAACATTGTTTTTAACTATTCATTACTAACGTGGGTACAAAACTCGTGTGCAAAGCTGCATAATCGGTACAGAAAAATGAGTCGTAATATTGGAACAAGTATAGGAAAGTGAGGCTAAATGTAGGTACTTTTTGAACTACTTAGTATATTGTAAAAAACACGGAAAATTTTCAAGTTCCATTTTAAAATCAGTTGAATGGTTCTCTCTGCATAAAGCCAGGATACATTATTTTGCTCTGTTTGCGGTTCTTTTCTGTTTGCGGTGGGTCTTTGTTTGCTTTCCTGTTCCATAAAGAAGCTTTATTATGACAGTATTTCCTAGCGCCGCGCTTGTATTTGTTTTAGAGGACGCGCCATAGCTCATTTCTTGTTTTACACCGCGGGAGATAATGACAAACTAACTTTATGAAGCAAGGTTAATTAAATGAATGTAATAAATGAATCGATATATTTATTCTATTAGTTTTCAATACAATTGCAATATCAAGGATGTCGTGATTCGTGAAAGAGTCTAAAACAAAATTCATAAATCTATTAGGATCTCACGATATGTTTTAATAGTTAAAAACCGGCCAAGTGCGAGTCGGACTCGCACACGAAGGGTTCCGCTTCATCGTACAAGAAATTTCAAACCAGTATGATAAAAACAAACATTTAACATGTTAAATTCTTGCAACAAACTCGTAGCAGTGCAAGAGTTTTTGCAGTAAAACATAATAAGGAAAAGCCAAACGAAATATAAAAAAAACATACCTTAGATGAGTACGAGGTTGAGAAAGGGACGTTATTATGCATTTTGGTCCGAGAAGAAGCCCAGAACAAAATTCGGTCATCATGCAACCTGATAACTACACTCTCAGGCTATTTTAGAGAACCTAATATTATATTTAATTCCTTTAATTTCTCCTCTGTACTCAAAAATACCCTCATGTCGCACCAATTTCAATTTGTTGATTTATTTCTCATAAAAATTCCACAGGAACGTCAGCGATTCCTTTACGGTCCTCTTCGGTCCCTGTTCAAATCCCACTTATTAAACTTCGCTCTTTATGCCCTCGTAAATAACACGTTATGAGTTCAATGCTTTCAGTTAATCCCGCTCTTGTTTTACCGGAAAAAATGTTTGCATGTTTAGTAAAGTTTTAGTAGGTACCAATTAGGCTGGCAATTACATTTTTCAAATCGAAACCGGATTAGACTTTATAATTTATTCCTTTTTATAATATTTTTTAATATGTACAAAGTATCGAACAAAATATACAAAAAAACCGTGAATGCGTTACCTTTTTTTGAGTACCTAATCGGTACCTACTACTAACTATTGACACCATTGACCGATGATATCAGCTGTGCTTTTAATTTCGGAAACAGATGGTGTAAATACAAATGGTGAAAAATATTCACACCATCCTTAGGTAATAATAATTACAGACATAGATGAAGAATTTTCTCATGTAATGTAGAAAATTCCCTTTCTGTAAATCTCCAGATCTTTTCGAGAATATAAACGTTTTTTGAATTTGATACGCCAGAAGACACCCTCGGTCGTTTTGACCTTACAGATGGCTCGCTTCGCTTCCCATCTCTCACCTTTGCTCAACTCAGCTTTATGGTCTCGCTTCATTCAGGATTTCATTCACGAGCTTTAAAAGGACACTCTAGGAGTAGGATAAACGAGACTGCCTGGAATCGAGGTGATCAAATTTTGGTCTGGGCCACAATCGATCTAATTCAATGCTTTGGAATAATCCTATCAACTCTTTTTTTTTTTTCTCTCTCGTCTGGCTTTTACAATGATTAGCCAATGTCAAGTTTGCAGTTATTTGTAACAAGTTAGCTAAACTATACAAGTATGGACCCCGTCTGTGCCGGCGCTCGCCGACATACGCACACCACCCCCTTAGAGCGCTTTCCAGTCAGTTTTAACAAAAAAAAACACTCCAAAAAGTCACAACACGCGCGCCAGCAAACGCCACCACAGACGAAGTCCACTCCTATCAACTCTACATCCAAGTCATTAGTGGATGGTGGCAATATTTTTCACTCTCCATCAGTACCTGTAATTATTTTTCGTGGATAGTACCAATGGACACCTAATTGAGTATTATACTTGTACCTTGAGCCTTAAACTTTCCAAAACAAGTAGATAAGTATTTTAATTTTTTCATACAAAGAGTAAATCACAAATTCCAAAACCTTCCGAGGTGCGAGATCTGATATCTTAATACTATCATCTCTTTTGTGGATTGGAAGCTTAGCCTTAACATGGATCTGCCTTGCTTAGAAATTCATATAATATGAATTGTAGGATCTACTTGATTACAGACTTTAATACTTTACTAGGTACTTTATGCCAAAAGTCTATAATTACTCGCTACAAAACGACTAGAAGAGGGGCCACTGTAATTAATCAAGTTGTAAAGAAGTAAAGCCTTTTGATAGCCTTTTGTTAGTACGTAGGTAGTTACGTTTAAGTATGAAAATAGCACGCGAGCTTTCTACACAATGAAGTTATGACACTCGTTATTATAGGTCCTGCTTGTCTCAACGTTAACTGTTAAGAGGGCTCTCTCCGTCACTCGTTTCCACTCGTTTCATACAATCGTAGTTCCAATTTCATTTGAATATTAAGCAACCAAAGTCCATGAAATTTTGCACATATATTCTAGAAACTAATATCTATGTCTGTGGTTTTCCAGATTTTTGTTAAAATATTCGGTTTCAAAGTTACGCGGTCTTAAAATTTTCATACAAATCTTTGAGCCCCTGTAATTTTAAAACTACATATTTTTAGAAAAATCTAAAACACCACAGACACAGATATTAGTTTCTAGAATATGTCTGGAAAATTTCATGGACTTTGGTTGCTTAACATTCAAATGAAATTGGAACTACGATTGTATGAAACGAGTGGAAACGAGTGACGGAGAGAGCCCTGTTAACAGTATAAGTATTTTATAACCATATATTATACTTCCTGGTAGTTAGTGATTTGTTTAACCATAATATTGTTTAGGTTCATCTCTGTGCGGTTATCTGGTTCCTATAGGTCCTCTTCATAGCAAAAGGAGAGACAACGCCCATCACAACCTTTTGGCGGGCACATGCTTTACCTCCTTTCTCTGAAAGCTTCTGCGCTTCCGCTATGATCAATTATTTTAACCATGCGTTTCCAGGTTGACTGGTGCTATTTCTATCACGTTTTCTATGCATTCTAGTTCACAGCCTTTCCGGAGATCTAGCCCTCTACGCAGAATGTAGCCAATTGTCTTATTTTAGACTTACCTACTTTGTCCCATCTTGACCATTTCATGTTTATCATGGTACGTACCCTTAAGTTACTTACACTATATTGATCAAATCTTACTCAAGATTCTGATTTCTGACTTTCAACTTTATTTTGTGCATACTACGGTGTTTTTATTTATTTTTTGCACATACCTTCCTATGTCTTCAAAACAAGAGTGGTGTAACTTCCAATTAAGATTATGATTGTATTAAAGTGCTATATATACGCTATAAAATATGTAGCTAGCTGTACTTCACCTAAAAATGTATTCACTGCACCGAAACTGGACCATGCTTCATTGATATGCATTGAGCAATTAGTATCTTTTAACAAATACAGATGCCGCGAGGCATAGTTTGGTTTCATTTATGTCTGAAATAAATTGCCGTCACAAAATCTAATCGAGTGTGTTAGTTTTGATAAGTTAAACCTAAATTGCGTGGACAGGATAATTTTCTGAACTAATATAACTTTCACCTTATATTATGAGTTTACTTGAAAAATACAGCCAGTATACCACACCTGGTGTCCACTTGGTGGCGCAACCAAGGTATTCTCCTTAGAGCGTACTATGTATACATTTTGTTGGTAGCAAGATTTGGTTGCGCCACTACTGGTGTCCAGTGAGATAAGATTAGCATTTAAACGGAGTAACATATAAACGTGATATTTAAATCCTGAATTTTCAGTTAAATGATAATTGATTGACTACCGGAGTTAGAGTCAATTCAAATGTATCAGTTATAAAATAATAGGTTCAACATAATAATGAAAATGTCGGGAAGTTCGTACCTATTTTGTACATAAATCTTTTTCCGTAAATACAACAACAGCCAACAGCAATGTCTACTTTAGAAACTTCGTATCTACAGATTATTAAAATATACTTTGTGGGAAACTAAAACATTTATGATGCTTGGATGAAAAAGAAATTTGGCATCAAATACATTTATCATTTTACTTACGAGTAGGTACAAGAAACATCAAATAATCGAGGCAGGGATATAATAAATCACGATACATTTGTACGATGAATCGCATATCCATCAATTTCCACTTACACAAATGGGACAGTGGAAATTCTGTGACACTTAGTTGTTACACTCTACTTGCTTTTAATATAAAATGTGCTTTTTCGTTGATTTGAGGCTTGAGGGCCTAAGTGTAAGCGTTTTTATAGTCTTCTGAAATGAAGATTTCAGAAGACTTTATGTCCCAAACTATACTAATTGTATCACCATAAGTTAACATTGATGGTTTTAGGAGAATTCTCAGTGTCAACCATCAACAGAAGGTTTAAAATCGACTAAAATAGTTCTGCATAGTAGGCAGAATATTTTACGTACATACAGGACTCTTGAACTTAGATTCTCGAGGAATCGATGCCTTGCAAACCATTTTGCAGATTTTTAATGTGATAGTATCATACTTTGTAAGCACAAATTCACGGTTTTTAGATTTTGCCTTTACTTGTGCTATAAGATCTACCTACCTGCCTTTCATGATTCTAGTTCAACGGGAATTAGCCTATAAGTTTTTCTAGACATACACGACAGGCAGACGGACAGAGACAACAAAGTGATCCTATAAGGGTGAGGAACCCATTTCCTTTTGAGGTAGGGAACCCTAAAAATCTCGTCAAACACAACTAGCTGAAGCATCTATTGAAATAATTCTGGGTACGCATCAATACGTGTTCGGAAACGCATATTCGAGCGTTTTCATAATAAATCACCAGTTACTTTTAGATGTTCCACGAATAGTTTAATCTCGGTTAACAAGCGAATAGGGAATAGTTGATTTTTTAACTGCTGCGCGCTGCAGTGCATTTCCGTGTTGGTTTTACCATGAAAATTACTATTCACCTTTTTATTTTAAACTCATTTTTTATTTTCCAAGTGTAATACGAGTAGGTACATACCAACTTTTTAACCCCAATGCAAATAGAGGAATGTTATAAGTTAAACGTGTGTATCTGTCTGTCTGTGACATCGTACCGCTCAAATATATTTTATAATTTCTAACTGGTCTGGTCTGGTGGGAGGCTTTGGCCGTGGCTAGTTACCACCCTACCGGTAAAGCCGTGCCGCCAAGCGATTTAGCGTCCTGGTATGATACCGTGTAGAAACCAAAGGGGTATTGGTTTAATAAAAACTGCCATACCCCTTCCAGGTTAGCCCGCTTCCATCGTCATCATCACTTACCATGAGGTGAGATTGCAGTCAAGGGCTAACTTGTATCTGAATTTAAAAAATCTATATCCGATATAGCAGTCAGATAGGATTTACAAAAAAATATCACTTATCGAATATTTCCATTCGGATGCCCGAGCCACCCCCATTGTCTCGACAGAAGCCTAAACTGCTAAAAATCAGTTTCTTCAGTTGTTCAGATGCTGAAAAGAAGCAATCGCTGAGTCGACAGTAACTCAGCCTCCATTCAAACGTTTTTAATATTTCGTCTGACGGTTTTAGATATTCCATAAATAGTTTAATTGCGGTTAACAAGCTTCCAGTTTCTTTGATTCTTTCTCTTTTACTATTCTAGGGGTTTTTGTTGATTTTACTGTGTGAATGGATTTATTTCAAGTTTATTTTTGTTAATACATGCTAGCCTATCTGTGTCGTAGCTGGCTACAACATTAGAGTCTCTTCGATTATAGGTACTTAAAACTCAAACGTAAACTATTGTTATCAATCTAAAAGCAGTGCTATCCTGTTATTATATTCACGACAGAAAAGTATAGCACTAATTTTGAACCGGTCTATTTAATTAAAATTTAATTAAATATGAATACGAAAATTTTTTTGTTTGATGGTGGCTTCAATCACGCCGCAACGCAGGATCGGATCGACGTGATCCTTACAGCTTAAAGTTTCGTACGTTGGGTTTTCTCTATATTTAACATAGATTATTCTGTATAACATAGATTAAATAACTTTAATCAATGCAGATGAAGTCGGTGCATTATGCTAGATTTTTTTTGCACAAATAAGTAATTTATTAATACATTCCTGAAGTTTGCGGCATCTTTTAAAATATTCATAATTACTTTCCACTCTATCGCGCTCCACAAAGTTGGCATAGGCTAAGAACTGGCACTTTAGATCTGCAGTTGTTATCTGCAGTGCAGCTACTGCTTTGAGACTAACTTTCTTTGTTTACGTCGCTCCCATTTTACCTACTACCTACCAACCTACTAGGTATAGCTACTTAATCCATCCATCAGCCTGTATGCGTCCACTGCTGGACATAGGCCTTTCCAAGAGCGCGCCACCAGCACGGTCCTCCGCCTTCCTCATCCACCCGCTCCCCGCCACCTTCTTCAGGTCATCGGTCCAGCGGGCAGGAGGTCGTCCCACACTGCGCTTACCGGTACGCGGTCTCCACTCCAGAACACGTCTGCCTTACGAACGAGCTACTTAATAATCAACACTATTATAAAATCTTCTGCATACATACCTAAAATCTATAGCTTTCTATCATTATTAAAAAGTAGCTTTTTCCCATGATGTCCTTCTGGTTTTCAGTTCTTTGAAGATCTTTTTAGAGTTCCTGAAAATATTTTCATAGGAGGACTTTACGAGGATAGGTTAGTAGGTATATAAAACACACTAAGTTTTTAAAGGCGAAAGTTAGTGTTTGTGTCTGTGTGTGTGTTTGTAAGTCAGGGCACGTCTTTTATATAATATAATAATAGGAGGTTGTAGCAAATAATGTACTGCAATGTAATGAGTGTTCTGAAAGATTTTTCATCTCATTTATTCGAAAACAAATTAGAGCTTTTGTAGTAAATAGGGTCGCGCAGGATTATTGATTGCCACAACTTTTTTTGGCCTCAAGCCATTTATAGTAATTTAAATTTAATTATAATAAATGCTTTGTAAGTTTAAAACTTGGCAAAGTTTAAATGGGGAAAGTACATTATGAGAAAAGTTAAACATTCAAAACAAAATGTTTCAAGTAGCGCCACGGTTTATATTCTTTTCTTACTTTGTTCTATTCTTTTCATTTCATTATTTCTTATTCTGTTCATCTCGTCGGCGGCCGCGCACCCGAGCGGTCGTGTCGACTCGATAACGCGTCTCCGTGCCGGTTTACGTCCCCCCCGCTCCCCGCGCCCCTCCGGTGTTAGTTGTACTCGCCTCGGCGCGTGCCGAGACTCGAGGAAGCGACCGGGCAATTTGCGTGCGAGCAAACCTACCCACCCGCAACGGGTGACGCGCGGAATTTCTGCAAGTTTTTAATTATAAAAACTCTGCAGAATCCCCTTTCTAAGTTGCCAATACCCTACTATCACCTGTGGGTGCGGTTTTTTCATTTCGTTATTTCGTTGTTCTTGCTCGCGGGCGCCTCGTGCTGGGCCTCCCACCTGGGTCTCACCCGGCTAGGGTTGCACGCGCTGAGAGAACAACAAACCGCACCTACACCTAGGGTAGCAATTACACTTACATGACTTTTATTATACATACATCATAACACACCTAATTGACCTATCATGTCGGATAGAAGTGATTCTCCCCCGTTAGACCAACGAAGCAGGAGAAGGCTGGCTCGGTCCGGAATTCCCCGGTCTGATGCTCGGCGTGACGTTGCTAACCAACCGGTTGCTGCGTTCTTGCCAACAGCTGCCTCCCTGACTGCAGAGGTCCGCACGGAAGCCGAAGATGCCTTCGCTGCAAATGTAGCTGCGTCTACATTGTGCGCAGAAGTTGATGTGCGCTCCAAGCCTGCGACCTCCGACCTGCTGGATCATGGCGATAGAAGTCAGTGGACACAACCACCGTTGGCGCCTAAACCACCACCATCAGGAAGCGAATTACAGCCACCATCACAGCCGCTCAAAACTTACCTAGCTGCACCAAAGAACGTGGCACAAACCATCTCCACCATCTATCCACCACCATCTCCATTCGAGTCATCAGAATCCGAGAAAAGCGGTGGCGCCAACCGTGCCGTCACAGCTGACGTAGTTGCACATACTACATCTGGCACAGAAATGGCCAAGCGTGCCAGGCCGGATACCTCATCATCATGGTCTGATGACCAGGAGGATAAGCGGGTGAAACTTAGTCACGTTCCCACTTTGCTGCCACCCGAATCCGCCGCATCGCGGAGCCCGGCGAGAAGCCTTTCACCACCAGAGGCACCTCCCATGGCACTAACCTCAGAAAAGTCTCCATTACTGGAAGCGCCCCCCTCTGCTTCTGAGTACCTCACCACACATCTTGAGCCTCCCCGCTCCCCAACAGCACAGTCAACCGCACACTTCGAGTCCTCTAGCTGGCCAAAAGACTCAACCAGCTATGCAGGACTCGCCTCACCCACTAGCAGAGACGTAGACATGGAAGTGTCCCAGCATACTGCACCGCAGCCGAGTACGTCGTACGCTGCGACCGCAGCCATGCCGGCCGCACCACGAAACCCTCCGCCACGTACCGCAACTACCGCTGCTGCCTCACAGCCAGCACCACGATCCTCCTACCCGCCTCTGGTCGTCGAGTGCTTACCCAACTGGACGAAGCACTTTGAAACCTTAAGGCGAGAGCTTGGACATGCACCTAACGCGCGCCCTCTTGGCCGGGGCGTTCGATTCCTTCCAAAATCAGCAGATGAGTTCAGAGTTGTACAGCGGTACCTAACACGTGCTGCAAACCAGGATTCCACGATATCCTGGTTCTGCTACAGTCCTGAGACTGAACGGCCCACGAAGGTGGCTATCCGAGGGCTACCCTGGGATACACCTACAGAAGAGGTTATCGCGGCGCTCCGAGACCTTGGGTTTCCAGCTGAAAATGCACGTGCCATTCCTCCACCACCTGGAAAGCATGGCTGCATATATTTCGTACAGTTAGCGCACCTAACCCAAGAAGAGCTCCGTGATCTATATGCCATTGTTGAGCTCTTATACATGCCAGATATCACGGTGGAGGCGTGGCGCGGATCAAACAAGCCTCCCCAGTGCCACAGATGTCAAGCCTTCGGCCATGCATCTACTAACTGCCATCGACCGCAACGGTGCGTACGTTGCGCCGGAGAACACCCTACCCGTGACTGCCAGAGGTCCCGGGAAGATACGCCAACCTGTGCCAATTGCGGACAAGCTCATGCTGCGAACGACAAGAGATGCGTACACTACAAGAGAGAAGCGAGGAGAAGGGGTATTCTTCCCATCCCACCCCCACCCCGTGCATCTCAGAGACCTCAGCAACAGCGGCAGACGAAACAAACGGCCTCCGCACCTCCCACTGTACCACCACCTACTGATGCTGCAAAAACAACTCCCGTCATGCAAAACTCTCCACCAGCTGGCGTTGACATCGTGAGGAATGAACCCATAAGGGGTCCTACAACCCTTGCGCCGCCCGCCAATCCACCAACTGAGAGAGGACAGATTCTCCGTAAAAAAAAGAAGAGGAGAAATCGAGCCGCCCGTCCTCTGCGCGCCGAGCCAGCGGCTGCCTCCACGCCTCACTCGAGACAAACAAGGGAGGAGGCCATTGTTCACCTCCCACCCGCCCAAGAACACGCCCAAATGCCCACTGAATCTACTGTTCCAGTATCCACCCAGCTAACCACTCTAACAAATACCCAGATCTGGGCGAACCCACAGACGATCGCTCAGCCCACCACTCCAGCTTCAGTTCAGGTGCCAACCCAAGCACCCGCACGACCAATGCAAGTGCCTATACAAGGAATCGACCAACCGATTCCTAAACAGCTCGCCCAACAACCCACGCAACCACCCATCTCAAGACCCTCTCAGCGCCACGCCCAACAGCCCACTCAAGGCCCACCAACTAACACTCTATCATACACATGCCAGGACCAGGGGGAAGCGCAAACCAACCCGGACGTCATGGCCATAGTCCGGGTTGTGGTGGAGGCTCTTATGACCGGCCTCACAGCGTACCTTCAGGGCCAGGGCGTAATGCCAGCGATTGCAGCAGGAATAGCCGTTCTAACACGACACCATTCTTGCTGAAAATACTGTACTGGAACCCAGGTGGTATTAGAGGACATGTCCGTGAGCTAACTACACTCGCCCAGTCGCAGGACGTCCATGTTATCCTCCTGGGTGAGACGAAGCTCGCGGAACACGTTGAGCTCCGAATCCCAAATTACTTCGTGTACCGGCGCGACGAAGTCTCTCCCCGAGGCTATGCCTACAGAGGAACGGCAGCCCTGGTGCGGAGGGACATTGTACACGATGAGCTGGAACATGCACCGTACAGATCCCTGCGTACGCAAGGAGTGCGTGTTCAAGCCGGGGAGGAGGAGCTTAAACTATATGCCGCCTACAAACCTCCGAACACAACTTTCTACAGCACCGATATCCAGACACTTTTCGAGTCGCAAGGCCCCACACTAGTCGTGGGTGACTTAAACGCTAAGCACCAAGCCTGGGGCTCGCGTGTCAATACCACGACCGGAAGGCAGCTACTCGAAGACAGTGAGCGCCACCATTATGGTATTTTGGGACCAGGATCACCGACCAATATACCATCCAACCATCACCACCAGCCCGACGTCTTGGACATCGTGTTGCACCACCAGATTGACCATCCCATCAGTGTCGAAACCTTATATGACCTCGACACTGAACACTTGCCTATACTTGTCACGCTGAACCTTCGGCGCGACTTTACTATACCGCGACCTCCCAGAACTACAACAGACTGGGAGAAGTACGCCAGCGCGTTGTCGGAGTTTGAGCTGGCAGGACCAATATCGACCCCAGTGGATGTTGACCGGGCTGCTCGCACAATCATGGTAGCCATACAAAACGCCAAAGATGCGGCAACGACCACTAAACCACACGCTGGCCGAAGGGATCTACTGCCGAGCTCGCTCCGAGACAAGCTTGAGAAAAAACGTGCCCTACGCAAGCTTTGGGCGCGTACTCGCTGTCCGAGGGTCAAGCGTGACCTCAACCGTCTTACAGAGGAGTTGGCACATGCACTCAGCGCCCGCGAAGATGACGCCTGGGAGGATATTATCGACGCGGCGTCAGAGTCAGATACCACCCTGTACCATCTCTGTAAGACTCTTACTGGAACTACCACACCCGTCTATCCTCTGCTAGACCGTGAAGGTAGACGAAGGTACTCCGCCATTGACAGAGCAGAGATCATGGCGGAGCATATGGAGGGCCAATTTACCCCTAACCCATCGGCCATCGATGACACCACGTCCAGACATCACACAGCGATCTACCAACAAGTGGAAGATTTCCTGTCGGTCCAGATACCTCCGCTCCGGGGAGAAGATTACATCTCCCCATCTGAACTGAGAAAGGCCGTCCTCAGACTACCGAAAAAGAAGGCACCAGGCCCTGACAGGATCCCGATCGCCGCGTTACAACAGCTGCCTCGAAGAGCTCTCGTAGCACTGACGAGAATCTTTAACGGGGTACTCCGTACCTCACACTTTCCTGAGACCTGGAAGCTGGGAAAGATTATCACTATCCCCAAACCAGGGAAGGACCGCCGCCTGCCAGGAAGCTACCGTCCGATCACTCTACTGTCGCACATTGCCAAGCTGTTTGAGCGTCTATTGCTGCGAAGGCTCACTCCCCATTTACAACCGAGGGATGAGCAGTTTGGCTTTCGCAGCAATCATTCCACGACGCTCCAGCTGGCAAGAGGACTACACCACATCGCCAGTGAGAAGAACAGAGGGTACTGCACCGTCGGGGTCTTTCTCGATATAGAAAAGGCCTTCGACCGCGTGTGGCACGCCGGACTCCTGGCGAAACTTCTCTCTACTAACTTGCCACCCGCGATCGTGCGGCTGGTAGCATCATACCTGGAGGGCAGGTCTTTCTATGTATCAGTGGAAGGCGTGGACTCCCAGCCTCGCCCAATACGCGCCGGAGTACCCCAAGGCAGCTGTCTGTCACCATGTCTGTACGCGGTGTATACAGACGATATCCCTACCCTCGCCGGACATCTGCGCGAGGGGGAGGAAGACGTACTGTTGTCACTCTACGCTGACGACAGTGCGTATCTTGCGTCGTCCTATCACCAAATCGTGGCCACTAATCGCATGCAACGCCTGTTGAACCTGCTTCCTGAATGGCTGGACAAATGGAGAATGGCTGTCAACGTGGGGAAAACAGCAGCCATTCTGTTCGGAGTTCGGAAGCCGCTACGTCAGCTCCAACTTCGAGGCCAGGGCATAGAGTGGCAGACTTCGGTGTGCTACTTGGGGTGCCGCATCGACTGTAACCTAAACATGGTTCCCACGGTGGACCACGCCGTGAACCACGCAAAGGCGGCCACGTCGATGCTGTACCAAGTCCTCACCTCAAGACTATCACCGAAGACCAAACTTCGAATTTACGGAGCCTATGTCCGTTCGCGCCTGACGTACGCGGCCCCTGCGTGGTACGCTCTTTGTTCGGCTTACCAGAAGCGCCGGCTACAGATTCAACAGAACAAGTGCCTGCGCCTGATTGTAGGAGCTCCGAGGTACGTCAGAAATGACGTCATCCATCGTGATACCAAGACGCCCACCGTGGAGGAGTACGTCCACGCACTTGCGCGGCGCATGTTTGCCCGCGCGGACCATGGACCGTACATACACCTCCGTGGGATAGCACCGCTACAACACAGACCACCCAATGGGCGTCCTCTACCTCGTGAGCTTCTGCAGTCACCCGCACCAGCGCAACTTGCTGGTGAAGATGATGACGACGAGGACGACGCAAGCATAACTGGACCTGACAATAGCCCCGTGCGCGATGGCGAGTCCATCGCCCACAGTACGGGGGCCCTGGATCCAACACACATCCGAGACCTCGAGGCCCAAAGCCAAGAAGGCAGGCCTTAGCCGATAACGGCTTAAAGGACGTTACCGGGGAAGTGTTCTTCCCCGCGCCACACCCGGGCAAGGAGGCCACGCCTCGAGGCCCGTACCCCCGTCTTGACATAGGTCAGATGGAGAAGACCCCGCTGCTGGTATTCTTTTCTTATTCCTTAACTAGTTTTTACTTTTTAGACTTTAGATCCCTTTTAATTAGAATTTTTAGTTCCCGTAAGTTTTCCCGGGAAAAAGTAGCCCAGATAACTTTTGCATTTTTTTTTGTATGGTTAGAAACAAACTACTTCTTGGGCCAATAAGACAAGTTACTTAGTACATAATTTATAAATGGTTTGATTGTAAACAGTCCGTTCGTTGAAAATAATGGCAGTCATTATTGAGAGGTATGAATAGTGACGCAAAGATGGGGCGAGAGCGTGCTCACCCTCTTACTACAATACAAAATTATATTTCTATGCGAGAGGTAACCATTCATAACGGATGAGTTATATTTTTAATTTTCAGGAATAGAAATAACGGAAAAATGACAATGGCTTATAATATATTTGCTCTGTTACTCAGATTGTTTATACCTCCTCTTATTCTTCTTTTGCTAGGTTAGTTTCGTCAGCATTTCAACTGATAGACGTGTAAACTTGTGGCCATAGGTTTCTTGTAAAAATTTTGACAATACATGGTCTATTCACCCAATATTG
Organism: Maniola jurtina; assembly: GCF_905333055.1. Lineage (NCBI taxonomy): Eukaryota > Metazoa > Arthropoda > Insecta > Lepidoptera > Nymphalidae > Maniola > Maniola jurtina. The sequence continues at coordinate 10,034,322 of NC_060032.1, forward strand.
CGTTTTCTGGCGTTAGGTCGCTTTATCAGCATCTTGGTATACCGAGACGTCTATTGGTTCTTGTCTGGCGGTACTATGGAATCACTTAAGCTTTGCAACCGTTGAGCCATATTGCTTATTTTGGTTTGCCTACGATTCTCCTTGTAAACGTACGTAAACAAGTCAGATAGGTTTATTTACGTACGTTTATGAGGAGGATTATTTTTGTAAACAAATCAGATTTGTTTACGAAAATAATCCTTCGAGAATCCTCCATCATCCACTAAGTGACTTTGAGCTTTCTGCTCAGTTTTATAGGAAGTTTCGGAGCCATAATTTAGTCTATATCTGAAAAAATCTCATTTTCAGGAATTTAAGCTTAAGTACTTTATCCTAATAATTATAAAACACAAAAATGTTTCTACCTATGTCCGATATAGACTTTAAAACCATCCAACCCATGTGCCCCAAACCAGTTTAATTAGAAAGGCAACAGTGCGAAGATGATTTTAGACCACTAAAACAATGCATTAGGCACATTCTTTCTTTAGCGTAGTAGCACATATCCGCTAATACATAAGGGTATCCGCTTTCTATATTTTAAGTCATATCAACTCTTAAACTATACTGCCTTATGACCCTTGTTCACAAAGGTAAGTAATTATAAAAAGCATGTAAAAAAGTAAGAAAATCCTTTGTATCAGCAGGAGGTTGTTTACTGAAACCCTCCAGTGTAAATTATTTCACCGTAGCTTGTGGGACTGATTTAACGAGATAAGTCGCGAACCCTTCTAAAGGTAGTGCATAATGTCATCCCGCTAATGCAAGGGATCCCCGACACAGATGGCACCAGTGTTTATATCATACAGGATGTTGGGAGTTGCTCTTTTTGCGTTCACTTAATTTTGAAATGACATTTTTATCCAACTTTTTGTTAGTTTTCCCGTGTTCTTGTGCAGGTTGACTCCAATTAGAAGGTTACAATAACAGAATGCAGTAATTAAAAGTCCTCTTACTGCCAAAAGTGCAAACCAAAAGATGTAGACAAATGAGTATTTAAAATTTACGTTAAATTTTGTTTATAAGCTGTTTTGAGTTTTCATGACCAAGAGCCCAACTTTAATATCCTAATATTACAATTATTAGAATATATAAAAATTTACATAATATAGAAAATTCGCACGCAAGTTGGACCCGCTCTTTTATTAGTGTTATTTCAACCCTACCCACTTCAGAACCTTTTCAGGATTCCTCGATATTATTTGCTTTCTCAATTGAACACAATTAGTCCTTGAAGTTCACTTCTTGAAATAATAAAGGTGCGCAGTTCAATTGCATTTGAAACGTTCGGAGTCTTTTGTTTACACCCTGTGCATTAGCATTGGCATTCGCTGCATCCCGCGCGATCACTCGGAAGGGGAAAAGGCCCTTCTCAGTCCTCGTCGAATGCCGTCTATCGTTCAGACGCAATGTTCGTGCGTGCACGCGTGCTATAGTGCACTGCGCTTGACTCGCAGCGCGTCGCGTGTTTATGACAAATCCGTATCGAAATATTGTTTATGTGCAAACTTGCAGCAAAGTAGGTCTATTTATACCCGTGTAACCGTGTCTAGTCGTGAATATAAGTGGGCTGAAGTTAGTGGACGCAATGGAGATGGTTTGATGTTTATTTTAATTCGGTTCAAGTTAATTTCGAGTGGCCGGTCGTTTTGTTTACATTGCGGCGTGATTCACGTCAACTCGGCGACTTGACTGAAACTAAAATTGTTCGGTTTTGTTTTTGAGTTTCGTTATTTCTATCAATAGCGCTTTGTTCTGTTTATTGGTATGTAAGCATGAGGCTTTGGATAAAATAGATTTTGATATCGTTAATCCTATTAGATCTTTCTCTGTTCATACACCTTGCATTTTTGTTTTTCTAGTTTCTACCAACTTATTAAGTTTCTATAGCAACAAAAGTATATGTATTGAATAGGTAGGTAGGTAGGTTCTTCCTCTTGTAATCCAATCCAATCAATGAATGATTAATAAATTTGTTTTATTGCAGGTAGTTCTAAATAAATAATATGACAAATTTATAACCATTCAAGTTACCTACGTGATTTAATAGAAAGTTTAGCGTCCTATCCCACTACGATTTTTATACCAGCCCAAATAATAAAAGGATTGAGTAGGTACCTATACCTACTTACTTCCATTAGCTTAGTAGGTTACCTACCTACCTATTAATTTTAATTTATTTAGGTACGTAACTCTATTAAGTAAACTTATTGTATTAAATAAACTTAAAATTGTATATCACTTGTAACAACCTTCCTATACTTATAAATTGCCTACCTACCTGCATAGAATAATCTTTTATTCTATGTGTGAATGTTTTGCTTACCTACGTATCTACTTAGGTACCTACTTTGTTTGAAATCAAGCTACAGGTAGGTACCTCTGTACGTAAATAGCTAAAGACGCTAAGTCTTAGTAAGTTTCATAAGATTTATTAATAGTCTATTTATATCACTCGAACAAGCACCAAAGCTCGTTTTGCAATACGCAGGACCGTAGGTGTAAAGTATTTGCAATTGTATAGTGTTTGAGCCTCGAGGTGGCTTGTACGAAGTCGCGTTTTACTTATTGCTTCCACCAGCCCAACTTTAAGGGCTTGGGAATACACAACGCGCGACGATTTCGTGACTTTTGGCTCAGTCATAATTGCTCATTGCTCATCGCATGTTCGAAATGTTCGCACGACTAGACTGTGCGAATGAACATACTGGCATATCTATTGTATGTCCTGATTGACGGTCGTGCGATCTTGCAATGCGACCAAATTGTTCTATTAGCAGTTTCATCGGACGATGAAATCACATCGCAAGCGATGGACAATTAGCAAGGCGCCTTAGAAGTTTAGTGATGCACCTGCATTCATACTGCAGAAATGCACAGGGGCCGTCTTGATAACACCACACTCTAGTATATTTTCGCTTTTCATATCGTAGGTACGCACACGTGTTCATTGTTACATTTTGTGGTAAGGTCCTTTCATGGTGTGTCGCTATCGCGCTATACGCGCTATGAATGCCCAAGCCTTAGGTTGGTCCGGTATCTTACGCCCACGATCGCGGTTTGCGGCTTGCAAATACATTTTACATTTCATTAAAAGTAAAATTATCTTCAATCTCATTTCAAGCATTATTTATTTATCTAAGGTACCTAGTTACCGATTTGATTAAGTTATTTTTCTTGAATTAGTTTTTTACCATACTTACTTGTAGTAAAACTTATCAAATTATTCGGGTAGAGAATCTCTAATCAAATAAACTAGAGAAAATTGAACTAAGCTTCAGCTTAGCTTACAATTTATTATAGTTTACAATATTGAAACAGGGGGTTTAAATAAAAAGAGCAAATCAGTATAATCGCACTAATTTATTTTATCACTTCACTCAACACACTAATAATTACTCTCATTTATTTGTATAAGTACATATACAATTATTTACGTATACAATTTACACTTATTTATATATTAGTTTAATATTTATTATTCAGATACAAGTTAGCCCTTGACTGCAATTTCACCTAGTGGTAAGTGATGGTGCAGTCTAAGATGGAAGCGGGCTAACCTGGAAGGGGTATGTCAGTTTCAATTAAACCCATACTCCTTTGGTTTCTAGTTTTTACACGGCATCGTACCGATACGCTAAATTGCTTGACGGCACGGCTTTGCCGTTATATTCCCTGCTAGAGAAGATAAATCCTATTTATTTTCTTGTTTAATATTTAGCTCTACTGATAGAATTACTTGTAAATACATATTTCAAAGTAAACATAGAGACAAGCATAAGGTAAAAGCTACTTAGGTAGGTAACTATTCACTTACGAAAAATAACAAGAATGATCTAAGTATTTAAACTAACTTGAATCCAACAGGCGACAAGACTTTAGACTAAGTTGCAACTCCTCCAAACTTACTAACCAGTAACAACAATAAACTCGTGAACACTTTGAGATTGCAAAATGCTTTGAAGCTTATCAGTTTGTTGCAAGTTATCTGAAATTGAAACTAAAGTCACAACTTCTAGACCACCTGTGGCATGACTTCATTTAGTATCAAGTTTCAATTCATTTTATGTCTTCTTGCGAAATATTTATTGCCTACTACCTAGATGTCGCCCGCGACTTCGTCGGCGTGGATATAGATTTTCAAAAATCTCGTGGAAACTCTTCAAGTAAAAAAAAGTAGCCTATCTGTTAATTCAGAGTATAAGTATAATCTTCGTTCCAAATATCAGATATGTAAATCTATTTAGTCATTGTGGCGTGAAGGAGTAACAAACATCAAAACATCTAGACTTTTACATATTTGTAACATTATTAAATATACATAATTATATACCTACCTATTAGCAATAGGAATAGAATTTGCAGTTTTCCGTGACTTGGTAGGTAGGTACACGAATTTGGGAATTTATTTTTCCGTAAAACTAAGTGTATTTCCTCGCGTAAAAATAGCATATATCTGCTATTTTGTCTGCCTCCTGAATGCAATCTACACACAACAACAGCAGGTCTCTACGCCATCAAGACCTACAAGACAGGTTCAATAATGAAGTTCACAAACAGACAGACACAGTATCGCATTTGTAAAAATGATAAGAGTACATATTTGTTCAAATAAGTGTAATAATTTAAGACCTTATAGTAAAGTTAAAGTATCTATATTTAAACTTTAAGGCCCCTTTACTTATCTGTAAACGTTAACAGTAATTTTACAGTTTTATTGGACAGCATCATAATATTTGTATCAGTTAGTAGGTAGGTAGGAGTTAATATTTTATGCAATTTTGACTCGCCCGTGTACCTTTAATGACTTCGAACTGATTGCTATCGTTTAAGAGATATATAGTTTCTGTCAGTGTCTCCCATAGATAACTAATAACCTGTTAGAGTACATTTCACGATTTATGATTTAACTTAACGCTAGATTATTACTTTGATTAGAGAATTCATTTAGGAAATTACGGTTCAATCGCTTTAATTTGACTAATTCAACCACTGAAATATCTATCCTAGATCTATGAATTAGAGCATAGTCAATTAAAATAACCATCAGTTAAGATTCCTTACTTTGGGCGATATCCTGTCTATTATTATTTAGGTCTATGCAAGTTTATGCAATGGCAATGACATCTTTTTAGCCCCCGACCCAAAAAGAGGGGTGTTATAAGTTTCATTAAAATCCAAAAGCTAAGTGTCCACTAGCAATATAACTTGCAGAAGTTAGCTTTGGTATGTCACTGGCACTGTGTAAACACGCGCAGCAAGTCAATTTTTCAAGTGTTTACTGTACCTACATATCTACTACGTAAAGCTTGCAGAAATTGATATTGATAATAACAGTGACTGCCGACTTCTGCAACCAAGTACTTCTGCAAAAACTTGCAGAAGTAGGTACCTACTTATGCACCTAGTAGGTACCCAGTAGACATAGAATTGTTTTTGTCCTTGAAAATCAATGAGTTCCCATGGGATTTAAAAAAATCTAAATCCACGCGGATGAAGTCGCGGACATCATCTAAGTATTAACAAGTAATTACTCGTAGTATATTTTGATTTAGACTTATCTGTATCAAACATACTAGTATCGACGGCCTTTCACTATTGTGCTATATTGTGTGGTGGTAATATCATATCCATCATGGCACCACAGACTGTCAATAGAATAATGTGTGTATAGATAGATAAGATCGATATGGAAACTACTGCCACAATATTAATTCACCCATTTTGATAGTAATACCTACCTACTTCTGTAGAACACTCATAAGATCCTGAAAACCAGAATCTTTCTGTTAAATATGATAATAATATAAGTCCGTATAAAATGATAGTGGTTTTTATTGATCATCAAATTAATTGTAGGTAGCATCAAAAACTACAATTTCATAATTTGTAAATTAAAATACATCTATTGGCACTCCGAGTATTATTAACATTTGCATTAGAATGTCGGTGACGTGACCCTAAACTTTTTACCCTTCCAAAATCGTCCAGCGCTCTAAAAAGTTTTCACTTTAATAATAATAAATTTTATTCTGAACTATATTTTCATGTACAGCGAAGGAAAACGTTTTAAAACATCTTAGCGCTTTCTGGGTTTTCGTTCCCTTTCTTTGCGTTTGTTTTGCATAAAGCTCCCATATTTGCATGTTTCCATTGAAAGCGTCGCGTCGTAGCGTTTCGTCTTTTAGACTGAAACTCACGTGGCTCTTTTTAAAAAGCTTTCACAACTTCTGTGAAATTTTTTCTTGCGAGGAGTATGACTTGTCCAGTTTGCGAAGGTTTTGAAGGGTATAAAAGTTTGAATATGCTAATTAGGTTAGGTATTTTTTAGTCATTAAGATTAGTCTTCAGTACACTATGATTTTCTATACAAGACTTCTACTTCATATAATTTTATGAATAACAGAGCCCTAGTCAAAAGTCAAAACTTTATGTTTAGACTTGTTCAGTTTTCCAAATCACGACGTTTTTCTGTCTGAAAAATATCGTAGAAGTTATAAGTATTATAAGTAAACTTCCTAGCTGATGCCCGTGACTTTTTTATTTTATCTAGGTTTTAAAAATCCCGTGGGATCTCCTCGATTTTCTGGGATAAAATGTTACTTTCCAAGTCTTCGTTCCAAGTCGATCCGTTGCTCCACTGCAGCGTGATTGAAGGACAAACCAACAAACTCGCATTTACAACACTTCAGGCTCAGAGCTTTTTAGAAATAGACTAGAAATTGAGTTCCATTTCCATGGAATTTATTCCGCATATAAAGGCGAACTAAGTGTTCGTAAGAATATATTAGATTTTCTGTAAAATAGAATGCAGAGCCCAAGTTGCTGATAGGAATTTGCGATTTCGCGAAATTGTTTACTGGGCATGTAAAACTGTCCATGTTCTCAGCTAAACCAGTTTCCAATGAACTTGGGTGCAAAGGCACTGCCAATAGGGATTCTATTGAAGCATTTTATTTACTTACTCATACTCACTATAAATAAAGTGTTTAGTAGTGTGGTGTAGTGCTCGGATTGCCACGACTAAACGTCTAATAAGATGAGGACAGAATATGACTGACTCATAGGTAAAACTCGTCAGTAACTTGACGGTTGATAAGACAATCATACAGAACTAAATAATCGTAATCTTCGGTCGATTTAATGATCTCCCCTATCACATAACCATTACATACCTAAGCGTATACAAGGCGTCAGGCGTAACCTGTACCTAACAACAATATTTATTTGACAAAACTTTATAGAATAAGTAGGTACGTACCACATCATTCTCAAAACTTCGCCCATGCTTGTGTGAGTTTAGGTTTTTTTGATTTTTCGGGATAAAATATAGCCTATGCCGCGGCTTTACGATGAAAGCTAAGCCTATAATATATAAATGATGTCTGCGTTTTCGTCCACATGGATTTAAGTATTTTAAAAATTCCCGTGGGAACTCTTTTATTTCCGGGGAAAAGCAGCCTACATCTCTGTGCCTACTAAAGTTCGTCAAAATTGGTTTTATGGAAAGGCCGTGAAAAGCTAGAAGACAGAACGACAGACAGACACATTGACACACTTTTTATAATATTAGTAGGTACCTACTCGTAGGTAGGATATTGATGCCACTTTGATGCCACTTATGGATAAATTAGCTTTCTAATATTGAAATAATTATTAAATCAGTTCAGTAGTTTCGATTAGAATTTGATTGACTGCAAACAAACAAATAAATGATTCCTGTTTTTTTTTTTAATAAGTAGATATTAGTATAGATTAAGTTTATTAAGCGTAAACTATAGACCCTGCATAGAAGACCATTGTATTGTATCACGAAACGAACGATTACGAGTCCAAGATATCGCTTAAGAGCAAGCTATCACGCTAAACAGTAAACACGCTTCACATATTCTTGCGTGTCACGTTTATTACATCCAAATATTTTTTTAGTAAACCACGAGCTTATTTTTATCGTCAAAGAAACGAAATGTTTATGACAGTTTAAAACGTTAGTGGGACAAAAAAACTGAATGTATACTTTTGGTGCGCTTTGTTTAGTGGGTGGAACTGGGGTCGCCACCCCAAAGATTCTTCTCCCCCGTCGGGGAACAACAATAGTTCACACGAAAATCGATAAATATCGTATTTACTATAACTATTGGTACTACTTTAGCCGATGATTATTTTAATAGCAGATTTTCTAGTAAGCGCGTGTGGTGGTTTTAGTCAAAGTCAGTCTTTTATTCACATTGGGTACTATGGTACACTTCTTGATTATCAAACAACGATGTAGTGGTAATAATTATTACGTTAACTTAAAACTAAAGCTACGAGGGTTCCAAACGCGCCCAGGTCTGAGAAGAGCGGACGATGGGTAAATCATGATGATGATGATGAAGTTGCATTTGTTTTTTAACCGACTTCAAAAAAGGAGGAGGTTCTCAATTCGTCGGAATCTTTTTTTTTAACCTACTTACCTATGTTGTGTATTTTCATAGTGCGCATACGTTATATTCAAGTTTTATCTATTCGTAATATTTGTGCGGTCCATTTACGCACAATGTATCAATGTCAATTAGTTATAATTGATACAAACTCTGCGTGCTGGCTCTATAATCTGATATACGACCAACACTGACATAATGTGCGAATATCCTGATGTAAATTATTTTCTACTGTGTACATTACATTGCTTGTATTTTCTTTGTTCTCAGTTACCGATGCATTATTAATTAAGCCTCAATAGCTCAACGGTTATACGGGTAGGAGCGAACTGAAAACCGAAAGGTCGGAGGTTCTAACCCCACCCGTTGCACTATTGTCGTACCCACTCCTAGCACAAGCTTAACGCTTAGCTTTATTTTATTTTCAGCTGATTAGCTTCGTATTTTACATACATTTACTAAAAACTTAAAGGTCTTAATTATATTAATTTAATTTCACCACATTTTAGGGATGCTTGGAAGAAATCGTACCAGTAGAAAAAGTTATTCTTTGTGCACGTTTTTTCACGGTATTGTTTTGGTTTTAAGTTATTGGTATAAATAAATAAATAAGTCTAACTTATGAATTTGGTCCTTTATCAGTTTCACATGTTTTTGTCAAGCCTAGTTTTATTATCTTTATCAAAAATTATTGCTACACTAAGCTCTGAAACTTTTTTCTGAAACAGTTTGACTGAATCTAGAGTAATAGTTTTCTTACAAAAATGACTACAATTAAGTTTAATTCAACTTTTTGGTCAAGAAAATTGCTATCAATATGTATAGTATAGGTACCTACCTAATGTATCAATTTCATACCTAAAAATAATTTCTTATCTTCCCTAGTCTATATTGAATCTATTGGTCGTCTATCTTAAGATTTGTAACCTAAAGTTTGAATAAATTGCGTCTTGAATTGCAAAAACGCAAGGGGGCTGGCATAATAAATCTGTATTAACGCCAAGTCACACCCACAGGTGTATGGACTAGGCTTAATGAAAATATATGGCGAAAGAATCCAAGTTGCAAGTAAAATAAAATTGAGGGAATTGTTTGCGATGGGCGTAAAACTTTTAATGGTTCATATGAAAAACTCTCGTATTAACTATTTATTATTTAAATAACGTATAATATACAGAGAATATTCTTAGTAGGTACTTCATATAAGTCTTCTGACATACCTACATTTTGAGATAAAAGACCATACTATTGTTAATGTTTCTAATTTTCATTACTAATACTTTCGTTTTCTCCATGAGTTGTCTACATTGGTACCTTCAAGACCTTCTAGGCAAGCTTGCTTCACCTAGGCTGCATTATTTCCTATAGGTACTGTTTGGAGTGACTGCAGTCAAAAAAATGTTATCTTTAATTTCTAAAATCATTTAGATAACTATACTTAGGCACTTAATGTTCATTTAACATTTGTACGTATTATTATTATCACGGTGTGTTGCTTGAAAGAAATCGGTAATTCTCTAAAAGACTGCAGACCTTCATTAAAAAAAAATGTTTAATGCCAGTAAAAAGTGAAACAAAACACAGTAAGAATAATAAAGCATCAACACCTCACCCGGGAAAATGAAAAACACAAAAACACTTAATAGGACGAACAGGTGATTTAAAAAACGAGATATCACATTATTTTCACAATGATAAACGGAGATTTTTCGCAGTTGGAATTTCACACAAAAGGCTTTATAACATTAACGAACTCGGATAATGAAAGTAGATTTCGCTATGTAATGCTGTGTCCTAGGTTATAAGAGGTAATCTTTCTTTGTTTCTGTAGATTCTGGCATCAAATGGTAGTGATACCGATGCAACTGCTATGTACGCTAACGGAATTTTTTTTGTTCAGTCATTATTTGCAATGAGTTGGAATAAACGAAAGATTCTTCTAGTTGTGAAAAAGAAAAAGTTAGTGTCAATGGTCAAATACTTCGTAGTACCACCGTTACGAAGTGTGTATAACCTTCATCATTCAAGGCATTTTGTATGATGAATGGCAAAACGAGTGTGAAACGGAGAAAAACATCTTAAAATCTGTCACGGGTTTAATTACAAGTACCCGGTCATTGTTCAGAGCTGCTGTAGCCTTGGGTGAAGTTGCCTCAATTTTTCGACAGATCTCCTTAAAAGAGACACCCTACTAAGAAGAATCACTGTCAATCAATGGATATCAGATTTTGGTCGCAATGTTCACGATCGATCGAACGATCTAGCTCGGATAATTTTATTATAGACTAAAGACATTTTTTTTAAGTAATTAATCTAGCCTCTATATCAAGACAGTAAAGTAAACCACAGATCTTCTACAACTTGGACCCCAACACAGTCTGCTATCCCCTTACCCTACCCTCCACATAACGACAACCCTGTTTATTGCTGGGTATTGTATAGGCTTAATTAATTTGCTTTTATGTGAACAATCTTTGCAATATTTGCTGAGCCATCCTCAGAAATTATAGTCCCATTTTACGAAGTGTCTAATAGATAATGTTACAAAATAAAATGAACATAATAAACCTCAGATCGCAGCCATTTACATACAATGCTCAATACGCTGTATAATATTGTAATATTGATATTGAATAATAATATCGATGTCATACGGGATGTGAAATGATTTACAATGACATGAATTATCTTAGAAATATAGCTTTGAGGAATGTAGGGAGAAGGGACTAAAGTTATATACCTATAGTTTATTCGTTGCGCACTCCAAACAAGCGTAGTTCGATTCTCATTTTGAATAGTAACCAATCAAGCGCAATAAAATTTTATACACAAGTTGAAGACGTTTCTACAATTTTCTGTAAAGTGTAATGTGTATAGGAGTAATTTGTAAATCTTCAAGATTTACATACAAATTATTAAGCCCGTGTAACTTTGAAACAAAACATTTTTCGGTTTGGCAAACCACAGACACAGCTGATATCGACCTACCTAATTTCAAGAACGAGAACTAAACAACGTTTGTGTTAGGATCGCACTGGAAACTTTTCTTGAACCCATGAATAAGCCTACCTAAGTATAATTTTATTTTAAGGTAAGAGCACATTTTAACATTATGCAGCGCTTTTGTCTACGACTTTCTAGGGATACCTAAATCTGTATTGGGAAATATATCAAGCATAAATTAGCATAAAACGTGCACTACTTTAATAGATAGGGTACTCTTGTAGAACTTATCACATATACCATAAGGATCATATTGAATGTACTTAGGTATAGATTCATAGGTCGGCGACCGTGCTAGCCTTGCGGCTTCGGCTTCTACGAAAAGCAATTCGCTGTCGAACATAGGCGGGTAACTTGTTTGAGAAGCTCTGAGAGAAACACAGTCTTTAATAAACATCGGCTGAGGTAGTGAATCGTTAACAGGCATTTTAGCGGCTTTGCTCTTTTCCATTCTGCAGATAATAAGAAAGACTTGAATATTGTCTACTTATTTCCGTATAAGTTGGCATTTGATATTTTCTATTGAATCATTTTTAACGTACGCCATCTGCAATAGCAGCACATTTAAGCGACTTTTATTTCTTTCTTTTTGGGAAAAATTCAAAGGGTGTTTAATGTTAACCATAATAATAAATATTGAATCATATACAGCTGATTCTTATTTGCTGATGATAAAAAAAACCATTGACAATCATTATTAACAATTTTAGTGCGTCCGTTTACTTTGCAATTTTAAGAAAGTTTCCAATAGTAGGTAGGTATTTACCTAATTCTATGGCTGTACAAATATTTAATTTGTGAAACGATTTTCCCCATTCAGTTTTTTTTTCTTTGCATAACTTTTGTGAGTCGCCACATTATTTCCGAATTCCATACACATCTTTGTTTAGTGATGTCATCTTTGGAAAAAAATAAAACGGACACAAATATAAACCGCAATGAATCACACACAAATCTAGATTTCGTCCCCTTTGACATTTCACCAACGTTCTGAAATCCCAATACGATTTATCCATTGTCATTATATGTAAGTGCAGATATAATAGCAGTAGAAGATTTGAACGTCGGTGCTTAGGTGAAACGCTCATGAATTATTTAGAGGTGTATTTAACCGCACTTATGGCAGTTTATCTTGGAGGAGGTATTATGCTTGAAAGTCTTTCATATTTCCACTGAATCCATCCTTAATAATCTAATATCCATCCTTTTAAATATAATCAATACTAATATAATAAATGCAAAAGTGTGTCTGCCTGTCTGTCCGTCTGCTAACTTTTCACTTATATCCCGGGACGGACACAGGCTACTTTTTATCCCGGAAAATCAAGCAGTTCCCACGGGATCTTTAAAATCCTAAATCCACGCGGACGAAGTCGCGGGCATCCTTTAGTATACTATAAATGCAAAAGTGAGTTTTTCAGTCTGCTAGCTTTTCACGGCCCATCCTTTTAACCGATTTTGACGAAAGGTACAGAGATACTCGTAGCTTGTACCCCAGGGACGAACATAGGCTACTTTTTATCCCGGCTTAAATATTTTTTAAATAATCTAAATCTATACGGACAAAGTCACGGGTATCATCTAGTAGGTTTGTGTATAAAATGAGACACTGACTGATATAACAACATACAGCGAAAAATCATTGGGTCTCTTGAAATTTTGCACGGAGGTTTTATATTTGAATAACGTGTACCTACATAATATATTCCCAGTCCTCTCTTAGAAATGATTTTAAAATTTCTACGGTACTTCATAAAACCTTCACGGGAAAAGCTAGTGATGTACTTATCTAATTTTGAAATCAAATGATTAAAAATTTAAATAAAAATTACGTTACGTTAGTATACTTCGTTACAAGGATAATTATTAAAATGAACTATTCGTCCAACCGGTAGATCCATTCCACTATACCAATAGCTGTTAAAACTCTAACGGAAGGCTCCACAATGAAATAACCAAACCCTCTCGATTGATTTGTTTTATTACACTATTCATGTCGATAATAACGTATTTTGTCATTCAAATCTCGTGATGTGTGACAAAAAAAAAACAATCAACACAATAGAAATCATTTCATACTTATCCAAAGATTTGTTTTCATCGAATACTGCTATTGATCATTGTCACTCCTAGTTTTGCCTCCAAACAAACGTCAGCTGAGGACTACCATACAAAAGGTGCTTTTTACCTTATTTTGCCACGATAAAAGGAATCTTATGTTCGCCTCTAGGATACAGGCTGATTCTGTGCCTAATTTTGACTAGATAGGTCCAGCGGTTAAGCCCTTAAATTAACAGACCAGCAAACATACTCGCGTTCAAAATATTAATACGTATTAAGTAGGTACGTACCTACCTAGTAGAGAATATTTTTTTTAAAGAATATTAGCCATGTTAAATGACTAATATTCCCCTTTCCTCTCCAACTAAGCGTCAGGCTTGTGATAGGAGTAGGTACGACAATAGTGCAACGGGCGGGGTTTGAACCGTCGACCTTTCGGTTTTCAGTCCACTCCTTTACCGGTTGAGCTATTGAGGCTTTTATATGGATATGGATTATTATTATGGATTATGGAATATGGATATGGATTATATTATTACTTTTACCAGTACTCTAGCTGTGATACAAATTACATCGATTGCATTGAGGCTTGCATTGCCTGCCAATGCCAAACATGGTCCATTGGGTTTGGCCACAATCGCCGCCATGATAATTTTGATAATGCACTTAAACCGGGCCTGTTCAGTTCCAATAATATAACAATAGTTCGTTTATCGTTTATTTGCATAATACATGCAAACTGGATTATCGTCTATATGCGATTCTAGGCTCAGGCTAGTTGAATAAAATTGCATTTATGGCCAAAAATAGATATCTAGTAAATTGTTCAAGATGATTATATTAATGCGCCTATTAAATCTCATCATGATAGATGAGAATGTCAAATGCTTGTTTCTTGTCTGCGGGTATAAATATAACAGCTCAGAATAGAAGGGAAAGAACAACGTACCTACTACATGAAAATAGGCGAAAATCTATATAAATAGTTAAGTAGGTAATCCTAGTCAAAGAACGAAGCATATACTTAGGTACACCTTGGCACCTAAGTATGGCTGACTACCTTTTTCTGCTGTTATTTGGAATATCGTGATTTGAAACGTCTCGTACAAAGGTTGTTGAACTATAAGCTCTCCGCGACACAGTAATTAAACCTTTTTTGTGCCCTTTCTTCTTTGAATGGAGACAATAATATGTAATCGTTCAGTCCCCTCGCACGGGGACCATTAGCTCATTAATTTGTTGATTGTTATAGCACGATATTTGACGGTATTTAAGTTTTAACAATGACAATGGAGAGAACTATAAGTACGTACAAATGATATACTATTTTGACTGAGCTCCAATACTACTACTTTTTTTACTACTCTACTTCTAAGTTGTAATAACTTCGTGCGGATTGGCACACATTTTTTGATAACATTATGGAGAACGCTCAGCTAAGCAGATTTCCTTACGTTTTTCTTCACCGTCTCTACTTAGATTGAACATAGAAAGGTACATTAACTTTGTCGTCAAGTTTTTGATTTTAAAAACTTACACTCAAGGTTCGGGATTTTTTTGTGTGGGTGCAAAATATTATTCCTTCTTTGTACATGTTAAAGATTACACAAAGATAGTACAACTATGATACTCTATCAATGATAGTACAAAGCGATTGTATGGGCGTGTTACAAGACCATAAACTAGTTCCTTGTATAATTCGGTCCTCTGTTCTCGTAGGTATATTGATGTATTGGTATTCAAAGTATGCTCAGTATAGACCCATCGATCTGACCTTTGCAATTCCAGCTATGCTTCAATCGATGGTGAACGTGGTATTTGTGGGGTTTGGCTAGGGGTTAAAGGCTATGACGACCGAAATGCTTAGAAACCCCTCAGAATGTTTCGAGCTGCGTAAATCGTAATCACGCTAATATCACACTTCACACTAATATTATAAAGGTGAGTGTGTATGTGTGTATGTTTGTTACGTTTTCACGCAAAAACTACTGGAAAACAGATTTTACTTTATTAGATTTTACTCTGGATTAACATATAGGCTACTTTTTAACCCGGAAAATCAAAGAATTCCGACGGGATATAAGAAACTATACCCACGCGAACGAAGTGGCGGGCATAAGCTAGTACCTACTTAACTAATAGTTCCTAAAAACTCGGTCTTAAAAAAGTCTAGGTACCTTATGAAAGTCTTATGACCAGGGCGCTGCCGCTGACCTGGTCAGAGATACCTAGAGCTTGTTCCTAACGTTAATTCGACTTGGTTTAGGTAGGTACCTTGAGATAGGGGCAGACCTTATTTAAATACCGGTAAAATCTAGGTCGTTTTATACTACTGAATAGCGCTAGGCTAGTTTTTGGGTCACTGGTTTTTGTTATTTAGCTGGAAATCGTGCGGAAAAATCCCGATTTTCCAATGTTTTATATGCGATTTCGACGTATAGGTACAAAATAACTTTAGTCTGTTGAGTAGTGAACGACAAACTTTACTTACAGTTCCAAACAGTTTAGTTACAGTTTCAAATCACCAACGCCATACATTTAATATCTTTACTTACTCGTACATCGTACAGGAAAAATTTAGAACAAGTTAATTTAAGAACTAAAATAAACATCAACAACATGACCGATTCATGTAAAAACGGAACTGAAACTTATAAAGTTAAGTGCTTAAAACAAATATGAAGTGAAGTAAGTGTGATATTAATTAAATTAGAAATAATAAATCAACAATGGGAAATACAAATTCGGGGCAAGGTCATCATCGGCAAAACAGTAAAAGCAGAAAATCCCGGAGTTTACCAACCTCGCCAGAAGTCAGAAGGTAAGTAAGAGAAACATCTAAAGACGACATGTTTTTAACCCCCGACCAAAAAAGAGGGGTGTTATAAGTTGGACATGTGTATTTGTGTATCTGTCTGTGGCATCGTAGCTCCTATACGAATGAACCGATTTTAATTTTATTTTCTTTTGTTTGAAAGGTGGCTTGATCGAGAGGGTTCTTAGCTATGATTCAAAAAAATCGGTTCAGCTGTTTGAAAGTTATAACTCTTTTCTGGTTTTCTTATTAGACCGGTTATTACTATCCGACCAATACAAATGAGTGTCCAGCCAAATTCTAATAAAAATGTGTCGGGGGTTTTTTATATTTTGAAAATTTTACTTGTAATTGATATATTTATGGCGTTTTGTCCATAAATCAAGTGTCAGAAGAACTTTATTTATACACTGATCTCAAAACAAGTACAGTGGACCCCCGGTAATCCGGCCCCTGTCTAATACGGCACCCCCTGTAATCCGACATGTCTATTATTGAATTTATTTGTTTTTTATTTGTACCAGAAAGTTGTAACAATAAAAATAAAAATAAAGAAAAAGTGGACAGGGAAGCACTTATCTCTATAAGAGATCAGCTCTAGCGGTGACCCTTGGCAGTACTCTATAATCCGACAAATTCGATAGTTCGACACTGCCCTGCAAAATGTTTGTCGGATTACCGGAGGTCGACTGTAGTCCAATCTGAAGTTATAAAATGGGAGTTTGGGCATGTCATAGACTACGGCTTAAATACACAAGCCCGGTAGAGATCTGCTTTTAAGGTTTCGTACCCAAAAGGTAATTTTGCGGTGTGTCGGTCTGTCTGTGTGTCTTGTATCTGTGTATCTGTCCGTTTAACACAGGTCTCTAGCTCGTAAACGAAATAAGTCACAAGCCTTATATTTTAAAAGTACCTGGTTGTAGAAAGTTAACCCTATACCGAATAATGAATTAAAAATTCAATTAAGTAAATAAGACGTATTTCATACGCTTCGTATTCAGATTGGACTACTTGTTTTGCGCGCACCATACCACGGTCTGTCCTTTTCTGTCATAAAATAACTTATCATCTATTTTGAAAGCGTCATGGCATGGCAAAAATTATAAGTTTCTTAAAGTCATAATTATCAAATGAATGCGATAACTCGCGAACTCACAATAATTTAGCACCTCAATTATTACGAATGCCTTAATGAAAACATTGCTTAAAAGCGAAACCAATAAGCAAACAATATCCAAACGAAAACATATCCACCTCATTTCGTGACCAAGTGCTCTTTGTTAAGTCTCAACAACATCGGAGTGAAAATAGGAACACCTAGTTCACTTAGCTCAGCATTCTAAAAATATCCAAGCCTGATTTAAGTCACAGTTCGACGATCTTTACGAAGCATATCATCAATATCGTAAAAGAGAAATAATCTTTGATCTCTCTCGACGTGTTCCTTGAAGGTATGTAGTACAGGCTAAACAATGAACAGGGCTTTGCCTTTTATAGCGGTGAATTAAACTTTGCCTTAAGATCTCGGAGCAACTAACTTTTAAAGTTTAACATTTACTTTTGTAAGTAGTTTATGCAATATTTTTAACCCCCGACCCAAAAAGAGGGGTGTTATAAGGTCGACGTGTGTATCCGTGTACCTGTCTGTGGCATCGTAGTTCCTAAACTAATGAACCAAGTTTAATCAATTTGTTTTATATGAAAGGTGGGTTGATCGAGAGTGTTCTTAGCTATAATCCAAGAAAATCGTTTCAGCCGTTTGAAAGTTATCAGCTCTTTTCTAGTTACTGTAACCTTCACTTGTCGGGGTGTTATAAATTTTTAATTTACACTTGCATGCTTGTTTACAGAACATTTGGTGGTTTTAATTGCTAGTTGGACTTTTATGTTTTAGGCGCGTTTTTCATTTTTTTTTAATGTTTTGCTTTTATGGATTCTTATCTCTATAAGTTTTCGTTTAAATTAATTTTAACTGTTAAACAATACACGTAACAACACTATTTTTTTTTACTTGATTTTAAACTTACTGGAGTTAACACTCACTTGAGTTTATCGAGCTCTTGCATCGTAGGAAGGGCTCGGAGCACTTTAATTTTTGGTTATTTATTTATCATACATTCGGTTATAAGTGACGAGAAAATCCGTTAGAGAACCAAAGTAACCGACATTAGACAAAGCTCAACGAATTGAACAAACAGTTGAAGTGGTAGTGGGTATGGCATGTCTGTCGCAGAATCGATGGCTGCTGGGGCAGACGTGTTCTAGAGAGTAAGCTCAGTGTGAGACGACCCCCAACTGGCTGGACCGATGACCTGAAGAAGGTAGTGGGAAGTGGGTGGATAAGTAGGGTAAAGGACCAAGTGTGGTGGCGTGCTTTTGCGAAGACTTATGTCCAGCGGTGTACGGAAACAGACTGATTGTTTGATTTTTTATTTATTTACACCAACAACTTCCATACAATTATGACTATAAAATTATCAAATTCACTGCAGTATGGTTGTCCATTATAGGATCACTTATGAAAGAA
Organism: Maniola jurtina; assembly: GCF_905333055.1. NCBI lineage: Eukaryota > Metazoa > Arthropoda > Insecta > Lepidoptera > Nymphalidae > Maniola > Maniola jurtina. Next base: position 10,053,190 of record NC_060032.1, read on the forward strand.
ATTACCTATCATGCATTAACTCAAAGTAGGTATAACGATTGATATATATAAGTTATCGGCATTGTACTTACTGAAACGCTTAATTACCTATTGCTTAGCAGTCGGTTTTGAGTTTTAGTCGATAAAATCCGTGGTTTCACTAGAGTGACGCTGTTGAAAGCTCCATTTAATTTAGGCCCAAGCCATTGTGATATGACAGTGTCATTTTCGAGCGGCTCTCGGAAATTGCACTCACCCGTGACCTCTTTGATATTGGTATTTCAAAATGAAAATGCAGTGCTTATTACTAGCACAATTTACATTATTTATTCAGGGAACAAACATTATTTTGCATACTAGCAATTAAATCTAAACCGCAAGTAAAATATACAATAACCAATTAAAAATCCTGCTAAAACTAGATGCTTGTATACACCCAAATCATTTGTAAGTACAAAGATATGTTTAAAGAGTTCTTAAAAAGGACAGAAGTTCATTTACATGAAAGACAATCTTAAAATTAAAAAATTAATAGCAGATTAAATAGCAAGCTTTCGGTTTTTATCAAACATCTTCATTTCATGAGTATACCTACTGCGAATGAACCGTTTCACAGACTATAATACGTTTATAGATACAAAAGCCTAGGTATTTGATATTTCATTTCATACATACTATTATAATATTTCTGTATGTCCAGAGCGTGACAGACTCAATTTCCGAGCCGTACCGCCCCGGAAGTCACCGTCACGCGCGATACCGTTGCGCTGGTGTGGTGGACTTTAACGAAAACGTGGACTAATTCAAGCTTCTCTTGTTGAATACTAATACGTATACTGGCTTTTGTTCTCTGAGTCCTCCGACACTTGAAATAAAAATCGCCTTAAAGCCTGCCATACACAATGCGCAATTAACATCGATATATTGGGACGGAAGCGTGTCAACTGTCCAACGCAGCTTCTAGTACACTCATACTCATATTATGGTTTAGGACAAGGTGGAGGGCACTAGAGAGCGAAGAAGGTCGCCCATGCAATGGACCGATAAAATTAAATCTTTTGGGGGTAGTCTTGGAGTCTACCAGGCTCATTATTTTGTATAGTTTGTGATTAAAAGTTTGAACCTTGAACCGTAACTTGAAAGCTTATCGATTCAGTAGCGACATCTCGTGAGTAGTAGCAACATTACGTAAAGAAAATCGCAAGCGCAGAAGTGCAGCTTTACCTTTCGAAGTTTGAACGTGAAGGATTGTGAACAAGTATCAGAACTTATTGCAACATGACGACATTGCTATGAACTGAAATCAGGTGTCCATTTAGCAATTAAAAACAAGCACGTTAAAAACTAAAAAGAAATTGAATTTCAAGCGGTTTCGGAATATCTTAGCTTTAAAATTATCGTGAGTGAGATCCTTATTTTCTTTTAAGATGAAACACAAAGCTTTTAAAGTACCATTTCCACTTTCAAAATATAAAAACTACAGAGTAGGTATCCTATAATTTATTTAAAAATATGGCGATTTAGCAATTCCTAATTTAATAAAAACACAGGACTAACAAAGCTTTTAGAAGTATAACTTGCTGTATTTTACTGTTGATTTAAGACTGTAAGTTTTCGACTTTATCTTAGGAAAATGTCGAAAACTTCTCAAACATTAATAATTTATATGAAAGCTCACTTATAGCCCAAGAGCCTGTAAGAGATTTTGAAGAAGTGTCTGAAAAAGCTGAAAGTAGGTACTTAAGTTTTGTGGTTCTTCTGTGTTGCTTTATTATTATTATATAAGAAGTACCTAGTGCTACCAGATGGTTCTTAGGGGTTCACAATTTGCAAGTTTTGGGTGCAATAGCAGTGAGCCGAGGCATCGATGATGATGATGATAATTATCATGGTAATTTGCCTTGATTGTAGTTCTGCTCAAGAATCTAGATACGTTTTGACGATTGTGAGATTATTGCTGTTTAAAATTGGCACAAAAAACTTTAACATAATCAGCGAGGTATCTAATAACCCTTTTTTTCGTGGGGAAATCCTCATGGATACCACCCACGGAACAGAAAAAACTGTTTTTTCTGTTCCGTGATACCACCGCACCCGGGGAGACTCGGAGGTTTTGTCGGACTCTTACCGACTAAAACCCCACGACGTGTCTCATCTAAATCCCATTAATGGTTGCAACTGATAGGTTGAAAGTATTATGCTGTTGTGGGTTTTATTCTTGCCTCCATTCCCGATATGGAAACTTGGATATAGATAATATTGTTTATCATGTTAACTTAGGACTGTCTGGTCACATTATATGTGTAAGCTAGTGGATAGGACCTCATAAGGACAAATGTTCTGATAGGTAGCTAACTCCTACTATGGCAACAGAAACAATAAGGTATTCGTCTTGTTCACAGGCAGGTGTCAGTGCTGCAGACATCGATACCTCTGCCGGCGTCAGCCGCGGCGGTGCGGAGAGCGCCACCGGACAAGCGACCGCTACCCGCTACCCCAGTGCATGGTAAGAAAAGTTTTTCATTAAATTAATCATGTTACCTTTACATAAAATTCATATTTTATCCACTTGAAATAGATATAGATTGTATAAACTATAAATAGCTGCTTTGAAACTACCTATCTATTGGCATTTACCACTAATTCACTTCCAAAATCGGGTGCTCATATTTTGGCATTCTGGATTTGACATTTGCACTCTAGATTAGAGTTAGAGTTGAGTAAGTTAAACTCTGATCATACGACTTTAATACTTACTATATGTATAAAAAGAAGCGAAGACTATAGGTACTTACTCAGTAATATTAAGTTACCTATTGAACTTCCCTACCAAACCCCGAGGGAGAGGCAGAACCCCTGCCACATGATGATCTCACGTTGAGTTGACATCACGCCAAGGACCTTCAGTACAGCTAGCGCTTAAGTACATACAAGAAGGCTTGACCCCTGTTGCAATGAGTCAAGGGCAATAAGTTGGGTGGGTTAAACAATTAAAAGCTCAAAACGAATAGAGTTAAAGAAGATTAAAAACTTTAATAGTCGAATTTGAGCAGAACATGGGCAGCCTTACTCAATCTCTTAATTTTAATATTGCAATATGTAGTTAGATTACAAAAGCACGTATTCGTAGACACCTAATACAACATGATTCACAAAGCACATTGCGTGCCGTGACAAATGGGGCTTGGGTACAAACAGACTTGCAAATAGTAGGTACTTGTATAGCTAACACGTGTAACATTATCAAATAAATATAGGACACACAGCTGTACAATGTTTAGATTCATTCTTCCTTGTAAGCTTTCTGTTCAAAAATATTGAATTTTAAATTCTTGATTGAAATTATGCAGTCGGTATTGTTGCAACTGCAGATAGTTGAAGTTGATAAGAATGAATGCACCTATCAATAAAACGCTAGCGGAAGCTTGGAATTCATACGCGCTGAACACCAGCTAACTCCTCATATACTTAAGTGAAATATCAAGTGAAAAGCTTTACTTTGTTTTATAAAGTATGGAACTAATGGGCCCGGCTTAAAAAGAATTTTAGGTTCTTTGAAGAATGTGACCAGTAGATTCGCAATCTGTTGAGTGTGTTGGTAGTTTTGATTCTTCTACGGATCTTCTCATAGTCACGTCATAGTCTAGATAATACTTATGTTCCAGCGCCATTTGTCTCGCTAAGCAGTTAACAGAAAAAGTTAGCGAGTGTTTAACACAGCAATATAATAATTGAAAAATATGCAATATAAGCACAAGTCTAAATTAAAAATTTATAACACCCCCGACAAGTGAAGGTTACAGTAACTAGAAAAGAGCTGATAACTTTCAAACGGCTGAACCGATTTTCTTGGATTATAGCTAAGAACACTCTCGATCAAGCCACCTTTCAAACGAAAAAAACTAAATTAAAATCGGTTCATTCGTTCAGGCGCTACGATGCCACAGACAGATACACAGATACACAGACACAGATACACAGATACACACGTCAAACTTATAACACCCCTCTTTTTGGGTCGGGGGTTAAAAATAACCGTTAACGCTTCGAATCATGGTATACTAACAAATAAAAAGCATCGCAATCCTTGACTTCAATTTATTAGTCGTAGACTGGCACTCCGTAGAGATCACTCAAATTGAAAACGAGATCGAGAGGAACAACATACCTAAAGCTTTATTCACTTTTCCGCTTATCCAGATAAGTGGAGAACATCATCCATTTATCGTCGGCCATAAATGTTGTGGTAACCAAAGAATGGATCCGAAGATAACCCTTGCTGATACCATTTTAAAGTTGCATGGATGATTGAGCCAATGAATTCAGGCGGTGCGATACCATGACGTATGGAAGTCTACAACAGAGCCTTATGATCAGCAGTAGACGTCTGTCTCTAAATACGAGTTACGATGACGTAATGTTATGTATATTTTGTCTAAATTTTTCTTTTTAAACTTATTTAAGTAACTATTATGTAGTATAATATGTAGTGTATTACGCTTGATTTAGAAAATTATTATCACACAGCGTTATAAAAGCTTTCACAGGACCGTGACGTGAAAATTCTATAGCATTGTTTTTCGTAAAACTTTCACGTACATATTCAATAGGATATATCCATTAAAATAAATTGACACTTGTCAATAAACTTATGATTACAGCCACTTGTTATGACTCTCACGAGTCACTGAATGAAAATAATCTTAGGATTCGTTTAGCGTTCAAACGATCGTGTGCTGATGGCTCTCCAGGCAGATGCACCGTCAGTTAATGTGCACTTCTCGAACAGGGCACTCTTCTGTTGATCAATTTAAAAAGCTAACTTATTAACTGAATTAAAATTGATTAAAAACGTGCTAATAAACTCTAATGAGAAAGAAAATAAAACTAAGAAAGTGGTATTATGTATTAGGAATACGGTTAACTTTTGATAGTAATCACCAATAGATTTGAAAAGTTTTGTTTACCTACCGACCAATAAAAAACAAGAAAAGTTTCAGGTGATTTTAACTATTCGTTATTACTTGTGTTGGTAAAAAGTTAAATTGAAAAATGATCATTGGCACAATTCAAACGTTAACTTAGAAGTGGAAATCATAATTTTATTGTTTCGTGATGGTGCAGATAATCCTATTGTAAGTTTATTTTTAGACATAAAGAAGCATGTGTGGATTAAGACGGCTCTGTATTAAACATCTTAATTAGTTATGATTAAAATGAGATACTTAGTATCAATGAACGTCTACGAACCAGTAGTGTAAGATTTTGTTATATTTTTAGTACTTAGCTGTTTCTTTTTGAAGTTTTATTCGATTTCGATAAAAGAAAATTATTACAACATCATGTTAAACAACTTAAATTAATGAGCTTTTCGGATCAGTTTTTTTGGCTCATAAAATTAAAATAATCGGAAATTCTCGTTTTTGCCTCATATAGGGCATTAAGTTCAAGATGGCCAGCGCTGATTCACCGCTTTCTCCAGACAAATTCCTTACTCATTAACAAGCAATTATTACGGAGAGTTACGCACGATTAGTATCATATTTCCTCATTTTTAATTAGCGGGTTAGTAAAAGAAATGTAAATAAACCTCATTAACAAAAGTTGTTTTAAAGGTTTATTAAAAACAACTTTTGTATAAGGTTGGTATACAAGTTGCAGGTAGAATCTACGCTTCAGTTCTTTAACCAAAAAGCCGATAAATGCAAAAATATTTTTTAATTAAGTAAGTAATCGCTTAAAAACATTGAAGTTTCATAAACTAATATAATAATCAAAAAGCATCCTATGTAGGACCAAGATTTTAAGTTAGTTTTTAATTTGGTCCTACAAATCATTCTTTTTTTGAAACAGTTCACGTTTTAGCGATAATAATCAAATAATAAATAAATATTTTTTTGCACTCAACGGCTTCTTAGGTAAAGGCTGATAGGGCAGTATTGATACAAGAACATACCTAGCAACGCTAGATAAATAATAGGCATACTCTAGTGGGTGACCGGTGATGTTAAAGTGATGGATCGGCGAATAAAGAACGGATGCTGGCTCTTGATTGAGATCATTCTGATGACGCAGGATTTCCTTCTGCAACTCGTATTCTCAGTAAGCACTTTGTACAAGTAGTGATAGTCCAGTAATGTCAATTGTTTCAATAAAATTAACCTTATGCAAATGGTATTATGGTTTAAAATGATTGAGCAAATATTTGTAAATCCTTTTGTTTATGTCACCGACGTTAGTTGTAAACAGAAAATATAAATATGTATTATGCTTCCAACATAAAAAATAATGTGAGAAAAAAACACATAATTTAGGTAGTAGGCTACCAGGAATAAATATTTAATTAGAGAGTTGTGCCATAGTTTTAAATAGGTAGTTATATAAACTTGTTTTCAATCAAATACAATTGATTAATATTGGGGGAGAAAGCCATAGAGTAGGAATAGAAATAAAGCAATCAGATAAATATATTAGTTTCCTTAATTCTTTATTTAAAGTTAATGCAAATGATATAGGTAGGTTAGTAGCTGGGATTGAGGATAATCAATAACAGAATAATATTTTATGGTTCGACTGCATTGTCTTTCTAATGTACCATATTGGGGGTCATAATGAACCGTGTTCATATGCATGACGTCAATTATTATTACTTTTTCGACATTGTGTGGATCAATATGGACAACCAATTTTACAAGGCCCTTTATAGTCAGCTGACCGCTGCCGCTCGCGTTGATAAATTGGAAAGGGGCATAGGGTACAAGGGTTCAGAATAATTGGTAATGATAACACATTGAACTTTTTCTGTGCCTTACTATTAGTACTTAGGGACCATGGCCGAGGGCCACCCGTGTTGTATTGAAAATATTTGATCATAGTTATCTTCTAAATTGACAGGGTAATGACAAATATCATTTGATTTGTGATAACCTATAAGACTTTGAGTTTAATGGAGGGATTTAAATTTTTATCATTTGATTGGTTCCAGGAGGCAAGAGCGGTCTGTCAGCAAGTTCTAGTCGATCAACAAGTCCACTTGGTCAAGGTGCTGTCAGTTTTATACCACGAGCGCCAAACTCGTCATCAGGGTTCGTATTTTTTATTATTTTAACAAAGGATTTCAAGTGAAATAGAATTACCCATGCAACCATCTATCCAGTAGCCTCTATACGTCCATTGCTAGACCTCTTTTAGAGAGTACCTACGCTACCTACCACACGCGCATTCATTTCTATCTTTCTCAGCCACACACTTCCTGGCACCTTCTTAAGGTCGTCAATCCAACGAGCTGGAGATCGTCCCACACTACGCTTACCGGTACTCGCTTTCCACACACCAGAATGCGTCTGCTCCAACGTCGATTGGTTCTGTGTCCTGCCCACGACCACTTTACTTTACCAATTAACCCATGCAATGGTCAATCCTGATTTTAGATACCAAACAAGCTAAGCTTATTATTTAGTGTAATAAGGAAGTGTTAATGTTAAAAAAATAGTTAAACATATTATATTGTTACAGATCTCGACCTAACTCATCGTTGCTTGCACCCGGCAGTAAAATACCTTCCACCTTAGCCCAACCTCAACAACATACTCAAAACACAAACAGTCAGAATGGAACACCAACGAAACAGTCCATGCTAGATAAATTAAAACTTTTTAATAAAGATAAAATTAGTAATGAGAAGCAAAATAGCAAAAGTACTGCAGTATCAAAACGCACTAGTTCCTCGAGTGGTTTCTCTTCTGCTAAAAGTGAAAGATCTGATTCTAGCTTAAGCCTAAATGAATCTGCAAATGCCACGAATACGCATATCAAATCATCTAATCTAATAGGACCTAAAAGTATAAGACAGCAGAATGATACCTTATCTAAAGATAAATCAAGTAAAAATGTTAAAAAATTAGTTAGTTCAAAAGTAGTTAAAGAATGCTCTTCAAACTTAAGTAAATCAAATGTTAAGTCAAATAGCAATGAAAAATCAAGAAATAGTCCCAAACTACCAGCCCGAGATACTAAACTATCGGCACCTAAAACTGCTAGTAACACAAAATTAAATCAATTCGATGATCATTGTAGAAGTTCTAAATCAAAAATTGAGTCAAAAATGGTAAAAGTGTCTGGAAGTCAAATGAAGCTTAACGATCAACGAACAGAAAATAGTATGGACTTTAAGACCTATGAAAATACGAAAAATCAATCCAATCAATCGCAGTCTCCTTCGCCGTCAAGTGGACCAACTTTACCATTACAAAATCAGACTGGAATTCCTAAACCAACTGCTGCAGTAAAAGGAACATCGAAAATATCAAAAGATGAAAGGCATAACCTTATACACAAAAGCACAAACAGTCAATTAAGTCCAATACAAAGTAATTCTAGTTTAAATTCTACAAACAATGTAAGTGCTCTTCCGTTTTCTAGAGAACAGTCTAACTTGAGTAAAGAAGTGACACAGAAACAAACTCTAGCAGTTTCTCCGATGCCTGTTTCTAACTCAGGTAATCAAAACCCTACGTCTCAAATGTCAGAAAGTTCCCATTCAAATTCCACTCACAGCACGACTGGACAGCAATCAAACTCTAGTGACGGAAGTGTTATATACAGACCATCTAGCGAATCGGGTTCAGAAATATCTAAAAGTAGTAATATGGCCACTAATAGAAGATTAGATATGAATACGACATACATTAATGATGTCATAAATGAAGCTGAAATATCAGAAAAAGAAGCAGCTCAGAAGAGACTGATTGACAGACCCAGTCCTAGGCCAATATTTGATCTGAATAAAACGTTAACTGAATATGACAAAAGTGATAGTCGCTCGAGTACTCCTACACACTGTCGAGATAATTCCCTAGGAGACGATGAAAACCCATTGATGAATGTATTACCTATGAGGCCTTTATTGCGAGGATATAACAGTCATTTAACTTTGCCAATGCGAACTACTGGTTTAGCACAAAAAAACATTCCTGGATATCCACATCACGCAAATACCGTTAAAGCAAATTTCGGTCGGGAAAACATGGGATTGCGTGAGCGTATGAATTACGGTCCCGGTTTTTCTAACCCCGACTACTGTGACCTTGAAATTGCCTCTGGCTATATGTCAGATGGTGATTGCCTGAGAAGGATAAACGTAAACGAGATGGATTGTGGGCGAAATAATGATATGATGGATGGTTATATGTCAGAAGGTGGGGCTTCTCTGTATGGACGAAGAATAAACTATCAGCAGCAGCCATCGCAGTTCCAGCTGGACGAAAGGTGAGTTTTATTTTATTTCTTCATTTAAAACTATTAATTTACATAGAACAATACTATTTCATGTACAAAAGGCTAATGCTCTGTAAGCAAATATGTTGGATCAATATCCGTATTTAAAAACATTGTATTCCACAATCCACAAGTGGTCGGCCCGCCCTCTCTCACTTCATAAAGTTTTAACATACATAATGCCAAAATATCTTCATGCATGTGTCCTAAACTTTATCTTACTCGCTTACCATTTGGGTATCTACGAGTATAATATTGTACTTGAAATAATTATGATTGAGATTTATAGATATTATTGAGATTTATTTTCATTCTCATAACCATGATTAGTTAAAAAGGATTTCCAAACTTTTACTCAAAATGATGGAACAATGAATAGATAATTTTAAATCAAAAGCTGCCACAAGAGACATCAAACAATTGGTCTAATTTCACAAACTTGCGGTATTGTGTGGATGGTTTGTTAGTATTAGAGCAGCCGCGGTGTACCGACGTGCTCCCAATGAGGACTCGTATGGCGCACTCACACTGTCGCATCGCTAGGGGAGAGGGTGAGGTGGCCAAAATCGATACTCCTACGTCTCACACCGCTCCCCGCGCAACTATTTACCACGCCTCGACCCTAACCACCCCCAACAGTATCGCACCATTCGGGACCTTAACGAGCACGGCATACAATTCTACTTCCTCCGCGAGCAAACACACTTTACACTTTTTGAACCATTTTATAAACGTCGCTTTAATGCTATAAGTGTTTATATTTGAAGTCCAAGTACAATTTATTCATTTCTAAAACTAAGTACATGTCCCGAAATCGAAAACGAAGACATTGTTCAAGTTAGTTAAAGTGTTAAAGAAACGATTTCAATTAATTAAATGATGGCGGCGGTCTTCAAATAAGACGATGTCGATTTTAATAGTATCGGTTTAAGTGATTATGTAAATGGGCAAGGAAGTCTTTTGTGAGGAGCTGTGCTGTGGCGGTCCGCCGGCAGCGGCAGTGCGGGTAGGGCGGGCGGCACTCGGCGCCGCGCACTACGGGCGTGCGGGCGCGCCGTACCGCCCGCGCTTCGATACGCACGTGACAAACTTTCCCGATTTTCTCTACGGAAAATGTAAATCTGTTACCGGCATCGATCGTTCCGTCGCCAGACGCACGCTCGAACTCGCCGATCACAGCTGGCGCCGCTGATCTGGACCGCGCTTAACAAAGACTTGACGGGAAAAGATCGTGCCGTTCGCGAATCCTGTGAACCGCGGTTGATCGGATACCTCGTTGGTGTTACTTTGGTGTTGCATTGGACCATAATAATATGCGCTGTGCCTTGTGTCGCTTGATCTTGAGCGAGAACTCTTTGGAAACAATTAGTTTGCTAGATACATTTTTTTACTTAATGCTGTAACAATAATTTCGCGAACATTAGTGTTAGGATCAGTGTTGCCTTGCTATGTGTCTTCGCTTTGCTGTAGACGTTTAAATATACAACGGTGCTTGATGTTTTACTAGATGTAAATTCAAAAACATTCCATGTTATGGTGAAATATAAACAGTGAACTGAAAATATAATAGATACTTGATTGAAGATGTTACCAACGTGATTGGTAAGAATTTTACTAAGCTAAATAATAATCATATTTTTATAATATGTACCTACACACATGAGGCATTAGCTTGCCAGCAGAGGCATCTGGAATATCACGAAGTCAATGTCTTGTGACATGTGGTCACCAATCCTTAACTATTACTTAGCCAATCATCTCAAGAATATAACTATAAGAATTATCACTCGTAGTTCTGTAAACTCATAGCTGTTACAAGGATCTTTTCAAATAATCATCCCATTGTTTCACGTTGTAGGAAATTCATTTACAGCGAAGTCGTTCGGCTTCGGGGCGATTGATCTAAGGTTATTAGTTCGGCATCTGTAAGGTTATGGGTAGGGTCGGAAATCCCTTTCTCGTCTCGAATTCGGTTGAATTGAAATTGTTTAGGTCGTCCACTTACTTTCTTATTTGAATTGGTTTTATTTCCTCTGCTTCATGTTAATCCGTTCAGAGTTAAGAATATCAACATTTTCCTCGGATCCACTTACGTGAATATTTTTTCCTAGCCCATTAGATATCACAAAATAAAATTAGAGTGTTTATGTTTTCTTATAAAGTTTTACGCCCAGAAAAACATTATGCTGTAAATTATTAAGCTGTTAAAACCCTGAATTTATATCCTACAAATATTATGAAAGTGAAAAACCTTAACTTTCAATGGCTGAACCGATTTAGCTGAAAGTTATACTAGGGATAGCGCTTATATACTTAATTCATGATTAACACGTAGGTTTTTTATCCTGGAAAATCAAAGACTTAAAGCTCATGAATGTAGATAGAATAAAGACTCCCACTAAAAAGAATATATTGCGTAGTACGTATAGCAAAACAATTTTACCCGAAAGAATCCGAGTTGGGTGAGTAAACAATAAAAAGTTTGTACAATTTGTTCCGCAATTTTCAAAAATATTTTTTACCGCATTTGTAGTCCCCTCGTGCTTGAATTAACCGATCAAAATAAGTTGGCATGTTTCATCGTGCATGCCCAAAGGAAACAATGTCTTCCGAACAAGGCCGGGTGTAACGATTAAATAAAAATGCCTTCCCCAAGCTTAAGCTATTAAAATTTTGTTTGTATATGTGCGTGTATAGTCAGCAAGAGTTGGGGTTCGCCAAGAGTGAATCATGAATTCGATTGTTTTGTTCAAGAGCTCGGTCTGCCATATGCTCACATAATCGACTAATATTTGCTTAGTTTTGAACCTTTGTTTACCGTATAGCAACAATAATGAATGTAGAGTAATTTCGCAAAGATCTTTATTATTTAGGTGTGATTTAACATCGTATCTTAGTAACTAGCTGCTTCTAGCGATTTCGTTAACGTGGATTTAGGTATTAATTCCAAAGATTTCGTAAATTCCTAAAATCATTTCTTAGTGATGCCCTACGTTAGAAGGAAGAGTCATAGAGATTAATCAAGTTTCTAGACCCAGTGGTTTTATTTAAAGGTTTACAAACCTTGTATAATATCAGTAATATTTTGTCGAGAACCGAATTTCAGTGCAATTTGTACAGACTGTTTTCTAGAGAAACGAATTTCAGTACAAATGAATTCCCGAATAGTGGCTTTTCTACACGGACAATAAATAGTTGGTTGCAGCCTACAGTTTTTGTCGCCAGCATGGCGTAGATAAAGAAAGTGGAATGAAATCTTGGAGAAGGATCAAGTGACAAAAAGCTTATACTACATATTTAGGTACACTACAACATGATATTGCATCAATCTATTAAAACGAGGGATAATATCAGGGATCAAATCAGTTATACGTCACGTCGTATGTAGGGCTTCTTATGATTGTAGAGTTATGTTTGGATGGTTTAATACAATACTTTGTTTACCATAATTGTCTTGTGAATTGACGGAAGCTCTACAAGTATAAACATGATATTACTTCTATAAATAATGTAAGAGAGCTAACTGGTGGGCATTGAATAGTAGGTATATTGGCATTCGATCCTACATTGTTACCTAATAAATCATATTTTGTCAAACGAAAATATTTTTAGAATAAGTAGCTAAGTAACAGGCAGATCATGCCGCCCATGACCACTGGCAGGTCCAGAGCGACATTCAATTTCCCGCAGATTTACAAGTTATAATGATATATTAAAATGAAAATATTATGAACCCCAATTACAAAAAAATAAGAACTTTTTTTAGGTTGCCCAATCCCCCAAAAAACTTGCTGACCAGACCTTAACGTGCTAGAACAGACATTGAGGTCTCGAGGTGCTTAAATGGTGACCTCGCATTGGAAAGCGTAGCGTAAACAGACCCTCTACTAGGTGGATGGGCGACATCAAATTAGTCGCAGGGAGCCGCTGAATTAAGGTGACGGAGGCGACGCAACACCAGGGCGTGTGTAGACCCTAAAAGATACCTAGGTCCAGCAGTGGACATCTATTTCGTTGACAATGATTTTGAAGCTCTCGCTCTATCGTTGTAATAGGTATAGGTAGACAAATTAAGATAATTATTTTGAGTTTTGCTGTCAAATTTTTCATTTTGCTCTTTCATTTAGGATCTGTTCAGGATAGTATACTAAACTTTCGAGGGTATGTGAATGAGTTGAAAATTTTGCTCTCGCTGCGCAAAATTTAAATATCCACTTTCGAAAAAGGAAAACTGGGAAAAGTTCCTCGAAACAAATGATTTTTGTTTTATTTTTCGGTAGCCAAATTATTTGCATAACGACAAGACAAGTGTTTTCGAGTATTTATACAACTGTATCTATCAGAAAATATTGCATGCTAATGGGCAGAATTTGGCTGTACCTTTTTTGCTTTTATAACATTTGCACTGTTTACCCATATTCGCAATTTAGAAATTTGTGTTGTGTGTTTATAAAACATGATATCAAAGTTCAATCAATTTCATTCAGATTCAATATGAATCAGTATAATATTATTCCTTTTAATTGAATGTACAAAGAGCTATTAAACAAGATAATATTCAAAAAGTAGAATCGAGTGTTCTTAAACAGACTCAATGGTTTGAGCTAGACGTCCATATGCCAGTCAGTCAGTTCAACTAATCACAATTTTATTTCTCCAGTTAAAACATTTTGTTTGGTATCTCTTCAGTATAGCTCCCTGATGGATCATAGCAAGGCTGAAGTTTTGTGAGACGACGAGCTGAAATTTGTATGGTGCCACATCCATGGGTGCCACACAAAACAGTGGTAAAACTTACAGTTGATCAGGGCCATAAATGAAACCAACACCTCGTTCGACAAACTTGGCAACTTTCAGGAGTTATAGGGAACCATTAAACCGACAAACCAATGCATTATACAAATACGTAGACTGCTAAGCTTATAAAAATTTCGCCATACGATTTAATTTTTTACAGCTGAAAAAGAATGGTAAATAGAAATCATAAAAATATTCGGTCAAATGACCTGCCTATGAAAATTTCCACAATGAAAAGTGGAAATCTGTGAAAGCGTAATAAATATCCGGTGTAGGACAGCGTCACAGCTTTTATCCCTCTGAAATATTAATGAAAAACTCCACGCTTCTGTTGAACAGAAAAATTGTAATATCTAGGCTACCATTTTTCATAATTATAATGAAAATATTTTTTTTTTCAATATATTAATCATCCTAGTAATCGAGATGTATTATTTGGGCATCTAGGCATATAATATATCGTAGCGTGCCTCTGTATTTCATCATCATCATTATCAACCGATAAACGTCGTCTGCTGTATATAAGTCTAGTAAGGACTTCCACCAAGACCGTGACAGGTCTTGCGCCGCCTGAATTCAGCAGCTCCCTCCAGCTCGTTTGATGTCATCTGTCCATCTAGTGGGGGTTCTTCCAACACTGCGCTTTCTGGTGCAAAGTCGTTATTTTAGCACCTCGGGGGTTTGGATTCCAACGTCTATCAGTTTTTCGAACTAGTATGTGTCTTACCATTGCTACTTCAGCTTCAAAACCTGTTCAGCTATGTCGATATCTGGTTCTGCTGCAGATTCCCTCATTGCTGATTCGATCTCGTTGAAGAACTCCAAGCACAGCTTTCTTCATCACCCGCTGAGTGACCCTTCGTCTGTGAGCTTTCTTATGAGACCCATTAGTGACCATGACTCGGACTGTTCTTAGACTTTGGTCTTTAAGCACTGAGGATTATAGGACTCTCTATTTAGTAGTATTGAAATGTGTAAAGTAAGTAAAATGCGATAGAAGTAAATCCATCTTGGTTCGAGCTGAAAACAGGCGATCATCGATTTTAACTTGGTAGATAACTAACTTCCTTATTCAAGTTTAATAGTAGTAGTGGTTCCTCCTTTAGATAACTTCTGTTTTAGAACAGGATATTTCAATAAAGCACTCTGCTGGAGGAATTACGAGTAACTCGATTATGAATATCAACTCAAGTTTACAAAATTGCTAGGATTACATATATATCCTAGCGCAGCGGCGGAAGGGCCTTCACAACACAAGGAAATATTTTAGATTGTATCAAATCAATAAAGGATGCCTTCTGATTAGCGTACAACTTTTCCAACAACTTATCGTAAATACATACAACAAGAGAATTGAAGTGACGTACTTTAAAAGCCGGTTAAATATTATTATTATTATACTTAGTATGTATATAGTGTAGACATTTTTTTCATAAGTTCACATGTTAAAAAACATTATAATATTTATTATAACGTGCCTACCCGTTTTAATAATAATATAAGCGCATTTATGAACTCATGTAGAAGTAGGCGTCGAGCCATATTGATAATGCAATAAAAATATTTGAGATGTCTTTACCGGGAAAAATGGGGAACTCGCTACGAGAATAATGAGAGTTGTTCAGTTCACATAATGAGAGGCTCGAAGGGAACTACGAGCTCCTTTCAGATCTGTCATCATTAGTAAGGGCTGGAGGCGCAGAGTTTTCATTAAGACGCGAATATTTTCAAATGACAAAGCAGCCGTATGCAAGGGTGGGATGTTCGACCTGACGCACCTTGTGATTATTGCGATGTGTTACAGCATTTAGTGTAATTAAGGCAGGTTTAGGGTACGTTTCCACTAAACAGAGATGAGGTATAGACAAGTCACGTTATTGAGTGATGACTTGATAAACGTTGCCCGATAGACATGGGGATCCCAAGGTGCTAGAATGTGACCTCGCATCGGAAAGAGCATCGCTGGCAGAACTACCACTAGGTGGACCGACGTCATCATAGTAGTCGCAGTGAGCCGCTGGATTCAGGCGGCGCAAGATCGTGGCGTCTGGAAGCCCCCACAACCGATTTATGTCCAGCTGTGGCTGATGATAATGATGATGATTTGATGAAATTATCACGTCGAGACTGAATAAACTGTCTGGCCTAGTCCTTATCTATTCTTCAGTCGAAACACACCGTAAGTAAATTAAAAGCAGTATGGTACCAATTTATTATGATACGAGTAAGTATGTATAGCAGTAGGTACTAAAATAAAACTCCAAACATTGGCTAAACACACTATAATTCACAAAAAATAATATTCAACGATAATTCTAATCTATAAAAAAAAAAAAATGTTACTGAAGCCCGCTTTCTTACCTTTTCTAATCATGTCGGACTCTCAGAGCATGAATAGTTTTCATTATTCACTAGATACCCAGCTACCTATTGAAAATTCTCTCCAATCTCGTAACTCCGACTACATGTAACCGTATCTTTCTTTGACTGGATAATTTGAAAACTTTGTGGAATGAAAAAGTAGTGAGTCGTATGTCTACTAGCTACTTATTTTTTATTTTCTCTTAGCTGCACTAAATGTAACGCGGAAGAAAATGATTATGTTACTAATGTTGCGTGTTGTACTAAGAAAAATTGTTTTTATTTTGCATAATTTCTACAAACCTACACTGTTGGAACTTTCTGCTGAAACTAAACGACGTTTGAACTCTGAGTTGTAAGGGCAACTCCTATCAAAGTAACTAGATATTTCTAGGGGCTTAAAGTAAATCGGCTTACAACAGTAAAACTTACTTTTAAGTAACTACGTGCGACGGACAAACAGTGGATTAAAGGGTTTACGACTAACGATGCCTTGTATCTAAGGATTTTCGTAATACTTTGCTTACTTTACTGGTATTTGATATGAATTTATTTTATTGACGGCGTCTTCTCCTATGGCGCTAGTTATACAAAGGGGACGTGGAGCAGGTGTATTTTCGTAACATTATATGATGGACTAGAGGATGCCCGCGACTTCGTCCGCGTGGATGTAGGTTTTTGAAGATCCCGTGGGAACTGTTTGGTTTTCCGGGATTAAAAGTTGTCTATGTTAATAACGTCCATACGCAAGCGATCTCCGTGCCAAATTTCATACAAATAGGTTGAGCGGATGGGTCTTTAGGAATCCCGTGGGAACTCTTTGATTTTCCGGGATAAAAAGTAGCCTATGGCCGTCCCCAGGATATAAGCTAACTCTGTACCAAATTTCGTCAGAATCGGTTAAACTGTTGGGCCGTGAAAAGGTAGCAGATGCATTCGCATTTATAATATTAGTATGGATAAGTAATAATTTATTGTTTTTATTGTGCCTACGCCACGTCTTGCATTATTGACGTTTCTATATACTCGTAAATCGCACTTTAGAAGTTGATATGCAAAGTCGGTGCAAGTGGTTAGGCAAAAGTTATGACTAAGAATACTGACGTAAAAGCACACACGATACTTACTCATCTTTAGAAGTCAGCGATAAACAAGCAAACAAAATAACAGATAGAGATTTATTTTTAGCCACATGTAGGTCAAGCCTCTATCCCTCAATGGAAAGTCGTTTAAAATTCTCACTCGGTTGAATCAGGTAGGTGAAGAACTGAACACTATAGGGAAAAAATAAAAGTGCCTTTTCATTTCCGCCTCCATAAGCTCCCTCGAAGGGATGAACCTTGCCTTTCCCTTTTTTTGTAACCGAGATGCGAGGATCAGGTCTAGTTTTAATTTCAGTTAATGGATTTTCTTCAGTTCAATGCCTTCTAGTAGGTTAGTTCAATACCTACGTACATAATATTTTTTTCGAGTGACAACAGTTTGTACTTTTATCATTATTGATTTCAGTTTTTTTAGCCTTTTCTTTTTCAGTAGTGGGTAATTTTCTGTTTCAATAATGGAACTACCTTAGACACCGGACAGTACAAGTGGCAATAAGAGTTTCACTACAAAAAAGAAAGTTTCGTTAAAAAGGAAAGGTAAGGAACCTTTCCTTTTTAGCCTTCCTTTTCTGATGCGACTAAGTTGCCTGTTTATTACACCTAGCATTTCGGTAACTATACTAATGTTATTAACTGGAAGGAATAGTTGTACCTAAATAACCAACTGAACCTGCCAACCAGCGAAAATGAAATAAATAAATACATAATAAATAAATAAATAATAATTAAATAAAACAATTATAGCAAAAGGGGTCGAAATGGTTTTTAACCAATTTGACCCTTTAAAAAAATTGGGATTACTAGATCAAGTGGAGTATATATAATTAACTAGGTATTATCGTACCTACATTATAACGGTGATCTACTTACGGCAGTAAAAATAATGAGCTCCCGATCTTTGTATAAAGGCTTCATTGATTTGGAATGATGTGCAATAAGGAGTGATTGATGTTCGTTATGAATACGCCCATTGTGCTTTATTATTGTGTACCACATTCTTTTGCTTCGTATTATTTACAAATTCCTAGCAGCTTTGTATACAGCAAAAATATTTTACACCCACTAGTGAAAATTAAAAATTTAAATCACCCCCGATAAGTCAAGGGTAGCTGCCATAATATTGCGTTTTAGTTGGAATCGAATCTTTTAAAAGAATACAATGCTAGGGCCGGCTATAAGTTTGATAAGAGACCCATACTTATCAGCGGTGATAATGATTCTACATTTAAAAGTATCTAATTAGGTTTTAAAAGTCGGGAAAGAATAGGGGAAAATCTACAATTTTTTTTTTGTTGGTCGTATATAACTTCTGCTTGTGAAATATGGATGAGGCCACTTGAACACCAAGTTTACCAACTGTTCAAAAGTAGGCCACATGTTGCGCTTAGGATGAACACCCTCTATCAGCCATATCAATTGCCTTTGTTCTAACGCCCCAGGCTTAAAGCACCCTATACAGCCCACTTCCATCTCCAACAAAACACTTTCAAAAACAATACTCTGAAGATCAACTCGGAAAATCTTTTGTTGCAAACTAGTCTTTAATGCTTTAAGCATAAGAGTCAAGGGTGTTAAGCTGTTTGTTCGTGGGTACGTCGATGGAATTTTAAGGTAACATCGGTAAACACCACTCCAAAGAAGTGTGGAAAAGTGTACCTACGGAAATGAGGCGGAGATAAAGCGAATTCTTTATTCTATTAGACCCCAAAGTGAAATTCTATTTGTAGCACTCTCATATCCTGCTAAAAGATACGAGCACATAATTTTATTTTTTTGATTTTCGAATAGATCGTGTGACGTATTTTCATAGTACCTATATCATACATAGAGATTTATATTTTGTTTGTAGTAGTTTTCAATAAAAAAATTGCCAATCCTTTTTTCCGCAAATCATATTTTGTTTGTAAAAACTTAATGAATCATCAACAAGGGCTCAGCGCCCCTTACGATAGGGTTATTTTGGTTAAAAAATGAATCATTACGTGAACACTTTAGGGCAAATTAAAGTTTACTTGTACTAGTAGATTTCTAAAGAGTTTGTATATAACTAAATTGTACTATAAGTTCCTTTAATATAATAAGAGTTATTGTTAATCTTTTGCTACTTATGCATTTCTGTTTCTTCAAACTCAATTTACTGGCATAATAATATTATTATTCTTCTTTCTCTTCCTTTTTGTTAATACAAGAAGCTGCATTAGGACACATAGCACGTGTTCATCTTAATTTGGATTGATTCGTGCGTGTGTTCCCTCTATCTATAAAGCTACCTATATCAAAATATCCTGCGGCCTGCCCATCGTATAGATCGATGATAGTAATAAATGACGTTTAGATAGGACTATTAAGTGTTAATCGAAGGTCGAGTAATAAACGATTGGGTTGACCACTTCTAGTAATAGCTTGCCTTAATGCTCCGTAGAGCATAAATTCTTTATGTTGCGCAAAATCAATACTCTTATACCTATTGATCAACCGTGTACCTACTCGCACTTTCACATTGCTTACCCAAGAAAGATTTTATTCTTGAGGCTACTTAATTTTAAGGGTCTACTATTAAAGAAATTTACGGCCGTAAGACCTCAAGCAGTTGCAAAAGCCGTAAGAGGCCGCAAGAGAACCAACCCAGTGCCTAGTTTCCGTTTTTGTTGTATGGATTATGACGTCTTCGAACGAAATGAGACTTTTTTTAGTTGTATGAATGTTGTTTTAAAATCACCATGTCTTTTTTCAGACGCGGTGGCGTTCGCAGAGGTATGGAAGGCGGTAGTGGTGTGGTTTACCGAGTGGTAGGCCGGAATCGCAGTAAGGCGGATTGTGGACAGCAAACCGAGAGGCAGCCACCGACCCCTAGGGATACGACGTGGAAGAAGTACACTGATTCGCCTGGTGTTGGAGCCCCTCCATTGGTGAGAGCTTTTCGTTAAGAAAAATATATTCTTCTTTCTAGTCCTAGCATGTTCCCTTTCAATCAGGGTCTGCTTACAGCTAATTATTTTAAACCGTTTTTAACCGTTTTGAACTTTTTATGAGAGTCAAAATTTTCTTAATCATTATGTACCTAACCTACCCCGGCTGAGCTCGAGTGGTTTTTGAAAATCGGTGAGAAATCAGAACTTCCCAAAATCACCAAAAGTGATCTTGCGATCTAGTGCAATCTTTGTGCCACCTTTAAATATCTATAATATCCAGTAGCATGCAGATCATAGAAGCATAAAAATACTGCTTACCCTAATTCAAAGATCATGCTCGTTTTTGATCATGATCTTCCAGTAAGATATAGGTTGTTGTGTTTATGCCACTGTCTTTATCATAGATCATTGGAAGTCAGTAGGAATAAGTTTAACGAGAAACGTAGTGGACTTTTTTATAGTTTTTTTTTAAATTTCCAGAACCAACCAGCACAAACCCCTCCCAGTCCTTCTCACGGGCGAAAGGGTGAGCGACGTACCGGTCACCACTCGCCGCAGCACCACAAAAGGGAGAAGCTCACAGCCGCTCAACAACTTGGCATTGCGCCACATCCTCAGGTATATTCATGCTTTTTGTTATGCATGTGTGACCTAATTTTTACGTCACTTTATGTTATTGGGTCAGGGGCGACGAACCTTTGTCACAGATTGATGTAATGCCAGAAGAGTTACTCTTGTTTTTATTGTTCCATTATTTTACTATCTATCAACTGTCTTTATGCACCGAATATATCAACCCTATGTATCTGCAACTATTGAAAAATGGACAATGGAAATATGGTGGCAGTTTTTGGTACTACGCGAAAACTATGACACTGGAACAATTGTTGAGCATAGTTGGTGCACAAGTATTGTGGATACACAGCTTTATGCTCACGGTCTCAAACCAGTCACTTTACAATTTGAGAACATTAGTATATTTGAAAGAAAGAAAGAAAAACGCCTATATTAGGTATGTTTTATTATGTAAAAATTGTTATAGTGCGTTCTAAATTCCCCATTTTTACGTTTCAGTACCCTGCTCCTAATTCAACTAGTCAGCATTCTTCACGAAGTGGAGGCACTCAGGTAATTTGACTTTTGACCAGTGCCATATTTATGCTTGACTAGCATTGCTTCTGATCGTATTTGCTCACAATATTTTGTATTTGCTCATAGTAATCAGTTCCAGCTTGCCATAAATATTGTTTGTCTCTTCAGCTGCAATCTCCTAGCGGACCTTCGTCTCGTCCATCAAGTGTGTCAAGCGGAGGGAACGGTAGTAGTTGTTCCTCAAGCAAGGCCAAAGTTCCTCAAAACTTTGGTTATGTGAAGAGACAAAATGGCTCCCAGCCGCCGCCGCCGCCGCCTCCTGCTAACGGTCCTCCTCAACATGGCCATGGTAAGTGCTGATTTTTATAAAATTTTCTGTTAGGACAGATAAACCTATTTTAGTTTAGATCCGTCAAGCCTTGTAACTTTAAGTACTAGTCTAAAGCGTGGTGTTTTGTGTAAGGTAGTAAGCCGTTAATTTAAAATTAATTAGCGTCGTTTCCTTATAAAATTAAAAATGAAAAGATGCGTGTCCTTTTCTTACAAAAATAAAAAGAAAAACCACATACCTACTTCAAATTGAGTTTAGAGAAAGTCATCAGAATCGATGGCATTTAGATATACTCATACACTAGGTACAATATTCGTATAATCTTCCACATGGCCATCCACTTCTGACGTAAGCCTCTTGTACCGATTTGTGTTTGTCACGATCTTATACCGCTTATATACAATGGATATCTACCTACTCGCTTCATTTTTCGTCAAAAAATTGTTTTACGTAGGCCATTTTCTAATTAATTGATTGACCTATCTAGAAAAATGAGCGTTTGTACTTAAATGTTATCATATAGAACTTATATCGGTTTTAGTTTACCTTTAATACGGGCATAGTTTGTTAAGTGAAACTTTATGCTCACCGATTTGTATTTTTCTGCTTATAGCCGGGAGAACAGCCCAGGTGTCAGCGGTGCCTCGAACGAAAGTCAAAGTATCAGGTGGTACGCAGACTTGTACACAGGACCTCCAAATACATAGTAAGTACCCAGTATACCGTAAGTAGGTACTTAGACCTCTGGTGACTTAGAAAACTCTATTAGAAGTCAAATGTACGAGATGGCATGGTCAATGCTGATGGCATGTCTCCAAGGCAGTTGGGGTGTTAGGTAGATTATGATTACTTGAAAGCTTCAATAGTTCCGATTGAAACCTGAAGCTCATCGTAGTTTCAAAACCCACCCTGAAGTAGGTAGATATTTCTAGTACAAGTTTTATGCTTAGTTGGATGGGAAAGAGGAATGTTTGCCATTTAACATGCCAATTAAATTGCCAGTTCTACAAGTTTCTCCCGTTATTTACAAAGTACTGAAGAAATATCCAATACTTTATTCATCAGAAAACGGCATCGGACCAAAATCTTATTCTCTCGGTGGTACAGCGGCTGCCCAGCTGTCCGCGTCCGTGCGAGAGCGCCTGCTGGGCTCGCAGTCGCTACCCAAGCCTGGCACACACGAGTTCGCAGCCTTATTCCATCACCACAGGTGAGAAAAATATAGGGATCGGCACGAATCTCGAGGCATGAGCTTGGATATTCGTACATGTACATGTACATGTATTCGTACATGATATTCGCCCACTCACTCTATACGGGAAGCAGAGAATGACGTGATATGACAGCCAACCAATCACAGACATTGCGCCCTTGCGCCCCGCTAAATGGTATCAAAATATCAGTTCAAGGTCATGCCTTTAGTTTCTTGGCGATATACCTACCTGCGTGATTCCCCATACATTTCTAAAGACTTTGTTGATTTTTTAATGTCATGTAGACGATACATCCAACGGCATTTTCTTTTTGTTACTAAATAAACATCAAACTTAGAATAATTACAATGGAAAATGACATCATCTCATCTGAACCAATTGATAAAATTATATGAACAGAACAATGGGCACCGTCTCAGCCAATTGATGGACATAGTAAATTAATGAATTTAGTTATTACTCATGACCTTTAATTAGTTTGCTTCGTGTTAGACTGAGAAACTAGATGTGCAAAATTTTATTGCTATATTTTCATGTTGGCATTACACAGGACCGTAATTAAAAATTACGGTTCGTTTGTTTGTTTGAATAAAAACCTCTTCATGAAATTCACAGTATCATTTGAGTATCATCAATTTGGTAAAGAAACAGTTTGTATCCCAGAGAAGGGATATAGGTAGGCTACGTTTTATCCCAGAAAATCAAAGAGTTTCCACGAGATTAATGCAAAACCTAAATCCACGGAGACTAAGTCGTAACTTTTATTAAATAAATACATGCTTTTTTAATAATTGTGTACTTAACCTCGAGTTATTTTACTCACTACCTACGACTATTTTCGATAGGTATAGATACCACGGAAATCCTAAGAAGTTTTCCTAAATCTGTGGTAGGTACCTACTTAATACGTGAGTCATAACCTTACGATAAGCAAATATAATAAATAAATAGCTGGTCTACAAAGATAATAAAAAAAAATTACTGTTTTCATAGTACGTCTCTGTTTGTCTGTTGCGGCTTGTTTTATAAAGAATGTGTTCAGACTGAAGTCCGATAGACATCTAAAGAAGTGTTTCAGTGAAGTTATTAGGAGTGGTTGTGTAATGTCATACAAAACTGTGTAATTTTATTTTTGTATAGTTTTCATTAATAATAATTAATTATTGTAAAACTAGATGATGTTTGATGAACTTTGTCCGCGTGGATATGGATTTTTAAAAACCCCACGGAACTCTGATTTTCCGGGATTAAAAGTAGCTATTGTTAATTCAGGGTTAGGTATAAGCTATCTCCATTCCAAACAGCCAAATCTATTCAGTCACTGTGGCGTGAAGGCGTAACAAATATTTAAAGTTTCATATTTCTAATTTGAGTAAGATTAGATATTAGTTCTTCAACCCTTTGCAATTAACGCAAAATTAGTAAAAAATATAAAAAGTATACCTACTAGGTATTATTTAATTTTTAAAGGTTTTTGGGAGATTGCTTATCTCAAAAGGATAGTAAATAAGTATTTCTTATCGGTTCAAATGTTTATTTACTTAGATTTTTAAGTCCGTGGGAATACATCAGTTTTCGACCAAGCGTGTAAGCTGTTAAACGTTTCGGTAACCAAACTATTTTTTTCCTTTATAAATTATTTTGTATGTATTTGTAGGCCAGTCCCTCGAGGTGGGATGAAGATTAGTGACGGAAGTCTTTCAGATACCCAAACATACTCCGAGGTGAAATCTGACTACGGAATACCCTACGCACCATGGCTGAGACATAGGTAAATATCTGTAAAATATACTCTGAATGTGAGTGGTTTTTGAAATAACTATTTCTATTCTATATTCCTTGTAATTATGTAAAAAATGTACCCTATATTATGTTTGTATCAAATCACTCATCGTACTTTGATCATTTCTTATGTGCTGTGTGCATTTTGTGTGATTCCCTCGAGGTAACACATGGTTCACACGATCATGCTTCCGCCACAAAATAGAGAGGTTATAGAAGGTCAACTCAAAACAAAAACTTATCTACATACCTACGCGTGCGACGCACGGTTACCTAGTTTAGCCTTTAGACAGACAAATTCAGGTGAGCTGAATAGGCTGATCCCGCTGTAACACGCGTCTATGTAAATGCGCTTTTGCGCGATGTATTGAGCGGACCTTCTGTCACTTCTGTTGCCTCTCTATTTCGTGCTTCCGCTGTCCCTTCCACGGCCAGTTGTAGAAAACGATTTGTGTATCGCGTTGTGTGTACACCTGGCCGGCGTAGCATGAGCCTTCATCTCGTTTCCCCCATTTCAGCAACACGTACTCCGCAAGCGGCCGCCTGTCCGAAGGCGAATCGATGGAGTCTCTCACGTCGCTCCATTCGGCGCAGGCGCACAACCACACATCATCTCCTAACTCTCACCATCGCAGTTCACTCACACACAATAAGCTCATCATGCACCGTGATACACAGGGTTCCAGGCTCAACAGAAGCAACAGTATTAGGTGGGTCAACGTAATCATTTCATCCTGTGCCGTAAATATAGGGTGGCTGATCAATCGGATGCAGTGTCGCAGGCATTGGCGCATCTAACCAAAGAACCGTTTATTATTATTAAATAATAACACGATGAATATGTTCATTGTTCATATTTAAAATAATCTTATAACTAATTCACACTATAACATTTTGTGATAATAAGGCTTGGGCACACACGAAGCGTATCGGCGGCGACGCTCAACAGCAACTATACGCCCGCGTCAGTATGGATCATAGTATCTCTGGATATGCGCGTACGCATATTTAATTTGTATTAAAAGACTATGTTATGTGGTACTTCACACTGCAAAGCACGACAGCGATAGGCCCATCCCCATAGACGGGGAGCAGCTCCTACGGATGCTACGCAGTGTGAACGCCTTCATACATATTCTATTTATTCCAACCTCTAGGAGCCGCGTTGGATAAGCTGTTAACCTATGTGTCGCCACCGTTGCGCGTTGTGTGTGTCTAAGCCATATTTTTTTTGAAAAGCCGCTGTATCGTTACGTCACACATTTCTTCCTACTCATTTTGTCTATACCTATCTCTATTTATGTACAACTATTTCTATGCTTTAAAGCTGTTTCCACTCATGCCTATATATTATAATTAAAACCTGGTATATTATATGTATATAATTTAGGTACCAATCATTTAGGTACATTATGTATTTTAATATCATACTATTATGTACTCGAAATAATATCTTGACTCTTAATTAATTTTTAGCTACCTCAGAGATAGGACATTCCCAAGGTATGCCACAAGGTTGGAAAGATATATGTTTGGCTTCGAGGTGGCACGCTTCACTTTATATTATTCAGCATGTTGGAACATGGCACGGCTTACACCATGAACTATCAAAACATACAGGGTTATTAATGTATTCGCTATTGTTTATGATTTTGCAAACGGCCCGAAAGCCCGTAGGAAATTTCGGAAAGGTGGTTGATAACGGTCTTTCGGGTCAAAAAGTTAAAAATAAACATTGTCTACCTACCTAGTTACTACCATCATTATAATCATGTAATTAGTGTGACCGTAAGCTTAAGGTTTACTGGTCCGTGTGCGTGACTTAAGTAGTCCATTATTGCACGTCGGCGTGTGTTACGCATCATGCTCCGTGCAATATTAGACTTAAACTTGCTCAAAGTCATGTGTATCGTATATTGTTTAAAGCTTGTATAGCCTCATAACGTTTATCCGTGTGCACAGATGGTGCATGGTGTAAAAATGGACTACTTAAGTCACAGATAAAGCTCACGTGCTATAAATACTGATTTTCTTGTCTTTTTTGTAAATGTCTGGTAATAATTTAGTGTGGCAAACGTCTTTTTCTGTAATCGTAAATTGTGAATATTTTGGCCTCGTTAAGTTATATAATTTGCGTTATACTTAACTTTTTCAATGTCTTGAAACTGTAAATAGCAAGTGTAATTAATTATTATTGGATTTACAATGTAATAGTGGTAACCATAAGAATTAGAATACAACAATTGTCATTCACCTAAACACCCGTTCGAGAAGGTAGGTGTTTATGAGACTTTGACTTCTACCTGTACCTACTTTTAAAAGAAGTCGTATTGTGTGTAATTTAAGTCTGTCAATACCTTAATTCAAACATATAAATATCTAACTCTTACTTTGTTAATGTCTATTACTAATACTGAAATGTTTTTCCAGATCTACGAAATCCGAGAAGCTGTACCCGTCGATGTTGCAGAGGTCTTCGGAGAGTGATTATGAACCGTACTATTGTTTACCCGTGCAATACGGACCAGGAGAACAAGGTAAATCCTTTGAACTGTTTAGACTAACTCTTGTATAGAAGCGAGCGTTACTTTACGGAACTCCATGATATACAAGGAACCAAAAGCTTAATTTGCTATAATCCGCTAAACCGGACAAATTTGTATGGTGCAACATACAACGTGCGATATGCACCGCCCGCCGTCTCACTGCTAAACATGCATGAAAAGCCAGCCACCAATCAAGCAATACGCACCACTACCACGCAGCACCACACAAATCCCAAAACCACTCAACGCACCTTTCACCCTGTCACCTTACAATGCAAATTACACTAAATGTAATAAAATTTATAACCGAATTATGTAAGTATAATTAAGCTCTTGGTGCCTTGTACAGGCTAATTCTGGCACTACCACGCAAATTGTCCAACTACCGTCTATTTTTCGACAAAATTTGAAAAGACCTTTAATAAAACCAAAGTTTTGTGCTTGCTGGTAACATCATCTTACTAATTTTATGTAACCAACATTATTACAGCGAGTGTAGTAAGCAGGAGGTATCAAGTCGTGCCTGTTAGTATTTGAATAGGATATTAATTAAAAAATATGTTTCATATTCAACAGGTCTGAACTACGGTGTCTCCGAACCACCTTCGCCATCGCCGAGGTCAGCATTAAGCCCTACGCATCAACCAGGGAACGTCATGCACACTCCACGACATTCTCATCACTATCCCAAGAAAAACGATGAAGGTATAGTTCTATTCTTCATCAACGTCCCTTCGATTAGCAGTGCACCTAATTTTAAATTCTAAGTGATTTCGTAAATTAAAGGCTACTACTGAAATTTTAAGGGATATAAGAAGTTAACAGACCAAACAAACCAAGGGGTACAAGCGTAAGCGAAGTGAGTGCAAATAATTTTCCTTTAATTGTAGCTTAGGTACAGGAAGGATCATTATCGTATTCATAACTTTCATTCTTTTAAGTCTTTAATGCCCCGACTACGGCAAAGCCAAAAGGAAGGTTTATGATTTTGTATGGAGCTCCAACCCCAACCATACTCTTATTTATTGAATACTAGAGGATGCCCGCGACTTCGTCCGCGTGGATTTAGGTTTTTAAAAATCCCGTGGGAACTGTTTGATTTTCCGAAATAAAAAGTTGCCTATGTCAATTACAGAGACGCAAGCTACCTCGGCACCAAATTTCATACAAATCGGTTAAGCGGATGGGTTTTTGGGAATCCCGTGGGAACTCTTTGATTTTCCGTGGTAAAAAGTAGCTTATGTCTGTCCCCGGGATATAAGCCAACCCTGTACCAAATTTCGACAGAATCGGTTAAACTGTAGGGCCGTGAAAAGGTAGCACACAGACAGATAGACAGACAGACAGACAGACAGACAGACAGACAGACAGACAGACAGACACAGACAGACAGACAGACGGACAGATGGACAGATGTCTATCCGTCCATCTGTCTGTCTGACAGACACACTTTCGCATTTATAATATTAGTATGGATATTTGAAACAAAAAAATACCTCTCAAGGTTTGCAGGCTGCCTAGACCCGAGGCCTACGCGAGAAGTAGAGCTAGATAGATAAGAGTAGAGTAGGTAGATAATACTTTAACGAACCTTTTGGAAAGATTTATCACCATCGACTTCAAGAAGAAGTCGACGTCGGCGCGCCTGTTGGTTTTTGCTTGCGCATGATCATGTCTGGTGACAGTAATTATGAGCTGTAAGTCACAGGGCGCTTTCCTAAAAGATGCCTTGTATTTAGATACCTACTCAAATTATACTATCAGGAAGCACGAATACCGGAAGGGCCTTCTACATCTCAGCGGTTCGTAACAGAAACGTTGAACCAAACCGTACCTATCTACCTAATTGAAATGCGTTGCTTACGGCGTACCTACCATGTGAAATCTGATTCATAATCATTTTATGATAATTATATACACATTTTGTCTATCGCCGACCTAAATACTTACCCGTGTATTCAGAACCTGTCTAATGTGTAGATACTTACCTAAATCTTAAAGAAGAAAAGGGCAATCAACTCGAATGTTATTAAGATAAATGTATGGTTGAGAAAGCGACCGATATAGATTAACAATCAGATAGCTGATACAACAACTAGCCTGTCAAACCGTGTATGGAAAACGACGGGAACATTTAAACGGATAAATATGGTACAATGCTCGGAGCAACGAGCCAAAATGTTCAAAGCGTAGGTACGATGATTGTTAATAAACGATACACGTTTATTTGGAGAACTATTATTATTATTGTTCTACAAGCGGATACCTGCAACTTAGTCTGCGTAGATTGGCTAAATCCCCTGGATGCTCTTTGTCAATCTATGATAAAATAACTTATTTTCACCTCCAAAATGCAAGCTATCTCTCTGCGAAACATTCAGATTTGTTCTGACGTTAAGCTGGGAAGAGATAACAGATAGAGAGACGGGCTGATTTTCGCATTTATAGTACTAGATGATGTGCATGACGTCTGCGTAGATTCAGGTTTTTAAAAAAGCTCGTGAGAACTCTTTGATTTCTCGTGACAAAAAGTAGCCTTAATCCATTTCCAGGATACAAGCTATCGCTGTGGCTGATAGAGATTGGTTCTGCGGTGTGAGCCATAAAACAGACAAACAGATAGATACACTTTTGCATTTAAAATATTAAGTATGGATTGTAGCGGGATTCAGCGCACAGAGTTCGTGTAGATTTTTCCCTATCTTTATTTTTGTAACTGTTTCACAGCGCACGGTTCAACAGCTTCGTTGGTGTCAACGGCGTCGTCATTAGCCGCCGGCGCTGGTAATGAAGAAAGACATGCGCACGAGGTAAGGAATGATCAGGTACATGCATAGGCTTTGCTTTTAAATTAATACTTTTAGAACATTTTCGGTTTTCCTGAATCGCCCCGGCTCTGCACAGCTGGCATACCCGTCCATTGTCAACATTATAGGCATGTTGAAAATACCTTTTTGAAATAGCCATGGACGACCGGGTCACATAGTTCCCAAAAGCTGAAAGACGTTGAAGGTTCCAAGGTGCTAGGTGACCTCCCATTGGAAACCGAAGCGTTGAAAGACCCTCCACTTCTTAGGTGGACAGATGACATTAAACTGATTCAGACAGCGAGTGCAGGACCGTGGCGTGTGGAAGTACCTACTCCCTACAATAAGACGTATATCAAGCAGTGGATCAGTGGATCTCTGTCGGTTGATAATGATGATGAAGATGATGAATGATTTTAAAAATATCATCCTTAGAAGTTATAGAGTAGTATGTTAGTAGGTACTAGCATCATATTAAACAACTAAGGGTTATTTTGATACAGGTGCGAAAGCTGAGAAGGGAGCTGGCGGACGCTAAAGATAAGGTGCATACGCTGACAACGCAGCTTACTACCAATGTGAGTACCTACTTGCTTTATTCCTGCGCAGGTATTTGTTATCAAAATAGTTGTACCTATTTATATTTCATGCAAGTACCTACAGCTAAATCTTATTGTGTTGAAGAGGATAAAGTTTTTGATTTTATATATTTAATCGTAATTAATAGCGTTCACAAAATTATTATTCTAATATTACATAAGGCTACAAGAGATTACTTAAAATTAAATAAGATTAAGCTACTGTTTTTTGTGTGCAAGAATTTAACAGAAGGTAAAATGATTGCAGAACAAGAATTATTCTTTATTTATAAGAAACCTATTTAAAGGAATTGCAATATAATAAGAGCCCTGATAGCCTAGTAAGTAAGTCGTCATCTTTCTTTTCGGGAGGTCGGCGTTTTGATCCCTTTGAGTTAGGAAAAAATCGTGAGGGAACCTACATGCCTGGTAGGTCTCCATAATTTTCTCAAAGGTATGTGAAGTCTATGCCAATCTGCACTTAGGTAGCACTATGGCAGTTTATGGCCTAAATATATTTTATTCTGAGAAGGGACCCGTGCTCATTAGTGAGCCAACAATGGGTTAATTATAATGATTTTTCAGAAAATCAATAAATATTGGGATGTTCATATGTTCATGATTCTGCCGATATTATTGATATTATGTAAACGCAATTTTCATGAAACTCCGCAATAGTTGATCGTCTGTTCATTACCTTTCTATAGTTATTTTACTTACAATCTATTGTCACTTAAAGATGATAACAAAGAGGTCGTTTTACTAATAAGTAAGTGCAGCATGATAAACTCAATATTGGTTGTGTCTTGGAAGTAGCCTTATACGATTTTGATAAGGAATTTATTTATTAGTCATGTTTACATTTTCTAATCGAGAGATGTGTTACTAGTCATCTAATTTTGTCATAAACATCCGCTAGCATCGCAATTAAGAACAGCTTAGCATTTAGCAAGTTTATTAACCAAATAGGTAGATAATTAGGTACATACTCGTACCTGCATAGGGTAAACACGTGTAAATTAAAAATTTATAACACCCCCGACAAGTGAAGGTTACAGTAACTAGAAAAGAGCTGATAACTTTCAAACGGCTGAACCGATTTTATTAGATTATAGCTAAGAACACTCTCGATCAAGCTAACTTTCAAACAAAAAACACTAAATTAAAATCGGTTCATTAGTTTAGGAGTTACGATGCCACAGACAGATACACAGATACACACGTCAAACTTATATCACCCCTCTTTTTGGGTCGGGGGTTAAAAATATAGAATTTAGCAACATTCTTTGCTTTGTTTATTTTAACGTCATCATCACAACCCGTTACTTCGCACAGTTTCCCTCAGAGTGAGAAGGGTTTACGACCTAAATCCAGCGTGGTGGACTGCCTATGACCTTAACTTTAAGTCAAAGGTAGTCCACCTCGCTGGTCAAATGCGGATTGGCATACTTCACACACCTTTGAAAATATTATGGAGCATTCTGAGGTACCTATGCACTGTTTCCTTCCGAAACAGTAAGGTTGGATGTGTTCATTTAATTTGTAATAGCGGGTAAACATTTGATAAAATGACTAGGTAAGTACTATAAAGTACTATACAACATCAAAAATGTTAAACTTTTCTAAGATACATTATTTTGTATAATAATCCTGCTAAGTATCTATACCAGTTACCGTATAACCTTAAAACTTGCAAAAACAAATCATAACTGAGTCCCACATAAACACGATCCGGGAATCGACCGATCTTAATGCTTGACATTATCAGCTATCAGAGATCTTAGACGAGTAAAGTCTTCAATAAAAGTTATAAAGAGAAAAGTTCCCATACCAATACGACATGACTCTTAGCACGAAAATCCAATTACATTATTTTGAACAGAGAGCTGTAGTGACACTAGAGCATAAATTGTCCCAAAAGTCGCTTCAACCTGACTGATGTAAATAAAAAACAGTAAGTAACTAGTGCTTATCTTATTCAGTAAAATTTTTAGGACCTACTTTTCTGTATGTATTTATCACCTATATTTATTAATATCTTTATCTTTACCGTATAATGCAACTCAAGTTTCAATGTGCTTTTCAATGCATGGAAAAATATAAAGCCCCGATTCGGACCTTCAAAGTCGGTCACCGATTCAAAGGTCCTGTCAAAGTTGCTTACCTTTCGCAATCGATTTATAATAAGTGTAAGTACGATGATTAGATTAGATTAATTACAAAGATTAGTTTACTTTGGCGTTTCTCTACGATCTACGTGATCAACTAAAAAATTACGAGATCCGTAGAAGTACCCGACTTAGCTTAACAAGTTGCGAAACTGAAATGGAAATAGGCGGAGCACGTTCGCAGACCCGATAGTTTTTGGGGGTACTAAGGAGCTAGAATAGCGACTTCGCGGCTCGCATGTCGAGGTCCTCCTACTAGGTTGATGGTTGGCTGGATTCAGGTGACGTAAATGGAAGGTTCTACAAGAGACCTATGCCCAGCAGTGGATGTCTATCAGTTGATGACGACAAATCACAAAGATTTTAAATTCCAAAATTACATCTTTTTAAATATTAAGTGGGGCCACATGATTGGCTGATGTATGAGGTCTATTGCTCCATAGGTACTTATACCTCTATGCATTTGAAAGAGATGAACTGTCACAAGATCAGATAGTGCATGGTTCGCGGCCGGTCACACGGCGGCCGTGAGCGTGCGGTCGCCCACCATATCGGGTGTTAGGAATGTGTGCCGAACAGTTGCTAACACTGTCTTTAACCTAACTGAAAGCGGTATAAAGGAGTGTGTACATTGGGACAGGAAATTCTTCTATTTTTAGGGTTCTGTACAAACAGAACCCTTATAGGATCACTTTGTTGTCTGTCCGTCTGTCGTGTCTGTCAAGAAAACCTATAGGGTTCTATTCTCGTTGACCTAGAATCATGAAATTTGGCAGGTGGGTAGGTCTTATAGCACAAGTAATGGAAAAAATCACTATGTACTTTTTAATTTTTTTAAAGCGTGACGGCCATTATAAAAATTTTATTGTTTCTTGCTATACCTAGTGACATGAAAATATACACTCAGTGAAATTCAACTCTTTACTTATTATGGTTGATCAGATACATCCAGCTGACAGACAGACGGACAGGTGGATAGATGGACAAACAGACGGACAGAAGAGGCTTAGTATAATAGAGTTCCGTTGGCACCCTTCTTGTACGGTGCCCTAAAAACACAATCCATACGCTCTAGCTAGAGAAAAGCCACAAAGATTTATGTATAAGATCCTTTACATGGTTTGCGGTGTGATAAAACAAAATGCTTTTCCTTATTCAGAATTGATACGTCGCCACTGGCGCTTTCCTGAACGCCTTGCACGACCAATAAAATTAGAATAACTAACGTTTATTCTCCATTATTATTCTTAACAAGATGCTTTATTAGGCTAAAACTTTATATGGATGTTTTTGTCACGTTCACGGAATCGACAGTTGAATAAAGAAACCATAGCTGTAAAACCAAGAGAAATTACTTGAGTAAATGACACACTAGAACAAAGCTAACAAAGAATGAACGTCATTGATGACGCCCGCGATTTCGTCCGTGTGGATTTAGATTTTTAAAAATCCGGTGGAAATCTTTGATTTTCAAGAATAAAAGCACGGACAGAAGGATGCAAGCTATCTCTTTACCGTTAAAACCGACTAAAGGATGAGCCGTGAAAAAGTTAACGGATAGACAGTCAGACAGATACCTAATACATTCGCATTATGATATTATTAGTATGGATGTTTTTTTAAATAAGTACTGTAATTACATGTTGGAAATAAGATTGCTAATTATTTTCAAATGAGAAGGATTTGGCAATAGTCCACACTCCACCTGCGAGTGGCTGGCCAAGTGCGAATGAGCAGACTATTAAAACCATAATAAGCAAACAACCCTTACGACAATCAAGAAACCCTATTCACTTCATAAAAGAAAGAAAATCGAAGTTGTGCCATAAGAAACATCCAAGTTAGAGGTAATAAAAATAAAGAATAAAGACCAAGGGCTCCAATAAATCAATGTTCCAAAATCCTATAACGTGGTCGTAAAAACTGACGTTGTCAAAGCTCTCGAGTTCTCACTTTTTATCGTATTTCATGGCCTCTAACTTGTAAGGCTGTGGAAATACCCAAATAAGTAAAGGGTCTGTTGTTCGATACTTGGTGAGAGCAATTTAAGAAACCTATTTTCTAAATTGCCTCAGGTTTAACGGGTTACCTCTGATAGGAGTCGAGCTGCTAATTAATACCTTATCGGCAAAGGTGTAACGCCAACAAGCGCTTAAACCATGTATACACGGGTAATGTAAGTTAATGGCAGAGTACTAACTATTCTACTAACTATACCAATGTAGACATATTTGGTAGCGTAACGTGATAAACGGAAATAAATTACAGTACCTAGAATCGGGGGTATGTCCTCCTTCAGCCCTGCAATTATTTCAATTCCTGTAAATTGTTATATTGTAGTAGGTAGGTAGTGAGAATTCTCCGTTCATGAGTGTGTTAGTTTGTGGTTCTTTTCTCAAGATCCAGTTTCTTGTCGAGAACCTATGCCATTACCTCCTTAAGGTTAAATAAGGCGTTCCTGACATAAAATATCATGACGTTGTTTATGGTATATAACTTGAAAGGAACATTGATTTTATTCTACTTACAGTAAAACATGTAAACCTACTTACTAGGAACTGGTAGAGCAGTATGTTAGTCGACTCTACTGTTAACTCTACCTGTGTATACCCGGCCTTACTAGTAGCTTTCCGGTAGGGTACTATAGCCTAGACGCCAATTAGGGTCTGTACATCTGCTGTACTTTAACTCTTTTATGTTAGCGCGTTTATAGACTACTAGAGGATGCCCGCGACTTCGTTCGCGTGGATTTAGGTTTTTAAAGATCCCGTGGGAACTGTTTGATACTCCGGGATAAAATGCCAATGTCAATTACAGGGACGCAAGCTACCTCGGTACCAAATTACATACAAATCGGTTAAGCGGATGGGTTTATAGGAATCCCGCGGGAAATTTTTGATTTTCCGGGATTTAAAGTAGCCTATGTCCGTCCCCGGGATATAAGCTAACCCTGTACCAAATTTCGTCAGAATCGGTTAAACTGTTGGGCCGTGAAAAGGTAGTAGACAGACAGACGGACGGACGGACGAACGGATGGACAGACAGACAGACTTTTGCATTTATAATATTAGTAAGGATGGATGGATTAGGATGGACTAGATGGTGCCCACCACGACATCCGCCAATTACAGGTGAGATCTTAACAGAGCTCTCTCCGTCACTTACTCCATACAATCGTAGTTCCCATTTCATTTGAATATTAAGCAACCAAAGTCCATGAAATTTTGCAGACATAGTCTAGAAACTAATATCTGTGTCTGTGGTGTTTTAGATTTTTCTAAAAATATGTAGTTTTAAAATTACAGGGGTTCAAAGATTTGTATTTTTCTTTAAAAAAAGGCCCAACTTTGTGCTCGTTTTTCTAGACAACGAAGCAATTTAATGAAATTTGGAAAAACCACAGACCTAGAAAATTTAATGAATATCATGCAGTAAAAAAATTATCGTTATACATTTTATATTGTTATAATTATGTTGGAACTACGAAAACCAGAAATTACACCCAGAAATTTTGAAAATTTCGTGCTGTCTCGATTTCTGCAAGAGGGGTGGTGAGGTGCGGGGGACGACCAACCCCCGACGGTGACGGGGGGCGGAAACTGACAGTCTAAACTGGTCTAAACACACGGGCCACGTTTAAACTACACCCGACTCTAAACTTGTCGATAGGTCTAACTAAATACACTGGTACATTTCAACTTGCGTTAGACGTATGCGTTACCTACCGTTATGCGTAGACGTTGCCTGTAGATAAAAATATGTCTCATGTTTGCTGGCAATAGCGCATGCATCAAACCCTGCAAGTTGCACCTATTCCTCACGCAATACGCAATTCCTCACGCAATACGCACAGCTTTAATATTATAATTTTTGACAATGTATACTATATGTAATGCCATATCACAGGTCACTCTCTGATTTATTGCTAACAATTTACTTCCAAATCAATTCCAAATGCAAAGAAATCTAAGTGTGTTCAATTCACACTGCCCAATACCAGGACCTTAAATGACATAAATTCATTGATTAATAATCATATGTTGAAAATAAAGGAGAACCCCGTGTTTCTCGGTATAACGTTAGATGCAAAGCTTCTATGGAACACCCACATATCAACACTTGATGGTAAACTCAACTCTGCTGCTTACACTGTTAGAAAAATTCGACAGGTACTGACGTGGAAACTGCAAAAATTGTATATTTTGCCTATATTCACTGTATTATGTCTTACGGACTCTTGCTATGAGATAAAGCGATAGATATTGAGAAAAAAATGTATTACAGAAAAGGACAGGACGTGCAATTTATAATTTAAAACCGCGCGCTGCCATACAATAACAATATAAGGAAATAAGTACCTTATGTCATGATTTTCCAAATAATAGTATGTTGTTATGATTTTAAAATTGAGGGTGTGTGATTTGGCTTAAATAATTTATTGTTTTGGTCAAATCACATACTTTTTTACAATTACTTGTAGCTTGGAGAGAATCTCATTGGACGGATTTTTAAGACGATCTCATTGGTCAATTCATTGTTTCGGTATGATTTTAAAATTGAGGGTGTGATTTGACTGAATAATTTATTGTTTGAGTCAAATCAGATACTTTTTATAAAATTGCAGGAATCTCATTGGATAGAATATTAAGAGGATCTCATTGGTCAATTCAGTATTTCGTTAGGATTAGAAAAATGAGAGTGTGTGATTTGACGTAAATAATTTGTTGTTTCGGTCAAATCACATACTTGTTTTTACAACTGCATTGAATTTTGGAAAGAATCTCATTGGATGGAATTTTAAGAGGTTCCCATTGGTCAATTCAGTTTAAGTTCAGTCCAATCACAGACTCTTCTCAGTTCAGTAATTTAATGAATGGAAAATAGGATATTAAAGCCGGACGACTGATTACTTTTAAGTTAGTTCTTGTTAATCATTCAAAGAGATAAATTGTGAAGAAGTGTATTCCTTAAGTAACAAACAAGCTGTATATAAATCAAGTAATATAAAATATAATTAATATTGATTTAAGGGAGAAGTTTTATTATACTTATTTATTATCTTATAGTAGCTTTTAAATATATTTACAACTAGCTAATGCCCACAGCTTTGCTCGCGTGGATTTAGGTTTTTGAAAATCCCGATCCTTTCATTTCCCAGAACAAAAGTTGCCTCTCCGTAATAGCCCGTCCCCGGGATGCAACTTGTTTCTGTATCACGTAAGAACATTTAAACGGATGATCCTTTTCAAATCCCGAGGGATCACCAGGATTTAGGAATGCAATTTCTTACAGCATCAGGGTTGAGGTCAACGACAAAGTATTTACTTGGTATAGATACCTTCAATATCAATTAATAATCGACACTTTTTAAATCCCATTAGCTTTAGTAGTCAGGTCCCCTGCAACATCAGGATTGATGTTGCAGGGGGGATGGAGTTGGAATCCAAATTTTTTATTGAACAATGTCGCAAACTTTCTTTATCGATTAAAAAAACTAGCCAAAATTACGCAGTTAGGTTACCTGCCAAATTTCATGGTTTTGAGTCAACGGGAAGTACCCTAGAGGTTTTCTTGACACACTCGACAGACAGAGAGATAGACAACAAAGTGATCCTATAAGAGTTCTGTTTTTCGTTTTGAGGTACGAAACCCTAGAAACGTAGGAACGGCATTCCGAACCAGTGGTAAATTTTTCTGACCAAAAAACACTTTGAAGTTTACCTAAAAGTTTACAGGAATAAAAATTTATCATTGTACTCCATTCCATTTCATTCTATTCCATTCTGTTCAAAGATAAATAGATTATAAAAATATTTGTCACCGAAACAATAATTTACGATACATCAACCAATATCAATTTTACTGATGACAATCTGACTATTACCAAAGTGAACGACTACTATAATATCTATTATATACGACTAACATAATATGTATTATAAATTGTGTGCCGTTTGCATTCTCACTAAGTTCTCATTAAGTTTGTTTTATTTGGTTAAACTTTCTGGCATTTATATTGTTATGACGTTTAATTGGCAAACAGTCTGTTTATTGGCTGAAACTCAAAAATTCAGCCAATCACAACAAATAAAATATTTTAATAATGATTGATGCAGCTTTCTGTAATCGAAAACAAAATATTTGACATTAACTTGAATGTGACAGTAATTTCCGAGTAGGGTTGCCAGAGGCCCCGTATTTTACTGGTTACTGGTTGGTATTTTAGGATACAGAAACCCGTAATTATGAAAATAAAATATGGGGCAAATAAAACTAAATATTTTTAGGGTTCCGTACCTCAAAAGCAAAAAGGAAATAGGATCAATTCGCTGTCTGTCTGTCTGTCCGTCTGTCTGTCTTTCCGTCTGTCCGTCTGTCTGTCTGTCCATCTGTCCGTCTGTCCGTCTCTTCGTCTGTCATGTGTTCATGAACAAATATTAGTATTTTCAATTTTCAAAGTAACTAAATATTAAATCAAGTGGGTCAATTAAGTATGAAATTAAATATGAAAGGACTTTACCAGTACATTCTAAGACAGATTTTTATTTATTTTTATGCATATTTTTTTTAATGCATAACAGTTTTGATTTCTTGTGTAAAATGTCGAAAAAAAATACCCGAATACGGAACCCTCGGTGCGTGAGTCTGACTCGCACTTGGCCGGTTTTTTACAAATTCAGCCGGGCTGGCTTGCGAAACCAAACGCTGACGTTATGTCCAGTAGAAAGAATACATATTTTCCTTGTGCGACAATGCGTAGAATAATACCTGCGTAGCCGAAACCCACTCGATTTTGATCATGGCCGTAGCCAAAGAGGCGGAGGTTGGTTTTAGGATCTAAGCCTTTTTTTATACAAGTTAGCCCTTGACTTTAATCCCTCCTAGTGGTAATAGTGCAGTCTAATTTCTTGGCCGGTAGGGCCATACTAACCATATAACTAGCCATGACCCACCAGACCAGAAATTTAGAAATGGCCACTGCGTCTGGGAGACCGTCAAAAACCTAAACCTAAAATAATACTTACACTATTTCTTGCATTTGCTTACCAATTTTTTTTGGAAATATATCAAACATTTCGCGCTCGCTTCACTCGCGTTTTGAATTTGTATTACTTGGTGTATGCCCCGCAATTTCGTCTGCATGAATTTAGGTTTTTAAAAATTCCGTGGGAGATTTTCCGGGATAAAAGCTTATGTTCGTTTCTGGGGTGCAAGTTACCTCTGAATAGTAAGTATCAAAATTTTGGTAAAGAAGTATCTTGCTATGGCTAAACTCGTTTCCCTTTCACTTATTTTTTTCTGTATTGAACCAAAAACACTTACGCTCACTGCGCTGCGCTTTTTCATTGTTGTATTTTATTCCACTATCAAATTGAAAGGCGAAATTCAACTAACCAGGTAATTAGCCCATAAAGTTGAGCGAACGTATTTTTCCTCATGACAGGATTCAGTTCCGGCCCTGATAAAACCTCTCCCGAAATCAATTCCTGGCTACGGCCATGGTATTGATACTTCGAAGGTGGAATTACAAGTTAAATGTAATTTTAAGTTAACATGCAAAGATTGTATGCATGAAATGTATAACATTTTATTTTACAAAATGAAGAGTTTTTAAAAACTATTGAAATAAATAAATAATCTTTTATTTAAAACCACATTGTAAACACAGTTCACCGATCAAGACCCGGCAACATACAGAGAAAAAATACAAAACATACAAATAAACTGAAATACCTAAATAAGCTTTCAGAGAGAACCACCGCCTATTTCTTCAAATACAATAATAAACAATACAATAATACAACAATATATAAGAAACAATGTCTCCCGTAAACAAATCTAAACCCCGTATTTTTGATGGTGGTAGCCTGTAAATCTAAAAGCGGCAGGTGGCAACCCTACACCTACCCTACACCTAGACAGAATGAAAAATTTGTTTTCATTACTCGGCAGGCCTACTGCCAAAGTTTGACAGAAAGTGTGGCGGTAGTTGTGACCTCTGATTGGCCGACTCTCTTTCACTATTTGCTAAAATTGATGATTGCAACAACAATTTTTGCTTTTTTGTAATCTAAAACAGAACACGGACGTCAAACAGGTTGACTAATTGCAATCATTTCTGACCGGCTAACATTGTTCCGCTAGTGGCTCAAACTCACTGTCGCAGCAAGAACATGGTAAATTCAGCCAATCACAGCAATTTGAATTGGTTATCACAAATGTACCGATCTAGGAACCGAGAATGCACGAACCAGGGCAAATAGAGATAAGAACAATAATATCATACGTAGGAAATCGACGGGGGCTCGTTGACAAGTATCCTCTTAATCAAGCCGTTCATCAAGCCTTAACCCCTTCTTCTCCGTACGTTCGTTATATTGATCATACTGGTGATTAGCAAAGAAATAATAATTATTACAAATACCGACTTCTTAGTAAGTACAGGATCATCTATGCTATCAATAGCTTTGTAATGCACTATTAATTACAGATTTTATACGTCCAGCGATGATTGTTTTGAATCACATAAATCATGAAATGTACACAGATTGTAAAAGGTATAATTAAAGTGTTGATTTTATGATCGACACGTCCTTGTTAACTGCTGTAGTCAGTACTGTAAAACTGTTTGGAGGTATTACCAAGAGACATTATTACAT
This sequence comes from Maniola jurtina, assembly GCF_905333055.1. Lineage (NCBI taxonomy): Eukaryota > Metazoa > Arthropoda > Insecta > Lepidoptera > Nymphalidae > Maniola > Maniola jurtina. Next base: position 10,094,796 of record NC_060032.1, read on the forward strand.
GCTGTTATTTTCAGGTGTTAATTTTTGTCGTAATTATGTTAATTATCTCAATTTTTTTAAACACACTATGTAATTGCTGTGATTACATATTTTATAATAATTATTATGTACCTATTATTATATACTAATACTATATCCATTCATTTGATTATTAGCTTGTTTGCTTTTTAATTACATGAAGCTATTTAAATAGACCTTCGAAGTTGACAAAAACGTTATCTCATTAAGGACCACTTTAATAAGACTATAAATAAAAGTGATCGATGAGTAAAATATAAAAGCTGATATCCCGAAAATCGTCAGTGAAAAATGTTAATACTTAATAGAAATTCGACCATTCAAGACCACGAAGACCACCAGATTAGTGATTAAAGACGTAGCTACAAAAAAGTTATGGCGAGTCAAAAGTTTATCCTTAATTTAGTTTGGATAAATAATGCTTATTGATTTCATTAATATCCCCCATCTCTTCGCTCATTTCGAAGACAAAAGAAGTGCTTTAGAATAAGAGTCGCGTCGTTTTGTTTTTGTTCTTCTAATTTACTGTTAAAGTATCGCCGCCATAAATAATTCAACGCGAGAGCTAAGCACGGACATCCATCGTTGTTCTTGCGAAGCAATTTAGAACGTCTTAGCGAATACCTGTGTTTTCTTTGGAAAAAATGCACGAAATTATACCCGCAATCAGAAAATCGTGCACAGGTTTATATTGGAATGGAATTATTATCGCGCTTACCATAATTATTTTCATTAAACCTATGCCCAAAAATACAACATCATTGGTTCATAATACCTATTTCTAAATGTAAGGAAACTCGATCTGTTTATCACTGATCTGATCTGGATATACATATTACATATTATATGTGATATCCCAGAGAAGACGCACAATTTACTTTTTTAACTGAACTTATGAACTGAATGAACTTTTTTAATATAAAATGTTTATTTTCAATGTATTCGTAAATGTTCATAACGTAGGTACCTACAATGTAAAATAACCATTTTGAAAAGTCACTTCAAAATCACATGTAATAATCGAAACTAGGTATATGCCGAGTATAAGGATTTATAATACCTTAGAGATATTTTATATCCGTTGGTATCTTATAAGAAGTTTATTTGCCAGTTCAATTAGTATTTCATTTACATGAAGGAGATAATAAGTGTCGTTCCTATTACCTAGAACTATTGTTTGTTCTCGCTAAAGCGGCACATTATAATGGTAACTGGTAACATCACTGTGTTTAATTTCAAAATATAGTAGATATACGTACCAATTGGTCTCAATGGCGATTTAATTTAAAGCATCCGTTGTTCTTATAACATCTTGACCTCTTCATTCTTTGTGTTAGGCTTATTTAACGGCCAATATCGATTCTAAATTATCAATTTGGTGTTCAACTTGTACTTGGTATGCGTATGATTGAATCTGGGAAGGCAATATTTTGAATGCGAAAGTGTGTTTTTTGTTGGTTTGTCCTTAATCGCTGTAATTTTTCGCATACATATAGCTAAAGATCTGGAGAGTTACATAGGCTACATTTATCCCAGAAAATCAAAGAGTTCCCACGATATTTTTAAAAATCGACTCGTCAATTCACGGTAATGAAGAGTTGGACATCGGCTTGTATCAAATAGGTAATAAATTTTTCTGGAACAGTGTTGATGTTCAGAATAAAGCGAAGCGTACAAAGCGATTCGCTTCCTCATTTCTGAGTCACTTTTCTAGGATATAGAATGCCTTTCCGGATTCCGTTTTACCTACCACCTTCACAAGGTAAGGTATATTCTAGCTACGCAAGCGCGCTCCACCACTGTTTGCATCATCACTTCGTCACCATCAAATCATTACTATAGCATAGCCTAATATTAAAGAATGTTAATAAAACTTGTGATTGTAAATCTCAGTGCTCCAATTGCAATCTGTATAAGTGGTCTTTGATGTACTCATTACTCAAATTACGATAAACCTTAAAGTCTTGCTTTGCTTCTAGCCTTTACAACCGCAGACGAAGCGTGCGCTGGCAATAATCCAACACTAACAAAGGATACCCTGTTAACTTATAGTGGATTTGAGTTTACGGTCGGAAATGTTTGCGAAGTGGTACCACTCGAAACCATGTGAGATGATTCACTAATTCGAGAAGATAATAAACAGCACTGGTACCAGACAACTGTATGAAGACCTATTTACTAGCAAAGTCCCAGTTTTGACGCGAAAAGTTTTGGTTTTTTTCTGACAACAAACCACTTAAGCATAATGTCAATTGTCACAACATTTAGTTCAAGGTTTACAGCAACAACACTTATAAAAACGACAATTTGCCTTACCCTGTCTCCGTTCTTGAAACCTGTTTTAATTTATTTAACTAAAATAAAAATTTCTAAGTATTCGTACCCGCTGCGTGTGCGCAGAGACGTTATCAAGTGTAACTCGAGCTCGTGGCCTATAAATCGTCAAAACTGACCGAACTTGCGCAACGAGTATGCACGATAGCGTACCAATCTACATCAAGCTCGCTTAATCAAATTTAACTACATTATGGTTAATGACACTTTCAAAGATAACATAGTTCAACTATATAACCGTAATTATAGATTTTTAACGGAATTTTTCAAGTTTAAAGTTTACAGGCCTTATTTGGTAGACGTGATTTATTATGGCCACTAGCTAAGGTTTTTGTATAATTGATTTTGCCTTCGTTTTATTAGATATATCAATGTTTTTCTCCATTAATTGACATAAATAAACATCAAATTATAATTTATTGAAAAAAAAAACTACAAACTCAGCAGTTATTGTTTTCAAAAAACTACGTCATACATTATGTTATAGTATGTAGGTAATTCTACATTCGTGTTACTTTTCAACATTGTATCTAACTTTTTAGTTTGTTTTTGCCCTTGACTACGATCTCATCAAGATGCAGTCTAAAGTGGAAGCGGTCTAACTTGGAAGCCTTGGTTTCTACATTATATCGGACCTACTTACCTGAATCCTAAATGACTTTGTGCATGGCTTTTCCGGTAGAGAATTGTATACAATTTAAATCTAGTAGCTAGAGCATTCGGATCAGCAAACGGCCAAATGCAATAACTTACGCATTGTCAAGTTACCCTATAATACAATCCTGCCCCCTTCATATGAGTCCAATAGACCGTAACTTATGCTTTTGATTAGCGATCAGTCCGGCTTGCTCAGGGTTCCGTGACTCAGTTTTATTTAGTAGTTCCCTACTATAGTCTGCGGCAACCAGTTTGTTTTGAAACTCGGCATAGGTCGGACGCACGCGCGTCGCTTCCTTATCGTGCGTGTTTATATCTTCGCTTTGTATAAACAATCCTCGAACTTTTCCCAGTGAACTTTATAGTGATAAAAGTGATAGCTTCTAAGTTACTCAGTGGTTATTAGTGTTTGCTTTAAATCACGCATCACATTTGGTACTTACTAGTGGCTCTATTCTCCTGTTTCAAGATGGTATAGGAGCATACCATGTTTGATTGCCGTTTGTTGTTTTGTTGCTAAGACATCCGTGTCTTTGCCCATTGTTTTAGTATTGACTAAACAATATCCTAATTCCTTATATCATACTGATTTGTTTAAATCTTTGTATAATGGAAAACAATGCTTATGTACGAAATGATAAGTCTGAAAATGGAAATACATATTATTCAAGTATTAACGTACTCATTCGTAATTTATCAATTATAGCCAATATCTACTTATTTATCTGATAAATATTATGAATATAGAATAAATGACTACTACAGATAATATAACAAAAAATACGACGTGCAGTTTGGGGTTGCTTGCATCGAGTTCTTTTACTATTAAGAGCAGGTATCCGCATCCCCTTTTTTTCTGGTTCGTGTCGCAAGCCCTTTAGAATTTAGATCTCTCTTTATGCGTTTAGACATTTATTTGGCCTTTATTCTTCAACTTTCATTGTTAAACTACCGAATCTATGTTAGCAAGTACAACTATACTTTTATAGAATTCAGTTTCTGTTTCTTTAAAATATTACCCATAATTTAACACTAGTATAATAAGCAACATAGGTCGAAACCGTGAAACTCGCTAATTTACTACGTAAGGAAGATCGCAAACATAAAAGTTAACATCAAAAGCAAGCATACATATCCTTTATAGATCATCTGGTAGCTATATTTCGGTCATACGTTTAATACCAACTGCTTTTGATGTATTTTATAGGTGATAGAATAACTTTGCAAGACTTTTTACGACATAGACACAACTAAGTTAAAGTCCAGATGCAAATATAACTAGCGTAAAATTTCTTTAATGGCTTTCTCACGACTGCTTCCTTTTTCATTCACTTCCCTATCTTTATTATAATGTTATTAATAACTTCTATGTTCGCCTAGTATTTTTAAATATTGTACGCAATTTTTTACTTAACAAGTAGAACCAAAATATAAGAAATACATTTATTCCGAATAATTAGACTTATAAGACTCCTGAATCCAGACAACGATAACCTTTTGCCTGATTATTCGAAGGTCACTGTATTACATTACATTTCAATCTAACAAGATGTTTATGATGGTGATAAATCTACAAAGACTTTACGAGTCAGGGTACAAATAAAGCCTTACGAATGAGCGATATCTACATACCAATTTCCAGTTTAACTGTAGAACATCTAAAGGGCTTTCAAAGATTGTTAGAAACAAAAAAATGATAAACTATTAATTAATCAATACAATTGATTGAAATTGATTATTGTAATTATTATTTGGTTGTCTAAAAGGAAATTTAATAAAGAAAAGGCTAGGTACATGGACAAAGGTGGAAGCAGTTATACCAATGAAAGCAAGGAAGATCAAAATTAAGTTATACTTAGGTAGTCAAACTTGCTGCATGTCACTATACTTAATTAAGTAGCAAAAACATCTTTAAAATAAACAGGTTGCTCTATTGTGTAACGCGTCTTCACCTCTAATTTCTATGTAATTAGATAAAATCTTTTACAATCTCTTTGTCCTCTTACTTAGGTTTATGATACAAGATAACGTAATGTCTTCTCTTTTAATAAGACGTAAAAACGACCAATTAGGTAATATAACATTTATTAAAATTAATAAAATGGATTGAGTGAAACAATATATTTAACTACAACTACCAAATTATATATTTGTATAATTATTTATTTTATGATACATTTGATACCCTTTGATCGGATAGTAGGTACCCTTATCAATTCAGGTATAATTTAAAATACCTTGAATATCTATGGAATGCAACTGTTATCTTTTATCTACAAAATTAACTATGAAACACTCCTTTTAGTTATCGACGTACCTATTAAAGTTTGCTTTCATCTTTATATTGGTTCTGAATCAACCTAATCTCTTGTTTACTACTTGTATGTTATTTCTTCTGTTTTATTAAAATTTATCTTCAAAATTATGTATTTATATTTCGCCAATTTTTTCGTCTCATACTCAAGTTTTCGTTCTTAGATTTCCTGCTTGTTTTATTTTGCTTTATATTTTTCACATAGAATATATTTTTGGCTTCTTAAATTGTTTCTCGCTTTTGTGGGTACTAATTTGTCCATAATCCATATTCCAATCTGCTACTAAGGTTTTACATAAAAGGCAATACGGGTTTATGTGACTTTATCTATACCCATAATATAAGTTAACAAAGTCGTTTTCTCGAACGAAATTTTTGATTTATCACAAAAGACAGGAACACTCGTTGCGACATTTACTTGCAGTTAGTATACGCCATCTTCAATCAACCAAGCGCCTCTACAGCACTCTCAATTGAGGTTAATTCATACGGAGACGGAGATATATATTGCGCCCCTGCTTTATTTATTCGTTCAATAGGCTAAATGGCCTAGTGAATTCAGATCGTATTCATAAACGCCATAAATTCAGTTGCTGCCACTATAATACACAATATTTTCAAGATAAGACATCCGAATTTAGAAGTCTTCTCCAATTACCAATAAAGTCTTTGTTTTATGACCAATTTCAATTCGTTACCGATTCTGTGCGCCAGGATGCCCTAACGTTCAATTTATATTCGAGCCACGGTAGTAATGTAGGCGGTTTAAAATCTGAGCTCCTATGAAAATCACATAAAAGAGTTATCCGAAGACTTTCGAGTTATTTCATTATCTTTAACATCTTACTTTTGGTTTCAGCTAATATTCTATTGTTAGATTTTAAAATCTTATACCACTCCGTAACATATATAGATTATCATTTTAACAGGGCTCTCTCCGTCACTCGTTTCATACAATCGTAGTTCCAATTTCATTTGAATATTAAGCAACCAAAGTCCATGTAATTTTGCAGACATATTCTAGAAACTAATATCTGTGTCTGTGGTGTTTTAGATTTTGCTAAAAATATGTAGTTTTAAAATTACAGGGGCTCAAAGATTTGTATGAAATTTTTTAAGACCGCGTTACTTTGAAACCGAATATTTTAACAGAAATCTGGAAAACCACAAACATAGATATTAGTTTCTAGGATATGTCTACAAAATTTCATGGACTTTGGTTGCTTAATATTCAAATGAAATTGGAACTACGATTGTATGAAACGAGTGACGGAGAGAGCCATCTTAACACGCTTCTGTAAGTGATAATATGTAAATTCATTTTGAATAACTACTAATAATTACAGAAACAGTTGTCACAGAGGAACTGAATATCAAAATACAAATGATAGACACTGTAGCGTTGTCGACGTTCTTTACGAGCTACCTCATCGAAGTAAACCTTCAAAGTCCTAACCCTTTCTATTTCTAACAGAAAATAGTACGCTTGTTTACAGAACAAAGACAACGAACTCGTAAAAGGTGTATAAAATAATTTAAACTTCACTTGGTAGTTATTTCATGGCTGACACATGTACGCACTATAAACATAACGAGATCTTGTAACTACTATTGTAGCATTTAATTGTAGAATTACGATTACGACACGTTTACACTTACAGTTAAATCATAGGTGATCCGAAACTGGTCGTCAATTTATTAAGTTTAATAGTAGATCTACTTGCGTGATTTATGCCCACTGTTTTTAGCTAGGGAAAAATGTATTTAAGGAAAATATAGTACCGGATATTGATACTTATAATTATAACCTATTATTATCTGATGATTTGAAGATAACAATAGTACAGGATATTGCTATAACTTATGATATAGCTATTATCTATTGCTTTAGGTGATGATTCGCTTAAAAATTTCGCAAGTAAATAAATTAAAACATCCATTAACAAGAGTAGTATTTTTGCGTAGGTAAATATCGGTGATTTCATGCTATAAGTAAATATCGGAAACAAAAAACTTGTTTCCTTCTATTTCGTCGATAACCTAACTAGGGAACCAATCAAAGGCGTAATAAACCGTATCCTTAATGCGATAATTGATCGAATTATCGCACTTATGTAATGGTATGAAAATCGATCTAGCTTTCTAGTGTTATATCGACACAATGGAATTTAATTTAATGTCTTACGTGATTTATGAAATCCTTATTTCGGCAAACGATTATGCACAAAACGTTCATCCAGTTTATCCAAATAATTGATACAATTAGTATATTACCAATAATAGAAGGCATATGTTTGAAATTAAGCTACTATCAAATTATTTGAGAGTGTTAATCAATTTGTGATCAAATACGTTTAACGAAACGTTAGTGATTACGTATTTTACTACCCGTAGTAAAAGCCGATTACAAATAACTTGGGTACATGCTGATTTCTTGTATGGTAAAGTGCTATTAAATCGTTATGATAGTCTTATTTATAGACCATTACTAACGTTTTAATAAATTCTGTTCGAACAATGCTCTGAAGATTATCTTCCACGATCTAAAGCAATCAGATCTTTCAATTCCTTTTATATTTTATGATTGATGTTATACGGCAAATTATACTAACAATTAAGGTAATAAAGAATGGACTTGATTTTAAAGTTTCTTTTAAAAGTAAAGTTCGACTAATTTATTACTCTTGATGTCCTATGACGAAAAATATTATGTAGGTACTTGGGACAATTCTAAATATCTTTTAATTTTATTTACTTAAAGTTTATTAATTTATAACATGTTAGTGAATACCTAATTATAAACTTACCTACTTATAATTCAACGTATTTAAGTTCGATTTTGCGAATATAATCAGTAATAACATACAAAATACAATATGTTATACCTACCCAGGTACTTTAGAACAATGCCTTGTTAATATTTAATGCCTATTGTCAACAATCCCGTGACCTGATACCGTTTTTATTGAACTCATAATGACGGATCCAACGGCACTGATAATATATGGACAACTCATTGATCTATTAAATAAACATCATCTTTGTAACTATAGAATGAGATAATAATGAAAAAGTAAAGATTTTAGGCATAAAAATTATTATCAAATCATTGCACCTTATTCATATTATGTGAAACGCTGATACGAGGGTTTATCAATGAATTCGTAAAACTTAAAAACCCGTTTACCATTGCGTCATGGTAACCGTCTACGTTGACCTTGACAGGAGACACATTTTACTACGACCTTCCCAAAACATATTGCCAGTTCCAACGTATTTTATTTTATAACCGTCGACCGGGGTTCATTATAATTTATGTAAATTTAATCAGGGTCTGTAAAATGTCGATACGTGTATGATAATATTGTACAGTTAAAAAATGATTTTAAAAATTGAGTAGGTAGCTATAATTTGAGTAATTGAATTTCAGTGCTTGTTTACGAGTTAACAGGGCTCTCTCCGTCACTCCCTTCATACAATCGTAGTTCCAATTTCATTTGAATATTAACCAACCAAAGTCCATGAAATTTTGCAGAAATATTCTAGAAACTAATATCTGTGTCTGTGGTGTTTTAGATTTTTCTAAAAATATGTAGTTTTAAAATTACAGGGGCTGAAAGATTTGTATGTAAATTTTTAAGACCGCGTAACTTTGAAATCGAATTTTTTAACAGAAATCTGGAAAACCACAGACATAGATATTAGTTTCTAGAATATGTCTGCAAAATTTCATGGACTTTGGTTGCTTAATATTCAAATGAAATTGGAACTACGTTTGTATGAAGCGAGTGACGGAGAGACCCCTCTTAACGACGTTTGGAGGCTGTACAAATGTACTAACCAACTAAAATTAACAGCACGCATTTTCTGAGAATATTCTGACACGATGGTCCCAACTGGTTTGGAAGTAAACAGTTGATGTAGGTAGGAACATCCGTAAGTAGTTTATCCATTGTCCCGTACAAAGTGATGTACGGAAGGAAGCTCTACAAGGGATCATGTGATATCTAGCCGGGAAGTGCCAAGTAGCTCATCCACTTAAACAAGATAAGCCGGGATCGGAGTCAGGTTACATTAAGCGTAATTAGAATTTTGCTTAGGACATGTTTGTGCTGCGAGGTGGTCTTTACTGAATCCGCTTAAAGAATGAGAGATAGATAACATAAATTAAATCCTACCCACCGTCAACGCGACGCCACGAATATCTATCTATCTATGGTTCGACGCTTTTTCTTGTACCTACTCTGGTTTTTTTCCTACTACGGTTTCTTAATTTCAACTATCAACATAAAAATCCAACCATATTAGTACGAATTATTTATTACACGACTACCTAAAAAAAGTAGTGTAAAATTTTCAGGGTCATATAATATGTATGTGAGTTTCTTTATTCCATCGTAACTTCTAAATACCTGAACAGATGTAGATGCACCTACATGCGGTATCATTCTAACTTCTAACCCTTACATCATCCCGATAGGAACTGGATATAGTTTTATTGATTGAAAAAAATCAATAAAATATTATGCTGCCAGTTTCATATGTGAAAGATTGGAAGGGCAGTCGTGATTTATAATTTTTTAATTCGACTTGATTTTTAAAATAATCTAGAGCTTTTAAATCTCAATGCCTACAAATCCTGCCTGTATCGACAGCCAATTCATCATATTACTTCGCTAACGAGCTCCAACATTTATCTGCAAGACCAAAACCAATTACCAATTTACATTTTGCAAAATTGGGCACAGTAGATTAGTTGTGCATGATTAGCATGACAATAGAGTGGAATAGATGTCAAAGGTCACAAGCGATGCCCTTAAAACCCATTGAATTTGTACATGACGTATCGGGCATAGCGTACAAGACAGGCAGACAATGCCCTACCCACACAGTATATGCTTGTTTATGACCGGTGTCTACTGATTATTTGCTCAATCTTGTGTCGCATGGAGGGAAATTCGCTGCAGCCAACGACATGGACATATACAAGTACGCTGGAAGAGGTGTGCTATGCAAAATGGCGGTTATTACCATAAATTTAGTATGTACTAGATCAACAATGACAGATTACCGGTGTTACAAAAAATGAAACGTAAATGTGTGCGTGAAATAGAGTTGTCCTGACTTTAGCATTTGTATTATCGATAGTCTTACTGGCGAAATCATAGGACACTAATGAGTTAGTTTAACGAAGTGAAGTAAAAAGCATCTTATAATTTTAAAAAAGTCAAATACATTTCAAATACACAAATAGTAACAAAGCTAAAGCTAGGTAACAGATTATTATTTATTAATGAAATGACTTGGTGCAGCTACTACGAAATAAACGATTGATAAATCTATATGTATAGGTATATAACGTTGTCAAGAATATAAATTCGTAAGTATGGATATTTCTGTGTGTTTGTGTTTTTATTACCTCTTCACGCCTTTATTTTTTTAAAGGGTGCAAGTAAATTTAATTTGATTAATTACAATAACACTGTGATATAATGTCTAAGTGACAAGTTAATAAAAATAAATAGTATATATGGTGCTCAATTCATAGCTAATGACCTCCCCGATAAGCACTTAAATACAGTAAGTAATGTACGGGGTTACCCTTAACCCTGTATATGAAATCTAAGTCACGCTAAATAAAATAAAAATTAGTATAAATATTTATTTCGTTCTTTTCTTTTATTGGAAAGTAGTGTTTTATATTGTATTTTACATACATCACATGAAACCTATCACATCAAACCTACCGGTAGACACGATTATCGACTATCGATACTTGTGACGTCATTACTTTGTCAATCCCTATCGTAAACAAACGTTTTTAAATTTTACACAAAATATCCAAAAATTCTTCATTTAGCAATGTAATTTGATGATAAGTCTTAAGGGAAACCTATTATCTAAGCTTCCAATAGCTATTTTGCCTAATTTTCAAACAACAAATGATGAAATAATGATTATAAACAATAAGTATAAATAATCAGTAATTACCTGTGAAACGTGTATTTACGCGGATTATAACGTCTTGTAACGTCACATTCGCTCACTGAACAAGACACCATGGTGGCAGAACATAGATTTTACGTTTTAATCGTAAAATTATTTAGTAAATGCAAAAAATCACCTCGACTTGGAACAGGCCGAACTCATAAGGACCGACACTCACGTAAATAATGACTTATCGGCATCTTGTTTCGCTATCTCGCTTTCGCTCGCGGCAGTGTGTCTTATCTAACTACTCTCGCTCCCTCGCTTTGTCAGTCTTTGAGCGAAGCGAAAAATCATAGGTCTATGGTTATTACACGACTGCCTAAAAAAAGGAAGTGTAATGTCTGAACTCCTGAACAAATTTTTGATGTATGGAGTTATCACTACAATTCCTATATCATCCCGAGTGACACTGGCTAAACAAATTCAATGCGGCAGGGCAGTCGTATTATTAAATGTTTTAAATTATGGCTTGTATTTTATGCTGATTCGAAGCACCTCACCAAACGTATCTAGCTAAGTGATAGACATCTCATCACTAACATTTAGTTCGAGTATCGTGATGGCATTACCGATATTCACTGCTGCTATCAGCGCCAATATAGTGGAAATCAATTTGCTTCAAAAACAAGTCGGCAAATGCAGTTCCAGGCTTGAATTAACAGAGTTCATTGTTTACAGGCAATTTAATTTCATTGTGTCTTATGTCTTTATGTGTATGCACATCTTCGCATCATTCTCGACAATTCACGCAGCGCCTGTGCAGTACCGTATAATGTTAATTAGTATTCGGGTGCTTCATTACGTTAATATTCTGAACTTTACACGGAATCGACATGACCGTGGTTACCTTGCTTTATTGCGCCACCGTATGCCAGTGGCCGATAGTTATATTATCTGACTAGCTGATGCCCGCAGCTTCGCCCGCGTGGATTGGTCAGATCCCCTGCAGCATCAGGATTGAGGAGTTGGAATCCAAATTTTGTATGAAACAATGTCGCAAAGTTTCTCTATTGGTTAAAAAAGAAATGACGCAAATCGGTTCAGAAAGTTTGGAGATTTCGGTGTACATAGGTAGAAAAACAAAACTCCCTTCTTGAAAGTCGGTTAAAAAAGTAGCCTATGTTACACCCTGGTCAATCCTCTACTTGTATGTGAAAATCCCGTTAAAATCGGTTCAGCCGTTCCGAAGATTAGCCTTTTCAAAACAGACAGACAGACAGACAGACAAAAATTTTAAAAATGTGTGATTCAGTTATGGTATCGTTCAAATAACCATATGACCTTAATATGTGGTAGTTATTTCGAAATTACAGACAGACACTCCAATTTTATTTATTAGTATAGATGTATTGAAACAGTATTTCATTCGAACTAACCCGTTCCGGTTCAGGGCATAGGCTAGGCTGTCGTCCTGTCACTGCATAGAAATGTTTATGTATATACTTTCATTCCATATTCATACTTTCTTTATGCTAATGGTACTTGCTGTAGTAAGCGGTGATAACCTAGGTGCCTAGGGCCAATTATTCGGAAGGTCCGGAGTTTGATCCACGGCTTTAACGGTGAAGGATAACAGCGTTAGAAAACCTGCTTGCTTGAGAATTCTCCATAATGTGAGGTCTGCCAATACACTCTTGGCCAGCGTGGTGGACAATAGTCTAAACTCTTCTCTTGACCCGTGGTTTATACGCGGCGATGGGTTGATGACAATGTTGATGATGATGACTGCTTTAATAGTTAAAGGGAATAAAAACTATTTGGGCCTGTATTGCCTCATGATTTATTCCTTATACTATGCTCTTCCGATGTAACCTTATCAAGTACGTGTTTTTTTAAATTGCTCTCATTTATTTATTTTGCACATTTTACCCTATTTTTATTTTAAAAAATGTTCAAAAATAACAGCAATAACAAAAACAACAGAAAAAATAATAGAAACACAGAAAGAACAAAAAATAAAATAACAGCAACAACAAAATCAATAAATAACAACAGAAAACTAAAGTAACGGAAGAAAAAAGAAAAAAAAAAATATTATTAAACTTATTTAGTGTAATTTTTTGCAAAGGCCGTTATGTTCCATAGATAGGGAACCTAAGCCCCTTGACCGCGTTTTAAAAATTGAAAATTTAAACAGATGGGCGCAGTTTCGTATCGTATGTCTAACCGTGCGTTCCTCCATCGTGCCAGCCATGTGCACAACATATGCGCTCCTTGAGGCGACTAAATTGTTCCACTTTAATTCCTTACATAAAGTTATATCTTTTAATTATTTTCACGCAAGTAGGTAGTTACGTACACTTCCTTCTGTACTTAACTGACGTATAAACTTGATGTCTACGTTTTACCATTTGAATGTAAATGAAATCAAACCTCTTAAACTTTTATCCTACATAGATATCGGTATTTTGATTTACTTGCACAAAAGAAATTCTGCTAAAATTTGCAATTTTATGGATAAAAATCTTACAAAGTTTTATTATTTTATTAAATTAAAAAATATATATAATAAACTAGAGGATGCCCGCGACTTCGTCCGTGTGACGTGAAGATCCCGTGGGAACTGTTTGGTTTTCCGTGATAAAAAGTCTATGTCCGTCTCCGGGATATAAGCTAACTCTGTACCAAATTTCGTCAGAATCGGTTAAACTGTTGGGCCGTGAAAAGGTAGCAGACAGACAGACAGACACACTTTCGCGTTTATAATAGTATGGATAATATCTCTAAATATTCATATCCGCCTCTCGGCTAGTCAACAAGACTCGCAAAAAGAACTTGATGTCTATGTTTTACCTCCGTACTTATCAATACGTAATTTATTGGAGTTTCTTCTGCAGTAATATAATTCCATACCATACCTTTGGTTATTGTTCCTGTCATTTTTTCTTGAACAAACTTATTTTTCTTATCACGGTATGTTACGCGAACGAGACGTCCTTATTAAAATGTAAATGATATGTTCTGCGTTATTACGTATCTCATAGTAAGAATAATTTACATGTTTTCCTCAATCAAAGGTCATATTGTAAATACTGTTTAGATCATCATTATTCTTTTTGCGTATCTTGTTCATTAGCCGAGAGGCGGATATGAAGATTTAGAAGTATCTGCTATAAATGATTTTTAATTTATCTACATTAATAAAACTTTGTCAGATTTTGATTCGAAAGTTTGGCAGAATTTCATTTAAGTGCAAAGTAAATCAACATCAGCTACTTAGGATACAATTTTTAGAGGTTTGATTTCAATTACATCAAATTGTCTTTGGATCTCTTTCAGACGAATTTCCGAGAGAGAGTTTGCTAAACTTTTTATTGTTTTTTTGTAAAAAATATCAATTTTTGACCGAAATACTCACGAAAATACAACTTTCATCGAATTAAATCGAAGGAACGATCAATGTTACCAACAGCCAAAAAAACTTGCTACAGTCTCGTGGGCTACGCGTTTTTAAATTACAATCATTGGAATATTTTCCTGGCATACGTAATTTAGTTTATTCAAATAGTATGTGAACTGTCTAGCATTTTTATTAAGCACTTAAATTCAATCACACTTTAACCTTGTCACGATAAACTTAACCGAAGAACAAGCGTAAAATAAAAATTTAAAGGCAGGTCAAGATTACCATTGACCCAGTGCAGGTCTATGAATTGTAATTCATGAAACTGTACTGAAGACATTCATATCCTAAAGCACGCATCAGAATTACGTTCCTGAAGTGAACCGCGTCCTTATCACGCGCTGTTGTATTATGTGCTTAACAGTTCTTTGTATTACAAATCGTACCCGTTTACGCGCGCATTCATTGTGACGCCCTGATTGGCTGTCTTCAAACTTAAATATTTCGGTAGGTGCGTTGTGGCGATTTTCTTTTAATTAATCGACAATTTTTATTGCATGGGATCGATGTACATTTGACCGCTAAAACCAGTTTCTTACTTTCTATCTTGTGATATAAAATTCAGACATTTATGATGCGAAACTTGCCGATTCTGTTAAAACTTAAGAGTGATGTTATGTAAATGATTAGATTCTTAAAAAACAGAACAGAAAGAAAACTTTGGATCTAAGTCCAGGGATATTTCCTTCACAGATCTCGAGGTCTACTTAACAATAGATTACTCGTAGGTACGAGTACCTTAGAGTATTCTTTACTATAAGATATAGTCAGAAGTTGCTAGTCGGTAGCTATAACTAATACAAAGTTTTAATTTATATAAAACCGTTACATTAGGTATTAAGATATCTAGTTAACCTAAATAGTTCATAGTACGCCCGCATTGTATTCGTTAGCTTAATAAAAAACCTCCGATACTTTTTGCTTTTCTGAACAATCGAATCTCATACGAGTATGATGCAGCACTCACGAGCAGAATCCGTTATGGATATGATCGCTTTACAATGCCTTTTTATTGTAGAGCACTTTTTTGACTCTACTTAACTAGGATAGTTAGGTATGTAGAAGTTAACAATAAAATAAGTTACATATTTATTTGCTTACTCAGAGCGTATAAACGGAGATCTCACATGGCCGAAAAACCTGCAAGAGCCATCGGAGCTGCAAGTAGAACATTATTTCAGTAGCATCAGCCACGCTATAGAAGCTCGTGATAAGATGTTACAAAATGCGTTCTCCACCACCAGGCTGTCTTTGGTGAGATAACCCGCTGCTGGTCATATTATTTAGGTGGAAATCTATAAACCGCACTTTGACTTTGCTTAGATTTAAGACACCGTTAAAATGAGACAGCGCTATATAGCTGGCATAAATCTGTCTTGTTTTAACTGAAACTTATGTCCGAGCAAAGTCAAAGTACCTACGCTGTATATATTTCAGCCTAAGAGAGACGTGCATCTATGTACCTATTAAGTACTAATACTCCCCTTTCCCCTCCAATTAAGCGTAAAGCTTGTGCCAGGAGTGGGTACGATAATAGTGCAACGGGTGTGGTTTGAACCGCCGACCTTTCGGAATTCAGTCCGCTCCTCAAACGTTGAGCTATCGAGACTTTGATTATATAATTTGTGTAGGAATTATGCTACTCATATCACATAAATTGTTTTGTTATCTAAGCGGCACAAGCAAAGCAAATAAAATGTACTAAGTATCATCAATATAAAGTACATACGTACATTATTGATAATAGGTAGTATTGTATGCCTTTCTCGAAGTAGACATCATGACTCCGTAAGTTCGTAATATAATTTATTTATCACTAAGAAAGTAGTGCAAAATATCACGAAATGACCGTGAAATGGAAAAGTTAAACTCAGTGTAGGTACCTACCTTACTCTACAACTCGGTATACTACATAGTACATAAATATTTTTGTAAAACAGACCTTATATCAGACGTCTTAAAATTCTGATTCAAGTAAATCAATGTATGGACACGCCGTAAAGGTCGTTGATACGTGGCAACAAGGGGTACTCTTGGCATTAGTAGAAGAGAGTCAAGTATACAAACATTCCTCCTTTTCTTTCTTTCGCAGCCCTTCCAGCTGAGTTGATTCTGACTTGTTCTTCGGACTAGGGTATAATATTAAGCTTCCTATAATAGTCCCGCGTCAATTCCTATAATATTATTGTTCCTAGCATTATTAACAGGATTTTTTTTCTTACAAGTAATTTTATCATGGAACGAATATCTGTCATCTAACTTAGGGCTTGATTTACACATGCATTAGTCAAGTAGGGAGTTACTCGTTACTTAACTGATGGCTAATGGACTTAACTATTAAGTGATTAAAAATTACGTAGGTACGCACATAAAATTTTAAAAAAGTCACACATTAAAGTTAAATTATTTTTTGTAAGTATTATGTTGGTTTTGTTATTAGCTTAATCCCAAGAAGTAAAAATCAAGTAAGTAGATGCTATATTTCGTGACTTATTGAACACCTAGTTATTTAACTATTGTTTAGGCTACACCATCAATTTAACTCTATTTATATTATATCTACTTAGATAGGTACCTACATTCTTCAAGGTCTGTTCAAAGGTTGTAATCAAGTAGCTCTCCCCTCCGAAAGAGAACAGTATTTGACCCCCATAATTTATTACTTAACCCGTATGATAACACGATGTATTGAATATCACAACAAATAGGACTTAAAAGGGCGTATACTACGTTATTGTTTAGGCTTCTTAATAATTTTGAGAAGTTTATGTACTATGTAGGCCACAGGTAGGTAATCAAACAAGTTGAAATAAGAGTAAGTAAAAAGTTTAATAGGTAATATCTTTGCAGTTTTGACCTAAGTATTTAATTTTATTAAACAACCATAGTGTGAAAGAAGATTTAATTTCCACAATTGTTAATTTATTTATTTTTTATCGCAATAATAACTATGCATATTTAAATATTGTGTAGAAGGAAACACGTGCACAAAGTTAGTTATTATTGTCAGTTTATTCACCTAACTACGTACGTATCTCTACACCGTAAATATAACTTCCAGAAGCTCCAGAATGTGGGAAAAAAATCTTATCCATATAATTCTTAATTTCCATTTTCTTATGATCATATTTCGTAGGCCTATTATAATTTCACACCTCATAGGATAGTAACTTTATCACCAGAATATGCAAAATCAGCTTTAACTCGCCAACCGCTACCGAAAGGCTATTTTAACGCTGAGGCGGTTAATTGTTTGTGAGCCATAATAATACATTCTAAACTTACGCATTTACTCTGTGTGCATACCGAATCAACTATTGTTATTTCTTGTACAAATGAATTATTCAATCCTCGTGATTCTCGAGCTTAAAGCCTATTTATCACCAATGAATCATATTTCTATGGAAAAGGTTACAAAGCATAACTTTCTTTTATCAAACTTAATGCCTACCTACGTAAATACATAGTTTGAAGCATAGAAATAGAAGGTATGTTACTTTAGTTGGATAACTCAGTGGTTTGAAGTTTTCCAAAGAGTAGAATGAAACGCCACATAATATAGGTAGGTTCTGCCTAAATAAATACTGATATATTGGGATTATTTTGGTCTCAAATTATTTAATTCAAGGATAAATATATCCTTACTAACAAAAAATTACCCACTGCATATAAATGATTTACAAGTACAGAACAGTGATTAATAACTTAACGTGTATCAACCATAATATGCGACCAGTGTGTATATTTATATTACTTAGAGCTTATATACCATACTTATAAAAAAATATTTTACGTACGTCAAAATCATAAAGAGATTTCAACATTGACTGCCTCAGATTTCATATTCTGTGTAATAAAATAGTAATTCGAGTAGTATTTTAACAGGTTTGACATAAATAAAAGTAAAATTGTAACATGAGATACGATATGAGCTACATTTTACGAAATTAAAAAAAAACAAGCTTCTTGCGGTTATGTTGTTTTAGGGTGGGAAGTAACAGCGCCATATAAATAAAAATAAATGTCTTTTTTATGGTGTAGTAAATTAATTAAATGACAGACATTACCTACCTGTAGAAACAATGGTGGCCGTATTTGGTCATCAAAAAATATTTACTAATCATATATATATTTAGTCACTGTTTCCTACTCATATCATAATAGAAATGCGAAAGTGTGTTTATTTATTAGTTTGTTGGTTTTTCCTTCAATCACGTCATAACGGAGCAACTGATTGACGTGACTTTTTGCATGGGTAGATATATTTAACAGGGCTCTCTCCGTCACTCGTTTCATACAATCGTAGTTCCAATTTCATTTGAATATTAAGCAACCAAAGTCCATGAAATTTTGCAGACATATTCTAGAAACTAATATCTGTGTCTGTGGTGTTTTAGATTTTTCTAAAAACATGTAGTTTTAAAATTACAGGGGCTCAAAGATTTGTATGAAATTTTTTAAGACCGCGTAACTTTGAAACCGAATATTTTAACAGAAATCTGGAAAACCACAGACATAGATATTAGTTTCTAGAATATGTCTGCAAGATTTCATGGACTTTGGTTGCTTAATATTCAAATTAAATAGGAACTACGGTTGTATGAAACGAGTGACGGAGAGAGCCCTCTTAAAGACCTGGAGATTGACGTAGGCTATACTTTTTAACTCGGAAAATCAAAAAATTCCCACAGGATTTTAAATAGGTAAATATCTTAATCCTCGCGAATGAAGTCACGGGCATCAGCTAGTACCTACCTTTTAAAAAAAGCCAAGATCGTTAAAGCTCTGATCAGATTTTGTGGGGAGCGATCATTGTTTATGCGCAGGCCATAGATAGACCTTTGATACTCTCTCAGACAAAGTGACTGCATTTTATTAAAAGTACCTATCTACCTACCTACATAATTGTAAATGTAGAGACCTTAATAGAGTGTAACAATGAGACGCACTTCTATATAATAACAGCATCGTCTCGTTAACCGTTCCGCATTGCAGCTAAAAATAGAAGAAGACAATTCTAA
Organism: Maniola jurtina; assembly: GCF_905333055.1. Taxonomy (NCBI): domain Eukaryota; kingdom Metazoa; phylum Arthropoda; class Insecta; order Lepidoptera; family Nymphalidae; genus Maniola; species Maniola jurtina. The sequence goes on from NC_060032.1 coordinate 10,114,534, forward strand.
TCATATGTGCCCACTGGCCATAATTGTCTTTCTTCATATTTACACCGGACGGCAAACGTGCTTCTAAAACCGATAATAATGACAGTTGATTTAAAGATAAAAGTAACATGCATTTTGCACACTCATTTATAAAGTACATGTCCAATGTTTGAATTAGAAAGTTGATGTATTGGACTTTTCTTGCGCATTTAACTTTCAAGTGTGTGCAGTAAAGGAAGGACGGCGCAAAGTGTAATTAATCAATTACTGAATAATAAAGACCTGCAAGCTTGTTTATCACTTAAAATTTATTTACACTAATTTAAAAACTAGTAAACTATTACTAAACTAGTAAACTATTACTAGTTCTTAAATTAGAGTAATTCTTCTTTTAATTATTATCGACTAGGGGATGCTCGCGGCTTCGCCCGCGTGGATTTCGATTTTTGTAAATCCCGTAGGAACTCTTTGATTTTCCGGGATAAAAAGTAGCCTATGTCCTTCCCCGGGATGTATCCCAAGTCTGTATCAAATTTCATTAAAATCGGTTCAGCGGTTGGACCGTGAAAGCGTTGCAGACAGACAGACAGACACACTTTCGCATTTATAATATTGCGATTTCTTCCAAACATAGATGTCATTGATTCCTTCAATCAAACGGTTTGTTGGATACTTTGAGCATAGGCTGAGTTAGGCAGGTATTATTTTTAGTCACCATCATCGTTATTAATCACTAGGCATTTGCTGTTAGATCTTGATCTCTTGGTAACAGCGCTGGTTACAATCTTGATGGTATGATAACATGAGGTACAGAAGTCTGTAAGTAAGGTAAAAAAAAAATGTTCAGCATCTATGAATCTATACTAATAAATAAAATTGGAGTGTCTGTCTGTAATTTCGAAATAACTACCTCATATTAAGCTCATATGGTTATTTGAACGATACCAACACTGAATCACACGTTTTTAAAATTTTTGTCTGTCTGTCTGTCTGTCTATCTGTTTGAAAAGGCTAATCTTGGGAACGGTTGAACCGATTTTGACGGGATTTTCACAGACAAGTAGAGAATTGACCAGGGAGTAACATAGGCTACTTTTTTAACCGACTTTCAAAAAGGGAGTTGTGTTTTTCTACCTATGTATTTTTTTATTTTATTTTATTTTTATTAATTAGGTTCACTTACAGCTACTTACATTAAATATTAAAAATAGTACATAATCTAAACTTATTTGCTAAATGTAGTCGCTATTTACAAGTGAACACAACATTTACAACAACAAAGTTACAAAAAAAAAAATATTAATAGGTACAACGATGATAATTAAGTGGATAAAGATAAACAAAAAAGAAAGAATGAATGAAGTGTATCTAATAGTGTAAACTTATGGCTAAACGTAAAGTGTGGTTTGAAATTTTAGCTGGTAAGACTCAAGACTTCCACGATACGAAAATCTTTTCCCGAACCCTATACAAAGAGTCAGAGTTAATGTCGATGACAGAGCTGTTGAGGTTAAGAGTTTTACACAACCTTGAAATAGGAGAATTGGCGCCAAGGACAGTTCTACGCAACGGGGGACAAAGTGGTGTAATAGGTTTACGTGGATAATGGACAGGAACCTTAAATTTAAAGCTACTTAATAATTGAGGACAGTCGATTTTAGCGTTAAATAATTTATGCAAAAATTGTAGATCTAAAAGCTCCCTACGTTTTTCTAACGAATGCATATGGAAATAAGCCAATCTTTCTTTATATGCAAACTTTCTGCTAGCTTTTCCAACACTAGCAGCTAGATGCCAGAGGAATCTTTTTTGGATGCGTTCAAGTCTTAAAATATGTGTTGCATAGTGAGGTCTCCAAACCACTGAACCATATTCCACGATACTCCTAACTAAGTTATTATAGAGAAGCTTTTTCGTGCGGATATTTTTAAAGACTTTGGCATTTCTAATGACAAAACCAAGCATCCTGGATGCCCGCTTAGTAACATTTTCAATATGTGGGACAAATGTCAACTTTTGGTCGTAAACTACCCCCAAATCTCTTATTGTCTCCAATTCGTCTATTTTGTGCCCGTGTATATGGTAGTCAAAGTTAATAGATTTTAATTTTCTTGTATATTTGATATAAAAGCATTTATTTTTATTCAAAATCATTTTGTTGTTTTCGCACCATATACTCAACTCATCAAGGTCTTTTTGTAAGAGCATGCAGTCATCTGCAGCCTCAATCTTTCGGGTAAATTTCAAGTCATCGGCATACAGAAATGCAGATGAATATTGAAAGCAATTAGAAATGTCATTGATAAACACATTGAATAATATAGGACCAAGGTGTGAACCTTGGGGTACACCGGAAGAAATCTTGCAAACTTTGGATTGGTATCCATTAACGACTACGAAGAAAGTGCGATCATTTAAATAAGATTTTAACCAATCAAGGAAGTTTCCAGTAAAACCATATGCCTTTAATTTAGAAACGAGAATTTCATGTGGGACACTGTCAAATGCCTTACTGAAATCCGTGTATATAACGTCAATTTGATTATTTTTATCTATAGCATTGATGAGGGTTTCAGTAAAGGTTACTAGGTTTGTGCAAGTGGACCTAGAACTAATAAATCCGTGCTGGTTGATGGTGAAAAAATGCTTTAGGTGATTTCGTATCAGTGGGCAGACCATGCATTCAAATATTTTAGCAAAAGTGGAAAGAATTGAAATAGGCCTATAATTTTGAACTAGGGTATCTTTTTCTGATTTATGAATGGGGACGACCTTCGCTGACTTCCATACTTTTGGAAATGTACCTGTGGTTAACGATTTGTTAAAAATAGCACACAGTGGCGTAGCCAAGGCCGAAGCACACGATGCGATGAACACAGGCGGTATGCCATCTGGACCTGCACCTTTTCCTCGATCGACACTTTTTAAGGATTTTAACACGTTCTCAAAAGATAATGTAGGTATTGTTATTGAAAGGCCATAATTGTGTATATGTTCTAAGCATTTGGTGGATTCCTTCCTTGTTGAGTTTATGCAGTTAGTGTTAAACGATTGCAAAAATTGTTCAGCAAATAAGTTGCATATAGTAGTACCATCAGATGTTTCAGTTTCTCCATTACTCATATTAGCCGGATATTTTCCTTTGCCACCCTTCTTAATTTTTATAAATGTCCAGAATAGCTTAGGATTATTAATGATACCATGTTCTATGTCTTTAACATATTGATTATACTTAATTGACGCAAGACGAGAAGCCCTATCACTAACTAACTTCAGAGAAATTTCGTCCATAGGATTTTTGTATAGTTTATAACGCCACCTCAAAACATTTTTCTCATTTAGGGTTCTTCTAAGATTACGGTCGAACCAAGGAGGAAATTTATTTTTTTTGCCCTTAGTAGTAAATGGGACAAACTTTTGAATAGTTTCATGTAAAATGTCATAAAACACGTCTAGCATGGAATCGACGTCATTATATCCATGAAATATATCTTCCCAATCCTGAGCTTGCAAGTATTTACAAATAGCATCATAATCAGCTTTATAAAAGTTTGGTATAAGAATATTTGTATTATAGGCGAGTTTAATATCTTCTGTTATAGACAGGACAACTTCTAATGGTGGATGCAAAAGGTCGACGATACTTAGAGGATTACATGGTGTGGAAACTTCACAGGCAACGTTTGTAAGCAGTAAATCCAATATTCGGTTTGATTTATTAGGAATGTTGTTAGCTTGGCAAAGTTTATGTAGGTTTATAAAGTCGACTAAATGTGTTCCAATTCCAGATATTACATAGCTATCATTATTATCATTAAGTAAGGCCCAGTTTATATAGCTCAAATTAAAATCTCCAACTATACAAGTACGAAAGTTTTGGTCACACACAGAGTTACATTTATCTAAGTAGTGATCAAGCATGCTCTGACTTACTGGAGGAGGTAGATAGACGGCGCATAAAGCTATTTGCTTCGAATGTTTATGATTTTTACTAGCAATGTCATCGACAACAACCCACAAATCTTCGCAATCACTTTCCCAATTATACATGCGTTTAGACATATATTTATTTTTAACAGCTATTAAAACTCCTCCGCCGTCTTTTTTATGGTGGCAATTTGTTCTATCACGGTCTCTCCTATACACTACATACCTATTATCAAATAATTCATGGGAAGAGACATTAATGTTTAGCCAAGTTTCTACAAGTATAACGATGTCATAGTTATTACAGCAAATTTGAGTATAAAAATTATGAGTTTTAGTACGCAAGCCACGGACATTTTGATAGTATATTTGTAATTTCGCGTATTTTATAAAATGAGCGCCCATTACATGCAATGATATAGATAGTAAAAATCTTTACAATTAAATAATTTTATCTAATGAACAAGTATCCTTGATCCAGATATAGGCTGATTCCTCATCCTTGCGTACAAATATGCGGCCACCTTTGACCCAAACGAATTTGTAATTCATCTGTTTAGCCTTAATCCTCGCAGCAGCGTGTAGAACTTTATTAGCAGGAGAGAGGTGCTCAGCGACGTATATCTGCGATTTCAATCCAGGAATTCCAATCAGGTCACTATTTAGTCTGTCGTTCGGGTTGGCCTTATTGTATTTTATAACGGCAGCTAACATTTCATCTCGCAATCTAGGTGTGACCAATTCCACTACAATCGAACGTGGTCGATTTGTATCACGTTGTAATTTGGCAACTCTGGTGCAGGTCAGTATTTGCTCCTTATTGACGTTAAAATTGACGACTTTTCCGATCTCAGTGACGACATTAACTAAATTCTCGTGTTTCTTTTCTGGTACACATTGTATTTCTATGTTTTTGGCTCGAGAATGTTGCTCTAATTGGCTAAGTCTACTGTTAAGCTCGGAAACTGTCGATTTTAAATTGTTGTTCTCAATTTTTAGTGCGTGCATTGTCTCTTGGGTAATTTTATGTTCAATGAGGACTTCCTCGAATTGTTCGTTCATGTGTTCCATTGATTTTATTATTTCTACCATTTCATTCTGGATTGGTTTTAATTTGTCATTCAATGCATTAACGAGAGTGTTATTCAGCTTGGACAGCATATCATCAAACTTAGCTTGCATAGTGCTCTGGATGATGTCGCCAATATCTTCCCTTGTAAGTTGGTCGTTGTGCTGAATCTCCGGGGGTGAGTTTGTCGCTTGTCTCTTATTGCCTCGGCATGTGGATACGTTGCGAATAGGTGTATTATCATCTATACCTTTCCTTGGTAGCGAGCTTATACAGGTGGGGCATTTCCAGGATGCACGTCTTTTCGGAGTGTAAAAATCTTCATTGTATCCCAAACAAGAAAAATGATATTTTCCTTTGCAACGCGTACAGGAAAGAAATTTATCGGTGTCACAGCCCTCACTACAGCATCCCCAAGCAGCTTCGGAAACAGACATCTTTACAGTGCACGTCCAGTCACGATAATTTTATATTAAAATAAAACAGGAAAAACTATATTTAAAAAAAAAAAAGAACAAAACACAAAAAAAAAGTTTTTAGAGGACTTTGTATGACTGAGGATCGATCTCGGTAGTCAATTCTTGCATTCGATAAACGTGAGTATTATGCCAACTGAGCTACCAAGTCGCTGTAAGGTACGGTGAAAGTTCTGTAATAGTTTATGACAAAGAGAACCAACGCGACGTCATATTAATATTTTGTTAAGTGGGTAGATTTCAACAACACCACACAAACGCTAACTTTATAAATGTTTTTCTGTTTAATTAGGCACGAAAACGATTATTTTGCATTGAGATAACACTTCCACATGTTCTTATACCACTTAGAAACACAAGAACATTCACTATAGACGAATTAATGCGTGATATTATTTAATTTTATTTATAAAAGATGTAACAGTGCTAGCGTCGGTAATGACGTACGACGACTTTTGATGTACACCGAAATCTCCGAGATTTCTGAACCGATTTGCGTTATTTCTTTTTTAATCGATAGAGGAACTTTGCGACATTGTTTCATAAAAAATTTGGAGTCCAACTCCTCAATCCTGATGCTGCAGGGGATCTAACCAATCCACGCGGGCGAAGCTGCGGGCATCAGCTAGTGGAAAATATAACGGTGGTATGGAACTCATCAATATAGACACCCTTCAAACCCTTCACCCTATTTATAAATTTATTATGAGTAATCTATAATAGTGTACGGCAATGTGTTCCTACAAGTGCTTCAAATTGAGCAGTGCGGGATTTTTATTGATCTTTTTGACGCACCAACTAAAAATAATTTTCTAAGCAACCCTATATATCTATTATACAGGTCAAGTGTGTGTAGGTTTTCAATCAATACAGGCTATAGAACATGTTAATATTATTTACAATACATTTGCTCGTAGCCTCTACTTCAGCGCTATTGAAACTGAAAAGTATTTTTACACTTTTACCGCCCTTGGATAGTAAATATACTATCACACAACTATTAGTCTACAAGCGGTGCGGGAATATTCTTAATTCGCATTTCGCACTAGTGCAGGAAACTCCGAAACTCAGAAGTTGAAACGATGACCATGAAACCAAACCCAACTCCGGGGCTGAAATATACTCCGAATTTAAAGCCCTAAGTACTTATACCGCACTACTATGCTACAGCATAAATAACTATTGGGAAGAAATAGGGCAATGCAGTAATCTTTATCTCGTATTATTATCAAGTTAAACTAGGAAAAGTTTTGTGAGGCTACGCATTAGAATGTGAAATAAGAATAGGTAATAGGTATATTATTAAAGAACAGGCGGAATATCCTTTTCAGTATTTATTATTTTTTAATGTTACTAGAAAGCATTGTTTTCCACGTTATTTAATTAAAATAAATCTCATTAGAAAGTACCAAGTGTTAAGTAAATTAATTGAAAATTTTAAAGAGATATAGCAGTGCACATATAATGGATTTAAAAATAGTGAGTGATTTATAAAAATAAGGAAAGAACAATAGTGATATGATGTAAATAGAATATTCAACATGGCGGTCACAACATCACCAAATACTTTCTACGGATCTCCAATCCATGACGGATTTGCTACTATCCGCGCTCCGAGAAGTCGAATTAAAATAAGGAATTTAGTTGAACCAAATAATCCTGTCAATCTACCTCAAAGGCATTCAGAGTATTTTACATTAAATAGGACAGCCAAGACTAATTTTCTAGAGAGTAGTTGCGGGGTACAGTATACGACTAGTGAATCGCAAACTATTTATGTGAATAGACCTTCAAGAATTAGTTTTACTGAACCTATTTATGCCAAAGTTACACCGCCACCATCAAAAAGCAACTCCCCAGTAAAATATCCAAACGGCCGGCTAGAAACGCATTATGATTCAATAGATACAAAGCCCCGCAGGCGATTAAAAAGCTTAGAATTACCAAAAGAAGCAGATCCCGGAAGAGATGAAAAAAATAGTGTCGCAAGTCTGAGTAACGGCGAGCGTCATCCGTATGAGACGTTTGCGACTAACCAGGACGCCACGGAACAGCATTCCGTGCGCACAAACACTACGGGATCTTCCGTCGACTACAGAAAGAGAAATAGTGATCGCGATAACTGCTCTGAATCCTCCTCATACCTCACCGATAACGACCGGCCGATATCGAGTTACAGCGACAATTCCACGATACCATCCACAGATACGGAAGACGTGTTGAAAGAATTACCGAATAAATCCAGATTCCACAAATCGCCCCAAAAATACGCGACTTTGAACATGAGAAGACCCAAGTTTATAGATCTGAAGCCACCGGGTGTGAACGAAAATCCGTTTTACGGAAGCCTTCGTCGAAACAAATTAGGGTACCATTCTGAACCAAATACGCCTTTGTCTGGCGATAGTAACGACTTGAATGACGACGGAAATAGTATTCAAAGTGAGGTACGGCAAATACCCAGGATGCCATTGCAAAATACCAGAAACGGTTTCAAGAGATCAGTGAGCGAAACGAACGGGTTCACAAAACGACTTAGCTACAGACACTCGTTCAGTGCAGATTTCAGGCCACAACCATTCGTCAAGAGACCTCATAAGTGCTGTGAATGTATAACCGGTATACCAGCCGAAGAAGAAATGGAACGTTCGCCGTCTTCAAGAACATTAGGGACATTATATGAATCTCAAGATTCAAAGGTCGGATGTCAAACAATTCTCCGTGCAAAGCCTCCGGTACCGTGGTGGGAACTGGCACTCAAAAAATCTCGATACAAGAGCTGTCCAATTCTTGAAGAGGTGAGTATCTACTTGTCATGTTTTTCTCTAAATTTCACTAGCATTTCAAATGATTGATTGGATCTACTGGTGGGTTTTAAATCTCTACTGGAAATGGCGACGTACTCTTTCGAACTTGACTTTATTTATCAGTGCCCATTTGGTTTTAATACCTCTACCATTAGGCGTATTGAGTAGGTAATTGACTTCCTACAAGAAGTATTATGTATAATTGATTCGGCTGCCGTAAGCAGGCATACAGCTGAGTTCGACTTACCATACTTATACAAAACCTATGATCGTTAGTTACTTGCAGGTTCTTTACCTAATTTATTTAATTGAACAGACATGATTACATACAGGAAATCATTCTGTCCTAAAAATATTGAGCCACTCAAATGCTTTTAAATAACTCGATATGTATAAGATCCCATAATAAGCATAACATACGAATGTTTTATGATTTTAAAAGCTATATTTCATAATAATTGTACTGACATATTACCTAAGTGTGAATTTTGGATATCAATATCATACAAAATAAAATATGCGACCGATGAGAAATATATTATTAAATATATTATTTCGAATCAAATCATTGATTATTATTATTATACATCGAGATCGCTTTCTAATTCATAAATTTGTATAACAGGTGCATTTTATAAATCAAGCTTTCGCTGTGATAACCATACGTAAAAAAACCTCGACCATGCATGTAGCCTCAAAGCCTCAACAAAAAACCGCTACCTGGCTGCCACAGAAGTTCCCGGTTTTGACAGGTGATTTAAATCTTAATTTAGTAATCTATTTCGTTCGCTTTTAGTAAGATAAAATTTCCCACGATAATAAAAATAAAATGCAGATTCTCACGGTAATTAACGCAAAATTGTCGATTTGAAGAAAGTTTTACGCAATTTCGATACTTCGAGATATAATTTATTAAAACCGTTAGTATTGTTTTTATAATAATCGCGATAATAATGCGCCTCTTCTTTTTGTTTAACTACTATCTTTTAGTTTATATATTGGGTTTATTTAATTTAATGTCATATGATAGTGTTTAGCAGATATTAATGTTTTAACAAGTCATAAAAGAAAAAAGTCATCTGCCTATCTCGAAGTCGTGAACTTGGGTGATAATGACTACATTCCTTATCAACATTTCTTGTGGCGTCCACATACTCAATAGTAGCTGTCCATACATTTATGACTACTAATTAACAGATATCTTACTTACGTTAAAGGAAAACATCGCGAGGAATCCTGCATGCCTGAGAGTTCTCCATAATGTTTTCAAAGGTGTATCCTATCTGCACTTTGGCCATCATAGCGAACTATAGCCTAAAACCTTCTCATTCTGAGAGGAGACCTGTTCAAAGAAACCAGCGATGCGTTAGTAATGATTCACAGATATAAAATGAGAAAACTAAAATTACTCCTGGAATATTTATTAGATACGAATTTCATATGCGTTCTTTATTATTTAAATTGGAAAATAAAATCTAAAGGGCAAAGTGGTAAAAAACTTAATGTACTCAATCACCTACGTCAGAGCAAATAATGTGAGATAACTATCGTTGATTCAAGCACGTTAACAACTTAAGAGGGGTCACTCCGTCACTCGCTTCGTACAAACGTAGTTCCAATTTCATTTGAATATTAAGCAACCAAAGTCCATGAAATTTTGCAGACATATTCTAAACTAATATCTATGTTTGTGGTTTTCCAGATTTCTGTTAAAATATTCAATTTCAAAGTTACGCGATCTTAAAAATTTACATACAAATCTTTGAGCTCCTGTAATTATAAAACTACATATTTTTAGAAAAATCTAAAACACCACAGACACAGATATTAGTTTCTAGAATATGTCTGCAAAATTTCATGGACTTTGGTTGTTTAATATTCAAATGAAATTGGAACCACTATTGTATGAAGCGAGTGACAGAGAGAGCCCTGTTAACAAGTTACCTTAATATTATTGATTCAAGTATAGACGACATACTTTCCTAACATAGCTGCATCCGCTTGGGATTTCTTCTATACTTGTTAAATGGGGTACTGCAGTCCTGCTACAGTTATTGTGCTACTTACACGTACCTTCAAATGTCTTGATTCACCTGAGTAGTTATTCAGAAATATTATAGACAAGTGTAAATTAAAAATTTATAACACCCCCGACAAGTGAAGGTTATAGTAACTAGATAAGAGCTGATAACTTTCAAACGGTTGTACTGATTTTCTTGGATTATAGCTTAGAACACTCTCGATCAGGCCACCTTTCAAACAAAAAAATCTAAATTAAAATTGGTTCATTAGTTTAGGAGCTACGATGCCACAGACAGATACACACGTCAAACTTATAACACCCCTCTTTTTGGGTCAGGGGTTAAAAATAGTCCTATAAATATAGAAATATCATATAATATATTGTATAACCAAACCTCGAGAAGACTGTGAATTATTTTGGTTTTTATTTAGACTAGATTGCGTTTTAGATACATTTTTGGAATTTTCTAAGCATTCGGACTAAGATATTGCGTAGGTCGTTATGAACCTATCAAATAAACATTTAAACTCGAGCGTAACATTAATGTTCGAGGTAAGATGTATTGAGATAAATTATACGCATAATAAATCATAGGACATCTATATCGAAACCTGTAATAAAAGCGTAAGTATAATAAGTACTATATCGTCAGTCAGTAATTTATGTTTTCCATGGCATAACTTTAGAAAAACACTTGGATTTTGGAGTCCGATTTTTATAGTCTGATAGACATTCATCCTATTAATTTCGTCGCAGACAAAATAAGCAATTGCTGGGTTCCTAGCTGATTGATCTCGGTAAGAGCATTCAGAACTAGTGGTAAATTAATTTGACTATTGTGTAGTTTTTTTTTTTCTATTTTGTCTTGAAGCCTTTAAAATTGATTAACGTTGGTTAAATCAGGGACAGATTATAATATATTGTGTATCTTCTTGTTTCTTTTGTTCTGTCACATATTTTTATTTTGAGTTAGTCCTTCTTGTACGCAAGCGCCAAGACTTCCTGGTCGTCCTTCTCCTTGTGGTTCAGTAGGGATACTCAGTATTTTCTTTATTGGATAGTCATCGCTTCTTTGCATGATATGCTGCTACCATCGGAGCCTACCCTCTTTAAATTCTTGTGTCGATGCAACCTTAAAAGCTCCCCTAATTCACGTAACGACAACAAACAGATTTTACGGACTGTCTATAGTTTAAAATATACAAACATAGCTAACTATATCTTCTCGTCGATTCAATATGAAATAATGGATGGTAAACTATATAATAACTATGTGATTACAAACACGTGTTGCGTGATGTCCATAAAGGTGAACGTTGGAGGGCATTGTACCTATGGGCAAAGAGCCAGAGCGTGCTAGACCTTCGTTATTTTATAAAAGCTGAAAATTTCTGTGCGTATTGTCCCCAACACAGGGAGGGACGATCAGGGTTGCCACGATACTAAGTATCTGGCAATGCATGACCTGATTTCTAATAGACTTTATACTTTGACGTAAGATTTTATTCGCCTTTATTACCTACCTGTTGTCTCCCAAAGCCACCATGATCCAAACTTCATAGTCGCTGTTCGTTTCTCCCTGTGTTGGGAACAATACACACAGAAACTTTAAGCTTTTATAAAATAACGAATGTCTGGCACGCGCTGGCTCCTTCTCTCTACTACTTCGTTCACTCAATATTTATTAGTAAATGTATCGCCACCTTTTACATTACACCGTTTGTAGTTCAGTTTATGGAGTAGAACTCTTTGTTTAGTAAACTAACATAATATTATTATTGTGATAGTCTCATCTAGTAAAAATGATAGTTGATTTATTTATAAATTGAAATGTATATTCACGCTTTCTCAAAAAACCATCTTTCCCTTCTATGGTCCTTGTTGGTTGTTTTTATTACTATCAATAATGACTTGATTTCGACTGAGTAGTTTGTTGGTTGATGGTAGAATTCATAGTGGTTTAATAATAATAATTATTCCTGCAAAATTAAGCATAAATACCTAGTTATACTTATGTACTTATTTCGGCACACTTCGAAATAAATTTCTACTACGCTAAAATAGGTACAAAGTGCGAACTTTTGCCATTCTTTTTGGGCACTGTTCACGGTTTCAGTTGTGTAATGTAATGGGTTTGAATAGGTACATTACTGCATATTCAGTTACATTAGTGCATTAATGTGCCATTATAAAGATATCCAAAAAGTAAAAGTGAACATTAAGTTAGAGCTATTAGTTTTTAGGTAGACTTTTTATGAATTAAATAATGAAATGTTCGAACATAACTTGATGCTCTCAAAACTTCATGAACTAGACGTCACGTTAGCTGATAAACGTTTTTTTAAATAAACCGGTAGCAAAATTCTAAGAACAACTCTGTACGAGCAATCAAAGTTCACCTGACGCCTGCCATAATAGAAAGGAAATGAATCAAACAATACTCAACTAATTTGCTTTTTTTCAAAGGTTAATTGGAATGTCCATTTCTAATTGTTCAATCTTCGTTGATTGATAGAAAACCAATGAACAGATCAAGTTATTCGATAGCTTCATTTACGCCAGAGCAACATAGTGCGACATTTTAATAATTTTAAATGTACAGGTACTTAGGTAAGTAACAAGAATCTTCGGCAGACCGTCTCGTACATATTATAATAGACATACATAAAATAGACTTTATACTTTGACGTAAGATTTTTGCATGCTAATTGCTACTTGAGGCCACAAAATTAATGTTATCATTTGTAAGCATTTGTAGCATGTCGCATTGTAGCATGTTCTTGCTCTGGTGTGAACAGTTTTAACACCAAGCGAGGCAGCTGCCTCGACCGAGAGACGTGCTTAGTGCTAACCTGCTAGAGGACTGGTCTTACAAACCAATCTTTAATCGAATCCTGCTAGATCAAGACGCGTCCACATAGGTCGTGCTGGCTATAAAGCCTCGCGAGGTCTTTGCTTCATATCCTTAGATTTTCATAACACCGACATTGAGAAGAGGCCAATCGCGTCCGCGCTTTCAGCCTTGCATCACTAGGTATACCTACCTCGTGCATTGTGGATGAGGGATTAAGGATCCTTCTTGCATTATTGCAGCTTTTGATCGATTAAAGTAATTACTTGCTTGATCCAAGTTTGCGGCAAACATAAAGTAAATTGAATAGCGGAAACGCAGTCGTCGAATTATAAAACGCGGGTGGCACAGCTGTTGACGAGCGTAATTATATTCCACCTGTCTTGTAACGTGTGCGATGGTCGTAAACCGATTAGTACCTAACAGTGTGCTTATAGTAAGAAGTACCCGGACCCTACTGCCTATCCACACTTCATGAAACGACCTAGAGAGGCGCAAGAGTCATATAAGAGCGTCGCAAACTGTCTGTAGCGAACCACGGTCACATCGGGCGCATCGAAGAAAATGCTGATTATGTCAGTAGAAATCCGCGCTGACATGACCTCTGATCACGCATTCCCACAGAGCGTCCGATGATGTTGATGGCACTTCCACTTTCAGTACCTAAAAAACCGCCTTTAGCGCCTCTTTTGAGTCCTGTAATACCGTAATATCAGCATAATTTGGTTTATGTATTTATAATTTTTTGTAGCCTTCCGCGTAGCTCGTAGGAGTAACAGTTCAGTTTATTAGGAAAACTCGGTACATAGTCGTCAAAAGCGCGGGTGGCACAGCTGTTGATCAACGTAATTATATACCACCTGCCTCGCAACCTGTGTTTACGGCCACCATTGCTGCCACCCTACTTAACTGTTTGATGGGAAATCTAATTGCAAAACATCTAGTAGAGAAATAACAGTCAGTCATTATTTCCCACTTTTAGACATGCATAAAGTTTGTCCGAATCAAATGGACTGTGATGAACGATCTCTGCTCTAGTATCGACTAATTTGTGAGAATAGTCGATACCAGAGCTAATTTCTTAAACTGGATCTTTTCAAGTAAAGATTTTTACATAAACCTGTGAGGATGATACTGCCATTGTCGCAATTAAAATGCCATAAGCCTACGTTGTCGTATTAGTTTACAAATTGCGAAAAACCAAATTAAATTTGAATTTCGCGGGCAGACCCGTCGCTTCCACCTTAAATAAGAATACAAGTGAAAACTTTTTCTTTTGCACTTTAGGCGCGTTCTGTTCAAATGATACTTACTATAGTTACTTTGCCATATTATTATAGAACGAGTAGAGATATTTAGATACCTGCCCAAAATATGCCCTACTCTACTAAGTTGTAAAATGATTGTGTACTTTCAGTAGTTAATTAATTCTTACATTGTTTTCCATATTGGGGTGTGCATTACGCAAATTACAGCTGCATTAGTACCTAAGCAACGTTCAGTTACAATATTCTAGCACTTTCGCCCCAATTTCCATCTCTTCATATATTATTACCTTCACAAAACAGTTTTGTTTTTACCTACTACTTAGGTCAAGTGAAAATACACTTGTAATGCTAAGAATATGATAGGTATCGCATAAGGGTACTGAAGATCCTACAATTATTTTTGTAAGTATACTTCATAGACATATTTTGTAAAGGTAATATGGCCATTCGCAAGCCATTTTTTCGCACTTTATACCATGTAAGCGCATCCAGGTGCTATAAGGCAAGTTTTTGCGTTGCCGGCACGCGCATATGCAAGAGATCTATCAATGAGTTTAAACACTGTAATTGGTTAGCCTCACGCTGTTGCAGGTGGTACTACCCATTTAGAAAATATTCTTAATCCGTCCGCATTCATAACCGTTATTAAAGTATTTAATGTTTTTGTGTGTGCAGTTGGTAAGTTGTGGCGTCCCGTTAATTACAGGCTGGTAATTATAAAGCTTTATGGGTCGTTCTGTTTAGAATGGTATGTGTCATCTGCGGTAATGCTTGCTTTCGTATCTCTAAGGGCCTTAGCACACAAGATAGTTGTAGCATCGGTGATTAGCGATTTTGCAACGCATCAATGCTACATCGCTTTTGACGACTTTCTGCGTTCGATTGCTGTATGGAAATCGCGTTTTTTTTTTAAATTATTTATTGATTTTCTACGTTCGATCGCTGTATTGTAACTGCTAATTTCTATTTGATCACTGTGACTGGAGATTGCATGTGTAAAAAAAAGGAAGAAAAAACATCAAATGTGTTGGTTATTATTTGAGCATTAAAGCCAAAATGTCTCAAGCAGAAGTGCGCGGAGAAGAGCGTTCAAACGTGACCTCGAGCTTTCAAAAAGCAACATCGCCGATAGCTGACGCTAAAAGCATCGTGTCTGTTATGGCCCTAAAGCGGTGAACAAATTGCCTGCATTCTTAGATAGTTGATAATAATTACTTATACTATTTACAATGTTAGTATAAAACTTTATAGCTACCCACTTACATTTTTAGAATTCTGTAACTACCTATAACGGAAAAATTGTGTCCATAAAAGGTCAATCTGATACCTACTCGTTTACACATCTGTCGTCGTTTTTTATTGTGTTGAGGTCATTTGAAAGAAGTTTAAATATAAGTACCTATTTTTTCGCCCAGTTAAATACTGTTTAGTTAAAATTAGAGTTACCTACTCAGGAAATGAAACTTGATTTGAAATGTACGTGAAAGTTTTTGTAGAGTCAATTTCTAAGTTATTACTCGCTCTATATAAAGGAACAACATCCTAAAGAAACCAGTTTACCAGTATTCTAAGACGTGTAATTTCGCCAACCTGCAATATAGCTCTGAACCCTCCCGTATAGAAGACATTGACCTTACATTCTCAATCACTGAAATGGACACGAACTAATACAAATACGCTGGAAGAGGACTACGCTACCATACAAAATTACAGCATTTTATTGTGCAGAGTCGAAGGCGGAAGTGACAGGAATTAAAATTGACACTGTGTCAAATGATCTCTGTCTTGACACTATGCTGACAGATCAGTCTCATCACTAACATTTAGTTCCGAGTACGCTCACATGGCACTCACTGCTACTATCAACGCCAAAATGGTATTTAAGTCAAGTTGCTTTAAAACAAGTCAGCCAAACCAAGTCCAGCGTCCTTGTATTAGCAGAGGTCAGTGTTCTCAATACACGAACTTAGCTAATATAGCCATCAATCAAAATCGTGTCTATTTTGTATGTAATTGATAAACATATACCAACTTCTAGGTAGGAACTAAAGTATTTTAGCATTTAAACTATCATGAGTGATTTCCATTACAAATATGATGCCGGTTATACTCACGTAGTTGCCGTAAGCCCGACTAGTTTCGAACCCATCCGGGGTCCTTTTTTAACCCCCGACCAAAAAATAGGGGTGGCATCGTAGCTCCTAAACTAATGGACCGATTTTAATTTAGTTTTCTTTGTTTGAAAGGTGGCTTGATCGAGAGTGTTCTTAGCTATAATAAAAATATCCTCAACTCATAAGAACTGACTCTATTCCATCGCTATACAATGCATGATAAACTTTAACTTTAATTCTAAACTACTAACTTCTTGAAAACATATTAATAAATTCCAATCTTTTCTGCTTCGAATCAATATCAACTGCTTTTCTTGCCGCCATTTTCCCATCTCCCTCTAAAGTCTTTTCTTTTTTTTTAATTCAACTCTAGGCAAAGGTTAAATCGCTAACAGCTAAACCAAGAAAATCGATTCAGCCGTTTGAAAGTTATCAGCTCTTTTCTAGTTACTGTAACCTTCACGTGTCGGGTCTTGTCATAGGGACTCAGCTTGCGACGACGGGTGAGACTTTACTTCCAAGGAAAAAATTGTTAAAAATGACTAGAAAAATAAACTTCGCAACACATTCGTGCCCGCCACATACCCATGAAACCCCCCGAATAACCTGTAGGCTCGTGTTTTGTGTTAATAAAATATTGATAGGGATCATTGCCCCCCTTCCATTTAATATCCCTGAGTAGTCCCGTGACGTAGCAAACAAAGGGTCCCGTGTTCAGCTGCACCCATGCTTACAGCAATCGGACAGTAATTTATAAGGATGAGTCACTTTTAACTGGACTACCGCTCAGCGGTGGCTTTGCACGCATGCAAATTGATTTTGAGGGTATTTTATCCAGTTCACAGTTTTGTCAGTGATAGAAACCTGTTACCGTAAAACAGAATCATATTTAATGTAACAAGTAGGTATATGTGAGTCCCGAGAACGGGTAGGTACATATACTTACAATCGTGTTTAAAACCTAAAATTATTTTTAATTTACCTATCCTACCTATTTATTAAAAAAAATTACAAAAATTGATGGTGCAACTAAGTTCGTAGGTTAGGTTAGGTTAGGTTAGGTTAGGTTAGGTTAACCTAGGTACATTCTTCTTTTCTTTTTTCGACCAGCTGAAAATATAAGTACAAAATGAACACAACTTCGTGAAGTAAAAGAACTTAATAATTAAGGTTATTAGCGTTGTGCAACAAAATATAAAATCACTATATTTCATATTTTAATATCGAGTATTATAAACTAATTGCATCCTTAATGAGCACGGATTGTAATTTTAATACCACCCTGATCGCAGCCCAAATAGCGATCAGAGAAATTGGCATATTCACTGGTACGAAAATAAGACTATTTATTGAAATATATTTATTCATCTGGTGATACACCTGTCACTGGTTCTTGAACTTGTAGAATGTTTTATTAGGATATGGACAGACATAGCGCGTGAAGGTACGAGTAGCTGCGTGCGATGCGAGAGGGTCCAATAAGTTCTTAAAAGTTGTAACTTGAACAAGCCTCTTGTATGTTTGCTAAATATGATTAATATTGTCGGTATATTCTTATTTGTATAATTTTTTAATAATTCAGTTTTATTGGTATTACAGTTAGACATAGTTCGCTGCAATTAAATTTGATTTTCGGAACCATTAATTAAGTATTTCCCATTAGTTATAATTCTTGTTTGTACCTACTATTATGCAATGCCGTTTCGCGTTGTGTCGTGGTATTACCAAGCCAAGGAGATGTGTCTGCTAATGGGTACCTTACTTTCCTACAGCATGGGAAACAAAAGATTGACTAACGGTCCAATAGTGCGGCGCAAAGACCGAGACGATATCGCACCTCGCTTCATCGGGCCATATAGATATATCGATAAATAATCCACTTCGCAGTTTCAAAGTAGGAGTTCTATTCTTGAAAAATAGATAAGCCTATTTGTAAAGACCTACTTTACTAGGCGCCTAAGGAAATATAATATTATGTACGTATTATGATGATGCAGTATATTAAGTTGTATTGCGTTTGTTTCGAATATTATCTATAAGTGGTCTTGCCTTGAATGCTACGAGTATATAATATTATGTATGGATACCTACCTAAGTAGGTAAGGTAGAAAATTGTTTGTTTGCAATGATAAAATCTATTGTCTATTTACCTACCCGTGATAATACAACGTGATATACCTATAGTACGCGACAGGTCGAGATGGCAATCGAGGTAGGTATGAGGCGACGGGACGCCCCGTACGTCACCCGTACTTTCCCGCACCGGGTTAGCGCGGGGGCTGTACGGGTGTGCGGGACGTCTCCACCCCGATAGCCATGTCGACCTGTCGCGTTCTATAGTTACTTATGTGGCAGGTTACTACGTAAGGCAGATTTTCTCACGTAGTATCAGGACGTAACTGTAGGCACTTTTTCTCTCGATGATGAAGAAATTTCCTCACGATGTTTTCCTTTATAGTTGAAGGCATAGTTCCGAAAAGTTTAAGGTGCGTGCCCGTAATCGAACCCTGGACTTCCCCGCCTAGAAAGGCGAAGTCCTAACCAGTAGGCTAACACCGCTAAGAACACTTCATCGTCACCATCATGATCAAACCATCGCCGGCTCACTATAGAGCACGGGTCTCCTCTCAGAGAGAGTTTTGGCCATAGTCTACTACGCTGGCCAAGTGCAGATTGGCAGACTTTACACATCCTTGAGAATATTATGGAGAACTCTCAACCATGCAGGTTTCCTCACGATATTTTCCCACATTTTCCTTAACCGTTAAAGCAAGTGATATTTAATTAACTACTTAAAACGCACATAACTCTGAAAAGTTGAGGTGCGTGCCCGGGATCGAACCCCCGACGTCTGATTAGGATGCGGGCGTTTTAAGCACTAGTCTCTCACACTAAGCTAGAACACTTACCTAACTGTAATTCTTGCAATTCATCTATCCAGTTATGAAAATGTTATTAGCTCCCAAGTTCCATTCTTCCTAGGTAGATACATCTTCCCACATGTTCCGTTCCGATAAATTAATTAGATGGGACAGTTTCACGCTCCTCTGATGAAGTCATATCTAAATCAAGTTACCTTTATTACATCATTGTTATATCGGGAAGCTGCGGTCAAGTTTTACGATGATACTAGTCATTACGCTCTCATCACCTTTACATAAAAAGGTTGAGCGGTGTTGTTACACTTTCTCGCAACGATTTTTAGGGTTCTCAAAGATGTGTAAAATTTGCGAATCTACACTTGACCTGCACGGTGGACTATGACCTATATAAACCCTTCTGCTTCTTAGAGGAGATCTACGCCCACAAGTGGCCCGGCGAAAGGTTGAAATGATGATGAATAATTTAACGATTACAAACACGATACCTGTGTGAGTTCTATTTGTCCGATTTCTGTAAAACCGTCAATGGTTCGGTTCGGTTTTCCAGATAAAGACAATACTTTCTTCATACCTCACTCACTCGATTAAAAGTCACTGGGAAGCAAATACCGGTTTCTTGTATAGGTACTTGAGTTGAGGCGTCTTAAATCATTATCGTGAACGTAACCGCTACAGTCCAAAAAGCGCTCTTCAAAATGTTATCTATTTGTGGTCATCTCTAATTTCGAAACTAGATTCTCACAGTTACACAGGTTTTAAAGGAAGTGCATGTGAATGATCAGTAGGTAAACAAAATACGTGATTTCAAACACTCATTAATTTTGGAAAATATACAAACCGAGAATTATACCATAAAGAATAAGTGGTAATTGAAGTTAAAGTACTATTATTTATATTTTTCATTCAAGAATCACTAAAAATATAGAACTATCTACCTACATAGGTACCTACCTGAATAAAAACATCGTCCAACCACTGCTGTAGCAAGGAAAATAATATGGCAACGTTACCTGTGAAATGCCAGGTTGAAATGCTGACTAACATAACTGCCAGCTTTTCGGTCACCTGTTAATACTGTAAACTCAATAAGATCCTATATCCCAGGGTTTCAGGACTCATCACCAAACGGCACAAATATAAAATATTCTTGACAGTTATTTTTATAATATGTAGATACTATTTTAAATTACATAGCACATGTTTTAAATACCGCAATCAAAGCTATGTGAACCAGAGCCTAGCGGTCAAAGCGTCTCTGGGCGCCTTTGACCGCTACAAGTACAGAGGCGTAAGGTTCAATTTAAAATTTTGCCGGTTTTGTAATTTTTAGTATATGTATATAGTATTTAAAAAAATATTCGTAAGGTACATATATTATGTAATATTTCTCTCATAGAATAAGAATGGGAGAATTCGTGCAAATGGGTATGATACAGTTTATATCTCATTGTGAATTAATCGAGGGTCTAACTTTGCAACCTTTCAAACACTACTATTATATAACCATTGTAACTACAGATGACAGTCGGTACATGCAAATGAAAGTCAATTATTGTATATGCCTTATATGAAACAAGTAGGCTCGAACTACGGTACTATTTATTCAAAACATAAGTGATGAGATGCGAAGCGGTTAAAACAATTTAAAAGGAAAAAGTGGCAAAAAACGATGGCCCAGATGAATGTTCCCGGCGACGGAAGTGCTAGAATTTTTTGCTCTTTAGAGCTCGTTACCACATTGCAATCGTCACTCTTTTATTTTAGGAGAAATGTTTGTTTATAA
Source organism: Maniola jurtina (assembly GCF_905333055.1). Classification (NCBI taxonomy): domain Eukaryota; kingdom Metazoa; phylum Arthropoda; class Insecta; order Lepidoptera; family Nymphalidae; genus Maniola; species Maniola jurtina. Next base: position 10,135,713 of record NC_060032.1, read on the forward strand.
ACGACACGATTTCTATGTCCTTATTTTTGTATCTACTACGCCAAAAATAGGCTATTATTTACAAATTGCTCATCAATGAAAGTTACAGATGGCAACAGTGGAACAAAGAGTGTTTTGAACTCCAAAAGTCAGACATGTAAAAAAACCACTTTTCTTCTCGCTCAAATAATTACGGTGGGTTTAAAATTAATTAATGTCAACTTTAATTCACATTGTCGTACATTGATTTGATTAAATCATTGTGATTCGACATCGTAATAAATTATAAACATCTTCCTAGCGTGAAAATTAAGCGCAAAACTCGTTTCAAATCAATTGTAGGTAAAGTCGAATTCCATGCGTGGGTGGGATATGAAGATTCCTGAATTTGATTAAAATCTTTAGAATAAACATAACTATAAACTTAAACATAAATCTTTTCGCAAAAATGTGAAGAACACGTTTTAGTTGATGGTTTTATATTGCAGGTGTCACTTACTGATTTTATTCAAACGTTTACAAACTTAATTATGAATTTTAAATCTCAATCCCGCATAAAATATACACGAAACCAGATTTGACATGAAGCCGTACGCATGATATTTTAATATTAAAATTATAATGTTGAAACTTAATCGGTAATAAAAAATAGCTATAATAATCTGCCGGGCACGTACCTACCTACCTACCGCTAACTTTTCGGTGTTATGTGCGTTTTGAGCGATCAAGTACATCGTGAGAAAAGCTAGATGCCTGAGAGTTCACCAAAATGATTTTAAAGGTGTTTAAAGCTTGCTAATCCGCATCTGACCAGCGTGGTGGACTATGGCCAAAGTCGTTTCATTCTGAGAGGAGACCCACACTCAGTAGTAGGCTCGATGATGCTGCCTATATCGATAAAATATTTACATACGTAAGTAGGTATGTGATCTAAAATTAATACGTATCTTTCTTTGTTGTAGGCACATGTGGTGTCAGCCTTTGAGCAGAGTCTTTCCAACATGACGCAAAGGCTGCAGCAGCTAACGGCAACAGCAGAACGGAAGGTAAGAACCAAAAGTTACCTATTAAATTATATCTAGCACTATTTACTAGATACCTACTCCCTATTTTAAAATAATATATCTGTCGACGATCTATTTTGCGCATCGGTGTTTTTCAGCGCGTGTCCCTGCATCCTGTCTTTGTCGTGGTTTGCAATATGTTACTGTCCCAACTTATTCTACGCCCCACCATGTGCCCCTTGTTTGTGTTAGCCCAGTGTGCTCAGCGAACGCACTTAGCGTTGGTGACGAGCTCCCTGGTGGTCTCTTGGCAGTGGTGAGAGCTATGGTCTTATAAATAAAAGGTACCAGGTTCGATTCCTGGTAGGCGCAATTTGGGAATTAATGATTTCTAAATTTTCTCTGCTCTAGTCTAATAGAAGGCGGCCTAGGCTAGGTTAGTATGGATTAAATAAGCTATACCCCTTTTAAGATAGCCCACTTCCATTTTAAACTGCAATATCACTTACCATTAGGGTGAGATAGCAGTCAAGGCCTAACTTGCAATTAAATTAAAAAAAAGTGCGCTGGCCTACGTACTCAGTGTAAGTAGGTATACGAGTACATACGAGTCCCTATTAGTCGACGTGCACTCGGTTTGCCGAGTTTTATACCTACTCGTAGATTTTCAGCCAAGAATCATCATACCCGTTGGCTATTCAGCAATTATGATAAAATTATGATTAAAGCCCAATATTTTCAGTTTCCTCTAATATCCTAAGTTCATAAGATTCACATACCTATCTACAGACAATATGTTCCACTGGCCTATTATATTGTAATAAATCTATATGGCCTATACCTGGTATTGGTTACATTTCTTAAGAAGCAAGCTATCAATTTACATATGACCCTGTTAACAATACGTCGTAGGTACCTACCTAACCTACTGATCAACTCAAAGATTTCTAGTCGATGCTTGAATTTTAAGTATGAATGTCGACAATATAGGTACCTACCAGGCCTGATTTTTGATAATGTTTTCCGAGTTTTTATATTTATTTATTTGTAGAGTCAAATAATTTCTAAAACAATGACTTCTAAAATAGTAACGATTTATTTAAATTTACCCAAAATGGTGTAAAAGAGTAAAAATATAAAAGTAGATAGGTACTAAAGATAGTTTAAACTTTATCGGATGTAACGTAGGTACTTACAGTAGTTTATAACCACGCTAAAATAAGTTCGCAAAATTCACCCTAACTTCTTTCTTAGACATCTAAGTTTAGATAGATATCAAAACTTAGATGTTAAAACAATGAAAAAGGAACTAACTAAAATATTACTCGTAGGTATACTAGGCTCAATGACCACGACAACTTGACATTCTAAACCAAAGTGACTCTCATCTTGATAACAATCTGATTAAATATTAATATGGCTGAATTACCCGCTATATCCAGTAATTTTCAGAAAGTTGATTTCACTTTTACTAAATAATCAATTTGCTCCAATTGCATTAACCATAGACGAGCGATTGCATTAACCATAGAGAAAATCTAAATCATTACACTCGATTTTGCTGCCTATACAGAGAGACATATTAGACAGACTATCTGAAATCGGTTTCTAGATACGCGAAACTTGTTATTGAAGATCACTTTCTCGTTGTAGCCTTGAACTAAGCTTTTGTACAGGACTCTATGCTGGCATTATCTCGTGAATGTCAAGCTGTGTGTTGGAAACTTGTATACCTATTGAAATCAATTAACATTTTTATAAGCCTATTGTGTCATTACTTAGCATTACCACAATAATAGCGATTGTTAAACAGCCGTTTCAATACATCACACCCGCAGTCAAAAATGCCCGCAACTACGTGAATGTAAAAGAGGTTTTCATAAAATCCCGTCCCGGGCACTCTTTGGTTTTACGGGGGGGAAAAAATTGCCTATTCCCTTTTTCGGGATCTAAGCTATCTCTGTACAAAATTTAATGAAAAGCTGGCAGGCAGGTATAGGTATATACTTTGGCAATTATAATACCTATTACATATTAAAGATTAGGGCCCCAGAATTCCTAGCTTCACTCCTCCCTTCAGAAGTACTCGTATAAGAGCAGATGATAATAGGTATCTACTTATTTGTGTAAGAATCGCGTGTCATGTCATCGATAATGTAGTCTTGAGTTTTTGACCTGAAGCACCTTGCTTAGATCATAAAGATTAAAACGTGTGACAGAATAATAAGGCCGACTTAATCAGTGAGATATGACAGCGGCTAATTGGCTTCGTATAATATTCGTTTCCCTACTTTACTACTACTATGCAGTTGATTACTGACTTTCTACCAATTTAATAATTTTTTTTCTATGAATTTTAGCAACGTTAGAGATTATCATAATATTCAAAAAAATTATGACTGAGACTCGAGTGCAACTGCCATAGTTTTTCGTTTCTAAAATATGATTATTTAAATGCAAATTGAAGTTCTAAAAATTAATGGGCTGTCATATAATTTCTAATTAGGTAGGCTTGATAGTTAGATACGCTGGTATATTATATGTAAAGTAGTGTATGAATAAAATCTCTTTTACAACATTTCCTCAATCTTTTTTTTACTGAACAGTAGGTTATTGCGTAAAATCCCGTTAATCACTAACAGACAGAAAAATCGAGATACTGATAAACCAGCATACAAACACAGCCAGGCTGCTAATGTTCTCTTCCACAGTGGGTAAAAATATAAACCTAACTTGATTAAGTTTTGTTTGTTATCAGGATTCCGAGCTGACCGATCTTCGTCAGACAATCGAACTCCTTCGAAAGCAATCGATCCAGGCGGGCCTCACTACAGCTCACATGCAGTCCATGGGCATCCGAGCCGATGGTGTCAATATTACAGGACAGGTAAGTCCCTTTATATTCCCTATTCTGCTTAAATATGGCCAAGACCAAGTTTTATGTTATAGATACTTAATAAAGTACCTATGTAGGTACTTTATGTTATAGGTATTTAATACCTATAACATAAAGCGTGTTCTTCTACGGCTTTCTACTATTTTGATCAAGGTACCTTATTCTAGGTCTAGCAACTTAGTAATATGGAGTTCTCTGGCGCTTTGAATACATAAAAAACCTCGGTTCCACACTCTCCCCAATACACTCCTGGAGGTTTTCGCGGAAATCGTGGTAGCAGAGGCCATGTGAGCATTTACCCGTCCACACTCTACATGTTTATTGACTTCGGTCGACTCCGTCTGGAGTCCGAGACGAAAGCGCCAATTATATTCTCACAATCGAGTCATCTAGTATCTTGAGAGGAGAGTCCTCCCCTCTGGAGAGGAGAGGGAAAGTGTGGAATGTGGTGTTACAATTTATTATTAGGTAGTGAATGTTCACATAAAAGGCCTATAAAAGCTATTTTGCTCAGATCTTATTAATTTAAAAACTACTAAGTAAGAAGACATGATACCAATGTACTACTTAGGTAATAAGTATTTCTGTCAAGTAACGTGAGAGATGTAACATTACTAAATGGTTACGAAACACAAATAAAGTATCTATAATACACTCATGATTGCAAAAGAGATGTACGAGTAGTATGTTTGTAATACTAGCTGATGCCCGCGACTTTGTCCGCGTGGATTTACGTTTTTCAAAATCCCGCGGGAACTCTTTGATTTTCCGGGATGAAAGTAGCCTATGTGTCAATCCAGGGTATAATCTATATCCATTCCAAATTTCAGCCAAATCCGTCCGTAGTTTTTGCGTGATTGAGTAACAATCATCCAAACATCCACACTTTCACATTTATACCTAATATTAGTAGGATTAGGATTAGGATTACAACTTCATAATATGAAGGAGTTCAAACATAGATGTGTACAAAGTAAACACCGCGGACTTTCAGATCGTTATTTAAAAAAAAACAGGTCAAAATTATTGCTGAAATTGTACATAATCTCAGAATAATTGTTTAGTTTTGTCACATCCTCACCTGTAATAAGAGTAGGTACACATCATGAACACACAATTCGCGGCACTAACACTAAGACTTGTGATTAAATTAACGCCGTTATGTGGGTCGACCATCAATCATTGCGTAACGTCGTTAGGCGCTCTTGATAAAATGAGATCATGTACAATGTACCTTCTTAATAGAGTTTTAATTAATTAAGTACATATTTGGGTTCATAGCTAAGAAACCATATACGATCCAGAAATTATAAGTAAATACTCAAAAATTGTTATAGTTCAAAATTTACAATACTGAACTAATTTATCTACTAAACGGAATTTACCTACTTATATCAATTGTATTGGCTCTGGTAAGGTTCAGTTTCCTAAGTTAGCGGTACCTTCATAGCGTTTACCATTTAACACCGAATGACATCACTGAAAAGTTGTTTATTGAAGGAATAAGATGGTGTGATTTCCTAGTAATTTATTTGTTCGTAGCTTCCTGCAGATTACTCCTTCTAGCGATGCTGTTCCAAATAATTTTATACTATTGCTGTCTTACAGTGACCACTTCGTACCGTGTGTCCGAGTGACCGTTAGTCTAAGAAATCAAAATAGGTTGGTTCTCTAGCTAACTCTTTTCTGAAACTGCTTAAGATATTTCTAAATGTAGCTAATTCCGTGAGAAAACGCCATAAAAGATGTAGATCTTTATGGCACCAATCGCACGCTTTTTAACTAACTGTAAAACCAAAGCGATTGACTTGCGAATACATTACAATATCACTCATGTGAAAGTCGATGCGGAATAAACGACAAGAAACTAGCGAAGTATGTACCCTCACATTAGCATTAAATTTACCATTAGATCTGTTGTGTTACCATGACCAAAAGTTGAAAAACGGGATTTCGGGAAATAAAACTTAATTAGGATGATACTTGATCGATCAACGAAAGTTTAATCGATACAAGAATTGTTCATTTACATTACACATATAAAAAAATATCCGAAACATTTTAAGTCGAGTTGGAGACAAGATGGGTGTTGAAACAGCGCAACAAATCGCAATCTAAACCCAGTCACGGTGCAGGGAAGCTCAACTTGGCGCAATGAAACAGTTTTTCTATACCGGCGAATAAATAAATCATAAATTGTTCTCATCATCTACCCAAAAATGAACTCCACCAGTAGAGTCAGGGTAGCAATAAAATAAGTCCAAATGGTGAAAAAAATATTTCATCCCGCATTAAACCTGGTATATCTAGTTCTTTGGGTATAAGTATGCTTTACAGCAATAAATTAACCATTAACAAGTCATACATAGTCACCAGACTGAATTAAAATGGCAATTAGAAGCAAGCTTTTTGAACACCCGCTGTTTGACTCTTTTCTTTCTCTCGCCTCTGTGACCGAAACGCTCAGTAATGTTTTAAAGGTATAAGTAGGAATTCCGGGTATAACAAAACGGATGAACACCCTACAATCAATAGATCTCGTTACATACAGTGGACTGACACGACGTCCTGTCTCTAATGGTCCAACATTGCGCGTCTGTTATTTAATGGAGCATCTAATTATTTATAATTTAACTGACGTGAATAGGTAGAGCGTTTTACAAGCGATAATCGGAATTAATAAACGTTAGAAAACGGCGTTTCCTTTTATGAAGCGAGTTAATATTACTAATCGTAATATCCTTGTTTAACAGAATATTAAATTCCTAGAAAATAGTGTTGAATCTAATAATTACTATATTATTATGTTGGATAACTACAGACTTGCATATTTTAATAGATAAACATCTGAGTATTTTTAAAAAAGCTAAGACGAGAAAATTCATAACTCATTCAATCCCCAAAAAAGCTGAAAGTGTTGGTATATACTTATGTTATGTAGAGCAATGGCATATTATATTCTACTCCTATAATATCTTCCTATCTATCACTATCCTGATCTATATACCTTTATCAACAACACTTTACGATCACTAGAAGTTATAGTTGTATTCCTTGTTGTATCCATAGTAATCTGCAGTCGCGTATCGTTCCCAACGCGTCATTTAGTGTGTGACGTGTTCATTACTTTATACGTTTCTTTTACCTTGTCCTTTGTATAAATCATACCTAAACTCGCGAGTTCAGTGTGCTATGTACAGTGCAGTTGCCATAGCGCCCGCGATGGCTCGGTCATTCTGTTTCAATCTTTACCTAATCCTGACTAACCTCATACCCAAAAGGTTATTTAGCTGTCGTATTATTTATCGTTTTTAGCCCCCGACCCAAAAAGAGGGGTGTTATAAGTTTGACGTGTGTATCTGTGTATCTGTCTGTGGCATCGAAGCTCCTAAACTAATGAACCGATTTTAATTTAGTTTTTTTTTGGTTTAAAAGGTGGCTGGATCGAGTTCTTAACCATAATCCAAGAAAATCGGTTCAACCGTTTGAAAGTTATCAGCTCTTTTCTAGTTACTGTAACCTTCACTTGTCGGGGGTGTTATAAATTTTTAATTTACACTTGTAGCTACATTAATTCCATTGTACATTCAGGAATCAACTCCACGGCAAACACAGCAGTCTTCACCCCAGCGACTAGCGCAAGGCAATGGTGCCATCACGCGGCATCTCTCCACTGACAGTGTCTCCAGTATCAACAGTCTCAGCAGTGGTTCGTCCGTACCGCATGATAAGAAACACAAGAAGAAAGGCTGGGTAAGTTGAAAACCTAGACATCAAGGCTCGCTATTTTCAGAGCTAAAATTCTGCAATTTTTGTAAAAAATGTATAGGTTTTAAGGAAGATTTTCTTGGGATTGCTAGTAAAGTTCCAAGATAGTCATAGTACCAGATATCTAACATGCTCTCTGAGGCAAATAAGAAAGGTAAATGTTAATTGCAGACTCCCAAATTGAATTGATCATCCAGTTACCGACTTTGGTCAACTGTGCTCAACGTGCGCAATCGACTAATACATACTGTCACCACAGTAATTTAGGTTTAGTTCAGCTTTCCTGCTATTTGTCAATAAACTGGTAAGCAGCAAAGCAAATTATGTCTGAAAAGCTTTGTTGCTTGTATATGAATTTAAATTGGCCACTTTACCAATCACTAAAATAAACAATTTCCTGTGGCAGTTGCGCTCATCGTTCACAAAAGCTTTCTCGAGAAATGCCAAGATATCTAAAACTGCGAAGCACTCCTCCCTCGGGCAACTGTCGTCGCAAGACAGCTCGTCTGGCTCGCACCACTACGACGACCCGCACACGATCAGGGAAGGAAGCAACGAGAACAGTCTCGAACATTCCCACGAAGCCCTCGACAACTCCAAAGATAAAACGACGTGCCCTGCAGCTAACGCCGACGAACAAACCAAAGGTAAACGCAAACCATTCATCTGCAAATTCAATTTCACTAATACCGAAATTCCTAGCCGTGATAGCCTTGTGGTTAAGACGTCAACCTTCTATTAGAAAGTTCGGGGGTTCGATCCCGGGCATGTACCTACCTCTTACTTTTTGAAGCTGTGTGCATTTTAAGCAATTAAGTAACACTTGCTTGGACGGCGAAGTAAAACATCATGACGAAACCTACATGCCTGAGAGATGTCCAATAATATTCTCAAAGGTGCGTGAATTATGAGAATCAACACTGGGCAAGCGTATACCTATACCCTAAACCTTTCTAATTCTGAGAGAAGACTCGTGCTCAGTAGTGGGCCGGCGGTGAGTTGATCATGATGATGATGTATACCAAAATCTATTTGTAACATAGTGCATCGCACATGTAGTGTTTGCCCGATAAATAAGTCGGAGAAATTAGGTTAAGTGAAAGCTGGTACCTATTAGTTACTTTGTTTTAGGACTGTAGGCACTTGCTATATTTAACAGGGCTCTCTCCGTCACTCGTTTCCACTCGTTTCATACAATCGTAGTTCCAATTTCATTTAAATATTAAGTAACCAAAGTCCATGAAATTTTGCAGACATATTCTAGAAACTAATATCTGTGTCTCTGGTGTTTTAGATTTTTCTAAAAATATGTAGTTTTAAAATTACAGGGGCTCAAAGATTTGTATGAAAATTTTAAGACCGCGTAACTTTGAAACCGAATATTTTAACAGAAATCTGGAAAACCACAGACATAGATATTAGTTTCTAGAATATGTCTGCAAAATTTCATGGACTTTGGTTGCTTAATATTCAAATGAAATTGGAACTACGATTGTATGAAACGAGTGGAAACGAGTGACGGAGAGAGCCCTCTTAAGAAGCTTGAGTAAATTCATTTACTTAATTTATGTGAATAAGCATTTTTACCAAATAGAAAATATACGTAGAGAGTTGTCAGTAAACTCATAAACATGTTCGTTGACGCTCGGTGTTTCTTGCAGAAAAACCAGATCAGTCCGGTTTAGTGGATGATTTGAAACGACAGTTACGTGAAAAGGATTTGGTGCTAACGGATATAAGGCTCGAAGCCCTTAGTTCTGCACATCAACTCGAAAGCCTTAAGGATACCGTCATAAAAATGAGGGTAAGTACCTACTTCAAACATAAGTGCTACATAATCGTAAATAAGTCAATAAGTAAGATCGTTACTTGACGTTACAATTTTTTTTTTACTTAGTTCCAAGTTAGCCCTTGACTACAATCTCACCTGGTGGTAAGTGATAATGCAGTCTAAGATAGCATCGGTCTAACCTGGAAGGGGTATGGCACCTTTTATAGAACCCATACCCTTTTGGTTTCTACACGGCATCGTACCGGAACAATTAATCGCTTGGTGGCACGGCTTTGCCAGTAGTATGGTAACTAGCCACGGCCGAAGCCTCCCACCATACAAAATAGATAGATTTTTCTGAAAATCTGTTCTACAAGACTGTTTTTTTTTACAGAATGAAATGCTAAACTTGAAGCAAAACAATGAGCGATTGCAGCGGCTTGTGACGTCACGGTCACTTGCGGGTAGCCAGAGCTCTTTGGGAACTGGTGGCTCCGCGGTAGAGGACCCGAGACGATTTAGCCTTGCTGACCAAAGCACTATGCATCAGGTAAACGGGGTTATAATCTTTACTAAACACTGGATGATGCCCGCGACTTCGTCCGCGTGGATTTAGGTATTTCAAAATCCCGTGGGAACTCTTTGATTTTCCGGGATAAAATGTAGCCTATGTGTTGACCCAGGGTATAATCTATTTCCATTCCAAATTTTAGCCAAATCCATCCTGTCGTTTTTGCGTGAAAGAGTAACAAACATACACACATACTTTCGTCTTTATAATATTAAGTGTGAACTACATGATGCCCGCGACTTCATCCGCGTGGATTTAGATTTTTTTAATCCAGTGGAACTCTATTATTTCCCAGGATAAAAATTTACCCATCTCAATTTCTGGGACGCAAGCTACCTCTGTGCCTTTCATATAAGCTGCACACACACCTTTGAGAACATTATGAAAAGCTCTGCATGTTTGGGAATTTTTCATAATGTTCCCAAAGGAGTGTTAAGACGTCTGCCAATCCCCACCTGGCCAGCGTGGTGGGCAATGGCCCAAACCCTTCTCATTCTGACAGTAGACCCGTGTTCTGCAGTGAGCCAGCGATGGGCTGATGATAATGATGATTTAAATTAATATAGTTACTCCGATCTCCGTAACTTGTAACACTTATAATTTATTATTGTCCTAATCCACGAGCAAAATTGTATAACTTTTATAATACCTTTCAGGCGGCGCTAGACATTCATTCTCAACCTCTCGATTTAGACTTTAACTGTATGACATCAACTCCGTCACGAGATCATTCCAAGAAAGGGTCTCCAAAATCGAGTATGGTGGAACCGATTTACGGCAATAAAGCCGTATGCGAGCTCAACGAAAACAATGAAGCCTTATTGGGAGCTTTAAATGGTGCGAGTGACATATTTACCAACGGTCTGAGCGCCGGAGACAGGATAAGTGGCGATTACGATATCAATACAGTGCTACCGCCCCCTAAAAGCCGTGAGTTGGCGATAGGGGAAAGCTATTCAGATATCGGTAAGGTTTTATTGGTTTCCTTATCTCACAGACAATGGGTCGAGACAAAGGAAATCTTTTAGACGAATGTTCCGTTTTGTTTTCAGGTGTCGCCGACAGTCAAGGAGATACGACAGACGGAAAGAAAATAGCGATTGCAGTATATTTGGGTCAACCAGAAACATTCCAAAGATATTTCGAAGAAGTGCAAGATACGCTGACTGAGTCAGAGTGCAGGTTTTACGCGAAACAAACGGCTAGCTCGTATAACAACCATTTTGATAAGCAGCCGAGCTTCGATTCGCCGAGAGTGTCCCAGAACCATAGTCCCGAAATAGAAACCCAAGATTATCCCCAATCTATTAATAAGTCAAACACGAATAGCCTTAAAAGTAACAAATCGACGCACAGTAATTCTTATAAGAATGTGTACAATAGTGATTCGACAATAAACTGTAATGAGTTTACTATAGCGTACACGTATATATCTGGCAAGACTACTTGGCAGAATTTAGACTATATAGTTAGGAAAACATTCAAGGACTACCTATCCAGGATAGATCCCGGAACGAATCTCGGGTTGAATACGGATTCGATAACGTCCTACCATTTGGGAGAAGCGACCCGCGGTCCCGAAATTTGTTTTCCCGAGTTATTGCCCTGTGGATATATTATTGGGACCGTAAACACGTTGTACATTTGTTTGCAAGGAGTGGGGAGCTTGGCATTTGATAGCCTCATACCAAAAAATATTGTATATAGGTACGTAAAATAATAAATAACAAAATTTATTGCACATTTTGGGAGAGATCATTCACTGATGTTTTTTTGTTTTAGGTACGTTTCACTTTTGTCAGAACACCGGAGGGTAATACTTTGTGGGCCGAGCGGTACTGGGAAATCATATTTGGCGGCGAAGTTGGCGGAATTTTATGTGCAGAGGACGCAGCGAAGAGGAAATCCAGTAGAAGCCGTGGCAACATTCAAGTATGTTTTCATTTTTTTTTTTGTATTTCCGCTATTTAATCAATTATTATTTCGTAAGCCGGGTTTACTAAACAAATTATCGTTTACCATTTGGAATTCATGAATGATGTATAAACTCAGCTCTCCACGATACAAGCTCAACAAGCCCAATCACTACTATTATTATAAATCTGAAAGTGTGTTTGTTGGCTTGCTCTTCAATCACGCCATAATAAATCAACGTAACCGATCGACGTCATTTTTAACCCCCGACCCAAAAAGAGGGGTGTTATAAGTTTGACGCGTGTATCTGTGTGTCTGTGTATCTGTGTATCTGTGTATCTGTGTATCTGTCTGTGGCATCGTAGCGCCTAAACGAATGAACCGATTTTAATTTAGTTTTTTTTGTTTGAAAGGTGGCTTGATCGAGAGTGTTCTTAGCTATAATCTAAAAAAATTGGTTCAGCCGTTTAAGAGTTATCAGCTCTTTTCTAGTTTTCTTGTAGAAAAGAAGGTTAGATAACCGTTAGGTTCTTAATATTATGTCAATAGACAAATGTCAAGCTGTCAAGATGGACGTTGCCTAAATACATAATTATTTATTTGAAAATGATGTTTTGGAAAACTCAAATACTTTGGATCGTCGGGGGTGTTATAAATTTTTAATTTACACTTGTTTCCTTGGATATAGTTATAAAACTGGAGAGTGACAAAGGCTACTTTTTATCCCGGGAAATCAAAGAGTTCTCACAGGAAACCTAAATTCACGCGGATGAAGTTTTAGGCATGATCTAGTAGGTACCTATTTGGTACAGTCACTACTCTAACTCTCATTACTCATTGGTCAATCTCTACAATCTGTGTTATATACTTATTTCTCTCTGCGTAGCTGCGTAAATTGCTGATCCCTTCCATCCAACAATATTGTAGCGTACCTATCCTTATTACATATACCTATTATTATTTCACGTAATGATAAAACCAATAATTATTCAATGATTTATCAATATTATAATGTTACAGTGTGGACCGTAAATCGTGTAACGAGCTGCGCGCGTACCTCGCCAACATCGCGGAACAGTGCAGCGGAGCGGCGGCCGGCGAAGAAGCACTGCCTGCAGTGGTCGTACTGGACAACCTGCAACACGCATCAGCGCTGGGCGATGCCTTCGCTGGTCTCCTACCACCTGACACGAGAAACATGCCTGTTATTATCGGTGAGTCAAACAGTTTATTCTTACGACTACCTATTGGCCACGCTTTCACTGGTCCCTAAGCTGCTCATCGGAGTCTTAAGTGCGACTTATGAAAACAGGCCATTGTGCAATCGGGGAAACTTTACGTGATCAAGAGCAACAGTGCAGAAGACAGCAGGCGGTGAAAAGTTTGCTCATATTAGAGTTCAGACAAGTAACATTAATGTTCAGCGATGCCTTCGCCGATCTCTCTGCTACTTGATGGATACTAACTAGTAGCTACCATGCCTTTTTAAAATCGACGTATTTGATAGGTATATACCTACCTAGTCAGAATAACTATTTTTAGGTACAATTGTACGAAAAATGAGAAAACTATCCCCTTGTCAACAGGCACAATGTCGCAAGCTACGTGTAATACAACAAACCTTCAGCTACACCACAACTTCAGGTGGCTCCTCACTGCAAACCACATGGAACCCGTGAAAGGATTCTTAGCAAGGTACAAAAACGATTAATGTTTTATAATAGGATACTTACCTACTTTATTCTCACAAAGTCCGTCGTACATTCTTAGGCTTCTTTCTTAAAGAAAGCATTTCTTCGTAAACCACTTTTACTATCTTTGATTGGATCACTGATCAACCTCAAATAGGCAACATCTATAGACAGCGGTTTTCAAGTTCCTAAGCTCAAACGAATTAAGTAGTTATTAATAATATCTATCTACTACCTACCTACCAGAGTTCCGTGGAGATCCTGAATCTTGTAGTGTATGAGGACATGTGAAAAAGTTATGTAAAACGAAAGTGTGATTTATGAAGTAACAGCCTAGCAGTTAATCGTTAAGGCCACCATTTTTAATTAAGTGCCTGTATTTTGACTGTTGTTTCGTGAACAAAAGCCAAATTCCATAATTTTGCTCATCCTATTAAATTTTAAAAGGGGTAAGTATATTAAAATTACGGTATAAATTATACTTACAGATATCTCCGTCGGAAGCTATTCTCATTGGAGCTGAGGCTGGGACGTCGTGAGCCAGCGTTGGCGGCAGTTCTGGAGTGGCTTCCGGGAGTGTGGTCAACCCTTAACGCCTTCTTAGAAGCTCACTCCTCGAGCGACGTCACCGTTGGGCCACGGCTATTCCTCGCCTGCCCTATGGATTTAGAAGCTAGTCAGGTAAAATAGATCAATTAAAAATATGTATACCTCCTATATCTGGTAGGTTATTGGCATTGGATTGTGTTTAAGGTAGTAGGTATAATAATAAAGCTTAATTGTATAAACCTGATTTAGGACTTCGTCTGTGTTGGAGTTTTGCTGGCGCGCGTGCTGTGCCTTTTTGAAGTGTTTTTTTTTTTGTTAAAAGTGGCACCAAAAAATACCAACTAACACAAAAATGTTAGTTGGTGTTTTTTGGTGGTGGAACTGACTGGGAAGCGCTTTAAAGGGGCGCCGCGCGTGTGTCGGCGAGCGCCGGCACAGACGAAGTCCATACATAATAGTTTCCCTAACTTGTAAATAACTACAAACTTGACATTGGCTAATCTGTGTAAAGCCAGACGAGAGAGAGAAAAAAAACCTGATTTATATTACGGTGTTTGTGTCGCAGGCGTGGTTTGCTGACGTGTGGAACTACAGCATCGTGCCGTACGCGTCGGAGGCGGTGCGTGAGGGCGTGGCGCTGTACGGGCGGCGGCGGCACGCGGCAGTCGACCCGCTGCAGCACGTCAAGTCCAGCTACCCGTGGAGAGAGCCCAATCACTCCCATGTAAGATTCCATCTATTGTTTACAATGATGAAGGGTGCAAGAAAATGGCTATGCAGGTTGACGTATGGAGTGTCGCAAGGCAATTAAATGATGCTTACAATCTGTTAGAGGAACAGTTGTACTGTCCAGTGACCGGGCTTTTTTCCGGATTGTTCGATCAACAGCCTAGGGAATAGACGCACAAATAAAAATGACGTGAAGGACCGCCGAGTTTCTTGCTAGTTCTTATTAGGAAGGTAGGTTCGAACCAGTGCTGTCGTACACTTGACGATTTGAAAGCACTAACAGTAAAAATTTTTTTGAATACTTTCTATTAGATTTAAAAATATCTATTAAGTTATGATGACGGTCTTCTTGGGAAGGTAATGTAGTGAGATCCCAGATTCTTGCGCATAGCTATTTTATTCTGATTTAAAGTGTCAATCATGATGATTTTTGTTTCTCGCAGACCTTGCGACCGATTTCAGTCGAAGATGCTGGCATGGAGGAAGCTAATCAAGACGCGAACACTAACAACAATCAAGATCCTTTGGTAAGCAATTAACTTAACACCTGTCTACGGCCACTTAACGCCCAATCTGCTCTCCAGAGAATTAGCAGGTCTTTTGACGATTGGTACATAGGTATCGGCGTTGAGCAGAGTCTTGACTATTGATCTCACATCTGTTGTACCCAAAGTAATTCCTGTTTTACTCTAACTCCGGTCGTTATCCATATTAAGTAATATTATAAATACGAAAGAGTGTCCATCTGTTTACTAGATCCACCAAGTGGGTCGGGTCGGGCCGCATTTTAACACTAAAATCCGCCTAACGCAGTAGGTAGGTGGGTATCGAGTAGTCGAGTACGTTAAAATGCTCGTCGCACAAGTGCATTCCTTGGCTTTCAGGGCCCACGTCCATGAAAATTGGTATTTATATAAGCCTACCGAGTCAGCTTACATACCGGGAACGGACTTTTGGGCTGGTTTTACAGTGACGCTTACCGTCCGCGCGGGTGGTAAGCGCGTTGGCCGAATAGCCGTCAGCGCGGGCCATCCGCGCGATTATGTAACGATCCAAGAGACGCAAAGCTCGTGGCCCGCGACGCTTACTAACCGCGCTGGCGAAAGCGTCTAAGGCGAATCCCGGAAAATCCAAGAGTTCCTAATATTGGATACTTAAAGGCCTATCCGTTTGACTGATTTTTATGGGTATCTAACATATGCATATGGGAGATAGCTTGCATTCTGGATACACACACAGACAGTAGTCTGTGTCAGTAGTAAATCAACGATTTTTAAAAACCTTAATCCACGCAATGTAGAGGACATCGCATCATCTACTTGGTAGATATTTTAAGTTATAACTTACCAACCTTTTACTATTGTTTCAGTTGAATATGCTGATGCGACTTCAGGAAGCGGCGAACTACAGCGGCAACCAAAGCCAGGACTCCGACAATGCTAGCATGGACTCGAATCTCACACACGATAGCTCTATGGGCAACGAGCTTTAACGCAAAACGTCCAGATTAGAAATCCAGCGTAAACTTATACTCTGCATTTTGTAGGCAAAAGACAATAAAGTTACATAAGACGGCTAATGTTGTTAAATGTCCTACATTATTAATAATACGAGTATTAAAATATTTGTGACATGTATACAATTATACAATACAATATACCCAATTAGTTCCTTTAATTTCTAAAAAATATAAAAAATATGATTTATAAGTTATATTATAACAAATCACTGCTAGTTCCGAGTCTTATAAATTGCATAAATACTTGTTTTGGACTTTAAATATACTTAGGTGGATTTAATACTGTCACATGTTAACTATATTATACAAAGCCAAATATTTGCCATATGTACATTATTTCTATTTATTTATGAAATTAGAATGCTTTAGTTTACTTTTTAGGTGCTTTATATTCTTGTAAATTGATATGAGTATTATAAAAATTATGAATAATTTCTTTTTCATTATGAAAGGATTAGCTCTGCATATTTGTAAATGACAGCAAATATCGTAAGCAAGAGTGCCAGCCTTTCCCTATTTCAAAGTTTAATATGAAATTTTTAACATTCATGTTAAAAACTTTATTGAGATGATCTTAAAAACTTTCGAACAAAATCTACTAGTGCCTGAACGAGGTATTCCATTAACGTGAAATATTTGAACGGTGTAGAACTGTTGATGTTTATATAAACATTGTGGCTTTTACTATTGTTATATTTTTTCAAAGTTAGGATATGGACACGTTTGTATTACTATGATAATATTGTATGTAATATTATGAAAGTGTAATTTTTATACCATTTTCGTATAAAACTCATGTACCTAATAATAATAATAAGCTGTAAATACAAATAAAAAATGTTTATTGAGTAATATAATTTTTTCTGAGACAACACTAACCGCCATTATGCCATATAATTAATTATATAGCGTTGATTTTGTATAGAAATGTGTAACTAAAGGTTACGGTGTTCGGTATTGTATTTACTTGTGTGCATAACAGAAACGTGATATCTACAATCTATGCTTTACAGAAATTGTGAAAATAAACATTGATTACATTAAATACCTACTGCTTTTTATTTTACCCTAGATGAGTGTTCCCCTATTTGAAAGGTTGAGGTTTCTGACAGATCGATTTCGGGTTTGTAATTTACACCACAAGCGATAATCTAAATTATGAAAATGGAACAAACCCTGTAAGTAGGAATCTAACCTGGGCACTTGTATTATGCTTGGATATCGTACTACTGTGCCAAACAGGCATCGATGTATATGGATGGGCCCTTCGAAGATAAAAAACGCGCTCAAAAAGTCAATAGAATTTGCAAAAGTCTCTTGACTTTGTCAATGACGATGACGTAAGATTCAAGCGTATTTTTGCGGACGGAATTATATGGGAAAGGCTAATCCATATACATCGATGCAAACAGGTTTAAAAAGGTAACTTATTCATTTTGAATACATTAAAATAAAATCCATTTTCAGCAAATTAAAAAAGCATTTATTTATTCACACAATTATTACTTATTGTTTGGCGATTTTTAAATTTAAACAATACCAGAAACTGTTATGACATTGGAGCAATTTGGACGGAACATGTTTTGTTCTCAAAAAGAACAGATAGGACTAGATTTTTATAGTTTGTCAATTTCCCGTGCGATATTTTGTCACTGCAATCATACTTGATGGTGTGTAGCGGTCTGAGGTAGATCAATTTTAGATACTTATTAGATGGCGCAGAAAACGAAAGTCGAAAGGGCATTCCATACCATACTTTAACTCAATTAAAAACAAAATAATAATACATTTTTTTTTAATTAAGAATATTAGCCATGTTAAATGACTAATATTCCCCTCTCCTCTCCAACTAAGCGTCAGGCTTGTGCTAGGAGTAGGTACGACAATAGTGCAACAGGCGGGGTTTGAACCGTCGACCTTTCAGTTTTCAGTCCACTCCTTTACCGGTTGAGCTATTGAGGCTCTAGACATTACACATCTAGACTACGTTGACATCTAATTTATCAAATTGAATAAGTTAAGGAGTTACGAGAAATCAGATAAACATAGATACAATGAACTTAAAAAATAATTTACGGTCAAGCCTCATTAGGCCATTATAAATAAAATAATAATTACTTAATAAGTGTTATTTTAAATTTACAAGTTTTGAGTGAGATAAAAATTTAATCCACTATATTTATATAACCAATCCAAAGATAGACATCTCTACGCAACTTAGACGCGCGAATGCGACACGCGACTCTTATGGCTGATTCACACCAATTGCGTATGCAGCACGTACACGTGATACGTGCGTAGTGACGCGTGTAAGCCCGTAGACGTAACTGCACGCATTACGTCTACATGAACGTTCACGCCACGCAAGCGGTATGTCATGTTTCAAACATTACAACGCAATGGTACGCGCTGCGTCTACGCTTACGCAGCCTGTGTGAACGAGCTCTTAAGTGTCGCGCAATTGCCGTATGAAAAGTGTCGCATGTCGGAGTTGCTTGCCTAAATGCTCTGTATGTACATTTCTGTACTAAGTGCGGAAATGTATGACGACACTTAGTGCCACCTCACAAGCATCGCGTACTGCGATCGGTCGCATAGCTCAAAGTTTACCTTATCTGTTTACGACTACCGCCAAGGAAATTGACAAGCATTGGTATTTTTTTTTTTCAGAGGAACCATAATTAATTTTGCTTTAAGGCACAACCATTTGAAATGAAATTATTCCAGTGATTAACAGTATAGATTTGCTATGACATTCTTACACTATTTCACATCTTATGTTCTAAGTAAATTTTTATAGGTCACAGTATTGTAATGTTGATGACATTAAATTAATATCAAGGTAAGTAGGTAATATATACTTTATCCAAGTTAAATTTATCTAATCCTATAAAATACACCTTCTTTGCATAATATATTCGTTACATACCTATTTGTATATAATAAATAAAGAAACCTTTACAAATTTTCATATACTGGCATGAGTTTTTCAATTCATAAAGTAATAATAATATGGAATAAGATTTAAAAAATACATACTAACTTACTCAATATTTTGGATTTTATAAATATAAAATTATGTAAAATTCGCTAAGTATATTACTTATATTGATATTCATTTTAATCTACAAAACAAATAAATCTCCTGACCCGAAGCATAGGAAAGTATTTTTGAATTATTCCACATTTTACAAGTACTAGGAAGTAGGAACTACTTACTATTTTTAGTTTCTCAGTACAAAATAACTTGTATCTGTCAGAAGTCCTATAAAAATTTAAAATAATAAAAAAAGATAATGTATATGTAGCAACATAAATGTACATTGATGGTTTATAAAGATACACAATCAGTGAGAAACCACCTACATATAAAATGTGTTTGTTATACAAAGTAGTCTCAATTATTAATAATGGTACCCAATGTAATAAGTATTTAACTGTTATTTAACAAAAAAGTTATGAGAACTGTCAGACCAGCTGCATTTTAGTCAATATACAGTATGATCTATGTAATATATGAAATACTTTACCATAACATAACTTTCGGTTTGGGAATAACTTTGCATAAACATTATTGCTATCTAACTATTAGCATACATTACAAGTAAACATAATATCTACTATTCAGTCACTATGTATATCAAGACTAAGATTAGAAAGAGATGGTATAGGTGATTCAGAAAAATCACCCGAATCATCGCTTAGCATTTTAACATGATCTTTAATGGGACTTCTATTTGATTTTTCACTTGTAAATCTATGTTGATGTGAAGTATTACTTGGACTATTTTATTTGCTGCTCCTGTCACTAATTAAATCTGCAACATCAGATAGTGAAATGGAACTCCGTGAGCTTAAAGAATTCTGTTGGTTACTTTCAACTGAAGTATTATTTGATTTATTAGCAAGTAAATTCTGTTGGCCTGATCTTGGACTCTGTTTATCAGTTGCATCTTTTCTATCAGACAGGGGAGGTGATGTAAAATCATAGCTATATTCAGTAGCTTCAACATCATATTTTCCAGATTTTTCTGAAAAATTCTTTATGCTTGCTTGCGAATCTTGATGACTTATACTGTCTTTTTTTGATTCAGAATTAGTATTTAATGTATGGTTTTGGGACAATGACTCAATTTTTGAGACTGTAGAATTTGAATTGTGCGGAGATGGCTGTTTTGAATTATGTTTGATTTCATCGAGTGGCAGACCTGGAGTATTAAGAAGGACAGTATCCAACATATTAAAAGGCTTTAGTTCTACATAAGAAGTGGAGTCCGTACTGCTGTTATTGAGTATCTTTACATCATGACGACAGTTGTTACTTATTTCTTTGCTTTTTGTTATATAATTGTAATTACTTTGCATTTCTTGGTGAGATTGTTCTGATATACTTTTACTTTCATTCATTTTACTACTCATTTTGTTAATGTGCTTATTTGGGATATATTCTGAACGAGTTTGACCTCTCGTTGAGTCACTAGATGTATCTGTGTCTGAATTATCCAATGTCAATCTTAAGTCCAGTTTATTCTTTTCATCTGAAGAGTTGTCAGACTGTGTATGACTGGTATTTGTGCTTGAGTCCTCGTTTACAATATAAGTAGAATTTTGTTCATCTTTATAACTAGTCTTACCTCTACACTGGCGCCGTATACTACTATGTTTCTCACTCTGGCTGAAATTTGGCTTAGAACCAGTTTTCAAACAGTTTTTCACCAATGTTAATAAGACAGGTTCTTTTTCTCTGTCGAACTTTGATATATTGAGTTTATCTGCGATCGTGTTTACACTGTCATAGTGGTATTCCTTTCCTTGTCTGGCCTCAGACTTGTACACAAACAATGTGTTTCTAAGATTGCAGAATTCTAAAAACTCATGTATTATAGAAAGACAAAACTTACCTTCTGGTAATTGTAATACTTTATCTAGCGTATCATTCTTCTTCGAGTTTTCACATTCATCTTCGAAAGCCAAGAAAATGTTTGCCCGTAACAAAGCACGAATTTTAGCAAGGGAACCATTTTTTTCCAAAGCGTCTATAACTAAGTCACGAAGTTCAGTATCTTCAGCTTGTGCCATGCTAAATAGATTAGTTAATTGTTAGGAACACTTGTTTCTATGTTATTTACAATTAATAAGAATATAATTTACGAACATCAGCAACGCATGATGCCACTCATTTATTTGACACTTGACAGTTGATAATTGCTTGCTGTCAAAAGCACGAAGCATAGACATAAAACAGCGTAGAGCACGAAGGTAGAATAAAATTTCATTTGGGTAGAAATGGGTAAGATTGATATAGCAGCGTGAGTTTCTAAAATACCGATTGCAGCTTATTCCATTTATCCATCCTAAAATAACTGCACTAATAATTATATTGTCTAGGTGGATAAACGGGCAGATGCATCTGAGTGCATAAATGGAATCAGTCCGAACTGCTATTGAAATAGTTTTACCTAAATTTTAGTAATTAGGTAGATATGTTTTGCAGATCTAGGTGCTCCCAAGGACTACTGAATAATTGAGATTATCACAATACAATACAAAAGAAATAGCCATAGATTTCTTTCGGTAATTATTAGACTTTTGTGCTTTAAGTTTATGACAAAGTTTCGCAACAAATACCATATTTATTTACATAGCAAATCTATTTAAATAGTGTCCTAACAACTTTCACTGTTATGCCAATCTTATCAATCTTTAGGTTTGTTTGATTAAGTATTAAAAAGACCGGTCAGGTACAAGTCGGACCCGCACACCGAAGGTTTCATCATGACACATCATCCCAATTATAATTAATTTCAACGTCTTAATAAGGAGATCCTGAGGAAAATGTTTTTGAGTCTTGTGGACAACATAATGATCGTAGGGTTTATTTTTCCATTTGAAGTATCTACAGAACCCTAAAAATAATTTATGTACAATCTTTACCGATACAAAGAACACGCAAATCGATAACGACGATGTAGAATGTGCGACATTAATTGTCCGTAGGCTAGGTACGTAACTATATAGTAGGTAATAGTAATAGGTAGGTAAGGTAGGTTGTATGTCTCAGGAGTTTTAATCAAAATTCCTCCGACAAGATGCCGGAAAATCCATACAATACACCTTACGCAGGACACCGTGTCTATGGTCTTGAGTACCCAGTTAAATTATTTATTTATTTTTATATTTCATGTACCAAAATTGTAGTTACAAAGTTATAATAAATTAAGTTACATTGGAGACTTAGCTAGAGTAGCTAAACTAAATTTTTTCAAATACTTTTTGATTGTCTTGCTAAAATAGTTTCAGGACTATATACTTAGTAAATACTTAAACATAATAAAATTTTAAGAAAGTAGGTACCTACTTTTATGTAGAGAGTATTTATGCAGAGCTTTTCTCGAATAGTTAGGTATTTGTAATGCAAGGCTGCAAAGTTATTATTTTGGCGCGAGAGTTTCAAAATTTCCACTTTCCACGCAGATTTCGAAGGACAAAGAAATTCTTTCCTACTTAGGTTGTCTGGTTACTTTATAATGCTGGTTTTAACAATTACATTTCCATTGATTTACTCACATCTACTTACACCTATTCATCAAGAAAACAACGGAGTAAAAGTAATCTTTTCTAAAATCTTAGTAGAGTATGTGAATATATCTACCTAGATAAAGTACCTATATTTTATCTTAGCGAGCGTGCTCGATTACAAGGGGTGAAGGCTTGCGCCGGGAAAATGTGGAAAACTCAGCCAGTCGGGTCGGGCACGCGCCGGTGGTTGGTGCGTCAGTCGCCATTCCGTTTGATGGCAGCATGAAACTTTAAGTCTGTTTTTCAGTCATATCTTGAAGCAAAGGTTTTGAAATAATACCGCTGTGTGTTACTTTATAGTCTGATCTTTTACTCGGAGAAATTTCTCGGTTGTGGACGTACAAGTGGCAAAATACTAGTGGCGGGAAACCGTTTGATATCTCACTTGACGTGTTGTGTCCTATGTGTACATAGAGAGAGGAGCCGTCTGCCCTAGAGGGCGGCCGACATGCTGGATTCGTCGTGAATCGATATTTTTGGACCGTTGTAGAGCAGAAATCATGAGGTTTGGAGCTTAATAAAGGTACGGAGAGTGTTATACTTTATGTTAAGCTGAAAATGGTATGCTCCACCACACGTTCTATAAGTAATTATTCAAAGTAACCCCAGCCCCAAGTTGGGCGCCAATTAATGAATTTATGACTTATGCTTAGGTATTAATTAAAGTTTCACCTAGAAAATAAATATTCTTTTAAAATACCGATTTGATATTTTGTTTTAAAAGCGAACATGGTTTTTAATGGGTGGTACAAAAAAATAATTTAAAAATAATTTCGAAATTGCAGAATATTAATAGAGACGAGTAATACTTAAGTAGAAAGATATATAGAGAGAAATAAGACGCACCTAGGATTCATAAGATCTCAACATTAAATTGCAACTAAGTAAGTAGGTAGGTACTTTCCTAAACCAAAGTTAAAAATATTAATTAAATTCTCATATTCTTTACTTTTTAGTAGAAAGCAGCAGACCCCAAAATTTAATAAATTACGAACCAACCCAATTCTATTATAAGACCTTGAACAAAAAAGACTTGTGGATATTTTTATTGAATTGAATTTTGAGGACACGCAACATTCAAAGAAAAATAAAGTAAAATTGTGTATTTATATGTAACTATATGGCAAAATGTTATTACCAAGTAGGTACCTACCAACATTACCTACTAATTTAAAAGGGTACCTATCTATTACATAATAAAATATTAATAATAATTAAAGCTTTGAAGATGCTATGTTTAATGTTAATTAAATTGGGTTAAGTCTGGGTATTTTTATCAATGAGGAGAGGCTTTCGCTGCGCTTAGTTACCACCAGATTTATTACACTGAGTATAATAATATAACGAGACTAGAATACTTTCCAACTTGGTAGTCCCAATTTCGAGAAAAAGGATAACCGCCAAATCTAACTTGGCGGGCAGCGTTCGGGAAGTTTCGAGATGTGTTCTCGTCCCAAATTCCTTAGCGCTTGAAGGCAAAAGTATCCGAACAGTGCGTGTTGCCCGCGATGGCACATGGATTCAAGGAATGTTCGGTAGCTATGGGCTACACAGGGGGCTACATAAAAAAAAACTCAAGATGCGGGCGATATGGAGAGACCTATACTTGGAGTTTATTAACGTGATCAAATCAGTAATTATGAGAGCCATAGGAGAACCTGCGTAACCGACTTGCTCAGCGGGTTGCGAAGCTGAAAATATAACGCGACGAACGGACACGTAGTTATTATTATTAGTAGGTAAGTATAGATAAAAATGTAACTTCATTATGAACAACTATTTTAATCGGGTATACCTATCTATAGTAATTTTGTTTTTAATTATAAATTCTGAAAACAAAACTCAAATTAATTCTGCGTTTCCAATTTGTTAAAGGCTGCGTCTAAAAGACAAATATAAAATAGGTACACAGACACCTAAGTACGTAATATCGCGGAGATAAAAACTTTCAACAAAAGGTAGAACCTCAGTAGGTAGCGTTTCACGAGTCCACCAAGTATGCGGCCTCGACGAACTTAAAGGAATGGGAACACCGGCTAGGTCTACAAAGCCAGAAAAAAATATTATAATTCTCTAATTCATAAATAAAGCCTTTATTGTTGAATTTACTCAAAAATAAAGCCCCGATAGCTCAACGGTTGAGGAGCGGACTGAATTCCGAAAGGTCGGCGATTCAAACCCCACCCGTTGCAATATTGTCGTACCCACTTACAACACACAAGCTTTACGCTTAATTGGAAGGGAAAGGAGAGCATTAGTCATGATTGGCATGGCTAATATTCATGCTTTAAAAAAAATTCAAATCTCGCAGTTTAGTTCCTTTGCGATCAGCGCGTCCTCTGACGCAAAGCATTCTCCAGGTTTACCAAATGAGTCTGTTTTTTGCTTCTCTTGTTCATAGTGACCGAACTGTAAGCTTTATGTCGTCAACTCAACGCTTCTTTTGTCTTCTTCGAGCCATGTCTAACTTCCCATTCTGTCATAGCTTTGGTCAATTTCTTTGATTTCTCTCGAAGCATCCAGTCCATCATCATTTAAGTGTTTTAGTTTGGATGACTACATCGTCGAGTTTGGTGATTCATCTTAGATCCTTTCTCAATCTCAGTAAGCGCTTATCATTTTGAGTCATAAACCAATCACTTCTATATTTTCTTATTGAATTTCGAATGTTTTTGTAGCATTCCTGTTTGATTTTCGAATGTTTTTTGAAAACATGTTTGCATCAAAATGGTTAACGCCTACAGAGATTTTTAGTACCATCATTTGTAACCGAAAAAGCGCTATTTATAGGGTACTTACTATCTTCATTCCGTGGATAAGGTATAGTTTTGGATAAAAGAGAGCTTATATCTATTGCTTCAGTATCAAAATGATGTGTAACGTCGGGTTCTATTTTGAATCTGTATAGCGTATCTAGTTACCAATACCTACGCCAGAGGTACGTAGCTCCGCGCCGTAATACTTCAATGTACACACAAAATAGACCAAGTCAAAATATGTGAAAGCCCACTGTTTTTGGCTCTATCATTTTTAACCGACTTCGATAAAAGGTTCTCAATTCGTCGTAATCTTTTTTTTAATGGAAAGAGGTTAGGTATACTAACTTCATTCCGCAGATAGGGCATAGTTTTTTAAAAGAGAGCTAGATCTGTTGCTTCGGTTCTCAAATATGGGTAACTTCGGATTCTATTTTTGAATCTGTGCAATCGGTACGCCAGCCAGAGGTTCGCGTCGCGTCGTAGCACCGCACCGTAATACTTCAATGTTGACACAAAAAAGAACAAGTCAAAATATGTGTCCCGAATTCAGTTCGTGCTCACGCGGGCTCAGCGGGGATTATACGTGCAAGTGAAACCGTGGCAAATAAAGCTTTTGTCAAACCCGCCAAACTAATGTTTGCACGTACGAGGACACAATCTTAATAAACTTCGGAACAGTAATCCATACTTTTATAATAATGTTAGCGAAGGGACCGTGAAAAGGGAAAACTTTTGTAATAGTTTTTCCTCTGTTGAGCTGCGTAATAAACAGAAAGGTTTTACTATTGTACCTATAACATTTATTGATATATCTAGATGTCAGCGGGTTCGTCTGCGTGGATTTAGATATTTTATTAGAGACTCCGTTAGAAGTATAGATTGTTACGGCTATACTTACTTACGTATTCACGTATCACTTGCTCCGACATCAATGACATTTCAGTTCCGACCTAAGTCAGTTTTTCTTTTCAGTGCATCCAAAAGCTTTCCAAAAGCATGCTATTTTTTACTTACCAAGTTTGTAGCAAATCACAATAATTATTATAAAGGCGAAAGTTTGTCTGTATGTGTATGTTTGTTAGGTACTCTTTCACGCAAAAACTACTAGATAGATTTGGCTGAAATTCGTAAAGGAGATACTTACCTAGATTTTACCCTGGATTAACATATAGGCTACATTTTATCTCGAAAAACCAAAGAGTCCCCACGGGATTTTTAAAAACCCTGTATCCACGCGAATGACGTCGCGGGCATCAGCTAGTATTTTATATAAGCTGCAATAATATTATGATTATTTTTACCAGGACCAAAATGTAGTCAATGTCTCTAAATAATTAATTGGTCTGTTAAAGGCCTACCGCCATAAACCATTGAAAACACTCAAAAACAGTCAGCAGTCTAGGCTATAAATTTAAGAATAAAAAGCAAGTGGTAATTTAGATTTATAGAACAGATAAAGGATATTTATCAACACTGGCACCAAGGAGCCGCGAGAAAAATATCTACGGAGCTACGAGTAGAATTTAAAATTGTGATAATTATGACCCGAATGGACTACTGTTGTACATTAAAATTTTATGAAAATGTAAGAATACAAAACAGCGGACGCGAGAAAAATAAAGATATCTCATTTTCTTTTATTCTCATTTTAGATGGATTGGAGGAAATAAGGACTAATGAATTTTTAGTCATTGTCAGAGACTGGCACGGAATCGTTGGTAGGTCAGAGTCTCTGCAATATCTGCCCTAAGGCTCCCAAAGGCCCAGAGGATTTTCTTTATCCATACGCAAAAAGATTCGGTGGATCTGGATCTGGTGTGTCCCATCTGGATCACCGATTTTAACGTTGGTGCACAGATAGCTTGCATCCTGGTGACGGGCAGAGGCCGCTTTCTATCCTGGAAAGTCAAAATGGGATTTTTGAAAGCATTAAAACCACACGGAAAAAGTCACAATCATCATTTTGTCAAGCCTTAACACTTTAGTTAAATACTTCTGCTGAACTTGTTATAATATTATGATGACCATTAAAATGTGACGGTTTTTTAACATATTATAGGGCAGATTCATAGAGGTATTCAAGAGGTTCTTATATTTAGGGCACCGAATCCCATCTGAATTGGAGGTCTCTCACCAAGCGGTCGGGTGACATAAATACCGAAACTAAAAAATGTTCCCATATTGTTACAAAACGCCAAAACCTAGCACCAAAAGCTACGGAACGTCGAAAGATGAACTTCAGTAGGTTGATTCCATATGATTCGATTCGAAATGATTTTAATTCGTTATTGGAAGCGTGCAAATGTAGGCTTTCATAAAAATAGATTCAGCGGGCCGGTGGTTAGGTTGTTTTACCGTATCGTATGAAATTAATTTTGAAATGACACGCAATTATTGGCTAACTTCTTGAAAACCTATATCTGTATTTGCTAGCGTTAATAATATTGATGTTATATTATTATTTACTGGGTCATGCCCGCGACTTCGACCGCGTGGATTTAAGTGTTCTTAAAATCCCGCGAAAGCTCCCTGATTTTTTAGGATAAAAGTAGCCTATGCCCGTCTCCGGGATGTAAGCTATATCTGGGCCAAAAAATATTGGTTACGACTGCATCCACGTGGATTTAAGCTGTTTTATAAAAATACCGAAGAACTCTGGTTTTCCGATATAAAATTAGCCTATGTCCATCTCCGGGATGAAAGCTATCTTTGAAGTGAAAAAATAACAGACAGACATACACTTTTGCATTTTATATATTAGTATGGATTAAGTTTGGTAGTATTTACGATAAAATAAGTTAACGGTGCTTAATTAATTAAAATAAAAGAGAATTAATTAGGCAAGTAACGTTTGCTCCTTAATTAAAAATGTTAATTGCTACCTATAATAGCCTCCCAGAAAGTTAATTTCAATTAGTGTCTAAGGCACCCACGGCAATAAGTAAACCCTTAAGCGAAACCAGCGGTTTTATTACTCCTAAACCCCATTCGCCGTCGAAAGTTATTTATCCAGTAATAAAACGCTACGGCGGTATCCAGTGATTAAAGATTTGAACAAATGTTTAAACCCCCTTTTGGATATTGTTAACAACATTCATTGTGATTGACTGCAAAGTAATATTTAATTCACGTAGGTACTATACTCGATCCACGGAAAGAAGTTAGAATAGCGATCTCTCACACAATCACAAACGAAACTATGTTTGCGAATTGAATTGTGAATGTTTTTCGAAAACATTTTCGAATTGAATTTCGAATTTTTTTGAAAACATTTTGGAATAAATTTCGAATGTTTTTGAAAACATGTTTGCGATGGCTCGAAATGGTTCATGGGTGGAAATAGGCCGCTTGTTTTTGTATTTCTTTCCCACCCTACATAACTCATAGTGCTGTTATAAACATTTGATACACCCTTTATAGCCCTTATAAATGAGGGCGTTAGCGAGTCTCCCCTCTTCCAAAATACTGAATATTTTATAGGGACTTCTACTTGTTTAAATTAAAATATCTCATATTTCTAAATTAGGCAGTGAACCATCCTTGAGCCATGAGACAGACAGATACCTACTAAATATTTTATATAATATAATCGAAAGCCTTTTTCGGTCTTGTTAACCGACTTCCAAAAAGGAGGTGGTACTCAATTCAGCCCGTTTATTTTGAATGTATGTACACCGATATTATCGAGGTTTCTGGACCAATTTGCAATATTTTTTTCTTTGAAATTTACAAAAAAAAGTTTCAGTGGTGGTCCCATAAAAGTTTCTGGATCCTACTCCTTAACCTTGATGCTGCAGGGTTTCCAACTGCCCGTCTAAGTTATCAAGATTCAAGAAGTGTATAATATTGTAGTATTCAAGTTCATTAAGTCGGGCGAGCATAATAAAAGAAACTAGAAATCAGAGCGTGAAGCTCGCCCGACTTCATTGATAGGTATAGGTATATTACACGTGTAGAAACAAAAATATTTTTTACTTTGTAGTGGTTTCGGAAGGCGGTTTTTTAATATTTTTTTTGTTTGCCAGTGTTGATAGTCTTTTGTAAAGGTTTCTTACATTAAAAAGTATAAATGACTAACTGAAATATGATTCAGGAACTTTAGATTTTGTTTAGTTATATCTTTTCTCTATGACGAAAAGAAAATAAGAAGTAAGAAATTACTTTCAGATACTTCCCACGAGGGAAGGCAGGGTGGGTTCATCCAATTATAATAATATATTCACACAATATAAATAATATTAACTTAATTCAGATTCTGTGGTTGATATGTTAGCGTAAAGGCCGTGGGCGGTTTGATTCAGGGTTTCCCAGCGGAAGGGGCGTTATTCTCGGAGACAATCAATACCAGCGTCTGCATATTTTAAATCGGTATTAAAGCGAACTTTACGCTTGACTTAAAGACAAAGCTTTTCAGCGACAAGTAAGCTATTTTTGTTTTTTATGACCTCTCTTTCAACTTCACTCATTTTTCAGCTTTTATCGTTCGATAATGCAATATTAAATCGTTCATCATTTGACTAGCAACTTCGCCTGCAACTACACATATAAACCCCTATTTTACCTCCCTAGGGATTGAATTTCAAAAATCCTTTCTTAGCGGATGTCTACGTCGTGATAATAGCTATCTGTATGTCAAACAGCCCAATCCGTCCAATAGTTTGAGCTGAGCATTGATAGATCAGTCAGTTATTCAGTCAGTCAGCTTTTGCTTTTATATAGATATTTGGATAGGAAAATACAATATTAAATCTTTGATTTGAAATGATACTAAAGTGGCAATGGGTAAGGCACAAAGTACCGATAGAGGTCGGGGTCCCATGTCGCTGGAATAGCGATCTCGTACCGGAAAGTACAATGCATAGCAGACCTCCCACTCCCCCCTCTTCAGTAAGTAAACAGTTTTTCTTTCTTTCTTTCACACATGACATCAAATAAGTCTCAGGGAGATACTAGGTAAAAGCGGAGCAAGACCACGGCGTGTGAAAGTCCCTACAATAGACCTATGTCTCGGAATAGTCCCTTGTTGTACGGTCATGGTCGTAGATTATCCATATCTACACCTATGACTTTCTATTAACTTTCATTCGGTCAATAATCGATAAATACAATAAATAAGTACCTACAACAATTTAAAACGAGTCGCCCCGCCGCACGCTGTCTCCTTTTCCTTGGTGGGCGCGTCCGAACGCCTTTCGAAACTCCCACGCTGCACAAGCAAGGCAACCGGACCCCTGCTCCGTGAGCTCCTACGTCCCATACCTATCAACAGCGCTTCTCAACATAGGTACCTATCAGTAGCGATGACGACACATCGGACATGACACCCAAACCACCGGATGTGTAGCGACGAGTCCAGTTACTTCAAGGTTGATGCCGAATAAGCGCAGCCACAGGCTGAAATGAAAAAATCACTAAAATTAATAGCCTAGGCAGCCCAAGTCATATCTGAAGACACGCTCGGGCAAGGAGGCTCGGTCTCAACGCCCGTCGCCCGACAAATTCGAGAAGATACATATAGCTGTGTGAAATCTGACAATATCAATGAAAATGAGATAAATAAAACTAAACGAAAAAGCACTTCTCATTGCTAGTTTCTATTTTATTTTTAAAGTTGTAAAGTAGTGGTCATTCCATCTATTGATCAACCAAAACTACTTACACCGAGAGAAACATAATCTGGACAATAATTCACAAAAGAGAAACAAACCCCTAAGTCAAAATGTAATATGCAACAGTAAAATAGCATAATCAGTTGTTCATAAATTCAGTAAGAATAAAATATATGCTCAGTGAAGGCAAGTGGCTTCAAATACTATACAGTTCATATACGTGATTCGCCAAGTCACGTATGATCTAAGAAATGTGACAGCACCCTACTTGTGAGGAATACCAAATGATGCGAGTCACTTGCACGCGCTTTCTCGCAACTTTTTCATACATAAAGCCTTGCAAGAGCCCAAGAGATAATATGAGTGTATCGCACTGATTGTGCTTGGGCTGCAGGCATGGGAAAGCCCGCAACCAACGATATAATAATACAAAATTTAAAAAGGCGATGTATCTATATTAAGTATCGTTTTATTAACCCCCGACCCAAAAAGAGGGGTGTTATAAGTTTGACGTGTGTATCTGTGTGTCTGTGTATCTGTGTATCTGTCTGTGGCATCGTAGCGCCTAAACGAATGAACCGATTTTGATTTAGTTTTTTTTGTTGGAAAGGTGGCTTGATCGAGAGTGTTCTTAGCTATAATCCAAAAAAATTGGTTCAGCCGTTTAAGAGTTATCAGCTCTTTTCTAGTTTTCTTGTAGAAAAGAAGGTTAGATAACCGTTAGTTTCATAATATTATGTCAATAGACAAATGTCAAGCTGTCAAGATGGACGTTGCCTAAATACATAAATATTTATTTTGAAAATGATGTTTTGGAAAACTCAAATACTTTAGATCGTCGGGGATGTTATAAATTTTTAATTTACACTTGTTTTTACTTTGCAAAACGGTTTTCTTTTTTAATGATTAACCTCCTGTCTTTGAGACATAAAATAAATCAAACAAGCCGGACAAATGGCCGATCATTCAATCATCAAAATATATCATTTATTTTTTAAAATGCTCATTTATAATAAGTAGATCTATTAGATTTTTAGAGGATCAAACTACTGATGACGTCACCAGTACAATTTCGATCTGAAACGTGACACTTTGGATGACTTTATCTTCATACACTTACGAGTATTTGTATTGATGCCAGTTATTAATTAATATAGGGTCTATGCGTGGCCGCTATTTTGAAGAAAAAAAATGGCGGACATGTAGGCATCCCAGGCTCCATACTAAAATATTAAAAGCCCCTTGACGCCTTATGGCAAAGTTCGCTTGGGACGTGAGTCGTGACAAATACTTATGGTAAACTAGGGGATGCCCGCAGCTTCGCCCGCGTGGAATTCGATTTTTTTAAATTCCGTAGGAACTCTTGGATTTTCCGGGATAAAAAGTACCCTATGTCCTTCCCCGGGATATATCCCAAGTCTGTACCAAATTTCATTAAAATCGGTTTAGCGGTTGGGCCGTGAAAACGTAACAGACAGACAGACACACTTTCACATTTATAATATTAAGTATGGATCAATGAAAAATATCTATAGAAAAAGGGAACCTAATGGTTCACTTGGGACTTAATTTAAATGTGGCAAATATGGTAAATCAATGAAAAATATCTTTAGTAAAAGGGATCCCAATATTTCTTATTTATTGACAAAACTGTCATCTGTATTCATATCGGCGCATATTTAGATATTTTGGGTCAAAGTGTGCCAGCAATAAACTGATATTACCAATACAGTGCTGACGGTACCGGCTGACACCCAACGGAACTAAAGTTATGAATGCTCTGCTTGTTCCTGTTGAAATATACCTAAGTAAAGTTTCGTGAAAATATGGTTTCTTTTATGGTGGAGACTGCGAGCGCAGTGTGGGACAGACTGTCCAGTTTGCTGAACCAGAGATAATTTATTATAAGTATTTATTACTTACTTGTAGTAAATTATTTCCATCGCCCAAATTATTAATACCCAAAATCTTGGTATAAATCTAACATAATATTATTATGATCTTGTTTAATCTTACGGCACCTCAACGAATCCTGATCTTAACTTTAACCTTATAATAACTTTTCCAATACCCAAGTACTTATTAATAAATGTATTAGGTACCTATCCAACATTAAAGCGATCGCACACTTAATAAAGGCCGCACTCAACCGCGACAGACCGCGAGAACAACAGGAGGTATAAGAGGCACAAAAGGCACATGAGGCGCAATTTTCTGTATACAAATTACAAGTAAGGTACATCTGCTGCATCGGGTATGACATAAAAATGCGGTAGCTGTGGTCACGTTATCGCTGACTTCTGCAGATCAGTCATGTCAGAATTTTTCGCAGCCATTTGTGCAGGTTTCGGACAGTACTTGCTTTTAATGTCACACGTATTTTCTATACACGGTGTAACTAACCATTACGCTATCAAAAACGACAAGCGTTGATAGTAGTGATGTTTACTGATAATATACCATAAAAAAACTACGAATTATTTAAAAAAAATCCTATATCTTTTAAAATTTCACAATATATTGCAAATAAAAGATCTGACTGACGCTAGAAGTCAACAAAAGTTCCGTAAATAGGTCACTCAAAGTCAATGCCGTGTCGTAGGTGGGGCATTGGCCCGAGTTTTGCACGCTACACAAATTACAAGATTAGGAAAATGGTTATAGGCATTGGATTGTGTTAAAGTAGTATACCTAATAATAACGCTAAGTTTTTGCTAGCGTTCTGGTTACTGTTCTCTTTGTATGCGATCAACATTAAAGCGATCTTTGAAAATTTTTAATATAAACTTTAGGGCAGCAACGGGTTCGCTGATCTGGAGCTTACAGAATGTTTCATCTCAACTTTCAACCAACCATGTTAGGTAAGATATTGGAAACCTACCACCATATCAGAGTGAACTAATGTATCGAGAAAAGTTCTTCCATAATATAATTAGTCAAAGTTTTCACACATGGTATAAGAATTCAATAAAGGTATAAACAGACAAGAAGCTACACCGAACGATGCTTTCTATCTTTATTTTGCACTTAAACGTTTCGTTCTATTGTGCGTGCAGTGTTTTCCTAAATCTGTGAGTGCCCCTTTCCACCGGAGTCGTCTATCCAGCTTTTTAAGCTCAATCCAGAAGCCAAGTAGACAATCCAGGTTGCCAAGAGCTTCTTGGAGCGAGGCTGGGAAAATCAAGTAGGTACTGCTCATATGTTGCACCCGTGCACTCTAGCAACAGGTGCGTCAGCGTTTTATCTACCGCCATGCAGACCCTGCACTGAGGACTGTCGGTGACACCTATGACGAAAAGGTTTTTGTTTGTAGTCCATTCTATGCCCAGCTGTTATAATGTATGTCCCACCATCTTCCTGAGTTTACCACTGTCCAGGCTACCAGTTTGTTAGTTTGACGTTGGTCCATGACTCTTGAACTCATCCAAGAGTCATGGACTAACGTCAAACTGCAGTCAGTAGACTATACCCATAGCTAGGAAAGCTCCTTGAGTGTTAGTTCATACAACCAGGTGTTATACTCACTGATGCGTATGGGTACGATTTGTTATACAAGGAGAGGAGTTATGTGAAGTCAGTCACCGCAGCAGACAACTATGACATTGCTCGACTGCAGGAGTGCAGATTCTATTTAAACTTGGTGTTGTGAACACCTTCGCGTTGGAAAAGATCGCTAAGTTCTCTTTTTCTTTTTGTAACCTGTCATTTGTGTTTTGTAGTGCAATACATACATACCTACATGTTGATTCCTCCTCCTATATAACTTCATAATATAGTTTCTTGTATTACAACTTGTCACGCTAAGCACGTTGTGTATAACCAAGCCTCTCTTTCTCAAAGAAACAAACTTAAACGAGTTCATAAAAGTTTTGCAATGTTTTGTGAGGAGAAAACTCATTAGTGAAATCTCAGGTTTAATTGAAATGTCACGTAGCTCTGATAAACTTTGTTCAAGCCAAAGAAGTCTATAATTGATCAAAGCAATTGGGTATGTCTCCTTTAAGTCAATTAAGGTAGATCCTCCACATTTCCAAAACGAGATGATCCTTTACAATCTGAAAGGTACTTTATACTGTTCCCTACGGCCTACGCACGTTAGTAAAAATTAAAGCTTATTTTAAGTAACAAAGGCTCGTAAATAGGAAGTAGGATACATCAAATAGAAAAAAAATTGGTTGTCTGTAAAGTCGATTTACTGACGATAGTTGAACGTGACAACAAAGGCCGATTGTGCTTCTTCGCTCGTTCCGCGCTCTCGCTTGCACTTCAAGCCTTACATGGAACGCCTCAGAGCGAGGTAACGCCGCATGAGTCATGTTTTTTCGTGCGTGCAGCCGGCTCTATCGAATTATAACACGTTGTCACGTCAAAAAATAAACTTATATAAGCCACTACTGCATGGTTTCTACACCTGTAGAAACCTTGCAGCAACGGTTCACATGACAGGAGTCGAGTCTACTGGCTATTATACTCAGGACTCCAGAGTCCTATCATGCTCAGGCTGCAAGAGTCCTGAGCATGGTGAGAGAGAGCTGGTATGCACCCGAAGCAAGGATCATCATCATCATCATCATCGCGTGCCTTCTTCGAAACGAAGTTTGGCGATCATCATCCGAAAAGCTTCTCTATTAAAAGCCGCCTCTTTCAACTTCGGGTAATTAAGCCCTGTCCACCCCCTTATATCGTCCAACCATTTACGTCTTTGGCGACCTTGAGCTCTTTTGCCTGCAATTCTCCCTTCCAAAACTAATCTTGGGAATGAGAATTGTCCTCCTCTCTGTAAGTGCCCAAAGAAAGCGAGTTTCCTTCGCATGATGGTGGACATGAGTTCTCTCTCTTTGTGGACCAATTCCAGTACCTTGGTATTCGGTGTAAAACTGTTCCAGGTTATCTTGAGCATTTTCCTGTAAATCCACATTTCGAAAGCTTGTAGGCGGTTAGTTGCTTCTTTTTAGCAAGGATGCACATCTTTTGAGCATGACTGCAAAGAAGCTCTCTAATCTAGCTTCAGCAAACATCCCTGATGCGCTTGCCTGTGCAAATATGGCCGATTCACTAATTTGATTAATGAAAAGCTTATCAGTAACCACCAGTAAATTGAAGTATACTACTATTACATTTTTCAACTGTGCATTGTAAGCTCTACATCTCCTGAGGATGCTCCGGTGTTGGAGCGAAACATTCGTCGATTTGTTTTGAGATTTGTGTGGTGCTGTGTAATGTTGGTGCGTATTTCTTGCTTGGTGGCTGGCTTTTCCTGCATGTTTAGCAGTGGGAGGGCGGGTAGTGCATATCGCATGCTACGTGTAGCATCATACAAAGTCTGGTTTAGCCTTTGGTTCCTTGTATATCATGGACTACCGCAAAGTTACGCCTGCTTCTTTACAACATTTACTATTATTGTTATTTGTGACTCAAAATGTTGCTTTCTCTTCTTTCTACAGAAAATCTGTCAACCATGAACCACCAACCACAAGGCCCAGACCCTTTTAAATTGCCCGAAATTTAATTAAAATGTCCCCAAGATAGCTACATAGAAGCCCAACATCATTATCGTGCAAAAAAGGAAAGTCTTCTTATTAAATCGCGGTGAATCTTTACTTTTTATGCCAGGTAGATTAATAAGTAGCAGATTTCCCAATCAAACTGTATTTTTTATTTTCAATTAATTTATTAAAATTTGTACGTAAGTAGGAGTTTATTGTCTATACAAATAAAAGGAGAAAAAAAACATGACCGCTGTATCTGAAACGAATTTTGCTTGTACACTGTATAGTGATACCTACCCCCGATACTGCAGACAAGCGAACTGATTTAATTATCTATTACTACTACCGGAACATCAGCCTGTCCGCACATGATTCGTGTGTGTGGGTCTATGAGTTATTATATAGGTAATTAGGTAATCAGCTAGTCTCAACATGAAACGGATTGGATACAGTGGCCAGAAAAAAACTTGAGCATTGACGCGATCGGCTGGCGTGCGCGTGCACGCGATTGGTTGATCAATTGACGCAGGTGCACGCGATTGGTTGATACGTCGACTTTCGCTTCCCGGATTCACCAACTTTCTCCCACTACATCTCTTCAGGTGCAAGTTGTTTGCCGGGCACTATACTCGTTATTCTTGGTAATGGTATGGTATTGTGAGATGACTGTATATTAAAAGAATATTCAAGTCACCAAATTTCCTACGCCCATACAATCCCACTAAAAAATGGAACAATAATAATAATTCACATTCTTTCTGACCGAAGCTCTGAGTGTAACAAACACGTTCGTACCCTTTCTTCTTTATATTTCACGAGTTGAATTATCGTTGGGCTTGTTCGCTTTGTGTTAATGTCAGAGTCAGACTCATACTTTGCCAAATAAACAATCTGTTTACGTTTTCGACGATGGAAATTTCTTTCGCGTTTAGACTTTTGCCAGTTTTTGTTTTATACAAATTACTTATTTTAGACTGAATGATGCCTGCGACTTCACCCATGGGACTTAGATTTTTTAAATTAAGAAGTACCTAGACCTTAGTCTGCTATCATTACTCATAATGCGAAAGTGTGCTTTTTTGTTGGTTTGTTGGTTTGACCCTCAATAACGCCGCAGCAGAGCCACGGCTCGGGTAATTTTTTGCATCGATACAGTTAAAGAACTGGAGAGCGACATTGGCTACTTTTTATCCCGGAAAATCAAAGAGGGATTTCAAAAACGTAAATCCACGCGAACGTAGTCTCGGGCATCAGCTAGTACTTAATAATTGGAAATGATTGGCCCTGTCCGGGTGATGTTTAAACGAGCCCTTGACCGTGCTAATTCAATGAAGCCGGGTGAATTCTAACTTTCGCGATAAATTAGCAACAGATCGCATGGATAGTTTCCAACAACGTGTCTAATTGTTTGTATTTGGCACGTCCTGACTGTGAAACAGTTCAGTTCGGTATTAAACATTCATTGCATGACTGCACTCATACCTTCTCGTAAAAGCCTTTGATAAATCAGCTATCAAAAACACGGGGTTAAACATAGCTATCTGTTAAAATTCAAAACCATAAAATTACGTCGATTTTAATATACATAAACTGTTTAACTTATACACCTTAAATTAATGGAAAATAGATAGCTAAAAATACGTAATTCATTTAATACGAAAATGACTTCATTTATTCATACCTGAGAAGCGTAGGTAGAAAGATCCTACTTATTTTGTCGAAATTGGATTTGATGTCAAATTAATTTCTTGAAGAAGAAAATTAATAATCCGTGAAAATACTCATAAAGTAGGTACTACGTTTAATTATGGTTCTGGAGAGCTTTCTCGTGGTCATAGTCGATATCGCTTTGATCTTAAATGAATTTCTAATAACTTCCTTAATGGGAAACTGGATGGAAGCTTCCGGCTCTGCATTTAGTTGCCCAAATGAATAGAAGAAATCATTTTGTTAGACTGATAAATTAATTTCACTCAAAACAAGTAGCATTTTGAAAAGAGTATTTACGTAACTGCTGTGTTTATACTCATATGCTCTGCTGGGAGCTAACCCCAATATTCATCTTCTCAACCCATCACCCACCCACTACTGAGCACGGGTCTCCTTCCAGGCTGAGAAGGGTTTAGGCCACAACTCTCACACAAGTTCCGATTGGCAGCCTTCACACACCATTGAGAATATTATAGAGAACTCTCAGGCATGCAGGTTTCCTCACGATGTTGTCTTTCACCATTCAAGCAAGTGATAGTTGTTTAAAATATACTGAACGCCAGACGTCCCGAATTTTAACGAAGGCCGACGTCGGATCCGAACCTTGGAGGCACTGAATAGGAGGCTATCATCACTTTGAAAGAGTTACCTGCTAAGAATCTTGCCTGCAAGAACCAAAGATGATTTGTAAAGAGAGAATTTTATCACACTGATCGTGCTATATCCCAAAGAAATACCACTCATTATGAATTAATGAAAGGGCCCACAATCCTCAGCAGTGAGGAACACGAGGCAAACCAGAGGCAGGATCACGCAAAGGACTTGAAACGTGGTTAAGGTTAACTAACAAGCGACCTTGCGGTCTGGCTTTGATACATAAAGTGATAGCCTTCATTCGAAACTTTGCCTACTCAAATGACAATTTCAGCAATTTCGGTGGACCTGTCCAAGCGAAGGACTTGAGTAAGAAGTTAGTTTCGTTATTTTGATGTCGACTCTTTGAAAGCTCACGCCACCACCCTTTTGTTACCCTATTTGCTCAAATAGTTTTGTTATGCAGTAATTCTCAATAATTATAGTAACCGTGATAGCCTATTGATGGGTTATGATGCCGGGCAAGTATATCTCTGACTTTTTGGAGTTATGTGATGATATTATTGACGATATTTAAAAAGTAATGTATCACGTACTTTACATTCTGAATAATTAACTAAAGATTGTAATATCTTCATCAGCCTTTGTCTGTGTATTCATTGTCAACTACACGGATAGCTCCATTTACCTTTATCAAAAAGTGAAACCCTTTTAACTCGAAGAAAACACACTAACCTAACCACAATGTTAAGTGCGGCGCAGGTGGCACTTGAGTAGTCAAGTGGACAAAGGAGACTTGTAAGACCAATTTCGGGGTAAGCGATCAATAAAGGCCGGCTAGAAATATCTTGAGCTGTTATCAAAGCAACAATGTTATCGAGAAAGTAGCGAATTTTTAACATAGGTTTTGGCCTTCCATCGTTTTCTATACTAATATAATAAAGAGGAAACCTTTGTATTTTTGTATTTTTGTATGTTTGTATTGAATAGGCTCAAAAACTACTGGACCGATTTCAAAATTTCTTTTACCATTACTTAGAGGGATTCTTCCGAATCCGTATAGATTATATTTTATCCCGGAAAATAGATAGGATTTTTCGTGGTAGTGAAAATTGTCGAGTAAGGCGTCGAAAAAACTGCCGTACGTTAACGATTCTCGCGAACGCTGCCTAAATGGTTAGATATGTATGGTTGACTTCTGTAGAAAAGTTGTAGAACTCAATAATGCCTACAAAAAAGTCCGCGATAGTATAAACCAAACATTTATATGGGCGGGCCGCTAGTTCTAAAATACTTAGATACACACTGGGGCCAGAACAGAAATTCTTGTCTCTCTGCTTGCTAGCTTCCATGTTCAACATGAGGCCTTGTTCACTGATCCTCTTAACTACTGATTGAGACAAATCAATCTTGGGACAGAAGGGCTGGCTTATTTTTGAGCGCAAAGGATTAATTACCCTGGAAATTCAGTGCGGAAATGAAGTCAGTATTCTGGCCAGTGTACTGTACAGTGATCAGATTAGGCTAGATACCTACCTTAGTTTTATTTTAACATTTTAAATAAAGCAGTACGAGTAGGTACTTATATTATTTATTAAAAATAAACTAAAAGAAGCTTCTCCTACACATAAATCATTCATCCATTTATCGTCAATCTTACCTTATCCGTGACCGAAGTAGATTGATTTGGGCAAAAACGGCCCAGTCAAAGCTTCCCTTTATTTTGTCCGACACATCTAGGTACGTTAGGTACCTATTTCGCTTTCTCACGTACCATGATTACTACTTTCATATACTCAATCCTCTTTAGCCTTGGTCGGATGTGGTGTTAATATGATCTTATTGGAAAGTTTTGTCCCTCATACACCTGTGGGATATACGACTCTCACTTTTACTTGTAACTAGCAGATTCTGGCGACTTCATCTGCCTGAATGTAAGTTTTTTAAGGATTCCATTTTTTTTTAGTCCATGCCTAAGACAGAAGAATTAATGTAAAATTTTAGGTTTCTATGTAGATCCAACAGTAATTCTGCTGGTGCGTTGTTTGTCACAACTTGGTTTGTTTAATTTGGGTAGTTTCAACACCAATTAATTGAATAAAGTATGACCATTTTTTTATCTACCTAAGATATAATATATATCTTTAAGAGTTATACTAAGTAATAGGATTTTCTTAATTATGAGACCTCTAATGAACGCCATTTCTGCAAACACACGAGTTAACATCTGTTTTGCTAATTTTCTTTAATTAATGAAGGAACGAATTCTAAGCACGTATATTTTTGGCCTCAATTACTTAATGTTACATGAGAACATGAGTAGGGTACTGATGTTTGAACACGGATATCCTTTCCATGTGTAACGTTACACATTTTTTAAGTATAATCTATTTTTGTATTGAATATTGTACCATTCATAAAAAATTCTATTTGTGCGATACAGAGGCTCAATAGTGCCGTAAATGTTTCCGGTACATGAAACTGTATAAGCAAAAACTATTTGAATACGGGTAGCGCTTTGAAAACGCGAGGGAAATTGCATTTGTGAGTATTTATCTAAGCATGAAATAGTTAGACTTAATAACTTTACTAAAAGTGGATGATGAATGAAATGATAGCTTTTACGGCCGTTCAAATGAAACATCTTGGATTTTTAACCTTTCGTTTTATTTTCGTACCTACTACTAAGCCAATAAACACTTTTTTGCTTTTTTTTACCGGGATTTATTAGATAATTACTCTATGTATCGAATCATAAACAAGGTGGTCAGTAGAAGAAACAGAATAACCAACGTGTTGCGAAGTTAAAGTGGCAACGGGCGGGGCATATAATATTTCGAAGAACCGATAGACGCTGGGGTCCCAAAGTGCTTTCTGAAATTTTGATCACGTAGAGATACCTACTGTAAGCATAGCTCTCACCATTGCCCGCTGAGAGGCAATTAGCTTTCTTATCAGATCTAAAGTGGTCATGTTTCTGAGAAAACAGTAGGTACTTACCGTGCTTATTCAATAACATTTTCACACCCTTTGTAAAAAAAACCGGCCAAGTGCGAGTCAGACTCGCGCACCGAGGGTTCCGTACTCAGCTATTTTTTCCGACATTTTGCACGATATATCAAATTCGAAAATAAATTATATAATTACGGGTAACTTCAGAGGCGTCAAAGAAACTTCCAACAAATTGCATGATTCTAGGTCAACGGAAGTACCCTATAGGTTTCTTGACAGACACGACGGACAGACGGACAGACAGACAGACAGACAGACTTTCCTTTTAAGGTACGGAACCCTAATAAAACCCTCTTCACGCACCTTAGGCGTAAATATGTCATGAGTATACAAAACACGACTGATCCAGCTGCGGTCCAGTATGAATAATACGATCAGTAAGGGGTAATGCGATATCTCGAGTCACGTGTGATATGAGCTACGAAGGTACGATTTACTCTCTTGTTGTGAATACCAAAAGATGCAAGAAACTTATATTGCACCCTAAGCTCAGTGAGTGTAGAGAATGGCTTAAAATACTATTTATCTACCATCTTCATTCTATTATATTCACATGGATTTTGGTTTTTAAAAATCCCGTGAGAACTATTTGATTTTCTGGGTTAAATAGTAGGTAGTCTATGTTACTCTCCAGGCGTTTAACTATGCTCATCGCTCATACAAAGTTGTGATGTTGTGTGTTT
This sequence comes from Maniola jurtina, assembly GCF_905333055.1. Lineage (NCBI taxonomy): Eukaryota > Metazoa > Arthropoda > Insecta > Lepidoptera > Nymphalidae > Maniola > Maniola jurtina. The sequence goes on from NC_060032.1 coordinate 10,178,539, forward strand.
ACCTACATACCACCATACTATCGCATTTTATAATATGATTTATAATTAGAATATTTTTATGACGCATGGTTGTAAGCTTTTTCTTTCCATTTTCTTTGATCAAAGCTTTCTTTCTTGAAGAAATGTATATCTATATACGAATAGGTAGGTGCTATCTAAAACTTTATACCTGCTACATGCTTAAAACTTTGCTATTATTAAGAGCTGGTTTACTTATTTGCATAAATATAGCTTGTATGTGCCCAGATTATCGTAGGTAAGGTAATATGAAAATTAAAAATTAAAACCACCGACCTCACGGTGAGCTCTCGCTCGTAATATACCCAAAAGGTAGCCAGGATTAAAACCGGTGAAAATGCCTTTACATGCGAAAATCTGATATTAAAATTGACATAATGTAATGATACCATGCTAAATTAAGCAGGACCCTTTTTTTCACCAGGATAACGATGTTGGGTGTCCTCCATATAACTTTGGTTATAGTAGTTTAATTAAATTTTCGTGCTATTTAAAAGGGTCTAGCGTCCTGACCTGTTCACGGTTGGCGAGCCTGATGCAAACAGGGTGGAAACGGGACGGGTTGGCGTTAAATTTCAGTTATTATGTTGCTACGTTGCCTTGTCGCCTCACTCTGAGGACGTATTTTTGAATTTGTTCACGTTTCGCTTGACTTTATTTTTCTCTTGCAAATTTCTAATCAGAGGGTACAATTAAGTTTTTTCGTCTGAATTATTATTTAGAGCTAACAGACTTGCTCTGGCTTTACCCTGTGGCCTGTGGGCTTACTATGTGTCCAAAAGTCTAGAGCCGAAATGCCTGGCGCACTTCGTTTAGCAAGGCAATACAAAGGAATCCAAAGCTTTCTTAGCTAATTTTTAGTCCATGCTGTAAGTGCTTAATCCATAGCTAAATCTTAATCTTACCTATTCGGCATTGGTCTAGGACCATTTCTTTTCCGCGTAAGCATCACGAACTGCAGTTAAATGTGATTGCATTTCTGCTAATTTCAGTCAGTCAGTCAACTTATCCTTTTATATACTTAGATTTAAAGATATTCCTCTCCATGAACTTAATAAATTCTACTCCTTTGATAAATCTGCGAAGCCGAATCGCGTGACTGACTGGTAACAAGGCATTACGTTCGTTAGCAAGGCTTCTTTGCAGCTTGCCTCAGCAATGCTACAGTCAATAAATAATCCATCCAAAACTTCCTTCACCCAATTCTGATGTAGTTTTAGCGATTAAAGTGGAGATTTGTCCAAATTAGCAAAAAAAGTTCTTATGAAAGTCGTCATTTGCCGGTAACTAAAGGGTTGCCCTATGTAAAATTAATTATTGTCACCATTAAATATCAATTCAACAGTTGATAATCAATGAGTGTACATGTACATACCTCTTTTGCATAAATGACTTAGATTTTATTTGAATGAGCCGCCTGACTTTTCAGTCATTCTTCATTAATTTTTGGCATCGTTTTATTTAAATTATGTAAAACAAAACTAATAAAGCTCAACCATTATTATCGGAATAGGCTCATAACATTTATTTTGCAAAGTTGGATTTTAAGCCACAACCTCTCAAACAAATAAACAAAGAAAATTATACACGGTTCAGTGAAATGTTTTGATTAAATTCATAGATCGTTAGGGGAGCTTGTCGGTGTTCGACGTCGGCACTAATCAGGTTCACGCTCCAGCTCCTGTATTCAAATTGAAATAACATTTTCTGGGGAGATATTCCCGGTAAGGGCCATATCCCACGGTAACTTTTACGGCTACGTTTAGTGAACGACTCTACATACTAGATATGTAGATAGATAGTGTACCTATGTATGTTTGAAATGTACAGTCAAAGGCAGTAAGTTGTTTAGCACCTTAATAATCATACTTATTCGCGTGGCACGGTTAGGCACATGCGTTAGGTACAAATACTGGCGTGTTTATAAAAAAAGGTCATAAGTGCGACAGGTTTTTGAGGCAATGGTTTTGCAGAATTGCTACTCGAAGTCTGAGACTGGCTGTACAAAATAAGCAATAAATTCAGCACAGTTAATGCACAAGCGATACAGTGGCGATGCAGTAGTGATGCAGTGGCTATACAGTGGCGATAAAATCAAATTCAAGTACTTACGAGTATATATCATTGCATCAAATCAAACAAGTTTCATTTTTTACGGTCTTTTAGGAGGATATTCAGCGCCAGTATCGCGGACTTTAGATAACTGTATCGCTACTTTATTATTGCAAAATGGTACAGTGGGCTATCGCCCTAAAATACATTCCGGTTCAATCAGAATACGTTCGATTTGTTCGAATTTTTCAATCTGAACCTTTGTCTCGATTTACTTTAAAAGTATTTTATTGCTAACATTTCTTATTCTAATATCCACGTTTTCTGAGTTTGATTGTGAACAAAGATCATTAAAGCTTTGCTAACGAGAGTGGCATTTAAAATAGATTGGAATAAGTATTTTTATTTAATTCTTGTTTTCTCTAGTTTGAGTTTTGAGATTTTAACTGATACAATGACGATGTTTGTTATGATGAGATGACCCATAAGACTCGTAGGAGGCACAAGATTCGCATCAGGTTACATCAGCGCCGACCTTTATGATGACGGCATGCGATCGATTCGACCAAAAACCATAAAAATAAAAACCAAAGACCATCGGGGTGCTGTCGGGAAATTCAGCGACGCTTGTTTTGATGCGTAAATTTTTCTGCCATGCCATCGTAACTTCCACGGCTAGATAGTGACCATCTATTCATTATCTAGCTCACGTATTTAAGAGGATCTATTAAAAATTACGTACCAAGCGTTCGCCTCTTACGGCTTACATGCCTCTTACACCCGGATTTTGAGTCTTTTTATAGCCCGTGTGCCGAAAGCACGAAGACCTGGACTAGTAGGTATAGACTAATCCGGTTATTGAAAATCCCCGTATACTTACTGAAATCTAATAGGTACCTAAGTACTAAGCTCGCACAAAGTAGGTATATTAGATTTTCTATCACAAGTAAGTATGTAGGCACGTAGGTATATTATCACGAAATATGACTGTCTCACATGGATAAAGAAAACGAGACCAAAAACAATGGAAACGCAGCAATTGCGTGAGCCTTGAAATATTACTGTAATATCAGGCGGATTTTGCGGGATTTTCATAATCTAAATCTTACGTTGCTTGGTAAGTATGTGCCCACTGATATGAATATCCGTTATGTGTATTAAAAATGTTATAGTCTAAAAAGAAATAATAATGTTTGTGGTTGTGTGAGCATGATAATAATTATTGATTTGTGTAATTATCTATAGTGTCATTAACCCGAATAACTACTACTGGTTTGTTGAAATTATTACAAAAAAGTATTTTCCTATGACGTCCTCATTATAATAACAAAACAGATATTTGTTGTATTTAATAATAAGTATGTACTAAAGTTGCTTTGTTGGTTACTTACTACAAGGCAATAGTTTGGCAAATATTTTAGTAATATTTACAGGATTTTTGTTAGTTTTTCTCCGAGAAGAGCTTTAGAAGGTAAAATAGTTCTTGAAAACCTGAAGACGTGGATTAAAATTATGCAAATTTTTTTTTATCTTTTTTTAAAAAAAAAAGAATATTAGCCATGTTAAATGACTAATATTCCCTTTTCCTCTCCAACTAAGCGTCAGGCTTGTGCTAGGAGTAGGTACGACAATAGTGCAGCGGGTTAGTTATCTTTTGGTTGTACGTAGATATATTATGTATCTTTTAAAACACACTAGATATATTTTGCAAAATGCTCACTATAGTATTCATTACTGCCTAGGGATACGTTTTGTTAAGAAGCGACTGCGAAAAGTGATTGTATGTATTATGTAGCGCCATAAAAGCCTTTATTTAGTGCCCAAGCTTAGTGCACAGTAAGGGGTCGAAGTAAGAGGGCTTTCGAGGTTTTATATAATATTTAGATATTAGCTGTTGTTCGTGAGTAGTCCAGGGTCTTGTTTGTTAACAACAAGAACTAAGTAAGTTCTTACTTACATTTGGTGTCAGAAATAGGTAAGTTTATAGTTCTACCAGCTGATGCCCGCGACTTTATCCTCGTGATGTAATTTATGGATTACAGCACTTGGTGGCAATGTTAGGTATTTATCAGTGAAATAATTATCAAAATCCTTTCCAGAAGTTCAGGAGATTGCCCCGGGATAAAACAAGGTACTTAATATGTTAATAAGCAAAAAAAAATTAAATAGGTGCCTACTTACGTAATATTGTTGAAAACCGTAATTATTATACATAATTATCTCAAAAAAACCTACTTAAAAATAAATAACCGTGTCTATACCTAACTATAAAATTTGGAAATTTTTAGCAGATTTCAGATTTTCTTCTATTGAGAAAATTATATCCAATTTTGTTTCTATTGCATACGACATTTACATTAAATACCCAAAAAACACATAACTATATTAAAGTCATTGTATTTTTAGTTTTTTCAAATAAAAAGCTTCCAAAACTCAATTTTTTTTGCATATGGTCCGTTTAAGGCCATAAAAGTTACGTGTGAGTCGTTTAAACTTTTATGCTTCCTTGGTAAGCCGCCCTAAGTCTGAACGAGGAAATAAAAGTAAGCAAAAGAGAAAAACGACCAGCGAGCCCCTCTGTATTCTTAATCCGATTACAAATATTTGTCCAATGCGCAAGTCTTTGAGTATTAGTATCATGCCGAAACCGAAACTGTACAAATCCCGCGAGTGAAGACAAACTTTATTCATGCTGACTTACGCCTGATTGGGAATAGTCCAAACGATATTTTATTCCTAGTGCTCTTCAAATAAACGTACATACTTTGGTTCTCATTTGAATTTGAATATTTATACCTATTGTAACCTTTGCAATTTGACATTGTAAGGTCTACATCTCCTGAGGATGCTCCGGTGCCGGGGCGAAATGCGCGTCGAGTGGTGTTGGAATTTGTGTGGTGCTGCGTACCATACAGATTTCGTTGGTTTGGCGGATTATAGCAAATTAAGCTTTTGGTTCCTTGTATATAATGGACTTCTGCAAAATAACGCCCGCTTCTTTAATACATATAATATACCTATTCAGTCAAACTCGATGAATTTTTTTATATAGGTAAGTAATATATTTTATGTTTTAGAAATTAATAGGTATCTGTGTCTGTGATTTGCGTTACTATTAAATAACTAGTTTTAAAGTAACAGGGGCTTAAAGATTTATTTTTAATCCTGGAACCCGTGTAAGTTTAAAACAAAGTATTTCAATGGAAAACAGATCTCAAAAAATTTCATTGAGTTTCATTGAGTTGACAACGTTCAAAGGAGAGCCAAACTACATTTGTTTGGAGCGCACCACAAATAAACCACTCTTAAGTAGGTTTCTTGTATCTTAAGTAACTAGACCAATTTGGTTTATTAGGCTTAATCAAACTTAGAAAACAGCTGATACCTCCTATATGCTCATTGCTCGTACATGTACTACAAGTCGGTGTCTACGAGAACACGGCAAGATTTCAGACTTGAATAGGACGTTAACCTCTTTGACGTGGTAATGAAAATGCCTACAAGGTTAAAATGCCAGAGCCTCACAATGGATTAATACCCAGGAGATTTTTTCAGTGGTATTGTTTATTTGCCATTATCTATTATATTAATCCCTTTGTTTATTTTTTGTGTGTTAAATAATAAAGATGTATGTATAGCAAATTAAATTAACCTTTTTATCAACTACAGCAACATAATTTATTATGTACATTAAATTCTGAGATCACAATTGAGTCGACTGCATAATTTAATTATTCCTATCAAAGCTCATAAAATGTTTTTTCTTAGATCCTATTCACACGACATTAACACCTTGCGTTTTTTACAGGATAAATTTTACCGAATACATAGTGGTGAATATACACTGAGTATACAAGTGTAAATTAAAAATTTATAACACCCCCGACAAGTGAAGGTTACAGTAATTAGAAAAGAGCTGATAACTTTCAAACGGCTGAACCGAATTTTTTGATTATAGCTGAGAACACTCTCGATCAAGCCACATTTCAAACAACAAAATCTAGATACACACGTCAAACTTATAACACCCCTCTTTTTGGGTCGGGGGTTAAAAACAATTCACAAGGTCAAAACCTTGTACATTCTTTTGCAGTACAAACAACGTGTGAATGGTTCAATGCCTACTCAATATTGCATGCTCAGTAAGATTATTCTGCAAAAAAGGTGCGTTGTGGGTTACAAGAAAACCAGGTCTTAAGTATTTTTTTTTGCGATATTTTCTTATTGGCCCAAGCATAACAGAACTGTTATACGTACTATTATTGGGAGATCTAGTGAGGCATTTCTGTATTTTTATAGATTCAAGAAAGAAGTGACATCATCACAACAAAAACAGTGACCCAAAAGTCACATCTACTTAATTCAGTATAACTAAAAGTCTGCAATTCCCTCACAACCATAAATATAGAACTTATCGAATAATTTATCGTTAATCTTATCGTAGCCGTCTCATTGCGAGATCGATTTGAACAAAAACACGACGCAGACACAGTTTCCCTCACCGAAATACTCTTGCTTTATCACACACATCTATTCAACCCCCGCCTAGGGTTGAGAAATTGCCAGGAAAAATAAGACATGTTATATTTTCTTTAGTAGAACCATATTGTGGTGGTATACAAGACTAGATGATGCTACTCGCACTCACACGAAGGGTCAACGTAGCAATCAAACACATCGAAACTAGAGAGTGCGGGTCATCTCCGTTTGGCCGGAACGGCCAAGAAGGGAGTACGGGCCTCGAGGCATGGCCTCCTTACCCGGGTGAGGCGCAGGGCAGCTTTGTACCCTGGTGGCGATCTTTTAGCCGGGATTTCACCGGCTAGGGCCTATCGCCATCTTGGCTTACGGCCCTAATGGTTACAACGAACGGTACATCGAACCTGTGATAAAAGAAGTTATGAGTAATAACGATGTTACTAGATGGCGCCACAAGTATCTTCAATCACTTACTACAAAGTCTGAATCGCGCTAGCGAAGTGTTGACTAATACTATAATAAGTGCCAATAGACAACGGTTAAATTAGCTGGACTCTGAGCAATTATACACGTTTGGAAAAAGATATTCCTATTTTTTTTGGGGAGCCCACAATATACTGCTCCCTCCACATCAGATTGCCAGGAATACTGTTACTTAAAAGCATAGCATAGAAAGTGTTTTGTTTCGAAAGAAGAAAAACAACTTTGTGACAACATTCGTCTTGTGTAATCAAAATAAATAGTTCCTATTAAAGTATTTTTTTATATATTAGGAATCTGTCTCCGTCAAAGTTTGCACAGAATATCTAATCGTAACGTTGACAGCCCTACTTTCACCCCTCGCGCTAAATAAAGGTCACACATTGATGTACGTAACTTATCCTCCATCTAAGACGTAAAATATAGCATAGGTACTTAAGTTTAATCACCATCTTTAAAGGAACTTAATAACTTTGTGGATGATGAAAGGATTGGTGGATTTCACACACATCCATAGCAACGTAGCTTTATAGTACATCTCTAGTGGAAATGCAGCCTAATCATTCAAGGGCTAACTTGTAGTGTATTAAAAAATCTAATGTCAGTCAATTTCTTCTTTAACCTAATTTACTATGGATAATCCTACTAATCCTACTAATATTATAAATGTGAAAGTGTGAATGTTTGGATGTTTGTTACTCAATCATGCAAAAACTACTAGACGGATTTGGATGAAATTTGGAATGGAGATATATTATACCCTGGATTAACACATAGGCCTCTTTTTATCCCGGAAAATCAAAGAGTTCCCGCGGGTTTTTGATAAACGTAAATCCACGCGGACGAAGTCGCGGGCATCAGCTAGTAATTGATAACCTTTATATCGTTCAAGATACGTTTCTAAAAATACGATCCTCTTGCATTTTCTAAACATGTCCAAGCCAGTAAAGTTTCATCTAGAATGTTACAATTTTATTTTTTTAATAAGTTAAAAGAACAGGAAAAGTATCTAAAAGCATCCTCCATGGCATTTTCCTTATTTTCATATTTCCTTTGAAGTTATAAAAAATCAATTTAATACATTGTCATCATTTCGAAGTCCACGCAATTAAATAAATCTCTTTCCGCCCTCGCTTTCTTCCTCTTATTTTTTGTGTATCTGATGAATTTTATCATTTTATTTCTTTTGTGTAGAGGTATTTAATTTTTTTGTTGCTTTTTAGTTTAACATCTGTGATAATATACTTATTAATATTATATTTGCGACACCAGAGCGATTATTGTTATATTTTATGCTATACAGTTACTTATTTCAATTATTCAGTAAACAGTTTTTTAAATACCCTAATATTATGAAATTGTTACTAAATAAAATAAGGAAACGCGTTATACATGTAAATGAAGAGGAAGATCAAAAAGATTCCGAATTTTATGAAGCTTAAAATCGTATAAAGGACACGCCACTGCATGCAAGTATATTCCAACAACAAAGAGGAAAATGCGATTTTCTAAGTACCTACTGCTAGCGTTCTTCTCATGTAGCTTTTATTGGTAGAGGTCACAAAAAATCGAAGAAAACTTTTGGATATCCCAGTTAGTAATCTTTTTTAATCCATACTTAGATTATTATTTACATAATATTTACAGATTTACATATTATATTGGTAATGCTGTACAAATCTCCGAAGACTCAAGTCACAAACAAGTCTGTGTATTTCTCGTAGTAAGTTTACATTATTTTTCTTGAATAAAACATCAACAACAGTTCGACAGGGAAGAAGTAGGTACTAAATTCTTGTTTAACACCATTATCGCTTTAGTTACAAAGTTATTTATGTGCATAATACCTGTCACTTATATAATATGAAGGTAGACCTTTCATTACAAATAAAGCGAAGGTTATTTAGTGGAAGCAGATAAACTTAGATTATAATTGATATACTACGCACCAATTGATGTTGCTGCCCTAACTAGATCACGTCTCCTTAGCAAATTCCTTAAGGATCAAGGCGATTAATTAAATAACCTTACATCATATCAAGTTCCAAGGAACCCATCGTATCTCTTATATCTTATCGTCAAACTAAGGTCAAACTTATTATATCAATGTCATTAGGAGATTGATTCCAGCAAAAACGATATGATTAAAGTTTCCCTTGGGAGTTATGGTTGCTCACTTTATTCTGTTCTAAGAATTAGGATAGACATAACTTATCATAACAGGTTTATATGAACTAGATGATGCCCACGACTTCATCCACGTGAGGTTTTTAAAAAACCCATGGAAACTTTGATTTTCCGAAATTAGAAGGTACTATTTATTTATTCTATTTTATATATAGGATGGAAGTTCTATGTTCTCCAGGGTGCAAGCTTTTTTTGTGCCGAATTTCGTCGAAATCGGTTAAATAAATAGATGTAAGAAACTAACAGACAGACAGACACACTTTCGCGTTCATAATATTAGTATTTATTATGAATGATGTTCACATTTTTACTGCCCGGTCCGAGTTAGAATGAATTTCCTGGCTTTTACAGTGTCTGCCATGCAATTTTTTTTCTTATCTTACTTTAAATGTGTCTGAAAGTTATCGTCTTGGAGCTTGTTAATGGTCTATGTCGGGCCATTGGGGTAGTAAATGAGTCATCTATTTAGAGCTTTGCTCCTCCCTTTCTACGTGCAGTCTGTGGGATTACCTACTTGACGAAAAAGACATACAGTGCCATTCGGGTGTACTTACGTTACTAATGCTTTTGAGGCTTTGATCGAGCTGCCCCGTTTCTGTAACGCATAACATTATAACCCTCCGTATATTACCATGTACTTACTTACCTACTTATCACCGGTTGTTTTGTGTGTCTATACATTGTGGTGATGCTTTTTTATGGTATTTAATGATATTTTTAAAAGTAGTACCTTAGCAATATTATTTAAGAGGGCTCTCTCCGTCACTCGTTTCATACAATCGTAGTTCCAATTTCATTTGAATATTAAGCAACCAAAGTCCATGAAATTTTGCAGACGTATATTCTAGAAACTAATATCTATGTCTGTGGTTTTCCAGATTTCTGTTAAAATATTCGGTTTCAAAGTTACGGGGTCTTAAAAATTTTCATACAAATCTTTGAGCCCCTGTAATTTTAAAACTACATATTTTTTGAAAAATCTAAAACACCACAGACACAGATATTAGTTTCTAGAATATGTCTGCAAAATTTCATGGACTTTGGTTGCTTAATATTCAAATGAAATTGGAACTACGATTGTATGAAACGAGTGACGGAAAGAGCCCTGTTAACGTAGTTGTTCACCAAGCTAATACAAATTTTATTTTTGGAATCAATGATAGAGTTAAAGACAGACTTAGGTATACACCTTATTGATTCTTCTTGAAGAAACAAAGTACCTACACCTATTGGATAAGAAATAATCTATTTGAAATTGAAAAAAAAACCGACCAAGTGCGAGTCGGACTCGTGCACCGAGGGTTCCGTACTCGGTATTTTTTCCGACATTTTGCACGATAAATCAAAAAATTTATGCATAAAAATAAACAAAAATCTGTTTTAGAATGTACAGTTTCATATGATACTCCACTTGGTATAGTTATCTTACTTTGAAAATTGAAACACATTTTTTTTTGCATATAAGGCACAAATTCACGGTTTTCAGATTTTTTCTTTTACTTGTGCTATAGACAGACAACAAAGTGTTCAGGTAAGGGTTCCTTTTTTCCTTTTGAGGTACGGAACCCTAAAAATACTATTGAAATTGTAAAAATTAACTCTCCATCTCATTGTTTACTGTGGAATCGGAAAGCGCGAAAAGTACATTAGAGGTAATGGCATTGGCGTCTGTGATTCACATTACTTGGAAAATGGCTTTGACTGTATGCCATAAACATCTATATAGGTTGAAATCACACTTTGACTTTGCTTAGACTTAAGTTTTAGTTAAAAAGAGACAGATTTATGCCAGCGCTATAACGCTGTCTTGTTTTAACAGTGTCTTAAGTCTGCGCAAAGTCTAAGTACGCTCTATGGATCTCAGCCTCAGACCACAAAACTAGGCAAGCAAAGACACAAATAAAAGTTACTAGTTACGTTCTACAAAATGTCACAAGACCATACCAGAATCTAGGTCATGAACAGACCGTCTCATGTTTGTTTGTACGAAGCTTTATGGACACAAAGTTATCGGTGCAATTCAGATTTATTAGATAGACGTTGCTGAGCAGTATATTTTGTTGTTTTTTCCCGTTCGTGTGTATTAATCTGGATATGAATAACGCCCTAGTTGTTTTGCAAAACCAAGCATAAATAGCATAGAAAAATAGCAAAACAGTATGAAGTATACAAAATAAGTAGGTAGGTATAATCAAAAACAAGATAAATACAGTAAGGATTCACGAATCTAACTTAATTTACGCTGAAATTTTAATCAAACTTTTAATAAAATCTCTCAGATTTTTGTAAAGCATTGCAAAATTTTAAGTGTATTAAATATATTTAGGAAAAAACTAAATCTGTATCTTTGACTCTTGCTGTTATATCCCAAGAGTTGAGTTGAAATCTATAGGTAGGTATATAATCTATAGCCTCAATAGCTCAACGGTTATAGGAGCGGACTGAAATCCGAAAGGTCGGTGGTTCAAACCCCACCTATTGTGCTAGGAGTGGGTACGACAATTGTGCAACGGACTATTGTCGTACCCACTCCTAGCACAAGCTTTACGCTTAGTTGGAGGGGAAAGGGGAATGTTAGTCATGATTCACATTTCACATGGCTAATATGTTCATTAAAAAAAAAATAGGTAAGTAGGTATGGTATAGATAACGATATTATTGACGTTTGTACTTATATTCATTTTAAACTGTTTATTTATAACGGCTTTGGATGTCGCTTTAATATTCTAGGAGTGAAATGAGAAAATGTCTCGGGTACAAAAGGAAAACAATTATAATTCTCAGTACAGTGAACAGTGGTAAAAGGATTTATATAAATTGCTCGGAGTTAGACGTGATGACGATACTGGATTATTTCCTTCTATTTGTATAAAATGTTTTAACTAAATAAAACGTGACTGCTTAGCGAAACAGGTTATGCTCAAGGCACACTGGCGTAGATTTTTCAAAAATGTTCCAAAGTAAACTTAACTTTATTTATTATGTACTAAGTACGTGTTGTTTGGTTTCCTATAGTGATGTGACAATGTGTTGCCTTTATCTTACTCTTGAGTAGAATAGCCCCATATCATAGTTATGAGAGAAAGTTGAAAAATACTACTTATATCAAAAAAAATTATTAGATTTTAGCCTCAGAATCACAAAAAGAAGTATCTTGAAAAGGAGCTATTTAGGTGTAAAGGTTTACTGATCTGTGAGGTATAAAGCCCGTATAATGTCATAATTCCTAACATTAGGATATGTGTGACGGAGTAACACACCTATGCCTAAGCACCATCCGCTTTGATTATAGTGTATACGCTACCCAATGTATACTAGCCATAGCTCATGCAAGCGCATTTTTAACCCCCGACCCAAAAAGAGGGGTGTTATAAGTTTGACGTGTGTCATCTAAACCAATGACCCGATTTTAATTTCGTTTTTTTTGACGTGACAACGTCTTATAATTCGACAGAGCCGGCTGCACGCACGAAAAAACATGACTCGTGCGGCGTTACCTCGCTCTGAGGCGTTCCATGTAAGGCTTGAAGTGCTCGCGGAACGAGCGACAAAGAAGCACAATCGGCCTTTGTTGTCACGTTCAACTATCGTCAGTAAACCGACTTTACAGACAACCAATTTTTTTTGTTTGAAAGGTGGCTTGATCGAGAGTGGTCTTAGCTATAATCCAAGAAAATCGGTTTAGCCGTATGAAAGTTATCAGCTCTTTTCTAGTTACTGTAACCTTCACTTGTCGGGGGTGTTATTAAATTTTTTTATTTACACTCGTAAAAATTGAAGACAAATTCCTCTGCTTGTGTGTATGATACATACGCGTAACGACACAGACTAGTACATACTCGTGGATATTGGCGTGGTGTTTACGCTCTTTTCGCCACCTTCGAGCGTGCTTCAAAAAAATGGCGGCCTGTTTCCAGGGTTAATAATAATAACCTACGAAAGCTCATACATAATTTTTAGTTCCGCCTTTTTGATGTAAAGCTACGAGCAAGTAATAAAAAGTCTTAATGGAAACATTCACGCCAAAGTTCATTAACCAAAACCATCATAAGTAAGAAATTATGTAAATGCAATTAGACTTGTATCTTTTTGAATGTGTTGTTTGTTCACTGTTCGAAAACGAAAGAAACACGAAAATTAATGGTTCCGACTTTCGTGATCGCAGTGCTGCTTGGGAAATAGCTTTCGCTTTCCACGGCACACAGGGGCCGCATGAAAAATATTACCAAACCTACGTAATATGTAGGCCATGAATAGCTTGGTGTCAGGGTTATTCAAACAGAGTTCACATTTGTTGGGGAAAAGGGTTAATAAATTGCCCGCGCCACTCTATTCTTTATTGAAAAATCGTGTAGCATAGTCAAAGTCACTACGATAACTTTTTCTTATGGCCTATAAATCAAGAAATAATTTACTGTTTCCGTTAAAGGTGCCCACGCATTCGAACTGAACTGCGCGTCGCGGCACCGCCGGCACGATATTCTCTCCAGCCGCGACGCGCGGCAGTGACGCGCTACGCGGTACGCGCGTCGCGGCTGGACACGAAGGGCACCTTTATGATTTCGTTAGAGATTTTTTTAAGTGTGATAGTTCTCAATATCGTACCTAAAATTTTTTCATTTATTTTAAGACTAAGTGACTTGCAAAGTGCACAAAATATGACGTCAAGTATGAAAGACACGTCTTCTGTTTAAGACTACTTACAATATTTTAAATAAGTACCTAAGTAATACTATCTTACTAGTAGAGTGTACCTGCGTAGGAATTTGAATAAGAAAGTAAACAACTCTATAATATTGTTAAATACTTATATTATCACTATGCTTATGGATTTTATGCCTGGTCTTGTTTACACAAAAGCATAGTCTTTCAAGTTTTCTATTTCCTTTTTGGTGTTCCATAAATTAAAGCTACGATAACTTAGTTAATTATGTAATTGAAACTTTCTCTGCAATTATCTATCTCTTTTTAAACCGTATTTTTGTTGCTAGCTTACAAAAGAAAAACGATAAATGTGGGGGATCGCGAAAGTTAATGGTTTCGCCCTTGGTTATCAACATTGCTTAGGGATAGCTTTTTCTTTCGGTCGTACAATAGAGTATGAAAAAATATTTCCTACCTTTACCAAACCTACGTAATTTACAGGCCCATGAATGGTGCTACGTCAAGGTTATTTGTAACTACACCTCAAATCTATAGGGACTCAATGATATGTGGCACTTAGCTTAATAATACTAGTGGCAATGACAAAGAGTCCACTGTATTGGATCCATAATAATACCTACCTAGATATGAGTTGCTTTAAATTGTCTAGTATAGGTTTTTATAGTTAATTAGTATAGATTTTGTTTCAAAGCATGATAATTTATGTAAATAGATACATACTACTGACAATACTGCTACTATGATATAATGAAAACCTAGCAAACTAGATCTTTGGCCTAAGCTTTGCTTATTTTGCGTTATATTTGAAATAAGCGCTTTTATGTTGATCTGGGATCTGATGAACAAAATGTGTCAAAAACACACTGTGGTAAAAAAGTCTTATACAAACACTCATTTCTAAAAAGACTTTTGTTGTACATACCTAATACTATTTACCCTACTCGCGACACTCCATACAAGTGAATTAATTTAATTTTATCTACCTAATTGTACTGCTACTGGAACACCTGTCACAGTGTTAGCACGGTAATATTAGTGTTAGTGCGGATAGCGATAGGGCTGAGGTCTGACCGAAACCAATCAAGCAGGGCAACATAACGCCATACTGTACGTAAGCAAACAGAGTGTTGTATCTATTAAGGTCAATTTAGCACTACATCCAAGTGGCGGCGTGTAGGTTACGTACATAATATTATGAATGGGTGGCCTTCATTTGGGGCTCGGGAAGAGGGTGGCGTAGATGTGTACGATAAAGTAAGCAACGAGTGTACGAGTACGAGCATACGAGTGTTCGGGCAAGATAACTTTTATCGCGTCGTTTTTGCCCGAATCAATCTCCGCGTGACGTTAATGCAATAAAAATGGTGATAAATTAACGTACGATTTATGCAATAAGGTAACTGTCGTCGGAGATTAAACCTAACTAGTTTTAAGCTCGCTCTCTCCTATCATTTATACCTAGATACTTTAAATAACAAGAGTAAATAAAAAATTTATAACACCCCCAACAAGTGAAGGTTAGTAACTAGAAAAGAGCTGATAACTTTCAAACGTCTGAACCGATTTTCTTGGATTATAGCTAAGAACACTCTCGATCAAGCCGCCTTTCAAACAAAAAAAAAACTAAATTAAAATCGGTTCATTAGTTTAGGAATTACGATGCCACAGACAGATACACATCGTCAAACTTATAACACCCCTCTTTTTGGGTCGGGGGTTAAAAACCACTCGTGCATGATAATTAAAATACTATTTACTCTAACTAGGTATCTATTTATTTTGACTTGGAAATTACGTCTAGGTGTACCGTTCCGGTTCAGTTTTAGAACTTTCTGGTAAACTACCTACCGGGTAAATAGTTAAATTAACACATTAAATGAGATCGCAAGTCATCTAACTTTCCGTTTCAAAAGTTCAACAGCATTTAATGTAATTTTGCAGTGTTAATTTTTTTATTTCAGCACCGCCGAAAGTTATAACTAAAATATTTAATTCCAGTCGAAAGGGGAGAGTTTTAGGGTTCCCGGGTGGTAAAACGGAGCTCTACTCATGTCACTCTGCTATCTGTCTGTCCGTTTATCACAGGTCTCTAGCTCCTATATATATCAGTAATAAACTTGAAGCTCTGGTATTTGGTGTAGAATCTGGGCCCAAAACTAAATACATATTTAATAATAAATTGAATTAATGTGTTTTTCAGGGAGGCTCCAATAAATGAAAAAGGAGCCGAAATAAAATCTAACCCTAACCCTAAATGCGGAGTATCATTGCCTAGAACTCATTGAGTAGAGTATCGAATATGTACTTATATTTAAAAAAAAAAGCAATCGAGGGCCATTACATTTATCAGTTTTAGACTATTTTGTTAGTTTTAGACTGTGGTCTATCTCAAAAACTAAACTAGTTAGAGATATGAAATTTAACATATTATACTGCAGTATTTAAACAACATATCTAATACTGAAATAAAGATTCATAACATAGTTTGTAAGCTGTGATCCAAACATATGTAATTATGTACGGAACCCTAACAGAGCGAAGCCTGACTCGCACTTGGCCGGTTTTTACGCTACGTTGATTACTCGGCAGGCTATGAAACTTGAATCAGGTTATTAAAACTTGAAATGTACGTAAATTCATCCCTAGTGTAACTCAAAAAGCAACGAACTCGGAGTGTCTTGTTTGTAAATTTTTTATTTGCATCGCTTTTAAAATGTTTCTGATGCTTTGAATAATTAAAATTAATGGTATGAAAATGACAAAGGTAATATTTTGTTGGGGAATTCTCTTTGAATCTTTGTGTGGCTTTGTAGTTAATAGAAGTATTTGCACACATATAATATACATATATAATATACCTTCTGCACCATATTACATACCTTCTAAAAGCTGAGCCAGAGGTAGGTACAAGAGCCGCCAAAGACACGTAAGAGTTTCAGTATAGACAACCATTAATTTTTATGATGATGTGAAACCATTGAAATGGACGTGATGTACAAGTTCGCTGGAAGAGCAGTGTTACAAAATGACAGGTAGTATCTCCATTCCCAACCACATCAGTTCAGTCATTGTAATGTGAAGGACTACCAAACATCCAAACTTTCACACATTTTATTTTTATCATAATATTAGGGTTAGTAATTAGTATAATTAAAATTAGGATAATTGAATCATTTATATCCATTATAGAGTCAAATTCGTTATAATGACATTGAAGAGATCACTCATATTTTCTCTTTGATAAAATCATTGGTTTTCCGAGATAAAAAGTAGCCACTTTCCAGGTCTTTAATTAGACCCATGAAAACAAAAACGAAACGTCAATCCGTAACTCCGTTGCAACCAATAAATCAACAAACAAACGCAATCACGCATTTACAATATGGGTAGTGATGGGTAGTGATGCCGTAACGAATAAAACTTTAAGAGAGAAAAGAGTGTTTCAGAGAATGAGTATTTCAGTTGAAATAATATTACGTACATTAATTGTTGTTTTCATAAGAACAGACATTATGCCGCGCTTTAATTGCTTACGGCTCGACTTTGAAGTCTGCTTGGAACTCGTACAGTAAACCGCTCACAGTAATTGTAAGTGTATTTATTACAAACGATATTAAGCCTTATGGTGTCTGTTCTTTCTAGAACATTAAGGTAATATTGCAAAGCGTATTATGTGCCCTGGTGTACCGCATCGGCCCACTCAGTTTTGTTTCGATACTTTGCGTATAATTATGAAAATTGTATTTGCATTTTCACAAAGAATTAAAGTAACTTCTCTATTATTTATTAAATTCAGCCCGAGGTTGTGGCTCTAAGCTATCTATTTAAATTTTCCTAATTAATTATTATGAATTAAAATGGTAGTCTGTTCTAGTAAGAAATAAAGCATTCCAATTATTTAATTATTAACATCACAAAGTTATTTCTTCTTTCTGCTTCATTAAAACCGAAATTGAACAAAAAATTAATAAATCCACGTCATTTATACGTTTACGTTTCAAAACGCTATACTTACAAAAATAGCCTATCATTGTAATAACCAGCACAGCCAAAAATCTCAACTGAACTATTCTCTCCATGCGCCTTAGGGCTAACGCACACTGACGGGGTGGAGTGGAAGCGAGTATTTTTGATGACAACTCAATAACAAGCGATCCAACTTTAAGGAGTGTTACATACAGTCGAAACTGGTATATAATACTTTAAATTATAAGATTGTAACCAAAATCGTTTTATTGATTTCTCAAAATACTACCTCTTGACAAACACTTTGAAACAGATTCAACCTTTCTGCTATTAGTACCTAGTCGACCCATGTGGCATGTTTCGGTCCCATTTCGAGAAAGATTAGATCGAATACTTCCTTAATCTTAAAACCCCGTTTCCCTTGTCCTCTAGATATTAATCCGATATACGCTGTACTACACGAATGACTTAATTGAATGTCCGTTCCCGGGACTATTAGACTTTGGGGACTTTAATTAATATTCTAGCGTGGAATACATAATAGAGACAAAGATAAGACGCCTACTTAAGATAAGATGAATAATAAATAAATGATACGTATATAAGCGTAATGCTATGTTATATTGTACATACCACTCTATTTTTTTATAATTTTTATGATAGTTTTTTACCTACACTTCAAGAAAAATTGCGGATTCGGAAATATTTTGAGTTCGCGTCCGACGCCCTAGCCACTAGGCTACGGTTCGCTTGCTGCCAGGGATAAAATTAGTCATATGAATGTTCGCTCAGTACTGAAGTGACACTTTGCAGTTATCGAAATTTACTTCCAAAGGCCCATATTACAAGTGTTAGAAACGAGGCAACACCTCACTTTTTTTAGCGACGGTAACATTTCACGGATGTCACCTGTGACAGATTAGATTAAGCGATTGTGTGGAAGCGAGGCAAGGTAGAGAAAGATATTATTATTGATTGTGAATCTTAGAATAAGAACCGAGTTGTGCATATCTAAGTAATGCTGATGGGCTAAAATGTCTTGAATATACGATAGTAGAAATGGAAGAACTGTGTTTGACTCGCTACAGCCCGAAATGTCCCCGAGTGGGACAAGGAATCATGAAGGAATAGGCGCTGCTAATACAAGGCAGCTGTTTGATCGAGAAATGACAGGCGATACTTACTCTGAGGTTATTGTGCATCGAAGTTCGAATTCTATCGACATTGGTGAGATCTAAAATCTCATACTAAGCACACATACACACACGTTATACGTTAGTCTTCCGCAGATTCATGTGTAGGTACACGTTCAGTCAAATACATGACTCATGTAGGTACTTAATTCCAAACTTCGGCAGGAATTTCTCATAGATTGACACTTTACCCAGATAAATAGCAGTACAGCCAATAGGTACAAGCACAAGGTACAAGTTCGTGGAGACAATATCGCCGGCAATATCCACAACACAGTTGGCAGTTAGACGTCCGAATGTTGTTTGTTTCGAATTTGTGTTCAAGTGAAACCGAGATGATAGTTTCCTTACATGTACGGTTAGATAAATTAACAGAGTATCAACTGTTATTACTCACTCTTTAGGACTTTTTTCTTTTTAGTTTAGAACGAAAAGTACTAGTATCGAAATACTTTTAAATTTCGTTTTATCCATCTAAATGTTAGCTTTTTTCACAAAACTTAAAATCTGGTGGGTTAATGGGCTAATACTACCTTATTTCTGCAGCTAAGCGTTTTTTAGGGTTCCGTACCTCAAAAGGAAAACGGAACCCTTATAGGATCACTTTGTTGTCTGTCTGTCTGTCTTTCTGTCCGTCCGTCCGTCGTGTCTTGCAAGAAAACCTATAGGGTACTCGCCGTTGACCTACATAGAATGATGAAAGGCAGGTTGGTAGGCCTTATAGTAGGTATATAGTATATACCAAGTGGGGTATCATATGAAAGGGCTTACCTGTACATTGTAAAACAGATTTTTATTTATTTTTATGCGTGATTGTTTTTGATTTTTTATCGTGCAAAATGTCGGAAAAAACACCCGAGTACGGAACTCTCAGAGCGCGAGTCTGACTCGCACTTGGCCGGTTTTTTTTTCATCGTGAGGAGCCGCGCATGCTGTAGCACACGATTCGTTTAAATAGACGAGTCATTTTTTTTATTAATTCACTATCCCTATGTTCAAACAGATATATTTCAGTTTATATCCCTTGTATTGTATGTAATGCATCCCGGACATTATTTAGTACGTAATAAGATGTACTTAATATGATTAGTAATCAGAGAGATAAGTAGCGCAATTAGGCGGGTTAACAGATAGCCCGGTGATATACGAAGCAATTAGGCATTTACAGGCCAGATCCAATTAGTGCTGTTACCTGCACTGGCGACCGAATTTACTGGATTATTCTATCAAATCACGTCGCGTCCCAAATTATTTACTTCATTTTCAACCCGCTGATTTTTTAAATTCAACTAGGTACAAGTTAGTTAGCCTGTGAGTTAACTTGACCTTTATATTGAATCCTACACGGTAATTTAAGTCTGCTGTGAGCGGTCCCTTGCACGAGTGTACCAGGCTGTCGGCCAGCTGAAATATTAAACTTTTTGTTGTGTTTAAATGGTGGAGAGACGGCGTTGTAGGTGACGTCTTTATTTGTTGGAGGCTTATGATCGACTCTTTCTTATGGACTAACATTAATTATAATAAAATCTTATAAGTTATTGTCTTACAGATATTTCTTAATCTAACCTAAATAATTTTGTATCGCCTTTTGTTCAAATTCAACGCGTAAGCAACCTACATATTACATCTCCCCTGAAAATGTATCCCATTTACCCCTCTTCTTAATGAAAAAAAATGTTAGGTGCTACTCTGAATAAGAAGAAAAGCTGATACAATTACAAAAATAAAATCTAGTTCTAATCAAAAATTAAAATTACCACAAAGAAACATTTTTTTAACCGCAAATTCTTGTTCTTAAGTGCATCGATGGCTCAAGTGCAATTTATCTTATTCCTTATTTCGTATGGGCATACTTTCAATCTATCTTATAAACAGTAAAATCGTTATTGATTACAAGTCAAGTCAAGGATTCGTGAACGTGAAAGTTCAGAAAAATCTCATCATAATAAAATAATCTTAAATTCTCAAAAAAATCTCAATATATCATCATCGTAGTACCTATTAGATATGTCTAAGATATCGATTTCACTAATCGACCTAATTATCTCAAAATATTCTTTTACTTATCAAATCGTCATCATAGGTATACAGCACTGCTGTCGAATCTAAATAAATCTCTCCTAGTCTTCATCTTCCCTTCAAGTTACTTCTTCACATAAAAATATAAACAAATAAACATATAAACAAACGCGGCGCGTACTCTCCTAATTAATATTTAACATAACATGCTTTCAAGCATTATTCATAACTCTCATAATCTTCATCAAACTTATTTCTTTCAACAATATTCAATAACATTCAACTTTTCATAAAGATTCTAGGTATTTCACTAACACCAGCGCGGTAGATAATGATCAAGAGTCTAGACAAATATATAGTTGAATGAGGAGGTACAAAATATGCGCAAAATATCGCGTTCAAATTAATAAATAAATAGCAATCACCTTCGGACTACGTCAATATGTCTCAATCCGAAGTAACTATTTGAATATTATTCAAAATATCAATTATACGTAGCACTTCTACAGCCGAAGGGTGATCAAGCCTTGGGTTTGCAGAGTCCTAATTTGTCAAAGTCGGGTAAAGGCTCTAATCGTCACAACTAGCACGAAAATACACAAAACATCTGTGCTTCATTAGATAGAAATCAAAATTCTTCTAATTTAATATTAATTTCCTTACACCTATGTAGGTACAAATTGCATCTCAAGCAAAACCTTTGTCTCATAAAACAATGCAATGATATTTGGGTACGCGCGTGTCGTTGACCGCGCGATGACACCGTAATAATTCAGTGAATTATTATGTAACTTCGATTTTAACACTGAATATTTGCAAAATATTCATGATTTAGTATAAGTATTCTGACGTACGCACTATAATAAAAAAAATCTTACACATAAGTTGAACTTATTGATAGATAGTGGAGCAAGCATTACTTATCTTAAAAAAATTATTATCTTCCTATATTATTACGTATAAAATTAAATTATTATCTAAACAAGAAAAAAAATACAGTACCTACTAAATATTTATTCTACTGATACCTAATGCCCATTGCAAGAGATAAATTGCACTTACTTTATGGGTTAGCGATGCATTTATTATTCAATTTCGTGACCGCTATGAAGTCGCTGTCGCCGTGGTCATCGTCTTCGATAGGAGTGACATCAGGTCCGAAGGTCTGGACGCTGGGCTTCTTGCTGCGTCTTGGTGGGCCGGGAAAACCCTGGACTCCTCGAACTGGGCCGGGAATACCCTGGACACCTCCTAGTTGTGGCCGGGATAACCTTGGACGCACGGTGATGCTGGGCCGATGAATGTGGCTTGAAATCTTCCCTTTAGAGAATTAATTTCGTTGTTGTTTCTTTCTTGATATATTTTGTGGTTCTTGATTGTTATTTTCGACTTGGATTTATTGTCTTTTTTTCATTAGCTAGATCTTGACTTCTTGAATTTTTTTTGGAATTTTTGTGGTCTTCGTCTTCATCGGTGCCCAGCCGGTGCGCGCACTTAGTTTAGGCACGCACCGACTGGCAGGGTCGCCATGAAATATTAAACTGTTTTGGTTGGGTTTGAATGATGGAGAGCGTTGTTGGTGACGTCTTTATTTGTTGGAGGCTTATGATCGACTCTTCTTATGGACTAACATTAATTATAATAAAATCTTATAAGTTATTGTCTTACAGATATTTCTTAATCTAACCTAAATAATTTTGTATCGCCTTTTGTTCAAATTCAACGCGTAAGCAACCTACATATTACATCTCCCCTGAAAATGTATCCCATTTACCCCTCTTCTTAATGAAAAAAAATGTTAGGTGCTACTCTGAATAAGAAGAAAAGCTGATACAATTACAAAAATAAAATCTAGTTCTAATCAAAAATTAAAATTACCACAAAGAAACATTTTTTTAACCGCAAATTCTTGTTCTTAAGTGCATCGATGGCTCAAGTGCAATTTATCTTATTCCTTATTTCGTATGGGCATACTTTCAATCTATCTTATAAACAGTAAAATCGTTATTGATTACAAGTCAAGTCAAGGATTCGTGAACGTGAAAGTTCAGAAAAATCTCATCATAATAAAATAATCTTAAATTCTCAAAAAAATCTCAATATATCATCATCGTAGTACCTATTAGATATGTCTAAGATATCGATTTCACTAATCGACCTAATTATCTCAAAATATTCTTTTACTTATCAAATCGTCATCATAGGTATACAGCACTGCTGTCGAATCTAAATAAATCTCTCCTAGTCTTCATCTTCCCTTCAAGTTACTTCTTCACATAAAAATATAAACAAATAAACATATAAACAAACGCGGCGCGTACTCTCCTAATTAATATTTAACATAACATGCTTTCAAGCATTATTCATAACTCTCATAATCTTCATCAAACTTATTTCTTTCAACAATATTCAATAACATTCAACTTTTCATAAAGATTCTAGGTATTTCACTAACACCAGCGCGGTAGATAATGATCAAGAGTCTAGACAAATATATAGTTGAATGAGGAGGTACAAAATATGCGCAAAATATCGCGTTCAAATTAATAAATAAATAGCAATCACCTTCGGACTACGTCAATATGTCTCAATCCGAAGTAACTATTTGAATATTATTCAAAATATCAATTATACGTAGCACTTCTACAGCCGAAGGGTGATCAAGCCTTGGGTTTGCAGAGTCCTAATTTGTCAAAGTCGGGTAAAGGCTCTAATCGTCACAACTAGCACGAAAATACACAAAACATCTGTGCTTCATTAGATAGAAATCAAAATTCTTCTAATTTAATATTAATTTCCTTACACCTATGTAGGTACAAATTGCATCTCAAGCAAAACCTTTGTCTCATAAAACAATGCAATGATATTTGGGTACGCGCGTGTCGTTGACCGCGCGATGACACCGTAATAATTCAGTGAATTATTATGTAACTTCGATTTTAACACTGAATATTTGCAAAATATTCATGATTTAGTATAAGTATTCTGACGTACGCACTATAATAAAAAAAATCTTACACATAAGTTGAACTTATTGATAGATAGTGGAGCAAGCATTACTTATCTTAAAAAAATTATTATCTTCCTATATTATTACGTATAAAATTAAATTATTATCTAAACAAGAAAAAAAATACAGTACCTACTAAATATTTATTCTACTGATACCTAATGCCCATTGCAAGAGATAAATTGCACTTACTTTATGGGTTAGCGATGCATTTATTATTCAATTTCGTGACCGCTATGAAGTCGCTGTCGCCGTGGTCATCGTCTTCGATAGGAGTGACATCAGGTCCGAAGGTCTGGACGCTGGGCTTCTTGCTGCGTCTTGGTGGGCCGGGAAAACCCTGGACTCCTCGAACTGGGCCGGGAATACCCTGGACACCTCCTAGTTGTGGCCGGGATAACCTTGGACGCACGGTGATGCTGGGCCGATGAATGTGGCTTGAAATCTTCCCTTTAGAGAATTAATTTCGTTGTTGTTTCTTTCTTGATATATTTTGTGGTTCTTGATTGTTATTTTCGACTTGGATTTATTGTCTTTTTTTCATTAGCTAGATCTTGACTTCTTGAATTTTTTTTGGAATTTTTGTGGTCTTCGTCTTCATCGGTGCCCAGCCGGTGCGCGCACTTAGTTTAGGCACGCACCGACTGGCAGGGTCGCCATGAAATATTAAACTGTTTTGGTTGGGTTTGAATGATGGAGAGCGTTGTTGGTGACGTCTTTATTTGTTGGAGGCTTATGATCGACTCTTCTTATGGACTAACATTAATTATAATAAAATCTTATAAGTTATTGTCTTACAGATATTTCTTAATCTAACCTAAATAATTTTGTATCGCCTTTTGTTCAAATTCAACGCGTAAGCAACCTACATATTACATCTCCCCTGAAAATGTATCCCATTTACCCCTCTTCTTAATGAAAA
This sequence comes from Maniola jurtina, assembly GCF_905333055.1. Classification (NCBI taxonomy): domain Eukaryota; kingdom Metazoa; phylum Arthropoda; class Insecta; order Lepidoptera; family Nymphalidae; genus Maniola; species Maniola jurtina. Next base: position 10,203,530 of record NC_060032.1, read on the forward strand.
AAAATGTTAGGTGCTACTCTGAATAAGAAGAAAAGCTGATACAATTACAAAAATAAAATCTAGTTCTAATCAAAAATTAAAATTACCACAAAGAAACATTTTTTTAACCGCAAATTCTTGTTCTTAAGTGCATCGATGGCTCAAGTGCAATTTATCTTATTCCTTATTTCGTATGGGCATACTTTCAATCTATCTTATAAACAGTAAAATCGTTATTGATTACAAGTCAAGTCAAGGATTCGTGAACGTGAAAGTTCAGAAAAATCTCATCATAATAAAATAATCTTAAATTCTCAAAAAAATCTCAATATATCATCATCGTAGTACCTATTAGATATGTCTAAGATATCGATTTCACTAATCGACCTAATTATCTCAAAATATTCTTTTACTTATCAAATCGTCATCATAGGTATACAGCACTGCTGTCGAATCTAAATAAATCTCTCCTAGTCTTCATCTTCCCTTCAAGTTACTTCTTCACATAAAAATATAAACAAATAAACATATAAACAAACGCGGCGCGTACTCTCCTAATTAATATTTAACATAACATGCTTTCAAGCATTATTCATAACTCTCATAATCTTCATCAAACTTATTTCTTTCAACAATATTCAATAACATTCAACTTTTCATAAAGATTCTAGGTATTTCACTAACACCAGCGCGGTAGATAATGATCAAGAGTCTAGACAAATATATAGTTGAATGAGGAGGTACAAAATATGCGCAAAATATCGCGTTCAAATTAATAAATAAATAGCAATCACCTTCCTACGTCAATATGTCTCAATCCGAAGTAACTATTTGAATATTATTCAAAATATCAATTATACGTAGCACTTCTACAGCCGAAGGGTGATCAAGCCTTGGGTTTGCAGAGTCCTAATTTGTCAAAGTCGGGTAAAGGCTCTAATCGTCACAACTAGCACGAAAATACACAAAACATCTGTGCTTCATTAGATAGAAATCAAAATTCTTCTAATTTAATATTAATTTCCTTACACCTATGTAGGTACAAATTGCATCTCAAGCAAAACCTTTGTCTCATAAAACAATGCAATGATATTTGGGTACGCGCGTGTCGTTGACCGCGCGATGACACCGTAATAATTCAGTGAATTATTATGTAACTTCGATTTTAACACTGAATATTTGCAAAATATTCATGATTTAGTATAAGTATTCTGACGTACGCACTATAATAAAAAAAATCTTACACATAAGTTGAACTTATTGATAGATAGTGGAGCAAGCATTACTTATCTTAAAAAAATTATTATCTTCCTATATTATTACGTATAAAATTAAATTATTATCTAAACAAGAAAAAAAATACAGTACCTACTAAATATTTATTCTACTGATACCTAATGCCCATTGCAAGAGATAAATTGCACTTACTTTATGGGTTAGCGATGCATTTATTATTCAATTTCGTGACCGCTATGAAGTCGCTGTCGCCGTGGTCATCGTCTTCGATAGGAGTGACATCAGGTCCGAAGGTCTGGACGCTGGGCTTCTTGCTGCGTCTTGGTGGGCCGGGAAAACCCTGGACTCCTCGAACTGGGCCGGGAATACCCTGGACACCTCCTAGTTGTGGCCGGGATAACCTTGGACGCACGGTGATGCTGGGCCGATGAATGTGGCTTGAAATCTTCCCTTTAGAGAATTAATTTCGTTGTTGTTTCTTTCTTGATATATTTTGTGGTTCTTGATTGTTATTTTCGACTTGGATTTATTGTCTTTTTTTCATTAGCTAGATCTTGACTTCTTGAATTTTTTTTGGAATTTTTGTGGTCTTCGTCTTCATCGGTGCCCAGCCGGTGCGCGCACTTAGTTTAGGCACGCACCGACTGGCAGGGTCGCCATGAAATATTAAACTGTTTTGGTTGGGTTTGAATGATGGAGAGCGTTGTTGGTGACGTCTTTATTTGTTGGAGGCTTATGATCGACTCTTCTTATGGACTAACATTAATTATAATAAAATCTTATAAGTTATTGTCTTACAGATATTTCTTAATCTAACCTAAATAATTTTGTATCGCCTTTTGTTCAAATTCAACGCGTAAGCAACCTACATATTACACAGCAGGGAGAAGTGGCGAATGCTCGTGAGGCGTAGGTATAACATCTGGCCTCAAACACGTTGCTTCGTGATGACCACGACCGCTCTGCCAAGAGTGTTACTACGAAGAAGAAGACACAGCATCATACCACTTAGTCACTTGGCAGCTCGGCTTTGCCGATAGGTATCTAGGTATCTAGTCCCGGCCTGAAGCCTCCCTGGACCAGACCATAGACAATTATTCAGTAATTGTAAATTCCAAGTTATTCCTGCAGGAAATCGAACCCGGGACCTTCAGCTTGTAAGACCACAGCTCTCACCACTTCACGAGGGATGTCATCAAATCATGCCTTCTCTGAGACCTGAGTTTGAAACTGGAACACGGCTAGACTCACGTTATAAGTAATCGCGCAACGCTGTATACAATGATGAAATCAGTTAGCTGTTGATATTGCTTGTAATCATAATATGTGTTGCATGGTTATAATGGTTGTAGCTATCATAATCGTAATCATCGTTGCGCGTTGACGGTAGCAACCAGCGTTTCAGCGGCCACCACTAAAATGCGGCTACTTCAGAGGGGTCTCTCCGTCACTCGCTTCATACAAACGTAGTTCTAATTTCATTTGAATACTAAGCAACCAAAGTCCATGAAATTTTGCAGACATATTCTAGAAACTAATATCTATGTCTGTGGTTTTCCAGATTTCTGTTAAAATATTCAGTTTGAAAGTTACACGGTCTTAAAAATTTACATACAAATCTTTGAGCCCCTGTAATTTTAAAACTACATATTTTTAAAAAAATCTAAAACACCACAGACACAGATATTAGTTTCTAAAATAGCCCTGTTCAGCAGTTATCCCTGTAGTCGACACTTATTCTCTTACTATTTAGGTACACACAATTCTTTCCCATGTGGGCATTTCTCCATCTATCTAAATTCTATCTGTGAAAACTTTTAATTGGCTTTACTTTACGTGACTTTATCTTAGCTGAGAGTTTCATTACTTAAAGACGATGTCTGCGCCAACGTTTTACCAATAAAAGGTTAGAGGTGAACGGATGTCTTCTGCAATAGCTTCCAATTAATTGAGCTCGCTGCAAGTCATGCATGCCTCATTTCATCTTCATCCATGTGTACAGCACTATCACCTCAGCTTGTGGTTAAACAATCTGCTTAGAGATTTATCGGTGCGGCAGTGGCCGCAGTGTCAGGTTGAAAACTATAGAGCGCTTTGACTTTGACTTTGACTTTGCTTAGACTTAAGTTTCAGTTAAAACGAAACAGATTTATGCCAGCGGTATAAAACTGTCTCGTTTTAACAGTGTCTAAAGCAAAGTCAAAGTGCGCTCTATAGATTACAGCCTCAGTCTGTTTGATGTGTACCTACCGAGGTACGCGGTATTTATCGAAAGCTTACCGAGCGCCAAAGACAACTTTGTTACACCTATATTTTAATGTGCGATTTCTGAAAGCGTACAGCGGTTTTGATTTAGATACTTATACCTATTACCGAAGTCAGACAATTATACACGGGCTTATTCAACTTTCGGGTAGGTACATTATAATATGCCGAAAATAGCAATACCGCGCCGCACCGCTAAAAGAAACGGCCGTAGTGTGCCTGTCAACAGAGGAAAATATTTCTACTATGGAGAGCAACAAATACTTACGTCCTTACGTTCGTCGTTCCTGTGGCTTCGCCTGCCCTTCGATTACTACTTTACCGGTTCCAATACATTGGACAGGGATTTGTTTTTTAAGAATATTAGCCATTTTAATCATGACTAACATTCCCCTTTCCCCTCCAACTAAGCGTAAAGCTTGTGCTAGGAGTGGGTACGACATAGTGCAACGGCTGGGGTTTGAACCGCCGAACTTTTGGAATTCAGCCCACTACTATAACCGTTGAAAGGGAAGGGTTACCAGGGAAGAAAGTAATAAAAGCACAAGAATTCAAGAGAATACACTTTATTATAACGAGCAAATATCACAGCCTTGCTAATGTTATGAATTATAGTTATAGTTCCGTCAACGTTGAATGAGAACAACAACTTTTCTATAGATAAAAAATTCGACACTTCAAAAAAAGAATAAACAAGTGTAAATTAAAAAATTATAACACTCCCGACAAATGAAGGTTACAGTAACTAGAAAAGAGCTGATAACTTTCAAACGGCTGAACCGATTTTCTTGGATTATAGCTAAGATCACTCTTGATCAAGCCACCTTTCAAACAAAAAAACTAAATTAAAATCGGTTCATTAGTTTAGGAGCTACGATGCCACAGATAGGTACACAGATTAAACTACAACAAACCTCCTCTTCTTGGGTCGGGGGTTCAAAATCTGTTAATTTTTACGCCCCAGGTAACCTACAGAATATTGGATATCAGCAACAACCTGTTTATACAATGCCTAGTCTTGAAAATAATCCTGCTGATCCGATATACTTAGACTTTCAAAGCTGCAGAAGCCGATATTTGAAGGGTGTATTGTTTGCTTATCATGATATGGATACAGGGCGCTAGGGCTTATCAAACTACAACGAGTTGTGTGTAACAAATGTTTGCACATTCATTCATTATCCATACATTAAAACTCTCGGATAACCTCTACACATTGAACCTGTGTTTTTTGTGTAGGTTTTGGGAAGACATTCCAATAATTTGATACAAATGTTTAAATAATACCTGCTTTACTGAGTGACGCCAATACAATAAACGAGCTCAGCCGGCCTATGAGTAGGTATATACGCTTTATTGTCACAGCTGGTGATACCGAGGGAGCTGGTCCTGTATTACGTACCTATTTTATATTAATAGAGTTTTCATACAACAGGTTACATCATCATACATCAAAAATATCTGCCTACCTTTTTTATTAGGAAAAATAAAGTGCTTAGGTTACCTATATACAAACATATTTTTTCATTATTTTCTTATACATACTTAAAATTAAAAATGCGAAAGTGTATCAGTCTATCTGTCTGTCTGTCTGCTGACTTTTCACGGTCCAACAGTTAAACCAATTTTGATGAAAGGTACAGACTTAGGTTACATCGCCAGGGAAGGACATAGGCTATTTATCCGAGAAAATCAAAAAGTTCGCACGGTATTTTAAAAAAAAAACTTAAATCCACGCAGACGAGGTCGCGGACATCAGCTAGTCTCATATATATTTATGTATAATCGTAGCATAACCAGCATTTACAGCTTTTTATTAGTGGTAGATATTTTTTTAGATACTTATGAGATTACTTTAATATAACAATGACTTTAATATCTCATGATCTGTTTTGATGGAGGTATTAAATCTAACTCATGGTACAATTTGTTATTATACATAATACCACTGGCTCCCTTGCACGCTTAGAAAAACAGCCAATATTGAAAATGTTTCAGGCTACGTTATTAATTTAGAAACTTTCCTTAACTTTTAAGGGATTCGGGCAGCGAGGCATTCGACCGATACAAACAACTGATAAAAAAATTCGATAAGAAACGCTGAAAGTTTTGATGTATCTACATAATTCAGAAGGAAAGCTTTTCCGCTACGTATTGCAGATTATTTGGTGAGACGTGATATAGAAGCGAATAAATAAATAACCGGTCAAGGACGAGTTCAAGAAAGAGTTCTGTAAGATGAATAAAAATTTAAAACTCAGTAATTTTGGAAATAAGCGAGGGGGAATGATCAATTTCCATCAATTTATAAAATACCTAACCTTGAAATAATTTATTTTAAAATTATAAGAAATATTATATATTAGAGACCCCCACAATAAGCCTTTTCATTTCATACACACAGCATTTTGTTTTGATACAGTTTGAAAAACTTTTTTTTATTTACCTCCAAAAGTGCTCATAATATGTGCTCCGCATTTCAACCCAATAGGTCCAGTAGATTCGAAGCTGTTCTGACAGTCGGACAGACAGGAGTCATCCTATAAGGGTTCCGTTTTTTATTCGGACGTACGGAGCCCTAAAAAGCAAACTTAGCCGGTTATTCTTGGTTAAAATATTTGATATAAGCCAGAACGAAGCATATTATACTGTTAACATAATACCATCTGCTAACCGTACCGCCTGCAATGTGCACTTTAGTCTGCTTTTGTAAGAAATAGTGTAATATTTGCTGACGTCTTTTTCTCGTGGTGGAAAAATAACATCTTCACATGCGAGTAAAATGCAGAAACGAATATGCCCTGAAAATCAGCACTTGAAATATAGTGTTTCTAGAGTTTCATCATAGAAATCACTAGCTAGTATCACACTTTCACACTATCACACTAATATTATAAAGGTGAAAGTTTGTGTGTATGTTTGTTACTCCACCACGCAAAAACAACTGGGCGGATTTGGTTCAAATTTGGAATGGAGATAGATAATATCCTGGATTAGCACATAGGCTACTCTTTATTCCGGAAAATCAAAGAGTTCCCACGGAATTTCGAAAAACCTAAACTCACGCGGACGAAGTCGCGGGCATCAGCTAGTATCTTTTAATTCCCTCGCGTTTAAACTAAAACATAAACATAGAGCTCTTCGGATTCCATTCTGTCGCATTCCCCAGTACCTAAGTTGTAGTTAAAATACAACGCCAGTACGCGTAATAAAAATACGCATACGCAGTGCAGTTAAAATTCACCTTTTTTTAGGTTAAAAAATAAGTTCGCAAATAAAAAAGGGGAACAAATTCATCGTGGAGTTCATGCAGCATGAAATTGTGCACATAGCGCGTAATTGCATGCGAGTTTTGCATTAAAAAAAGAGGAAAAAATACAGCTTTTCCAACCTTTCGATAAATAATAAAAAAGTATATATTTTTTTAATAGTGCTGGTTTGGTACAAAAATATAATTTATCCATTCGTTTATAGGGCAGTTAAGTAATAATATAAATCTATGACAAAAATATATACAATTTATTTCATTACACTTCTAACCAAGTGCCTACTTAATGCATTTTTTTTTTCTAGAGATTTAATTTGGGTAATCTATGGTAGCGCTACTACACTGGCCTAGCAGGGTGAACTAGAGTGAGGCAACTCTCGATTTGATCCTGAATCGCCTATACCACTCTTCAGGTCTTGAATACCCCATGCAAAAAATCACGTCAATCCGTTGCTCTATCACGATATGATTGAAGGACAAGCCAACCAAGAAACAAGCACACTTTCACATTCATAATATTGAATAGTGATTATACACAATTATCTATGGTAGGTAATTAATTACTAATAACCGATTAGGTAGGTATATCAGAATGGCGATCAATACTAGTAGATATATTATAAGTATCGCATTATTCGGACCAGTTAAGATACGTTGCAGTTATCACAACTTAATTATACAATTTTACCAGATGTCATCAAATTTAAGGGCGTAAATAACAGATATTAATCAAATAATGCAAACAACATTAAAATTAGGATTTAATGGGATAAGTTTAAATAGAACTTCCCGAACGCCAGATGCGACCATGAACTTTGTAATGAATATGTATAGCAGTTATGTTGAATATCATAGAGACGAGAATGTAAACAAACTGCAACTGTAACAGCTTTTAGACACAGATTAATTAGATTGCATTACAGTCTCCATAAAGCAATATTATTAAAAAAATCACACTAATATTTTAAAGGAGAAAGTTTGTATGTGTGTGTGTGTGTATGTTTGTTACTCCTTCACGCAAAAACTACTGGACGGATTGGGCTGAAATTTGGAATGGAGATAGATTATACCCTGGATTAGCACATAGGCTACTTTTTATCTCGGAAAATCAAAGAGTTCCCACGGGAATTTTAAAAACCTACATCCACGCGAACGAAGTCGCAGGTATCAGCTAGTACGTTATAATATACATGCTTATATGCCTTCACAGGATTTTACTGAAATTCATGCAAAACAACATACTGCGAGTATTTTCTAATAAAATGAAAGAGGTACATATTCCTACGAAAAGTGATCACATTTTACTATATATAACTTAATTTTCAAGAGATTAAAGTTATAAATATTGCAGATTAGTTTTATGTTATGTATTTCCTGGACTTTATTCACCTGGATTCATGTTTTCAAAATGCTCCAAAGGAATTTTTCAAATTCTTTTCTTAGTGGGAGTCAACATAAATAGAGAGAATCTACTTGCACATAAATCTCAAGTTATTAGCCCCAGCATTTTAAGCATATTTTACCTAGTATCTAAATTTCATTAATATATTAGTATATTAATTTTCATTGCAATCTAGTCATTAAGTAGTCAGATAAAAAACTGATGAAATCTAATTATGAGATGTAAATTAAACTTAGCGTACCATGTAGATATATATACCTTACCTAGTGAATAATACATGCCTAGTAGGTACTGGTACACGTATGGCCTCGAGCACTTTTGGTGTACCTACCTTTGCTCTATAATTGTTATGTTCATGAACTGAAATTTCTGAACAGAGATTATTATAGTTATAAGCAATATAACAATTCAGTCAGAAAGACAAAGGCTTAGTGAACAAAACTAAGAGCTTAGAGTTTCTTATTATTAAATTACAAAAATTTAATAAGGATTTATTTATACAACATAAATGTAACAAATTGATGAATATAATTTTTGTAAAACTAAAATCATAACCCTTCCTTTCGGCTTTGCCGTAGTCGGGTAAAAATATATATTCATTAGCTATTAGAGAACCACCCCGGCTAATAAGGGAAGCTTATTATTACCCGTACGAAAATAAAATTTAGCCTATGTTACTCAGGAATAATGTAGCTTTTTACTAGTAAAAGAATTTTCAAAATTTTCAAAAGTAGTTTCAGAAACTACCCCTTAAGTACAAACAAACTTGCAAACTTTACCTCTTCATTTTATTAGTATAGATATAATTAGGTATATCATACCTACTTTAAAGTGGTTTACTTAGTGATCGCATAGAAATTTACTTACTTATAAAAAAAGTTTAAAAAATTATAAGCGACAACGTTTTATGTATAAATATTGCGACGAGACATAATAATTCTCCATTACAATATCACGAAACATTCATACGCATACGTAAAGTGCTTTTTTTCTTTTAATCACCACCATTCAGTTCAACACTACGTCAATCATATCATAGCTTTATTCATTCTCGTATAAATCCTTGTACTAAGCACTCCTCGCGGGTACATAAGCACCGCCCTTACGCATTCATGACCTACATAAAACGTGTACTTCTTGATGTTTTCATGCGGCACGGCGTATTGTGCCGTTGAAAGCGAAAGCCTTATTTCTATACAGCGCTTATCGCGAAGGTCAAAATCATTAACTTTCGTGCAGTTTTCATGGTAACAAACTATTGTGTTGTAAAAACCAAGTCATATAAACCGTGAAAACGGTGGTATTTCGTGTTATTTATACAAAAGCCTTAACAAATCGTGGTTACGAATAGGAAAGAAAAATAATTAATCAATGCCGTAAGAATCGTAATGATTGTATTTGCTTAGACTTTTGAGGGGAAGCAGTGACGAGGCATTTCATATACTTGTTAAGTACGTTCAAAAATAAGAAATCCACAAGCGATAAAATATAGCCAACCATGAATTGATATTTAAGGTAGGGTGGTCTGATTGAACCCCGGATTCTAAAGCCTGAATTATAAATTTGATTATGAATGTTCCGTAAAATAAACCTGGTTATATGTCAACTAGCGACCCGCCCCGGCTACGCACGGGTGTTCCGGGATAAAATATAGCCTATACGGATTCGGAAGAATCCCTCTAAGTAATGGTGAAAGAAATTTTGAAATCGGTACAGTAGTTTTTGAGCCTATTCAATACAAACATACAAAAATACAAAGGTTTCCTCTTTATAATATTAGTATAGATAGTATAGATTTACTTGTTATCTTAAACTTTACCTGCACGTTGTGAAAATGACTTTCTTTACTTTAGAAATTAGATGCAATTGCAGCGTAGAGTTCTTGAGTTCCGTTACCAAGATTCTCTGTTATCCAATAAAATCCCAGGTATTTATAGTCATTATCACAAAATAGCAGCGCTGTAAGAGCGAATTTAATTTACATAATTTCTCACTTGCGGCGGCGTCGGTAAACAAAGTGCGCTGTAACGTTCAATTAAGGTCAATTTCGTACAAGTGCTGATGGGTAGATGGATAGGCAAGTACGCGATGAGTTAAGTATTGAGTACATAAATGGGAAATCTTCGTTTGCGCTTGGGGAGAGGGTGGCGTAGTATATGCGATAAACTTTTCTAAAATATAACAAAGTACCTAACTACGCTGCAGTTTAACTACACTATGTAATGTACAAGTAAGAAATTAAACACCTCTTTTTTAGGGTTCTGTAATAAAACAAGGAACCCTAATAGATCGTTGGCTCCATCTGTCCGTTTGTCTGTGTGTCACATCACAACTATGACGTGGCGATCGGTGCGAGCGCGGTCACCACGGCGTCTACTGTCCCGAACTACTGTAGACTTACATTCAAATACTTAAACTATTTGAGTTGTAAGGTTGAAATTTTGTATAACTATAAAAATCTATTACAGATATCAGAGGCATATATGTATAAACATAATTAAATTATATTAATAATATTAGATACTCATCAGCCCACAAAGGATTTTCGTACTTAACGCAGACGGCGACGTAGCAGTGTTACCAATTCATGGCGTTCTTGTGCGGGCGTTTTAAGTTTGCGTTTTTGATTCTGTCAGTTACATACAAAATTATATTGTGTGCACACATTATCCATCCATACTAATATTATAATTGCGAAAGTGTGCCTGTTTGTCTGTCTGCTACCTCTTCACGGGCCAACAACGGTTTAACCGATTCCGACGAAATTTGGTACAGGGTTAGCTTATATCCCGGGGACGGCTTCAGGATATATACTTTTTATCCCGGAAAATCAAAGAGTTCCCACGGGATTCCTAAAAACCTATCCGCTTAACCGATTTGTATGAAATTTGGTACCGAGGTAGCTTGCGTCCCTGTAGTTGACATAGGCATTTTATCCCGGAAAATCAAACAGTTCCCTCGGGATCTTAAAAACCTAAATCCACGCGGACGAAGTCACGGGCATCCTCTAGTTGTTTATATGTAACTGGCAGATCTCAAAAACGCAAACTTAAAACTGCTGATCTGTAGTAAGTGGATTTTACGTATCCTCTTCATTCATAAAGATTAATATTTTTTCTCTCACAAAAACTAGAGGTATTATTACAAATATATTGCGAAGCAACTGAAAGAATCCCAATCATTTTAAATTTATCATCAAGGGATTCGCGTGAAACGAATTTATAAATTTTTATTTATCGAATGGATCGTCAACACTATAAAAGCTTTCATTTATTAGCATCCTTGTGATCATTGCCAGCAATAGCAATAAAGTAGATTTATTAATGTAACAGTTATAGCTAGGTTATAAGGAAATTCCTGAAATCGTCTACTTGAGAAGATTAATACAATATAGGCATGAACCAATTAGCCCATACCTATCATGCGAGTCGCTAATTATTTAGTGATGGCACCTGATCCAGCGAGTAAGTTCATTCGATTTGATCCAATCATATCATGTTACTAAAATAATCACTTAAATATTCTTTTCCCAATCACTCTGTCTGTATTTTATCATATTTTCAATTTTTATTGTTTCGTACCTCAAAAGGAAAAACGGAACCCTTATACGTTGCTGTCTGTCTGTCCGTCTGTACGTCTGTCGTGTTTGTCAAGAAAACCTATAGGGTACTTCCCATTGACCTAGAATCTTGAAAGGCAGTCCTATAGCACAAGTAAAGGGAAATATCCGAAAACTGTGAATTTGTGGTTACATCACAAGAAAGATTGAACAAATAATTAGTATTTTCAATTTTAAGATGACTATACAAAGTGGGGTATCATATGATAAAGCTTTACCTGTACATTCTATAACAGATTTTTAGAATGTAGGTACAGCATTTTTTGATTTATTAGGCAAAATGTCGAAAAAAAAGCCCGAGTACGGAACCCTCAATGCGCGAGTCTGACTCGCACTTGGCTGGTTTTTTGAATTAAACACACTCCAGTTACTTAGGTCTTAAGAACAACGTGCAGTTTTAATTATTTGGCTCCCTCTCTCTCTCTTCAATCGGCCCATTTAGGACATGTGGATCGTGATCACCTCCCTAGCGAGTCAACATCTTACCGTAAATAATGTCAATCCATTGCGTCTTACTTTTAGCCATCTGAACAGCATCCTAGTTTCTTTAAGTTGGTTTGACCACCAGGTTGGGGATCCTCCTCGAGGTCTCTTGCCAACCACAATTAGTTCAATACTTTCATTTCCGCGGCGGATGTCGTGGCCAAAATAGCTAATAGATGCCTTTATGGTATTTTTTTGACAGTCGCGATTGAGTATAAAGGCCGATTCACACCAATTGCGTACACGTGACACGTGCGTAGTGACACTAGTGACGCGCGTAAACCCCTAACACACCGGGTTAAGCATACGTCCACGATTTACGCAAGCGGTGTGCCTTGTTTCATACAGTTCCATACATTACAACGCAATGGTACGCTCTACGTCTACGCTTACGCAGCCTGTGTGAACGAGTTATAAATACAAACCTATGTTAATGTGAATAAACGGTTGGTCTGCGGCCCACGCAGTTTGTTTTCGCGTGAATTTCATGATGTCTAAACTAGCCCTATAAAACTCTGTACAAAGTTGGCTATTTAGTTGCTCATTAACGCCAAGTACTTTTGCCTATTCCGTGGTCTTTGTAAACACGGCATAGTCTGGAGCTGGACGCTGACTACAATTTACTTTCCTTTTACTACAAATTAGACATTGAATAAATAAAGCAGTTTAAACAACATCCACGTCATTCGAGAAAAATGAGCGTGCTAATAAACTATTTAAGTTTGTTAAATACTCGACTATAGCGGGTTTTATAGTCTACAGGACACGGCGATTTCCTTGGCAACTTTTATAAAAAAGTAGCTGCCAAGTAGTAATTTAACCCAAGTTTAACCCCTTGATTAAACAAAAACGTGACTTGGTATCCGACTTCTATGTTGACAAAATTAAAAAAGAGCTGTAACTGGTTTTTGCTTTCAAATACTTTAACAGCTTTATAGGACTCGAATTTTATTTGAAATAGCCCTTCAATACGTAGTCAATGGTTCAAAGCAAAGCAGGAGGTCACAGGTTCCGGTGGTATACATGGTACAAAGCTCGTCACACAGTAATGTGCGACGACTCCCTGGACCACGGTTCCTAGACGCGTTTAGCAGTTTCTTGACTGTACCAAAAGTCAAGTCTAGCTGCTTAATTAACGCAATCGTTTTCTTCTCTTCGCAACTTCTCGCAACTAGGCCACATATCTCTCGCTATGACATATCGCGCAATGTATCGTGATAATAGGAGCTTAGGGGATTGATGTCAATGGTGTGTGATGTTCGGTTTCACGCTACGGTCCGTTGGGCTCACACCACTGTTCGCGTATCGGAAATACATTTTGTAGGTATAGTTTTTCCGATACACCAACTTAGTATTCTGTTTTATGACATCCTCTACGTTTTCATATCAGACAACTTAAAAATTAGACAAAGTATATAATATTTCATATTAGCTGAAGCCCGGGATTTCAACCGCGTGTACTAAGGCTTTTAAAAATCCCGTGGAGCTCTCTTGGAGCTTGAAGAGATGTTAATTAAAACATGGGCTTAGAATTTAGGCTTTAATTATAATTATTTAAATTGATTTACAAAATACAATAGGAGAACAAACTTTACGCGGCGGAGACAAGAGGTAGTAGAATGACAGATGTGTCAGGTGAATACATCGTCTATGGGCTGCGTTCCGTTTTACCAACAGAGCTCTTTGATTTTTTGACATAAAAACTAGTTTGTGTCACTGTACAACTCTATAAAAAAACATCAAAAAAACTCGTCGGTCCGTTGCTCTTGATTCAAGGATCGACCAATAAACTAACAAACTCACTTCCTCTTAATATGAATGGTGATTACTGATTAGTAATAGGCCTTCTTTACAGGCTCTATTTGCTAGGTTATAGACTCTACCACCGCGACTGATTCAGATAACAAATCCTACTGAGCTGACAACAGCAGTAGAGCTTCACCTTCCCGATCTTCTGCAAAGAAGAGATCTTTGCAAAGAAGAGTTATCAAAAGACTGCACTCTTATCCATTTGTATGCATTGTTCTTGGGTTACTTCTTAAGTAAATATTCGCAACGCCTTAGACGTTTTCTAGGAAGAGGAGAAAATTTTCTAGGAATTCTTCTAGGAATATAAAAGTAGGGCAATATACAAAAACGACTCAGTATAAAACCGCCTGTAAAATAGAATTTTCAATTCCAACTTTATGGTATATACGGGGCACGGAGAGCGTCATAAAGTTCTTGGCAAGATCGCGGAATTTCTACGCTTCTGTAATATTGGATTGGGTATACGTTTTACAACAATGAGATTTAAATTCCTGTTTTATTAGGGTTCCGTACCTCAAAATGAAAAAGGAACTTTTATAGGACCACTTTGAAGCCTGTCTATCTGTATGTCTGTCCATCTGTCTGCCACGTCTGACAAGAAACCCTGTAGGTTTCCGTTAATCTAGAATCATGAAATGCAAGAAGTCTTATAGCACAAGTAAAGGAAAAAATCCGAAAACCGTGAATTTGTGGCTACTTAGATCACAAAAAAATGTGTTCATGAACAAAAAAATATATATTAATTAGTTGTTCATGCATACAGTGTTTGATTTATCGTGCAACAAGTAGAAAAAAATACCCGAGTACGGAACCCTCGGTGCGCGAGTCTGACTCACACTAGGCCGGTTTTTAATGTTATTCCGTCACATAATTGCGGAAATCAGCGTAAATAAACCAACACTAATAATACTAGCTTAACTAATACTAGAGCGACTTGTATAGTGTTTTCGTAGAACTAATATACAAACAACATCATCACATACGCTGGTTACATGTTGAGTAAATAAGCAATTCAAACACCATCCACGTAATGGGAACGTAGAGGGTGTACTAATAAACTACCTAAGTGCGTAGTTATTTTGCGACCCGGGCGTCGGGGGCTTCTACATGAGCACAGCAAAGAGTAAGAGAAACGCAGTAGCCCGATACGTTTGATCTCGTGGTAAATGACGACAACGACAGCCCTTCAACATAGGCCTGTCGTAGGGCTAACTACGTAGGCCAGTTTGGGTTGCTCTTTGGTCTTCGTAGAACCTCTGTATGTATGAAAACGGGGCGGTAGCTGCCATTTGGCTTTCCGACAAGAAACATTTTTGAGATGAAACTAATGAAGTTTGCACTTCTACAATTACTCTGACCCCAGGTCTATTTTTGCAGAAGATGGAATCTCGAAACGTCTTAGATTTATGAAATTCAGCCAGGATTTCAAACAGGCTTTGGTATTATCACGATGAAAAAGAAATGCATGTCCCGTCCCGTAGAGCGTGGCTGCGGCCACGTCTCCGTCTCCTTCGTGATCTGCGGTGCGATGACGCATCAGACGAAACACTTCGACTCAACAAATATCATATCCTTATTCTGTGACATATAATAAGTCAGCCGTAGGTAAAGAATTCATCCCATCATGACCTTTCGGGGAAATGAAGTGAAATAAAACTATTTCGAAGTTTTCTCCGCAAGCGAGATCTTTGTAAGCATTTGTTGTGCTTACTGTCTAGGCGTCCTAACTTTGATGTTTAGGAGGTTTAAAGTTTTAAAGTGAGGTTTCAAAGCTAGTGGACAGCTCGTAACGGAGATGAAACTTAGACAATGAAAGTTCGAAAGTACCTAATTTAACGACACATCAATAACTTACAGTCGCTTAGCTGGTTGTTCGACCGCTGACGATAACCGAGAAGAGCTTTAAACTAGAAATGAGCTAGCGACCAACTGTCCTAACAAAGGACAGTTTTATTGTTGAGCGATGAGCGAGTGTGCGACAGGCCCGCCCGTCTTACACCAATAAATAATAATTAATCCCTGCGCGATCTACGCGAGTGTTTTGACTGCCAATAGTGAGTCACTGAGCGATTTTTTTTATAGCTCTTGTCACTACGAGAACTAGTAGAGAGTTTTCGCCGATAGTGTGCACATTAAGCGATCAACTATTACTAAGTATATTTATCTTTTTTACTGGCATGGAATCTTACATTGATTGTAAGTTTCTTGAGCGAGAAAATAGTCGATATCTAGTTGCTTCATCGATGCATAGAAAACGTATCAGATGATTCAGCATCAAGGGTGTAAATTGTGATCTAAATGATCGAAGCACTCAGATCGCGATTGCCAAAAATGTTTCAAATATTGCCGGTTCCATATTTTTTAATTTACTTATAAAAATTATTTACATTGAAAAGTGAACAGAATTAATTAAAGATAAAGGTGGATTCGAAGAAGATGGAGGACGACGAGAAGGCTCTAAAAATAATTCAGATTTTTTCACCAAAATATATAAACAATTCAAACGTTGAGCTAGACTGAAAAATGTTGCAAAGTTTTTCTACTACTGTAATTTTTTAGTCGAGAATGTTGACTCATAAACTCATTCATTATACAAAAATAACTCGCCCGTCCGAGGGCGTGTAGATACTGTGTATTGCTACAGCTGTCGACTGTGATAATATTTTTGTTACCTCAAAAATTGTTAGGAAAAGAAAAACATCCTACATTTTATCCTGACTTTTTTATTAGTCAGTGAGAAACGCAATCACTACGCGTGTGATTTTTAATTCGCATGCCGTAAAATGTGGGGAACCATTAATTTGTTGGTCGCTGGATTTAACAGTTTCCGTCTATACAAGGAACTATTGTATACAAAGAACATTGTATTTGCTTCAGGCTTTAAGAGAAGTAACTATATTCATAACGTGCCACATACAAACGTAATGTGATTATCATTTGAATAAAGGCTAATAAAACCCAATGAAACTTTGTGGACACATTCTAGAACCACCTGTATCTGTGGTTTGCCAAGTTTCCGTTAAAATATTTAGTTTCAAGTTACTCTGTCTCAAGGGTCTAAATACAAATTTTTAAACTTTTTTTTTAATTTTTTTTTTTACGGAAAAACAAACACGGATAATAAATAGTTTTTAAAACTCATCTACGAAATTTCATAAAGAATTTGGAGCAAATTACTGTGTAACTGCATACACAAAAGAGGGCTTTTTAGTAGGTAGGCTATAGTAGGGTAGGTAATGATTACTGAATGGCACATATTTTAATTTCTCAAATAGCTAATAACTACCTCACCGGAAAATGTCATCATTCGAAAGGTAGTTTTAATTACATTTACAAGTAAAAGTACAATTCCATTCTCATAACACATGTAAACTTTTAATCAAGAAATGTATTCGTTATTTAAAGAGAGTTAATTAAAGTGCCGCCATATGCGATAAAAAAACCGCAAAAATTTTAGTTAATTCAACAGTTTTTCAGTTAAGTAAATACTACAATACAACGTTGGCGAGCTTTTATTTTATTTTTGGTTGCCCAGTTGCGGTTTTTTTACAAAAAAAAAGATATAAACTTCAATTAACACCATAGATATCGTCAGTGCGTATAGTGCGTAAGTCATTTTTGGCGAGGTTCAACATTTAAATGCCATTCGATGAAGATCATTGATTTTAGAAGAGAGCCTTTGCTTATTAGAATAGGATAGAATAGAATAGAATAGAATAGATTTTTATTCAAATAAACTAAGAAAACTATAAAATAAATTAAGATATCAAGATAGTCTGAGATGAAGATAGTTCACCCGTTTTCTTTCGACCAATCAGAATGATAGCATCTTTTACTTCGTCAATTACTTAATTTTTTAAACCTTTTTTCAAAATATTATATATATACCCAGGGTTTCTAACGAATATTTTATACAGTTTCAAGGTTTCATTACTCTTCTTTAAAGTAGACCTCTTGACTTACGCAATGCTAGAACTTCACTGATGATAGCTAGGTTAAATAATTTGTATAACTAATGAGATTAATTTACGGGACACTATGAATATATCGAGGTATAGTAACACAGTGGTATTTCATCATTTTTAATTAAATGTATATTTAAATTCATTAAAAATACCAAATTTTGCAATGCCCCAATTAAAACGATTCGCATTTAACATTTTCACAGTGAAAAAATAATATAAGTATGAGCTGAAATATTTTTCATGACAAATTTCCTTGTATATATGTATTATTTCTGTATCTAATATTAATAATAATAGCAGTAAATCTCTACAAAAAGGCACGAGTAAGCTGGATCATTAAAACCGACTTCTATAAAGCTTGCAGCTAATGGCGAAACACGTCGTTTAATCCTCTTTAACAGGATTTAACTTTTTTAGAGTTCCGTACCTCAAAAGAAAAAGAAACCCTTGTAGGATCACTTCGAAGTCTGTCTGTCTGCCTTCCTGTATATATGTCTGTCTGTATTATATATTATATATTAATACTATATTATAGCACAAGTAAAAGAATAAATCTGAAAATCATGTGGTTAATTTTGATCCTCTATAGCATCAGGATTAAAAGGTAGCTACCCTATGGTAACAACCTTTTAATTTTTTTTTTTTTGTGGTGTCAGGAATTGAATTCAGAAACTTTTATGAGACCATCTCACAAATTTTTAAAGTATTGTTTTTTTTAATTTTCGAAGAAATTGAAGTACCTACATATCAACATTATTAGTGACACTAGATGTATTGCAAATACCAATGCACCTAGATGCATGCAAAATGGATATCAAATATCCCATCTAATTTACAAAAGTGCTAACTGTAATCCATTATTTCTAGAAAAATAAAGTAGGTCAATTGTACATAGCAATCTAATATGTATGATATCACTCTGTAACATAGTAATTCCAATTTTCACCACGAATGTTCGGAACACGTCATAATATTCTTGGCGTAAAAGAGATTTCCATTCTTACAAATTCTATACAGTGTTCACCGTCTCGTCTGTTAAATTATATTCCACAATATGTTTCACCTTTCTAAAAGCTAAATCTATGTGCATTGTAGCGGTATTGACAGGATACTCAATGCAGAACCAAAATGCTGAAGATGGAAAATTGAAAATTGGACATGTTAGGTACTTTTAGAAGTCACTTGTAGTTCAGTCGTGGGTTTTCATTGACAGTGAAATTGAAATAAACTCTGTCGCATTAAATTTTGTGCTTGGATATTAGAGCAGCGATAGTTCCGAGAACTGATATTATACGTATTACAGTAATAAGTAAAAGTAAAGTAAAATATTCTTTATTGTAGGTACACCTTTCAGCAAAGGTTGCCTGGTAGAGATTGCTCTAAGCAATAAGGCCGCCTTTGCACACAATTGTTTTTCCTGTTTTCTTCCTTCTGTGTTGTTCGTTTACATGTTTTTTGTGCAATAAAGACTTCTATCTATCTATCTACCTTTACATATAAATGTATTACAAACATAGATTTTTGTACAATAGGTGGCAAGGCTATCGCAAAAATAGCGATCTATTCCAAGCAACCCTAGGGAAATAGGGAGGGATAGTTAAATTGTTATTCGCTATTTTGAATTTCAATTCAGTTATCACAATCGATTTTTTAAGTAAACCTACTATTTAACCTTGAAACATTTCTAAGCGTCTAGTATTGCATGTTGCGGCTCAATTTGGATTAGAATTACCCAAAATACTTCCTTAATCTCAAACCAGTCACAAGCATAACCTTGTTTCCTTCGCCTACTAGATGTATCGACCCGATAGGGATGTTTTGTGCCAGTGCACAAGGCCGATAAAATTGGATGGCCACTTTATTATAAAACCACTTAGCTCCAACCTCTTAAGTTTATTAATATCAGCTGTACGGCCTACGTTAATGCAAAACTTTTGGAACTAAGACACTACTACTATTACTAGCGCACTGATCTTGTAAGTGGAAGGTTTTGAGTTCGATTCGCGGCACGGGATTTTGTAATTAATCATTTCTGAATTGGCTGAGATCTCGTTTGGTGACAGACTTTGGTTGTGGCTAAAGCTTAACAGGGCTCTCTCCGTCACTCGCTTCATACAATCGTAGTTCCAATTTCATTTGAATATTAAGCAACCAAAGTCCATGAAATGCAGACATATTCTAGAAACTAATATCTATGTCTGTGGTTTTCCAGATTTCTGTTAATATATTCGGTTTCAAAGTTACGCGGTCTTAAAAATTCACATACAAATCTTTGAGCCCCTGTAATTTTAAAACTACATATTTTTAGAAAAATCTAAAACACCACAGACACAGACAGATATTAGTTTCTAAAATATGTCTGCAAAATTTTATAGACTTTGGTTGCTTAATATTCAAATGAAATTGGAACTACGATTGTATGGAGCAAGTGACGGAGAGAGCCCTGTTAAGCTTTACCGATCTAGCCGTGTCGCCAGCGATTTAGCGTTCCAGTACGATGCTGCCTAAAATCCGATCTCGAGCATAGATTCGATAAAAAACCGTCATATTAATTAGTGTATAGTCATAGTAAGAAGTCTTATGCATCGAGTCTCAAAGTAACAAATAAATCATAAAAAGTTGCGATATGTATATTATTTTGATGCAACGATCTCGTTAAAACACTTCAAAGTGGTAAAAAGTTTCGCTTGTGCTTTTCAACTAACATACTCGACGTAATATACCTACACAATTAGTACTAAGTTCACTCTAACTAAAATCTGCGGGCACTGCGTCATTTCACAGGCTGACCGCTAATAACGTTGTTGGACGCTCGATGTAATTGGGAATTCAGAAGCCCTAGTGTAACTTTTCAATATACTTACGTGACATTTTGTCATTTTAATATGGATCCTCAGACGCCGTAATTTTGGAACTTCGACTGGACATGCTTTGCAATAAATTACTGGACACTGCCGACCTTCACGCTAAACTGATTGCTAACTCCGTCTATTTGACCATTTGACAGACAAACTTTACTTGCAACGTTCATTCAGCACTTTTAATTTTAAGTGATTACGTAATTCCCATTTCACCAACGTAATAAGTCTTATCCAAGAATAGATATTGTCGCAGGGTTTCAGTACAAAAACCTGTCATTGCGCCCAATTTATTCCTCAATTAAACGTCACTCGACACTTAGTTTCTGCATATACAAGTGTAAATCAAAAATTTATAATACCCCCGACAAGTGAAGGTTACTACAGTAACTAGAAAAGAGCTGATAACTTTCAAACGGATGAACCGATTTTCTTGGATTATAGCTAAGAACACTCTTGATCAAGCCACCTTTCAAACAAAAAAAAACTAAATTAAAATCGGTTCATTAGTTTAGGAGCTACGATGCCACAGACAGATACACAGATTCACATGATAAACTTATAACACCCCTCTTTTTGGGTCGGGGCTTAAAAATCGATAAAAAGCCCTTAAAAACCCATAATTATTATTTTAAAAACTCCGATTTAAGAATAGGTATCTGAAAATTGTAGTTGAGTTAGTTTTCTAGAAAATACTAAGTACAAATTTTTCCCCACCTTACTTTACAGTTCTTAGCCCCTATTATTTAAAGGAATACGTGTGAGACTGCATCGAATTTAGCCCTTAAAACACCATAATTATTATTTCAAAAACTCTGATTCAAGAATAGGTATCTGAAAATTGTAGTTGAGTTAGTTTTCTAGAAAATACTAAGTACAAATTTTCCCCCACCTTACTTTACAGTTCTTAGCCCCTATTATTTAAAGGAATACGTGTGAGACTGCATCGATTTTCCATTTGGCCTGCTCTATTCTCAGTGCCGGGATTACGTACAAGATTTTTCACAGTACGCGCTCCGAGTATCACATTTAGAAAAATAACGCAAGATAAAAACCGAGCAAATACTGTAACAAAAGTGAACAAAAATGTAGCTGATATTTTTCCGAACGTCATAGAAATAATAATATTATAACTCTTAGATATTGAATTATATTTTTATTTCACTTCGGAGTCGTACAATAGTTTCCGTGAAAGCTGATATTTATCTAGTAACCAATTTGTTAATGACTAGCTTTTGTTTTATTATTGTTCAACACAGCTGAAACAAAGAAATGAATATAAAATTGAATATAAGTTACTGTATTTAATACTAATTTATATAAAAACTAACTGACCCGTCTGTTCTAGTTTCACTCGGAAGGATTTGGAGGTCTAGCCCACTATTAAATAGGTATGCGTCTATTCTCAGAATGGGAAGGGTTTAGACTTTAGGTCATAGTAGGCCACGCTGGCCAAGTGCAGATTGGCAAACCTTAGTCACTTTTGAGAACATTACGGAAAACCCTCAGGCATGCAATTTTCCTCGGGATGTTTTCCTTCAGCGTTTAAAGTAAGTGATATTTGATTTATTATAACGCACATAGCTCCTACAAGTCAGAGTTGCGTGCTCGGGATCAAACTCCCAACCTTCCGAATAGGAGACGGACTTTCTAACTACTAGGCTATCACCGCTAATTGGAGGATCTACGTTATAAAAAACTTAAGTTTAAATTTTAAGTTTCTAAACTCAGTGGTCATAGGTTTGAACTGTACGTTGACTGTATATCGGTTTCTACTTTTATAAGTATACTAGAAGATGCCCGCGGCTTCGCCCGCGTGGGTTTCGATTTTTTAAAATCCTGTAGGAACTCTTTGATTTTCCGGGATAAAAAGTAGCCTATGACCTTCCCCGGGATGTATTCAATGTCTGTACCAAATTTCATTAAAATCGGTTCAGTGGTTGGGCCTTGAAAACGTAGCATACAGACAGACAGACAAACAGACACACTTTCGCATTTATAATATTAAGTATGGATTTAGATTTTACAATTTTAAAGAACGTTTAGAATTTTAAAATAAAATCTGGTTTATTTGCATCGTGAAATCAGAGAGCTTTTAAAACACTTCGTAGATAAATTCTTGGTTTTAGGCTTGGTAACAATATCTGGGACTTATATCACAACCAATAACACTAACTAAATCCATCGGTTGTGAGGTTTCCCAAGGAAGTCAATGACAGACGAGTTCCAATTAATGTTATTAAGAATATCTACCGACGACCAAGTCAACTCGATCACGTAATCAAATTGAGTCGCAATCCGGAAATATTCACTCATTGGCAATTTGTGGGACCGCCGGTCATGCTCAGATTTTATCCTCAATATACAGGTTATCTATATCTTAGAGAGATAAATTCAATTTCTGTTATTTGATAGATCACTTTATATTATTTTTAATAGGTATAAGTTAGGTTAGAGTACACTGTCGCATTAGGACTTCCTGTAAGGACAGTGTACATTATGAACAAATAAAATAAAATAAATTGTCACAAAGACATTTTTAAATTATCTTGAGAGAAACTGAGATAGATATGTTTATGCTGATCGCACATTACTGCAAATCCGTATGTAAAACGCAAAGTAGATTTCAATAGGTACTGAAAATTATTTATCAGCCACATATTGCTGGATTACTATTTTCAAACTGACATCAATCACAACCCATATTATAAATGCGAAAGTGTGTTTTTGTTGGTTTGTTAGTTTTTCCTTCATGCACGTCGCGACTGAGCAAACGAATTGATGTGTTTTTTTGCATGGTTAGGTATAGTTAAAACCCTGGGGAGTGACATAGACTACTTTTTATCCAGGAAAATCAAAAAATTCCCACATTTTTTTTATATACTAACTTTACAATTTAACAGAATGACGACAAGAGCACGAGTTACCTGGCATGCAGTGGAGGCATCCTTAACAGGGCTCTCTCCGTCACTCGTTTCCACTCGTTTCATACAATCGTAGTTCCAATTTCATTTGAATATTAAGCAACCAAAGTTCATGAAATTTTGCAGACATATTCTAGAAACTAATATCTGTGTCTGTGGTGTTTTAGATTTTTCTAAAAATATGTAGTTTTAAAATTACAGGGGCTCAAAGATTTGTATGAAAATTTTTAATACCGCGTAACTATGAAACCGAATATTTTAACAGAAATCTGGAAAACCACAGACATAGATATTAGTTTCTAGAATATGTGATTGATAAATTGGTGATTTTCCTTTGGCCAGCACAACAGAAGAGTTCTTAGAATCTCCCTGGAAGGATTCGGTCGCGGCTAGTTACCACTCTATTATCAAGACTACAATTAAATTACTCCAATATTGTATCACGTAGAATCACAGGAGTGCATACTTAACAAGAAGCTATGGTGTGCGGCTAATTAGAGTTGCTCAACTTAGATTACCTAGCTTAACTTGTACGAAGTTTCGATTAGTAGGTATCTCTGTTCCTCGGTAAGTCGATCCAGCTTAGACCAAGTTGGTCTTCCTCTCTTTGATAAGCCATACAATCTATGAGTATATTTACTACAATTACTACAAACAATATTCAATAACAAAATAGGATCAACCAGGGTAGTAGTTTTCATGACACAATGAATATTATTATTATTGATATGCATAATTATTAATCAGGGAGTGGAAAAATTTATGTTTTGTGATGGTCTGTTTTATTTTGTTTGTATTGTAGAAGTACTTAATTGTAAATATATTTCAAAAATACCAATTCTGAATTCAGTGAATATGTTGCGAAGACATACTTAGTGCAAGAAACGATATTATAAATAGGTTTAGTGACAGTTTTTCAACTTAGTACCTTACCTTAGTAGAGTTTTATAGGTTTTAGAAGAAGAAGCATTAGAAATTTTTTAAATAAAGTGTTTATATTTACGTACATGTAAAATTAAAATTACGGTGAAATAGACGTTAATAGTTTTGGTCCTGATGACTCAACGAATTTCAAATAATTAGGACTTAAAGAAAACAACAAACAATCATGTGGATATTATAGCACTAATCTTTACTTATAATAATCTTTTCTAAAAAAAATTGCCTATTTTTGTGAATCACGAACAGAACAGAATTGCTACGCACGTAGCTCTACCCGTAGCAAAGAAGCGCCCGTAGACAGCAAAAGAAAATAAATTAAATAACTATAAAACTTTATTAACTGGTATTTACTTGCGTAAACAATTTCATTGTATTTCAATTGTACTTATAATAAATTGCATACTGATATAATATGAAGCTTATGCAGATACCATTAGTTAAAAAAGGAAATACGAAAAGTTAATACGTAAGAACTCAACCATCTTGCCAGTTTTCGACATGCTATTGCCAAAATGCAATTTAATACCATAGGCATCTGCGAAAGGTACGTAATATAACCTTGAAAGTCAGCCACGTCGCTTTCGGCTCGCCAATTCATTATGGCCATAAAAATTATAGCGTATGAAATTCCTACCCTAATCCTCCACACAGAGAACAAAGCAGGCCAAATGGAAAATCGATGGAGCCCTCACACGTATCTCTTTAAATAATGAGGTTGAAACACGGCAAAGCGGAATGGAGGAAATGATTGTTATTTTTGTACCGAGGCAATTCAATCGCTTGTCGACAATTCATTACTTCTGAATAACATTTTCAGGCAGAAGTTAAATTTTATAGGCATTAAGTGATGATGATGTTGTTTCTTTCAACCTTTCCGATGCCTTTCCGCTATTGTGGTTCTTGACCGATCTATGACCGTGGCACCGAATTTCTGATTATTAAATTGTGTTCGTGGCAATCGTAGTTGCTGTTAATGGCTCATAATAACATGCTATCGTAATACTGGTTCCAAAATAACTGTATATTAACCCAGTGTGAATGAAAGACTGAAGCCATCTCGAAAATCTAGGATTCACAGACATCAAATCAACGAAAATCTGGGTCAAACTCGAAACATATTCCCGACATAATTTGCTAAAAGGCTGTCTGTAGGGATATTTCAAAGCAACGGATTTATTTCTAATCTTTGAAATATTGTAAAAGAGATGAGCTGCACGTAGGAGTAGGTAGGTACAATCATATTACGACGATTAAGTATTACATATAAATATTAGATACGTAATGTTTATCATTAATTGTAGGCATGTATAGATAGGGCTAGTAAAGATTTGATAATATTATATAGGTGACGCATGAGTAGCTATGCGATAGGTTCTATTACAGAGGGCGCCTTCAAATTTGCCGTGCGGGTGCAGCGCTGTGACCGCGCGGCTTTGTAAGCCGCGCGGTCCGCACCGCAACCGCAGCTCGGGTGTAACGTTGCAGTAGCGCGTTTTTATTAACCGACTTCAAAAAAGGAGGAGGTTCTCAATTCGTCGGAATATTTTTTTTTTCATGTATATTTCCCGATTACTCTCAGTCCCCTGGACCGATTTTCAAATTTTTTTTTTGTTTGAAAGAGTATACTGTGCAGGTGGTCTCATATAAATTTGGTGAAGATCTGATGAATGTCTTCGGTGATGGAGAACAGAACTCCTCAATGGATAAGAGCAAATTGCTCGCGATCAGTGTGATAGCTTAGTAAACAGAACGCTAAACCACTTGGCGGCACGGCTTTGCTTTTAGGGTGGTAACTACTAACTAGCCGTAGCCAAAGCCTCGCACCAGACAAATTAGATAAATTTAGACAAAAAAAGAGGAATTATGTTAAAACAGTAGGCACTTATAACCATTTGTTACATATAACAAATCATCGCAAAGGAGCATCAATCATACTCGCACCTATAGGTACGTAGGTAGACAGATAAAAGTATCGCAAGATCAATAAGTACGTACATGTAACGAGTGAGCCCTTGACCGCTCCATCATCCATTCATGTCACTGTTTGTCCAATCGCTCAAAATACCACGCTGTTGTGACATACTGTGACTCGCAAGATTCCTCAAAATATCTCGCAGTAATCAATACCAACCCGAGTAAAGTAGTTACGAAGAAAATACTCCTTTGGCACTAACGAGTAAAGGCTAACCGGTTTATCGAAGCAAAAGCACCGAAGTCAAACTATTGTGCTTGAGCTCATACTGGCGTTTGAAGCAGTCATCACTGTGACGTTCCCACTAGATTTCAACATGGGATTATTCATCTCGCGCAAAAATTATTATTAGAAAACCCCTCGTGTGCTTTAGGCATACCTGACTCTATTGGTTATGTTGCTCAACGTCCTACGAACTAAAAAAGCTCCCCCTGTCCTCGACTTTATCTTTCAGCTAATTTACCTTTGCATTCCGTCTGAAACCTTACTAAACATGATTTTGGATGATTTAACATTAATTTACATCGGTAAAGTACCTGAACCTTCAATTTACTAATTCAATTAATTAATTTATTACATGATACAACTTTGAAATCGGCTTAAATTAATGATGTCAAGTTATTTTCGGAGGGATATAATAGTAAAAGGTCAAAAGGTGAACCAAAGCGATTTAACAGTATACCTGGCAAAGTTTGAAGGAAAATTACTTGTACAAATGTTTGGGTATTAATTTTACCAATAAAATCGTGTTTTAAACTTGTTCGTGAATGCAAAGTCACTGGACCGTTTCTGACCAACTTTCGAAATTCGAAAGCACTTAGTCCAGATCTTTTGCTCTAATTAAAAAAAAACTAATTGAACGAATTATGCATAATTACTGGACCGTTTAAAAAAGAACTTTCGAACTTCGAAAGCACAAAGTCAAATCCTGCTTTAATTTTGAGCAAAATCGTAAGCGCCGGCACAGACGAAGTCTATGCAGTTTATATAGTTACCCTAACTTGTAATAACCACAATCTTGACATTGGCTAATCTGTGTAAAGCCAGACGAGAGAAAAAACTTACAAGCCCGGCAGTATCAGAATAAAAGAAAATCTAGCACTAGCAAGTATGTATGTGCATGTCCGACAGCACATATACCTACCAAATTAACCTTTTGGTAATGCAATCACTGCATTGACACTTCACAGTGACCGAGTTTGTACGCCCCGTGCATATTGATTTTAAGCCACTCGACTATTGTGTGAATCGCTAGCATTTAACTGATGAAGGACGCTATTACCCAGACACTATCCATATTGATGAGTTTCCAGTTCCAGTGACCTACTGAAAAAGTTCTTTTTTTAACAGACTAAGAAACTTTTATATAATAAATGTTTTTTTAAGTATTTATTTAATAAAAATAGGTATATTAGGTTTAACTTTGAGAGTAAAGCTTTGAGGTTTTAAGAATAAAGCTGTTAGGTAAGTATACCACCAAAGATCTTCCAGGATGCACAGCGACCCACTAAAAGAATTGCTTCATTTTCATAGCTTAGCTCTTTTAACCCTTTTTCACCAGAGTTTTAAGAACAGTAACCTGAGTGTGAACTAGTATTGAGGATACTATGCAGGGTCTAATAGTGAGGAAATAAAGTAGCAGCAATAACTTGAATAAAACCGAAGGGTTACACTTGAACAAACCGCGCTTTAAATATTGAAAGGGTATATAATTTTAGGTTTCCCTCGAAATAACTTTCATTTTATTATCAATTTGGCACGAGAGCTTGCCAAGTTTTGAACTTTTCGAGGCTTTAAAATTACCTGAAAATGAACAGTGACAACATCAAACGAAAATAATCATCCAACCTTTGCCAAGAGAGAGCAGGTATATAGGTGAAAGGTCAACAAAAGCGATAACCGCGGTTTATTGAAGGAACAATGAAATTTTAAACCGACTTCATTAAAATAGATATCAAGAGTCTCACGACACCTTTTTGTGAACGAAACGTTCATTAGAAACGACTTAGCTATTTCCAGGAACTTAGTTCACGTAGAATTATTTATGTTTTGCTAATTACGACCCCTGTATAATATTATTGTGGCGTATGTCCGTATCCAGAACGTAAGTCATTTGTGTGCTACGACTTCGCCCGCGTGGATTTAGCTTTTTCGAAATCCTGTGGGAACTCTTTGATTTTCCGGGATAAAAAGTAGCCTATGTGCTAATCCAGGATATTATCTATCTTCATTCCAAATTTCAGCCAAATCCGTCCAGTAGTTTTTGCGTGAAGGAGTAACAAACATACACACACACACACACACACATACAAACTTTCGCCTTTATAATATTAGTGTGATGTGATGAAATATAAGCACCAAGTCAAATGTATTTTATTCATATTTTATTGATATGTAGACTTGCGGAATATGCTGTTAAACCCAAATATCTAATCTTGTCTAAAGCCTTGAATTATTGTTCCTTGAATGAACAAAGGGTTTCCTCCGATATCTCAATAAAATCTATCTATGTTTGACTTTTCGGGTGGAAAGCTAAAGTTGTGTTTAGTAAGTAGGTATTTGTTGTAGAGATTTCCTACTTGAAGATTCTTTGCTTTATTGAGCTGATGTTTTCCGGAGGTTTTTCGTTCGTATTTATTGGAAGTGGGCATTTCTGGATCCTGTTTTGTGTGCTACTGTTATTTTTTATGCACCAATATTTCTACTCGACTCGTCGTCACTCGACATGCCATACGACCATACATCTGAGCTCAGGCTGCAGGCAAGGCACGACCCCGGTATGGTATAGCATATTACAATTTATGTCAATGTCATGCAACACATGACCATTTTCGCTGTGCACTATTTATTATTATGCTCTTTCATGGGCATGACCTAAAGTAAATGTTGCCTAATTAAGTACATATTTGTACTAAGTTTATGTTTCACTTTTGATTCACTTTTTTTGCAGTAGGTAGGTGCCAGAATAGTGCAACGGAGGAGTTAACCATCGGTGTTGATCTTTCCAATTTCAGTTCTCTCCTTGACAATTGAGCTATTGCGACTTAATTTATTTAATCTTTATTTTTAGAGATTATTCGCTTGGCGAAATGTTGCACATCAAAATATATTGTCAGTATTTTCATGTGATAAAACAAGAACATATTCGCACCCTTCAGGTGTTTACCCAAGTAATGAGGACAAAACCGCATTTGGGTGTAATTAATGAGGTGCTATGCGGTTTATATCGATATAATTCACGCAGAATTCTTGGGCCTCTTGGCAAAAGGTTCAAAATAGGTACCTATTAGGATTATTTGATTTCCTCTTTTACTACACGACTGCCCAAAAAGAAGTGTACCTACTGATATTTTCAGGGTCCATAATATTATATGCGTGTACTATGTGTTTCTTTATTTCACCATAACATCTAAATGCCTGAAGAGATTTGAATGCGTGGAGCATCGTTAATATCCTTACATCATCCTGATTGACATTGGCTATAAGTTTTTGAAAAAATATCAATATATGGGCAATATGGTGCCATTTTCAAAAAAAAAATTGGTTAAGATAAATAGACCGTACGTTAAATTTTATCTACAATAATGTAAAAAAAAAAACTATTAAAAATCCACACAAAAAAAAAGTTATATTTTTAAGAGAAACCTTTTTCTTTTAGGTCAATATCCCCAAAAAAGGGTTTAGTATTTTCAACTTGCCTCAATAACTTAAATCGTGGAAAAACCCCGCTCGAACAGTTTTCCCGTTTTTAGAGTTCCTTACCTCTATTGTCCGTAGGTACATCTGTCCGTCCGCTTGTCTGTCAGCGGGCTTGCATCTCATGAACCGTAACAGGTTAGAGATTGAAATTTTCACAGAGTGTGTGTTTCTATTGCCGCTTTGACAAAAAATAGTACAAAATCAAAATGACAAATTTCAAAATGACCACCATGCAAAGGATGCAGTGATTTTTTAAAAGTAGGTATATATAGTGTTATATCTTTTACGATGGTGCGGAACCCTTTGTGAGCAAGTTCAACTCGTACTAAACCAGTTTCTTATTAATCGCATTTAACCCTTTCATAGTTTGATGTCAGAAACAGCCCCTTAGTTCTTATAATTCCTTTTTAGTCACTGTTTTTGTAGGTAGGTAGGTAAAATTACTTGGTCCATTGTATTTTACAGCTTTTTGTCTGCTACGAGTGGTTTTTCACATGAGCGAGCAAAGAGCGATTGCGATAGATGAGGGACGTCAATGGTTCCGTTAGTGGTATAGCCTCAATGCAAAGAGATCCAATCGTCAATTGTCAATCTGTGGATTTGTTCAGTGACGCTCAACGTTTCAATAAAATGGCTCTTCCAATATCTTCCAGTCTTTTGTTGAGTGTAAAATAAAATGCGCCCAAACAAATATCTGTAGGTACTTATTTAAATCTGTATTTTAGTATTTTGTTATTTCAATAAGATACACATGGATACAGTCACAGTTCACATAGTAGATGGTGCCAGACACCCTTAAGCTTTTGAACTTTAAGGGCTTCTGGCAGAGGGTTGCCACGACAGTAAGTGTCTGGCAATGCATGCGTTTCAAATAGTAGGCACCTACCTATTCCGAAGAAAATATTAAAAAAAATTGACGTTATACTCTGACGTAAGATTTTTTACACCTTTACATCCAAACTTCATAGTCGCTGATCATCCTCCCTGTGTTGGGGACAATACGCAGAGAAACTTTCAGCTTTTATAAAATAACGAAGGTCTGGCATTCGCTGGCTCTCTCTCTCTATTTCGGTACATTTACACCTTTTACGTATGTCATACTGTTTACTGTGAAAGCTTACACTACACTCACACTTCTATACTCAAATACTATCCGAACAACAATAACCAGAATATCGTTTGAACCCTTTTTGCAATCTCAGTTTCTAATAAATTCCGACAAAAGCGCTAGGTTTTCATACCTCCCCAAACACGCAGAAATGGGATAAGCAAAATGTACCCAACGCTATTACCTTGCGGTTGGGTCATGCCGAACCAAACATAGATATTTATATACCAGTATATACATACCCGTCATTTTTAGAGCAAAGACGATGTTTCGATGTAATAAACTACGTTGAGATACTTACGAGGTAAAACGAGGTAGGTCATTGTACTGTACTGTAATATTTTTGTACTGAGACCGTTTGAAAGAAAATATTAGACAAATCTTTTGGGATGTGAAAACTGAAAAGGGACAAACTGACTCACTAACTATTGACGTATCAACGGCCAGCTCAAAACACTGGGTCTAGAAACTTGAGATTTTACATGTAGGTTCTCTGTATAATAGGTCTATAGAGTAATATTATACTTATATTTTCAGAAATTCCAGCCAAGCGAAACCAGGATAAATCAGCTAGTGTGACTATAAATGTGAAAGATTAGAGGTTTGTTACTTCTTCACACCACTACGAATGATTTAGATTGGTTAATGCCCTGAATTTGACTTATAAGCTACTTTTTATCTCGGAAAATCAGAGCTCCCGTGGGATTTTGAGAAAACCTATATCCATGTGGACGTAGTTGAGGGCACAGCTACAGAAGTTTATTTATAAATTCATTTCTTTAACCCCCGACCCAAAAAGAGGGGTGTTATAAGTTTGACGTGTGTATCTGTGTATCTGTCTGTGGCATCGTAGCTCCTAAACTAATGAACCGATTTTAACTTAGTTTTTTTTTGTTTGATCGAGAGTGTTCTTAACTATAATCCAAGAAAATCGCTTCAGTCGTTTGAAAGTTATCAGCTCTTTTCTAGTTACTGTAACCTTCACTTGTTGGGGGTATTATAAATTTTTAATTTACACTTGTTTTATATTAATTTTAACCAGTGCTCTTTAACTCTTCTCATTATACTTGATCTTACTTGTGGCACTTTTAAAGCTAGCTAGAAATCATACAGAAGTGCAACATGGCAGAAATGGATCGAGGTGCAATATCATTACGGCGTAAGCTTGTATAACAAAGAAAGAAACATTAACGTCTCGTTCAAAACAGAGCAACGTAAATAAAGAGAGAAAATAAATGAGGCTGGACACACGTAAGCCGTTAGATAGCGAACTTTATCTTAAGCAGTTTTCCACATCTCTTGCTTAGAAATGGGCGGCAGCGGGTTTAAAGATTATCATGATCTTTGGTTTTGTGAAGAACCAGTTCAAACATATTGTAGGAAACGTTTTCGTGAAAAAATGGTATAAAATGGCAAATGCAGTTCGTAAAAGGTTTGCTAAATACTATAATATGTCCAAACCAAACGTCATAAGTTTAATAATAATAAAGTTGTAGTCATAAATCTAAAATCCGTCGTTCAAATAGGTGAGGTTAGCATTCGTCACATCTTTTAATGTATCTATTCTAATTATATTGTATAGTGTGAAGTAATAAAACTAAACTCTTTGGAAATCATCTCGGTATGTATTATGTATTTCTCGGAAAAAATGCTTTGCAGAATTTAACAATGGTTATTGAATACTTTCCAGAACGCCTATGTACGAGTAGGAAAATGCGCTCCAATCGGGTTTAATTTGACTCGCACTCAATCTCCGTGTCTATTGTAACCCACATACTCTTGCAGACTTAAATTTTATTATTATTCAATAATATGATCTAAATTCTAACGTTTCACGTCTCCCATAATCCGGTTTTAAACCAGGCCGCAAGTGGTAGAATTTAAAAACTAATAAAATACTATAGTAGGTACTAATACTAGGCATAGACTGTTTTTTTACATATAGTCCCATAATGCTCAATGTTACAATTGTCGTCGAAAAAAAAAATAGAATATTTTAATAGTAATATATCACAAGGAATATTTTTATAAAAGCCCTTTTGAAAAACATAAAAGTAAAAGGTTCTGTATCACAAAGAATACCTGTGAACGGAAACTTTACATTCTCAAGGATTACAATTCTTTAGCTACATTAAAACTGTATAATTTACTGTTCCGTTTCTTACAAAGACATTCTTTTCATTCCGTTTGTGTGTGTTGGAATACATAAAACCAAGGTAAAATGTATGAAAGAATTTTTAAAACATTGGTTCTTTTTCTTGCAAACGTTTTAGGTTGCTCGTAGATTGTTCTTGCTAAAAAAAACCGGCCAAGTGCGAGTCAGATTCGCGCACTGAGGGTTCCGTACTCGGATATTTTTCCAACATTTTGCACGATAAATCAAAAACTATTATACATAAAAATAAATAAAAATCTGTTTAGACTGTACAAGTAAAGCCCTTTCATATGATAACCCACTTGGTATAGTTATCTTACTTTGAAAATTGAAACACGTTTTAATTTTTATTTTAATGATGTAACCACAAATTCGCGGTTTTCAGATTTATTCCTGTACTTGTGCTGTAAGACCTACCTACCTGCCAAATTTCATGATTCTAGGTCAACGGGAAGTACCCTATAGGTTTCTTGACAGACATGACGGACAAACAGACAGACAGACAGACAACGAAGTGATCCTATAAGGGTTCCGTTTTTCCTTTTGAGGTACGGAACCCTAAAAAAGATTCCGACGAATTGAGAACCTCCTCCTTTTTCGAAGTCGGTTAATAACTATTCAGTTGCTATCTCGGCTCGCCACAAATCGCCATATTGCTGTGGTAAGCCGCTAGCAGTACCTAGTAATGGTCACGTTTGTGGAGTGCTGTTTTGCCGTGTGATAAAACCACCAGCAAAACAAAACTATCATTTAGTTTTTAGGCTGTGATCATAAAAGTACCTACTTTAACTATCGAAGTTAGGTAATCTATGAAGTACCTATAAAAACCTACCATAAGATGATGCGGGGACTTCGTCTGTGTTGGTGTTAGCTGGCGGGCGTGCTCTGCCTTTTTGGAGTGTTTTTTTTTTTTTGTTAAAACTGACTGGAAAGCGCTCTAAGGGGGTGCCGTGCGTGTGTCGGCGAGCACCGGCACAGACGGGGTCCATACTTGTACAGTTTAACTAACTTGTTACAAATAACTACAAACTTGACATTGGCTAATCTTTGTAAAGCCAGACGAGAGAGAAAAAAAAAGAGAGATGATGCGTAAAAGTCACCAGAGACTTAGAAGTGCAAAATGTTTTTGTGACAAAATGCGTTGCATGCATTTTGTAAACTCTGTACTTAATTTAGGTATGCACATAATTATTGCATAACAAATTCGTTCGCGTGAATATCTATGTTTTTTAGAAATCCCTTTGATTTATCTGTTAGTTATGTTAATTCAAGGTAAAAGCTATCTTCGTTCCCAAACAAATCGGTTCAGTAAAATTGTAGCGTAGGAGTAACTTTTGACATTTACAATATTAATTTCGTTTTTGGGACTTCGTCTGTGGTGGCGATTGCTGGCGCGCGTGTTGTGACTTTTTGGAGTGTTTTTTTGTTAGAAGTGGCCGGTTTTTGTGTTCTGCTGGTGTTTTTTGGTGGTGGAACTGACTGGGAAGCGCTCAAAAGGGGCGCCGCGTGTATGTCGGCGGGCGCCGGCACAGACGAAGTCCATACTTATACATATAGTTTCCCTAACTTGTAAATAACTACAAACTTGACATTGGCTAATCAGTGTAAAGCCAGACGAGAGAAAAAAAAATCGTTTTATTCCTCTATTATACTTTTCAACTTTAATTGACAATTATTTCATAAATTATGTACGCAAAAGTATAAATAATAATTATTCTACACAACACCCACATTAGGTCTACTTTATCAATCCATAGAGACGTAGGTATACCTATAAGTTTAAACAGCTCTAGGAGTTTCAAAATTTGCGGTTCCCAACTTTCACTAACGTGTAACTAATACTCTCTACAAAGCGAATTTACACTTAATTTAGTGAACTAATGTAGTCAAAATAACGTACCTCAGGACTCGTGTTGCCACAGTTCATAAGTTACCAAAAATAATAAAATTTATTTTTTAAGTACTTGATTAAAAAATATAATATATGATCTTATAGCATCTGTGATTGGTACAGGGACCTATGCAATGATTAGAATAGAAATTCGTAGGACCTGAGAGGTATTACCATGTTTCATATTCATAAATCACTGAAACTTAATAATGATAATCTCAACGAACTTTTAATAATAACCAGAGGCCCCAGAGCCTGTTACCGAAAACATTATGATATTTTGACAACAATGCTCTTTTTCCGCGAAATGCCCGAAGCTCGAATAAAATATTATCAGATATTTTATAATTATATTTTTGTTGACCGTGGCAATTCCTAATTACATTGCTGAATGAAGAAAAACATGAGAAAAACATTTTACAAAGTTAAAAATAAGTTAATAATAATAATTAACATCATCATAATTATCATCATCATCAATCTATGGCTAACTGACTATTGAGTATGGATCTCCTCTTAGAAAGAGACCATTCTTATTCTGAGTCTATTACGCTGGCTAAGTGCAGATCAAGTGGCTGGCAGCCTTCACATACAGGTTTCCTCACGATGTTTTTCCTTCACCGTTAAAGCAAATGTTACTTAATTGCTTAAAACGCACTTAATATAACTCGGAAAAGTTAGTGACGCGTGCCCGGGATCGAACCTTGGACTCCCGACTAGGAGGTAATATCATCGCTATATTGATTGAAATAACATAGAAATAACAAAGAAACATTCAATTCGAACAGACAACGGTTCACTTTCCTCCCATGTGACGTTTGGCTATCCAGCCTTTAAAGACTCACTTTGTCATTGATCGATAAGAAGCACATTCGGGCTGCGGGCAATTTATTAAACGCTATCCTCGGTCCCATAATAATTATGGTACCATTGCCATTAGTGGATGGAGCACGCATTCAGAGTGCGGGTGATTTCTAAAACGCTTCTATCTTGTCAAACTTAATAATATTAAAGAAATCCAATGCTACTTAATTATACCACCTGCCGTTATTGATCCGGATTTTATCTCTACTTCAAAAAGTGTCGCAAGTTTGTATCAATTAATAAGTAGATAAACTTTATGAAAACACTTCAATGATTTGGTAGGCAGCCCAAACGTTTGGAGACAGAAAGCTGAAATTTTGCACAGGTTACCTTTTAAATTAGGAATCACACTTCACAACACACTATCACACTTCACACTTCACACTAATATTATAAAGGCGAAAGTTTGTGTGTATGCGTATGTGTGTGTGTGTGTGTGTGTATGTGTGTGTGTGTATGTATGTTTGTTACTCCTTCACGCCAAAATTACTGGACGGATTTGGCTGTTTGGAATGGAGATAGATAATAATATCCAGGATTAACACAATTAACACATAGGCTACTTTTCACCCCGGAAAATCAAAGAGTTCCACAGGATTTCAAAAAACCTAAATCCACGCGGACGAAGTCGCGGGCATCATCTAGCATATTATAAACTTGAGTAGATAAGGAAGACAATAAAGAGGATTCATACATTTTTGCCAAGTGAATCCGTAGGTGGTTACTAGTCAATTTATATATTGACCAAAATGAGATCCAGGCAAGCAGCAAAGACGTGCGCAGAATTCATCTTCGGCGTTCTGTCTATGCAGATTATGGTGCTTACCTAAAGGTTGTTTTACGCTGGAACAACAACATGCGACAATGCGGTCTACTACAAATCGAAACATTAATTTTGCGGCCTCATACAGCAGGCCATTTTATGCCGAGGTCACATGGTGCTGTAGAATTGGAATAAGTACTTATTATGGTACGACAGTCTGACGAAAAACGACTCTTGCTTCATTTTAAATTAGTATACCATGCGACTCTGTGGCATGTTACAATATCGCACTATGTTTCTCAGACATAAATGAAGCTTAATTTTTTTAATATATCATTGGAGATTTCCACAGTCTCTAGACTATTTATTTTATTATGGACTAGTGCTTGGCTGCAATCTGACCTGCTGGCATGTGATATTTTTTTTTTTTTTTTTTTTTCAGTTGTTTTAGCTGCAATCAGTCGACAGACTATAAGCAGGTTAGTTCTGTTGTCGGTGACTTTACCAGACTGGAGGGCCACTGCCCTCAAGTCTGTATAGTATCGAGCACATTTGCTCGCTTCAGTCGCTTTATTTTTTTAGCAGTTAATAGGCTGTTTGCCAGTAAATTGGGGTGTCTTTGTAGTCGCTCCCGATGTTTGTCATTATATTGATTGATTTCTTCGATCACAGTTGGCATCTCCAAATATTGGTGTATTTCCGCGTTACGAGCAAACCACGGAGCGTTGGCAATGTTCCTGAGCATACTGTTCTGGGCTCGTTGTATGACCTGTATGTTTGATTTGCACGCCGTGCCCCAGATCTGAATACCATACAACCAGATGGGTTTTAGAATAGAACAGTAAATCTAAATTTTGTTGTTCAGGGATAACGCAGACTGTCTTCCCAAAAGCCAGAGTAGATTTCTAAAGCGATTATTAAGCTCATCGCGCTTGCGCTTGATATGAACCTTCCAAGTGAGACGTCGGTCCATGTGGAAACCTAGGTACTTGACACATGTTGTTTCGGGTAATGTATCTGGCATGTGATTTGCAGTTTATACCTTAATGGTCAATTTTATCTTAATCAACGAAAGGATCACAGTTATATTTACTTGTGTCATTTATAACACGTAACTAAAATCATAACCTTTCCTTTTGGCTTTGGTGCAGTCGGGTAAAAATACCAAAACGCAAAAGAATATGATTGTCAAACAGGAAAATATTCTCTTTTTGCTAGTTTTGTATCCTTAAAGTTATGTCAACGAATTTTTAATGAGCGTTTCAGCTTTTGAATTGTAGGAAGGCAAAGCTGACCTCTTTGATATTACAGGACAGTGCTCATTCTTTGCTAACGCGTTCTATTTGATATCTGATGGTTTATTCCAACTTTAAAATGAAAATTGATAAGAAAACAGGTTTAAAAAGCTGGTAAAAACTGGTAGTTTACAATAACAAGTAGAACAAATTATTAATTTTCGAAGTGATTACGTTAAACAGTTGAACTGTTTTTGAAACCAATAGATTTACGTCAACTTAAATCTAAAGCTACAAGGGTCCAACCGCGCTCTGATCTGAGCAGAAACCCACAACAAACTCAGCAGAGAATTATTTTTGTTGCTATACCCATTTCACAATATTGGCTAGATGACAGAAGTACAAAGGGTATTATAATTACTACGTAGTATGTATATTATGTATGTTACTGTGTACCTATGTATGTAATTTACTGCGGAATTTCCTTTAAACTGTAGGTAAAAAGCACTTGAATACAATCCATACTATACAAATATTATAAATACGAAAGTGTGTTTATCTGTCTTTCTGTCTGTCTGCTACCTTTTCACGGCCCAACAGTTAAACCGATTTTGACGAAATTTGGCACAGGGTTAGCTTAAATCCCGGGGAAGGACATAGGCTACTTTTTATCCCGAAAAATCTAAGAGTTCCTACGGGATTCCCAAAAACCCATTTGTTTAACCGATTTGTATGAAATTTGGTACCGAGGTAGCTTGCGTCCCTGTAATTGACATAGGCAACTTTTTATCCCGGAAAATCAAACAGTTCCCACAGGATCTTTAAAAACCTAAATCCACGCGGATGAAGTCGCGGGCATCCTCTAGTTATAAATAAAATAGATAAGTAGGTAGATAGCGTTCAACAAAATACAGAGCTCAGCTCAAGCATAGAAGCAACTGTGATTAGTCATATCCATGTAGCTCCAACGTGAAATGGGACATTTAGCCGCAGACAGTGCTTTGACGATTTCAAAGAGCCTGAACCCTCTTTGAATAAAGCACGGTTTGAATTAAGCGTGAATATTGCGTTCGCCAAAGATGGCTAGCAAAGAGGGGCTCTCCGTCACTCGCTCCATACAAACGTAGTTCCAATTTCGTTTGAATATTAAGTAACCAAAGTCCATGAAATGCAGATATATTCTAGATCCGTGCCTGTGGTGTTTTAGATTTTTCTAAAAATATATAGTTTTAAAATCACAGGGGCTCAAAGATTTGTATGTGAATTTTTAAGACCGCGTAACTTTGAAACCGAATATTTTAACAGAAATCTGGAAAACCACAGGCATAGATATTAGTTTCTAGAATATGTCTGCAAAACATGGACTTTGGTTGCTTAATATTCAAAGAAATTGGAACTACGTTTGTATGAAGCGGGTGACGGAGAGACCCCTCTTAAGCGTGAAATATTGCGTTCGCCAAAGTTAGCTAGCATTAATTAGCAAAATGAAAGTTGCATGACAAGTGAGTGCTCGGGGATGGGTCTTCGCAAACAACATTTGATATTCATGCTTAGTGAACAATGGTGACGCAGGTGTGTCGACCGGCTTTGCAGCGTATAAAAGCATCTTGTCTTGAGTTACATCGACTCTTCTGGCGAAAAAGGGCGTAAAGGTCAAGTGAGGGAAAATGCGTTTTTGAATTTATTAAGCTTCATACATAAAGTAAGATAATCTTTAAAAACGCAATTATTATTCTTACCCAGCAACTAAAAATATCCTTATAATATACTAGTAACTAGAGGATGCCCGCGACTTCATCCGCGTGGATTTAGATTCTTATACTCGTAGATCCCGTGGGAACTGTTTGATTTTCCGGGATAAAAAGTAGCCTATGTTCGTCCCCGGGATATAAGCTAATCCTGTACCAAATTTCGTCAGAATCGGTTACACTGTTGGGCCGTGAAAAGGTAGCAGACAGACAGACAGACAGATAGACAGACAGACAGACAGACACACTTTCGCATTTATAATATTAGTATGGATATGGATATGATAGCATTTTCTTACACGTGTTTTCCACACGTTAATTGGTCTAAGAGCTGCGCTTATTTAGCCCAACGTCTAGCCTGGCTATTCAGAGAGACAATAGCGCAATATACAAAGTACATACAAGGAATACTTAATAGTACCTTCCAGGTAATGCATATGATATTTTGTTTTGCAGTGTATAAACGTACTATTTATATTGTCTTGTGTGATATCGAAATATTAGTGAAAGAGGGCGTAAAGGCCAAGTAAGTGAACATGCGTTTTTGATTGTATCTTGCGCGGTACCGTGTTATCGGAAAACATCTGTATTTTTTTTGTTTATATTTGTTGCATGTTGCCAAAAATAAACTTTGTAGAGCATATTTTACTACAACAATTTTCAATATACCTATTGCTAAAAGTTACGTCTCCATTTCCATTACTCTAAAAGCCAAAATAGTGAGCTACCAGATAAATTCCATTCAAAACTTTTGAAATTGTATTATTGCCTGTCTGGGGTGCTACGAGTATAACCCAGTTGGAAAGTGTAAGCAAAGCTATGAAAATGTCACTACCAGGAACTTTAAAGAATTAAAATTTGCCAAGTTATTGTGAGTTGTCGTGACCGGGTACAGTTTCGAACACAATTGAAGCAACAATAAAAGTTATTTTTAAATTTTAACTAGGTAGGTACTATGGACAGGTTCAACAAGAAACACAATTGCAGAATTTGTTCAGTCACCATTTAGTGTAAAAATTGTTACACCAACAGTAAACTTTAAAACATCTTTATTTTTAAATAAACGGAAAACCTGACAATAATTTACGGACTTCACACACCTTTGACAGTATGACAGTTATGAAGAACTCTCAGGCACGCAGATTTCCTCATTTTCCGATATTTACCTAATGGTTTAAACGCACCTACCTATCTCCAAAATGTTAACGTTTGTGCCCGACTTCGATCCCCGGATGCCCCAATAGGATAATGAAGTCTGAAATACTAATCTATACCACTTAAGTTTTAACTATTTTGT
This sequence comes from Maniola jurtina, assembly GCF_905333055.1. NCBI lineage: Eukaryota > Metazoa > Arthropoda > Insecta > Lepidoptera > Nymphalidae > Maniola > Maniola jurtina. The sequence goes on from NC_060032.1 coordinate 10,245,012, forward strand.
TTGCATGAGCTACAAATAGAAGCCGAGAGAAAAAAAATTATACCTTCGAAATCGGAAGCTTACCAAACCATAAGTTTCAGCAAATTCTTTCATTTCTTCGCAACACTCCGTAGGTTATCGAACTCGTATATTGCGAAAATAGGCTCTTTAGATTTGCTTTTCATTCCCATTTTCACCATCACCGCTTTAATTTACGCACCGCCATTTGGAAGAATTGTCTAATTAACCTGCCCGTTCCACGATTTATTACCGAACCCTTCGCTGTCTTGGCGTAATTCTGTAGGACCTTTATATTGACTGTGGTGTTGAGCATAAATTAAATTACGTCCTACTAAATTTTCTTGGAGTGTCTTTGGGCGTGCGTAAACTATAGATTTTTACTGGTTGTTTTGTTCTATCTCTTGGAAAATTTATTTTATAAAACTTTGCCGTCCGATTTTACTGATACAATACGAACTAACTAGATAAACGATTCCCGCAACTTTTTCTACGTGGATTAAAAGTTTAAAATTTCCGTGCAAATTCATTGATTTTCCAGAATAGAAGGTATTATCACTCTCTTTAAAAAATCACGTTGATCCGTTATTCCGCTGCGGCGTGATGGGAGGACAAACTACATAATATGAATAGGAATTGTAGTTTTTTTATCATTTCATGTGTTGAGATAATTTTCAAATCTCTCAATAATTTTATTTTATTTTATCGATAATTTTGAAAAATAATTTTCAATTCTTTATTAGACTTATGGGCCGTATACAACTGATACTCGTTTCTACCTGCTCAAGTATATTGACTGGCATGCATCAGATATTATCAAACGCAAACCTGACGTTGGCGTCAATAGGGTCCAGATTCAACGCAGCTTAGCTTTGCATTACACCACGGGTGCGCTTTGGTCTTACTTGAGGTGTTGCTAGTTCAACAGTTCGAGTGAAGCAAAAACGTACCCCTGAGTCGAGGTAGCTAATTCTAAGTACGTAGTTTACAATATTTAAAGTCTTTAACAGCGTTCAGGAAAAGTGGAAGTTACGTAATAATTAATATTTTCTCAGGCTTAGTTTAAAGGGCGACCAAATTATGAAAGCCAAAATCTAGGTCATGTATATTTTTACACAGCATTTTGAGGTAAGCTAATTTGGCGTGGAGCCAAACTAATGATCATCTTCGGTTGAACCCCCTTTGAGGGAAAATGCTGACGAATACACTATTCCGTTATACGTTAAAATTACATCAATGGTTAAAATTTTCTATATAATGGCGTAATATTTTTTGTTTAGAACTACTACTATGAACACTTCGAAGCAATTCAAATGATATCATAAATGTTAATGGTGACAATGAGGTACCCTATGATGAGGTAATCTCTCCTTTCGTTTAATAATAACCATAGTTGACCTCAGTAGATTGGTAAGACATGCGGTTCGCCTCTAAGAATGAGATGGGTTAGTCCACCACGCTGGTCTTTATTATCTGTTCCAATTATTCACCTCTTTTCTAACAAATGTCTTGAAAACGTTCGTGTGAAGATAAAGGTTAATACAATGGTGCATCATGATGACGGTAAACCCTGACCTACGGCTGGTGCTTACTTGACGTCATCTCATTTGCAATAACCTATCAACATGATCAACCGATAGATGTCCACCACTGAACATTATATGTAGGGATCACCTCGATCCAGCGGCCTTAGCTACGCAACCCTCTACTAACCCGGTTACTCTGGTTCTACTACGGATCTCATCATTTGATGATGTAGAGACGCTCCAAGTATAAGCTGTCTCTACCGGACCATGTGTCATGGATCTATATTCCAATAACCTACTACCCACCCGTATTATCAATATAAAAACTGTCATATTTCAGCACTGATAACACGTTTGATTAATGATGTTGAAAAATTCGCTCAGTAAGCATAAACAAGAAAGTTTTGCTTTAACTGCGTTTGCAGCATCGCTCCTAATTGCGCTGAGCCATTTCTGACAGGCGATTGTGTCTCGAAGACAAATGATAAGGCAGTCGCGGGGCCGGAATAATAGGACGGAGGAAAACCAACAAGGAAATGATCGAGTCTGCTAGCAGTTAAACGTGTCTCTGGCAAACTAATATAAATTAAATGGAACTTGTGGTTAACTTATACGTTGATGATGGTGATGACTTTTTAATTTGCATGGCGGTCATTTTGGAATTAGCCGTTTTTGTGCTTTATTATTTGTTGATGTTAATATAGAACCTACAATTCTACGAAGGACAATACATAGTAGAAGGTTCTGCGCCTGCAGCTAACTTCACTCACGACTTCGTTCGATTACTTACCAAAATTATTTACAACAAGATTTACAACTGTGAACAAAGTTTGAGGTTGGTCTTCTTAAAGCGAGCTTGTTAGTAATTTAATAGGGTAATAATCACTGACCCCTGCTCAGTAGTGAGCCGGCGATGGATTGACGATGAAGATGAATCTTATACTAGATAATAAGTAAAATTGAAGCTGTCTGTTTGAACGGGCTAATCCTCGGAATGGCTAAACCTATTTTGACGGGACTTTCACAGACAAGTAGAGGATTAACCAAGAAGTAACATAGACTACTTTTTTAACCGACTTTGAAAAATGGAGGAGTTGTGTTTTTCTTCCTATGTACACTGATATCTTCGATATTTCTGAATCGTTTTGCGCATTTTTTTAATCGATAAAGGAACTTTGCGACATTGTTCCATAAAAAATTTGGATTCCAATTCTCCAATCCTGATGCTGCAGGGGATCTGACCAATCCACGCGGGCGAAGCTGCGGGCATCATCATCTAGTACTTATTACAGTTATTCACGGTGGTGGAGCTACTTTTTCCGGTGTAGATTTATCTGCGTATTCAGGGATTTACGTCGCGTATCTTTGAGCTGTTGACGTATTTTGTTGCAGGACAAAGGATGGAAAATGAGAAAGGTGGACAATGACAACATGTCCCCGCCGCGTGCGATGACCCTGCAGGGCGCCGGGGGTCGCGAGCCGCCGGCGGGGCCCGCCCGGCACCATGCGCCTCTCAACCCGCCCTCGCCACCACGCTTCATGAAAACCATAACGCTTATTAGGCTATATCTACAATTTATATGTGTGATGTCACATCTGCGCCACACCACGATACCGCGGGTGCGAGCGAACTTTAATTTTCCAAAGCGTCCTCTAGTGAAATTAAAAGTGTATCTATTCCGAACTACTCGTAGTACATTGAAAATTAAATCTTTGTTAGTGAATACTGTAGTGCAATTATTCGTTGTTGCCAAGTGTGTAGTGTGTGTGCGTGTGCGCAAATGCAGCAGGGGTGCGTTGCTGTTGCTCCTGTTGAGTGGGTTGTGTAAATACAGTGATGGGAAGCGTGATGATGACTTGCATATTGGTGGTATTTTCCCCATGGAGGGAGAGGGCGGCTGGCAGGGCGGGCAGGCGTGCAAGCCTGCCGCTGAGTTGGCTCTGGCTGATGTCAACGCGAGATCAGATCTTTTATCTGGGTTTAAGTTACTTCTTCATAGCAACGACAGCAAGGTAATGAAAATATTTAATTTTTAATCTATCTACCTGACATTTCCCCTAGAATTTCAATAGAGTGACTAAATTATTAGATGTTTACTAGTCTAATCTCACAATAGTATTTAATTGGACTGAACTAAGAATAGGAAATTAATATAATCATTGTTTAATTGCACACCTAATTACTTTAAAAAATCCTACGATTAGTTACATTTTACTATAAAAGTTTTATCATGAAGTCATAAGTTAAAAATAACTCATGTTACCATTGGATAATATTATCCAGCAAGACACTTTATTGCTAACATTCTATTGTCCCAGCTGTTCCCTAGCTATTATCCAAATGAAAGACGTAATTGATTGAGCTTATTACGCGAGTAGGCGACAAAATGGCGAACATTACGTTGATTAAAATTGTAATTAGGATTCGAAGGTAAATAAATAAAAGTTAGAGTGCTTGGAGTTTATCGTAACACCTGAGTCTATTGATGAAATAAAACACTTTTACTTCGAATGGAAGATATTGACGTTTCTTCCGTTTATTAAGTTTTTAGGACTTTATCGATATTTTATTTTATTTTGATCGTCTAATTGTATCTTACTGTTCCTCTAAAAGAGCCTATTTATTGTTACTACCACTAACTGAACTGAAACCCTAACTTGAAAGAAAAAGTACCTAAGTATTTTTTTTAACCACAATTATGTTTGGCAGTGTGAACCTGGCCTCGGAGCGAGTGTCATGTACAATCTGCTGTACAATCCGCCACAGAAGTTGCTCCTACTGGCTGGTTGTTCCACTGTGTGCACTACGGTCGCTGAGGCGGCGAAAATGTGGAATCTTATGGTTGTAAGTACATACCTTCCCACCTACTTACTATCCCTTTCCGCGAATAAAGTTTGTATAGCGCTCTCTCTTTTTAGCTCTATCATTCGTCTGGGATTACAGAGAGAGCGCTTGTCCGCAAAATGAAGTTAGTATGCAAAATAATAAAATCGGTGACCAAAACAACTATTTTGGGTTGTTCCTTCATCATCATATACCAACTATCAGAAATTGACATATAGACCTACTATCTTCCCTGGTTCAGATTTTTTTTGTACGGTTAGAATATAATTTAATGGTTTCGGTTACTTGTAATAAATTGAGCCGACTCATGTAAGAAAACAAATCGTTAGTTTTATTTGTAAAAATTAACGCTAAAACTTGGGTGAATCGGCATCTTATAGGCAAGCGCGCTCCAAGCTCATCATCATCATCATTGCTCTATTTCTCAGGTATTATCATCAATCAATCATCGCAAGCCTATTTCAAAATAATATAAAAAGAACTATGGGAATAATATATTGTTCACAAGAAAGCTCTCCTAAGGCAATTTTTCTGGATCTACTTTAGTTTTCCCTTTCCATACTCTAATGTCCCGGATAAAAAATAGAGTAAGTAGGTAAACTTGTTTGTTTGACTGATTATTCTACCTATGTTAAAACCAAGTATTTTGCAGTGAAAATATATATATACAAGTAAAAAGACTTATTTTAATATTTCCTGGGTTTTAACTTTATATTTATTACAGCTATGTTACGGCGCATCTTCACCTGCGCTCTCCGACCGCGCGAGATTCCCCACACTGTTTCGCACACATCCGTCCGCGACAGTGCACAATCCTACGAGGATCAAGCTTATGCAGAAATTCGGCTGGTCACGCATCGCTATATTACAACAAGCCGAGGAAGTCTTCATATCAGTAAGTTACCAATAGGTTACGTCATAGAAATGGGAAATATTGGAAAGACCTGAGCCCAAGCCACTACTAGAGTGAACTACTCGTATTTTGACTCTGTGCACCAAAACCAACGCTGAGAAAAGCGTGTCGATTTGAATAAAAAATGCATTGCAATAGGCACGTGCGGCTCACCTCTAAAATGTTATCAATTTTGCCTACAAATTACAGGCAATTTATCTAACAGCCTATATAACTATCTACCAATGTACAGGTCCAATTTTTTAAGTAGATTGCATGTCGCTTTTCATATTTTTCAATTCAATTCATTTATTAACTACACAGTCGATAATGCCCGCGAATTCGACCATGGATTTAGCTTTGTTTTTAATTCAATGCCCAAACTCTTTTATTTTGCGAGACAAAAGTCGCCTATGTCACTGTATTTTTAACCCCCGACCCAAAAAGAGGGGTGTTATAAGTTTGACGTGTGTATCTGTGTGTCTGTGTATCTGTCTGTGGCACCGTAGCGCCTAAACTAATGAACCGATTTTAATTTAGTTTTTTTTATTTGAAAGGTGGCTTGATCGAGAGTGTTCTTAGCTATAATCCAAGAAAATCGGTTCAGCCGTTCGAAAGTTATCAGCTCTTTTTTAGTTACTGCAACCTTCACTTGTCGGGGGTGTTATAAATTTTTAATTTACACTTATTAACTAGGTAGATATAAATGCAAAAATCACATTGCTTCGTTGCGTCATAATTGAAGTACAGACCAAACTAAAAAACACACACACACTTTCTTATTCTTCATTTATGATAATGATTTGAAGATTGATTTAGGGTAGTGATTTGAGTTTAAATATTAAAGAAATGGAATGGCCAAGTTAACTCACATTGTGTATCAGATATCCATCTGAATCAGTTAGACATGTTTTACTTTTTCGTGAAGTAGAATAACTTACTAGGTATATATTTTTTTGCTCTGATAAACTTTGCCGAAACCCTGCCGAGCGTGATTAAAGCAAAAACAAACGAACCGCAAAACTTCTTGTATTATCGTTAGTACAAAAAGTTTTCTTCGTTGTACTTGACATTCAGACGTGGCAAGCAAACATATTATAAAGGTTATATTTTTTCCAGGTTTCCTTTGATGAATACGATTTGAATCTTCCAGCTCACTTCAATGTAATTAAAGCTTCCACGGTTTTACGCGCAAGTGGTTTTAAGGTGGCCTAATTCTGCCTAAATCCATACTTCCATACTATTATTATAATTGTGAAAGTGTTTCTGTCTATCTGCTGCTTTTTTTCAGCCCATCAGTCCACTGATTAGGCTACTTTTTGTCCCTGCAATCAAAAAGTTCCCGCGGAAATTCATAACTAACGTGGGCCAAAACTAGAAGGTTGAACCTAGTGTAAGCACCATATAACTTTTTGATCCATAAGAAAACACTCTGGGAAAGTGTTATATTATTGTGTTTTCTTGTGACTTTTTTTGCACACTTGGTTGGTAGATTGTTTCAAACAAATCCAAAAGCTTGGTATAAATATATTTCTCAGAATAGACTCAGTTTTTTTTACTTATGTGACATAGAGCGTGGCATATAGGCAAAAGTAATCTGTTTCAAATTTTCAGTAAGAAGTATTACACAACTTTATCCTTTACTGTCCTCTACTTAACTTCAAGTGCCATCAAATTAATTCAGCTATTTCTGAGATACGCCTGAACAAGCAGACAGGCAGACAAAAGTCTAAATTTTTATTACGATTACACAATTATATACCGTATAATATGTAAGTTGAGCGTATTCAAAGATAATTATTTCAAATCCACAGGGAGCTTCATTATATTTATTTCAAGTACACATACATCAAAGGAAACCTCTGATAAATTCTATTTATGAAGTTCGCGTGCTATCTATAAAACTCTTACTTTCTACGCTGACACGGGTAAAAACCTATTTAACGTTGAGTGGCTGCAGGGAAACTTTTTACAGGATTGGTAGAGCACACGCGCAGTACGTACTCGCTCCACTCGAATTGAGTCCGAGCTTTTCACGCTGGCCTCAATATCATTAGATCGCTTCCCCTTTCTGTATAATTGGTTTTAACTTCCATATTACCTTGTCTATATGATATTTAAGCTCTAAATATGGATATTAAATTAGCTTTCATAGGCTTTTGGATTTATTTGAAATCAGCTAATGCCGAATGATAAAGCAGCTTAGATATAGCTGTTCCTTTTTTAAATAAAAATAGCAAAGCACTTAGGTAAATTAAATTTCAATTATTCGAACAAAAGGAAGAATAGTTTCATTTTCAGTAGGTAAGTACTCTAAACTTTTACGATTTTATTCAAAAATCTGTGGTAATAAGAACAGTCATTTATTCCTATTAAAACTTCGAATAAAGCGACTCATAATAATTATAGTAAAAGTTCACAGAAAACTATTTATTTAATTTGTTTACTCTAATTAGATTTGTGCCACTAGACAAGATGGTTATTAATGAATTACGAATTACAATAAAGATATAAAGACAGACAAGAGACATTTGACTATCAAAAATACTGTAACTGAATAAAATTAATACTTTATATATAATACTAAAATTATTAAAGTTTCTGAGAATATTCAATAAGAGGGTTATTTAATATTCTCAGAATATGTTAGCAGTTTAAGTACCAAGGTTGTCTGCTTGACATTGAATGGATCCTATTGAGCATTATTACCCAAGAGCATGTTGAATGACGCAAATCATTTATCAATTATTCAATGTGTTGTATGAATCATAATATAATGTCAAACATAAACCATCAGTCAGGTAATGCAACCATCGGTCATGATTAACAGGGCTCTCTCCGTCACTCGCTTCATACAATCGTAGTTCCAATTTCATTTGAATATTAAGCAACCAAAGTCCATGAAATTTTGCAGACATATTCTAGAAACTAATATCTGTGTCTGTGGTGTTTTAGATTTTTCTAAAAATATGTAGTTTTAAAATTACAGGGGCTCAAAGATTTTTACGTAAATTTTTAAGACCGCGTAACTTGGAAACCGAATATTTTAGCAGAAATCTGGAAAACCACAGACATAGATATTAGTTTCTTGAATATGTCTGCATTTCATGAACTTTGGTTGCTTCATGAAAATGAAATTGGAACTACGTTTGTATGAAGCGAGTGACGGAGAGACCCCTCTTAACGGAATTGACCAACAAGGAACCAAAAGCTTAATACACCGCCTGCCCTCCCACTACATATTACATGCTGCATGTTACAGTTACACCATACAGATTTATTTGGTTTAGCGGATTATAGCACGTTGAACTTTTGGTTCTTTGTATATCGTGGACGTCCGCAAAGTAACCGCTATTGTTATACAGGAATAGACTAAATCAGAACCCATTGTCTAATACAGCCGTAATCGCTAATTTACGTCTATAGGTTTTCCTTGCCGTATTCTGAAGATTTAATTTTCCAAACTGTCATGAATATATCCTTTCATACGCTGGTAACACGAGCATGCAGTGAAACACTTTACAAGGCTGCCGCGCAACGTGTAGTGAATACTCGTTCGAGATGAATTGAGCTCGAGTCGTTCACGGTGGCCTCAATGTAATTAGAGCGCTGCTAGGTTTCTGCACAAGTGGTGTTTCGACGTGTCATTTCTACCGTGCCAATGCCAGAGACCAAATACTATGAGGCTATGATGCTTGATGATTGCTGCAGATTTTGTTTATTAGTTTAATGCATAAGAATTTTGTAGGCCAATACGACTATTAGTTTGATTTGGCCAGATAATTGCACCTTCTTGTTTAAAAAAACATAGTTATAAAATAATATGATTCATTATTGGTTTTAAAAAAATTCAAAAAAAAATTAAAACCGACTTCAATAACCACAATCACTAAAATGTATGAAATAATTTAATTTATTACTGAAGATAATTATTATGTTTATAAGAGGTAATAACAATTTTTGAAGCCGTGCCAATTAACTGCATGAACTACTCTTTGTTTATGGATCCACGTTGGCACCTCATTGGCACCGACTCCAAAAAATGTTATTGCGAGAAGAGCCCCATCTGTGCCTTCACATCACATAAAATCAATAAATAAATAAATATTCTTTTATTTGGGACCTTATTATAAACACAGTACACAATACAAAACACAGAAACATACAGGAAAAAAAGATAACACAGCTTTTCTTGAAAAATCACCTTTATTGCAGACTGTCGAGGATCTGGAAGCCCACTGCAAGAAGTCCGGCATCGAGATAGTAACCCGACAATCGTTCCTGTCGGACCCAAACGATGCGGTGCGGAACCTTCGAAGACAGGACGCAAGGGTTATTGTAGGACTCTTCTATGTGGTGGCAGCAAGAAGAGTCCTCTGTGAAGTCTACAAACATAAGCTTTATGGAAAATCGTACGTCTGGTTTTTTATTGGTAAGTAGATCTTAGACCTCAAAAAAATATTGAACACTAGATGATGCTAGCGAATTCGTTTTCTTAAACCCCAAGGGAACTCTTCGATTTTCCGTCATAAAAAGTAGCCTGTAGCCGTAGGTATACACACGTAATCACACACAATATAATATTAGGTATTAAAATGTTCAACTATAACATTTCGCTTCAAATTTCGTATGTATAAAGATCGCAGAAATGCCACACTGCGGTTTAACAATTCATAGTTCCAAATTATTCACGAGCACAGAGCTTGTTCCAACTTACAGATGTCGCCCTCACTTTAATATATTTAACCTTTGACTTCGCAATCGCACATAAAATGGAACATCAATAAAACCCAATTTGTGTATTCATGAATCCTGTTCGAGCTAACACTTGTTATTATCTAAGAGCTGGTGAATAAATGGTTCAATATTGTATACAAGTCCAATTGACACTATTTTGCTGGGCTTCGATACTAGACGCTGTCATTCTTTCGCAGTATTCAAACTGATAAAGTCGAGCTGATATCCATTGTGTATGTTGAAAATTGTTTGTGTAATTTTATTCACCAGACAACACCCTAAGTATCACCCTTTTGAAAACGTATTCTCTTATTTTAGCGGCATAGCCAAGTAATTAAAAAAAAATCACTCTCTACTACGGTCTGTATTGCACTTAACATTAAAACCAGACTATCAAGTCTGGTTTTAAGGTTCAGTGTAGGTCTGGTGAAAATAATAATGAAAGATTTTTTTTTCACATTTGATAATGATGCTCATTATATATTTAAAAAAAAAATACAAGCCAGTTTCACTTGGGATTTTAAATTCTAACGATACACTATAAATCCAAAACTGGTCAGTCACTTAGAAATTATGCTGGAATAAAGAAACTAACATACATATATGAACCCTGAAAACCTTGCATTCCTATTTGGATAGTCGTGTAATAAACTGAGTAGGTACACATTTCAAATTTTTCCACCTTGTCTCAAAAATAATATCAATGTTACGTCTTGTAATTACAAAAGCCAACTTGTCTAAAAGGAAACATTTTGTTGGCTGTTGCGGAGCTTTTTTCTCTCATGCGGACAAAGTGCTGTGACGACTAGCTTACGATAAAATCTTCCAAGGCCTTTTCGTGTCGCTTTATAGCCGGTAATTTTATAAATAGTTTGACTTTATTTGCGGAATAAAATGAAAATGTAGACTAATTTATCGAGCACGCCAACTAGATTTCAAACGGAAATAGAATCAAATAATTTAATTGTAGACAACAAATTAATCAATTAAAAAAATAGAATTTAGAGAGCCAACCTATTGATTTTAGTTTATTAACTAGGGGATGCCCACAGCTTCGTCCGCGTGGATTTCGATTTTTTTAAATCCCGTAGGAACTCTTTGATTTTCCGGGATAAAAAGTAGCCTATGTCCTTCCCCGGGATCGGTTCAGCGGTTGGGCCGTGAAAACGTAGAAGACAGACAAACAGACAGATAGACAGACAGACACACTTTCGCATTTATAATATTAGTATGGATAGTATGGGTTAATGATTCAGAGTTTTTGGCTCTTTCATTTGTGAGATAATATGACCACTCGATACTCGATAGCAAAAAGAATAAATTTTACTTCTATTATACTTAAACGTTTTTTTTTATTCTTGCTGTTCTTTTTGAATTAAACTATATACCTACATATATTCATTCCAATGCTCATACCCAGGTAGAGCGATAAATATTACATTAATCTTCAGAAGCGATTCCCCGCCTAGCAGCTAGCTCCTCGCATCGAAACACAATAAAATGATAAATTACTTTTTAAAATATATTTTCTTTTGTTTACAACACTTTTAATAATTCTGTATACGTGAAGCGTGTGCTCGATGATGGTAACATCTCGAGAAACATTCTTTCCTTATATTTACCCCTTAGGGTATGAATTTCCAAAAAACGCTAATAGGTACAATTGTTTTTTTTTTAATTTGATAGAAATTTATACTCACTATATATATTTAAACTTATACTAAATTCCAGGTTTCTAAATTCAAAAATGAGTTACTTTCCATACACTTGCTGATATAAATGTTCTAATAAATAATATGGCGTTTCATAGTAACAACATGTTCTAACGAAAATCGGTTCCGTAACTTTTCTAATCCATAGTCCGCTTTATGACGCAGAAACGATACGTTGTCGCATAGATCTTTAGGTACACTTTTTAACCCCCGAGCCAAAAAGAGGGGTGTTATAAGTTTGACGTGTGTATCTGTGTATCTGTTTGTGGCATCGTAGCTCCTAAACTAATGCACCGATTTTAATTTAGTTTTTTTTGTTAGTGTTCTTAGCTATTATCCAAGAAAATTGGTTCAGCCGTTTGAAAGTTATCAGCTCTTTTCTAGTTACTGTAACCTTCACTTGTTGGTGAAATTTGATTGGTGGTTGAAAATTTATAACACATAAATTTTCAATTTACACTTGTATACTACAACAGTTGTTTCAATTTGGAAGTATTTTCATTACAACATTCATGTGACAGAATATTAAGTTAAATATTTTGTGGGAAGCATTATTTTACGGGTATTGGCCTGGTCCAGTCTATTACATTGGAATCTGTGGTTTATACTGACAAAATAATATTATGTTATATTTCCCAATAGTATTCCGTAATTCATAATAATAGCAGTTAAACCGAAGTAAATAGGTATTATTTTGTATACAGTTGTAGTGCAGACATATTGTTTGGAATGCCAGATCCTAATCCTAATAATATTATAAATGTGAAAGTGTGGATGTTTGGATGTTTGTTACTCAATCACGCAAAAACTACTGGAAGGATTGGGCTGATGGAGATAGAATATACCCTGGATTAACACATAGAATACTTTTTATCCCGGAAAATCAAATAGTTCTCGCAGGATTTTTAAATTGTTGTTGTGATTGTGGTCAAGCGCTTACCTATAGTGAATAAAAAAAAAAACGTAAATCCACGCAGACGAAGTCGCGGGCATCAATATTATGAACATAGCATATTAATAAGATAACTTAATATTACTAGGTCGATTTGAATTTCTCATTCATGTCTACATTTATTACATCGGATCGCTGTAATATTACAAGCAGCAAAAATGTAATTGAAGCAGTATTTTGGCTTTAGTCCAACAATCGGTATAATCTCGAATTCGGCAGGTCCTCGTCATCCGGTTGACCCGAATATGAGCCTCAGAAACCTCTTCTCGTCGATCGTAAAACTTTATTACGACCTATAAATATTTTTTCCCCGACAGGTTTCTTTATACAAAACTTAGACGTCATATTTTATTAAAATCGAATATTTTAAAATATTTCACTATTTCTTTGTCTGGGATTAATCTGTCGAAAAGTTACTTAGCAACATTGGAGGGTTACGAACGCGCCTAGGTTTAAGAAGAGCCCACAACAAACTCGGCCGGGTAGGGATAAAAGGTTTTCAAAAGACAATCCAAAGTAAGGCAGTTATTTTAATTAGAATTGGCAGTTTGCTTTTTCTCTTCTTTTGAAAATTTACAGGCTGCGAGTTTTTGGCTAAAAACGGTGTTGTAATACGAGGTCAAGTAATGAATAAAAACGTGCAAACACTCTGAGTGTTTTTGCAAACTGCAGAATTCTTCCCCCTTGCATTAAATAGATTTCTCACTGAAGAGGAAACTTTTTCACAGCGAGTGGTCTGTCTATTGTGTTTCGGGTAAAAACGTTCGCTATTTAGGTCAGATTGTTACATTATGAATTAAATGGGGCTTTAAACGTAGACACCTGATGATTACTTCTATCTTTGCAATTATTACCTAGCTCCATTTGCGTGACAGCTAGCTAAAATTACGTAAGACCCAAGTGCGAGTCCGACTCGCACTTGGCCGGTTTATTTTCATACTACGAGTTTCACACAGGTAGCCTTTTAGAATTAATAAGGAGAACATTCTCTGAAAAATATTTTGTCTATTATTAAAATAAAACTTGAATGATTATTAAATTAAAACTTGAATAAATTTTTTCAGCTTTCAGTAAGTACATTTTAGATTGCCGTTTTCAAACAGACTTTCTGATTTTAAGTGGATGAAAAAATTCCATGTCTTTCGCTGTGATTTTTGTAATAATAAATCGCTCGCCCGCACCGGGTTAGCGCGGGAATGCGGGGCCTCCCACCCCTATTGCCATCTCGGCCTGTCGCGTACTGTAATTACATAAGCATGAGCTTGCGTTTCGCCGTCTATGAATCTTTGTAGGTGCCAATAACTTATCAAACATTTTTTGTCTTAGGTTGGTATGAAGACAACTGGTTCGAAACAAACCTAGAACGAGAAGGCTTGGACTGCACGGCAGAACAAATGCGGGAGGCTGCAGAAGGCCATCTTACCACGGAAGCGCTAATGTGGAATCAAAACGCCAATCAAACAACGATATCCGGGATGACTTCGGAAGACTTTCGGTAGGAAATTTTTCAATACCGTATTAAAATGTATCTAAAATAAAAAATAAACTGGCCTAGTGCGAGTCGGACTCGCGCACCGAGGGTTCCGTACTCGGGTAATTTTTTTTAACATTTTGCACGATAAATCAAAAACTATTATGCATAAAAATAAATAAAAATCCGTTTTAGAATGTACTAAGTTAGGGATCCGGCCCCAGGCGCGTAGTACCTACCTCCGGATTTTTAATTTTTCGGAACTATGCGCGTTGTAAGCAATTAAAATATCACTTGGTTTAACGGTGCAGGAAAGCATCGTGAGGAACCCTGCATACCTGAAAGTTCTCTACAGTGTTGTCAAAGATTTATGAAGTCTGCCGATCCGAATTTGGTTAACGTGGTGGACTAAGGCCAAACCTTTTTCATTCTGAGCGGAGATCCGTTCTCAGTAGTGGGCCGGCGATGAGTTGATGATGATATCGAATCGCATTTCTAAATTGGTTTCAACATAAAGTCATAAAACTTAATATTTTTTGTCGCATCACAATTTATATTCAACGTATCTTCCTATACCATAGTACAGTGAAACTACTATAGAAATTCAGATAAAAGAGAGAAACGTGTTTGCTGCACCATGTCATGACGAATGAAATGCTTCTGACAACTTTTCCATATTTCCTGTGAGCTTTTGTAAAATAATATTCAATTGGAAACGGCAGATACCTAGAGAACTTTCAAAATATTTTCCGCGACTTTGTCTTTGTGAAATATTTTTGAAAATTCCGAGGGACCTCTTATTCGCTCTTGTCTCCTTAAGATAATGCGTATCCTGCATCCGTAGTCTATAATTCAACCTATCTCTGCATATGCCAAATATCAAAATCGGCATATCGGTTGCGAATTCAAATTCAAAATATTTTTATTAAATTAAACTTTCACAAGTACCTACTTTGAATCGCCAAAGCATCTACTACAGGTTCGGAAAGGCATTTCCTACCTAGAAGAACAAGCAAGAAACACGGCGGTTGCTTTTTCAAAGATTTGATATAAGTACAATACTATGCCACATTTGATATGCAATATTATAAAAAAATCTGAGGAAACCGATGAAATTACGTAGATTTGTAATAAAAACGGGACCATTTACGATTATCTGTTCCGGCATGTCAGCAGAATATTGGCGGAAAGTGTTTTTCTCGGCATTTCGAGCTTAATATAGGTTGTTCAACATAGTTCAACGACTTACCTACGCTATGACGAATGATTTTTCTTGAAATTCTAATGGGCAGGATAATAAGGGGTGGGTTGGTCGAATGATTATTATTTTTAGTAAACTTTTGCTTGTGACTTCATTCGTGTGGATTTAGGTCTTGAAACCCCTTTTAAGCTTTATTTTTCGGAATAAAAACATCTATATCTTTTTCTTCACCAAGTAGGTAGCAGGTAGTTACATTTAGTATGATTTGGTATTTTGTAACAGATCACGGTTGAACGAAGCACTGCGCGAAGCCGGTTATAACATCGACGGGGAGAGATTTCCGGAGGGATATCAAGAGGCGCCTCTAGCCTACGACGCTGTGTGGTCCGTTGCTTTAGGTAACTTCCAAAATACAGTCCTTCAATAAATAATCGTATCGCCAAGCAAAATAGCGTTCCCGTATGATGCCTCGTAGAAATCGATTTGATTTCTAATGGGTTCAAAAAAAGCTGTCATAATATTCCATTTAATTTAGAGCTTTCAAGAAATGCATCTTCTACTACGTATCAATGCAATTGCAGCCCAGTGTACTTGACAGTACTTAAATAATACTTTATAATAAACTTAAAATTATTTAGTTGCAAAGTATTTTTTTACAGACATACATTGTTCCGTAAAAAATATCTTGCCCAGTATAAGTTTTGCCGTACAAACCAGATATGCAGTATATTAAAATGATTAGATTGAAATGAACTATTAACGACCTAGGACATGTTTAACTTACTTTAAATAATTTAGTAGACCTAGAAACAACTTGCCCCATATCAGTAACAACCTGCCCCAAGTTGGGGCTAGTTGTTACTTCTTTACTTTCTGTATATACAATTTCATATAAAAATATATTATAGTTACAGTATTACAAAAAAGAGTAAATTTCCAAATTTTCTTCTTGATATTAAATTTCTTGCTTTACTATTACTTGCTTATATTTTTGCTTTATTATTTCTTGCTTTATTAAATTACTTGTAGTCCCGCTCCTCTCTCCTACATAAAGAATTTAACTGAGTCATTTTTCAGCCTTTAACAAAACAATGGAGAAATTGCAGAAGAGCGGCTTGAGCTTGAAGAATTTCACGTACACTAATAAGAAAATTGCGGACGACATTTACGAAGCAATAAACTCTACGTCGTTTCTAGGAGTGTCGGTAAGTATCTATTTCTTTTATAGCTAAGGCTCGTACAAGAGCGGACATGGTCTAGTGTTAAAAGCTCATGGGTATCTAGAACCTAAGCCTGAAATATACCCGAAGCGACGGCAGAGCGGCACAATGGAAACGTGCCCAACGTAGCTCCTAGACGATTTAAGATTTCATTCGTAGAGCTCTCCATATAAACGTGCTTTGGTTCTCATTTTGAACACTGAGCAATCAAAGTCAATGAAACTTTATGAAAAACGTTCTAGAAACTAAAAATTATGTCCATGTTTTGTTAAATTTCTGTAAAAATGTGTAAGAGGCGGACCAACAAATTCCTGAAAGGCGGTTCCTCTGGTACTGCATAAGTTCATGGGCGGTGGTAATCACTTAACATCAGGTGCCCCGTCTGCTTGTTGCTCGCTATTTTTTTTTTTTAAATGGTTAAAAGTTACAAGGGCTCATTTGTATGGAAATTTTTGAGCCCGTATAACTTTAAAACGTCTTTTTATAAAGAACATTTCTACAAAATTCTATTAAGTTTTATATTGAATTGGTTAGTATTCACTATAATTGTATGGGGAGCGCTGAAGAGTACGCTGAGGAAACTTCTCTTAATACCTAAGTATATTATGTACAAGGAATTGCGAAGCGCACGTTCGAGCCGTCAGCGGAGCCGCACTAGCGCGACGTGCTACATAGTTCCTTGTATTATAAATCATACCAGCTTCGAGTGAGCTCTGAAAGGAACTTGGAAATACCGAAGATTCCTCTATCACTAAAATTAATCACAACACAAGCTTCGGTTTCGAGAACAATTGGCTCCGAATCGAGCAACCGGATCGATCCCTTGCAGACTTACACCATTCCAAGATACCATCAGAATCATGCTAATCAAATTTCGAAATATAACACACTGACCCGATCTAGATAGAGTTATCTAAGATTAGTTTCCATTCCTAATTACCTACCTTTGATCAGGATTCATTATAAAATAACAAACAACTAAATATGGGTTTAATTTATCAAGCGATAAGGTTGGATTTTCTTCAAATTGAATGCTCCTTGAGAAACATTTGCTAATTACTAGTATTTATTGTTACAATTTTCGAATTTTCCGAATTCTCTAATGGCTTTTAGCTATTTGTCTACATTTCTACATGTAATTTGTGCCAATTTAATAGGGAATTAGTACTAATGTGGACTCAGCCTTACACCCCAAATTAATGTGGCAATTATACGCATAGTAAGGCTGCTCAGTCTTAGAGTTTTTTACCGAGCAATGGGCGAGTTAAGTTACCCTCGTTAACCTAATGACTTGCAGATTATATTTCCATTAGAACTACAGTTTAGGGCTGAATATTGTTTTCGTTTTAATTGTATTATTTTGGGAAAGAGTGCAAAAATAATTCAGAAACTAAATTAATTCTCTGGTAAGGACCATTGCCTTTACCACGAATAAAAAGCATCTAATAATAACAGCTAATTATAATAATATAAAAACCTCAAAATTACGCTAAAAAATACTTTACTACTCAGCAAAACTTATAACTCTAACCAAAGGTATACAACTCCAGATAGACAAAGCTCATGGCAATAGTACATAGGCTGCACTAAAAGTATCGGGAATGGAATATTTCCACTGTCCCTGTCATATTAAAATCTTTTTAATTGAAAACACCTTGGTTTTAAAAATCGAATACCATTCATTTATTTTAAAAAAGATTCTCGGTCTTTTCACAATGTCTTGTCAAACTTGTTTAGTCGTTGAGAAAATGGAATTGACTCGAGAAAATTCTAGAGCGATGATTTATTATGACTTTCGAAGTGGTTTAACACAAAAATAGTGTGTTGACCGGATGATTTCTGCATTTGGTGATGAAGCCCCATCCAAAACCACAATTTATCGCTGGTTTGCTGAATTTCAACGTGGACGTGTCAAGCTCAGTGATGATCCCCGTCAAGGTCGTCCAAAAACTGCAGTCACCCAAGAAAACGTTGATGCTGTGCGTAAGCTGATTGAGGAAGATCGACATGTGACATACCGCGAAATTCAGGCAACTTTAGACATTGGCATGAGTCAAATACAAATATTCTTGCATGAACAATTAGGTGTAAAAAAGTTGTTTTCCCGATGGATACCGCATTTGCTCTGTGAAGAGCAAAAAGCGGCTCGCGTTACTTGGTGCGTCAGAACTCTCGAAAGATTCCACGCAGGATCCTCAAATGCTGTATACAAAATCGTATCAGGTGATGAATCCTGGATATACGCGTACGAATCCGAAACAAAAAACCAGTCACGAGTTTGGGTATTCGAAAATGAGTTAAAGCCAATAAAAATTGTTCGTTCACGAAGTGTTGCAAAAAAAATGGTGGCCACGTTTGTCTCCAAAACCGGCCATGTTGCGACTATTCCTCTTGAGGGACAAAGAACGGTTAATGCAGAATGGTATGCTAGCATTTGTTTGCCACAGGTCGTTTCTGAACTCCGTAAAGAGAACTGCAACCGCCGCATCATCCTCCATCACGATAATGCGAGTTCTCACACCGCGCGCAGAACTAAAGAGTTTTTAGAGCAAGAAAACATAGAATTATTAGACCATCCGCCATACAGCCCCGACCTAAGCCCTAATGATTTCTGTACTATCCCTAAAATAAAGAATACATTGCGTGGTCAGAGATTTTCATCACCTGAAGAAGCTGTGGACGCCTACAAAACGGCCATTTTGAAGACCCCAACTTCCGAATGGAATGGTTGCTTCAATATTGGTTCCATCGTATGGAAAAATGTGTCAAATTTCGCGGAGAATACTTCAAAAAGCAATAAATACATTTTTAAATAGTAATGTTGTGTCACTTCCTTGATTCCCGAAATTTTCAGTGCCGCCCTCGTATTTTGAAAATTTGTGTCACGTGAGACATTTATACATGTAGCGACATAGACTACATAGATATTGGCGCGGGGTATACGCACCTTTTGACACCTACGAGCGTGCTTCAAAAAAATGGCGGCCCGTTACCAGGGTTGACTATAACATACAAATAAATTGACGTCTTATTGTTTTTGTAAATATATAAGTATTTGGGTAATTAACGTTTTCTAAAACATGTTTTTGTTATCGTATTGTGAGCCCGTAGCGTTTCATGACTTAATTTAAATTGTCCTATTACTAACGTACGTTATCGGCAGTTGTTTCCTTTATCTCATTCTAATCTTTATCTGTTATGTATGTACATGGTTCAATACAATGGGTTATTATAACAGGGTTTGGTGGCGTTCTCCTCTCAAGGAGATCGCATAGCGCTGACACAGATAGAGCAGCTGACGGACAACCATTATGTGAAGTTGGGATACTACGACACACAGGCTGACAACCTTACATGGCTAGACAGGGAGCGATGGGTTGGTGAGTGAAAATATGATTTATTCCTATACTATAAGGTTGGGTTTCGTTTACCGATGTTGACCCTATAATCTGCAACAATTTTACCTCAATCTGATGTATATGGATAGTTTAAATCTGGAATTATATATAAGGCAACTTCGTTTTACACAAAATACACATAAAATATTTGTCATTGTACACTGTACGTGTTTGGATAACCTACAAACATTGTGTGCAATAAAAATGCTGCAATGCTGTTATTGTTCCCAAGTCCCAGCATATAGCAAGGACTATAAACGTACAGTGGAAAATAAAAAATATTAAATATGGTTGGTGCCTAAAGTTAATATTGTAGGCAAGTCTTGATTTCA
Organism: Maniola jurtina; assembly: GCF_905333055.1. Classification (NCBI taxonomy): domain Eukaryota; kingdom Metazoa; phylum Arthropoda; class Insecta; order Lepidoptera; family Nymphalidae; genus Maniola; species Maniola jurtina. The sequence goes on from NC_060032.1 coordinate 10,265,295, forward strand.
CCTATTATCGGTACCTACCCTCATATCATTATATCAATTAATATCGTTTAATCACTGCTATTAATTAATTGATTAGTTGTCAATATAAATTTATAATTACATTGCATATTATAAGTATGAATGAATTAGTTAAGGTTCAAGTTACTGAAAATATAGAATGTGTGACTTCACAAAGTGCACGTAACACCAAAATTTTAGTCGTTATGACTAAAATTCTACCCAACTTTATCGTTGTAAAAGTAATAAAACAATCTAAAAAAACTTTGTTTATTAGCAATCACTGCCAGTTTTGGTTTTGTAACATGATAGATCACTTGGTCCAAAAATTACAATATTTTTTTAACAAAGGGTCCATCTATATATCTATAAAAGTCTATAAAATCAAGTTTTTTTCAATATTTTTTTTCTTTGATATTTCTATGATCATTGAAAACCCAAATTGTACAAGGCTTTATACACTTAACTTAAACTTGCAAAATTTTGATTCGGACTACGGTTTAATCAAAGAAATTGCGAAACAAACCTTAAATAAATTGAAACAAGGATAAGTCGTTGGGCGTTTTTAATTCAGTTACAAGTTGGCCTTCCAAGATTGTGTTTTTCGCCTAAACTGTACGAAATATACGGTGTCGAAGTTCTTTGCAGAATAATAATTTTGCTCCATTACGCTAAGAAATCGCGTGGATATTAGCCGAATGGGCCCGAGGACTTGGTAAAGTTTAACTTTTCGTTGAATTACAATTTGCAAGGTAAATTATATTTCATTCGGCATTAAAAACACTTTTCTACCTACCTATATATTTATTCTTTTTTGCTGTCTAGTAAAAATGGATAGTACAATTTATACCTACATCTAATGGCTGAGTATCCTTTTAGAATTGTAGGTGAACTTTACGGTACTAAACCGTAACGCGCGACATTACTACCTATTAAGTCCATGCAAAGTTTTGAAAATTCTTGCTTGGTGTTGCTTTTTCAGTAGAAAACCTACCTTCTTCTGCTTTAGCGGCTGTATGACTTTCAGATACGATTTGTTGTTCGTTATACTTGCTAGTGAAGCAAGTAGGTGTACACGGTTTCGTCAGAGGTCATTCAAATTTAATACGATGCGATTGTTAATTTCCAATCACCAAAGCAAAATTACATTCTGATAAAATCAAACAACGAATAATCAAATTTTGTGAATAATGTAGTACAGTAGGTAGGTACAGCTCTAATAATAGCAAAATGCTTTTATTACGCATACAACTACAATGAAGCGGAAATATCATTTTCATTTTACCAAAACCAAAACATTTATTCAAAACATTAAAGTGAACAACCAGCTTCGAAATTCGGATGGAGGTTTAATTAAACTAATTGGAAAACCAAATCTACGTGAATTAAAGCAAAAATAAATCGATGCATGCACCTTTTTCATTCATTTAAAAGATACGATATATTTAGGTAAGATATATTTTGTTTAGCGGCTAAAACTTATAAATAAAATCAATCCATCTATAAGTAATCTGTCGCTAAGTTACTTTTGCTAAGTAATTTATCTTTATTATTTATACCCGAAGCCTCTATTACTATTTACTAGTAATCCGCAGTAAGTAGTATTATTGATTACAAGCTATAGTGTGTGAAGCCCTAAAGACTACAAATCAATGTAACAAAATTAATTCGGTTAATTTGCCAAAGAGACATCCAGAGCAAGGCATAAGATTTTATTTTCCATTTAAACTACGGGAAATAGACGGTGTTGAAACACTCGAAAGAGTAATTGTGTCCCTTCCCACTTTGTTTCTCCGAGAAAAGATACCTATTTAGAGAAATACGTAGCTGTAAGGAAATTTTCCGTTCGATTAACATTTTCCAAGATAAATGACTAATAAAATTACCTACTGCTGCTAAAACTTTTAGGTAAAAAGTATTTCAATAAAAATAGGACTTACTTAACTAATGGCCTCGCTTCGAGATTCAATTTTAGGCTCATTATATACTAGTGTAATCAACTCGGAAGTTATACGTCTTCTTTAAAATATTTCAAAATGAAAGAGAAAGCGTGGATTCGTGTGACTCAGGAGCAATACCTAACTGGGTATAATAGGGAAACGATGCTGCTACAAAAACTTTTAGGATCACCAGCATTTTAGGATGCAGTTACATTTGACTACTTACTAACAATCAAACATGGATTGTATGTAAGTAATTAAGTCGTATCACTCTTAGATAGTCGGTTAGTTATAACATTTTAATCCAAAGCTAAGGAGCCCTGACTTTCATCCAACCAACTTAGGATTTATGAGTGATCTAACTTTAAACGCCTACTATATGCATCTGGGCATAGTAAGCGGAAAAAAGTAGTGTAAGTTCTTTTACCTTCATTGCAAGTAGTTATTACAATGTGTAAGTGTGTAGCGAAATTACCCATTTTCTTTCTGGCGCATTAGTTTAAGTAAAGTAAGTCTGTTTTTATGGCTTAAGTTTTACGATCATCGGACATAGGGGATTTTTTATGAGCCGCGCGACAGTTACAATGTAAGTTACGGGTTTTAATATTCCCCAATAGGGAAGTTAGGCGTATTTTAGACTAACGCCACCTCTATGCCTCTCGCTTCTATGTTCAGTTTTTGATCATAACATTTTATTAGGGGTCCTATGGCGTTTATTTATAACTGAATTGTTATCGTTTCCTTAAAGACATCACATGACTCGTAAGAGGCTCATAGAGCCTGGGGGGTGGTCCATGTTTGACTCCAGGCTAGATAATTCTTAGGTGGATTTTCAATACCCACTGAAAATGCAAGGCATGAGCCTCAAGGGCTCAAGGGAACCAAGTCACTAACATCTGCTGACGTCATCTAGGTATTATTTCAATGCGCCCGATTCTGATTTTGAAATAACTGGATTCTGACACGCGTGCACCTTAGTGTGATTCAAAGGAGATCTCGTATATCTTTGCGAGAATGTCTTAGATCTTCCGCTTCTATTAAATATTCTACATTATAGTTCCAATGTTATAGTGCATAGCTATATTCTTTAATATATTACATCTATACTAATATTATAAATTAAACAACAAACAACAAAAGTATGACAAAAGTATGATAGTATAAGAAGAGGTTGACACAGAGATAGCTTTCATCTCTGAAACAGACATGGGCAACTTTTATCCCATAAAATCAAATAGTTCCTATGGAAATTCATACCATGTAGATGAATTTATGGGTCGTGGGCACTATCCAGATTTTTTTATATTACGTTTTGTTTAAATTTCCAATGTAATAACAAAACTTTTAGCCAAAATATAATACCTCAAGAAAAATATTCTTAGCACGTGGCGTTCCGGCCTTAATCTCCCCCTGGATAACAAAGGCCTTCTCGCCTGTTCGGGTATAAAACTCTAAGTTTATCACATGTTGCAGCACGTACGTGTTGGCTAACATAGAGATTTTTTTTCTAAGATTATACAAGGTTACTTGTGTCTTACAATGAAAACGATTTATACTATATGTAAAATATTATTTCAGGCTACTACTAAAACATCTCTACTACTCTTAAAATTACTACATACATACTACTAAAATATTATAAATGGAAAAGCTGATGCCCGCGACTTTGACTGCGTGGATTTAGATATTTACAAGTGTAAATTAAAAATTTATAACACCCCCGACAAAGTATCTGAGTTTTCCAAAACATCATTTTCAAATAAATAATTATGTATCAAGGCAACGTCCATCTTGACAGCTTGACATTTGTCTATTGACATAATATTATGAACCTAACGGTTATCTAACCTTCTTTTCTACAAGAAAACTAGAAAAGAGCTGATAACTATTAAACGGCTGAACCAATTTTTTTGGATTATAGCTAAGAACACTCTCGATCAAGCCACCTTTCAAACAAAAAAAACTAAATTAAAATCGGTTCATTCGTTTAGGCGCTACGATGCCACAGACAGATACACAGATACACAGATACACAGATACACACGTCAAACTTATAACACCCCTCTTTTTGGGTCGGGGGTTAAAAAATCCCGTGGTTACTCATGATTTTGCGGGATAAAAGTATGTTTATATCACTCTCCAGGTTTTTAACTATGTCCATGCAAAAAACCACTCCGATCGGTTACTCAGTTATGGCGTCATTGAAAGACAAACCAATAAATCAAGAAACAAACACTATTACAATATTGGGTAGGGATTTTTGTATTTTATTTTTAAAAGTACATACTTATAACTATTATTTTGAAATAATATAACCTTACATTTTATAATGTACCTAATTTTTAAATAAAAAAACCATGGACGAACAAAGAGGGCGGACTACTTTATTATCATTAGTGTGAATGTGTGCGTGACCTCTGGTACCTACACTCGAGGAAACAAATTCTTTCATACCTAAATCTATATACAAGCTTTATAGGGATTCTTATTATATAGCTCGAAGGTTTTAAAAAGAACCCGTCGTAAATGTGTGATGTGTTACAGGTGGAAAGGTGCCGCCAGATCGCACGGTGGTCGTAAACGAGCTCCGCACTGTATCATTGTCTCTGTTCGCCTGCATGACAGCGCTCTGCATCGCTGGGATTTTGGCCGCCATAGCTTTAATAGTGTTCAATATTCTACATAGGCACAGAAGGTAAGTCGACATAGCCACAGGCTTAATCTATTGAGATTGATTCTCTGAGATTATAAGGCCGGGGTTACAGTAGCGTTAAATCATGAGCGGAAAAACGCGCGCGGAAAATCTACTCGAATGTATCGTATGGAATATTTTAGGAGAGCGCCATATCTGCACGGATAAAACGCCATCGTCCGCCTGTTTTCAAGAGGAAGTTCAGCAATGGTTACAAGTAGATTCTAAGGCTGCGATCTATGGGCTTATTTTGACTTTACAAGTTGAAACGAAACGATATTATGACGGCAAGAGCATTAAGGGTGGCTCTCTCTTCTCACAAAAAATTCGAAATGTAAAAATAAACCCTGATTTCAATGTCCTAAAACTCTATATTTTAAATACAATCAGCTCAACTCTCCGAGTCGGTCTTTGTGAAAGGACCCTTAGATATACACAATATGCTATTTGACCACCTGGTCATCTAATCGCTTGTGCGCTTAGCCTAAAAAGTTATTTATGGCCTAAATTTAAAACAGCAATGTGATGTAGAGTTTGTAACCACAAGTTTTTGGCGTTGCAGCCTCGTGTCGTGGTTTTGAGTTTCAACCATTCCTCATTTCATTTTCTCAATCGATTGATTTTCCAACAGAGTCATCCAATGGTCACATCCAGCTTGTAACACGGTCATGCTCTGTGGTTGTTGCATCTGCTTCGGCGCCGCCATAGCTCTCGGCGTGGACGGAAGATGGGTGCTTCCAGAACACTTTGCAGGACTCTGCGCTGCTCGGGCATGGCTGTTAGCAACTGGGTTCTCCATGGCATATGGTGCCATGTTCACAAAAGTGTGGCGCGTACATCGACACACTACTAAACCTAAGGTTGACACAAAGGTAAGTACAAACATAATAGGACCCATATTTTTTTTAAATTCAGATACAAGTTAGGCCTTGACTGCAATCTCACCTGGTGGTAAGTGATGATTCAGTCTAAGATGGAAGCGGGCTAACCTGGAAAGGGTATGGCAGTTTTCATTAAACCCATACTCCTTTGGTTTCTAGACGGCATCGTATCGGAAAGCTAAATCGCTTGGCGACACGGCTTTGCCGGTAGGGTGGCAATTAACTACGGCCGAAGACCAGCCAGACTAGAAATTTAGAAATTATGAAATTGCAAATCTCTGCCGGGAATCGAACCCGGGACCTCCTACAAATCTAAACGTTAATTGCTCCATAAGTAACTATACTCTATTTTGTTTTTTTCAAACCCTATCCTGACTGCTTAGATTATAAAATAATAACAAAACTGAACACCCTACTAAATTTGATCAAAATTGATTAATAAAAACCAGTTTATCAATAATTTTATGATTTGGACGTTTTTTAATCCAAGGCGGGCAAAGGTAACAAGCACCAGAACAAATAAATTCTCTCTACAACGCAAAAGGCTAGAGGCAACTTTTATTCTGTTTTTAATCTATAGCAGGGACTTGGATAGAGATGGTCCATTTCACAGGTAGCATGTGAAAAATCACGTGAAAATCCTTTCATATGTAACTCGTTATAACATCTACCTTACATAAAAAACTTACGAAGCAAAGGTTTGAAACATTAAATTTAAATCCGCTTTAATGTTGAAAGCTAAAGAGCATGCGAGCGGGAACATGTAGCGTTGCGTATAAGAAAGAGAAAACATCTTTTCGCTACATTTCACGGAAAACGAATTTTTGCACTTGCAATTACGAAAATTCACTTTCAGTGAAAAACCACCCTTGTAAGCGTTTTTAATCTTGAACATAATTCCTATTTAAATGAATGGAGCAAACGATTGAAAGTGCGAAAATTGAAAAATCACTTTCCGTGAAAATCGCCTGTGAAATCACTGTGCAAAGAAAAATATTTCACAATAGGAAAATGATTTAAAAGTAGCAATAATACCCATTTCTAGACTTGGAAGTGGAACACGAGTACAGAATTCAGTTTCCTGTTGTTTTATTTAGGCACTGTGAGCTGAATAATGGTTTGTTTTATTAGAATTGCAATTTGTGCGTATACCTATTATGAACAAAGGGTTTTCGCTCACTACATAACACTATGAAACTAAGGAGGAAAACATTATTTTTGCTATAATTACATGAACTATGGTATAACCAGGTAGGTAACAAGGTAGGTATAACCATCAACTAAGATACTGTACGATAACAAATTATAATGTGAATTGAATAGGTTTTGATAGCGTATTCAAAACGAAAATCAAAATTCATTTCTTTCTTGTAGTCACATCTATCTTATGTCTCTCTATGTATGTGTGTTATGTATGTCTGTGGTTCTATCATTCGATTGCACTGATTATGCGAACTTAATCCGAGTCAGTAACTGGATGGAAAGCTGACAATTCCGGTCTGTACGGTTGGAATGTTTAACAACAAAACTGCTAATAATAATCCTCAAAAGTTTGACAATTTTTCTTTAGACATAGCAAAGAACCATCTCAATTTAATATGATTTCAAATAAAAAACTGGAAATCCGTTTATCCGTGCCGAAAAATGCCAGGCGAGTGTCCACCCCTATGTCGTCAAGTTTCCTTCTACACGCACGAAACCCTTTGCGTCATCATTTTTTATACGCATAGTTAGGGTTCGGAATACTCTTCCGAGAGTTTCCTACCAATTATAATCCGATTATCTTTAATACAAGAGTAAATAGGCACCTTCTAGACAAACTTTGCGTCGGGGTCAAAAATTATAATATGCCAACACATCAGCCTGTAACATAGCTAACCCTAGTCAGAATTCAGAAATGCCGAGAAATGCTCGCACAGAATACTTAATAGTACCTGGCCGAAGAATGTGGTGTAAGTAATAGCGGTCAGTAAAATGTTCTGAAAACAATTTATTGCCTTTGTACGTACATGCTCTTTTGTTCGACGAAAGAAGATTTAAGTAGGTATAAGCGGCATTTTTAACCTGAATTGCCCAATTTTACCCAGTCAGCCGCATCGACAGGAAACAATACGGCCTGACATATAGCATGGTAGACAGAGAGATTCATAAAACTAAAGCGTGCAATGTTCGACAAGATGACCTTAACCCTGGTTTAGGCTTAGCACGCACTGCGATTAAACACACACGTTTAATCACAAGTCTGAAACCGCGAAAAAGTAACACATTGCTTCTCATACAAGCGCACGCATTAGTGACTTTTTTCAGTAGTAACTGATTTGGATCGCGGTTTGTAAACGCGCAGTTTTTTAGGGTTCCGTACCTCAAAAAGAAAAACGGGACCTTTAGAGGATTACTTTGTTGTCTCTCTGTCTGTCTGTCTGTCGGTCGTGTCTGTAAAGAAACCTATAGGGTACTTCCCGTTGACCTAGAATCATGAAATTTGCAAGTAGGTACGTCTTATAGCACAAATACAGGAATAAATCTGAAAACCGCGAATTCGTGGAACTATGTCATCATTAAAAAAAAATTAAAATAAGTTTCAATTTTCAAAGTAAGATAACTATATACCAAGTGGGGTATCATATGAAAGAGCTTTACGTATACATTCTAAAACAATTTTTTTTATTTTTATGTTTTTGATTTATCGTGCAAAATGTTGGAAAAAATACCCGAGTACGGAATCCTCAGTGCGCGAGTCACTAGCACTTGGCCCGTTTTTTTTGTGTACCATAGTAATAGTACGTAATTAAGACACATGGTCGTGTGTGGAAGCCAAGTTCAAATAAGAATCTTATAATAGTATTTACGCGCACGCACAGCGATTAATCGCTTTTGGTTTTTATTAAAAAACTTATAGGGATGCTGGTGCACATCGTAAATTTTGCAAAAATAAGCCTAGGCATGATAATGTCAAGGATTCTATTATCGTTTGCCAACTGCATTTAATAAACTTGCTTTTTGATATAAATTACGTAAAATTATCCAGTTAGACAAATTGCTAACAAACAATATGATTTTTTCGGATACCTCATTAGATAAGAGCGCTTATTTAGTTAAAGCGTATCATCGTATTCTGACATAGAATAATTTAACGATCCATAACTCTTCATACCCACACGTGCCTACCTAGTAAGTACATTTGAGCACTAAAGTTACCTACTTGGCAGTGAAGAGGCCATTTACGATCCCATACATCGAAGAGAAGGTGGAGAGACTTTTAAAGAGCTGACACAAAGGTAACAAGCGCCCCGGAACACACAAATTATCTCTACAGGGCCAAATTCTACTTGTTTTATTCTGCGCTAATCCTACAGATATACGCAAATAAATTGCGAATTCTAAACTCCCCTACAAAAGAAATAAAAATATTAAAAACCGGTCAAGGCGTAAAATAAATAACACTTTTTTAGCTGCTATAGTAACATGTGAAAATTAATTCCAATTCTCTACCTAATCCATACTAATATTATAAATGCGAAAGTGTCTCTGTATGTCTATCCATTTGTCTGCTACTTTTTCACGGCCCAACAGTTTAAGCGATTCTGACGAAATTTGGTACAGGGTTAGCTTATAGGTATCCCGGGCGGTGGAAAATCAAAGAGTTCCCACGGGATTCCTAAAAATTAAAACCCATCCGCTTAACTGATTTGTATGAAATTTGGTACTGAGGTAGCTTACGTCCCTGTAATTGACATCTCTGCGTAATCCATATCCATACTAATATTATAAATGCGAAAGTGTCTCTGTCTGTCTATTTGTCTGCTACCTTTTCACGGCCCAACAGTTTAAGCGATTCTGACAAAATTTGGTACAGGGTTAGCTTATAGGTATCCCGGGGTCAGACATAGGCTGTTTTTTATCCCGGAAAATCAAAGAGTTCCTACGGGATTCTTAAAAACCCATCTGCTTAACCGATTTGTATGGGTACCGAGGTAGCTTGCGTCCCTGTAATTGACATAGGCATTTTATCCCGGAAAATCAAACAGTTCCCATGGGCTCTTTAAAAACCTAAATCCACGCAGATGAAGTCGCGGGCATCCTCTAGTTCTTTATAAAGTTTATTTGAAACATACGTATGGACGGACAGACAGACTAGGGTCTCGTTGGCATGAAGTAGTTTGGCAATCATAAAGGACGTGACAAATATGAAAACATATTTTCTACATACATAGACCGTTAAACTGATAACAATCATATAGTCGGCTAATTGTTATTACCTGCATGTGCCTGCATTACAACAGAAACTTACAAATAGGTCAGCCTGTAATATGAAATACAAATATACATTTTATGACAATATTTAAAAGCAAGCCATAAAGATCAATACTAATTCCCTTCACTACCAGGAGCCGTGTCCCCCGAGTCACTCATTAAAATCGCTGGACCGAAAAGCCATTCTTCTCAAAGCTAATAAACAACGTTTTATATAAAAGATAAAGCGGTAACGACTATAAAGGCAAAGTTAATGTTACGCACGTTGTAATTTACATTTTGCCGAACTGGTACAGTTCATTTGACGTGAACATTGCGCATTAGGGGAACTTGCTGGCAAAAATCTAAACCATACTAATTCGAATTTGGAAACAAAATTTTGCAGACGTGATATTTGCAAATTACAAAGGACAACTAATCTCAAAACAAGTGTAAATTAAAAACACCCCCGACTAGTGAAGGTTACAGTAACTAGAAAAGAACTGATAACTTTCAAACGGCTGAACCGATTTTCTTGGATTAGTAGAGCTAAGAACACTCTCGATCAATCCACCTTTCAAACAAAAAAAAAACTAATTTAAAATCAGTTCATTAGTTTACGAGCTACGATGCCAGAGACAAATGGACAGATATATGTATTTTTATAGGCTTGGAGGCTTCGAAATCTCTAAAGAATGCACCGGTACATATCTCTTTGGGCTCTTGCCAAGAAAACCGTCCCCAATTTCGTGAGCGTCGTCATCGCGTCCTGTATAGGAGTCCTAATTTGCGTTTGATTTTTATTTAGAAACGTATGCACGGTTGGAAGCTGTATACAATGGTGGGAGGACTGCTGGCGGTAGACGTGGCTTTGTTAACCGCGTGGCAGATACGGGACCCGCTGCAGCGGCGTGTGGAAATATTCCCTTTGGAAGCGCCGCGACATCACGACGACGATGTCCACATACGCCCCGAATTGGAACACTGCGAGAGTGATCACAATACTGTCTGGCTCGGTAAGTAGCTCATCTATACATATAATAAAATTGTAGAAAAGTGGTGTCAATGGAAATATATAAAAAAAAGTAGCAGGGGTTGTTATTATATCGATGCCGAACCCGAAATTGTAATTAATTTTTTTTGTCTGTTTGTCTGTTTGTCTGTGTGTTTGTGCACGGTAATATCAGAAACGGCTTATTCGATTTAGATACGGTTTTCATTAATATATTGTAGTAAGCTTCACTTAACATTTAGTGTTTATTTCATGTCAATCGGTTCATAAATAAAAAAGTTATGTCAATTTAAAGAATCACGGCGAACATTTTTAACGTACTACCCAAACGACGGTATATGTAATTCAAAATATGCTGCCCGAAAAGTCACTATTCCACGCGAACGAAGTCGCGGGCACAGCTAGTACATAAATAAATAAATAAATATTCTTTTATTTGGGACCATAGCGCAAACACAGAACATGCAATAAAACACAGCAACATACGGAGAGAAAAAATACAGATATGTACTTAAAAATAAACTTAAATAGCTAAATATTTTGTTTATGTATTGTTGTACATATGTTTGAATATTTAACTTCTATGCCTGCTATAAAAGTAACAAAATAATAATAATTGACAGTTTTATAAAATAAACTAAGACGGATTTAATATTCACTGTAAAGAATCTAATAAGACGCTGTTACCTAAGTGCCTATTTACAAACGTTTAACTTTTCCAATAAACAGTAATAACAGACTAAATTAAACAATGATCGACGTCTGAACAAATTTACCTTGACAAAAAGATAAATTTTCCTCTTGAACAATAAAGAACATTAATTAATAAAATCCTTCAAAGTACACCGCATCTCATTTGCTCTCCTAGCTCGGGAACAAAATTTAAATTCCCCACCTATTCGTTACTCAGATCCACTGCGTTATTTAACATTTTTATCTTTTAAATTTTGCTGCGCTTCTTTTATGCTAACTCGCCAAGTTTTAATGAAGGTTGCTAATGTAGAGTGGACCTGTTTTGTAAATATTATGTTATTTTTTTACGTCCATATGACACATTATAAATTTAAAAAAACTGAAATTTGATACTATACTTATACAAGTAGTAGGTAGTGTTACTGAATTTTAACGCTCCTTATTCTGAGAGGGAATACTCGTACTCAGAAGTGAGCCGGCAATCGGTTGATCAAGATAATGATGATAATATCAATGGATTGTACTGGCTAAGCAACGTTTAAACGATTGAATAGATGTCGTTTCGGAGCGCATGTTAAGCGATTGGTCCTGGTTGTTATCACTAACCCCAGAAATATTTTAATAAATAGGTACATAGGTAAAAGTGAAACAATAATTCCAAACCTGGCTACTCGTTCATTGTTATTTATTTATTTAAACATATTTATTGTTAACCATAATATTACAAAGAATATAAATACAGGAGACACTTAAAAACAAAGGGTGATCATATCACTACAGTGATCTCTTCCAGGCAACCCGTACTTAGGAACTTTTTATAGATTGCGAAGGTCGGATGACAGTTGTAGCACCGTTTGAAAACTTTTAGAATTAGGTATAAGCAGACTCTGGGCAAAATGCCGAGAATTAATGATAGAGTAGCGAAAAATGCTAAGTATTTATAATTTACAAAGCAGTCAAAGAAAAAATTATGAGCCTAAATTGACAATACTTAATTGCTACAGATATTATTGTGAGAATAAATAAAATTATCGATGCCAACAAAGTATCCAAACATTATCACTAAATCATTTATCTTGTTTCAGGCGTAATGTACGGGTACAAGGGTTTGGTGCTAGTGTTCGGATTGTTCCTTGCTTACGAAACACGTTCGGTGAAGGTGCGCCAGATCAACGACTCGCGTTACGTCGGCATGAGTATCTACAACGTGGTGGTGTTGTGCCTCATCACTGGACCTGTCACGCTGGTCATCGCTAGCCAGCAAGACGCCGCCTTTGCGTTCGTCTCCCTCGCGATTGTCTTCTGCTGTTTCCTTAGCATGGCACTCATATTTATTCCCAAGGTAAGTTTATTCTGTTTTACTATGAAATTGTTTATAACAACGTGAAGGTGCGCCAGATCAACGACTCGCGTTACGTTGGCATGAGTATCTACAACGTGGTGGTGTTGTGCCTCATCACTGGACCTGTCACGCTGGTCATCGCTAGCCAGCAAGACGCTGCCTTTGCGTTCGTCTCCCTCGCGATCGTCTTCTGCTGTTTCCTTAGCATGGCACTCATATTTATTCCCAAGGTAAGTTTATTCTTTTTTACTATGAAATTGTTTATAACAACGTGAAGATGCGCCAGATCAACGACTTGCGTTACGTCGGCATGAGTATCTACAACGTGGTGGTGTTGTGTTTCATCACTGGACCTGTCACGCTGGTCATCGCTAGCCAGCAAGACGCCGCCTTTGCGTTCGTCTCCCTCGCGATTGTCTTCTGCTGTTTCCTTAGCATGGCATTCATATTTATTCCCAGGGTAATTTTATTTTGTTTCAATAATAATTATCTGTTATGAGAATAATTTACCTATCAATAAATACGATCGTACAATGCCACAATACCAGCAAAACCCGCAGGATGACAAAAGCCAACAGAATCGGACGCACCTAAAAATGAGTAAGAAGGTCACCAGCTACTAAGGCCACCACCATTTCTTTGATACACCTAATAGCGGCTGAACCCTGCTGCTAACTTCACACAATTTCAGGGGTTTAATTCTTTTCCAGCTCTTGCAGGTCTTACGGCTCTTACACCTGAACAGGTCGTCTTGTGCTATAGTAGTCTGTATTACAAAAATAAACTTTTTATTATTATTTGCATAAATAAAAGTACAGTACTCGTTGTTCCATTCAGTTTTAATTATTTTTAATGAATGCAAAAACACGTTCTCCTTCATTAGCTACGTGTAAAGTAAACACGTTGAAAAAAAGCAAAGGTATACCTCTGACCCTTTTTTATAAGAATAATAAGTGTTAAAATATATAATGAATGATACCTTTGGCCTTTGAACTTTACAATTACTAAGCTTAATTCATGTTAAAGTTTAATCTTCTCGGTAACCATGTTAGGTACATGATTCATCCACGTGTCATTATTTGTGAGATAAATCAAAATTATACGAAAATAAGAACTTAAATCGTATTTTCTTCAATAAACGATTTTATCAAAAATATTATTTAATAATTACTTAAAACGACCTCTAAAAGTTTCAATGGGAATAATTACGACCTTCATCAGAAACAAATTTAAAAATCGTTGCCCATATTAAGGGCGTGAAAATATCATTAAAGTTACGACGTCATCGACGCCTGTAATAAAACGTGAAACGCTCAGCGATCAAATGTGATTGGCACTTATCGTCAAAATTTTCCCATCGAACCATCTCTACTCTCTGCTTAGGTGCCCGCTCTAACATTTACCTTTAACAAAAAATGATTTAAAGGTAATGTTATGGACAATGAACCTACCTTACCTAATGCGTAATGTAAGAGAAAATGTGGATCAGGACATGGTAAAATTAGCCATAGTAAAATAATTACATGAAACCGAACTTAAAGCCGGCATTCACGGACGAAGTGTAAATAAAATCGTTGCACGTATAATACAATTATGACTAAAAATCATAGAAACAGCCGACAATGATCAGTGATGTCATCATGAAAATTGTCTACCCGGGCGAGTATAATCTCGAACGGTACTTCTGGTTACCGCTCGGTTAGACTTAGCATATTGTATAAAACAGATTATATTCAGCATTATAAAAATTTAATTTAAAACTTGCTGGAAAGCTTGCTTTCCTCTGCTTTGCTTGGCTTGCCGGAAGAAATCTCTCTAGTAGAAATCAATTATTATTGTCCTTTTAACTGTATTAACTGTATTTAACTGTAGTTATTGGTAGATACATGAACAATACGATATGTTTTTCATAACGATAAAGAAATTTTACGAATAAACGTACTTTGAGTCCTCTTTGCACTCATTCAAAATCTCGTCTGGACATTAAATTAATACCTATTAACACTTTATGCAGGTTATCGAAGTTATACGGCACCCGACGGAACGGCCGGAAAGCGGTCGGGGATCAGGCTCGGGATCTGCGCCGGCTGACGAGGAGCATTACCGGGAGCTTGTCAAAGAGAATGAGGAATTGCAGAAGCTAATCGCACAGGTAAAGATGTTTATTAGTATACTTAATAGTAATTATAGTACCAAACTTATTTTATTAGTGAAAACTAAAGCTTTGGTTGTACAGAACAAAGGAAGGATGGAACAAGATAATATCATATTAGACCACAATAAAATCATTTATTGTACAAAATAAATACGTATATAAATAGGTCAGCTTAAAATTGTAGACCACAATTACACCTGTAAGTTAAGAAGATTCCGTAACTAATAATTGTCAAAATACATACTGAGGTAAATGAGACTTATGTCTGATATGTTAACAGTAATGTTGTAAGGATCATGTAAGCTACTTACGTGAGTAAAACTTACAAGTATAATTGCGGCCTTATGTATAGATAGTTTGTATATTATGCATAGACCTAAAGTCACGAGATTTGACAGTTTTAAATTAAACTAAGTTCGTCAGTCTTTTACTTATTACATTATTTAGAAAAAGATGCGAATATTCTAAAATTGAGTAGCCATCAGAACCAGTACCGTTGTCTACAGAAAGAGGAGCGGATCCGTGTTCTAAAGCAGAAGCTAGCAGAGCGCGAGGCGGCGGCAGCGGATGGAGTAACGCAAGGTACGGGCGCAGTGCTCGCGGACCTCGCCACCGCCACCTCCGACTACGGCACCTCCACCAACTACACACGCTCCTCGCGAGCCTCTGTCTCCGACCTTGACTTCTCCGAAAGCTACCTTTAAACCTTATACTTCACATTTTTTTTAATATACTACTTTATTTATGAAAACTTAAGTAGAATATATTCTACTTAAGTTTTCATACTTAAGTTCTTTCATGTTTTTGTTTATAAACAAAAACATGAAAGAATCACTAAAATATCTCAAACAAATGAAACAGTTATGGAGCTTGAATATTGCGCTTGCAAAAATAATTTCGTTTAACGAGCCTCCGTCTCCAAACTTACCTTCAAAAGTTACCGTTAAATGCTTTTACTTGACTACGGGGAAGTGTCCATTTTTTATAAATGCAATTGTGGCAAACGCAATCGTTATGCACTTATACTTAAATAATAATTATGTTTTCTGTCATTTATTGAATGGATTTAATAAAAAATCATTGATTGATTAGTTTTGATCTATATTTTAATTCCATTGCCATAAATATGATATTAACAACATCATTGAAACTTGCCCATTGTTACTTAAATTATAGGTCGCGTCATGTAAAAAACACGATCTGTGTCAAACGCTTCCCACAAATCTAGAAATATAAAACATTCGCTAATCGTATAATTGAAATGAATAAACGTACAGGCATCATCGACATGGTCGGAATTTTTCTTATAAATGTGAATTGTTGAGGGAACTCATTATAATTGCATATACTATTGGTTACTCAAAATTCCTGTTCTCCTTTTTTTATCACCAAACATTATTAAACCAATCTCATGTTTTTATTGACGATCATATGTCATTATAATTTCCTAAACTTTTAAGAATAAGGTCATGAAAAGTACTTAAGTACCCTTATTTCTATATTTAATGATGTCTCTTGCTGTGTCTCTCTACCAAAATTATTATTATAATTAGCGATTCCACCCCTCTTCTTGTCTAGGATAGGTAAATTAAGAGGCATTACTAGTTCATTTCAATAAACATTACAAATCATAATTTATTTCAAAACACATATCGTGACTCCCTGGTTTAAATTAATTTCCTTAAAAATATTAGCATTCTTTTGTCTGATAATAAAAAGTTTATCTAATATCATACGCACGTATTATTTTTAAAGTAAGGAAAAATATTTTGTCATTAGCTTTATATTTCCTGCGTCCGTATCTCTATTGGTATAAATTGTTTATAACCAAAGTAATTCGTCATACCCAACATCAATTCTAACAATATTAAAAATTATATTATATGGCCTGGCAAAAAAACAAAAATCAAATGATCAAAAAATAAAAGGCGCTAGTTTAAAAATTTCTAAACTTCTTACTAAATCGGTAGACATAAGTTCTTTTATTGTTTCTCGTGCTGACTGACACCTGGCTCCACCTCGCCCCATGTCCCATCAGCCTGGATTCTACCTCACAAACCGTGACAATTCGCACGTATTTCCTTGTGTACTGTAAATACCCTACCTTTAACTCTCACTAGACTGAATTAGAATTACTATTAGATTAGGGAACTACATGAAAAATGTTATCGTTTGTAAACAAAACCTACTTACATTAGCTGTATTCTCTATTCTTGCCATTCTAATGGCACTAACTTAAGTATACTTACTTTGTCTTATGGACAAAATCACATTAGATCACAACAACGATACATCTTTAATTAATGCTTTTTAAATGTTTAATACATACATAATAATGTTAATATTTACACGAATGTCTTTGACACTTTAAAATTTAATTAGCACGAATTAAAATTTAGATAGATTTAGATTGAAAATGTCGTTGACGAATGATAATTGATTTATGTGAAACGTTACTTATTTATAGATTAAATATTGATCATGTTCATTAAACGGTACATGTTGACGCTATTCATATTTTTATTATTTTTAGATGCGCAATTGTTTTTTGTTCGAGAGTTCATGCAGTCAAATCTCGTTAAATGCATTAATTTAAAATATATTACCTAAATATTTGCTGTATATAGTATAATTTAAGTTGAAATTATTAAAGACAACCATTAAAATGTTAATTGGTAATGTTTTCTTTTCAAAATTGACTAATAATGAGGAGAGAGATCATAAAGTCGCAACAGGCGTTGTGACAAGCGATATGTCGAGAGTTCTGAGTGTTAAGGCTGCGTAAGTATAAATAGCTGCAGATGTTGTTCCGTATCCTGTAGCGCCCTGTGCGTATTTGTGTCGCAGTCCCCTGATCACCCAGCATGACCCCTCAGCCTACACTGCACCGCCCTAGCGTCGCCGACACGTATTGTACATACATACTTCGCTTCACTACAATTTGTAACGTTCATTCATATTAAGCTAAAGTTATTAAAAAAGAATAAAATTTGAAGACTTTTTAGAATTGTCTTGATAAAGCTTAAGATATAATCGTAAACATTTTCGCACAAGCACACAATCAAACAGATTTTTAATCTCATCATCATTTATACCAAAAATAACTTTAAAACGAAAAGTATTGCTGTACCAGTTTTTAATTATTAATTATTTAAAGCAAAAAAACTAAAGAATATGCTGAAAGCTGTGTAGAACCGGAAAACCTTATCGGGTCATTTTGCTTTTCTCATGCACATTATTTTTTAATCCATAAAACATAATTATTTGAAAAATAGTTTTAATCTAGCAATTATTGATATTAATGGCATTTTAACTAAAGAAACGCTAATAAACACATTTTTATAAATTATAATACCAATAGTTTACTTCACCATTGCACTAATGGATATGTTAATTTACAAAATAACATTACCTGTGTCGTAGATTTCGCCATAATATGGTCATGTCTGGCATCAATATTCAATATTTATTATTATCTGTTTATTTATATGAGACGAGAACAATTTTTATTTAACAAAAATATTTTATAACAGGTACAGGTATTAAAAACGATTCATATAATTATATATTGTTTGGTACTTTCTTTAGAAGTTGTTATTGATATGAAATGCTGTGTAACGAGATTTCCTTGCATGAATGTAACTGGTCGTAAATAATAATTTATTGGCTTTACTTCGTTGGAAACCAAAGCAAGATTACAAAATTGTTTTTAATTTGAAACGCTTATTAAAAATGTGAATAAACCTATACCTTCGCTTATATTATTATCAGGGTGAATTTATTGCTTTAATATGTGTTGCTCACAGCTTAGATGAAAAAAATATAATTATTTAAATGCTTTTTAATATTTAATTTATATGGTGAGGTAAATAACTGATGTCGTGTTTTATTATTAATTTGATTAACTTTTTCTTCACAGATGTCCAAGATGAACAGATCTAATCTGCACCGTTGATTCTGCGGTTAATCTGTTAAAGTATAGTTAAGTAATTAATATCAAAATAAATATTTAATAATATTGTTAACACGCCACGCAACCTTTTGGTGAATCCACCTTCTGCATTGATTGTCTAAGTTAATGAGTTACAGATTTAGTTATTTTCATTAGTTTCATTAAATAAAAATTCTTTATTCAAAATATTATTATGTATCAACAGTTATGGGGTTTCTAAAATTAACTACTTTAGGATAAGATAAATTGAAAGTTTGAAGTGAAAGTTTGAAATTGAAGGTAATGAAATTAATACTTACCTACTTTTGCAAATTCTATAACAAGTAAAAGAGAACTTCATACTTAATTGTCCCTATTAATTTGTCTTAAAGTGGCGTCTTAATAATATTAATTCTTTACCACTAAACTTTTTGCTGAACAGTTTAAAATGAAACGATACTAAATATGATGATATGAAATAAAAGTGTTCTTATAAAAATAGATGATTGATTAACGTAGTCGATATTGTGAAAATTAGCGTATTTATAACAATAAAAAGAGTTTACTCTAAATAATATGAAGATTCTTATATTGTGTTACGAAAAACAAAATATTTATGAAGAGCAGATACTTAATATCAAATTAGTTATAATATTATTGGTTGTAAACAATGGTCGTTGCTCAGTATAGTTTAAGTTATGAGTCAACCGTTAAAAATGTATAATCATTATAATGCGTTATCTGTTATTTCAGATAAAATGTTTATTTTAAATATATTTTTTCGAGAATAACCTACGACATAATATGTTAAAATGTTTATTTTATAAAATTTGTGTCGCGCGCAAAAAATAATACAGGCCACCTGGATACTAAATAATAAGTAGGTACAAATTACTACATTTCACCTAATTTTATAATATAATTTTGTATTTTATATCCAGTACACTTTATATTCAGTCTCGTAATAGGTTTTTCAACCTCATTAATGCATAGGAAATAATTTATAGTTGAATTTATCGTTACCATGCAGAGTGCACGAATTATAATACCTATAACGTGCTTAATAGAGAATGTTGTACCAAAATATTAATGATAATTTTCTTTTTCGGGCAATTCAAGGAAGTAAAATTGCAAAAAATTGTCAATGGAATTGATATTATTTACACATATTATCGCTTGAAATGATTTGTATTTAAAAGTCATTAACGGATGTTACATATCACAGGAAGTAAAACAGAGGCCCACTTGGATTAAATGATTTTGGATATAAATTTGAAGCTCATCTCTATCTACAATTATGCAGTTAGATCAATTCAATTCTGTTAAAATTATAAAAAATGAGTCTAAGTATCATATACTGAGCACAGTAGGTATTTACAGGTTTTGCATGGCAGGGCAGTTGAAACAGAGATAGGCCACGTGCGCATGCTGCGATTCAGTCAACTGACAAAACTCGTTCCTAGTTAGTACAAAGAATAGACGTGCATGCGTCGCGCATAAATCTGTGCCAGCACTACAACGCAGCACGAGAGACCGACGATATTAAGCGGCTGGCGTGAAGTGGCTGGATGAGGAAGGCTGTGGACCGGGTGTGGTGGCGCTCTATAGGGAAGGTCTATGTCCAACAGTGGACGTCCACAGGCTGATGATGATGATGATGATGAATACAACGCAGTGTCGACACAGCTGCACAGAGACATGTCTGCGTCGCACTTGCCTGCCGCGCCATAGCGTACGCAGCTCGTACGTTCGAATACATTACAAAATCTGCTTTACACTGCTCTGAACTACGTCACCTGCGTATCAGCATACGCTTAGCCTCAATCGGCCGATGGCAACCTCTTTCTTAGAAATCAATTCCTCAGTGGGTTCCTAGACGGACATGAATCACTTTCAAATTACATGAATATTACATTCTACTTGAAATAGAATATAATAATGGCTCTATAACAGTGATAATAGATGCCAAAAATGTAAATAGTCAATAATGTATCACAAAAATAGTCTCATATTTATTTTTTCTGTGTAGTGAAATTAAGAAAAGTTATAAAGTTACAGTTACCTGATAGTTTAATTAAAAGTTGTATAAAATACGTCACAGTACAGCACTGCCAATTAAGTCAAGTTAAAAAGTTACTATGTTAGTTGTAGAATGATCGTGTTTATTGATTTTCTTGCTATGTTTTTTTAGGCTTGATTTAAAAATGATCGGTTAATTATAGGTTCTAGAATTTATAACAAGCTGATACTTAATTTTACAAATTTTTTCTTTTCCTTCAAAATTTTTAATGTCACTAAATCAATAAGGTAGTTCATCATCATGCACAACCAAGGTGGATAGAAATGACATTAATAATAATTAATTGTATGTAATTTTTTAATTAGATTTGTCAATATCCATCCTTAAAAAATAATTAGTGTCTGTCTTTACGTTTTACTGAAAGTGTCTATTTACACGGCCTATCTGCTCAACCGATTTTGACGAAATTTTGTACAGAGATAGCTTGCTTGACGATGGAGGATATATGCTAATTTTTATTTCAGAAAATCAGAGAGTTCCAATGGAGTTTTACGATACCTAAAATCGCAAGCATCTTCTAGTTAAAGTATAAGACGCATTTACCTACGTTGTTGGAGACAGTATATCTTCTAATAATTGAGAGTTCATTAACTCATTTTTGACAAAATGGGGGTTGTTCTTGAACTTCTTATATAACTGCCTTCTATTCTAAACGTATTTAATATTTGTTTTTACTGATCGCGGCGGTTAAATAATCGTGCAAAGAATTCGTACGCTTATGTTCGCGAAAACGCCTACCTAAGTTACGTATGGATGACGTATAGTTCGCGACAGTTTGACTTTGCAATCGGGATAGGGACGCCCCGCACAGCCCCCGAGCTAGCCTGGTGCGGGATAGCGCATGTGACGTGCGGGATAACACGGTGACGTGCGGGTATGCACGGCGTCCCCCCGCCTCATACCATTGCCATGTCAACCTGTCGCAAACTTAGACACATGAAACTTGAAAGCCGTAGAAAGTAATTAGAAGTCAATTGATCTCTCTCTCCAGCTAGGTTTTTAAATGTTGGTGGTTGACTCTACGAATGCGGTCTCAACAGCTCTCAGCAGTAAAATGTATTCGTACTTTGATGACTTATTCAACTGCGGCCATCTTACATTAAGCGTTGAATAGGTACAAACTTACGACGACTAAATCTAATAAACTGAAACTAACGTACCTACTTACAGTTACTTTAAATTGAGCTTAACTTCTTGGACGAAATTTGTGGGTATTCTATTTAGAATTAGCTACCAACTACCTACGTATATTTTATTTCCCTTTATTGTATTCAGAGTAGCATTAATAGGTGATGGTCTAGTATAATTTTGAAAGGTTTTGCCTAAAAAATTCGCATTGCAGATTTTATGCTCGTAGATTTCGATATGGTTGTTGTAAAAATGCTGTTAATTAATCTTACTGTAGCATTATTGGATATCCTTAGCTTTGATGTATATTTTGTGGTGCCAGAACATCTTTGTGCTTATTTCGGAATGCGTTACAATAGATTTTTTTTCTTCTAATTTGTTTGAGCGACTTATGCGCCACATGCATTATTGCACATTTATGGTGCTATGACAGAAATCCTCGCGCAAGTGCGAATACCAACTATACAAAGTTCCAATTCAATTGGATGAGCGATGCGCGACACTCAAATACATAATTCAGGACTACCAGTCCACAACCGAGTAGGTAAAATTGAGTTTCGGCTTTGGGCTGCAAATTCAGGCACTCCGCAAATGGACTAAAAAATTCGCTAGGCAAAAGCCGAAGTATTGCTTCTTAATTATGCTCTTTCGGCATTCCTGCGGATTGCCTATACCTAGAGCAATCGCGATTTTTCGACTTTGGACTATAACATGATATTATTAAAGAAAAACAGATATTTTTTTTTCATTAATGCAATTTTTTTTTTCACAATTTGTGTTTGGTTGCTATGTCAAGATGTCCATAGTCAAAGATTTGACTGCATAGAATATTATGAGTTTTTGTTAATACAACATGTTGATGTTACAATTTTTTAATAAGATATAAAAACTGTTGACATTTAAAATTTTATTGATTACTCATTATACTTGATTGCAATTCGTCATTTTATAAGTTTTGTTAATGAAATATTAAATGTTATAATTGATTGCATTGCGTTTTTTTAATTCTAAACTATTTTAGGTAGCTTAGAAATTAAGTAGTTAAAAATAATCTTTAAGCTTTTTATGAGATCAGTTTTGTTATTTTTCTGTGATTTAATTGTAAATTTCACAACCATGTAAATAAAGTATCATTGAATGATCTAAATGTAAAAAATTGTTTTATTGTTCGGCAGTCTGCATACCTACAAGTCTAAAATTAACATTAGATAGATTATTCTTGTTCGTGATAGAAATTAAATAGGTACTTGTAATTATATCTCTAGTAGGGTTAGACAGTTTTTCCCTTTACTTTTGCTATAATAAGGCATTCCTATTCTAGGTCAACGGAAAGTACCTAATTATAAGTTTTGATTTCATTGAGGGTCTTGACAAACAGATCCTGTAAGGGTTCCTTTTTTCTTTTGGGGTATGGAACCTTAAAAATGGATGTCAACCCTTGTAGACCCTGGTTTTAAGTTTTTGGGACACTACGTCTACGAATTCGTAGTCACTGATTACAGACTACAGTCGAACATCGAGAACTGATTTAACTTCTTAACTAAACGGGAACACTAAATTTAGTTAGAACTACTTGTTATTAGCAAGTTCGAACCGACTCTTGGGCTGAAGTTTAAAACCACAAACCGCAATGTTGATGAGATTCCCGAGTGATACTCTAGTTACGCCAGTTAAACACTCTTGCCTAACAAAGTTTTTTTAAGAAAATTACTCAGTTTGTGACAGACATCAATTTTGAATAAGTTTCTTAATGAAGTCTACATTTCAGAACGCATTTAAAAAATGAAGCAAGGATTCTCTCTTATATTGTGCCTGCAGTGTGGGAGCAGCATTAATAAAGGTACCTATAATGCGTAAAAGTTACCTTTCACGCGCCATATTAACTTTATGTGTCAAATTCACGTCAAAAGTACGATTTTAGTCCTTATTTTAAAGATGATTTGGGACTATAAAAAGCCTGACACAGAAAAAGTGATATGCGCCGACATTCCCGACATTATGCTTTCTAGAAGTAGTACAAAAATGAATATACTTTTATTGTACACCACAAAATGAATACAGAAAAGCACATAGGCACAAAGCAAAATAAAATATAGGCAGATAGGTATGTACAATTTGGCGGCCTTATCGCTACCTAGCGATTTCTTCCAGGCAACCAAATGGTGCAAAGGACTGTTTGATGGCGCTTACACTGCGAGATGGTTTTCTTCGAACGCTCTCTCTAATCTTAACTGATCAAACCAATAAAATTTGTAAACACGCTCTAGAAATTAATATCTGTACTTGTGGTTCCGTAAAGTATGTAGTTTCAAAGTACACGGCTACATTTTGTATGTATCTTTGAAACTACAAGTTGTAGGGAAATCTGAGAAACCACGGAAACATACTATAATATGTTATAGAACGAGTCTACAAAATTTCATTGACTTTGGTGGTTAATATTTAAATGAAAACCGAACTGGTTTATATGGAGCGTGCTTGAGCTTGCCAAATTAAAGGAAACAGGTGCCTTTACAGGTAACAGACAGGTAAAGTAACAATATAATAGGATTAAGGTAAGGTAAGGACTTCTTCTGTGTTGGTGTTAGCTGGCGGGCGTGTTCTGCCTTTTAGGAGTGTTTTTTTTGTTAAAACTGACTGGAAAGCGCTCTAAGAGGGTACCGTGCGTATGTCGGCGAGCGCCGGCACAGACGGGGTCCATACTTGTATAGTTTAACTAACTTGTTACAAATAACTACAAACTTGACATTGGCTAATCTTTGTACAGCCAGACGAGAGAGAGGTAAGGACATAGTTCAACGAATTCGCGGCAGGTCATGTCTGTCGCGAACCGATGGCTGCTGGGGCAGACGTGTTCTGCAGTGGAGACCGCGTATCAGCAATACCCTGTATAATATGTATAATTATACATATCGCGATATATTTGCGATAGTCCTGTATATATAATGTACTCTGTGGTCATGTATTTTTAACTACCATTTGTTTTCAGAAATAGCACAGTACCCACGCAATCGGTGTAAAATACTCCTGAAAGTCTGTAACAACTCACGCTTCTTGTCTGCTCATTAACAAAGCATCATTTTTCCAGATAACTTTTTAAATCTCAACCTCTTTATTCCATTTATACAATATTATATCAATTTACCTTTAATTAGTATAATCATTATTAAATATGTTATTATCGCCATATAAAATTATACCAGCGTTAACTTTGTTTAACCTCGGCGCGCCCAATCGGGTCGTAATCCTATTTAATTAATTTCTCCCTTTTCAGCTTAATCCTTTTATTGTGTGTTATATTATCATAACTTCACCGAAGTGTAAAAGTGCAAATATAAATTTCAACCCCTTATTAAATATAGCATTTCAATAATTTTTTAGGCACTGAGCAAGCAGCCCTGACAAAGAGTCAGGCTTACAAATTGTATGTTACTGTGGAGAAATACACTATGTTAACGGTACTTATGAGACCAAACAAAACTTCCCCTACCCCTAAAGTAATTCTTCTACAAGAGAGATGTGGGAAACTAAGAGTTCTACAGATATATCTACAGCACTAAGTAATGGCTTACAAGTGTCCAGTTTTCTGTCTCCCCTGGAGATTTATGTGACCATAGAGTTTGGGAAGAACAGCAAATGTTAGTTTAAGTTACTCTTACGGAATGTGTTTAAAGTTGTAAAACTTAGGGGTTTTTTTTTTATTCTTTCGACTTTACTTCATTTACCAGCATTTACTTCTCATAATAGTAATTATCTCATTCTTAGGTTAATTGGTTTGCACAGATTTTAGGGCGTATTATTTCAATCTTCATTACAGCTAAGGTAGGCGTGGTAAGTATGCTCTCTGATGATGGAGATGTCAGATTTAGATTGACATATACCGTTAAAGTCGAATTTAAACTCATATGCTTTGTTTTTATAAGTACAAGTCAAGAGTGAATAGGCATCTTCTAGGCAAGAGCTCCATCTTAAGCTGCATCATAACTTGCCGTCAGGTTTGATAACAGCCAAGCGGTAGTCTATAAAATAATAGTGAAAATCCTTAAAAAAAAATACTTATACGGTTTCCCACGGTGCGTGATGTTCCACCATAGGATGAGTATCATCCGACATAAGCGTCCGAGTCTTGCGTGATAATCCGCAGAAACACGCATTGTGGGAAAGCGATATAACAATAAGGCAAGAAGCTAATTATGGATATGGACGATGGAAACAGACACTCTATAATGGCATATGGCAAGATAATCGAGTTTGGACTTATACATTTTCATTTAGTGATTAACACTAATTTAATGATTAGTGAGTACATTAAAAAGCTTTTAGCGTGGGACTCAATATGTTAATAACTTCATCTGATGCCCTAATAATAATTATTCCTGAACAGAACAATTAATACTATAGGTAGCTATATTGTGCCGGTTGTGCGACTG
Source organism: Maniola jurtina (assembly GCF_905333055.1). Classification (NCBI taxonomy): domain Eukaryota; kingdom Metazoa; phylum Arthropoda; class Insecta; order Lepidoptera; family Nymphalidae; genus Maniola; species Maniola jurtina. The sequence goes on from NC_060032.1 coordinate 10,291,809, forward strand.
GTCATGTAATGTGCGGTTTGCAATGTTCCTATGTAATTTAGCTTGATGGGGATCTACTAATCTTGCAACAGAGGATGTTACACTAGCAACACGGTATCGCTGGATTCAAGAACATTATCACGAACATCCGCATATATTGTGATATTGTCAATATTTCTCTATGTATCGAGGAAATATTGATGGTATTGTCAGTGGTATTTATCGCGCGACAATATTGTTAGTGTAATAAGCCTTTATGACCGATATTTAACCCCTGACCCAAAAAGAGGGGCGTTATAAGTTTGACGTGTGTATCTGTGTATCTGTCCGTGGCATCGTAGCTCCTAAACTAATGAACTGATTTTAATTTAGTTTTTTTTTTGTTTGAAAGGTGGCTTGATCGAAAGTGTTCTTAGCTATAATCCAAGAAAATCGGTTCAGCCGTTTGAAAGTTATCAGCTCATTTCTAGTTACTGTAACCTTCACTTGTCACCTTATAAATTTTTAATTTACACTAGTTGTGTCATGAAGTATTCGGCGCCATTTCCACGGGTAAGAGTGTCGCGACGAGTCCGTCCTACTATCGTCGCATAGTCTCCACGGTACAACGATAACATTCCGCCAACGTATCGTCGCGACTCGCAACGGTACGCCACGAGACCACAACGCCTCATTGGGCATTTCAACTGTGGCGTAACGTGGTGGTATATCCGCAACTCGACGATATCGTCTCAACGCGACGAGTTTGCGACGTTATAGGTACTCCAGAGTCACTCGTATCGCCGTGATAGTATCGCCCTGTGGAGATAGGCCAATAAAATCGAAGTTGGTGGCACGGCGAGATTATAACCGTGATACTCTCGCCCGTGGGATGGCACCTTAGGCTCAGAATCTTTCTATTATTATCGTTCTCACCCAGTAACTTTTCAAATAAACGACTCACGGATCGATTTCCATCTCACCTATTGTACCTACTCCTTTATTGATAACACAGAGCGCCTTAATGATTATCACCCTTTGTTAACCCCTAATTGAAAATTAATAGTAATAACTGTAGCCAACGGACTAAAGCTCAGGGGAAAATTTACGACCAAACTTAACTCGGATATAACTTATAAGTTTAGAGATAGACGTAGGAGCCAGATGACTTATCCCTTGCACACAATAGAATTAATAAGGTATTGCTATGCTTTGTACATAGAACCTACTGAAACAAATCAATTCCCTAAAAAAAGTCAATTCAAGTGAAGTCACGGGTCATATTCTAGTTACCTTACCTAGGTGTTTTATATCTATTATTTGTTTTTCAGAATTACTAAGTACTTGAGGTTTCAGTGCTTTTAGTAGGTACAATTGTTACTGTCAAAACTCTTATTCAGTCAAAAGTACTTATGACTAGGTATAAGGTGTCTACAGATTGGTCCAAATTGTTTTAACTAAAAAATATTAGTTAATACTGCTTTTGACCGGAACGGCAGCCACTAAGGCGGAAAGGGCCAAGAGGCGCGACTATGAAAATATTGAAAATAATTTCTTATTTGTGCCTTTTGGAGTGGAGACCATGGGTACGTGGGGCGAGGATGCCAGATCCTTTTTTAACGACCTGTCATCCCGTCTTGTGGAGTCCACGGGTGACCGGAAATCTGGTTACCTTGGTCAGCATATTAGTCTGGCCATTCAACGAGGTAACGCAGCAAGTGTTCTGGGCACCCTGCCTCGTTACAGTGATTTGGATGATATTTTTGTTTTATAAATTTTATATTTAAGTATTTTTAACACTTATGAAAATTTGTATTATTACTTTCTGAACAAATACATGTAATTTGAATTTTTTTGACTGCAAAATTTCGGTTAAAAATGGTTTTAAATCCGAGCCGCTCGGCTCCACGCAGTCTTATCTGTCCTATCTCTAAATTGTTTTAAATGGGCTAGGGATAAGACTACGTGGAGTCGTCGGGGTGGTCCATTTTGTTCTGGGTCACATTCCGCCTAATCTTATCTCAGTATTTATGAACGTAGTAATGACATTCTATTCAGAGAAGAGCTTTGATCGGAATTTTAGGCAAAACTAATTTACCAACCTCTATTAATCAAAAGGTCTTTTGACTGTAACTTAAAAATACTTTAAAAAAACTGCGCCTGAAGGCACATGGCTTGCCTAGGTGCCTTGAAAGGTAAAAGTGAATAGACATCTTACAGGCAAGCATGCTCTAACCAAAAATCTCATCGTTGTTTCGCATAATAATCATACTGTTTTTACAGTTATAAGTAGTTTTGGCAGCATAAGAGTTCTGACTGTAACATAGCCACTTCAGAGGATTGTCGTTAATTACCAGAAGGCCTTTATATTCCTTTCTGTAATGAGATGCCTTTGATCGTCGCTGCCAGGTTGTTTGTGGTATCGTTGGCATTATTATTATTACTAAGCCGCGTCAACACTAATTAGGATTTTCTTTGTGTTTTTGGCGATAAAATGTCAGTAAGCATTAATGGTATACCTACTAGTTTTTGCCCTCTAGTTTTCCCGAGTGAAAAAAGACCCAAACGAATGCTATTTATTTATTCAGATACTAGTTAGCCCTTGACTGCCATCTCACCTGGTGGTAAGTGATGATGCAGTCTAAGATGAAAGCGGGCTAACCTGGAAGGGGAATGGCAGTTTTCTTATTAAACCAATATCCCTTTGGTTTCTACTCGGCATCGTACCGGAACGCTAAATCGCTTGGCGGCACAGCTTTGCCGGTAGGGTGGTAACTAGCCACGGCCGAAGCCTCCCACCAGACCAGACCAGAGATTTAGAAATTATAAAATTCCAAACCACTGCCGGGAATCGAAACCGGGACCTCCCACTAATAAGACCACAGCGCTTACCACTGCGCCACAACTGCGCCAGAGAGGTAGTGAGGGAGGTTGCTAGTGAAGCAATTTAGATCAATGTGATCGTGATCAACCCATCGCCAGCCCACTACTGAGCACGGGTCTCCTGTCAGAATGAGAAGGGCTTAGACCATAGTTCGCCACGCTGAACAAGTGCGGATTGGCAGACCTTGGATAACATTATGAATTCTCAGGCATGCAGGTTTCCTCGCGATGTCTTCACCGTTTGATCAATGTAAGAGCAACATTTGTCGGACTTTATTATCCTTTGGACAGGGACTTTTAAGGGAGGGGCGGCTAAACAAATTCATTATAATATTATAGAGTACCTAACGCATTGGCTTGGTGTTTCTTTGGGCTGCAAAATGTTCATAGGTGACATTAGGCGACTCGCCTGTCTACAATATAACAAGTGAAAATTAAAAATTTGTAACACCCCCGACAAGTGAAGGTTACAGTAACTAGAAAAGAGCTGATAACTTTACAACGGCTGAACCGATTTTCTTGGATTATAGCTAAGAACACTCTCGATCAAGCCACCTTTCAAACAAAAAAAAAACTAAATTAAAATCGGTTCATTAGTTTAGGAGCTACGATGCCACAGATAGATACACAGATACACACGTAAAACTTATAACACCCCTCTTTTTGGGTCGGGGGTTAAAAAGTATAAGGTAATACGATGTAAATGCCTATTAAATTATCCTGTAGGTATATGATTTAAGCGTCGATATGTGTTAACACATAAATCACCGTTAACGAGTGGTCAGCCATCATACCGCCAATCAAAACGATTTTGCGGTAGGTATTAATTAGTAAAGGCATAATTATATCGAATGAAGCCGTAAGTAGTTTTAATTAATTATGTAGGTTAGGTCAGTTTACTATAAGTTATTGATGTTTGTTTTAGCTATATTTTTGCCAACAGTTGGTACAGTAACAGTGATGCAAATATAGGTCGCAATCTAAATCTTCTACTACATGAAGACCTAAATTACAAGTACCTATAAGTTACAAGACTACAGCCGATTCAGGGTTCAAATTTTCAATGAAAACCTATCGGGGATAGGGAGGAGAGAAATGATCAAATAATTTAATCAAGTAAATAATTATATGTAATAAATTTATACGTCTTTCCAATATATTATTATGGAGCCTGTCTCCATAATATATGTGCGTGCGAGAAATTAGCCAGTTTTGTTAATTATCAAAATAATGCGAGTCAATCTCGCACACGAAGGTTTCTGTAGTAAATACCATCATACAAGAAATAACAGTTTTTTTTTTTAATTTTCATGCCGGCCATTTTTAAATTTTTTATATTTGTTGTTATTAGCGCCACTACAATTCTGCAAAAATTTCAAAAATGGCTGCCATGAATTCTCTACCTATTCGCTTCACGAGATTACAGTCTGCTGACAGTCAGACGCACGGACGGTTGGACAGCAAAGGTTTAGAGTACCGTTGGCACCCTTCGGTGAAAAGGCCCAACGCTTTCAAAAGCTATAAATAGGAATAGCCCGCAACACAAGTCTGCAATGTTCCACTGAATAAATAACAGGTTTACATGAAAATGGTGTTTAGTTTGAACCTGTGCCAAATTAGATTACCTCGGGGACTGTAATCTCTAACAAATGTTCTTGACCTAGAAAATCATATTTCTTCGTGATTGTGTTTGCCCGTTGAATTGAATATTGATCAATGTTCGCTCTAATGAATTTTGTTCTTATGTAATCGAACGAATTGCGAATTCCATCGAACTTTCTTACAAAATAAAAGGGCAAACTGATTGGCAGACATAATATCAACGTATAGCTCAAACTATTGTTTTTAGAAACTTGAAATTGTGCATGTATCTTTATGACATAGAAAATCCTCACTGGGAAAGGACTTTTAGAATATTGACCGTGCAAAGCCGGGGCAAGTCAGTTAGTACAAACTAAACCTCAACAAGTATAATATTACAATTCCATACGTGGTAGTAGTCCCACAACTCGGCAGTCTGCTGCTACAATGTGAAAATTCTTGAAATGTTATGGGAGCGTCTTATCCATGTATCAGGGCGGACAGGAAATCGGAGAAAAATTCTACTACAAATGCTGCTAAAATCAATATAGTCTAAGTAATATTTCCGTATTAATCTATATTCTCTATTTGTAAGTACATTTGATAATTTGGAAACTTACAATCGGGACTCAGACCAAATACTCCTTAAATAGGCCGTGTTAAGTACTTTTCTCCCATCCAAAACTTGTAATCACCGAAGCGGCTTTTTGTCTGTAAAGTTTCTTCAACACGAGCTACAAAAAGAAAACATAAATACCAAAGAACAATGGAAACACGTGCCAAGTTTACTACTGACTGAAGTGATTGGTTATAGTCAAGGAGACGGCTGCAAAATGGTTGAGATATTGTATCTGGAATCACTTTCGAGGAAGGAAATAAGAGATTGTGACTAAGCTATAATCTACTGACGGGTTTGAAACGAGTTCAAACATACGAAAGAACGCAATATACCTAGGTACCTACATGAATAAGCAAGCATACACCGACTGGATGCATAGGGTGCCCAAACTCAAATAAAGTCTTTCGGAAACCCGAATACGAGCAAACGATCATGTAGGTCAATGACTTTCAATGTTTAGAAGGTCATTGATGTAGGTATATAATCAAAGCAGTAGTGATTCGCTCACCGCAAGAGCAGAGCGTGCCCACGCTTATTTTTATTATAATTTCAACCTTATGTCGAAGTAAAGAGCTGAGTTGATATAAAAAGAAACCGTACCTTAGAGCTACTCCACTCCATCTGCTGGCTCTGCGCCTGCTCTCAGGCTACTTATAGGTACAAAACAAAAAATACTTTCCGAAGAAGTTGTATTAGTACCTAACTTACTCTCTGGAGCACTTGTACCTAAGTGTAGCACGTTACTTAATAACGGTTAAACGAAATTACGCCGCTACATCCAAGGGTCCGGTAATAAATTGTGGAACAGACAACTTAATTAGACAATTTCACCAAATGACAGCGCATAAATTTAAAGAATTTAGAAACTTGTCTTTACTTATTGACCCCCGACCCAAAAAGAGGGGTGTTTTGACGTGTGTATCTGTACATCTGTCTGTGGCATCGTAGCTCCTAAACTAATGAACCGATTTTCATTTAGTTTTTTTCTGAAAGGTGGCTTGATCGAGAGTGGTCTTAGATATAATCCAAGAAAATCGGTTCAGCCATTTGAAAGTTATCAGCTTTTTTCTAGTTATTACTGTAACCTTCACTTGTCAGGGGTGTTCTAAATTTTTAATTTACACTTGTAGGTATACCGTATTTATTAGTCTTGCAAATGAAGACGTTGAAATTTTATTTAAACTAAGCGGTACCTATGCAACAAAACATTTATTAATGAGAGAGAGGAAAGAGGTTTTTGCGAAGTAAAGTTTGGGCGGAAACTAATAGAGAGCTAATACAACCCCTCGGAATTCCGCCCTTCCCCATTTTCTATGCAAATATGTAGGACTCGTTTTTCATTTTAATTAATTGCTTTTCTTACCAAATACTTTCACCAGGACAATGAAAGCAATTAATATGAATACCTATCGTCCTAAAGTTAGATAACATAATGTAAAGACAGACTTGCCTTCGAGATTTAGTTATTCTACAGTTGACACAACTTCATCACAACTGCCGACCGACTACATACCCTTTAACTAATACTTAATTTCATATAATTGCTACTACATTTTCAGATTGTTAACAACCCCGAAAGTTTATGTAGCCCAAACGTGAGGCAATTTATATGAACTCTGACATAATTACAAAGTCATCAAACTAAAAGCGGAGTTGTGATCACGTATAATATTACCTTATAATGTTTTATGTCACAAAATCTACTTAATCCTCTCGACGCGACAGTAGAAGTCATGTGTAGAAAGCTTGCTATTTCAATCCGGAATTAAGGGAGACACAACTTAAAAGCGAGATGCGCGACATTTTGACCGCGCAAATCAGCGTTTGGTATCACGTTAATTTTTGCAAATATCAATATATTAAAACAAAATTAAACAACGTATTTGAAGTTATTATTAAGTAATATATGCTTCTGCATTATTAGTTTTGCTATGTTATATTTTCTTACTTATTTTATTAAACCTCGACCCAAAAAGAGGGGTGTTATAAATTTGACGTGTGTATCTGTGTATCTGTCTGTGATTTTTGAATGCTTTATAACATTTCTTATTTTGTGTCTATACTCAGTGTAAGCGTAACTACGTATTCGGTAAGATTTATCCTGCAATAACTTGCAGTGCAAAGGTCTTCTCAAACAACATTTGATACTTTTGCTTGGCGCATAATAGAGACGGGGGTGCGATGCCCTCGTTGCCTAACAAGCCAACAACATAACGGTATCCCATTACAGTCTATCAAGTAACAACAAAGTAACTAACTTTGTGAAATGTAAGCTTTAAAGTTTAGAAGGCATCTCCTGGTTAGAGAAACGATACAAACTGCTGCCAAGACCATTTTCTGTGGTTTCTATGGGACATAGATATTATATAACCGTTTTGATACAAACATCAACAGTTAAGTTATTTAAAAGCAGGTAGTTTCATTTGTCACTTTAATTTTCTTTGTGTGTACTTATGGTGTGTGCTGTAAGTAGTCTATAAAGCATTACCTAAGTATTTAATTACGTTTCATACATTACAGCTTAACCACTAACTATTAGATCGACACAAAAAAAATGTTTTAAGTTGGATCAGTTTTTTGTTCTAAAAACATTTAAGATATCTTTGTCCCTTTTAAGCGAGAAATTTATGAGTGCCTAAGTAAAACTCTCTAAGTTTCCTAAGCTATTAGTTAAACACTAACCACAGGTATGTGGAGCGGAGAATTTAATTACAAAACGTATTTAGGTCCATGTACCTACACATACAATTTGTGTTAAGTCCCCTTCGGAGTTTGCGGTCAGTAAACATTATGGGGTGCATTTGCAACAATACCCCTCTAGACACTGTTCATTACAAGCTTCGATATCTCGATAATCTTTATCTTATTCATATACTAATATTATAAATGTGTCTCTGTATGTCTGTTTGTGTGTCTGTCTGTTGCTAAGTTTTCACGGCCCATCCTTTAAACTAGTTTTTACGAGATAAAACTTGCATACCGGGTAAAACAAAGGCTACTTTTGTTTCTAGAAAATCAAAGAGTTCCCACGGGATTTTCGAAAACCTAAATCCATGCGGACGAAGTCACTGACATCATATTATCATAGCAATATAATAAGATACGTAATGAATTAGTAAAGAATTACTTTAAGTCACCAAAATCTCAAAAATTAAAATTCATGACTATAGCCCTAGAATTGGGTTTTTAACTCTCCTAGAGTATCCTAGAAATGCCTAAATTTCTAGCTAGGTATACTACTTAAAGTTTGTTAAGCAGAATTTGAAGATTGCCTAGGCCAATCACCATGCATCGGTTTTTTGGCTTTGACTATAACATACACAGATAGATATACTTTAGTTTTCCTAAAATTAAAGGATAAAGCTCAGTAACCTCTCAGAGATACGCGTATGCAACGCGATTTGTCTGTCTGAGGTATTTCACTCGTATAATTGTCAGTTTGCGGTAACAAGTTCCCAATGGACAATGTGTAGTAATAAAAGTACTCTACGCATCGTGATAGTAAAAAGAAAACTCAGCTGAGTTCTTTGTGGGTTCTTCTCAGACCTGGGTGCGTTTGGAACCCGGGTACTTTGGTTTTAAGTTTATCTTACAAACTCAATAATTGACAATCAAAAAGTGCACAATGGAACCCAATTTGAATAAATGACTTGACTTTGACTTTGACGTTCAGCCCAAAGCTAATTGTTGACCATTTAATTCAGTTGATGAAAAATAGATTATAGATAAATACAATGAAATTACTTCGCTAAAAATGGCATTGATGTAGAGAGAGTCTTAAATTTATTGATACCCAAAGCGATAAGGTAACAGGAAATAAAGTACGTATCATTAAGCACTCATTCCTTTACGACTGATGCCCTTGAGAGCAATTATCGGGTCTTCTGTAAATTCCCTTTGATATTTTATTCCATACCATAATGTATGTACCTATGTGATCTAATATTAAATAGTATTAAGCTGAATGTTACAATCGTGTGACAGAATCCTCGACCTAATTTAGCTAGATACAACATTTACTTATTATTACATACTCGTAATGCATGGATATTCAAACAAACAGACTAGTTAAATATAATATGTAACGCTTATTAGTGATAGCTTAACGCTTACTCAAATAGTCAGCGGCTGTTGGTAATCCGGCAAATAAACAAGTCGTTTGAACTTGAGTATACAGCTTTGATAATATCACTGAAGCTTAAATACATATCTACCCATGGCGTGAAATTTGGAAATACCCATACGAGGTAGGTATATGTTTACTGAAAACCGGCCAAGTGCGAGTCAGACTCGCGCACCGAGAGTTCCGTACTAAGAACGGTAAAAATCACTTTTGTTAACGAACCGCAAAACTAACTTGTTTGAAGAGGTTGTTTGTTTGTTAGTACCAAAAATGTAAGGGTAACCAATAACAAGCATAATAATTAAATTACAAAATCCCATTATGTCCATTCCCTTAACACACACACAATTTTCAAACTTCATTTTTAAAAACTTGCATCTACTCTACATATTCCTTATGCTCCACTGTGGAGAAAAGATTATCAAAAAGTTAAATAGACAAGACTGTGTAATAAAGTCTTTACTGACTTTGTTTCTCTTGCGAACACTTATAGTGTATCTATATTACTTTATTATATTTATCTAATTTTACTGATTTATTTGTAGAAACCTGCTCATTTTTTGTAATATTGTAAAGAAGAAAGGCAGATTTGGTTTTTGTAATCGATAAACTCTAAAACTACAGAACCAATTTTAATAATTCTTTTGCCATCAGAAAGCTAATTTAACTAGAAGTAACAGACAATTGGACTAAGTGGACGAAGTCGCGGGCGAAATCTAGATTTCGGTATTTATATTCTACTCACGGTTTATTTAATATACCTACCTAATTTCAGTTAGGTAGCTAGTTGAGTATAAATCAATTACATGAGGAACCAAACCGAAGACAAAAATACCAAAGCGTGACAATAAAGTCACGTTTTTCACATTTCAACAAAAAGGAGTAATATAAATTGGCTCAGGTGGCGTTCGGATCGAAAATGAATTCTTTAGTCGATTAATTTTATTAAATAGGCTCGTGAAAGAAAATTTTATTGAAAAGACTTTCGGATCAGATTGGACTGATTGAAGGAAGGGATTCGATTTTAATTCATAAAGTTTTGCTACGGCATAATATTAAGTCCCACTCTTTTAAGGTCTGCTTCAATGGACCTTCTTGAGGTGTTGGTTGGTCGACCAGGTCTCCTTCGACCGTCAGGCTGCCATGACTCATGGAACCATGTCAAGGCAGCAGCCAAAGATAGGGAGGCATAGAAAACAACTGCTGCCCTATGTGCCACGAAGGAATAAAAGGACTCCATCATCATCATAATATTGAGTATTTCAATTGTTATTGGCTGAAATGCTAATATTATAGGTGTTACGCAATTCTCTTGTAATCCGATTAAGTCTGCATCACAAGGCATATTAATTATCTGATTATTGTTGACCGTAAGCCTTGCATACAAATTATGCTCTAATACATTATGATGTCAGAAAGTAGAATTCGCAGAACTATCTTTGGTTTAGTCTCTCTGGAGCCTTCAACAGCCCAAGCACAATCAACACGACATCGACACTTCTGTGACGGTTTTTAACCCCCGACCGAAAAAGAGGGGTGTTATAAGTTTGACGTGTGTATCTGTGTATTTGTGTATCAGTGTACTGTCTGTGGCATCGTAGCTCCTAAACTAATAAACCGATTTTAATTTAGTTTTTTTTGTTTGAAAAGTTGCTTGATCGAGAGTGTTCTTAGCTATAATTCAAGAAAATCGGTTCAGCCGTTTGAAAGTTATCAGCTCTTTTCTAGTTACTATAACCTTCACTTGTCGGGGGTGTTATAAATTTTTAATTTACACTTGTTGTATCGACAATAAGGTAAAGCCGCGAGAAAATGTTGAAAGAGATAGATAATTCATTATAACGCAGTGTCATGCCGGATTACAATACAACGCGGTGTCATACCGGCTCGGCCTCGGCTTCGGCTGTGGCTAATTACTACCCTACCAGCAAAGACGTGCCGTCAAGCGATTAAGCATTCTGGTACGATGCCGTGTAGAAACCAAACGAGTATGGTTTTAATAAAAACTGCCATACCCCTTCGAGGTTAGCCCGCTTCCATTTTAGACTACACAGGACTGCATCATCACTTACCACCAGTGAGATTACAGCCAAGGGCTAACTTGTATCTGAATAAAAAAAGTATCATGAACAATGATTTAGATTACTTGGAGAAAAATGTCGTTGAAAATATAATATGAACATGACAAATACTTCGAAATGGATGTATGGGCTGTATCGAGTTTTCAAAGCTAATTGCTCGGTTTCACCTCGTACAAAAAACAACAGTTTTTAGAAAACCTTTTAAACATATTCTGGAGATGGTAGTAAATGCCAAAGTCAGAAAAAACTTTATTTACTGAATGGGCACCGGGGCGCGTGGACTATGATGCCGTGGCGTAGCACACCACGTAGCTGTGTCGTAGCACAACACAATGTGATGAATTCGAGCACTAAGACGTGTGTAAAGTTGAAATTTCCTATTTGTGCATAATGAATAATTACAACAAAAGTCTAACAAGGGTTCTACTTCATACAACTACCTTTTATCGTTCCGTTTCCGTATAGTCTATATTGCGGCTTTAATGTGTATTAATATGTACTTCATTTAATATAATATTTAAAAGATACAAAATAAGTGTAGTAAATAGATTATTTCGGCTATATTCAACGCGTAGCAAGCTGAATGAAAAAGGACCCCAGATTTCGAAACTAGGCGGCCTGACGTCAACTAAATACGTAAGTATAGCCGGAATAAAATTATAATGGAAGTCACTCACGATAGTTTAAACGCTAACAAAATAGGTAAGTATAGCTTGTTTAATACCTTTATAAACAAAGATTAATGATGTACACCTGCGAATGTACTCGAAAATGGCTCAAAATATATTTTCTGTTAGAACCAAATTACGGAGTTAAAATCTTATTTCTTGCGGTAAAAAATTATGTACCAATAGAGTTATTTTTGTTTGAAAAACAATATAATGTTCAATAATATTAAAAATGTTCCTGAAATTCTGAACCTTGAACAAAGGAACTTGAAACTTTGCTTTTAGATTCCACTTAATCTTAATTTGAATGTCAATAGCCCTCTAATTGCGTCTCAGCCCAAAATACCTTAAAATTTATGCTTGAGAGATTATTATTTATTACTGAACAACGTTGTTATTTTAATTTATTACTAAGTTTAAAGAGGAGTCTTTGATCTGTTCAGAAGGGTCGGTAAGTGCTTCAGTACCTGCTGCTTTCGCTTGAGTGGACTGGAGTGCTATCCGGAATAAATTGACCATCACTTTATATATACCCGGCTGAGTTTATTGTGGGCTGTTCTCAGACCTCAGCGCGTTTGGAACCTTCGTAGTTTTAAGTTTACGTAATTAATTATCACCATTACATCTTACGAACTCAACAACCGACTTTGACTTTAAATACTTGCTGATGCCCGCTTTTGCATCTGGGTCGGTTTATTTTTTAAGAATCCCGTGGGATTTCTTTGATTTTTTGGGATAAAATTAATAAAGTAGGTATGTCATTCTCCAGATTTTCAAATATATCCATTAAAAAATCACGTCAATTTCTCCCGAATTTCTTCAAAATGGACCGTGAGCAGGTAGACAGACAGACAAAGAGACGAATTTTCACATTTACCTATCGCAAGACAATATTATTACTCTGTAGGTATGAGAATAACGCAACAGATGAAGTTTAAACAGTCGTCGAATTTTAGTTTGCTTCTTGAGTCTCGAAGTTCAGTTGTGGTGCTGACATGTAACTGAAATAGGCTATTTATTATTCATGAGAGAAGAGGAGTAGGTAAATAACCCGTTTCAGCTTAGACGTCGTCATCTATCAATATTATAATATCAAAAATAGCAAAGCCCTGATATAAAACAAATAAATGTTTGAAAACAAAATATTTTCTTTATATTTTGTTTTCAAACATTTCATTCTAGTTCCTTCCTTCCAAGAGAAAGCCGATACTCTGAACCAAAGGATAAGCTTTAAAAATATTACCTATCTGAAAAGAAAGTCACCTCCTCGCACTTATGTAAGAAAAGAGTTTCACCGTTAAATTCTTGTAAACATACCACTATTTCTACTTGACACGAAGAATTTCTTTGTACTAAACTTAACTGTAAATCACACAGAGTTTTAATGTATCTAGTCAAGCAACAGTAATTCCAAGATTATAATTTTCACATTTACTCTTTCTTCACTAAGAACTGGCGGTATTTCTAAATATTATCATTTTTATTTCTATTTTGGAATTCATCATCATGATCGTCGTCAATCGATAGAGGTCTACTGTTTGACATGGATCTCTTGTAGGGATTTCCGCAGACCTCGGTTTTGCGCCCCCTGAATCCAGCGGCTTGTATCACAGACGTTTATATTAGAATTTAAATTCTTACCAATAAAAATAAAACAGTCTAAGTTATGACTAAATTGACTTTTCGATAGTTTTTGGAATAAAAAATCTGCCAAATTTAAAATAAACACGCGTTATACGCTCTTTTAATTTTTTTGGTAAGACCGATTATATGTATTTATGAAATCTAACAGGCATACATGACATTTTCTAAAAAGGGTAGGAAACTATCATTTTCTCACAACATTCAATGCTTAAAAGTTAATAAATGCATGTGTCAAAGTAGATATTTAACTATTACAGATTTCAAGCAATGATACTTAATATTATGATATATAATGAAATTATGAAATATTTACAAAATTGTGCTACTGATATTGGCAACATGTATCTATCATATTAGTCAAGTGTGTTGCTGTTAATCATTACGTAATATTATGCACACAATGGAGAAGTTTCATGATGTTATTAATATATTTAATCTTTAATGCAATGGAATAAAAATATCGATCAAAACTAATAAATCAGATTTTTTTCAATCCATCAATAAATAACTGAGAAATTAATCATTTAAGTATTTTAATTTGTACGCAAAACGATTGCGGGTGTGTGACGTCATTTTACCTAGCCGAGATCGTCGAGATCGATCGATCACACCACAAATCACTCAATCGTTCAATAGTTTGTTTGATATCGTCTGTACAACTAGTGGAAGACCTTCCAGCGCTGTGCTTTCCGGTGCAAGTAGACTATTCTAGCGCCTTGGGTTCCCAACGTCTAACGGTATTTCAAACTACTTTTATTTTGTAATCAATTTTATTTAATTTAACTAAATAATGTTGAATTTTCACAGACAGTGATAAAGAAATTTAAAAATTAATCAAAATATGAGCAGAAACAGGGAACATCTTTTTTTAATTACAGGTAAAATTTAGGCCCTCATTTAAGCCCAGTATATCTACCCTTATTTTTTCATAACATAATGACCGCAGATAGAATTTACATAACCCATTTCAGCGTTTTTAGAGCAGTTAGGCACACTGTGGGTATGAAAATGCCCATTAAAATTCGTTAAAACCGAGTGAGCCGAACGGGATTAATTCTAATAAAATTGTTCCTTTTTAACACTGTATGACTCATTTTATTTATGTAATGCAGTAACTATTAAAAAGTATTTCTCTACTTAAGTTCAAAAATATTGGGAACACTAAGTTTTATAAAGATACCAGTACCTAGGTATTAGCTATTGCTAAATATTTTTGAATTTTGATGCGATTTATTTCTGGAATTCTGGTCAAATATGTCAAAAAATATGATATTTGAATATGTTGTTTCATGAGAAGTATTTTATAATGGATATCTCTCATGATACTTTAAATGCTATAAAAATTAAATTAAAAATTTAAAAAACCCCCGACACATAAACCTCTAAAAAGTAAAAAAATAATAGGTAAATATGTATGGGCCCTTTAAGAATAGTATAAATAGTAAAGTTTTATCCAAGCGCTCGTTGCGCCAGGGGACCGCTACCTATGATAAACTATGAAAGTCATCTGTTGTAGAAAGAATAGTCTTTAGCGGTCCCCCGACGCAACGAGCGCTTGGATAAAACTTTACTATTTATACTATTCTTAAAGGGCCCATACATATTTACCTATTATTTTTTTACTTTTTAGAGGTTTATGTGTCGGGGGTTTTTTAAATTTTTAATTTAATTTTTATTTCACGCTTTTTAAACTTTATTCATAAATTACCGTTTATTTGTGCCATTCTAAAACCCAATTTCCATAATAATATAAATCCAATAAGGCAGCTAATATCTCTTCAAAAGTAACATCAATGTTATGTTAATTATACGTTCCATGAAATATTTTTGACCGAACATCACTAAATCAAGAATTATCTGAATGACTCACATAGTTTAACACGACCAAAACGAAATATCTGTTTCTAACATGTCGTTGCTTTAAAAAGTGTTTAAAAATGTACCCATTTTACGTAGTCGTACTCGTATAATAGTTCACTTTTCAAGATATACCTACGATTAAATTGAAATCGACTTTCACCCGATGAAATAAGGAATAAAGTGGCTTGTATTTCATTTTGTTTGTTATTGCATGTCAAATTTTTATTTGACATAACTTTCAAAAACCGGTCAAGTGCGAGTCTGCCTCACACATGAAGAGTTCCGTACAAGTTTTTTTTTATGTAATGACAATTCAGTTGTCGGATTTTTCTCTTTACTTGGGCCACAGGAGTAGAGTGCTTGGGCTATAAGATATTGCTACCTGCCTTTCATGATTCTACGTAAACGGGAAGTACCCAATTTATAAGTTTTGATTCTCTTGAAAGATGACACACAGACAGACAACGAAGTGGTGAAGGAAAACACCGTCAGGAAACCTGCATGCTTGAGAGTTGGCCATAATGCTCCCTCAAAGGTGCGTGAGGTGTGCCAATACGTGCTTGGCCAGTGTGGTAGCTTCTCATTCTGAGAGGAGACTTGTGCTCAGTAGTGAGCCGGCGATGGGTTGATCCTGATGATGATGAATTTTAAACGTATTTTGTCAAAGTAAATAAGCTGAGTTCAAGCAGATAAAATAAAAAGAAGGTGCGCCTAATGCATCATCCAAACCTGCGCGACAAAGCGACTACGATGCGGGAACCTCAGCCGCGCGGAGGGTCATCGCCTCCTACGATATTTAATGGTGCCATGCACACCTACGCGACTACAACAGTCGAGGCTACCTACAACATCTTTTTTTTTCTACAGATACCTACTGAACCCTAAAAATAGTTTGACTATGGTTTGGGTTTGGGTTGATTGTTCGTGGCCTTTGGTTGACTGTTGGATATTATAATTGAATTGATGTTTTCTCGTTTAACTGTGATTATAATATTTTATAAATTAGAAACTCCGCGCCTACGATCCAAAGTATCGGAGTTTTCCAAAACATTATTTTCAAATAAATAATTATGTATCTAGGCAACGTCCATCTTGACAACTTGACATTTGCCAATTGACATAATATTATGAACCTCTGTTACAATAGTGAAAGATCCCAGGGCCACCAGCCGTCACGTATTTTCTGACGAACGAAATGTGGACGATTGAGTAGTGTTACTATGTACTAAGAACGCATGCCTACAGACCTGCTAGCTTGCTTAGACGGCCAATTTTCAGGTATCAGGTAATCAAGGTACATAAAAACATTACTTACCTCACGTAAATTCTCCAATTTTTTTAATTTTTAGCAGATTTTTTTTAATACTAATAATTAATTGACATAAGTAAACTATAAGAGAGTGAGAGAGAAGTCAATATATCCTAATACATGTCTTACTCAGTCTCATGCGCGTAGATAATGATGCCCTCGCGCTCAAACCCACAGAGGCATTAAAATTGAATTTAGGGGATGATTGGCCCTCTGGATCGGTCTGTCTTCTTGTAAAAGGTTGTAAAATAGTTGTCTGGTGGGCATATATAAAAATGGAGCATCAGAATTTACGTGCAGTTAAGTAATTACTTATTTTGGGAGCTTTAAAGCGTCTGCAAAGCAATACGGCCGACGCGGGAAGTGTCTGGGAGTATTGGCGACATATTTTTAAGGATATTGCCTAAAATATATGTAAAAATCAGTTTGGCGAATTTACGTGAGGTAAGTAATGTTTTTACGTACCTTGATTATCAGATACCTGAAAATTGGCCGTCTAAGCAAGCTAGCACGTAGGCTAGGCATGCTTTCTTAGTACTTACTAACACTACTCAATCGTACATATTTCCTGTATCAGAAAATACGTAACCTCTGGTGGTCCTGGGATAAAAGTAATAAGAAAACCAGAAAAGAGCTGATAACTTCCAAACGGCTGAACCAATTTTTTTGGATTATAGCTAAGAACACTCTCGATCAAGCCACCTTTCAAACAAAAAAAACTAAATTAAAATCGGTTCATTCGTTTAGGCGCTACGAGGCCACAGACAGATACACAGATACACAGATACACAGATACACAGATACACAGATACACAGATACACAGATACACAGACACACAGATACACAGATACACACGTCAAACTTATAACACCCCTCTTTTTGGGTCGGGGGTTAAAAATACTCGAATTACGTCTTATTCACTCATCTCCTAACTCTCAAAAAATACATAATTTTCAATGAGCTAAAGAAAACGCCAGGTTGTTACCTTAGATCGGATAACACAAAAGGTATAATAAAAAAAATCCATTAGAACTCGTTCCGCCGCGCCGGTGAATTTATTGAAAAGGTAAAATATAATTGTAAAGGAAAAAACCCATAACGATCCCTTTAGTGGGGCAGATCACCTTATTCATTTCTTATAGAGTACGCTGCTGCATAAATTAGTTGATAAGTTTGTTTTTTAACTAATTAGATTTTTTTTGCACACGGAACAGGAAGCATACAATAAAATATCTTAATAACTAACGCCATTATATGCAAATATATAGTATATGCAAAGGCAGCTTTATTGCTTATAGCAATCTCAACCAGGCAACCTTCGATGAGAGGAGTGACAGAGTGTAAGTATTCGCACACATTTTTTTTTTCAAGGCAATTAAACATAAAGTGACAGGTTCCAGCTCCAGAATCCTATTGCCGCTTTGCCACTGTCCCAACTCCCATCGAAGCCACTAAGACTACAGATCTACGGACTGTAAATTGGGTTTGTCGATACCATTTTAACCTTGAAGGAATTCTAGGATCCCAAATCCTCAATGCTGAACTCTGCAGAAGTATTTCGACAGAAACGTTCAGAACAATTCTATGCATTCATATTGTGTATCGATTGATGACTCTATCGATTTCATGAATGAATATTGTAATTTAAATAATTCTGTTTATCAAATTTTAATGTTTGTAAGTCAATTTGCTTGTGTTTCATTTATTTAAAAGTTGATGGAAGCCCAAAGTTACTCAGACAAAACCAAGCAATTAGCTCGTATGCAAGTGACAAAATATACCGTAGTGTACATTTGCATGGAAAGCGGCGGAGTGCGGAATTCCGAAGGGATGTAGTTGTGCTACTAGTTTCCGGTCAAAGTTTTAATATTGCCTGCCAAGTTCACGTTTGCAGCTAACATTATTTTTCCCACTTTAGTTAGGTACCATTATACTTAATGCTTAGGATGTGCATCTAAAGACGAATATAATGTTTCATTAAATTCTAGAAGAGTAATAAGAAGTACAGAAGACTCGCAAGGAGCCGCTGGATTCAGGCGGCGCAAGACCGTGGCATGTGGAAATCCCTACTAGAGATCTATGTCCAGTAGTGGATGTTTATCAGTTGATGATGATGATGATGAATAAGAAGAAGAAAATAGTTTATTGCACTTAAGGTCACACACAAATAAAGAAAAAGCAAAAACCATTGTCAGTCTCAGGCAAAATGAATCTTATTTAATAAGTGGATAGTACCCGCCATTTCAGTTTTTTTTTAAATCCCGTGGGGTCTTTGATTTTCCGCGATAAATAATCTACTCCGTCCGTCTAGTCCGTCTGCAGGCTATGCAACCATTGTACCTACCACATTTTATAACAGGTAGACTTTAAAATTGGTGGGTAAGTATTAACACTTTGAATAGCTTAAAATTAAAAAACCACCGACACAAAAATCTCTATAAGAAAACTAGGAAAGAGCTGATAACTTTCAAACGGCTGAATCGTTTTTCTTCGATTATAGTTAAAAACACTCTCGATCAAGCCACCTTTCAAACAAAAAAAAACTAAATTAAAATCGGTCCATTCGTTTGGGAGCTACGATGCCACAGACAGATACACAGATACACACGTCAAACTTATAACACCCTTCTTTTTGGGTCGGGGGTAAAAAAAATGGTATAATAAAACAAAGAAATGGCGCGAGGCCGACTCCGTGTTTACATCGCTTCACCCTCACCAGTAGAATCGATTGTGACAGCTACATTACCCTGACTGCTGTTAAACCTTGAGCAAAAAAGTAAGATATAAAGATATCCTGTGTTCTAAGTAGGTACTAGTATTAAGTAAATACCAAATACTAGCATGGAGAATATTCAGATGTAAGCTTATTTGGCACAGGGCCAATTTAACGATCATCTTAGAAACAAAACCTGCTGATGCCGTGAGAACTTGAACTTGAACAAAAATAATTTGTTGACAAAAATAAAAAGAACCGGCCAAGTGCGAGTCAGACTTGCGCACCAAGGGTTCCGTACTCGGGTATTTTTCCGACATTTTTCACGACAAATTAAAAACTATTTACTATGCATAATAATAAAGAAAAATGGGTTTTAGAATGTATAGGTAAAACTCTTTCATATGATACCCCGCTTGGTAGAGTTATCTTACTTTGAAAATTGAAACATATTTAAAAAAAAATTCAATGATTAACCTAACCACAAATTTTCGGGTTTATTCCTTTACTTGTGCTATAAGACCTACCTACCTGCCCAATTTCATGATTGCAGGTCAACAGGTAGTACCCGATAGGTTTTCTTGACAGACACGACGGACGGACAGACAGACAGACAACAAAGTGATCCTATAAGGGTTTCGTTTTTCCTTTTGAAGTACGGAACCCTAAAAATCGTAATGTGAATTTTTATTGAAGTTTTATAGAGAAGATTGGTTTCGATAGAAATATTAATTAAGCATTAATGCATACTTCAACTAAAATACAAAGTTTCTATAGTAAGTATATTTAATTATTAACTATCAAGTAAAGTCCAATAAGTACCTACTGCAATAAAAAGAAAACTGAAAAGCACAAATAGGTTTCAATAAATAGAATTTTCAATTCGCTCAATCAGAATGCATCAGAATGAAAAACTTACTAAGTATTAAAAAGTTTTTGCATTTGGAATCAGCAATACTTATCATAAATGTGCGTTTTCGGAATTTCGTCGAGATCGATTTAGTGTTTAAGTCAGTTGATATACACGTAAACAGAGCGACATTTATATATTTTATAATATACATAATGTAAGAAGATGTGTGAGTGGAGCTACTGGAGCATTCTAATAATAAAACATGTTAATCAGTTTATTACAATATTCATTTACTTAGGCTCGAAAGCAAAATATTTCAACAACATGTTTTACAGTTTATCTCACTTTGGCTCTACCTATATCTACTCTATGAACCATAGCAAATATAATATTAGCCCTCATGTATCATTGACATTAATAACATGTTGAAATAGCGTCTTGAATAGTAGCAGAAGGTACCCTGGGTAAATTTGAATTGAAACTGCGTGAATAGCTAATGAATATCTACCAATCAATCCTTTGGCAAATGTCTGCACGTGTAAATATTAATCACGTCGCGCCTTACAGAACTAAAGTGACTTAACTCAAAATTCCTAATTTATACTTCAAAAATAAAATCACACTAATATTATAAAGGCGAAAGTTTGTATGTGTGTGTGTGTGTGTGTGTGTGTGTGTGTGTATGTTTGTTACTCCTTCACGCAAAAACTACTGGACGGATTTGGCTGAAATTTGGAATGGAGATAGATAATATCCTGGATTAGCACATAGGCTACTTTTTATCCCGGAAAATCAAAGAGTTCCTACGGGATTTCTAAAAACCTAAATCCACGCGGGCGAAGCTGCGGGCATCAGCTAGTTTAATATATATATTCGTAACGTGAGTATGCGACTAGGGTCCCATATGGTACCATGATAGTAAAACACATAAATAGTAGTAAATTAATTTTACTCTAACATTATTTTGTGTAGCCTCAACATTTATTCTGAAAGTGTATGAATTTGTTAGTGATTCTCTCAAATTGTTGTAGTTTTAGGTTTATACCTAGTTTAATTTTAATTTAGATTGTACCGATGGGGCTGGCATATAGGACACCTATAAAAGCCTATAAATATTAGAATTAAAAAAAAACATTAATTCACTGGGCAACTCATTTGCGGCACAGGTACTATTTTACTAAGCTTAACAGTTTCGAAATTAGACTTAAGTCATTTTATTATTGAAGCAATAATGTAATGTCTCGCCCCAGCAACAGCTTATAACGAGGTATATTTTGATAAACTCTGCCTTATATACAAATGAATATTATACTTATAGATTGATATTAATCCTGTTTGTAATCTGTCGATATTTTGTTACTTAGCAACATTAATTTATGGTATTTTTTTAACAAATAACAATGTTGTTTAGTAACAGCTTATCGACAGATTACAGATATAGATTGATTTATTAATTCGCACGTATAGCTGCAGACTCAGTTAGCAATCAGATTAAATTTATTCACTTGTTACTCGGCTGGTGAATTTTTATTTACATAATATAATTAAATTCTGGGATTTTATGAGGTTGTGATATACCTACTACTAAGAGAAAGATTGAAAGTTGTAAAAGATGTCATACAAAGATTTTCCTCACAGTTAGTAGAATACGAGTAGGTACTTATAGTTCGGGAACTCATAAGAAATTTCGAAAAGGTGTTTGACCAAAAGCCGAAACTTTCAAAATATGGTAAACTACTTAGACCAACTTCGAAAATTATTATTCAAAGATTTGGGTTAACCTAGAGCTCAAGTGTCGGCCAGTGATGTCCAATATTATTCCGAAGAAAATATAAAAAAATAGACTATATAGGTATTTCGACGAAAGATTTTATACGTGTTTGTTACCATGTTATCTACTAAAGCCACAATGATCCAAACTTCCTAGCCGCTGACCGTTCCTCTCTGTGCTTAGGGGCAATGCGCATAGAAACTTTCATCTTTTTTTTTTATAAAATAACGAAGCCCTCGTGGGCTCTTAAGGCCAATGGAACAGGTGCTGTGAATAGTTATAATTTTTTATAAGTAAAATACAAAATAATATAAAAATGGCTGGTGTATATTTTACTACACTGCTCTACTAAGTGATATTCGAGCGCCAAGATAATACCGGTGCAATTTGAATATTCATGCAATTGCTTGCTCATAATAATGATAGTGTATTTTGCTCTGCGTGATTCTGCAATGCCTGAATGAGGAGTATAAGTATTCGCTGTAATTTGCGAGAAATTTTATACCACTTATAATGCTTATTTCTGTTTAATTCCAGCTTTTGGTTTGTAATTAAATGTTGCTTTAATAAGCTAAGGCTTAAGCAGATTAGCCATACTGCATGAACGAGCCTTGCGAAATGTGTGGTCCCACAAAACCACGACCTAGCCACAAACCTCTCTAAAGCTATGGTTAGATAAGGGATAGAATCTAAATCTAGATCCTGCCAAGTACGCACAGCTAGGCCATATCCATACTAATATTATAAATGCGAAAGTCTGTCCGTTTGTCTGTATGTCTGCTAGTTTTACACTGCCCATCTGTTTAATCTATATTTTATGGTATAGAGCTTACAGTCTGGGGACGGACATAGGCTACCTTTATCCCGAAAAATCAAAGATTTCCAGATGACAAAAACATATCTAAGTACCTATATTTTAACGCATGACGTATCCTGTAGAGTACAAGGGCCATAAATTCTTATTCAATATTATTGTAATAATAATAACCATTTAAAGAACATCTCCTTTTAAAAAAAACGAGTTTAGTACTATCACGGTAGTGGCTGGAATAAGTACTTATTAGCGGAAATGATCTAAGAATTAAGCGTTCATTCCATTACTACGGATGCCTTAGAGGGGCGATTATAGGGGCTTTGTTCTCGTACTTTGGATTTCCTTTGACAGTAATTTATAATAATAAATAAAATTGGAGTGTCTGTCTGTAATTTCGAAATTACTACCGCATATTAAGGTCATATGGTTATTTGAACGATACTATAACTGAATCACACGTTTTTAAAATTTTTGTCTGTCTGTCTGTCTGTCTGTTTGAAAAGGCTAATCTTGGGAACGGCTGAACCGATTTTGACGGGATTTTCACAGACAAGTAGAGAATTGACCAGGGAGTAACATAGGCTACTTTTTTAACCGACTTTCAAAAAGGGAGTTGTGTTTTTCTACCTATGTACACCGAAATCTCCGAGATTTCTGAACCGATTTGCGTCATTTCTTTTTTAATCGATAGAGGAACTTTGCGACATTGTTTCATAAAAAATTTGGAGTTCAACTCCTCAATCCTGATGCTGCAGGGGATCTGACCAATCCACGCGGACGAAGCTGCGGGCATCAGCTAGTTTATAATAAAAGTGCCTACCTACTTACGTACCATAAGGCTAATAGGTATTAAGGGTGATCAACAGCTTGACATAGGTGTTTTGTAAGGACGACACCTGAATCCAGCGGCTTCCTGCGACTCGTCTGATGTCGTACCACCTTTTTTGGATTCATTATAGGCACACGCTTGACTACAATAACACCTGATAAAAAGTGTTGATGTGGGGGATCTTCCAACGCTGTGATTTCCAGTGCGAGGTCACCTTTACAGCACCATAGGACCTCCAACGTCTATTGGTTTTTCGAACTATGTGCCCTCTTCACTGCCACTTCAGCTTTGCAACCCGCTGTGTGAATGCAAAAGATTATTGAGTAAATCACTTACACTTCCATTTAGGTAAGATATCTACATAGAACTCAAAAAGGATTTCTAGCTTTCTATACTAGAAGCTGCTTCCTTAACTGGTGCTAGAGTCACAATGTAATATAAGTGGCAAAAGTTGTTATAAGTACATGAAATCATAGATACTGTAAAACTTCAGATAAGGGGGGCAGAGCTTACATTATAGTATTTTTAACCCCCGACCCAATAAGAGGGGTGCTATAAGTTTGACGTGTGTATATATGTATCCGTCTGTGGCATCGTAGCTCCTAAACTAATGAACCGATTTTAATAGTTTTTTTTTGTTTGAAAGGTGGCTTGATCGAGAGTGTTCTTTAGCTATAATCCAAAAAAAATTGGTTCAGCCGTTTGAAAGTTATCAGCTATTTTCTAGTTAGTGTAACCTTCACTTGTCGGGGGTGTTATAAATTTTTTAATTTACACTTGTAGAAGTCATAGCATGAAATAAGAATCTTAATAAAACTTTAAAATAATAAAATATACTTAGTTACACCATTGAAATACTAGGTATATCTATGACCCAGACATGCGTGACTGAAGGCAGTCACTTGGTGCGATATTACTTGTTCTTATCCACATTGAGTGAGGTTTGACATGCCAAGAGCTTTGTCGTTTGACAAACTTTTATGGTTGACCTTCGAATTGAAACGGTTTGCCGATACCCATTCTAACGTAAACCACACAGACTCGACGGCATAAACTTATTTCTGAAATTGTATGATAGTAACAGTTTTAGAACTTCGTTCCAAAAGATTACTAAACTTATACCTACTTTTATTTATAAAATTTTTGATGTTGAAAATTTCTAATTTTACACTGCATTGTAGGTAGAGTTATCGACATCTGCAACGTTTTTATAACTTCTTGAATTTGAGCACTTTATAAACGTCTTGAAAGTTCAAAAAGACCACTTTTAACCCCCGACCCAAAAAGAGGGGTGTTATTAGTTTGACTTCTATATCTGTGTATCTATCTGTGCCACCGTAGCGCCTAAACTACTGAACCGATTTTAATTTAGTTATTTTTGATTGAAAGGTGGCTTGATCGGGAGTGTTCTTAGCTATAATCCAAGAAAATCGGTTCAGCCGTTTGAAAGTTATTAACTCTTTTCTAGTTACTGTAACCTTCACTTGTCGGGGGTGTTATAAATTTTTAATTTACACTTGTTACTACATAATTAGGTATCCGATATATACATCGATGATCTAATAATAGACGGTTTTTCTATTGCCCTTTCTAATAACTTCAACGTTTTTGGCTGAGCACGTCGGCATATTCTCTTTTATATCTTAGAAATTTCTTCTATAACAACTTGAAGCTTTAATTTGCCGCGCTGACGCGACTAAAAATCCATTTATCCGTTGAATGTATGCAGCGAAACTTTTAAAAAGGCTGGCACGCCTCGTACCTACACTGTATATTCACTGGAGATGAATTGAGCTCGAGCCTTTCACGCTGGGTTCAATATAATTAGAGCGCTGTCAGTTTTCCGCATAAGTGGTTTTCAGGCATGTCATATTTTCTGCAGCGTCAGTTTGTATACCGACAATTTACTATAGAAACAAAGCACGACGAATGAAAAGAAGAATGATGGAGAAGACGCAGTTCTTCATCATTCTTCTTTCATTGGTTTCTTCTTCTCTCAGTTCACTTTTGCAGCACCAGAGGAACTCCTCTGGTGCTGCAAATATTCATGGGCGGCAGTAATCACTTAAGATCAGGTGACCCACCAGCTCGTATTTAAATCTTTATTTTTAAATACAGAATCTCCGGAATCCTAAGAAACTCGGGTCCGGTAAAAATATAACTGTATTTCTTATATTATGAATAATTGAAAGGGATCATGACCCTCAACAATAATGCAGAGAGAGAGATCAAGCTCTATGCTAAATGACCAGAGGATTTACTATGTTGATTAGAGAGATGAATTTTTTACTGAATTGAATATTTTATTTTATGTCGCGCGAAACCGAATAAAAATGCCTGTGACAATTTAATTTGATACCAAGAGCCGGAATTGGCATACGAAACGTAGTTATAGTGCATAGTGCATATTATATTTTGATAATACGCTCGGCATATTAGCTCTGTGTGTCAACTGTCATGCCAAAAGTACGATTTGAGTCTAATTTTGAAGGTGATCCGTACTTTTAACATGACAGTTAAGGCAAGACCTATTTGACTAATCGCAAAAATGCTGTATTTTGAAGTAAATTGTTTATTTTTCTAAAGCATTAACAGCTATTAAATACATGCAATTAAAAACTTCAGTTTGTGAAGATTATAAGTGCCTCTTTTAATTTAGTATACATTATCCCAATAAAAAAAAAAAACAAGTTGAAAACATTGCTGTTCGCAACTTGTTCTGTAAAAATTTTCTTTAACATCTTGATACTTTGAAGCCAACCTCCAGAAAATGATATGTTTAGGTTTAGCAATCAATTCGAACTGTTAGTTTTATACTAAATGTTTTTCATTTCTTAAATAATCTAAAACTAACCAAAAAACTTCCTGTGCTATTTATTTTCTTGCAGGCGCTGTATGGAATTCAGTGTCCACTGGACTGTCATGGCGGAAGGACTGTGCGCGTCATTTCGTCGCAAAATATTATTTAAAATGAATTTAAGCTTATTATTTTTGAATGAAAGTTGTGTTTATAATCGTTGAAAAATAAAATAGGGATTTTTTCATTTCTAAATGAAGCCTGCTTATATACTAAAATTTATTCTAAAGTTACGGTTTTACCAGGTAAATACTCGGAGGTTGTCATAGATTATGATGACAGATAGTAAGTGTTCTAAATAGGTATTATACCTATGTTTTTTAGGAGATAGCGCGCCTCGTTTCGGGCGCCGTGTTCCGAAATGGATTTCGTAGTAGTGCAAGTTTGGTGCAAGCCCCACATGACGGAGGGGTATGCGTCAGGCATTTCCTGTGTACAAAAAAAGACCTATATTTCGGATCCATTTTTCATCACTGACATCATGCACTATTCAAAGACGGGTCTTCAAGCATTGAGGAATTTTGGACGAGAGACATCTCGAAGGTTCCCGAAGGCTGCCTAACTGAGTTAGATTTGTCGGCTAGCTAGCTTTTTTTGAAATTGGACCTACTTAGCTGGATTGTGTGTTAGAGATTTCTTATGAGACATAAGATTTATATGTACATAATATAACCATCATAAGAATTCAAATTCAAATTCAAATTCATGCTGCGGGCAATGGGGAGAGCCTAAAAGTTGGAACGCCATTTCGGCGGCCGTGTTTCCTGCCATATATACCTTAGATACCTGCAAGCCAAGAGTGAATAGGCATCTTCTAGGTAAGCGTGCTCCAACTTGGACCTCATCATTGCTTTCTTTAAAGCATGATTGTCGTCAAGCGCAAGCGCAAAGATTCAGGCGGCGCAAACCCGTAGCATGTGGAAGACCCTATTAAAGACCTATGTTCACTGTGGACGTCTGTCGGTTGATGTTGATGATTATGTCTTTAGTGCAAGTAGTTCAGTAGTTTCAGAGTTTATCGATAACAAACAAACAAACCTTTCCTCTTCATAATATATGTACTTAGTAGCGCAAACTTGGAAAAAATCTCGTGGAAACTCTTTGATTTTCCGAGATAAATGTCATTTTACCTGGCAGCCCTACTCAATTTTATCACTGATAATAATAACTAATTAGATAGATAATAGAACCCACCGCATTATTATCCCAAGAAAACCTACCATTAGATGTAGGAATAATGAAAAGAGGTCACAACCCTCAGCAATAAAGAATACGATGCGGAGAGAGATGTCACTCTCAAGGTCTTTAAATGTATCCATGCAAAAAACCACGTCGACTGGTTGCTCCGTTGCAGCGTGATTGAATATTAAACCAACAAACACACTTTCGCATTTGAAATATGGCCAGTGATTATAAGAAACAGTTTAAATCTCTCTCTGCTCTCCGAGAGACGTTAGGCAAAGTGAACACGAATTATGACACTTCTGTGTTCTTATACAAGCTTAGGTCTCTCAATTTTGTCAATTAATGTCAAATTTCTTTCTCAGATCAAAACCTAGTAAGTGGTTTAAATTCAAGAGAAGTTTAGGAACATACCTTTGAGAACATGGAAAACTTGCAGGTACAGGTTTCCTCACGATGTTTTCCTTCGCCGTTAAAGCAAGTGATATTAAATTGCTTAAAACGCACATAACTGAAAAGTTAGTAGTGCGTGATTCCAGGATCGAACCCCCGACCTTCGATTAGGAGGCGAATGTTCTAACCACTAGGCTATGATAGTTTTTAAATTAAAGGGGTTTAAATATTTTAGTGTGAAGACTGGCCTACACATTTATTCATTACATGTGCATCATTTTCTTTTTTATGGTTCCGTACCTCAAAATGAAAAACGGGGCTCTTAAAGGATCACTTTGTTGTCTGTCCATTTGTCCGTCCGTCCGTCAAGAAAACCTATACAGTACTTCCCGTTGATCTAGAATCACGAAATTAGTTCTCGGATTTATTCTTTTACTTGGGCTATGAGAGTTGAGACCTATCTACCTGCCCATAATTCTAGGTTAACGGGAAATACCCTATCGGTTTTCTTGACAGACACGACAGACGGACAGACGGACAGAAAGACAGACAACAAAGTGATCCTATAAGGGTCCCGTGTTTCCTTTTGAGATATGGAACCCTAAAAACATTATGTAAGTATGCAAAGTATTTCCCTTGCAAACCATATTTAACAGTTGACATGTAGAGGTCAGAACTCTTTTTGACTTTTCCTATCTTACTTTTAAGTTTTAATGCATTATTAAGTATTTACTGTTTTGACATGGTATTTAGATAATGGGTGATATTTATTTTATTTAATCTAATTCCTTTGAAAAACTTAGTAAGGCGCATTAATCTATAAAAAAACCTAGCCAGTTCATAGACTTACTATGTTTTAAAATGGTCAAAGCGACTTACTAGCTTTTAATTTTACTTTAATGTGGGTGTCCTTACAATACAACGGGACATACTATGAAAGTTAGGCTTATGACATAAAACGATTTTCGGAAAAATGACATTTACTTTGTTTTGATATGGGGCGGTCGATATAATTAGGTACTAGGGTAAAGGCTCGAGTAAATGAACAGATTGGACGTTTTTACATGTATTAAGAGCTGGAATAAAAAACCGGCTGATATACCTTTTTTAAATATTTTCTTACAAATTCTTACACTTTTTTCAATTTCAATTCCAAAACCGTGTTCCGTTCAAACCGTTCAAAAGTGCGTGTGCGTCCATGTGTGTGTGTGTGAGTGTGTGTGAGTATATACTTGTCTGTATGTTTGTACGAGTGTTTGTGAGTGTGGTATTGCGTTGTATAACCACATGAGTAGCGAACAGAGTCAAAGCTTCATACAAGCGCGCTACGATAGGTACACTACTACAAGCTTGAGGCGCGTGTGTGCGTGAGCACAGGCGCTACGTCGCGTACGGAGAGAAATCGGTTTATACCGGCTCGGCCTGTGCTCAAGCTCAGGGGTTGCAGTACACGTCGCGCGTCGTGTTTTCATTTAATTTAATGTTAATGATAATAATTTAAATAGTGTTTAAAATCTATTTTCTTGAACTGTCATAGATTTTGTTCAAAATCAATATCTGAGGATCCCTAGGATCACAAAATAGGAAATTGTTACCAAAATTTAAAAAAGTCGACGCCATTTTGAAATTCTTTGTTAATTGACCGATTTCGTTCAAAATCGATATTTAGAGCTCCCTGGGATCACAAAAAAGGAAACTGTTACCAAAATTAAAAAAAGTCGACGCCATTTTGAAATTCTTTGTTAATTGACCGATTTCGTTCAATATCGATATTTAGAGCTCCCTGGGATCACAAAAAAGGAAACTGTTACCAAAATTTAAAAAAGTCGACGCCATTTTGAAATTCTTTGTTAATTGACCGATTTCGTTCAAAATCGATATTTAGAGCTCCCTGGGATCACAAAAAAGGAAACTGTTACCAAAATTTAAAAAAGTCGACGCCATTTTGAAATTCTTTGTCAATTGACCGATTTCGTTCAAAATCGATATTTAGAGCTCCCTGGGATCACAAAGTAAGAAACTGTTACCAAAATTAAAAAAAGTCGACGCCATTTTGAAATTCTTTGTTAATTGACCGATTTCGTTCAATATCGATATTTAGAGCTCCCTGGGATCACAAAAAAGGAAACTGTTACCAAAATTTAAAAAAGTCGACGCCATTTTGAAATTCTTTGTCAATTGACCGATTTCGTTCAAAATCGATATTTAGAGCTCCCTGGGATCACAAAGTAAGAAACTGTTACAAAAATTTAAAAAAGTCGACGCCATTTTGAAATTCTTTGTCAATTGACCGATTTCGTTCAAAATCGATATTTAGAGCTCCCTGGGATCACAAAGTAAGAAACTGTTACCAAAATTTAAATAAGTCGACGCCATTTTGAAATTCTTTATTAATTGACCGATTTCGTTCAAAATCGATATTTAGAGCTCCCTGGGATCACAAAAAAGGAAACTGTTACCAAAATTTAAAAAAGTCGACGCCATTTTGAAATTCTTTGTCAATTGACCGATTTCGTTCAAAATCGATATTTAGAGCTCCCTGGGATCACAAAATAAGAAACTGTTACCAAAATTTAAAAAAGTCGACGCCATTTTGAAATTCTTTGTTAATTGACCGATTTCGTTCAAAATCGATATATAGAGCTCCCTGGGATCACAAAATAAGAAACTGTTACCAAAATTTAAAAAAGTCGACGCCATTTTGAAATTCTTTGTCAATTGACCGATTTCGTTCAAAATCGATATTTAGAGCTCCCTGGGATCGCAAAATAAGAAACTGTTACCAAAATTAAAAAAAGTCGACGCCATTTTGAAATTCTTTGTTAATTGACCGATTTCGTTCAAAATCGATATTTAGAGCTCCCTGTGATCACAAAATAAGAAACTGTTACCAAAATTTAAAAAGTCGACGCCATTTTGAAATTCTTTGTAATGTGACTGATTTCGTTCAAAATCGATATTTAGATCTATCGATCTATATTTAAACTAAGCAATCACAACAAAAACAAAGTTTGCCATCTTGTTGAACAAATACCTATTGTTTATTAAATTGTATCCTTCTGTGCCAACCCTACCAAAATAGTTATAAATTTTGCTCGCTTCTTAGAAGCTTTGCCTCTGTTCGCTACTCTGTGGTATAACACCATGTTAGTAAATCTTAGTATATTTTTAACCGACTTCAAAAAAAGGAAGAGGTTCTGAATTCCTCGGTATCTTTTTTTTTTAATGTATGTTCCCCGATTACTCAAAGACGCCTGGACCGATTTGGATTTTTTTTGTTTGATAGGGTATAGTTCGCAGGTGGTCCCATATAAATTTGATGAAGATCTGATGAATATCTTCCGAGATGGAGAACGGAACTCCTCAATGGATAAGAGCAAAGTGCTCGCGATCAGTGTAATATCTTAGTAAACAGTAGGGTTTTAACTGGGTATGGCATATTATAGTACAGTGGGGCCACTAAAAATTGTGAAATAAAAAATTTTCAAACGAAAAATAAAACCGACTTCAAAAACCACAATCACTAAAATTATTTTTACTTTTTAGTGTTTGTGGTTTTTGAAGTCGGTTTAATTTTTCTTTAGATTTTTTTAAATATTTATTCTGGTATTCTTCTTTCTTGGATAAGGATCCCTCTTGGGTATCCCCATTTCTCTCTGTCTTTGGTACTATCAAGCTAATTTTCTCTCGCGATTTGCACAATAGCATTAGACCAACGCGTCTTCGGTCTACCTATTTTTATTTTACCTGCTGGACCTGGCCAAGGGGAGATTTTTCCTGTCCTTCTTTCATCTGTAAAAATCGATACAATATGACCATTTGCATTTCAGTTTTAGGGCATGTCTCAAGGTGTCTGTAGGCTTTGTCTTTTTTCTTATGTCTTCAATTCTCACTTTGAATATTTTTTCCTTAAGTTATGCTCCTTGCCATCGCCCTTTAGCAAGTCACTATTTCTTTTTATATTCTTTGTCTGGACCCATGTTTGGCTGGCATAGGTGAGGCATGGCAGGATGCATGTATCTGTAACGGATCTTTTAAGATGTACTGGGTAAGCTCCTTTCATTCTTTCCTTTTGTGCCCAGTACTTGTTCGAACTGATGTTAATCCGTCTGTCTACTCCCTCTTCTGCACTTGTAACGCTGAATGAGACTTGTTTTTTAAGATACATTTAGGAGCATAGGTATTGTAGTTCCAATACTTAATTGTATTTATTTGCCTGTTACTATAAATATGGCGGCTGATTGAATGAGGCCGATTGTTGTACCTCTGCGAAACTGTTCAAAAATAGTAAACTGAAGTAAGTAGGTACTACTTACAAAATTATGTCGCTTTTCATTGATAAATATGGATTTCGAAAATTTGATCACATTTCCAAATTTCGCGATATATAAAGTGGCTTCCGATTCCGAATCATTTCACTGGCATACAAAATTCAACTTTTTTGTTTTATTAGGTTTTGAAACTGTTTCTTACTAATTTGACGTCGCTGATTTCAGATCTACTTTAATTTTTTACACAGCAGCTCTAGTTTTTGAGATACAGGTACCCCCATATTTTGCACTATACTCACACTTTGTATGTTCACACTTTATTAAGATCAGACAAGTAATTTCCAAAATTTATCGAGGTGTTAACATCAAGAAGAACATCTGCAAGTTATTCCAATCATTTTTGTACCATTTGGTGGCAAGTACGTATTAAAGAATGTCGTGCAAATGTGTCTAACTTTGTAAAACAAGCATACTCGGGCTACTTTGAGAACCCATTAGCAGCTAACAGCAAGGCCTGGACTCCAAATTTTTATATGTGGAAGCTGTATTTCCTCATTGCGTTTATGAGCAAATAAGAATAGACCCTACTTTTACTACAAAAAAGTCTTATAATTTGGCGCGAACCATCTAAACACCATGATGATTATTATTTCTGCATTGTGAATATAACCAGAAGAAACAGCAAAAAAAATTGTTCCAAGCGACTCTATTGTAACTTGCAGTCTACAATTAGAACGATTCTGACTTCTGGCGATAAATCTGTACCTCAGCTCCAACCCAGTACCTCCAATCTACTTCAAGAACTTTCAGAAGGTTGTGACGATGTAGTGACTTTTACATCTCAACTTAGACTATTCAATCAAAATGATTTGGACCACTTAATGAGAGATCTTAGATTGTCTAAAAAGCATCAGAACATGTGGCTTCTCAGCTCAAAGGAACAAATCTGATAACATGTGTTACGGTATATTGTTCTCACTACTCTCAAAACATTCAGCAGCTGATGTTGCACTTCCAGCAACTTGGGTGCAACATGGGCATTAAGTTTCATTTTCTCTGTAATCATTTAGACTGTTTTCCAGAAAATTTAGGTGACTTTCAACCTAAGATAACTATACTAAAGGGGATAATATCATATGAAAGGGCTCTATTATACATTCTAAAACAGGTTTTATTTATTATTATTATGTAAAATAGTTTTTGATTTATCGCGCAAAATGTAGAAAAAATATACAATAAGTCAAAAACTGTGAAAATCTGACAATTTTTTTGAATTCCAAGCCGAAAATATATTAAAGAATTTATTTATTAATAGGAATCGAGAGTTTATGCACTAGATAGAGTTCGTTCATTCACTGAAATTCCCAGTTCATTTACTGGCAATTTATCCTTTTGTTAAATAAAATAATTTATAATAATTAATACCACGCATTTTATTTGATTTTTTGATATTTAAATAATTTAAGAGTGTATACCTACTGTGTATAGACACACAAAATATAAAAATTATATATAGAACGATTCTCATATACCTTAATTTTAGGTCAATGTCAGGGTAGTCCTTATTCGTTCATGTACTGGATCTTTTACCCTCCTACGTCAAAATACTAAAAGTCCGCGTAAATTTCGCAGATTGAAATGTCTGCTTGATTAATTGTCAATAGAGGGTCATGACATGTCAAAATTGCTAGTTTGAAGGTGAAATCGTCTATGTCATTCGCAATATCTTTCCTCTTAACACATAGAGCTAATACGGCGAGTGCGTTTTCAAAATTAATGTATTGTGCAAAATTTCAGTAAAGAAAATCCCAAAGCAGCATTCGGCCGCAGTGAGCGCGCCTCAAAAAAGCTGACATTAGCAGAGGACACCGTTGATGACACCTCTTACTGCGCCCGATGCGGTCGACTTTTCCTACTGATGCTAGACGTATTTTCAAGCGTCTTGTCTCTTCCAGCTGTATGCAATTTCTACGCCACCGTAAATAGAGTCTACGGGTTTCCGTTCAAGCAAAGTTAATTTTCTGTTCTTATTTATGCATTCTTACAAAAAGTGTTCAATTGAATATGCCAAAGATACCGCAATTCCTGACGTAACTTTATTGCTATGTGACTTCATTAAATAAGAATTCGCCTGAGATATTTCGTGTGCCTACCGTAATGTTTCATCTAGCGTAAAAATGTAAAAAATTCCTCTTGCGTACATTTTTCTCATTCAATTTGCGTGCCGGGAAGTTTACAGGCAGTTTATGTTACCTGTAACGGTATGTTTGATAAATATATTTTGTTGAAATACTTGGGTATTCAACGTATTAAAAAATAATTTATAACTTTATTATCTTTATTGGCGTGAAAATCTCTTTCTATTTGCTTATAAATTCTAAACTTCTAAGTGAATTTCAATATAAGTTTCGCTACCATTTCGAACGAAAAAGCTTAATTAATATCCATACACACACATGCATTAAGTCCTTAGAATAGCCAGCCGTACAAAGCCGATCAAATCAACAAAATCTAATAAGTAATATAGGCACTTTAAAAGATTTTCCTTAAATAATTTGAGCCAATCAGAATCACTCGTATAAAAAAATTACTGGTGATAAACCTAACTCTATGCGTCGCTCTGTTGTCGTTATTTTTCCTTCCAGACATTTTTACATGAAATCCACAAAAAACTCAA
The DNA here is from genome assembly GCF_905333055.1 of Maniola jurtina. Lineage (NCBI taxonomy): Eukaryota > Metazoa > Arthropoda > Insecta > Lepidoptera > Nymphalidae > Maniola > Maniola jurtina. Next base: position 10,326,896 of record NC_060032.1, read on the forward strand.
TAATATCTAGTACCTTACTCTATCCTAAAAGCTCTGCCAAATTAAGGCCTTGAGAAATACTCTGTCAGACACAAATACATGTCGTTATGTGAGTTCATGCGAGACACGGGTGCGTTACAAAATATACTTTGTCAGACTTTTACACTGATTAAGAGTATGTTACGTTTCGCTCGTTAGCTTAATGATTTTGTAGATTGTCTTTCATTACGATCTCTGATTGGAATAAATCTTTTAAATTATGATGATTTACGAAGCTCGTAAAATGTAATTTTCAGGAAGGACTTGTACTCATTTTTTACACGAATCTGATAAAAAAGTAATGTTACATCTTCTTATATAATCTAAGCTAACCTAACCGGTCTACTTTCTAGAAGTGATTGCTACTCAGGCTATGCTGAAAGTTGAATGGTAACGCTAGTAAATGTGACGTCACAACATTTTTCTCAGAGCTGCCAAAGTATTGGAAAAATCTATAGGATGTTTGTCGCTCTCTCGTCGTAATGTTTGTTTCCTTCAAGATTTTTTTTACATTTTGACCCGAAATCGACGAAAACTCAATATAACTACTACTTTATTATTGTAAAATCTTTGTAACAGCACTCAATCATTTCAATCAAAAAATTCCAAAAGAACCATATCAATATTGAGTTTGACATTAGAATTATATTCATATCATTACACTGCACAGGTCACCAGAGAGAATGTTGATAGCACACTAGAGTTTAGACAGTCTTTGTTGTATGCGGCTGGTGATACACGACGACAGGCGACAGTGTCGCGCGATTGTATAGAAAAAGTCGCGAAAGTGACTCACCTCAAAACAATATGTTGTTCAACATTTCTGTACAAAACATTGTGCAAGTGTCGCCTCCTAAGTGTCGCGTATCGCCGTCGCACGTCGCGGTCGCGTGCTCCTAAGTCTAACTTAATAAACCTCATGGACAAAGTTAAGTACCTACTTAATTTGGTCTACTATATTATGGTAAAATAATGATATATGTACAAAACTTTAACTAAATAAAATAAAATAATATGTAACTATAGGTACTTAGCCCTTTCTACAATATTCTTCGCAAAATAATGGCGTAAGTAACTTTGAAAGTCCATTTTTTAATAAATCCTCTTCAAAGTCACTTTTCCCTTGCACCCCTAACTCAGAAACTTTAGAACTCCCGTTAAACTTGTTACTCGCATCTGCCCCTTTTCATTGCGTTGTTCAACATTTTATGCTTCCTGGACTGCAAATTAGAAGGAATAAATTCTTATGACATAAATTATACCTAAAACCTAAATTATGCCGTGTAGTGTTTTATCTAATTCAAAATCAATTAACCCATAAAACAATTTTTTTTCTCTTTTTAAGGTTCCGTACCTCAAAAGGAAAAACGGAACTCGTATAGGATCGCTTTGTTATCTGTCTGTCTGTCTGTCCATCCGTTCGTCGGTCGCAGCAGTTGTAACAGCGAATGGTATGCCAGCAATTGATTTTAGTGAACTACAAAAATTATCTGAAGTTTCACTAATTTCAATTTCTAGCACGCGAGTATAGTAGCCATTTATAAAAATCAATAATACCACAAAATAAAATTAATGATGAAATGAGTTTAATTGGCCATGTGAACATTTAATTAAGAAAATATATCGGACAATTTTCCGTTTCAATGCTGCCGTAATTATTTTGCAACATGAATTATTTTTAACCCCCGACCCAAAAAGAGGGGTGTTATAAGTTTGACGTGTGTATCTGTGTATCTGTGTGTCTGTGTATTTGTGTATCTGTGTATCTGTGTATCTGTGTATCTGTGTATCTGTGTATCTGTGTATCTGTGTATCTGTGTATCTGTGTATCTGTCTGTGGCATCGTAGCGCCTAAACGAATGAACCGATTTTAATTTACTTTTTTTTGTTTGAAAGGTGGCTTGATCGAGAGTGTTCTTAGCTATAATCCAAAAAAATTGGTTCAGCCGTTTAAGAGTTATGAGCTCTTTTCTAGTTTTCTTGTAGAAAAGAAGGTTAGATAACCGTTAGGTTCATAATATTATGTCAATTGACAAATGTCAAGCTGTTAAGATGGACGTTGCCTAAATACATAATTATTTATTTGAAAGTGATGTTTTGGAAAACTCAAATACTTTGTCGGGGGTGTTATAAATTTTTAATTTACACTTGTATATTTTCTGCTAGACTGACGCAATCGTTCTACGTAATGTGTCTTTACTCACGTCTTACTACAGCAGCCGATTCAATAGCTAGTTGATCAAGCGATCCATTCGGAATATACGGAAATAATTATTATTAAGGATGATGCGTGAGTTGTTTGTGTTGTTATAACACAAGCCCGTATTCGCGCTTCCAGGCGGGTTGAGCCAGCATATTAATACTTAGGTAATAGTTATATAAATTTTATTTTATTGCGTAAACATAAAAGCGTGCTTCATCAATGTTGAATAAAATAACATTAATTTAACGTTAATCTGGCTTAAACACATATTGAATTTGTCATTTATATTTAAAACAAATACAAGTAGATTCGAGTATATTTTGTTATAATTTAATAAATTGTTACGCAGTCATTCTATTTTGCAGCAAGTAGTAGACCTTGATAGACAAGTGCAAATTAAAAATTTATAACACCCCCGACAAGTGAAGGTTACAGTAACTAGAAAAGAGCTGTTAATTTTCAAACGGCTGAACCGATTTGCTTGGATTATAGCTAAGAACACTCTCGATCAAGATACCTTTCAAACAGAAAAAAAACTAAATTAAAATTGGTGCATTAGTTTAGGAGCTACGATGCCACAGGCAGACACACAAATACCTACACACGTCAAACTTATAACACCCCTCTTTCTGGGTCGGGGGTTAAAAATACAGTTGAACATACTTCCTTTGAATAGTTTGCCTTTGGTTACTTATATTAAGCGGCGACAGCCTAGTGGTTAAGTCATCAGCCTTCTATTCAGAAGGTCGGGGGTTCGATCTCGAGTTCTCGAAGATGAACCTCTAACTTTTCGAGCAAACATCACTTGCTTTGTGCGTTTTAAGCAATCACTTGCAATGTAACAGACAATGGCCTCAGACCCTTTTCATTCTGATAGGAGACCCGTGCTCAGCAGTTGGCCAACATGGGTTGATCGTGATGATGATGATAGTCGTAAATACATTCTATTTATTTATTCTTTGATTGTAAGTAAGTATATCTACATATACAATATAAAGGTCATATACATAAAGGTATTAAGCACCAGTTAAAGGTAGAGATACCTGTTAGTTATGCATAATGTGCCAAGCTAACAGGACAAAGCCATAGAGATGTCTCAGTATTATGCATTGTCAGAGCGTAAAGCGCTGTCTCATGTCTATTCAATTACTGAAAGCGGGTCAGCAGCGGCTTTACCTTGTGGTCACAATACAAAACTCAAACAATAGGTACCTAATAAACAAGATTCCTACGTAGATACATACATGTTCGACCGACAACCATCATATTAATTAGGTATAGAGCATGTATACTGCCAGAGCCAGGAATGTTCCAACTTCCAAAGTGATTATAATAATCTACCAGATGACATATTGGAGATTTACTGACAAGTACAAAACTGACTACAAATGTTTAAGAGGGGTCTCTCCGTCACTCGCTCCATACAAACGTAGTTCCAATTTCATTTGGATATTAAGCAACCAAAGTCCATGAAATTTTACAGATATATTCTAGAAACTAATACCTATGCCTGTGGTTTTCCAGATTTCTGTTAAAATATTCGGTTTCAAAGTTACACGATCTTAAAAATTCACATACAAATCTTTGAGCCCCTGTAATTTTAAAACTACATTTTTTTTGAAAAATCTAAAACACCACAGCCACAGATATTAGTTTATAGAATATGTCTGCAAAATTTCATGTACTTTGGTTGCTTAATATTCAAATGAAATTGGAAATACGATTGTATGGAGTAAGTGACGGAGGGAGCCCTGTTAAGAATAGGCTTATTGTAGTAGGTATATAAATATATATTTCTAATTTCAGTATCAGCAAATTGTATGGAACAGTAGAAAATCGATTTCTGAAACAATTACAAGCGGCTATAATACATCGCGAATTCATTTCGCAAAACCCGTACTTATCTGTCGATTGGTAGAAATGCTATCATCCTTACAATTCGCTACAGCTGTTTTTATCACGTTTACATTTGAAATAATGGATTCAGATGCATTTCTCAACAAAAACGAAACGATAACAGAGTATAAAGATGTTTTCATTGGGAGTCTTGGAAGAAAACCTCAACTTAGTAAGTCCTACTTAAAAAAACTTGAAAGGAGCTAAATGTATAGTCAACCATAAAATTGCTTTATTGTTTTAACAACAACTTCCAGTAAATTAAAATTTCACTAAGGCTCAGGCTTTCATAAATATATGTAGGTGTTGTAAACGAAAATAAACCTTGTACAATAGTTTTATGATGTGCAAACGACATTTAACTTAAGGGTAGTAAAGCGATTTTATGGTCGATGTTGCAACACAATCAGGCTCAGGCTTCATCGACCAATCGAAGCACTCCTCTAACCTCTATCTTGAAATACTAAAAGGATAATAACTTGCTCATGATAACAAAATATACAAGTCAAAATACGACTTTCCTGCTTTATACCATTCGAGTTAATGCCCACTTTCCATCTTCGACATCATGCTTCTTGTCAAGGTCTTATTGAAAAGTACTTATGAAAACACAGCAAATGAGTCTAAATTTGACTGTCCTGTCATAAACCAGTAGAGAGCTTACCAATGTCCACCTACCACCTCCAACACCGTAGATGCTCAATGGTACCTTACCTACCATAATAAAATCTACTGTCATCCAAAACCACAAGTGTCTGCAAAATTTCAACTTTATCGGACAGTTGGAAATTACAAAAAATCAGTTTCTACAGAATTACAACACACGAAAGTCAAACTAATAAAAAGCTACTTATTTGCATAACTCTGAAAGCATTCTGTCGCATCCCGACACACCACAATACAGTAAGTAATGTGTTTGCGTCTTGACTCATTTCAAAGTTTCTTATGTGACTTCTCACAGCGTTTGATAAACCAACTACTGGTGAACTACTCCATTTTCATAGTTCATGGGCCATAGCTTATTTTACTCTTAAATGAACCAAACGATAAAAATGATTCTATACCTACTATTGGTGTTACTTTAATGTATTCCTTGCTACATATTCGCGCCACAGGAATTCGTGCCGTAGCTGTACCTTTACTTTTCATGATTCCGATGTGATTAGTGCTCTCCTATTTCAAAATCCTGCCCCTATAGTGTCCTTTGAAAAAGCTTGAAACGTGGTTGAAACTGACTGTCACTAGTCTCTCAACGCACAACTTTAATGGATCGGGCTGGGCATGCAGATAGTTATTAAGATGTAGACTTCCACTAAGAAAGATTTTTTTGATTCAACCCCTAAGCGGGTAAAATAGGGGTTTGTGTGTAGTCCACTCGGATGAAGTCACGTAACCTAATATAAAATTATATTTAATTCATTTATTAACATTTGCCAGGTACAACATCAGCAAGTTGCTGGGCTCGAGGGGGTATTTGTATGCACATTCGGTTCTGCGTGAACCACGAGATGGTCTTCGGTGTACCAGGATGTTCTACTCGTTTCAAAGTGTGCTGTAAAAACTTTAAGCGACTGCCACCCACTGTCGGCATTCAAAGATCTCGGGACGAGTATGCAGAGATTGAAAATGAAGATGGTGAAGATATTAACTATGTGCCCAGAGCAATAGTGGCATTTAAAATTTAACACTATACCTACCCCTTACTTTTTATTTATTTACAGCAACAACCTCCACACACAATGTATGACCATAAAATATTCAAATTAATTGCAGTAAGGTTGTCAATTACAGGCGCACTTATTAAGAAAAGTCCACTTTTTGTTTCCTTTTATTTATATTGTTACAACTTTCTGGTACAAGTAAAAAAAAAAAAAAAAAAGTATTCTAAAATGCACTGATTTAAAGTTTTTTAAAGTACTATAAATTACTTTTTATACTAATACAACTCTGTTTGCGTCGAGTTAGTAAAAAATTTCTAGACTGTCCCTATCCCAATACCTTCTGCAATCTCTTCCTTTACCGTACTCTATACCTAGTAGTCAAAGTGTGTAAAGTCCGGCCATTCACACTAGGCCAGTGTGGTGGACTGGGACCTAAGCCCTTCTCATAGTCAAGAGACTCGATATCAGTAGTGGGTTGCAATGTGTTGATGATAACAATATCAGATACGAGTATTTACTTATCAAGTTAAGATTGCTTTCACAATCTCAAAAACATACTTATAAGTTCTATTGAACTTTACTTCCCTTTGAAAACGCCTGTTGAATAAAAAACGATTACTTGCTAACGGAGTTTCAAAGATGTGAAGAAAAGCTCCTTACCAGGATTTGAGTTTTCAAAGAAATCACAATTCTAAGGTTGTATTCAAAATAAACACGTAGACAGAAACGAAACGTCTCTATTTTCAGTAAGTTTTTTTCATGATACTAAAATAAAAGACTAACGCAGACGATCAATTATTGAATAGTAAACGAAAAAGGATATTTTTTAAAATAAAACTAGCGAGTAAAAGAGCTGGCGCGGGCGGGTCACTTGATTTCCCCTGATCATGAACATATTTTGTAGCACCAGAGCAACTGCCAATGCATTGCCGGCCTTTCAGAAATTTGTTGATGATTGATGAGTTTACACATAGGATATTTTTAAGGTACCTATATACATTTGTTCGATTAAGACGATCGTTTTTGTCGCTCCATATGCTGTGTTTTGACGATCAATAAGATCTGTTAGCTTCTTACACTGCATCTGTTCAATTTTATCGTTATACTATTATATTTATTAGTAACAACTAATAAAACTTAAAACCTTAAAAAATATAATGTAATAACTAAAATATATTTTTAAAAGGAGTCTCTTTAGTCGAGGTTCCGAAGATACTGGCAGCGTTCCCTCTTATATTAATAAATATATTAAGATTATATCACATCACTTGTATTGACAAAAATGATTCATAGTGATGATCAACACAAAATCGAGCAAATCTGTAGACACCTGCATAATATAACACCTACTTTAATGCGGAATAAGCCCCGCGAAAAGTTGGACACCGCTTATCACTGTCAGTCATTGTTGGATGAAAATCGGTCTCAGACAAAAAGCGGACGTTTGCGCTAGCTTTTTAACCGACTTCCAAAAAAGGAGGAGGTTCTCAATTCGTCGGGATCTTTTTTTTTTTTTATTTTTTTAATTTTTTTATTTTTTATGTATGTTCCCCGATTACTCAAAGACCCCTGGACCGATTTGGAAATTTTTTTTTTTGTTTGAAAGGGTATACTGTGCAGGTGGTCCCATATAAATTTGGTGAAGATCTGATGAATATCTTCGGAGATGGAGAACAGAACTCCTCAATGGATAGGAGCAAATTGCTCGCGATCAGTGTAATAGCTTAGTAAACAGTAGGGTTTTAACTGGGCACAGCATATTATAGTACAGTGGGGCCACTAAAAATTGTGAAATAAAAAATTTTCAAAAGAAAAATAAAACCGACTTCAATAACGACAAACACTAAAAAGTAAAAAATAACTTTTGTTTAGCTACACGTGTAATGCACCTAGGTATGAAGTCGGGCGAGCTTCACTCTTGGATTTCTAATTTTGTTTTAATATGCTCGCTCGACTTCATACCTAGGTGCATTACACGTGTAGCTAAACAAAAGTTATTTTTTACTTTTTAGTGTTTGTCGTTATTGAAGTCGGTTTTATTTTTCTTTTGAAAATTTTTTATATCCTTATTAACCTACAATTATGGACAAAGGAGGATAAAAATAAAGTTCTTAGCCGTTCTATTTTTACCTTGCTTAAGCAAGTCTGTCTATATGAGTATAACGTTTTATCCGCACAAACGATTTTTCAGGCAAGCCAAGTGCCGTATCGAAGGTTGAAAGACTTGATCGATTGCAAATTGAACGAGGTAATATACATGTATAGACATTAGATTATTCATAACAACGATGTATGCAATTTACGTGTAAATATTTACCTATGCTGGGTTTTACAGCTAAAATACCTAAAATTTTAGATACCTATAATTGCAAGGTTTAGAATTGCATTATTTCTGTTCGAAAGCATTATTTCTGTGTACCTAGTAATTAAACTGTGCTAAAAATTAAAATTTTATAGTACCTAATTATCTAAAAGAGAAGATAATAAAAAAGAGGAAACACAAAAGGATTATTAACTACTATCTATCTATAAATAAGATATTATGAAATTTTTGTCCACACATTTAAAAAAAAAAAACATAAATTAATTTAGTTACTAATTATTATGGTTATTTGAAATATCTTCATTCAACATGAGATGGCCTTGCCATCCGTCATACGGTTTTATGACTGTCGGAAATTTGAAGCCTTGCTCTTAAAAAAACAAAAATCTCGCACGAAAAGAAATAAATTAGTTAAGATTCTGAGTAATTGTAGGAAAGGAAGTATAAAAAACAAAAGGGCAAAATAAATTGCTCTAAAGCTAAATTGCGTTAGGGTCGGTCATAAATTAGATAAAAGTCGTAAATTTTAACTTAGAAATCTCTACAAGTGTACAAAATTGTAATCACGTGTTATGCGAGTGGTCTAGGCAAGGCAAGAGCGTGAGAAAGCAAAAGGTACGGCCCATTAAGGGATGTTCGAAATACATTTTATTTTCAGCCAATTAGCCATCAGCCAGGGTAATTCTGTGCGCAAGAGTGAACCAATCAGAAACCGAAATTTCGCTGGTTTTTTTTTCATTTCAGATCATGGGCGTGAACAAAAGATATCCGTGTGGACGTTTTAAGTCTACACTGGGGGACCGAGAGGGACATTCGATTGAGGTCTGGCTCAACGTGCAGTAGAGCCTAACAGTGAATATTAATTAAGTGTAGAAATATATTGCAATTGTATAGTTAATAATAGAAAAATTATAAATAGAATAAAATAGTGTGTATCCGGGCCAGCAGAAGCTGATATATGGTGATGTACTAATTTACATTTAATTTTAAACTAGATTATTTGAAAATCAGTTCCAAACATCTTGAGTAAAGAATTATTTTACAAACTAAATTAGAGATGATATTATTATTTGGATATTAGGAGGTGTTACAATATTGTGTATAACTATTAGATTTGCATCCAAAATTATAGAAATGGGACATTTCTCTTTGTGGGACTAGGATTCAAATATATCTAGAATAAATAATGAATATATTATAATTTACGCATAATGTGTGTCCTTAAAATTTACTTTATTATAGAAGTAAGAATTATAGATAATATCTCTATTAATTATGTGGGCATGTGTGTATTTTAGATAAAATGATGTACATAAAGCCGAAAGGGTTTTTTCGTTTGAATATTGCTTTTCCCCTTTCAATAATTAGTATGGCTTAGGAAGCAATATTCGGCCAGGAATTAATTAATGTAATAAAGTTACTTAATTCCCAGTCTAAATAATAAATTCAGTTTCTCTTCTTTATTTGTTTTTAAACTGAGTGAGTAGTAGAAAAATCTATTCACCAGTAATAAATTATATGAATATTATTTTCCTCTTTTATTGCTATATTTAATTATACCTATATGAAGTAGTGAATATTGAAAGGAGATTCAAGTTAAAGATTTATTAGTTATGGTTCATTTGATTTTTTGATATAGCTCAAACTTAAGTCACATGTGTGCATATTTAATTTGATAACCTTCAATATTGACTTTCTCTCTCTAATACCTACCTAAATTAAAGTACTTACTATGGAACTAAGAGATACAAATTTCTTCCATCTTACATTGAAATTAGTATTGAAATTGAGTAAATAAATTAACGTCATTTAGTGGAAGTTGATCACAAAAGTTAGGACGAAGCATCATTATCATCATCATGATCCATCTTTTATATGGTTATGAATGAACTAGAACATTTGAGAGAACTCTAGGGATGTGAAATTCTCACGATGGTTTTTCCTTATACTTCTATTTTCACAAAACGATTAGTACCTAATTTACCAAGAATGCTCTACACTACTAAAGATAATAGAGTTGGCTGGGTTCGAATCTCAGGCTAAAGACAAAGGGACCTTTTTACTTTCGAGTCATAGCTAAATTTCATCTACTTACCCCGAACGAGACAATGGAGTACACGCTGCCTCCAGAGGGCAGATGGCGAGGCAGGTAGGTACCTTTTTTTTTATGGTGTACCGATCTTTCCCAAACAGCATTTTAGGTAACATTATCTGTTAAAACCGACGCCAGCTGAATTTGTGAATCACCGAGTTTTTGAATAGATAAAAATACTAGTTTTGCTGTACTTTGTAATTCCTTTGCTTGATATTATATGGTACATGGTTGATTGGTGACGTACCAGCAGCGAGATTCCGGCACAAAGCAAACACGTCATGTCTTTATACAGCTGGACTCTCCGAACTAATAAATTGGCCAATTTATTGACAATCAATCAAACAAATATATAAATATACAAAAATACCATGGTTTTGGGGCGAGCCCAGAGCTCATTGAAAAGAACCTAGGTTTCCGTACCTAGGCAAATTGAAAACGCTTCGCAGCGGAATAGGAGAGTCCAAGTGCTGTGCCCCGATAACAATGCTAAAAGACTGAGATTTCAGTGTAGGGCTCCCCCCGTGCTTGAGGAATGCCGGTTGGTCTCAAACCGATGGCCTAAATAAGGCAAATACACGTATCAACTGATTTTCCACACTAACAGGACGTTCTAAATTAGCAAATCTCTCCACTCATTATATCTATTTTGAGGAGTTGAAATTTTACATTAATTTTTTATAATTCAATCCGTGTAAACCTGTTAGCTGGTCGAGAAGTCTACGTGTTCACCCAACGTACTGTACCAATTAATTACTTGTAAATAACTCATGACTTAAATACCTAGGTGTTTCTATAATTCAGCTGAGTTTATTTCTTATTTTATCTCTTCATAATGCCTAATCTTAACCACTAGTATAGACGATCACAGCGTACCATCACAGAAATTTGATGCCGAGTGACCAGGGATCTATGTACGTATTCGAAATAACGATATGACTAGATTTACATTAACATAAAAATAACACAACGTAGAAATTGTGATTGGGTATTTGAGAGAGAAAAATTTATAAACTTACATTGCTATTTATAAATTATAAGTTTTAAGGACACACTGCATGTTGTTTTATATTTATATGTTGTACATTTACATTTATTTATGTATAGGGGGAGCAGGAGAGCAGAAATAAGCTGTATGTCTTATAAATGTAAAATTTACAGGTTTTCAGAAGATACTACAGAGATCGAGCTATTATTCCTTGCTTATTTCTCAGGCTTAATTTTTTTCAAACTCTGAGAATGCATATAATCGAAGCAGACCCAAACATGTGATTGCAATTAGTATCAGTATTATATTAGTATTAAAAATACGGCTTCGCGACTTATGAAAGTTATTCAAATAAAATTTAAAATAGTACCAAAGTAGGTAAAAGAAATAGGGTCAAATTGAAAAAAAAAAAAAGGATGTCTTCAGGTAGAAAAGGACGTAGAACAAAGCAAGTAGGTGCGGGGCAAAGCGATGTTAGTACCGTAGAATCGAGCGAGCAAACAACGACCTTAGGGAATGCTACATTAGAGTTGATTTTGAAAAAAATCACCGAATTCGAAGCAAAATTACAACAGTTAAATTCAAATACCGGTTCAAATGAAATCGCGAGCATTTCTTCACACGAGTCGAACGGGATTAATGAAAATGAAAAATCTGATAGGCAGGGGTCAAATCTTGAAACCGCGAGCACAAGTACATTATCTGAGACCCGGAATTTATATGTTGTACAGCCGTCAGTAACTAAACCAAATTTCGACGGAAAACCATTCACTAACCCCATCGTTTTTCTAAAACGATTAAAGAAATATATAAGGGCGGTAAATGGATTAGATCGCGAAATAGATATAGCGTTAGGTTGCATCTCGGGGCATGCTCGGAAGGTTATGGACTTGTATTCGAAGGGCTGGACTACGTTCGCTGACTTCGAGATTGATTTTAGACGAAATTATTGGACCGAACAAATTCAGGAATCTATAAGATATAAATTGATTAATGCGGTATATTCAAGCTATTCGGGAATGTCGATGTCCGAACATTTTGCTGAGCAAGCAGAATCAATGCAGTCATTAACTATTGCGTTTAGTGAGAGAGATTTGGTCAATTCTATTATGCGACATTATGCTATAGATATACAGCGATTATGGTTTACTAGAACAGAGGAAGTTAACATCATGAACGGAGCGAAATTTCTTCGAAACATAGAGCAAAATATTGTTGAAAAACCTAGGCAATTTACGAGAGGTACTGTTAGTAATAATTACAGAGGTAGACGATACAATGAGTCATCATCGAGACGACCTATTGTAGCAACAATGTCAACAAGAAGTTGGAGAGCTAGGGGAAATTCGACGAGGGGACGCGGCTATCGTGGTCGATTAGGTTCTAGGGTTAACTTTAACAGGCCTACGGTATCCGAATCTAAACAAATTAGGCCGGCTATCACGTTCGTGAAAGAGGGCGAGGATCTTACTGTGTCTAAGAATGTGGGGGAGGGATCATCAAAAAACTAGAATGCCCAACACAAACGAGGTCAAATCAGTTATTCTTGTGTGGCACGGGCGTCAGAAAGACCTCAGATCACGAAAGGACAGGTGTAGTCTATAGGATCTTAATTAATAGTGGATGGAAGCCAGGACAGAGTTTGGGGACCGGAGATAAGGGACTTAAACGGTTATTAAGAGGCGGCGTTGATTATAACGAGTATAGTAGTCAATTTGAAATTAGGAGTATAGGAATCTTATTGGAAAACCAGTTTGAAAATGTAACAGAGTGTAATGAGTTAGGCGTGACTTGTGAAACTTGTATGAGGAGAGGTTTGAATGTGTACACAATGTATCATGAATTAGATGAACAAACCGATGTGAGTGTTGATTATTCTTTACCTAGGTTACCTGAAGTATGTGTTAGATTGTATGGAAGAAGTATGAGTGCACTCATAGATACGGGAAGTCAGATTAGTGGAATAACTAGGGAATTGTACGACTCTATTCTAAGAGAACATGGGACATTGCCAGAGATCGCTATTCCAGCAATTCAAATACAAGGCGCGTTTGGATCGCGAAGTGAAAGCACAAATCGGTTAGTGCTAATAGAGTTTCAGTTAGGTAGTACTTTAGTTGAAGCACCTGTACTAGTTATGCGACGTCTTCCTAGGTCATTGATACTAGGATACGATTGGTTAGAGCGGGTAAAAGGAATAGTGAACTGTAATGGTGAACACACTTTGACTATTGAACATATGGGCGTTAGGTCTTGTGTTAGGCTGAATTCGGACTGCAAAATCGAAAGGTTAGGGGGAGAGACGAACGCAGCCACGATCAATTTAATATTAAATCAAAACTCTAGGCCAGTGGAACAAAGTGTATCAGACATGAATTTAGATAATGAGAAATTTAAGGGATTAAAATTAGATGACGCGAACTTAAGTAATGAACAAAAAGAATTATTACTACCTGTGTTAAACAAACACTGTAAGGTATTTGCGGAAGGTTTAGGTTTGACAAACAAGTACGAACACGTTATTGAGCTATTAGACGAAACACCTTTTGTAAAACACAGTTATCCGGTACCTTTGGCGTATAGAGAACAGGTAAAAACCGAATTAGAAGAGTTAGAAAAACTAGGCGTGATCAGACAGGAAGCGACTCCTTACTGTAGTCCTCTCACTTTCACTAAGAAGCGAGATGGGTCAATAAGACTCTTATTGGACGCACGAGAGTTGAATAAGAAAATGGTAGGTGACGCGGGCGCGCCTCCACTCACATCTGAGATTTTACAATCCTTTCATGGAGTAAATTATATCAGTTTAATTGATTTGAATAATGCCTATTTTCAAATACCTTTGCATAAAGATTCTAGGAAGTATACTGGGTTCTCGTTCATGGGGAAGACGTATACTTATAATGTTTTACCTCAAGGTTTAAAAACTTCTGTAGCAGGGTTCTCGAGAGCAATGGATTATATCCTAGTAGGAGTACGAGAGTTTTGCGTAAACTATTTAGACGACATAGTCATATTCACTACGGGGGACATAAAGTTACACTTAGAACATTTAGATCGAGTGTTAGATAAATTAGAAACCGCAGGCTTAACTGGAAGATTAGAGAAGTGTCGGTTCTTATGTGTAGAGGTAAAGTTGTTAGGACACATAGTAAATACTAACGGGGTACGTATGGATCCTGAACGGGTTAAAGCCATATTAGACTTCCCTATACCTCGGACTATAAAACAATTACGAGGATTTCTGGGATTAATAAATTATTTCAGAAGATTTATTTCAAAATATAACGAAGAGGTTAAACCACTGTGTGACCTATTAAAACAAAATACGAAATGGTCATGGACAGAGGAAATTAACGATTGTTTTGAAAGGGTCAAGAAATTGTTTATAGACACGATACTTCTTGTACACCCAGATCCTAAGGGAACTTATTATTTACAAACCGATAGCAGTAATTTGGGGGTTTCGGGTTATGTCTATCAATTGAATGAAGCAGGTGAAGAACAAATATTAGGGTTCTGTAGTAAAGCATTGACAGAGACAGAACGCAAATGGACAGTTACTGAACAAGAATTATGGGCCATCATTTTCAGTTTGTCAAAGTTTGAAACATATTTGAGAGGAGCGAATTTAGTCATTAGGACTGATCATAAGAGTCTGATTTTCTTGCAGACGTGCAAACTATTGAGCGCTAGGATGATACGTTGGGTACATTATATAGGGCGATTTAATTACACAGTCGAACATGTGAAGGGTAAACTAAACATTGTAGCAGACGTATTGTCTCGACACTTAAAGGGGACCACTGATGTATTAACTAACAAGGTCACGGGGCCTGAAATGAATCTATTTAAAACATCATTAGGACGATTAGTGCGGGAGCGATGGAGAGAGATAGGTAGTTATCAAAGTCGCGACAAGACTGCTAGTGAGATAATTAGACGCGTGCAAACAGCAGACACTTCTGAACCAAAGTACTACGTGCTTAAAGAAGGGATTCTTTATAGAACAGACATAAAAGGGGATATCTTAAGATTATATGTTCCCGAGAACATACTAAGGGATTTGATAGTTAGCATACATGAAGAAGTAGGTCATTTCGGGCGATACAAGGTTTATGCTCTGATGAAACGTCAATATTATTTCCCAAATATGTCTCGTATAATAGGTCGTGTTGTAAGAGCTTGCGAGGCATGTCAAAAGTCAAAGCATGCTTTGGAAACGCACACGGGGCCGATAAAAACTGTAATAGCGAAGGAAATAGGAGAGAGAGTTTTTTGCGATATTTTTGGACCTTTACCGGCAGGACGATTTGGTTTTAAATACATATTCGTAATGCAAGATGCTTATAGTAAGTTAATCAGACTATACCCACTACGCCAGGCTAGTGGGAAGGCTACTTTAACTTGTGTAAAAAAGTTTCATAAGCAGGTCACAATTAAGACATTATGTTCAGACAGAGGCGCGAACTTTACTTCAAAAGTTTTCGAGTTAGGTATTCGCCAACTAGGTATCGAATTAACGCACACATCTGTTAGAAATCCGCGGCCAAATTCGACAGAGAGGGTTAATAAAGAGTTAGGTAGATTATTCAGGACGTATTGCGACAAATCGCATCGTTCATGGGTAGATATATTATCGGATATAGAAGATTGTTATAATCAGGTAATACATACTACAACGGGATATTCGCCAAACGAGATTATATATGGAAAACGTACTCTGCTATCGACTGATTTCAACACTGACTCATCGGTGAGGACAGACTTACAGGGTGAACCGTTAGAACAGATTCGACAGCAGGCACGACAAAACATAGATAAGGCGGCCGAAAGTAGGCAATTACATTATAACAAAAATCATAAGTTAATACAATTCGAAATCGGAGATTTAGTGAAACTTAAGACTTTTACAAAGTCAGATGCTGATAAAAAGTTGACAAAAAAATTCATGCGCTTATATGAAGGACCGTACATAATAGGGGCAGTTCCATATAATAATGTATATACATTAATAGACGTTCATACTAGTAAAGTTAAGGGTAACTACAATGCCATTCATTTGTTTAGGTACTATGTAGATAACTAGAAAGATAGGTAAAACCAGAGTACTGGAAGGAACAGAAAACAGGTAGTTTGGGGTACACTAAACAAAGTGAACAGGTAGTTTGGGGTACGCTAAACAAAGAGATACCTGAGTTAAGTAGTTATGGTCATGCCCGAGGGTATAATAGATAGGCGTGGGAGGTTTAAGACTAGCGCTCGAATACAGATAAGAAAAAAAAAAAAATAGATTTTGAAACGACTAGTACAGCTGCAATGAAAATAGGGGATTACTGCGTGTATTAAAAATCTATTTTGGGGGAGCGTGAGATGGCCTTGCCATCCGTCATACGGTTTTATGACTGTCGGAAATTTGAAGCCTTGCTCTTAAAAAAACAAAAATCTCGCACGAAAAGAAATAAATTAGTTAAGATTCTGAGTAATTGTAGGAAAGGAAGTATAAAAAACAAAAGGGCAAAATAAATTGCTCTAAAGCTAAATTGCGTTAGGGTCGGTCATAAATTAGATAAAAGTCGTAAATTTTAACTTAGAAATCTCTACAAGTGTACAAAATTGTAATCACGTGTTATGCGAGTGGTCTAGGCAAGGCAAGAGCGTGAGAAAGCAAAAGGTACGGCCCATTAAGGGATGTTCGAAATACATTTTATTTTCAGCCAATTAGCCATCAGCCAGGGTAATTCTGTGCGCAAGAGTGAACCAATCAGAAACCGAAATTTCGCTGGTTTTTTTTTCATTTCAGATCATGGGCGTGAACAAAAGATATCCGTGTGGACGTTTTAAGTCTACACTGGGGGACCGAGAGGGACATTCGATTGAGGTCTGGCTCAACGTGCAGTAGAGCCTAACAGTGAATATTAATTAAGTGTAGAAATATATTGCAATTGTATAGTTAATAATAGAAAAATTATAAATAGAATAAAATAGTGTGTATCCGGGCCAGCAGAAGCTGATATATGGTGATGTACTAATTTACATTTAATTTTAAACTAGATTATTTGAAAATCAGTTCCAAACATCTTGAGTAAAGAATTATTTTACAAACTAAATTAGAGATGATATTATTATTTGGATATTAGGAGGTGTTACAATATTGTGTATAACTATTAGATTTGCATCCAAAATTATAGAAATGGGACATTTCTCTTTGTGGGACTAGGATTCAAATATATCTAGAATAAATAATGAATATATTATAATTTACGCATAATGTGTGTCCTTAAAATTTACTTTATTATAGAAGTAAGAATTATAGATAATATCTCTATTAATTATGTGGGCATGTGTGTATTTTAGATAAAATGATGTACATAAAGCCGAAAGGGTTTTTTCGTTTGAATATTGCTTTTCCCCTTTCAATAATTAGTATGGCTTAGGAAGCAATATTCGGCCAGGAATTAATTAATGTAATAAAGTTACTTAATTCCCAGTCTAAATAATAAATTCAGTTTCTCTTCTTTATTTGTTTTTAAACTGAGTGAGTAGTAGAAAAATCTATTCACCAGTAATAAATTATATGAATATTATTTTCCTCTTTTATTGCTATATTTAATTATACCTATATGAAGTAGTGAATATTGAAAGGAGATTCAAGTTAAAGATTTATTAGTTATGGTTCATTTGATTTTTTGATATAGCTCAAACTTAAGTCACATGTGTGCATATTTAATTTGATAACCTTCAATATTGACTTTCTCTCTCTAATACCTACCTAAATTAAAGTACTTACTATGGAACTAAGAGATACAAATTTCTTCCATCTTACATTGAAATTAGTATTGAAATTGAGTAAATAAATTAACGTCATTTAGTGGAAGTTGATCACAAAAGTTAGGACGAAGCATCATTATCATCATCATGATCCATCTTTTATATGGTTATGAATGAACTAGAACATTTGAGAGAACTCTAGGGATGTGAAATTCTCACGATGGTTTTTCCTTATACTTCTATTTTCACAAAACGATTAGTACCTAATTTACCAAGAATGCTCTACACTACTAAAGATAATAGAGTTGGCTGGGTTCGAATCTCAGGCTAAAGACAAAGGGACCTTTTTACTTTCGAGTCATAGCTAAATTTCATCTACTTACCCCGAACGAGACAATGGAGTACACGCTGCCTCCAGAGGGCAGATGGCGAGGCAGGTAGGTACCTTTTTTTTTATGGTGTACCGATCTTTCCCAAACAGCATTTTAGGTAACATTATCTGTTAAAACCGACGCCAGCTGAATTTGTGAATCACCGAGTTTTTGAATAGATAAAAATACTAGTTTTGCTGTACTTTGTAATTCCTTTGCTTGATATTATATGGTACATGGTTGATTGGTGACGTACCAGCAGCGAGATTCCGGCACAAAGCAAACACGTCATGTCTTTATACAGCTGGACTCTCCGAACTAATAAATTGGCCAATTTATTGACAATCAATCAAACAAATATATAAATATACAAAAATACCATGGTTTTGGGGCGAGCCCAGAGCTCATTGAAAAGAACCTAGGTTTCCGTACCTAGGCAAATTGAAAACGCTTCGCAGCGGAATAGGAGAGTCCAAGTGCTGTGCCCCGATAACAATGCTAAAAGACTGAGATTTCAGTGTAGGGCTCCCCCCGTGCTTGAGGAATGCCGGTTGGTCTCAAACCGATGGCCTAAATAAGGCAAATACACGTATCAACTGATTTTCCACACTAACAGGACGTTCTAAATTAGCAAATCTCTCCACTCATTATATCTATTTTGAGGAGTTGAAATTTTACATTAATTTTTTATAATTCAATCCGTGTAAACCTGTTAGCTGGTCGAGAAGTCTACGTGTTCACCCAACGTACTGTACCAATTAATTACTTGTAAATAACTCATGACTTAAATACCTAGGTGTTTCTATAATTCAGCTGAGTTTATTTCTTATTTTATCTCTTCATAATGCCTAATCTTAACCACTAGTATAGACGATCACAGCGTACCATCACAAACATTAGTTCACTCTGACATTACGGTGGCCTAGACGCCCTGTTAAATTTGATATTGCGATTGTTCCCTTTGATAATACCAAAACTTTGTCAATCTAAACCAATTGTCGCCATAGAGCTCGCATTTTCTTCTAAAGTTGGCCAACAGCGATATCATAATTATTTGATCCTATTACTCTTCTAAATAATGAGTATCACTGACCCTCAGCTTTCCTCATTCAGTCAGCTCCCGACACCTTCTTTTTATCATCGGTCCATTGTGCTAGATGGCAGTGGCACCCCTCAGC
The DNA here is from genome assembly GCF_905333055.1 of Maniola jurtina. NCBI lineage: Eukaryota > Metazoa > Arthropoda > Insecta > Lepidoptera > Nymphalidae > Maniola > Maniola jurtina. Next base: position 10,346,397 of record NC_060032.1, read on the forward strand.
TAAGCTCAGGTACTTGTATGTACTTCTCCACTCTAAAACCCTTTGGTTCTTATGAGTGTTGCTCATACAACAAGTACGTCCTGCCCCCCGTAGTAGACTGACATACTTGCTGATGATTTGGTTGATGTCCCAAAATTTTCTCGCAAACGAATAAATGACATCAACTTGCATTACACAAGGAACCACAAGCTTAATTCACTATAATATGCCAAAACCAATGACTTCTATATAGAAGTCTTTGGCCACAACAGAGATATCTGGTAGGTAGGTACAACGTGCAGCATGCGATGCACCGCCCGCCCTCCCACGATAGATGCATGCAGGAAAAGCAAGCTTAACTCGCATAACACACCACAAATACACAACACCACACAAATCTTACTCCGGAGCAATCCTCTGAAGATGTACCGCATCGCCTAATCGCAAAGTGAATTAGCTGCACGTTCTACTACACAGATTTGTTTGTTTTGGCGGGTTATAGCGAATAGCATGTGGTTCCTTGTTTATCATGGAATCTGGCAAAGTAAAGCCTGCTTCTATCCAAAACTTGTAATAAACAAAGATGTAGGGAGGTCGCCCAAACACCTATTTTCAGTTTAAGTTAAATATATTGTGGGCTATTTTCAACTTGAGTAGCATCCACCTAAATAATTTATAAGGGGCGACGCGGCCTCACTGATTTAAACATGTCCCACCGTGGCAGCCGTATTGTGTCCCAAGCTATTTGTGGTTAAAATAATACCTCGAACTTAGTTAAATTATAGCCTACATAAAAGCCAGTGACGTATCACCAAGCAATTTATAAACCAGTACCTACTCGTAAAAATCAATAAGAAGGATCTCATCCAAAGCAAAATCTATAGATTGGCAACTCGTGAAATCCGTAATACGAAGAATTAATAGTTACCAATTGTAAATTATTATCAAAAATAAATAAAACGTTAAAGTTTAGGTAACGTTTATCAATTTCAGCAGTCAAAAATCGTTAGATAATAATTTAGGTATCAATCCATAAAAAGTGTCCAATCAAGTGGCAGAATGACCTTTTATTGGATGGTCTTGATAAATTGGCGATGGCTAAAGATTTTGCGTGCCTATCTACGGAATTTGCGATAGGTATCTCTTTATCAATTTTCATTTTCAGATTTACGAGAAACACTTAATAAAAAGACATTTAGTGAAAGATCTCCCCTTACCGCTTTTCATTCATTCAGGAAATTGTTCTTTTTCTATAAATCTTTCCAAAGATATAATGTTCGTCGTTGAAAAGGTATCTTTTACCTGTACTCGTTAACTGGCTAACGAACAGTGTCAATTTAAATCGTTCCTTTTATTACGATTAGTCGTTATTGGAATCACAAGGGCTCGATCTTTACGTACTTTGTTATATACTTATGGAGGTACCTAGTGTCACCATTTTGGTGGGGTGAAAGTTTTTTTAAAAGTTGTTTGTAGAACGAAAATATTATGGAAAACACTATTAACTTATTGACTATATTTATTTGTGTATTGTGACATTATATTAAAAACTATTGAATAATTTATTTCAAAGAAGATGTTTTTTTTCCCAAAGAAATCGCAGGCTCTTGCAAATGCTTTATTTAAGTTTGCAAGCATTAATGCCTTTGGAAAATAATTATTAATTTCGGTCAGTTTTCCTTTGTTTCGAACTTATTTAATTTCAGTTTCAAGTTTTCTTTTCATCGTAAAAATAGGTTTTAAACTTCGCTTGAAAATGGCCGCCATTTGCAGGGGACTTAATGAGCTTGGAAACGGTTTATGCTGCGGTTACGCTCTCGCAGACATCTGTACATATTTTAATTAAAAATAACTGTCTCAATTATCTACTATTCTTAGCAATAGGTACTTTCATGAATATGTTAATATTCTAGTCTAGTGAATTGTTTATCAGAGCCAATATAATATATGGAATAATCTGCTTTTCGAACCGGTGCATATTGTGGTAGTGTTGATATAGTATCATAAGTGCCATAACAATAACTTTGCGTGCTCTCCGTGGCACTGGAATGTTTCACTGCCAACTTTCCAACTGTAAGTTACGCTACTGAGAATTTCTTGACAGAAAACCCCATTTTTGACCTGACTACCTAAACGTAAGCACAAGTAAATATTCATAGTTTTGATGCTGACTGTACAAAAGCACCAATCTTGCATGACAGACTATAGTCGATTTGCGGTTGCGACGCGCTCGCTCATATCGGCATATAGTGAGAATTGACACGCTAGAACACTTAGAATTATGGGCTTAGCCGATAGGATTTCACCCTACAAGCCCAATGAACCTTGATGTTCAACCCTAACAGTGTTCTTTATACCCAATACCTATATTATAAAACATATTTCACTATTGTTTTTTTACATAGAATAAAGTAAAATCAATGTGTTTTTCTACAATAAGCATGCCTCAGCGCTAAGTAACTGCCGGGCGTGTTTTGAATATTCGCACAAAATATATGGGTTTTTTGTAGAGATGCCATGTAACTCAGAATCTTATGTCGGAAAGGTACGAGTATTTAATTATATGTCGGCTCTACTACTTTATTTTGATAAATTACTTCTTTCTCAAGCTGACCAGGTTTCCACTTACATAGTCTCTTAGCTCTCTAAGAAGATAAGAAGATTTTTCTCAGTATACTTCATTTGACCAATCCACGCGGGCGAAGCTGCGGGCATCAGCTAGTATGTCAATATAAAAGAGGCACGGTATGTTCGCGCTCCCGATCGGCCCGTGATATCACTGGGGGCCATGCCCGAAAATCAGCGCTGCAGTCGACCGACTGCAGCAATAAGCTGAGGCAGCGCCCCGTTCGGCCAAGATAGACATTAAGCTAGTATTAAGAAGTGGGTGCCTGGGTCTTGGGGGACCAGGGAGCATGGACACTGGTCGGCTCCTTGGTTCTCCAGGGACTACGACACCCTACCTGTCTGTATTTGTAAATTTGGCTGAATAAAAGGTTTTTATTATTATTATTATTATTTGTCTGCGGACGCGGTGAACCAGCTATTAAAAAAAAGATTTCGCTATCTCATCAAATGAGTACAAAAAATAGGTGGTCAGTGGGAACAACTGATAGAAGAAGAGGTCTTCTCTATTTAATCTGCCAACAGAAGTGAAGACTTAAAGTAAGAAATACCAGTTTTTTTTTTTGGATTTTCACACTAACACATTATAATAATATAATTTTTAAATTAAAACCATTAACATTAGTTTCGTTTTTACACTCATCGGCACTCCGAGCACTATTATCAATAACAGCATGTCGGTGACGCTACCTTGAAGTTTTCATCCATCCCAAATTCAGCCAACGGCACCTGAAAAAGTTTACACTTCAATAAATATATAGGTAAACCAGTTCGAACATAAGCAGTAAAAAAAAGCATAAACATGAACGTAAGAACCAAGTAGCCAGTCAAAATCAGACGGAGAATAATTCAGTGTGAAAGACATTTCCCCTACATAAGTCTTGCGATAAAATTCAAAGGGCAAAATCCAATTTCCTTAAATCGTCTCATTGAATCAACGAGTTTCCGTAAGCCAGCGCGACCCAAAGCTATTTAATATTTATATGAATAACAAAGTTATGTTCAAATATGACACTATTTGAAATCTGTTGGTATAGGTAGTATGTATGAAGTCAGAAATTCTGAGGCAAAATTCTAAAATTCTGATACATATTGGACTCTGGGCATAAACTATGGAAGGTAATCGATAAAATTTCATACCGATACTAAGTACGAGTAAGTAGCTAAGGACGGGAATTCAAAAATAGATTATTTTATTGGCGTCACTCGCATTTTCAGTCTGAACAATATTTTTCATCTCCTATTATTATAGGTCACTACGCTACTCTATTTTTTAACCGACTTAATAAGAAGGTTAACGACAAAATAAGAAGGTTATGTATTCGATCGTATGTATGTATGTAAGTACGCAATTACCAATGAACAGATTTTTTTAAATTAAAACTATTGCAAAAAAAAAGTTGAAAAAAATTATAACCCGACTACGGAAAAAATAAGACAACTTGAACCCGACTTGGTACAAGTAAAATAAACTAAAAAGAAATAAACAAGATTGTGCTTAGTGCTATCATCGTCTTGATTGAGATTCAACACAAAGGCCGTGGTCGTGCGTTGTCGACAGCGTATTTCTTATCCTTGATTGACGGAATTCCCAGTGATTTTATTTGTCTACCAAATTAGAATATTTTCTTTTTGCTGTCGACAACGCACGACCACGGCCTTTGTGTTGAATCTCAATCAAGACGATGATAGCACTAAGCACAATCTTGTTTCTTTCTTTTTAGTTTATTTTACTTGTACCAAGTCGGGTTCAAGTTGTCTTATTTTTTCCGTAGTCGGGTTATAGTTTTTTTCAACTTTTTTTATTTGAAACTTTTCCGTTTTAATAAGTCTATGATGCGACGATTAACTGAGGTCTCGTAAATAGCCAATAGGTGGCGCTGCTGTATGAGAAATAATAAAATTATAATAAAATGGGATTTCTGTCGCTTGGTATATTTTAATGATAACTATATATTTAAATAATAAAAAGAATAATCAATTAATAGGGTGCAAGAACTGTATTCAACTACGTACTATATGAGAAATTCTGTGAGCTATGCGTTGTAAGCAGCTAGTGGCGCCATCTGTTATGTCTAATCGAAACGAATTTAATTATAGTAAAATGGGGTTTCTGTCGCTTGGTATATTTTAATACTAACTAAATTTATATTTATGAACTCAGAATTTTTTTCTCTTTCGTTGGACATCCCACTCGGCACAATAGCAATAAATAAAAATTTGAGACCCTCACTTTTTTTGATGTAACTTCCGTCAGGCCGATTTTTTTCGTATAAAGTATAGCCTATGTCACCCGGGCCAATACAAAGAATCGATTGACACCTCATTCATCAAAATCGGCCCAGTAGTTTAGGCGCTACGGTGGAACACACAAAATCTGGATACAAACATACATACATATTTACATACATACATACATACATACATACATAGACTGCTAAAATCATAACCCTTCCTTTCGGCTTTGCCGTAGTCGAGTAAAAAGCTTGCCTTATCTAATTAAGTACTTTACAAATCATGCGTACGGGAAATGGTGCCAAGGATACTGGCTGCATTTTCGCGATGAACAGTCAGGCTGATCCTTTGCACAAAAAATATGAGCCAGCCATTTGTGTCTAATAACATTTACTGATATGTATGGTTCAGGGATTCACCAGAAAATGTTATGCAAAATATCCCTAACGCAGTGAGTTTTGGTTGAGCACACATCTGGATGTCGTGTTTGCAACGAAGTATTTATCTTGGTTTTGCAATTCAGAATCCAGTACCCTCAGTATGAGATTTCACTTCTCACCAATTTTGATAGAGTCGAAACAAAATAACGTCAAAGTAAAATGGACCTAAAGGTAATTGATTGAAAGTTTAAAATTCAATACCATTGATTTTAATTTCGCAACGTTTCCGCTTGAAGCGCTGGCTGTAAATATATGTACAAACTTGAGCATTAAAACAAGGCATTTAAAGGACATTTTACTTTAACGCTTAAGTTTTTCTACTCTCAAATACTATCAACGTTGACGAAAAGTAAAATCTCATACTGAGGGTACAGATCCCGATAGTAACATTTCATGTTAGCAGACGTGAGTTGGATGTAACAGAATTAGGTAGAGAGACTCGCAGTCTACGATACATCCACGCTAGTTGATTGCTATGATAGAAATCTAAATAATCTTGTTATCAAATGATTAGCTATTCTGATATAGAGTTATGTTAATATTGGGATTAGCAGACAATTATTATTCTGCTTGAATAAATACAATCTCTCTGCCTCGTATTCTCATTGTTGAGAGTCATTGCCCCTTCTAATAATAATTTACAATGGCGGAGAGTTTATTAGTTTGTTTGTTTGTTTGAATACTTTATTAATATTGACACAAAGAGAGACAAATACAAAAGCAAAAACTAAACTTATTCATTAGCGTGCAAAGGCGGTATTATCGCTTTAAAGCGACCCCCCAGACAACTCTTGGCAAGAGGACTACCTTGTACCGAATACAGGACTATTATCAGATACTAGGAACCAAGACCGACAGTTAGACGTGCTCTCCGAGGCATGGAGGAAGGATCTGATATTTTATCTCCAAAGTCGATTATTAGATATAGTTATATCTAAGCCTGGGTAGTACAATCAAAAGCGCAGTGTGAGATGAACTCCAACCCGCTGGACTGATGACCCTAAAAAGATAGCGGGAAGTGGGTGGATGAGAAAGGCGGAGGATCATGTGTGGTGGCAAGCTCTTGGGAAGGCCTATGTCCAGCAGTGGACGCAAATAGGCTGATTGATTGATCGATTAATATGCGCTTTTGCAACTAGACTCCAGACCACGTCACCCTGGAATTGGATATATACGCAAAAGCGTTTTCTGAAACTTAGTCCGAGCTTGATTTGGCTATCAACGCTTAGTACATAACTTTTCTTAGCCACTAATAAAACTGATAAAGCATAATAATTATTACCTACCGAATATCCTCTAAATGATGCGGTGATGATTAGAGGGGATTGTGGTCTGAATGAAAGGCATAATAACAACAATACGGTTATGCAAACGAGCGAAATAACGCCCTTTTGTGATCCAAATCCGCCGGTTTTATAAGGAACGTATAAGCAGGAAAATAAAGAAAATTATATTTCATTAAATTAAATCTGACAAAAATTATTATAAGCAGGTAAATGAAGAAAATTTTATTTAAGTACTTATAAATCAAATAATCAAATCTGACAAAAATAATTATCCATAATTCATAGTATTAAAAAATTAAAAAAGCTAAAGGAAAATGTGATTGTCTAGAGATGGGCAAAGATTCCTTTTTAGGGTTCCGTACCGAAGGCTGCCAACGGGACCCTACTACGCAGCCTCTGCTGTCCATCCGTCAGTCTCTCCGTCAGTCTGTCTATCAGCGAGCTCATCTCATGAACATTAACAATTAGAGAGTTCTTACTTATATTTCTAACTATAACAAATAATTATACAAAACCAAGATGGCGAATTTCAAAATGGTTGCTAGTTAGAATATGAAAACTTACTTGAAAACATCAAAGAATCAAACTGCGATTATATCGGCTCAGTATAAGTGGCATATTTCGGGAAAGCGACGAAAACAAATTTCATTGGAACGGAAAACTGCTATCATGGACGTGACAGTTCGCGAGTTGGTAACTTTTTTAATCACTGTAGGTAGATCTCGCTACCGCGCTGTGAACTGAATGGGTCAGTATAAACTTTAGAGTGGCATACTACCCTTTCCAATCACTAAGCATTTTTCCCACGGAGCACAGAAAAAATAGTTTAATATGCTTGAGTATTTAATTGCTCCGTTATTGGGGTTGGGGGAAGAGTGCCAACGGTGTCTGTCTGTCTGTCAGCAGGTCGTGTCTCATGAACAGTAATAGATAGAGAGTTAAAATTTTCACCGAATGTATATTTCAAAAGTGCCGCCATGTGAATTAAATAAAAAAACATAGTGTGTACGATGGTACGGAACCCCTAGTGTGTGAGTCCGACTCGCACTTGACTGGCGTTTTCAATTATTTTTCACAGATAGATAACGTTACTACAAAAGTAGTAAACAAAAAAATAAAAAGCACTAATCAAAACAAGCACCACCAAAAAAATAATGACAATGATGTTAACATGAAACTAACAAACATTGTAAATACTCATAACATTATATCGAACTATTTTGCTCTTGTAATATTACTCCTAGCAAGATTGCTCCAAGCAATAAGGCCGCCTTTGCACACAATTGTTTTTCTGTTTTCTTCTTTCTATGTTGTGATCCTTTACATGTGTTTTTGTGTGCAATAAAGTGTTCTATCTATCTATCTTTGTGTCACATGACAGAGATATCTATCGTTATTATTTTCGGTGCAAAAGCTAATTTATTCGAAAAGTAAAGTAAACTGGCTAAGTATATTGCCCGTGATTTCATCAGCGTGGGCAGGCAAAGATTTTTAAAAAATCCAGCTAAGTCACTTTTCTTCCCTATGCCCTACACCAGGACCAGTGTTTTAGCTTTATACCTACCCGTAGAAATTAGTTGAGTTATAAAGGTTGAGACACCTACATAAGTAGTTTTTATTTCAGTAAGGGTAATGGGTATTGTATGGGGCAGGATATGGAGATTAAGGTAATTGCTATTTGACAAATCGCAAAAATGCTGTACTTTGAAGTAAATTGTTTATTTTTCTAAAGCATTAACATCTATTAAATACATGCAATTAAAAACTTCAGTTTGTGAAGATTATAAGGGCCTTTTTTAATTTAGTATACATTATCCCAATAATAAAAAAAAACAAGTTGAAAACATTGCTGTTCGCAACTTGTTCTGTAAAAGTTTTCTTTAACATCTTGATACTTTGAAGCCAACCTCCAGAAAATGATATGTTTAGGTTTAGCAATCAATTTGAACTGTTAGTTTTATACTAAATGTTTTTCATTTCTTAAATAATCTAAAACTAACCAAAAAACTTCCTGTGCTATTTATTTTCTTGCAGGCGCTCTATGGAATTCAGTGTCCACTGGACTGTCATGGCGGAAGGACTGTGCGCGTCATTTCGTCGCAAAATATTATTTAAAATGAATTTAAGCTTATTATTTTTGAATGAAAGTTGTGTTTATAATCGTTGAAAAATAAAATAGGGATTTTTTCATTTCTAAATGAAGCCTGCTTATATACTAAAATTTATTCGAAAGTTACGGTTTTACCAGGTAAATACTCGGAGGTTGTCATAGATTATGATGACAGATAGTAAGTGTTCTAAATAGGTATTATACCTATGTTTTTTAGGAGATAGCGCGCCTCGTTTCGGGCGCCGTGTTCCGAAATGGATTTCGTAGTAGTGCAAGTTTGGTGCAAGCCCCACATGACGGAGGGGTATGCGTCAGGCATTTCCTGTGTACAAAAAAAGACCTATATTTCGGATCCATTTTTCATCACTGACATCATGCACTATTCAAAGACTGGTCTTCAAGCATTGAGGAATTTTGGACGAGAGACATCTCGAAGGTTCCCGAAGGCTGCCTAACTGAGTTAGATTTGTCGGCTAGCTAGCTTTTTTTGAAATTGGACCTACTTAGCTGGATTGTGTGTTAGAGATTTCTTATGAGATATTATATGTACATAATATAACCATCATAAGGAAGCTCAGATTCATGCTGCGGGCAATGGGGAGAGCCTAAAGGTTGGAACGCCATTTCGGCGGCCGTGTTTCCTGCCATATATACCATAGATACCTGCAAGCCAAGAGTGAATAGGCATCTTCCAGGTAAGCGTGCTCCAACTTGGACCTCATCATTGCTTTCTTTAAAGCATGATTGTCGTCAAGCGCAAGCGCAAAGATTCAGGCGGCGCAAACCCGTAGCATGTGGAAGACCCTATTAAAGACCTATGTTCACTGTGGACGTCTGTCGGTTGATGTTGATGATTATGTCTTTAGTGCAAGTAGTTCAGTAGTTTCAGAGTTTATCGATAACAAACAAACAAACCTTTCCTCTTCATAATATATGTACTTAGTAGCGCAAACTTGGAAAAAATCTCGTGGAAACTCTTTGATTTTCCGAGATAAATGTAATTTTACCTGGCAGCCCTAATCAATTTTATCACTGATAATAATAACTAATTCATAACCGTTAAAACTAAGAGTCAAAATCTCGTTTTTCTAGTCGAGTTCCGTAGGCTCTTTGAACCCACCGCATTATTATCCCAAGAAAACCTACCATTAGATGTAGGAATAATGGAAAGAGGTCACAACCCTCAGCAATAAAGAATACGATGCGGAGAGATATGTCACTCTCAAGGTCTTTAAATGTATCCATGCAAAAAACCACGTCGACTGGTTGCTCCGTTGCAGCGTGATTGAATATTAAACCAACAAACACACTTTCGCATTTGAAATATGGCCAGTGATTATAAGAAACAGTTTAAATCTCTCTCTGAGAGACGTTAGGCAAAGTGAACACGAATTATGACACTTCTGTGTTCTTATACAAGCTTAGGTCTCTCAATTTTGTCAATTAATGTCAAATTTCTTTCTCAGATCAAAACCTAGTAAGTGGTTTAAATTCAAGAGAAGTTTAGGCCGTAGTCTTCAACAAGAAACTCGGCGGTTGCTCTTTTCAAAGATTTGATGTACAATATTAAATTGCTTAAAACGCACATAACTGAAAAGTTAGTAGTGCGTGATTCCAGGATCGAACCCCCGACTTTCGATTAGGAGGCGGACGTTCTAACCACTAGGCTATGACAGTTTTTAAATTAAAGGGGTTTAAATATTTTAGTGTGAAGACTGGCCTACACATTTATTCATTAGATGTGCATCACTTTCTTTTTTAGGGTTCCGTACCTCAAAATGAAAAACGGAGCTCTTAAAGGATCACTTTGTTGTCTGTCCATTTGTCCGTCCGTCCGTCAAGAAAACCTATACAGTACTTCCCGTTGATCTAGAATCACGAAATTTGTTCTCGGATTTATTCCTTTACTTGGGCTATGAGAGTTGAGACCTATCTACCTGCCCATAATTCTAGGTTAACGGGAAATACCCTATCGGTTTTCTTGACAGACACGACAGACGGACAGACGGACAGAAAGACAGACAACAAAGTGATCCTATAAGGGTCCCGTGTTTCCTTTTGAGATATGGAACCCTAAAAACATTATGTAAGTATGCAAAGTATTTCCCTTGCAAGCCATATTTAACAGTTGACATGTAGAGGTCATTGACTTTTCCTATCTTACTTTTAAGTTTTAATGCATCATTAAGTATTTACTGTTTTGACATGGTATTTAGATAATGGGTGATATTTATTTTATTTAATCTAATTCCTTTGAAAAACTTAGTAAGGCGCATTAATCTATAAAAAACCTAGCCAGTTCATAGACTTACTATGTTTTAAAATGGTCAAAGCGACTTACTAGCTTTTAATTTTACTTTAATGTGGGTGTCCTTACAATACAACGGGACATACTATGAAAGTTAGGCTTATGACATAAAACGATTTTCGGAAAAATGACATTTACTTTGTTTTGATATGGGGCGGTCGATATAATTAGGTACTAGGGTAAAGGCTCAAGTAAATGAACAGATTGGACGTTTTTACATGTATTAAGAGCTGGAATAAAAAACCGGCTGATATACCTTTTTTAAATATTTTCTTACAAATTCTTACACTTTTTTCAATTTCAATTTCAAAACCGTGTTCCGTTCAAACCGTTCAAACCGTTCAAAAGTGTGTGTGCGTGCGTCCATGTGTGTGTGTGAGTGTGTGTGAGTATATACTTGTCTGTATGTTTGTACGAGTGTTTGTTAGTGTGGTATTGCGTTGTATAACCACATGAGTAGCGAACAGAGTCAAAGCTTCATACAAGCGCGCTACGATAGGTACACTACTACAAGCTTGAGGCGCGTGTGTGCGTGAGCACAGGCGCTACGTCGCGTCGCGTACGGAGAGAAATCGGTTTATACCGGCTCGGCCTGTGCTCAAGCTCAGGGGCTGCAGTACACGTCGCGCGTCGTGTTTTCATTTAATTTAATGTTAATGATAATAATTTAAATAGTGTTTAAAATCTATTTTCTTGAACTGTCATAGATTTTGTTCAAAATCAATATTTGAGGATCCCTAGGATCACAAAACAGGATATTGTTACCAAATTTAAAAAAATCGACGCCATTTTGAAATTCTTTGTTAATTGACCGATTTCGTTCAAAATCGATATTTAGAGCTCCCTGGGATCACGAAATAAGAAACTGTTACCAAAATTTAAAAAAGTCGACGCCATTTTGAAATTCTTTGTAAATTGACCGATTTCGTTCAAAATCGATATTTAGAGCTCCCTGGGATCACGAAATAAGAAACTGTTACCAAAATTTAAAAAAGTCAACGCCATTTTGAAATTCTTTGTTAATGGACCGATTTCGTTCAAAATCGATATTTAGAGCTCCCTGGGATCACAAAATAAGAAACTGTTACCAAAATTTAAAAAAGTCGACGCCATTTTGAAATTCTTTGTTAATTGACCGATTTCGTTCAAAATCGATATTTAGAGCTCCCTGCGATCACAAAATAAGAAACTGTTACCAAAATTTAAAAAAGTCGACGCCATTTTGAAATTCTTTGTTAATTGACCGATTTCGTTCAAAATCGATATTTAGAGCTCCCTGCGATCACAAAATAAGAAACTGTTACCAAAATTTTAAAAAGTCGACGCCATTTTGAAATTCTTTGTTAATTGACCGATTTCGTTCAAAATCGATATTTAGAGCTCCCTGGGATCACAAAATAAGAAACTGTTACCAAAATTTAAAAAAGTCGACGCCATTTTGAAATTCTTTGTTAATTGACCGATTTCGTTCAAAATCGATATTTAGAGCTCCCTGCGATCACAAAATAAGAAACTGTTACCAAAATTTAAAAAAGTCGACGCCATTTTGAAATTCTTTGTTAATTGACCGATTTCGTTCAAAATCGATATTTAGAGCTCCCTGCGATCACAAAATAAGAAACTGTTACCAAAATTTAAAAAAGTCGACGCCATTTTGAAATTCTTTGTTAATTGACCGATTTCGTTCAAAATCGATATTTAGAGCTCCCTGCGATCACAAAATAAGAAACTGTTACCAAAATTTGAAAAAGTCGACGCCATTTTGAAATTCTTTGTTAATTGACCGATTTCGTTCAAAATCGATATTTAGAGCTCCCTGCGATCACAAAATAAGAAACTGTTACCAAAATTTTAAAAAGTCGACGCCATTTTGAAATTCTTTGTTAATTGACCGATTTCGTTCAAAATCGATATTTAGAGCTCCCTGCGATCACAAAATAAGAAACTGTTACCAAAATTTTAAAAAGTCGACGCCATTTTGAAATTCTTTGTTAATTGACCGATTTCGTTCAAAATTGATATTTAGAGCTCCCTGCGATCACAAAATAAGAAACTGTTACCAAAATTTTAAAAAGTCGATGCCATTTTGAAATTCTTTGTTAATTGACCGATTTCGTTCAAAATCGATATTTAGAGCTCCCTGGGATCACAAAATAAGAAACTGTTACCAAAATTTAAAAAAGTCGACGCCATTTTGAAATTCTTTGTTAATTGACCGATTTCGTTCAAAATCGATATTTAGAGCTCCCTGCGATCACAAAATAAGAAACTGTTACCAAAATTTAAAAAAGTCGACGCCATTTTGAAATTCTTTGTTAATTGACCGATTTCGTTCAAAATCGATATTTAGAGCTCCCTGCGATCACAAAATAAGAAACTGTTACCAAAATTTAAAAAAGTCGACGCCATTTTGAAATTCTTTGTTAATTGACCGATTTCGTTCAAAATCGATATTTAGAGCTCCCTGCGATCACAAAATAAGAAACTGTTACCAAAATTTTAAAAAGTCGACGCCATTTTGAAATTCTTTGTTAATTGACCGATTTCGTTCAAAATCGATATTTAGAGCTCCCTGCGATCACAAAATAAGAAACTGTTACTAAAATTTTAAAAAGTCGACGCCATTTTGAAATTCTTTGTTAATTGACCGATTTCGTTCAAAATCGATATTTAGAGCTCCCTGCGATCACAAAATAAGAAACTGTTACCAAAATTTTAAAAAGTCGACGCCATTTTGAAATTCTTTGTTAATTGACCGATTTCGTTCAAAATCGATATTTAGAGCTCCCTGGGATCACAAAATAAGAAACTGTTACCAAAATTTAAAAAAGTTGACGCCATTTTGAAATTCTTTGTTAATTGACCGATTTTGTTCAAAATCGATATTTAGAGCTCCCTGGGATCACAAAATAGGAACCTGTAACCAAAATTTAAAAAAGTCAACGCCATTTTGAAATTCTTTGTTAATTGACCGATTTCGTTCAAAATCGATATTTAGAGCTCCCTGGGATCACAAAATAAGAAACTGTTACCAAAATTTAAAAAAGTTGACGCCATTTTGAAATTCTTTGTTAATTGACCGATTTTGTTCAAAATCGATATTTAGAGCTCCCTGGGATCACAAAATAGGAACCTGTAACCAAAATTTAAAAAAGTTGGCACCATTTATAATTCTTTCTAAATTGACTGATTTCGTTCAAAATCGATATTTAGATCTATCGATCGATATTTAAAGATCGATATTTAAACTAGGCAATCACAACAAAAACAAACTTTACCATCTTGTTGAACAAATAACTATTGTTAATTAAATTGTATCCTCCAGTGCCAGCCCTACCAAAATAGTTATAAATTTTGCTCGCTTCTTAGAAGCTTTGCCTCTGTTTGCTACTCTATGGTATAACCATGTTAGTAAATCTTTTTTTATATTTATTCTGGTATTCTTCTTTCTTGTATATGGATCCCTCTTGGGTATCCCCATTTCTCTCTGTCTTTGGTACTATCAAGCTAATTTTCTCTCGCGATTTGCACAATAGCATTAGACCAACGCGTCTTCGGTCTACCTACCTGTCCTTCTTTCATCTGTAAAAATCGATACAATATGACCATTTGCATTTCAGTTTTAGGGCATGTCTCAAGGTGTCTGTAGGCTTTGTCTTTTTTCTTATGTCTTCAATTCTCACTTTGAATATTTTTTGCTTAATTTATGCACCTTGCCATCGCCCTTTAGCAAGTCACTATTTCTTTTTATATTCTTTGTCTGGACCCATGTTTGGCTGGCATAGGTAAGGCATGGCAGGATGCATGTATCTATAACGGATCTTTTAAGATGTACTGGGTAAGCTCCTTTCATTCTTTCCTTTTGTGCCCAGTAAAACAAGCATACTCGGGCTACTTTGAGAACCCATTAGCAGCTAACAGCAAGGCCTGGACTCCAATTTTTATATGTGGAAGCTGTATTTCCTCGTTGCGTTTATGAGCAAATAAGAATAGTTAACTACTAAAAAAAATTTATAATTTGGCGCAAACCATCTAAACACCATGATGATTATTATTTCTGCGTTGTGAATATTACCAGAAGAAACAGCAAAAAAAATTGTTCCAAGCGGCTCTATTGTAACTTGCAGTCTGCAATTTGAACGATTCTGACTTCTGGTGATAAATCTGTACCTCAGCCCCAACCCAGTACCTCTAATCTACCATTCTACTCTTAACACATTCAGTAGCTGATGTTGCACTTCCAGCGACTTGGATGCAACAAGGGCGTTAAGTTTCATTTTCTCTGTAGTCATTTGGACTGTTTTCCAGAAAATTTAGGTGACTTTCAAACTAAGATAACTATACCAAAGGGGATAATATCATATGAAAGGGCTGTATTATACATTCTAAAACAGGTTTTATTTATTATTATTATGTAAAATAGTTTTTGATTTATCGCGCAAAATGTAGAAAAAAATATACAATAAGTCAAAAACTGAAAATCTGACATTTTTTTTAAAATTCCAAGCCGAAAATATACTTAAGAATTTATCAATAGGAATCGAGAGTTTATGCACTAGATAGAGTTCGTTCATTCACTGAAATTCCCAGTTCATTTACTGGCAATTTATCCTTTTGTTAAATAAAATAATTTATAATAATTAATACCACGCATTTTTTTGCGTTTTTGATATTTAAATAATTTAAGAGTGTATACCTACTGTGTATAGACACAGATAAAAAAAAATATAAAAATTATATATAGAACGATTCTCATAAATCTTAATTTTAGGTCAAAGTCAGGGTAGTCCTTATTCGTTCATTTACTGGATCTTTTACCCTCCTACGTCAAAATACTAAAAGTCCGCGTAAATTTCGCAGATTGAAATGTCTGCTTGATTAATTGTCAATAGAGGGTCATGACATGTCAAAATTGCTAGTTTGAAGGGGAAATCGTCAATGTCATTCGCATAGGTTTTCCTCTTAAGCACGGATACGATGTGTTTTCGTGCGAATGAGCCATTATAAGTACACTCCACTCAGAAGATGACGTAAGTTAGAACTACTTGGTTAAAATATACGTGTACGTAAATACCACTTTCCTGTTCCCAGCTCATAATAACAACATACTTTATACCACTTATGTAATGGCTGATTTTATCCTCTCACGTTCCTCTGTAACGAGAGAAACTATTTGGAGAAGTTTCTGCTATGTGTTATCGAGCATCGGGCGGAGTTCTCAAGAAATGCTTTGCGAGAAAGAATAAATGGTGTGTTAAGCACCTCATATACTATATTTCTAATGTAACTGCAACTTTAATGTTCCTTTTGCTCACTTGTACCTACTAAATTCTTATAAAGTCAGTATCTAATTTCATAAAATTAATGCCGGAAATGTGGCTAAAAAAGTTGGCACCATTTATAATTCTTTCTAAATTGACTGATTTCGTTCAAAATCGATATTTAGATCTATCGATCGATATTTAAAGATCGATATTTAAACTAGGCAATCACAACAAAAACAAACTTTACCATCTTGTTGAACAAATAACTATTGTTAATTAAATTGTATCCTCCAGTGCCAGCCCTACCAAAATAGTTATAAATTTTGCTCGCTTCTTAGAAGCTTTGCCTCTGTTTGCTACTCTATGGTATAACCATGTTAGTAAATCTTTTTTTATATTTATTCTGGTATTCTTCTTTCTTGTATATGGATCCCTCTTGGGTATCCCCATTTCTCTCTGTCTTTGGTACTATCAAGCTAATTTTCTCTCGCGATTTGCACAATAGCATTAGACCAACGCGTCTTCGGTCTACCTACCTGTCCTTCTTTCATCTGTAAAAATCGATACAATATGACCATTTGCATTTCAGTTTTAGGGCATGTCTCAAGGTGTCTGTAGGCTTTGTCTTTTTTCTTATGTCTTCAATTCTCACTTTGAATATTTTTTGCTTAATTTATGCACCTTGCCATCGCCCTTTAGCAAGTCACTATTTCTTTTTATATTCTTTGTCTGGACCCATGTTTGGCTGGCATAGGTAAGGCATGGCAGGATGCATGTATCTATAACGGATCTTTTAAGATGTACTGGGTAAGCTCCTTTCATTCTTTCCTTTTGTGCCCAGTAAAACAAGCATACTCGGGCTACTTTGAGAACCCATTAGCAGCTAACAGCAAGGCCTGGACTCCAATTTTTATATGTGGAAGCTGTATTTCCTCGTTGCGTTTATGAGCAAATAAGAATAGTTAACTACTAAAAAAAATTTATAATTTGGCGCAAACCATCTAAACACCATGATGATTATTATTTCTGCGTTGTGAATATTACCAGAAGAAACAGCAAAAAAAATTGTTCCAAGCGGCTCTATTGTAACTTGCAGTCTGCAATTTGAACGATTCTGACTTCTGGTGATAAATCTGTACCTCAGCCCCAACCCAGTACCTCTAATCTACCATTCTACTCTTAACACATTCAGTAGCTGATGTTGCACTTCCAGCGACTTGGATGCAACAAGGGCGTTAAGTTTCATTTTCTCTGTAGTCATTTGGACTGTTTTCCAGAAAATTTAGGTGACTTTCAAACTAAGATAACTATACCAAAGGGGATAATATCATATGAAAGGGCTGTATTATACATTCTAAAACAGGTTTTATTTATTATTATTATGTAAAATAGTTTTTGATTTATCGCGCAAAATGTAGAAAAAAATATACAATAAGTCAAAAACTGAAAATCTGACATTTTTTTTAAAATTCCAAGCCGAAAATATACTTAAGAATTTATCAATAGGAATCGAGAGTTTATGCACTAGATAGAGTTCGTTCATTCACTGAAATTCCCAGTTCATTTACTGGCAATTTATCCTTTTGTTAAATAAAATAATTTATAATAATTAATACCACGCATTTTTTTGCGTTTTTGATATTTAAATAATTTAAGAGTGTATACCTACTGTGTATAGACACAGATAAAAAAAAATATAAAAATTATATATAGAACGATTCTCATAAATCTTAATTTTAGGTCAAAGTCAGGGTAGTCCTTATTCGTTCATTTACTGGATCTTTTACCCTCCTACGTCAAAATACTAAAAGTCCGCGTAAATTTCGCAGATTGAAATGTCTGCTTGATTAATTGTCAATAGAGGGTCATGACATGTCAAAATTGCTAGTTTGAAGGGGAAATCGTCAATGTCATTCGCATAGGTTTTCCTCTTAAGCACGGATACGATGTGTTTTCGTGCGAATGAGCCATTATAAGTACACTCCACTCAGAAGATGACGTAAGTTAGAACTACTTGGTTAAAATATACGTGTACGTAAATACCACTTTCCTGTTCCCAGCTCATAATAACAACATACTTTATACCACTTATGTAATGGCTGATTTTATCCTCTCACGTTCCTCTGTAACGAGAGAAACTATTTGGAGAAGTTTCTGCTATGTGTTATCGAGCATCGGGCGGAGTTCTCAAGAAATGCTTTGCGAGAAAGAATAAATGGTGTGTTAAGCACCTCATATACTATATTTCTAATGTAACTGCAACTTTAATGTTCCTTTTGCTCACTTGTACCTACTAAATTCTTATAAAGTCAGTATCTAATTTCATAAAATTAATGCCGGAAATGTGGCTAAATTTCCGGCATTAATTTTTCTTTTACTCTTTTACACATCTCTAAACTAAAAAAACAACTAATGATGAAACTTCTTGTGTCTGCGCATAGGTACTGTTTTTTTTTTCAGTGTGGGAAACAAGAGGTTGATTGACAAACCAATAACATGTCAATAAATAGGTTCACCTCCGCAAACGCACTTCTCTTCATACCATCAACCACTAGAGTTCCGCTTACTTAACGCCATCCACGTGATAATAATCTTTCAAATCAGTATGAAATTGCTTTCAAATTAGCTGAGCAACAATAAAAAGAAAAATACAAATAGCTAATATAAAACTATGACAAAAGTTTTTCTGCAATTTTCAAAGTAACATAAATATGTAGTACAATGAACAACGCTGTAAGTGAAATACGCCCAGGCTCCCGATAACGAGGAGAAGTACTATCAACAAGTTTCTACAATTATCACAAATCATACAAAGTTCCAAGAGTTCTTATGCTGCAATAAGCAATAACAAACTTATTTTTCTTGTAGGTATCTAGCGATAGTTTAATTTGTTTCGCTTAGTTACTACTACACTTCACTTTAATCTATGTCTATTAAAATAGACTACGTAGCCGTCTCATCACCATCATCAGCCTGGGACGTCCACTGTTGGGCATAGGCCTTCCCTAAAGAGCGCCACCACATCCAGTCCTCAGCCTTCCTCATCCAGCCACTTCCCGCCAGCCGCTTTATATCGTTAGTCCATCGTGTTGGACGACGTCCCACACTACGTAGCCCTCTACGAGTACGTAGTGTGTGACGCCCTCCAGCGTATGTACGTAACACCCCACAGTCCACACACACCTAATGCATGTGCATAACCGTGCCACGCGAATATGATAATTAAGCTGCTAAACTACTTACGGCCTTTGACTGTATCGCTAATGTCGCGCGTAATGTGGCTGACCAAAAGTAGCGATGCTTACGAGCATTAACGAAACGCGCCATTGAATCGCTGCAAAAAGTCGCGTGGACCAGGGCGACCTCCCTAAAATGTATACTCGTACATGGGTTATGTATTAACTTACTCATTAAGCTGTTACTCCGAATTTTGTCGGCAATTGAGGCAATTTATTTCAGCCCGGGGATACTAATTAGCACATTAGACTAAAAGCAGAGTTGAAATTACGCATAATTTAGGCAGATTACCTAACATCATATCTCCCTAGCTAATTTTGTGCTTGGCAAAACTTAAATGATTATGATAGACTTTGTTAGGTATATAACACGGGTGTAATGGGTTTTGTAAGAATGCTCGTAGACGGGAAGAGGCATATTATTTTGTACCTACTACTTGTTAGCTAAATTGAGATAATATCACCCGGTAAAAGAATTGGCAATTTTTTTTTCCACCACTACTCCAAAGCACCTTTATTTTAACGTTAAAAAGTAACAGTAAAAGCAAGGAACCCACACTTGCATTAACGATATCCATATATACCATTATAATATCGGTAACAGTAAAAATACTTGTAACGGTAAATATACGCCTATTTCTATCTAATGATGCCGTGTACAAAGTAGTAGGTAAATATCTTCGCTCGACGCACATTTACCGTTAAGTAATGATAAAAAATATTAACGCGACAACAAAATATTTTGTCAGTTTTAACGTTAAAAGTTTGGTAACCATCCCTGGTATCAAAAATGTTGATAAAAAGCTACGCTGGGCCTGCGATTGCCATTTATCACTCCTTACCCCACTTACGCTTTATCTCGGAAAATTGAAACCATTTGACCTCCTCTGAAATATTACCTATAAGGGGCAAAATTTTCATAACATTTTATCATACTCTTTACTGAAGCACTCTTGAAAATTTTAAAGCTTTGACCATAGTATTTGGCTACTCTGCAGATTTTATATTGAGACCGTACTTACTGGTTCTGGATGGAATGGATTTATTGATAGGGGGAGGGGCTAGATACAATAAAATCCTAGTACAAACGATTTCCCTAGTGGAAATGGAAACGGGAATTCTAGTCATTTTTCACGGCTAACATTTTTGTTTTAAAAACCGGTCAAGTGTGAGTTGGCCTTGCACAAGAAGTGTTCCGAACCATCGTACCTACTCGAAATCTCAATCAAGTATGATAAAAATTTTGTAAATTGATGAAGAACAGCGCCATCTTTAATAATAAATTAATTATTATTTGACCGGGAAAACAAACCTTTAATTTTTTGTGATGTAATTCAATTCGGATTTTTTCGTTAACTTCTGCTATAAGACATTGCTACCTGCCTTCATGATTCTATGTCAAGGGAAGTCAACCTATAGGTTTTGGATACGCTAGTTACGTACGCTAGTTAGTAGATTACGAAGTGATCCTGTAAGAGTTCCTTTTTCGTTTTGAGGTACGGAACCCTTATACATGTGAAAAATTAGTTCGAAAAGTAATAAACGCTGTTCATCTAAGGATGATTGTCGAAGGGAAAGTAATTAGTGGAAATGGCAAAGTGATTTGCATAGAATGCAGCAGATGGCAGAATTCCGGAAGCTGTATTCGTACCTAACTACTATAATTATTACTTTTGCGAAAGTTCTCTGCATTAAAATATGGGAAGAAAGCTTTAACGAAAATTATTCAATGAAAAAAATTACGAGACGTTTCACTGCAGTTAATAAACTGATCTAGTGAAAGAAGGGCTAGCATAGCAAAGAATCAGCCTGGCTGACCAGCGCGGGGATGCAGCTAATATTCTTGGCACCCTTTCACGCGGGCATGATTTTTATAGTAATTAGTTTTATTGTAACACTAGCTGATGCCCGCAGCTTCGCCCGCGTGGATTTAGGGTCTGAAATCCCGTGGAAAAGTTGTCACAAATCGATTAAAAAAAAATTACGCAAATCGGTTCAGAAATCTCGGAGATTTCGGTGTACATAGGAAGAAAAACACAACTCCCTTTTTGAAAGTCGGTTAAAAAAGTAGCCTATGTTACTCCCTGATCAATCCTCTACTTGTCTGTGAAAACCCTGTCAAAATCGGTCCAGCCGTTCCGAAGATTAGCCTTTTCAAACAGACAGACAGACAGACAGACAGACAGACAGACAGACAAAAATTTTAAAAACGTGTGATTCAGTGTTGGTATCGTTCAAATAACCATATGAGCTTAATATGAGGTAGTTATTTCGAAATTACAGACAGACACTCCAATTTTATTTATTAGTATAGATTTTCGATTTTAATTATGGGACTGTAAAAAAATTTAGACATGATTACAAAGTATTGATAGAAATCCAGAATTAACAAATAAGAGTGGCATTAGGTACATTACCACTTGTGTCCAATACTATTATTTATTATTCGTCGAGTTTCTACTTTCTATCAGTCAATCAATTATCACACTAAGATTATAAAGGCGAAAGTTTGTATGTGTGTGTGTGTGTGTGTGTGTGTGTGTATGTTTGTTACTCCTTCACGTAAAAACTACTGGACGGATTGGGCTGAAATTTAGAATGGAGATAGATTATACCCTGGATTAGCACATAGGCTACTTTTTATCCCGGAAAATTAAAGAGTTCCCACGGGAATTTTAAAAAACCTACATCCACGCGAACGAAGTCGCGGGTATCAGCTAGTAAGTAAAATATAACACCATTTTTTTTAAGTTTAATAAAATGAGTGGCTTTATCATGACATGATCTGAAATAGAGTACTTAGTATCGTGTACTTGGATCCAATATAAAAGAGCTCAATAATATCAAAAGTGTCCTATTTTATACCATTCTTGCTCGGGACAAAGATTGAAAATTTAAAATGGAACGCTATAAATCACAGACGAAGTGAAGATGACTGGAAAATGGAAAAGATAATAATATAATAAAGATTTTTAGCTAACTTAGTCAATTTGAAATCTGCTCTTAAATCATTGTAGGTAAATGGCACAGATATTTTAGGTAGATCTATCCTCCATCAAAGGGCAATATAATAGACTCCGAATAAGAGATTATTTGCAGACAATAATATAATATGATAAATAGGTAAGAATGTGTGTATTATTATTCATCTCAATATAATTGATTTTTCATTTCGATTTAGGAAGTGAGATAGATCTCTATAAGTTTTTGCCGTCATTATTAAATCGTTCACTTAATTGAGAGCATATAGGGCATAAAGGTAATCCCGAGGGTATAATTACCGGATCTTCGGTTTATATCGATGTACGTTAATATCTATACAATGTTATTTGTGACCACACATTAACTGAAATGTGGTTTAATATGACAAGTGTTGGGCCGTGAAAAGGTAGCAGACAGACAGACACACTTTCGTATTTATAATATTAGTATGGATGGATAGTTTGTACTGTAGTTCCAATGTCTTCACTCGCTTACAACAAAATATTTCGATGATTCTTTGCCTCAGAAGGTAAGTAGATAAATTATTTATTACGTTCCTAGATTCTGTCCGTCTGAATTATTAATAAGAGCTCACGTCTCGGTTAAATGGGTCACCTCCGATCCCCCATGTGACTTAAGAGACCAACTTATTAATATTTACGTAGCTCCAACAATCGAGAGAGATTTAACCAAAACTTTGTAGTTAGATAGTTTGTAGCTATATAAAGTAGTCGTAGTAGATTCCAATCCAAAGAATTCATACTAACTCTAATATATCAAAGTAAAACGCCGAGTCGCAACAACGGTTTATTATCAAAGTCAAAGTCAAAATCATTTATTCAAAGTCGATACAATTGTACTCTTTTTGATGGTCGAAATTGTTAAGTTTGTACGATATAGTGGTGATAATTAATTACGTAATTTAAAACTAAAGCTACGAAGGTTCCAAACGCACCCAAGTCTGAGAAGAGCCCACAACAAACTCAGCCGGGTATTCTTTTTTTATTATTATCACCAATTATTATCGACTGCTGAAATCAAATAACAGCTACAATATTAATTCCTAGAATACCCGCATAACATTATAATACATATACTACACTAACCATAATTCTAAATGCGAAAGTTTGTCTGTCAGTCTGCTACCTTTTCACGGTCTACCCCGATTTTGATGAAATTTGATACAGATTTTTATTTTTCAACTGCCATAAATTTTATATCTCTTTTCTAACAGTAAAATACCTAAGTGACTATTGCAGTAGAGTCGAAGATGAAATTGATATTCGGTTCAATTTTATATTAATTTATGAATGGCTTACTAAAAGTTTATCGAAAAGAATTTTTAGGTCCATCGGAAGCGATTTTCCAATTTGTACATTTAAGCTACGGATTTTATCAATGATTTTAACCCAAGATATCGGTAACAAGGCTTTCAGTTGTGTTGTGTAACTAATCTGATAATCTTACCCGTCCACAAGTTACTTTAACTTTGTGTCTTTTTCATGTATGACCCTTTACAATCCAAGCCAGGTTCGTGATAATAATAATGTTGGTGGAGTAGGGCGAAATTGGTAAGAAAGCTCGGTAAATACATGTCGTAAGCAGTAACTCAAGTTTACCAAGAATTCTAAATTAAGATAATAGAAATAGATCACACCTTTAACACAGAAAAACAGTAGATTTTTAGCAACATTATTTCGTCCATACTGATTGCCAGACTGACTAACATTTGAATGTAGGTACTTATCATATTTTCGTATAATATTAATACAAATATAATATGATTTCGTAAAATAATATCATGTATTTATCATCAGATTTCGATGTAGATAATGTAAGAAAATACCCATTTTAAAAGTAGGTACGTTAATTAATAATTAACATGATAATATGAAACATATTATAATAAGGCATCATTAATTAGGACTGTGAAAATGGAAAACGGTTTAACGGTGCCCGTCATTCGGTTAGAAAATGACAAAGCTAATTATATTCTGAGGCGGGTCTTTGAAATACCAGACTGCTGGCTTTACGTTGGCGAGCAAAAAAGCAAACCAACCTGTATTTTGTTACGACATCCCTTAGAATAAAAACCCATCCATTCAGCGCGAAGTTAAGATAATGAGAATTTAATTTATAAGGGTAAGTAGCTAGGTACTAAATTGATGTCCGCGATTTTACAATATAGGTTTTTTTTAATCCTGCGGAAACTTTTTGATTTTCCGGTATGAAAACTAGTAGACGTGTATTTGTTAATTAAGTTCCATATTTCAGCCAAATCGGATGAGTCATTGTGGCGTAAAGGAGTAACAAATATCTAAACTACAGCATTTAAAATAGGTACCTATTAGCAGGGTTTATATATATTGAAACTTGTAAAATATGTATGGTCTGCACTGGACGTCTAACAGTTTTTAGTTTTCTTCTAGCGTAAGTAGGTACTATTTAGGTAGGTAGGTAATTTATAAAACCAAAAGTTTAGCGTATGATTCAAACTTAGTTCAATACTACTAGTACTAAAAGTTAAAATAATAAGAATAGCGACCTACCTAAAATTATTTCATTATATTGAAAGGACGTACCTACTAAGTTGAAAAAGTGAATAATTTAAACTAAAAGTCCCTTTCCCCAGATAAGTCTTCCGATAAAATTGAAAGGGTAGAATCCAATTTCCATACGTCGAGTCGTTGAATCAGCGCGGTCTTGTGGAGAGAATCTATGTTATTTGAAATTCAGGAAAACCGTGGAACGGTACATAAACTCGTTAGAACTTCTAATCGCAAAGGTCTTTAGTGGTTTCGAGTCAGTATACCTTTTCTAAAGAATCTTTCTGTATGTTTACATAAGGACCATGTAAAAAGTAATAAAAGAAAAGAAAAGCCTCAATACTTGCGAAACTTTGTAAAAGCTCAGTCGAAAAAATATGTTACCATTCGTAATGGACTTAATTAATCTTTTAATGTTGGCATATCATTGTTATATAAATTCGATTTTATAGCATCCACGTGCATTAAGGTTTTTAAATCCCCAGGGAACGTTTAAAATTGAACGTTAAAAAGTTTAATTTCTAAAATTCTATATCACGCTCCCTTCCATTGAAAAAAGCACGTCGATCCGTTGCTTCGTTGTGACGTGTTTTCAATAAGGACAAAACAACTAAGAAATCAAAAAAATAATAAATAAAGACTCGCGCACTGAGGGATAAATCAAAAACTGTTATACATAAAAATAAATAAAAATCTGTTTAGAATGTACAGGTAAAGGCCCTTTCATATGATTCCGCACTTGGTATAGTTAGTTATCTTACTTTGAAAATTGAAAAATATTTTTTTGTAAATGATGTGACCACAAATTCGCGGTTTTCAGATTTATTCCTGTACTTGTGCTATAAGACCTACCTACCTGCCAAATTTCATGATTCTAGGTCAACGGGAAGTACCCTAGAGATTTCTTGACGACGAACAAACAGACATACAGACAACAATGTGATCCTATAAGGGTTCCATTTTTCCTTTTGAGGTACGGTACTTGTTAGGGACAAGTGAAATAACGAAGAGGTCCACATTAATTAAATTTCTGCAACTGATTTAACGGTACTGATTCCCTGACACTTGATCACGATTGTGTCAATAGTATTTAACTTACCTACGTGTTTAATTCCATCGAGCTATAATTAATTAATGTTCGAGTGCCGTTGAATTAATTAATAACGTTAAAATGCGTGGCAAATTAAATATTCAAAGACAAACGCAAAAATTTTTGTGCATACAAATTCAGATTTTACTAGGTAACACATTTTTGATATAGCAGACACATGTATGTTTTTTCTTGATACAAGTTCAATTTTATTGCATTGATTTTGCTGAAAGTAGATAGGTGTCTTTAAAGAAATTATTTCTTGTATGTGTGCCTTACATTTACATTGTATGTCATCAATCGGTACTTGGCCAGTGTGGTGCAATATGGCCAAAACCCCTATCATTCTCAGAGGAGACCACATATCTTTTATCCCGTATAACTTTGAAACTACCTACCTATTTTCACGAAAATTGACAAACCATAGATACAGGTATTTGTTACAATACTCGTAGTACGTGTTCACTGGGAACGCGCTATGAATAAACCTCTGCGTTGTGATTAGTAAACAAGTTATATATTCAGTAATTGGTGAGTTTTCTTTTGGATAGTTATTGCTCTAATTTAATCGTAGGTAAATGAACGACTAACTGTTAATAATTAATATGATTTTTACATGACTCTACTTTCTTATAAGTATAAGATAGAAAGAGTAACCTACTCAATTTGTTGATCTTTTTAAATATCAATTATGTTTAGCTCTATTGTTGCCTAGGCATGAAATTATATGTACTAGGCATGAAATTTGTAAATAAATCAAATACCTAGACTAAAATTCCTATCAGCAGATTGCACACATTTATCTGTGTTATTTATTTTACATTTACGGAATATTTGTGTTGTGGTAAATAAATGTTTAAATATGGATAACAAAATACTTAATCTGAAAATCATGTTTTCATGAAAACACGTTTACAGTTTTGGACACAAGTGACTTTATAGTGTGCATAAACAGAGCGTGCTGATGCATAAAAATCAAGCCTTACATTATCATGCATATAAAATATAACATATTTTTTATTCATTTTTAGGGTTCCGTACCTCAAAAGGAAAAACGGTACACTTATGGGATCACTTTGTTGTCTGTCTGTCTGTCTGTCTGGCTGTCAAGAAACCTATAGTGCACTACCCGTTGTCCTAGAATCATGAAATTTGGCAGGTAGGTATGTCTTATAGCACAAATACAGGAATAAATCTGAAAACCACGAATTTGTGATTAGATAGATAGATAGATAGATAGAAACTCTTTATTGCACACAAAAACACATATAAGGATAACAACACAGTAAGAAGAAAACAGAAAAAAAACAATTGTGTGCAAAGGCGGCCTTATTGCTTGGAGCAATCTCTACCAGGCAACCTAATTAAGTACATCATTAATAAAAATTAAATTAAAAATTTAAAAACCCCCGACACATAAACCTCTAAAAAGTAAAAAAATAATAGGTAAGTATGTATGGGCCCTTTAAGAATAGTATAAATAGTAAAGTTTTTATCCAAGCGTTCGTTGCGCCCGGGGACCGCTACCTATCATGAACTATGAAAGTCATCTGTTGTAGGAAGAATAGTCTTTAGCGGTCCCCCGACGCAACGAACGCTTGGCTAAAAACTTTACTATTTATACTATTCTTAAAGGGCCCATACATACTTACCTATTATTTTTTTACTTTTTAGAGGTTTATGTGTCGGGGGTTTTTTAAATTTTTAATTTAATTTTTATTTCACGCTTTTTAAACTTTTATTCATAAATTACCGTTTATTTGTGCCATTCTAAAACCCAATTTCTATAATAATATAAATCCAATAAGGCAGCTAATATCTCTTCAAAAGTAACATCAATGTTATGTTAATTATAATATGTTCCATGAAATATTTTTGACCGAACATCACTAAATCAAGAATTATCTGAATGACTCACATAGTTTAACATGACCAACACGAAATATCTGATAATAACATGTCGTTGCTTTAAAAATGTACCCATTTTACGTAGTCGTATAATAGTTCGCTTTTCAAGATATACCTACGATTAAATTGAAATCGACTTTCATCCGATGAAATAAGGAATAAAGTGGCTTGTATTTCATTTTGTTTGTTATTGCATGTCAAATAAAAATTTGACATAACTTTCAAAAACCGGTCAAGTGCGAGTCTGCCTCACACATGAAGAGTTCCGTACAAGTTTTTTTTATGTAATGACAATTCAGTTGTCGGATTTTTCTCTTTACTTGGGCCACAGGAGTAGAGTGCTTGGGCTATAAGATATTGCTACCTGCCTTTCATGATTCTACGTAAACGGGAAGTACCCAATTTATAAGTTTTGATTCTCTTGAAAGATGACACACAGACAGACAACGAAGTGGTGAAGGAAAACACCGTCAGGAAACCTGCATGCTTGAGAGTTGGCCATAATGCTCCCTCAAAGGTGCGTGAGGTGTGCCAATACGTGCTTGGCCAGTGTGGTAGCTTCTCCTTCTGAGAGGAGACTTGTGCTCAGTAGTGAGCCGGCGATGGGTTGATCCTGATGATGATGAATTTTAAACGTATTTTGTCAAAGTAAATAAGCTGAGTTCAAGCAGATAAAATAAAAAGAAGGTGCGCCAATCATCCAAACCTGCGCGACAAAGCGACTACGATGCGGGAACCTCAGCCGCGCGGAGGGTCATCGCCTCCTACGATATTTAATGGTGCCATGCACACCTACGCGTCTACAACAGTCGAGGCTACAACATGTTTTTTTTTTCTACAGATACCTACTGAACCCTAAAAATAGTTTGACTATGGTTTGGGTTTGGGTTGATTGTTCGTGGCCTTTGGTTGACTGTTGGATATTATAATTGAATTGATGTTTTCTCGTTTAACTGTGATTATAATATTTTATAAATTAGAAACTCCGCGCCTACGATCCAAAGTATCGGAGTTTTCCAAAACATTATTTTCAAATAAATAGTTATGTATCTAGGCAACGTCCATCTTGACAGCTTGACATTTGCCAATTGACATAATATTATGAACCTCTGTTACAATAGTGAAAGATCCCAGGGCCACCAGCCGTCACGTATTTTCTGACGAATGAAATGTGGACGATTGAGTAGTGTTAGTATGTACTAAGAACGCATGCCTACAGACCTGCTAGCTTGCTTAGACGGCCAATTTTCAGGTATCAGGTAATCAAGGTACATAAAAACATTACTTACCTCGCGTAAATTCTCCAATTTTTTTTAATTTTTAGCTGATTTTTTTTAAATATTAATAATTAATTGACATAAGTAAACTATAAGAGAGTGAGAGAGAAGTCAATATATCCTAATACATGTCTTACTCAGTCTCATGCGCGTAGATAATGATGCCCTCGCGCTCATACCCACAGAGGTATTAAAATTTAATTTAGGGGATGATTAGCCCTCTGGATCGGTCTGTCTTCTTGTAAAAGGTTTTAAAATAGTTGTCTGGTGGACATATATAAAAATGGAGCATTAGAATTTACGTGCAGTTAAGTAATTACTTATTTTGGGAGCTTTAAAGCGTCTGCAAAGCAATACGGCCAACGCGGGAAGTGTCTGGGAGTATTGGCGACACATTTTAAAGGATATTGCCTAAAATATACGTAAAAATCAGTTTGGAGAATTTACGTGAGGTAAGTAATGTTTTTATGTACCTTGATTATCAGATACCTGAAAATTGGCCGTCTAAGCAAGCTAGCACGTAGGCTAGGCATGCTTTCTTAGTACTTACTAACACTACTCAATCGTACATATTTCATGTGTCAGAAAATACGTAACCTCTGGTGGTCCTGGGATAAAAGTAATAAGAAAACCAGAAAAGAGCTGATAACTTCCAAACGGCTGAACCAATTTTTTTGGATTATAGCTAAGAACACTCTCGATCAAGCCACCTTTCAAACAAAAAAAACTAAATTAAAATCGGTTCATTCGTTTAGGCGCTACGAGGCCACAGACAGATACACAGATACACAGATACACAGATACACAGATACACAGATACACAGATACACACGTCAAACTTATAACACCCCTCTTTTTGGGTCGGGGGTTAAAAAAAATTAAAATGTGTTTCAATTTTCAAAGTAAGATAACTATACCAAGTGGGGTATCATATGAAAGGGCGTACTTTACCTGTACATTCTAAAACAGATTTTTATTTATTTTTATGCATAATAGTTTTTGATTTATCGTGCAAAACGTTGGAAAAATACCCGAGTACGGAACCCTTAGTGCGCGAGTCTGACTCGCATTTGGCCGGTTTTTTATTTTTATCGTTTCATCGAGTCTGAATTTATGTTATATTATATGAAGTAGCTTGAGTAATAGGTAAAATAATTTCATCATCAACCCACCACGGACTCACTCTCACTATAGACTGAGCTCAGGTCTTCTGTCAGTATGAGAAGGATTTAGCCATAGTCAACCACGCTGGCCAAGCGCGGATTGGCAGACTTCACACTTTTTTGAGACCATTATGGAGAACTCTCAAGCGTGCAGGTTTCCTCACGATGTATTCCTTCACCATTAAAACAAGTGATACTTAATTGCTTAAAACTCATATGACTCCGAAAAGTATATGCCGGGGTGAGAACCTCCGACTCTCCAACTAGGAAACCGCTAGGCTATCACCGCTTTTTAGAGAGAATATTTATAACATCATATTTCTAGGAATATTTCAATATTTTACAAACTATTGTGAGTTGGCGCTACAACGTTAGCAAGTTAATCAAGATTTATTATGACCTCCGTATTTCATGTTAGTATTCCTCTAGTGTAGTTCCGAACACTTTGATACCTGGTAAAATATCGTTTTGCTACAACTGTGTGTACAAGGTAACATGAAATCGATACAGAATTATGACCGCCACGTAACATATTACTGTTCATACCTCGTATTTCAAACAGCACTTATATTTTATGCATTTGCATAGCACGAATAATCGAAAGAATTATTATGACTGCCCCATTTTTCACCGTTTTCTTCGCAATTATATCTAATAGTTTTATTTAATCGGCTTTTAGTGGATATTACTGGCTTTGTAAATGTAGAGAACATTTCCGTGGTAAGGTGTGTTGAAATTAATCATTAAATTACAAGAGATAGCCACATTTTACGAGGCGCTAGTACCTTTTCACACTTCACACTAATATTACCTATAAAGGCGAAAGTTTGTGTGTATGTGTGTGTGTGTGTATGCTTGTTACTCCTTCACGCAAAAACTACTCGACAGATTTGACTGAAATTTGGAATGGAGATAGATAATATCCAGGATTAGCACATAGGCTACTTTTTATCCCAGAACATCAAAGAGTTCCCATGGGATCTTCAAAAACCTATATCCACGTGGACGAAGTCGTGGGCATCCTCTAGTACTGTATACTTAATGCATATATGATCGTCGCGTGCCAAGTACAAATGAAAATAATAGGTATGGGATAATTATTGTGACTACGACATTTTATAACGTTATTTTTAGATTAATATCGTTGGTCATCAATATTATTTCAGCTCTCACTTAACAGTTTTAGAGTTTTTACGAACGTTATAACAAGTAATTGATGAATTTTGAGAATTTTGAATAACTAGAGTAGTTTGTGTTATTGGCCGTCTATACACAAAAATCAACATGCCAATTTCAAGCAGCACAATGCTTTACTAGAAAGTTACCTGTTTGAGATTTGTTCGAGCCTGTCCTGCTTCAATCAGCCATACTATTCAGCGTGTTTTCCAGTTAAATGATTTACAATAGCCAGAAGAAATGTGGACTAAATAAATTTCATTCTCATAAATATGTGGTTATTTCTCGTGCCAGTATGGCACATAAATCTAGAAAAGAATATCCGTTTTATACAGTTTACACGACCGATATTGTAACCGCACTATTTTAAAATTAAAATACTGCCATTTTGGTCTGATTTTCCGATATTTTTAAATAAACAAATAAAACTTAGTTTTATTTTACTCGATAAAATAAAACTAAGTTTTATTCGTTTCATTTTGATCTAGTGATAACCTACATTAGATATTAACGACAAAAAAAACGATGTACAAATTATTTTATGGTATTGTACTATATGTATAGGTATTAAACTTACCTTTGCAAGTTGCAACCACAATTTGAGAAGAGTTACGTAATATAAATTTTATGAATATGGATATTTTCAGCTCTACTATTCTTAGCAAATCTTTGAGCATTTTAACAATGAAAGTCTTCTAATTGTTATTTATAGTTTTAGATTTAATCATAATTTGATTTTATTTTAGTATGTAACGATGGGGTTGGTATATAGGTCACCTATAAACACCCCTTGAATAAATCAATTTAAAAAAACACTGCTGTGAGAGAATGCTGAGGAACTAACTACACGACCTCGTTGATGTTTCTACTTCATGAATGCTTCACCTACTTATTTATCATCAAATCAAAACGTATCATGATTCATGAGGGGATGGAATTGATATGCCCTCTATGAATAAAAACCAAGTGCTTCTCATTGAAGTTTTCACTTGTAAGTTGTAGTTACTTACCTACTTATGCTTAGTTTGTATAGGCATCTCGTTTCTGTTACGATTGTAATTTTGTTTATCAAACTAAAAGCGTATGCGCCCTCTATCTAATAGACCATCCTGGTCAAAATATTCATAAATCCTTTTATAATGATAGGAATAATAATAAATGCTTCTTAAAATCTATACTAATATTATAAAGAGGAAACCTTTGTATTTTTGTATGTTTGTATTGAATAGGCTCAAAAACTACTGGACCGATTTCAAAATTTCTTTTACCATTACTTAGAAGGATTCTTCCGAATCCGTATAGGCTATATTTTATCCCGGAAAATAGATAGGATTTTTCGTGGTAGTGTCCACCCGTGCGAAGCCGGGGCGGGTCGCTAGTCTAATAATAATTTGTTCCTAAACATGACATTCTTTAGGCATACTTAGGCATACTTTTAAATAAGATGATAAATTATTACTACAAAAAAAAACCGGCCAAGTGCGAGTCAGACTCGCGCACTGAGGGTTCCGTACTCGGGTTTTTTTATCCAATATTTTGCACGATAAATCAAAAACTATTATACATAAAAATAAATAAAAATCTGTTTTAGGATGTACAAGTAAAGTGCTTTCATATGATACCCCACTTAGTTATCTTATTTTGAAAATTAAAACACATTTTAATTTTTTTTATTTAAATGATGTAACCACAAATTCGAGGTTTTCAGATTTATTCCTGTACTTGTGCTATAAGATCTACCTACCTACCAAGGTCAACGAGAAGTACCCTATAGGTTTCTTGACAGACACGACAGACAGACAGACAGACAGACAACAAAGTGATTCCGTTTTTCCTTTTAAGGTATGGAACTCTAAAAATAAGTAATCTTAACGCACTCTAACAAACTCTAAAAATAAGAGATCCCCATAAATATTTTCCCGACAGTAAAAAGCCTTCAACATAAAAACTGCAACCTTGGACATGACAATATAAAAGTTGCTAGGAAGTTGATAACTTTTTTAATCATAGCCGACACCGCTGCGAATTGTGTGACTCAAACCGCTGCAATTTATTTCGAGTTTCGTTTCAAAATTTTCTCGTTTTTTTGTACCTAAAACAAACCAACTGCAAGGGTAAGAATTCTCGTTATTCAGAATACTATCAGATAAAACTTAATTATAAATTAACTCAGTTTTTGTTTCAAATTTTCGCAATTCATCATCGTTCGAGCATCCTGAGAAAACTTGTTTTTAGGTTAGCAAACGAAAATAAAAGTTACAATTTAATTGTTATATTATTGTTGAAATATTTTTGTTATAAACTCAATATCGAGAACAAACTTCAAGCATCTTTGTTTTGCACAAAGTAATCCAAACTCTACCCTAAAAATATATTGATAAATTAATAAAGATTCATTTTATGATAATGGTACTACGTACATATATACATATTTATTGACTGTAATAGAATCGCGTTTTCGTTGTATCTAATATATTTTTATTGGTTCTGTACGAGGATTCTGTTTGTTTCAATTATATACTAAATATTTAATATTTATTATTACAAGACTTCTCTTTTTTATTCACATACAAGTTAGCCCTTCGACCTCACCTGGTGGTAAGTGAAATGTTGCTGTCTAAGATGGAAGAGAGCCTAACCTAAAAGGGTACGGAAGTTCTACACGCCATCATATCGGAATGCTT
Organism: Maniola jurtina; assembly: GCF_905333055.1. Lineage (NCBI taxonomy): Eukaryota > Metazoa > Arthropoda > Insecta > Lepidoptera > Nymphalidae > Maniola > Maniola jurtina. The sequence goes on from NC_060032.1 coordinate 10,380,706, forward strand.
AAATGCTTGGCGGTAATGCTTTATCTGTTGGTAACTAGCCATGACCGAAGCCTGCCACCAGGCTAGACCAGTGATACCTGAAATTATAAATCTCTAAATATCTTCCGGAACTGTACAAGGATTCTCCCACTTTTAATACAGCGTTCACCACTGCGCCTTGGCGGTCGTCTACTTTTTTTTAAAACAAGGAGTGGGTGCGACAATAGTGCAACGGGGGGGGGGGGGGGGGGGGGGGGGGTTTGAACCGCCAACCTTTCGAAATTCAGTCCGCTCCTCAACCGTTGAGCTATCGAGGCTTGATACAATACTAAGTATATAGGGACTGTTATATTTATTAAACCGCACGTTATATTATATAGCATATTCTTAAAATTGTCATAGTATAAACTACTATGCAGTGTATGAGATGAGCGCCGTCCTGCAGAATGCGCTAGTAATATGACTGTGACCTAATTAAGTAGACAAGGAGACAGGTTGTCGGTTAATTTTTCACACTATGTTTTAGTGTTTTATTTAGTCCTTATTTGTTAAAGGCTGGCTGAAACTTACCATTCAACTCTCATGTAAATATACTTGTTTTATCCTAATTTATTTCTTAGCCACGGCCACGACGACAGCGGTGCTCAGGGCGGGAGCGGCGACGGGAACGGGGCGATAATATAATAATACCTATGCATTAATTTATAATGGGGCCACCCAGCCATCTGCCCTGTCGTCCAAGACAGCGCCATAAATAATAATTAATGTATGAGTTTCCAGAATCAGCGACCTAGCTTTGCTAGGAGGACACGAAATGTACGAAATTCGCGTATTAGCTCATGTTCACCTTTGGTCTTATTATCGTTTTCCCATTTTTTTAAGAGACTTAATAAATACTGTTTTGCCATCTATGGCTTTATTTACGCTTCGAAAAACGGATAATCATGTGTTCAAAAATGATTTTCAATATTTTTGATTTTTACGTAGTTTTTACAAAAGTTGACGGCGCGTCAGCGTCGTATCTTTTTAAAGCTTTGCATGCCTTTTCAGGATCTTGTTCGTAGAATCAGTTACATGTTATCTAGCAACACTGATCGCCCCGCTCCCGCCGCCGCTCTCAGCCTGATCATCGAGGCCGTAGCCAAATGAATTACTAATATTGTTAAAGATTTCAGGTTGAGGAAATGGAATTTTGGAATAATCATATCACTAAACATATCGAATAGTTTTTTTTTATGAATACGTCAACATAGAAGGATATTAGACTGTGTCGTTTCGTAACTTCCAGGATTTTAGCGTAAATGGTGTCAGTGACTGCTGTAAAATATTACGCTTTCTGGGCATAAGCCAACAGATTTAGGGTACAGGGTATTCTAAATTATGTTTTGGCGGCACAATTTGTTTCCACAATGTGGCGCTAGTATTATTTTAATGAATTTAGCTACGCTTACAAATGAGTTCAGAAAGAATGACATGGCATATTTCATGTTCGTACATCTAGTAGGCAAAATAAACAGGTCATATGTGACTCAGGTTCGTGCACCAAGGGTTCCGTACCTGGGAAAGGCACTTATTTGTTTTCACACATTAAATTATCGAATGCTTCTAAAACAAAATAATCTTTGAGGTATGAAGCGGGGGGGACGCCCTGCACACTTGCGCTATCCCGCACCGGGCTAGCGCGGGGGTTGTGCGGGTGTGCGGGGCGTCCCCACCCCTATTGCCATCTCGACCTGTCGCGTACTATACATAGATAGCGATTTATTTAACACTAGAGGATGCCCGCGGCTTCGCCCGCGTATATTTCGGTTTTTTAAAATCCCGTGGGAACTCTTTGATTTTCCGGGATAAAAAGTAGCCTATGTCCTTCCCCGGGATGTATCCTATGTCTGTACCAAATTTCATTCAAATCGGTTCAGCGGTTGGGCCGTGAAAACGTAGCAGACAGACAGACAGACAGACACACTTTCGCATTTATAATATTAGTATGGATTTTAGATTTACATAATTGCGGCATGGCTTCACGATCTGGGTTCTAGCTAGGTATTTGAACTTGGCCGCACTGAGCTGGACATTTTCGATGTTATAATATTATCATGTTCATTTCATGTGGCGGCAGGAGTGTAATAATAATAATTATTAAGCTGTACGGCTTTGCGCATGCGCTTGGTATCGCATCCCATCTTATCTAGACTTGACCAGAACACACATTTTGACAGTGAACTTTCGTTTACCTCTAAACAAAGAAAAGACGATTTTTCAGCAAATTTTAATGTTTTTAAAATTTTCTGCGTTACAAGAATCTCATTGATTTGAAGAAAAAATCGTAAAATCCTTCAATAAAAATAAAATAATGCTAATACTTAACTCGCCAAGTAGGTAATATTATGTAAAGCGTTGACCATGTCCCGCTCAATTTACGTATAGCACTGTTCTTATCATTAACAGATAATTAAATCTGTTCACTTGTATGAAGTGTCAGGGGGTGTGGTTATAATACCTACTCTGTGATCTTCAATGGCCAAGGAATTAAAGGATCCATATTTCTAGAGCTCAATTTATCGCCATGTTGATTTCCCGGACTCTCATTGTTCCATCGTAGCGACTGCTATATAATTTATCTTCGAGACACAATCGCCTGTCAGAATTGGCTCGGCACAATTAGGAGCGGTCTTGCTAAAGCAATAAATAAGCTTTCTTGTTTCTGCTGAGTAAGATCATTTTAACGTCATAATATAAAACTACTTACTAAGTGACGAGTTTCCATTCGATTTATGTGTTTTCATGTGTTATTGGACTTGGGAATCGGAATCACCCACTCATAGTCCCTTTAAAGCATTAAATGAAGCACAGTTTTATCTACGACTATAATTCGCATCAGAAACCGTGCTTGCTCAAATCACTTCCTTTTTACATTGATTAAAAAATAATATCCCACTTATCAACAATAATTTTCTTTGACAGACTGTACTAATTACTGGCCTGATATGACATTATTTTTTAGGTCTTTCGCCTAAACACAAGTGTAAATTTATAACACCCCCGACAAGTGAAGGTTACAGTAACTAGAAAAGAGCTGATAACTTTCAAACGGACGAACCGATTTTCTTGGATTATAGCTAAGGATACTTTCGATCAAGCAACTTTTCAAACAAAAAAAAACTAAATTAAAATCGGTTCATTAGTTCAGGAGCTACGATGCCACAGACAGATACACAGATACACACGTCAAACTTATAACACCTCTCTTTTTGGGTCGGTGGTTAATAATGTAGATAATATTATCATCGTCAATAGAAATTATTATCATCGTTGACTATGAATGTCCGCTGCTGAACATACTCGTAGGTCTCTTTTAGGGACTTATCCAGTAGCTCTCTGCGACTCGTTTGATGTCGTCTGTCCACTACTATGAAGTATATGTACAAGCTGCACTATTCGGTGCGAGGTGTTATTCTAGCTCCTTGGGATCCGTATCTGTAACATAAGACAGTAGAAATAATGAGGTTAAATTCACGCCAATCATAAAATAGAATAACAATATAATCCCTATATCCAACGATCAACTCTCAAAAGTTTAACGCTTAGGGATGTGTTTTATGCATAGTGAAAACTCAACGACCCAGCCACGTCATTGTTGAATAAATCCCAAAACCCTTTTGCGACAGGCTATACTGGGGCCACAAATGGGCACTTGTTCAAGTTTAACTTTAATATTACCAGAGCACGGTAATGGTATGTATAATAGATAATATTACCGTGACCAGAGGTTAATACGTTGTGCAACCTCAGCCTCCATCAGGCTACCTTTATTCGGATTATCTTTTATGTAAGCTTAATAATTTAATGGTATCAATGATAAATATAAGTTAAGCAAGCATTTTTAATCCATTTTAATTGTATGGTCCTTGTTTTACATCGGTTAATTGCAATAATTACACTTATAACACCGTTGGTCTCTTTCTGCATTATCATATCAGATGTCAGTGAAAGTAAATTGGTACTGACGTTAAAAACAACATTGTTAACATGCATGTAGCAATGTAGCATGTTAGTGATAGATTGATAGTTCTTCAAATGTATTCACTGCGCAAAAACCTCATGTATCTATTTGAATATTGGAGTGCTTTTAAAAAGGCTATGACGTCCGCGTGGCATACATACGAGCCGATTGATATCACTGGTTCAATAATTCACAAGGTTCAGGCGTATCGTTGGAAACCATTCAAAGCGACCCTAATCATGGGCTACAAATTCATGTCATGTAAACTAATATTTGTGATAACGTAGGAAAAATAGATTGTTTTATGTATCCTTGTAATATATGTATCATAAATAAGAAAGATTTGTTGGTTTGTTTGTAATCGATAAAGCTGAAACTACAGCACCGATTTCAATTATTAATATTTTTGTATAATAATTCTTTCATTATTAGAAAGTAATTTTATCCAGACGAAACAGCATTAGGTACATAAAATTCCACCCAACCGAAATCGGACGGATCTGCGAGTAAGTAAGTTAAACAATATAAACCTATAAAATTATTGTGAAATTTTATCAATTATTTATTACAGCTCTATCACTCTACAAAGTATTATCTCAAAATAAACATTGCAGATATTCTAGCCATTTAAATAAACGCAAAGTTGTCAATACACGATCCGGCTTCCAATATCGAATTCTCTCGCGTAGCTTGCTTATCATTGGAATTTATGCATTTTCAATAAAACCCTCTGGTAAACGAGCTGGACATAAAAATTGATATGAAATTATTTTTGCTACGAGTCACACTGCAATTTTGTAACCTGTAATGCATATTCTACTTTTAATATTTTTTTGTGTATTGTACGTATCTTTTGCGAAAGATGAAAATTCCGCTAGCGTTAGCGACTTCGGGGCGGGATTAATATCTTCTTTGAGAAATGACGCTAACCTAGATCTCCCAGTGGACGAGGAGTATGAGGATCTTCGAGCTCAGCTTTTCGCCTACCACAGCGCTCTTGCTTCGCTTGCACCATCTCGACGTAAGTTCCTTTTAGACTCTAATCAATTTCTGCAGTCTAAGTGATTTTACAAACGTTTTCTTATTGATACCACTTCTACACACGAATAATTTGCTTTATGAAGTTAGTTTGCGTATGTATTATTTACGTGCATATTTCATTTCCAATTTTTGTTCATATGAATATAATTTATCTACATTTATAACGGTACGTTCTGTAAGGTTATTTTTAAAAATTGATTTGAGTTGTCAAAAATAATATAAAATTATTAATTTATCTAATGCAGGTAGTTTGATAAAATCGATATTTCGCTCATTCGATGTCATACAATCTGTTACTAGGAGGCCGACAAGATTGAACTTGCATAAATACGGGTGTTTTGAAGGTTTTAGTTCAGTCTCCTTCTGAGATTCGGAGCGATATCGCATATTTTCGGTATTTGGATTGTGAACTGAATAATTAGATGTTGTGATAGCAATCACGCTCTAATTAAATTATTTATTTTGGCATTAGTTTGTTTAGATTAAAACTCTCGGATAACCTTACACATTAAACTTGTGTTTTTTGTGTTGGTAAATGAGAGGACATTCCAATAATTCCATAAAAATAATTAAATAATACCTGCTTTTCTGAGTGACGCCAATAGTTCATACTAATATGATAAGTGCGAAAGTGTATCTGTTTGTCTGTTTTCACGGCAAAACCGATTTTACGTACAGACATAGCTCGTATCCCGAAGAAGGACATAGGCTACTTTTATCCCGGATAGTCAAGGAATTCCAACGAGATTTTTAAAAAACCTAAATTCATTCCGAAAAAATCGCGGGCATCATTTATTTTATACAGAAACAGCTTGCAGGATGCAAGCTGTTTCTGTATAAAATAAATATAAACTACTTTATAACTCGGCAAAACCAAACCCACGAGATTCTTTGTAACCCTGAATCCATGCGAATATATAGTCGCGGGCATCATCTTATTAAGTACATAATATGTAGATTATTATTGCCAGACAATGTCCACATTAAAAAATATCAATAACTGTTTTACAATGCGTCATGATCTTTTGTCATTAATATTTCACGTACCTAATCATAAATGGAAATCAAATTGTACGCATTCTGAGTTACAGCAACGAATACGATATATGGGAAGACATTAATATTTTAGAAGCTCTCATATCCGTCCGCATTGTACATATTTCACTGCAAATTGCCACATTTTGCCAGACCCTAGCTAGACCCCTATAATAATAATTGATTGATACGCGTCAGATTTCGTCGCGATGTATGAATGTAATTAATTTGCCGGCAAAACATGCCAGTTTTCCCGACCAAGTTGTGTTGAAAACAATACTTTCTTTCATATTTACCCATCGATGTATTTATCCACATACCTTTATCATCAGTTTGTACTGCCCTGTTTATCTAGTGGTTTATTCGGCACGGATCATGAGACCCCGGGTACGAGTCCCGTTTCGGGGAATAAAAAATATTGGGTTTTTCTGACAAGGGATTCTTAGTAGCAGACTGAAGTTAGAAAGTTGGAGTATTTGGAGTACCATCCCATATCGGATGTGTGAGTGCGGAAATAATGCAACAGTATTTGCACACACATTTGTTGCGTAGTTGGTTAATCAAAGGAGTAGATATACTTAGGTTTAATGAAAACTGCCATACCAGTTCCAGGTTAGCCTACTTCCATCTTAGACTGCATCACCACTTACCACCAGGTGAGATTGCATTCAAGGGCTAACGTGTATCTGAATAAAATAAAATAAAAAGTGTCTGTTGAAATTGATTGCTGAGGCCGAAATCCGCTTAAAAGAACTTGATTATCCTTAGCACAAACTTACCAATTGTCATTAGTATCTACTAGCTTTCTTACTGTGATTTATTCTTATCTCCAGGATCCATGCTCACTACGCAGTGCTGGCGTCGCGGTGGTATATGTATCAGTTACAAACTGTGCCCTGGATACAGACAGCTTACGGAAATCCCCGGCTGCAAGAACAGACATAATGTATGCTGTTTTGTATGGAACCAGTACGACATACGTGACTTGAAAGATCACGGGATTGACAACTTAGCCTTCCCTTGGAAAAACAACATGGAATATGGTGGCCAAGGCGTTCAGCAGCTTACAACTACGCGTAAACCTAGAAGGAAAAAGAAAGTCACTGGAAACATTTATTAAAAGAAATTAATTCTAATTCAAGCAATTACAATCCGGGTATCCTTAAATCAAGGGTGTGGGGTGAATAGACACCTTCTAAGCTAACTGGTCCCATCTTAGGCCACATCACCAGTACCCAAAAGGCGTGATTGTGGTCAAGCGTGTGCACATAATGAATAAAGTAAACAGGAGAAACCCGAAGAATTATATAAAAAACCTAAAAATCAAATCGTTTCAAAAGAAGGTTTTGCCACATGAGAAAGATGGTAGGTGCTATATAGTTTTGCTGTCCGTTATCGATGAAAAAAGATGCGTTTAAACGCACTGATTGTATTTGGCCTGAGCTCTGAGAACAATCAACATACGATTTCGATCCTAAGCGTAAAATTTGTGTATGCATAGTTGAACCGTAATCATTGATTTCACAGTGAACTTTCAGCGAAAACTAATAAACTTGGAGTGCAATCACAGCCCTCGCCGAACCGCCTTCCATCGTTTTCTATGCAAATGCTTCAAATAATACGAGTACCTACCTACTATGATTCGCTCAGTATTTGGGATGCTATAGGTTAAATAATCAAACCTCAAAGGAGCTTAATAAAATAGACTGTTATCCGTAAATACTAGCATTATTATTAGTCCATAATATTATATAGAAAAGAAGTCTATTAAGTTTGTTTGCATGTACTTATAACTTTTACAAATTTGTTTTTTTTTTTTTTTTTTGTAATTTTAACTTCTTATTGAATTTTAACATGGTTTCACAATCATTAATGTCCCGGTCAACAACGCGATGTTCAACGGCGTTCCCCGTAAAACGTAGATGTAGCCACGATCAACCTGCAACGGCATTCACAATGCCGTTTAATGTTAAACGATTTTAACCCCAATTCAATTGGCATAAGACATTAACCGTTCAAGTGTGGTCACTTAGTTTAACCCGTTGATTATCGCGATAATTATGACGTTGTTGGGCATGGCCATTAACGTAATGTAGCCGCACTTAAGAACATTATACAAAGATTTATTTCATATAATTATTACATTTACATCCTGCTTAGCCAGGGCAAGAAAGCTTATTATAAATAACATTTTACACGGTAAGAAGTAACAAGTAACTTCTTATCTATTCATGCTTGTTAAACTTCTACAAACGGTTCCTTAGACAGTCTAGAACAGTGACCAAGTCTTAGTCAAGAAACTTGTTTATCATGTAGGAATTTAATTACGACCCACTTATTCAGGCACTCTGCTCAGAATGTTGCGGTTATGTAGAGCGAGGGTTAGTGTTGCCAATACCCCGAGAAAAATATCCGGGAAACAAGAAAGCCAATATCCGTTAATACTTACTTGATCCATAAAATGACCTATTTATTATGTGGGAAACGGATGAATACAGAAACGTCTCCAAGTACCTTAGTTAAGAGCTTCTTAGAAGTTAGGTAACGATTTTGGACATATTTTTATTGACACGATGCCAAAACTGAGATGGAAAATGAAGTAGTGGTGACAGCTTGTAGTACAGCTGGTAGGTAAGACGTCGGTCTTTCATACGAGGGATCCAGGTTTCAATCTAAACCTATGCTTTTCGGAGTTACGTGCGTTTTAAGCAATTATATATTACTTGCTTTAACGGTGAAGAAAAACATCGTGAAAAACTTTAATGAGTTCTCTATAATTTTCCCAAAGGTGATGTCTGCTAATCGGCACTTGGCCAGCGTTGTGGCCCTTCTTCCGTTCCGTCCTCAGTAGTAGACTGGCAAAGATGGTGATTATGATTAACACCTCATATTATTTATCTGAAGTTAAGGGTTATGGGATAAAATGTAAGCGTATAGGATAAACGTTAATTTTAAATGGTTAGGATATAAATCCAAAATGCAGTTTCAGCAATACAATAGGTCATCATCATCACAACCCATCGCCGGCCCACTACTGAGCACGGGTCTCCTCTGAATGAAAAGGGTAAAATAACAAAATAAGTAGTTCAGTCGTGTTATTTTAAATAAAGCAACATTGTTAGAGGAACGTTATATCTAAAAGCCAGGGATAATCCTAAAGCTATGAGAGGGTTGGCTACCTTACTTAGGGTACACTAACACAGTTAATGTTCTGAGCTTCGCTGAACATAATCGGCACGTAAAAATTACGACTTGGCTCAAGTATGAAACTTATTTATATACTTACTTGATTTATCCCTTTTTATCTCTACTAACTTAAGGCTAACACTCTATTACGTACTTGATGACACTCTGCTTGGGAAGTACATTACCTAATTCTTCTGATAATAATTAACTGAGAAATACTTTGCAGACTTTTTATCTCTGAATGTTAATTCTGATACCTACCCTGATAAATCAAGGGTGTTTTGCTAAATTAATTTGAAACCAACAAAACAAAAGGAAAAATAACTACTACTTATTAAGTTCAAGAAAATGTAATTAAATATGCGTCGCCGGGTAACGAAGTGTTTAAGTAAACGCGAGAGTTGCTAAGGAATTTGAAATAATTTGCAGCAAAGCTACTTCTAGAGAATAGATAATAATTATACTTCAGCGTCAGAACTTAAAAATCAATTCTGACGAGGCTATACTATGTAAATAAAGCTAAAAAGCTTCGAGTGTACTATATTAAGATAAAGTGAAGAAACAGAGAATAATTAATATTCATTCAAGTCAAGAATACATTAACGATATTAACAATGGATGGATAACTAGCGTGTTCGCACAAGCGTGTTGAATATCAATTCGTAGAAGATTAATATTAAAGACGTTCGCTATTCAGAACCTACAATGATCTAAGGTCCTATTATATAAAACAATTGGTACCTACGAGTACAGGTAATGTGTGTCCACGGAAAACGCACTGGTGCACGATAGTGGACGCGATAATCGATGGACTTTTTTTTAAATGAAAACTTCTTTAGATGCGTTGAGCAATTTTGAGATGGGTAAAAACTTCAAGGTCGCGTCACCAATATGCTTTTTAACCCCCGACCCAAAAAGAGGGGTGTTATAACACATATAAGTTTGACGTGTGTATCTGTGTATCTGTCTGTGGCATCGTAGCTCCTAAACTAATCAACCAGTTTTAATTTAGTTTTTTTTTGTTTGTTTCAAAGGTGGCTTGATCGAGAGTGTTCTCAGCTCTTTTCTATTTAATGTAACCTTTACTTGTCGGGGGTGTTCAAATTTTTAATTTACACTTGTGTTAATAGTGCTCGAAATGACGAAAGATAAAATATAGAAACTAATCTAATGTTAATGATTGTAATTTCTAAATTGTGAAATATTAATAATAATTGCCGATTTTAACAATCATTTGATTGAAGAATTTGAAAATCCAAAAAAACCATTATGTTCAGGAGGTAACCCTAAATTATTTCTCTGTGTAGCTATAACAGGTTAATATGGCTGTATTATTTTCAGTCTTACAGCTGTTAAGTTTTGTTAGTTTATTTTTTAAATAGCTGTGACGTCCAGACAGACGAACCTACGGACTGGACTGGAAACTATAAAAAATCCTTGTTTTACTACGATATCCTAAAATAAAAATAGGAATAGAAGCGTCACATCGAACCAAAAAATTAAAACCGTTGATTTTGCTTTTGTTCTGAAGTGTGGATACATTGCGCTCGAGTAGTTTTCCCCCTCATCTAATGAAACTACCCGAACGTACCTAATAGTTTTATGATTCTTTTTGCATCTTCTTTCTATTCTAGCATCAAGGGTAATTGTGAACTTTGACCTTTGTATTTTAAAGCAATTTTCCCTTTCCCAGTAAATTTCTCAGATGGACGAACATCGTAACTTTCAGTAGCTGGAACACGTAAATTGGTTCTGAGTTGAAACGTATTTAGCAAAGTAGTTTTGGTCAAAGGAGTACAAAACCGTGAAATGTTGCTGTCATGACTTGCTTAGCATTATCCATAATAATTTGAATAGCTGTATTAAATTAGGGGTAGGTATGATATACTGTACATGTTCAATCATAAATACTTATGTAGGTTACACACATACTTATTTAAAAATAAATGTTTAAAAAAAGAAAAAGAAAAAATCATCACTCAATATTATATACGTCAAGACTGTTTTGTTATCATTGTTTATTTATGTTGTGAGAAAAATTAAAACTAAATTTTACGAAGGAACTCGTGTCGTTTAATATTATTAAACTATTGTTTATTAATTATATTTTATCATCAACGCACCGGAGGATTCCTTTACTGGTGACCTCTATATACGAACATGAGTAAGGACGTACGAGGCACGTCGGCAGCATCGCCGCCCGGCGATAGTAAGGAGAACGAGTCGACAAATCACAACAATGTTTTTAAAGTTGGAGTACGAGTCCCTAGCTCACTCATCAGTGACCTCACTAAGGGAATAGCTGAGCTACGGAAGCAGGTTCAACAAATGGCGACGCAGAGGAATAGCAGATCACGTTCTCGCACATCCCAAGGCACGCGGAATTCCTCATCGAAGACGCAATTTCTGATCGACACCGGTAGCGATCTGTGTGTTTTCCCCCGATCAGCGCTACGTGACCGTCGTACACGGACTGAATATACTTTGAGTGCAGCTAACGGTTCTGTGATAGCTACTTACGGTTTTGTGAATTTAGCTTTAGATTTCGGACTTCGTAGGACTTTTTTGTGGCGTTTCGTTGTAGCAGATGTTACAAAAGCAATAATAGGCGTAGATTTTCTAAATTATTACAACCTTGTAGTAGATTGTCGCAACAAGCGTTTAATAGATAATCTCACTTCTATAACAACTACGGCTACATTGGCTAACTGTAAGAATATATCTACTTCTGATATGCTTGTAACAAGTGTGAAGGTTCCGACCGGCGGCAACAGCAGATATCACAACATTTTATCTGAATTCCCAGATATCACTCGCCCCGCCGGTACACCAGGTATAGTGAAACACACCACACAACACCATATCCGCACTACACCAGGACCTCCAGTGTCGTGTTCACCCCGAAGGCTGGCTCCAGATAAATTGAAAATCGCCAGACAGGAGTTTGACGCGATGCTGGCTAATGGCACCGCTCGTCCTTCCGACAGTCCGTGGTCATCACCTCTCCACCTTGCGACCAAAAAAGATAATGGCTGGCGTCCTTGTGGTGATTACAGGTTACTCAACGCAAGGACGATACCAGACAAATACCCAATACGTCACATACATGACTTTTCCCACAGCTTAACTGGTTGTAAGTACTTTTCAGTTATAGATTTGGTCAAGGCTTACAACCAAATCCCTGTTGCTAAGGAAGACATTCCGAAGACTGCCATTACAACTCCCTTCGGATTATACGAATTTCCTTTTATGACGTTCGGATTGCGGAACGCAGGGCAGACTTTTCAGAGATTCGTGGATGAGCTGACACGTGGATTTGACTTTTGCTACACATACCTCGATGACTTTTTGGTATTTTCCAGGACTCAGGAACAGCACGAAGAACATTTGCGCCAACTCTTCACACGTATGCAAGAATACGGCGTACTTGTGAACACGGCCAAATGCGTCTTTGGCGCACCTGAAGTAACATTCCTGGGTTACCAAATTACTGAAAAAGGTACGAAACCCTTAGATAGCAAAGTCAAGGCCATTGCAGATATCCCTGCTCCCAAAACCGTCAGAGAGCTGAGGCGATTCTTGGGCATGATAAATTTTTACAGACGATTTTTGCCCAACGCTGCCCAAATCCAGGCCCCTCTGAACGCTCTGCTAACCGGATCTGTAAAAGCTTCCCATCCGGTCGTTATAGAAGGAAGATCACTGCAAGCTTTCGAGGACTGCAAGAAAAGTCTGTGCAATGCAGCCCTACTGGCGCATCCTCATCCCGATGCTAAACTAGGTCTCGTCACGGACGCTTCAGACAGAGCCATCGCAGCAGCTCTACAACAATACGTGGATGGAGCTTGGCAGCCCCTAGCATTCTTCTCGCGTAAGTTGAGCCCATCGCAGGTTAAATACTCGCCATACGACCGTGAGCTCCTTGCAATATACGAAGGAATTAAGTACTTTAGCCACATGCTAGAGGCCAACCACTTCACTGTCTATACTGACCACAAACCACTATGTTATGCTTTCCATGAGCGGAAAAGTAACTGTTCGCCACGGCAGTATAGACACTTGGACTTCATCTCACAGTTCACGACGGACATCCAACATATCGCAGGCAAAGACAATGTCGTGGCCGACACTCTTTCCCGCATATACGAACTACAAATACCAGTCGATCTAGAAGTCCTTGCCAAGTCTCAAACCACAGACTCCGAGCTTGTAAACTACCTTAAAGGTGAAACATCTCTTCGCCTCACCAAAATGATAATCCCTGGCAGTCGTACCGAATTGTACTGCGACGTCAGTACCCCGACTCCCAGACCTTTCGTCCCCGAGAACTGTCGTAGGCAAATTTTCAACTGCCTCCACTCCCTTAGCCATCCTGGTCCTAACGCTACAGCTAAGCTCGTTGCACAACGATTTGCTTGGCCTCTCATGCGCAAAAACTGCCGTGAATGGGCTAAGGCATGTTTAGACTGTCAGCGCACTAAAGTAAGCCGACACGTGTCGTCACCTTTGGGTACGCTTCCTTTACCTTCAGCACGATTCAAACATGTCCACATAGACCTGGTCGGCCCACTACCATATTCAAACGGTTTTCGGTATTGCTTGACAGCCGTCGATCGCTTCACGCGATGGCCGGAAGCTGTCCCAATCACCGATATAACCGCTGAGACGGTTGCCAAAGCCTTTATTTCCTGTTGGGTGTCGCGCTACGGAAGTCCAGTGGATGTCATAACGGATCGGGGAATGCAGTTTCAATCGGCACTTTTCCAGCAGTTGGCCAAATCCATTGGATTTCAGCATCGCAGCACAACCGCTTACCACCCTCAGTGCAACGGTTTAGTCGAGCGCTTTCATCGACAGCTGAAAGCAGCTATAACTTGTCACGCCGACGAGAATTGGACCGAGTCTCTACCACTTGTACTTCTTGGCATAAGAAGCGCAATCAAAGAGGACCTTAATGCCTCATCAGCCGAGCTGGTGTACGGTGAACCACTTCGCTTACCAGGCGAATTTTTTGGCCAAAATATCGCAAGCTACACCACCGACATCACCGACTTCTCAGCTCGCTTGAGATCCTTTGCCGAGAAGTTACAACCAGTACCAACTCAACACCACTCTAAACCTAAAACCTTCGTATTTAAAGAGCTAAGCACCTGCAGCCACGTATTCCTCAGGGAAGACACGCTACATGGTGCCTTGCAGCCAGCTTATACAGGGCCATACGAGGTTTTAAAGAGAGGCGCTAAAACCTTTAGATTAAAAGTTAAGGGCCGAGACGTGACTGTATCAATTGACCGACTTAAGCCAGCCTACATATTGTCCGACAATGCTCCATTTCCCAAGCTACCTAATCCTCCCCAACCTAAACCTCCAGATGTTCCCCAGCAACAAGCCGGATTGCGAATCACGCGTTCCGGCAGACGAGTACGATTTCCAGATTATTATCGTCCGTAGACACGGCCTCTGGAGGGGAGTGATGTAGGTTACACACATACTTATTTAAAAATAAATGTTTAAAAAAAGAAAAAGAAAAAATCATCACTCAATATTATATACGTCAAGACTGTTTTGTTATCATTGTTTATTTATGTTGTGAGAAAAATTAAAACTAAATTTTACGAAGGAACTCGTGTCGTTTAATATTATTAAACTATTGTTTATTAATTATATTTTATCATCAACGCACCGAAGATTCCTTTACTTACATCACAGCCCGTTTTCTATTTATAATATAAACCGTATAAAAAATAAAAATGGGTAAGTCACGGGCTAAAAAACAAAAATTAAAAAATCATAGAATAAATCTATTCATTACGTTTTTCTGAACCCTATTCGTGTCTAACCCTATTCTAAGGCCTTTGAGTAGATGGAAGCTATAGGCGGTCTGCCTACCGATTGAAAGCAATTTTCAATTTGTCTAAAGCCTACATACCTATTATGTATAGGTAGGTACACAAACGCTAACCCAAAAGCTCTATTTTTCGTAAAAGTTTTTCGAATAGATTTGGCTTTGCAAATATGCTTTCGGTATTACTATAATAGAAATCGTGCCATGAATAAATACATTCGTAATATTGTTAAGGGCTCTAAACTACATATTAGATTTTATGAGGGAAATGGTAGTTTTTGTAGATATTTGAGTACCTACCTTATCGATGGAACATTTAACACCTTCAGCATACCAGTCTTTAATAATTTTCCCGAAATATAAGTGCTTAGGTAATCGATTTAAAATTAACTAGATGACGCCCGCAAATTCACCCGCGTGGGTTTAGGTTTTTAAAATATCCCGTGAGTACTCATTGATTTCCCGAAATAAAAATTAACTAGGCCCATTTCTGGGATGCAAAAGCTAGCCGACAGACAGACAAGCAAACACACTCACGTTTATAATATTAGTATGGATTAAGTTATTAGGTATAGGTCGGTTCATTTACTTTGGTTCAATATATCAAAAAACCTGAAGTTCTACTCTCTTAAATCCCACCTAAAACCTAATCATCAATTTGTGCTAAAACGAGTAAATCCGCCCCGTCACCAAGGAGCACATTAGATAAATGAATCGAATAGACCAGTATGTCATTATGCCAGTATGCCAGTATCAAAATGCCGGCAGTGCACGTTCAGGTTTTTGTTTAACAGTTTTTTTATAATGTTTCATAGTCGACAAATCTTAATCCCAAGCTCTCGGTGTCGACTCTCAAAAGACAACAAAGACACAAATATTTGGAGGAAATAAAACAAAAGCGAATGGAACATTTATAACACCAATTTCCGTGTATCGAACAAATACAATGGTAGCTTTGAACAAAAAGAATCTAGGCAGGCCTCGTTTGCACGACAAATATTCGACCCGATCCACAAGGATCAAAATATTTAAAGCGACTATTGATAGATGAGCGACGACAACTGCACAGTAGGTCATCAGCATCACACTTAAGGCGCGCATAAGCGTGTAGGATCTGTTAAAAGGAACTTCACAAAGTTGTCACACTACACAGTGCCACAGCAACGGCGCGTAACTACCGCAACACAGCTCCTACGCAAGCTGCGCAATGTAAATGCTTTGATTCATTCATTCTTGTATTACAAGTTGTTCTATTATGCGCTGTATTGCACAAATTTCCATCGCGCGTGAAAACGAAGCCTTTAGGATTTACCGCCTATGTGTTTGTGACCAGAGCCCAGTACTTACCTAATTTATACTGAGTTATAAGAATGTTTGCATGTAGATAATATTATAGATAACAGAAGAGAGATTATAACTAATAACAGTAGCCAAACCTGAATGCCGCCGTCTAGCATATGGCAGTCTATTTTATGTCAAGACAACGTGCTGTAGTGTTAGCATAAAACAGCAGGTACCATAGTTCACGATTCTGTTACGCTGTATTATTCTGTGCAACATTTGAAATTACTTAAGCACGAGCCTTATAGCATATCTCAGTATTGCACTGTATTGCTCTGGCGTAAATGCTTGCATATTTATCTTCCCGATAATAATTTCGTACGGAATGTACCTATCTACTGAAAAGATGTCGTGTGAACGTGGTCTCGGTCGCACGGTACTGGGGACAAAGGCTGCCACAGGGAGCTCTACACACAATTTTACACGTCTCTTCTACCTCTACAATAAATGTAACAATCCTATCTTGTTTCGTTAGCAATACTAAAGTGGTAAGTGAATACAGGAACATTTTTCTGCACATATTATTTTACCTAAAGATAGGAGTTAGCTAACTGATATCTTATCTGTGGCTTGGCTCTCAGAATCAAAGAACCACGGCACAGTCAGTCAAGAAACCAGGTATTTTAAGGCTAAGTGCACATATTACATAGTACTAATAAATCCTATATGCCGAGGATCTCAGCAACTACGAGTGCTACGACAGGCTTTCGTTCGAACGCATGTATCGCTCCGTAATATCTCACGGAAGCTTATGCAGCTAAAAATCAGCCACTTCAGCTGTAAAAATAAGTGATTTATCAATCGACACTATGCAAGGGGCATCCTGTATGGGAACCTGGACTTCATCTGTTAACTCAGATGACGTTCCTTAAACTCAAAATAAATGTGACTGCACTAACTGCGAGAGAACAGCTACTAGGTTA
Source organism: Maniola jurtina (assembly GCF_905333055.1). Classification (NCBI taxonomy): domain Eukaryota; kingdom Metazoa; phylum Arthropoda; class Insecta; order Lepidoptera; family Nymphalidae; genus Maniola; species Maniola jurtina. The sequence continues at coordinate 10,398,059 of NC_060032.1, forward strand.
GCCCACTTCCATCTTAGACTGCATCATCACTTACCACCAGACGAGATTGCAGTCAAGGGCTAACTTGTATCTGAATAAAAAAAATTAAAAAGAGAAGAGGCGCCAGCAGCTGGACTGGCATCGCGACTCGCATCGACGAAGAGTTGCTCAACTTTGTCGCCATTTTGTTGTGTTTTGGACTACGATCATATTAGGTTTATTGAATGAATAGTGAAACATAACATAGTCGCCCAGCCGCCCTTAGACTCGCTGTGGCTAAAATCTCGTCCCGCACCGCGCGCTAACATAGTATGCTGGGCCAGTAATATCAACTCAGGATCTATTTTGCAGTGAGTGATGCTGTAACCTTTCTAGCAAGGTTACCTACAACTTAATCCACTTGAAGCTTAAAAAGACTTCGAAGTAAAATAATAAATTAAGTACCATTTTTAATACAAAGATATTAATTAGATAAAAACTCGAAATCTTAAAGCTTAGCCCATAAAATTCAAGCTTTTTAAAAGTGATTGCCGTAAAAAGAGTTATTTTTACATTCCGTCGCCCACGTGACACGATTAATAAAACATTAATCTTCAGAAGCTATTCTTTCGTTTATCTGCCTCCATTCTATCGAAGTGAAATGGAATGACAAATTATTATTCTATTGTACACGTGTTCAGATAAAATGGTTCCTAAATTAATTTAAAACTCTGTAGGTAAATGTTCTTCTTATGGTAGGATATGGAAAATATCTTTTAGTAGTAGACATTAGTTTGAAATGGTATTTGCTATGTAGAAACTGGAAGTCAAAGTACTAATCTATGTGGAGGGTCAAACTTAACCGCGTATAGAAATACGAATTACAATAAAACGAATATTTACAACATACTTTGTAGTAAAATATGATGGTCGCTCATACTTAGTTATGATATTATTTTAAACATCCTATGTACTCATATTTAGTTAATAAACATTTTATGTCATCGTTGTAGCACTATGCTACGCTTTGCTACAACACAATACCTAGGTAAGTACCTACTTTTAAATAATATTGAATGACTTACGTTCTACTTAGTGGAACTTTCTATCGATGTACCTAAATATTCCGACTTTAAAGGAAATCTATGTATTATTTATAAAACTTGTCCTAGCACTAGCAACATCATATAATAATGCACGTTTCAAAGAGAAACCTACTGCATCAATTCCCATAACTGATTTTATTTTATCCAAGGAACGTCGCGATAAGACATTCTGTGTCAATGTTATTCTTTGAGGATCGAGAAAGAAGGGCGGCGAACATTCATGAGGCGAGACTTGGAATAAAATCGCTTGTCACAACTTTTACGTGTTTGGAGATAATATTCTATTCTTTCGAAGTATCTTCCACTGACAATAACCTTTGGAGATTTTCATACATGATGTCAATTTATATTTTTTCTTAGTTTTTCTCTTTATTAGTTTGCGATTTTTACCGGTGCGAAAGTCATTCAGGTGCAGTGGTGGCTCATGACTTGATGAAATGAAGACCTGCAGGCAAGTGGATTGATGGAATAGAGAAGAAGAGCAATAGAGAAATAGGTTTTAAAAGTTCGGAGCTGGAAAGTAACTTCTTCTAACCTCCGATGGAGAAGTTTGTTTGACCAAGCCAAACCCGGGATGGGTTTATATTAGATGGGATGGGTTATTATAGAGTATAACTTATAGTAAGTGATTAAAACTTAGTATCTATGTTATGGTAGAGTTTAAGACCGTAAAACACAGATTAAAGATATAGTCCGTACCTAAAAGCGAAATAAGCTACCGTTAACCTGCCATTGGTACCTACTTATAAAGTTGTTCAACTCAATGATATTCGTTGATATTGTCTAATATAAGTAGGTAGGTAAATGGGTACAAGGCGAGTAATTCTGAACAACAATTTTTCGCCTGTAATTTCTTTTTATTTAAAACTTGATGTCACTCATACTAATTCTAAAAGCTTCAGAGACCACGATTTTTGTTTGAAATCTCATTTAGTTCAATGGTTTAAGCAATCAAATAAATACAAACAATAAATTGAAACAAGACGCAGGACAGAGAAATCGCCGCGCGCCGGTCATTTAATTCAGTTACGTGTTGTTATTTCAAGATTTTATCTTTCATTTAAACTGTGGGAAGCGGGCGCTGTCGAGACGTCCTCTCAAGTAATTAATGATAAACCAACCCCACTAAGACAGTTGCCTCTGAAATTTTGGTTGGCAGCCAAACGGCGAGAAGAGTGGTCAGTGCATCATTTTTATGGGCTTGGTCACTAAGTTTTAATCATTTTTACTACTTATGAGATAGGTATGCGTAAGATGCGTTATCTACCCCTGCGTAATTATTAATTTATGTTTGCTACTATGAAAGAAGTGTCGAAATTCATGGATCACGACCATTAGCACTTTTGTATGAATATACTTTATTGCACCACAAAACACAAATGACAGATTACAAAAAAAAATGTAAGTATATAAGATTTTCTGATTTATTTTTAACAACTAGAGCCATGCTGCTTCTGTTCTTGAGTGCTTGTTAGTAAACAAAGTGCTATATTCACTCTCTAGGTCTTTAACTATCTCCATGCCAAAAATCACATCGATTCGTTGCTCCGTTTGACCTGAGGGACAAACAAATTTAAAAAAAAACTCATTTTCTCATTCATAATAATATGGGCAGTGATGTATACGTCATGGAAATATTTATATGTATGTAACAGTGTGCAAACGTTCATTAATAACAGTAACGCCTTAAAACTACTTGCTGCAAAACTTGGTTAAATGCAACGAAACAAAGCGATATGAGAAGACAAAATATTTACTTATCTTACTTAACATTAACACCTCAAAACAAACTTGATAACAAATCTGTCGAAACAAATAAACATATAAGGAAGAGAAGTGGAACTCAAAATAAGAAACAAACTCTGCAAACTAAGCTGCATACGCCTTAAACAAGCTAAAGGCAATTTGTCGTTTGTCTTCTTTTAAATCTATGGGATGGATTTGCATTAAGCGCGTTTACAAGTTTCTTATTTTCTTTACAAAGCTTTTAGTTCCTTATTTTATTCAGAAAGCAATCAACTAATTCTCCACGAATTGGTTGTTGTAAGGTACTCGTAACTTGAGTTAAATTACTTTTCATTATTATTGAAATGAAAAGTTAATCTAGACTAGTTTAATTTTACCATATCAAAGGAACATCGTTCTAGTCCTAACAGTATTCTTGATTGAATATAGTTAAAACGAGAAAAGCAAAAGAGTCCTTCAAACTGGTAGGTACCTACTTAAATATTTTCCAAATAATTCTATCCTCTCTACTAAACTAAAATAAATAGTACCTAAAGAATATTGTAAACCTAGGTTTAACCAAACCTAGTTATTTGAAAGAAAAAGAAAAATTCAGGATAAAAATTTTAGTCTTCGGTTCTTCTAGTTCGGTTAGCTGCACGTTGTTCTTCAATCAGTGACTCGTAAAATATCCGGAAAAATCGATTGGAAGTTGGCATTGGAATAAAAAAAATTCAAACAGGCTCACATCTTTTTGCAATATTAAGAGCATTACTTCCACGAGGTTGAACAAAGTTAAGCGGTCCATTGAAATAAACGCCGCAAAACTTTTAATTTTTTGACTTAGCATTTTCACTTCGCATTTCATATTTTTTACTGGGTTATTATTAACTTTAAAAAATATCTTTGGGTTTAAACACTCGATCTTTTCCGTCTGTGACTAAGGGCACGTAATTTTCTATTGCTCTTCAATTGGTATTATACAAGTATATGCTGGAAGGGGTGTGCTTTTGAAGTGTCCCACCGAACTAACCTTAAACTGTCTTCGTCTTCTTCGACCGTCAAATGGTCTTCGTGTTGATACGATATTAACAGAAGACTCGTCAATAATATAGGTATACCTATTATAGATAATTTAGTACACTAGTAATTTACGCTTACATGACCCTCAGTTCTGCTATCAGCGATGGCGAAAATCAAGTTAGATTCAAAATAGGTTGGCAAATCCATCTTACTTGTTTAAGTAGAGATCAGTACTCAATCTGCCTGTGAAAATTCATTAATAAAATTATCTCTAATAAAATCATGAGCCTGATAGGAATGAATGATCAAATCTCGTCAAACGCTATTATTTTCGTTGTCAATGGCGATATTTCGCAATTCAATTTCACTTCACCTAATGGAGATGACTCAGGTTATAATATAATTGCAAGTATTCACAAAATGGAATCGCGTTATATAATTTCATTTATCATTCTCATCGCTTTAGTGCTGGAGAGTCTTTGTGGGAATTAAAAAATGCAAAGTTACTTTTCCTTTGTCCTTTAAAAATAGAATTGGATATTTCGTAATTAGCTTCTCGAGAGGTTTTACTTGTAATAATTGTACTACTAGACCTAAATCTAACGAAGTTAGGACGCTAGCTTAGAAGTCCAAGGTTATGACCACTGTGTTCTATTGGGGCGTACCCCCTCGTTAAAGAGTAGTATCATTCTTTGGGTGTACCTAACTGATTATTCACCTTCGGATCCTAATATTTATTGTTTCAAAAACTATAAATATGAGTTATGTCTAATATTAATAACTTCTATTACAAACAAATGAATTGATTGAAAGAGATTTTCAATACAAAGACACACTTTTGCAGTTAAAAAGTGCAAAAAAACGCTCTTGAAGACTGACTATGCAAATAAACTAGGATTCACGTCATCGACATGTGATTTTCTTTTAATGCAAAATAGGCTTATGGACCAAGAGCCAGCGCGTGCCAGACCTTCGTTATTTTATAAAAGCTGAAAATTTCTCTATTATTATCCCCGTACATATAGTATTGTCCCCAACACAGGAAGGAACGATCAGCGTCTGTGAAGTGAAGAATCATGGTGGCTTTGGGAGATAACAGATAATAAAGGTGTAAAAAAATGTGTCAAAGTATAAGGTCAATTTTTTTTTCTTCGTACCTAATAGTATTAGAAATCACGTCATGCATTGCCAGATACTTAGTATAGTGGCAACCCCCTGCCAGACCTCCTTAAAATTTAATAGTTTATGGGTATTGCTGTTCACAACGGTGAAGGAGGAACAAGGTTGTAAATAATTCCTGAGCTTTTCCAAAGTACAGCGAACATTGCATTCGTATTGCAGGCTGTTATAACTTACAAGTACGAGTAAGTACACCTACTTACAATAGTGTATGCCGCAAAACTCAATCCTTCAAGAGCAACTAGATACACAATCTAAGTTAAATAGAAATAGAGAAATACGGTCTGTACAACATGGGAGTAAAACTAATTGAAATCAAATATGTATAAGTAGTTCAAACAGTATGTAAATACTATATATTATGTATTATTAAAATCAAATATGAACAGTTCAAACAGAATAGGTATATATTTTCAGACGATTTCAAAAATGTTCTGATTTGCGAAGAAGAATAATTGAAAGGAATCTTGCCTCATGGTATTTACATGTTCGATGGGTAACTTGTAAGAAAATTCTCTAGTGAGAATTTCGTTTTGACATACTAATGTTGACTAATCTGTGATGGTTGGGATGGTCTCTTTTATGTCTGAGACAATAAACAGAGTGCCACGTCCTACTAGTAAGTATCTACCTCCCATGTGAAAGAATACATTTAGGGGAATCTTCCTTTTAAATACGAAAATCAGTTTATTAAGTTATTCTTTAATTGAGCAATCAGGAATATTTTATGCTGAACATTTTCTTACATACAAATATGTATGTTATACAGTAAATAAGGAAACTTACAAATAAACAAAATGAGTAGGTCAAATAAAACAAAAGGGAGGAATTGATGTAGGAGTCGAAATTCAACAAATTGAAATCAAATATGTATAGTCAGACAATCTAAATATTCCCACGGGGTTCCAATAAGGCTCTTGTTTGCGAAACATTGATGTTTGAATTGTAATACAATATTATAGACCTTTTCACATTAAGTACCTGAGTACATTCAAGGCATAGGCAATAGGCATCTTCTAACACCAACATAGACCTTATCATTGATGGTCCTGTCGTCAAGCGCAAGCCTATCTTGCAATTAAAAAAGCTTCCTGATTTTTCTTATTTTCTGAAAACTGTTTCAGATTGAAGGTTTGCAATAACTTACATTAGTATCTATTTTAGGCTTTGATTTTATCTATGTAATCTTGTTAGCAGCGTTCACTGAGAGGTTAAAGAAATTCTTCAATCATAAAAATTTACACAATGTTCTTTCCAATTGACAAAATCGTAATCATCCTTGCGGGACAATAAATAAATAATCAATTTATCACAGGCGTTGACACTCTACAAAATACCTAATTAAATCCACAATTCCATTTCCAGAGGCCAATAAATGAGAAACACAAGTTTGGCAATGTTTACTCGTACTTGTGTCAGATCCCAATCAAACATGTCACTTTCGTTTCAAAATAACCCCTGACTCATTGTAGTAAGAATCAAAATCGGTACACAAACGAACTCTTCCGCTACAGTGAAATGTGAATACTTCTTACAAATTCAGGTCCCGATTTTGCTACTAAGCAAATACCAAAGTTTCAGGGGATTCCACAGTATCTTTTTGCGGATTTGGCTAAATTGAGTTGAGATGGACGTGTGAGAAAACTTTCTTCAAATAACTTTCTGATAAGACTTTAACTTCTAGAATTGAGACACATATTATATTACATGAAAAACTAGTTTTTCGCGAGAGTCCGCGACTTATCGTTAGCGTGAGTTAGGTTTAAAAGATCCTATAGCAATTTGTCTGAATGCTTTCTTAGTGAGGTTTAACGTTATTATAAAATATAAAACCCCAGATGTTTGAACTGTTTTTAACCAGAACTCCAAATTAATAGACGTAACATGATAAATGACGGACTTTTATCCCCTAACGCAGACTTTCAACCCCTATTTAATTAACCCCCTTATCATACTTACCTACACCTCTTTCTTCTACGTCAACTAGCTTCCATCTTAAATTATGTTATCGTCACTAATTATAATTACCCGGTGAGATCGTTTTCAAGGGCTATCTCTAGGAATGGAATCCATATTAATATTGTACCTTGTATTTCTCTCTTGCCTTTCCACGGTCTATCCTCCTAAGCCAATCTAAAAACTAATTTAAATCACGTGCTGACGAAGTCGCGGATATTATCTAGTAAAAAGACCTAATAAGAAGAGGGACCTCATAATGCACTACTCTAAAGCAAAATAAACAATTTTATTAATGTCGTTTATTAGTTTAAAGCTCGACGCTGAAGCGGCGAACGGCTTTGGTTAGCGCTCTGCCTCGCAATAACATTAGCGGTACATTTGCATAACGTTCCCATTTAGCTTACCGCGTCGTTTTGCCCAAATATCGGCGTTGTTTGTTTCGTGTTCTTGTAAATTAAATTACCAAATCAAAGATGATCAGGATCTTCTAAAAAAATTGGTTGTCTGTAAAGTCGGTTTACTGACGATAGTTGAACGTGACAACAAAGGCCGATTGTGCTTCTTTGTCGCTCGTTCCGAGCTCTCGCTTGCACTTCAAGCCTTACATGGAACGCCTTAGAGCGAGGTAACGCCGCATGAGTCATGTTTTTTCGTGCGTGCAGCCGGCTCTATCGAATTATAAGACGTTGTCACGTCAAAAACTAGCTCTTGCCCGCGGCTTCGTCTGCGTGGTTTTAGGTAGAGCCTGAGTATATACTTACCTAGTCCTCTACCTTACTATGAAAGTCTCATCAAAATCAGACATAAATCATACATAAATATTAGTGGTTTATATGGCATTGTGCCCTTTATGAGATAATAAAACTTGTACATAGGTAGGTATATTATGTTTTCTAAAAATAAGTAGTAGGTAGGTATGTACTTTAAAATTGCATTCCGATTGTGACTCAAAACCATTAAGTATTTTATTTCTTTAGCTTAGGTTTTTTAAAAGCGTGTTAACTTATATCGTGAAATTTTATATGCTAGGTGAACTATAACACAATTTCTAAAAAGCTGCAACTACCGGGGTTGCATCAAAAAACTCTATAGTTGATCTCGAAATCCCAGCCAGTAAAACAGTAGCGTAAAAAAACAGATACAATAAAAAAATATACAAGGATAAATATGCAGAGAGGCCGAACCAAAACTCCCGAGCATAAAAATGAAATTCTGTGAAATTGTTACAAATAAACGAAGGGATCAAAATGATGCTCAGCACGAGTGCTTACTTGAAAAATAAACCCAGCGCTATTCTAGAATGAGTTTGCTTTCTTATCAGCGTTGTGCAGTCGTCCTAAACAAATAAGAGCCAATTGGAAAATTTTCTTTTAAATTCTCAACTTGAATGATATTGCTGTCTTATTTCAGACGGTGATCACATCTGGTGTTTATTCAAACAAATTCAAACTTACCTGGTTAGAACTTAGAAAGGCGTTACTTGGGGCAGTCCACAATACACAAAGAAAAAGCAAACCAATTCGTATGGTACAACCACAGATTTATATTATTTGTTCTGTGGGTACAACGTGTAGCATACGCGATGTACCGCTCGCCTTGCTACTACTAAACATGCAGGAGAAGCAAGCGACCAAGTAAGTAATACGCACCCCCACTACACAATACCAGATATGGGATATTTGTGTGGTGGTGGTGACTGGTGAGTATTGCTTGTTTGTCGTTTGCTTCTCCTGCATGTTAAGATTTGTAGAACGGTGAGGAAGGAACAAAGGCAAAAACGAAGACAGGTTATAGTACTGATGATAACTGTGTGCCTAGTGGGAGATTTTTAACCTATTCGATCGCGTAAAAGTTAACTGCGTTTTGTATGGAATTGAAACAGCGCCATCTTCTTGTCACTAGATGGCGCTGTTTCAATTCCATACAAAACGCAGTTAACTTTTACGCGATCGAATAGGTTAAAAATCTCCCACTAGGCACACTGATAAAGTACCATAAAAAAACCTGTAGTTTTAAAAATGTTCACATAATATTGCAAATTAAACATCTGACTGACGCTAAAGGTCAACGAACTTTTCGTAATAGGCCACTCGTAGTCAATGCCGCGTTGTAGGTGGGGCATTGACCCGAGTTTTTCACGCTATTCATTGCGGGTTTGAAAAATACTAAATCACTAAAACTACAAGCAAGTTAAGGTAGGTTATTGGCATTGTATTATGTTTAGGTAGTCAAATAATAACCATTAGTTTTTGCTAGCGTTCTGGTTACACCTTGTACATCGTCGCTACTTGTTTCGCCTCTACTACACTCGCCGTCACTTGGTTCTATCGCTGATTCAACACGCATTTCGCCAGTTTGTAGAGTTCCGTACCTCAAAAGGAAAAACGGAACCCTTATAGGATCACTTTGTTGTTTGTATGTCTGTCTTTCTGTCTGTCAAGAAACCTATAGGGTACTTCTCGTTGATCTAGAATCATGAAATTTGGTAGGTAGGTAGGTCTTATAGCACAAGTACAGGAATAAATCTGAAAACTGCAAATTTGTGGAAAAAATAACTATCTATCATATGAAAGGGCTTTATCTGTACATCCTAAAACAGATTTTTATTTATTTTTATGTAAGTTATACTTACATAAAAATAATATTTTAATATAAAAAAAAATAGTTTTTGATTTATCGTGCAAAATGTTGGAAAAAATACCCGAGCACGGAACTCTCAGTGCGCGAGTCTGACTCGCACTTGGCCGGTTTTTTATAACAAAGTTCACTCGTTTATAAGCAAAATAAAAGAAACCACGTCGGATCATTCCCGTAGGTACATTACATTATTAGAAGTCCGATAAAAAACAGGGTTATAACAACTGCGGCCCTCCCATAGGAAATAACCGTTGATCGCCCAGGCTGCAAACTTCCATTTCAACTGATATGTAATTGAGAGAAATCAGGAAAAAGGAAATATGAATCTTTTTTTTTTACAAATTACATGAGTTTATGTACGGTTGAGCAACGTTCAATGCAGTAAGTGGTTAGTGAACCTTGAATTATTATCAATTTACAACTGCATTATGCTACTCATAGCATAGTCATTACTCAAGAAGGCGCATATTTTGTACGTCAAATAATGATGGTTTTCATATTATAATGATATGAAAGTGATTTTATTTAAGACGGTGGTATGTTTAAAGATGGCCCTCAACAGGCTGACAACAGCGAGCTTTGAACTGTATCCAGAGTTCTCATATTATTACTAGAGAGAGTAACCTCTGCAAACCTGCCTGATGCAACATTCTATGTAGAGTAACGACACCAAACAAGTCGCAGGGAGCCGGTGGCGAGACGGTGATGTGTAAGTCCCTACAAAAGACCTATATCCATCAGTGGACGTCTATAGGTTGATAATGATAAATGGTAAACCAAATATCTTATGACTATGTCTCTCGCTCTCTTCGTTTGTCTCCGAATTACTCTGTTTATTTATCAATAATATTGCTGTTATTTATTATTACCAATTTCAAATTACGCAACTTTTACGTTAAAATTGCGAAATATTAAAAGAGTAAAAGAGATAAGAGAGTCCATAACACATTTATTTAAAAATGTGACTTTAAAGAAACGTGCTAGAAACTAATAAACATTTTTAAATAAACTTGTTAAGGATCTATAATCTATATATCTAGATCTATATATCTCTTTTAATGATTTATTATCTAGCGCGCTTATTTGACAAATATTCCCTCAGAGTTTGCTCCTCTATCATTTAACTCAATAGCCGAATCTGAATTACAGATATGGTGTCTTCAAGCTGCCCTCTGTTTGCAGAGGCAAAGAGCTCTCACAATTCACTAACTGAAACTCGCGAATTATTCACCTAAGTACATTTCACATTCTGTTTAAGTATAAAAATATTGTAAGATGTACCTCAAAATAACATAACAGACTTTTTTTTCCTCTCTCGTCTGGCTTTACAAAGATTAGCCAATGTCAAGTTTGTAGTTATTTGTAACAAGTTAGTTAAACTATACAAATGTGGACCCCGTCTGTGCCGGCGCTCGCCGACATACGCACGGCACCCCCTTAGAGCGCTTTCCAGTCAGTTTTAGCACGACCGCCAGCTAACACCAACACAGACGGAGTCACATAACAGACTATTCATTTCCAACAGACTATATGTATAGTCTGTTATGTATACTATGTATCCATATGGATAACAAATCCATAATCCATACTAAAATCGACCGAAAGTGTATATGCATGTCTGTTAGCTATTCACAGCCCATCGTTAAACCGGTTTTGACGAAATTAGATACAATATGGTTTACATACTGGAGACGGATATGATAAATGTTACTTTTTGTCCCAGAAAAGTTCCCACGGGAAAAAATCTAAATATGAAGTAGCGGGCATCACCGATTTTGTACAGAGATAGCTTGCATCTAAGGCACAAATGTAGTTACTTTTTATCCCGGAAAAGCGAAGAGTCCCACGGGAACCCAAAAACCCTAAATCCACGCGGATGATGAAGTGTCGCGTTATACTAACTTATGGAGACCGCTTTATCGGTAGGTAAGCGTAGTGGGCGACAACTACTAGACCACTTTTTAAATGATTGCACGAAGTGGGTGGATGAGGTGGGCGGAGGACCGTGTGTGGTGGCGAGTTCTCCAAAGGGTCTATGTCCATTATTTAAGGCATACATGCTGATGGGTTTGTGGGTAGATGAAAATTACGAGCAGTTACATACGACGACAATTAACTTAATGGGGCCTTGTCGATTTTTCAACCCAGTTGTATGGATTGTGGACTACTATTTCTAGATTTACCTTTCTATAAATATTACTTCAGCTATTTCAAAATGTACGAACTAAGAAGTTTATAACTTCTAGTAAACTAAGGAAAAGTGGTAAATATGGCTAACGAGGTAAAATCTCAGCTACATCGAAGAAATGTTTTCTAGAGAATAGAAAAGGTAAACATTTCTGTGTTAAAAACTCTTTGTTCATAAGTCTCGAGACGACGTAGTTATTAGTTTCAACTCCATCGACATGGACCTCGGTTAGTAAATTCAGGGAGAAAAGCTTAGTTAAAAATTTTAGTAGATTGAAGTCTATGACTCGTTAGTACTTCGGTAGGTATATATGGTGCGGAAGAAAGCTCCCTCGTTGGTTTAATCCATATCCATACTTTAATTTATAAATGGGAAAGTGTGAATGTCTGTTTGCTAGCTTTTCACGGCCCATCCGTTAAACCGATTTTAACGATATTTGGTACAGATCTAACTTGTATTGATGATAGGGTCAGGCATAAGTAGCTATCATATTATGAAAGAGCTTTACCTGTACATTCTAAAACATATTTTTATTTATTTTTATGCATAATAGTTTTTGATTTATCGTGCAAAATGTCGAAAAAAATACCCGAGTACGAAACCCTCTCGGTGCGCGATTCCGACTCGCACTTGGCCGGTTTTTTTAGAAATTATTTACTTTCAAATTGACCATGCTTACCGTAATTTAATTTTACATAATATCCAAAGGCTCAAAGTATTTCATGGTATATACCTACCTACCATAGAAGCATAATTTTTAGAGCTAAAATATCCTAAAACTGACAATAAACTGACAATTTTAGTTGCAATTAGGATTAATTTAACAAAAAATTCAAAAAATAACATTTATTGAATATTCATGGCTGTCAAGGTTCCTTTATGAATTTTGTTTCCCTAAAAAACATTATTACGTCACATGGCATTGACGCGCGAAGGTAAACGGGCATAATTATATAATTCCAATAAAATAAAATATCGCGTATCATAAGACCGTGAACAAAAACTATTCCGTAGTAAATAACCCATTCTATTTCTAATATTATAAATGTTAAAATGTGTCTTTCTATTATAGTCTGCTACCTTTTTACGGCCCATTGGCTTTACCGATTTTGACGAAATTTCGTACAGAGGTAGTTAGAGGTAGAGTTCCTAACGAGTTCCCAAGGGATTTTTTAAGAGCTTAATCACATACACTAAATTGCAGGCATCATCTACTTCCTACAAAGACAGTTTGCATCCTGGAGATGGCATAGTACGAGTAGACTACTTTCTATCCCAGAAAAGCAAAGAATTCCCACGGGATTTTTAATAATATAAATTCACGCGACCGACGTGGGCACCATCTAGTCTAAAAAGTAATAAACAAAAGTTAACCAAGCAGACTATAATTATAACACAATAATTACAATTACAAGCCATACGATTGTGACATTTGAAAGAACAAATAATTTGATTATTTTTAACCTCCGACCAAAAAAGAGGGATGTTATAAGTTTAACGTGTGTATCTGTGTGTCTGTCTGTGGCATCGTAGCTCTCAAAAGAAAGAACCGATTTTATTTTTTTTTGAAAGGTGGCTTGATCGAGAGTGTTCTTAGCTATAATTGAAGAAAATCGGTTCAGACGTTTGAAAGTTATCAGCTCTTTTCTAGTTTTCTTATTGAGGTTTTTGTTTCGGGGTTTTTTTAAATTTTGAGTTATAATTTTTGTTCTTTTCACCACCGCCAACGTTTTGGCAAAGTACCTACTTACCAAGTCTACTCATAGCCACCTGTAAAACTGAAAAATTGATTTCAAACAATAGAAGCAAAGCGCTTTACAGTAATATATTAGAACATTGTGCAGATTTATTGCTCCATTTGAACTTCCTAACAATGTAATTTAATAAAACTTCCTTCTTGAATATTTACGAGAGCTCGTTACAAATCACAATGAGGATTTTCACCACGCATTTATTTTTACAAAAGTAATGTGCTGCCATATCTTTTCATTCAACTTATTCATCACTATTCACTACCACTGGTAGGCGTAGGGCGGATTGTGTGGTGATACGCTTGAGGGAAATCTTGTCCAGCCGTGGGCGCAAACAGACTGAGCAATTGATTTTATTTTATTTTATTTTATTTATTAGGACTAACAAACAGTAGCACGCTTTGATTGATTATTTCTGAATATTTATAAACTTCCGGACAATTATTAGACAAGTCTTAACCCGAGATACCTACTTGTTCATAGCCGGAACCGGTTGCGCACATCACTAGCATTCGTTCCTAAACGTTTTATAATACCTACTAGAACTGCTCAGTTTAATTGTAGCAATGATTTTTATCTTAAAAGTGGCGGCAGGCAGCGCACCGAAAACAGCTCGGACGCAACCTCGTTAAAATAAAACAATACATTGATTTTTTTTAATAAAATGCTGTAAGTATAATAAAGTATAAAAAAGTACTGTGAACGTAACAGCTCTTAACCCCCCTAGAATTTGATTTAAGTCTGTTGATCTGTGTTGAATATTCCAAATCTGCTATCTATCAATCGCAGCATTCACCCTTTTCAACGAATTTTTCAAAACATATTTTTAAAAGAATTTTAAAATTTTACTGTTGAAAACAGTCATATAAAAGCAACGAAAAACAAAAATCTAACGCAGTCGTTCCCGGCTCAGCTGTTGTTCAGTGTCCCGTTGGAACATGTAAAATATTTGAAGCAAGCACACGTCACAAGTATGCAAGACACTTGTTTTTAATATAACTGTCTCGTTTAAAAATACTTAGTAATATGTGGTAATATTATTTCATAGTTTTCATATGTGGGTTAGAAAAGTTTGAATCTAGAACAGTATAGAGTGTATTTATATGATGTTGACAGTTATTACAATATTAAATAATTAGCCTCGCATATTTTCATCATAATTTGTATTTTTTCCGTATAATATTATGTTCATATAGCTGTTTTTCAATTTAAATGTTGCTTACTTATTTACAGCATCGCCAATTCCTACTTGGTTTAAAACCGATTCACACCAAGCACGTACGCGGAGTGACGTGCGTGAATCCGTAGACATAACTGCACGCATTAACAGGGCTCTCTCCGTCACTCGTTTCATACAATCGTAGTTCCAATTTCATTTGAATATTAAGCAACCAAAGTCCATGTAGAAACTAATGTCTGTGTCTGTGGTGTTTTAGATTTTTCTAAAAATATATAGTTTTAAAATTACAGGGGCTCAAAGATTTGTATGAAAATTTTTAAGACTGCGTAACTTTGAAACCGAATATTTTAACAGAAATCTGGAAAACCACAGACATAGATAATAGTTTCTAGAATATGTCTGCAAAATTTCATGAACTTTGGTTGCTTAGTATTCAAATGAAATTGGAACTTCGATTGTATGAAACGAGTGACGGAGACAGCCCTCTTAAACGTTCACGCCACGCAAGCGGTATGCCATGTCTCATACAGTTCCATACATCACAACGCAATGGTACGCGCTACGTCTACGCTTACGCGACGTATACGCGGCCTGTGTGGCCGGCGCTTTAACCTGAAGTAGACAGGAAAAAAGGAAGGAAATCCTGTAATTGATTATTATTACAAGGAAAAACATTTATATGAAGAAGATACTTTATTTTCTTTTCAACATAATATGCTTTTTTGAATACCTTTCAAATACTTATGTAAGCACTTAAGTCGTACTAATTTAAATAATTTTAATGTACCAACGTCCCAATGTTGTTCACTAATTATAATTATTTATTGCTTCAAAAATATAGCGGAATATCTGCCTGCAAGGTCCTACATTTATTTATACAAACCTTGAAATATTTTATAATGTATGAAGAGTTACTTGCCGAAATGTTACGGGCATTATCGAACACTCTGTAATATGTACCTATTACATTATGTAATATATACTTATTATTTCAATATAAGCAATATACTGCACATGAAACCTTAACCTAAACATGCTTTTAAAAGGTGCAGATAGGTACTTAGGTATAGAAGTTGGTGGAATAATTTAAATAAAGATATAATTAAACAATTAAAAGAAACCGCTTGACCCATTCACATGCACACTGATACAACATTATATTTGCGTTAGTTTTCTTATGTATTAATAATTAAATCGAAGTCCAGAACGAACATAAAAATTATGGAGTCAAGTTTTATTATTGTATAATTTGTATGATTAATAATCCATACTAAAAACAAAATTATATGTATATACATTATACAGTTAGTACAGGACGTAGGTATTGTATGTCCGTCTCCGGGATGCTATCTCTGTTCCAAATAAGATTAAAATCAATTATGCAGAGGTGAAATTCAGAGGAGTACAAAGATAATAAATATACAGATATAATGCTATAATTTGTAACCAATAAAAATTAGGACATTTTTTTCCAATTAACTCAGAATCTTAGGTAAATTGAGATCAAGCATGGGATAAAATAAAGGCTTTCGAGCACCTTTTGAGTCACTACTGCATCGATGGTTCAGCTATTGTGCTCTACGATTGTGTTACGAAAAAAAATCGTTGTGGCGCGTTGCTACGATTCTTCATCGCTGAACGCGTCGCTACGATTATTTTATCGCGACTGGTACACGGGACAGCGATACAGCGACACCTCGCTATAATTATATGGCGACTTTTTAACAACTATAATATACTATTACATAATATAGTTACTGTATCACTGCAATAAGTCACTGTGGATGAAAGCCCTTAAGATTAGTTTGCTGCCAGGCACGCCACTTCGTTTCCCAGTTCTAAATAGGTAACCTCCATCATTTTATGAACTCTGTCCAAGAGTTCTGGCAAGTCGTCCATTGTTAATC
This sequence comes from Maniola jurtina, assembly GCF_905333055.1. Classification (NCBI taxonomy): domain Eukaryota; kingdom Metazoa; phylum Arthropoda; class Insecta; order Lepidoptera; family Nymphalidae; genus Maniola; species Maniola jurtina. The sequence continues at coordinate 10,414,672 of NC_060032.1, forward strand.
CCTTAGTAGGCACAGGTTCTAAACACTGAATTATCGCGCGACCTGAAAGTAGAGAACTGGTTTTTTTTTCACCTTTAACTTTGCGAATAAATATGTATTTACTAAGCAATAGTAAAAAAGCTAGAATTCGTATTTTGATTGTAAAAAAAAATTAAGAACACGTCATGTAATCTACTGTTACAAAGGGCCAATTTTTCGACGCCTGATGTAGAGTTGTAGGCATGAGGAGAATACAATAGCTAGTTTATTACATTTTATTCTTTATGAATGTCTTATTATTGGTTTTTTTATCTTATTATTTGGCCAAATGTAGTTAAATTGATAATTTATAATTAAACCTACTGAAATTAAAAAATTACCATTGTTAAAAATACGTTTTTCTCCATCTAAGAAATAGTAGGGTGATGTAACCACTGGTATGATTGGAGCTTGACAAGCAATCGCCAAGTTAAAAGCACCCTTTTTAAAAGGCTGCAGTTTATCACAAGTTTTATTCCTCGTTCCTTCGGGATACATCCAAATTTTTGACTGAAATATAACAATATTAAAACCTTTTCAGAATAATCATAAATTTATAGTAATAGTGCATAGGTTTAGATTTATTATCAGGTTGTATCGACACAGCAAACTACAATAATTGCTATTTCCCCAATGTAATAATAACAAAGTCCGCGCTAGCACTCCCTATTATTTACCATATTTTTGAACAGAATATCGGCCTCTGCTTTTAAGATATTGCGGGCGGCTTCAGGGTTCCTTCTATCGATGAAAATGCATCCATTAAGATAAGCAGCCAACCCGAACGGGAACAAATACAGAATTTCTTTTTTGCACACGGGCGCCGTTTTCGGGGCGACATGGCATACGCTAAACATACCTACAATCAAACATTGTATAATTATTATTATTTAGTTTCACAGATTCATGTAATGTACCTACTTCAAAAACTAACACCTGATTACTTCTCGTAATTGCACAGACACATACCCATTCCCCACCATAACTGTCGCCCAGATGCAACCTGGTTGTTTTCTTATATTCCATTACAAGTGAGATCAAGGCCTTGATGGACTCACACACCCACTGTTATCTGATTAATGGAAAAGGGTTACAACCCTCAGTATTGAGGAATACGACACAGAGAGAGAGAATATTAGCATGTGAAAACCCTTACCTAGAATATCAAGAGCAGACTGATGGTTTGCTACTACAATTGCACCTGTTTCTTCTAAGAGAATTTTTTCATTTCTGTGTTCCCATTTTACTCCTAATACCTTTGACACATGTTGCATTATCCGTGCCATTAAACTGGAAAATGAAAAACTTTACCATAACTACAATTTCGTCAACTTAGATTTTTTTTTAATAAGTAGGTACCAATTAAACATCCTTATAGGTAATTATTAGCTTGACAATAATGATGAGTGATGATGACATAGGTTTTTAAAAATTCCTCGGGAACTCTTCGTTTTTCCAAGATAAAAAGTAACTTCTGTCAATTCAGGGTAGGTATATACCTAACTATTATATCTCCATTCCCAGCCAAATCGATTCAGTCATTGTAGCGTGAAGGAACCAAACATCCTAACTTTCATATTTATACCTTACTAGCCGATGCCCGCGACTTCATCCGCGTGGATTTAGGTTTTCGAAATCCCGTGGGAACTCTTTGATTTTCCGGGATAAAAAGTAGCCTATGTGCTAATCCAGGATATTATCTATCTCCATTCTAAATTTCAGCCAAATCCGTTCAGTAGTTTTTGCGTGAAGGAGTAACAAACATACACACACACACACCACACACACACACACACACACACACACACATACAAACTTTCGCCTTTATAATATTAGTGTGATATTTAAAAGTAAGATAACATGAATTTTGAGTCTTGACCTTATTTTGAATTCGGTCAAAACCTCCAAATCTCTTCTAAGAAAATATTAGTGTTGTAATAAACATAAATGAATATGTAGCCAACCGTAAGATTTAGGTATTAGGTAATAATATTATTAAGTATAATGAGAAAATAATTCATTCTGGATGGTTTTTTTGCTTGTATGTATTTTGTGGTTTGTGTATTATTTTTTATCAGTTAGTAGGTAGATACCACGGTTGTCTCTAAGAGGGTTTACAGAATTCAAAAGAATTCAAAACTACATAAATTCAGGAATAATAGACGGGAAAAAATCTACCTACTACTTACTTTCCATTCCTGAGGTCTCTTGGACGGATAGCTAGATACGGTAACAATACAGCAGAAACAATCTGTGAGCTGACGATGTAGAAACCGAATTTAGCGTAATAAATCACATAATCTGGCAATTCACACAAAACAAATTTCCAAATAAGGTACACCACTAATGAATAAAAAATGTAAACGTGAACATCCCACATTGTTCCCTTTAACAAGTAGATAAATAAATAATTGGTATTTCAACAAACACAAGTTTTTTTTTATTTCTTTTCCCCTCAATTTTTAGCACTTGTTTATTGGATATTCTAACAGTGAATGTTATTATTTTTGTTTTGCGTCAGCCACAAACAAGTTAATGAATGTTGTTCTTGTAAACCTTGTAAACTTCCTCGCTTAAGGTACAGTTTCGAGCAAAGCATCTCTGGCGTGCGTCAACGTATCATCATTATTATCATCATTACCAGCCGATGACGTCCATGGCTGGGCACAGGTCTCTTGTAGGAACTTCGAGCTTTCTGCGACTCGTTTGATGCCGTCTGTCCATCTGAAAATGATGTCTTATTCTTTTAAAATATACTAATATACTTAATATAAGAAAATTACCACAATGACGTTAAGTATATCTATCTACGTTGCACTCGTGCGAAGCCGGCGCGGGTCGCTAGTGCCTTTTATGGCTCCGAGTTGCGTCTTGCAACTATGCGAGGTCTAGACCTTGCAGGAATTAACTTTGGATCTAACTGTGGTGCTGGAATTGTACCTTAAGATTCATTCTTGATAACATACCTGAGACAACAATAAATGATTTGATGAAAATGATAAAAAATACTAACTTGTTAGTGATTCAAATTAAATACAGTTTGTACAAAGCAGTCTTATCACTTATGTTATGGTGATAAACTGTGATAGCCTAGTGGTTAGGACGTCCACCTCGGTTATAGCTTCGATAGGTTCGATCCCGGGCTCGCAACTCTAACTTTTCGAAGTTATGTGCGTTTTAAATAATCAAATATCCCTCGCTTTGACGGTGAAAGAAGACATCGTGAGGAAACCTGCATGCCTGAGAGTTCTCTATAATGTTCTCAAAGGTGTGTGAAGTCTGCCAATCCGCACTTGGCCAGCGTGGTAGACTATAGCCAAACTCTTCTCACTCTGAGAGGAGACCTGTGCTCTGTAGTGAGCCTGCGATGTGTTATCATGATGATTATTATTACGCACAATGCAAAATTGATATGTCCACGGCAAAAATTCACTGCACAAAACAGATGTTAAATAAGCGATACTTACTCATTTTATTATTTTTTTATAAACCGTTAATATTAATAAAGAAGCTCCCTCCGAGCAATCCGTGAAGCTGTTCAATTTTATAACCGCCTACAATTTAAACATTCATAAAGTTTGCAGCTATCGTGATTGCTGTTTCATATTCAACGATCACTTCGTTCGAAATGTTTACATCAACTTGTATGGGAATTGACGTGTGGTATATTCTGTACGTAATTCATTTTTCCGTTTGCCTGATTTCTCTCAGTACGGTACATTATAATTATGTCGCATTCACATTTCGCCACCTCAAACTATTCGAGAAGTATGAGTAATAGACACATCAGTCAATGTACCTAGTAGGGGTTCTTTCTGCCAATTATTTATCATTGTACTATCGCTTTCCCTTCTCTAACATCTTCTATCTCTTGTCTTCTTATCTCTTTTAATCTCATCATGATTAACCCTTCGCTGGCCCAGTTCTGAGCAAGGGTCTCCTCTCAGAAAAAGAAGAGTTTAGGCCATATAGCTTGGCATATATTTAAATATCTACTTATTATGAAACAAAATTGCAATCCTCTTATACCTGCTATTTGCTTAGAAGTTGTAAAGTTCTGTATGGTATTCAATGAGGTTTAACCCTCGTTTAATTGCATATTTCCGCATGGTAGGTAGGTATTTATAGGTACCTAGGTCCAGTGGCTTGCAGCTTATAGAGGTATAAAAGTACTGCCTACCCTAGTTGTACTAAATCATAACTTATTTTCCATTATGACCTGCCTGAAAATAAGTTCATACCTTAATGCTTACCCTGGCTATAAGACCTGTGCACGCCACTGCCTACTTCTGTACGCACAACAGACGGAAACGTTTAAGTGCGGAAACCAGCCCAGAGAAAAAGAAGATATACCTAAACAAATTGCAAAATAGAACGTAGGACTACGTCGAAACACCAGATATTTCCAACAGGATATGAGTAATGTGGGTAGAACCGCGTGCTGCAAAACTTGATTTGTGAAATTTGAACATGTTTGTTTGAGAAACACGAATACAGGGCACTCTACCATTACGCCAGGTTCATACGAGTAGTTTCAAAGTTCAACGCTTATTGCAATCGAAACTTTGGAAAGTCCATAATACCTATACCTGAGTGCTGAAATTGTGTTAGATACTGTCGGCAGATTTAAGTACATTGCAATGGTGCAATATTATGGACATTTTAGAGATACTGCACAATATAAGGATAAGTAAGTAGTTAAGTACAATATTTTGCCTTTGGATGGCCTTATAATTTTAACTTCAGTTTAGGTTAGTCACTACTTCATTAGTTTCCATAATAATATTTTGGATAATATTTTGCGTGTAAACTTTAACATAATATTTTAGTAGATATGCTACTTTGGAAAGCTAATAGGTATAATAATAAAATTAATAGCTTCAATTTATCATGATTTCATTAATAATAATTTAACATGGTTGTGTACCTAGCCTAGAATAGAATGATAATATAGGTAAGTATACCCAATTATTTCAATGGAAATTAAATCAACGTTGTCTAAACAATTGCTGTAAATAAATAAGAAATTTGAATCAAAACAAATAATGACTTTTCAATTGAATTATATAACCAATATATCAAATAACTTCGAGAAAGCATGGAAAAGCAATTTCAGTTCTAACGTTAAACAAACAATAAAAGTAATTGAATTCGAAGTCGCCATCTAGAACTCGATGAAGTGCCCCGGCTCTGATAATAAGAGCTTTAAACATTACTCTGAGTTTTTTCGCTGTTCGCCATGATTGCTGTTTATTGACTGACAAATTGATTTACGTGGTTATAATTAATATATAATATATTGTGGTTATAATAGGTAGGTACCTATTTTAATAGTATGTTGTAGATGTATAAGCACTGTAAAAGTATGGCTTAGCCATTTATGTTATGTTCATTATTTCTATATGACTTAAACGTTAGGTAGGTACCTATAAGTAGTTACGAAATAGTTCCACGAACATTAGATGTCCAAAATATACCTACTTTTTACCATGATCTAGAGTTTGTAGAGTCAGAGCTTATAGAGTTACATATTTGGTTTTTATTGTTTGTGTTAAAAGGTCCCATGGCTTATGATGCGCATCACAAATCGAAGCTCAGCTAGGGGCTTAACTTTTTAATAGTTAAAGTACATTATGGACTTGTGAGTTTTATCAGCCGACTTTACCTATATGAAATATTTTTGGTGGGATAATGATTCGACTCAAGTAATTACCTCAATATCTAAATAACTCAAAGGTGAAATGAAAATATTATACTGTAAGTACTAATAATACGTTTATGATATTTATATCATAAACGTATGATTTTGATTTTTATCAGCCGACTTTACCTATATGAAATATTTTTGGTGGGATAATGATTCGACTCAAGTAATTACCTCAATATCTAAATAACTCAAAGGTGAAATGAAAATATTATACTGTAAGTTAACTACTTTACTGTTTACTGTATTAATACGTTTATAATTTCACCTGAATTCAAGTAGGTACGAGTAGGTATATTTGTCTAGTGCCAACTGCATAGAGGCAAAGTTGCTACATTAACTTTGTTGTTCCATAGGGAGCTTCCTCTGCCAAGCTATCTACAAACAAAGCTTGTTGGGGACACATCAAACGATAATATTGTATTCCTAACCATAATGCTAGGTACTCCGTAGTTTTGTCTGCTATTTCATCGCCGTCATCATGATCTACTCATCGCCAGCTCACGTAGAGCATGGGTCTCTTCTAAGAAGGAGAAGGGTTTGGCCATAGTCCACTACGCTGGCCATGTGCGGATTGGCACACAGATTGTCTGCTTCTTCATCATCATCATCAAATTCAAATCCATTCAAAATATTTTTATTCAATTAGACTTTTACAAATACTTTTGAATTGTCAAGAGCATTTACCACTGGTTCAGAATGCCTTTCCTACCGAGAGGAACCAGCAAGAAACTCGGCGGTTGCTCTTCATGCGGTGTTTATTGCATCCGACTAATAGAAATGTTACCGCCATGTTATGATTTGTGACCTCTAAGCTAGAAATACCTATTGATAGTTTGATTAAATACTTGAGTAGGTAATATATTTCTAACAAAATTTTTACATAATCCATTGAAAATATATTAAAATAATGTAATATTGAGTCAAAATAATATTATACGTATTTAGTTACAACGCCACAACATGGCCTATACCTGGATAATGCAATGATTGAACGAGGAAACTAGAACTTATTTAATAATTAAATTGCAGCTTTTAGTTACGTATGATAAACAAGTTACTTCAGATTTGGCTCACCCGTGAATATTTAAATATGAAAGAGGATTTAGTTGGGCTTTCGCTAGCGTAGTGGGTGTTGAGTCCCGACTCTGGAGAAGGATTACAGTACTGGATTCGTACCAAAGTTCCGGCTATTTCATGGCTCCTAGTTGGTTATTTATAGTTACCTACCTACTGCTTCTATAAAGACAGAGAAATAAATAAATACATCAATATCTGTGCTAGATTTTTTTACTAAGGTTTTTTTTTGTTACGCTCAGTGTTTGGAGGACAAATAAATTAGTAGGTATGTGAAGAAATAAAATTTATTTTCACCTATTTACTTGTACTAAATTTAATTAATAAAATAATACTGTTAATTTTGAGTATTTACTTTTATGTAATACTAGCCGATGCTCGCGACTTCGCCCGCGTACACACACACACACATACAAACTTTCGCCTTTATAATATTAATGTGATTTCCAGTTAAAATTCAAATCGTTACTTTGTAATTATTCGAATGGACATTTTCGAAAGCAAAAAGAGGCGTTTTTTTTTAAATGACCCAACTATCACAAAAGACTAAGTGTATCACCGACCCTATAAGTATTTTCATAAAGAAAAGGGCGAATTCTGTAACACAAGTAAGGAATCGTTGAGTCGGTAAAATCCGGATATGAGAGCGATGGTATTGGCTTCGCCGAGTGCTAGTTTCCGTCAGGCTTCCGGCGCGAGGGGCGGCTAATATTATCTAGCAATATAAGATTAACCGATACTGACAGATACTTGGCAAGGAAATATTCTCACAGGAACGAGAATGTGAATGTACTTCAACATTCTTGACAACTTTCATTTTAACCAGAGTGAACTAGAGTGAGGGAACTCCAAGTTTGATCCTGAATCAACGATATGTCTTTAGGCTATGGGTGACTTAAAATCAAAGAAATATAGGCTGTACATTAGACTACCTAGCGTCAAAGATAGGAACATTTGACGCCTGCCAGTGACGTCGAAGCCTTATCAACATTTTGTTACAAGGAACCTATCTGTCGTAAACTGAGCTTAAACTTTGAAACAAGTAAGTAGAGTTTATGAACACAAAATCTATTAAAATTAAAAATACCTAATTCATGTATCATAATAAATAGAAAGGGTTGTTACTGGGGATCTAGGAAGTAGGAACCTTAGACGAATAAATACTCGTAGGAACCAATTGATACTAATTCTTACTTATTTTTTTCAAATCCACTCAGTTTAAAGTTGACATGAGTGAATTCGTAAAATTACAAATTAAATGGCCAAGGATTACAGGTAGCCATAGATGGCCAGCTATAATCTGTTTAGAGTTTCCGAAAAAAGTTGAAAAGCACCCTTACAATACTTTCGCTTTGGATGTGTCTATGTTTAAAAAAAAAATAAGAATAATACATTTATTTCCCTGAGAAAGATAAGTAGCAATGGAAGAAGCCATAAGGCATAAATACATATGAAATTTATCCTAAGAAGAAGATTCATTTGCCTAAATACCTCAACTTTAGCGACGAGCGACGCCCGATGTTCGTTATACTGTGACGCTATACGACTTTTCATGAATAATTGAATATTATATCACGCTTTCAGCAATTTTCTTGCCACTTACGAGCAAAATAAACTATGCAAAACAGATGCCACACTGTGCACCTTAAAATAGATAACTACTTAAGTAAGGTTAGGTTTTGGTGGTAGGTAGGGGAGATTGTGTATAATGTATAGATGATCAATGGTCATGATCAACTCATCACCGGCTACATAGTAGTTACTCTCCTCTCAGAATGAGAAGGGTTGGGTCATAGTCCAAGTGCGGATCGGCAGACTTCACACACCTTGAGAACTTTATGAAGAGCTCTCAGGCTTGCTTGAAGCTCACGAAGCTTTAATATTTAATTGATAATAAACAAGTGTAAATTAAAAATTTATAACACCCCCGACAAGTGAAGGTTACAGTGACTAGAAAAGAGCTGATAACTTTCAAACGGCTGAACCGATTTTCTTGGATTATAGCTAAGAACTCTCTCGATCAAGCCACCTTTCAAACAAAAAAAAAACTAAATTAAAATCAATTCATTAGTTTAGGAGCTACGATGCCACAGACAGATACATACGTCAAACTTTAAACACCCCTCTTTTTGGGTCGGGGGTTAAAAACGCACATAATGTCAGAAGAAAGTTCTTACATATTAACTACATACTTCTCCTCCTATAATATGAAACAGTGACTTATCTATTTAGAGGGTATCTATACTAATAAATAAAATTGGAGTGTCCGTCTGTAATTTCGAAATAACTACCGCATATTAAGGTCATATGGTTATTTGAACGATACTATAACTGAATCACACGTTTTTAAAATTTTTGTCTGTCTGTCTGTCTTTCTGTCTGTCTGTCTGTCTGTCTGTCTGTTTGAAAAGGCTAATCTTGGGAACGGCTGAACCGATTTTGACGAGATTTTCACAGACAAGTAGAGAATTGACCAGGGAGTAACATAGGCTACTTTTTTAACCGTTTTTCAAAAAGGGAGTTGTGTTTTTCTACCTATGTACACCGAAATCTCCGAGATTTCTGAACCGATTTGCGTCATTTCTTTGAACTTTGCGACATTGTTTCATAAAAAATTTGGAGTCCAACTCATCAATCCTGATGCTGCAGGGGATCTGACCAATCCACGCGGGCGAAGCTGCGGGCATCAGCTAGTTTAAAATAATTGCTTCAAAAACATTTTGGCAATCATATATCCTGCGTGTAGGTATTGGTAGTGGTCAGTGGATCAAATACCTACTGCATACCTAATTATTCAAAGAAGAAAAAAAGAACGCTTTCGTCTCCGAAAGCAACCAACAGGCTTAAGCAATATGGACAGGCTTAGGAAGACAACAGTTTCTGTAAACTTTACTCTACGAACCTGTGAAAACCCTGCTTCGATACCCATCACAAAAAGTCTTATTCCAATTTTCGAAGAAAGTTATCAAAAAGGGATTCACAGATAACGCAGGTGCCAATTATTTTGCCCCTTTTCTCGACTTGGCATTGTACAAATAGGTAAAAGGATTTACAAGAATTCGATACGAAACACAAATGAAGCATATTCGCCCTTTCGTAATATTGTATCCTTCACCTTGGATTACTTACCTCGTTATTTTGCTTTAACAATCTATCTAATAAGTTACATCTAGCTAAACTGACTGAAAAATAAAATAATATCGTATCAAAAAACTTAGTTTTTTTCTTGCCTAAGGCAGGAAGAGGTGTCGTAAATAAGCTGAAATTAACAAAATTTAGAACTAATCATTTCTATCTACAAACTGTGGGTCCGGATTTGGCTGAAATTTGGAATGGAAGTAAAAAATATTATCCTGGATTAGCACATAGGCTACTTCTTATCCCGGAAAATCAAACAGTTCCCACGGGATTTTGGAAAACTTAAATCCATGCGGACGAAGTCGCGGGCATCAGCTAGTATGTTGATAAATATAAATACTTAATTTTATTTATTAGTATAGATTGGAATTTATTTATTTCCAGACTATATACCGTAAAACCCGATTGTCAGTGTGTTGCGCAATTATCCCTAGTTCAGTTTCAGAGAATAGACAGCTCATTGGAACGGCTAGGCTAAAGTGTTCCCTACTTGTGCTGTCACGAGCTGTAAGCCTACTCTACATACTGTGACATCTTTTGTACGGAGCCCTTCAGTTGAAATCGGCTTCAAGTAGGTATGGCTGAATTGCATGCTTTTCTGGTTTTGTTTAATGTGATTAAATTATTATTAATATCACTACCTATCACTACCCATTATTATAAATGCGAAATTGTGTTTGTTTGGTGGTTTGTTGATTTGTCCTTCAGTCACTTCACAACGGAGCAACGGATCGACGTGATTTTTGCATGGGTATAGTTAAAGACCAGGAGAGTGATATAGGCTACTTTTATCCCGAAAAATCAAAGAGTTCCCACCGGATTTTTAAAAACCTAATTCCACACGGCCAAATTCGGAAATCATCTAGTTAAATATAAAAATGTGTTTAAGTACAGAAATTTATTGATTTTCACCGATCGGAAATGGTTGGACCGGTAATATTCTTATAATTTATACATCTGCTTCCATTAGAGAGGGAGGCCGGGACGTGAGGGTTTGTGAATAGAGGCAAAAATATCGCGTTATCGTGGTCCGCTGTCAAAACAACGCTATAAATATTATCTACCCGACCGTTTCCCTTTCTTTTGAGGATTTTACTTACTTTACATATTTTGTAGTCCTCTAAAGGTAGAGCTTGGGTTGGTTACGGTAACCTTCTCTTAAACGCTATCCCATGGATTCTACGAAACAACAAGTAATAATTTAAAAAAAAAGTGCTGCCATATTGATATTTTTCAAAAATTCAGAGCCACTGTCACTCGAGATGATGTATGAATTCTAACGATACCAATCTGTTCAGTCATTTATAAGACTAATGGTGATATAAAGAAACTTACCTAATATATGAACCCTGAAAACTTTAACACTCCTTTATTTGAACAGTAGTGTTAAAAGCAAAGTCCTAATGATAATTTGAAAAGCTAACACTGCAAACGCTCGTAAAAACAATTTTCTATACCTATTACCTATAAATAACAATTTCAAAGTAACAAGAAGCCTAAGTATTCTTTCATTTTCTTTCTTTTTTCACTGAAAGCTTTTACAAAGCTCGACACCTAATACCCGTAGAGTATTAACTAATGGGTTTTTGTGATTTATTAATTAGGTGGAACCTTGCTTATCTTATTTTATGCACTTAGTTTAAGTTACTAGTTGTTGCCCACAACTTTTCCCGCATAAGATTCAGTTTTACAAAATCCCGTGGGAACTCTTTGATTTACCGGAACAAAAAGTATTTTTCCCCCGAGATGCAAGTAATCTCGGAACCAAATTTCGTCAAAAATAGTTAAATTAATGAGCCGTAGAAAGCCTACAGACAGACAGACAAACACATTTTCACATGTTTAATATTATAGTGTTGATTTGATATAAAAATAGCATAGAATCATCAAATATTTAACTAGTTAACTTACCATTCACAATAAGCCGCTAATTTCTATGATGTAAGCGTATACATTGGTAGGATATGGTGTTTTAGTACCTACGGAACTTCTATATATTTTTATATCGATGACAGCCTAATGTCAATGACAAAACCCACGCAGTTTTAGCTCCTACTTTCCTACTCGGCATAATACCATATAGTTCAGTCAATATGCAAGGAATAATTAGATGCCCTCCGAAAAAAGACCTACCGTAATTTGACATAATGTATCGTTAGGGGGGCATGTCAAGAGGTCACAGGAAAAATAAAAAGGTCGTGCTGATTGCTGATTTTGAGAAATTCAAAAAATGAATAAAAAAATTTTGAAATGCTTTTTTCTTGGAAACTATTAGTTTTAGGAAAAAGTTTTTTAAATAAAAATGTAGAGGGCATTGCGAACTACATTTTTTGTCATTGGAGTGACGTCATCCGACTTGAAATACAAAAAGTAGAGGGCGCTAATGGATCAAAAAAGTGTTTCAACGCTATTTTCGATAGGAAAAAATGATTTTTTTATAATAATGTAAATTGAAAAGTTGTTCGTCACAAAATTAGCTACAAATTTTATTTAAACAAAATTTTTATAAAACTTACCGTTCTCGAGGTACAGGTGAAAAAGTGCAACGTTATCGCATTTTAACTAAATGAAAAAACAAAATTGTCGAAAAAATGTGTTTGTTTCAAAAGAAAGAAATAAACGTGATGCAAAACATAGATAAATTCACCTAAGTTCAAATTTTTGTTAAACAAAAGTTCAAATTTTTTGATAAAAAAGTAAGAAAACAATTACTGCTATTTCATTTGAATTAGAACAAAAATTAAAATTTGAAGTAAATCAAAAATTTATAACACCCCCGATAAGTGAAGGTTACAGTAACTAGAAAAGACCGAAAAGACCTGATAACTTTCAAACGGCTGAACTGATTTTCTTGGACTATTCCGCGCCTACTATCTAAAGTATCTGAGTTTTCCAAAACATCATTTTCAAAAAGATTTTCAAATAAATAATTATGTATTTAGGCAACGTCCATCTTGACAGCTTGACATTTGTCAATTGACATAATATTATGAACCTAACGGTTATCTAACCTTCTTTTCTACAAGAAAACTAGAAAAGAGCTGATAACTCTTAAACGGCTGAACCAATTTTTTTGGATTACAGCTAAGAACACTCTCGATCAAGCCACCTTTCAAACAAAAAAAAGTAAATTAAAATCGGTTCATTCGTTTAGGCGCTACGATGCCACAGACAGATACACAGATACACAGATACACAGACACACAGATACACAGACACACAGATACACAGATACACACGTCAAACTTATAACACCCCTCTTTTTGGGTCGGGGGTTAAAAAAGATAAAAACTGAATGGCATGAGAACTGTGCAACGGCACGGTACATAATGTACAATTTGTACACTTCGACAAGTTCCAGCTCGAAAACGGTAAGTTTTATAAAAATTTTGTTTAAATAAAAGTTGTAGCTAATTTTGTGACAAACAACTTTCCAATTTACATTATTATAAAAAAATCATTTTTTCCTATCGAAAATAGCGTTGAAACACTTTTTTGATCCATTAGCGCCCTCTACTTTTTGTATTTCAAGTCGGATGACGTCACTCCAATGACAAAAAATATAGTTCGTAATGCCCTCTACATATTTATTTAAAAAACTTTTTCCTAAAACCAATAGTTTCCAAGAAAAAAGCATTTCAAACTTTTTTTATTCATTTTTTGAATTTCTCAAAATCAGCAATCAGCGCGACCTTTTTATTTTTCCTGTGACCTCTTGACATGCCCCCCTAACGATTCATTATGTCAAATTGCGGTAGGTCTTTTTTCGGAGGGCAATTTGCAAATTGACTGTACTAATAATCCTAAATTGATTGGCGGTATAATGTTCTTACCGGCCGTGTTCATATCCATAATTCTTGTACTTCCATTCTTTCATAGACCATACTTATAATATTATTAATGCGTCTGCCTGTCTATCTGCTAGCTTTTTACGGCCCATCCACTTAACCGATTTTGATGATTTGGTACAGACTTAGACTACATAAACTACTTTTTATCCCGGAAAATCAAAGAGTTCCTATGAGATTTTTAAAAACCTAAATCCACACGGCCGTTGTCGCGGGCGTCATTTCATCATGCCTATCCTCGGCTCACTACTGAGAACGGCTCTCCTCTCAGAAGGGTTTCGGGTTGGGTTGGGTTACCACGCTGGCCAAGTGCGGATTGGCAGACATCACACAGAATAAGAACATTATAAAAGAAAACTCTCAGGCATGCAGGTTTCCTCAGAATGTTTTCCAACAACTGATATACTTATTCAATTTCGTAAAACGCACATGACGTGCCCGGGATCGAACTCTCGGGATTCGGAATAGGAGGTGGACGTCATACCACTAGGCTATCAGGCTCTGAACTGCATCTAGTCTAGTGATACTATAACTCCAATCTATAAGTTTAATAAATATTAAAATCGTCTGCTGTCGCATCAGGAGCCTCGACACGCCACGATACTGCAATTTGTTTGTATATTCTGTACTCCATATCTTAACCCTCACTCTTTAATGAGAGAGCAAAACTTCACCAAGAAGTGGGACTTAAATATCTAGACTAATGATGACGATAATTATGATAGACAAAAATAGTTCTAAAATACATAATCTAGACCGAGTAGTTTGCTAGGTTTTAACGATCTTCCCAAAGCAGTGATAAAGTGGAAGAGCCCGGATTCGATTCCCGGCGAATTGAATTCAGAAATTTTCGATTTCTTAAGTGTGTCAGTTCTGCTCTGGCGTGGGCCATTGCCAAAATCGTATTGCCAAACGATTTAGTATTCTGTGGCGGTACGACCAGCACGACTCCGCGTGGAGAAATTAGGAATAAGTACGGTCATTTCGACTACATCTGGCAAGTGGGTGGAGCACATCTGAGCAAATATTCGAGACGAATAATATGTAGTTAGTATTTGCTCACAACGAACAAATATTCGCGCTGAGCAATGTGAATATTCACATCGAGCAAATATTCATAAATTATCAGTTGGCAGCTTAAAATTCCATGACAAAGTTCAACGCATCCTGAGCATTTAAAATTGGTAAATTATTCTATTTATATTATATAATTATTTATCCTGGTAAATTATTTGACGATTCAAAAGCACTTGTAAAAGTTTATTTGAATAAAAATCTATTCTATTCTATTTACGTGGGAAATGAGGTGTGACGTCGTCCTTGTGATGTGTCGTCACACCTCAAGGGCTCTATTATAGCTCTATGGGTTTAAAATAATTGCCATAGTTACGCAAGTTGAGGTTCGCCTACTTCCATCTTAGTTTGCAATTTGCATCATCACTTCTCACCAGGATCACAGGCTAACTTGATGATTCGTAATACATATATACATACGAGTACCTTCAAAAAATCTAACTTATAATAGCGGTGCGGTATAAAATGAACGTTAATTCGCGAAAGCGGAAAATGGTTTCACGTATAAATTAATACTCATTCCATTAAAACGTGCCATTAAACGGGAGTTAGTGTAAAATAATACAGGTTCCTCCGTTTCTCATTACATTTTAATTTACCTTCATCTTTTACGATCAATACTTACTGGCTGACTACTGACATCCACTGTTGGACATTGGCCTTCCCTATAGAGCGCTACCACACCCGGTCCTCAGCCTTCCTCATCCAGCCACTTCCCGCCAGCCGCTTTATATCGTCGGTCCATCGTGCTGGAGGGCGGTCCACACTACACTTGCTTATACCTGGTCTCCACTCAAGGACTTTCCGGCTCCAACAGCCATCACCTCTACGCAGTAAGATTAGCTTTAACTAATTCTCTTTAAAGGAATATTGGACAACTGGGTGTGGTGGCGGAAAGTATGTCCAACAATGAAATGGAAATGGCTGAAATAATAAAGATAACGATAGGATCAGCGCTATAAACAGTTGAAGCCCTGAATCACCTAAGTCTAGATAGTATACACAAATTGGTAGCGACAGAGCAACACTTCGTTATTCTGATTAAAAATTACACAATACACATACTTTAAATTTTTCAAATAGGTAAATAATACTTACTTACTTTAAAACACATTAAGGTTCTTTAAAAATTTAAATTATAATGTGTAAAAAAAGAATGAAGGGCTTATGATAATTTGTATAATAGGTATTACAATATATTATATTATTATAGGTACAAACAATAAATCAGAATTTCATTCAGAATAATTCAAGGTTCGTTATTTCATTTATTATTCGGGAGTTAGTATCTAAACTAACCCCCGCCTGCCCGCTCGCTACATCGTTCGTAACGCACGTTTCGCGGTAGTGGTGTTGGGATTTGTGTGGTGCTGCGTGGTGTGGTCCGTGTGGCTTGCTTGGTGGCTGGCTTTTCCTGCATGGTTATCAGTGGGAGGGTGGGCGGTGCATGTCGCATGCTGCATGTTGCACCATACCACCACAGATTTCTTTGGTTTGGCGGATTATAGCAAAATAAGCTTTTGGTTCCTTGTATAGGATTCGTTGGCACCCTGCGGGTACGGAACCCAAGAAATTATACTAAATATACCTACACATAATGGAGAATATAATCTTAGAGGCAAAATAGAGGCTAGTAAAGTTGTATTAAACCATCTTTCAAACGAAAAGGGTAAATACCGATCCCAGTAGGTAAACTTCGATTGGAAAAAGTTTTTAAATCGAACTTTCCATTGCACCAAACGGAATCCGGGAGCTATAGGTAAGTAATTGTTCTCTCAGCACTTAGTCCCTATTTGGATTAGAAAGTAATAAAAATAAGTTAGATGTACGTAGGTACCTAGTGTAAAGCTTCTTTAAAAGAGGAGCATTAGATATCTTGATTTATGTTGTAGGTATGGAAGCAGGCGTAACTTTAGTACATAATACGTAGTAGGTACTAGGTACATAATATCACAGAAAGGTGACAGTTTGTGTGTGTGTGTGTGTCTGTGTTTGTTAGGTTTTCTTCATGCAAAAATTAATGGACGGATTTGGAAATGGAGATAGCTTATACTCTGACTTAACACATAGGATACTTTTTATCCCGGTAATTTATGACCATTTTTATATAAGTATAATTATTTTTGCTAAAAATTTTATGATCATCGTTACTAACGCATACTAATCGATTGTGATTGTTAAGCAACGTTGACCCAAGACGGTAACTGGATGGGTGTCCGGCTTTAGAAGTCCGCATTTGCCCTTTTCGTTTCCTCCGTGCCTTGGAGAGCCCATTAAGCCTTCGTCGGTCCCGGTTATTATCACTTACATCTGATAATAACTGTAAATTAACCTAAGAGTCGAAATTTCGTTTTCTAAGTCGGAAGGATCTGGGAACCCACCGCATTATTATGCTAAGATAACTCCTACCATTATAGGATTAATGGAAAAGGGGTTACAACCCTCAGTAATGAGGAATACGACTATAGAGAGAGATGATTGATTTATGAAATTTGACCGTAATATTATAAGATAGATAAAGTGACGTATGTATCCAATTTATTTGCATTTGCAAACAATAGCATATTTCTCGATTTGATAAAGAGAAAAGGTCATCAACATCATAATATTATGAAGTAAATACCAGATATTGAACAGGAAGTCAGATAATAAATAAATAATTAATAATAACATAACTTATCAATATTTATGCATCGTAGGTACCTACCGTAACTACCTAATGTATTTTCTCGAGGCTAAATCAAAACATTTCAGATATCATTGACTGTTTTGCCACGAGGCGCAAGAAATACATTCTTCAGTACTGACAATACGAGTGAAGTTAGCAGCATCGGGCGCATCGTAAAAATGCGTCATCAGCTGCGTGATTGCACTGTGGCAGCAAGAATACCATAAATTCAACCAATCACAACAATTATTGTGATGAATGAGGTGTCAATTCATTCGTTGTAAAGGTCCGGGTGACATAGGCAACATTTTATACAAAAAAATTGACCTAACGGATGTTACAGCAAAAAAGTGGAGTCTCCAAAAAAATTTTTTGCTATTGTATCGAGTGGGATGCCAAATGAAAGAGGAGAAAATTCTGAGCTCATGAATATAAATGTACAAGTAAATGTACATCTTGATACATTTAAATGTATCAAGCGATAGAAAGACAAAATGTATCATGCGATAGAAAAAATATTTCAGCGTTTATTAAGACGATCGCAGTCGGGTTTTAGTTTTCAACTTTATCTTCTTGATCATTTTCGTCTAACATAAAAATATGTAGAGATCTAGACTATAAATGAATTTTATTAGTGTTACGCTCATAAATAGCAGTTTACAAAAGAGCAATATTTCGCATCAGTGCCAGTGGTCCCCATAGTGCTATACTTACTAGTACTAGAAGTCCTCATGAGAGCATTCCATCTGCAATATCATTTTCGCCTGATATAAAACTCAATTTCCATACGACGTTACACAATATTATTGTTTCTTTTATAAAAACAGCTTATACTCGTACCTATCATAGACAAACAGATTTTAGTGGATGCAAGTCCCACGTAACCGTTTCCCCTGATGGAGGGGTATGCGTTAGGCATTTCCTGTGTATTAAAAAAAAAACTTTTAATACTTAAATAAAAGAATAATTATGTATAGTGTTTCGTCGATTTCCACAGATATTCACAGATATTCACGCATTACTTTTTATTGGGTGAACCGTTTTGAATGAAATAAAAATTTGATACTTGCTGAAGAACTGGTGAAGATCATCGGCGGTGAACTGGTCTTTGATAAATAATTCCATGTCACTATATTAGTTATCTTGTATACTTTTATGCTTGTATGAAAATATCATCAATGGTATTGCTTGATGAACAGATTAACGGAATACATTTATTTTTCTCGTAACGAGTAGGTACCTACTCGTTCTCGACGTGACTTGCCAAACAATAAGGTGACACTAATAAAGTAGCTATTTTGTTTGTTTGTTGAGGAAAAGATGTGACCCCAATACTAATTGCAACTGACAGAGAAAGTGAAGAAATTACGGTGCACAACACCGTGGAAAAACCAGCCATGGTTCTTTATAGTTCACGGTGGTTGGTTGGTGGACGGTTCTCCTACTAGTCGACTATCCATTCTAATATTATGAATGTGAAAGTGTGTCTGTCTGTCTGTCTGTCTGTCCGTCTGTCTGTCTGTCTGTCTGCTACTTTTTGATTTTGACGAAATTTGGTACAGAGTTAGCTTATATCCCGGGGATGGATTACTTTTTATCCCGGAAAATCAAATAGTTTCCATGGGATCTTTAAAAACCGAAATCCACGCGGACGAAGTCGTGGACATCCTATAGTCTCTGATTTCATATCTACGTGCGAAATGTAAAGTTGACTTCCTTTCAGACGTTTACGTAACTTATGGATAAATAACTATTGTGGTACCTATAGGTATATTAGCCAATTTGTCTGGAATCTTGACTATCAGAGAATGATATCATTCCACAATATTTCAGGTCAGACCTAATTTTTAGGTTATGGACCTCTACCGATGTCACTCCAATTTAATATTAATTACACTCTGTCTCTCAATTAATTATTATATCGCTATTTTCCTCATAATGTATCCACTTTGTCTCCAGTAATATTATGATAACACCGGATTTCAGTTCTCACTGACAACTCAAAATTCATTGCCAACATTCTTGCCCACAGGTAGGTAAGTAGGTATACGCCAAAAATATCAGCAAAAAAATGATTGAGGTCACAATATTGTTAGAAATGTCACGATTCTGAATTTATTTATTGCCCGGGCCCGGGTGTGGACGGCAAATCGGATTTTGCATAGCGTTTTGCAGTTGTTTTTCTGATGATTCACTTTTTCTAAACAAAATTCAATTTCAGTTTTCAAACTTTCCAATACCCGATGTGCTACTATTTATAATATGTAGTATTTTCTGGGTGAGGAATTTTATTAATTAAGTTATAGTCGTTATAGTCCGATAACAGCAGAGTTCACTAATAACTAGCCATACTAATGTCAGAAGCGAATTTTTTTCCGTTTCAGATAACTCGAATATAATATTACCTTCATAGCTTAGGCTTAATGTTTTTGGGCTTAATTTTTCACTGAAATCTTCAGTGTACCGTACCTATCTAGTTGTTCTCAAACTACAGGTCGTCTAGTTTAATCCTAACTTGAGCTTTAAAAAACATTGAAACATTAATAAATAAAAATAATTGTATTTTAATCATGATTCCAAGTAGTAGATGTAATATAGTTTATTTTAATCATTATTTTAATTATACCTACCTACTGTTTACTTTCGTTCATACTCTAGTGAATGGGGATTTCAGGTTTATTTTTGTGAATGTTTGTTGTTAATTACAATATGTATGGGAATTTTGTTTGGCCAATTTCCGGTTGACTTCATTGGAAGTTATGAAAATTTTACTGGTGTCAATGGAATTAAAAAAAAAAACAATTTTAGGACTGACTCAGAGGATGTAGGTAGGTATAGTGCGTTTCATCGAATAGTACCTATGGCGTTATGTTGGCTCCAAGTCATTGGCACCATATTTGCACAAGAAGACGCAGATTTTGTTTATTTTCATTTGATTTTCCTGAATGAATGAAATGAAAATCAAATGAAAATAAACAAAATCTGCGTCTTCTCATGCCAATATGGTGCCAAGGACCACCCAACAGACAGGGGAGCCAACATAACGTCATAGGTACTATTCGATGAAACGCACTATAATCACTCACAGGTTTCCATAAAATATATTTTATCTATCACAATAGTTAATATGTTTTCTCACTAAAAAATACACATTCTTGAAAAAGCTCAGCTCATAACAACATCTATCGGTTTTTTGACCCTGTTGCCACTAGACAATTCATAGCCTGGTACAGTTTTATCAGAAAAAAAAAAAAAATTAAGACGTAATCTGCATATTAGAGAAGTAGGTAGGTAGGTACCTACCAGCAGATATCCGTCTTAGTTCAGCATTCTACGTTACAATGCTGATGTCATACATATTACACGTAATATTCTAATTTTACAGAAATTTCGCAATCCCTTATCGACTTTTTTATCAAGTCCTCACGGAAATACCGCTGGGAGTTGATAAAACAGAAGATAATAACATTCTTCGGAGCCGACAATACAAAACCTAAATAAGGTAAAATATAGGGCACATATCGATTCAGGAAGCGATCAGGGAATAATTGTAGGTTTTTCTCATAATGAAACCGTACAAGTACTTAGGCATTTACAGCAAGTTTATTCATACATATTTAGTGAAAAATACTATGTGTTTTTATGAGTACAACAATGCCAGTGGCATCACAAGGACTAGGCGTATAATTGTCTCAATCATACTATTACATAGTATTAAAAGTAAGGGCCGTAAAGTCGCTGCGAGCTACCCACCGAGCGTGCATGGAATTCTAGGCAGAGAAAAGCAACTATGTATTTATATTTTTTTTTTAATATGTATTAACTTGCATTTATTTTTACTTTATTTAGGTACTTTAGTAGATACCTACTCATAGATTAAGTGCTCTTAATCTTTTACTTTACTTTACTTTTACTTTATTAAGAGCAGTTTTAATATTAGTAGGTTATCTACGATAAAAGAGTCCTTTTTTGTTGTCTTCGGAGCCATGGAATATTTTATCAGAAACGATAGAAACGATGCATGTAGATTGTAGATTCGCGTAAAAGCCGCGATTCAAAATTAGCACTATTTCTGTACATAGATGTTTTTAACACTTTGGCATATACATAAATGTATTTGTATGAGACATTTAGACTAATTAGCTAAGAGCGATTCGGGGAATCGCACTTGACATATCTAATTAGTACCTTAGTTTCAATCGCTTTGATTACTCAAACCCCTTCTCTAGTAGATACGTCATACATTACAATGGTTCCGTAGTAAAATTCCTACTAATTTTACATTATTGCCTGAAAAACTGAAATTGCTACTTCAAACTAAAAATAAGTAGATATTTGAAACTAGCGTTCAAAAATTGAAACCGCAATAAACAAAACAATATCTAGGTATTTTGTAAGTTATACCTACTAAGGTTATTTATGTAATTTACCATGCATCGCCCTAAAAATATGCCACTTCCGAATAACGGAACAAAAGATCTTTGATATATTTATGTAATTTGACCACCATCTCATCACCAAGGCAATGTAAAACAAAAAACGCTTCTGACTGGCAATACATTATTATATTATGTCACTGCTTACTGGCCATAATTGATATTATTACTCACCACTCACAGAGCTTCTGGCTTTATGCTTTACAAAAACACCCTTGGGGTAAGACCGACAAGCTTACGTGGCGTCGTCGGAGTATCCAGAACTTTCCATATATCTGAGGTAAACCCTAGAATTCACCAAGTGAATACTGGTAGAAGTTCAAAATTAACGACCCAGAACAGTTCATACTTTTACCATTAAGACTTGGTAAATAGTAAATAGTATAACTATTAGGTGTTTACAGTTGCATATGTACAGAGTTAGTAGCATAGGAATGTCGTAACAAGAATGACGCAATAGAATACGAACCGCGACAATCGCGCGGTTTCGCGTCAGTCGCGTTGTGCTTGGTAATAATTTATCTAATAACAAAACAAAATTCTGTAGATAATCTTAACATTCTCTTTTCGTGATTCTTTAGTGCTGAAAACGAATATCAATATGAGGTATCAGATATTTTTATTGTTTGTCAAAATGTAGTCTTATGGAACCCAAATATCTATTTCGTTGGATAGATAGGATACCGAAGGCAGTATGTACAAACACAATCTATGAGCTTCATGTACCTATCGCTAGTGTTAATATAAGTATATTATTGTTTTGCCAAAATAATGATTATAATATGGGACAAAGTGTGGATGTTCGTGGCTGTATTATTGTTTACTTATTTATCTAAAAAGATTACCACCAGTGAACCAAATAAGATAAAATTCCACTTTTATTACTTGATGTTTTACTTTTGTGCATCACTCTTAGCATGCATTATTTGGCCTTTCTTTTTATGGAAGCCAAAGGATATTAAGAACGCACAGTAAGTTTTAGGCCTCAAAATGGAATTTGCAAATGTCTGTACAATGTACATACCACACGCGTTATTGATTTATTTAAAACCAGCCTTTTTTGCCAACCTATATGTCATTTTTTACAACATGACAAATCTTTTAGAAAGTAAAAAATAAGCATATTTACCTAACTATGTATTATTTAATCTAACTCTATCGTCAATCCAACTAAATTTTGTCACAAACTGCTTATACCTAGGCATGACATTATTTTTAAAATGTGATCATCCGTTCAAATGTTTTAACGTGATACAGAAACACGTTGTATCCCGGGGACAAGCTATTACGGATAGGCTACTTTTGTCCTGGGAAATCAAAAGTTCCCACGGGATTTTTAAAAAACCTAAATCCACTCAGGCGAAGCTGCTGGCATCAGCTAGTAACTAATAAGAGATCTTTATTCAATTAAATAGAGTTAATATCGAGTATAGAGCTCTATTTTTATATATTTTCCTTTTTAATTTCAGAATTTCAGCGCGGATATTAAGCTTGGTAACTAAATTATATAAATTGAAATGGGAACTACGAAGAGGTGAAATATTATCTGAAGACCAAGGCGCTGTTATCGTTGCCAATCACCAATCAGCGTTAGATATTTTAGGTAGGACTTTTTCTTTTTTTATGCCCCAAAGAAATATACCTAATACGTGAATAACATTATGCATGACGCCCGCGCTTTCGTCCGATTTAGGCTTTGCAAATATGTATTCCGTGATCACTCTACTCTGGCTGAGATCTACAAAGCGTACACATTTTGTCATCGATAGACCTACCTACATAATATTAAAAAACCAGCCAAGTACGAGTCAGACTCGCGCACCGAGAGTTCCGTACTCGGGTATTTTTTCGTCATTTTGCAAGATAAATCAAAAACTATTATGCGTAAAAATAAATAAAAATATGTTTTAATATGTACAGGTAAAGCCTTTTCATATGATACCCCACTTGATATAGTTATCTTACTTTGAAAATTTAAACATATTTTAATTTTTTTTTAATGATGTAACCAAAAATTCACGGTTTTCGGATTTATTCCTTTACTTGTGCTATAAGGGCTACCTACCTGCCAAATTTCATGATTCTAGGTCAACGGGAAGTACCCTATAGGTTTCTTGACAGATACAACGGACGGACGGACGGACGGACAGACAGACAAATAGACAGACAGACAGACAACAAAGTGATCCTCTAAGGGTTCCGTTTTTCTTTTTGAGGTACGGAACCCTTATAAAGCTGTTTCGTTTCACAAAGTAAAGAAAAGATTTCCAGGATAAAAAGTAACCTGTGTCCGTCTTCGGGATGCAAACTATGTCTGTACTTTTCATCAAGGTTTAAAAAATAGGCCGTGGACAGACATAGATAGACACACACTTTCACATTTATAATAGGTAAATTATTATTTTTTATGCCATTTTAATTATTAACTAGTATTATTTAGATCCTACAATATATTTTGTAGAGTTATTTTATTACTGTACTGATTTGATATTCGTAAGAGCTTTTATATGTCTAAATCGAAGAATAAATAAATACAATACAATGCAATATTAGTATGGATTCAAGAAATGGCAAAAAATCTCCATCTACGATTCTAGACGATTTAAACTTTGTGCCGAAGGTATTTGCACCAAAAGCAGTGGCGGGTAGAAGGCCCTTTCCACAGCCAATATTGTCCCTGGGATGTAAGCTTTCTCTATACCCTAATTTGGTTTGGCTTAGTCAAAATGGGCAGTGAAAAGCTAGCAGACAGACGGTAGACAGATCACTCTGTCATATAATATATGGATCTCAATAATAAAATGGTTTACGTGTATAAGTATAACTCGTGCGCATTAACATGGCACCTGGCTCGAAAACAATCCTCCTCCCACTTCCCTGCGCGATGTCCCGCTCTCGCCGTGCCGCCGCGCCGTGCGAGACCAGTAGCGGCACGGCGAAAGCGGGGCATCGCGCGGGGAAGTGGGAGGAGGGGTTGTTTTCGAACCAGGTGCCATGTTAATGCGCACGGGTAATAGGTACCTACCTATTTAAATGTACTAATATATTATAAAAATTCGTAGCTGTAGGTATAACTTTTATATTTTAGGTATGTTTAACATTTGGGATGTCATCGGAAAGCTAGCGCCTGTAGCAAAGAAGGAAATATTCTATGTATGGCCCATGGGACTGGTCGCTTACCTCGCAGGTGTTGTATTCATAGACAGAAAAAACTCGAAAGATGCATATGAAACACTTAAAAGTACTTCAGAAGTTATGGTTAAAAATAAGGTAGGCATTGAAAATACCTTATTTTTAAATTTTACCTCAAGGTGCATATATAAGTAATAATAATAATAACCCACTCGTGCGACACCAGACCTGACCAGTCAGTTTTCATGTGAATTTGATTTCTTATTTTTACATTAAAACTAATCAAATCCTTGAGAACATTGATTAACTCTTTTTATAGACGAAGATTTGGATATTTCCTGAAGGCACAAGGAAGAAAGACCGAAGTTGTAATCTGCTGCCATTCAAGAAAGGAGCATTTGTCATTGCAGTATCTTCACAGAAACCTATAATACCTATTGTTTACTCGCCTTACTACTTCATCGATGAAAAGAAATACATATTTGACAGTGGTAAGTTTCCTTTCAATCATCATTTTCATTAAATAAACGTCTCTGGGTGTCCACTATCCAATATTTAACAATGGACATAAGCCTACCCTAATGACCTCACCCAGACCCCAGTACACATATTTTAGGACATCACTCTACATAATATTATATAACTCACAAATTAGTCGATACTAGAGCTAATTTCTTAAACTGAACCCTTATATCTCTGCGCGATATCGAAGTTCGAACTGGTATCGTATCTACCTACTGTCAGATGCGACTATTTAACTGCCGGTAGCTATACCAGAAGTGCATGCCGGCAGCTGGTGAAAATATAAATGTAGTCAGGGTGTAGTGTAGATTGCACCCGGGCGCTACATGGGCTAGAGCCAACCCTGCAGGACATCATAGGCTTTCCTCATTTAGCTAGTCTCCCCCCCCCTTTTTAATATCGTCGATCCAACGTGCTGGAGGGCGGCTCATACTGCACTTTGGCACGGTCCACCCCTTTTAGAACTTTCTGACACCAACGGTCTTTACTCCTAAGATAAGCGTGGCACGTCCACTGCCACTTCAACTTGATAATTAATGGTACTTTCTTTAATTATGTAAACAATTTTATTCAGTTTGGATTGGGTCATCGATGTATATGGGCCCATTTAACACTAATTAAGGTGATAGATTACTCGACTTTGGTATTAAACCAGATGGATTAACGTCACAAATATCCGTATTGATAGCTTCTCGGCCGTTAAAATAAACTAACTATTTAATAGCAATATATCTACCTACATACAGTTTCTGGATGTGGGTGTTATTTAGGTTTTAACTTTTGTGGGCATAACGTTAAAGTTAAACTTTAACCTTAAGTAGGTACTTCCTAATATGCAACGGGCTCTAAGCATTCAATTCAATATTTTAAAGGAATTCGAGTTATTTTCTAACTCATTCGTAATTTTGTTCTATGTTTCTATTATTCTTTATTAGATCTAGGAGAATTAGATTCTAGTAACTTTGAACTGCGCCTGTTTATAATTTCACCGATTTCGAATTTACCTAATCGACATTTAAAAATCTAAAGGACATTCTAAATCTAATTCTACTATGGTTATGTAATCTTACCCATCAGTACCTACTCAAAATGTTATTAATTTTCAGGACACATCGTAATACAATGTTTGGATCCTATAAAAACTGAGGGCTTAAAGATGGAAGATATACCAGAACTCATGGAACGTGTAAAAAATCAAATGGAGAAGACCTACAAAGAACTGACCAAGGAGATTTTAACCACTTTACCGCCGGATTACCCACATTCACTAGAAGAGAGGCGAGAGCACGCAAAATTAGTTCACGAGTAGATTTTCTATAATAAATCCTTAAGTATAAGTATACCATAATAACAATAATAAATTATATCATTATTATTTATTAGAGGTGTAGATTTTTTTTAGCTTTCACTAGACAGACTACAGACATGGTCGGTTTTATTTCATTACAGTTTTATTTCGGCATAAAACTGTTTCCTATCAAATAACTAATAACTTCATAAAACACCAGAAAAACATGAATTTTTAAACCCTGTTCTCAATACCAGTTTTGTATTAAGTACCTATTAGTAAACACCTACCTGGTCTCTTTTTTTAAAAACCGGTTAAATATATTATTTTACAAGAGTGTGACCTACAGACAGAATCAGAAGGTCAGACGAGCCCATTAGATGATTATTATTTATTATCCTTAAAATAACCACCTGTTATTATTATCGTTGTTGTGTCGTCACATCGTACTTAATATAGGTACGTGCAAACTACGATATTATAACATAATCTTTATCCCCCCAGATAATTAAATAGTTTTAGTAAAATTGTGTAACATTTTTTCGACTCTGAATTTTCATATGTTCAAGAAGTACCTAACCTACACAACCTGACCCACCCTATTTTTTTTTTCAAAATTTTAATCGGTAGTTATGCCTCTGTGTAACGATAAAATGTTTATGCTACCTATATACCTCCAGTTTATTTTTTAAATGTCTGTAAGTATCAGATAAAGAGTGGTCAAAACTATAAGGCTTCCTTGTTTCACAACCGTGAACTCTGTTGAGCTATGAAAATCGTTAGGAATAGGCATTTACTTATCCTTCTCGAAGTTTTCAGCTTGAGTAGAGTTCAATTCATCCCCCTTGCGGAAGACAAAGATCGTAGATCATACTACCTGGTGAGTCAGAATCGAGGTAGGTGATTTTTCCAGCTTGATGTGGCGCAACTATACCTACCTCATAAAGAGGCCAAAGAATAAATCATGGAAGCAGTAACTCCCAAGGAGTCATAGAATTCATAGAAGAAGTCATAGAAAAGAATGCTCTGATCTCTTTCTCTCTAAATAAATGCAAATTACGATGAAATTCTTGCTAACTAGTCAGTTGTTTGGAATTTTAATTCTCTGGTGTTAATTTGAAATTTCTTAAGAAATAAATGGTAGATAGGCACAATTGTTAAGTTTCCTTGAGCAGACCAAGATCTCGATTATAGGCATAAATAATATTCTAAGAACATAATGTACTTACCTATTAATTACTCTAACTACCAAGCAGAAACCTTGCTATATTCGATTAATAGCTTCCGGTAGATAAATAATTCGACTAGGTAGGTACCTACTCACTCCTACCTACCTAAAAATGTTGGTAATTATGATAATAATATTAAAAGGTCAACCTAAATCCTAATATATTATGTAGGTAGTTACTTACCTACCTACCTATTTACACTATTATTTGTGTTCTGAGCTATTAGGTAAGTATGTTCAAGTTAAAAACTTTTTAATCGCTCTTTGGATATCATCTCACCTCCACAGGTTTATATTAAAACTAGAGGATGCCCGCGACTTCATCCGCGTGGATTTAGGTTTTTAAAGATCCCGTGGGAACTGTTTGATTTCCCAGGATAAAAGGTTGCCTATGTCAATTACAGGGACGCAAGCTACCTCGGTACCTTTCATACAAATCGGTTAACCGGATAGGTTTTTGGGAATCCCGTGGGAACTTTTTGATTTTTCAGGATAAAAAATAGCCTTTGTCCGTCCCCGGGATATAAGCTAACCCTGTACCAAATTTCGTCAGAATCGGTTAAACTGTTGGGCCGTGAAAAGGTAGCAGACAGACAGACAGACTGACAAACACACTTTCGCATTTATAATATTGGTATGGATCTTTACTTGAAAGTGTCAAGTTTAAGAAGTTAGAATATCGACTAATTTGTGAGTAACTCACGTCAAACTCATTATTTTGACTAATTTCTTAAACTGAATACATTCTAGTAAAGATTTTTAACGGTTCAATCCGGCGGCACGGCTATTGATCTGCACTTTTCATAGCCTTTGTCCACCTGTCCAGGTCTTTAACTAAACTTACTCATGCGAAAATTGCAATGAAACTTGCAAGAAAAACCAACAAACAAACACACTTTGACATTTATATTATGAGTAGTGATTTATTAAAGAACCAACGTTCTGCAATCGGCTTTTTTGCTCTTCAGGAAAAGGTGTTGGATCGTCGTTCGTCTGTTATCTTATCACTTCTTCTATCGTTCCCGTTATCCATCCGTTATCCCATTGTTACCCTCATCCATCGATAAGACCGTAGACTGAATATGATAAGAGCATGCCATTATCTCTTGTCTATGGTGAAAAGGAACTGTCAATGTCAGTGTCGAAGTAGGTACAGCGAGTGGAGTGCGGGTAGCGGGCTGCGGGACGCGAACGCGGGTTATTTATTTATTTGCGGTTGTTCGAGTGCTTGAAATTAGCAAATTTTTTCTGAAGACAAATAATATTATTGCTTGATATTTGAATCAAATATGTGTAAAGAGAATCGTGTGGCCGTGTTAAATCGATAAAACTTAAGATTGAAACTATTTATATAGATTTCAAAATAGCTCCACAAAAGAAAAAAAATTAAATTATACTTACCCATCCTTTTGGATCAATATATATGGCGAAGCGAATTAATTGAACTGATTAGACCATAAACGGAGGCGGTCGAGTCATGCAGCATTGGATTTAATTTAGATCATCATTGTTTGAAGAAAGGAGCCGGAGTAGTCGGCTTGCAAGCATCATGTGGGACGTAATTGTTTACGTTTGTGTGATAACAATCGCAACGTATATTTTAAAACAACTGTTTTCAGAAACGCCTAACTATGTGAAATTCCAGTCAAAATTTCTAGTCTTTTATATTTGGACATCAATTGTTGCACTAGTGATGTTACCATTCTTCGTTTTCAATCAAAAAAATGTGAAGAACTCCTTGTAAGTGTTACATGATAAGTGATTATTTAATAAGTACTTTATCGAGTACTACTGTAAACTGCACTGAACATACATACTTAATGAGAATTATTTACTTTCTTTGCCACTGTATATAAATATTTTTACAGCTTATAAAGTAACATTAAATTGTTTCCAGGTTTGGAGCCCAAATAATCAAACATGTAACCAAATTAATAGAAATAAAGTGGCATTTAAGAAATGGGCAAATCCTTGCAGAAGACCGGGGAGCTGTTATTGTATCAAACCATCAGTCTACAATTGATATATTAGGTAGTCTTCTATTATTATTTATCTAAAGCAAAAGATAATTTTATAGCTAATAAAAACAAACATTCTATTATATATTCTAATCTTTTTAGAAAAAAAAATATTATTTGCTGAATCTGATAGCTTAAGTAGATAAAATTAGGTAATATTATTTAAGTAAGTATATCTTCAGAAGAAAAATTAAAGTTAGACCTAAAAACATGATTACCATACTAATACTATAAATGCAAAAGTATCTGTCTATTGTCTGATAGCTTTTGACAGTCTATCTGATAAATAATGATGGTTGATAAAATTTTGTGCAGAAATAGTGTGCATCCTGGGGAACGACATAGGCTACTTTTTGTCCTAGAAAATCAAAGAGATCTCATGGGAATTTGAGAAAACCTAAATATATGCTGAAGAATTTGCTGGCATCATCTATTTATGGCAAAGATATCTATTGCATTCTTATAGGCTACTTTATATCATGGAAAATCAAAGAATGCCCCTGTGATTTAAAAAAAACTGAAACTTGCAAGCATCATCTACTTTAGTAAATTTTTCCAAGATTTATTCAGAACTATTCATCATTATAAGTACATATTATTCAAACATATTAACAATACATTCTTGATCTACTTATTGCAGCAACTATTTTTTAGGGTTTACCTAGCATCATGAAATTTGGCAGGTAGGTAGGTCTTATAGCACAAGTAAAGGAAAAAATCTGAAAACCGTGAATTTGTGGTAACATCATAAAAAAAACTAAAATGGGTTCATGAACAAATAATTAGCATTTTTTATTTTCAAAGCAAGACAGTGCCAAGAGAGGTACACGAAAAAGGTTTTACTTGTACATTCTGAATCAGATTTTTATTTATTTTTATGCATATTTTTATTTTTATATATGTTGGAAGGATATTAGTACATGTATAAAATTATTTATTTATTTAAATTATTTGACCACTTCAAAAACAAAATAATCTTGATGGGGCTACAAATTAACAATTAAAAAGTGGAAAAACTTACATTTAAAACTCATGCATGCTATAAATCTTCATGAATTTTTGTGTAACATAGGTAAAAAATTAAAAAAAATCTGGTAGCTGACTGAAATTCAATTAAGGAATTGAAAGTCCTCTGAATCGGCTATGGAACACTCAGGGAGTGATTGCAAAAGTTGGAATATTATAATAGTATATTGCAAAAAATACAAAATGAATCACCATTTTCATTGCAGAGGTCTGTACGAACATAGCTATGATCTTAACAATGATATTTTAAATGACCAATAAAAAATGAGCTACGGCTCTGACGTCAGTCGAATACTAATTCAATTCGGGCAATTAATAATACTGTTAAAGTTGTAATCGTTTTACCTGTGTCTGTCTGTTGGACGTGAGTTAATATTTGCAAATTTGTGTTTAGTGAGTATACAAAATTTGCAGAAATTAACTTGCTATGATACAAGAAGACAGAAATCATTATTTCAGCATTAACTAGATAATCTTAGACGATACGTTAAAGTGCGAAATTTTACGTTAAGTAGCATGTTAACTTTACAATAACGCATACTGAACAGTTAAATAGCAGAACTTTGCGTTAAATATCTTAATGCAACGTAAAAATCGGTTAAGTGAGAGTCAGACTCGCATTCGCAGGGCTCCATACCATCGTACAAGAAATAATACTTTTTAATTTTTTAGGGTTCCGTACCTCAAAAGGAAAAACGGAACGCTTATAGGGTCACTTTGCTGTCTGTCTGTCTATCTGTCCGTCCGTCTGTCCATCCATCCGTCGTGTCTGTCAAGAAAACCTATAGGGTACTTCTCGATGACCTAGAATCATGAAATTTGGCAGGTATGTAGGTCTTATAGTACAAGTAAAGGAATAAATCCGAAAACCGTGAATTTGTGGTTACATCATTGAAAAAAAAATTAAAATGTGTTTCAATTTTCAAAGTAAAATACCTATACCAAGTGGGGTATCATATGAAGGGCTTTACCTGTACGTTCTAAAACAGATTTTTATTTATTTTTATGAATAATAGTTTATGATTTATCGTGCAAAATGTCGGAAAAATTACCCGAGTATGGAACCCTCGGTGCGCGAGTCTGACTCGCACTTGGCCGGTTTTTTTTTTTGGGATGTAGTCTACAAATTCAAGCTTTTCGGATTTTTTCCTATAGGTACTAAGTGCTATAAGACAGTGCTACCTGCCAAATGTCATGCTTCTAGGTCAACGGGAAGTACCTATCCTATACTTGTCTTGACAGACACGAAAGACAGGCAACAAGTGATCCTATAAGAGTTCCTTTTTTCTCTGGAGATACGGAATCCGAAAAAGGAACATAATTTTGCGTAAGCACTAAATGGTTAATCGGTTTACAATGCCCTAAGATCAAAGATCCCGTTGGCGTACGCTCATATTATTTTAACGTCAAATCACAACGCTATTAACTCCAAAAAAATAATATACCTAGTATATACTTAGTACGAGCTAAATCCATGATTAATTACTATATTTCAGGTTTATTCAATATATGGCATGTTGCTGTCAAAGTAGCAGCTGTTGCGAGGAAGGAACTGTTTTATGTGTGGCCGTTCGGTTTATCCGCGTATCTAGCCGGAGTGGTTTTCATTGATAGAAATAATTCCAAAGATGCGTACAAAACCCTCGAGGCCACGTCCGAGGTCATGATCAAAAATAAGGTGATTAAAATTTTAATCTGTTTATGTTATTATTATTTTTACAATCTTATATTTACATGTACCTTTTTTTACAATCATCTTATCATCTTAATCTTATCTCAGAATTCAAATCAAATCATTCCCACCATGCGTAACCTTGAGAGCAAAAAATTTTAACTTTTAAAACAATAGCCTTAAAAAATTATATTTTATTGACTGTTGGCGTAGTTATGTTAATTTTCAAGCAATAACTTATTTATGGAACTCTCCTTTAATACTTGTCCCACCGCTGACGAAGGAACGACTAGCTACCGGCTATTTTCTCGCTCAAGAAATCAATCTTTGTATAAATTCAATGTCAACAATTAAAGAGACAATTAAATTACTTGATACTTGATCGCTGACTGTGCACACTCTTGGCGAGAACTCTCTCCACTAGTTTGTCGCAGCGACAAGAGCTATCAAAGAAAAAATTCGCTCAGTGACGCTCTCTTGGCGGTCAAAACACTCGTTTGCGCAGAGATTAATATTCGCCTATCCGAGCAACCGGTAGGAGTCTGAGACCCGTCACACTCGCTCATAGCTCAGCGACAAAACTGTCCCAACTACACACTCGCTTCTCGTTGCTCGCCAACTCGTTTCTAGTTTTTAGCTCAACTCGTTTCTCGCTAATTGTCGACGGTCGGACAAGTGCCTAGAAAAGGTGTAGAAGTCCTAGAATGTGTCCTAAATTTAGAACTGTCAGTTTATACAAATGCTTCTATCTTTCAGACAAAACTATGGTTGTTTCCTGAAGGGACAAGAAATAGAGATTTTACAAAATTGCTGCCTTTCCGAAAAGGAGCTTTCAATATCGCAGTTGCAGCTCAAGTGCCGATCTTACCAGTTGTCATATCGCCCTACTACTTCATTAATAGAAAGAAATACATCTTTAACAAAGGTTAGTATTTTATTCTAAGGAGTGGCGCATACCTACGGAGTGATATGCAGCCAAGTATTTTTTAACTTAACATCCCTGAATATAAGTTCGTTAACAAGTAAATCTACGATCGCAATCACCTCTGATTCGCTGAAACTATGTCGCTATTTGCTATGATGCATTGTAGCAGCGAAAATGCCAAAAATTCAGACAATCACAGCAAATGAGATTGTAATCATGATTGATGTAGGTTTTTCGGAATCAATCTGCAGCTTTATATTCTTTGACAAAATCAGAATCGACGCCATCAGTTGAAATTGGAATAGTGAGAAAAACAAAATATAAAATAAATTAATGAGAGGACTCAATCAAGAGTGAGATGCAAGATAACAAAGCAAATGAAATTTTGGTCTTATATTCTTTTTTTGCTTAACTAATATATAGTTATTTTATCAAACAAAACTTATTGAAATGATAATTGAGTAAAATGATAACTTGAAATGATAATTAAGTAAGTTAAGTAAGGTGTTTGTGTTTTTTTTGTTAGTCTATAACATTGGGAGTTTATAACATTCAAAACAAATAATTTTATTATGTTGTTCTTAGGTAAGATAATGAAAAGATAAATCGATATCTGGCTTAGTTTTGAATCTAAAACAATAAATAATAGGTAGACTAATCTGAGTAATACTTTTATGGATGATGGATGGATAATTAATCTTTTTATTTTTGTATAGGATTGCAGTTCTAGATGATTTTATTATTTTAACAGAAATTTCGTTACATTCACGGAATCATTCAAAGTGAAAGAATTTAATCATTTATTACTAATCTTGTTAATTATTATTATTGATAAATAACAAAAATATTACTATCGGATAATAACCAGTGTCTAATCTTAGACGTTGACACTACATCGCGCGTCGTAGAAAAGTAGTAATACTTAGTTTTTATCTAATGATTGAAATAAGTTTATAGCAAGACTAGCTACGCGTCCTGGTTTTTGCACGGGTAGTTTGAGTAACGTTCGTTTTCAAGTAGAGCGATTTTTGCCGACCTTTTCGGTAAATTAATTAGGTACCTAGATAAATAGGTATTTAACATCGTAATTCGCTCAATTTAAACCACTATTTTACTAACTACCATAAAAATATCTACTTATTTAGAATTTGTACAAAATAATAGCAATAATAAAATTAGTCAAAATATTATTGGCGTACAAAATGACGCGTGGCATTGATAATTTGGCGTTTCGTTTTTAAATTATGAATATAGCGTATCCATACATTTATGTATTCATATTTTTAAAATAAAAACTTGAATAACATTGTAAAATAACAAATTCGCCTTTAAAATTTTGATGGTAATTAAAAACTAATTATATCTTTAAAAAATTTACACCTAAAACTTTTCAATGAATCCGTTCCCATTGATAAAAACCGTGTGAAAAACCATACAGTAATTACTGAAATTAGCATGAACAGACGTACAAATTTGATAGAGGAACTTTGTCTTAGTCATAATCCATACTAATATTATAAATGCAAAAGTATGTCTGTCTATCTGTCTGACTGTCTATCTGCTACCTTTTCACGGCCCAACAGTGTAACCGATTCTGACGTTTGGTACAGGGTTAGCTTACGAGTATATCCCGAGGACGGACAGAGGCTACTTTTTATCCCGGAAAATAAAAGAGTTTCCATGGGATTTATAAAAATCTAAATTCACGCGAACGAAGTCGTGGGCATTCTCTAGCAATAAATAATTATATAAATGATCAGCTCAATAAAACTGTTAAGAACTAACTACCGTCCCGCAACTTGTTCGATATTGACGGATGTGATAACAATATGTTGTTATTCAAATCTATTATCTTTTTATCACAACTACCCATCATTTCCTTGTATTGATATACCACGGATTAATTTGATACCCATAGTACGAAGTATCCAGAAATCAGAATATGAAATGATCAGTCATATCATTTAGTTAAATCCCCTTTTCTGTTCAATTACTTTGAGCCTTTTGAGGTTGTATTCTTAAAATCTTAGTTCCACATGCACAAGGACGCTTAAACTAATTTAGTTAATTTTTAATGCTGTAACTTTTTGCTAACCGCATTATGGTATTGCCAAAAAGTGACATCATTACTTTTACCAAATCAGTAAAATGGGCCTAAATTCATATCATGAATAATATGGAATAGTTTCTCTCTGTGGCAAATGGTCTTCGTGTTAACGCTATATTGACATATGTCTACAGAATTAATATTTAGTACCGAGTACGCTGACGCTCGTTGCTGCTATCAGCACCAAAATGGCAGAAATCAGTGGCTTCAAAAACCGATCAGATAAAGATCAGTCAGTGGTCTGAATAGACACTTTGTAACAAATTTTTTCATCTTATTGGCTCTCCAGTCCTTGTTAAACTAATGTATCTAATTAACCTTTTGCACCTTCGGTAGAATATATACAATCACAAAGCGAACAGTTTCAACAATGTATTGTCACAGTGAAATCACTGTTACGAAATGAATAAAAAATTCAAAATAAGTAAGCCTTAATCTGTCCATTATTCCTTGTTGATTGAGAACTTCGGTTTACATAACGCTTTTGTTTCAAAATTTCAGGGCATGCGATAATCCAGTGTCTAGAGCCCATTCCCACCATCGGCCTGACAATGGACGACGTTCCGGCTCTCAAGGACAAAGTCCAAAGCATAATGGAGCTTGCTTACAAGGAACTATCCAAAGAAGTATTGAACGCTTTACCCCAGGATTACCCTCTTGCCAAGCAGGACTGAACGTGGTAAAAATATATCAACCCTTTTCCACTGTGTTTATTTAGAAAAACGTGAATTTTGTCATGTAGTTTCTTATTAGTCTTTGTACACTTATATGTGAAAAACTTAGAATTCTTTCGGACGCCATTTTTATTATACTTAAATCCTATTTTATAACGTATTTTTTGGATGTTAGCTTGGAAAAGCTGAGTGTACAAAAATCTTGTAAATAATACCAAATATTCTACGATAAAATCATACGTGTTTAGTATACTTTAATTTTATGAGATTATTAAATGTAGAAAGGGACATTTTTAAAATTAACATTCAAGAGGAGTTTATTCGCTCCAAATAAAGGAGTTTGGCTCTCATTTGAATGTCAACCAATCAATACGTGTTTGCCAGATTTCTGTTAAAATAGTTACAAACTTACACGGGATCAAAGGTTCGCATACAAATCTTCATACCTGTGCAACTTTGAACCTAAATGTTTTTACGGAAATCTAACAAACTACAGACACAGATTTAGTTTCTAGAATGTGTCTACAAAATTTCGATGAGTTTGATTGGTAAGTATTCAAATGAGAACCAAACTACGTTTGTATGGAGATCGCTTGAAAGATCGCTAGGGATATTTCAGCAATGCCTAACTTATTGAGGCCTTTACTCAATAAACATTCCTTTTACTTATTGACTATAGTTCTCAATGAAAGCTGTAATGATTTATATAATTTGACTAATAATTTTAGACACAATGGCTGTTCGAGTATTGTTGGTGCAATATGTAAAATATACCAAAAAAATTAACCCAAGTAGTTAATCGGATTGATGACCTGACAATGCTAACATTTTAGATTTTTCAATGTTTGATATATACCTGCACAATTGTAAAGACAATTATGGTAGGTATAAATAAAGTTTGAGGACTGGTTTTTTTAACGAAATACAAATTTAAGAAAACAGATATAGATTATGTGGCTAATTATGTTTTATACCATCTCTAAATTAAACTAAATTGACAGATTCAAATCTAGTGAAATCCTTTTCCTTAGAGAGCAATATAATAGAGATAGTAAACTCAAACTCAAAATGATTTATTCAAAGTAGGTACTATTGTACTCCTTTTGATGGTCAGAATTGTTAGATTTGTAAGATGATATAGTGGTGATAATTAATTACGTAAACTTAAAACTAAAGCTACGAGGGTTCCGAATGCGCCCAGGTCTGTTAAGAGCCCACAACAAACTCATTGTAATATTTATTTTATTAGTTATTTTAGTCTAGTTTAGAGATTGTGTCCAGTAACATTAGCCACATTCATAAATAAATCGACAGTGAGATATGCCAATTTTACTACACATAACGCTGAAAATCACAACCAGTCGATTCAGAAATGCGAAATCGTTGCTAAAACATAATTCATCAATAACATTATAACATAGTCAATTTTAGTAAATTACTGGTACTAATTCTGATCATATCTTTTAAGAGTATTTACATCTTTTTCTTGCCAATTTAATATGAAAAGGACAGACAAACTTAACAGAGCTCTCTCCGTCACTTACTCCATACAATCGTAGTTCCCATTTCATTTGAATATTAAGCAACCAAAGTCCATGAAATTTTGCAGACATAGTCTAGAAACTAATATCTGTGTCTGTGGTGTTTTAGATTTTTCTAAAAATATGTAGTTTTAAAATTATAGGGGCTCAAAGATTTGTATTTTTCTTTAAAAAAAGGCCCAACTTTGTGCTCGTTTTTCTAGACAACGAAGCAATTTAATGAAATTTGGAAAAACCACAGACCTAGAAAATTTAATGAATATTATGTAGTAAAAAAATTATCGTTATATATTTTATATTGTTATAATTATGTGGGAACTACGAAAACCAGAAATTACACCCAGAAATCTTGAAAATTTCGTGCTGTCTCGATTTGTGCAAGCGGGGTGGTGAAGTACGGGGGACGACACGTGAAACTGACAGAAACTGACAGTCTAAACACACGGGCCACATTTAGACTGCACCCAACTCCAAACTTGTCGATAGGTCTAACTAAATACACTGGTACATTTCAACTTGCGTTAGACGTATGCGTTACCTACCGTTATGCGTAGACGTTGCCTGTAGATAAAAATATGTCTCATGTTTGCTGGCAATAGCGCATGCATCAAACCCTGCAAGTTGCAACTCTCTTGCAACCTATTCCTCACGCAATACGCACAGCTTTAATATTATAATTTTTGACAATGTATACTATATGTAATGCCATATCACAGGTCACTCTCTGATTTATTGCTAACAATTTACTTCCAAATGCAAAGAAATCTAAGTGTGTTGAATTCACACTGCCCAATACCAGGACCTTAAATGACATAAATTCATTGATAAATAATCATATGTTGAAAATAAAGGAGAACCCCGTGTTTCTCGGTATAATGTTAGATGCAAAGCTTCTATGGAACACCCACATATCAACACTTGATGGTAAACTCAGCTCTGCTGCTTACACTGTTAGAAAAATTCGACAGGTACTGACGTGGAAACTGCAAAAATTGTATATTTTGCTTATTTTCACTGTATTATGTCTTACGGACTCTTGCTATGAGATAAAGCGGTAGATATTGAGAAAAAAATGTATTACAGAAAAGGACAGGACGTGCAATTTATAATTTAAAACCGCGCGCTGCCATACAATAAAAATATAAGGAAATAAGTACCTTATCTATTATCTTATAGTAGCTTCTAAATATATTTACAACTAGCTAATGCCCGCAGCTTCACTCGCGTGGATTTAGGTTTTTAAAAATCCCGATCCTTTCATTTCCCAGAACAAAAGTTGCCTCTCCGTAATAGCCCGTCCCCGGGATGCAACTTGTTTCTGTATCACGTAAGAATATTTAAACGGATGATCCTTTTCAAATCCCGAGGGATCACCAGGATTTAGGAATGCAATTTCTTACAGCATCAGGGTTGAGGTCAACGACAAAGTGTTTACTTGGTATAGATACCTTCAATATCAATTAATAATCGACACTTTTTAAATCTCATTAGCTTTAGTAGTCAGGTCCCCTGCAACATCAGGGTTGAGGAGTTGGAATCCAAATTTTTTATTGAACAATGTCGCAAACTTTCTTTATCGATTAAAAAAACTACCCAAAATTACGCAGTTAGGTTACCTGCCAAATTTCATGGTTTTGAGTCAACGGGAAGTACCCTAGAGGTTTTCTTGACACACACGACAGACAGAGAGATAGACAACAAAGTGATCCTATAAGAGTTCCGTTTTTCATTTTGAGGTACGAAACCCTAGAAAACGTAGGATCGGCATTCCGAACCAGTGGTAAATTTTTCTGACCATCCAAAAACACTTTGAAGTTTACCTAAAAGTTTACAGGAATAAAAATTTATCATTGTATTCCATTCCATTTCATTCTATTCCATTCTGTTCAAAGATAAATAGATAGTAAAAATATTTGTCACCGAAACAATAATTTACGATACTTCGACCAATATCAATTTTACTGATGACAATCTGACTATTACCAAAGTGAACGACTACTATAATATCTATTATATACGACTAACATAATATGTATTATAAATTGTGTGCCGTTTGCATTCTCACTAGGTTCTCATTAAGTTTGTTTTATTTGGTTAAACTTTCTGGCATTTATATTGTTATGACGTTTAATTGGCAAACAGTCTGTTTATTGGCTGAAACTCAAAAATTCAGCCAATCACAACAAAGAAAATATTATAATAATGATTGATGCAGCTTTCTGTAATTGAAAACAAAATATTTGACATTAACTTGAATGTGACAGTGTTTTCCGAATAGGGTTGCCAGAGGCCCCGTATTTTACTGGTTACCCCGTATTTCAGGATACAGAAACCTGTAATTATGAAAATAAAATACGGGGCAGATAAAACTAAATATTTTTAGGGTTCCGTAACTCAAAAGCAAAAAAGAACTCTTATAGGATCACTTCGTTGTCTGTCAGTCTGTCAGTCTTTCCGTCTGTCCGTCTGTCCATTTGTCCTTCTATCCGTCTGTCATGTGTTCATGAACAAATATTAGTATTTTCAATTTTCAAAGTAAGATAACTACATATATCAAGTGGGTTATCATATATAAAGTTGAGCGAATGTTTTTTTCCTCATGACAGGATTCAGTTCCGGCCCTAATAAAACCTCTCCCGCAATCGATTCCTGGCTACGGCCATAGTATTGATACTGTGAAGGTGGAATTACAAATTAAATGTAATTTTAAGTTGAAATGAGAAGATTGTATGCATGAAATGTATAACATTTTGCTTTACAACACTAAGAGTTTTTAAAAGCTATTTAAATAAATAAATCTTTTATTTAAAACCACATTGCAAACACAGTTCACCAATCAAGATACGGCAACATACAGAGAAAAAATACAAAACTTATAAATAAACTGAAATATCTAAATAGGCTTTCCATGCATTTCAGAGAGAAACACCGCCTATATATATATTCTTCAAATACTTCAAAATTTCAAATTTCTTCAAATCTAAACCCCGTATTTTTGATGGTGGTAGCCTGTAAATCAAAAAGAGCCAGGTGGCAACCCTACTTCGACCTAGACAGAATGAAAAATTGTTTTCATTACTCGGTATGCCTACTGCCATAGTGTGACAGAAAGTGTGACGGTAGTTGTGACCTCTGATTGGCCGACTCTCTTTCACTATTTGCTAAAATTGATGATTGCAACAACAATTTTTTCTTTTTTGTAATCGAAAACAGAACACGGACGTCAAACAGGTTGACTAATTGCAATCATTTCTGACCGGCTAACATTGTTCCGCTAGTGGCTAAAACTCACTGTCGCAGCAAGAACATGGTAAATTCAGCCAATCACAGCAATTTGAAATTTGGTTATCACAAATGTACCGATCTAGGAACCGAGAATGCACGAACCAGGGCAGATAGAGATAAGAAAAATAATATCATACGTAGGAAATCGACGGGGGATCGTTGGCAAGGATAGCCTTAATTTAATTTAGAACTGTCAAACGTCGTGACTAAGTGCCAGTCTTGACTTCTTGAGCTTAGTGTATATTATATTTGTAGAGACGCACTATTTAGAGTCTTTAATCTTTAATTGAAAATTGATTTTCCGTCCTTGTTTAGTAATATTAAAATGAAAAAGATGTAGATATTCTTTTAATTTCTAAAAAACATCATCAGCCACTGTCGTAAAAATGTAATTTTGCTTTAGTTTAAAGAAGTTTTACCGATTCTTTACCTTATCAAGCAAGAATTGTTGAAACCCGAATCTAGAAAGTCGTAAACAAATAATTATGCAACGTACATAGCGTCTCCAGTCACGTCGCGAATTCAGAATTGTTGAGGGCTGAATTTAAATCATTGTTAGGTCATCCGTGAATTTATTTTAACCCAGTAAGTATTTAGAAAGTAAATTAGGCTGTGGAATTAATTATAAACCAGTCGTCCAAATAGGCCGATTGCGATATTCCAGTGTATTAAATTGTGATTTTCTTTAATTAGGTGTTAAAATATTGTACTCCAGTGTATAATTATATATATTATATATATATATACACTTTAAAAAATGTATCTGTTTATTTAACCAATAAAAAAATAGATTTACTACGGAATAATAAGGAGCATTTTAAAATTTAAAGATATCTATACTTGCTTTTTAGGTAAGTATAGGTCCGTTGAGACTTTGATCCCACATTCAATTCTTCTTTTTTTAATTTATAGACTAGCGCTTGGCTGCAATCAGACCATCAGAATTCTATGGTGGGTGTCATTTTGACCATGTGTATCCACCATGGTAAACTCAGTATCGTGATCTTGTATCAAAATAAATTTATGGTATTGATATTTAGCAGTATTGATTTGAGATACACCTAAACAAAATTAACATCTGGATATCTGTCTAAAGTTTCCAAAAAATCCCAGTTTAGTTTTAGTTACATATTTTTATACGTATTTATAGTATTACAAGATTCTTTATTTTTGTATTGTTTCATTTTTTAAGTATCATTATTGTATTTTATGTGCTTTATGATGTCAGATGACATAGGCTACAATTTATACGAACAAAATCAGTATGGCAGATTTTACACCCAAAAAGTGGGGGTGTTTTATAGCGCAAAAATAGTTAATCGACTGAAACTTAACAGGGCTCTC
Source organism: Maniola jurtina (assembly GCF_905333055.1). Lineage (NCBI taxonomy): Eukaryota > Metazoa > Arthropoda > Insecta > Lepidoptera > Nymphalidae > Maniola > Maniola jurtina. The sequence goes on from NC_060032.1 coordinate 10,457,397, forward strand.
TCCGTCACTCGCTTCATACAATCGTGGTTCCAATTTCATTTGAATATTAAGCAACCAAAGTCTATGAAATTTTGCAGACATATTCTAGAAATCTATATCTATATATAGAATATCTGTATCTGTGGTGTTTTAGATTTTTCTAAAAATATGTAGTTTAAAATTACATGGGCTCAAAGATTTGTATGTAAATTTTTAAGACTGCGCAACTTTGAAATTGAACATTTTAACAGAAATTTGGAAAACCACAAACATAGATATTAGGTTCTAGAATATGTCTGCAAAATTTCATGGACTTTGGTTGTGTAATATTCAAATGAAATGGGAACTACGTTTGTATGAAGCGAGTGACGGAGAGACTCCTCTTAAGTCTAATCTGATCAGCAAGAGAAATCATATTAAGATCCGTAATAGAGAAGTGCAATACATTTGAAAATTTTATATAATTAAAATAAGTTTTAGGGGATCGTTAATATGCTTATCATATTATTAGTTAATTCGAGGCAATGGCAAATACTTATTGTTTATTGTACACATATATTGATTATAAATAAATAATATATATAGTGCCATTTTTCTCATTCGCATAAGTATGCCAAAGATATCAAAAAAATACCATGTATTTCTATTCCATTACATTGCCTTTTTAACTTTTCAGTCAGTACAATAATGGTACCTACGTTTATTTTTTTTGCAACGTGACTTTATGGTAATTTTATTGTAAGTATTATTTTGATTATATGACGATACGGACAACGTGGAATCAGTTAAGTTTGGTATAATGCCGTATAACGGCAACGGTATGATACTTATAGGTTATTTCAAAATATAAATATTTTACTAGCAATCTGACTTAATATGAGAGATGCTCATATGAATTCTTATTTCTCACACATCCTAATATCTAATGTACAGCAGCTGCAAATTGTTTTGTGTTCTGGTAAGCTACTTAAAAACTGCAGGTACTTTACGGCCCAAAGCCAATACGCGTCTCAAAACTGCAAACTGTAAAATTACGATAGAATTGTCTGCTTATAAAATAGATTATCATAAGTCATTACTCAAAACTTGTGGAGCTAAAGCTCTAAAATAGTTTTCTAGGATAGGGGCTGCTATTTGAAGGTACGCGTCTTTACCTACAAAAAACGCTACTTAGAAATCCACGCCATGTTATTTACATAGACATCATCCCAGTGACGTCATTGACGCTATATAATGGCTGCTATCCAAGAAAACAAGCTTCGAGCTGTATTTTAGTTATTTTTAGTTAAAAACAGAATCTGCAGTTGGTTTTTGGGTAAAAAGAACTCTGGACAACAGCCACGAAAGAATACCGTGCGGGTAACGAGAGATTGACTGTTAAGCCAAGCGCACGGCAGAATTGATACCTCCATCATCGCGCTTCACTTCGTACTACGATCGGAAAATCACCCACTCGCAAAGTCAGAGCTCTTTTTTCCTAACACCAACAACTGACGTCAAGCTAATGTCCCTTTGTTTTAATAAGACCTTGTCCAGAAGGGCCGAGTTCGTCGCGAATTGTTTCGCACGAATTCATACCCGCATTGGCAAAGTAGGTACTAGGTAGTAAGGTACTAGGCGCCATTACGTCGCGTCCACAAATATCGCGCGAATTTAAAATACTCACGTTAATCGCGTATAATAATAATTAGTAGGCTAGCTTCCCGACTCGCGCGTATATCGCATGGCGCTCGCGCGAGTTGAGATACTATACTTTATCCACGGAAAGAAGTTAGTATATGACTCTCTCTGTTACGTAATCCCATATTGACAGTGACAAAAACCTCATTGGGCGTTATCCATTTTGAGTCACAAACGAGACTATGTTTCCGAATTGAATTTCGAATGTTTTTTGAAAACATGTTTGTGATTTGGTTGGTGACTCAAAATGGTTAACGTCCACTGAGATTTTCGTGTCTCTCATTTGTATGGGATTACGTGACAGAGATGGAGTATAGAGAGTAGAGACTCCTTTGCTGTGCTGCTTCATCAAAAGAAATGGAACAGCAATGCTCACGCGTTGCGCGCCCGTTCTGGAAGCAACATACGTGGAAACGATTAGCGGCGAATTCGCCCCTTCTGGACAAGGTCTATGTATAGGATTTCTATGTGTAACCCTTAGGATAATTCAATTGTATTCTCCAAATGCTTACCTACTTGAATTATGTGATGTTTTTTGAAAATGTAATCTACACTTGTATAATTGTGTACTTTTATTCCATGTAAAGACAAAGTGACAAATATTTTTCATATTACCTATATCTGTAATAGTATGTGAGTTCTTAATAAATGTTTATATATAAAAATTAAAAAATACATTTTTGATTAATGAAAAGCAAACCCGACTGCATTAGAGGGATAGTAACGTAGACAGAGCATATTGTAAATCTAGGGATGTTTTTGGGTATATGTATAGGTTAATTAATAAAAAGTATACTTAGCAGGCGAATAAATCGCGATTACTGTGATTGGCTGAACTTATGGTATTCTTATTGCAACAATGCATTGCAGCCAATGACGAGCGAGTGTTGGCCAATCAGAAATGATTGCGATCGTGCTGTGCTATGGCGATTAGCTGCATGCATGCAATTAAAAAAACTAGACCATTTTATTAGTAAAATTTATTTTGTCTATAAAATGTAGGTAGATTATACACAATATTACTACCACGAACATTTGAAATTATCACAGCCCCGTTTTACGTTTATTATATTATTAGCTACTTATACCTGAAACAAAGTGATTTAATTAAGTATACTGATATAAAAGAAATGTCATTAGAGAAGAATAGTTTTCATATGAACATACTTAACAGTAAAATCTCATATTAGTAGCAAAAAATCATTAGGTACCTACCTAGATATTCACTAATAAATTACAAAATTAATTTGCACAACACTAGCTCATAAGTGAAATCAAATTCATCTGTAAGTAGGTACATCTAACCAAAAAAATGGTCTATGAGCTAAAATGGGCCCGTTATTGAGTTATTACTCCACGAAACTAGTAATTAGGTATATCATTTTCTGGGTAATTTTCAGAGGCTTATTTTCAAAATTATAACTTTTAGAGAAAGAAATCCGTGTTTTTTTTCGAAAAACAAAACGATCAACAGCTCAACAACGACCCTTTTTCGGTCATACGTATTTAGGGATAGCATTTGACCACCCCTACAACTCTGATGTCATAGGTCGTGACGTTTTACCGGTCATCCTGAACATATCTATTCTATTTCTTTTTTCTTTATCTTTATTCTAGTTCATGAACCTGGGTAGGTATTTCGCGTTTATATTGCGCGTATTGCATCACTCGATCTAATTACTTAAACTTGCACCTTCGACGTGAAGGTGAAAATGATTAGTAAGTCACTATTTATACAGTGCATTGGGCCTGAGCCTAGAAGTAAGGCAGTTATCAATAAAATTAAATCTGATGAGCATTAGAATCAACATCAAGCCTACTAATTAAAAAAAGGATAATAAAATAAAATGGACACAAAAGCTAACAACACCAAAAAAGATTTCCTTTATACTACAATTTCTTAACAATCCGAATCCTTTTTTTTTTTAACTTGACGGCTCAGTTATTTAATAAGTACCGTAAAACGGGGCTACTTTGACTTCCAGGGTTACTTTGACAGATTTTGGGGCTACTTTGACAGAGCGCCAAAATCGGTTTTTACTTTTGCTCAGCAAGTGCGCGTGACCTCGAGTAATATTGCGTGAGGCGCGGGGTGTGGGGAACGCGTCATAGCGCGCCCGCCGACTAGTCCGAACAGGTTCGTCGCTTGAGTTTGTTGTGTTGTGTGGTGGTGCAAAAATACGAAAAAATCTTTACTTTTCGGTAAGTTTATTGTATTGTTTACTTAAATAAAACTACAATTGTGAGTATTCGTGATTAAATTGGTGTAAAATAAGGATTTTTATTTGTTTTAGGTTACCTTTGTATTTGTTTGTATTTACAAATGAACTACAATGGTCAGAGAGTATAAAAGAAAACTGGGTGCCCGGAGTTACAAAAATTACAGCGATGAAACCCTTGCAAAAGCCGTTGCTGAAGTGAGGGCAGGTCTTCTTACCCAGAGTGCGGCTGCCAAGAAGTATAAAATAAATAGAACAACTATTCTAAACAAAATTCACCACCAACATGAACTAAAGCCGGGTCATCCAACTGTTTTGACTCCTGAAACTGAAAAACTAATAGCCGATACCTTGAAAATATTAACAGATTGGGGTGTTCCTTTTACTAAACGCGATATCCAAATTATTGTTCAGATGTTGGTCACCAGGGAAGGTAGGGTTATAAAACAATGGAAAGACAACTCACCGGGGCCGGACTTTGTGACCGACTTTGCAGCGCGAAACAACCTTACTCAGAGACTGGCCACAAATATCAAACCTGCTAGGGCATCAGTGGGTCCTAATGAGATAAAAGAATTTTTTGAAAATGTGAGACCAGCTCTGGAGGAGACACGTCCAGGTCTTATTTACAATTATGATGAGACGAACGTGACTGATGACCCGGGGGCAATAAAAGTTTTAGTCCCTCGAGGTCACAGACGTGTCGAACGAGTCCAGGAGCATTCCAAATCATCGGTCAGCATCATGTTTTGTGGCACAGCAGACGGAAAAATGATTCCTCCTATGGTTGTCTACAAATCAAAGCACCTGTACGAGAACTGGACAATGGGAGGCCCACTAGGAACAATTTACAGAAATAGTCATAGCGGTTGGTTTGACATGAACCTCTTCGAGGTATGGTTCTTCAAGTTGTTGTTGCCGAGCATCCAGGAAGAAAGAATTGGAAATGAAAAAGCAGTTGTCATAGGTGATAATTTAGCTTCGCACTTCTCACCTGAAGTCGTTCAGGCAGCAATACAAAATAACATTCATTTTACGACTTTAACACCAAACTCGACGCACATAATGCAACCCCTCGATGTGGGTATATATGGTCCTTTAAAAAGACAATGGAGAAAGATTTTGGATACTTGGAGAAAGGAATCGAGAATACGGGGCATCATTCCAAAGCCACAATTTCCCATGTTACTGAAGAGACTGATGGATGCAATGGCTCCCAATTTGATGAAAAATTTGCAGAGCTCCTTCAGAACTACGGGATTTTACCCTTTCGACCCTCAAGTTGTTTTACAAAAGCTCCCAGGTGAACGCGAACAAGAAACAGGACGTATCCTAGATAGCTGTCTGCTGGAGTTTTTAAAAGAGACGAGGGGTTACAATACTGAAAGAATTCGTCACAGAAGAGGGAGGAAAGTCGTTAATAAGCCAGGAGCACAAATATTAGTTACGAGCCAAAGAGATAATGCAGAAGAAGATGCCCCAGAAATAGATGTCCCACCCACCATCGACGATATTCCAGAAATCGATTCCCCACCTATGCCAGAAGTCAGTTCGCCAAGCACCTTCAATAACTCTCCAAAATCGATTTCTATTTTAGATTTTCCAACTATGGATGACTCTCCTGAAATAGAAGAAAATGTCTCAGCTTTCGAGAATAATCAACCTTCTACCTCTGGACTGCTTACAAAGAACCAGACTGATTCCGACGAAGATGTGCCTCTGAGTTGTTTGGTTCGCAAGAAGGAAATCAAAAACAGGAAAAAGGACAAGAAGAAGAATAAGAAGGAGTCCAATTTATGTTATATCTGTAGGTGCGACTATAGGTTCTACCGTCATTCTGTTGACTGGATATGCTGCATTACCTGTAAAAACTGGGTGTGTGGGATGTGCAATAAGGGCTCAAACAATCCGTCATACGAATGTGTCGTGTGTGAGGATGACTCTGACTAATTGTTTCTTGCCTTATAATATTGCCAAAATTGATTGTTACCTTGTCTTGTTTTTAAATTGATCTCAATTATATTAATTATTACTTAAGAGACTGATTAAGTGCCATTATTGAATTAATAAAGAATAATTTAATTATTACTTAAGAGACTGATTAAGTGTCATTATTGCGTTAATAAAGAATAATCCATGTAGTTTTCAATAAAATAATAGTTTTTTTGGTCAAAATGATGTCAAAGTAACCCGTGCTTTGACTATCTTTGACTTCAGTTGCATTTCAATGCCCTGTCAAAGAAACCCCACTTCTGGGGTTACTTTGACATTTAATAAATTAAAAAAAGTAGGGAGTTAAGGGGGGGGGGGAGGTTAAATTTGCCATAGATCTGATAACCAAAGGACACATTGTTCTGTTGGCGTAAAAAAAAGTGAAATTCGAGCCGTAAAAAAAAAGTTACAATCCAAAAACCTCCAAAACCTGTTCAAAGTAGCCCCGTTTTACGGTACCTACTCGTTTAAAATATGTAAATAAACTGGATTTGGTATATCGTACCTTCTAATTACTCTAATGCATAGAGAGCCTCGGAAATGTCTCCGTAGAGGTCCTGCTAAATACTTCTTGCATCTTGTTTTGCGTAGTCTCCACCAGATTTGAAATGTCTTCTTTTATCGTACCCTCCGTTTCGATTAAAGGCAGAATCGTTATAATTATTTCGCCTGCAAAAAAACGAAAAATAATAATTAAAGTAGCTGTAATTGGCTTTCCTAAATCATAATATGAGTTTTATACTCTTATTGCCAGTCCCTAGGGCTGGCAGATTGGCGCAAGGCTATCGCAGAGCTTGATATTAGATCTATCTACTTAACTATATAGCATTTACTCAAGTCTTACAGTGGTTGCAATCCCTTCAACACAAGGAGACCTACGTCCAGTTAATTTTGGATTGTCATCCAATTCTAAGTTTAAAATTTCAAGCTCATCGGAATTGCAATATTTGTGACAGACAGATAAACGAACGAAAAGACCGACAAGAAAGCGAGATACTAAAAAAGTGTTAGAAACACATTAAAATCGGCGCATCCGTTAGAGTACTTATTATGTAGTTAGCAGATAGCACCGCACCACTATCCAATAGATGAAATAGAACAAGAGTGAATAGACACCTTCTAGGTAAACGCGTCCCATCTTAGACCACATCATCACTTTCCATCAGGTGTGATTGTGGTCAAGCGCTTGCCTTATAGTGAATAAAAAAAAATAGATAGTGGTACATTACATTATCTTCCATAAAAAACACGAATAAGTAGATAAACTACAGTACTACATTAACACTGGTATTGTGATAAGGTGCCTAATCGCTGATAGGTGATATCAGGGTGGCCCCGAGTTATTGTTTTCGGGCGGTCCGCCGAATTACTCGTACCTATACGATGTATCCTTACAGAAGATGCTTAGAAAATAATTTTACGGATTTAGAATCATCATCGTCATCATCATTAGCCTGTGATTTAGAATAGTAGACACCAAATATTTTGGTGTGTAGTATGCAAAGTAGTAAAAATATGCCATAGAACCTAAGTTAGGTAAAAAGCGAAGCAAGTGCGATTTTTTTTAATATGTGACCCATGGGAGCGCATAAATGAGTACATTTCAACGCCCCTCCGAAATTAAATCTAAGTACAGTAGCTGTAGCTGGCTGGAAATATCGTACAATGACCTTTAGAAAGGGATATCGGCTTCGTAGAGTGTTGTCTCTGTCACTCATACATATGTGACGTTTTGTCGGTCTCAACGACTAAGACAACGCTCCTACAACCTTTATCTCTTTCTAAAGGTCGATGTAGGTACAATATTTCCTGTACAGTACTGTATATCATGATAAAGTGGTCGAATATGAGCAATTATGATACCTCCCTAAGACGCCGGTACACACCTGAACCAAATCTGTGTGATTCGGAGTCCAAAAAGTGGTATTTGGAGACAACGACAGGCTGAATGGGAGCTCCTGCGTCCAACGCAACGTGGAAAGCACCTTTCCTGAATGGCAGCAATTTGTCGCCCGAGTGCCGCGTACCCTCGGGGAATAGGAGCAGCTTACGCTGAAGAGAGAATAATTACCTACATTAATAAATTCTTATTTGCATTATGTTGTTTTGATCACCTATAAAAGCCCCTTAAAAATATTAGAATTATTAATAAGGTTCAATATATGACATTTTATTGCATAACTTGGAATTATACAAAAAAAAAAAACCGGCCAAGTGTGAGTCAGACTCGCGCACTGAGGGTTCCGTGCTCGGGTATTATATCCAACATTTTGCACGATAAATCAAAAACTACTATACATAAAGATTAATGAAAATCTGTTTTAGAATGTACAGGTAAAGCCTTTTCATATGATATCCCACTTGGTATATTTATCTTACTTTGAATATTGAAACACATTTTAATTTTTTTTTTAATGGAGCAACCACAAATTCGCGGTTTTCAGATTTATTCCTGTACTTGTGCTATAAGACTATGCTCATAATTCTAGATCAACGGGAAGTACCCTATAGGTTTCTTGACAGACACGACAGACGGACAGACAGACAACAAAGTGATCCTATAAGGGTTCCGTTTTTCCCTTTGAGGTACGGACACCCTAAAAATAAAATACCTAGATAGGTATTATGCAAATCTATTGCAAAACTACAGATCTTAGCTATATATTTGTAGTTCCTACTTTCCTATAAAACTGAATTGCAGATGGGTAAGTAAATTCGCATCAAGGTAACATGAAGGTGAGTCTTTGTTTGCATTTAGGTCTATTCATTGCTCTACTGAACCGTAAATTAATGACTAAGTTTGTTATCTGCTGGCACCGATATTACATTGTACAAACGCGTGCTTTGCCTCACTTATGTTTATGTGAAACCCAAACATAATAATGATATATGTATACCTAAGTACCTACCTACTGATTACATGAAATATTTTGATTTCTAAGCTATGTTTTCCCTACACCAAAGGCAAACTTAATATTTAATTCGTTAAAATTTATAACACCCCCGACAAGTGAAGGTTACAGTAACTAGAAAAGAGCTGATAACTTTCAAACGGCTGACCCGATTTTCTTGGATTGTAGCCATGAACACTCGATCAAGCCACCTTTCAAACAAAAAAAAACTAAATTAAAACCGGTTCATTAGTTTAGGAGCTACGATGCCATAGACAGATACACACGTCAAACTTATAACACCCCTCTTTTTGGGTCGGGGGTTAAAAACGCACATAGTCAAGTCCGAAAAGTTAGAGATGCGTGCCCAGGATCGAACCCCCGACTTTGCGAATAAAAAGCCGACGTACAACTAGGCTATCACCGCTCATGATATTACATAATTCCGAGGTTACAGGACAATGTAATTATTATTAGCCAACAGACAGGAAAATAGCAGATTACACTGTTACACATGCAGTGCACATTAAAAACGTCTTTGACACACATTACACAGGATCGTAGGTACGATAAATATCAAAGTACAGTCGTATACCTAGGTAAATAGGAACTACATATTTTTCTTTTGGACCATAGCAGACACGATTTATTCATCAGCGATCGGCGATTTACTAGCTTTTCGGAAGCTCGATGCCGCTATTGAACGATCCCCTTCGCACTTAAACAATCTTTAGTATCAGTACCTAATCAAGTCGATTTACTTAACTACTTTTTACGTTTTTAAAAACCCCGTGGGAACTCTTTATTTTGCGGGCATATAAAGGACAATTCGTAATATGGGTATTTGTAATATGATTTCAATACAGCAATCGAACGCAAAAAAAAGGGATGGATCAACAAATTCCTGAAAAGCCGGCAACGCATTAGCGGTTCCACTGGTGCTGCAAATGTTCATGGTTGTCAGTAATCACTTAACATCAGGTGACCCGCGTGCACGTTGGCTCGCTATTTATATTTTTTAAAAATCAGATGCCAGGCAGCATCGCAACAATCGCTACAATGCGCGTTTTCAATGCAGTGATCGACCGCAGAAAATCGTTACGCGATGCAGTATCGATAGCCAAATAAGTGCAATAACCGATCGCTGATGCTAAAAGCATCGTGTTTGCTCTAGCCTTTAGCGGACTTAAAAGGTTAACAAACCGCATAAGTAAACCTTTTCAGAGCGTACGCGCTTGACCGTATACTTAAAGATTGGATTTCGTTTGTAGTACGAAAAGGAACACGTACAGTTTAGTCCAGTTCGTCTGCCTAGAGGTGCTTTACTAGGAATCAGGAATCTAGAAATCATTATCATCATCATGATGATCAACCATCGCCAGATCACTACTGAGAACAGGTCTCCCCTCAGAATGGAGAGTTAGGCCATAGTCTACCACGCTGGCCAAGTGCGGATTGTCACACATTTTGAGAACATAATGGGAAAACTTAGGCATGCAACCTAGTGTTTGTTTTTCTTCATCGTTAAAGCAAGTAATATATTTTAATTGTTTAAAACGCACATAACTCGGAAAAGTTAGAGAAGCGTGCCTGGGATCGAACCCCGGACCGAAACCACTGAATAAGAGGCTGACGTCTTAACCACTAGGCTATCACCGCTATAGGTCTAGAAATACGTGATAGGTAAGTTGGCAACAGATCCAGATGGCAATCGGAGTATGAGGCGGGGGTACGACTACGCCCCGCACACCCGCGCTATGCCACACCGAGTTAGCGCGGAGGCTGTGCGGAGCGTCTCCGCGCCGATTGCCATCTCGACCTGTCGCTTACTATAGAATTAGGTATACCTTATGATTCTTGACGGCTTCGGATTGCTTGTTGAGGACGGAGCGGGCAGAGCTCGCGCCCCGGTCGATGAAGACCGTCCCCCACATCCAGGTGGCGGTGCCGAATGGCACCAGATACTGTAGTGACCGTTTCGACACCACGGTGCACCTTGCCATTAATGGCCAGAGGACTGCTAAAACTGTAAAAAAATATTTGCATGCTTAGTCAGATTTTTTTTTCATCATAATTTTTTTAGTAGATTATACTTAGGTACAATTACCGCTTAATATGATAAATGATAAGAAATTAGTAGGTACTATGAAGTAGGGGCGCCAGCCAGGTAACCTCCCAGTGTGCCTGGATGCTGCTGGTCCCTTTTGGATGCGTCCGAGGGGAAGAGCAGTGTTCGGGCCGGTGCGCCCCGGTAACATGGCTAATAATTTCTCTTCGGAGATATTGTTGGCTATGGCTAATGACCTGGCAGGAGGGGAGGTTTCTCCGCGTGTCACTCTGACTAGCAGAGGGCACAGTGGATGAAGCGGAGGATGGGACGCGGGCGACGTGCGCGTCCCAAGGTCGGGGGACGCACTTCGTTGGTGCGTCCCGGAGGTGCGTCGATGGGGACCGAGCAGGTCCCCGGTGGAGGGTCTGCCTTGGCAGACGTCGCTGGCTGGGTCGTGGTTGTTTGCTTCGGCCGTTCCCGTGACCCAGTCGCCAGGCGACGCGCAGTAGCGCCGCTGGGGTTTAGTGGGTATTCCGGTCGCCTCTCGGCCGGCGAGTCCCACATACCCTCCCTCAGCTGGCTGGCTGCCTCACGGCTGGCTGGCTAGCTTACGGGGGGGATGCGTAAATGCATTCCCCAGCGTCAACAAAAAAAAAAAAAAAAAGGTACTATGAAGTACAATAGTAGGTCTATCTACCTACTTAGTTGAGGAAATCTATGAGGAGAACACTAAATACCTACTTACTTAATTAAAATATTTACAACTAAACGCAGTAGCCAGCATGTGGGATGAAGATGATTGTACCTACTCGTACATAATCATCTTCATCACACATCATTATAAGTATTGATTAAGTAGGTATCTTAAGTACTTATCTTTAATGTTTCAGAGGATCATTATTTATTAAAAAAACATGTCATTGAGCCATTGAATAAAATAGCAAATTAAAAAAAGAGTAGGTAGGTAGCTAGTACCTATGTGTTATGTGCTGTATCCAGCCATCTGATAAGGATGGGTTAAGTAGGTACTTATATCCTATGTGTATGTACCTATATGTGTGTTTACATATCGTGAGTCATGGCTGTACTATTTCCGTTTTGATTGCCAGCTGATTAAATCTATTCTGTATCTCAAATATTAAAAAATATCATATTATGGTTTAAATTAAAATAAAATACACTAAACTTTATACTTTTCCCCCATACCTACGCAGACATCTGACCTGGCCTAGGGCTAATATTACTAATTATAATTTATACCTAATATAAATTTCTGAAAAAAAATATACCTACCTACCTATCTATTGTGATTTGTGTCGTAGGCATCCACCGATCATTAAAAGGTATCTACTATCGTGCGGATAATATCAGTACTTAATTTTATTGTCTTCCAATGAATGCAATCGCTTATTCCACAAAATAAAGGCAGTTTTTATAGGCAGGTACATAGGTTATTCATCGTTACCTACTCGTTCCTATGTCATTATTACCTATACTTAGTTAGTGTACTAAAGGGGCAAAAAAAAGATCCGACGAATTGAAAACCTCCTCCTTTTTTTGAAGTCGGTTGAAAAGGCAAATTCACTCTGCCACTTTAGCATACTAACTCCACTTTTTAAAATAAAAAAAGATTCCGGTGAATTGAGAACCCCCTCCTTTTTTGAAGTCGATTAATAAATTTTGCGTCCTTGCATTTTGCAACTCCTTTACGTAATACCTACCTACTTGCCTATAGTAATCAAATTGACTAATTGCCTCTTAAAATGCCATCAAAAGAAACGATAAATAGGTAGGTAGGTAGCTACTTATGTGTCTAAAATCCCATTTACGGGCCGTTCTGCATTTTATAGGATATGAGTTTGTAATGCGTGGTTCGAGAAATTTGAAATTAATAGGTGCGAGTAAATAAGTACATAGGTACCTAATAACCTAACTAGGCATATCTAGAATATGATGCGATCGAAAATGATTTGTGATTTATTTCATTGATATAAAAAACAGAAGTTCAGTCTAAGAACTTTTATTTTAAATTTTTTGTCTTCGATAGCTAAGCCACATGAGTAGATAGGTCTACTCTGTGGCAAGGCTATACTGAAAATGGAGAACGTCTGATAAAATATCTAAACAAGCTCGACTACCGCAACCAGTCTCCCTAGAGTTTCCTTCACTTCCTTTAGTAAGTAGTGCTGTGAAGAGATAGTGAATGCCAAAAAGTTCAAGAGTTCGCGGTCCGCACCTTCTCGCAGCTGGGTACCTTATAAGTTATAATTACCGTATAAATCAATACAGCTCTGGTGATTCAGCAAAACAACGGCCCCGCGGGAGTCGTCGACATTTTCCAGACCACGCACCGTCCAGCGGATGCCGAGCAACCGAGCTGTTAGCCGGAGGAATGCCGCTGGGATCCTACAAAATAAATCGTTACACGTAGGTGAATGCTCACAGACGAAAGGTCTAAATGTCCACCACCCGACTTCACTATGTCCATGTGGAAAAGTGTATCTAAGTATAACCTAGCTAATGGTGTAAGACTTTTTGAAATCGGATGAATAGCTTCGGAGATTACATCCTACATCCAAATATTACTTCTTTAGATATTAGTGCAGAATGTAGATAAAAAAATATGATGTAAATCACGGGTTTAAAACGGGGTTACTTACAAAGCATTCTTAGGATCGAACGGCTTTAGGAACATCAACGGCAGAGGTGCTGTAGCGAATATTAACGACAGCACCACGAACAGTGTAAACTACAAAACAAAACATTTTGTCAACATAAAAATTGTAGGTAGTGTACAAAAACATAATATCTTAGTCGGGCATGTGTGTCGCTTTAGGTTGAACTATCTACTCTGTTTTACGATCAATGTACTTAAAAATAAAATTATATTGATTTCGAAATTTAGGGTACATAATAAGAAACTATTCCTATTATAAGAGTGTAGATAAAAAGACCAGGCGCCACTTTCAAACCTGATACATTTAAGAATCAGATAATGTTAGCACCGAATTCATAAAGATACCTACAGTATCATATTGTAATATTCTGATATGATACTTATTGCATCAACTGACATACATTGCGTTGATAAGTGAAAGATGAGCACTGTGCAGCCAAAACTAAATAACCTGTAGTTAGGTAATCCACACACCAGACAGTTACCCACCCACTATTTCACCCTTTTTAACCCCCGACCCAAAAAGAGGGGTGTTATAAATTTGACGTGTGTATCTGTCTATCTGTCTGTGGCATCGTAGCTCCTAAACTAATGAACCGATTTTAATTTAGTTTTTTTTTTGTTTGAAAGGTGGCTTAATCGAGAATGTTCTTAGCTATAATCCAAGAAAATTGGTTAAGCCGTTTGAAAGTTATCAGCTCTTTTCTAGTTACTGTAACCTTCCTTTGTCGGGGGTGTTATTATTTACACTAATTGTAACAATTTGACAACCTTCCTGGGGGCAGTGGTGAGCGTTGTGGTTTTATAAGTGGAAGAGTGGGAGAAAGTCACATTGGGAATTTATGTTTTCTAAATTGACTTAGAACTCTTATCTGGTGAGAGAGTTCGACGGCGTGTCTGAATCTGAACTAGCCCTTACTTTCAATCTACCGAAATAGATATATCTAATCTACCCCTCTAACCTAAATCTAACCGATTTCGATAAAACATAAGTATTATTATGTAACCTAGACTTCAATAATTATACTTAATGTGGGATAAATTATTCTAAAGACAGGTAGTTTTTACCTTTATATAATATCTAGCGATTGAGCTGATTGTGAATAGGATAATAAGAAGTGCCATCACACACCCGAATATAACGTTAAAAGCGGCCATCTTCTTTTAGTCACATTTATAAAAACCTGAAAAAAAATGGTTTAAGTACATATACATACTATAGGTACATACTTTTAATGATATATAAAAACTATCCGTATACATACGTAATATTATAAATGCGAAAGTGCATCTGTTTGTTATCTTTTCATGACCCATTCGTCTAACCGATTTTGAAGAAAAATAGATACTTACAGAGATAATCTTGCAACCCGGGGTACAAAGTAACAAACGTTCCGCACGTTGGTTACTTTTTGTCCCGGAAAATCAAAAGAGTTCCAATTGGATTAAAAAAACTAAATCTACGCGTACGAGGTCACGGGCATCGTAGTAAACTACAAAGTAAAACATAAATATTTGCTAAGTATCTCCTATGTTATGTATCTCCTATGTTATGTAGTACCTAGCAAATAAATACTTAACAATGACAGCCGTGGAACTGTAGGTAGGTAAATAAAACATTATGCGTTATTTACTTAGACCGGAAATATGAGTTTGCCGACACACTTCCCGGGAAATAATATCATCTTAAAAGCCACTTTTCGCATATTTCCAAAAATTTCACGATTTTCCTACCTACTTTAACAACTAGGCATCTATCCGGTCTTAAAAATTTTTCTTTAGCTCTAGACTAGGTAAGTGAGCAAGAGGACAGAATTATACAAACTTAAGTAAGAACCTATAACAAATGCTGGATTCAGAAATATCAACGTAGATTTTATAAAACGGACCTTATGCTTCTAGAGATGAGATCAATAAGGTCATTGCTCTAGCTAGAGGTAAAGAAAGTACAAGTTATAGGTGTGCGTACTTTCACTGCTTCGTTTTAAAAAAATATTTGGGAAGTACCAACTGGTAGTAGAAAGGTACTTTTTTTACTCATAGCTTTGTAGACTTGTCTGGATAATTTTATGAGGGTGGTTTTTAGGGTGCATACCTAAAGGGTAAAAACGGAGCCTTATCTATACTAATCTATACTAATAAATAAAATTGGAGTGTCTGTCTGTAGTTTCGAAATAACTACCGCATTTTAAGGTCATATGGTTATTTGAACGATACTATAACTGAATCACACGTTTTTAAAATTTTTGTCTGTCTGTCTGTCTGTTTGAAAAGGCTAATCTTGGGAACGGCTGAACCGATTTTGACGGGATTTTCACAGACAAGTAGAGAATTGACCAGAGAGTAACATAGGCTTCTTTTTTAACCGACTTTCAAAAAGGGAGTTGTGTTTTTCTACCTATGTACACCGAAATCTCCGAGATTTCTGAACCGATTTGCGTCATTTCTTTTTTAATCGATATAGGAACTTTGTGACATTGTTTCATAAAAAATTTGGAGTCAAACTCCTCAATCCTGATGCTGCAGGGTTATATATGTAAAATATAATGTCAGTCTGCTATCTGTCTGTCACAGGTCACAGGTCTTAGCTCGTGGACGAAATAAGTTACAGGCCTAAAATTTTGGTATTTAGTGTAGAAGGTTGACCCGAAATTGAACTGGAAATTCAATTAAATCCTTTTTCAGAGAGGCTCTCATACATGAAAAAGCAGTATGCTGTATTACCATGTACCATAAAGAATGTACCTACCATAGGTATACTGTAGGTACTTAACAACAAATACTGATAACAACAATTTATAAAGTAGTTTGTAAACTGTGGCCAAAATAAATGAACATTTTATGGGTTTTTCTTTCACGGTTTATAAAAAAATTTCATACACCCAAAATATGATGTTCATAATAAACAGAACACTAAAAGAGCGAGGCCTGACTCGCACTTGGCCGGTTTTTTATAATATTTAAGGGCCTACCTAATTCTATAGACGTAAGTATACACCGACGTAAATGATGATAAGTAATTAGTTATGCTATATGCATGTTTTCTACACAATACCTAATTTTCAGCAATTTCGTGAACTTTAACCTGAAACAACAATAGGGTATTGACTATTGACATAGATAAGTAAAATTCTCCGTGCGTATACAAATCTAAGTAGGTAATACAGTCAGCATTGATTGGCTAAGTATGTTTTATTTAATTTTAGATTAGATACATTGGATAAGTATTAACTAGTTCACTCGGATATTAAACCAAGTGAAATGAATTATTTCAATACCTAATGCATAGACCTATAAATACTCGTGCTAAAGGTTTAAAGTATCTTGGTAGGTAGGTATGTATTTAACGATGTTCCTTATTTCGCATTAAGTATAAATTATGTAAGTAATTAGTTAGTTTGTCTAAGTAGGTATCTACCTGCTTCAAATTAAAAAATAAATAGGTACCTACCTACCTATAGGATTGAGAGCAGATGATTTTAGAATCATGCTAATTATTTATTATTCTATAACTTCAAGTATTATCGATTATAAGTACCTAGTTGTTATTCGCGAATTGTGCACCACGGAGAAATAAATAAGTAACTAGGTACCTAATGATAATAACTTGATAACCTTATGACCGGTAATCTAGATTAAGCGAACGACAAGCAAACTTAAAACAGGATATATGTATTAATCTACACGCAAAGTGCATAATATTTAATGCAAGATGCACCTTACGTCATCTTTTAATAGGTACCTACCTAGGTAAATAGTACTAATAGCTGTACCTACTATTCCTAAGTAAAATACATACCTACTTAACTATTCATCATCATTTAAAACCCTTCCCTTCCCTGCTGTGGTGTTACTGCTTACTGGCATGGGTCCTCGCAGCAGAATGAAAAGATTGTATTTGTGGGCCATTTGGCCAATTTGGTGGATTATGGCCTATTGGCAGTCTTCACACACCTTATGAAGAACGTTATGGAGAACTCTCAGGCATATTTTCATCACGATATTTTCTTTCATCGATAAAACAAGTACAGACATCACATTTTAGGGAACCTACCATAGGAAACCGAATTCTTAATCAGCACCTATACCTACCTAGCTGATCATTCCACGATCGCATTGAAAGAAGGATTTTTTAAATAAAAGTATCGCACCATTTTAATAATAAACCTAAATTATTCAAAAATCGCGATTTTGTGTTAAGAGTTTGCAAATAAATTTCCCTCTACACTAATTGTGATTTTTGAATTATTTTGTTTCATTACTAAGGTCGTCATATGTACTAAATATTAATTAATTTTAAAATTGTAACGGTTCCTGTAGGGTGTAGATAAAGTAAAAAATACAGCGAGCGGGTATATCTACATTCTACACGTCAAAACAAAATACCGGATTAATCTACGAATAACAATAAAGATTAATAGTTATACAATTAAAATAAATATGTTTAAAAAATGTACTTAAAATAGGTGGTTGGTAGGGTAGGTACCTAAGTGCCTACCTAACTAACTACTTATAATATACTTACCTACATGAAAAAATAAAAAATAAAATGTTAGTAAAACTCACGTGTGAAGTAAAATATAAATCACTTTCACTCTCACGGAAAATTGTAAAGTCCTTTTTTAAAAGGAACTTTACCTATAGAGCAAATCGCAAAAGCGCGCACCTCAGGCGTTTCTAAACAGCACTATTCATTCACTGTTTAGAATGACATGCATGGTCCAACGCACACTACGGTGTGACAACAACTAGCTACAGTCAGTCAGTAAGTAGGTACTCAGTAGGTACAGTACGAAACTACGGACTACGGACTATAGACATCAGCTATATGAAATAGGTATGACTGAGCAGCCGCGTCAGCGTTCGTGTTAACGATTCGATAACAAAGTACGATAAGTCTTGTCATGTGCTATGCAGGCCTACACAATAATGTTAGGTACCTATTTACTCGCTTCGTGCATTGCTACTTTCGGAGTTTCAATGTCAAAGCAGGTAAAATATTATTGTAAACTGACATTGAGAGAAGACAACGGGGCACGGGCCTTTGCATTTTAAAGATACGTACTCGTAGGTACAGCGGATAAGGAAAACACTTGGCAAACATGAACATTCGCCTTCGGACCTGAAAACAACCAAGCCTCCCACCGAAATCCGTATACACGATTAATTCTACCGGTCAAGTTTGCAGCGGACTTGAAGCTGCGTCCAGTTAACTTGGCGGTGGCTATCGATGTGGTGTATGGCTATCAGTTCAGTGTCTAGACGATCGTGTATAGCCACCGTTGATAGTAAAGTGAATAACCGATCAGAACCCGTCAAGTTCGTGCCAGTAATCAGCCACGCATAAACTAGGGTTCCGTACGTGTGCTACCTAGTTGTTAAAAAATTCAACGGTCAATTATTTCGAAAACAGTAGTTTTTTTCCAAAAACTGTCTAAAAATTATGTTATACTTAATTATATTTGAATATATCTATTCAACGAGGTATCTATCTACCTACCTATCACTCGATGGCGCAAACCACTTTTTTTTAGTTTACGCCATTGTAAACCCACGTTCAGGTTCGATCCCGGGTACGCACCTCCTAACTTTTCAAAGTTACTTATTACAATAAGGTCATTTTCTAAGACAGTAAGTATATCACTTGCTTTAACGGTGAAGGAAAACATCGTGAGGAAGGCTGAATACCTAAGAGTGCTCCATACTGAGAGTTCAAAGGTGTGTGAGCTTTGCCAATCTACGCATTGAGGCCCGTGCTTAGTACTGAACCAGCGATGGATTAATGATGATGATGATGATGATAGTAAATTATTTACTCACCTAATGTTTTCCTTACTTATTTTCTATTTTTTTAAACTGTAGAAAGGTACTACACCTACATATTTTTTTTTATAAATAACCGTCTTAGCTGTAAGCACAGTTGGATAAAAATGGAATTTTATCTATGTTTGGTAGGTATGTGTGAATGGTAATTACATTAGGCTTATCAAAATATAAGTAACAATAAATATTATGATAGGTCAAGGTCTATATTTTTATGGTTAAACAAAAGATAAGCAGCATGCATTTATGTTTACATAATAATTATAATAAATGTATGTACCTAATAGTAGTTATATGCCCGTTTGAATGGCTGGATAGGCAGTTATATCCAAGGTTATGTTTTTAAACAAAAAAAAAACATTTTTTGTTTAAAACATATTTAAAACAGGTTTTTATTTATAAAATGTTTTGAATTTTTTTAAACAGCCAACCCTAATGTTGTCTATAAGGGAATATGGACTGTAAGGAGTTTACGTTGAGTTCACGTTTTGTAGTCAGTTACTCGTATTATGACTAATCATATTTTATTTGGTATTATTTAAATGTAGTCATCATCACAGTATTCCTAAGACTCAACATTCTTGTTCTATTTAAAATCTATCCATACTTAATAATACAATAATTCTTGGTTGTTAATTCTTTACACCTCAAACATTCAACTGATTTCAATGAAAACACGAAACTAAGCTTATTGAAGGAGATAAAACAAATTTTCACTCTGATTAAATACTGGATTTTTATACAATCATTTAAAAACCTAAATCCCTGCAGAAGTGGCAGAGGAAAACAAAGTTAAAATTAATAAACATCATAAGCAGTGTATAAATTTTATTAAATAGCTTCTTTATATTAATTTTATGAATTACAATAATTAAAAAAATACATTTATGAGAGGTGAAGATTTACACTAATGTGATGTATTTATGCATGTATTAATATAATTTTATTTCTCAACACAATAGAGGAAAAGTTAACAAATTGTGCAGGTTGTTTTATTATTTATGAAAGTGTTTAACTCTATTAAAATGTAAAAATTCCAAAACTTAACATAATTACATATCTATGTTGATACACTGAATCTGAATTACTATTATATCAAGTATCCATATATTATACAAAAATATCATAAGTATTATAGTGTAATTAATTACAAATTATAACTAAGCACTGTAACTAAGCATTATAATGAAAGTGGTGATGCCCCAGTGGTTAAGACAACTGCCTGTTAAATAGGGGGTCTGGAGTTTGATCCTGGGGCATGCACCTCTAGCTTTTTGTAGTTATGTGCGTTTTAAGCAATTGTCACTAGGTTTAATGGTGCAGGTTTTACATCGTGAGGAAACCTGCATGCCTGAAAGTTTTTCATGTTTTCAACATGTGTGATGTCTATCAATCCGCACTAATTGGCCAGTGTGGTGTACTACAGCTAAAACTCTTCTCATTCTGATAGACCTGTTCTCAGTAGTAATATTGATGATGATGGTGATGAAATAATCAAAACATTTTCTTTTTCATTGCTGTATATCGTTCTGTATATTCATTGTATCCCTCAAGAGAAGCTAACTGCTTGGGTTCAAAAAGATTGCCATCTATACCTATTGTATGAATTTTGGAATCTCTAAGTAAGCTTGGCGTAATAGAGTCAAGACTTAAACAATTCTCATCTAATCTCAGTATTTTTAATCTTGGTGCTTGGTACAAATCCTCACTCAATGATGATATCTCATTTTGACTCAAGTTCAACTCGGCTGCAAATAAATTTGACATTCCACTTGGTACTTCTGTTAGCTTATTGTTCGAAAGGTCTACCACTTCCAGACTGTTCAATCCAAAAAGCTGTTTAGGAAACTGTTTAAACTTGTTATTGTTTAAATAAATCTGCTTTAAATTACTTAGACTCGAAAAAGAATCAGGTAAACAAGAAATAGAGTTGAAAGATATGTTAAGCATTTCAAGCTTTTTTAAATTAGCTAATGTAGCTGGTAAAACTTGAATAGCATTTGTACTTAGATTTAATTGTTTTAATAACTTTAATCTGCTTATTTCTTCTGGTATATGTGTTATTTTATTCTTGGATATGTCCAAATTTCTGAGATGCTCTGATAAATGAAAAACATCTTCTGGAATTTCCTTCAATCTATGATTAGATATTTGTAAAACACCCGTTTTCGAAGCCGTTTCATAATGTTGTTTTAGACCGGAATTTCCCATTTATTTGAGAAGCAACGTTATCCAAATGAGTAAAATTATTTTTTATATGTTAAAAATATGTTCACATTCACAATTTTTAGACCAAATGTTCAAAACCATTAAAGAAAGAGACAAGAATTTTATTACGAGAATACGAAATTCAAAGACTAGACTACAATATTGACAATTTAACATGTTGACAAACACTCTATATGACGTTGACGATTTTCAATTTGACGTGAACAGATAATAATTTATTTGTCTATGAATCTTCGACAGACCATAGACATAATAATACGCCATACAGATAAGTTCCTAACTGTTCCTCTAGTTGTAGTTGTCAGGGCGTACTGTGGACACGCTTCATGCTTATGGCAAAAAACAAACAACATGACAGTAAGCACTGGCAAGCGTGTGGACGGGTGTTTGTGTAAGCTTGCCAACGTTTGTCGGTCGATCCGATTGGCTGTAAGCCAAACCATAACTAAACAATGTTTTTAAAGAACCCTGTGGGATTTGCCGATGCTTGATGTATATTGTTGCTTGCTTGGTGCATGCAAGAACCGGCACCGGATCGAGCGCTCTTAAGCGAATGCTATACACTCGATTTAGATCGGCGATTATTGGATCGAACCTATGTCTTAATAAACAGATAGACCTTGTTAAACCTACTTTTTACCATGCTTTAATATATAATTACTCAATATTGAGTGTAAGTAATTCATGCTCTATAACCAAGCGACATTTGCTGTGCATAGACGTGTCCGTGTTTGAGTGTAGGTAACGCACGGTATAATTAGTTTATAATATTATTTTGTTTATTAGGACTATGGTTTGATTTGAATATCACTGATCTAGATCGAGTGTGTACTGGTAGCATTCGCCATCAGCATTGGCAAGCATAGATAAGCACCCGTCCACACGCTTGCCAGTGCTTTTTGTTTGCTGTTTGTCGCAAGCATGTGGATCCACCATGAGGTTGACTCACAATGTTTTGGTGCCGCCAGACGGCGACAAACAACATACAGCAAGCATCGTCAGCAAACAACAAACGGTGGACGAGTATTTGCATATGCTTGTCGTTCGAACCGATTGGCAGGCCAAACCGGTGTTTGCTGAAGTTGTTTAATGCAAGCATCTGGTGGGCACATTAATCAATCTGAACCATTTTTCATCTGTATTTTCCATAAATATTTTCAGATTCCAGGAATTTATTGAATCTGTGTTTTTTTGTATCTGTACCTCTATCTCCTCTATGTCATGGACGCAGTATTGCCAGATGGTTATATTTATTACATTTTTGGTCATTTTTGACCTCTCAAGTCATAGTGCATTCAAATAATAAGTATTCTTGTTCAGGTCCAACCTTGAAAGTTCCCCAGTAAGCTATCATTGTGACCCCATCCAAACGCCACCAGCCCAGCATAATATTTTTATTTTGGTGGTATGTTAATCACTGTTTGTGTTGTAACGAAAATGAATGTTAAATTGTAACAAATACTACGTATTTACGCTATGTAATATTTTATGTGGTTAATACTTACCAAAATTAAAGTACATGAAACTTAAAACAGTTAAGTTCCCAAACGTCTGTCATGAAGCTTATAAAAAGACAGTTTATTAAAAATCTTTTCCAAAATGAATGATCTCCTTTTACTTGAACATTTTTGGAGAAAAGTGTAATTTTTGTACGAAAAATGTAACTTTTTGTATAAAAATGTAATTTTTTAGTAAATTAAACGTGCTTTAGAGTCGGAGGGCCTGGCAACATTGTTCGAATCGGATTCGGAGTTCGGACATTCGGACCACGGTTTTTTTTCGTATTCGACTTGAAAATCAAGAGATATTTTGCATACATTTTTACATAAAAGCTAGTATGTAACTAATTTTAACATTGTATATTTATTAAAATAAACTGCTAAAATCTTAAAAGTATCGTACTCTACCGTTCAATTAATATTATATAGATTTAATTTTGTTACCGCGGGAAAACGACGATAGGTTTGACTACTATAATGGCCGCAATAGCGCCAATGCTTTTAGTGTTTGTCCATCTAATATGAATTCCAAAAACAAATTATGGTGGTTAAAGCCTGCCTTCGAAATTGAAAAGCAGGTTTAAAATGGATATTAACGCTGGTAAGTCTTTTTTATTGTTCAATCAGTTACATAAACATGCCCACGATAAATTAATTTCAACAGTTCGTACACATTTTATTTTAAAGCTGATCACTTTAAATATATCACAATACTTATGGATTAAAGCTAAAAGTTTTCTTCACTAAAGATATTTTATTTTAACAATAGTGGTATGTTAACAATTTATGACTTTACCTCGTTAACACGTCGACGGCGTATCATGTAACCAAAAGGTAGCCTCAGTATTTGTCCTTTTCTATCAGACTGTTATTTATTTAATATCAAAAGCTTTTTGAATGATCATATCACATGCAGTTCAATATGACATTGTTTGAGTGACAAACATCCACACAATATTAAAAACTTTTTCTAGTGTGGAATATGCAAAGAATTATGCATTGGTACAACCATGGCATATTCTCATGGTTGGACCATATAATAATTCTTTGCGCTTTTGGAAAGGCATTCTTAAAATATAAAAACAAAACAACTTCTCATAAGATTGTATCATTACATCTTGACTAAAAGCTCTCATTCAAATACCTTTAATTATGGAACATCTTACATTTTGGATGAGTCCTGATCCACATACAGTAGGTTTCTTAGCTTACAAAAATAAAAAAGTGCCTTAGATCATATAATTAAGTGAGTGTTTTTGATAATATCGCTGGTTCTAGTTCTATGGTTATATGGAAAGAGTCAAATCAAACAAGAATGAGTGTGTGTGAGTGAGAAAATGGAACATGAATGTATGTATTCAACAAGCAAGTACAAAAATATTTGTCATAATGAATACTTTGT
Organism: Maniola jurtina; assembly: GCF_905333055.1. Lineage (NCBI taxonomy): Eukaryota > Metazoa > Arthropoda > Insecta > Lepidoptera > Nymphalidae > Maniola > Maniola jurtina. Next base: position 10,481,838 of record NC_060032.1, read on the forward strand.
ATCACTGAGACAGTGGTTATCTCACAACTCAAACTGCTGTACACATTTTGATATACGTATTTGATAGCCAATATTCTGTTCATAAAAATGTTCACACATACATTACATTACACATTATATTAAGATGTAATGATTATACCTAAATATATGAAGTAATATTTAACAAATCGTTTTCTTTTTGCTGTCATTTTGGAAGTGTGTTTCTGCAAGTAAGTATATCATCTTTAAACCTTGACTAATACTCATTACAAAGCACACACTAATAAATAATATAAGTCTATTATTTAAGAAACAAAAATAATAGTGATTTATTTTTCCATAGCTTCAAGAATTCAAGGTGTTCATACTTCATACTCCAATAAACAATGAATTCTTTGAAAGAATGAATTCAGTTTTTATAATACTTGTGAAAGTTTTATCTTCAATCGGTTATCAGTTAGATTATCTTTGTACAAACCTATATAGATGCTAAACACTTTGTTATAGATACATTTTGTTAAAAAATATATAAGTCTTAAGAGTTCTCTATTCACTGTAACCTATGCAGTGGCTTGCATATTCAATTACTTATACACAGAAATAGCCATTGGCCGTTAAAACAATGCTTAAGCATACTCGATAATCTGAACCCCAGCAAATCTGAATTCTTCTGTAATCCAAAAAAAAAGAACCCCTCTAAGAAAATGAATTAAAATTTAATCGCTAAAAAATGTCTACTATACTGGAATTCTTTAAAGTGTGATGAAAACATTTGCTTGTCATTATTTATAAGTTATAACCTATTTGCGTGATTTAACCATACATTCCATAGCCTTTTAAAATACCTATAATATGTACTATAATCCGAATGCTTCATACATCCAAACAGGTTATAAATTTTGGGTGTTCTAATTACTGAGGCCCTGCTGTATTAAGCGTCTGATTTTTGTCTTTTTGTTAGGACATTGTTTGGAAGGCTCTTAAATATTAGGATAATATGTACCTGGCTGTAAAATGGGCAAAAGAGCAGCAAAATTTTTGGCATATGGTTTTGACAGTGGAGTGTGGGATTGTAATTAAGACTTCAGACAGTTGTAGGATTGACACCTTACTAAGGTATTTACAACACTCGTTTTTTTTGTAGAGGTCTCAACACAGTTGTCTCTGATCGATGCTCTCCTGAACGATTTTGACAAGACAATTACACCATGCACTAACAAAAAGAATGAGAAAAAAGAAGAAGAAACACAGGATGCCATGCCAGACTCTACGACCAACACGGAAAAGAATAATGGAAACCCTTTCCACTGTGGTGATGATGTACTGGTACCCAACAAAGATGGGAGATATTATTTAGGTTTGTTTTTATGCAGTAATAGAGGGTCTCAGGTCTAACACTTTAGTAAGGTCAGAAGATAAATGATGTGAATGATGTTTAAAGGCTTTATTATCAATACAGCCCTAAAAAGTTTTTTAATTTTTGGTTTTTAGTAAGTGAAGAATGCTAAAACTAAGCTGCTGTTATGCATACTTATAGCTAATACTCCAGGTTAACATAGAATAGTTTTTATCCCAAAAATAGAGATCATTTAAGATAGGGAATTAATATTTTTGTAAATTTTACTTTCTACTCTTAAACATTAAACTGTGAACTGATTCTGTCAAAAAATCTTCACTGTTTCTGACAATTCTTTATCACAGCAAGTAATGGAATAACCTTATATGTTACTCCATTAACAGGGACAATAGTAGAGCTGAGCACCAGCAATGACAATGACTCGTGCGAAGTGGGCACGGGCCTGGCGCGCTGCCTGGTCAAGTTCGGCGACGGGACCCACGCGTGGGCGGCCGTGTCGTCGCTCAAGCTGCTCAGCGTGCCGCCGGCGGACGACGGCCGCATCATGTGCGTCGTGTGCAAGCGGCGCGAGGGCCCGGCCGCCAGCCCCGCCGCCAACGCGATCATCGCGTGCGACATGTGCGGCCGCGGCTACCACGCCAAGTGTCACACGCCGCCCGTTGAATCCTGGATAAGCGGTAAGCGACCTCATCGCGGTGAGCAAGCGGCGCGAGGGCCCGGCCGCCAGCCCCGCCGCCAACGCGATCATCGCGTGCGACATGTGCGGCCGCGGCTACCACGCCAAGTGTCACACGCCGCCCGTTGAATCCTGGATAAGCGGTAAGCGACCTCATCTCGGTGAGCAAGCGACGCGTGAGACCGGTTAGTCGCTAATCAAGCTACTAAAACTTCATCATCTCATCCCATGGCCAGCCGAAGTTCAAATGGTATATGGTCCATCATGTTGGTCAAGTGCAGATTGGCAGACTTCACTTTAAGAATTTTCAGGTATGTAGTTTTCTCACGATGTTTTCCTTCACCGTTAAAGCAAGTTATATTTATTGACTTAAAATAAACGGTACATACGGCACATCGAAAAGATTGAGATGCGTGCCCGAGATCGAATCTCCCCAAATAGGAGGCTGAAGCCTTACCACTAGGTTATTACCACTTTAACTGAAAGTGATGGACATATTTTTCAGAACATTCCTACAATCACGCTAATATTATAAATACGAAAGTGTGTCTGTCTGCTACGTGTTCGCGGCTCAACTGCAGAACAGGTTTTAATTTTTGGCACAAACTTAGGATACATCCCGGCAAAGGACATTTTTTATCCCAGAAAACCAAAGAGTTCCCACAGGATTTTCAAAAACCACAAACCACGTGGACTAAGTCGCGGGCATCAGCTAGTTAATAATAAAATTGATTGTTTTATTTTGCGTGTGTATACCATTGAAACATAATATATGTATATAGGAGCATCATGGCACTGCAAGCGGTGTGTGGAGCAGAGGTACCGCGTGGCCGCGGCTGAGAACCGCGCGCTGAAGAGGTCCGACTTGTTCCGGTTCAAGGGAGGCCAGCAGAGGCGTCAGCAGCAGGAACTCACGCCGCCGTGTGACGTGAGTTTCACTTACAACATTCATTTGACATTTCAATCCTACATTATAAACATTATATTATTATACTATAATATTATTCTTTGGGGACTTCGTCCTTCGTCTGTTTTGGCGTTTGAAAAATGCATAGCTCTGATGGTTTTCTTCTTAAGAAAGCCATCTTCTTCCTTTCAAGTTAAGGCTAAGGCTTCTGCCTTTCTTACGCACTTCTCCATATAAATGTATCAAGCCTATTCTTAGGTATCAAAACTATATTTGTCTTATTTAATTATATATAACCCCCCCTCCCTCTGGACTACGGCAAGTCTACAATGATGTTTGGTTGTTACAGACTGCATCTACAACGTCGTCCACCGCATCTGAAGCTGGCAAGGACCAACATGAGGCCCATTGTTATTGTGGCGAGAAGAGTGATTGGCTCGCACAAGTAAGTGACTATAAAGGTTTGTTTTTTTGTGAAAGATAAAATCTGAAATGACTGAACCGATTTTTATAATTCTTTCACCATACGAAACCTACTGTATCCAAATTCCAGAACTAACAAGTGTATGTATATTGTGTATTAAGGTATATCAAAATTCCCTGAGTAAACCTTGGTTGGGTTAGCTAGTATATTATAGTATAATGTTAGAAAATGATTTCATGTAATTTCAGATGTTACTATGCTGTCGATGTTCCCGCTGGTTTCACCAAAGATGCGTTTCGAGTTTGCAGTATCCGCTTTATGCGGGGGATAAGTGAGTTTCTTTAATAATATTAACTACTAGAGGATGCCCGCGACTTCGTCCGCGTGGATTTAGGTTTTTAAAAAATCCTGTGGGAACTCTTTGATTTTTCGGAATAAAATGTTGCCTGTGTCAATTACATGGACGCAAGCTACTTTAGTACCACAAATCGGTTAAGCGGATGGATCTTTAGAAATCCAGTGGGAACTCTTTGATTTTCTGGTATAAAAAGTAGCCTATGTCCATGGATGTGAGCTAACTCTGTACCCATCAAAACTGGTTAAACTGTGAAAAGCTAGCAGACAGACACATTTTCGCACTTATAATATTAAAGTACTAGCTGATGCTCGCGACTTCGTTCCCGTGGATATAGGTTTTAAAAATCGCGCGGGAACTCATTGATTTTCCAAAATATAAAGTAGCCTATGTGTTAATCCAGAGTATAACCTATCTCCATTCCAAATTTCAGCCAAACCCGTCCAGTAGTTTTTGCGTGAAAGACGACGTCCATAACAAACATCCATACACACACTCTAGCTTTCGCGTTTATAATACTCTTCTTCGTCGTAACACTCTTGGCAGAGCGGGCGCGGTCATCACGAAGTGACATTTTTTGGAGCAGATGTTATTCGCCTCACGAGCATTCGCACTTCCTCGCCCTGTGGTACCCTCCACCTTGCCCTGCACTACAAGACGCTCAATGCAGTCACTTTCACACCAGGGGTTTATAATATTAGTAGGATGGAATTATGGATTATTACACATTATAAAACTGTGGCCACTTATCAGGTTGTACATATTCGCGTGTGCGAACTGCAACGGCGGCGTGGAGTACCTGCGTCGGCTGGAGCTGTGCTGGTTAGAGCTGGCGCACCTGGCGCTGTTCAACCTCACCGCCTACAACGCGCCCAACTACTTCGACCTGGACACCGTCATCATGCCCTACATCATGGACAACTGGCACGCGCTGCAGCTGCCCGAAAAGGTCACTTTTTTTAATTCACACATTCACACCAATTGCGTATGCAGCACAGACACGTGACACGTGTGTAGTGACGCGCTTGAATCCGTAGACGTAACTGCACGCATTACGTCTACGTGAACGTTCACGCCACGCGAGCGGTATGACGTTTCATACAGTTCCATACATTACAACGCAATGGTACGCGCTACGTCTACGCTTACGCAGCCTGTGTGAACGAGCTAACCTGGAGGGTGTATGGCAGTTTTTGTTAAATCCATACTCCTTTGGTTTCTACACAGCATTGTTCCGGCACTAAGGGTGAAATCTATAGAGCGCGCTTTGACTTTAGACTCAGATTTAAGACACTGTTAAAATGAGACAGCGTAATATAGCTGGCATAAATCTGTCTCATTTTAACTGAAACTTAAGTCCAAATATGCTCTAGTTATTTCAGCTTAAATCGCTTGACGGCACGGCTATTACACACTTGTATCGTCGAGCTCGGTGTCAGCGACTGGGCTGGCTTAACATATTGTGCACCTTTCCTTAACTGTTGGCGTAAAAGCTACAGGTTTGTTCCTGCGATCCAACCCCCTAGTAATCCAATCAATATCACACACAGATGTGGCGGACTCCGGTGACCGAGCGACGGGAAAAAATCCTAACCGCTCTGACTTCGTCGCGGAAACGCTTCAAATGTGGACGAGAGATGAAGAAACGCGCGACCATATGGGGCTTGCGCCTGCGCCGGCCGCCGCCCCCGCCGCTGCAGCTCTCTGCTTTAGAGCAGGTACGGTTGGCCTCGGAATTACTACTACTACTTAATTACTAAAAGAGTACTACTGCAATTACGCCAAACTATTGCATCAAAAATCTGTCGTACTTATGACCTTTTTCTATAGACACGCCACACACACCTAACGCAGGTGTATAACCGTGCCACGCGAATATGACCACTTAGGTGCTAAACGACTTACGGCCTTTGACTGTGCACATGACACCTAAGTGTAAGGCCCAGTTCAGACGTACAGAACACACTGGTGCAGTATTTGAGCTGCGGTAAAATGTGCCTTGTTCAGATGAGTGCATCAGTGTGCAGATATGCAGGAAAGAGAAACAGCACAGCGCAAATGTCACGCGTATCTGTTCCGGTGATCGAGTGGCGGCAGTTAGCATTCGTGTGGATTCTGCAATATCTGAACTGCTCTAATTAAACCAAATTCCTTGATAAATGTTATATTACTCGCCAGTATCGGTCTGTTTTGTAACTTTCTAGTCTTTGCCGTATCTGAACTAGCCCTAATTAAACCAAATTCCTTTACAATTGTAATATTACTCACCAATATTGGTCTGTTTTGTAACTGTCGTCTAAACTAGCCCTAATTAAACCAAATTACTATACATTGTAATATTACTCACCAATATCGGTCTGTTTTGTAACTGTCTAGTCCTTGTAGGTAAAAGAAGGGGAGCCGCTGACTGACAAGCTTGTAAGAGAGTACGCCCCGCGGTTACGATTCCTGTCAAGAGCTCCTTCACCGCACACTGAATTTGATGATAGGTAATTTAAATACAAACACAAGTTTCATTTAGCAGTTTAATTTAATTTTCATTAATTCATGAATTTGCTTACAGTTTGCAGCCTTCCAGTAGTAACAACGAAAAAAGTTCCTATAAGAGTCCAACCCAACGCATGATAGTTCCAGTAGATGGCCACTGGTTAAATCTTATGATGGGGAAACGGTTCCACGAAAACTTGAACTCGAACTCCAATTCCGAGAACGATTCTGCAAGTTCCTACGAATCGGTCAAAACGACGGAGCGCGACGAGCAGCCGTCGCCCACCGTGTGCACGTCCACCGCGAGGAAATCCGATGCCAAAGATGACGCTTTAGATAAAGTGACACAAGTTCACGAAAACGAGTCTAATGAAGCTAAATCGATCTGTGAGAACTCTCCCGTGCCATCGCTCGACACGTCGCCGCTCCCGTGCTCGGTCCTACTGGACAAGATACCCAAAGACACTGAAGACATCAACGCGAGCAATAACGACACATGTAACATAAACCTTAATACGCATACTTCGAGGATAGCCACGATGAACCTGGAAGTGTCCAAGTTATCCACTAAGAACATTATTGAACATTCCAAAATAATGTCGCTGCAGCACATGGACAGTTTACCTCCGTATAGTAATAGTTTCACCCACGAAATCGAGTCCTCGGGAGACGAAACGTCGAGTAGAGGCACGCTAGACGCTATAATACCACCGCTAAAAGATTTTCAGGGCAAAAATAACCCTTTCCTAATGAAGAATACATATCCATCGAAAACCCCGTTTTCGTCAAATATGAATTTGTACAATAAGCAGAACGGGCGGAGTCAGTATCATTCTCGGTTTTCGTTGCCCAATCAATTGAATCCACTAATGGGGCCGATGATAAGACCGTTGAAAAGAAAACTAAGCGAAAAGGATATTGTTATTGGTCCGAATGGAGAAGTAAAGCGACGGAAGTACAGACGGCCGCGGAAACATCTTCAACTGCAGGTTTGTTGCATTATTCATTTACATACTTTTCATTTATTAAATCAAAGTACAGTGCCCCGCGGGAAATATTGTACATCAATCTTTAGAAGGAGATTTCGACTTCGTAGAGCGTTGTCTCTGTCACTCATACCTATGTGACGTTTCGTCGCTTTCAACGACAGAGACAACACTACGAAACTGATGACTTCAAAATAGGATGGTAATCCTTCTATGACCTTTCTATTTCTATGAACTCAAACTTGGTATCACCTCGGTTAAAAATGGAGACTTCTCAAATGGCTGTTTGGTTTGGCAGCTATTTTCGGCGCAAGTGACTTCACAAAAAGAGGTCTAAATTGATCTCAAGTCGCGCCTAAATAAGTTTTACTTCAATAGATTTTTTTTCCAAATTGATCAGAAGCTAGCCCTTGAGTGCGATCTCATGTGGTGGTAAGTGATGATGCAGTCTAAGGTTGTAGCGGGCTAACTTGGAAGGGATATGGCAGTTTTAACCCATATCCCGTATTGGTTTCTAGTGTCTACACGGCATCGTACTGGAACGCTAAATCGCTTGACGGCACGAATTTGCCTTTGCTTTAATTTTTAGATTTTTAATCGTAATAAAGAAAATCATTTTTGCATATTTTACTTACAAGAGTAACTATTATTTCAGCTCAATAAATCTTGTCCACTGCCCGATGACGCTTCTAAGACAGCTCAGATGCCAACAGAAAACGGTGATGTGACGCCGCCCGCCACGCATAGTATGAACAACGTCAAATTCCATGGTAGAAGATTAAGACAGAGACCAGAGAAAAACTACTATGAGAACGCGCGAAGAAATACAACCAATAGCGCCAATAGTAACAATAGCGTAAAGAGTTTACAGTTGAGTCCACATAAAGCCAGCAGCGGCACCGCCGAAGTCGATGCTCGGCAACTGTCGGCGTTGAAGTCCAGTGTACAGTCGTACTTTAGAGCGGGACAGACGTTCCGCGTTCTCGCGCGAAGAGTCGCGCCGGGACACCCCCCAGCCTACCTCATAGAGTGGGACTCCGCTTCGTAGTACGAGGCGAACATGAATTTATTTAAATATACATTTTAATGTAATTTTAATATATAAGTGCTTGTCTGTAGCATATTCTAGTTGTACAGTAAGATCAAGGAATGTGATATATTATTATTCCAATCTGATTTTGTTTTATTTTTGTTGCAATAACATCATACACTCCTTTCGTTTGAGGCCTGGCGGAGGGACACGAACACTACTTTTTACATACGGACACGAAGAACTGAATATAGCGCTGTCCGTCAAGTATCAGGGTTGCTGCACTTTAAAGTTAAAAAATTAAAACTGCTATTAAGGACTTAAAAACTACAGTGCGACAAGGATTTTTTGGCACTTTAACATTGACAAGGGGACGTGGTTGTAGAACAGGGATGTAGGTATCGAAGTTATGTCTAAGGAATGGCTTTAATAATGCTTTAATATTTAAAAAAAAAAACAGTGAAATGGAGATTTTTTAACTAAGCAACACCGCAGACAAGGGGACAGCGTGACACGTTACAAGATGGCGGCGTTAGTTCCGATTTTGGCCACGTGACATAAGATCCTTGTTGCGCTGTAATCACTGGTATTTTATAGTAGTATATTAAATAAATTCAAGCAATTAAATATCATTTGTATAACAACATAATATTGGGGTCATATGCCTCACACGTTTTGTACATTTTTTTAATAGGTACCTAATAATATATTTTGATGAAAAATGACTCATCCGTTTTTTAAAACTTGAAAAAACTATTGAAAATAAGTCTTTTGTTCTTAATTTTCAGATCTAACTACCTTTTGCTGATGTATAAGAACAATGTCAAATTATACTATGGTATATAATGCCAATTTTAAGGCAGGTCTACCTAGGCCTATTCTACGTCACTTTTGTAGCAGAATTGCATTTTATGGTATCCGTTTCGATAGGTGACAGAAAGTTGGCGTCTACAGATAGCACTGATGCTGTCCATTCACCTTACGTACGTGATACCATGACAACTTGTGCTGAGCTCATATCTTCAAAAAAGTAAAGTGAAGTCTTTGGAAGGTAATAATGGGTTTTTATACTCAAGATTAAGAGCTCGTTCACACAGGCTGCGTAAGCCTAGACGTAGCGCGTACCATTGTGTTGTAATGTATGGAACTGTAACATAAAACATGGCATACCGCTTGCGTGGCGTAACCGCGTCACAAGCGTCACGTGTACGTAATGCATACACAATTGGTGTGAATCGGCCTTTAATCAGTGTGCTAGAACTCCAAACGAGACATCTACTGTGCTGTAATATGTTGAATACTCGCAGGCTGTCCTGGATGCAGTATTAGTTCAAAGTTACCATACTGCAGTCAAAGGATTGTTTTTGGCCAGCGCAGACCGAGCGCGCTAAGTAACTGCGAGTGGATATGCAGGGAGTGGCGGCTAGGAGTCTTCGATAGCGAGAATCTTCTGGCTTCTCGCTCGGCGTACCTTTGTCAACTGCACGCCGTATGATCGCTGACATATTACGGCCGGCGCACATATGGCGGTGCGCAGTGCAGAACATGCCTGCGAAGTTTTCTAATCGCGTCAGTGACATATTACGCGAATTTCTACCAGAGAATGCGCGAGCACGCGCGGGACTGCGCGAGTATCCGCACGGATGCACAATTGATTTTAGATATTATTTCAATGAGGACAATGTCGATAATACTTTGACTGAAAAATGCTCTGCGCTGCGCTCCGCCATATGTGCGCCGGCCCTTTGTCCTCGTGCTCCACCAGTAGCCTAGACGTCACTCCACTATGTCAGTGGGTGTTGCGCCTTGGAGATGAGATAATATTATGGAGGTGTGCACTGTGCATATGTGATGACTTTTTAGAATCCTACTATCAAAAATTTTCAGAAATTACACTCGATTGCTGCTGGTGATCAGATGAAAACAAAGTCAATTTTACTCCATAAATGCTCGATAACAAATTAAGTAAAAGCATAGTAACTATGGCAAAGCCATATTTCCTCTCAGTTAACTGTCATTTGAAAAGTATGATTAGCAAGGAAAGCATTTTGCATATAAAACGTTTTTTTTTTCTTCTGACGTTTAATATTTTTGTCTTTTACAAATAAATGAAACAAACTCGGTGTTGAAATCACAAGATGAGGATGAGAACCAACAAGTTCAGACAGAACAGAACAGTTTTATCTACCCAAATTACAAAGCCAATTGGTAAAACAAAAAAAAATCACCTATGCATGCATGCCAGTGGACTCAAAGACTGCAACTTTAGCTCTCCATTCGCGCAGGCCTCTTAGCAGAGTAGAAGAACATTATTACATTAATATCAGTATGAGACCAAGACCCCTACACAGGCTGATAAAAGAACTGCCCAAGTAGCTCACACATTTTCATCGAAAAAAGGCTCTCTGATGTGCCCAGCAGGAATTTCTTTATCACAAATAGATTTCAATGAAATTATTTCCATTTGAAAATGAGTTTCCAATTTAAAAAATATAGTAGACATAAGATTTATTCATTAGTTGTCATAGAATAATACGATGTATGGATCCAAGATTTTATACATGTCGTTTTAAAAAATTATACATTAATTTAAACAACACAGTACGATATGGAATGTCAATATATTTTACTTTATATCTACATTTTTATTAGTCTGCAGTACGGCTGAAATAATTAAAATTTGCTTATTAATATACAATTTTCGTTAATCGGATAGTACTATATTAACAGTTACTCATACCATAAACTTATGAGTATGTTGAATTCCGATAATACTTTATTACATTTTCCACTGGAGTTATCTAACTACAAAACATAAAAGACATATTCCAATGTAAAATAAATATATTTCAAATCAAATGTATGACATTTGATCTGTTTTACGGTTGACAGAATGATAAAAAATCTACTAACATTAAGCAATATTTATCGAAAATCGAACACGTAACAGAAATTCTATTTACTATTAAATACATAACGCACGTTGCCGCACTGCACGGCGCTGTACAGTGGGACAGCGCTTCAAGAACAACAGCTTCCCATGGTTTCAATTAATTCATCAAGTAATAGTAGTCATCAATAAAATTAAATCAAATATTTTTTTGATTTTTGCATTTAAAACACTACCATTCTATTTATTAGTACATACTATATAAAACAAGTTTGGAAGGTAGATGATTCTAGAATAAAAATATAAATATATCATAGGCTTACACGAATGTAAAGAGAGTTTACATCAAGAACTTGCATACAAACTTATTATAATACAGCTTATGTTAAAATGCAACCCCCTCGTTAAGGCCTATAGCACACACTCACGAAGTCAAGAATGATACAACAGTTTAATTTATAATAAGTATATCTATTCACAGCACTTAACCACATGTTAGTCAACAGTTCACACACAAAACGATCACAAAATCACTCTGGTGTCTTACATCACCATTTATGTATAGATTGCATTGACATCCAATTTATATACTCATATGTACAATTAGAAAATAAAATGTCCACATAACACATTACAGCGACTCTTCGAATGCTGCCATCATGTCACTTTGCATATTCATGTCTATCATGCCTGCCATCTGGAAAAACAGAAAAATTATTTAATATTGTATACTTTGCATTTCCATACCCGACGACACCTGCTATAAGGCGATGCAGGTCGAGTGACGGATAGCTGTAATGAGCTATAATCCTCACTCTGTTAAAGTTACCCAACCCCCTTTTGCACTTTGCCTATAAGAAACCTTTCAAAGGCAAATTACAGACCTCCGGTAATCCAGCCCCTGTCTCATCCGACACTCCCTGTAATCCGACATGTCTATTGTATTATTATTGAAATTTTTTTGTCAAGCTTCGCTAATGTAATGAAGTATGATATGTACTTCAGAGTATAACATATAGAATCTGTAATTTGTCGGATTTTAAGGTACTCTTTATTAAAAAAAAAAAATCTGGACTATAGGAGGTCTTAGGCAGTACTCTATAATGAGACAAATATGATAGTTCAGCACTGCTCTGCAAAACGTTTGTCGGATTACCGGGAGTCCACTGTATTTTCAAAAGTAAGTTGACTAGAATGGAGTCTTTTTTTTCTCTCATCTGGCTTTACATAGATTAGCCAATGTCAAGTTTGTAGTTATTTACAAGTTAGGGAAACTATATAAGTAAATAAGTATGGACCTCGTCTGTACCGGCGCTCGCCGACACACGCGTGGCGCTCCTCTAGAGCGCTTCTCAGTCAGTTCCACCACCAAAAAACACCAGCAAAACACAAAAACCGACCATTTTTAACAAAAAAAAAACACCAAGCAAACGCTAACACAGACGAAGTCCAGAATGGAGTTTAAAGTGAAGTGATTACCGCTTCTCGCCGCCGCCGCTCCTGCTCGCGCTGGCGCAGGCGTTCGCGCTCGGAGGCGGGCGGCTTGTCGGGCGCGGCGGGTGGCGGCGCGGCGGGCGCGGCGGGCGGCGAGCCGCGCGCCACCGGCGACACCGACGGCGACGACACCTCCGCGCTCTCCGCCTTACGCGCGCTCACTCCCACCCTGCGCGACCACACACCATCTTAGCCTCACATCTGTACAGCGCACTTTGACTTTGCTCAGATTGGGTTAAAACGAGACAGATTTATGTGAGAGACTAGCTGATTGTCCACGATTTCGTTCCCGTGGATATAGGTTTTAAAAAGTCCCGTGGGGAATCATTGATTTCCCGGGATAAAAAGTAGCTTATGTGTTAATCCAGGGTATAATCTATCTCCATTTCAAATTTCAGCCAAATCCGTCCAGTTTTTGCGTGAAAGAGTAACAAATATCCATACATACAAACTTTCGCGTTTATTATATTAGCAGGATATACCTCGGTCTCGTTTTCACTCTGTCTTAAGTCTAAGCAAAGCTGTTAAAGTGCGCTTTATAGATCTCCACCTTACTTTCAAATGAATTACGCAATTGATTTTAGTCTTGCCATTCATCATCGACAACTCATCGCCGGCTCACTACTGAGCACGAGTCTCCTTTCAGAATGAGAAGGGTTTGGCCATAGTAACGCCACGCTGGCCAAGTGCAGATTGGCAGGCTTCACACTCCTTTGAGAACATTTAGGATAATTGTCAGGCATGCAGGTTTCCTCACATTGTTTTCCTTCACCTTAACAGTGATGTTAATTATGTAGTTGCTTGAAACCCACATAACTCAGAAAAATTAAAAAGTGCCAGGAATGCCTTTACACAAGTTTAAAAAAAATATTGAAGATTATGTAATTATAAAAGAGCGCGGATTTGACTCGCAGCTTGCTCCAGTAATGCGCAGGACTGCAACTACTTTTATACATGGCATAATAAATTGTTAATCGAATATTTGTATAATCTGTGGCGTGATGTCGCTAGTCAGGAAAAATGTGAAGAGTAAATTTTTTCTTTCTCGTTACCTCATTTTGTCATCTTCAGGGTGCCGCCTTTCTGTTTCTTGCCGCTGTCTCTCTCTCTCGGCTTGTTCTTTCTTTCGCAACTCCTGCTGCTCTATTAGCGCTCGCTGCCGGTCTATCTTTTCACGAGCCTGTTTCTTGAAAGCCTGTTGATCAGAATGAAGATAATAAATTATTGAGTATGAAAGTAGTAACAAGCTCAATATCTTATAGAGCACAAAATATACTTACTTGAAAAGTATCCATAACAGGTTTCGGTTTAATTTGATTATTGGTTCCTATGGTAGGTATACTCTGTGGACTCCCGGCTTGGGCTAGCGATGACCAGGAGCTAGCATTCTTCAAATTCTGTTCTTGTTTAATTTTGAAGGCTTGAGCAAAATTTGAATTCTTAGTATCGTCCACTTTTTTGTCCATTTCGTACTTAGCTCTATCGGTCATATTGTTGGTCACCACGGTCGGCCCCATGAGATCCTCGATCGGCTTCGGCGTCAGCAGCGGCTTGGCCTCCTCCTTCTTCGGCACCGGCGGCAGCGGGCCGGGCGCGGCCAGGCCGGGGTGCGCCGCGTGCGCGAGCGGCGCCGCGTACACGGGATCGAAGATGGAAGCCGCGGGCGCCGCCGTCGTCATGCCGGGCACGTTAGTGTTGATATCTGGCCTCAGCATCTCGCGCTCGTGTTGCGCGTTTTTTTCCACGAATCCATTGTGGGGCGGGACGTACATTTCGTTCTTGATCTGCTCCGAGACGTTCGTCATGTCAGTCAGCCCGCCGAGCTGAGCCATCAAGTTATGATGAGCCGCATCCGGTACGATCGGCGGCTTGGGCAGCGTAAATTCATCTAGGCGCATCGGCGGCTCGGACGCGCCCACGCTGACGTCCATAGGCACGTCGGCTTGCAGACTTCGCTCGAGGCTGGCCAGTGATCGCTCGATGGGATCTATGTATTGTGAAGCGTCAACTTTGTCGAGCCCGTTCCGTGGCTCTGTTTTTATGGGAGGCTTCTGGCTTTCGGTTTCTCTCAAAACGGATACGTTTGAAGAATCGGGCACGTTGACGGCGGGAGGGAGGACGGGTGCGGGAGCGGGGTTGACGAGTTGCGTGAGGGGAGCGGGGGGCGCAGGCTGACTTTTCACTTCGGGCTGAGGTGATGGCGCCGCTTCGGGCTTGGTGTCTGCGGGCGGCGCAAGCTCAGCGGGCGCAGGAGGGGCGACGGGCGCGGTCGGCGCGGACACTACAAGGGGTGCTACCGTTTTCTGAAAATAATGAGTACAAGTAACTTTAAGTAAACAGATTAATGTTATTTTTACATCACTCGTTTTTTAAGCTAGTGCATGTCACACGAAAGCATAGTATTTTATTTTTTTTGCCTTAGTAGTATGTTATAATAACGTTATTTACCGTTTGTGATGAAAGCTGATTGGCCTGCTTTTTCACCTTCTTCTTCGAAGGCTTTCCCAAACCTGTGCCTGTAATAAAGAAATAACGTAATTTTGTTTGAAGTTAACACTATTAACATATTTTTAACATAATGACATACATATAGAAGACCTACCTATGTAATTTTCCACTTGAACGGCACATTTTAGCTTGTATAGGTCAATCTTCAGATACATACCTCGAACTTTGATGACATACACTTTTACATTAGATATCTACTCTTTTGCAATAAAACAAATCTTGTAGCCTATGGAAATCCGAAAAGACAAAACTTAAAATAACGGTTTTAAGTAAGTATAAACTAAATCTTGAAATAAGATGTATTTCAAATAAAAATGCAAAACTTTATGAAATACTTATTCTTGTAAAAATGTGAGTGTAATTTCGACTTCTTTGGTAATGAGTCGATTTAAATAGAGTAGATATCGTGAACACATGGTATGTGGTATTGAAAAGAAGGCCATTTGCAAGAATTTAAGAACCTCTAAACCAACCATAAAATACCTTTTCCACATTTGACGCTATAGAAACTTCAGATCTCAGGGAAGAAAAATAAAATAAACTTCATAATATGTTACTTAAAAGATTTACTTAAATTTTTGTAATATTATGAATTATTTACAAAGTCTATTTATTACCACTCAAACTTACAATCTATCCATTTAAAGTCATGAGGGTAGGTTAAATAAATCTTATATAAAATTTACACAATATGGTGTTTCTGTTTACATTCATTAAAATCAACATCAAAATAATAAGATGTTGCATAGGATTTCTTCATTGTACCAAATCTTACTAAACTTTAAAACTTATGCAAAATCTATACATGTCATTTCAGCAAATTAATATCAAGTTTTACATTTGACAATCATAATCTCCATAAAAAATATTCTGCAAAACGCCACCAAGAGTATAAAGATCGTCTAATTTGTTCTCTCATTCTCCACCCTTTGAAAGCGCGCTAAACAGAACTTAAGACAAAGGCGACAAAATAGCTCCAAATTAGGTAAATATAACAAAAATAGATTCCGGAATATGCAAACAAAAACAAACAGGAAAACTTTGTTTTGTGTTAAAATCTAAAACAGAATACAATATATAGCAATATGTAGAGATATAGCAATACCGAAAACCGCTCGCCTTTGCCTACCTCTGTAATGTGTAACTAATGCTTAACTAATCAAAAAATAAAATATTGTACTTGTATGACAATTCTATTGTTTTAATAAATTTATCACTAAAATTCCTATATTTTCTTAGTTATCGTCAGGAATGTACAATTGTCGATTTTTCTTTAAATTTTTAAAACTTACATTAAAATACTGTTAGCCCAATTTTGATTCTTCTTACATTGAATAAGGTATTTCATATAAGAAATAAAATAAATACCTACTGTAAAAATCTTCTAAAAATGAAATAAAACAATCATAGATTGCTTAGCTAAAAAATATAAAGACCACCCAAAAATCACAATTTGTGATGTAATTTTGTTGTGTCAATTGTTTTATGACTTTCTATTATACAGATACTTAAATTATAGACTTAGAGCCCGCGAGGTCTAGACCTTCGTTATTTTATAAAAACAGAAAGTTTCACTACGCAAGCGCATGCGCAGAAAAACTTTCAGCTTTTATAAAATAACAAAGGTCTGTTCCTCACGAGCTCTTAGTCAATTAGGCCTAATTGCTTTCCAGAAAACATCTGCTCTTTTACAAGTTGCTTTTATTTATAGTATGCTACAAACCGGTCACAAATAAGTTTTGTGAAACAATTTTATAAGCAAAAAAAATGAGCTTGTACATAATAATGAAAAATAAATAAATAGGAAAAATTGAGATATTTAAATACTTTATAGTATATTATATATTTGCATCTTTAGACCTAAGTCCCTAAAATATTCTTTATCAATTAAGCTAATTAAAGTAATATTCAAAGTATATAATAATAGTTGTATAACTATATTCCAGTCACGGTTATGATGTATCATCATAAGTAAATCTTAAAAAGAATCTTGCCCTGAAAATTGAGGCCTCAGATTTTGTTTGTATGCTAAATTCCTTATTTTGTTTACTGATAATGGTGTGTAGGTTTGATTGGTCTGCCACCAAACTGAACTATTACTGAATTTTTGCAGACAAACAAAAAATGATTTAGTTTACATAAAACGCATGTGTTCTGCCGAGTACCTGTCGTGATACACAACAGTTATTGCACCATAATTCTCCTCTCCCTTTTTCCTTCTGGTACGACATGACACAAATTACAATTTGTGGTGAATTAAGGCTAAAATACATCAAAATGAGCTGCCTGATATATAACAAACAACTATGGGAAGCTACAGAAGTTGGACACAATTCCGATAACAATATTATATTCATCTGCACCGTGAACAATTTTTACTATCATAATATGGTAAATATACATGTATGCAAACAATTTGTGGAAGGAAGGAGGCCAGCTTTAGGTGTTTTTTTTTTTGTGGTGATATACTGTTTCGTTTACGATTTCGTTGAATTTCGGGAGCAAGCATCGAGTAACAAGCGTTCAACCAATAAACCATACCTTTTCAATGAATTACATTTTTAACTACAACATGTCACTATTCATACATCCTCGTGGTACAGAGAACAAAGGGTATGAGTGTAAGAAGGGTGTATAATTTTGCTTGCTAGTCGGTTCCGTCCTTACACAATTGTTTGCATTACGTGAGCGTGGGCAGCTGGCTCCTCCGGTGCGCGCCGCGGCCGCAGCGCTAGGCGATTACTAACCGTAAGATCTGAAGTTTCCGATAGCGATTCTTACATACACATTTCAATTTAAGGATGCTAATCAAATAACGTCGCACTCGAGGACATGATATAGTTAAAAATATTAATGTGAAAAGGTATTTCCTATTGGTTTATGAAAGCAAACCAAAAAAGTATTTCTTACCGGCACCCGTTACGAATTTCAGCGAACACCGAAAGCTGGCTTTCCCTCCTTACTAACGTTCGACTGTTTTGTGCCTTTACCAACATTTCTTGCGTTCGACAAACTTTTGATCTCGATAACTGTCCGATCGAATATAAAGGTATCCCTCTTTCCAATATCACAGTAATATAAATCAGAACTATTTCTGCAACACACGCACGCAAACATGCACACAACTAAAATCCTACACAGTTTAGCAAAAGTAAGTACTAAAATTCAAATAAATCACTGCGAGGTGCTTCCGCATTGTAATAATAATAATCGAGGAGTAAAATAAAAAAGTATAAAATATTATTATCTGATTTAAAACCATTTGACACAAAACGGCATTCACTCAACAAGCACTCGATCATTCTGTCTTTCATATTGCGAAACATTCAAATATTGATCAAACTTTCAGTCATTAGGAAAAACTATATCAAAAAATCACGGACTAAACATCTTGCTAATAAATTATATCACTTGAAAGATGAAATGTCAATAAATAAATAAAAATATATTATGTAAAGGATCATCCATAACTTGGATGCAAGTTATTAAAATGAAGTAACTCTTGCTAGCTTCATTTTTAAGGAAATAAAATGTGGCTAGTTCTGTTATATACAATCTCTGAACTAAACTAGAATGACAGGCCTAAATATATTACTATCCTTGTTATAATGCTTCAAATGCGGCAAAAGATAGCATTAGATTTAGACCTGTCAATTCAGTTCACTTTGGAGATTGTGTACAATGGAATTAGACCACAACATATAAATAAATTCATTCCATTTCAAAAGATTAATCAAATATCTGGGATTCGACATTGAATTCGCACCATTCGTTCAGTAGTCGACACACTCACGACTAGAATCAATTAAATATTCTAACAAAACTGTATTTATCCCCATCCCACGTATATTTAAAAAAGAAGTACCGCGATCAGTCACACTTTAAAAAAAATACTGGCAAAGGGTAAAACCTTTAAGACTCCATTCTCAGATATAAACATCGGCTGTAACCTAAAACTAATCATAGATCTCAAGCATCGAGAACGTTCTCGTAACGTGAAGGTTCGCCTTAATTAAATGCAAGTACCATTATAGTCTAAAACTAAGTCGCAATGTACACGGCGCGGGTGCGCGGGGCGGGGGGTGGGGCGGGGCGAGAGTGTGTCTAACCTGCTTCGCTGTCGCTGCTGTCGGACGAGCTGGTGTCGGTGCTGGAGGACGAGTTGGACGAGTCGGACGAGCTGGACGACGACGACATGCCACCGCCGAGCCCGTCCTTGCAGCCTTCTGCGCAAAACACTTCGTCTTTACAACCTGTCTCAGTTATTGGAATCGGGTCCTAACATGCGACCGATCATCCGCCCGGATGGCATCTTATCAAGGCTGAGATCTATAAGAGCGCACTTCCACTTTGCTCATACTTAAGTCACTGTTAAAACGAGACGGCTATACACTTCTGGCGTGAATCTGTCTCGCTTCAACTAAAACTTAAATGTAAGCTAAGTTAAAGTGTGCTCTATAGATTTCAACCTAAGAGTACCAGCTTGCCGATATTGGAATAGGTGTTTATGCTACAAGTGCAGCATGATCTCGAGTCTCAACACTATTTAAAATTTGTGCCTCTTTCAATTAATTTCAAGTAATTTTCAAGGTGCAATTATTGTATCATACAACATTCTACAATACATTTGTTTGAAAAAACTGGACAGGATTCTTTAGATTATGTTTGAAATTTACAGTTCTTGAGAGTTGAGATATTGTTGCAATGAAAATATAGTTTAGACATCTTTTACGTTTCAGAAATTTCATTAATCAATATATTCCATACATATCCATGAATACATACATACTTCCAATCACACATCATCATTACATCAATACATTCATACGCCCATCATCATACTATCACACTAATATTATAAAGTAGAAGTAGAAAGTTTGTACTTTGTGTGTATGTGTGTGTATGGTTGTTACTCTTTCATGCAAAAACTACTGGGCCGTTTTGGCTGAAATTATGAACGGAAATAGAATATACCCTGGATTAATACACCGCCTGCGCGCGCGATTATTATTTAATTAAGTTCACCGCTGTCACCATGATGTGAATCAAACGAGCACATGATGGGAACTGACTTTATTATATGTATTTTCATAATACCCACTTATATGAACAATTATTACAACATAGGCTACTTTTTATACTGTGAAAATCCCTGGTTCCCGCGCGATCTTAAAACCTATATCCACGCGAACGAAGTCGCGTGCATTAGCTAGTGATGACATAAACCTAAACGCGCACTTTCTGCCTTTCCTAGATCATTTATTACCTCTAACTAAAATAAATAGCTATAGGCCCCTGGTCCATTGATCGTTATGAAATCAATTTCTGAAATACAGTATATCAATTCATTAAAATCCTTTCTCTGTGAGAACGAGTGACTCTTTCCAGTTTTCCTGTACACAGACAGACATCTGTTTTGATTTAGTTAAAATGATCCCCATAGTCTCATAGTCCCAGATTAATAATAATAGACATACCTTTTTTAGGTTGTTGTTTCTTATGTGTTCCTAATTGCCCTGATACATCCTGCAACCGTTTTTCTAATTCTTGTTTCTTTTCAGCCATTTGTTCGTCTTTTGATTTGCCAGACACCTTTCGATCTAAAAATAAACCGCATTTATGTATTGAATAAATAGTTAATAACTTACTTACATCAATTAAAAATTGCGAATGACGTTTAAAATTACTTACGCGTTTTCTTCCGAAGACACGATGCAACATAACTTTCTAATTCTCTAAGCGTGGATGGTTTCAATGTTTCGAAATCAATCTCGATTTCATCTGGATTGGAGTCCCTCAGTGAAGGTTCTCGACTCTGAATTATGTGGACTACTTTTCCCAGTTTGTCACCTACGTAAAAATAAATTCATTAATATTATTGTGGGCACAAAGAGATGAATGATTTGTTAGACAAAAGAACAGATTAGAAGTAGAGCTTCTACAGGTCTTTCGCCATAGTTTGCAGCCACAGTGTGACAACTACAATCAACTGTGATCGGCTGAAAGGTGGGCGTGTACTGTGTATTGTATAAGGAGGGCAGGTATACTGACCGGGCAGCTTGTTGATGTCGAGCGAGAGCTGCCGCTTCTCGTCGTAGGACATGGGCTTGGCGAGGTCCTCGTCGTCCGAGTCGGGGTGCGCGTGGTGCGCGTGGTGCGGCGGCGCGTGGTGCTGCGGCGCGGCCGTGGGCGTGGAGCCCTTCTTCTTGGCGGGCGCGCCGCGTGCAGCCCCCTTACCCGCGCCGCCCGCCGCCGTCGCCGCCGCGCCCGCAGCTCCCGCGCCTCGCTTGCTGCCCGTCTTGCCGCGCACGCCGCTCGTCGCTGCCGAACACATTTGACTTTAAGGAATTTCAGCCTTGGATTCACTAGGGGAAATTGGAGCAGCATGCCGCGGGATTTGACGCGGAAAATCTACGTGAATGTACAAAACACACCAGGTCACAGAAATGTCGCTCGGGAATGTTGTTACTCGTATCAGTGCTGCGTAAATAATGTAGATCCTAATCTAAAAATTCTTATTTCCTAAGGTGTTATTCTAAAAAAATGTTTGTCTAGGACGTATTTATTGCTGCGTTTAATTTCTTCAAGATCAGATTCTACCTTCCTATATATATTTACTATGCAACTCTTACTATAGACATTGGCAATTTGATTCTAGCGTGAAAGAGATATTGTACAATATATACACTAGTTGAGATTGAATAGCATAGATAACAATTTATTATTATACTTACCTAAGTTTTCGCCAATATTATTTGCTTTAGCGTTGTACGCAGCGACAGCATTTGCTTTAGGAATCGCGCTGTTTGAGACTTGTTTTTTCTGTGATTTGTCCTTGACTTTCTTTTTCGCCTTTTTCTTGTTGCTGGACTCCTCGACGAGTTTCCTCATTTTCTCTTGCAGTGCAAGCAGTTCCTTTTCTAACAATTTCACTGCTCTATTTCTTTCTTCCTCAGAGTCATCGGATTCCGTGTCAGACTCCGAGCCAGATTCTGAACTTGAGGCCGAAC
The DNA here is from genome assembly GCF_905333055.1 of Maniola jurtina. Classification (NCBI taxonomy): domain Eukaryota; kingdom Metazoa; phylum Arthropoda; class Insecta; order Lepidoptera; family Nymphalidae; genus Maniola; species Maniola jurtina. Next base: position 10,503,941 of record NC_060032.1, read on the forward strand.
TTCCTTTATCTACATGTGGCACTCCTACATGACTTGGTTCATCGGGAATCTTTGCGTATCTTAAAACACATACGAAATATTGTAAACGCTAAAGAGCCAATAAAAACAATTACTGTCATATTGAATTTGTCCTTACCTCATTTCAAACACGTCTTGGAGTTTTCGAGCCATCGCGACCACGTCGTGATCCGGCGGATTATATTTGTAGCAGTTCGTAAATATTAAACGGACATCCGCCGCAAATTCTGCAGCCGTTTTGTAAGCTCTAGTATCCATCTTTTGTTTGACAGTCCCAAGGTCCATAGGTTTCTTAATAATATCAAAATAATCATGTAGACCTAGCAATTCCGCATCCACAGGTTTATAAAACGGCCATGCATAACCCTGTCAAAAACCGTTATTTCTAAATTGATTAGATACTTTAAAACACATAAGAAATCATTTTATATCTTTAGTAGGGGCACCAGATATAGATTGAAAGTCATCAGTCTTCTGTGTGTGAGATAACACTAGGAAGGTGCTAGCACAGCCGCCATATTTTAAAGAAACATTAATTTTTATCTTCAAATTATTATATAAAACATTTAAGTACAAAAAAATAAAAAAATAAAAACAGCAATAACACCGAAATATGGTAGAGAAGCAAAAAATGCGCGAGTGTAAAATTAGTATGAACTGTTCCAGCTGGTGCCACTACGAGACAGTCGGAGCAGCAGTAAGCGTCTCACCGAGTGCTTCTTGGAGAAGAGCTCCTTGAGGATCTCGTTGCAGCTCTTGAGCGCGTCGGACAGCTTCTCCTTGCCCTTGGCCAGCTGCGGCGCCAGCGCGGCGTGCGACGCGCCGGCCGCGCCCGGCGACAGTCCGTCCAGCTTGAACCCGTCCTCCACCACCCGACTCGCCTGCAGCGATATGGCTCAATCAACTATTTTATCCATCATAAAATATGACGTTATTTTCAATAGTTCAATCATCCGACTTCGTGGCAGACTGCGGCTCGTCGGGCGCAATCAACGGTACCGCCGGCGATTCAGATATTATAAATTATTAAATACATATAAATAAAGCAGTCAGTGACCACTAATGCCATTTTTCCGGGTCACAGCTGAAAATCAGCGTAGTTATTTTATGTGTGTTAACGCATATGATGCAAGACATAATACTGAGCTGTACACACATTTGGGGTGGTGCCACAGATGAAAATGTACATTTGTATGTTGTTTTTATCTGTGACACCAACAAATAAATGCATTTTCTTTCTTACTTTCTCTTTTCTTTTAAAATCCATTAAGGTTTATGGATTTGGATTTTATTTTATATTTCCCACACACTTAATGCTATATCAGAATAGAGAAGACTAGTCTTTTTCATACCTTTTTTTGTCTTCCACTCTCTCTCCTCGTGGATATTTTGGCAGGCTTGGGTCCGCTCTGTTGATCAATAGTGGGGGTTGTGTAGCCACCTTCAAACGAGCTACCCATTGGTGTTGTGGTATCAGCTTTTCTTTTAACACCTTTTTTCACCTACAAATATTAATATGTGATAAAATACCTTAGACCACTTGTATAACATAGCAAAATGCATTTCACACAATACGTCACATAGTATGAATCTATATTATAGTCTTCAATAAATAAAGAGTAACGAACCTTGGCGGGTTGGGTCTGTGACAGCGTGACAGCCGGTATTGTCGGGACCGGTTGGGCGGCCGCTTGGGTCACGTGGAAATTGGAAGGTTGCGTCGCTACCTAAAGCGAAATAGTAGTAGCATTCAGCTATGTTGTCTTTTTAAGGGTCTTATAATCAAAGGGTCCAAAATACAACAAGAAAAATCTTGAGATTAATGGGTGGACTTTGATATCAAGAGATTTATTGCTTCTAAAAATATATCATACTAATATTATAAAAGCGAAAGTGTGTTTGTGTTTATCCTTCCTTAATGCCTAACTAACTAAGCAACCATTCAACTTGATTTTTGACATATAGTCGTAAGGATGGAGAGTAGCATAGGCTACTTTTTATCCTAAAAAATCTAAGAGTTCCCACAGGATTTCGCGTTAATAAACAAAGTCACGGGCATCAGCTAATAATTTATAATATACTAGATGCTGCCCGCGACTTCGCCTCCGTGGATATGTTTAAAAATACCATGGAAACCATGGATTTTTACAGAATAAAAGTAGCCTGTGTTAATCCAAGGTATAACCTATTTCCATCCAGTAGTTTTTGCATGGAAGGGTAATAAACACACACACATTCGTCTTTATTAGTGTGATCTGAAGTGTGATTATTGTCTCAACACTCAATATAGTCAGGTTTTAGTTTTTGAAATTTATCTTTATTTCTCAAGGCACATCGCCAAGCGATTTAGCGTTCCAGTTCGATGCCGTGTAGAAACCAAAGGAGTATGGGTTTAATGAAAACTGTCATACCCTTTCCAGGTACAGCCCGCTTCCATCTTAGACTGCATCATCACTTATCACCAGGTGAGATTGCAGTTAAGGGCTAATTTGTGTATATGAATAAAATAAAAAGATTTAAAAAAAAAACATATTACCAGTCAGGCGACACGGAGCCGAAAATAAAATTACAAAAAGAAATAACCTGCTGCGGCAGGCCCGTGTGCGTGGCCGGCGGCGTGGCGGCGGGCGCGCTGAGCGTGGGCGTGGTGGTGGTGTTGGTGGAGCCCACAAACGCGGGCAGCGGCGCGGGCGCGGCGGGCTTGGCGGGCGTGGCGCGCGCGCCCGCCGCTGCGCCCGGCGTCGCCGCGCCCGCGCCCGCCGTCGCGCTCGACCCTCCCGCGCGCTTCTTCACCGTGCTCTTGCTGCTGTTCGAGGGCATCTCGATCTCCTTCTCCTCCTTGTCCATTTGCGCTATCTGCGTATGTACAACGTGCGTATATGGAACTCACATCTTTTACTATCTCCAACTCACATCTTCATGAATCATCATGAATAATATGTATTTCGCAACAGGTCGACATTGCAATCGTAACCTATATAGTGCAGGCGCTGTGCTGTCATGCGCGGCGTTCGCCCCTTTACGACTCACCACATACCCCGACTGCCATGTCGATTGTCAACCTGTCGCGAACTAATAGATAACACTCAAAATGTGTCCACGAAAAAGTGCTTAAATGTTGATCAAATATTGTGATTGTGAATTCTGCAATTTTTTGGTTTTTCGAACCAAGCCTTTTGCCATTTCTTTTCTTTGCAAGATTTAACTACATACGATGAGAACATTCTTATAATTTTCCTTTCTTCCTTTTTACATTAAAAAGCTTTTAACCTTCAAGGTTTTCTTTACATTAATTAATTTATTCTACTACATCTCTGTATTACAAAACAACACACATAATATTTTTCTTACCCGATTTAGAAACAGCTTTTCTAAAGTCTGCGCCATTACCACTACATCCTCTCCAGGTTTGTTGTAGACATAACAGTTTGTGAACATTGTATTGAAATCCTGAATACATTCTTGGGCTGAATAGTAGTAGTTTGACTCCAAACGCTTCTTGATAGTGCCTAAGTCCATAGGCTTTTTGATGATTTTGTGGTAATCCTAAAAGATCAAAGTAAATATCAAAAGGCGCACAGTTTTAATACCAATATAGTGAAGACTGATGTCTGTCAGTTGCGGGTGCCAAGAGCCATAATCTAGTACTTACAGGAAGATTCAATTTCTTAGCATCCACAGGTTGGTGAAAAGGCCATGCGAATCGATGCTTCCACACGGCCTTAATCACGTTTTTTTGGAGGAACTGCAGCTGATTGGTCACTCGCCCTTGTCGTCGCGGAGCCTCGTCCGAGGGCGTCCCGTTCACGGGTTCCGCCGACGGCTATTCCGAAAACAAACAAATAAAACTCGCTTAACCCCGAGCTAAATAAAGGCAAAATTGATTAACAAAATATGCAGTTCTAACGAGATACGGAAGGAGAGAATCTAGAGATGGAACTTGATACACATAAATAATATTATATTACAATAATAATAATTTAATATACGTACATATATAATGGCACATGATATGTGATATATTCTGATATCTTATTGCTTTAGGCATTTATTATGATAAAGGAAGTTGATTTAGAATTCTTCAGTTATTAACTGATATTTTCTATTGAGTCGATGTCGGTATTTTGAAGAATATCAAAGAAATTAGCGCGGCATCCTATTTTATCGCGGTCCTTATTTTCGATGCACAAAAACGGCACATCAATTTAATGGACTTTCTGCACACAGACAGTACAATTACATAAGATTGAATTTGCGTTTGGACACGGCTTTACGTGAATAACAAATCATCTATACTCTAATAAATAAAATTGACGTGTCTGTCTGTAATATCCAAATAACTACCTCATAATATTAAGTCATGTGGTTATTTGAACTGTACCATAACTGCATCACACGTTTTTAATTTTTTTGTCTGTATGGCTGTCTGTTTGAACGGGCTAATCTTCGGAACGGCTGAATCCGTTTTGATGGCACTTTCATGGATAAGTAGAGGATTAAACAAGGAGTAACATAAGCTACTTTTGAACCCACTTCCTAAAAGGAGTTGTGTTTTTCCACCTATGTACACTGAAATCTATTTTGGTACAGAGATACCTTGCACCCTAGAGACAAGCCACCATAGATAGAGTACTTTTTACTTTTTTCCTGGAAAATCATTGCCATGGGATTTTTAAAAACTAAAAATTCACGCGGGCGAAGCCGCGGGCATCATCTGGTTTTCTATAAAACACAAGAACTTTTCTGTTTTACTAGTAGTTTTCTAAGAAAAGTGAAAACTTACAGTGCTGGTTGTAGCGAGAGGATCGACTGCCTGCTGCATTGTGCTGGAGTCTGCAATCTACCTGCCAAAACCAAGCCAATACTGTAGTAACTGTTCAATATAATTACATATCAGAACTCGTATCTGGTCTAAACTACTTTTAACTGCAAAAAACTGGTCAAGTGCGAGTTGGACTCGCAAACGAAGGGTTCCGTACCATCGTAAAAGAAATAAGTTTGTTTAACATTTTACATTTATTTTGTGATGTAACCACAATTTTACGATTTTCGGATTTTGCGCTTTACTTCTGCTATAAGATATTGGCTACCTGCCAAATTACATCATTCTAGGTCCCTTTAGGGTTCCCTGGACATGTCTTGACAAACAGCTATAATGAAGTGATCCTTTAAGGGTTCCTTTTTTTCTCTAGATGTATGGAACCCTGAAAACAATCAAAAGTACTTTTGAACCTTATTATTATTTGACCATATTCAATATGGTCAAAAGAACAAAAAGGTAGTTTTAACGAAAAATATTGGTTTGATAGTGCAATTTTTTTTTTAATCTTATCCTCCCGCCCCAGTCTTATCTGTTCTATGCCTAGTGTTTTTGAATAGGCTAAGCCAGAAGATTTGCTGTGTTGCCCCTTCATTTCAGCTCATCATCATTCATCAGCTTCGCCTCCAGCTCGCTACCTCCTCTTATGCTCCCTTACTATCTTAAGTCTTTGCACTTTACAAAACACTTTAGGGTGAAGACTGACAAGACCATTGGAGTCAGAGTGTTTAGACTTCATTCATAGCTACATTCAACCTTTTTGTTATTTGTGAACTTACTGTACAATAATTCAAGAAAGGGATATAAGTACATTGTATATAACTTTATTGAATTATTTATAAACTTACAACAAATCTTACAAATAGCAAATTAAATTATAGAAACACACAAATACTCACCTCAATTGTAACAAGAGGCTCGTCCAATTTCTGGCTAAGAGGCATCAGCTATACCCTCTTATAACATACAACCATTCTATCATAATATATTGTGGTGCCTTTGCACCTATGTGTACTTCATTCTGTTCATTTAATTATTTTTTTAGACCTGGAGAAAATTACAAGCAAAAATTGATTTAACAAAAATTGGACAAGTTTGATTCTACCTATATATAATAATTTAAATGTATGTACATAATATTTTGTTTATCAGTTTACCTTGCACATAAAAATGCAGGGCAGTTGATGTCTGCAGGTAGCTATTGCAATTTGCTTGGTCACTTGGGATGAGATCCAAACCTACAAAGATAAGATATTAGCATTAATATTTTTAATGTAACATTTAACTAAGTATACAGTTTGTGATAGTGCATATCTGTAGATTGTGCTGGTTAAGTAAAGTTGGTAAATAGACAGGTGACCAACTTGTGTGGTCCAAAATTGGCTTTTAGTTTTCTTCTGTGGTTCTGTGAGGTTATGGCATGGGCGCCACTTATGATCACATACATCTTAAAATAATATTTAAAAAAAAAACAATGATAGATAACATTCCAAACTGTAGCTGTCTTGTTTAACTGGTTATAGCATAACATTGAAGTTTATATTTTCCACTTTGCAATGTACATATTTATGATGGAGGAATACCATGCAAAAGGATGGGCAGAAATGTATGTATGTAACAAGCGATAACAGGAAACTAGGAAGTAACAAGCGATATGCCATCGAAAGGTTTTTTGATACTACAACTTTTTCCATGGGGGAAATCTCAGAATGCTGTGGGAAAAAAGTTATGGCTAAATAAGTAATACGAATAACACTATTTTAACTGCATTTTAGTGGTTATAAGAGTAAACAATGGTTTTTAATTATCTTATTATATATTACACATAAGTAAACAACTAACTGCAGCAAAGCCAAAAGGAAGGGTTTTGATTTTTAATTTTGCTTTAGATTTGTGTTACATTATGGGGATTTTCAGTTTAATATGTAACATTTTTAAAGTGTCGCTTTATTTTTGATTCTGCTTTGAAAATCTTTACTGAGATAACTAGGAACATGAAAGTAACTTTATTTTTGATTATTCAATATTTTAGTTTACCATAAGATGGTTTTTAAGCATACCTACAGAACCCTACAACATGGTTATTCTGACATACGATCAACCAGTTAGTTTGTCTTATCATCAGTGGTGTGTAGGCTAAAGTGGCATAAAAGGACTGCTCAGTTAAAGTTAAGTAGCTCAATGCTCATTTCTCAGTAACATGCCATTAAACTCTTGCACTTATAATATTACTTAGTATGAATATCGAGTATTTTTTTTGGATTTTTGTTATTCCTGAAAACTACTTTTCATGTTTTTCTTAGTTTGAAACTTATGTAAAATAATACAACAAAGTGAAATAAAAAATAAATTTATTTTCTTAATGATCTCAATATTACAAACCTAAGACTAACCAATATAACTACAGAAAAGGGCAAGTATATTAGTACAATTATGATAATTTATAATATTTTGTACAATAATGACAGACCAGTCCTACAAAAAGTCTAAAGTTGTATATTCTGCAGTTAATTTTATATGTTTTCTAAGAGGATTTGTGTATTGCAATTTTATTCCTTGATACAAACAATGAATATTTCAATGATTGAACAAAATATAGGTATTCATAGTTATAATTATTCAATGAGTCTATCTATATTATTGATTGAAAGAGTCCATCCAATTCAATAACCAAAGGGTTTTTGTATGAAAAATTAAAAAAAAATACTGGTGTTTAATGAAGATAAACAATGTGGCTGGTTCTGTTATTCACAATCTCTAAACAAACCGACAGGTCTTAATTTAGTATTGCTATCCCTTTCATATTGATCAGTGGAAAAGGATAGCATAAGGTTTAGGCCTATCTTAGTTTAGAAATTGTGTACAAACTACATAAGAATCAGCCACAATGTGGCAAGAGATTGTGTTGTACACAATCACTAAATTAAATAAAAGATCTAATACACAAATATTGCTATCCCTTTCATAATTGTTCCATGTGAAAGAGGATGGCACTAGATTTAGAGATTGTGTACAACAGAATTATAACATTGATAAGGTACTGTCAAAATAATCTAAGAAGTCCCTTTTGTCATATCACAGTAGTCCCTAAACTAAACAAACCAATAACCAAAAAATCGATTATTACAAGCAATTATAGAATTTACTATAGTTATATTATTTTCATGATTGCCATGTCGATCTACCCTGTACTAGTACATTTAACATGTACCTAATATACAGTATACAAGGACAAAAAAAAATAGTTTTTTGAAAATTTCATAGGCTCTTTGATTTTTTAGGATAAAAAAGAGCCTATGACACTTTTCAGGGCATTAACTATAACCATGCAGAATATCACATCAATCTGTTAATCTGTTTGCGATGTGATTGAAGGACAAACTAACAAACAGACACACTTTTGCATTTTATAATATGGGAAGTGATTAATTTTCATTTCAATTATAATTAGGTAAAAATAAAATATCATCAGCAAATAAAAGTTGTTATAGATATGACCGATTTTGGTTGGGTTAGAATGGTTTCATGACATTACAGCTCTAAGAGCCGGTTCCCACTTGTCCTGTCGGGCCCAGATTTTAATTGGATGTTCCAGTGGCAAAACATTTTATATTAAGCTTCACACTTGTCTGAAACTAATTTTGTGTCAAAATCGGTTTTAGACAAACCAACAAGTGGGAATGGGCTGCAAGGCCATAATGCCAGCTGATATAACATTGTAAGAATCTCATACTGGATTGTATTATGCAGGATAAATGGTTAATAAAGCCGAGATCTATAGAACATACTTTTGAGTTTTCTGAGACTTAACAGAGTTAATCTACATATCTGTCTCATTTTACATCAAGTCTTTGCTGAGCAAAGTCAGTGTGTGCTCTACAGACCTTAGCCTTAGATTTAAATGCTTTACTCATAGAAACCAAGCGGCATGCATTTTCGCATTATGTTAGTAATGCATCATGGCAGTTTTTTCAACCCTGTACCAATGATAGTAACTTAGGTTTTGTAAGTACTATTTGACCTAGGTATGTGTCAAAACAAACTTAATAAGTGCCTACATTTTTAAGGTTATGGAAATATCTTGCCTTTTTGTATTCCTACGCTATGAGGAGAATGGAGAACGTATTTTCAAGATCTAGAAAATTCCTTGACTTATCACTTGATTAAATTACAACACAAGGGTGTGAGGGTTAATGATTTAATAAAAGTTGGCAATTTATGTAAAATTATTTATATTTGTATTAAAACCTAGGCGGTCACAATGATTTAAGCACTTATTTTACAGAATTAGCACAAATGATTCCTAAAATTTTCTAATCGATAGTTGCATATAGCAACTGATATTATCATGCATGCTAATGTAATTTTAACTTCTAAAAACTATCTTAGGCGTCTTAACGTACATTTTTTTGCTAATTTGAGAGACTATATCCCTGTGAAAGAAAATGAGTGAAAACCAATAGCACAGGGGCCAAACCTAAAATGTTGAAATATTGCTCAATACTCGCATCATGCAATTTCTACTCATATACATGACATGGACCAAATAAAATACTAGCAAAATAACAAAATTATAATGCTTAAATTGCGCTACAAGCTAAGAAATTACGAAAAAGGACTTACGAAGATTTATTAACGCCAATATGGCGGATGAACTAAAAATACGATGTTTGAGTAACTTCTGCAAGAGCAAATTCTATCGATTTGCTCGACTACATCAAACACTCCACATTTAACAAAGTTCATAGTCATTAAGTATATCATTAATTCATTGTCTACCAGCAACAAAACCACTGTCTTTTTTATTATAACAAAGAATAGCACAACACGAACTCCCAAAGGTTCAAGCGAGCTTCAGACATGGCCGCCGAGCATGAAGCGAGTAACGAGCGTCTTTAGTCATACTTAAAATTTATATATCACTTATTTCATTCTGGAAATTAAAATAAAACATTAAAGGCATAGAAAAACGTATAAAAAAGAAATATTTTGAATTTTCGCTAGGCGATGACATAGGGTTTCATAATAATCATAGGATTCAATGTACGAAAATAATATCCATGATAGGGCCATTTCAAACAGCGTTCTAGTGGCGCCCTCATGACAAACTCGGCTGCCCGCTGCATGGCTCGGCTTTTCCCTTTCGCAGCGTTGCCAGCTATGATAATAATAGAGGGAAATGTCTACGACCTACGAACATGCTACGAACGAACGATGGTAACTACCTTTATTAGTAATAAATCAATAAATCTTTTACTATATGATAAAAAGATACGAAAAAACTAAAAAATTCAACGCTGAGCCCCGCAAGGCATGGGCATAAGGCAAGAAATTCTGAATTCAGCATAATATATTATAAAGTTGAAATTATCTTGTAGATAATTTTTTTTTATAGAGATAAATTATTTATCCAAGATTTTTTAGGTGTCAAAAACAACTCTCGAAATAACCTTAGTAAATAACAAAAAAGTTCATTTGAAAAAGGTGCGACAGTAGGACTGAAAATTATACAAAAAGTACGAACAATAATACTCATTGATCCAAACTTTATAATACATCAATGGATCCATCCAAAGTGCCCTAAGTGCTGCGATTTTTGTGGGTACATTTTCGTAATTCTTTCCCTTTTGGACACGCTACATTTCCCGCGTTGCCGCGCGTCTCAGACCTCTACAAGTACACTGGACTTGCTATTGCCAGTGCTGACGTTTTTGATGCAACTTGATTTTTGCCACTTTGGCATTGTACAGTCCGACAAGGCTCTAAAGGCACTTGGATAGTTGTAGCACAAAATGCTGCCAGCAAATAAAATCTTCTCAAGTTTAGGGAATATCTTGAAAATGTAACTGTTGAAAATCGAGTAAGTTTAATCTAATTTTGACTGAAAGAGGAATTAGTAAAGCCGTTCCTGTTTTTACATCGAAAAGAATCATAAAAACCATTGAAGGGCCAGGGACTTGTAACCTAACATGTTTACCTGCTGAAATACTATACTTACCTAGTGCTAAATATAGCTATAAGATGCAGATACATTTATGCTGTATTAATTATTATCAGAATATATCGTGAAGTTATTGTACATGGAATGATTCTAGTTTTTAAAAAAAACAGTGGAATTTAAATTTTTTACTTAGCAACACCACATACAAAGGGGCAGCATGGCGGCGTTAGTTCCAATTTTGGCCACGCGCCAAGAGAGCCTTGTCAGACTCTATAGGTACTGATTCTGGTAAAACAGTCCGACAAGGATCTTTTGGCACTTGAATGACATGACAGTTGTAGAACAAAGGCTGCCAGCAATTAGAATCTGCTCAATTTTAGGGAATATATTGAAAATGTCAATATTGAAAATCAAGTAACTTTTATCTATATTAGCTAAATGGGAAATTGGGAAAGCCGTCCCTGTTTCCACATAATATGGAAAAAATAAAATTATAAAAACCATTGATAGACCATGGACTTGCAACCTATCATGTTTACTTGCTCAAATACTGTGATTACCTAGTGCTAAATATAGCTATAAGATACAGACACATTTAAGATGTATCTAGGATATATATTATATTATAATGGCTTGAACATTAAAAAAAATGATTCATTTCCGATTTTTTACTTAGCAACACCTGAAACGAGGGGACAGCGTGACACTAGCTGCGTACAGACCAGCCCAACGAACGCCCTACGATGGATATTTATCGTTCGCTAGCGTTGGCTTCCGCACGCTCGTTGGAGTTCGTTAATACATCCAAATACATTTAGTGCTCGAACGAACGTTCGTTGGCACTTGATTCCGGTTCTTTTCTCTTTCATTCGCAATTTAATCATGGACGACGACGACATCATTATAATTGCTAGTTTTATATACCAAAACGAGTTAGCAAGAACAAGAAAAAATAAACGTAAGCGAAGATGGTGGATAACCACATATTTTAAGAATAGGACTGTGTATAGTGGAAGTAAAATGAGCGTTCATTCGTTGGCCTTTGGCGACCGTCCAAATAGAGTTCGATCAAATAGCTCGATTTCTTTGATGTTACCGCCACGCTTCGGATCGCCGGCACACGCCAACGAGCGATCGTTGGCATTCGCTAAGCCGTCCAGATTGCAGCAACGAAGGTCAACGAAACCCGTTCGTTGGCGTTCGTTTGGCCGGTCCTTGGATGAAGGATTATATAATATCTCTATGGGCCGGTCTGTACGCAGCATCAAGATGGCGGCATTAGTTCCGATTTTAGCCACGCGCGGCACGCCAAAGATCCTTGTCGCCTTGCTTGTCGCACTGTATTTGTGCAAGGCTGTGGTGCAAGGAGCAAGGCTGTATGTGCGTAACCCATCCCGTAACCACAGATCACTATATACCAGTCTGAAGACCCGTAACCACGCACCAAAAGAGCCTTGTCGGACTGTATAACGTCTGCGATCATGGACCAAATGTCTGCGATATTATATAGCGACTTTCAACTTTTTCTCCGCATGGCGACTTTTCAGAGTCATAGTGACCTTAGTGACAAACAGTTTTAAGTTTAAAGTTTTAACGAATTGGCAACACTGGCTGGCAGTGTCATCTATTTTTATTTTGTCAACATTTGCTAAAAAAACGAAAAAATAAAATCGTTGTTTTCAAGGGACTATTACAAAATGTTAACAATTTTTCAGCCTTTTTCAGATATTGTTTTTATATGCCGACTTTAAGGGTGCATACTGCATGGTTTAGTGTATGACAGATCTACTCAATTTGATAAATCAGTGAGTACTTAAGACATAGTCGTACATAGTACAAAAATATTATTAATCATTATGTACTGAGAGTTGGGACATTATGTAAACTGTAAGTAACTTCTACAATACAATACAACCATTGATGTCGAATCTGTGAACAAAACCGTATAAAATATGATGGAGGTACCTACATTATATAGCACATTCTAAGACCTCGAAAGAAAGTGAAAGTGCTCACGCGTTAATTTAAAGGGACACTTTAGTCTTGATTCTTGAACAGATCAGTGGAGATATAAAAACGTGTATTCAGTACAAATATGTTAGATCAAGCTACCATTTAAGAAGACTGAAATACCTAGTTAAGTAATATATTTAGAAGGTATATAAGTTTTTAGTAATCATAAGCATCAGAAGAGATATTTGAATTAGCCTTGCTTGCTCTGTTAGTTAATCAGTACTTAAATAAATAGGCATAAAAGTTTTGAGTAACATGTTTTTAATTAATTCGAATTGTTTAGTAAACTTTTATTCAACTCAACTGTTATTTTCTACTGTTTAAAAAAACATGTGACTGTCTGTATACATTTCTCGTAAACTTCACAAAACATAACCAAAGCAATTCTTATTCATTTGTGTATCCATCCAGGGTTAAATTATGGAACCAGGTGATATGGATTATTCTTCACATGACATGGCTCATATGAATCATGGGGCACATCACCATGAAATGGGCATTAATGACTCGCACAATCCCAATATGGATGATATTATGAATGTAAGTTTATCCTTAGTTATTATTTTAAAATTTGATTTTCTAGCAACTCCCTACTCTATGCCTCTACTTATGCCTCTATAATCTAAGACAATAATCGTTGTATCTTAAATTTTAACAATTTTTTATTTTATTGTCTTAGATTATAATTCTATGATTATTGTGCAACAAATATATATTGCAAAATGTGAGGCCCTGGTAGGGCATCATGTATATTTAGCCTTAAGTTGTTATCATCAATTGATTAATGTACATGACAGCAAAGAAATAAGTGAAATGGGGTCAGTTAACTGCAAAATCAAATTTATTATGATTCTGTTGTGGTGTTGATGATGAATATGGGTCATATAGCTGACATTTTCCTATTTTAGGTCATGTTTAATTCAAGTAAGGACATAAAAGTTATTCAGGGAATTGATTTGTTAAAGTCTCATGGAAACCACCATGAAGAAAATAAGCATAAGGGACACACAATGTCAATGACTGTAAGTTATTCTATTTACTAGTTTTCGCATGAAATTCAGGACAAGTTCTAGTGGACTTGATTAAAATTCTGTGGGAATTTTGAATAAAATTCTGCTTGAGGGATTTCAAACTGAAAGACAACTTTAGTCAAGTAGTGTTTGGGATTAAAAAATAAAAAAGTTGTATAAAAATTTTATAATTTTAATTTATTTAATAAATTATATACTTAGATACAATCATAAAATTGTTTTTTAGTTCCATGGTGGGTTTGTAGAAACAATTCTTTTCTCATGGTGGAATGTTACTGAAGTTGGAGAGTTTATTGGATCCTTCTTTGCGATATTTGCCTTGGCGGTGCTCTATGAAGGGTATGATAACATTAGTCAAATATTTTAAATAGAATAATAAACTTTTCTATTTCTATCTGTCTGAAAATTATTGTAATCAGGAGATAATACATATTATATTGTACTTTGATGCTTGATTTAGTACATCTGCTACCTTTACTACTATGTACACTACCTACAAGACAATTTTTACATGCAATACAATACTAATAGTTGAGATAAAGTTTACTTTGACGTTTCACATCATTTTACTCTGTTATAAATATCCTTAAAACAATAAATATAGGATTAATTTTATCTTTGGTTTGCAAGATATTGATATAAGATAAGAATAACAATACCTTTAATTTATAGTACACTAGATGATTTCATATAGTTGAATTTAGGTTTTTAAAATCCTGTGGAAATTTTGGATTTTGCAATTTAAAAAGCGACCCATGTTCAAATCTAAAATGCAAGTTATCTCTGTACCTTTAGTTAAATCGATGAAGCAGATAGGTGAACAGGCAACATATAGACAAACAGACTTTCATTTATGATATTAGTATATATATTATATAATTGATAAATTATTCAATAACATGCTTTTACTATTTCCTCCAGTCTGAAGTACTACAGGAAACACTTACTGTGGAAAACATATACTGGCCTTCAATATTGTGCAGTGGCGCCACCAGATAAGGGTGTTGCAAATATTTGTGCACCAGATGAACCTCAAGTCATACAGTATGTATACTTATGTATGTTGAGCCTCAATAGCTCAACCGGTTAAGGAGTGGACTGAAAACCGAAAGGTTGACGGTTCAAACCCCGCCTGTTGCACTATTGTGGTACCTACTCCTAACACAAGCCTGACGCTTAGTTGGAGAGGAAAGGGGAATATTAGTCATTTAACATGGCTAATATTCTTTTTTTTTTTTTATAAAATAAAAAATACTTTATTAGTGTTACTTATTGAAATACCTGAACTTAGTGGTCAGGATTACTGTAGTATGTAATGAACTTGGATTATCAGTTGTTCCTATAGTTTGCCATTATGCAGTTTAATAGTCAAGATGAGATGCATTTCAATTCAGTAGCTGAAAAGAATATATATACATAGCTATTTTTTAACCTTGCTGCTTAGTCTCTCAAAAGATACTATCAACTTTGACACTTTTATTGGACTGTAATTAATAATAGTCATTCTTTTCTATATTTCAGAACCTTGCCACACACCCTAGAACGAAATGTGTAAGTACTTCTACAAGAAATAGTTTAATTTCTTTGTAATCACTACCTATATTGTAAACGTGAATGTGTAGTTGTTTATTGGTTTGTCCTTTAATCACGTCGCAAGTGAGCAACGGATTTGCATAGTTTTTGTATGGTTATAGTTAAAGACATGGAGAGTAACAGGCTGCTTTTTATCTTGGAAAAAATCAAAGAGTTCCCACAGGATTTTCAAAAACTAAATCCATCATCAGGGGTGCATGCGCTAGATTGTATACATGCTATTCAGAAGCACGCATCGCAACAGAATCTAGATTCTAGGCATTGAAAATTCAATTGAAGGCTTCATTTAACTGCACATATTAAGCCTCGATAGCTCAACAGCTGAGGAGTGGACTGAATTACGAAAGGTCAGTGGTTCGAACCCCATCCGTTGCGTTATGTCGTACCCACTCCTGGCACAACCTTTACTCTTAATTGGAGGGGATATTAGTCATAATTAGCAGCATGACTAATATTCTTTTTAAAAAATAAAAAAAAATACATATATTTTCGTGTGGCCCTATGTACTCATACTTAACTTTTTTTTAGGCCAACAATGATGAGTGTGGCACATGGTTGGCAGACAGTACTCCATGGTGTACAAGTGTTAGTGAGTTATATGTTAATGTTGGTGTTTATGACATACAACACGTGGCTGTGTGCTGCTGTAGTCCTAGGATCTGCAACTGGTTACTTCCTCTTTGGCTGGCGTGAATCAGTAGTTGTGGACTTTACTGAACACTGTCACTGACAATGGTCCAATAACAGTGTCCGTGAGAGTATTATTATGCAGCTGCAATTTATAACCTTGCCTTTAGAAAATAATTCAAAAAACGGTTATGTACCTATTATCATGATGTTATAATTATGTTATTATAAGACAGCCTTTTTGGGTGACAATATATTTATACCAGTTATTGTGTACTGTTTAAGGTATTAGCTCATTAGAAGAAATACAATTGCTTAGAAATATAATGTACTTATCTTTTTTTTAATTCCTGATCTACAATACAGGATACATTTTTAACCAGTGCACAAATTTCAATTCTCTCTCTAAATCTAATTCCATTGATGTTATACCTGATCAATATTATAATAATGAACATGTATTCTTTGTTTAACATTTTACCTTGAATACAGAAATTATTCAAATTGGCCTAAAAATGATTAAATTTTTGTAGTGGCATAGTAAATTAAATTTAGGACAGTATGATGTTTTATCATACTGCTCACATTTGGTTTACTGCAATTTTGTTACATAACTTTAAATAAAATAGTCCAAGCCTTGTACATGTTACGTTTCTTCATACAAAATTGCAATCCATAGGTTGTCGACGCGTTGGAAGTGCCTCAAATGTGGTATGCTTGGGCCTCGCATGGTCTATCATAAATTATCCCTTATGCTATGAGCTGCCATCTGTAGTTGTGTATGGTCAGTTAGAACATGTGCATAAAGACTAGTAATAGCTTATGCTCATGCTATAACCGCTCTGTGTTATACTACTATAACCTATCTTTGACACACTGGTTACTGTGCCGTTTTAAACCGGTAAAAAATCTCATTAAAAAAAATTAGAATATGTAATCCTTGATGTCAGTGATAGAAAAGTACTTACAGAATACATTAATGGAAATGTGTTCTAATAGCGATACAAAATCACAAAAAATAACTGCATACTGGTTAAAAATATCCTTAAAGTATAATCTGTACATTGAAATGACTAAAATTACAATGTTTAAAAAATTGTGAGGGTTGAGAACTCATCACTGTTATTTGGTATGTTTACGAGTACAATGTTTTTTTAGATTAGATCCACTATTACATTTATATTCACAGTATTGGCAAGCAAATGGCAGTTCTCTATTATGCAGTCTTTTGTGCGTCTTTAATGAATTTATGAATTTTGTCCTAAATGTACATTCATCACAAACATATGGGTAATCAGACGTGTGAATTCTTTTATGTGTTTTTAGATTTGAAGTAAACTTTGTAGAATAAGAGCAATTTTGGTAATCACATTTGTACACTGTATGTGTTTTAAAATGTTTTTTGTATTCGCTTTTCTTGTAAAATATTCTGAAAACAAGATTGATACTATAAAATTTGTAATTATATGAAATAAGATAACCACTACTAATGTTATAAATGTGAAAGTGTGTTATCAAACATGCTGCAACAGATCAACATGAATTTTGCATGGGTATAGTATATGGAACCTGGAAAGTAACATTGGCTACTTTTTTATAGGCAGAATTCTCAAAATAGTTCACAAACTGAATCATATCATGACAAAGTAGTTAGTATCATATAAAGTTAGGGCACAATACCTTCCTGAACAATATTCACATGTCCATTTTTTCACTGGCTTAACAGTTTTTTCTGCCAAAACATTTTCATGTGTACAAACATTGGTTTCATTTAGATCATCTTTTACTTTTAATTTTTTTTCTTTGTGCAATAACTGAGATATTATGATGGATTTTGGTGGGGTACTAAACAGTATCTCGTTTTTCTTAGTTGGCCTGCCAACATTGTTTTTAAAACCTATTGCAGCTTTGGTTGATGATTGAATTTCTATTTTTAAAGGATTCTCCTCTTCCAACACAATATCCATTATAAATTAATTATTCTAATAAAGCTTCCCTGTTCAGTCAATAACCATAATGAAAGGCATTTTATACATATATCTACAATATTCTGAGAATTGAGATTGGATAATGATTAATGAGATCTACCACCTAGGTAAAAACCACGATACGATTATTAATTATTATTTATTTTCAAGTTCTATTTTTTGTGACGAGTGACTGATTAGTGATTACAATTTACACCACAGACTAGTATGTATAATGTAATATGGATTACACTCTTTGTGGTTACATAGGTGCCGTCATTCATACTCTGTTTCTGGCACACAGGCACATGTCTGGCACTTTCTGGCTTTACGACTCTGTGTTCCAGTGTTGCTAACAATTTGTCGCTATGACGTCTTTGAAAAGTCGCTGAAGGATGACGATTTTTTTTTAAATAAATCAAACTTTATTTCATTTTCATAAGTTAAATAAAAAATAATATAAGAACATCAAGGAACTGACTTATAAAAGCAAGTCAAGGTAGAGCTCACTCTCGGAGGTAGCGATCTGTGGTAAAAAAAAATCAACAAGACACTTCAAAAGTCACTTTTTTTTTGTTGAAAAGTGAAAAAAAAGTATGAAAAAAAGTCACTGGTCACTCGCATCTTCGAAATCAGTTCGAAATGTCGTCAAACCATAGAAAAATAATCCTCTGCTGTTGTTGTTGGTTTCGCTTCATGCTTGTGGCAAATAACAAATAATTTGAATTTCCACACATGTTTGCCACAAGCATGAACACACACCCATGGATATAAGATATAGTAATTCTTTTGACTAAGAGCTCCGACAAATAAAATAGTAGAAACGATGCCACATTTAACGGGCATGAGATGAGCCTGTCCGCGAAATTAAAATTTAATAATTTGTGAGAATGGTCGATACTAGAATTAATTTCTTAAACTGGACCTTTTCAAGTAAAGATTTTTTTATATAAACCTGTGAGGATGATAGGTACTGCCATTGTCACAATTAAAATACCATAAGCCTACGTTGTCGTATTAGTTTACAAATTGCGAAAAACCAAATTAAATTTGAATTTCGCGGGCAGGCCCGTCTCATACCCCTTAAAGTAATAGTGATGTGATCACGACTGAGGATCATATCACTATTGATGATGATGATGATGATGATAAGTATGTATATATGCTTCATACTTATTTTGTCAAAGAGTATGTAATCACTACGTTATGGTTTTTGTGAGGGTTTTTGTCCCAAAACTGGCAACCCAGAAAACGTCAGTTCAAGGACCAAGGTTGTGTTTTTATATATTCTTGGTTTATTGTTTACTTTACATAATTACCTACATTATTCATAAACCTACGGCCTACCTAATTTCTAAATTCATTGATATTTGAGGATTTCTAACCGTAAAACTGCGGTCCAATATTGGTCTTTGTTATTGATTTAACATCAGGAAGAACTTAGTGAAATGATATGTATTCCTTTTTAGTTCGTGGAAAAATGCGGCCCAATACATTTATTAGATTTAGTAGCACTGGGAAAAACTTATGTTTTCACGAAGAAATGAAGAAAAATTATATACCAACCAATTTTTTTCAAAAAACTGTACTAACCGTTGGCTCAGCAGCAGTTGCTCTTTTAGATCCACAAAGAGGTGACATGATCGCTTGCTTAGGAGAGGTGTCCGGGGAAATGGCCCTTAAATCTTTGAGGGAAAAAATGCTTGAAAGCCCTGAAGGTGCCAGTATATTGCAAGAAATGCCGCGCATAAATTCAAAAACAGTTTGTTTTAAGAAACTTTCCGAAATGCCTGAAAGGACTGTTGGTCGTGTGTATGCTAACTTCATGAGAGACAATAATATAACAGCAGATTCACGGTTGCCAGTACAGTTTATAGCTGATTCTGATTTAGCATATGTAATGCAAAGATACAGAGAGGTTCATGACTTAGTTCATGCTACATTATTCATGAAGACTACAATGTTGGGTGAAGTCAGTTCAAATTTTATTTATTAAAAAATAGTGTCTATTGTTTTACTAAATGATGCTTGCGACTTGTCTGCATGGATTTAGGTTTTTAAAACTATAGGAACTGGATTTTCCAGGATAAAAAGTATTTAATGTGTGATCCAAGATGCATGCTACCTTTCCCCCCAAATAGATGATGCCTTTGTTCTTCCACAGGATGCAAGCTATTTAGCAGACAGACATACTTTTGCATTCATAATATTAGTATAGATTTCTATCATAATAGGTAATCTACACAAATAATAATTTTGCTCCACATATTAGAATAAAAAATACACACATATTTTTAAGGTTACCATAAAATGGGTTGAAGGTATCCAAACAAAACTTCCTATGTGCATTGGTGGAGGTATATGGGGAGCAGCAAGGTTAAAGCCAAAACATAGACAACTTTATTTAAAGTATTATCTTCCCTGGGCCATTCAAACTGGGAATAATGCGAAGCTTTTACAAGGTGAGTAGTTTTAGGGTTCCCTTCCTATTAAGACTCTGCTGTCCATCGGTCTGTCTGTCTGTCATTGGACAGCTACTGCTTAGATAGGACATAGTCCTTATTACTACCCCAGGGCTCACTTCCATGGTCATATAATCTGGCCATGTCTAAATTATAAACAACATCTGTGCAACCCAATTGCTTGCTCCCATGGTCAAATAATAATCTGACCTTGCCTAATTTCTGTGCAAATTTCAGCTAGATTTTTGACAAAATTGATAACATAATAAATTATTTTGAATAATAATGTTTTTTTATTTCAGCAATATATTTTGAGAAGAGATGGGATCAAAATATTGATGATTTCCACAAAGAGATGAATATTGTTCCACTTACCAAAGTTTAGTGTAAATGTAAGACTTAATTAATTTATTATAGTTACAAAGAAATGTGATTTTTAAGTGCAATAAAATAAGAATTCAATATGAAATTTTGTATTTATTATTATTTCGTAAGATACAGAAGGCATTTTTCACTTTTGAGAAATGAATCATAATAACATTTCTGAACTACGTCCATTCTGATTATGGAGTGGAGTTGTTTTGTTGCCGACTTCCACAATCCACTCATACCATACTTTACGAGGATTCATACAACGCCAAAATGTTGCTTTTATTTTATCACCTTTTTGGACTCTTAAGGGGGTCTGTAACAATAATATTAAGTTTGTTATTCATCTTGCATAAGTTTTGTTTTCAAAGTAAAAGAATAATTATGTGGGCAAATTTTTAACTAGTTACTAGGTTGCTTCTTTTCAGCAAAGGGGCATCTAATTTTTAGCAGCTTCAAATGCTATGGAAGCTAGACAGACTAGAACTAGATGCTCAGGCAATAGTTGCCAATGGGTTTCCAGCTTTAACAATAGAAAAGAGAGGGAAATTGAAATCATATAAAATTAACTTACCTTAATTGGTATAAAAATGGGAAACCATGATATCATTCCTGGGCTATGTGTGGACGGTACTATGCTTATCATTTCCTTGCCATACAATAAACAGTCAAAGTAACCACCGAAACCATGCATGACATTGTCCTGTTGAACCTCCCAGCTGATAGTTGTTGATCTTCTGTTATCAGTCAGTGGCAGACCTCTGTAATCTGACAAGTCTTGTCCTTCATGATTTTTCATACCTTTTGCAGGATGTTCAAAGGTAAACACTGGCTAAAAATGCAAAGCCTGTGTATAATAAAACAATAATATTGACTAATAAAAAAAGTACAAGGTGTACAAATTTAGATTTACGTTTAATTTAGATTTAGGCTGTGGGTCGAAAGATCACTCGACACTCTTGTTCACTCTTATACAAGATAGCTCTTGACTGCGATCTCACCTGATGGTAAGTGATGATGCAGTCAAAGATGGCAGCTGCTTTACTTGGGAGGGGTGTGGCAGTTTCATTAAACCCATACCCCTGATCGGTTTTTTCGCGGCAACACACCGGAACGCTAAATCGCTTGGTAGCACGGCTTTGCCGGTAGGGTGGTAACTAGCCACGACCGAAGCCTCCCACCAAGCCAGACGAGAGAAGATTAGAAATTATAAATCCCCAAATTGCCCCTGCTAGGTAGGAACCGAACCACTAAGCCAGGGAGGTCGTCAAAAAACGTCTCACTTCAGTGTCACTGCCCTTTGTCGGTGTGCATTGCAACTTTGCATTTATACCACCCAGAGTTGTGCGATTCTCCTTCATTCTTTGCGTTGTTGACCAGAGTGGCCTCCTACTCAATACAGGCGACGTTATGAATTGTATTTGCATGGTGTGGAAATACCTACCTAAATTGGTGTTACCTATTTTGTAATAATAAAATAAAATAGCCAAGTGCGAGTCAGACTCTCGGACTGAGGGTTCCGTACTCAGGTAATTTTTTTCCGACATTTTGCACGATAAATCAAAAACTATTATGCATAAAAATAAATGTAAATCTGTTTTAGAATGTAAAGATATAGCCCTTTCATATGATACCTCACTTGGTATAGTTATCTTACTTTGAAAATTGAAACACATTTTTTTTTGTGATGTTACCACAAATTCATGGTTTTCGGATTTAGTCCTTTACTTGTGCTATCAGATCTACCTACCTGCCAAATTTCATGATTCTAGGTCAACGGGAAGTACCCTATAGGTTTGACAGACAGACAACAAAGTGATCCTGTAAGGGTTCCATTTTCCTTTTGAGGTACAGAACCCGAAAAAGCGTACTTACTTTAATCTCACCAATGTCATGCTTATTCTGCATATAAACCACCCAAAGAGTTTCAAGATTCTTCTCCATTTTCTGCGAGTTGAGCAAAGTTGCCGTCCGCGCGGCCGCCCACAGCCGCGCCGAGGATATGGGGGCGACGTATGAAGTGTATTCCCTTGGAATAGAAATACCACCACTTTTCAAGAGCCCCGCTGCCCCATCTAAACATTCAGGCGAGAGTTCGTTGTCTCCCCATGATCCTGAAATTATAATACTTATGTATACAATATTATTATGCTAAAAACCTGTACTATTAGGAGAACATAGAATAATAGAAAGGGTTAAGCAATACGGGTTGCAATATGACGCCGAGAGATTTTTTGAAAGCTCGCTCCATTTTAAGCTACATCATTACTTACCATCAGGTGAAATTGCGGGAAATCTATTTATTTAAAAATAGTCAACTGCTAGAGACACAAGTTTGGCAGTTAAAAATCACATTCTGAGTCTAACTACTCTTTTGTCCGAAAACTGCTTTCTTTATTGTGAGATAGGCTTGCGCTTGACAATCATGCCTGAGAAACAGCAATGATGAGATCTAGGTTGAAGTGCGCTTGCCTAGAAGATGCCTATTTATTCTTGCCTTGAAGGCAAGTTATATTTGGCAAGAAACACGGACGCCAGAAGGGCATTCCACACTTCACGGCTCGTATCAGAAATGTTGGAAAAAACTTCGTACAAGAAGATTGGGTGTCGACCACATAAGGATGCCAGCATTCACTGTTAATCGCTCTCTTTTCTTTAAATCAGTAAACAAGAACCATACTTTTTTATACAAAAACAAGTGGAGTAGAGCAGAAGTTGTAAATAAATGTACCTAGTACCAACCAATAATATTTTAATTGGTATAGAAATATAAAATGATCTCTACAATACCTAACAGTTCCGAAATTATAATGTCAGCTTTAGGCGAGAGGTTGATTTGCCTCATGTCCCCCGGAATGACAGTGACGTCACGGTCGCGCCACATTTCCCTAGCTTGTGCAGCAAGAACCACCACTGCACATGGATTTTTCTCCACTGCTATTACCTGAAAAGAAAATATTCTAAAGGCTTACACAGATATTGATGGCCATTGGCCGGGAATAAATCTAGCCAGAAATATTGCTTAAAAAGTTGACATGTCAACTGGGCAGTAGCAGATTAATCATCTACCTCTGGATCTAGGGAAACTTCTTTTAGTGAAAACCCAAATCAGGCTGAAATATTATTTTTATTAGGTACTCAAGTAAGAGCTAGAGTTAGAAGCCCTAGAAAACTTAAGCAGCAAAAAGATGAATTGTAAAGATCATTTGAGGAAAATTTTAGCGCTTGCTTCGCTAGTGTTTACTTTACTCATGCTTATTACATGATCACATTATTATTTACGAATCTGGCATTCATTCCACGAAAAAGAAATCTTGATACGCACGATATTAATAAAAAAAAATTAGATTAAAACTTTTTTACTCGCTATGCTCGCGCTAATATTCTACTAGCTAATGCCCGCGACTTCGTCCGCCCTGATTTAAAGTTTTAAAAATCCCGTGGGAACTCTGATTTTTCGAGATAAAAAGTAGCCTGTCACTCTCCAGGTCCTTAAGGACGTGATTGAAGGACAAACCAATTTAACAAACAAAACAAGTTCGCATATAAAGATATAGGTACTAGGTAGTGATTATTACTTTGTAAATGTATAAAAAAAATCTATAGGGCATTCGCGATCGCCCGCGGCCTCGCTCGGCAAAACTAAATCCTCTTTATTCCCTATCCCGTGGGAAATTCGAAAATCTGCCTTAATCCTTACATTATAAAGGAAACCTCTGTGCAAAATTTCAGCTATCTAGCTCTAAGGGTTTGGGCTGGGCATTGTTAAGTCAGCCAATGGGTCCTGGGCAAAGTTGCTATTATATGTTTCACTCTGTGATGTATGTATAATACATAATATATAGGTACCATAGTAGGTAAGGAGAGTTCATAAGGACTTACTTTTACTTTGCTATTAGTGATATCCGCTGCATTTAGTGTGGCTCTCACAAGTGGACCTCGGCCTGCACCCAATACCATTACAGTGATTGCTCTTTTACTTTCTTTGATTGCGCCATCACCCTGTCCAGTTTCAGATTGTTCACTTGTACTAGTATTAATTATTTCAGTGTTGCTTTCATTCTGGAAATGTTATAATAACTAAACACTAAAGTTAAAATGACTTTATTAAAATCATTAATCATTGCCGATTTGAGGACCAATATTTGGTCCTCAAATCTGTTCATAGTCCACCGACTGATTGCAGATGGAAGAGATGTGAAAAAAAATAAAAAAATTAATCATTGCAATTTTTAGTGTATATCGTGAGTAATATCTACTTTAAAAAAACCGGCCAAGTGCGAGTTGGACTCGTACACGAAGGGTTCCATACCATTGTACAAATTTTTTTTTTTTTGTGATGTACTTAAGCACAAATTCACTTGTCTTTACTTGTGTTATAAGACCAACTATACGTTTCTTGACAGATACACAGATAGACAACAAAGTGATTTGATAAGATTCCTTTCCTTTTGAGGTACGGATCCCTAAAAATTTTATAAAAGCCAAAATGCAAGGTTTATTCTGGAATTTACTTATTTACTTATTAAAAGTTGTTTAGTAACTTTAAGTACTAACATTAATGCTATTTTCTTTCCTTTTCTTTTGAAGATCAGTCAGTGCTTGAGCAATCGCTTTTTGGTACTGGTCATACTTGATGGGATCTTTTTCGAAAACATTGTATGTGTGAGTGTCTAAATTGTCTGCTAAAGGCTGCAGAGGTATTTGCAGATAATCTTCCCATCTGAAAACATGTGTGATTATTAATTAAGTTACTAAGAATCTTATATTAGTGGTGTATATGAAAATCAATCTTTGTCTGTCTGTCTCTTGGTTACCTATGTGTATATGATTGAATTGAAACTTTTTATATACAGTTATTCCTGGCATTATCTAATGGTTTTTCATAGTATCAACATAATATGATACATGGCGCATAATGAGCAAAAATGGTAGCTAATGTTACTTAAATAACAATAATAAAATGGTTTGATTTTTACTTAGATTCTATTGCAAATTGCAATGAATACTTTAGAAATTGCTGCAAAAATGAATTATTAGCTTACTTATAATATTTTTTTTATTAATTATTTTACTTATATCAAAACAAATAATTTTTCATAGTAACTTGTTATGTAGTATATTTCAATATTTTTAAAAAGCGAGGAATATTCACCCTCTAGCATAAGTAAACATAGGATCATCAACAACATGTGGCTTTCTCTTCCACAATCTATGCATATATTGCAAATAGTTCTCAATGTTTGCACGCCTTGCTCCACTTATAATCACTTGTGCGTCATGTTCCACCATACTCACAATTACTTGTTGATGTGGTCTTGACAAAACTGGATATCTAGAAAGAGATTATGAAAGATAACAGGATAGACACTTACATATAAATTTATTGAAAAAAAATGCGGCAATTATTATTATAATAGATAAATAAAATGAAAATACCAACTTTTTTTAGACTTTCTTTTCCATTTGACATGTCATTGGGAAGACATAACTGTATGCCATAAAACCAAGAATTGAAACTAAATTGTAAAATGTTTCATGCTGTTTTTGTTTTTGTACCCAAAATAGAAGTAATTTTATACTAACCCATTCTTGTTTTTATGGAAGAGAGAAGTAGGTACAATTATAGCCTTAATTGGTTCTCCAAGCCACCGTTTTAGAACATCCTGTGGAGGCAAATCAGCTGGTATTTCCACTACCAGACCTATTCTCTTATCCCAATTCATGCGCTCATGGAACATAGTCCACCAATACCAAGGCTCATTCCAAACCTCAACATTGTCATTTTCTTCTGACTTATTTGCTTTCACTGTTCTTTGGCAAATCATTGGCACACAGGCCCAAATGAGTGATGGGTGATGGCTGTAAAACAGATAATTAATCAAAATCAAAATTTATTTGTTTCATGTAGAACTACTAGAATCTCTTACCCTATGTCTGCTGAATGCAGAATACCATATTGTATGTATTGGCATTACGTACCATTTTAAAAGGCTTTTTAAACATACTTCAACTACGCAAACTACTTAATGTCACTATACCATAGACATTATTACATGGTGTATTAAATTTGTGCTCAGTAATGAGTAAGACAAAAGATAAAAATGTATGAGTAGAAAACACAAATGTCCAAGTTTTAAGTCTTCACTTTAGATACATTTGTGACATAACTTTTTCTTTTTCCGGTTCAGTACCTCAAAAGGAAAAACAGAAGAATCCCTTATAGAATCACTATGTTGTCAGTCTGTCTGTCTGTCCGTCTATTGTGTCTGTCAAGAAAAAATATAGGGTACTTCCTGTTGACCTGAAATCGTGGAAAGCTGGAAGGTAGGTGTATAGCACAAGGGGTAAAATCTGAAAAAAATTAACAACATCACAAAAAAAAATTAAGAAAGATGTGTTCATGAAAACAAAAATGCATACTTATAAGTAAGTGTTTAATTTATCATGCAAAATCAATGACTTTCTAAGCAAGGACATCGCACTGGCGCGCATAACAAGGGACCAAGTAAGTGTGCTTATACTCGGTGTAAGCACACTTTCTTCATTAGTCGCATGTTGACTGCAAAGCTGTCAAGACGCCTAAATGCGCGATCAAAAAGTGCCAAAATAATACGTTAACGACGCAGAAAAGAGATGGTGTGACTTACCACCGGTAAGTTAATTTTATTTACGTAAGATAACATGCGAAAAAGTGTAAAATATTTAGTAAAACCATTGAAAACACTAGAAATATCTAAAATTATTTACCATTTATTTACAATGTTCCCATTCCTTTCTCTCACGCACATCGGAAAGAGACAGATGGAAGGGCGCGTCACGAATGTCGGAAAAACAAAACTGTGGAGTAGCTTTTTTTTGTTCAATGTAAAATCTATTGGCCATTATTGTATCACATTTATTTTATTACTAGCTGTGCCCGCGACTTCGTTCGCGTGGAATAGCTCTCAGCGCGCTTTATATAGCCACGGACGCTCAGGCGCGAGGCGTGTATCTGTACGTTAAAAATGTTCGCCGTAATTCTTTAAATTGATATAACTTTTTTATTTATGAACCGATTGACATGAAATAAACACTAAATGTTAAGTGAAGCTTACTACAATATATTAGTGACAACCGTATCTAAATCGAATAAGCCGTTTCTGATATTAGCGTGCACAAACACACAGACAAACAGACAAAAAAAAAATTAATTACAATTTCGGGTTCGGCATCGATAAAAAAAAAGTAGCAGGGATTGTTATTATTAACAACCCCTGCTACTTTTTTATATATATTTCCATTGTACAGACACCACTTTTCTACAATTTTATTATATGTATAGATAGATCTTTTGACGACCTCCAGTGCGCAGTGGTAACGCGGTGGATTTGTATGACGAGGGTCCCGGGTTCGATTCCCGGCTGGGCCGATTGAGATTTTCTTAATTGGTTTAGGTCGGCTGGTGGGAGGCATTTGGCCATCTTGATTCAAGGCCCATCTTGAATCCGCCATTTTGGTTTTATTTTTCAGCTCCCTGTCAATTGGATGAAGTTCTGAGTGACATTTGTTCGAGCACCCCCCACCTATCTTCAATACCCTGGCCGTGCTCCTCACCGAAATCCTCAATTATCAGCTCTATCCATATTTTTCCTCCGAATCATTTTTTGTCCTCTATACGAAACCATCGGTAAAAAAAAACATACAAAATTTTACAGAAGAGGTGATCAAATGAGTCAGTCAGTCAGTCAGTGAATCAGCACGAGCAGAATAGTATATAGTATAGATATAGTATAATAGTTTCATATTTACAAAAACGAAAAATCTCTCAAAGAAATAACAAAAATTAATAGTGCTATACTACTCCATTCCATTTTTTGTTCAAGTTTGCTTCTAAAATCACCTTATTCAGCTTCGAGTGCAATAATCGATTTACATTGCGGCTTAATCACTGAGGTTAGTTTACAGGACTTGAATGTTAGCGGGAATGTATAAATGGAGCAGTTGAAGCTACATAGGGTGAATTTAGAAACGTGTGCCATGTTTGGGATCTTGTGTTGTATGCCACGATGTGTCCATGCTTAGAAAGTCATTGTGCAAAATGTCAAAAAAATACCACCATCACTGAACTACCAGTTTTAAAGCTCATTTCAAACTACGAAAATATAATATAATATATAAATATCGCTCACCTCTACTTTGAAATGTGAATCTCAGTGTGAACAGTGAGCGATATTTATATATTGTATTGTATTTCCGTAGTTTGAAAAGGACTTAATTCAAACTGGTGAAGATGTGATGAAGATCTTTAAATAGCGAACTAGTGCAATGCTTAGTTGAGTACCTAGATAGAGTTACTATTCAACCATTAGAATAACATGAAGTCAGTTTTTTAAATCTTGATTTGAAATCCAAATATCAAAAACTTTACACACCTTGACTCCAGGTACGTATGCAAGTTCCTAGCTAAGTTATTTACGTTTCTTGAATGCAAATTCAACATCAAGGCGGAAAGTCCGAGTCCTCGACAATACGCAAGTTCTTCATTTAGACAATCCTCATGACGTTGGCGGACAACTGGAGATTCCGAGTCAGGATCTAAATAATGTGATAGCCTTCCAACAATCCTGCTGTTCCAGTCTTGTGGTGATAGTATCATATCCGATCTCGTAAAGCCTCCCACCAGTCCACCGGACGGCAAATGCGACCGCCGAAAACGTGGGTGGATAATCGGTAAAACGATAAATGCATAACCGGCTTGCAACGCTTCCAATAGACATGCTTGTAAGTCAGGAGCGATTATATATTCTAAGCCGCAAGAAATCTCTTGACGAGCCATATTTTATGAAGAAACTAAAATCCACCGCTAAAAAACGAATTTTTACCAAGGATAGTAAATACAACAAATGTCTGATGTCAAAGCATTTTGATTTTTGACAGACAGAGAGAAACATGAATGAATATGACATGACAAATGATGACAGAAACTAATTAGTGTTGTGTATCGATATAGTCCAATATCAATAGTCCATTGATTTTATTATAGTCATTAGGCTTTCTTGGCACTTGAGTGACATTGACAGGGAGGCGCAGTTGTAGCACAAAGGCTGCCAGCAAATAAAATCTTCTCAAGTTTAGGGAATACCTTGAAAATGTCAATGTTGAAAATCTAATAAGTTTAATCCAATTTTCACTGAAAGAGAAATTAGGAAAGCCGTTCTTGTTTGTACATCGAAAAAAATATATAAAAACCATTGATAGTCCAGGGACTTGCAACTTAATATTGACCTGCTCTAGTACTATACTTACCTAGTAGTGCTATATATAGCTATAAGATGCAGACTCATTTATGCTGTAGGTATTAATTTTCAGAATATATCACGAAGTTATTTAGTATATGGAATGACTCTACTTTGAAAAAAAAACTGTTTTTTTTACTTAGCAACACCACATACAAGGCGGCAGCATGACACTTCACAAGATGGCGGTGTTAGTTCCAATTTTGGACACGCGCCAAGAGAGCCTTGTCGGACTGTATAAGATGCAAGATGCGGACACATTTATGCTGTATTAATTATAAGAATATATCGCCCAGTTATGTATAATGTACAGTGAAATTTATATTTTTTCACTTAGCAATACCACATACAAGGGGGCAGCATGATACTTCACAAGATGGCGTTAATTCCAATTTTGACCACGCGCCAAGAGAGCCTTGTTGGACTCGGACTGTAGAACATGTTTTAGATTCATGATAGTAGCCTCGAAGCCGAAGCCAGAAAGCCAGTTAAAAAAGTTCATGATAATTAATTAGCTGAACATGACAATGACATTGACATTAAAGTAACCTCAAAAGTGCCTAAAAATCCAATGATCCAAATACCGCGGCACCTGCCGTTTTCGGTTTTTCCTGGTCGGAAACCTGCAGCTGCAGACACCGCAAGCACGTAGAATTACGTATTATCGTTAAAGTGATTTGTTGCCTTTGTTTTTATAATAGGTACTTATTAAATATTATTGTACCTTTCCCAAGTTTTGAGACATCATGACTGCGAAGAAGAAACCAGTAAAAAACCGTCAACTAGAAGCGGATCTAAAAAAGGAATTAAATTTTGTTAAAAATTTGTTTACAATGTTTTCACTACCATTGCAGAAAAAAGGTGAGCTTTGGAAAATTTTCTTCACTGTACTTATGCCTAAAGTTTCTAAACAGATATCATAGCTTAGTTTCCCATAAAACCTACCTATTGAAATTTATCAAAACAAACACTGCTCTTCAGCTCTGTCCTATTGCCTTGCACCGTAAGTTGCGTCAAAATGTGCTCTAAAATAGAATAACTGGCGTAATATGTTTTTATTGAGCAGCGCGTAAGAATGTACACTTAAAACCTTAGATGTCATTATTTTACTTGATAAACTGTATTAAAATATTGATTTTTGATTGAATATTTGCAATTAAAAATCTGCTTATGTTATTTTCCAGGTGATAATGATAATCAAATGGATATTGAAGTAACTAATAGGACTAAGCAAGATGAGGAAAAACAACTTCCAGAGAGAGCCCATAGCATTGTAGAACTCGAGGAAAAGTTAGAAAAAATTAAGTCTCAGAGTAATTATAATCTTAAAACCAAACTCACAAAAAAGAGTTTAACCAGTAAGCTGAACAAAAAAATAAAAAAGCGAGAACGAGTAAAACTGAATAAACATAAAGTTAAAGCTGCCATTGACTCTATGGAAGTAAAGGAAATAAATACTAAAGAAAAGGAAAAAAATATATACACAGCAAAGCCAATTTTCAACAGTGAAGGAAAGCTAGTTTTTTCCAAATTTGACTTTGCTAAGCTTGGTAAAAGAGGTATGTCACATCTCACTCATGTGTTTTTTATCCATACTAATACATATTATTATAAATGCGAACGTGTGTAGTGTGCTCAGTAATGGGCCAGCAATGGGATGATCATGATGATAATGAACTATCTGTCTGTTACATTCATGAGTTTAACTGATAATGACATTTGGTACAGATATAGTTTCATCCAGAAGATGGATAGTATTATAGGCTACTTTTTATCTCAGAAAACCTAAAGATTTATTTGATCCCAAAAGCCATACATGATTTGAATCTTATAACTACATTATGGCTTATTGTATTGTACACAATTACTAAGCTAAACTATAGCTAAGCTAAACAATAACTATTTCTTTTGCTATCCCTTTCATAATGCTCCCTGAGGAGAAGAATAACACTAATTTTAGAGCTATCAATTTAGTTTAGAGATTGTGTACAATAGAACTGTGTCACAGTAGCCTGTAACATGTGGTATACTAAAATTAATATGAACCCTTAAACCTACCAATTTATTAAAATCTAGTGAGATGTGTAGCAATTATATTAGGGAACCAATAAACTGATAAACAATATGCAGGTACACACCAATAAAAGGTTTCATAATAAGGTTAAACATTTTCAGATATAAGTAATAAATCTCAAAAAGATCCCAAAAAGGTTCTTGACAATCTCAAACAGCAAGAAGAGAAGTTACAAAAGTTGGCTGAAGTAGACAGTGAGAAAGCAAAGGAGTTAAAAGAGAAGGCTGCTTGGAAAAATATACTTCAAAAAGCTGAAGGGGAGAAAGTGAAAGATGATCCAACATTATTGAAGAAATCCATCAAGAAAATGGTAAAATATTTCACATTTTATGACTTTGTTTTTGTTGATAGTAGATTAGTTGAATGTTTAAATTGACACTGGATTTTCTTTGTGTAAACTGAAAATTATCATGGTTTAAGTCATACATAATTATTAATTATGTACTTTAATTTGTAGGAACAAAAGAAGAAGGTAAGTCAAAAGAAATGGGAGGGACGAATTCAGAATGTTGAAAAGAAAAAGGAGGAAAGACAAAATAAACGAAAAGAAAACATTTTCAAAAAGAAGAAAGAAAAAAAAGCCAAAGTTGTAAAGGCAGCAGTGAAGAGAGGGCGAGTTGTAATTTAATAATTAGATACGGGAATAAAAGGATATTAATAATAACGTGTTTTATTGTACTGTAAAAGTTAAAATATAATTCAATCATCAGAATAATGTCTATCTATATACTAATAAATAAAATTGGAATGTCTGTCTGTAATTTCGAAATAACTACCTCATATTAAGCTCATATGGTTATTTGAACAATACCATAACTGAATCACACGTTTTTGAAATTTTTGTCTGTCTGTATGTCCATCTGTCTGTTTGAACGGGCTAATCTTCGGAATGGCTGAACCTATTTTGACGGGACTTTCACAGACAAGTAGAGGATTAACCAAGGAGTAACACTGACTACTTTTTTAATCGACTTTAAAATGAAGTTGTGTTTTTCTACCTATGTACACTGATATCTCAGAGATTTCTGAACCGATTTGCGTAATTTTTTTTTAATCGATAGAGGAACTTCGCGAAATTGTTCCACAAAAAATTTGGATTCCAACTTCTCAATCCTGATGCTGCAGGGGATCTAACCAATCCACGCGGGCGAAGCTGCGGGCATCATCTAGTATCGAATAATCAGCCACTGCACAGTGTGCCTAGTGGGAGATTTTTAACCTATTCGATCGCGTGAAAGTTAACTGCGTTTTGTATGGAATTGAAACAGCGCCATCTTCTTGTCACTAGATGGCGCTGTTTCAATTCCCTAGGCACACAGATTCAAGGATAGAAGAGATAGAACTCTTTCTCGCGATGTTAGCTGTAGCCATATCGCACTTCGATAAACAAAATTAGATGCTCGACTCTGCCGCTATTTTTTTAAGATTAGGGAGTGTAGAGTTAGCACGGGACTTCTGTGTATGTAGAAAAAGAGCCCGTTGAAATGTGCTACTTATGCATAGCGCTCTGCCGAGTTTTAAAAAGAGCGCTTAAAGTTATTAGAAAAGGATAGAGAAACAAACAATGATGGACTACGTAAAGCGTTGAAATATAATAAGAAAGAATTATTATTTTCTACATCCATGAATATGATATACTCATAGATAACAGAAACAAGTTGTAATGGTATAATGGACTGTCACCTAAAAATAAAATATTACATTCCTAACACCATTTGCATACGCTAGCGCCATTTTGGAAGGTTGTGGAACCATTTATATCTGGACACTTTTTCAACTTTTCCCCCATAAGAGATCGTGCTCTTTAATTGAGACATAACAAGTGTAAATTAAAAATTTATAACACCCCCGACAAGTGAAGGTTACAGTAACTAGTAAAGAGCTGATAACTTTCAAACGGCTGAACCGATTTTCTTGGATTATAGCTAAGAACAATCTCGATCAAGCCACCTTTCAAACAAAAAAAACTAAACGAAAATCGGTTCATTAGTTTAGGAGCTACGATGCCACAGACAGATACACAGATACACCGATACACAGATACACACGTCAAACTTATAACACCCCTCTTTTTGGGGGTCGGGGGTTAAAAAGACTTCACCCGCACCACATTTTTGTGCTTTGAGTTTCGACGTGGAGGGTACGTCTTTGCTTTACTAGTAGTACTGCAGTTCTGCACCTAGCATCTTAAACCCGAATATTGCTT
This sequence comes from Maniola jurtina, assembly GCF_905333055.1. NCBI lineage: Eukaryota > Metazoa > Arthropoda > Insecta > Lepidoptera > Nymphalidae > Maniola > Maniola jurtina. The sequence goes on from NC_060032.1 coordinate 10,538,339, forward strand.
TTTTCAACTTCCGTGGCGCGTACAGTTACTGAATGCATAATAGTAACTGGTTTATCCAGTAGAGGTATATTATGTAACACAAATACCAGTAATAATGTTTTTATTCAAATTTAAAAGAGTACAAATACTCATTATAATAAGAAATTAGTTGCAAGTAACAGGTTACATAATAATTAGAAATGAGGGTAGCTTGTATTTTGGAATTATTCATGCTATACAAAATACAAATTGATTGTATTTTGTATCAAAATACAAATTGATTGTATTTTGTATCAAAATACAAATTGATTGTATTTTGTATCAAAATACAAATTGATTGTATTTTGTATCGGATGAACTAATGTAAATTAATAAATAAATTCGTGACAGTCGTTTATTTAATATACAATGTTGGTGTTTAATCGGCTGTAAAACCTCTGAAATAATTATTAAGTCGACAGCCTTATAGGCCTAGTAGGTATATAGTCCTAACATTTTTCGCAGAGAATATTGTCTAGATTTAAGGGCCAGCACATACAGATAGAGTGAAGTAGAGCCCAGTCTTTTTCATAACAACTTAAGCTCAGGTGCGTCTACCCAGCTACATTGAAATTGGTACCTATGTACTCAAAAGTAAACACGAAGGTGACTCCAAAGACGCGTTCCTGGTTGAGTTAATTTATAGAAAATACGCCGCGCCTCGGCTCTACTATACTCTGCCGGTGTGAGTTGCGCCTTACATCTGTCCTGTTATTTTAGAGATTTGTGTACAACCGTATAAGCACGTTTATAACCGGGTGTCTTCATACGACCTTAGTGAAATAGATGTTTATTGCCTACTTAGTAATAGTTTGCACATTTGTCTCCAGTCGCATGAATTATTTCAATATTTATTTGGCTAAGATGTATCTGTTACCGCTAAAGTGCTTAAATCAGGAGTTCAGATTAACCAGTTAATAATAACCGCTAAAGAGCGAAAAATTGTATCGTTGGTCTGTTTTAAGCTTTCAACTATTTAATGTTGAAACAATCTAGGTCTGAAGTTTAATGTTTCTTCGTTGGAATAAATAGTTTTACCAATTAAAAAAAACTTTATACCTATCCTTAGACCCCGGCGAGTTCATTAACCGACTTCTAAAAAAAAAGGAGAGGGTTCTCAATTCGTCGAAATCTTTTTTTATTTTTTTTAGAACTTACCTAATACTTTATTTTTATCTACCCTAGATGCATTTGCAATTCAACGGACTTAGTATAGGTACGTGAACATTTACCTACTACGTAAAATTCAGTAATTGCTACTTTAGGTAGACTGTATGTAAAATTCCGCAATTTAACATATCGAACCCGGTAATGTCAAGATTATCTAGTTAATGCCGATATCGATTTTCGTACTCTAGCGGTAACATAATTCATTATGCAACTAAAGTTTAATTTCGGTGGAAAATACTAGAAATTTCTACCAAGAAATTGCACTGTTTTACAGTCTAGTAGGTACACTACTGTAATAGAGATTAAACTAGGTATACTCTATGTAATAACTAAATTCATATGAACACATTCTTTCTTACTCCTAGGTGCGTAAGTTAAATTAATAATTAACACCATGCTAAGTTAAAAAGAAATTATACTACACTGTTATTTTTTAAACTGTGTGTCCAAAAATATTAGGCAAATTAAAAGAATCCGATACTTTTACTTATTTGTACCTTTTTACTGGTTATAAATAATACTTATTAAGTTACATGAAACTATTTAAATATTTTTTCAATGTCTTTGGATAGACAAGAAAGGGTAGTTTTCTCTTTTATTGGCTACCTAGATAATTTTAAACCAGAATTTGTTAGTTTATGGAGTTCCCGTCTTCTAACAAATTATTATATACTTACTAAATATATAAAAACCGGTCAAGTGCAAGTCGGACTTGCATACGAAGGGTTCTGTACCATGGTGCAAGATAATTTATATTTAACACTTATGTGCAAAACTGCAAGTTAATTACGGAAAGCGCCATCTATAATGTGATTTAGTAAACTAATTACTTGTTCGTAAACACATTTTAATTTTTTTGTGATGTACCCACACTTTCACTCTTTCGGATTTTTCTTTTAGTTGTGCTATAGCGTCAGTGAAGTTGTTGAACAGTGCGCAAGTAAAAAAAGTCAATTAATTTCAGGAGAGTAATAAAACTGTATAAAAATTCGTTAGCAACCCTTGATGTATAATACATATTTTGAAAAAGGGTATAAAATGAAGTTATTGACGAAATAAAAAACGTTATGATTCTGATTTATCGAATGAAAGATGGCATTAAAATGTTAGAACCCGCTAAGAAATGACTTACGCACTGTTAGAACATCAGTGACGATAAAACATTGCTACCTGCCAAATTTCATGATTCTAGGTCAACGGGAAGTCCCTATGGGTTTTGATTACCTGGGTGCCTAGTGGGAGATTTTTAACCTATTCGATCGCGTAAAAGTTAACTGCGTTTTGTATGGAATTGAAACAGCGCCATCTAGTGACAAGAAGATGGCGCTGTTTCAATTCCATACAAAACGCAGTTAACTTTTACGCGATCGAATAGGTTAAAAATCTCCCACTAGGCACACTGATCTTGACAGACAACGATCCTATAAGGGTTCCTTTTTCATTTTAAGGTACGGAACCCTAAAAACGAACAAAGTTGCAACATTTCATTAAAAATAGTTTATTTGCTTTGCATAAAACAATTCATAATTTGTAAATTAAAAGGAAATTATTATTCTAGGCAGAACAAATAGGTAGGTAAGTACTTACCTATTTTTACTGTGATTCTATTTATATAGGTACCATAACTTTGAAATACATTTTAAATTAATATTGCCGCTATATTATTTTATACACGAATATAAAAAAGATCCCTTAACAGTAACTTTAATTATATGAATAAAATAAACGTTATACCTAACATTAAATCGACCGCCAACTCTTATCCGTCTATAACTAATAATATTTCAAAGAAACAGATAGAGGAAAATAATAATGTATTTAGATAAGTATTTGGTAAAATATTGACAAAGCTGCTAACAATATTGTAGTATCGGGCGCATCGAAATCAAAACCTAAGCTTTCAAGTTTAAGTGATAAAAGGTGGACATTCATTACTAGGTATAATATTTACCTAATTGTTTTACCGTTTGGAATTGAACAATTTTCGGTGTAGGTTTATGTATGACTCAAAATCCTTTAAATCCTAAAATAAACTCAATTTAACATTTTTTTTTACTTTTATAAGTATAAAATAGTCGCATCGCATCAAAGATAAATTTGAATATGCGCGCGTTATTGTCTTAATAGTAAAAATGTAATTGACTAAACCCCTTACAAACTATTGCTTCAAGGATGTCGAACGGTAGACTATCCATCTGTAATTAATCATTATTTACACTTTCAGTTGTGGATTGTTTAGGTACTGTGTTAATTATTACAAAAAATAACTAAGTAAGTATGTTCCCATTATTTTGGTTACACAGTTTTAAGGCTAACAATAATTCTAACACTAAAAATTAAAAATAAACATTACATGTAAAAAAACAATTGTAAATAGCAACAACTAAACTTGAATATAAAGCCTCGAAATAGAAGTCTCATTTTTGAATAACTTGTTATAAAATAAATAATGATTATAATTTACAATGATTTCAAATATAGGACACAAAAGAACAATAAAAGAAAAATGGGTGTGAATATCCGTTGCGTACATGCGGAAGAAGTGAAAGGTAGCCTTTAAAAAGACGTTTCACTTCAAACATTGCAGGTCTATTTTCTACACAAAAGTTTTGTGCAGAAAATAATGAGAACTACAACATTGAACAAATAAAAAAGAAGCCAGAGCCAATTACTGTCTTAACACCCAAACCAGCGTAGTATGAATTTGCTCTTCCTTTTCCTACTATTAAAATCAGTTCACCACTATTTTTAGCCACTCCACTTTCTGCTTGAACCATCATGCTCTTTCGTGGTTTACTGCAAGGATTACGAGCCGTATAAATGCATCCGGCTATCTAGTAAGCTGCAGACACATAAAATATCTACTGTGTTACGGTGTGCCATGACGCGACCAAGGCGATCGGAGGTAGACGAGAGTCAATCGCTGCGCGCTCTGAGTAAAAGATTATTTATCCTAGACCGCGCCGGGCCCGAGACGTGCCAAGTAGGGATGGTACGGAGCTTCGGTTCCGGTTCCGTTAAGTCGGAACTTCCGATTACTATTATACTTTCGGTTCCGACTCCGGCTCCGACATTTTTTAATCGGAGGTGTGAATCGGAGGTCGAAGCATAGATAGCGGGCGAGTGCGGCGGCGTGTGCCGACCGACTGTTATGATTCGACAGGTTCATACGCGTCGCGCGGGGAATCGCCCCTCCCCCGACCCGCGCACTCAATTGTCAATTATTTTTTCACTTGTTAACGCACACGACAGCACGACACGTTCATTGGTTAAATAGATATTTGTTTTGATTTTTGCGGCTTATTATCAATGAAAGTCATCTGTTTTTGTGTTGGACAATGAAACCTAAATCAAGTTGTATTTGGAACTACTTCATTCAAGTTAATTCGGATTCGGCAAAGTGTAAACTGTGTATGAAGACGTATTCAAGAAAGGGAGGTACGACAACGTCTTTAAAAAGCCATTTGAAGTCTGTCCATGCCACTGAATATGAAGAATTAATAAAGTTAGAAACTGAAAAAAAAAATACTGTAAGTGTACAGCCTTCGACTTCGACGCCCCTTCAGGATGCTAAAAAACAAATAACTTTGAAAGAAACTTTGGCGAAGAATACAAAATGGTGCACTTCTAATCCTAAATCTATGGAAATTGACAAATTGATTTCTGAAATGATTGCTTTGCAAGATCTACCCTTCAATTTTGTGGAAGGTATAGGATTTCGGCGACTTATGCAGTTCATCGTGCCGAATTATCATTTAAGGGGAAGACATTTTTTTACTGAAAATATTTGTGGCCAATTATATGAAACATTAGCAAAACAAATTAAGGATTTGCTCACGCAAATTGAAAAGATCTCATTTACAACAGATATTTGGACCGAACCAAGTTCGAATGTGTCTTTATTGAGTCTGACAGCACATGGCATAAATGGAGATTTTAGAAGACTCAAAGTTATTTTAAAATGCCACACATTTGACGGAAGACGTATGTCTTCCGTCAAATGTGTGGCAATCTCGTGTGGCAATGTGTGTTAATATCGAAATGAAAAAAAATTTCGACGCATTTCAATCATTCCCAAATAGCCCGGACTGAACTGCACAAAATACAAAAGGAACAACTCAACCAAGAATGTTTGAGTGTAATACAGGAGTGTAGTACGCGGTAAGTTGTGCATTTATTTTTACCTCCAACCAGATTATTTAATTTAATCAAAGATCTATCCATGCTAATACAATAAATTCAAATAAAACCACTAAATCGATTTGAATAAAGCTTGCTGTGGTATATGCACGCTGATTATAATGAGTGTGTTATTTAGTTTCTGTCATTTATTTAATTTAAATAATACTCTAAGTTAGTATAACTTAGAGTATTATTTAAATTATAAGCGTTAATTAGTTTAATAATTTGTTACAGGTGGAACAGTACATTTTATATGTTACAAAGAATGATTAGAATACAAGATTCTCTATGCCTGTACGCATCTAAGCACAACATCTCTCAATTGTCTCCTGAAGAATGGCTGCAGCTTAAAAAAATAGTGACTATACTTCAACCTTTTGAAGAAATTACCCGAAATATGAGTGACAATAACACAAGTATCTCATCAGTAATTCCACTTATACACACTCTTAAGTATACATTACACACTGAAGGCAATAAACAAGACACAAATGAAAAATTTAAAAGTATAATAAAAAGTACCGTCGATCAATTAAATTCTAGATTTAGTGACCTTCAATCAAACAATTTCTTTGCAATAGCAACATATTTAGATCCTCGTTATAAAACAAAATTTTTTAATGAAGTGGCTAAACAGAACATTGAAACAGAGATAATGTCAATATTTGATGCAGCAGATACTTCTAAAAACGAGGCTGATAATATTGTCGCTCCTGTAGAAAAACGGGCAAGAATGGAATTACCAGCAGAAACTAGCCATAGTAGTAATGTGCAATCAGTTTTGTCAAACATATTATTAAGTAGTGATGAAGAAGACGATAATAATACCACACTTGATAAAAGTCCAGTTTTTGATAAATTTGTCTTCGTAAAAAATATACTAAATGAGTTCAATAAAGAAAAACGTATTAGTATTAGTGATGATCCGCTATTATGGTGGAAAGTTAATGGTAATACCAAATTCCAGCCCCTGCAATCAATTGCTCGTCAATTTTTGTCTTGTCCACCAAGCTCGGTAGCGAGCGAACAACTTTTTAGTGGCGCTGGCCTAATCTACGACCCCTTAAGAAACAGATTAGAGGGAGACAAAGCTTCAAAGCTTTTATTCGTCAAATATAATACGCTACTTTTAGAGTCAATTAATACGATTTAATTTTTTTAAAGCTTTTGTTCGTTAGTATAATTTAATTACTAATTGATTAGTACATGCTACTTCGGGTTTAAATTCATTCTATTTAAACTTGTTGTTTATATGCCAATTTTGTTCATTTTTTATGTTTTATCATTAAACATAAAACTTTTATGTTACAACTGAAACTTAAAATAAAAAAAAAATACTACATAATGTTTTATTTGTCCTTAAATAATAATTCTCTCTCATGTCACCCTGCTTCCGATTCCGATTCCGACTGCGGTTCCGATTCCGAGAAAGCAAATTTAAAAACTCCGATTTCGGCTTCGGTTCCGATAAAACTGCTTCCGTTACATCCCTAGTGCCAAGTTCGAGGCACGTCCGACGCGCAGACGATCTACGAAATGTAATCTATACTAATAAATAAAATTGAAGTAACTGTCTGTAATTTCGAAATAACTACCTCATATTAAGCTCATATGGTTATTTGAACGATACCTTATCTGAATCACACGTTTTTAAAATTTTTGCCTGTCTGTCTGTCTGTTTGAACGGGCTAATCTTCGGAACGGCTGGACCTATTTTGACGGGACTTTCACTGACAATTAGAGGATTAGCCAAGGAGCAACATGGCTACTTTTTTACCCGACTTACTTTGACGTTGACCTCCGAGGACCCAACAACCCTCAACCCTGATGCTGTAAGGAATTGCATTCCTAAGTGGTGATCCCTCGGGATTTTTAAAGTATCATCCGTTTATATATTTTACGTGGTATAGAAACAAGTTGCATTCCAGGGTTGGCTATTACAGAGGCTACTTTTATCCTGGGAAATCAAAGTTCCCACGGGGTTTTTAAAAACCTAAATCCACGCGGGCGAAGCTGCGGGCATCAGCTAGTACAAAATATTTCCTGTGTCTCGAACGTGGCACGGCTCGGTCAAACGTGATTAACCCTTAACACTATTCGGAGCGCCATATTACGTTACACTGACAACACCACACAACACATTAGTGTCATTTTCTGAAGCATTATCCTGACACGCTGGTTAACACAATTCGGCCCTATTTCTGTCACAGACTTCTGCAAAGTAACGCCTGCTTTTTACCAAGTACTGAAACATTTAAGACTTGAAAACTTTTACCGCGCGACGGTATCGTTCACATATTCATTATTTCATTTTGACGTCCTGCATTATTTTCAAGCCTTACATTCACTCAAAAATTAAACACCAAAGACCCATCACACCCTTATATACTGTATCTTTCTATTTAGCAAACTATGTACTTAATTGTAACTATATAACTGTTAAAAGCAAAACGAAAGTTTAAAATAATAATGTTGTTAGAATGAAAAACAAGTAATCATATTTATATTTTTATAATCAATATCAACATAAAGTTACAATTAAGTTTTTTCATTCTTTTTTATAATATAATAGGTATATTAGGTGTAATAAGTCTCTAAATTATAACCCTATAGATATAAGCAATAGTTTTAGTGTATAACACCTCAAGAATAAATATTTTGCTTTGCTTTGATACCCAACAAAATCTTTCCACTACAACATGCTTACGGCTTAGCCAATGTCATTGCACTTTACAGTTTGCCTAGATCTAACATTAAAAACAAAAGTATCATTATAGTTGTCTTTAGAAAATTTTCAGATTACACTCCTAACAATATGCATATGAAACTACATTTTAAATGTCTTTGGAGCAAAATGTACAATAGAGCACTGGAAAAATAGAATTTGCTCATGTTAGTCTTCACTAACTTGCTATTAAACTTATACCCCTAAAAATTATAGTAAAAATATAGCTCTTACGATTTTACAAAATAGAAAAATAAAAAAAAAGTTTATATGTAATACTGCATGCTAATAGTTATTATTCTAAATCAGTCAATGCATTGTTAAATTCATTCAAATAATAAATAATGTTATCTGTCATTTTTAAAAGTACAATAATCAAGTGGTCTGGTTTGCTATTAAATAAAGCTGATTTGTGGAAACTTATTTTTCTACTATATTAATTATTATGTTACAAAATAAAAGGTGGGAAACCATTTGAGCATATTTTAGTAAACAATATTACACAATATAACAGATGTGATGCATTTTTATTTATAACCTGCAGAAGTTAATGTGAGATTTAAGGAAATGCTAGCTGCATTGGCTGTTTTTGCCCTCACTAGGGACAAATGTAGAAAGACATTAATTCCTGCAGTTTAAGCTACAATTGTTTAAATATGCTCAAATAGTAATCAACTTACTCTACCTGCATTTACTTACTAGCTACATCCTAATGTTAAATGGTAATAATAAAGCAAGTTGTGAGGCGGGATATTTGCATCAGTCTTGTGAAATTCTCAAATGTGTAAATTATTACTGTCATTGATTTAACCGTCTGGTAATATGTAAAAAATGAAATCAGAATAATTTGAGTTTACTATGAGTAAAGTTTTGACATAAATGTTATCATCAGTTCATTTCAGATTTTCGAGATGGCATAGTAGCATCGAGAACACGACCAGCAGCATAGCTAGGTATGTTCAAATAGGCTGGTTTGTCATGTTCACACAGGCCTGGCTGTGTGCAGCAACGGTTCATATGAGCTGCAGAAGTGTTCGCTGAACCACTACTACCAGCCTCTTGTGGGCCTCCTAAACAAACCATCTTGTGATTGTTGAACAGCTCTAAAGAACGAAGTTGTTCACCACAGACTTCACATTTTAGTTCCCTTGCATGCACCTTCTTGTGGCTATTCAAGGATCTTGAATTGTCAAACACTTTAGTGCACATGTCGCAGTATTTTAGTACTTTCTCTCCTGTGCATACAACTTTGTGATTATTGAGTCTATCGAGAGACATGTAGCGCTTGTTGTTGCACAAGTCACATTTAAACTGTTTCTGTGGGACTCGTCCTGTGTGGACTTGCATATGTTTACGTAAGTTACTTTTATCTTTTATATATTTTGAGCACACTGAACATTTGTTTACATCTTTACGTGTATGGTGCGAGTCTAAATGTCTTCGCAGATGCGATTTTTTATAGAATGGTTCCAAACAGATTTGGCATCTGAACGGCTTTTGGGCTGGGTGCACTCCAGTTAAATGTGTGTTGAATTCAAGAATAGTAGGATAGCTCTTTCTGCAATGTGGGCAGTGAAACAGTTTACGACACACAGCCACACTAGAATCACAGAATGGATCTGAGCAATCGTCACAAAAAGAGTCTAGGCCTACTGGAGGAGTAGATGTAGATTGAAACTGTTCTACGTCATTCTGTAATGGATCGCGGTCAGGAGTACCTGCCCTGCTAGGCTCTTGTTTAACTTTAGCTTGGTCACTGTCAGAGTAATCATCTTGAGATGGGACACTTCGCGAGGTGCTCGCGAGCATCCACCAGGGGTTGTAGTGCCATGCTCCAAGGCTACTTTGGAGCCCCTGAGTTTTTAAGTCACTAGGTTTTGTTTGAGTTTCAGCGTTAGAAAAACCTGGAAAACTTGGAAGTTCTTGATGCCTAGGCTTCGATGATTCGAAAATACTGTGTTGAGATATAAGGTTCTCGTAATCACCAGAGTCCAACTTTCTCTCGTTCCGATCATTTGGATCCTTCTTAGACATTGTTTGAGTGTCTACAACAAAGAATAATAGAGAAAATTATTTGAGACTTTAAAAAATATGTAAATTTAAAACAAACAATAGGGTGTTTCAATAAATTAAGCAAAAACATAACAGGTAAACAAACAACGCACAAGCGCGGTTTTAAACTTACGGAAAACACAGAAAATTGTATCTATGAAATCAGTTCTTCTTTGTAATTTCACAAGGACGTAATTCAAATACCATTTTAAATGAAGTGTTTTACAATACGTACATAAAATAAACTTTCCTTTCCAAAAGTCAATAACATTCAAAGCAACTCAGCCATTTTGTTTAATTGAAATATAGACAATTGTAGAATCTATAGACAAGACGGCACAAAGATCATTTTCCACTGACCTCTAAATAATATTAATACACGCTGGACCTGTGATTCCTGACATACTTCATATCTCATAAGTATAATATATAGATTCATGTTAACACAAAGAGCATAGTTTGACACATCCTGTCAATTTTAATTTCCGGCACGGTCATTAGGGCGCCTCGAATTAGCACTAAACAAACTCATTTTATATGACTAATCTTCCAGTGGTTCCAGCGTGCTTGTATGTATTCATGTCAGTGTCATTTACGTTTTTTAATAAATGAACATTTTGTAGTCATGGGCACCAAGGGCATAGACATACATTGGTATAAGTCACGGGTAACTTTAGAAATGGTTTCGCGGAAAAAGGTGGAGGAAACATGGAGGAAGCCATGTGGAAATCAAAGGTGGAAACAAGGTGGAAACCTTTGACCAAGGTGGAAACCGTGTGAAAATAGTGGAAGGTGGAAGTGGAAGCACTGAATTTTAAAATCACACACAACTGACTAAATTAAAATGAAAAAAATGCCATATATTGGTCTGTGGGTGTCATAGTGGTGATGACAGGTATATGTGACAGGCACCGACAGAAAAAAGGTGACAGTTGACAGGTGTAAATAATAGTTATTCTGTGGTCATAGCTAATGGCTGAATGACATGTACTAAATTGAATGAAAAATAATAGTGAAAAACGAGTAGAAAATCTGAATTTCTAGTGTTCATAATTATATAAATAATTTATAGTATAAGAAATCTTTCATGCTAAAAATTTAAAATGGATTGGTTTAGAACTGCGATATTTAAAACGCTTTGGCGACCTACTATAAATATTGTTAGGTTAGATTTTAAATTAATTGTTTATCGTTTATTCTTTGCATCCTAGCACTTCCAGGTATTTTTCAAAGACAGTACCTATAATTTAAAACTTTATTTTTGTAGAACTAGATATCACGCGGATAAATCTCGCCTTGTACGAAGGTATGGCTATGAAGAGAAAATCTGGAGTGGAGGTTTGAAGCCGCGTTCTGAAGGACGACGATTACCAATGCCAGAATACAGGTTACAAAAATTTGTACCATCCATCTAGGCATATGTACTTATATTGTAAATGATGTGCGTTTGTCTGTCTTGTTAGTTGTAGCATTTTTCACAACTCAAGCTGAACTTTTGAACCAATCTTGAAGAAAGTCGGTACAGTAATTTTTGTTTATTACATGGGATAGTTTTTATTCATTAATATCAAAATTTCCACAGAGTTTATAAAAACCTAAATCCACAAGAATTAAGTTGCTTGGCATCAGCCAGTCACAAAGATACTAAGTTTAATCTGAGGCTCTTATTTGGGTTTTGTTGAAACCACTGTTTAGGTATCATAATTTTACTTCATTAGGATATAAAAACGGTCATACACAGGCAGCTTGAAAAGTTGATTGTTTAGCAAAGTAAACAGACTACTTGAGTAGTATACATCAACTGCTCAAGCAATTGTCAACTGTTCAAGTGATCTCATGTATGGATGACACTGTAAGGAAGTTTGCAGTTTGCTATGTAGTAGTTGGTCATAACTGCTTCAAGCGGGCTGCTTTAAGGTTGTTTAAAATTTTTGTATTTATTTTAGGCCTGCAAATCCATGGACTGAGCGCAAAGCATTGTTTGGTCAAAATGACTATATTGATATTCTCGGGCCTGGCGATTTACATCCAGTTAAAACTTTATACAGTGTGCCATCTTGGATAAGGGGTGTCAGTGGGAGTGAATATCATGTAAGTAAAAATGAATAGATAATAATTTTTATTTATTATGGCAAGAAAAGGCTTACACTTCATGAACCATGCTTAAAAAAGCAATGATGAGGTGTAGGTTATAGTGTGCTTGCCTAGAAAATGCCTATTCACTCTTGCCTTGCTGATATATTAAGTTATAAATCACATGGTTAAGAATAACAAACATATCAGTTAATATGTCAGTCAGTCAATTTCTTGTATCATTTTATTTAAATATCACTAAACATTTGTAAGCTTTGTTAGTTTATAATTTGTAGTTAGTGAACTGACAAAGATTTTATTGATGGCTATGATTATCTACATTATAATCCATTTCTTGTCATAGAGGCAAGAGAAATACATCTGTGAAAATTTCAACTCTCTACCTATTACGTTTCATGAGATGCAGCCCACTTAAAAATTTATTTATATATTTACTATTAATTAATTTAATTAATGAAAATGTTTATTACAGATATTACTTCGCAAAAGAAAAATGTGGGCAAAAACTGCATCCCCACTTATAAGACCAACTAAGTGGAAAGAGTACGAAAAACGTTTAGCCTTTTTGTACAGGAAGCTAAATAGAAAAACAAAGACTGGCCCTTCATCAACTTAAAATGATTTTAGTTACTGTAGCTTAGTTAAGTATGTATTAAATTAAATTAAATAAGTTTTATATAATCGTATTATTTCTTATACTCTAATTTTGAGTCAAGCATCTGTCGCGTCAGTGACGCCGCGTCATCATAGAAGCAAAAAAGCACTGCTGCTTTTCTGCTTTGCGTGTTACATGGTTGTAACAAAGTTCCTGGCTCCAAAACTGATTTCCTGTGCTATGGGAATCAGGCCTATTATATTATTATAGTTACATACTAAGATTAAAATAAAGAAAACAAGATTATACTTTAGTAAATATTTTATTTATAACTACTATTATGATTATGATTTGGTGGGTGTGAAATATTGTGTTTAAATAATATAATACAGTTATATAGTATAGTTATACAGTTGTATAGTAATATAGTACAGTTAAGACAATGTTTTACGGAAAAAAATTAAATAGAAAATTGTACTTTAGTATTACCTTCCTATAATAATTAAAATTGTACATACTAAAAGACGGCTTCAACGTTGCTTTGGCATTAGAATTCAGAGCATGGTTGTAGGAAATCCTTAGAACGATTCCCCTGTAATCCCCTTTGAGTGTCCAACTCATAGCGAAAACATTCCCTACTCAGTGGTTCAACAATCAACTACTTAAAAAAATGGCCAGATCTGTGTCATAATGTTAATTCTCTACTCATTGGTTGAACTACTTATAAAAATATCCAGGCTTTATTTTAGTCATATTATTAGTTTGTACTTTGTACTTTAACGAACTAGTTTTTATAGAAGCTAAAGGCCTCTCCAGTCTTCTTTAATAAGGTCCGAAGCTTTTTCTGCGATCATCACAACCGGTGCGTGCGTGTGTGACGCTGGTATCCTCGGCATGATGGACGCGTCCGCAACCCGCAGTCTTTGGATACCGTGCACAAGCAGTCGTGGCGATACCACTGCTGTGGGGTCACGTGATGGCCCCATTTTGCATGTGCCCACCTGTAAAACACCGGTCAAGTGTCAGCCGGACTCGCACACGAAGGGTTCCGTACCATCGTAGAGCTTGTCTATTTTGAAATGACGCGCCCCACTACATAATTTTGTGTATTAGTGATGTGTAAATTGCGGTGGTGAGGCGCGTCATTTCAAAATAGACAAGCTCTACAAGATATACCTAGCACCTTCATGTAGAACTCTGCAAGTTAATAACAGTCTGCTCCATCTATATTTGATTTAGTGAATTAAATTTTTCGTGAACAAAACAAATTTTGATTTTTTTCGTGTGATATTTAACCACAAATTCACGGTTTTCAGATTTTTTCTTTTACTTGCGCTATAAGACCTATCTACCTGTCAAATTTCATTGTTCTAGATCAACGGAAAGTACAAACAGACCTGACAGACATGACAGACTGACAGACAGACAACAATGTGATCCTATAAAGGTTCTGTTTTTCCTTTTAAGGTACGGAACCCTAAAAATTACACTAAAAATACTTATCCCTAACACTGAATCCACGTTTATGCTGAACTGGAATGCATACTGTTTAAGGTATAAATTATTTCCAGCGGTGATAGCTTAGTGGTTAAGACGTCGGACTTCTAGTCGGGGAGTCTGGGGTTCGATCCCGGGCACGCACCTCTAACTTTTTGGAGTTAAGTATATGCGTTTTAAGCAATTAAATGTCACTTGCTTTAACGGCGAAGAAAAACTGCATGAAGTTAGTTCTCTATGTTCTCAGAGAGGTGTATGAAGTGCCTGGAATCACACCCTAGATCTGAATACAAGGCCCACGTCTTAACTACCTAGTTAGCCCTTGACTGCAATCTCACCTGGTGGTAAGTGATGATGCAATCTAAGATGGAAGCGGGCTAACCTGGAAGGGATATGGCAGTTCTTATTAAACACCTTTGGTTTCTACACGGCATTGTACCGGAACGCTAAATCGCTTGGCGGTATATCTTTGCCGGTAGGGTGGTAACTAGCCACGGCCAAAGCCTCCCACCAGACAAGACCAGAAATTTAAAAATTTTGAACTTCTAAGCCCCTGTCGGGATTCGAACCGGGGACCTCTTAATAATAATCTTGACCACTGCGCCAGGGAAGTTCCGAATCTAAAATGATCTTTGGTAGCGAACATTATTTAAAAAAAATTGGCAGGTAGGTACCAAGTAAGTACATAGGTACTTACTTGGTACATAGGTATGTACTTAGGTAGCTTAGCCTGAGCACCTACTTGGTGATCCAACGTTATCGATGTCTGCATGATGGCGCATTCCCAATACGCTTCCGAGTCGAAAGGAAAGCCTTCACAATTCGGGAACGGCGTGTTGTGCAATTTTGTGCCGTATCGCTGAAACGCCTTTGTACCTATGACTCGTTGAGCCTGTCAATACAAATATTACATTCAGGTACCCAACGCCGTTCTCTGTTAGAAAAATTCTAAAGAAATTCTAGTTTCTCCTGAAAAATGTCAAAGGAAGTATTCGGTATATTCCACTGAAAAAGACCAATGAATTTTTCAGTAGATACTTCAAACATGGAACATAAAATCACCTATCATGATACTTTTTGTCTTCCGTAAACAATACTCTATCGTCTGCCCAGGCCCTAAATAAAGATTGGATATTTAGAGCCTCGATAGCTCAACGGTTAAACTAGCGGACTGAAATCCGAAAGGTAGCCGGTTCAAACACCACCCGTTGCATTATTGTCGTACCTACGCCTAATACAACTTACGCTACAACAACAACAACAACGCTACAAGCTTTACACTTAGTTTAAAAATAATAAAAACTTAGGCTAACTTTCTTTTATAATACAGTTAGTCTAAGCTAGTTTATAGACACCTATAACACAAAATACTTACAAATCTCACGCCTTCCTTGATAGCTTGTAAGTCATTTGGGTGATCAAAATAGTTGAGATGTATTTTCGGCTGGTCGCTAAAGTTAGCGGAGCGTAACGTGACCCGGCCAACACTGCGGGGTCGGATCAGGACGGGATTGATTGCGAATGACCGCTGCCTTTCCTCCAGCGGCAGTGAGCCGTAAACTTCGCTGTACCAGCTATCGGTGACACCTGTGTGCACAATGTAGCTATACAAGGTTTAACCAGAACGCTAGCAAAAACGAAGACAGGTGATAGTACTGATGATTACTGATACGAGCAAGATACTATAAAAAAACTATGGTTTTTTTTAAAAATCCTATATTTTTTAAAAGTTCACAATAAAACAAATAAAACATCTGGCTGACGCTAGAGGTCAACGAACGTTCTTAAATAAGTCACTCGAAGTCAATGCCGCGTCGTAGGTGGGTATTGACCCTGGTTTTGCGCGCTACCCAACGGGTTTGAAAACTATTAAATCACTAAAACTAAGTACAAGATAAGGCAAATGGTTATTGGCATTGGATTGTGTTAAGGTAGTGTAATAATAAAGCTAAGTTTGTGTTAGCGTTCTAGTTAGGTACACTCTGTATTTTCGGTTGATCGCTGAAGTTAGCAGAGCGTATCGTGACGCGGCCAATACTGCGGGTCCAGGACCTCCTACATCTCGGACTACATGAGCCCGCTCGTACCAGAGAAGTCATCAAAATCCATACTTAATATTATAAATGCGAAAGTGTGTCTGTCCTTCTGTCTGTCTGTCTGCTACCTTTTCACGGCACAACAGTTAAACTGATTCTGACGAAATTTGGTACAGGGTTAGCTTATATCCCGAGAACGGACATAGGCAACTTTTAATCCCGGAAAATCAAAAAGTTCCCACGGGATTCCCAAGAACCCATCCGCTTAACCAATTTGTATGAAATTTAGTACCGAGGTTGCTTGCGTTCCTGTAATTGACATAGGCAACTTTTTATCCCGGAAAATCAAACAGTTCCCACGGGATCTTTAAAAACCTAAATCCACGCGGACGAAGTCGGGGGCATCCTCTATAGTGTTTATTAAATACGAACATTAGCATCAATCTTACCAAGCATAGATCGTAAAATTCCTAGTAGATCGCCAGCGAGAGAACCAGCACCCATCACCAGCTCAATATCAGGTCGGCCTTTGGCCAGGTCTTGCGCGTACTGTGTCTGTGTGAAGGCGAGGCCAGTGGCACCGCCCGGGATAGTCAGTGGCCCCTGTCCCATCAGATATGCAGCTGCGGACGTTGGTGATGACGCTACCATCTGAGAGTAAAAATAAAACAAATCTTATTATTATTAACAAAATTAAAAAACACGATTGCCCTGCCATTGAATTAAAAAATATATAGGTATGACCAGTTACAATAAGGCCACTGTAGATGATATTAAGATTCTAATGATATCCTATATACCTACATCCAAAATTCAGTTCATCTTGTGTTGTTGAAATAATAAGAGATCACCACTGGAAACGTGAGGTCGTAAATAAACTGGAAGTCATGCACTAAGTTAATTCTCGTGTATAAATGGATGACCAACTGAGTAATGAGGTCAGAATGTTAACAGGTCATGATGCATCGTTGTAGGTAGGTATATGTTCATTTACTGACTGTAACCCCTATTTAATTGCCATTTAGACCTGTCGCGTACTATACATACTTGTTATTTAATCCTGACGAGCTGCCTAGCGCTGTGGGGAGCGCAGTATTTTTTTAAATCGGAGGTCTCGGATTCGATTCCTGACAGGGGAACCTTTGTGATTTTATGATCTCTAAATTTTCTTTAAACTGGTCCGGTGGAGGCTTGGCCGTAGATAGTTACCGCCCTACAGCAACACCGTGCCGCAAAGCGATTAAGCGTTCTGGTACGATGCCGTGTAAAGACCGAAGGGGTACCTATGGGTTTAATAAAAACTTATACATACCCCTTAACCCTTACAGGTTAGCCCGCTTCCATCTTAGACTGCATCATCACTTATCACCAGATGAGTCTGTAGCAAAAATGCAGTAGGTACTTACATCATTCACGCAAAGCCCGCTTGCATTGACGATGAAGGCATTTCCCGAGAACGTAACGTGATCTTGTAAGTTGTATCCCACAGGTAAATCGACTAGATTATTGATGCCCAACTCTGCAAGGTGTGGCTTGGGACCCACTCCAGACAGCATCAACAGTTGTGCCGATCCTATCGATCCAGCCGATAATATTACTTCTCGACGAGCGTAAATTTTTCTCCTGAAATAAAAATGATTCATCTGAAATCCTATCATTGGTCGAAAAGTCGCGACTTCGACAGGAATAAAGAAGTTTATAAATATAGAAAAAAATCGGTCGTACAAGAAAACACACTTTTTTTTTAATTTTTGTGGCGGCCATTTTGAAATTTCTCGGAAATAAAAATACACATTCTGCGAAAATTTTATCTCCTAAGTATGACTATTCTATATTATATTCTATTATTCTTCTATACCTATTACAATCCACGAGATACAGCCCGCTGACAGATAGTTGGACGGATGGACGGCGGACGGATGGACGGCGGACGGATGGACGGACAGATTGTGGAATCTTAGTGATACTTAGGGTCCCTTTGGTACCCAGGGTACGGAGCTCTAATAATTATGGTACATAGTACTTACTACCAATTCCCCTCATAATATTACCTAGCTTATGCCCGCGTCTACGTCCACGTGGACCACTATTTCAAACCCCTATTTTACTCCTTTAGGGGTTGTATTTTCAAAATAGCTAGGTATATGCATGCCGAATTTCAGCCCGATCAGTCCAGTAATTTGAGCTGTTCGTTGATAGTTCAGTCAGTCAGTTTTTTCTTTATATTTAGGAGATTAAGGTATAAATTCAAAGGTTATCATCGATGTAGAAGGAATCTATATGGGTAGTTACCTATCTGTATGGGCTACTTATTCAGGTTAAAATAGCGGAACTGATTTGATGAAATTTAGTAGAAATATAGTTCTTGGTATAAAGAAACATAGGATACTTTTATTCAGATAGAAAAAACCTCTTTTTGCATTTCACCGCGTGGGTAATAAATCTATGATCGAAGGTAATATTAATATTGCGTCGAATAGATATAAAATACGAGTAAGTATGACTTAGACTTTTCTCAGCTCATTTATCCCATTTTGTCTTACATAAGTAATTATGTTGATGTAGGCAAGTGGGCAAAATCATTATTATTGGTAGCTGCAGTGTACTGACCATAAAACTGTTAATATAACCCATAACACTACCAGAGTTACATCCATTTTAAATTTTACATCATACTGGTCAATATGTAAGTTAAGTAAACACCATTTCCATGGTTTATTTTATCATTTATTTGCCCTCATACCGCCGTTTATTTTTGTTGAGGGTTTACGATTTTTCAACATTCATACATATATTATAGTTTGTTTAATGAAAATGTATTTATGGCTAACTTACCTTTTATTATTTTTTATGAACTCAACCCCTTTAGCGATATTCGTTAAGGGGTCGATAAGAATCCTTACGACGGTTGAATGTTTTGAAACTTTTAAATTTCTTCTAAATCTAACGGGTTCTAAAAAAGCTTTTGATGAACTGCATCGCCTGCCATTCCTCATAGTAGCTTGGGGCTTTGAGAAGCCGATTACGTTTTCTCCATTAGGATCATTCCATTCGTAACCGAGTTCTTCTCCTGCTTCTTTAAAGGCACGATTTAAGACAGAATTGTATGGTGCATAATCAATATCAAGATATCCTCCCAATCCGTGGTAGGTTGAGTTTTTAAGTTCGGGTATTC
The DNA here is from genome assembly GCF_905333055.1 of Maniola jurtina. Classification (NCBI taxonomy): domain Eukaryota; kingdom Metazoa; phylum Arthropoda; class Insecta; order Lepidoptera; family Nymphalidae; genus Maniola; species Maniola jurtina. The sequence goes on from NC_060032.1 coordinate 10,557,883, forward strand.
TGATATTTTCGGACTTCTTAAAATATGGCAACACCTCATCATAACTCCACCCTTCATTTCCCATTCGGACCCAATCATTGTAGTCCTCGGGATGTCCTCTTTGGTAAATTAAAAAGTTAAGGACACTGCTACCTCCGAGTACTTTGCCTCGCGGCAGATAGCAAACGCGTCCTCTTAGGTCTCGGCAGGCTTTCTGCTCCGGTTCCGAGTTGTAGCCCCAATTCATCGGAGTTATTGAAAGGAAAGGCGCAAATATTGGTATATCTGAGAAAAAGTTTTCATTGCCTCCAGATTCTAAAAGCAAAACCTTCCAGTGTGGTATTTCTGAAAGCCTATTAGCTAAAACACAACCTGCCGAGCCTGCTCCTACTACGATAAAATCATACTCTTGTCCGTCTTTAGGACGATAGTCGGGAACGAACCCTTCCTTTTCATTAATTGGCAATGGTCGAAATAAATTTGTCCAGAAATCAAAGAGGTTGAACCTTTGTAGAGAAGCGCCGGATATGCTTAAGAGTATGTATATAGAAATTGACATTCGCATTTTGAACCCCTGTGGATGACATGCCTGAAATTAAAAAAAAAACATAGGTGAATTAATTAACAAGTACTTTTTATCACTAATACGTGGAGTTCGTTATAAGGGGACAATCTGCTAAACCGTTACGGACGAGGGTGATGGCAATCTGTTTCAAAGTGCATTTTTGGGCATGCTTAACTTGGCATACACTGCTGTGATAGGATTGAGGATTGTAGCTCAAGGTGTTGCTCCTAAATAGGTGTATCTTGCAAAGCCATCATCATAGGCAAAGTTTATGGATGCCGGGTCCTTTACCTACTATGAACGTACCTATAGGCATCAATATGCGAAGGCCATCCTTTGCAGAGGCATTTTATCGCTAGAATACAAATAACGTACCTACGAGTACCTACCCTAGATACTGAACTAAGCTAATTAGTCAAACAGATCAGGTACGAATATCCATTATATAGGTAAGTACCTAGTTACCACCGAAGTAACAATAATGACAGTTTTATACCAGTTAACTCGTTTTACAGGTCTTTTTGAATCGTCAACGGTTGAAATTACTGGATCTGTTTTCAAACAACCAAAATTAAAACTGGTAGACTCTTTCCACAAGTTATACGATAGTTACATCATAAAACTGTGCTCTTTCATAAAATAAATAAATTATGATTTTTACTTATCCATTGTTAGATATAGGCCTTGTCATATTATCTAAGCCACTCTTTCGGTGTTGGGTGAAATAAAATATACCAAGTTACTAATAAAACCATGCCGGTACTCTATGAGCCTTGAAGGTGATAAGATCATTATCTAGCTAGACATCGCGTGACGTTATATTTCATGCTGAATGTGGCGACACGCGTCGCTTAATCCAAGTAAGATGGGTAGGTTAGGGTAGGTTATCTATCGTATCATATTGTCGATTTTAATATTATCGATATAATATTGTCGATTTTATAGACGATTCTCGAAACCAATAAGCTAATGGCACCGACTGCCCCAAAAATATTATTATAGAAACTATCAGAACTAAGTATATTAACTCTTATATTCGGTAATAAATCAAATTATTTTTAATTTTTTCGTATTTGTAGTTAGATATTAAAGCCGGTTTCTTGGTAAAAAAAAATCGCGGTTAATTCGGATTTAATTCTATCGGATTATGAGCTATTGAAATGTTTTGTATGAAATCAATTCGTTTTTATTTCTAGGTAAGTAGATAGGTACAACACGCAAATACTAATTATGGAAACAATGATTAAATAATTTATATTCTGCGCCATAATTAGGAACAAAATGCACATAATGAACGTGTAGGTAATTGTTTGTTTAATAAGGCAGCCTTGGTGATAAACCAGGCAACCTACCGCCTTTGTAACTAACAGTAGACCTGCTAAGTACTTAATAAAATACAATAAGGCGGTTTTAGCCTAGTGGTTAAGATATCGTCCTCTAATATTCGGAAGGTCCGGGGTTCGATCCCGGGCACGCACATTTCGGAGTTACGTGCCTATAAATTTTTTTTTTATTTCTACATGTGTATACTATGTTTGAAATCGGGCGAGCATACTAATAGGTACCTCAACAACAAACAGTCATAATTTTAAAACTCAGAAATGCAGCCTAGACAAACCTATCACTATTAGTGAATAGCCATATTATAAATGCGAAATTATGTTTGTTTGTCCGTTGATTGGTTTGTCTTTCAATCACGTCGCAACGGAGCAACGGATTGACGTGATTTTTTTTCATGGGTATATTCAAAGACATGGAGAGTGACATAGGGTACTACTTATCGCGGAAAATCAGACAGTTCCCACGGGATTTTTACAAAACCTCAATCCACGCGAACGAAGTCGCTGGCATCAGCTAGTTTCGTTATAAAAAATATCGATAGGTACCTAGCTGATAAATAGGTACTAGATAGGTATTATGTGATATTGTGTAGAATGCAACGTAGAGTAGGTCAAAACAACTTGCACGAATGCTAAGAGCAAACAAGTGCTAAATGCTAAAGTAATGGCTAAACTTAACTAATTACCTACGCAATGACTATGTAGGGTTGCCACTTGGCAACTGTTTCCGATTTCTTGAGTTTTTAGGGTTCCGTACCCGAAGGCTGCCAACGGGACCCTATTACTAAGCCTGCGCTGTCCGCCCGTCTGCCTGTCAGCGGGCTGTATCTCGTGAACCATAATAGGTAGAGCGTTGAAATTTTCGCAGAATGTATATATAACAATAAATGATACAAACTTCAAAATAGCTGTCATTAAAATTAATCAAATTAAACTTCTTGTATAATAACCTCGTCCCCATCGAAAGCGAGTCTCTCTGAAGTCCATAAAACAGGTGTTTCGTTACTGTTTGGTGTAAGTAACTACTGTAGCTCAATAACTGGAATCGGGATTAGATACAGACTACAGTAAGTACTTACTGGGTACCTACATCATATTAACTAGACCAGGATAATTACCAGGATTGGCAGACAGACGTTATGGAGGATGGTCAAACTCTTTTCAAACTGAGATGAGACTGTACTCAGTAGTCAGCCAGCGCTGGGATGATAATGAAAACAAAATAAAATATCTACTATAACAACAATGACATAGACCAAAATCCAAATGAAAACCATCTATTCCACAGTTAAAGACGAGCGTGAAGCTTTATGAATATTCAAAAGCAACGCTCTCCTCACCCGAATAACCGTAACAGTAAAAGAGTTGAAATAATTCCGGCGCGGTTTATAGGCACTACAGAGGCATTTCGGGAACAAGGTCAGAACGAGTGTTCTGGCAACCTATTCTTTGGTGACAAAGGAATCTTCTTTTCACACCAAATTGAATTTCTCTATAATGCAAAATGCTTATTAGTGACTTGAGAAATCCTGTAGGAAATCTTTTATTTTGGGGGATAAAAAGTATCCTATGTGTGTACGTCCCCGGTATACAAGCTATCACTGTACTTTTCGTTAAAATCTGTTAAGTGGATTCACCTTTCAGAATTCCATGGGAACTCTTTGATTATCCGGGACAAAAAGTAAGTAGCTTAGGTTTGTCCCCGGGACGCAAGCTATATCTTTACCTCAAATTTGATTAAACGGATGAGCCATGATAAGGTAGCAGACAGACACACTGTATTTACAAAGCACCACCCTTTTGATTAATTGAATTACGTTTATTTAGATGACGGATTAAATACATCAGCGAAATTGAATATGATTTTTAGTGCCGCGCCACTGTATATATTTAATTAATTTTGCGTGGCACGCCCATGCCTGCTTTTCAAAATGAAAGATAACTGTATAAACCTATAGTGACAAAGGTGACTATGTACCTATATGGACATTAACGTGATGGTAACAGCTACCATTAATCAAACATGGACTATAAAAATGCAAATCACTGACTACGTTAACGAAAAATGAAAAGATAGGTACCGAGGTATAATTTTAATTTTTGTTGGAAAAAGCTAAAAGGTCGTCTGTAGGTTACACGAAAAAGGTCCGTAAATGACCTCTATCTACAATTACTGTAGTAGGTAATCATAATATTTATGCTGAATAGTTTAAAGGTAGACTGAAATTCAAATTCTACTCATTCTCTTGAATCTTATTCCTGGGGGTATTGATGTAGCTAGCATACGTAAAGCAGCTTGAGCTTAGATGGGAAAGCTTTAAAGAATAGCAAAAATAGCCTCAATAGCTCAACGGTTATAGGAGCGGACTGAAATCCAAACGCAGCGGTTCAAACATCACCGTTGCACTATTGTCGTATCCACTCCTAACACAAGCTTACGCTTAGTTGGATGGGATAGAGGAATGTTAGTCGTGATTAAAATTATTCATATAAGTATTATTAAAAAAATTGTATAGTGAGATAACAAGTGTAAATAAAAATTTTCAACACCCCCGACAAATCATTTTCAAATAAATAATTATGTATATCTAGGCAACGTCCATCTTGACAGCTTGACATTTGTCAATTGACACTTGAATATTATGAACCTAAGAGTTATCTAACCTTCTTTTTTACAAGAAAACTAGAAAATAGCTAATAACTTTTAAACGGCTGAACCAATTTTTTTGGATTATAGCTAAGAACACTCTCGATCAAGCCACCTTTCAAACAAAAAAAAGTAAATTAAAATCGGTTCATTCGTTTAGGCGCTACGATGCCACAGACAGATACACAGATACACAGACACACAGATACACAGATATACAGATACACAGACACACAGACACACAGATACACACGTCAAACTTATAACACCCCTCTTTTTGGGTCGGGGGTTAAAAATGCTCGGTCGAAGATACATACGTAACCCTCGTCATAAAGGTATAGATACACGAAATCCATCTGCAAACGATCTCTGAGCTCTAAGCTTCATATTATATTTCTTTTACAAAATAAGATACTTAAGTAGATTGATACGTTAGTGGTTAGAGGATTATAATAGATAATTTGTTATGGCACGACCCAGACTGAAGAATATTATTTACCATCTTATTACATCACTGGCCTTTACCCGCGACTTCGTTCGTCATAATTTATAGCCTAACTAGAGGATGCCCGCGACTTCGTCCGCGTGGATTTAGGTTTTTAAAGATCCCGTGGGAACTGTTTGGTTTTCCGGGATAAAAAGTTGCCTATGTCAATAACAGGGATGCAAGCTACCTCAGTACTAGGTACCAAAGTACTATAACTTTTTCAGGGCTTATGTACTTACGTGCCTTTCTTTACTAATGACGTGACTGACCCTACGCGACCAGTAATTAATAATGTTTTCAGGGTTCATGTAGTGGTATCTATGTGTATATGTGAGTTTCTTTGTCCCACCATAACTCCTAAATGCCCGAATAGATTTGGATGTATGGGGTATCGTTAGAATCCTTACATCATCTCCAGTGAAACTGGCTATAGATTTTTGAAAGAAAACACAATATGGCGGCTGTATGGTGCCATTTTCGGATGTATTTTTTTTTTTTACTTTTTAGTTCGTTTTAGGCAGGACAGCCGTATTTTAATTTTTTTAATGTTTCTCTTCGAGCTTTGTGTGTATAACAGAGACGCAAGTAAACTTAATCAAGCACAAATGAAAAAAATAAATGCGAGGCGTACTAGATTAGGTATATAAATCAAGTAGACAACAAATCGCTAAAGCCGTTTTCCGCAGAATCCAGCGAATGGATTGCTTTCTCCATTATATTCGCTGCAGTTAATTGTAGAGCTCGGAAAGTTGTCACGTAATTAAGAGGAAAACCATTGCGAATGACATAGACGATTTCACCTTCAAACTAGCAATTTTGACATGTCATGACCCTCTATTGACAATTAATCAAGCAGACATTTCAATCTGCGAAATTTACGCGGACTTTTAGTATTTTGACGTAGGAGGGTAAAAGATCCAGTACATGAACGAATAAGGACTACCCTGACATTGACCTAAAATTAAGGTATATGAGAATCGTTCTATATCTAATTTTTATATTTTGTGTGTCTGTACACAGTAGGTAAACACTCTTAAATTATTTAAATATCAAAAAATCAAATAAAATGCGTGGTATTAATTATTATAAATTATTTTATTTAAGAAAAGGATAAATTGCCAGAAAATGAACTGGGAATTTCAGTGAATGAACGAACTCTATCTAGTGCATAAACTCTCGATTCCTATTAATAAATAAATTCTTAAATATATTTTCGGCTTGGAATTCAAAAAAAATTGACAGATTTTCACAGTTTTTGACTTATTGTATATTTTTTTCTACATTTTGCGCGATAAATCAAACACTATTTTACATAATAATCTATACTAATAAATAAAATTGGAGTGTCTGTCTGTAATTTCGAAATAACTACCTCATATTAAGCTCATATGGTTATTTGAACGATACCATAACTGAATCACACGTTTTTAAAATTTTTGTCTGTCTGTCTGTCTGTCTGTCTGTCTGTCTGTTTGAAAAGGCTAATCTTTGGAACGGCTGAACCGATTTTGACGGGACTTTCACAGGCAAGTAGAGGATTGACCAGGGCGTAAAATAGGCTACTTTTTTAACCGACTTTCAAAAAGGGAGTTGTGTTTTTCTACCTATGTACACCGAAATCTCCGAGATTTCTGAACCGATTGGCGTAATTTCTTTTTTAATCGATAGAGGAACTTTACGACATTGTTTCATAAAAAATTTGGAGTCCAACTCCTCAATCCTGATGCTGCAGGGGATCTGACCAATCCACGCGGGCGAAGCTGCGGGCATCAGCTAGTAATAAATAAAACCTGTTTTAGAATGTATAATAGAGCCCTTTCATATGATATTATCCCCTTTGGTATAGTTATCTTAGGTTGAAAGTCACCTAAATTTTCTGGAAAACAGTCTAAATGATTACAGAGAAAATGAAACTTAATGCCCATGTTGCACCCAAGTCGCTGGAAGTGCAACATCAGCTGCTGAATGTTTTGAGAGTAGTGAGAACAATATACCGTAACACATGTTATCAGATTTGTTCCTTTGAGCCGAGAAGCCACATATTCTGATGCTTTTTAGACAATCTAAGATCTCTCATTAAGTGGTCTAAATCATTTTGATTGAATAGTCTAAGTTGAGATGTAAAAGTCACTACATCGTCACTACCTTCTGAAAGTTCTTGAAGTAGATTGGAGGTACTGGGTTGGGGCTGAGGTACAGATTTATCACCAGAAGTCAGAATCGTTCTAATTGTAGACTGCAAGTTACAATAGAGTCGCTTGGAACAATTTTTTTGCTGTTTCTTCTGGTTATATTCACAATGCAGAAATAATAATCATCATGGTGTTTAGATGGTTCGCGCCAAATTATAAGACTTTTTTTAGTAAAAGTAGGGTCTATTCTTATTTGCTCATAAACGCACATATAAAAATTTGGAGTCCAGGCCTTGCTGTTAGCTGCTAATGGGTTCTCAAAGTAGCCCGAGTATGCTTGTTTTACAAAGTTAGACACACTTGCACGACATTCTTTAATACGTACTCGCCACCAAATGGTACAAAAATGATTGGAATAACTTGCAGATGTTCTTCTTGATGTTCACCTCGATAAATTTTGGAAATTACTTGTGTGATCTTGATAAAGTGTGAACATACAAAGTGTGAGTATAGTGCAAAATATGGGGGTACCTGTATCTCAAAAACTAGAGCTGCTGTGTAAAAAATTAAAGTAGATCTGAAATCAGCGACGTCAAATTAGTAAGAAACAGTTTCAAAACCTAATAAAACAAAAAAGTTGAATTTTGTATGCCAGTGAAATGATTCGGAATCGGAAGCCACTTTATATATCGCGAAATTTGGAAATGTGGTCAAATTTTCGAAATCCATATTTATCAATGAAAAGCGACATAATTTTGTAAGTAGTACCTACTTACTTCAGTTTACTATTTTTGAACAGTTTCGCAGAGGTACAACAATCGGCCTCATTCAATCAGCCGCCATATTTATAGTAACAGGCAAATAAATACAATTAAGTATTGGAACTACAATACCTATGCTCCTAAATGTATCTTAAAAAACAAGTCTCATTCAGCGTTACAAGTGCAGAAGAGACAGAGAGAAATGGGGATACCCAAGAGGGATCCTTATCCAAGAAAGAAGAATACCAGAATAAATATTTAAAAAAAATCTAAAGAAAAATTAAACCGACTTCAAAAACCACAAACACTAAAAAGTAAAAATAATTTTAGTGATTGTGGTTTTTGAAGTCGGTTTTATTTTTCTTTTGAAAATTTTTTATTTCACAATTTTTAGTGGCCCCACTGTACCTACTATAATATGCCATACCCAGTTAAAACCCTACTGTTTACTAAGATATTACACTGATCGCGAGCAATTTGCTCTTATCCATTGAGGAGTTCCGTTCTCCATCTCGGAAGATATTCATCAGATCTTCATCAAATTTATATGGGACCACCTGCGAAGTATACCCTATCAAACAAAAAAAAATCCAAATCGGTCCAGGCGTCTTTGAGTAATCGGAGAACATACATTAAAAAAAAAAGTTACCGAGGAATTCAGAACCTCTTCCTTTTTTTGAAGTTGGTTAAAAATATACTAAGATTTACTAACATGGTGTTATACCACAGAGTAGCGAACAGAGGCAAAGCTTCTAAGAAGCGAACAAAATTTATAACTATTTTGGTAGGGTTGGCACAGAAGGATACAATTTAATAAACAATAGGTATTTGTTCAACAAGATGGCAAAGTTTGTTTTTTGTTGTGATTGCTTAGTTTAAATATCGATCGATAGATCTAAATATCGATTTTGAACGAAATCAGTCACTTTACAAAGAATTATAAATGGTGCCAACTTTTTAAATTTTGGCAACAGTTTCCTATTTTGATCCCAGGGAGCTCTAAATATAGATTTTGAACGAAATCGGTCAATTAACAAAGAATTTCAAAATGGCGTCGACTTTTTTAAATTTTGGTAACAGTTTCCTTTTTTGTGATGCCAGGGAGCTCTAAATATTGATTTTGAACGAAATCGGTCAATTAACAAAGAATTTCAAAATGGCGTCGACTTTTTTAAATTTTGGTAACAGTTTCCTTTTTTGTGATCCCAGGGAGGTCTAAATATAGATTTTGAACGAAATCGGTCAATTAACAAAGAATTTCAAAATGGCGTCGACTTTTTTAAATTTTGGTAACAGTTTCCTTTTTTGTGATCCCAGGGAGGTCTAAATATAGATTTTGAACGAAATCGGTCAATTAACAAAGAATTTCAAAATGGCGTCGACTTTTTTAAATTTTGGTAACAGTTTCCTTTTTTGTGATGCCAGGGAGCTCTAAATATCGATTTTGAACGAAATCGGTCAATTAACAAAGAATTTCAAAATGGCGTCGACTTTTTTAAATTTTGGTAACAGTTTCCTTTTTTGTGATGCCAGGGAGCTCTAAATATCGATTTTGAACGAAATCGGTCAATTAACAAAGAATTTCAAAATGGCGTCGACTTTTTTAAATTTTGGTAACAGTTTCCTTTTTTGTGATCCCAGGGAGCTTTAAATATCGATTTTGAACGAAATCGGTCAATTAACAAAGAATTTCAAAATGGCGTCGACTTTTTTAAATTTTGATAACAGTTTCCTGTTTTGTGATCCCAGGGAGCTCTAAATATCGATTTTGAACGAAATCGGTGAATTGACAAAGAATTACAAAATGGCGTCGACTTTTTTAAATTTTGGTAACAGTTTCTTATTTTGTGATCCCAGTGAGCTCTAAATATCGATTTTGAACGAAATCGGTCAATTAACAAAGAATTTCAAAATGGCGTCGACTTTTTTAAATTTTGATAACAGTTTTCTGTTTTGTGATCCCAGGGAGCTCTAAATATCGATTTTGAACGAAATCGGTGAATTGACAAAGAATTACAAAATGGCGTCAACTTTTTTAAATTTTGGTAACAGTTTCTTATTTTGTGATCCCAGGGAGCTCTAAATATCGATTTTGAACGAAATCGGTCAATTAACAAAGAATTTCAAAATGGCGTCGACTTTTTTAAATTTTGGTAACAGTTTCTTATTTTGTGATCCCAGGGAGCTCTAAATATCGATTTTGAACGGAATCGGTCAATTAACAAAGAATTTCAAAATGGCGCCAACTGTTTTAAATTTTGGTAACAATTTCCTGTTTTGTGATCCTAGGGATCCTCAGATATTGATTTTGAACAAAATCTATGACAGTTCAAAAAAATAGATTTTAAACACTATTTAAATTATTATCATTAACATTAAATTAAATGAAAACACGACGCGCGACGTGTACTGCAGCCCCTGAGCTTGAGCACAGGCCGAGCCGGTATAAACCGATTTCTCTCCGTACGCGACGTAGCGCCTGTGCTCACGCAAACACGCGCCTCAAGCTTGTAGTAGTGTACCTATCGTAGCGCGCTTGTATGAAGCTTTGACTCTGTTCGCTACTCATGTGGTTATACAACGCAATACCACACTCACAAACACTCGTACAAACATACAGACAAGTATATACTCACACACACTCACACACACACACACACACATGGACGCACACGCACTTTTGAACGGTTTGAACGGAACACGGTTTTGAAATTGAAATTGAAAACAGTGTAAGAATTTGTAAGAAAATATTTAAAAAAGGTATATCAGCCGGTTTTTTATTCCAGCTCTTAATACATGTAAAAACGTCCAATCTGTTCATTTACTCGAGCCTTTACCCTAGTACCTAATTATATCGACCGCCCCATATCAAAACAAAGTAAATGTCATTTTTCCGAAAATCGTTTTATGTCATAAGCCTAACTTTCATAGTATGTCCCGTTGTATTGTAAGGACACCCACATTAAAGTAAAATTAAAAGCTAGTAAGTCGCTTTGACCTCTGTCTTTCTGTCCGTCTGTCCGTCTGTCGTGTCTGTCAAGAAAACCTATAGGGTATTTCCCTATTTATATTTTATTAGGGTATATGGGCAGGTAGATAGGTTTCAACTCTCATAGCCCAAGTAAAGGAATAAATCTGAAAACAAATTTCGTGATTCTAGATCAACGGGAAGTACTGTATAGGTTTTCTTTACGGACGGACGGACAAACGGACAGACAACAAAGTGATCCTTTAAGAGCTCCGTTTTTCATTTTGAGGTACGGAACCCTAAAAAAGAAAATGATGCAATGTAATGAATAAATGTGTAGGCAAGTCTTCACACTAAAATATTTAAACCCCTTTAATTTAAAAACTGTCATAGCCTAGTGGTTAGAACGTCCGCCTCCTAATCGAAGGTCGGGGGTTCGATCCTGGAATCACGCACTACTAACTTTTCAGTTATGTGCGTTTTAAGCAATTTAATATCACTTGCTTTAACGGCGAAGGAAAACATCGTGAGGAAACCTGCATACCTGCAAGTTTTCCATGTTCTCAAAGGTGTGTGAAGTATGCCATTCCGCATTGGACCAGCGTTGTAGACTATTCTATTCTCTTGAATTTAAGCCGCTTACTAGGTTTTGATTTGAGAAAGCTGGAATGCCAGATTTGACATTAATTGACAAAATTGAGAGACCTAAGCTTGTATAAGAACACAGAAGTGTCATAATTCGTGTTCACTTTGCCTAACGTCTCTCAGAGAGCAGAGAGAGATTTAAACTGTTTCTTATAATCACTGGCCATATTTCAAATGCGAAAGTGTGTTTGTTGGTTTAATATTTAATCACACTGCAACGGAGCAACCAGTCGACGTGGTTTTTTGCATGGATACATTTAAAGACCTAGAGACTGACATCTCTCTCCGCATCGTATTCTTTATTGCTGAGGGTTGTGACCTCTTACCATTATTCCTACATCTAATGGTAGGTTTTCTTGGGATAATAATGTGGTGGATTCAAAGAGCCTACGGAACTCGACTAGAAAAACGAGATTTTGACTCTTTAACGGTTATGAATTATTATCAGTGATATAATTTATTAGCGCTGCCAGGTAAAATGACATTTATCTCAGAAAATCAAAGAGTTTCCACGAGATTTTTTCCAAGGTTGCGCTACTAAGTACATATATTATGAAGAGGAAAGGTTTGTTTATTTGTTATCGATAAACTCTGAAACTACTGAACTACTTGCACTAAAGACATAATCATCAACATCAACCGACAGACGTCCACAGTGAATATAGGTCTTTAATAGGGTCTTCCACATGCTACGGGTTTCCGCCGCCTGAATCTTTGCGCTTGCGCTTGACGACAATCATGCTTTAAAGAAAGCAGTGATGAGGTCCAAGTAGGAGCACGCTTACCTAGAAGATGCCTATTCACTCTTGGCTTTCAGGTATCTAAGGTATATATGGCAGGAAACACGGCCCCCGAAATGGCGTTCCAACCTTTAGGCTCTCCCCATTGCCCGCAGCATGAATCTGAGCTTTCTTATGAGACCCATGGTTATATTATGTACATATAATATCTCATAAGAAAGCTCTAACACGCAATCCAGCTAAGTAAGTCCAATTTCGAAAAAAGCTAGCTAGCCGACAAATCTAACTCAGGCAGCCTTCGGGAATCTTCGAGATGTCTCTCGTCCAAAATTCCTCAATGCTTGAAGACCAGTCTTTGAATAGTGCATATTGTCAGTGATGAAATATGGATCCGAAATATAGGTCTTTTTTTTGTACACAGGAAATGCCTGACGCATACCCCTCCGTCATGTGGGGCTTGCACCAAACTTGCACTACTACGAAATCCATTTCGGAACACGGCACCCGGGACGAGGCGCGCTATCTCCTAGAAAACATAGGTATAATACCTATTTAGAACACTTACTATCTGTCATCATAATCTATGACAACCTCCGAGTATTTACCTGGTAAAACCGTAACTTTAGAATCAAATTTAGTATATAAGCAGGCTTCATTTAGAAATGAAAAAATCCCTATTTTATTTTTCAACGATTATAAACACAACTTTCATTCAAAAATAATAAGCTTAAATTCATTTTAAATAATATTTTGCGACGAAATGACGCGCACAGTCCTTCCGCCATGAGAGTCCAGTGGACACTGAATTCCATAGAGCGCCTGCAAGAAAATAAATAGCACAGGAAGTTTTTTGGTTAGTTTTAGATTATTTAAGAAATGAAAAACATTTAGTATAAAACTAACAATTAAAATTGATTGCTAAACCTAAACATATCATTTTCTGGAGGTTGGCTTCAAAGTGTCAAGATGTTAAAGAAATTTTTTACAGAACAAGTTGCGAACAGCAATGTTTTCAACTTGTTTTTATTTATTTATTGGGATAATGTATACAAAATTAAAAGAAGTACTTATAATCTTCACAAACTGAAGTTTTTAATTGCATGTATTTGATAGCTGTTAATGCTTTAGAAAAATAAACAATTCACTTCAAAGTACAGCATTTTTGCGATTTGTCAAATAGCCATAGTCTTAAGTGCGCTTCTATTATTAAACTCGTTACTATAATACCTAATTTAGTTATTAACTAATCACATTTGTTTGAACGGTAAAAGAAAACATCGTGAGGAAAACCACATACCTGAGAGCTCTACTTATAGCTGTTGAATGTTCTCAAAAGTGCGTAAAATGGCGGACTATTGATAGTCTAAAACTAAATCTTTCTCGTTCCTGAGAGGGGACCGCGCTCGGTTGAGGGCCGGCGATGGGTTGATCATGATGATTATGATTTGCAGAGTAGAATAATTTATGATAACATTCTTTTTCGAGGGTAGGTGTGAAAAAGTTAACTGTTTTTTGAAAGAGCTCTTTAATTTTAAAATTATAAACAGTAATTTAATACAGTTCTTTTAGTAGAATTAGTGTGAAATGTGATTAAAAGTACCCACCGGACAGTTTTCCTAGTGAAACTCACTTTAACTTCACTTCACTATTATCCCTTTTGCATTCACTACGTGTCACCAGTCATGGATTCACTCAAAGACTCGCTGAACGCGATGGCCGAAATGTTTCAACAAAAGATGAGCGAATTCCAGCAGGGCCTGGATAGTGCACCAACAACGAGCACGAACGCATCCCTGGCTGCAGAGTTCAGCAGTTTCCGAACCTTCGTGCTCTCTGCCATGAATACGTTGCAGAGACAGGTGGAGTTCCTTGGCACAGAGGTCGATCGTCTGGAGACGCGTAGAAGGCGCAAAATGCTACTAGTCCATGGAGTTAGCGAGGAGAAGTCGGAAGATGTTACTTCACGGGTTTGCAACGTTGTGGGGGAACATCTTGGTGTGACTGGGTTATCTGTTAGCTCCATCAAGTCATCTCATCGTTTGGGACGTCCTTCTGACAAGAAACCTCGCCGTATAGTGGTAAAGTTTGCAGATGCAACATTGCGGGATAAGGTTTGGTTCTCTAAAACTGGATTTAAAGGCAGCGGTATAACTGTATCAGAGTTTTTAACGAGGAGCCGTCACGACGTATTTATGGAGGCAAGGCAGAGATTTGGTGTCAACAAGTGCTGGACAAGGGATGGCTGCATTCATATTATAGCCCCGGATGGTTCACGTCATCGAGCTGAGTGTAAGGCTGACCTCCATTGCATACCACAGTCTTCTAAACCTCTGACTCAGGGCACTGCCAGTCTTTCCTCCAGGTCCAAAAGAACAATCAAAAATAAGTAACCTATCATTAATCTATATACCTATGTATTACTTTTACACAATATTTGTGCTGCAAGCCTTTTATAACAGCTTATTTATTTTGCTCTAAGTATGTCACTATCATAAAGTCTATGTTATTGCTCTTATGTGTATAATAATTTTTATGAACTGTAATTTTTAAAATAATAGGTTGTAGGTAGGTAGATTTAATAGTTGTTGCTTGTGTTGTGTCATGTGACATGCATGTGATCATGACTGACAGATGTAAGTGTCAATCATTAACTAATGACAGCTGTGACATTTGACATCCTAGCCACAGACAAAATAACTACCCTGGATGCAAGGCTTTTGGTCGAGCATTTTTACCTACTTATTGTATATTGTTAGAAGTGATTTTCTCCTTGCAACTGGCGGGTGGGTTCGTCTATCGTTTTATTTACCTTACTGATTGTATATATATTTATTTTACTTTTTGCTTTATCATATTTATTTTTTATTATTATTTAATTATAGTATGGTATCCTCAAATTTAAGTATAGACAGTGATTTGTTTTTGTCGTTATCCAGTGATGTGACAGATAGTAATGCAAGTTACCATAGTACAGCCACTTCTCTTCCACTCAATGTAACATTAAATTCTCATTTCTCCGATTGCGTGAAAAACTTCAATGCTATTCACATAAACGCACAAAGTGTTCCGGCACATTACTCTGATATGCTTGCGTCTTTTGAGTCCCAAAATATTCATGCCATCCTAGTATCTGAGTCCTGGCTTAAGCCCTGTCTGCCTTCTACTTCTTATTCTTTGCCGGGGTTTATTCTCATGAGAAATGATCGCACTAATAGGGGTGGCGGTGGTGTGGCGATCTATCTTAGATCTTACATTCCTTACAAAATTGTTAGTTCGTCATGTCAACCGCCTCCTGTTGATGCTGCTGAGCATTTACTTATTGAGGTTTCCCTATCACAAACAAAAATCTTACTTGGCGTTTTCTACAGTCCCTCGCTTACTATTAATTTTTTCCCCTCATTCGAATCACTTTTAGAATCCCTACTCCCTACATATACTCATAGCATAATAATGGGTGACTTTAATACTTGTTTGCTTAAAGGTGATAATCGGGCTAATAAACTAGAATCCATTATTGAATCTTGTAACATGACAATTCTTCCGCTTTCGGCTACTCATAACCTTCCTAACTGCATTCCTTCTCTTCTTGACTTGATTATAGTGTCTTCTCCTGACCTTGTATCTAAGCATGGCCAATGCTCTGCGGATGCCTTTTCTCATCACGATTTACTTTTTCTCTCGTACAAATTGCGCCCTCCAAAAATTAAACCTAAAATACTTCTGCGGCGTAATTTTGGTGGAATGGATGTAGATCGATTGTGTGTAGATGCTTGTAAAGTTGACTGGTCAGTTGTTGAAACTGTATCCGACGTCGATCGTAAGGTTGACATTTTCAATTCCTTACTGACTCAGCTTTATGACATTCATGCGCCAATTAAGCCTGTTAAACTCAAACATTTACCTGCACCTTGGCTTTCGCAAGATTTAAAAGATCTGATTCTTAAGAAAGGTGTAGCGAAAACCAGACTAAAGTGCAATCCATCTGAGGAAAATCACAGAAAATACAACAAACTCAGGAATCGCTGCAATACATTGTGTCGAGATGCACAGCGACGCCATATTCATGCATCAGTCGAGAACGGCGACTCTTGTAGAGTTTGGAAATTTCTAAAGACGGTTGGAGTTGGTAAAACGTCACATAATTCATCTCCACCTAACGTTGACGTTGATCTCCTAAATCAATATTTCTCATCACCTCTAAACTCCATTAATAGTTCTGATAAATTACAAACTATTCATTCTCTTTCAACGACTCCTACCCCTTCCTATCCTCCGTTCAATTTCAGCCAGTTTTCTACTGATGATGTTAAGAAGAGCATACTGTCCATCTCTTCGAATGCTGTTGGTAGCGACGACATTAGCCGTAATATGATAATTCCTATCGTGGATATTGTAATTCCTGCAATCACCCACATTCTAAACGAATCGATTACAACGTCCAAATTTCCTGATGCCTGGAAAAGTGCTCATGTTGTACCTCTTCCGAAAAAGGCTAATGCTGAGTATTTTTCCGATTTCCGTCCCATTTCCATCTTACCGTTTCTTTCCAAAGTCCTTGAAAAGTTAATTCACTATCAACTTAACCTTTTCCTGAATAGTCACTGCCTATTTAACCCTTTCCAATCTGGTTTCCGTTCTGGACATAGTACGGCTACTGCTCTGATTAAAGTTACTGATGACATTCGCTGGGGCATGGATAATCAACAACTCACAGTATTGACTTTGCTCGATTTCAGTAATGCTTTTAACACTGTGGACCATGATATACTTGTGAGTATGTTGCGTTCTCTTAACTTATCTCCATCAGCAACTGACTGGATGCATAGTTACCTAAGCGGTCGCCAGCAGCGTATTCGTGTCGAGGAAACTCATTCGTCTTGGTGCGATATCACTGCTGGTGTGCCTCAGGGTGGCGTGTTGTCACCATTACTCTTTTCTATTTTCATTAATTCTTTAACTCAAAAACTATCTTCTCTGTACCACATGTATGCAGATGACGTCCAAATTTACACCCAGGCAACTCTTGTGGACCTTCCGGCAGCCGTTACTCAAATAAATAATGATCTGGAGCTAATTCTGGAGTGGAGTCGATTTTATGGCCTCAATGTTAATCCGATCAAATCTCAGGCTATAATTATTGGCAGTCGGAACCTTATCTCAAAAATTTATTGGTTTACGCTTCCTCCCATCGAGTACAATGGTATTGTCATCCCATATTGTGATTCCGTTAAAAATCTGGGGATACATATGGATTGCAATTTAGGTTGGACGAATCACTTAAAACAGATTAGCAGGAAGACTTTTGCATCTCTGAGCTCTTTGCGTCGTCTACAATCATTTCTTCCAATTCCTACTAAAATTATGTTAGCACAGACTTTACTTCTTCCTATCCTTGATTATGCCGACGCAAGTTATATTAACTTAACAGAAGATCAGTTAAACAAGCTTGAGAGACTTCAAAACACTAGTATTCGGTTCATATTTGGGTTGCGCAAATATGACCATGTGTCTCATTTTCGGTCTCGTCTCAAGTGGTTACCCATCCGACTTCGCCGGAACTTACATATCCTTTCTATTCTGTACTGTGTATTGTTTCACCCTTCTTCTCCTCCTTACTTGAAGGAGAAATTTGAATTTGCAGCGCGTCCGGGACAAGTTCTCCGCACCTCTAGGAAGCTTATTTTAAGGACGCCTTCACATTCTTCTTCCTTTTTCAATAAATCCTTCACAGTTCAATCTATTAAATTGTGGAATGCCTTGCCTCTCGTAATCAGGGAGGCTAAGTCCATCAATATCTTTAAGAGGCTGGTGAAAGATCACTATTTGTCACTATCACTTTAGCATTATCGGATTTATTGGAACATATTTTACTAGTCTTAATAATAGTTTGAGGATTTATTATTTATCTATATATCATATTTATTTATTATTATTTTTTTAGTCTATATTATGTATTTTATTATTTAGTACATTATTTAAATTTTAACATGTTTCTATGTATTTATTTATTTATTTATATATTTATTTATTCTAATATTATATATAAATGTAAATGTATACTTACACCACCTACCTCTAATATCTATAGCTATATCCTTTGGACCATTTTGGTTGCCTGGAAGAGATCGCTAGGTAGCGATAAGGCCGCCAAATTGTACCTATATTTTGTTGAGCTTTGTATGTGTTTTTCTGTACTAATTTTGTGGTGTACAATAAAAGTATATTCATTCATTCATTCATTCATTCTACTTACTATCTATTCTATACTCATCACACGTAATATTCTACCTACCTACCTTATATTCTAAACAGTTTTCTGTACGAGTCTCTGCACTTTCTTCGATGACTTTATCGAGTCGCATCTCACAAAGCAAGAAGGGTATGTCCCTTTCGAGCTGACAAACATTAAACGCTGAAATTTAATAATTTTCCTTTGTGGGTCCCTATAACGCATATTTATAAAATTACGTTTTTTGTGTGTAGTAGCGCATTGGTAGCGCGATGATAATAATATACCATTCAAGATAGCTCGTACATCTACGCTCAACATATTATACGTGTTATACGATAATATAAATATACGATATATATACGTATTACGATAAATAATTAAATTAGAAAGTATTAAGCACTCTTAAATACATATTTTAAAATAAGAATTTTTTGGTTTTAAAGTTGAAAATTAGGTGTAAGGCTATCTTTACTTACATACGTACCGGTTAGTTAAGTTAGTGATAAGGTGACATTTCGAAATTCTATCTCTTATCTGTGCGTTTAGATAAACAGGACAGGGCACTTCGAAGACTATGTTAAGGTTTATTGCGTTCACTGCTTCTTCTAAAGAGGCAATACGCATGACATACGCGTTCTAAACATTGTAAGGTGAATATATTAGGTATATAGTGCAGTATGTGATTGAGATGGACATACAGTGCGCGTATGTAGGTATGTAAGTATGCTAATATGGTAGGCCTACTGGTTCTAGGTACTCTATTGAGAAATACTAGTTATTTCAACAGATCCTTAAAAGCACTTTTCACACTTAAAACATTCTTAGGCCTATGGAAGGTAAATTAATGTACCTACCTAGGTATTGGGTAATAGGCATATCTACTAAGAGTTACCTGATAGATTAATTTTATTTCGTTGTAAGAATGTGTGCACTAGATTTAAAAAGTCTATCGAAATAGAAATATGATTATGTACATGTGTTATATCAAATAAGTACCTAGGTACAAAAGAGGTAGGAATTCGTAACACATAATAGGTAGGTATAAGTACTTATAAATACCTAGTCTAAAATGTGATAGGACCTGCATTGTTGGGTATATTAGTTTATAGTTTACGAGGCATTCCAATTTAGATTTTCATTAGAGTTTCTAATTAATCCCTTGTATTTATGACGTTAACAAGGGTGTACCTTTTTAAGATGCCGCAGTAAAAAAATGGAACCTAAATGAAATATGTATATTCATTCAGTCCGTCTTTCTGTCCGTCTGTCAATCTGTCAGAAGTTTTCGAAAAAAAAAACATGAATAGTAGGTACCTCCTAAACATGAAAAGCGAGAGTTGAAAAAAGTATACGAGGTATAGTTACCAAGATAATGTACCTATCGTGGGAGGAGACAATTAGAAGAAAACCGTCAAGGGTTCCATAGCATCGTATACGAAATATCACTTTTTACGTTGTAACTACAAATCACGGTTTTTGGATTTTTCCCCTTACTTGTACTATTGTCACCTGCCTTTCATGATTCTAGGTCAGCGGTTAGCACCTTAGGGGTATTTGATTCCCTAGACTGGTCTTGACAGACACTACAGTCCGACTGACAGACTACGAAGTATCGTATAAGTATAAGGGTTCTTTTTTCTTTTTGAGGTACGGAACCCTAAAAAATAACTTTCTTTCGTACAATTCTACCTTTTAGTTCAGTATAGGAAATATCTTTACAGAAATGTCTGGGGAACCTTACAAAGCAAGTAGCAAAGATAACCAGAACGCTAGCAATACTTAGCGTTAATATTATACTACCTTAACACAATCCGATGCCAATAACTATTTGCTTTATCTTGTAGTATTAGTGATTTAGTATTTTTCAAACCCGTATTGCGCCCAAAACTCGGGTCACTGCCCCACCTACGACTCGGCATTTACTTCGAGTGGCCTATTTACGGAGCGTTCGTTGACCTCTAGCGTCAGTAAGATGTTTTATTTGCAATATATTGTGAACTTTTAAAAAAATACAGGATTTTTTAAATTTTCTTTATCGTAGTTTTTTTATGGGATCTTATCAGTAATCATCAGTATTATCACCTGTCTTCGTTTTTGCTAACGTTCCGTTCTGTTGTATACAACAGGTAGGTATATATTTTACGATCTACGATAAAATAATAATTAGATATTATCATATTAAAGCTATCTATCTACCAACATAATTTAAAATGAACTTGAATATTGACCATTAACAACGTTTCGAAATTATGCGCGAAATAGCCTTACACTGTCCGTCGCGGTCAAGTTCGCCTCGTGACAATTTTTTTTCTTACAAATGCGGTCGATGATCGCTATTCGTTGATGTGGGTGCGGCAGTTATCATTTATCGATCTAGTATATCTAGTTCTTAATTTACGCAACATGTAAGTATGTTAAAATTTTTGTTTTATAATTTTTTTTATTTAAATAATATTTTTATTTTATTTTCGCCTTTTCAATTACCTGACGTGAATCAAACTCAAGAAATAATACATAAACAAAAATAGTAAATATATTATTCACTAATATTTTCTGCTGAGTGATTACGGTTTTCGTCGACTCAAAACGAAACTTTGTCGAGTCGTACAAATGTACGAGTCCTCCAGTCGTCCTGTGATCTATCCATATCCATACTAATCTATACTACCTATTATATAATACATATTATATAATACATATTATATAATAGGTAGTATAGATTATAAATGTATTGTAAATGCGAAAGTGTGTCTGTCTGTCTGTCTGCTACCTTTTCACGGCCCAACAGTTTAACCGATTCTGACGAAATAGGGTACAGGGTCAGCTCATATTCCGGGGACGGACATAGGCCACTTTTTATCCCGGAAAATCAACAATCAATCAAGACTAAGTCGCGGCCATCCTCTAATCCATACTAATATTATAAATGCGAAAGTGTGTCTGTCTGTCTGTCTGTCTGCTACGGTTTCACGGCCCAACCGCTGAACCGATTTGAATGAAATTTGGTACAGACATGGGATACATCCCGGGGAAGGACATAGACTACTTTTTATCCCGGAAAATCAAAGAGTTCCCACGGGATTTTAAAAAACCGAAATCCACGCAGGCGAAGCCGCGGGCATCCTCTAGTCAATACTAATATTATAAATGCGAAAGTGTGTCTGTCTGTCTGTCTGTCTGTCTGTCTGTCTGTCTGCTACGTTTTCACGGCCCAACCGCTGAACCGATTTGAATGAAATTTGGTACAGACATGGGATACATCCCGGGGAAGGACATAGGCAACTTTTTATCCCGGAAAATCAAAGAGTTCCCACGGGATTTTAAAAAACCGAAATCCACGCGGGCGAAGCCGCGGGCATCCTCTAGTTTATTATAAATGCGAAAGTGTGTTTATCTGTCTGCCTGTCTACTAGCTTTTCACGTCTCAACAGTTCACCTATTTTGATGAAAGGTACAGAGTTAGTTTACATCCTGGAGAAGGACATTTTACTTTTTATTCCGAAAAATCAAAGAGTTCCCCCGGGATTTTTAAAAACCTAAATCCACGCGGACGAAGTCGGGGGCATCATCTAGTTTATCATAATTAACTATAATATATTTAAAGAAGGAAATATTCCAACCGGACCAATACGAGTAGTTACCAGTTACCACCCTACGAGTTTAGGTTAAGCCTAGTGAAAATAGGATAAAATATGTATAGGTACTTACTAGGTATATTTTTACCATTTTTGAAATTAATGGGATTCGTGGGATGTAATATTAATTATATCATTTTGTAAAACTAATCGAATTTCACATACATACCTTTAAGGGATCAAAAAGTCACAAGAATCCAAAATGATTTATTTTTTACCAGTTTTTAAACATTTTTCGTTAAACATTTTATTCACTAAAATATTAACTATAGTTTCGTGTTTCACTAAATATTATATGGTGCACTCGATTGAATGAAATAGGGACACTTATTTGCACACGCACTATGCCCGTACAGAAGTTAATATTACAGTGGCGGGCGGCACGCAGGGTATTAATTTAACATTTAAAGCCGGTGCGATCGACTGACCTTGTTGGTTGACCATTAAATGTGGTGGTTTTGCGTGTTGACTCAGAGATAGCTATTCTCATCGTTATGTCAATATTACTTACATCTTTATTACGTGACACTCATTTTAATGACTCTGTTGCTGTACTTAGTTGGGAGCATTAAATGCTGTAGGTTCATCCAAGTTTATTTTCTATTGATCGTAAATTGTAGCCATTTTAGCATTCGTGTACCTTCATGAAAGTATACTTAACTCCAGGAACTCTAGCTACTGATACATACTTTAATTTAATATTATAAATGCGAAAGTGTGTCTGTCTGTCCGCTACGTTTTCACGGCTCAACCGCTGAACCGATTTTAATGTTTGGCACAGAGTTAGCTTACATCCCGGGGACGGACATAGGCTACTTTTTATCCGGGAAAATCAAAGAGTTCCTACGGGATTCTTAAGGGTCTATTCGTTAAACCGATTTATATGGGTACAGAGGTAGCTTACACCCCGGAAATTGACTTCGGCAACTTTTTATCCCGGAAAAGCAAAAAGTGCCCTCGGGATTTTCAAAAACCTAAATCCGGGTATTCCGGTATCCGGCATAATATCCGGGAGTCGTGGGCATTATGTAGTTTAAAATAAAAACAGTGTCTTCCTGAGTTCCGACTGACATTCGGCCACGGCGGCGGTCAATCGCCACAGAGACTAGGCAAATGCGCGGGAGATGCATAACATGTATAATAATACACAAGTGCGTACGCAAACACACCCGAATTTCACAATCATTACTATGAGGTCTCACAGTGAGTTTGAATGCACAGTGTAGGAAAAAACAATCAGATTATTGCCTCAAGTCAATCTTTAATAACCTGACTGGTGGAATCCACACTGTGCGAACGCATTAGATCTCATAGTAATGATTGTGAATACGGGTGCATTACTCTCATAGGCCGATCGATGGGACGGCAATCCGACACGGCTGGAGAGAGTTCAGGCGCAAGACCGACGGTTTTACGTAGGTACTCGTATTTTCTCAGGTTCGGGAGTGAAAATAAATAGAAATTCCTGACTAATATTGGTTTGACCCGGGAATCGAAACCCGAACCTAACTATCCGCAGTCGAACATGCTAACTACTATAGACCAACGAGGCAGTCTAAAATATATAAGTAGTCCGACTAGAACATTCAGCTACTTACATACATATGATATAACTACGGATATAGTTCATCCCGGTTTTTTGCTGTAAAGTGTCCTGTCTTCGTTCTTTGTCTTCATCCATCATTGTCAAATTGGGGTTAAAATAAGGAGCAGTAGTGGTTAAATAAAATAAAAATTCTCAGTTGATAAAAGACGTCTATTTATTTTTAACTTCCTCTTATAAACCTATATCCTATAATATTACTAGATGTTGCCTGCGACTTCGTCCGCGTGGATAGTTCTTTTTTTTAAATCCCGCTCGAACTCTTTTACGGGCATAGATATGTTTTACGGGTTCTTAAGGGGCATGTGAAGGGTCTGTCCGCGAAATTCAAATTTAATTTGGTTTTTCGCAATTTGTAAACTAATACGACAACGTAGGCTTATGGCATTTTAATTGCGACAATGGCAGTATCATCCTCACAGGTTTATATAAAAATATTTACTTGAAAAGGTCCAGTTTAAGAAATTAGCTCTAGTATCGACTAACTTGTGAGAATAGTCGATACTAGAGCTAATTTTTTAAACTTGACCCTGAAAAAACCAAATTAAATTTGAATTTTGCGGGCACGCCCGTCGCTGTGGAATTTTATAAAAATTTTTCAAAAGAAAAATAAAACCGACTTCAAAAACGACAAACACTAAAAAGTAAAAAATAACTTTTGTTTAGCTACACGTGTAATGCACCTAGGTATGAAGTCGAGCGAGCATATTAAAACAAAATTAGAAATCCAAGAGTGAAGCTCGCCCGACTTCATACCTAGGTGCATTACACGTGTAGCTAAACAAAAGTTATTTTTTACTTTTTAGTGTTTGTCGTTTTTGAAGTCGGTTTTATTTTTCTTTTGAAATTTTTTTATTTCACAATTTTTAGTGGACCTACTGTACTATAATATGCTGTGCCCAATTAAAACCCTACTGTTTACTAAGCTATTACACTGATCGCGAGCAATTTGCTCCTATCCATTGAGGAGTTCTGTTCTCCATCTCCGAAGATATTCATCAGATCTTCACCAAATTTATATGGGACCACCTGCATAGTATAACCTTTCAAACAAAAAAAAATATTCAAAAAATATTCCAAATCGGTCCAGGGGTCTTTGAGTAATCGGGGAACATACATAAAAAAAAAAAAAAAGATCCCGACGCATTGAGAACCTCCTCCTTTTTTGGAAGTCGGTTAAAAATCGGTGAGGGGGTGGAATTTTCATAATTTTGAAACACTTCCGTCTTCATTTTTGCCCGAAAGTCGAAATACCAATTGCCATAAGTAGATACCTATAACTTGAAAAACCGGCCAAGTGCGAGTCAGACTCGCGCATCGAGGGTTCCGTACTCGGATATTTTTTCCGACATTTTGCACGACAATTCAAAAACTATCATGCATAAAAATAAATTAATTAATTTTCATAGTACAGAATATTATAGAATATTATTAGTGAACGCCTACGTCTTAACAGGGCTCTCTCCGTCACTTGTTCCATACAATCGTAGTTCCAATTTTATTTGAATACCAAGCTACCAAAGTCCATGAAATTTTGCAGACATATTTTAGAAATCTGTGTCTGTGGTGTTTTAGATTTTTCTAAAAATATGTAGTTTTAAAATTACAGGGGCTCAAAGATTTGTATGTGAATTTTTAAGACCGCGTAACTTTGAAACCGAATATATTAACAGAAATCTGGAAAACCACAGACATAGATATTAGTTTGTAGAATATGTCTGCAAAATTTCATGGACTTTGGTTGCTTAATATTCAAATGAAATTGAAACTACGTTTGTATGAAGCGAGTGACGGAGAGACCCCTCTTAAGGAACCTACTGTTTGTAACCCCAGTGGTTTAGGCTGTGCGTCAGTCAGTAACGACGAGTCTTTTTAACCCCCGACCCAAAAAGAGGGGTGTTATAAGTTTGACGTGTGTATCTGTGTATCTGTGTATCTGTCTGTGGCATCGTAGCGCCTAAACAAATGAACCGATTTTAATTTACTTTTTTTTGTTTGAAAGGTGGCTTGATCGAGAGTGTTCTTAGCTTAGTTTAGAGTGTAATCCAAAAAAAATTGGTTCAGCCGTTTAAGAGTTATCAGCTCTTTTCTAGTTTTCTTGTAGAAAAGAAGGTTAGATAACCGTTAGGTTAATAATATTCAAGTGTCAATTGACAAACGTCAAGCTGTTGAAAGATGGACGTTGCCTAGAAATACCTACATAGTTATTTATTTGAAAATGATGTTTTGGAAAACTCAGATACTTTGGATCGTAGGCGCGGAATAGTCCAAGAAAATCGGTTCAGCCGTTTGAAAGTTATCAGCTCTTTTCTAGTTACTGTAACCTTCACTTGTCGGGGGTGTTGAAAATTTTTAATTTACACTTGTTATAACATGTATTTATGATGATTAGGATTGGGATATATTATGACCATTTTGCTATATTATATGATAATACCATCGATGTATAGATAATACAAACTTTTCTTAAAACATTATTTTTGGAGAATCTGAGGATTTAACAATATGTGCGAGTAGTGATGAGTGATGACGCTGATAGACATGTGGTGATTCCGCCGAATTCAAAGGTCATTACCCAAGTAGGTATGTTAATATGATACAAGTTATAAGAATTTTTATAGAATATTTTAGGTTGCCATGGCCTATTATGCTAATCTTAAGGATTTTTATATATTTATTTATTTATAATATATGCAAACACCTTAAACTGGCCTTGCTATAAGGATTATTATGTTATCTTGAATATTCTTGAGCTCGCTCTTTTCAGAAAATTCCTTTTGGAACCGGTGATAGAGACACAAACAGATTATTTTCATTTCCATACGGAGCATCATGAGTCATACCTACTACTCATGCGTAATGCAAAGCATGCCTATGTTAAAATGATAAAATGAGATGAGAAAGTTTAAAAATTTCGATCTCCATATTAGTTACCATTTTAACCCCCGACCCAAAAAGAGGAGTGTTATAAGTTTGACGTGTGTATCTGTGTATCTGTCTGTGGCATCCTAGCTCCTAAACTAATGAACCGATTTTAATTTATTTTTTTTCGTTTGAAAGGTGGCTTGATCGAGAGTGTTCTTAGCTAAGAAAATCGGTTCAGCTGTTTGAAAGTTATCAGCTCTTTTGTAGTTACTGTAACCTTCACTTGTCTCCAGGTGTTATAAATTTTTAATTTACACTTGTGATCTTAGTTAGTTAGTATGATTATGCTCACACAGTAACATTATGTTCATAATTTCGCCACTATGTTCGTTATCTGCGACCAACGACGTGCGGTTTCGTACTTTTCTAGTAGCTCGTCTCCCTGAACAGGCGTTGTAGGCGTAGTGAGGCGACTCTCGTTAAAACAGTCACTTATGTTTAGAAAAGAAATGTTTATTCTTGTGTATATCAGCTCGAAACCGCCGAGCTCTCGATCGTTAATGAGACCCTCTCAAACGTTACCCGGGGACCGGGGTCGAGGGGCTCGTTAGGGTTTGCATTAATCGCAGGCTGTGAACTACGAGCGTATACTGTGTACGGTCTATACCAATGACTTCTATGGTCTATACTGTATTGCTCTTGAAAGAATGAGTTTTCGATACAAACATGTTGATATTAAAACTTACATTTTTTTATACCAATGTTGGTAGGTATAGGTACAAAACTTACTTTTGGTTAAGTAGGTGTTTATATACCGATATAAATCGGTGTTTTATTAGATCCAACATCAGCTTCACCCAAATTGGTGCTGAATTTTAAACTGAGAGCTCAGAGCTAATTGTCGTTTATCTTATTAAAATTCTGACGACAAAACAATCCAAACACAAAAATATTATAGTCTCTAGATATTAGTATATTAATTGATTAGTAAATAAAGACGCGTTTTGCAAATCCGTGCATGTCATACATATAGTTACTCATTATAAAGAGTCAAAGCAATAAACCTTAACACACTGATCCAAAAGCATAGGCCTCTTTACTAGAACATGCTATAAATTGATTTCAACACACGTGTTTAGCACATACATATTTGGGTAGGTATCTATAGGTACTTATGCATAATATATACCTTGGATAAAATTTGCCTAACGGAAAATATGATATCAAAAGAGACAAATTATTTATTCCTCAATATTTTTTCAAGGTAAATGCGAAGTGTCAACAGCAAAAGATATGGCTGTATCGGATATTTATTCGAATAAATTCATAATAACGTTCAATGGATGGATAACAAGTTGAAAACTAGGAAGGAAGAAAGATACCTGTCTTTTATAATAATAAGTAAGTGTAGAGTTGGCCATATACAAATATCTTGCGAGCAATTTAGGTGACACTACTTACATGGTTTTCTTAATGAGAAGTCACTGACATGTAGACAGGACGTATAGGGCTTGTTTCTCTTCATTTGGCGAAACATCGAAACTGATGTACATTATTGACCTACATACATTGATTCAAAAAGTATTGAGTACATGGCCGAATGTATTGCCGTTTTATCACGCTTTTTCACGAGTTCATAATTTACATCCCAAATTGCTCGTCATTTTCGTTATAAAGCGTAATCACTAGGCTTAATAAAGCAATTTGTTTGCATATAAATAGATCTATTCGCTTTTATACGAGTAGATACTGTTACTAGCTGATGCCCGCGACTTCGTTCGCGTGGATATAGGTTTTCTATATCCTATGTGTCAATCTATGGTATAATCTACCTCCATTCTGAATTGCAGCCAAATCCGTCCAGTAGTTTTTGCGTGAAAGAGTAACAAATATACATACACACATACCCATATACATACACAAAAAGTTTCGTCTTTATAATACTAGTAATAAATCAGGTTATTATATACTAACCGATTCTTTACCTAACAGAAAAATGAAATACCTACTTATTTTTAATAAGAAACCATAATTGTAATATTCATAAATTATCACGGGGTGCATTTGGTAGCCGTGAATAGGCCTAGAGCTGTAATTCTACTAAATTAACGTTTAATTAACGTTGTCAGCGTCGCTACGTGGTATTCAACTGCAACATACAAATCTGTGACATCAGCGTAGAAGCAATCCATACTAGGCTCTTAACGCACTGCTTCCGATCCGAATCTGAAAAAAATCTAGACAACCTGGGTCGAATCCGGATGTCGATTTTACACTACTACCTACTTAACTGTTGACAGATATTGCAAAGCGTTCATATTGGTATGTAACTATTGTAAAATAATATTATAGTGGTTAATTCAGTCGTGAACAATGCTCCGATTTAAAGGTATTCTCGGCTTCGGAAAACGAAATTCGGATCTAGTGCTTAAGCCCTTATACAAAACTAGGTACCTATTACGGCTACTTTGAATCGAGAATTCTCTGATTCGGATCGAATGCAGTGCGTAAAGAGCCATAGGGCATTATATTGTATATTTATAGGTACGTAAAGGCCATGTAAAGGCATAGAAAACTTGTAGAGGCAAGAAATGTGATATTATATCCGTCACTGAAACATGTTCTGGATTACATAAGGTATCCTTTTATGACGCTTCTGTACCGAGTTAGGAACTCTTTAAAACGAGTTATAGGAATGAATATCAAAAGATGTAGGTAACTTTAGAACTAGACAAAAACAACATTTGGCAATGAAAATTGATACTAAGTAAGTTCGCCTCTGACTACAAGAACAAACGAAGGCCTACGTGCTAATTTTAAATATTTAGATATGTCACTATAAATAATTAAGCATTGGTTAAGAATCTTGAAATACTTGAAATTGTATTAGTAGTATACCTACATGAAGAACATACATTTTTATATGTTTATTGCAATGTTATAACTCGGAAAAGAAAAATATTTCATACACCCAAAATATGATGTTCATTATAATTTTATTGTGTACGGAACCCTAAAAGAGCGATCTCGCCTCGCACTTGATCGGTTTTTGTAGATGTTTTATCCGGATTTTTTAATTAATAATACTCACTTTTGTCCGCGACTTTTGTTTGCGTGGACTCAGGTTTTTTAAATATTAAACATATAAATAACGAGCAGTCATCTGTCCATGTGAACATTTGCAGCACTAGAGGAACCCTCAATACGTTGCCGGGTTTTCAGGAATTTGTTTATCCGCCTCTTGAAATCCGCCTATATTGAAATCTAGTAGGGAAATTGCCGAAAATGTCCCGTAGATAATGAAAGTTTTCCTGGGATAAAAAGTCGATCACATTAGTAATCTTGCCTAGCTAGTTCTCTGCCTGCCTGTGAAAGTCCTCTACAAATCCCAAACAAATAGGTACCTATAAGACAAGTAAAGTTTCCGGCTGTCAATGAATACCTACTTATAATGAGCTTAATTAATGGCAGTTATTTCGATATTACTGAAAGACCCTGTAATTTTATTTATTTGTAAAGATGGATACAAAAAGATTGAAATATTTATCGGCAATTCGATATTATTTATGACCGCATCTCGTTTATCAAGTCATGGTTAGTGGTCATAAATACTCGTAGCTGTCAAAGAAGTCGTCGCTTGATATGTAACCATTTTTAGGGTTCCGTCGCGAAGGTGCCAACGGGATCCTACAACTGAACGTCCGCTGTCTGTTCGTCCGTCCGTCTGCGGGCGTATCTCGTGAACCGTAATTAAAAAAAATACTAAAATAGCGAAAATTAAGTTGCTTCAAAAACAGGTTGGAAATCGTAAAAAGTCAATGGTCGCGTTTTACATCCTCATACAATTTTGGCAGATTTACCGAGCATTTTACTTGAAATTAAAGACTTAGAGCTTTTGGGTAGAGCCTTTGTTGGCTCTCGCATCAACGCCTATAAGAATAGTGTATTTCTGCCGTGTTTATAATTACAATGCCGAGTAAAACTCGATTGTTAGGTAACTACGCCTTATTGAAATAAGATTTCGATCGTAAATGTGATTAAATCTTTTTATAATAATAAACGACAGGTTTCGTCGTGCAAGTATAGGCACCTACGTGGTAACTATACTTGCATAGGTTATAGGACAGTTTATATGGCACAGTTTTATGTGCTATAGGTATGTGACCTTCTTCGTTGCCAGATTGCGATACTCGGCCCTGTATAAATTTGCAATAACAAGTTCGTCACCGGTTTTAAATAGTAGGGAACACTTTCGTCGAAAGGCTTTACCTATATTTTATTTTATTCAGATGTACTTAAGTTAACCCTTGACTGCAATCTCACCTGGTGGTAACTGGTAAGTAATGCAGTCTAAGATGGAAGCGGGCTAACCTGGAAGGGGTATGGTAGTTTTCAAGAAACCTTTACTCCTCTGGTTTCTACACGGCATCGTACCGGAACGCTAAATTGCTTGTCGGCACGGCTTTGCCGGTAGGGTGGTAACTAGCCGTGGCCGAAGCCTCCCAGAAGGTCAGACCAGAAAAGAAATTATAAAATTCCAAATCCCTGCCGGGAATCGATCCCGGGACCTCCCACTTACACTACATTACATACAGATTACAGCGCTTACCACTGTGCCAGCGGGGCCGTTAATATACTTAGTGGGTAATAATTAGTAGAGTATTTTGTGTAGCCTCGATAGCTCAACGGTTAGGGAGCGGATTGATACCCGAAAGTCGTAAGTTCAAACCGCATACGTTGTATTATTGTCGTTACAAGCTTGAGCTCAGGGGGTCTACCCGAATAGTTACGTAAACACCCAATATTTAAGTCGTTACGATACTTATCTACTCAAACAAGCATTCTAAACCTGCTTAGGTCTGTGCATAGGTACACATTCATTCAGTAAAATCTATTAAAGTCACCAAGGTTCTGAATAAAACTTTTGACGGCAGTAAATTCTTAATCCTATTAGTGCGAAGCCAGGTTCTAAACTCAGAATACAGAATTGTGAGGTTCTAAATGTATAAGTTTCCAAAGTTAAACACTAAAATATAGGGGTTTGTCACCCTGTCTGCATAAGTTTAGAAACTTTCAAACTAATTTACGTCTATGAGAAATGGATTAAATTATATATTATGTAATTAGGCAGGTAGGATTCGCTACATAATATGTTATTATCTAAGCTAAGGTCTTAAATTTCTACAGCTAGGTACCTATACCAACTGAAGTTTGTAAAGTTGCCAAAATAAGTTTGTTAAGCATGTCTCTAACATATTTCTAACTTTTTGCTCTTATCTTAAAAAATAAAAAGCAAAAATCTAGTAAATTATTATTAGGAGTTGGTATGTATCGGCATTTCAAGATCCACATGATTTCCCACATGAATTACTTTATATTATCTACTTGTAGGCTGAAAACTCCTATAAAAATAAAAATGAATAATACGTGAACATGGAGACAGTATCATATTCAAGACCGGGAGCCGCAGCAGAAACGGCTGAAACTGGTAAGCGGCGCAAGTAAGCAAGTACCTAAGGTCTCTCTTATCGAGGGTTAGATTTTTGTTCCGTTTACCGTGGAGACTCTGGGGCCACGGAGTCTTAGTGCTAGAAAATGTTTACGAGACATTTCACCGCGGTTAATTGCCTAACCTGGTGACAGAAATTGTGATTACATCATTAAAAAAATTTAAAATGTGTTTCAATTTTTAAAGTAAGATACCAATTGGAGTATCATATGAAAGGGCTTTACCTGTACATTCTAAAACAGATTTTTATGTATAACAGTTTTTGATTTATCAAGCAAAATGTTGGAAAAAATACCCGAGTACGGAACCCTCAGTCAGTGCGCGAGTCTGACTCGCACTCGGCCGGTTTTTTTATAACAGGCCAATTTATGCGAGTTTTACAGTTTTGATATTAGGAAATAGAAATTTGGTGACAAATAACAAATTTCCAGAATCGGTTCGGTTCGGTTCAGAGTACCTACTTCCGGTTCTGTCAGACTGACATTAGTATAGCTATAGAAGGAATTCAGTTCTTATGCGCTTGGGCCAGTAAAACAGACCGGTGAACCATGGATGAAATAAATCTTAGAAAACGGATAAAAATCGTCTCGAACACTCTATTTGACGTCATGAAAGAAGCCTAGCCTGAAAAATTTCTTGGCGCTGGAAAACGGAGGAATACTATCCATCCCAATATCGTATAAAATGCTTTTCTTAGAAATGTGAAATTTTTGCAATACAAATATAGCTTGAATAAGCTTTCTTTGTACTTATGTAGGTACAGTAAACACGAGAAGTTCGAATACCAGGCATATCTTACAAAGGAGATTTTAATTAAACATTAGAGCATTGTAGTTGAATGGGGGAGAGATGTAAGCTCGTTGAATAGTTCACATATCTTAATTATTATGTTTAGGCGAATTGCAATACATCTTTTCGATGAATTGTATTATGATTAAGTTATACTTACTTATTAATTAATAGTCTTATTTATTTAATTAGGTTTGTTGGAAAGAAGGAAATTTCCACAAAATTTTAGCTTATACGCGTATGTTGATCAGTTGGTCACATTAACTTATTATACAAGCAAAAGCTAAAAAAAGCTCATCAATAAAGGTCCAGAAGGTAGCCCACGGGATTGTGATTATTTTATCAATCTAGATTTAAAACAAATAGTTACGAGAATGAACGGATGGGGTGGGGTATCTAAATACATTTTTAGACACACAAAACACACTGCTTTAATTAGCTGTCCGGAAAATGTAGGACTTTTTGAATGAGACGCCCAGGCCCCAGACGTGGGTTAGATATGGATTTATTTAGGGGTTTTCCCCTATACTAGTTATGAGGTTTTGGTCACGATGGTTTTTGACATCGAAGAGTGCGTGACAAAATTATAAATATGTATTGTTACTAAGCAGATAAAAACCTAGGTATAGAAGAGTAGGAAACAAAGGTCTATCGGTATAATAGACTATTTTTTTAAAACCAAACGAATTGACGGCGAACTGCGCCAAATGGAGCTACTAAGTAATTTATTGATATATCCCCGCTTTGTCCAAAGATTTGGAGCAATAAAGTCCTATTTATACTTAATGTTTATGTTACTACTAAAGTGCACACACCAGTTAAAGCTGAGAATAGCTGAAGCATTCATTAGAATAAAGAAATTGGTTTCTGCGCTGAAATAAATCATCATTATTAAGTTCACTACTGATGATTTAATTCAGCATGAGATAAATGCATAAGATTAAATGGAATACAGCCTAGAATGAAATCTGATCAACCCAACTCCTCACAATCTTTTCTGTTCTACTCACCTACGAGTACCTACCATTACCGTGTTTTTATAAAGCGCGAAGCCTGAAGCTCGTAGGTACTATTAAACATAGTTTTTCTTCAAATTTTTCCTTTTTTGATACCTCTTACTAAAGTTGATTGCTAGATTCACTGCACATTAATTAGATAAA
The DNA here is from genome assembly GCF_905333055.1 of Maniola jurtina. Classification (NCBI taxonomy): domain Eukaryota; kingdom Metazoa; phylum Arthropoda; class Insecta; order Lepidoptera; family Nymphalidae; genus Maniola; species Maniola jurtina. The sequence continues at coordinate 10,591,940 of NC_060032.1, forward strand.
GTTCAGAAATCTGCTATTTTACCTAAAACTTCAACGAATCGAACTCTTGATTTAAAAATTCTCTAGTTGATGCCAACATGAACGATTTCCGTACTCTAGCGGTAACATATAAATACTAGACAAGTTTCAATGGAAAAGCCTCGATTGAACCTTGAACATAATCTACAACCTACCCTAGTATGCAGATAACAATAAGTATATTTTGCTTGTAGTAAGCTACAAGTACATATTTTGCTCATGTAAATTACCACTCAGATAGAAGAGAATTTTCGGGTTTTCGTATTTCCATTACTTTCTTATCGGGAAAAGGGTTGAATCGTGCCATTTCTTTTTTGTCAATAAGGTCTCAGAGCTCGATCGTGGTCTCAAATATTGGTATTGCAATAACATACTTTGATATCAATAACACCATTCCGAATAACCAACTTATTTTTGGCTCAGTATAAACAAAGCGAGAAACGTTCGCTATATAAGCATGTACCTACATAATATAAATCATATCGTACGTCTATACATTGGAATGAAACTAAAATAGAGTTACTAGAAGATCTACCGCGACTTCATACGTGTGGATTTAGTTTTTTTTCATCTCAAGGACACTTTTCATTTTTCCGGGACAGTAACTAGCTGATGTGCATCCCCGGGATGCAGGTTATCTCTGGATAAAAATGATTGATGCCCGCAACTTCGTCCACGTGGAAGTACATTTGTTTAAAAATCACATGGATCTTTTTGATTTTCCGGGACAAATGTAGCCTATGTATAACCCCGGGATGTCATGCAAGCTATCTCTGTGTCTTTCGTCAAAATCGGTTAAATGGACCCAATCCAACTCAAAACTGATATTGTTCATAATATCTCAAGTTTGACTTGCTTGTGGGTTGAAACGTTATTCAGAAAATACGCCCTTAATTAACGCTGTTATTTGAAAATAGCTAAAATTTTTAGCTAAAATTAAAAATTCTTTTGTGCCTTGCTTGGCAAAGATTTAATACGCAGTACCCAATTATTATACTTTATTAAGAACTAGCTGATGACTACTTTAAAATTAAAAACGTTGGTGCGTAAACCAATTTTCGCCATTTTTTGGCCACCTTGACATTTTTAGGACAAATAAAAAAGTAACCGTAGTCCGTAAATACAATAGCTCTATGGTCGTTAAGTGGCCCTTGGTGTCACATTGTCTCTGTTCACTCACTCAATTACGACACCACTCCCTCGTGTGTCCTTGACCTTTTTGCTAATTTACCCACCACTTATAACACGGAGACCCCTAGAGTAATGGCAGGTCAGGTAGACCGTAAAAATAACCAGAAATGTAGCAACGTAATGTCATATAACACAACATTTTAGGGGTTTTTTCATTATACATAAGTATTAAAGGAACTGGTACAACTTCACGGTTTCTTAGAAATGTTCAGGCTCACATGAATATTACTATCCAATGACTGCCAATACCTTTGAGCGTTTGTCATAGGTTTCATGTTCGTACGCCGTTACTAAAAGTAAATTGTTTTTAACCACGCGGGCACTATATTTACTTTGTACAGTAATTAGATTAAGCCATAAAGTTAGTTTTAAGTTTTATTGTAGCATCCATATTCCATACTAATCAATAAATGCATAAGTGCTTTTGTCTGTCTGTCGATGTCGGTGAGTTACCTTTTCACAGCCCATCAGTTTAACCGATTTTGTCGAAAGCTACGGACATAACTTGCATCCAGGATCAGAGTTTTCACGGGATTTTTATAAACCTAATTCGACACGGACAAAGTCGCAGGCCGCATCATAATATCGTAATATTTCATTTTATCAAGAAATAAAAAACAAAAATATATTGTGGCATATCTCTTTAATGAAGATAATAATACATATATGTTATTTTGGGAATTATCCTGTACATTGAAAAGAAAATATGGGAAATCGACGGATCATTACGCAAAAACAACCATTATTATTTTCTATTTCACAAAAGCTATTATGTAAAATATAAGTTTAAGAGGAGTGTATTCGGGGCGTTCTTCATACAAACGGAGTTTGATTCCTATTGGAATAAGATTTGTATGAGAATTCATAAGTCCGTGGAACTTTGAAACTACATATTTTCATGGAAATCTTACGAACCACAGACATTACTTATTTTTAAAACCGCCTTCGAATTTTATTGAGTCGGATTGCTTAGTATTGTAATAGGAACTTAAATTTCGTTTGTATAGAGAATGCTCTGATATCATATACAACATTGCGGGTGTTTGCGTGTGTGATATGTACAGTACATATCACAAATTACGAGAAGACCGTACCTACTCGTAATTTTCTTAGTAATGCCTATTATTTGCATATGCATGGATATTATTACAAAAATGTATTGACATTTTCTTTCTTCTTGTGTGTGCGTTCATTCGTTCGTTAACTATGTGATCACGCATCTTTCAGTCGATTGAGTTGAAACTTTCTACGGTTTTGATATCAACGTTCAAATACATGATGGTGCGTGCATGGTGGGCATTAACTACTAATGAATCTAAATTAATTATAATTTAAAAATAGGAAAACCTTCGAGTGATTGACATGTGTTATTCTTCATGAAATATAACAGTAATGTAAAGAGATATGTCGAAGTTGTTTTTGGTCTCTTTAAAACCTACAGTTAATACCAGTACCTAGTCTAACAGCCTGTAGATAATTTAGGTCATTTGTAGAAAATTACAGCTAAGTATTAAGTTAGATTATACACTTCTACTTATGTTTTATTAATTCGCTTACTTCCAGCATAGTTTAGAACCTCCTAGAAGCAAATTCGTGCATTTAAAATCTATTGTGTAAATAATTTTAATAATAACGTTTCATTCAGTTTTTATTTTAAGTTAATATTTTCGTTAGTAAAATTAGCTTACATTAACAATTTGTAACATTGGTCTTATAAAAAAATTGCTTTAACATTAAGAATTAGCTTTTACATTCCGCAATCCAGGTCCTAGTATTGCCTATAAAATAGGTACTAGAATTTTTTTTTAATTCCTAAACAGTATGAAATAGTGTCGCAGCATCGGGGAAGATATTTTTTTTATAATTAAGTAGGTGTTTAATTTTTACACAATATGTGAAGCAGGGGCAAGTCCGCTAGTTGGCTGGTTCTCTATGAGTAATTGATTATTTCATAAGAATGTGCTCAATATGATTTCCTTAGTTAAATTGCTTCAATGATTTCGAATAGAAAGGAATATATAGTCGTACCTACTTACGAATTTCGAATTCAACTTGAGAAAAATTCTTTGAAAAAATAATTGGACTTCAATGGAAGGCTTTATAATAACGGCGCCCTGTGGCAAAATATTATTCCTTTCATCATATTTTTTTTTAATTTGTAGGTATTGGCTTTATGTTTTGATAGGTCGGAAATAAACTTGCATTTATATGTTTCAATATACGTAAGTCTATATTAAAAAAAAACAAATAAAGAAAATGCATTTAGATTTAAGTTTTTTATACTTACAAAAATATTTTTTTTTTAAAAGGATCATCAAACTTACAATTCATCAAACTTTATTTATGAAGATTACAAAAGAATCCTTCAGTTCCAATTCTTAGATAACTTTTAACAGTATACACGCATAGGTACCTATACTTGCTCCTGCAGAGATTTCCGTTATATCTTCAACTGTTACTGCCTATAACGTTTATGTATTTTTAAAACAACGATTCGTTTCTTTATCGTTATTCTCGTTACACCTTTAGTTTTGAAGTTATTTACAATCGCATTATAGCAACATTTTCACATTCAGTTATTAACAAGAATGTTACAACAATAGAAAATATTTCAATTAATTGTCGAAATGATGTCACTTGAAACTTAGTTCACAACACAATATACGAGTATCAATTGTTACAACAGATCTTTAGAATCTGAGTGGAATGTCTAAGAACAGTTTCATTCGCTCGCCGATATCAGCGATCGAGTGATCGTCGGCCGCCTGCTAGCTGTCCTCGTTCTCGGCGGCGTCTTCACCGTCGTCGTCGAGGGGTTGGCTCGTGAGCGCAGCCCAGAGCGGCGATCGAGCCCCGAGCTGCGCCGAGCCCCGCCGCTAGCTGTCCCTGGCGCAGGCCGCCGCAGACACGGCCACACTGCCAACCGCACCCATAGCGCTGAACAGGATTGTTCCTACTTCTCGGTCTGGTGTGATTTCAACCTGCAAACATTTCAACTATTGATATCCTCTTCTCAAAATTCGACAGTAGTTTCTTTAAATAGTAGGTATTTAAAACAATGTAAGTAATCCCGTGTCTGTGTAATTGCTAATAATTTTATAATACACGTATCTATAACTATTTATAAATAACCCAAAATTTAAAAACCCCCCGACACAAAAACCTCTATAAGAAAACTGGAAAAGAGCTGATAACTTTCAAACGGCTGAACCGATTTTCTTCACCAACATTTCTTTCTTTAACTTTCTTGATCGAGGGATCAAGCCACCTTTCAAACAAAAAAAAAAACGAAATTAAAATCGGTTCATTCGTTTAGGAGCTACGATACCACAGACACACACGTCAAACATAACACCCCTCTTTTTGGGTCGGGGGTTAAAAAGGGCCAGTTGTTTTTATCATAAACCCAGCTGTTTACTGACGGGCTTATCATGATGACGGTTGACGTTCCGTCCCTATTGCAAAGCTCCTGCCACTATATACTCGTACTTACAAATTTCATATGTAGGTACGCCGCCTGACGTACCTATTTCTTAAACGTCTCTCATCCCGATCCACTAGGCCACTAGCAAGGGCTAATAATACCTAACGTTCGTTGCTGCTTCAATGAGGCATGTCATTTAATTTCAAAATATGCTTTGATAAATTTTTTACAATTTCTATTTGTGTCGTAAAAGGTTGGTCCATTGGGATCGGAATTTTTCAAGCGTGGATACTGGGCTGCGTGTAGCGAGTAGGGTCTATGTACTTATTTATACGAGAAACATCAAAAGAACAAATACCATTTGCGGATACAGGAATGTGTGCAAAACAAATGAAAAGATCGCGTCGTTTATTTTCAAACTCGTACCATGTAAAATATTAGTTAAATCAACATCACCATCAACCCATCGCGGGCAGATTTCCTCACGATGTTTTCTGTTACAACAGACCGTCCTCACTGTTAAAGCAAGAGATACTTAATTGCTTAAAACGCACATAACTCCGAAAAGTTAGAGAAGCGTGCCCGGGTTGAACCCTGGGCCCCACGACTAGGAGGCGGAGACGTCTTAACCACGTAGCTATCACCGCTTGTTATTAGTTAATACTATAACTAGTAAATATTCAACAAGCCTATTTATAAAAATAAAACTTACTCGTTGAATAAGACAGAGAGTTTTTTTCGTAGTTGGTTTTAATTTTTATTGCAGCATTACACGAGACTATAGTTTACTACTTACATATTTAATTTTATTTCCAAAGTTGCCTTGACCCTGTGCTGAGTTGTTACGAACGCACGCATTTACATTTTACATACATAATATGTAGGAAGATTCATTGTTTCCGTTTGTAACTTTGTGCCAGCATTGTATAATGTAGAAACTATACATCGCTCGATGAGAAAATTTTAGATGATCTCATTGGTGTAGTGGTAAGCATCGTAGTCTTACGAGTAAGAGGTCGCGGCTTCGATTCCCGGCCGAGCCAATTTAGGATTTTATTGTTTCTAAATTTTCTCTGGTCTGGTCTGGTAGGAGGGCACGGCCTTGGCTAGGCTACCACCCTACCAGCAAGGCGTGCTGCCAAACGATTTAGCGTTCCGATACGATGCCCTGTAGAAACCGATAAAGGTTAACCGATTTTAATTAAAAAAAAAAATACTAAGTTACTAAAAAGTATTACCCCTTCCAAGCAAGCCCGCTACTACCTTAGACTCTGTTGTCGCTTACCACCAGGATGAGATCATATAGTCAAGGGCTAACTTGTAATTCGATTAAAAAAACTATTTGTTTACATTTGTATGTGTATATTTTATTATTTAGTTTTTCAGCGAGTCAGTGTTATTTTCGTAGCTCTCGAAACGAACGATACAACATCTTTACGAGCGATTATTATGTTGTAGTCGAACCACTGGAACTACAGAATATTTTGATTTTTCTTTTATTACAACAACGATGGACAACAAAAACTTAAGTTTATTCTAAACAATCGCCTAAGTAAGATAACATAATATCTTTTGTGAAATGAGTTTAGTTATTTTTAAAGTAGGTACAAAATATAGCCACCCCTAAGCTTCACCCTGTACCTGCCGACCATCTACCGAAGTCTAAAATTAGCTATGCAGTTCACTGTGTATGTGGCATTGGATGCCCACAAATACATTTACCTACACAGTTTGGTACACTAGGGATTAGGGTTAGCTTACTATGTGACTTTAAGGGGTTATTCATTTACTTTATTTGACAGAGAAATTTGGGACACCCAGATTTCTTAGTTGAGTTTCGTATCAAAACCATAATAATCATGCCCGTATTACAGAAGGGAATCCGAGAAAGTTAGGCTAGTTACTTAACATTAAATAGAAGACTATGCATAACCATAATTACCATAACCATAGTTAATATTTGCTTTTTACGACTCATCCGTTTAACCGACACGATGAAAACTAGGTACATAGAATTATAGTATAATTGTACGACAAAATGATAGTTTAACTTAGAAATTTAATGTTTGTATAATTTGTAAAAGGAAAAACTGACTAATCTATCAACGCACAACTCGAACATACTGGAGTGATCGGGCTGAAGCCTGAAATTTAGCATACATATTAGGTATTAATTATGACGTAGATATCCCTAAGAAATGTTTTTTGAAAATTCAACCCCTAAAGGCATAAAACAGGAGTTTAAAATTTGTGTAGTCCACGCGGATGAAGTAGCTGGCATAAGCTAGTATTATATATGAATCTAAACAAAAAAAACTCTGAAATATACTATTCCAAGAGCGGCTGACCTAAAAGCTCACACCGTTATTACCGCAGAAGACTCTATCATTCCTCACAAGTGTCGAAAATTTAGCTGCCAATCAGAATATGGTCTGAGAAATCTTTTATAGAATAGAATAGAATAGAATAGATTTTTATTCAAATAAACTTTTACAAGTGCTTTTGAATCGTCAAATAATTTACCACTGGTTCGGAATGCTGTTCCTACCGAGAAGAACCAGCAAGAAACTCGGCGGTTGCTCTTTTCAATTGTTCAATTTACAATAATATTCTATACTATACAAGCAATTGCAGACCCGCGCATTGCTGGAGCGAGTCAAATCCATGCTTTTTTATCATTTACATAATCTTCGATTGTGTAATATGCTTTTGCCAGGAGCATACTTTTAATGGATTTTTTAAACTTTTGTAAAGGCAAGTCTAATATTGACTGTGGAATTTTATTATAAAATATTACACTCATTCCCACAAATGACTTTCCCACTTTTCTGAGGCGGAGCGTAGGAGTTGCGAGCTTATTACGGTTTCTAGTTGGCCTGTCATGGAAATCACCGTTTTTTTTGTAGCTGAGGATGTTTTGTCGTACAAAAATTATATTATTGTAAATGTATTGAGAAGCTACTGTAAGAACACCTATTTCCTTAAATTTCTCTCGTAGGGAATCGCGCGGTTTTAAATTATAAATTGCGCGTATTGCCCTTTTTTGTAAAACGAAAACATATAGGCATACTTACTTGTGACATCGTGGTTTGCTCGGGGTCAGAGCGTTCTTCTAGCACTGTATCCAGTTCAAGAGTGGGCGGAGGTCGTGGTGATCGGATCAAGCTGACTGCACGAGGTTTGCTCTTGATTGGAGAAAGTCTCACCACCGACAGCTCGCCACGATCTAATTCGCAATTACGCCGACGTGCCCTTTCCCTATGCAAATATAAGGTACAGCTCTATTTTTACAATTATTATGTACATTACAATTATTATAAGTGTGCTGCGCAAAATAATAGACTTATTAGACTTTTTTTCCGTTTGTAAAATGCTGTTACGCATCCCTTGCAAAAGGGTGTATGTGGGACTCACTAACAATGCATTTGATGCCGCATTCGTACAGCATACCCACTAAAAACCCAGCGATGCCGTCTGCGTCAGGTAAGAGGCGTTTCAGGATTCCGGGTGTCGTATGCGACTGAGACAGACTTAGTTCAAGTGACGAGTAACGTATTATATAGGTATGCTTTTATAGCTTGTGCGATCTAAATTCTGTATCTGTGACTAAGTAGTTTTAGATTGTTGCCATGCACAATGTAAAAATGCGACTACAGTGCGGGCTTAAGTCACGCAGCGCTATAAGTGTTACTTTAGTGGCGATTGTGATGATGGACCATTAGACCTTTCCCTCCACCCCCCCTAATCCGCGACTGATGTCTCCTATGGAGCTTCCAAGTTTTAGACCCATGATACGATCTCTATATTCATATTGTCTTACATTTACCTGGCCAATTTTGCTCTTCGCCGCAAACAACATATAACCGTCAGCGCCAACAAGGGAAAGCCAAATATACACGATACAATCGGCACCACTATCGACTCGGGCGTCACTGAAACAATAGAACTCTGTTAAGGGGTTATTACTTACACCTTCAAAGGGGCGACGGAAACAAAAGGAATTGGGTTACCGCCTACCGGCTACAAAGAAAAGTACGGTATAATTGCTGAACTTTGACGTACCAACTTAAGTAGTTATAATTTGTTGAGGGAATTTGAACCTAGTAGTGTTTTTTATAATTTATGGAATAACTAAGTGATGGCCGCGTTTTCGTCCGCGTGGATATAGGTTTTTAAAACTCCCCCGGCCCGAACTCTTTGATATTGCGGGATAAAAGGTAGTATGTTTTAATTCAGGCTTAGTCATTGTCGTGTGAAAGAGTAACAAACATCCAGACTTTCACATTTATAATATTATTAACAAATTAGGGTATTCATTTGCAAGGTAACTTTTTCACCCAAAAATCTTCATAGTAAACGCGTGATAGAGCTGATAAATTATGATGCAGGTAATAATAGGTAGCATAATGTGTTTCATGTATGCAACAGGGATTTTCATTAAACAGTAGAGTTGTTGTTTTCACTTAATCCGCTAAGTGGAAAGCGTTGCATCGCTCGCGTGGCTGACCTTAATTCTAAATTACTGATATCCACTGAAATAGACATACAGGCTGAAACCAGAACGCTAGCAAAAACAAAGACAGGTGATAGTACTGATAATTACTAATATAGTACCACAAAAAAATCCTGTATTTTGTAAAAGCTCACAATATATTGCAAACAAAACATCTGACTGACGCTAGAGGCCAACGAACGTTGCAGCAGAAGCACACACAATGCCGCGTTACGACTTGTAAAAGAAGAGGTCAGTGGTAATATTGGATTGAAGCGAAGAATGTGAATGTTGTTTCGTTCCGAGCGATCTCAGGATAAGAAACGGTTTCCATTTCATTTTATTTTGTAAAATTGCAACATTTTAGTTACTGTTTTCAGAGTTAAATATTTTCACTTAAAATTCGAGATGTTACTGAAATTTTTGCGATAGGTACTTGTTACGGGGGAAAGCCTCCAAACTCATCAAAATGTCCAGTTTTAATAGCAAAAGGCATGATTTATGTTTGGCTGTGTCGCCACTGGATAAAAATAATTTTTGTGGGTACTTTGACATTGTACAAAGTTATTCATACTAAACCGTGTCCCGTCCATGCCCGATCTGGGCGCAAATATACTTTTTTTTTGATTTACCGGGATTTAAAGGAGCCTATGTCATTCTCCAGGTCTTTAACTAAGTCCCATGTTCACGCAAAAAACCACGTTGCTCCGTTTCGGCGTGAAGGACAAACCAACACACTTTAGCATTTAAAATACTGCACGTATATAAAATACTGTATGGTGCGGCGAGTAATAAATCGATCTTTATACCCTTACCCCTCAGATCCCTACTATTTAGATAGGGACATAATATTAAGTTTACGAGGTAGTAAAATTGGCAGCTCTTAAAATTATTTTCTTTTTTCTGAATTTTTTCGATGGCTTATTAGATTTTTATAACTTTATACAGTCTTACTGTAGCCGCTGCTATATACATTCTTACATTCTACTTGGAACTCTTTCAATTTCCGGGATTACAAGTATCTCATTTCCGTCTTTGAGATGCAAGCTATCCAACTTTTGTGATCGGTAACAGACAGACATCCATCTACATTATGGATTACGTATATTTTTAATTTAATTTGAGTTTTTCAAAAATCCCGTGGGAACTCTTTAATTTTTCAGGGTAAAACTTAAGTCTACGTCCGTTTCCAGGATACAAGCCATCTCAGTACTAAGTAGGTACCTATGTAGGTGATGCCCGTAACTTTGCCCCGAGGATTTAAGATTTTAAAAATCCCGTGGGAACTCTTTGATTTTCCGCGACCAAAAGTAGCTTATGTCCTTCTCCGAGATGCTAGTTACTCTCTATCAAACGTTACAATTGGCTAAATGGATGGACCATAAAAAGATAGCTATCAGAACGACACACTTTCGCATTTCTAATTTTAATACGTATGTAGAGATTACAAAAAAGATACGAGACGAGAATTTTTAAAATAAGTACATGATAGTAAAAAGCATTAACTAACCTGTAGGATAAATGATAATTGTTGGTCGTTTGTTCCCGTTGGCGGATTTGGTCACCGCGATGACATTGCCGGAGGCGCTAGCGGTGGTCGTGGTAGTGGTACCACTGAAGCTGCTGAGGACAGCCGAAGAGTTTGCGATTGGCGTCCGTGTCATTGTGTTGGTCTAAAATACAAGTGAAAAATCAATTTATTACCATCTTTGTGTTTATTAGCATGAAGTTTGATGAAGTAAAATTATGAGCTTATACCTAAACAGTTTTAAACTTCGTCTATGAAGTTATCGCGTTGTAAAATCCACAACTGCAGTCCCTCTTAGTTATATCCAACCGTCAAAGAGTATAAAATTTGTTATCAAGCGTACTGCCAAAGCCGTGCCGCTACACGATTTAGCGAACCGGTACGGTACCGCTTAGAAACCGAAAAGGGGTAAGGTTTAATAAAAATTCCTTAATCTTTCCAAGTATCCAATTACCATCAGGCGTGATTACAGTCAAGGGTACCTTGTAATGGAATAAAAAAACATCATCGCCGTCAACCGAAGACATCCACTGCTGGACATAGATCTCCTGTAGCCTACAGGAAAGATCGTGGGTCTGGAAGGCCCTACAGGCTGTAGGGCCTTCCAGACCCACGATCTTTCGGCGTCCGAATGCAGCAGCTCCTTGCGACTTGTTTGATGTCGTCTGTCCACCTTGTGGTACATTATGGTGCTACATTATGTTATTCAAAAACCCGCAACAAAATCGGTCCAGTAGCCTGGCGGTTGAATCGGGGACCTTTAACCGTAAGATCTCTAAATCTAAAATTGAAGAACTAATGCCGATGTGATAGTTTTTAAGAAAAATTATAAGACATAAATAATCCAAAACGCTACGTATGTAGTGTGATTGATGCCTAATATATTATTAAGTTCTCTTTCTTCGCAGATTGTTATGATAACTGATGTTTAACTACACATAAACCATTTAATCTAGCCATGACGAATATTATTTTATTAATCTGTTACTCTAACTACCAGAGAAAATTGTTTATTTATTATCTCACTATAATCTCCAACAGCGAATAAAATATGCAACAAATGAAATATTAAAAATAATAACGAAATGCAAACCAATTTTTCATGCAGTCGAAGTTTAAAATAAATTTTGTAATCGTAACACTTACCTACTGTAATAATTGTATTGGAATAAAGTATGTGATGATGTATTTAGGGTATATATTGCATCAAAAATTTGCACCTCAATTTATACAATAATTAATTTAGCTGTAGGATTCCCTGGTGTGGTATTGAGCCAGTATATTAATTTATGATCACTGCAAATTACGCGCCATTCACAGACTGTTAATCAATTTATCAGCATGTAGTTAAATGAAGTAAAATTATGAGTTTATTAACAGTTTTAAACTTCGTCTATGAAGTTATCACGTTATAATCAAATACTGTCATAAAGTGGTAAGTATTTGAGAAATGGTTTTGTATTCTGCCGATTCTTGTTACAAAAAGTGTTTTGTTCAAAGTTTGGACTTTCAACATTGAATAATAGCGCGTGTTCACGCCAATACGCGGGTGACAAGGCAGGCGCGCTTCCGAAATATTTTCGGAGATATTAAACTTATAAAAAAAAATAATGAAACACGAGTAGGTAGTATCTATTGTGATATAATGATGCTATGTCTACTTTATACTTTGTACATAGTATCATTATTAGTATCATTATCGATAAAGCTTTACATACGATGCGTTGACCTAAGTCATTAACTCAATGGGTGACCGAATTTGCTTTGCCAAAGACCTTTATCTTGCATTTAACAGAATACTTTAGCTTTCGGTTCCTATTATATCTGACTTTATATACCAGAAGATAAGAAAGGTTATAACATGATGATAACGTAGGTAATCGTTAAGAGAAGAGAAATTTTATGATAGGTAATATTCATGAGTATAATCTTGGATGAATAAATACTCGAGTATAATATCAAGATTTCAATTCATTTCACATGATTTGCATAGACATGTTATAATGTACTAATGTATGTACTAATAGCTGATACTCATGACTTTGTCCGCGTGGACTTAGGTTTCTAAAATCCCGTGGGAACACTTTAATTTTTCGGGATAAAAATAAGCCTATGTCAGTCTTTAACAACGTATATCCATGCAAAAATCATACTACATATATTTATATATACATATACCATTGATACTTTTCGACGTGATTGAAGGACAAACCAATAAAGTAACAAATAAATAGCTCGTACCTACACTTTTGCATTTATAATATAATAATATGAGTAGTATGAATTTTATTATTAGTTATTTTGACGTTGCTCAGTGAACTTTATTGAGCTACGCTTTGTAGACTTGCTACGTAGTGCTACGGTTGTTGGAAATGCTTAGAAAACCTTAGATATATTATACTTATAGTTTTTAGTTTATTGATCTAGTAAAGAAAACAACTTCGTCATAGTAAAAATATACTACTACGAGTACTACGAAAAAAATTAAACGAGCCCACTTTATGACTAACAGATTTTGCTGGAGAAATCAGACAAGTTTAAAATAAAGTCACGTTTAGCCGTATACATCTATGCGTTTATACAACTTGTTTAAATATTTTTTTATTAAACCTTATGTTAAAATAGGTTTTTTTTTGACGAAAAAATGAGATAGAAGAATTAGTAACCTGGCTTAAATTGTTTTTTTTTTTTAAAAGCCTGAAGGCTTAAGAATTCAAAAGTTTCAAGGAAAATAAAAAGGTCTCTTCAGCAGTCTCAAGATTTGAAATAAATCTTTTAAAACAAAATTGCTTTAGAGAGCAGAATTCACGAGGGTCAAATTTAATTGAATTTCCTTATCAGGATCGAACGAACCACAAATTATCCACTATCTAACAAGTTACGTAGATATTTAGCGTAGAAAAACGAAAAATCATTTTTAATGATTCGTAGTTATATATTTTCGGAAAACCTATTTATGTCCTACGGATTGTCGGTTAGGGGATCTTACTTTAGAATTAGATTCTACTTTTCGTTTCACGTGACATTGTCTAAATAAATAAACGCAAACGGATCCGCATGCAAAACAAGTCTCAAGTGAAAAACTAAAATGCATTCCGTGAACAGGCCAGCTTTACATGTCATTTCATACTCACCGAAGCACAGCGATAAGCACTGCTGATGATTTATATTGTTATAAAATATACATTTTGAATGAATTAATTCTCATTGTTTTAAACATTTTATGTCACCGATAGTAGGGTTGATTTTTTTTTTCAGCTTGAGTTCGAGTTTTTTTTACGTATTTTTGCAGTCGTAACGCGGTTCGCAAAACAACCGTACCGTAGTTCGGCCTCCCGTAAACTGGAGCTCGTCTGGAACGTAACTGAAACAACTGTCTTCATAGATGCAGTTCGCCCGTCGACCGAACTCACAGCCTTTTATTAGACTATAGATTCGAATTTTCGGAGGCACAAACTCCTTCTAAATGGTGAGATTTAGAAGGAAAAGCGTTAAAGTTCATCATTTGTTTTCACTGAAGATTTCTTTTATTGAGGAAGGGGCTCAGTGCCTTGTGTTTTGGCAATTTCCTATAAGAATACAAATATTAAAATGCTAATTATTTTATTTTATTAACAGACTAGATAATACCGAACGATAAAATTCCACAGCTAAGTAATTAAGTTTTTTAATTTGAAAGACCTTTTTTATGCTCTTAACTTGTAATTAGCTGCGTTAATAGATTTCTTGTAGAGTTTGCTTGCGATGAAACTTGAAAGACGGTCTCTCTGGCTTACTTTTTCTACTTTACATAACAAAAGATTAAAGGTCGATAATATTTTATGAAACATATAATACGACATAACATAAAAGCAAAAATAAATAAATTAATATATGAACATTCAGAAGAATATGAATAAGAAATGTAAACGTTCCCTAATTTTTTATTGAAAATTCTTAGTATTCTTTCTCCGTTGAATGTTACAGAAAAACTTACATGCAAATAGCAAGTTTTTATTTATGTTGCGAGTCAGTCAGTTTTTCCTATTTTATATATAAACAGAAATAGCAGAATCTTTACTAATATGAAAAGGTTGTAGTCAAGCGCACCTAAAACTTAACCTCCACGCATATCGCTCCAATAACGGAGCTCAGTATAGCGAAAGTATCAATATATTTCTATGTTAATGGCCCTAACGACATACACGATACATCGTAATAGCTCCTTGTATCGGAGAAACGTACGCCTAATGATTATAAATAGCTTTCCGTAGGTAGGTATCACATGTTATAGAAAAATTGTATACTTTGTGTTTATTCACTACATTCATTACATTCGGATGGACGGACGGACGGACCCAAAATTAAGTATTTTGGGTCCGTCCGTCCGTCCATCCCTCAATCAGCGGGCTGTATCTCGTGAACTATAATAGGTAGAGAGATGAAATTTTCACAGGAATTGTATTTCTATCGCTGTTATAATAAAAAACAATAAAAGTTTTCAAATGAACGCTATGCAAATTAAACTTATTCAAAAGTGCTCTACGATGATGTGGAACCCTTCGTGTGCGAGACCAACTCGCACTTGACCGATTTTTCTCTATTAACGGAAATATACACTGGAACTTATGGGATTTGAAAATGTACCTTAGTACTTACATAGATTACTTAGATTTCTGTAATCTTAAACGAGTGCGCCGAATTGTTCCTGTACCTATCTCCTAGTTTTTTGTAGAATTTTTTAGATTTATGGTTTACGCATCCAAACTTTCCAAAATATATTCATCAAATCATTAAAGAAAATAAGTAAGTATCTCTAACATTTAGAGCAACATTAACTAAACTGTTGGATATAAGGCGGCACAAGGAACAACAAGTTTAATTATTGGTTGTACTTAATCGGCCAAAACAGACAAATATGCATGATATAACGTACAGCATACAATATGTGCCACCAGCCTTGCCCCTATTAAACATGCAAAAAAGCAAGCAACATATATACGACGCACCAGTATCACAAAACACCACGCAAATCTTCCAAAGTAAACTCAGCATATTATGTTTCCCTACGACACCGGAGCATCCTCAGGAAATGTTGAGTTGCAAAGTAACTTTGCAATAATTGTGCCTGCAATAGCGAATTAAGCTTTGTATTGTGTAAACTAAACTATTCAATGGAAGTTTGTTTTACGGTCACTGATGTTTCTATTGACATCGGCGACAAGCACACATTCCTTTAACACTTCTATAGTTATTCTGAATACTGTGTGTGTGTAACTGGTACCTACGGAGTATTGAATTACGTGTCTATCAATATCCTTTTGAAGTGTCACAGCAGGCCCAGGCTCAAAGCGTACAGACAATACAAATGTGTGTAAACGTTTCCTGAAACACAAAAATAAATTCAATTTGGAGATAAACTCAACACGTATATCTTCTAAAAGCCTTTCGTTTTATGAGTTTTAGCTTTTCTCTTCACTGAGAAGGCAATTTTACTTATAAATTTATTTTTTCTCAAGACCTTCAAATTTTAAATAAATAAAGAAAAAAATGTTAACGTATGAATTCTGACTTTTAGGCGTATCATAAACTAAAGGCCTAGAGGTAGGTAAACTGGTCGAATATTCTTTTGTAAATCGCATAATAGATCTAAAACTGTATGACTATCATGTGTAGATAATTCTTAGCAAAAATATGAAAGAAAACCCTTTTATATTGGGTACGTTTTAACTATAAATATATTCATGTACATTGTACATGAATGCTACATTTGTACACTTTCAACTAAAGCTTTGCTTAGTATAAATCCGAGGTTCAATGCATAGAGGCATAGTTGTACAAATATTTACGAATCTGTATTGCATTCGAAACGCCTAGGGAATTTCATGTTTATTTTTCACTTGCCCGTTGTTATAAATGTTCACCGGCGTTCAGGCTTAGAATTCAATTTGCATATATCCATGTGCTCCTGTCAGATTTTCGGGAGCTGCTTTTGCAATAAATTCCCCTTAGGGAGTAATGTAAAACTGAATTTGCGAGCAATTCGTATTGGAACACTATGGCACATGTATTTCGTGAAAAATGTTTTCAGTTACTTTTTATTTAAAAATGGCAAACGAAAAATTGTAGATAGATACGTTTTCAACTTTAGATATAGGTATATTCAAATGCGCAATCTTAACTGAAAGGCCGGTCATCGCGATTTTTAAGTCAAGGTGCAGTATGAAGTTTTTACTTTTATGAAATGCAGAGCAAATGCCGACGACGCGCAATCTCAGGAACGCGTTTTAGATACGTTAATTCCTAACTGTAGGTATTCAACTTCTAGAAGCCGCGTAGACACGTTGCCGTCGCATGTTTTATATACAGTAGTCTCCCTTGTCGCCTTTACAACAATGTTTGAATACAAATAACAATTATAAGATTTATAATATTATGTTCACATTGTTCAAAAAGTCCTAACAAGAATCTGAAAATGTTGTTTTGTAAAACTTTTAAAGAAGAAGTAGACTGCGTACTATATGTACCTAATACATAAGATGTATATATAATGTATTCAGCTCTCGCTCTGTCTTGTAAACAGGGTCAAGGGTGTTTTGGTAAAGCTACACATCCGGTTATTATCCCGGCCGAATTTTAAGACGAAAGCTTCTGGTTACTTCACTCACAAAATATGAAATAATGTTCGCTAGCATTACGAAGTTGTGAATGAAGTTAGAACTTGGATGAATGAGGGGGAATTTAGAAGCTGCCAAAGTCATTCTATTAGCATTTCATGGTATCACTCATTGATATCGGAGGAACCTCTCATTTACGTCGAAGGATGGTATCAATCCTCATCCTAATCCTAATAATATTATAAATGTAAAAGTGTGGATTTTTGGATATTTGTTACTCAATCACGCAAGAACTACTGGACGGATTTGGCTGGAAAAGGAGATAGATTATACCCTGGGTTAACATATAGGCTACTTTTTATCCCGGAAAATCAAAGAGATCGACGATCGAGACGAAGTCGCGGGCATCAGCTAGTATAAATGCGGAAGTGTGTTTGTTTGTTAGTTTGTCGGTTTGTTTTTAAATCAACGGAGCAACGGATTGACGTAATTATTTTCATGCTTTATGTAATTAAAGACCTGGAGAGTGACATAGGCTGTTTTGTATCTCGGAAAAAGACGGATTTATGCAGTTTCCACTTTCCAGTTAACGTTGGTTCAGTTTAATTTTAGCTCCCTTTGATGTTACGGAGATAATACCTAGGTGTTAAACTCGTCAGTCATCACTGCCATAATCTTTGACAGAGATGAGAGCTTTTAACACCACAAAGGGGAGCTGGAAAATCAAACAAAACAATATCGCGTATCGTTCAGATCTGAACAATTTTCTGTAATCTCTAAAGCCTATTTCGTTGTTCACTGGCTTTTTTAAGCTCTACCGACTCTAGCAATTTGGTTGGAAATTGACATTGCTTGGAGCCGAAACAATTACGGAGTCTATTAGAGTTTTACAGCGAAATAGTTTTTTTTAGAAAATAGTTTTTTGTCTTAGAAACTTCTAAATGATATATATATTTTTTTATAATACCAATGAAAATATCGATAGTTCTTGAGGATAGAATAGGAATGTACGATTTATATTGGGGTTTTGATCCCTTTTTGGGTCCGATTTTCGGGGTCATGTGCGTTTTAAGCAGTTAAATATTATGTACCTACTTAGTTACTCTTACGGTGAAAGAAAACACAGTAATAGTATTGCATGTGTGATAGTTCTCCAAAATTTTCTTATGTGTGTTAAGTCTGCCAATCTTCACTTGGCCAGCGTGGTGAACTTTGGCCTAAACTCTCCTCATTCAGTGAGGTGACGCGTGCTCAGTAGTGGGCCAACGATGGATTGAGATGATGATGATAAATCTCAACTTAATAAATAGGTATGTTTTTACACTTTATTCAAATTTATATAGGAATAAATTCAACACTGAAGTATACAATATTTAAAATCTACAAGTACGAACGTATTCTATTAAATTCGTAGCAATATTGTATATCTACTACAGAGCCGCGTCAGCATACCGAGAAATTAAATAAAAATGTTAAGTATATCAAAATGTGATCCGTGGTTAAAAATACACATGTCTATGAAAAGAAAACCATAAAGCCACATTTCTATTTGAATACAAGAATGCACATTGCAGTTTCCTGTATCAATATGTATATACAAGAGTTGCTTCACCTACTTGTAAATGTATGTGCTTTGTGGAATGAAAACGCGTAATAGTATTATTGGACACTGATAGTTAGCAAGCATTCTAAATTTAAAATGATTTACAGAACATACATGATACACGAGTTGTGCATCCTCAGGTATATTTAGGAATTAACAGTTTGTTATCACATCATCCTACTCGTCAACAGATAGATGTAGGTCTCTTGTACCTATGTAGGGTCTACTTAGTGGGAGGTCTGGTAACCCTTGGGTCTCCAATATCTATAGATTTTCGTCCTATGTGCCTTGCCAATAGCTTAGCAACCGATTGAGTTATGTCGATTGCTCTGGGTCTTCTACTGATCACCTTATTTCTTATTTGATCACGTAAAAAACTCCAAATATATCTTTCTATATCGCTCGGTAAGTGAATCTGAGTTTTTTTACTCCATACTCCATAGTTAGCGACCATAACTCGGATCTATATTACGTCAAAGTTACTGCTAACACACACTGTTCAAAGACTTTGATATTAAGCAATATACTATTGGTACACAAGTTATCAAGGAGTCGGTTATATTTAGTAGATACTGCCTTCTATCTGTTGCTATTACTAAATACATAGACCCGTATCAGCTGGTCGGCTTACTTTGTAGTTATTTCGGTGTGGTTCCGTCGTCATTGGAGTTTCCACACAGTATATACCTATATTTGTAAATACGCACAAGAGTTCATCGCTCGTAGAGATTCACAGTCCATGCTTTCAGCCTTTTCAGCGTTATCGATTTGCTCTTTTCGGAATTAGAGCACAGATTGGGGCACGGATCCGAGAACATCTTTGGGCCTATTTATTTTTACTCGATATTCAACTTTAAAGCCGAGAGATAGGTTTTAAAACATTTTTAAATTTATTCGATGACAAGTGAACCCTTGACTATGATTTCACTGGTATGATAGGATACGTAGGTACGGCAGTTTTACTAAACCCGTTCCCCTTATCGGATTATCCTTTTTTGTAACAACGTCCAATTTAGAAAAATAAATATAAATTCCGAAATAGCCGAGAATCGTTAACAGGACGATATAAAACAGTAATATCTTAAAATAATTATATATTTTTAACCTGGTAAGTTTTAATTATGTAGAATTTTCGGTTCTAAGAGAATTAATAAGGCGCTTTAGCTAATAGTGACGTGATCATGTCTAGAGTCTGCGACTGTTGACATAAGAAAAGTTTCCGACCAACTTATCAAAGAGAGAGTCTGTGAAATTCAAAATTACTTTGTTCATGTTTATTCAAATTGACTTTGTATTGTGTATTCAATATTCATGTACACGGGCAGAACTAAAGAAACCAGTCAGATATTTAACTCCCTTAAATGTTGTGTGGACAACATACCTGGCTCAGTGGTGAGCGCTGTGCTGTGGTCTTATAAGCGGGAGGTCCCGGGTTCGAGTCCATGGGTGCAATAAAAATGCCATATCCCTTTTAAGTTAGCCTGCTTCCATCTTACACTGTATCATTACTTACCACCAAGTGAGATCGCACTCAAGGGCTAACTTTTAACGGAATTAGCCTTTGTAGTAGTAGTGTATGAACATTTTACGGTCACTCATAAAGATGTTATATAAAATAAACAAGCCTCACGAGTTACGACATGGTATGGAGGAAATTCACTTGCCACCGCGACTTTATATCTAAAAGCGCTAATAAATAATTTTGAAAAGTTTTGAGTAGTATACTATAACGTTTTATTCAAGTTTACATCCGATAGAATAAATAGCTGAATTTTCTTTCTTTTAGGTATGAGTTAGCACTGGACTGCAATGTCACGGGTGGTAAAATTAATGATGCACTCTAGGAAGGAAATGGGCTAACGTGGAAAAATAAAATAAAAAATAAATAAAATTAAAATCGACATCAATAACCACAAACACTAAAAAGTAAAAAATACTTTAATTTATTACCGATTATATTATTATGTATGCAAGAGTTAATGTAGTTCTATGAAATGATTTATTTGTTTTTTAAAATAGGTCTTTTTACAAATTATGCCGCGGGCCCTAAATTAAGTTTGCAAAACCTGTATCTTAGGGTCCCCGCTCTTCCTTCTTCGTCTTTCACAAAACAAATACTTATTTTAAACAAAACAAAATTTAGAATAAGTACAAAAATTAAATCAAATCAGTTTACTTATGTTTTTTTTGGAAATTTCCACGGGATCAAGACTTATGCGGGTTAAATCGCGGGGCGCAGCTAGTATAGGATAATTTTATTAATTTTCTCTAATGTATAACTTTGCTTTTTTTATTTTCATCTTTCATAAACCAAATAAATGCCTAAGTGAAGAGGTTAACGAGCTCATTAGCGTTTTCAGTTCAACAATCAGCAAGTCCCGGGGTAGGTCACGATGAATGGCGTTACTGTAAAATTTACTATTCTTTGCCATTAAAAAAGAATGAGTAAGCTTCACCGTTGCTTAGTTCATTGTTTAACACTGGTTCAAACTTTAACAGGCTCAATAGCTTCGAATAAAGTTCGGAATGAAATCCGAATAGTCGACAGTTCACTCACCTATTCATCATCATCATCATCATCAACCCATCGTTTTCTTACTACTGAGAACGGGACGTACCTACAATAAGTGGGTTTGACCATAGTCTATCACGCTCTCCAAGTTTGAATTTGCTGACTATAACCACATTATTCTACAACATTAGCCTTTGTTACACATCGCGCGTAATATGTGCAAAACTGTACAAAAAGCGGCCAAGTGCGAGACAGACTCGCGCACCAAGGGTTCCGTACTCGGGTAATTTTTCCGACATTTTGCATGATAAATCAAAAACTATTATGCATAAAAATAAATAAAAATATGTTTTAGAATATACAGGTAAAGCCCTTTGATATGATACCCCATTTGGTATAGTTATCTTACTTTGAAAATTGAAACACATTTTAATTTTTTTTTTAATGCTGTAACCATAAATTACTTGATTCTAGGTCAACGGGAAGTACCCTATAGGTTTTCTTGACAGACACGACGGACGAACAGACAGACAGACAACAAGTGATCCTATAAGAGTTCCGTTTTTCCTTTTGAGGTACGGAACCCTAAAAATTGTCAGCGCGAAATAATTATTACATTTTAAGAAGTGCGTCACATATTTTTGTATTTGGCTAGCCCTCCACACAGTCTCAATAATTTTTATTCCGAAATCCTGAGATTAATATGTCACTATTTAAATAAAACGGGAAGCTCAGACCATCTTTCATTCCAAGAAGGCTCAATGTGCAAATAGCGGTTGTGTCTTGAAATTAAATTACAGTCTCGCAATCAGCAAGTGATACAGTCGCAATATACGGGTAGAGTTCACTTGGTGCTTCCTTCAAATGAAATATCTAAGTAATATTCGTTGATTTGGAGTCTCATTGCTTAACCGTTTAGGAGATGAACTGAAATCCGAAAGTTATTTCTCTATTAGATGATGCTCGATGCTTCACTTGCGTGGATTTAGGTTTTCTATAATCCCATGGAAACTCTAATTTTCCAAGATTAAAAGTAGTCAATGTGCGTTTCCGGGATGCAACCCATCCCTGTACCAAACGTCAAAAAACTTAAACGGATGGGCTTTTAAAAATCCCGTGGGAATTATTTTCCGGGACAAAAAATAGTTTAGATTAGATAAGATTATTTATTAATTCCAAAATGCCGATGTCTGTGTCCAGGATGCCAGTTATTTCTATGCCCGTCAAAATCACTTAAACGGATGAGCCATGAAAAGCTATAAGTAGACAGACAGACACACTTCACATTTAGAATGTATAGAAATATGGATTAGTCACAGAGAGAGATGGTATGGATTCCTAATAACCAATGCTTAAATAATTCATGCATTCAAACTGAGAATAGAAAAGTCAATGACCCCTATATAAGTTTCAACTGAAACACTTAAAAATACGATTTAATTTTCATTAGGTATGCTTAACGATTTTTTTCCACATTATTTAACTAACCTAATGACAAAATCTATTGAAAACTAAATGTTGAAAATATTATTCCAGCTCACATTACGAAACAACATGGCGAAAAGTCATTCCTATTCTTAGTTTAAACGCATTAACTTAGCAGCTGATAGGTTTCGCTCTTTGCCGCTCCTTGCTCGTGTTCTTTGATTGTTTTCTCTTTCTTTGTGTTCATTAGTGAAGTAACAGCCAAAGCACAAATTGGAAGAATCTTCTCGAAGTCACTTGAATAATTTCAGTCTTAAATACAAGGAGTGTCTACTTTAAACGTGACACCTCTCAGCAAGTTTGTTCAGTTTTGCCAGCTCTCATCTACAGCGGCGGACTATAATTTTCTGAGGCCCGAGGCGCATGGAGACTCCCTGAAACGACCCTACTAAGATCGGGAAGGTTCACTAATTAGAATAACTTTTTATTTTTGCTCTCACTAATAATATAAAATAGGTAAGGATAATTTTACCTTTAATTTGCTGCTAAATGCTTATACTTACTCATAGTTAAAGCGAATTGGAAATAAATACATAATACTACATAATTATTAATATCGCATTGCTTACTAGGTATATTGCATCTTGAAATGAAAGCGCGAAGGAAGCGAGTGCGAAAAATACAATAATTGCTTTATAGTTTGATTTTTCTTTAATTTTTATTTTATCGTGGGCCTATAACTCCAATCGGAAAAGGGGTCTGTCTCCAACTCTTGCCTCAAGTACACTAGCTGATGATGATGCTGATGACCATAGTTACAACTTGCAATCTATGCAAAAAATCATTTTTGAATATTGAATTTTGAAAAAAATTACGCCGATCCGTTTGCAGCGTGATTAAAGGACAAACCAAGAAATAAACTAAAATACACACCTTCGAATTTGTAAAACGGGTAGTGATAGTTCAGGCTGATCGATTTGGGTTTCAAGATTTGGTGGTCCTCTAGAATTGGAGGCCAGAGTCTTCATCCGCCACTGCGCAACTAAGCCTTAGTATCTCCTCAAGGCGGCTTGAGTCTTACCTGAATAGGCTTCCTTGACTGAAGAAGCATTGAATATGAATAGCGTCTCTCTCAAATATTAAATTCCGCCTTTGTATGTAAGGCTTTGTATTGTTGTATTTTGAGATATTGTTACAAAATATTTTTAGCTTCTTTTGAGAAAGAATAAGGCTAAGAAGAAGAAACTATTTATTTATTGGTTTGGTTGTGAATACACAGTCCAATTTTAGTGTTACTAGTGATCTAGGTTTTAACTATTTTCTTAGCCTAAGGCTTACGAGTACAACACAAACTCTGGTCCAAATTAAATTTGTAAATTATTGACAGTTCTCGAATGGTTCACGACAGTTATCAGGAATTATTATCACAAAGCTTGTCCGCTGTCGGATAAGATCGAACTATTCCACTTTCGGAGTGAGCAAGTTTCGAGGGCACGGAGTTCTATTTCGGGAGTATTACAAATCTTACTTCAGACGCGCTTCGCATTTCTCCATACAAACGTAATTACGCTTATTTCAGACCAAATTTTGGAGCAACTTGGTGCGTAAATAAACCATGTAAAAAAACAACAGAACTGCAAAACTAATGGCTTTAAGGCAAACTTTAATTAATTGCCACCTGAGTGCTTTCCTTTCCTTGTACGTATATATCTATACCTAGATGTATAAATGTATGAAAAATGTAAGATCGTTAAAGTAAAGTATATGAAAAAATGTATTGTGAAATTAGAAATTGATTGAATAGATCTAAAAAATAGTTTCCAACTCTCTCTATCCTTTCTTATTAACTCACAATAACCAAAAATATAATTGCAAATGTAACCGAAAACCTATGGATACTTTGGATTTCCTGATTCTCTAATGTTGGTAAGAGGATTAAGCTGTGACAGTGACAAAGTGAGTGTCGTACCGATAGATTAGTTTAGCCAGCTAATCCTCTTGTTTGTCACACTCGCGTATCAGTGAATAGGTTATTATATAGGACGATCTTATTCTTAGGTAATTATTAAAAAAATATTAGGTTATAGCGATTTGCAATAATTATGCAAATTTTTGAGTCTACTCTACAGCTCATATAGTGATAGGTATCTCTTTGTTTGAAGACGATGCCTTTTCAAACAATGATAGGAGTTAGTATAACACGAGC
This sequence comes from Maniola jurtina, assembly GCF_905333055.1. NCBI lineage: Eukaryota > Metazoa > Arthropoda > Insecta > Lepidoptera > Nymphalidae > Maniola > Maniola jurtina. Next base: position 10,616,935 of record NC_060032.1, read on the forward strand.
TCACAAAGCGTGAATAACTAATTTTGCTGGAGCAAACCCGTCACGTACCTATCTCCTAAATGATCTTGCTTATTATAACAGTAGCTTTTTGCCAAGACTTCTCCCACGTGGATCTAGGTTTACATAAGAGCCTTTTAGAAGTATTTTGATATTAAAATAAAAAGTAGCTAAAGCTTTGTGCCTCGTGAATGAAATTTGTTTACTAGAAGTAATTCAGAGGAGAAGAAGTGACAAAAAGCGTGGTAACCACTGTAGTCTTATAATGGGAAGACTGGGGTTGTATTCTTAGCCGGAGCAATTGCAAATTTATAATTTCTAAATTGTTTTTGATATGGTCTACTGGGAGGCTTCGGCCGTAGCACCCTTTCCCTACCGGCAAAGTCGTGCCTTCAAGCGATTTAGCGGTAATGATACGACACCGCATACATACCTACCCGCATAGATACCTACCAATTAGGGTTATAGGTTACATAAAAATTGTCATACACCCTCCAGATAAGTCTGCTTCCGAGAATGCGTCATCACTTACTACTTAAAGATATGGAATATTTTAGAATCATAGTAAGCATAATATAGCATTGTATTGTGAATTTTATTTTTAAATTCATTACTTACTTTTTTGTTCACAAATCCTTAATAAATAATCCCTTTTCCCAGTGGATGATACCTACAGCTTTTTCCTCGTTATCTCAGCTGAATAAATAAGTGTTTATACCCATTTTAGAAAAAAGAAAGCGCTTTTATTCAAATCATTTTTAAGGTACGGAACCTTAACTCGAAGGATACTAACGGGACCCTATTACTAAGCTTCCGTGCTTCCGCTGTCCGTCCGTCAAAAATTAATATTTCGAAATGGCAGCCATGTAAAAAAAATTAAAAAGTACATAATCTTGGACGATTGTAATGGTACCCTTCGTTTGCGAGTTTGACTCGCGCTTGACTGATTTAAATAACTTGTAACTAAACTTGTAACGTTGTAAACAACAAAAATGCTGAAGTATCAATAGGGCACCACAAAAAATACTCTTAGGTACAGTAAAAAGTTCTACTACGATATCTAAGTCTGGGTATTTTCAAAGTTTAGAATCAACGATGGATCATGGAATTTGTTCCGAGTCATTAGTATGAGATTTTACATTTCACCAACGTTGATAGAATTCGAGAGTCGGCACACAATAACCTCAGAGAAATAGGGTGGACCTAAAGATCCTTTTTTTAAGCAGGCCGGGCTCACTTGGTCATCATAATATGACCCGAGATGCATACCTTTGATCTCTTCTGTGATATATAAGAACAAAAATCCAGTACTCCTGATTATAATTTCACAATTTTTTCACTTGTGGCGCTAACTGTATGCATGTATGCAAAAAACGCTGAAATATTTCAGCTCGAATAACAACGTTGGCGAGCTGTATAGTCTTATACTAAGCCTACAGTAGACAAACGTATCTCTCTGTGGTAAACTGGTAATACTGATAAGTAATGATTACAAAAACGTGTCGGATTCTGAAAGTCTTTGTTCCGAAAATAAAGGACTTCGCAAGTGTAGCGAATAGAAGTGATTTTCCGAGCCGTTTTCCGGGTCGCTAATTTACAGAAAACGTTGTGGGTAACGTAAGTACCTACTTTAGCATCAGATTAAATAAATCCTTTGAACATTTTACTTTCTCTATGTCTCGAATCTTTTTATATGTTTCTGAGAACGAAATCCTCATGTTGAACCAATTTCCTACTTACAACTAGAAACATTTAAAATGGCAACTTATACGTATTTTTTCTTATAAGTCAGAGACAAGTTTCTGGTAATTAGTTTAGTCTCTATGTCTAACAAAGATACTTAGGTTCCGCGCGGACTGCTTGGATGAAAATATCGGCGGGTAACTAATATAAGTAGTAAGATATAAAAATAATTTTCGTTTTTTTTTTCTGTCCGACCAAAGATGAATTTTTATCAGTAGTAATAGTATATATGTTTTTGTTATGTTCATTTAATTATGATAGATTTCTTTCTTTAGATATCCATATTTTATATTATCAATGTACGTCACCTAAATTCTCCTTTGATCTTTAAGATCAATTCTTTTGCTGACAAGTTCATTATAGTTTAGTAGGTAATAATAATTTTTAGGCGCATTGATGTAAACATGGGAATGAGCTCATACTTCATACATAAATCATTATTCTTCTATAACGGATTGTGTAATATCTCAAACGACTTCTTATTTTAGTTTTTAAAATATTTATAATTTATTGTGGCTAATGTTTTCTTTAAAGCAATATTTTATTGACTGTGACCAACAGTTTTATTGATCGTAGATTAGTATTAACATAAATTCTTCATTTTTAAAACACTAGATTTAACTAACCACTCTTTATAGATCGTAAAACTGTGGTTTAACTTTTGCACTAAATCATCTGCAGATAGATTTTAGACTGCAAATTGAAAAGAGAATCCAGGAATATCACTTTAAGTTCATTAACCGGGAATATTTATGCCAATAAAACATTAATTAAGTTAAGTTTAACTGTACCAGAAAAAAAAGCAGGGTTGGTAAAAGGCAATGAAACGTGCAATTTATAACGAATGATTACACGTGAATTGGAGCAGATGGCTTGGCACTGAAATAAAATTAACACGAAACACGACACAGGGTGCGGGACGCGGGGCGCGGGAGATTTACAAGGGGTCGTCAGATTAAGAGTGCTTTCCATGATCGCATCAAGTACTTAGAGCGTGAGTAGAGTATACTATTGCAATCAATATTTACGGGCAGGACATATTACTCAAGAGCGAGATGCGTGATGTTACGAATCAACGTTACTATACTATTTTTTTTTTGCAAATTAATTAATTAAAAAAAAAAAAAGTAAAAATGTTTCAAATTATTATAAGGTGAAATTCGCCTCGTCCAATAGTTTTACTATTGTTAGTTGTTTACATAGTTTATTTACGCACGAAGTTGCCACATTTGGCTTAAAAAACATGCTTAAAATAGAGATGTTGCAAGTGCCCTAACTTGCCAAATAAATATAATTTTACTGTATTTATTGCTTTGGGGCATAGACAATGGGGTATATAGATTAAAATCTGGCTTAGTTTCACATGTAGAACAACAAAGAATGGAATAATAAGTAGGCGTAATACGTTTAGATGGAGAAGAGCGTAAGAAGTGTAACCCTAAGGTTTCGAGCAAACTGGGTTTATGGATTATGTACCATCCAGCAATTACTGTGCCTACATCTTACACAAGGATTTGAGAAAATACGAGTAGATGTACGGTATCAATATAATGGGGCTGGGCAAAATACATAGAAGTACTTTGTTTTAAATTAATTATTATTATAACTCAAAATTTAAAAAACCCCCGATACAAAAATCTCTACAAGAAAAACTAGAAAAGAGCTGATAACTTTCAAACGGCTGCGCTGAAGCGATTTTCTTCGATTATAGCTCAGAACACTCTCAATCAAAGCCACCTTTCAAACAAAAAAAAAACGAAATTAAAATCGGTTCATTCGTTTAGGAGCTACGATGCCACAGACAGATTACACAGATACACACGTCAAACTTATAACACCCCTCTTTTTGGGTTGGGGCTAAAAATACAAATTATTAAATGCTTTTCGCATGTTTTTAAATACATTTACAACTCACTATTTGAATATAATAGGTATAATAAATACAAAATACCTTATTTTAAATATTTTAATTTAAAATACAAAATGTAAATTACAAAAAACTGCAATGAGGTGTCGAAACATAATGATTTACATAATCGTTCGTATGCTTAAACTTATAATTAATATTTTTAATTTTACACTGGTACACTTACCCTTCCCAGTATGTCTACATATATGTAATAATATAGGAGCTGGCGAACAAAACGCTGAAATTGCACGAAATAAAATTTCATACGTGAGGAGCAAAAAACTAAATCATATAGGTAACGCTTGCAAAACGGTACTGTAATTATATCGTTTTGATCAAATCACGAAATTTTAAGTTTGCATTCAATTTTACCACCGTTTTAGTCGTTTTAGGCCGTTTTGCTGGAAATGAGTTCAAGTTTGTACCTATTTAGTGATCGAAGTCGTGAACTTTGGACTTAATTTCAGTACCGTTTTAGGCTGTTTTGTCCATTCTGATATTGAAATAAAAGTATTTTTATCAGAAGTGTAATTATGCCGCTTTGTTCGCCAGATCCTCAATCAAACTAATCTATAACTACACTGGTATATTTTTCAACGTTCAATAAATTTTACGCTGATTTGCTTGGGCGCCAAAAGATAAGAGTTTGGATCTGTTGTAACAGAGTATGGCACGGCTGGCTCTACTCTGTATTTAAGGATCAGTTGAGACAAAGCTGCTCGCATTTGCATCATTCCATATCTTTTACCTAAAAAATGTAAGTTCATTAAAGTTATAACAAGTGTAAATTAATAATGTATAACATCCCCGACAAGTGAACTAGAAAAGAGTAACTAGAAAAGAGCTGATAACTTTCAAACGGCTGAACCGATTTTCTTGGATTATAGTTAAGAACACTCTCGATCAAGTCATCTTTCAAACAAAAAAAAAACTAAATTAAAATCGGTTCTTTAGTGACGATGCCACAGACAGATACACAGATAGGTACACACGTCAAACTTATAACACCCCTCTTTTTGGGTCGGGGGTTAACAAAACAGTAAAAATCCAACAGTATTAAAATATGCCTATTAGTCTTTTACTGTTATCATCATTATTCATCCATTTAACCGATTTTGATGAAATGTACCTACAGAGATAGTTCATATCAATTATTTTATTTTCCGGGATGAAAAGTAGCTTGTGTCCGTCACCGGTTAGTCTTTGTTTCGAAAAGTTAGAGTTCCACGGGATAAAAAAAACCCATATTCACGCAGAAGAAGTCGCGAGCTTCATCTAATTTTAAAATAGTGCGTGTTAGATGTGACAGAACATAAATATAAGGTAGGCTTCCGTAATCATGCCTATAAAAAACGCCCAGTAGGTAGCGACCAAAAACAAAAATAATTTATTTACAAACAAGGCTATTTTTTGTGTGATTTTTTCTCACTATATTTCTTGTTTGACACCAATCAGGTACACATTATCTTGGTCAATTACTTTAATAGCTAGTTAGTATAGAAAACCTCCTTTTTGAACCCTCTCTCACATCCCCTGGTTAAAACCATGAGCACAAGCGCATAAGTATTATCTACAATAGATGCGCCTCTGGTTTCAACACTTGAAGAATATGTAAGTATTAACGCATTAAAATGTTACCTATACAAATCCGTGGTCCTTCGCCAAAGGCAATAAAGGTGTAGTTAAGGTTGTCACTCTCGGAGTAAGAATCGAAACGCTCGGGCCGCCATTCCATCGGATCAGGAAAATATTTCTCGTCGTAGTGTATTGCAAGTACGTTGACGAACACGGGGACACCCTTTTCTATTGTGACGTGGTCATCTAGTTTATATTCCTTCAGACAAACTCGATCCAAATATCCTAATGGAGGATATTTTCTCAAAGTTTCTGAAATGAATTATCATGAAAATATTTTTAGGATTTTAATGTTCGTTTGTTAAATATGTATTCTAAACAGAAACTGTTTATCATCATCAACCCATCGTCGGCTCAGTACTGAACACCGGTCTCCTCTTAGAAGGGTTTGGCCATAGTCTACCGCGCTGGTCAAGTGCAGACCGGCAGACAGCCCTCACCTTCGAGAACATTATGGGAAACTCTCAGGCATGCAGGTTTCCTCACGATTTTACCTTCACCGTTATAGCAAGTGATATTTAATTACTAATGATCATGGCTCCGAAAAGCTAGAGGCGTGAAACCGGGATCGAAATTCGAACCCCCGAACCCCCAACTGGGAGGCCGACTTCTTAACCACTAGGCTTCTACTTCAATAAAATTTTAATAAAATGTTTTTGTTCCATCATAACTTAAAATATATTTTATTACATTTTTTTATTTATTTGACAATCAGAAAGGAATTTATTTCTTTTTTTTTAAATAAAATGTGTTAAGTATATCAGTAACTTATAATTTAACCGTACCGTGAATGCATGACGTCATATACTTTAGTTCCAACAATTTATTATAGTCCAAAATATCCTCTCCATTTTCTTTTACTGCCATTTCGACTTCATTATAAAGTTTAGCCTGTAAAACATTTTTGTTATAGTTCTGGTTAGGAGTACTATCCCCACTTATATTGGTACCTTTACACAACTACTTTTTAATTACCATAAAAGTTTTAAGGGCGAATACTGGAAAAAATATTTTAAATGTGCCATCAGATATCTTATTTTTAACTTTAATTTAACAAAGATATTTAAGTTTGTTTTGTTTTGGATATTATTGTGTATGTACTAACTAGATTTCTATTTTATTAACTTGTCATTTTTGCTTTATTAAACAACATGTATGTATACTTAATTTCTAATTATTATATACAAAGTACAAACCTGTTCTTCCGGATGATAAGCCAATTCATGAAGACAATAACTGAGAGCAGAAGAGGAAGTTTCAACTGAACCAAAAATGAATGCAGCTGCTTGCGCCACCAATATGTCATCAGCCATTTCTACCGAGCAACGTACAAATTACAAATGGTTAAATGTTAATCTGATGTTAACAAAATGAGGCTTTCTGTAAGTGAAGCTGGAGTTCGGACGTGGCGCCGAACCGAAAGTGAGTCGTGTAAACAAATAATAAAAATCGCCGTTGTGTGCCAGCGCCGCGCCGCCTCTTTGCTGTATACTTAGTCGTTGCCGTGCTTTTATTATGTAGAAATTAGAATAGACCAAGTGGCGGCGTAAGGCCGGTGCGGGCGGGCGATTTTTACCCGACTACGGCAAAGCCAAAAGGAAGCGTGTGATTTTGGCAGTCTATGTATGTATGTATGTAGGTTTGTATTTTTGTAAGTGTGTAACGTAGCGCCTAAACTACTGAGCCGATTTTGATGAATAAAGTGTCAATCGCTTCGTTATTGTGCTCCGGATGACTTAAGCTACATTTTATACGAAAAAAATCGACCTGACGATTGTTACATCCAAAAGTTGGGGTCTTCAAAAAAAATTTTACTATTGTATCGAGTGGGATATCAGATGAAAGAGAAAAAAATTCTAAGTTCATAAATATAAATATAGCACAATGTTATTAATACCCCGAGCGACAGAAAAACAATTTTATAGTATATCTATCGCTATTTATCGCCGGTTCGCGGCCAGTAGTCGAGTTTTAGTGTTGTTTAACTTTATCTTGTTATTTCTTTACTTTCGGTCCATCACCTGGCCGGCGCCGGCTTCGTGTATAGGACGTTTTTTAAACTGCTTTAAAAACGTGTTAAGCATTTAATTTCAACTAAGTACAACTGTAAATTAAAAATTTATAACACCCCCGACAAGTGAAGGTTACAGTAACTAGAAAAGAGCTCATAACTTTGAAACGGCTGAACCGATTTTCTTGGATTATAGCTAAGAATACTCTCGATCAAGCCACCTTTCAAACAAAAAAAAACTAAATTAAAATTGGTTTATAAGTTTAGGAGCTACGATGCCACAGACAGATACACACGTCAAACTTTTAACACTCCTCTTTTTGGGTCGGGGGTTAAAAATGGAAATGAAAACTAAAATTGAGTGGTGCAAGTATTCTAAATCTTAATAACAGTGTTGTAACGCTGTCAGTACAATTAATAACATTAATTATGTATTACGTAACGATATGGCGGCCACAGTGGTCCTTTCTCAGTTTGTATGTGCGATACGTACGGGCAATAGACATCAGCAAAGTATGAATTCAGACCAAAACTTACCCTCAGTACTAGCTGGTAGTTCCAATTTTTCTCTTAAACTCAGTAAGTGACTCACCAAATCTTTATAGTGAGCGTTTTCATTTTTTTTACGTTCTTCGACAACGTTCCAAAATAACATTCTTAAATAGTTAGCTGCTTCTTCAGAAAAAAATTTCACTCTAAAAACAACAATATTTAAAAATATCCGAATCAACCAATGGATGATTTCATTAGTTAATAGCTCAACTGTATTCATCTGATTAGTATATTGTTATGTAAATTGCTATTAAAACTATTATTATTAAAAATAATTTGGATTTCATGGGGTTTAATTATATTTGTGCGGAACTCTCACTCTTTTTCAAAAATATAAGACGAAGTTACTCCTTATAACATTATTTAAGTGCCAGTGAAATTCCTGTCAAAATCGGTCAGCCATTTAAAAAATTAGCCAAAACAAATAGACAGACAGACAGACAGTTGAAAATTTTAAAATTGTTTTTTGTTATAAGTACCGCATATACTTTGAAAGTTTCATATGCATTTAGTAAAAAGCTGTAATTTTTACATTACAAACAGACACTGCAATTTTATTTATTTGCTTAGATGAATAACAAGTGTAAATTACACCCCCGACAATTGAAGGTTACAGTAACTAGAAAAGAGCTGATAACTTTCGAAAGGCTAAATCGATTTTCTTGGATTATAGCTAAGGACACTCTCTTTCGGCCAGCTTTCAAACAAAAAAAAACTAAGTTAAAATCGGTTCATTAGTTTAGGAGCTACGATGCCACAGACAGATAGACAGATACACAGAATTACAGATACACACGTCAAACTTAGAACACCCGTCTTTTTGGGTCGGGGTCAAAAAAGGATTCCGACGAATTGAGAACCTTCTTAAAGTTAACATTGAGGCACAGTGTGCATTGCACACTGAAAACCATATCGATGGAAAACTCCGAGTGTCTAACCGTCAAAGCATAATTAATTATTTTAAAAATGGACAATAACTATATTATTATGGCTCATAATTAACCATAGGTATGTTTTTTATTCTTTTCTATAACTTGTTTTCATAACCTTAATTTATTACCTTAGAACAACAGCTACTGCAGGCATGACAAAAATTGAGATAAATTTGAAGCCACGCCAGAATGTCCATTTGACCATGTGTCTTGTTATGTACCACAACGGTGAATTTTGGTTATTTAAAACACTGACTCGTATTCCAAAAACGGAGTAAGCTACTGTATCTGATATATACATCGAAAACAGTTCCTGGAAAATGTTTAATTAAAATAAGTCTTCTTCTTCTCTTTCTTGGGTCTTTTCCGCATTTAGACGTATTCCTAAATTTAAATAGATTCCTAAATTTTTAAGTTTTTGTAAAAGTAATATAAAACTATTAGTTTCAAGCATTATATTCGGGCAAAAAGTATGCTTATTTTTATGAAAAGGTTTAAATTTAGTGATGTTCAATAAATTTTACCTTTAGATTCACCGTCTTTTTGTTATCGATGTAATCTTGTTTGATCCTCAGCACCAATTCTTTTGCGTTAAAGTTCATAAGCTCAGTAATGCCCTTTAGACGCATAGGTGTGAACATGGGAGTGATCTCATTTCTTACATTCTTCCATAGTGGATTCTGTAACATTAAAATTAGTTTCAAATCATATTTTGGCTTTTATTTTAAAATTTGGGTTTTATTTGTTACGCCTATCGGTTGACAATTATTGTGATGATGACACAGAGTATTATCATTTTCAATTCTATTCTAATCATTCGTAGAAGGGCGCTGTTCTAGGAGTCTTTAGGAATCAATTAACAGGGCTCTCTCCGTCACTCGTTTCCACTCGTTTCATACAATCGTAGTTCCAATTTCATTTGAATATTAAGCAACCAAAGTCCATGAAAGTTTGCAGACATATTTTAGAAACTAATATCTGTGTCTGTGGTGTTTTAGATTTTCCTAAAAATATATAGTTTTAAAATTACAGGGGCTCAAAGATTTGTATGTAAATTTTAAAGACCGCGTAACTTTGAAACCGAATATTTTAACAGAAATCTGGAAAACCACAGACATAGATATTAGTTTCTAGAATATGTCTGCAAAATTTCATGGACTTTGGTTGCTTAATATTCAAATGAAATTGGAACTACGATTGTATGAAACGAGTGACGGATTGAGCCCTCTTAAATCCAGTAATAAAAAATGAAAAATAATATTTTCCAATGTTTGCGCTTTTTATCGAAAACAATGAATGTTTCAAAAAAACTATTTCACTCAAGGCAATCAAATTATACTTTTCTGGATAAATTGTAAATTACTCTCCAAAGATTTTTTAACAAAGATTGCTTAAATCTATGAAATGGGAAACCTTTTAAATGTTTTAAGAAATCAACGAGGATTACAAACGATTACAAACGAAAAAATTTAATAAACTTATAATACAAATTTCGCTTTAATTTTTTTAAAATAAAGGCTTTTTAAAAAGGTTAAAAATGCTATCATTTTTGTTAAAGGTTTTGAAAGGTAGTAATTAATACGACGCATAGTGCGATGTTAACGCTTTTCACAAATTATTATCGATACTTTTGAATCAAATCTCTTTCATGGCTAGTAAACGACGTTTTTTATTTTACGATACGATACGAATACGATAAAACATTTTATCACACTGAATCCTTAATAGATGATTTGAGATTTTAATCTGCACAATCTAAAATTGTACTTCTATTTAAGTTGTTTATTGTCTTACTTTTGTCTTTCTTTTTAAGATGGTGTACAATAAAACTTATTTCATGTTATCAACTTACGTTTGCAGTAAACAAGTTTAAGCAACCTAGATGGTCCGTTGGGTTGGAATTTACAGATCTGTCTTGAAAATACTCAAAATCCTTTCTAAGTATCTGTCTTGCAAGTTCTGGTGTTTGTACCACCAACGCTGGTTTCCAACTCAAAAATATTCCAACGTAATCCGTCGGATGCCTCTTTCTCAATTCAAAACAAAAATCCCAAACACTTTTTCTCATAATAAACCCTAAGTTTCCGAAAAAGAAATAAGGCTCATCATATGGGATACCACGATTTTTCCAGTAATTATATCTTTTGTATGAACACAAATATAGGAATAAAAAGCAAGCTATCGCAGCACAAATTATGTAATTTGCTATCATACTTGTGCTTGAATGGACAATCGTAAAACGACTAAAAATAAACTAACAATAACATATATCATTATGTCTATTGAAGGTCTAATGTTTAAGTTTTTTTCTGTATCTACACTAATATAAAGATGTAAGTTAGTTTGTGAATTTGTATGTAAAGGGCACTTAATCTCCGGAACTAATTAATCGATTCTGAAAATTCTGTTATTAGTAGGATAGCTTTAGCTACATTATCAATTAGTAGGTACTTTAGGCTATAAATTATATCACGCGGACAAAACAACTAAATATTAACACTGCTATAATGTGTAGGTATATCAAGGTCTAAACCATTGTATTCTACATGTAATATGCATGGATTTTCATCCATTCATTATTTATATCTATTTTTTGTTAACATCATAAACAATTTGTAATAAAAGTTAGAAAACTTGTAAAATACCTCTAAAAATAATTGATGGCTCGATATATATAACATAAGAGAAAGACAACGTTTATCTAAAATTTAACATTTGAGATGTTTTTGAATAATTTTGAAAATTTTGTAGCATCATGATAACTGTTTTATATGTTGTATAACTAGGGACCATAATAACTTATTATTGTTAGCTAGTTGAATCTGCGATTTCGTTGGCGGTGCGATGTGATAAGAAACATTAGCCATTGGACAATAACAGTGGTGTTTTAATCAATGAAACATAATTAATAAGTCCTTGAAATAGAATTGAACTAATTAATCGTACTTTAAAATAATGTAACCAATTTTTAGATCATAGACCATAGTAAAGGATCCGCTACGTTAGCGGCGGAGACTAATCATTTATCTGTATTAGATATATGAATCTAAATTATAATTATAAAACAAATATTATATGGAAGATATCTACTGACTGTAGTTAACAAGTGTAAATTAAAAAATTATAACACCCCCGTGAAGTGAAGGTTACAGTAACTAGAAAAGAGCTAATAACTTTCAAACGGCTGAACCGATTTTCTTGGATTATAGCTAAGAACACTCTCGATCAAGCTACCTTTCAAACATTAAAAAAATAAATTAAAATCGGTTCATTCGTTTAGGAGCTACGATGCCACCACAGGATGCCACAGACAGATTTACAGATACACACGTCAAACTTATAACACCCCTCTTTTTGGGCCGGGGGTTAATAAAATGATGTGATTTGTAATTTGTATAGCGGTAGTTTATGAGGCTAGAATTATTTAAAACCTATATATGCTGTTCAAAGTGCTTAAGTGTAGGTATACACACTAAGAACAATAGAAAAGAATAATAATAAAATGTCACGTGGCAAGGACATAGGTAACACAAGAAAAAAATTGTTTTTCTTGATTGAAAAAATAAATAAAGGACATAAAGTTTATATAATTTTATTTTACGAATAACTAATCAAAACTAAATTGTAGGATCACAAATACCGACTCCTCGTCTTCCAAATTCTACGTGACTCCTGCGACAAAAGTAATTTGCACCCAGTTGGCGCACTTGCAAGCCATAAATCAGCGATTTTGAACTGAAAACCTTTTCACCTTTAATAGCCACATAGTTTAATATCTTTAGTAGCCACAAAATACGTGATTTTGGACGAAAAATTATTAGATATTATTGTTAGGAGACTTAATTTGGATATTGTTTATTTTATAGAAAAATATTATTGTTTCTTTATAAAAAAATCATACAACATACCTATTACCTACTCTATCGTTTACCACAGTAAAAACAATTTTTTAAAACAAACAGCAGGTTCGATTGTTATTAACCCTTAGGATCAGATTTTTTAAAATCTTTGAATGCACTTTTTAACCCTCGACCCAATAAGAGGGGTGTTATAAGTTTGACGTGTGTGTAATAAATTAATATAATTAATAACACCCCCGACAAGTGTAGGTCACAGTAACTAGAAAAGAGTTGATAACTTTCACCGAACCGATTTTCTTGGATTATAGCTAAGAACACTCTCAATCAAGCCACCTTTCAAACAAAAAAAAAACTAAATTAAAATCGGTTCATTAGTTTAGGAACTACGATGCCACAGACAGATACACAGATACACACGTCAAGCTAATAACACCCCTCTTTTTGGGTTGGGGGTTAAAAATGGTAATTGGCTCATAGCAGTTCTTGCTCTTCTTCTTGCGGGTCAACCTTGTACCCCGCTTTAGTTCGGCATCCTAGAGGCTGCTGAAGAATTCCAAGGGATGCCGTGGCATCCTAAAGGATTCCGAGGGATCCCGAAGGCTGCCTAAGCATACCGTGACCGTGTTTTTGTATGTAGGACGATCATCATTGAAATTTAAATTTTATTGTCATTGTATATAGTTTTATTTCAGTTCGTCGCATGAAAATCTCCTGTGAAAATGAAAGGCCCTAATAGCAGTTTATATCTACCACAGTAAACGCAGTTTTCCGCTAGAGATGCGCTTTGAACCGTTAAATGAAGAAGCTCGTACCCGTTTGCTTGTCCCGGTTGTCGAGTTCACGTGAACTTCATTGTTAAATGGTTTTAAGTAAATTACACTTCAATTTTCCACTGGTAAAATCTTTGCTGTTCTGCTTTAGTGGTGGAAAATCGAGTGTTTATCAATACAAAACTATTTTAATGTATTTCATTTGAAAATTCATTTTCTTATTTCTGGGTGTGATATACTAAAATATTTAAGGTTTAAAGTATTAAGTAGGTTCTATAGTAGTAAATGAAGGCATGATTTATTCAATAAAATGCAGATACCTAGGTGCATTTAGGTTTAAGTAATAAAGGTTTACATTTTATCAAGACTTAGTGTGAATATCAACCTGTGATATCAACTAACTACAGGTATCTACCTATTTTGTATAAAAATATTAAATAACCCAGGATTAAATTAAAAAGAAAGAAAACGTAGGATAAAAATTACTCATTAATTAAAAAGAAACCCAACTGCGCAGAAACATCCTAAAATATTAAATTAATGTTTAGTGGTAAAGAGTACCTACCGCAGGTAATCTACAGTTTTAACTTTTGTATGCCCCTTGCTAAGATACGCTTTAGCAATGAACTTTAATTAAGTTAAGGCTTCTACGCAGTCGGATTTTTTTTTACAGTAGCTTGCACTGATGTTTCACTAAACATCTGCGTGGCGAAAAACTCACGCTCCTTTACCACTTCTATACATATTCTAGAATGGAATAAATAATGCCCATAAGTAGGTATAATCATTTATTGATGGAACCTGAAAATACCAATACAGTCGATGCTAAGTAACCTGGCAAATATTAGCAATTTTTCTTCGCTGCAATAATTTTGATGCTCCTGTAGGCAAAGTTATAGAGTTTACAATTTTGTCTTATGTATCTCCTAAAAAACATTACTGCTAATGGAGTAACCAATTCCTCAGAGAGTCTAAAATGCCTGATCGCTCGCAAAGGAAGGAAATTAAACTAATAATAGCGTGGCTCTGGCGAAATTCAAGTTTGTTTTAAATTATGTCTAATACGACTAGCTTAAGTTTATGTACACGAAACTGGATTACATTATATACATTGGCCATATGATCTCCATACAATCTGAATACAATACACAACATTAAAAATAAATAGTATTTATTATTTATTTATAACATTTATAAATACATATAACATTTTATTCAGTCTTTTTAACGTTAAAGCCCCACATGTTACTGCCATCACCTGTTCTCTTCGCCCTCGCTTGAACAACCGCATCAGGGACCGTTTTGAGGTCATACGCCCAACCGATCCACGCGAAGAAATCAATGAACTTAGTGCTGAAATTCAACCAGTTATTACCCAGCTCGGCTGTTCGATAATCCCATGGAAACGCATGATGGTAGTTATGGAATCCCTCACCAAATGCTACCCAAGATACAAAAAGGTTCTGAGCCGGCTTCATATACTTGTCATAAGGTTTATTTCCCCATAAGTGAGCAGCACTGTTGACGAAGAATGTTATGTGGAGGTTGAGGACATAACGCATTATGGCGATGTTCCATGCGGTATTGAGGGTTTCTCCGAAGAAATACATGGGTATGAGGGTTGGTAGAGCGAAGCAGATAGTTCCTATGACTGGAATGGCGTACCTGAAAGTTATACAAAATTTTAACATTGTTGTGTACATTGATTTTGTAAGCGCCATAGGTTTTATTTACTCTGAGGTTATGTACCTAATGTTGCCTATTCCTTATAGGATGTCTTTTTAATTTTAAACGAGATTTTTTTATGATAACTAAACGATTAAATGTGATATTCCTCTTCAAATGCACATAACTTAGAAGTGTTCTTCAAGGCAAGATAACTACAATTACGACTTATATATACCTAACGTAAAATTTGTTTTTGGATGCTCACTTCTTCTGAAATCTAAGTACGGGGTTGGCGTGGATGTCGGACATGTCGAGAAATTTTCCTCTCCGTTTCACCTCTGGATGCTTCTTGACCAGTAGCCACCCCATATGCGAGTAGAAGAAACCACGCGTCGCATTGTGAGGATCAGCATCCGTGTCACTGTACCTGTAATGTTTAGAATAGAATAGATTTTTATTCAAATAAACTTTTAGTAGGGCTTTTGAATCGTCAAAATAATTTATCACTGGTTCGGAATGCCGTTCCTACCGAGAAGAGCCAGCAATGTTATACATAGCAGGAAATACGGATGTCGGAAGAACATTTCACACCTTAGCGGTTCATATCAGAAAGGTTTAGCAAAAACGTTTCGTGCTCCTAATTTTTCCGAAATCGCTTTAAACAGCACGTATCCCACCCAAATTAGAAAAAAAGTTAATCCCAACTTCATGGTTTTCTGCATGATACGTTATTGGTATGCCACTATTTGATTGTTACTCATAAAATCTCACCTATGATGCATTCGATGCTCTCGCACCCAATGTATCGCCGTGTTTTGGAATGCTAATGAGTTCATAACCATCAGTATGATTTGCAAGGGCATTTTCGCCTTATATGCTCTGTGGGTCCACAGTCTATGGGCTCCAGCGGTAACACCTACAGCTGCCAGCATGAATAATATGTGACCTGTAGAAAGAAGACACTGTGTCAGGTCAATACTAATATATGAAACCGATTGTAAAACAAAACTCTTCAATTTCCTGTATCGTTTGACGATATCGATCAATCTGAACTATTCTATCTAAAATATATCCACGACGGTGATGCTTGGTCCAAAATAAGATATCTATAAAGATGTATATAAAGATATAAGAAACTACATTAGCATGTAATAATTGAAGTGGCAGATCTAGCTTGTCGTAGGTACGAAAGCCGATGGAAACTCCTAGAGTGGAGGCAGTGTGTTCCTAGTGTTCTCCAGTACGACGACGGACTGACGATATCAAAAGAAGTTGCTAGGAAGTGGCTGGATGAGGAGCTGAACGGTGCTTGTGGTGGTTCATTGTGGACGGCATATTATGTTTAACAGTTGTCATCCTGTAGCTCATTTGATAAGATATAATATAGCTCTTTTTTACTGACCTAAGGTGGGTAAAAATATCCGATCTCTATATCGGTGAACTATTTTATACTATTGAGGGTTTCAACGTTTTAAACTTTAATAATAATACAATCAGTACTTACTGAATATCAATGTCTTCCACGTAGCGATGGTGCAGGCTAGGTAAAGCCCATACAATGCAGCTACATGCGCGTAGAAAAATGTTACTAAATTAGGGTATATTAGGTCGTATTTCCTGGGAGCTGCTTGCGGGGCGACAAGCTTCGGGAATTCATCTTCAGTTTCTGTGATTGTGGGTTCTGTATGTGAGAAGGGAGCCATTGTATCTATAATTAGGAAAACTTATTAATTTTTAACCAGTTATAGAATTAATTGTATACAGTGGACCCCCGGTAATCCGATAAACGTTTTGCAGGGCGGTGTCGGACTATCGAATTTGTCGGATTATAGAGTATTGCGTAAGAACCCTTACAGTCCGGTGTTTTTTAGAAAAGAGTACTTTGTAACCCGACAAATTAAAGATCCAACGATAAGATTTTATATGTTATAGGTACATTAGGTATGTACCTATAACATATTATAGAATCTTATAGTTTCTGAAGTACAAATCATAGGCACTTCACTATGTATGTTAAATGTAAATCACATCACATCACATTGTCACACTTCACACTATCACACTTCACACTAATATTATAAAGGCGAAAGTTTGTATGTGTGTGTGTGTGTGTGTGTGTGTATGTTTGTTACTCCTTCACGCAAAAACTACTGGACGGATTTGGCTGAAATTTGGAATGGAGATAGATAATATCCTGGATTAGCACATAGGCTACTTTTTATCCCGGAAAATCAAAGAGTTCCCACGGGATTTCGAAAAACCTAAATCCACGCGGGCGAAGTCGCAGGCATCGGCTAGTTCAATAATAAAATAGACTTTTCGGATTACAAGGGGTGCCGGATTAGACAGGGGCCGGATTACCGGGGGTCCACTGTATTAAATTTTGACTAATTAGAGAAACGCTGTATTAAAAACTTACTAGCTAGCGCGCCACGGTTTTTTCAGGCGGAAATTCTGAAAATCCTCTCTAAGTGTGAGTCTGCGTTATAGCTGGTAGACCTAATAATATATTATGCAAACTTGCGCTCTCTAAACCCAGTAGTTGGAGCTGTGTTTTCGTACTTGTCAAATAAATGTAATAGTTATAGTTAATTAACCCGTCAATCTTAATAAACTGTTAAGGATTTAAACAAAAATCGTATGAATTTATAATAAAATATAAAAAAAATTACCATTGATGTTACAGACGACACGATGTAACTCTAAGTTATTGCGTAAGCACCCATCAACTAAAAAGATTGTGAAACCTTTGAAAAAATTTATACGGTTGTTTTGAATAATTAAATTTTATTTTTGTTATTTGGTCATCAAGGACCCACGGGTCAAACAGATACCTAGTTTCAGCCAGGGCCGGCTCGGTTTAGCTTTTCCGGTGGCGTATCGCCTCACAGGCTCCCAATTTACAATTTTTTATATTCTTTTATATCTCCATACCTAAATATATCTACTTCATAACTTAGACATCCGAAAGATTAATTATTTTTGATAACGTTACAAATACATAATTTAACTACTATACCAACTCCTATCAACAACTGCGAAGAAAGCGAGACTAAAATTTTTATATTATTTACCTATAGAAAGAACTAGCTGTGCCCGCGACTTCGTTCGCGTGGAATAGTGACTTTTCGCGCTTTATATAGCCACGGACGCTCAGGCGCGAGGCGCCGTGATTGAAATTGACATAACTTTTTTATTTATGAACCGATTGACATGAAATAAACACTAAATGCTAAGTGAAGCTTACTACAATATATTAGTGAAAACTGTATCTAAATCGAATAAGCCGTTTCTGATATTAGCGTGCACAAACACACAGACAAACAGACAAACAGACAAAAAAAAATATTAACTACAATTTCGGGTTCGGCATCGATATAATAACAACCCCTGCTACTTTTTTTTATATATTTCCATTGTACAGACATCACTTTTCTACAATTTTATTATATGTATATAGATTATGAAAAATGGCTGGCAGTAGTAGTAGTACTACCCGCTCGGTACTCGCATTGCTCCCACTTCCCTTGAGCCGGCCCTGCTTGTAGAAATATCGTTCACTCTAGCGACGTTCTATTGTTTGGAAATAAAATTACCTAACCAAGCTAACCATATACTAATGACAGTTATGGGTTCTGCAAGTTCCGCGCGAAATTTTCAATGTTCCGTCAAATATTCTTTTTTCATTGTACAATTAGCTAATAATAGTAGGTACACTTCTAAATTACCCAACGGTGTACATTTCCTATCAACTGCCCTATAAATCACATATAGCCATTGCAGCCATTGCATATGTGATTTTCAAGCCAAATGTGCTAAGTATATACCCACCATATCCCTTACCCATACTATATTACAAGTGCGAAAGTGTGCCTGTCTGTCTACTAGTTTTTCAGAGCCCATCTGTTTAACCTTTTTTGTCAAAAAATTAGTACATACTATACATATATAGCTTGCATCCAAGGGAAGAACTGGCCATTTTTTGTCCCTAAAAAATCAAAGAGTTTCCATCCCACGAGATTCTTGAAAAACCTAAATTCACGTGAACCAAGTCGTGGGCATCGTTATAATATGTGGTAAAGAGATAGCTTGCACTCCAGAGACAGGCATAAAATATGCTACTTTAAGTATATCCCAGAAAATCAAGAGTTCCCACGCGATTTAAAAAAACGGTCGAACTTGTGGGTGTCATCTATTAATTTATATATTAGACTAGTGATGCCCGCAGCTTCACCCGCGTGGATTGGTAAGATTCCCTGCAGCATCAGGATTGAGGAGTTGGAATCCAAATTTTTTTATGGAACAACGCCGCAAAGTTCCTTTATCGATTAAAAAAAATATGCAAATCGGTTCAGAAATCTCGGAGATATCGGTGCATAGGTAGAAAAAACAACTTTTCCATTTTTAAAGTCAGTTAAAAAATAGCCTGTTACTACTTGGTTAATCCTCTACTTGTGTGTGAAAGTCCCGTCAAAATAGGTTCCGCCATTCCGAAGATTTGCCCGTTCAAACAGACAGTTACTTCAATTTTATTTATTAGTAATAGTATAGATATAGATAAGGTAGGTAGGTATTTAGATAAGGTATTTATGATTAGCTGCAGTGCGTGCGAACGTACAGGGTCCGTATTTAAATTGAGTTATTAAAATGAAAACCGCAAAACAGTTGTTTTTGTGAAAAAAGTGTAAAACGATATACAAATCGCAAGTGAAAACGTTATCAAGACGTATAAACATAAGAAAACTGTGAAAAAGGCTTATGAATATACTTTCTATCAAGCGTTCAAGTGTTGTAAACAAACGTGCTAAAATACAAAGGCTAAAACAATTAAATCTGGCTAAGGTAATTAAAAAACTATTTTGCTATTGATATTATTGCAAATAAATAGTGTAGCAAGTATACAAAGTGAATTACATAAATCATTTTTTAACCAAAATAATAAAAACCAAATAGTGAACTATTGAGGGTTGATAGAAAAATAGTTAGACAAGCATACATCGCGGGTCCGCAGATAACGCTCACGTATTTCAACGCTGGAATGGAACGATAAGTTGGCTCAGTGCAAACATCGTTTGTCTAAGCTGCATCTTTACCGAGATCAATCCATGGTGCCTAAGATTTTACTTTTCACTTTTTTTTGATTTTTAAAATATTATTTTTAAAACAAAGATGGAAGATATTGTACAACTATTAAAAAAAGATACAAGAAGACATTAAAGAAACAAAAGATAGTGTCAAAAACAGCGAAATAAATTTACTTAACAAAATCAACGAAAAATTTGACGATATCCAAAGTAAAATGCAAAATCTAGAAGTAACAGTTAGGTCACAAGAACAACGGCTAGACCTTCTCGAAAAGCAAGCCAGGGAGAGAAATATCGTTATTTTTGGTGTTGAGGAAAAGGAACAGAATAACGAGGATTTACAGAATAATTTCCTGAAGATATTCAGTGATATTATGAAGATAGATTGTACTAGTTTTGAAATACAAGGTATAAAAAGAATTGGTAAAAAATGCGATAAACCTAGACCCGTTATTGTTACACTTTCTACATTTAGGAGAAAAATTGAAATTTTATGCAACAAAAAATCACTTGAACTGTTAAATTACTATATAAAAGAAGATTACCCACCAAAAATTTTACAAAAAAGAAAAGAACTTCAAGAAATTGCGAAGGAAGAGCGGGAAAAAGGCAAAAAAGTAATAATCAAATATGATAAGTTGATTGTCATTCCACAAAAAGAGACAAATGAAAACACAAAACGAGGAAATAAACGCAATCTTTCTGAAACTCCTCCCGACAAGCATGGTAAATTTACAAGGAAACCCAAAAAGACTACCCAAACCCTAAAAAGTAACACCCTAGCATCTTACTGGACCGACAAAGGCACTCAAATCGAAAAACACTTGAATCCAGAGTCTGCAGCAACACCTTAATAAACGGGGATATCTACTTAGTTATTATAATATTTACAACATAAGGTGCCTCCCTCCTCCTCCTCCAAGACGGCCGGTCACCGTGGAGGAGTATGACCACAACCCCCCCGGTTTGAACATACATATTTAACTACTCAAAATACAATATATACACATATTAATATATTTTTTTTTTTTTTTTTTAATAGGATAAAAACAGGATTATTTACATAATTGAACAAAATTGAATGTACTTACCTATGAGGCTAAGATAATTACATAAACATAAAAGGAAAACTCTGGGATACTAATTAATAACGTGAGGAATCTAAAAAAGAAGTATATGAAAAGAATTTATATAAATATTATGGATTTTTCAAGAGCTTGCATTAATGAAAAATACAACAAAATAAAGACAAAACCGGGGGGAGGCCTTATACCCAAATATGGGATCCTTATCTAGATTTAATAGTGATTACCTACGCAAACAAATAATTAATTACACAATAATAATGTATGTATATAGCAATAGATATAAATGTAGGTATATACTAAGTAGTTATAAAAACATTTGTAAACTAACGATTTAATTAACCAACACTACAAAACATAACATATGAACACACACACATACAAAACACAATTTTACTTACTAACAAAACTAACATAAAATAAAGGTAAAAATTGTAGAATAAATAGCTAGATAGTTGTAAGAAAACCTATTGTACTTAAAGATAAGGAGTAAATAAAGGCTTAATAATAATAATAATAATTTATGATTAGTACACGCTACTTATATAATGACATACCCTTGACCTTGCAAATAACAAGCATTAATAAGAGGGTCAATTTAGAGCCCTGTAATTTAAAACTTTAAAAATTTTGGACATTTTTTATCGATAGAACTACGATTTTTTGTTTTTGACTAAATTACGGGCCTAAGTCAATTATTTAAATTTAAACGATTGATACCTACCTAAAGAGTTTTTTGTTTTGTTCGTTCTATTGACGTCTGTAAAAAAGTCATTAAATAATGCGCAGT
Organism: Maniola jurtina; assembly: GCF_905333055.1. Lineage (NCBI taxonomy): Eukaryota > Metazoa > Arthropoda > Insecta > Lepidoptera > Nymphalidae > Maniola > Maniola jurtina. The sequence goes on from NC_060032.1 coordinate 10,638,971, forward strand.
AACTAAGTATAAAGTTGATCGCACGCTAGAGGCGGAAAACGCTGCCGTACATATCGCACTTTTCAATACGTAAATAGGCTTTTATTTTACCGGTGTCAAAACTGTAATGTACCTATCAGTATAAATAGTTACCTACACAAATCGTACAGTTATAATATTATTATTATAGCACATTTGATCAAATTGGTCACCAAACAGAATAGCTCTATTGAGGTCGCTATGTTTTATCACCGCTAATATACACACTAATTTTTAATCACCATAAAAAAAATCTGTTTGCTCAGACTACTTTTACTTAATACATTATGCAGTTTAAAAATTAAATTGAGTGTAAGTACAATTTTAATTGTTTTTTTTAATTAAAGTTAAAAAAGTCCGATTGCACATTTAAAGTAATAAACCAGGAAAGGTTTTCATCCCTAAATTTTTTATGGTAATTAAAAAGTAGTGGTGCATAAAAAATTGCAATAAAGCTGCATAGAAGCTGACTAAAAACTCAATGGCACTGAATATTTTTGCTGGTATAGTTTTATACGAGTGTTTCCGATGCACAAAAAACCGAATATTCTATTCAATTGTGTAGAAATTAAATTATCGGTACGCGTCAATGAATACGTGTACGTGCCCGTGAACTTAGCAGAGCATATGCCAGCAGATCAAAAATAAAAAGGAGTTCCCTTCGCATGCAGAAGAGTTCTATAGTTCCTGATACTTTTTAAAGATAGTTCTGGCGTTTTTGCTAAAAAAATCGCAGTTGAAATAATGCTCTGCTAACTTCCGGTAGCAGATCATTTTCGAGCAAAGCGAAAAAAAAAGAGTTCTCTGTACGCACGTATCTCAGTTCTATAGTTCCTCATACTTTATAATGATAGTTCTGGCATATAAACCTAAAAAAAGTCAAATGAAAAAATCAATAAATTTTCAAATTTAGTCATCATAAGTAATTTAAAAAAATTCTAGCAGCTAGAACTCAAATCTCAGAACCTAGAACTCTACGATTTCTTATAGCTCATTAACTAAGCTATAAAATAAAGCTATTAATTAGCCCAGAACTCACAAAGAAGTCCCAGCAGAGCATAGAAGAATAGTTATAAACAATAAATTTTCAAACTTCACACCAAAAGTTGTTAAAAAATTTCCAGCTGCTAGAACTCTCATCTCAGGGGCTAGAACTCCTCGATTTATTATAGATTATTAACATAGCTATAAAATAAAGCTATAAACTAGCCCAGAACTCTCAAAAACGTGCCAGCAGAGCATACCAGAAGAGTCATGATACACTAATTTTCAAACTTATTATCATAAGCCATGAAAAAAAATCCAGCTGATAGAACTCTGATCTCAGAGGCTAGAACTCCTCGATTTCATTAATATTATTGATAAAGCTATAAAAGAAAGCCATTAACTTGCCCAGAACTCTCAAAAAAGTGCCAGCAGAGCATACAAGAAGAGTCATAAACGATAAATTTTCAAACTTAAAAATCACAAGTTACTAAAAAAATTCCAGCTGCTAGAACTCTCATCTCAGGGGCTAGAACTCCTCGATTTCTTTAAGATTATTAACATACCTATTAAACAAAGCCATTAACTAGACAAGAACTCTCAAAAAAGTGCCAGCAGAGCATACAAGAAGAGTCATGATGCACTAATTTTCAAACTTATTATCATACGCCATGAAAAAAATTCCAGCTGCTAGAACTCTGATGTCAGAGGCTAGAACTCCTCGATTTCTTAAATATTATTGACAAAGCTATAAAACAAAGCCATTAACTAGACCAGAACTCTCAAAAAAGTGCCAGCAGAGCATACAAGAAGAGTCATAAACGATAAATTTTCAAACTTAAAAATCACAAGTTACTAAAAAATTTCCAGCTGCTAGAACTCTCATCTCAGGGGCTAGAACTCCTCGATTTCTTTAAGATTATTAACATACCTATTGAACAAAGCCATTAACTAGACCAGAACTCTCAAAAAAGTGCCAGCAGAGCATACAAGAACCGTCATAAACGATAAATTTTCAAACTTAAAAATCACAAGTTACTAAAAAATTTCCAGCTGCTAGAACTCTCATCTCAGGGGCTAGAACTCCTCGATTTCTTAAAGATTATTAACATACCTATTGAACAAAGCCATTAACTAGACCAGAACTCTCAAAAAAGTGCCAGCAGAGCATACAAGAAGAGTCATGATGCACTAATTTTCAAACTTATTATCATACGCCATGAAAAAAATTCCAGCTGCTAGAACTCTGATGTCAGAGGCTAGAACTCCTCAATTTCTTAAATGTTATTGACAAAGCTATAAAACGAAGCCATCAACTAAACCAGAACTCTCAAAAAAGTGCCAGCAGAGCATACAAGAAGAGTCATAAACGATAAATTTTCAAACTTAAAAATCACAAGTTACTAAAAAATTTCCAGCTGCTAGAATTCTCATCTCAGGGGCTAGAACTCCTCGATTTCTTAAAGATTATTAACATACCTATTGAACAAAGCCATTAACTAGACAAGAACTCTCAAAAAGTGCCAGCAGAGCATACAAGAAGAGTCATGATGCACTAATTTTCAAACTTATTATCATACGCCATGAAAAAAATTCCAGCTGCTAGAACTCTGATGTCAGAGGCTAGAACTCCTCGATTTCTAAAATGTTATTGACAAAGCTATAAAACGAAGCCATCAACTAAACCAGAACTCTCAAAAAAGTGCCAGCAGAGCATACAAGAAGAGTCATAAACGATATATTTTCAAACTTAAAAATCACAAGTTACTAAAAAATTTCCAGCTGCTAGAACTCTGATGTCAGAGGCTAGAACTCCTCGATTTCTTAAATATTATTGACAAAGCTATAAAACGAAGCCATCAACTAAACCAGAACTCTCAAAAAAGTGCCAGCAGAGCATACAAGAAGAGTCATGATGCACTAATTTTCAAACTTATTATCATACGCCATGAAAAAAATTCCAGCTGCTAGAACTCTGATGTCAGAGGCTAGAACTCCTCAATTTCTTAAATGTTATTGACAAAGCTATAAAACGAAGCCATCAACTAAACCAGAACTCTCAAAAAAGTGCCAGCAGAGCATACAAGAAGAGTCATAAACGATAAATTTTCAAACTTAAAAATCACAAGTTACTAAAAAATTTCCAGCTGCTAGAATTCTCATCTCAGGGGCTAGAACTCCTCGATTTCTTAAAGATTATTAACATACCTATTGAACAAAGCCATTAACTAGACAAGAACTCTCAAAAAGTGCCAGCAGAGCATACAAGAAGAGTCATGATGCACTAATTTTCAAACTTATTATCATACGCCATGAAAAAAATTCCAGCTGCTAGAACTCTGATGTCAGAGGCTAGAACTCCTCGATTTCTTAAATGTTATTGACAAAGCTATAAAACGAAGCCATCAACTAAACCAGAACTCTCAAAAAAGTGCCAGCAGAGCATACAAGAAGAGTCATAAACGATATATTTTCAAACTTAAAAATCACAAGTTACTAAAAAATTTCCAGCTGCTAGAACTCTGATGTCAGAGGCTAGAACTCCTCGATTTCTTAAATATTATTGACAAAGCTATAAAACGAAGCCATCAACTAAACCAGAACTCTCAAAAAAGTGCCAGCAGAGCATACAAGAAGAGTCATGATGCACTAATTTTCAAACTTATTATCATACGCCATGAAAAAAATTCCAGCTGCTAGAACTCTGATGTCAGAGGCTAGAACTCCTCGATTTCTTAAATGTTATTGACAAAGCTATAAAACGAAGCCATCAACTAAACCAGAACTCTCAAAAAAGTGCCAGCAGAGCATACAAGAACTGTCATAAACGATAAATTTTCAAACTTAAAAATCACAAGTTACTAAAAAATTTCCAGCTGCTAGAACTCTCATCTCAGGGGCTAGAACTCCTCGATTTCTTTAAGATTATTAACATACCTATTGAACAAAGCCATTAACTAGACCAGAACTCTCAAAAAAGTGCCAGCAGAGCATACAAGAACCGTCATAAACGATAAATTTTCAAACTTAAAAATCACAAGTTACTAAAAAATTTCCAGCTGCTAGAACTCTCATCTCAGGGGCTAGAACTCCTCGATTTCTTAAAGATTATTAACATACCTATTGAACAAAGCCATTAACTAGACCAGAACTCTCAAAAAAGTGCCAGCAGAGCATACCAGAAGAGTCATGATACACTAATTTTCAAACTTATTATCATAAGCCATGAAAAAAAATCCAGCTGATAGAACTCTGATCTCAGAGGCTAGAACTCCTCGATTTCATTAATATTATTGATAAAGCTATAAAAGAAAGCCATTAACTTGCCCAGAACTCTCAAAAAAGTGCCAGCAGAGCATACAAGAAGAGTCATAAACGATAAATTTTCAAACTTAAAAATCACAAGTTACTAAAAAAATTCCAGCTGCTAGAACTCTCATCTCAGGGGCTAGAACTCCTCGATTTCTTAAAGATTATTAACATACCTATTAAACAAAGCCATTAACTAGACAAGAACTCTCAAAAAAGTGCCAGCAGAGCATACAAGAAGAGTCATGATGCACTAATTTTCAAACTTATTATCATACGCGATGAAAAAAATTCCAGCTGCTAGAACTCTGATGTCAGAGGCTAGAACTCCTCGATTTCTTAAATATTATTGACAAAGCTATAAAACGAAGCCATCAACTAAACCAGAACTCTCAAAAAAGTGCCAGCAGAGCATACAAGAAGAGTCATAAACGATAAATTTTCAAACTTAAAAATCACAAGTTACTAAAAAATTTCCAGCTGCTAGAACTCTCATCTCAGGGGCTAGAACTCCTCGATTTCTTTAAGATTATTAACATACCTATAAAACAAAGCCATTTACTAGACCAGAACTCTCAAAAAAGTGCCAGCAGAGCATACAAGAAGAGTCATGATGCACTAATTTTCAAACTTATTATCATACGCGATGAATAAAATTCCAGCTGCTAGAACTCTGATGTCAGAGGCTAGAACTCCTCGATTTCTTAAATATTATTGACAAAGCTATAAAACGAAGCCATCAACTAAACCAGAACTCTCAAAAAAGTGCCAGCAGAGCATACAAGAAGAGTCATAAACGATAAATTTTCAAACTTGAATATCACAAGTTACTAAAAAATTTCCAGCTGCTAGAACTCTCATATCAGGGGCTAGAACTCCTCGATTTCTTTAAGATTATTAACATACCTATTGAACAAAGCCATTAACTAGACCAGAACTCTCAAAAAAGTGCCAGCAGAGCATACAAGAAGAGTCATGAACGATAAATTTTCAAACTTATTATCATAAGCCATGAAAAAAATTCCAGCTGCTAGAACTCTGATGTCAGAGGCTAGAACTCCTCGATTTCTAAAATGTTATTGACAAAGCTATAAAACGAAGCCATCAACTAAACCAGAACTCTCAAAAAAGTGCCAGCAGAGCATACAAGAAGAGTCATAAACGATATATTTTCAAACTTAAAAATCACAAGTTACTAAAAAAATTCCAGCTGCTAGAACTCTCATCTCAGGGGCTAGAACTCCTCGATTTCTTTAAGATTATTAACATACCTATAAAACAAAGCTATTAACTAGACCAGAACTCTCAAAAAAGTGCCAGCAGAGCATACAAGAAGAGTCATGATGCACTAATTTTCAAACTTATTATCATACGCCATGAAAAAAATTCCAGCTGCTAGAACTCTGATGTCAGAGGCTAGAACTCCTCGATTTCTTAAATGTTATTGACAAAGCTATAAAACGAAGCCATCAACTAAACCAGAACTCTCAAAAAAGTGCCAGCAGAGCATACAAGAAAAGTCATAAACGATAAATTTTCAAACTTAAAAATCACAAGTTACTAAAAAATTTCCAGCTGCTAGAACTCTCATCTCAGGGGCTAGAACTCCTCGATTTCTTTAAAATTATTAACATACCTATAAAACAAAGCCATTTACTAGACCAGAACTCTCAAAAAAGTGCCAGCAGAGCATACAAGAAGAGTCATGATGCACTAATTTTCAAACTTATTATCATACGCCATGAAAAAAATTCCAGCTGCTAGAACTCTGATGTCAGAGGCTAGAACTCCTCGATTTCTTAAATATTATTGACAAAGCTATAAAACGAAGCCATTAACTAAACCAGAACTCTCAAAAAAGTGCCAGCAGAGCATACAAGAACTGTCATAAACGATAAATTTTCAAACTTAAAAATCACAAGTTACTAAAAAAATTCCAGCTGCTAGAACTCTCATCTCAGGGGCTAGAACTCCTCGATTTCTTTAAGATTATTAACATACCTATAAAACAAAGCCATTAACTAGACCAGAACTCTCAAAAAAGTGCCAGCAGAGCATACAAGAAGAGTCATGATGCACTAATTTTCAAACTTATTATCATACGCCATGAAAAAAATTCCAGCTGCTAGAACTCTGATGTCAGAGGCTAGAACTCCTCGATTTCTTAAATGTTATTGACAAAGCTATAAAACGAAGCCATCAACTAAACCAGAACTCTCAAAAAAGTGCCAGCAGAGCATACAAGAAGAGTCATAAACGATAAATTTTCAAACTTAAAAATCACAAGTTACTAAAAAATTTCCAGCTGCTAGAACTCTCATCTCAGGGGCTAGAACTCCTCGATTTCTTAAAGATTATTAACATACCTATTGAACAAAGCCATTAACTAGACCAGAACTCTCAAAAAAGTGCCAGCAGAGCATACAAGAAGAGTCATAAACGATAAATTTTCAAACTTAAAAATCGCAAGTTACTAAAAAATTTCCAGCTGCTAGAACTCTCATCTCAGGGGCTAGAACTCCTCGATTTCTTAAAGATTATTAACATACCTATTGAACAAAGCCATTAACTAGACCAGAACTCTCAAAAAAGTGCCAGCAGAGCATACAAGAAGAGTCATGATGCACTAATTTTCAAACTTATTATCATACGCCATGAATAAAATTCCAGCTGCTAGAACTCTGATGTCAGAGGCTAGAACTCCTCGATTTCTTAAATGTTATTGACAAAGCTATAAAACGAAGCCATCAACTAAACCAGAACTCTCAAAAAAGTGCCAGCAGAGCATACAAGAAGAGTCTAGCAGCTGGAAATTTTTTAGTAACTTGTGATTTTTAAGTTTGAAAATTTATCGTTTATGACTCTTCTTGTATGCTCTGCTGGCACTTTTTTGAGAGTTCTGGTTTAGTTGATGGCTTCGTTTTATAGCTTTGTCAATAATATTTAAGAAATCGAGGAGTTCTAGCCTCTGACATCAGAGTTCTAGCAGCTGGAATTTTTTTCATCGCGTATGATAATAAGTTTGAAAATTAGTGCATCATGACTCTTCTTGTATGCTCTGCTGGCACTTTTTTGAGAGTTCTGGTCTAGTTAATGGCTTTATTCAATAGGTATGTTAATAATCTTAAAGAAATCGAGGAGTTCTAGCCCCTGAGATGAGAGTTCTAGCAGCTGGAAATTTTTTAGTAACTTGTGATTTTTAAGTTTGAAAATATATCGTTTATGACTCTTCTTGTATGCTCTGCTGGCACTTTTTTGAGAGTTCTGGTTTAGTTGATGGCTTCGTTTTATAGCTTTGTCAATAACATTTAAGAAATCGAGGAGTTCTAGCCTCTGACATCAGAGTTCTAGCAGCTGGAATTTTTTTCATGGCGTATGATAATAAGTTTGAAAATTAGTGCATCATGACTCTTCTTGTATGCTCTGCTGGCACTTTTTGAGAGTTCTTGTCTAGTTAATGGCTTTGTTCAATAGGTATGTTAATAATCTTTAAGAAATCGAGGAGTTCTAGCCCCTGAGATGAGAATTCTAGCAGCTGGAAATTTTTTAGTAACTTGTGATTTTTAAGTTTGAAAATTTATCGTTTATGACTCTTCTTGTATGCTCTGCTGGCACTTTTTTGAGAGTTCTGGTCTAGTTAATGGCTTTATTCAATAGGTATGTTAATAATCTTAAAGAAATCGAGGAGTTCTAGCCCCTGAGATGAGAGTTCTAGCAGCTGGAAATTTTTTAGTAACTTGTGATTTTTAAGTTTGAAAATATATCGTTTATGACTCTTCTTGTATGCTCTGCTGGCACTTTTTTGAGAGTTCTGGTTTAGTTGATGGCTTCGTTTTATAGCTTTGTCAATAACATTTAAGAAATCGAGGAGTTCTAGCCTCTGACATCAGAGTTCTAGCAGCTGGAATTTTTTTCATGGCGTATGATAATAAGTTTGAAAATTAGTGCATCATGACTCTTCTTGTATGCTCTGCTGGCACTTTTTGAGAGTTCTGGTTTAGTTGATGGCTTCGTTTTATAGCTTTGTCAATAATATTTAAGAAATCGAGGAGTTCTAGCCTCTGACATCAGAGTTCTAGCAGCTGGAATTTTTTTCATCGCGTATGATAATAAGTTTGAAAATTAGTGCATCATGACTCTTCTTGTATGCTCTGCTGGCACTTTTTTGAGAGTTCTGGTCTAGTAAATGGCTTTGTTTTATAGGTATGTTAATAATCTTAAAGAAATCGAGGAGTTCTAGCCCCTGAGATGAGAGTTCTAGCAGCTGGAAATTTTTTAGTAACTTGTGATTTTTAAGTTTGAAAATTTATCGTTTATGACTCTTCTTGTATGCTCTGCTGGCACTTTTTTGAGAGTTCTGGTTTAGTTGATGGCTTCGTTTTATAGCTTTGTCAATAACATTTAAGAAATCGAGGAGTTCTAGCCTCTGACATCAGAGTTCTAGCAGCTGGAATTTTTTTCATGGCGTATGATAATAAGTTTGAAAATTAGTGCATCATGACTCTTCTTGTATGCTCTGCTGGCACTTTTTGAGAGTTCTTGTCTAGTTAATGGCTTTGTTCAATAGGTATGTTAATAATCTTTAAGAAATCGAGGAGTTCTAGCCCCTGAGATGAGAATTCTAGCAGCTGGAAATTTTTTAGTAACTTGTGATTTTTAAGTTTGAAAATTTATCGTTTATGACTCTTCTTGTATGCTCTGCTGGCACTTTTTTGAGAGTTCTGGTCTAGTTAATGGCTTTATTCAATAGGTATGTTAATAATCTTAAAGAAATCGAGGAGTTCTAGCCCCTGAGATGAGAGTTCTAGCAGCTGGAAATTTTTTAGTAACTTGTGATTTTTAAGTTTGAAAATATATCGTTTATGACTCTTCTTGTATGCTCTGCTGGCACTTTTTTGAGAGTTCTGGTTTAGTTGATGGCTTCGTTTTATAGCTTTGTCAATAACATTTAAGAAATCGAGGAGTTCTAGCCTCTGACATCAGAGTTCTAGCAGCTGGAATTTTTTTCATGGCGTATGATAATAAGTTTGAAAATTAGTGCATCATGACTCTTCTTGTATGCTCTGCTGGCACTTTTTGAGAGTTCTTGTCTAGTTAATGGCTTTGTTCAATAGGTATGTTAATAATCTTTAAGAAATCGAGGAGTTCTAGCCCCTGAGATGAGAATTCTAGCAGCTGGAAATTTTTTAGTAACTTGTGATTTTTAAGTTTGAAAATTTATCGTTTATGACTCTTCTTGTATGCTCTGCTGGCACTTTTTTGAGAGTTCTGGTTTAGTTAAGGGCTTCGTTTAATTGCTTTGTCAATAATATTTAAGAAATCGAGGAGTTCTAGCCTCTGACATCAGAGTACTAGCAGCTGGAATTTTTTTCATGGCGTATGATAATAAGTTTGAAAATTAGTGCATCATGACTCTTCTTGTATGCTCTGCTGGCACTTTTTTGAGAGTTCTGGTCTAGTTAATAGCTTTGTTTAATAGGTATGTTAATAATCTTTAAGAAATCGAGGAGTTCTAGCCCCTGAGATGAGATTTCTAGCAGCTGGAATTTTTTTAGTAACTTGTGATTTTTAAGTTTGAAAATTTATCGTTTATGACTCTTCTTGTATGCTCTGCTGGCACTTTTTTGAGAGTTCTGGTTTAGTTAATGGCTTCGTTTTATAGCTTTGTCAATAATATTTAAGAAATCGAGGAGTTCTAGCCTCTGACATCAGAGTTCTAGCAGCTGGAATTTTTTTCATGGCGTATGATAATAAGTTTGAAAATTAGTGCATCATGACTCTTCTTGTATGCTCTGCTGGCACTTTTTTGAGAGTTCTGGTCTAGTTAATAGCTTTGTTTAATAGGTATGTTAATAATCTTTAAGAAATCGAGGAGTTCTAGCCCCTGAGATGAGAGTTCTAGCAGCTGGAATTTTTTTAGTAACTTGTGATTTTTAAGTTTGAAAATTTATCGTTTATGACTATTCTTGTATGCTCTGCTGGCACTTTTTTGAGAGTTCTGGTCTAGTTAATGGCTTTGTTTAATAGGTATGTTAATAATCTTAAAGAAATCGAGGAGTTCTAGCCCCTGAGATGAGAGTTCTAGCAGCTGGAAATTTTTTAGTAACTTGTGATTTTTAAGTTTGAAAATATATCGTTTATGACTCTTCTTGTATGCTCTGCTGGCACTTTTTTGAGAGTTCTGGTTTAGTTGATGGCTTCGTTTTATAGCTTTGTCAATAACATTTAAGAAATCGAGGAGTTCTAGCCTCTGACATCAGAGTTCTAGCAGCTGGAATTTTTTTCATGGCGTATGATAATAAGTTTGAAAATTAGTGCATCATGACTCTTCTTGTATGCTCTGCTGGCACTTTTTTGAGAGTTCTTGTCTAGTTAATGGCTTTGTTTAATAGGTATGTTAATAATCTTTAAGAAATCGAGGAGTTCTAGCCCCTGAGATGAGAGTTCTAGCAGCTGGAATTTTTTTAGTAACTTGTGATTTTTTAGTTTGAAAATTTATCGTTCATGACTCTTCTTGTATGCTCTGCTGGCACTTTTTTGAGAGTTCTGGTCTAGTTAATGGCTTTGTTCAATAGGTATGTTAATAATCTTAAAGAAATCGAGGAGTTCTAGCCCCTGAGATGAGAGTTCTAGCAGCTGGAAATTTTTTAGTAACTTGTGATTTTTAAGTTTGAAAATTTATCGTTTATGACTCTTCTTGTATGCTCTGCTGGCACTTTTTTGAGAGTTCTGGTCTAGTTAATGGCTTTGTTTAATAGGTATGTTAATAATCTTTAAGAAATCGAGGAGTTCTAGCCCCTGAGATGAGAGTTCTAGCAGCTGGAAATTTTTTAGTAACTTGTGATTTTTAAGTTTGAAAATTTATCGTTCATGACTCTTCTTGTATGCTCTGCTGGCACTTTTTTGAGAGTTCTGGTCTAGTTAATGGCTTTGTTCAATAGGTATGTTAATGATCTTAAAGAAATCGAGGAGTTCTAGCCCCTGAGATGAGAGTTCTAGCAGCTGGAAATTTTTTAGTAACTTGTGATTTTTAAGTTTGAAAATTTATCGTTTATGACTCTTCTTGTATGCTCTGCTGGCACTTTTTTGAGAGTTCTGGTTTAGTTGATGGCTTCGTTTTATAGCTTTGTCAATAACATTTAAGAAATCGAGGAGTTCTAGCCTCTGACATCAGAGTTCTAGCAGCTGGAATTTTTTTCATCGCGTATGATAATAAGTTTGAAAATTAGTGCATCATGACTCTTCTTGTATGCTCTGCTGGCACTTTTTTGAGAGTTCTGGTCTAGTTAATGGCTTTGTTCAATAGGTATGTTAATAATCTTAAAAAAATCGAGGAGTTCTAGCCCCTGAGATGAGAGTTCTAGCAGCTGGAAATTTTTTAGTAACTTGTGATTTTTAAGTTTGAAAATATATCGTTTATGACTCTTCTTGTATGCTCTGCTGGCACTTTTTTGAGAGTTCTGGTTTAGTTGATGGCTTCGTTTTATAGCTTTGTCAATAACATTTAAGAAATCGAGGAGTTCTAGCCTCTGACATCAGAGTTCTAGCAGCTGGAATTTTTTTCATGGCGTATGATAATAAGTTTGAAAATTAGTGCATCATGACTCTTCTTGTATGCTCTGCTGGCACTTTTTTGAGAGTTCTTGTCTAGTTAATGGCTTTGTTCAATAGGTATGTTAATAATCTTTAAGAAATCGAGGAGTTCTAGCCCCTGAGATGAGAGTTCTAGCAGCTGGAATTTTTTTAGTAACTTGTGATTTTTAAGTTTGAAAATTTATCGTTTATGACAGTTCTTGTATGCTCTGCTGGCACTTTTTTGAGAGTTCTGGTTTAGTTGATGGCTTTGTTTTATAGCTTTGTCAATAATATTTAAGAAATCGAGGAGTTCTAGCCTCTGACATCAGAGTTCTAGCAGCTGGAATTTTTTTCATGGCGTATGATAATAAGTTTGAAAATTAGTGCATCATGACTCTTCTTGTATGCTCTGCTGGCACTTTTTTGAGAGTTCTTGTCTAGTTAATGGCTTTGTTCAATAGGTATGTTAATAATCTTTAAGAAATCGAGGAGTTCTAGCCCCTGAGATGAGAGTTCTAGCAGCTGGAATTTTTTTAGTAACTTGTGATTTTTAAGTTTGAAAATTTATCGTTTATGACAGTTCTTGTATGCTCTGCTGGCACTTTTTTGAGAGTTCTGGTTTAGTTGATGGCTTCGTTTTATAGCTTTGTCAATAATATTTAAGAAATCGAGGAGTTCTAGCCTCTGACATCAGAGTTCTAGCAGCTGGAATTTTTTTCATGGCGTATGATAATAAGTTTGAAAATTAGTGCATCATGACTCTTCTTGTATGCTCTGCTGGCACTTTTTTGAGAGTTCTGGTTTAGTTGATGGCTTCGTTTTATAGCTTTGTCAATAATATTTAAGAAATCGAGGAGTTCTAGCCTCTGACATCAGAGTTCTAGCAGCTGGAATTTTTTTCATGGCGTATGATAATAAGTTTGAAAATTAGTGCATCATGACTCTTCTTGTATGCTCTGCTGGCACTTTTTTGAGAGTTCTTGTCTAGTTAATGGCTTTGTTCAATAGGTATGTTAATAATCTTTAAGAAATCGAGGAGTTCTAGCCCCTGAGATGAGAGTTCTAGCAGCTGGAATTTTTTTAGTAACTTGTGATTTTTAAGTTTGAAAATTTATCGTTTATGACAGTTCTTGTATGCTCTGCTGGCACTTTTTTGAGAGTTCTGGTCTAGTTAATGGCTTTGTTCAATAGGTATGTTAATAATCTTAAAGAAATCGAGGAGTTGTAGCCCCTGAGATGAGAGTTCTAGCAGCTGGAAATTTTTTAGTAACTTGTGATTTTTAAGTTTGAAAATTTATCGTTTATGACTCTTCTTGTATGCTCTGCTGGCACTTTTTTGAGAGTTCTGGTTTAGTTGATGGCTTCGTTTTATAGCTTTGTCAATAACATTTAAGAAATTGAGGAGTTCTAGCCTCTGACATCAGAGTTCTAGCAGCTGGAATTTTTTTCATGGCGTATGATAATAAGTTTGAAAATTAGTGCATCATGACTCTTCTTGTATGCTCTGCTGGCACTTTTTTGAGAGTTCTGGTCTAGTTAATGGCTTTGTTCAATAGGTATGTTAATAATCTTTAAGAAATCGAGGAGTTCTAGCCCCTGAGATGAGAGTTCTAGCAGCTGGAAATTTTTTAGTAACTTGTGATTTTTAAGTTTGAAAATTTATCGTTTATGACGGTTCTTGTATGCTCTGCTGGCACTTTTTTGAGAGTTCTGGTCTAGTTAATGGCTTTGTTCAATAGGTATGTTAATAATCTTAAAGAAATCGAGGAGTTCTAGCCCCTGAGATGAGAGTTCTAGCAGCTGGAATTTTTTTAGTAACTTGTGATTTTTAAGTTTGAAAATTTATCGTTTATGACTCTTCTTGTATGCTCTGCTGGCACTTTTTTGAGAGTTCTGGTCTAGTTAATGGCTTTGTTTTATAGCTTTGTCAATAATATTTAAGAAATCGAGGAGTTCTAGCCTCTGACATCAGAGTTCTAGCAGCTGGAATTTTTTTCATGGCGTATGATAATAAGTTTGAAAATTAGTGCATCATGACTCTTCTTGTATGCTCTGCTGGCACTTTTTTGAGAGTTCTTGTCTAGTTAATGGCTTTGTTTAATAGGTATGTTAATAATCTTAAAGAAATCGAGGAGTTCTAGCCCCTGAGATGAGAGTTCTAGCAGCTGGAATTTTTTTAGTAACTTGTGATTTTTAAGTTTGAAAATTTATCGTTTATGACTCTTCTTGTATGCTCTGCTGGCACTTTTTTGAGAGTTCTGGGCAAGTTAATGGCTTTCTTTTATAGCTTTATCAATAATATTAATGAAATCGAGGAGTTCTAGCCTCTGAGATCAGAGTTCTATCAGCTGGATTTTTTTTCATGGCTTATGATAATAAGTTTGAAAATTAGTGTATCATGACTCTTCTGGTATGCTCTGCTGGCACGTTTTTGAGAGTTCTGGGCTAGTTTATAGCTTTATTTTATAGCTATGTTAATAATCTATAATAAATCGAGGAGTTCTAGCCCCTGAGATGAGAGTTCTAGCAGCTGGAAATTTTTTAACAACTTTTGGTGTGAAGTTTGAAAATTTATTGTTTATAACTATTCTTCTATGCTCTGCTGGGACTTCTTTGTGAGTTCTGGGCTAATTAATAGCTTTATTTTATAGCTTAGTTAATGAGCTATAAGAAATCGTAGAGTTCTAGGTTCTGAGATTTGAGTTCTAGCTGCTAGAATATTTTTAAATTACTTATGATGACTAAATTTGAAAATTTATTGATTTTTTCATTTGACTTTTTTTAGGTTTATATGCCAGAACTATCATTATAAAGTATGAGGAACTATAGAACTGAGATACGTGCGTACAGAGAACTCTTTTTTTTTCGCTTTGCTCGAAAATGATCTGCTACCGGAAGTTAGCAGAGCATTATTTCAACTGCGATTTTTTTAGCAAAAACGCCAGAACTATCTTTAAAAAGTATCAGGAACTATAGAACTCTTCTGCATGCGAAGGGAACTCCTTTTTATTTTTGATCTGCTGGCATATGCTCTGCTAAGTTCACGGGCACTACGTGTACGGATGTCGCTTGGAATAAAATAGTTAGTTTAAATAATAAAGATATAAAGAGAAGTTATAATATATATTTATATCATATTTCATTTCATATCATTTATTTGCATAGATTGAGAAGTATAATAGAATACGTTATGCCTATGGGTAAGTAACTATAACCTGCCACAGAGTGGCATGCAAATAACTTATTCTAATTTTACATCCATTAACAAAATAAAAGTATCAGATTATTAACCCAAAAACATACAATAAAAATCGTCAATTAAATTATATCAATAATAAATATAAAATTAATTTAAACATTACAAAATCCATATTTATTCTAGTATGTAACAAATTTCGGTACTATTCTTACTATTATTTATAGTATGTGTTTATGAGAGTGTATACTTACGTATATAGAATAGAATATATTATATAGTTTGAATATAGATTCCCCGTCTTTTAGACTTTTTTTATATGAGTACGTAGGTACGGGTTGCGTGGAAGAGATCACTTTTGTGGTAGGATCGTCCTTTAATTTTACTAAATAATTATATTACTTTATTCTCATTTCTCTGTAGGTACTTTTTATTTTTTTGTAATATGCATATAAATTGTATATCGTAGCATAGTAAAGTGGTTTACCTATTTTCATTTAGTACTAACCTAGCCTAAACTCTCTGGTTTCGGTCTTTCTGCGTCGTACTCCTCTTTGTTGTGGATTGTGGATAGTCGGCCACCCGTCCAATTACCGCCTTGGGTCATCGCCGCTTACCTAACGCAATCTATTAATATAGGTAAGTGTTGCAACAAGTCATATGATCATGTACCTATGCCCATGGTACACGAACGTACCTATCGGCCCTCAAGGTGTTCCACGTGTGGAGTCAACAGGTACTCGTATCTGCTAAGACCTTGCCATAGGAGGTAGTACATCGTAGGTTGTAGGTAATAATTAATACTATAAATCATGTTTTGTAAGTTTGGACCGACAAGGGTTATATTCTAACCAGTTATCTAAGGTACGTTATCAGGGTATATTTATATTCAGTAGGTAGCTCTGTACTACGTAATACGACTAAAGTTGATTTCAAACTACAGAATATGATAAAATATATAACTATCGCTCACCCTATATTTATAGGTATATTATATTATATTTCCGTAGTTTGAAGGCAACTTAATATACGGCTAGAAACAGATTTATATTTGTATCGTGCCAGACCATTATGGTAGTTTTGTGTAAGTACTTACTTATTTAAAACAATTAACATTCTCGAATCAGGTGATGTTTGACATGAAATACCTATTATTTATTATAGACAAAACGTCACAACACGAAATTTTATACGTAACGAACCTAACTTTACTGGGCACTAGCCGTGAACCGATATTTTAACTTGATACAGGGTGAAAGCCAGTAGGTAGATAGAGTGTTTGTATTGACCGCATTTAACTTAGTTATGTTCAAGCTAGTTCGACACAAAGGTATGTGCATCAAGCAAGCAAGCCGAGATAGTACCATTTTGGTATTTTCCGTCCATGTTTGAATGACATGTGTGAGCTGATACCATCAAACCAATGAAGTTGGCAGAAATTATATAGGAGAGACTGAGGGCCTGTTTCACAATTTCCATTTAAACTTTATCTAATGAATAAGACGTTACGACAGTTTTTCACACCTGACCCAAAAAGAGGGGTGCTATAAGTTTGACGTGTGTATCTGTCTGTGGCATCCTAGCTCCTAAACTAATGAACCGATTTTAATTTAGTTTTTTTGTTTGAAAGGTGGCTGAATCGAGAGTGTTCTTAGCAATAATTCAATAAAATCGGTTCAGCCGTTTGAAAGTTATCAGCTCTTTTCTAGTTACTGTAACCTTCACTTGTCGGGGGTGTTATAAATTAATTTACACTTGTTGTATTAGAAATCTGTTAGTTTATCTGGCGATTGTGAAACAGTCCCTTATTAACGCAAACATAGCCTTAAAAAATGGGTCTAATGTAATAGTTCTATATAATTTAACGCATATGTATTTGTATACCTTATGCTGAGTATCCTATCTACGTTTATGTGTGTAGTGTTATTATATTCTCTGGTAGTTCTTGTCGACTAGACAAGCTGAGTTATACATTTTGATAATCTTTTAACCAAGTTAAGTTAGGTTAGCATATGGATTAGAGGCTTTACCTACATCTAAGGCGGTGCACTATTCAAATGCGCTATTCAATAGTATTGGCTGTCAACAGAATTCAATGGGAGGTGAGACAGGCGAGGTAATTCAATATCATGCAACTCTATTGTACGGAGCTGAGCTGGTACGGAAATGTTAATTTCCTGGTTGGATTTATGATCAAAGGGCATGTAGGTACTGTTAAAAATACTACCTACCAAGTATTGAAGTACTTTTGAGACCTTTCTGGAGCCTTGTACGCTTATCTTAAGCATAGAATAATCTTGCAGCGGGCTCTATAATCCTTGTGAGGTCGATTTCGGATTGAGTCAATTTTGAATTTTCGTGAAATAGTAATTAAGGTCAGATCTCGAGCCATGTTTTGGCCGCCTGGCAGAAGCAAATTTGCTATTTTACACTAGCTCAAGGTAGGTACCTTAATTAATATATTCTCTACGTTAGTCAACGCTCTTTCCCCATTTTCCCGTTTGGTACCAGTTTGGAACTTCCTAAATTGGTTCAGGACTGATAGAAGTTATTGGATGCGAATAGCTAACTATATGCTTACTGGCAAAAGTTTAACATCAAGCGATTTGCTTTACATTACAATTTTGTGTCTTAGACACTAATCTTATGCCTAAAATATCCCACGCCGGGCTAGTTTAGGTGCAGCTTCCATCTTTATTTATAATTAAAAAAAGATGGGAGCAAAAAAAGGTGGAAAAAATTACAAGTTAGCTCTTGACTATGGTCTAACCTGGTGTTAAGTGATGATGCAGCCAAAGATAAAAGCGGACTAACTTGGAAGAAGTATGGCAGTTTTAATTAAGCCTTTATTGACGCTTCAGCCATAACTGGTTAAACCAGAACAAAGACAATTTAGAAATTTTGTTATATAATAAATCTCGGAATTTCCGCCGCCGGGAATCGAACCCGGAACCTACGTATAAGACCATAGCGCTCACCACTGCGCCAAAGAGGTTGTCGTTGTCTTAGTTACCTGTATGGTCAAAAACCGTACAAAAGGTTAAGACAACATTAAAATCTTTATAATATCTGTTGATAATCTGCACATCGTTTACATAATATTAGTACATTATTATTGTTACAACTTCCAATTCTCTATCACGAATAAACCAAGATTATGTAATTTATAGATCTAACTAATCGATAGGTATATATTTTACATATTGAATGTATTATATCTGCAATTATCTGTCACGGATAAATCATGATAATAATAATTTATGACTAACAAGATGTTATATTACTGGAAATATACAAATAATATAATATGAGGAGCTGGCGAACAAAATGGTGTATGGTGTAACAAAATGCATGAAATGAAATCTTACAGGGGGAACAAAAAACTGAATGAAAGCGTCTGAAGTTATATATATACCGTTTTGATCGAAATCACGAACTTTGGATTCAATTTTAGCAGTTTTAAACCGTTTTGATTGAAAATGGGATCAAGGTCGTATAATATCCAGCAAGAATTTGGGAATCAATTACAATAGGTATAGTTTTAGGCAGTTTTGTTTGGAAATGATTTGTGTTCATTGGGCCAATAAAACGTCCGGATCAAAGAAAAAAAGTAAATAAATAGGTATATTGCACTTGTATATTGATTAGATTTGTAATTACAGCTTCATTTTGTTCGTTCAGTTTGTTCGCCAGCTCCTTGTAACAAGTATAGTTCGCGACAGGTCGACATGGCAATAGAGTTGGGAACACCCCGCAAATCCACTCGCCATCCGCACTATCCTGCACCGGGTTAGCACGGGGTATGTGTGGGTGTGCGGACTGCGGGGCGTCCCCAGCCCGATTGCCATGTCGACCTGTCCCACACTATATAAACTAACGAATCTGAAAAGATACTTATGAATGATATATTATTATACCTAACAGCGAAATAACTAATTGCAATTATAAATCTTAAAACGGGCTATTAGGCTAGAACATCGAATAGAAATGTGGTTTAACTCTGACTTTAACAGACGGCGCTTGTTGTTCACTTTAATTAAACATTTACACAGACCACAAAAGCTAAGTTAAAATGTTCATTTTGCTCTACCAATTACCTACCTGAATTTAAACTACATATTTTTCTTTCGTTTTAGGTAAAAAAATTCATGAAGAAACAGTTGTTATTATTTTTCTTTGCAGTGTTATTAAAATTATCGTACCCTAGAAAAATATCATTGAGAGAAGCCTCAGTAGCTCAATGGTCAAGGAGAGGACTGAATACCGAAAGGTCAGCGGTTCAAACCCCACCCGTTGCACTATTGTCGTACCCACTCCTAGCACAAGCTTTGGGCTTAGTTGGAGGGGAAAGTGGAAAATTAGTCACGATTAACATGACTAATATTCTTCATAAAAAAAAAAAAAAAATTAAGTTTTGATAACCCAATGGTCCAGACGTTGGCTTTCTATTCGGGAGATCGGGAGTTCGATCAGGGTACGCACCTTTAACTTTTCGATTTGTTGCTTCGTTATGACGTGATTAAAGGACAAACCAACAAACCAATAAACCAACAAATCTACAAATAAATACGCTTTCGCATATTTGTAATACTTATGTTTAAGGTGAATAATATATGTATGTATGGGTATGTAATGTATTTAATATGGGTACTTGGGTAGTGACCATGCATGCATATTAGATGACCAAAAGATTTTAGGATAATTTTACCATTTCGCTATAAAGAGTGTA
This sequence comes from Maniola jurtina, assembly GCF_905333055.1. Taxonomy (NCBI): domain Eukaryota; kingdom Metazoa; phylum Arthropoda; class Insecta; order Lepidoptera; family Nymphalidae; genus Maniola; species Maniola jurtina. The sequence goes on from NC_060032.1 coordinate 10,658,782, forward strand.
GAGAAAGTGATATAATACGTTCGCCACATTGCCTCAATCAAATTAATGAGGTCTGACCGTTGCTTACTAAGTGTTTTCGTCGAGTTTTCTCATCCCTTATTCCCCCGTTTACTGAAAACGAGCCATCCGGAAAATGTACCCGAAATCACTTCAGTTGAGCTCATTTTATATTTTTTCTAGAAAAGGGCAAAGGAATTAATTTATTACTAGCTGATGCCCGCGACTTCTTCTGCTTGGATTTAGGCTTTTTAAACATCCCATGGGAACTCTTTGATTTTTCTAGACCTTTTCTTTTTTTCTAGGAAACACCGTAATATTTATTTATCAGGGTCACGTTGTCTCCATACTCGTAAAATACAAAACTATTGTGGGTTTATCTTTTGTGTAGGCAGCTGCATTTTAACGCTATGCGTGGGCTAGTATTGGCTTAAAATCTTATTTATGTAGCCATTCGGTCGCCGAGATATACACTCGTAGCGGGGTTCCTATTTAATTTATTCTAGAGGATGCCCGCGACTTCGTCCGCGTGGATTTAGGTTTTCAAAGATCCCGTGGGAACTGTCTGATTTTCCGGGATAAAAAGTGGTCTATTTCAATTACAGGGACGCAAGCTACCTCGGTACTTATATATAAATCGATTAAGCGGATGGGTCTTTAGGAATCCCGTGGGAATTCTTTGATTTTCCGGGATAAAAAGTAGCCTATGTCTGTCCCCGGGACATAATCTAACTCTGTACCAAATTTCGTCAGAATCGGTTAAACTGTTGGGCCGTTAAAAGGTAGCAGACACACAGACAGACACACTTTCGCATTTATAATATTAGTAAGAGTATAGATTAAAGCCACGCAATAGTCGTCTATTTAATTTATTTTAAAGCCACGGAATAGTCGTACGATATACTAGTCATTATAATTCTCCTAGTCATAGGTAGCAATAATTCATTATAATATCGTTAGTTAACTATCAAGTTAAATTGTTGTATCTGATTTTAAACTTAATAATAAAAGTTAAAATGTTTTATTCAAAATACACTGTACACTTTTTATCGTCAATTGTTGGATTTGACAAATAAATTAGGTAAACTTAATTATAGCTAATTAATTTGTTTTTAAAGTTACCTGCTATTAAATGCACTAGTTACCGTCATGCATTAAAATATTTCATGCAGCTAGAAGAGGGCTTATTGTTGTTAAAACAAATAGCTTGAAAAACTTTCAAAACCCGCGTAGTTATCAAAAAGGGGTGTACTATTAGTTTTTTTAGTAGAAAATAATCTGAATAATCGTTTGTTCGCCATTAAACTCTACCTTACTCAAAGAAGTTGGAAAGTTTAACGAATAGAGAGAACTAATTAACCGAAAATGCAGTTCGAACTCTCGGGTTAAGCTAATTCCGGTTTTTATCCAGTTTAATTAAAAAGCTCTTATAGAACGAAAGTTAATAGAATCAACTTATAACTTTACCCGAGTCTTTCTTTGATTTAGCGACTGAGGCGTGTTTTAAGAATAAGTTTCAGATTCGAAACTGGCGTGGGTCGAGGCATATCTTCGCCGATTCATACTAATGATTTTAGGCTTATTTCGTAGTTTAACGAGATAATATAAGGTAAATAGCAGGTAGTAATCAAGCATGATTAATATGATGATTTTGAATTATCGATATTTATATTTTCGACTCATAATTGGTCATTGTCACGACGAGATTGCTGTGCTGCGAGAGGCGAAGTTAGAGCTTTCTCTGGCAGTATAAAACTACCGATTTCTTGTTGTTTTTGCTGAAATTTCACGAGCTGACCAGTGAGTCGTGAAGTGACCACGACACAATATGAAACTGGGCCTATGAAATTGGGCCGAAAATCGATATATCAATCATTTAAAATAACCTTATTAATCGTGGAACATAGTTACTTAAATACGTACGACCTTCGACTAAGGCCACACGTTGCGTTTCCGGTGCGTTGCGGCGCCGCACCGCTGTGGATGACACAAGGGCACTGCGTTGCCATTGCACTCTACCGGAGCGGCATCGCAATGTCCGTGTGGCACCCAATACACAAATCCACAGCGATATGGCACCGCAACGCACCCACATCGTGTGGCCACAGTGTTTATAGTACGCCAATCCATATTATGTCAGTTACTTGTACTCATAGAGCTCAAAGGAACCCGAGCTGTGTGTCGCATAGCATCGGAGTGTACTGGAGAACCCGAACAGACTTATCCAAATGAGTTATCTTAGTTTGCTAGTAATAGGCTTGAAACAGCTGATTTTCTTTACGAATTCGTCGTCTAGAAAAATGTTATGGGAGGTAGAAGGAAGAGCATTATTTTATACAAGCAGGTAGGTATTATATATATTAGATCCCTCATAAAATGTATTTTCACCGTTATCATCCTTTACAGGTCGCGATCATTAATCTTGTTAATACACTCCGCGGATTCCGTCGGAGAAACCTAATCATTAGAAACATTTTGTTTACAACTCGTGCCCTGTTTAATTGTGCGTTTCCTTTAAAGTACTTACGAAAATTAAAGGGGTTAGAGCTTAATTTATTTATCACCAATGCCAGGCATGTTTTGCAATACGACTGGCGCTCTACTTACAATATGAATGTTGGCGGTACTATGTCGGAAAATTTCCCGCAAATCCCAACAATAACTGTACAAAGTGTTCAACTTAAGCGGATTAACGAGGCGCGTACGCTTAGGTAACGAACTAAAATTAATTTTTATTATTAACTAGTTGAAGCTTGCGACTTCGTCCGCGTGGATTCAGGTTTTTTTAAATCCCGTGGAAACTCTTTAATTTTCCGGGATAGTATAAAAATCCGGGATAACCTATGTCACTCTTCAGGTCTTAAACTATATCCGATCCGTTGATTGAAGGACCAACCAACAAACTAATAAACCAACAGACAAACACACTTTCGCGATATGGGATTTAAGTGTATGTCAGCTGAACTCAATGTGGTCGAAGAGAGTTCAGCCGACAGACGTTTGATTTTTAAAAAACTAAATCCACGGGAACAAAGTCGCGGGCATCAGCTAGTATTATTATAAGTTAGCAGGTAGAAAAACAATAAAAAGTTATGGTTTACAAAGCGGAATAGATGTAAAAAGCTTAAAAAGCTTTCTCCAAGCAAAGCTAAATATTTATGAGTTCCTTAAAAATGGAAATCTCACACTGAATAATTTTCTTTGACTAATGTGATCAAAGCAGCCCGAAGCGTAATTAATTTTCCTTTTATTACAAAACAGTACACGGGGAAAAGAGATTCATCGCAATATATTGCTCGAAATTAATCATTCTATGAGTACTTACGTGTATTATGTAAAGTACCTACTCGTTTAAGTTGTTTTGAAGCCTTCAGTGCTTGAGGTTTCTCGAAGTAATAGCTACAAGAATATTGCTAAAAAAAAATGCAAAGATTTCTAAACTTTTGATATAATTTTAGTGCCTCGATAGCTCAACGGTTGAGGAGCGGACTGAATTCCAAAAGGTCGGGGGTCAAACCCCATCCGTTGCACTATTGTCGTAATCACTCCTGGCACAAACTTTACGCTTAATTGGAGGGGAAAGGGGAGTATTAGTCATGATTAACATGGCTAATATTCTTTAAAAAAAAATTACACTTTAAAAAGTGTGTACCATGCGATGTGTTTGTCTATCTGCTAAATTTTCACAACCCATCTGTTTAACCGTTTTTGACTGGTACGAACATAGCTTGTATTCCAGGAAAGGAGATAGACTCAGGGAAAGTCTCACAGAATTCTCAAAAAGTATTCACAGAAATTTTGCTGTACTTAAGTTTAGAATAAGACCACTGATTGCACTAAAATGATTGATTGATTGATTACCCATCTACTTATTATTATTGGTGCAGAGATAGTTTTACATCATGCAGACTAGCATGTGCTATTTTTATCCCAAAAAATTAAAATTTTCCACGGGGTTATAAAAAATAAATCCACGCAGATGAAAGAATTTTTTCTTATAGAACAAATATTGTGTTCGAAATATCGTTATTAAGGAAAATGACGGAACAGTAGCTGTTATAATATTAATTTCCTCCCACTGGCCCGCTGTTGCCGATCAATACAACTTACTTACTTGCCTGATGATTATAAGTTGAGAAAATGTTTGTAGGGTAAATATGCAGCCGTGCACAGCTGGGCTGTTTGCTCTTTGTTTTCTAGATATTTATGTCGAGTCATATCGACTATAGTTTTCTAGACATTTCAAAGTATAATAGTAGGTACTTATATTTAACGACGAGATTTTAGCGTGTTTGAACCTTGATGAGCGGTGCAACAAAGCTGCTAATAATAATGTTTTATTTTTATTTTCATCCATAAAGTGTTACTTCACTTACTACTGTTACTACAGTAGACCTTATTAACTACTAGCCGATGCCCGCGACTTCGCCCGCGTGGATTTAGGTTTTTTGAAATCCCGTGGGAACTCTTTGATTTTCCGGGATAAAAAGTAGCCTATGTGCTAATCCAGGATATTATCTATCTCCATTCCAAATTTCAGCCAAATCCGTCCAGTAGTTTTTGCGTGAAGGAGTAACAAACACACACACACAGTACACACACACACACACATACAAACTTTCGCCTTTATAATATTAAGTGTGATGTTAGTAATTAAATATATTGGTAATTTCTAACTAAGGTTGTAATAATAAATAAGAGCGAATAGCTCCCCGAGCTCATTTTGTGTAAGACATTAATGAACCTATAGAAAGAACAATTTAAAAGATTCAATGAACTCTATCTAAAATTTCATTAAGCGCGAGGCAGGAAATTTTAAATTTCAACATGAACTACCTTGAACCTTTTGTGAGCATAAAACCGTTATTTTTACCTAATGTAAACCTTGGTAACCTGGTAACCTACGGAAATAGACTGAAGAAATCTGTACTGCTTCCGCACCTTAACCCATCGAATCTGGTAATGTCAAGATTATCTATGTAGTTATAGCCGACATAAACGATTTCTTCCGTTCAAGCCACGTTTAGGTACATTTCGTTATCTTTAGTTCTCAAATGGTTCAAGAACATGAAGATCACGAATGTCATCAATCTGTCGGTGTCTTATTATATTTATACTCTGCTACACAACATTTTATTCAATTCTATGATAATAAATTCATGAAATCGAATAATGCTTTCTAAAACCCCTGGCACCCGTAAAGTATCCAATAAACAGCACCTGAAATACAACTTTTATTTAGAAGCAGAATTGAAAATAACCAGTTTTTCGTACCTAGTACCTACCTAATCTTCGACCGTGTTTTCGGAAGTATAAATACACGGAACTATTAGGTATATAATCATCATCATAGACAAATTGTAACCAGAACAATAGCAAAAACTCAGGGTTATTATATTATACAATCTACCTATACACAATCCAGTGCAAATAACCATTTGCCTTATTTTGTAGTTTAAGTGATTTAGTATTTTCAAACCCGCAATGCATAGCGTGTAAAACTCGGGTCAATACCTACTCGTACGACGCGGCATTGACTCCGAGTGGCCTATTTACACCTTGTATAATGTTATGGCAGTTTTAATACGTTTTATGATGTGAATCAATTATGAAAATTAGGGTTGTGACAGAGATAAGTACCTACATCTCAAAAAATAACGATGTGGACATAGGATTAAAAGATTACGCACTCATCAATTTTATCTTTATTAAACCTATGAACCTAGTTAACCTTGAGTGTGAAAATATAATCTACACTATTGTTATTCATATTATGCTTTGCTACTACTGATGTGCTCTATCGTTAAGTTATGTTGTTACTTATTATTTCATCTGTCGAATATATGACAACAATTCCATTAATGTATGTACTTACCTACTTGTAAAAGAAAACAAGAAAATAGCGTGATATTGCTAAAAAATGACCCATACAACCTATTGTTATTATCGATATCCATTAATACTACAAACGATGGGATATGTAGCGTCCCAGTGGTGGGTCTGCTTCAGTGGATACCCACTGGCGGAGTAACAAGGTCCCTTGTCGGTCCCTTATGCTCCGTCGTTAGCAGTGGAATGGAACTTCATGAGGTTTTTAATCGGTGGGAGTCGGACCTAGCCACAATTTTCCTCACGAAAAAAAAGGTAAGGTAAGGACTAAGTAGGTATTAACTACACAAGCTCGGCTGAGATCTGTTTTTGTACAATTCACAGTCCATATGGTCTACCTATGGTCATACGCTTCGTGTTCAGATTGGACTATGGTACCTTTTTTTGCGCGCATTATAACACGAGATCTTCATTCAAACGAAGTGGCGTATAAAGCTAGTTCTTGTGTTAAGTACTTAAATAAACGTTGTGACGATAAAATATTATCTGCATAAATAGGTATAGCAACGTAAACATATTATTATCTGAAGATCTTCCTCGACTTATTTTTATTAGTTACGTGATAGTTGGCCATTCATACACAAGTATGATTGCGAATTTTATTCTGTGGTTCCTGATACTTTGCTTTCTATTACTATGTATATATTCGTATAGAAAATATAATTATTGGAAAGATCGCGATATCCCATATGACAAGCCCTATCTATTTTTCGGTAACTTAGTGTTTATCATGAGAAGAAGTGTTTGGGATTATTGTTTCGAATTGAAAAAGAGACATCCGCTAGATTATGTTGGAATATTTCTGGGTTGGAAGCCAGTGTTGATGGTACAAACACCCGAACTTGCGAGAAAGATACTCAGTAAAGATTTCGAATACTTTCAAGATAGATTCCTATATTCAAATGCAACGGATCCTATTGGTTCCCTTAATTTGTTTACTGTAAAGGTAAGTGAATTAAATTCTTTATATGCTTTATGTTATAAGGCTTGTAGAATTGTGCTTAGATTAATTAATGGTGTATGGAAAGAATTAAATAAAATGAAAATCCTGAAGAAAATAATACAAGTTAATGCAGGATTTCTCACAAATACGTTTAAACCCCTACTGTAGGCACAACAAACTCAACCGTAGCTAATTTTATCTTACCACGAGATTCCACTAGTCGCTTATATGCTAACAGACTTTGCTTTTTACCATGGTATTTGTTTATTGTTAAGGCTAGGTGGAAACATAGACTTAGAGTGGTTTGTTTTGTTACTGGAATCTGATTAGATAACTTTCTATAACATCAAAGATAAGAGAAATATCTTGGGTATAAAATTACTGTTTGTGTTATTACCGTGTTATAACGTAAACAAACTGTCACATTATGGTATTATATTCTAACTAGTGAAGATATTTAATAAAAATCTGAAATTTTGTAATTTTAACAAAGATAACGCAGTCAAACTAACATTTTAATGTCATAAGGTCTACGTTTGATAAATCTATTATCCTGTTAGCTGATACTCGGCATCTTCAGACCCTGATAACAGTATGAGTCTACTATCAGTTAACTACTTAGGTACATGTCGATACAAATCCAAAGAATACAAACTCGTTGGACGCTTAATAGGGCTGAGTTTTTGTTCTTTCTACTCTATCACAGACCAGAGTTACTGCATTTAAGCCAAATCAATGAGCTCAATCACAAAACATCTTCAAAATTGTCAAGGAGTTAAGTAGACCTCAGGCTTTCTTAGTTGCAGCATCAGGTCACTCAAGGCGATTTTGCAGTATTGCTGGTATTATTTAGTGTAGTACCAAAAACTTGAAATTTTTGTTTGATTATATTGATATGATTAAGATCCCTGCATCAGTTGAGATAAGAGCAGATAATCCTCAAACGGGTAAACTTTTATCAAAACTAGTCAAAAACCATCTCGATCCATCAAAATGCTTTCGAATAAAAAACTATATTCAAATCGGTCCATCCGTTTGAGCGTTGCACAGACACCCACAGACAGACAAACAAAGCGACCAAGTTAATGAAAGTTCTCTTTTTGTGTCTTACAGAATCCGATATGGAAGAATATGAGATACGAGCTCTCTCCTATGTTCACATCAATGCGTCTAAAGATGATAACCGAACTTATGAACCTCAATGCAAAAGAATTGGTTATGAAGATTAAAAGAGATAACATCGATAAAAAGAAAACTGTCGATCTCAAGGTATATGCAATAAGTTAAATAAAATCATATTTAAAGAGTTTCAATTTATAATTATAAAATACCTATATAAAGGAAAAGGCCTGACTCACTAACTGAATAATTAACGCCCAACCCAAACCGTTCGACCGAGAATACTGAAATTTTACACAAAGGTTCCCTATATAATGTACACAAGGAATAAGGCTGGATTGTGAGAATTCTCACAGAGGTGAAGCCGCGGGCAGTATGTCATACTTTTAAAATGTTGGTACATCAATTACACTTAGGTACATCAACCATATGCATTATGTATCCAGTCAAAACAGAATGTAATGGCTATACTATACTCACGTACAAGTATTCAGTTGATGTAAGCCCGACTAGTTTCGAATCCATCCGGCGGGGTCCTTTTTCAACCGCGACGCGTAGCGAGCCAAGTCCCTATGAAAAAGGACCTTAGTAGTACCTACTATAGACCTAACTTGTAGTATAGCCGTTACATTCTATACCTACTTAAATAAAAATCACGATAATTTCAACACTAATCATTATTTTTAAATGCATCTTTATGGTTCATTTGGCTCAGGAATTATTTTCGATGTACACATCAGATACTGTGGCTTATACTGTATTTGGAATACGAGTTAGTATTTTAAATGACCAGAATTCACCGTTGTGGTACATAACAAGTCACATGGTCAAATGGACATTCTGGCGTGGTTTGGAATTCACTTTAATTTTTCTCATGCCCGCAATAGCTGCTATTTTAAGGTAATTTTGACTTTATATTCATATAAAACTTCTTGTTGGTATATATTACTTACTTTTCTTTTTTATATTTCTCCTTTTTAAGGTTACCATCGATGTTATTAATACCTCTTTATTTTTTATCTAATAAAAATAATTTGATTCCACTATGTTTTCATAATTACAGGCTGAAATTTTTCTCTGCGGGAGCTACTGAATATGTAAAAATGCTTTTCTGGAATGTTGTTGAAGAACGTAAAAAAGCTAAAAATGAAAATTATAAAGATTTAGTAAATCATTTACTAAAACTGAAAGAAAATTTGAAACTACCAGCCGATGCTGGCTCGGGTAAGATGGAATTTATTTCGTCGGAGAATGTGCTTTGATTTAAATTAATCTTATCAGATTTTATATTATAAAATAAATCTTATTTAATCATATATGAAAGATTCTGTACTCAGTATATACGATACTACGTATTCGGTAAGGTTTAGTAAGGTCAATAAATAATAACTGTGTTTTGGTAGAATTGGCTGACAATATCATGTTGGCGCAAGCTGCTGTATTTATTTTGGGTTCTATTGAAACTTCATCTACTACTCTCAGTTATTGTCTTCACGAATTGGCTTATCATCCGGAAGAACAGGTTTTTATATTTTATTCAATCTTATATTTTCTTGTTACAAAATATCTTTTACATATATTTATTAAGTTTTATTTATCGTATAATTTTATAATATCATTATGTTTAGTCCTAGTTTTCTTTATTCTGTTATGTTCTAATCTCTGTATTTTTGTGTATAATATGTATTGGATCTTCGTTCCAATGGCACTAGATTCATTTAATTGGTTACTACAGCTTGCTGGATTTTGTCACTATCATCATCTTATCTTCTTAAGAGGGGTCTCTCCGTCACTCGCTTCATACAAACGTAGTTCCAATTTCATTTGAATATTAAGCAACCAAAGTCCTTGAAATTTTGTAGACATATTCTAGAAACTAATATCTATGTCTGTGGTTTTCCAGATTTCTGTTAAAATATTCGGTTTCAAAGTTACGCGGTCTTAAAAATTTAGGTACAAATCTTTGAGCTCCTGTAATTTTAAAACTATATATTTTTAGAAAAATCTAAAACACCACAGACACAGATATTAATTTCTAGAATATGTCTGCAAAATTTCATGGACTTTGGTTGCTTAATATTCAAATAAAATTGGAACTACGATTGTATGAAACGAGTGACGGAGAGAGCCCTGTTAATTCATTTCTTTCTTTCGCTTTTCATAAAATCTTAGGTTTGACTTTTGTATTGAATTTGAATTACACGATGTTTTCTTTGTCAATTAAAAGAAAATTGTTTCACAGGAAAAGCTTTACAATGAAATCTCAAAAGCGGTAAACGAAAATGGAAAAGACATTTTGGATTACAATAATTTGGTGGAACTGAAGTATCTAACGGCATGTCTTCACGGTAACATTTAAAATATAATATAAACTGATGTTTTATGGTTACACCAATCAGCATAATATTACCGACTGCCAGTTATTTATTGCAATAATTAGCATTTCAACAATTTTTTGATAGATTATAGATATAGATTGCAAAACAAGAATCTAATCCTATCTGAACTTGAAATATGGCGGGCTGCGCGGATAGGTAGGTACAGCAAGGACACAAGCTCTGGTATAACCTGTTTTTGTGTTTTTGTTTACATATTGCGCAGTCATATGCCTCGTGTTCAGAGAACTGACTTGTTTTGTAATCACTAGCTTATTCCAAATTCTTATATTATCCAGATGGATTTCCTTCAAAAATTTCGTTTTTTTTTGACACAAAATCTACCTTAACCATTTTGGTTTCAGAAACTATGCGAAAACACACTCCAGTACCATATTTAGATCGATTATGTCAGAAGGAATATACATTGAACGAACACGTAACAATTGAAAGGGGTGTACCAGTGTTTATAAACGTACTCGCAATACATTACAATGAGAAATATTTCCCTGACCCGGAGCAATGGCGACCAGAGCGTTTCACCTCTTACTCCGAGGGCGACAACCTTAACTTCACTTTCCTACCCTTTGGCGAAGGACCACGATTTTGTATAGGTAGTAATTAGCATTTAGGTCTCTTGTAGGGATTAGGTCTGGACAGAGTTATGATTCTGATATAACTGTCTCGTTTTAACTCCTAAGTAAAAAAGGTAGCATAAATTATATGAAATTAATTCAAAAATTGAAAGAGATATATTTGTCGGACTATACTTTCGAAGAAAAGATTAAAGCATTGTTTGGTTTTATTATTGAGGAGATTATGAAGTATATTTCGGTTTGGTTTGGGGATAATGACATCTGCACATGGCTGCTTTCTAAATATGGGTAGTGAGAAAGACTTATTTTGTTAGGTTAAGAATTTTGTTGTATTTAATTAAATTATAATAGGGCTGACATGTACTTTTAAATGTATAAAAGCCCTTAAATAAATAAAGAAGAAAAAAAAACTCATAAGTAGAGTTTGAGCAAAGTCAAAATACGTTCCAGATTTCAGCCTTAGGACCGGCGCAAAATTGGCGAGGTGCAGCGCCGAGCATTTTACACTGCCAAACCATTATTGACTTTGAATGACTTAGTTAAAAGCAGATCGCAAATCCAATGATACATAATAATAGATAACTTTATTAGACCCACACCCCTTTGGTTTCTAGACGGCATCGTACCGAAACACTAAAATGCTTGGCGGCATGGCGTTGCCGGTCCTTGCGTGGATGTGGGGAGGTCCTTAGCTGAAATATATTAGCGCTTACTTTGACTTTGCTTCTAGACTTAACAAGGTTAAAAAGAGACAGCGTTATATCGCTGACATAAATCTGAATCTCGTCTGAGTTTCGTTTTAATTAAATCTTAAGTCTAACAAAGTACACTCTATAGATCTCAGCCTTACTTAGTCTGCTCTTGCACGGCAATAGTGCCCTCGCTAGTAGTCGTATTATTAAACTCTATACACTAATTCTATTATTTTCAGGTAAAAGGTACGGAATGATGCAAATGCGAGCAGCGCTGGCCCAGTTGATACTCCATTACAAAATAGAGCCGGGAGTGCCATATCCAGTAGCGTCTGATCCCTACGCTGTTCTGTTGGCACCTAAATCTGATTTGAGCGTAAAGTTTATCGCACGTTAGTGAAAAGTGGTACAGGGTTTTATTTTACTAGCTTGCTTCTTTAAAAACGAATCAAAAGAATTGAGTTTGGCAAACTATAACGCTCCGCTTCGTTGGATTTCTTAGTTCAGGCCTGTCGGTGGAAGCATCCTGGTTTGAATTCGATTCTCTCTCCACCCACTCATTATCCATTATATTTTGTGTTTGTTAGTCGGTTGTGCACGGATATTGTAAGCGACCTGAAAAATGGCATTATGCTACTTTTTACCCTGTGAAATCAAAGAGTTCTCACAGGATTTTTAAGCATCTAAAACCAGACAAACGAAGTCGCTGACATCGTCCAGTAGTCCTAATAAATAAATAGTTATTTATTTGGGAGAGAAAATTATAGACAACAGAGACAGAGATCAGATTGTGTGTTCTGATCTCTGTCTCTGTTGACTATAATTTTGATATCACTGTGCATAGAAGAACAAGACAAAAATGGAGAGGCTCTTCTCAGTTTTAAAGAGGACAGTAGGCACTAACAACCGAAATTAAAGAACTGAACACACATCTGTGACCTAAAACAAATATAATTAAATTAAAAATTTAAAAAACCCCCGACACATAAACCTCTAAAAAGTAAAAAAATAATAGGTAAATATGTATGGGCCCTTTAAGAATAGTATAAATAGTAAAGTTTTTATCCAAGCGCTCGTTGCGCCAGGGGACCGCTACCTATCATAAACTATGAAAGTCATCTGTTGTAGAAAGAATAGTCTTTAGCGGTCCCCCGACGCAACGAACGCTTGGATAAAAACTTTACTATTTATACTATTCTTAAAGGGCCCATACATATTTACCTATTATTTTTTTACTTTTTAGAGGTTTATGTGTCGGGGGTTTTTTAAATTTTTAATTTAATTTTTATTTCACGCTTTTTAAACTTTTATTCATAAATTACCGTTTATTTGTGCCATTCTAAAACCCAACTTCTATAATAATATAAATCCAATAAGGCAGCTAATATCTCTTCAAAAGTAACATCAATGTTATGTTAATTATACGTTCCATGAAATATTTTTGACCGAACATAAGAAAATCAAGAAATCAAGAATTATCTGAATGACTCACATAGTTTAACACGACCAAAACGAAATATCTGTTTCTAACATGTCGTTGCTTTAAAAATGTACCTATTTTACGTAGTCGTATAATAGTTCGTTTTCAAGATATACCTACGATTAAATTGAAATCGACTTTCACCCGATGAAATAAGGAATAAAGTGGCTTGTATTTCATTTTGTTTGTTATTGCATGTCTAATTTTTATTTGACATAACTTTCAAAAACCGGTCAAGTGCGAGTCTGCCTCACACATGAAGAGTTCCGTACAAGTTTTTTTTTATGTAATGACAATTCAGTTGTCGGATTTTTCTCTTTACTTGGGCCACAGGAGTAGAGTGCTTGGGCTATAAGATATTGCTACCTGCCTTTCATGATTCTACGTACCTAAACGGGAAGTACCCAATTTATAAGTTTTGATTCTCTTGAAAGATGACACACAGACAGACAACGAAGTAGTGAAGGAAAACACCGTCAGGAAACCTGCATGCTTGAGAGTTGGCCATAATGCTCCCTCAAAGGTGCGTGAGGTCTGCCAATACGTGCTTGGCCAGTGTGGTAGCTTCTCATTCTGAGAGGAGACTTGTGCTGTTGATCCTGATGATGATGAATTTTAAACGTATTTTGTCAAAGTAAATAAGCTGAGTTCAAGCAGATAAAATAAAAAGAAGGTGCGCCTAATGCATCATCCAAACCTGCGCGACAAAGCGACTACGATGCGGGAACCTCAGCCGCGCGGAGGGTCATCGCCTCCTACGATATTTAATGGTGCCATGCACACTTACGTGACTACAACAGTTGAGGCTACATCTTTTTTTTTCTACAGATACCTACTGAACCCTAAAAATAGTTTGACTATGGTTTGGGTTTGGGTTGATTGTTCGTGGCCTTTGGTTGACTGTTGGATATTATAATTGAATTGATGTTTTCTCGTTTAACTGTGATTATAATATTTTATAAATTAGAAACTCCGCGCCTACGATCCAAAGTATCGGAGTTTTCCAAAACATTATTTTCAAATAAATAATTATGTATCTAGGCAACGTCCATCTTGACAAAAGCTTGACAACTTGACATTTGCCAATTGACATAATATTATGAACCTCTGTTACAATAGTGAAAGATCCCAGAGCCACCAGCCGTTACGTATTTTCTGACGAACGATATGTGGACGATTGAGTAGTGTTAGTATGTACTAAGAACGCATGCCTACAGACCTGCTAGCTTGCTTAGACGGCCAATTTTCAGGTATCAGGTAATCAAGGTACATAAAAACATTACTTACCTCACGTAAATTCTCCAATTTTTTTAATTTTTAGCAGATTTTTTTTAATATTAATAATTAATTGACATAAGTAAACTATAAGAGAGTGAGAGAGAAGTCAATATATCCTAATACATGTCTTACTCAGTCTCATGCGCGTAGATTATGATGCCCTCGCGCTCAAACCCACAGAGGCATTAAAATTGAATTTAGGGGATGATTGGCCCTCTGGATCGGTCTGTCTTCTTGTAAAAGGTTTTAAAATAGTTGTCTGGTGGACATATATAAAAATGAAGCATCAGAATTTACGTGCAGTTAAGTAATTACTTATTTTGGGAGCTTTAAAGCGTCTGCAAAGCAATACGGCCGACGCGGGAAGTGTCTGGGAGTATTGGTGACATATTTTTAAGGATATTGCCTAAAATATACGTAAAAATCAGTTTGGAGAATTTACGTGAGATAAGTAATGTTTTTATGTACCTTGATTATCAGATACCTGAAAATTGGCCGTCTAAGCAAGCTAGCACGTAGGCTAGGCATGCTTTCTTAGTACTTACTAACACTACTCAATCGTACATATTTCCTGTGTCAGAAAATACGTAACCTCTGGTGGTCCTGGGATAAAAGTAATAAGAAAACCAGAAAAGAGCTGATAACTTCCAAACGGCTGAACCAATTTTTTTGGATTATAGCTAAGAACACTCTCGATCAAGCCACCTTTCAAACAAAAAAAACTAAATTAAAATCGGTCCATTCGTTTAGGCGCTACGAGGCCACAGACAGATACACAGATACACAGATACACAGATACACAGATACACAGATACACAGATACACAGATACACACGTCAAACTTATAACACCCCTCTTTTTGGGTCGGGGGTTAAAAAAGTGCCTCACCCACACAACATTATAATCTCTGGTATCACCTCAACGTAATGCTGTAATGGGAAGGTACAGGGCTGTTTCTCTGGCAAAACGAAACAGGTAGGGATAAATGATGTCCTTACAAACCTATTTTTAGATTTGCCTTCCTATTATTTGAGTTTACAGTCGGGCCAGAAATTGATCTGAGTCACAATGATGGCATTCAAAGAGGTAATGCTGCCAGCATTTTTGGTACCATTCCTCGTTCCAGTGACTTGATTTATGTGTAATTTTAGTGTGAATAGCTAACTTATGAACCTTATAATATTTTTTAGTTTTTTTAATGTACTAGACAAAAAATGTGTTTTTGTGAAATTGTTTCATGTTTATATAATCTGAAATATTAATTTTCTATTGTTCTCATAGTTTTCACGAGTTATAATCTAAACGAACAAAGCACTTTTATGTAACACAAATCAAATATTTGTTACATTACATAGCAGCCCCAAAATAATATTATTATAAATAAATATATCAATTTAATTTGTCTATTCAGTAAATTCAAATTAATCTCATCGGATTTTATTTATTTGGGTCAACCGAAAACTCAATTATTTGAAATTGAATACACATTCAAATAAATAATTACATTTGCATGAACGTATAAAGAATTAAAAATATAAATTTTTGATTCATGTGTTTTAAGCATAACATGTTAACATGTGTGTTAATAAGTTCTTACTAACATACATTATATTATAATTGAGTTACTAACATAGGTTAAGATGGTTACTAACATAATATTGTGGGCCTTTGTTGCTTGGGAAAATAAAGATATTATTATTATCAAGCAACACATTTTAACAATTTATATTCATTTACGATTTTTCGGGTAACTCAATTATTATAATAAAATCATATATTATTATAATAATTGAGATTATATCGGATTAGTATAGAGAATATTACGTGTAAATATTGACAACAAATTCTGTATATTTATTTAATAAAATTTGAACAGTTAAAAAAATCATTACAGAAAATGTTTTAAACTCATTTATGCATGCATTTAAAAAGTTGTTTCTGGTATTGTTTGCAAATGAAATAATTTAAATAGGTAATCCTTATAAAAGTTTAATTTCCATGATTACAAAATATTTAAAGAAACTACTTATTTAGAATAGGTATGATAGAAATAGAATACAAATTAAAAGATTAGTATTAACTCAGAACAGAAGAAGATAAATTGCACAATATTTTTTAAATGGCTATTATTATTCGAAAAAGTTTTCCAATTATAGTGATGTAGCTGTATAGGTGATTACCGAAGATTGATGGATCTTCAAAGTTGAAGCGAGACGCTAATGGAAAATTAAAAGCTTCTTCAGTTTTCGTTGATAGCTGAAACTTTTGAATTTGAAAAATTGTACTATCGTATAATATCAGTAAATTAATTTCCAAACTGCTGCCTAGTACTTTTCATAATCGTCATTCCAAGTAACTACCTACCTACCTACTTTGAAAATCAGCCTTATTTATGTGTTCCAAGGATAAAGGATTTTCCAAAAAGTTGTCTAAGCGAAGCCGGGGCGGTTCCACAAGTCTTCATTAGGTATCACGAGAAATGATTACCTGTAGTAATTTTAAAACATTAACATTTATTATTTAAAACATTAACAAAACAGAATATGTAGACAAGCCTACCTATGCAAAGTCGGATCGAGACAGCTAGTTAAAATATAAATTCCCTATTTTCTACTCTTAAATCGCTTCACAAAAATCTAAAGTACTTTTTATCGTCCACTGATTTCATTAGCTTTCGAAGCTGTGAGCTAATCGAAAAATCTGATATTCTATTTTCACTAACTTTTTTTGCTTAGGTACATATTGCCTTTTTGCTTGGAACATTTATAGTCATTGAAATAAAGCAGACCTCATAATATATTAGCTGGTTAGAGGTCAGAGATTAGCCCCCGAATCCAACTCGGCTGGGTATGTGTTCGAGATGTCTTTTCTTCTTGACAACGAGAGTCAAGAGTGCGTGTTAATTATTATGAATAGGTAGCGGGCATAAGGTAGCGGTGATAGCCTAGTAGTTAAGACGTCCACCTTCCTATTCAGAGGTTCCACGGTTCGATCCCCGGCATGCTCCTCTAACTTTTCGGAGTATGTGTGTTCTAACCTGCATGCCTGAGAATTGTTTATAATATTCTCAATGGCGCGTGTTTGCAAATCCGCACTTGGCCAGCGTGGCGGATTATGGCCTAACCATTCTCATTTTGAAAGATCTGTGCTCAGTAGTGAGCTGGCGAGATCAAATCACGATGATGATAAAGTATTGATGATGGCTGATGATATTATAATCATCAGCCATGATTCTTATGATAGTCACGCCTGATGTAAAGCAATCATCAAGCAAGCATTTCTTGCATAAAAAAAATTGCCGCCGCGCCGGGCGTCACAAATGCTCGTATAGGTAGGTATTATAATCTCCGAAATCATATTAACTTACGAAATTGTGGCAGGTAAAAATAATATGTTATTCGGTGAATATTTGGCACGTACAATATGAGTCTAGCTGCGATAGGCTGTAGGTATGAGTGCCGAATGAAGCTAAAAATAGACTCAATATTATGAAGAAATCCACTCGTACGTGTATGTCAGGTTAGAGGGAACGAACGTTATTACCAAATAGAATAGATTTGGGACTGAAATAGTTTTGTAATGTTGTTTTTAAAGTAAAATTTAAATGTCTGTCTGTACTATATGCCCTTTTTTGATGTGTTTGTCCCCGAAAAGCAGTAATGACCTAGATACCTGCATGCCTAAGAGTTTTTCATAATGTTTTCCAAGGTGTGTAAAGGCTGTCAGCGTGGCTGAATAAGGCCAAACCCTTCTCATTCTGAGAGGGTTGATGGTGATGATGTTTGGCTCAGACAAATTCGAATAATTTTCAAGCGGCTGAACCGAATGTGATGGGACATTTGCAGATGGGACTATGCATGAAGGGATCTAAAAAAGTAAAAACGATTATATTTTTATTCTTGCAAAATAAAAGCTTTCTAGTTTTAAAAACTCCTAAATCCATAAAGTTGGCGACACTTACAGTATTTGGGACGAAAAAACGGGAAAGCTGTTTATACTAATAAATACCTATTATTTTTAACCCCCGACTCAAAAAGAGGGGTGTTATAAGTTTGAAGTGTGTATCTGTACATCTGTGTGTCTGTGTATCTGTGTATCTGTCTGTGGCATCGTAGCGCCTAAACGAATGAACCTTTTTTAATTTAGTTTTATTTGTTTGAAAGGTGGCTTGATCGAGAGTGTTCTTAGCTATAATCCAAGAAAATTGGTTCAGCCGTTTGAAAGTTATCAGCTCTTTTCTAGTTACTGTAACCTGCACTTGTCGGGGGTGTTATAAATTTTTAATTTACACTTGTTATTGAAGTGGCAAGCGGTGAAGACGGGGCATAGAAGCGGCGCAGACTAAGTTGAAAGTCTGAATAATATGCCTGCATTGCAATAGTGAAGCACAGTGGTGTGTTTCAAATTACACGCTACTTACCTACTTACATGCTACTTACTACGCTTACAGTTAACTTGAAAAGTAAACAAGTAACACTTCGATGTAAAAATGTGGACCTGTTTTAAGTTAAACAAAACTTCTTCTGCACTAAGTCGATCCGAATCTGAAAATATAAGGTCGAAATGGATAGTCAATACTTGCGATGGCACTTTAAAAAATCTTAGTTCAATAGCTAAGAAGCTATTTCTGAAATGTTTACTTTCGTTCAACGCTAGCCATTCGACTATATTCAGTTAAATGAGTCGAATAGGAGCATAACCAAGAATGTTCCTACTGGAAAGCAGTTTTCTTTTACGACTATCTCAAAATTTAAATTCAGTTTCAGCAAAACTGCTTTAAATCCCTTAAGGTCTCTCGAATAGAAATCACCTTTTTAAAGTTAACGCCTCGTAAAAGCTCTTATAATATGGGGTGGTGATCAAAATATTATACCCTGATACATCTATACTTTTGAGTTATGACTTACAGAATATATCAACAATTTTTTTTAAACATTTTGCATTATTACAAAAGGATTTAAACTGACGAATGCTTTCTCAATATTTTTCCCGTGTCCAAGTTTAATTTTATACAAATGAAAATATAAGATGTTTTTTTCATCATTTCACGAACAATACTTACTACTTATCTACGAGCAGTATTACAAAATAAAAATATCGGCAGCAAATCAGAGCCTATCCAGATAAGATTAACTTGGTAACAGATTATCTAAAAACGAATCTTAATTGCTTCACCAATAAAGTAAGTGATATTTAAGTATGTACTTAAAACCGTGCGTTTTAATTCCGAAAAGTTAGAAGTGCGTGCCCGAGATGTAATTCCCAACCTCCTGAGTAGGAGGCGGACAACTTAACCACTAGGCCATTACAGCATTTAGATGTATACAAACACACAATCACAATAATTCTAATGAGTTCAGAACAGAAAACAATAACGTATAGAAATAGCAATTAATTATTATTATTGAAACAATCCTCTGTCAACAGACGTCGACGCGACGACGTAAGTATTTCGATACCAATATCTGCAATATTAGCTGTAGTGTTATAGTAATTCGATTACGTGACTTGGCTCGGTCGGGTCGTCCCTGCGTAAAGATTCATTTTCATTGGTCGATAAATTCGAGCACATTCTGAGAGCGGGACATAAGAGATCTCTAAAAAGCTGGTGACTCTACCTGCTGGTGTCCGAGCATTTTGACTGAATTTTGAAATGGTTAATTTCACTAATCGGACGTGGATCCTCACACAAATCGACCGGCGAAAAATGTACGCTCGGGAAAATATGTGGTGCTTGAGACGTCTCTTAAGAATAAACTGGACTGCACATTGTACAAACGTCTCTTTACTCTAGAAAGTAAGATCTGAAAATAAATCAAAGGCTTTCGGTGCTTGTACAGTTACGAATCTTCAAGGTCTTTGGGCACATTATGAGGAAGAGTGGCACCATCGAAGACCTTACTGTACAAGGTCGAGTGGATGGCACACGTCTACGTGGTAGTTCCTCAACTAGGTGGACTTAATTCGTTCTGCAAGAAACCGTCTTCCGAAGAACCTCCGTCTCCGTGTACGTACGAATTGCCAACAACAGAAGTCGATGGAGGGGCAGCAGTGAAGGAGAATTCATAGCCACGACTACTCTGCCAACAGTGAACAATTGAAAAGAAGAATTTCACTAATCTTTTTTTCGTCTGCTAGGAGTCCGTGCATGCTGTACAGGCGCTATCGACTAATGTAATTAATTGGACCATGTTTAATCATAACTTCATTAAACAGCACCCCAGTGTGTGACATGGATCTACGAGAGCACGGGTATCCCAAAACTTTTTTTTTCTCCGATATTTTTTATTATTTTTGTTTTAGTTTGAGAAATTAACAATTCAAATTATTTTATAAATTAAGTAAATATTTATTTAGGTATTTTTAATTAAATGACCCAAACGTTGGATTTGTTTGCAGCTTTTAGTTCCATTAACTGTCTCCCCCAGTTATAGCATTAATTAGTCAGATTTATGGCGATAAATAAGGCCGAGCCTGTGTGTTCGAATTTTATTACTAAAGTTAATTTAATTTATGACACTTCCATTATTCGAATTTGATTATGAAAGTACATGGAATATGTTATGGGTAAAATTATTATTAAAAAATTTGTTTTGGCGAATTTTGTGTTTTAATAAGACTTACAGTATGTACCTACTTAGTTGGATTTAATAAGCAACAAAGTAGACGTACCTACAATTAATAAAGTTATATTCGTATAATTTTCGTTGTAGGTATCTAAAATAATAATTCATGAAACTATACTGTAAACAGGTAGTCTACAAAGTACCCAAAGGCCTACTTTATCTTTGTGGGCATGCGTTTGCATAATGCATTCCTAACGAGACATGAATTTGCATAATGAGCGCTGCCATGTTGCATAAATATTTAGTTTTCGTCAAAGATTTTACAGTGGCGATGATTTTTACTTTCAGGCTTTAAACCTCTTACTGGATTCAGTTGTTTTTTTAGTCTACTGTGAACTCTTTTTTTAGTAACTAGCCTGATTTGTTGGTGAAAGAATAAAATTAGACTACTTATCAAGTTTGAGTAGATATGGGAACCATTGCCACGTATAATCATTTTCATTTGCTGAAAATGTTTTTTTTTTCACAGTGATTTCACAGGTGATTTTTCATGGAAAGCTATTTTTCAATCCTTTAACTTACAAGTGCCAATGATTTTAAGCTCTATCACATAAAAATTAATTAAAATTAATGACTTATGTTATTTATTAAGATTAAAATGGACCCTTCCTAAATCTTTTGGCCTGTTTCAAAAACATAAAAATTGATTTACCTACTGGTTTTAGCAACAAAATTGACAGCCTATTTTGTGGCCACTGTCGTATTGAGATTTTAGATAACGTCTTTATTTTCTTCTCAAACTCCGACAGGTGCTTGTAAATTATTATTTTATAGACATTTTATAAGTGCCGTGAAGTTTTGTAAAATCAGCAGTTCCAATTTATTACCGCTTCTGAGCTTCTTATGAACGCTTTTTATACGAAAGAATACGTAATTTAGCGACTCGAAAATTCTCTCGGACTTTTCCGACCCGAATCTTGAATCAAAGCGCGTCATTATCATGTTAGACGGACTTTTAAAAGTTGAAAAGTTTTCTCATAAAGCGGCATACAAATATTGGAATTGAATTATACGTATCTTTTCAATCTTTCATAACATTCCCAAAGTTTTCTTTTTTATACCCAAATAAGATTATGCTAGAAAATTATAAAAGTTTTTGAGGCAATTCAATTCGGTGGCTTTTCTCTCTTTTTTCTAAATATCATAAAATAAAGTCGTGATTTACCTTTGTCTGTGGTTTTACTTTGTCGTCAGCCGATTATGTCCAATGCTGGTCAACGCACGAAACGTTTTGTGTCATCATTTCTCATACGCATGGCTTAAGGTTTGGAATACTCTTCCGCGATCTGTGTTTCCTACCAATTACAATCCGGGTATCTTTAAGACAAGAGTGAATCTTGCCTCTGCTAGGTAAACGGGCCCCATCTTAGGTCACATCATAATGAATAAAAAATAGGTCTCTTGTACGGGCTCTTGTACTCGGCTTTTACACGGGCCCTACCTACGACTCGTTTGATAGGTTTGCCAAAGCTGCGTTTTCCAGCATGGGGCTGCATTCTAGCACATCGGTTCTTCGAACAAGTGCCCCATCTATTGCACTTCAATCTTGTAGCTTGTTGAGCTATGTTGGTTACTCTGATTCTTCTATGGATCTCGTCATTTCTAACTGAATCAAATTCGGAGCACAGTGAAAGGTTAAACTTCTAAATTGCTTACTTGATTTTAGTGCGGTTTTTACCATCATGTAGAAGTTAGAACACTACACAAAATAGGTTTATATGCATAACACATTCACATTTAGTCCTTCCTATTCTTTGTCTAAAATCAATTTATTCGCAATCGGAACGAGTCACTTAATTTTCAACTAGTTTTTAAAATAAAAATAGATGTTATTAGATGGGAGAAAATTAAAAGAAAAATCATTAACGACTAGAAATTCAAATTAATTTATTTTCAAGTACAAATCGCTACAGTATTTACAATGTAGGCACCTAGTGAGGTATATACTTATACCTACAGTAGCCTGATAATATGAAAATGTGAAAGTAGGTATTTTAAAAATAGTTAAGATGAGATTTACATAAGTCATGGATATATTTAGAGCTTTCAGCTTAGGGCCTTACCTTTATAATAGGTAACTAACTCATTAGATACACTAGGGACATATTTTTTTTGTCTTGCTACAAATTTTTGAACCAAATAAAATTGACAGGATTTAAATCATTTCATCTAAAGATATTAAACTCTCTTCCTAAATAACTTGAGACCCCCCACTAAGAAAGGATTTCAAGAAATTCCAACAGGATTATAAAAACCCTAAAACCATGCGGATAAAGTCAGGGTAAAAAGTATAGTAAAGTCAACAACAAAGCTTTTTAACCACTCATTTTGAAACAACGGTTTACACCCGTCTATAGTCGCCTGTACTGGCGGTTGCAAACCTATAGCTTTCTTGCTGACTGTACCATTTTGATTTAACCGTTTTTCACGGAGAACATAATTAGGTATTACAAAATGCTGGCAATATTTATTCGTCTCATCAATTAAGTTCAGTTTAAGTTGATCCAATAACCAAATTGCAAACAGAATATTCCAGTGTCGAATATAGAAAATAGAACAGAGGAAAAATTGTTGGATGAGCGCCCGAGTCGTTCAAAGCTTCGTTCTACAAACGATTCACAGGGTATTTACATTAGGCAGTGAACCACTCGCTCGATCTACCAACACTAAAACTAACTTACCTATGTAAAATCGATCTGAAACAATATCACTGATTGGTAACATTGGTTATTTGGTAACATACATAAAATAGCAATAATCTTGTTTTGGAGCCCAAAAAATAGTTTTCGTATCTTTTGTCTCTAAACAAAGAAAAAGAATTTTGTTTTTCTTTTACAAATTATTTTTTACAACCTATTTTTACTCTACAATGTTCCACAATGAAAATTAGTACTATTGGTGAAGTAAATAAATATTAAATCAGTATTAAATTAAATCAGTAACATTGGTTACTAATTAAAATTTTTGAGTTCTTTGTATTTCCAGCTGGCATGAATATTTTCAAAAAGGTACGAAAACTATAAACATTATTTTTTTGGTTATAAGTTAGATAGGTACATATAGGTCTCCGCGCAAACCCTTGGTTGAGGCTTTAATATAGGTACAAACTTTGCATTATGTACATTCTTAAGAACACACCGTAAATACCTTTTCAGGGTTAGCTTAATAATTAGGAGCCAAAATATATAAACCTTAAACTTTAACTTTCCTCTATGAGCAAAGTAGACGGAGGTTTTTGGATTTTTCTTTCACCTCTATGAACGTCGTTTTGGTACAATTAACAATCAAATACAATGCCTGGCAGGAAATATTGTAATACATCGAACTTTAGAGAGAGACTACGGTTTCGTAGAGCGTTGTCTTTGTCGTTCAGACCGACGAAACGTCACATAGGTATGAGTGACAGACAAAACACTCTACGAAACCGAAATGTCTTTCTAAAGTTCGATGTAGGTACAATATTTCCTACCGGGCGCTGTAAGTGATTCAGTTATGATTAATAAAGTAGAGTCCATAAAGTATAAATAGGACTTTTATTTAAATCACTTCTTCGTTCGACGTAAAAGACCATTAGAATAAATTTATTGTTTCAGTTGTTCCTTATCACTTTCCGTTACAGCGTGTTTTTAATGTTAACAATTTCCAATACCTTTCAAACATTCTTGCAAAAACTAGATTATATTGGCGTTCGACCGGTATTCATAGGTATAAATTCTACAACTAGTTACTACTACACATAACACAATTTTATACTTGGTTGTTTTTATTTGATTAAACCTTTGCTTGATCATATTATAAACTAAGTACATTGAAAAGTTTCGAATATATACAATATACTCGTAATTATTACATTATTTACATAAAGATATACCTCTGTATTTATTTATTCCTTATACTCTAATATGTACCACATATGTAACCGCGAGCTCTAGCCTTATCTGATGTATTTAAATTATTAGGTACTAAAACTAAATAAAGCTCTTTTGAAGAGGCAACATTGTATCAGGGAACCGCTTCATACATTCTTCCCTTGACCTTACCACACTTAGCTCACGGTAAATAGATTCTTGATATAAGTTTATCCTAGTACCTTCCAAGGGTCTACCCACGAACTTTCTGCTGTGAGTCAAACCTTAGAGCGGCGCGGCGAGCGACAAAAGAAAGGGTTAGTATACAAATATTTGAGCATGCCACACGGCACAGTGGTCGACAGGTACTACCTATTGCTTCACACACAGGTACAGTACAAGATTCAGGGTCAGTATAAGATTTTACTTCTCACCAATTTTGATAGTATTCGAGAATTGAAACAAAATAACCTCAAAGTAAAATGGACCTAAAGCATCTTGATTTAAAGCCAAAAATTCAGTACCATTAGTTTTAATTTCGCAACGTTTCCGCTTGAATCGCTGGCTGTAAATATATATACAAACTAGAGCATTAAAACAAGGCAGTTAAGGACCATTTTACTTTAAAGCTAAAGTGTTTTGACTCTCAAATACTATCAACGTTGGTGAGAACAAAAATCTTATACTGAGGGTAGAGCGTCGCCCGATTTGACACTGCGCTTGTAGCGCCCCGAAGCTCGTGAGCGGGTTGTGATATGGTATTCACCTTAAGTAATATTAAATTTATAATTCAATGTAAACTTGTTTCATTGTAATTTTTTCAAGATTTCTAATAATATTGAAAATCGCAAACTACTATTCAACTTAAAGTTACAAAAAATCATTTACTCCGACTTTATTTTCAATATAAGTATAGAGTCAAACAGACAAATTCCATGTGTAATGAAGGTTACGAGTTAGTGCGAACCGTGAAATTATATATCCGGCTAGCCGTGCCAAGTTGAATACGTCAATATTAGATACGTAGATAGTGCCTATTCCACATAGTGAGATATACATGTATAATGTCTATAGTTCGTTGACGCAATCAGCGCAAGTTTCGCAAGAATCGTTTCCTTCATCCCGTGCGGAATTTGTCTTAGTTTGACCGAACGAAGTTGAAAGCGAATACCACAAAGTCGGCATCCTACCGCAGGTCAATATCGCAATGTATTAGATACACGAAATTATTTACCGAAACCAATACATATGTTGGGATGCTGCTACTTAGTAGATTTATGACTCCTATTTCCACCGCTGAAGATCTTGATCAGCCTCACGGCAGGCGCCTCGAATGCCAGTGAGATAGCGAACGATGCCAGAAACGCCATAACTGCATACCCGGCGTATATTGCTAGCTGAAATTATAAAAATACAGAATCTAATAGAACACGAATGCCAAAATGAAAACATAAAAGTTTAGACAAGAAGCTATATTTACGTATTATGGGATTCATAACCTAATCGCTAATAAGGATGTTTCCTATGTCAAAAATAAACTATTTCTCAGGGATTATTATTAAACAGAAGGTTTTCCAAAATACGTTAAACCACGTCCTTTCTTAGTTTTAAGTGTAATAACCATTTTCAAAAGCACGTCAAATCATTGTGACGTCACAATCCAATATTTCATAGAAGCTCTCATACTAAGCGCGTTTTTTGACGTTTGATAAAAATTTACTGCTAGTTGGACACATCCCTATTGTAAAGCTAATACCACTAGCGCTCCAAAGTTGAAGCGCAGAGATGCACCTTTTTTCTTAAAATAACATCTAAACTTTAACTCAACGACGCTCTTTTAGATAGTCGCTTTACTTCGACTCTGCGGCCTTGAGTCTTAATAAAATTAGTAGCACTTTGTAAAAAGTATTACAATATTTGAGTTTAAAATAATGTCTAGCTGAGAAAAGCAAAGTCTTTTACGACTATGAAAGGAGCATTTCGTATATTTGATCATCGCATTTAGCGTCTGGAAACGGTCTGTTCTGAGCTTGAAGGGATTTTTAACAGCCAATCCAGCCTTTATTGCGAGACTTGAGATTAAAAGTCTACTGTTCAATTAAGGAACCTTTTTTGAATTCTTGAAAATGTTAACGTACTGTTCACTGGATAAAAATATTTGGGTAGATACTTCGGTATCTGCCAAATAACACGTAGAGCGTTCTAAAAAGTCACAAACGCATACTTAACGTGACTTCCATATCCACAGTAGCATGTTACTATGTATCTGTACTTACAACCATCGAGTTTTGCAGATGCAACGGTCCGTCGAGAAGGAACGAGGTGTACATCATGATGGTGGGATGCACGAGGTAGGCACAGTACGTGAGCCGGCTCAAAGGCAGCAGGCCTCGGTACGAGAGCGCAGAGTTGACGAGGCCTCCATAGCCACAGCAGCATGCTATCGCTATCCACGCTAAAGCCACAGCCCATGCTAGAATGTACAAAAATATATTCAAAACGACTACTTTCTTTTTTTAATCAAGCCTTAAGTACAAGAGTGCTTGTCAGAGGTTTTAGGTACCCTGTGCAGTATTTGTATGTCGCAAACAGAGCTAGTATGTCGCATACCTAACTGCAGGTTTGTACAAACAAGCTCTCTGGTGCCGCTGGGGAATACTTCTCGATGGTTGTAGATCCAACTTATCCAAACAACACCATTTAACAAAAAATATTTGGTTATTAGCTTGGTTGGGTGAGTTGGGTATTCACATTTTTTTGATGTTTCTAACTTAATATATAACATCCATAGCCAGAGTTGCTAGTTTTTGCACGCTATTATAATATGGTTATTAGTGATGATACTCGTAAGAACTAACATTTTGTAACATAGATAGGTAACTATGTACACACTTAACTATGTACAAATATGTACATCTTTAAGCAAATAAAAAATTGAATTGAATATGGCAAAATTTCAAATAATAGGTAGGTATGCTCGTACCGTTGTATGACTTATTTAATTTCTAATGATTTTAAGCTTATTTCATGGTTTTACGATATTTTATATGATAGATTAAATTAATCGTATATATATACCCGTTACTGTTTAATTCCTATTGGTAAGTAATATTACTAACTAGTTTTGAGAAAATTATATTCACGCTGTTCACAAGCCGATAACTGAGTTAGAATAACCAGTATGAAGCGGCCATTTCTGAGCTACCCGCGGTTTCAATGTACATACATCGCTACCAGTTAATGCCATTCAGTCGTATAATTGCCAATCAGCCGCGCCCTTCAAGCAAAGCCTTATAATCCTAATGTTCAATTTACAGAAGCTAAGTAAGGTTTACTACTGTATAAGATGTAGGGTATATCTACCTACACAAGTATTTCCAATAAGTAAATGCATAGGTAAAATAGCTTTCCCCGCAACTTTTTTGGCGTGAATTCAGCTTTTTAAAGAACTCGTTAGTTTTTTTTTAAAATACCTTACTTAGTGGGGGTCTTAGTTAATAGAGAGAACCTACATACAAAATTACATGTTTCTAGACCCAGTGGTTGTCTTCTCAGTCAAGTCAGTCTTGATTATATTTTTTGAGAGCTATGAACGACAGACGGTGTAGTATCGACAGTTAGTATAACCACTTATACTGACTATTACTACGTAAGCTACACTCACTCCCTACGCCAATTTACCGTTGTCCGTAACGTAATAGCACTGGTACTCCCGCGCTGGCGTTATTCTTTTCTGACCATGTTGTCACGTGAGAAAGAAATACTGATGTTGCTTGAGCGCGGACGGGGCGGTGTTACGGTAGTAGTAATAGGTAATAATTAAATCAGTTCGCTTATATAGTGTCAGGTATTGCCTTAAATACAGCCTTGCTACGACGTATCATCTTTTATTACATACCCATTGTCAAACAAACTCTGAAAATCAAGAAAAGTACAAGTACCTATAAGAATTTTTTTGAACAATTTTTTACCTGTATGCCCAACACTGACGTAAAAGGCAGTGGGCCACACTTCGAAATAACCATCTACCATGCCGAAGATGAGACTGGTGATTATGACCAGCGAAGTGGGCCATCCAATTGCTACCACCCAGTAAGGGATCCGGACCTGACATCTGGTTTTATGAAGGTACCACCCTACCATCATTCCTGAAATATAAAGTTTAAGTTAGGTACAGCAATTTAATTATAATTTAAAAAAAATCTTAAGTAAATAGGTATGAATAATTTTATTTTACTTAGCATAAAATGTTTTAGCTCTACTTATGAAGGTACCTAACAAAAGACATGCCTAAATTTTAGCCTAAATCGTTTACGGTGAGTCATTAATGCTCGAACATTTCATATTATTAAAATCTGGGTACGGAGTTTCAGGAATAAATGTTTTCTTGGTATAATTATTAATCCCATTGTTTCGCAGATGAAATATTACAGTTTTTAGATGAAAATTTTCATTTCATTAAGCTTTTTGTTTTGGATTAAAATATTACACCTCTTGCAAAACTTAGATAATAATATTATGTAGGCAAAGATTATAATAGATGTATTTGAAATTTCTATCTCCCAACTATAGAGGGAAAAAAAAAAACGTTTTCGATTCAAACTTATTTTACGAAATTAGAGTTCAAGTCACAGATATTCATCTGTCGACAGGTCGAGATGGCAATCGTGTTGGGGACGTCCCGCATGCCCGCACCGCCACCACGCTAACCCGGTGCGGAATAAAGCGGGTGACGTGCAGATGTGCGGGGCGTCCCCCCGCCTCATATCCCTATTGCCATCTCGAATTATCGCGTACCAAGTACCGTATTCAAGTCCTCTTCTTTTCTTTTCTTGTTTGGCAGTTTTTCGCCACTTCCAAGTAGATTTCAAGTCATAGCAACATCAAAGATCAAAGTGTGTACAAACATGTCGATAAGTTTTCGAAGATTCTGTCGTATGCAATTGTAATGGATATAAAAATTCTGAAATTCGGAATGTAAGCATAATATACCAACTTACCGACTAGATAAGGTCCGATGCGCGACCAAGGCTTGTCGTAAAGGGGGTCGAACATTTCGAAGGGCTCTTGTATCCGAGCTTTATATTGGTGCCACACCGACACGTAGATGGTGGTTGCCCACGAACTGACCATTACCAGAATCAGGGTCGCCATCGCGAACCTCGTGTGTCTGAAAATATAAAGGTTTATAAATAAAGACTACACAAAAAGCTAACACACGCTTAATCTAAGCTCAAAAAAAATCGTTAAAAAAATATATTTTAAGTACAAGTATGTAGATCTACTCTGATGGCGCTCAATATAAAGTTCAAAAATTTTGTGCCATTGTACCAAGAATGCTGACTATTTTTTTAAAATTTGTGGCTATTTTTACTGGTCACGTGACCTGAAGAAATCTACTTACAGTGGCACGCCCTTTCAATGGCACTCGCGTAACTCATTCGATCCATCAAAATACGAATCGAATGAGTGCACACGCGTAGGGACTTACGTTTTGTATGACGGCCACTTCAAATCATAATAAATCACGAATCACAAAAACGAACCGAATACGAATGAGTGCTCAAACGCCCTTATGAGAGGTAAAGATAAAAGCGTACGCAGTAAATAGAGAGATGTGTATTGAATTTTAGGCGCGGCACTATGCGAGCTGAATTGCACTTTATTCCGTCGTACCCAACGTCGTTAATTGTTAACAATTTAAATGTCTTTGCAGAGTGATCTTTCTGTTCATGGAAGGTACTATTAAGTACTAGCTGATGCCCGCGACTTCGTTCGCGTGGATGTAGTTTTTTAAAAATCCCGTGGGAACTCTTTGATATTCCGGGATAAAAAGTAGCCTATGTGCTAATCCAGAGTACAATCTATCTCCATTCTAAATTTCAGCCCAATCCGTCCAGTAGTTTTAGCGTGAAGGAGTAACAAACATACACACACACACACACAGACACACACACACATACAAACTTTCGCCTTTATAATATTAGTGTGATTCAGTGTGCGTAAAAATGGACAATTTTGATAACGATAACTTAGATACTTACTTTACAGATATAAGTAACAATATTATACCGACGACGTAGAATTGCGTGTCGTTCGCCATATACCACGACCATACCATACACATGTCCTTTTGCGGAAACAGATTGTTTATGTACAACACGTTACGCCACCAGTACTTTGCACACGTGATGTGGTCGAAAATGGCTGGTTCAAAGACCGTATGATCGTGTGTATAGCGTAGGACCAACTCGTTTAAGCCGATTACAAAGGCGTAAGCCGGGGTCAATCTAACCACACGATAAGAGAACATTACGAAAAAGGATCTTGTCATTCGAACGATTTCTTGCTTCGAGTAACCCTTAGCCGACGGCTTGTCGAGCATATCCTCGTAGAAAGACTCTTGGCTTATAACAGATACTGATAATGCAGAGTTCGTGTACCCGTTTACATTTTTATTTATTTCTTTGTCGACATGTTCGGGCTTTTTGGCATTTTTTCTTTTAGCCTTTTTTTCTTCGCTCCTCAAGAATAGAACCGTTACAAGCAAGCCACTGAAAAATGAAACCATGAATGAGTAATGTTTTCTAAAGCTCAAGGTACATTGCGTGGGAGTCGAAGTAAAGTGATTCTTTTACAAAATGTTACAGTATAAACTGAACTTTACCCAATATACCAATAACAAATATATTATTTTATGAGAAACATTTAGACTATGTCATTTTAATTTAATGTAACGAACATTATGTGCTTCCATTATGTAAATAAAGATACAGTAAATCTTATTCAACTGGACAAAATCAAATAGTTATACTTTAATATTTAGTTGTTTATTTTTGGAAAGTTTCACCGCTTCAATTTGTCTCTGTCGCAATGTGGCTTGAGCTTCTAGCATTATTGTTAGCAAAATGTGTAAAGATTATCGTAAAAAGTGTAAATTATAAATTTATAACACCCCCGACAAGTGAAGGTTACAGTAACTAGAAAAGACCGAAAAGACCTGATAACTTTCAAACGGCTGAACCAATTTTCTTGGACTATTCCGCGCCTACGATCCAAAGTATCTGAGTTTTCCAAAACATCATTTTCAAATAAATAATTATGTTAGATACATAACGTTAGGAGCCACGTCCATCTTGACAGCTTGACATTTTGTCAATTGACATAATATTATGAACCTAACGGTTATCTAACCTTCTTTTCTACAAGAAAACTAGAAAAGAGCTGATAACTCATAAACGGCTGAACCAATTTTTTTGGATTATAGCTAAGAACACTCTCGATCAAGCCACCTTTCAAACAAAAAAAAGTAAATTAAAATCGGTTCATTCGTTTAGGCGCTACGATGCCACAGACAGATACACAGATACACAGATACACAGATACACAGATACACAGACACACAGATACACAGATACACACGTCAAACTTATAACACCCCTCTTTTTGGGTCGGGGGTTAAAAAGTGTAGAAAATTACCTGATAAAGAAAAAAGTGTCGACACAGTAAGACGCGTTGCCAACTGATTGGTAAAAAAAGTTCCGCTCAGTCACGACGCGCATTGTTTTGTTGTCGGCGATGTAGAAAATCGTCAAGTAGGTGTGCACCATTATGACCCATAATACAGACATGAACCTGAAACATTAATTATACGCATAAACAATTTAGAAATCCCGTGAATTGCTGCTGCTGGTTTCGTCATGAAATTTTTAACGAATTGTATTGTATGGATTTACAACTTCGAACAATATTATGTTATGAATAAAAGATGTCGTACCTCATGCCATGTAGACAGGTAAGTGCACCGTCGCTCGGTCGTTCTGTGCCGAGAATCGCTCGTCCGTTCGATAGGATTGAGAACGATAATAAGATTTCCGACCACATTCCTGGAACGAATAAAACTTTGAACTATAGGACATTAAGTCCCGAATATTGCGTATTGCTTCTAATAAACTATATTTGCTGCGCCGCGTCGCGCAGCGCAGCGCAAATGTGTTTCGGCCTTTACAGCTGCAATGAACCGCATTTTTCAGTTCTAAATAGGCGAATTTCATCAGCAGCATCGGGTGCGTCGCAAAATTGTGTGAACAGATTACATCAGCATTACTTCGATGCGACTGTTGCGCCTGCATCTACTGACGTCACGCTTTTTCAGAATTAAATCCAAACCAGGATGTTTTAATATCTACTAACTACTTGAATGTAATTTATTCTAGTCTCACCACAGGATTCCCGTCGGATTTCTCGGTCTTTGAGGTCTTCTTCTGTATTTTCAGTAGTTTGTTGAGTGTTGGGCTGCAATGTTTTATAAAAATATTAAATACTAGCTGTGCCCGCGACTTCGTTCGCGTGGAATAGTGACTTTTCGCGCTTTATATAGCCACGGACGCTCAGGCGCGAGGCGCCGTGATTCTTTAAATTGACATAACTTTTTTATTTATGAACCGATTGACATGGAATAAACACTAAATCCTAAGTGAAGCTTACTACAATATAGGTTGAAATCTATAGAACGTATTTTGACTTCTCAGAAATCTATCTTATTTTAATTTAAACTTAGGTCTGAACAAAGCCAAAGTACGTTCAATAGATCTCAGCTTTAGGTTGAATATTATAGAATACACTTTGACTTTGGTCGGGGTTATATCACTGGCATTAACCCCCGACCCGAAAAGAGGGGTATTATGAGATTGACGTGTGTATCTGTGTATATGTGTATCTGTGTATCTGTCTGTGGCATCGTAGCTCCTAAACGAAAGAACCGATTTTAATTTAGTTTTTTTTGTTTGAAAGGTGGCTTGATAGAGAGTGTTTTTAGCTATAATCGAAGAAAATCGGTTCAGCTGTTTGAAAGTTATCAGCTCTTTTCTAGTTTTCTTATAGAGGTTTTTGTGTCAGTGGTTTTTTGAATTTTGAGTTATTTTAACTGAAACACAAGTCTGAGCAAAGCAAAGTCAAAGTACGCTCAGGCATAGATCGAAATCTATAGAGCGCACTTTGAATTTTCTTAAACTTAAATTTCATTTAAAACAAGACAGACTTATACTAGCTGTATTACGCTGTCTCGTTTTAACAGTGTCTGAAGTCTTAGCAAAGTCAAGGTGCACTCTATAGATCTCAACCTTAGAGCCGCGGCCGAAGGCTCCAACGTAACGCTCGCACAACTTCTAGGAAATGGAAATAGGACGTGTTTCTGTCACGTTTTCTATTTAATTCATCCATAAACAACCGGTTTTATAGGTACAGTAAATAAAGTTGAAAACTAAAACCCGACTGCGTTCATCTTAATAAACGCTGAAATATTATAATAAAATTGTGTGTCGTTTGGTATATTTTAATGTTGTAGTACATTAATATTTATGAACTCAAAATTTTCTCCTCTTTCATTTAACATCTCAATCGATACAATAGCAAAAAAAGTTTTTGGAAACCCCTACTTTTTTCATATAACATCCGCTAGGTCAATTTTTTCGTAAAAAATGTTGCCTATGTCACCCGGATCTTTACGACGAATCGATTGACACCTCAATCATCAAAATTAGCCCAGTAGTTTAGGCGCCACGGTGGAACATACAAAATCTGGATACAAACATACACACATACATACATACAAACATACACAGACGGCTAAAATCATAACCCTTCCTTTTGGCTTTGCCGCAGTCGGGTAAAAATAATAGTGGATAATATTGGTGTTTAATAAAGTTGAAATGTTATACCAACAGTTGGCTTGTGGTTGTTGTTGGCAACTTCGAGGTCCTTCTGCTCTTTATATTGATACCGTCGTTCCAAGTATCCTTCGTAGGTAGAGGCTGCCAGCATCCATATCGAAACTATTAGCATTGCAGTTCTAGAAAAGAACACAAACTTAGATAGATAGATAGATAGAAGTCTTTATTGCACACAAAAACATGTAAAGGGACACAACATAGAAAGAAGAAAAACCGAAAAAACAATTGTGTGCAAAGGCGGGCTTATTGCTTAGAGCAAACTCTACCAGGCAACCTTTAACTTAAGCAACTTAAGTTTTGGATAGAGGCCGGCTTACGTTGAAGTCCATAATAATAATTATTCCCAACATGTTTTACTATGTTGCTATTGAATAATAGATTCTTCCTATTCTATTTTATTCGATTATAGACTCAACAGCTGCGTTATACAGGTTTATATATAGCTTTAGTGAATTATAATACCTATCTTATTGTACCTTATTAAGTCGCTAAGGTCTTACAGGAACGCAAGTCAAAGCTCCTCAGAAATAAAAGTCTACGTACTTAGTTATCTTTGTTGTATGGGGCTTAGGTACATGGTTTCGTTATTTACACAATAAAATAATAAGAACAAAATGAGTTCAAAGAAAGCAGTAGCACACTGTGTCCAGGCACCTTTGGATTAAGAAAACAAAAGCAAAATCTACTGCAGTGTGCAAATACTCGCAGTGCATAATTAATTATTTTTGACAGCAGTGCCAGCAGTGCGCTTTATATCATAAAATGTTTTAGTTTCGCCAACTTAAGAGGGGTATCTCCGTCACTCGCTTCATACAAACGTAGTTCCAATTTCATTTGAATATTAAGCAACCAAAGTCCATGAAATTTTGCAGACATATTCTAGAAACTAATATCTATGTCTGTGGTGTCCAGATTTCTGTTAAAATATTCGGTTTCAAAGTTACGCGGTCTTAAAAATTTACATACAAATCTTTGAGCCCCTGTAATTTTAAAACTACATATTTTTAGAAAAATGTAAAACACCACAGACACAGATATTAGTTTTTAGAATATGTCTGCAAAATTTCAGGGACTTTGGTTGCTTAATATTCAAATGAAATTGGAACTACGATTGTATGAAGCGAGTGACGGAGAGAGCCCTGTTAAAATAATATTTCCTAAACTAAGTAAGAACAGTACAAATCATGCCCACGTGGAATGGTGCCAAGAATTGTTTTTGCATTGCCGCACTGAACAGCCACGCTGATTATATTTTTGCTTGTAGGTATGTATTATATCTTTTTTTATTCAGATAAACGTAAGCCTTGACTGCAATCTGACTTGGTGGTAAGTGATGATGCAGTCTAGATGGATGTGGTTTAACCTTGAAGGGATATTATCATGGAGGTAGGGAGGATATGAGTTCATTAAAATCAATCAGTTTCAAGTATACACTATACACCATCTTTCAGGAAAGCTAAATCGCTTTGTAGTAAGGCTTTGTATGTTTAAATTTATGACGCATCCGTTAAAAACGTACCAGTAAAACGGACTCCCATGTGTGAACGGGCCGTAATAAGAAAAGACTAACGGAAGTCAGAATTTGCGAGTAAATAGCACCCTACCTATTATAGGTAATTTCAGAATTTCGTGTTTCTTTTCGAAACATTTCGCACGAAATTACAAATCACTCACGTAGGGGACGTAATATTAGATTCCTCATGTTACGAGTTACGACTAACAAAAAAGCTGCAAAAACGGGACCCGTAAAATAAAGCTAGTGATAAACCGTCACGTAGTCGCACGGAAAGAAATATTTGCTCCAGTGATATTTAATTAACAAATCTTTTAATTTTAAAAATTAGACAAGGCCGCACAGAAGTGATTCATATTAACTTTTTCGAGATACGTTAGAACTTGACAACAATCCTGCTTGCAACAATCAAAAAACAAATGATGAGATGTGGTTGGAGTGCGCCTGGCTAGAAGATTACCTATTCACGCTTGCCTTCTAAGGTCTCATACCTACTACATACAACATCCTGTTCTACGTAAGAGTGATTTTTTGCAGGATTCTGTTTAGTGGTGGAAATACAATAATCACATCCTGCTTTCAGGATGCTTGTATGAAACTTAAATCGTACAAAATTTTAATTTGGTATTTTGCGTTCAAAATCCAAGCAATAATCCTTACAAGTAACTATATGAAATTAATAAAAGGCAGATATGACAGTTATCTCGAAATTACAGACAGACACTTTAATATCTCTATTACCTATAGAATTGCGCGCAGTCAAGTGCTTATCTTTTATGGGAAATTGCAAGAAAATCGAGAATACATTGCGCTGAAAACTGCTTACCCAAGTATATGTAGTTTAGGATCGTTTAGTACATTGTATGAGCCGGGGACAGGGCGGACGTAGAGGGTGGTAAACGCCGCGTCGATTCCGGCGATAGCTGCCCGGTTTGACACAATTTCCTCCGCTGCATCCAGGAGTATCTTAACCGCATCTTTGCTACAGGAGGCTGGCACGCATTGACCAACCAACATCGGCCTAGTCTGAAATAAATTATCATGGATTACCTACTTATTTTTAGGGTTCTGTACGTCTGAATAAAAAACGGAACCCCTAAAGGGTCACTCGTGTTTCTGTCTGACCGTCCGTCAGTCACAGCCAATCTACTGGACCGATTAAGTTTGGTACATAATTATGTGTGTCTGTGACCCAAAAATCTTCACCCGTGTGAATCCGTGACGAGTCGCTAGTGTATCATAATCATAATATTCATTCGAATGTTGTAGTTAGGTTCTTAATATCAAGAAACATACCATTTATTTTATTTTTCTATAAATTAGAAGGACAAAGATCTCGAAGCAAGAATAAATAAGTAACTCAATTACAGCCAAGAGTTATAGTTATCGAACGTGCGCATAAAGTAATAGGCTTAAAGCTACACAAAAACCTCCATGAGCCCCTATAATTTATAGGTTAAGGGTTTACAAAACAATGGAAGCATCATAGATTCGTAATAATAAAGGTCAATATGTTCACTAACTATTAATTTTCATATCATAATCACACACACTCTACTGGACCGGAAAAACAATCATTACTGCGGTGCTTCAGACCCTAAATGGCTTTCGCTAGCCGATAATGGGGTAATTAAGCTCTACGAATAACGACTCCTTTCATAAGTTACCAGCTATAACCGTACTAGTATATCGAGAGTGGTACCTAGTACCTACTCATAACAAGTAAATCGTTTCACATATTATATTCTACCCAAAAATAAAATATTTTACATTTTAATAACAATTTTGCATTTTAGTTTCATTTTGTTTTAGCGTGAGTGACGTATCCATTATAAAATAGGATAAATGTCTGACAATAGATTCATGCTATATTCATACCATCCTCAGCGTGGAAATATTTTTTTAACGCTAAGGCAATGCCATAATACTTGGAACAGGACACCACTAGTTCCTCGTGTCTGGACTAAAGTGACGGTGCCAGTGACGAAGATCTGCAGGAACCGTCAAGAGATGGTCTGGAGCCATCTCCCAACCAACCTTAACCCCGTCACAACGTGCCTTGCGTGTCAACTCACGCGAGGCAAGCGATTCGAGTCGGACATACTCCGACTAACACGTGAATTTAGCCATCAGACATTTATATTCATACAGTTTCATAGAGGCTCGGAAAAGTTTCACCCAAACTGAAGCGAATCCCGCGCGGGATGTGGGGTGTACTTTAGCGCGAATCGCTGATGTGTGCAATTACCCGCGCCAATTTGAAATCGTTCGTAATTCCGTACAGAACTTGTTAATGGTGTGCCGTGAGGGAATCGTTTCCCACATGTCGCGCAGATCTCAGTCTGACCGAAACCTAACACAGACTTGAAGGACCTTGAAGTATTTCAGATAACCCATTCAAATCATAGCTATAATATTTACGAATAATGAAACACAAATAACTCTAAATGAAAACTGAAATGAAAATACATAGTTCCAATTTATATGTATAACGCTGTACGCGATCGGTCTTACAATAATACTCCGAGGAAAATAGCAATTTATTGCGCCAAAGCAGGAGAGAGAAATTTCTGGATAAACTGAAATCAAGAAGCAAGAATTGTTTACAAATAAGAACATTGCTTCCATATTGCTTCATAAGCTTCATTCACACAGGATATTTTGTATGTAATTTCAGTTTTCAGTACAATAGGTAACATGTGGTGAACACTGAACAGTGGGGTAATGCACTTTCATGACAAGAATTTTTAATATAAAAAATTCCGGAACCCCGAGCGAAGTTGTCTGAACCCTAGCGACAACTGACAGTGTGACATTGCTTAGTGCTTTGTGGTCTTATTATCGTCACTTCTGCCTCAAATGTTTTAAAATATTAGGGGAAGTTATTCAATAACAGTCAAGTGACAGAATGGTGTTCGTTGGATATCGTATGCCAAGAGCTTTAGTACTAGTGTGCTTTAAAGAAAATTGATCCATCCATATTTAGATGCTTTTGCTTTTAGTTTTAGGAAGATGTTAAGAAAGTTTTGTCAACAGAATCGGCAATAACAAGCTGTATTCGTTTTTTGTTCTGTATCAAGGAGAAGCTTTTACATAAAGAACTTTCAATGGCAGTTTCATCTTATAGCGGGCTCGCAAGAACTTTTAATACAAAAGTTCCGTTATATGTATAACCAAGTAGCCTCTCAAGAGGGTTATTCTGTACGTCGATTTATATAAGACATGATCAGGAAATGGAGCTTTAAAAGTTTAATAGCCTGTCTATTTTTCAATTTATCTATGTCATCTAATATTTTCCAAAATTTTTCTAAAATGCTATTTTTATTATAATTTCAAGAGCAATGTACTGGCATACCTACGTACCTACCTACTTATTACTGATACTAAAATGGCATAGCTGCTATTATCCATTTTTTTTTCAATCAACCATTTTATTGAATTACATATTGTGATATAATACCTTACCTTATAATACCTTACCTGTGTTAAATAGGTATATTTTGTTGTTATTCTAATGACTTCTCAAATAGTCCACACTAATATTATAAACAGATGAAGTTTGTAATTAGATTGGATTTAGTGGGCAATCTCCCCACTAACTAATGATCCAATTCTAAAAATTATTTTACTAATAAGTAGATATTCGTTGCTCCATTAACCACATGAAGCCTACATAAGGCTAAAAGTTATATTACGCGGACAAAGTCGCGAGTAAAAACTAGTGGTACTTATTACCTGTGGTATATGGTCTCCATCGACGGTCAAGTTGATCTTGGCCACGTAGAAAGTAGTGGGGAAGGGGGGAACTTGCGCGTAGTACTGCTTGAGCTGTAGATCCCGACACGCGTTTAACGACCCCAACCAGTATTCGTTGCCAAACAGAATGTTGGGGGTGTATTGACCCGATGCATCGTATACTGAAATAAAGAAAGGTACAATCATAAGATGTATGGCAGGTTGATAATTTGTAATCTAATCAAGAGCAAAGAACTCTCATCCTTTGGATGGACATATTATACGCACTACATGTACGCTGGCAAAGATGTGCCATAAAAAATGACAGTTTTTTTGTGCCGATTCAAACAGCCTCACCAAACGTAGCGAAAAGACTGTGAATCTTGGATGAATTAAAATTCTCACTAGTACTATGTGCCAAATGAGCTTTGTGTTGACACTATATTGACAGATGTTTCATTACTAGCATTTAGTTCCGTGTAAGCTCACATGGCCTAAACCCTTTCATAAAGTACCTATGTAATACTTACCTACATAACGTTTGTGAAAACAGCATCAAATTGGTTTATTAGTTTTCGAGGTAATAACAAACATACATATTGGCACATACATCCAATACGACTTGGGTCAAATACACAGGAAACTTTTTACGGTAAGCCAGATAAAAAACTTAACTTTTCATGTTAACAAGAAGGTCTACAGTGTGATACGTTTATATGAATTCTCACGTTTCTAATTTCAAGTACGTATGATCCTTTTGGCTTAACCGCCTTTAAGTTGAACGACGCTGTATGGAAATAGATCGAAACGTCGCTGAAAATGCCGAAAATATTGCGAAGCTTCGTAAACTGTTTGCGATGCAAAGCGATAGTGTTTGTTTGAATATTTCATTTCCAACTCCAAACACAAAGTTTGATGTGGGTCACGCATTAACATGTTTTCCAATTCTAACATGAATAAAAACTTTTCAGTTTCTTTGTTCAACGTTGACCGTTTTCGCTCGATGACCAAACTCATGTATTTACCTAATGGTAAGTGGTAATGCGATTTATGTATTTATGCTTCTTTTTCAGACTTTTACGCATTGTCGTTTCTAAACGCTAATTCACTAAAGGATCTTAGGATACATCTCTGTATCCTAAGATCTTTTAGTGAATTAGCGTCCGAGTATGAAACTGAGTGTTTCGCCGAAGCTTCGACTTCAGTTTCGGTCCCCATCGGCTAAAAAACCAGCCTTCGTCTTTGAGTCGAAGTTTTGGCAGAAGCCGAAGATTTATAGCATGCGCCGAAATTGAGACGCATTGCAACGAGAAATTGAGACGAATTGCAACGAGAGCTCGAAGAGATAATGCGCGGGGGGCGAGGATCACAGTGTTGTTATAAAAACTTGTATGAAAGTTCACCAAGTTAACGGTCAACAAAAGCTATAAAAACAGTATTTTTATGTACATATTTTCTTTTAACCAATCTTAAACTGAATCGGTTATTAAACCTTCAGCTTCAGCTCCGGCGTGTTGAAGGTTGTTGCGACAGCCGATTAATCGGCTCCTGGCTTAGTTTCGGTCAAAACTCGACCCTTGGACACTAGAGACCGATGACGGCGTCAAAATACATTCTATAGGAAATCACGCCAATATGGGTGATGGCATCGTTATCTAAGAACTGTACCACTTTATTTCTAATAATAATCTCATTCTAACGAAGATTCTGACAGATCCCTTAAAGTAGATGCATGTTTTTTTTTATTTCTACACTAAAATAAAGAATACCTTAATAATAACACTTTTGTTACATCATGAATCGTAACATAAGAATTAAGTGCGAACACTGCATAAGGTTCGCAAATATAAAATAAATATAAAATTTCGATTAAAACTCCGTATTTTGTGGTTTTACCATAAAACCCAACGGCCCATAAAGTACGTCTACTACGAGCAGTATATTTTAAAACGTTACGTTGGTTATTGTTTAAAATTTGCACGTGATGATTTAACGATTAAAATTTGCGTCGAGATACTCGGTAAAACTGCTGTTGTTTATACTTAAAATATTATCACCATAATATTGTAATGCAATGAGTTTTTTAACAGTTTTAGCTTCATTTTCGTACATTTGATTCACGTAAAACAAACCTTATTTCAATTACTTCTATTGAACCGAATTTGCGAAACTTTTACGGGCCATTACTTTACAATTTAGTAAA
Source organism: Maniola jurtina (assembly GCF_905333055.1). Taxonomy (NCBI): domain Eukaryota; kingdom Metazoa; phylum Arthropoda; class Insecta; order Lepidoptera; family Nymphalidae; genus Maniola; species Maniola jurtina. The sequence continues at coordinate 10,700,807 of NC_060032.1, forward strand.
CTTAAGCTTCTAACTCCCTAATCTTTTTGCTGCAGAGGTGCCATGCCGAGAATTCTCGATCCATAGTAGCCGTATTTATTTTATGCTATTTTTATGAGGGGTTGTGCACTTGATCCGAAATTCGTTTTCTGAAGCCGAGAATATCTCTAATTCGAAGCATTGTTCACGGATTGAGTTAACCACAAATTGCTTTTTTATTTTTATATTCACATATAAGTTAAACCTTGATTGCAATCTCAATCTCGTGGTAAGTGATGATGCAGTCTAATATGGAAGCGGGCTAAGCTGGAAGGGGTGTGGTTTTATTAGACCCGTACTTATACGATCCCATCCCATGGATCCCATGTAGAAACCGAAGGTTCGTACCGGAAAGCTAAATCGCTTGGTGGCACGGTTTTGCTGGTAGGGTGGTAACTAGCCACGGCCGAAGCCTCCCACCAGACCAGACCAGAGATTACTTGTACTGACTACCCTGAATCCGAGCCGTCATGCGGGCGGTGGTGGCAAGCAACATCCGTCGAAAATGGACGCAATATAAAATTCTTCCGGACTTTCGGATTCGATCCAAGTTTTCTAAACTATCTCACTTCTATCGGAGGGTGACGTTCCCAATGAATCATGTCACATCCAACCGTGTCACAGTTAGCTCTTCGGGAATTCATCGGACTTTTTTACGATGAGTTCCCAACAAGTTTTATCTGCATAGTTTCGTAGCTTCCCAAACGGGCTTCAACAACGGAATATTCGGACCGTTCAATAAATCTGTACGGGTCAGTTATTTGTATATGCCTACTCGTAAGTGTTGACCGTTGTGGTGTAAGCGCAATTGTAAATAAAAATCCATTAAACTAGCGAATTCAGAAATCGGAAAAAATAAAAATAAAACGGTATTTTCACTAGGTGCCTATTTCAAAACTAGAATTTTAGTTTTCAGTTGAATATAAATAAATGAGAAGTTAATATTTTGAAGTCGTTTAACTTCTCAACGTGTTTGACTGATACTCCTTTAGAAAACCATTTTCATGGTCATGGATTTTTATCTTTTGGATGATGTGATAGAGCGATTAATAGCAATAAGCTTATCTTAATGTTTTACTTTATTAGTTTGTTTCATTACATTTTTATACCATACCTATTAACTTTTATATTTAGCAATCACTGATTCACTTATTTACCTATCTACTAATGCCTGCTACTTTGTCCGCATGGGTTAACCTTTGATATTCTGAGATAAAAAGTATCCCACATCTGTCTCCAGTATGCAAGTTAGGTAGTTTCTATTAAGAGGGCAGGGTCTCTCCGTCAATCGCTCCATACAAATGTTGTTCGTCTCTCATTGGAATACAAACCAATCATACTCAATGGAATTTTGTAGAAACGTTCCGGGAACTAATATCTATGCCTGTGGTTTTCCAGATTTCCGTCCAAATATTCGGTTTCAAAGTTACGCGGTCTTAAAAATTGACATACAAATCTTTGAGCCCCTGTAATTTTAAAACTACATATTTTTAGAAAAGTCTAAAACACCACAGGCACAGATATTAGTTTCTAGAACATGTTTGCAAAATTTTATGGACTTTGGTTGCGTAATATTCAAATGAAATTGGGACTACGATTGTATGGAGTAAGTGACGAATAGAGCCCTGTTAAATTATTTCTAGTTGAGCCACTACGGCTGCGTTTAAGTTGAATTTTTGAAAGTGATTGGTTAGTGACTCAAAATGGTTAACACCTATTGAGATTTTTGGCTCTGTCATTTGTATGGGATTAATGAGATAACAGAGAGAGCGCTATAAAAACTTCTTTCCGTGGATAGAGTATAACCCCAGCGACTCGGGCTGTGCCTTGACAGATCAGTCAGACAGGAAAAATCTTTTTATATGAAGAGATTTATTTATTTATTTATTTAAACATCTTTATTGCTTAATACTAAGACAAAGACTAAAATACAGGATAGATTTATGTTTAAAATGAATACCTCGTTAATGTTCTAAATTAATTAGGGAGTATTCTGAAGAACAGAAGCTCCATTATTTATTACACCCATATAGAATGTCGCGCCTCCCGGTTTAATAAAATGTTGTCTCGTCTTTAATATTTCACAGAGATTCATGACGACGAACGGCGATAAAGCATGGAGCGTCGTGAACTCTGATTACCTACCGTGATATTTGCAATATTATTACCCGTTTAGTTACGGCTATTATTAATTGTATAATTAAGTAAAACTATTACTATTAGATAATAATATCTACCTACCTAATACCTCTACATACAATAGTTGATACGTCGTTTTATAACTACAATTTTGGTACATGAAAAATAAAAATAAATAGGTAATAAAAGTAAGTATGTACTTTTTAAAGTTTTTTTTGCCATTGTTCATATAGCGGCAATAGAAATACACAATGTGAAAATTTCTACTCTCTACCTATAACGGTTCATGTAATATTGTCCGCTGACAGACAGACAGACGCACAGGCAGTCGGACGAACAGCCGGAGGCTTCGTAGGTCCGTTGGCACCTTTCGGGTACGTAATTAGTAATCCTACTAAAAGATGATATTTTTTTTTATAAATTGTTGCAACCAAAATCCTAACTATCATCTCTTTATATTTCTATAGACTTTTGTGACCTATCATCCATAAATCAAATACATCTAAAAACCGATACCGAATAAATCGAGTAATATTTTTGGCTATAAAATAAAGTGAAAAGGAATCTCTCACCTCATTTCTCAAGTGGTGCCTGAACGCGATATACCTATTATATTAATACAGTAGGTTACGTATCCACATTCCACATTTATCATTTATATGATACAACCGAATAACGTAGCACATATTTTATACACCCTTATCAATGTCGGGCCGGTAAGTGATACTGGTAAAGTAGGACCTTCTAGGCTCTGTGTACTTTGTGACTATTGCTCGACCAAAAATGCCATCGGTCTTTTTCTATATTTGAGGGCAATCAATGACCTCTATGTAAATGTAAAACATACCTGGAACGGGTCATTCCGAAAAAATATTTTGCGAGCTGCAACTGGTTTTTCTTACATCTTGATGTCCAGTGCAGTATGACAGCTTCATAGCACACGATTTTTCTTTTTTGTTCAATGAGTGCAATATCTGAATATTAATTATTATAGCTACAATATCTAAATATATAAAAGGAAAAGCTGACTGACTGACTGATTGACTGACTGACTGCCTGGACTGACTTACCTATCAAGGCACAGCTCAAACTGACCTGAAACGCATGCAGATTTACAGATAGCTAGCTATTATGACTTGGATATCCGCTAAAAAAGGATTTTTGAAAAATTAACCCCTAAGGGGGTAAAATATAGTGACCAATGCAATGGGGTTGAACTTAGCGCAAAACTCGGTTCTGCTGGGTAAATTTATCAAGACGTGATCTATTTGAATATAGGTACGTGTTGAATGGATACTAAAATGTACCTATGCGTAAATTTTCAATGCGTTCTCATGGTTATTCTAAGTTCTCATGTTTTTACAGTATTTCTAATAGATATGATCATAAGTGATCTACCTACCAATCTAAAGACGAGGTTAGCCGTCCTAATTTTACAATAGATACCCGAGGCCAAAGCTCACACTATACGAGAAGAAAGCTTTTCCCTACATTTACTACGTCCACAGTTAAAAATATTGGTAGAGTTGAATGTAATCTCATTCTGGGTTAATGCAGTTATACCTGTACTAGTGTTAACGTAGGTATGTGGTAATCTCCATATTTCGTGATCATAATTCATAATATTATAGTCGCACCGCTAACTTGTTTTAAGCAATTATGTAGTAACATTTAATTGCTAAAACACACTCAAAACACATTGTGAGGAAACCTGCATATCCAAGAGTTTTCCATAGTGATTTCAAAGGTGTGTGAAGTCTGCCAGCATTTGGTCAGCCTGGTAGACTATGGCCAAAACCTTTCTCATTCTAAAGCAGAACCGTTCTCAGTGTGGACCGGCGCGGCGATGGGATAAGGGAAGGATAACATACATTTTAAAATAATACATAATCTGTTAATTTCAAAATTCAAATCGACTGGAGAAAAGCGGCATGGGTAGGTATAGCCGTATAGGCAGCGGCATATAAAATTATATTCTTTAAACATCCTTTTTAGAATATCCGAGATATATATAAAGAATCCGAGAGCTTTTATTTCACTCTGAAAGGTCGTAGTTTTGTAATATCCTAATGCAATAAATGTAAATCGCGACTGCAGCTTAGCGCCGCGTCGCGTCGCCTTCGGTCATGGTCGGTCGACGTCCTACTTTGCGGTCACCATTTTTTATCTACGATTTTATTATACAAAAACCTTGGCTTCCTATCTAAACTAACAGAAAACAATTTTAACACTATTGTAAACTTAAACTCCATATCCTATAACTAATATTGTAAATGAGAAAGTGTGTCTGTCTGTCTGGGTGTCCAATCTTGACGGATACTACGGAGATAGCTTGCATAGGCTAGGATGTATCTTGGAAAATCAAAGAGTTTCCACGGAATATAATGAACCTAAATCCATGCGAATGAAGTCGAGGGCAGCAACTAGTAGAAAATAAACTAATTCAGCATTTTTGTCATGTAAAAAAACTAATAGCTCAATATAAATGTAGGTGCCTATTATGTATATTGAAAATTAGAGCCAACAACGTAAAATTTTGTACCTCTTGATAAATCTAAATTACTTTGATTTTCCCAAAGGAGAATCTGTACCTACTTGATGAGTACTGAGTAAATTGACAAAGGGATCTTAACTAGCGATGTAATCAAATCATTACTAAACAATTCCATTACTCTGTCAAATTGAACACTGAATTCAATTAATAAACAAACAGACTGAGATGTTATGTTAAATTGGCTTAAAGATTAAAAATGCTTTTAATTATAATAATTGTTATTTATTTATTTGACAACTAAGGCGATTATGGCCTTCTACATTTTAACATTTACTTACCTATAATAATTTCCAAGCGAGTACAAATTTTACCCAACTACGGCAAAACCAAAAACAAGGGTTATGATTTTAGCAGTCTATGTATGTATGTATGTTTGTATCCAGATTCTGTGTGTTCCAGCGTAGCGCCTAAACCACTGGTGCGATTTTGATGAATGAGGTGGCAATTGATTCGTTGTAAGGGTCCAGGTGACGTAGGCTATATTTTATACAAAAAAAATTGAAAAAATCAAAAAAAGTGGGGGTCTCCAAAAATTTTTTTCCTATTGTATCAAGTGGGGTGTCAAATGTATGGGGACAAAATTCTGAGTTCACGAATATAAATGTACTACAACATTAAAATATACCAAGCGACAGAAAAACTATTTTACTATAATATTTCAGCGTTTATTAAGACGATTGTAGTCGGGTTCTGCTTTTCAACTTTATCTTGTTATGAACAAAATTCGTCGCGGAAAATCTCGTCAAACCGGTTGACCGTACGCATGTACGAGTGTAGAAGTGAATCGCTCACTTTCACGGATTACTTATGAAATTCGCGATTTACATTATGTGGTTGCTTTGCGCAAGAACCGGCTTGTACAGAGACGCCCGAGTTATGTCACACTAGGGCTGCTCCAAATATTGAGAAACAGGAAACATTTTTTGGGTACGCAGCACAGTACTCCATACCAATAATTATTATAAATGCGAAAGTGTGTCTGTCTGTCGGTCTGCTAGCTTTTCACGGTCCAACAGGTTAACCGATTTTGATGAAAGGTACAGAGTTAGCTTACATCCCGGGGACGGACATAGGCTTCTTTTTATCCCGGAAAATCAAAGATTTCCCACGGGATACTTAAAGGTTCCTCCGTTTAAACGATTTATGTGAAATTTGGTGTTTGCTATAGAGGTAGCTTGCGTCCCGGAAATTGACATAAACAACTTTTTATCACGGAAAAGCAAAGAATATCCACGGGATAAAAAAAAAAAACCTAAATCTACGCAGACGAAGTCGCGGGCATCATCTAGTACAGTATAAAGAAGACTAGGTACTCTCTATCCTTACTTTGTAACGGTAGTCTTGCTTAGTTACAATCATGTGAAACTAGGTCTAGGTTGGTATGTCCTTGCCTAGAATGCACAACTTGATATTTTCGTTTTTTATTTAATTAAAACAAGGAGTATGTCCTGTAAACCGGGATGGCTGGCAACCCTACGTCATACTCCGCTGCAAATACATTGCACAATGCATATTTAACAACCTGCAAAGGTATGTACATCTCTATCAAACCTTTATTTCATTTAATTACCTCGCGCAACTGGGTTATCTCGACGAAAGTTTATTACGCTCTAAATTACAAACGCGTCACCGGTTTTAGACCTCGTTACGGTATATTATCCGCCACGATAAGACGAACTTTTATTTTCACTTTTTTGATGACCTACTTAAAGGTATAAGCAGACGATCTGGATTTGGGCTGCAAGCTAGTTACAATTTTTTTATTCCGATACAAGTTAGCCCTTGTCTGCGATATCACCTGGTGGTGAGTGATGTGCAGTCTAAGATAGAAGAGGTATGGCAGTTTCATTAAACCCATACCTCTGATCGGTTTCTACGCGGCATCGTACGGCGGCACGGGATTGCCGGTAAGGTGGTAACTATCGATGACCGAAGCCTTCCACCAGACCAGTCCAGAGACAATTTAGTAATTATAAAAAATTAAAAAATCGCAAATTGCTCCTGCCGGGTATCGTTCCATTTAAAAGACCACTGCGCGATTTATTCCAAAAATACGCTTGTAAAGCCAACGATTTCATATTAAAAACGAAAAATTAATGACATGAGAAATTGATAAATGCCAATACTTCACAGAATAAGCTCCAATTGATTTTAAAATCCCATTATGTGGTTATAGGCAATACATTCCGAGTCCGTTTTATATCGATCGTAATGTGAAATGAGATCCGTATCGTTGGAGCCGAGATTTATGAGAAATAGCTACTTTTACAATCTGTGTACAATACCTACAGTTATAGGCAATTCTAGTAAGTGCTTTATAGAAAGCAACTACTTCATAGGAAGTAGTTGCTAGGCGAACCACACACCGGCAGAGTGGAATGAAGCTGAGGTGTGGAGTCTTTGTTACGTGGATAGTAAAACAATTCAAACTAAGCTTTATTTACTTTGGTATAACGGCGAGGCGGCAAAGGCGCCGCACGTGACGCGTCCTGCCTAATCTCGCCCTCGTGTACGTAGTTTTGTATTTTATATAGCCAAAACACATAAAGTTATTATCAAAAAGACTCAGCACGACTTCTATCCTTCTGTATGCGTTGGCTCTAAGAGTACCTAATCTATGAATTAATAATGTATAACAGTTAGTGTGATTTGTAGTTAACAATACAAAGGTAACGACATGTCGAAATTATGCCTGTCGTAGCTTTATGTTTTTTTAATTAGAAAAAGTTCAACAAGAAAAGAAACGAGTGTGTTTTCAATATGACTTGTATGAAGGTCAAAAGTCATGACAACATATGAGCAAAAACAACGGCCTTTTCATAGACCTATGACAAAGAAAAATTTGCTTTGATGAGCTCCGTCTCATATGAAATATTTTTAACATCTTCTTCAATATAATAGGAAGATACATTTATATAAGACTTTAAGTGTGTCGCATACATGGTTGCTAGCTATGTGCCTGTTAAGCAAGCTCAGGTTTCAGAGTCAGAGAATCAGCGAACAAGAGAGGTTTGTTCGAAGATTCTATGCAGAAATAAGGCAATAGAAAAACCAGAGTAGGTAGCTCAACGGATTGCAGAGCCGCAATGATAGGGACTATCTACTATTCACCATGTGCCCTACTTTGCCTACTCTCTCTGTTTTTACTATTTTCGTCTACTTTTTCCAAATAATTTCATTATTTTGTCAGCAAAAATCTCTATGAGATTATTGAATGAGCTGTATTTATAAATACTAAGTACTGTTATTACAACAATCTCTATTAAAAAAGCGATTTCAAAAATAAAACACCATTATGAAGCGGTAAAATTATGCTGCTGAATAAAATTGTAAAAGCCCTTTGTTTAAATTGCGAGCGATGCGAAGGCACGAGCTTCCACTCTGCGCTTATGCGCTTCTCTGCGCTTATGGTCTTCGCCCACTGCACAGAATCGAAGAGTTCATGTATTTTTAATCGCTAAATGTACACTAGCAAGCCCAAATTATTTTTGGCTAGTTAATGTCAATCCCTGAAAGTGTTTCCATTGGAAAGTAACTTCCGCAATTTCTTCCAGAAGTACTTCTGCAAGTTTTATTGCTAGTGGACGCTTTGTTTTAGCCTGCGAGTCTGATTTGGTGGAATTTTGTAGGCATATAATCATGCCTTGTTAGCAAAGTTTGTTCTCTGATTGACAAGAAAAGTACAGTGATAGAAAATTTAATTAAACTGGCGTAAGCGTAAACTTAATTATTCCACGAATGAATCAGAGAACTATACATGACATCGTCAACGTGGCACATCCTAATAATGTTCTGACTCAAAAATCCAAGCATAGGGTCAATTTTCATAAATTTTCTTATATATACTAGCTGACGCCCGCGGCTTTGTCCTCGCAGATTTAGGTTTTTCGAAATCCCGTGGGAACTCTTTGGTTTTCCGGGATAAAAAAAGTAGCCTATGTGCTAATCCAGGATATTATCTATCTCCATTCTGAATTTCAGCCAAATCCGTCCAGTAGTTTTTGCGTGAAGGAGTAACAAACATACACACACACACACACACACACATACACATACATACTTTCACCTTTATAGTGTGACAAGCTGACGCCCGCGACTTCGTCCGCGTGGATTTAGGTTTTTCGAAATCCCGTGGGAACTCTTTGGTTTTCCGGGATAAAAAGTAGCCTATGTGCTAATCCAGGATATTATCTATCTTCATTCCGAATTTCAGCCAAATCCGTCCAGTAGTTTTTGCGTGAAGGAGTAACAAACATACACACACACACACACATACAAACTTTCGCCTTTATAATATTAGTGTGATGTATAACTTTAAAACTGATTTTTTGATTATAAAAAATATGTTATTTGGGCTCTCACAATAATAATATGTCCTTTCATTGGATATGTCACATGGTACAATTTGCAAAACTTTTTTTTCTAATACGCCTCCTAAAAGTTACCTACCCACATACCAATTTTTTTTTTAGTTTAAATACACCGTGTTTATGTCACAGGGGTAATAGGAATTCGAATGTGTCTCTTTCAAGTAGATTCGGAGCAAATTGGCTGCCACGATTGACACACGGACAAACAGAAGCACAAGTTTATTCAGACTAGTATCGAATTAGTAATCCTGTCGAGTTACATGATACATTATACATTTTATGGTCACTTAGATACTATGCGATGAGATCACGTTCAAACGCAACAAAAAAAAATGCACCGCATCTGTCAGGTGGCTGATAACAGCTTTAACAAGTCATGCTCTGGTCCCATCACCGTCAATTTTCCTGCTCAAATCTAGGTCGCCGGTTACATACTAGTTCATTCATAACTAAAACTGGTTTTTTAATCAGTAGGGCTTATGTAATAATATCACTATCAGCGAGGCTCCATTCGAAAGCGTTTTAGAAAACGCTGTTATGCTGTTAACACGTTAAATCATAGGAATGAAATTTTCGCGTTAATTTTTTTTCTACACATGATTCTTCACCTCACCTACTATTGATTGAGCCCAGTAGGTCAGCAGTACAAAGTAGGTGTAGGTCCTACAAAGAATACATACATGATAGTTTTGTTTTTGGTGCTGTTAGTTATACAAGTGTAAATTAAAAATTTATAACACCCCCGACAAGTGAAGGTTACAGTAACTAGAAAAGAGCTGATAACTTTCAAACGGCTGAACCGATTTTCTTGGATTATAGCTAAGAACACTCTCGATCAAGCCACCTTTCAAACAAAAAAAACTAAATTAAAATCGGTTCATTAGTTTAGGCGCTACGGTGCCACAGACAGATACACAGATACACAGATACACAGATACACAGATACACAGATACACAGACACACAGACACACAGATACACAGATACACACGTCAAACTTATAACACCCCTCTTTTTGGGTCGGGGGTTAAAAATAACAGGAGACTAGTTCAATCATTATTCCTCCTACCTGCAAAACTTCCATCAAAATAAGTTAAGCCGTTTTTGAAACGTTTATTTATTAATTATATTTATTTGTGTATGTAGATTAAATAGTATAGGTATTGATTTAAAAAATCCTTTTTAAGACATGATTTGTATCCTTTTAGTTTTTCCTCTAATGGCTCTAAGTAATTAGGAGCATATGTTGGAATGAGCACGGCACCTTATATCGTTATCATTAAGTTTAATTAAGGCATTACACCTACTAACATGTTAAAAATGAAATATAAAAACTATGTAACACGTATTAGTGTAGGTATTTCGTGTGCGTGACGGTTATATTTATCGCGTTGATTTCATAAGACATGTGTGAAATAATAACATAAGAAATTTTATTGGTACGCGAAACAATAGCTCAATAAAATGATAAAATCAATTAACTAAACGTTCATGTCTATGTGTTTATGATTTTACACCTTTTTCCAAGATAGCATGTAGTGCTGAGTAATTATGTAAAATTGGCCACTGACTGAGACCTTTCAAGTTTTTCTGCCAAGAAAACCTAGAAAAGAAAAAACCTGCCCTTCGCCTATAATAATATATCTGCGGTAGTGTTGAATTGCCGTCCCGTCGAACTATGAATAGCCGTTAAGCAAGTTTAAACATTTAATGAGGAAAAGGGATTCTCCCAATAGTTGTGAAGTGTGTGGTAACGTAGTTAATGTCTCACATTTGCTACTGGCATACGAGTATGTCCGCAATCACAATTTGAGAGAAACACTCTCTTAGTTCGTGATCCTCTCAAATTGTTGTAGTTTTAGGTTAAACCAGTTTAATTTTAATTTAGATTGTACCGATGGCTGGCATATAGGTCACCCATACAAGCCTATTGAGAATATAAGAATTAGATAAAACACTGTGACTAGATAACACTGTGTTTGCACGTTTGCACACACGTTTTGTGCACTATATTGCTGGCTAGAGTATCCGCTGGGGCTGCGGTTGGCCACCGTGGCCGAAATTCGATCACGAGGACATTTTTTTAAATTCCGATATACCTATATCTCACCTGGTGGTGAGTGATGATGCAGCCTTAGATGAAAGCGAGTCGAAATATGTGCAGTTAAAATACCAAATTAATCATGGTATGTACCCGTTATCTACAATATAAAAAACTCTACGTAGGTTTTTTGCATGTAAACATATAGATAGAAACAAATAGAATATTTCAAAGCTAAGAAACCCTCTATAGAGACTAACTCGCACTGCTGTGTTTTTTATTCTAGAAAAACAAACTACTTACACGTGCCGTGCAAATACAAGTCATTTTCGAAACGGCATAAATTAATGCCTGTAAAAATGTACTACGTAGCGTTAATTAAATAAGGAAAAGTATAAGAAAAATTAATTTATTTTACTTTATCAAATCATTTATTTGCACGCAATTCGCTTGTGTTCCTGGTTAGTTACATCTAATTTTTCCCCATTGCCTTTTTAATACCGTTGGGACATCGTAGAAGACAATAGTCTTAACAATTTATGTTTCCGTATTTCTATTCAATCTGTAGATAGGGTTTTGCAATTGGTACGCGTTAACCTAGATAAGTAATGAAATTATATGCTTGCTCAATCAAGGGTTCATATAAAGCAGTCATAAAACAAGTTGTGTTACATTTGTGTAAAAGCATTTGTATTCAACAAAGCTATAGTTTGAAATTATTAAGTCGTTAAGGCTTAACGTGTTGGTTTAGCAACAAAATACGTGTTATGTAGAACCTTCTTTAAGCCCAGTTTTACTCACCCTTAACAAATGTAGCTACTGATAATATAAAAGAGAGTAGGTAGGAACTGCGAATGGTTTGTCTAATAAAACGCTACCCTTAGTTTAAGTTAGACTGAGAAAGATTTTTTTTTTCAAAATCGCCAACAATTAATAGTTAATCTAAGTAAACTCACGGTTTCTTGTTCCTTTTGCTTCCTGCTTTCAGTTGATAATTGTTATTGAAATCGTTTGGTTAACAAAATGAGTGATGATATTAAAAAGCTTTTTTTTATTATATTAAGGGAAGCCTTGACCTGATTTCATCAGGCAAATCTTTTTGAAACGCAATTAATAAAAAATAGGTTTTTTTTTGGTATATGGTAACTGTTAACCTTATGGGAGATTTTAGATCATGGAAAAAACAAAGATTTGGAAAATCGGCAAAATGTTAACGTACACGTACCATAAAAAGATTCGCTGTTTTCACATCCCTTTTCATGTATCTAAAATGTCGATGAAAGAACTTACAGCGGAAAAGTCGTGAGAATTCGTGAAACACCTATGTCTATCGTTTACAATGGGGATGATGCGTATGTCAAAAATAAATTATTTCTTAGTAATTATTAAATACAGTCTTCCTAAATTCGTAAAATCTACATTCGATGCTAGTTTTAAGTTTGCTAACCATTTTAAATTATCGATTTAAACAAAAAAGAACGTCAAATTACTTCAGATGTTACGACGTCGCATCTGTGAATTTCATATAAGCTCCCTTACTAAGCGAGTGTTTTGACGTTTGATAAAAAGTCGCTGGTTTGACTAGTAGTCATCATCCGTATTATGTTCTCCCCGTGTCTTGGATGCTGTAGGCGTGAAAATATCCTGAGGGAGAGAAATCACAATTAATGTGAGATTCTTACAAAATATAATAGGATTATAATTTGGTCTGACATTTTTTCAACACGAATAGGACAATTTTATTGCCACAAAATATAAGAGAGATAAATCAAGTAAGAAGAATAATGCTTAGAGGCATTTTCATAAAAAGCTCCTCTTTTACAGCTTTGAGCAGAGGGAGGAGGGATAATGTAGGCCTTTTCAGTGCACAAAGTACAACATGTTGTACCTACTTTGTGCACTTAAAAGGCCTCAAATCAAAAAAAAAATCATTTTTTTTTTTTTCAAAATGTGAATATCAGCTTGGGTGGTAAATACATTTCTATAACTGTAATTAATTTCAATTCTACAGCTCTTATAGTTTATTTTTAAAATGGCGGTGACTTATACACAGATGGACAGATGAACTGAATAAAACTATGAGGGTACCTTGTACTACGGATCCCTAAAAAGCACATACCTAATAGAAATAAAAAGTTTCAGAATACTGCCCTAAGTCTTCGAAGTTATATATAGGTACCTAATTAACTCAAAGTGGTATTGTAAGCTTATTAATAAAACACTATCAGCACATTAATTCATTGATTGCTTCATTGGATCATTAGATTGCGACTTATTAATATTATTATACCTAAGCAGTTGTAATTTTCCACTAAACTTATTAAAATTAATCATAATCATGTATTAGATTGGCAATAACGATGCTCGTAAGCAAAACCAATAACTTTAAATATTATGTCGATATAGTTAATGTTAGGTCTCCTCAATGAAGCTCAATCTTTTGAATGAGTAAATGGAAATTATTCCACCTTGAAACACATTTTCACCTATAAGCTCCTAACTTGATAGAGCTGTGATGACTGATGATACTTTTGATGGCGAAACACGAAAATGATTTATTTAATGTCCACAATCGCTCGGCCGTGACATGATCAAGTCAATAAATACTAGGTAGGTATTTGTGTTTGAAACTGGGATTAGGATATTCCAGAACCACGTACCTACGATATTTAAAATGAAATTATGAAAATATTTTAGTATCCATAGTTGAAGCGATCGACGCTACGATTGCGTAGCCTCAGTAAGTAAATTAAAAAAAAAAAGACGGTCAGGTTTGAGTCGGACTCGCGGACGTGTTCTGGAGGAGGACCGCGTACTGGTATGTGGAGTGTTGGAGGACTTCCAGTTCGCTGAACAAATGACCTGAAGAAAGTGGTGCAAAGGAGTGGACGAGGAAACCGAAGGCCCATGTCCAGCCGTGGACACATACATGCTGATGGGTTGGATTGGATTAGATAGGTCAAAGGCTAGTTTGTTTAAAAATACTTTCTGTGGATTTTTTTTATGACCGCGTAAAGCAACACAAAAAAATAGATTAGATGCGTCGGCTTATTTTTCTTGAAACAGAGACAGGGTTGACATTTAAATAAATTACTGTGAAGTATCGCACCCGGTCGTTGTCACCCGGGAAAGACAATTTTTTACCATTTTCAGAGATAAGTAGCTTCCCTTCTTGTATTTTTAAAACAAATTATACTCAAGTTTCAGTTTCTAATATATGGCCGTTTTTGACATTTAGCATCGAATTCAATCTCCACTTTTCGTATGAGAGCCCCCTTGAAATAAAGATTTTATTTCAAGACGGACGGACAAGAGCAATTGACCTTCAAAAATGATATTAAGGTTCTAATATCACTTTTTTCTAAACTGAATAGTTTCAGCGAGAAACACGTCTTCCAAAGTGGTAAAATGTGCCCCCCCCCCGGTAACTTCTAAAATAAGTGCAATTTCACTCAAGTAGGAAAACGTAAATTGCCTTATCGAATCGAACCATTTCATTTCAATAGACTGAAACAGTGTTCGAGATGAAATTGATAGAGTCTGTGCCAAATTCAGTAAAATCCTTCTTTTTAGGGTTGCGCAGTAAAACAAGAAACCCTTTATACCCGTCCAGTCTATCTGCCAACCTGTCTGTGTTTCACAGCCATTTTAAAAATAAACTAAGAGTTATAAGATTGACATTTGATTCCGTTATAGAGACTTTTTACCGTTACACTGAAGCATACCTATTTAAATTTTGAAACAAAAATGTTTTTATTGCAGAAAATCAAATCGTTCCTACGGGATTTAAAAAAACCAAAACTTACGTGGACGAAGTCACGGACATCGTCTAGTTTTTACATTAAAGTAAGGCATAGATAGGTAGGTCCTAATTTTTATTACTATATATAGGTATATATAGGTATATTTATAGGTACTAATTTTACGTAACTATACTTACACTTGCTTAAACATTGAAGTTTCACGTTGCGAAGCTAAAATTGGTACTTTACCTACATCTAGAGCGTAATATTTTATTCTGAACTTTGCAAGGAAATGGGGGCTCTTAATGCGAACTCGGCCAGATGCTTAAATTTTTATAAAAAAATCCACCTTCGTATTGTTCTTACTTCGGTGAATATAAAAGGAAATTGTAAAGGTGAAATATTCTGTAGGTATGTATATTTTTAAGCAATATTTTGAATATTTTCATAATTCAGCGTGGCAATGCTGCCAGTTTGATAGGCATCCTTAGGCCCAGAGGTAATCAGGCCTGACTTTTCGATTAACGACGTTATTATCATGTATTTTTAAAAAAGCTTGGTACCTATATTTTGTTTTATAATAGGTGGATGAGGAAGGTGGAGGACCGTGTTTTGTGGCGCGCTCTAGAAAGGCCTATGTCCAGCAGTGGACGCATACAGGCTGATGGAATAGAATGGAATGGAATAGGTGGATCGATAGAGAATAAAGATATTATACCTGTTTATAGAGCAGATAATGGCTAGTCGAAAAATCCTTGGAAATATTTTTGAATATATGTACCTATATCTAAAATTGCTGTTAGGTAATTCATCGTCAGTCTGTGGACTTCCACTATTGGGCATAGAGATGGACCTTCCCTAATGAATGTGACTAGCCCACCACACCCAATCCCTAGCTTTCCTCATCCAGCTTCCGCCACCCTCTTACACCGGAATTCATAGTCAATATAGGCTTCTTTAGAGAACGATTCAGACGACATGTTTCATATTATTATACCTACAACCTTAATGCATTGCATAAAGAATCCTCTATCTTGACTATGAATTCCGGTGTTAATATTGTCTGCCCATCGTACTACTACGCTTACGCTTGTATGCGGTCTCTCTCTAGTCTTAAGACTTTTCGGCTCCTTATTAAAAATTTTGGCGAAAAATAAAAATATTCGTCTAATTAAATAAATGTAAGGAGAGCCTATGGAAGATTTTTAACCTTAGCGTCAAGTTTGAAGATTTTAGAGAGTCAGCAAAAATGTGAAGTACTATTCTTAGCGATAGTGGAGCTTTCGTGCGGAACTTTTACCTAATTAAAAATTTTGTTCACGTCACGGCCTACCTACTACAACTTTGAATGAATATTGAAATAGAATAAGTCAAAATTTAAAAAAACCCTCGACCAAATAGCTCTATAAGAAAACTAGAAAAGAGCTGATAACTTTCAAACGGCTGAACCGATTTTCTTCGATTATAGCTAAGAACACTCTCGATCAAGCCACCTTTTAAACAAAAAAAATTAAATTAAAATCGGTTCATTCGTTTAGGTGCTACGATGCCACAGACAGATACACAGATAGGTGCACGTGAAACTTATAACGCCCCCCTTTTTGGGTCGGGGGTTAATAAAGTTCTGTATAAAATTAGATAGACACATAGTATGTTCTGCTAAAACGTATATGTGTAGAGATAGCAGCCGGACAAGGTCATCTAATGTTTAAAAGCCTCAATAGCTCAACGGTTATAGGAGCGGACTGAAATCCGAAAGGTCGGCGGTTCAAACCCCACCCGTTGCACTATTGTCGTACCCAGTCCTAGCACAAGCTTAACGCTTAGTTGGAGGGGAAAGGTTCGTTATTATTTGCCCATAAAAAATTCTCCAGTTGCCTGTTGATAAGGAAGGCGAGTCGTATTGAGGTTAACGGATTATTTCTGTGTCACGAAAGGAATACAAAGAAGGGATGTTTTATTGATAAATGGTTGTTTAGCCAAGGCGTGTGCTTAAGTCCCATTTTCGATGGAGCTTATTTTTAAAAGCCTTTTTATAAAGTTAACGTTCTGTAATAATTTTCGGTGGCTGTCGATTTATCATTAATCTTTTAGATACCTACCTCTACTACCTTCCATTTTACTTCTTTTCGGGAATATTGTAGGATAATAAAACTTCGCAGGTAGGTAATAATTTACAAATCTGAAAGCACAAGGCTGTGTCACATCGGACACGGTAATATTATGTATCATCGGAGCAACAACATGCGACAATATTGCATGCTACAAAGGAAATAATAATTTTGCGGCCAGCATCATTTTGTATAATTAGAATATTACGATATGACACACTGACAACGATTCCTGTTCACATTTTAAGTTATTGTATTGCCCTTGTTTTATACATCGATGGTTTTACCACATCGTAATTCAACAATGTCTCATTATGTTGCTATGACGCAAATGAAGCTTTAGAAAATCTATACTAATAAATAAAATTGGAGTGTCTGTCTGTAATTTCGAAATAATTACCTCATATTAAGCTCATATGGTTATTTGAACGATACCAACACTGAATCACACGTTTTTAAAATTTTTGTCTGTCTGTCTGTCTGTCTGTCTGTCTGTTTGAAAAGGCTAATCTTTGGAACGGCTGAGCCGATTTTGACGGGATTTTTACAGACAAGTAGAGAATTGACCAGGGTGTAACATAGGCTACTTTTTTAACCGACTTTCAAAAAGGGAGTTGTGTTTTTCTACCTATGTACACCGAAATCTCCGAGCTTTCTGAACCGATTTGCGTCGTTTCTTTTTTAATCGATAGAGGAACTTTGCGACATTGTTTCATAAAAAATTTGGAGTCAACTCCTCAATCCTGATGCTGCAGGGGATCTGACCAATCCACGCGGGCGAAGCTGCGGGCATCAGCTAGTATACAATAAAAATCTTCAGACCAAGCACAATCAGTACGATGATTTTTCGAGGATAATGTCGCACCGACAATGCTCGGGCTGCAGGTAAAGAACGTTTCAAGATAGGATTAAACTTTCTTTTCGTGAATAAAATATTTCAATCGGAATATCAAATTGGAATTATATTGTCTCACAAAACGAAATATTTTGAAGTTGTACAGTGAATATACACGAATACGAACGAATCTGAATACTAAATTTTTCAAATAGAAACTCGTGAAATCTTTGTTTAAGATTTGTTTTGGTGTGAATCCAAGGTTTGAGATTCGAAAAAAAATGTATTTAATTTTATACAAGTGTAAATTAAAAATTTTCAACATCCCCGACAAGTGAAGGTTACAGTAACTAGAAAAGACCTGATAACTTTCAAACGGCTGAACTGATTTTCTTGCACTATTCCGCACCTACGATCTTAAGTATCTGAGTTTTCCAAAACATCATTTTCAAATAAATAATTATGTATTTAGGCAACGTCCGTCTTGACAGCTTGACATTTGTCAATTGACATAATATTATGAACCTAACGGTTATCTAACCTTCTTTTCTACAAGAAAACTAGAAAAGAGCTGATAACTCTTAAACGGCTGAACCAATTTTTGTGGATTATAGCTAAGAACACTCTCGATCAAGCCACCTTTCAAACAAAAAAAAGTAAATTAAAATCGGTTCATTCGTTTAGGCGCTACGATGCCACAGACAGATACACAGATACACAGATACACAGATACACAGATACACAGACACACAGATACACAGATACATACGTCAAACTTATAACACCCCTCTTTTTGGGTCGGGGGTTAAAAAGTGAAAATATTTGGACGGAAATTAAAGCATTAAAGAACTCCAAGTTTATGGATAGAACGGAAGCTCCATTCTATCACCTTAAATATAATACAAACCAATTTATACTAAAATATTTTAAGACCTCGCAGAATTATTTCTGTCTGGAATTTTTATAGAGTGAAGGTGAACTTTGAAAATTAAAATTTGAACTTATTGAATAGGTACCTACTTTGTTAGACTTCTATATAATATCACGATATTAATTTATCTATCTTACGTGTTCCAAGATGTACGCAACTTCATCTGTGTGGATTCAGGTTTTTAAATCCCGTGGGAAATCTACGATTTTCCGGGATAAAAATTAGCGTATGCCCATTACCGGCATGCATCTCTTTACGAAATTTCGTCAGAATAGGGTAAATGAATGAGCCGTAAAAAAGTAACAGACAAACAGACATCGATACAGGTCAAACACACATAGACGAGGTTAGTTAACTTATCCTTGGCATTACCAAAGCTAAATATGGTTCAAACAAAATATGTTGAATTTCGAAAACATATAAGGACTAAGGAGGTAAGTATATTTGATTCACAAACATCCTTTGACTAAAAAAAATTGTGTAAACCACACAAACCTTCAAAATTAAATGGTATATTAGTATCTTCGTTTAATAGGAAACATCCTTTAACTAATATTTATGAAATATGTACCAACAGATAAGTTTGCATATTAGGTAAGTAAGCTTATTTTTTGTAAGCGTAGTACCTACCCCAAACTAGTGGGAGTAATACACAACAAATGTAATGGATACTGTTATGGTATGGCCTGACCTCTGAATTAACACATAGGCTACTTTTTATCCCGAAAAATCAGAATTCCCGCGGGATTTTAAAAACCTGTATCCATGCAGATGAATAGTAGGCAGGTATCATCTAATAAGAGTACTCTCTAGTCGAGCGTGAGAACATGATCGAGATATATACCTACTCAAGAGCAAGATGGGTGCCGTGTGAACAGCGCGAAGCTTGGTTTTTTTGCAAATTAATTTTTTTTTTTTTAGAAATCAAAGATATCTGAAATAATTATTAAGTAAAGCTTGTCTTAAAGGTAATTTCGTCTTCAAGTTTCGTATTGCTAAGCAATTAACATGGTTTATTTACACACAGTTGTTGCAAACCTGGCTTAATATATCTAGAGATGTTTTAAGAATCATAACTTTTAAAATAAATATTATTTTACTATATAGATAATCGATAGATAAATCGATATCTGGCTTAGTTTTAGATATAAAACAATAAATAAATAAAGCAATAGTCGTAATACGTTTGTATGTAGAAACGCGTAAGAAGTGTAAACCTAAGGAAATAAACGAACACGAACTGTGGGTTCACAACCTAAATCGCTGGCGGCACGCCTTCTGCAAGCAATTTTTTTTTTGCTGAACGCGCACGTGACTCGTTCACGGTTACATAATTAGTCATGGAAAGGCATTTACTACGCACGTTTGTAAGCATTCAGGTCAATAGTCTTTAGACACTTTTGTTGATAAAGTAGGTAAGTAGTGCTTAAGATTTGACCATAGATTTTAACACTTTCAATGCAATAAGTGACGCAGATGGCAGAGTAAGTCACTTTTTAGGTTCCTGTACTAAGGGTGCCAATGGACCCCCGTTGGCACCCTTAGGATATCACTAAGCCTCCGCTGTCTGTCCGTCCGTCCGTGTAACTGTCAGTGGGTTGTATCTCGTGAACTGTATTGGGTAAGTAGAGACTCGTAACTTTCACAGAATGTGTTTCTATTACTTACCGCTGTAACTAATAGGCATTATCCCAATTATAAGTTAGATGCGGATGAAAACTAACTAAGTATTAGCTATACATCCTATACCAGCTACGCCGCGCGCTGGTGCATAGCCTACCAGCGTTCTAACGAGGGACATGTTGTCGATTACATAATTAGACACGGAGAGGCACTCACCTACTATGAGAGACTACAGAGTAAACGAGGTCACCCATCCTGCTATCGACTAGATTCAACGACGCCTAAAAACAGACAGGAATTAATAAAATTGTACGGAATGATATAATATAACTAGAGGATGCCCGCGGCTTCGCCCGCACGGATTATGGTTTTTTAAATCCCATAGGAACTCTTTGAATTTTCCGGGATAAAAGTAGCCTATGTCCTTTCCTGGGATGTATCCCATATCTGTACCAAATTTCATTAAAATCGGTTCAGCGGTTGGGCTGTGAAAACGTAGCAGACAGACAGACACACTTTCGCATTTATAATATTATAGTATGGATTGGATGAAAACTACCAACCAAGTATATACAAATATACAACCAAGTATTAGCTATACCTACATCCTATACCTACGCTGCGCGCCGGTGCACAGCCTACCGGCGTTCTAACGAGAGACTTGTTGTGGATTACATAATTGGACACGGAGAGGCACTTACTATGCGCAATTACAGAGTAAACGAGGTCAATGATCTTTTAGACCTATTTCATTGCGTAATTATTCTTAATAAAGTTTTAATTCACATTAAACCTTCGTAGGCCGCTAAGGAAAATTTTTACGATCGTTCAGCATGAAGCGTTGCGTAAAGAACCTTATGGCCGTAAAAATAAAATACAGAATACATAAATTTTAAGTAACGTGCACTGCGCACAATATTGTACTGGATTACAATTTAGTATTGTAATAAGAAGGTCACGAACTCTACGTTGCTGCTATTTAGTCCGCGCCTAGTGTACTGATCTAAATCTAAGTAAGTGCTGCTAACATTCGAAATGTTGGTGCAAATGAGGAAATAATGAATATTTTATCAGGTTTTGTATTTATTATGATTACGATTTTATAGTGATTGCTCGCATTGCATAAAGAATATACGTTTTAACAGACACGTTTTAACAGGGCTCTCTCCGTCACTCGTTTCCACTCGTTTCATATAATCGTAGTTCCAATTTCATTTGAATATTAAGCAACCAAAGTCCATGAAATTTTGCAGACATATTCTAGAAACTAATATCTGTGTCTGTGGTGTTTTAGATTTTTCTAAAAATATGTAGTTTTAAAATTACAGGGGCTCAAAGATTTGTATGAAAATTTTAAGACCGCGTAACTTTGAAACCGAATATTTTAACAGAAATCTGGAAAACCACAGACATAGATATTAGTTTCTAGAATATATGTGCAAAATTTCATGGACTTTGGTTGCTTAATATTCAAATGAAATTGGAACTACGATTGTATGAAACGAGTGGAAACGAGTGACGGAGAGAGCCCTCTTAAAGAACAAAATAAAAGATCTCGGAAAAACTATAGGTAGGTTATTTTCCAAGTTGATTCTACAAAATCTCAACTTTTAATGACAACAAAGTTCCCTTGCCAAATAATTCAAATAGAAAACCAGAACTTAAATATAAAACAAAGTAGTATTCTGTTTGATTTTACGAAATCGTGGAGTTTAACTGTACCTACCTATCGTGTGGTGTAAAGTATAAAGTGGTGATAGTCTAGTGGTTAAATCGTCCACTTCCTGTTCGGGAGGTCGGGGGTTCGATATCGGATTAAATGATTGAATATCATTTGCTTTAACGGTGCAGGAAAACATCGTGGGGAAATCTGAACTGCATGCCTGAGAGTTCTACATAATATTCTCGAAGGTGTGTGAAGTTTGCCAATCCGCACATGGCCATGCAACGTTGCGAACTATGGCCTAAATAAACCCTGTTCCCAGTTGTGGGTCGGTAATGGGTTAATCACGATGACGATGATGATTTTAGCCATATAATATTATTTAAGATAGTTAGCTGATTAAAATATGAAGCTAGAGCATAGGATAAAAAGAATTATTTAGGTTTTTGGCGCGTTATCTAGCTTAGGCGTTATCTATTTTGTGTGATTTATTTGATGGTTTATTCTTTCAGAAAATATTTATACACCATTGACAGTAGTAGCACGTAGTAGCTACAAGAAAAGGGTCGTATTAGTATGGACCACAGAAATCGGAATAAGAGTAGAAATGTTATAGAAGCGTAAAACTATTATTGTCCCGCCTGCTACGATGAGCATAGATCTGTGGCACAAATGTACCTAGATAAAATTTATCTACATGGGGATCGGGATGTGACTTATTTGCATAGCTTTTGTTTGTGCTAGATATATGTTCTTTCGAATTAATTTTGTACATTTTTATATGGGCGGGTTGCTCAAAATCGGTGACACAGTCCTTATATTAAAGATCACAGGGAGTATTTCTTATCAACATAACTGGTTTCCACTCAAAATGAGAAGAGTATTCACCATAGTCTATCACGCTGGTCAAGTGTGGATCGGTAGACTTCACACACTTTTGAAAACATTTTGGAAAACTCTCAGGCATGCAGGAGATGCCTGTTGAGATGTTCTCCTCTACTGTTAAGGCAAATGATACATATTTGCATAAAACGCACGTAACTCCGAAAAGTCAGAGGTGCGTACTCAGGATCAAAACCTAGACCCTTGAGTAGGAGGCCGACGTCATAGGCTATCACCGCTTTTTTCTATTACTTGCTATTTCTATTACTTCACCAATTTAGAGTTCTGTGGTATAGGCCTAGAACGCAATCTAACTTGGATCCGGCTGTGCGGTCTCAAGAGTATTATATAATCGCACCTACGTACCAGCGGCGCTACGTTACCTACCGTGGAAATACATATTTTTCATAAAGCTTCAATAGTAGTATTACGGCTTCACCCACAATAGGTCAATGTATATTGAATGGATACATCGGCGAAGATACGGTCTAGTTACTCATAGAAATTAGAATATAATGTGTACCTAGCTGGATTATCGCGGTAACCTAGCTGTAACATTCTAAAATCGGTTCGACCCGAAATTTCATATTATATGTAGATCATATTATGTCAGCTTATTTCCTAAGATTTCTCAATATGAGCAGAGTGAAATAGAGTGAGGGAACTCTTGATTTGATCCTGAATTGACGATATGTTGAATATTAGGTAATGGGCGACATGAAATCAAAGAAAAATAGGCTATTTATAGGCTACCAAGCGTCAAATGTAGGAACATTTTGACGCCTGCCATTAACAGCGAAACCTTGATGTTTTCGAAGTCTCCTCTATCGTAAACTGTGGTATTAGTAAATTCAAAATACCGTAACCTATCCTACCATATGGAGATTTTTGTTATCAGTTACCACCGTTTAACATTGAGGTACCTACTTGTACCTATCACTATTAATATAATCAAAGAAATATACTTAGTCTAGACAAAATTACTTTAAGTACCTAACTTGTGTATTTTAGTCTATTTTAGTATTTTGCAACACTCATAAACCTAAGTAGGTGCAAAGTTATCTAGGCTATCTAAAGACGTAAACAAGCAATTAAAGCTTAGGTTTACTAGAAATCCTTAACCTAGATATTTACAAATAAAATTAACTAGTGAGTGATTTAAGATACATAATAATAGCTAATGTAGCCTATTATTAGATAGATTCATTAGGTATTATTAGGTAATACCACTTAACAGAGACGTAAACAGAAGTTCTGTTTACATTAGAACAACCTTTGGCATTTGGACTCGCCTGCTGTATTTCATGTTCTAATGGGCCGATTTTACTAGGCTGTCAGTGCAGTATATAAGTCTGAATGTGTGCTAACGAACTGTAAAGTTTCGTGGCTATGGCTGGTGGTTTTCGGGTGCTGCGCGCAAAATAGGTGGTATTCAGTCAGATTTTTTTACAAAAAAAAATTTGGTGAAAGCTAACTATTCGGAAGGTCCGAGTTTCGATTCTGTGTGTTTTAAACAAGTATATATGTATATTGTATAACTTGCTTTCAGTGAGAATATTATGTCGTCGTATGCCTATGAGTTTTCCATAATGTTCTCAAATGTGTGTGAATACTGAAGTAACTGAAGTAACAGTACTGAAGTCTGCCAATCCGCACTTGGATAGCGTGTTGGACTATAATACCTTAGTCCACCACAAACGGACCTCTTTCAGAAGGTAAAGGGTTTATAACAATATGGCATAATTCTGAGAGATCCTTTGGCCGGTAATTGATTGAAGTGACGATGATGATGACGATGAATATTGTTGATTCTTACACAAATAGGTACTACTTACTTTTAGAAGCCCACAGCGACCCGTCGTTCAAAGCAGTAATGTACTGCCTCAAATCGGTCTCGCACTCCTGAGGCACTGTGTGGTTCCCATTCAGAATATCCAGCCAGTCGTGATGGTCCAGGAGGCCTTTCATCCATGCCATCCGAGAGCTAGTCACACCGGTGTTGTTCACTTTCCCACTTACGACACACACCAACACAAATAATGTCACTACGAACATGTTTGTTTTATACATCGTACGGGTTTCTTAATTATTATTAACACATTGCCAATTCGTTCCAATAAGCTATCAATCCGTGAAGGCTGTTACGATTTCACACACATCGCAATATCTGAAACAAAAATGGAAACGCATAAGTGTGTGTTTGCAAAAGTTGTTTATTACATACAGTAATTAAAATATATTAGCTGTGAAATATTTATACGGTCAGGTACAAATTTATTTATTATTTAGCAAAAAAAATAGAAAATCTAGAAAACTTCAGCAGGTAGTACCTAAGTACCAACCTAGTCAGCATTATTATAATTTAATTTAACCACATTTCAGGGCTTCTGGAAGAAATCTCGCCAGTACAGATAAGTTGTCCTTCATGAACATATTTGTCATTGTATGTGTATGTTTGTTTTAAGCATCAATAAATAAATACAAATAAAAATGAAAAGAATACAAATTAGTGAAGTACATTGTTATAAATACTTCTAGATATTTTTGGGTAATTTGGAGTGAAACTTGTGTACTGTGGGTAAGCATTAATAAATTAGCAACAAAAAAATACCTAAGTCGCATTTTCCAATTATGAAAATAACATATTTTCAGTCAAGAAATGTTTTTTTTTGTTTACCCAGTTAAAATTAAGTTATAATAGAGACACAGGGTAGAGTTTCTTCAGTAATTTCAGTCAGTCATCTAATAGGTACCTACTAAAACTTCTGTTTTAGAAGCAAGCGTTGACATTAACAGTAACAAAAGCATCCGAACTCCAAAGAATAACTTATTTTTCACACATGTGAACAAAATAAATGACTCTACCTACTCAGCATGTAAATACGAGATTGCAACTTTTCACTTTGCGAGTCATTTTTAAGTGAATTTTTTGACATTCTAGTGCGGAGAATTTTCCGATACCTACTCGTACTTAGGTACTTACCTACCAAACGTTGCCAGTTCGTAGTACAAAGTGTTAAGTACTTTCTTACGCTTCAACTTTCAAAAGAATTTTCAATTTACATCCCAGAACTAGGCCAAAACACTTCAAAGGATATAATTAATTCCAATTGTAACTATTTTTTACACTAACCAGTTAAATTAAAGAAACACAAAATTTTGAGAGTTGAAAGAATAGGATTAAGTATTGAGGTATAAGTACGCCTTACAAATCCATATTTTTATATTAAGTATTGTCTTTGAAACATTTTATCATATAATTTTCAGTCCTGAAAATGAACATCTCGCGGGTCTTGCGCCGCCTGCAGGTCTAGTGGCCTCGAGTAATAGGTATAACCTAAATTGCACTTGAAACTACCGGTAAACCGGTCTTAGAGAAAAGCATTTGTTTGAACCGTTTACATAACGCATTATTGTTGTAGTATATTTGGCAATACACTGAACTGAACTATACAAGGTACGCTGGAAGAGGTATTCCACATCACTACACTTAAGTAATTCCGAGTATGCTCACATGATGCCTGCTGCTATGAGTGCCAAAATGGCGAAAACAGTTGCTTTAAAAACATGCCGGCAATCGCAAGTCCAGCGTGTATTAGTAGAGGTCAGTGATATAATATGATTAACATAATATCACATAACGGCGGCTGTCAATAAACCTAATTCTGAGAGAAATCACACGCGTTGACGTTTGGCAATGCTTACACTAGTCATTACATACTGTGTGTAATGTATTATTATTAAAATTAGTTACATAATTAATTAGCGCGGACATAATTTTTATAGGAAAGTTGTTTGCACGAGTATTTAGGCATATTCTTATAGAATATAGAACAAGTGTAAATTAAAAATTTTCAACACCCCCGACACCCCCGACAAATCATTTTCAAATAAATAATTATGTAGGCAACGTCCATCTTGACAGCTTGACATTTGTCAATTGACATAATATTATGAACCTAACGGTTATGTAACCTTCTTTTCTACAAGAAAACTAGAAAAGAGCTGATAACTCTTAAACGGCTGAACCAATTTTTTTGGATGATAGCTAAGAACACTCTCGATCAAGCCACCTTTCAAACAAAAAAAACTAAATTAAAATCGGTTCATTCGTTTAGGCGCTACGATGCCACAGACAGATACACAGATACACAGATACACAGACACACAGATACACAGATACACACGTCAAACTTATAACACCCCTCTTTTTGGGTCGGGGGTTAAAAACTAGCTGAGCCCGGTCAGGCTTCGCGTTGGCACAGTCCAATACTATCATATTAGAGGAAGGGATTTTAATCAATTAGGGAAGTAAATAATTCCACTTTCCGAGAAAACTTCACGATTAAATGTATGTATATCTATAGTAACACTCTTACATCGAAATAAAGCGATACTTATGTAAAAAATTCATGTCAATCCATGGACTATTTTTCGAGTTTTGCGGACACAAACATACGGAAGCTTTTTTGCATATAATATAGTCGTATTATAACTAGCGAGTAGCGACCCGCCTCAGCTTCGCACGGATAGCTTGCAGCTTGGCTATAGAACTATCTTGCTGTCTTGTTCGTGAATAATATACGTATTATTATCACTAGGAATGAAAAATACCCCTACTAACACTATTGTCTTCTTTGTACGTAAAGCCTCTTTCTTATCATTACAGCGTTATAAAAGAAACATAAGATGAACTCGATAACATGTTTCTTTTGTGAACAAACATTGTGCACATTTCCTTACAAAAGTAATAAAAGAGTGCGAACAAAAGAAAATTATAAAGCTTGTGGCAAGCTGACCTCTGATGATAATAATTAAAAATGGACAATGGGAATTTGTTGGTCCTATGGCAGGCGAACATAAAGGACTGGCTTTGAGAACCCTCCATACTTATTAGTTATTACAAATCCAGACCTCTTGGGCGTAGCAATGAGCGCTGTAAGAGATCAAATTATTGGGGGCCGGGAAATTTTTAATTCGCGGGTCTTGGATCTGGTCTCATTTAACCGAGTTACTGAACTACGCAGTACAACACACAGTCACAGTAGTAATCGAGTTACTTAACGAGTGGCTTAATCAAGAGTGTTCTTAGCTATAAATCCAAGAAAATCGTTTCAGCCGTTTGAAAGTTATCAGCTCTTTTCTAGTTACTGTAACCTTCACTTGTATAATTTTTTAATTTACACTAGTATCTATTCTTCTGCGGATCCCTCTGATGCACCAATTTCTAGATATAGGGTATTGCAGTCACGCGCTAACTAATTAAAAAATATGTCATAGAAAGATAGCTCAGTTAACAGGTCCGCTTTTCTTGGCTTTTAAACAAAAACTGTATAAGAACAAGAAACTCATCAGCGGAACTTTTACGTTCACAACTGCACTGCACCCGCATGAGTCTTACTTCTATAACATCTTTTGCTTTTAAATAGTTGTGTGATAATAATATAGCTTGTAATAAATAGACCTAGGTACATAAACATATACTCATGAAATGAAAGTTTATTGGACCCTGAGATACATGTTTTCAAACTTACTTCGGGGATCCCGGCACAATAAATTTTGATTTTCATTTCACTTATGTATGTTATTATTATACCATTTCACGTTACCTAATCTATAACTTATACTAATAAATAAAATAATGAAGTGTCTGTGATTTCGGAATAACTACCTCATATTAAGCTCATATTATGGTTATTTGAACTGTACCATAACGACCATAACTGAATCGCACGTTCTTAAACTACGTGTTTGCCTGTCTGTCTGTTTGCCTGTCTGTCTGGCTGTTTGAACGGGCTAATCTTCGGAACGGCTGAACCTATTTTGACGGAATTTTCACAGACAAGCAGAGAATTAACCAAGGAGTGACATAGGCTATTTCCGAGATTTCTGAACCGATTTGCCTATTTTTTTTTTTATCGATAAAGAAACTTTGCGACATTGTTCCATAAAAGATATGGATTCCAACTCCTGATGCTGCAGGGGACCTGGCCTACGGGATTTTTAAAAACCTAAATCCACGCGGGCGAAGCTGCGGGCGTCATTTAGTATAAAAATATTTTTATTAAAATCGTAGCTAGTCTCGTTTCTATTTTATTACCCCCGACCAAAAAAGAGGGGTGTTATAAGTTTGACGTGTTGTAACGACCCTAGATTTTACACCAAAGTGTTAAAAAAATATATAAAAATAGTATTAAAATTTTTGCTTTAATTTTATCAAAATCAGGTCAGTGAATACTTGTAGAGATGTACTTACACATACGAACATAAAATTAATTCCTTTAGACGTTTTAATCTTAATGTGGGCCGTCCGCATTTTCGAAAAGAGGCAAACACCGTTTGGCATGTCGGTGATGCAGCGGCGCGATCGACCGCGGTCGAATTGCGTCGCGAACGATGTGTGCGCGGGCGTTCGTGCTCGAGAGTCGAAATCAAAACGTGAACGACGTAACCCCACGGCGGGACCGCGTGCGTTTGCATCGGCGGCGGTGTCTGTGTGGACGTCGTAACGCACGGAGATAATCAATTTGTTTAACTTCTGTACTGGGGCGATACATAAAGTTTATATTAAAGAATACTGAACACGGACCAAGTTGGTGCTTGGAGAGAAACACTCTAAGCAAATATTCTAATAGAAGGGACCACTTTAATTACACAGATATATTTGTTATATAGGGGCGATACCTCCTAAGATCTAAAAGCGATTTATGTTTGAACTGTTGACGACGTGGCTGCTCAGGCGGGGAGAACCGCGTGTCCTCCGGATGTTCGGTGATCTTTGCTTGAAATGGCTTTCGGTGATATTATCTAACTATCTGACATATGACAGAGCGCGTTGGAAGAAACTTATGCGAGGGAGAACCCTGGTGCCTTTGATGCTTTGTCAATCCTAACTAAGGAGAGCCCTAGTGTCTTAGGCGCTTTGTGAATCCTTTGCTGAGATGATTCTAATGTGCTTTAATAACAGACTGACCACAGAGGGCAGGTAATGTTGCTGTTCTGTTTGTATTCTGACATTTGTTGGAATACTTAACCGCCTTGTGGTGGTTACCCAATATTAATAACATACACATACAAAATTACGCTAATGCATATATACTGAAGGTTGGGTTAAGGCCTGTGGATATTCCCGCAGTGAGTCTGACCCGTCCTTGAAACCTATTACAGGTCTGTAGTGGGAGGGCACCACTATAAAAATGCTATTTCAGCTTCGGCTGCAACGTGGGATCATAAGTGGCACGCACCACTTCCTAAAGTATGCTTGCATACGCTGCGCTGTTTATTTGGATGATGACGTGTGTGGGGGGGGGGGGGGGGGGGGAGCTACTGTTCATTGGTATTTTATGTGCCATATTGATCTCTTGATTTATCGAGGGTCCCAGTATGACGATGGGATACCAAGGGAAGGCAGAAGCTCACCGTACGTGGCGTGGTGGAGCTACGTACCATCATTCACTCTAAACCCCTTTTACGCCAACTGGAGTGAATGATGCCGCACACAACTTCTTCCTTTACGAAGGAAGAAGCACACTCACACACACACACGTCTAATAAGTAGGGCTCTATATGAAGTGTTGTCTTGTAAGAGCAGTCTCATGATCCTTTCATATTCTAATACGTTCCTATGCGGAATACATATTTTGATTCTTGAACTAGCGTTTGTCTTATCAGACCAAATGCTAAATAAGTATTCATACACAAACAACACACTTTCAATACTCGAACTAAGTTCGCACTGGCAATAGTCTTGCCGGACCGAATGCATGAGAGATGTTATACGCAGACACACATTTTCAATACTTGAACTCCGTAAAGTCGTTTAAGTCTGATGAACTCATTATTTCCGACGCTCTAAAAGTTCTTGGTTTATTATGGACACAACATCACAAAGGGTCCTACCGCTATACGATACACGTGCCACTTTAACGAAATTGTTTTAAATGTAATCTTTAGAAAGATCCGAAGGAAAAATAGGGTAGAGTTTTTTTGGACCCCGTTAGTTCAGTTACAGTGTGTATGTGTGTATCTGTCTGTGGCATCGTAGCTCCTAAACTAATGAACCGATTTTAATTTAGTTTTTTTTTTGTTTGAAAGGTGGCTTGATCGAGAGTGTTCTTAGCCATAATTCAAGAAAATCGGTTCAGCCGTTTGAAAGTTATCATCTCTTTTCTAGTTATTACTGTAACCTTCACTTGTCGGGGGTGTTATAAATTTTTAATTTACACTTGTTAGGACTTTGTAATTTGAATTGCCTTTCTTCTCAATTAGGTACCTACTGGCTATGATTTTGCCTTTGCATTTTTTGAAGTAGGTGATGATGAAGTACTAGATGATCTTATAAAAAGTAACTGTTTTATGAGATCATAAGAATAAGATAATCCATTATTCTTCATAGAGCGCTGTTAGAATATAAAAACATCGTCTAACTATGCCGTAATAAGAAACTTACTCGCCTAGAGCTTGGAAGTTTCCATTAATTTTAATACCTACCGTGGCCTCAAAACCGTTTTCACACAATAATTACAGACTAAAACTAGATCAACATCATTTCTTTAGTGGATATTTATAGTTTAAATCACTTAACAAGTATCTGCTAAGGTATATTACCCTATTAATAACAGCGATTTAAATCCAGTGTTACAATTTTCTCAACGAGAATCAATATTAAAGTTACTTTGCCCTATTTACACGGTACATTGGATTGACGTGTTTTTTGCATCGATATAGGGAAGTGATATTGGCTACTTTTCCCGGGGAAAAAGGGTTCCTACGAGATAACTTAAATTCACACGCACAAAGTCGCCGTCTAAAAGTTTTTAGACATAGAGCTGACAGCTGCTATTTTCAAATCCATGGAACTAGCGTCGGAGTCACGGTGGCGTGAAAATCTCTCCATCACCACCAATATAATAAAATGCGAAAGTGTGTTTGTTTGTTAGTCCTTCAATAACGCCGTAACTAGCAATAGATAGGCGTACTTTTGTGCACGGATATAGTATGCGTAGTTAGAGATCTGGAGAGTGCATAATATGCTACTTTTGAATCTCCCGGAAAGTTCCTACGGAATTTTTAAAAACTTAAATCTACGCTGATTAAGTCGCAGGTACATAAATTTAAAACCGATTGTCACGTTTTCTGTTAATTTTATAAACAAACAAAGAAGCGAGATACTTAGGTATAATTTTCGTATGTACCCATTTGCCGAATACTTGTAAGACGTATTTTCTCTCGCTTCACCTCAACCCAGCGTGTTAATTGCGAAGGGATGTGTAACATTCAAAGAGTGTCACGCAGCTCCTTTATACCTACACATAATTTCATTAGTGACTGTAATCCATCCGCTCGTATCTACACACATTTGTTAATGAGTTCAGACTTAGATGTCATGGAAGAAATTCAGCAAGATTAATTAACGTGACAAAAAATCTGTTAAGGTAGAATTTCGTAGTCATATTGCTATAAAAACTTTTACTTCTTAAATAATGTTTTTTTTTCTAAGAAACCTCATACTTAATTATGTTAAAAACTTATTTAACAAGACCACAAGGTAAGATAAGACTGTTTTTTTTTACTTATAAAATAATCAATTTTACTAAAGATTTTAACCTTAGAACTTCGTTATATCTTCGTAATATTGAAAATTTATTTTTTAGAGCCATTCAAAAACGTACCTAATTATTTATTTACTTTATAATTAATTATACGAATATGAAAAAAGGGGTACTTAACCACCTGACAGTAAAACCCTTTATGTTATAAACGTTTATTTCAAGGCACAAAAAGTAGATATTGAAAAACAAGTTAAAAAAACCGGCCAAGTGCGAGTCAGACTCGTGCACTGGGGGTTCCGTATACGGGTATTTTTTCCGACGTTTTGCATAAATCAAAAACTATTATACATAAAAAATCTGTTTCAGAATATACAGGTAAAGCCCTTTCATATGATACCCCACTTGGTATAGTTATCTTATTTTGAAAATTGAAACGCATTTTTTTTAATGATGTAACCATAAGTTCGCGGTTTCAGATTTATTCCTGTACTTGTACTATAAGACCTACCTACCTACCAAATTTCATGATTCTAGGTCAACGGGAATTACACTATAAGTTTCTTGACAGACACGACGGATGGACGGACGGACGGACGGACAGACAGACAGACAGACAACAAAGTGATCCTATAAGGGTTCCGTTTTTTCTTTTGAGGTACGGAACTCTAAAAAAGATAATATTGAAAAACAGGCATCCACGAAAAGTGACACGTTGTGTTAGCGAAAAAAATTTAACGATATAATGGTTGTCGGTTGACACGCCGGGATTTGAAAAATGTAAGCTCACGAAACAAAAACAAAACAACGTCGTATTCAAATAAGGCCTCTGCGCTACGAAACAAAAGAAAAACTAAAGGTTAGACTTTTCTCGTTGCCTTGAAAGCGTGGAAATAAATTTAACGTGGAAAGAAGGCGGATATGAAACAAAAAGGAAAGCAGACGACTTGCGCTTTGAGCTAATTTCTTTTCTATTTCAGGGCAGATTTTTCAAAGATACTATAAAACTCCAGATAAGCAAAGCTCATACAATTGAATTTTACGAGCGTGCTTCAAAAAATGGCGACCCGTTTTCAGGGTTGAATAAACTTAAGTCACAGACATGACTTAAATTTATTCGATTGTGTCTTAGGTGTGTATAAGTTTGTGTTTTTAATTAATGGTAAAACAGCCAAGCTGACATATTAAATAGGTACAACAAGTCATATTATCAGGTCCAATTTTTTTAAAATATTGGTTTGTATTACATGCTTTAAAAAAATATTTTCACGCTTTTCTCTTGAAATTTTTCCTGAATTTTCTTTGCTATAAACCACACGGAGCCCGAGACCTTTCCAACGAATGCAAAACCGTGGAAATCGGTTCGTGCGTTATGGAGTTATAGCGTCAGGAAGGAAAACCCGACTTATTTTTATATAGTAAAAAAAAGATAACCGATACTACCTATAATAATTGTTCCTTGTCTAATTTATTATTCCTTGTATATTAATATTTGATTCGATTCGGTAAAAAAATCCATGCAATCCAGTACAGAATATCTTTCATTAACATTCAGAAGATTTCACGAGGCAAGTTTTCCTATATATTGTATTGTCATGATGATTTCATGATGATTTACTAGGGAAAAGTTGAAAGAGGCGGCTTTTAATAGAGAAGCTTTTCGGATGATGATCGCCAAACTTCGTTTCGAAGAAGGCACGCGATGATGATGATGTATTGTCATATAACATATTCATCTATGGAATCGGTAAGCCTAATCGTAAGTAATGGCAGGTCAACAGTTACTGAATACGACAAAGTTACTACTTGTATTAAGCAAAACGTACCTACCTACCTAGCTACTTAATTAACTAGCCACATATCATAATTCAATTATGATAGATTTCTCTATGAAACATTAAAATAACAACGCGGAATGGTAAAACTAAGTCTAAAATAAGTACAACTTTGTCCTAATTCATAAACGTCTGTACATTTTGCCCTTAAATGTTTTCTGATCCTATCTACAACTCGTTCACGTAACAGACGAGAAACGAGAACTTTGATTAGGTTTAATTCTTCCGCCGGCGTTCATTAGTATGACAATGGCAGTCTTAATCGAACGCCAATTAAACACTATTGGTGAGATTCAGCAATGCCTGCTGCTCGGAATACTAAATATGGAGTAAACAGATAC
This sequence comes from Maniola jurtina, assembly GCF_905333055.1. Lineage (NCBI taxonomy): Eukaryota > Metazoa > Arthropoda > Insecta > Lepidoptera > Nymphalidae > Maniola > Maniola jurtina. Next base: position 10,735,440 of record NC_060032.1, read on the forward strand.
ATAGGTACGTTTTAAACTAAACTTCCTAAAAAAATGAATGATTGTAAAACAGAATTTTAGTTCGGAATAATCGTTTTTGTTCGTTTGTTATACCTAAGCGCAGGCCAATGCTATCGTTCTATGATACAGGATCGGGCTTTACCACAACAGCCAATTCTGCTGGACAAATTGATCAAAATATTATGATTGATTGTAATATGCGAAAAATATCAGTGTATGCATGAATTATTGATGTATTTTTATAATAAATACCTACTATGCATAACGTAGCGACACATTATACTTCTGTCAATGTGCTTGTTGTAAGCCTATCGGGAGACTACGCTCCCCAGGTAGGTACGTTAATTTACTACAAAATTTCAATGACTTTGATTGGCTAAATTAAAGTACGTTTGTATGGAGCACGCTAGGTAGGTATTTTCTAATAAATAGCAGATTTTTTGTATGTCATGTATATTTTGCACACGATGACACTTTCAGGCAGCTTGAGCCAACATGTTAATACTAAAAGATTAGACTACAAAAACAGAAAATATACTCGTATAAGTCGAAATGCTTAGCATGAAAATGAATTTATTGAAAATACGCCTTAATTTTTAGCTTTACGCCTAAAGCCATAATATAATTCCATTTCTGTTTATAAATCTTTCATAAAACAAACAAGAAGTTTGATTAGCTTTTGTTGTGAGCTTTGGCGTTGGTTAGCATGACAATGGCGGTCTTAATTGAACGTCAGTTAACGTTATTGGGGAGGTTTAGCTACGCAATATTGCGGTAGGATTAGCTAGCTAAAGTCAACAGGGACGTATTCCAATGATGGCAAACGGGAATCTAATATAGAACCGAACAGAACCATGACACTTTGAATAATAACTCCCTACCGTGAAGTCGGAGAGTTTTAATAATTTCTGTAGTAGGTGAAATTGGTATTACTTTTTTTAGGATATTTTTTCACTAGTATGAATAAACATAGGCATCTGCTAAAAGTATAATTCTAACATTTGCTGTTTACTTGACCTCATCTTTTTTCCCTGTCGACCTCTCGAGAACTAGGCGATTTTACGAGGGGTTGTTAAAATATTAATATGTAAAATATAACAAAATATGCCTGCCCCACAATTGATATTGGAATCACGTATCAAAGTTTACTTATTTAGAATTTACATGATAGCATTTTCTCAAATTGAAGCTTTTATAAGGAATAAGGATTATATTACTACTTTAAAGCTCCTTAAATTCTCATTCTGCAATTTGCTCGTACAAATTTAACGGCCGAAAGAATGATATATAAATGTTTCTAAATTTCTTTCGTTTAGGTATTTTAATAACAAAAGTATTAAGAATAAGAAATAAGCTGGAATATCTCTACAGAATGTGCCTACACGAATAAATGTATGCGAGTTAATGAAAGCTGTAATCCCCGACAAGCGTTGCAATGCGACTCGCACGCCATCTAAGGTGTTTGCTTTATTGTACGAAACCTTTCCGCAATTTCCAACTGAAACTGTACTAAGTTTCACCGCAGTCGGATGGATTGTATAAAAAATGCATAAGGGACAAATAAACAAAGATACGTTCAGAAATATATTTTTTCTTAGCTAGTTGAAAAATACATACTATCGAAAATTTCGTCATCGGCAGTGAAGGGACTGTGGTCGTTACCGTAACGGACTAAAGTCACTCTAAGGCCGCGATAGCAAGATATGCAATTTTTGATATGTATTAAATATTTCGGAATATCCTTCAAGTGTGGGTCAATGAAGTTACTTCAACTCACATTATGTACATACCTACTGCAAGTTTATAACTAGTTAAACATTTCACAACTGTAAAATATGCTAGTATACTTGATATACACAACCTGTTACTCGATATCAGACACCTAATAAGTATATCTAAAAAAGTTGGTTTGTGACATAATTCTCTGCTTATAAATAATCTTTGCTTGTCGCAACCAGCAACTTATGAGCCTCCTAAGTTAGAAAAACTACATAAAAGGTTCTATATCTCTATATACTTACAAAAATTACCTAGTTTTGGATATTATAGATACGAGTATGGCAAAGGCATTTGACAGAATACCTCAGAAATTAGTCTGGCATGCATACTAGACCACTACGTAGCGATGTAACCTTATTGTAAGTAAAGTACATAATATAAGCCCGGTGTAGATAATAATATAGATTTAAGAAAGCGATTTAAAATTAAAATGAGGGGTCCACCAAGGATTACCAATTACCCTAGCCCCGTTCCTGTTTAATTTGATCACAAAAACATTAAAATCGTAAATAAGTAGACAAATACAAAGTAAGCAAAAATGTAAATAAGTAAGTACTCTTAAATATTTATGGCTAAAACATACAAATGAAGAACTTTTAATGGATAATTATAAGAGTCCATTAAGATCAACAATCAGATACGTACCTACACAATAATTATTTTATTTCGATGTAAGTATTGTAAGAATAATAAATTATTATTTTCTAATACTTTCCTAGTAATATACGGTCTACTATGTATTTTAATAATAGGAGGTAAGCTGTATATAATACCTCAAAGCACAAATAGCATAGCAAATTAAATAATAATGCTATTTATTTGGTCGGTGATGACATTGTGCTCAACACTGCTGTTTGTTGCAGCCACCAGTCACCGCGTTAAAATATTGTTCATTCTACTGCAACGATACGATACGAGGCCGCGCTGTGACGATGATAACCGGCGGACAAGAAAGAAATGTGGGCACAATTTTTCCGGAGGTTGAATCTTTATGCTAGACGACACGATTACGACACGAGTGTATATTTCATAGTGGTAGACGATTTGTTTAAAGTGTTGTCAAGATCAAGCTACAAGTTAGATGGAGACTAAGTGGGTATTAAGCTACGTTCACATCTTGAAATATTTAATCAGTAAGGGAGCAGTAAAATCGATTCAAAGTTGATTTTTTTGAACTTTTATAATATGCTAATGTGAATTTTTTGATGCCATTAAATTAAATGTGCGTAGTATCACAGAATACTTGGTGCCACGGGTCACTTAGTCGTAATGAGAGCCCGGCCTCATAGTACCTACCTATACTTACACATAGAGATCTTATCTTTGACTGGTACTATAAAACTCTTGTCTAGACCAAAGAAATAACTGTTTCAGTTTACTTTAGAAAATCTAAAATCTATTTCTGGATTAGATTTCTACGAATCTTCAGGGATAGCTCTGGTATCTTGAAATATATAATAAATATATATAATATGCGGTTAATGCAATAAAGTATTTTCAAAAAATGTGCTAATTCATAATTAAAACCTTATCGTGGTCGTACAGTGTTCGTGCACATAAACAAGCAGTGTGACATAGTTATAAATTCATATAGATTCGATGCCCGCAAGCACCACAACACCGCTAACATTTGCATTAATGTCGCATCAGGGATGCTTTTGTCGGGAACATTTGATAGGCGCCTTGTTCGGTAGGTATATAAGCCCCGCATTTGGTATGCGGGGCTTATACCGAATACCTTTGTGAATTTCCAGACACGTGGTTGCATTTTAACGTATCTACGAGTGTTTATTGAAATAATTATATGTAAAGGCACCTTATTACACGACTGTCCAAAACAGAAGTGTAATGTTTTCAGGGGAACGCGTGGCCTAGTTGTGACAACGCATATCAATCGATTGTGATTGTTAAGCAACGTTGACTCAAGTCGAAAACTGGATGGGTGACCGATTTTAGAGGTCCGGATTTGACTTTTTCGTTTCATTCGTGCCTCGGAGAGCACGTTAAGCCGTCGGTCCTGGTTATTATCTGTAACATCTGATAATAACTGAAAATTAACCTAAGACTCGAAATCTCGTTCTCTTAGTCGAGTTGGTAACTGGATGGATAGCCTACTTTGGAGGTCCTTTGGCTTTCTCGTGTCCTCCATTTTCTGATTTTTTTTATTTTTTTTATTTTATTAATAAGGTTCGCTAGCGATTTTTACAAAAATGATCTTAAATTAAATAAAGTTAAATTACATGACGTTGTATGTAAAATCATTTTAAAGCAAACACTACATGCACATTCACACAATTAACATGGAACAATTATAATCACTTAGCTTCTGGTTATTGTTATGGTATAACAGTCAAACTATTACAATAACCATTATAACTTATAATATGACTGTATGTAAGTAAGTAGATATTATGTGTGCCGTATTTCGTCAAGATCGACTTTGCGGTTGAGCCGTGAAATGTTAACAAACAACAATCGGAAATTGGTATCGAAATCGGCCCATCAGTAACTTTTGGCAGCCACAAACGAGGAAAATCAACATTGGACCCCTAAATAAACTCGGTCAACCAAAATACAAACAGAAAGTAATAAAACGAGAACATCTAAAGAAACCGCCTATGGTTAGTAGGTTATACCTACGAAGTATATTGAAAATGCCGATGTCATGCTCCGCATTTCCCTTTTTTTATGACGAAACTTTATTACATTTTACAATATTATACACATATAAAACAGTACCTACTCACTTTAAAGACCTGCGAAGTGACATACTTTGTATCCCGGAAAATCAAAGAGTTCCCACGATTTATTCACAGAACTAAATCTACGCGTACGAAGTCGTGCGCATCAACTACATATTTAATGAAATGTTCAGACTTCAGATGATATGAACATTTTTCGTAATAACTGATAGCCATATAATAATGGGGTAACAAGGTCAAAATTAATAAGGTTTTTGGAAGAAATCAATTTGTATGGTTAAATTGCGATAATAGATAGCTATAAATGGCTGTTAATTACAGTTTTTATGTGATATCAGAGACTGAATATCTCTCTCTTTACGACTTAGTCATCCTTGGAAATTGCGAAATGAATAAATTATGAAAAGTACCGCTGCCACAGCACTGGGTTGGCACCTCGAATGTAGGGTTGGCGCCCGCAATTATCCTACTACATAATATATTATTTTGGTCAAGCTGATTTTCACATATGCAACATATGAAATTTGGGCTTTTACGAGCTCAGAATGGGCCAGATAGTTTTGAAAAAATAAATGCATAGTTTGCACGAAAATACATGAGACACGTTTGACTGGCGATTGACTAATATTTCCGTAACGAAATAATTACCTACAGATTTTACTGTAATGAAATCTTCCTAAATATTATATTTCATAGATCCGAAAAACAGATAAAAAACCCTACACGTGCGAATCCGGGACGGCAAATTTTTCAATATGATGACAATCTAGGTTTGATATCAAAAACATGAATCTCTGGTCTCTGGTCAAGTCTGGTGTGAAGCTTCGGTCGTGGCTAGTTACGAGTACCACCCTACCGGCAAAGCCGTGCCACAATCGATTTTAGCGTTCCGGTACGATGCCGTGTAAAAACCAAAGGGATATGAGTTTATAAAAAACTGCCACACAAACGAGGTTAGCCCGCCATCTTAAGACTGCATCATCACTCACCACGAGGCTGGATTACAGTCAAGGGCTACTTGTATCTGAATTCTTAAAAAATCTGTAATGTCTTCAAAAACTGTGGTAGGTAACCCTGCTAGAAACCAACTCGTAACACCAGAGTATTGCATTTAATATATTAACATAAAGTAAATTTATTCTCATTTGATTTTTTACTCGGTTTTCCCATATTGATTTTATTCAGAATGCTGTTACATAATGTGCAACGGGCCGAAATCATTGATCTGTTTCTTGGAATATTAATTAAAGTTCGCATGAAACACATTTCAAGAATGACGGACATAGGTATTGGCGTGCAAGCCTATTTCAAAAGACTGTGGTTTAATTAAATACCGTCCTATTTACGAAAAATTACTACTTACATAATGTAGAGTAAAATGCTGTTAAAAATTACCTAGCACAATGTTGTTAAAATATTGTGCTAGGTTTTACAGAGCAAATCAATTTTCATAGCATCAAGTTTTCAGAAGAATTCTAAAGAACGCTTATAAAATAAAACCTTCTTTCCCTCTTTTCCTTTCCTTTTATTTCCGTAGAAACCGTTTAACTTTTAATGACTGGAAATATGCATATTCTAAAGCATTTAAATTACAGTGACCTCAACACCAAAGATTATAACAAGGTGGACTGAAACGCAAATCTGTTTCTAATAAATGAATGATTCATGAATGGCTTGGAATCACACTAATATTATAAAGGAGAAAGTTTGTATGTGTGTGTGTGTGTGTGTATGTTTGTTACTCCTTCACGCAAAAACTACTGGACGGATTAGGCTGAAATTTAGAATGGAGATAGATTATACCCTGGATTAGCACATAGGCTACATTTTATCCCGTAAAATCAAAGAGTTCCTACGGGAATTTTAAAAAATCTACATCCACGCGAACGAAGTCACGGGCATCAGCTAGTCCTATATAAACTTTTGATTATTGATTATACCTACCTCCTGCTAGGAACTACATGAAAGTTTAGTCATAAAAGCTACTGACTTTTGATTCTGGGTAGAATTTGAATAAAAAGTAAATCGTGCGCGTTTTATACCCGCTGTCCGCATTAGCCCGCTGGTCTCTACTTATTCAAGTAAGTACGCTGGATTTTCGGTTGCCGTCCTGTCTTTGAAGCAACTTAATAGTAGCAGTGAGCTTCAATAATATGTGAGCGTACCTACTCGGAACAATGTTAGTGATGAAACATCTGTCAACATAGTAGGTATCAACATGAAAACCAATTGATGTTCCCGGTTCGTTCGTTGGGGCGTTTCGAATTGGCACAAATAAGTCACAATAATAAAAATTAGAAACACCACTGCCCTGCCAAAAAAACCGGCCAAGTGCGAGTCAGACTCGCGAACTGAGGGTTCCGTACTCGGGTATTCTTTCCAACATTTTGCACGATAAATCAGAAACTATTAGGTATTAACTAATATAAATACTATTATAGATAAAAATAAATAAAAATCTGTTTTAGAGTGTACAGGTAAAGCCCTTTCATATGATATCGCACTTGGTATAGTTATCTTAATTGAAACAATTTTTTTTTTTTAATGATGTAACAACAAATTCGCGGTTTGTAGATTTATTCCTGAATTTGTGCTATAAGATCTACCTACCTGGCAAATTACATGATTCTAGGTCCCCTAGGAAGGAGGTACCCTATAGGTTTTCTTGACAGACACGACGGACGGACAGACAGACAGACATAAGTACTACAAAGTGATCCTACAAGGGTTCCGTTTTTCCTTTTGAGGTACGGAACCGTAAACGAACCCAAAAGTAAAAGTTTTTCCCATGGCAATCCATAGAGTAAAATAAAATCCTATGAATTTTGAGTTCTGTAGTTTATCTTTCGACATACTTTCAAAGAACCCGTTCCAACCCGTCCGCCTGAACAAAAATACAAATGGATGAGGGTAATAAAAGTAAGTACTATATAAAGTTCTACCTAATCTAAATTTTATGAAAAAAGTTACGGCTGCGGCGGCCGTTTTATTATTGTAGCTGTGTAGGAAATGAATACTTCAGTCTAAAATCTTCGTCTGCGTTGTAGTCATTTTCGACCAGGCCATGCTTCCGCTGCTTCTAAATCGATTTGACAGCTTTTACAAGGAGCCATTGCCACCTGGCTTCCTACTAGGTTTAGGATATTGAGTTAGTTATCAAGTAGTTAATAAGTAAATATATGAACTGAATATATTATAAAATTTGATCCCAACGTGCTCGAATGGAAATCTCGCACCAAAAACCACAGCGTTCTGGAAAAGCGTCCACTAGGTGGACAGACGACATCAAACCAGTTGCAGGGAGCCACTGGATTTAGGCGGTACGAAGCAAGACCGTGGAGTGTGGAAATTCGTAGAAGAAACCTATGCCCAGTTGTGGGCGTAGGTTTATCGATGACAAATAACGATCATCCAGTAATAGGTAAGTAAACAAATCATACAATTTATTTGTATTGAATGTTGTATTTGCATAAAAATGATTAATTTCTTCTAACTTCCGTGTATGCCGTTCCGTGGTGTGGTAAGTAAATAAAAAATCTAATCAGTATTAGACACTATCACCTGACGAGCTTTTAAGGCCTGGGCAAACACAACGCGCTTCGGCAGTAATGTGAAGCGGTTATTTAAAATACCTAAAGAAAACTGCAGGTACACGATGGGTGTCATGACATGATCAAGCAATCGCCTCGAGTCATTAACGCGCCAGCAAGTTGATTGCGAAAATGATCATCTTGTTGCGCCTCTGGATTCTGGCCAATAGCGAAATATTGTTAGCCAATTTCGATCGTCACACTATCAACCCATCGCCGCTTCACTACTGAGCACGGGTCTCCTCTCAAAATGAGAATGGCTTGGCCAAGTGCGGAAGTGCAAACTTCACACACCTTTGAGAACATTATGGAGAACTCTCATGGTATGCAGGTTTCCTCACGATATTTGCCTTCACCATTAAAGCTAGTGATATTTAATTGCTTAACCACTCATAGCTCTGAAAAGTTAGAGGTGCGTGTCTGGGTTGACCCCTCGAATAGTAGGCCAACGTCTTAACCACTAGGCTATCACCGCTTATCGTCTCATAGCGGCTGATATTTGCAGCGGCCTAAGTACATGCCCTAAGCGCCACAACAGACTAGTGTTTCTCACTACTTGTAGTTGTTTGTAGTGTACTACAAGTACCTAATGTGTTTGCGCTTGAACTGCATATAGGCAAATTATATGCGAAACTACACATTGGGATCGCAGAAGCGTAACTCCGTCACGCGTTCAGTAGGTATCAGTGTGGCGTCTGACCGTATTCCTGCCGCAACGCGTTGTGTCTGACCAGGACTTAATACTGAAAAATTTGAGAGCATTCCCTGCCGCTGGGAAATAAGAGGAGTTATGTTAAATGAAGCGAGACACAACGACTCCCGAGGCATTCCCGGAGTATTGTAATCTGATAGCTGTACACAAGGAGGTACACGTGTTTTGAAATACAAGTAAGTACTTACATATACTAGGTAGATACTTTAGCTTTCATTATAAAGAGGGTTGATAAAAACAGTTATCTATCACTCGGAGAAAGTTAATAAGGAATTCTTTGGCGAAATGTATTAGGAATGTAGTAGCACGGATGACGCCTTTGAATTGCTTTTAATTAAGTTATTTAGCATATGGCGAAATTACTACTATAGATAATAATATTTCAAAGTTAAGAACCCAGCTTCGGTGAACAACATGAGTTCAGGCTTCGTCATCTTAATATTTAGGCCTCCCCTGTGAAATGCGAATGCGAATCACAGTTATAGTGCGTGCCACTAGTATTTATTATCTCGCCAGTCACCTCTAGTGCCATAATGATGTAACAAGCCGTGACATATAACAAATGGTGAAAGTTCAACTTAAGTCTGTCGTTCGTATTCAAAGGAATAACCAATTTTGGCCTTTTAGACCCCAAAGGGTAATTGTCTTTTATGTGATCAGATTGAAGTTGTACTTATGGCAAATACGTAGTCACATCCCTATTTATTTTTATACGCCATCTAAGGATCTAAGGATATAAGGATTGGTCTAGAACCTATCCTTAATCTAAGACGATTCCGTATGCATAATCTTAGGGCATCGTATCGATCTTCGATAGGAATTTACCACAGTACGGACCGAAAAGATGCTTCGTATTTACTGGAGATTGTAGAAAGCAGCAGTTCACTACCTAAAGCTCATCGATCTACTTATATTTAGATCTGGAATCCCTTGATTATCATTGGTCACGTAAATTCGCAAGCATAGTAATAAGCTTGTGCTTGAAACATTAGGTACTGTTTGAAGTAAAATGTGAGTGTTTGCGAACAATAATAATTCGTATTAGGTACTTCTTAGGCAAAGTCAAAATCATTTATTCAAAGTAGGTACAATTGTACTTTTTTGATGGTCGAAATTGTTAAATTTGTACGATATAGTTGTGATAATTAATTACGTAACTTAAAACTAAAGCTACGAGGGATCCAAACGCGCCCAAGTCTGAGAAGAGCCCACAACAAACTCAGCCGGGTATTCTTTTTTTATTATTATCACCACTACAGGCGACACTAATTCCCACTGCTTTATAAAGAAATGTATAGAAAGTCAATTTTGAGGGGAGAAATCACCATGTGCTACTCTTAGCCATAGATATCTGATGATCATCCGATACGGGAGTTCAGTGTCGCTCGATAGACTGAACCATCACGCGTCGCAGTCGCGTAGCACAAAGTTTACCTTTTTAAAGCGAGGCTGTTCTGGCAGACTTCAAATGGATGCAAAGCTGAGTAATACAGTCATCAAGTAAAATATAAAGCAGAATACTTTAAAGTAGCACATAGAATTAGACACTGTCACAAAAACAAATGAAACCTATATAACTTGGATTTCACCTCCATAAAACAAATGTAATATTGGCGGCACAGGAATGCCTTTTCGATATTTTTCTGATACTTCTCAAGTCTGGAGCAAGTAAACCATAATGTACAGCTACTGGTACAAACATTTCGCCTGAAATGGAGCGGCAAGTGAATAGGACCAGTTCTTTTCGCTTTACTTACGCAATGTAGACGATGCAATATCTTTACCTCGATTCCGGTGTTGATTAATTCGGTTATGATATTGTTGCTCGCTTTTTAAATACAACAAGCGCCTGTATTTAGAATCGAATTAAGTATGAGTCAATCTAATATTTAAACCACAGAATTTAGAATGGGTAAGTATAGAAGTGGTGTTAGGAGTGTGAGTAATTGATCGCCGAAAAGATGTAGGTATAGGTATGTCGCAGGTATATTGTCAAAGCCGTGATATTACAATCTCACTAGTGATATTATAATTAAACGGTAGATTGTCAATCGACTTCATTTAACGACAGTTAAACGGTCTGGTTTTAGTGCCATTATACTGTCAAATTTCCACGAGAGTAATCGCATTGATCTTCGCGTCGATCTATTTTAAGATTTTATTTTATTTTTCACCAATATATTGAGTGTAGGTTTATTCTAGAAGGTTTCTACAACTTCATTTAATAAATAATGGTTAAAATTAATTGGAGAAAGTTTTTAAAACTTAATTTAATAAATAATGATAATTAATTCACTAAAATATGTTACCAGGGCGAAGCCGGAGGGGGTGAGGTCAAATTACATTTTACTTTTTTTGCGTCTAATTTGAACTTGAGCGGGACTGCAAAGGAAGGAAGAAAGTTTAGTAGAACTTTTTCGCGAAATTATCCGTCCTAATATTAATGTTACTATTTTTTGTTTTGAATGTATTACTACCTTTCTATTTTTACCTATTACTACACTTCTCAAAATAATGAACATTAAAATATAATTTTAATATAACCCAGTAACCCACGTGAGATGTAAGCTAGAAGTATTTAAATATTATAATCGTGTGGAGCAATCTGGTTAAGGTACATTTAGATTACAAAGAACATACAAGTTTATGAGAGTTTCGTCACAAAAGCACAGTAAAAATTAATTACTCTCGTAATTATAGTTGTTTAGTTTTATTATGCTCTTATTGTTCGGAAGCACCCAATTTATTGTTATATAAATTCTTTAGATAGAGAAGTAGGTAACCTACTAGGTGAATTTTCCTCACAAACATAACATAGATTCTCTGATGAAAAATTAGTACAGACTGGTTGTACTGTAGACCAAATCGATCCTTCTGGCGGGTTGAGTCTACAAGTTATTAACTGAAATGAATTTATTTCATGTAGGATAGCTTGTGCCACTAAGATATTATGTCAAGACTCTACCACCGATTCGGATAGCAGCTTCTACTGAGAAGAACTGGCAAGAAACTCAGCAGTTGCTCTTTTTTTTTAAAATATTATAATATGTAGATGTTCCGTGGTAGTGCCAGATTCATCGCGGGCGAACAGTTCCACAGTGCTTTAATTTTTAGGGTTCCGTAGCCAAATAGCAAAAAACGGAACCCTTATGGATTCTTCATGTCTGTCTGTCTGTCCGTCCGTATGTCAAAGCCACTTTTTTATTTTAGTTAAGTAGAGTGCAGTGCTGGGCGCTGGCCATCCAGTATCAAATCTGTTGTAAAACTGACATTCTTTGCATAGGTATATCATTTTCATACTAGTTCTCTCTAGCTCTATAATAATAATTAGTTAAGTCATAATTTTATAATATAAAATTATGACTTAACTATGCTACTTCAAAATAAATAAAATGTTTGTACTACATAAATTTTTATTGTTTTATGATACTCTCGTATTAGTCCGCGTGGATTGCATGCAAAATTGATTGTAAGACAAGCCAAACAAACACACTTTCGCACTTATTGTATTTTACTTATTAGTACCTGTGACATGACTACACCAAAATTATCACAGGTTGCAGGCGCTTAAATAGAAGTAGTGCTGGACAAAATCAATTTGCAAGATTTGACCTAAACTAACAAATACCTAAACTAACAACATAGTTAACCTAAGCAAAAGCTTGTTAAAATATTTAATGACAAACAAAATGTGCCGGCGAAGCCTTGTTCTAATGAAAAACAATATTGCTTTTATTAAGGTTGTTTGCCTTTCAAATGTAAAAGCGCCGTTTAAACGTAGGTTTTCGCAACAAGATGATCATTTTAAGTGACGGCGTTATATTGCTGTAAGTAACCATTACGCAGCAAATGAGTTGAGCGCGACATTTGATTACGAAATGTTTGCAGACACCACTTAGCCTCACTTTCTCGCAAGAAAGAAATGACCTTGGATTCAGAATATTAAGTACAAAAAATGAATATCAATGAAGTCGGATTATTTGGAGTTGGGACAGTGATTACGGAATCATTCGGTATTTTTATTTAACCTAGTTAATTTTTATATTTTGTATGACTAAATTAATGTGATAATTTTTAGAGGAATCCACTTTTTTGGAGGAAATCTAAATTGCTAGCGAACAAATCGGTGTGATCGGTGTTACACTTCTGATTAAAATTTGTATAAGTAGTAAGCGCTTGGCTGTCATCAAATCTACTGCTGGTATATGATGAGTAGGTAACCTAATGACATATCGCCCGACCTGATGCTATGCGACGCCGACGGCCTAAATTCTCTACACTATCTTTTAGTTTAGTTCCCGTAACGGATTTTTCTTCCTAAAAATCTATTTTAAGAAAGCATGAGTTTTGCAACATTTTCCTAATATAAAAACTTTTATTTTTAACCCAATTAATGTTTTTAATCTGAATCTTTATTTTCAAACAAAACAGCCTAAAAGTGTGCTTAAATTAGGTTCAAAGTTCGTGATTTCGATCGCTGAATTACAAATTTGAACCCATTTTCAAACAAAACGGCTGAAAACTATGCTAAACTTTTAATTTAGTTCCTCCGGTTCAATTTTGTTTCGTGCAATTACACTGTTTTGTTGGCAAAGGGTATAATTAAAAGTAACAAGCTTGCGTATGGTCTATAAAATTATAGGTTCAGTTGCAACTTGTGACATCATATTTTTAGAATTGGTACACTTGACCATATTATTGCGCTAAGTAGCATGATATCATCTAAATAGACACTCATTTCCATAATTAATCTGCGCTTAAGTAAATTATGTGTCCTAATTTTTACCTAACGACGTGAAACACATCGTAATTTATGTACACACCTACCATGAGCACATAGGTAGGTCTTCAAGAAGGTATTTTAGATCTAGGTACCTAGGTATATGCCTAGTTACCGTACTTTACTGCGATCAACTAAATAGATGATGCCCGGAACTTCGTGCACGTGGATTTAGGTTTTTAAAAATCCCGTAGGAACTCTTATGTTTTCCAGGATAAATGTCAGTCAGTCAGTTTTCTGGATGCAAACCCCTAATCTAAGGATGTAAACTGTCTCTGTATCAAATTTCGTCGAAATGAACCCATTTCTTAAACCTAACGGATGAACCGTGAAAATGTAACAAAAGTAAAGTCAGAGACATTGTTGCATTTATAATATTAGTATGGATACCTAATTAATTATGATGCAGTTCATCATGCGGCAAAAAATCAGCTAGGTGAACTTTCTTGAAGAAATGTCTGAATCTTTTTTTAACAATTCAAGTAGAAATCGAATCCTGAAAATCCTCTTTGGATTACAGCTGCGATACCTACTCATTATTGTTTTACCTACACACCTATCTAGGTATTTAGTTTGTACTTTTGTAAAGTATCTACATAACATTCATACTAAAAGTTTGTGTTAGCTATATTTTCTACGGAAACTTCTAATATTTTCCAGTCAAGTTGAAATATCTTTCAACGTATGCATGTAGAGTTTAATTCACGTAGGTACATTTTTCACTTTACTAATAAGACCGGCTCTTTGAGTGATTGCTACGGAAAAGCAAAACTACTTTGGCCTAGTATTTCAAATAAATATTTCCAATGTATTGGAGATAGGTAATGTACCTACCTACCTATTTTAAAAATTGAAATAGGTATAAAATAACTTTTAAATCGGTCAATATTTGGGAATAAGGAACGAGTCCATCTGGAATTGATGCACCTTTACCAATATTTTCGCAATACCTCTATCAATATTGATAGCAACCCACCCCGGCTTAGCACGGCTGCAATTTACTGATGAAGTTTTCCAAAAAAAATCTTTCATAGAAACTTTGCAAAAAAACCTCTCTTAAGTGATAATCACACTATTATTATAAAGGCGAAAGTTTTTGTGTATGTGTGTGTGTTTGTTACTCCTTCACGCAAAAACTACTGGACGGATTTGGGTGAAATTTAGAATGGAGATAGATAATATCCTGGCTTAGCACATAGGCTACTTTTTATCCCGAAAAATCAAAGAGTTCCTACGGGATTTCGAAAATCGACGTGGACGCAGTCGCGGGCATCAGCTAGTTTTTCATACATGCGGCAATTGGTTTTTATTTATATAGATAGGTACAGTATTTAGATACCTAGATAGTAGAAGTTTTATATACCATTTTTTTGTTGATTTTAAGTTTATTAGGTATACCTATTTATGAAACTCAAATTGCAAATAAATATTAGTAGCAGTATTCAACGAGTTAACGCAGCCAGCGCGCAGCGTTCTGTGGTTCTGGGCACTTTGCCCCGTCACAGTGGGACAGTGGTTTGGATGACATTTTGGTTTTGTAATGTATTTATAGTATTTGGTAAATAAAGACGAAACTATCTATTAATATACCTAATTAATTATATAAAATAATATCACCTACCTTGATTATTCAGAAGTATTAAACTGATCGTCCAATTACGTAAAGTACTTCGATGAACACGCGAACAAACACTTCCTTGTAAACTGGGTAAGGTAGAAAATGGTTCGCGAAAATCAACGAATCGGAATGAGCGTTCACTGGGCACTGAATGCTGAGGCGGCGGCGTGCAGTGGTACCACCACCACGCTACACCCAGAGTCACACCGACCGGTATGAAAGTGTGGCCCACGGCCCAACGCGGCCACTGCAAATTAATTTCATTTACTCCGATAACATTCCTACCCAATGCCAACTCCGCGAAAAAGAATGAACTGTACCAATTCAATGGTTGACATTCTTTATTCGATGGCATAACCTTTGACTGCTTTCTCACCTGGTGGTGAGAGACGATGCAGTCTATGATAGAAGCAACTTAGACGGGATATGGCAGTAAAAGCCATTATACTAATCAGTTTTAAATACCATCGTATTGCTTGGCGGCACGTCTTTTCCAGGAGGTTGGTCCAGACCAGAATGAGGAAGTCAAAAGAAGGAATAAGGATCATAGCTGGGGTGGGCAGTTTTCGGTAAATTGTGACGTCTTCTCAATGTCAATATCTCAACGTCTAAAGATAAATAGTCTTTAACTATTGTGTTCTTCCCACAGAGTTAGAATAAGTACTTATCTAGTTCTTCCCGTCCTCAATTATGGCACTGTGGAACGTGGACAGTGACATTAACAGGGTTCGTTTTACCCTTTGGGTACGAAACCTCAAAAACTTGAAGCAACACGCACATTTTAACAAGCTAAAATAAAATAGCTTCAATTAATTAATTAATTAATTCAATTAATTAATTAATTTTTTTTTTCGTGATTTCCTGGCGTGAACGCCAGGAAATCACGAAAATAGAGTCATGACTTTGTCACAACACATTATGTGACTCTAGAATCAGAATCATGGATTTTTTTTGAAAATTATTAAGATATTATGTAGTTATCTGCTTTCGTGGAAAATATAAAGTTGTTTTAGCGTTTTGCTGAAAAAAAACTAAGTGATTTCTTAATATTCTGACAGAGAAAATGTTACCGAAAACAACTGCAAAGTTTTAATCGATTCTTAAACTCCATATTGTAAATAAAATTGATAACCCTAATCAGTAATTATTACCTAATATATCATCCATGTGTAAAATCGCCCTCTAAAATCAGTTAGAAAGTAGCACGGAAAAAGATGTCCTCACAGACACAGAATATCACGTTTAGCGTAATACGTTACGGCATTGAGATAAGTAGGTATATCCCATTCGCCGTTACCGGTTTTGAGAAAAAGGCCGACATATCTTTGACGTAAATAGTAGAAAGTAACATGGAAATGTGAAAGACATCCCACGGTAACAAAAACGCGACATTATGACGCTTTAAATGATAAGCTTACTGTTACAAAATGATCATATGGTCGTTTCAGGGTTGGACATTCACACCGTGCGACGACAAAGACGCGCAATTACAATAAGCTGCTTTTGAAATTTCGAACTGCTGTTCCTTGTACAAATACCATAAATTAAAACCGCAAAGCAGGTCAATCGCCATATTTTAACAACTGAAGTGTGACGATCGGAATCACCTCTGATTGTCAATCACTCTCACTTTGGCTGAAATTCGTTGCTGCAGCAAGATTACCATAAATTCAGCCAATTACAATAATTGAGATTGTAGCAATGATTGATGCTTTTGCGCGTCCAGTCGTTTGAGGGTTTGAGGAGATTTATCTGTGCATACTTTCGCACTTTCCCCATTATTGTAAAAATTGACAGGTGAACTTCGTCAACCTTTACTTCACGCGGCGGTACATACCTACCTAAAACACCGCCGCGCTGTCGCGTCTCACTTCATACCTACCACCAAATAGAATCAGAGTTCTATTTACCTGACGGAAGTTATAATAAAATATCAATCATTGACGGTAAGTAGCATGTACATATTATTATAAATCGTATCCGCGTACAATGTACTTAGATTCTGAAATGTAGTTACCGTAACGCTCTGTGTCTGCCCAGGCCTTTATGTTTACAAGTTTGCGCTTGACCACTACCTCGACATCTAGTCTAGCTAACAACTAACTAAGCGATTTTTTGTTCAAGATGGAATAACTAACAGTGTTCTGATAGCCATTGTTGCTAATAGCTACCTTAACCTATACAAGCTAGGCCGTAGGTATAGGTACCGTATACGGATTAATACCTAGGCCAAATCCCTCTTTTTTTCTCGTAGGGTAATATTATAATGTACTTGAATAATAATAAGTGTTATACTACATATTATGTAAAACCTTTAAATACTTAGGTAATACTGCGTCGTTTGCAAACCCAAATTTTAAAAAATTATAAATTCATATTATAATTTTTTTGATAAACAAGACGGGAAACGAAAGCTTTTAAAATTTAACACCTTCAGCCCACTTGCTTACTTTTCCAACAACCTTATTATGTAGAGCTCTTGTTGCTCTCATACCTATCTTTTATTTCAAAGACAGATTTGTAAGACAAGTGTAAATTAAAAATTTATAACACCCCCGACAAGTGAAGTTACAGTAACTAGAAAAGACCGAAAAGACCTGATAACTTTCAAACGGCTGAAACGATTTTCTTGGACTATTCCGCGCCTACGATCCAAAGTATCAGAGTTTTCCAAAACATCATTTTCAAATAAATAATTATGTATCAAGGCAACGTCCATCTTGACAGCTTGACATTTGTCAATTGACATAATGTTATGAACCTAACGGTTATGTAACCTTCTTTTCTACAAGAAAACTAGAAAAGAGCTGATAACTCTTAAACGGCTGCACCAATTTTTTTGGATTATAGCTAAGAACACTCTCGATCAAGCCACCTTTCAAACAAAAAAAACTAAATTAAAATCGGTTCATTCGTTTAGGCGCTACGATGCCACAGACAGATACACAGATACACAGATACACAGATATACAGATACACAGATACACAGACACACAGATACACACGTCAAACTTATAACACCCCTCTTTTTGGGTCGGGGGTTAATAAAGTATATATGACCTTTAAATAACTGGGTAAATAGCGCAACAGTGTTGTAAATTTAACAAAATTTAAGATGTTTATCTTGTTGCAAATTGGTATAATTATTTGAACGCGTTACAAAGGCCATTGCGCGCTAAGATCACTTAAGTTACAAGTTAAACCACAACCTCTTAAAATACGGGCATTAATAGTAACAATTATTATTTAACCACAGTATTAGAGTCAGTTGCCACTTGCACTGCACTTGATTTTATTCTCAAAATTAATTAAGACGGTAACCTTACTTTAACTGCCGGATATTCACTTGTCCATCAGGGTACTTCTCTGATTTGGCGCAAATCGGAGAAAATAAGAGAATTTTTTAAATTGTGAAAATTGCTGAACTAAACTAAAATATAGGTAAAATTAAAAAGAATGACCAAGTTATATCAAATTGCACCCATGAATTTCAGAGATATATGCATTTGAAATTTTCAGTTACTGAAGGTAATGATTTCTAGTGTGCTGGTAATGATTTTGGTGGAGAAGGCGTTGATGTTTATCTGATGGTAATGAAGCAATATTTCATTTTCAAAAAATAACGTGTTTCTTCATCTTATTAATCAAGTAAACAGAATTAATAACGGAAATATTGCAAACTTTAACAAAAATATTATTCCAGACATATCATCACCTATAAATTTTACTTGAAATGTATAAAATAATCATGCTGCGAGAGCATAATATTATCACGAAAACAAATGTTTGGTGATAGAACAGTATGAGCGAAAACATGATTATTTTAATTTGCATAGAAATGGTAGATCTGCGATGGGTGTCGTATATAAACATTTTAGTTGATGATAAAGTCAAACCCACCCTTTTGTGGACCCTGAAGTCAAAAAGAATTTGTAAAACGATTTATAGAAAATAATATGTTCGCAGACACATGTCAAGGGAATCATTGCAACATCTTGGGAATGTTAAGACATGCAATGAATAACGCACTATCAGCCTCATGAGTCATGTTCCAAAGATGTTTCTACTTATCAGCTCTTAAGGGATTAGAAATAAATGTGACAACTACTTCAATGAGAGTCAGTTTGGATTTAGATTTGGTGTTGGAACCTGAGAAGCATTATTTGCTATAAACGTACTAGTCCAAAAATATAGAGACATGCAAACTGATGTATGAATTTCCTTCATTGATTATGAGAAAGCCTTTGACCGTGTACATCAAGTGGTACTTATTCGTCGTTTGCAGTATGTTGAACTCGTTGGCAAGGAAATAAAGATCATTAAGAACCCTTACTGGTGGCAGACTGGGACAGTAATAGTTGAAGTTGAGGAAACAGATGAAGTAGCGGTAGGCCATATGGTATGACAAGGACACATCTTATCTCCGCTTCTGTTCAACTAATACTGAGACGCTATCATCTCAGAAGCATTGGAAAATAAGGAATGGGATGTCAAGGTAAACAAATAAATATAAATAATATTAGATACGCTGATGATACTGTTTTTTTGGCTTCTAGTTCCCAAGATCTTTAGAAATAAGAGTTTCAGTGTTATTCCCCGCATTTTCTGGTCTAACACGATCAGAAATGAGGACTTGTGGTACAAATGCCAGCAACTCCCAGTTAATAAGGAAATAGCTTTGAGGCGATTGTGATTGGTCGGGCATATTTTGCGAAGAGAGGAAGAAAACGTTGCTCAAGCGGCATTTATTGAAACGTGCCTACCTGGCAGCCTGGCGGTCAAATGAGACCTGGTCGAACAACAAACTCCTAGAGGAGGCCCATTGAAGCAGACTTTAAAAGAATGGAATTCTGTGGAACCATGTCAAAGCAGCAACCAAAGGTAGGGAGACCTAGAAAACAACTGCTGTAGCCCTAATATCCAAGAAGGAATGAAAGGACTCCATCATTCTTCTTTACGTTTCGCATATTTTTCTAGATCTTTCTTTAGTTCTTCGTTTTTGTTTGTTTTTTGTGTTTTTAGCCTGCGCTAATTTTTTTTCGCGCGTTTTTGACTATTTCTTTTCACTATGGTAGTTTCTAAAATCGATATATGATGGTTATTTTTAATATTGAAATACCACGAGGTGCAATAATTTTGAATAGTTATTTCTAAATTGCTTGGAACAATATGGGCTACTAATTCAACTGATAAGTTAAAGAATTACTGAAGATTAATATTTTGTCACGTGATTTAATGTCAAAGGATATGAAGAAAATTACACAATTTTGGAACAACATTATTTCCTGAAAAATTGATCACCTCCTTCAATTCAACATCATTACCTTCAATTTAAAAACGGAAGGAAAATTACGGTAATGATAGAGCGTAAATGAGGTTTTGGCAGTTTTAATTGTCTAACGTCGTATTTTAAAATGCAATATATATGAACATCAAACTACATACTTATGTTGTTATTAGTGCATGAAAGAAGATAAAATTATTAAGAAAAACTAATTATTTGTCCTAAAATGATGTTGAAGGTAAAGAGTGAAAAGTCGTGCCAAACACCAGTTTTGGCACTAAAAGCGTAAATATTTTTTTTTCTACAAGTGCACGGCCACTTTCCGCAACATGCCTAGATAGACTGATTATGGCTTAGTACGGGGCAGGGGAGAACGGAAGGCAATATGTATACTAGAAGGATATTTTGGAGGTGCCATCTCAGTTGCAGGTAATGACTTTTTTTCTGTGCCAAACATTTGTTATTTTTTTATGACGTAATTAAATGATTCGTACGTGTGAAAATGCATTTTAATTGCTTCTCAGTATGTATATATTAATATGTGAAAAACTCGAGCTCGTTTAAAACCGTCTTCTTTGAAAATCATAGCGATTTTTCCTGAGACTCCTGTTTTACCCGCAGAAGGAGGTGAGTTTTTAATATCAAAAATATTATTTCTGAAGTAACCTTTGTAGTTACAATTTTGAATTTTGGGACACCCGTAGCTGAATATACAAGAGTTCTTTTGTAATGCAATTCTCATCTGTAACTTCATTCATTATTTTTTTATTTGACCTGATATGTGATTTGCGCCAAATCTGAGAATCACCGATCAGAGCACGCAACTTCAAGTGATTGCTCGGTTTTCGGAAGACGATGGGCGTTGGATTTCACTACGATTCTGTCCTCGAGTCGAGACGTGGTCTTCATTCGAGGACCTGGGCTGCCCTCAACCGGGTAGAGAGAAGAATTTGGGTTCCAAACGGTGGCCTTGTTTAGATGCGAAAAACCGAGGATAGGAAACATTATCGCTACTTTAAAGCAGACTTTGTCCCATAGGATTCTGTACCAAGTTACAAGATTATGTAATTTTTGTTTTGTTTTTTTTTGTAACTTATGGCTACCATTTTGAAATCTTTATTCATAGTTGATATAGCGTATATCTAATATCTATATATAATAGAAATATACATTCTGTGACAGAAAATGTGAGTGAAAATTTTAACTCTCTACATATTACCATTCATGAGATTGATTCCCCGCCATTAGCGCTGATATAAAGAGGACTATCATATGATCCACAGTGGATGCATATTAGCTGATGATGATAATGATGATGAAAGAACGCTGAGTATTTATAACTCAGTTTGTGGATCATTGGCTGAATGTTACCTATTTACATATAACCTACTACACTACTTATGACTACATGGCTGGACTATAGTTCTATTGAACTATATGAAAGCAAAAATTAACACGCATCGTGTTTAAAGTTATGAATAATGTGATGTAAGCCACTTTAGACCTGCAAGTAGTTTTTAATCAGATTGGCATCCACAAATTTCTTGAGTAGCGAATATTAGAATAATCAACCTATGTACGCACAGGTCCTGAATAATTTATTCACATTAGAGTTGCAAATCCTCAGTGGGCAAAATTTGGTGGCGGCACTCATTAATTATTCAAGGAAAGTAAAATAAATATAATATACCGAATGTTTGCTTTGTATTGTGTTAAAATATTTGTTAAATAGGTAGGTATCGTAATACATAAATTATTTGATCAATAGAGTAAGTAGCACTAGTAGTAAGTATTAAAACAATGTATCAATCGGTACCTATTTACTTATCCATACTAATATCCATCCATACTTAATATTATAGATGCGAAAGTGTGTCTGTCTGTCTGTCTGTCTGCTACCTTTTCACGACCCAACAGTTTAACCGATTCTGACGAAAGGTACAGGCTCAGCTTATATCCCGGGGACGGATATAGGCTACTTTTTACCCCGGAAAATCAAAGCGTTCCCACGAGATTCCTAAAGACCCATCCGCTTAACCGATTTGTATGAAAGGTACCGAGGTAGCTTACGTCCCTGCAATTGACATAGGCAACTTTTTATCCCGGAAAATCAAACAGTTCCTACGGGATCTTTATAAACCTAAATCCACGCAGACGAGTAGCAGGCATCCTCTAGTCTATACTAATATTATAAAGAGGAAACCTTTGTATTTTTGTATTTTTGTATGTTTGTAATGAATAGGCTCAAAAACTACTGGACCGATTTCAAAATTTCTTTTACCATTACTTAGAGGGACTCTTCCGAATCTGTATAGGCTCTATTTTATCCCGGAAAATAGATAGGATTTTTCGTGGTAGTGAAAATTGTGGAGTAAGGCGTCGAAAAAACTGCCGTACGTGTACGATTCTCGCGAACGCTGCCTAAATGGTTAGAGATGTATGGTTGACTTCTATAGAAAAGTTGTAGAACTCAATAATGCCTACAAAAAAGTCCGCGATAGTATAAACCAAACATTTATATTTTAGCCATTATAACCACTTTTCCATAGAATAAAAGTAATTAAAATTATTAGCCTATGTTTATTGATCATATTATCGTCAAATACTAATCCTTATCCAAATAAACTATTTATTGAGCAAGATTGTTTCAATAGCTATAAATTACTTTTTATTTTATTCCAATCGGACAATCCATTCAAAAGATATTACGAATTTAAAATTGTAATTGGTATTAAAATGAATGATGGTGTCGCACGACTTGCACGGCGAAACCGCAGGGGTTCAGAGAGCTTAAAAAATAAATGTCCACCCGTGCGAAGCCGGGGCGGGTCGCTAGTAACTTATAAAATATTATACTAGGGTTTTCAACATCATTTAGAACAATGCAAGGTAAGGGTATAACAAAACTTTTTGAGTCCATAGAATAGTAAAAGCCATTCGTGTAAAGTAGGAGTCAAATCGTTTGAAAATTCTCTTCACAATTGACAAAGGTTTTATGCAGGCTTTGACTTTAAAAATGAGGAAAGATTTGTGCATCCCACGTTCAGGCTTTTGACTAAATAACTTGGCTAGAGTTTTTGCTGAACACTAACAGTTTCATCCTGCGATGAATTGTTCACTGGACACGACGGTGGCTGTTTGTTTTCCACAAAAGCTTCTGTACTCCAACTTTATTTTTGCCGGACAATAAACGCTACAAACTTTCTTTTCATTTACTGTGCGAGTATGTAGTTTACAATGTACCTAAGTACTTACCTTTAGTCGATGCTTTCATGTTGAATAAAGAACTAGCTGACCCAACCCGGCTTCGCTCGAGTGGAATTTTTGGAAATCAGTGAGGAGGTGAAATTTCCAAAAATCTTTAAACACATGTTTCTTTACTTTTAGCCCAAAGCCTAAATATCAATTTTCATGGGTACTGTTTGAAAAATTACGGAATTTTATACAAACTTTCAATCCCAATTGACTACCTATTGAACCGCTTTAAAACACGTATTATTACCCAAATATCAATTTGCATGGATATAGGTTTAAAAATGACGACTTTTATAAAAATTTTCATCACCTAGTTATTTAAGTAATTTCCTAGGGGCGATATTTCCGAAAATCCTTTCTTCGTTAGTGCCTAGCTACATCATAAAAGGAAACTACTGCCAACTTAGTCAAGAGTGAATAGGCAACTTCTAGGCAAGCGCGCTCCATGTTAGGCTGCATCATCACTTGCTAGCAGGCCTGATTGCAGCCAAGCGCTAGTCTATATAATTAAAAAAAAAATTACAATTTTCTAACCCTAGACTTTTTTAGGCTGAAATTTACGCTGTGCGTTGAGAAGTCACTCAACATGAGCCAAGTTTTTTGGTACTTATACATAGAAATAGGTCAAGTGACTTAACGTTCGTGCAGGCTGTCGTAACATGTCGAATTGCAAAGTGATTCCTAAAGCCATCAATGGACAATAGGTCTGTGGTCTGCACAGTTACGCATCAATTGGCTATAAACACATGTGTGGCCTCGTATCTACCCATTCGCCATTCCTTTTTACAAAACGCCTATTGAATTGGCATCTTCAAATTCAAGGCTATACTTTTCATCAAGTAAGTACCTAATGTGTGTAGTTCCTCTAGGTTCTACATACCTACCATTAAAATAATTAGTTGTATGGAGTCTGAGCAAAAAACCCTAAGTTTTCTCCGCGGCTAATTGCGGTCCCTCTTGGTAACAAAACCAGTGAAGTGCTTGCTCATTTTTTGTGCAACAAATCAGCGCAGCAATTTAGCGACAGACAATTTTCTTGACACCATTGACTTGTATACAGAACCTAATTGAATTATAGGTGCTAAAAGCTATAAGCTTTAAAGTTTTATTATAATCCTAACAAATCTGAGTGCAGTCCACTAAAAGCTGAGATAAAGCTTGCAAGCTTTATCTCAGACCTGCTTCGAATAAAGCCGAAAGCAACCTGTGTAGGTACACCTCCATGTTTCATACAATAAACAATAGAAATTGCAAGATTACGCACCTTTATGTAACACTTAACCTTTGCACATGATTTCTAAAAAGTTCAACTGTACCCAGTTTTCCGTTTTATGTAACTACATAACTAACTCGCAAAATTATTTGTACAAAGGATATTACACTTACATTAAGTTTGCCTACATGAGTTAGGTATTTATTCATTACTTATGCTCTTTTGTGTGTTGAAATTTAGAATATATTTTGTAACATCTAACTACTCTTATTCGTAGCTGGCTTTATGTTATACATTTCGAGAGGACAGGCGGTGCATATCGCATGCTGCATTCTACAGATTATATCTGTTTCAGCGGATTATAGTAAATTAAGCGATTGGTTCCTTAAACATCATGGATTTCCGCAAACTTACGCCTGCTTCCATACAATAATAGCATACAAATTATACGGCACTGAAACAAACGGATACGCCTAACTGAAAGATTACGATCATACAATATTATGCATTCACACAGCAAAGCACGGAGCCGCGCTTCTACGGCGTCGCATGCAGAGCTTGTTTTTATAGTTACTAGCTGATTCTCATGAGTTCATCTGGTGGATTTAGTTTGTGTTTAATTCCGTGGAAACTCTTTAATTTTCCGGGATAAAAAGTTCTAGCCTATGTCGCTCTCGAGACCTTAACAATATTCATGCAAAAAATCACGCCAATCCGTTGTTCGTTTATTGTTGTGTTTGTTTATTGGTTGTTAACTTAGATATTACAAAGCATTACGCGTACGCGCGCCTTTAGTATGACTAGTTCAGTATGTTCTGCTGTGTAAAATATGCCATCGAGGGTCATCTGTGTTTCAAGCTTTTTAAAAGCTTAGAAAGTAATGTGTCTTCATAATAGGGCTTAATAGGTTTTATTACACTTACCTTCAGGCACTTATTTCTAATGAACTCGTATAATTTACAGAAGGTATTAAAAGTAATTTTAGCAAGCTCGAAAAATGTTTTTACTTCCTTAAAGACTTTTCCATACTAATATTATAAATGCGAAAGTGTGTCCGTCTAGCTGTCGTCTATCTGTCTGCTATCTTTTCACGGCCCAACAGTTTCCGCGATTCTGACGAAATTTGGTACAGAGTTAGCTTATATCCCGGGGATGGACATAGGCTACTTTTTATCCCGGAAAATCAAAGAGTTCCCACGGGATTCCTGAAGATCCATCCACGTATCCGTTTTGTATGAAATTTGGTTCCGAGGTAGCATGCGTCCCTGTAATTAACATAGGCAACTTTTTATTTCGGAAAATTAAACAGTTCCTACGGAATCCTTAAAAACCTACATCCACGCGGACGAAGTCGCGGGCATCCTCTAGTTTGATAATAAACAAAATCATACCCTATACTACTTAGGTACTTACCTATACCGCAACATAATTGTAAAGTACATACAATTATGTTGCGGTACACAATATGGGTACAATAATTTGGAATATAATGGACTAGATATAATATGTGAATTTGCAATCAAGTAAAAATAAGTAAGTAGGTAGGTACCTATCTACTTCCCTTACCTTTAGCACCGTTTTACGAATAGATCTTAAAACTGTGCCTTTAGATAGTAAAAGCAAGTAGCCTGTTACTGTTTGACGTTCAAATCCGCTTATCTTCAAATTTCAGAAACGGAAATCAGCTTACCTAACTACTTACCTACTTATTTAGCAGTAAGGCGAGCACCCAGCATTTAGTCGACTTTCGAAGTTGTATCTTGGTTTCACGATTAAACATACCTAATAAGCTTAACTTGATAAGAGTTTTTGAGCCATGAGGATGGCCGCACATTGGCTCGACAATTTCAATTGCTGAAACGTTTTCGTTGCATAATGCACACGAGTAGATACGACGACCAATGACCATCCCGGCTGCAATTGCTTGTATAGTAGTATTGTTTACTTGAATAAAATATATTCTGTTCCATTTCGTGGGACAAAAAATTAACTTTAGAATGTCACTCTGTAGTTCGAATGAAGTAATGGTTGCTCTTCTAAAGCTATGTCCACACTGTGCCTTGTCATCTTCAACTTTCATCGTCATCTTTCTATTCAACTTTCGTGCCTTTTCACTTTAACTTTCGTCGTCATCTTTCTATTCAACTTTCGTTTCTTAATTTTTTTTTATGTCGATTACTCAAAGACCCCTGGACCGATTTGGATATTATTATTTTTTTTGTTTGAAAGGGTATACTGTGCAGGTGGTCCCATATAAATTTGGTGAAGATCTGATGAATATCTTCGGAGATGGAGAACATAACTCCTCAATGGATTAGAGCAAATTGCTCGCGATCAGTGTAATAGCTTAGTAAACAGTAGGGTTTTAACTGGGCATAGCATAGCACAGTGGGGCCACTAAAAATTGTGAAATAAAAAAATTTCAAAAGAAAAATAAAACCGACTTCAAAACGTGTTTTTGGTTTTTGAAGTCGGTTTTATTTTTCTTTTGAAAATTTTTTTTGATCCCAAAGTTGTGGAAAGCTTCTGTAATCTTCAATAAACTTCAAAGTAATATTTTTTTCTTCTTCCGCCATCTTATTGTTGAACGCTTTGTGGCACAGAATTCCACCAGACGCGGGAAACGTGTTTCACAGCGCGCGCTGTGCTTTCAACTGTCAATAACGCATGCGTCAAGAGCATGCGTCGCGTGCGCTGTTGACTGCGCTGTGACGCATGCTCTTGATGAACGAAAAAAGGCACAGTGTGGACATAGCTTAACTCCTTTCTGAGGCACTTATATTTGTTACCTCTGCAGCCTGCGTGCTTAGAGTACTATCCGAGTATCTATTAAGCTGCATGTGTGATTACAAACATGATACAAAATCTTCTTTGTAATCACACATGCAGAATCTGGTCACAGGCAGACTTTAGATACTTTTGAGAACATAAGGGAGACCTCTCAGGTATGCAGATAACTCCGAAAAGTTAGATACGCGTAACCGGGGTCGAACCCTTGACCCTCTAAATTGAAGACCAACGTCTTAGCCAATAAGCTATCAGCTATAATAATCATTTAATCGTTTAAGTGTGTGATATCCAATGCGCGGCTAGCCTATATTGTCAAATTACCTAAGGACCTTCTGCAATACATTGAAATAATTTGTTTTCTTTTAATAAAACAACAATGTTTCTCGTGTGATGGAGAACCTTGTTCCCAATAATCTAGTGCAGCAATCTTGGTGAGCTGCAGAGGCAATATTAGACGCTTCAATGCCAAAGTTTCCATTACAATATGTTACGTCTTGACGTTATTTATTGCATTCATCCATTAGCTACATCACCTGATGCTTATCTCACGATGTATTTATACAACCCAAGGCTATAAAATGAAAATTTTCCTAGTAGGTACTTAACTGCTCCTCCTGAAATGAAACAAGTGGCCTCACAGAATGCAGACGAACTTCTTGAAGCAGAAGTGCTGTCCCATAAATTCCTTAATTGATGGTTTGATTTCCACAGTCTAAACTAAAGAAATTATGTGTTTAAATTTTCTCTGATCTGGTGTGGAGCTTTGTGTGTACCTACTAGGTAGTTAGCGACAAATCCGTGCTGACAAGCAACTTGTACAGATCGATTAGGTTCAGTTGGGTTTATTTAAATTGTCATACACCTTTCAAGTAGCTCGTTTCATCTTAAATTACATCGTCACTTGCCACCAGGTGAGATTGCAGATTTTGGGTTCAGTTGGGTTGTTGTAAAATGTATTTATTTACCAACAAAAATCTTGGATTTTGTTCTAAAAAGTTGAGAAAAGCGGAAAGTCTTGTAACGTAAGTGTACAACAGTAGTAATATTATTATGACTTACCACTCTAATAACAAGACAAATGGAAGCGAGGATTTGTCTGAACTTTCCACTGATAGGTAGGTTACATTAGTTCAAACTCGTGCACCGTTCAGCTGCAGGTGGAAAATAACTTTATTGCTTCCACTTAGTCTTGTGTATAGTCAGCAAACTTCGTGTTGCTCAGTTCAATGGGTTCAATTCAAAACTTTTCAATATCAATTTACAGCTAAGATGTTCCGTAAGAGTTGCAGCAATTTTAAGGCTTTGATAGACAACGTCAGCCGTGCTAACGCTCGGCCATGTGACATGCATATTGCATATACTTAGAATCCCTTGTAAAACTAAATCCCTGTATCATCGTAAGCGGTGATAGCCTAGTGGTTAAGACATCCGTCCCCATTCGGTGAATCGGGGTTTCGATCCCGGACAGGCACTAACTTTTCGTAAGTAAAGTCAAATACTTATTCTTTATTGTACATCAAATTTACATAAAGAAAATAGAAATATAATAATAACAAAATAAATGTTTGTACTTTCCGTATAGCCTTATCGCTAAAATTACGATCTCTTCCAGGCAACCCTCGGGTAATCTCTTTTAGGCAACCTTAGGGTAGACGCTATAATACATATTAAATTCAAGAAGGCGGAAGGGGTGTACAAATTAAATAAAGTAAACACACATAATATATTATAACGGTGAACATTTAACGATGAAAGAAAAAACTGTGAGGAACCCTAATAGCTCTTTATAACGTTGTCAAAGGTGTGTGAAGTCTGCCAATCTGCACTTGGCCAGCGTGGTGGACTATGACCTGCCCTTTTCATTCTGAGAGGAGACCCGTTCTCAGTAATGAGCCGGCGATGGATTGATTATGATGCTGATGATGCACGTAATTAGATAACCAGATATATTTTTTTATAAAAAGAATATAAGCCATGCTAATCATGACTAATACTCCCCTATCCCCTCCAATTAAGTGTAAAGCTTGTGCCAGGAGTGGGTACGATGATAGTGCAACGGGTGGGGTTTGAACTTTGAACCGCCGACCTTTCGGAATTCAGTCCCGCTCCTCAACCGTGAGCTATCGAGGCTCATATCCCTGACATATGTAATAAAAACAAAAATGAGGAGATCGGTAGGCAAACCGGCGGCCCCAGATTATTATTATTATTCATACAGGCAAAGTAGGCAACTATCTACAGACCCAGCGCCTTCTGAGGACTTTGCGACATGCGCGTCGTCCGCGGACATATTTTATGCTCTGCTTTGAAACTAGTCGCACTGAAAAGTGAAATGAATCCTAACCATATTCGAAATCCCGGGAAATTGCTTGATTGCTTAATTTGCTTTACAACAAACAAATTCACAAAATAAGCTAATACTTAGATATGAACCTCTACATCATTGAATTGAAAAGCTGCTATGGGAGGCACTCCTCCCCTTTCAGGCTCTCCTTGCATTGCCTCGGGGCGCAGGCCTCGGCTCTGACAAAAAGCCACAAAGCATCAAGAACTTTTAAGTAGATGTCGGGATCACAATTCACAACCCAGTGATTGAATGATTTATTTATAACTAGCTGATACCCGCGACTTCGTTCGCGTGGATGTAGGTTTTTTAAAATTCCCGTGGGAACTCTTTGATTTTCCGGGATAAAAAGTAGCCTATGTGCTAATCCAGGGTATAATCTATCTCCAATCTAAATTTCAGCCCAATCCGTCCAGTAGTTTTTGCGTGAAGGAGTAACAAACATACACACACACACACACACACACACATACAAACTTTCTCCTTTATAATATTAGTGTGATTTGGTGGCACCGGAAAATTCAAGGTTGAAAGCCTTGATTAGGTAGCCGGACGATCTCAAGCGCTTCGCTTGGAGCCACTGGGATACAAGCAGCAATAGAGCATGTTATAAGAAGATCCTTCCAAGAGACCTACGTTCAAAAGTGGCGTATTGAGTGGCAATGAAAATGATGAATAAAGATCAATGGAATAGAGTCTGTTTGGTTTGTCGCGTGCTGCGTGGGTGAGATATTTCCAAAGTTATGTATGTTATATGTATGTCGACCGCCCGTTGTGCCAGATCCTTTTTTCCACGCAAATGTAAACTGTGGAATCAACTCCCATCGGCGGTGTTCCCACTAGATTGCAACATGGGGGTTATTCAAGGGGCGGATCAACAAATTCCTGAAAGGCCGGCAACGCATCGGCGCGGGCACCTCTGGTGCTGCAAATGTTCATGAGCGGGGGTAATCACTTAACACCAGGCAAACGGACGGACAGACAGACAACAAAGTGATCCTATAAGGGTTCCATTTTTACTTTTGAGGTACGGAACCCTAAAAAAATATTACACTATCGATTGAGTTATTGTTCAAATTCTGTTCCGTTCTCTCACGGCATAAGCGTAGCAAAGAAGCTAATTGCTAATTAATCGTACCTACTTGCCTACTAATTGCTTACGTACTGGAAGTTGTATAAGTGGAACCTAAGTAGGTCGGTGTGTACGTCTTTTTTACAAATTCACCTCATATTATATTTTAGTTTTTCATATGTATGAAATTATCATAACTCTGTATGATTGACCTCTTTAGCGCAATGGGATTCCCGACTGAGTCAATTTGTAAGCTAGAATACTCAATGACTCAAGTCCTGGTCTGGTTGAGTAGGTAGTACGTAGGTACCTGCTCTACTTTGAAAGTCATACCTACCAGACTGCATGCGCAGGAAGTTTTGGCTATGATTGATCGGTTTCTGTACCTATTACAGATATTATAAGATGCTTTCACAATCTGTCTGCATATTAGGTACTTGGTACTTGTACCCAAGTCATAAAAGTTCTTAAAATACCTAACTGCAGAATTCTGCAAATTATGCAATGAGCACAACAGTGCCAAAGCAGGAAAAGCATTTATAACTGCGCAAGAACCGACCTCGGGATGGAGTAGTAGGTACAGTTCCCGCAAAACTCGTTTTATCTTGGGAGTTTAAAGCAACCACGCCCTGTACCACCGTGTCAACTAAGTGTTAAAGGTATTCAATCCAATTATACATCATCCATTGACGACTAAGTCTTGTTGGTTCAATTACATGGTTTAAATAACCGAGCAATGTAAGTTTTGTGTTTGGTTTGGTGGCAGTTGCGGTTTGTTACACAAGCGTTGCATGGCTCGACGCGGAAGACAGCAGTCGGCCAATGGAGCACTGCGCAACTCAAGCACGTCTCGTGCTAACTTATGCGATAAATGAGGAATAGGTACCTACCTAATTTTTCATTAACCTCTGACAATTTCCCACCATTAGGTACTTACCTATAATTTGCGACTAAATTACGTATACTTAGTTTGGAAAATATTATGGAATGCCATAAATAGGTACTCGTGCCATTAATTTAGCAATATAATGATAACGAACCACAAACATCTCTATGTACCTACCAACGGGCAACGACCCAAATTCGAAAGGACAAGTACGAGTATGTTCCTAGTGTCATTCATGGGACAATACTTTAAACTCTATCTCTCTCTACATGGATAATAAAACTATGAAAACAAACTGAACATAAAACTGTGACCCGAAAGTTAGATTTGACGTTGAATCTATTATCTATATACTTACCTTATCTAAAGACACGAAAATATGTAGTAAAAGCAGCGAATTACCTACATTTTGATGATCGCTGCCACTCAGCCTTAGGGCAGACCCCTAGGTAAGTACCTATATTTGCTGCTCTTCTCATTCCGAGGGAAGACCCGTGCCCAGTAGTGAGCCGGCGATGAGTTGATCATGATGATGATAGGAACCTAGTTAGAACAATGTTCCGTTTTGCGCTATTTCATTCATAAGTGATTCATAACAGCCAATTAAGGCAGGCCTACACTGCAGCGCGCTTCAAAGGCATTTGTCGTGGGAGTCGTCTCATTATTTTTCCGAGCAAGTGAACTTATTTGAAAGGCATGTGTTTCGACATTCTTTGAAAGTGGAGTAACCGTTCCAAGGCCTGGCGAGACGTACTTGACCCTAATCATCAGGCAAACAAATCCTTTCGTTGCATTGCCATAATATAAAACCTACCTCGAAAACGTCGCCGGACAGGTTCTTGCTTATTAGGGCATAGATTATGCGGTCTAAAAATCTTCTCGAACTTTCAATCCAGTTCTTTAATTTATGGTCTTATTATGGCGCGGTTTAAACTGTTTCCACTAGTCGCTAAACAATGTTTAATAGTCTCAATAACTTTAAATTGTTAAACTAGACGGATATGTCTACGCTGTTCTGTCGTGCTTTTTACGTCTCGCGTCGCTTCCCTCGCGCTTTATTTTAGACCAGGCCCTTAAAACTAAGGTTTACAATGAAAATTAAACACAATTTCTATTATGTCATCATATAGTTTTATTTTATATAAAAATCAAATGCACTCCATCCATACTTCATCTCACTATATATAAATACAATAGAGTTCTTGCATACAGCAAATATTCAGAAAATAGCATTGGCTAATAACCACATTTTAGCTAGCATTTTAAACTACATAAGATTCGTTTAACATAAGCATTTCTTTATAATACATCATGTGATACAATTATTCCATAAATTGTTTAATAATATTTAAAGTAGAATTGAATTTATAACTTTTTTTTCAATTAGTTTTAAGTTTACATATAATACACGTTATAATAAAGCCAGTTTCAGACGCGGCTACAATTTATATCATAATAAGTATTTAATTATTACAGCTGGCGTCTGTGACGGGCTTAAAAAATCTATTTTTGCTATAATTTCGAATACTCCATGGGTGAATCACATAAAAGCAGTAACAACTATAATAAGTACGAAAACCTTAACACGTAAAGAGCTGGCACAACGAAGATCTAAATGTGTTAATATTACAATTAAATATAAAACTAGAATATAGTTACACCACCATACATGAAAATATGTACGGTTTATATAACTGACAATATACACAATAAATAAGATCATGGAATGTTATTATTTCCTCATTTTATATTTCTGACCGCGGGACACTCGGTGAAGCTCTAGTTTCTTAGGGCGAGTGCAAACTGCCGGACACGCGACCGCAGCCGAGACGCGCAACAACATGCGACAGCTACATAGTTTTATTATAAAAAACTAGCGGATGCCCGCGACTTCGTCCGCGTGGATTTAGGTTTTTAAAGATCCCGTGGGAACTTTTTGATTTTCCGGGATAAAAAAAGCGGAACGGGAAAATTTGATTGGTGTATCAGTCGAACCTTGTTTTTTGCACAAGATAAACACCTTGAAGCCGATCATTGTATGGTGTCAAAATAAAACGCATTGACATTTATTCAATCATTGAATAAATGCCAATCAAGAAATTTTGTTTAGAAAAGCTCATCTAGTGTAGTTGTACATTAGAGATTGTTGGTTTCAATAGACAATGTTTCAGTGACGTCATCTGATGCTATTTAACAGCGCTATATAATATGACGGCGCCGCTATCCTAGGAAACTAGAGCTTTAAGGTTAAGGGTTAAGGCACACTAGAACATACCATATCAAGTAAAGTTCTTTCACGAAGACATTTCATGGAATTTCATGTATTGAACAAGATACCAAACTAAGTAGTTTCGCAGTGTGCATTAACCCTAAGATACACAATAAAAAAATAAATCTAATTTCAAAAAGGATAAATTATAGCAAAAATACTTGTAAATATACATACATACAGTTAGTTTCATGTAAAAAGATCGCTGGTCGTCAGTGGAGAGGATTTCTACGCATGGGCATAGGGTTCTATTGTTCTTACCTAACATCCCGTGAAAGGAAAGTTTTACGAACCAATGAGCGGTCAACAAGCCGACTCCATCGCACTAACGAACAGGTCAATAAATCTTCTACTGCGCAAGTACAGCGGTCTTTTTACGTGAAACGAGCTGTAATGACTACAGAGAACATTCAATATGCGCGTGCGCCGCAAATGATTGCACAAGTCCGTAGTGGCAAAGTCCTCGAGCACTTAACTGTTTCACACTCAGCGCGTAAAGTAACCACCACAACTCCACAACAGTCGGAGCACACCTGAGTGGTGAAACATCTGCAAAGAATAAATCAGGATTAATTTTACGGTATACAAACATATGTCTTTTATTCTATTTTTTCTCGTCCCACAACTAAAACTAAGCCAGACATTGATTTATATCTCCTATACCTATAACCTAAAACAATAAATACATATATAGTAAAATTATTAATTGGTTTCAAGTCCATTTGTCCAATATTTATTTGGAAAGTTATGATCTTTCAAACACCTCTTTTCAAAGCCGAATTTTGAGGCAATCGTTCCCTATTCCGAACGATCCCTATTGTTTCTATATTACTACTCATATTATAAATGCGAAAGTGTAATTGTTTGTTAGTTTATTGATTTCTTGGTTTGTCCTTCAATCATGTCGCAATGGAGCAACGGATCGACGGGATTTTTGCATGTTAATGACCTGAAGAGTGACAAAGGCTACTTTTATAGCGGGTATTTAAAGAGTTTCCACGGGAGTTTTAAGAATCTAAAGCCACGCGGACGAAGTCGCGGGCATCAGCTAGTAGTGGGATAAATACAATCATAATAATTATTATTATTATGGTAAAGCAACAGGATAAATACTATAGATATGACTAGCTGACGCCCGCGACTTCGTCCGCGTGGATTTAGGTTTTTCGAAATCCCGTGGGAACTCTTTGGTTTTCCGGGATAAAATGCCTATTTGTATGTAATCCAGGATATTATTTATCTCCATTCCGAATTTCAGCCAAATCCATCCAGTAGTTTTTCAGCCAAATCCATCCAGTAGTTTTTGCGTCAAGGAGTAACAAACATACACACACACACACATACAAACTTTCGCCTTTATAATATTAGTGTGAAGTGTGATAGTCTACGGTAAAGTTCCATTTAAGCAACAGTAACTATTACAGCATACAAATAGCATAACAGCCACTATGCCCAATGAGTATGATTATAGGCAATTATCCCCATGCGTGATACACATTGCGAAATCAATATTCGCGTGAAGCGGTTACGTATTCATAATAATTTGTTGATTGCTTGATTTGTTCGTTAACAATTAACAAGTGTTGTATCATAATATTAACTAAATGATGTATCAAGGTTGGAATACAGAAAATATCACAAAACTGTTCTGAATCCTGCAAGGATTTTAGCTATCTATTAAAAACAATGTATTAACTTAGAATATAATGTTTTTGAATTATTATTGTGTAAAGTCACCTCAATATTTATACATTTAGATTGTATCTCATCCTATGTGTAATTATGTACTTTTTTGAGAAAAATAAACTCTTTAAACCAAAAACCTACTGTATAAGACTTGTTTCCAATCAATCCCAATATCACTACCCATATCGTAAAGGCCCAACAACACTACGTAAGTAATTTTTTGCGGTTTTAACATTTTGATGCCATTCGCTAGAGAAACGAGAGACGCGTCGTTTCGGAAAGAACGCGTCGTCAGAAAAATGAAAATATCCAACAGAAACTCTTAAACGGAAGGGCGTCCCAAACGTTAGCAGTTTGTATCAGAAGCTTTGAGCAAAAACGTTTCGAGCGAGTAAATAGTTTTTTTTCTAAATCATAAAGTGCTGACAGCCGTACTTTCCTAACCTTACAATCTACCCTCAACTAATCTCAGTCAGTCAGTCAGTACGGTCGTGGCGGCGGCATGCAGCAGTGAGTTGTGAGTGCCGCAATCCGAATGCTAGCTTAGGGCTTACCGGCTAGTGATGCGCGTCCGCGTAGAGCGTGGTGGCGATGTAGGTAGTGGGCACGAAGCCTTCCTCGCTGGTGTTGCTGCGCCGCACGCGCGTCCAGCCGTCGCCCGCATCCGTCTCCAGCACTAGTAATTGCTCGCCGCATTCCATACGCATCGTTGAGCCCGTGCCGTTTGCTGCAATACAAAACTAGCGATAAAAATAGCGAGCAAACGAGCAGGTGGGCAGAAATTATCAAAAATATTACTGAAAAATGTTTATAATGTATGAAATTTGAGAAAAGACTCGCTATATTTACTCCATGTGTCAAGTGTCTTGTCAAAAGTATGATAAAAGGACGAACTGGTGCTCGATTATGGTAAAATTATAGCTATAACACGTCACAACGATCACCTCTGAATGGTTGACGCTCATACTATGCATTGATGCAACAAGAATACCAAAAATTCACCCAATCACAACAATTGAGATTGTAATAATGATTAGTACAGATTTTCTGCCTCTAATCTACCATTGTACTTCTGACATGACAGTTGACATATAGAGCAAATATGGTGAGTCTTTTCTGCCAGTTTGCAGCTAGGCCTTCCAGAGCGCGTTACCACATATAATCTTCCGCCTTCCTCATCCACCCACTACCCTCTATCTTCTTGAAGTCGTCAGTTCAGCGGGTCGGAGGTCGTCCCACACTGCGCTTGTTGATACGCGGTCTCCACTCCAGAACACGTCTGCCCCAGCGGCCAAAGTTCTGCGGCAGACGTAAAAATACTTACTAATTTCAATGTAATTTACCTTCGAAAGCGTAAAGCGCTTTGCAGTATCCCAGCGGCTGTAGATCGGCTTCGTAATAGTAATCTCCGTAGAAGTCATGGTCAGGGTCGTGGTCGTTGTCGTCGTGGTCTCCGTTCGTGTGGTCCGCGTGGGCCGCGGCCAGCTCCCCGCCGAGGCCGGACTCCGGGGAGCCGCCGGCCGCCCTGCCGCCGGTGCAGGAGCCGCCGCCCACGCCCGGCCCGGTGCCGGTGCCCGTGCAACCGGTGCCGGTACTGACGGACGATTCCGACGCCGACCGCGAGAGAGATTCACTGTTTGACCCGATGCTGCTGACAAATGAGAACATTATGTTAAATTGGTTTTGACGTAGATTGGATTTCAAAATGACATCAATTTGTGACAAATCCATACTAATATTATAAATGCTAAAGTGTGTCTGTCTGTCTGTCTGCCAGCTTTTCACGGCCCAACAGTATAACCAATTTTGATGAAATTTGGCACAGAGTTAGCTTGGCATCTCGGGGATGGACATAGGCTTGGATTTGAAAACGACATCAATTTTTGTACAAACAGAGACTTGAGGGTCTCCAGCCTCAAGCTCAACCAGCTTAAGAGGATAAGGTTGGCAAGCATAATATAGTAATACTTCATCTTGAAGGGATGTCACATTGCTGTCACATCTGTTAATAGTCCAAGGACTGATTGCAGATAACAGAGACAAGAAAAAAAGAAGGATATTATTGATAGATGATGTTAATTGCCTTGTCAGGAACATTCACTTACCTAGTGGCCTGCGTGGGCGCGGCGCCATTGGTGCGCGCGGCGGGGTGTAGCGGCGGCGCGCACACCTGGTTGTTGGCCTCCGTCAGTAGCTCTTCGTATTTGCGCAACTGAGCACGCAACTTCTTCAGCTTATCGCAACATTCGTTTAGTTGACCTGGCAACGAGGATTTTATTAGGGTTTCGTACCTCAAAAGGATAAACAGAACTGAAGGAAGGAAAATAGGATTCTTCTGTTGTCTGTCCGTGTCGTGTCTGTCAAGAAAACCTATAGGGTACTTCCCGTTGACCTAGAATCCTGTTTGGCAGGTAGCTAGGTCTTAAAGCACGTAAGTAAAGGGAAGAATCCGTGAATTTGTGGTTACATCACAAAGAAATTAAAATGTGGTAATGAACAAATAATAAATATAATTAGTGTTTTCAACTTTCAAAGTAAGATTACTATACCAAGTGGGGTATCATTTGAAAGGGCTTTGCTGTGTACATTCTAAAACAGATTTTTATTTACTTTTACGCACAATAGTTTTTGAAAAAATGTCGAAAAAATTGTAGTATGGAACCGTCGGTGCGCCGGCCGCGAAAATCCGGAAATACAGAAGTGAATGATATAATAGAGCAACAGACACAAGCAAACCTTCAACTGTCATTGGATCTCCTAGAGTAGGGTTTGTTTCATAGACACCTTTCATTTTCATTAGACCTTCCATGGCAGCTTGTTCCTGGCCAACCTGGAATCAATGCAACTTTAAAAAATAATGTTTCATAACACAAATTAATGTATAATACTTTTTAGTAACTTCAAGAAATCTTCAAGTTAATACGTAATATTTACATTTTTAACACAACTATTAAGCAGAACTGATTATGCCTTACTAAATAGTTTTGTTATGAATTGAGCAATAAAGTATGGATATTTGTTATTTACCTGTTTTGTCAATTCATGTACTTTTGCTTGAAGTTTCTTTTTCTTTTGGTTCGGTGGCAAGTCTGAATAATCCTCCTTTCCATCCATTGACATGTTATTCTGCAACACATCAAAAATGGTCAGGAGATAGCGTACATCATACAGATCCATATTTCATTTGACTATAAAATGGTTGAGTAGTAGCAAAAATTCTGAACTAAAGTTGAGTAGATCTTTGCAATCAAAATGGACTGGAAAATCTTACGTACTTTCAATTTCTATCAAGGCATTGAGTATAGTCTACTTTTGGTCCCGGAAAATTAAAAAGTTCTCACAAGATTTTCGAAAAGCCTAAATCCATGTGGATAAAGTCACGGGGAACATCTATTTGGTATGGAGGATAGCTTGAACCCCTGAGTTGGACGTTTACTACTTTTTATCCTGGATAAAAAAGAGTACCCATGGGATTTTTAATCATCATCATCATCATCATCTAGTAATCTACAAATAAACAAAATTCAACATAGAACAACTCAATATTTGTAATCTTTGACAGATTTAAATTAGAATTGTGTAATACAATAGTAAAAATATTTAAGACACTTTTTGAACACCTAGAATAATGTTTATGTTACTAACAGATTAAACACATATTTGCAATTAAATTATTAAATCATGAATATTAGTAGTTGTTACAATCAATATGAAAAACTTCTCTGAAAGAGAATATATCAATATTGATGAGACCAATAATATTAATTATTTTATGTAAGCAAACAAGATCTTATTAATAAATATTAACGAATATTATTCATTAACACAGAAAAGCAAAATCAACACATTAGAACGATGTGTTAAATTTTATGATGGTGTAAGCAAATAGTTTTCATAAGTTACATCTGTTTGTCGTGGTGGTGATATTTATTTGGTGTCCTCAATTTTATCCCATCTTCTTTAAAATGGGATAAAATTATGGATGACATATTTAGTACCTCCCTTGATTTACTAGAATTTAGTGCCTGTTTTAATGATTTTAATGATAATAGAAAGATGCTTCGTTTTTGTGCATATCCTACATAAATCCTACATAATCAAACAGTGAAAAATTTCTAAGTGTAAGCCATATAAAATTATCCCTTGAAAGGTAGTCTTTGAGCAGAATCAACTTTATTTACAAGGTATTTACAGTGAAAAAGGTAAAACACAAGAAAAACTGGCAAACACAAGAGAAACGAATTGTGCTTTAATGAAAAGTAATTTAGATTTATTACTTTTGATAAAAAAGTGACATAAATGCTTTCTATCCAAAACCAGTAAGTGTAGGACATTTACATTGTTACTGTTACTGGTTTTTCCGACGACGACGGCTAAACAGCTCTCGTATGTTTGACAATTACAGTGCAATCGCAATCACACTGATTGGACGACACACTGTTGTAGTTGTTTAGACGTAAACGCTAAAAACGTAATATGCCAAAATTGAATTGTTTGGAAATACCAAACCCAAAATTTCGTAGTTTTAGTAATGTGTGCTTAAATATAAATAAAAAAACTTCCTAAATTAAGATATTTTTTTAGTATTACCCTTAAAGATATCTTTATTAAATTATAGTTTGATTTAGTTTATGTAGTTAAGTATTGTGTTTTATATTAATTGTTTACTATTATAGAGATTTGGCATTTAGCGTATATGGCATGATGCAAATCTGGCGATCTGCGTACCGGTTTAGCGTTTATGGCATTATGCAAATCTGGCATTCTGCGTACCGTTTTACGTCATTGGGCATTTTGCGTTTTTAACGTAGTGCATTTAAACAGTTAAAGCAACTAAAAATTCAGCCAACCATCAACAATTGTGACTATCGCAATGTAACAATCACAATTTTAGTGCTAACTTTGCCGCTAGCGCTAATTTTTTTAAGAATCATTCCCTGACAAAACGTTTACACTCAGTGATGAAGCAACGGTGTTGTTGCCAGCTTTACAGTTTTAATGTAGAACTGCACTAATGCGGAAATCAACTATTTTATTAAGATTTAGAGAGACTAGTAGGAAACCAAAGTGTAATTAAACTAGCTTTATAAATTATGTGACTTGTGCATAACACCCAGAACAGACTATCCAACACACAGACTAACCTTCAAAGAGTTGCACGCCTCAATAATCTTCTGCCAAAGCATAAGCCAGCGAGCACGAGACGAGGAAGCAAACAAATAAAGATTAAACTAAGAATAAATAATAATAAATAGAAAAAATAAACAACTTCAGAGAAAAGTAAAGATAAAAATCAACAATTATTATTTAAATTAAATCAGGTAGGTATAATGTTTTAATAATTAAGTTGGTAGTAAAATATTAAAGATTAACATTTTAAAACAAAAACTTCAGATAATATGCAAGTGATATTTGATGATTGTGAATTTTCAAACTGTTTTCTTAATATTCTACTTGAAGAAATATCTAAAAGTGCAACTGTATATTTTATCACGTTATTTATAGGGGACAAAAATCTAATCTAATGATGAAAAATTGTTTCAATTATTATTGTACAATGCGAAGAAATGAGGTGCTAATAGCTATGTATGAATTTATAACACCTACTACCATCCTATATCTAAAAAGCAGTTAATTGAAAAAATAGTTTTTAAATTGTCACCAAACAGTGGGAATTTTAACTGATGTTTCTAATACAGAATACTATGTAGAACCTAAATAAAAGCCTTGATCCTGCTTAGTACTTTTTTTTTGAAAATTCCCATTTATTTTATTTCCCATCCAATTATTTTTTGACGATAACTCAAAAACTATTTTTTGCAGTAAACCACTTTTTAGAAATAGGATGGCAGAGTAGTTATTCTCCCGGCTAAGTATAAATTTAGTATTAGTGACGTGTAACATAAAGGTGAAGGTAAGCAATGCTAAATAAATCTAAACAAAACAGCTATTGTGGCTAATTCTATTGAACACAATCTCTAAATGAACTAAAATGACGGGTTTAAATATATTGCTATCCCTTTCATAATGTTCCCGGTGGAAAAGGATAGCATTAGATTTAGATTGTACCTGTCAATTTAGTTTAGTTAGGAGATCGTGTACAACAGAATTAGCCACAATGTTATACGTTGATTGTATTGTAAACTTCATATGGTACAAACTGGTTTCGTAATTTTACTCCGGAAGCCTTAGAAAAAAAGGTCCAACAAAACAGATTCAAATACCAGAGGTAAGGGAATTAGAAGAGCAAAACCAAAAAAAAAACGAATGAGATTATTCAATGGATAGTTAAAGATGTGTATTATATTGAATGAGAAACTGAAGACATTGGATGGAGCTTCGTGTCATGCATATAACTTCCCCACTACCGCGGGTCAACTTACTTTTTCCACGTAACGCGGCCGCCGCCATTAATTTGTATGGATGTTATGTGAACCCGAGTTAGGTAGGGATCGAGGGATAACAGATAAAAACATATTAGTACCTCTAAATAATAATAATTTCACAGCCACAGACATTGTATGTATTGTAAAGTACCAAAGGACAGATGCGAAATATACCAGATATACTTAAAAATATACTATGTACGAAATTTTAAAAGTATCTAGTAAAATGCTTTCGGATAGAATAGATATAACTTTTTAAAGTCTTAGGCTGTGATCTATAGAGCGCTCAGACTTAAGACACTGTTAAAACGAGACAGCGTTATACCGCTTGCATAAGTCTGTCTTGTTTTAACTGAAACTTAAGTCTAAGCAAAGTCAAAGTGCGGTCTATAGATTCCAACCTAAGACCCATTCAAAGCTTATTATTGACGCGACTACATAATCAATCTATAGTACGCGAAAGTACATAACAATGTCTGTAGATGTAAAAATACCGTAATACATAAATAAACAATGAACATAATAACAAAGTAAACATAACATTTTAGGAACCATATACTGCACATATTTCCCATAAATACATGCAAGCTAATTGAACATTTTAAAA
Source organism: Maniola jurtina (assembly GCF_905333055.1). NCBI lineage: Eukaryota > Metazoa > Arthropoda > Insecta > Lepidoptera > Nymphalidae > Maniola > Maniola jurtina. The sequence goes on from NC_060032.1 coordinate 10,778,413, forward strand.
GCATGTAAGCCCTTTACTTAATTTAATTGCACAGCCCCTTCAGCGTTGGATTTCATAATAAAATACTAGTTACTTATATTTCAAGACATTGTAAATAAAAATCTAGAATAATATATTAATGATAAATGAAAATTATAATAAAATATCTAAGTACTTAAATTTTAACTACATAATAATGTAAATAATGTAAATATTTAATAAAGTCATTCCATTTAAAGATCAAAAACTAATTACTCAACTAAATAATATTGTACAAGACGGTTTTTTCGCATGTCGTCGATGGAGAAAATAACGTCTTAGGACGAGGGAAATTGAGCGATATAATCTGTGAAACCTATCTGGTTGAGCCACTCCGCCCAAGTCAGACAATCGTGACCAGTTTTTGTCGGCAAAAAATGGATCATACAAATTGAAAAGCACCGAATTTTTGTAGGGCGTGTATGTTTCCATATTGCAATCATGAATGTTTCATTTTTTACAGAAAAAATTTGGTTACCGATTGTTGGACGTGGGCGGAGCGCCGAATAAACATAAATGGTCCAGTCTGGCCATCTATTGCGGAAACTAAAGTAGGATTTAGTCCAATGGACAGGTGCCTCCCGCTTGTAAGTACTATTACGTACGACCAAATGCGTTGTATGCGCCGACCCTGCCGGTTTCAACAAATCGTGAAAAAATCGTCGTATACAACACTCTTTAATAAATTATAATACGGCCAAGGTTAAAAGTATCACCTTATTCGAGCTGAATATGGAGAGGAGTCCGCCTCGCTTCTTGATCCTGTTGCCGGACACGGTTCCCCGTGCCGCCGTGAGGTGGTTGTGAGTGGCGTGCGCGGCCGGCGCGTCGGTCGCGTCCGCGCCGGTCGCTGCCTCGAACCGGAAGTCTTCCGGCGGTACGAAACCGGATTTGTACCTCTCTATTACTAGTTGTGTATCCTGAAATACGTTTTTTAGTTCTTTAGCCTAGTAATATAAACGGTTTGTTATATAAAGTCGTCACAATTTCGTGTAATATCATCATAATGTGATAAGACATATTAATGTCAGTTACTCCATAGTCTTATTGTCTATTGTCTATGGTCTAATGTCATTTCTCTTTGCAATAAACTAGAAAACACATCATGGTGTCAGAAGTGGGATATTGAAACAAGTCCATATCACTCAAAGTCTAATGGTCAAGCTGAATGGTCAAGTAAAATTTAGAATTAAGAATCTTGCAAAAAAATCTCAGCCGACACTAGGTATATTTAAAGTTACTCCGCCACTTATTGTTCCACTTACTTCTTTTTCGTTAATACTTTTGGCCGCATGCTCCATTCCGTCGAGGCACTGAATTATGATTGGAAACACTTTTCTTTCAACGTCCACTGAACTTAACATGAAATTCTTTATATTCTTTATTCTCTTCTCATCTAAATCCTGAAACAATCAAATTACAAATGTTAATTTCAAAGTAAATAACGGAATTAACATTATAATAATGTTTATATCCTATGCCTATAACGCCTTAGCTTCCTATGCTTACATGCCTTAGCTTTAGTAGTAGACCTTGCATTCATACAACATACAAACATGAACAATATTTTTGTATGTAGGAATACAAAAATTGTCCTTTTATAGCGATTTTTTTTTATTTACAGGCTTTTAAATTGCTGTTTGTCGTGACTTTTCAAAATAAAACATGAACTACTAAAATGATAAAATTCTCGGAGTGAACTAAAAATTGCACAATACGCTTTATAGTCAGGGTTAAGAATCCAATTTACATTCAAAACCATTTTTTTAATATAACACGGAAAGTGGAAGCCCTACGTGACCCGGTTGGCTCCGCGCCAGTGCAAGCCCGTAGGCGCTAGCACTCAGACGTTTTACAGAATTGTGTCAAAGTTTAAATTACTTCCTATTATTAAACAACGTTGTGCAAACACATGGCTTGAGCCAAATGGACCATCGGAGGGAAACAGCCAATTTATTTTTATTTTGTCAAGTTGCTAACATCCACCGTGCTGTAGGAAGCCGCTGGGCACAAGGTCCACTTAAAAATTTTCCAAGACTTTCAGCAATATACATTAATGGTTTGTGATGACGACGATCTATAATTATTCAGAACTAGAGGATGCCCGCGGCTTCGCTCGCGTGGATATCGGTTTTTTTAAATCCTGTAGGAACTCTTTGATTTTCCGGGATAAAAAGTAGCCTATGTCCTTCCCCGCGATGTATCCCAAGTCTGTACCTTTCATTAAAATCGGTTCAGGCCGTGAAAACGTAGCAGACAGACAGACAGATAGACAGACACACTTTCGCATTTATAATATTATAGTATGGATCATTGTTTAGAAAATCACGTAATTTTACTAATGTTTGGGCTTACAATATTAGTAACTATCATATAATACGTGATACCTGTAGCTGTTTGAAAACGTGCGGTAACCGTTGTTCGTAGTGTTGTCTTTGCGCCTCGTTTGTTTTCCGGAGCTGGTCCATATATTCCTGTTTCGCGTCTTCGCACGCTTGACTTCTGAGTTTCATATTTGTTTTCTGTTTTTCTACCTCCGCTCGACTGTAAATTAGAAACAACTTCAATATTAGTATCACAGCAGGCAACTGGAAGTCCAAATCTGATTAGCGATAAAGGTCTATCATAATATTATGTACTCCTATACTATACCGCTATACTAATATCCGTTTTGATTACCACCTAGCATATTTGTTCCTCTATAGACTATATCTATACAATCTGATCACCGTTAAAGGGCGTTCTACCTTTTTTTTTTAAACTTTGTTCAGAAATAAAGGGTTTGACTTCAGCCTACGTCAGCATCTGCCCACTAAAAAGTCTCCAGCTGCAAGGCTCGCTCGTACGATTTCCGTCGCTCCAATGAACGGATCACTACGCTGTATTCCATTTTACACCATTGTTTCAAGTATTCGTTCAAATACAAAGGGCCATTCTACCTTAGGTTGAAGTCAGCATCTGCCCGTTGAAAGGCCTCCAGCGCCCGTTCGGACTCCCTCGCTGCTCGCTCGTACGACCTCCGCGCCCGTTCCAACGATCCCACCGCTGTGCCGAGCACCGCCATTTGCTTCGAACCTTCATTTAGATGTTGCTGCAACAATCACCAAAGTTCGTTATCAAAATAAATGCAAATTATTATGTTTATTTTAGTGGTACACGGATAATTAGAAGAAAATCATTTTGAATTTACGATTTTCAGGAAGATCCTGATGTTTCCGGATTCAAAAAAACATCTAAGTGACATGATACTTCTGCAAATCGTCCTGTAGCATTTTTGAAAGATTTACGAATTGCGATCATTGAATTTATCACATTCAGTTTGCGCTTGACTTTTATTGTTCATGGCAACAACTTTCAAGCTTTGCAATGTTATACAGGCCATACGTATACGGTAAACGAGGTCAGACCATTAAAGCGAAATTCAGCAATATTAATATTTTTAATTAATGTAATAGCTCACCTTCCTCTCCTCGCGTAATTCCTTCGCGAGCAGATGCAACTCCCGGACTACATTGGACTGTAAGTTTTCCGCTACCACTTCGCGCTGTCCCGCAAAGTCGCCTAACTCTTGTAGAAGCTGTCTGAATGCTTTGCAAGCTGTGTATCTGGAAGTAATATAGATATAGAAATAAGACTAGATCGTAAATGCACAGGTTTTAGATCGTAAAATCGCGTCGGACATACTTGTGCTGCAAATGTTGCAAAATCTAATCTTTTTTTAGATATAAAGGCGTCCAGACGCTGTCAAAAGTTTATATCGGACACAATAATTTTCACATATCCCGATGTACAATATACCATTTAACTATGGTTATAGTTTAAGACATACTACGGTACCTACAGTGAAGCTGAGTGAGTGAGGGGAGGAGACGTGTTCAGCAGATCAATCAGTGATAGATGATGTAATAATTTTATATTATCATCTCTCAATGATCTGTCACAAATATCTCCGCTTCTCTATGCTTTAGTGGACAGGTACCCTAACCCCCAATACATATGTATCTAAAAGTTATACTTTCACAATTTAGCTACTTATTACTATTAAATAAGCAAATAGCTTTCGAAGAAAGTAAAATGTATAATGTAGTGTTTAAGAGAAAACGTGTTACACAATTTCGAAAAGTGTTATAAAAATACCAATAAGGTCAAAATGTTAAAGATATGCAAACAAACGATAAGCCAAATATGGAAAGGGTTATTTTTTTAACGGATTCACAGCTGCGTCGCTTTATCAGATAAACCTGTCGATTTAAAAGGTTAGTAGGTGTTTGATACGCAATTTGTAAAAAATGAAAATATACCCAAACGTCGAAATGTCAATATTACGAAAAAATCGAGTATGCAAAAGATCGAAAGCGATGTATAAAATTACTGGGATTCTTTGAATTTAATAACAATCATGTATCTATTACATAACATTTTTTTAAATATGATAAGAATGAGATGCGTAAATAAATTAGTAATATTTTATAAAATATGCGAAAGTCTGTCTGTCTGTCTGCGAGTTTTTGACGGCCTATCTGTTCAACCGATTATGATGAAAGGCACAAAGATAGCTTGCGTTCCGGGGACGAACATAGACTACTTTTGTCCCGGAGATTCAAGGACGCGGACGAAGTCACTGGCATAATGTAAATGTAATGTTCATTCAATCAACATTCAGCAATGAGGGACAAAGACAGAGCGAAGATACTCGTAAAGCTCGATTGACAGTATAAAAGACAAAACAAGTCTTTAATAAATGCCAATAAAAACATATCAGTTGGGAAGGCCAAATAAATAATACAAACTGCACTTACTGGTATTCGTCTTCCTCTTTCCTTTTGGGTTGATAATTTTTGACGAGTCTCCTGGAATAACCAGAAATTGGATTATTAAATTGTAGAGCATGTAAAATAAAAGATATTTTAGGTACATAGTTATTAAATGAGCCGTAGGAAATTAAGACTCTTGTATAGCCACTCTATGTAGGCACTCCCTGATCAATCTGACATCCTGGTTCAATCCTCGATAGTTCTCGATCAATCATTCAGTCATCAGTCAGCCACCTTCTCCTTTTATATGTTTCGATAAGATATATCTACACATTAGGTATATGATAGTATTATATAGCTTGTAACTGTCTGTTAAATAAGAACTGACGACTATCTAAATGATAATTTACACACATTCTAACGAAATCGAATTAATAAATTGTAGTTTTTATATACTTAACTAATAGGATTAAAATATAAATTGGATTGAATAGTTTCTAATAGTTAGACGAAAGCTGATGCTGTTTAGATCTCCCAATTATACTGACACGCATTTCATGCGTAAATTAAATATGTTAAAGAATTAGAAATCCGGCTTTTCTACAGCATCCATAAAATATACTCTACAATGTTATAATACAGTCTATAATAATTTAACGGCATTTACTAATAATAATAATCAGATTGGTGTGCTAAACACCACTCCACTGCGCTCCGCTTTAGTGGACAGGCACTCTAAGGACTTTATAAGTACGAACAAAGTGCAACGGACATTTGCGTCTAAGTGTGGAAAAGAAACCCAGGACAAAGAAGAAGAAATCTCACCCCTAAAAGGTGAAATAGGGAATAAAAATTATGAACAAGTCATATCTAAAGTTTTATTCATGAAAAAAGAAAATTCGGTCAAAAATGAAAAAGTACTAGGACCGATTCTCAAAAAATCCACTCGAGCGAAGTCGAGACGGGTCAGCTAGTCATTTTGAATATACGCGACGCGCCCCGGCTTCCCACAATAGCTCATTACACTTTTCAAAGGGATCTCTACAGCCGCGGCTAGCTTATTACAATTTTCGATGATCTCTAATCCATACTTAATATAATAAATTCGAAAGTGTGTCTGTCTGTCTGTCTGCTACCTTATCACGGTCCAACAGTTTAACCGATTTGCATGAAAGGAACCGAGGTAGCTTGCGTCCCTGCAATTGACATAGGCAAATGAAATAGTTCCCATGGGATCTTTAAAATCTGAAATCCACGCGGACGAAGTCGCGGGCTTCCTCTAGTTTTTCAAATAAAATATAGCCCATGTAACTCAGGAATAATGTAGCTTTATTCTGGTGAAAGATTTTTCAAAATCAGTTCAGTAGTTTCAGAGATAAAGTTTATGGATCTAGCTGTAGCTCGCGCGTCGCGTCGCGTCCAAAACTTGTTATGGCATAATATTATTCGCAACAACGATCCTGATGCTGAGCTGGTCTCTAATATTGTTTTTAGACACTTAATAAAAGATGAACACTCAAACTTATTGAATAACATAATATATTATAGAATTCTACGATTATATAGTTAATGTATTCGGTAAACAATCTGAAATGGTGTAGTGAAAGTGAACATTCTACGGATTAGCATAAGAAACTGGCGAGACAGGTTTAGATGGCATCCTATTCAATTTATTACATTATATCCTTTTATTTTTACATAAGCTTATCTGAATATATTAAGTACATCCTTTTATTTAATTCATATTACATAACTTAGTCTGAAGGTTAAGACGTCGTTGGCCTCCTATTTATTTGGGGGTCCGGGTTTTGACTTAAGAGGGCTCTCTCCGTCACTCGTTTCATACAATCGTAGTTCCAATTTCATTTGAATATTAAGCAACCAAAGTCCATGAAATTTTGCAGACATATTCTAGAAACTAATATCTATGTCTGTGGTTTTCCAGATTTCTGTTAAAATATTCGGTTTCAAAGTTACGCGGTCTTAAAAAATTTCATACAAATCTTTGAGCCCCTGTAATTTTAAAATTACATATTTGTAGAAAAATCTAAAACACCACAGACACAGATATTAGTTTCTAGAATATGTCTGCAAAATTTCATGGACTTTGGTTGCTTAATATTCAAATGAAATTGGAACTACGATTGTATGAAACGAGTGACGGAGAGAGCCCTGTTAACTTTTCGGATTATGTACCTACGTTCTCCATGAAGGAAAACATCGTCAGGAAACCTGGATGTCTTAGAGTTCTTCAGATCGTTTTCAAAATTGTTTAAAAAAAAAGTCTGCCAATCCTCACTTGGTCAGCGCTATGAACTATAGCCTAAAGCCTTGCTATTCTAAGAGGAGTCCCGTTTGCCGGCAATGGGTTGAGATGATGATGATGCTATACAGGGTGTAACCAGAACGCTAGCAAAAACGTAGCATTATTACTATACTACCTTAGCACAATCCAATGCCAGTAACCATTTGCCTTATCTTGTAATTTTTGTGATTTAGTATTTTTCAAACCCGCATTTCAAAATTTCAAAACCGTGCAAAACTCGGGTCAATGCTCCGCCCCACCTACGACGCGGTATCACCTGTCTTCGGTTTTGCTAGCTTTACACCCTGTATAACTACAAATTTATGTATGTAAGATACAATGTACTGTAAGAATTAGGCTAACATATTTCAGGCTTTTACCTGTCCTTTATTATTTAAGTTAATTAGCGGATAAAAACAAGGGCACAGAAGACATTGATAGACAAGGTCGAATATAGAGTTTGGTGATTACCTGAGTTTTCCTGCATATTCTAATTCTATCGCGCACCTATCTTTAACGAAGTTTCCATATTTGTCTAAGAATTCAATTCCTTTGTGTGTGTGGGCGGCTAAGTTATCATATTGATCCTGCGAACAAAAGAAAAGTTTCCTTAATACATTGCTACGTTTACTTTAATAAATATAATTAAATAACGTCTACAAGCATATTATGGAAAACTTTTGCCATAATTATTCGCTTAACGCTTGAGACATAATATTATGTATTATGTATGTATGAAGCTCGACATTTTAAAGTCTATTCAAGCATATTCAAATATGTACAAACACGCAGCATTATTATACGCTATAAGAGCGCTAACACACGCTGACGTCATGGCGTCCCAGTGTGGTAGAACTCGAATATGAAGCAAACTCGTCAAAAATGTATTGACGAGAAGCTCCAGTTTTACATGCTTTGACACAACAAGTAGATCACTGCTTGACAAAGAAGATTGAATGCCCTTACGGCTTCCGTTTTCCCCGCCACATACAGTATTGGGACCTTCAAAAGAATGAATAGGCATCTTCTAGGCAGGCGCGCTCTATCTTAGACTGCATCGTCACTTACCGCCAGGTGAGATTGCTTGCTCAAGGACTAACTTGTATATGAATAAATAAATAAAATAAAAAATCCTTGAACAAAACGGTTGTGTATTGCTGAAGAGAAAAATATCTTAAGTACTTTTTTTATTAGTAACGTTTTATAGCACCTATATGACACAAAAAACTGGGATGAATTTCTGGGATTCGAACCCGGGACCGTATGGGAAGATTCTACGTTCTGTTATAACTAGGTTATAACAGCTAAAACTGAAGGATGTGGATTGCGATACCGGGTCGTCAGGAACTGACGCAAAGCTGATATCTCGTTTGCTGAACGCACCACAATGAAAAATATTATTATGAGTAATTTTAAAATGCACAAATATCATTTTTTTGAACAATACAAAACATATTCTACTTTATCAAATTATATAAGGTTTTTCATCACAAAGTAATCTTCAAACATCATTAATTATAGTGCACATCTAAAGCCTAAGATAAACTTATCGCATCTACTACGTATTTGATATGACACAAGGTACATAACTCAATGGCATACAAAATAATATAATACATTTTCCTAGAGCATATATGTTATAAGTAGTGAATTTAATTTAAATAAATCTACAACCTAGACATCTAAAAAAACAAACTGCTAATATTCCAGTAAACAGAAATTGACAAAATACTTAAATTAAATCCACCTACGCGTTTCCTGCTCTTGATAAAGCTATTAAAGCTTTTTAATAAATTCTGAATTACATACCTATGTAGGTACGAGTATGTACTCGTACTTAATCCATACTAATATAAATGCGAAAGGGTATCTATCTGTCCGTGTAAGTTAGCTTTTCTCGGCTTATCCATGTAACTGATTTTGACGGGTACTGAGACGGCAACCCGTGGACGAGCATAGTCCATTTTTTAATCCCGGAAAATCACAAGGGAAGTTCACAGGGGATTTTTAAAGACCCATCTGTTTAACCGATTTTGAATTTGGCACAGATATATCCCGGAGCTGAACATTCTTCGCCGGCTTCGTTTTATCCCGGAAAATCGAAGAGTTCTCACAGGATTTCTAGAAACCTAAATCCACGCGGACAAAGTCGCGGCCATTATCTGATAATAAATTAATTCCACCAGAAACATATTTTCATGTTTTGGTTGCCAAGAATAGCCCGCTAAATAATTATATCCTTCTTCGCGTGTTCTCCTCAATGTGTTATCAATGTGAGCGCACAAAACCCCACATTATGTTATCCACTACTCTTCTGTCCATCGTGTTATCAATCTAATGCCAGTGTACACAGATAGCGTGCAAAAACGCACACGCAACGTCTGTCAACGCAACGACGCCCTTGACTCGTGCAGAGGTTTGTTGAGGACAACGACACGTAAACGCGCACCTCCGCTTTTCTAGACAGATACGATCTATCAATTCCTAATAGCCTAACAGCTAAGTATATATTACAAATTTTTCTTAGGGTGATCATTGTGTACTTAAGACCCAGCGCTTGCCAGACCTTTGTTATTTTATAAAAGCTGAAAGTTTCTCTGCGTATTGTCCCTAACACAGAGAGGAACGATTAACATAACAACTATAAGACAACTAACTCAACAAAATCTGGAGCGCTTCCCACCGCAATTTTAATCTGTGTGACAATCGCTATCACCTCGGATTAGTGTCCAATTGAAGGTCGTTTTCGGCCTTCGTTCAGAAGACGAAGCCGATTCATCTGCTACAGCCACTACCTCCGTCCGAAGTCGAGGGTTTAGTAGAAATTCAGTTCAAGGCTAAAAGTAGCTATTTTTTTTTTTTTTTGAGTTTAGTTGATAAGTTATATTTTTACGCTTGACCATTAGTTATAATACCTACAAAGGAAGCGTCGGTGCATCTGCTGGTAAGGAATACCCGACATCGGATACGCATGAATCACTGTTAACGTTTTACCATTTTGCCACTGTTCCTTGTGCCTACATTTATAATTTATATGGGTAGGTAGGTATTAAGCTTTCGCGTGCTAAAATAATCTTGTAAGCTCATTACATGAATAAGGCCTTGCCCCTGGAATATATCTGAACAAAATGTCAAGAAAATTTTAAACAGAGAATTTTGCTGCGAACTAAGTAAGATTTTTATCATCTACTAGCGAACTACCCCGGCGTCGCACGGGTCGCTTATTACAATTTTCCGAGAGAATTCTAATTTTTTTTGAAAAAAAAATTAGCCTATGTTACTCAGGAATACTTACTTACTTAGCTTGTTACTGATGAAAGAATTTTCAAAATTGATTCAGTAGTTCCAAAGATTACTTCCGACAAACAAACTTACGAACTTTACCTCTATATAATAACAGTCATAGAATATCAGTACCTACCTATAGATACGTACGTATCGTACGTACCTACGTATCTATAGGTAGGTACGCTTACGTCTAGCAAATTATAATAATTTTTTTTTGGAATTAAAATCGGAAATCTTTTATCACTTGACTGATTTCACTAATCTAACTTGTCGTATTCATGTAAATATTTCATTCCATGTTATTCCCCGAGGACAGGGGAGGGGGACAACAAAACTTGTTAAAATAATATTCCTGTATCCAGTGCATTGCGTGCGCCCGTGACGATCGATACTAAAGTGCCTTGTACACGTTTGACCATCGTGTTAACCAATGCATTGGACATATACCTACTAATACCAGCCAAAATACGGTATTCGATGCGCGTTGCCTTAACATGCTGGCTAAAGTGCATTGGCCCACTGGACAATATCCGACTATTGTTAATCTATTACCGTCTCCTTTATATGCGTCTTGCAATACATTGCACTGTCGTTTTTCATTATACGCCTAAGGCCTAAGGCATAGTTTACCCCAAGCGAGTTGATAGAACGAGGGCTGATTGTTTTCTTTTTCGGCGGAGATCCCGAGGCGATTTTGAAATCAGGAAAACGACAGACATAATATATTTATGGATGTTAGTTCCGAAAACGGATCTACTCAATTTCATTGGTTAGTGTTCAAATGAAAGCCAAACTACGTGTTTGTCTCACTACGAATAATCCTCTCTTAAGGACGAAGTATTTGCTCTTTAAACTGGGTGCTAATTTAGTAACAATATCAATTAATTTTCGCGTTTATGGAGTGTGAATAATGACAAAAAAGATGCATAACTTGATCCGTAAGAAGGTTGAAGTTATCACATTTTATTTTCTTTAACTATCTTTTTTATGGCACAATGGTCGTGAGAACTAACCGGACGATGCTATTATTCGTTCTACCTGTATTTTATTTGTTTACATATAAATTACTACTTACGTTATAGTAGATCTCTTTTATTTAGTACTACGCTAAAATTTCAGCAAAGAGTACCTAAGTTAAACAAGTGTAAATTAAAAATTTATAACACCCCCGACAAGTGTAGATTATAGTAACTAGAAAAAAGCTGATAACTTTCAAACGGCTAAACCGATTTTCTTGGATTATAGTTAAGAAGACTCTCGATCAAGCCACCTTTCAAACAAAAAAAACTAAATTAAAATCGGTTCATTAGTTTAGGAGCTACGATGCCACAGACAGATACACAGATACACCGATACACAGATACACACGTCAAGCTTATAACACCCCTCTTTTTGGGTCGGGGGATGAAAAGCAAATCAGGTGAAACGCGCGCTAATTTGGCGATATGGCAGTTCTGGAGAACTCTTCTCAGCTTTTATATGCAGTTGTCAGTTATTCCAAGTCTTGCGGATAATAAGGATGTCAGAAAGGCGAAGTTATGCGCTCACAAAAGCCTTCCTTTCTCGTTCGTTTTTAATAGCTCAAAGGATCGGTCAAAGTCGTCCAGACTCGGTGGTATTCCTAAGCTGTTTCTTTTGATATAAACAAGACACCACATCCCTCTCTATTCTTTTATTTAACGTTAGTCTTATGTGCGTCTTGTTTGTAATAAAAGGCACTTTGAGAGTAATTTTATACTGTACACATTACCTAATACCCATTTGAATGGTAAAGTTTGTCTTTGCTGCTCAGATTTACAACAGTAAGGTACGAAGAATTGTTATGCTCATATTGTAATGGACAAGTAAAGCTTAAGTTAAACAGTCGCTCATCATGATAACTTATTGAAATTCCATTATGTGCTCAGCCTTAGCGATGTCAGTGTGATTTCTAGAAGGAAATAGTTTTAGCAATGATTCATTGTTGCAATTGTTATCAATATCCTCTCGGGCTGCACGACGTTGATGCAATGCTCGGTCTGCAAATACCGGTGCGAGACAAGTTTTATAATACCTACTTCATTTACTGTACATTTTTTACATAGGTTTTTTAATAACAGCTCTTGAGATTCGCGCATTCTAAATTATTTTAGTACGACCTTCTGGAAAGATTTTTGTCTAAACAGAATCTATGTTTTTATCAACGCTACAGTAAAGTCTATATTTTTGGCCTTCACCATGGATATATTTTTTAATAGCTAGCAAACGAGTAATCGGATCATCCTATGTTTACCGCCCATGAATGTTAGAAGCAATTGATGGTGTCGCCAGTGGGCTTTTGAAGAATTTGTCCAATAATAATAATCAATATTACTAAACCGCAGGCGTGGGATGGTCACACATTTTGCATGTAAGCAAAAGGAATATTTTAGGGATTTTCATGTGGTTTAGGTATAACGGATGATCCAAGAATGCCAGGCAACCAGATAGTGCGGAAGTTAATGAGGACAGTAAGATGTCTAGAATTTTTGCATTATCGTAAATAGAAACATTCATAATATCGTTTGATGATCATTTATAGCCACATACCCTTTTCGTTCAGTTCGTTGTCCCTACTAGTGCTAAGGCAACATCAACTCTGAGAGAGTGCCCTAACGAGACGTGGGAGAACTCGCTTGGTGACAACCGCATGCGTTTCCACGCCGCTTAAAGAGCACTGTATGACTAAAAGTGCATTAACTTGGCAGAATATTAATGCAGGATCTATTTCTAGAGTCATTAAGTTACCCACCTCCCCCCTTGCAAACGCGTCCACGAGTATAGGGACTTCATTAAGCGAAACATGACGTTTGCGCTTTGAACGACTGACTGGGAACATAAAAGTTTTTTTTAAATTATTTATTGTTTTAACTTCAAAGCTAATTTGGATACTTAATGCTTAGACACGGATTTTAGTTCTTATTGGGCAAATAGGTATACTTTAAAAGATTAAATGCCACTTTTATACTTATTATTAGGAAAGAGCGTCTACATATTGCAAATCTTAACTGGACCGGATCTTGGGAAGTTGGACTTAGGCTTAGACTACGTAGGTGAGCCGCAGAAACATCAAAAATAGAAAAGTACCTAAATAATAATATAGACAAATCTAGTTACTTTAGCCCTTTTACAAAGAGTAAACAAGACTAAATTCCCTTTCGATAATGCGGATTATGTACTCCTATACCATAAAGGACCGATGACCGATGACCTGAAGAAGGTGGCGGGGAGCGGGTGGATGAGGAAGGCGGAGGATCGTGTTTGGTGGCGCGCTTTTAGAAAGGCCTATGTCCAGCAGTGGACGCATACAGGCTGATGGATGGATGGATACCATAAAGGAGAGTAGGTACACTTCAGTTCGAGACTTTATACTATACTCGTACCTACTTTCTTACGCATCGGTACGAAATGTTAAGTGTCCGGCGCTTAAATCGGAATGCGCCAATGGAATGTGCGTTCCATCATCAATATGCTAAGCACATCTGAAGCGGCAACCAACACGTGTAGCAAGCAGTTACCTTGGCAAATTATATTATTAGAACTAACTAATGTTGCTATTAATTATATTAAAACGGGCCATATTTAATGGGTTACCACTCACCACTTTTCATTTTGATGAGAAACAATCTAGATTTAAGAGGGCTCTCTCCGTCACTCGCTTCATACAAACGTAGTTCCAATTTCATTTGAATATTAAGCAACCAAAGTCCATGAAATTTTGCAGACATATTCTAGAAACTAATATCTATGTCTGTTAATTTGACGGCTGCTCGATCAATTTACTACTTGATAAGAAATATTTAAAGAAATTTAAGTAATTGGACGTTTAAATTTGTCGAATGTATGATTTGTAGCGTTCTGTGTTAAAACAAGTGAACTTTTTAGTTTTGTTCAGATCGCCTGTCTGCCTGTGTTTTAACCATTTATAGAATCACAGCAATTTAAAGAATTTATGTACCTAGTACATTTATAGACATGATGTGTCTACATAGTCAAAATGAAGCTTTATTTGAGACAGAGGCATTTAGGTAGGTATATAAAATTTTACCTACATAATAATTATTATGGCTATTTAAAAATAATATTTTTGTAGTTACCGAGACACAATTTACAACTGTATTCATATGTAGATACATAAATTAACAATCATTTTGTAATACTAAGTAGGTAGTTATAACCTCTTCTAACTATAAGGACTTTGTTTACAAGCGCTCATTTTAATTAGAGCATTGACACGGATAGCGTATTCGCACTGTTCGTATATTTGCATGTTACATAAATAAACCAGGATAATATTTGTAGTATTTGAACCTATTTAATGGCCGCATTCAACATCATACAAAACATCGTGAGAAAACTTGCATGCCTGAGTTCTCCATAATGTAGTATGCATGTGAAGTCTACCAATCCGCACTTGGCCAGCGTGGTGGACCAAAGTCTAAACCATTCTCATTCTGCGGGGAGACCCTCGCTCAGTCTAGTGGGTCGGCGATGAGTTAACATGATGATGATGATGAATATCTGCATTTAAATATTCAAACCATTAATATTGAATACATTAATCACATTGTAAATTCATTTTGTAAAAGTATCTATTACAAGTTACTACCTGATTTACTAGCTGATGCCCGCGACTTCGTTCGCGTTGTTTTTAAAAATCCCGTAGGAACTCTTTCGTTTTCTGGGATAAAAAGTAGCCTATGTGTTAATCCAGGGTATAATCTCCATTCTAAACAACCAAATCCGTCCAGTAGTTTTTGCGTGAAAGAGTAACAAACATACACATACACAAAAAAATTCGCGTTTAAAAACTAGTGAAAGCAGAAAAGGAAAAAGTATCGAAATACTTGGACCTGGCCCACGAGATTACCGCCATGTGGAGTGTTGACTCAGCGATTATTGTACCGATAGTTGTATCAGTCAACGGTCTTATTGCGAACAGTTTCGACCAACATCTTAAGAAACTGTCGCTTAACTGTTGGATCAAGGGTAAGATACAGAAGGCAGTGGTTCTTGAGACGGCACGCATTGTGAGGAGGTTCCTCACTCTGGAGCCCTGACCACTGGCGGCTTGGGTCCAACCCACCCTGTTGCCAGTGGGATCCATTTTATCATATTTTTATTCAATGTTTTTTTTTTCCGTTATTTTAGTTTTTTGTTGTTTATGTTATTTTATTTCTCTTTTGTTTCTGTTATTTATTGATTTTGTTGTTGATGTTATTTTATTTTTTGTTCTTTCTGTGTTTCTGTTATTTTTTCTGTTATTTTTGTTATTTTATTGTTTAAAAATAGGATAAAATGTGAAAAATAAATAAATGAGAGAAAAAAAAAAAATGTGATACGATGCCCGCATGGATTTAATTTTTTTTTTAAATCCCTTAGAAACTCTGATTTTCCATGATAAAAGTAATCTGTTTCCGTATCCGGGCTGCAATCAATCTCTGTACCTTTCATCAAAATCGGTTAAGTGGGCTGAAAGGTAATAGAGAGAGAGACACTTTCGTATTTATAATAATTAGGATTATTTGTACATTATGTATAAATTTTGCGTGCACAAAAAGTCAAATCCAAAGAGGAATTCTCTAGTCACTAGAGCAACGTCTATGTAAAAACTTTTCTGAACACTAAGTTGTATATTACGTAAAATACGAAAGTGATGTCGATGCATCTATGACATGAAAGCGAAATCTAATTACATGACCATGTAGGTATTTACACGCAGGCATAACTATGTCAAAAATTCAGTGTGGGCAATTGTTTAAATTAAAATTACCACCTACGACACGCCATTGCTACAAATCTACATAACACCTATCACAAAACACAGACTGACATTGAACTTTACGGAAAGATAAAACAGCTGTAGGTATGCTATGATTAATATTTATTAAGTAAGTATAATATAAAATATAATACGTTATAGATCGTGTTTTATAATGCATGTAATATTTATTATATTGTATGGAACATGAGCTCGCGATTTTAATAAATAACGTTATAGAATAAAGTGCTAGGGTACGTAATCAAATCAAAATATTATCATGTACTCGTTTATATACGTCTTTCTATATAAATACTTAACTAAGCTATCCACTAGACTACATACTAGGTAGGTATTTAAGTAAGTCTGCATCTTGAAGTATCGTTTGATTAATAAACATATTATAGGTACCTCCATCTTTGCTTTGTTTATTATTAAATACATGATACATAATATTATTATTTAAGTAAGTATATATTATATTGTGCACGTAAAGGCGAGATAAAGAGCTCTTTACATTATGCTTTGATAAGTAATTTTTCATCGAACGAGTGAAGCGTGCCGATAAAAACAATACGGCGATCTGCGCCTTTTGTTGTGGTGTCAAGACGATGATTTTGTTTCGTGATTACGGACGGTGGCCTTGCCATAAGTATTGGTATCTAAGCGTCTCACTTGAGTGCCAATGTCGCAGATTTGTATACTTGGCTACCTACTCTGTTTTATACATGTCACCTAATTATTATTAAGCACAATTTAATATTAATATTAAAGAAATAATTTTTAGTGAAATAAATTGTTTAAAAAAAAATACATGTAGGATAGTAAATTAGTAGCAGTAAATGTTACTAGTATATATTTTAGCCTAAATGCTTTTTCTATACAATACCTACAGTAACTACCTAGTATCACGTGTATATTTGGAGTTTAGCAGCTAATAAATTAATACAAAAAAATGAAGCAACATTTCTTAACTTACTTATAGATTGTTATTATATTATACACGTCAGTTAATTTATACACGAATATAAATTAAATCTGTCTGAAATCTGTTCTAAGTAAGTATTCAGTCATACAGTCCTTACAAATGAAATCTATTAGAGTTATGTTTAAATCTATCTACGTTAGTTCGTCGATTACAGTTCACAATTTAATGATATCAGACAGGAAACACTGATATAATGCTATTCTTAAATAACAATATTAATACGTGCACTACAGGAAGCAATACAGTTCAACAACTTTAGGCACTTTGTAAATTGTAATACGCAACATGTGTTTTTACACTTTGATTACAAGTTCGTTTGTTCTCACATAAGGCAATATACCCAATAAGGCCATATTGAATAACTAAATAATATTATAATCTCTACCTATATTATAAACTAGCTGATGCCCGCAGCTTCGCCCGCGTGGATTGGTCAGATCCCCTGCAGCATCAGGATTGAGGAGTTGGACTCCAAATTTTTTATGAAACAATGTCGCAAAGTTCCTCTATCGATTAAAAAAGAAATGACGCAAATCGGTTCAGAAATCTCGGAGATTTCGGTGTACATAGGTAGAAAAACACAACTCCCTTTTTAAAAGTCGGTTAAAAAAGTAGCCTATTTTACGCCCTGGTCAATCCTCTACTTGCCTGTGAAAGTCCCGTCAAAATCGGTTCAGCCGTTCCAAAGATTAGCCTTTTCAAACAGACAGACAGACAGACAGACAGACAGACAAAAATTTTAAAAACGTGTGATTCAGTTATGGTATCGTTCAAATAACCATATGAGCTTAATATGAGGTAGTTATTTCGAAATTACAGACAGACACTCCAATTTTATTTATTAGTATAGATGTTTGTTAGTTTGTATATTGGTAAGTATGTTTATTTGCAATTACAAAAATATTAAGTTGACCTTCATGACACTTTAGAAATTATTTCAAACTAGATGTACCCGAGTTGTCGTCTGCGGGGATTTAGATTTTTTAAGAATCCCGTAGGAACTCTTATTTTCCGGGATAAAAAGTAGCCTATGTCCACCCCTGGGATATAAACTAACTCTGTACCAAACATCCAAATCGGTTAAACTTTTGGGCGGCGAAAAGCGAGCAGGCAGACAGACAGACACACTATCGCATTTATAATATTAGTATGGATGAGTACCAGACTATACATTCACACACATCTTCAATAGCAGTAGCACGCAGTAGTATTGTCTATATACCCCCTCTGTTTCGTACAATTGTTTTATTTCAAACACAAATACGTCGTAAACACGTCCGACTCAGTAGGAGGCTAGTTTTCCCTTCAATACTAAAGCATTGGCATTCCTCAAAACGAATATACGAACACGTACGCGAACAATTCTCACAGTCTATTGATTATGCAACAAAAAACGAGTAATTAAAGTGAGCGCCTTTGTTTACACCGGCTGTAACCTTTCGCACGGTGTTCACGCATTATTTTTACTTCCGGTTCATCTTAACTTCGTCATGGAAGTCACAGCGGAACAGGGTCGCCGGGCGATCGGTTTGATCGAATATGAGTCACGCGAGAGGAACGCCCTGGCCTTTACCAATTAGCACCTCATTACTCATCCATTCTTATCAGACAACAATGCTATAGGCTCCGTGATAAGATTACAATAAATAAAACAAATTCCTGAAAGGCCAGCAACGCATCTTTGGTTCCTCTGGTGCTGCAAATGTTCATGTGCGACGGTTATCACTTAACATCTGATGACCCGCCTGCTCGTTTGCTCGCTATTTTTTATTAAAAAAAAAATACATTTTGCTATTGAGCCTTATTTAGTGCCATACTTGAGTACCAGAGCTTCCAATCACAGAATCATGCTTTGTGACATCTAGGATAGGATGCTCCGTGATAAGATTACAATAAGTACCTACCGTCCGAAGCGTACACCATAATATTATGTATATGAAATGACCTAATGCAATACAGTAGCTCTACTAAAATCAGATAACACAGACATATAGATACGTTATCGTGGCGATATTTTTAGGCAAAACATATAAATCACACTAATATTATAAAGGCGAAAATTTGTGTATGTGTGTATGTGTGTGTGTGTGTGTATGTTTGTTACTCCTTCACGCAAAAACTACTGCATGGATTGGGCTGAAATTTAGAATGGAGATAGATTATACCCTGGATTAGCACATAGGCTACTTTTTATCCCGGAAAATCAAAGAGTTCCCACGGAATTTTTTAAAAAACCTACATCCACGCGAACGAAGTCGCGGGCATCAGCTAGTCATAAATAAATTTGCAATTAAGTTTAGATAATGCCTTACTTTCAAGGTAAAGATGCCGAGCAAAGCTCGAACGCAGAAGCTTACGCGACAGGTCGAGATGGCAATCAGGGTATGAGGCGGGGGGACGTCCCGCACACCCGCAATATCCCGCATCGGGTTAGTGCGGGGGCTGTGCGGGTGTGCGGGATGTACTATAAATAAGGGAGAAATTGACTGACATAATAATAAAAAATCTAACTATGCTAAATAGGTTGCAAAGAGGTCACAGTCACAGACGAAGACATACAATTCAATTACACAAGGACAGATTCTTTATCAGTTTAATGTGATTAGTTTCGAATGTAATAGTACCATACCTTCAAAGTATGCAACAGTGTATTACTTACTACTGTTTATCTGTATCGCATTGTTACCTCTAAAAATAACAAAACGCACAGTTAGTTGGTAAATAAATAGTATATTTCATTACAAGTGCGGAAAGGCTGTCATTGCAAAGAGTTCCGACAAATGTCTACCCGAGCCGAGGCGTAGCTGAAGGCGAGGGTTGACAGTCGGAACGAGTTGCAATGACGGTTCCGCACGTGTACTGAACGACTATTTTTAATACAGTTGCGAAAAAATGAAGCAATTTAATAAAATAATAAAAACACAATAAACTCAACTAACCTAATTTAATTTAATTTAAAACAACTTTATTGTTAATAGATATAAAAAACTAGGGTTGAAATTACTCATTTTAGGCAACCAACAACTAAACTCGCAAAGAAAATTTCTGAAAAATGGCGCCAACCGTAGAATATAAGCAGAGTTTTTTTTTTCTTCACCCATTCTGGTAGGCAAAGGGAACTATGCCCATACAGCCAAGTCTTCAGTAGAAGTTTTTTATTGATATGAAATGAAAATGAAATTTAATGAGATGAAATGAAATGAAACCTAACCAAACACATTCAATCAAATCATTAAATCTGATATTGAAACAAATTAGTAGCTTCTTTTTAGAAATATACGTATTTGCATGAATCATAAAAACTTCTATGAATTTTTTTAGTAAAAACTTCATGGTTGGTTTTTCTTTTTAATATTTTGACAGTTGGGAAAGAAAAAGCACGAGTGCGGGAAAGGTAAAAAAAAAGCACGAGTATGTAATAGCCCACATCCCGAACGCTATACGTCCCTGCAATACGCCACTTTTTGAGCAACTGTATTAAAAAAGGCTTTACCAAACAGGTGTGTAATGTCAGTCGAAAAAACCTGATTAATAAATTGGTTCGTCTTCACAATAGTAATTATCTTTTAGCAGCTGTGAATTTTGATAAACATACGTGCAGGAATTGTACAAAATGTATTAAGAAAAGATATCGCTGTAATGCCATTTAAGGGACTTATGATCTGGTCGTGGCTCGTGACAAGGAATATCAATCGATTATGATTTTAAGCAACGTTGAACCAAATCGGGCAATTGGATGGGTAACCAACCCTTGGAGATTAGAATTTTTGCGAATTTTGGCCTTTTCCATTCCTCCGTGACTCAGTCGTCCGTCCCGGTTTTTATCACTAACATCTGATAATGTAAAAACGCGATCGGTTCGTTCTCTTAACTAGTTGAGTTGTCTGCGGAAGGATCTTGGAACATTATTACTTATCCCAAGAAAACTTTTACCTTTTAAGGGTACAAGGCAACTTGTACCTTCGTATATTAATGGACAGGCTTACGACCCTAAACAATGAGGAATACGATGTACAGAGAGTAACGCCGTTTACTTGATCCGGCGCATAGGCTTTTGCATCCAAATTACAAAGAGGTTTTATGTTAATCGGTGATAGACAATGCGATCATAATTTACTCTGTTTGAATGGATAGCCGACAATCTATTCATTTCATAGATTTATACCATAGGTATTTGTACGTAACTGGTTACTTTCGATTTTGGTTATTTCCTTTTCAATTTTATTATCGTGTTTTCTGCAGCGTGGCAAGTTTGATGGTAACACAAATGATTTTCACAATTAATAAAATGTAGACCTACGTAGTATACAAATGGGTTAGTATCTGGTAAACGGCACACTTAAAAATACTTAGTATTACTTATACGAATAATTTACATTGTTATTCGTAGCATATATTTATATTTAAAGTGTATTAATTACTAGCGACCGCTCGCGGCGGCGGCGCTCCTGTGGGAAATTCGAAAGATCCGGTCATATTCCTTGTCTACATTATAATTGAAACCTCCGCAAAATTCCAGCTTTCTATCCAAGGATTTGGGTTGGGCGCCTTGATAAGTCAATCAATGAGTGAGTCTTGACTTTTTAACCCCCAACCCAAAAAGAGGGGCGTTATAAGTTTGACGTGTGTATCTATCTGTGTATCTGTCTGTGGCATCGTAGCTCCTAAACTAATTAACCGATTTTAATTTAGTTTTTTTTGTTTGAAAGGTGGGGCTTGATCGAGAGTGCTCTTAGCTATAAGCCAAGAAAATCGGTTCAGCCATTTGAAAGTTATCAGCTCTTTTCTAGTTACTGTAACCTTCACTTGTCGGGGGTGTTATAAATTTTTAATTTACTCTTGTGTTATTTTAATTTTAGTAGATTGAATTACTTACATAAATTAAGTACCTTGCTACTTAAGTATTTCCTACGCGATAAAAAGGAAGTCCATTAAGAGATTGAAAGGCGTCGACAAAAGTATAGGTACCTAGCCTAGCTATCTACTGGGTTTATGTAACTGGTTACGACATACGTGGGCACACTACATGACATAATTTAATTGCTTATCCACGTGTATTAATGTAAATAAATAGAGATAACTACACTCACCAACTATGAATTCGCCGCGAAATTCTAAACAAATTAAAATACACAATAGATAGCGGCACCTTTAGCACTTCCTAGACACAACCACAAGAGGCCTAGAGGTCTAAGATCTCCGATATGCGCATAGATACAATATGTTACATTATCTTATTTACTTTCACCTATGTAATTATATTAGATCTCTGTAATAGAATTCAACATCTTCAAAATAATGAATTTTATAACATTTAGCTTATAATACAAGGCAAGATAAAATGCAAACGTAGACCTGGCCGTAGACGAACATCCTGGCTTAAGGACCTTCGCCAGTGGTTCAACATGACAAGGTCACTACTCACTGATTAGGGCAGCGGTAAACTAAATTCAGTTAGCCTTAATGATTGCCAACCTACAATAGGAGATGGCACTATTATTTTCAGTTAAATAAGTAGTTAAAAGGTAAAGGACTGTGGTTTTTCATACTTCGTCAAGAACAATAGGTGCAACAATTACTAAAGATTATAATTACAACTTATTTAGAGTGGACTAATGTTTATTTTATCAACTGAAATACCTTTACCTAAAGAGTACTTACCTACTACCTACATACATAATGTGTTTTAACTTGTAATAGGAAAAATCATTTTGTCAGTAAATACCTAATGTAGTTGCGCTACATTCCACCAATCGAGACCTAGATAATAACGACGAGAATGCACATAATTATATTATTATTTAGTATATATCGCGTTGTCGGGTCTAAAGCAATGAAATTTTCAATATACATCGCATAAAAAACGCAATATTACGTGCGGAAAAACAATTGGCGCTCACCGGCTATAAAATAAATAATCGAGACCTTAATAAAATAAAATTAAAATCGATTTTTAGAACCCATTAGGTTTTATTGAAGTATTTCAACTCTATGGTTTCCTTTTTAGAAAAAGTAGGTATATTAGATACAGATAGATTTTTGCACTGTAATGCTGTCCGCCTTGGCACACACTGTTCAACAAAAGCATGAAACAAACAATTTACGAAAACAATAAGAAACGCTATTCAAAAGCATGAGATAATATCAGCATCACATCTCTCATAAACGTTTACCGTTCAAGAATAACTGCATTTATACTCTATCCATAGTACATACTCTATTAGGATAACTCTAAGTGATCAGAGGTACAAACTTAGCTCAAGAGAGTTGCAAAATTCTATGAATAAGAGTACCTAAGTACGTACGTTTGCATATTATTAAATAACTATGCCTACTAATATGACTTATCCTTAAATGGAAATAGCATTTTCATCTACATTCTAGTGTCGATAATAATTAAGTAATAAAGTGGTAATAAATCTAGTAGAAACATTATGAAATAAAATTTATTAAAGAAGTGAGTAGGTGGAATGAATTATTTTCATGTCATGCGTTTGGTAAAAAATCATGGTTATTTATTTGTTAACTAATATATTTTGTTTCTTGGGGTCATATTTACTTATCTAAAATAGATAAAAAATTAAATTTACCTAGTTACTTTACCTTTTGAGTTTTGCTGCCTAAGACAATTTATGACAAACGTTTGCCATTTTGTTGTGTGGATCATATCTACAATGTCACGTTCAAGGATGAAAAGCTCACGAGATACACCAAAGTAGGTATAAGAACAAAAGCGTAGTTTATTTTGCCCCAGACTGCTGTAGCCACAGGCGTGAGTCATGAATTGTGACGTCACGGGGTGTCGCCGCCGGGGTGGAGGGTAAACACCCCTGTCGCCCGCCCTATGACTCAGCCGGCTGTCGAATATACGGAGATATTGATACTGATATTGGTTTTACATTAGGCCTTGGTTTGGATACAAATATGTAGTTTGTTTGGAGTTTGGACACGCTATAAATTATTGTTTACGACAATTTTTAAATTAAGGTGAAATTTTAAAATTAAATGTTTAACATTTTGAGTAGATAATATTAGTTTTAAGTTGGAGTTGCAAAAAAAAATACTTGATAAAATTCTGTCACATCAGGTCTGAATTCCAAGTAGCGAGCTTCTGTTCACAGAATGCCTAAAATCTTGCCTGTGATGTCTACATTAATATTATAAATAAGTATGGATACAGGTGGTAACTGGTAATCTCAACTAACAATCCCATTCTGGAAATTCTTTCACTCAAAGATAGCTTATAGGCATTATTATAACTAAAATATACCACTCGGACGAATATCTTGGCAAAAG
Source organism: Maniola jurtina (assembly GCF_905333055.1). Lineage (NCBI taxonomy): Eukaryota > Metazoa > Arthropoda > Insecta > Lepidoptera > Nymphalidae > Maniola > Maniola jurtina. The sequence goes on from NC_060032.1 coordinate 10,802,841, forward strand.
CCTGTAAGTACATTATATGTAAAAATAAAACTGATTTTATGCAAAAAAGAAGCTAGAGATTACATTTATTTGCCAAGAAAAAATAAGCAAAATCGCTACATGGAGCAATTTACAGGTAATTATTAATTCCTTGACAGTCTCACGTAGGGACTTTACTATCAATAAGTAAAAGTGTTGGAAAGCAACTGAGAAAGTGACATTACGATACGACTTTTAATGATCGGTAATGTATACACGACGCCGATATTATATTTAATGGAATGGATCCAATGCATAATTATGTTATAATAGTAGAGACGGAGGTGCCATGAATACAAATTTTAAGTGGCTATAATGTCTTCTGCACGTGTATCATCATCATCAGCCCGTGGACATTCACTATTGGACATAAGCCTTGCCTTAAGAGCGTTATCACACCCGGTCCTCAGCCTTCTTCATCCAGCCACTTCCCGCCATTTCTCTCTATATATCGTATATCTCTTTATATTGTCGATCCATCGTGCTGGAGGCCGACCCACACTATGCTTGCTACGCAGTCTCCACTCTAGTACATTTTTAACTCCAACGGCCATCGTCTCTACGACAGGCATGGCCTACCCACTGCCACTTCAGCTTGCTAATGTTGTTGATTCGTTTGGGATATGTCAGTGACCTTAGTTCTCCCGCGGATCTCACGTGCACGTATATTATGCAAGGGACATAATATTCTGGCTAAAAACTACACAATTTATTTTCTCGAATTCGTAGACATAATAATTCAATTGATTCTTAGAAATAAGGATTGTATCATAACAAAAATTGTCCCTTTTACCTTAACACTAGTTGCATGCATGTTGGGTAGACTGTCGCTTGATTAATAAATATTTTACTCTATTTTAATAGGAGCGGACATACCCAATTTCCAGTGTTGAAATTTTCGCAGTTCAAATATCGCATGGACTCTGGACATTAAAAATTCTGCACAGGTTGTGAAAGTCGCCTACAACAAGATCACCATATGAAAACTATGCCAGACAGTGATTACATAAGGATATCGATTGCTTGCACAATTTAATTAATAGTTTGGCGATTAATGCACGGCCAACCTGCCTTTATTGCCGGTTTATCACGAATATGTACACCTGTGAATGAAAACCATTCTTTCACATTAGTGAGAATCAGATCATTGCTCGTTTATCATCGAGATATACTAACCTCATAAAGTACGCCTATAATATTTTCCAAAATGTCTGCTTACTATCTTCCAATGTCTAGTTTTTATTTTAGTAGCTTACATTGTCCAAGATATTATTTAAATTCATATTCAAGACTTAAAATATAGTAAAAGCATAATAATAATATTAAAATAATAAAATATAATTATTATATTATTGTTTTTTTATGTAATTTTAATTACGATTATTTTAACGAAAAAACAAATGACATATTTCTTGTTTTTGTCTGTAGTTATGCGTTATCAGTGAGGAACGTTATGTGATTCAATCCTTATGGGTAATACTTAACGATATAACTTTGTTACAAATGAATCATATCCTGTAATTGTTTTATTTTATCAAAGCTATTGAGCATTTCTAAAATCATTATTGCAGCGACACTTAAAGGGCATTAGGAAGAAAACACTCAGGTAAAGAATAATATAGTAGTCGACACCGCTCTAATTGATATTTAATTTCAAGAGTTATTATTAAATTCTTTGGTCTGTTCTAGCAAAAAATATGTAGAATGTTGCTTTCGGAGCGGAACTATTAGAGAATTAAGTAAAAAAAATGGAACTATACTCAGTAAAGGGGACTAACTTGAAAAATCGTAAATGTAGCACATTTTTCGTGACGATGACAATTTTTATTATTTATTTATTTATTTTTATTTTTCATGCACCAAAATTGTAGTTGCGTTATAATAAATTAAGTTTCATTGGAAATACAATTTACAATAGCTCCATCGATTACCACAATAAAATGTCTCATGATTTTAAAATTTTATTTTGCTGGTCAATTTCTTACTGTGTCATGAGTCATGACTCATAAAGATTGTTGGTTATGAGATGTTTATTACAAACCCTTGAATGCAGTCATTTTTTAATCGGCACTTTGGTCAGTCAACCCAAATAAATGCCACCTAAGTATTCCTAATAAGTCAAATTTTTGCATTTTTTACTCCCAAAATAGCACCCTATTCATATATAAGTGTAAATTAAAAATTTATAACACCCCCGACAAGTGAAGTTACAGTAACTAGAAAAGACCGAAAAGACCTGATAACTTTCAAACGGCTGAACTGATTTTCTTGGACTATTCCGCGCCTACGATCCAAAGTATCAGAGTTTTCCAAAACATCATTTTCAAATAAATAATTATGTATCAAGGCAACGTCCATCTTGACAGCTTGACATTTGTCAATTGACATAATATTAAGAACCTAATGGTTATGTAACCTTCTTTTCTACAAGAAAACTAGAAAAGAGCTGATAACTCTTAAACGGCTGCACCAATTTTTTTGGATTATAGCTAAGAACACTCTCGATCAAGCCACCTTTCAAACAAAAAAAAGTAAATTAAAATCGGTTCATTCGTTTAGGCGCTACGATGCCACAGACAGATACACAGATACACAGATACACAGATACACAGACACACAGATACACAGATACACAGATACACACGTCAAACTTATAACACCCCTCTTTTTGGGTCGGGGGTTAAAAATGAGCTAAGTAAGAAATATGATCTCATATTATATAAATGCCCTTACGACATGTTGATAATTCGAAAGCATAAAAGTGAAAGCACTTGCACGGGGTACACATACTCGGACCTACCTTATAAGCATATTTCTTGAAGCGTTACAAATTGCAAAAATTACAGTATCAACAACGCTTATCACCAATCTTCAAAGCAGTCAATCAATCTCTTCACTATTATTATGTGACTATTTTGTTCCCACGTGGCGTGTTTTCTGGAGCTTAAATATTATAATGTGTAAATATGTACCTACTTTGGTATACAAGCAATTATAAGAATAAGTACGTATTAAGCTATATTTTTATATCCAAATATTAAAGTTTGTGCCAGATTACTAAAGTAGGTGTTATTATTAGTACTTACTGGATCGTAAACACTGGAGCGATGTTAAGATAAAGTTCCATTTATTAATTGTCAAGTACAGAATCACCAGAATTCAAAAAAGCCATAAGCCGCAAGACCGCTGCGTGTGGAAGTTCCTACGAGAAACCTGAATGTCCAAAAGTGGGCGCCTATCGGTTGATAATGATGATAGTTAACACATAAAAATTTTATACCCCGAATATATCCACTTTACCAAGTATACTTCTTATAGTATAATATACCAAATAGATAAATGTTTATTTAATAATATTTTAAACCTATTAGCGACAGTCTGCAAAATCTTGTGAAAGCAACATTGTCCTCAAATGGGCAAGTGATAAAAACTTGTGGAATTCCCTAATGAGATGCTGCTAGGCATTGCTTGCGGTTCATACACATCTCATACGGGAAGCGCGTCATTTGCTATGAGGTATTTTAAAGTGGTATGAAACTTTGAAGAAAATGTAACACAAAAACTTCGTCAGACACTTACTAAAGTAATATTATAAGCAGGATTTTTTACTATACAGTGTACTATGTACTATGTGTCTGTTAATCATATAGTTAATAAATCGAGATCGAGAGAGATCGATAATAATCCATACTAATATTATAAATGCGAAAGTGTTCTGGCTTTTCACGGCCCAACAGTTGAACCGATTTTAATGAATTTTGGTACAGAGTTAGCTTACATCCTAGGGAAAGACATGTGCCACTTTTTATCCCGTAAAATCAAAGTGTTCCCATGGGAATTATAAAAAAAACCTAAATCCACGCGGACGAAGTCGCGGGCATCATCTAGTACAATATAATTAATCAATAAACCTAATATAGTTTAGTTAGTGTAGCTATTATCTGCTCAGTTCCAACTTCCAATACAAAATGTTTCTGCACTTAGTACGAGTAGCAGCAGTTATTTCCAGAGAACAATTCATTACTTACTGCGTATTACTAATGAAGTTATACATACTTGCACATGTCTTAGATTTTTTTCAAAGACGTGCACGATTCTCTCTTTCAAGTCGAGTAATAAATTAGAAGTAATGTACGCTTTTCACTTCACGTGATTTATAAGCAATTTTTAAATTTTGTTAGTGTAAAAACTATTGGATTGTCAAACTTTCTTAGTATTAAGTTCGTAAGTATGGGTTAAGTAGTTTTTAAAATACTACTAAAACGGATATTTTATATTTCCCCTTCACCGTAAAAAATATTTGTAGATTAGGTACTTTGTGGTGACGCGGACGATGATGTTAATGTTTTACTTTCCAAGTTTATCTAGATAGGTTACATCCCTGAGAAAATTCGTTTTCACACAAAAAACTCTGAAGTAAAGTACCGTGTACTTTTTATCAAAACTATGTTTAAGCCTTAGCCAGATTCTGTGGTACATCGTATTCGTCTCCGGGGTGCAAAGGCCGTACTGATCATATCCGTATCATGCTCACGATCATTTGGTAGGAGGCGTTGGTGAATCTTATCTTTAAATAACTCACGATCCACGTTCGACAATTGCATATCCGACATACGGATCAAAATAATCCAAATGTGAACCTATCCAAAAACTCCACGATACGCGACCGAGCCCCACTGTATACATACATCTGTTATATTTGTAGCCCTGCTCATATTTTACAGTGGCTCCTTCATTACAACAGGTACCATTCTCTACTCGCGTTGAATCTCCCTTTAGGCTTTTAAAGCCGGGACCCTATTACGTGGGAAGAAACGCGAGGCGCGGGTGTATTGTGTTGAACCTGGATACAATATAAAAACTTTTTGTCATTGCATTGCTCATTGTGCGCACAAAGGACGTGTATCCTGTCATCAGTTTTGTTCATACTGTGTAAAACAACATAAAAAAGATAGAGGTAGAGTAGGTCTACTTTGTTGTCTGTCTGCCTGTCGTGTCTGTCAAGAAAATCTATAGGGTACCTACTTCCCGTTGACCTATAATCATGAAAATCGGCAGATAGTTGTAGGTCTTATAGCAAGTAAAGGAAAAAATCCGAAAACCGTGAATTTGTGGTTACAGCACAAAAAAAAATTAATGTGTTATAAGTGTGTTATACCTACGCTAACTTGATAGCAATGCAGTCAGAATAAAAAACTATTTAAAATAACTAAAGTAGGTATATCTTAGCTAAAGAGAGAGAGGTAAACAGTTTTTCTACTGATAAGTTCTGTGTAAATAAAAATATTGTATCATTATTTGAACAGACATCACTCAAACTGCATCAGATAACCCATAGATAAGCACACACCTACTTGTACCTATCTCTGATGTGCCGATTCTGTTTTCTTAGTCCGATGTGTCGAAAGTGTTTTAGATCAGTACAAGTGTAAATTAAAAATTTTCAACACCCCCCACAAGTGAAACATCATTTTCAAATAAATAATTATGTATATCTAGGCAACGTCCATCTTGACAGCTTGACATTTGTCAATTGACACTTGAATATTATGAACCTAAGGGTTATCTAACCTTCTTTTCTACAAGAAAACTAGAAAATAGCTGATAACTTTTAAACGGCTGAACCAATTTTTTTGGATTATAGCTAAGAACACTCTCGATCAAGCCACCTTTCAAACAAAAAAAAGTAAATTAAAATCGGTTCATTCGTTTAGGCGCTACGATGCCACAGACAGATACACAGATACACAGATACGTCAAACTTATAACACCCCTCTTTTTGGGTCGGGGGTTAAAAACAATCGCCAATGCTCAAGTTGTTGTTTTTCACGCATGATAACTATTTTTCAAGCAAAATCGTAGATAAAATGAGTAATTTGAAAACCTTAAGGCTATCCTTGCCAACGATCTCCCGTCGATTTCCTACGTATGATATTATTGTTCTTATCTCTATCTGCCCTGGTTCGTGCATTCTCGGTTCCTAGATCGGTACATTTGTGATAACCAAATTTCAAATTGCTGTGATTGGCTGAATTTACCATGTTCTTGCTGCGACAGTGAGTTTGAGCCACTAGCGGAACAATGTTAGCCGGTCAGAAATGATTGCAATTAGTCAACCTGTTTGACGTCCGTGTTCTGTTTTCGATTACAAAAAAGAAAAAATTGTTGTTGCAATCATCAATTTTAGCAAATAGTGAAAGAGAGTCGGCCAATCAGAGGTCACAACTACCGTCACACTTTCTGTCACACTATGGCAGTAGGCATACCGAGTAATGAAAACAATTTTTCATTCTGTCTAGGTCGAAGTAGGGTTGCCACCTGGCTCTTTTTGATTTACAGGCTACCACCATCAAAAATACGGGGTTTAGATTTGAAGAAATTTGAAATTTTGAAGTATTTGAAGAATATATATATAGGCGGTGTTTCTCTCTGAAATGCATGGAAAGCCTATTTAGATATTTCAGTTTATTTATAAGTTTTGTATTTTTTCTCTGTATGTTGCCGTATCTTGATTGGTGAACTGTGTTTGCAATGTGGTTTTAAATAAAAGATTTATTTATTTAAATAGCTTTTAAAAACTCTTAGTGTTGTAAAGCAAAATGTTATACATTTCATGCATACAATCTTCTCATTTCAACTTAAAATTACATTTAATTTGTAATTCCACCTTCACAGTATCAATACTATGGCCGTAGCCAGGAATCGATTGCGGGAGAGGTTTTATTAGGGCCGGAACTGAATCCTGTCATGAGGAAAAAACATTCGCTCAACTTTATGGGCTAATTACCTGGTTAGTGGAATTTCGCCTTTCAATTTGACAGTGAGATAAAATACAACAATAAAAAAGCGCGAGCGCAGTGAGCGTAAGTGTTTTTGGTTCAATACAGAAAAAATTAAAATGAAAGGGAAACGAGTGTAGCCATAGCAAGATTTTATTTTTAAAGCTTCCTATCCATACTAATATTACGAATACGACAGTATATCTATTTGCCTATCTATTTGTTAACCTTTCACGGCCCATCTTCTTTACCAAAATTTTGGTACTTACTATTCAGAGGTAACTTGCATCCCAGACATTTTTTTTAGGCGGCTTTTTAGCCCGGAAAATCCCCCACGGAATTTTTAAAAATCTAAATTCATGCAAACGAAATTGCGGGGTTTACACCAAGTAATCGAAATTCAAAGCGCGAGTGAAGTGAGCGCGAAATGTTTGATATATTTCCAAAAAAAAATTGGTAAGCAAATGCAAGAAATAGTGTAAGTATTATTTTAGGCTTAGGTTTTTGACGGCTTCCCAGGCGCAGTCGCCATTTCGAAATTTCTGGTCTGGTGGGAGGCTTCGGTCATGGCTAGTTATATGGTTAGTATGGCCCTAACGGCCAAGAAATTAGACTGCATCATCACTTACCACTAGAAAAGATTAAAGTCACGGGCTAACTTGTATAAAAAAAGGCTTACATCCTCAAACCAAGCCCCGCCGCCTTGGCTACGACCATGATCAATATCGAGTGGGTTTCGGCTACGCATTGCCGCAAAAGGAAAATATTCTTTCTACTGGACATAACGTCAGTGTTTGATTTCGCCAGCCAGCTCCTGCTGAATTTGTAAAAAACCGGCCAAGTGCGAGTCAGACCCACGCACCGAGGGTTCCGTATTCGGGTATTTTTTCCGACATTTTACTCGAGAAATCAAAAACTGTTATGCATTAAAAAAATATGCATAAAAATAAATAAAAATCTGTTTTAGAATGAACAGGTAAAGCCCTTTCATATGATAACCCACTTGATATATGTAGTTATCTTACTTTGAAAATTGAAAATACTAATATTTGTTCATGAACACATGACAGACGGATAGAAGGACAGATGGACAGACGGACAGACGGAAAGACTGATAGACTGACAGACAACGAAGTGATCCTATAAGAGTTCTTTTTTGCTTTTGAGTTACGGAACCCTAAAAATATTTAGTTTTATTTGCCCCGTATTTTATTTTCATAATTACAGGTTTCTGTATCCTGAAATACGGGGTAACCAGTAAAATACGGGGCCTCTGGCAACCCTATTCGGAAAACACTGTCACATTCAAGTTAATGTCAAATATTTTGTTTTCAATTACAGAAAGCTGCATCAATCATTATTACAATATTTTCTTTGTTGTGATTGGCTGAATTTTTGAGTTTCAGCCAATAAACAGACTGTTTGCCAATTAAACGTCATAACAATATAAATGTCAGAAAGTTTAACCAAATAAAACAAACTTAATGAGAACCTAGTGAGAATGCAAACGGCACACAATTTATAATACATATTATGTTAGTCGTATATAATAGATATTATAGTAGTCGTTCACTTTGGTAATAGTCAGATTGTCATCAGTAAAATTGATATTGGTCGATGTATCGTAAATTATTGTTTCGGTGACAAATATTTTTATTATCTATTTATCTTTGAACAGAATGGAATAGAATGAAATGGAATGGAATACAATGATAAATTTTTATTCCTGTAAACTTTTAGGTAAACTTCAAAGTGTTTTTGGATGGTCAGAAAAATTTACCACTGGTTCGGAATGCCGATCCTACGTTTTCTAGGGTTTCGTACCTCAAAATGAAAAACGGAACTCTTATAGGATCACTTTGTTGTCTATCTCTCTGTCTGTCGTGTGTGTCAAGAAAACCTCTAGGGTACTTCCCGTTGACTCAAAACCATGAAATTTGGCAGGTAACCTAACTGCGTAATTTTGGGTAGTTTTTTTAATCGATAAAGAAAGTTTGCGACATTGTTCAATAAAAAATTTGGATTCCAACTCCTCAACCCTGATGTTGCAGGGGACCTGACTACTAAAGCTAATGGGATTTAAAAAGTGTCGATTATTAATTGATATTGAAGGTATCTATACCAAATAAACACTTTGTCGTTGACCTCAACCCTGATGCTGTAAGAAATTGCATTCCTAAATCCTGGTGATCCCTCGGGATTTGAAAAGGATCATCCGTTTAAATATTCTTACGTGATACAGAAACAAGTTGCATCCCGGGGACGGGCTATTACGGAGAGGCAACTTTTGTTCTGGGAAATGAAAGGATCGGGATTTTTAAAAACCTAAATCCACGCGAGCGAAGCTGCGGGCATTAGCTAGTTGTAAATATATTTAGAAGCTACTATAAGATAATAGATAAGGTACTTATTTCCTTATATTTTTATTGTATGGCAGCGCGCGGTTTTAAATTATAAATTGCACGTCCTGTCCTTTTCTGTAATACATTTTTTTCTCAATATCTACCGCTTTATCTCATAGCAAGAGTCCGTAAGACATAATACAGTGAAAATAAGCAAAATATACAATTTTTGCAGTTTCCACGTCAGTACCTGTCGAATTTTTCTAACAGTGTAAGCAGCAGAGCTGAGTTTACCATCAAGTGTTGATATGTGGGTGTTCCATAGAAGCTTTGCATCTAACATTATACCGAGAAACACGGGGTTCTCCTTTATTTTCAACATATGATTATTTATCAATGAATTTATGTCATTTAAGGTCCTGGTATTGGGCAGTGTGAATTCAACACACTTAGATTTCTTTGCATTTGGAAGTAAATTGTTAGCAATAAATCAGAGAGTGACCTGTGATATGGCATTACATATAGTATACATTGTCAAAAATTATAATATTAAAGCTGTGCGTATTGCGTGAGGAATAGGTTGCAAGAGAGTTGCAACTTGCAGGGTTTGATGCATGCGCTATTGCCAGCAAACATGAGACATATTTTTATCTACAGGCAACGTCTGAGTAGGTAACGCATACGTCTAACGCAAGTTGAAATGTACCAGTGTATTTAGTTAGACCTATCGACAAGTTTGGAGTTGGGTGCAGTCTAAATGTGGCCCGTGTGTTTAGACTGTCAATTTCTGTCAGTTTCACGTGTCGTCCCCCGCACTTCACCACCCCGCTTGCACAAATCGAGACAGCACGAAATTTTCAAGATTTCTGGGTGTAATTTCTGGTTTTCGTAGTTCCCACATAATTATAACAATATAAAATATATAACGATAATTTTTTTACTACATAATATTCATTAAATTTTCTAGGTCTGTGGTTTTTCCAAATTTCATTAAATTGCTTCGTTGTCTAGAAAAACGAGCACAAAGTTGGGCCTTTTTTTAAAGAAAAATACAAATCTTTGAGCCCCTGTAATTTTAAAACTACATATTTTTAGAAAAATCTAAAACACCACAGACACAGATATTAGTTTCTAGACTATGTCTGCAAAATTTCATGGACTTTGGTTGCTTAGTATTCAAATGAAATGGGAACTACGATTGTATGGAGTAAGTGACGGAGAGAGCTCTGTTAAAACTTGTATGAACAAAAAAATAAAAATTAAAAACCCATAACATACATATTACGTGTAGAGAAACAAGTAGAATTTCAATTACATAAGTACATATATTAATGCTAAATCCAACTGCCTATATTCAAAGAAAATTAAGAGAAATAATTGTTGCTAGAATGTAGAAAAAAAAAGACCTTTTCATTTTTCTGGTAGAGATCCAAAATTACATTGCTTTTAGTGGAATAACTAGTCAATATCACCCCAAGTCTTAACGAATGGGGTCTCTGATTGGATTACTTAGCACGAAACTCCCCTAACTATAGATCTTCTTAGGGGAACAGGTGATTTTATAGTAAATTGACTATTCCTAACACTTGCTTAAGGTGAAGAAACGCTACCATAGAGAACGAATAAAATAATTAATATATAACGAACCCGAATAAGGCATTCCGATCCAGTGGAAAATTCTTGTGACGATTCAAAAGCACTTGTAAAACTCTATTTTTACCACGTCCAAGAGTATTCTAGAATGCAGTTGTTGTGATTATAGTAGGTATCACAATATTTGAATCAAGAAACCTTGCTAAATAATGTAATATTATCAGAAATACTCCAAGATAACTCCAGGCAAAATTGTGCCACTTGCACACAGGCTTCTTTTAAAATTCTTTATTTGACCAAATAATAGTTGTACATAATTCCACTTCCTGAACTCCTGACATCCTGAAACTCTCTTGAGTTTATGTGGATGTTGCACATTTTATAGATATTGATTAGAGATTATGAATGATAGTTAATTTATTTTTGCCAAATTTCTATTAGTTATCTGGGGAGTGTAATTGGTAGTGAAATAGCAAACAATTAAACGCGGTTTTTGTCGGTGCTCGATTTGTCGTGTAGTTTTTTTCTCAGTGCATGCGACTCCAGGCCCTCTCCCAGTTGGCTAAAGATCAATTTAAAAACAGCTTCAATTAACACCCATGTATAAAATGTGAGTCTAGAAAATAATTATATAGGGTAGTTATTAGAAGGTAGTTAAAATAGTACGAGAGAACTTAATGATTTTAACTAACAGGCAACGCCGATCAAAAATATATAGTGAGGGATTAACGAATTACATACATTTCTGTATGTAATTAAAACACATAAGTAGTTACAATAAATTCACTAGCCTATCAGACGTCGCGTCGCAGCTATGTATGTATATAAAATTATTCTAACATTTCTTATAGTTAAGGAATTGTTTTATACTTGCGTGTTACTATTTACTAATAATAAATAATCCCAACTTATAGTAATAAATTCCATTAAATACGTTTGCTGAATTATGTACGATATCGATTGATAATTTTATGTTCATAAATTAGTACAATCTATAATGTTGTTAATTTTTCATCGTCACGCAAATATCTACTTATGTAGTTAGCAAAATAAGCTCACTCTATACCTACGCATATTTTTAAAAACTTAAAATATGTAAACGTATGATCAGCTCAGTAGCTTTACATCAGTCATTGGCAAGATCAGGTTTCAGACTAGAATTACTGGTTGCAACTGTGTGGAATTATGTTTATTATTAGATTAAACATTCACAACCTGTTTTTCAAATCGATTTTAGTATAATTATGTTTTCCCCTCTATCTTCAGTCCTACGTTTGCGAAGAGCATTGATAGCTATAAAACAAAATAAGTACTACGTTACATAATAAGTACAAGTGTAAATTAAAAATTTATAACACCCCCAACAAGTGAAGGTTACAGTAACTAGAAAAGAGCTGATAACTTTCAAACGGCTGAACCGATTTTCTTGGATTATAGCTAAGAACACTCTCGATCAAGCCACCTTTTAAACAAAAAAAAACTAAATTAAATTAAAATAGTTTACTGAGCTACGATGCCACAGACAGATACACAGATACACACGTCAAACTTATAACACCCCTATTTTGGGGGTTAAAAATACAGTAAAATTTGTCTCATGGTGTGACGTGTCACGTGCCTCAGATTGAGGCAGGGTCTCTACTGCCGTGGGTCGAGGCTATGCCGCCTCTTCGACAAGCGGCTGTCTCTAGTGGATATAAATTACGAATACGAAGCTTATGACAATGATTTATCTTTATCAAAGCGCTAAGTTACGTAGTTTCCAAATCGGACAGCAGACGCTATCACAGGTTGTATAACAACATATAAAATTGTAAATTCTTATAACATAAGCCTTCCTAACTTTCAAACGATCGCTTTAACACGAATAATGGCCGGCAGCCATTCAAAACATGTTGCCTTGGAATCGTGATTGAATTGCGATCGTGATTCGCATTTGACTGCATTTGCGGGCAGGTACCTACCTACCCACTTTGTCTTACTACTGTTTTGATGGCAAACCTGTTTTTACGTGTCACTATTCGATTTCAATCATCTTCATTTTTAATAATGTATGCACATAATGTCCTCTCTATCATATCATACCGTGCGGCTGGCTCTCTACATTTTTGTTTTATGCATTTGAATTTGTACCTAAGTAAAATCAGTATTTCATTATTTCACACGATTACAACAGGAAGTCAGGAAGCTGCTGGTTGCTTGTATAAAAGATATTAAAGTGCATGAGACCGGTCTGCCCGCGAAATTCAAATTTAATTTAGGTTTTCGCAATTTGTAAACTAATACGACAAAGTAGGCTTATTTTGACTGCAAAACAAGTTACCAAGAATAAAATATAGGTTAACGCAAGAAATTTTGAGATGAGTTATGACTTATGACTGATTTATGACACTGTAGGACTTCTCAAAAAAAAAAACAGTCGGTACCCAGTATTGCCAGTAGGTATTTATAACTTACCTACTATCGTTCGAGCTCGAAGCAATATCAAATGACGTAGGTACCCATAATATATCGACGGTGGCCGCTAACAATGATTCATATTTAACCAAATAGCCAATTATGATGTGTCGTTCTCGAAATCGGTTTATGCGTTTACTTTCCAACGGCGCGCTTGCATTTTTCCACGAGAAAGCGGAAACGCGCGTGTCTCAACAATGGCGCGGGGCTCGCAATGTGCGCCTGCGCCACATTCTGTACACCTATTGTAATATTATTCTAAGAAATGACGCTAAAGCCTCAGTCACACAGAGTTAAATCCACTTATAATTTCCACCGGTAGGAAAATCGCTCCGTGTGACAATGCACTCGCTAAATTGCACTGCTACCAAAAATGCCGCGCCGCTAGAGAACTCAGCAATGTTATTTTTTTTGGTCATTCGCGGGCGATGGAAAGAGCTATCCTTGAACTTTCATGGTCAAATCAGAAATGAAAAGACCTGTAGGAGAACCAGAGTAAGCGACATGGCTCAGTGGGTTGCGAAGCTAAAGTGGCAATGGGCGGGGCACATAGTTCGAAAAACCGATAGACGTTATGGTCCCAAGGTGCTAGAATGGCAACCTCGCTCTAGAAAGCGCAACACTGGAAGACCCCTCACGAGGTGGACAGACGACAACAAACGAATCGCAGAGAGCCGCTGGATTCAGGCGGTGCAAGACAGTGGCGTGTGGAAGTCCTTACAAGATACGATTACGTCCAGCATTTTACGTCTTTTACGTCTTAACGATGATGATAATGAGTATGAAATACAATTAATGATATAGTATTTTTTATTACAAGGTGCTGTATTATATCTAATAGCTCAATATAATAGCACGAAGGAACATTTGGCAGCGTTCGAAGCGTCAGACAGGCGCCGCAACGATTACAAGAGGCCTCTGTTCTGTACCTACTTCTCAATGTGAACAGTGTAACTCCATTTACCCCTCGGTCGATCAACCACGACATCCAATCAAATGCGTCATATGGTTTTTTGTTCTACTATATTGTAATTTTCCTTCAGCATATTAAGATCATTTATAGGTATATCTAAATCTGTTTTAGGGGGTTAAAAAGAGGTAATTATAGTCACTATTGAAATATTCTAAAGACCTGTCCCGTACGTAAAAAACGTAAAGTCTTAAGAATGCTTCAAGTATAAAGCTATACCTAAGTTGTTTATGTTAATGCTATGTACTTAATAAAATTTTGTTGGAAGCGAAAATCATTGATATATAAAAAAAATTACAAAGCATGGGAAATAGTGGCAGGCAGTTTGAAAAGTTAACCTTATCGTTATAATAGGAACAATAGAAGTGAGCAGCAGTAGGCAGATGCACATAATTTCACAGTTGAGTGGAAACGGAACCGGTCAGTGGGGTCGACCGCAGCAGGTGTAGCGAGCATTTCTCGTCATGACGCTCACTGCGAAACGTACTTCGACGATGTTCTTTCTTCTAAATACACATCTCTAAAGTGTCTAGGGATCAAGTTCAATTTTAACTACATATAAAAAACAAGTGTAAATTAAAAATTTATAACACCCCCGACAAGTGAAGGTTACAGTAACTAGAAAAGAGCTGATAACTTTCAAACGGCTGAACCGATTTTCTTGGATTATAGCTAAGAACACTCTCGATTAAGCTACCTTGCAAACAAAAGAAACTAAATTAAAGTCGGTTCATTAGTTTAGGAGCTACGATGCCACAGACAGATACACACGTCAAACTTATAACACCTCTCTTTTTGGTCCGTGGAAGTGAGAGGATATGTTGTAAAAGGAACCTACTGTCAAAATTTGTTCCTAACCTCAGCCGTATAGCCTTTTAGGCTGTGCGTTGATAGATCATTCAGTCAGTCAGTCAGGACAAATTTTCTTAGAACAGACGATAATATTATTTCAGCAGCAGCCACCAAATTAGTTACGCAAATCATTAACTCATCCGTAATCGCGTAAAAGTTAGTAAAAGAACGCAACGTTTCGCCATTTTGATTTAAAATGCACTTTCAAACTTTTGGAGCGGATAAAAATTATATCATTTAAGTATTTACTATGTTAATTTTAGCCACATAATAAGTAGGTAATATAAATTATAATAAATTAACACTTTCTTAAAACTCTTTCTAAATTTTGGCGGTTAATTCGGTTAATGGCGGCTATGACCGAAGTGGCAAAAACGACTGGCATTCCAAGTGGTATCTCAAAATAGAACGATCGACAATAAAAAGCGTCCTATATAAAATCTAAGATTCCATAACACAAAACAGCAGCACATTTAAAATCAGCATCACTGAAACATCTGTTATTGAAATTATTTACTACTTCCATACATAACAACTCGTAGCTATTAAAAATTCAAAAAATCACTTTGGTAACTAGCTATCGTAAACAAGCTCAAGAGTACTAAATACTAATCAACAATATAAAGTTCAATTAACTGCGGAAATTAATAAATAATCAATCTATCTGTAATCTGTCAGCTTAATTAAGCAGTTACTTAGCGACATTGTTAATTGTCAAAAACAAAAACGATTTTTGACAAAATATATAGGTTACCTAACAAAGTTGCTAAGTAACCCGATCACCGATCAATAGAATTACAGATAAGACTGAAATTAAACCCCGACTTTTATTCTTAAAACGAAGCAAAGAAACATAACGTTGAGTCTTTTTATGATATTCATATGTCAAAAAAAGCTCGAAATCAGTGGCATGTATTGCACGCAGATCAGGGGGCACGGCAGTGCCCCCGCCAAGACGAGCCAAATGGCGGCCGGGGCGCTACGTACCTTTTTCTCGAAGTGTTTCGCCGTATTTTCGACCCGCCATAACTTCGGTCTGGATAACGTTAGAAAGCTGAAATTTTCAATATAAGGTGTCCTCAGCAAATTTACCAAATATACCAAGTATCACATATCTAGCTTTTATGGTTACAGATTTATTGATACCTAAAATACGCCGATTTCGTCCCTCACTGATGATCATCAAAACCTCTACTCAAAACCTCTAAGGTACTTCCCGAAGTCCTAGAAGGCTGAAATTTGGTATGTAGACTAGAAATTGACAACAAACTACAGGAAAATTAAGAAATTGGAAATGCCCCCCCTCTACGCCTCTTATGGGTGAAGCAAATCTGTAAATTCTGTCGCTAGAATGCTGATATTTTCAGGATAAGATGTCCTTGGCAGATTTATTAAACGCATTGAGTATCAATTGTCTAGCTTTTATAGTTTCAGATTTATTGACAGTCAAAACTTCTAGTCTGTAATTCTAGGGTACTTCCCGAAGTCCTAGAAGACTGAAATTTGGTGTGTACACTAGAAATTGCATACAAACTACAGGAAAATTAAGAAATTCAAAATTTTCCCCCTCCACTCCCACGTATGGGGGAAGCAAATTATTTGTAAAGTCTATCGCTAGAATGCTGATATTTTCAGGATAATATGTCCTTGACAGACTTATCAAACGTACCAAGTATCAATTCTCTACCTGTTATGGTTTCAGATTTATTGCCATTCAAAACCCCTCTAGTCAAAAGTTCTAAAGTACTTCCCTAAGTCCTAGAAGACTGAAATTTGGTATGTAGGCTAGGGATTTCATTCAAACAACAGGAAAATAAACTTTTCCCAGTCTGTACATTTAAAAAATGTGTTTCCTGAAGTCCTAAAAGACTGAAATTTGATATATCTGCTTTAAAATTGAGTTGCAAGATTCCACCCAAACAAACATAGTTACATACATTGCAAGTGGAATAAAAGCTTTTAAAAAAAGAGGTAACGATAGAGAGCGGGCCATGAAAATGATGTAGGTACCTACAAAAAATAGATCCAAAAAAAAAAATCTAGGGCACCTGCCAAAAAGAAATGAAATCCCACCAAAAACATTTCATGTAAAATGTTGCCAAGACTCACAAGTTCATAATGCTTTCACTGTTAAAAAGTTATGAGATCTCTAGTAGAGCCAAGCCCCTAGCTGAGCTTAGAATTGCGCTGCCCATGGGACCTATCCCAAGTCCAAAGTATATAGCTCTTAAATGCTCTTGAGTATATCACATTTATAACAATAAAGAACAAATAACTCTACTTACAAGCTCTGATTTTACAAACCCTAAGTCTTGGTTAAAAAAGTACGGCTTGGCCGTTTAATGTTCGTGAAACTATTACATGTCATAACATATTATAATATTAAGGTCATAAGGAATAGTTTGTTCGACAGTTACTAATTTATATTATTCTTCATGATTGTCGCACAAGCTATTCCGGGCTTAAATGTCATATCAGATAAAAGTACCACGAACATTAAACGGCCAAGCCGTCCTTTTTTAACCAAGATTTAGGGTTTGTAAAATCAGAGCTTGTAAGTAGAGTTATTTGTTCTTTATTGTTATAAATGTGATATACTCAAGAGCATTTAAGAGCTATATACTTTGGACTTGGGATAGGTCCCATGGGCAGCGCAATTCTAAGCTCAGCTAGGGGCTTGGCTCTACTAGAGATCTCATAACTTTTTAACAGTGAAAGCATTATGAACTTGTGAGTCTTGGCAACATTTTACATGAAATGTTTTTGGTGGGATTTGATATTTCCTCTTAGTCATATCGAAGAAAACCTATAAATAAACAACGTAGTCTTCACGTAAAGCGAAGTGCTTTGAAAATACAAAAGAAATGTAAATGAAAATGAATAAAAAGCACCGAGGTCAGACGTATGTACAATCCTAACATCTGACGTGTAAATCTAAAGATAGCCTCTTAACCCCACTGCACAACTCATCGAGGATACTTTAAATTCGATATCATAAAAAAACGGAAGAGAAGCCGGTGAAATTGATGAATATGAGTGCATTAAACCCAACCGGACCGGCTCGGTACCTGGGACTAAATGCGTACCGCCGGTTCCCAAACTCTGGGGTTACTTAGTACTTACAGACACGAGAGTAAACAATCCCGTACAGAAAAAAACCGGACAAGAGCGAGTCAGACTCGCGCACTGAGGGTTCCGTACTCGGGTATTTTTTCCAACATTTTGCACGATAAATCAAATACTATTATGCATAAAAATAAATAATAATAGGATGTACCAGGTTAAGCCCTTTCATATGATACCCCACTTGGTATAGTTATCTTATTTTGAAAATTGAAACACATATAATTTTTTTTAATGATGTAACCACAAATTCGCGGTTTTCAGATTTATTCCTGTATTTGAACTATAAGACCTACCTACCTGCCAAATTTCATGATTCTAGGACAACGTGAAGTACCTATAGGTTCCTTGACGACACGACGGACAGACAGACAGACAGACAGACAACAATGTGATCCTATAAGGGTTCCGTTTTTCCTTTTGAGGTACGGAACCCTAAAAACAGAAAGTTTATTTACAGACCAGTCGTAATTCTTATCCATCACAGAGAACCAATTTACATTGTACAGCGTCAGTGGCTATTGTCTAGCCAAAAGATGGAAGTACCACGATAAAAGGTCGGAAAAAAGAAAAAATTATAGCTGCGTTTTGCGTTGCTAATTCCTTGAGCGAGAGCTTTCGCTTGTTTTTCAAACTTGAGGGAGAATTAAAATTTTAAAGTTACACCATAAATACTAATTTTGAGACGCCTGGTGGTTTGGATAGTTTATAGCAAAACCCGAGGTAAATGCATTTGACGATTCAAAACTAGGTACTTGGAAGTTTATTTTAATAAAAATTCTTTCTATTTCTATTTAAAAAAGAAAATTGTGGTGTGAAATAAAAGCGATTTGCTAACTCTGATAGGGATTCGGGCAGCAAGTAGTGCTTGGGACCTTTTAAATGGGTACTGGGCAGATTGGGTTACTGCAGGTCATAGAAGGATAAAAACACTGCTTATCCGGGTTGAAGTAGCTCAAAGCTCATTTATTAATGACCTGCCATTAAATAGATTATTTTACCTAACAAATGCCTACCCTTACGTGTACCTGTGTACGAATCTTATACACATCACTGCCTGCATAACTACCCTCAATAAATCCAATCTATACTAATAAATAAAATTGGAGTGTCTGTCTGTAATTTCGAAATAACTACCTCATATTAAGCTCATAGGGTTATTTGAACGATACCTTAACTGAATCACACGTTTTTAAAATTTTTGTGTGTCTGTCTGTTTGAAAAGGCTAATCTTTGGAACGGCTGAACCGATTTTGACGGGATTTTCACAGACAAGTAGAGGATTGACCAGGGTGTAACATAGGCTACTTTTTTAACCGACTTTCAAAAAGGGAGTTGTGTTTTTCTACCTATGTACACCGAAATCTCTGAGATTTCTGAACCGATTTGCGTAATTTTTTTTAAAATATGCTGATAAGTATAACATCAACACACCCAACTCAGTGGCTATTATCACACAGTAAACATTGTTCTTTTTCTTTGTGGTTCGGTTTAATTTCGGTTTGTGGTAATAACTCGAAACGTGATAGGTACTAATGCATTAAAGTGAAATAAAGTACGACGTAAGAGGGCTCATGTGTACTCAAGTTCCTAGTATTTTCATTTTCGTCATGTCTTACACCTCAAGTCGAAATGTTTTGCACTGGCAAGGCTTCGGATTCAATTGGGAGTTTAGTCACGATTCGATCATACGTGACGCTATGGACGTATAGACGGAATGACGTGTGAACATTGTTATGAGGTTTATGTCTAACGTTCAAATATGCATTGTTAGTTCCATTCTCGGTTTATTAACACACAAATCCCGACCCATATTATAAATGCGAAAGTGTGTTTGTTTGTTGGTTTGTCCTTCAATCACGCCACAACGGAGCAACGCATCGACTGATATTTTGTATGAGTATAGTTAAAGACCTGGAGAATGACTGGCTACTTAATTTTATCCCGGAAAACCAAAGAGTTTCCACGGGATTTTTAAAAACCTAAATCCACGCGGTCGAAGTCGCGGGCATCAACTAGTGTATGAGATGTAACCAATATACGAGTACGAGTAGTTAGTTATTCTACTTCCCGCATATCATGTATAATTCAAGCCAGTTTAGATCGGACATATCGGTTACAAATTCGTGTATGTATGACGATAAAAAAAGATTTGCATTCGGATTCTAAGTAATATTTTAAATAGGAAAGATTGTTTTTTGGGTATAATTACCTAATTGACAAACTCTAAAACTACTGAACCGATTTTAACAATTCTTTCACCAAGCTGAGTACTTTCCAGAATTACTTCACATAGACTGTGAATTACATAATAACGTAGCTGTACATCTTGGGCAAAAGCTAGTTATCCATAAAGCAGAATGTTGACTCTGCCAGACAGAAATATGAGCTTCGATGCAAATTGCAATAACACGAAAATATAAAGTCTGTTCTTATCAAAATACTTAATTGAACTTGACTAAACACAGTGAACTACAATCGCCGAAGCAATTTGCTAACATTCACCTACGTTTCGAGCATAAGTTAAACAACAAGTGGAAATTAAAAATTTATAACACCCCCGAACAAGTGAAGGTTACAGTAACTAGAAAAAAGCTGATAACTTTCAAACAGCTGAACCGATTTTCTCGGATGATAGCTAAGAACACTCTCGATCAAGCCACCTTTCAAACAAAAAAAACTAAATTAAAATCGGTTCATTCGTTTAAGCGCTACGATGCCACAGACAGATACACAGATACACACGTCAAGCTTATAACACCCCTCTTTTTGGGTCGGGGTTAAAAAACAAAGCCTGTGAAAATTTAACGAGTTCGCGCATATCAAAATCGATACAGAACATAGTGATCCAGAAACATCTATGCAGTTGCCCAGCATTCATTCAAAGGTTTTATGTATAACGTGACTATCAAACGTTGCCTGAACCATACATCTCGCCTCTGAATCACAAAACGAAGCATGCACTTGTATAGTTAACAGGTGACGCATTCAATGCTAGTAATTCGTATGAGGGGAGAAAAGTTCCCATTCTTTATTTGCACGTTTATTCTGAGGGGGAGTGAAGTGCCAAAAATGGCGGAGGTAGATGCCGAGCTGAATTAAGTACTCTGATTTTTAAATCGTACCTAAGTTTTATTACGTTATGTATTATATGCAGAAAGATCACAGCATCGCCACACAGGCCACAGCGTCAAAAGATAGTTAGTCGCCAAGCTATGAGCGAGTATGCGAATGTGTCTGGCAAGTAATCGCCTATCATACTTACTTAAAATAATCCGTGCGCAAACCGCGATTATTTTGATCGCCAAGAGATCGCTGAGCGAGTTTTTAATAGCTCTTGTCAGACGAAGGCCAGCATTGTGCACAGTCAGCGATGAACTATAAATATATTTAAGTATCTCTTTTATTGCCACGAAATCATACATCGATTGTACGTTTCTTGAGCGAGAAAATAGTCGATAGCTAATCGCTTCCTCGTCGGTGGTGGGGCAAGTAGCTTCGGCTACCTAAGTTGCACAGTCGCAGCCACAAATTACCTAAAAATGGTACAATAGTCGCGATGTGGTTGGTATTGACCACACGTCAGCGACTGCAAATAAATGTGGTATGTGTGAATGAAACTACAGGTTTTCATACATTTTTCACCCACATATTTACCGCTGTAATGTGGTTGTGGTGCGTCTGACGCCTTCTGAAAGAACCCAAGTCCATACACGCGAAGGTAGGTGACAAAAGGTTAGTGAAGCCTTTTCAAATTCCTTTCACATAGAAGCCTTGACTCAGTAATTTCGATAAACAGCTGTGTGCGCACAAAAATAGTTTTTATTCGTTTTAATTCGCAACATCGTCCGACGAGGAATTCTCAAGATACTAGTACGCAATCAGTTTTACGAAAAACAACCAACTATTATTTATTATTTGAACCGTTATGTTTTAATTATTCATACGAAGCCGTATCGCAACTTAAGTTCACCTTATTAATCTTCTTAACTACACGAATATGGAATGTTCGCTTTCGCATTTTCCCGCATATATCGAGACTACATCAGGGGGCACGGCAGTGCCCCCGCCAAGACGAGCCAAACGGCGGCCGGGGCGCTACGTACCTTTTTCTCGAAGTGTTTCGCCGTATTTTCGACTCGTCATAACTTCGGTCTGGATGACGCTAGAAAGCTGAAATTTTCAGTATAAGGTGTCCTCAGCAAATTTACCAAATATACCAAGTATCAAATATCTAGCTTTTATGGTTACAGATTTATTGATACCTAAAATACGCCGATTTCGTCCCTCACTGATGATCATCAAAACCTCTACTCAAAACCTCTAAGGTACTTCCCGAAGTCCTAGAAGACTGAAATTTGGTATGTAGACTAGAAATTGACAACAAACTACAGGAAAATTAAGAAATTGGAAATGCCCCCCCTCTACGCTTCTTATGGGTGAAGCAAATCTGTAAATTCTGTCGCTAGAATGCTGATATTTTCAGGATAAGATGTCCTTGGTAAATTTATTAAACGCATTGAGTATCAATTGTCTAGCTTTTATAGTTTCAGATTTATTGACAGTCAAAACTTCTAGTCTGTAATTCTAGGGTACTTCCCGAAGTCCTAGAAGACTGAAATTTGGTGTGTACACTAGAAATTGCATACAAACTACAGGAAAATTAAGAAATTCAAAATTTTCCCCCTCCACTCCCACGTATGGGGGAAGCAAATTATTTGTAAAGTCTATCGCTAGAATGCTGATATTTTCAGGATAATATGTCCTTGACAGACTTATCAAACGTACCAAGTATCAATTGTCTACCCGTTATGGTTTCAGATTTATTGCCATTCAAAACCCCTCTAGTCAAAAGTTCTAAAGTACTTCCCTAAGTCCTAGAAGACTGAAATTTGGTATGTAGGCTAGGGATTTCATTCAAACAACAGGAAAATAAACTTTTCCCAGTCTGTACATTTAAAAAATGTGTTTCCTGAAGTCCTAAAAGACTGAAATTTGATATATCTGCTTTAAAATTGAGTTGCAAGATTCCAACCAAACAAACATAGTTACATACATTGCAAGTGGAATAAAAGCTTTTAAAAAAAGAGGTAACGATAGAGAGCGGGCCATGAAAATGATGTAGGTACCTACAAAAAATAGATCCAAAAAAAAAATCTAGGGCACCTGCCAAAAAGAAATGAAATCCCACCAAAAACATTTCATGTAAAATGTTGCCAAGACTCACAAGTTCATAATGCTTTCACTGTTAAAAAGTTATGAGATCTCTAGTAGAGCCAAGCCCCTAGCTGAGCTTAGAATTGCGCTGCCCATGGGACCTATCCCAAGTCCAAAGTATATAGCTCTTAAATGCTCTTGAGTATATCACATTTATAACAATAAAGAACAAATAACTCTACTTACAAGCTCTGATTTTACAAACCCTAAATCTTGGTTAAAAAAGTACGGCTTGGCCGTTTAATGTTCGTGAAACTATTACATGTCATAACATACATATTAAGGTCATAGGAATAGTTTGTTCGACAATTACTAATTTGTATTATACTTCATGATTGTCGCACAAGCTATTCCGGGTTTAAATGTCATATCAGATAAAAGTACCACGAACATTAAACGGCCAAGCCGTCCTTTTTTAACCAAGATTTAGGGTTTGTAAAATCAGAGCTTGTAAGTAGAGTTATTTGTTCTTTATTGTTATAAATGTGATATACTCAAGAGCATTTAAGAGCTATATACTTTGGACTTGGGATAGGTCCCATGGGCAGCGCAATTCTAAGCTCAGCTAGGGGCTTGGCTCTACTAGAGATCTCATAACTTTTTAACAGTGAAAGCATTATGAACTTGTGAGTCTTGGCAACATTTTACATGAAATGTTTTTGGTGGGATATCAATTTCTCGTATATAATATAAACAAATTCATGCAAATAACATACAGCGTTTCAGCAGAACTGCTTATAGTTAAGTACATATACCGTATATGGATTCAATAACCCAGTTATATTAATTCACCAAACGCATTACTTAATTTTGACTTTTTCATTATACTCAGTCTATCTTAACAAACTTGAGAACTTCAGTTTCATATGAATTGAGAGGAAATTCAGTAATGAACTAGGTACTTTAACTATTCAGAAAGTAACAAAATTATAGAATCTGGGAACCTACCGCAATTTTTAATTATAGTTATTATCCCCAAAAATCCCCACTATGTGTAATTAACGAAAGAGATTACGAGTTACGACTCACGACCCTTATGAATGAGGATTTTAGCGTAAAAGAAGCAGGAAATTATGTTTATGTAACCGTCAATTTGCACTGATTTGAGTACCTAACTACCTACATAACAACTAGGTATGTTTCCTGTAAATGTATCGAACTGCGTTAAACATTGCCAGCAAATCTTGAAATCTGTCAAAGATTTTACTCGATTTTCTGCAGTGCGATCGTAAATTCAACACACAAGTCTTGAGATTTTTCACATCCGACGACCTGTCAAACAGTCACATGTTTAATGTTTTCGGTGCAAACTCAGGTTAGAAAACGAAACATCAAACAAAGCGTTTTGTACTTAGTTTAAAAGGTTGTTAATTCAATCGTCACGTTCGCGTCGTCAAAAAGATTAAAAAGTCCAATGCATACAACCGTGACTAGTATGTGGGTAATCTCGCTTAAATATCAAGGCCGAGAACGTAAAAATGACTATAATAAACTCGACGAAAGCGGCCGACTCCGAGCCGCGAAGAAGGCACGGCGAGTGGACCGCGACACATCACCCACTTGCCGTTCGCGAACCTCTATAGCTCCGGTCCGACGGCCGTGCACAGAGAGATGCCATATTATTAGAGGAGCTATTTTCCTTCATTGTTCGCACGTGTAAACTAAAAATTTAAATAACCCCGAAAATGTGGAATGCCTTCGTTAGATAAACGTTAGGTCCCGTCACTTCTTCAACCAATTGCCGATCGTAAGCCTCTACAGCTCCGTCATAAAGTGATGTCATATTATCGGAGGAACTAACTTTCTACGTGAACACAGGTGTATACTAAAAAAATCACCCCAGACATGTGGATGATAAATGATGATGATGGTTTGATACACGATAGGTTCCATCACCTCCCAGTTCGGATTCATCTGAACGCAAACTACTCATCGAGACGAAACCAATGCGCCTAAACAAGTCACATCTGCGATAAACATTTTCGAAGACCTCATCACTGCTTTTCACCAGACATAATTAAAAAAAAAACATTCTTGTTACTTACATTACTTCACGTCTTGCGTCATGACTCATGAGTCATGAGTCATGATCATGACTAGTGAATGTCAACACAAGCAGCCCCCTTTGTACGAAAATTATGATTATCATATTGTTCAATTGTTGGAATTGACTGAATTTATAGTATTTTTGCTGCAACAGTGCAGTGCAATAAGAGGAGACTGACAGAACAATCAGAGGTGATTGCGATCGTCACTCTGTAGCTGTCAAAATACGGAAGTAAGCCTCCTATCAATGGCTTCTGTTTAACTGTAACTCATACCATTGATAAAAAAGTGTATGTGACACATACAACTGCAACAAAAAAAGGTATTTTTTACAATCACAACTTTCTTGCCAAGGAAGCAGTTGAGTCCGTTTTGCGAACATTGCCGTTCTGACAACTCTATGGCCATGCAACTCACGACACTTTCGCTGCTAACCAGTAAATACTACAGCAGAGAACCACTAGCTTCAAAGCAAACAATTACACTCGAGAAATATTATACTAGGGCTAATTCGGTTACACACAAATCTCTAAACTAAACTGTTAGAGCTGTAGTTTTAGTTAAGACATTTGTGTACTACTAAATTTTAGCACCAACTGTACTACTGAAGCACGATTAACAACTACGTTTTAAGAATTATATCAAAACGTAAATAAATCTATTATTTAACAGAACCATTCTTCAATCAAAGAAATGTACCTGAAAATATAAGGTCTGTAAATAACTCAGTAAGTTGACGTAGGATGAATGGAAATAATGAAATGATCGGACTCTATTTCTGTATTTAGGTTACCAAAAACTTCTTCGCCTAGACTAATAAATCAACAGACGTATTTTGTAATCCCATCCATTTACTGCTAGACATTATTATAAAATTGGGTTTACAGAGTCACTTGACGACGTTATATTATTTTTAAACACATTTGAAATTGTTTAAAGTTTATTGGTAAAGTTTACCTTGAAGCCGTTAGTTTTGCAATTGTGTAGTTTTTATATGGTTTATTTACGCACGAAAATGTTACGCCCTAAAACAGAGTGTTTCAATGGCGCTTAAGTCATAACTTTCTAATTAATATTTTTACTATATACCTAAATCTATGAGTGTCAGGAACAAATAATGGACTTCAATCGATATCTGACTTAGTTTTAGAGCTATAACAACGAAAAATAGAATACCTAATCAGCGAGTTTATATGGAGACGTGTATCCTTTAATAATAATAATTAGGTTTTAACATTTTCCATGTAAAGACGATGATTTGCTAGTTCTATTAAATGAACTATGACCCAAGAGATTTTAACCATTAAAACTTGTTGAAAGAAATTTCAAACGAAGCTTTTCTATCGGGTCACTTTAAGATATTATGAATGGGGTACACTTTTTGACTGTCAATTATTGAAATCGTAAGATAATGATGAAGTGATAGTTATTATCTAATTACGTAAACTTAAACCTAAAGCTACGAGGGTTCCACACGCGCCCTGTTCTGAGAAAAACCCACAACAAATAAGCAAATAGGCTGGGTAAATATTAGCCGTTAATAAAACTAGGATTAATGTTCAACAAAGTAGGGAAGCTACACAGTAAGATATAATCTTTATGGCAGTTGCTCGCGTGAATACAAATTAAATCAACCGTCAGAACAGACACCAACGTGACCTTGAAACGTTAAGGAATTTTTTTACGGTGTATCACGGAAAGCTTTTAACTTTCACATGGGAAATGAAAACTGCAGTTAAAGCTGTCTAACATGCTCGAATGTTTTATATGAAGTATCCCTGACAATCAGTGCTGAAGGAAACCTTATGTGTTCTACGATAAGCTGATTAGTGATTAGTTTTAAGATTTACTGAACTATTTGGAAGCGACATAATGTAAACGTTTTCGTGTGCAAATAAACTGTTTATCTATCTATCTATCCCTGATTGAAATTTTAATAGCGGGGTAGAGGGCCCCTAGGCGTAAATTCTAAACCAAATATGTACAAATTAGACACCGTACGCTTTGCGTTCAAAACATAATCATAAGAGGAACAGGCTGATAAGAGAGACATACTCGTATTACATACTTAGCGACATTGATTTTATTATTTGTCTATTGAAGTTTGGGCACTTCGTAATAAATATTCTCACGATCGAACCGTTTGATATATTATCGAGATAAAGTAAAGGCTTAGACACATACCACGCGACTAACGGGCTACAAGTTATGATACAAACAACTGTTATGACAATTATTATATGAAGGCGTTCGAACAATTGCGCGCCTTTTGTCGCGTCGCGTGCTTTCCTTTTTTCCTTCTATGTACCTAACGCACCTTAAGAAATTATTATTATGTACAGTTTAATAGACACCTATTTTGAAATTTTATGATTTCGGCTTTGGGTCATCTTCATTGACTCTTACAGAAACAGACTGCTATTATGGCGTGGAAAGGGACAAACTTACAAATATATCAATAATTTTCGACATTTGCTTATTTAGTCTATAGCTCTATAACTCTGAAGGTGTGCTAGATTAATTTATCTTACAGGCGATCGCGCGTGATATGTGTGATGGATGTCTGACTCTTTTATGCAGTCGCGTTCGCGCTATGATCGCACTTTGTCTGCACAAGCCTTTAGTTTTATTATTGCTGCGTCATATTTGCAAACTATGTTTCATAAGATGATAATGATCCACATAAGGCCGCGATTACACCTGTAAGTTTTACTCACGTAAGGAGCTTACGTTATTAATTGACAATGAATTTACTAATGAAAATTTTCTTACTTATAAGAAGAGTGTTTACATTAATCACGTAAGCGACGTATGTAAGTAAAACTTACAGGTTTTAGGTACAATCTATAGCACTCATTATTAATGTGGGTGTTAAAAGGTTGGTGTGTATAAATCTTTTTTCAACAAAATAAGAGTGTTATTTACTAGTGATTACATAACACAGCGATTTAGAGAGAGCAAACATGAATAACAAGTAGGGGTCAAAATCCGTACCCTAATCCCAAACACTAAAGTCCCATACATATTTACTTACATAAAACTTTCAAAAAATCTAGACGTATAGATATCAAAATCTCTTACCAAATACCTCAGTTTACACTACGTTATGAATAAGTACTACTCGAACTCGATTAGCAAAAGATTAAAACAGCATTCTATGTTGATTGAAAATATGCAAACGACCTTCGCATTTCAGCCGGCTTAAGCCTAAGTATGTACCTACTACGTATCTATGTGCAACATAAGATACGTACAATGTAATAATAAAAGTAACTCCACTAAAAGCTTCATTATCTTTCGTAATAACATTATTAATGATGCTGTTCAATAAGCCTTTACAAAAAAGAATGAACTCACATAAAACGATTATGTACCTACTACCTACTTATCCTAAAACCGTCTTACGGTCCCAATTCATAGATAAATAGATTTAACCATTTCATTTAATTGTCCACGAAAATAATATCAATTATCATTATGACGCTTACAAATAGGTAAATCTTAGAGAGAGAGAGAAGTAAGTCAAGATGAGTTCGCGTGATATGATACCGAACGGTGTCTGTGATATACTTATGTAGGTATACATATTACACTTACCGTAACATAATACGCAAAACTTTAAATACCTGCTTAAAAGGTTAGCATATAGGATGCGTGCAAAAATGTTTGCTCATGTGTGGTGTGGGTAGCAACGGAAAGAAACCAAAAAAACGTTAACAGATTACAGGCTTCTACCTAATTGGCATTGATACTTGATAGTGCAAAAAAAGATCATGAGAAAAACATGCCAAGCGCAAATATTCCCCATCGAATCGTCATTGCTAACGCACTGATAGTAATTAACAAATCAAATAATTATGTTAGCAACGTCTCACGAATGAAACTGCAACCGGAAAATTCTGCTTATGACCTCACTTGCATTAATTTATAAGTGTGGGATATTAGTTTCTATGAAGTCTGGCTTCATTAAAAATGGTAACTCTATAAATAGATAGTGTTTATTCTTATTCTCAGGGGCTATGCAGGTTCTTGAGATTCCTGTATCACTCCGGCCGTCTCCGATCCATTGCGATCACTACCACTTTTTACAGTTCCTTGTCAATACTTGTGGCTCCCAAAGTGCGTACACTCTGAAGAAAGTACTCGAAATTCATTCAGAAAAGTGCTGATGTAGTACTTTTCTGACCGGAATTAGAGATGCTACGTCAGGATGTACGATATAGGTAGATGCCACGTGTATGCATTAGAGCGGGGCTATAGCAGTTTACGTGCATCGGAGACTGGACAACTCCTGGCAAGGAGAAGAAGAATAGATAGTTTGAGATATGTAAGTAGATAATGCTGAATTGCTAATGTTTAGGAGTTTAGTCTTGCAACGAGATGCTCGCGAACGCCTCTAACAAACGGAAGCTTTTGAGTATTTCAAAGCTGCCGTAAAAGTTTGAGCTCTTTTAGATTGCTGAGCGGTATAGTAGCCAATTTGCACCCAAGAAAAAAGAAAATGTATTCGGCTATTTTCAAAACCACAACAAATCCTAATGTTTTAAACAAGTGAACAACCTCGAACTTGAACGTAAGCCCTTCTTATGTAAACAGAAGGGAACGATCAGATGAATAAAATTTCCTAAGAAATTTCCACTTCCGTGTAGCCAACACATGCTTATTTGTAGCCGGGTATTCAACATAAACAGTTCAATGTAATAAGAACACGAAGCAGAGCCAATAACCAAATTTAATTTTAACCTTTTGAAAACATCTCTTAAGACACAATTACAACCGAGGAAAGCTAAACATCTTTGGAGATCATATCAGAGTAATTCGACAGATTTACGGTGTGGATCGTAAAGCATATTAACGATATACTTCCTCACAAACATCCACGATTTGTTTATACTTGACCTAAATCGAAAAGATGAAGTGTCTTGGTTGAACTTAAACCGGCAATATGGAACAATAAACAATATATTTATAGTTATAAAAGATTTATCCTTTTTGTTTTACCACGTAATATTCGTTGCAAGTGTTATCTCAATGCATCGAATATTACCGTTATTACATTAATAATTATGGTCTTACGTTCTAAAACGGCCTTAAATCCGTCTACATAGCTCTTGAGTCTTGTACTATCCGGAAAGTCCTGCTCGAAGGATCAAAAATAAGTTCGGTACCCATATCACACGAGTAGCTTATATACTAATGAATTTGAAACATGCTTGAAATATAAACAACCAGATACTCAACAAGTGTAAATTAAAAATTTATAACACCCCCGACAAGTGAAGGTTACAGTAATAACTAGAAAAGAGCTGATAACTTTCAAACGGCTGAACCGATTTTCTTGAATTATAGCTAAGAACACTCTCGATCGAGCCACCTTTCAAACAAAAAAAAAACTAAATTAAAATCGGTTCATTAGTTTAGGAGCTACGATGCCACAGACAGATACACAGATACACAGATACACACGTCAAACTTACAACACCCCTCTTTTTTGGTCGGGGGTTAAAAACCAAAGGTAGCCTATGCTTTGACCGCAAGAAAACTATCCTTCAGTGGCGGGCTACTTGATACTCTTATGAGATGCAGACGCAAGATAATAAAGCCTTGAACCCACAAAATGCGCGACGTCAGCAGCGCGCGGCTGTACCTAACTACAAAGATTCTACCGCAGCCTGCAGCAGGACGTTACGAGTACATTGGACGTTACAGTCCCACTCATGTGCAATTCTTAAGAGGAGTTTATTCGTAGTGCGCTCCAAACAAATGCAGTTTCTGCTTTCTTTTGAATACTAAACAATCAAACTCAATGTGCGAGCACGTTCTAGAAATTAATACCTGTGTCTGTGGTTTGCCAGATTTTCGTTAGAATATTTAGCTACAATGTTACACGGGCTCAAAGTTTTATATACAAATCTTTTAACTCATGTAACTCTAAAACTAGATATTTTTAAGAAAATCTTGCAAATCACAGACGTGTTATTATTAGAACGTGTCTACAAAACTTCATTCCGTTAGATTCATTGAAATTAAAATGAGAGTCAAACTACGTTTGTATTGAGCAACTGACGGAGAGATTCCCGGTAATTCAAGAAACTGCATAAAACACAACAATGCAAGGCGCAACAACAGCACAGCTCGTTGCTCAATACCATTGTACAATTCCTTGTAAAGGAGGCGCATTGATTGTGCGTCGCGCTTTCAGTGGATCTAAGCCTTTATGAAATGCAGTTGCAAGATGGTAAGATAAACCCAGGTATGCCTGTGGACCGATAAATATGATTAACCTATCCCGTCGGTTCACGTGTCATTTAAGACTTCCTGTTATGAACAGAGAGCAAGAAATCCGCTAATAACGGTAGTACAAGAAATTATAGTAAATTGGTGCATGTACTTACCTACTTAATACTAAGTAAATGAATAAATAAAAATATTTTTTATTCAATTAAACTTTTACACGTACTTTTGAATCGTCAAAAGCATCTACCACTGGTTCGGAATGCCTTTCCTACCGAGAAGAACCACCAAGAAACTCGGCGGTTGCTCTTTTTAAAGATTTGATATACAATATTACTACAGACGAAAGTATGTAATTATTATAAAATTAACATATTTTGAGATGCTACTCTAAAAATGTATGTGTAGAGAACTGGTTTTTTGTAGAATCTTTCTGTGTGTATCTGATATTTAGTATTAATTAATTATTACATATTACTATTACCTACTGTCTAAACAAACTATGACGTGTGACGAACTTTTGAAATCTTTTCAATCGATATTTCAAGTATTGTGGTTTTGTTGGTTTATAGAATGGATGATTCCCATCCCGTTGAATCAATTTAGGAAAATATTTGCTCAGTAAGTACATATATTATTAAGTACAACGGGTAGGGTTAGGGGAGATATAGGGAAGAAATGGAAAAGTAGAGTATGCAGACACTAAAAAAAGTTTGCAGCAACGTCTAGAGGCTCTTCAGAATAAAAGCTTTCTCTTCAATCTTTTTTTCTGGGCTTCACTTGCGTTTTGCCACCAGTAATTTTTTACACCTATAAAGCGTTTTAAAAAGTTTTAAAACGACTAAAACCAACAAGATGAGCTTACGGACCACAATAATTCGCGAAAACATCCGTTCAAACACGACTGGATGTATATATATTTATTATTTATGTATACTTAATATACTTAAGTAAATACTTTAATGTTATCTGAATACTTAAGTTAAGTTTTACAATGTTTAAAAATATTTGTGTAGGCACATATTTTTCTTGGTTCTGCTGTAAATAAATTTAATTTGAAACGGCAGTTTTTGTGCCTTTTGTATGTGAATAGTGAATACGTAATTTACGTATCTTTTAATTATTATCTAAGGATTGAAATAGCAGATGCGTATGAAAAATATTACTCTCAAGCTTCTCCAGTGTCAATTCAGTTCAATGATTTGCGTACAACCGAAATGGCGCCATTGTCCACGTTTGAAACTACTCAAACAACAACAAAATGTTTACTATTCCTTTTATATTATTGTTAACTTCATTTGTTTACCGACTCGCTTTTAAAAACCGACATTGACCTTGGATGTCTTAAGACAGAGCGTGAAAGTTATTTTGTGAAATGAATTTGTAAACAGACTGCGTATTACACAATTTTCAGCGGAGCTTAACCGATTATTAACTAATTTGTGCGGATTAAATAATTTAATTCATTAAAACAATAAATTGATAAACTAAATTATACGTATAGTGATAGATAACGCATAACTGAGTAGATTCCTGTGTGTAGGTAGTGGAGCGCAAAGAGTGGAGTGTAATATTTAATTGCGACAGCATTATTACACTGAAATATTACATTGAAGACATGTTTACGTGAAACCTAAAAAGTTACAATGAACTCTAAAGTATCGAAGTATCGTTGAGTTTCATATTACAACAATGACCACTAAGAGAGATAAAAACATCAACAACGTCCCACATCCCGTGAAATCGACGGGGCGTAAAGTAAAAAGCCAAAACAAAGAATGCTGCGCTTGTGTCGTTTTAATACCAAATCGCTTTATCGCTGAAAGCTTTTAAAAACCTAAAGGCAAGTTTTTATTTTCTTGTTGTACCCGCTAACGAGGCATTTTACATTTTTAATTCCCCCCGTGTTGCGGGAACGTTAAAAACCGGGCACTTGAAGTTGCAAGCACAACCCTAGCCTGCTGCCCACCTGCTTTTCCCTCATATAAAGTAAGGGCTAATGCACACACGAGCATCGCATTAAAATTGATTAAGCTCCGGAGAACACCATAGAGGCAAGTTAACGCATGATTACATAGTTGCAAATGACTTTTGCAATATAATCTTACCTCTGGGTAAGTAGGAAGAATGCTTTTTTCTACTGGCCTTAACTACTTACTACATTATTTACCAAAGTCATTTACTTAATAGCATTTAATAAAGTAATAAGTACTTACATAAAAGTTAAAACGGAGCATTAGTTGTAGATAGTAGATACTTATACCGCCCTAAACGTAAAACGTGAATCGCCTAATATTTGCTTTGAAAAACGATGAAATAAGGAACTATCTAAAAAGTATGCAATTGCCTTTAACAAAAACGAAATAACTACTTGAATACTGAATTCCTCTATGTATAAGTAAATATTTCTCCAGTTTTCTCCATATTTCGAAAGTTTTCTCGCTTGCTATTTAATGGATTCAATAGTAAATAAGTAAGAAACACAGAGCGAGCGATTTGTATGATCAAGAGTAGCGACATTTTGTAAAACTACGAGTAGAGATCGCGAGATGAGACGCATCTTCACATCTCAAACCAGTTCGTAGCATTTGGTTACACTTTCTATATCAACGCACTTACATTTTTCATTGAAATCGCAGGAATATACCTACCTACCTAATACCTACCGAGTACCGACCGATGGTATTGGAAGTAATCAAATAGGTATAAATAAACCACAACCCCATGCTCTATTTTTAGCTGGGCTAAATAAAAACATGTCCTAAACTATATTTGTGATAAAACTTTCAAAATAATGTTTTTTTAAATTCAAAATTACAGAAAAAGACTATTATTCACGTAATTGTTGACTCCAGCTAAAACGACGTAGGTTTATTTGCTAGAGGTAAGCCAGTTATACCTGGTCACTTAAATATGGAATTGTTCCAAAGCGTAAAGGATTTACTCGTAAAATTTATGTGAGTATGTATGTGTAGGCGATAAATGGTCTACTTGGCAGTAGGTAACTAACAATACAAAGCTCCTTGTATGGATGAAAAGCGTTGGCCGATGACACAGAACTACTCGTAATTGAGGAATTCAGATGAAATACGTTATGATATATATTAGGGTTCCGTACCTCCGAACCCTTACAGGATCACTTTGTTGTCTGTCTGTCTGTCCGTCTGTCGTATCTGTCAAGAAAACCGGTTTTGTACCTAAGGAGTAAAAGAGTTAAAAATGATTTAGTCATGGGTATAAATATGCAATCGTAGGCTATAATAGGTATTCCTACTTCAATCAACGGAGCTATTATATTATTTAACCTCATGTTAGGCAATGACGTAAGTTGGTTAACCCAACTATTTCTGAATTCAATAAACAAAGATCCATTTAAAGCAACTAAGACTGGGTATCGAATGTTTTGATAGGTAGGTAGGTACCTACTAGTTAGTAGTGACAATTGAAACTAACCGCAACACGAGCATTCTAATTCTATACGAGATTAATAAAATAG
Organism: Maniola jurtina; assembly: GCF_905333055.1. NCBI lineage: Eukaryota > Metazoa > Arthropoda > Insecta > Lepidoptera > Nymphalidae > Maniola > Maniola jurtina. The sequence continues at coordinate 10,837,968 of NC_060032.1, forward strand.
TTGGCTACAATGTATCAGTTCAAGACAGGGAACTTCTAACAAAACGCCAAGGCTACTACGCTGCTACTACTTCACTGGTAGACGTCAAATGTTAGTACATTTGACGCAGGTAGCCCTAACTAAAATAGTCGTATTTTTCTCTGATTTTACGTCACATCGTCATTTGACACATCGTCGATATGATCAAACCGAAGCTTCCCTCACTCTAGTTCACTCCGACACCTCTAAAACTAATCAAAATTGACAAGCATATTGACAGATCTAAATCTATTGATGTCCTTTACCGCAGGCAGCTTTATATATGTATAGTTTAGAATTTGTGTACAACAGAATTAGCCACAATTACTTACTAGTGTAGAACTAATACTTACTAAATTATATATTATTATTACGTAAACGTAGATCAGGTTTAGCAGATCCTGGTAACGAATACTCGCACAGACCAATATGCGTGGGATGGCGTAGGCTGGTGGTGTATCGCGGGTCGGAGTTACATTTAACAAGCGTTTAGGGATACTCGAAAATAGCCCAACGAGACGTTAAATGTTTCATAATATAAAAAATGATTTGCAACCCTATAGTTATGATATAAAGATTTATTATTGCCTGTATCATTTAGTGCCCGACGCCATTTTATTTTGTACAGCTCCGTGTATTCTGGTCAAACCGGTTCCGCGCTGAAGTCCGCGAATGGACCTGCTGCCACTCGCCAAATGAGGCGTGCGCCTGCATTGCAAATAATGACAACCAATGTTGGACGGATGCCAATGTACAAGAAAGAATAATTCCGCTGGAGAAAAGGAGTCACTGTTTGTTATTGAGAAACATTCTGACGTAGGACACGTTCTTTGGAAAACATTGAATGACTAACAAAATGTATCCTAACAAGTTAATATGGCGAGGAGAAAAAAAAGGATCAGTTGCTCTTTAGGTAAGGAGGTCTCTTCTTTTAAAGACAAAAATACTATCGAGCAATGAAACTTTTATCAGAAGTTTTGCAGTAGGTAACAAAAAGCCAATAAAGACGCGGATCACTCAGTCACTATTAGTACAGTTCACAACCATTAGGGAACTTCTAACAAAACATCGAGACTTCGACGTCACTGGCAGGCGTCAAATGTTAGCTAGATTTGACGCAAGTAGCCCTAAAGTAGCCCTGTTTTTCTTTGATTTTACATCACCAGAGCATAATATTTGACACAATATCGTCGATTCAAACCGAGAGTTCCCTGACTTCCCGGGATGCAAGCTATCTCTGTACCAAACGTCAAAATCGGTTCGGAAGTATGGTTTTATAAGTATCCATGCAAAAAATCACGTCGATCCGTTGCAGCGTGAAGGGCAAACCAAAAAACAACACACTTTCGCATTTGTAATATGGGTAGTAATTTGGTCAAGTACCTATACAGCTTAGGTAGCTAGGTACAAGACGATATTTGAGGTAGCTTAAAATAATGTGGATTGATTTGTAGCTAACTAAGGAGGGTGTGGTAACTGTAATGTATCCATGTCGGGGCAAAGGTCACACCTAAGTTAATCCAATCTGAGATTAGGTAGGTATAACCTAATAAGCGAGCGGCACTCAGCCGCGCCCGCTATTTTCCAAAGCGGTTTTTACGGCAGGATTTGCAGGAAAACCGTACACAACTGGTGATGTCATATTCTAAGGTTGATATTTTTATGAATTGTGTTGTTGTTTGTTGGAAATATGTACAATAGCCACTGCAGGTGAGTTTCTTGCCGGCTTCTTCTGAATGGAATCTGCTTTTCTAACTGATGCGATGGTCCATGAATAAAAGTTTGAAAATACTAAATTCCTAATATCTAGCACACAAACGTTTCACGTTTAGTTATTTGTAAAAAAAAATGCTTACGTAAGTAATAAACTAACTAACTATAAAACCGACTTGTGGTTTGAACTTTTAAATAGCCAAATGAATAGGTACAATGGAATATTAAAAATGCTATTAATTTCATATTTAATAACGATTCATTCACAGTTACCTTCTTAGAAAATTTAAATGAAGAAAAACGCGCAATTCGTGGACTAATTTAAAAGCAAGTAGGTATTTTGAGACGAATGTACAATAAATAGTGATTCGTTTACCTCGTAAAATACCAACACCTCGTAGTATTTTTTCACACGAGTACAATTGGTTCTTTATATTCGAGTCCCGACTACAGTTTCAAATTCAAAAAAAGTTCCATAAAAAGCCAAGTGCAATAAGAGCCTGCCTTATGCTTTGTGAACGCCAATACTAATACATACTTGAATAACTAATAGTTAGTTAACGCCAACAAAAACAAAGGCAACTAATATTTTGGCGATGATATCATCTTGTCGCGAGAATCCCATAACAGGTCGAAGCGCTCATAACTCTAGATGCTTTGATGTCTAATCTAGAATATAATAATACAGTAAAACGTGGGTAGGCAGCGGCTATTCTCCATAATAATATGGTTAGAGAATTTTTGAGTAAGACATTTAAGACTAGCTATTTGTTTTCCTAGGACAAACAATCGGTATTGTCCTGTGCCAATTGACAAGTAGAAACGCAGGGAAATAACAAACTGACACAATTATTATGGATCTACATTATTTACTTACCTATAAATATAGATGCTTTGAAGTAACTGATGTAATAACGTGTGTGATTATTTTTTATCTAACTAAGTAGGTAGTATAGAACTATCTACTTATAATACGGAGTTTAGAAGTTTGTGTTATAGGCTTAGATATTCCCTCGTATTTTCCGTTCTCCGCTTTGCGACCAAAATTCCAACCACTGTGAAAAGGATGGTCATACTGTTCTATAGTTTCAGTCCTATGTAAAAATAGCTCAATGCAAACCACACAAAAAACTATAAAGGCAATGTGAAAGTACTAGTAAAAAAGCCTATGGAAGTTTGAGAAATATACTGAAAGCTGTCATTCTACTCGGACTTATATTCATAGAAGGAATCAAAAAAGTAGTCAACTAATCAGTCTTTACAATAGAAATAATAGAGATAGATAAGTGGACATGACTGTTCAATGTAAGCACTTATTAATATTTTTTTAATTCGCTTAATCATCGGGTACGTAGTATAAAACCAGCGTAATGTAAATCGTGAAAGTTATCAAGATAGCGGTATCTTAACGTCTCAAACAGGTGTAAAGAAATATAATTAGAGGCATATATGTTACATTGATTGTGATGAGAAGAATTTTTAACATGATGGATCGTTCTTCGAATTAAATGCTTATTTTGCTCTAAAGGGCTATCTAATTTAAAAGAAATAGGTATGAGGAGATAGGTAACCGAAACCGATAGAATATATGAATGCAAGTAATAAGATCTTTGAAAAAAATAATTACACATTTTGGTGCTACCATCATACAAACAGCTGAAAGTAGGTGCTCAAGTTATCTTGTCAATATCAATTATATGACAGACTAGCCGATGCCCGCGACTTCGCCCGCGTGGATTTAGGTTTTTCGAAATCCCGCGGGAACTCTTGGATTTTCCGGGATAAAAAGTAGCCTATGTGCTAATCCAGGATATTGTCTATCTCCATTTCTTTCAGCCAAATCCGTCTTGTAGTTTTTGCGTGAAGGAGTAACAAACATACACATACACACATATACACACAAACTTTCTCCTTTATAATATTAGTGTGATACTAGATGACGCGCACAGGCTTCATTCAGTTGGGATTCCTGAAAATCCTTTGTTAGTGGCGAACTATCTCTACATTATCGAGAAAACTTCCGTGCAAAATCTCGAGCCACAGATCTAGTTTAGGATGTACGGTCACATTTCAGTCAGTTTATGCTTTAATAAAACAGACCTATGTATCTAGATAAAGACTAGGTGACCTGAATTCAATTCCACTCATGAATAGATATAAGTAACTATGGTTTACCGTAAATGATAAGTTCTATAGAAGTAGATGAAGTTTGTATCTGTTGGGTATAAAAGACGTGAATTTTATACAATACGGATCCATTCCATGGATAGGGATACTCCTTCGTGGAATGCATTCATGGATGAGTATAGTTAGTTTGGTTTTTTGGTATTGTTGGTTATAAAACTAGATATCCCACGATTGATAAGACGTTAGTTTCGCAATGTAGTGATATCTCAAACAAGCGTTTGGCGTCTCGGGCCCGCAACCACAGATCACGGTGCCTATCCAACTATGGCGAGTTTCCAGGTCGCGGTTACAAAACGCTTAGCAAACTAGTTCACGGACGGCGCAAGATAATTCAATTGTGCGACACCTGCTCTAAATAATATTTGGTGTAACAGTTCAAGCATAAATGCTGTAACCATTGTCATAACAATAAAAATTATATTTAAGTAGGTACGTGATGCCGTTTATTATAAGTTATTAAGTAACTAAATAGCTGGGTACCTACTTAGTTGTATATATTTGCTTCGCAGGAGTTGAATAAGTTACCTATTCTTATAATCTTTAAACCAAAATGTGAGTGTCAAACTGAAAACGTTGAACTTTTGTCGTGAAGTAAAAATGGTCAAAATCGCACTGAATTTTAATAATTACAAAACAACTTAGTTAAGAAGTTAAGTAAACAAATCACTAAGTTCACAAAAAAATCCCATTTTCATTTTTGTTTTACGTGTATAAGTAGGTAGGTCTAGATGATGCCTGTAACTGCGTCAATTTAGATTTTTAAAAATCACATAGAAACTTTTTGATTTTCCGGGACCAAAAGTAGCCTTATGCTCTTCTTCGGGAATCGAGATGCAAGGTGTCTCCGTACCAGTTCTCGTAAAAGTTGGTTAAACGGATGAGCTGTTGGAACTATCTTGGGTTGTATTATGTTGAGTCGTTTGAATGAATAATCTTGAACTGCGAACGTCAATTTACAAGCAAATAAACTATTTACCTACCTAGCTCAATTTTATAATAGTAATAAATAGTTTGACGATTATACAGGTATACCGAGGTGTTATATTTTCCCTTGGGATTTCAGATACTCAACTGAGCAGGCTATGCCTTGATGCCTACCTGTACCTGTGTAGCTCCGTTATGAGAAATATATTATGTACCACTATAATTTTCATACTAACATACACTTAATAATATGTACATGTTGTTTATATATTTAACGGCATGTAGGTAACAGATAGGCTCATTTCACAACTAGTAAGTAGAGTGAGGAATGCGGACCGGCCGTAGCAATCGGCCTTGCATCTTGCCAACTGACCACTCGCACTCTAGATTCAGTAGTTATGAACGCAACATTACGATTACTACAAGTAATAAGACTTTATATAAACATCACAAGTGGTGTTCAGGGATCACTGACCTGATGTATGTTCAGTAGAATGCTAAACTCGTGCTTTTAATTGGGAACGATGTACAAATAGAATTTGAGATAAATTAGTAGAGCATCTATGTTTGCGCAGCTGAACATTATCAGGATTTTTTTATGCCGAAAATGGGACGCGTCAAATTTTTCGATAAAGAAAACTATCGAGCGACTGAACAATGCACTCAGCACTGCACCGCATTTCGATTCAGTTATGTCAACTGAAAATAACTTGAAATACCCATCACACAAAAAATCAAATTAACCAAATCAGATCAAAGGTAGGTATTGTGCCTGTGGAAAACACTCGAAGAATTCGTTCACATAGCCAGGAAAGACGCGGCCAGCATAGAATAGCTTATGCTAACAGGGAAGATCGAAGGAAAGAGGCCGGGAGGACATAGCCCGAGACGTTGGACAGACCAGGTGAAGGAAGCACTTGACTCTAGCATCTACTGTACAAGATTTGTATGATAACAGGCTGTGTTAGAAAATATTATTAAGAGTATCAGAGAAAGAGAGTTATCAGAAAGGGGTCAGAAGGGGTTATCAGTTTGTATGGACATTATGATGTCCATACAAATGTATTTGTATGAGACTATGGACTAACTGTGTAGCAGATTTTCCATAATGGCTACATGTACCTATACAATTTTAGATACAGATAATACACACTCAATTTTGCATGATCAAACCTTGAGAATAGGATGATATACTGGATTGGATGTGGCAAAAATAATTTTGCATGGGTTTCAGTCCAAACGCAGACTAGCTACAAAGATTCTTAATTTATAAATGCACTATTTTTGTCAAACAATTAAGTAATAATCTAAATGCCAAAGCAGGATTCAGGATAAAACTGAGTTTCTTCACTATCGTTCATTCCGTTTAAAGTTAGTTAGTCTGTTAGGCAGCTTCTGTCTGATTCTTAGTTACAATTGCTTACTTTATTCTATAAGTTCTCAATATATATTATTTTTACGTATAACTAATAAAAAGACTTAATAATAATAATAATCTTTATTTGAAGCAACTAGGGTTCAATTTAAGCTCAGGTACAATCACTTGTACCTTTGGTACCTCTGTGTAATTGGCATAAGTAATATTGTGATAGCAATAGAAGTTAACCAACTGCTACAATATATACTTAAATAAGTAATAGACAGTAATTAATAAAATTAGGTTAAATTGATTATAATGTTTTTTGAGTTATCAGTAAAGTCAAGGAGTCTGATGTCAATAATATCAATTTAAAGATACTTAAGAGGGCTCTCTCCGTCACGTTTCCACTCGTTTCATACAATCGTAGTTCCAATTTCATTTGAATATTAAGCAACCTAAGTCCATGAAATGCAGAGATATTCTAGAAACTAATATCTATGTCTGTGGTTTTCCAGATTTCTGTTAAAATATTCAGTTTCAAAGTTACGCGGTCTTAAAATTTTCATACAAATCTTGGAGCCCCTGTAATTTTAAAACTACATATTTTTAGAAAAATCTAAAACACCACAGACACAGATATTAGTTTCTAGAATATGTCTGCAAAATTTCATGGACTTTGCTTGCTTAATATTCAAATGAAATTGGAAATACTATTGTATGAAACGAGTGGAAACGAGTGACGGAGAGAGCCCTCTTAAGTAACAATAATATTACTTACTAACGACCAGCTATTATTAATAAATTAACTTATGCATTGAATAGTTAAGTACTTACTTAGTTCAAAGATTTTCTAAGAACCTGTTAACTACTGTCAAAATGATTTCAATTTACATACTTTAATATAATGTAGGTAATTAATAAGGTAGGTTCATAATATTATCCTACTATTATGAACACGAAAGTTTTTATATGTATGTATGGATGTTTGTTACTCTTTCACGCAAAAACTACTGGATGGATTTGGCTGAAATTTGGAATGGAAATAGATTGTACCCTGGATTAATACCTAGGCAATTTTTTTTCCCGGAAAATCAATGAGTTCCCATGGGATTTTTAAAGAACCTATATCCATGGGAATGAAGTTGCAGACATCAGTTAGTAATAATATAATCAATAGAGTAGCTAACTACTTCATCATAAAATATGATTTTCCCTGGGGTAGAGGCCAGACAGTGCTCTTCCAAGTGTTCTTCTAAGCCAATCTATCTTCCTTTGCTTTTCTCTACAACTACATATCTCAAGTGAAGCTACCCTATTTTGTTACTATAAAAATGAATTGGTTTAGATTTTAGAAAGTCTTCCATTTTCACTATTATATAGAGGATGGAATAAGGTCAAACAATTACTCAGAGCACTCCCCATTAAAAAGGCAATAGAACATGCAAAGAGGACTTAGGTCTCTGCAGAGCTCAAAGCTTTGAATGAGTTGGTTAGTTTGGAATTATTGTCCACAAATCAGTTTATCAAAGTACCTACATACTTACAAGTATTCTTCTTATATTACGATGTTCAGGATCAGATCAAATAAAAATTAGTACTTAAATAATCTTGATATTTAGTTTACATAATCCTATACATACTAAATAATTTTTTTCTCAATAAAAATATCTTGCTACACTGCATAATATAATACTTAATATAAGGTTACATTACGTACATCAAACGAAATATTTGTAATATTTTACTAATATATGAAAGTTAACGTCCAATGTCCTACATACAAAAATGTATAGTGTGGTAACTAACTACCCATAAACTAATTAACTTTCCATTTAGGCTTTTATCTTATGCACTACATATTGTGATGCTGTGAAGATTACTTAGTGCTATTTCTGAAAAGGGCGATTATTTCAATACATACACCAAGTTTCCAGCGATACCGTTGTGTCAATTATTGAAAATTACAAAACTTACAGACTGAGTAATTCAACCGTAGACAGACTTACCCAAAGCTCTGTACCCCAATTCATTTTCACGACAGTTTATCACTCACTATGCACAAAATACATTTATATCTCACTAGCACTAATATAACGCGATTATTGCCACAATTTTGTTATTTTTATCACTATTCATGTGCAAACACCACCATTTCAAACACTAAACATGGCTGACTGATCTACCAAAGACTACAAATGCAAACTTGCGAAATCCAGTGACAAATCAACCAGTTACCAGAGACAAAAGAAGGGCAAAAAAAAAGTAAGTGTGTTGTCAGTTCAAGCAAATTTCCCCTACGTGATGTTAAATAAAAGCAAAATTAGTTTTTATCAGTTTTTAATTCATATTTAAGATTATACTGTCAATTTTCATTCGAAACGTATATTTTGATATGACGTTCAGTATTGTCAGTTCGTGGTTGAACAAGTGACCCATCAGATCTGCGGCGAACTAAAGTTGCACGAAGCACTTCCTAGAAAATAAAACAAAATATTAAATTCTTAACTAACTCTAAGTCATAAGCATGCCAGTATAATATCACACTAATATTATAAAGGAGAAAGTTTGTATGTGTGTGTGTGTGTGTGTGTGTGTGTGTGTGTATGTTTGTTACTCCTTCACGCAAAAACTACTGGACGGATTGGGCTGAAATTTAAAATGGAGATAGATAATACCCTGAATTAGCACATAGGCTACTTTTTATCCCGGAAAATCAAAGAGTTCCCACGGGAATTTTAAAAAACCTACATCCACTTGAACGAAGTCGCGGGTATCAGCTAGTTATGTAATAAAAATAATACGCTACAGCTGTTATAAGTTTCCAAATGCATCTTAAGATTAATTAGCTAAAAAACTAAATTTTACCTGAACAGGTTCCAGAATAATGTGATGACTAGACCTTCTTGATGTTGGAGGACCCGTGATTGAGGAAGTTCGTGAAGACGGCAAGGGACTCTATGATAAAATTATTATTTATTATATTTTATTATAATTAACTTAGTAAGCCAATTCTTTAGTTTGATTTGCATTGGAATAAAATATTTTCTTTGCCGTCTATAAACCTATAGAAAAGGAGAAGTCTTTCGGATTGGAAAGTGAGATCTTAGTAGAATACCAATGTAAATTTTCGTTATTCAGTCTCTTCAATTCGACTGATTGTAAGCATAGTTTTGTTAATATTTAAATTGTAACTATTAATTTAGATTTTAATTTATTGTATTCATCTAGTAGGTATTTCAACTATTTTGCAAATAATTCTTAATGGGTATTTGTATTTACCTTCAGAGCAGGAACAAATCCAAAATCTGCAGGAAGAGGTTGAGTCTGAACGCTAAAGTATCCTTCCTCCGAAGCAACTGATACGATCGAAGGTCGAGCTGACAACTGTTGAGCTAGCAGTAGAGGATCTGCATCTATTAAATAGTATTCAATATAGATACTCACGTATGTAATTATTATAATAGATCCCTATCTTTATGGTACATTGGTCTTGACAATTCAAAAACACTTGTAGTTAAAAGTTTATTTGAAAATAGGTATAATAATCTGACTATTTTTTTTATAATTGATGACATGGTTCCTAGTAACTATCCAATTTCTCTATTTTTAATACTTTAAATTGTTTTAATGACCACTCTTAAAATAACGCCCATAATGTACCTAACTAACTATATGAATAGTCATTCTTACCAATATTCATTCCTTTGACGACTCTATGAGCTTGAACTACCCTTCCAGCGCTTCGTCTAAATCGTATCCCTTTTTCAGCTTCCCTTCTTAACCTTTGGGCAGCTGCAGCAGACTCGGCAATTGCCATAGCCATTGATCCCATTCCAGACCGTTTCAAATTAATATCAACTAAGTAGCTTAGACATATTGCATTTGACAAAATGTTATCACTTGGCTAAAAATACAAGGCATGCTCTGAAATATTTATTTCATGGATGAAGAAATAACGATTATTTATAAACTAAAACAATTTTTTTTACCGATCCAATATCGTTGACGCTGATATCTAGTGTTCTTAATGGAGTTTTTACTAAACCTATAGCCCTTGCAAGAAGATCACCACATGTTGGTGGATTTTCAGCATTCATAGCTGACCACACGCCAGCTGGAGGTTTTTGCAGCGGTCCTGGCTTAATTCCACATCCGGATATGTTCAACCTTAAAAAGGACACTAATGGAGAAGATTTCATACTTTTTAAATTTGCGCGATGGGGTTGAGTTGCTTTTCACATCTGCTTTACGTGAATTAAAGGGCATCAGCTGTTTCTAATGATTTATTTAATTTCTAAAATCTAAAATATAAATAACATATTAAACTAATTATTATTCCTTATTTGTTTTGACGCATAATATAAAAAAGTACAAGAGTAAAATATACGAAGCCACTTGGTCATGTGGCCTCATAACTCGTATACGATTCTACAAAAGCTTCTATCGAAAACTTTCATGACGCTTTCTTCGTCATTATTTTACTCATTTTAAGAAGGTTAAAAAAATGGAAACACAGTTTATCTTGTAATTTTAAATACTAATGATTCAAATCGAATTTTGATGATCTATTTGATCTGGCCATAAAATTTATGAAAAATCTTGGAAGTTCTTGTTTTGTTAAATTTTTACTTACGATGTCAAATTACATCCTCGAGCTATAGCCACTGCAAGATGAGCAATTCCTTCTGAGCCAAGTCTGTTGTTCAGTCTTAAATCTAAGGTGCGTATCCCACAACTCGCATTATTCAGAACTGAAGATATATTTTCTAATCCAAGGGAACCTTAATAAGAGTATTAATATCAATCGAGTAAAGAAAACATTTATTAAAATTACCATAATTTAAAATGAGCACCTACCTAGAACTGATTAATATAGGTACCTACATATTGGTGAAAAAATCAATACTTATTACCAAAAACGTTATCAGCCAATATAAGACTTCGAAGTTTGTCTCGCTTGGTTATAAATTTCGATATAATTACGGCGCCATCATCTCCAATTTTACAGTGGCTGAAGTCTAAAGTTTCAAGGTTAAAGTTATTGGTCAATCCCCGAAGTATGTATTTCACTCTTTGACAATTCATATCACTTCGAGTGATCCTGAAAAATACACATTTACCTGATTAAGATTTGGATCAATATAAGTAGTTACTAGGTATAAATCTTTTTTGATTCACTACGTTAAAGATTAGACCTAAGTGATTTTAGCAGAGCACAGTTCTCCAAGCCACGTGCCAAATTTTTTGCATCATTATTAGTAAATTGAAATTGATCTCTACGATATTCTACACCAACAAAACGTTGTTGAAAAGTTATGTGTAGTTCAGTTAAATTTGTCAGACTACCCAACGCTGCATGTAACGACACATGATCTGAAACAAAAAAAAACTAAAGTGCTTAACAGTTACAGTGTTAACACGGACTATAAATTATATTAATCCAGAATAATATCTAACTACCTCTTGTCATGATTTCACTGTTTTTAATCTGAAGCTTATTTGCTTGTCGTTGGCCTGATATTATACCAACCATTTCTGGTGAAGTATTCCTTTGATCTGGTAGATCAACTGGTGTCAAACTTCGTATCGATAAAGATTGTATAAAGGGTCCACACAATTTGACCAAGTTTTTGACCTAAGGAAATAAATGCTTCAAAATATTTTGTTGAACATTCATGGTCTCACCATAAAAACTTAACTGGATATTCGATAACTCCATCAAGATAATATAAATGTAAACTGATTTTGCTTTTTCTTTGAAATACATGTACCGTACTCTCAGATTGATATCATTTGAATTTGTAACTTATTAGTAACAGGTTTGGTTTCCATTTAAGTCGCGGGTGAAATAGGGGATGGAAATCCTCAATGGGCACCTAATAGAAAATTACTAGTAAGCCCACTCGTGCAAAATCTGCGTAAGAACTAAGAACTTACGTTAGCTAGCACACATTAAATACAAACCAAAATAAACCCCAGCACAGCAAAGATATGCCAGATATAAGAATTTAGCGAAAAGGCCCACTATTGTACAAAAATCTATTTTGTTATTTATACATTCTTGTATTTCATGTCTGGATGTACAATAAAGAATATTTTACTTTATTTCACTTTGTATAAGTTATACACACACACCTTTTCAGGGTCATAATGCCGTGGATTCATATTTTCCAAAAAATCTGCATAATGCTGTTCCATGAAAATATTAATCCATGGTTTTAGTTCACTATCAGCAGGATAATGGGACCACTTTGCATAATAACATCTTTTCCAAAATATGTCGCTCTTAATATTATCAGCTAAAATTTGTAGAGGAACATCTGTGCTTAAAATTTGTAAAAAAAATTCTCGGTCCTTTGCTATCAAATCTTCTAATTTTGGTAGTCCTATAAAATAATTCAAAGTACGGATAATAAAATTAATGCCACTCTTCGATAACAATTCATCTGTTATTTAATGCAAACACTCTAGTTACTTACCTATCCAATTATCACTCAACTTCTCTATACATATATTCACAAGAGATTTTGGGTGGTTTGAATTCCATTCGAAATTTTCAGCTTTCAAATTTCTGTCCCTCTCAATTTCTCCAGTACTTTTATACGAAAGATAAGTATTTTTACTTATAGTTGTTGGAAGTTTCATTTCGCAAGCTGTAGGTACATGTAATAATACAGTACAATAATAATTTAAGTTAAAATTGAGAATAGAATTATGTACGTAAACTTATTCGTTATTATGTCTACATGAATCTAGATAACTAATGCTTGGTTTCAAATTCGTTAGATCGATAGTTAAAAATAAACTCCTCGTTTCTATAGCAATTTTAGTTTCACTGTAGCAGTTAGTCATATCTGTTCCAAAACTGATTCTACTCATAGTAATGATTTCGTTTGTTTTACTATTTTACCTATACTAATATTATAAAGAGGAAACCTTTGTATTTTTGTATGTTTGTATTGAATAGGCTCAAAAACTACTGGACCGATTTCAAAATTTCTTTTACCATTACTTAGAGGGATTCTTCCGAATCCGTATAGGCTATATTTTATACCGGAAAATAGAAAAAAAATTAAAAATAAATGTCCACCCGTGCGAAGCCGGGGCGGGTCGCTAGTTTATTTATAAGTGTGTTTAAGATGTCATTGCCCACCAAATTTAGTTAAAAATGTCAAATCAGTTCATAAAAATTTGAAAAATAGGGAAAGCTATTTCTTTTTTATGGCAATTTATGTATTTGTCAGTTTGTCACATTAGTGGCATTTCACTGACACTTGTCATTTGTCAAGATGACAGACCTAGAATTTTATTTTAATTATTAATGGCGAATGGTGATGGCGATGGTTTTAATCATAAAGTAGGATTATATTAGGGGTTTTAATAAATGAATTCTAATTTAATTTGAAATCTAATGAGTGTATAATTTAAATTGTTAACTATCCACCCAGTCTATAATGGATAAACACAATAGCTCCGAGTTGTTGAACTCTGATTATTCTGTATCCAAAAATGCAAGTTCCGATTCATTGGATTCAGACTCTAAATCGAGTTCATTGAATTCCAAACACGGACAAGACTCCGTAAGTTTCCAAAAACGCTTAATTTATGCTTATTGAATTTTATAACTGTAGCGATGCCATTTCCTGAAGGATCAAAATTTACCGTGATCAAAACTGTCTTGTGCGTCAGTGGACTGTGAGCATTGGGTGCGCGTGAATTCAGGATATCACGATGAGCAAACCCCGAACTATTCATATTTGTTTGTTTGTGAATCGTATGCTCAGTTATCAAGAGCATAACGAATTTTCAAAGGTATTAATAAATACTTGAATTGAGCTCATCAGTTGTAAATTAATGATTAATTTTGTCTTAATTTACCTACCAAAGTGATGTTAATCAATTATTTTTCTTTTAGTCCCATGGATTAGGTGACATTCATTTGTTAGACGGAGAAAAAGTGATGGGCGTATCCAGGGATGTGACTTATTTGTGCCCATACAATGGCCCATCTCATGGAGTTCTTAAAGTTACAAATTACCAACTGCATTTTAGACCTACAGAGGCTACTTCTCTACAAACTACATTGAGTGTTCCGCTAGGCGTTGTGAGTATTTTCTCTTAAGCCAGAAATATACTTGTGTCATGTTGTGTTATAATGCATTACAAGCATTTCATATATATTTAGTATGAATAGGGAGTAGGGATATATAGAGTAGTGTACTGTGACATCTTATGTTGTCTGCTCAACACGCTAGTATATTTGTGGCTTTATTTATTTATTTAAATATAATTTATTTGTTGATATATGTGGCTGTATTATTGTATTTAAATAAAGTATACGCCTGCATAGTTATATAATGGGAGACCTGTAAAGGATGATAAGTTTCAAGTTCAAAGTTTTCATAAAATGTAAACTACTGATTGAAAAATCCTACTACAATGTAAAGGAATATTTAAATGAACCATTTGAAATCCTTGTAGCTTTAGTTTTAAGTTTATGTAATTAATTATCATGACAACATCATTGACAATCAGAAATTGTACAATAGTACTCAATTTGAATTAATGACTATGAAGTTTGATCATTTCAAAATATTTACACAGGTGTCTCGTATAGAAAAAGTTGGTGGCGCTTCATCTAAAGGTGAAAACTCATATGGCATTGAAGTATTCTGTAAGGTAATTACCTTTGTAATATTAATACTATACCTATTACCTTTATATAAGTTATCAGTAAATTATTATTGGCAATTTTTTCTTTGACAGTTAAACAATCAGCTGAATTGATTTTCACACTGAATTCAGTTTTTTCTAAATAAAAATCTAATGAGCTTTTGAATTAAATATTTTTTATAATAAGTAGTAATGATATATTAAAATTAGAAATAGAATGTAATAAAAATTATAAAAAACTATTTGAATACTATAATATAAAAGCTAGCCAAAACCAGTGGTAAATTCTTTTGACAATTGGAAAGTACTTTTTAAAGTTTCTATTCTTATTTTTGATTTAATACTATAGAAAAAGTTTTTCTTATCATGGTCTTGATAGCACTCCTCACTTAAAGTTCTCATCTATAACATGAACTGGTGTAAAAAAATCTATATTTATATGTCTAAATTCATTGTTGATTTTTTTAGGTATTTTAGTTTAGTATTTATTTTAGTATTTTATTATAATAGGCTTACTTATTTTTAGGATATGCGTAATTTGCGTTTTGCGCACAGGCAAGAGAATCATTCAAGGCGTGGTATATTTGAAAAGTTACAGCAGTTAGCCTTTCCATTGTCGCACAGATTGCCACTGTTTGCATTTAGCTATTCAGAGAGTTTTCCAGATGATGGCTGGAATGTGTATGAACCTATTGCTGAACTAAGACGAATGGTGAGCAACTTTTTATATGACGGCATTACACACTTCATTCATTACATGTGAAAAGGTTGCTGAATTTGTTTTTGTGCAGTAGGCGGTTTATTGAATTATTTGATTAGAAATTATGGGTGATTTCAACCACTCTTAATAGCTAAACATATTTAGACCCCAATAAACATTAATTTCACTAAACTTAAATACTCTTTACAGTTTATTTTTTTGTAATTTCCTGGCAACCACTTATTCATAAAATTATAGATTTCTTTTATTCTCCGTTTAACGTAAACTCTTTAAAACGCAATAAACTTACCCTGCCTCATCAATTTCGCTATATAAAGTGTACAATATATGTAGATAACTAGCTGATGCCTGCGACTCCGTCCGCGTGGATATATATTTTTGAAAAATCCCGTCGGAATTCTGATTTTCCGGGACAAAAAGTAGCCTATGTTTTAATCTAGGGTATGATCTATCTCCATCCCAAATTTCAGTTAAATCTGTCCAGTAGTTTTTTGCGTGAAAGAATAACAAATACACACACACACACACAAATTTTCGCGTTTATAATATTAGTGTGATGAAATTTTGAAATTTCCAGGGTGTCAACAACGACATGTGGCGCATAACGCGTATAAACGACAAGTATGAAATATGTGATAGCTACCCAGCAGTTTGGGCTGTACCGGCCGCGGCAAACGATGAGTTGTTGCGAGCGGTGGCCGCGTTCCGCTCCCGTGGCCGCATACCCGTGCTTGCGTGGATACACCCAAGCTCACAGGCCACCATCACGAGATGCAGTCAGCCTTTAGTTGGTGTGAGTATTTAAATATTGCATAAAAGCAGGCGTTTTTTGCGGAAGTCCATGATATACAAAGAATTAAAAGATTTTTAGAGGACTTTGCAATTGTGCATTGTAAGTTTGTAAGGTCTACATCTCCTGAGGATGCTGATTAAACGTGCTAGGAACCTTGGAATTGACTTTACAATTAGACATTGTAAGGTCTACATCTCCCGAGGATGCTCCAGTGTCGGGGCGAAACGCGCGTCGAGTGGTGTTGGAATTTGTGTGGTGCTGCGTACCATACAGATTTCGTTGGTTTGGCGGATTATAGCAAATTAAGCTTTTGGTTCCTTGTATATCAAGGACTTCCGCAAAATAACGCCTGCTGCTATAATACGATTAAACATGCGTCAAGTTTATTCTGGTGGTGTTGCGTGGTCGTGCTTCTGGGCTTGCTTTGTGGCTGGCTTTTTCTGCATGCTTAGCAGTGGGAGGGCAGGTGGTCCATGTCGCATGCTGCATGTTGTACCATACAAATTTGCCTTTTTTAGCGGATTATAGCAAATTAAGCTTTTGATTCTTTGTGAGGATTTTAATCATATATCTTTTTTTGATGTTGGAAAAAAGCAGGCGTTATTTTGCGTAAGTCACAGTGATTCACAAGGAACAACTAGCTTATTCCACATTAATAAATCTAAACTTAATATAAAGAGGTAAAGTTTGTAAGTTTGTTTATAGGGGGCAATCTCTGGAAATACTGAACAGATTTTGAAAAATCTTTCACCTGTAGAAAGTTACATTATTCCTGAGTAACATATGCTACTTTTTTTTTTAAATTAGAGTTCTCTATGTAAATTGTAATTAGATACCCGTTCGAAACCAGATCATTTGTCCAGCAGGCATTGTCATTCTACAAAAATTCATACTTCATAAATATTTTTATAGGTAAGTGGTAAACGCAGCAGAGAAGACGAGAGGTACATACAGTTGATCATGGACGCTAATGCGCAAGCGCACAAATTATTCATCATGGATGCTCGGCCGAGTGCCAACGCTATAGCAAACAAAGCCAAGGGAGGCGGGTATGTTTTGAATTTTAATATTATTATACCTTAAACATTATATTTTTCATGAAGGAACTGTAAGGTGTCCATTAATTGATCAGTTTTGCCATAGTCACTGCTTTGCCTGATGGATAAGATAACTTATTATGTTACATTTTAAGGTAAAAAAAAACTTTTTCTAGTTTTCAGGATTTAATATTCATATAAAATGTATTACTGTACAAAAATAGTATAAATGCCCCTAAGTGTCCGTTCACACAGACCGGCTCGGACCGGAGAGCAGATTTTGATAGCGATTAAAATAGAGTGTTGGATAGTTGAAATAAGGTTTATTTTTACATATCACCTCTTTTGTTATTGAGAATGCCGGAGAGCAAACCTGCGCGGTTAGTGTGAAAAAATAAAAGAAGCCGACCGGCTACGTATGATTTCTGATGACGCGCTCTTCCGCTCTCGCGCAGCCGAATAGCTCCGTGTGTTTGAACAGTGCTCTTCCAGCCGGTCTATGTGAAACAAAGCTTGGTCGCTCTGGCCAATTCCAGCCGTACGCGGGCCGGAGGTCTGTGTGAAAAGAAGAGCACCGTCCGATTCTGTCCGAGCCGGTCTGTGTGAACGGACACTAAAGTTTGAATGCAAATTTTTCTAGGTATGAATCCGAAGATGCGTATCAAAACGCGGAACTAGTATTCCTTGACATTCACAACATTCACGTGATGAGGGAAAGTTTGCGGAAACTAAAAGAGCTCTGCTTCCCACAAATTGATCAAACTAGGTAAGTGCCACTTTATACCATACTTTTGTGATTACTGATAATGCTCTTTGAATTATAACAAACTAGAGGATGCCCGCGACTTCGTCCGCGTGGATTTAGGTTTTTACAGATCCCGTGGGAACTGTTTGATTTTCCGGGATAAAAAGTTGCCTATGTCAATTACAGAGACGCAAGCTACTCGGTACCAAATTTCATACAAATCGGTTAAGCGGATGGGTTTTTGGGAATCCCGTGGGATCTCTTTTATTTTCCGGGATATAAAGTAGCTTATAGGATCACTTTGTTGTCTGTCTATCTGTCAAGAACCTATAGGGTACTTCCCGTTGACCTAGAATCATGAAATTTGGCAGGTAGGTAGGTCTTATAGCACAAGTACAGAAATAAATCTGAAAACCGCGAAATCGTAGTTACATCATTAAAAAAAAAATTAAAATGTGTTTCAATATTCAAAATAAGATAACTATACAAAGTGGGGTATCACATGAAAGGGCTTTACCTGTACATCCTACATAGTTTTTGATTTATCGTGCAAAATGTTGGGAAAAATACCTGAGTACTCCTCAGTGCGCGAGTCTGACTCGCACTCGGCCTTTTTTTGTTCCAAGCTAGATAATTTTCTTGAACTGTATTACTGTGGAGTACAAAATCAGTGTGTGGAGTAAATCAGCAATTTGAAATAGTACATGTTGTCAGTTTACAATCAACAGTAAAGGTGGTCGCACATCAGTCAAGTGGGGGCGCAGTTAGTGAATTTTTCATTCTGTAAAACCAAAAGTACAGTCTAAACTACTGTTTATTATATTACAGAATGTGGCAAATATGATACAGAACAACAGTATCGCTTAGCATTCATTTTTATTGCTGCTAATCGCATTCTGTTATTGTTTTTCCTTTTAGTGACGTAAGTCTCGTATTTTTGTTTTGAACCGTGCATTATCAAATGTTATTAGTGTGATATAATGTTTAATAAGTGTTTAAAACCTCAATGGTTTTACGGTCGCATTAAATCCGATAGGTTATTAGTTCAAATACCACTACTTGGACTACTATCATACTTAACTCTAGCAAAGTGTTACGATACGATGACGCTAAATTGGTTGTTTAGAACACCCTGAAACTAAAGGTAGTGCTATTCTTTTTATTCAACGACGTCTATGTATATCCGTATATATATAATCGTATTGTTTATAAACAGATCTCAGCCAGGTTTCTTACTATTTAACCTTTATTTTAAGACCTGCAAACCGCCATGTTGCAACTTTAAATCGGACTACTTGTTTTGTGCGCACTTTTTTTTCTCTATCGTCTGGCTTTACAAAGATTAGCCAATGTTGGTTTATAGTTATTTGTAACAAGTTAGGGAAACTAGTATGGACCCCGTCTGTGCCGGCGCTCGCCGACACACGTAGGGCACCCCTTTAGAGCGCTTTCCGAACAGTTTTAACAAAAAAAAAAAAAAACACTCCAAAAAGGCCGAGCACGCCCGCTAGCTAACACCAACACAGACGAAGTCTTTTTGCGCACTATACATTCCTAATAAGTTTTTTTCTTTTCTTTAGAACTTGGTGGCTAGTGTCATACTAATGTTGTAAATTTAACATCTTAAATGATCGTAAACTCTCACCTGATTGAAAATACAACTAAATAAACTGTAGTTTAATAGTTTGAATTTGTTTATTCAAGGTGGTTCAGTGGCATAGAAGCCAGTTGCTGGTTGAAACATATCAAATGCATTTTGGCAGGTGCTGTACGCATCGTAGATAAGGTAAGAATAGAGTTATTATACTTCACTTTCCTCTTGACTTGAGACTCCCTTTAATAGATCGATTTTGATGATCAATGTGGCCTGGAGTTGACTCGCTCCACCAACGGCAGGACTGCAATACTTATACAATAAATCTATTCTATTCTGTTCTATTCTATTCTATTCTATTGTATTAATATGGCATAATATATAAAAACTCTAAACTAATGTAAAAGTTTATTTGAGGACTTCGTCTGTGGCGTTTGATGGCGCGCGTGCTGTGCTTGTTTGGAGTGTTTTTTTTTTGTTAAGAGTGGCTGGTTTTTGTGTTAGTTGGTGTTTTTTGGTGGTGGAACTGACTGGGAAGCGCTCTAAAGGGGCGCCGCGCGTATGTCGGCGGGCGCCGGCGCAGACGGAGTCCATACTTATATAAATTCAATAACTTGAAAATATCACAAACTTGACATTGGCTAATCAGTAGAGTAAAGCCAGATTTAAAGAAAAAAAAAAAGTTTATTTGAATAAAACAATCTTTCTATTTGATTCCTTATGCTATTCTCTGAAATCTTTATAAATCTTTATTCTTGGGTACTTACTGTATTAAACTCAAAATGTGTCAGATCCTCATTCAAATGTAACCAAAATGTCCAAAATTAAATAAAAGTATGTAATACTTTACTCTCATTTGATTTATCGGTTATAATTTTTTTTTGACATATCGGGCTGATAAAATACATCTTAAATTACTATTTTAGGTAGAGAATCACAAAACATCAGTGCTAGTACACTGTTCGGATGGATGGGACAGAACAGCTCAGCTGACAGCATTGGCCATGCTCATGTTGGACCCTTACTACCGCACACTAAGAGGCTTCCAGGTGCTCATTGAAAAGGAATGGCTATCGTTTGGACACAAGTTCCAACTGGTTAGTAAATATCGTAATGCTGGCCATAGACAATCAACTATACTGTCAAGTTTGCAGTTTTGGTGCTAAATGTTCATGGGCGGCGGTAATCACTTAACATTAGGTGACCCGCCTCCTCGTTTGCTCGCTATTTTTTATTTAAAAAAAAAAGGCTTGAAACGGCGTGCAGTACCTTGTATGGCTATCATTGTCCATGATAAGTCGACCTGTCATGCCAAACTTGATTGTGTATGGCCTTGGCCAGCCATATTGGAATTATAATTACAGACTACTAGGATGCTATCTGTATACATGTTCATTTGCTCGCAATTGAAAAAAAAAACTAGATGATGCTCGCGACTTCGTCCGCGTGGATTTAGGGTTTAAAAATCCCGTGAGAACTCTTTGATTTTCACGGATAAAAAGTAACCTATGTCCGGACCC
This sequence comes from Maniola jurtina, assembly GCF_905333055.1. Classification (NCBI taxonomy): domain Eukaryota; kingdom Metazoa; phylum Arthropoda; class Insecta; order Lepidoptera; family Nymphalidae; genus Maniola; species Maniola jurtina. The sequence goes on from NC_060032.1 coordinate 10,859,253, forward strand.
TGGGATTTAAACTAACTCTGTACCAAATTTCATCAAAATCGGTTTAAAAAAAGCAACCAGACAGAAGACAGACAGACACACTGTCGCATTTGTAATATTGTTAAGTATGGATAATCGTTTTAGCGAATCGGTCACGGCGACGAGCGTCACTCAGATGCGGATCGGTCGCCAGTGTTCGTGCAGTGGGTGGACTGTGTGTGGCAACTGCAGCAGCAGTTCCCGACCGCATTCGAGTTCACCGAGAGACTGCTCATCACCATCGTCGATCATCTATACTCGTGTCGCTTCGGCACTTTCCTGTTCAATACTGAACGAGAGAGGGTGAAGGAAGGTGAGTTATTTGCGTTACTATAAGCCTTTATACAGAAACTAGATATTTAGCGAATCGGTCGCCAGTGTTCGTGCAGTGGGTGGACTGTGTGTGGCAACTGCAGCAGCAGTTCCCGACTGCATTCTAATTCACCGGGAGACTGCTCATCACCATCGTCGATCATCTCTACTCGTGTCGCTTTGGCACTTTCCTGCTTAATACTGAACGAGAGACGGTGAAGGAAGGTGAGAAATTACAGATCATATGTTGATCGTCAATACAGAGACTTGATGTAAAAAAAAATTATACTTGTTTATTTTTTTTTCGTTACAAACGTAAAATTTTATTTTGCTAAACTATGGACTTTTTATTTTACTACGATTATCGAAATATCACTTTATATTTTGAGAGTTTGTTTCGGACATCTTTGCACGCAATCCTAATCCTAGTCACACTAATATTATAAAGGCGAATGTTTATATGTGTTTGTGTGTGTGTACTTTTTTATCCAAGTAAAGAGTTCCAATGGGATCAAAAAACCTATATCCACGCGGATAAGTCGCGGGCTTCATCGAGTACTGTAAATTTAGTCGTTAAATTGCATAGTAGTTCAAAAATAACGTAGATCTATTCTTTTTACAGAAGTAAAGGCAAAGACAACATCCCTCTGGTCATACATAAACAGTAGACAGAACCTATACCTCAACCCACTGTACTGGGGTCCTTCTTCGTTCAGCCCGAACTCCCCACCTTCGCCACACTCCAGGCCTCAGATGGTGTTGGTGCCTGTAGCGTCATTGAGGATCATCAAACTTTGGAAAGCGTTGTACTGCAGGTGGAATCCCACGATGAGGCAGCAAGTAAGAACAATAATTTTGTATCGTGATTCTAATACATAGACGCATGCTGGTGATCTCTCTTTTAAAATAGTTCTTGCGAATTTTGTAACTTTTGAATGAAATTTCGCTTATAGCTACGAAACTTTTGAATTTTGAAGATCAAATTAAGCGTAGGAGAAATATCTACTTGAATAGAATATTTAGTCGAACTCGTGTATAAAATGCAAACTTTCGAAAGTCAAACCACTGACGAGTCGTCCTTCAAACTTTAAATTTTGATGATCAAATTAATCGTACGTACCATAACTACTTCATTTTGAAGACGTCCTTATTTATAAATCCTCATAATAATTTTACTGTATTCACAGGATCCAATTTACCAACGTACTCGTGAGCTGGTAGCTCTACGGGCTCAACTCGAGGCGGCTGCGGCTGCGGCTGCTGGTGACCACGCGGCGCGGCAACATCGCCTCGGCCTGACTCCACCGCGCGTTGCCAGCCCGCACCACGTGTGAAGTGTATCAGCGCACCACGGATATAGCCGGTAATTATCTCTCATTACACTATGTAGTGTACAGGGTCAAATATTTTGTGTTGGCGCAGTCGGAAGGATTCGTGGCAACGTCGCTTCGGAGTCATTCCGCCGCGTGTTGCCAACCCGCACCGAGTGTGTGAATGTTGATGGCGCACTATGGGCCCAGCAGGTGATTACCTGTCACTCATGACACTGTAGGATACAGGGTTAGATATTTTGAGATGGTGCAGTCAGAAAGATTCGCGGCCATTTCGCCTCGGTCTCACTCCGCCGCATGTTGCCAGCTCGCACTACGCATGATCTCTATCAGTGCACCACAGATAGAGCAGGTGATTATCTCTCATGTCATTATGTGGTAGGTACGGTACATAGGGTTGGATATTTTGTATTGGCGCAGTCGGAAGGATTCGCGGCAACATTGCCTTGGAGTCATCGCAAGATCCCGGCAGATAAACAAGCGAAGCACTACAATACTTTGCACTATTGCACTTTGTTGTTAAAATACTGGGATCATGCATAACTGAGTAGGTTCCTGCGGTAGTGGAGCGGGAGGAATGTGATGACGTGACGCGAGAGCTCAGTCATTCGTCAACTTGGGACAACGGTCACCCCTCCCGCACCGCTTCACTACCGAAAAACCTCCTACACACCTATAACTAACATTAATAAAATTGATTTCAGGTAATTGTCATCGCCACAAGAGACTGACAGGAATGAGCAGGAAAGCGATAAAGTGAGGTTCTTGACTCAAAAACTTTTTACTTTAAAAGTTTCACAAATACTTTATATTGTTTTCGCATTTTATTAATTCCATTCCTTGTGTTTTCATTAAATTTTTAGCTATTGTAAATAATATGATTACTATTTTTTAAAATATGTATAACTATTTACTCGCGTATTATTACCGCTAAATGTCTAGTAATAAACTACATATTTATAGGATAACTATGTACAATTTTTTTTTTAATTTTATTAACGACTTAATTGTAGGTATTATGCGTTTTTTATAAAAAGTATAATCTTTAGAGTAAAATAGAACCTATGTAACAAAGTGTAAAAAAATTATAATGGACATTCTGTTACTTTAGCTGTAAATAATAAAAATATCTTAAATAAGTGGTAAAGAAAGAATATTTTTTATTTATTTAAACCCCTTTTTGGATTTCGATGCCTCAATTAAAGGCAATGTGGGGGACTGAAAATATTTTATAGCCAATCTTATAAACCCGTGCCTACGATGCTAATTCGGTTATTTACAACTCTCTAGACTGAGGCGCTATGCATACGTCAGACTTTTTGTAGGTTTGATAATTTCGCCGAGTGGTAGCATAGATTTTTTGACCACTTTCAACCGACTTTTTGTGGGACGTGTGCGTTTCAATATTGTTTTCTGTATGTTTCTTTTGTTTTGTCACCGATTGTCGGACGTGGGCGGCGCCTTAACTAAATTGACAGGTCACATGTTTCAAAGTAAACTGATCCTTTTCCGCAAGCAAGTTTGTGAAAAGGCATAAAACTTCAGTTTAGCTTAGAGATTTGTGTTGTGAGCAACCGAATTGACGCCAATATGCACTTTAAATTATTCATAAAAGAATATTGTCATCTCATTAACTTAATCATTATTTATAATGAAAATATAGGGGGTCAAACATTTTTGTTCCTGTGTAAATCGATTTATTGGGAAATCTAAAATTTTCTAATGGATCAATAAGTCTATAGGAACTCAAAATATTTTCACGCGTGATTTTATTTCTTTCAACTCAAAGAAATTATATATTCCGAAATTAGATCTGTTATCAAATTTAACTTATTAAATTGTACGATAAATGTAACTTGAACGTGATTGAACTTTGACTGGAACCGATAATTATGAGATATTCTTATCGGTGTTTGTTTCGTGATCTTCTTCAAAACAAACGGTTATTTAACCCTCGATCGTGGGAGGTGAGACATCTTAAAGTGTAATTTGTAACATAGTTAAATAAGATTTTAATTAATATGTTTAAAGTTATAACAGACAAATGCATTAGAAGCAAAGCAGTGAAGTATTTGAATAGTTTTAGGAATACCAGTAGACCGTATGCAACAAGCAATGAAGTTGTCACTTCGGCTGATATTGTTGTTATTGGTAAGTATTTTGTACTAGCTTTTGTCTTTTTGATGCAATTTATAGCCTATAGCAGTCGGTGATAATGTGGATATCATATAATGGATAGTCAGTGAAAGAATTGTCAGAATCGGACACTTTTAAATCTGTTCTAAAAGGAAAAGCTGACGTACTAACTGACTGATCTATCAACGCGCAACTCAAACTACTGGAGTAATCAGCTGGGCATGCAGATAGCTATTATGACATAAACATCCGCTAAGAAAGTAGTTTTGAAAATTAAACCCCTAAAGGGGTAAAACAGGGGTTTGAAATTTGTGTAGTCCACGCGGACAAAGTCGCGGGCATAAGCTAGTAAGTTATAAATTATTTACGAAGGAAAAATATCTATGTATCTATAAATTCTCAGATAGGCTAAAGAAAATGTTTATACGCAATTTTTTAGGCGGCGGTATCGCTGGATGCAACACCTTATACCAACTTACCAAGAGAGGGGTGAATGCAGTGCTTCTAGAAGGAAACAGGCTAACGAGTGGGACAACATGGCACACAGCGGGTATATTTTTATTTATTTAGTGAAAAAATAAAGCTGTCAACCTAAAGTTTGGTGACGTGCGTAAATGTTAAGGCTCCCTGCCTTACCATTGTAACAGTAATGGCCCTCTTCCATGTCCCTTTGCTTGGTAGTACCTATGTTACAGATGCTATGCTGTTTCACGAAGGCCATTTGGCTATGCTTGTGTGAGTGCAGACGTGCACATTGCTATGGCGATCTCGAATCTCGACCGGCTGCGGCGCGGTTCACATTACGCACACAGTCACAGATGTGTTAACCTTATCGGTACACTCACTATTACAACCAAGACTCAACGGTCTTCGTGAAGTAGGACAGCTATATTTTGTGCAATCTTGATAATACTACATATAATTTAATACAATAAAAATTACTTGTTGTAAGCTTTGTACAAGAGGATGATAGGTCAGGTTTAGTCCAGATTCAAATAACATTTAAGGTACAACAAAACGAATAAATAATGCCTGGTTGATCAAAAATACCAATTTTTCAACATTTTTTATTTTAAATTTTAGGTTTAGTATGGTCACTCAGACCTAGCGATTTGGAGGTGAGATTATTGGAAGACTCTAGAAAAGTGTACAGTGCTCTAGAAGAGGAGTCTGGGGACTACGCGGGATGGATCAACAACGGCGGCATGTTTATATCACGTAGTAAGGTAGGTAGAGCCTCGATAGCTCAACCGTTGAGGAGCGGACTGAATTTCGAAAGGTTGGCGGTTCAAACCCCGCCCGTTGCACTATTGTTGTACCCACTCCTGGCACAAGTTTTACGCTTAATTGGAGGGGAAAAAATGACTTCCCCTATTACTCATGATTAGCATGGCTAATATTCTTTAAAAAAAATTACCATCGAAGCTCAACCACGTCAGTTTACTGCGTGGTCCCTTCTTGAAAAAGACGTTAAAAGTCATCAAGAGTACCGAGGGTATTACGAACCATTGGTAGATTCAGTGTCAATTCAAAAACACTTGTAAAAGTTAATTTGAATAAAATAAAAATCTATTTTTATTTTTACTTAATAATTTCGGCAAACAAGTATGCTTACGGTGCACAGCCTGACGTTGTATTACTGAAATTACTGACTTTCAATGACATTTCTTATAGTTTCTTGCCGACTTCATAATAGAATTTATAACCTGTGGTGGAGTCACTGCGAATAGATAGGCTCTATATAACAAAACCCACAAAATAAGGCCCGTAACTATGAAAATTTTAATACCTAACATAATATTTATATGTTTACAATATAACTTGTTTTACATCATAAACATAGCGATGAGAGTAAGAATCGATAACAAATTATACAATATACATGTTCTGCATAATCAATTAGGTATAGGTTAATAGTTCAGGCCATAGTTAAGAAATCATACAGAAGGTAGTCAGTGATATATTGTGGAATTTCTGATTTCCCGTGGGACTGCTTTTTTTCAAGAATCCCCCCTGTGATATTAATAGGTAGTTCAAGGCTTTAGCATGTTTTGTTTGTATCAGCCGAAGTGAAAACCGCGTTTCCCCGATTTTAATTTCAACAGTCGCGACGGTTGAATTGAAAATCGGGGAGGGAACGCCCGCATACCCGCACGGCCCCCGTGCTAACCCGATGCGAGCCAGCCCGAGTGATGTGCGGATGTGCGGGGCGTCTCCCCGCTTCATACACCGATTGCCATCTCTACCTGTCACGATATATAGTTACATGTTAGTCCACCCGGGATACTACTTTATTTAGGCTTATTTTTGTCAAGATTGGCTTCACTTGTTTAACCTTGAAAAGATAAACTTCGAGACAGACAATTTTATAAGTATTGATAAATATTTTTTTTTAGTTACGCACGGAAGAATATTTACGGCTTCATACTTTGGGAAAGGCGATGGGAGTGCCGAGTGAAGTCCTAGATCCAAATGACGCCCAGAAGTTATTCCCACTTCTGGATCCATCAGTATTTAAAATGGCCCTTTACTCGCCTATGGATGGTACTATAGACCCGGCAATGGCATGCAATGCGCTTGTTAAAGTAGCGACTAAAAATGGTGGAAAGGTACCTGTTTTTTTTAAATTTTGAATATTGTGAGTAGTAGGCATTGTTAGGAATAAAAAACGCTGATTTAGGTCGGTGTATGTCCAACTATTACGAGTAACTATCGATCAATCTGGATCTGAGTATAAGTTAACTCTGCCTGGAACAACTTTCCATACTTTCTCACATGTGATAGATTTTTAAATCAATGAATTAGTTCAAAGCTTATCTTTACAGATATATGAAGACTGTCCTGTGATTGACATACATTATGCGCACAATATATTTGGGAACAAAGAGGTGACTGGTGTACATACAGATAAAGGATTTATTAGAACCAAATGTGTTGTGAACTGTGGAGGTAACGTCATTTATTATTTTAAATTTTTTAAAGTTCATTGCACTCTTCATTACTGTTGGTCATGGCCGTAGCCAGGAGAGGGGGAGGGGGGGCGTTCGAATAAACAGTTTTTTTTTCTTCTTTCTTTCTTTCTACACCCCCCCGAAACTAATTCCTGGCTACGGCCTTGCTGTTGGTCATATCTTTAATGGACTTATTTCTAGACTTACTAGTGCTTACTATGGTCTTCCATATTTTTTAACGTCCGCGTCGCTCGGTTATTAAGAATAGGTCCAGACTCCAAAAGTTTTATATTTTCAGTTACTTAGCAAATAGTTGAAAGTTTCGTTCTGATTTGAATACTAAATTGGGGAGTTTGCGAACATAACGATGTTAAATTACATCTCTGAACTAAATATTTTTTTATCACCCGAACGTTTTTGTCCCCTGAATACAATTAATATTAGCTCATTTCCAAGCAAAACGGGCTACGCTAAAATTGAGGTTGAAATCTATAGAGCGCACTTTGACTTTGCTTTGAGTTAAGTTTCAGTTAAAACGAGACGCCAGACGGAGTTATGCCAGCGGTATAACGCTGCCCCGTTTTAACAGTGCTTTAAGTCTGAGCAAAGACAAAGTGCTATAGATCTCAGCCTAAGTGTTAACAGTTTTCCATGGACGTATTCATTAAATTTTTGGCTCTCCCTGATGTTTCGTGTAGTTACACCCATTTTGTTCGCCAGCTCCTCAAATATTTTCTGTTGCACCTACCCTCATATTTTTGTCAGGTGTTTGGGGTCCACGGATAGCAAGATACGCAGGAGTGCCATCATTGCCCATAGTTCCGTTTAAACACGCTTACGTGGTTTCCGACGCTATACCAGAGATCCGTGGCTGTCCAAATATACGAGACCACGACGTTAACTTGTATTTCAAGATACAGGGAGAAAGTTGTAACATTGGTGGATATGAAATGAATCCTATTATGTTGGATCAGGTGGGCATGTCATTTTTTTCTACCAAATAATTTAACAGGTTACTTTTATTCGATAAGAAGTTAGCGCTTGATTGCAATCTCAACTGATGTATGGCAGGTAGTTTTATGTCTCCCCGTAGCCTTTAGTTTTCCCGTATCCCATACCCTTAAGTACTGTCCGTTTTCAATATTCAATCGATCTGTAAGCTGTAGATAAGTTACTTAGAGACTTTGTTATTTGCCAAAAACACCATAAAATTTTTGACGATCAACAACGTTGCTAAGTAACTTATCTCCAGATTACAGATAGATGTAATTTAAAAAACGGACGTCAATCGCTTTTTACGTCACATAGTACCGAAACGCTAAATCGCTTGGCTATATCGCCGTAAGGAGGGAGACCTAGGTACCTTCAAGTCAAGAGTGATTAGGCATCTTCTAAGCAAGCGCGCTTCGTTTTAGGCTGCAGTCACTTGCCAGCAAGTCTGATAACTGCCTGCAGCCAAGCGCTTGTCTATATTATTTTAAGTAAATAAAAAGTGAGTAATTAATATTAATCCACTTATTACAGGTTTCAGATAGTCAACACTTCCACCTGTACGATCTGGACTGGGACGTTTTCAGCGTCCACATGAACAGTGCGACGTCCTTATGTCCGAAACTCGGCAACGTTGGTGTTAAAAGCACTGTTTGCGGACCGGAATCCTTCACTCCTGACCATAAGCCGTTATTAGGCGAAGACCCTAATGTATTCGGTAGGTAATGATACAAAATATGCAAAGCTCACGGTTTCCGGAGACTTCGTCTTGGATTTAGGCTTATAAAAACTCTGAGATATAAACTATTCTATATCCGGCTTCAGTATATAAGCTATCTCTGTGCCAGATTTGGTTAAGATTAGTGGTTGGCCTTTGAAAGAAGGATATGGGTGGATTAATCGGTCTAAAAGCAGTGCCATCCTTTTCCGCAGGGAAAATCAGGAAAGAGATAGCATTATTTATAGACCTGTCAATTTAATTTAGTTTGAAGATTATTTTCAACCGAATTAGCCCTGCTTCTAGTGCATACTATACTTAATATACTTAATAATATTATAAATGCGAAAGTGTCTGTCTGTCTGCTACCTTTTCACGGCCCAACAGTTTAACCGATTCTGACGAAATTTGGTACAGGGTTAGCTTATATCCCGGGGATGGACATAGGCCACTTTTTATCCCGGAAAATCAAACAATTCCCACGGGATCTTTACGAAGTCGCGGGCATCCTCTAGTTTTTCTATTAAACTTTAGTAAAATGAATTTAATTTATCGTGTATCTTTATAGGTTTATATCACAACTGTGGCTACAATTCAGCCGGCATGATGTTTTCGGCGGGCTGTGGTATACAGCTGGCGGAATGGATTTTAAGTGGAAGGTAAACAAGGTGACAATTTCCCAAACGAAAATTATGAATAAGTATGACGTCCACCACTACGTCTGCATGGATTTAGGTTTACTGAAAATCTTATGGGAATTCTTTGATATTCCGGGATAAAATAAGCCTATATTCGTTCCCGGAATGCAAGCTATCTTTGTACCTACCCATCAAAATCGGTTAAACGGATGAATCGTGACAAGGTAACTTGATTGATTTTTTTTTTATTCACTATAGGTAAGCGCTTGACCACAATCACACCTGATGGAAAGTGATGATGTGGTCTAAGATGGGACGCGTTTACCTAGAAGGTGCCTATTCACTCTTGTTTTAAAGATACCCGGATTGTAATTGGTAGGAAACACAGATCGCGGAAGGAAGATTGATTGGTATTGATACAAATCAATTTAAATTCGATTAGATTTTGAAATAACTGACTTTTATTAAACTCATAATAGGTACTAATTTGTTTTAATGAAGCCATTAAATAAAAACAATCGCCAAACATTTAAGCGCACTTTAGCACCACCTTAAAGGTTATCGAGAAATATTCGCCAGATAAATGAACATTATTTGCGGCCTATTTTAATGACGTCTGCGGTCATCAGTGAACAGTACCTATTACATTTATTAATTGTTAAATTAAGTAGCTTATTTAATGTTTTACTTTTCCCTTTCACAGCATTTTTTGTAAAACCTGTATGCATCCACTGCTGGACATAGGCCTTTTCAAGAACGCACTACCAAACACGGTCCTCCACCTTCCTCATTCTTGTCAAAGATGGGGTATAATTATCACAATAAAAAGTTACATTTTTTTTAAGAAAAAAAAGTGAGGACAATTTCAAGCTAGGCAAAGTACACTTTTTCTTATATTATTTAAATCCCCTCACCAAACCAATTTTATGATTTATCTTATCTCTAACTTGATTATTCACATTGCTTTCTCTCTATTTATGATGAGGGACATACCTAATCCTTCCTCATGAAAAGCTCTAAAAATAATAGTGAAAACTGCATTTAGGTAAATCAACCAAGTAGTTAGTTTAGGAAATATAAGCGTTTATTCAAAAGGCCGATTCCGATATCCGACTTCTTCTATATGTATCTTAATATTTATGATCACTGCCAAAATAACACCTATTCATTGTTCTCAGACCCGATTACAATATGTTCACATTCGACGTGTGTCGGTTCACACCAGGCCAACTATCCCGACCGCATTGGGTGCGCGAGAGCAGCCACGAGTCATACGTCAAGAACTATAGTGTGGTGTTCCCCAATGATGAGCCACTCGCTGGAAGGGACGCGAGTCATGACGCGTTGCATCAAGAGCTTATTGATGATGGTGCTGTGATGCAGGCTAGAGCCGGCTGGGAACGACCCGGTTTCTTCATGTTAGGGGAAAAGGTACGAGTCTTACGTCAATGACTATAGTGTTGTGTTCCTCAATGATGAGCCACTCGCTGGAAGGGACGCGAGTCATGACGCGTGGCATCAAGAGCTTATTGATGATGGTGCTGTGATGCAGGCTAGAGCCGGCTGGGAACGACCCGGTTTCTTCATGTTAGGGGAAAAGGTACAAGTCTTACGTCAAGGACTATAGTGTGGTGTTCCCCAATGATGAGCCACTCGCTGGAAGGGACGCGAGTCATGACGCGTTGCATCAAGAGCTTATTGACGATGGTGCTGTGATGCAGGCTAGAGCGGGCTGGGAACGACCCGGTTTCTTCATGTTAGGGGAAAAGGTATGAGGCTTACGTCATAGACTATTATTGTGTTTCCCCCTCTATGCGCCACATTCTGGTTTGAACGAGTCAAGAGTTTGTTGACAACGGTGCTTCGATGCAAACTAGGTCTGCGTATGATCCGGTTTCTTGATCTTAGGGAAAATGTAAGCCGTTAAGACACAAAATTTCCTTCCAAAACGCTTGCTTTCGAAGCCGTCGATTTGAATCGAGCTTATAATATCTATTACATATTTCAACTAGTTAAACTATGATACTGGTTCATCCGAATGCAGGCGTGGTCGAGCACTGTTACGATGTGATCTTTAAAGACGTACCAACTTTTTGAAGATTTCCTTCACTCAGTCAGAGTTGCCACAGAAGTAGTAGAAGATATAATATAAATGTGTTTTGGGGAAATCTATTTGTCGTTTTCATTCTAGATTCGAGTCCAGCAGTACGACTGGGGCGGCGTCAACGACTACCCTCGCAATTTGGATACCCGTTACGAAGAAGTTCTTAAAGGAGATTATACATTCGGATTTTCGAAACATCATGACTTGGTAAGAGCATTTTTCTGGAGATAATGGCATCGATTCTGATGTTTGTGTCTGAACAAAATTTAGAGTCTTTTTCTTTTTAATATTGCTAAAAAAGGACGGAAAATGGATTTTAAATTTAAAGACTACTTATTTTAGGGAACTTGAACAGATTTGCCGTTTTAGTTTGGAAATTGTGTACAACTGGATTAGTCACAATAATAGGTATTTTACGACGCCTTAACGTGCTCTCGCCGAGGAACGAAGAATGAGTAAAGATCAAACTCTCCGAACTAGGTCACCCGTCGACTTACGACTTACGGATTTTCAACCATGAGAAGATGCAGTACTAATCGGTAGATTTACGGTGTCGCCCACTAGGCCATATCATCCTCGAATGATTAAGTACTTATCCGGTTAAATTATCGCTATCTGTAGATCGGCGCGGAGGCTTTAGCGTGCAGGAATGCCGCAGCGATGTTCAATATGTCATACTACGGCAAGCTGTACCTGACCGGCCCCGACGCACAGAGAACTGCCGAACTGGCATTCACCGCTGATTTGTCCAAGGAAAAGAACAGGTTGGCAAACAATCGCACTGCACACTAATCCATACTAATAATATAAATGCGAAAGTGTGTCTGTCTGTCTGTCTGTCTGTCTGTCTGCTACCTTTTCACGGTCCAACAGTTTAATCGATTTTGATAAAATTTGGTACAGAGTTAGCTTACATCCCGGGGACGGATATAGGCTACTTTTTATCCCAGAAAATCAAAGAGTTCCCACGGGATTCTTAAAGACTCATCTGTTTATCCAATTTTTATGGAATTTGGTACAGGGGTAGTTTGCGTCCCGGAAATTGACATAGGCAACTTTTTAACCCGGAAAAGCAAAGTTTCCACGGGATTTTAAAACCTAAATCCACGCGGATGAAGTCGCGGGCATCATCTAGTAATAATATAAAGGCGAAAGTTTGTGTGTAGGTATGTATGTGTGTATGTTTGTTACTCCTTCACGCAAAACTACTGGACGGATTTGGCTGAAATTTGGAATGGGGATAGATTTTACCCTGGATTAGCACATAGGCTAAATTTTTGTCCCGGAAAATCAAAGAGTTCCCATGGGATTTTTAAAAACCTATATCCACGCGAACGAAGTCGCGGGGATGTATCATCATAATCATCATGATTAACGTATCGCCGGCCTATTGAAGGCCGCCTCTCAGAATGAGAAGCGTTTATAGAGAGCGAGCCAGCGTGGGCCAGACCTTCGTTATATTATAAAAGCTTGAAGTTTCTCTGGGTATTGTCTCCTAACACAGGGAAGAATGATCAGCGACTATGAAGTTTGGATCATGCTTACTTTAGAAGATAACAGGTAAAAAGGGTGTAAAAAAATCTTACGTCAGAGTAGGTATCGAGAAGTATTTTTTTATATTTCCTTTGGAATAGTATTAGAAATCTCGTCATACATTGCCATTGTCAATGATATTGTGAGACACTTAGAACCGTGTTATTGTTTATCAAAATCCGGAAGAGTTCTCACTGTGGAAAGGAAATGCTTTTGGAAGGAGAAAATCAGAGGGAGCTTTAGGAAAATCACATTACTAATAGAATGAAGTGGTTTGTTATACCTTACATTAATTTTCAGGATTGTGTACACTCTTCTCTTGAATGAGAAGGGAGGTGTGGAAGCCGACTTGACTGTCAGCATCCTTGACGGAGGCCTGGGTTCGCTACACGAACCTATATTTAAAGTAAGTATTTCTTCCCACCACACTACTTAACACATAGTTAAGATAAGATTAACTTAGCTAAAGATTAAGTTAAAAAAGCTTTGTTTCTTTAATTCTACTTTTGGCAAATGAAAGATCTCCTACGAGATGTTTACAAAACTATATCCACAGATAAAAATTGCGAGTATCAGCTAGAATGAAAGTCAAAAACTGGAGATGGTTTCTTAATAATTGTTTTGTGTTCTGTTTTCTTAAAATTGCTACGTGTTTTGCTTAGGGTCGCGGATACTACTTGGTGACTTCGGGTTTTAGTGCGAACCACACTTCGTCCATACTCCGCCGTGTCATACACAAGTACAAGCTCCGCGCCAACATCACCGATGTCACAAAGCAACTCTGTATTCTTGCAATACAAGGGCCTGATAGGTAAACCCTGAGTTCTCTAACATATTTTAACTACTAAATAGGATATTTATAGCAATTTATGTCTGTGAAGTGATGGAAAATATTGCTGTATGTATTAATAAGGTGATGATAATGATAACATGAGTGTAAATTATGTTTTAATTTATTGCAGCCAACGCATTCTCCAACGGTACACCGACGCTGGTTTGTCCAACGACGCGTTTCCACTATACACTCACCGCAGCATAGGAGTCACTAAGGCACCTAATTCCCCTGACAATAAGACCTATACTTGTCGAGCACTGCGCGTGTCATGGGCGGGGGAACTAGGCTGGGAGCTGCATATACCTTCCTCACACGCCATACAAGTCTATAAAGCCTTGCGGCAGGCGAAGGGACTGAGGAACGCCGGATGGAGGGCATTGACGTCGCTCAGTGCTGAGAAAGGTAATTTTATTTATGTTAGCTCTAATTCCCCTGACAATAAGACCTATACTTGTCGAGCACAGCGCGTGTTATGGGCGGATGAACTAAGCTAGGAGCTGCCTTCTCAAACGTAAATACAGGCGTAGGGGTTCAGGAACGCTGGATGAAAGGCATTGACCTTGAGGCTCAGTACTACTACTATATTTTTTGACTATTTTTTGTTGAGATATTATATAAATAAATGTTTAGCTGACCAACACTTCACTAACACCAGATGCCAATAATGTATTTGTCGGCATGTTAAAGTCGGTTCATAAAGTGACACATAAACTTGATTGAAAACCCTGTGTAAAATTCATATAAAAATTTTCAGGTTTTCACTTATGGAATTCTGATTTGAGGACAGACGATAACCCAATAGAGTCAAACCTGGGGTTTGCATGCCGCAAAGATGGCGAGTATATCGGCAATGAAGCTGTATCAAAAGCGAAAAAGAACGGAGTTACCAAAAAATACGCTTACTTCACTCTTGATGATAAGGCAAGTGACTTTTGAAATTGTTCTTTATAGGTCCATTAATTAGAAGATCTGTATTTATCATGCCTTAGATACAAATCGCTAATAGGGTTATCGTTTTTGCAAAAGGTGCCTGAGGTATCTGCGTGGTGTGAGCCTTCAGTCGTCGTCAAAGAAACCGTCTCAGTCAAATGATAGGCCTATTATATAGTTACGAGAAAACGTAAATTAATACTATATAAATATTTATAGCTAGTGATACCCTAGCCTAATCGAAGGTTGGGGCGGAGTTCGATCCTGGGTACGCACCCTTAATTTTCCGGACTTCACTATGGGCGATTTATTTAAGTAATTAAATATCACTTGCTTTAACGGTGAAGGAAAACATTGTGAGGAAACCTGCATGCCTGAGAATTCTAAATAATGTTCTCAAAGGTGTATGAAGTCTGCCAATGCGCACTTGGCCAGCGTAGTTAGACTACGACCAAAACCCTTCTCACTCTGAGAGGAGACCCATACTCTGTAGTGAGCCGGCAATGAGTTGATCATGAAGAAATATTTATATTGCAGATACCGTTGTTTGGCCAGGAAGCTATATTCAGGAATGGTGTGCCAGTTGGATATGTTCGAAGAGGAGATTATGCATTTTTCCTGGATCAGCCCCTAGGCATAGGCTATGTATCCAATAATGGGTCAGTAGTTACAAATAATTACCTTCAAGATGGCAATTACGAAATTGAAGTTATGGGCAAGCGGTATAAAGCCAACTTGCATCTAAGATCGCCATTTGACCCAACAGGGCAAAGATTGCTAGGAAATTATGGGGCTCTGGGTATGGATGAAAATACGCATGAACCACACGCTGGACAAAATGAAAGAGCAGGAGGTAGCGAATAGATTAATAATGTGATCTCAATAAAGAATAATTAGCCGATAAAAAATGACTGTTGTTTGATTTTCCCATGTAACTACTGTCCAAAGTTCCAGCTTCCAACTCATAATGTGGCTACTAATACGAAATAATTAAAAAAAAAAATCCCCTGTCAAAACAACTTATTACCTAGCATTCTGATCGAAAACTTAATATTCAATAATTATTATTATGACCGATTTTTTATCAACGGGACTTGTGAAAAAAAATCTCGATGTTTTCAGTCTGCGTCCATGAAAGGAACCTTGTCTATGGTATAATTAATCTGTCTGTCTATGCTTAAGTATTATCTGTGGCTGGTCAGTGACAGTGACACTTGATGTTAGTTGCCATCTGCCACCGACCAGAAAAAAAGGCGATCGGCTAGGGATGGGCAAGTGAAAAAATATATCGATATTTTAAATCGAAATATCGAAATTTTATATCGAAATTTTGAACTGCAACAAAAAAATTGCAGCACAAACAAAGCCTGCCTGTATCCGTGGATGGCTTGCAGGAGCCCAGAGAAATAGCAGAATTATTCGCCTCGAAATTCAAAATACACTCGATGTCAGCTCAAAGCCCGCAGACGCCAACTCGCCCTGTCGTTGCTGCGCAACCAGTGGTGCAGTTCACAGTCGACGATGTAGCCAAGGCAGTACGTGGAATGAAGCGAGGCAAGTCTCCTGGCCATGACGATCTTAGTATAGAGCACATTCTATATGCGGGTGAAGTCCTATGGTCCAAGCTATGTGTGCTTTACAATTTATGTGTGAAGCATGCATACCTTCCTGATCCTCTCATGAAAACAGTAGTCGTGCCCATCGTCAAGTGCAAAACAGGAGACTTGGGCTCGTCTAACAACTATAGGCCTATTTCTCTGGGCACCATAGTGGGCAAGGTGTTTGAGCGCCTGTTGCAGCCCGAACTGCTGCAGAAGGTGTGTATAGATGACGCACAGTTTGGCTTCCGTCCCGGTGTCTCAACAGACTCTGCCATCGTCAGCCTCAAGCACACGGTTGACTATTATGTCAGCCGTAACACGTCAGTTTACGCTTGCTTTTTGGATCTGAGCCGCGCTTTTGATCTAGTGAATTATGAAATCCTCTGGAGCAAATTGCGCGGCTCAGGTGTCCCTAAATCAGTGGTAGAGGTGTTGAGATACTGGTACGGGGGACAAACAAATCACGTAAGGTGGGGCGACACGACCTCTGATGCCTACAGATCAGAGTGCGGGGTTCGTCAGGGCGGACTGACCTCTCCGGATCTTTTTAATGTGTACGTCAATGACCTGATCGGCGGCCTGAGGAGCACTGGAGTCGGCTGCCATATCGATGGTGTTTGTTTTAACAACCTGAGCTACCTATGCGGACGACATGGTGCTCCTTAGCCCGTCGGTCAAAGGTCTCAGAAAGTTACTGTCAGTCTGTGAGAATTATGCTAAATCTCACGGACTGAAGTACAATGTCTTGAAGACTGAAATGATGATTTTTAAAGCAGGGAAGGGTCCGGAGAGGATTCCCGAAGTGTTTTTGGACGGGACAGCGGTTCGGGTTGTTAGGCAGTTCAAATATCTTGGCCACATCGTCACTGACGATTGTAAGGACGATCTTGACATGGAGCGAGAAAGGCGGGCATTGTCGGTTCGGTGCAACATGCTCGCGCGCAGATTTTCTAAATGCAGTAAAGAAGTAAAGGGCACCCTCTTCAGGGCTTACTGCCAGTGTTTTTATACCTGTCAGTTATGGTACCGGTACAAGAGGGCGTCCTTTAGCACCATAAGGGTGCAGTATAATGATGCATACCGCATCCTTATGAAGCTTCCAAGATACTGCAGCGCATCGAGCATGTTCGCCGAGGCGGGAATGCCCGATTTCTTTGCTGTTATCAGGACGCGGATATCTTCCTTCTGGGAAAGATTGCGTGGCTCTGATAACAGCATCCTCCAGGTGGTAGGCCAGGACCTACGCAGTCCAATAATAGCTCATTGGAGGTTGATGCATCGAGATTCAAAC
Organism: Maniola jurtina; assembly: GCF_905333055.1. Taxonomy (NCBI): domain Eukaryota; kingdom Metazoa; phylum Arthropoda; class Insecta; order Lepidoptera; family Nymphalidae; genus Maniola; species Maniola jurtina. The sequence goes on from NC_060032.1 coordinate 10,876,641, forward strand.
AGAAAATAGCTCAAAATTGCTCACCTTCAGTGTGCTATTTTGAATTTAATTTAAATAATATTATTATTATTATGTAATATTATTTCATTTTTGTACATTTTTGTTTTTGGGTTTTTACCCTAATAAAGAAACTTATTATTATTATTATTATTATTATTAAAACAGTATCGATAATTATCGAGTGAAAATATCGATATATCGTCAGTTTTCGCATGAGTATTCAGACATTAATAGACGAAAATTATACAAAAATATAAATCCAAAATTGTTAATTGCCTATTAACTTCAGGGTCATATACGTCTCACACTGATGGTTTAATAGCATTAGTATTTTAGTGTACGCAGCCAATAGTCTTACTGTTATATTGCTTTTCATAAAGATTGTGGCGGGATTTTTTAAAGTTAAAGATACGCGAAGAGCATGCAAGGAGTATCTAATAACATTAAAAACGAAATCAAAGTTGCCGCGTTAAAAAAATTATCGAATTTGATTCGAATTCGATACTCTAAAATAAATATCGAATATTTCGATATATCGCGATTAAAAATATCGACGATATATATCGATAATTATATGGAAAATATCGATATTTTTTGCCCCATACCTACGATCAGCTGTCAACCCAAAGGAAAACAAATATAAATTTCTATTTAGCTATTTTTAATTTTATAAAATACAATGTCTGTTACCTTACACACTGACGTTGGAGATATCAAAATTGAGCTTTTTTGTGAACAATGTCCAAAAGCATGCGAAAACTTTCTAGCGTTATGTGCAAGTGATTACTACAAGGGATGCCTATTTCATAGAAACATTAAGGTAGGTAATGAAATACACTTAGCTGTGTTCCCGGTGAGATTTTTCATTGGCAATACCTCACGAACAATCCGACTTTTCCAAATGTTGGAGTTTTTGAGTAACCTGCTTTAGCTCTACACACACCTTATCCGCGCTGCGCAACTCCTGAGCAATATTTCATGCTTTAGTAGCCACCCAATCACAGCTTAAATCCACTTGTTTAAACCATGTATTGTCTGTCAGTGATAGCTATGTATATTTGACTAGAACTCTAGTCCTCTATCTCTCACCATTTTTTAAAAGAACCAAAATGACCTCACTGCAACTGTTTCACCTCTCTAGTCTGCACTAACTCCCTCCCTAGGCAACTTCCATCAATAATAGTAGCAGCTTCATAATAATATCATGGTACTTAATACCAAAATAGTAATATAAGCCGCACCATACTGAAATACCAGGATTAGACCATTTTTACTAACTACTTGAAGTTGCTAACTAAAAACTTTACTACTACTACTACTTTACTAATAATAATTTGACTAAAAACTTGTGATTTTGCATTCATCATTTTTATTTATGCCTACCTTTTAGTGTATAGTTTGATTAAGGTAACACTTAAAACTATTCATTTACTGAGTTGAGTAAAATAATTGTCTTAATTTTTTGATTCCAGGGTTTTATTGTACAGACAGGTGATCCAACTGGAACTGGAAAAGGAGGTACATCTATATGGGGGAAAAAGATTGATGATGAATTCAAGGAAGAATTAAAAGTATACAATATTTTACTTAAACAAACTCTTAATAAGACAAGTGTAAATCAAAAATTTAAATCATTCCTAACGGTCAAGTTACCATAATATTGCTTCGTAGTTGGGATGGAGTCCACAAGACAAGTGCAAATAATATTAAACATCAAATGGATGACTGATATCTTACACTGGCTGGGGGAAACAGCTGATAATTCTCAAATGGTTGAACTGATTTTCATCAAACTTAGATCATAAGAACCATCTCAATTAAACAAAATTTTGAATAAAAGGAACCAAATCAAATCAGTCCATCCCTACTACCATGTCATAGACGCACAGATATACACACAGACTGTTAAACTTATAATACATGCTGGTGCAAGGGAACTGCTCAAATGACATCTATGAACTATGAACAGAGACTCATGAAGAGACACTCTGTTAGTGTTAACACAAGAATAAAAATGTTCATGGTTCATAGATGTCATTTGAGCAGTTCTCTTGCACCAGCAACAGTTTCTTGGACATTACACTCTAAACTGATAGCCCACAGTAGATACTAGTGTCTGTGTTATTAACCAGCTAGATATAAAAAGCATATCACCTGACATTGGTTAATCTGTGTAAAGCCAGAATAATAAAAAAAATAGCATATCTTTAGCAATTCTATAATTTGAAATTTCAATTTGCAGCACAATGCTAGGGGTATGGTTAGTATGGCCAACAATGGACCAAACACAAATGGCAGCCAATTTTTCTTTACATATGGAGAACAGCCACATTTGGATCTGAAGTATACATTATTTGGAAGGTACTACACAATATTAATAATTACCTAACATATAATTAAATAAATGACAACTATAATGCATAGTTAATGAGGTCTTAGCTTTATGATGAGATCTCACTTGCCATTTTACCTCTGTCAACTGTCACATCAAATGAATTATTTTAGTCTTTAAGAGGGCTCTCTCCGTCACTCGTTTCATACAATCGTAGTTCCAATTTCATTTGAATATTAAGCTACCAAAGTCCATGAAATTTTGCAGACATATTCTAGAAACTAATATCTGTGTCTGTGGTGTTTTAGATTTTTCTAAAAATATGTAGTTTTAAAATTACATGGGCTCAAAGATTTGTATGAAAATTTTTAAGACCACGTAACTTTGAAACCGAATATTTTAACAGAAATCTGGAAAACCACAGACATAGATATTAGTTTCTAGAATGTCTGCAAAATTTCATGGACTTTGGTTGCTTAATATTCAAATGAAATTGGAACTACAATTGTATGAAACGAGTGACAGAGAGAGCCCTCTTAAAGGTAAACACATAAACAAGACTGTTGACATGACAGTCGACACAGAGCTATGGCAAGTGAGATTTCATATGCACTATGAAATTGTGAAATAAATTAATATAAGCTCTAAAGCAGTATAATGGTAGATTCAAAAGTAATTTAAGGGCATCTTTCACACCACCAGATTAACTTTATCTTCTAATGAATAATGTCATTTTGATAGATTTTGACGATTCGAAAGAACTTGTAAAAGTCTAATTGAATAAAAACATTTTGAATTTGAATTTGAATTTGAATTTGAATAGATTTCTAATACAACTGTCTGACAAGTTTATTTGTTAGATAAAGTTTATCTGGTGGTTGTGAAATAGGCCTGGAGTCATAAATATTATTAATCAAAAAGTTTAATTTTTATTTCAGAATCATAGACGGTTTTGAAGCACTTGATGACTTGGAGAAAATGCCAGTCAATCCCAAAACATTCAGACCATTATCAGAGGCCAAAATAACATCTGTTACTATACATGCAAATCCATTAGCTGGTTAAGAATAAATGAAAAATTAATATTCATCATATTTGGTTTTCTTTATTCAGATTCAAAATACTCAAATCACAAGGGTGTAATTATTGCTCACAAACAATTTTTGTCAGACATTACAATATTGTGATAATTTTCAAAAACAAAATATTGTGGTAATAAATTATTGCTACAAATAAATTTCATAGTTTCTGATAAAATTATGATTTATACAACAGATAATTACCAATATATATTTACCAATTTGTCATTATGCTGGTTTCTATAATTTTATTTTTATTGTATAGCTATAATTAGTATACTCAGTGCGGTAAAACCAACTGTGGTTTTTGTGGCGCTGAATGTAACAAAAACTCTTTGTATATTTTTTAATGTCAATAATAATAAATAATAATAATAATAAAGTCTAATCATTTGTGTTAATAAACAGATGCTGCTGTCCTGAAATGTAACTTTAAAATATCAATATTCCTGAATATTCTATTTTTGGTATAAACTACTATATAACTAGTAGTAACTCAAAATATAATAATTACTTGATCAATCACTTGTTTATTATAATTGTAATTTTAGTGTTTCATTATAGTGAAATATCCACACTTACACTAAAACTAGTTTTCTAGTGTTTTAAAACATTTAATTGCACAACACCAAAAATGCAAAATGCTAAACAGCATAATGCCAAAGCGAAATACCAAATTACCACGATAGTAAGAATTTTTCTTTAAAAAAAAAAAACAAAACTACATTAAACTATAATATATAATAAGGATTTTATTTTTAAGAGTACAGACACTCCAAATTTAAGAAGTCCTAATATTTAAGAGCACATGGTATTGTGCATCCAAACGTTTTAAAATTCTATAAGTACATGATGAGAAAGGTGCTTATTATACTATTTAACAAGATTACAATAATTTTAAATACTGGTTAAACTATAACAAGCGATGAAAACGTAAGTTTACATTTCAACCATAAAATATGTACATAATAATATATTAATTAAAGAGTAATTTCTAAGACACTTTTTCAATGTCTAGTCTTAAATCTCAGGTCTCTAAGTCATAAAAATTGTCATCCATAGGGAAATCTGGCTCATTCTCCTTTTTTATTTCAGTGTCTGGGATTTTTTCATCAAAATTATCAGTAAAGTGGGATTTAATGTGGGCTACTAGGTCAGCTTTCTTTTCAAACGTGGCGCCACATTCTATACAAGGCATATTCATTACCAAGCATTCATGCATCTGTTCATGTTTATCTAGTTTGTCTTTTCGAACAAACTTTTTATCACACTGACTGCAACTAAATGGTTTCTCAGAGTGTATTGTAACATGACGGTCGAGTTCTCTTTTTCTAGAGAACTTTTTGAAACATATCTTACATTGGAACACTCTTGAACCAATATTATGTGCTATAGACACATGAGTTTTGTAAGCATCTAATGAAGCAAATCTTTTAGGGCATTGGTGACATTTAATATTTTTGGGTCTGTTTTTGCTTGGAGTTATTTTTTGTTTAGGGGGAGAATTTTGCACTGGTTTCCCTGAAGTGGATGGATTCTTTTGCATTTGGCTTATAAAGCTTCCTTCACCAGCAATGTGATCTGGCACTCTAGGCAAATCATAATCACTATTAGCATTTGTGTTGCTAGAGTTAAGTTGTGTAGGTGACGTCATTAAATTATTAAATGGGTTTACATTAACAACCATGTCATGTGTTTCTTGTTCATTATCATAGTCTTTATGCTCGGGACTAACAGGGCCATGTTTGACTTCATGCTTAATAAGCTTATCTCGTCTACCAAATGTCAGCGGACACTTCCGGCAGGCATATGGCTTCATTCCAGAATGAACTAGAACATGACGCTGTAGGTCTCCATTTGCTACAAAACTACGAGGACACAGAGGGCACACGTGGGGTTTGTGTCCTGCATGGATTCTCAGATGTTTACTCAAATTTGTATTACGAGAAAAACTCTTTAAGCAATAATGGCATTGAAAAGGTCTAACACCTGTGTGTACTATTGAATGTTTACGTAAATCAGACCTGCGACCAAAACATTTCTCACATTCTTGACAGTGGTACGGTTTGTCACTTCCATGCACATGCTTAGTGTGTGCAACATACTGACTACGTTCAGCGAACACTAAACTGCATTCAACACATTTGTAAGGAAGGTTGGGATCATGGAAGCCATGTTCATGTTCTTTACATTTTTCCTGTGAAATAAAAGCTTGGTCACAGTACTTACACATAAAAACATTCTTGTAAAATGAGTCTGGATTTGCTTCTCCGTCTGGTGTATTGTTTCGTTCTATTGTTTCAACTTCAGCTTGATCAACATTTTCAGACTCTTCCGAAGAGTCATAATCAAGACTAGGATCTACAACCATTACAACACTGTCCTCAACAATATAATCTTCCGGTTTGGGTTTTTGGGATTCTTGCATATTGGCATAATTAAAAGGACTGAGCTCAGATGAATTTGAGTTTTCCAACTCATTTACACTGCTTGTTATCTGTCTTAATCTAGCTTCACTTTGAATACACTGTGATCTGAATTTGGAACATTTATTCAGTTTAAACAAACATTTGTAGCAAATCCTGGCAGGAAGACCATCATTAGGGTCCATCTGTAACATAAAAGCACAGGTAATCTTTACTCTAAGGCAGTCATCACAGATTATTGTTTATACCATGGACATACATAGTAATATGCAAGTTAAAAAAAGAAACTGACCTGTAGTTCGAAGCATTCAGCGATTTTCGAGGTTAGAGATATATTTGTTTCATCATCAGGAGCAGTACTGAAGATTGAGGTGGTAAGACTACTTTTGCTCAGGCAAAGGCGGCAGAGCGCATGGAAATTAGCTATAATAAAGGAATCATCCATCTTGTGTATTGTACTACGGTAAAATATTTTTCTTTTTAGAGTTAATTCCTCAGCAAATGACAGTTGCGAATTCCTCGTTCACTTGATAATTCACGCCACGAACGCCATTTTAAAATTACGGCGAACAAAGCCCAGAGGCTACGGTCCCTCGTCGCGACTACGCAATCGTTCGATCCAACTGGGGCGCTGCACAACTCTGCAGGGCTGCGCTCGAGGCACATCCCACCGTCTCTGCCTGATTGGGCTCACTTGAATTCACTCAACGATAACAATGAACTTAAAAGCTCAGAAATAAATTCGTTCACATAATTTTACACACTAATTAATATTTTTTAGCCACTTGATCGAGTTTCAGATTTGAATTTAAAATTATAAACAAAATTAATACCGCGCACCTACTTTCGCACAATTTTTTTATAACTATTTAGTGTTGCCAGTTCACACACTGCTAAATGTTACCAAAATAGTAGAAAAATGGAATAGTAACTTTTGCCCACTTTTCTTTTAGATGGCTTTCAGTAATTATTATTATTATTTATTAAATAAAGACCCAAAAAAGCTTGCATAAGATAATTAGAATCAGATCTTCCTTATCTTAATTACATAGATTATTTTTATTTCTTTGCACAAGCACTTCACAGTCCATGTGGGTAACATTAGATTCGTGTGAAGTCAATCGAATCGACCAAAATAGTGACGTGTTTTCAGATCAGCCAAGTTCCGATGTCGGCCCTGATGGATTCAGTGAATGGAAATTATTCCATTTTGATTCTATTTATACAGGAGCTGCAGTGATAGCCTAATGGTTTAAGACGTCGGCCTGCTATTTGGGGGTTCAACCCCTCTACCTTTTCAAAGTTATGTGCGATTTGAGCAATCGAATACCATTTGCTTTAAATATGGGGAAACCTGCATGCCTCCATAATGTTCTCAAAGACAATAACTGCACTTGGCCAGTGAAGTGGACTATGGCGATATCCTTCTTTTTCTGTGGGGAGACCCGTTCTCAGTAGTGAACCAGGCGATAGGTTGATAATAATGATTTCTTACAAAATAAATTTGTTTTACAGAGTTTTAATAAAAATCTGTGATTTATTGCTACTTAGTTCATTTACATTCAATACTTACAGCTACAGCATGCTTAGTGAATAAAAATAATTTATATACCTACTTACTTATTTTTGACTAAAAAAAAATCAGTCAAGTGCTAGTCAGATTCGCACACGAAGGGTTCCGTACCATCGTACAAGGAATAACACTTTTTAATTTTTATTAATTTTGTCGTGTACGGAACCCTAAAAAGTGCCTACGTAATGATTTTATAACAAGTATAAATATAAAATATCTAGTATAAACTACATATCAAAAAGATATTCTTTCTAATGTACTCGTAGAATATGTAAGTTATAAGTGTCTCTATAGACACCTATAGAGACCTTATATCATGCTCTTCAAAAATGTAATAAAAAAAATTCACAGTTGGCCTCTTTAAAAAGCCATCTGTGAAAAATTAACTCGTTAATCACGCGTCGCAATCTACAACTAAGGTCGAATCCACACAACTCTCGGTTTCTTCATTGAAGTGTAGCCCGGCGTCACAACTGAGGAGCCGTGGATGTCCCTCTTGACACGCTACGAAGGACTTGCAACTGCGTCCGTATCTGTAAGTTGCGAAATATGAAAAAAACTGTAGTAGGTTCTTGGGTAGTCAATCAATAAGTATGTTTGCGTCCACTCTGGACAAAGGTCTTCCCAAGAACCTGCCACCGCACACGATCCTCCGTCTTCATCATCCACCCACTTCCTGCTACCTTCGTAAGGTCGTCAGTCCAGCGGGTTGAAGGTGGTCCAACTTTAAGGAATAGGGAGTTGTCCAAAAATCAAAGGGACGCCTGTGCCAGTCGTGGGACAGTACAGGCTAATTTAGACAGATTAAAAGAAAGCCATTAAGTTATTGAATTGATACTATCTTAGATATCCTTTTAATGATATTTCAATTAATATAATATTATGTCGCATGTGAAAAGCAAAGGGTTACCGACCGTTTAAGATGCGACTGCTTATCGAACCATTTTTAATCTCCCTTTCACTGTCTTACACAAGACCATTTGAGCAGTTGACAACGACTGATCGAGAGGCCCGTATTTTTAGTACAAGACTGCCCAAAAAAGTGTAATGTTTTCAGGGTTTAACAACATCTCAAGTCAAAATCTCGATCAACTGCTCAATCTATATATAGGTACCGTGTATGGCTTCACTGAGAAACGCAATCTGCTCTCTGCTGAAGTACCTAGTTACCTCAATATGAAGTTCATAGCAACTACGATCAAAAGCAAAAATATAATTTACCTATATTTGTAAATACGGAGTCCATCTTCATCACCGGACCGTCCAGGGCACACGAAACCTTCCAATGCTGCAAACGATAATGTGAACATATTAGCTCGTAATTATATTAATCTATGCCCGCGTGAATTTAATTCAATAATCCCGTAGGAACTGTTTAACTTTCCGGGATAAAAAGTAGCGTATATACCGTCTCCAAGATAGATGCAAGATGTCTTTGCGCCAAAAAGATGATGCCCGCGACTTCATCTATTTGTATTTTTGTTCTGGAATTTTTTTAAATTTCCAGAACAAAAATAGTCTATGTCCTTCCCTGGGACCAAGAATCAAAAACGGTTAATTAGATGGGTCATGAAAAGCTAGCAGACAGACAAACAGACAGACACACGCACTTTCATTAGCATTTATTATATTAATTAAGTGTGGATTAATTTATAAAACAAGTAGTAGGTAAAAGGAAAAAAAGAAAGTATCTCTAATTAAGATTTAAAACCTATAAGAACCTAATCAAGAAGTCATTTCAACTAACCTCTGGGTTGATTGCATTCCGGTACATTGACCGGCCAGTCACACGTGTCTTTGTCGAAGTTGAAAACGAGTCCAGCAGGACAATGCTCGATTACAGCAACGCCTGCATGACACACGATGTATTCTCCACAATCGTCACTGTCCGAAGGGAAGAATCCGTCACGATGGGGGCAATTTGCCGTAGGATTCGCTGGCTCTGAAAAAGATATTGCTTTTTAAAATAAAATAAAAATATTCAAAGCACGACTTTGCTGGTATCAACAACAAAAGGAGATCTGTTAACTATTTGTATCTACTTACTCTGAGAAAAATATGGTAGTCAGTCCAATAGGAAAACTCTCTGATGGACTGAGTTATATTAAAGAAACTTATAAAAACCTGCAAGCTTCTGGATTAGATGTGGTGACAACCAGAGCGGAGATAGGCGGAGATGTGTTTAGCAGACCAATCACATTACTGATAGAGGACGCGAAAAAAATATACCTCGTGCCATTTATAATCTTATTCTTCATATTCTTATTGGTCTGTTAAACATATATCCGCCCATCTCAGCTCTGGTTGATATTGGGCCTTTGCTGGTAGGAGCGAAGTGGTGCACGTCGGCCTATTATAAAACCCTCTTTGAATCGCAGAGGAAGTGAATTAAATTACTTTAAAGGTGCCCACGCACTTGAACTGAACTGCAACTGAACTGCGCGTCGCAGCAGCGCCCCGCACGATATTCTCTCCAGCCGCGACGCGCGTACCGCGTAGCGCGTCACTGCCGCGCGTCAGTTCAGCTTCAGTTCGAGTGCGTGGGCACCTTAAAGGTATCATAAATAAGAATAGATACGTACGAACTACGTCTCCACTGCTACATTGCACTTCTGAAGGATAACCACAAGGGTAATTTGGCCATTGCACATTTGGGTTGAAGTGAAGACCATCTGGGCATGAGTGTTCAATGGCCATGCCACTCTGTAACAATAAGTTCAATCAGAGTTACAAGAAAACTAAGATTCGACAATGTTTGCTAGTCGATAGAAATATTGCCCTTACCACGCATTCAACATAAACGTCACACTGTGAAGCAACTGAGTAAAATCCATTCGACTCTGGGCAGCTATAGTTGAAAAATTGCTTCGAAGGTGGATAGCGCACAGTTGGCTCTTCAACGTAACGGGGTGTGAAGGGTGTTACTGTAATCGGTCGTGATGTTACGACAGGAGGTCGATGCATTCCGATATCAGGCCGTGATACAGGAATATTCGAATCATCTGCAACGAAAAACGATTAGGTATAATTTTCTTATTCACGTCAAAAGTAAAATAACATAAATATCAGAAAAAAAGTTTAGGTACCAATGACGGATCCATTATTACATTGCACTCTTGAAGGATAGTTACACGGAAACCTAGGCCATTGAGCTTTAGGATTAAAGTAAAGACCATCCGGGCAGACGTGTTGAATTGCTCTATTATTCTGTAACAATACCATAAGGCTCAGTTAGTGTCATTGCAGATATAAATTTGTAAGTTTGTAAATATGTTCTTCAAGGAAAGCTTTACCTTGCATTCAATGTATGTATCACACTGCGAAGCCACTGAGTAATATGCATTCGGCTCTCGACAGAAAAAGTCAATCAGCTCGTTTGAAGGACGTTCGGTCGGTGGTGTTCTGACAGTGGGTGGAGGTGTTCCGAAATTAAATCGATGCATTCCAATATTGGGTCGTGTTACAGGGATATTCGAATCATCTGCACCTAAAAAAAAAAAAATTTATAAAAGTCAAAATTATGGTAACTTAAGTAAGAAGTATCATTAGAAAAAGTGCTTACCAGTGACGGGTCCTTTATTACATTGCACTCTTGAGGCATAATTACAAGGAAAATCTGGCCACTGCGTTTTAGAATTATAGGAAAGACCAGCTGGACAGAAGTGCTTAATTGCTTTAGAGTCCTGTAACAATACCATGAGGCTTAGTCAATGTTATGGCTGATAAAAAATATAAATAATAATTTGTTTAATGTAAGCTTTACCTTGCATTCAATGTATGCGTCACATTGCGAGGCAACTGAGTAATATCCATTCGGTTGTTGACAATAAAAGTCAATCGGTTCGTACGAAGGACGTTCGGTTGGAGGACGTACTGTCTCTAGTGCAGGAAAACGAGGATCTATGTTTGGCATTACTGCAGGCGTTGGGCGTACATTGGGATTTTCTGTCGGCTGCTTTGTACCGAGTTCTTTATAACATTGTACGTTTGAAGGATGATCGCAGGGATACCCCGTCCAATCGGCAAAAATGTTGAAGTAAAGACCACCAGGGCATTTGTATGCAAGTGGTACGTAATTCTGTGAAAAAATAATAATTTGCCGTTATTGTATCAAATTAAAAACACAGTCAAATAATATACCTAGGTCCTAATATTAAATCGAAAAAACTGATCAAGTCCGTGTCAGAAGTTATTAAGGGGGTGGTGGTTAGGTCGTTTTATTATGGAACCCTAAAACCCTTTAATGCGAAGAGAACTTCATCCGTCGTGGGACAGGACACCTAAATCCGTCTGCCTAGATTACGATGATGGGGCTGGCGATGAAGATCAGCAGGAACTGTCGGGAGGTGGTCTGCTCCACCTCAGGCACCCTCACAGCGGCGCTTGCGGCTCGCAGTCTCAACCACGATGCGCAGCGAGATGAAAAAAACCGGCGAAGTGCGAGTCAGACTCGCGCACTGAGGGTTCCGTGCTCGGGTATTTTTTCCAACATTTTGCACGATAAATCAAAAACTATTATACATAAAAATAAATAAAAATCTGTTTTAGGATGTACAGGTAAAGCCCTTTCATATGATACTCCACTTGGTATAGTTATCTTATTTTGAAAATTGAAACACATTTTAATTTTTTTTTAATGATGTACCTACAAATTCGCGGTTTTCAGATTCATTCCTGTGCTTGTGGTATAGGACCTACCTATCTACCAAATTTCATGATTCCAGGTCAACGGGAAGTACCCTATAGGTTTCTTGACAGACACGACGGACAGACAGACAGACAGACAGAAAACAAAGTGATCCTATAAGGGTTCCGTTTTTCCTTTTGAGGTATGGAACCCTAAAAAGGAGCCCGGATGGGTTCGAAACTAGTCGGGCTTACACCGACTACAAACGTGAATATAGCCGCAATAACCTATACCTACTTATAATGGAAATCACTCACGATAGTTTAGTTAAAAACTAAGTGTTAAAAACTAAAAGGAACCTTTACCTTGCATTCAATATATTCGCTACATTCATCACCATGTTTAAAGTAGCCATTTGCCTGGGGACACTTAAAGTCATACAATTTGCTTCCTGGATGCGGTGCGGTTACTACTGGAGGTGTGGTAGGGGTTGGTGGTGGTTGTGTAGTAGGTGGACGTAAGGCTGAAAACATTAAGGTTTATTATTAACAACCAAGAAGTATAAAGTGGTTATACCTACGTAAGCCGGCTTATTGTAAGGAATTTTCTCACTCTGGAGTTAGGACCTTCCTGTGGCCGACTTCACCAATATTATATTGGGTACTCAGAAAGAGCTTTTACTGAATTATGGAAGAATTGTCTTTATATTTTTCTCTACCCATCATCGTCATCATCATCAATCCAACGCCGGCTCATTACTGAGCACGAGTCTCCTCTCAGAATGAAAAGGATTAGGCCATTATCAACCAGCTTGCCAAGTACCTACGACTTGGTAGACGTTACACACCTTAGGAGAACATTATGGAAAAATCTCAGGCATATGTACAGGTTTCCTGACAATGTTTTTTCCCCCCGTTAAAGCAAGTTATATGTATTTGATAGCTTAAAACGCTCATAGCACTGAAAAGTTAGAGTTTCTCTATTCGGCTTGGATTAATAACTTCATGCAGATAATGTCGCAAGTTGCAGCTGGGTTGAGCAAAAGTTCTGTTAGGTTATCTCTCAAGTTTGTGTGCTCATCTTTGAAAATAAGTTATGAATAGTTATATAATAACAAAATTTAGTATATACGTACGATATACGGGCTCTCCATCACATTGAACCTTTGAAGGGTGATCACATGGGTATTCTGTCCATTCCGCGAGATGATTGAAGTGAAGACCCGCGGGGCATGTGAATATAAGTGGTACATGATTCTGTAATAATGTAATATGGTACCATCAGTATCATCAGAATTCCAATATCAACAAATAAACGGAACAAATGAAATAAAAGTAGCTTTCTTACCTTGCATTCAATATATTCGCCACAATGATCAGAAAATTTGAAATAGCCATATGGTCGTAGGCATATATTGTAGTCGGGCGGATTCTTCGGACTTGTAGTTATTGATACAGGTGTTGTGGTAGGGGGAGGCGGGGGTGGCCTGGTGGTAGGTGGTGGTGGTGGTAATCTAGTAGTAGGTGGGGGTGTCGGTGGTCGCCTAGTGGTAGGTGGGGGTGGTGGTGGTCGCCTAGTGGTAGGTGGGGGTGGTGGTGGTCGTCTAGTGGTAGGTGGTGGTGGAGGTCGTCTAGTGGTAGGTGGTGGTGGAGGTCGCCTAGTGGTTGGTGGTGGTGGAGGTCGCCTTGTAGTAGGTGGTGGTGGTGGTGGTGGTCTAGTAGTAGGCGGTGGTGGTGGTCTAGTGGTAGACGGTGGTGGCGGTGGTCTAGTTGTGGGCGGTCTCGTAGTATCCTCTGTAAGTTAGAAAATATTCAGCATTTTTCATAGAAAGTGGTAGGCATAGATTAATTTTGGTAATTTCACTTTTTCTACTTGGTTTTTCTTTTATAATTTTTTCTGCGTTTTTAAGTTTGAATGATCCTGATAGGTACCACTGCACTCTGCTGATTAGATAATAGTTACTTCGAAATACTTCTTATTTTACACACAGACCATTTCGATTTTACATGTTACGACATCCCAACTGCTCTGCAGGTCCTCAATAATCTATTAAGTCCAAAGAATACGTACCATCGGGGAGATCTTGGTCACATTGCACTATTAAAGGATGGTCACAGGGATACTCCGTCCAATCCGCACGAGGATTAAAGTGAAGACCAACAGGACACGAGAACATAAGTGGCACGTAATTCTACAACAACACAATAAAGTTTTATTAAGCACGACTCATAACTGCGGTTACTAATTACTATCGGTCAAAAGCGATTTTTTTCATAGATTTACCTTGCATTCAATATATTCTTCACAACGATCGTTAAATTTGAAGTAACCATGTGGCTGGGAGCACATAAAGCCATTAGGCTTCTGGTTGTTAGGACGTGGAGTCGTTACTACTTTAGTTGTTGGGGTTGGGGTCGGTGGAGTTGCCGTGGTGGGTAGAGTAGGTTCCTCATTGCATTGAACATTTGAAGGATGATCACAGGGATACTCCGTCCATTCCGCTTGAGGATTGAAGTGAAAACCATCAGGGCATGCGTACGCAAGTGCTACATAATTCTGTAACAATAAAATAACTTGCTTTTAGTATATTATCGCAAATTATGAAATAAATGTTATTGTTTCCATAAAAAAATTTTTACCTTGCATTCAATATATTCGTGACATTTATCAGTATATTTGAAGTAACCATGTGCCTGTGGGCACATAAAGCGTTGCAAAGTATTACTTTGTGGGATTCGGTCTTCTGCAAAAGAATCCCATTTCTGCTCATCCCAGGGTGCCGCTGAACGTGGAGGTCTATGGTAAGGACCAATTTCCCTATGTCTTATTTTGTCTAACATGGGCTGTGACGTGGTGGGTTGCGATGCTCTTATAGAAGCTGAGATATCTTCTGATGAATTCGTAAAAAGATCGCGTGGCCTCCAGGGAATCGATGCAGGTCTAGGAACATTGTAGGAATCCAAGTGTCTATCGCCTGCATGTACGGGAAGCTGTGAGTTAGACAATGATGGTTCCGGTGTTTGTATTTCTACTAATGGCTCTGTGGAAATTATCGGCGGAAGAGTACTAGGTTCCACAGAAATTGATTTTTCTGTAGACACAGGAGTAATAGACGGTGGTGGTTGATGTACGTAGTTAGTAGAATGTATTTGAACAGGTTGAGATGCTATTCTTAATCCTACTGATGAAAGCGCGGGTGGTTCCGGTGTTTGTATTTCTACTTTTGGATCTGTGGAAATTATCGGTGGAAGAGTACTAGGTTCTACAGAAACGGATTTTTCTGTAGACACAGGAGTAAAAGGCGGTGGTGGTTGATGTACGTAGCTGGTAGGATGTATCTGAATAGGTTGAGATGCTACTCTTAATCCTGCCGATGGAAGCGCGGCTGGTTTCGGTGTTTGTATTTCTACTAATGGATCTATGGAAATTATCGACGGAAGAGTACTAGGTTCCACAGAAATGCATTTTTCTGTAGACACAGGAGTAGTAGGCGATGGTGGCTGATATACGTAACTGGTAGGATGTACCTGAACAGGTTGAGATGCTATTCTTAATCCTACCGATGGAAGCGCGGCTGGTTTCGGTGTTTGTATTTCTACTATTGGATCTGTGGAAATTATCGGCGGAAGAGTACTAGCTTCCACAGAAACGGATTTTTCTGTAGACACAGGAGTAATAGGCCGTGGTGGTTGATGTACGTAGCTGGTAGGATGTACTTGAACAGGTTGAGATGCTATTCTTAATCCCACTGATGGAAGCGCGGGTGGTTTCGGTGTTTGTATTTCTACTATTGGATCTGTGGAAATTATTGGCGGAAGAGTACTAGGCTCCACAGAAATGGATTTTTCTGCAGACACAGGAGTAATAGGCGGTGGTGGTTGATGTACGTAGCTGGTAGCATGTGCATGAACAGGTTGATATGCTCTTCTAAATCCTACCGATGGAAGCGTGGGTGGTTTCGGTGGTGTCCAGGAATTCGGTGTATGTTTAGGGACATGATAGGTACTGGTATCCTGGTGTCTATTGTTTGTATAGACGGGATTTACTGACTGAGCTAGTCTTGGTTTCTGTGTTTGAATATCTGCGGGTAAATCCGTGTCAATTTTCCGCTCAAAAGTGACAGGAACCACGGAATCAGTTTTTTCTGTATGTTTAATCGGTCTCTCTTTAACTATTTGTGGGGGTTTTGGGTGATCACGACGTGGCAATCCAGTTGGTGATGATTTTAGACCCTGTTGATTCGGTGGTGAATTCGATGAAATTTTTGGCGAATCCTGTGGAATCGGTTCTGGCGGAGATCTATGAAAGGGCCCAATGTTGAAGTTTCCTTCCGCTACGAATAAAGAAAATATTCATATGTTAGTAGATCCACAGTTTAAAATATAAAATCCTTAATAGGTACTTAGGGTACCTAATATTATAACAATATGCTATGTTACGATATAGGTACGCATCTTTCGCTGAGGACATGAAAATGAAGATTATTCTTATTGGAAAATCAACGTTACCGAATTGAGAAATGTTTTTTATATCAAGTTCAAGTATGTAAGTATCAAGTTGTATTGGGACCTGCGGTCTATAAAGGCCCGGTATTCACCTAAGCGAAGATGGGCGATAAATTTTGCAGACCAATCAGATTATTTATACTTAGAACTAGTTGATCCGCCCCGGATAGGTACTTATATAATTATAACTAATGTGAAACCCGTATTGAATTGCACTGAGAAATTTAGACATATACCTGATTCCAAAAAAATTGTTTTGGGGTCTATATCGATAATAATGTTTCTTGCGATTAAAATTTTCGAAATATATTTAATGGACAGAAATCGTCAAGTTACAGTTTTATTTAAGTATAGATAATCTGATTGGTTTGCTGAAAGACTTCAAAACTAAAACACATCTCCCCGAGCCTAATATTATGATGGCTTGGTATGATCATCAATATAATTTTTAATGCAAAGCTATAATTACACAAAACCACTAATCATATAATTTAATAAATTAAAATCCCCGTCGCACTGAGTTTGTATTTATTTGGGCTAATCTCAAAAACTTTTCGGATTTTCATACGATTTCCACGGATTGAAAAAGGATTAATAACTAAGCTTATATGCTTTAATTTATAAACATTTTGCTAAAATAAGCTACCGGTATGTTGGTAACTACCTATTACGATTCATACGATACGGCCCACTGACAGACAGACGGACGTACAGAGGAGGCTTAGTAGAAGCACAGAGTAAGGACACAATATGTACTCATGTGGTAATATGAACCCGTTGGCACCCATTGGGTACCAACCAATCCACTCACTACTACTACTACCCAATTGAGTACTAGCACTTTAGAGTGCTGGTACTCAATTGGGTATTGAGTACCAGCACTCTAAAAAGTAGTCTCAAGCAAATAACACGATAATGAAACAGTAATTGAACATACCCAGTAACAGCGGTGGTAAAAACAAAACGAATATTGTTGGCACTATCATGATTATGATAATGCACTTGATGCCCCGTGAACACTCCGTAATGCACTAATGGTGAACCAATAACTATCATTCTTTTATACATAAACTATTGTTATTCGATTATAATTAGAAATAGTTGTCGCTAATGTTTTTGGTCATCTGCAAATGGTGAAGTCAATTAAAAGCGCACATTACAAAAAAATAAGAATGGAATGTCGTATGATTCGTTTCATTCATAGGCTATGTGCTCACCAATGTTGATAGAAAGCATGATTTGAAAGTCAATAATGTCAGATTGTCGTCTGACCAACTGGCGGGAAAAACTTGGAGGAGGCTCGCACAACACCGAGAGGAATGGCGTGCACGTGAGGAGGCCTATGTCCAACAATGGGTTAACAAAGGCTAAGAAAGAAGAAGAAGAATGTCAGACTAAAATGGACCTAAAAGTCCTTGATTCAAAGTTAAAAATTTAGTACCACCGTTTCTAATTTCACTATGTTTCTGCTTGGAGCGCTTTTTTTCTTTCTGTTTGGTTGTGTACATGGGCGAATGTGAAGTTTGAAACAAGGCTTTTAAGATCATGTGTTTTTCGATACTCGAATTCTATCAACGTTGGCGATATGTAACATCTCATACTAACCCGACTACATTATAGTGTGTAGTACATTATCTTAGGTATATCACTGTATTAAATAGATTGTTTAGGCATTTACACGCATTTTTTTCGCTGAAGAAATCTTACCAAATACATAGTGGCGCATACATAATATAGTACCATTCACACGGTGTTGCTTGTACTGCAAAAAACCACCTAACACATTTTACTGAAGTATTATTACTAACTAGATGATGCCCGTGACAACGTCCGCGTAGGTTTAGGTTTTTGGTTTTTTAAAAATCCCGTGGGAACTCTTTCATTTTCCGAGAAAAGTAGCCTATGCCTTTCCCTAGGGTGCAAGCTATCTCTGAACCACGTCAAAAACGGTTAAACGTGAACCGTGAAAAACGATCATACAGACAGACACAGGTATGATTCAAATACTTCATACCTAATAATACACGGCATCTAACTGAAACGCTAGTTTGTTTGGTCTGAACATTTTTCTAAAACCTTGGATCAATATAGAAAATTTAATATAGGATGCATGTATCGATTTTCTTTCTAACTTTTGTACATAAGACATTAAGATCTTGCGGTTTTCGAGTGGTTGAAACACCGCACCGCAGGAATTCTGAGGTTTTTTATAAATACTATAAAAGTTATTTTTCATTTTTAAAGTGGCCCACCTAATTATATTTAGGCACTTAGTAACAGTAGATTAATTGTCAAGTAGCTAAAACTAAAAATTTTGCTTATTAAAAATTTTTTTTTCTTAAATTAATTTCTCAACAATCACTATCAACGATTCCTAAATCCCCACGGCTTAGCAGTGCAATACCTTGTTGCGTCAAGATTGAGGAGTTGGAACCTATGAGTTCAATAATGTTGTAGGGTAGTAAAGTACGGATACTCCAGAGGGGTAGACGCCACATTTTCAAAAAACCTAGCTTTCCAAAATCACAACAAAGATTTAATCCATACTGGAAGTATGGATTAAATCTAATATTATACATGCGAAAGTGTGTCTGTCTGTCTGTCTGCTACCTTTTCACGGCCCAACAGTTTAACCGATTCTGACGTTTGGTACAGGGTTAGCTTATGTCCCGGGGACGGACATAGGCTACATTTTATCCCGGAAATTCAAAGAGTTCCCACGGGATTTCCAAAAACCTATCCGCTTAACCGATTTGTATGAAAATATATGGTACCGAGGTAGCTTGCGTCCCTGTAATTGACATAGGCAACTTTTTATCCCGGAAAATCAAACAGTTCCCACGGGATCTTTAAAAAGCTAAATCCACGCGGACGAAGTCGTGGGCATCCTCTAGTAGTTTTAATAAGTAGCTTAGGTACCACACAGCTTAATCCCCGCAGGTCATCTTGTAGAAAAAATTCGTTTCGCTTGGGCGTGTGATCATCTCCGCAGCGAACGGGACAAACGCTTGGTAATAATTTCAAACGTTACTATTTACTGTTGCATAACTTTTTAAGTACCAATAAATTGCGTTCTGGTTTTTAATGTCAATACACTGGTTCATTAAGTACCTACATACCGAATCTTCGTTTTGTATTTAATTTAGTTAAAAATGAAAGGGCATCTATCCCTACCTAAAGAGATGCTCCATATCTACCCTCCATACAATTTTACATTTAGTATGGCAGCGTATTTTTAGAATGTTTTATGTTCTTCTAGACCTACTATGTATTTAGACATATAGCTTTCATAGAAATGGATCAAAACGATCTTGGGATCAATGAAATAACGTACGGAACGTTAAAAGTTATATATTGAATTATTTTTTGTTGGAAAGGGTTTGCTAATTATGGTTATGTGACACATTTTGGAATGATGTTCAAAAGATTTTAAATAAAACATTTCAATATTATGTATTTTACTTATTTTATACCATTGGGCAACTATCCCCCTTGGCATTTTCATAGCGGGGTATCTATCGTTTTAAAAAAAGGCATCTATCCCCAAAAAATGGGTCTGCAAAATCAGACTTTCTGCAAAACCAGTAATTATTGTTAGGTCAACAGAAACTAGTCGTAACGTTACATGAAAGATTAGATAAACTAGCTATACTAACAGGAATTATTTAAGTTATTTTTTTTTAATTAGAACGCTTTTTCAAAAAGTGGGGCATCTATTTGTACCCCTATATTTATGCTTCGTACTTACAGTAACATTTTATCATTAACAGTTCCTGAATCCTCACGGTTTAGAGATGGTGTAACTTACATTTCCAGATTGGAGAGTTGGAACTTGGAGTTCAATCATGAAGTCACTACTTTAAAATGTGAATTCACCCTAAAAAATCTATATCTCTACGGCTTAGGCGTTTAGGACCCTGCAGCATCAGGATTGAAGAGTTGGCACCCGTAGTCGAATAATGTGATTGATACCTACAATAATATTTCACCAGTTCCTGTATCTTCATAGCTTAGGAGTGCTGCGTTATGCATCTTTATTACTACACATTACAAGCTAACCCTTGACTGCGGTCTCACCTGGTGGTAAGTGATGATGTAGTCTAAGATGGATGTAGGCTAACTTGGAACGTGTGACATATTAAACTGATATCTACCTCTTATCGGTTTTTAAATCGGAATGGTAAATCGCTTGGCACCACGGCTTTGCCGGTGTTTAACTAGCCACGGCAGGAGCCTTCCACAGACAAGACCAGAGACAACCCAGAAATTATAACTTCCCAAATTGCCGCTGCCTGGAATCGAACCCGGGACCTCTCCTTATAAGGCCACTGCACTCATCACTGCGCCACGGAGGCTGTCAATAAGAATCGTCAAGTTCGAAGAGTTGGGACCCTAAATGTAAAGATTTAGTCTATGTCCATCACCAGTTCCTGAATCCTCACGGGTTAATAGTCCTGTATCTACATATTTAGATATTTTATTGGGACCATCTCGCAAACTTCCTCTATTGAGCAAAAAGAAATTTGCAATCGGTTCAGCAATTTCGGAGAAAATAGTTTACATATTTATGTAGACAAAAACGCAATGAATTGAGAACCTTCTCCTTTTCTGGAAGTCGGTTGAAAAGTGTCTAACAAATAACTGTGTTACGGTGCCCTGTCTGTGTCTATCACCATGATTAAGTACTTGTATTATTATGGACTAGGAGCGCGTGGGGGCCAGACCTACGTTTTTTATCAGAGCTGAAAGTTTCTCTGCCCACTGTCCACAACATGGGTTCAGCGACTTTGGAGGTTGGATTGGACTATGGAGTTCAGATTATTGTTACTATGGCAAATAACAGACGTTTAAATAGATGTATAAAATTACTTTCCACTTTCGTCAAAGTATAAAGCTGAATAAAATATAAGAAAATCACTTCTTTTATTTTATTCAGGATAGTCTTAGAAATAACTTTATGTTTTGCCAGACACCATTTAACTTTAATAAATTGAACTAGGTATACTTACGTTATATATGTAGTTTGAAAGCTTGTTTGAAAGCTGAATTATGTTACTTGGGGAATTATCAGAAGATGCTTTTTAAGAAGCCAGACAGTTTCGATAGTTCTTATATCTTGCCAGATAGTTTGAAAGTCTGCTGCAGGTGCGAGTGCGATACAGTTACATACAGGCAGATGCGAACGTGAGTTAGGTAGCGCCGAGATTTTTAAGTAATTGATTTTTAATTATTGTGTCGATTGGTTCTCGAAAATTTCTTTGAACAATCAACAACTACTTGGATAAAGATAATTTGCATATATCTTTTCTTAAATCAATAAAACTAGCAGGCACAACTAGTTTTTAACCGACTTCAAAAAAGAGGGCGGTTCTCAATTCGTCGGAATCTTTTTTTTTTTAATGTATGTTCTCCGATTACTCAAAGACGCCTGGACAGATTTGGAAATTATTTTTTTTTGTTTGAAAGGGTATACTTTGCAGGTACTTCCAAAAAGGAGGAGGTCCCAAATTCAATGCATATGCGTTGAATATATTTATATTATAATATGGTATTTTATTTATGTTTTACTTAATGTTTTTTTGCCGCATGTATACGTGTATGCTGAAAATCTCAAATGAACGAGTACCTATATTCATATACATAACAAATGATTACCTTTAGGGGAGAAAAATAAAATTTATTACATCAAATGTTTGTAAATTTTTATTAATTAAAAATGGCTTTATGTTTATTAATTCAATAATTACAATATACCTTTACCCTATACATAACCAAAAATAAATTATTAATTAACCCAGCTAGTTTTGAAGTGATAAACGAAGAGGTCAGCTTCTAGTTCTACCGTCTACGGAACAATACTCGTAGCAACTTCGTAGCTGTCAAGTACGTAGCCGAGTATTGCCGTAGAGTAGAATTCGTAGCAACTACTTCCGATCTGTGAAATAAAAACACTTGTATGAAAATTTGTTTAGAAAACTTCTTTACTTATTCTGTACCGATGATATTAGGAGTTTCTACACCAAAGGACAGCTCGAAATCAGCCAAGAACTAGGTGGATAAAATGTATTTTATCATTCCTTAAATGCAAGCAACTCTGACAATGTATATACATTGTCAGAGTATACATACATACTTACATTGGCACATGTAATTTCAGACTTAAAGAATACAGCCTGTAGATATAATTGCGTAAACTTAATTATGTATGCCTTTACCTATTAACTTTTAACAGCCCACCCACTTAACCGATTTTATCGGATATAGAGATAGTTAGCATCCTGGAGGACACAACACAGGTTACTTTGTCCCGAAAACTCAAAGAGCTTCCACAGGATTTTCGAAAAACTAGCATTGTATGAATGTACCATCCAATATTATAATACATAAATATAATATACATAAATAATACATAAATATAATATACATAAACAAAATCAAGAACAAGAATACGTACAACTGCTGCATTGCGCACTTGAAGGATGATCACAAGGATACTCCGTCCATTGCACACGAGGATTAAAGTGAAGACCAGCAGGACAATTGTATGAAAGGGGTACGTGGTTCTGTAACAATATGATTAAGTT
Organism: Maniola jurtina; assembly: GCF_905333055.1. Classification (NCBI taxonomy): domain Eukaryota; kingdom Metazoa; phylum Arthropoda; class Insecta; order Lepidoptera; family Nymphalidae; genus Maniola; species Maniola jurtina. Next base: position 10,899,767 of record NC_060032.1, read on the forward strand.
CAAAATGAATGAATATTATTAAAAATTACACTACAAGTTGTCCATGTAATGTAGCATAATATTGTCTGTGCAGATTATTAAAAATAAGCAACGCTGACCCAACTTAGTAACTACATAGATGGGTGGTCGACTTTGGCGTTTACCTCTTTGTGCTTTGAGAACGCGATTCACGAATATATTTTCTTAAAAATCGTAAATCTAAGAGTCGAAGTCATAATTTACTCATAGTCGAATCGTTTTCCAAGAAAGAATCGTTTTCATTCCAAGAAATTCTCTACCGATATGGCGTCATGGGTGTCGTCATCTTCAAAACAATGATTATGACATGATCAGATTCTAAGGCTAACTGTCGATTGCCTCCAAAAATTTGGAGGCAGTCGACAGTCAAATGGCCTAATATAGAGATATTTTAAGGGTCATAGCTTTATTATATTTATTGATGTCGGGCATACATAGTGATAAAAAGTAATTGGCTTAGTTTTAGATCTAGAACAACAAATAATAGAATAATAGAATTTATATGGAGAAGCTCGTATGAAAGATACTTTACCTTGCATTCAACGTATTCCTCACACTGACCAGCATACTCGAAGTAGCCATGTGGCTGTGGACACATGAAGCCCTCTATCGGCCTGCCTGGACGCGGTGTAGTTACTACTTTAGGCGCTGGAGTTGGCTCTGTTGTGGTGGTGGTGGTGGGCTCTGGTGTAGTGGTGGTGGGTGGTGACTTTGGAGAAGCTGGAATTTAAAAAAAGATTAAATTTACAATATGTAGTGGTAATTTTTACAGTGTGGACTAATCATTCTGAGGGTGACCAATGATCAGTAGTGAGCCAGCAATGAGTTCATGATGAAGTATTTCAACTCAGCATAAGGTTCATCAGAAGCGTTGCCAATGTGTTATTATAATTAAACAAACAATCCATACTTATAATATTATAAGTAAATGCGAAAGTGTGTCTCTTTGTCTGACGTTTTCATTGGTACAGAGTTAGCTTACATCCCAAGGACGGACATAGGCTACTTTTTATTCCGGAAAAGCAAAGAGTTCCCACGGGATTTTTAAAAACCTAAATCCACGCGGATAAATACATAACATGTTTTTGTTGGTAAGTGATATAGTAAAAAGGTACATACGAATGAAGGGTTCGTAGTCACATTGCACCTTTGAAGGATGCTCACAGGGATACTCTGTCCATTGCACCAGAGGATTGAAGTGAAGACCGATGGGGCATGTGAACATAAGTGGTACGTAATTCTGTAACAATATAATACGGTTGCATATGTATTATTTATTTATTTATTTATTATAATACGGTTGCATTAATGCGAACTATCAACATCGTCATTGTCATCAATCGATAGACGTCTACTGCCAGAGGTCTGTTGTTCCACACGTTGGCGTGTAACGTGGCGTTGATTCAGACGACCCAAGATTTGGGTCTTGGGTCGTCTCAATCAAGCAGCTCCCCGCGAATCGTTTGATGTCGTCTCTGCACCTAGTGGAGGCTGCGCTTTTCAGTGCTAGATCACTATTCTACCACTTTGGGTCACGGTCTATCGGTTTTTCAAACTATCTACTTTGCACCTCACTGAACTATGTCGGTTACTATTATTCGCCTCTTGATTTCCTCATTTCTGATTTACATGGATTACGTCAATGCAGGATGTGCAAATAACCAGCGAACGAAGACTAACACTTAAAAAAATATTCATACATAGATAATTCTATAATACTATGATTATTATTAGTTACACGTTAACCGCCATTATTAACTACCGGGCCTCTTCTCAAATAAAAAAATGTGATTCTTGATTATACAATTTATAGATACCTTGCATTCAACATATTCGCCACAATCATTACTTCGTTTGAAGTAGCCGTAGGGCTGTGGGCACATGTAGTTAGGTGTTTTAGGACGCGGCACTACTGCTGTTTCTGTGGTAGTTGGTGGTGGTGGAGTAGTGGTTGTTGTAGTTGTAGTTGTAGTTGTTGTAGTAGGCGGTTCAGCTGCAAAAAAATAACAGTAGTAAGTAAAGTACGCGCAATAAAGTACAATCTGAACACGAGGCGTATGATTGCGCATGTTGTTGAATTTTCTTTATCAATTCAATTATTATCAATACATTATTAAATAATTTTGCTATTAAAATAAACGCTGTGTAACAAAAGTAATTATATGTTAGTGAAAAGTAAATATCCTGCTGTATCTATTGTACTCCCTTTACAACCTTTCCCACTGCCAAGGCTTATTAGTAGAGATCTCTTATTGTTACAACTTTCTGGTACAAATAAATTTAAAAATAAATAATATCATAACATCATACGTACGAATGTCACATTGCACCCTTGAAGGATAATCACAAGGATACTCCGTCCATGGCACAAGAGGATTGAAGTGAAGACCGGCAGGGCAGGAGAAGGTGAGTGCTACATAGTTCTGTAACAAGATGATACGATGTAGGTACATATTTAGTATCCTTCAAATCCACACAATCCCGAAAGTAAGTATTCTTCTACGCAAGCGCGCGTCAGGTGCTTTAATTATATTGTTATCAGTGTATATCCATATTAGTCTGTTTGTTGGTTTGTACTTCAATTACGCCGCAGCGAAGAGATAGATTGGCGTGATTTTTTGCACAGAAAATTGAAATAAAATTAAAAGAAGCTTTACCTTGCATTCAATATATTCCCCACACTGATCGGTATGTTTGAAGTACCCATGTGGCTGGGGACACATGAAGCCATGGTTTCCGGGGCGCGGTGTGGGTACTAGTTTAGGTGCTGGGGTAGGGGCTGGTGTTGTTGTTGTGGTGGTTGTTGTAGTACTTGTTGTAGTAGTTTCTGAAAAAAAAAAATTTTTTGTACTATTGTATTTTAATTATTTGTATTTTTTATCAAAAGCATTTCGAAATTCCGCAAAGCAAAAGGAAGAGATTCGCGCAAGCTTTAGTACGGTTTGCTGTGTGAGTAAATAAAAATAGTCAGGTATATAAATCCATAGTCAATGACTATACTCTTTATGCGACTGTAAAAATCTTAATGAAATTAGAGGTAGGAGCAGTTTGTAATTTTTTCCTTATTGAAAGCTTATTGAAAGCTGGTTATTTCGAAAAGGACGTACCTTTTTTGACACATTGCACCCTTGCAGGATAATCACAAGGATATGACGTCCATTCTACACGAGGATTGAAGTGAAGACCGACAGGGCATGTGAACATAAGTGGTACATAGTTCTGTAACAACATAACGAAGGACCATTAGTAATAAGCAACATCAGTATCCGAATACGCAACACCATGAAATGATTATTATTATGTTCATCAGTCTGTACAGAATAATGTTTTTATTTGTTTGTTCCTTTGTGGCGCCCTAGAGGTTAAATGCGTGGACCAATTTTAATAAATCTCGCACCAATAGATTTGTCTTAATCCTGGAATTGCTACTGAAGATATCAAAGTAATGAAAATATAGCACCCAGACGCCATATTCGATGTAATATATTCGGTGGGGCATGATTGAATAGATCATTACAAATCATAGTTAGGTTTCCTAGACCATTTTTCCGATTAAATGGTCGTTTACGATTTTCAAGACTTTTTTCAAGCCAAGTTTTTTTTAAATAAAATTACTTCGTGGTTCTCAGAGACTCAATGCGTCTGGACTCCGGACCCTTGCACGAATAGAAGTCAGGGATTCAAAAACTTTTTAAATGACTTGTTTTACAAATCGATAATAGGAATCTTTACCTTGCATTCGACATATTCGCCACAATCATCGGTGTATCTGAAGTAGCCATGTGGCCGTGGACACATGAAGCCTTGTGGCCGAAGCACGGGGTATGATGGAGGAATTGTTTTCGGGGTAATGGGTGGTGGTGGTGGTGTTGTTGTTGTAGTAGTGGTTGTAGTAGTTGTAGTACTAGGTTTTTCAGGAAAACGAAGCTTTCCTGCAACAAAAACAGTAACATTATTACACCATTTTCTATTTTTATCGCTGGCTGAACGCCTTCCGTGGTTTGATCAACTAACTGATATAATATCAGTTAGAGAGAACTAAAAATGTCTTAAAAGCGAATTTATCTTCATAGTGTAATGCAGTTTTTAGTTTTTCTTTTCTGTACTTAGTAACAATAATATCGTTAAAAATATTACTTACCATAGACGGGTTCCGAGTTACATTGCACCCTTGAAGGATGATCGCAAGGGGACTCTGCCCATTGCAAATAAGGATTAAAGTGAAGACCAACTGGGCAAGTGAACGTAATTGGTATGTAATTCTGTAAAAAATATTTATTACGTATTAGCAAATGCTGATAATGAAAACCATAATGATATAAATAAGTATTATAATATTTTTAATTCACTACTATAAAAGGTAAACAAGTTGCTTCGCATAAATGCGTAAGTTTTTAAAATACGCATCATCTTGCTATCTGAGTGTTATTACTTTTAATATCATTGCTGCTAACTATAAAACTGTGATACAAGGTTAAAATCAAACGCTCTAGAAGGGTCTTCTCTCTGTCTGAAGAGCCGGACAAAGTGCATTTCTCCGAGTGTTTATTTTTGAAGTCAAGAAAGAAGGAAAATAGATAAGTTTTTATCGTTTTACCTTGCATTTAACATATTCGTCACAACGGTCGGTATATTTGAAGTACCCATCTGACTGTGGACACCTGTAGCCACGATGAACTGGATATTCCTCATAAGACTTTTCTGGAGCGGATGTTACATACAGTTGACTGATATAACGCTCGAGATCAGATTCTTTTTGTTTGCTTATGTCTTCCTCTGAGTCCGGTATGATCGTCGGCGCCACCCAGGGTGTACCTGGTTGGGGTTGGCGAGAGGCATCGCTTTCCGGCTGTGTGTCTGTTAATAAAAGGCAATATTTAATATCTCCCTAAAATGAAAGTAAATTACTATCATTTTAAAGCCATTGTTTTGGTCTCTATTTTACATTATTAATTTATTTTATTCATACCATCCTTCTCTAAAACAAGAATTTAAAGAAACTAAACTTTTAATAAGAGAAGTTAGAGAATTGTTAAAATCGGTTAAGATTTGACGAAGTTATGGAGTAACATCGATTTCCGTATCTCGAACGAACCCTATTGTTTTTTCGGGATAAAAACTATCCTTTTATTATATTAACCCAAAGTATTATTCATCCCAACAATAATCCTTAATAATAAGAACTTTAGAGTTAGACCTCTTTATCGATCGTACCACAAAACGTAGGTAAATATCTACTTACAAGGCATCTAACTCTACAAAATAAAGTAATAAAGTAGTTTGTTTCAATAAAACCCTGCCCGAGCTCAACACTGTAAGCAACAATATCCATCTTCTTTATTGATATATATTATACCTACTAGGTATACATGCTAAGCTCATTTCAAGTTATATGATTTATAAGACGAGTTGCAATTACCTACTGCATTTTACCTAATTGCTAATGGCGTTGATAATAGGTATGCATTTAGCTAATCTGAATTTCAAATAAAAAAAAGTATTTTTCACCTTCGTCTTCCATTGAATTCATAAATGTCGGCGCCACCCAAGGTTTCCCTGATTGAGGTCTGCGATAGTCATCGGTATCCAAACGTACTCCATCTGTTAATAAAAGGCAATGTAAAATGTAAAAACACACTGAATTAAAAGTAAATTACCCTCATTATAAAGTAATTGTTGTGGCTCCTTTTTCATATTATTAATTTATTTGCATGCATCTACGACTATAAAGCCGGGTACATAGGAACAGTAGTGACTTTGGTCAAGAACCACTCGCTGGCGATGTATTATCTAAAATGTACAACATTGCGTTGAAAGATATTTAAACGATAAAAAAAGCTTAGCTTTAGTAGCTTTGGCAGTTCTAATGATTTATGTGATATGGTAATAATGAAAAGAATACCCGGCTGAGTTTTTTTGTAGGCTCTTCTCAGATCAGGGCGCATTTGAAACTTTCGTTGCTTTAGTTTCAAAACGCTTTTACATATTCAACAATTAACTATCAAAAAATGTACAATGGGACCTACTTTTGAATAAAGGCTTTGGTTTCAATATCTAAAATAGATAATATATTATAAAAAAGCAATGGACATCTTTTTTAATTAGTAAAAAAAGAATCAAACATTAAAAAGTATGATAAATAAAATCAGTGGTTTCACATACCCAAAAATAACAGTGGCAAAAAGAATAATAAAATTTTTGACCCCAACATGGTTTTCAGTACACTTGATGACCCGTGGAGATTCTTCAGTGCACTGATATTGATTGAATAATGAACTTCGATATTTATATTATACATTTATCATATAAAATCTAGGTACAGTTACTATTAATAATTTTGGTCATTAAGTTGAATTAGTTAAAATATAATTATTATGGTATGCGACATAAGTTATTAAAATAAATCGATCACGTGCGAGTTGGACTCGTACATGAAGGGTTCCGTACCATATCGTTTTTTAATTTTGTCATGTTTAAAATTGTCATGGCAGCCATTTTGAGATTTTATTATCTGTTGTTATAGCGGCACTAGAAATAGCTATTCTGTGAAAATTTCAACTTTCTACCTATAACGGTTCACGAGTAGGGATTCGGTACTTGATTCGCAATCCAGCAATCCAGTTGGATCCAGCATGTTTTTTGTGCTTGCCCGATCCAGCATCTGACGCTGGATTCAGCGCTGCGGATCAGCTAAAAACAAGTAACTAACTTTATTTTTGCGTGTAATCATTGAGATCCCTTGGTTTGATTTCTTTGATAGGCTTCTCAAATCTGAAATTCACGAGATTACAGCCCGCTGACGGACAGACGGACGGACGGACCGACAAAGGAGTCTTAGTAATAGGATCCCTTTGGCACCCTTCTGCTACGGAACCCTAAAAAATAAATAAATAGGTACCATAAGATTGATTTTCTACGACCGCATTGCACGCCACACTAAGTACTTGACAGTAAAATTTCACCCTCCCTTTTTGCCAGATCTTTTTTCCAGTAATTTAATCCATGCAATCTGTGAAACCATTCCCTTAGGCAGTGTTTCCACTAGATTTCAAAATTAATTACACTGATCGCGAGCAATTTGCTCTTATCCATTGAGGAGTTCTGTTCTCCATCTCCGAAGATATTCATCAGATCTTCACCAAATTTATATGGGACCACCTGCACAGTATACCTACCCTTTCAAACAAAAAAAAAATTCCAAATCGGTCCAGGGGTCTTCGAGTAATCGGGGAACATACATAAAAAATAAAAAATATACCGACGAATTGAGAACCTCCTCCTTTTTTGGAAGTCGGTTAAAAATGTAAGTTTATGGGCGGCGGTAATTAACATCAGGTGACCTATCTGCTCGTTTGATCGCATTTTTTAAAACATGTATGTAGATACTTGGGCACGAATAGAACCCGCTCCATGAGAGACCTCTTGGTTCTAACTCGTTCATAACATCCATGCTAAACTTCTTTTAATATAGGAAGTTAGTTTATGGGCATAATACAAGGCCCTTGGTACTTAGCCTGACCACTTCAAAAATATGATTTTTGATTTATGATGAATCTAATCATATTCTGCATTTTGATACTTGTGTTCATTGTTTTTGGCGTAGTTACACTTCTGATCCAAATATTTTTTTTCTTTGATTTGGATATCACTGAATGTACAAACTTGAACTAATTTCCAAACACAACGGCCAAAGTCAGAAAATGTGTTAAAATTGTGCGGAAAGTTTGAGATTTCAATCGAAACTATAATTGCAGTAAAGTTTCAGAAGTTTTCATTCAGTTCTTTGCTCTTCTCATAAAATTTTATTTCGCGCAGTTATCTTATTTTGTTCGCCAGCTCTCCAATACATTATGAAAATTTAGATCTCTGAAACTACTGAACGTATTTAAACGAAACTTGGTACACTTATAGCTAAAACTATGAGTTATTATTATATACAGTTTTACAGTTGTAAAGTTTTATCCCGAAAAGCAATACGGTACATTCGAGATAGGGATAGATAACTTTTATTGATGTTATTGTAGTATAACTCCTTTAAACCTTAACCGATTTTAACAACTTTTTAGAAGGGTGTAACCTACTATCAAGTATGAAGGAAGTCTCATATAAAATTTAATGAAGATATGATGATATGATGATAGTTTCGGAGCTGGAGGAAGAACTCCTCAACGGGTTACTAAGTAGTAAATCGATGGCGATCCCTGTAATAGCGTTATACAATCTTTTAACCATAATACCTACATATATTTTCATTCCTTCCATATTAGTAGCAGGTTCACTTTGTTATAAAAAATTGGTAGATACTTTTCTCTGTGTAATTCAATAGAGTATCATTATCATCTAGGTTTACAAAAAAAAAAATTCAAAATTCAAAATGTTTTTATTCAATTAAACTTTTACAAGTGCTTTTGAATCGTCAAAAAATCTACCACTGGTTCGGAATGCCGTTCCTACCAAGAAGAAGCAGTAAGAAACTCGGCGGTTGCTCTTTTCAAGTACATATTCAATTTACAATAATATGCCATACTATATACAAGCAATTGCAGCGCCGTGTATTGCTGGAACGAGTCAAATCCAAGCTTTTTTGTCATTTAGATAAACATGTAATATAATATAACATATATAATCATACATGTTATATAATATAACATATTCATGCTTTTCTATGGTTATAGGTAAACCAACCCGGACGAAACCGTGGCGGAACAACTAATTTTTATAACTATGTTCCAAAAATTCATAGAAGATGTTATTAAGACTATTTAGAGTAAGAATTATGGCTAATTTTCAGCATTTCTGACTTTGGTAATTTAAAGTGATTCAGACCTTTGATACTCAAACTATTTCAGGACAGTGGTATAGTACAAGTTTTTTTTAAATTATATAGACTAGCGCTTGGCTGCAATCAGACCTGCTAGAAAGTGAAGATAGAGCGCGCTTGCCTAGAAGTTGCCTATTCACTCTTGACTTGAAGGTACCCAAGGTAGTCAGAAAAATGGCGACCTAATATTTTATATCAGGTATGATTTCATGTAGGTATTATATTTCACTAGCCGATGCCCGCGACTTCGCCCGCGTGGATTTAGGTTTTTCAAAATCCCGTGGGAACTCTTTGATTTTCCGGGATAAAAAGTAGCCTATGTGCTAATCCAGGATATTATCTATCTTCATTCCAAATTTCAGCCAAATCCGTCCAGTAGTTTTTGCGTGAAGGAGTAACAAACATACACACACACACACACACACACACACACACATACAAACTTTCGCCTTTATAATATTATATTTCATAATTACTTCAAGCATTTCATACCATAAAGAATTTTATGTCAGTTATCGAATGAAGCTTTTAAGAACACAGGTCATTTAAAGCGCTTCAGAACAGTACTCATCAGTTATGAATGAAGTTTTCAAATGTGTGTATATTTTGCAATTCCACTCTATATACCTATTTCTGGTAACCTTCTTAGTTTTTCTGATGGCATTCTTAGTAGCTGCCCGTAGTTCATCTCCACTACGGCAGAAAGTTTTACATTACCGTGTCTTGGAAAGCCTATTAAGCCGCTGGCCTTGGGCCTGATCTCTCTCCGGTTGCCTAAGGGAATAAAGAGTGCACCTGTATTTGCGCATACACTTGCTATAGTATAATATGTACTATGTTCTGCGTAGTCTATATTTTATCTTCGTTGAAATTTATCGCTGTGGCCGACATTATGTCGGGAGTAGGTCGGGAGGTCGGGAGGTCGGGAAGTCGGGAGTATTTCTGGTTTTCTCGTATCTACTTCTTTTTAGTTAATACAGGGCGAAACCAGAACGCCAATACCTGTATCAATTACATACAGGGTAATTTATGCAGGTAGGCTGATAAGTAAGTATATTTTATTGAATAAATAAAAATGAAACATATTATTTTTCGATTATTATTTATTGCTTCATAATAAGTAACAATAAGTAGAAATACCATTTTTTTTAATCGGTATAGGACAGATTTATTTGAAAAACTACAATGTGTATCAGTTAGCATAAAAATAAACAGGTGACTATTTTTAATGTCTCATTTATTTATTACCTCATTATTACCATATTTAAAAAAAAGTTTATAAAATAAAATAACAGGAATAATTATTTTATTATTAGTGAACGCAATCGACGCGGTCAGCTTCTACGCAACGGGAAAGATAGGCGTCGAACGCGAAGCCAGGATCGCAGGAGAGGAGCCGAGCATTGCCATTCACGCAAGAGTAGAACTCGTAGCACCTTTCCTCGTACCTGCCAATCAAGAATACTCTTATACTTAAAACTTGTAGTAAGCAGAGTATATAAAATAAAATCAAGTATGCAGCAATTTCTTCAAAAATAAGTAAAGTTAGGGGTAAAAATAACATAAAGCTAAGGACTCACTTGTGGTTCGTCACAATGGGCTTGCCATTTCTGTCCAGTTCTGCAGCAGGGCATTTGAAGCCAAGGAAAGCTGAAATATAAAAGAATATAAGAAATATAAGAGATGAGAATCCTGACAATGTTCAAATTCATATTCAAAATATTTTTATTCAATTAAACTCTTACAAGTGCTTTTCAATCGTCAAAATAATCTACAACTGGTTCGGAATGCCGTTTCTACCGAGAAGAAACTTGGCGGTTGCTCTTTTCAAGTATTAATAATACTACCATAGTAATTTACAATAATACCTATGCCATACTGTATACAAGCAATCGCAGCGCCGTGTATTGCTGGAGCGAGTCAAATCCAAGCTTTTTTGTCATTTACATAATCTTCGATTGTATAATAAGCTTTGATACAGATGTTTTCTGACTAAATGGATTGTTTCACTTCAATTAATGCACAGTCTTGTTTGTTGTGCGTTGTGGCCGTGTGCCGCAAAAAGTTAGGATCATACAGGACAATTATACTTACTTTCAAGGTTGCATGAAGCTACGTTTTCGGGCCAGTCGCAACGGCTGATAGTAGGGTTGAAAGCCAAGCCTGTCGGGCAGAACATTTCCAAGGCACGGCCTCCAACACACATGTGATATTGCCCACAGTCGTTGGGATTCACTGCCGAAGACGGGTAGAAGCCGTATTCATGCTCGCATCCCATAGTCGGTTTAGCTGGCTCTAATGGAAAAAGAACGGTTTACTTATTAAAAACAATTTGTTTTTTTTTTGTTTTATCTGTTTTACTTAATAATAAGTTAAGTTAAGTTCTCTTGACCCGGTCACAGCAGCCAAACTTCGAAGACTTAGAATAGGAGATATTACAGGAGGACGTGTGTGTGCGTATCGTATACATAGGTAAAGAGTGCCTTTATTCCCTCGCGGTCATAGTCATTACTCGATCTGTAGTGATTCTAATTTTAAAGCAAAAAAAAATAGAGATTAATACTCTTGTTATGCATATACAATATACATTCCTGTAAGTTGCAGGGAGCTACTGGATTTAGCTGGCGCAAGACCATGGCGTGGGTGGGGAAATTCCTACAATAGATTTATGTCCACCAGTGGATGTATATCGGCTGATAATGATGATGATGATATTTCTGTAAGTAGGCAAAGGTAAAAAGGCAAGGTTAAAACGCACGGGTGCGTCCTTCGCAATGTACGTCGGTAGGGAACCCGCAGGGGTCTTCAGGCCAGGTTACATTGACGTTAAAGTAGAGTCCATCCGGACACAGCCTCTCTGTCGCAGAGTATTCCTGAAAGTTAATACTTAGTTAGTACTTTAATTAGTATTACTTTTATAATCCAAGCAAGGCTTGTGGCTATATTTGATAAAAGCTTCCCTCCAGTCCCAATTATGTAGGAAGGCTCTTATACTCATACGCCAATTCATATTTTATATTTAGGCATGTTATACGTAGGTATATAACAGACTAACATCACTCTTTACCTTTCAACTCGTACTAGTGCTAAACAAAGACCTTTTAAGGGACCACTGAGTGAGGCGTATATTTTTGATAACCACCATGACGTTTACAACACGCTATAGAGACCTTCCCTTAATATTTTTGTCTTTATACTTACATTGCATTCAATGTAGGAGTCGCACACACCATCTACTGGTACGTAGCCATCGCTAATGCTGCAGGCTGCACTCCCTCCGGTCAAAGCACTAGTGGCTGTAAAGGCGCAGCAAGTAAATACATTTTCTATACGACCGAACATACCAATTCTTATAAAGCAACTAAAGAGTTATAACTTATTGATCTGAAAGTATGTCTGATTACTGAACTAGGTACAGAGACAGCTTACATTTCTCAGATTGAGTAAAGATATGTCTTAACCTAGGGAATTCCCTAGAGTTTTCCTAAGTCCAAATGGAAAAAGTCGCGAGATTGATATTTTTACTTTTACACTTCTCAAGAGCCGATATTGAAAGTCACAAAAATAGCTGGGAAATTTTAGTTCCGGGAAAATATAGAGTTCGGGCGGAATGATTAAAAAATATATCCACAACTTCAATTTCAAACAAGTGTAAATTAAAAATTTATAAGACCCCTCAAGTGAAGGTTACAGTAACTAGAAAAGAGCTGATAACTTTGAAACGGCTGAACCGATTTTCTTGGATTATAGCTAAGAACACTTTCGATCAAGCCACCTTTCAAACAAACAAAACTAAATTAAAATCGGTTCATTAGTTTTGGAGCTACGATGCCACAGACAGATACACAGATACACCGATACACAGATACACAGATACACACTTCAAAATTATAATACCCCTCTTTTTTGGGTCGGGGGTTAAAAACAGCTCAAATTCAATTAACTATTGTAAACTAGGTATTGTTAAAAGAAAAATACTTACTTGAGGCAATAAATGCAGCGAAACAAACGAGGAAATACATTTTTTTGGTGTTTTTATAAATTTATTTAAGTATATTTATTTGTTTTGAGCAAATCCATGAGAATGAGGCCAATACAGTGCAACCTTTAGGTTTTATACTCAAGAGTCTAATTCATTTGAAATGGGTTATGTTATAACCGTTAGTATAAATGTTATCAGTTGAAATATCGATGTTGTGGCTAGTGATAAGTTATCACTAAAAAGTCATTAAGTACTGAGCCATCCTATGACAGTATCGAGGAGATGTGAATTGAACCTGCATGGTTAGTGCAATACACGAATATAAAATACTTTATTTGTCCCATAAAATTTATCTATTTATAATTAAAAAAATTGACAATTTCTATATCCCCATGGATCATACTTACAATCAAGCTACCGCCGCGCCGCGCGCCGGTGGATTCGCTCCCGTGATTAATTCGAAAAACCCGCATGTCACAATAGTGCAACAGTGCATTCTTTTTCCATTAATCCTCGTGGTTTAGGTTAACCTTCTACACTAGACTTAGGTATTAGTGTGCCTCCTGGTTTCTCTTTCACCTTTCTACTATCGTACATCGACAAGTCATCGTCAAGGTCTGCAACCGTACGTCGTTCGTCGAAATTCCACTAACATGTACATACGAAGCGATTTAAGTACCTTGTCGTTTCTAATTCGAACCTCAGGGGTCTAGGATATCGAACACCCTTCCGGCATCAGTTTTCCCCTCAACTTTTAATATAGCTACCTACTTCATGTCACGTATGAATAGGCATCTTCTAGGCAAGCGCGTTCCTTCTTAGGCTGCATCATCACTTGAAAAGCGCTAGTCTATAAAAAAAGGATTGTACTGGGATCAAGATTTTACGTCGTAATTCGTATGCGAGGCTCCTTAAGAATCGATCCAGCAATTGTGAAGTCGTGGAATAATAAGGTTTACGGAAGCGAAACTGAATCGCTTAAAAATAATAAAGAGACGATTTTTATTAAGTACTTTATTTAATAATGGCACTATCGTAATTTGACTAAAATGATTTGAAATGTTAATTATAAAATAACGATAACTATGAGTAGGTACAATTATGCTTTATACCATTTTATTTTATATACACAATTACACAAAACTTAAACAAAATGTGAATCTATTCGTCTAGTTCACTAAATTGGGTTGGGGTTACACCAAATTGGGTTGGAGTTACACTTTCTACGTCCCTTTCATCATCTAGATCAAGATCTCGGCTTTCTGGCTCGGGCTCGGCGTAGGTAGGTACATTGGTGGGAAGTTCTTCTGCGGTATATCTCGCTAGGCCGGATTTGAACGGATTTTCTGCAAGAAGTCGTTGTCTTCTTTCTTCCTTTTCCTTTGCTTGGGCGGCGCGGGTTTTGAGTTCTTGTGGGCAAACTGAAACTTCCTCAGCGTTCACGCAGGTTTCAGTGAGCTCGTCAAAGGCGGAGTAACCACCGCAACCTAAGCGACGAGGTTTGCCTTCGATGCAAATGAAGTACACTTGACAATCACTGGGTGACCTGCAAGAAGTGAAAAGAAAACTATAAGACAGTACAGTATTTTAGCAGAAGTACCAATCCCCTTTCACAATGCGTTATTATCAACGATTTCAATAAGCTTCCTATATCGTTAGCTACTACGATATCCCTTTTGTAACATTCTAGTGATATTTCGATGCGGATATTATCTTGACTTGTTATGTCTTGTTACCTACTAACTTCCTAATTGACTAGAGAGAGAGAGAGAGATAACATACAGATCAATTACAAATTCTCTTTAATTCACTGTTCTAGGTAAAACCAATTGGTATTCTTAAGTATAATTTCGTTAAAAAAAGGATTCTCAAAAAAATTTGGTATGTTATAGTAAGATTTGTAACATGAGCAGCACGCACCGAACGTAACGCAATTTCAATATCCAAAATGCAAATGACGTTATAATACTCTTTAATTATTCCATCATGATAACGTAATACGCAACAAAGTATCGTATCGTAGAGAGCTTTAGTCTAAACCTTTCCCATTTTTGCAGGAAAACGTTCTCAGTAGTGGACTGGTATTGGTTTGAAATATTTGATAATAATGATGACTGAAAAATGCGATACGTTCCGCACTTGCGGCTCTTGCGGTTCGCTCTAGTGTGCGATTAGTTTTATAAGCACACAGCTCCGCATTCCGCAAACGGTTGGTATTTTGAATATAAACATACGTTATTACATAATCTGAAGGTCAGCTCATCGGTGACATTTACCGCGACCTGCCGCCTGACCGGCCATTAGGTAACCTGTTTTCGACTGTCTTCTTAACATTTATAAGCTAGAACTATAGGTATAAATTATTACTCATTTGTTAGGGCATGTGATACTTGCGATTTCTTAGTTTAAATACCTTTTTAAGTGACCAAAGGTGTGAGAAAAAATTCATATCTAAGGTCCGAATAGAGTTAAAATGTAGGTACCTATCCCGCGTAACGCTGAGTGACTGTTTTGTTGCAAGAACAATGTGGAAAGATGAACAATGAATAATAAACTTGTCCAAATACGACGTTGTTTCAGAATTCGCATTTAAACTTTATTATTAGGGACTTTTCTAAATCTAACCCTTATCCTTAGCACCGAAATTTTAATTATTATTATCATATGACAGTGTTCACAAAGTTGCAGGTATTTCCCGAATTTACGATAGGTACTCTAAACTTGTTAAATAGGGACAGAGTGCCAGATAATTGGAACTTGGAATTGATTGTAATTGGTGAATTGTAAAAAAAAATCGTACAAGGTACCTACTGTTACGAGTGTTGCATTTTACGCAGTTCAAAGGCATATTGGATTTTCTGAACAGGAGATATCTAGGAATAGGTACGGAGTAGACACAACGGGTGGTCTTTGAACTTACGATCTTTCCGGTTGAGTCAACCTTTTGACCTTTGAACTATTGAGGCTTTAATTGATAATATCAGAGAACATAATATATAACGGTATGCATCAGAGTAGATTGGAACTACCTTTAACGTGTCAATGAAATAGTAATTAATAAAATATAATCGTTTAGTAAATGTCATGAAATTCGTCATGATAAATAACAGAGGTGATCTTCTTCTGGATATTTTAATTTTGATCGATATTGTATTTGGAAAAACTTGTTTCTAAAATTAATGAAGCTTGTTTTGGATTGCTCTATATTTCCAAGAATGGTAAATCATTATAAATTCGTAATTTATATCGAGGCCTCGGGCGGTTCAAATATTCAGGATGGGTTGAGAATTCTTTTCGTACAGTAATAGTAAAGAAATATAATATTTACAAAAAATATGCTCGATAGCTCAGCGGTTAAAGGAGCAGAATTTCTGTATGAACTAAAGTTTTGATTGAATTTATTACTATATCGCCATAGCTTGTTCAAGAGTGTTTAAAGATTATCGCTATAAAATAGTATCTAGTGAGTTTCTTGTAACTTAATATATCCTAATCCTAATTTAATATTATAAATGTGAAAGTGTGGATGATTGGAAGTTTGTTACTCAATCACGCAAAAACTACTGGACGGATTTGGGTGAAATTTGGAATGGCGATAGATTATACCCTGGATTAACACATAGGCTACATTTTATCCTGTACCTAATGATTAAGATATAACTAAAGGTATTTAGCTTTCTATTAAATGTATCATATATTATGACTTTTCATACCTGTAGAACCTGAATCCAGCAGGTGGTCCCAGCTCCTTGGACGCAGGTACTTCAGGACAGCGGAACCCGAGGAAGGCTGAAAAGTGTTAATCACACTAATATTATAAAGGCGAAAGTTTGTATGTGTGTGTGTGTGTGTGTATGTTTGTTACTCCTTCACGCAAAAACTACTGGACGGATTGGGCTGAAATTTAGAATGGAGATAGATTATACTCTGGATTAGCACATAGGCTACTTTTTATCCCGGAAAATCAAAGAGTTCCCACGGGATTTTTAAAAAACTACATCCACGCGAACGAAGTCGCGGGCATCAGCTAGTGCCTTTATAAAGATGTGCGAGGATGCGTCACAGAATTTTCTTTTAAGAGGGCTCTCTCCGTCACTCGTTTCATACAATCGTAGTTCCAATTTCATTTGAATATTAAGCAACCAAAGTCCATGAAATTTTGCAGACATTTTCTAGAAACTAATATCTATGTCTGTGGTTTTCCAGATTTCTGTTGAAATATTGGGTTTCAAAGTTACGCAATCTTAAAAAATTTCATACAAAACTTTGAGCCCCTGTAACTTTAAAACTACATATTTTTAGAAAAATCTAAAACACCACATACACAGATATTAGTTTCTAGAATATGTCTGCAAAATTTCATGGACTTTGGTTGCTTTATATTCAAATGAAATTGGAACTACGATTGTATGAAACGAGTGACGGAGAGAGCCCTGTTAACCTTTGCCTAAGTGATATAATAATATGTAGGTATGAGCATTAGTGTAAAAGATTTTAATTTCGGAGGAAACGTGTTTGGAATCATAACAAATAACTTTGCTTTGATACTTTGGGAGAAAGATACCTAGTGATAAATTTAGATTTAGAATATTATTAGTCAAATCCTAGTTGATTTGAACAAGTTTGTTAGATAAAAAATACCCAAGCATTTAATTAAAACAAAACTAATTTTTTGTCATTTATTAAGTTTTATTTTAATAAAAGATTAAGTATTTTAAACAAACTTGTTTGTTTGTGTTTCATTTTTTAAGATATTTACAAAACGGGTTCTAGGTACCGGCTGGTGCTGGGCTACCACTAGACAGTAAAGACTCTATACCTACTATACTTAAGAGTATGCAAATGTATTTCTGGCGACGAAAAAAAAATACTGATTCGTTAGAATTATGGCGGTTTTACCATGAATTAGTATGGAAATTATTTGCGTGACCAAACTTGTCAGAATTATAAGGTACTTACCTAGCTTAAAGTTTTACCGTTACCAATACTATATATATAAATAATTTTTTTTCATGTAATTATAGGTATATCATATTATTTTTCTTGTTTTTTCTAAGTATTGTTAAAATCATTTACATTCGATTTCTTCCAAATATTAAGGTAATTTTTTATTGAAAACTGAAAGAGAGTATTTTAGATATCGTTACATATCAATGCCTATTTCAGCTGACTCCCTCTTATTTAACGGGGCGTTTTCCATTTTTGTCGATCGATACTAAAATCAATACAAGTCCGTAACGCGGGGATCAGAAAAATATATTATAATATCTTCGAGAATTATCCGCATAATAAATTTATTATTGGAAAACTTTCTCGATAGAAAAAATTAAGAAGTTTGACCAAAAAACTTAATTTTTCTCTAAAATGATAAAGCTATTTTCAAGTCAAAACATTTAAATAATAGGTAACGTTCGAATTTGTAAAATTGTACCTAAAGAATTTGTCACAAACCACCGGTTAATTATTACTTTTTTCCAGTGTTTATTTTATTTGAATTAACTAAGTTGTCTTATATCTCCAACATTCCAAGATTTTTCCAATAAAATTCTTATTCTCATTCTAGATGAGATATTGTTAATTATTCCACACCTGCATAGCTATCATAAATATGAATAGTATATTTCATTACAAGTGCGGAAAGGCTGTCATTGCAAAGAGTTCCGACAAATGTCTACCCGAGCCGAGGCGTAGCTGAAGGCGAGGGTTGTCAGTCGGAACGAGTTGCAATGACGGTTCCGCACGTGTACTGAACGACTATTTTTAATACAGTTGCGAAAAAATGAAGCAATTTAATAAAATAATAAAAACACAATAAACTCAACTAACTTAATTTAATTTAATTTAAAACAACTTTATTGTTAATAGATATAAAAAACTAGGGTCGAAATTACTCATTTTAGGCAACCAACAATTAAACTCGTAAAGAAAATTTCTGAATAATGGCGCCAACCGTAGAATATACCTAAGCAGTTTTTTTTTTCTTCACCCATTCTGGTAGGTAAAGGGAACAATGCCCATACAGCCAAGTCTTCAGTAGAAGTTTTTTATTGATATGAAATGAAAATGAAAAATGAGATGAAATGAAATGAAACCTAACCAAACTCATTCAATCAAATCATTAAATCTGATATTGAAACAAATTAGTAGCTTCTTATTAGAAATACGTATTTGCATGAATCATAAAAACTTCTATGAATTTTTTTAGTAAAAACTTCATGGTTGGTTTTTCTTTTTAATATTTTGACAGTTGGGAAAGAAAAAGCACTAGTGCGGGAAAGGTAAAGAAAAAGCACGAGTATGTAATAGCCCACATCCCGAACGCTATACGTCCCTGCAATACGCCACTTTTTGAGCAACTGTATTAAAAAAATAATTACCTACTTATAGCGTCTAATTAATCATGATATTATACAGATGTCTATTAAACCACTAATGACGTATTTGTAGCAGATAATAAAAAAACAGCAATGATTTGAACTTTGAAATTAAACCTATCAACTTGCGGTTAAGAACTAGGTACTATTTATCTGTACTATAGGTGTAGGCACTATGTGTTATGTGGTGTAGTGACTAAGTTTTCATCAAGTTCTTCTTTAACTATGTTATCATAGGTAAATTACATTACAGCTTGTAACAGGTAGCTGAGGCAGGAGTGAAAATCGATATTAAAATCTTAGCTTAATATCCTAGTATCTTAGAAAAATGTACGTAAATAAATGCCTTATAGTAGCGATTTTTATGATGTTACAATATAAAAATCTGCTCTATATCACACTAACATTATAAAGGAGAAAGTTTGTATGGGTGTGTGTGTGTGTGTGTGTGTGTGTGTGTGTGTGTATGTTTGTTACTCCTTCACGCAAAAACTACTGGACGGATTGGACTGAAATTTAGAATGGAGATAGATTATACCCTGGATTAGCACATAAGCTACTTTTTATCCCGGAAAATCAAAGAGTTCCCACGGGAATTTTAAAAAACCTACATCCACGCGAACGAAGTCGCGGGCATCAGCTAGTCTAAAGATATAATCAATGGCTCGAAGGGATGGGTCTAGTTAAGAAGATTTTACATGTAAGCTAGGTTCTCTCTATAATGTAGACCCCCAGAGTAAAAGAATTTTCAAATATTCAAAATGTCGAAACCGGGGCGGGTCAGCCAGTACTTATTATAAATTTGATTTACCTTCAGCATCGCAGTCGGAGACTTGGTCAGGCCATTCGCAGCGATAGTTGTCGGAACTGAAGGCGAGTCCTTCGGGGCAAGTGAATTCATAGCCAACGCCGTTTACACAGTTCCTGAATCCGCTGCAATTGCGGGAGTCCCCAGTTTTGAAGTAACCGAATTGGTGAGGACAGTCTGCTGTGGGCTGTGCTGGCTCTGGAAAGGAAATTGATATTTTAATTAACTTTACTCACGTGGAACTAGCAGTAGGAGAACCAGAGTGACTGACATAGCTCAACGAATAAGCCAGCTGAAGTGGTAATGGGCAGGCCACGTTTGCCGCAGAACTGATGACCGCTGTGGCAGACGGTTCTGGAGTGGAGACCGCGTATCAGCAAGTGCAGTGTGGGACGACCTCCAACCCGCTGGACTGATGATCTCAAGAAGATAGCGGGCAGTGGGTGGATGAGGACGTCGAAGGATCGTGTGTGGTGGTGCGCTCTTGGGAAGGTCTTAATCCAGCAGTGGACGCAAACAGGCTGATTGATTGAATGATTGACGTGGAACTAAACACTACTAAAATCAAGTCGGCATGCCGCTAGAAGGTGCTAAATCTAATCAAACAATCCACCAGCTTGCGTGCTTTTACTTCTAGAGATACCTAGACCTTCAAGAATGCATCACAAATCATATTCCGCGCGTTTCTTATCTACCCGCGACCTTCCTAAAATCATATGGCCAACGGGCTAAAAAGAAATCGTTCTACACTGCGTCTTCTAGATCTCCGTTCCAGAACACGCAATAAGTGTTACAGTTAAATACTATTTGTCGACCACCAATGGATAGCGTCTCGCAGAACATTTGGCTAGAAACAACAAACTTGAGGTCACCGTGCAAGGTCATAGCGACTTAGGTCAAATAAAAAAAATCAAATAACATGAAGATTCCCGCTAAACTCGACAGGTAGATATAATTATTATTATGCTCGTCATTTTTTATGTCTTATACTTTAAATTCCACGTAGTCACAAATTATAAAATAACTCATACTACAAAGTATCTATGCTATGCAATTAAAATATTACGAACTTGTGACGAGCAAACATCCAAGATCGCAGTATTACAATATCACATTGATATTAAGCTAATATAATCGCTAAGGTTAACTTTAACCGAAATATACAAATCTTATGAAGAAAATTTTTTGCTCACACACTCACAAACACTAGGCTATCACGCTATTAGTAATAATAACATGTAGTAAAAAAAAAAAAAAAAGTATTTATACTTACTAATTTGAAGGAAAAAATATATATATTTACCTGCATATACTTAATATTGAGAAAAAATATAAAAAGACAAAAAAGAAAGGAAAAAATATATTAAAATTACAAAAAAAAAAAAATAAAAAAAAAATTAGAGGTAGGCTAAAATAAATAAAAAAAAATGAAAAATTCAACTTACGAAGAGCAGATCGGGCAAGACATGGGACGTCAATAGGGTATTGGCATGGATAGACATTAAAAAGTACGTCAGGATTGTAACGCAAACCATCGGGACACTGTTTTTCTTCTGCTGTACCATTCTGTAAACAAATGAAATCCTTTACACCTGTGGTCTATAATAACACCATAGTCCCAATTAATTATTTAAAGCTAGATTTAAGTCTTGTTGTAACATTTTAAATTTTTTTTTTAAATTGTGCTTGGTATCACAATCAAAGAAGTCACAGGGTACGTTAATTAGTTATTCATACTAATTGTGAAAGCGTCTGTTTGTCTGTCTGTTACCTTTTCACAGCCCATACATTCAATCGACTTAGACGAAACTTGGTACCGAGATAGACTAGCAACTCGGAGACGGATATAGGCTACTTTTTCTCCCGGAAAATAAAATAAAATAATTTTTACACGACTGTGCATTGCAAACGAGCATTATGTGTTCATCAGTCTATATGTTTTTAGAAAACTTGGGAGAGGCAAGTCGTGGGCATCATCTAGTACAAAATATGTTTCTGTAACGTATTCTTGGAAGAAATCACTTATTTAATCTAGAAAGATTAATGGTAATCAAATTGTCACACACCAGACACTCGACATATCTGTCACAGCTACCAGGAACAGAGTATCTTTCATTTTTCTCTTTACAACTTAGCTTGCCCACAGTCCTCGGGGCGGATTCCTCGTCATATTGGTCTGGTAAAGACTTATACCTTCCTTGGCGGTCCGATACACTAGGTGCTAAATTGGTAGGAGCAACTTCGAGATCTTCATCGTCAACGATGTTATCGGATTCATCAGGCTCAGCAACAATAATAGGTGCTAAATTTGTAGGTGCAACATCTAGATCTCCATCGTTAGCGTAGTTATCGGATTCGTCAGGGCTAGGAACAATAACGCTGGGTGCTAAATTAGTAGGGGCAACGTCAAGTTCTTCATCATTACTGCTAATATTGCTTTCATTTTCATTATTATTTGTGTTAGCGTCTCCAGCTTCACTATCTTGATTAGGATTAAAACTACTCGGTATGTCAGACGTAATTGGTTCTTCTATAGGTTGTTGCTCTGGAATTTCAGCATTTGTTTTTAATTCCGATGTATCCACCGATGATTGAGCTCTCGCATATGCTGAAAGATTTAAACTGTTTAGAAGCGAGATTTTTGGTGCTAAAAGCACCAGATTCAAGCAGGCATGTATAATTGTAACGTTGGTTTTTTCTTTCAAAACTTTGCTATGTGTCTAAGTTCCTAAAAGTATATGTTATATCTTAGTTATGAAGTGAACGATACTAGTACGTAATTTGTGCAAAAATATTTATTGTTACCTTATTAATTAATGAAGATATTTAATTGGTATGATGCTATAATATTTTAATGAATGTGTGTATTTATAATGAGCATTATAAATTAAAGTATACGGATACTAAGCTGATGGATAGGTCATTTCAAAAATATACGTTCAGCGAGTTAAAGTAGAGATGACATGTTTATGCTGATTTGAGTCCGGTTGTCCTTTAATTTGGAGGTCGTATCTTGACGTTGATGCAATTGTTTTTGGGTCTTTAAAATTGATTTCCAATATAGATATTTGTAAAAACACTGGAATTTTTTATTATTATCTACAAGTGTAAATTAAAAATTTATAACACCCCCGACAAGTGAAGGTTACAGTAATAACTAGAAAAGGGCTGATAACTTTCAAACGGCTGAACTGATTTTCTTGAATAATAGCTAAGAACACTCTCGATCAAGCCACCTTTCAAACAAAAAAAACTAAATTAAAATCGCTCCATTAGTTTAGGAGCTACGATGCCACAGACAGATACACAGATACACACGTCAAACTTATAACACCCCTCTTTTTTGGTCGGGGGTTAAAAATTATCATTAGTATTGTTAGATAATAATATATTTGCCCCTTTTAGCTACTATATTTAATAGATTCTTTTCACCTTTAGTATATATCCTGTGTTTTAGGTACATCGTATTCGTAATTTGTAAACCATATTTGTAATTATAGTTATTGATTTTATAACAATAGGTAGGTATATAGTTAAAAAATAATTAGGTACCCTTAGGTTTATTTGCCGATAGTTACATTTGACAAAATACATTTGCATGTTGGTCTTCTCGAAGACATTAATTAGCAACTAAGTTAGATACCTAGGTAAAAAAACCTAGGTAAAAATCTATGATCCATTGTCTAGAGGAGACGAAGCGAATCGCGGGAAGTATGCAATTATAGAAGTAGGTGATCTAATTATAGTAACTGATATTAAATTGCAGTTAGTGGCTTTTAAACTATGTGGTGCATTCGTTATTATATTGAATTAATATTATGAATAAAAAATAGCTTTGTTTAGAATAAGCGTGTCCCTTTGATGATCGGTGTGTCTTGCTTACACTGGAAACGTAATAGGTGCCATCGAATATTTTATTTATTTCATGATATTATATTTATTGTATATTTTTATTATAGGTTTGTTTGGTTTTTTTTTTTCAATTTTATTTTACCATATTAAATTAGCAAAATTGTGATTTCTTGATATAGATATTATATAGGTAATGATACATCAATCATTTTATAATAATAGGTGTATAGTAATTATTATAAATAATGAAAAAATATTGGATAAGTCGTCGCTAAATCAAAATATCGATAGGCATAACAAAGATCGTGACTGACTTAAATTATATCCTAACAATGATGATGATGATGATCATAAAGATAAAGCTTGAAGTCTCGCTGAGTATGAAAACAAAATTCATACGTTTTCATGATACTCACCGACGGCGCACACGCACGCCAATACCACTAGACACCTCATATTGAACACAACACGTTCGCACGAGGTTTAAACTTCCAATGAATAGTGGGAGATGGACTGACCTCGAGGACAGCCGTTGAGAAACCTGGTCTTACGCCCCGCCTCGCGTGACAAGGATCAACAGTTTATCATATGTGTGCGACCGGCAGGAGTCATCTTAGGGTCTGAACACACACAAAGCGTGTTGGCAGCGTGCGTCTTCTAGGCAAACGCGCTCCAACCTAGTCTTCATCATTGCTGTGTTTCTCAGGTATGATTGTCTCGTCTTCATATCCATTTAGGTAAACAGCCTCAGGCCAAGCAGCCTTGACTTGAGGTAAACTGATGCTACCCGGATGATACTAAGTTGACTAAACGCAGAGCTCTTTTCAGAGCGACAAATAATGGCTTGGGTAAGCCACTAGTCTTGAGCCCTAGGTAAGGTACTAGGCTTAGCTAGGTGAGGGGTTCGAATCCGGAGCACGCACTTTAAGCTTTTTGGAGCTATCTGTGTTTAAAAAAATTACAATCACATACATCGTGAGGAAACCTGCATGCTTTTGAGTTCTTCAAAATGTTCTCAAAAAGATGTGTCATCATCATCATGATCAACCCATCACCGACTCACTACAGAGCACGGGTCTCCTCCCAGATGGGAAGGGTTTTGGTTATAGTCTACCACTCTGGTTAAGTGCGGATTGGCAGACAAAAAGGTGTGTGAACTCTGCCTATTCTCAGTTGACCAGTGGGATAGACATATGACTCAGTAGTGGGCCGGTTATGGGTTGATGATGATGAAGCCTCGACAAGAAAATAGCACAGCTTATAAACAGTTAGCAGTGTAAACTACTTTATATTATACATAGTTTTTTGTATAGTAGAAGCTTCTGGGAACCGCATTCAACACGCTTCTGACGCGCATTGTGTCTGTATATACCTTTATGAGACTGGCAGATGCTCGAAACTTTGTCGGCGAAAAAGAAGATTTTTATAAATTCAACCTATACATTGCTACTTCAATAACAAAGCTCATGTCTTCAAATCACTCACATCATATATCTGCTTTCATTGAATCGATTTTGATAAAATACAATTTTATCAAGACTGCTTACTTCAGTATCCGAATATTCTTCAAATCTTACGATACCAGTAGGACCAGCACAATTCAGTGCGACAAATCGTGGCTGTTGTATATTATAGTATATACAAATCAATCACGATTCATGATAAAGGTAGGTAACCTCTCGTTGGCAATGAACAGAAAAAAATGATGAAGCTATTTTTTACTAAGCTAGTATTTACCTTCTTATTTAGCGTTAACGTACGCATGGCGTAACCGCATGCTATAGGATTATATTTGCAAAGAACATCTTTTGTTTTCTTAGCATGTTTAGTAACTACTACATTGTTTATTTTTGTTGCGTTATTTTCACTTTTTCACGCTTTTGTGTGTGCAATTCTTCAAGTGCCTAATTTATAGGTCATACTTACTTGTAGGTATGTACTTCTGTGACTATTTCGAGTGTCTAGGTAATTAAAATTAAATTAATTACTTAATTACGCGATTAAACGATTTCGTTCGCTCTGATGATTTGGCGTGACAGTTGACCAAACGGAGTGTCTCTCGCGCCTAAAGTAAACGACTTGAGTTCAAAGTCGGAGTGATTATGGGCCCTCCCAAGTAACACAAAACTGCATTAAAAGATATCACATGAGGTCCACATCGGTACTTTAAGCATTTATGAAGACTTATTAGAATCCACCGTTACTGTAAAAGCCTACTATTACGCTTCCTCCTGTACATTGACTTTACTAAGTACCACGAAGACACCGCTGTAATGTTGCGAGCGTTACTATCAGGTGCGCAGGTCATGTTATTCAGCTTTTAGCAAGTTTCAATACTGTCAGCTACAATAAAGTATTTTTATGGACTCAAACTAAGCTATTTTCTAAATAAAAGGTCACAAGTGTATCTTTAAAATGTTTGCATTTTAACTGAACATATGTGAATTATTATAAAGCTATCAGTTACTCCGTGAATTCAATTAACGCTTCATGCTGCATATAGTTGAACTTTCACAGTTTTAATCAGCTGTTATACGCACTCTTATATCTGCACTTATCTAGCCCACATGATTCCTTTGGGTGGACGTATATGGTGTTAAATTACAGCAAGCAGGTATAAAGCTATTCACTTGTAACCCTTTGTCCTTACTTGGGCTGAATAATTGTACTCCCGTAGGCATTTAATCAGCTCATGGAGTTATTCAAGATCCTGAAAAGTTCTTTTTCAGCGCCTCACCGTACTTGTATATCATTTATATTATCAGCGTTATAAAAACCGGCCAAGTGCGAGTCAGACTCGCGCACCGAGGGTTCCATACTAGGGTATATTTTTCTACATTTTGCACAGTAAATCAAAAACTATTATGCATAAAAATAAATAAAAATTTGTTTCAGAATGTACAGATAAACCCCTTTTATATGATACTCCACTTGGTATAGTTATCTTACTTTGAAAATTTAAAATACCTACTAGGTAAGTAATTATTTGTTTTAGAACACATTTTATTTGTACTATAAGACCTTCGTACCTGCCAAATTTCATGGTTCTAGGTCAATGGAAAGCACCCTATACGGTTTCTTGACAGACACGACAGACGGACAGACAGACAGATGGACAGACAGACAACAAAGTGATCCTATAAGGGTTCGTTTTTCCTTTTGAGGTACGGAACCCTAGTAAATAATAGGGTTGTTGTAAAAAAATGTAGAAAAAAGAATAAGAATTAGTGAAATACGATTGGCCAATCTTTAAGAGTTCTAAAAACGAGTTTTGGCCTATACTTTGCAACGTTTTTAAGAATCCTTTTTGCAGACCTTTTGTCATTGGCATTTATTTCGGAATAGGCAAAATGAAAAGGAAAATTGAAATGGAAAAATTGCTTAAAAATGGTATTTATTTATCTAAAATTAAAGCTTGATTAGCCATCAGAGACTTCATGGTTTTCGAGCTGATCACTTGTACCAGCTGCTCTGCTGCTTGTTGCTCTTGCTGAGAGCACTTGAAGTGCAAATGTCGAATAAGTCCCCTTGGGAATTACCCTGAGAAATAAAGTTATAATAAGTATTATAAACTAAAGATAAAAGAACGAAAAAAAAGAAAGAAATAAATTAATAAGTACTGACTTATTCGCTCATATAAAAACGTTCACCACGGACCCCTAATAGCTAACCCTTGACAGATTATACAGCTGTTCATTGGGTAGAGCATTTGCGTAATGTTACCAACTATTCAGCTGTACATCAATCTATGGCTGACTTATTAGACACAAGAACTACTCGTGTCAGCCTTTTGCTGATTAATATATCCCTAGCACCTTATTATAGCCCTTAAAGCATTTATTTGGCATTATTACGGTTCACATTGCTTGCCCACCATTTTCTATGTTCTAAATTACAATATTTATTATTTATTAACTGTTTATTCTTATTTTGTCTATGAAAATATCTATTGGATTTGAAAAAGATTTTTAATAAGTTATACGTAAAAAGCTTATCGTCAAATTCAAAGAAATTGCTGGCATTTTTATATTATTACAATCCATTTTTTATTAAGATTTCCAAGGAAACAGTTATATTACGAGGGCGCGTGAAAATTTTGGTCTAAAAGTATATGATATTTGACAATAAACTTGCTTTCCCCATCAAACCGGCACTAATAAGAAATACAAGTTCTACTTACCGAAAATGAATTAACTTTTTACTTCCATTATAGAAATGTCACATTGTATGTTGATTTGCGCACAAATAAAACGAGATAGTGTGATGTTAAAGAATATTTGGAGTAATATTTATTCACAATTTCGCCGCCCGTGCTCTTTTAACTGCATAAAAGCGTAAACAGGGTGCTTAATTAGTTGTTTGAGCTGTATAATAGGCAACACACACTCTCTTTATCAGCCAATGTTCAGCTCTTGGGCCGAATGTTACCTTTGTTAATGCTTATTAAATGCTTATATAATGCAGTTAATCAGCTAGTTGCTGCATAATTTGTGCCCAAATCAGAGTTATATCTTCTGAGAATGCTATTATTCAGCTATTATTCAGCTTGTATATAGCATGTTTTGGAGCTAAAGTTTCCAACGTGGACAGTGATTCAGTTGATATGCAGAACTTTTGTGTTACTTGGGCTAGCCTTTAAGGCGCTTAGGAACCCGTTAAACCTTGTTTATTTACAGATTGATGCCCTATTCTTCAGGAATCTACTTTAGGGAGTCAGAAGGGGCCTGAGCCTTGATTATTATCTATGGGCATATTATCATTTCTGGACTTGACATCCAGATCCAGGGATAGCCCCGAACTTGACCTCTCCTGTACTGATGTCAGTCACGTATACTTCGGTCGGTCGACGGTCACACATATATATACCTACGATTTGTGTGAGATATCAGTATCATCCCCACCTATTTAAATAAAAATCTTTACTTGAAAGGTAAAGATTTTTATATGAACACATGGAAATGATACTGCCATTGTCGCAACTAGAATGCCATAAGCCTACTTTGTCGTACTTATTAGTTTACAAATTGCGAAAAACCAAATAAAATTTGAATTTCGCGGGCAGACCCATCGCTTGCCCCTTAACATAAAGGGAATTCTAAGTACCATAATAGAATATTACCTAGTTATAGTAAAACTATAAATTTAGTTTAAATGGGAAAAACCGTAACTCCAGGATGAATGCTACTCACGTATAGTGCGGATGAACTTCCTTATCTCGCAGAGCCGCTATACCTTATCTGTATTCAACGCGAGCTTCGTCTGGAATGTCGGCGTAATTTGGGATTTCGCATCTGTTGATTTGTTCGTTAAATAAGTTTTGCTTTGCTCCTGCTGCTGGTTTTGCATTTACTTCGAATTATGAGTAACTGTATTTCGTTCTATATTGCAGAGGCGGTGAAGATATTTGCATATATTAAAAACTACAGGATGCCCGTGACTTCGTCCGCGTGGAAAGTTTTCAAAGCTCCCGTGGGAACTGTTTGATTTTTCGGGATAAAAAGTAGCCTATGTCCGTCCCCGGGATATAAGCTAACTCTGTACCAAATTTCGTCAGAATCGGTTAAACTGTTGGGCCGTGAAAAGGTAGCAGACAGACAGACAGACACACTTTCGCATTTATAATATTAAGTAGTATGGATTAGTAAATTAGTAGTAAGTAAGGTGTTTTCTTTCATACGATTAGCTGTTTGCGTTTCACTGCGATCTCTCTCAATTTTACCTAAAGGCTGTGTCACAACTACACTACTTGAAAAAGCCTGTGAAAAATCACGGAGCAAAATCTCACCAAGTTATTTTAAATTTTGCTAAGCCCGAGCTAAGGAGTGTGCGAGCGAGGACATTCGCATTGCTTCGAGTTAGAGAGAGAAAAACAATAAAATTTCACGGAAAGTCAATTTTCGCAGTCATGTGAAAATTTACTTTCCGTGTAAAAACATCTGTATTTGATATTTCAATTTCAGCCCTATTGATCTTGATCACAATTCCTAGTTAAATTAATGTAGCAAACGGCTGTTTATGCGAATATTGAAAAATCACTTACCGGAAAAAAACACCTGAGATGTAAATCACTAAGTATGATGAAAAAATATAACTTCATGACTTAACAAAAGTAATAATGCCCATCTCTAGTCCATGAACAATCAGCAGCTCTAGCCTCCAGCAGCTGTCATGGCCACTTCTACCTGCTATTTTTGCAGCAACCAGGATTGACCAGTCAAACCTAGGAGCGACAAAGCTTCGCACAATGAATTTAACCTAGGTAACATATTGTGTCTGAAAGTGAATCTGTTTTTTTCATCTCGCAACATATGAGGATAGATTTCAACTTTTGAAACAAACAGAAGTAGGCGGAGAAGTACATAGGATACCTACTTTAATCCCCGGGAAAACCAAAGCCTTCTGCTATAATTTTAAGTCTACCAACGCAAAAAAGCCTCAATAGCTCAACGGTTATAGGAGTGGACTGAATTCCGAAAGGTCGGGGGTTCAAACCCTAGCCGTTGCACTATTTCGTACCCACTCCTAGCACAAGCTTTACGCTTAGTTGGAGAGGAAAGGGGAATGTTAGTCATGATTAAAATGGCTAATATTCTTTTTTTTTTTTTTTTTAAAGAAGGCTTTGGCATACGTTAGTAACAACAATTACTTAAGTATTATAAAAATAAAAATATATGTATTAATTTATTGTGGTAAAGTTAAGTAAATATGGAGTTATAAAAATATTATTAAAACCAAACCAGGTGAAATTTTAAATTCTTTATTTCCAATTACATGATATCTGTAGATTTTTATGAAAATTTTCACATACAAGGTAAAATCCTTAATTTAGCAGACTACTTATAAAACTAGCACATGTCGATAAATACACTTCCATAAATGATCACATTCGGAGACTGTTTACAGGTTTTGTTTATTTATAGTTATATTTATTGCACTTAAACTATTATGGGCTGGAAACATACCAAACATAAGATGCTAACTCATCCGAGGCCAGTTGTTCAGTAAACTCAAATCGTCAACTTAAGCATAAGACACATTGATGCAGAATCGAAGCGCATCGCGTCTTTCCTAATATATTTCAAATACCTAAGCTAATTTTTAACTCTCCTATGTAATGTTCTTTCATGAGGAAAAACAACTTGTTGTTTGACTTTAACGTAACATCTATTTCAAGCTGCCAGTTAGATATTTGTATTGAAACAAAATCTCTGCCAACGCTCGCATTGCGTATGCTTTATACTTTGTATTTAACTTTCTGGAGATAAAGTTGTAAACTGTAACGCGTTGCTTCGCTTTGACGAGTATGCTTTGAGCCGTCAAACTTTTAATGAACAAACATAATACAAACATCCGACTTTATGCAAAATGTTGTTAGGTAAATGTAGCAGCATTATATATAGGAAGAGTGCGAATTATGTGAGTTTCAGGTGATGTATGTGGAGAGTGATCTCTGGAACTAATGCAGTTGCATTTGAAAAATTACTTTCCCATTTGAAATGTACTATATTCCAGATGGACGTAGGCTATATATTATGTTGTTCATCCCGGACGAAGTCGGGAAAGACCGTTAGTAGAAAATAATATGATTTGAGTGAATGAGCGTCACGGGGCGTCGGATTGGGTTGCATGTTATAAGTATGTCTCCAGCCTTAGGCACTTTTGCCTTTCAAGTGAAAACTCACCACATGCGTAAACCAGAACCAAAACCCCATAACTTAATTAACTAGAAAGAGTACACAGTAAAGAGCTATCAACTAGTATTTGATATAAAGTATTATTTAGTATAAATAAGTAAATCTAACCGCATAAAATACATATAAATTCAAGTCAGATTCTTTAGCTATCAATTTTTTTAAATAACGCTCAAAACGACTTTCTTTAAGCAAAATTAAAAATGACTAACCAGGTTTAAAGAAAAAGAAAGCAAATATTTCTACTAAAGAATCAGGCTATAGAACAGTCTAAAGCAAAAAAAAGCGTCATTATAATACAGTTAAAAAAATCATGCAAGAAATTGACAACTAAACTAAAACTAATCCTTAACCTATTCCGAACGTGGTGAGTTTCATCACTAAGCATTATATAATCATCACCAGTAACCGTAAGGCCCGTCATCTTAATTATAAAAACTAGCATTTCAGGCTGTATAGTATAAACTTTGAACATCCATATCAAAGTTGGCAATATACTACATTACATAATAGGCATAATATACATCTTACAAATTTAACTGTATACAAAACTGTTGACTGACCATCTCCTGCCTCTATTGGGTAGCGGTGTAGTATCGGTATGTTCAGTGAGGGCGATGCCGAAAGCTTACCGATCGCCTGTAAGGATAACCTTATTGGCATGATAACGAAACGATTTCGCTCGAATCTCCCGTATAAATCAGGAAGCTGTCATTGAAATAGAAGCGTTCGGTAAGCTTTCGGTATCCTGTACATACTGAATATATCGATGTTGCACCATGCTATACAATAAATCAGGAAACTGACCTAGTTTACATTCGTACATAGCGTCTAAAGACTCGATGGTCTGAAAAAGTACTTCCCTATGTGGAAATTCTACAAGTCTTTAGGTGCCATGTGTTCGGGATGTTTTTTTTAAATAACCAAATTGTATATTATGTACTATAATATAGTGACTTATAAGTTTACAGTTACTTCCCTAATAACTAGTTCACACTGTTTAAAATATAAATTAAATTAAAATGCATATCAGGAATCGTTTATACTTTATAATAATATGTTTATATGTATTGGTAAAGATAATATAAAATAAGCCAGCTTAAATAAAAGTATCGATTATCTCAATTTCATGCTTCATCTATATGCCGGAAGAACCTTTAGGAAACTTTAAAGGCCAACCAGAAAACAGTACTTTTTACCTCTGTTTTTGTATTGGTTTGTGTTAGCCTTTTTAGCCTAAAATGGGTCCAACATAAAGAAGAAGCATAAGATACAAGCTTTAGTAATTAAAAAGCAAAGTATATACAATTAACTACATAATATAATATTGAGTCAAAATTAAGATTCATGTCGTAAATGTAAAAGTCACAATAAATCAGAGAACATTAATCAAAGCAAGGAAAAAATATTTACATTCAAGAAACTTAAAATTATGAAGATTGATCGTTAAAGTTAGGCCCCGTAAAGGAAGAACAGTCTAGGAAATTCGGTTTTACCATTGATTTTGGAATAGTTTTAGTTGATATTTTGAATATTGAGTTTAAAAATACAATTATCAATATTATCAAATTACAGGCACTGCGTTTCTAGCTTTAAAAGTCTAACCACCGGTTTCTTATAGCCCACTTAGTCAACTGAAATAATATAAAGTGCAATTTTAAATTGCGCAATATAATCATTGTTTAATAATTAAACTACAGGTTTTAAAAAGATTTCTCTTTGCTATTGAAAATCATTTTATGTTTTTCAACATACCTACTAAAATAATGTTTTAACAACTGCACTGAACTGAATTATTATTTAGAAACCGGCAGATATTGACACGGATTCGAATGATCACTGAATACATTGTCTACAATAATTTTAAATACGAGTAAAATAGTTTATAATATGATATGTATCGTTCCGAGTCGTCGATATATCGTCGATGAGCCTCCCAAACCTTGAAAGGAAATAACTGATGATGTTCGAAGTACTTTAAAATACGTCTTCATATCCCAGAATGGCAATTGCTAAGACGCAAAAACTTTTACGCTGTTTCCAAAGATACAAGAATTTGTAGGCTAAACGACGACAACATGTAAAGGTCTATAAAAATCAGACGGTAGTACATTGTACACACCCTGTTACAGAGATGTTGGCAACACTCGTGCGTTCGTGTTTTTTAGTTTTCGCAAATTGGTTCTTAGGGTCGATTTACATTGGCAGCGAAAACGCACGCACATTCGTGCAATTTATTTTTGCGCGAGTTTGTGCTTTTTTGGACGAAACAGGTATATCTACCTACTACTTTTTATAAAATTTTAGAAAATCGCGTCAATTCGCCGTCAATATGAATTGACCTTTATTGCCTCAGTTACAGTGCTGCCAACAACTTCAACTTGTTTAAGCCAGTCTTTAAACTGTGCGGAATAAACTAGATTAACATCTAGGTTAAAAAATACCTGCGCATAGTCTCTTACAACAGGTAAACCAATAATAAGATGTCAGGTAACAATTAGGTTCCAGCTACAATTTGGTTGTATACTTAGAACTTTTGGATCACAGCGCGCATCCATTCCTTGTTCCGAATAAAGTTTTAAGCTGGGGCATGATAATATTCTTGATGTACAGAGATTGTCGACTAGCGAGGCTGTCCCTCTTGGCATTCTTGACGTAGTGCTTGATGCCAGGCTTGTGGATGAGGAACGCGTTGTTTAGTATCATAAAGTCGTAATCTTTGACGCAGAGGATGTATCCCTGAAAAACAAAAAAGTGCAAGTTTATAATCACGCCTGGAAGAATTGATTTGCTGTCTTTTGGGGAATGCACAGATAAACTAAATGTTCCCGTTTCCGATGTGTATAACAATGTGTGTTCACTGTCTACTTATTATAGGCAGTGGCGTGCATAGGGTTTAAAGCCAGGGTAAGCATTAGGGTATGAACTTATTTTCTGGCAGGTCATAATGGAAAATAAGCATTGATCTATTACAACTAGCGTAGGCAGTACTTTTATACCTCTATGAGCTGCACGCCACTGACTATAGGTATAGTGTCTAGTAACCTGAACTAAATTTATTACGGTAAGTTAAAGAATATGATAGATACGTTTGTTTTTTGATTGATTATTATAGCTTCGATAATTTAAATAATGATTGGCGTTTTTGCAACGCATTCTAAATTATTTCTTGTTATGAAAGTAGGAACAACTAGGTATTTTAGTTATACTTTAATTTGCAAAGCATTTCAGAAACGGTGTTAAATTACACCATAGATCAGCTAAAATCTTCTTTCTTTTGCCCTTAGCGTATTTCAATTAAGGGTCCTCCTTGTACGGAAGCGCCAGGATTTTCTGTTCTCGGTTGTCATTGGCGAGATGTTAAGGGCTTTAACGTGCCTTTCCACATTCGACCACCATGTGGCTGGGGTCTCCCTCTCCCTCGTGGTTTGGTAGGGAAATTCAGAGCAGATAACAAATCAGCACAACAATACAAATAAAAATGTATGTTACCTGTGTCATCTTATCCTTTTTGCCCTCCCAACTGAGTCGCTCGTCGTAGTAGGGATCTTGATGCGTTCCAATGAAGATTGGCTCCCAATGCACGAACTTCCCCCTTCGCTTACCGACATGAAACACGTCCATTTCTACAAAAACAAAATACTAGATATGTACATTTTACATAAAATGTAACTGCAAAAAGCGGATATACAACATTAACACAGGTAAAGTTGAGATTTCGATAACATCCCAATAATTATAAATGAAAAACTCCGTCATAGATCTTGTAAGTAAACAAATATTACAGAGGAATCACACTAATATTATAAAGGCGAAAGTTTGTATGTGTGTGTGTGTGTGTGTGTGTGTGTGTGTGTGTGTGTGTGTGTGTGTGCGTGTGTGTGCGTGTGTGTGTGTGCGTGTGTGTGTGTGTGTGTGTGTGTGTGTGTGTTGTGTGTGTGTGTGTGTGTGTGTGTGTGTGTGTATGTTTGTTACTCCTTCACGCAAAAACTACTGGACGGATTTGGCTGAAATTTGGAATGGAGATAGATAATACCCTGGGCATACAGGCTACTTTTTATCCCGGAAAATCAAAGAGTTCCCACGGGATTTCAAAAAACCTAAATCCACGCGGGCGAAGTCGCGGGCATCGGCTAGTATTATATATATGAGCTAGATTAAGCATATTTTATAACCAATCGATCGCATCAGCTATTATTAGCTTACGTTGTTATGTAAGCTAAGCCAAAGCGGAAGAGAGTTAACCATGTTTGCATTTTGGCGTAAAAATCCAGCCATACAGCTAGTGTGGCGGGGTCGATGAACCATAATACGCAATTAGTATGTCCCATACAACCCACGCTGTGCTTTTTAAGGCATAAATATCTCACGATCAATCACTGGTGGATTAATTGCCGAATTACGAAACACGCGAATTTTGGTACGACCTCGTTTTGATAACACCAAACTGTATTTTAATATTGGTATGCAATGAATGTTGATTGTGATTTTGTGAAAGGATAAAATGTAGGTGGTATAAATATTTAGCGTTGGCTTGGACAGTATTAAGGACATAAAAATGCAGTTAACTGTGAAATTGAGTGCAAATGCGTTCGAGCTCCTCAAAGAAAGATCTTTACGGGTATTTTCCTCATATGCGAGCTCTTGGCTTGTGTTTTAGAAATCACCCGCACTCCGAATGAGTTTCATATTATATCCGGCCTTAGTTTACATTTATTTTGGTAAATTCTAAACTTCGAAGTTTGGAACATCGACGCAAAGTTACCCGAGCCTGTCAATCGGTATTCTACACGCTATATTTCGGAGAGTGTGCCTAAGAAGTTTATGACTAGTTACTCCTTCACCTTTCTATCATCGTATCGTAACGCATCGTCAAGGTCTGCACTGCATCCATACGTAGTTGTAATTCCACGAAACGTATGAAGTGATTCCTCCTCGTTTCTAATTCGAACCACGAAGATGCTAAATGCCTTTCCGGCGTCAGTTTTCAGCTCCATTCTATATATTCTATATGAGTCTTCTTTTAGTCATAAGTGAATATAGGCATATTCTAGAGAAGCGCGCACTTTCTTAGGCTGTCTTATCACTTGCCAGCAGGTTTGAGGTGGCAGGTCTTGCCAGCAGGAGTCAAGCACTAGGTACTCTATAAAAAAACTGGTTTTGGTGGTATTCATAGAAGTACTCACGGTTTGTTTCCGATGAGTTTATCCACTGCTGTCCCTGAGGAATATTGTGGCAGTTTGGGCACACGAACTTGTGGAACGGTATAGCCGTTTTGTTTTTCAGCATCGCTTGCAGCTCCGTCTTCGTTGATGGCACCTGGGAATCAAATCAATATATCAATTTGATTTTTTAAAGAGCCGAATATGATAAAAGCTACTAAACTGTCAAGAATGGAATAAATAGGACATGTGCAAGCATGGAGCCTCGAAAAGGTTGCTAGACAATGGACCAGACACAGACAGCTATCAAGAATTAGAAATTGGTGGATTTCTAATTCTTTACTCTTCTAGACATTAGGGTTTCGAGAGTTTACTTTACAAGGCCCATCCAGGGCAGAGCGTTAATGATGACTAATATCGTATTTTGGTGAAGGTCAATTTTAATATATCAATTTATTGTAAATGGCGACGTCATTATGGCCATGTTTTAGCCATATTCAACATAATAAATGATTAATAGATTGAATATTTAGATTAAAAGTTTGCATGACCTAGTTAAGTAAATTGATTGTTTTTGTATGAATACCTACATATTGCAGAGTTGTAAAACTACGTAACATTATTTTAAGCTACTTACGAATAAAATGAAAATTGTAGTGTCGGTTTTTAATTTTAGACGAAGATGCAAAGTTGTTGTTATTGTTTTAGGAAAACTTTTGCAACTTTAATATGCTTGGCTGATTTTTTTATTAAAACTATTTTAATTATTCAATTTACTTACTTGTACTTTGGCACCGACTTCAAATATGCTTATTGGGAAGACTCTAGGCCTTGAAGAGGTGCTCAATGGTTTAGCGTTTCTGGCAATCATGTTTAGGAACCTGGGTACTAAATTAGGACTAGGATATAGCTCTATATCGGATGGCAGTATGTAATGAGTGACCGCTGCTTCTCTAGCGATATTGCGAGCGACATTCACTGGGTACAGGAGACTCTTCGCTTTCATGTACGTTGAGTTTGCGTTGACGTCGTAAGGAGGTTTCACGGTGCAGTTGTATGGCGTTTGGAGGAATGTATCCGGATTTGGTATCTGAAAAGAAAATTAATATTATATTATATTAAAAAAAAAAACAAATCTAAATCATAATAATCATAATCTTCTTTAAAATAATATTTAGGCAAGGACAAAAATACCCCAAAAAGGTATAGCACTTGTCTGACAAGATTTTTGGTTTAATATTTTTGGTAGGTAATACTCTGGTTTCTACTTTGCTTTGAAATATAAGTGGCGCAGGCGGAGGCATGTTTAACAATCGAGTTTATTACTTTTGTATGTCGCCGACTAAGACGGCTCTTTGTTGTCGTATTTTGCGGAGTCAAGTTTCTTTTTATTTAGGCCCATTTACACAAGGACACTTAAAGCTCAAATTTTTAATGCTGACACTTGTTGGCAACCGGATTATACTCTTGCCGAAAAGTGATAGCATTATTATTTAACTAAATCAGTTTAACTACGTATCCTGCGAATCAGTTTAACAGGTATCCTGAGAATGGGCCTTAAGGTTCCGTAACTCAAAAGGAAAACGGAACCCATATAGAATCACTTTGTTGTCCGTCTGTCTGTCTCTCTGTCTGTCTGTCCGTCTGTCTGTCTGTCCGTCTGTCGTGTCTGTCTATGGGGTACTTCCCGTTGACCTAGAATCATGAAATTTGATTAGACAATATTATATAAAATGTATCAAAGCAACTCACACTGCTTGGTACGTGTTTGTGTGAGAAGAACACGTGGAAAGTGACGAACTGCTTGATGAGATCGTTCCCGAGGCAGTCGCGCAAGTATCTGATGCTGTTCACCGTCGGACCCATGTCAGCTCCGGGCGCGTGAATAGCCAGACTCACTGGGGCCATCCATCTGTGAAGAAAAATAAATATAATAAAAACTCTTTTCTCGCTGCACTTGCAATTAGTCGGCAGATGAGTTGGGTCTGAAGCTATAAGCCGTAAACTGGCATTTTATAACATTACACATTTTACAGTTAGTTGAACCATAAGCAATCATAAATCACATTTAAACATTATTATTGTCCTGATATGTGGCTCGGTAGGTAAAGTTAACGTAGTGATGACATATTCTTTGGGTAAATTTTGGCATAACTCGGCATTCAATTAGGAATTTCATTGTTATTTCAATAGTTAATTTATATTTCGTGTAAAGTTTTACATGAAATATAAATTATTGGCAATTCAATGAATTCCTATTACAATGGCGTTATGTTATGTGATTTAGTAAAATAACATAACGCCATTGTAATAGGAAAAGGTCTGTAGTGTGGGTTTGGGTTTTTTTTCAAAATTTTACGAACTAGCGCTTGGCTGCAATCAGACCTGCAAACGGCCTAAGAAGGCTTTTTAGAATAGAGTCGTTAAGATGAACGTCGAAAGGAAATAGCTGGCATTTTATCCACGAAATAGCTGGCCTTTTATCCACTAACTAGCTAGAGGGCAGGGAAATGACGTGACTGTAAAAGAATCAATTTTATTTTAATCAATAACGCCGTCAGTTCCGGACGCACGATCGCGTGTCTGAGCGCATTCACGCCTGCTTGACGCCGCTCGGACATCGCGCCAAATACAAATCTATCTCATTAGTTAGTCAAGCTTCGCCAACCTTGCTATAAATAATTAAATGAGTAAACGCTGAAACAGCAAAACAGGTAGCGCGGCGTGACGGCAACATTGTTAGACATACAAGGTCCATAGTGGATGAAGGAGTTAAGGAGACCATGTTTGTGTTGTATGTCCAACAAAGCCGGATTACACCATGGATGCACCTTAGGCAATGAAAACCTTGGGGTCCCTGAGGAACCGTTCCTCTGTTCAAATAGATAAAAAGAGTTAATATTATGTACCTACTTTCAAGATTATTATGCGAATTTATTTGTTTGTATAAATAAACTTAATTCAAATATTAAATAGAGTGCAGCGAGAAAAAAGTTATTACTTTAAATAACAGAGTTTACAATTTTGCACCGGACCCATAGGTAGATTCCTACATTGCTTATGTAGGTATGTACATGCATTGCATCCTTGCTACCTACTATTATCCTACAAAATCTATGTTTATGATCAATCCATCATCGGCCCACTACTGAAAACGTGTCTTAGAGCAAAAAGGCTTTAGGCCATATTCTGCCACGCTGGCCCAGTGCGGTTAGGCAGACAAAGCCCTTGATAATATTTATTAAACCAGTTTTACCAATAGTAGATGAGTGACAAACGACCTTTCTGAGTATGGTCCACGTTCGATTCCAGGCAGAATAAATTTTAGTTTTTAGTTTTTTTTATACTGACTAATATTCCCCTTTCCCCTCCAACTAAGCGCAAAGCTTGGGCTAGGAGTAGGTACAACAATAGTGCAACGGGTGGGGTTTGAACCGGCGACCTTTCGGGTTTCAGTGCGCTCCTTTAATCGTTGAGCTATCGAGGCTATACATATTTAGAAAAGTATTAAATATTTACTTTTTTTAAGCTCTTTCTTCAATTGCGTCAAAGTTTGGTAATAGATGATCGGTATTT
Organism: Maniola jurtina; assembly: GCF_905333055.1. Lineage (NCBI taxonomy): Eukaryota > Metazoa > Arthropoda > Insecta > Lepidoptera > Nymphalidae > Maniola > Maniola jurtina. The sequence goes on from NC_060032.1 coordinate 10,940,051, forward strand.
TTTATAGATCGGTGTCGTGCCGCGACCTTTGGGAAACGCTGGTGTAACATTGTCGTCAGGTTTTCAGGTCACGAACTTCACAAAAGGCACGAAAAGCTGTCAAAGTTTCACTTTAGCCGAGACAATTTATTTGTGTACAGTACAAATCGAGCTATGTTTTCTTCGAAAGCAATACCTAACTAATAAATAAATAATAATTTATTTTCAAGGTAAGTTTTTTAGGGTTCCGTACCCGAAGAATACCAACCTGGTGCTATTACTAAACCTCCACTGCCCGTCCGTCCGTCTGTCTTATTTCTTACGTGTTATTTCTTGTACGATGGTACGGAATCTTTTTGTGCGAGTCCGATTCGAACCTACTTTTAATTTGCCTTTAGTAGGTAAAAAAAAATATATTTTTCAAAATAAATACGGGCAAATCCGTTTAGGCTCCACAAGCATGTTAATAGATCATACAGAAGCCTTATAAGTAATTATTTCCCTTTAACCAATAAGTAAGTTATTTACAGTTCTCATTTACTATGTTTGACCACAATACTTATGTTTAGGTGCAATTGTTTCATTGTTACGGATAAGTAAATCTCTTGATTTTCCTGTTTACAATACTTACATTATCTATGTTAAGAATATAGGCAAAGGCATCGTATATAAATTGCTATAAATGTCGACCTAAATGTTTTTCCTTAACTCCTTAAGCTGATCGCATACTACGAGACGACCAGCAAGAAACGCAAGAACCGCTAGAGCCGCAAAAAGCGCACGTAACACATTTTTCAATAGATAACTACTCAAAATGCGTGCGTGCGGCCATACCTCTTCCAGGTTAGCCCGCTTCTATCTTAGACTGCAATATCAATTACCACCAAGTAAGATTCTAAGGGCTATCTGAATTTAAAAAAAACATCATCAGAAAGTCGGCTGCATCGGGCACATCGAAGAAAGGCTCTACTCTACATTATGTCTGTCCGCGTTGGTCCTAATGCATTAGAGTTGCAAAATGTTAAGAGGGCTCTCTCCGTCACTCGTTTCATACAATCGTAGTTCCAATTTCATTTGAATATTAAGCAACCAAAGTCCATGTTTTGCAGACATATTCTAGAAATTAATATCTATGTCTGTGGTTTTCCAGATTTCTGTTAAAATATTCGGTTTCAAAGTTACGCGGTCTTAAAAATTTTCATACAAATCTTTGAGCTCCTGTAATTTTAAAACTTCATATTTTTAGAAAAATCTAAAACACCACAGACACAGATATTAGTTTCTAGAATATGTCTGCAAAATTTCATGGACTTTGGTTGCTTAATATTGAAATGAAATTGGAACTACGATTGTATGAAACGAGTGACGGAGAGAGCCCTGTTAAAGATACATCCTGGGTTTTTATATGCCTTTGGATAAACAAACTTATCATATTGAAACCTAACTAATGAGATACTTATATCTAACCTTTTTATACAGTAATAAACAACTCTTCCCCCTCTCTAACACAAAATGTCTATTCAAGCTTTTAAAACTAAACTATGAATGCAGCTTTTAATTAAGTGTCTACTACCTTCAATGAAAAATGTATTATGTAACAAACTGAAATACTCCCTGCCTCCCCTATCTACCCCTCTATATTTTCTTAACTTTCAATGATAACCTTGTTTGAGACTTAGGCATATATTATTATAAAGTTCTAGATTTCACAAGATCATATTATTTGTGTTGTCTCAGTACCTACTTCTACTTATTGCATAACATCTGTTCGTTAAGCATAATTTATGATAATTTATCATACTTTTTGAGTATTTTAATATTCATGAGGTGTAACTATCTAAGATGGATGGAAAGATGTTAGTATTTTACGTAAAAGTAAGAACAAAATATATGCAAAGTAGATAAACATTATTTCCGTGGATGTTAGTAAAAGTTATGACATCATAAACTATTTTCACTTATGCACACATCCATATTCTATATCCACACTAATATTATTAATGCCCAAGTGTATCCATCTGTCTGTCTGTCTGTCTGTCTGTCTGCTAGCTTTTCACGGTCCATCCGTTTAACCGATTTCGACGAAAATTTTATACAGCGATAGCTTATACATTCCGGGCAAGGATAGGCTTCTTCTAGTGTCGGAAAATCAAGGAGTTCCCTTTTATAGTTATAATATTAGTGTGGAAGTATAGATATTATGGATCAATGAATGATTTGCTTCTCTAGTTATATAGGAACAAGTAGGTAGGCTTTGTTAGGTACTTCGTATCGTTTGCGTATTCATAGATCATACGACATAACAGCAATAGTAAATTACTAAGGGGTGAAAGCAGACATTGACTTAACCTACCTATAATGTGTGGGGTCTGGCTGTTAGATCAATAATCCGCACCTTGTTTATTTCTTATACACCATAGTTATAATTATGTATAGTATAGCTACAGTCATTAACTGATTAGGGTTGCCAATAGCAATATAATCTATTTATCCTTAGGTAGCTTATTGAAAACATAGACGAATATTTCTTCTGTAGACTAAAGAAGTAAAAAAATATTTATTAATATAAAAGGAAAAGCTGACTGACTGACTTACCTACTGATTGATTCTATTCAATTATCAATTATCTTTATTGCGAATTTGGGTTAGTTTACAGATCCTCATCATCATCTCATTATTTGGCATCCTCTAAGAAAAGAATATTGAAAATTCAACACCTAAAGGGGTAAAATAGGGATTTTAAATTTGTATAGTCGAGGACGAAGTCGCTGGAATAAGCTAGTTAAACTACACAGTTAAAGTAATTGGAAGATTAGGTAAGCAACTTACATTATGGAAAAAATAATGTTATATGTATAGTAATTTAAAGGAATTAAAGAAGGTAATAATGACAGGTTACAACTACTATTTTAATACTTTACTTGATATAATTTTATATTCAGATCTATGCATAATAGGTAACTGTATTTCACGGGTACGTAAAGCAATTGGTACGGTAGCTAGCTACCTTAGTAAGTACCTACGTATTAGGTAATTATCTACTGGAAATATAATTTTTTGTTTTTTTTTTTGTGTAAATATATCGTCATTTTTGGGGTTCCGTCGCTTTTGCGCTATGGGCGTTCATTATTAAAGGCGTTGCCAACCCTACGCCATACTCACGACTTAATTGGCGAAATGAAATTAGTCTGGGAGCTTTCTGTATTAAAAACAAACTTAATTGCAAATGAAAACGTGAAAAGCAGAGTGCAGCCTAGTGAGAAAAATTGCATAATTTTGTCAACCCTAGATTCATTATTGATTATTATTTTACCCACGGGTTAATTGAATTTGTCTGGGAGTTATTGGTAGCGCTCCAACAATACAAGTCAATACATAATGATTTTAATATACGATCAGAAAATTAAAAAGCAGGCAATCATATTGGACGATGACGAAAAGCAAGGATAAAAAACAACGAAGTTGCGGCGACTGCGTATCTATTATAGAGACGGCGACTTCCAGAGTTGCTGGACGACTAGTCGACCGTCCGTAAGTGCGAAGTGGGTTATGGGGGTTATGGTAACTAAAGTACGAAATAATAAGAAACACTGTATAATCACACTAATAAAATGTGTATGTGTGAGTGTGTGTGTGTGTGTGTGTGTTTGTTACTCCTTCACGCAAAAACTACTGGACGGATTTGGCTGAAATTTGGAGATAGATAATATCCTGGATTAGCACATAGGCTACTTTTTATCCCGGAAAATCAAAGAGTTCCCACGGGATTTCGAAAAACCTAAATCCGCGCGGGCGAAGTCGCGGGCATCGGCTAGTGTATTCTATTTCAATCTCGTGCAGGATAAATCCTATAGATATATGTGTTTTTTTAGTGACGCTTCTTAGTTTCATCGAGTTTCAAAACACAATGGCGCTAAAGAAGTGTTCACTTCAATAAATAAAACTATAAAAATAGCTGAAATACTCGTAGGATTTAATATGGTATGCGTATTATGACTAGAGATCCGTAAAAACGCAGTAATGCACATACTAACCATATAAATAGCAATTATGGGAAAATCGATCCTACAGACAAAAAGTTGAAGTAAGCATGCGATCGTTGACAGACAAACGCACCCAATTGTTAAAAAGGCAGATAAAGGCTTGGAAAAACACAACGCGTAAAGGCTACGGCAACATGTTCTATCTCGTAGACGAAAGTACCTACTGTATGAAAGCGCTCAAGGTGTCCACGCACTTGAACTGAACTGCAGCTGAACTGCGCGTGGCGTCAGCGCCCCGCACGATATTCTCTCCAGCCGCGACGCGCGTACGTCACTGCCGCGCGGCGCGGCTGGAGAGAATATCGTGCGGGGCGCTGACGCGACGCGCAGTTCAGCTGCAGTTCAGTTCGAGTGCGTGGACACCTTCACACTGGGCGCGTAGTAGCCGCACTGTTGCCGTCCCGCTCGACATTGTGACTTACATTGCGCCTTACACAGTTCCTTTTTGGTACCTTGTCTTACAAATCATCCACCATTCCGTCCACATGGAAACACTTATATCTCTAAGAGATCTCTATCAGTGACTATTGGCAGTGAGAGAGGTTGTAAAGGAAGAAGAATAGCTGTTATTTCTTCTTCGATCTTAGTACATGCGACCGAGATCAGCGCAGGAGGAATTCAGGCCTTACCGCTGCCGTTGCGCTTTGTCTATGTCCAGATCTTAAACGTTACCAGTTCCATAATAAGTTCACACGGCCCGTGGTTAACACTTCGCCCGTGGGACCGTGAAAAGTCAACAAGGCCATGTTTGTAAAGATATTCGAGATTGTTTTGAAAATAGCTTTATGCACCTTATTTTTAACCGACTTCAAGAAAAAAAGTTTTAAAAAAGACTAGCTTAGCTGTAATTTGCGATCATACCTGATAAGTATCAATTGGAAATGCAGCTCAAGGCCGCGTTAATCTAGAAGATGCCTATTGACTCTTCATTTAAGAGTAGCCAATTTCAAGTTGCAAAAATAGAAGCTGGAAAGGCACTCCAAATCTATAAGCAGCGACATTTCATGACCGAAGGTTCACAATAATTCAATGCGTATTTTTAACAGCGGTCCCGTGCAGATCTCATCAAAGATCTTGGGAGATAAAAGATGGATCTCTAGTAGGTAAATGTGGCTTGTACTTAGTTGCAACGGAATACCTAATAAGTTACGTGTTAAGTATAATCCCTTCAACCGGTTCAAATAAAAGTTTGCATAAGTATTTATTTTCTCGGAAAGTCAGGCTCTATCGTTAACTTATTTCAAAATTCTTAAAATTCAGAGCGATGCACATATAAATTTAATAGCGCTAATAAAAGGCCATTGTATAGCACATTGTCAAAGCCATCACGTAACGCGATTATGGCAATGTAGGCCCTCCACGCAGCCCGGCCTGGCGTGGCGCCTAACATAAACATTTAGTATGACCCCACTTTTACTTTAGACAAGAACAACCTTAAAGATTCTTTAAGGTTTTTGTTTAATTTGTTAGCGATGAGAACGTGGTCAAGCGCTTATACATCAGAGATAAACAAGCACAATTAACATAACACTATCAGTAAGTACGTCTACATATTATCAAAGAAAATCCCTTCCCCGGGTCTATCTGTTTGAGCGCGCTAATTTCAGAATATACTGTAGGTAATCTCGTAAGGCTTTCATAGATATTCGATTGCCCAACCATAACAGTATTCAGGCAGGCGAAAGGTTAAAAAAAGCATGGCACGGCCAAAGCGAACTTGGAACTTGGTACTATTCTGGATGAGGCAAAAAAGATCGGTTTCGCAAGGGTTAGGTGTGAGTTGAAGCAAGGCATCCTTTATATCATACACTGGCGGAATGCACAACCTGGGCGCCGCAGAGGCATCATTCATTTTGGGCAGCGATCTATCGCTCCCAAGCGTGATAAACGCGATGATCGCAAATGAGACTTGTTGGACGGCAATGGTGTCCTTCTGTGAGGAAGTGATCGCATTGAAGGAGGCGGCTGAAAGGGAAAGAGAGCTGGATCCCAACGCTCATCCCATACGCCGTAAACGCCAGGGGCAAAGGAGGCGCCAATATGCGCGCTACCTCGTGCCCTAAATGAGGACATAACCACACACAAGGCGTCGGCATCCCATAGGGATGTCCAGTAATGTGGCGGTATCGTTGAGACGGCACAGTGGTATGCAAACTGCGTTCCTGTGTCGTCTCGTTATGACGCAGACGGCCCCGCTGGGTTTTAGTGGGCATTCTGGTTGCCAGCGAGTCCCACATACCCCCCCGGAAGCAGCGTGGTATCTGCTCTGCTTCCGGGAGGGATGCGTAAAAGCATTTCCCAACGATAAAAAAAAAGGCATCCTTTATATCGGTTTGGAGAGGAGTATAGTGCCTTATTACACTTTGCCCCGAAGGAGGACACAAGATTTTATGATGATGTTATATTCATTTTACTTACAATGTAAACGAAACCAAGAGACAGGCAATAGCGGTAATTTAAGCAATAAAAATATTTTGGTATATTTTGGCTAGATAATAACCACAAAAGGTCCTTCCATTCACCCGACGAATGACGATGCGACATTTAATATTTTGTGAATGTCAATGCTGAAGTTCTTATTATTTCGGTTTTCGTCCTTTTCATAACCAATAAAATACACTTAATTAAGTACCAAAAAATATGTACCTTAAACCTTTTAATTGTACGTAAGTCTTGTACTAATTCTACCTTTATTTTTGAGTAATCATTTCCGCGTACGTGATCCATTAAATCTCTTATCTCGATTAAGGATAAAATCAAACAAAAATGCTTAATTTTATTTTAAATGGTAGTTAGTAATAGTAATAACTGCCAACACTCGTTGTTCAGCGTAAGGGCTAGTTCAGACAAGTCTAAGTCTAGTTCTTACATCCAGGCGGGTCTTTTTTATGTATTTTCAGTGTGATGTGTGAGCCAATTACTGGGCAAAGATTATTTCCATTTATTTTGATCTATTTATTATGATCTACATTGAGTCTTTCATAATATCAGCATCGAAATCGTCCTGTCTCTCTGCCTTTTTACAAAAAGTCTTTTTACCGATGGGTTCCCAACGAGTCACACCAAAACGAGTAACAGACTCGTTGGGAAAACATTTTCGAAAAATTCCCAACTAGTCACACTATTACTCGTTTTGATGTTACTCGTTGGGAATCCACCGTTTTACCTTTTGTTTGCGTTTTGTTAGCGACCAGATAGTGGATACCGCAAAATGAGAGTTTCCTCGGGATTTTTTAAAAACCCACATCCACGAGGGCAACAATCAGTAATAATAAACCGAAGATTAAGTTAAAATAAATAAAAAAAAACTTTTAAGTACTACTGTTTAGTACTGTTAGCTTACGTACTTTCTCGTATTTTTATTAACCCCCGACCCAAAAAGAGGGGTGTTATAAGTTTGACGTGTGTATCTGTGTATCTGTGTATCTGTGTATCTGTGTATCTGTGTATCTGTGTATCTGTGTATCTGTGTATCTGTGTATCTGTGTATCTGTCTGTGGCCTCGTAGCGCCTAAACGAATGAACCGATTTTAATTTAGTTTTTTTTGTTTGAAAGGTGGCTTGATCGAGAGTGTTCTTAGCTATAATCCAAGAAAATCGGTTCAGCCGTTTGGAAGTTATCAGCTCTTTTCTGGTTTTCTTATTACTTTTATCCCAGGACCACCAGAGGTTACGTATTTTCTGACACAGGAAATATGTACGATTGAGTAGTGTTAGTAAGTACTAAGAAAGCATGCCTAGCCTACGTGCTAGCTTGCTTAGACGGCCAATTTTCAGTTATCTGATAATCAAGGTACATAAAACCATTACTTACCTCACGTAAATTCTCCAAACTGTTTTTTACGTATATTTTAGGCAACATCCTTAAAAATATGTCGCCAATACTCCCAGACTTGCTTGCATTGCTTTGCAGACGCTTTAAAGCTCCCAACATAAGTAATTACTTAACTGCACGTAAATTCTGATGCTCCATTTTTATATATATGTCCACCAGACAACTATTTTAAAACCTTTTACAAGAAGACAGACCGATCCAGAGGGCCAATCATCCCCTAAATTCAATTTTAATGCCTCTGTGGGTTTGAGCGCGAGGGCATCATTATCTACGCGCATGAGACTGAGTAAGACATATATTAGGATATATATTGACTTCTCTCTCACTCTCTTATAGTTTACTTATGTCAATTAATTATTAATATTAAAAAAAATCAGCTAAAAATTAAAAAAAAATGGAGAATTTACGTGAGGTAAGTAATGTTTTTATGTACCTAGATTACCTGATACCTGAAAATTGGCCGTCTAAGCTAGCAGGTCCGTAGGCATGCGTTCTTTGTACATACTAACACTACTCAATCGTCCACATTTCGTTCGTCAGAAAATACGTGACGGCTGGTGGCCCTGGGATCTTTCACTATTGTAACAGAGGTTCATAATATTATGTCAATTGGCAAATGTCAAGCCGTCAAGATGGACGTTGCCTAGATACATAATTATTTATTTGAAAATAATGTTTTGGAAAACTCCGATACTTTGGATCGTAGGCGCGGAGTTTCTAATTTATAAAATATTATAATCACAGTTAAAGCGAGAAAACATCAATTCAATTATAATATCCAACAGTCAACCAAAGGCCACGAACAATCAACCCAAACCCAAACCATAGTCAAACAATTTTTAGGGTTCAGTAGGTATCTGTAGAAAAAAAAAGATGTAGCCTCGACTGTTGTAGTCGCGTCGGTGTGCATGGCGGCACCATTAAATATCGTAGGAGGCGATGACCCTCCGCGCGGCTGAGGTTCCCGCATCGTAGTCGCTTTGTCGCGCAGGTTTGGATGATGCATTAGGCGCACCTTCTTTTTATTTTATCTGCTTGAACTCAGCTTATTTACTTTGACAAAATACGTTTAAAATTCATCATCATCAGGATCAACCCATCGCCGGCTCACTACTGAGCACAAGTCTCCTCTCAGAATGAGAAGCTACCACACTGGCCAAGCACGTATTAGCACACCTCGCGCACCTTTGAGGGAGCATTATGGCCAACTCTTAAGCATGCAGGTTTCCTGACGGTGTTTTCCTTCACCACTTCATTGTCTGTCTGTGTGTCATCTTTCAAGAGAATCAAAACTTATAAATTGGGTACTTCCCGTTTACGTAGAATCATGAAAGGCAGGTAGCAATATCTTATAGCCCAAGCACTCTACTCCTGTGGCCCAAGTAAAGTGAAATCCGACAACTGAATTGTCATTACATAAAAAAAAACTTGTACGGAACTCTTCATGTGTGAGGCAGACTCGCACTTGACCGGTTTTTGAAAGTTTTGTCAAATAAAATTTTGACATGCAATAACAAACAAAATGAAATACAAGCCACTTTATTCTTTATTTCATCGGATGAAAGTCGATTTCAATTTAATCGTAGGTATATCTTGAAAAGCGAACTATTATACGACTACGTAAAATGGGTACATTTTTAAAGCAACGACATGTTAGAAACAGATATTTCGTTTTGGTCGTGTTAAACTATGTGAGTCATTCAGATAATTCTTGATTTAGTGAAGTTCGGTCAAAAATATTTCATGGAACGTATAATTAACATAACATTGATGTTACTTTTGAAGAGATATTAGCTGCCTTATTGGATTTATATTATTATAGAAATTGGGTTTTAGAATGGCACAAATAAACGGTAATTTATGAATAAAAGTTTAAAAAGCGTGAAATAAAAATTAAATTAAAAATTTAAAAAACCCCCGACACATAAACCTCTAAAAAGTAAAAAAATAATAGGTAAGTATGTATGGGCCCTTTAAGAATAGTATAAATAGTAAAGTTTTTATCCAAGCGTTCGTTGCGTCGGGGGACCGCTAAAGACTATTCTTTCTACAACAGATGACTTTCATAGTTTACGATAGGTAGCGGTCCCCTGGCGCAACGAACGCTTGGATAAAAACTTTACTATTTATACTATTCTTAAAGGGCCCATACATACTTACCTATTATTTTTTTACTTTTTAGAGGTTTATGTGTCGGGGGTTTTTTAAATTTTTAATTTAATTTTTATTTCACGCTTTTAAGAACACTCGTCCAGGGCATAATCCATTTTCGTCCGAGCTAAGTTGGTATGCGATTAGATTAAACGTGGTAAAGCCATGTTTGCACTGACTGATTTATTGCTCACTGGTTGTAAGCTTGTGATAAGATAGGACATGAAATTACATACACATGTAACGGTAGATCTGCTGTTTAGTTAACGGCAGCGAAATGATCTTAATCAGTGCATTATGTATGCGATTACTAAATCGATGTTATGCTTAAGTGTTTTTATTTTGTTTTTATTGCTTTGTTATGTTTAGTTGGCTTATCGATCGAACTTTATGGTCGAATATGATTTAATTTTCGTAATCCTCGATCTAATCTACTAAATCTAAACCTTGGTCAAGTACGATCTTAATCTTCTTAAACATTGATCTAATCTGTTATGGTAAATCTTTTTGTACCTATACTATCAATTTTAGCCACAAGAATTCCAGAAACAATTTCTACTAAATACTGTGATCTGATACAATGATTCATTCCTACGATTAAGGGTACCTGTCCTCTGAAACGAAGCGGAGCGAAGCAGAGCGGAGATGTATTCAGCATATGTCAATCAAATAATTGACAAATGACGTAAAAATTTAACTAAGCTATGTCTTAATGATGTGATTGGTCTGCTGAACACATCTTCACTCCGTTCAGATTTAGTGGGCAGACGCCTTAAATGCACTAAACCGAACTGTTTCTTCAAACTCCTAATTTCTGTATGGAATTTATTAATTTTATATTAGAATTACTATTCTTTATAGCAATGCTATTTCCAATGGGTAGCTATAATTTATCTATTCAACACTTTTCTTTTTTAATTGATAACTTGAAGGTATTGCGAATTGTGATTAAAAATCTTCATAGCAACAGATGGGGTACATAAATCGATAGCAAAAACGAATTACTGAGGAGTGATGGATGGGGTCGCACCCTCTAGAACTGAAGGTAAACAATAATATCTATATTGTAGGTAAGTCCATGTTATTTTCTTTCATTAAGAGATTGATCACGTTTAACTACGGTCGCCATTTGATGCTGTACCATCAAAATAAAATAAAACGTTGAAACAGTAGGTACCTATTTTATTTCTTTCGCGAAGGAAAATCTTCATGAATTATGTACCAATTATGTATGGGCTACGCACACTACATACACATGTATATGTTTTAGATCCATGACTTGTCTTCGGAATCCATCAGCAATACTTAATGAGGTGACTGGTGCTTTACACACAGATATCATTGTGTTCAAATGTTCAATAGACCGGAGAAGCATACAGACAGAGTTTAATAAAGACCCATATCTAATGATGGTTATAAAAACGTTAGCTTGGAACTAGTATTTTTTGTTTTTGTTAAATTATTTATTGTAAGAGTTGCGTCATATGATACAAGAAGGAACCTGTGGCTGTGGTTAAGTTGAGGTCATTTTGCGGCACCCAAACAGCATTAAACCAAAAAAATTGCCTGATAATTATCTACTCCAAGATGACAGCATTAAATCCGGTTCCACCTCGGTAATTGAAGAAATCAATAAAATTATAATGGAACATGAAAGCGTAATTACGTCTGCAATTCAAGATGAATTAAGTGCAGAAACAACCGAATACGATTAAAGCGCCCTAATAACAAAGCTTGCGATATCACAAAAGTTGCAATTAAGCGTGGAATTCTCACAAACTATAAATTTAATTTCACGTCCAAGTGCCCGACCTACATGGGCGACCGCAGTCGCTATGCGAATAACTGTACAGACATACTGAGATGTTGATTCCGTAATGGGAGCCTGCACTTGGCTACTACTCATCTGGGTTGACCGCAAGGCCTTACGCCCTCCTCAATACACCTGTTCTTAAGCCGTACTACCGCTGAATTTATTGGTCGTGTCTCTTGGCCTTGTACATGTATTTTGGCAGCTATAAATACCATACAGTATAACTAGTTGATGCCCGCGACTTCGTTCCCGTAGATAAAGGTTTTTAAATTCCCGCGGGAACTCATTGATTTACCGGCATAATAACTACATCCCCGCGACTTCGTTCGCGTGGATTTTAAAAAATCCCATGGGAACTCTTTGATTTTCCAGGAAAAAAAACTAGCCTATGTGCTAATCCAGGGTATTAACTATCTCCATTCCAAATTTCAGCCAAATCCGTCCAGTAGTTTATACGTGAAAGAGTAACAAACATCCATACATACATACAAACTTAGTTTCGCGTTTATAATATTACTAGATGATGCCCGCGACTTCGTCCGCGTGGATTTAAGTTTTTTGAAATCCCGTGGGAACTCTTTGATTTTCCGGGATAAAAAGTAGCCTATGTGCTAATCCAGGGTATAATCTATCTCCATTCTAAATTTCAGCCCAATCCGTCCCGTAGTTTTTGCGTGAAGGAGTAACAAACATACACACACACACACACACACACACACACACATACAAACTTTCTCCTTTATAATATTAGTGTGATTAGTGTGATGTGGGATGATATGATCAATTAATCGTTTTGGTGACATCTGTCCAGTGAACTGCAAGATCATGCCCACGCAGCATAGTAATAAAGGCCTTAATCTATGGATAGATATGAAAAGACGAATCCATATGTCAATATGACATAATTAAGTTTAAATTAATAATTTATTACACCCCCGACAAGTGAAGGTTACAGTAACTAGAAAAGAGCTGATAACTTTCAAACGGCTGAACTGATTTTCTTATAGCTAAGAATACTCTCGATCAAGCCAAGCCACCTTTCAAACAAAAAAAAAAACTAAATTAAAATGGTTCATTCGTTTAGGAGCTACAATGCCACAGACAGATGTAACACAGATACACACGTCAAACGTATAACACCACAAATTTTTGGGTCTGTGGTTGAAAATAAAAATACAGATAAGTACAAGAAGAATCTGAATAATCTATGTCTGACCAATAGGTATACACCACCTGAAAAAATCCGTCATAAACGACACAGGAAGAGAATCAGAAGAATATTTACGTAGTAGAATTAGAAGGATCAAAGGTACAAGGTTTCGCATAAAGAAACTTAAAACCTTTACAGACACATTAGAAGCACAATAAAAAATTGATAATTAACTATTCAAATAACACTACTACGCAATTATAATAATAACTGATATTAAATGTTTTATCGTAAGTGCAACTACCTATATTTCATTAGAATGTTTTCATTGGTTTTATATGAGGTAATATTTAATTAAAACATTCACTGTGCGCAAAAATTATAGTCATTACACCAAGGAAGCTACTAAGTTTTACGACAAGGAGTTAATTTGCAACATTTCTTTTACTATCCCTAAACATTTTAATAGTCTCATAAAGATAGGTTAATCAACTAAAGTCTTAACTGCAAGTTTATTGTACTATTACGCACTATAGGCTATGTTATCGCCGGAATAATTTATGCTGCAATCTAAATAACAGTGCCTGCCTAGTCCTATTCCATAATTATTTCGCATGAGTGATGTACGCACAAATCTTATTGGATTAGGCGCAATAAACGCATGAGAGCCCGGGTAATAGCTTCCTGTATTATATATACCCGGGTAATAACTTCCTGTATTATATATACACAGAATTCAGAAGATATAGAAGTGGCAAAGTTGAAAGTTTTCATAAAAAGCTGATTGAAAAATCCTACTACAATGTAAAGGATTTAAATGATAAGGAAGCTTGGGATTTGGGAATGAGTTGCTTAACAGTTTTGATAGTTCTAGTAAGATTAAGTGATTTGGTGAAGTGGTGATAATAAAAAAGAATACCCGGCTGACTTTGTTAGGGCTCTTCTCAGACTTCGGCGCGTTTGAAAGCTTTAGTTTTAAGTTTACGTAATTAATTATCACAATATCATCTTACAAATCCAACAGTTGACAATCAAAAAGTGTACTTTGGATAAATTATGTGACTTAGATTTTGCGCGTGAGTAGTTGAGGTCGTCGTTGTGCAGATGTGTAATGAAACATCAGTGGACTTTATCGTAATATCAGAGGTGTTCGTTACAGTTACAGTTTACGTTGCTTTGGTTACTAGAAGTAAGGTTAAAAGGCTCTCTTAAAGGGAGCAGTTTACAGATAAATACCTACCATTTCTATTACTCTGTTAAGGATTTTGTGATTCTAAAACAATCAAGTACATTTTCAGGTAACGTTGTTTCATTAGTAATCAGTTATGGTGCATACAACGGTTGGCCTATATTCGGTTCATTAAAATAAATCACACTTTAGAGTAGAGGTGGACCATTTCACAGATAGCATGTGAAAAATCAGACTTTTCATATGTAGCACTAGCTACTTTTTACTACGTCTTAAAGTAGCCTGTGATTTTTGCGAAGCAAAATCTCACAAAGTTTGTAAATTATTACATATTTAAATCCCGCTCTATTGTTTCGCACATGCCTGGTCGTCACCCCGATAAAAGCGCGCGAGCGAGAACACTTGCATCCCGTATTAGATCTAACCACGTATTAGAGTGAGGAAAACATCTTATAATAAATTTTATTTAGTAAAATAGTATAGTACCTATCATGTTTGCTAAACAATCGTGTGCCAAATTTCACGATAAAAATTAAATTAAAAATTTAAAAAACCCCCGACACATAAACCTCTAAAAAGTAAAAAAATAATAGGTAAGTATGTATGGGCCCTTTAAGAATAGTATAAATAGTAAAGTTTTTATCCAAGCGTTCGTTGCGCCAGGGGACCGCTACCTATCGTAAACTATGAAAGTCATCTGTTGTAGAAAGAATAGTCTTTAGCGGTCCCCCGACGCAACGAACGCTTGGATAAAAACTTTACTATTTATACTATTCTTAAAGGGCCCATACATACTTACCTATTATTTTTTTACTTTTTAGAGGTTTATGTGTCGGGGGTTTTTTAAATTTTTAATTTAATTTTTATTTCACGCTTTTTAAACTTTTATTCATAAATTACCGTTTATTTGTGCCATTCTAAAACCCAATTTCTATAATAATATAAATCCAATAAGGCAGCTAATATCTCTTCAAAAGTAACATCAATGTTATGTTAATTATACGTTCCATGAAATATTTTTGACCGAACTTCACTAAATCAAGAATTATCTGAATGACTCACATAGTTTAACACGACCAAAACGAAATATCTGTTTCTAACATGTCGTTGCTTTAAAAATGTACCCATTTTACGTAGTCGTATAATAGTTCGCTTTTCAAGATATACCTACGATTAAATTGAAATCGACTTTCATCCGATGAAATAAAGAATAAAGTGGCTTGTATTTCATTTTGTTTGTTATTGCATGTCAAAATTTTATTTGACAAAACTTTCAAAAACCGGTCAAGTGCGAGTCTGCCTCACACATGAAGAGTTCCGTACAAGTTTTTTTTTATGTAATGACAATTCAGTTGTCGGATTTCACTTTACTTGGGCCACAGGAGTAGAGTGCTTGGGCTATAAGATATTGCTACCTGCCTTTCATGATTCTACGTAAACGGGAAGTACCCAATTTATAAGTTTTGATTCTCTTGAAAGATGACACACAGACAGACAATGAAGTGGTGAAGGAAAACACCGTCAGGAAACCTGCATGCTTAAGAGTTGGCCATAATGCTCCCTCAAAGGTGCGCGAGGTGTGCTAATACGTGCTTGGCCAGTGTGGTAGCTTCTCATTCTGAGAGGAGACTTGTGCTCAGTAGTGAGCCGGCGATGGGTTGATCCTGATGATGATGAATTTTAAACGTATTTTGTCAAAGTAAATAAGCTGAGTTCAAGCAGATAAAATAAAAAGAAGGTGCGCCTAATGCATCATCCAAACCTGCGCGACAAAGCGACTACGATGCGGGAACCTCAGCCGCGCGGAGGGTCATCGCCTCCTACGATATTTAATGGTGCCGCCATGCACACCGACGCGACTACAACAGTCGAGGCTACATCTTTTTTTTTCTACAGATACCTACTGAACCCTAAAAATTGTTTGACTATGGTTTGGGTTTGGGTTGATTGTTCGTGGCCTTTGGTTGACTGTTGGATATTATAATTGAATTGATGTTTTCTCGCTTTAACTGTGATTATAATATTTTATAAATTAGAAACTCCGCGCCTACGATCCAAAGTATCGGAGTTTTCCAAAACATTATTTTCAAATAAATAATTATGTATCTAGGCAACGTCCATCTTGACGGCTTGACATTTGCCAATTGACATAATATTATGAACCTCTGTTACAATAGTGAAAGATCCCAGGGCCACCAGCCGTCACGTATTTTCTGACGAACGAAATGTGGACGATTGAGTAGTGTTAGTATGTACAAAGAACGCATGCCTACGGACCTG
This sequence comes from Maniola jurtina, assembly GCF_905333055.1. Lineage (NCBI taxonomy): Eukaryota > Metazoa > Arthropoda > Insecta > Lepidoptera > Nymphalidae > Maniola > Maniola jurtina. The sequence goes on from NC_060032.1 coordinate 10,956,491, forward strand.
CTAGCTTAGACGGCCAATTTTCAGGTATCAGGTAATCTAGGTACATAAAAACATTACTTACCTCACGTAAATTCTCCATTTTTTTTTAATTTTTAGCTGATTTTTTTTAATATTAATAATTAATTGACATAAGTAAACTATAAGAGAGTGAGAGAGAAGTCAATATATATCCTAATATATGTCTTACTCAGTCTCATGCGCGTAGATAATGATGCCCTCGCGCTCAAACCCACAGAGGCATTAAAATTGAATTTAGGGGATGATTGGCCCTCTGGATCGGTCTGTCTTCTTGTAAAAGGTTTTAAAATAGTTGTCTGGTGGACATATATATAAAAATGGAGCATCAGAATTTACGTGCAGTTAAGTAATTACTTATGTTGGGAGCTTTAAAGCGTCTGCAAAGCAATGCAAGCAAGTCTGGGAGTATTGGCGACATATTTTTAAGGATGTTGCCTAAAATATACGTAAAAAACAGTTTGGAGAATTTACGTGAGGTAAGTAATGGTTTTATGTACCTTGATTATCAGATAACTGAAAATTGGCCGTCTAAGCAAGCTAGCACGTAGGCTAGGCATGCTTTCTTAGTACTTACTAACACTACTCAATCGTACATATTTCCTGTGTCAGAAAATACGTAACCTCTGGTGGTCCTGGGATAAAAGTAATAAGAAAACCAGAAAAGAGCTGATAACTTCCAAACGGCTGAACCGATTTTCTTGGATTATAGCTAAGAACACTCTCGATCAAGCCACCTTTCAAACAAAAAAAACTAAATTAAAATCGGTTCATTCGTTTAGGCGCTACGAGGCCACAGACAGATACACAGATACACAGATACACAGATACACAGATACACAGATACACAGATACACAGATACACAGATACACAGATACACAGATACACACGTCAAACTTATAACACCCCTCTTTTTGGGTCGGGGGTTAAAAAGTGAATCTTCGCACTTACAATCATTCTTAAAAACTAATCTGCGAAATATCAGCATTGATCTTGATCATGTTAATAAAGCAAACGGTTGTAAGTGCGAAAATTGAAAAATCACTTTCCGTGAAAAATCACCTGTTTCGCTGTGAAGAAAAATATAACAAATTCATCAAATGAAATAAGCAATCATGCCCATCGCTACTTCAGAGCTTCACTTTCGTGCCATCTCGAGGCGTCTCATTACTCAAAGTCAGCAATGTTACTCACGCGAACCGCTCCTTAGATTTCGTATCGCGGTTATTTCGGTTCGATTTGTCTGTTTTTTTCTAAGCTTGCCCCAATTTCATTTTTCACGCTTGTGCTACTTTAATTGTGTGTGTATCGCTTTGAATGGTGTATTGGATGTTTTATGTCGATATCCATTCCATTATTTATAGAGGTGCTTTGTACATTTACGAGTAATATCAAAAAAAGAGTTCTCTTTAAAGTTTAGATTTAAAAACTGATAAATAAAAACTAAATAGTTTTCATAAAATTAATATCTTAAATTATTTGAGCGCCTTAAATATCACAAGTGTAAATTAAAAATTTATAACACCCCCGACAAGTGAAGGTTACAGTAACTAGAAAAGAGCTGATAAAAGTTCAAACGGCTGAACTAATTTTCTTGGATTATAGCTAAGAACACTCTCGATCAAGCCACCTGTCAAACAAAAAAAAAACTAAATTAAAATCGGTTCATTAGTTTAGGAGCTACGATGCCACAGACAGGTACACAGATACACACGTCAAACTTATAACACCCCTCTTTTTGGGTCGGGGGCTAAAAATAGGCATCGCACTCGTGTTTCATTATAAGTTGCGCCAATTCGGTGCTTTTGGACACATTATACCTAGCACTAACCACACCAAAAATTTTACTAATACATAAATCTATGACAAAATATACTAGATATTTGCAACGCTTCGTAGGTACTTTAAACTATTATAATCATCAGAATCATTTTCACCATCTACTGGAACATTATAACGATGTCTATGTATATGTACCTAACTACTTATAGTAATCATTACAATAGGTACCTATCTACGTCGAGCCTATACAAACATTTTCGTGCAAGTCACTATCTGGTTGCTGTTTCAATAATAAACTATTTTGGTTGTAATGTAACAAATAACCGTGTTCTAAAAAACACCGTTTCTTTATACACTCGGATTCCCACTGAAGATAACCAGTGTGAATTTTATAAACAGCAGCGGTGAGACCATTTGGGCGTGCAATTCAATCGTGATTGTAAGAAAGCATAATAACACACTTCGGTGTTGCATTATTGCATACATTTGCGGTATCATTTTACTCGTAGTTAGTTTGTTCTTTCTGAGAAATTACTAGGTTTTCTGAGACTTGTTCATTGCAATTTGCATATCAGAAAGTTGAGTGGCCTATACTCTAGTTTCAGCAATGAATGAACGAGTTAGCCGATGCATGTTGGTTGTAAAAACCGATTTATTTCTGCGTGTACCAACCACATACATTAATCATACCTACTACTGAAGTATTATTATGGTGTAGACGTAGAGTGAGACGTGTTTATTTAGATCCACTCTCTTAAAACTAACAGAACGTATTTATAGCGAAATCTTATAATATGCTAAATTGTTTAACATTTCATAATCTATGGTAGATAGACTTATGTTTTGTAATCAAAGTACCTATGCCTACATCAATTTATTATGGAATTGTATCTGTATGCTACAAATTATGAAGGTATTATTACACTACCTACTTCGTGGCTTCTATGACCTGATTCTCTGCGAATTAAATGGTATCCTACTCTTAATCGAATTTGGATACAACAAAGTCAACAGTTATTTTATAAAATAACTGCTATGGTTAAAACTAAGACTCAGCAGCATTCGCGTACAATGGACGGATATCTTAGTGCAGAAATAGGCTCAGAAAGGAACTAAACTTTTCTAACATTTTTTCATGACCTTTGACTAGATTTTTCTTTTCCTTTTACGCTACCCAATTTTCTATAAACTGAATGTAATCCATTCAGTCCCTAATCGTTTTCAAGCAAAAAAATTGTATCTGCTCGCCGAGCCTTTTCTGCACAATAGTTAGGGAAGCGTTTATAACTCACTCAACCGCTATTACACTGATTGAACGTAACAATTGGAACGTGGACAAATAACCTCGAGCACGTGGCGGTGTCATGGTCCAAACAGGTTTTGCTTGTACTCCTATTAGAACACGTGTTACAAAATCAAAATCGATCGGATTACGACGCTATTACGGAAACATGAACCCACGTAAACAATAATAACTTAAGAGGGCTCTCTCCGTCACTCGTTTCATACAATCGTAGTTCCAATTTCATTTGAATATTAAGCAACCAAAGTCCATGAAATTTTGCAGACATATTCTAGAAACTAATATCTATGTCTGTGGTTTTCCAGATTTCTGTTAAAATATTCGGTTTCAAAGTGAAACGGTCTTAAAAATTTTCATACAAATCTTTGAGCCCCTGTAATTTTAAAACTACATATTTTTGGAAAATCTAAAACACCACAGACACAGATATTAGTTTCTAGAATATGTCTGCAAAATTTCATGGACTTTGGTTGCTTAATATTCAAATGAAATTGGAACTACGATTGTCTGAAACGAGTGACTAAGAGAGCCCTGTTAAGAAGGCTTACCGATTCACTTTTGTTATCTGGTACACCGGTACACATTTTATATTTGAAAGGAAATTCCACAATGTGAGAATCGTTTCATAAGCCTTCCCATTGTTAATTATTAAATTTTATAACCCAATCCATACTAATATTACTAACATATAAATTATAAATGCGAAAATATGTCCGTCTGTCTGTCTGTCTGCTAGCTTTTCACGGCCCATCGGTCTGTCAGCGTGATTTTTAAGAAACCTTTAGCTATCCCACGCGGACGAAGTCACGGGCATCATCTAGTATTGTAATTAAAAATCGAGGACAACATTGCTCTTTGTGAAATGGAGTAATAAAAATGATGTATTTATTAGCCTCCTATTAAGATGGTTACTGGACAAAATCATTACAATATAACCAGAATTAGATACGCAGAAGTTAAAAATCAAGTGAGTAGCTTGAAAGAAATGAGGCCATAGATAGATGGACGATCTTAAAATCACAAATAAATGAAGACTGTTTCGTAAGGTTTCAAAACTAACCTATTTAGTAGCAAATAAAGCAAATGGAAACAGATTGGTTTGTATTGGATGATAAAGGAGGTGCAGCGCAAGCAGTTGATGCATTGATTGCAGAACTAGCATTTATATTGTTACATCACTCGCCTTTCAACGATGCCTCCGATTATGAAATACGGTAGGTTACAAGTCAGTGGTTCAATTGGACCACATTACCTACCTATTATCTATTTATCGGACTGCTTCCGTGCTCCGTCATCTCGGTTTATGATGAAAGATAACACAGTTGTTTCTTTGCTTTCCCCCATCCTAAATAAACTCAATTAAAAAGGCTTTAGTGTATGAATTAAATGCAAGTAGGTATTGTGTGAATTCCACGATATTATAGGACCACTAGGTGGACAGACGACATCAAACAAGTCATAGGGAGCCGCTGAATTCAAGCAGACTGTGACGCGTGGAAGTCCAGTAAAAGAGACCTAATTAGTTCAGCTGGTACGTCTATCGGTTAGCGATGTTTCTGCTAATGATTCTGGTGATATTTTTTTAGCTTATGACACAGTCTTAATTGGTGCTGAGTGGGGTTTCACGTTAATTTTAATAGTTTTAAGTTAAGTAATATTTAGTTACGTCTATGTTAGCATAAATTATAGATATTGCTCGATGGATGAACATTTTTTCATCTAGGTAGCTTATATCGTTAAAGTAAAGAAAATAAATAAAAATGTTACAGCCCAAAAGGTGTGTTTTGAAGCGCTAAATTCGTTTTACGAAGTCTATATCATGTGAACAGCCTTTTAAGACACGAGAAATACCTAGTCTGTGACTGTAAAGCCTGTAAAGAAATAAAAATTATGATTATTTGTGTTTCGTACTGTGAAGTGAAACGAACAGTCAAAAAGGAGAGTGTATACGATTCATGTTGGCCATTGTTATAGACTACAGGCCCATGTTGAAAAATGGATGGGTCATATGAACCACCAGGTGACGTATACAGGACGATATAAGAGCATAAAATAATAAGATTCAGCACTATGCCGTCACTTGTAAGCTGTCCAACAGAGTGCTGGTGAAAATTCAAAAGTGCATGTAGAGTGAGTACATTTTGGTCATATATTTTTGTACGGCATTTTTACCATCGATAGATCCATGAAAAATAATAAGAAAGCGCGCAGTGCCGTAAAAAAATGGTGCGCCACAAAGTCAGTAAATTGTTTGATTTTCTGACCTTTTCCGGGGTAAATTTGGTCATTTAATTCTGTACGGCACTAGTTTCATACTGTTTCAATACAGCCTCTAATCCATTATTCCGCAACGCCGTACAAAAATCATGCGACAAGGGGAAAAAATTGAGGGTAGCAACCCCCTTTCTTTCCGTGGTCCGGGGGGTGATTTGAAAAAGTACGGCTTTGATTCCAAAACATTATCTAGCACTCAAAAGTACTATTAAAAATAATGCCGTCAAAAAATTAGTGTTCATTTGAATGTGTATCAATAATTATCTTAATTTCATGGTATACTTGATTTTTAAAGCTGTAAAATCATTTGACTCTGTACGGCAACTTTTTTTTTAACATGATAGTGTAAAATACTATTGTTGTATAGTATTGCCGTTCAAAAAAAACTGTTCTAAAAAAAATTATAGAGAAATACAAAAACTGAAATTTTTCAAATTATTGCAAAAGTTTAAATATTCATAGATTAATAAAATATAGCAATTTTCTACGCTTTTCCCTTGTTTTAAATAGTATTAAGATAAATAAATTAGGAAAAAAATATGCCGTACATTTTAATGCAGACCATATCTTTTAGGCTGATGAAAATGACGCTACCATTTTAAGGGTGTAGTACTTTATGGCCATCTGATACTGTACGGCATTAACATATTTTTGAAGAGAACAATTGATAATATGATAAAATCACTATGCCGTCTAACTGAAGTGAACGGGTGTGTATATAATATCCACATCCCCTACAAACTTTTGGACCAACGAAAATGTACGGCATGTAAAAAAATATTATCTATGCATAAAACACTTTCAAAATAAATTAATTTTATGTTGTTTCAAATCACCCCCCGGACCACGGAAAGAAAGGGGGTTGCTACCCTCAATTTTTTCCCCTTGTCGCATGATTTTTGTACGGCGTTGCGGAATAATGGATTAGAGGCTGTATTGAAACAGTATGAAACTAGTGCCGTACAGAATTAAATGACCAAATTTACCCCGGAAATTGTCAGAAAATCAAAAAATTTACTGACTTTGTGGCGCACCATTTTTTTACGGCACTGCGCGCTTTCTTATTATTTTTCATGTATCTATCGATGGTAAAAATGCCGTACAAAAATATATGACCAAAATGTACTCACTCTACCTGCACTTTTGAATTCTCACCAGCACTCTGTTGGACAGCTTACAAGTGACGGCATAGTGCTGAATCTTATTATTTTATGCTCTTATATCGTCCTGTATACGTCACCTGGTGGTTCATATGACCCATCCATTTTTGAACATGGGCCTGTAGTCTATTATATTTGTGTCAATAGTCCATACAACGATGCGGGCATTTTCACTTTTCCTTGCTCAGCCAAATAACTCATGCCGAAAGCCGGTTTTTAACCATTCTTGTTGTAACTATACGTACTGTATAACTTTACATGTACCTACTAGCGATTGTATATACAATATACATAGATTATACATATACGAGGCATTGGGTTTCTGGGCCTAATGGTTCTCTGGTTATAATATTTTGTCATAGGGAGTTATTGCTTATAAATTAATTAGAACTCGAGAACTACCTATTTAGTAGATGTAATTAGAATTACTTGTGGTATTTATAATATAGATTTCCATTAACTGTATAGAAAATCTTGAAGATAGGAAGACTTAATTAGCGCGGTGGTTGGCGAGTTCAAAGCTCTATCTGCAATGCGAAAAAAATTACAAGTATTTGTTAGTCGATATTCGATAAACTATGCGTATCTACCTATCAGTTTCTTCAATATAGGCATATGTTACCAGTGATATATATGTTTCACTAGATGGGGCGTTTCATAGCATGTATCCACGAACATTTGTGTCGCACTCCTGTCAATCGTAATCTTTAGGCATTCGTCTGTGAAAATCAAACTTACGCGATAGCTCTGAATATATTCACAGCTTTAGTTCCTATAGTCTATTCTAACTTGACTATGGTCGTAGAAACGAACTGCGTTAAAACAGATTACGATTGAAAGGAGTGCGGACACCGATGTCCGTTGGAGCATGTTGTTACTACGAAGCACCCTATCTAGTGGAACATTTATATCGCTGTATTACAAAATATAGTCTGATTCATATCTGCGCGTAGTCATGCGTGAATCCGCTGGTGCGGAGGCGGGCGGCGCAGCGTGCTGTGCTCAATGCAGCATTGAAAGGGGAACGTTGTGTGCACGCACAATATAACTGTACGAGCAATTTAGGATCACTTTGTTTGTCTGTCTGTCTGCTTATCTGTTCGTCCGTCCATCGTGCCTGTCAAGAAAACCTATAAGGTACTTCCCGTTGACCTATAATCATGAAAGGCAGGGAGGTAGGTCTTATAGCACAAGTATTAAGCACAACCGTGAATTTGTGGTTACATCACAGAAAAAAATTAAAGTGTGTTTCAATTTTTAAAGTAAGATAACTATACCAAGTGGTATTATCATAATAAAAGTGCTTTGTCTTTAGTACGACTCAGTACGAGTCTATTCTAAAACAGATTTTTATCTATTTTTATGCATAATAGTTTTTGATTTATTAACCCCCGACCCAAAGAGAGGGGTGTTATAAGTTTGACGTGTGTATCTGTGTATCTGTGTGTCTGTGTATCTGTGTATCTGTGTGTCTGTGTATCTGTGTATCTGTGTATCTGTGTATCTGTGTATCTGTGTATCTGTGTATCTGTCTGTGGCATCGTAGCGCCTAAACGAATGAACCGATTTTAATTTAGTTTTTTTTGTTTGAAAGGTGGCTTAATCGAGAGTGTTCTTAGCTATAATCTAAAAAAATCGGTTCAGCCGTTTAAGAGTTATCAGCTCTTTTCTAGTTTTCTTGTTGAAAAGAAGGTTAGATAACCGTTAGGTTCTTAATATTATGTCAATAGACAAATGTCAAGCTGTCAAGATGGACGTTGCCTAAATACATAATTATTTATTTGAAAATTATGTTTTGGAAAACTCAAATACTTTGGATCGTCGGGGGTGTTATAAATTTTTAATTTACACTTGTTATCTAGCAAAATGTCTGAAAAAATACCTGTGTTCGGAACCCTCGGTGCACGAGTTTGCTCGCACTTGGCCGGTTTTTTTATTCCCTTACAAGTTAGCCCTTCACTGCGATCTTCTGGTGGTACCTAAGTGATAATGCAATCTTTTATGGAAGTATGGACTTCCATAAAAGCCCACTTGGGCTTACTTGGAAGGAGTATGATTTGATTGAACTCATACCCCAGCTCGGTTTACCGATACCGGTACCGGTACCGGAACGCTTAATCGCTTGGCGGCATAGCTTTGCCGGTAGGGTGGTAACTAATCATGGCCGAAGCCCGCACCAGACCAGTCCGGAGACATATTGGCGAAATTGTAGTTAATTCTATTGTATATTTTTTTTATACACAGCCTCTGCTCTTGATGCAACTTTAGTTTTAAGTTACGTATTTAATTATCACCATATCCTATAAATTTAACAATTTCGACCATCAAAAGGAGTACAATTGTACCTACTTTGAATAAATGATTTTGACTTTGACTTTGATGGAAACTTGCCATCAATAAAATAGTACTTTATGGCCTTACCTAGTTAATAGGAATGCAATAGTCTATTGCTTTCGATAAAGACTAACACACGACTCTACCTAAAGTAGGTAGTATAATGTGATTCTGATTAGACTAATTATTCCATGACGGCATGTGGCCACGATTGCAATGGTTGGCTAATAATATTAATTGCAAATTAACTACTATTGACCACAATGTTGAACGTACTAAGAAAAACCGGCCCAGTGCAAGTCAGACTCGCGCACCGAGGTTTTATTCTATTTTTAACCACAAATTCACAATTTTCGGATTTTTTCCTTTACTTGTGCTAGAAGACCTACCTACATGCCAAATTTCATGATTCTAGGCCAACGGGAAGTACCCTTTAGGTTTATAGGTCAGACAGACAGACAGACACAGAAAAAAGTAATCGTATAAGGGTTCCGTTTTTCCTTTTGAGGTACGGAACTCTAAAAACCTATTATTTCCTTAGGTCATCATCATCACCATGATCAACCCATCACCAGTCCACTACTGAGCACGGCTCTCCTGTTAGAATGAGAAGGGCTTAGGCCACAGTCGGCCACGTTGGCCCAATGCGAATCGGCAGACTTCCCCAACTTTTGAGACCATTATACCTATAGAACTTTCAGGCATGCAGGTTCCCTCACGAAGCTTTCCTTCGCGGTTTAATCAAGTGGTATCACAACTCCGAAAAGTACCTAACCATTTGATTATGTCATTCATTGGTTCTCATTTGAATTTTAAACTCAATGAAATTTTGTAGATAGTTCTCGAAACAAATAACTGTGTCTGTGGTTTGGACGATTTCCATAGTTTCAAACTTACACGAACTCAAAAATTCGATTGCATTTTGTAGGTAAATCTTTTGTGTAACATTGAAACTAAATGTTGGTAATCACAGAGACAAACAGAATCGAATCTATCTACGAATAAACTGCTCTTAAAATAGGTCCACATAAATTGTTAGAACAACAACGCGTGGGGCGATGTAATCAGTGGGTGTTGGTGACTGGCACAACGTGATTAGGCCCTTTACTTTATCAATTAAATCTAATTAGAGTTGGACGTCAATCATAACGCAGTCACAGTATGGCAATCATACAGTGCCACAAACCCATTGTGTTTGGAATTAAGCGCGCAGAACTGTCTTGTTCGCCTTGGTCTAATACCAAGTTGTTTGGTCAGTGCCTCGAAGATTTTTGTTACTGCCACGTACTTACGCTCTACATAATACTATGTTTAATAATGTACTAATGTTCTTTATACTAGTCTTAATAGTATAAATATCTAAAAGTTAGTTTACAATTTGCATATAGGGAGTAATTTCCGGAACTAATGATACTGTGCTGATTTTTGTTTTCACTGATAGATAGCTACATAATTCCCGAGTGTAGTGAAGTCGCGGGCAAAAACTAATTATACGTATTAAATACTTCATTGTAAAACAGAAATAATAAGGCAGGTTTCTAAAAAGCCGCATATTCACCAAAGGGGCGGTTGCATGCCAAGTTAGAGCACAAAATAAACCTATCAAATTGACCGGACTTTTTGGCTCGCGAAATTGTAATGTAATCGTCACATGTTGTTAAAAAAAGAATAGGAAGCAAAGGGGCTGGCGGCAGCATGACCATTGGTAGTGGCCTGATCAATCAAAGGCGTTTCCCAACTGATATTTTATTACACTGCGACACAGCTATAACGGGAGTTACGATAAACAAAATGTACACACTATTTCAATAATTTACTCTAACGATCTATAATTAGTGTAACGGTTTTAAGGCCTTTAGGTAATTAACGTCCATTCTCTAAAGTGCCAATGTAGTTACTTAGTTCAGTACTCACACACAGTGATAGGTGACTACTTTAACAATATTCATGTACAGTATCTACTTTGTTCATTAACCCCCGACCCAAAAAGAGGAGTGCTATAAGTTTGACGTGTGTATCTGTGTATCTATCTGTGGCATCGTTACTCCTAAACTAATGAACCGATTTTAATTTAATGTTTTTTGTTTGAAAGGTGGCTTGATCGGGAGTGTTCTTAGCTATAATCCAAGAAAATCGGTTCAGCCGTTTGAAAGTTATCAGCTCTTTTCTAGTTACTCTAACCTTCACTTGTCAGGGGTGTCATAAATTTTTAATTTACACTTATAAATGTATGACAGGTTAAAGCTTTCATGAAACTCTACGAATAAAACTGAGCAAAATTAATCACCAGATAATAAAGTTAACTGAGTTGACATCGACGGCCAACAACTTTTACATTTGCAATTCAACTAAGTAATAACATTGCAGTTTGCGTTGCTTGTACCTGGATACCTAACTGCCTAGTCGGAGTCATTCGTTATCCACGGGTAGGTACATACTGTACATACTACATACCTACCTTATTACTAAAACATACAGTTTTATGCAGAGAAGGTACATTAGTTGGTTTATTTTGTATACCCACAGGCATGTCATGGCTATATTCTTCAATCATTTATATTTTTGCTTCTTTATTAAGTACTAACTATTTCCCAAGACATCGTCCGGAATATTGAAACATAATTTATTTTTTCTCTCGTCTGGCTTTACACTGATTAGCCAATGTCAAGTTTGTAGTTATTTACAAGTTAGGAAAACTATATGTATAAGTATGTACTTCGTCTTTGCCGGCGCCCGCCGACATACACGCGGCGCCCCTTTAGAGCGCTTCCCAGTCAGTTCCTTGGTTAGTTCCACCACCAATAAATACCAGCAGAACACAAAAACCGGACACTTCTAACAAAAAACACTCCAAAAAGTCACAACACGCGCGCTAGCAAACGCCACCACAGACGAAGTCCAACATAATATTTTCACATCATAAAATGTCGAATCGGACTCTGATTTATAATACTGAAGCTCTTAAATATTACAAGACTACTCTGTATTTAGCTGTAAGAACTTTTTCCTCGGTAAAAAGGCGCATCCGTTTTTGTTTCTATCACAGGTCTCGCAACACTGAAACGTAACATTTTCACATCATAAAAGGTCGAATCAGACTCTGATTAATACTGAAGCTCGAGACTTTTCTGTATTTGGCTGTAAGAACTTTTCCGCGGTAAAAATGAGCATTCCTTTCTGTCTGTATCACAGGTCTAACTCTCTTCTCTTTAGAATGAATGCTAAGCAGTTTAATCGCTAGTTTTAAGACTTATGCTATATCTGTTTTATATGTATGTATTATCAAAATAATTTCAGTGGTTAATTCATGAAAGGGTAAAAACTAAAAAAAGGAAACACGTATTTAGGAAAGTATACGTAACACTTCAAGGTTTGGTAAGGATCCAAGATTTATAAAAATGAAACCGGGAAAAATATACTTTTATAACATTCAATAATTAATGTCTCCTTCACAGAGGACTTTGCATTCAAGGCTGTATTTTTCCTCTTTACAAAACTACCAACTATTTTCCGGTATGCAACTGACATCTTGAAGTACATCCAAAACATCAGCAGATGATCGTTATGATAGAAATCAAGGTAACTTCAACTACAAGTTTAATTACCTACTTAATAAAGATGTCGTGGCTCTCTCCGTCACTCGCTTCTGCTTGCTTCATACAATCGTAGTTCCAATTTCATTTGAATATTAAGCAACCAAAGTCCATGAAATTTTGCAGACATATTCTAGAAACTAATATCTGTGTCTGTGGTGTTTTAGATTTTTCTAAAAATATGTAGTTTTAAAATTACAGGGGCTCAAAGATTTGTATGTAAATTTTTAAGACCGCGTAACTTTGAAACCGAATATTTTAACAGAAATCTGGAAAACCACAGACATAGACATTAGTTTCTAGAATATGTCTGCAAAATTTCATGGACTTTGGTTGCTTAATATTCAAATGAAATTGGAACTACGTTTGTATGGAGCGAGTGACGGAGAGAGGAAAAGTTGTAATAGGTATGTGGCTAATGGCCTACTCGTAAGTATACAAAATTGTCAGTGTGATAATTACGATGGATCCCCACATGTCCCCACATCACCTACATTCTCCCCACGCAGCTAATATAATAATAATAATCAATTTGCAAGAAACTAAGATCCTATTAATATTATAAACGCGAAAGTTTGTATGTAGGTATGTATGGAGGAAGTTTGTTACTCTTTCACACAAAAACTACTGGACAGATTTGGCTAAAATTTGGAATGTAGATAGATTATATCCTGGATTAACACATAGGCTACTTTTTATTGGGAAAAACATTGAGTTCCCACGGGATTTTTAAAAACCTATATCCAAGCGAACGAAGTTGCGGGCACCAGCTAGTATTTATTAATAATAATTATTATTACATACCGGCTATGGCATAGTACTGTTATAGTGTAGTGCTCGATTTTGCATCTACACATTCTTAGTTGCTTTTGTTTTATGTCGGGCACAAACCTACACATTCGAATGCTTGAACTGAAAACGTCGAGTATGCACTACGTCGCGTAGCAATACGAGTATGAACAGTAATTTAATTACGAATAAAAAGTTAAAACCCTGTTGCTATGCTATTTTTATAAAAATAACATTTTCAGTACATTTTCAGACTTTTCAGCAATAAAACTCACATCCAACGTAAAAACTTGATTGAGGAACACAACTTTTGAAAAGTCAGTCGTTCCTGAAGTTGAGAACCACCAAACGAATTCGCAACTTTTACATTACATACCTACTTTGTGCTTCTACTTCTAATTACAGGGAACGAAATGACGAGTTTAAGAGGGCTCTCTCCATCACTCGTTTCATACAATCATAGTTCCAATTTCATTTGAATACTAAGCAACCAAAGTCCATGAAATTTTGCAGACATATTCTAGAAACTAATATCTATGTCTGTGGTTTTCCAGATTTCTGTTAAAATATTCGGTTTCAAAGTTACGCGGTCTTAAAAATTCACATACAAATCTTTGAACCCCTGTAATTTTAAAACTACATATTTTTAGAAAAATCTAAAAAACCACAGACACAGATATTAGTTTCTAGAATATGTCCGCATTTCATGGACTTTGGTTGCTTAATATTCAAATGAAATTGGAACTACGATTGTATGGAGTAAGTGCCTGTATGTATGGAGTAAGCCCTGTTAAACATTTTGATGGCTCAAAAACATGTCCTACTTTGTGTAACAAGTCTATGTAATATTATAGACAATCAGTAAGGGAGCGGGTTTATGGGTTCAAAAATATGTAAAATCTGTTTATTAGGTAGCTTATAAATAGGAAAGTTTTAGAAAGTATGTTTTGATATTTTACCTCGTAAATATTACAGTTATGGCATAGTTATGACTTATAAATTACAACTTGTAATAAAAGGTAGGTAAATAAACCTAGCTTCAATTAAATTATTTGATTGAAGGTTTATTTACCTACTTATTTAACGACATCTATAATAGAATGTATCGTAAATAGTATAACTTGAGTATTTTATGAATTAGTAACAGTACATACCTAATATTACGTTATCAAAAACATTGTTGTGTGCAATTTATTACGCAGCTAAAAATTAATTCATTACTAGTTATTATTAGTTACTTTGATATATTAATATAAACATAGTTACCTAAGTATGCAAAAGTAAAAGTATAAAAAGTAATGTAGTAGTAAAATTATACTATAATAGTAGATACCTACTATTATAGTATGTACCTACCTAAATATGCTGCTTGAATAATTCTGATAAATTTTCACGTTGAAAATAAACGTTTAATGGATGTTCCATTTGAAAATCTTCGTAGGGACGATATTTTCAGATTTCAGGTGTAATTTGCCTACTATTCCCTACATAAACAATAAATTGGAGACCTAACTCGGTTACCAACTTATTTTGTACTTAGTTCATTCATTATTATTACTATTATTTTTAATAGAAACAGGATCATGAGATTTAGATTAACGAATGCAAGTGCTTATAGGTACAAGTTGACAGAAAAATCCGTACCATTTAAAAGGTCTATTAAATTATTGTGACCTTTTTCTCGAGGTCGTAATTGTTAACGTGCTCAGAATGTTTAGTGCTGTCAACTGCAATAAACCGTAATCCGAGCATAAACGTTGCGTCAACACGTCCGAACTCATATTGAAGAATTAAGATAACATGATTTTAATGTTTTACCTTTTTTCTAAACTAATATTATAAAGACGTAAAAATTAGAATGTGGGGGATAACCTTCGGAAAGAATGATTCAATTCTGAATATTCTTTCATGGATATTACATGGCCTATGTGCTAATCCAGGATATTATCTATCTCCATTCCAAATTTCAGCCAAATCCGTCCAATAGTTTTTGCGTGAAGGAGTAACAAACATACACACACACACACACACACACACACACACACATACAAACTTTCGCCTTTATAATATTAGTGTGATGTGATTCTGTCTACTGTACTGTCTAAAAGCTAGTTAACTACATAGGCATGTGCTTGATTGCAATCACACCAAAATGTATCACGAGTATACCTATTTTGATGATGCAGCATAAAGTGAAGCGCGCCTGCCTATGGGTCTATTTACTTTTCTTCCTACTGCTTATGTAGTTATTTTTTATTAGTCAAGTTAACGCTTATTTGCAATATCCGTAGACCACGTTCCATGAAGGAAAAATGTTGTTCTTGCGCAATATCTGTACAAGCTAGAACGATGCAGGAGGTAAGGGCTTTTAGCCTAACCAGATTAGCAGGGAAAGGGTACATATGTAGAGTCTATTCGTTACATAATAGGTAATTACTTTCCCTGTTTATTTGGCTAAAGAAAAAATTATCCGCAAACATGTCGGCGTAAAAGCCAGTAGAATTTCATCGCCTCTTTCAGATTATCTCTGATCGAGTTCAGCAGTTCAGTCTTGAAAATGTCATACACGTTTTCGCAATTAAATATACCTAATAACTTATTAGTTCATACTATAGTTACTAGTACAAATAGAAGCGAAAGTGGGTCCGTCTCTCTGTCTACTAGCTTTCATCCATTTAACCAATTTTGACGTTTTATAGGTACAGATATAGCTTGGATTTCCAGGACGGGCAAAGATTACTTTTTGCCAAGGAAAACCAAAGAACACCCATGGTATTTTTAAAAACCTAAATTCACGCGGACGAAATCGCGGGCATCTAGTGTTTTACTTAGGTACCTATAGCTTGCGAGTATTGCTTGCTGATTCGCTATTTGCAATCTATTTTGGTGTAAAATGGGACCTATGGACTACAAGATACGTATTTGCCACTTACAAAGTTAGTTTACTTGTTGCTGAAACTCCAAATCACTTCACATCCAATCAGTAAGTAACGGAAGAAAAAAAGGAAAAGTAAGTACATACCTACTTTTAAAAAACGTTTTAGAACGGTTAACGTCGGCTATCATTGAACTTGGCCTCATTTTTTATTAACGCACTCTACATTTTGTCGGTCGTCAAAAGTCGTACCAGATCAATCGATAAAGTCTGTCTAGCATAAGCTGAGAGTGGAAAATGGCAACTTTTAAAAACTTAGGTCTTGTCTCCAACATAATATTGAATAACTAGGAATAAAACTATTCGATTCTTACTTTATTATTTTTTTAATATTTTAATAATTGTAATTATGTATGGTGATTGCCATATGCGTTAACCCTATTTTCTGCTATGAAAGTCCTATAGCAGAAAACATAAGATTTTAAATGGACTACATCAATATTATTTACTTAGATTAAAAAAAAGACGTTTCAGCATAATTTTATTGATGCTACGCGATTTCTATTTACTGTATTAAACAATAATCAGGTTCCACATTTTAAACTGTTACGAGAATACTAATAGACCAGATGTAATAAATTATATAAATCCTGCAGGATTTTACTGAGTGTTTAATATATTATTAAAATAATTATTCCAGTATCAAAACCAGGCGAGGTTATGAAATGATGGTTTCCATCCTTTTATGGAGATACTCCAAATTTAGTTTAGACAAAAATATCAGAATTCGCGCCATTCTATCTACTATCTATCTGGCACCAGCCTCTAACTGGAACAGAATTGAAGGATGTAAATACAAGGACTTACAGGACAAGTTAACGGTTAACCATTGTGACTATACGGAGAATGGCTCGTATCAACAGCTGCCTTATCGCTCAGGAAGCTGATAATAACATTACTATTATATGTAACATAACTACTCATTTTACAATTAAATATTCATTATCTATCAATCAAATTAGGCAAGTCTATCATCAAATGATAGTACTTATTATACTCATGTAGAGTTAGAAAGAAAAGTTTAAAACTATTTACGGGGTAACAAGATGAAATTTTTCGAGAATAAAATTATGTATAAGAAATAGCGGCCCTATTTCGAAAATTTTGCGATTGATAGCTTATAATTTGGTGGTGGTAACTAATAGATGCTAATAAATAACAATTGTAAATTAAAAATTTATAACACCACCGAAAAGTGAAGGTTACAGTAACTAGACAAGAGCTGATAACTTTCAAACGGCTAAACCGATTTTCATGAATTATAGCTAAGAACACTCTCGATCAAGCCACCTTTCAAACAAAAAAAAAACTAAATTAAAATCGGTTCATTACTTTAGGAGCTACGATGCCACAGACAGATACACACGTCAAACTTAATATAACACCCCTCTTTTTGGGTCGGGGGTTAAAAAACAACTTGTTTTTCGTCCACGTGGATTTAGGGTTTTTTTTTAATCCCATGGGAAATTTTAGTTTTCCCTGGATAAAAAGTAAGTAAATGTCAAATTTTGTTAAGGCCACTAATATAGGTAAATATTTCAATATAAATCCTAAATGTGACTGATATAGAGGGGTGAATAGGTGAAACTTGGTTTCTTTGTTTGATTATAGCACCCTAAAAGACTTCCAAAATGCTTTAGATAGCAGACAGCAGATGCCTGATGACTCAGGCACGAGCTGGGCACGAGTCGTTACGGTAGACAGCATTTTGTGTCTTGACAGTTTGTATTACTGTTCCGCATTGGCACGTTTCCAAATCTATTGTCTTGATATATTATGCTGTTAATACATACATTGGGCTGTCTGTCGTAGCCACATCGTAGCAAACTATAGAGCAAAAGCATCTTTTTTGCCTTGGAACCAATCGGAAGTATGGGTCTTATTTAACTAGTAAGTATAATCATCTTATAGGTCATTATCATCATACGTATCATCCAGGCTTTAGTAAGTACCTACTACCTCACTGTCAAGACCAACATGACTGAAGATAAAAATTAGTTAGACCTTAGCGAGTCCAACTCACGAATTGAAAGTAAGCTTTCGTGTAAAAAAAAACTGGCTCACTAGCTTTAGCTCATTCACTAAGGCAGAGAACTATAGAGCGAACTTTGACTTTGCTCAGACTTAAGACACTGTTAAAACGAGACAGCATTATATCGCTGACATAAATCTGTCTCGTTTTACTGAAGCTTAACTCTTAGCAAAGTCAAAGTACACTCTATAGATCTCAGCCATCTCAGGAACTCCGATGTATAGGTAAGTATAAAGGCTGGGTACTAATGGAAATCCAACAGGTAGATTCTCTACAGGGTAAAGCCACTAGGAAAGGTTTTACAAAAACGCAAAACCTGAAGGGTGTGGAATGTGCGTTTCACAAAGAAAACAAAAATTCTCTCAGTCTCAAATGCTAGTTCTCAACAAAAGCGGTTGGTATCTAATGAGAACGGTTACTTCATGAATATCCGTATGGTCATTATTTGACGGGCCATCTATCGTAAATTGCCGGATCAGGTCAATCCGTGACGGGCAGAACATAATTTTACTTCAACGCGATTCAAGTCGGACACCCGGCATTCGTATCTCGGACTATTGATGTATTTTGATTTCTAGGACATCCCGGTACTTTCATAGGGGTCAATCTAATATTCCTGCAGTGATTCTATGTGTAAGTGGAACAGCTATTTCTTGGGTAGGTTCTACTCGTATGAGCTTTCGGCATGATTTTATTTATTGAGATATTCTTACTATTATGCGGGTATTACTAACTAATATTATAAAGGCGAAAGTTTGTATGTTTATTACTCTTTCACACAAAAACTACTGACTTTTGACTTAGCATTGAGGCTACTTTCTATCCCGGAAAACAAGGAGTTCCCATGGGATTAAAAACCTATGTGCACGCGGACGAAGTCGCGGATGTAAAATCTAGTAAATTATAAAATTAACTTTCAGGTTTTAAATTTAAATAAAAGTTATTTAAGGCCACGGTGTTTTCTGTAGCAAAAGGTTCGATTAACTTATAGATTTAGGAGCTTTAATACTTTTCTCTGAAGGATTTTTTTTATAATAAGATAAAATAAACAAAGAAAGAAAAACTTGAAATATCGACACAAGAGGAATCCAGGAAGAAATATAACATAGGCCCCTAACGAAAGGAAAAGTCAGCGAGAAAACAGAGGAGTCATTTGCTCTGTAATCTATGCCTCGGATGAAATTATATACTTTCACAATGATGATTTCTTGGGAATGAAACAACATTTTACGAGATAGGTATCAATGCAAAATCTTATAATCATCAAAGTTATTAAACTCTGTCAAACACTGTGTTCTTATGGAACCAATTTCTAGTCAAAAGATTCTACATGAAAGTTCTGTAATTATGACATGACCAGAGTTGAGAGGCTATTCAGTTATATGAAAGTAGATCTAAAATTAGTGTTAGAGTTTTCACAATTGTTTATGCAGGAAACGCAGGAAAAGATTTTTAGACATCATTATTCCTTTTATTTTAATTAGCTTCAATATTGCATAAAGAAAGAGAACTCTACAACAATTTTACTTTAAAATGGACACGTGGAGTCTTCGAACGTTAATATACATCGACGTAAATAACAGGTAAAAGATGAAATTTAAAAGAATGGAATGTTGTATCAAAGTTCGACAACTCATTGACCTTTTTCCCTTAGCAGATATTAGGCGCTAAGTTCAAAATCCTAAAGCCTACGAATAGACTGCGTCGTAAGGGCTACGTCATAAGTCAAGGGCTCTCGGGAAGCGCTTTTGTCTTCAGTTTATTACTTCAAAACTTGATGGAAAATGCTCGTTGTTTTTTTAGCAAGCACTCTACGTCAGAGTGAAATATAGTTAATGAGTAAAGCATGTTCATTATTGCAATAACACTAGAGTTAGCTTTGAAGAGCGTTAAGGCGGAGTGAACGTATCTCATTTCTGTTTATTACTCGGCAAGTCGTTTTGTATTATGTCTTGCGTACCTATATTTTGAATTTTACTTGTAAACTCAAATACTTACGTCGCAAAATCTGTTTTCGTTTATTTATTCTAAGAATAATCTGACTATAGCTTTGTATGTAGGTACCAACCTAATTAAGACGCGGCGCGTTCAGAAGTCGTCAACTTTTTGTTTATACCTACTTATAGCAAAAAAAATAATATTTTTCTTGTTTGGATTTTAATTCGAGTTAAAAAGTAGTAAGTATATATTTTTACGAGAAATTTCATTATTTATTACTACACAGTACACAGTATTATTTTGAATGTGAAATTGTGATTGTTTGTTGCTTTGTCGTTCAATCAGTCGCAACAGAGCAACGGATTGACGTGTATTTTTATATCGGAATAGTTATATGTCACCAAACACCAGATAGACAAACGCCTACCTAGGCTCCTTTTTTATCCTGGAAAATCAAAGAGTTCCGACCTTTTAACAAAATCTTAATCTACGCGGACGAAATCTAAAGTCATTTATTTCAACGTCATGCCTAAATCTGGTGATTTTATACTGCTTCAATAACTAGGTTGGTAGGTACACCATAATGATTATATTCGACGAGATGTTCGATTCCTGAGCACTTAAATAGTGCGTAGGTATTTACCCAGCTGCTTTATAATATGCACTCATTCTGGCTTTATAGCAGTATTAAACATATGCAATGCCCTGCAATCATTATGCAGCGTAACTGGTCTCAGGTTACGTGTTACGTTTATGCTTGACCGCGGTGTGACTAGTTAATACCACAGATAATATCTCGATCAGGGATTTTGAACTCTTTTACACCTAAATTGTTAATTTATCGACAAAAAAAATTATATCGCTGGGCCGTGAGCGTACTGTTATACCCCTTGACTGACAGGGATAATGCTGACAAGTTACTGAGGTCAGGTGGTCACCCTACCTTTCCCAAATCCAACATACATATATATAGCCCTTAAGAACTGAACCAGTCAGTTCGAGTGAGACATTAGTGAGACACGGTCGTGCCCAGTAAATTACATTTCCAATTTATTTGTAACTCTATTTTATTAAATTCTAGTTTTAATTAAAGTTCTTTTTTTTAAAAAGACATCCGGCACGCATCCCATAACATTTTTGGTGGCAGCGGTGGGATACGGAAAATTCCGGTATAATAAAGAAAATCCGGTGGAAATCGGAAAATTTCCAAAAGTGTGAAAATCAAAAGTTATAAATAAAATTTAAAACTGGCCCCGTGTCGCTCTCCTCGGCTCCGCGTAGACCTAAATAATATATATAAAACATATATATAAAATAAAATTTTCCGGAAGGAAAAAAAAGTGAACTTAAAAGTGCAAAAGTGTGTGAAAAAGCTGTAAAGCTATAAAGTGTTAAAAGTGTTATAAGTGTTAAGTGCACAAGTTCATCTTTAAAAGGTCGTAATTCGGCAGACGACCTCCACCACAGGCGAAGTTCTGTTAGCCCGTCCGGCGCAGACCAGGGTTTTCTTCCCTGAATCCACCGAGTTGGTATTCGTCGGAGGCCCGGCCGTCGCAATAAACAAAAGATAAGGACAGAGATGAAGGTTGGACTCATCCTGTTTACATTATCATTCTTCGGACACCAGTGAGTGTTTATATTAACTCTTATCATCATCGAACAGGCTACGCGTTAAACTAAATATTTATATTAACAATATAAAATTGTTTATGTTAAGTTATATGAATTGAATATTCGGAACCAAGTTTCATATCGTTTATATTCCAAACACAATTCGTTTGGATTGTTTTATACATTGTAATATTTAATATCCTACCTAATAAAATTTATTTTCTCACTGCTCGTGGAAAATAAATTATAGGTTTTATTGTATTGGAAAATACATTTTATCATATTGAAAAACATATTATTATATTGAAAATTGTATTCACAAAACGTGAATAATATATAAAAAGAAATTGTATTAATTAATTGCTATATCGTTTATTGTTTTGAAAATTTAAATTGAAATTATTTTATACAACATCTATTTTATTTTTTACATTGTGCTATTGTTTATTTCTATTGTGTTTTTACTGTGTTTTTATTTTGTGTTTATTTTAGATTGTACTTTATTGTGTTTCTTTTAAACGTGTATTTTATTTTTTTTGTGTAATATCATTGTGTTACCTATTAAAATTTGCGTTAAATTGTAAATCCAGGTCAGAGTTCTTTAAAATGGCAAATAACAAAAAATTAAATGTTGAAATTCCCATCATACAAGGTTCAGAAATCGAAAAAACGCCATCCCCGGCTATTAGTAAATTAGTAAAACCAGATGTCGATTTAAATATCCTATTAAAATTTATTAAACCATATGACGGATCTAGGGATACTATAAATTCTTTTCTTACAAACTGCAATAATGCTTTTGATTTAGCCCACGAATCTCAAAAAACAATATTATTCAAATATATTTTAAGTCAACTTCAAGGAAAGGCCGAAGTAGCCGCATCTATCAAAGATTTTTCAAATTATGAGCAACTTAAAGACTTTCTAAAGACTCAGTTTAGCCAAAGGAAACATTATTCGCATTTAATTACCGACTTACAAGAATGCAAACAGTTAACGACAGAAAGTGTTATTCAATTCTCGACCCGTATAGAGTCAACATTGACTCAATTACTTACAGAAATTTCTATGAACCCTACTAAGAAATCAGAAATTCCTGGCAGAACAGCCGCCATGGAAGACCTGGCGTTACACCATTTCCTGATGGGACTTCATCCCCGTATATCCAACATTGTCCGATGTAAGTCACCAAGGACACTCAATGAAGCAATAGGTTTCGCAATTTCTGAAGAAAAGATTCAACAGACTTTATATAGGAAAACAGAGAATACTCAGAAAGATAAAAAACCTTTTAGCAATAAACCTTTCAGACCCCCTCAGGGTCAATCAAACAATTTTGCTTTCAGACCCCCTCAGGGTCAATCAAACCATTTTACTCCTAGACCCCCTCAGGGTTACCAAAACCAATTCGCTCCAAGACCTCCTCAAGGTCCCCAACGTAATTTTTACAG
This sequence comes from Maniola jurtina, assembly GCF_905333055.1. NCBI lineage: Eukaryota > Metazoa > Arthropoda > Insecta > Lepidoptera > Nymphalidae > Maniola > Maniola jurtina. The sequence continues at coordinate 10,979,709 of NC_060032.1, forward strand.
GCCTCCTCAAGGCTCACAGAACCCGAATAACTTTGCTCAAAGAAGCCAATATAATCCAGATTATAGATTCAAACAGCAACCATCAAGCTTTAACAACAAACAGCGTATTAATTTTGTAGAGGACGAAAATCAATTAAATGAAGGCTATTACAACGAAGAAGAAGTAGAAGAATGCCCCGGACCTTCTGTCCCGGAAGAACAAGGTTGTGACGAATATTATAATTATGATTATGATGAACAAACTAACAACGATAATTTAAACGAGTAAACGTCTCTTCAACGTGTCCGTCGAGACGTAAACAAAACCCCAAATGTGACACGAAAAAGATTTTCAAAATTATAAATAACAATGATAGATACTTACCTCACATAAAACTCCATACTTCAGGAAGCCCAAAACCATTATCTTTACTTCTTGACACAGGCGCGTCAATTTGTTTAATTAAAAGATCCTCAATAACAAATACTCTTAAAGTGCACCCTGATGACGTTTTTATTAAAGGAATAGATACTAAAGAAGGAACACCAATTAAAAGTCTTGGTTATATAAATTTAAAATTAAAATTTGGTGATAACTTTATTACTCACAAATTTCATGTTTTTGACGATTTGACATTACCATACGACGGTATAATCGGAACAGATCTTTTTATGACATATAATGCACAATTAAATTATAATACTAACAGTTTGGAAATTAACAAACAAAAAGCTTACCTTGTTTTTCACGAACCTAATTATTTAATCAAACCACGATCAGAAACCGTAATTGAAGTTAGCGTCGCGAATCCAGAAATTAAAGAAGGACTAGTATTAGATCAGAAAATTTCAGATAAAGTTTTAATTGCCAATTCAATAGTCAAGGTTAAACCAAACAAAAGAATAAATATCACGATTTTGAATATGTCCGAAACACCTGTTAAAATAAACCCGGACTTAAAATTAAAATTAACTAAAGCCCCAAATAAAAACATGCATCTCGTAAATAATTGTAATAGTACTTTGGAAAGAACTGAAGAAGTATTAAATTCATTAAGAACATCGCATTTAAATGAAGAAGAAAAATATCAACTTCACGATGTCTGCTCTCAATATTCAGATATCTTTCATCTGCCCACTGACAGACTGACACACACTAATACTTTACAACATCAAATTAGGACAAACTCGAATGTACCTATCAATACCAAATCATATAGATTCCCACAGTGTCATAAAGAAGAAGTTAACAAACAGATACATAAAATGCTAGACCAGGATATCATTGAACCTTCAGTTTCCCCCTGGTCATCACCAATCTGGATAGTTCCCAAAAAGATGGACTCCTCTGGAGAAAAGAAATGGCGAGTAGTCATAGACTACCGAAAGTTAAATGACATCACAATCGGTGAATCTTACCCAATACCACAAATTAATGAAATTCTTGACCAATTAGGAAACAGTAAATACTTCTCAACATTAGATTTAGCTTCTGGTTTCCATCAAATACCACTAAACCCAGAAGATGCAGAAAAAACAGCCTTTACAGTCCCAGAAGGACACTTTCAATTCAAAAGAATGCCTTTTGGACTGAAAAATGCCCCAGCAACCTTTCAAAGATTGATGAATACCGTGCTATCTGGCCTACAAGGAATACATTGTTATGTATATCTTGATGATATTGTTATTTATTCTTACGATTTAGATACTCATATTCAAAAATTACAGAAGGTATTTACAAAGTTACGTCAATTCAATCTTAAATTACAACCCGACAAATGTGAATTTTTAAGAAGAGAAGTTAATTATTTAGGACATATTATTACAGACAATGGAGTCAAACCAAATCCCGAAAAAACAAAAGCAGTTAAAGATTTCCCTCAACCGAAAACACAAAAAGATATCAAATCATTTCTAGGACTCATATCATATTACAGAAGATTTATCCCAGAATTCTCAAAGATAGCTAAGCCTCTCACTTCACTTCTCAAAAAGGATATACAGTTTACTTGGGGTAATGAACAACAACTTGCTTTTGAAACTTTAAAGAACAAACTTTTGACTGCACCAATATTAACTTACCCAGATTTTACAAAACCCTTTATTCTTACATGTGATGCATCCAATTACGCAATCTCCGCAATTCTATCACAAGGAGAAATAGGAAAAGATCGCCCCATTGCTTTTGGCTCTCGTACTTTAAATAAAGCAGAATCAAATTACAGCGTAACAGAAAAAGAATGTTTAGCAATTGTGTTTGGTACTAAATTATTCAGACCTTATCTTTATGGTAGAACTTTTACAATAGTCACAGATCACAAACCCCTTCAATGGCTTTTTAATTGTAAAGATCCAGGCTCCAGACTCATCAGATGGAGATTAAAGTTAGAAGAATACAATTACAACATTAAATACAAAAAGGGCAAAGTAAATGCCAACGCCGATGCTTTATCCAGATATCCAGTGAACCCGGTTACAATATACCCCCTATCACCAGGAAATCCAGGAAACTTAGATCAAGATCTAGATCAGTTACTAATATCTCCACCTTCCTTCCAACTAGACGAAATTCTTTCCGATATGGAAGACCAGCATATCGATATTCCAATCTCTAACCCTTTTTCCCCTTCATTACCACTACCAGAAAATCTTCCAGAGTTACTTGATAATCGAATACCAGTTGAATCCAATGATCAACTATCACCGAACAACATACCACCAGTTGAATCCAATGATCAACTATCACCGAACAACATACCACCAGTTGAATCAAATGATCAACTATCACCAAACAACATACCACCAGTTGAATCCAATGATCAACTATCACCGAACAACATACCACCAGTTGAATCAACTGATCAACCCCCCCTTTTTGAATCATTAAGTCCCTCAACTAATGATTATTCAACATTCATTAAATCAATGGCCGATAAAAAGAAAATATTCAATACAGAAATATATGAACATAATGAAAGTCTTTTGAAATCACCAGATAAAATTCTCATAATTCCCACATCCATAGATCTGGATGAATCAAATGCTTATATAGAACAAATTTTAGGAAATATTCCAAATTCCCAAGAATTGATAGATTCAGAAAAACAATTACATTCTTTTATTCAAACAGAAGCCAATAACAAAACTTACTACTTACTTTTTACAAAGGTTCATCACTTTGATGAATCCAGCTATTCGGAAATTTTCGAAACCATTCAACATATTAGAAACAGATTATTAATATTTGGAAACACAAATGCAATTAGTATTTCAGATTTTGGAAATCCATTCGAAAGACATAATTTCACAAAAATCTATAATATGCTACTATACTTGTTTCATGATACTGGTATTAAAATCAATGTATATCACAATAGTATCATTTACCCAGCACCAGTTGAAATCAAAAGGATACTTCATGACAACCATGACATTCCCATTGCTGGACATCTTGGTTCAGTCCGAATGTATAACCGTATAAAAGACTTATATTATTGGAAAGGAATGCGAAAGGATATAGAATCATATGTCAAATCATGTAAACTATGTCAGGAGAACAAAGCTCTAAGAAAAACCAACAGAGCTCCAATGCAAATTACTAGCACCTCCACTGCACCATGGCAACGCCTCAGTTTAGACATTGTAGGACCGTTACCAGAATCGGGAACGGCTAAACTAAAATATATTCTAACCCTTCAAGACGATCTAACTAAATTCTCAGTGGCATACCCTATACGCAGCATAACCGCAGAAGAAACCAGTGAATGCCTGCTTCACTTTATCTCTATGTTCGGAATTCCTAAGTTTATCTTAACAGACCAAGGAACAAATTTCACAGCTGAATTATTCCAAAAGACATGTAGTTTTCTAAAAATTAAACAGTTATGGTCATCACCATATCATCCACAAACCCAAGGCGCACTGGAACGAAGTCACTCAACTCTAAAAGAGTATTTAAAATCATTTGTTAACGAAGGTCAAACAGACTGGCCCCGTTACGTCTACACCGCCATGTTGGCATACAACACCTCGGTTCACTGCACAACACACTACACACCATTCGAATTAATGTATGGGCATAAAGCCTTCATTCCAAATTCTGTTTTCGATGAATCACCCGGAGCGACGTATCCGGAATATGTCAAAATGTTACAAAACAGACTGAAGTTATCTAGAGAAAAAGCAACTGTAAATATAAGGAAGTCTAAGAGTAATTCCAAAACCTACTATGACAAACATACAAAGCCACAACAATATAAAGTTGGCGACTATGTATATCTAAAGAACCACCTCAGATTACGAAAAGCATTATCACCAATATGGAAAGGTCCATATAAAGTAGTAAAAATACTTGGGAACAATACCTTATCCCTACTGATCAATAGACGCCACGTCACTCACCATTATGACCAAGTAAAATTGGCGCAACCATCAGGCGATTCGCCGTAACCATTTTACTGTAGCTTTTACTTTTATTTATTTTTTTTAATTACCTTTTATTATAGAAATCAAAATTATTATGAAATAAAAATAGAATAGTATCTAATTAAAATACGTATATTTTCAGTGTTTCCGCGCAAACCCATCCAGAGCTCATCGAACAAATTCCCAAGAGCCCCGGCATGTATTTTAACCCCTTGGGTAATGCAAAAACAATAGAAGGACAATTAAGTGTTTTAATCCCATTAGATTTATCATATATTAAACCACACATCGAAAATATAAATTCCGTAATAAATACAGTCAAGAAAACTTGTAAACAGACTTGGATAAATGTGGATTGTTTTAATATTTTTGAACCGTTAGAATTACGATATGAAGAAATTGCAAAGCAATATTCTACTATTTCTCATTTAATAAATACAAAGAGCAAAAGAAGTGCCTGGTTTGCAGGTATCGGATCAATTATGAAAACCCTTTTCGGTTCTCTTGATGAAGATGATGCAGTAGTTTTTGATAAAGCAATAGAATCCGTATTAAATAATGAAAAGAAATTATCCTCTTTGAAAGAAAGCATTTTAGTTACAGACTCTATAATTAACAAATTTAATGGAACTATTTCAAGAATCCAACAAAATGAATACAGAATGAAGGAAGCAATCAATAATTTCACTCTAATAATAGACAATATAACTATCGCTTTGGAAAAATCCCAATTACGACTTAGTATAAATAACGTTTTTAATAGTCTCGAAATGTCAATAATAACATTATCTTTTCAACTCGAAGATATAATAAATGCCGTACTGTTTAGCAGTTTAAACAAATTGCATCCTTCTATAATGACACCAACACAACTTCATAAAGAAATTATTGATAGTTTCAGACATCTACCTCAAGATTTAGAATTACCTGTCCCGTTAGAAATCGATATGATACACACTATTATAGATATATCCAAGGTATCATCATACTACATTAAGAATAAATTAATATTTGTATTACAAATCCCATTAGTATCTATTAAGGAATATAGTTTGTATCACAACATTCCATTACCAACACCACATTCCATTGGAAATCCAGATACATTCAGTTTGATAATACCCAGTGCGAAATATATCGCGATTACTATAAATAAAAACTTTTACTTTGATCTGGATAGTCTGAATAATTGTTTGGTTATTAATCATAAGCATTATATTTGTGATAATGTAAGTGTATATGCAACAAATACAAAAGTTACCTGTGAAAGTGAGTTACTGTCAAAAATTATAAATAAAATCCCTCAGCAGTGTGAAACAAAATTCATATATGGAAAAGTAGATTTATGGAAAAACTTAAATTACAATAGATGGATATTTATCCAATCAGAACCAACCAGAATAACTATAGAATGTTCAGAATTAAAATCACACCAAGAAATAACGGTTATAGGAACTGGTATTCTAAACCTACCAGAATTGTGTATCGGTTATGGTAAAAATGTTATTTTAAAAGGTAAATTCAATAAAAGTGTGAAATTACCTACAATCACTTTTGAATTTAATTTAATTAATGATTCATGTTGTAATACGCGTAAGTTAGAAATAATAAAGAATGGTGTCTCCCCTATCAAGTTAGAAAAAATTGATTTAGACAATTTAAGAATACAAAAGAATCATTTAGAAGCAAAATTATTAAATACTGAATTAGAAGAAGTACCTCATATAATAAAATATGGGACACACTATTCCGTAATAACTGTCATTACACTGTTAGTAATTATATGTGTAACATTATATTTTATAATTATTAAGATTTTTAGAATAAGAAATGTCAAGAAATGTAACTCACTGGGAGTAAACCCAAAAGTTGATATAGAATTAGCTGATATTACAAATGATGACGAACAGACAGACAAATATCCAAATTTAAAGAGAAATGTTTAAAATCTAAATTACTTTACTTTACATAACTTTATTTTACAAAAACTTCGAAAAACATATCCGAAGTTTTTCTACCACCCCCCGGAGGTGTTATACCCCTTGACTGACAGGGATAATGCTGACAAGTTACTGAGGTCAGGTGGTCACCCTACCTTTCCCAAATCCAACATACATATATATAGCCCTTAAGAACTGAACCAGTCAGTTCGAGTGAGACATTAGTGAGACACGGTCGTGCCCAGTAAATTACATTTCCAATTTATTTGTAACTCTATTTTATTAAATTCTAGTTTTAATTAAAGTTCTTTTTTTTAAAAAGACATCCGGCACGCATCCCATAACAGTACCATCAATTTAGCTGAACAAAAAAATGGCTTACCTATATACATTTTCTTGTGATTTTCTTGAAAAATTTACTAATAAGTTCTGTTAGCAAATTAATGATAATAAAAACAACCGCGAGCGGAACAGCGAATCGAGCTTTTTACAGAACGAACTTATCGTTACAAAAACGACAGGAAAGTAGAAAATTCCACGCAAACTTACACACACACACTTAGTACGAATTTCTATATTAATTTTTAAAATAAATCTCCTTTTTCCTTCTTCCAAACGTCTTTAAATTTCTTAAATCTTAATTAATGCCAAGTCAATAAGTTTTTCTCGCGTGCCAGTGGTTAGCCATCCCTGATCTAGATTTACGACCAGACAAGAAAATGTTACTTGTAAACTTGGCTGTGACTAAAATAGCATGGTATTTTTTCTTAGTCAAAACTTTGCGTTTTCTATTTTTTGAACGTAATACCTGCTTATAAGTTGGGTGTGTTTTTTTGCTTACACTTTACTGGTTTGCGCTGACTGCTATTTCATCTAACCGTGAATGATGCAGATTGAAATGGTACGTGCCATTGTATTTAGTACGTGCGTATGACATTATCTCTAACAATTCTGAAAAATTTTAGTAACAGTTTCTTATTTCGTGATCCCAGGGAGCTCTAAATATCGATTTTGAACGAAATCGGTCAATTAACAAAGAATTTCAAAATGGCGTCGACTTTTTTAAATTTTGGTAACAGTTTCTTATTTTGTGATTGCAGGGAGCTCTAAATATCGATTTTGAACGAAATCGGTCAATTAACAAAGAATTTCAAAATGGCGTCGACTTTTTTAAATTTTAGTAACAGTTTCTTATTTCGTGATCCCAGGGAGCTCTAAATATCGATTTTGAACGAAATCGGTCAATTAACAAAGAATTTCAAAATGGCGTCGACTTTTTTAAATTTTAGTAACAGTTTCTTATTTCGTGATCCCAGGGAGCTCTAAATATCGATTTTGAACGAAATCGGTCAATTAACAAAGAATTTCAAAATAGCGTCGACTTTTTTAAATTTTGGTAACAGTTTCTTATTTTGTGATTGCAGGGAGCTCTAAATATCGATTTTGAACGAAATCGGTCAATTAACAAAGAATTTCAAAATGGCGTCGACTTTTTTAAATTTTAGTAACAGTTTCTTATTTCGTGATCCCAGGGAGCTCTAAATATCGATTTTGAACGAAATCGGTCAATTAACAAAGAATTTCAAAATGGCGTCGACTTTTTTAAATTTTGGTAACAGTTTCTTATTTCGTGATCCCAGGGAGCTCTAAATATCGATTTTGAACGAAATCGGTCAATTAACAAAGAATTTCAAAATGGCGTCGACTTTTTAAATTTTGGTAACAGTTTCTTATTTTGTGATCCCAGGGAGCTCTAAATATCGATTTTGAACGAAATCGGTCAATTAACAAAGAATTTCAAAATGGCGTCGACTTTTTAAATTTTGGTAACAGTTTCTTATTTCGTGATCCCAGGGAGCTCTAAATATCGATTTTGAACGAAATCGGTTAATTAACAAAGAATTTCAAAATGGCGTCGACTTTTTTAAATTTTGGTAACAGTTTCTTATTTTGTGATCCCAGGGAGCTCTAAATATCGATTTTGAACGAAATCGGTCAATTAACAAAGAATTTCAAAATGGCGTCGATTTTTTTAAATTTTGGTAACAATTTCCTGTTTTGTGATCCTAGGGATCCTCAGATATTGATTTTGAACAAAATCTATGACAGTTCAAGAAAATAGATTTTAAACACTATTTAAATTATTATCATTAACATTAAATTAAATGAAAACACGACGCGCGACGTGTACTGCAGCCCCTGAACTTGAGCACAGGCCGAGCCGGTATAAACCGATTTCTCTCCGTACGCGACGTAGCGCCTGTGCTCACGCACACACGCGCCTCAAGCTTGTAGCTTGTGTACCTATCGTAGCGCGCTTGTATGAAGCTTTGACTCTGTTCGCTACTCATGTGGTTATACAACGCAATACCACACTCACAAACACTCGTACAAACATACAACACACTCACACACACACATGGACGCACGCACACGCACTTTTGAACGGTTTGAACGGAACACGGTTTTGAAATTGAAATTGAAAAAAGTGTAAGAATTTGTAAGAAAATATTTAAAAAAGGTATATCAGCCGGTTTTTTATTCCAGCTCTTAATACATGTAAAAACGTCCAATCTGTTCATTTACTCGAGCCTTTACCCTAGTACCTAATTATATCGACCGCCCCATATCAAAACAAAGTAAATGTCATTTTTCCGAAAATCAACTTTTTGTTTATACCTACTTATAGCAAAAAAAATAATATTTTTCTTGTTTGGATTTTAATTCGAGTTAAAAAGTAGTAAGTATATATTTTTACGAGAAATTTCATTATTTATTACTACACAGTACACAGTATTATTTTGAATGTGAAATTGTGATTGTTTGTTGCTTTGTCGTTCAATCAGTCGCAACAGAGCAACGGATTGACGTGTATTTTTATATCGGAATAGTTATATGTCACCAAACACCAGATAGACAAACGCCTACCTAGGCTCCTTTTTTATCCTGGAAAATCAAAGAGTTCCGACCTTTTAACAAAATCTTAATCTACGCGGACGAAATCTAAAGTCATTTATTTCAACGTCATGCCTAAATCTGGTGATTTTATACTGCTTCAATAACTAGGTTGGTAGGTACACCATAATGATTATATTCGACGAGATGTTCGATTCCTGAGCACTTAAATAGTGCGTAGGTATTTACCCAGCTGCTTTATAATATGCACTCATTCTGGCTTTATAGCAGTATTAAACATATGCAATGCCCTGCAATCATTATGCAGCGTAACTGGTCTCAGGTTACGTGTTACGTTTATGCTTGACCGCGGTGTGACTAGTTAATACCACAGATAATATCTCGATCAGGGATTTTGAACTCTTTTACACCTAAATTGTTAATTTATCGACAAAAAAAATTATATCGCTGGGCCGTGAGCGTACCATCAATTTAGCTGAACAAAAAAATGGCTTACCTATATACATTTTCTTGTGATTTTCTTGAAAAATTTACTAATAAGTTCTGTTAGCAAATTAATGATAATAAAAACAACCGCGAGCGGAACAGCGAATCGAGCTTTTTACAGAACGAACTTATCGTTACAAAAACGACAGGAAAGTAGAAAATTCCACGCAAACTTACACACACACACTTAGTACGAATTTCTATATTAATTTTTAAAATAAATCTCCTTTTTCCTTCTTCCAAACGTCTTTAAATTTCTTAAATCTTAATTAATGCCAAGTCAATAAGTTTTTCTCGCGTGCCAGTGGTTAGCCATCCCTGATCTAGATTTACGACCAGACAAGAAAATGTTACTTGTAAACTTGGCTGTGACTAAAATAGCATGGTATTTTTTCTTAGTCAAAACTTTGCGTTTTCTATTTTTTGAACGTAATACCTGCTTATAAGTTGGGTGTGTTTTTTTGCTTACACTTTACTGGTTTGCGCTGACTGCTATTTCATCTAACCGTGAATGATGCAGATTGAAATGGTACGTGCCATTGTATTTAGTACGTGCGTATGACATTATCTCTAACAATTCTGAAAAGCAGACATGATCTCCTCTGCCTTAAAAAAAACCTTTCCATACATATTAATATTATTAAGAGGAAAGATTTGTTCGTAATCGATAAACCTGAAACGATAATAACTATTTCAGAATTAGACTTAATTCGGAGTGGCATAGGTTATAAATTACAACCCTGCATAATATTATGTAGGTACAACGGACGGTTGCAACCAAAACATGGTATTCTATAAGGTCGTATTTTCTTTGTATATTCAACCTGAGTGAATGTCCATATTCGTAACAGTGGGTATCCGTCTAATATTATAAAAACGTGTGTCCGTCTGTCTGCTAGCTTTTCATGGCCTAGCAGTTCAACCGATTTAATGTTACCGGTACAGAGTTAGCTTACATCCGGGGGGCGGACATAGGCTACTTTTTATCGCGGAAAATCAAAGAGTGCTCACGGGATTCTTAAAGGCCCACCAGTTTAACTGATTTAAGTATATGGGTAAGGTAGCTTGCGTCCCGGAAATTTAAATAGGTAACTTTATAGGAAAGGAAAGTTCCCTCGGAATTTAAAAAAAACCTGAATCCACGTGGACGCAGTCGCGGGCTTCATCTAGTAGTTAAATAAGTTATCATTTCCCAGTATTTTTCTCAATAGCTAACGATCCTACATTTAAGTGGGCTTCCACGGAGTTAACTGCCGTCAGGCTCAGCTAGGCATACATAAGTAGTTACGCATACACATTCGTGATATAAAAGTCAGCAAATAACTAGTTTTGCATTCTGCATAACTTGGAATTTACGTTGATGCCAACTCAGACGTGAACTCAGTGCACGTTGAATGAAGCTATGGAAACCGGTTCAGGACCGTGTGAAGAAAATATAGTAGTTAGACTAGATTTAATTAAAAAATTGTCTCCACTGCGCTAAACCGAACGTGGAAGTGAAAACGTTGACGTGTGAGAATTAGAAGCGGTTCGCCAAGGTGAAGCAAGAAAGTTGTAACTTGTAAACATTGCAACTCTGTCAGAGAATCGAAATTCTCATTCATTTTCAGTTTTAAACCTTGAGTTTCACCCTCGTAAATGTTGTTAATAGGCCGCACAAGGAGGCGCATACGGCATAAGCAACGCATTTTTAAGTTTTTGACAAATAGCAGCTAGTTGATGCCTACGACTTCATCCGGGTGGATTTGGGTTTTTAAAAGTACGGACTCGTTGGACACTTTCCAGATATTTAACTATACGTACCCATGCAAAAATCATATCTGTTGCTCCGTTGCGTTATGATTGAAGGACAAACTAACACACTTTCGCATGTTTCATAAATGGGTACGTTAACGTTAGAAACCAAAAACCGGTAAGGATATGGATTTCCCATTAAAATTCTTATTAAAATTAACCCTGGAAGGGTTATGGCAATTTAGCCAAGTTAGCCCAATTCCATCTTAGACTGTATCAAGATTTCCACTAAGTGAGACTCCAGTCAAGGGCAAACTTGTTATGGAATAAAAAACATAACTTATACAACCTAGACCTAAATCATTGTCACAACGAAATTCCCAACAATGTAGTAAAATACCCATACATACCCACCTATTATCATGAATTACGAAACGACGGGAAACGGACGAACGCGGCCCATTTAGTAAAGCACCCTGGCTGCGATAAAAGGGCGTCTCATAAAGGTTCAACACCTACCTAATAGCGGTCTGTGAACCTCGTATTTTTATACAAGTCTACTAGTAGGTACTGCACCCACTGGGGAATGTTGTTCAGTGCAACTAATTGATGTACTGAAGGGTGAGATCCAAAATATATCAATCTCACAATTAAGTTCAATTCTTTTATAAAACGTCTGCGCGCATCTTTGTCTTGTTTTGTCCCGTAAGAATTCACGTATTATTAAGTGAGAGAATATGACGATACATTGCATACTAAGCACATACGTTATATGGCAAATATATATGACACAGTACCATGACTCAAACTGAATGAATATATATGACACAGTACCATGAACTCAATGAATGAATAACTCAAATTGTTGGTCCTTGATTTGAAATTTGGTGAAAATATACTCAAGGTACTTTAGATGTACACTAAAAAGGATTTTGAGTTATTCCAGCAGGATCTTTAAAAACCTAAGTCCACGTGGGAATCGCAGGAAATAGCTAGTGATATAGAAAATTAACAAAAAACTTCCGTCGATACGGAACTATGGAGTGAATCATGTTCAAATTGTCGTCATGCAGAGAAAGAACTGCTACTACCAAGGTAAACAAGTTACCAAATAAGGATCAGAACAGTAAATGTTTAGTCATATATTTGCTTGTTTATTTTTGGAGCTTCGAAAATGCAGCTGAATAAAACAGATACATACGAAGCAATACTTTCATTAGTGGAATATATAATCAATTAATTAAGTATTATTTAATGATATTCTTACCTTTCAACGAGAGGCTGGACGTTGTCAAGAAACTCGAAGCCAGCGTGAGTTGTATAAGTTATAGATTCGTGGCACTGTATAAAACCGTGGTCGGCGCGTACAAAATTTTTTAGCACCCAATATTCACCGCGTTGTATAGTTTGCGCCAGCATGTCCTTGTCGTTGCACTGTAATAACGTCCGAAGGTACGCAAGAGCCGCCGGGTTTAAGGCGTCCTCGTCATCTATCTCAAGCACTGTTACGTTTGACGTTTCAGCATCAGCCATTACACCGGTTAGCTTCTTTTCTAAATCCTTCGCCGCTTCGAGCAACGAAGCTGTGCTCGAAGTAGTTTTATTTGTGGTTGGCATTGTGGACGGCGTCTTTTGTGAGGTAGACTCTTCCAATATCCGGACGCTTGAATCAGGCGGTCTCGTGTCTGTATAATTACGCATGTCATCTCTATTTAAATAACGAAACTCAGCACTTCTCTCGGATCCATCCACAGTGACCGGTACCCACTCGACACCCGGTGTGCTGCTGCTGGACAGATGCATCGCGGCGTACAATAGTACGGCGATGTTGATCACGATACTCACTCTAAACACAAAGTTGCGACGGTTGTTCAACATTATAATAGCGATTTAGGCACTTGTTATTAGAAAAATAATTCGTTAACTACAACGTCCTTCGTCGTCCTCTAGGACGCAGCTTTCTGTAGGGCCCTGTGCGTGTCAGCATCACAATTTATTGTGTCATCAGCAAGCGTGTGGAGGTTGGATCGGAGCCAGCGCCACGTACTCCTCTCGCTCCTGCAATAAAAGAAAAACAGTTTACTTTTTATTCCTGCAATTAGGGTTTAACTCTTGAATAATGTGAATATAACCACAGTTTTATTTAACGTCTTAACGTCTTAAATGCATTTGTATTTAATTACATCAGTGTTATGTAGGTGCAAGTTGCTGTCAACATTTATTTACCCACACCTTTTAATGGTTTTTGAGTTATGATAATTGAGAGATAAGAGTGATCCCTGCCTTAGTTTTATTTTCTATAATATAAAATACACTGGTAAAGACGTAATCAGTTCATTTAATTAGTATTTCATTCCCATAAGATTGTATGAGACAAGTATGCTTAATGTATGCGCAATTGCACAAAAAAGTACTTTTCTTGATATTTAATTAGCATTTCGTGTTCTGATAACGCTTATCAGTGCTAAATCTTTTTGCAATGAGTGATCGGACAGCGAAGGAAACTGTTTACCATCGGATTAAATTCTAAGATGCAGTCTGTCGATATCTCAAACGGATCTCAATAATGGAACTTGCTTGGCAACAATTTATATCTATTCTAAGCGCGAGAACTTCAGTCCTCGCACTCCACGTCTACTGGATTTCTTTTTTTAGCTTATTCCAAACGTCAATATCTTTATAGCTTGACTGTAGTCCTAAAAGACTTGATGGTAATTTTTATCTTTTTATTACTGAGTGCCAATGAACTAATTGAACTACAATATAGCCTAGTATAGCAAATGATGAAAGAGAAATTATCATGACTGAAGAGTCTGAATATTCTGTGAAGACTTTTTAACTCTGAGGTCACGTACAATAGTTTTACACACTCATACTTGCTCATACTTTATTTTGATACTGGATGATGCCCGTGACTTTGTCCGTGTACATTTAGGTTTTTAAAACCCCCATGAGAACTCTTTAATTTTTTTGGGATAAAAAGTTGCCTATGTCAATTTCCGGGACGCAAGCTACCTCTGTACCACGGTTAAACAGATGGGCCTTTAAGAATCCCGTGGGAACTGTTTGATTTTCCGGAATAAAAATTAGCCTATGTCCGTCCCCGGCATGTAAACTAACAAAATCGGTTAAACTGTTAGGCCGTGAAAAGCTTTCAGACAGACAGACATAATATTAATATGGAAATATATTTAGGATGTCGCTATGTCTCCTATGTCATGTATATTAATTGAAGTTTTTGAAATCTTCAGGTGATAACAGACTTTATTCTACACTGAATCGTAAACAGGGTTACACCAGTGGAAATAAACATTTTACAAAATTCGGTCGGACGCAGTCGGTAGGAAAAAGGATTTCTATCATTATAACAATAATTATGCTGTCGGATGGTTAGTGTTAACATAATAACTTTATTCCTGTCTTTAAGTTTGACATTATATTTTACTAGCTTAGTCGTAGCAACCACGCCTTTTCCTCGACTCTTAATAGTTTTGCTATAAAAGGAACATAACGGATATATCAGCTAGTTATATTCGTTTGATTGGATCTACCAACCTGTATTTATTAAGAAATTAAACGTTCTAAACGCCAATAAGGGCATACTCAAACTAATCACGTGAATCTAGCCGTAAGATATTTATATTTATAGTTACAAACGCCGCTTATAATTGCTTGCTTAGATTAGTATTCCTTTAGTAGTAGACTTTTCCTAGTATCGAATTATCTTCATTATCTTTTGTGGTTGTATTATGCTCTGTTACTTTGTTATTTTTATTAAATATATTATTTTTTGAACTTAACTAATAGATTTTTATTTTAAAAATGTTTATAAGATCAAAAGGAGGACTGGCATCCTTGATTTAGGGAAATCAAACCTAGGCGATCATTATCGCCAAAAATTCTACCAAGAACAAAAATGACATGATCAATGATGGTGTTACGCAGGTATAGTTTATGTTTATGTATATTTAACACGAATTTTAAGTAACCACGAGTTTTGTAATACAGAAGGGAGCGGCAGGTATTTAAATATCTTATTCATTTTCAACAAGTCTTGATGAAGTCTCGTTAAACCGCTAAGATGTTTCAAGGGAAATGGATACACATATTGAGCACACGGCCTTGACCAGTGGCAATGGCACAGGACCGTGAAGATACCGAGAACAATATGATACTATTAAATGACCACAAGCAACCAGACGCATTCAATTAATTCACTGCATTGTATGTGGTTTTGGCATGTTTGTTGTTAATTTATGTTATCTATCATCTTCTGTTTGTTTATTCACACAATTATTATGTTAGTAATAGACCAATAGCTAAACCTAATTTCAACTTGATTTTAACAGGTATGTTACCTACTAATGTTTAACTTTAATGAAAATGTTACAATAAAACTTAAGCTAGCCTTCAAATCATGCCCTGCGTGAAAAGGTGCCAAGAATACTGACTGCATTTCCACGCTGGACAGCCAGGCTTATCCTTTGAGCAAAATATTCCAAATATTTTTTTAACGATGGGACGGTACTGGGAACCAGTTGCTAATTTAAAAGTTCAATATTACAATTTATCACCACCATCTGCTGTTCGGTAGCCATCGAATTGTGCAGGAGCAATGAACGTAGGGTTGCTACTCTATCCATTTTGCAAGGACATTCCGATTTCATGCTTCCAGGTACCATACTATTAGACGACTTCTATGACGCAGTGGTTTTATTAATTTCCTTTGCTTCCTAGGTATGGTCTGGCGGAAGGCTTTAGTCACGTATGGTTACTACTCTACCGACTATAATCTACCGTTTCGGTACGATGTCGTGAACATACCCTTGGGGGGGGCCCTACCGTGCTAATTTGGCACCTAGGTGAGGATCCCAATCACCTCTGATTGGTTGATGTTCGCTCACTGTTGGCTACAATGCATTGTTGCACCAAAAATACCATAAATTCAACCAATCACCAAAATTGCAATTGTAATGATGATTGATGCAGGTTTTCCGGTTTCGCCCGGATTTTGCACTGCTCCGTCGACTCAGGTGAAATCGCAGTCAAGCGTTAAACTGATAGTTAATCGTTATCTAATAAAAAATTGTACCTGCAAAAAATAATTGTTTTCTTTTTACTGATTACAAATTCTATTATCTTTGGTGATAAGTTCCGATTTCAATTTGCTTCCTGTTGCGATTCCGTGAGAAAAAACTAATTGCTTTTCTTTTATTGTTTACGTCAAGGCTAAAATGATCAACAACATAGACATCATCAAACAGTTGAAAAGCCTTGTTTTTATAAGGATCCTTCTTATCCGAAGCGCATTGCTTCCTCAGTATTGGATGGCAGGCTATATTATAGCTATTTTAAAACTTCTCCAGAGACATGCATACTCGTTGTATATACAGTGTTTTATTAGTGCGCCTCTTAGAGATCATCTCGTTGTATGATTGATGATGAAGTCGGCGGCTTATTCACCAACAGTAATCCCTATTAATAGGTATGCGGACTTTCATTGTAGGCTGTTACGAGTAGCAAAGCGAAACTTTGTCCTAAGTATGGGCTCACAAAATGGCATGGTAATAGCAACCAGGATGATCATTTGCGCAAAAAATGAGCCAGCCCTATAATGATAATGATATAATGGTGATATTATATTATGACAAGCGTTGTTGTGGGTAAGGCATTTGACCGGAAGTCGTGATTTTGTTACTGAAATTCCGTAAATCGATTTTGTGGTTGGTAAGCCTACTCCGACGCTACTTTGTCGCCACAATGGATCGTAAGCCGCCTCTATGGCCAGGAATTCGTTTACAGTGAATTTAACTATTCTGTTTCCCCGGGAATGTTGTGCTTGCGGTCTAAGGTTTCACCTGTTAAAATTATTTGAGGCGTGTTTGAAATGGCTTTAAACTTTTTCAACAATGTATTTATGCTTAGAGTATTAATTTAATACCTAGTTCGTGTGTTTAGATTTAATCATAACTTAATATACGGGGAAACTTTTATTTTAATTCACACACAAATAACATACCAAATGCAAACATGATCTCATGATTTATTGGTCATTCATGAGGTGTTTGATATTCGTTTTGGAAAAAATGATCTTCCTGTTGAGTTTCTTCCATTATTTTGAGTAGAATTTCACTGTCTAGAACTGTCTGTCAAGAAAACCAATAGGGTACTTCCGGTGGACCTAAAATCATGAAATTTGGCAGGTATGTAGGTCTTATAGCACAAGTAAAGGAATAAATCCAAAAACCGTGAATTTGTGGTTATATCATTAAAAAAATATTAAAATGTTTTTAAATTTTCAAATTAAGATAACCAAGTATACCAAGTGGGATATCATATGAAAGGGCTTTACCTGTACATTCTGAAACAGATTTTTATTTATTTTTATGCATATTAGTTTTTGATTTATCGTGCAAAATGTCGAAAAAATACCCGAGTACGGAACCCTCTGTGCACGAGTCGGACTTACACTTGGCCGGTTGGTTGGTTTTTTAAGCTATTTTCCTTTAACTATTTTTTTGTTAATATACAATTCATAATATACAATTTCATAATTACTTTCCTTTCTCCACCTACTCATCTCAAAATGAAATGACAGAACAGTCAGTCATACATTCACCCGACTATAGAGCGACTACTTAACAGTAGCAGCGCGCGCGCAGATAATATTCAAGGCACAGTGACGACCTTCAGTAGCGAAAGTGTTTTACTTAGATCACATTACGGTCATTATGCTACCGTTACACTATTCCCAAGATGCATTTTAAGCAACACTCTTGCCAAATCCATTGTCCATTGTGCTTAGCTTTCTTGAGTGGATGTAATATTAAGTTACGTGTAAGTAAATAATGGAGAACGATTATGTTGAATGAGTTGAAATTAAGCTTTTGATTATTTCATTAGGTAGGGGAAAGAACAGTGTTTGTATAATGATGCCTTTTTAACCCCTGACCCAAAAAGAGGGGTGTTATAAGTTTGGCGTGTGTATCTGTCTGTGGTATCGTAGCTCCTAAACTAATGAACCAATTTTATTTTAGTTTTTTTTGTTATAAAGGTGGCTTGATCGAGAGTGTTCTTAGCTATTAATCCAAGAAAATCGGTTCAGCCGTTTGAAAGTTATCAGCTCTTTTCTAGTTACTGTAACCTTCACTTGTCGGGGGTTTTATAAATTTTTAATTTACACTTGTACAAAGAGTATAACTGTGGAGTTTCTGGCCAGTAGAATGTTTAGTAGAAGAGTTTCAGTACAATTTTTTTCCTAATCAGGTGGTAGAGTCTTTGCCCATCATAAGTGCTAGTAGTCCTAAAATACTTTTATTTATAGGCTCTAACCACACTCAAACAAAGAGTTGCCGGTCGGCCTAAACAGAGTTGAAAGTTACATGCAAAATACATACCACACTAGTTCAAGAGGTTCACCATCCTCAACTCATCGATGGCCCACTACTGAGCACGTGCCTCTCCTCAGAATGATTAATGTTTGGCCATAGTCTACCACACTGGCCAAGTGCGGATTGCGGATGGGAAGCCTTCACACACCTTTGAGAATTTTATGGAGAACTCTCCATGCCTGCCTACGCAAAGAAACCTACATGCCTGAAGGCGTGTAGGTTTCTTAGCGATATTTTCCTTCTTCGAAAAGTTAGGGGTGCGTGCCCGAAATCGAATTATCGACCTCGTGAATAGAATACCTACCTTTACCATTGTTTTTTTAGGTGTACCTATAGACGATATGAACAACCGAGTTATACGAACCGAACGAGTACGTTACCACGAGTACTTTTATTGTTCCTACCTCTCGTGTGTCAAGGTCGATGCTCAAATACGGAGGGTGCGGTAGAGTACAGGGGTGAGTTGTTAAAAAGGCCTGGACAGATACAAAGCGCAGCGGAAACGACGACAGGCACATAGCAGTGTGCTTAGTATGAGATATACATCTCACCAACGTTGATAGAATCCAAGCGTCGAAACATTTCAGCGTTCAAGCAAAATGGACTTTAACAGCCTCGATTAAAGCTCAAGTTCATTCATACATCTACAGCCAGCGCTCCAAGCGGAAACCTTTTGCAATTTAAATCTTATACCCATTATACCTACTAAGCAGAAATGGATTTTATTATGGGTATCTATCTTCAAGACAAGAGTGAATAAGCATCTTCTAGGCAAGCCATCTTAAGCTGCATCATCGCTTGCCAGCAGGGCAGATTGCAGCCAAGCGCTAGTCTATTAATTTAAAAAACAAGTTCACGAGCTACGTTGATCACATTTCTGTCGCGCGTCGCGTCATGTCTGTCTTAGCCTTAAACTAACCATGTCCTTGTTTGCCTCAAACTAAACTACTAGTTACGCCCAAAATATTAAAATTATTGTAATGCGTTACTTCAGCGTTTAAAGCCACCCTAGGAACATGTCACTTCATAAAAATTATTGTCTAATACGAAAAATGGAAAAACCGGAAGGTCAAAAAGTTTCAAAACAAAATGACCTCTAAAGTAGCAGATAAGATTATTTATAAACAGCTTATTAAAAAGTAATTTAAATTGTGTTAATTAATCATCCTCAAATATAATCAATCTATATGTCAAGGTATTGATTATGCTAAAAATTATCAAATAAATACCTATGTAATATTAATTTTTAATTCGAAAATAATATATGTATTATGCTTTGACCTCTCCCAAAACAGACGAAATCGATGTAATGGATCCACATTTTAATATTGATTGCTTTCAAAGATTTATGGAAATGAATTTATGGATCGATTTGGATGAATTTTACCACTAATTATATTAAAAGATCGAAGGTCGTAACCTAATTTTAATCATTGAATAGTAAATCGTATACGAAAAACACGGATGTTATGAACTTAAACCGAACTGAAAAACTTCGCAAACTTAGATGAGTTCAATGCGGAAATCGATTGAATGGATCTGACCTAAGCCAATTAATTTACAAAATTAGCTTCCCAAAATTACCCCACGTTTCATAAACGACGTACGAATAACTACCTACAACCGCCGATATACATACTTATTATATTCCTTTCAAGGAATATAATAAGTATGATGTAGATATACATACTTATTAATAATAAGTATGTATATCTACAATATCTTAAGGAATATAATAACTATGAAGTAGATATACATACTTATTATATTCCTTTCAAGAAATATAATAAGTATGTATATTGTATATCGTAAATAATATAAAATACCTACTACGAATAATAATTGTTCTTCCGATAAAATAGGAGAAATCTAAAGTATATAATATTATTATGATCTATCTTTCATTGAGGATAAAGCAGCAAAGCAATCGGCTATATTATACCAGATAACCAGACTAGCCTACGGTACTCTTCGTCCATCTGTCGACATGAGAATCAATATTTTATACCAAAGTAGGATGGAATGCTTGACAAGCTTCACGCGTTTCGCCTCTATATGGGACAGTTATTAGTTATACTCGTTTTATGGCAAGATGGGCGTCAATAAATCTATGACATTCTGTTATTTGTACTGCTTATTCATCAACATGTACGCACATACAAATGATACATAAATAAATACAATGATATTTATTTACATATGTATATGTAAAAATAAGCTTGAAGTTAGCTATCCTTGCTAGGATCTCAGCATTTTTAAAATCTTTTGTGGGGATTGCTAATAAAAGTAGGTACATCAATAAAAATTATAGTGTAATCAAGAAATTTGAAGAAAATTGATTGCAATCTTAGTGCAATCAGCCATGAATTAACCAAATATTTTTATACTAGCTGATGCCCGCAGCTTCGCCCGCGTGGATTGGTCAGATCCCCTGCAGCATCAGGATTGAGGAGTTGGACTCCAAATTTTTTATGAAACAATGTCGCAAAGTTCCTCTATCGATTAAAAAAGAAATGACGCAAATCGGTTCAGAAATCTCGGAGATTTCGGTGTACATAGGTAGAAAAACACAACTCCCTTTTTGAAAGTTGGTTAAAAAAGTAGCCTATGTTACGCCCTGGTCAATCCTCTACTTGCCTGTGAAAGTCCCGTCAAAATCGGTTCAGCCGTTCCAAAGGTTAGCCTTTTCAAACAGACAGACAGACAGACAGACAGACAAAAATTTAAAAAATGTGTGATTCAGTTAAGGTATCGTTCAAATAACCCTATGAGCTTAATATGAGGTAGTTATTTCGAAATAACAGACAGACACTCCAATTTTATTTATTAGTATAGATTAATTTCGTACCTATGTTATCATTTCCGGTAAGAATACGGATTAAATGGACGTATCAAATTAACATAGATTTATTTAATTCTGTGGATTAAAGATACAGTAGGTATGTACGCTACGGACTGGTAGGTACCATTATTGTTGTATGGAATGGCTATTTTTATCATTATCTAGATGTCTCTATCAATTGGTCGCTATTAGGAATGAGACATTCTTACAGTAGCATTTCTTTTTTTGCATATATTTTAACAGCAACTAGACCAAAATACTCGTACATTAGATAATATAATATGAAGTGGCATAATATGAGGTAGTGGTGGTATTTTTCTCGAAAAGATTCTTGTCAAATTATGGAGACCAGAAGTTCACTTGTAAGGTTTATGTAATGAATAAATATTCCTCAAATAGAATTCATGTAATAGAATAAAATGTACAAGTTAATTATAACTGGTAAAGCCAAATTCAAACGATTACAGCTGTTACTTACAACTACATATTCTGATAATGTATTAGAACTTAGGAGCCATAAAATGCTAGCCGTTTTGCGGGTGAATGCATCATTTGGTATAGTTCGGCGACTAGACGGGCGGCCGCGCCATTAACAGGAAGTTTCGTACACGTTGCGCATACGCAATCGTGCCATGCGCCTATCTCCATTGTCGGACGTTTATTTTATCAAAAATCCTAGCAATTATATGAAGTTTCCATCAATAATCTATCAATAATCAAAATATATGGTTGAATTAGTGAATCTTGGAAGGAACTTGAAGATATACGTCTGATATACAGATTACAGATCCATAGAGCTTTTAAGGACTGTCTAACTGATGAACTTCTTACCTATTATAGGCAGCTGTGTAGAATGTACATACAACTGCACAGGTTGCATTTACATAGAAATCATACTAGTCACGCCTTTTATATTTTTACTAGCCGATGCCCGCGACTTCGCCCGCGTGGATTTAGGTTTTTCAAAATCCCGTGGGAACTCTTTGATTTTCCGGGATAAAAAGTAGCCTATGTGCTAATCCAGGATATTATCTATCTCCATTCTAAATTTCAGCCAAATCCGTCCAGTAGTTTTTGCGTGAAGGAGTAACAAACACACACACACACACACACACACACACACACACACACACACACACACACACACACACACACACACACACACACACAAACTTTCGCCTTTATAATATTAGTGTGATGGCTACATCATTCTGAAGTTCAAAATCTTTGCCACCGATCATGTTCAGTCTTTCAACAAACTAGTTTGTAGATATCAAGTAAGTATGTAAGACTGAATTTCAAATAACTTTTGATTGGACCAACAAGATGCTGTTTATTCATCCCTAACTAGGAAAATGAAAGAAGACTTTCATAACCTTCATATTTAAGAGATTTAACCTTGCCTAGCCTTACTATTTTGCCTTCACTTGTAAGATGATTGAGATAACGCCAAGGGAGAGGAAAATGAAGACGATACAATGCGAACAGACAATCACAGTCTATGTGGAAGCCACAAGTCACGACTGCAGACGACCTAGCGTCGTACATTGCTTGAAGGTAAAAGGTAAAGTGACGACTGCCCATTTAGTTTGCTTTACGTCACAACCAAACAAGCGTGAATTGACATTTATAAGACACCAATACGATTCGAATTTCAAATATCTTTATGAAGATAAATTGGCGCTTACATATTTTAAAGTTGGTATTTGAAATGCTATTCGGGTTAAACATTTCTCAACACTTGCGCCTATTTTTGACCCCCGACCCAAAAAGAGGGGTGTTATAAGTTTGACGTGTGTATCTGTGTATCTGTCTGTGGCATCGTAGCTCCTAAACTAATGAACCGATTTTAATTTAGTTTTTGTCGTTCGAAAGGTGGCTTGATCGAGAGTGTTCTTAGCTATAATCCACGAAAATCGGTTCAGCCGTTTGAAAGTTATCAGCTCTTTTCTAGTTACCTTCACTTGTCGGGTGTTATAAATTTTTAATTTACACTTGTTAAACTTATAATCTATGTTTTATAAAAGAGGCAAGTGGAAAAGTATCAGTAGAACATAGAAGTATTGCTCGCACAACTTTGGTCTATAGATGGAGTTAATAGAATTTTTAATTCCTAGCTCTTGTGCAATAAGATTGATATTCATATCTAAATTCTAAAATTTAATTAAATTTTTTCTACTCAAGTACCTATTGAAAGTTTCAGGCTTCTGTTATGTATGCCTACTAATGATCTAATTAATGATCTTTGAATTCATCGCTTATTATCTTTATGCTTATTCAATTTTATAGTTTGCATGCCGTTATTTATGTTTCTCGTTTCTATTCTTTTCTTCATCAATCTTACACCTAGCATTGCAACTACATTCAAGAATTGGATTGGATCATAAATTGCTGCATATGCTAAAGAATCAATCACGTAGGCGAGATCCATCGATCACTACGCAACATTCCATTATATCTTATGACTTCCTACTATTCCATTTCAATAATCATATTCACTTGGATGTCGCCAGAAGCACAAGAGTTATACAACTTTATAACAAGTTCT
Source organism: Maniola jurtina (assembly GCF_905333055.1). Lineage (NCBI taxonomy): Eukaryota > Metazoa > Arthropoda > Insecta > Lepidoptera > Nymphalidae > Maniola > Maniola jurtina. The sequence continues at coordinate 11,003,970 of NC_060032.1, forward strand.
GCGAGTTGATTAGGCAAATATGAATCAGGTTTGTTTAGCGCCAGTTTTACCTAAGAATAAAACCAAGGTTGAGTGGTAGAGCCCTTATTGGGATAAATCCGTACTTAGTATCTACATGTATGTTATTTTAATATGTTTTTTCCTGTCACAAAATATATATCTATAAAGAAACTAAACAAGTATCATACTTACTAAATTGCAATAAACTTGCCGACTTTGACTAAACCAAGAATAGAGACAAGAGACCTAAGTATATTGTCTTATTCAACTTCTTTCTAGATCAAAATAACTTAACCATGGTCTATTAATTACTCTTTATATGCGTTTAATAAGATTTGTATCTACCTTTTTTGAGGAAAAGAGGAAAAAAACATTACCATTTGCAATTATTCAATTTTTTCACGTTATTAAAATGCAGATTGGTTAAAATGTAAGCTGTATTTAAACAAAACCTTGCTAGCACAATTAGTTTAACGTTGTAGCATTATGAAACTTTAATTAAGATATTTAAAATAATGTTTGTCTTAGTTACACTTTATTATTATTTTATTTAAAAGTAAGGCAGAAATAGGTAATTTGTGTCATTTAGTTTTCGAAACGACAGGCAATTTTGTAAAACTAATTCTTGGAAAATTGTTATCAGAATCCGCAACCACAATGAGTAAAATTCTACGATTTACCTGTGTAGTTTTATATAGCTGCGTTTAACTATAAGTCCCTATAAGACCTCAAACTTACTTTGTGGTTATAAAATTACTTACACTTTATCAGTCATTTTTCTTTTCTTTTGTATAAGTAGTTTTTTAGTTTTTTTTTGTACAAGTAGTTTTTTTTTTTAATTTTCCTTTGTCTCTATATCTACTCGTACCTATTTAAGTTGTTAAAGTTATCTTGGAGTATATGTTGATTAGGAACAACGCGACAGGTCGAGATGGCAATCACGTCATGCGTCACGTCCGCGTTTTCCCGCATCGTACTAGAGATATTTTGTAAAAAATCTCTTTCATTTTTAGTGGCTTTGCCTCGGCTCGGCGCTATGCCAATTGTGTCATCTATACCTATTATTTCCACACGCCCAGCTCATGTGGAATGTAAATAAATAAGTAGGTATGTTAATTAAAAAGTTATACAATATTCTAATTATTCAAATGTCAATTTATTTTTCAAAGCGTGTGTGTGTCCACATGGTCCACATCGTATTAACGGACGAAAGTGGTGTTAAAAAGTCAGATTGAATTGTATTTGAATAAATTAATATTTAATAGAAATTAAGTATTCAATACTAGATAATGACGCGACCTTTACCGCGTTAGTTTCGGTTTTAAATCCCATGGGAACTCTTAGATGTTCCTAGATTACAAGTGTAAATTAAAAATTTATAACACCCCCGACGATCCAAAGTATCTGAGTTTTCCAAAACATCATTTTCAAATAAATAATTATGTATTTAGGCAACGTCCATCTTGACAGCTTGACATTTGTCTATTGACATAATATTATGAACCTAACGGTTATCTAGCCTTCTTTTCTGCAAGAAAACTAGAAAAGAGCTCATAACTCTTAAACGGCTGAACCAATTTTTTTAGATTATAGCTAAGAACACTCTCGATTAAGCGACCTTTCAAACAGAAAAAACTAAATTAAAATCGGTTCATTCGTTTAGGCGCTACGATGCCACAGACAGATACACAGATACACCGATACACAGATACACAGACACACAGATACACACGTCAAACTTATAACACCCCTCTTTTTGGGTCGGGGGTTAAAAAGAAGCCTAGTATAGTAGTAGAAGGACTAGGTATGTCCTTTCCCGGGTTGTAATCTATCTATGTGTCTTTTGTTTAAATCGGTTAAGCGAATCAATCGGAATCGCTTAAGTGAAAAGCTAGCAAACCGACACACTTTCGCATTTATCATATTAATTATATTATTTATTTATATTTTAAAAATGTCAAGATTTCATCACATCGATGTCGACGTTTCAAGTCGTAGACCGCTTAAAAAATTGTTGTAAAGTTTTAAACGGTAGGAAACTATCTAACCGCAAACCAAGACGATGTCAAGTACATAAATAAATTATTCGTATCTCTTGGACCACAGCCTAGCAATCAGACAGTTTATAAAGAAACGTCCTTGATATAGAACAACAGAAGCGCCTTGCTTGTCAGCGTCGGAATAGTGTTTAAACACAGTAGAAGAAGAAATTAAGCCAATAAATCAACATGGCCTCTTTAAAACGCGAAAGTTTGTGTGTATGGATGGATGTATGGATGTTTGTTACTCTTTCACGCCAAAACTACTGGACGGATTTGGCTGATAATGGAGATAGATTATACCCTGGATTAACAAATAGGCTACTTTTTATCCCGGAAAATCAATGAGTTTCTACGGGATTTTTAAAAACTTATATCCACGGGAACGAAGTCGCGGGTATCAGCTAGTTGTATATAATAACTTTGACTTAATAATCGTGTTTTACACTGTATGATCGATATAACTTTATGATCGATATAACTCTATGATCGATATAACTGTACGATCGCTAAACTATGCTAAGATGCCACAATGCCTTCAAACAGAGAGCGTGCCAGTTAACAAAGGTCGCAGGTTGTAATCTCTGTCGCCTACGTAGTTTCGTTGCAATCTTGCGGTTCAGCCATTTCTTTCAAGACATCGCAAGATTACCTTTGTCTCTACTTAGGTACCTTATTGTAGGTGACAACAGACAGACAACAAAGCGAGAGAGAAGCTTTTATGCCATAAAAGATAAGCTTAGCTCTCGTTTTGTTAATGTTGTCATCAAAATTTTGGTAATTTACGTGTCCGTATCAGATCGTATCTTCAATCTTAATCCATAGGATGCATAGCATCAACTGTTAGACCAAATCAGACAGAGACGCGCAACGCAGCGCACATTGGCAGAACCGTCATCATCAACCCACCACCGCCGGTCCACTACTGAGAACGGGGTCTTCCCACAGGTTCTCAAAACTCAAGTGAAAATATCAGTAAGACTCGACACAACTCTACTTCCTCTGTTGGCGCTGGCCCTGGGACCTTTAGGTGGCATTTTGGCCGCTGTAGTCTGACAGACTGAACGAGTTGTCCTTCTAAATATAATATATTTGGTACATCAATAAAAAAGGTACCTATCTAATCAGGCTCTATTATTCATACTTATTAAAACAAGTTCTTTATTTTCATAGAAACGCAAAATATTATGGAGCTAAAGTATAACAATTAAAAATACCAATTCTTTACGATAATTTTTAAAAAATTGAAATAATGACCGTTTAAATGAATTAAAAACGCTCATTTATAATTCTTATGTCAGAGTTATTTCTGAACTTAATCTATTTATCTCGTAACTAGCTGATAAGAGGCACATTTTAGGTAGACTATTATTATTAGGTGCATACAATTATTTTGTAAAAATCAAAAATAATGACCGTTTAAATGAATTTAAAACGCTCATTTATAATTCTAATGTCAGAATTATTTCTGGACTAAATCTATTTATCTTTGCTCGTAACTTAGTTTATAGAAACGCAAAATATTATGTAGCTAAAGTATAAAAATTAAAAATACCAATATTTTACCATTATTTTGTAAAAATTAAAATAATGACCGTTTAAATGAATTTAAAACGCTCATTTATTGTCAGAGTTATTTCTGGACTAAATCTATTTATCTCGTAACGAGCTGATAAGAGGTTGACTATATTATTATTCGGTGCATAGGTAGGTACTTAATACTTATGTTTTAAGGTGAAGCGCGTCGGCGATACGCGATACTAAGTATCGTGTGGTTGCATGCAAAGTACCGCGCGACGCGTCAAAGCAGTGCACAAGTGTCAGAGTCGCCTATTCCGATCGCGCGTCTCGGTCACGTATAAAAAAGTCTACCTTTGTACCACTTCGAAATAGCCATGATAACACTGAAGTTATGTTTCAGGAGACACTCAAATAGGTTGACATAGAATTTTTTTTTTAAAGAAAAACAGAATATAAATATTTTTATTCAAATAAACTTTTACAAGAACTTTTGAATCGTCAAATACATCTACCACTGGTTCGGAATGTCTTTCCTAGAAAAACCAGCAAGAAACTCGGAGGTTGCTCTTTTTAAAGATCCGATTTACAATATTATGCCATGACATAGAATATTAGTACTAAGCCATGAATACAAGTGGATAGGTAATTGCAAGTTGCAACCCTGCGCATTGTTGGAGGCAAATCCACTCTCTTTTATCATTTACATAATCTTCGGTTGAGCAAACAATATGCTTATTTCAGGAGCATATTTATAACAGCTTTTTTTAACTTGTGTAAACCCAAGTCTACAAATCATTGCGAAATATAAGAGTAGGTAAGTACGTGAATAGCATTAATTTAATATTTAATCCATACTATTTATATTATAAATGCGAAAGTGTGGCTGTCTGTTTGTCTATCTGTCTGTCTGTCTGTCTGCTATCTTTTCACGGCCCAACAGTGTAACCGATTCGGACGAAATTTGGTACAGGGTTAGCTTATATCCCGGGGACAGGCTACTTTTTATTCATATATCAGACAGTTCCCACGGGATCTATAAAAATCTAAATCCACGCGGACGAAGACGCGGGCATCCTCTAGTATCAAATAAAGCAAATCAAATTTTTGAAAAAATGCCAAAAACAGTTAGGTCATTGTTAGGTATTAAGTTCGTGATGTTTGCACCGCACTTTTTGTGTTTTATTGTGATACTTGGCACTTCCTGTAAGAAGCATCAATTTGCCGCGGTATCACAGCGGACACAGGCCGTCGACCTTCGTCGCGCCTCTGATTCATTTGCTCGGTGGTTTAACTTCTCAGAATCCTCATCACAGCCTTATAATTTGAAAATGCATTTACTAAAATATTTTATTATTTCGGTATTTATAGGGTCCCGTATCTCCAAAGGAAAAAAGTTGTCCGTCTGTCGCTATGTCTATCTGTCTTATTGTCTGTCTATCTATCTGTCAAGACCCGTCAGGGAAATCAAAGCCTATAAGGTACTTCACGTTGACCTAGACTCATAATATTTGGCAGGTAACAATGTCTTACAGCATAAGTACAGCATAAAAATCCGAAAAACGTGGATAGGTGGTTAGGTACACCACAAAATAAAAGTGTTATTTCTTGTACGATGATGGTACGGAACCCTTCGTGTACGAGTCCGACTCGCATTTCACCGGTTTTTTGACTGAAACTAGAAATAGGTCCGTGAAACACAGAAGTCCCGCCTTCTTAAAACTTCTAACGATATGTCGATTATGTGTACATCACTTATACTATACTATAAGATTATGAAGAAGAAAAATTTAATATTAACTTAATATTATAAAGAAGAAAAATTAGTTTTTTATTGGTTTGTAATCGATAAACTCTGAAACAACTGAAACGATTTTAAATACTTCAACTATTATAAACGTTATCCAGAAGTAACATAGGCTAGGTAAGTACCTATTAGTATTACTTATAAAAAACTGTGTAAAATAATTTTGCCCTTATTGTTTGCCTTAGTCAACAGTAAATTGATAGGTACTTGTTGTTTCAACACTCATTACAACGTTTGCAGTATGCCTGTCGCAAAATAATGTGAGGGCAATTGTGTCAATTGAAATACATTTGCAGCGAAATCCATGCAAATGTACCCAAGGACAATCTCGGAGCAAAAACACATTTTGAATACGTTGAACGTTAAATGGGTGCCCAACTGTTATACGGCTTACAAATGAATTGGTAACAGTGCAATTGATTATACGGGACAAGATTGTCTGACTCGCAAAATTGTTTAAGAGTTCTGTGACCCTCAATTTAAACACTGACTGAAATTAAGTACTGGTAGGTACCTACTTATATTTTGTCTTTCACTTCCATACATATAGGTACCTAATAGCAATCTATACTTACTAATAAATAAAATTGAAGTGTCGTGTCTGTTTGAACGGGCTAATCTTCGGAATGGCTAAATCTATTTTGACGGGACTTTCACAGACAAGTAGAGGATTAACCAAAGACTAACATAGGCTACTTTTTAAACGACTTTGAATAATGGAGTTGTTTTTCTTCCTATGTACACTGATATCTCCGAGATTTCTGAACCGATTTGCGTATTTTTTTTTAATCGTTAAGGAAACTTTGCGACATTGTTCCATAAAAAATTTGGATTCCAACTCCTCAATCCTGATGCTGCAGGGGATCTGACTAATCCACGCAGGCGAAGCTGCGGGCATCATCTAGTATTATTATAAATACGTGTGTCTGTTTGTTCCTTTTCATTTCATTTTCACTTTTACATGCACTACCTATCTCAAGTTTCTAGACTCCAACGATTTGAAGATTTGTGCTTAATTTCAACAAACGAATAGTAATAAATTGAAATTACATCTATCACATACTATGCCAATCATTAAAATTGATCCATTCTTTTAATCTCCAGAGCGCCACGAAGGTATAAAATTAAAACAAACTTTCAAGCCAGGGAAAATAGTTTAAGGACTAACTTAACCTAATTACAATTTTAAATAAAAGACCAAGGTAATCAAAAACTTTAAACAAGGTAACTCACTAAGTATTCAAATCGGTCTACCGGTTTTTTTGTTCTTTTACAGCGTTCTAAAGACAAACATCTAGAGAACAAACAAGCATAAGTATAAAGACTGACAAACAGTCAGGTAATAGGTAATGGCAAAGCCTAATTAACGAATCGGCACCTCGAGCTAAAGAGCATCGTTATGGCTGCTAAGTTTGAAGGAGTCACTTGCACCTCAGTAAAATCCTAATAGGTATGCGTGGTCGGTAGTAAATATTTATGGCATTTGCAGAACGGTAAAATCCTCTCAGCGGATATCGACAAATAAAGACGTCCCGTTTTCATACGCTATTCAATAGGTCGAGCTGATGTAAAAGCTAATTCTGGCTTTAAGGATTAAACATACGTGACTGGAACTGTACGGCAAGACGTATGCGTGTACAGTTGGTTCACAGTTGGTTTATCAGGTAAAAAAAGTTCTGGACGTCAGTGAAGTGGATGTTATTAGTTCTGCTTGGGAAACGAAAGATTCACTGACGAGATCTGTCGCGATTTGCGAGGCCCTCCCTGCCTGTAGTGCCTTACTTCGTAGTTCGTAAAAAAAAATCGTTAAAAATACTCCATAACCAGATGTCTTCCCCAGGACACCGGGTATTTTAAGAGGCCCCCCCCCCCCCATTACAAAAAAAAGGACTTGCATTTGCAACGTTCCCGTCGCGTCGCTTGCCGCTTTCACGTATCCCGCGCGTTATGTGGTTTGTGGGCTTTAAACTCGCAACAATTTGAAAGCAATCCGCTACATCGCAAGTCAGTTTTATAAACAAAAGTTGGATGGAAGCCAAGTAGGTATGCATCACCATCACCTGTATTGTGTACCCTTGCGAATTCTACTTACAACGGAAGACAGCTCAATATTGTAATTGTTGTCAGGTGACAATTTTGCGAGTCATTACGGTGCTGCCCGTTCTTGGTTGTACGAATATTGTATAAATAAAATAAAACCCATACATTTTTCTTGCTATAAAAGGTATTCTTAGATGCTTCTGCTTGATTATTCGCAACTTATGATCAAACAATAAAATTCCGTGACTAATACCTAAGGGACGTGCAAGACCCGCTGTAAGAGAGTTGTCAGAGCCTAGGCGCCTTTCTCAGTACTGAAACTGCAAATGAAGTCAGTAGCATCGACAGAATAATGCCTGAGCAGAGGGCATTTCAGCGCACACAACTACTCACGTCATCAGCAGTTCCGCGATCCACCTAAGGCAGCTAAATCTGCCACATGCGTTTTCAGTATAGAAAAAATGCATGTGACTTTTGCTTTTTGTGTCTTCTCGGGTCATGCGCCTCTTGGTATGCAATCAGCCTTTGCCTTTAACGTATTCAAATATTTAACAGAATCAAAAGCAATCAGCATACGTTTGCATCTACATGAGATACTAAGAAAGAGTCATTTCCTATCACGAGTTTCTAAAGCAAAGCGTCCATAAGAAGTTAGCACATTCTCCATTACGATGCGCTTTTCAATTACTATCGCCGGTATAATCTATAAAGTAGACATTTCCTTCGCATCTCAATGGTGTAGTAAAAACCATTGCTGTCCACGTTCTTTCGATAAAGTACTATACAGCGCGCAATTTTATGAAATTATCTTGTCGGCAATAAGTGCTAAGACAACAAGACCGTCATGCGATAAAGGTAGGTAATGTAATAAATAAATAATGAGCGTTGTTTATTGAAGCAATGGGGCTTTAAAATGAGTCCACCGGATAGGGCTACCACGTGAAGAACTAGAAGGTACTGAGAAAACATTCACAAGTGTACTTACATCAAAAATGTATAACACCCCCGACAAGTGAAGATTACAGTAACTAGAAAAGAGCTGATAACTTTCAAACGGCTCAACCGATTTTCTTGGATTATAGCTAAGAACACTCTCGATCAAGCCACCTTTCAAATAAAAAAAAAACTAAATTAAAATCAGTTCATTAGTTTAGGAGCTACGATGCCACAGACAGATACACAGATACACACTTCAAACTTATAACACCCCTCTTTTTGGTTCGGGGGTTAGAAATCATTTATAGATACAAATAAAATAGAACCATTACAATACATATAAACATTAAAAAAAATGATAAACATGAACCATTTTAGATGAATCGTTCGCCATCATTAAAAGTACCAACAGGTGCAACCGGGATAATTCTGCATAGCTACGTAATATTAATTGGTTAAACTCAATGTCACCGTGAGTTTTTATTGCTGGTTATTATTTAATGGCATCCTACTTTTCAGTTTCGTAAGAACTAAATCATATTATTAACGTCAAGATTAATATCTTTTGTATCTCGACGATATCTAGAGATATTCACAATATTATGTAAAAAAGAAAAAAATATTCTTTCCTCTTGATCCAAAATTAATACCAGAGTGAAGATCTCTAAGAGTGAAAGGACTAATAGATTGATTGTAAATCTAACAAAAAGCGCGAGCTGATGGCAAAATGAAATTTAAAAAACAAACCGGTAGCAAAGCAAAAAAATCAAAATAACTGTCCAAAAACATGAGACGAAGAAAATGAGAAGAAAAATAGTACTCTATTTCTATTTCTTTTCTAGAGAAAGAAAATGCACTCAGGACAGAGTAGCCTAGTAAAATACTCTACAGAGGCCAATGTCCAGAAGAATTTAAAATTACGAGATATTATTGTTATCGGGATATACCTATAATCTTGAGGTGTATTTATTTAATAGGTAATATTTAAATGGGTTATGGTTTTAATGAAAGTTTCGCATAAATCGGTTGATTGGTATTTTAGTGATGTGTGCGCAAATAAAAATAAACAAACTAAGTATAAAAATTGTTTATAATGGAACAGCCTAGACTACAGAAAGATCAAAAAGGTTATTTAAATGAAGACACGTCTTGGTGACCCTACTGCTAACGTCTCAATGCCCTTGAAGACGGCGTCACCCGACTTGCCATATTGAACAGCATTGTCTATTGAATTGAAATTGTGAAGCAATCGGAAATGTTAATGCTTCAATCGTCACGCTATCGATTAGTTTGGAGTTATGAATTAATTACTTACACCGTAGCAATGTAATGTTGTGTATTTTCTTGCTTTACAAATAGAGTATCATTTGTTTGAGTACCATTTTCAATTAAGTAATATCTAGTTATAATTTGATATTGTTCCTTATGTTATTAATGTTCTTGCATATTGTATTTACCTTTAAGTGCCTTTTTCAATATCAGTTTACATTAACAGGGCTCTCTCCGTCACTCGTTTCATACAATCGTAGTTCCAATTTCATTTGAATACTAAGCAACCAAAGTCCATGAAATTTTGCAGACATATTCTAGAAACTAATATCTGTGTCTGTGGTGTTTTAGATTTTTAAGACCGCGTAACTTGGAAACCGAATATTTTAACAGAAATCTGGAAAACCACAGACATAGATATTAGTTTCTAGAATATGTCTGCAAAATTTCATGGACTTTGGTTGCTTAATATTTAAATGAAATTGGAACTACGATTGGATGAAACGAGTGACGGAGAGAGCCCTCTTAACATACAGTAGCTTAATCAGGTTTTTTTCAATTAACGTTGGCTTTACATGAGTACATGGAGCCTTACGAAGTGATAAATGATAATTCTAAGCTGAAAACATTTTCATTAATCACTTAAAGTAAAGCAATCTTTATTTTTTTACCTGCGAATGATTTTCTATCAAGGCTTTATGTTATTTCATATTAAATAAGCGATATTGTAGTCTACGAAGACAAGTTTGAGAAAAGTTGTTGCAGATGTGGGATGCAGAATCTCACACTCAAGGAAATGAGTATTTAGATTTTCTTCATTACTAGTCGCTTCTTGTTCTCTATTACGGCCTATATTCGTAATTCACATGTTCAGTTGGAGACATTTAAAATTGTAAACACCTAAAGGCATTCAGTAAGTACGACGTGCATGTCACCACGTTCACTTTGAATCTAGATGCATTCTCTTAATACCATCACGAGCTGTTCTCAACCTAATATAAATGGCCTTATTAGCTCCCTATCGGTTATTAAGCAGATGCTGATTTTAGGGTTCTGTATTGTATCTATCACTTATATTGAGTGTCTGTATATATCACCTACGAAAACTCATCTTATTATTTTGTTCAAACAAATTATTCGGTACGTTAGAGAAGATAATATACCTAAATTTAAATTATTTGAATATTTAAATCATAGAAATACAATTTTAGAGAAGAGATTTAACAAGTTTTAAGAGCAAAAAGACAAAGCCTTTTATTTGAAATACGTACAACAAACTTAAAACAAACTAAGCAGTATTTTTATCATCTCCTCAGCTTTCTTGCCTCCATTCTTTAACTTTTTAAAACAAGAGCCTTTAACTAAATAAATATAAATATCTAATACAAAGTAATCCGATCTCCGAAATCAGAACCCTTTCTAAAAGGTTCTGATTCGGTCTTGACTAGTATTAATATACGTACCTGTGCACAATACCTCCATGACGCATGCTCTAAGCTAAACTTATAATGGTATGTATGAATCACGCTTTTTCCTTTTTAACCAACCCTGGGAATTCCCACGGTTATATAGGAGTCGATATCAAGTTCGAAGCAAAACTTATTTTAATGACCGTTTGTTTTTATGCGAATTCGTATTACTTTTTTGTGCGGTGGTAAGAAACGGCCATAGAGTCGGTGTTTGTCTGTTATAGATCATTAATTATCGGCGGAAATTCTTCAGTCACTCGAAATATAGCTACAATCGTTAACGTTAACGATTATTTAATCGTTTAAAATAGAACTTCAACCAAATTGTAGGTATGCTTTCACGGTTAACGAAGGCATTGATCCTTCAAATACTTTACTCATTCTACACATTTTGATTTATCAACACTGTTACAAAGTCCGTTACCAAATTAATCTCAGACTATAACTCTAATATCTACAACACAGAAATAAGAGCAATTTCAATACTTAATTCCATTTTTAATGCTTATTTTTCAATCTGATTTCATTTCAAGTATAAAAATATACTGAGGTACGATGTCTTTATCACAATCAATATGATTATTATCTTTCTCATCAAAGCCATCGTTTGCATTCAACACTATTAGAATTGATAATGAACAAGGATATTTTCCTAGAATGTCTGAATTACCAGGAACATACTAATATTATGTATGCAGTATAAACCTATGTAAGTAGGTACTGCGTAATACAGAAACTTGGTCCTTGTTCATAAGTGACTGTTGATAAAACGTTGTGTATGTGATCCACAGAGATACAGAATTATTGGTTGAAGAAATTTTAATGTATGCCGTTTAAATCTTAGCAGAGGTTTTATCAAGTTGATAACGTGGTATAAAGTAGGATACTATCAGAGAGAGGTTCTATCTCGTAGGTGAATGTATCTTGTGCTAATATTGTTTTAATACTTAATTGGGTAACAGGATAAAATATTTGTTGAAGGATAAACTTGTTTCAAACATTGTTTTTATTACATGTAGCGTACAGATAACTGTTTTTTTAAATAGCACTATTGTTAACTTTAGACATATTATAATGTAAGTACATGATCATTGTCATTTACCAAATAATTCGTTTGAGGTTATGGTTTTAATAAAACATTTAGTTTGGTTGTCTGAAAGATATCTCTATTCCTATCCAGCGATAAACTTCCCAAAATACATCTTCCACCTAAATTGCTATAGGTCTTACTGAATCTCTGCTCTTTGTTGATCTAGTGAACAGTGACAGTACTCCCATTCATTCGTTCATCACTTCTAAAAGCATTCTCAATTACTCATTTACATCCTATATTATGTTCATGTAAAATTTTGCTTCGCAGGCAGAGATCATTGAGAATATGAATAAGGAAACGTGTCTATTTTACATGTCTCATTGAATTGCCATGTTCACTGAAAGCCCATTTAGCCTACTAAGTATGGTTCCCACGATACAAGTACAAATTTAAACGTTGGAACTAACTTAATTAACACTGATTAAGGAAACAACCACATTAGCACTCCTCAACGTCCAGGAAGTGAACGGGACCTCATTTGAATGCCTGAGTTGGCTCGGAACCAAACACTATACGTTCTTGCCACTTCAATCTGTTTCAGAACTGTAAGGGGGGAAGAATTTTTATACTTGCTTGATTAATTTTGCAAAGATTTTTTAAATCTGTTTGGCTTTATAGCTACTGCTCATATTTTACCTGCATTTATATTATATTGTAAAGCTTTGGCCAAAAGCGATGCGAAGAGGTACGTAGATGCCTTACATTATCATAAGAATAAGCAGATTTATACGCTTAATTTTTTTACATTTCTGTAATTTATTTTTCTAATTCACTATTCATTAGAAAAATAATTTACAGAAACAAAAAAATTAATAAAGCAAAGCTTTTTATTAAAACGCGCTGTACTAAAAAATAAAAACCTGACAAGTACACTTACTCATGGAAAAAAAAGAATCCCATTTCCTGCCATTCCTGCCATATTCCATCAAAGAGTTCCAATTTCCACCTCACAGAGCGTTCAATGGTACCATAGTCATCTATACCTAACTAGTCAGGCAAACTCCATGTTTTTGAAAATTTTCAACAATCGGACAATTGGAAGTAACCAAAAAATCAATTACCCACCCATTTCAGGGGAATGATAACATATGAACAAAACGTGAACCTAATATGGCTTTTAGTTAAACCGGATATGCAAATGATACTCAACGTGTTTAATTTTTCTTTTAGATCCAAGTCCAAGGATAAAGAGAGGATAAGAGAGTAGGTACATATTAAAAATAATTTTGAATCTATTAATGTTGAATGAATTTGTAATAATAATAATTAGAATATTATATATTTATAATGGTATGTCAAGATTGTATTCATGACTATGTTATTGTATTATTGCATACCGAAAGGTAGAATTTGGAGCACCTAACAATAATAGTTTTAAGATCTGTAAACTAACCCAAATTCGCAATAAAGATTATTGAATTGAATTGAATTGAAGATTAATAAATAGGACCTACTATATCTCTCGAATAGTTGTTACACATTCAAAAAACTCACACGGAATGATAACAAGTACTCAATGATTACAGAATACAGTGATTACAAGTATTACGTTCGTCGTTATTCAATTGAACTGGAAACGAATGCCAATATTAATATCATACAGTAGTTTTCTTGTAATCGAGTCTTTGCAATAGGTCTTCATAGGGGCCTTTTGTGGCATTATAGTCTCTATACCCTAGGGCCTAGGCTTAACAAGCGGAAGTGTGTGAGTACCACTGCTGGTACTCGGTATTGCATTGTACTTGCTGTTATTGTCTTTAATCGTCTATAGCAAGTACCTAGTCAATAGTGCCCAGTGGAATGACTACTTGGAACCCGACCTGTCAGTCCCGTTATCCAGAACTATCGCTTCAGAAATGCAATAAAAAGTGTCGCCTTGGTGCCTGACCAAGTATAATAACAACAGCGTGACAGACTCACAAAAGGACCAATAAATAATTAATATTAACCTAGGCCTTTTAATGTGCTTTCAAAGGCTTTGGATATAGTATGCATCGTTGGAGTGCTGTACCTCATTTTGCGATCGGTTCTCGAGCGTTTGATTAAAGAAGAATAACTGGTCAGTTAATTTATTTGAGTACAGCTAAAAGTTATTTAAGAGCAGGAAATAATCTGCACTATAATTGATGTATTCGTACTTATCTTATTTTATGATGCAAGATGTTTAACGGTTCTCAAGCATTTGATTAAACAATAATAGACTCTTAATTCATTTTCGATTTGCTCAGTAATTACAGCTAATATTTAAAATTAGAGATCAGGAGACATCCAAGGCTGGAGATAGTGATGTTTTGCAACTTTGATGCACTTTCTTATCTCATTTTTCGATGCAAGACGTTTAACGGTTTTCAAGCGTTTGATTAAATTGATTAAATAAAAATTACGAGTCTCAATGAAATCTTGCTCAGTAACTCTTAATTACAGATAAAACTCAAAATTTGAGAGCAGGCGTATATGCACCGTAATTGCACTTGCTTTATTTTACGATACAAGACGTTTAACGGTTCTCAAACGTTTGATTAAACAAGAAAAGAATTACGAGTCATTTATATCATGCACAGTAATTACAGCGAAAACTAAAAATTTGAGAGCAATTTAAAAGTAATTTCGCTACTAAATTGCTCACTTGGAATAAGTTTCGTAAACATTGAAGGGTCATTCACACCTTTTCAAGTAAACATATGACCATCAGAAGGCTGAGCGGAAGTGTTGAAGAACATTAAGTAATTAGCGAGGAGTGGCTCCGAGTACTTGCGCATGTAATCCAAGTCCTCGTTTTCTATCGCTTTCTGCTAACAAGACTTAGCAAGATTAAAAGTACAGTGGATCATTGGATAAAGTTCATGTAGTAGGTACGTCACACTGAAAAAAGTGGATTAATGTAATCATTTTATGGGTATGGGCTGCAGGCAAACCTTTTACATAAAATTAAGTACCTACCTAGTACACCTATTGTCTTTTTAAAAATTTGGCTGGAGATTAAAAATAAATTCCATCAAGTTTTTGCTATGCTGTTCATAATAATTCTTAGAAGATACGCGGACATGACTTGCATGATTTTGGCTGGTACTCGTAAGTCAGAAAGAAGCCCCAAACTCTTAAAACATAATAACATAATTTCAAATACTCAAAATGTATAAAAAATTTAGTATCACAATAGCGAATATCCTACGAATATTATAAACGCGAAAGTTTGTATGTATGTATGTATGGATGTTTGTTACTGGATTTGGTTGTGGAGTGGAGATAGATTATACGGTAGATTAATACATAGGCTACTTTTTATCCCGGAAAATCAATGAGTTCCCACGGGATTTTTAAAAAACTATATCCACGGGAACGAAGTCGCGGGCATCAGCCAGTAATACCAATATATTTAACAAAATTGATGACGAACTGATGCAATGGCTGGAAAAGGACGCAGTCTGGCGACATTTGCGTCTCTTGGGACCGGCTCGAGCTGAATAAGAGGCAACTGTGCCTTTAGTGTAAGTTTGCAAGTCTCTACAACTATTATTGATTTCGTGGGTCGAAATAAATTAACGAATAACCTAACAAATTCCAATTAAAACCCCAAAAAACACATAATATAATAGTAATATTCAAATATCAAAGTTATTAAGTATGGTTTTCAAATTATGGTCTTCCTAAACTCGCAAAATTTTCAATATGGGGCCAGTAGCTATCAGTTTAGTGAGTGTGAAAAAACAAAGGTCCTGGATTCCTATATATTGTAATTTGTAGTTCATTGAAAAAACTGATTTACAGAGAATGCTGCCTGTAAGTCCGTAGCTATTTCGAGGCAATCCTAAACTCAACCGTCGTACCAAATTGTATTCAGACCCAAACCAATGCTAAAATAAAGTTGACTAGATTGGCCCAATTCGTTGGCGATGCAAACTTGGCTTGGCAATACTAGAGATCTCATTAACCTGGTTTCACGGATGATTAGGATAAATGAAGCGAAACATATTCAGTTACTAGTATTGATGTTGTTAATTATTGTGTGTGATGTATTTACGTATGTCAATATAATTTTTCAAGCATGTCTACGGCGACAGGCGATCGACGGTTAAAATAGTTAACAAAGCATGTCTACAAGGTCAAAACGATCATTGTTATTTTCTGAATATTGTTAACCGTTTACTAAGTGCGCTAATGATACCTACATGAAGTTTATTTAGACTTTAGAGTGAAATGAATTCACACCTTCTACAGCACAACTACCTATTCAACTAGCATGTTTATCTCCAACAATACTTTAATGATCTTTTTCAAACGCACGACATTCGCTCGTTGGTACTTGGGTATTTAGATTAATGTTGGTCATTTGAACAATAAATAATCCGTGTTCTTTATTTGAATCACCATTCTACAAAACAAAGCAATTGGCACTTTCTAATAGTAAGTCAACTTGGCAGTGTGGGATTGTAAAAAAATCTCATTTCTGAAAATTTATGTAACTAAATTAATTATATGTATTATAATCTAAATCAGGCAATTTATTGGTCCGTAAATACTCAATGATTTTATTTAAGAGTGCTCTTCACATTCGCCTCGAGTCCAGCGTGAGAGCTTGCAATTGCAATCAATATTTTACAGGGGGGCATATCAAGAGCGAGGTGCAGAACAACGCGAATCAGCATTCGGTATAACGTTAATTTTCTGATAATTACTTAATAATTTTTGAACAAACTAAAGACATTTTAAATTATTATTAAGTTTCCCTTAAATCTATTATGGTTTCGTAATTTTATAGTTTCTTGCATGATTTATTTACGCAACAAATCGCCTCAAAATTTGGCTAATAGAGATGGTTGAAGATGTTTTTATCTTTTAAAATAAATTGCATTTACTGTTTCAGGGTATAGATAATAGAGAGATAAATCGATATCTGGATTTGTTTAAGATCTAGATTCTTGAATAACAAATAATAGGCGTAATATGTTTTATGAACAACCGCCTCACAGGGGCAACCTTTTCAAAACAATATTTTATTTTGAATCACAATTGAATCAAATATGTATTCAGAAAAGGTTTTGAAAAAGATTTTAACAATAATTGTGCAAGTGCGTGCTGGAGCTGCGTCAATAATCCAGCACGCATACGTGGCTGTGTGCACAAGTTTTAAAATAAGTTATGGCTAATTCCCAGTTTTACTGGGTGCCGTGGAATGTAGTCGGTGCATTGTTCAGTTATCTAAACACCATAAACCGGCGAACAGTACTATATAAGAAACTATTGACCGGCCGGTTATGCCTTTACGATAAACGCTTAGCTTACAGCCTTACAACTTAACCATACCGCATTCTTTTAAAATTGTCTTTAATTATGTGCACGCTTGCACGTTGAAAATTTTTAACAGTTTAATAGCAGGTCTAGGTAGAACATTAGCTTTTGATGTACATTGCGCACATATGGTTCTTTAATCACATATTAATATGTATTGCTTAATAATGTAATATAATATTTCTTCTAAACTAAGTACTAAATTGCAACTCTTGTAACTTATCTAGATAAAACTACACTTATAACAGATCTACAATCAGATTTTATAAGTGTCTTAGAAATTCACTATCACTCTGGACGAAGATTGTGAAATCGTTGCTACAGTATAGTTAATCATAATTATTATGCGACATGTAGATTGTACCTACAAGAAGTAAATATTGATTTAAGTTCGGTTTTAAAGACGTTGTATGATCCGTCATTATTCACCTTCTGGGATAATTTATTTTGCACTTGCATTTGTGTCTTTCTTTTTCTGCAATTTGTACGCATATGTGGGAATAACATGTGACCCCCGCAATGAGTGTAACCGCTTCGACTAAAGATTAAGTACCTACCTAGTTTAGAACATTTAAAATATATAATCTAATTTGAATTTGTCCTGTAATTAGATAAGGTTTCTTAGCTTCATGTTTTATTGTAACATTTTCAATAAAAAAAAGATCTTAAAAGTTTTGTCTTATTTTAACACAAACCATTTGGCTTTACCGGATAATTGAATGCATGAAAAATTGAATGCTAAGAAACTTTAAACTAAGCTTCGATAAAAAAAATCTTTGAGTGGTTGTAAGCTTAGTGTCGTTGGAAATAATTAATCTTGGAGGTTTTTTGTTTTACAATCAAGTCACCATTTAAAATGTAATTTTAAGCTGGATCGTACTTAATAAAGCTTTAAAAATGCCCTTATCACAAGTGATTTTACTGCACGCAATACTGAGCACATATTATATGCGCACATATTATATGAAACAACATTTTGAATATTATGCGTCGTTAAAGATGCAGTTGCTAACATGTGGAGGGATCGTTTATAATGTTATTTGCCCTCGTCTGAGGGAAAGGGTTCATCGACCACTATAACATGAACTTTTAAATCGCTCAATTCATTTTAATTTGGTCTGAGCTTCAAAGCTCACTTTTATGTTGGTTTAAATTTTGAATTGTATTAACTACTTACATTTTAGAGGCAGTTTTTTCAAAGTGGCCAAATGTCCTTCTTTTTTGCAAAGTATACCTTCAGGCTCCCCTTTAAAGCTGAAGAGAGTTTTACCGTTCAATGAGATATTTTTCAATGCAGACAGTTGAAAACTTACCAGGTATTGTTACCCTGTTTGCAGTTTCCAGTACTTAAGTAACTATAGATACTTTTCCTATACAATTCACATATTTAGAGTCCGTCTGGTCGGTGGTGCGTATGTACCTACCGGTATATTGATTTGAACAGCGACAGAGGGGGCGTGATTCGTCCGTGGCGGTATACCTACCTACTACGTTAGCTGCTATATCGTGTTAAAACGTCGTGTCGTTAAAATTCATAACACCATTTTTTACGTAAACTGCAGCTGCTAATGTCTCATCAAATGCTGCTGGCTATAAACATTCAAATTTTATAGACATAACGCAAACAGATTTCACTTATTTTCTTCTTCAAAAGAACATTGATTTCGAAATTGAGTAGTTCCTATGACCATAAAAGCCACGGCGTCGGAAACAATTAACTCACGGACGTTACCGTAAAATATTTCATAAAAGTCCATGATGATACCAAATGATATGTCAACATTTCGCAAGCATTGTGGAGCGAACGTGTCAGCTCAACCATTATATGGATGGGTCTTTTAGATGTCTCGCAAAGATTGCGCTGTTTCACCAATCTCAAACATCATCTGGGTAACGAAATGTTCCACCTCGCATTTTGGAACAGTAACATTTTTTACGGTCATATATTTAGCAGGTTAATTTAAACCGTCTAAAACACCACCGGCATCTTTACAACGTAAACCAGTAGATACGTTCATATCTAATGATGGCTATAGGGTTGTACATTATTCAGCTAAATCTAGCGCAATAATCGTTAATTTGGAAGTATCTACTAGTATAATAGTCGTAGAATAAGGATTTGAGAGTGTGTCTGCTAAAACTTTAAAAAATCACGTGGTATTCAGAGACAGCTTACTTAGAGGAGTTGTAATTTGTCATGTTTACTATGACAAGTTTGATTAAAGTTTACTGTTTACCAAAATACCAAAAGCTCTACAGTCTACAAACTACATGCCTTCGAAAGTATGGAAATCTGACAACGAATAATCAGAATTTTCGCTTTCGCTTGGATTGTTAGCGTGTTTCGAGAACCTATTATCGCTGCTCATTAGCATAAAACGTTGAAAAATTGCATTGCTGTACTCGAAACAGCATCCAGACATGAGCAAGCTTAGAAAATGATAGCTGTGGTTGATGATAACATCGTCAAACATCCAACGGATAACTTACCGGAGTGCTATGTTTATTTCTCCTTCTGCGGATGATCCAAGAGGGCATTTGCGAGGACGAGCCAGGATGCACACTATCGTGTTGCACGTTAAAAATAGTGGCACTCTCCGAAAATAACGCTATAACAGCGATGTTATGCACTTGTGTTGCGAGATTGCAAGTGGCTGTGATCCGCTCGTGTTTGTACGTCGGCACACAGGCGCCCCGGGTGGCGGTGCGCGGTGAACTGTTGGCACTAGGTACCTACTTGTGTGTTCGGGTAGGATAGGAAGCACACAACGCGCTTCGGGACGAGGGACTGTGAAAGGGCCACAACCCGACGCCCGCCGTTTTTTGTGCCCATCTAATATTAGCAACAAACACCCGTCTGGCTTACTTCTTCGAAAGGAGTGAATTACGCTTTGTTGCGTATGTGCCAAAGTCGAATATGTGATGTGATGCCGATGAAAGTAAAACCGATAATTGCTAATACTTAGACGATTTTAATAGTTGACGGGTAGGTACAACTTTTAAGCTTCGGACATGTTTCGTAATTGTATTATACTCTCGAATTAGATTCTTATCGAGTATCGACTAGGTAAGTAGGTATTTACCGGAGTGCCTTTAATAAATAATTAATTGCTCGTATCTAATCTATCTGATCAGATTTTAACAGACCTGTAACAGATTCAGAGAATAGGTAGATACTAGATAGGTGTATCTAGTCTAGTACCTAGGCAAGAACTTAGGTAAGTATAGCACAGCTTTTGAATAATCCTCATAAAAAAATATTACATCTACCTACCCTTCCTATCTTCCTCATCTGCTACTTGTATTTTCGACATAGACTTCTATGATTCAATTCCTGGATCGTTGATTTTGAATTTTGAACATAGGTACCTATCGGTAGTTGATAATTAATTTATTGCAGCTGTTGTCGATTTCTTAAATTGATTTGAGTTGGGGGATTCTTATAAGACTTCAAACCACTGCTGTTCCTTACTTATCACATTGGATAGCTCAAGTGATAGCAATGGGTGAGATGCTACCTACGTAGAAGCCAATTTAGAGTCTGAAATCTGAAACATCCTTACCTCTTAATAATTTTACCTCTATTAGTATAAAAGTATAGATTTTACTTTTATATAGATTAAATATTCACTTCTGTCGGCACTCGGCAACCCCAAACTCCCCACTGAATGCAATTTTTCTTACTTAGGTACCCAAAAACTTTATGGATTTACACTGCTTTGGAATTGGAAGAATGAACCTATGAATGGTGGAATGTACCTACCTACCCCATTTTCCCACTTTCAAGATTTTCAGAAATATTGGATTTTCAAAACTAGATAATAGATGATTAAATTCACCCTGATAAAATGCATTGGACTATTATTTTGTCCTGCGTTCTGACTGTATCTATATGCGTAAGTACTGTAGGTACGTAGGCCAGCAATCAAGCTTCCGGGAGTCTGGTTCGCACAAGGAAGCAACGTAATATGTGTAATAGAAGACGAATTACACAATTTCCTGGGCAGACTATACGGGCACCCATTCTGGTTCAACCTCTGATTACTTTATTTGGCCTGCTCTCAGAATTTATCGGTTTATGGCTTTAGATTGAGGCTTCTACAACTTCAACTTTATAGATACAGTTCAGTTTTGTAGAGGCACAATTAACGTTTAAATTATTAATCTATCGTGGTATGTGAGTCGTCCTTCTACGTGGTTTCCGGTTTCAACGCAATATTTGATAACAATATCCGAATGATTTCTATTAGCATCATTCACAACTTTTTACGTTGACAACAATATTATGTTATCGTTACATAGTCCTACTACGATTACGCATCTTCCGTTTGTGGTCATGTATTGTGCCTATTACATTGTTGAATTATTGATACATGACATCTTTAGTATTATAATCTTCTCTCAGCTCTTCTTCTAAAATTCACATTTAGACTCTATTATAAGAATCATGTCATGGAAAAACTGCTTCTAAAGTGTGACCACTTTGCAAAATGTGGTGTGTTCGTGTGGTTGAAGGTCATGGTCAGTGTTACTCGAGGTTAGAGTTCCGTATCTCTAGAGAAAAAAGGAGCCCCTATGGACTCACTTGGTTGTCTGTCTGTCTGTCTATCGTCAAGACCCGTCAAGGGAATCCAAAACTATAGGGTACTTCCCGTTGACCTAGAATCCAATAGATCTACACTTAGAATAGTAGGTAGGTAAAGAGAAGTACCGTGAATTTGTGATTACATCTTTAAAAAGAAAGTTTTCTTGTACGATGGTACGGTAGTCGGAACCCCTCGTATGCATGTCCGACTCGCACTTGACAGGTTTTTTTTTCGAACTATGTGCCCAGCCCATTGCCAACAACTTCAGTTTTTGTGCCCATTCTAATCCGTTTAGCTATGTCGGTTACTCAAGTTCTCCTGCGGATCTCCTATATCTGATTTGGTAACGTAGAGAAACTCCAAGCACGTAGCTGCTGTGGAAGCTCTCTCCATCACTTGCTGAGAATTGAGAAAAGGTGCACAGAAAGCTCGCATAGTAGATAAATTCGTCACTTATCCTACTTTTTAATGACCTTACCATACTTTTTCATTATAGTGAAGCGTGGGAATACATAAATGTCGAAATGAATTATTGCAGTCCACAATCCACAACTTGCGGATGGGTTCTTGCTTACGAAATAGATAACATATACTTAGAATTGAGAATTGTAGACTATCAAAGTTTAATTATATTAATTTCACAATACGTTATGGAAATATGACTTTAATGATATTGCTCTGCTTTCAAAAGCAGGCGACACTCGTCAAGTCATTCTCAATTACATTTAAAAATTTATATTCATGAATGTGCTACGAAAGTTATTTGCAACTTATTTTTAGCAAAAGGGTCTTGGACTGTACCTACTATACTCGTAATATCGTAATAAAATGATGTGATGTTTTGTAATGAATTCTAGTCCCAAAAATTACCACTAGTCTATACAAAATAAGTATATTGAATAAGTTTTCGAAAAATACTACGTAAGTAGGTAGTTGGGCAATCTTTATAAATGCTTTATAATAATATTATGTGCCTACACTTTATTTCTAACTAATCAGAAAGGCCTTAAGTCTAGGACCGTATCTATAGTATAGCTTTATCGGTTTTATTATTTTTGACTCTCAAGGATATTACTTAATTTAAATTTATTTTTAAAAAAATGTTTAGTATTTTACCTTGCCTATAAGAGAGTTAATTAATAATTATTTCAGAGTATATCCCAGTGAATAACCTAGAAAGAGCTTAATAGTTGGTACCTATTGCTTTATAAAATATTGTAGACTTTATTTTCTACCAACACAGCTTTATTAATAGTCTCTATTCGATTTAAATTAACTATATACTTTTATGATAGAAAATAATAGTGTCGGTCATGTTCATTGACTTATGATCATTATTGGGTTTGCTTTACAGTGGTCTTAATAATAATAAACGAGCCTGTTTTTATTATAACAGGAATAATAAAATACTTAGCACTAAAAATAAGATATTTAGTTTATTAATTAATAAATAGCCTTTAGTTACATTAAGCCTATTATTAATAATAGGTAACTCGTTTGTTTTTCCAAGAAAATGTCTAACGAAATGGAGCCACTAACCATATATATCATTCTTCTCAAGCCTTTTATGATTGTAACAAGAATATAAGTCGTAATAAGAGAGTTATTCTTACACATAAAGTAAGTAGGTAAGTAGATATTATATTATTATGGCATCATAAGTAATAACGAGCGTGATTAAGCTACTGGGTATCTAACTAGCTAAAGTACCTATGTAATGTGTTTGTAAAAGCTCGAACTACGGTAAATCCTAGGATTTTCCAGACACGAGTTCCGAACACTTCTGTCACCCTATACCACAGTATATCCTTTCAAACAAAAAAAAAATTCCAAATCGGTCCGGGGTTTGAGTAATCGGGGAACATACATAAAAAAAAATTAAAAAAAAAGATTCTAACGAATTGAGAACCTCCTCCTTTTTTGGAAGTTGGTTAAAACCTTAGAATTTACTAAGCAAATGCTGGAGAAAGTCCAAAAACTGTTTGGGATTTTACAATAGACTTGGTAAATCTTAGGATTTACTGCAAAAACCTAGACTTTAACTTAGCTTAGGTTTTTACAGTAGTATAATATTGTAGGTTATAGACTGGTAGTTTACCTACCTACTATAACACCTTAATTAATTACTATTACCCTATTTTGTGGTATTACCTACTGCAGTCTTGAATGAATGACTGGAGTACTAAGCAGATTCTTCTATAACTTATCATTTAAGTAGTACTTATAACTGTTTACACAAACGGCACACTATGGCTTTTCCTACGTGTAAAATTACAAAACCTTTTTCCTTTGAAAAATAATATCTTCTGTCTACCTATTTATTTATCCTCGGTCAAAGTTCTTATGACCAGCGGTGGGGTGGTAATTGTAGTACCTACGAGTATGTAGCTACGGTCAAAGCCTCCCAACAGTCAGACCAGACCAGACAGAGTCAATAATAATTTAGAAATTACTAGCTGATTCGCCCCGGCTTCGCTCGGGTGGAATTCTAAAAATACTATACCTACTTATACATACTTATAGTAAAACTTGAAAAATGATGGACTTTTATACAAAAACTCCCTAAAGATAAAATTTCAAAAATCCTGAAACACCTATTTCTTAATTTTAACTGATCGCCTAAATACCCATTTTGATGGATAGGTATAACTTCAAAAATAATCGGTTTTCATGCAAAATTTCATCCCTTGTTTACATCGATTTTTTCCAAAAATCCTTTCTTATATGCTATCCTTTCTTATATCCTTATATGGCTGCCTATGCCATAAAAGGAACTTAATTTTATTTCAAGTTTTTCACTCCAGCGATCGCTACGCGTTGATAGATCAGTCAGTCAGTCAAGACAAGTCTTTTATTATGTAAGTCTTTAATTATAAAAGATAAATTCTCCAAAACCAACCTGGGAATCGAACCCAGGGCCTATCACTATCACTTATAAAACCACAATCTTCACTGTACCAGGGAGATTGTCGTTGCTAGCAACTAAGCTCTAAATCTGGTAGATGGGTAGGTAGTTAGGTACTGACTGATTTACATCACCTTCGTCAGTGAAGCGTAAATGCTGGGTGTAAACTATTCCTAACTATTAGTTGAGAACCTAAGTAGCTTAGTGCTATTAGAGTCACCTGAGACATAACATATCTGGTTACAGGATAAGCCCATTTACTTAAGTGTCTTTTGGCACTTAAGATTACCGTAACCATCAGTTCCTGTTTCTTTTATTTTTTTAAACATATAAAATCTAAGTGTAACTTAAGATTCCTTTAACTACATCTGCATAAAGACCGATCGCCGCCGCCGCATGTAAGTAGCTACGCTCTTGGCCTGTCAAATGGCTTCGACCGAAGTTCGGTTTATGTACGTGATAAAGAGAACCTAGATAAGAAGCCTCAAGTTTCTAGAGATAGAGACCCAGTGATTTGAGTCAAGTACGTTGATGATATACAGAGAGAGCCAGCCAGGGCCAGACCATCGTAATTTTATAAAAGCTGAAAGTTCCTCTGCGTATGCTCCCAACACAGGGAAGAACGATCAGCGACTACGAAGTTGGATCATGGTGGCGTTGGGAGAAAACAGGTAAAAAAGGTGTAAAAATCTTACGTCAAAGTGTAATTTTTTTTATACCTTGCATGACGTAATTTCTTACTAATCCGAAAAAATATGAAAAAAATCACACTTTATATTTTGACGTAAGATATTTTACACCTTTTTTACCCATTATCTCCCAATGCCACCATGATCCAAACTTTATAGTCGCTAATCTTTCTTCCTTGTGTTTGGGGACAATATGCAGAGAAACTTTTAGCTTTTATAAAATAACGAAGGTCTGGCCCTCGCGGGCTCTTAGTCCAAAACGTCAATCAGTCATTTTATATTTTACGGTTACCTAATGTGTTTTAAAAGGTTTTACTTTTAGTACTATTATAGGTGTACCACTCTGTTCTTTTACTTGGGCAAGTAGGTGGTACAGTTCTACCAAATCAGTTTAGATCTAAAGATTAAAGTTGTTGCAATGCATGTGTTAATAATAATTTTAATTGGTTTGTTGCTGTTTATTGTGTAACTAAATGTCAAATCGTAAAAGTGAACGGTCTTCAATAAAAATAAATTAGGCAGGTATGTAAGAACCTAAGTAGTCATAATACTTCGTTTTACTATTATCTGCGGTAGTAAATAATTGATTAGAACAAATAGCTTATTATTGGGTACCCATTTACGTATTTTATTTTTATATCCGTCTTTACTAGTAACTTTTATTGCTAATAATAATTAGAAACATAGTATAGGTATTGTTGGCAACACCTCGTTCTCACGTTCGGTGTTGCTTGGTGTTGGTGGTTATGCTGTGGTCGTGACGTCAGAGCCCCCTCCATCGAGACGAAAAAGATGGCGCTAGGGCGAGGACGTGGCGTGGAACGACAAGCCTCAGTTGCTGTTTGCGCTCCGACCGATTTACATTGCATTATACGGGTTGATTTTACTATCTGAGAGTTTAATTGTTAACATCAGAAGTGTGTAGTAACTTACGCTTTGAGGAAAAATCGGTCGAAACGCAAACGTATTTTTCCACCTAGAGGTCTTCAAGTGCCAGGACACCGTCGGCCGCGATGGAAACGTAATAAGGTATCTCGTAAAGATACCGAAACTGTGAGTACTTTGAATAATTATTAAAGATTAAGTGAATATGGTTTAAATAACTAAATCGTATTCTCAAACTTTTGTATAGTCAGGTGAGATAATTCGTTACTAAACTAAGTTGAAGGTATCAGCTAAAAGTCTGGCACGATTTAATATTGCGTACAGTCTATAAGTGGTCCTCGTGGGAATAGTGATCGGTAAACGAAATTGTCTTTTAGTTCCAAATTCAAAGGAATATGTTTTTAAAATGGTTAACTTTTAGTTTGTTCGAATTTTATTTTGGAACTAAATGTTATATTCACGTTTGTCTCAACTTTTTTTTTCGAACAAAATATTATTTAAATTATAGTGGGTCAATTATTATATAGTAGCATCAGTAATATACGTCCTTAGAAGATAATAATTTAAAAACGTGTGACGATTGAGCTAGTTACTTACATAGAAGTTTTTATAATAAAAATATTAAACATGTGGGTAGTATACGTGACGAACAAGTTAAAATGTTATAGTGGTAGTGGTAAAAGTAATCGAAGAATGTCTTAGGTTAGTCAAACTTCACAAGTGAAATGTTAGCTCAGATATAAATCATGATAACCAATCCCGAACTCGTATACTGAAATGAAATGAAATTTATTTATTTGCTGAATATCAGTTGTTGAGTTCAAAATTATAACTAAGTAGCGACCTTCATATTCTACTTCATAAGCATGCAAATATTTAATACTCATCAGGAATAATCCGTACAAATAATCCTGATGAGACCAAAAAGTGAATTAATTTCTATGGTAACATGTCTCTTAATTAAATGTCAATATTAATATTATAATAATAAGTTATTATATTAATTGTAAGTAAATTTTACATAATATATGGGGTTAAAAAGTGTATATTTTTGATACATGTCACGAGGCGTTTATGGATACCGGAAGTAGTTGTCCGCGCATATCAAAATCGTTAGTAAAGGGATTTCAGTTTAAAAACATTTATTTATCAATAAAGAGCATACCAGTCTTTTAGATATCAGGAATTACAGCTATTTACATTTACAATGGTAGGTACTTACGCACATGATATCAAGTATCCATTTTAGTACTTCATATTATCTACATTGAATAATTGTGTGGGTAAGTAATAACATCCATACGTTTAGAATACTAGTTTTTAGGGAAGTTTTCGTAATTGTTCTTCTTTTAAAGCATAATTGGGAGTGTATATATCCTGTTATTATTTTCCTGATAGGAATACAAGTTTGAAGCGCGTACGAGTGACTTATATTTAGAATTTTCGTATCTTTATAGAGGTAATTCTTTATTCTTTCTTTATTTGCATTTATGTCTTACATCATAAATAAAAAAATATCATAATATTACAACATGAAGCCCCGTTGGGGCGTTGCAAAGTAAAACATATGTAAATAATCAAAGGTAATATTACAATTCTTATGAAATATGAAATATGAATAGCAAAAATTATGAATTAATTATACGGTCATTAAATAAAAATAAAATAAAAAGGTCACATATAAATAAAGATTATGGGAGTTTTCAAATTATGTCCTATTATAACTAATCAGACTAAAAAAAAAAGTACTTACAAATAAAAAGTGGTTAACAAAGTTATTACAATCTTCTTATATCGTATTATCATATTATTGAAGTATATTCATTCAATAGTTCATGCACACTGTAGTAACATTTTTGGATTAGCCATTTTTTTTTAGTTTTGTTTAAATATTGTTTCTTTGTTTCATCTGTTATTATTGCTATACAGGTTATTTAAATCAGTAAATATTTAAAAAAGAGCCTTTGTTGCAGTTTTAAATAAGTACTGTACAGGTTTACCTTAGTGCTACCTTAGTAAATAATCAATTAGATAGATAATAACTTTAAATTATTACAGTAAAGATTATTTACGTATGAAGTTTTAGTTTTGTTTTTTTTTATATTCTGCGTGCTCATCGACATAGGCATCCCCTTTTCGATATACTATTCAATATACAATAGAATAGAATAGACTAGACTAGAATAGAATATGATATAATAATTCAAGTAAACTTTTACAAATGCTTTTGAATCGTCAAAATAATTTACCATGCATTACAATATGATGTTTGACTAGATCGTTATAATATTAGGGCGTACTTTTGGCATACAAGATGAATAATTTTACGTAAGGTTTCTATTTAAAGATAAAGCTGAATTTTTTTGTTGATACAAGGGTTTTTAGCAGAATTACAAAAAGGTAATAAAAAAATGTGTTAACATTCCTTTTGATTCAATTGCGTTAAGCGAATTTATTTTTACGTTATAGGTATGTACCTATTGGGTACTAGGGAGTAATAACTTGCTTGGACGGAATGTAACAGAGTGATCCGATTTGGTTTATCCCCGAGAAAAGTAATGTAATAGTAGTAGACTCGTGTACACATTGACCTCTGAAAGCATTTTAGCTATTTTTTGTCCATCCAAACAGAGAACCGTTTTGTATACATGTACAAGTCGATTAGATTGAACTAGAACGAAGGTAAAAGGATTGCACATTATATTTTAATAAAATAGACACAGACAGACTAGTAACGATGAAAGTAATATTTCTCTTCAGAGTTAGAACTATTGCCTTAGTCTGTTCAATTCAAAAGTTTTGTTGCATTTGATGTGTACCTGCTTCAAAAACAAATAATAATTACGGATTGTGGTGTGTATAATATGATAATGAAGCTTTATTTAGATTGTAAAGTCATAGTATATCATTAATAATGCAAATTAGAATAATATTTAAAAAAAAAATAACTATGATTTATGTTGGTAGTTAATACCTAATATTACAAATTTGGGTAAAAGCTTCACATTTGCGTTGAACAAAGAAATATTCTTGTCCGGATAGCTAAGTGGGTATTATTAACTTGAGAAATTCTCATTTAAAAGATTACAATAGGAGGGTAGACAAATGCAACATTTTTATGCTCTCAGCTGCAATTCTGTGCTATAATCAGGACAGGCCGAAAATAATAAAGAGTGACAGTAAGAGTATATTGTGCGAATAGAAATATTAGATAGCATACAGTGGCAGTAGATGAATTCCCTGCGTGAATGGACAGATGAATGAGTTAAAAAGAAAGTCTTGGTTTTGGCAGTGGCATGCATCGGTGTCGCTCATAATCCATGACTCTCTGTTTATCATTTTTAATTAGCCTAATAATTATTTGAGATAGCGTAATTAATATTTGCATATATGGAATATGAAATACCAATTATTATTATTGTTTGATACTAGAGTAATTCATGAATTAAAATAGTTTGTGGGTTATAAAATTATATTTGGTGACCAACCCTCGTAATTAATAATGCAGTGAACTAGTGAAATCATTAATATAACTGCAGTTAAGATATTGATTAGTTTAAAAAGTGATAGTTTTAGTATGATAATAATTATTTAAAGTTAACTTTGATAGCACCAGCTTTACAATCAAATGATCCGTTTATAATAATAAAGCATTGATAGTTAAAATAAAATGGATGAGATCAAATATGATTCTTATGAGATCAAATACCTTGTATTATGGTGAACTAGGCACCGGTGATCCCTTGCGTGGATGCGCGGTAGATAAAGATAGTGTGGTGATTGCATACGTGGATGAATAGTGTCGGAGCACTGTGTGGGTGCACGATGCTATGGCATTGAGTATGTGTTCAGAATTTAGTAAAGAATTTTGAGATTTAGTAAAGAGGTATGATCTGATTTTAATCGTGAGTGCTAATGCATTGCTTCTTTAAAGAATATTCATGGAGTATTAAAAACCGTGTTGGCAAGGCTACCTTGTGTATTATGTTGAGTAATCTATTTAAAATTAAGTATGTATAGCAACATAATTGATACAGCGAGCCGTGATAAAATTTTGGAAGATTAATTAGTGGGAATATTGTACCATGAATATAAAATATCACATTGGAATACGATGCTTAAACTTGAAGGCGAACTTGGTACGCTTAAGTGAGTGAAATGCTCTTTAAGTGCAAGTGGTCTTCAAGTGATCTTCTACGATGCTTGACCTTGATGGCGAACTTGGTACGCTTAAGTGAGTGAAATGCTCTTTAAGTGCAAGTAGTCTTCAAGTGGTCTTCTATAATGCTTAGAACTTGATGGCGAACTTGGTACGCTTAAGTGAGCGAAATGCTCTTTAAGTGCAAGTGGTCTTCAAGTGGTCTTCTATGATGCTTGGAACTTGAAGGTGAACTTGGTACACTTAAGTGAGCGAAATGTTCTTTAAGTGCAAGTGGTCTTCACCAACTTGGTACGCTTAAGTGAGCGAAATGTTCTTTAAGTGCAAGTGGTCTTGACCAACTTGCTGCATTTAAGTGAGCGAAACGCTCTTTAAGTGCAGTTGGTTTTCAACTACGACAAATCTGGTCCCCTAAGTGTGGCAAAGTCCCTTTAGATGCGGTTGTTTTGTTCTTTAAATTGAAAGCTGTTGTTGTGATGAGTGATAACGAATGGACAATATTCCTGGATCTTACGAGTACATAGTGGAGGTGTCTTGTTAAGTTGCGAGCTGTCGTATGATTGTGAAGTGATAAGTGACAATGAATGGGCAATATTCCTTAGGAAGTTAGGAAGGATCCTTACAAGTAGGTAATGTGAATCAGGTGTTAACGGTTGTTTATTTTGCAGTAATTTTATCCCGACTCGTGGGGTGCCCGGGGCGGGCACCATGCAGCATGGCCGTGTTGGCAACACCTCGTTCTCACGTTCGGTGTTGCTTGGTGTTGGTGGTTATGCTGTGGTCGTGACGTCAGAGCCCCCTCCATCGAGACGAAAAAGATGGCGCTAGGGCGAGGACGTGGCGTGGAACGACAAGCCTCAGTTGCTGTTTGCGCTCCGACCGATTTACATTGCATTATACGGGTTGATTTTACTATCTGAGAGTTTAATTGTTAACAGTATGTCTTTTATTAGTAAAAACTCTTTCGTTTCGGCTTGTACATACCTACGTAATATTAAAAGGTACCTTAGTAAAGGTAACTTAGTATAGAATGGTAGAGTAGTAGCTCCAAATTGGTAGATACTCCTCGAGCTGGTATGGCGATGGAGATGGTAGCAAACCCTTAAATACTTCTCAATGGTTAACCTTAGAGTAGGTAAGTCCATCGAGTCAACTCGGAGCCTACCTAATATTACTGTTTTAGTTTTTTAATCGTCATCAGCCACATCACTAATCATCACCAAAGTGTGCAACGCATCTTTCAGATAACACCACGGTCGAAAATAACACCCCCGACAAGTGAAGGTTAGAGTAACTAGAAAAGAGCTTTTAACAGCTTTCAAACGGCTGAACCGATTTTCTTGGATTATAGCTAAGAACACTCTCGATCAAGCCGCCTTTCAAACAAAATGAACTAAATTAAAATCGGTCATTAGTTTAGGAGCTACGGTGCCACAGACAGACACACAGATACACACTTAAATCTTATAACACCCCTCTTATTGGGTCGGGGGTTAATAAATCACATTGAATAAATCATTCATTCACATACACACTAACTTTCGCCTTTATAATATTAGTGTGAAGTGTGATAGATACCTTTTGCTTTTGTGGAAATAAAGGAACCAACTAAGTACTTAATTCACTTTTTAACCGACTTCCAAAAAAGGAGGAGGTACTCAATTCGTCGGAATCTTTTTTTTCATTTTGTATACATGCCTACCTAAGTACCTACTGACATCATCTTGGCCAGCTTATCCGCTGTTTACTCGTATACTAGCGTAAAACGATTACGCTAAAACCCGTGATGAGGCCATTATTGTAAATTGCAATGACCGTCTTAGTCATCAAACCATGGAAGTTTTATTCGATAAAAAATCTTTACAAAAAGATTTATGTAAAGTCCTCAACTTCCTTCAATTTTGTCATTGTATTAACCACCTAATAGGTGTTTACTTGTAGGTAGGTATTAGCAAATAAGTAGGTACTGTAATTTGTCCTTAATATTTCTCGCATGAAAATATTTTTTTCTGATGGTTTTCCAGTATTGTGCAATTCGAAACAGTTTGTCTTATGAACTGAACATCCGTGATAACAACCAGTTTTTTTACAGAACGAATACCGAAATCATTAATACCAGTAATTGGTACATTCCAATAAGTTCTTAGCTTAGGTTTAGTCACACTAATATTATAAAGGAGAAAGTTTGTATGTGTGTGTGTGTGTTTGTGTGTGTATGTTTGTTACTCCTTCACGCAAAAACTACTGGACGGATTGGGCTGAAATTTAGAATGGAGATAGATTATACCCTGGATTAGCACATAGGCTACTGTTTATCCCGGAAAATCAAAGAGTTCCCACGGGAATTTTATAAAACCTACATCCACGCGAACGAAGTCGTGGGCATCAGATAGTAATAAATAAATTAAAAAACCTTTTATTAACGATTGAAAAATATGGAAGAAATGACTTCCATGTTTTATCTTTTGACCATTTTTGACCGTCCTAGACACATTAATCTAAGACTCGCGTCTACAATGTACAGGTTCTACACACTATAAGACGTACACGACTCATTATTATTATTTTGCGGAAAAAATACACATTCGTAAGAAGCGTGAGATCATCCATGATCCACGTATTATCTCTTTGATAGCACGCATTGCGTGACGGCTCCTAGGCCTTCCATGTCACGATTGCTAACTCCGATATTCGTGGTATGGTGTTACGTCATGTTTTCATTTTAATGATGGGTAATCTTGAAGAAAAAAAAACTGATTTTAGGAACCCACAGTAGGAACCCATGCTGCAAGCAGTGGCGTGCTCTCCATACATGTATAAAAGCACTGCATACCCTAAAAAAAATTATTCGTAATATTGAATTGTCCTATTTTGTATTTACTAAGTACCGAAGAACTTTCAATATTTTTTATCAATTTGATTATGTACACCTTAAGGTTTAGATATAGATCGATTAAAAGCTAAATCGGTCGTCTAATGGCCGACCTACCTTGCTGGGTTTCTCGTCTACCTGTACTGTAAGTAGGTATTAGTTATTAACTCTTGGAGTTTTTTCAAAGGTTTCAACCTTTCGACATTTATTATTATTATTATTATTTACTACCTGACCCACCCCGGCTTTTCTCGGGTGTAATTTTTGAAAATCCTTTCCTAGTTGGGGTTGTTATACAAACGTTGAACCACAGATCATCTGTGTGTTGAACCAAGTCGGTAAATGGATGGGTGATCGACTTTGGAGGTTTGGAGGAGAATTTAGCGTCCGTGTTTCCTGGTTACTCTCACATCTTATACTTAGGAACCTAAACCTAAGATTCAAAATCATACTTCAAATTTATTTTAGTTGAAACTAACTTGATACAATCTTTCCAAAAAAAAAAGAATAGCCGAAATCAGTTAAGATTTGATTATCGACAAAAAATGTATCTCTTGTCCCGAAAGAAAATTATTGTTTATTGAGATGAAAAATGTTCTTTTTAATCAAAAAAAACTATATAAATCACTATATCAAACTACAGATAATATATTATAAAGCCGTTCAATTGTTTTAGCGGACAGATAAACTCATCATTTTATATTTATTATGAGTCGATATTAGGATTTAACTAAGCCTGTTTAATTCGCAGAAAAGGTTAGGACAGCCTATAAGATAAATTGACGGATAAGATACTCGTAAAATACATCCATGGTAAAATATAATCTGTGTAAGATCACGGATGACTTTGCCCTTTTCTTAGTATAAAAACGTACTAATAATAGGCCTTCACAATGAATTTCGAGTGGTTTTCCCTGATGACAAGTAAATTGCAGTCGACTTCTGAGTAGCTATAGATAATTTGGTCAGGTGAATGCACTAGTACGTCGGTATTACTTTAGTAATTAATTACACACTTCTACACAGCTAACTACTGAAGTACCTATACCTATTTAATTGAGATTTTTAGAGTTCCGTACCTCAAAAGGAAAAACGGAACCCTTATAGGATCACTTTGTTGTCAATCTGCCTGTTTGTCCGTCCGTCCGTCCGTCGTGTCTGTCAAGAAAACCTATATACTTCCCGTTGACCTAGAATCATGAAATTTTGTAGGTAGCTACGTCTTATAGCACAAGTACAGGAATAGATCTGAAAACCGCGAATTTGTGGTTATATCAGTTAAAAAAAATTAAAATGTGTTTCAATTTTCAAAATAAGATAACTATACCAAGTGGTATCATATGAAAGGGCTTACCTGTACATCCTAAAACAGATTTTTATTTATTTTTATGTATAATAAAAAAAATACCCGAGTACGGAACCCTCAGTGCGCGAATCTGACTCGCACTTGGCCGGTTTTAACAATAATTTTTCTTCGGTGGCGATTATCATCATGAAGATCGCGTATCGTATGATGATCATACGATACGCGACTCAACGTCCACTCACAGTCTTCCGACTGTGAGTGGACGTTTTGCATAGATTTTTCTAATTTTTTGCATAGTTTCCACTGGAATAGTTATATTAGAATGAACCTAGATTAGGATTTATCCTATCTAAGAAGTTTATTTTTAAAACAAGAACAAAACAAATAATTAATATCAGAGCTTCTTGATAAAGATCTCAATGAAAAGAGCAACTGACTCTTCGCAGTAGAGATTTTGAACCGGTGAGATTATACTAGCGGCACGCTATGATGGCCGGTTTGACGTTTGTCCGCTCATGAAGTTCCGTATTAATTGATAACGACTTTGAAGGAAATAATTGTATTACTTTATTGACGATAGTGATGTGCAGAGATTCATAAATTTTATCGAATGTAGTTTTAGGTTTAGGACTCAAAATTTATTTATTAAATTGATTTCTTAAATGTATACAAGTGTAGAAAAATCAGTTTGCACCATTTAAGGGGTGAATGTACTTGTGAATATGAACAATTTTCACTATGTGGACAAACCTCTGAAATCGCAAAAAAATATCAATAAATTTTTAAAAATGGAATCTAATACGATCGTCACATAGGATCGCTGGCTAGCACAACTACTACCTCCGGCAAACTCGCGTCAATGCTCAATGCAAAACAAAGCAGTTTCGAATTGACGTTGCTTCGAAAAGTATAAACTGTCAGTGCAATGCGATTGTGATATAGTTTTGACCTGGCTTTGGATTTCAAATATTGATACTGCATTACTGTTGACCCTTGCTCGTTAATTTGGACTCTGTTCAAGCCCTTTGTTGTGGATTTCGTCGATATGACCGAACGTACGCAGAGAACTGTTCTAAATAGTCAGACACGTGAGTTCGTAATACGCCTTCGTAACTATTTCGATCGTGAAGCTCAAAATGGAGGGCCAATTTTACCTATAACGTCAGTGGTTGAACGCGTAGCTGATGCGCTTAATATTGGACAACGAACTGTTAGACGGATAACTAAAAAAAAATATGGCGAGACTGGCACAGAAGAAAATAAACTTCACACACCAAAAAAGAGAAAACGAGCAAAACCAGTCGTAGGCATCGATAGCTTTGATGCCGATGCTATCCGAAGACATGTTTACGGCTACTATTTACAGAAGGAGTATCCAACAAGAAAAAAGTTGGTGCATTCACTGAAGGAAGCTGGATTATTCTTCGGTGGGGAAAGTTCTTTAACGAAGATTTTGAAGACCATTGGATTTCGATACAAAAAATGTAACAAACGCAAAATATTGATGGAAAGATTTGATATAGCGATGGCAAGGTATACTTTTTTACGGCAAGTGAAAGAAATCAAAAATTGGCAAAATGTTGTGTTCTTGGATGAAACATGGCTTAATGCTAACCATACTGTAGGCCGTTCTTGGAACGATGACACAGCAGCATCTACTTCCAAAGTTCCTGTAGGAAAAGGATCGCGACTTATAATTTGTCACACCGGAACCATCAACGGGTTTGTCGAAGGTTCTCTCATGGCTTTTGCGTCAAAAACCACTGGAGACTATCATGAAGACATGAATGGAGAAAAGTTTACTGAATGGTCTACCTCAATGTTGTGTAGCCTCCCTGAACCATCTATTATAATTATGGACAACGCCCCATACCACTCGATGCAAATTGACAAGCCACCTGCCCAATCCCAAAAGAAAGCTGATATCGTCGCATGGCTTCGTAAAAATGGCGTAGATGCAAACATGAATATGTTAAAAGCGGAATTAGTACGTCTTTTAAAAGAAAACAAACCAACCAAGATCCGATACGTCATTGACGAAATAGCATTAGAACATGGGCATAGAGTTATACGGTTACCGCCTTACCATTGTGAGTATAATGCGATTGAGTTGGTGTGGGCTCAAATTAAGGGATATGCTGCAAGACACAATACAGAACCCCCATTTACCACAAAAAAAATGCTAAAATTATTAGAAGAAGCTTGTGAACATGTGACTAAAGGAGACTGGGAAAAGGTTGTGAATAGAACTGTTAAATTAATAAGGGAAGATTATGAAAGAGATGTGAAAATAGATAATATTATAGAAAACGAACATATAATTATTAATGTATGTGATGATAGCAGTGACGACAGTGAAAATAGTAGTATGGACGAATCTGATTAATTATGGCCTTTTGTGGCACCTTTTTTGGTATCTTTTGTATTCATATGTTTCTTGTGTGCATATAAAGTATGTATATTCATTTTCGTTCAAATATTCAGTTCGTTCAAATAAATTAAATAAATATATACATTTTTGTTTTATTAAACCTATTTAATCAGGTACAAAAACAAAACTTAATTGTTTTTTGTTCGAGAATAAATTGACATTCCACATCACTATTGTAATGTGTCAAACCGGCCATCATAGCGTGCCGCTAGTGTAGTCTCAAATAGTCCCATAGTTTAGAAATGTTTTGAATTTCTTGAACAATTTAGTTCTTACCCAGGCTCTTTTTAAAGTTCCTAAGTATACCTGAATATATATGTACATAATTAGTATAGTAGTAGGTAACGTAGTATTAGAATATTATTGTAATTAGAGTTTTTGAGATGGAAACGGAAAGTCAAAACAGCGTTTGAGCTGTGCTTTTGCATCCATTGGGTTACCGATATCAACTAAAACGCCGACTCTCAGTTTTCAAAGTTTGTCAAGGATATTATAATCGATTTGAAACTATGGACTATCGAGCTACTGCTTGTATGTGACAGGTCGAGATGACAATCGGTGTGGGGACGCCTTGCACACCCACACAGGCTCCGCGCTAACCCGGTGCGGGAGAGCGTGGGTGACGTGCGGGTGTGCGGGGCATCCCCTCGCCTCATACCCCGATTGCCATCCCGACCTGTCGCGTTCTATAGTTTAGATTGGCAACGATGTCACTTGATCCAGCCATCCCAGTCCCCACATTATTATGATATTGAGTATCACATTATCAGTTCACGCATATTTACGCGGAACGTGTGCTCATGAAATGCGATCCGACGCATACAGACCTACATTACTCAGGTAATATGTTGTTCAAAGGCGTTATTTGATCAGCCAAGGTGTTTTGATTGAAGGCCCCCGATGACTTCCTCGCTATTTCATTCAAAGCTAATTGCTTTACAGTTTACTAGCTTTGGTCTGTTTTGCTTCATGGTTTCTGTTAGGTACGTTAAAAAATTTAAACGCAGGTGGCAACTGGCAACATTTGCGTTTGGTATCTACCTGCATACTGCTTAATATTATTAACCACTGAATAGATATATGTATATTCAGCGATTTTAACAGAGAAGATCCAATTATTGTAGAGCCAAGGAGAGATTTGGAGAGTTGGGACTTGGAGTCCAAGCATAAAGTCGTTGCTTGGTACCTACAATATTAATTCACAATGGACACTTCCTGAATTATAGATTCACATAGGCGGGCAGTAACCCTACAGCATCAGGATTAAGAGTTGGATTCAGAATTTTTTATGGGACCACCACAGAAACTTCTAAATGTCGATTAAAAAAATATTTTGTAAATCGGTCCAGGAACCTCGAAAAAATCGGTGCACAATGCACATTTTACATTCAAAAAAAAACACAGGGCGAATCTATGAGATAACAAATATGTCAGTGGGCCGAATTGAGAACCACCTACATTTTAGAAGTCGGTTAGAAAAGGCTGATAAACAAGCAGCTGTCACTTTTACCCATACGGTAAAATAGGTAGGCACATTTGTACTCTACTCACTCTACTCTGGTTTTGCACTCATTTTGTATCATATTTTTTTAGGTCAAATTAAATTAAGCTGTTTCCTAAATGTAACATACATAAAATTCATAGGTCCATCTCATGCACTTGCAGGGAGCATCTAACAAACTCAGATGTATGACGTTCATTGTAGACCGAAGCAGACCGAAGCTAATCTTGTATTACCTACCGAAAAAAAGCGGAATTTTGTAGCGCCGCACCCGCTATATCATATTATATACCTATGCTAGAGATGTTACAACACGATAGATTAGAATTGTGAGAATTGACTTACATGCTTTCTGAATTTTTGATTCTAATCGATGTGAAACAAAATAAACAAAACGTATCAGATTATTTCATGCGTTGGATAAATAAGTAAGGAATTGAAAGGTTTATAGAAACTACAATGAACTTAAAACGTTATTTATCTTTGATCTTTGTGAAATTTGGCAATTTAGCAGTGGGCGGTTGTTATAGATTAGCTAAGTACATATTCGTAAAATTGATTTTACTATTTACTAGTAGATACACATTATTGCATACTTAGGTAAGTAATTTTTTCACAGCTCAGTCAATTCGCACATTGCCAGCTTGACCGTTCTTAGTAGTGAGCTGGCGATGAGTTGATTATAATGATGATATTGATGATCAGTTTTTGTTTTTAGTTTATCAAGATATATTTTTATTTATTTTTTATGTACCAAAATTGTAGTTACAAAGTTATAATAAATTAAGCTAAGTAATGCTTATCTCTAAACAGAGATTCTTCCAGCTTCCCGTTGCTGTTTGTGAGTAAGGTGCATTAATACGTGGAATAGGTCCTATGGTACTTACTATAAAATGATTAATACAAGATAATTATTTAAGAAAATATGATATCTAACTAAGACAAGAAAACTTAATTTGAAACTAATAGATAAAAATAACGAGTTCTTAAAATGTCGATTCGTCTATTCGAAACTAAGTAACATCCCTAACACCGAGACGACCTATCGAGGTTGTTCTCTGTGAGCAAAAAACTGTCCAGTTAGACGCCGGAGGCAACGAACTAAACGGGGACAGACCACGAAAAAAATTGGGAGACGAATAATGTGACCACGCAGATCACAATAATTGTTACCCACTATTGAGTACACATGTAATTGGATCAGACGGTGAACCGGTAAAAGCATTTTTTAAAGTGTTGCATGTTTCAATTAATGAAAACGAAATTTGATTTTGTCTCTCCTGATTTTAACCTCACATTTTTTGTTTTTTATTTTATTCTTATAAGTACAAGTAAGCCCTTGACTGCAATCTCACCTGATAGTAAGTGATGATGCAGTCTAAGATGGAAGCGAGCTAACCTGGAAGGCGTATAGCAGTTCTTATTAAACCCATACCCCTTTGGTGTCTACATGGCATCGCACCGGAACGTTAAATCGCTTGGCGGCACGGCTTTGCCGGTAGGGTGGTAACTAGCCACGGCCGAAGCCTCCCAACAGATAAAACACACAGTTGCTAGAGTGGCGACCTCTTACTAGGAAGGGCAGCGTTTGGCAGACATTGACATGAAACGGGTCACATAGAGAGCCGCTGGATTCTAGTGGCGCAAGAGCGTGACGTGTGGAAGTCCCTATAAGAGTAGGTACCCAATTTGAATAAATGACTTTGACTTTGACTTTGAGAGGCCTATGTCCAGCATTGGACGTCTATCTGTTCACACTGGAGATGATATTTACGAGTAGATTGGGTAATATATCTACTTAGTGCCTATTGCAACCACAAATGAATTAAACAACCTTCCTTGGCGCCACCTTTCCTTGGCGTGCCGATAATTAAGTTGACGCATCTATAACTGTATTAACAATTAAGTGTTACAAATGCAACAAAATCATGTACTTACTTACCTATTGTTCACTAAGAGAAATTATATTTAATGATACACTTCCAGCGTATTCGAAGACGTTATGTTATGAAATAGTGAACGGTAGTGCTTTGTCGTGCTTCGTTCATATTTGATTCTAATCGCTGCAATTACTTAATGGTCCATCTTGAATTGTTGCTCATTTGTATGAGAATTAGCCTGTTTAAAACTTTAACAGTAATAAAAACTTGTTTAGATGAAATACTGCACCTGCTAGACATGTGTATACAGTATCTTAGTCTCCCAAATAAAATCTGTTAAATAAAGTTCTATATTGAGAGTTTTTTTACCTTATACCAACCTACCTATTATTTGATTAATATTAGAAGCCCAATACTAGAGTAAAATCGACAATAGCATAGAACTATTTCCATAATTATTTCCTACTAACTATTCCTAGAATCTACATCATCTTCGGATGACGGACGATCACATTCGAATTCCAGTCTCGAAAAAAGCTAAGGCAATGTTATATATATATACCTTAAAAAAGATAGAGCCAGTTTTATAGGACCTAGGTACCTAAGCAATTTTACATTTTTTTGTACATTTAGGTCAAATAAAAATGATTCTCAAATCTTTTTGACGCATTCTTACGTAATTGGTAGCTCTAACTAGGCAAGTCACGAAGACCGTAGGTAATATCAGATTCACCTTCGTTCAATATCCCATTGTTTGTTGTACACATGTATTGTTTCATTCACACTCATGCACTAACTGCTTTGAACCCTTGGATGGCATTAAACTTGCTAATTATTTGGAAAGAATATGAAGCCTCGATGGCTATAGAACGTCATCTGAAGAATACCGTTCATGGGTTCATGCAAGACTTGAGAGGTGCAAAGCAGTCAAAGTCTTATGTAGATCGCCCACCGCGACTTCTGGCAGTCATACAGTAGCGATGCAGCCACAAAAAT
Source organism: Maniola jurtina (assembly GCF_905333055.1). Lineage (NCBI taxonomy): Eukaryota > Metazoa > Arthropoda > Insecta > Lepidoptera > Nymphalidae > Maniola > Maniola jurtina. Next base: position 11,045,640 of record NC_060032.1, read on the forward strand.
TTTCAAAAGAAAAATAAAACCGACTTCAACCGAATTTGTGGTTTTTGAAGTCGGTTTTTTTTTCTTTCGAATTTTTTTTATTTCACAATTTTTAGTGGCCCCATTGTACTATTATATGCTATGCCCAGTTAAAACCATACCTACTGTTTACTAAGCTATTACACTGCGAGCAATTTGCTCTTATCCATTGAGGAGTTCTGTTCTCTGTCTCCGAAGATATTCATCAGTTCTTCACCAAATTTATATGGGACCACCTGCACAGTATACCATTTCAAACAAAAAAAAAAACCAAATCGGTTCAGGGGTCTTTGAGTAATCTTTGAACCGAATTGAGTACCTTCTCCTTTTTTGAAGTCGGTTAAAAAGGTCACGAATCACGATACAGTAGCGGTGCGTCGCTTACCCGTATAGCTTTGCCATACCTTTGCCTACGATTCTGTATCGTTACTGTCGCGATTCAGGTAAGCGCTCTATGGATCGGAACTCTAGCTCTAGAGCTAAAGAACGCTATACCTACATTTTGCCTTCACAGTGTCATTTTTTTCCTCTTTATTGAAAAGCTCAGTCACTAAGTGACTATGTCGCTTTATTAATTACAATCCTCTTATCTTAAAATTATCTTACCCTCTAATCTTAAAAAAAAACATGTCTGCGCGACCGGGTCGCTTCCTATATTAAGTGCATTTTCAACACTGAAAAGTGTGACTGAAAAGTGTGTGTGTGCATTGAAGTCTTCAGCAGAAACCACGTCAGCTTCAACAACTGCTGAGAGAGAAGAGCGAGTTTTTGGTATGCGATCAAATCGCCTGGAAATATTTAGAATAAATTCAATGGTTGATAACCGTATTCCAGTTGTTCAAAGTCAAATTCCTAAGACTTTTCTCATATCCGTCCCTAAATAAAAGAAAACCTAGTGATATTTTGAGGGAAACAAAGGAGAGAAAAGTTCCAATGCCTCCCTTCTTTGGATTAAGGTGGAAGCGACGGGCTAAAAAATCGCGAAATTCAAATTTAATTTGGTTTTTCGCATTTTTTAAACTAATACGACAACGTAGGCTTATGGCATTTTCAGTTGCGACAATGGCAGTATCATCCTCACAGGTTTATTTAAAAATCTTTACTTGAAAGGGTCCAGTTTAAGAAATTAGCTCTAGTATCAACTAATATGTCAGAATTAGTCGATACTACAGCTAATTTCTATGCCCCTTAAAGACTTAAGAAAATTCTTAAAACTGCATACTTTATCAATCACAATAATCTTTATATGTATGTACCCAGTAAATAAATAAAAATTAATAAATGCTCCCATATTATGTTTAAGTCACAAAATAATATTGTTTTGAATAAAAATATTACCCCATGGGTCATTATCACTTATTAACACCCTGTATATACTGTCCTTGTATTGTAACAGCAACAGTAACAATTTGCGACACTTAGCTGTACCTACTTAGCGGGTAGTGAAGCGAAAGTGCAACAAATTGGAGACACGAGTCGAATCTCTGACTGTGACTTAACAATTAGAGGTTGTGACATTAAGCTCGTCTCCTTTACAATGCAATCACTGTTCTCATACAATCATACAAAGCTATAACCTCGTCTCTTTACATTATGACCTACTTGGTACCTTATGCCTTCTGTTTCCGTGTGAAACTCAAGTCAAACTGTAGTATCTCGGAGTTTATCAAAGGATTTTGAACGGAATTAGGGTCATATCAAAGACTGATTTTATGTTTTCTTGAGCGGTCCTGAGCTTTGCGTGACACACAACTAAAAAGCAAAACTATTCCTATATATTTTAGCTAATACGTACTAGGGTGAACGACCAGTGCACCCACCGGCTTCTTCCACCAGTGGGGTGCAAGGAGAATTTGTATTTACCCGTACACCCACTGCGTTACGGTAAGGCTTAAATTTAAAAAATATTCATACATCGTATCAATAAATAAATACAAAATTTTTAAATTTACATAGTGCGTTATTAAAAAAATCAATTTGTCATGCTTAGATAATTCCGTTTATATTCCGTACAAGCTCGAAAGTATGAAGTAAATTACAAAAAAAACATCGTAAGGAAATAGCTTTGTTTGACACTTCGTCTAAATTAAAAAAAAGTCACAACCCTTAAAGTGCGGGCTTTTAGAGCATCCACCTTAGTGCCTACCCTAATATTCGTAGGTAAAGATATCCGGCCGTAAGGATCACAATATCTTCTTTCTTCTAGAATCACGCTGTAACGGCTCTAATTTAATCATTGCGCATATTTGATCCAGAAGCACAAATCTTTAATCACACGGATTTAAACTACCTACTTAAGTCTACGTGCTAATATGTATTTGCTAAGCTTTTCAATTTAATAAGGTCAATCTCGTATTTAATCATCCACAAAACGGTCAAATATATTTGTGTGAAGATCTTAGGTAGGTAGTATATATATAGGTATATTAAAGAAAATTTTTGTTTGCCGACATTATAATATTAGGTCTAGGTACAGTTAAGTAAAGTCTAGCAATGAAAATAAAGTTAAGTGAAAGCTCTTGAAATATTATTATTTAGGTTGGCAGAGTAAGTGCTCATTCTATTCTTTTTCTACATGCTAAGCTAGAATATTCAAAGTCAAAGTCAAAATCATTTATTCAAAGTAGGTACTTAAATTCACCTAATAAATATTATTTAGGTACATCACTTTAATATACGCAAATGTGTTTGTTTCTTTGTTGGTTCGTCCTTCAATTACACCGCAACGGAGTAACGGAGCGTCGTGATTTTCGCTCTAGTAAAGATCTGAAAAGTGACTAGATAGTAGGTACCTAGGTAGGGGTACTTTTATCCCGCGGGAAATCAAAGAGTTTCCACAGAATTTTTACACCTAAATCCACGCAGACGAAGTCGCGAGCGTCTTCTAGAGTATTATATAAATAGACTACTTTGTAAAATTATAAAGTACAGCCTAAATTGCGTGTTTATAATACCAAGAACATCTCAAGGATACTTGGCGTGTCATCCACCTATAATAATAAGACAAAAACTGAATGACTAAGATCAATTATTGATCAAAGAAGATAAAAGCTGATGATTACATTTATGATGTTTCATTAAAATCTTAGGTATCTACTGCGAGTAGATGTGTAGTAGATATAAATATTTGGACGTAAAGTATTGTATCTACTACCTACGTGTATTGTAGGATTGTGTAAGATTTTAGATTAATCTAATCGGTGGTCTGCCAATCCGCATATTGACCAGTACGATGGAGCCGACCCATGCTCAGTATTGGGCGCGCGTCCGGCGATGGTTATTAAGAGGGCTCTCTCCGTCACTCGTTTCCACTCGTTTCATACAATCGTAGTTCCAATTTCATTTGAATATTAAGCAACCAAAGTCCATGAAATTTTGCACATATATTCTAGAAACTAATATCTATGTCTGTGGTTTTCCAGATTTCTGTTAAAATATTCGGTTTCAAAGTTACGCGGTCTTAAAATTTTCATACAAATCTTTGAGCCCCTGTAATTTTAAAACTACATATTTTTAGAAAAATCTAAAACACCACAGACACAGATATTAGTTTCTAGAATATGTATGCAAAATTTCATGGACTTTAGTTGCTTAACATTCAAATGAAATTGGAACTACGATTGTATGAAACGAGTGGAAACGAGTGACGGAGAGAGCCCTGTTAAGACGATGATGATGATGATGATCCGCTTGCCTGGATTACGGTGACGGGGCCAGCGATGAAGATCAGCGAGAAATGTCGGGAGATAATCTGCAGCCAGAACCCATGACGAATCAGTCAGGTTTAGTTAACCATGCTCAGGTTTTAATTAACTTTCAGTACCTACCTTTTAGCTCTATCAAATAAAATTACCTACCTCCCCAAAATCTTTCCGCGAGCTCATACGAAACGAGCTTTCAGGTTTCAGGTCATATTTAAAGTCGGTCCCACGAGTGTATGTAGAGTCAGAACTTTATATACCAACTTCCTACTAATATTTTTAAACGCGAAACTTTCTATGTATAGATGGATGTGTGCATGTTTGTTACTCTTTCACGCAAAAACTACTGGACGAATTTGGCTTGAAAGGAATGGAGATAGATTATACGCTGCATTAACACATAGGCTACTTTTTATCACGGAGAATCAATGATTTCCCATGGGATTTTTAAAAACCTATAATGACCTATATCCACGGGAATGAAGTCGAGGGCATCAGGTAGTAAATGATAATATTCTGATCATATTCTGATTTCTGTAGTAGACCCGACCCTGTAGGGATACTGGCCATAAATTAAAATTTAAAACTCATTTCACTCATTAAGTTTTTTCTTCATGTAGAAACGTAATGTCAGTGGATTCTATGTTCTCTTTGGATAAAATTACTGTCGACTGTCGAAGATCCAGAGCGTAAAAGTAAATATTTTTATTTTGATAATTTTACTCAACAAATTGTGTAATTAAATTTTTTGGGAATACCTAAGTAATAACCAAATAATAAATGGCTCGAGTAGCAAGGATAGCTTTAGATTTAACATTGGGTGCGTATATTCATAGAAGTTATTAATTTTTCTTTGTAATTTCTCAAAGAAACATGCAAAACAAATTGCATTTTTAATTATATCAGTTGGATCAGTTGTAGTAATAAATGAAATAATATGTTAATACATAATATAATATGTCTGGTGCAGTTTCATAACTCATACACAATTTTGTTTTGCAGTTTCTCTGAGTAAAATCAGACCAGCTGTATCTAAATTATGGTATAGTGCAAAAACTGCAATAACAAATACTCAAGCAAAAAGATTAGTATGTAACCCAGTAGTGAATAAAGCAGAAGTAGCACTAGAAAAACTCACAGACAAGACGGTACATTTGCTTACTAAGCTACGTGACTATCAACTTCCCAAAGAACTACAATATTTAGAAAAAGAGACAGAAAAAATTAAAAGGAGAATTGGAGAGACAAAGTAAACTTACAGAGGATCATCTGAATCATCAAGTACCTAACACTTAAATAACATAGTTTTGATGAAAACTATTAAATTAAACAAATATATGAACAAAATGTTTCATTTTTTAAGTTCTTTTTGATCCATCAGAATTTTGAGAGTAATAAGATTTATGATTTTACCTTTTAGAAGCCAGCAAAAGTCTGAAACCAGCTATAGGTACTGCGTGGCAATATGCTAAGACCGAAATTGTTCCACCTATGACGATAAACTTTTTCCATGGGCCTGTCGGAAAAAATATTGAAGACACAATTGATAAAGCAAGTGATAGTTTTATTGCCGCAATACAGAATCAAATACGGCAGATAGAGTTAGAAGAAGCTAGACAAATAAAACAAAGAGAAGCTGAAGCTAAAGCTGCAGAAGCAAAAATTAAAGCTGAAGCAAAACGAAAGGCTGAAGAAGCTAAAAAAAAGGAAGAGGAAAAGTTAGCTAAGGAAGCTAAAGCTCGGCACCAAGCTGAAGCAGAGAAAAAAGCAAAAGCTGATCAAAAAGCAGCGGCTGAAGCTGTAAAGGCACCAAAAACCGGATCAACTGCAACAAAAGATGCACCAAAAAAGAAAGCGAAAAGAAAGAAAAATAGACGTGAAAAGAAAAAAGGTTCACCTCCGAAGTCAAACAAGTAATTTGAAAATTGTTGTGTACGTGAATATTAACGTGATTTGTTTTAATTAATAAATACATTATTAATACACTATACTTACTAAGTATTTTTTTATTAAAAATGGGTATCAATTTAAGACATCTGCTAGCCTATCTTGATACACACGATGGACAGACATACAGACGGATATACGGACAGACAGACAGACAACAGGGTGATCCTATAAGGGTTACTGTTTCTTTTTGAGGCATGGAATCCTAAAAATATTGTATAAACGATGAAGTCGTGATATCATGAGCTAGGTTTGAGAACTAAGGCTAACAAGAGATACCTAATGGAACATATTTTACGTAATATCTGGGACAGATATTTCGGGGGATAGAAAAGATCTCGGAAAAAAACGATTTTTTTACACATTCGCCCAAAATGCAAAGTACTTTTTATCCCCGAAAATCAAAGACACATAGAGGTAGATCTTATTATCAATTTGCGATAGATGATGGCAGATGACGTGGCTATGACATGGCTATGACATTATTAATCTCTATGATTACTTACTATTTCATAAAATACCAATACAAAAATATTCTATATCACCGATAGATAGGTGAATAATAATATTTTCTTTATTGTTTCTTTGAAAAGTTAAATACATGGCAACAGTATCTAATAAATTCTCCAATTATTTCTTGCGTAAGTTTACAAACTAGTTTCATGGACGTATACACAATTTACATAAAACATGGTCGCTGATGGTCGCCTTCCTATGGGCCCTGATAGGAAATCTCAGAGTTACTCAGCGGGCGATGGAGTTTCTCTTCGTCTTCATTGTACGCTCTTGGCAGAGCAGTCGTGGTCATCACGAAGCAACGTCTTTGAGACCAGATGTTATACTTCTCACGAGCACGAGTTTCTTTACATGATCAAATCTATATATACATATAATAAAATTGTAGAAAAGTGGTGTCTGTACAGTGGAAATATATAAAAAAGTAGCAGGGATTGTTATTATATCGATGCCGAACCCGAAATTGTAATTAATTTTTTTTTGTCTGTTTGTCCGTTTGTCTGTGTGTTTGTGCACGCTAATATCAGAAACGGCTTATTCGATTTAGATACGGTTTTCACTAATATATTGTAGTAAGCTTCACTTAATATCTAGTGTTTATTTCATGTCAATCGGTTCATAAATAAAAAAGTTATGTCAATTTAAAGAATCACGGCGAACATTTTTTTAGGTACTACACGCCTCGCGCCTGAGCGTCCGTGGCTAAGCGCGCTGAGAGCCATTCTACGCGAACGAAGTCGCGGGCACAGCTAGTTAAAAATAAAGATATACGTAGGGCAACCGAAGTAACCGACATAGCTCAAGGTAGCCGGCTGCGAAGCTGAATTGGCAATGAGCAGGGCACTTAGTTCGGAAAACCCATAATGTTGGGCTCCCAAGGTGCTAGAATGCCAACCTCGCTCCGGAAATCGCAGTACACTAGAATTAGATAAATAGACTACATCAAATGAGTAACAGGGAGCCGTTAGATTCAGACGGCTCAAGACCAAGTGAAATTTCCCACAAGTTCCTAAATCCTATGTCCTCATGATGAATGATAATATGTAATTTTTAATTCTTTTAATTTAGATAAAAACGTGGTCTTTATTTTATATTTACAACAATAGGTTTCAGGACGATGCTTTTCCATGAATTAAGCCATGCCTATAAACCCAAATTGAATCAAAGTAAAGATGAATTGTATGAATTAATTAGAGAAAAATCCGCAAAGGCATTGCAATCAGAATTAGCAAGGAAACTGCGCGTTGCTAAAGATTATTATAAATTGGAAATGTCGCCTCCAAGAATGGATGAAATGAAGGTAACTTAAACAAGTAACTAGTGGACGATACTGTGATACATGGGCCGAGTGGCATTACTGTCGAAATAGGGGCACACGGGTAGTTCAGAGTTTTCTCAATTTCTGGTAATTCTGAAGCCTGATGCAAGAAAGCCTATACATCAATAGCAAGAGAGTATGAGCCAAGCAGAGGTGACTGCGATCATTAACAATGGTGTCATGGCATAACGAAGGTATATTCCATCCACAATGTAAAAAGCTAGTAAAAACAATTTGAGTTTTTGTTCGCAGAGACTACAAGAAGATCTAGCCCTGACTAAAGCGTTCATAAAAAACAACTGTTACAAAAATCTTACTGTGCGGCAGGCTTGGTTGCTGTTTTTAATTGGAACAGAGGTCGGTCTGTGGTTTTTCCTGGGAGAAACGATCGGGAAAATGCATCTTGTTGGTTATAAAGTTTAAACAATGGAGCGGTATTTTTCCGTAAAGATCATTGCAAAAAGAAGCATTTAAAGGACGAAGAATTCTTTTATTTCCCTGTGCACATTAAATTGAATTTGCTATGAACGACTTATTTCTGATCCACACTAATCCAACTTATACTTACATAAATAGATAAAACTACCTAATTATTAATTAATACCTATTTTCAAAGATACTTCCAGAGGCTCTTGCTCACAGATTGCTATGGCGCATCTTAGTGACTATGGACGCGGTGGAGGAGAAAATTGTGTATGCTCAATGCTCAATGATGCATAATTTATTAAAATTTGAATGCATTCACGGATCAAATAGTAACATACCTACAAGACAGCCTACTAACATATTTATATGTATGTAACTGTGCAAACTTGGTTGCTAATTATTGCAAGTTAAGGTTAGCTTTGTTCTGGTACTTTCTCCGCGTCGACTATTTTTGAAAGGCCACGCCTTCTGGTAGTTAAATAGCAAAATCTCCAGTTTTTAGATCAAGCGGTTTAAACTGTACCTACCTACCTAATCTTAAAACCAACCTTGATAATATATGTATATGTCAGTCAGTCAGTTTCTCTGTTTAAATATAAGTAAGTACCTACCTACTTATGTTCCAAATTCGAAATACCGGTACTGCACATAGTGCTTAGTTCAAGGTCATCTCAGGCTTTTCAGGCTAATTTAGAAGTACCTAAATTCCTAATCCAAAGCCTAAACTGTATTTAGCAAGTTCACGTTTGGACTAGGCAAACCTGAATAAATAATTAAGTATTTGAGGCGTGTTTAGAGTTACGTTATATCTTTGTTTGTTGTTGAGTTCAACTTGAGTTTAACTCTACTGGAACTGGAATTCGAATTCGACTCTAGTTTAACTCGAGTTCAGCGCCAGTTCAGCTTTAATTTAGCTCTAGTTCAGTCCTAGTTCCATTCCAGTCCAGCTACAGTTCAGCTCTGTATAGTTTTAGTTCAGTTCAACCTAATTCAGCTCTTGTTCAGTCCGAGTTCCGTTCTTATCCAGCTACAGTTCAGCTCTACATAGTTTTAATTCAGTCCAACCTAGTTCAGCTCTAGTTCAGTCCTAGTTCAGTTCTAGTTCAGCTATAGTTCAGCTATAGTTCAGCTATAGTTCAGCTATAGTTCAGCTATAGTTCAGCTATAGTTCAGCTTTAGTTCAGCTCTGCATAATTTTAATTCAGCCCTACCTAGTTCAGTTCTATTTTAGCTGTAGTTCAGCTCAAGTTCAACTCGATAATTCGAAACTAATTTGAGTTTATCTCGAGTTCACTTTAAATCGACTTTCGCATTCTGCCAATTCGGCTTTGGACTGTAACGTCTATTCTATACATATAATATTGTACCTAGTCCTAAGTAGAAATGCCGACGGATTGAGATTACACAGTAGGATTAGGTAGTTGATTGTAAAAAAAAAACTCAGCCCGAACAAATGAGTTAGTGTGTTAGGTTACCTACTGCAAACTAGGTACAGGTAGGTACCTACAGCAGCTGATTATAATTATAACTGTTAGCCGCAGCAGTAGTAGTTCACTCTGGCAGTAGTGAGTTCCAGTTTAAACACGCGGCTTGGTGATCTGCACTCACGGCACGGTGTTCGCTGTTCACTTAGTAAACTGCATTCACTATGAGGATGTTAGTTGTGGACGTAGGACGACTTTTATTTTTGATCGAAGTTTTATGATAGGTACGAGAAATTTGTACTTTTCGCGCCAAAACATTTTTAAATAATTTACTTATTTTTGTTCAATGTCAGTGCATGACGTTGACGACATTGACATTTGACAACATAAAAAATATACATTTTGACAAATTAACTTTCAAGTTTCAAAATGGCGTTGAAGGTGCAATGCGGTGTTTCCGCGGAAACGCGAAAGCGAGAATCATGATTGAAAAACACCAAATAACTTATAAAAAATGATAGTGATGTGTGCTGGAAGTGTTTGTTTTACATAAATCACCTACTGTATCCCTGTGATTTTTTGGTGATCAGTTTCACCCGTGTTTTTAATTAGTATGTTGCGGAGAGTTAATTTTTATTCAATATGTATTGCGTTCGGTCTCAGTGTTCTCTTAATACTTGCTGGAAGTCGATATACAGATAACACTAATTACCGTCCATCTGAGAGCCGCAGGAATATTAGAAATTTTCTCAAACCAGTGGAAGATATGGAAGAAAGTTTAATGCAACCGATTCCGACGAACGCGGATGATGGTGCCCCAGACGTCGATAAAATTTTAGATAGAACTCGAATAAAAATTAAACATGAATTGTGGAACTATAATTTCACCCAGTCTGGTGTACAAAACCTTGACGGTTTACTCATGGAGTCAGGAGGCCAACCCTTGAGAAGTCTGATTATATCTACTTGGAGATCGGGAACAACTTTTCTGGGAGAAGTTCTTAATGCTGTGCCAGGCAATTTTTATCACTATGAACCTTTATTAAACTATGGCATTGTCCAGATTAGAGGTACACCGGATGCTGACAAGGCCCTAAAAACTATTAAAAAGATGTTTCATTGTCAATTTGATGGTATGGAAGATTATTTTGAATATGGCAAGGGTCACTGGCATCAGTTTAGCCATAATACAAGACTATGGGACCATTGTAAATATAAGAAAGAACTGTGTCTTGACGCTGATTTTACTTCCAGGTTTTGTAGGTTGTTTCCTTTTCAAAGTATGAAAGTTGTACGTGTTAGGTTACGCCTTATAAAGCAGTTATTACAAGATAAAGAGTGAGTATTATTAAACATTTATGATATAAAAATATAAGTTTTCACATACCTATCACAAATAATTCATTTTGTTTAGATTAAAGAATCATACATCTAGTATTGAAGAGGATAAACTATTGCTATTTTTATACTTAAACTAGTTACTAACTATGAAAAGTGTAAAAAGTTATGGTATCTCTGGGTTGCAAGCTATCTCGGTACCAAATACATGATATCCATAACTTCATCCACATGGGTATAAGTTTTTGTTAATTGCATGGATACTCTTTAATTTTATAGGACTATAGCAGACAGACACACATTTAAGTATAATATTAAGATGGATTTGTAATATGTCTCATGAACAATGAACATTAACTTGCTCAAAAATCTAAATTATTTGCTGTAAAAGTTATATATATACTATAATGTTAAAAGTGATAGGCGCCTACTCACTGTCGATACTGACATTATAAATGTGAATATGTGTGTCTGTCCATCTATTATTAGTTTAACAGCTGATATTGTCTCACATCTTATGTCCCGGTTGTGTGCCAGAGCCATAATATTATAGGCTATCTTTTATCGTTTGAAGCTGTCCAGCTATTTTATTGCCATAGTTAATAAAAATAATGAATATTTTCAGGCTTAATCTGAAAGTAATCCTATTAGTCCGAGATCCTCGTGGAGTGATGCAGTCGAGACAACACCGTAACTTCTGCCAGCCTGCACCAGACTGTTGGAAACCAGAACTACTCTGTGCTGACATGATCAGTGACTATGTGGCAGCTGCAAGACTTAAACAGGAATATCCCAATCGATTTATGTATGTATACATATAAATTATAAACTAAGGTTGAGTACCTGAAGGATGCCAATGGGACTATTACTAAGCTTCCACTGTCCATCTATCTGTCTGTCAGTGGCTGTATTGCATGTGCCGTAATAGATAGAGAGATGAAATTTAGTGTGTATTTCTATTGTCACTATAACAACAAATAATAAAAAAACAATGATGGCAAATTTAAAAATGGTTACAATGCCAATTTAAAAGATAGATAGTTAAAAATGTATGGAACGACTCACACTTGTCGGGTTTTTAATATATTATTTAACCTAATTACTAGAGTTAATGCTTGCTGCATTCACACCAAATGGTGAGTGATGAGGCAGCCTAAATTTGAACATGAGTGCTTGCAATAATCAGTACAAAACTAAACTAATAGAACAACATAGACTAAAGATGGCTTGATAAACAAAACGCAAAAAAAAAAAACAATCTGTATTCAAAATGAAGGAAGCCAAACCAAGTATTGATGTACTTCACACCTGAACCAGTGTAGTGGTAGATTCAGTGACAGTACAAAAGCAGGTAAAGTTTATTTGAGTTAAAAATCTTTCTAAGTATTTCTATTTCACTTTAAAGCTGGGGAAATGAATACATACATATTTTGAAGACACATATACATACATACATCATACTATCATACTTAATATTATAAAGGCGAAAGTTTGTGTGTGTGTGTGTGTGTGTGTGTGTGTGTGTGTGTGTGTGTGTGTGTGTGTGTGTGTGTGTGTGTATGTTTGTTTGTTACTCCTTCACGCAAAAATTACTGGACGGATTTGGCTGAAATTCGGAATGGACATAGATAATATCCTGGATTAGCACATAGGTTACTTTTTATCCCGGAAAACCAAAGAGGTCCCACGGGATTTCGAAAAACCTAAATCAACGCGGACGAAGTCGCGGGCGTCAGCTAGTAGGTACATATTTGTGACCTTCTAGTTCTATTTAAGCCTGTAACTGTGTAATATGTTTCAATCAATGCTAGATGTTTATTTTGTGAATTTCCGACACTCCTTTAGACAGCTACAGTAGTAGGTAACTAGTATTTACGAAGTGCTATAATTTTAAAAGCTAAAAAGGTAACTGTGTACAGTTGAATTCTATCCAAAGTATGTTCCACTTTTAGCCAATTTAAATTGAGTGTTCCCAGATGTATTAGTTTAGTGATAACAATGAAGCCCATCCTGGTTGAAATAGGACATGTAAACAAATACCACCATTTGTTAGTGCTAGCACATAATAAATTGTACTAAATGTATGGCTTGGTGGGTAGGTGCAATTGACCAATAGGTTGTTATCATAGTTTGAATGAAAGTGTTAATTAAAACTCGGATGGTTCAAAAAGTCTCAGATGTTGGTGCAAAAGCTGAACAAGGAGTATAGACTTCCTACCAGGATTGGGAAAGAAACAGATTTAAAAAAAACATTGTCTTAATAATTGAAATATTATAGTAAAATTGTTTTTTGTCACTTGGTATATTTTAATGTTGTAGTACATTTATATTCATGAACTCAGAGTTTTCTCCTCTTTCATTTGACATCCCACTCGATACAATAGCAAAAAAAAAATTTTTGAGACCTGCTCTTTTTTTCATGTAACATCCGTTAGGTCAATCTTTTTCATATAAAATGTGGCCTATGTCACCCGGACGAATGTGGCCTATGTCAACGAATCACTTGACACCTCATTCATCGAAATCGGCCCAGTAGTTTAGGCGCTACGGCGGAACACACAGAATCTGGATACAAACATACATACATACATAGACTGCTAAAATCATAACCCTTCCTTTTGGCTTTGCCACAGTCGGGTAAAAAGTACATTTGTTTAACTCATCCAAGTTGTATGCTTGGGATCGCACCCTCGACCTCCTGAACACGAGGCGGATATGTTAACCACTAGGCTACCTCAGCTTTCAGTGATAGTGCTACCAGTAAAAATAATGCTACACGCTCCAATTTCTCGCCGCCATCACGAGAAAATAACAGACATGACGTCCTGATTTTAACTGATCTAGCATGATCTACCGTTAGCGACACCGACATCAATTATTATGATTTACAGTTAGGTACTTTCGACTTTAAATACTCGATAAAAGATCGATCAATTTAATTCAATTTATATGTGCTCTACATTGATTAATGTTTTACTAACACCCGACCCAAAAAGAGGGGTGTTATAAGTTTGACGTGTGTATCTGCGTATCTGTCTGTGGCCTCGAAGCTCCTAAACTAATGAAGTGATTTTAATTTAGTTTTTTTTTTTTGTTGAAAGGTGGCTTGATCGAGAGTGTTCTTAGCTATAATCCAAGAAAATCGGTTCAGCCGTTTGAAAGTTATCAGCTCTTTTTTAGTTTTCTTATAGAGGTTTTTGTGTCGGGGGTTTTTAAATTTTGAGTTATTATTTTCATGATGACAACTATAATTATGTCCAAATTATAAGAGCGTAAGCTTGACACCCAGATTCGTTTGCCGGCGATCAGCAGCAGTCGTGCATCTATACTAATAAATAAAATTGGAGTGTCTGTCTGTAATTTCGAGATAACTACCTCATATTAAGCTCATATGGTTATTTTAACGATACCATAACGGAATCACACGTTTTTAAAATTTTTGTCTGTCTGTCTTTCTGTCTGTTTGAAAAGGCTAATCTGTAGAACGGCCGAACCAATTTCAAAAAACGCGGGCGAAGCTGCGGGCATCAGCTAAAATAGAGCGTACTTTGTCTTTGCTCAGACTTAAGACACTGTTAAAACGAGACATCGGTATATCGCTGGCATAAATCGTCTCGTTTTAACAGTCTCTTAAGTCTGAGCAAAGACAAGTGCGCTCTATAGATCTTATATTATAGATCTCAGCTATACTCGGAAACTTTTGAGTTTTAAATATTCTGTGAGTGACCGTTCAAACATGCCTACAGATTTGCTCTATTTTGACGATCGACAGATGTCAAGCAACAGACGATCGACAACGTATTTTATGTCAATCGTCACTGGATCGTTTTTATCGATTGATAAATCAACAAGTGATGTCTACCAGGTTGCTCGATTTTATAAGCTTGATATTTAACGATCGTTAGCATGCGACAGTAAACGAGCGAAACTGTAAAAAGTACACAAATCTCGTTAATCAATCATAAGGATCGTTAAAACAAAGCATATGGAGCGTCAATTATAGTGATCGTTAAAAATCGAACAAATCTAGGAGTCTAGGCTCTTTAAATTTTCATCGTGAGCATCATGGGCGTCTCGGGCGTCTATTCTGTTGTGCTCAGAATCAGTACCAATGTTTCCTAAAATATAAAATTTAAACATTTTGAAACATATGGAACTGTTTCCTCAAATGTATTAATTACAAAACGCGCCGAACATTCTCCTATCTTTAATCAGTACACCAAATGGCCTTCAATTAAAAATATCACCTATTATAATATTAATGAAGCAATAAGTGTGTAAAATTTAATAATGTACACTTATTGCTTATTATAATGGTCGATATTTGCTTTGAAAACTAAATCCATACCTACTACTATTGTTAATGCTAAAGCGTATCTAATTGTTTGCTAGCTTTTCCTGACCCATCATACATTACTTAAACCGATTTTAACGAAATTTGGTGCAGAGATAGCTTGCATCCCGGGGAAGGACAAAAGCAACTTTTTTTCTGGGAAAATCAAAGAGTTTCCACGAGGTTTTTAAAAATCTAAATTCACAAAGATAAAGTGGCGGGCAGCTTTATCCTACTTTGTGCAAAGATTGCTTGCATCCTGGTGACAGACATAGATTACTTTTAAGATGGAAAATTGAAGAGATCTGAAGGGATAGAGAATTGAAGGGATTTAAAAAAAATCTAAATCCAATAAAAGTCGTGGGCTTCATCTGGTAAACTAATAGTTTAATAATTCATCCACGATTACATTTACGTTAGATTTTGACTGCATCACTGAAGTTGGTGGGTAGCGGTGCGGTTGGCACGCAAGAGAACGTTTTTGACATCCACATTACGGCGGCAGACTACTTTCTAAGAAATCACGCCATCTCATTTCAATTTTCAACACGTTTCAGTAACGTAATCAGACGGTACCGCTATCCTAGAACTTTTGTGTGCCTGTTCACGGAAGCAGAGTGGAGCAGATCAATCAGATTATTGAGAGATGACACGATTTTTTTTCATCTATCAATTCGGATTGGTCTGCTAACACATCTCCGCTCCACTCCACTTTTGTGGTCGGGTACTTTAGGTGCAATGCAGACCTGCAGTAACCACCCCCACCCTACCGGTAAAGCCGTGCCGCCAAGCGATTTAGCGTTCCAGTACTGCCATAAGTACCACTTCCAGGACATACCGCTTTCATCTTAGACTGCATCATCACTTACCACCAGATAATATTGCAGTCAAGGGCTAATTTGTTTCTGAATTTAAAAAAAGATTCTGTTTCACTGCATTCTGTAGATTTTCGTTGAAACTTAGCGCCATCAGATCTAGACATCTTTTAAACAAGCGCTCTCCAACCTAGACTTCATCATTATTGTCGTCAAGCGCAAACCTATCTCGGGGTAAAAAAAGAAGATCAAAGTCACTAAAACCTCATTTCACTTGTATGTTCCCAATTCTAGATTGAAGTTGCTCAGTCTTTTAAAAGTTTTTTTTTTTCTTTTTAGGACTTTACGTTATGAAGAGCTGGCCCTGAGTCCAAACAGCACCTCGTACGCACTGCTAAAGTTCCTAGGCTTGGGTATAACGCCGTCAATCGACGAGTTTCTTCACTCGCACACTAATATCGAGGTGGCTGGTGTCAGCTCCACGTTCAGGGTCTCCCGCGATGTGCCTTTCCGATGGAAGAATGTTCTAGATTTTAATTATGTTGATGAAATACAGGTAAGTTTAAGCTCCATTGCCATTTATTCCAAGCTGAATTAATGTATATAAATCCTCTGAAAAAAATTAAGAAAATCTTTAGTTAGTCGTGTTAACAAGCGCTGGTACATACAAAACATTCACACATGGTTCAAGGTTTAAATTACATAGGAGTAAAGAGATAAAAAATTGGCACGGATTGTCCACATTCTCATAAAAATAATGCTTATTAAATTCGGTTTTTTTTCGATGTAGGAAATCATCAAAATATTACGATGTATTTAACTACATTTTTCATTAAATCGAAACCTGTTTTCTAGGATTCCGTACTTCAGAAGGAATTTATTTATTAGGTTCACTTTGTTGTCTGTCTGTCGTAACGTCAAGAAAACCTATAGGGTACTTCCCGTTGACCTATAGAATCATCTTTCGCAGGAAGGTAGGGTAGGAAGGGGCACAAGTAAAGGAAAAAGTCCAAAAAAACCGTGAATTTGTGTTTACGTCACACAAAAAATGTGTTCATGAAAAAATAATTAGTACTAAATCACATACATTGCAGTATTCTACATAAAAGTGTTACGATTATCTTGTACGATGGTACAGCCTACAGAACCCTTCGTGTACAAATCAGACTCGCACTTGACTGGTTTTTTTACATCAAGGTATCTCCTCTGGTTTAAATTTTCGAAGTATTTTACTTTTACATTCTTAAAGATTGCTCAGAGCAAGGTCGAAGCGGTGTTCAAGTGAACTCGACTTTCGAAGGGTACTTGATATCTGTTTTGTCTGTCGAAGAATCTAGACCAGCCAGATCATATCCATGCTATGTAGACCAAAAGAGTACAAAAACTGTGCATACCTATAATTTTATGTTACGTTGTACCTAATGTCCGTGCTGATTAAGTTTAGTTATCTTTTTTTGCAATTCAATTTTGAATCTCGAGACGGGGTTTTTACGTATTTTTTGACTGTGAATCATATGATTGCGCATATTAATTTTTTTTTGGTCTAGCTAAAGTACATACGAAAAACTTGCCTTGCATACCTACTTGATAGTTAAGTATTTTATACTTGCGTTTTAGACCAACATTTTAAATGCAGTTGCTTATTTATTAATATGTTTTTATTTTACGCCTTAACTATTCAAAAGATTTCAACGGCTAAAGAGATTGCTCGCATCCTGGTAATAACTACTTTTTGTACTGGGAAACATAGCTACCTACTATGGAACTTTTAAAAATTCAACCCCAGCAGACCATAGATAGTTTACAAATTAGTCGAAACTCGAAATCATCATCATGATCAACCCATCGCCGGAATACTACTGAGCACGAGTCTCCTATCAGAATGAGAAGGGTTTGGCCATAGTCCACCATGCTGGGAAAGTGCGGATTGGTAGACTTCACACTCCTTTAAGAACAGTATGGAGAACTCTCAGACATGCAGGTTTCCTCACGATGTTTTCCTTTACCGTTAAAACGAGGTACGTTTAATTGCTTCAAACGCACGTAACTCCGAAATAAAGAAAATATAGAGCACACTTTGACTTAAGCAAAGTTTTTTTTTCTCTCTCGTCTGGCTTTACAAAGATTAGCCAATGTCAAGTTTGTAGTTATTTGTTACAAGTTGGCTTAGTACTATACAAGTATTGGCCCCATCTGTGCCGGCGCTTGCCGACATACGCACGGCACCCCCTTAAAGCGCTTTCCAGTCTGTTTTAACAAAAAACAAAAAACCACTCAAAAAGGCAGAGCACGCTCGCCAGCTAACACCAACACAGACGAAGTCTTGCTTAAAGTTAGACTTTAGTTTCAGTTAAAACGAGACAGATTTATGCGAGCAGTATAACGCTGTCTCGTTTTAACAGTCTGAGCAAAGTTAAGGTGCGCCCTAAAGATAGAAACAAGGTTTAGAGTCAAAAAGTCAAAATATAATTTGAATTTTCAGATGACGTGCAAAGAGGCTATGTCTCTATGGGGCTACCACAACGCGTACAACGCAACACACATGACCAGTAAAGACTACAACCCTCTCGACCAGTACTCCCTTACTCAGTGAATTTATCATCATTGCGCCATCGAGTTTCTAATCGCTTCTGGAATAATTAGTTTACATCAAGTTCACATATTATGTAGGTTATTTTTAAGGTAAGCCAACATTTTTTAAGGTCACAATTACACTGTCAGTTTTACTCACGTAAATAGGTTACCTGATGGACTTACGACTAATTTACTAATGTAAACTTTTATGTCTCATTGACCTTAGTTTTGTTAATCAATTACTTAAGTCACTTACGTGAATAAAACTTACAGCTGTGTAATCGCGGTCTAGCTTCTTAAATATAATATAAGTGTTATTTTTTTTTTTTAAGTATCTCGATGGCCACAAGAGGTCGTTTGATTTACTACTACGGTACAGTACCACCATTTTTTCTAAGTTACGCTGATGTACTTGCGCAGAAATCTTATGAATGACGCGAAAGTATCTCAGCCAATCATAGCGTGCGTTCGTCCGCTATTAGTTGTTGTCTACGCGCCATGTATATGCGCGCATCATTGAGCGACATAGCACTAATCTCTGTTGTTCTTATATTTAAAATCTTAACGTCAAGCAATAAGGTCTGTATTTCCTTGATGTAGGTATATTCGGTTTTAGTGGCTATTAGGTTGCGCTTTTCCCGCAAACGAATTTTGCCGATGCGACTTATAAAAGTGGAAGTATTGAACAAATTTTAAAGGCTACTAACTCACTCACTCAAGGCTCACTCTGTCACATGACCAGAGAAATATATCCTCCGGAAACGCTCCTTTTGACAGTAATCGCATAACTCTTGTCTCTTATTCGAGAAAGATAAAGCAACTTAACGCAATAGAAAGAGATGCATTTATAAATTTTAGACCCCAGCACTTTATCGCGTCGTACGCTATTCATTTAAACTTAGAATAGTTTTTCTGTACCTCAAAGGTGTTTTAGAAAAACAACTTTCTATAAGATGGAAATAAGATAATATACGAATTTGAACAAATAACAATTTTTTTTGTTTTGAAAAAAATGTTCAAAAGTTAATGATGAAATTGTTTTTTCTTTCAGATGATGCTGCATTATTTTCATATATCCATACATTTTAATTGCCAATGCAATAGTTATAATAAAACCACTACATTATTTATTACAAAAAAATTGAAATGAATTAAAATGGCTTCAAAACTAGTATTAGAAACAAAATGCTCCTAATGCAAAAATTATACTAATCATACTCTTAAGTATTTACAATGTAAGTACATGACATTGAATTGATATTTTTTATTACATATCGTATATGAGTAGTTGTATTACTTAAGTTGTTTTAGTCATTATTTTGATGTTTGATGTTAGATGTAGTTATTGTCAATTTTATTAGTTTTATTTGTAAGACTGAATTTCTCTTGTTTTTTACCTTTAAAGATAGCGCATCTCTATTAGACGAATGGCACTCTATTAAAATCTTCGTAAAATTTTGATGCCGCTATCTATTGCCATCTCTCTCTAGTTCATGTTAAATGTATGAAATAAAAGAAATGAGTATATTCTGCTTTGCAGAATCCCTGAATTGAGGCTGACTTTCGGTTTAATAATAATTGGTTGAAAATTTAACTCAAAATATGCAGAAACTTGTCCTGTTCTAATTTCTTTCTTAAGACTATTAGATAGCAGTTTAGCTTTTGAAATCCCAGTTTGAATTTATACACAAAATGACATCTGAAATATCGGAATAATGATTTGCTGTAAAAATTCCAATTGGGATTTTGCATTGTTCAATACTGGTATATATTGTGTGTGAAAGGGAAGGTTAGGTAGAGTTTCTACATATTTTGATTCACTCAATCTTTTTACTTGTGTTGTAATTTAGGTGTGCTATAGAAAAGTCTGGTTGTTTAAAAACAGCGCGTGTGTGTTATATCATAATGTAAAAGATGGACCATTAGACATTAGAGGTTAAAATTGCTTGAACATTGAAGAACGTATAAACGCGTTTTAGTTGACTTTTACCTAGTATGTTCGACCAATTTTCACTTCTACCACTCAATGTGCTCTTTTAGAGTACACGGGCAGGAGCGGATGCAACTAGTCGTATTTTTACGATTTCCCGTTCACAGTTCCCAACTCCAAACACACGTATTTCCTCTTCAAGCTTTTAATTTGCGGTACAAAGAAAGAATAAAGAAAATTTAATTTCTTTAATCGAAAATTCGTATGAGAGAACAGGGTATAACAGACGTTAGATCTAGAGTGGTGATTAATTTCATGTTCAGCAAACTTTATGGCTAACATCCCGTACCACATTAATAAAATCAAGTCTTCTTTTCTACGCACCGCAAAATAAAAGTTTGAGCTTTCAATCGAACGCCTACCTGCACTTTGAAAGAGCACAAAGCGTTTTCAATTAACTATATTATTTATTAAGCTTAGGCGAGTACTTGTTAGTTTTAGCACTCACGGAATTGATGAATGTCGATGCTTCCAATATATAGACACTTTAATGTACATAACTATAGTATGTATATCTATTTGCTATATGGCCCCTAAGTACATGTATTGTGTAAAGGACGAAAGCTACTTTTTGTTCAAATAACGTAAACAGTGGGGGTCATTTCCTATCTGTACCTTCAGCATACGATTTTACTTTTCACCAATTTTGATAGTATTCGAGAGTCGAAACAAAATAGCGTCGAAGTAAAATGGAGCTAAAGATTCTTGATTTAAAGTCAACAATTCAGTACCATTGATTTTGACTTCGCACCGTTGCCGCTTGGAGCGCTGGCTGTAAATATATTTGCAAATTTAAGCATTAATACAAGGCAGTTAAGGGATGTTTTACTTTAACGCTAAAGTGTTTCGACTCAAATACTAGTATCAACGTTGGTGAGAAGTTAAATCTTATGCTTAGGGTACTGTATACGTATTCGCTTCTAGCACACGAGAATTGAGGCTTTTAAGCGATATTGTTATAAATTTTAAAGCTATAACACCAAATGAATGACCGTAAAACTGGTGCTTCTACGTTGAAACAATAAACGCGTACGTTAAAGAAACCAAATTTAAGGTCAATTAATAACTTATTGAAAAGCATAAAATTCAGACACATTTATGTTGCATCTATATATAGGCTTGAATTATTAAAAAAATTGTGAATTTCAGATTTTTTAGTTAGCAACTCCACGCACAAGCGTGACACTGAAAGTTAGTTTTTGGCCACGCGCCAAAATATCCTTGTCGCACTATAATTGTAATTTGCTCGGGAGAGCGTACGCGTTTTTTGACTTCCATAGTGTACCTATTGCACCATTTGTGAAGATTCCTAATAGTGTAAATGCGTATTCGCGTAGATTTTAATCGATTCCATATACAAGGAGAGTAACGTTTATGGGTAAATGTAATCTCCGTCCATGTTGTGAAGTTACTAACTGTGACAATTAATAAACCGCGTGTTTAAATAGCTCGTTATCTTCCACAGTTCCTTCTATACAGAGACATGTTTGCGTCTAACGAAAAATTTGACTTCTTCTACACGGCAACATTTTCTTTTGTATATTGTTCGCCTTGATGACAGCTAATTACCAGGGCCAAGTCTAGTGAAAACTCCCACGTGGAACTTCGCTATATTTATTAACATAAATATTATAAAATAAAATTTAATAGCAATAAAGCTTGTTAAGAAGTTAGCTCTGGGAAATCCCATGAACTGGGTAAAAATACCATCATAAGAAATTGTGAAAGTTTATTTCAATGGAAAAAATTGCACAAATTGGCATCATGACAATGACAGCTAACTTTTGCAAGAGTTCTTGCCAGGGACACTTAGGAAGAGGTGTTCTACTATATGCGCGCCGACGAGAAATGCCGTTCGTGATTTTCCACTTGATCTGTCTATGGCCTGAAATGGTACTACTAAGTCGCGCGGTAATAAACAGCACAAAAAAATCCTTGTGACCATATCGTCATAAATATCTTCTAATTCGTATATTATTACATTCATAATTGACTGCGAATTTTTGTGTTCACGAACCGTACATCGATTTAGGATAGTATAGTTTCACTCCAAAACATGGTGTTTTGTGTAGAAATAGATCGCACATCACTAGATTATACGTGTGTGAGCTAATACTGTGCGATTTTAAGGTTGTTCGTGTACATACATGGTAAAGACTAAGCTGTATTACCTACCTACTTACAATTTAGAGCCTCGATAACTCAACGGTTGAGGAGCGGACTGAATTCTGAAAGGTCGGCGGTTCAAACCCCACCCGTTGCGCTATTGTCGTACCCACTCCTGGCACAAGCTTTACGCTTAATTGGAGGGGAAAGGGGAGTAGTCATGATTAGCATGGCTAATATTCTTTTCTAAAAAGTAATATTTTGATGAAATTGTTAAACATAAGAAGGTTATTCATAAGTGTCGCAATAATAAAGCGTTAATGAAGCAAACTGCATATGCTCTTTTTAATATAAAAAATAGAACGAAAATATCAAATAATGCCATACCTAACTTCTTGTCTGTCTTGTGTGATGTAAGAAAACAATTTATGTTCAAAAAGTCCCATACCTCTATATTATCTTATTTACTTAATAATATACATATTTATAAATGGCTTTCTGCTGTACTTAGTTATAATCACAGTTTCGGCATAAGTAAACCCCTGTTTTCAAGACCTGCTGTGCGGTCTTTATGACTAAGGCCTATCAAAAAGTATTTTGAGAATAAGAATCGTCTGTACTCAGCAAGTCGCTACATCGTAGAAGAACCTAAGCAGGTCAGGTAATTAATTCCAGTTTTGTTCTGCTGAATTTAAATTAAATCTGAATTGTTCCGTAGAAAATGATGAAATAATTGCTTTTGAAGTTGACCTCCAGTCAGAGGGATATTTCAGAACTCCACATCCTAGAGGAACGTAGGTAGGTCAGGGAATGAATCCCAGATTTGTTCTACTGAATTTAACCTTAATCTGAATTTGTTTTGTAGAAAATAATGAAATGATTGCTTTTTAAGTTGGCCTGCAGTCAATGGATTATTTCGGGACCCCACACATAGAAGAACATAGGTCAATCAGGGAATTAGTTCCTGATTTATTTTTGTGAAAGATGAAATGGAACTGACGCAACTGGGAAGATATTACTGGCTATGCAGAAATTTCACTTAACCGATCAAAAGTTTGTGTACAATCGAATTAACACTATTGCAATTTTTATAAGAGCTTGTGGTGTACCTTCCTATATTTTGCAATGATGCAAGACAATCGAACAGCGTGTTTTGAATACAGGTTTAAAATTATAAAATTATGAATACTATGCTCAGATATCATATCCTGAAGACGCCTATATGCGTATACGTTTTATCTCTTCGCAAAACATTAGCACTTAGGATTGGACTGTCGGTAGCCGTAATCGTATTTTATACTAAAAGAAAATAGATTTAGGGAGACTCAGTGGCATGCGTATGGCTTTTACTTAGGGCTTAGCAAGTAGATAGGAACCAATTTTTTACTTGAGAAGTATTGAACTTAGAAACAACGAAACTATGATTCTAGCAGTTACAGCTGATTGGTAAGACAATAAGTAATCGCAATTCGGCTTGTTTCAACTGTCAAATTTAAGATTATGGTGATTGTGAGTGCTTTCCGTAATAACTCCTTGATTAGCATTATATATTTATATATACACGGTCTAACAAATATATTTAATGTATACTGTATACGTGGTAATTAATAAAACTACATTCTCCTGCTAATCTAAATTAATAGCTAAAAATCTATGAATTTTAAAAGGTGTGTTTCTACTAAAGCGCAAGTGAATGGAATCGAGTGGAACCGTGGCAAAAATAGATTAGATCAATCAGATTATTGATAGATGGCGTGATCATTTTGTCACGTGATCTTCTAGCAAATCTGATTGGTCGAAACACATGTCTGTGATGTCCACAGTCTGGTCCGTTGGTCAATCAAAATGCACCTTAGCCTATGCAATGCAAGCCACTGAGTTCGCTGTAATAAATTTAAAAATGGAACTATAAGTAGTGAGAAATCATTAAGTGCACTTGGTTATAAGGCAATTAGCAATTTTATCGAATCGATAACTTTAGTACGTAATCATAGGGGAGAGAGAGTCTAGGAGCTCGTAGAACTTGTGTGATGGTTTCAAATAGATTTCGTATTAAAATATAAAATCGACATCATTTAATTTAAACCAATGCAAATGATATATTTTATTTGAAATTAACAATAAGATTATTTGTTAAAAATACTCTATTTATTGGTGTATTACTTAGTTTACTTGTCTTTGTAATACAAAGAACAAAGTGTGTTGAAATATTAGCAGAGCCCCACATCTGAGTGAAAAGTAATTATTCCGCGCTCGTTTTTCCGCTGTCGAAATTCTGATGGATTTGTCCTTAGCCTAATACAGGCAAAAAAAAAGTATAATGTCGGTGTATATTTGTAATGTGATGAACGTGATTAACAGGACAATTTACAAATAATAACAAATAAGTGAAGTTCTAAGTATTATGTTTCAGTCAGTATTTAATTTCATACAACCCACACTTCTTCTATTGCTTCGAATACTTTAAAATCGGACTCTCAAAAAGTTCTCAGAAGCTCTCAAATCCATAGGTCATAAAATATATACATTTTGACTGGCTCAATAAGATTTAATTGTAGGAACTATTAAAATATTTTAGACTTATGACTTTTGAGACATTATTATTTCCTATGAATAGAATAGATAAAAAATTGATACAAACAGTTTAACATGATTTGCTGTTGCAATGACACAACACTGATTCTGAGCACAACTAAATTTTAGAGTATTTGCATCCTCTTCTTACTAATGTAATGTAAAAAGGACAGACACAGTTTGACAGTTTTAAATTTAATTTAGAGCTGTCCTAACCTCGTGACTTCAGCTGCCAGTTACGAGCTATTCGTTTAAATTTGAAGTGTGCACTAAAACTTAGTCAAATGTATAATTCATGTTCCGTCCTCTTTTAGCAATATAAAAAGAAAAAGATGCAGATACTCTAAATTTGGTTTAGAGAAAGATAACAAAATTGGCGTCAGTGTTATGATTATGTTT
This sequence comes from Maniola jurtina, assembly GCF_905333055.1. Classification (NCBI taxonomy): domain Eukaryota; kingdom Metazoa; phylum Arthropoda; class Insecta; order Lepidoptera; family Nymphalidae; genus Maniola; species Maniola jurtina. The sequence continues at coordinate 11,071,119 of NC_060032.1, forward strand.
TAGTTATAATTTATTATGTTTTATACATATAATATTATCAGAGCATGCAAAATGATAAGGATGACCCTAAGTTTATTTTTATCTTATGTATATCGAATTGAGTAATTAAGACTGATATTCAATTTGACCTATCAATAATATGGTGCTTAATTACTTATTAAGTAAGCATACTTAATTTACTTAAAAACGCGCTATTTTCAAATAGTATATCTAGCTTTTCTTGCGTGTCTATGTATACGTAACTAAATGAACTAAAAACTATCTTTTTTATGCAAACTATCCATAGGAAATATCTGTCTCTGGGAGTATAGGTTGGGCTACATATTATTGCAGCTCTTACTTAATACTCTTAAAGCAGCAAACATATAACTGTGTTGTAGCGTGTTGTAACGAGACAAGGCGATCGGGGTCATACATTTTATATGCTCACTAGTCTTTGTTGATCTTCGAGCAATATTGCGTTGCAACACAGCACGACACAACCAGAAATGTTTGTTGCAATAATATGTCGTCATTTTGCAAAAATGCTTAAAAATGTACACTTTAAGTCAATCAACGCCATCAATTACTAGTTAAGAAACATGCTTCCTGATAGATCTGACAATATAAAATATTCTGTTATGCCTTATCGAAGTAAAGTAGTGATATAGTTAAGGTATATAAATTGCATGTTAGTAAATATTATAACGAATATATTATGAACATGGTATTGTAATGAATTAAAAAAGGTGTAAACAAACTACTGTGTCGTAGCATGTCATGATGCGACGGATGGTGCTCAGCACCTAAATCCATACTTGATTAATATCATAAATGCTAAAGTGTGTCTGTCTGTCTGCTAGTTTTTCACGGCCCAGCAGATTTTGATGAAAGGTACAGAGTTACTTGCCGGGGATGGACAAAGGCCCGGAAAATGGGATAGGATTCTTAAAAGCCCATACGTTTAACCGATTTGTACAAAATTTGGTCCAGAGGCAGCTTGCGTCTCGGGAATTGACATAGGAAACTTTTTATCCCGGAAAATTTAATAGTTCCTACGGGATTAAAAGAATCTATATCTACGCGGATGAAGCCGTGGGCATCACCTAGTTTTACTAGTATCTAAAGCGATGACTTTCAAGGTGCTCTCCGATTGGTCGATCGTGATGTACTACAAAACAGTAGCTTATTTAGTTTTCACGGTAATTTACAATGATAGTGGCTCTGTTTCATAAAAATCACAGTTCGCCATGCCAAGGGTCATTTCATACGCACAATTTTTACCATTGTATTGGTAAATGACGCCTTAATTAGTAACGCGTAGGTAAGAATTAGGTGAACAACGATTTTTATTACAAGCGCACGTTTGCGAATTAGCCCTACCTATTTAACATTTGTACATCGATACTCGATAAATTATGCTTGCACTGGGTTTATATATTTTTTTCATTTTAAAATTTTACTACAATCACAGCCCACACCAATCTTTATGGCCGCGTTTCAATTTTTATTGGTCTGTTGAACTCTCCATGTGGTTTAGAGATACCATAAAGATTGATGAGGACAATTCTCGTACTTAGGCTGAGATCTATACTTTGACTTTGCTCAAACTTAAGTTTGAGTTTAAATTAGGCAGAGTTATGTCTCTAAACTCGTTTTAACTCTAAAAGTCCGAGCAAAATCAAAGTATACTCTATGGAACTCAGTATTAGAGGTGAAATTACGTTTTCGCCTGTGAGGAATGCAAAACATTGCTCCGTTAGGTTGTGTTTAAATAGTTTAATCTATTTGCAGCAGATATACAAAAGTTAAAGCTTTTTACATAGTGTTTTGGGTTTTTTAGATGGAATAGTCATAATAAATAATTAACGTATAATTTAAATTGTTTTTCGTTTTTATATTTTAGGTAAACTTTGTAATCTTGTGTGTTTTTGGACATTTTAAAAATACGAATTGCTTTACATTGTGCGAAACTCAAAATCGTGTAAATTGATAGTAAGTTTGAGATCATTTTAGTCCAAATATAGACGGAATTTTACATATAAATACTTTCGCAAAAAGCATGTCACTGATCAATATTTTTTTGAAAGTTTAGTAATGTTATGAATAATTATAATATTTAGTTTGTATTCCAACTGTAATAATAATAGCACAATTTAAATACGGCTCAAAGTTGTTATACTTAGTTTATATATAATTTCTTTATAAAAGAAATGACGTAAAATAAAAATATAACCTAAATTAGCGTACAATGTGTCCATGCGAAATGCATTTTTTTTTAATTTTTCAAAGGAAAATGAACTTTAATTACACTACATGTGAAATAAATTTTTATTGGCAAATTTTTCTTTAATCAAGGTACATATTATTATGTTGTAAGGCAAAAGTTGTTTTGACCGGGAAGTAGATAATTGCAACAGCAGTCTTAAGTCTTAATCATAAAAAATATGGTTAATTTCAGTTCCAACAAACCTTACATAATCCTTCCATTTGGATTCTGAATTCAGTTTGGGTTCAGTTTTTATTTTACGTTAATTTATATATGTATTCTGTTATTTTTATGACCAGAGCTGTGGCGACTGGCTGGAACCAGTGTAGATTTTGTATCATATCACTGTCATATCATAAGATATATAAAAACAAATATCATTGTTTTCTTCATGTTAAGATTTTGCTTGAGCTTCGAGTATATTTTATGGATTTAAAAACGTTTGAATGTATTATGTTTCAAGAACTAAGTATTTAGCTTAATATTTTTAACTGTATTATGGAATCTTTATTTTGCTTCTTTATTATTATTTAATTTTGTCGTATTGTGTACCTAATAGGTATAGTTCGCAACTGATTGAGATGGTAATCGGGTTCACCCGCGCTATTGCCAGTGGCGTGCACAGAGTTTAGGCCCAGGGTATGCATTTAGGCATGCACATTGCACATTCGATACAACACGACCGTCGTACTATGCGATTCTAATAAGAAACCATCGTCCATATCACTCTGTAACTCGACCAGCAATCAATATTTTCGTTAAAAAAAGTAAGGGTAAGCAGTGCCTTTTTGCATCTATGAAGTGCACTCCACTGCCGATTGCCAAATGAACCTGTTGCGAACTATAAAATAATATGTTGTAATCGTTTTATCGCATGATTATTTTATTAATGAATAATTCGTAAAATGAAAAATAACTAAAGCAATACTAAACGATATGCATCGGCCGAAGTTACGTAATTAGAAAGGGAGGTAGAATTAAGGGTAGCCTTACTAGAATAAGAATTAAGGTTGATCGATAAAAGGATGTTGAAGTTTTACTCGTAGGAGGTTATTATAGCACGGCCAGCGATATTGTCGCATACATTGTATTATCTTTTTTTATTTGACGTTAATAAAGTTATGAGTCTTAAGTTCAGACTGACGTAATGGTTTTATTTGGATCCTACCCACATTCTGAACTCTGAACGGGCAAAGGATATTATGCCTACTCGTAAAGGTCCAAACGCATTTGCGCTGCGCTGAGCAACGCGACACGATGCGGCTTCGCCTTACTCCATACGAACTCATATTATAAACTACTAGATGATGTTTTTCGAAATCCCGTGGGAAGTCTTTGATTTTCCGGGATAAAAAGTAGTCTATGTGCCCTGGATATTATCTATGTCCATTCCAAACAGTCAAATCCGTCCTGTAGTTTTTGCGTAAAAGAGTAACAAACATACACACGCTCACACATACACGCAAAACTTTTGCCTTTATAATAGTGTGAAGTGTGATATTTGCCGTCGCGCCGCTCAAGTGCGATGGGACCTTAAAGTTCGATACATTAATAAAATTGCACTGAATTTTTTGTCAACGTACCTTTTTGACCGGTTTTTATTTATTTAAAGTCCCAATTGACTGCCAACGTTTTATTTGAGGGCTATACTATACCTACCTACTAAAATTAATCGTAATTTATATTCGTGTATGCAAAATCGCTTATCAGCGCAATACGTTTAGCTGACTATATGAGTAGGTACGTAAGAAGATACTTTTGCCTTGTTATTCGTGATGAGCTCGAATCCGTGTCTCATAAGCAGTTTAATTGAAAACGAGGTTTTTAAAATGTCAACTGGTTTTCAATTACACCATCAATTATTGCATTGTAATAGCATTAAGGGGCGTCTAAACGGGCTATATTTTACGACAATTTGTGGTTGCAATTATTGGCCAACATTGCCCAGCCATCAAAAAAACATTTTAGTGCATTTTATGGCTGAGCAATCAATTGCAGGTAACATGTTGCAATATGGCTACAATAGTATGGCCTTTGATTCAGAACCCTTTAATGAGCCACACAATCCAGCAACAATGGCCGACGAAATGACGCTCATCGCAGCCGCTTACATTGTTTTGGCAGAAAAACGAAAAAAAAAGGACACGAATGTGGATTCGACCCTACATAAGTAGGCGTGACACTTTGGATTCCGTAGACAAGGAATTAATGGGATAAATACTTATTTAAAAATTTTACAAGAATGTCTAAGAGCGACTTCGAATTTCTTGTGAACAGAATTGGACCAAACATACAAAAGCAAGATACAAACATGAGGAATGCAATACCTGTGACTACAAGATTAGCAATAACTCTACGGTATTTAGCGACTGGAGATTCTTTCAAGAGTTTAATGTACCTTTTCAGAGTGTCCGCTTATTCAATTTCAACTATTGTCCCAGAGGTTTGGGAGAAAGGGACGCGCATATACAGTAAAACAGAACAAAAATATAGATGGCCCAGATATATTGCAGTATTTTCGATTGCGAGGCGATCGTTCGGCCACACGCCGGCTACACATAAAAACATTTTGACATACCAAAAAATATGTGGCTATAATGCCGGGCCATCCTTAAAATATTGCATAGTGTGGCTGGTATTGCTAGCAATGTTGCCGGCCACAGTATTGCAGCCACAAATTGTCGTAAAATATATCCCGTTTAGACGCCCCATAATACAATTACCTGTGTACACTCATCTGCCTACATTACTAATGGAGCTGGAGTCATCATTTTTAAGGTTCTATTCCAAAATGAGGTTACCGACACAATAGGTACCTACTATTTTAATGGTAAAAGTTTTATAAATCCGGTTTTGGTAGGTAAGGTATAAGTTTACGGTTTGCAAAAAACTTTCCATAAGCGGTGATAGCATTGTGGTTAGGACTACGGCCTCTTATTCGCAGAGTCCGACGTTCAATCTTGGACACGCACCTCTAACACGTTGTGTGTGAGCAATAAATTAATATCCCTTGCTTTAACGATGAAAGAAAAAATTGTGAAAAAATCTGCATTACTGTGAGTTCTCCAAAATGTTCTCATCTAGATTAGATATGTGAAGTCTGTCGATCTGCATTCGGCCAGCGTAGTGGACTATGGCCTGAGTTTTCAATCTGGTAGGAAACCCGTGCTTAGTAGTGGGCTGGCGATAGGTTGATTATCCATCCATATTATCCATGCTAATATTCAATTGCGAAAGTGTTTCTGTCTGACAGCTACCTTTTCGCGGCCCAACAGTTTAACCGATTCTGACGAAAGGTACAGGGTTCTAGCTTATATCCCGGGGACGGACATAGGCTATTTTTTATCGAGGAAAATCAAAGAGTTCCCACGGGATTCCCAAAAACCCATCCACTTAAGCGATTTGTATGAAATATGGTACCGAGGTAGCTTGCGTTCCTGTAATTGACATAGGCAACTTTTATTCCCGGAAAATCCCACAGTTCCCAGGGGGCTTTAAAAACCTAAATCCACGCGGACGAAGTCGCGGGCATCCTCTAGTGTTTCAATAAAGAGTGCATACCCATCTAAAAACTATGACGCAGTAGGTACGCAGAACACTGTCTTGAAGTTATTATTCCTCTTGCCTTTTTAGTTTTTATTCTGCTGCGTAGGTGCTAGTAAGTAAATATTATATTTTAATACCTACCATATATGTTTATTAATTAATGCAGGCGAATTCTCAAGCGACTTATCTTAGACTTTTGTAGCCAACGGCCATAAGTCACTGATAAAGTCAAAACTTATTATAGGTACCTATTAAATGTATTTTGATGTTAAATAGGGAACGTCATTATTTCTGTCTGTCTGTCTGTCTGTCTGTCCGTCGTGTCTGTCAAGAAACCTATAGGGTACTTCCCGTTGACCTAGAATCATGAAATTTGGCAGGTAGTTAGGTCTTATAGCACAAGTACAGGAATAAATCTGAAAACTGCGAATTGCTGGTTACATCATTTAAAAAATTTAAAACGCGTTTAAATTTTCAAAGTAAGATTTAAACTATACCAAGTGGGGTATAATATGAAAGGGCTTTATCTGTACATTCTACAACAGATTTAGATTTAGATTTGAATATGAATATCTAAACATTAAAATACTTATTTGAATGAATTTGAATAAATATGAATATTAAACAAACCTAGGTAGTTACATATCATTTTCATGGAGTCCTGGCCCCTAACTATAGGAAACCCGTATCTTACGGAGTTGAATATAGCTTTACTCCTAGGTGACTTTTCAAAAAAGAAGAATATGATAATGGTCAAACCAATGTCGGTCTCGCGTACAAATACATAATTTTAAAAAAAAAAGAATATTAGTTAATCATGACTAACATATTATATTCCCCTTTTCCCCTCCAACTAAGCGTTAAGCTTGTGCCAGGAGTGGGTACGACAATAGTGCAACGGGTGGGGTTTGAACCTCCGACCTTTCGGTTTTCAGTCCGCTCCTATAACCGTTGAGCTATTGAGGCTTTAATTCACATCGTATTGAGTAAGATCCTACCATACTGTGGTCTGTGAAGCTAACAATGCTGTATTTATACGCACTAGGCACGCGGCATGGCACATCAGCGTGGAAGTCTACTGTCCTACTGTCTATAGTTTGTGTCCGCCCTTAATACGCAGCAACGAGGCGTGGTGCAACGCACGTACGAATAATTATTGCGATCTCGATTGGATCTTAGAGTCTCACTCCGACCTGCAAAACGGTTGCGCGCGCGTTCATGCGCTATCCACAGAACAGGCGTTCTTTGTTTACAAACAATATCTCATTAGCCCTCGTGTTTTTGTCAGCCGCTTACCAATTTCATCACTGGACACGGACTTTTAGAGGTAAGTCATCTGTTACATTAGTCCGTTGAACTTTTTTATCATTAAGTATTATGAATATCAAGTAGTTGAGATAATTTATTTAAGTATTACAAAGTTGTGAAATACGGTTTGTTATGTTGTTTTTCAACTGTGTTAATGTAGTTATTATAATTATAATTAGGTAATTATTAGTCTAAATAAATATCTACGTGATTGCAACACTCTGAAGATATCGCTATTTAGTTAGGTACCTATAAGTATCTTTTCGTAAAATGCATGTAGGTAGGTAAACATCGCATCAAAATTTGTTCAGTCGAATATCGCACGCCACGTTGTAGGCTATGTGGGGAGATTTTTACACAAGAAAATTACTAAAACCTACCTGCCTAGGTAAGTACAATTTTACAAACATTTAGCAGGATCTGTACATAAATATACCTATTTATTTTTTAGGGTTCCGTTCCAAAATGGTAACAAGTGTAAATTAAAAATTTTGCTAGGTATAACACCCCCGACAAGTGAAGGTTACAGTAACTAGAAAAGAACTAATAAGTACCTAACTTTCAAACGGCAGAACCGATTTTCTTGGATTATAGCTAAGAACACTCTCGATCAAGCCTTTTTCACCTTTCAAACAAAAAAACTAAATTAAAATCGGTTCATTAGTTTAGGAGCTACGATGCCACAGATAGATGTACAGATACACACGTCAAACTTATAACATCCTCTCTTTTTGGGTCGGGGGTTAAAAAGGGAACCCTTACTTACCTACAACTGCACGACGCCGATGAATTTGGAATACCCAGTTGACCCAGTCATAAATAGCATTTACCTGCGTGTAGTGCTTTTTCAGACAGTAGATTAGTTTACCAACTACTTACCTATTTAAATATTACTTTTTACTACTAGCCCCAAGACTCGTGGGGCTAGTTTGACTTGCACTAAGCCGGTTTTTTATCTAAATACAACTAGGTACAACTGCGTTCTATTTTTAGACTAAACAATCACTATCCGATGAGAATAATACGTTTGTTGATATCTACATAAGTAGTAATATCTTATGGTGGTAGTAAGATCTTATGGTGATCCAGAATAGAGCAAACCAGTCATGTATTAAAAACTTTCAAGTACCTATCTACTTATATTATTAATAACTAAGAAGATATTATGTAGGTATGTATTAGCTAGGTATTAACCAATACCAGTGTTCACTAACAATATGAACAAGTCAACAGACAGTAGACATTAAGTCTCAATTGTACTGTGTAACTGACTGTGCCAGGTCTAAATGTAGAGTTATCCTTTTCCAAAGGATCTATTATAGGATAGAGATACCTAGCTATACATTATTTTAGACCTGCCATATTTAGTTTAGTTTAGATCTTGTTGGACAATATGTGTAGGTACAGGTAAGTTGTCATGGAATTAGGAATCACCTTAGCTTATTAGGTACCTACAGCACAATATATCCATATTCCATACTAATATTATAAATGCGAAAGTGTGTCTTTCCGTCTGTCTGTCTGCTACTTTTTATCCCGGAAATCAAAGAGTACCCACGGGATTCCTAAAAACACATCCGCTTAACCGATTTGTATGAAACGTACCTAGGTAGCTTACGTCCCTGTAATTGACATAGGCAACTTTTTATCTCGGAAAATCAAACAGTTCCCACGGGATCTTTAAAAATCTAAATCCACGGAAACAAAGTCGCGGGCATCCTCTGGTAATAAATAATAATTAGATAATTAGCTGGACCATGACGTGTATTGTGTACCTACCTACCTAGTTGTAAACAAATCCATTGGTAAAACTCTAGATATTCATGTTTACTTCTAGCTTTTGAAGCTATGTCCGCGCGCGCTGCACAAAAAGTAGGTAGGTCCCGAACTACCTATTATAAGTAGGTAATAAACTTTTTGTGGGCATTTACTAATACAATCGAATGAATGTCAAGGCAGTCAAGGCTGATAACTTGATAAGACTCCAAATTACTTAAGAACTAAATAAAACTGTTACAATTACTTTCGATTCTTCTGAATTTCGGTTACCTACTCAATTTTGCATGGTAGGTACCTAACCGAAATGCACTTAATAGCCTAGTGGTTAAAGACTTCGTACTCTTTCCTATTCGAAAGGTCCACGGTTCTATCTCGGGCACGCACTTCAACTTTTTGGAGTTATGAGTGTTTTATCAAAGTAATTAGCTTTAGCACTTCTTTAGCAATGAAAAATCACTTACTTTAACCACATGAGTAGATATCTAAGAAAGAAAGAAGAAAGAAAATGCATTTATTTGTTGTTGGTGTCACAGATAAAAACAAAGTATACAAATACACCACCCCAAATGGGTGTACAGCTCAGCATTATGTCCTGCATCATATGCATTAAATGCAGGACGCTGATTTTCAGCTGTGACCCGGGTGGATCTCTATTGTAACATTGAAAGAAATCATCGTAACCAAACCTGCATGCCTTAAAGTTATCCATTATGTTTTTAAAGGTGTGTGAAGTCAGCCATCCTTCGTTAGACTATGGTCTAACCTAAGTTGACTGGCGGAGGTGGTTGGATCGAAATAAAAATAAAAGGATATCTAACTCACAGAATATACGCACCTAGATGCCTCCCATAGATTTCAGGGTTCTGTACCCGAAACCCTTTGGGTGCGGACCCCTGAAATTTATCGTGCCAACGGGACCCTATTACTGACTTCGCTGTCCGTCCATCCATCCGTCCGTCCGTCTGTATGTCAGCTGGCTGTATCTCATGAACCATAATAGGTAGTAGAGACCTGAAATTTTCACAGAATGTGTAATTTTTATTGCCGCTATGACAACAAATACCTACTAAATATTTCAAAATTGCCGCCATGAAAGAAAAATGAAAAATAACAATTAAAAAGTCTTCTTGTACGATGGAACGGATCCCTCGTGCGGGTCCAACTCACACTTGAGCGATCTTTATATAAATTAGGGGGTAAATTTTATTTTCAAAATATACATGTTATACACATAAGGGAGATGATAGGAAAGAAAAGAAAAGGAAAGGAAAGATAACGATTGACAAGCAGAGCAAAAACAGAACTAAAGATAAGTTCCTATCTATGGATACTCTGGCATTGATCACTGGTACCTAAACTGCTAGTTTTTGTATTATTGAGATATTGTTTTTGCTTGGTAATGATTTTATCTAATCATTCGATGATGCAATGTAACAACACATTAATCTTATAGAGGTAGACAGAATAATTAGAGACCTTTACCCCTATTTATCAGCTTATATGCTTGCCTACATTACCTAATGGATTAAATATCTACCTATACCTACCTACTGATTTGAAATCATTCAATTGACTTTAATTATAATTTCCAAGTACTAAAAACTTGTCAACGAATCATTAGCAAATAAAAAAATCTTTATGAAAATGAATAACTAATGGTATACCTACCTGTACCATTTCTAAAATTAATTCTATAAGATTAATAAATAAATAAATAAATAAATAAAATTCCAATAACCTCGGTATATAGCATAGTATTGTCAAAATGCTGGTTGGTTTTGGAAATCACGTAACTGGTTTAGCTCGTTTAAAAACTTGTGTTACCGTAAGGATCTCCCACGCACTGCATCCGACCAGATTCCGATCCAAATCGAGAATTCTCGTAAGAATACCCTCAAATTATGTGCCCCTTTACCAGACACTGCGTGTTGATCGAGTCCTGAACCACCAGCCGTCCGCAGTTCACGCAATCCTTGAGCCTCTTACTCGAAACAGTACAGTTGGACAGTGTACCATGGGTTGCGCGATTCGCACTCATTATCAATTTTATCAAAGCCTATACATATAATATACCTACTGTATCTAATAATAAGGTTGCCTGGTAGAGATTGTTGCTCTAAGCAATAAGGCCGCCTTTGCACACAATTGTTTTTTCTGTTATCTTCTTTCTGTGTTGTGTTCCTTTACATATTGTGTTTTTTGTGTGCAATAAAGACCTATATATCTATCTATCTAATATATCAATACTCTAATATAATACTTGAACTCTATCATTTTATATCATCCACAAAGAACTGCACATTATACAAATATCTACGACTATTTCGGATCGAGGTGACTTTTCAGACTTCTTTCAGAGATCGATCGAGGATTCGGATCGGATGCAGTGCGTAAAGAGCCTTAGATAATGTCAGAATGTGAATCGGTCATCGCACCCGCACACGCCTACTCCACCACAACTTTTTAATTCAGAAATAGCTCTCTGTCCAACTCTGAGATTGGCAGAGGTCTGGTGGATTTTCATTTTCGACCCGAAAAGGCAACCAGCTGCTTTAATGTTTAAAATGCTTTCATTTTTAAATGCAACATTACATATAAATCTTACATACAAATCTGTTCGGACATTTAGAAGTTTATGGTGGAAGAAAGAAACTCACATACATATATTACATACATATTTAAACCCTGAAAACATTACGCTTCTTTTTTGGGGCAGTAGTGTAAAAAAAAGCATTTTACAGATAACTAGGTAGATTATATTATACTATTATTATTTCGGCCGAAAAGAAAAGATGAACAATGCTTATGCAACTCGATTGCAAAATACAGACAGTTTCATATAAAACACTCATGTATAGAGAACCACGTACCAAATAACATGTCCTGCAACACAAGACGAGACAGTATGTATTTAATCTTTCGATAAATGTTTGTGCAGTAAATTGAAATGTCTTAGAACACCTGCTACCTTCATACGTGGCGCTTTAATTCCACCTTAACATACGTCTTGGCGTTCAACTGTAAAGCTTTAATTAACTTCGCTGTGATTTATGGCAGAATTCCTGCACACAAGCGATGTCGTATTCCATTTACCTAATAAATTAATTAATGACGGAGATAGCCCTGTTAATGTCAGCCTGAAACACATGACAAGCGATAAAAACGCGGTGCGAGGAGGCGTTTTAGATTTTTTATTTTATTCAAAAAAAATTAACGCTCGACCTGAGATCGCATCTTGTCTGTTGTTAATTGATGACGATGTAGAGTCTGCCAACCCCTTCTCTTTCTGAGAGGAGACCCATGCTCAGAAGTGAGCTACCTACGAGCCACCTACCTGAGTGTCTACGCTCATACGCGTGCGCGTATACGCGTAGGTAAGCACACAAAAACGAGCTTGTACACGCGCAAAAACTAATCTGAAACCGCTCTAAGCAGCTACTATCGAACGCCGCTGCCAATCGCGCTAATCTGTTGAAAACATTAACGAAGAGGTCGTCACCCTATGCCTTTGATACCTAAAGCAGGCAGTCGGTAGTCTCTGCGAAATTCTGAAGGAAGGGTCCAAAAGTCAAAGACAAATAATATGTACCCTACGTATATAATTTTGTTCATACTACAATAGAACATTAAACTTATTGGAACAAACTTGGTCGGTAAAGGGGATCTCTACAATGCGGCACAGTTTAATTATCCGTTATCACTGCCTTTATATAGGTACGGAAGAAGTTTAGCTTAACTCTGGAACAGCTGGTTATGACAACGACTTTCCCCATTAGTAGGCGCCTGCCTACAAACCCCAATGAAAATAACTATTCGTGCAATTATAATAATCATGAACTTATTGTACCAATTAATAGAGTTGCTTGAAGTTTTTCTATAGTCTAAAATCTGTCTTTAAAACAAGAGTGAACAGGCTCCTTCTAGGTAAACGCGTCCCATCTTAGACCACATCATCACTTTCCATCAGCTGTGATTGTGGTTAAGCGCTTGCCTATAGTGAATAAAAAAAAATCATGATCAAGTCAGAAATGCGGAGATCCGTAAGAGAACCAGAGTAACCGACATAGGGCAACGGGTTGCGAAGCTGAAGTAGCAATGGGCAGGGCACATAGTTCGAAAAACCGGCCAAGCGCAAATCAGACTCGCGCACCGAGGGTTCCGTACTCGGATATTTTTTCCGATGTAACCAGAAATTCATGGTTTACGGATTTATTCCTTTACTTGTGCTATAAGACCTACCCTACCTGCCAAACTTCATGATTCTAAATCAACGGGTACCCCATAGGTTTCTTGACAAACACGACGGACGGACAGACAGACAGACAACTATGTGATCATATAAGGGTTCCGTTTTTCCCTTTGAGGTACGGAACATTAAAAATTGATAGACGACGTGGTCCGGAGGTGCTAGAATGGTGACCTCGTACCGGAAAGCGCAGCGTCGGAAGACCCCCTAACAGGTGGGCAGACAACATCAAACGAGTTACAGGAAGCTGCTGAATTCAGGTGGTGCAAGACGGTGGTGATTATGATTATAATTATGATTTAAAATTATTATTTAATCTCTTAATTGAATATTTTTAACAGCCTGTTAACGGGCCGGCACATTAATTTGTGAATGTCAAAGCTGGTGCGTAATCCCTGGACCAATATCATGCACGCTTCTGTCACACACACAAGCGTACGAAATTGTCTTCACTTTTTAAATAAAATTTACAGTTTTGTCCATCTGTAATTCAGGAGTTATATGATATCTTTACACCTACCTACCTATGTTTAATAATTCATTGAAGAATTCATATAGCTAATTAATAAATACATACTAGTCTGTTTACATAAAATGAAATATTATCGATTAATTACTCTAAGGGTAAGTATGTTTATCATAATTAATTAAGCTAAGTTAGTATTTACAGATAATTTGAGTCGCTTTACCAATCACTTTATTGACCTATGTTATATTATGTTTATTTTTTAGAAGTCTAATAATAAACAATCATCGTGATCAATTTCTGCCTGAGAATAAAATCACACCTTGGTATTTATTTATTTAAGTGATGATAGCTTAGTGGTTAAGCAGTCAGCGTCCTATTAGGCAGGTCAGGTGTTCGACCCCGTGTAAGTATCATTAAATTTTTAACCGACTTCATAAGAGTAGGTGATTCTCAATTCGGCCCGTTTTTTTAATGTATGTAGGTACTTACACCGATTTTTCGAGGTTTCTGGACCGACTTGCAAAATTTTTTTTTGATTAACTTTACTCGCGATTACACGATTCAACTTATTAATCGTTGAGCATGTGTTGAAAAGGCGTTGAATACGTGTTAAACATGCATTGAACACGCTCTGAATAAAAGTTGAACAAGCGTTAAACTATAGTTAAACTAGAGTTAATTATGTTGACAACAAAAACAACGCCAAGTAGGTACTAGCATAATAATCTAACTTATAAGTCTACTTACATAATTCAGGATTGCCTGGTCAAAAGTAGATTTAATTTAATTTAAGTAATGAAATTTAATTTAAGTAATTAAATTTAATCTAAGTAATTAAATTTAATCTAAGTAATTAAATTTTATTTAAGTAATTAAATTTAATCTAAGTAATTAAATTTTATTTAAGTAATTTAAATTAAATTTTATTTAAGTAATTAAATTTAAAAAAAGTTTCGGCTTTGTACGAGGAATTTAGGCACTTCTGGATTGTCCTGAAAACTTGTTAGGCGGAAGCGAAATTTTTTGGCTTTGGACTATTTGTGTGCATTTGTAGACATGCATTTTTGGACATACAGAAATCGTTTAGTTATGCTTTTATTATAAGTATCTACCTAGTATCTATACTTACCTAGATTATTTTGGTTTAAGAGTCGTGAGAAATATTTTTTATTTATTGAATAATTTTATGGTTAAGTTCATGTGGGTCTAGTCTATAGAAGTCTAGACATTATAATGTCAAATCAAGGTCATTTATTTATAACTGAGGAATGCACGCTGCATGCATTATTATTATTGTTTTCGCTTGACTATTTTTCTGCTAAAAAATTATCCTATCATTTATCTGAAAACCACCTCATATTTCGCAACACCTTCACAATACAGGTAAATATGTCGTTTATAATACTGTCTTTGATAAGATAGGAGTACTATATACTCAGGGAATTACGAAATAAGAATATATATATATGCACTAGGTACAAAGCATATTGATATCTATGTTTACACCTGACGATGTTAGTGTAAGGTTTAAAACTGTATACCTAGGCACTATCACTTATCATGTCAAGCTATTCCAGTAATTATGGGTAATAAAAACTTACACAATAAGTACCACCTACCTATTTACCTTACAATTTGAAGTGTAGATAGATAGTTGTTACGTATAATGCTAAACCTAAATTTTAAGAGGGCTCTCTCCGTCACTCGTTTCATACAATCGTAGTTCCAATTTCATTTGAATATTAAGCAACCAAAGTCTATGAAATTTTGCAGACATATTCTAGAAACTAATATCTATGTCTGCGGTTTCCCAGATTTCTGTTAAAATATTCGGTTTCAAAGTTACACGGACTTAAAAGTTTTCATACAAATCTTTAAGCCCCTGTAATTTTAAAACAACATATTTTTAGAAAAATCTAAAACACCACAGACACAGATATTAGTTTCTAGAATATGTCTGCAAAATTTCATGGACTTTGGTTGCTTAATATTCAAATGAAATTGAAACTACGATTGTATGAAACGAGTGACGGAGAGAGCCCTGTTTTTCTATCCTATCTTACTTACACGTCACAGATGACTTTATGTATGAATTGGCACGAATCCGTACAGCGTGTCCATTTTAGATATCTGATATCTATTTCTGCGTTATGTAATCAAGCATGATATTTAATACCTACTTACTATAATAATTAAAGTAGATAACATGGCATCACTTTTTTTACTGAAAAGTTACACAAAAACTTAAAGCTAGCTTTTTCTAATTACTGTATAAGTCATGCCCGCTTGAAGCCGTGCTGATCCTTTGTGCAAAAAAGGCACCATATTAGGTATGGGGCAGTTAACCACAGTGAAAATGTCTCGTATTTTTTTTGCATTAGTTTTATAAATTTCTAAGTGTCTGCACGACATCACTAAAATTATGTAATAGGTATGCTTAAAATACCTTGATATGTTTCACTTACCTATACGTATATTAAGTGCAATACTAATAAAAGCAGGCCATTAGCCTCGGAATGTAAAGCTAAAATAATAATATATGTATACCTTCTCACAATACGTGTTTGATGATAAGGCGATAACTGATACCCTTTAGGTCGATGAGCCAAATCTGGATACAGGTCAGGATATAATATTTAACACTAATAATATCTATCTAATAATATTAATATTACAAGGAGATACATTAGGGGATCAATTATTATTACTGTTAATCGGGCACGGGCAACTCATGCAAGAAGTTGCGGTGTGTTATAGTCCAAAGCCGAAATGTTTGTATATCACGATCGGTACAGGCCAGAGGCAATCCTCAGGATTAAGAGAGTCCAAATCTAAAACTTCGACTCTCATTTCATACAGAACTATTTATTTAACAACAACTATTCCACATGCAGTCTTCGAATCGAATCAATCTACGAATCGTATGAATGATGTGGACTACGAATTTATTATTCGTTCCTCACAATTAAAAAACCGGCCAAGTGCGAGTCAGACTCGCGTACTGAGAGTTCCAAACTCGGGTATTTTTTCCTTCATTTTGCACGATAAATCAAAAACTATTATACATAAAAATAAATCTGTTTTAGAATGTACAGGTGAAGCCCTTTCATATTATAATACCCCACTTGGTATACTTAGTTATCTTACTTTGAAAATTGAAACACATTTTAATTTTTTTTTAATGATGTAACCACAAATTCGCGGTTTTCGGATTTATTCCTATACTTGTGCTATAAGACCTACCTACCTGCCAAATATCATGATTCTAGGTCAACGGGAAGTACCCTATAGGTTTTCTTGATAGACACGACGGACGGACAGACAGACAGACAACAAAGTGATCCTATAAAGGTTCCGTTTTTCCTTTTGAGGCACGGAACCCTAAAAAGCTGAATTTTCAAAGATAATTATAATAATAGTTTTGCCCGTTCACAAAATCATTATTGTTGGTGAAAATCGAATAAAACCCCTACAGCAGGCATCCACCTTTTTTTTTAGATTACCACGTAAACGTATACTATTATACGATAGTATTATTATGTCGTGAAAGTCATAGATTTATATTTAAAAATAAAATACTCATTACAGAGTTACTTTTAACAATCATATACAATAGTCCTACGTAGTACGTACCTAATAAAGATTACGTTCATGGTACACACACGATTAGATAATTGAGTTAAAGCGTGCACCAAAATGAAATTCCTCAGGTTATTAAAATCTTTTCCTTAACAAAAAATAGGACAGATTATGTCTTTATTTGAATCATGGAAATATAGAAAAAAAATCTTGCAATAATACACTGTTTAAGCTAAGTTAGTTTTTAAGTTTTATATTTTAGGTTTTATATTTTTTATTTTTATTATTTTTTATTTTTAGTTTTGTATAAGCGCCATTATTTGTAATACTATGTTTATGTGTCGGTTTCAACGAATAAATTTTATTCTATTCTATTCTATTCAATCAATTCGTCCGTGTGGATTAAGGTTTTTAAAAATCCCATGGGAACTCGTTGATTCTCCGGCATAAAAAATTTGCTTAAAACACTGGTATATATCTAAGTAAGTATACTTATATAAGTATATTCATGCAAGATAACGCGTCAATCCGTGGTTTCGTTGCGGCGTGATTGCAGGACAAACCAACAAACAAAAACACTTTCGCATTTAATACAGGTAGTGATGTATTTAAAAAAAATATCGAGCAATCCGAGCAGTCAATAAGTTATTGAGTTATTTTAGATTAAAATATCTTTATTTAAAGTTTTGCTATCTTAGAACTAATATTTAACGCTATAATTAGGAAATGGTTGTTTATCGACACACAAATTAGTTTATAATGACACTTCACTTTAAATAACTTTAAGGACGTTAGAAGTAAGTTAATGACCTTGTGTTATCAAATGAATATATGCTACACTAGTACTTGTATTTCGACTGTTTTGCCAACCGGTCCATTCCAAGATTCGTAAATGTTGAAGAAAAACAGTCAGTTAAAATTAGGTGTATTTAATAATTTAATGAAATTATTGAAAGTGTTAGTGAAAAGAAAACGTTATAATAGCGCGGTTAACACAGGAGAGGTTAGGAATTTCTGCTCATTTTATGATTATTCAGTAACGGTGCATGATCTTTAAAAGAGTTTTCAGAAATCAACCGCAGTTTAAATAATATTTATTTGTGTCAATATCAGTGTAGAAATGAAAATCCAAATTCCAAATAAATTATGCGAAAGTGTGTGTGTTTGTTCTTCAATCACCCGCAACGGAGCAACGGATCGGATGTGATTTTTATATAGATATATTAGCTACTTTTGTCCCGGAAAATCAAAGGGTTCGCCCGGGCTTTTTTAAAATCCTAAATCATCGTAGAAGTAGATGCAAAATATTGCGAAAGTCTCGAAATGATTTTGTTGAATGAAGTTGATTATACAAGGCACTTTCCAAACTTTCCACTTTAACCGACTTCCAAAAAGGAAGAGGTACAATTCAGCCCGTTTCTTTGTGTCAAAAAGGATTATTCACAGTTAAATTTTTGGGCTAAATCTCACTCAGTTTGCGTGATGGTCTCTAGAAGAGTGAGGTAATTTTTTTATTTTACTTATTTCAGATAGCAGAAGGCGAGATGGCGTTGATCACAGAAGGACTCGATCTAGAGAGAGAGTATTCACCCAGCAAGTGGTCGCAGAGATTTTCCTCTCCGAAAGAAGTTATAGAGCATCACGTCAACTTCGTTACTGCAGGTTCGCATTTTTCATCATACTTCATACTTCAAGGCGAAAGTTTGTGTGTATGTGTGTGTGTGTGTGTGTGTGTGTGTGTGTGTGTGTGTGTGTGTGTGTGTTTGTGTGTGTGTGTGTGTGTGTGTGTGTGTGTGTGTGTGTGTGTGTATGTATGTTTTTTACTTCTTCACGCAAAAACCACTGGACGGATTTGGCTGAAATTCAGAATAGAGATAGATAATATCCTGGATTAGCACATACGCTACTTTTTATCCCGGAAAATCAAAGAGTTCCCACGGGATTTCGAAAAACCTAAATCCACGCGGACGAAGTCGCGGGCGTCAGCTAGTATGTAATAAAAAAGTCACAGGCCCAGTTGTGTAGGTAGTTAAAGTAAGGATAGTAATAAAATTAAAGTCCACCTAAAAAGAAAATAAATTTTTACAAGTGCTTTTGGATCGTCAAAATTTTACCACTGCACTGGTTACTAACGGTAGGTACAAACAAGGGAATCCCGGCTTGGCAAATCTTCTTCCAACAATTCTTTTTAAACACGTTTTTTTTTTCAATTCTGCTCGCTTTATGATCCGTCCATAGCGATTGCCAGATTTTTCTCGCACATTCTTGCACACTCTTGTGTAGTCATCATTTGATCCGTTCATCGGCAGTAACACTTTGTTTTTTGAGTGGTCTAATTTTAAATTATAATCTCAATTTAACCATCTGCTAACGAGTTAGTATCTAGGTCCTTATTTACCCAACTACAGAAAGGTTAATTGTGAGTTTAGCAGTTCGTACGCAGTTCGTTCGTTCAAAGGTTCCCTTATAATTCCCAAAATATTACCTATTTTGTACGGGAGCTGTGTCTGTATGCTCGACCGTAGCAATATTGAAATTTCCCAACCGAGCGGTGTTGTGCTCGGTAGCGCCAGCTGGGCCGACGGTTATGCGTTGAAACTTCTATATATAGTGCAATTGGGTAAACGCTCTGTCATTGCGATTGAAAGTTGCGTGTTCTATTTTGAGTTTTCAATTAGGCTACCCGTGCTGCCATCTAGTGTTTCGAGCGTTGTTAAATCATTGAGTTTAGAAGCGACATCTTCTTGCGAATGTGGCAACCGCTACAATTTCATTCTGATATAGATACGAAGTTTTGATTTTTGTCTCGAATATGACGTTACGAAAAATTCCATTATGTACGTTGTTTTCTTTACATCACAAATCTTAAATCACACCAATTAAGTAATTAGACAACATAGTCAACTGAATGAAATCAACTATTTACGAGTAGATAGATAATGTTTTGTTTTATGATAGGTAGGTACTTAAGTTATTTCATTTCCGTTAAAGGCGTAAAAGGCTCTTTACGTAAGAACAGCTGCGTATGAAAAAACTATTGCAAAACAACAACAAGGCTATCTGTATTCAGTATTTACAACACCTAATATTATCTAATAGAGAGAATTGAAATTTGTTTTCCTTTGTGTATTCACATTATAATCCATAATTCCATACCTACTTATATTCTAAATGCGAAAGTGTGTTTGTCTATACCTGTGGTACCTTTTCACCGCCCATCCGCTAATCTAGAAGTAGCCCAAGTCTAGAATCTAGACATAGATATGTAATCTAGATCATCTAGTTATTTGTATTTTTTTTTGAAGCACGGGGACTTGAATTTGGAAACAGTAGATAAACGAGTATTTATTCCTAAAGAAAATTTGTCTACAGACTAGAAATTTAACTCGACAGAATCCAAACCGGATTGGATATCAAGACTTTCAAACTACTTAGGCCAAACAAGCATATTTCTGTTTGCTTACAGCAAGTGAAGCCGCGGTCAACAGCGTGCCCAACAAATTGGAGATCGAGTATGGTTGTACTCCGGGACAGAAGCTGGACATCTTGGGAACAGATCTCCCTGATAGTAAGTATGATGACATAATTATTGCACATTTCTCTCTCTCTCTCTCTCTCTCTCTCTCTTTCTATAGTCGTATTCCTCATTATTGAGGGTCCTGACCACTTTACATTGATCCTATAATGGTAGGAGTTCTCTTGGGATAATAATACGATGGGTTCCCAGATCCTTCCGCATACAAATCGACTAAGAGAACGAGATTTCGACTCTTACGTTAGTTTACTGTTATTATCAGATGTTAGTGATAATAACCGGGACCGAACGGCTTAACGTGTTCTCCGAGGCACGGAGGACAATAAAAGTCCAAATTCGGACCTTTGAAGTCGGTTACCCATCCAGTTACCGACTTTAGTTGCTTAACAATCACAATCGATTAATAATGCACATTAGTTGCTTCAAAACAACAATCGCAATGCACAAGGCAATCGCAGGTTCAGTTTAGGTAGGTATTTTTATTAGCAGAGGTCAGTGTTCATATCCCATTCATCAGTCTCCAATGTTCGAAAAACCCGAAGGTTACGAAACTTCTTGATTGAGGTTATTTGATCCAATTTGGATTTGACGAGGTTTTTTTAACCCGTGTCCGGTGTCATGTGTCGTATCATTGTGTGGATTTCATACAAAATGTATCGAAGAATGTCAACAAATAAATATTGTGAAAGAGATCCTTAGGTAAGGTATTTTTAGGGTTCCGTACCTCAAAAGGAAAAACGTAACCCTTATAGGATCACTTTGTTGTCTGTCTGTCTGTTCGTCCGTCCGTAGTGTCTGTCAAGAAAACCTATAGGGTACTTCCCGTTGACCTAGAATCATGAAAGGCAGGTAGGTAGGTCTTATAGCACAAGTAAAGGAATAAATCTGAAAACCGTGAATTTGTAGTTACATCATTAAAAAAAAATTAAAATGTGTATAAATTTTCAAAGATAACTACTATATCAAGTGAGGTATCATATGAAAGGGCTTTACCAGTACATTCTAAAACAGATTTTTATTTATTTTTATGCACAAAAGTTTTTGATTTATCGACCAAAATGTCGAAAAAAATACGCGATCGTGCGGAACCCTCAGTACGCGAGTCCGACTCGCACTTGGCCGGTTTTTTTTATATTAGGTGCGTAATGTTGAATGCGAATTAAATTCATAAAAAATTGGTTGTTCAATAGCTAGTTGCACCGTGTGTAACAATGGTTATTATAGCGGCCATAGAAATACATAGCTATCCCGTGAAAATTTCAACTCTCTATCTATTACGGTTCATGAGATAGAGTCCGGTGACAACAGACGGACGAACGGACTGACAGCGTAGGCTTAGTAATAGCACAGTTTTACGATATCGTAAAACTGTGGTAGTAAGGTCCCGTTTGCACCCGTCGGGTACGGAAAACTAATATTATATGAAATTCGAGTATTATAATACAAAGACGTTCCTACTCACGAAATTCGTCTCACATTGACTGAAGCTTTATGGGGAAAAAATAAATACCTGCGGTAGGTATACGTGTGTAGATGACGCGAGTATCCGTACCTAGTATAGTAATTATAAAATAATAAGTTATATGCATTTCTGTACCTATTACCTAAACCAATTTGAGATTATGTATTTACAAATCGACAGGTATAGGTAGGGATCTAACATAACTTGGCTAAATGCGAAAAGGCATGCTGAATAATTGTTCTTCTTGTTACGTCTTAGGTTATCACTGATATTTTTCCTCGTATTAAAAAGTTACCTAGCCAGTCACAGGTACTTATTTTATAAACTAAGGTAGAGTGTAAAGATTTACCAAGTAAATAGTTACTTAATTAAATATATTGTGTGTTTTATTATAATTAGTACTATAGTAATTGTTTCCCTAAATTTCATCTGCATAGAAGTTGTAAAAATTAAATAATTTGTAGAATTCATTTGCTGAAGTTATGCTACAGGCCAAAATTTTATGTCTATGTTGTACTCTCAAGGGATAAAGCCCAGATATAAGATCCGGACATAAATAAGACATTAAAATATAGCGGAATATTTTTGAAAAACATCAAAAACTGCGGAGCTGGCAGGATTCGAACCTGCGTCTTCTGGGTTCGCACCCGACGCTCTGACCGCTAAACCACGGTTTCGCTTACTATCATACAAATTAAAAAACTACGTTACTAAGTAAGTAAGTACTAATAAGTAGACTAAATAGGTATTAGGTAGATACCTACCTATAGTTTATTATCTTTGTATCTAGTAGATATAGAATATAGATAGGTACATGAAGTTGACGTGCAGTGAGCCGTGATACGAAAGAAGGTCATCGGAATCATAATTTTCATATGAAAACGTGCAAATGCATATATTCTGCATTGCTGCCACGGCACACTGCGTCAGCCGAAAGTGCCGACTGTTTAAAATTGCAATTTGCGACTCATTTTCAAGCTCCAGAGCACATTGGCCCAATGGCTTCGGCAAGTGCTTGCTAATTCATGTAAACGTAGCTTAGTTTCTAATTTAAACGTACAAAAATCGGCAGCAGCCCAGCGCTGGCCATACGCGGCAAATGTGTGCTAAGCGGCATGTACACATTAGCCCAGTGAGTTGTAGCCCATGTGTACTTACCTACTAGGCTTTTTAGTTTCATCTGTCGTACTTCACCATGTGTTTGAAAATATCGGCTGATAATCGCCAGCACGTCTCTCGGTCGGTAATAATGATGATGATGCTTGGGTTCGTAGTGCCTGATACAATTTATGTCGCGGTTCATGTATAGAAAGAAGCTGCCTGTATTTCTCGTATGTTACGTCGATTTATTGAATTTTGTTACAATAAAAAATAAAATTATTCTATTTCAGACTCCCCTATCCTAGTTTTCATCCACGGCGGTTACTGGCAGATGCTATCGCGCGAGCTCTCCCGCTACCTCGCCCAGCCTCTCCATCGGTTTAGGATCAAGACGATCGTGGTGGGCTACGACCTGTGCCCTGTTGCAACGCTGCCAGAAATCCTTAACCAGACACAGAATGCTGCCAAATTTGTTTTTGAATACGCAGAGAAGATGGGCTCAAGGTATTTCTTTATTAGATTTTTCATTAATGGTAACTATTTACAACGCAGGACTCGTTTGTAAAACCTAAGTTTACTGGAATAAAATCGCGTGCTTGATTCGGTATTAGGGCTAATTCAGTACGTATGAATTTTTCCTAACCACCCCTTCACGGATCAAGGGGCTGTATAGTTTATTTAGAATTGCTCATTAAATGCCTCCAACAAAGACAAGAGAATTCTTTATCTATGTAGGGATAAATTTATTAAAAGAAAAATAAAACCGACTTCAAAAACGACAAACACTAAAAAGTAAAAAAATAACTTTTGTTTAGCTACACGTGTAATGCACCTAGGTATGAAGTCGAGCGAGCATATTAAAACAAAATTAGAAATCCAAGAGTGAAGCTCGCCCGACTTCATACCTAGGTGCATTACACGTGTAGCTAAACAAAAGTTATTTTTTACTTTTTAGTGTTTGTCGTTTTTGAAGTCGGTTTTATTTTTCTTTTGAAAATTTTTTATTTCACAATTTTTAGTGGCCCTACTGTACTATAATATGCTGTGCCCAGTTAAAACCCTACTGTTTACTAAGCTATTACACTGATCGCGAGCAATTTGCTCCTATCCATTGAGGAGTTCTGTTCTCCATCTCCGAAGATATTCATCAAATCTTCACCAAATTTATATGGGACCACCTGCATAGTATACCCTTTCAAACAAAAAAAAAATTTTCCCAATCGGTCCAGGGGTCTTTGAGTAATCGGGGAACATACATAAAAAATATAAAAAAAAAAAAAAAAAAAAAAAAAAAAAAAGATCCCGACGAATTGAGAACCTCCTCCTTTTTTGGAAGTCGGTTAAAAATAGTGCTATTGTGACAATAATGTAAGTCGTAAATCATAACTTACTCATGTTTTTATTATGACGTATTTAAATGGTAATAAGTGAATTCATAATATCCTTGTAGCACTTATTTATTGTTTGTTTAGCTTTTTATATTTTAAGGTTTGTGGCCAAAAATGCAGTCAAATCCAGTCCATGTAATAATGTATATTTACTGCAAATCATATTGTACGTATTTTGTGAAACAATTGAACCATGTCAGCTGTCCGTCTTTTATTATATTAATTGCATTAATTGTTGGAATTTACATTGTTATCAGTGGCTTTTAATTCCCGTACATTACACTCGATACAAGGACAATAACCATTGTCTACTTGTCTGGGTATTATAAATGGATCGAGACTACGTTATAATATACTTTCCCACAAAAAAATTTAAACACCTCGCAACAGTATGTGTTTCGATGTTTTTGATGAGAAGTACATCATTGTCATACTAGGAATTGTCAAGCAGTTACTAGTACTTTGCCAGTTGCAATTACTAGGCAATTCTCAAACCTTTTGGAAACGGTATCAAACTCAATGTACATATCAACGAACCTTGTCTCATCGACTCGATGCGTTTTCGAAACTAAGGCCTCCTAGTAACTAGATATATTTAGTTTAAATTTTTACCAATACTCCCTGCGGAAAAGCATAAGACAAATTATTTACGTTATAATATAATTAAAACTCTTACTTTCAACTGCATAACCTCTAAGACAAAAGTGTGTGTTGTAAGTAAGTGTTGACTGAAAAATATTGATTACCAGTAATTTTAACTAAAAATATCAGTTTTAAAAGTGAATCGGAGCCCCCGTCTCCAGGCAGTCCTATTCTGTCCTACCTTTAGAATGTTGTTGAATGGGCTACCTACGCTTGAAGACTCGCTTCTTCGCTCCTTCATTCAGCAGTCAGCTTCACCTACTCAATCAAGAGGTTAAATAAATCCTTTCATAATTAAAAATTAATATAATTATAACTGATATAATGCAAACTATAAGCATCATAGCGAACGACGATATTTATTGCCCAGCAATAAATTATTTTCTCATTTTGAGCTCGCGTTAACCGGGAAAGTAATAATTATGGCCCCGTTATCAATTAAAATCGGACTTAGCGATAATAATTATAGACAATTCAAATTCTGTAAATGAAGTTGGAATGAAATAAAGGTTCAATTGGATTCTCGTGTATAAATCTAACTAACCTTTTGCCCTCAGCTTAAATCGTCTCTCTGACTATATAATAATGAATGTAAGTCATAAGTAACTAACCATTATAACTGGAACAGTAAAAGTGTCTCCTTCGGTTCTGGTTATTTGATGTGCCTCAAAAAAAATTGTAGATATAGCTCAGTTATTTAGTAGGGGCAGAACTTAGAGGAAAATACCCACAAGTAGGTACCACCTACGTACAGCTGAAGTGATCATCATCATCATGATGAATCCATTGCCAGCTCACTACTGATCATGGGTCTCCTCTCAGAATGCGAAGGATTTTTTTTTTAAATCTTTTATTTAGAGGCTTTTTTGGCCATAGTCTACCACACAGGACAAGTGCGGATTGGCAGGTTTCATACACCTAAATACATTATAACTCTCATGCATGCATGTTTCCTCACGATGTTTTTCCTTCACCGTCAAAGCGTAGATATTTTTAATTATTGCATAAAGCGCACACAAGTCCGAAAAGTTACACACAGAAATGCAAAAATATAAATTAATTTTTATAATATTTTTTTTAAGATTCATTTCAATTCAATTAGAGTCAGGTGTCACCGAACACAACCTTTTTAATGTTTGTGAAATAGAGACATTTGAAAATATGGTTCAATAATTATCCTGTTCGCCTCAAACGTTGTAAAGTATTTATTTCTAAAATAGTTATCGTGACAAAGGCCTGCCGTCGCCGCAACATTGTTAACACCTTGATGAACCTATCGTGCCTATAAATATAATTAATGGCCACGATATTGAAGAGCAATAATTTAAATTAAATGTTACGACTTTGTTATCAAAAGGCTCACCCAATTTCTTACGGATGATAAACATTATGCTATTTTAAACACGAATTATATTTGAATAAAACAATGATAGATATTCTACATAAAATCTAAATACTAACTAAAGAAATTCTACATAAAAACTAAAGAAACAATGTAACTTATTCCGATATTTTTAATCGTATACATGCCAATAGCATACCCTATTGAACATAATACTTATATATTATAGTCTTAACTTTATTTTCGCTAGTTATAAAATCAATTAGGAATAGATGCATTGAGTACAATTAATTACAACCCAATATAGGAGCTACTTTGATACTCCCATCTCTAGAATTTCCGTCGGTAGACTTCCAACAAAATTGTTTATTACAAAAAGATTTCTCGTTTACAGAGGAGTATACTTCGCTGGGCATTCAGCGGGAGCTCATCTGGTTGCAAAGCTGCTCGCAAATTCGGACTTTCTCGATAGGACACCGGGATCTCAGCGTCTACAAGGAGCTTTCCTGATCTCTGGAATATTCGACTTAAGAGAATTAGTTCACACATCCGTTAATCTAGCAGTACAGTTGCCTGAAGAATGGTCTGTCCCGCTCTCTCCTCAATTCGATTGCTTCACACATCTTCAAGCGAGAAGAGTGCGGGTGTACATTATAGCGGGGCAATATGACAGCCCAACGTTTAAAAAACAATCGAGGGAGTTTTACGAACTCTTGCACAACACCTGCCTAATGCAGAACATGTACTTGGAAATCAAAGATGATTTTGACCACT
This sequence comes from Maniola jurtina, assembly GCF_905333055.1. NCBI lineage: Eukaryota > Metazoa > Arthropoda > Insecta > Lepidoptera > Nymphalidae > Maniola > Maniola jurtina. Next base: position 11,098,538 of record NC_060032.1, read on the forward strand.
TTAATATCGTGGAGTGTTTTGCTCAAGATGATAATTATCTCAGGAATCTGCTAGTGCACGATATTCGTAAGCATCTTTAAGTTACATGTAACTTGCGAGTACAATTGGTATAATAAGAGGATTCATATATTTTTGTGATGGAGTTGATGTTTGTTGAATGAACAAATTGTTATTTACGTGAAATGGTTTATTTTCTTGTGTTAAGACTTAAAAATCTCTATAGGTACTAGCTTATGTACTGAACACTTAAGTTATTTGTATGTTACGTAACTGCATTTAAAATAATAATTGAAAAAGTACTAAAATGTAGAATTGAGAATGCTAATAAAATAAGCATAAGCAGTTTCTTCCTTCCTAACCCCGTAAAGTAACTCCGATGTTGAAAGGTGTAATAAAGTGTGTATTGTTATTATTAAAAAAATCTGTTTATTTGGTCTGTATGACCTTAATATCGCTGTAATGTACCTACTCTGTTCTATTATTTCTAAATACTTCACATGATGTAAACATTTTATTAAGAGAAACTGTGAGATGCGTTTTCCTATAAAAATATGGGGACATAAGTACCTACTTTATCTAATTGGCTGCCTATATTCACACATAATAGGTATAGGTAATACATATCATTATGTTTGTAAAAGATATTTGCGTGAATAACTTGAGTGTCTATAATTTCAGTGACTCATAGTTTTAAGGAATAGATGCGCTAGAATAAAATATCATCTGTTGTAGGTACCTATGGCTTGCAAAAAAATTCAAATTATTGGATAAAATATATTATGCCTAATCTGTTGTATTTGTGCTAAGAAATTAATGTACCTAGGATAAATAATAATAATAATAAGGCATTTTTAATTTGTAATTAAAACTTACCTAGTAAATAATATACAGTTGTGCATATTTTTATTATTTTATAATAATGACGATTAATAAAAATCTAAAATATTTTTATTTGTTTTTTTCGAACTGAGTAATGATCAAATTTATAGATATTTAGTAGATTAGGCATAAGCACTTAATGGTTTTATTTATTAAACAATTTTAAAAAATATTTATTTGGAGGCATCGTGATAGCCTAGTGGTTAGGACGACCGCCTTCTAATCGGAGTTCGGGGGCACGCACTTTTCGGAGTTATATGCGTTTTTAACCCCCGACCCAAAAAGAGGGGTGTTATAAGTTTGACGTATCTGTTTATCTGTCTGTGGCATCGTAGCTCCTAAACTAATGAACCGATTTTAATTTAGTTTTTTGTTTGAAAGGTGGCTTGATCGAGAGTGTTTTTAGCTAAAATCGAAAAAAATCGGTTCAGCCGTTTGAAAGTTATCAGCTCTTTTCTAGTTTTCTTATTGAGGTTTTTGTGTCGGGATTTTTTTTAATTTTAAGTTATCACGATATTATTATCGAATAAAATTCATAACTGCATGATGACTAATGTCAAAGTTTGGATGTTTGGACGACACCAGAATTAGGCACTAAACGATTAGTAACAGGAATGGACATAATGTGGAGATACCTAGTTTACACTACTTTTATCCCGGAAAATCAAAGAGTACATATTTGAGTTAAATAAATCAAGTCAAATAAGGTCAAGTGCGAGTCAGACTCAGACTCGGATAGGGTTCCGTACTCTGCTATTTTTTCCAACATTTTGCGCGATAAATCAAAAACTATTATACATAAAAATAAATAAAAATCTGTTTTAATAAAACCTTTCATATAATACCCCACTTGGTATAGTTATCTTATTTTGAAAATTGAAATACATTTTAATTTTTAACCCCCGACCCAAAAAGAGGGGTGTTATAAGTTTGACGTGTGAATCTGTGTATCTGTGTGTCTGTGTATCTGTGTATCTGTGTATCTGTCTGTGGCATCGTAGCACCTAAACGAATGAACCGATTTTAATTTACTTTTTTTTGTTTGAAAGGTGGCTTGATCGAGAGTGTTCTTAGCTATAATCCAAAAAAATTGGTTCAGCCGTTTAAGAGTTATCAGCTCTTTTCTAGTTTTCTTGTAGAAAAGAAGGTTAGATAACCGTTAGGTTCATAATAATATGTCAATTGACAATTAATGTTAAGCTGTCAAGATGGACGTTGCCTAGATACATAATTATTTATTTGAAAACTAGCTGATGCCTGCAGCTTCGCCCGCGTGGATTGGTCAGATCCCCTGCAGCATCAGGATTGGGGAGTTGGACTCCAAATTTTTTATGAAATAATGTCGCAAAGTTCCTCTATCGATTAAAAAAGAAATGACGCAAATCGGTTCAGAAATCTCGGAGATTTCGGTTTACATAGGTAGAAAAACACAACTCCTTTTTTGAAAGTCGGTTAAAAAAGTAGCCTATGTTACACCCTGATGAATCCTCTACTTGTCTGTGAAAGTCCCGTCAAAATCGGTTCAGCCGTTCCGAAGATTAGCCTTTTCAAACAGACAGACAGACAGACAGACAGACAGACAGACAGACAGACAAAAATTTTAAAAACGTGTGATTCGGTGTTGGTATCGTTCAAATAACCATATGAGCTTAATATGAGGCAGTTATTTCGAAATTACAGACAGACACTCCAATTTTATTTATTAGTATAGATGATGTTTTGGAAAACTCAGATACTTTGGATCGTAGGCGCGGAATAGTCCAAGAAATTCGGTTAAGCCGTTTGAAAGTTATCAGGTCTTTCCTAGTTACTGTAACCTTCACTTGTCGGGGGTGTTATAAATTTTTAATTTACACTTGTTATTTTAATGATGTAACCACAAATTCGCGGTCAGTGGCGGTCTTAGGGGGTGGCGAACGGGGCAATCGCCCGGGGCCTCGCTCTTGCAGGGGCCTCGCGCAACAACCCAAGCAAATTATAAAAAATATACATTTTTTTAACATATTTTTTAATTAAAACTTTTGATTCTGATCTTTAATTACTTATTAAGGTTATTAAATAACGGTAAATTAAAATAAAGTTAGTTAACTAATTCATCGCTCGGGCAATCCCCGTATTTTATTTCGTTCGTCAGTTCTTGTCACCTTAGAATTATTTTGCTTGTAGTATGAGTTACAAAATTGTTACTGGTAAGGTTTTGGGGGTTCAAACTCCCAGACAAAGAAAGCTTAAAATAGACTAATTCTCGAATTCCTTCAGGCTTAAAATGTTGAATTCGTAAAATGTTGAATTTACAAAATGTTGAATTTCGGAGTTGCTAAATGTTAAATCCCAAAATGTTGGATTCGCAAAATGTTGAATTTGAATTCCCAAAATTAAATGTTGAATCTTAAAAGTAAGCTTTTAATTCGCATATGCTTATACGTAATTCACAAAAAAAAAAACCGGCCAATTGTGAGTCGGACTCGCGCACTGAGGCGAGGGTTCGATACTCGGGTATTTTTTTCTGACATTTTGCACGATAAATCAAATATTTCAACATTCACACAACAAATTCAACATTATAAGAATTCAACATTTTGGACCTGAAGGCTCGAATTTACCATTCTCTTATTTAAATATATCGAAAATTTTGCGCTCGCTTCGCTCGCGCTTTTATATTGTATTAGTTGATGCCCGAAACTTCGTTCCCATCGATTCGGGTTTTAAAAAACGTCGTGGAAACTCGGGATAAAGTATCTGTGCGCAAGCTATCTCTGAATTATACCAAATTTTAGCTAAGAAGATGGGCCCTGAAAAGGACTTTGGTTAATATTAATATGGTTTTTTTTGTAAATAATATATCAAAAATTTCGCGCTCGCTTCGCTCGCGCTTTTATTGTATATTATTTGATACCCAGAACTTAATCCACATGGTAAGTTTTTGAAAATCCCCCTAGGAACTCTTTGTCTTTCCGGGATAAAAAACATGAGAAAAGTAGAGTGAGGTGCTTTGAAACATAAAATTTTGTTATGGCTGAGCTCGTTTATATTTCTCTTTTTTTATCTGTATAAACAAAAAAGTTGCGCTCGCTACATATCTTTGAATTTTATTGAATACTAGTTTGACCGGCCCCAGCTTCGCACAGGGAGCCTATCTATTCCATAGACAAAATATGGGTGGTATTATGGAACAGGTAGACTCCCCGTGCGAAGCCGGGGCGGGTCCACTAGTTATGACTAAGAGTCTACTTTCTAGTAAGCTATTATACTGATCGCGATCGTTATGCTGTTACCCGTTGAGGAGTTCCAGCCTCTATTTCCGAAACTGTTCATCAGATCTTCACCAACTTTACATGGTACCAACCTGACAGTACTACACCTTTGTAAAAAAAAAGAATTGTGAAAATCGGTTTTTTGACGGAGTTATTGAGTAAAATCGATAAAAAGTTTGATCCTGTATCTCGAAGAATCCTTAATTTTTTTGGAATGAAAACTACCCTATATATTAACCCGGAGCACTTTCAGTGCACCTTTCATTTAAATCCGTTCAGTAGTTTTCGCATGATGCGCGTACAGACAGATAGACTGACAGACAGACAGACAAAAATTCTAAAAAAAATTGTTTTGGGATCTATATCGATAATAATACTTTCTGCGACTAAAATTTTCAAAATATATCAAATGTACAGAAATCGTCCAGTTACAGTTTTATTCTAAACTGTATCCAAGATTACGTTCTAGTATTGAGTGAGCTGGAAATGTGTAAATTAAAGTATTTGAAGTATTGAGTAAGGTAAAAGTAAAAAAAACTGTGTGATACTTAAAAATTATTTCTGACTGTTTGTGCGAAACAAAACAAGATTCACGAAATGAGTTCGCGTGATCGTGATGCCGGCAGAAAAATTGAGTCAGGTAGTTCAAAAAGGAAACGAGGTATCAAAAGAAAGCAGGTAAATCTACGTGGATCTTTCGTCTTATCATTCGTTAGATTATTGCGCTTTAATTAAAGATTTTAGTCTTAGGAAAAGCCACTTATATCAATTTTAAAATTTATTATCTCTGTATTTGTTAATTTTGTAAATCTTTTAATGTAAAATATTTTAAAACTCTATTTATTTGTATAACTTTAGCATTTCTCCTCAAACATGAAAAATACCTAAACAAACAAACAGACCTACTTTCGCATCACATACTTTTCACGAAGAACAAACTAGGGCCTCGCAAGACCTGCCGCCCGGAGCCTCGCAATGGCTAAGACCGCCTCTGTTCGCGGTTTTCAGATTTATTCCTGTACTTGTACTATAAGACCTACCTACTACCAAATGCCATGATTCTAGGTCAACGGAAAGTACCCTATAGGTTTCTTGACAGACAGACAGACAGACAACAAAGTGATCCTATAAGGGTTCCGTTTTTCCTTTTGAGGTACGGAATCCTAAAAACCTATATCCACGCGGATGAAGCCGCGGTATTCATCTAGTTTTTAAAAAGATTACCTATAAAGAAAACATTAAATGTTATAGGAATGATACAGATTACGTTTAGGTACTTTTAAGAGAGCTGCCGAAATTAAGGCGATATTTTAAACGCCTTTTCGGGTTTTATGTTTCGTTATAAGTATTAAGAACCGTAAGAATGCGCGCAATTTACGACCACGGGCCGTTTTGCTTGAAGTCGTAATTAATTCTCTCATTTCATGTTGACTTTCCTGTTTATGTTTACTTAACAAGTCTAAAATCACAATCCCGACAAGTGAAGTTACAATAGCTAGACAAGTGTAAATTAAAAATTTTCAACACCCCCGACAAATCATTTTCAAATAAATAATTATCTATATCTAGGCAACGTCCATCTTGACAGCTTGACATTTGTCAATTGACACTTGAATATTATGAACCTAAGGGTTATCTAACCTTCTTTTCTACAAGAAAACTAGAAAATAGCTGATAACTTTTAAACGGCTGAACCAATTTTTTTGGATTATAGCTAAGAACACTCTCGATCAAGCCACCTTTCAAACAAAAAAAAGTAAATTAAAATCGGTTCATTCGTTTAGGCGCTACAATGCCACAGACAGATACACAGATACACAGATACACAGACACACAGATACACACGTCAAACTTATAACACCCCTCTTTTTGGGTCGGGGGTTAAAAAGAGCTGATAACTTTCCAACGGCTGAACCGATTTTGGATTATAGCTAAGAACACTCTTGATCAAACCACCTTTCAAACAAAAAAAAAAAAAAAATCGGTTCATTAGTTTAGGAGCTACGATGGCCGATGCCACAGACAGATACACACGTCAAACTTATAACACCCCTCTTTTTAGGTCGGGGGTTTAAAATATTAAAGTTTAGAGCGTTGGTAAATAGGACTTAAGTTTACGACAAGTTTAGTCCACAAAATGGTATGAAGAAAATAAGTCTTTTGCTTATTATACCTATCTGACTATATATATACTTAAGTAAAATTCTTATTATGATATATATGTGTATGAAATATGTACTAAGATATAATTCATTTAACACTAAACCTAGGCAATGGGAAAAAGAATACCTAGGTATGCAATAATAAATAATGATGAGATATCTTAATTAACATTCAAGATATAGAAAACTTATTTTCCTTGTCAGTTTCCTGGTGTTTAGAACAGTCTTATTACTTTATAGAGGTATACCTCTAAAATGCACATCTGCCTATCTGAATACATGGGTATATATAAATATATATCTGGTTAAACTTAATCGTAGAAATCTTTCCTATAAAAATAAAAATATAATTTCTAAAACATGTAATAAAAAGCTCTCGCCTTTTATAGATAAAGCAAAAGCTTATAATGTAATCAAACCTAATGGGTATAAAACATTCAAAACCCTTGGTTTTTATACCAGAACGATGACAAAAGATCCATTGTCTAGGAGTCGGGGGCGGTTTTTACGTAATTAGCTCGAAGGTATCCGCCCCGTTAATGAGTGGTATTATCCAAAAGAGTTTTTGCATCTTATATCCAAGTCATTGAATTCCGAAAATTTTCCTAAAAACGGATTAGTCGTTGAAAAGATCTAATTAGGACTTTAGGGGTAGGTAAGCCTCAATACCCTAACCGTTATAGGAGCGGATTGAATTCCAAAAGATCGCCGGTTAAAATCCCACCAGTTACTATTAATAATGAGAAAGGGGAATATTAGTCTTAATTAATGTGGCTAATATTCTTTAAAAAAAATATTACCCAGACGTCTTTGTTTATCAAACATAATCAAATATTAATAAAGCAAACTTACACACAATAAGCCTTTGTAGAAAATACGCCTACGGAAAAGTTTGAATTGTTTACGTATTTCTTTACTATTATAGTAAGCTTATTTAGCTTTTCGAGTTAGACTACGTCATTGGTACGTACACCTACTATGTGAACTTTGAAATGGTTTGCCTTGAAAACCAAAATCCGGATTTCACAGCGCGAGACATAGTAATTAAATTTCATCAACGATACGAGAATTCAATTAACCAAAAGAGCCAAATGCCGATGTATTTATTTACCCGATGGCGGGTAGGTACAATAATGACGCAATAACAACCCCCAAAATTGTTGATTTTATCATTTCATCAACATTATCACTAGTTACTGGTCTCAGAATGAAACGGGTTTAGGTTTAGGCCACCACCACCACGCTGACCCGATGCGGATTGGCAGACTTCACACACGTTTGAAAACATTATGAAACAAATTGCAAGTGATATTTAAAAAAAAAAAAGAATACTAGCCATGTTAATCATGACTAATATCTACTCCCCTTTCCCCTCCAATTAAGCGTAAAGCTTGTGCCAGGAGTATGGGTGCGACGATAGTGCAACGGGTGGGGTTTGAACCGCCAACCTTTCGGAATTCAGTCCGCTCCTAAACCGTTGAGCTATCTAGGCTCTAATTGCAAACACTTTTTTTTAATTGATTTATTACAGTAAAACTTAAAGCCTTATTCAATTACTATACAAATCATGCTCACGTGGAATGGTGCCAAGAGTATTGGCTGCATTTCCACGCTGGACAGCCAGGCTGATCCGTTGCGCAAAAAATGAGCCAGCCCTTCAACGCGGTGAAATGTCTCGTAATTTCTTTTTAGCACTAAGACTCCATGGCCATTGCTAAAACCGACATTACTCCGAAAAGTTAGAGGTGCGTCTAGGATCGAACCCCCTACCACAGGAATAGAAGGCCAACGTCTTAACCACTAGGCTATCACCGCTCTCATATACATCAGTAGGTACATTGTTTCATTTGGCCGCACCATGCTATACGCACAACGCACCGCGCATGGCGCAACGTCCTGCGTCTCCCTGAACGAGGCCCAAAGCTGACCAGTCACAAATCCATGTTTTCCAAGTTGGAAACAGTGGATCTATGATCCAACTATAGCGTGATAGTGCCTATCACATACTTTGTTTGGTCTCATACTTTTCTTGGATTCGTGGTTTCAATTCATACCTAATCGCGCAGTAAACGCAATCAAAGCAAACGTTATTTATTTTCTACTCAACCATAATTTATATTTATTCAATTCTAACTAAACGATTTCTGTACATTAAAATATATGCCGAAAATGATAGCTCTTATTTGTAATTTTTATTTGTCCGTCTATCTCTCCGTCTTTTCGATGCTGAAACGACTGACTGAACGGATGTGAATATAATTTAGTGTAAATATAGGTAATAATAAAAAAAAAAAACAGTAAGTAGTGTTCTTTCGGGATAAGGGATCGATTTTTTTTAAATATGTAAGAATAACTAATTGTCGCCTCGTATCGGAGATAATTTTTAGAATCGGTTCATTTGTTCCGAAGATTACCTATCTCTCACGTACATACTAACAATACCTCTTTATAATATTAGTATTTATTTAGTTAATATTACATGTGTAGATTTTAATTTAGGTTTAATTGTATGGTTTCAAAATAAAATGGACAAAAAATAGAAATAGAATAGACAATAAAAAAAATTTATATGTAAGTACAGTAGAGACTCGATTAACCGGTCTAATTGCTGTCGTAAATCCGGATAATTGAATGTATGGAGAAAATCGATTTTTGTACGTGCATATTATTATTAAACACATAATGTTAGGTCTTTTTATTCTACATTTTCTATCTACTTACATACATATTTCCTTTATTAGGTACTTTTATTCTAAATTTTCTATCTGCTCACATATTTCCATTAATTAAAATATTGCAATCTTAATCATATTTAATTTAGTTTAAAATATTTGGTAATTGTTATATGGCGTAAACAATTGGTCGGTTGGCGGTCCGGATAATTGCGAATCCGTATGATTGAGGTCCGGATAATCGAGTCTCTACTGTAAATATAAAATTACATATCATTCGAACCACTACAAAGTAATTATAAAATAGCTTCGTAAATTTCTTCTACGTAAATTAACACCCCCGGACAACTTTAACGTCGTAGGCTGGGAAATTTTCGCCCATACAAAGTGCAGGCTGTGTTAGGGCGGGTGGCTCTGCAGACCGCGCCGTGCCGCCGAACCGCTCGCACCGTGAGCCATGCGACCCGCGACGCACCAAAAATGATACGACACTAACTCGAAAACTATACTTCAAAGCAATAACTTCAATAATCACAGATATACTCATTATAAAGTAATTAAGAAACTTTGTAGTTGTTCCTGCTTTCGTCGAGTATGTTTAAGGTAAGCAGAACATATTTTTTGTAATTTTTACTTCGATAAGTTATTTTTATAATAGTAATAAAATTGACATTATAATTGGAACCAAAAATGCTACAAAACAAACTCGGAGACTATACCTTGAACTCTTCGAGAGGCTTTTCAATAATCGCACTTACTCATTCACCTATACTGTATAATAGTTAGGAAACTTTTCGAATAAACTTTGTAGTTGTTCCCGCTTTCAGGTAAGCTGTAGTATTTCTGAAATTATTAGTCCGATAAGCTATTTACTATTAGTATCTTAATAAAATTAACTTTACAATAAAAATAGTACGAACTATTCAATTACTTGGAAGGATATCAACTGGCTCTAAAAGCCTTTACAACAAGAATAATACGAACTATTCAATTACTAGGTATATTGGCTTTACAAATAGTCCCTGTACTTATTAGTTAGACTAGAAACTTTTCGAATAAACTTTATAGTTGTTCCTGCTTTCGTCAAATATACAAATAAGCAGTAAATTGTTCTACATTATTACTTCGTTAATCTAACTCGCAATGAAACAAAATGGTACGATACCTTCTCGAAAATTCTACCAACTATAGGTACTACCTACAAAGTAGTTTATACATATCGTTGGTCGGATGAACCAGTTCACCGCTTTACAGACTAATATTATCTATGTTTTATGTGAGCTGGTCTAGTATATAGTCACTATAAAGATAGCGGCGACAACAGGGGGTGCGAAAGAAAACGTAATCTCACTAAGTATTCTAATTTTATTGCTTAAAATTTACATTATTTATAACATTTAAGTAACTATCTAGCGTCCAGCGTATCTAGCGCTACAGCCTGACAATGCTTGCGTAACAAGCTTAGATATATATTAATATTTTATACCTATTAAGTCCTTTAATATAAAATTCTGAGAACGCTTCGCGCCGAATGTTAAAAGTGAGCTAGAAACTTATTTCCTGTAATGCTCTACCTTGTAGAGTTCCAAGTGCTTACTTGTTGCAACTTAAATATAGGTAATAAAATAGCTTCAAAAAGATTCGTAATCAATCCGTCCGTTAAAAGTTAAACGATTGGGCTTAGGGAATTGCACCTGCCACTAACTTTCAACATTAACACGATGGTAAAGTTTTGTGGATTAGACCGATATAGTCAAAGTGATGGTTGTATAATTTCCCCTTGATCGAGTCACGAAGAAATAATAATTAATATTTAATGCTTTCTTGACTGCATCCTCAGCTAGCTTAATGGTTTAAGAGGTGAAATCCGAAAATTTGTAGGTTGGTTTTTATTTCAATGGAAATAAAAATGAAATGAAAAATTGTTGTTCAAAATAAGTCGTTTCACATATGTGTCGGAACCTTGAATTAAGTTAAAAAAGTACTCAAAGGGTTCCAATTAAAAAGATGTTGTTTTCTAATCATGTATAGAAATTATACCTCTCGTAGTTAACTTAAGTTGGTATACATGGAAGTCTCGAGTAACTTAAGTTGGTATACATGGAATTGGATACATGCTGGCGTTGTTATGTGCATAAAAGAACCTCTCGTCGCCGTCGGTAAAACGTGCAGCCTATTAGACTATTAGAACTTGAAACCGAAAGCTTTCGAAATGTTTGAATTTTAGAACACGCGATTGACCCAGTTCGAACCGGGGAAATTGGCTGTCCGCATATCGACAAATTTTTACTTCACTCATGACTATGAGACATGAGTGATGGGCGATGGCCGTTATTATTCTATGAAGTCATGAAACATTAACGTTTAGACATGCTACTTTCCTAGGTGTATAATTTGTGCTTGGTAATGAGTAAGACAGGAGATACAAAACGCACGAGACTAGGCGAGACAGTGTCCAGCGTCCTGTAATAATATATTATGATAGAACACTACCTACTTATTTTTGTAGGTATATTGCCAGACACAAGATTAGTGTCATAGTACTTATAGTTTATGAACATTAAGAGGGGTCTCTCCGTCACTCGCTTCATACAAATGTAGTTCCAATATCATTTGAATATTAAGCAACCAAAGTCCATGAAATTCTGCAAACATATTCTAGAAACTAATATCTATGTGTGTGGTTTTCCAGATTTCTGTTAAAATATTCAATTTCAAAGTTACGCGGTCTTAAAAATTAACATACAAATCTTTGAGCCCCTGTTATTTTAAAACTACATATTTTTAGAAAAATCTAAAACACCACAGGAACAGATATTAGTTTCTAGAATATGTCTGCAAAATTTCATGGACTTTAGTTGCTTAATATTCAAATGAAATTGGAACTACAATTGTATGGAGTAAGTGACGGAGAGAGCCCTGTTAAAATCGCGATCATTTTGATTTCAAAATAAGTCTTTTCATCAAATTTTCTTGGACAGCACATTACTGGATCAGGCATCAGCAGGATCTTATAATGAGAAGCCAAAGAAAATATTCCATTTGTTTGTTTAGGAAGGGATAAAGGATCGTGACATTTCGTTTATTTTGTCACGTCATATTGGATTGTATGAAGTTTTCCACGGCATATTACTGTGCGTACTTATACTTATTCTTTTATTGTGTACCTATAGCCACAGACCTCCAAATACTAAGAATTGCTTTAATGGTGAAGGAGCAAATTCTGAGGAAACCTGCATGCCCGAGAGTTCGTCATAATGTTCTCAAATATATGTGAAGTCTGCCAATCCGCACTAGGCCATCGTGACAGACTATGACCTAAGTCCTACTCATTCCGGGAGGAGATCCGTACTCAGTAGTGGGCCGCTGATAAGTTGATCGTGATGAATCATTATTATGTAGTTTCGGCGGCAAAGCAAATAATAGCATTCGATTGATGTGATTAATTAAGATCGCAACTTAATTATTAAATTCCTGATTGGAAAATTGTAGGCACCTACCCACTAACTTTGTATTGTGATTACATCATTGTTATGGTTACCTCTAAGTTAGGTGATTTTCGATTGACAAGGCCGAAAATATAATCTCTCCAAAGCACTTAACAGGGATAAGCTTCGACCAGACCACTAAAATTATCGTCCCGCAAGCTCCTATCTATTCCCCAGAAGTTCAAAGAATAGAATTTACTTATAATATTATATCACGAATTTAAAACTTATACTTAAAGGTTTTCTCGTACAATTCGAGTAAGATTTCCACATACACATTTTGTATAGTATTTATAAGTACATATTTTGAGGTCAATATAAGTGTTATGAAGTCAATATCAGTGGTACTAAGATAATATAATAAATAGATCATTTTACTTCTTACTTTTCAGTATACTAAGTTCCCATACTTTGCATATGGGAATCTACAGAATATCGCGGTGAGTGATCCCCTAACGGAAAATATAGATTCTTAATACTCGGTAGACTTCATAGTAGGTACCTACAAGATTTTGGACTTAACAAATGTCGATTTTGAATTAGCTTTAGGAAAAGTTATCGTCCTCTTTTAATGGAACGCCCTTCCAGCATGAGTTTTCTCCACCAATTTTAATATGGTACCACGGTACCTTCGAGTCTTAAGAATGAATAGGCATCATCTAGACAAGCATGCTCCATCTTAGACTGCATCATCACTTGCCAGCAGGTCTGATTGTAGCCAAGCGCTAGTTTATAAATTTAAAAATAATTTCCAGATGTATTATAAAACCTACGCTAATAAAATTTAATCACCCGCCATAAAATGAGCTTTATTTTATTTATTAATCTATACGTAATGACTAGTGATCAATTATATTCTACCAAACACGCTGTGAGGAACTTTTCTAGGTACAAAAGCTTTCTTATGTACAAAACTCTTTCCAAGAAGTTCATGAATGTTTTCAATTACATGAAACACATATCGAACGGCGGATTATTAACATTATTTTCACGGTGTTAAGTATGTAGGTATGTCAAAACCATGTTAAACCATGAACTCATAATACCTAGTATATTATACTAACATACCTACATGTACAAACTTGGAGATTTTGTAAACGTGAAAGTTCTGCTAGTTAAACGAACGTGAAAAATTAAGTAAAATAAGTAAAAGATAAATAAATAGCAGATAGACAGACAGACAAAATTAAAAAAAAATACTGTTAATGATGTATCCTGTAATGTAATGTGATCCGATTCCTTCGGTTTTTTCTTCTAGATAGGTTACACGTAATTACTCCTCCTTAGTATATAATATATGCAGTGGATCTAAAAAATTGAATTTTAATTTCAATCACTAAATACCTAATAAATTCAATTCGATCGCAGCGAAAGTAGAGAAGAATTCCCAAAGAAATTCCACGATTGGCAATTAGCAAGCGCTAATGACTGGTGATAAATTATAAAGGAATGGGCCAAAATGAGATTTATTAGAAGGCTGCCAATTATTTTACTAAAGAAATCCATTCTCTGAAATATGATATCTCTTTTCAAGAATAGATCACCTAACTCTGTTAAAATACATTTCTTGTCAACTTTCCATTGTTTTTAAAAATATATACATATATTAACAATTTGTACTTTAGGTTAGTGTTAGATTAGTTTTATTATAAAGTACCTATACACCTGTAATTGACAACCATACTGATGTTATTTTTGTAATTTTTTTTGTCTTATTTGTATGGAAGTTGTTGGTGTAATAATAAATAAAAAAAAAATAAAAAAATACTAAATCAACAAATCATTATTATTATGAATAACTATGGACTAAAACCTTGCGTTGGATTGTATCTTACCCTTTGGATAATTTTATCATCTATTATTCTTGTTTTCATGCGTGGATTTAGATTTTAAAATCCCGAGAGAATCCTTAGATTTTCCGGGATAAAAAGTAGCTATTAATTACTGTCCAGGTCTTTAACTATTAGGTATCCATGCAAAAATCACGCTGATCCGTTGCTCAGTTGCAAAAGAACGAAGCCTAGGACAAACCAACAAAACAACAAACAAATACACTTGGATTTTTTATAATAAGTGTAATGTAATGATTTTCCTATTTTTAAAGTACGTAGCGTAATAATATGCTAGTAACATGTTGCATATAGTGTACCGTAGATTCGTAGACGTTAGCTACGAGTAGAATGCTACGATATAGTATAGCTAATAAATGCGTGAGTAATGGTACAGGTTCTACAAAAGCGATATTATTTATTTATTTATTTATTATTGGAAAATCTACAGTGAAATATTACAGTGAGTTTCTTCTAATTACATGAATATGACCATTTACAGATTTTCTATAAAAAATTAACAACTTGTGTGAGTGAGTTGAAAACAATTCATTATTAGATACAAAGAAAATAAAAAAACAAGCATTAATTGTGTATCATAATATATCAAAAATTAATTAACAAAAATGAAATCATTATGTAGGTATAAAATAACCTATTTATCTACCTCTATTTTCTGTTTTTTTTTTTTTAAAAAAAAGAAAATTAGTCATTTATAATCATGACTAACATTCCCTTTTCCCCGCTTGTGCTAGGAGTGGGTACGGTAATAGTTCGACGGATTGGGTTTGAACCACCGACCTTTCTGATTTCAGTCCGCTCCTATACGCGTTGAACTATTGAGGCTTATTGGTACGTTGAAGTTGAACATGGGCGACACCGTACCTACCTACCGTGCTTATGTCCTTTTTAGGGTTCCGTATAAATAAAAAAAATTGTATCTATCTGTCAGTGTGTACAAAAAAAAATTAAAACTACCTAATTATTACAAAATACCTAACTGTTTCGGAGGTATGCATTTTGCATTATACGTAAGCCTGCTTCTTTATTCTTATGTAACATCATATGACTTATAAGACAGAAGGAGAGAGTATCTAAAATCTTATGAATTGTCCTCAATTAATAATATCTGTATCGCTTGATATATTAGGTTGTAAGCCCCATAATAATCCACCCTTGATATGGTAAGCCTTGTTCTACCTTCTTAATTAGATACAGAGTGCTGAGCAATGGCGATAAGCTCGGTTTTCAATGGCTAGTTACAATCCATCACAGAATATTTTTTTCAAAACTAAATTCTATTGGTAGTTTATATTAAAGGTATAGCAAACTGGCTTTATACTGTGCTTTCAGTATAGATAAAGATACTATGATTTCCGTAAGTAACACAAAAATATAATTTTTTTTTTTTTTTTTTAAGAATTTGAAATTAAACTTAAGGATAATAATTCACGAACAAGCGACAAAATAAGGGGTTGAGACCTCAAGATTCGTATTTCAATTAGAATACTTGTTCTAAGATCTTGACAGGGCCCTAATGATTATTTAGTCTCTAAGACACTTCTAAGATATCAAAATCGCAACTATGCAAGAATTGCATATCCTAAAGATTCTGCGTCAGTCATAATTACGTCAATCATGATTGATTGATGGAACTGAAAATTATCCATGTGTTTCTTATGGCAGGTTATCGTTCAGTCGCAGCAATGACTATGAAAAATCCTACTTCAAAACCGAGCGTAATAGACGTTTAAGAAATGAAAAGCGTCATGGCTAATAGGAATGCTAGACCAGATGTGAAAATCCTACAACCGAAGATATTATAACCGAAGAAATAGATAGATAGACGTCGGTTGGCAGCCCTAGAAATAAACAAAGAGGGGAACAAGTCCTATGCTTATACAAGCGCTTAGAGATCTAAGAAATTAAGCCAGACCCTTAGGAACGTATTTAAATATCTACTACTCTCGATGAAGTCACTAACAAATAACCGGGGACCCTAAGACAAACTTCGTTAGATTATATCGCAAATCTTTGATTTACGTACATTTAAACAATTTACAAAACATTGTGTACTGAAGACATTACAGAGAATTTAGATTAGTTTGTCGAGCACTCTATCGCACCGTTCGTTGTGATTATTATTCATGTTGGAAAAGAGGTCCAGCCTAGTTAAACACTAATACCAAAGAGTTTAACACTATAAAAGAGTATAACACTAATAGCACTAATGTAGAACTTTTTTCCATTCCATTCCATCAGCCTGTACCTATGCGTCAACTGTTAGGCCTTTCCAAGAGCGCGCCACCAAACACGGTCCTCCGCCTTCCTCATCCACCCACTCCCTGTTACCTTCTTCAGGTTAAAACTTAAATAAATAAACTTAATTAAGTTAAAGACAAAAATTGGCTCTCATTTCGATACCACTATATTTGAAACTGCTTAAAAAATTGTTTTCTCCAAGCTACGTGACATTTTTAACCCCCGACCCAAAAAGAGGGGTGTTATAAGTTTGACGTGTGTATCTGTGTATCTGTCTGTGGCATCGTAGTTCCTAAACGAATGAACCGATTTTAATTTAGTTTCTTTTGTTTGAAAGGTGGCTTGATCGATAGTGTTCTTAGCTATAATCAAAGAAAATCTGTTCAGCCTTTTGAAAGTTTTTTAGCTACTGTAACCTTCACTTGTCGGGGGTGTTATAAATTTTTAATTTCATCAAACCACCTTTTAAAAAAATAAAACTAAATTAAAATCGGTTCATTACTTTAGGAGCTACGATGCCATAGACAGATACACAAATACACACGTCAAACTTAACACCTCTCTTTTTGGGTCAGGGGTTAAAAAATAAATATATACTTCGAATTTTAAAATCCTACAAGTGTGTTATAGAAAAGGTCATAAAAAAGCCAGGCGTAAAACTGTCATCGAAAAAAATATATCAAATTACTCGTTTCCCACAAGTTCGACAGGGCAATTACTTTCAGAAGGGATCACTACATAGCCACATACATAGAAAAGCACATAATCATGACCCAATTGTCGGTTTGTCATCCAATTCTGAGGAGTAAACCACTCTAAGGCGGGCGTAAAAGACAATATAGGATGTCCATTCCCTTTTATCCGGCTAATGTGGCGACCTTTGTGTTACCATTAACTTGTATTATCATTTAGGCTTACAGGTTTTCAATGCGTCATTTTATATTTCCCTTCCTCGCCCAAGTCCTCGCCATGATTATTGTTAATTAAATTTTCTTTTTCATTCTTTGCTTGTTGATCTGCCTGGCTTCTCTCGGTACACCACTTATACTTATTAATTACCATATTTTGAAGAACGAATACAGGAAATGTTTATGGTTAATTGTGCAATTAGACATTTTTACTTTATTAAAGTCTGTTTTGTTTTGAAAATATTAGTAAATGTGGGGACCCAAGATACTGGCAGAGTGAACTAGAGTGAGGGAACTCTCGGTTTAATTCTGAATCGACGATATGTTAAATATGAGGATATGGTAAATTCGTAAAACAAGTGAAGGTTACAGTAACTAGAAAAGTGCTGGTAACTTTCAAACAGCTGAACCGATTTTCTTGGACCTATAGCTAAGAACACTCTCGATCAAGCCACTTTTGAAACAAAAAAAAAAACGAAATTAAAATCGGTTCATTAGTTTAGGAGCTACGATGCCACAGACAGATACAGACGTCAAACTTATAACACCCCTCTTTTTGGGTCGGGGGTTAAAAATATGGCTATATTATAGAGCTACCTCACCCAGGGTGTCAAATGTACTAGCATTTGACGTCTACCAGTGACTTCGAAGCCTCGAAGTTTTGTTAGAAGCGTTATAATTGAAACGAAAACGAATGAAATGAAACGTCAGGGCAACGCCGAGCGTCACATCGTTCACTGTCACTCATGTACCTACTCCATAGAGATATGTAATCATTCATCCATGACCTACTATAGTTTGACCATTTATTGGTATTTTTAATGGATATTTTTAACCCCCGACCCAAAAAGAGGGGTGTTATAAGTTTGGCGTGTGTATCTGTGTATCTGTGTGTCTGTGTATCTGTGTATCTGTGTATCTGTATATCTGTGTATCTGTGTATCTGTGTATCTGTCTGTGGCATCGTAGCGCCTAAACGAATGAACCGATTTTAATTTAGTTTTTTTTGTTTGAAAGGTGGCTTGATCGAGAGTGTTCTTAGCTATAATCTAAAAAAATTGGTTCAGCCGTTTAAGAGTTATCAGCTCTTTTCTAGTTTTCTTGTAGAAAAGAAGGTTAGATAACCGTTAGGTTCATAATATTATGTCAATTGACAAATGTCAAGCTGTCAAGATGGACGTTGCCTAAATACATAATTATTTATTTGAAAATGATGTTTTGGAAAACTCAAATACTTTGGATTGTCGGGGGTGTTATAAATTTTTAATTTACACTTGTATGACACTGGATTTAATTTTTTTTATCAGCATAAACTCTTACTAAGCAAGGTTTTGTGCTACCCAAGTATAATAAATAGGTACATAATATTTATTTACTCATCTAAATATAGGTTTAAAAGGATAAGCTGACTGACTGAGTGACTGATCTATCAACGCAAAGCTCAAACTACTGGACTGAAATGGTTTGGGCTGAAATTTCGTGGTAAAATAGGGCCTTTTGTAATTTATTTAGGGTATTTTTTATCTATGTACATTCCAAGCGGACGAAGTCACGGGCATAAGCTAGTCTTCCTATCCTCAAAGTGCCAACAGATATTATTATCAAGATCTTTGGTCCAAACACTCTAAACTGTATTCATTTTACTACTACTAGCATAATACCTTAGGTACCGTCTCTACGTAAACTAAAAGCCGATTCACACCAAGCACGTAGGTAAACTTGACACGCGCGTAGTGACGCGCGTGAATCCGTAGACTTATCTGCACGCATTAAGGTGAAATTTTAATTTAATTAAATTTTAAAATAATTTTATGATTATAATAAACTAGGATTAGATACCCTATTATTAAAAATTTAATTTATAAAACTAAAATAGTAGATGAAAAATATTGAAACTTAAATAATATGCGAACGTTCACGCCACGCAAGCGGTATGCCATGTCTCATACAGTTCCATACATTACAACGCAATGGCACGCGCTACATCTACGCTTACGCGACGCATACGCGGCCTGTGTGGCCGGCGCTTATGTAATGTCCCGCTCTACAGTTAATGAAATTCTTCAAATAAAATATGTTGTGAAACTCGCGAGGTAAAACAAGCTGGATGATTTTTATTGTTACGTCGTCGTGACGTGTATTCAAGCGTTCCTACTTGAAGAGCATTCTTCCTTTTACTTGCTCTCAAAAACACATCTAACTTATATTATGTAGATACTTTGTCGGTGTAGTTCTTTTTAAATTTTAATCTACGATTGCCAAAATTAACCGGAGAGACTAAGTAGTAAAGATTAGATAGGTACCTAAATTTTTAAATGTTAAAGTAGAGTAATTAGTGTAGCAAATTAGTTTTCCGACAAAAATTAACTATTATAGTAAGTGAGATAGATAGAATAATAGTAATTATTATTTATCAGTCCAATGAACAATTTTTGAACCTGTTACCTTTCACTCTGCCTCCTAAACCTTAAGCTTCAGAATTCAGTCCGCCGTCTAAACCTTGAGCTTGCTTGAGACGAATATTTATTTTGCCGCTTAAGCCACGAAAAGTGAAAGTTTTAATTAAGTTACCATTGAATGAAGCTCCCTCCGAAGTTATACTTATTTTTTGAAATTGGTTCAGTAAAAAAGTTGAAATAATAATAAGTATCATGAAACACAAAGCTTTACCAAAGTATCCTAAAAATTTATTTATAGCAGAAGATAAAATTACAGTCAAAAATGCGACGTGAACTTTGCAATTTTCAAATTTGCAATCCGAGAATCTAATTTGCCTTTCGAGAATTCCCAGCGCAACTCATCTAACTCACTGTAATTGAGCACCTTTTTACGTAGTTGGAAAATAATTTTCCAGCACTTCCTTAAAATCAAATAAATTAGAATTCAAAAAAATCATGGTTTTAAGACTCATTAAAAAAAATGTTTTAAATACCATAGAGGGTGGAGTTGACCCAGGTCTATGATTGGATGGATGACCAATTTGGCCACTAACTTTTCTCCATACCTCGGAGACCACGCTACCCTGAAATTTAAATTGATCGTACATACGTACTTGAAAAATTCCTAAAAGGCACTTATGAGGACTAGTACATGTAACGTTAGCCACAAATTCAGCCGTATTGAGCACTTTGAAATAATACCGTACCATCCTTACCACAAGGGCAAGTGGGGCACGAGCCTAGAACCTATACAGGGTGTTTGGTAATTAGTATATAAAGACGACACGTACCTATGCTACTTTAATCTGATAAATACAATGATGAAGTATAATGACGAAATAAAATTATAAAAATTTCCATACAAAATTTAAAAATAAAATTATGTCAAAGTTTCCATATTTAGATAGGCCAAGGCCAACGATCTCAGTGAGTTAGGGCACGTTAAGGTCATGAAAACTTGGACATAAAAAAAAATTGTATGGAAATTTTTATAATTTTATTTCGTCATTTTACTTCAGCATTGTATTTATCAGATCAAAGTAGCATGGGGCGCCAGCCAGGTAACCTCCCAGTGTGCCTGGATGCTGCTGGTCCCTTTTGGATGCGTCCGAGGGGAAGAGCAGTGTTCGAGCCGGTGCGCCCCGGTAACATGGCTAATAATTTCTCTTCGGAGATATTGTTGGCTATGGCTAATGACCTGGCAGGGAGGGAGGTTTCTCCGCGTGTCCCTCTGACTAGCAGAGGGCACAGTGGACGAAGCGTAGGATGGGACACGGGCGACGTGCGCGTCCCAGGGTCGGAGGACGCACTTTGTTGGTGCGTCCCGGAGGTGCGGTGGTGGGGACCGAGCAGGTCCCCGGTGGAGGGTCTGCCTCGGCAGACGTCGCTGGCTGGGTCGCGGTTGTTTGCTTCGGCCGTTCCCGTGACCCAGTCGCCAGGCGACGCGCAGTAGCGCCGCTGGGGTTTTGTGGGTGTTCCGGTCGCCTCTCGGCCGGCGAGTCCCACATACCTTCCCTCAGCTGGCTGGCTGCATCACGGCTGGCTGGCTAGCTTCCGGGGGGGATGCGTAAATGCATTCCCCAGCGTCAACAAAAAAAAAAAAAGATCAAAGTAGCATGGGTACGTGTCATCATTATATACTAATTACCAAACACCTTGTATAAACCCATTTAAAAAACACATTGTTTCTACCTTCATCACAATCCCAAGTCTCAAAACAGTATTAGCTTAACCTTTATTTAATTAATGAATAACTAACCATTATATCAAAAAATCATTGAACAATAGTAATTTCTGAATTTTTCACTGACTTTTTTGGTTTTCTAAAAGAACCCCAAATGGTGCCCGAAAGCCCCCGTTCTGATAATAATGGGCGGGTCATAGTTTCTGCTTACGCATGTAAAGACTTAAGATGGTGAAAATGTTTTTCGCATATTCGTTACTGAAAAATATGGCTCTTACAGGAGACCTCTTGCAATATATAAGCTTGCGCTTGATTGCAATCACAATATCAAATACTATGTAGTATGTGATGACTGATGAGGGGAGCGCACCTGCTTAGAAGATGGCTATTCGTTCTTCTTTTGAAGGAAGGCCTCTCTACGTTTTACGACCGCGTGCGGTCTCCTTTATAACTATTAGAATTAAACCCAAAAGTTTGAATATTGTTTGTTGGCCTAACTGAAGTAAAGTTTATTTTTGGTAGTGAAAACTGACCACAACGGTTCTATTTACAAAAGGCTTCAGAACTCTACCGAAATAGCTGTCTATGAAACAGTATAATATTATTGTGTAAGCACTAAAAGCAATATCAACAAAGTTATCCAGTTTTTTTATCAAATTACCGACCAAATTGTATACACCTACATCATAAAATAATCCACTGATATCAATAACTGTTCGTAATATTAATCACGTTCCAAATGCCAACAGAATTTGCATAATTAAGTTTATTAACAATAGATATAGTTCAGTTTCGGAACGTGTGACAGTATTATTATCATCGATATTATTATCAACGTTTGATTTATTGCATATACCTAGTATATACGCATACAGTCCAAGAACCGCCTGTCAGTGCGTCGCTTTCTCTTGATTTTCTACAGACCCAAAAACATACATCTGACAAAGAGGACAAAATATAGTATACATATATAACATCTCCCTTTTTTGCGTTGGGGGCTTAAATACTGTACTGCAGGGATACCAATAATCGTTCTGTTCAGGCGTTCAGTGTGGCTTTATACCTATTTCACCTGTTTAACAGAATGAGATGCGTTTTTAAAATCTGACACACACGGATTACCAATGTATTCTCTGTCTATCTACCAATGCAAAATGTGACGTTTACAAGCCTGGCATGCGTCTGCGCACCCACGCGCATTAATTATAATTATTATACTCCAGAAATCGCTGCACCCCAAATACGTTACAAGAATCATGATTCTTTTTTTACATAAACACTTTTTACAATGAGGTGTTATTAGTTATTACATATTATTGTCCAGTAGAAATGTTTCACCTTACATATTAATCAGGCAGCAAAATTAGTACAAAGTAAAATTTCATATTTAACCTATTCTTTAAATTCCTATCGACCAATGCAAAATGAACTTTTAGTTTTTGTGCCGTAGATAATAATATAAAAGTCATCTTGCCCTACATTTCATGAATAATAAAATAAGTAAGTCGGTTCGATTCTAAAGAAATCCGATCCGCATAAAAACAGGCTCATTTGAATATTAGTTTAACTGTGGACCCGTCGTCTTAAGGGCATCCAGGCCGACGAGGGAGCACAAATAAGCTGCAGTAAAATCTGATTTGCAGACGGATTGCGTTGGACTGATTGCATCTAACTGCATTTAAGTTGTGATGAGAGTAGCATCGTCTTACCGACTTTATGGCATTATTTGAGTAAGTAACTTTTTATATACCTAAGTTATTTATTTCATGTATTATCTAATAATAATCCAGTTTAATCCAGGCAGGATTTATTGGTAAAAATGAGTCGCAAGGATTGAGGAAAAAAATTCGCTAGATTTTAGGTAAGTAATCCGAGTGTAAAATTAATTTTGTGGTTAAATCACAAAAAAGTGATAGTTCTTGTGGCGTTTACAAAAAAAAATGGCACGGAAGGAACCCATCGTGTGGGAGTCCGACTCGCAATTGACCGGCTTTTTATTAATTTAGTTGTTTACGATCATCACCATAAGCAAATTACATGATCTCTTATTCATAAAAATCTTTTTATTAATTAAAAGTTTAATTATTCAAATTAATGAATAATGAATAAATCATGATTTCAGACATCTGTCACTGTGAGTTTGCTGTGCACTCTACGTGACTCTGCTTCTGTTATAATTATAAGGCTGCCTTTCCACCACTGATCTGTGACATAGCTATGCGGTGAGCGAGGTAAAAGCTATTTAGTCCTGACTCCCGGTACCCACCAGAGCCGAGATGGGCGTTACGTCTTTGACAATAATCTGATTGGTCTGCTATGGTGCATCTCCACCCATCTCCGCTATGGTAAATACCGAGCTTTAAACTTCGAAACTATGAGTCTATTTTCACCAAAGCTAAGTAGTGTAGAGAAGTGGGTAAGATCCGCTAAATATCAACTAGCAGCTCTGGATGCCGTTGATCGTCGAGCTAGGAGACTTGTAGGCGAAGACTCTCCTTTGTTGGCGAAACTTCATAGTCTCGATCACCGCCGTAAGGTCGCTGGCTTATCGGTGTTTTATAGGATATATTTCGGAGAGTGTGCACAGGAACTTTTCGATCTTGTCCCTCCTTCACCATTTTACCACCGAACCGCAAGACGTCGGGCGAGTTTCCATCCTTATGTCGTCGACATTCCATCTACACGCACGAAACGTTTTGCGTCTTCATTCCTCATACGCATGGCTAAGGTTTGGAATACTCTTCCCCGATCTGTGTTTCCTACCAATTACAATCCGGGTATCTTTAAAACAAGAGTGAATAGGCACCTTCTAGGTAAACGCGTCACATCTTAGACCACATCATCACTTTCCATCAGGTGTGATTGTGGTCAAGCGCTTGCCTATCGTGAAAAAAAAAAAAAAAAAAAAAAAAAAAAAAGATGTGATTTGGGCAAGGAAGATTCACGACGTGAATTTTGCACGCTTACACACTTCTCATAGCTACACAACTCGCTAGCATCATTATAGTAACTATAGTAGGTACGTAAGAAACTTAACTTCGTTACAGTATAAAGAGAGTCATCTGTGGCTTCGTTGTACCCCTTTCCACCAGAGCTAAACTAGCTATGCTATGGAAAAAAGCGATTCTGTTGGTGAGTTCCACATCCGTAGCTTAGCATCGTAACAACAGGTGGAAAGGCAGCTTAAAAGTAAAAACTCGCTCGTGTAAATCTTCATGACTTGACGTTTTTGCCCAACGCGGAAAGAGCTGACCTAATTCTCCAAATCCCGCGCTTTATTGTTAAGCTCAGTGTGCGAGATTCATTAAATCGGACATTGCGATTATTGTATCACAACCTAAACGAAAATTACCACAAATTCGGTCATAATAAATTAAAATGTTAATCTATTCATAGATATGTAATCTATTATATTGGATTTTCTTTTATGAATTTTTTAAGTTACACGCTCTCTCAAAAGTAACCTATTTATGCAACTTGGTCAATGGTTATGTTTCTAATCGTGTTCTAATGTGTGACTTAACTTTTTTTAAGAGCGTGTTTGCATCATAAACCACAATATCTACCTGTACACTACTACTGTATTATAGAAGCAGGCGTTATTTTGCGGAAGTCCATGATATACAAGTAACCAAAAGCTTAATTTGCTATAATCCGCCAAACCAACGAAATCTGTATGGTACGCAGCACCACACAAATTCCAACACCACTCGACGCGCGTTTCGCCCCGACACCGGAGCATCCTCAGGAGATGTAGACCTCCGCTTACGCAGCCTGTGTGAACGAGCTATAAGGATGTCATCAATCTAGTGGCACTAACCCTGCAACACCCTGATCTGATTGAAAAGTTGAGAAGAGTCATCTCTAAATGACTTAATTAAAAAAAAATCGCGCCCGCGACATCTCGTTTATCTGATATAACCGAAATAACCTCGTTTGAGACACCCGAATGGTTTGAGATCTTTTTCAATGGGACAGGTACCGACGTCCCTACTCGTAGCACTCAGCCGAAATTGCCGAAAGGTCGGGTTGAGTGCTTATCAGTTATCCGTGCCACATAACCTATCCCATGCGAAGGATTTTACATCGTAATCCAACATGATACGATGCGTTTAATATTAGGTGTGAAAGCTACCTTTCATGCTAATTTGACACTAATACCACGGATTTGGAATAGGACTTAGTAGATATCTAAAAAATAAAATACCTTACTACCTTTCGACATGGACTGTGGCAGCAAAGATGCCTCACTCGTAAATTCTAGCTCACCGTTCCCGCTTTTGCCATTTTCCCGCATGAAAATGGCATGTAATAAATTTTCATTTATAAAAATAGTACTTTCAGTTAAGCCATAAACACTACTCAGCGTATGTAAATTCTCATGAGGGGCTACATTCCTTATTTTCTGAAACTCAAAAGCAAAAGTGCAACGTTCGTTTAGTCTGAAAGATATTTAACTAGATTCTAGATAATCAGGTTTCTACCTAAGTATGGCAGTTATTATTTACTAGACGATACCCGTGACTTAGCCCGCGTGAGTTTAGATTTTTTAATCGAGTGGGAATTCTTGGATTTTCCGGGATGCAAAGTAGCCTATGTCCATCTTGGAGATGCAGTATAAAACTTTGCCAAATAGATGATGCCCGCGATTTCATCCATCTTTATTTAGGTTTTAAAATTCCGTGGAAACTCTTTGATTTTCCGGGATCAAAAGTAACGTAGGTATCCCAGAGATGCAAGCAATAACTATACCCTAAAAGCCAGACATGTACCTACTTCGCATAGATCTATTATATTGGTGTGCATGAGTTAGAAGGCACAGCATTAAGACTGCTTGTGCACTGAATACGATCCAAATCCGACCCAAATCAACGTAAGTCCCTTTTTTCTCCGATTCGGATATACTGGAAATGGCATTCAATCTAAATTTTCTCGACTCGTGTTTTACGGATTTGGATCGGAGTAGTGCACAACCTTTGTTAATAGTATATAGAGATAAAGTTTCTGTTAATTCGCAACCTGACATGGATAAGATCGCAACCTGTAACAAACAACACATCTAAATAGGTTCTTATATTCTAAAATCTGTATTCTTATTCGTTTAACATATTCAGTGCTCAAGGAGTGGTAAATCTGTCTTGTAAAGTGGGGTCATTTGTAATGTTTGATGAACCACGAAATTGGGTCTAAACATGTCTACGGCAGAGAATGTATATGTACGTAATAATATGGTTACCGAAATAGGAAGAAATAGGGCATCATTCATTCAAACTTTGGAATAGTTCTGTGAAATAGGTATCCAAGCGAAGCCGGGGCGTTTAAGAGGGGTCTCCCCGTTACTCGCTTCATACAAACGTAGTTCCAATTTCATTTGAATATTAAGCAGCCAAAGTCCATGAAATTTTGTAGACATATTCTAGAAACTAATATCTATGTTTGTGGTGTTTTAGATTTTTCTAAAAATATGTAGTTTTAAAAGTACAGGGGCTAAAAGATTTTTATGTAAAATTTTAAGACCGCGTAACTTTGAAATTGAATATTTTTACAGAAATCTGGGTTAACTAGTGAACTATAAAATTGTAGCCAGTGTTGCTTATAATTTATATCATTTAGATAACAAAAGAAAGACAAACATACCTACCTAGCCAACCCATAAAAATCTAAATAAATGTAGCACTTACAGATCGTTAGATAAGACTTAACAAACATTTCCACTTAGATAAACGTTTCCAACAAGTTTACCTCTTATGATTTTATCCTATCCGGTTAATCGAATACAAACAAACAAGTTTTATCGCGTAAAAATATTTCTATTCATCTTCTTTCAAGGAGAACCCATACGGGCAAGGCAATAATAGTGAAATCTTTTACGAGCGTAGACGTTCGCCGCAATATGAGCGTTCAGTCATACGAGTACAAACTGTTACCGATATTTCAACTTGATAACAACTTGGACTTTACGAACCAGACTTTCGTATCTAGGAAACGAATAAAGTGTTCCCTAGTGTAGCACGTTTATCGGATGTTATAAAAATACGCAGTTTTGCTCATGGCTCTTTATCATAACGACCATTTTTATTGACAGTACCAAGAAGTGAATAAATAAAATTATAAGAGGTACCTACTTAACTACACATTGTAAGTTCTACCTACTACAGAGTTGCAAGCTCTATCTTATAACTCAGTCATCAAATATGCTTTTAAAGTTTAAATTGGTAAAGTGACATTTTGCCAAATTCCCAGTACAAATACTGTCAATTTTTTTCTTAAATCCTTGAGCCCCAATAATTCAATTTTAGGTAATTATTATAGATTTTTAGCTCCATCGCTCTATCGCCAAGATCCATCGCTATTAAATTCAGACCACTTGCACACCATAATTACTACCTACCACTATTTCAGATTTACAAAAATTCTAAGTTTTTCTGAATGAAAAAGAAAAAATCCATAAGGAAATAAGGAAACAGATAACTTTTTTTTAATACACACATACGCATCATTAATAATAATTATCCATCTCTAGGTAGATGCCTATATAGATATTGATTTTTTACCGACTTTGAAAGATTTACAGTAATCTATTCGGGGGGATCCAGGCTTTGATCCCGGGCACACACCTCTAACTTTGGTTATTCATTCAACAGTCAAGGAAATCATCGTGGGAAAACTTGCATACTTGAGAGTTCTCCATAATGTTCTCAAAAGTGTGTATAGTCGACCAATCCGCACTTGGCCAGCATGATAGACTATGGCCTAAATTCTTCTTAATCTGAGAAGACACCTGTCCTCAGTAGTGGGCCAGCGATGGGTTGAGATTTAGTTGAGATGATGATAAAGTTACATACCTTGGCTCATATTATTTATACAACGATACTGTTAACTTCGAAGGTATTATTTAACGTCAAATCAATATGGCGTGTGAGCCATGTCTAACCATCCGTCCGGCTGTAAAAATTTAATGCGCCACTACACTATCGATCTTGAACACCCTTTGCAGAATATATAATAGCTACGAGGACGTAAAGAATAATGTTAAATAGGTCGTATCGTAGGTTCTGTACCGCAATTCTGTATTTTTCCGGCAGTCTGTATCATACTTTTTAATTCCATTACAAGTTAGCCCTTGATTGCGATCTCACCTAGTGGTAAGTGATGATGCTGTCTAAGATAGTAGAGGGCTAACTTGGAAGGTGGTTGGCAGTTTTTATTAAACCCTTACTGGATAACTACTCGTACCTTATCAGTTAAGAAGCGGCATCATACCGGAACGCTAAATTGCTTGGCGGCACGGCTTTGCTGGTAGGGACCGTAGCCAGGCCAGACCAGACCAGAGATAATTTAGAAATCCATACTGTAACACAACAACGTCACCAGCTGGCGCTAATTACAGGGTGCGGAAATATAGATCGCATCACTCCCTGTAACTTGCCAAGTTTGAACTAGATGGCGCTGACTGTACGTTGGCAAAAAGTAAACGACGCTAGGGAGATTTTTCAACCCTACAATAAGACCCAGCCATAGGCAATGTTATTCAATCGAAAATCGAAAATCGAAAATCGAAAATCGAAAATCGAAAATCGAAAATCGAAAATCGAAAATCGAAAATCGAAAATCGAAAATCGAAAATCGAAAATCGAAAATCGAAAATCGATTCAATCAATGGATTCACTAGAATGGATCACTCGACACACGAGGTCACCTTGTAGTCGCGCTTCCGACTTTCGCTTCCACTGCGTGGGACGAATTGTATGGGACACGATTCTTTCGCTTCCACTACGTGGGACGTCCGTAAGGGACACGACTCTCGTCGTCTAGTGGTGCTTCCGACCTTGGCTTCCACTGCGTGGGACCTAGGTTTGGGACTCTACTCTGTAAACCTAGAATAAATCCATTGTGTCTTCACGCAACGTTGCTGTTTGAATTGCTTCGGCTGAATCCCGACCCGTCGCCAACGTGGAACTTTTCCCCCGCTTCTTACAACTGGCGGCCCAACGTGGGGCAGCGCGGCGGCCCAACGTGGGGCAGCGCTTCTTACAATACTAATATTATAAATGCTGTCTGCTACCTTTTCACGGCCCAACAGTTTAACCGATTTTGACGAAATTTGGTACAGGGTTAGCTTATATTCCGGGGACGGACATAGGCTACTTTTTATACCGGAAAATCAAAGAGTTCCCACGGGATTCCTAAAATCCCATCCGCTTAACCGATTTGTATGAAATTTGGTACCTATCAAGGTAGCTTGCGTCGCTGTAATTGACATAGGCATTTTATATCGGAAAATCAAACAGTTCCTACGGGATCTTTAAAAACCTAAATCCACGCGGACGAAGTCGCGGGCATCCTCTAGTGATAAATAATTGCCTTTACAATACAATACAACTGTATGAGCTTTGCTCATAAGTTTTATAATATCTTTGGTGTCAAAATATAGTAGTTAAGTGAAACTTCTATCTTTGAGAAGGTAGTTATTAGTTACATACATCTTCAGCTAAATTATAAATGTAAAATGGTCTCTACAAAGATAAAGTCGCAAGTATCGTTTAATCTAGAGAACTACATGCTATACGGAATTTAGGTTAGACGCGAGTTCGAAAACATTTTCTCACTACAATGTAGGTACCTACTGTAACAACTTTGTACAACACCATTGCAAAAGTTCAGCTTAGTGCTAACATACTCTTGTGTCGTTCATAAGCTAATAAAAAATATTACATAAACACACACATATTTCCTGTCGTTAAAGTTTATAGAATAAAGTCGTACAAAGACTTAGCTGAGATGTGTAGGCGCACTTTGACTTTGATACTGTTAAAACATATAGAATTATTATATCGCTGACATAATTATGTCTCGTTTAACCGACTTCAAAAACCACAAACACCAGAAAGTAAAAAATATTTTTTGTTTAGCTACACGTGTAATGTACCTAGGTATGAAGTCAAGCGAGCATTATAAAACAAAATTAGAAATCCAAGTGTCAAGCTCGCCCGACTTCATACCTAGGTACCTACATTACACGTGTAGCTAAACAAAAAATATTTTTTACTTTCTGGTGTTTGTGGTTTTTGAAGTCGGTTTTATTTTTCTTTTGAAAATTTTTATTTCACAATTTTTAGTAGCCCCACTGTACTTATAATATGCTGTGTCCAGTTAAAACCCTACTGTTTACTAAGCTATTACACTGATCGCAAGCAATTTACTCTTATTCATTGAGGAGTTCTGATGTCCATCTCCGAAGATATTCATCAGATCTTCACCAAATTTATATGAGACCACTCGCACAGTAAACCTTTTCAAACAAAAAAAAATCCAAATCGGCCCAGGGGTCTTTGAGTAATCGGGGAACATACATTAAAAAAAAAGATTCCGACGAATTGAGAACCTCCTCCTTTTTTGAAGTCGGTTAAAAATGAAACTTAAGTCTGAGCAAAGTCAAAGTGACTCACTCACTCTCTCAGTTTTACTCCTTTTTCCCTGTTTTAAGAACTTCGGCGAAAATAATGTGTTATGTAATCTGCTGTTGCTACTGTGATAGACAATGTTATTATTAATACGATCTTCAAGAGTGCTTGCTGTGTGTGTGCCTGGGTTCTCTTCCCAGCTGATTCTATTTCAGGATTTATTCTTTCTATATAGTCCCATATCAGCTGATCTGTAGCTACGGGAGCCTTCGACTGTATTCAGTTTTCAATTACCACCCTACCCCATCTTGTTCGTCCACAAAATGCGCAAGGATTCATTTGTAAAAGACAGGTATAATTGACAAAATGATAAATGAGTTCAAATAAAAGATTTAGAGAAAACAATTTTTCCAATATTTGTTCTTCGGAATATTGAACATATCAGAGATTTAAGAAAATCCCTTTTGATTTGGTTGAATTTTCTTATGTTTCTGTAAGTAGGTATTCTACTAGTACTTTAATTAAAGAAACAATAGAGTCAATTGGACAGCTTGTTTGATTGCTATCCAGATTCATAATATTATTCTTAAATATGAACCGTGTTTTTATAAAATAAAGCTTGATTCTAGGACGTAGGTAATATACTACTAAGAATAATTAGTATCTACCTAAACAAATCTAAAATCAAACTTTAGACTTCTAGTTTCCTTCGCAACCCTTCACAATTTCCCCAAGGTGGTCGTCAAAGAAGTCTTCAAAAGGTCATTCGTTACTTACTCTAAAATTTTCAGTAGTTAAGTAAATGTAGGTATTCTCATACTTCGTTGGGTTAACATCAAAGGCGGGAACGACACGTCTAATTTTATACATTTCTAGCTTTCTTTGATTAGGTAAATTAATTGTAAAGCTTCGCTAAAGATAAAACAACAATTTTAATTTGTTCTTCAACTTTTTTTAATTGAAATATTACAATAATACTTAAAGCTAGCCTTATCTACTTACTTTAGTACTGTAGTAGGTGCCAAGAATACTGACTGCATTTCCGCGCTGGACAGCCAGGCTGATCCTTTGCGCACAAAATGAGCCAGCCTTTCTGTCACCAGATGAGGCGAATCACGGTGAAATATCTCGTAATTTTTTTGCACTAAAACTCCATGGACCAAGGGTCTCCACGGCAAACGAAACAAAAATGTAACTCTCGATAAGAGAGGCATACATTCGTTCTTATTAAAATTATATTGGACTTGTCTTTTATAATAATATATTCTTTTCGGGTTTATCCAGGATGAAAAGTAGCTTATGTCACTCTCCAGCTCTGTCTCTCTCTCTCACTCATAGCCATCCAAAAAATCATGCCGATCTAGCGCTCCTTTTGGGCGTGATTGAAGGACAAATACCAAAACATACTTCCGCATTACAGGTAGTGATTCATATTATACCTAAGTAGCTACAATTTATAATGAAAACCCCATCACAACCTACCAATGAGTTAATTTGTTGAAAAGATTTGGCAGTGTTTGCTTGTGTCATCAAGTAGGTGACCTCTCACCACTCCATGCGTTTATTTTATTTTTGATCAAATTTATAAATAGGTATTTATATATATGTACTATGTTTTTTATTATTCCGGACTGCCAATAAATAGCTAACCCATGTCAACGTCAGCCTTAAGTTACTAGTTAACCTTACCTCATTATATTTAGGGTTTCGTACCTCAAAATGAAAAAATGGACCCCTTATAAGATCACTTTGTTGTCTGTCTGTTTGAGCTTGTTTCAAGACCCGTCTCAGGAAACAGCTTGAGATTTAAATTGTGTATACTGAATAATTATAAAACTAAATTTAATGGGCTCTACCTAATTCTTGTAAAAAATTCAAATTACTTTTGTTGAAGTTGAAGTACAATCTTAAAATTCAAATCTTAGTCAACTATTTTAATTTAAATTTTTTTTTACCTTTCATATTTTAAAGAGTGTATTTCTTATTTCTTATTATGGAAAGACATTATGTCTACTTAATTAAATAAATTCCCTTGAAGTGTAGATAAAACACTACTTATCTTAAAAATTATAAATGACCTTTATTTTCTTTATTTTCCATATGACTGATCAATCATAATTTTTTAGACAGAAAAATAGTGATTTGATTATTTTTTATGCAGTCATAATAAAAACTGTTAACAACCCACGACTGATAACAAAACAGCTCACCAACTTTCTACTTTCACAGTTATAAACTAAGTAAAATATCGCTAACAACTCTAATTAAAATGTTTAAAACAATCAAAGCAAACTTCAGAAAGAACAAGAAAATAAACAGACTGTTTATATCTAGGTACTTTACACTTTTAGCTTTGAACCATAAATCTACAACAAGGTTTTTAAAGTAAACTTGTGGGATTGTTTACAACTCTTGCTTACTCTTTGATTAAGAAAACTGTAGGTAGAGGGTAGAATGGCAGATTAATGCAGATAAATTCAAAATGACATTTCATTTCTTAAAAATCGTCTACATATCCATATTAAATATTATAAATGCGAAAGTGTGTCTGTCTGTCTGTCTGCTATGTTTTCACGGCCCACTCGCTGAACCGATTTTAATGAAATTTAGTACAGACTTGAGATACATCCCGAGGAAGGACATAGGCTACTTTTTATCCTGGAAAATCAAAGAGTTCCCACGGAATTTAAAAAAGTAGGTAGTATCTACAAAGATCCCAAAATCTAAAAAGATTTGTATGCAAAACTAATAAAATTAACTTGGATATTTTAATTTATTTACAATTATTCAAATGATCTTCTAACCCTTGTTATTTATGTCAGTTTTATTAAGCAAAATTCCTTTTAAAATATCACAGCTGATACATCCCACATTGTGATTTTCAGGTGAATTCCCCTATAGCCCTTATCCATTCGAACCCAGCGATCTATAATAATTTTAAATTATCTCTCTCTCATGACAACTTATATGGTCGTGAATTTTACCTGCGATTCACGCCTAATCTCTGCATGAAAAACCTTTAAAACAAAAAACCTTTAAAAAAATAAGAAATAGGTTTAAGTTTAGATAACATTAATATAAGTAATTAATTATAAATTAATAATACAAGTAATATGTCATTGTCGTTAAGGATGTTGCAATTTAAATAGCAACAGGTAAAAAAGTTGAAAAAAAAATACTCGCATGAAAAAAACTGTCGCTCTACATACATACATCTTCAAAGTTTCACATTCTGTGAAGTTTTCGTAATCTTCACGTTAACAGTTTCTTTTGCAGACAACAATATCAACATTGTACGAAGAATGCCGCAAAGCATATTATGAGCTTTTTTTTTTTCAGACCAGTGCGCAGTGGCAGGGTGATTCGCTAATTCGTAGAATGCTCACCGAATCCATTTGACATTGCTTGGTTCTACATTTCTGCTTCACTGGGTGATACTAAAATATTTTTTCATAGAAAATTTCCAATAGATTAAAAATACACGTTAGATGGACTCGAAACTGGATGATAGCCATAACTTTCAGTTTTGAACACTGAGTTACCAAATACTTAGCTTTAGTTTACGTATTCAAAAGGTGTACCCACTTTGTATAAATAAGTTTAAGTTTGTTTAATCGCTTGTTTTCTCGGCGCGAGTGTAGAGCCGGCATTGCAAAAACAAAAGTGCGTTTAGCTTTTTAGAATTTTAACTTTATTATTGTTTTATCTATTTTTGGAATTAAATTGACTAGCAAATAGGTAAGAATTAAATTTAATACCGTAAAAAGTTTCTACCAAATAAATCGCTTCGGTCAAATTGAATCAGAAAATGATTTTTCTTAACTGCAGAGTCGAGACTCAAGAGACGACCCTGTGCCTTATCTTTATTAGGCTCCCCCTCAGTAATGTAGAAATAAATACTTACTACTTATAACTTCAAAGCTAAAATGAGCAATAGGTATGAAATATTTCTTCATTTTAGGCCCTTTTTTAAACGTGCGTGTGTTTTAAAATCGTTCTATAGAAAAAGAATAGTTCTACATTATTCCTTATTTGGTGATATTATCATACAGGTGCAAAAAATAGCGCAGTGTGGGACGACCTCCAGCCCGCTGGACCGATGACCTGAAGAAGGTAGCGGGTAGCGGGTGGATGAGGAAGGCGGATGACCGTGTTTGGTGGCGCGCTCTTGGAAAGGCCTATGTCCAGCAGTGGACGCTTACAGGCTGATGGATGGATGATGGATGGACAAATATTTAAATATACCAAGCAATCGAAAAACAACTTTACTATTATTATTAATGCCCTCATAAATATAATTTAAAAATCTATGCACGGTAGGTACTAAGTAGCATGTTACATTATAAATCCACCTACAGAAAGGCTTGATTGAATTATGTCGTGTGAGAAATTGGGAATGGTGGTTGGTATATTGAGTTACTCTATCTAAAAGGTTTTGAGCCTTTGACTACACGATGAGTTGAACTTTAAGTATCTTTTGAGTAGTACTAGTAGGTACATGACTTTTTATGTATGAAATGTTATAGGTATCAAAAGGGCACTGTGCAGATATAGACCTCATAATATTGAAAATTAACAGATTTTTTTATTTACCTACCTAGTTTTTTTTAGGAACTGAAAATTATGATTTTATATGCAAACTTAGGTACTACTTAGGTACTTATCTCTAAATAAGTAGAACCATAATAAATATGTATATGTTAGAACCACCGTGAGAACTCGTCCTTAATAGTGGTAAAAATGGCTGGGAAGAAGAAAGTGCATTACTTTTTTAATAATTTCTTCATATTACTTTTATTCGTAAATATTGATAAGTGGTCGTGTAAGCAATTCTGAGAAAACGGAAATGAAATTACTTATTATCTAACAACGAGACTATCTACCGCGTGTTGAACAGCACGTTTAAAATAGAGTGATTGATGTGTCTAATCTAAACCGACATCGGTATAAACGGAAATCGCTTCAATAAATGGTGAAGAAAGTCATGTGTTTGAAAAAATCGATTTCTCCATTCACTAGTGCGTTTTTACTCCAATTTCATTTGTTATACATACTGGATTCAATACAGTTTGAAATGAGAAAACAAAAGAAGCAGGAAAGTTTGGTGGCAGCGCAAGCGCAGCGAGCGTAATTGTTTAATAATGTAAATGCTTGCAAGATTCAACACATAAGGAAAATAGACTAGAAATGCCAGTCACTTCGTCTGCGTCGATTTTTGGAGGTGGTAAATAACCCCCGACCCAAAAAGAGGGGTGTTATAAATTTGACGTGTGTATCTGTGTATCTGTCTGTGGCATCGTAGCTCCTAAACTAATGAACCGATTTTATTTTAGTTTTTTTTTGTTTGAAAGGTGGCTTGGCTTGATCGAGAGTGTTCTTAGCTATAATCGAAGAAAATCGGTTCAGCCGTTTGAAAGTTATCAGCTCTTTTCTAGTTACTGTAACCTTCACTTGTCGGGGGTGTTATAAATTTTTAATTTACACTTGTTTCCGCAATGCATGTCAACTTTCCTGACCTACAATAAAATCAAATATACCTACTTACTGCTCTATTTTCAAAATTATTGTTGCTAATCTAGTGGAACAATTAGTTAAACTGGTATATAATTGTTTTAACCTATAGATAGTAATTATAGCAGGCGTGGAAACAATTTATCAATGTTTCCAGTCTAATTCAATACGAAGTTATACCAAGTGGAACTTTATCACGAGTAAGTTCACCCAAGAATTACTTAGTACATACTACATTACCTTTGAATTCGTTAGTTCTTTCTGGATAGATAATATTATGACATGTACCCCTACCACAGCCTTGAATATTTCGTCAAACTGTGCCCCTACCTTATATTATCTCTACCCATATTAAGTAAGCGTGTTTTTTTGTTGCTTTGATGGTTTATTGATTTGGTTTATTAATGGCCAAAATGCAGCAAGTATCGTTATAGAATTGGAATACTGTGGCCACTAGACGATAGTCTGAGTAAACTTAAGACTATCTATCGTCTAGTGACTAAATGCGACGCAAGTAGATATTTTCAAAAGCGGTTTTGCTGCCTTCTCCATATCGTGCTGTATGTGTGCTGTATAGAGAGTCCAGTAGGCATTTTCCTACATTTAATTCTTGAAATATTGTTTAGGGTGCTTTTAGACAATGTTTAAGCTCATTAGATTCAATACACCTTAATCTAGGCTCGTAAGTTTTATTTTTACGATTTATTTAGTATTTTAGTTTAGTTAAATTTAATAAAAAATAATAAATAATTGAAAAGTTTTTAGGTCAACAATATGAATATTTAGACCTTTTAACATTAGCAATATTTCTTTAAAATTAAAACGTACGAGCATAGTACTTCATTATATCTCCGACATTTCAAAAATTATGAAAATTGGATACATTTAAGGGAAGAAAAACTTTTTCGCTTTTTGTACAACTAGACGATCCTCTTAACATGAAATAAATGATCCGACTATTCGAACTATTAAGTAAATAATTCAATAAACGATTTGCACGAGTATAATTACAGCAGGCGTGAAAACAATTTACCCCCGTCTTCTCTCTCCCCACAAATGTATTTGTGCAAGCTAACTGAAACTTTCAGAGTTAGCTACAAGTTTGTAGCGAGCAACATCCGTGTGCTAATTATATCTAGCAAGTAGATACTAATCTAATTTTTATGAATTCTTTTGTTTTGAAACAGTTATATATATTTTTAGGGTTCCGTACCTCAAAAGGAAAAACGGAACCCTTATAGGATCACGTTGTTGTCTGTCTGTCTGTCTGTCCGTTCGTCCGTCCGTCTGTCTGTCAGGAAAACCTATAGGGTACTTCCCGTTAACCTAGAATCATGAAATTTGGTAGGTAGGTAATTAGGTATGTCTTATAGGTCAAGTACATCATAAATCTGAAAACCGCGAATTTGTGGTTACATCATTTAAATTTAAATGTGTTTTAATTTTCAAAATAAGGCTAAATAGATCTAGATACTCAATTACGCCATAAGTCGCCTTCTAGTTGTCTCTGTGGTCAGGCGCGTTTTTTGTGCGAGTAATGTGGTGTGTGGTCCAAGCGCATACGCGATGGCGAGTAATCTTATAATAAATGAATTTATGACGTTCATTCAGAACAAAATCGACTGTCTCGATGAGTTATCCATAGTGCAAATTTGTGTATCTAGTTTTTCTGACGATGAGATTGAAACCGGCAAAAACGTTCTTTTTGAAAACACGGGAGGAATAACTAGAAATATCCAAAGAAAGGGAGAGGACAAGAACAAGAAGAATATTAAGGATGTCATTAAGAGACTAAAAGAAACAGACCCGACGCTGCAACCAATATTTGTTGCAAAGGATTTAAACCGCCTACCACCTGTTACTTTTGAGCATGTTGACGTGACTCGGCTTCTAAAAGACCTAAGTGCCATGAAAAGCGAGCTTCAAAATATTCGTAGTGAAACTGTCTCGAAAACTGAATTTACTCAATTTCAAACGAAAATCAGCTCGGATATATCTCAGCTTCTGACATGTACTAAAAAACCTGACCAAATTACGTCCCCGAAATCCCGAGATCCAAGAGTGACACCGAAGAAAATAATTTCAACACCGTCTGATAAGGATGCATTGTCGCCTGTACTTGTACCACAACGCAACCGTGCGAGCTCCATCGAGACCGTGTTCACTCCGACCTATCGTGATATTGTGCAACGTCCGCTGCGGCAGGCGAGTACAAACTTTATGCAAGCGCGCCGTTCGGGTCACGATCGCGTGGCATCGAAAATTCCACTGACCGCTCGTGAAACAAATATTGCTACCTCCTCCGTCGTCGACGACGATTTTAAGTTAGTGATTCGTAAGAAAACTAAGCTTAAAAATATGCGTGGCACATTGCAGAACTCGGCTCGAATTTTAGTAAGCGAATCTAAAAGTGCCATTTACTTGTCTCGGGCTAAAAAGAGTACGACTGACGACGACATTAAAAACCATATTAAAGACATGAACCAAGAATGCTACAGCGTTGAATTGCTGAAACAAAATCATGACGTAGATTTTAATTCTTATAAAATAGTGGTTCCTAGCAGCCAGCTGAGTACCTTCTTGAATAGTGATTTTTGGCCTAAGGGCTTAGTGTTTCGTCGCTTCAGAGATCGTAATGCGCAAAGCGCTGCCGCTACTAACAATAAAATTAATGGATAGTACGCCTAAAAATAATAATTACATAACCTTAGCGTCCTTTAATTGTAAGTCTGTAAAACGGTCTGCGCCGCATGTGCGGCACTTATGTCAAAAGGTCGACATAATCGCCCTCCAAGAAACTTGGCTGCTGCCTCACGACATCAATTTCGTAAATGAAATTGATAAGGATTTTAGCTGTTATTCGAAATCTTCGGTAGACACCTCTGTCGGCGTGTTGCGCGGCAGACCGTACGGAGGGCTAGCGTTAATGTGGCGCAGATCAATGTTTCCGGATGTCACAATAGTGGATTGCAATAGTGATAGATTAATTGCTGTTAAAATTAGGACCCATAACTGTGATATGTTAGTATTTAGTATTTATATGCCATGTGATAGTGATAAAGTAGATGATTTAATCGAATTTACGAGCTGTCTGTCGCAACTTAATGCTATTGTTAGTGACAGTAACATAGAAGTTGTTTTTGCTTTGGGCGATTTTAACGCGCATCCCTGCGCCCGCTTCGGCCGGGAACTTTTTGAATTTTGTTCGGCCGAGTCTTGGGTGTGTGCGGACGTAGATCTACTAGGGTTGAACTCTAATACTTATACTTTTATGTGTGAATCGAGTGGCTCAAGAAGATGGCTCGACCACTGTTTAGGCACGGAGGCGGCGTTTAGAATAATAAAAGGTATAAGTGTTGTCAATGATATAAATTGGTCAGACCACTTTCCGCTGCTGATAGATATAAATATTGACGTCATTGTAAAAAAAGTAGAATGTAATATAGGCAATACCCGTAACAATAGCAGAATTCTCTGGAATAATAGAAATCTCGACCAGATTAATCAATACGGAGAATTTTGCTATAGAGAATTAAAACTAGTTACCTATCCTAGTCATTTCGATAGCTGTGATAAAGATAACTGTGATACGTTAGAGTGTAAGTTTATTATTGACAATATGTATGATGATCTGATAAGTGTTTTACAGGCCGGAGCCGACTTAAGTTGTTCTCGCACCGGTGCAGGACAAAAAGGTGGACAGATCGCTGGTTGGAACTACCATGTAAAGTCAAGTCATGAACAAGCTCGACTTTATTTTAGATGGTGGATTGACGCTGGTAAACCTGGCCATGGACTTATATATGAAAATATGTTAAAATTTAGAAAAGTATTTAAAAGCAAATTAAAATGGTGCCAAAGAAATGAAGAAATGATAAAGATGGATATAATAGCTGAAAATAGGGATAAAAAGAACTTTCCAAAATTCTGGAAAGCCACTAAAAGCCTTCAATATAAAGATGTCCTACCTGTGTCGGTGAATAATGAACAGGACCCGAACAGAATCGCTGACATGTTTGCTAATCATTTTAAAGTCCAACCCATGGAAGTAGGTGGTGAGCAAAATGCTGAGGCCATTGCCTCCGATACAACCTTACAGCAAAAGTCGTCTGGCGATCTAAATGATATTTTTACTCCTAATAACATTGCGAAAACTGTAAGATGTATAAAACGTGGGAAATCTCCGGGACACGATGGCCTCAGCATTGAGCACATACTCTATGCCAGTGATGAAGTTTATCGGGTCCTGTCCATTATATTTAAGTTATGCTTAAAGCACAGCTACTTACCAAAGGGCCTCATGAAAACGATAGTAGCCCCCATCGTAAAAAATAGAACCGGCGATCTGTCTAATCTTACCAACTATAGACCCATATCGTTAGGCACTATTGTCGGAAAAATACTGGAAAGGCTCTTACAACCCGAACTGACTGGGAACTTTAATATTGACGATGCTCAGTTTGGTTTTCGTGCTGGACTCTCTACAGATTCAGCCATTTTAAGTCTCAAATATACTGTGAACTATTATGTTAATAGGGATACTTCAGTATATGCATGCTTTCTAGACCTAAGCCGGGCATTTGACCTCGTTAACTACAAAATATTATGGCGTAAACTAGATGGTCATGTACCGAAAAAATTAATGAACTTGTGGAGATTTTGGTACGAAAACCAAACCAACTACGTAAAATGGGGCGACGCACTCTCTAGTGAATATAGGCTAGAGTGTGGCGTACGTCAAGGAGGGCTGACGTCTCCGGATCTATTTAACCTCTACATCAATGACCTTATTGGGAGACTGAGAAGTACCAAAGTCGGTTGCCATATTGGTAACGTCTGCGTTAACAATTTGAGCTACGCTGACGACATGGTGCTTCTCAGCCCCTCAATAAACGGGCTTAGAAAACTGCTCAGTATTCGTGACCAGTTCGCTAAAGAACATGGCCTCAAATACAATGTAGCGAAAACCGAAATGCTCATTTTCAAAGCGGGTAAGGGTCCGGAGACCGTTCCGCCGGTATTTTTGAATGGGTCGTCAGTTCGGGTTGTTAAGAGCTTTAAATACCTGGTTCATATTCTAACAGAGGACATAAAGGATGATAAAGATATGGAGAGGGAGCGCAGGGCTCTCTCGGTGCGGGCTAACATGATAGCGCGCAGATTCGCGCGTTGCTCCGATGACGTGAAGGTGACGTTATTTAAAGCTTTTTGTCAATGTTTTTACACATGTCAACTGTGGACAAAGTTTACCAAGCGCAGCTATAATGCGCTTAGGATACAATATAACAACGCCTTCCGCATCCTAATGAAGCATCCGCGTTTCTGCAGTGCTAAAGCCATGTTTGCTGCGGCGAGGGTCCCTGACTTCTTCGCCATACTCAGAGCGAGGACGGCTTCCTTCTGGGAAAGACTAAGACACAGTACTAACTCCATCTTGTGTGCTATTAACGAAGATCTGAGTAATCCTTTTTCTAAAAATTGGTCAAACCTGCATCGGTGCGACAACAACAGCTTTATTTAGATAAGTTTATATACTATGTATATCTACATTAAGCTGTATATTATTTTGTGTTTTTTCTTTTTGTTTGTTATGGGTTGTCTTGTGACTTATATTGCCTGAAATAAAAAAATTATTATTATTATTAATTATTATTATTATATTATTATTATATTATATTATTACCAACCGCATAGCGTGTGCCTTGGTAGTCGGGTGAGCATGATAAAAGGTACTAGAAATCTAAGCATGAAGCTCGCCCGATTTCGGACATACATACACGTGTAGAAACAGAAGTCGGTTTTTTTAATTATAAAAAAATGTGAGAAGCGACTGCTAGTCACAGACAGGAGGTTAAATTGTCTGTGCTGCTAAATAAAGAAACGTGGACAAAGACGTAAACAAGATCTTCGAAAAGAGAAGTGTAAATTAAAAATTTATAACACCCCCGACGAGTGAAGGTTACAGTAACTGGAAAAGAGCTGATAACTTTCAAACGGCTGAACCGATTTTCGTGAATTATAGCTAAGAACACTCTCGATCAAGCCACTTTTCAAACAAAAAAAATTAAATCAAAATTGCTTCATTAGTTACGAGCTACGATGCCACAGACAGATACAAGATACACACGTCAAACTTCATCCCTCTTTTTGGGTCGGGGGTTAATAAAGCGTATTAAAACGATCATAATTATCTGTGGGAATAATAACAGTAACAATTTTAAATCCACTTAGGTAGAGAAATTTTACGATCCGTAAATGGTATAAAAACAATGGCGATCGTGCAAATAAAAATACGGCATGGATCAAGCTATTTTCACCGAACGTGACCGGAATAAACTAATCTAGATACATTAAAGTATTTTAGTAACAGAGGCAGCTGTAAAATATTATGAATTTTATTTCAAAGTACCTGTGTCCTGTTTTTACAGAAAAAAAAACCGGTCTAGTGCGAGTCGGATTAGCATACGAAGGGTCCCGTGCCATCGTACAAGATAGATACAACTCTTTTAAGTAAAAAACCACAAACACTAAAAAGTAAAAAATAATTTTAGTTTCTACACGTGTAATATATGTATGAAGTCGAGCGAGCATAATAAAAGAAACTAGTGATCCAAGTGTGAAGCTCGCCCGACTTCATACATACATTGCATGTGTAAAAACAAAAATTATTTTTTACTTTTTAGTGTTTGTGTGTATCTATGTTGTACGATGGCACGGGACCCTTCCTACTTATTATTATGAAACTAGGCTTTGAAATATGCAGAAACCTACTTCAAATAAATAAACAACATAAATTCATTTACGTTGAAATGAGCGCCTAGTAGTTAGTAAGGACTGCAATAAATTGTACAAACAAGTAGCCCACTTTATATTATTATTAGTAAGAAGCTGAAATGTACACTTTTCAACATGGAACTGTTTGAGGAAACTTGAATTGTGACTCGTTCCACTCCACTAACGTCGAAGCGAGGCAAGAGCGGAATTGTGCCATTCAAGCAGAAAGCCGGATTCTCCAAATAGCCCACACAATTCTAACCCTTATTCTGAAAAGCAAAAGCATACGAGATTCAGAACATAAAGCGATAAGGGACTGTATAAATTCGCATAAGTAGGTCATATCGAAATGTATTGTTCTTTTGAAAGACATTTACTTGGCCCCTTGGGCCCTTTTTAACCGACTTCAAAAAAGGAGGAGGTTTGCAGTTCGTCGGAATCTTTTTTTTTATGTATGTTCCCTGA
Organism: Maniola jurtina; assembly: GCF_905333055.1. Taxonomy (NCBI): domain Eukaryota; kingdom Metazoa; phylum Arthropoda; class Insecta; order Lepidoptera; family Nymphalidae; genus Maniola; species Maniola jurtina. The sequence goes on from NC_060032.1 coordinate 11,142,268, forward strand.
TTACTCAAAGACGCCTGGACCGGTTTGATTTTTTTTTTTGTTTGAAAGGGTTACAGGTATATTCGCAGGTGGTCCCATATTTTGGTGATGATCTGATGAATGTCTTTGGAGATGGAAAACAGAACTCCTCAATGGATAAGAGTAAATTGCTCACGATCAGTGTAATAGTTTAGTAAACAGTAGGTTTTTATCTAGGTATAGCATATTATAGTGGGGCCACTAAAAATTATGAAATAAAAAAAAAACCGACTGCAATAACCACAAACAGTAAAAAGTAAAAAAAAAAAATTTCTTTAGTGTAGAAAGAGAAATTTTTTGAAGCTCATCCGACTTCATACATACATTACACGTTTACACGTGTAGAAACAAAAAATATTTTTTACTTTTTAGTGTTTGTGATTATTTTTTATTTTATTTTTTATTTTATTCCTTTATTTGTAAACAACAGCGGTACAATTATTATAATTTTACATTTTAAACTATATAAAAATAAGGTCAAATGGGTTTACAATATACGAGTATGATTGTTATTGTTTTTTTATTTTATTTTGTTGAGTTATTGAAGTATCTAGGTTTTATTTTTTTATTTTGAAATTTTTTATTCTTGTCAAATCAAATATTATGTTCTGAACCACTTGTCGTCACGAAAATCGTCGTATAAATAGGCCAGTTCGGGTCACTACTTCGTCCTACACTTACCACCGCACGATTGCTCTGTCTACATTTCACCGAACCACTGTATGTAATATCTAATGTCCTTACTATGTGGTATGACTACTCCTGAGAACTACTCATCAAAAATCACATAACTAGACTAAAATAGTAGCCAAATGCTAGTTATTTTAATAATAACTGGAAAATCATTCTGCCGCAAATATTTTACCTGTGTATTTCTGTGTATTATAAATACCTGCGGGTCCCTATGGTTGATTTGCTATCTAAAGGATAACCGGCTGTATAGGAATCCAATGGAAGCGAGTTATTCAGGTTCGATAAGCAACGCGTAACGCTAGACGTCTCGTGTCTACTGGTGCATAAACCACACTCCAGCACGCTCTCCGTGTTCATATAGGCCTATGATTATAAATAATGTCAATAACCTGTACGTAAAATATCAAGAAAACCAGAAAACCACATTCACGCTAAGAATTCCTGACTCGATATGTCGTGTAAAAATTTGTCGTAAAATTCATGACCACATAAAAACGATAGAGTAAAAACAAACATTAACTCATTCAAAAGTTCACTGACCATTTGTTTGTTGGTACATTGGTTTGTCCTTCAATCACGCCGCAACCGATCGGCGTGATGTTTGCATGACCCTACCTTCCTATAAAATAAAACCATAACAGTTTTTATGACCGTCTGAAATTTTTAGCACGCAGCGTTGCCAACTGCCAATAAACCTGGTGTGGACAGATTTGTTGTTTTTACTGTCACTTTTAAGAGTTACAGTTAGTTACAGTTATTAAGAGGGGTCTCTCCGTCACTCGCTCCATACAAACGTAGTCCGTCTCTCATTGGAATAGTAACCAATCAAACTCAATGGAATTTTGTAAAAACGTTCCGAGAACTAATATCTATGCCTGTGGTTTTCCAGATTTCCATTAAAATATTTGGTTTCAAAGTTACGCGGTCTTAAAAATTCACATACAAATCTTTGAGCCCCTGTAATTTTAAAACTACATATTTTTAGAAAAATCTAAAACACCACAGGCACAGATATTAGTTTCTAGAATATGTCTGCAAAATTTCATAGACTTTGGTTGCTTAATATTCAAATGAAATTGGGGCTACGATTATATGGAGTAAGTGACGGAGAGAGCCCTGTTAAGATTTAGAAGCAACTTTACATTCCAGCAACTGTAAAGTCTGTACCTACCTATATTTAATGACATACTTAATTTAATATTATAAGTAGCAACCCGGAGACAGACATAGGCTTCTTTTCATCTAGGAAACGAAGAGTTTTGCGTGATTTAAAAAAAACCGATCATGTGCGAGCCTCGCCTCCCCCTTGTACGTAATTATGAACATCTTATTTTGGGTGTATGAAATATTTCTTTTCCGAGCTAGAAAATTGCAATGAATCGTGAAAGAAAAACCCAAAAAATGTTCGTTTGTTTTGGTCACAGCTTACAAACTATGTTACAAATCGTTGTTTTCAGTAGGTATGTCATACATAAGTAACCTGGGTACCTCGAATAAGAATGGCAGTGTCCTTATCATAAAATATTAATCTTGGGTAAAAAATTTGAATGTTGTTGACATGTATTAACTTTTAGGGACCCATTTCTAAACGAAACCCCGTGAAAGACTTCTTGATGAACTCATTAAGTACCTGTCCGCTACGCAAAAATATTTCTTTGGGAAATTTTGTCAAGAATAACAAAAGGTTTTTGCCCTATTCATTCGATAAACTTGCTGAAATATCAACATTATGATAAAGGGACAAATGCATAGAGTTGATGATGTAACATTTTAGAGTTGTAGAAAAAATCTTTTAACAAGAAGAATTATTACATTGTAAACAAAATGTTTTACATCAAACTGTGAGTAGGTACTGGTGCTTTATGAGGAATTCACTCGACGGCTTTTTAGACCTAGAATCTTCTCTATTTTTACAAATACTGCATAAAACTCATCTGTATTTACTTCAATTACTTTTCACGTCTTCACAATTATTATTTTATCAACGTAATTAGCCTACCAGTAACTTATTTTCGCAACAAGCAACAATATAATGAAGTGTCTGCGCATTCTTTTGCTTAAGAGGGCTCTCTCCGTCACTCGTTTCATACCATTTCATACAATCGTAGTTCCAATTTCATTTGAATATTAAGCAACCAAAGTCCATGAAATTTTGCAGACATATTCTAGAAACTAATATCTATGTCTGTGGTTTTCCAGATTTCTGTTAAAATATTCGGTTTCAAAGTTACGCGGTCTTAAAATTTTCATACAAATCTTTGAGCCCCTGTAATTTTAAAACTACACATTTTTAGAAAAATCTAAAACACCACAGACACAGATATTAGTTTCTAAAATATGTCTGCAAAATTTCAAATTATTAAGCAACCAAAGGGTTGCTTAATATTCAAATGAAATTGGAACTACGATTGTATGAAATGGTATGAAACGAGTGACGGAGAGAGCCCTGTTAAACGACCTTACATTTATCTATTACTAATAGGTATTGAGTGAAAGATGTCACTCACTATTAATTGCGATTATGAACTTTTCAACCCATTAATATCCTTCGTCGAGTTCCCTTTCACCCTGTCGTACGTGCAGCTAATTCTTAGTCAAGTCAACATGTCCATTTACATTGGCTCTTTTTAATTAACAAGACAACAAGACAAAATTAATGTCCGCTTCTTACTTTTGTTTTAATTATTATGAAGAAAATTTCACCGTTCCTACTCTTTGACAATACGATGAATGTCTTCAATGATGAATGTAGATTTCTTGAGGAAGTTTATTAATTGTTTTGAACTAACTTTGAAGCTATTCGCAAGCAAGAATTGTCAAAACTTTGTTATTTTGATTGATTGTACCTGCTAATCGTGCAAATAAATGATTCGATTTGATTCGATAGCACAAAATGCTACTATTAAAACCACTTTAAATATAATAATATAAATAACATGCATGTTTCATATCACTAAGCTTATTATAAATACAAAAGTGTGTTTCTTGGTTGGTTTGTCCTTCAATCACGCCATAACTGAGCAATGGATCCACGTGATTTTATGCATGGATATATCGGATGACCTTGGCCTTGAGAGTAATATAAGCTAATTTTAAATAATTAAGTTTTTCGGTACACTTCTATCTTATCTCTATGGTGGTGTTGCAAAAACTTTAAACGCGATTTAAACTGACGTTAAACAGGTGCTATGGAATTTGACGTCTGTTTAAAGCACGCCTAAAGTTTTAATGGTAAGTTTAAGGACGGTGAATATTACTTACTTATAATAGATTTCTAAAACAATTATTCCTTGTTTCAGATGCGGCGATCTTTGCTTCCAGTAATACTTGTTACTACAATAACTTTATCTTCGAGTAACGTTCTTCCAATATTGTCCATAAGCAAACTGAATACAGAACCACTACTAGACGACCAAGATAGTGACAATACTTTTAATAACAAACATACAAATGTAAATCCAAATATATTTTATAAAGTTTTTATTGAGACACCTAAAGCAAACCCACTGAAAAAATCACAGCTGTTGCGATCGAATTACATGGACAATGATAATCAAGACGCGAAGATATTGAATGGGAAAATTGATAATGAAGATAATGATGACGAAGGATTTCGGAAAGAGCAGTGGCATAATTATCCCCGACAGCTGGACCGACTTAATAGAAACTTTAATGCTCAAAAAGAGTTTGATAAAATATTACTTGATACCAAAGACCTAGAGAATTTAAAAAGGATCGAGGACTCACACGATAATCTTAATCAATTCATGCACGATGACGCAGAAAGTATTGGTACAGATACAATTGATGGCCCGTTATTAATTCTAAAAATACGATTAGCATATTTAAATAATAATATTAATGATGTAGATTCAAATAACTATTTATATTCGGATTTAGTGCCCTTAGAATCAAACACAGATATCACAAAGGATAATGTAAGAGAAGAAAATGTTTTTAATGAAAACGACATTGAATCTCTCGTAAAAGTAAAAAGAAAGATGAAATCAAGGAATCAGGATTTTGCATTTTTAGGTAAGTTTAATCAGCCTATCATAAAATTTACTCGTCTACTAGCTTAAATAAAAAAACAACGTGTAAATTTAAATACCTTACAAGTATGTATACGACTATAACACTTGTAAGATCAGAACTCCTCATTTTAAAGGCTTTAATTAGATGGCCTACAAAATTGTACTGATTCTGATGATAACTAAATTTTAGAGTATTCGCATCTTTTTCTTATAAATTTAATTACAAAAAGACAAACAATTTAATTCAATTTAAAACTGTGAAACATACCGACGTTAGGTGCCAGTCTTGAGCATAAGTGTTTTTGTAGAGTAGCACTAAAATTTAGGATCTTTAGTTTAAAATTCATTTATAGTCATTTTTTAGCAATATTAAAAATAAAAGATCCAGATACTCTTAATTTAGTTTAGACTAGCTGTGCCCGCGACTTCGTTCGCGTGGAATAGTGACTTTTCGCGCTTTATATAGCCACGGACGCTCAGGCGCGAGGCGCCGTGATTCTTTAAATTGACATAACTTTTTTATTTATGAACCGATTGACATGAAATAAACACTAAATCCTAAGTGAAGCTTACTACAATATATTAGTGAAAACCGTATCTAAATCGAATAAGCCGTTTCTGAGATTAGCGTGCACAAACACACAGACAAACAGACAAACAGACAAACAGACAAACAGACAAAAAAAATTAATTACAATTTTGGGTTCGGCATCGATATAATAACAACCCCTGCTACTTTTTTTTTATATATTTCCATTGTACAGACACCACTTTTCTACAATTTTATTATATGTAATAATAAAGATATCAGAATCGACTCCATTATTTCAGCTAATTTTACAGTAGGTGCACAATCTCTAAACTAAATTAAATTGACAGGTATTATCATACCTATTTTATCTCTATCTCTATCTATCATACTTATTTTTCTTAATTATGAAAGAGAAAGAATATATTTAGGCCTATTAATTTTAGTTTAGAGGTTGAGTACAACAGAATTATTCACATTATGTACCACACTCCAATTTAAGTGAGATTAAATACGCCACACGCAGTTGGGCATATTCGTGAAGCAGATATACGGAAACGCATTAGGTATATCTACTTACATTATTTATCACATGTCACATCTAACTGTATGTGGATTAAGAGTAATGGCTTTGCTACACGAAACTCATCCAAGGCACATTATTGAAATTGAATAATTTGTATGTGTAGTAGCTACAATGGTACCAGCTAAATATGACTACACAATACACATACAATTTTTTATTTTTATTAGTTACTAGCTGTGCCCGCGACTTCGTTCGCGTGGAATGGCTCTTAGCGCGCTTTATATAGCCACGGACGCTCGGGCGCGAGGCGTGTAGTACGTACTCTGTACGTTAAAAATGTTCGCCGAGATTCTTTAAATTGACATAGCTTTTTTATTTATGAACCGATTGACATGAAATAAACATTAAATGTTAAGTGAAGCTTACTATAATATATTAGTGAAAACTGTATCTAAATCGAATAAGCCGTTTCTGATATTAGCGTGCACAAACACACAGACAAACAGACAAACAGACAAAAAAAAATTAATTACAATTTCGGGTTCGGCATCTTTATTTTTATATATTTCCATGGTACAGACACCACTTTTCTACAATTTTATTATATGTATAGATGCCAGGCGGTAAAGTTCCATTACGGTAACCCTTGAGCGTTGGCTGTACATAAAAGCAAAAGTGATGCACAACGCAGGGTTTGTTAACTTGGGGCCAAAACTTTACCTTTAATGTCAAAGGTAAAATTTAAGAACAAGTCCCCCATTAGTAAATACCTCCCCAATTTACCTTAATCATATAAAATACATATATAAATACTGACTTGTACAACATACTTTGCTTTTTATTAGTAGTCAAAGATTAACGATAACCATAACGTAACTTTATATAATAACCACCTGCTATGCAATAAGTAGGCTTTAAAAAAACAGAACTAGGTTTTTTATAAAGAATATTAGCCATGCTAATCATGACTAATACTCCTCTTTCCCCTTCAATTAAGCGTAAAGCTTGTGCCAGGAGTGGGTACGACAATAGTGCAACGGGTGGGGTTTAAATCGCCGGCCTTTCGGAATTCAGTCCAATCCTCAACCTCAAATATCAAATCTTTGTGTCCTTTTCAGAAAATTCTACAAACGACAAGAAGACCGTTAAAAAGCGGATATTTTCCTTATGGAGTCGTCTACAAAGTCTCTCACACAGAGGTCACGAGCTCCATCATCGAAGACACCTGTACACCCTCTATGGATCCCCAGAAGACGGTGGTGGAACTCTAACAGCGGAGACTAGAGGCACAATGATGAGACCACCAGGATCGCCTTTGCGTTGGGGCTGATATTAAAACTAAAATCTAAATTCAATCTTTATTTTGTTTACTGACAATAACGTCGCAACTCACAATCTTTTCGTTGAATATTTAAAAAAAAATACACACCATTAACTTACCTTTAAAAAAATCCGACACTCAGATAATGCCTTTACTTTTGAAATGTCCAGTTTCTTAAAATTTTCAAAATGGGTCAAAATACATATTGTTAAGTACATTCTGACGCGCGCGGCGCAGCATTGACATGTTATTTAGTTATTCTCTTGTTCGTAGAGTAAGTGCTAGCATAGCCCATAGCCATATAAATTGAGTTATTGATATTTTGGAAACAAAACGAAATCTTAAAAATAATTTTGTTAAGTTAAATTTAATAAAAAATCGAAGGCACATGTAAAACATTAATGAAACCTTTCCTGTATTGGTCCTTAAACAATTTATGGTAATTAAAATGTTGTGGTGTAACTAAATATGTTTTTGACGTAATTTTTTTCCATTATCTATATAATATAATCTATATAAAAAGAACAGATCGTTTAAAGATATTTCTAAGAGCATTGATTCCTAAATCTACTAACATTATATACAATTATTATGTGAAGCTAAACCAAAAGTGGCGTTAATTTCATTAAAAATTATAATTAATATAAAAAGGTACTTATGTTATTATATTATATATTACTAATATAAATAATATATTAATATATTATATTAATATGATATTATGATAAGTAATTTTTGTCCAAAAAAAAATTTATTGGTCGTATAAAATGTTGAAAAAAATAAGTTCAAATACCTAAAAGGAAAAGAATATGTAACCAAAACGAACACGTATCCGTATAAACTCGTATCATTTCCGGTATCTGAATCCATTGAACTAAAAACCTCTTAGAAAGAATTTTAATTCACTTTTTGATTCATATATTTTTACAGAATTAAGTAGGCATCGCTAAGAAGCTGAATAGTACAATAATGTGACCAATATTCTTAAGTATTTATTTACAACTAATTAAGTTAACTACTTTAAAAAGTTATACTTACGCAGCGATGAACTAACCTCGATATTATTAAAATTTATAGAAATATAGGAGAACTAGTGATAGGTTGCCATGGATAATAAATTAATCATAATAAAAAGAAAAACAAAATATAATACACACAGTAAATACATGTAATTAACTTGTTTGTTACACTGTACTTGACTTTGTCAAACAAGGTGTTTTTCGCATAATGAATTAAACGTACACCTTTACATATACCTACTCTACTTAGTAGTTTCACATCAAACAGACAAACAATAATTTTATGATAACCTGGATGAAGACTTTGAGAAATCTGGCGAAACTTAAAATTGTTTCAAAACAAAGTAGGTACCTACCTACATTATAAATTATAGAATTTGCGGTATTCATAAAGAGTTGTTTAGTAATCAAATATAAATTAGATAATTAAAATATTTTAATTATTTGCTTGTATAAATGTAGGTACACTTGTTTCCTACAATAGTAACTACATACGAACTAAGTAAAAGAAAATTCAATAGAAAAATTAAAAATAAACCTTATAAAATAAATCTATATTGTACTTGTATTGTATCCTCAATAAAGAATATTGTAATGGTAGCTCTATCATCGTAATAAATGTAAATAAACGCCAAATATAATAAAATGCTTTCATTTTCAACTTCTGTAGTATAGTTTTAGTTATTTAAAAGTAGGTACAGTATAGTTACGTCAACCACCGAGTTATGCTTTGGTATTGGCAGTACTATTATATTATATTCTGTGGTATTGGCAATTGTAAAGATGATTCAATGTCATAGTAGGTCAACGCCATCTATGTAAATATGTTGAAACTATCACACTAGATCCTACTTATGTCACTTTCCAGAGTATAATAGTCACTTTCTTACGTCAAAATAGTCGGTAAGTGGTCGGTAAGTATCAGCTGTGAAGTGACAAGTGATAAACAAATCTGATCTCAACGCAACCGTTTATCACAAAATATCCAGACGAGTTATTCTTCCTTTTTATAATAATGGCAGCTTTAGCAGTAAGTTGTACGGTTGTACCAACACCAATATTATTATCATTCTGTTTCAGAATAATTATTAACTATTTAGTGGCAAGTTAAGCTCCTTGGTTATCTTTAATTTTAATTGTAGAGTTAACCGTGTTTATCTTTATGAGTTTATCATTCATAATTAAATAATTAATACTTATAATATTATTTAACAAACTGTTTTCAAGCAACTTGTCACAATTCTAACCTTACTTTGTAATTAGTTGGAAGTTTGTTGTTAAAATTTGGAATTTATTTTTTAAAATGTTGTTTTAATAATAATGCAGTTTATAAATATATGAGTAGGTTCACTGTAAGTACTTAAACTTGGCGCTTCCAACATCAATGACATAAACAGTCATATTAGATAAAATTATGATGGAGTTGATACACTCTCACCTTCAGTCTATTTTATTGTAAGAAATTAAATGTACACTGACCTGACCTGTAAAAAATTGGAAACTGACCTGAAGTAAAATATCTACTGGTATCTTTCGAAGGGTGAAACTCGGACAATACTTTATGGGTTCTGGCTGTCGTCTTGTACGTGGCGCGTGCGCGTGGCACTGGCTGTCAAGCAAATCCCTTTCGAAGAAAAACCTATAGATATAGTCAAACAGCGCACACAATTGACTGATGAGTACCGTGCTATTAACCCCTCGCAGAAAGTCCCAACTTTGGTTATCGGTAAGATTCTTTATGGTATAGAGATTAATAACATTGTGACTAATAACATTGTAAAACTCAGTGTTGTTTTAGATTATATCTAGTCCTTAATCTAAGTGGTGATTTTTTAATCTCTGAATAAATAAAGTTTAAGTGACGAAGAAATTTGGACAGATTCTCTATACAAAATCATATCGAAAACGTGTTTTTAATCCTCAGTTAATTATTATTATTTAGCGATTAAAAAATAAATCCATCTTTAACTTTTATCTCTTATACCCACACAACACTTTACTCTGTGCATGGCGTTTTTCAACGCTGAAGGTTGTTAGCTACTTGCAATATTTGCTTAGGATCACCTTCTTTCGTATATTGAGCAATTTTGATATCATGTGCTTAATCTCTACCTGTGCCTACCAACCGTTGATACCTACCTAAGCTAAGTAGACGGCTGATGTTCCGAGTATGGTGTTTTTGGTCGGAAAAGCTTCTCTTGTCCATTGACTTGACTAAAAATCATACTAAGTATCCACTATCATTTCTTTAGACCACCTCTTTTTAGATCTAACCTTTTTAGATTAGTTCAAATTAGTTCAAACCTTACTACCTTTGCATATGTAGGACTTAACATCTAAATTATTCCAATACGTTCTTGAAGGCCAAAAGGTGGTCTCTAAAAATATTAAGTATAATGAAATACGAGTAAGTGGGATTAAAATGTATTATGTAGACTTGAATGTGTTTAGCCGAAACTTCATCCAACGTATTCATAACAGTCTGAATTTATATTTACATAACATTTCGAACTTCCTCAAATACAAACAACAACATTTTCGTCGCGAGTTTTACTGGGTAGGCAAAGTTTTTCTGCTTACATCGATGAAGTTACGTACGGATCGGAGTTTGATTAACAGATTTGGTAAGTATAGAGAGTACCTACTTTGGCTTTGCTCTGACTTAAGTTTCAGTTAAAATGAGACAGATTGTAAGCGATAGGTAAAACGCTGTGTCGTTTTAACTGATCTGAGCAAAGTTAAATTCGCTATTTAGATCTCAGGCTGAGAGTCTGCTAAAATGAAGAAAATAATTTATAATTATTTATAACTAGGGGATGCCCGCGGCTTCGCCCGCGTGGATTTCAATTTTTTTAATCCCGTAGGAGGAACTCTTTGATTTTCTGGGATAAAAAGTAGCCTATGTCCTTCCCCAGGATGTATCCCAAGCCTGTACCAAACATTACAATTGGTTCAGCGGTTGGGCCTTGAAAACGTAGCAAACAAACAGACAGACAGAAAGACACACTTTCGCATTTATAATATTAAGTATGGATTTACAATATTAAATAGAACAGTAGGCATAACAATAAATCACTGAAACTTAAATTTTAGTTCAAAGAGTGTTTAGGTCGCGTAGGGCGTAGGCGTAGATATCTTTTTGCCTTTTTGCGTTTCGTCTGTAAGAGCGACAAAGCAAAATCTACACGGTAAACTGCACAATTTAGAGGTTTCACAGTTTGGTGAGCTATTTTAATGACTTATTTAAAATCTTTAGACCGTTTTGGTCTGTGGTTTCAACGATATTCTACTCTTGTTTCTCACTTCTTCATAAACAGTAATATTTTGTCATTATTTTGTTGTCTTTATCATTCGACAGTGTTATTTACAGTAATGGTCTTTTTCTTATTTGATTCCTAATTACAATAATACGAAATGAAACCCACGACATCGTCCGTGTGGATTTAGTTTTTTTTTATTCCATAGGAACTCTTTGATTTTCCGGGATAAAAAGTAGCTTGCGTTTCTCTTTGGGATTCAAACTATCTCTGTATCTCGTCAAGATTGGTTAGGCGAATAGACCGTTAAAAAGAAAAACAGAAAACACATTTATTGTTTAATATTATATGGATATAAAAAGCCTAAATTACATTTAAATTTCTAATATGGTGTTTTTTTGCATTGTTTAAGTACTTACCAATATTGTCGTAATCATTTACGTATTTTATTTTTGATTGATACAACATAGCGTTTAAAAATACGTTTAAACATAGCGTTAAGGAATTATGGGCCACTAAACGTCCCTACTGAATCTGTAGATATCGATATCACCCACATAAACACCTACTGTCACGAAATACATAATATACTCCCCTAAGGTAATTCCCAAAGGCGGCGAAAATAATAACTTCCTTCTCACGAAAAATCTGTTCGCGATAAAACGTGATTAAATGTGGGGAGGGATCTGAAATGAAATTCCGATCTCGCCCCAAAATTTTACATATGATATTTCAACTTGGATATCGTGAAACCATCTTTGAACACCAATGTATTCGTTCACACTCTAATAAAAGAGCTTTCAATATCTTTCCGGTTTTAGTGAAAGATGAAACGAGTCAGGGATTTTCATCTTTTGTTTAAAATTCAGAGAATTTTCATCCATTGTTTTATAATCTTCTCGAACGAATATTGAATATAAAAATTTACTTTTAGTTATTTAAAATGAAACGTGAAAGTTTCTCTAATATTTTATCGCTCGACGCTCGCTTGTAGCGTTTTTAATCGATGCGCGCTTTTCATCCATGTTTTCAATCCAAATAAAAAATCACGTTAAGACCCCTTGCATTACTCCGTTGCGGTGTTATTGAAGGTCATTATATCAACAAATAAACATACTTTCGTATTTACAGGTATATATTAGTGATATTATTACATGTTCCTTATTCGAGAATTGTATCAACATATTTCATGAAATGTATTCCTTTATGCCGACTGTTAATCCTATCAATATCACAGCTTATTGAACGATCGATCATCATCACGATACTCTGAATTCTAATTGACCCAATTACACCGCATTGTCCGCTTAATTTGATCCTGAGATGATTTATGGGTCATTCATGACGAAATTACCCATTTGAGAGGCTCTAAATATTAGGAATCAACGATAGTTAGTTATAATCCAAGAAAATCGGTTCAGCTGTTTCAAATTTATCATCTCTTTTCTAGTTACTGTAACCTTCACTTGTCGGGGGTGTTATAAATTTTTAATTTACACTTGTAATGAATGACTTAGTTTGTCCCCGCCACACGCCGTTGTCTCAGTCAATTGTCGTCCACTTCTGGACAGAGGTAACAAATAATTCAGATTTCCACACCCCACGGTTCCTTTATGCCGCTTGCGTCCAGTAATTTAACATACACACGCTTAAGAATTATGATATCACAAAATAAAATCGATGGTTCATTGATTTATTTATGATTTCTCGTTATAAAATGACGTCCTTAGCTACATGTACCTACAACGTAACATGCAATAAGTACCTTACAGATAATGTAGATACATACTCAGCATATATTATTACTGAAACCCCAGGACGATTGTCTGAAAGAAATTACGCTATAACGACCAGACTGCCATAAATACTATTTAGTCTTAGTAGTGTATTTTATGTAGGGTCTTGTTTTGTTGTAAGAATACATACTATAAGTATAAGTACTCCTACATACAATCTTTGGCTCATTCTTTGGCTCTTTTAATTTTATCTGTTCTGTTTTCATCAAGTAGGTAATTTAGATACGTGTAGATATGTATATATGGGTATGACTCGCAAACCCTTGTGTACTAATACAAAAGTTTATTTCATTCAATAATATTAGACCCATGAGATGTTTTATGTGAGTAAATTTATCTCTTATTTTTTTATATCACGACAGTATAAAATTTTTACGACGTCCCAAGCTGAACTTGCGATAAAAATTTGATTTCCCGAAAATTATACAAGTGCACAGTGTTTTATTCGCAGTTTGATCTGAAACTTTCATTAATAAGTATAATGTGTTATGTCAACATACTAGCAATAAAGATAATGAAATATAAAACTTCAAAAAGCGATTTCTTTGTATGAAAATATTTACTGGAGGTATCAAAATATTTTTTATTTGCTCACATACTTTGAATTCGGGCTAGATGTATCTTTGACTGTCTCCATAGTAAATGCACAGCGGGTACAAACCTTTGTCGCTGTTTGTACACTAAACAAAATACTAACTACATCGTCACTTACCACCAGGTGAGATTGCAGTCAAAGGCTAGCAAGTATCTGAATAAAATAAAATAAAATAGATAAATGCTTACTAGATAAAATTATTTTTGCAGATTTATGTAATCAAAATTATCAACAGCAATGATAAGGTCGCCCTTTTTTTTAAGAGTATCCTGTAATTTTATTCTTTGTAATAATATTATAGTAAGCAATAAAGACATTTAAATAAATAAATAAATGATGGTATTACGATGACACAAATTGTGCGGTCAATAACTTCGCAATTTAACGAGCGACTCTTCATGAACCTAATAGAAAAGGCGTCAATTCATTTCTATTTGGACTACTTATTGATTTGTTTATGGTATGTATTTAAATAGAAAACTGCTGTCGTTAGGTCGCCTTCCATCTACCTTTACATATTTTATCGTGAGGGCTAATTCGCACGAGAGCTTTTATAAAAGCGTTTAAAAAAGCGTTCAAATAGAACAAATGCATTCCCAAGTATCTGTTCCCACGTCAACGCTTTTTTAACGCGCACGTTGTATTGTCAGCGCAACGCCGGGTTTTAACGCAACGCTTTTTTAAAGCTCGTGCGAATTAGGCCTCATTTGCACGAGAGCTTTTTAACGTCCGTTAAAAAAGTGTTCAAATAGAACAAATGCATTCCCAAGTATCTGTTCACACGTCAACGTTTTTTTAACGCGCACTTTGTATTTTCAGCACAACGCCGGGTTTTAACGCAACGCTTTTTTAACGCTCGTGCGAATTAGGGCTTAGGACTAAGTTCTAAAAATAAATGAAATACCGGAATCATTGAAACCCTAGGACTTTGTCACTATATAGGTAGATATCTACATATTAAATTGCAAAATTATTATGCTAATTGCATGTTGTAAATGTCTACAATTCTAAATATTAATTAATTACAGGTGAAAATAGGACACTCTTTATTAAAATTAGGTCCATCTCTTTCTTAGAATAAAAACCCAGATCTCTTTGTTGCGTATTCTTTACTGATATATTTTCCAAATCATAAAATTTTATTTTATATTTTATATCATAAAATTATTTTTCTCTAAAAAAATATTTTGATCTTCCATTGCAAGATGGGTTATATTCTGGTCAATTTTTCTTATTCCAGTTTTTTGTCAAACAAATTACTTACTGATGTCATTTCGAATATGGGTTTCTTGGACAATAACTTCATTTCGCCCTTCTGAGAGATTCGAAAAATATTTCTTAAGGTTTACCATTCCATTGTATGTCTTGACATATTATTATAATAATTTCGGAATTATTAGGGATGAGGGTCCATCTTCTTCCAAATTCTAATTAAATTTTCATCCATGATCCTATTTTAAGGCAATTTTGAAGTTTCCATCGATCTTTTTTATTATGATAGTACAAAGAAGGCGCGGATTTTCAACAAAAGCGTCTACAAGTGAATGGTCGTATTACTACTCATAGTACTAAAGCCAGAATCAATCGCATGTGAATTGTGAATAGGCGTACGAATTGCTTCTGAACCGATACAAATCGATGTACGCCCATACACACTCTACATGGCTTTGTGGTCATACTAAGAAATTCTGCGGTTTGCATTGTGCTTTAAATTCATACGAAACCACGTGTATAAAATTGCAAAAGCTTTGCAAAGGATTACATATTGAACCAAACATCGTTTACACAGCCGTAAAATCTACGAGACCACGAGGAAGCGTAGGATCTGCAAAGGCCGCATTTTTCAGTATTGGAAATGATTTTGATGCATACAGCATCGGCCGCGCCGCAAAAATTTCACAGGTACCTCAGTGAATTCTAGGCATCGATGTGTTCTAGTCAAAGGCTCTGAGAGCTGATGTCATCAGCAATCTTTACGAAGCGCGCAATGCGGCTGAATTGCGCTGCTAGTCACACGCATTTTTAGTATTGAACAATGCGTTGCGTGCGCCTCTTCCTCTCGTCTTGTGATAGGCACATATAACATGATCAACGATCACTGATCATATTATTTACAGCATTACTACCTATTGTACCTAATCACTTATACTTAGATAACACCACGCTAGTAGAGTCAATGGCTATTCTTCAGTACTTAGAAGAAACACGTCCAACTCCCAGCCTAGTGCCCAACACTCCACTCCTGAGGGCTCGAATGAGGGAAATATGTGCGGTAAGAAACGATATCGCAATAATTTATGTAACGTAATGAGTACCACACAGCAGCATGTCATAACATTGCAAGATAGACGAAAGACGAAATCCTATTTTTTTCATATTTTGTTTAGGTATATCAGTAGGTAGTTAAAGCGAAATTTTATGACATGAATTATGTTTTTAATATTCATTTTATTGACACCAAATATAAATTTTTACTTATATGTATTTAAAAAAATACACAGGTATTTATGATATAAAAATCGTAATTTTATAATATGCATGTACCTATAGTGTTGACAGGGTTCTCGACTTAATAAGTAATGACTGAAAGAAATAGCTGAAAGGGTAGCTCTAGGTAATTCCAAAAAAACCATTATGTGAACGAGATTCATTAACATTATATCGGTTGTAGATTATGTATTTTCCTATGTCATATATCATGGTGATCACTAAAGGCCTTCCGCTCAGACTCATTGAACGATACACATGGATAGTCATGCATTTGTTACACTTCCGGATAAAAGACATTCCGGATATAGGCTAAAGGGATTAGGATATTCAATTTAGCTATTCAATTTGAATTCGATTCAACAACCTAAAGACATGATATGGGTGTGGATAAGTTAACTTGAAGAGGTACTTACCTTAACTTGACTAATTACCGCCATAATACTCGTATGACGAAAAAAACGTATAAATTCCTACACTTCTGTTCAAAATACATTTTTCTTTAATCCGGACATTTTTGGCCTACTGAACACAAATTTGAACTCAGGCAAGACGGTCTAAAACTGTCCTGAATTTGACTCACCTCAATGTTGACCTTGGATGAATCAACCACTCATCCAAGATGTTGACTTGTTTATGATCACTGAATACCAACTTGAACTCATTTTCAAGCAAAACGGCCACTAGGCTAAAGTTGACTCTAAAGCTAAAGTTCGTAATTTGAATCAAGACGGTACGATTACAGTAGTTTTTCACCCCCGACCCAAAAAGAGGGGTGTTATAAGTTTGACGTGTGTATCTGTGTATCTGTGTATCTGTCTGTGGCATCGTAGCACCTAAACGAATGAACCCATTTTAATTTAGTTTTTTTTTGTTTGAAAGGTGGCTGGCTTAATCGAGAGTGTTCTTAGCTATCATCCAAGAAAATCGGTTCAGCCGTTTGAAAGTTATCAGCTTTTTTCTAGTTACTGTAACCTTCACTTGTCGGGGGTGTTATAAATTTTTAATTTACACTTGTCACAGCTTAGGTACATGTTGCGGAATTTTGTCTAGTTTTGATTTTCCTCAAATCTTCCAGAAGCTTAGCGCGGCCAAAACTGATTATGTCCTGTTTTCAGACAATCGTATCAGGTATACAGCCATTGCAAAATGTTGGCTTGAAGTCCCATTTTAGCAGTGCAGAGCAATATACAAATTTTACCAAATATTGGACGGAAAGGGGGTTACAAACCCTTGAGGATTTGCTGCCGAGAACGGCCGGGCGGTTCTGTGTAGAGGACAAATTGAGCATGGCTGACCTTTGCCTGGTGCCACAGTTGTATAATGCTGTATCAAGGTACATATGAATAAGAAAGTATTTTAGAAGTTTTTGTAGGACCGTAAACTAAAATTAGTTAGTAGTATATGTAGTTGTAAGTTAGTATACTTAGTTTTAAACAATTCGTTTGATCAAAAGCGTAAAGATAAGTACGAAAGTTCGTAATGACATTGGTGCAGTTATGCAGAGATCAGAGATTAAAATTACTGACTTCGGTACGCGTATCTAGAAGTCCCTAGCTCAATTTTAGCTTAAAGCTGCTTCGGCTAGTAATAGAGCTCTGGTGCTTTTTCACGCCAGTTTAGAGTACCTATTACACTAAATAAAAAGATTTGTCTGACTCCCTTTCTAAAGAATACCACGCAGATATTGATGGATATTTTCAAGCAAATAATTGCAACCCCCGATAGAATTGATTAATTTAGAAGAAATAGAATTTACGCGTCTCCTTTGGGAAATTTAAAGGAACATCGTCATTATACTTTGTTATTAAGATAAGGATAATATCCTGACCTATACCAGCCCAAAAATCGGTGACGTATTTAGCGTGCGTAGAGAACGACTCGTATCTATTAGAGTTATGAATTTGTCCTAAAACCTGTGTTTTTTCTGTAAAAATAATAAAAAGACATTCGCTTCTTGGGGATTTTCGAAGTTCTGTATAGGTATTTATGATTAAAAACCCGGTCGATAAGTTCGTATTACTTTAGGTATTCTACAATCATTTCCACTTTGCTAGCGGAAGAAAATGCGATTATTATTACCTATATTTAACAGTATTGTAATCAGACTTTAACTAAACTCTATCCACCATTTTAAAATTGTAATTTGAGACAAAAGAATGATAAAAAATAAAAATAAATAAATAAATGATGACTAAAACTAAAATTTAAGACTAAGTTATTGAGAAAATAAAGTCTTTTTTAATGATTGTTACATCATTTATTTATTTATAATTATTTTTATCATTCTTTTGTTGGTAGATGATATGAGAGCATTTGGACGTTTATTTTATAGTCCTACAACGAGGGGAATGTCATCAAGTCTCACAGTCAAGTCTTCATACTCACAGAGCGGTTCAATGAGACCTACTTTTCAATTAGGCGCCTGTCAAAGCTTCATTGAATGAATTATTATTTTGGCTTTCTTCGTATGAATTCAGACGCTGTTAAAATAATAGGTAGTATAGTAAAATTAGAACGACATGCGACAGACCGTTATTCTGTGATAGAACTGACATACATTTTTTAAGTGAGATGATATAGGTACTAATATTATGGACGTCTGACGCAACCACCGATTCTCAGTTTAGTGCGTTAGAGAGTAGTAGGTATATCCTTGGTTTAGTGTGATGATATTTTATGAATTGTTGTCTGGTCGCTTCAGCATGAAGAGAAATTCAGTCGACAGTCACCCGTCGATCTGATTAGTACATTCTCGGTATAACTAGCTCGGTATATTCGTGATAATCACTTTTGCTACAATATAAATTGTTGTGATTGGCTGAATTCATAGTATTCTTGCTGTGATTGAATTTCGGCCAATTGCGGACGGAGGACTTCTCTTTATTAATGGCTAACTTTAATAATTGATTCTATTTGTAGTCTACCATTAAGTTACTTAACAACGTTGATATTTGTCAAAAATTGTATGTAAGTCACTTAAAGCTGATAAGTATAGGAGACTATTATTGTAGGCAAATAACAAGTTATCTTGGGATTTTTTTCAATTGGGTTCCAAGTTGGGTTCGAGTTAAAATACCTACCTTTTGTGTTACAGACATCAGTTGAGTTTGGAGGCGTACCCGGTGGTTTCCAAACTTTACCAGACGCTTTTAAAAGAAAAAAGTTTCAGCGACACTCATCCGGAGAAAATCAAACAGAGAAGGATAACTAATTAAATAAATTTTGACTTTACGTGAATGATTAGATGTTTTATTTACTTACCTCATCCTTTTTTAAGGTTCCCGTACCTGAAATTACTAAGCCTTCGCTGTCCGTCCGTCCGTCTGTCTGACAGTGGCCTGTATCCTGTATTTCGTGAATGTAAAAGTATAGAATTGAAAGACTTCTTGTTCTATGATGGTACGGAACACTACGAGTGCAAGTCCGACTCGCACTTGACCAATTTTTTATTCTACTTATCTGGTATACTGCCATCTCACCTGGTAGTAAGTTTTTTAGGTACCTATGACTACATACCTAATGATGCAGTCTAAGATGGAAGTGGGCTAACGTAGGTATGCGTAGCTTTAAAAACAAATATCTTTTTCTACGTGGCATTGTAATTCGTACCGGAACGCTAAATTAAGTCGTGCTGCCGGTAGGATGGTAATGAGCCACGGCCGAAGCCTGCCACCAGACCAAAACGAAAATTAATTTAGAAATCATAAACACTTCGAGAAAAAGGTACGTAGCGCCCCGGCCGCCGTTTGGCTCGTCTTGGCGGGGGCACTACCGTGCCCCCTGATTCTCGAATTATCCCTGTCTGGAATGGAACCCGGGACCTCCCTCTTATGAGACCACAACGCTCACCACTGTGCCAAGAAGCTTGCCAAAAAAAAGATAGGTACTGTTTGAAATAAGTGTGCTTGCCTATGATATGGATTATAGATACATTGACGGACAGACAAACGATTCAAATTTTCATATCAATTTCGACCGTATTTTAAAGTGAATATATGGAGCTACGTTTGAGTTATTATCAAAATTGACGAGCCTCGGCTCTACTCTGTCCTATACGTAGGTGTAGTTCGCGACAGGTCGAGATGGCAATCGGGTTATGAGGCGGAGGGACGCCCCGCACACCCGCATGTTACCCGCGCTAGCCCGCACCAGTTTGCGCGGGGGGGTCTGTGCGGGGCGTCCCCACCCCGATTGCCATCTCGACTTATGGCGTTCTTTCTAAATTAGTAAAACCTAGAAACACGGGTGTCAGTAGCCCCTTCAAAGAGGTTGGGAAGTTCTGATTTACAGTTAGATCGTCCATCAAAATAGCGGCAATTAACTATGCCGTATATTCAAATGAATTTGTGTATCAGACGACTTGGTCACTATGTCAAGGCTGGCCTGCTTTAGGGACGGCAGTTCGAAGGGGCCAAGTATCGTAATTTATTACAAAACTAGATAAAACCCGCGACTTCGTCCGCGTGGATTTTGTTTTTTTTTATTGCGAGGGCAATTCTTTGATTTTCCGGAACAAAAGTAGCCTTATCCGTTTTCGGGATGCAAGCCGTCTCTGTACCAAACAGATTATGCCCGCATCGCGATCCAGTATTACTTGTATTTAAAAAAAAAAACAAGTGACTACTGAGATACCTGTTAAAATACTGTTCAAACCATTCAAACATTTTGCATAGGTTTAGGTTCTCTAGTAGATCCTACTATAAAAAGAATCTTGACAGATCCCAACGGGGTTTTTAACAATCCTATAGCCACGTGGACGAAGTTGCGCGGAAAAACTCTACTTGTATAAGTATATTATGAGTTGTATATGTAGTGATGTACCTAGTTGTTGTTTTTTTTAGTATATGTAGAAACAGTTTTATCAGCTAGTTGCAAATAAAAACATCATCATTATCAGTAGGTATATTACGCAGCGCTACACCCGCCGCGCATCAGTTCATCGATCGAAATTATATGGATTTACAAAGCAGCGCATCACTTTGCGGCAAATATGAAGGTGGTATAAAGTTACGAAAGTTCCAAACGCGCCCAGGTACGAGAAGAGCCCAGAACAAACTCAGCCAGAATAGAAAGAGCACCTGTGCCAGTTGCTCACACACTGTGCACTATAATAGGTAATAATATCTCCCGCGCAGTTGGCCAAAGCCTTCTCATACTCAGAGCCGACCCATGTTCTGTAATGTACCTACCGGTGATATGTTGATGATGATGATGATGAATTTGTTAAAGTGTTGTCCAAATAAAGCAATATTTTTAAACAATTTTCATCCAAGTACAGTTAAAAGGTAAAATTGGAATATTTTTAAATCACATCGAATTAGACGTAGGTCAGGCCCGCAAACAAAAAGGGGTTAAAAAAATTCCAACACACCAATCGCACATATAGTTATATATTACCTACTAGCTGATGCCCGCGACTTAGGGTATAGGTTTTTAAAAATCCCATGGGAACTCCTTGATTTTCCGAGATAAAAAGTAGCCTATGTGTTAATCCAGGGTATAATCCACAGAAATCCAAATAATACTAAGGCATAATCTATCTCCATTCCTATCAGCAAAATCCGTCCGGTAGATTTTGCGTGAAAGAGTAACAAACATCCATCCATACACACATACAAACTTTCGCGTTTATAATATTAGCAGGACTAATTAAAAACCAGCATAAGCAATTAGCTGCAGTGAAAGCAAAATCAGATAAAATGTTAGTAAAGCTTTGGTATTGTATCGTCGATAACATACCGATAAAATTCTAACATCAAATTGCAATCCTTTGTGAATGTTCTATCTCTAGTTTATTTTTTTTATCGAATTGTGGAATATTTTCTGAATTAAAAATAAATAGGTACCTACCTATACTTGGATATTTTCCAATTTTACTCCAGGACTTTTAAAAACGAGCAGACCCGCCCCAGCTTTGCTAGTAAAGGCAAATCAGATAAAATGTTTATAAAGCTTTGTTATGGTAGCTATCGTCGCGCCTCTCCTCTTTACACACACATCACATTCTTCCTTTGTAAATGTTTAGTTTTTATTCTATTGTGGAATAGATTCTGAATGAAATTAAGGTAAAATTTTCTAACTTTACTTTGGGAATATTGAAAATAAGCTGACCCAGTCAGGCGGAATTT
Source organism: Maniola jurtina (assembly GCF_905333055.1). NCBI lineage: Eukaryota > Metazoa > Arthropoda > Insecta > Lepidoptera > Nymphalidae > Maniola > Maniola jurtina. The sequence continues at coordinate 11,164,674 of NC_060032.1, forward strand.
TTAAAATCTTCCTTCGCTTAATTTCTTAGCTTCTTCACATTTCTTCCATTTCGTTATTATTGGTCTGTGGATTGTGGTTAGATAGAAATGAAGTCTCTGCACTCTTCAGTGTGGGTGAAGGACCTTCGATGGTAGATAAATAAAAGGGAGCACTTTGATATGTCGCTACTTTTAACGTCCATTTTATTTGAATCCCTGTCTGCGATTTGGATTCTTGATAACATTTTGAATAATGGGATGTCCTTTGTTATAATACTTTTGCATAGGTATTACATGAAGTAGGTAGAGCTGATAATATGTACTTACATAGGCATTGCAGTACTCGGTACGTAGGTGTACATTCGAAGTAGGTAAGTACTAAGTACCTATCTTCTTTCAGTGTACCTAATACGAATCCATATGCTTAAAAATTAATCTGTAGAGGAACCTACCATACCTACCATAACATAAGAAGAAACTGACTGACTGACATGTCAAATTACAGCTCAAACTAAGTAATACCACACAATACCCACAGGTAAACATATTTTCTTTATAACGCGACGTCAAGACTCAAGGTAACCGTACTGTACAGGTTTTTTTATCTAACCAAGGCCCCCACTAAGAACATTTGCAGAATCCGAGTGCAATACGAGCCAAATCGAGGTGGCTAGCCGCTAGATACAATCCATACTTAATATTATAAATACGAAAGTGTGTCTGTCTGTCTGTCTGTCTGCTACCTTTTCACGGCCCAACAGTTAAACCGATTCTGACGAAATTTGGTACAGAGTTAGCTTATATCCCGGGAACAGACATAGGCTACTTTTTATCCCGAAAATTCAAAGAGTTCCTACGGGATCCCTAAAAACCTATGCGCTCAACCGATTTGTATGAAAGGTAACGAAATAGCTTGCGTCCATGTTATTGACATAAACAACTTATTATCCCGGATAACCAATCAGTTCCCACGGGATCTTCAAAAAACTACATCCACGCAGACGAAGTCGCGGGCACTCTCTAGTTAATTATACACACAAAAATTTGCGTGAGTTTGTTCGTTATCTGTACACGACTACAATGTTGAACTGATCCTGAAAAAAGGTCCTGATTGCAGAATTATACCTATATCTATGTATTCATTTTCCCCAGTTTTCAACTCGTACACTACCTACTTACAACTAAATTCCACATTTCAGTTCTAATCCAACCCTAATCTGTCACAGGACCAGCTGGTGTACCAATTAATTAACTCGGTTGACATCAAATCATAAACAAATCACGCAAACCTACTGCTTAGCTTAGTAAGTATTTATGTATTAGGCTCATTTTAGTGTAGGTAGACACACGCTCATATTATATACCTACTTACCAACCTTCAGGGTCATCTGAGTAGTTAGTACACCGCGTATCCCAACGTGGCAAAGCTGAAAGAGTTCTAATTTTGGACTTTGGAGACTAATTTAGAAATGGTTTTTATGAACTTTAAAACTGATAGAACTGTTACGATAGCGGATGTACAATCTCTCTATAGTAAACGTTGTATTTTATTTAGTTTGTAACAAGTAATTGTTAAATAGAAGAATCAGCTTGGTTATATTCTCATTTTTCTGTAGTTACAGTAGGTACAGTAAACAAGCGATAGTTTTATCAAAATCTTACCGTAAGTAGGTAGTTGAAAGAAAGAAAGAAAAAACGTTTATTTTTGAAAGCTGTGCCACACATTACCAGTTACCTCCGTAGGTAACAACATTATAACAACATTAGTTTTTCCGGCTGACTTCCATATTTTTAAGTACCAACAAATATTCCTCCAAAAGTAATCAATCGATTGCCTCCAAAATATCTTCATTTACTCAGTAATCTGAAGATTACTTGACGATTCAAAAGCACTTTTAAGTTGTTTTCAAAGCGCAATTTTTCTTCTTTTTAGCTCTTTACTGCTCTGTATGAAACAGCTTTTTAACTTTTGAATACGGAAAACTAAAAAATAAAAATATTCTAATAAAACGAATACCTACCAAATACTTTTCCATTTTTGCTCCTCCTTTCTGGCTATATTAAAATGTCCTAAGTCAACCCGAGGCGACCCTCATAATAGAGGTACGCCGCATTTATTCCGTGCACGAAAATTAAAGCCGCGATTCGCGCATATCTTTGCGCTATTAATTTTATTTTTATGAGTCATTTCTTTTTGGAAAATATTTTTCTATTTACTTTAGGTATTGCTTTATAAAAGATTTTTTCTAATTCATAGACTAGCGCTTGGCAGCAATCAGATCTGCTGGCAAGTGATGATGCAGCCTAAGATGGAGCGATTGAGAAGAATAAATTAGTGAGAACGGTGTAGAATTTAGACCATAGCCCACCACGCTGGCCAAATGCGGATTGGTAGACTTCACACACCTTTGAGAATATTATTAAAAATTATCAGGCATGCAGGTTAAGTTAGAGTTAAGTTATGCCCGGGATCGAACAGCCGACCAAATAGGAGGCCGCACGACGCGGTCTTAACCACTGGGCTATCACCGCTTATTTTTTTACCTAGATGATACAATACCTACGCGTTCACAACAACGCAAATGAAGATTTCATGAACATTTCTACGTTTACTTGTAAAGTAACAAATTAAATGTTAATATATTGAACAAAGGAGCCCGTCTGCTCAACAACGCCTGTTTAATCGTAAACATCCAATTGGATTTGATACGACGTTATTCCAGGCGTCAATAACCTTTTCCCAAAACAAACAATTTTGTGAAAATGTTTAGCCGTCTCATTTGTGTCAAATTAATCTATTTTCGTAAGGTTTCTACACACCGAAGAAAATATTTAAAATAATACTATTTACATTCATAGTTTTTAACCTCCGACCCTAAAAGAGGGGTGTTAAGTTTGACGTGTGTATCTGTCTGTGGCATCGTAGCTCCTAAACTAATGAACCGATTTTAATTTAGTTTTTTTGTTTGAAAGGTGGTTTGATCGAGAGTGTTCTTAGCTATAATCCAAGAAAATCGGTTCAGCCGCTTGAAAGTTGTCAGCTCTTTTCTAGTTACTGTAAAATTCACTTGTCGGGGGTGTTATAAATTTTTCATTTAAGTACACTTGTTATAGTCTATGCATAGTAGGTGAACTAGATATGGCATGCCATGCAAAAATATTTTGTGCCGTTTTGAAGCGCCGCGCTCGAACGAGCGTATTGGGAACTTTTTTAAAAGTGGTCCTTGTGGTGACAGAATTTAACTTTTAGTTCCGGGGACGCTCACATGATGCTCACTGCTGCTATCAGCGCTACAATGGCGATAATCAAGTTGCTTCAAAAACATTTCGTCAATTATAAATCTGGTAGGTAAACTTTATAATTAGTAGTATTATTATATTATATCTAGACGATGCCCGCGACTTTGTCTGCGTGGATTTAGATTTTTTTTAAATTAAAACAAAGACTGTCATAACGTCATTCGTTAGATAAAGTTTATCTTACGGTTGTGAAACAGGCCCTAAATATTGTAAGATTGTCGAGTCGTCAGTGTCGGCATCGGTGTATAGACGCCCTTAATGTAAATCAACATGATTTTCCTTATATTTTGCTGTAATTGCAATCGGACTTCTATCTTGCAGATATTATATTGACTTGGGGCGGTTGGTTGGTGCAGAAAACTCAGAAATGCTAGTCCAAAATTCGAATCTGCTACGTTTCTGAACTTTTAAGCACGCTCTAATTTGAAGCTCTTCATAGTATTAATAAAAAATATTTACTGATGGCCTTAAGTATCTAAATAAGTATATCTACATATTTTCCTACTTGTTATAATTCTTTGTTCATCGGTTATAATAATACTTACCACTAAATGAAAAATAATCTCGATCTGGTAATATAGTCAGCAAATATATAATATAGAAATATAAGAAACGTATAAATTAAAAAGTAAGCAAGCGAAATCGAAGTACGTGGTTTATATTATTTCCACGAGAGCAATTAAATTCACCAGCGAACATTGATCCCTGTTCAACCAATTGAAATTTATTGTTTCGACACAAATGCAATCCACATTTTAATAACGAAGTGTACAAAAGTGTCGTCGCATTTCTCTCAGTGAGACGGAGCGCGTCTGTGGGGCGCGCCATGCCATCTCCCCTTGAGGACGAGCTTCTATAACTCCCAACAAGAGGTTGGGCCACTACCGGGATGGGACCTACTGCAAATATTATCCCGGTGGCATATTTATTCGGGCCACGATGGCACTTCAGATGAAAGGATTCCTTCTCATATTGTTTTGCGTGCTCGCCGAGGGTAAAGGGGATGGTAAGCAAATTATTATGTTGATTTCACTAGAATCTAGGTATTTCTCTCATTTCTTTTGTTACTTTGAATGACCAATGTAAGGTCTGTAACTTAAAAAAAAACTATTTATTTATTAAAATATGTATGTTCCCAATTTCAATTTCAATTTATTGCAATTCCATGAATACATTCCTTAAATATCATATTTGGAGTAAATACTATGATGATATACAAGGTAGTGTATTATTATGGATACCCAGTCTCGTGTTAAACTCCAACTCAAATCATTTATTTAAATTGGCTACCATTGTTAATACACTTTTTGATTGGCAATTATGGAATTTGCAAGTTAATGATGAATAGTGATAATAATTGATTACGTAAACTTAAAACTAAGCTACGATTGTTCCAAACGCACTTTGGTCTGAGAAGAAGCCCTCAAAACCTCAGCGGGTTTTAGTATCACCATTTCACTTAGAACCACCTACCCATCCAAGCTGTTAAGGCCATTCCCAAAAAGTTAAGTTTTTAAAATATTAATTTCCCTTACATTTAATATTCTTCTTCTAGTAACTACCTAATAGATACTTTCATACTTATAAAACTCTCAGTAGGTAAAACGTTGCCGTGAAGTTTCAAGAGATGCGCAATTTCCCGATAAGAAATTGATCTTATTGAATTGGTTACTTGGCTAGTCCAATTTAAAGGGGAACTTGTTTAACCTAGCCGCGCTTAGTAACCGATATCTAGACTAGTCTGCCTAACGAAAGCTGTTAGGAATTTTTTAGCGTTTTGAAATACCTGCAACACTGGATATCCACTAGATTTACTTAAGAATTGATAGGCAAGTATACTTTTACTAATTAAAATTCTATGGGATTTATATTTATTAGACCTGGACTATGAATAGGTATATATATAAGTATATGTACGTATATGCAAATAAAAATATGCAATCTAAAAGAGCGAATAGGAATCGCTAAAATTATTCTAAAACACATTTTTAGATAAAAATTCTATATTATTATTGATGTAAGTACCTAATCCAGTTTAAAATCCTATGAATTTGAATATGATATGAATCTTCATAGCGGAAAACATGATTAACGAATAGAAAAATTTCAAAAATAATTTATGTTAGGTATCAAATAAGTACGTTTATTTCTAGTTGCTTGTAGGTACACAGTCTACACAGGGGTCACAAAAAAGGAAACAACCTGAGTTTTTCGCCGTTATTTCGCACTATCAGCTTTCCTAGACACACTAACAATATTTTAACTAATTTTACCCAAGTAGGTTAAATACCTTACAATTTAACTGATTTTAGATAAACTTGAAATATTCGACGTGTTATCCATCTTGCAAAATGGCGATCTACCTGATGGAGTATCACGGGTGCCGGGCCGATGTCAGGCTCCCGATACTCACGAGTTGGAGACAGCTTATGCCTTGAACGAAAATGCTACTCTTCACCGGCTTGCCGCTGGAATGTTCTACAACACCTTCCCTGAAGACTTCTCTATATTGGCTGTGGTTCGTTTGATGGGTAAGTTATTATTTGCAACTATTTTACACATCTTATATCTTGGGGAAAGTACAAAGAGGTTTAATATTATAATACTAGGGAATGCCCGCGGCTTCCCCCGCGTGGATTTCGATTTCTTTAAATCCCGTTGGAACTCTTTGATTTTCCAGGATAAAAAGTAGCCTATGTCCTTCCCCAGGATGTATCCCAAGTCCAGACAGACAGATAGACATACACACTGTCGCATTTATAATATTACTTAGTATGGATTGTGCGCTAATTACTAAATATTTGTACCCATTTCCTTTGGCGAAATATAGTAAGTTATATGACGAGATGGCGCAACCTCCAATAGTGGAGAGGCACAAGAAAAAGAGAGTCCAAGATTTTCGTGTTACCTTTACCATTTTTCACAAATAACGCAACTGACCTGTAACATAATATGCAACCTGATTGAAATCTACTACGTACCTATGTAAAAAATAAAATTATAGTACCTAGACGCCTGTATTTTATTCTGCTGTCTCTGTCAAAACTCTCTAACCAACAGGATATTATCCATACTAATATTATAAATGCGAAAGTGTGTCTGTCTGTCTGCTACCTTTTCACGACCCAAAGGCTTAACCGATTCTGGCGAAATTTGGTACTGGGTTAGCTATATCCCGGGGACGGACATATGCTACCTTTTATTCCAGAAAATTAAAGGGTTCTTTAAAAACCTAAATCCACGCGTACGAAGTCGCGGGCATTCTCTAGTTTAAACTAAATGTGAGCCAGCCCTTATGTCTGTATTATGATGAAGCGATCATTCGTTGAAAATACTAACAGGATAGGTTAGCTCAATGATAAAATTACTGTTTTACATTGTAGGTAGTGACCAAAACCCCGTGTTCGTGTTGTACTCGGACGCCGGCGATGAACAACTGCAGCTGGTTGTTGGAGAACTGATTGAGCTCTACTATGAGGACACACGAGGGGATCCCGAGGACAATGAGCTCCTTACATTCAGAGTTGACATTGCTGATGAAAGGTAGAACATTGTTGCAGCTATTAATGATGCAAGTTGTAATGTAACCCTAAAAGTTGCGGTCCCTTTTTCCACGCGTCGTCGTCGTGTAGTACTTACATTTTTGCAAGATTTTGTACAGCTATATATTTATGGCATATTCTCGTTGGATATATTTTTATAATTTTTAGGGTTCCGTACCTCAAAAAGAAATACGGAACACCTATAGCCCTATAGGATATATAGTCTGTACGGATATATAGTCTGTATAGTCCGTGTGTGTCAAGAAAACCTATACGGTACTTCCCGTTGACCTAGAATCATGAAATTTGGTAGGTAGGTCTTATATCACAAGTAAAGGAATAAATCCGAAAACCGCGAATTTGTGGTTACATCATTAAAAAAAAATTAAAATATGTTTAAATTTTCAAAGTAAGATAACTATACCTAGTGGGGTATCATATGAAAGGGCTTTACCTGTACATTCTAAAACAGATTTTTATTTATTTTTATGTCTAATAGTTTTCGATTTATCGTGCAAATTGTTGGAAAAAATACCCGAATACGGAACCCTCAGTGCGCGAGTCTGACTCGCACTTGACCGATTTTTTACCTAATCTTGATTCAATTTTTTGTTCAGATGGCACAGAGTAGCAATTAGCATCAAAGGTGACTCAGTAACTCTACTAGTCGACTGTGTGATACAAGGCACGTTACCGTTAAGAAGACACCCTGGAAGTACTTTCAACCTCGCTGGTGTTCTAGTCGTGGGTGCCCAAGTAACCCCCGATCAGTATTACGAGGTAAACTTGATCGGTCATATTTTTAACCCCCAACCCAAAAAGAGGGGTGTTATAAGTTTGACGTGTGTATCTGTGTATCTGTCTGTGGCATCGTAGCTCCTAAACTCATACACCGATTTTAATTTAGTTTTTTTTTTGTTTTAAAGGTGACTTGATCGAGAGTGTTCTTAGCTATAATCCAAGAAAATCGGTTCAGCTGTTTGAAAGTTATCAGCTCTTTTCTAGTTACTGTAACCTTCACTTGTCAAGGGTGTTATAATTTTTTTATTTACACTTGTTTACTTATGCAGTCGTAAATTCAATTCATTAGGCATGTTGTTAGAATTGAGAGTTATTGAAACCCCTTCGAATATACAAATGTACCTACCTATCTTAATTAACCTCACGCTATATCACAGTTATTTGACTTTATTTAAATTCCTGCTACATGACGAAACCGTTCACCATAATAACTGCCTTGAATTGAGACACCAATTGTTTATTACAGGGCGATATTGAATTGCTCCAGTTTGCTAATCAACCGGACCTTGCATATGATATGTGTACATCTATTGCCCCGGACTGTGGATCATTTGGAGCATACGACGCATCAGAAATAACAAGGAATGAGATCAAAGAACCAGATTACGATGTTAATATTGATACCAATGAACCAACTTCCGTTGAAGATAACGATTATGAACAACTTGGACCTAATAGATTATTCAATGAGAAAAATCAATCTGATAGTCTATGGGCAATAGCTGGTAGAGATTCGACCACTGTGCGCCCGTACTGGCAGGTGCCCGAATCTTTTGGCTTTACATCGCCTTACGCGGCTACTGATAATGGTGAGAACTATTACTTTGATGACTATAACTTAGATTAATGCTATTTAGAATGATGAAACAGTCTAATGAAACAGCAACGCAAGTGGCAAAGCTTTCTGCAATACGCTGCAACTACTACATAGTTATTTTTTCTTCCACAGACGAAAACAGTATCTTTGGTCGATTTACGGACACTGAAGACTTTATTTCCACCCCTTCCAGTATAGAAGTAACATCACCTGGTGATTTAGAAATACCTAGTTTATCGGTTGGTATATTTTGTTTACTAACCCCCGACCCAAAATGAGGGGGGTTATAAGTTTGACGTGTGTATCTGTGTATTTGTGTATATGTCTATGGCATCGTAGCTCCTAAACTAATGAACCGATTTTAATTTAGTTTCTTTTTGTTTGAAAGGTGGCTTGATCGAGAGTGTCCTTAGCTATAATCCAAGAAAATCGGTTCAGCCGTTTAAAAGTTATCAGCTCTTGTCTAGTTACTGTAATCTTCACTTGTCGGGGGTGTTATAAATTTTTAATTTACATTTGTATTAAACTTAATATAGCTTGAATATTGTTTTATTTTATTGTATCGTGTATTGTCCAATCCAGGAAAAACGACAAATTGATGATAACACGGAAGCTTCAAGTCTTTCTACCACGGAATATCCATACACGCCTATGACAACCACCGAAGACTCTGATTGGCTCACACATCCCCCAGATATTGACGAGGTAAACCTTTGCAAAACAATAATGTAAATCTTTATCTATTAGGTTAACTCTTTATCACAGTTTTTTAGGAGTTTTAAATTCATTTTCTTTAATGGAGTCATAGCGCTTAAAAAAAATTACGAGATATTTCACCGACGGCACTTGGCAACATTCCACGCGGGCATGATTTCTACAGTAATAATAATAATATAAGGATAGCTTTAAATATTACTGTAACATTTACTTAGAATAAAAATCCTTCATTTGTATATTATAATTTTAATAATAGTAATTTTTTTAGGGTAACACATCCATTATCTACTATCCAACTGACTACGACTACAGCAGCTCCGGAACTTATTACGGACCCCGTGGATACCCTGGACCCCCGGGTCCACAAGGACCAAGAGGACCCAAAGGTGAACCGGGTAAGCCAGGTACAGAGGGGCAACAGGGTTTCCCCGGACCACCAGGGCATGTGTTCGTAGTACCTGTAAGTATCATATTTTTATAATGTTAGTATCGTATTTACATTAAATATTAGATGGAAAATAGGTAATCATCTTCATATTTTTTACAGTTACAGCAACCTGGTAACGAAAAAGGTCCCGATGCGCAATCTGAAGCTCTTCGACAAATACTAACTCAACACATGGTATGTGGTTAAAATACTAATAAACCAATTTGAGGAAACAATTCATTCTAAAGTTTACTTACCCAATAAAGAACCAAAGCGTATTCTATAATAAAACAATAAGGGATTTAAAAAAGTTTTGTTTTATAGGCTGCAATGAGAGGCGCAGAAGGTCCAATGGGTCTCAGTGGACCACCGGGCCCTGAGGGAGAAATTGGACCTGAAGGACCAAAAGGCGAACAAGGAGACCAAGGAGAATCAGTACGTAGTTTTCATAAAGCTTCTTCGTATATTATAAAAAAAAATTAAGACCATGTCGAAGATGTAAATGAAATAAAATTTTAGGGGCCACCAGGGCCGAGGGGCATTCAAGGCCCACCAGGAAGATTGGGTCGCCGTGGGCATTCAGGAAGAGATGGAGAAAGAGGATCCCCAGGTCCACCTGGGCCTAAAGGTGAACAAGGTTATCCGGGACAATCAGGAATGCCCGGAGATAAAGGCGAAAGAGGAACACTGGGTCAGCAAGGAGTAGCAGGAGCACCAGGTCTCGATGGTCCTCCTGGTGACGATGGGCCATCTGGCCCGCCAGGAATATCTGGAGAATTGGTAAATATTGCAATAAGTCGTACGCACAAAAACATTATAAAAAATGAGATAACTAATATATTCCTATCAACAACAGGGACCCAGAGGTTTTACAGGACCCAGAGGATTTCCTGGTCTAATCGGCTATCCAGGAATACCTGGCAATGAAGGCCCTCAAGGCACTAAAGGTTCTGCTGGACCACCAGGACCTCCTGGAACCCCAGGGCAGTTAGGCCCGATGGGACCGGCTGGATCCCCTGGCCCTCAAGGTCCTATTGGCGCACCAGGCATACAGGTAATTCTAATCTAGCAATATTATAAATGTGAAAGTTTGGATGTTTAGATATTTGTTACTCCTTCACGCAACAACATTGACTTAGCTGATTTGACTGTTTGGAGTGAAGACAGCTTATCCCGGAAAAAAGATTTTAAAAATCCCATATTCCCGCGGACGAAGTCGCAGGCATCATCTAGTTTAGAATAAATGAATGTATTACGTTTTCGTCTGTGCCCCGCTGGTTATAAATAAAATAATAATGTAATTATTATATTTCAGGGACCTCAAGGTAAACAAGGAATATCAGGGTTACCAGGACCTGAAGGATCGCCAGGAACGCCAGGTACACCGGGACAACAAGGTTCACCTGGTGATGTTGGAGCCCCTGGTCCACAAGTGTGTAGAACTATTTGTTATTTTATTAGCAAAATGATATATTTTTATTTAGAAAAGTTTTAAAATGTTCTTTTCAGGGCATGTTAGGTTTTCCAGGGCCTCGAGGATTAAAAGGCGACGATGGACCCAGAGGCTTACCTGGCGATAAAGGAGATAAAGGAATCAGAGGTAGGTACATAAGATATAAAAAATAATTCAATTAGCTTTTCATGACAGCAACTTTATAAATTCACAACTACATTATCCATAAATCACAGGAATCGAAGGTGAGAAGGGCGAAAGTGGACCTAAAGGAGAACGTGGCTTACCGGGTGAACCTGGTCCTCCTGGTATTGAAGGACCTGAAGGACAAAAGGTATATTGAGTACTTAACACTAGCTCAATGGGCACGAATCTATTGATTATAATATTCGCAAGTACTGATACGTATTGTCATAAAAGCTATTTTTATAGGGCACCGAAGGACCAAGAGGTGAGACTGGGTCAATTGGTCCCACGGGTGAAAAAGGTGCTACTGGGCCACAAGGACCGTCGGGATACCCTGGGATGCAGGGTGAAAAGGGAGATAAAGGGGCCTCGGGAAGAAGAGGAAGACGTGGAACTAAAGGAATAGCGGTAAGCCTACTGCATTCACGTGGGTAAAGGGAACTAATTTGATCGAAATGTTAATAATGATAACAATGAATAATAATTTCTGTTGTTTCTGTTATTTTTTCTGTGTTTCTGTTATTTTTTCTGTTGTTTTTGTTATTTTATTATTTGTTGTTTAAAAATAACTAGGATAAAATGGGAAAAATAAATAAATGAGAGAATAACAATGAATTATTGACAAATAATAAAAATCAATAATTTTTATTATGTTTACAGGGATTGGTTGGAAGCCCAGGAGATCGAGGCGAAAGTGGTCCCAGGGTAATAAAAATCATCTTAAATTGTACTTTGCCTATTGAAGATATAAATTTTAAAGACTTTTAAATTTTAAAATGTTTTGAGTGTTTTAGGGCTATCGAGGACCACGTGGACGTAGAGGATCCGATGGACCACCTGGAACTAAGGGCGACACAGGCCAGCCAGGTCCACCCGGATCCATAGGGGAACGAGGCCCACAAGGGTTAGAGGGGCCTCGAGGATTTCCAGGACCTATGGGCCCCCCAGGCATAGATGGAAAACCTGGGCTACCTGGAACGCCAGGGGAAAGAGGACCCATGGTATTTTAATACTTTTTACCATTTGTTTGCAGTGTTATTTCTTGCTTGTTTTTATATTTTACTGACTTCGATGTTTTTTATCCATAACGTACTCTTGGCAGGGAGAAACTGGATCTCCAGGTCTACCTGGCCCTCCAGGACCCATAGGACCTCAGGGACAAACTGGTGACCCAGGGCCATCTGGACTGCAAGGACCATCAGGCATACCCGGAACACCTGGAGAAATGGGAACTCCGGGCGAAATGGGCAAAGAAGGCTCACCTGGGCCGCCGGGCCCAGAAGGAAAGCCTGGTCCCATTGGTCCCCCCGGTTTACCTGGCCCTAATGGAGAATCTGGCATGCCTGGAACACCCGTAAGAAGTTTTATTTTTATTTTATTACGTGCAATGAAATGACTAGATTAAAGACACGTCACTGATACATCAAATAATTTCATTATTTTCATTTGTCTCCAAAGTAGGTAGGTATATATGTACATTGTAAAGGCCAATTTAATAACAAGATATTGTTATTTATACTTTGTAGGGTACACCAGGGCCAAAAGGGGATTTAGGACCACCTGGTCCACCCGGTGTAAGAGGTGACAAAGGAGAGCAAGGCGAAGCTGGTCGTGAAGGTTTACAAGGGCCTGTGGGCCGTGAAGGACCTAGAGGATCACCTGGACCTGGCGGACAAAAGGGAGAAATAGGGGAACCAGGGCCTATAGGTACTAATTTAGATTACCTGACCCACCTCGGCTTCGCTCGGGTGGAATTTCTGAAAATTTCAGATTTTTTAAGATTCTAGATCTGAGTGGTTTGAGCATGTTGGTATGTTAGTCAGTTTTGCTTTTTTCTTTTATAAATGACTAGACTAGTTAATAATTGGACGGACATGAAGGCATCTCGTTAGTATTGTTTCAATATTTGGACATTAAAATTCTGATCCCAGTTCATCTAATGATATAATTACATTTTTGTTTTCTGTTGCCACTAATTAGGTCCTGTCGGGCGAGACGGTTTAACAGGGCCCAGGGGTTTACCTGGCGCACCGGGTCCAGTAGGTCTCCCTGGTGAGGATGGAGATAAAGGTGAAGCAGGGCCACCTGGTGAAAAAGGTTTCAAAGGATCAATGGGTATACCTGTAAGTCATTATGAAAAATAACAATAATTAATTAGATAGTGTTTAGACGGCCACAAGCGGTTGTTCGTTAAAAAATTCGGTATCAAACTTGCAAAGTTGAAGCGTTCTTCTACACTGTTCCACAAAATATACATGTCTTCCTTCAATCTCCTAACATTTATCAGTTTTATTACCTATACGGACTATTTTGTGAAAAAAATTCTTGGCGCGAACATCCTTTTGGCCTACCACGCCCGTCTCGATTATTTCGAAGAACTTGAAAGAAATTTCTAAGAATTGCATCATCATCGCCGCATAATCAAAAGCAAAAATGTTGAAAAACACATTCAGAAATAAACACACATCGGCAAGTGCGATAAAACGCCTAATATGGATCTGAAATCTGAATACAGCTAAAATCAATACTGCTGTACAAGGTACCTGTATACTTTTGCTTTGTCATACTTTTGCTTTGTCACTTTTTGTGTCGTGTCACTAAAAACCCATTTTTCTTAAATAGAAATGGCTTTGAACTAACGAACTTACGTTAATTTTAACCCTTTTAGAAAACCTGAGAGCATAGTCATAAGCCGATAGTGGAAATGTATTTAGTTTTCACTTTTTTTCCAGGGACCAATAGGTTCACCAGGTAGCCAAGGTTTAAGAGGAGAACCAGGATCTGTGGGCTTACCTGGTGATAAAGGGCCACAAGGTGATCCAGGTCCAGTTGGTCCACCTGGAACAGATGGTGTACGCGGTCCAGCAGGTCCTGCGGGTAAAACTGGGCCAGAAGGACCTAAGGGCGACCAAGGCTCGAAAGGCGATAGAGGAGACGTTGGACCTGTTGGTGAGAGAATTGATGTAATCTTTGATTCAGAATACTATATTCAAAAAAAAACCATGGTGTAATTTAGTATTTAAATCCAAAAAATATAATAATTACGTTTTTGTAGGCCCACCTGGACCACCGGGACTTACTGGGCCCCAAGGAAACCGTGGTGCAAAAGGAAATCAAGGCGAGCCAGGTCCCAGGGGCCCTGAAGGAGATCGTGGAGAAATAGGTAGTCCTGGCGCAGCTGGTCCACCAGGACCGCAAGGACCTGAAGGAAAAATTGTATGTTTTTTGTAAAAATCTATGGAAACGAACTATAGCATCTATGAACTATAGCATAAAAAAGAAGAAACTGACTGACTTTTATATTAAGGAATTTTATATTCTTTTTGAAGAAACATATTCTTTTATATTCTTCTTGAAGAAACATATTTTAGCGTAAGAAGAGAGTGGTGATGATTATGATGTAGTAAGAGATCACAAGATCAGCATTGAAAGTCAAATTCAAATCTTTTTAACCGACTTCCAAAAAAGGAGGAGGTTCTCAATTCGTCGGAATCTTTTTTTTTTTTTTTTTTATGTATGTTCCCCGATTACTCAAAGACCCCTGGACCGATTTGGAAATTTTTTTTTGTTTGAAAGAGTATACTGTGCAGTTGGTCCCATATAAATTTGGTGAAGATCTGATGAATATCTTCGGAGATGGAGAACAGAACTCCTCAATAGATAGGAGCAAATTGCTCGCGATCAGTGTAATAGCTTAGTAAACAGTAGGGTTTTAACTAGGCATAGCATATTATAGTACAGTGGGCCACTAAAAATTTTACACGTGTAATGTACCTAGGTATGAAGTCGGGCGAGCTTCACTCTTGGATTTCTAATTTTGTTTTAATAAGCTCGCTCGACTTCATACCTAGGTACATTACACGTGTAGCTAAATAAAAGTTATTTTTTACTTTTTAGTGTTTGTGGTTTTTGAAGTCGGTTTTATTTTTCTTTTGAAAATTTTTTATTAGGCGCTTCATTTGCTTCATTAAAGCGGTATCGGAAGTGAAACTTATAAACATCGCTTGATTCTGGATTTATAACTAAGCATTTCAAATTAATAAAATATCGATATTCTTTAAAGGGACCGAGAGGATCTATCGGCCCGAAGGGTGACGACGGCCCCCCAGGATTGCAAGGAGAACCAGGTCCAAAAGGACTTCCCGGCCCAGAGGGGCCTAAAGGTGATCCTGGACCAACTGGATTCCCTGGTGATCGAGGAGAATCTGGTCCTCAGGGAGTTAAAGGTGAACCAGGTTCTGACGGCCCTGAGGGTAGCACAGGTCCACCTGGTCCTCCTGGACCAGTAGGACCGCCAGGCAAGCAAGGTGAAACTGGACTTCCAGGCAGTCCTGTAAGTTACATTACAATATTAAAAATATTTTCCATATCAATATTGATAATATAATATCAGCCTCAATAGCTCAATGGTTATAGGAACGGACTGAAATCCGAAAGGTCAGCGGTTCAATCCTCGCCCGTTGCACTACTATCGCACCCATTCCTAGCACTAGCTTTACGTTTAGTTGGAGGGGAAAGGGGAATGTTAGTCATGATAAAAATGACTAATATTTAAAAAAAAAATATTGAGAGAAAAATCCGGCACACCGAATATCGATATGATAACTGTAAACGTGAATAATATTGCGTCTATATTCTTTAGTGGTTTGCATTTTCCACTTCACTGTAGAGTAAGGTAGGATTAATCACATTCCCAAATTAGTTTCGCTCACTACATCCAAAAGCCAAATTAAAATCTAAAAGGTACTTCTATTTTAAATCCAGGGTACAGAAGGCCAAGCAGGTGCTCAAGGAAGTCCTGGCATCCCAGGTGAAAAAGGTGATGCTGGACCCAAAGGAGCTCCGGGAGATATCGGTCCGACTGGACCACCAGGACCGCCGGGGCCAGAGGGACAAAGAGGATTACGAGGACTACCTGGCCCAATTGCAAGTATCGAAAGCTGTTTATTTTATTACCTACTTTAACGAAGTTACACGAAGTAAATCTGGGATAAAAAATGTTTGGGATGTCTTTTTGATCTGCGTGATTCTTGTTATTTGCCATAACTACCTTCAAAACTATCAAGGGATTTTTTGGGCAAGCGGGCTACGCCTTACGCCTTCATTCTATTGTTTAACCATAACCAATTTTTGTTTTGTTGCCAGGGTGACGTAGGGCAACCAGGTATTACGGGCCCATCTGGTCCGCCAGGAATAGCGGGACTGCCAGGCTTACAAGGAGTAAGAGGAGACAAAGGCAACAGGGGTCCAAAGGGCCATATCGGAGAAACAGGTCCAATGGGTTTGAAAGGTGATCAAGGTGAAACTGGCAAGCAAGGACCCCCAGGGCCAGCTGGTCCTGCAGGGCCTAAAGGAGATACGGTAATTCTATTTTTCAACAAGATGTTGCCTCATTTTTTGGTCAGAATCTATATAATATAATATAGACAATAGACATGAAGTACATCAACTATGACCAACAGTGTTTAGAGAAATAAATGGATGTGTACTGTCTAAAAAACACGAGTTTATTTTACTTTTAGGGACCAATCGGACCCGCAGGAGCTAAAGGAGAAATTGGTCCCGCTGGCCTTCCAGGACCAGAAGGACCCATAGGACCAAAGGGATCACCTGGTCCAGAGGGTCGACCGGGATTGCCCGGTCCACCTGGTACTCCAGGACCTCCTGGGCCACCTGCACCAGCGCCTCAAATACCAGCTGAATTATTCAGGTCTCAAAGAAGACGACGTAGCATTGTAACAGATTCTATGGAGACTGCCACTAAGGACGACTTTGAAGAAGAAGGTTATTATTATTTTTTCATAAAGCAAGAGATTGAGAAAGATATATGTTGAACTAAATTTTACAAGTAGATATTATTTTTACCCACCTTAAAATTTTCATTTCAAATGCACTATCCACACCTCATGAAACTTTAGTATCAAGTATGAAGAACAAGAAACTAAGGTATTTTGTTACAGACGAAGAAACCGAATGGACCCTGGAAGTAATGTCGAGTGTTGTAGCGGCGCACACAGCCATAGACACTGCCAGAAGACCGTGGGGCACAAGAACCAATCCCGCTCTATCCTGCAAGGACTTGCGGACATCACACGTCAATTTAACTGATGGTAACTTCAAATACTAATGGTCTATTAACCAACATCATGTTAGGAATACCTTCTTCCTAGGGCGTCGGGTATCTTAAGAAAACTTCGCCACACTTAAAAAAGTAATCCTCACTTCTTTGGTTATTTCAAATTCAGCATGAAAAATTAACTCCATGCTCTGCTGCGTCCGGTTCCGTTGTAACGTGCTCACAGCAATGTGAGGCTTTGATACTCGTATATTTCTTAGCTATATTGTACCATTTTGTTTCACCAGGCTTTTACTGGATAGACGCGCGTGGCGCGAGCTCTCGCCCGATACGTGTCTATTGCCAGGGCCAGAACACCTGCCTGTATCCTGACAATGTGAATGCGGCTGCCGTGTTCACCGACTCTGATGGCCACAAGTTCTCACAACTCGACTACGGATATCGCGTGAGTTGACTTCACAGGCCACTAAATATCAGTTTCTAGATCCTTAACATAATGAAAATAAGTATTAAGTAGGGTAGGTAGACCGTATGTACAAACATACCTTAGTCCCGAAACTGCCCACTTTTACAAACATGGTGAAGCAAGTGCTGCTCATGCGATCATCATCATCATCATCATCATGACCAACCCATCGCCAGCTCACTACTGAGTACGGGTCTCCTCTCAGAATGAGAAAGGTTTGGCCATAGTCTAACACGCTAGCTAAGTGCCGATTGGCCGATTTCACATACCTTTAAGAACATTATGGAGAACTCTCAAGCATATATAGGTTTTCTCAGGATGTCTTCCTTTCCTCATTAAAGTAAGTGATATTAAATTGCTTAAAACGGATATAACCCCGAAAAGTTAGAGATACATGCCCGGGATGGAACCCCAGACTTCCGCAAGAAAGACCGACGTCTGAACCACTAGGCTATCACCACTTACACTCACAAAATAATGATTGTTAGGCTCACTACGCACTGTCGACTAGTCGCCCGGCAACTCAGTCGACGGCGACCGTTATAATCTGTAATTCATATAAAAGTCGCCGTGTCTATACGCACGCAGTCGCTACAACGGCAACCCCGTCGACTGAGTTGCCGGGCGACTAGTCGAACGTGCGTAATAGTTCTAAATTAAGTAGGTATTTTTCGTTTTTTTTTTTTCAGATAACGTACGAGAGCGAAGGTTCCGGCTTGATTCAACTACGTTACTTGCGGTTACTTTCAAACGGTGCGAGGCAAAACTTCACTTACACCTGTGTCAACACTCAGGCTCCACAAAGGCAAGCAAAACATTACCTTTTTGTCTCCAAGTAAGCGTAAAGGATCACTCACTATAGGATCGTCTGACTAATCTGTGGGTGTAACACAAGGTGTTTGAACCGTGCGTCGACCCTTCCTATAGGTATTTCGTACTCAACTATTAAAGCTTAGGCCCGATATCCACCATTGTGGGCGGTGATGTGTTTAGCTGACCAACCAGATTATTTATTGTTAGATGACTTAATAATTTTTTCGCGTCATCTAACAGTAGGTACCTATACCTAAGCTGATTGGTCTGCTAAAGACATTTCCGCCCATGGCCGCACTGGTGGATACCGGATTTTTTATTAAATGCATTAACTTAAAGCTCAAATGCTCTAACATCTAATATGTAGGTATATAAAAGGAAAAACTGACTGACTGATCTATCAACACACAGCTCACACCACTGGACGGATCGGGCTGGGCATGCAAATAGCTGTTACGACGTAGACATCCGCAAGAAAGGATTTTTGAAAATTCAACTCCTAAGGGGATAAAATAGGGGGGGGGGGGGGTTTAGTCGGTAAAAGTCCGACATAACCTCCGTGCCTCCCCGGGCGCGGTGGTATCCATGAGGATTTCCCCACGATAAAAAAAAAAAAAAAAAAGGGGTTCGAAATTTGTTTAGTCCACGCGGACGAAGTCAAGGGCATAAGCTAGTTGGAGATAAACAACATCTAACGCAGAATCTAGTCTCCTCTCTCAACACTTATTCTTATGACAATATATCCTTGTCTAGCAAAAAAGACGATTCGAAGATATTTTTTATTCGATGAGTTCTACTTGTTTATAAAACTGTTTTTTATTGTCAAACTAATATTGCAGATCGGACATACCAGCTGATTTAATAAGATCTAATGGCGTGAAGTTATTTGGGCAGAATAACGTCGAGTTCAAAGAACCACAAATTATTAAGGATCAATGTGAGGTATGTCATATATAATTCAAAATAAATACGTTTTTGCTTAAACCTGAGTAGGTGTATAAGTAAAAATCATCATCATCAGCCTGTGGACTTCCATTTTTGAACATAGTCCTTCCCTAGTGAGCGCCACCACAGCCTTCCTCATCCAGCCTCTTTATATCGTCGTCCCACACTACGCTTGCTTTTACGCGGTCTCCACTCTCCACTCTAGGACTTTTCAGCTCCAACGACCAGAGCAGTAGGGACTTTGCTCGGACTTAAGACACTTTTAAAACGAGACAGCGTTATACAGCTATGGCATAAATCGGTCTCATCCTTACTACTAATATTATAAATGCGAAAGCGTGTCTGTCTGCTACGTTTTCACGGCCCAACCACTGAACCGATTTTAATGTAACTTGGTACATACTTGGGATACATCCCGGGGAAGGACATAGGCTACTTTTTATCCCGGAAAATTTAAGTTCCTACGGGATTAAAAAAAACCGAAATCCACGCAGGCGAAACCGCGGGCATCCTCTAGTTTTAACTAAGTCAAAGTGCCTTCTATAGATTTCAACCTTATTACCTAGCCCTCAAAGATATAATTTTTCTCTTACGTTGTCTAGGACGGTGCAGGTGACATAGTCCTCGAAGTGCGCACATCTCGCAGTGACCGGTTGCCCATCAGCGACTTCCAGCCACTGTCGTTCATCGACGCCAAGCACGAGTTCTCGTTCGCGGCCGGACCGATATGCTTCAACTGAACTTGGAAAGAGCTATTCACTATTATGTACTTAAAAGTTTCAATCTTTGTAAATATTGTAAATAAATGTTGTGACGACTAAATTAACTGATTTATTTTTATTGTAGCTTTTTCCCGCGTTTTCTTCGAAATACAAGGTGTAAGCAAACCGCTAGCAAAGACTTACCTACTAAATAAAAGACAATTAACAGATTTCGATCTAATCTTAAATCATTTTAATTTATTAAAAAACATTATAAATTATATAATATGTAGAATACTATTATTAGGTTGTCTTATTCATATAGTAAGTATGGATAGTAAGCAAATTATAATTTTGGCGATATTATACACATATTACCTATATAGATTTATTGTATACATATAACATACCTACTGCAGAATAGGTCCTATCCAACAGTGTACTAAGTTTATGGTCCTATCTTAGCATTTCTGAGAATAGTTTAGGAATAGGTAATAGTTTGATTTACGATTAACTAGATGATGCGAAAGAAAATCCGCGTGGATATTGTTTTTTAAATCGCGACGTAACTCTTTGATTTTCTGGGCTAAAAGTAGCTCCGTTTCTGGTATGCAGTCTATGTACCTAATACAATATGATACCCACAACTCTATTCAAAATCGGTCAATCGGATGGGCCATGAAAAACTAGCAGACATACAGTCAGACAGACACACTTCCGTTCCGGTTTTCGTTTTTCCCGCTGACTATAATATTGGTATCTTCAAAAGAGTGAATAGGCACCTTCTGGACAGGCACACTCTGCCTTAGGCTGCATCATCTCCTGTTTGGTATGATTGCAGCTAAGCGCAAGCCTATACAGTTATTGAAAAAAAAAAAACTTTCGCATTTATAATATTATAAAACTACTATTATTATTACTGTATAAAGTGTAAACGATTCTTTTATGCTTTCTGGAACTTCCAATTAGTTTTTTTTTTCAAAATTATTCTCCTCTTGTCAAAATATTATCTTAATTGGTACTAACATTTTATTTACAAGAAAACAAGCTGACGAATTTCAAGTAGTTGACGTCAGGTAAAGAGCTCCGAAGGACAGTAGAATATCTCTCTGTACTTTATTTAAGCGCGGGATGCGAAAAATTATCGAAAAATTTTTAAACCAGAATATCCCACGGGATTTTCAAAAACCTAAATCCACGCGAACGAAGTCGCGGGCATCGTCTAGTTTGTTTATAAAGGACCTATCTTGCCCAAGCTATGAGTATTTAGCAATAAGTGTATCTTATTAGCTTGGTGAATAATAGAGAAAGCTTCAATTCACTACCCATGCAAGTCATGGCTTAATGTCACCATAACTAGCCAGAATAGATTTCCAGAAGTTGTTTTACCTGACACCAACTGAAAGATGACGACTACACGTAACAAAACAGCTTAATACTATACTGCTATGGATAAATATACAAGTCTGGACACCTTATGTATTATAAAGTTACATGTATTTAGTATTTACACAATGTGGAATTCACTAAGATACAATTTAAGAAAGGCAAATTGTGATGTCTTTCGATATACTAATTAATTATTATTATTAATCGAAGCGCGTCGCCCGGTATCGAATACCACGAATTAAATGATAGATCATTTTGCAGAAGAACAATAACATTTATGCAGATAAATTACTTTGCAATAGTCTATGGAAACCAAATACTGCTACTAAAAACGACTCACTAAAATATTTAACGATTTTTTTAAATCAATGAGAACATAAAAGGATAATTTTTAATCCATTTTATATAAGTTCCAACAAAAAAACAACAAAATTAATCTAATAAGATGTGTGTTAATGTTAATCTTAAAAGATTATGTGTGCACATTTGTACATGGCACCATACAGTCATAGACTTCTCTTGGACTATTGCAGAGCAACATCACTTACCAGTACTGGCATATTATGGTCAAAACACACTTGCAACACCCCTTCTCCAAACCAAGCCACATGTGTTGAATAAATCGAATTGCAGTACGTTGTATGTACATATTTTCAAAATTCACAACCATCACCAAACAGCATGTTGCAAGTGTGCTCGACCCATAGTAAAGCACAATCATTTTGAAAAAAAATATGTCACTTTTCACATACAGGCTGTCTATTAATAACAACGCAACACACTCGAATTGATACTCGAATTTAAATAAATGCAATAAGATTGGTGTGTGTTTATTTATATTACAAGTTAATCAAGTTTCTAAATATTAAATTTCCATACTCATGTCACAATTACTAGTCTCAGCAGTGACGGATTGATCATTAAATTCATTTTCTAATGAATGAACTTTGTTTTGTGTATCACTATTGGCTGTATCTTTAATTACTTCACTTTTTTCATTGCAATTAGATTCAGTGATGTCCATTCTTTCAGTACGATCGCTACTATCTTCTTTGTTTTCGTTATCAGTTTGTAAATCCATACTCTCTACTGAATTAACATCTGATGCACTTCTAATATCAACTATATCTTTGGGCGAATCTACATCGTCTTTATTTCCTTCTGCCATCCTAGAACAATCCTTAATTGTTTTTTCATAACTATTGTGATCATCTTCAATATTCTCTTGCGTCATATCTGCAGTCTCCTCATTTTCTTCAGCACCAGGACTCTCTTCAACTAACACTAATGCATTATTATTTTCTGGAATACTATTTTCGTCATTAGATACATTCCCTAGTTCAAATGCTTCTCCGTCCACTGTAGTTTCCGATATGGATATGTTGTCATCTCTTAAATTTATGCACATTTTTTCAATTTCTATGCTGTCTGTACCTTTATCTTTTATTTCCTCATCAGATGACGCAAGGAAAATATTTTCTTCAACCTGCCCTATTGCAGCCGTATTTACCGTTTTTTCTTTGTTGGTTTCTTCAATTCCAGTTGAAGAGTACTCAATTTCAAAATTAGCAGTAACTAAATCTTCAACGTTTTGTTTATTTAAAGAATTTGTATCATAATCTTTCGGCGAGTCGTCAATAATCATCTCCGACTCAGAGTAGCTGGAGTTTTCAATGCTAATAACATCATATGTTTTTGCGCCATTTTCTTGTTCACTGTCTGATTCAAGCGTGTCAGAGATTGCTATTGGTGTATCAGAATCAGAACTCTCAAGTGTGGATGAATTGGCCTCATTTTCTGAGTGCAATTTTTGCAAAAGATGTAACTCATCTATATCAGACTCAACTTTGTAAGTATCACTATCGTTATTTTCATTTTCTTTATTTTGTTTTACACTGTCACTATCCGCTTCTTTGTCCTTTATAGCTTTAGTCTCGTTAGGCATTGATTCAATAACCATCTCGACAATATTCTCGTCAATATTGCGTTTGTTTTCTATTGTTTCTTTATTGACATTTTCTTGCTCGATATCTTTAGATTCTCGTTCTTTGATTTCGTTGTTGTTTTCTTTTTCGTCAGAATCTTTACTTACAACATTTTCTTTGCTTTCTACTTTTTTACTCTTTTCGTGGAGAAGTCTCTTAAGCCTTTGTTTTCTCTTTTGTTTGTCTCCCATCGAGTTATCATTTTCCACGACATCCTCTTCTTCTTCACTCTCAACTGGTGATTCTTCAGCTTCTTTATCACCGATTTCTACAGCTTCAAGTTTTAACAAATTTTGTCTGTCAACATATCTGAAAACGAAAATAAAATGCATGTAGAGGAAATAGTACACTTAGATAAAGATCAATAATAGTAATATATTAAATCCTTTAACTCACTTATTAAGAAGTTCTGTTTCTCTCTTAGCTGCTACTGTTTTATTTTCGTCTAACTTCTTTTTTAAATCCAAGCTATTTTCCGCCGGATCCAGCTCCGCAGAAATTCTCGACGCGGCTATACGCCATTCATTTTCTTGTCGACGTCTTTGAAGTTTTTTGCCACATCTTGTAAATAAATCGCGAGCTATGGAATAAGTTATATTGTTTTACTATAAATTAACGCCTGATGACCAATGAATATAAACTTAATACGCCTCTAGTACACTGACGTATATGCACTGCCTGTGCGCAGTATGCGGTATGCGGTACCGCGTAATGCATACAGTGTGTGAATATAGACAGATAGATAGATAGAAGTCTTTATTGCGCACAAAAACATGAAAATGAACACAACACAGAAGGAAGAAAACAGAAAAAACAATTGTGTGCAAAGGTGGCCTTATTGCTTAGAGCAACCTACCAGGCAACCTTTGCTGAAAGGAGAAGATAATGCTGGATAGTACCAAGTCGCAAAGAATTATTTCAAATTACTTATATATTATACAAATATTAATTATTATATTAATAAACATAATAAATATACATACATATATAACTATTCTAAGGAATAATATATATACTATATATAGAAACATAGTTACTTGCATATAATATGTTGGTGAGCTAAGATATTTAAAGCAATAAATATGTTAATTAATTTAGTTGTACCTTCCTCCATTACATCAATATCAGTCCAACCCAATTTATCCTCTTCATTGGCATCCCTGACACAACGAATGACATCATGAAAATCAGGAAACGGCAAAGGGGTTCCTATAGGAACCTTCCTATTAATCCATTTTTCTAGCTTTTTCGCGGGACCCGTCGGCCGTCCTGGTCTAGCTTCTATATGTATACGCGGCTCTGATGGCATTTTCGTATTGGTAAGTTGGCAGAATTTCGCATGGACGCGTACCATTCGCTCTTTATATCTAAAATATTTTAATTATATGTTTCAAAAACTTTTTCTAGTCTAGGACAAGCTAATAAGCTAATAGTAATATTTTGATACCCTGGTGTGAGGGCTTGAAAAAAAAATTTTTTCAGCCCGCACATTAAAGCATTTAAAGCACATAAAATCTGCCATTTTTTAAGAATTTTAACAATCCAGACGAACCTAATGACGGACGTATCATCTATCAAAATTGGTTGAGCCGTTAAGTATCAGCAAATAAATAAAATGACTGATTGATTGATTGATTGAGTAGTTACAAGCGGACATAGGAACAGACATACATACATACATACAGGTCAAACACATAACACTCTTTTGGGCTTCCCCACAGCCGGCTAAAAATAATTTATGCAGTATGAGTTACCTCTCAGTAAGCAAGTAAACTGAATCCTCATCGTCATCAAAATCTACTTCTTGTTCCTCAAGCTTTTGTATTGCCCTGTGGAGTTTCTTTATTGTTTTCTCCAATTTCCGAATCTGTCTTTGTTTTTTAGTGTCATATCGAGATTCTTCATATTTGACATCGTATGAATCTAGAAAATAATGTTATAATATTATAAGCATTTGCAATCTACTTAACATGTTATGTAAGTAGAGGAAAGTCATAATATACATAGGGGATTCATATAATATGTATAGAAATAGGAATGCACAAACTTCATAGCAAAAAAAAACTGATTTTCTTTTGATTTTGAGAAATTCCAACAGAATCTTTACAAACCCTTATTCCACATGAATGAAATCCCATGAATCAAGAGAATAGGTATTTATAAAGAATAAAGAATATTACAGTTCTCGAGACACAGCCCGCTGAAAGACAGGTGTACAGATGGACAGACAGACAGACTAGACTTAGACAAACGGACAGATAGACAGACAGACAGACGTACAGCGGAGGCTCAGTAATAGGGTCCTGTTGGTGCTAACCCTTTGGGTACAGAACCCTAATAGTACTGTAGGGTACTGATATAGTAAAACATGTTTAAGACTAACCTTTTTTTATATCCACCTCTCTTGTTGCAACTGACTTTGTCATCTTCCTTTGTAAATTTAGTTCATCAACAATATCCTTTATGTATAAATACATTTTGTCAGGTGATGCCTTCATTGAAACTATTTTACTAGAAACCATATCTATGAACTCTTCCGATTCCACATAGTCTTTGGGACATTGTCGGTAATAAGCTTTGATCTTTTTTTCTACAATTTTTTTCATATCTTCTGTATTTTCAAGTTGAAAACACATCTGTATAAACTTCTGGTAAGTGGGATGGAATTCATCATCTTCAATAATAATTTCTTTAGCTTGTTCAATGACACTTGTTGTTGGTGTTGTTGTTGTTGGTGAATGTTGTGCACTTTTGACAACTTTTTTTTTGGAATGATTAACCTTTTCAGTGCCAGTAAATTGCTTTGGTGATTTTTCAGTTTCTTCTTGTATGTGTTTAGGTGATGCAGGTTTACTCTTGTTTTCACTTTCAATAACAGAGCTAGGCTCGCTGAGATCTATTTCTATTTCCACAACATGGTTTTCTTTACTGCTTTTATATGTTTTTGGATATTTTAGTTTCTTTTTGCTTTGCTTATCTTCATTTACTTCATTAATTTCACTATCACTTTCAACATCCTTGATAGCTTTTGCACTAGGTTTGACAGGACTATCCTCAATAGTGATAGTGAGTTCTTTACCTATGTCTGGGTGCTTAGAAAGTACAGGAGGCTTCAAAGGACTATCTTCTATTGTAATTTCTACATACTTTGTTGTGTCTGGCTCTTTATTATTCTTTTCTTCCATAGATGGTTCCTTACTTGACTTATTTACTTTCATACTTGAATCATAATTATCTTCTTTTACAGCTTTTTCTTTTTGATCCTCAGGTCTTAAGTACCACTGAGGACTAGCTTTAGCAGATTCCAATGTATCTTCATCATCTATTTCAACAGTCGTCATTTCTCTTGGCGGTTTCAATTTTGGACCAACTATCCTCCTTTTATGGATACCAGATGCACCAGCTTTCTGAATAGGATTTATTGTTACATTTGCACTATGTACAGGCTTAATAGTAATGCTTGGGGGCAATTTAGTTAACATTTTTTGCCCTTGTATTTCTTTAGTTTTTTTTACTGTTACTATTGAAGGTAATTTCTTCACAGCTACTTGTGTTTTGCTTAAATTTTGAACAATACTTAAGGGATTGATTGCAGTCTTATTTTTAACACTTGGGACACTTTTTAAATCATTTCTCACAATCTTATTCTGAATAGGCACCATAATTACTTGGGAAGTTGCTTTTGGTTTTACTCTGTTTATAGGAGTAACTTTTAATTTAGATGTATTTATAACGATTGGCTTCGCAAGTAATCCTTTATTGATGGAAGATGGGGCAGATTTAGTAGGTTTTATAGTAACGCCAGGTAGTTTGGTTGGTATATGCACCATTGCATTTGGCGTTGTTTTTTTCTGGAATATAAACGATTAATATCATAAATTTAACATAATACATCTAGCAAATAATTCATTTAACAGTAAATTCGTACACAAGTGGAACTATCGGGTTAATACCTTCTTCGGTGCAGGCTCGGCTTCATCGTCGGAGGACCCCAATTCAATCACATCCTCGCTTGCCATTTTACACTATATCGTGAACGTATTTTTTAAAACCTACATATACGTAGAATCCTATTTTGGGTCCCTACCTGATTGCTTTCTATTTCATACAAAAGATTTAAACAAAACATTTAAAATATATACTCAATTATTTGACAAACTCTGCTGTCTTGAGTCTTCTATGCACAGACCACGAATCTGCTTCTATGAACGCAAGCCACCCAGGGTGACCAGATTTAAATTAATAATCCTGCTAGCTGTTGGACTAAAAATTAAAATTAAAATAGTCTAAGATCTATTATTAACTGTTTTGAACTATTGCCAGGCAACAATTAATTTATTTCTTTAAATTATTATAGAAATTATTAAAAAAAATTACATTCCATGGTAAAAAATTAAAATAACTAATTTTTTCACTTAGCTATGACCATAGATTATTATCTACTAGCTATTAGACTATAGCTATCTATTATTATTTAGAGTTGAGCAGTATCTACTTCTTTAAAGAAAAATTATAAATTGAAAATATTCAAAGTTAGGTACATATTTTACGTTTCTTGTTTGGTTAATCAAGTGAAACTCAGTAAACAAATAATGTGAATTTATTAGATACTGCTAAAAACTGCCAGTTTTTTCCAACTTGAGCCAAGTACGACAATATATTATGCTGTATAGGTACGCTACAAGGGGTCATATCCTACTAAAATAGCAGGATCTTGCTAAGTCTGGTCACACAGATCAAAGACTTAGTCACAGACATTGGTCACAGACCACCGACCAGAAAATAAGCTGCCGTTTAGAGTGCAGAAGAACGGGTAACATTAATAATGTTTAACAGTGGGAGATTTTTAGGAAATAAGTATCTAGTTATTTCAGCCAAGCCAATGAAATATATCGAAGTAGTTTTCAACATAGGTATTATTAGATGAATATTTACCTAGTTTAAAGAAAGGTAAAACACCATCCAGAATCTAAATGTTAAAATAAGTGTTGAAATAATAATTTAATTGCTATAGTGCTTTTTTCCATTTTTTTCATGATTTAAAATTATCAATGACAGAAGTGTTTCTAAAGTTACCCGTGATCTCCATTCTGCACGTATTTTTTATCCGACTGCGGCACGTTTTTTTTTCTCTCTCTCGTCTGGCTTTACAAAGATTAGCCAATGTCAAGTTTGTAGTTATTTGTAACAAGTTAGTTAAACTATACAAGTATGGACTCCGTCTGTGCCGGTACTCGCCGACATACGCAGGCACCCCTATAGAACGCTTTCCAGTCAGTTTAAACAAAAAAAAAACACTCCAAAAAGGCAGAGCACGCCCGCCAGCTAACACCAACACAGACGAAGTCCCTGCGGCACGTATTATTCTCTTTGAGTTTGTCGACTTTGTCGACTATATTCTGTGGTCAAAATAAATCCTGTACAAAATTACTCATACAAATCAATTTCTAATTTCTTTGGATAGAATTAGGACGATGATTAAACTTTTTTCATTAAAACAACAAAAAAAAGATGAAGAAGGCTCGGCTCGGGCAGGGGGTTCACAAAAAAAAGCATCAGCAGCGCAATTGCGGATCACAAAAGGTAATGGAAAATAATAAAAACTACCGATTGTATCGAGTTTGTTTTAATAAATATTGGACTCATTTAAACCCACCGTTATTTTGATATTAACTATTCTTAATTAATACAATACACAAACACTTGCTTCAGGAATTGCCCATATATCTTGCTTTACTTATTGTAGGTACTCAATATGTTCACTGTGGCAAAATAATCTTAATTTTTATAATGTAACCCCTCGTTTCCAGATTTAAATGAGTTGAATCTTCCTAAAACATGTAGCACAGAGTTCCCAGATCCAGATGATTTACTTAATTTCAAATTAATCATATGCCCAGATGAAGGCTTTTATAAAGGAGGAAGATTTGTATTTAGTTTTAAGGTAAATATTATATGTTAATTTACATATACAAGGCTATATCTTGAGACAAATAAATGTAATCTTACCATTTACCAAATGTTCTATGTGAGCTCAGTAGCATCAGCTCCCATCTGTTATTTAGAAAAGCATCTGAAAAATGGGCCTACTTGGGTTATAGTTGTTTTATAGTAGTACAGTAAGAGCTACTGAAGTATTAAGACTAATATTCTTTTGTACGAAACTGAATGCACATATTGCATCTCTCCTTTCATAGTAACAAACTTATGGAACCTATGAAACTTATCCTTTAAGGAGATGAAACTGTTGTAGGACAAAATGTTGCTGTTTGCTCTCTCTACCTTATTATATAAGAGAGATGAAAAAATCAATATAATAAGTACTGATAGTAATACAAAAGATCTCATAGACCCTAGCTATGTATATAGATAGCAGTTATTTTTGTAAACTTAGATTAAATGATGCCAATGACTTCTTCAGTGCAGATTATAAACATCATGTGTGATCTCTTTGATTTTCTGGGATAAAAAGTAGGTTACACTTATATCCATATCAAGAATGCAAGGTATCCCTGCACCAAACTATGTTAAAATCAGTTTAACGGATGGAGTGTGAAACCTGGTAGACAGATATGTAGATACACTTTTGCATTCATAATATTAGTTTGGATTGTTTTACCCATGAGAGACTTGGATTTTTGAACTTTGTCAATTGTCTTGTGTGAATGTTGCTAAGCGGACATAAGAGACTGATATTAGTGCTAAATCAATTGTACACAACTTTTAGATTTTATTCTTTTCTTTTATTATCTTAGTAATTAATTTATTGGAAATTGTGTATGTTTTTACAATAAGCTCCCAGAATACATTGATGTCTCTCAACAAGTTCAAAGTTATCATTAACATTGAAATATTCTACTACAATGTAAAGGATTATTTAAATGATAAGAAAGCTTTGGAATGAGTTGCTCAACAGCTTTGATACTTCTAATAAGTGATTTTTTGAAGTGGTGATAATACATAAAGAGTTTGTTATGGGCTCTCCTCAGACCTGAGACCTGGGCACTTTTGAAACCCTCATAGCTTTAGTTTTAAGGAGGTCAAAAGGAGTTCAGTAGTGTCTACTTTGAATAATTGATTTGAGTTTGAGTTTATAGTTCTAAAAATGGTTCTAATCATTTTATTTATTTATATTTATCCACAGGAAATATTGTGAATAGGGGTGCTTAGCATTTCTTTTAGATCTATCAATTTGTTTAGAAATGTATGTAATCCAGATATTATGTATAACTAGTTAAGCACTGTTATATTTTCAAACAGGTACACCACCCTTTGAGCAAAACTCTCTGTAATTTTTAGGTAGGACCAAACTATCCACATGAACCGCCCAAAGTGAAATGTGAAACAGCTGTGTACCACCCTAATATAGACTTGGAAGGCAATGTGTGCCTAAATATATTACGAGAAGACTGGAAACCAGTGCTCACAGTCAACTCTATAGTTTATGGATTGCAGTATTTATTCTTGGTTAGTATTATGATTTTAAATAGATTAATAGCTCAAGATACAATGTAAAGAATATGTAATGTAGAAAAAATAAGATTTATACTGTACCTACCCTCCTAATGTAGTTATAACAGTTCAGCTCAAAGTTTAAATTGCGTTTTTTGTTGATACCAAAAACGCTACTGTCACATGTAATTGAATTTTGCAAAAAACGTTTTGTAAAATATAAAAAAAGATCAATATTCAAGGTCATTTTTGTGGGTGTGTTACTAGGTGATGCCCGC
Source organism: Maniola jurtina (assembly GCF_905333055.1). Lineage (NCBI taxonomy): Eukaryota > Metazoa > Arthropoda > Insecta > Lepidoptera > Nymphalidae > Maniola > Maniola jurtina. The sequence goes on from NC_060032.1 coordinate 11,196,001, forward strand.
GACTTCGCCCACGTGGGAATACTTTTTGAACCCTCTGGGAACTCTTGGATTTTCCGGGACAAAAAGTATTATGTCCTTCCCCAGGATGCAAGTTATCTCTGTACCAAATTTCGTCAAAATCGGTTAAACTGATGGACCGTGAAAAGCTATTAAACAGAAAGATAGACACATTTTCAAATAGGCCTAATTATTTACCGCACTAAAATGGGTAACAGAAAACCGGCCAAGTGTGAGTCCGACTCGCACTCAGGTATTTTTTCCTACCTTTTGCATGATTAATCAAAAACTGTTATGCATAAAATAAATAGAAATCTGTTTTAGAATGTACAGGTAAAGTCCTTTCATATGATATCCCCACTTGGTATAGTTATTTTACTTTGATAATTGAAAATACTAATTATTTGTTTATGAACACATTTTAATTATTTTATTGTGATGTAACCACAAACTCAAGTTATTCGGATTTTTTCCTATTTGTGCTATAAAACCTGCCTACCTGCCTTTCATGATTCTAGGTCAACTGGAAGTATCCTATAGGTTTTTTCACAGACAGACAAACAGCAAAGTGATCCTATAAGGGTTCCATTTTTCCTTTAGAACAGATCCCTAAAAACATGTATGTATTTAAATTACAGGAACCAAACCCTGAAGACCCACTAAACAAAGAAGCTGCCGACGAACTCCAAAGCAACCGACGACTGTTCGAACAGCACGTACAAAGGGCGATGCGAGGCGGCTACGTCGGCTCCTCCTACTTCGAACGCTGCCTCAAATGATCACACGCTATTGTAAATTAATTCTCCCAATTCTATATAAATAAATTAATAAATCTCAATTCATTTTATATACTACATGGGAGTCTGATTGATTGACAAGTTTGCTTATTGTTGCTAATTTGGTTGAACAAGTCATTGTAGGGTTCCGTACCCGAAGGGTGCCAACGGGACCCTTCACTAAGACTCCAATGTCCGTCCGTCCGTCAGTCTGTCAGCGAGCTGTATCTCGTGAACTGTAATAGGTAGAGAGTTGAAATTTTCACAGATCGTGTAATTCTATTGCCACTAAACAACAAATACTAAAGATTTTAAAAATAACTACTGAAAATAAAAAAAATAAAAAAGTGTTATTTCTTGTATGATGGCACGGAACCCTTCGTGTGCGACTGCGACTTGCATTTGACCGATATTTTTGTTATTCAGATACAAGCTAGCTCTTGACTGCAACCTCACCTAGTGGTAAGTGATGATGCAGTCTTAGGTGGAAGCTGGCTAACCTGAAAGGTGTGTGGAAGTTTATATCAAACCCATACAAAGGTGTCTAACGCTAAATGGCTTGGCGGTAAAGCTTTGCTGGTAGGGTGGTAATTAGCCACGGCCGAAGTCTCCCATTAGACTAGACCAGAGAAAATTTAGAAATTATAAAATTCTAAATATCCGTTGCCGGGAATCGAACCCGGGACAGCGTTCACTACTGCATCAGGGAGGTAGTCTAAAAACAGTGCTATGTTGCCGCATTGTGAAAAGGAAGGCAGTATTTTTAGATTTGTTCATTAGTTCTAAATGCTTCATAAATCTTCATCCTTCCAAACGCTCTGCCTAGGACCTAGGTAGTAAAAGTAATGGAAGAATCTAAGGCGAGACAAAAGATCTTTGAAGCTTTTACTTGGAGGTGAAATAACTAGGAGCAATCTAATAGAGCTAAAAACAAGGCCAATGTACTTAGGAGATAATTCTTCTAAACTATTTTTCTAAGACTCAAGGTTTCAAAATGAGAAAACAGCTCAAGAAACTCTAGTAATCAAGGCATTGAAGATAAGGCATCTCCTAATATTATATTGGTAACTGCTATAGGGTAGGTATTGTTTTCCTTGGTATTTCATTTATGCAGCCCCTTTGTATTTGGTGATTTTTATTTCATCGATAGCAATAGGTGGCGCTGTGTTGAGCATAATATGGTATAACAGATATTATAACTTCACTTCAAAGTTCAACATTCCATATGGTTCAATACAAAACATAATCGTTTGCTGTATGAAATGAACTTGTCATTATATTGTAATTGATAAACTGGTTGATTAGGCAGCGTCCTATGTCGCCAAACGATAACTGGTGTAATGGTGGTGGGAATAGGGATTGGAGTCGCGGGGCTCGGTGGCTGCTGATGGTATCGGTGTCGGGTGGTGACTAGTGGCGTGAAGTGAGCGGCGAGCGTGAGTCAGTCGGTGAGAGCCAGCGCGCGGCACTCCGCGGTTCGCCAGTTTCGCACTCGCGTCAGTCTAGCCCCGTTCTCCACACGGCTCGCGCACACCGCCACGCTCGCACAGATTTCCCCGCGAGTAAAATCGTTCAAGGCAGCGCTGTTTCGACACGCCACTCGGTTGCGAAAGTCTCGCGATGATATACAAGTGAGAGCTCACATCGGACGCTAGGGTAACGCTCATCGCGGTGAGCCAGTTTAGTGGAGCGAAGACATTCAGTCGGCCAGGGACGGGGGGCGCGCGACGCCGACGGTCGCACACGCGGGAGCAACGATTCCTACGCATACTTATCGTGTGAGGGCCACGGAAACCAATTTTTAATGTGTCAAGTCAGTATAGCTTACTGCTGCTACGTCAGATCGCAGAGCGCTTCGAGCAGGAACTACAAGGTTATGCAGATGAGTTCTGAACGCTTCTACACCAGGGGTAATCAAAGGACCATTCATAACTTCAATAAACTTTAACGTTCGGTTGACTGTGTACTGAGTGCTTATCCGTATCGTATTCGTATCCTTCATTATCGTTCGGTGTCACGATCGCTAATTGCTAATTACCTACCCGGAGTCGAGTGATAAGGCGCCAGATTGGTGGACGAGTGTGACGATCGCAGATTGGCGCCAGCTGGCTTGCACGATGGCGACCGCGCTCGACGAGACGTTGCTGTCGCGCTGCGAGATCCCCATCATCGACCTGGCTCACATAGGTAAGAAGCGAAAGCAGCCCTTGTATACCTACCATAGCAATGCCTCCATACTGCAAGGCAATAAAAACTCCACAGCCAAAATTTCAGGTAGCATCAGAAACTATCCTGTTTCAAATGCTTACAATACCAACGGTCGATATACGCTTAAGTATTTAAGATTTCTTTGATATTCACAAAGGACCGGAAAGTTTACCTGCGTGCATCTCAGATTATAGGTAGTCGACTGAGTCGACAGCTGTACGAATTTTGGAAGGCCATTGTTACCCGAAAAATAACTCGAGATCGTTCATCGACAAGTTCAAAGACCCAACTCAGGAACATCGTTCAACTCGGTTCATCCACCTGATATTGCTAATCGAACATTTTGCCAATAAGTAGGTACACAGGTTCAGTATTATGATAAGTACAATTATGATGGTGTGTAGCCATCTTAAAATAAATATATGATCAAATCGTGTGTAGTCCCCATTATTTATTTACACATAGGACGCTAGTGAGTGTCGTGAGTCAATCAACGAATCTTATCGTCAATAGGTTCAGGGAAGTAGAACAAAGCTTAAGTTTATGATAGCCAATATAAAAATAAACCACCGGCGACTGTGTCAAAGGAAACAAGCACTTGAAATTATACTACCTATATCCTTCAAAGATATCAAAGAAACGAAAACAAAGGTTGTTCTTTACCCAAAGTGCCCGAATGCAATACTTGCAGGTACCTACCTACCATTGTATTTTTTAATCTGCCAACATTTTTTTTAAACAATAATACCTATTATGATGACAGAGCTTACGTATAGTGAAACGTTATAAAAATGTAGACGATACATTCTTCGTGCAAGAATTCCTAATTGTATCGCCTATGTATTTGCTTACACTTTAGTTACGAGCGCCTTGTTATGTACAAACCTAAATAGACGGTTTTTTTTTTAATTATCACGTTTTGCCGTTTAATAGAAAGAGAAACTTACCTAGAACAATAAAATACGAAAACGCCTACTGGGCATACTCGTAGTAGATTGAACAATCTGTTCCTTCGTTAATACTTTCAGATTTAATTCCAATGTAATAATCCGATAACATAAACGATATAAACAAATCCAAACTTGGCAGCGAGATTTTTTCAACGCAAATAATAATTATAATGAAATTGATAAGTGTGTATTTCAAAATGTTTTTCAAGAATTTGTTCCAACACACGGTAATGTAAACGAATACAGGATAGAGGCCATATTATAAGGCCATTATACCTGAGGAAACGAAGACAATTCAAACGCAGTAGACAGAAAAAAAGAAGTTAGGTAAGCACAGGGCAACGGCCGGGCGGGCTTTTGTAGCCCCCGGTTCTTGCACGCAATACATTAAATCGCCATCTGCCAGCGGATTCCCTGTTCCTGTTACCAACCTCATTATGTTCTGTTCTGAATGACAATATAAACGGCCCTTTCGGGTAAAGGAACATTTCGATGTTACCTTTTAACAGGGCTCTCTCCGTCACTCGTTTCATACAATCGTAGTTCCATTTTCATTTGAATATTAAGCAACCAAAGTCCATGAAATTTTGCAGACATATTCTACCAGCCAAGTGCAAGTCGGGCTTCGTCCTATTAGGGTTCCATACATTATTATGATTTGGTCACAGCTTACAAATTACTTTATGAATTCAGTTGGTCGACCCGTGACACGCGGACAGACTGACACAGCAGAGTGATATTGAGAGGGGTCCCTTTGAATACGGAACCCCTAAAAATACATCAGCTCCTCTAACAGGTTCCCGCCTTCAAACTTCAAATTAAGTTCAACAGCCTATTCATTTCACGAAGACAAGAAACTTTCTAATTTGGTAAAAACGTAATGCTTTATATGCGTTTAATATTTGCGATGAAGCACTTGATAATCTATTTCTCACTAAACGACGTCATTCGTATCTATAGTTTATTTAATTGCTACACAAAAATAACATTAATAACGAAGGCTGTTCTTATAATATTTTTCATGAAATGACGTAACTAGTGCTGAGTTAGTTTAGTTTATTTAATTGCTATACAAAATTAATGAAGACTGTTGCTTACGTCAACTTAAAACTAGAATGAAATAGGTACTTAGTCTAGCCTGCTTTTTTTATTTCATAAACCTGTATTCATTATTATCATTAGTTTATAACGACCGTTTCTCAATAAGACGATATAAAAAACAGTAGTTTGATAGGTAGGTACCTACTAGGTAAAAAGTAGGATGTTTTAATGAAACAATGCTCAAAGTTCAGCGTGCAGTTTTACGAAAATAACTTGCCTATAGCAACCCCTGGTGCCTATTGGTACCATACTTGTTTATTTGAAACTGCATATTTGGTAAACTATGTATAACTTTCAATCTGTGATAGCCTATAGGTTAGGACGTGCGCCTCTTAATCGGAGGTCGGGGGTTCGATCCCAGACACGCACCTCTACCTTTTCGGAGTTATGTGCCTGCATGCCTGAGAGTTCTACATAATGTTCTCAATGGTATGTGAAGTCTGTACTTGGCCAGTGTGGTAGACCCTTCTCAATCTGAGAGGAGACTCCGTGCTCTGTAGTGAGCCGGCGATGGGTTGATCATGATGAATAACTTTCAATACTATCTGCGAGACGAGAAGATGACTACTTGGAAAGGAACATAAGGAAAGGTAGCGCCTACGGGGCTTCACCTTACACGCATCATAACCTTTAACATAAATCGTCACGTTAGCCTTTTCCCCAACCGTCGAAGGTCACTTAATTTGAAATTGATAAGTTCAGTACAGACTACAGAGGCAGTCAAACTCGTATTGCAAAACCGCGCTATCCATCGAAGGCGCTATCGATAAATAATCCATACTAATATTATAAATGCGAAAGTGTGTCTGTCTGTCTGCCACCTTTCCACGGCCCAAAAGTGTAACCGATTCTGACGAAATTTGGTACAAGGTTAGCTTATATCCTGGGGACGGACATAGGCTACTTTTTATCCCGGAAAATCAAAGAGTTCCCGCGGGATTCTTAAAGACTCATCCACTTAACCGATTTGTATGAAATTTGGTACCGAAGTATCCTTGCGTCCCTGTAATCGAAATAGGCAACTTTTTTTACCGGAAAATCCGGTAAAAAAAGTTACCGGGAACTATTTCCCACGGGATCTTTAATAACCTAAATCCACGCGGACGAAGTCGCGGGCATCCTCTAGTATATTATAACAATACAGCATAAGGTCAGACTCCCACTTGATAAATAATTTTTAAGTCGTTTCATTTGACGTCACACTGTCGTTTTTCATTCCCTATCTTAGGCAACTTTACTATAATCTTAGCATTATGTTACAAAATTATAATAAATCACACTAAAATATTTATAACCGCCCCAACCTACCTATTGGTAGAGTTGGGGTAACACGTAACTTTGCGGGAAATGTACTTACCTATTATCGCACTAAGTGATACTTAATAATCTTCTATCTAATTAATATTATATTAAACCGCGATTTATGTTTGGACTACATAAAAAATTACTCACCCAATTTTCAAAAATCTGTAAACCAAATGAGAATCAACTAATCTTAAGGCTGTTTTACGCCGGAGCAAGATGAATGACGATGCGGCAAGGCAAGCTACAAATGGAAATATTAATTTTGCGGCCTTCTACATTGAGAATTGCAATATGTACATATTTACGGTGCAACAAATTGCTGATGATTCCTGGCATACCCTTGGCATGCCGCAAAGTCGCACTATGTTATTCTGGCATAAATGAAGCTTTAGTAGTTTTTAACATACCTACTAGGTACCTACGGATTAATTAATCTATAAAAGATTGTTTAAAACAATAAACATGTCAGAAAGTATTAAATTTGAGCATCCTCGTTCATTCGGTAAATATTTACATTCCTCGTTAGATTTGTTTACTATAATTTTATTAGGGTTATGGTTATGTCTTGAACTATCATAGTAAACTGAATACGTTGAGTGTTTATCACCCAGCATGTTCGGCGAAAAATAAGGACAATTTCCATGTTGCATAGACGCAGGCGTTACTTAGCGGAGGTCCATGATGTACACGGAACCAAAAGCTTAATTTGCTATAATCCACTGAAACTCATGTCCCGGGTTGAAACAGACAAATCCGTATGGTGCAGCATGTGATATGTACCGCCCGCCTAGATCATAATATTTATATAGGTACCTTCCTAAAACCAATTTGACTTTATTGTCAAAACCGTTAAGCGGAATTTACATTACTTTCACTTTCGTAATGCATGCATTACGAATTTTAGGTACACGTGATAATGAAATTAATGTCGTGCCACTAATTTCGTAATGTAAATTCCGCTTTATTGTAGTTCGACGACCGCCGTTCCTCATATAAAAAGGGGTTTCCCAAGAGAGGCATCTTACGCGCATGGGCGATAAAATTTCTTTAAGCATATATTTAAATCCTTATACGAGTAGGTACTTATCTACCAGTGTAAACTGTATACAAAGGATGTCAAGTATAACACGAATGGAATAAATGTGGGTCATTCGTCTCGACGCGGTTGTGCTGTGACCGTTCAATTAACACAAAATTGCATCGAGGTCACGACATAGAAGTTCTCTATACGAAATACTCTGCACGTGGAATACCAGCTTTGCCGAATTTCAAACCATGGTCAGAGTAAACTAGAATGAGGGAACCAGGAGGGAACTCTCGGTTTTGATCCTGAATCGGCATCCGTCAAATATTAGGCTAGGGGCGACGTAAAATCTAAGAAAAATAGTCGTTTCATAGCCTAAAATCTTGGATGAATCAAGCCTAAAATGTAGTGACGCCCCTGCCAATGACGTCGAAGCCTAAACGTTTTGATCATAGATCATAGATATGTATTTGATACAAGTTCCTTTTTTGAAAATCGCGTAACTACGAGTAGGTATGTCATCTGCCAAAATGGGACTGCAATAAACGAGTCAACGAGCAATTTGCGAATTAACAAATAATAATATCTGGAACTGATTAACAGTATGAGCCTTTTAGTTTGATTAACTAATCTGGATAATCAGTTACTTTAATAATTTTAATTAAATAAAGTATTACCTACTATAGTATACTACACCTACTATATGTAGTATAAGTAGGTGTAGTCGCCAAACCCGAAAGAAAGGGTTTTAGCCCCACTTTCACCAGTGGCAAGGAGCAAAGTCCGGTAGTTGTTACTTACCTACTCTCTCAAAAGGAGACAGCTTACCAGTTATCGCATCGATATCTTATTTTAACCCACTTCAAAAAAAGGAGGAGGTTCTCAATACGACTGTATGTTTTTTTTTGTACCTATGTTTGTTATGCGATTACTCCGCCAATCATCTTAGTTTTCATCTAAGTTTCATCTAATAACTCAACGGTTTATTTATAGGCGGGCAAAAAATGGAATAGACGTAGGGTTTTACATTTAATATTACACTGAGCTTAAAATACATTCTTAGCAATAGAGCCAATAGTGCGTGAAATAGATTGTATTTTGATTCGTGTCACTATGTCCACACAACGAACAATTTAACGAAATAGCGACCTCTTAAAATCCACGTCTAACAAACTCGCTATATAATAACTTTTACTTCAGCAGTAAATAGCGGCTCTGAAAATTACCTGATAAAAAAACTCGAGGTTCTTTCAGTGCGGGTCAGACTCGCGCACCGAGGGTTCCGTACTCGGGTATTTTTCCCGACATTTTGCTCGATAAATCAAAAATCATTATGCTTCCTTTACTTGTCCTATAAAATCCTACCTGGCAAATTTTATGATTCTAGGTCAACGGGTAGTAAAAAGTACCCTGTAGGTTTTCTTGACAGGCACGACAGGCGGACCGAACGACAGATAGACAGACAACAAAGTAATCCTCTAAGGGTTCCGTTTTTCCTTTTGAGGTACGGAACCCTAAAAAAGAACCGATTCATTTTATATCAGGTTGAACAATGCAGGCAGGAAATCTATTTTAAAGGCAGCAACCTACTTTAGAATACCTAAGTGATCTATTTTGGCAGTCCTTTGTTTTGACGCGTGAGCAATGTGCGTGTCGCTTAGTCATAGCTAATTCCTTTGTTTGAACTTTGAATTTAAATTGTGATATGGGCAAGTGGCAACACAGGCAATTCATTTTCAGCTCTTTGATATTGATGTCGGTAGAGCCATGGAGCCCATAGTTAATTAATTATTATGTTGTATTAGTTTTAACTTGTAACAGAATTAAAGCCTTATCAACGATTATAAGGGCGGGAATACAAAAGATTACAAGAGTTTAAATCTCGTCCGTTGACCTATTCGTAGATATACTTATCCACCTTCAGCTCTAGACTTGTTTTATTAGTAGAGAAAAATTTTAGCCATCTAATATTAATCATTTAAAGAATTTTTCAAATTTAAAAAATAGCCTTGAGTATTCTAACATTTACCAGTTCTTCTCAGATGAACAAAATAGTCTGTCTCGATTGTCATTTTTTGTAACGTACCGTCTTGAGTCTTGAGTCTTGACCCCACGTCTCTGGTTGTATGGATGATTAACTTTTATAGTTCTCGTTACGCTCTACATCAATATTATAATGGCAGCATCATGCTATGATGCGATAAAATATCTATCCAAGAAGCTGCAGTCAGTAGTCAGTACAAGGATTACCTACGTTTTTAACTAACCTTCATCAATATCATCAACCCATCGCCGCGCCGGTTCACTACTGAGTACTGGTCTCCTCTCAGAATGAGAAGGGCTTGGCCATAGTCTGCCACACTGGCCAAGTGCCGGGCTTCATTCACATTTGAGAACATTTTGGAGAACTCTCAGGCATGCAGGTTTGTCGCAGTCTTTTCGGGGATTGAACCCCGGAGCTCACCTCCCTACTAGGTACGAGGCCGACTTCTTAACCACTAGGCTATCACCACTTCGAAGCACTCCCCCGACCAACCTTCATAGTCCTCTAAAATCTTAGCAGCTGTCTCCTTACGCAGCAGATTTGTAAAAAAATAGCCAACAAGAATGACTAGAATAGTGATTACTAACTATAATACTTACTTCGATTATAATGTAGAAGCTTGTTGGGATCCTTCTTAATCTTCTCGTTCGGTATATACCTACTAGGTACTGTTAGTCGCGTCATTCGCAACTGAAATCGGATATGTGCTGGCGCTTCCGCGAAATGGTCTCATTTATATTATACCTATTCTTTTTTATCTGTGGCCACTTCCCAACTCGGTTAGTAGGTCGGCGAATTTACGAACGAAACGTAATGTAAAAATCTTGTAAAAAAAAAAGTAAAATTTGCCACGTTATCAATGCAGTAAGGAAAATGTGACTGTGCCTTCATTCCGTAGGAGTATGTTGTCAAATGTCAACTTGTTGGCGCCACAATTTACTCATCCTTTGGGTCAAAACAAAAAGTCTACAGATTTCTTTGTTTCAACTTAATCATACAAAAAATCCAAATAAGTACCAATTCGATGCATTAGACTCGATAGATCGCGGCACCCGAAGAATTATTGGTGATCAATCATTTGCACAGGACGAAATTGTTCAGTTTATAGCACCGAGCGACGCCATACAATTTGGTCGGTCTTTTTTATCGGATATACTTTGGAGAGTGTGCTCAGGAACTTCATAAGCTTCCTTCTCCTTCGCCGCTCTACCACAATATCCTATGTGGCCGACATCCAATCTACTCCTACGAAACGTTTTTGCTCTTCGTTTGAGGTGTGGAATGCCTTTCCGGCGTCCGTGTTTCTCAATAACTTACTTGTTACTCAATATTCTGACTATAAAGGAATTTCATACACAAGAACAAGTAAAGATCCTATCACGGCTCGTACACGTGCCTCTAATAAAACGCCGATAAATCATATTCAGCTATGATTAAGCCAATATGTCGCTCACTGCACAAGTGCAACGAATCAACTACGGCTACTTATGATTAGGTACCTACGCATTTTAATTAAAAAATTGTTTCGACTGTTTACGAATCGACGGACGTAGACGAATATATACCTACCTAAGTTAACTTGAATATGTATATAAGATTATTATTTAACTTTATCCCTAGGTATAACCACTAACACTCAAATCAGAGGCCAACTTGTGGATCTATACTCTAAAATCGAGACTATTCCACATTGTTTATTCATGTCAATTTGATCATCTTGGTGGCGACCTACGATTGAAGAGAGAGGGTAGAGTCATAACTAATCACTAACTTTACAAAAAGTCGATATTAAAAGTTCATAAACGTAATATTTCTGGAAACTGCGGGATTTTCCCAAAATAATAATATTCTCAGTACTCGCATTTGCTTACGTCATGACGTACCTTCGGCGGAAATCACAAATGCAGCCATTCGTATCTTCTCGTATCATCTTAAACATTTGGCTGGTTGAAACTTTGTGTAGGTGATGGACATCACACGTCAATCGCACGCGTGGAGAACAATAGCGCACATGTGGTGTGTTCGTGCTAGAACTTCTGCAAACATGGAATTGCGCAAATTGCCGTCGTTATAATATTTAAGTTGGACTTATAAGGCACGTATAACGATGTCGGTATTGATAGCTCCATTTTAAGCCAGAACACACTTGACGGAGTCTTTTGTAGCCATCATTATTTAGGGTGATATGAGTTTCATACCATGCATAAGAATTAATATTTTAATAAGCCGTACCTATATGTAATTGTATCAAATTATTCCTATACCCCATCATATCAGCCTGCGGACCTCCGATGTAGAGCATAGGCCTTACCTACCTAGTGAGCCCCACCTTACCCTATTCCCAGCCTTCCTCATTCAGCCGCATCCAGCACGAGAAAAGAGAGCTTTATATCGTCAATCCATCGTATTAGTACGAGTACTATTTTTCTAATGGCTTCCTCGTTGTACCCACTTGAGAATCTGGCCAAGGTGTCACTTGGAACAATTATTTCGATACCAACATTTTCAACAATTAGTCGGGACAAAATATTAATTGAACAATACGACATTATACCTTTGTTTTGTCTATTTATATCTACTCCCTACGTATGAATGGACAAAATAAAGGTAAAATGTATATTAAGTCACTTTAAAGTAAAATTGTTTCCAGTTTTTTTTTTCTGTCCTAATATAATTTCACTTGCTTGTGAGTAAATTATTATTTTAGATCCTACCTTGCTAATTTAATTAAACCATTCAGAACCAAAATTGACTTCAGACTACCTGTTGAGGACAGTAGCTTGTTTTATTTGGGCCGTTGCAAATAATAATCGCTCGACTGAAGAGACTCTAGTTGGGTACTACGAAATTTTCATTTTAGTTGAAATAACTATGCGGTATTTATTTTATCAAATATTTAGAAATGATTAGGCACTTGACGTAGTGGTTGTGATAATAAAATAATAACCACGGCATACGAGTAATTTATTGGAATAATTTATAGATAATAATAAGATATGAAGTGATGAAATGTATTTGTATATTAAACAAACTAAGGTAAATAGGTACGATTTGTATGATTTGCAATGACGGACGTGGAATATACAACAACTTCGAATAGACAATAGACTGTTAAAATTAGACACTTGTAAGTATCTATCTGGGAACAATTATTAATCTATGTATAGGTATTTCTTCACTCATTTGTCTTAGATAATATTTCTCAATATTATGACTGTTGCTCTTTTGTAACAGTCGTCTTTTCCTTGACTCTAATTTTTTTTATAAACATGGCTACGATAGACTACCTTATGCATTTCTGAACTTTTTACATGCACGTGGTCAGTTTCTTTTAACTAACTACCAAGGTATCTACCTGCCTAAACCTTCTTTAAACTTACCTACAGCCTAATCTTAGTAGCTAAATTTTAGTAGGGGTAGCTCCAATAACATTTATTATAAGTAGATATACGATCATTATTAACCCATTATAGCCTGAATTATTTTAAGGTCTCAGAATTGAGTTTTTCATTGATATGTTGTTATTATGGACCCTATTAGTCAGATCTAATCATCAGAATTTTGGTGCAAGTCTTACTTCTGGAAATAACCATGGATGCTGCATGGCACCGCTAGGCTCCTACCGTGTCTTTTCAAATGTCTCATAAATTTCTTATAACTGATTGTTAGCAAAATGTTCTACCACAGTTTGATAAGAATTATTAAGGTATTAACTCTTGTATAGTTCAAGGTTCAAAATTGATTAAAAGATCCTATATATTACATGAACATTTACATATATTTCCAAAAAATTATATATTATTTGTAGGAAGCTTGTAGGTTGCAGGGTGCACAGAGCCCCGCGATGCATTTATTGCACTGTAATCTAGTCTGACTGACAATACTGTTACCCACACTTGCGACATGACTCGCTGGGTACCAATAAATGATTTTTGCTATTACATATGCTGTCAGACCCGATTGCCAGTATTTTTTAGATGTTTTTGCTTTGTGTTTGAAGCTGATAGACGGCCACCACGTAGTGGCGTATTTTTTAACTGAAATAGGTATGAACAGATGTAGAGCCTAGCACCACTTCACATCTAGCATTGAGTTTCCGACCAGTGGGATTATTTATGAAACCACCCTCATCTTTGTCAGATGGGATTATAGGGTCTGGAGCTTCAATTTATAGCAATTGAGGCTTGAGTTCATGGTCTTCTTCTAGAATAGCAAGTGCCTCATGTAATGTACAATCTCCAATGAAACAAAAAAGCCATTACATAAGGAATAACCAAAGAAAAGACATAAATTAGATTTTTAGTATACATAATAAAAAGACAACATAATGACCTAGCGGTGCCGTACGGCATCCATATCTTTTAACATGCTATAATCCAAACAATAAAACAAAATACGACAGTTTTATGATATGAACAAGTCAATGCAAGGTTTGGCATCAAGTATAAATGCATAAAAGTATTACATTACTCAAAATAAAAAAATTATGATCCCCTTACTGGAATGTTGCATCCATTATTGGCAGCAATTTCACATCACTGATTTACAGGTGCTCGTGCAGGTCACAAAAAGCTTATGGGACAAAACAAAGTAAATGGAGTAATGGCTATTTCCTTCTAGTATGGCATTGACAACACACCACTTGACTTCACCTCTTATTACAAGGACAGGGCCCGACAATTTAAACATACGAAATTGGGTGCCATATGGCACCGCTAGGCTATAATGGGTTAACATAGTAACTACCACTGCGTAGGTAAATATAATCTTGTCCCTGGTGACTAGAGTGATAGTAATAGAACTTGATTACATAGAAGCCACCAAAATGACGCAATCATCAGTTGGCCTATTTGGCAAATACTGACATTTTCGATGGACAGCTACCAAATAAAATAGTCATCACTTGTTTTGTAATACATAAGTATTATATCACTACACTAAAGAAATATTTACCTGCAGATTACGGTACAAAATATGAAAATTATTTATAGGTTGATAGGTACTTATTATGAAATAGATACTTAAAAGTTATATTATTTGTTTTATTTTTTCATAGTTACCTAAACCTAGTTAAAATTTTATTTAAAACCAAACATCTCATATCAAAGTTCTCAATCAAATAGGTACATACCAATACCTAATTTATGCTAAAACTTTAAAAATGATGGTAGAATATGTCCTCAATGAAACCGGATTATTGCTAAGACACGCATACCTATTCATTTAAGTTATTATTTACCAGAAATAAATAGACAATGTTGTACTTCTAAGAAATTATTCTCCAAAGGTTCTAAACTTAGACTGAACAAACGAGCCTGTCCGTTATACCCGTTCATCGAGTTTAATGCAAGCCACACACGTATCAGTCCACTTGACAGCTTGTTTAGGAAAACCTCATGTTAGTCTGGTAGTGTAGGCAGTACTCAGTAGGCATACTAGTGTAGAAAACCTCGCATACTAATAACTAGTGTGTAGACGCACTAATGTGTAGTAAACCTCGAACTAGCGTGTAGAAAACCTCGTACTAGTAATAACTAGTGTGTAGGTACACTAGAATATAGTAGACCTCGAATGTAGAAGAAGAATGTAGTGTAGGCACACTAGTGTGTAAGTACTCTAGTATGTAGAAAACCTAAGATTAGGTAGATAAACCTAAGATTTTTACCCTCTTTAACTGGGGCGCAGGTCAAAATTATTTTCGATTTAGTTTCGATTGCATGTTCAGTTAAAAATTAAAATAGCACGCGTATAAGTTATATAAACATACACATGCAAACTTTTGCCTTTATAATATTATAGCGTGATAGGTCTGATATTATACCTGCTCAAGTCAACTTGAACGGCTGCGCATGCGCACGCAGGCTTGCCATATGTAGGTAAACCTGAACGTGTGTAGCTCGCTTAAGGCTCCTTCCACGTAAGCCATATTCAAAACCTTGCACGTTTAAACCTTGCATATTATCCGCATAAGTATCAAGACTATCCACAAGTAGGCGCGTGTTCATCTGTTTTCACCTTCTAACGACCATGTCCTCATCCTATAAAGACATGACATTTTAGCACTCTTTAGGTTTCTTTGTACGTAAGTGTTAAATGTTTAAACGGAGTGTGAAAATAATATACCCAAATGGAAGTTATCCTTAAATTAAAAATTTATAACACCCCCGACAAGTGAAGGTTACAGTAACTAAAAAGAGCTGATAACTTTTAAACGGCTGAACCGATTTTCTTGGATTATAGCTAAGAACACTCTCGGATCAAGCCACCTTTCAAACAAAAAAACTAAATTAAAATAGTTTAGGAGCTACGATGCCACAGACAGATACACACGTCTAACTTATAACACCCCTCTTTTTGGGTCGGGACCCAACCTAGACCTACGCACAAATATGCACTGTGCAGACTTTGCTATAAGCAAACGAAAGAGAATGGCACCTCTTAAATAGATTTCACTTTTCATCCTTGTCAATTGCCTTGATATCCGATAGGTAGCTCTTTATTTCTTTTTTTCATTGTTAGAAATATCTATACTTTCGAAAATGAAACTGTGAGCATGGAGATGGTAATCATTTTAAAAGATTGCATCCATTGAGTCAATAATGCTAACGAATGAACGAACAGCTTTTTACCGTTGCTTGTGAAGTGGGTAGGTAGGCAAGAGCTTCAAAGTAGGATAAATTCAAAGAAAAGAGGTAAGTAGTTAGATATAATCACTAGATAAAAGATATCTAGTATCTGTATCTAAATATCTATGTAATGTAGGTATTTTGGAAGTGTGGAGACTGCGGGCCGGGTTAAACCACTATCGCAATCACAAGCCATTGGAAAGATATGGATGCATGTTATTTAAATATACCGATGGTTATTATAATATATTATGATGAATAATAAATGGTTGAAATTGCATAATATAAGTATCTAAGTACATTTAAGTAGATACTGATAGGTACATTATACAGAGGTAATTAACAGGGCTCTCTCCGTCACTTACTCCATACAATCGCAGTTCCAATTTCATTTTAATATTAAATTTTGCACATATTTTCTAGAAACTAATATCTATGCCTGTGGTGTTTTAGATTTTTCTAAAAATATGTAGTTTTAAAATTGTAGGGGCTCAAACATTTGTATGTAAATTTTTAAGACCGCGTAACATTGAAACCGAATATTTTAACAGAAATCTGGACAACCACAGGCATAGATATTAGTTTCTAGAATATGTCTGCAAAATTTCATGGACTTTGGTTGCTTACTATTCAAATGAAATTGGAACTACGTTTGTATGAAGCGAGTGACTGAGAGACCCCTCTTAATAATGAATATAGGTTCTCAATTCATTTAAGTGTTGTTGAAGTAGACACTTGTAAGTTTCTGCTATTTAAGAAACTAATCCACCTAAATAAGTCTTTACCTAGGTATATTATTCTTAGATAGGTATTTTATGTATTTTATTTATATAGGCATAGTTAATCGAATAAAATTAATCTTCACGTTAGATGTGATGTAATGGTTTCCGCGTAAATGAACATTCAAACATTCCGTGAACATTTAAAACCTACAGTGCCTAATAAATACGTACCTACTTGTGTGAGTGCCTAGACAAATTAGGTTTTTCCAAGAACTTTTGATTACACCAAACCTATATAAAACAGTTTTCCTGTTTTAATACCTATAGTCTAATTGCATGAGTAGCACGTTTAACTCTATTGTAATTACTTTGGTATTTTTTGTAGTAGGTAGGTAGTTAATATAATATGTATTACCAATATATTTTATTACGTACTTAAATCTTTGGGTATTAGAGCTACGAGCAGATAGGATTAGGTAGGTATATACCCAGTTTATTTAAAAAAAACATGGCATAAATGACGTCACTCAAACACCTAGGATTAGAATTTAAGCGGCTTGCCTACTGTGAAAACGATATTCTGATAAGGATTTCTAATACCGGAGTCGTAGCTACTTTATGGTCTGCTTATTATACCTATGTCACTTCTGGTCCGGAGTTGACAATAACTAAGAAGCACTAGCGATATTGAAACGTTAATCGTTAATGTCTTTAATACAGTTATATAAAATCTATTTCTATGTAATAAAAAATAATAGAATAAATAGTTTCAATTTAAAGTCCATGATTACACAATTTTAAGACAAAAAATTCCTCAGGGTCATAAAAATTGTGCATATTACACCATTTAAATAGTCCAGTATTAAATCGTTATTGATTGTCGTGTCGATATTGATTTATTGAACCCTGAAAAGGTAACAGACAGACAGACATCCCGATGCCTTATATTTTTTACTTGTGTATAGAGCATAGATTTATCTTAATCTAAAGAATATCTAGAGTGTATTTTAAAATCCTAAAGTTAAATGAGCCGGAACGAAAATCGAAATTTCGATAAGAAAATCACGTTGTCACACGTGTTCGACGTCGTAAATCGGAGATTGTGAAGAACGTCAAGAATGTACACAATATTCCAACAATGCTATTGGTAATTACCTACTTCTGTAATTAAAAATGCTTGCAAATTATGATTGATGAATTCCAGAACAATAATAACAATAGTCGCATGATACTAAGACTGAATTAATAAAAAACCGATCAAGTGCAAATCGGACTCGCACACGATGGGTTCCGTACCAAGTTTATGTACCTATAGCTGCCATTTTGAAATTTTAGTATTTCTTTTTACAGTGACAATAAAAATACACATTATGTGAATACTTTAACCCACTAGCTATTACCACACTATTACGGTTCATGAGATACAGCTCACGATAGATGACAGACAGACTGACGGACCCACAGCGGAGACTTCGAAATAGGCTCACGTTGGTTGGCAGTTGGCACCCTTCGAGTACGGGCTGGAGCCCTGAAAAGTGAATATTACAATAACTTATGTACTAGTTAGGCCCTATCGATCTATCGGAAATAGACTAGTCGTAAAGAAGTCGGCCTATTCAGGGTTTCGGGATTCGATTCCGGGCACGCATTTCTAACTTTTCAGTTATTTTTGTATTTATAAAAACTTTGTATTGAGTTATATGTGATTATTATCATCACCTACGAAGTTATGTGAAGGTATCATCCATTGAGTTCGAATCCCGATAGGTAGATAAAATTTGGTAGGTATTCCTAACCCTATTCCGGCAATGTTCCTTTAAATATATCGCTCCACATCTATACTTTTCTTTGGTTGAAGGAAAAAGTTATGTGGTATCAAGTTGTTTTTCATTTTATATTTCGGAAATTCCAAAGATGACTCTCTATAAATAAATTTTCTTTTCTACTTCCTCAATGTCCCGAATACCGATGACAAACTGCATTTTAAATCTTTAGTCATCAAATGACTAAAAATTTAAAAATCTTGTAATCTGATTCGACGATTCCAATTTGCAACACACTTAAATTTTTCCTTATGTAGGTACTGTAACACTTTAAATGTTATGTCTAGAACGTTTTTAATGGTTTTTGAGATTGCATAAAACTACTCTTTGAACTAAGTACCTACCTAGGTATATACAGGATGTAATTAGAGCGCCAGCAAAAACGAAGACAGGTGATAGTACTAACGATCACAGATACCACAATAAGAAATGCGAAAAAATAAATTTAAATCCTGTATTTTTTAAGTTTGTAATGTATTGCAAATAAAACATCAGACTGACGCTAGAGGTCAACGAACGTTGTGTAGATATTGTGCCGCGAAATCAAGGCCGCATCGTAAGCGGGACATTGACCCCAAGTTTTGCACGCTTTGCATTACTGGTTTTAAAAATACTAAATCACTAACTACAAGACGTATGTAAGAAAAATGGTGATTGATAAGGTAGTACGATAATCTAGCTAGTTTTTGCTGGCGTTCTAAAATTTTTTAGGTACATCCTGCGTGTAGGAACATAGCTTTTGATTAATACTTTGCATCATTGCAAAAATTTAGATAGGTGAAATATTTTTCTATCCATCCAAGACCCATAGAAACAACGGAAAAATGCGCCTTTTGCGGGTTTTTTTGCGGATCTTGCAGGTCGATCACCTTTACACGAAAACTTAACGTTTCAAAAGTAAAGGTACCTAATAGGTACCTAAATGATTAATTCACAATCTAATTCTTAACAATAGGCCCAGCTTCACACACCGTCATAAAGATATCAGGTTAACAAATTGTGACGAACAGCCTTCTAAAATGCATTAACTCAATTAAGTCACCTCGTGACCCAGTTCCATATTACATATCTGTTGTATCTGTACACGCATCACCTCGTTTCTAAATGTTAATTCGTTAGAATTTAAATAGGAATACCTAAGTACGGAGTTTTTTTTAATGTTCTTTATTTGAGGATATTTTTCCTTTCGGAGTCTGTCACTCCGTAAGGCATCTGCATTTATGACAACATCTACTTTCGTAATTTTTTGTATAACCGTAACAGAGCCCTAGCCTCATCCGACAGTGGTTGGTATAGGGCACCGTTACAGCCGCCGATCTGGCGAAGAATGGGAAATCGGGTGAATATCTCTCATCTCTCCGCCTCGTTACGAACACATTCCATTCATAAATGGTGTACGTCCTCCGGTAAGTACGGAGTTCTCAAAGGTGTAAACTGTAAATTCTGAATCCGCACATGACCAGCGTGGTTGACTATGAGCTTACAACCTTCTCATTCTGAGAGGAGAGCTGTGCTCTGTATTAAGCAAACGATTACTTGTGATGATGATGAAGTAGAGTAGGTTTAAGTATTTCAGGTCACGATGATGACCATGCATACTTGACGATACATGACTAGTCTATGGACGCCCGCGCCACTTCTAGTCCGCTGCAAACATGCTGCATACTTGATCGTGTATAGCCAGCGTAATAGGTAGAGGGTTGAAATTTTCACAGAATGTGTAACCGCTATTGCCGCTATAACAATAAATAATAATAAAAAACAAAACGACGCCACGTTAAAAAAAAACTTGTATGATACAATGGTAGCGAATCGTTCGTGTGCGAGTCCGGCACGCAATTGACCGATTTTTATGTTATTGCATAGTTTTTTTTATTATTATGTATTCAGTTGTAAATACAATACCTACCTATACGTGCAAAAAAACTGCACTGTCATGCTCATGCAGTCATGCTTATACCATAAAAACCCCATCAGCCAATAGGTAGGTACAGTTTTCCTGTTAAATTAGTATAACTTATGTATATGTATGTACCTACCTTTTCGAATTAAAACTGCATTTTAACACGACTTTTCCTTAAGCCTTAAGCGAAACATATTTGTGTACCTATCTATACCTACCTGTATTTAGGTATACTCACATTTTTAAGTAAACCTTGCATTAAAGCTGCTACCTGCTTGGAAATGGAAATACAGCTAATAAGTCGATGCTAATGATGCTAATTTGATAATTCATGATCTTCCTGAATCATCATTCTGACTGACATGAAGACGAAAGTGGGCTTACATCACTTTCGCAGAAAAGTTAATTAAAATTCGAGTAATAGTAATTCAGTTCATAGAGTTCATACTATCAAAAACTAGAGCAGCAATCCCGCAAATTGAACTCGATAAGTGCACTGATTCACCAGTCGTAGTTAGGCATTATAGTGCGCTTGACTTGCTTTAAATCTGGCAATAAAATTGCTATTTCTAATGCTACGGTAATTTAAACAAGATAAAAGAGATTCTTTAGGGATTCCTGTACATGAAGCCGGAACCGTACCGGCACCGGACCGTAAGTTAGTGTGAACAAATGAGAATCGCATATAATATTATCTATCGCCGCACCGTTGCTGCGTCGCCGCCACACCGGCAGTACGCCGTCTTGTGTGTAGATACCGACGTGGCACGGTGCGAAGCCGAATACTTATACGATTTTATTTGTTTAAACTATCTTACAGAAAGCCTAAAATTTTTGTTTCTTATCTTTCCTTAGATAAAATCTCACTGATTTTAGTTTCAAGTAGCTGTCCCGCCCCGGCTTCTGAAAATCCTTCCTTACTCGAAGAGTCGTAGCGTAGATCTACCTATGTATAATGTACCTACATTGGGTGTTTGACGTTTTCTTTAAAATATACTACCAAGGTAGGCTAGGTATTTATTAGTTAGTATAGTGTACTGTGTACCTACTTCGTCAAGTTTCTTTTATATAACAACCATTTCAATAGTTAGTATAGTTTCTTGGATTCTATGTAAATTTCCATAAATTATGATTAGAATAATGAATGACAAGGTATCCTTGCATGCAGCAATATGCTGTAGGTAATTACTAATTATCCTAAGGATTATTGCATAAATATAATTATTGATATAAAAAATTGTAATTTTCTGTGGAATGTGGCTGGTAGCAGGAAAAACGATAAAATATTTTTTGCTATTTACTTGTACCTATGCAAAAATCATCCTACCTAGGGTTTATAAAGAAACTTTTAGTATGTTTAAGTATTTATATTTGTATAGATTGTGTACAACAGAATGCCACTAGACTCAAGCTAGAGCTAGAGCTCTAAAGCTAGAGCTATATAAACTCTACATAGACTATAGTTTTCTAGAACAAGTTTAGTAAAGGAGTAGCATTATTATTCTTATTTCTTAGTCTATGTTTTACGCAAAGGCCCATGCTCGTCTTGGTGTGCATGCAGGAAGAATAATAAGTAGTTAATATAATTTTTTATTTTTTTTCAAATTTCAAATTTATTTATTTCAACAAAGTCATACATTTTAATAACTTAGGTGCATCTATAATACTTATTTGTACACACAATACACAGTATATAAATAAACGTAAATAAAAAAGTAGACAGAAAAACTGATCAATTGTACAACCGGCAAGAACTCAGCGGTATTATTAAACTCAGGGAAAAAAATCGACCTTCATAATCGTCATAGGTACCTTGGCCCGTGTATCTAACATATACGGATAAGGTAAACGAAGATGAAACACTTCCGTGTAGGTACTTACGAAGGCAAACAATGCATACTTATTTGCAGCTTTAATACCTTACAAATTACAATTTTTTAATTTTATTCGAATAAAATGTTATTTATATACCTTACCATAAAGTAACAAAATAAAAATGTCCAGCGCCAATTTACTGAGACATAAAGCACACACTAGTCAGGTTTAGGCCTTAGGAACTTGCACGCTCTAGTAATTTTGACATCTCTCTGGTTTAAGTGTACAAATTATTCCCTAAATAAAAGTAGAGTCAGAAATTCTGAACAACCGATCTCGTAATAACTCCTACCAAGCCTAGATTTGAACATTCCAAAGATGATTTTTTATGCAAGTTGTAGCCTTTAGAAAGGCTACGTTAACTAATTGAGGGCCAGTACTTATCTTGTAGTTTTATTGTTTGGTTTAATAGCTTTTTGATAGTATACAGGATTTTTGTTCAAATTAACCGGTTTAGGTATTTAATATTTGAAGGCATTGAAATTATTATATGCCAAATTATTAAAACTTAGAATAATTAAAAGGAATATTTGTCAAATAGTTACCTACTTATCGCACAAACCACGCTTTTCCTATGAGGAAATATAGTTACTTGCTCCGTAGGGGAAACGAGTCAACGACCTCCTTTTATTAATAACCAAGCTAACGAACTTTAAGCGCCAATCTATACTTAGGTACATGCTATCTATCCATTAGCTTGCAACATTGTAAAAACGTTTTTAAGTACGTAGTTATGTAGTATTACTTACCAATCTATATGTTATACTAGCTGATACCCGCGACTTCGTTCGCGTGGATGTAGGTTTTTTAAAATTCCCGTGGGAACTCTTTGATTTTCCGGGATAAAGAGTAGCCTATGTGCTAATCCAGGGTATAATCTATTGCCATCCTAAATTTCAGCCCCATCCCTCCAGTAGTTTTTGCGTGAAGGAGTAAAAAACACACACACACACACACACACACATACATACAAACTTTCTCCTTTATAATATTATAGTGTGATAGTGTGATTATTCATATTATAGCGAGGTAGGCGAAAACACAGGAACTAATTTTTACAAATGGGTAGTTACGAATAAATAAATTTAAAAAAATTCTCATATCTGTGTCTTTTAGTTCTTTATACCTACATACCAATTTCTCTGAATGCATCGAGCGTCTTATTGCTCATTGCTGAGGGTCGTGAGTCGTGACTTTCCATTAATCACATAACAATAATGCGGTGGGTTCCTCACTTCCCAGATCCTTCCGCATAATACAGTAAGGTAGATACCAGTACCTACCTATACCGACTTAGATAATATCTAAGTGTTAGGTGAGAATGTTGAACTGCGCATAATTTTAGTTAGGTGTAGTATGTTTCTACTGTTATGTAAGTAAATATTTACTTACTGTTACAGCAAGACAATTAGGTCCAGGTACTTATTATTTTAGTAAAGTAGGTTTCAAGCGATAGCTTTCGCAAAACCTTCCCGAGAGAAAACAACGGCTCTTTTAAAAGACAATATCTAACAAAATGCAAAAGAAGCTTGTTAGCATTATTTCACAAGGAAGTAGAAATTCTACTCTAAACCAGTATATTATAACGTTTCTGAGAACTTGATACTCTTGAAAAACTTCAGAGTGCGCGAAAGAATCTGGCTGTATCACGTTTATGGAAGGTTGTCTTTGAAAGAAAGCTAAGCAAGCGTGAACAAAGAGAGCAGTGAATTTAATTACGCGATTAAAATACTTCAATTTTATATTATTTTACGCCACTATTGTTTGATGTTTTATGTAACCTCGAGGTTTGCGAGAAGTAATTAGCTGAATTACAAGACACATCCGGCAGCAGGCAAGATGAAAACGCATTGTTCATATTCGTGAGCTTGGTCATGGAAATATAATAAAATATTAACAATTATAGTAGTATAAAGTTATTTACCTATAGGCTATGAATAATATTTATTCGTAGCCATAAGTATTGAAATATAATATGTACCTACTAAACTAGTCCCATTAAAATATAATTAGGTACCTACCTACTCTCTTCGCTCTAAAATTGATTATACCTACTATAATTGTGTCAATTAATGAGGAATGAGGATATTAATAACTTGCAATTCGATTTACAGATTTGTTAAAAGGGAAAAAGCTCTGATAATCCAATCTAAAAGGTCCTGCCTTGTTACACATATTATCACAGTTCTTTAATAATATAATCTATTACGTAGATATTACAATGATTAAGGAAATCACGAAATTACTTAAATCTTTTTAGTATTAACTTCCTAAATCTTATGGCATTCAGTCTCAAACAATGTCTTCCTAGTTCCTGGTCATAAAACAAAATACGAGTATATCATTCCTCATCACACTCATACGGTCTACTTACCATAAAGTGATCAAAAACGCGCAGATAAAAATTTATTTCAATTTCTAACAGTTCCATATTAGAAGACCTAGTTACATCAGAAATTTTAAAATTTTGAATAAAAGATTTTTTCAAATCTTTTATTGTAAGTATCATATTTTGTTCTATCTTTACCTTTTCTTTTTTTTTTCTTTTTGTATTTGTATAATAATGAATCATCTAGTTCGTGTAAGTGGCACTGCCGTTCAATTAGATGTAAAATAAAATAAATAAATAAATAAATCAGGGTCGCCCTAGATACCTAATATATTTTTAATACATACATTTTTAATAGTATGCATATTAGGGTAATAGGTTTATTAGCAGTTATAGTAAGCTACGATATACTTATAGTATTCCTAGTATTATAAGTGCCTAAACCTTATTGTTCTCGACTTGATTGCGGCAAATATTAATAATAATTATGTAGGTAATCTCTAAATAAGTAGGTACGCCTGTTGCAACGAAATAATCACATGGAAATTGGGTCAAACAGCTGCTCTACATCCATCAAAATGGGAATTAGATCTTGAAAGACGTAACGCACATGTTCCTTTCATAAAACATTACGCACATGGTAGGTAGTATTTTACTTTTAAAACCGTATGGGGCAAATTAAATATCAAAAATATATTTAACAAGGCTCACTCCGTCACGCGCTTCATACAATCGTAGTTCCAATTTCATTTGAATATTAAGCAACCAAAGTCCATGAAATTTTGCAGACATATTCTAGAAACTAATATCTGTGTCTGTGGTGTTTTAGATTTTTCTAAAAATATGTAGTTTTAAAATTACAGGGACTCAAAGATTTGTATGTAAATTTTTAAGACCGCGTTTAACTTTTAAACCGAATATTTTAACAGAAATCTGGAAAACCACAGACATAGATATTAGTTTCTAGAATATGTCTGCAAAATTTCATGGACTTTGGTTGCTTAATATTCAAATGAAATTGGAACTACGTTTGTATGAAGCGAGTGACGGAGAGACCCCTCTTTAGTAGAAGTCCGTACAAAAGACTGTCAAATAATGGAAATATCGGTTGATAATTATGATGATGATGATGACGCGGTGTAAAAGGAGCTCATTATTATCTTTCCCAAAGATACAAACTTTTTAAGTACACAATCGTATGTAAAGGCGGTATTTAAAATTTATTGCCGTTGAATTAATTTCCTCAAGATTGGAGGGTCGGAGTAATCTCAGAACACATATCTACTTGCCTCTTCTGCCAATTAATTTCCAACTACTTTGTTGATAATTTTATAGTTATTGCAATGTCAAATAAAATATGACACCTTGAAACACATCCAACAATTTTTTTCTCATTTGCCTGAAACCACATTTCTCTCATCTGTGCCTGAAACCTTCTTGAAGCCATTAAAAGTACAGACATACGTACTTTTATGCTTCTATAGTACTTACTAGTGCTTTCTCTTTGTTCAAAGCAACCAGTGTAACCACCTACAATCCTGTGGAGAGTGGAGACCAAGCCCGTACCTACTTATTATATCTAACGTGAAACCTGTTCAGTGTTCTCCTTATTAGTAAACTTGTCAACATGAATATCGCAAAGCAATCTTCCGCATATCAACTCTATCATTGCTCTTGACATTAGAAAAAGTTATGCGAGCAAGAATATCCCTGAACTTAAACTTACTGCTAAAGGCAAAACAAGAATGGGAATTTAAAAATCAATGACCTAACAAAAATCACAAGCACCTACAAATCTAGAGTGACATCTCCTAAAACCTAAAGATTTCATTCTGCGCAATGATTCTGCGGAATATATTTTGAGCAGAGCTATCAAGATCTACTGTCATTAACACCACGGTCGTTTTAGATTATTAGAAACTAGAGGATGCTTGCGACTTCGTCCGCGTGGATTTAGGTTTTTAAAGATCCCATGGGAACTGTTTGATTTTCCGGGATAAAAAGTTGCCTATGTCAATTACAGGGACGCAAGCTACTTCGGTACTTTTCATACAAATCGGTTTAGCGGATGGGTTTTTAGGAATCCCGTGGAACTCTTTGATTTTCCGTGATAAAAAGTAACCTATGTCCGTCCCCGGGATATAAGCTAACCCTGTACCAAATTTCGTCAGAATCGGTTGAACTGTTGGTACCGTGAAAAGGTAGCAGACAGACAGACAGACACTTTCGCATTTATAATATTAAGTATGGATGGATCAAGATACAAAGTATACGTAGATACTAGATACATAAATCAAAAATAGCTGATATGATATTATGCTCTAGAATCTAGATAGGCAGCAACCTTCAAGTCATAATTTTAACTGTTATCACGATGGCCCAATTCAGAAAGATCGTCTTCATTCATCATTGTCATAATTAGTTTAGAAAACCGGCCAAGTGCGAGTCAGGCTCGAGTATTCCGTACTCGGGTATTTTTTCCGACATTTTGTATGATACATAAAAATCTGTTTTTGAATGTACAGGTAAAGCCCTTTCATATGATACCCCACTTGGTATAGTTATCTTACTCTGAAAATTGAAACACATTTTAATTTATTTTTGTGATGTAACCACAAATTCACCGTTTTCGGATTTTTTTTCTTTACTTGTGCTATAAGACCTACTACCTGCCAAATTTCATGTTTCTAGGTCAACGGGAAGTACCCTATAGGTTTTCTTGACGGACACGACAGACGGACGGACAGACAGACAGATAACGAAGTGATCGTATGAGGGTTCCGCTTTTCCTTTTGAGGCAAGGAACCGTAAAAATATACAATTTGACAATAATCCTTTTTCAAATGAATCATAAAGTAGGTAGGTAGGTACCTCTCTTCGGAGAGCACCTGAATCGGACAAAGTACCTAGCTACTTTTTATATCTATAGCAAATTTCATTTCATGAAATTATAAATGAATATTGACTATTTTACTGATGATATTGGAACGGTTAACCTCGTTGCTAGGTATAATTTTAGCCGATAAACTAATGGGATGCTATTATTAAGACTTCGGAAACACATGTCGGAGATGATTAACACGCTGATAACGTGTGAAACACGATACATAAACGACAATCACAACTAGAAATAACGGTTCAAGCGTGTTGCCGGGAACCGCCTACCGTTACTCTACGTTTACGTCACGACTGTCGTAACTACTCATAAACTTACGACGTTATACTCGTAATAATACTGACGTTTATCCGTTAACTCCGAGAGCACAGTAGGTATCGGTTGGACAAAGCGTGAGTCTTGAACTTTGCACCAAAATAAAAATAAACTGCCACTTTCAGTTGCTTTCAAGTTTCAGGTCACTAAATATCTCAATCTCCATGTTTGAGTTACTTATTTAGTGACCTGAAACGTTACGTCTTGGATATTGGTCTGACTGTCTGACATGGAAAAGGTCTCTTACAATAAACAGTGGAAATCTATTGAAGAAATCCTCCTTTCACTCTCGGATATCGTATGCTAGAGATTGTAACATTAATTTGATATACTTTTAGGGTCAAATTATGAAAGTGTTTGCGAATCACATTCACAATGTGGTTCCCATCATACTGTGCAACTACTTAGCATTCATAGGTTTACAATCATCGTCATAAATGAATAGGTCTACCCGCCTACTTCACGATTTACGTAGATTGTGATCTGTCAATTGCTCATAAATAGCCCTTGTGCAATTGATTGATTGCTACTGTGAGTCAGAGGGTAATCAATTTCGATCGTACTGATTACGTAGACGATGCGATTCCGATTTCAGCTTACTCAGTTTACGATTTCAATTATTCCCGAGGTCAAACGCAACATCCCTGGAAATTCCCTCCGTGATTTATTTCATATCTTAATTATTGTCACTATATTTTAAAATAGGCCCAGCCGTTCCGAAGATTAGCCTGTTCAAACAGACAGACATACAGATAGACAAAAATTTAAACAACGTGTGATTCAGTTATGGTATCGTTCAAATAACCATATGAGGTAGTTATTTCGAAATTACAGACAGACACTCCAATTTTATTCATTAGTACAGATTAGGTTCTAATAATTGTGTTTAAAAGTCAGTCGTAGGAAAATTATAGGAAAACAATAAAATATTGATATCATAACAAATGATAAGATTAACAAGCAATTCCATTTTATTTTTATGTAGGTACGAATAATATTTTCTTTCGTGTTATTCCACGAAAAAGATTAAGTTGTTTACGTAGGGAAATTCTTAATTTTTTTTCAATATGCTAATCTAATCGCAAGAGAGTGGAAATTGCCCCTCTCAATCCATCACCCCTTTTCCCTAACATTTCTTTGAATGTCTTGAAGACTAATCTGAACGTAGTGTAGGCAGGAGGCATAATATTATGTAGGTAGTTTTCCAAAATTTTTTTAAATGAAAAATCTGGTCTTAGGGCCAAGATTTCTGCTCTGTCAGTGATCTTAAAGGTGCATACTGCATTTCATTGAGGTCAAGTCCAAGTCCAACTTCGTAACTCTTTAAAAGGTACATGTTTATTACCTATCGAGTGAACCGTGTCAGGGCCAGACCTTCGGAAACGCATCATACCTACTTGCCTATATATTATTCACACGAATAGTTATAAAAAATCAATGTCACGGACTTTGGAAACTTTGTTTTTTGATCGGTAGAAAAATTTCGCACCTTGTTCGCTAACCAAGGAAGATGTTTTTTTTTTTTTTTGTATGAATGACTATGACGTAGTATGCTAGAATTAGAATGGGTTTGTTTTTCGAATTGTAGAAAATCTAAGAATCCAGATCCTACTTCTTTAAGTAAATAAAACATCCCTAAATAAAAGAGTGGGTTTGTTTTCCAAACTGTAGAAAATTTAAGAATCCAGATCCTACTTCTTTAAGTAAAAATAAAATTCCTTTTACATAAAATACACAAGTAAAAGTTCAAGTAAAATAATATTGATAGGTACCTACTCTGTTAGCGCGATGCTTTTCGATTTCCATCTAGTAAATACTGGGTAGGTAATTATATAGCGTAAGTAAGTATGGAAACTGTAGGTACATGCTTATCCTTCGCAATAAACAAAATGACGCGTATTGCATAAAAGGAAATCGTCTTGTGATAACTTGAATGCCTTTATAGAATTCTAAGATATCAAGGTGCTTGTGTGAACCTATTCATTATTCACAGCAGTAACGCAAACTGTTGTACGTACTTCGAACATGTTCAGTAATTACTTAGGTATTGAAATTAAATAATAGAGATGACTAATCTATTTGAGCCTTTGCTCTTGCCTAGGTTTAAACGCAGAATATATACCTAGATTAAGTAGGTCGTCTAAGCAGAGGTCTCAAAAATCTCCTACACAACTAGGTAACTGATTGCCTTATTAGCAGACCTTGCCACGGCACTCTGTCTTAACTGTTTATCCAGTAGTAGGCCAAGAAAACTAAGAAAAGTGCTTATTAGTCTCAAAATACTACGACGACATTATCCTATAATATCACAGAATTTTTATTGACTGCAATAAAGTTTTACGGCTAGCTTAGATTTTTTTTTTTTTTGTGTTCCTTCCTTTTTTCCTCCGACATGGCGGTCGGAGACTGTTGTAGGTCGGTACTATGATGGCGTTTTTTTTTTTTTTCTGCCATTTTTGTTTTGCTGTGGTTTTTATTTTTACTTGCTGCACCTATGTGCAGTTCGTTGGGGATTTTTAAACTATAACTAGCTACATCTTAATTATTATTAATTATTGTCTAGGATTCTGATACTCTGATATTTGTTTTTTTTTTTTTTTTTGTTTTTTTTTGTTTTTTTTTTTTTTTTTGTTTTTTTTTTTTGTTTTTTTTTTTTTTTTTGTTATTCTATTTTTTTTTTTTTTTTTGCATTAAAACATACATCCATAATCTAGTGGCTTATGACCTATATATTACGTTATAATATGTAAACATAATCTAACTATATAATTACACATTATATAATTATTTATGTATCTCAATGTTACATTTATTCTCTAAGTTTTATTCTAAATTAGATTTACAAAAATGGGACAGGATGTTTATCATCCTGTTGCTAGCGTCTATTAATTTATCAAATCTAATTACTTGGGTAATGCAGTTGTAATACATCATAATTTTTCATTTCTTATAGTTACCCAATGTCCTATATATTTATTTGCTAAAATTTTTCAGACCAGAAATTGACCAGAATACGTTAGGGCACAAATATTCGGTCATCTGCGTTCAAACTCTAGATTCCAGAAGCTCGCAAAGTGAAAAATTGCAAAGAGACACTGCCGGGCAGTTTTAACTTTGACACCTAGTTAACTTTATCGATAACATTCTCGTAATCAATACGATGATTCGACCATTATCTTTGCACAAGTAGAAAATTTTAAAAAACTAATCATTGTTGATGTCATCATAACATGCTAATGATAATACGGGGTTGACGACTTACAAACTGCGCTCAGGTGAATCGCACTGCACACGTACTTATTAGTGGAGTAAACGAAGCATTTTCGTCGGAAGTCCTCAGAAACAGCTCCGATTTTGATGATTTTTTTTTAATTCTTGTTTTTTATACATTATTTAAAATCAGAAACGTTTTGAAGCGGGGAAATAATTTTTAGTATTTTTTTATCCATATGTGCGATATTTATACACGAAGTCCAGAAAAACGCTACTTTCTCTTTGAGAAGTTGTAGAGGAGGTCAAATGCTACAAATTACCTCTAAACACTTATGGGCAAAAACCGCCCGTTTTTGAGTTATTGATCGTTTTCAGAAAAATACGTATTTGTTTCTTAAAAAAAAAAGTAAGACATATTGGCGACTTTTTATTTAATTTCTAAGTACTAGACATCTCAATTAATAATTGTGAATACTAAAATAAAAAAATAATCTTTGTAGGTTCCCTGGTTGGGGATCCAAGACTGTATCAGTTTCATAATTTCTATTGGGTTACTTTGGCAAAAATACTATTTTTTTTAAAAGATACAGAAATTTTTGGCCTGCAAATTATTTGCAAAGCTTTTACACATTCTCAGCTATCTAATGACGTACAAAACTTTAAAATAAGTTGAAAATTAGCTAAAAAAATGATAAAATAATAGCACAAGGGAGAAATTTCTTAACGCTTAAATCTTAAATAAATCGTTCCTATCGATCAATTGAGCTATCTCGTGGCCAATTTTATGATCAGACTTGACCAGATCACATATTCACAGTAAACTGTTACCTCTTTCTAAGTAGAGACTACCTCTAAACAAAGAAAAAACGATTTGTTTAAAATTTAAGCGTTAAGAAATTTCTTCCCTGTGATATTGTTTTATCGTTTTTTTAGCTAATATTCAACTTATTTTAATGTTTTGTACATCATTAGATAGCTGAGAATCTGTAGAAGCTTTGCAAATAATTTGCAAGCCAAAAATTTCTGTAACTTAAAAAAAAAATAGCATTTTTGGCAAAGTAACCCAATAGAAATTATGAAACTGGTCTTACTTACTACTTGGTCTTACTGGTATTGGTCTTGGATCCCTAACCGGGGAACCTACAAAGATTATTTTTATTTTAGTATTCACAATTATTAATTGAGATGTCCAGTAATTAGAAATTAAATAAAAAGTCGACAATATGCCTTACTTTTTTTTAAATCAACTTTAAAAGAAACAAATACGTATTTTTCTGAAAACGATCAATAACTCAAAAACGGGCGGTTTTTGCCCATAAGTGTTTAGAGGTCATTTGTAGCATTTGACCTCCTCTACAACTTCTCAAAGAGAAGGTGGCGTTTTTCTGGACTTCGTGGATAAATATCGCACATATGGATAAAAAAATACTAAAAATTATTTCCCCGCTTCAAAACGTTTCTGATTTTAAATAATGTATAAAAAACAAGAATTTAAAAAAAAAATCATCAAAATCGGAGCTGTTTCTGAGGACTTCCTAAGATTGGCTATTTTAAGGCTTTATTTACTCCACTATATAGTATCAATACAAATAGGACTTGGTTAATTGCAAACACATAATAAGTATACCTACGTAGTTTTTATTTTTTCATTTGTTCTTTTTTAATATAATCAGAATATTCACAATACTATAAATACTTAAATATAAAATTTACAAAACAAAAATGTCATTCAAATCACTGTAACGATGCAGGGTGCCCAGAACGCTGGCTGCGTTACCTCGTTGAATGGCCAGACTAATATGCTGACCAAGGTAACTGCCAGACCTCCGGTCCCCCGTGGACTCCACAAGACGGGATGACAGGACCTTAAAAATTACTTATGTATATATACCTATAATATGTACTACCTACGTAGTATTTACGTAGGAGGCTAACCTGTAGGCTGTAAGTATTCTAGTTTCGACACAAGCGGAAATCAAACTCGCGACCCCGAAATTATCGGTCATCTAAGGTTTACAACTTTTACTCTTGGAGGTTTAAACTGTTATTCCAAATAGGCCCATGGCGATCTGTAACCAGTCCATGTAATGTAACTAGTCTCTGGCAATTGTTTTAAAATAGACTATATAATAAAGCTTTTAATCATATACTTCCATCAATATTAATTATTGTAAAAGCTATTGTATAGAACTTTCGTTTTTACTTAAAAGCTCACGTGCCATGAGACAGTCCTGCAGCCTGATGTCCGAAACTGAAACGGCTTCACGGTACGTCGGCTGCCCGTTCCCTCCAAGTCACGAAAGTTGATTATTTTTTTTTATAGTATATTTTTTTACAGATAGTATAGGTATAATCGACGTCTTCCAAACATCTTCACTAAAAGCGTATCGTTACACAGGTTTCCACACGTGAGTCAAAACTCAAATGTCGACAGACTTCTTCCAAAATATAAATACAGCTACCTACCTATCTACAAATATAAAATATTCTCATACCTCTATATAATAAGTGAGTATAAGTACATATGTACCTAAGCTTCCTTTAGCAATTATTAACGCTCATTGTTTTATTTTCAGGTACAGATGTGTGTCCAATGAAATCCGTGGTGAGGCGCATCGGCCAGCAGTTGTTTACAGCTCTCAGCGAGAAAGGCCTCGCTATGCTTGTCAACCACGGAATTGCTGAAGAAAAGGTAGATACATTATTTCATAAAATACTAGCTTATCCTGCGACTTCGACTAAATCTATCTACCTCAGTGCTTAGAGGTCGAATTTTTAAAAATCCTTTCTTAGCGGATGTCTCCGTCATTGCAGCTAAATAGCATAAATCTATGCTTGCCAAATGTCAGCCCGATCCATCCAGTAGTTTTTAAGCTGTGCGATGATAGAACAGTCAGTCAGTCAGCTTTTCCTTTTATATATTTAGACTAGATTGTACTAGTTTTTCCTTACCGATCCTAATTGATAGACATTAATAAAATCGTCTCCTGACCGAATTGTGGCCTCGGCAACAATATAAACGTAACCAGGCAATTACGCAAAAGATAGTGCACAAGCGTATGTGCAAACACCCAACCTAACTTTTTTGGCCCAATCCGAAGCCTTATATCTGCAGTCGAAGAAGCTATAGATTAATCAGCACTAGACTAAGAACGAAGTCGATAATTTCCATATGTGTTGCAGCTTAAAGCAGTGTATGCAGATTTGGACAACTTCTGTGCCTTGCCGGAGGGGTCCCAGGCGCAGTACCTGTGCAACCCGGACAGCAACCATGGTTACGTCCGCCCGGGGATGGAGCAGTTCGATATCACTAAGAAGGTACTTTCTATAATGGTTGAATCTCATATTAAGGCGTTTCTCTCAAGTAAGGCGTTCGTCCTTATACAATAGCGAGTAAACGATGCGACCATCGCGTGCTCGCGCATAATAGGATGGCTTCGTCGAGCGTCTCCTCTAGTACTCTCTATTTATAATGTGACATTTTGGATAGAGGCAATGCTCAACGTTTCATTCTTTAATGATTTTAGGCGTATATCCTTATCCTTAATGCAAACATTGGATCGAACTCTATCAATCCTCGAGTTCTTTCGACAGACCGCCACAAGGAATATACCTATCTAACTAAGTAACTGCGCTAAGCGACTGAAATTCGCAAACACCAGAATTTTAATCGTGAGATAAGTATATTGTAGAGTCCAGTGGTAGGATTATACAAACAAACAGCGTCATAATGACGTTTATTGTATATTTTTCTGAATATCTCGTGAAGTTTCAGCGAAAACAACAAGAAAGCGGGTAGTTTGATACTACCCGTGACAGCCTAAACTTCAGCTCTCGCATGCACCCAAAGAGTATAATAGTACCTACCTACCTATTGCATGTTTATTGTATACCAATAACGTCAGTTGAATATGTTTCCTGTGACGTTTCCAGGAGCTACGTCATTCGTTCAACATCACAACACTGTCGGCCGCATCGATGCCTGCACAGGAGGAGGTGCCAGAGTTCACCCAGCACGCCGTCCCTCTCGCACACGACCTCACAAACCTCTCCCGCGTTCTTCTGCAAGCGCTGGCCTATGCTTTCGGTAAATCATATCACTTTCGATACGTTGGTTTCTTTAGTATAGATTCTTGAATTATCTACTTAAAAACCAGTTAAGTACTAATCAAAATATTGGGTGGCTTGCATGTGTAATGTAGCAAAGCAAGTGGGACCCATTAATTATTATTGTTTTTAGGGTCTACTGACATTTTAGTAGTTTTAAAACTAGTATACATACCTACTGTGTAGATCAGTGACATTCAAGATAGCCCAGTAATTTGGGCGTCAAAAAGGGGCTTATCTGGAAAGTTTTCAGAATGTTATGCAAATTGGTGGTTTTATAAATTTTGATGTGCTCTTTCCGCTCAATTTGCATAACATTCTGAAAACTTTCCATCTCATATTACAGAATTACTGGACTAAGATTCAAGATTCTTTATTTGCAGAAACATGTTTTTACAATGAGGTGTTATTACAAATTATCCTGAAGTAATGTTTCACTTTCACCTTACATAATGAATAAATGTAAATAAGATACACTATACAGTTATTAAAGATATGAATAGTTAAAAGTTATAAAGAAGAAAGTCTGTCGAAAAGTGATGATGGCATGAAATCTTCTGACCAGCCACCAAATGTAAAGCGTTGATAGAACGCTGTAATATAAAAAATTGAATTCCTTTGGTAAAGTAATTTGTAAGTAAGTAAGTTGGTTTTCTCCAAGTTATTACGAAAAACTCCGTTCGCAATCTTTGTTTTTAACCAATATTGCCAAAGCACCTACTCGCGGAGTTTTTTTTTTATAGGAAAAGTATTAGCCATGCTAATCGTAACTAATACTCCCCTTTCCCCTCTAATCAAGCGTAAAGCTTATGCCAGGAGTGGGTACGACAATAGTGCAACGGGTGAGGTTTGAAACGCCGACCTTTCGGAATTCTTCAACCGCTAAGCTATCGAGGCTCTGCCGCAAATGTTCTTGTTTTAATTGGATTCTTTATTTACTCCAGGTTTAGCACCAGCAACAATGCTCGCCTGCCACTCCGGCATGCTGAAGAGCGACGGCTGCAACCGCTCCAGCATGCGCATCCTGTACTACCCGCCCGTGCCGCCCGAGGACGAGGGCCCGTGCTGCCAGCGCGACGGCCAGGCCTACACGCGCTGCGGGGCCCACTCCGACGCCTGCACTTTCACTCTTGTCGCACAGGATTCGGAGGGTGGACTTGAGGTAATTTTTTTTTTGCCAATGGGGGAAAATCTTTTTTTTTTTCATAATTTTATTGTCAGTACTACCGGATGGTAGTAAAAAAATAAAAGAAGAGACGAGAAAGAAATGATGAAAATGAAACTGCGCAGTAGTAACCTGAAAAAAGATGTAGGTACTCATCAATTATCTTTATCGTGTTTCAAATTCTGCAGTTTGACAACAGTAAATAATTCAGTACCCTCAATAGACTTATACTAATTACTCTCTTATTTTTTTTTTTACATTTTATTTTTAGGTGAAGCTGAATGACAAGTGGCAAGCTGTGGGTCATCTTCCTGGGGCGATCCTCGTGCAGCCTGGAGAATTGTTGGCTTCGTGGACCACCAACTTACTACCAGCACTTGTAAGTTTGAAACCGAGAATGCCTACCGAAGTACCGCTGGTATAGTTTAACAGCTACAGAGTGGTGGTCGCATTCACCTCTGATTGGAAACCCTCTCACTAAGCTACTGGGTACAATGTTCAGTTGCAGTTAGAATACAATAAATTCAGCCTAACTACTAAGGTTTTTACAAAAGTATTTTGACTTTGAAACAATTATTTATTTCTGTGGTAATTATTCAAACTGAAGCCAGGTTATTCCTTTTTATCTCACCTCACCTCACCTTACCTTACCTCACCTTACCTCACCTCACCTTAGACCTTATGGACGAAGGAATATTTAGATATCATATTTTTTCTTTTTTTTCACAGATGCACCGAGTGGTCGTGCCAACGGGGACGTACGCTCGCGCGCGCGGGCGTCACTGCGTCGCATTCTTCTGCCACCCCGACAAAGACGCGGTTATTCCCCCGATCGCCCCGCGCGCCGTGCCCGCCCCCGCGCCCCCCGCCTTCACCCCGCACGTGCACCTCACCCTGCACCACCGCCTGATGAACGCCGCGCACCACATACAGAAGCGCTTCAGGGAAACGTACGCGTGACTAGTACGGGACACTAACAGCGAGGCGTACAAGAACCTCGCTCGTCGACACACCGCACCTTGACACACGATTTAACTACACAAAAGCGTACGATCACACTAGTGGCATCATCAAAGCCCTATATAGTTCTTAGTGGACTGATTTTCTCCATCATTAGAAGCAGCTTCCTTTCGGCTCATGTCCTTTACCAATCAGTCAAACGTATCTAGTCTTCCTAGACTTTTGACATCCAGCTTGTAGACTAGTGACATCATCGTCGAAGCTCTGTGGCTCTTATAGCTCTTAATGGACTAGACTTCTCCATCATCAGAAGCAGTTTCCTTCCAGTTCATGTCATTACCAATCCGTTGAAGCCATCTAGTCTTCCTTGACTTCTGTCTGGTTTGACCTCCAGCTAGTCCACTAGTGACAAATCGCGCAATAAACCTACAACATCTTCTGAGAAGCATATTCTTTGGCATTTACCTATGCTGCATGCCGATCCTATAGTCTACTCCAATTTTAGGCGTATTCACAATATTTGCATATCAATTCTAATCCACGCACCTGTACTGCTCCAACACAAGTTGATTGGAGCAATTGCAGTTGCATGGAGCAGTTAGTGTGCTGATATAGCGGGATACGCTGCTTTAGACAATCCGGGCAAACATTGTAAAAAAACATGAAGGCGCTACAAAAATTCTGGTCGATGACAGATAAAGGCTGGTCCTACTTGATTTTTATTCTCGCTGCAACTATGTACAAGATTCCGACGGAACGAAAAGTTATAAATTATACCCTATTCGGAAAAATCAAACAAATCAAAGGTCATAAAACGAGCCCAGAACGTATCCTCAGGACCATTGCCAACACTTCGCGTTTTACTTGCGACAAGGAAATACACCAATATCTAGAAATGCCAACAGTTATTTACGAAATCATAAATACTTATAAAGATAAACATCAGGATTGGGATGTCTTTGTCACCTGCAAAGACACCCCAATTGGAATACAACCTATTAACTAACTGTACAAACTAAAGCGATTGCAACGGGCAAATGTGCTCAATACTGTAGGTACTTGATAATGTAGGTACAGACTTGAGGACAGTGACCTTTGTCTGGCAAAGTTACAGAAAATACAACAAACCTTTTTATAGTCTATCTACTTATTGCAGTTGCTATAAACACAAAAAATGCCCTTAGTGTGATCGTGCGGAAAAACTGACCTATTCTGCCCAACTTTACTTCCGGGTGCGATGTCGAGACGGTAGTGTTTCATATTATGCGTTGGTAGAATTAAATATATGGCAGAAGCGTTAAATATTATAGGGCTTCGACTTATTCAACAGACGATATTATAAAGTTTTAAATCAAAAGCTCTGCCATAACGTAAACATTTTTGAATCTTGTAATGTGCAAAACAATATCTCCAACCTATTCCATTTTGTATTAAATATTTTATTGAACCTAATATTACAGACGGATATTTAATAGATTATAATTTTAAATATTTGAGGTAAAATATTTACTTACATTATTCTAGCATTCCCAATGCCATTTACAATTTATTAGATATTGTGGTCGTTTTACGGATGATGTTTTGCTTTAACGGCTTTTTCTTAGAAAATATTATATATTGGCTTTTTTTAGCCTTTTCTTAATTTTAAGTACTTAGCAATTAGCGATGTGAGGTCGCATACTTGTCCCTACTTATTTTTATACCTACTTAATTATGATACTTATTCCTTTTTAGTATTGTGTTCTTGCTTCTGCATTTTACGTTAGGTTTTATTTAAACTATCTTTTTATTTATTTTTGTGTTTTTTCACGACTACTTACTACTATTATTAAGTAGATAATTCGTGTGATAATTTTGATAGCTCAAGTAATTATTATAATCTGTACTTAAGAATTCGATAACAATATGAACATACAATAAACCAGAGTAAGCAACCTAGAAGCTTTTAAACAAACAAAAAGACGTATTAACTGAAAGTACTTAATTTTTACTACTACATAGGTATTTGAACAGTATAAAGCATTTTTAAATCTTTAAGAACCATTACTTAAGTAATATCTACACTTGACATTAAATATCTATCATAATATTATACCAACATCTCAAGTCCCTACAAAGTATTTAGCATTTAAAAAGCAACATCACTAATAATATTAAAATTAGTTTTACTTATGAAGTTATAGATGATCCCGTCTGATATTTATGTAGATATCTATAAAGCTCCTCGAAGTTACGGACTGATCTGCCTCTTGAAGAATTTTGTATCTATGGGACTTTTTCGCCATACTTTCCGTACCTATGCGTAAAGAAAGAGAGCTTCACGGAAAAACCAATTAGAGTATCGCAAAAGTTCTCAAAAACTATTAGTTGGAGAGTTAAGTATGGTAAAAAATCGTTAAAAACCTTGGACCATTGGGTGAACTGGTGAAAAAAGATAGCCACCTAACAGAAAATCGTCTCCATATACCTACTTCATTTTCATGAAACTCTCCTGAGCATATATATCGGATTTTTGCAAACTATATGTAATATAATATGCATAGGACTCAAAGTTCTCTCAGAAAAAATTCGAAACTTCATGGAAAAATTACTGCAGTAGGTACCTCGACGACTCTCAAAAACTATTAGTCAGAGGTATGAATGAGGTAAAAATGTTCAAAACCATGGGTGGTAAACCGGTGGTGAAACTGATGAACCGGTAAAAAAAATATGGCAACCAAACAAAAGAAAATGTCTCTATTTTTTTTTTTGGACGCACGACCGTGGCGTGTGGATGCCCCTACAAGAGACCTATTACCAACAATGGACATAATATATCGGTTGATAATGATGATAAAAAATACTAGATATTTTACTTACTTAACTATTACCTAATATACCTACCTGTTCAATATATTATTTAAAAAAATAGTTTCACAGTATTGCGTATTTTATACGAATAATAATTACATTAGGTACGTAGATTTACTTTTATGCACTTCCATAAAAGAGTTCTGAAATTGTATAACTATGAACACGACACCACAGGTAAACTTTGTATTTTTGATATATTTGTTAGACGTAATTGCTACCACGCCAGTATAATACTTCAGTTATAGTCATGTTCTATAACATGATAACAATTGGTACTTTGTGGTATTTTGTTATAAAATATAATTGTATTGTAACTCAGTGTGAGTAGGTACCTACTCATTGATATAGCTATAAATAAATATAGGGACAATTATTCACACGATTGTGTTGTAACAAAAGCCATCTCATAGTAACTTAAAACTTTTACAAAATTAAAATCTATATCTATACTAATAAATAAAATTGGAGTGTCTGTCTGTAATTTCGAAATAACTACCTCATATTAAGCTCATATGGTTATTTGAACGATATCATAACTGAATCACACGTTTTTAAAATTTTTGTCTGTCTGTCTGTCTGTCTGTCTGTCTGTCTGTTTGAAAAGGCTAATCTTTGGAACGGCTGAACCGATTTTGACGGGACTTTCACAGGCAAGTAGAGGATTGACCAGGGCGTAACATAGGCTACTTTTTTAACCGACTTTCAAAAAGGGAGTTGTGTTTTTCTACCTATGTACACAGAAATCTCCGAGATTTCTGAACCGATTTGCGTCATTTCTTTTTTAATCGATAGAGGAACTTTGCGACATTGTTTCATAAAAAATTTGGAGTCCAACTCCTCAATCCTGATGCTGCAGGGGATCTGACCAATCCACGCGGGCGAAGCTGCGGGCATCAGCTAGTTATAGAATAAAATACATGAGTGAAGTTGTTCTCTTTCGGGGTGTAACATCGACCATATTGCTTACCACCCTAGTGAATGTTGTTTGCACATCATAAAACTACAGCCGAGTTTCTTGGTGGTTGCCGAGTTTCTTGCTGGTTCTTCTCGGTAGAAAAGGCATTCCGAACCAGTGGTAGTTGCTTTTGACGATTCAAAAGTACTTGAGTTTTTTGACAGTCTATTCT
Organism: Maniola jurtina; assembly: GCF_905333055.1. Lineage (NCBI taxonomy): Eukaryota > Metazoa > Arthropoda > Insecta > Lepidoptera > Nymphalidae > Maniola > Maniola jurtina. The sequence continues at coordinate 11,237,320 of NC_060032.1, forward strand.
CGCATGTAGGTATAAGACCTAAGTTTACATTTTGAGAAAGCCTGAGTCTAAAATTTTGATTTACTGGAAATTGTTGTCAAAAATGGTAAAGCAATAATTTTATGGTCGAATTTATACTTCAGAAATGCTGGTGTTTGAAGAATGTTAAATTGACACTAATTTTAGTCTATCATTCATTCATTCATTTATTCATTTAGTTAAATTAAAAATTTATAAACTTTGTATCTACCTATTCAAACGAACTTAACAACTGTTAAGTATGTAAGTAGACACAAGTATTTTTAATACTTATTTAACTTTTTACAATTTTATATGATTGTGATAATGACATTTCGGCATTTTCGTACAAATTCCAAAATGTGTTCAGTAAGTAATTTGAAGTTTTATTATGTTGACCTATTGGGTCTTTTAATTGCTGGTTTGGGTAAACATCGTGTATAGAAAATGAAGCCAATGAAAAGAAGTTTTATAGATTTTAAGTAGTGAAATAATTCGTAAAACAATAGGGCAGTTGACTTTCACAAAGTAACATTTTATTTGCAAAAATAAATATAATACAAAACCTTATTATTATTCAAAACAGATTATTTACCTAAGTTTTGAAAACCATCAATATGCCTAGGCATAACATGAAGTAAGTACTTAGGTACATAGGTAATAAACATTTTTTATTCGTTCATTTATGAAAAAAGAGTTAAGTCAACTGCCCTTGTACTTCTACTTAGTTACAATTTTAGTCTTATTTGCACTGGAGATTTTGAATAGGCACCTAAAATCTAGTTCTTGAAACAATTATAATATTACCAGTTTTAAACCTGTGGACCTAGCACCAAAGTTCGATAAATAAAATGTGATGATGCACTTAATTCCGATAGGCAGACCTCTCAAATAAAGGTAATAGGTAATTCAACCATTTACTAAAAATGCGATAATCACAATGTGCCAATCAAACTTCTGTGCTAGCTCTTGCTGGACTTATATTTTTTGTACTTAGCTAATTTAACAATATTATATTCAGGTTGTACAACTAACTAAACCTAGTATATTAATTGTGTTCAATAAAATATGAATTTATTATTATTGTCTATCTAGAACTTATACTACTTAAATATGTAATAAGTATTATTTTGATCCTATACAATCTTACTTAAATGATAGCCTTATTACAATCAACAACTACTTAGTACAACTTCCAATAAAAATAATGTACACCTGTTTCGATTTTTTTTACTTGTTAAAATTTTACCGATGTCCGAAAGAATAAAAAGAAATACTTTACACGCAATTGTCTTTTCTTATCCTTTTCGCGCTGGCCATACACGATCAAGTTCACCGGGCAAGTTTGCGGCGCGCGTCCAGTAAACTTGACGGTGTATGGCTGCCAGTTAATTGGACGCCGCTTCAAGTTCGCTGCATCCAAGTTGCTGGTTTCTGAGCGGCACCCAAGGCGTCGTCTGTGAGTGCGGCATCGTACCGGAACTACGCTAGATCGCCTAGAGGCACGGTTTTGCTGATAGAATGGTACCTAGCCACGGCGAAAGCCACCCACTAGACCAGACAAAGACTGCCGGAAGTCAAACTTCACACCTCGCACTTACAAAACGAAATCACTCACGAAGAAAATGGCATTTCATAAAATAGACATTTGAGAGATAATAATTAGCAGAGTTCTCACTACAATATATGAAAACTAGATGATTTCTGACACTATCAGCAAGGATTTAGGTTTTAAAATTCCGTGGAAACTGGGAACTCTGATTTTCCGGGATAATAAGTAGCCCGTATTATTATTTATTATATTCGTCTCCGGAATGCAAGTTATCTCTATACCACGTCAAGATCGGTTCAACGGATTGGTCGAAACAGTTCCCACCAGATTTTATAAAAACCAGAACTTACGTGGCGAAGTCGTGGGCATCATCTAGTAGGTAATATTATAAATGTGAAAGTCTGGATGTTTGATACTTACTCCTGAGAATGAAGAATGGAACTAGGCTATTTTTATGCTGATAGACCAGTTCCCGCGGGATTTTTTAAAAACCTATATGCAAACAGAAAAAGCCGCGGCCACTATCTATATTTCTAAAATATTAATAAAGATAGAAAGACGTCTCCACAGTGGAAACTCTGTTGGGGGGAAATTCGATTTACAAACGTCACAGGCATACGCCTATTTTAATTCAGCCGGCAGCATAATCGCGGTGGCTATTTTGGAGTTTTTATTTTGGCGTAGTTCGCGTGTGGTCGGTGGCTAGCTTTTGGCGGGAAAGCAGACGTCATTAGTGGCTGACCGATTGTCACCGGTGCAACAACTGGAGCCTGGATATGGTGAGTCTTCATCATATGAGTTTTTTTAATACAAGTAGCGAGCAAACGAGCTGGGTGATTACCGCCGCCCATGAACATTTGCAGCACCAGAGGAACCGCTGTTAATGCATTGCCGGCATTTCAGGACTTTATTGACGTAGTACATTGTTGGATATAGAACTTCATCATACTGCTACTCCTGTCCATAAATCAAATACCTACTGCGTAAACTTATACGTGGTCTTCAATTCCACTCTTGGACTGTCCGGCTCCAACAGCCATCGCTTCTCTGAACTAGCATTGGACAAGTCCAACGCAATTTCAACGTAGTATTGATCTGGGCTGTCAGTGACTTTGGTTCTCCTGCGAATCTCTTGGTGAGTCTTGCATGTGTCTAATTATGAACTTCACCACACCCGCGGAAAATCGGGTCAACCTATTTCTCGGTCCTGAACTCCTGATGAACCTATTTTGATCAAAGGAACCACACACATTTTATAATCTTTCATAAGTATTTTATGATTCACTGACTTATTAGAACCAAAAAACTCCCAGCTCTACCTAGGTGTCCGTATAATTTGATCAAATTCGTGGAGATTGTTTCAGAATATTTACAGTAATTATGAATTTATCTTATGTAGGTACCTATAGCTATAGATTTTAAGTATTTATCTTTGGATCGTGTCAATGTACCTAACTAAGCATAATATAGGCAAATTATTTAAGTAGTAAGTAGATATACCATATTATAAGGTTTTATAATTTAAAATAAGTACGATAAAGAAGAGCCCTAATTTCTTTTGCTTGAACCTACATAAAAGTGTCTGCTCTGTCTATGATTTTCAAAATGCAGCCAGGTAGAGTCTAACAAACAATAATAGACACGGTTTGAGTACCTACGGAACCCTAATTTTTATTATTTGATATTTTACTATGCAGTTTGTACTACAATCTGACCAATTTTGAAACCTATTAGGTATATCTAGTATCGTTTTTGAGATATAGAGCTGAAATAAATAACATTGACAAAATATGTACTTACCTACTATTTTTTACGCAGAACAATCTAAAGCCAAAGGTTCGTCTCGGTTCCAACTTTCATCGTGGGTAAAAAGTAAAAAGATTATAATAAGTACCTATAAATGGCACATTCATATATGGACCTAATCTATTTAGGCGGAACTTTGGAGATCCACGTGCCCGCCGCATGATCTGAACCAAGTTTACGTGTTCAGACGGGGATTAAATCCTTATCATTTTATCAAAGCTATCAAGTTAGGTACATCAGTGTTTCGTGATTGTAGTCTAACACCTACGCATTTACTTCGTAGGTACCTACCTATTCAAACCCCGACATATAAAAAAAGAGGTGCATAGGTCTAACAAAAATTACCTTCCTAGCAGAAGCTTAACGCTTTGTTAGGGGTTTATTTTTTTATTCTCATTTATTTATTTTGCACATTTTACCCTATTTTTAAAAAATGTTCAAAAATAACAGAAATAACAAAAAATCAAATAACAAAAACAACAAACACTAAAATAACAAAAACAACAGAAAAAATAACAGAAACACAGAAAGAACAAAAAATAAAATAACAGCAACACCAAAATCAATAAATGAAAGAAACAAAAGAGAAATAAAATAACAGAAACAACAGAAAACTAAAGTAACGCAAGAAAAAAAAAACATTATTATTATAGTCATATTCATACAAATGATTGATAGGATGTAAAGGCTTACTTATGTAGTCATGGTGATGGAAGGCATAGGTTGTAGTGGGCACTGACTGACGCCAGCAGTTGGGCGATATTGCGTTTTTCCGAAAGGAAACGTCAATAGTTCCACGACCGCGTCACTGCTACCTGTCCTAAGTTATAATATTAGTATCCGTAGGGGGGCGCTTCTAAAATCAATGATTATCCGCTTGTCTTGTCTTTGGAATCATCTCCTCACATCTGGTAGGGGAACACCGCGCTTACCACGAAACTTTTCCAGGTCCTCAATAAAGAAAAGGACCCTTAAAGAAAATTGTGAAAAAATAGTTGGGGCGATCCTGTAACTACCTATGTATGTCTCAATACAGCCCTTAAAAATGTAATACCTATATGTAATGTAAAATCCGGAGTCACCTTCATATTATCAAAAAGATCAAATCAATATAATCGCACGATAACTTTTATTTCATTTTCATAATGCATGTCATGTACGTGGTCTTATATGCTGTACCTACACATCTATTCATACTTTCATGTAAAAGGATAAACTGACTGATTGACATATCAACTTATAGCTTATACCGCTGGGCCTACAATTTAGCTTGGCGGTATTACGTTTCCGTGCCCTGGAGTGCGCGGCATGCGCTTGATCTCTCTCCGGTCGTGTCGGACTGCCGTCCCACAGGACTATGACAGAGATATAGAGAGTGCACTGTCTATGTGCACACACTAAAGTTGTACTCTGTAATATCTCCTTCGTAGTTGGCTAGACTTCGTTCTATTTGACTGTTGTGGCCTAAATTATTTCTTTGAACTCGATGGCTGGATTTAAGTAGTTATTGAAAAAAATTGGTAGAAAGTGGAAACTTAAAACTATGAAATAACAGTAATAATTCATAATTTGTAAATAAAAACCATCACCATCAGTTTTTACACCTATCGGTACTCCGATCACTATGAACAGTGAGCATGTCGATGACGCGATCTTGAATTTTTTACCCATCTATTACCCAACGTGCTTAAAAAAGCCTTAACTTCAATAAGCAACAGGACTGATGGAAGGATCTTAAGATACCCAACTCTTCAGAAAGACGTCTGATCTGAATCATTCTGTGGGATTTAACCGCCTCGATTACCAGCCTCAGCGCATATTGGGAGGCTCAGAGATCTATTACGAACACATAATATTATGAGAGTAAGCTTTTTCTCGATAGAATAACCTTTTACTAAGTCTCAACGCGAACAAATCGGCTTATAGTCTAAAGTCTAAACCGCCCGATTGCATATGACCCAGAAAATAGAAATACTAAGTATAAAAACAAAGTTTGCAACGTGACCACGATGCCCACGAGCCATTTATTTTCTTATTTACCCCGACATGTACGAGTATGTATGATGAAATACGGTCGGTGATCGGTTGCGCGGGCGAGATAAGGCCTAACCAGTTCCATCTAGCCTCTGCAGTATGTTCCGTGCCCCCACTGGACTCTATACAGATAACGAGCACGTAAACAACCGCTTATATACAAAAATAGATCAAATTAGAACCAAACGACTCGTGTAATATAAAAGTGAAAAAAGAATGGTCAGTGGGGACTACCAACAGATGTGAAAACGAGTAAGTATTCCTTTTTGGGTTTTCAAATTCATAATTCTTTTTACTGTAATTGCGATGCAGTTGAATTAATTGCACTAAAACCACATCCAAACTGCACAGCAGCCACTAAATCAATGGCTTCTAAAGTCCTCTCAGAGAGGTTCATATGAGGACCTTAAACAGGCACAGCAGAAGGCTTCTACAAATTAGCTCTACCCATTGTCTCATTATCACCAATTCAGCGGTTTCCAAACTACGGCCCGCGCGGCGGGCCTAGACCGGCCTTGAGTTAACTGAAATGCTTGATATCCGGCCCACCATAGCTTATTATGGCAACATTGTATTTATTATGTAGAGAACTCGTACAAAATAATAAGCTGACAAAATATGTTTTAAGAAGGTCTCTTAGGCAAAAAAGGTTGGAGACCTCTGGTGTACATAATATTTAAATATTGTGTAGAATATGGCTTCCGTTATCCTCGCCAGTTACAATATTTTGGGACCTTCAAAAGAAGAGTGAATAGACACCTTTCATGACCAATATTACAATCCACCTTAAGCTACATCATCATCACTATTTGGTATGATTGCAATCAAGCGCAAGCTTTTATAGCTTGCTACAAGAATCCTGAAGTTGTAACAAAAATCATTTTCCCCATTATTTCATAACAATTAATATAAATTATACTAAGTACATATTTGTTTACTCGGTTGTTCATAATGTTGTTTCATTGTCGTACCGGTGACACCAACCGTCTGCAGATAAGCGAACCGGCTGAAACCGCCGCACGCGCCGGCCGCAGGGGGCCCAGCACGCGCACGCGCACACACCGTGTCGTCTCACCACGCACACATTCATCCATAGCCGCTGATAACAAGCGTCGAAGTTTACCCGTTCAAACAAGCACCTAATCTAACTAATGAGTGTCATATAATGACGCACAATTTTGCACTGTCGATTGGTTGCTGCATGCAGCACGCTACATTGTAACGTCTCGATAGTCTAACATTCTCGTTTGTTAGGTAAATATTTTGTTAGAATTTTTATTTAGATGCCAATAGGTACTCAATAATAGTTTTAAACATCTCAAATATTGAATGTCTCGACTCTCGGCCTCGACGCAAAATACACGCAATGAAATGTTATTTGAATATTCGTCGAGTCTAACCTTTTCATCATCCCTGTTGCCACGTAGGTAACTTACCTATAGTCACAATATTAGACCAGGGTTTTCTGGTTTTCAATTACCTTAACTTACCAGATGATACCCGCGACTTCGTCCGCAAGGATTTAGATTTTTTTAAATACCGTAGAAACTCTGATTTTCCAGGATAAAAAATAGTTTATGTCCGTCTCCAGGATGCAAACTATCTTTGTACCTAGTAGACGGTGCTCGCAATTTCATCCTAGTGCATTTACGTTTTTAAAAATCCCGTGGGAATTCTTTGATTTTCCGGGATCAAAAGAAGCCTAGATATATCCTTCCCAGGGATGCGAGCTATCTCTGAACCAAATTTCATCAAAAACGATTTAACGTATACCTAAGCCGTGAAAAGCTAGCAGACATACAGGCAGACACACTTTTGCATTTACAGTACCTATTACTTAGCTAGTATGGAATCATGGATCTTTAAAATTAGAAAAAAAAATGCAGCCGGAAAAGTTTTGCATATCACTGGGAATTTGGCGTCAATATTGATTTGTTTATTATCTTATCGCAGCGTCTGAATCTGAAAACTTGTGATTATATAACTCTTAAAGATACTAGTCACGCACCTATACTCCTTTAATAAACTAGTATCACGCAGTAGGTAAGTGTCTAACCTATTATCGCTTTCCAGTCAGAATTGATTGTCTAGATAAGATTGCAGATACCTATTCTGATATTCGACATTTTTATTAGGTATGTTATAACCTTAGAAAAACCGGCCAAGTTCGAGTCAGACTCGCGCTCCGTACTCGGGTATTTTTTCCAACATTTTGCACGATAAATCAAAAACTATTATACATAAAAATAAATAAAAATCTGTTTTAGAATTTACAGGTAAAGCCCTTTCATATGATACCCCACTTGGTATACTTAGTTATCTTACTTTGAAAGTTAAAACACATTTTAATTTTTTTTAATGATGTAACCACAAATTCGCGGTTTTCAGATTTATTCTTGTACTGGTGCTATAAGCTACCTACCAAATTTCATGATTCTACATGGGATTCCCAAAAACCCATCCGCTTTACCGATTTGTATGAAATTTGGTACCGAGGTAGCTTTCTCTGTAATTGACATAGGCAACTTTTTATCCCGGAAAATCAAACAGTTCCCACGGGATCTTTAAAAACCTAAATCCACACAGACGAAGTCGCGGGCATCCTCTAGTTATTAAATAATTTAAAACCCAACTGACATGAGTGGTTAGAGCATGGCAAGCACGCACCTACTCGATGAGACGGTCTACTTGAGACAAATTCAAATTCAAATTCAAAATGTTTTTATTCAATTAGACTTTTACAAGTTCTTTCGAATCGTCAAAAGCATCTACCACTGGTTCGGAATGCCTTTCCTACCGAGAAGAACCAGCAAGAAACTCGGCGGTTGCTCTTTTCAAAGATTTGATATACAATATTATGGCATGTATAAAAGCAATTGAAGTCCATTTATAGACGAGACATGATAAAGGACTTGATAATACTAAAAGATAAGTAAGAAAGAACCTATGAAGATTCTTTCTCTAATTTTGGACCAAGAGATCATGACACGCGGCCAATGGATGTCACCCGTCTCATTTGAATAAAAAAATCCTGTGTCTGTGGGTGGCAGAGAATTTAATAATAATGAATTGATAAAAAGATAAGTCCCAGAGAAAACCTATGAAGGCCGATTCTTTCTCTAATGCTAGATCAAGATCATCTAGATTCTAGAGATCATGACTCGGCCAATGGGCCCAATGGACATGTCTCACCACCTATCTCATTTGAATAAAAAATCCCGTAGTCTGTTTGTGGCAGAGAGTTTCGTTCTGTGATTGGCATTCATAGTCTCTAAGGTTCCTTCAAAAACCTTCGAAATTGCCCGAGTTTCTATGCAATTTTCGAAGGTTTTTGAAGAAAATTCGTAATAGCAGATACGTGCCGACACTATCTACATATACCTACCTATACCAATTTAGAGGTCGTAAATGAATTGATCATATCATCATTATCACTTTCTGAAATTGTATTTATTACCTCATCAAATTGGAAAAACCAGAACTGCAATAGTAGCTGATTGTAATAGTTATAAAGATCTAATATACCTACTGAAAGTAGAGCAATAATTTCAAACAGTTGCTCGAAAAATACACTTACAATAGCTTGAAAGTTACTAGTGCGTTTGCTTGTTTAAAGCTACTCGTTTGTGATCATCTTAAGTGCGTGGTTAATGGATAAAATCAATATCAACATACATCGATGAATGAAATTCACGAATGATCGTTTGATTTCGAGCATTTTATAAAAATGGATTTTTCGGCTTTCCGGATTAGATTAGCAAGGGAGTCAAGAAAAGTACAATAAATCAATAAATCATTAAATCTCATATTATAATCCTTATAATTTTCCAAAATAGACTAATTAATATCTATGAGTAAGTATAAGATAGGTAAGGTTTCTATAAAACCAGTAGTTCCACCAACTTCAAGATCAAAATTTTTTAGTCTCATTATACTCTCAATAGAAGCAGACCAATCGAATAAGAGGAGGTCGTTTCACATAAACACGTCCATATCAGTTACCTATTGAACCGGGGCATATCAGACTGGTAAAAACTGGACTGTAGCCGCGGCAAGCAGCTTCTGATAACGCAACACGACCACGCTACTTAGTCGAATGGCATAATTCTATACAAAACAGTTGAATTATAAATATTGGTGGCAAGTTTACATAAAACGGCTGAAACTGTACATTTTCCCCATTGAAATACCAAAACAAGGACGAAAAGAGAGGCTTATTTCCGGGAAAAGTAGAGCCAAATGGTTCGCAGGGGACTCGGCTTCTTATCAGTGCGCCGTCATTCGAGACGTTTTATAAGTAGGCACGCGAGCGGCAGCCAACACTACACGCACAGACCGCGTAGTGGCCAGTTCGTTTGAGAATAATACATCGTTTATTAGCTTAAGCCACAATGTTAGTGTTTCCGCAACTCATGCCCGAGATAAGGGACGGAGGGTGCAGGCTGTCGAGGTGGATGCCAGCGGAGCGGTTCGCCCCATACTTTGCGAGGCCGAGTGTTTTTTCACAGATTGAAAAGCAGGTGCGATTATTTAATAATGATTAATAAAATTATTATTTAAGAATTAATTTACATTTTAGGCACATCCCCTTTAGCCAAATGAAAAATTGCTTTTTGTTTAAATTCGTGTTTTCCTTGAGAATCATATAAAATAAGCAGGGCAAATATTCATAAAAAAAAAAAAAAATTGTACCTACTACTGTTTTTATATTTTTTATTAATTTAAAGGGCAACAACCAACAAGTAAACAGTCACAACTTTCTGTTTATTTATTTTTTCGTTTTTTTTTCTATAGGACGAGGATGAAGATTCTCGAGGTGGGTCGTCCCCGGAACATTCCAATGACTCTGGAGGGGAGATTGGGGAAGGAGTTTGTGGTTGGAGGGGGTGCGGCGCAAGGTTCCCGAATGTGGCGCGTCTGTCCGCGCACGTAGCGCGGCTGCACGCGCACGCGCACAGGGACGGCCTCTTCTACTGCTCTTGGAAAGACTGCTCCAGACCTCAAAGAGGATTTAATGCACGGTACGTTTGCCTTTTCCTTTCGTTTTTTATAGAAAATTTGAGAACTTTTGAAATACACATGCTAATATTATAATAGGTATGTAAATGCGACAGTGTGTCTGTCTGCTAGTTTTTCACAGCCCATATAATTAAGCAATTTTGATGAAGTTTGGTACAGAGGGCACTTATATCCCAGGGAAGGACATAGGCTGCTTTTGTCCTGGAAAATGAAAGAGTTTTCACGGACATAGTAGGCTACTTTTTATCCCGGAAAATCAAAAAGTTCCCGCGGGATTTATGAAAAACCTATATCCCCGTGGAAGAAGTCGCGATCTTCATCTAGTTTACTATAAACTCACGAAATCATTATTTTTATCTTATGTATTTTTATCAACAGATACAAAATGTTAGTCCACGTGCGAACACACACAAACGAACGCCCACACACATGCAACCAATGCCAGAAGAGTTTCTCCAGGGCAGAAAACCTGAAAATTCACCTCCGATCTCATTCTGGGGAAAAGCCTTATGTTTGTCCTTACGAGGTAAATATTGTTTCTCGTCATATTCCTAACATATCCAGTGACGGATTAACCCTTAATCAAATTAAGCAATTGCCTAGGGCATCACGTCTGATGGGGCACCAGAAGAAGCACAAAAAAATCCGCCCTTAGGGCATCACGTCTCACCGTGTCACCAAAAAACACACCAAAAAGAGTTTCTAGGACTAATTTGAAAATTCGCGCGTTTTAAGTTGACATAGAGTCCGATCTAGAGTCATAACCTACTCCCGCTTGCTCACTCGCTGCCCGCTCGTGCATTCGACAATTCGAATGCCCCCGAAAGCCGCAAGGCGCATTTCAATAAATAAATAAATTATGCTTTGGTTCTAACTACTCCACTTCTAAAGTACGTTACATCTCATCATCTTATTTTACAAAAAACTAATGTTTTTAGACCGATTCTAGTTGACATACGGATATGGAGGCCCATAGGCATGGATTGCTTAGGGCACCAAGTAGTCTTAATCCGTCACTGAACATATCTGACATAAAGAGCTCGTAAGATTAAGAATCTTTTCATTCAAAAATCCCTTAAGGTATGAAATGTCCTTCCGGCGTCCGTGTTTCCTGCCACATATAACCTAAATACCTTCAAGGCAAGAGGAAATAGGCATCTTCTAGGCAAGCGCGCTCCAAGCTACACCGCAGCACTGCTTTTATAAGGCATGATTGTTGTGAAGCGTACGCCTGTCTCAGAATAAAAAAACATTCTCCTGAGTTCCTCAAGTAAAAAAATTATATGTCAGGTCGCGTCAGGACGTTAAATACTCAGCTATCTTATCGCTTAGTCTCGTGTCGTTTATTGATGTGTACACTGTAATGAATGAGAGGTAAACCTAATCGCTCAAGTATTCAGTAGACATAAAATTTATATCTTCACCCATAATAATACAAAAATATGGTCCATTATTAAGAAAAGCATGCAATTTTTACATTCAATATTTAATCCAAAATTTTCGTTGTCCACAGGGTTGCGGAAAGGCGTATTCAAACTCCAGTGATCGTTTCAAACACACACGTACACATACAGTGGACAAACCCTACTGCTGCAAAGTGCCAGGGTGCAACAAACGGTACACCGACCCATCCAGCCTGAGAAAACACGTCAAGACATACAAACACTTTGCCACCGATAAGGAAAGCCCGAGACGGGAATCATCTGACGAACGCCTCAGCTCCGATAACTTGTCGCCAATAAGGGAAAACAGTTCCTATGTCATCCAACCTCCATCACCACACCGCCTAACGTACACTCCAACTTGTATTACATCACCTAAATTGTCATATAACTCGATGATTCCATCGGATACAGCGTTAGGCGCACCTTTGACTTACGCACCTGTGATGGATCAAGTCAGCCATCCATATTCTAGGGCCCTCGACCTTTATCCTATGAGAGTTCCCCATAACGAAATGTCCTATATGGAGTATTCACAGATGTATGACCACGCATACAGGAACTACTATTCCTGCAGCTTCAATTACTCTGTACTGAGACCAAATGTCAATGAGAAAGTATTCGCCTATGACGAACAGGAGAGGTTTCAAGATATTACATTAAATGATACATCGGAAACACATGTTACGGAAGACGCACCTCTAAATTTAATTTGTGCTAAACGGGTGGAATGCCCACCTATTACTGAACTAGTCAGACACACAGACTTGCCTTTAGATTTAAGTACTAAGACTTGATCGTTAAATATAAAGAAATATTTATTTGGAAATGTGGTTTATTTTATATGAATTTTAAATTTTACACCTGTATAAAACACACAACTTAAAGATTTTACAAACTTTTGGAAATTAATTGTTGCACAGCAACTGAAAATTTGATGGTTACTTCCATCAATTACAATAATATTAAATATCAATCTATGTTGCATTTAGCTTAGAAGCTCTAGCTAGCTGCTATCTATAATTTGAAAACTGAGCGTAATTTATGATATTTTATGACTACCAAATGGTCCTTTATAAGCTCTGTTTTTTTTAAACTAACTTTGTTAACAGACAATTATATATCTAGGCGTTTTACGAGTATTGAGGAATGTTTATGCCATACATAAATATCACTGCAAGTCACTAGAGGCTATGCTAAGCCCGGACCAGTCGCACCATACTTTCCGCGATTGAGAACCTAGTGATCTCGCATCTCATTTCACAAAGCTGCGATGTTACTAGTAGCTTAGACACGTAGTTTATGACAATGCACAAACGACAAACTGTCGTTAATAAAAGTCCGTTATAATTATAAAATAAACTTTGTATTTAATGGATAAAATTATCGAGACGTTCATTTGACGAATACTGAAGATTTTTTATGTCACTCACATAAATGTCACTGCACAAGTCACTCGAGCCACCCCACGAAGCGCGTGGAATAGTCCACGGCGGCGGAGAGGCTGTGCTAAGCGCGCACCAGCCGCGCCATGCCCTCCGCGATGGTGTTGAGCGCTGCGAGGTCGTTACGCGCGGTGTCCAACAAATGCGCCATGCCGCGCTGTTGCAGCGATAGGAATTGCTTCATATCCTCTTGCGCACCTGATGGAGAAGTTTTAATAATCTAAATCCATAATATTATATTATTAATACGAAAATGTGTCTGTCTATTATTCTATTATTATGAAATTTGTGTAGTCCACGCGGACAAGTCGCGAGCATAAGCTAGTGTATTATAAAAGATTGATGAAGTTTCTTACCTGCATCCAAATGGTATCTTTCATGGGACGCGCCCGAGCTTGCGCTGCGTTGTAGTCGCATGGCGCACAACAGTTCATTCAGGCGACCCTGGAAAATTAACACGACTGTAAAAGAAGAAATATTTGTAACAAGTCGTGATACTACGATCGTAACATCTATAAATAAGAACTTTTAATTTCAGTCCTCGGGCCGAAACTTTTCGTAATAAAGAAATCACGACAAATAACGAGTCTTCGTGTGGGCTTGCGCTTGATTGCAATCACACCAAGCAGGAGATGATGCAGCCTAAAGTGGAGCGCGCTTACCCAGAAGGTGCCTATTCACTCTTCTTTTGAAGGTACCAATATTATAGCTAGAAGGAAAAACGGAAGCTGGAAGGGCATTCCATATTCTAGCAGTGCGTATTAGAAACGAGGAAGCAAATCGCTTCGTAGGGGTCCGTGGGATTTCGACTATGTAGGGATGCAGACCTTGGGCATGCCTCGTGATTCGATTAAACGTTACTAAATGGATTACGTCTATCATTTCATCGGGGAACCTCGTTACAATATAAAAATATTATAGTCGATGTTGTATTACCGTCATAACGGCACGTTCATTGTAAACTGTCATAGAACAGAAACTATTTGGTTTACTTAGCTTACTCACAACAATTAACTTCGTACAACAATGTCATAAAATCTAGCATAACGTGACACGAGCAATAAACTTTTGTACATCAATCAAGGAATTACTTTGTCATGACGTTTACCCAGCGAGCCGGTTACAACCGGACGAATAGATAAGTGACTTGGTGATTGTTACACGGTGCCTCGACACTTTTAAACTGATTATTATTATTTATTTGATAACACAGGTATGCACCTTACATAAGTGTCTAATGACAATTTAATGCGCACAAGTTGTACTTATGTACCTACATGTATAATTAGCGTCAGGTAAAAATAACTTTGACCAGTGACGTGCACAGGTTTTGAGGCCAGGATATAGACATGTAGGGAAGAATTTATTTACAGGCATATCATAATGTAGAAAATTACGACTAGGGTAAGCAGTGCTTTTAGGCCTCTACAACTTGCACATCACTGCATAGTAGGGCGATTTCAAACAAAAATCGTATTGTATGAAGCTGTCAAGATTAATATGACACTGGGAATCAAGTTCAAAGCAATCATGAGTTGCAATCCGCAAAAATGTTTGTACCGAATGACCCCTCTAGTGCAAAGTACATAGAAGTCTTCTTCATTGAACTAAATTATAGTATATCTATAATCTAGCCAGTAGCGTGCACAGATATTGCAGTCAGGGTAGGCATTTAGGTAAGAACTTATTTACTGGCATATCATTATGAAAAATAAGCACAGAGTTGTTATGACTTGGATAAGAACTAAGCAGTGCTTTTGTGCCTCTATTACTTGCACGCCCAGAACTTCCTCCATGTGGATTTCGGTTTTTCGAAATCCCGTAGGAACTCGTTGATTTTCTGAGATAAAAAGTAGCCTATGTGCTAATCCACGATATTATCTATCTCCATTCCAAATTTCAGCCAAATCCGTTCAATAGTTATTGTGTTAAAGAGTAACAAACATACACACACAAACACACATACACACAAACTTTCGTCTTTATAATATTAGTGTGATGTGAAGTGTGGTAACTGCAAATGTAATTATGAAAAATGTAGATTAAATATTTATTATGGTAACACATTTAATCCAGCTTAAAATGTAGTTATTACTACTATGGGAAAGGTTTTCAACCATGGACCAAAGTTGACTATGTAATATTATTGAAATAAAATATTTCAACTAAAAATAGAACAGGTGTATCATTATCAGCTATAGGTACGTACATTGTATACATCCCCAACATACTTATAAATTCGTCCGTCTGGAGATAAGGGCCGATAAAATCATGATAAAAGCTACCACGCTATCAACGAGTGGCTAAAAACCAAATATTTTGTCTCAAGGCCACCCTGGACGCAGATTTATTGACAGCACATGCATATTCCGTCGATTTTGTATTGCAGATTATCAATACTTCAAATCCATCACGTACGAAAGCTGTCTAGATAATGAAATATATCTATACCTATTAGACTTCCTAATGCACGTAACTGTATTAAACCTTTGAACGAATTCTTCCCGGGCATCGCCCATATAGGGATTATGTAGAATAATAGAGTCTGGCTCATGAAAGCTGAAGTGTTAAATAACAATCCGTCGCTATAAGAACAGGAATACGAATATATATGAATTTACGAAACACAGGGAATTATACTATCAGAAACTCTCACATCTATAAAGAAAACTCTCTGACATTTGATGAAGGACCAAAACCAAATCGCTTGTAAAACAAAGTAACAAAAAATAATCCTTCGCTATGACGAAACACAGAGAATAATATTACATTTCGATTATGATAGAGGCCGAGCATTTACCTCGGCCTCTATCATAATCGAAATGTCTCTAGAAGGTGGATTCTAATCGAAAGGGTTCAAACTTAAACATGTCAAGAACTTGAGTTGCAAGTTTCTCAAAACAAACTCTATGGGCCAATCTTCAAAGGGCGATTTGCCGCGATAGTACCTATATCCGCGATAAAGTTCGATATAAACTATCGAGTTTATATCGAATTATGTCACAGCGAGACTATCTCTCGTCGGTGGAGATGGCTCCTAAGGCCATATGCTTTGACTCACGTCCGCTGGATTTAATACCCCATTTATTTAGCTATAAGTTTGATTCATCCAGTTATTTTAGCAACTGATTACTTGCTTGTACCGGGTCTTTACTGCTTTGTTTGTTACTCCTTCACGCAAAAACTACGTGACGGATTTGGCTGAAATTTGGAATGGATATAGATAATATCCTGGATAAGCATTAAGCACATAGGCTACTTTTATCCCGAAAAATCAAAGATTTCCCACGGGATTTCGAAAAATCATGCGGGCGAAGTCGCAGGCATCGGCTAGTATAATGTAAAAAATTGCTTTATTTGGAAGAGTCTGTATTTTAAGTGCGACTTTAATATCAAAAATATCTTATAACCGCGAGGCATCGCCAAGATCTGTAGATCTTGTAGGGGTGTACCCCTATATAGTCGAAATCCCACGGACTCGTACCAAGCGATTTGTTTCCTCGTTTCTAATACGCACCGCTAGAATATGGAATGCCCGTCCGGCTTCCGTTTTTGCCACTAGTTATAATATTAGTACCTTCAAAAAAAGGGTGAATAGGCACCTTCTGCGCAAGCGCGCTCCACCTTAGGTTACATCATCTCCTGTTTGTTGTGATTGCAGACAAGCGCGAGCCTATTTAGTAATATAAAAATAATGAAAGCCAAACCTTCAAGAAGAAAAGGTGTCAAACCTCGTTGAATGCCTGTGGGATATTGCAGAAGGCTGCGAATTAAAAATAGCAGATCTGCAACTTTGCCATGGATGTGTCAATAATTTGTATATTATTTTTATTTTTTTATTTATTTTTGTACCAGAAAGTTGTAACAATATAAATAAAAGGAAAGAAAAAGTGGACAGGGACTTATCTCTATAAGAGATCTCTACCAGTGACCCTTGGCAGTGCGAGAGGTTGTAAATGGAGTAGAATAGGTACAGCAAAGATAGACAGTAATCATGAAAAAAAATATATACTTAGTAGATATTATGTTATAATATATACTTACAAATATTTATATACTAGCTGACGCCCGCGACTTCGTCCGCGTGGATTTAGGTTTTTCGAAATCCCGTGGGAACTCTTTGGTTTTCCGGGATAAAAAGGAGCCTATGTGCTAATCCAGGATATTATCTATCTCCATTCCGAATTTCAGCCAAATCCGTCCAGTAGTTTTTGCGTGAAGGAGTAACAAACATACACACACACACACACACACACACACATACAAACTTTCCCCTTTATAATATTAGTGTGATTAAAATAGACTTACAAAAATATACATACCTTAATACATAAATATATACTTATAGTCATAAATATATCTTATAATATATACCGATAAATATATGTAAACAATATGTTATGACAGAGAGGAAAGATAGTGCTGTTTCAGACGAAGTTTGAAGGTGCTGATGGAAGGGTTATTTTTAAAAATACTGTCAGGTAGTGAGTTCCAAAGGCGAGTTGCGAGTACCGTAAAAGATTTAGCATAAAATATATTAACTCACATTATAAAGGGGAGGTGCGGCCAGCTGCGATGCAAGCTCCTGCAATCTCGCGCGAGCTGCTTCCTCCTCAGGACTCAACGCTACGCCCACCAAACCAACCACTTCTTGACGGGCTATCACCTGAGAAACAAGTTTCATGTAGAATAGTCACTTTGTAATGTAATAGTACCTATATTATTATCCGGGTCGGAAATAAAGCAATTGCTGGTCGAGTAATACTGGAAGGATGAAGCGAACCGAATACTTCCTAAGTGATTCTGTTCCAAAATGAAGTCGTTAATTGCTATTTTGGCCATGACTTGTATAATACTTTTCTCCCATTTGCGAAAATTGCAGTTATTGCAGTTAGACAACGATCCTTTTTAAACGCACACAACTTTTGGATCAATTAATACTTATGCCTAAATGCAATAATAATTCTATTTTTATTGCCCAACTTGAAAATTGTAAAATTGTATGAATACGTCGATTATGTTTTGAATTCGCGCGCCAATTCAACTAACTGCATGCACGTCATTTTTTTTTTTTTAACTTTTGAAAAGAGGTTTTTTTCGCATGCAGAATTTAAAATAATAAATCATGTATCTAAAAACATCCTAATTTATGTTAGTGTGCATTTAAAGAACCTCGTTATGAGTATGAAACTGTCCAGTCATGGAATTTACACCACAGTTCAACAGGAGGATCTAGTTAAACTTTTAGATGTAACTGAGTATAGCATTAGCATAGTGTCAAAGACAATGACTCTGTAATTTGTATGGGATAACGTAATAGAGTTATAGTATGAATGTGTAATACCTGCAGCAGCGTATGTTTAAGCGCATGCAGCGAGGCGGAGAGGCGCGCCAGGGTGGAGGCGGCGGCGGCGCGGCGCGTGCGCAGCTCGGCGAGCGTGTCGGCGGCGCGCTTCAGCCAGCTCGCTTGCAACGCTGCCTCCTCGCTTTGACAGCGTGCTCGGAACTTTATCTACAACCATGCGACCGCATTAGAGCGAAGCCACACGATGCGTTGCGTTGGCGGTGCGGCGCCTGAGTGGTGCCGCTGCGTCATCCACATAGAAATCGCAATACCATGATGCGTTACGACGTCGTGCGGCTCCGCACCGCACGTACAACGGACTTGGGACCAGAGATACGAGGTGGGGAGGGGCGGTGCGTGTGCCGCCATACTTTTTGGCGGAGCGACAACGCAGTGTCCATGTGGCACCCAATACTCAAATACACAGCGGTGCGGCGGCAAAACGCACCGGAAACGCATTATGTGGCCTGTCTTATAGCTCGTCACCCATTTATCGTTTCAGCACCAGACCAGTACAGGATTGGCACAGACATAAAAGTTCGCCGTCAACCTAGCTGCCGGGCACAGCCCCGTCCAGAAATTCACTTTTTACATATTTGTCACTATAAATCAGATTATTAAACATACCTCTGTGAATCCTATGATAGGAACTGGAATATAGTTCTCGGGATCAGGATTATCAGCCTGAGCCTGTTTCCAGAGACGCATGTCCATACCTGTAAAAATAAATTGTCATGCAATAAGAAGTTTTTCATTTTGGTATACCTGATGTTAACAAATACCGATCTTATTTAATATTACTAGATGATGCCTATGTGTCATGCCATGATGCCATGTTATTTAATACCATACGCCGCATCTGTTTTCGGACGCACCAAGCTATAATCTGGTCTTATTTCTGTCTAACATACCTAGTTCCTCTTTCTCTCTATCTCACTCTTCCAATTTCTCCCTGACTCTTTCTTTAGTTGTTCACCTGACTCAGTAGGCACAGCTCCAACATCACACCTGCGTTTTCGAATGTGCTAAGCGGCACATACACATGCATACTTCTTTCTCTACTTCTTCCCCTCTCTTTGTCACCCTCTCACATCCCCTATTTGTCCCTCACACTCACTCTTTAATTGCTCACCTGGAGGTGGACTCTGTAAGTACTGCTCTAGCATCTGTGGTGCGGGACGGGTGACCGGGGTGACACTAGTACAGCCCGCGTTGCTTAGCGCGGTACGAGCCGCTCCTGCGTTTAAAAACGCACCAAGCTCCGATGCACTGATGTGGACATTGTTGGCTGCTTTGTCAGTTACATATATCACAACCTGAAAACAGTTACAACCTTTACTTTTGGAAGCAGTCATAGACTAGCGACTAAGATGTAGGCTTCCTAATCATGAGCTCCGGGGTTTAAGCCATTATGTGCTTTTTAAACAATTAAATATCACTTGCTTTAATGGTGAAGGAAAATATTGTGAGGAAACCTGCATGACTGATTGCCTCAGAGTTCTTCATAATGTTCTGAAAGGTGTGTGAAGTTTGCCAACTCACGCTTGGCCAGCATGGTAGATTATGGCTAAACCATTTTTATTCTAAGATACCCTTGCTTAGTAGTATGATTTTTGCGATACATTTCTTCGCCAAATAGATGATGATAAACATGATAGGTCGATAGAGTAAATAAAAATAATATTTACCAAGCTTTTAGTTTCAGATATAGCCTTTATAGATTCAATATTGACAGCCAAGTTTGGTTTGTTCCCCAGAAGGCCAGACAGTGAAACCGTAAGAGATTGTTGGTTGTTCCTGTGAAAAAAGGATATTATTGAAAAACATAACATCATAAAGTCCAATGTTACAATAGAACTGTTTTAATAAGCCGCTTTTATAGCAATACTATTATTACTGATATACGATAGTAATACTAAGATACCCTTGAAACAAAATCAAAGGATTTCCACGGGATCTTCAAAAACCTAAATCCACGCGATCGAGGTCGCGGGCATCAGCCAGTAAATAATAAAGTAATCCCAAACATTGATTTTCGTTGTTAAGACATTGCCCATCTCGCTCTTTAGCATATCCCGCCTGTAAATGTCAAATAAAATAGCATGCTCTCACTCTCTCACACACACTCACGTGCAACCGAAGTGAAACGTCTTAAACTTTTTTTTTATTCTAATATATTTAAGGGGCTTATAAAGGTGACCTATATGCCAGCAACAGTACAAACTAAATTAAAATTAAACTAGTTAAACCTAAAACTACAACAATTTGAAAGAATCACTAACAAATTCATACACTTTCATTGTCGAAAATCTTAAACTTTCCATACAGTAATTTTACTTACTTAATTTCTTGTTCTGTTTTGTTGAACTGCAAGGCAACATGTCCATCTTTGTCCTCTTTGCCTCCTAACCTCGAGTATCCCACAGCTTTGAAGCGACAGAGCGGGTTCTGCTCGTTGAGCTCCAGTGCTGGTGCATTACGACTATAGTAAGCTTGGCCTGAAATCATTTTACACTCCATACACAAGTGCAATGCAAGGTCTTTATGTTATTACTAGCTGATGCCCGCGACTTTATACCCATGAATTTTGATTTTCAAAAATCCTATGGGAATTTATTTTCCAGGATAAAAAGTTACCTATATCACTCTCCAGGTCTTAATCATAATAATCATAATATCAACAGTCTTCGTTGTGGCGTGATTGAATAACAAACCAATAAGCCAACAAACCAAACAAACATACTGTCGCATTTAGAATTCGGGTAGCAATAGTAACATGAAATGTTCCTGTTTAACCGCCATCTTCTATCTCTTTGAATATCACTAATATTTACTCAATATTATGACTGCGAAAGTTTGAACGTTTGTTACTCCTTAACGCCGCAAGGAATGGAACTAGTTTATAGTTATACCCTGAATTAACGCAGGCTTCTTTTTATCTCGGAAAATCACAGAGTTCCCACGTATATCCACACGGAAAAAGTCACGGGCGTCATCTAGTACTAATATTGTACTACGCAAAAATGAATGAATGAATTTAAATATTTTTCGATATAAAAGCATATGTACCAGTCCCCCACTGCGCCTGCAACAGATTCCACTTGGCGAGCACCTGGTCTCTCTCGTCCCCAAACACGCAGCAGTTGAACACCGCCGCGATCAACGCCTCGTGAGCGTTTGTTGGCCCTTGCGGTTGCTGTTGTTGCTACAATAAACAAAATGAACTTGAAAAATAAAGCTCCAAAAAATACCACTGAAGACAAAATAGTTCATCTTGTCATCACTGCCTGTATTATCACTACCCATATCATAAAGTGTGTTTGTTTGTTGGTTTGTCCTTCAATCACGTCGCAATGGAGCAACGGATTGACGTGATTTTTTGCATGGATATAGTCAAAGACCTGGAGAGTGACACAAGCTACTTTTTAACCGGGATTATCAAACCATTCATGGACTAGACCAGTTCTGCTGGCTCACTAACTCCTCAAATTATATAATATCAAATGCCATATTAAATTTCAATATTAAATTTGCTACCGATTTACTTTTGACTTAATGTTACCCGCAACTTTGTTGGCGTGGATATTGGTTTTTTTAATCCCACGGGATGACTTAGACAAAGGCTAATGACAAACATTTTAAATTAAATTAAAATCTCATGAATGCTTCCAACACCTAAACTCACGTTTTAAGCTGCGATCAATACCTGCTATCAAGTAAAATTGCAAATACAAACCTATTAACTCTACTAAAATTTCCAGAACACTACTACAATTATTGAGAGTTTTCTCATTTTGTAATTAAAATTTTTGCACGACTGGTAAGCGACGATAAATAATTACAAGAAACAACAATATAAATAGTTACCTGTGGCTGTTGTTGGCCGAAGGTGCCAAGTCCAGTGCCAAACCCTCCAAAACTGGTTGTGGCTGGTTTTCCAAATGTGGAGCCAAAATTGGATCCAGTGCCAAAAGTATTCCCTCCTAGTGTATTGGTGCCAAATGCTGGCACTGCACTACCAAATGTTGAAGTACCAGCTCCAAAGCATGTGCCTGCTCCAAAGGTTGGTTTGAAATTGGTTCCAAAGGCACCAGTGTCGAATCCTGAAAGGATTTTTCTTGTTGCAGTGTTAGAAAAGACAAACAATAAAAGTGGTTTAATTGCACTAAAATGGTTCAAAAGATGCTGCGATAATTTTCCTAATATACATTAATATCCATTTAATGCAATAATTGTGCCATATGTATATATGATGATGTTGATTTTATCCCTTTCAGGAAAGGCAAAGGTCGTAGACCATGCAGCCTATATGAACAAAATGAAAAGAAAATTCTGACTTCGTCTGTGGTAGCGTTTGCTGGCACGCGTGCTCTGTCTGCCTTTTTGGAGTGTTTATTTTTTTTTATAAAAAGTGGCCGGGTTTACTGGTGTTTTTAGTAAAGGGGTGCACTCTGAAGGGGTGCCGCGCGTGTATCGGCGAGCGCCGGCACAGACGAAGTCCATACTTACCTATATAGTTTCGCTAACATGTGAATAACTACAAACTTGACATTGGCTAATCTTTGTAAAACCAGACGAGAGAAAAAAAAAAAGAAAATTCTGCATACAGAATCACATAAAGTTTTTTTGCAAATTCTGTCTATTCAAAATATTACACAGAATTGTTCTTAATAATACTTTTATTAAATATCCCATATAATTATAGCATAACACTTTAACAATATATGATATCAAAAAATATATATGTATATCAATACCTGTAGCAGGTTTAGCAACTGTGGCGCCGAATCCTGTTCCACCAAAAATAGAAGGTGTAGTAGTTGTCGCAGTACCTAGTCCACTAAATGGTGCTGGAATATACAAAGTAATAATATAAAATGTTGTGCATATTATATTTTGAGAAAGTACTCGCCATATTATTTGCTGTCATATTAAAAGTATGATTTCAGTGCTTAATCTAAGGTGAACACATACTTTTGGCATGGTAGTTGAGACAAAGCAAATATGGTATATAATAAAATATATTTAGGCACTATACCAGATCATAAAAAATAAATCTTATGAGGTTAAAACATGTCCTTATGTGTGTTCTTCTACTCTCTAGGCTGATTTCTACACTTAAACGTTTGCATCTGTTGTGTATGTTTTGTAGGTATGTGTGAGCATGTGAGGCACACCCATCCGTGATCCCCAATACACAACAGTAATGGTTGTATGTAAACAGTAAGGGTTTGAACCGTCGACCTTTCGGTTTTCAGTCCACTCCTTTACTGGTTGAGCTATTGAGGCTCTTAAAAGGTTAAGGTTTAAGGTTGGATGGTTTTTTTCACCAGAATGAGACAATAAAGTCAATGAAAAATAAACCTGCACTAGACGCTGTTGCACCAAATGCTCCAAAGCCAGATGAAGATGTAGTGGTTCCAAAACCACCAAACCCAGCTGTACTAGTAGTTGCTGTATTAGTGCTTCCAAACGAAAATGTAGCTGAAAGTAGATAGCCAAACATAAATCACATTTGGGTATGTGTTTACAAATGTGGCGACTGGCGGAAGACTAAAGTAATGAATACGATACAGCTCGATAGTTTATATATGCTCAAGATATTTACATAAATATTCTAAATCCAAAACAAATTAAAATCTAAATAAAAATTTGTAATGCAATACTAACGTTTGGAGGCTGCTCCGAAACCGGTACTTTGTGATGTAGAACCAAACGAAAACGCCATTGTAAAAACAATTTAATACTTGACGTAAGCTAGTAAAGTCAAAAACGAACTGTATTGAAAATAAACTAGAAAGAAAGAAATTGTTTTTAATACAAGTTTTTGGTTTTTCTCACTGATGACATCCTACTCTATGCTGATGACCACTCACTGTAATAGGTCCATGGTGCTCATCACTGATTTTTTTTAACTGACTTTACGGCTCTGGATTCTAGTCTTTTTAAGCCTACCATTTTTTTAACTGGCTTTATGGCTCTGGATTCTAACTTTTTTAAGCAATTCTCGAGCTTCAAATCACAATGGTACAAAAGACGTTCGGAAACCTCTCAGAATACCTGCAATACCTGATTCCACAAAATATACCACAATTATTTAGCTACACAACACTTTTTAAAATTCGACCGAAAGCGAAGAAAGCATCTTAAAAACCTCCGTTATTAAATCAATGTTAGCCCTTTCTGCTGGAATTCACTCTGCTTTGTTTATGATATATTCATGTGCATAATCTGTATTCTGTGGTAATCTTGGGTAATCTGTTTTCATGCTCTCAGGTCTGTACGTGGTCTGTACTCTGTGTTTGGTGTTATACTATCCGGAAGAAAAAGACGTCCATCAAGAATTCAGGAAAATTTTGGTTATTTCGTCATACTCAATAAATCCAATAACTAGATCTAATCATGTCGGATTGGGATACTGTTACTATCCTTCGCAAGAAACCACCGAAAGCATCAGCTCTGAAAACGGAACAAGCCGTCAATGCTGCACGTCGTCAAGGTGTACCAGTGGACACTCAACAAAAATATGGTGCGGGGACTAATAAACAACACGTTACCACTAAAAACACTGCAAAACTTGATAGAGAAACTGAGGAGCTTCGACATGAAAAAATACCGCTTGATTTAGGAAAACTAATAATGCAAGGCAGACAAGCAAAGGGTATGAGTCAAAAAGATTTGGCAACAAAAATATGTGAAAAGCCTCAAATCGTTAACGACTACGAAGCAGGTCGTGGAATTCCTAATAACATTGTACTTGGTAAAATTGAAAGAGCAATTGGAATAAAACTACGTGGAAAAGAACGTGGCCAACCACTACAGCCTCCTGGAGGAAAGAATTAAATACGGATTCCCTGGGAGGCGAAGACTAAAGTCCGAATTGTTTATTGCATAATATTACTCTCTTATTTGCTGTTGAAGTAATTTTTCTTTGTAATTTTAATTATTCATCCTGTTAAAATAATTTTGTATGTAAGCATTTATTTTATTTAGAATCTGGAACATTCTGTAATCTGATGTTACCATTGTGAAAAAGTGAATATAAAATGTATCTTTGCACAGCATGCAGCGATTGGGAAATGTGGATGTGATATGCAATAAAAATAGTTTTATTTATGATTAAATAACTACTAATTGTTTTAATTTCTTGTGAATTTTTTTTTTTTTGATTAAATAAATTAAAAAAAAAAAAAAAAAAAAAGTTGTGTTGCAAGTTGCAACCTCTGGTTTCCTAGAATTTTGAAGCAGGTGGTCTGGCAGGAGTCTTCTGTTTTCGAGTATCTTGATTCTTAAATCTAGCTTGTCGATTTCGAAAACCCTGCATCAACCATTATTTCTACCACAATTGTTGTGATTGGCTGAATTAATGGTTTTCTTGTTGCAATAATGAATTGCAGCCAATGGTGAGCGAGCGTCAATGGATCAGCTGATATGAAGGCGATCGTAACATTGTAGCTATCATTTTACCGTAATCGAGCAAAGTTGCATTCACCGCACTACTACACAAAGAGAATATGTAGAACGGTTTTTGCTACGACAGTGCGACCATCGATATAATAGAGCTTTATTGTTTCTGTATAAAAAAAAACTTACTCGATTTTCAACATACTTATTCCCAAAACTTGAGAAGATTTTATTTGCTGGCATACATATCTATGGCTGGCAGCCTTTGTTCTGCAACTAGGTACGCGGACGAGTACGTCCCCTAGGCCCTGTCAATGTCATTCAAATGCCAAAAGAGCCTTGTCGGACTGTTTCCACTTTCCTGCTGTTTTTATTTGGTTGATGGCTTTTGTTTCTGGTCGGTGGTTGATGGTTCCATTTGGTTCACATTTCTAGCTGTCATTTTGGTGCCTGGGCCTAGTGTTTTTAAACTTTTTGCCTGGGCCTGGGATTAAAAAATTGACTAAGTATACATTTTTTTTCAACGACCCTCAACAAATAATGTATAATACAGAAAGTATATCAGATGATGAAGAAGAGATTCTTGTATATGCAGAATTTGAAGACAGTGTTAAATTTGATAAATATAACAGTATTCATGTTTTAGGAATTGATACCAAAAATCCAGTAATTCAATTAGATGATACATTTTTTACAGGTGGGTGCTTAATTTGAAATGACTATTTTAAAACTTGAATAAATGTTGACAACTTTTTGAGATTAGAACTTTTAAATAGCTTAGAGATATTATTGAATAAACTTAAATCAAAATAGAGTTTTATGAGATTCAGTGTAACTTTAACATTGTTACAGGTACTTATGAAAATCCTTTAGGAACATACATGTTTTTTGAAGGAGATCCATTACCGTGTAGCTCGGACCCTTTATTTGATAAATTGTCTGAAAAAAATTTGAAATACCTTTGCAAGACCAGAAAGTTTATCAATGTTCAACATGCCTATGTTACACCTAAGGATGACAGACAAGGTATTGGCTATAAATAATAAGTAATTTATAATCTTATTTTACACATTCTTCCTCGTTCACTGTTTTACCACAGAACAGTGAGTAATGGTGAATTTTGGCATCCGTATGTGGTTGACACTTATGGAACATTTTTGCTTAACGTTTGTAATATTGACTCTGTAATATGAATCATATGATATAAGTTTGCTTTTTATACTTAATTATATTTATTTTTTAACAGAACAGGAACACCAGCAAGAAGAAAAGTCATCTGAAAGTGATAACATTCAACCAGCCGACTTTAAGAGCATACAAGATGCATTAGAGAAATTTAAAAAGGATTGGGAAGAAAATTCTAAGAAAGAATAATACAGTAAGTCAGTCAATAAACAATTTACAGGTACCCTGAGATTTGCAGGAGGGTGACAGTTGAAAGGTAAATTCCGTGATGAATTCAATGTCACTTCACTCTCCTGAAACCCATAACCCCACGAGTCATCTCAATCAATACAAGCTATACTCGTATTTAACTTTATTATTATCTTAATGCAATACTCATTAGTGTCCCTCCTAAGGTTGACTACTCTGAAGCCAAAACCTATTAATCAGCTATCACCACAACCACCGGCCTTAAGTTTAATAGCCCTATCAAAATAAGTTAAAGATGGCTAAAAATTAATAAAGTTATGGCTGCTGCCACTCGTCCTATTTTGGCTGAAGCTAAAGATAGTTTTTTTTGCCCAAGAGTAGCCCAAGCTGAAACTGAATAGTAATTGAGTGACAGAAAAGAATCAACCTTTACTTAGTGATCCCAGAATCACCATATTAAAAAGTTACAGTGCTACTAAATTATTAAACCAGACTAAGCAATTTGGTGCAAGTGGACCTTAGTTGTGATAACCAATAAAATTGTGGTTAGGGCATCCGCCTCCCAATCGGAGGTCGGGGTTCGATCCCAGGTATGCACTTTTAACATAACGAGTTTGTGCGTTTAACATAGTTAAACATTCTTGCTTTAACGGTGAAGAAAAAAATATTTTTAGGAAACCTGCACACCTGAGTTCTCCATAATGTTCTCAAAGGTGTGAAGTCTGCTATTCTGCACTTGACCAGCATGGTAGACTACAGCCAAAACCCTTCTCATTCTGAGAGGAGACCCATGCTCTGTAGTGAGCCGGCGATGGGTGATGATGATAATAATAGGCCTTAATGAGGCCTGTTACAGTATTAATATTATCACGCGATCGTGACATCGCGATCCTGTATCGAGGAAATATTGCTGGAATTGAGGATCGCAATATGTCGAGATGTTCTTGAAATTCTGCGACACCAGAATCGCGATGGTGTATTGACAGTGTAACACCCTCCATTGTTTTTGGTGGAAGTTATCTCGTCAAAAATAAATAAATTTCATCACACATTTTCATTAAAATGTGTTCTTTACCTAAAGTTCTCATTTCAAAGTTGCATGGGAATCCCCTGTGTGCTCTACAATTTCATAAACATTGTATGTTGTGAATACATTCATTGCTCAGTATTCAGTTGAGTGTTCTTAGTAGTGATTTAACATCGTTATTTAAAAGTGTTTGAATTTTTTCATTTTTGTTTTTTTTTTGATACTTATATTTATTAGTAAAGATATAATTGATTTCATTAAATGGTAACTTAGGCATTGAAATCTTGAAATAGAAATATATTTCAAACTTAAAGTGTGTGATGTCACTAGGGGAATATAAAAGGTACATAATATTATTGATTTAAATAAAATGGTCAAGTGCGAGTCGGACACGCCCTGTGTAGAGGTTCCGTAGTTGCCTTAACTTAGAACGTCATTTTATGTGACTCCAAAGTTCAAGTACATTTTATAAGTTGATCAACTATTACTCGTTAACTTGTAAATCCTACTTACCTGTGATAAACTTACTTTTAACTTTGTTATATAATTATTAAATCCAAAAACAATCATTTATTCCGCGTGAATAATATGTATATCCACGCCTAATTACACGATTCTAGTACTAATTAATCTTTGAGGTACTAATTTGAGGTACCTACTAGTTAATCTTTGAACGGACAGACAGATTGACATGGCGAAACTATAAGGGTTTCTTGTGTACTATGGAACCATGGAACCCAAAAATGCTCTGATTGTTGTGTTCTGAAAATAATTTTAAAAAAATTGTTTCAGATAGACTATGGGTCTAAAATGCAGAAACAGTAAACCTTTTAAAAATAAAGGAATGGAGTGTGCTTTTCATACACTGAACCGACATTACATACGAATGAAGAAGAAAGACCGGAAAGAGAACACAGACATACTATTTTCAGTTTTAGAGGAACTGCTCAAAGCTATGCGTTCTTGTGACAATCTTTTCAACAATCTCAAGCCAAGGCTGGATTTTCTTGGCAGTTACTTCGACAGAATACGCGTCGGCCAACCAACTGAGTATGACATCAATGTTATTTTAACTTTTCCCATTAACTATGATAAAATCAAATTGGACGCGACAGACTGTCAACATGATTACTCGGCTATCATCATGCCGTCCGAGTTTCGAAGGCTTTCCTCAACACCAGCAACAGCCAATCAGGGCTTCACTAAAACACACTTATGGTGCGACAAGCACTATCGATTATCTGTGACGAAGTTTCGTGCGTGGATGCAAAGTACCGTTGACCATGCTATAAATAATTTGCCTCAAGAAGATGGCCAAAGAATTTTAAAAGTGAAAAACAAAATCTTTGGGATAATTTCAAAAACATCGGGACCCGCAAACACGATAACTATCTTGAAAAAAGACGGTAGCGTGATCGATGTCGATCTAGTTCCGACATTTTCCTTTCAACTGCCCACTAAACCGTTAAATTCTAAAATTGACTTTTCAAAAGTTGAAGCAACAAACATTCGAAGCTATTTTCTTGTACCAAAACCAGGGAATGATGACTTTAGTTGGAGGGTATCATTTCCTTTCCAGGAAAGATTCCTTTTGCAGGATAAAAATAATTTAAAAAGCGCTATAAGGCTATTGAAACACTTCAGGGATGTTCAAGGATTTACAAAACTTTCAAGTTACTTTATTAAAACTCTATTTTTGTGGGAATGTCAAGCGAATGATGAAAAGTTTTGGAAAAAGAATTCATTATCCTACTTAGTGCTGACCATGTTGAAGAAGCTCAAGGACTGTTTGGAGCAAAACAGAATACAAAACTATTGGTGTTCCAGTCATAATTTAATTGAAAAAATTAAAACTGACACTTGTCAGAACTGGTATCATAGAATAGCTGTAATTTTAAGAGAAATAGAATATATTGGTCATAGAAATCCTCATATTATTTTAGATTACTTTACTGTTAAAAACAAAGCATAAACAAACTTACAAAAAATTTCACTACACTAATGAATTTTATTTATTTTGAAGGTAGTTTTTTAGTCTTGTTTTACTTTTTGCCTGCCGTGATGCATGTCACCAGTGTTTTGTAGGAATATAAGAATCTCAAAATACAACAAGAATACAAATGTTATAGTTTAAAATAGGATTCTAAGTTAATATTATTTTGTAACATCACAATAGTCATAGTTGTAATCCTACAATGTATGCTATATAATGTGTTTAGTTTGTTGGTTTGTCCTTCAATAACACCACAATATAGCAACACAATGTGATATTTTTGCATGGATTAACTATATAGCATTTAAAAACCGAGAGTGACAAGGTTAGTTTTAATCATGGATTATAATTAGTGAGAATAAGGTAGGTAATTATTATCTAGAATAGATATCATTAATAACCCAAATTTACATTTTATTTAGCCTACTTTAATATTATTTATTAAAATACAATGTATTTTATCAAATTGAAGTTGTTTCACTTCCAAATCCCAAAATAATGTTGCTTTTAGCATAAGTAAATATAAAAATCATAATGGTTTGTTGCTGTGTAGTAAAAATATAAAGATCATAGGGATCATAATAAGTACTTATCTCTGGGAACCATTGGGAACCTACAAATAATCTTACCTCGCCAAACTTGTTAAAAATAAATTAATAAATGTCGTCATAAAAACCCCCGCTGTTACCTAAACTCACCTATAATGTTACCCATTTCTACTAAGGACAACTTCAAAACCAAAAGCCTCATCTCAGATGTATTATTAAAAAACAATATGTCAGTTTAAAATTGTCTATACTTACTGCGACCGCCATTTTATTTGTATCGCCATTTCATTTAATTCGTGAGATGGAGAATTGAGATTTTAAAAGTGAGATAGAAATATTATGTTCAATCCAATGTTTTCAGCATAATTCGTGAATGTTTCGTTGTTAAAATAATCAAGGTAAGGAATTGTGCTACGATTTGTATTAATTTCGTGCCTTTTGCTTTCTCTGGCTCTCTTTGAGTCTTCCGTACTTGGAAGAGTCGTAACGAAATTGCCAATGGCGTCCATAGTTTACTTCAAGCGCGTCTATAGATAGTCCGTCATCCTTTTCTTACATTATATATCGACACTATTCACGGAGACACTGCTTTCATCGCCCGAATGATCTTTTCAGTTGAGTCGAATGATAAGAAATATCCCCCGTTACCTTCGCACTATATGTTTTGGGAGTTTCTCTTTCGTGTATACAATTAGCCGCGCTTTTAAATTTTTCTGATCAAATCATTTAGTTGCTCGACAAGTGTAACAAAAGTAATATGTATTTATTTTTACGTTTATAGGACAAATATACAAGTGAAGTGTTTATTAAAGCCCCTTGTGATGGTATAAAACCTCAAAATGTTCACAACAAACGCGGTACAAGCCGGCTCAGTGCCGACTCTGCAATATCAAGAGCACCCACAGAAATCCCAGGGAAAAAGCATTGAAAATGCCCAACAGAAGGCTCAACAATCACAACCACAGCAGGTACCTGTTTACTGACAAAGAAGCTGCCTAACAAGCCTTTGACACCAACTTTGTTTGGTTTAGCTTCAACATTGTACCTTCTTTTTGAGTTTGTTTTACTTAACTTTATCACACTAAAATATCTAATATAATATATTATATAAAGCAATAATTTTTAAGAACAAAATAATATTTTGTTTCTTGTTTTTATTATTATAAATAAGTTATCTAATATGATTTTTAAACTAGTTTATTTGTGCCATATTTAACCCTCTTCCATAAATAAACATCAAATTTTAGGATATTAGATATAATACCTAACTATTTATTCTAAGTTTGGAAATCCTAAAAAAGTTTCCATCTCCTAACAAATTTATTTTTCTGAGAAAATATATTTTCTTCTTAATTTAACCATATTCTGCAAAGTTGTAATAGTCTTAAGGGATTAAAATTTGGTTGATTTTGCCATCTAACCAGGCACTTATAATTTATGTGATTTTTTAATCTTACAGGAGTTCCCAACATTTTGTTATACAACAAACGTGAATATGATTGGAAAATTAGGAACTGGTACTACTGGGGGTACCGGAGGAGTTAACATAGCACAATTGACAACAAGCGATGACAAAACATGTTATATAGCACAACCCTTCTCATACAACTATGCATTGGTCAACCAAATGCAATTAGCACCAAATGGAATTCAGAATACCATATCAAATATTAGTTTTAAATGTGATGTTTGTGGTTTGATGTTCGGCCACCTCACTCTATTAAATGCTCATAAGAGGATACATACTCAAGATGCAGGTAACTTACTATTTTTTATGCAGAGTTATAATAAAAATAAGTTTGTAACATCTTTTGTCCTTGCACTTTGAAGAGATCTGGATTCCTCATGTTTAAAAGTTTAGGCTTTGCAAATTCATTGTAGTAGTACTTTTGAAGTAAAGTACAAATAAATGTTCAATGATAATGAATTTTTAGTTAAAAATAATAATTACAAATGTCAAAAAGGGTTCATGAAATATTTTTTATTTAGGTGATTAGTTTAACATTTGGATAAAGTAAATTTCACATTTTGAATAAGAGATTTTGGTATATTCATACAAATTCAATTAATTCTGTTTCTTATATAACAAAAACAAATTTTGGGCTTTACCTAAAATTGCAGAAAACATTACACATTATGTGATTGTTTTTGTAAAACTATGCCTAAAGGAACAAACTGTGTTACAGATAACAATATAACAGTGGTGGCAACGGGCGTCAGTTCTGGCAACGATGTGGCCATGCCACCACACATCCAGATACTGTCCACGGACCCCAATGATCCACAACAACATCAAATGCAGATACAAGACAGTAAGATCTTCATTTCTTGATAAGTATTCACACTTTGGTTGATCACATATTGTTGGAAATTGTCTGTCAGAAAATTTTCCAACCCATTCACTCTATGAATATTAGAAGCATATGTTTGATCTGGCAACATTCTGACAGTATGTGCAGTCAAACTGTATGGCAGAGTGCCTTTCCGGCGAGTGTCCGAATTTTTTTGAAAGAAAGGAGATGGACAAAATCCCTTACAAAAAAAGTCAGGCGCTGTGCAAAAGAAAAGTATCTCATAATAATTTAGACTAAAAATAATAGTAACTATCTCAATTATCAGGTACTTTTGATTTTAGTGGCCAGCATATTTTGTTTTAATCTGGAGAAGTTTCACAGGTGCCAATATAAAATTACATTTTTATAGAAAAACTACCTGATGCCAGGGACTTCGTTCGCGTGGATGTAGGTTTTTTTTAAATCCTGTGGGAACTCTTTGATTTTCCGGAATAAAAAGTAGCCTATGTGCTAATCCAGGCTATAATCTATCTCTATTCCAAATTTCAGGCAAATCCGTACAGAAGTTTTGCATGGAGTAATATGACACCACATACAAACTTTCGCCTTTATAATATTAGTGTGATTTGTTTTTCTATACTAAACTATATAGGGTTGACGGGGATTAGTAAGTCAGTCAGGACAAGTCTTATATTATGTACATAGATAAATGTACAACTTAATTAGCATGGTTTTGTATCATGTATTTTGTACCTTATTTTAAAGATTTTCAATGCTTTTAATTAATTATTGCTTGTTTTTCCAGCTAAGCCTGTAATCATTGACAAGACACAGTCAAAATGCATTACATGTGGTGGGCAGTTATCCAATAATCCAAAAAGGAAAGGACCAAAACTAATAAGATGCGAAACTTGTATAGCACAAGATAGTGTTGACCAGAGAAATAATCAAAGTAAGTTGTTTTATTATATTTAATTGGCTTTTTACCCTGACTTCGTCCATGTGGATTTAGGTTTGGGATGTTGACAAATATCTCTAAAGGATTTCTCAAAATCCTTTCTTAGTAGAATGTCTACATTATGTAGAAAATCTTTATTACTAAACTAAGCCCTTTAATGATATTTAGGTTCCTTGTCCAGTGTCCACTTGCATGACAAATAGAATTCATCTACCACTATTTCCTAATCAATGCTTTTCCTACCTAGAAGAACCAGTAAGAAACTCGGCGGTTGCTCTTCTCATAGAGTTGATATAATATGTACATTATGCGATGTAATTGCAGTCCTGCGCATTGCTGGAGCGAGCTACAGGTCAAATCCACGCTCTTTTATCATTTAAATAATCTTGTGTAAAATGCCTTTTGCAGGAGCATACTTTTAATAATTTAAGTTTTGCCTGTTTGGCAGTGAATGCAACTCAGATCTTCGTGTCGGCGGAGAACAACGTGAAATTCGAGGTGGGCGGTGTGAGCGGCGTGCAGGCGGCGACCGACCCGCTCGCCACCGCGCCGCCCGCGCCGCCGCCGCAGCAGCAGAAAACAGGTAACTCTGCCAGCGCCGGGACGAAACACCAGAACACCTAAACGAGAAGCTCTCCAGAAACACTCCCCGCTTTGTTGCCAAGTTGTCGTCCAACTTGGTGACCTGCCTTAATTTTGGAGTGATTCAGTGGGGAGTGGCACCAAGGGTCTCACGTACAACAGACGGCTACATCTAAGTGCGGAATAGAAACGCAGAAGTCTGACGAGACTGATGCACATCTGCTACTGCTCCGCTCTAATACATAAATATAGCATCCACATAGGGAAAAAAACTAAGGAAGCTACTCTAATTCCAGTCAGGAAAGTGCTGCTGTACCTAGCGGACACCTGTATTGGCAAGGTACTATAAAATTCGTGGGGATTATTGGAGATGGTTGAAGTGGTCAGGTCAAGGACTTGCACAGACCCGATGAACAATAATAGTGTTCTCTTGCAAGATTAAATAGTGCAAATGTTTATTTTAGATTAGATGATCTCTGCGACTTCATCCGCATGGATTTAGTTTTTAAAAGAGCCATGGAAACTTGGATTTCTGGGATAAAATGTAGCATATATCAGTACCCGGAAAGCAAGCTATCTTTGTACCGAATTTCAAAAAAATCGGTTATATAGATGGGTGTTTAATAAACTCTTGATTTTCTGGGATAAAAAGTAACCTTTCCCCAAGATGCTGACTGTGTACCTTTCATCACAATCGGTTAAACGGATGGCCCGCAAAAAGCTACCAGACAGACTTTTTTTTGCATTTAATTAGTATGATAAATGAGAATGTTCATTGTGTATTTTTTTCAGTGGCTGCTGGTCATCATCCTGTGAAAAAGAGAAACTTGGCATCCGTTACTAAATGTCAAAACTGCAACGGATCCGGCATAGTGTTCATCGGAGGAAATAAAAACAAAAATAACGCAACAAATGCCGAAAAGCCTTTCCACTGCAATATTTGCGGAGGATCTTTTTCACGATACTCGTCGTTGTGGTCTCACAAGAAGTTACATTCTGGTGAAAAGAACTTTAAGTGTGGTGTGTGCGGCATTGCGTTTGCGAAAGCTGTTTACCTTAAAAACCATTCGAGAATACACACTGGAGAAAAACCTTACAGGTAAGAGATTTAATGAATATTACTAACCAACATAACTAAAATATTCTAACTATACATAAGTGTACATTTATGTGTATTACTTTGTACATAACAATGCTACTTTGGTGTGTACTAAAAGTTTGTAAATTACGATAGTGAAAAAATTATCAAAAGGTTCATTAGTCTTTAGAGATAGGTGGCAGTCATCATACATACATACGGGTTGAATAATTACTATTATAACCTTTTTTGGAGTTTGTTGAAAATATGAAATAACAAGGCAAGAAAATATGGTAAAATGTCTTACGGATGGTACACACTACATGATGCAAGACTCAGAGTTAGCAAGGTTCATACTTTATTCACTTTCACTTATTACTTTTAGCGTTTACTCTATTATGTAACCCCATACAAATGACAGAGACAGAAGTCTGTGGGCGTTAACCATTTTGAGTCACCATTCAATCACAATAATGTTTTCAAAAACCATTTGTTTAATTCGAAAATGTTTTCAAAAAACATTAAAACTTAATTCGAAAACATAGTTTCCTTTGTGATTGGGTGACTCAAAACTTTCTTGGAAAGGCCTATGTCCAGCAGTGGACACTTACAGGCTGATGGATGGACTCAAAACTATGACTCTATACTAACTTCATTCCATGGGTAGAGAATAGTGTGAATTGGTAATTCATATGAAACAATACAACAGATATCAGACTGGGCCTGACCTGATGGTGCAGTGTCCATTTTATTGTGTAAAAAAAAAAAAAAAACACTGTTATGTGTTAACAATCATATTAATATGTACAAGATCTAAACAGTTTGTGAAATCAAATGAACTTCCTTTTTAATAATATAATATCTTTGTTAACAGATGTCAAACTTGCGGTATGCAGTTCTCACAGTCACCGCATCTGAAAAATCACGAAAGGACTCATTCGGGCGAAAAGCCTTATGTCTGTGAGGTTAGTTTTAAGTTATGAGGATAATTTTAACTTAAAACTATCTTTGAAGTAATATACCAAAATATATAGCCAAAAATGACGAGAAGAGTTTCGGCCACGGCGGCCAAATTCCATAGAGATTAGCCAACTGCGTGGAAGACATTATAGTGCTCAAGTGTGTGTGCAAACACAGGTGTACTCTTCATTCCCTCACTCTCATATCCCGATGGGACGGAATTCCAACACAACCGGAGAGAGATCAGGAGCAGGACCGACGGCCTTACCTGCTCTCAGAGGCACGGGAATGACACACAGCCAACTTCCTAAGTCTAGGCTAGTAATGAGAATTTCTGAACAGAAAACTCAAACTATTTTTGGCCTGACCAGGAATCGAACCCAGGACCTTGTCATCCATAGTCGAACATGCTAACCACTAGACCAACGAGGCAGTGTCATAATAATAATTAAATTATGATCTGTTTGCCACAGGTGTGTGACAAGGGCTTCGCGAGACACGCCACTTTATGGAATCACCGCCGGATCCACACGGGCGAGAAACCTTATAAGTGCGTACATTTGCTGTTACTACAGGGTGCTATGTTTGAAAATAACTTTACTACGGGTCATTTAGGAACCAATGAGCCTGCCAACCAGGGGTGTAAAAACTACTGGTTTCCAAGTTATGGTTGATTTTTTTGATTGCTCAAAAACTTTTTGGTTATATATATGAATTCCCACATTTGAAAGTTGTATATTCGTTACTATCGATTTCTAATCCTTAGACATTGCGAGCAGCGCTGGCTGTCGATTTAACAGCGAATCATCGAGTTTCTTTTTCAAAATCTAAAAAATAATACACAACAAAATGCTTTAGTACAGTGCACAGAATACAAGTGGTCCAATCCAAAGTTGAACATTGCAACAGTTTGCGCAGGTCATACAGACTATGACTATGACATATGTCCGATCTGAGACCTATTTTTATACAAAATTCAAAATTCAGTTCAAAATATTTTTATTGAATTAGACTTTTACGAGTTCTTTTGAATCGTAAAAAGCATCTACCACTACAATACACAGTCATAATGTCCAAACCAAAGAATTGTTTATGCAAGCAGTAAAAAAGTTAAATTTATGATGACTTGTGCTTTAGATGTGAAACGTGCGGTTCAGCGTTCAGCCAAGCCGCGCATCTGAAGAACCACGCCAAAGTGCATTCCGGAGAGAAGCCCTTCAAGTGCGACATCTGCACCGCCGCCTTTGCAGACCGGTTTGCGCTCAAGCGGCACAGAGGCATACACGACAAGTATGGTGAGTAGTCACGCCAAAGCGCATTCCGGTAAGGAGACTTTCTCTGTTACGTTATAAACCACGTGCGAGAAAGAGAGGGACTTATCATGACACTTGCTATGCGCTTGTCAGACATGCGCTTATTCGTAGACAATAGTACAAGCGCAATGTGTGAATTTTTTGTACTTACCAGCTCTTGTACACAGATGTGCCACACACAGCAGTGCCATGCATAATAACCCAAGGCCACATTCAATATGTTCGTAATTACTTCCACAGGCCAGACTGCGCCTCTGCCTTCAAGAATACAGCAAGATGAACACGAGCACCAAGCACAGCAGCAACAGAGCAGTGACCAGCAAAACTCACAGCCAGATGTCGAACATAGAGGTCAACAAACAACACTATGAGTTTAGGAACCATTAGTGTCCATTCAGACAGAACACAACACAACAGCAAACGTGTCGCCAGCCAGTGGACTGAATGTAATGTGAATGGCTGCCTGTACTTTTGCAACCATAATATACCCAGATTAGTATGGTGTCGCAATGTGGGTGATGTGGCATATTGGTTCACTATTTCTAAACTCAAATGATAGGTCTAAATACACTGCTGTCCTTCATAATTCAATTCAATTTTGTTTAATGGCGCGACGCCGCACCAGACACGCAATTTACTTCGTCAATGACGTGTGGAATTGAAGAGTATGTGTACACATAAATGGTTGGTGATAGTAGGGAATTTAGGCTATCTTTAATTGGGATAATTTATATAAGTGGCAGGTTTTCTCAGAGTATACTGTTTTATTTTAATAATGCTCCCTGCAGAAAAGGACAGCAGTCAATTTAGTATTTTATACAATTTAGTGCTCGGCGATATTTTTGCTGCTGGTGTGTAAGGATATTTATTTTTCGGGGGCCCAATTTGAATTGGGCCTTATTCAGAAGAAGCGATTTTGCGATCTAAATACTGTGTTCCAATAAAAGCGCAATTAACCCCTGATTAATATAGATTCGTTATAATTTAAATAACGGATGTACATATCACGATTAAAGCGCCGGCCACACAGGCCGCGTATGCGTCGCGTAAGTGTAGACGTAGCGCGTACCATTGAGTTGTAATGTATG
This sequence comes from Maniola jurtina, assembly GCF_905333055.1. Classification (NCBI taxonomy): domain Eukaryota; kingdom Metazoa; phylum Arthropoda; class Insecta; order Lepidoptera; family Nymphalidae; genus Maniola; species Maniola jurtina. Next base: position 11,276,578 of record NC_060032.1, read on the forward strand.
GCACTGTACGAGACATGTCACACCGCTTGCGTGGCGTGAACGTTCGCGTAGACGTAATGCGTGCTGTTATACGCGCGTGTCACGTGTATGTGCTTGGTGTGAATCGGCTTTAATACGATGATTTTGAATTATCAACGTTTCGACCCAGTTGCTCGTTATTTAAGTTATTAAACCACGGAAATAAGTGTCTGTCTATCTGCTAGCTTTTCACGGCCTATCTGTTCATACAATTTTGAAGAAAATTTGGTAGAGATAGCTTCCTGGGAGATGGAAATAGGTGAATTTTTACCTCGGAAAATCTAAGACACCAGATTTTAAAAATCTAAATCCACGCGGGCATCATCTAGTCTTTAGTATGTACTCCTATTCAAATGAGGTCAAATATTAACATAAAATACTGACTTTTACTGGTTCATTAATTTTCTGAGTACCTACATAAAATACTTATATAACATCGCAAATTAATCTATTACTAATAAATAAATTTGAAGTGTCTGTCTGTTATTTGAACTGTACCACAACTGAATCACACATTTCTAATATTTTTGTCTATCTGTTTGAATGGGCTAATCTTCGCAACGGCTGAACCTATTTTGATGGTATTTTCAATCGATAGAGAAACTTTGCGACATTGTTCTATATAAGATTTGGATTCCAACTTCTCGATCCTGATGCTGTAGGGGACCTGACCGACGGGATATTTTTAAAAACCTAAATTCAGGCGAATTTTAGGCGTTATTTAGTCAGTCATAAATTGCATCTTCTATTTGAGCTCTTATTTATTTAAACCGCACCCTGTGTAAAGTTTACAAGTTACGTCAATATCACATAATTTATAAGCCAACTGTAAATATTGTATAGACTAAATAGTTTAATTATTATTAGTGAAGGGCAACTTTAATCAATTATAATATAGTTAAACCTTGATTTAAAATAACTAAGCAATATTTTGCTTTTTGCAATGTGACATAAGTAGTCATCGTCTTTATTACAACTATACAATTGGTTTTTATGTTAATAAATGTTTATTTATAAATTGACCATTTACCTTAGCAATGTAACCTATTGAACTAAGAGCCAGCGCGTGTCAGACATTTGTAATTTTATAAAAGCTGAAAGTTTCGCTGCATTTTGTTCCAGGGAGGAAAATCAGCAACTATGAAATTTGTATCATGGTGGCTTTTAGGAGATTTTTTGCATTGCCACGTCATTAAGTGTCTGGCAATGCATGGCGTGATTTCTAATAAGTACTATTCTGCAAAAAATATTAAAAAAATTAGACTTTATACTTTGATGTAAGATATTATTTTATTACCTTTTATCTCCCAAAGCCACCATGATCCAAACTTCATAGTCGCTGAATGTTCCTCCCTGTGTTGCGGACAATATGCAGAGAAACTTAGCTTTTATAAAATAATGAAGGACTGGCATGTGCTGGCTCTCTCTCTATTGAGAGAGAGCTCTGACAAAGAACCATCAATTTATTAATGTATCTATGTAAAATTTTATAAATTAAATGAACTCTTGTGATGGATGCAAAAGCAACTAAAGACACTGCCATTACATATTTTAAGTAGCTTTTAGTTAATGGATTTATTTTTATATCTTTATTGGAATGGTTGTAAATAAAATGCATTTTAATCAGAGCCTCTTTCTGTTTGACTGTTTGTTTGATCACATGTAATATAAAAATAGATTTATTATTGGCTGTGGAATTTGAAAAATAATAATAATATACAGTCAAATTTTGTGTAAGAGATTGGAACACAGCAGTTGTAACATTTCATTATTGTACATAAGCAGTATTCAGGCTTGATTGGGTAGAATAGACATGTTTAAAGAATAATAGTTCTAGAAGCTACTAATATTTGTATTGAATGAGATGAACTTACCAAAACATTGTATATGTACAGTAGTTTTTAATGTAGTTATTAAGATAAACAAATCATAAGTACATCTCATCCAGAGAGCAAAGCTGATGCATCAAAATGATGCTTTGTTAAGGTAGTCATAAATAGTAATAATAATCCATAAATATAGTAAAAGAAAATAGAAAGAGACATTCATGTGTTTCATTTCTCTCATGTACTCTTTGTAACTAACCTACCTCACAATAGTAATTTAACCCTATTTGCCCTGGCTTTGCTTAGATTGCATTTCTGCTAAGATTCTATATGTTGACGTCAGCCAGTTAGTTTACTTGCTCCTATGTATGGAATAGGATTTTCTACTCGTTATCGAGTACTTTATTCCTTGGGTTTCTCCTTTTACGTATTATACTATCTAGTATCTGATGCCCTCGACGCTGTTTGCGTAAATTTAGGATTTTAAAAACCCCATGGGAACTTTGATTTTCCAGTAAATAGTCTGTCAACCTATCCCCTTGCCAAATGTTCAGCAATTTGGTACCTAATTCCCATATTATACATGTAATTTAGAATCTCACTCGTCAGAGGTGGTTTCATCACCAAAAACTAATTGTAAAGGACACCCCAGTGGTTCGTTTGTTCTTAAGAACTTAAGTGTAAACAAACAATATCAAGCAACAATCAAGACATATCATGAAAAACCTTTTAAAATGCAAAAACAACAATTTGAGATTAAATAATTGGTTTATTTCATTTGACTTATAAATATAATGGAATTATTATCACTTCATTCGTAAACCCAGTTTTCTGCAGCAGGGGTCCATCCAACAACTTCCTTTTCAGTGAACCAGAGAGCTATTTCTTTGTTAGCCGATTCGACGCTATCAGAGCCGTGAATGATATTGCGGCCAACTTGAATACAGAGATCGCCTCGGATTGTGCCCGGTTGAGAGTCCGCGGGATTTGTTGCGCCGAGCATTTGACGTCCAGTCTTCACAACGTTGAGTCCTTCCCAAACCATGGGCACCACGGGTCCCGAGCTCATGTACTTGACTAGACCGGGGAAGAATGGTCGCGATGACAAGTCGCTGTAATGCTTCTGTAGAAGTTCTTCAGACGGCCATACAAATTTGAGAGCTACAAGTTTGAAGCCTTTTTTCTCAAACCTCTGAAGGATTTCTCCGACGAGGCCACGTTGTACACCATCGGGTTTGACCATGATAAAGGTTCTCTCACGTTGTTCAGCCATAGTGAAGAAGTGAATTTAAGTGGATTTGAGAGGTGACTGGAGAGGTTATACACGAAGCACGGTGGCGGCGTGAAAGAAAGAAATTTTTCCTATTATAAAAACCAAGTGTCAATGTCAATTTCAAAATGAATGGTAATTATAGTGTTGCCAGGCCAAATTTTAAAAATCGCGGGTACTCTATAAAAAACCGACTTCAAAAGACGAAAGTGTGACACTTTACAAGATGGCGGCGTTAGTTCCGATTTTAGCAACGCGCCAAAAGATCCTTGTCGCACCTACTGTAACCAATACCTAACCATCTCTTTGCTAGATATAATTTATAGGTCGATGCGACGGGTATGCCCGCGAAATTCAAATTTAATTTGGTTTTTCGCAATTTGTAAACTAATACGGCAAAGTAGGCTTATGGTACTTTAATTGCGCTAAGCTGATTCCTAGTTAGAAACAGGGCAATAAAAATAGGTTATTATTAATGATAGCTATATTTATATACTTACTCTTAATATTTAACAGGTAGATAACTATTACTTAAGTTTAAAGGTTTGAAGTTTATTTACCTTAGAAATAATAATGAACAACTGATTGAGAAAACTAAGTAAACACAAAAAAAATTACAAGTGCCTTCCAGACATATCATCCAAACCAATGTGAATAATTTTTATTAAGCATTTCGTTATTATATTGTTAATGTACCTAACTAAATAGGTAAAGAAAAGCAAACAACATAGCCTAATGTTATTAATTATGGAGGAATCCAAATCTCTTAAAAACTACAATACTAAATAAAACATACAAAGCTGCTTAGTCTAATATAAATAATAATAAAAATTTAATTATACCACCATTATATAGCTTTTAAGTAAATCAATACCCACTATAAATGGGAAAGTGTGTTTGTTTGTTTATTGGTTTGTCCTTCAATTACGTCGCGACAGAGAAACAGATTGATGTGATTTTTTGCATAGGTATAGTGAAGGGCCTGGAGAGTGACATAGGCTACTTTTTATCCTAGAAAATCAAAGAGTTCCCACAAGATTATCAAGAACCTAAATCTACATGGACAAAGTCGCAATATCACCAAGTGAACTATAATAACATGCCACATCTTTAAATATCTTGCATTTTACAGATACAGTCAGTTATGTGATCATTGACTAAACCACAGGCTTGCATAAATGCGTAACAAATAGTCGAGCCAACATATTTAAACCCTCTCCTTTTTAAGGCCTTTGAAAGTTCTATTGATACATCAGTCTCAGCTGGTATTTCACAATTAGATTTCCAATAATTTTCAATAGGACTATTATTCACATAACCCCAAATGAAGTCTGAAAAATCTTCTCCATTCTCCTTCATTGTAATGTAACATTTAGCATTATTTACTATTGATTCAATTTTACCTTTATGCCTTACAATTCCTGAGTCAGTTAATAGTTTATTAACATCTTCGCTGTTTAATTGAGCAATTTTATATGGATCAAAATTATGAAAGAGTCTGCGGTAGTTGTCTCTCTTTTTTAAAATAGTTATCCATGACAATCCTGCCTGTTGTCCTTCAAGGCAAATCATCTCAAACAGACGTATGTTGTCATATTGTGGCTTTCCCCATTCAGTATCATGATAAGTGATGTATATTGGATCTTCATTTAACCAACTACATCTAATTATTTTACATTCCATGTTTTAAATAATATTAAACATTTGCTTCACAATATTAATGTAGGATCATGGGAATATTTACCTAATTAATTTACTTTTCCATATTTATGAGTTCATATGATACAGTTTGAGATTAGGTATTTAATTTTATTTTTTATTTAAGTTTTGCAACCGAACTACATAACCACATTAGGTTTTCTTAGTTTTACGAAAGAAATTCATGCATTGATCATTGCGGCAATGATATTATTCTGATATTTCAGTCAATTCCACTTTGCAATGTGAAAATTAAAAATACATTTCAAAATTTACAAAATTTAAAAGAAATTCTGAAACAAAGGTCAAAGACCACGTCAAAGACCACAAAGACTGACAAAGACTAAAGAGTAAATGTACCATGAATTTTATAATTTTTTTTGACTGGTTTTACGGCTCTGGGTATTAGTCTTTTTATAAACCACAGAACTAATAGTAGGTATTCATTACAACAAGACTACAACATAGTTTAAGTTGCATAGGAGTGCAACTTCAGAACATTAAAAAATCGCTTGTGGTACCATCTATATGAGAGCACGGCTTAACAAGTAGATATAGGTATTATAATATAATTTTTATTTGTAACATGTTTTAAACAAACGTTAATGGAATTAATAATATTTGTTTAAAACATGTTCAAAAATCTTCAAACAATATAATATATGCTGTATAATATATACTGTAGTAACAGTACTTTGAAATAGCATTTAAATTGTTTCGCGCTTTCGCACGCCTTGCGCGCTATTAGTGCCCTCTAGATGAGAGCACACGCGTAACTTGGAAAAATAACCTCTCATCTGTTAAAAGTATTAAAAATACATCACCATTGTCTGTGTGAAATGACGTTACCTGCGCGCGGGAAGTGAAATTCAAATGGACGTAGGTACCAAGCAACGCTTGGTACTTTGAACGAAATGAATGACTGTTTATTGTTCGTTATTTATCTGTCTATATTATAACATTAGACTTTAAACTCTATAGTTATAGGAATAAAGCTTAAAATCCAATAAGAGAAGGCAAGGTAGTATAGACATGGATGACATGGATCCATGACAACACACACAAGGCGCCCCGCACGGATCCATGCCAACACAGACCAGAGGATAAATCTGGAATCGCACATCTATCTCTAGTAATATAGTAGATAATCTATGATATGTTGTAAATCATGTAATTCATCCAAGTGATGTCCAAGTGTACCTACATCGCCCCATCATTACCCTCACAGCACCCTAAATACAACAGCGCCCTCATTCAAGTGCCAAAAGAGCCTTGTAGGACTATACCTTGTATTTGTACCTTAGATTGGCCACTCTTTCTTAATTTGAACCTACAAAAACTAATAGAAATCACACTAATATTATAAAGGCCAAAGTTTGAATATATGTGTACTGTGTAGGTATGTTTGTTACTCTTTCACGCAAAAACTTACTGGACGGATTTGACTAAGAGATAGATTATGCCCTGGATTAACACAGGCTATTTTTTATTCCGGACAGTCAATGAGTTCCCACGGGATTTTTAAAAACTTATCCACACGAACGAAGTTGCGAGCATCAGCTAGTTATAAATAAAAAAGGCATTTAAAAACATTAGTTACTTGATTTCTAAATTGAATCTTGCTCAATCAGTTTTTAACAGTAACGGTATGATTTCCTATGTACCTAATATGACGATCCATACTTTGAATTAGAAAAAGTATTATTGCCCTCTATTTTAATTTTTACCTTACTGTAATAAAATAAATAATTTCTAAAGTCCAAAGTAGATCAAGAGAGTAACGCCGAATGGAATCACAGTACGTGTGTGCTGAATGACGGCGAAAATAATCGCAGCGCATCAACCTTTTTTACCCGACCGCGGCAAAGCCAAAAGGCAGGTTTATGATTTTAGCAGTTGTAGGTATGTTTGTATCCAGATTCTGTGTGTTCCACCGTAGTGCCTAGACTACTGGGCCGATTTTGATGAACGAGGTGTCAACTGTAAATTGATTCGTTGTAAAGTTCCGGGTGCCATAGGCTATATTTTATACGAAAAAATGGATCTAACGGATGTTAAAACATCAAAAAAAGTGGAGGTCTCCAAAATATTTTTTGCTATTGTATCGAGTGCAATGTCAAATGAAAGAAGAGAAAATTCTGAGCTCATGAAAATAATTGTACAACAACATTAAAATATTGTACCAAGTGACAGAAAAACAATTTTCTAATATTTCAGCGTTTATTAAGATGATCGCAGTCAGGTTTTAGTTTTCAACTTTTATCTTTATTTTTTTAAACTAACTAACAGCCTTTGCTGAATACTTATAGGTAAATTGGTTTAGTCATATAAACTAGGCGTATTAAGATTTAAGTAACCAGTGCAAATCAACCACCGTGGTCCACCATAAATTTTTGCGAGTTTAGACTGGTAATTACATCTATGAGGTTTTATATATCTTCGAGTTTCATGTCCAAAAATAAAATTTTTCATCAGACTTGTATTGCTAGCACTAAGTGACCCGTCAGAGAGCTGCTGAAGAAGTGAAGTATATTCTGGTTTTGATAATTCATTAGAAATGCGGTCCATCTGAAATAAGATTAGATAAAAGATAAGATAAAATGCCAGAAACACAAATTAGTAAAATTAATAACACGGGCTACTTACAATGACTTTTAGTTGACCATCGGTTAATGGGGCTGTTATAGGCCCCAATAACAAAATACTACTATTTTTCTCGAGAGTTTCTGGATCCACAAGTATTAAATCATCATTACTTTTACTTTTTATTTCATCATTTACAATTAGAAACATAAATTCATTTGATTTTTGAACGTTCGATGTGTTAAATTCAGAATATAATTTTTCTTTTGGTATGTTTGATAAACTTTTACTAGAAACTTGAAGATTACGTACACGTTTATTGCTTTTGCAACACAAAGATTTTAACTGAGAAACGAGGATATCAAATAATAATTCTCTTTTCTCTTCGGACAAGTCTTCTTCAACATGTTCTGGGCGATAATTTAAAAAATCATGAAGTTTCATTAAAGCCAGAAAATTTAACTCATTTTTTTGTTTTTTAGCATCTATCGGCTTATGATTTAATTTAAAATGAGCCCGCTGGTCATTTTCAATACCTGAGTTTATACGAAATCTCTTATAAGCCGTATTACTATTAATATTTTGTAAATCGGCTTCCTCTTGAATATCGCGTCCCAAAAAAGATATTTTGCGATCATTGTCAGACTTGTCTCCTAGTGCTAGTTTAACGATATCATCTAAACCATATATTTTTTTTTTAGGATGATCATTAAGCAATTTCACAAGTTCACCGTCAGACAATTTCGATAAAAGATAAGTTACGTCATCATCTAAAATAATAAATTAAATGCATTATTAATATAATTTTCAAAACAAAATATGAAAATAAAATTTTATTTAGGTACCTATTTATTTTATTTAAAATATTGGCTGTTTGTGAGCAGACTTTACTTCACTATGGGCTTCGGGCCGGCCGGCCCCTGTGGGTGACCATACGGATCGAAAATTTTATAACAAACTAGAGGATGTCCGCGACTTTCAAGTTTACAAAGATCCCTTGGGAACTGTTTGATTTTCCGGGATAAAAAGTTGCCTATGTCAATTACAGGGACGCAAGCTACGTCGGTATCAAATTTCATTGGGTTTTTAGGAATCCCGTGGGAACTCTTTGATTTTCCGGGATAAAAAGTAGCCTATATCCGTCCCCAGGATATAACTATACAACTAACCGTGTACGGTGTACCAAATTTCATCAGAATCTGTGAAACTGTTGGGCCGTGAAAAGGTAGCAGACAGACAGACACACTTTCGCATTTATAATATTAGTATGGATTTTATTTCATACATACCGGCACTCTTTATTACTGTAGGTTTTGGTAATTCATTTTGATTTGGTAAATACCCTTTTGAATATATAAAATCTGTTATTTCATTCTCAGGATCACTTTTATCCATCAAATAAGATTTTTGCACCGACATGGATTTTACGGCTTGTATCTAAAATATAGTACCGATATATTATTAAACTGTAATTCTCCATACTGTTTCGATCTAAGTCTGTAACAATTTTTTTACTGACGGAGAATAAAGTAATAAGTGTGGCAACAGTGCACATTTTATCCATTTCGTTTCCGCGAGTATTGAGAATTGAGATGGATGAATGCCCTTAAATTGATTTATAGGTAGTTTCTACAGATATGTCATAAAAACAATAAAAAAACTTCAATGCACAAGTGCTCGTAAATGTATGTTTACGATCGCGATAAGATTTACCTCAGTAGTAGGTAGCAGGAACATGCCTGGATGTTTTCCTACGAATGATTATATTGAAATCACGATTGTTCTTTGCTTTTAGGCTCTTTTTAATGTCGTTCTTCAACGTCAAACATAAATTAATACATTCAATAACTGAGCTAATACTGAGCTGAATACGAGAAAATATGCAGATTTCAAAATAAATAGTAGCTACGATTCGGATGTTATGGTTCACTCCGATGGCAATATTGAACCCCGGGGATCCACCCTGCGTTGCGATCAAATTATGTTTTGATTTACCATCTATTCAAACTAAGAATGGGAGTGAATTAGCCGCCAACTTTTGAGGTAACTAACTAGTAGTGATTAATCTATACGTACTAATTATAATAAAACTAACTGGATGATTTCTGTACATCATCATCAGCCTGTGGCCGTCCACTGTTGAACATAGGCCTTCCCTAAAGAGCGCCACCACATCCGGTCCTCAGCCTTCCTCATCCAGCCACTTCCCACCAGCCGCTTTCGCGCAGCACTTCGCTTGCTTATACGCGGTTTCACTTCGGACTGTATAGGAAGTAAGTCTGAAGGACTTTCCGGCTCCAACGGCCATCGCCTCGACCACAGGCATGGTCACGACACACGACGGACAAGGCCGATTGTGAGTATCCACATTTCAGCACCATAGGTGAGGACTGAGGAGGCACTGAGGAATTGACGAAGACTTGACATAACTTCCCGAAAGCTGCCAAACCTAGCCGAATTCTTCTGTTGGCTACCTCGTCGAAATTGCTTCTGCCTAAATGAATTATTAGGCCAAAGTGGTTATATTGTGAAACAATTTCGATGCCAACATTTTCGACGCTAACCTAACCACATGTCGGGACAACGTGCTGATTGAGCATTATCTTCGTTTTGTCCATGTTTATCCCAATACCGACACGTCTGGAAGAGTGGCATAGTTAGGTTACACGATTACACAGCATCTCCACGAGATCTTGCGGAGTTTCTTGGACTGTAATGGAAACTCCTTTTTTTCTCTCTCTCTCTCTCGTCTGGCTTTACAAAGATTACCCAATGTCAAGTTTGTAGTTATTTGCAACAAGTTAGGGAAACTATACAAGTTTGGACCCCGTCTGTGCCGGCGCTCGCCGACACACGCACGACACCCCCTTAGAGCGCTTTCCAGTCAGTCTCAACAAAAAAAAACACTCCAAAAAGGCAGAGCACGCCCGCCAGCTAACACCAACACAGACGAAGTCCTGGAAACTCTTTGGTTGGGTATAATATGGCTATAATCACAGACCAGATATAATAGTTATCTGTGGTCTGGACATAATCGTACTCTATGGTCTGGACTGCGGGCCCGACCAGTCAGTGTGAGTGATATAATGTTGGTACTGAAGAATGCAGTACATTTCATACATTTTCATAATTTTCCCGGCAGGTAGTGATTACCATAGAGTAGGATTATATTAGGTGATTACAATGATTAGGTACATACTCTATGGGCCCGGCCCTGGCCTTTCTTCTGGTCGGTGGTGTTTTCAAAAATATGTAAACAAAATTAGAATGAAATCCGTGTTACAGGTTCAGTGGACTTCCAAGTTTTAATATTAGTGTTGTTTATATATGAAATTTAATATCCCTAATCCCATGTTCTCTAGTACCTAGGTACCTGCTGTTTAAAAATGAACATACCATTTCCTATACTTTACCCGCGTCTGGTAGACCCTACTTGGTTCAATGCAGACAGTCCATGTGACGAAGATGCGGAGCTAACTAGTATGGAACAGGCCCATCAGCAGTGGGTGAGTAATAATAATCCTTTGCATTGTAGTACGTAATATTACATTAGGTTTAATAATAACTTTAAACTGATAAGTTCACTTACTCAAAAGGAGGAGCATCTCTTAGAAGATGAGTGAACCATTCCACTCTCAAGCAGGTTTCATTTACCCCGACCATTTTTCTCTTCCCTGATTGATGAATTAAATATTGTAAGTAGCTGGCTTTAAAGAGCAAACCTATTTTCATGAGATGTCTACTTATTCTCTTCTCAATACAGATTAAATTGTACTTAATAGTTATTTGGTTGAATGCTTATTAATTAAACGTTGAACTTTTCAAGACTAAACTTTAGTTCTAAAGCAAATTCCACTGCTAAATAGCTCTCACTGCATTGTCAATAACTGATTTTTGACTATGAAATTATGGTTTTTGAAATCAGTTCCTTAGTATGTACTAAAATATAAATTTTAATTTTGATATCACATAGATATACAATAGGAACAAATAACACTATTTTCAGTGTCAACATAAATCATACATATTTTTATAATATTTATTATAGTTGAACTCAATTGGTCAACAATATATGAAGCGCCCACCGCTGGGAAAGCCTGATCCAGAGCCAATGGAGGAAGAAGCAGACTCTGATGAAGAAGAAGGTATATTTTAACAGTTTAATTTTTTCTGTTCAAGTTTCTTCATAATGAATTTAATATAGCTTTTTCTTGTTTGTAAGATTCTGTGATGGAGTTGAAACTTGTTTTTAACCCCCATCCCAAAAAGAGGGGTGTGATAAGCATGATCTGTGTATCTGTGTGTTACTGTCTGTCTGTTTTTTGTTTAAAAGGTGGGTTGAAGGAGTGTTCTTGGCTATAAATCAGCCGTGAAAAGACTGAGAGACTTTCTTTTGTTTTATGATATTATTAATACTTTATTGTACTTCATTATTACTTTATAATTGTCCCCAAGAAGGCGCCATATCTGTTTAATCATTAAAATATAAGATGAAATATGCTGTTGGTCGTCAAGTATTTGTGAAAAACCAGTGCTCACCTATAACATGTACTTATTTTTGATATTTGCTAGTAAGAAAACAAATTTTAATTAGTCTCAAAATGCTTTCAAAGGATTATTATAAGTAGTTTATAAGAAAATATTGAACCAATTACTATATGGACACATCTTTACATTCTGTATACCTTGTAGATTAATGATTAAAGAGATGCCCACATAAAATTGGAATTTGAATAAAATATGGTCCTCTTACTTACCAGGTAATGATGAATCTGATGAGTCGGAGGAATCCCATGATGAGGATGAAGAAGAGGAGCTGCGTACATATTCTCCACCGAGAAACAACAATGAGGTAGACCAAGAGTTTGAAATACATGATCAGAATCCAGATCCCAGCACACCTGATCAAAGTGCACTCTGGCCTCAGGGCCGAATCCAGCCACTAAATTAAGCTGAACAGCTATCAACGCAAGTTGAGGAGTTACAAACAACACATTTATGAGTAGATATTGGAGATGAGTTCATATTGTCCATGTTAAAATTGAGCTATTGTGGCTAAGCTCAATAGCAACATGCAATCAGTATAACACTCGTTCACAAGACCTAAGAAATAAACCTATAGCAGCACTCACTTTACTTCTCTTATGATAAATTATCACACTAATATTAGAAAGGCGAAAGATTTTGTGTAATGTGTGTGTGTGTGTATGTTTGTTACTCCTTCACGCAAAAACTACTAGACGGATTTGGTTAAAATTTGGAATGGAGATAGATAATATCCTGGATTAGCACATTGGCTACTTTTTATCCCGGAAAATTAAAGATTTCCCACAGGATTTCAAAAACCAAAATCCACGCGGGCGAAGTCGCGGGTATCGGCTAGTGATAAATAAAAATAAGGATAAAAGAGGCATTTAATAAATAGACCCCAGCCTTGGGGCAAGCTAGATTGCGTTTTATTGTGTTAAAGTAAATAAAATAAAAACAAAATAAGACTTGATGTAAGATGTAAGTCCATGCCTATGATTGAAAAAATTTTTGGGGGACTTGTTTATGCTTTACTTTATTAAGAGTTTAATTAGCAACAATGTGCAATCTTGACTTGATTGCACTGGATGTAAAAATGATAATGAAAAACAGCAATTTGAATATTTCACTAGTACATATTTTTGACTTGGAAAACTTAATTGTAAATCATTTTTAGAGCCCTTTACCGGCTATGGGTACATGTATAAATGTAACAATATGTTAAAATGTAAAATCAAAGTCACAGATTGTTGCTGAAAACAGTTCAAATGGTACTGCTGTCTTTTTTATTATTTTACTGTGATTAATTATAATAGGTATAATTAAATCCCATTTGAAGGTGAATTTTTCTAAATAAATAAAACACAATAATTGTTAAAATTTAGTTTTGGGCTTTATTTACAAATCATCACTGTTTCGCTAGCTTATAAGTTCCTTTGTATATTATTTGAAGAATAAATAAATTATTGAATTATTAAAATTATTAAATGTGTATAATATTAATTAATAATAATATGTGAGTGACATACATGTATTAGTCATAGTCTCCGCAAAATAGTTTAATACAACTTTTAGCTAATTCTATTGTACACAATCTCTAAACTTAACTAAATTATTGACAGGTTTGCATCTAGTAAATAATTTCATAATTTCCCTTTCATAATGCTCTTTGCAAAAAAGGATAGGCACTAGATTTAGAGTTGTCAATTTAGAGATCGTGGACCATGGACGTATTAGTCTTATAATAGCTTTATGTTGTGGACAAAAGAATTAGCTACACTATACATATTATACAACACAATCTAATGCTAAATAAATCATCACAATGTTACTTATCTTGATGGTGATCACAAACAACCATCAGAAATGACGGACTCATCAGAGAGCTTTCATAAATAACTCAATAAAATAAATGTGAGTCAGACTCGCGCACGAGGTTCCCTACTAGGGTATTCTTTCCGACATTTTGCACAATAAATCAAAAACAATTATGCATAAAAATAAATAAAAATCCGTTTTTGAATGCACAGCCTTTACATATGATACCCCACTTGATATAGTTATCTTACTTTGAAAATTATAATTAGTATTTTCAATAAATAATAAGTAAATTTCACGAACAAATAATTATTTGTTTAAGAACATATTTAAATTTTTTTTTTTTGTGACAGTCTTCACACACCTTTGAAAATATGGTGAACTCTCAGGCATGCAAAAATCTGGACCGTACTTTATGAGTGATTTTAAGTTAAAAATTGTGCATGAGCACTCTTAGGCATCATGCTGCATGCATGATTCTCTTTTTAAATAACCACATATATTACAATAAATAAAACCTCGTTCATATTACACTGGTAACATCTACAACAATGTTGACAACCCTAGTAAGTAATGGCCCAATCCTATCTTCTCCGACTGCACTCCATTTCTTGGCTAGACATTTTTCTATATACTCATGTGTAGACTTTGGATCTGCAATAAAGAATTATAATATTTATAATTATAATATATTGCCAGTTTTATCGATTCTAATATTGTAAATAATATAATTTTAATGATTTGGAGAGATTTTGTTTATTGTGAGATAGGCTTGTACTTGACAACAGTTATGCTTAGCAACGATGAGGTCTAGGTTGGAGCACAATTGTCTACACTCTAGACTTCTAGAGGATACCTATTCACTCTAGCTTTGATGGCATTTAGGTTATACATGGCAGCCAACACAGATGCTGGAAGGACATTCCACACAATAGCAGTTTGTATCAGAAATGTTGAGCAAAAACGTTTCGTGCAGTAGATAGGTCAAACTTTAAGAATCCCATAGTTCACGGATTCACTTTAAGAATCCCATAGTTCACGGATTCTTGCTGTTCTGTGGTAAAATAGTGAAAGAGGAAAATGGTTATGGTGCTGTAAGCTTTAATTAGCCTTGATAGCTCAACGGTTGAGGAGCAGACTGAATTCCGAAAGGTCGGCGGTTCAAACCCCACCCGTTGCACTAATGTCATACCCATTACTGGCACCAGCTTTACGCTTAATTGGAGAGGAAAGGGGAGGATTAGCATGGTTAATATTCTTTAAAAAAAATAGTATTATTATTAAATTCGAACGTCGCATTGACTTGAATTTTGACGATCTTCCTGGTGCAGTGGTGAGTGCTGTGGTCTTATAAGCAGGAGGTCCCGGGTTCGTTTCCCAATCACTACCACCTTAGACTGTATCATCACTTACCACCAGATGAGATCGTAGTCAAGGGCTAACTTGTAATTGAATAAAAAAAATATTCACTTAAAAAAGGCCTATTGTCACTTCCCATATAAATATGCGAAAGTGTTTTGGTCTATTGGTCTGTCCTTCAATCACGTCACAACAGAGCAACAGATCGACGTGTTTTTTGCATGGGTATAGTTAAAGACTTGGAGAGTGACATATGCTACTTATCCTGGAAAATCAAAGAGTTTTTACGGGATATTTCAAAACCTAAATCAACGCGAACGAAGTCACGGGCATCAGCTAGTTTTTATTAAATAAGTTACTTACCTGAATTATTAGAGCATCTAGCCAAATTTAATGTGAAGAATATTGCACTCCGCCTGACTAGAGGACTGTATTCATCGCAGTAGTAATGGAAAGCCATTGCAAGCTGTGCTGGAATGTTGTCAATATCCTTAACCAGCATTACGCCGGTTTTGGCCACATCTGGCTCGTACTGGTTCATGAATTCTTTTTCCGTTTGCATTTTTAGGTTGACTGTGTCCACTACTACTGCATTATGGTGGACGCTTTCGTTCCCTGTAATATAAACAAGACTCCTTCATAAGAAACTTCACTCCTACAACTTCATTTGAGTTAAAAAAGTAGACTGATAGTGGTCTGCGCATAAGTATTGTTCTTTTATCATCATAATCAAGTCTGACAGTGAAAAACTTTTAAGAATCATTTGATTCCCATCCACAGAAGTGTCCACAATCATTACAAATATGTATACTAATATGGAGGCTTGACGTGCCTGCTGATATCATCACGAACTTGTAGATTGTGAAGATCCATATGCAGACTAAAAGAAAAATCCATATCTATCCATACTAAATATAAATGCGAAAATGTGTTTGTCTATTTAACCGATTTTGACGAGATACAGAAATCCGATTTTGACGAGATAGAGAAATCCGACTTTGACTAGATAGAGAAATCAGACTTTGACGAGATAGAGAAATCCGACTTTGACGAGATAGAGAAATAGCTTGCATCCTAGGGAAGGACATAGGCTACTTTTTGTCCCTGAAAATCAAACATTTGTGATTATTAAAAAACCTAAATCCACACTGGTGAACTAACAAATCAGGAAAATCAGATTTCCCACAGAATTTTCAAAAAACCGTTTACACGAAGTTGTGGGCATCATGAAGTAAATAATATGTCCCGTGTGACTCACTACATAGTATAACAACACACCAAACATTCTTCGCAAACATGGATATATCTTCCCATAGTCACTACCAATTTGCCCGTCGGAATCAGGCCTATTGCGGTTAGGGCGATCCCATCGCTGACAGAAAACAAACTTACGTAAATATCTCGAAGCAGTCGCAGCTAAGTCCTCAATAAAATTGTTGAACATCACAGGGTTAAAGTTGTTGCTTTTGCTGTTGTATGCAAATATAAATGATCCAGTGTCTTGTTTTTCAAATATTGTTGCGATGCCTGAAACGTTTAACGTAAACAGTTGAATAGAGCAACTGCCGAGTTTCTTGCTGGTTCTTCTCGGTGGGAACTAAGAACGGCATTCCGAACCAGTGGTAAATTATTTTGACGATTCAAAAGCACTTGTAAAAGTTTATTGGAACAACAATATATTCTATTTTATTCTAATAAAATTACATTTTGAGTAACAGCAACAAATTGCATAGTTAAGGTAAAAACAACAAAAATATAGATAAACATAGTTTTTTTTTATTTTTCAGTGTGATCTGCAATTAGTCCAAAGATTAGTTGCAGGTTGTCAGGTTGCCCGCTGGACCGATGACCTGAAGAAGGTGGCGGGGAGCGGGTGGATGAGGAAGGCGGAGGACAGTGTTTGGTGGCGCGCTCTTGGAAAGGCCTATGTCCAGCAGTGGACGCATACAGGCTGATGGATGGATGGATGGATGTCATATAAACTTCTTCATCCGCAGTACATATTATACCTGAAGCCTGACCAGAAATATAAAAAACTTGCTTTGGGGATGAATTATTAAAATCATTTCAGTAGTTCCAGAGTTTATTGATTACAAACAAATCTTTCCTTTTCATACTGAAAGACTTTTGGATATTCTAGTGTAACCCTATTTGTACGTTACACTTTTAGACACACACATTCACACACCACACACACACACACATAAAATAAGCTTACGCGCATTATATGTTTTCTTTAGTTTGTTTTGTATTCACCGAGCTGGTAGCCCTGTTTTTCGAGACACAGTTTTTACTAGTTCGGGAAACAGGAGCACAGTAATGTTTTGTTATTATAATTATTTTAAGTTGATGTGGTTAGTTATGTTTATGTTATATTTTTGTTGAGCCAAATAATTTTATCTTATCTTATCTCATAATATTTGTATAGATTAGAACAATTGAAGAGAAACTTACCTGTCCTTACTTGCAATATAGAAGTATCCTTCACCTTATACTTCTCTCCTAGATCCATGACATCATTATAGAAGCTCATTTTATCATAAATACTATTCATTTTTGTTGTTTCACTTGGATAATATCTTAAGTAAAATACTGCAGAACATGCGACGAGAAACACTAACAGTATTTGCATTAATAACTGAGTAATTGACGATTCGTCTTTCTTACTTAAGTTTTGTGAAAAAGACTGATTTTGTCTATTTGTGCTGTTATTCATTACTCTTTGGTGTTCTGGTGAATTTTGTAGATTTGAGCTTGTAGACATATTCCTGCTGTTCTGTAGCTCATTTTGTTGAACTGTCGTATTTGCACTGGTATATATTTCATCACTGTAAATCGAAAAGGCTGGTGGGGAAGATTTGGATAATATGTTGCTGGAAAGACAGATATTACCATCTCAGATTTTAACAGTTTGTTTTGCAATACTACTTACAGATATGTTAAATGAATTTGAGTGATAATGATATAGCAAATGAAAGAAGCATTTCATTTATGTTTGAGATGGTAATATGTATATGGATTCCAAATGAATATTAATGAATTTAATTAAGAAGATGGATAGACATAGGTAAATTTGGAAATTATGGAAAAAAAGATTTAACTTGCAGTTTTTATAATTTGAAATTTTAATAAAATAAGAAGTTTTTAGATTGATTTGACAATGATGTTTTGATTGATTTGATAATGATGAATGTTAAGTTTAATAATAATCATTTATCTAATTACTCACTCTTCCTCTGAGTCATCGTCGCTACTCTCATTGCTGACATCATATGAATTTCTTCGACACATTCTATTATAATTCCTTAATGGAATTGGGGAAGCTGGTCGTGCCATTTTACTGAAATTTATAAAGTAGTATTGAATAAATGTAGGAAGTGTTTAGAAGTGTTGCTTTTAAAATTATTTCCCTATTGCAAACTATTAAGGTTCAATTTTTAATGGAATATTTGGTATACTTTCGGTAGGCAAAGTACCTTTTAACTAAGTAGCCCAGAACAAAATCTAATGACCCCAAGTCCACACAGTCTTGTCTGTTCTACACCTAGTGTTCTGTAAAGCGTATTTAAAGTTTGTAAAGGAGGCCCTGAATAAATAAATGCTTTGCTTTTGGCACCATCTATGTTGAAACCTTTATCTAAGTGTGAGGATGACTATGAGATAAACTAAGTTAAAGTAAATTGAAGTATAAAAGAAAATATCAGTATAAAGATTAAAGATGCAAAATTGCTTTATGCCATCCATTTCTTTTTTTGTAGTGTAAGATTGTAAACTAAAGCCATCTCACAAAATCAGACCCGAGACAGTATATAGTACACGATAGGTTGAAATGGCAATCAGGGAGGGAACTCCCCGCACACCTGCGCAGCCCCCGCGCTATCCCAATGCCATGAATAAAAATATACTCTGTTCTATTCTATAAATACCATATTACTGGATTTCAAGACCATCCAGAATCCAGGTATACTGTAATCCTGTCAATACCATGTATAATCTATTATTTCATATTATATGATAATATTGATAGTGTTACAAGCCCCATAACAAGTATACATAGTTTTGTGTTTACCTAATTACATTATCCACTTCATCTTGCCCTTGATCTTGCTGTACACTTCTGCGCTGTACTGCGCCATATCTGCCCATATCTGTAAGACGCAATGTACTACACCTACTGCAGTGGCTATGTATACTTTTTCTTGCGGATGGTTTTATATGTGCCCCCCCAATCTGAAAGAAATAAACAATAATTTAGACTAATATTAAATATTAATAACATAGACCAAGAACATTGACTATAATAATAATTTTCATAATACCTTACTACTGATACATAATAATGTCACTAATAAAATAACTCTTCAGTTTTCATAATAGGATTATATTATATGGAAACAAAGCAGAACCCATTGATTAGATCTAATCCAAGGCAGTAACAGATATTTAAAACCTCTGTAATCTGAATAATTCCGAAAAAAAGGTATAAATTAGGTAGGTACGTTCCCAACTACTAATCTTTCTGCGTCATAGGTAGTTTTTTGTTATGGTGGTAATATATTATTAAATACTTACCCCATTAGTGGATTCCCAGTTCATTTAGGTAATTATGTACACCTTTTTGTTAGTCTTAGTTCTATAGTATTATTTTAATTTTCCGTACTTTATTTTTTAACCGACTTTAAAACAGGAGGAGCGGAATCTTTTTTTTTTTTTTTCTTTAAATCTGGCTTTACTCTGATTAGCCATTTAGCCAATGTCAAGTTTGTGATATTTTTAAGTTATTGAATTTATACAAGTATGGACTCCGTCTGCGCCGGCGCCCACCGACACACGCGCGGCGCCCCTTTAGAGCGCTTCCCAGTCAGTTCCAACTTCCACCACCAAAAAACACCAACTAACACAAAAACCAGTCACTCAACAAAAAAAAACACTCCAAACAAGCACAGCACGCGCGCCAGCAAACGCCATCACAGACGAAGTCCATCTTTTTTATTATTTTGTTTTACATATTTTATATCTAGACAACCTTTATAGATTATAATTATAATAAGACCACAACTACGCTCCCCTGTCAATGTCATCCAAGTGCCAAAAGATCCTTGTCGGACTTGAATAAAAAGTGGTCAACCTCCTTTGTGTTTTCTCCAAACAACGCGTCTTAACGCGAAGTAAATTATTGTGCTGTGTGGCACAATGCATAGAGATAGTATAAACCACATAAACATGTTCCTTGGTATAAACCATTGG
Organism: Maniola jurtina; assembly: GCF_905333055.1. Taxonomy (NCBI): domain Eukaryota; kingdom Metazoa; phylum Arthropoda; class Insecta; order Lepidoptera; family Nymphalidae; genus Maniola; species Maniola jurtina. The sequence continues at coordinate 11,296,924 of NC_060032.1, forward strand.
TCCATGGTGTAACGGGTGTGACTTTAATTGGAGTTTGACAGGCTCAAAACAGATAGAACCCAGAGCCGTAAAACCATTTTTTTTATTTATTTTATTTATAAAAGTCAAAAACATGCTGAAAGCTCGTAACTTAAAATAAAAATAATAAAATATAATAGTGTTTAACGTAAGAAAAAGAACTAGTTTGATTACTGTGTGAGAAGTATTAAATAACAAAACAAAATGGCTCGTGGAAAGGATAAAAAGAAGTAAGTATTTTTTTTAGGTTATGTCTTGTGTTGATCTATTGGAACTGAAAATACTTCCCAATCGTTTTATGCTTGTTTGTCTATCTCATCGGCAGCATGCGCTGATTCGAAACATATGCATTACCCATAGGCCACTTTAAGGAACGACTATTTTGGGTTCTATTCCCAGCTGGCTCACTTAGGTAATTAAGTAGTTTTTCCAAATAATCTAAGTTATTCGGCTTCACTAAGTAAGTACCACCGAACTAGCAAAATCATTAGAGATCATATGAATAATGATGATTAATGACTAAGAGTCAATACCTGGCCAAGATTGTTGTAAGCTTCTTAGTCCATGGTCCATAGCTTTAGTTTCAAGTTGACTAAAATGCTAATCATAACCAGTAACCTCATTGCAATGAAAAATGTTCTTTTTTACATTCAAAAGAGCTTGTATGAGCTCAAACATGATGTCAAACAACGGGTTGGACTTAGTATCCCTTGGCACAAGGGAGGGAAAGGGGAAGAGGTAGGGAAGCCTTAGGGGTTGCTCCGTCAACCCTGCTACCACTCTCATTAAAAGCCATTTAAAGAAAACCTATCAGTTAATATGTATTAATCAAGTTAATAGGGAGATGGCACTGCATTACATCAAATAGGTTGCTTACATTATAAAAGGCTTTATTTAAATGAATGTTTTGTTGAAATTAGGTTAGCTTTAGGTTGGAGCTTGGTATATGTATGTTTACATATGCATCAGAGTTTATAATGTTGTGGCACTTCATAGATTTAACAATTTTATAATTTCTTCAGACGTAAATTGGAAAAGAAGCAAGAGGGAGATGAGGTGCCAAAGAAGATCCCCCACACGCTGGAATCTCTGCGGGAGAAGGATGAGACAATGCTGGCACATGCTGAGGCTGAAGAACAAGAAGAGGTAAAACATCTTTTTGTTGGATCTTAGTTATTTTGGACATATTACCTGTGGTGGAGTTTAGATATTTTTCATTATCTTATGAGGATATGGTCTTAAAAATAAATCCTGTGGCTTAAGTCAGGCTGTGTCCATCTTCAGAAGGGCAATTTTATTTCCATAGTTTGGTTGTAAGAGGTAAGTAACAGACAGACTCGTGTTCACAACATAAAATAGAAAAAAAAACCCCTCTCACACTACAGGAAGCAATGGATCAACATGATTTTTTCTTACAAAGTCAAAGCCCTGGACAGCCATGGCTACTTTTTATCCTGGAAAATGAAAGAGTTCCCATGGAATTTTTAAAAACCTAGTTATTTATAGTCAGTTTCCATTGAGAGAAGACATGTTTATCCTTATTTATATTTATAACAGCTAAAACTGACTGACTGACTAACATATCAATATACAGCTCAAACCACTGGCTATAGAAAGAGATTTTGCATTACATTCTTTATAGATTTATCAATTGCTAAATTTTAAAATGATGAACATCAATCCTAACGCTAAAACTATTTTATCTTATTTACAGGCACAAAAAGATATGGAACTAGATGAAATGTCATCATATTTCGAGAACTCGTATGAGCCCAAAGTACTGATAACCTACTCTGACAACCCACACACTAAGACAAGAACATTCGGCAAGGAGCTCAGTAGAATGATACCTAATTCGCTGTCACGATATAGACTAAGGTATTGATATAATTTTCGATAGAAGCTGCCGGTTCTTTACGGGAGCCCATGATACATAAGGAACAACCCGCTGAGATTGTTGTGAACTTCTGACCACCACATATTTGAAAACCTTGTAGCTTAAGTTTTAATGAGTAATTATTATTTATTTATCACTATTACATTAATTATACAAATTCAACTATTGAGAATAATAATCTTTGTGGCTTCTTCAAGCTACTTGACACTGGAGAAGTGCATTGTGCTGGAGCACTACAAAAAGCAATAAGTGGTTATTTTACTAAGTTAATTGTATATTACTATCAAAAATTAAAATTTTATAATTTGTAAATTGAAACCATTACCAACATTTGTTTAGATCTAACATGTATTGGCATTCTGAACCCCATTAATTACCATGTTGTTGTCGTGACAATTAGTTTTCACCAATCCAAAAAACGCCCTAAGCGCCTAAAACTGGAAATAATAAAAACTTTGGTAACCCTCCATGGCTGGCCTGTAGGTACCTCACTAGACATCTCAGTGAAATGGTATTAATACCTTAGTTTCCCTTAGTTTGCTTCAAAGATAAACGAATCGTAGAAAATATCGTCTCTGAGAAAAGCGTAAGCGATGCGATTTTCCGGTGGGCTCCCAACAAGTGACTCGATTCGATTCGATTTCGACGGTGCTTTAGAACTTTTGGAGTTAGGTTTAGGTTTTCTCTCATATCGTGACTTCATTGTCAGTTTTCTGTAACTAAGTCGTATGAGCCTTGTATAGTGCGTGTGAACTCCATTGAGCCTTAATAGCTCAACGGTTGAGGAGTGGAGTGAATTCAAAAGGTTGGCGGTTCAAATCCCACCAGTTGCACTATTGTCGTACCTGCTCCTAGCTTTACGCTTAGTTGGAGAACAAAAGGGAATATTAGTCACAATTTAGCATGACTAATATTGTTTAAAAAAAAGCTCAGAAAAACTAAAGTAGATACCTATACCTATAGTATTTTTTTAGGTCCTCAGTAAAAAGAATAGTCCAATCAGCGATCAGAGAGCAAATGACAGATGTGATAATAATTAACGAGAATCAGAAGCAGCCAAATGGATTCCTGCTGATCCATCTCCCGAGCGGACCCACGGCGCATTTCCGGCTTTCCAGCTGTAAGATAACTAGGGAGTTGAACAAGGACCATAAGGAAATCACTACACATAGGCCAGAGGTAAGGATATAGGGACCAAAGAAGGTTATGCATCTATACATAGTATAAAAAGACTGTCCTGAGTCCTGACTGACTGACTGATCTATAGACTTCAATGGTTAGAGACAGTAGGTTCCTTTTATGATGTAAGGATTTTTCGAAATTGCAGCCTTGGTGGGATGAATATTTGTATGAAAGTTTGTATGAATGTATTAGGATTTTTGGAAATTCCACCAACTATCTCATAACTCGTTTTTTGTTCGGGAGAAGTAAGGTTGCGCGATTGTACTCAAGGTAATAGGCAAGGGCTACTTACAAAGGCCTGTTTAGTACAATAACGATTTTTTTAATAATTTCAGGTAGTACTAAACAACTTCAGCACTCGATTGGGTTTGACCGTTGGACGCATGCTCGGCGCACTGTTCCACTACGAGCCGCAGTTCCGCGGCCGCCGCGTCGTCACCTTCCACAACCAGCGCGATTACATCTTCTTCAGGCACCACCGGTTAGTGGCATCATTGCTCTGTTGTAGGTGATACTCTGAGCAGCATCAGCATTCAACTTAGTTTGACCATTGGGCGCATCCTCCATTACGAGCCATAGTTCCTACGAATCGAACTAATTCGGAAACGTCCAAACTTCTCAAGCGATCGCTTGTGTATTTAAATCATTATTATTGAGCAAGTTATTTACAATTAGATTATATTAGAAATTACACATTCTGTGAAAGTTTCAACTTATTACGATTCATGAGATACAGGTACTGACACAGACAGATGGACGGACGGACGAACAGCGGAGGCTTAGTAATAATAAGAGATAATAGAGGTCCCATTTCACCCTTCGGCTACGGAACCCTAAAAATATATTAATTTCCCAGGTATGAATTCACAAAAGACGGCAAACGCGCCAAGCTGCGAGAACTTGGGCCCAGATTCACGCTCAAGCTGATCTCGCTGCAACAGGGCACCTTCGACTCCAAGCGCGGCGATTACGAGTGGATCATCGCGGGCCGCCGACACCAGATGGAGACATCGAGGAGACGCTTCTTTTTGTAGCCCAATAAAGTTCATTATTTTAAGAAAATCGATGTTGTTTTTTAATTTTTAATCAAAAACCTGGTTGCAGACCAGGAAGTAAGCTAAAGCCATGCGCTAATAATGATAGCCATTCACTTCACAGTCAAGTTACTGGACGCGCCGCTTCAAATTCGCTGCAAACTTGAACGGAAAAATTGATCGTGTATGGCCACTGGCCAGCGTAAGTTTAAGTTTTAAGCGTGAAATCGGCATGTGCACGCACGCAACTATAGTATATTATAATATTTATAGTAAGCTTTGGACTCGGCTTAAGCTGTTGTCTGCAATCGGCTTAAGATTAGGAGACTGATTTTACCTACTGTCTATAAAAAGAATCTTGAAAATACGCGCGGTTTGACGGGGTATTATGATTGCTCTTATAAAGGCATAATACACTGTCAATCCGTGCGCTCATTTCATAGTAGAATTGTTGATCTCGCTGCAATCTGTTGCTCAGACTGGCGCGGCGACTAAAGATGGACACTTCGAGATTATTTGCATCCAACAAATGGTTATGCATATACTTTGTGCGTGAGAGGTGAGAGCATTCCTTGTCGAGTAATGTACCGAATGTTACCTACTACATTTCGAGCAATGTACTATTTTAAAACCAGATATAAAAAATATCTGAGCCGCCAGCCTGATATCAAAAGGGCGGGTGTATTCAAAATCTGAAGACTGTCCTAGCAATTTGGTATTGGATAGGGTGTAAGGGTAGGGTTTGAAAGAAAACCAGATTACATAATATGTTAATTACATAATATTTATTTACTGTAAAAATGTGCTACACTTAATCCTTAATGCTAAATGAGCGCTGCATCTTGCTTGTTGACATGACTTGAGCTGACCAAGGATTTATCTGCAAGAAAAAATATACTTGAAATAGATTCTAGAAAAGGCTTCTTTTGTGGTCTGTGTTGTTATATACATGTGTAGTGAATCTATATAACCAAGAACTGTAAACAACAGTCCACGGCAGTTTTGTGATTACAATGCTTTCCGTCTGGCTTACAAAGAATACATCTTTATGCATAAAGGCATTCCAATAAGAGCACAGACGGGGTCAACTTAAACAGCTGTTCTAGAGAAACTTGATAGTTTGCATGTAGGTTTTCTCAATAATGTAGATTTTCCCATTAAGATAGTGGTTCGCCTATTGTTTAAGATGTCCGCCTCCTATTCGGGAGGTCACAGGTTCTATTTTTTTTTTTTAAATGAATGCCTTCGTTCTATAAACTTCTAAATTACTAAATCTGCTTTCCTTTTTTTTACCCAACTACAAGGCCAAAAGGAAGGTTATGATTTTGATATAATAATTAAATAAAACATTTGGAAAATAAATAATTCAATAGTGAGCATTATTTATACAAGTATTATAAATTGGACTGAGTACTCAACTTTAAAAAATTGTTTTAAGATAAATAAAAATATTTGTCAACTTACGGGAGTTTGAATAATGCAGTTTGTATGCCACTTCAAGGTCCTGAAAATAAACAAATAGCGTTTATTTATGAACGAAAACAAATTAAAATGATTTTATTTTCAAAACAACAATCAGACGTGATGTTGGTCAACATGGTAATTTGGGTTCTCTCTGTTGAGGGAGACCTGAAGGTCTGGTCATCACCAAGTTTCATATGAACTACAGTTATTATGGATGACAGCGGAAGGGATGTGGAACAACCCCTTCGCAAACCGGATTAACTAAAATATCAGAATGTTTCTTACCTCGTAGGAACCCACAACATTGTCCTTTTAATTCTGAAACAGAAAAAAACTAAATTAGAAAAATGCTCTTAAAACACTTGAAAGCAAATTACTTTAAAGAAAAATCAGACATGATATTGGTCAACATGGTAAATTGGGTTCTCTCTGTTGAGGGAGACCTGAAGGTCTGGTCATCATTTAGTAGTAACACTAATAAATTATCTGTTTATCATTCTATGATTATACTCCTATGGAATGGAAATCACCAAGGTATTCACCTCTCTCACTGGTGTCACTACTTCCACCTAGGCTTCATGGTAGGCATTTGCATCTCCTCGCAAGTAATGTATCATAAGAGGCAGTGGGCCCTCCCACAGTCTTCTTCTTCTCTGTGACCCTGTCGTCTACCAGTCCCCAGAGACGTTTCCGTCCCACACCAACAAGTCAAGACAGAGCCTAGCCTGAGTGGAACTGGCTACAACACCAGGAGCTTGCAGGAGGCGTTAACGCCTTTATCAATGCCAAGGTCACTCCCGGACATGTTGGAGGTTCTGTGCTTGTGAGCTCTCAGGTTAGTCAAGCCCGAGTGGAACTGGCTCGGTAGAGCCCTCATGCCACCTGAAGGGCATCAATTTGCCTCTATTTTGAAGAGATATTTTTCCTTACTTTCTTCTGTGAAAATATGCAAGCTCCTAGAAAATAAAAGTCTTTGTATAACTTACAGTAATTAAAAAGAAAAAAAAAAATAGTTTAAATGGCAATCAGACGTGTTGTTGATCAACATGGTAAATTGGGTTCTCTCTGTTGAGGGAGACCTGAAGGTCTGGTCATCATTTAGTATAAACTTCACCTGCTCATTATTCTATAGCGCATAAAAGCAGCGGTATTTTTATAACATGTTTATTCAGCTTTCTTTGCTTTCACGCAAGTCATTTTTGGCGGTTTTAACATTTCGAAGCTATTTCCTAGATAATCAAGAGACGCCTCCGTTTCGGTACAAGAAAGTCTAATAGAAACTGTTAAAGAAATAAAAATAACCATCCATGTCTATCTATCACCCAAAACTTCGGAAGTTTATTGCGCTCCAGTAAAAGTGCTAATTTTGACTTACGTTTAGAACTTAAATGACAATAAATGGTTGCAAAAGCTATAATGAAAACCACTCAAGAGTAGACCAAGAGGTCGCGAGAGGTCGCAATGCTTTGAAACACTGCCTCTATGGGCTATGGATGAACAATTTATTCCACTTACCAGTTGTTATAATTTCCAGATGGTGATTCATTTCAATTTTTAAGACTCCAATGAAGGATGAAATTCTATTATTATTGGTGTGTGTTTTTCTTGCAGTTGTTTCCGTATACCTGTGATATATAAGATATCATATGTAAGATATCATAAACTTATCGTATTTTACAGTACTTAAAAAAATGTACACATTTAGTTTCATTGGCAATCAGACGTGATGTTGGTCAACATGGTAAATTGGGTTCTCTCTGCTGAGGGAGACCTGAAGGTCTGGTCATCATTTTTTCAAATTATTTTATGAAAACAAACAGTAAGTATAGCAATTAAAAAATGGAAGTAAGATAGCATTTTAGCAAAATTTGATCTTCAACTTAAAAAACTTAACATAGGAAAACATACCTTACATTTCATTGAAAGAGAAAAAGGCTTTTTGGTAGTTGTACCTGTGAAAAAAATATGCTTTATAATTTCTGCTTTTCGATAATTCGCTTAGTGGGTTTCTAGGTTTATATCAGTGTGGATAGTTATGTTAACAGCATCATAGTCAAATGTCCCTATCAAAGATCATCATATCAATATCTAAAACAAAATTAGAAATCCAAGAGTGAAGCTCGCCCGACTTCATACCTAGGTACATTACATGTGTAGCTAAACAAAAATTATTTTCTACTTTTTAGTGTTTTTGGTTTTTGAAGTCGGTTTTATTTTTCTTTTGAAAATTTTTTATTTCACAATTTTTAGTGGCCCCACTGTACTAAAATATGCTATGCCCAGTTAAAACCCTACTGTTTACTAAGCTATTACACTGATCGCGAGCAATTTGCTCTTATCCATTGAGGAGTTCTGTTCTCCATCTCCGAAGATATTCATCAGATCTTCACCAAATTTATATGGAACCACCTGCACAGTATACCCTTTCAAACAAAAAAAATATTTCCAAATCGGTTCAGGGGTCTTTGAGTAATCGGGGAACATACATAAAAAAAAAAAAAAAAAAAAAAAGATCCCGACGAATTGAGAACCTCCTCCTTTTTTGGAAGTCGGTTAAAAATATAAAATTGGCACAGTATGTGCTATTAACATTACAAAAGAAAAAAGTAGTGTTTTTTTTTAAGTCGAACTTTGTGCTATTACAAAACCAACTCTGGTGTAACTCTGTGAGGGGACACACGGTAATATGGGTTTAGTATGGTGATTTCCTACAACTTTTCCTTTTTTTGAATGCATTCATGAAGAACACTTTTATCCTAATTTAAAATATGTTTTGCAGTTGATTAATTATAATTTTAGTGTCATTATTTCTACTGAACTGTCGACTTGCAATTTTAATTGACCTCTCTAATATTACCAGTCTAATGGATGAGGATCAAAGTATTGTTGATTTATTGAATTATTACATTAAATATTTAAAATTATTAAGTACAAAAAATATTCAAAAATTACCATTTCTCGAGCAATAGATGACAATCCAAGACTGGTGTAGGGACCTGTAAATTGTATAAATAAAACAATTCAAACAAATATACAACATGTAATGCCTATAGCTGTGTCACTAGTTTGGATCAGTGGAGATAGTTATGTTATCAGCATTATATGCTTTGATGTCCCTATCTGTACTCATCATGTGAACGTATCTCTTATCTATGCTCAACTGCTCAAGCTGCCCATGTATGGCCGCTCCAAAAGCTAATAATCAGTATGCTACGCGTTTCCCAGCTGCTATCCTCGGCAAAAACAAAACCAGTCAAATGCTAGTCGGTCTTTTTTAAATCCTATTCATAGCCTAATATTACTTATTTATTTAATAGAGCGACAAAATCAACAATAAAATTCTCACCATAGTTGCCATACAAAATGATCTCTTGTTACAATTCCCTTTTTGTACAATCTGAAAAAAGAAACAAAACTCAGAATTATGCCTATAAAATTCAGTCTCCATAATTTTTTGTTGTTTTATATCAGATAGGAGCGAAAGACATGTGTGATATACATCAAGGGTACTCAGATGAACTATGAAGTCATCATGTTAAGCCAAGTGTAGACACATCAACCCAACATGCTCAATGTATGTGCCATATTATGTACGTTTTACGTTTTGAAAAATTATAAATTGTTTTTTAATGTTTTGCATATATTTTTAAAACTTTTATGAGTTTTCATGCCAACATCACAGGATCTTCAACAATTTAATGATGTTGGCCGACACTCGTCCAACACATTGGGCTAATGTGCTCTGGAACTTAGTGTTTTTTTTTATATTACTATTGCCTTTATAACAAAGAAAATAAATAAAAATTATTCTTACACTAACAACTGTTGATTCTGTTTTCATTCTGAACCAGATCTGAAAATACATAAAACTGTTAGATTTGCTATTTAAAATAGTAAAAAATATATTTTCGTATTTATTTAACATCAGATAGGAGCGAAAGACATAAGTGATATACATCAAGGTAACTCAGATGAACTATGAAGTCATCATTTTAAATACTCAAAAATAGTTATCTTTTTCAAATAATGGGTTTTAATTTTATTAATTTAGATCAACAAATAGTGTAATATCGATTTTATATAACTATTACATAAATGTGTGCTATAATGCATTTTTCCTTATCTTGGACAAAGTTAACCATGTAGCTTCTCGCTGAAATGCATCTGAAACGCGTAAAAGGCGCACTATACGCGGCCCATACGATCTCGCTACCACATACTGACAATATCATTTGAGTGAAACTAAGGTCTAAAGCGTCGGGCGAATCGCGCCGCTTACGCGTTTTCCGAGGTTTTATGCGATTGATTGATTTCAATGATAAATTTTCAATGACATCTATATTATTTTAATTAGCTATCCAGATATTATACAATTTGTTTTTAGTTTCAATTCAATTTCAAACTTACCCATAATCATTTTCCTGTAAACTTGATCGTACCTGTGAATTAAAATAGAAAGACAATCATAATCTGACCTAACAATCAAATCAAAACTAGCAACTAGCTATAGAATGTTGTTCAGATCGCTGTTAAAGCATATTTGGCATCAAACCTCACAATTGGCGGGCCCTGTTCTACCCTGACTCTCAAAGAAACAATTAAGTATAATGATTGAATGAAATTTTAATGATGAGTTATTTACCAAGTTACCCTTGAAGTGAAGAATACCAAGTGATAGCTATTCCCTATGCTAATAGATGCCAATTGTGAGGCAACAGAAGGTTTTCAGCTGCACTGCGCTGTCATCAGAAAATGCATTCCTAACTATGTAGTTGATTCCAGCAAATTCTTCAATGAGGATTAAAATTTTAAAAAATCCTATAGGAACTCTTCGGTAAAAAGTATCCTCGAGATTCCTGCACTCCAAAACAAGAAAACCCAAAAGTTATTTGTAGGAATAAGGGTTATACTTTTATAATAGAAAATTCTACAATCACTTTCAGACTTGCCTTAACACAAGTTTAAAAACTTAATAAAGTATGGGTATTTTACCTGAAAAAAACACAATATACAACCAAAACTTAGTTAAATGATAAAAGGGCGTGAATTTAGCTCTCAGCTTGCTTCAGCAATGCACTGGATTGCAATCACTTACATAATATGCCAATTATTGTAAATTGAATATTTGACAAGAGCAACCGCCTAGTTTCTTGCAGGTTCTTGGCAGGATTCAGGAGGGAAATGGGAATCCCTAATCAGTGCTATATTCACTTGAAGATTAAAAATACTTGAAAAATTTATTTGACTAAAAATTTTTTTGATTTCTATAAAACAAAAGGATTCTTACCATTATTTCACTTCATTTATATCTGAAACAAAGAAATAAGATATCAATTTTAGTAATTTTTTTTACGTTTAAGAAAGTGCTCTATAATGACAGAACCAAAATCAGATAGAGCTAATATACATGCAAATCATGGTAATCTCAATGGTTAGCACTTGTCATCATTTAATATAGACTGACTGTTTTTATTTAAGCCTAGAGAAAATAAGCAGATGGGTCTCCTGGTGATCCTAATTACTGCGGCCCATGAACATTTGCAGCACTAGAAACCAATATGCTAGATTTTTAAGTTAATTTTCAGATCTTGAAAAACTTATTAAAATGCATATTTTTCAGTATATTTACAGACTAGACTTTTAATTTAATTGCTAAAGATTGATTAAAAAAAACTTTTTAAGAATAATTCAACAGTTAGGGTCTGTTTCACAACCTCCAGATAAACTTTATCTAATGAATAAAACAAATTGCTTCATACATGTCTATGGAAGTCATTCAAGAACTATGAATATTGCTCACCAAGTAGCAGGCTTCTTATATTTTCCTTGCACAAATATGCGAGGCACATCAATACCTTCTTTGAAATTGACTGTCCTTCTCTGAACATATGTGTTCATGAGAATTTCAAAACCAGCTGTTGAAAATAAACTTGCTAATTCCTCTTCAGTGAAATAATAACTTCTGAAAAATTCAACTATTTATGTTTCCAGCTTACACACTACATATCAGTGAGTTCGTAATTTTCAAGAAGATGAACAGTAAACTAGTACTTAATTAATTACCTTGTGCCATCCTGCCTCATGTAAAAATTATCTGCAATCTTGTGGCCCGGCTTAAATCTCAACTGCGCCATGTCGTATCTCCCATAATCTCTAAACAAGAGCATGCCACCTGGTTTCAACGCTCGGTACGCTATCTTCGCAACTTGCGTCCACGCGGTAGGATGTATTGCCGATAATACGAAAATCAAACTCGCTATATCTACGGTACCTTCTTCAATATTCTCGAATAAGTCATCAGAGGTCAAATCAGCACAGAACGCCTTCATTCTACTGCCGTCAAACAATTTATTCGCTTTCACAAACTCTACAGCACGTGGAGAAAAATCACAAGCGTAGAAGTAAAAATTCGTAAATCCTTCTTTTACTAGTGGAAATATCATGTTCCCGACTCCACAACCGAGTTCCAAAAAGGCTATTTGTTCATCAGAATCGAAATTTATAAGCTCTTGAAACTCACGCGTGGTCCAATGCCGGTCCCGAAAGAATTTCGTTTCGTTCCTTTTGTAAAACAAGTCCCAGTGCTTTCTTGCTTCTCGTTCTAGTTTAGAAGCCTTTCCTTCAGGGATGATTCGCGTGTTTTGCAGTTCTAAACGTTGCTTTTCTTCTTCCGTCAGTTCTTTCAAGCGATGCACGAACACATCGCCATTCGCTCCCAAAGTTTCATCCGTTTCCATCTTGGATTGTGATTGAAAAATTTATTCCTTAAATTATTTATATATCTAAGAGAACTTGTAAAACGTTTTAGTGCCCATATTTTCAAGTTACGCAAACATAAATTGAAAATAAAAAAGAAATAAAACGAAACGTGTGCCACCCCAAAAACGCCAATGGAAAATTCAAAATGAAAAAATGCCATGATAATTCATGATATAAAATGTCAAGTGTCAACGATGAATGACCATTCACCATTGTCAAATGTCAATTGTTAGTGTTGCCAGGGTCCTAATCATCCTTAGGAATGGCCCCGATGCAATGCTTGGGTCTCAATGCACCTACCCTAGAATCTTCTTTTTTTTATATCTAAGGCCTAAGTTGATCAGTGAAAAAAAAAGTACATACAGCATAATTTTATTTCCAACGTTTCCAATTTTTTTTTTCTCTCGTCTGGCTTTACAAAGATTAGCCAATGTCAAGTTTGTAGTCGTTTACAAGCTAGAGAAACTATGTAAGTATGGACCTCGTCTGTGCCGGCGCTCGCCGATATACGCGCGGCGCCCCTCCAGAGCGCCTCCCAGTCAGTTCCAGCATGGTTCCAGCACCAAAAAATACCAGTGAAACCATGGACTACTACTATTAATAGTTATATACTAACACAAAAACCGGCCACCACTAACAAAAAAAAAACACTCCAAAAAGGCACAACACGCGCGCCAGCAAACGCCAACACAGACGAAGTCCGTTTTCAAATTACGTATTAAATTAAAATTAATAATTAAAATAAATTAGAATTAATTAAAAATTAATTCTAGTATCGACTATTCTCACAAATTAGTCGATACTAGAATTAATTTCTTAAACTGGACTTTCAAATAAAGATTTTTATATAAACCTGTGAGGATGATACTGCCACTGTCGCAATTTAAATACCATAAGCCTACCGTCTACGTTGTCGTATTATATAGTTTACAAATGGCGAAAAACCAAATAAATTTTGAATTTCGCGGGCAGGCCCGTCTCATGCCCCTCAACTTTGAAACTTTTGTTTCGCAGTATAATCTATCTGTTACCTGCCGATTTGCTAAACCAATTTTGACAGAATTATAGGCCAAGACAGCCTTGTCGGACTTTACATACCATAAGCAAATTATTTACCGATTTCACTAGATTTAGATAAAATCGAATCTCGATACTCAAATCCAGACTGACGCATTTTTTGCGCACCAGCTTTGTAATTCATCTGGCAAGTGGCAATGCTTGCAGGCAACTAAATTAACTATTTTGCTTTACTTGTTAGCTATTTCACTTTTTAATTTAGTCTTATTTCTCATGTACGCATCGGTATATTACGGAAACGAATTAAAAAAACCAGTAAAAAAAAACATATAAAGTTTAATTGAATTGTACATCTTGTCTTGCGAGCTCCAGCAACATAGGGTCGTCGAAGAATTTGTTGATAGACACGTCCTCGCTCAGGCCTTTCCGTCTGCGTGTCTTGATCATGAATTCACGTGCTAGATGCGTGGCTGGCTGCGGTTCCAAAGGTCTGAAAGCAGCCACTTTATATTTATATGTGTATAAAGTACAGTCCGACAAGGCTCTTTTGGCACTTGAGTGAGCGCGCAGTTGTAGCTTTATGCCGACACAGCGAACTACGCAAACTATCAACAAGTGCAGTTTCTCAAGATAGCGGCTTTAGTTCCGATTTTGGCCACGCGCCAAAAGAGCCTTGTCGGACTGTCTCATATAACTTAATATTACCAAGCTTTTATTTTTAATTTTCATGTTACCAAAATTGTAGTTACAAAGTAATAATAAATTAAGTAACATTGGAAATTCGTAAATATTTGTACACTTTAAAAGTTAAAACCTATTAAAATTTGATATTATTAATTAATTATATTATTGATATTATTATTATTGATGAAAGATTGAAGGCACCCCCTAATATGTATATAAATAAGAGACAAATGATAGAGAGGTGACTTTCGATGTTCTGTAAAATAATCGATTTGGCGAAACACGAAAACAATCAACCTCATCATCTTGATAAACCCTTCGCCGGCCTACTACTGAGCGCGGGTCTCCTCTCAAAATGAGAAGGGTAAAGGCCCTAGTCCGCCGCGCTGGCCAATCGAAAACAATCGATGTTCGATTATTTACTAAATATAACGACTATATTTTCGTATTAGCTTAATGTAGTTGACCTATTTAGTTTGTCACTTACCAGTTATCTTGTCACGCAAACAAAAGATTTATATAAGCCGTAGCCGTTCCCTTACCTAATGACAATGCTCTTATCGAGTGGATCGCCCGGCACTATCTGCCAGTGGTGGAACACTTGTAGACAGAAGGCCTGGCCTTGTGTGTGCGTGCGCAGGTCCGTCTCGAAGCCGAACGAGTCTATCGCGGGCACGAACGCTTTGATGGTGTATAGCGGCGAGCCGGGCACTGGAGCGTCTTGCGTCACGTGGCCTAAAATAAACAATTTTAAAATCGATTGCAAAAGACATCTCCATCAACAGCAATCGAATGGGTAATTTGATTTAATTTAATTTAAATAGGTAATCGATATGATGTCATGCAGACGTTACTAAACCAATCTGTCAATAAAATGGACAACATATTCATGGTGTACAATGTACATACGTATAGTAGGTGACAGTCGAGATGGCAATCGGGGTATGAGGCGGCGAGACGCCCCGCGCTAACCCAGGGATAGCGGGCTGTGCGATTGTGCGGGGCGTCCCGACTCCAATTGTCATGTTGACCTGTCGCGAACTACAGGTGAGGTCGACACAAGTTGTTTTTTTTTTTTGGTAAAAGACGCAGCTAATGACGATAGCGAATAAATATTTTTTCAATAAATAAAGAACAAACTACTAACACACTCTAAGTACATACCTCAAAACATCTGTTACAAAATAAATTATTAAGGCGATAATAAAATCTGTCTTTATACATGCTTACCTCTTCTCTTCGCCAGTACAGTGTACACAGCGGACACACAGTCGGCTGGCGCCTGCACTTCCACGAATAAATATGGCTCCATCAGGCGAGGAGTTGCCATCAGAAACGCAGAGTATGCCACCTGAAACAAAATTTTAATTTTTTGAAGTGAAACCTTCTTTAGCCACGTTAAGCAATTTTTGGTAGTGACAAAACTTATGGGTAAACTTAACCGTTAGGCTGGCAACGCGTAACGGCATGTCTCATGTATTATAGGCACTATATATTATTCACTAATACATTGTATGGTGTATATTATACTTGTCTGTATCATGTGCGTATTGGACTCTTTTTCAAGTGAAAACTTCTTTACTACCGTTGTGATTTGAAACTGGATGTAAAACGACACTAAAAGGAGACTTAGATTGTTCAATCGTGAAATATTTTTTTGATAGATTTCCTATACAACACAGTCGAACTCATTCCTCAGATAAAAGTTATTGGACGATTGTAAAATCGGCCCTTATCTATAACATCTGTACTTCGGATTACGCCAGCGAGAGAATGAGATAGAATATTTTATCCTCTATTTGCCATAAGCCTCTCGTGTCATCCACTGCAAATCATTCACTGCGCAGGTACAACATCACAGGCCTTTTGACCAAATCTTGAACTGGACATTCCTAATCGGCTCCTTGCCCTTCCCTCGTGCCCCACTGGAAATTCTATCAACTCTCACCCTTCTCGCAGTAGGAATGATCTGACCACCACCGCGGTGCAAAGGTTCTTGAGCTATCACAGCATCCAAAATCTTGAACTTGACATTCCTGATCGGCTCCTCGCATAATGGCCCTTCTCTCGTGCCCCACTGGAAACCTATCAAGAAGATTTTCATCAAATAAATATATTATTTCTATTAGTCATAACATGACAAGTGACAAAAAAGCGGTGATAGCATAGTTGTATATTTTATCCTCTAAGATGTATGTAAAACGATGTACAGATCAGAACAATTTGTTTTTGTAATTTAAATTTTAGGGAAGGGTATTTTTTGCTGGTTCCATCCACTGCACCACTTAGCAGTTATCACTAGGTAAGATTGCCGTCAAGGGTTAATTATTGTAATGAAGTGAAAAGCACTTTGCAAAAGTTTGTTTGAATAAAAACGTCTTCTACTCTATTTTAAGCAGCTTTAAAGGTGGTTTTTAGGGTTCCGTACCCAAAGGAAACCAACGAGATCATAATACTAAACCTCCGCTGTCTGTCCGTCTCTCTGTCAGCGGGTTATATCTCGTGAACCGTAATAGGTAGAGAGTGGAAATTTTCGAGCGTGTATTTCTATCGCCGCTATAATAACTAAATAATAAAGATTTTGAAATGGACGCCCTGAAAATTGAAACATATTAAAGTGTTATTTCTTGTACAATGGTAAGGAACCCTTCGTGTGCGAGTCTGACTGGCAATTGACCGATTGTTAGTTAAACGTGAAGGTTACGTTTTACAAACCTTGAACAATGCTGTCTTTAACGGAGGCCAGTAGATGCTTGTCCACTTCGGAGGGCAATGTGTCGTCTACCAAGATATTCGGCCCTGTCGCATCGGGTCCGAAGGCCCAGATCGAACGCGCTGCCAGCAAATCCCAGTCGTACCTGAAAATTAATAAAAATAATAATAAAAAGGTCTCAACCAGGCCGGTCAGCTTGGGACGTCAAACCACCACCCTCTAGAAGATGACCTAAAAATTACTATTTATTTAATTATTTTAAAGCAACTAATAAAGCTGAAAATGGTAGTTTATCCATATTACGATGTACTTGTTACCCCGGAATTCCCATGGAATTTTTAAAACCTAAATCCATGTGGATGAAGGTGTGGGCATCAGCTCTAGTATGTAAATAGGAAAAGGAAAAGGTGATTGTCTGACTGATCTATCAACGCATAGCTCAAACTAGAGGTGCCCGGGATCGAACCTAGGAGGCGGACGTCTTAACCACCAGGCTAACACGGCTCACTATCAATACATACTTGGTCTGGAAGAACTCCCCGAGACGCCGCCGGTCCCACGTGACACACACGGCGCCCGCCTCGATGTCCTCGGCGAGACCCCGCTCCAATGGTTCCGCGATCATCGTCAATTTGTTGCGTTTGTTCGGCGTCTCCGCGAAACACTTGAGCGACGATGTTTCCACGACCGTCTCGCAGAACGATACCACTGGGTCGGCAACTGAGTGAACCCATACGAATCGTTGCTTAATTAATGTAGTTGTGGAAACTCCCTAAATACACATCATTTTCGTATGCAGATTGAGAATGCTTTATAAGCGTACTGAGATTGATTTATAATTATTACAACCGACTATTGACCATTATGGAATACTCAAGAATTTTGAATAATGAAAGTCAAGGGAAAAACTCATCATCATCTAAATATTAATTTACGACCTATAACTAAGCAAAATAATGATTTTATAAGTGAATATAAAATTTTTCAAATGAAATTTTTGCATATAGAACACCAAGAAATCCATCAAGGTCCATGCACAAAGCTACAAGTCGTCTTTGATGGGTCTGCAAAACAAGCACTGGTGGACTACCCTCAAAGAGGAATCGAACACAATTCGGTGTTTCACATACCTTTGATATCGATTTCGGAATACATATTACGCAGGTCGTGCATGACGCAGTCCAGATATAGCTCTCCAGTGCCTAGCACTACGTGTTCCCCACTCTCTTCCACGCGAGTCGATAGAACCGGGTATGATTTGTTGACCTACAAAAAAGTTGCTGTTGATTTTTTGTTGTACAATGGATTTTACAAGGTAGCTCTCTACCTAGGTAGGTGGTTGATTATTTTCTTTTAAACTATTTTGATTAATCATATAGTCCTTATTTTCCTTAAGCATTTTTAAATGAAGCTAAAAAATAATAGCGCCATTTTTGGAGCATCTTTCACCTAAGGGACAACTTTGAAAAAGTTATTGAAGTATTAAAGGCTTTACCAAATCTTCAACATATTGCCAATTTCACATAACTATACCCCAATTATATTTTATAATCAAAGAATAGCATGGTAACACTGGAAAAAGGATCAATCAATGTATTGTTGATTAAGTGTAATAAGTATTTATGTACAGCCAAAGTATCACAACATCTTATTGTTCAGTTAAGATGACATGGATGCAGGTAATAATAAGTCTTACCTTCCTAAGGCCGTCCAGCATTTTAGGCAACTCGGAAGGGTTGACGGGCTCGACGGCTATCTTGACCACGGCTTGCGTGTTGAAGCGCAGGGGCTTGAAGGTGTGCAGCTCTTCTTCTTCATCAGCCGAGACCAGAGTACAGGTTTTCACTATGGGCTGGTCGATACCCTCGATGAGAGCCCAACAACCGGCCGGTACGCGATTTAGTTCCACCTACGAACATAATCTTTCGTCCATTTGTGTCGCGATTTCATGACAATGACGTACCGTCTGACAATATGGAAAACGCTACTTTGGAAGGTGGATTCCCCGAATTCCGGATTGGATAGATCCGAAACCACAAATTCACGGTTTCCAGATTTTTTCCTTTACTTGTGCTATAATACCTACTTACCTGCCTTTCATGATTGTAGGTCAACTGGAGGTGCCCTATAGGTTTTCTAGAGAAACACGACAGCCAGACACACAGATAGACAACAAAGTGATCCTATAGTGGTTCCTTTTTTTCTTTTGAGGTAGGGAACCCTAAAAAAATTAAAATGTGTTCACTGTTCACGTAAAAATTAATTTACTTAATCACATAATATTGATGGCGCAGACCGTCATTAACTTGCGATGGTACGGAACCCTTTATGTGCGAGTTCGACTCGCACTTGACCTGTTTTTTAAATAAAACTAAAGTGTTACCTTATACCGCGCTTCGTATATCCACAGTCGTCCAACGTTCATAATACGTGAGTCCTCTTCGTCTTGCGTGCTGTAGTTCTCTCCCAACACTCGAACTGTTTGCCCCGCGTACAATGTACCCGACATTATTCGTGCTAACACCTAGCAAAGTAAATAATAGACCAGTTATTATACCAGTTATGTTAGTCACTCTCATCTCAAAACTTCAATAACATTTTATTTCCTGATCACTATATCCGAAAGTTTGTCTGTGCTGTCACAACTCAATTGCTGAACCGATCTATTTCATTCCGATCGAATGTTTGGCACAGAGATAGCTTACATTTTGGTTACGGAGTCGGAGTTCGTCACGGAATTAAAAAAAGGTTAAATCTAGGTGGCTGAAGTCGTGGACATCAGTTAGCTATATCACATTTTTCACATTTGTACAAAATTATTATGTAAAATAACTGAGTCGTAATATCGATGAATATCAACATTTGAATTTTTATTAATTTTGGTAGATTCAGGTGATAAAATTGTGTTTCCTTATTTTGTATATCCTATAGAGCGACCAAGATAATTTTTAACGTGGTTTTGGTTAGTGATTTTTTTAATGTTTCGTTACTGCGAGATGGTGCGTAAAAAAAAAGTTAGGCAAAAAACTATACTCACCAAGAAGAAAGTGCAGTCATCAGTGGGATACATCTTGGTGGTATGAGCGACCAGCCTACCGGACTGATCGCAGTTGATCATATCGGTGTGCAGCGGCCCCGCGGAGCCGCGGTACGCGTGCGCGACCTTGCGCGGCGCCGCGTCTAGTGGCGACGGCACGTGGTGTATCACCATAGCCACGAAACCACTGGAAGAGAAGGAAAAACTGACTGACATATCCATGCACAACACAAACCGTTGAGTAGAAGCTTGTGATAAGCCCTACACGAGACTCATGTCCAGCAGTGGTTGTCCATTGGTAGCACAACAACGAAGCCAGAAGATTGACATAACAATGGCAGACGCAAAGCTAGATAGCATGCGCAATCATACATGGCACTGCATCTAGTCACAAGCGAAGGCACGTGGCTTGCAAAGAAAGGATTGTATGATATTCTGTAAAGAAAGGATAGTGTGATATTTGGGGATATTTAAAACCTAAATTCACACAAATTAATTCGTGGGCAAAAAAGTGTGATCTGAATCAAGCTAATCTATATATTGAAAAAAAGGATAACATTTTCTTGTTTGACATATAACTAATAACTATGAAACATTTTTCATATGAATATGGCAAAGTTCTTACCAAAAGTCACCGAAGAATCTGCTGCAAACCAGCCTCAGCAGCGGGCGCACGTTCAGCTTGGCCTCTTGCTTTGTTAACTTGATGCCTAGCTCCGACAGCACTGCGGGCAGAGTGTCGTCCACGTCGCCTACCACCTACGGACAACAAGATAAAGATGGCACCAAATTATACACAAATCTTAAAACAGCTCTTTTCTACTAGAAGTCCCACTAATATAATATTGCCGCCTTATAAGGCACTTGTCTATACGTCGTTTGAATAGTTTTGAATCGAAACACCCTACTAATCAGTAGTAACTCAGTGTCTAACTTAATGATAGCCACCAAGCTCATTTGAAATTTATTTTTAATCCATTGAAGGTTTTCTACAAAAAAATATTTATATATCGCTCAGTAAAGCAGCAATATGGACACAACCAATGTCAAATGAGATAGTGAGTCACCCCGCAGAGCGTCCATCCATATTTACATGGGTGAGATATGATCATTATGGGTATATGACTGTGTGTTTGCGTGTTTTCCCACGCATGTCCGTGTTTGTGCCTATGTAAGTGTGAGTACATGCGAGTGTGTATGTACTATGTAGGTAGTAGGGTAGGGTAACATGGTAACCATGTAGGGTTTGCATGTTTATGTCGTTCGTACGTTTGCGTGTGCTTATGAGTTTTACTGTACTTGCGTTTCCGCATTCGTATGCGTACGTACCTGAGCAAAGATCTTGTAGAGCGGCTCGAGTATAAACTCTACGAAACTCCTCTGCGCAGAAGCGTGTGGTTGCTTCTTGGTGAAACGGCGCGTCTTAGCGTTGAAGTATATATCGCCCCACAGCCATGCCGCCATGTCGCTCGCGCGTAGGCCGCAGTCATGTGCGGACGCGTACATCGCGGCGAACGATTCCAGCGTAAAACACACGTCGTAGAGCGATGACGCGAAGCAGACGTTGCCTTGTCCAAGAAAAATGTCAATAAAAATAGGTGTCTTCAAAAAAAAACCCAAGACAGGCTGCAAAACGAAAAACTATAATACTAGCGGGCCATGTAGTTTGACAGCTAGTATTTGTGTGACCAATCACCTGTGATTGGCTGACATTCTCTCACTTTTGGCTGAAATGTATTGTTGCAGCAAAATTATCATAAATTCGGCCAATCACAACTAACATAGATATTACAAGCTATATATTAATATGTATTAATATATCAGTGTTTTTGTAAAATACCTAATAATGGTGAGAACACAGTGGCAGGCTCCTCTGGGTTGTCTTGTGGCTGGTGGGTCTCCACCATGGAGTTGATCTCATCTATGATGTGCCGCAGCTTGTAATACGCGTCCGCGGGTGGTAGCTTCAGTTCCAGTATAAGGCGGTCGATCTTATTGATGCATACAGTGAGCGGTACGCGCTCCTGCACTGCGTGACGCAAGAGGCGCTCTGTGTTGAGCATTATGCCTTCTGCTGCGTCGACGAATAGTACTGCGCCTGGGGGATTATTACGTTTTTTTTTCATATAATTTCCATCTACTTTTTTGAAATTGCATGGGAAGTTTTATTTTCAGAAATGAAGTCTAGATATTTACTTCTATATCCTTGCTAAAATCACACATCGTGATGGCAAGACAAACCAATAAACTAGCAAACAAACACACATTCGTATTTATAATATGGGTTGTAACTGGTGTATTCCAACGACTTAATCCACATTGATTTAGGTTTTTTAAAGATCCCATTGGGATTGGGAAAAACTTTCTTCAGTGCATCCCAGGAGTACTCTACTAGAATTGATTCCTCCATATCCACACACACTGACACAGCTATAAAATAGTCTACTTGGCAGTTTGTAAATCAATAACTTAATAAACATTAAGAGTTTATGAGTTTTCTTAATATATTTTTATGTAGTAAGAAGCTTAAAATGATGGGTGAACTATTGGAAGCCATGAAACTATCCCTTTTTAATACCAAGATTCAAAACATGTAGAGACAACAAAATACAATATATTCTTACCATCGGATATCCTAAGTGCAGCAGTAACCTCATCACTGAAGTTAACATGTCCAGGTGTGTCCATAATGTTCAGTAAATGTGATTTCCCCTTAATATCCTTGAGCATCAGTGTGACCGGCATGGACTTGATGGAGACACCACGTTCTTGCTCCACAAACAGTGTGTCCGTGTATCGCATTGGTATGGTTGTCTCATGGTTTATTGTGCTGGGGTGGGTTTGCCGGATCAGACAGTCCACGAAGGAGGTTTTACCTGGAAATAAAGATTAAAATAAATTTTATGTAGGTTATTTACCAAGCTTTCAAAGCCAATAAGGTTATATTATATACTACATAAAACTGTACAAATATACATGTATCTTGTTTTTTTATTACTTCATATTTATATAATTATGTAACTATTTATATTTATTTATTTATTAGGTAAATAAAGAATATGAGACAAAAATACACCCCAAAAAAAATATTAAAATAATTAAGAAATATTATTGCATATTTTAAAAAATTTAATTTTTTTCTCATATTCTTTTTTTGGAGTTTTATTTACATCTTTTTATAAAAATTATCAAAAATCACAAGATCCAATCTTTCAGAAAAATAAGTTGATTAATTATCAAAAAAAAAAATGGTTCCTCAAAAACAAAATTTTGGGTATGTTTTTGGGCCCCTTATGGAGTTAACTGTAAAGTTAACCCTAAAGTTTCTTGGTTCTTTTAAGTTGTCTTGACAGTACTTAATAAACTTATACAGTACTTAATAAACTTATACAGCACTTAAAAAATATTTTAGGTAACTGTAGTTACTGACCAAATTCAAATTATCACTTTGTAGAAATTTACATTTTACTTACATTTTACATGCAAAATAAAAGAAATTCACATCATCATCAACCTATCACTGCTCCGCATGGGTCTCCTCTTAGAATGAGAAGGGTTTAGGCTGTGGTCTGCCACACTGACCAAGTGTGTATTGGTAGAGTTCACACAGATTTGAGAACATTATGGAGAACTCTCAGGCATGCAGGTTTCCTCAAGATGTTTTCCTTCACCTTTATATTTAATTGCTTAAATTGCATATTCCAAAAATTTAGGTAGTTTAACAAGTAGGCTATCACCACTTATTTTACATTCACATACCATTATGTAAGTGTCCCATCAAAGTGATGTTCCTCATCAAGTTAGTATTATCCAGCATATCTGCCATGTACTCCATATCATATGTCGTCTCTGGTAGCTGCTGTTCTTGCATTTGGAACTTCTTGTGTTTAACCGGCTCCACGAGGGGCTTGTCCAGTGCTTGTGTGTCCTCCTCTTGTACTACAGTTTCTACATCTGGGCCATAGACTTCTACTGCTTGGGGATAGTATCTGAAATTGTACAAAGAGCACTTACCACTATATAAGAATACATTTGTTTAATATTGTATTTAAACTGAATTATCTCATGGATATTCAGTTACACTTTCTTCCATTACTGTGAAATCTGTCCTAGAAGTATGTACAATAGGCCAAGGAGGTTCGAACCCACAAAAGTTTAGCCTCCAGTCCGCCCATTTAATAGTTGAGCTATTGAGGTTTAAACATAGATCACTTTGGAGATAGTTGGAAGAAATAAGTAAGCGAGAGTATTACCTCTTATCTTCATGTAGAACAACCGACATTGGAGCCGCTTCAGGCTCGGCATCGGCGTCCTCGTCCTCCTCCATCGCATCCTCGTCCGCATCGCGATTATCCTGTCCGTAAACACTCTGCTCATCATCAGAGTCCGATTCTAGGTCCGGGCCGATATAGTTGCCAAATTCATCGTATAAATCCCCGTCCATTATCAATAAAGCCCTAAAAACTCACTGAATTGCAATCAAAACAAATGCCGCTTGTAAAATGTTGTGAATTTTGACAGATGTAACAAATAACCTCTCAAAAATCAGCAAAACTCCTTGGATGAAGGATTAAAACTCCCAAAAACCAAAAATCATAGAAATCCATCGACGTTTAATTTTGCTCTATGGCTAGACATTATAGTTTAAAAAATATTAGAGCGTTTGTGAACTGCTCCTTACTGGAAATCGAGAAAAAAATATTCAAACATTCTTCAGAAAATTAAATCTATATGAATAGGTAGGTAGCTGCCAGCAAGCTGCCTTTAGCGTTCCGCTATTTCATTATAGATATGGATTGGTTTTGTGGTCCTATTTCTAACATACAACGTGGAGTTCCAAAATTCCGTACTTAGTCAGATTCTTGTCGGTTGCACTCGATATATTTTGTAATAAATTACTCTGTTTTTTTAGCATAGCTTTCTTTTCTTTTTTTTTCTCTCTCGTCTGGCTTTACACTGATTAGCCAATGTCAAGTTTGTAGTAATAATTACAAGTTAGGGAAACTATATGCATAAGTATGGACTTCGACTATGCCGGCGCCCACCAACATACACGTGGTGCCCCTTAAGAGCGCTTCTCAGTCCGTTCCACCACCAATAAACACCAGCAGAACACAAAAACCGGCCACTCCAACAAAAACACTCCAAAAAGGCACAACACGCGCGCCAGCAAACGCGACCACAGACGAAGTCCTTTAGCATAGCTATATTTTTAACACAATATTTATGACTTACTCTGTGTGAAAAATTATTTTCATGTTCTTTTGAATACAAAAATGGCTGCCGATCAACAAAACTTTTCCAAAATGATTTCGGCACAGCTACGCATCCAATCAAACGAATTTTTGAACTCAAGAAAACATGCGAATAATCTCGCTGATATCCTACAAATGTTTGAGGCAAGTAGCATACTATATTTCATGTTAAGCTGTTGTTTATAAAAATTGCGTCTTAGGTTACGTTTTGGATTGTAAATTATTTTGTTGTATTTCAGGCTGAAACGGAGAATTATACGCCGCTGTTGCTTACAATCGAAGTCATATTCACTGAGCTTTTGAAACGGGGTGACTTGGTTCAACACATCGTCCCATTAAAACCAATAGGTACGTAAAACCGCGAAGTGCTTGCCTTGGTAATATTATTGATTTTTCGACTTTAGCCTTAACTAAACTGAAAAAATCGACATTAAGCCGAGACTATAGATGTACGATGTGATGTACATTTGTGTTATTTATAGAATTTTTAACATATTTTAAAATCTCAGACAAAATCATGCAAGTTCATAGTAATAAAATCAAAATGACGCTTATATAAATAGTAGGGACAGTAGACCTGTAAAACAGGCATCTTGTATAAGCATATTACGAATATTTTACATAATAACTAAGAGTAAGAATTAACTTTACTAAAAATTTGCTGGCCATCTTGTTAAAATGAAAATTTTGTTTCTGTTGCTGGATTCAGTAAAAGACATTTTATTTTAAATTTTACCAATCCGCATTATAATATGCTTAGTTGAAGTTAGATGCAAATATATTACCTATATTTTTACCCCACTGCGGCAAAGCCATGAGGAAGGGTTATGATTTTAGTAGTCTATGTATGTATGTACATGTATGTTTGTATCCAGATTCTGTGTGTATTCTGTGTGTTCCACTGTATTGCCTAAACTACTGGGCCATAATGACAAATAAATTAGTCATTTTGGCAGATTTTTAATACTGTTTTAAAAGTCAAGTTTGTTCCTCAGTTAAAGTGTATTTGATGATTTAAAAATTGGCCCCAAATAAATAAAAAATAATTTTTTGCAGACACCAGCCCGGAAGCCGAGTACAAGCGATGGCTGAATGAGTGCTATGAGGCAGCCATATCCCGTGCACTCCAGTGCATGAAGTGTGGACGCACCAGCTCACGCTTACAGGCTCTTGTTACTGCCTGCAAATTGATGCAGGCTGAAGGAAAATACCCACTGGAGCCTACCACTGGCTATTACTTCCCTTCTGTCCGACTTAAGGTGTGAATCTCAATTCTCAAGTCATTATCACATTGCTGGACCACTACTGAGCAAGGGTCTCCTATCAGAATGACAAGGGTTTAAGCCATAGTCTACCAAGCTGTCCAAGTGTGGATTGGTAGACTTTACATACTTTTGAGAACATTATGGAGAACACGAAAAATATTGTGCATTGGTACAGAACCCTTCCTGTACAAATCCGCCTTGCACTTGAATTTTTCTGGTAGTCTTGTAATAACTGAAAATCAACAGCATTGCTGTGTGAATGACAGTTGACACTGCCAAACCACAGACCTCTTGAGTTAAATATTTTGATTAATATTTTTTTTATTTAGTTATTTTAATATTTCAGAATATATTCACAGTGCTGCTGGACTCTGAAATCTCGATGTCCTCACAAATAGCGCGTTTCCAAGAGTTCACAGAGTACAGAGATGTGCAACAACATGGACTTAAAGTTCTCTCTGCCATCGCTTATCGCAAGTGAGTAAACCACATTAAATACTTAAAAAGTGTTGACATTTACTATATTATAACTTTAAGTAATTAAATATAACTTGCTTTAAATGTGAAAAAACATCGTGAGGAAACCTGCTTGAGGGTTCTCCAATGTTCTTAAATGTGTGTGAAGTCTGCCAATCTGCATTTAGCTAGTGTAGCAGGCATTCTGAAATTCTGAATTTCCTGTAACTGTTTATTACAACTTATTTGGAATCTGTCATAGCGGACAAAATGTCTATGAAATATTACTTAAATCAACAAAGAGTAAGTACTTAATCTACTACTAATATTAATTTCACTCATGTGTATAATATCAGAAGTGGTTTGAGTTTTCCAAATGTTTATCCAATCTATTCTTGAACTGGTTAACAGAGCTTACGTAACTACATCCTTGGGCAATTTATTATTTATATGAATAACTCTGTTGATCAGAAAGTGTTTTGTCTTTAATTTCAGATCTCCCACTCAGATATACATGCAGAATTTCCTGGAACTTCTTGACAAACTGATGGCCACAGAGATACCCACTGAGAACAAGCCCAAGCCTAAAGACAGAGACAATGATAATGAGAAAGAGATGAAGGTGCTTTGTGCTGCTGATGGTAACTTTACATTATACTACATATTTTGCATTACAGTTAACAATTATGAGTTAGTATCATCAAACCAAGAGTGAATAGCAATTTTTTTAACAAGCACATTTTAATTTAGATTCCTTCGCGCCAATTCAACCTTGCACGGTTTTGTGGTATTTTTAATTTTTGAAAAGATATGTGCATTGAGCCTTCATAGTAACAAATATCATGTGTACCAAAAAATCCTCATTTATGTTAATGTGCACTTGAACCTTGTCAGCAGTATGAAATCGTCCAGCATTTTCAATTATATTGTTGTGTTAGAAAGTGCAGGTATATTATTTTGTTTTTTAATAACCAAGCAATTTCGGAGCAAGTGGAAGAAAAGAAAGTTGTATACAACTAAATTAGCAACTAACTAGATAATGTACTATAGAAAAGCTTCTTTTTAATTAGACCTAAAAATGTTTGATCACAATTTCTTGTTGTATTTAAAATGTTTATTTACCTAGTGGTTGGTAGCTTTCTATTCTTTCTTTTGCTAACCAAAGTGAACTGTCAGTACTCAAAATTCAAAACGTTTTGAATTTCTGTCCACTTTCTAAGTCATTGAGTTACTAAGATTTTGAATATTTATTTATTTATTGATATTTTTTTCAGGCAAACCCCATTTTCCGTACAACCCATCTATATGCCGTCGCTGCGCCAACCGTTGTTGGACTTTCGCGTGCTTATGGCCACTATGTGAAGATTCGCGCACACACCGCCGCGCCTTACTTCTACTAGTAGAACGACTAATGCCTCTCCTCAACAAGCCACATCTCGCCACTGATATGCTCTGTGACAGTCTTGATGCGGGTAACAGTTTGAAAATCCAACTTAAGTGACCTAATCTAAAACAATCTGAGCTAATCTAGTCTAATTGATTGCAATTATCTGAATAATCTGACATTTCTTCACCCAAAACTCATTCAACACAAACCAGTTCAACCACACTTGATGCAATTCGCTCCAATCTCATTTTGCCCTATTCAAACATCCTAATCCAATCTAACCTCGCCTAATACAACCAAACTGATCCAATCCAAACCAATAAACCATTGCTGGGTTTTCGCATGCCTGTGGCGTATAAAGACTCGCGCACACAGAATTAGCCGCCATGTTTCCTTTTAAATGTATAGATAACTATATGTTGGATGTTTAATCAATAGGTGGACCAATCAGCATGCTAGCTCTGCAAGGTGTGTTAGAGCTAGTGAGACGTCACAACATTGAGTACCCGGACCTGTACGACCGCCTTTATGCCATGTTTGAACCTGAAATGTTCGCGACCCGGTACAAGAAACGACTTGTACACCTTGCGGACATATTCCTCAGCTCTACGTAAGTTGCTTCAGTTAAAAAGTATCTTATTAAGACATTTTTATAATTTGCTATAATTGAGGTCATGTATAGACAGTTTTGAGTATCATGCTCACTATAATTTAATTTATTCAAAAACGTCTAAATCATATATAATATGTATGTATAGTAGTATCATGCTCAATGTGATTGAAGTAATGCATCATCAGACATCTTTAAGTATCATGCTCTATGCGATTGAAGTCATATTTAGATATTTTTAATGTCATGCTCAGTGATTGAAGTCATGTTTATGTATTTTGGTTATCATGCTCACTGTGATTGAAGTTATGTTTAGACATTTTTAAGAATCACGCTTGATGCGATTGAAGACATGTTTACGCATTTTATTTATCGAGCTCGCTTGATTGAAGTTATGTTAAGCATTTTTTAGTATCATGCTCAATGTGATTGAAGTCATGCTAAGAAATTTTTGAGTATCATGCTTGCTGTGATCATGTTAAATGTCATGTGAGTCATGTTTAAACTTTTGGGTACTATGCTCGCTGTTATTGATTTGTTTGGTATTAGTTACGTCCATGCATTTAATTTTAAATATTCATTTAATTTTTTTTGCAGACATTTGCCCGAAAGCCTCGTGGCAGCGTTTGCCAAACGTCTCTCGCGTCTCGCGCTCGTGGCCTCTCCAGAAGACGCCGGGGCTCTGCTTCAGTTGGTTGCCAACTTATTACTGAGGCATCCCGCTCTGAAACGTATGATCTGCTGTGAGGACACACCGGCTATCAGTGAGTATATTATCTACATTAATTATCATCATTATTGTCACTGATTTTGACCGCAATTAAATTTTAAGAGTATTTGCATCTTTTTCTTACCAATGTAAAAGAAAAGGACAGACAAACTTAATTAGGGGACTGTCCACGGAGCTCTATTTTGTTGGTAGTGCTATCTGTTTGTGCTATTACTGGTATTGCCCTAACAGTGAGTTTGCTTGCAGTGTCCAACGACCCGTACGTGATGGAAGAGGCTCACGCGGCCAGATCCCGCGCATTGGGTTCGTCCCTATGGGAGGTCCGCGCGTTGCGGCGCCACTGGGAGCCCGCCGTGAGCCGCGCCGCCGCCCTGGTGCTGCGCGCCGCCGAACAAAGGGACCGCCCCGTTGACCTCGCGCCCGACCAAGAAACCGCTGTGAGTAATTTTGGCTGCTTGTACTTCAATCTTTAGATATAACAAAGCTAGCCGATGCCTGCGACTTCGTTGGTGTAGATTTAGGTATTTAAAATCCCATCTTCTTTGATTTTCCGCTTTCTTTGGTCTTTAAAATACCCACACAAAAAATCATGTCGATACGTTATTAAAAAAAGTATAGTTAATTTTTTTTAAATATTAATTCTTTTCAGTTGTTCGACGCGGAACTAAAGAAGAGATTCAAAGCGATCGAGATCAACTTCATCCGACCGCAGAGCCTGGCTTTGCCTTCCGGGGAACGACTGTTGCAGTACTGGGAGTTTGCATGAACTTATGTTCAAGTATTCTGAGATACAACCTTAAACATTTTGGCTCCCAATGGTTCAAATGAACTACACTACGCGTCGTCAACCGATAGACGTCCATTGCTGGTCTCTTATAGGGACTTCCACCCGTGGTGGTCTTACGCCAGCGGCTCCCTACCAAGAATATTCTGATCTGGATATGGATATGAAAAGAAATAATATTATACCGGTTTCAGATACGGCTATGAAATTATTTCGGATCATCCTTATGATTCGGATAGTTTTGGTTATAGGTATTAGAGTTCTAACAAATTGTAAAAGTAAAATAAAAAGATAAATAGTTACACTTTATTTCTAGGTTATTATTTGGCATATAATACCATACACTTGGTAAACACGTCACATTTAGACTCTGCCTTTATCCGAAATTATTCGAAACTTTTATATCAGATATGGTTATGGTTACGGATTATTTTTATTTCGGATATCCGAATTGACCACCTAGTGGGTGCTTTCTGCGCTTCTAGTGTGAGGTCGCCATTCCAGCACCCTGGGACACCAACGTCTATCGGTTCTTCAAAAAGAAAGATTTGTGAAAATCTTTCTTTAAAGGTCTACAAGGTCTACTTGTAGAAAGAATCTGCATGCAAAATCTCAAGTTTCTAGACCCAGCTATTTGAGATGTACGTTGATATATCAGTCAGATTATCCTTTAGTATGTTACTGTAAAACGTTGCAATTGTTTATATTATCTAAATTCTAGGTGTGACAACTTTTTCTTACATTAGGTTCGGTTTTCGTAAACTCTAACTATTGACTTGACTTGAAAATTGAAGTGGATACTTCTAATGATGCTGTATGACAAAAAAATTGATATTAAGAGTTTTGAGAGTAATTGAGTCAAAGATTTATATACTGTAGCCGATTAGTTTTACTTTCTTTAAATAGTTTCATATAGTATGGAAGTAGGAAAGTTAGAATCACCCTACAGAAGAATCAAAATTAAATGATCGACACGCTTTGATCATTTGATTTTGACAATTAACTTATAAAATCCAGAAAATGCATGTCGAAACTTTTTCCTGTATACTGCCGTTTCAGTATACAGATATTTTGTTAATGACTTGAAATCTAAAAAAAAAATACGCAGGAAAACTGGTTTTATGTTTAAAAAGAGATTTTGATAAGAAGCATAATTGACACGCCATTATAGCTTTTTCGAAAATGCAATCTTTAGTTCTAGATTTAAGTTAAACCTTATTTATCGCGTCAAGTATAATATTCTGTGCATCATTGTTCTCCCCAGTAAAACTTAGGGTTGTCACTGACTTGTTCATCGCAAAGCTGTTTCCATGTACCTTTCATCAATGACGCAAGTTCAAAACCTCATTTTTTCAAAAATGTACACTTATACAATTTGTGTGATTAGTTTTTCATCTAAGTGCCGATTTCACAAACGTGGAGTATGTTTTAATCGAGGAATAAATTGGGCGTAATGACAATTTTTGTTCTGAAAACCTTCCAGTATAACCTATAAGATAAAACCTATTTTACGTTGGCGAAATCGGTCCTAAAGATTCTAAAGGTCCCTGGTTTAAAATCAAAAATTTATTACCACTGATTTTAGTTTTGGAAAAAGTTTCCGCTTGGGCTGCTGGCTGTACATGTATAGACAAACTTGAGCTTTAAAAACAACGCTTTTAATGTCCACTTTGCTTTGACGCTAAAATGTTTCGACGTTCTTCAATTCTACCAACCTTTGTGGAATGTAAAATCTTATTTGTGCTGTGTAAGTCAGTGATGACTTTTAATCTATTAATTTATACTTAAAAAATATATTTGTAGCTAGTAAGTAATAAGTAAACTTTTGCACTCTAATTAAACTTTAAAATAGCTAACTTAGGATGTTGTAGTGTCTTTAATTTTATTTTTTATACAAATCAAATGTCTGTGATCGTAAGTGAAGAGTTAACGCAAGCGTTTACGCAACAATTTTTTATTTGACCTACCGTCAAATCAAGTTGCCTTTCATATTTAAGAGCATCTTAAATATTAGGTCATCTCCGGCATTTATTCATATCATAACACTTTTAACAAGTCCTTAAATATTATTTTAGGAAGCTCTTAAATACTATGGAACTTACGTATATCGCCCGCTTAAATGATATAGTTAAAATCAAAAGAGGGATTGATGAGGGAATTATGTTATTTTTGAAAATTTATTTTAAGATGCATAATATTATTGTAATGAAGTATTGTTTTTGTTTATTTATTTACATT
The DNA here is from genome assembly GCF_905333055.1 of Maniola jurtina. Lineage (NCBI taxonomy): Eukaryota > Metazoa > Arthropoda > Insecta > Lepidoptera > Nymphalidae > Maniola > Maniola jurtina. Next base: position 11,329,454 of record NC_060032.1, read on the forward strand.
GTTGCGTTGAACGCTAAACGTTAAGGTGTGTAATGTTAAAATGACGCAAAATCTTTGTTTCGTTATAACGTTTTTTTTTTATATTTGTCGGACATTGGGATCGACGGGCGTGATTGGTGCATATTGTTAATTTCGAAAAACATATCAACCAATCACTTCTTTGACTAGTTAGCACTTAGTAGCCTGCTCTTAATTCTGTCTATTTCAAGCCTGAGACACACCGAACGCGCGCGTACTCGCGTTGATTGCATTAAAAATTCTAGAGCTGTGATCTACTTAGGCCTAGTTGCACTATAGGCAGTCATGGTTAATTAATGTTGAATTTGACTATCAAAAAAAATCACTTTGGATTGCTGAAGTCAGGGTTCTTTAAGTTATTACCAATATTTGACATACGACCTTAATTCGTGCCACCTATTTTGCTTGTTTTTGGTGGGAAAGTTTAAATATAACGATAACTTTATGTGGTGCAACTGGCATTTAGAATTAAAAAGAGACAAAATGGAAGTTAGAGCAAAGCGAAGTATGCTGTAGATCTCAGCCTAGCAGCCGTTTTGGACACGTCGCGCGTTTGGTGTGCTGCCGGCTTAAAATCTCTTTCAAACCCTTTTTACTTAATTCCAATTAATAGTTAAATAATGGTGCAAATTCAGTTGCATATAAACTGAAGTTGAAGAAGAAGCAAACTTAATTGACAAAATGACCTGTCAGTTTAGAGATTTGTGGAGGATCCCAGATGCAGTGGAGTCGAGTCTCTTTGATATTCATCTAAGGCACTTGGCTAAGTATCGACTTTTTCTCGCGCAAGAAACTATCGATGTATGATTTCCATATCAATAAAAATAAAAGAGATGAATACATTGTTTTAGTTTATTGAACTGAATTAGCACCGACATCCCTAACCACCTATTTATTTTAAGAGCTTAATATAGATGAAGAATTTGTTGACAAAATAAATTTTATTTTTATTGTAATAATATGCCTTGAATCCGCCATATTAACTTTATTGTTATGATTATATTGTTTATTATTATTGGAGCCTCGCAGTTGAGGGTGCGGTGCAATATAATATATATCACACAGCAAACCGTACAAATGTGTATGGTAAGAAATCATATATTACGTTAGTATCAATATCGTGTTATGCCATTTGCCATAAAATGCCGAGTGGTCCCACTTTTGGATGCTTATGCTAAAGGCTGGGACACACCAAACGCGTATGCAGCACGTAAGCGTAGACGTAGCGCGTACCATGACGTTGTAATGTATGGAGCTGTATGAGATATGGCATACCGCTTGCGTGACGTGAACGTTCGCGTAGACGTAATGCGTGCTGTCATCTCTATGGATTCACGCGCGTCACTACGCGCGTGGTCACGTGTACGTGCTTGGTGTGAATCGGCTCTAATGGAATATTACAAAAGAATTGCAATAAATAATTTGTTCTCATGTTAATCTAGCAAAATCTGATTTTTATTCTAGACAACTCTGAATTACATTCCAATGTTTGTTCCAGCTAAAGAAACATTTTGACACAAAATCGATTTAAAAAAAAGTGTGAATATGAATAGCCTTATAGTTCATATAAAATGTTCTGATACTGGAACATCCGATTAAAATCCCGACCGCCGACACATGAAACCGGCTCTTACGATGTAATGTATATGCCAGGTTTTCTAGGATATTTTTTTTAAATTTTCATTTTTATAAAGCATCCTAAGCATGTGGTACCAATTCATAAGTTTAAGTACAGTATGAGTACTGAATCTCAAGTAAAGTATGTCTGTAACCGCGCCCGCCGTATGATGTGATTATTGAAACAACGGATAGTTTTTAAGCTAGAGTAAGATATTATTTTATTATTACGAATAAAGATTATAAGTAAAACAATTGTCTTTGTTTTAAAACACCTTAATTTATTATGGGTTCGTCTTCAAATATAACGTCAATATATTTAATATTTACAATAGTATTACAGTATTTTACGAATACAGGCATTCATTTTACTAAAATAAATGAGTAATTTACATACTAAATTCTCGGAATACTGAAATACTTCAAAAAACAGTTTTAATATTCTCTATGTATATATTTTAGAGGCATAGCAAAATATAAAGGATCTCGCGAAAGTCCAAGACCGCATTAGACCAGGGTGGGGTTATTCACTAACTCAACGGCCATCACTGAATGAAAGCCACATAGTCTGGTCAATATAGACATTTGAAATAACGAAAACTCCTACGAGCAGTTAACGATAACGCCTAGTTTGAGTGCAAATAACTTGTACTACTAGTGATAGTGACTACAAGATCCTTTAATATTATGAGGTGTTACAGTATTCGATAAATTAACAAAAATAAATTTGGCACAGCAACTTAAAAATACTACTAGTCTTGTTCATCATAATACACCAATAATCATGGAACTAAAAATCAACTTAGGCGCCAAGGGTACCTATAATACACAGGACCTACGTATAATGGCAATTTTACATACATATTTCCACATAATAACTAATTATTGCTCGAGGCTTAAGGAAGTTTTTCATTTTATTTACGCACCTATATAAAATTGAGCGTGTTAACATCTAAAACAAAAAATTTACTATAATTAATTCGTATCGTTAACTATTAGGTAACAGACTTTATTTGGTAACTATAAACTACGAAAACTTAATAAAAACACAACTAAATAAATCTGTATAAAAATATTATTCTAACATGCAAAAATATTTCTATGAGCCTCTTTTTATTAAAATCACTACATAATTTTCAAGTCCCGAAAGTTGAAAAAGCAACTCAAATGATACTTTAAGGCCGGTCGCATATTATTAGAAAGTATAGAAACTATAGTACGCGACAGGTCGAGATGGCAATCGGGGAGGAGACCGGCGCGGGTGACGTGCGGGTGTGCGTAGCCTCACACCTCGATTGCCATCTCGACCTGTCACGATAGGTGATCCGCTCGGGTGTTTGATATTTGATTCGGGTCATTGATTACCTATTATGTGCACATAATTAAAAACGACTACCTACTTCATGGCAAATGTAGACAACAATTGTTATAACTTTGTCACTAAAAACATTCCTAACTTTTGTTTGACCATTTATTTTATAAATAGCCATACCTGTGTGCAATATTTATGATAGCAGAACAAATAAACAGTAGCTTCTCGCTGAAATGCCTAAGAGGCACACTATACGCGGCTCATACACCTAGTTACCGCGAACTGACAATGAAATCATGATATGCAGAAGGTCTAAAGCGCCGGGCAAAACAGCCACTTATGCATTTCTCCGAGAAGGTTCCTGCGGTTGGTTTATCTTTCGCATCTAAATGCTGGTTATTAGTGACCACCACCAACACCATCACTCGAAATAATACATATTAATCTACCACGCAGTTCGAACTTTCGTGACGAGAGCATCAAAATATATACCACAGAGTAAACATTAACAACACGCAATATCATTTTATAATCTGTTCCTGACTGCCACTGAGAGGTTTCGCGTTATGGCAACAAGTAACTTGCGGGCTCTCTTCTCTACTCGGTGCTTTTTCTTCTGAAGACTCTAAATCACTATGTTTTTCATCATGAACTATGGCCGTGCTTTGACTAGATTTGCAGCATTTTTCTTCAGTTTTAGTTTCTTTCTTTTTACAACAACTATGACGCAAAAGTTGCGCATCTTCCACGCTAGGACTATCTTCCTTTTCGCTTTCATGGTGGCAGGAACTAGTGCCTGCTTGGGTTTTTTGCGCTCTAGCAACTTTGGACGGACACTTTTTGGCGCCATAATAACAAGTTGCACCGCTCGATTCGCCGGTTTCAGGTGAAGTTGGGAAATAATGTGAAGGTTGAATGCAATTTCGCGTCTGGCATATAAAAAAGTCGGTTTCGGAATTATGTGATGAGTCTAGAAGCGGCGGCGTTGTATTTTCAGCTGAAAAAGAAGAAAGGCTTGTGTTAATACGTGTTCAGTTATTTAAAAGTTGCAAATCATCTATTCTACTATGAGATACAGTAAAAATCTATTTACAAACGATAAAATATCACGCAAATTATTATGGCAATACTTAATAAATTAAAAAAAAATAAGATTTACACAAATGTTCAATTGAAATCAGCTAAAAATATATTAATGAATAATTACGTGCGGCACAAGAAAATGAAAAATTACAAATTACATTCAGCAAATTAAAAACTACAAAAGAAAAAGTTGCAGTTGCCCGATATTTTCTATACTTTTGTCTGTGGTTTCAAAGATTTTATAAAATTGGAAGGCGCTTGCGTACAAAAATAACGCCTATTCACTCTGTTTAAATGTAAAACATTAGAAATAGGACTTAATTTTATCCAGTCGCTCTCCTGGACTTCGTTCTTTGGTTGGCCACTACTGCAATAGTCAGATAAATCTGGCAACTACAAGAACACAGCACTACAGCAAAGAGGGATTACGACGGTAAGTATAGTAGGTATGTGATATGGTACTTGGGTCGATAGGGTTCAGGGCCGAGCACGGTATCGGTCTGTTGCAGCTCGACGGCATCCATCTCCTTACAGAGTTTCCCCGAGCAAACCTCCCACGTGCATTTCTCAGTGTTGCAGCGATCTATACGGAGCGCGCAAGGAAAGCAATCAGGGCTAAATTTTCCGTCCAGAATATCGATACAGGGCTATGTTCTATAGCTAATAACGAGCCACCATATTTTGAAGGATGCTCGTAGATGTTATTTTATGTAAAGGTGTATAACCTATGTCGCCTGTGCCACTACACGCATGCGTCTCACACACAAGCGTACGAATTCATCTTCGATTTTCAAAATACGAGTGTATGAGCTTTGTTCATATTCTGGAGACAATATCTTTGTCTTTTACTTACCATACTTTTTACTTTTCAATAAACCATTTATTTATTTCAGCCCGGCTAGCATGGGCAGTAGATAAAAATTATATCCACTGATTTCTATAACATCAGTGGATATAATCGGAGGATATAATTTTTATCTACTGCCCATGCTAGCCGGGCAGGTTGACATAGGCAGAGTCGAAGCGAGGCGACAAATTACGTTGACGTTCTAAATTCTACATTCACCTTAAGACGGACGATAATTACTATTTTTATGTAATGATTTGGATTAGTAAAGGATTAGTAAAAGTAGAAGGAAGAAAAGTAGAGCAGGAAACTTCAAACCGAATAGCAAAACAACAGAACAATAAATAGGTTTTACGTGAGTTAGATTACCTGTGTCGTCACACTCGGGCGTGCAAATGACCATTCGCTTGGTGCCGAAACACTGCATCTGCAGCCGAGTCAGCTTGGTGCCAAACAGGAAGTAGCCTGGAGAGTAAACACCGAATGTATCAAGTGTGTAGTGTATAATGTACAAAGTGCACTTTGCAATTGTAGATTTCCTGAGAATTTCCGGCGTCCATGTTTCCTGCCACGTATAACTTAGGTATACCTTCAAGGCAAGAATGAATAGAGATCTTCTAGGCAAGCGTGCTCTAACTTAGACCTCATCATTGCTTCTGTAAAGCATGATTGTAATCAGGCGGAAGCCTAACATGCCATAAAAAAAGAGAATACTCCAATGTCGGAGTGAAATATAGATTGACTTTGTTCTAGAAGATTTCTGTGGTGTTGTGTGCTTGTGGTGTGTATTACTTGTTTTCCCTGCTTCTTTAGTCGAGGGAGGGCGGGCGGGTATCGCATACTGTACGTTGTAACATGTACCAAACAAATTTATGTTTTGGCGGATTACAGCAAATTAAACTTATGTTTCATGTATAACATAGATTTCCGTACAGTAATTCTTGCTTCGATCCAATAATAAATTTATAACTGTTCTACATAGTGTATGGCTGCGTTCGCGGGCACGCCCCTCTAACTTCCTATTTTTCTTCCTTTTATTTTATAAAATTTTATTAAAAAGTCCACCTATTTCTATGATTCTGAATACTAACCCAGCATCATGCCGAATACGACCGCTAGTAACAAATGTACGTTATATATCATGACTGCCAACATCAGTAGGTAGCCCACTACGTTGTGGATTATGAACACCAACGTCTGATGGCCGTTCACCAATGTTCTGGAAATAAATGTACAAAATGTTATGACTACACCGGCGCTTATCGGCTATATGCATTAATTTGGAGAACTCACTCGCCATTTTTGCTGTATGTGCATTTTGCAACTGTCACGTCAAAAGTACGGCTCACTAAAATCGCAGTTTTGCACACACACAGAGCAAATATGGCGAGTGAGTTCTCAAAATGTTTATACTATAGACCCTTTCTGCTCCAACTAAGCTAAATGTTATCTATAGTGCCCGGCAAACAACTTCGGCCTGTAGCAGCGCAGTGGGAGAAAGTTGGAGAATCCGGGAAGTGAAAGTAGACATATCAACCAATCGCGTGCACTCGCGCCGACTGATCAACCAATCGCGTGCGTTTCGCCAGCCAATCGCGTCAATGCTTAAGTTGTTTGCCGGGCACCATACTCCGAGCATGAAATCAAGCAACGCAACGTTTTGATGTTGAAAATCCGATCAAGTGCGACTCGGACTCGCACACGAAGGGTATCGTGTCATCGTACAAGATAGTAATACTATGTAATTCTTAGGGTTCCGTTCCCAAGGGGTGTCAATGGGACTGTATTACTAAACCTCCGCCGTCCGTCTGTCTATTTGTCAGCGGGCTGTATCTCAAGAACCGTAGCAGATAGAAACTTGAAATTTTCACTGATCGTGTTTCTATTACCGCATGATGAAATAGTATAAAAATATTACCTGGCTTTAAACGAAGCCCACCTACTGATTTGCCCCGCACTGGGGTTGCGACTGGTCGTCGGCTCCATGGGGTTGCCTTGTTCTCTAAAACAAAAATACATGGGAACCTTAGCAAACATTATGGTCGCTAGAACTATCTCTGTCAGGCTTACTTGATCACGTGGCCCGGGAAATATATACTTTAGATTTCCTAAATTCATTAAAACTAAAGGTAAACGCGTAGCTGCTCACTGAAATGCGTATACAAGGCGCACTATATGCATCCCATACGACATTGTTACCCTGAATTTTTATTTCAATACCGAATACAATTGGAACCTACTCATAAAATTACAGTACCTATTTATTTTCTTCTAAATTCATTCTATCTTGTACACCTGTTATAATGTACTTATAAACTTATTAGTTTAACTAACTTGATAGAGTAAACAATCAACATTCCATTAAAAACCGTAAATGTTAATTTAGGTGCAAGTTTTCGAGTACTTATGTATATACCTACTAACTACGGAGTGTAAGAATACGGAATATTAGATATACTTAGTTCAATTATTCTATCGTTTGATGATGATGATTATGGCCGACGCAAACCGCTATGTTGCAATTCAAGTTGGATTACTTGTTTTGCGCGCACCATACGATACGATACTCGATCATAAAGTATTATGCCTCTTTTCAAAAAATATTTTGATAAATAAATAAAAAGAATACAAATGTAAATTAAAAATTTATAACACCCCCGACGAGCGAAGGTTACCGTAACTAGAAAAGAGCTGATAAATTTCAAACGGTTGAACCGATTTTCTACAATTACACACATGACATGCACACCTACGCGACCACTACACTTGCACATTATTGATTTGCATCGTGAACGCAACCTGCGTTCATGGCGCGCAGGTGTGGCCATATCTTTATCACAGCTAACTATGACACGTGAGTTTAACGTTTACATTCACCAATAGGTTAGTTATAGTTAAGAACACAAGGCTATATTCTATCAGCCATCGGTTAAAAATTTAGATTGTCTTGTCCTTATTCTCTAAGGTCAATAATTAAATGAATTTTACAAATTGTTACACATTCAATTGCATAGCGTTTTATGGTTTAGGTATGTTGCTTTGATTTGCTAGACATATGTACGAGTAGTTTCTTTCGAATTATTCTTGTATGAAAATCTTGGATGAATATAATAAATTGAGAATTTACTAAAAATCGGCTACTAACTATAAATTTTATTTTGAACTAGACGATGCCTACAACTTTGTCCGCATGAATTTAAGTTAAATTTCGTGGTAACCTTTGATTGTCGCGGATAAAACTAGCCTGTCCGTCTCCGGGATGCAAGCTATCTCTGCACCTAACTTCGTCAAATTCGGTTGAGCGGATTAGCCGTGAAAAGTAACAGACAGACAGACCGACAGACTGATAGACAGAAGACTTTTACATTTATTATAGTATAGACTGTAGTAGACTATTAGCTTATTCCCGACCTTGTCTGCACGGATATCATCATATCATGATCAACTTATCGCCGGCCACTGCTGAGCACATGTTTCCTCTCAGAATGAGAAGGGTTTAGGGTCTAAAACTCTTAACTTTAGGCCATAGTTCGCCACGCTGGTCAAGTGTGGATTAGCAGACTTCACACACCTTTGAGAACATTACAGAGAACTCTTAGACATGCATGTTTCCTATTATTTATTAGTATTCTTATTCCAGGCTTGGAATAGCATCTAGCTATTCCGTTACCGAGTCCGTGGTTCTAATTAACGTTTTATATTTACAAAAGTCTACATCAATATTGTTTCAAATGATAAATCCCGATACAATGTTTATTTATTTATTTTATTTATTTACTATAGTACCGCCCACAGAGTTACACATTTAGATTAAATACATGTTGTTCCTTAAATTCTAGGGCTCTTATGCAACTCCACTTACGGGCAGTCACAGCATGCATTAACATAAACATAAGTCGTACAGTAATGTTCAATGTAGGTATATATATGCTTTTGAATAGTAGGTATATATTTATAATGCAGATTCAATAGCAGCAGAAGAATGATACTTAATAGGTATAGATACAAAACATTGTACGAAAATAAACACGCTTCGGACATTCATTGTTAACGACGTTACATGCACTTTGCGATTTGCATAGGTACTACTGCTGTACCAAGTATAAAATATAAGACAAGTTTATTGGCACATGTGCAATGAATAAATAAAAATATATATCTCTGTATTCGTTCGTACAAAATAACATAAGTACCTAAGTATTCGGGCTGTAGGCTAGCGCCAATTGCAGAGCTTTTTAGGGCCTCATACCTGAAGGGTATACCTACAGAGTCCTATTACTAAGCCTCCGCTGTCCGTCCGTCTGTTTGTCAACGGGCTGTATCGCATGAACCGTAAGAGGTAGAGAGTTGAAATAAAAACAAATAATGAAAAACTAAGACGGCGAATTTCGAAAAAGACGCCAAGCAAATCTAAACAGACGAGCAGGCGGACGATCCTATAGATTCCGTTTTTCCTTTTGAGGTACGGACCCTTAATAATTAAATACGTAGTACGTGCCAATTTCAACGGTAGCTATACAAAAGTGTACATACTTAAAGCTGGGTTTAGATAGTTAAGTACCCAAAACACCACTCCAATCCATCGACGGAGGTGTACTTTCTTTCACTAATACATTTATTTTGATTCTGAATAAAAAATCGATTTGGATTAAAAACTCACCGATCACACAGCAGATTCCGCCTTTCGTCAGACCGGTACGGGTTCAATTTCTTGTAGGCTTCCCGCTGCACTCCCGCAAGGTACACCTACGGCAAACCAACAACATTTCATACAGATCATCTTCATCGCCGGCTCACTACTGAGGACATCCTCTCAGAATGAGTAGGGTGTGGCCATATTCCACCACACTGCTCAAGTGCAGATTGGCAACTTTCACACACCTTTAAGAACATAATGGGAAAACTTTCAAGCATCACCGTGAACGCAAGTCCACATAACTCCGAAAAGTTTGAGGTGCGTGCCCAGGATCCAACCCCCGACCCTCCGAAGAAGAGGCCGACGTCTTAACCACCAAGCTATCACCACTAGAGATATTTACATTACACATAATCTTATGTATATAGAATGTATCACCAAAGCGGGCGGTTATTTACACAGCCGACATGAGGCAGCATTTTCCAAACTGTGCACTTGCTTCATTCTTCTTTTCGTAGCGGTAGTAATTTTACAGCTGACAATCTTTTAAATACGTCTTAAATACCCTATATTGCGAACTTCTGTTTAACGAAAAACTCTTTAAAACGTAGAAATTATTTGGTTTACATAGTTATCCTTATATTGAAAAATTCTATATAGCGTTGCAACCACTCTCAATAGGGAAACAATAAGTCATTATTTAGACCCCAATTATGACCTTAAACCCCATACTGTAGAGTCGTAAATATAATTTACGCAGAATGTAATTCTTAGAAATGTGTTCATTTGTTTGTCGTAATTGCCTAGCACGTATTTACTAACTGTATTTACTTCGTACTATCGTTTTACTACTAATCAGTTATTCATGGTTCTTTTATAAAGTAGAAAGAATAAGGCTGGATTTTTGGAATTCCAACTAGGGAAGCCACGCATCACTAGTTCGTTGATAATCACTAATTCGTTGAAAAAATATGGTACCTTGGAGCCTTCAAACAGTAAGGCCACGAAGAACAAGACAATCCAAGTGAGGGCGAACGCCCATCGTGTATTGATGCTCAGCCCAGAGAACAGGAACTCGCCCAGGTCGTAGCCAAACCACATCCACATGTGCATACTGACGGCCAGTCGGACAGTCGCTCACCTGATAAAGAAAGATGTCTTAGGCTAAGGTCTGCTAGTAAGGCTGAGGTTTAGAGACTTTGCTCAAACTTTAGTTCAAACGGGACAGAGTGTGTGAGAGATATTACCTACTCTACTTTTGAATTAAATTATTGATTTAAATGATTTAGCGTTCCGATACGATGCCGTGTAATCAGTAAGGGATATGGGTTTAATAAAACTGCCATGCCTCTTCCAAGTTAGCCCGCTTCTAACTTAAAACTGCATCATCACTTACCACAAGGTGAGATTGCTGTCAAGGGTTAACTTGTACTAATAGAATTTTAAAAAAATCTGAGCAATGTCAAAATAAGCTCTTTAAATCTCAACCTGAGACGTGTTCTGCACGTCGTTCATTTCTCTTGCTGATGTAACCACACCCCACAAGTTACACCAGGTAAGAGAACGCCTAGAGTTTGAACTGCTGCTCAGGATGCTTGCACAAATGCACATGAAAATTAATGCCGTACGCTCCGCTCTGTCTTAAAATCAACTAGAATGGGTATTTAGACTTTACACTTAGGCTGAAATCTAGAGTACTTTAACTTAGCTCAGACTTTCTAGGTCACAGATTACTGCAGGAAAAATCACACAGTGAAATTTTATAGTGCAGGTCGATCGCACTTTGGATTCAAGCGTGCAGACTGGGTGTGAGTGTCGTACTTATACGTGCGTTTTGTTGGTACGAACCTGTTGGGATTTTTAAATACACTTTTGTGAGTTGAACATAAAATATGGATCTAGAAAAATTGATCAACTTGGTTTACAGACACTAATGTTTGTGATGTCAAAATGGGATGAACATGGAATTAAATGAGAGAATTAACTTGAAAATAAAGATTGCACACCAAAGAGTACTTTACGAAAGCGATGTCACCGAGACACTGCCTCTTACTATATTTACGTACTATTACGTTTACGTACTACTACTATTACATATTACGTAGTATTAGTATATTTACGTACTATGTTTACGTACGAATTACGATATAAATTGTCATCCCAAGCGCAGTTAATCTTACATTGGTGACTATATGCACCCAGCCTAACTTAACTCACTAATACGAATGCCAAGTTATTACACACTGTGCCCTATATTAGATACCTAGGTCTAGGTTCACTAATATTATTATACACATTCAGAACAATGGTCATGTTTGTGCAAACATTACAAATAATATTATAATATACATGTGATTGTTAAAAACCATTTCAGATTGATTACTTTTTAACCCCCGACCCAAAAAGAGGGGTGTTATAAGTTTGACGTGTGTATCTGTGTATGTCTGTGGCATCGTAGCTCCTAAACGAATGAACCGATTTTAATTTAGTTTTTTTTGTTCAAAAGGTGGCTTGATTGAGAGTATTCTTAGCTATAGTCCAAGAAAATTGGTTCAGCCGTTTGAAAGTTATCAGCTCTTTTCTAATTACTGTAACCTTTACTTGTCGGGGGTGTTATAAATTTTTAATTTACACTTGTGTAGAGTACTGTACTTTTAGACTACTTTTTAGAGATTGCATGAATACCTTTTTTGGTGAGAGTTCAATACATTTAATACTTTATTACACACGCACGCACACACACACACACACACACACACACACACACACACACATATGTACATAAACAAAGAAAGAAACATACAAAAAGAAAATTTAACTTATACATTAGCTTGCGAAGAGTTTTTGTTGAAGGATCAAGCAATGTGGCATATGATCCAGAAAGCATTGATCATGAACCAATAAAATTTTTAACCGTCAAAATTATCTTTATATCTAGTGTCGTTTAATGTTATATTATCCAACAGGGTATATAAATAATGTGTAACATATTAGGAACCTTAATATATTTTTAAACAATAAACTACTATAGATAAATGCCAGCTTAATATAAATAACATTAACATAAATTATGTTATTTCAGCTGTTAAAAGTGAATACTATTTATTATTTACTCAAATTGTAAATTAACATTTTACATTATTACACTACAGCTTTAAGATAAATTAACTTCCTACTTAGGTATATAGGTAATTATAATAGCAACCTATTATGAGTTAAAACCTAGATTAGGTACATATTTTTAACCAATACAATAAATACGAAAATAAGAGTGTGCATTTATCGGTAATAAGAAGAATAAAGTAGTCATAGGTGTATTTTTTAGTTATTTATGATGCAAATATACATAATATCTATTGTCTATGTATATCATATATTAAATTAATAACAGATTCAGATTGCGAAGCTCTTTCAGATTCCAGCCTATTGCCCTTCCAGATTAATTTTCCCTGCTAGTTACATTTTTGGGACTTTCAAAATAAGTGTCAATAGGCACCTCCTACGCCCCCGTGCTTCACCTTAGTTTACAATCTACATCATCACTTATAGACAATCACATGCCCAATCACATTTCATAGTAAGTATATTTAAAAAATGAAGCTCTTCAATTTCAAGACAGCGATGTGTGCCATGCTGGGGCGATTCAGTTCAGTAGTTTATAGTTATAATGGAAATTTACAAAATAAGACTAAGTGTATTATTTTATCACTATCTTACCTTAAAATCTAATGTACATGTTTCTTCCTGCGTGTATATACCATTCTATTTACAATTAAATCGTCGTACCTTCGTAGTATCGATGATAAATAAATCCTTATCATCTATCTACTTATTTGGAAAGTAAATATTATGTGCAGTACAACTAGGCTTTACATTTATTACCAATTTGATAAATACTGATAACAGCACTTTTTAGGTAACGCTAAACGATAAAAGGATAAAATAACTAGGTTACTCGCAAACAAACGTAGCGGCGAAAGTCTTTTGAATGTATTTATTATTTCATTTCACAGTAAAAGTTGGAACTGGTTTTAATAAAAGCGCTTTTATAGACAAGACTTGCGACTATCGAGAAAAAGGTCAACAAATGTCAGCTGTGTTGATATTTTTTTGGATTTTGATACCTATTTGACAAGTGCTTTTTTTTTCTCTCGTCTGGCTTTCCAAAGATTAGCCAATGTCAAGTTTGTAGTTATTTGTAACAATACAAGTATGGACCCCGTCTGTGCCGGCGCTCGCCGACACACGCACGGCACCCCCTTAGAGCGCTTTCCAGTCAGTTTTAACAAAAAAAAAACACTCCAAAAAGGCAGAGCACGCCCGCCAGCCAACACCAACAATCGTTTATTAGACACCAAGCATTTATGTCGCAGCTATTATTTAAGCAGTAGTAGCGCATGGATGCTAACTAGTAGAGAGTAATAATATGAGCGATGAAAAGATTGATAAAATTCTATTTTTTATCAGGTACCTGCCTGTGCCTAGATTTAAAACCAGACCGAACTCAGTTGGTCATGCTCACGTAATTTGAAAATAAAACTCCCAAGGCAGTGTGCTTTGAAGTTTTCATTTCTGTAGGATTGGCAGACCATTGACAGACACACATACACACACACACACACACCTTTTAGAATACTCGGGCATGCATGTAGGCACGATGTTTTCGTTCACTTATTTAATTTCAAACATACAACTCCGAAAAATTAGAGGTGCGTGTCCGGATCGAACCTTCTATCCCCTTTACAAAAAAAAAAAAAAAATACTATAACATTAGAATACATTTTTATTATAGCTTCTTTTTTATTTATATGTTGCTTATTCACTAACTTATCAACAACTAAAAAGCTCAATTTTAATCACAGGCTTGTATCATAATATGAGTTACACAATTTTGTTTTATTCTTGCTAACCTTTACTTAGATTAGGATCTATTATTGACAAGGCTGCTCCGACTAAATGTAAAGATCCAGTTATTAAAACAGATTTGTTAGGACTGTTATTTTTAACGTTCAATAAAGCATCAGATACACATTGCAACACAACAATATTTGATTTCTTATTTATATTTTTCCATGTTATAGCATGATTTTTACACCGCGATAGTAACTCTCTGTGTTCCATTGAAGAATAGTTATCGCTACTTTTAGTTACTTCTTTGTATGCTGTCGGAATAACAATAAACACTGTTTCAAAATCTATGTCTTTCAGTGGTTTTAAAAGTACTTCGGCATCTCGGTCACCAGTTGCGCTGAATATCAAAACTTTTGCTTGGCGCCTGCAATAAAAAAAAATAGCAGTCTTTCTAAATGCGCACACAAGGCAGAATTGATTGTCTGTATTTATCCGTCATTCGTTTGCATTTGACTCGTCAATACATGTCAATGTCATTAAAGTTAAATGTCACGTCAGATTATAATCTAATTTAAAAAAATTTCAAATAAAAATACAGATTTTTAGTGGAAAAACTACATTTTGAAGTTAAAATGGAAGCCCAAGCAAAACGACCAATCAAAAGACCTACGAAAATTGAAGAAATGACGAAAGAACAAATCAGGCAAGCGATCGTAAAAAAACAGGAATGCAATGCGAAAGCTCAACATATAGTCGAGAGTCTGCTTGAAAAAAACATACAGGAAGATTATTTTCTTAAATGCTTGTGTGATATTAACCAAAGTCACTTTGAGGATGTGATAGAAGAGAGATCTATTTTACATTTATGCGGCTATCCCATATGCCAAAAGACCCTGTGTCAAAAAGATATTCCTAAACAAAAGTATAGAATATCTATGAAGACGAATAAAGTTTACGACATCACGGCAAGGAAGAGTTTCTGCAGTAACATTTGTTACAAATCTGCAGTGCATGTAAAAAAACAAATGTTAACAAGCCCTCTATGGTTCAGAGAGTATGAAAAGATACCGCAATTCAGTCTATTACCATTAGACTCAGTGGGGAGTATGGGCCAGGAGGTTGACTTGAGTTTGACTGAAAGAATTGTTTTGAAAGCTGAAGGTCAGACATTTACATCAATAAATGATTTCACAAATGCCACACTTAATGAGATGGATAAGCATCAAAATAAAACTGGCAACAATGGAAATAGTGAAACCAATAACCTGTATTCCAAAACAGATAATATAATTGGTGTTTCTAAAGAAACAAATTCTCACCTTCAAACTGAAGGAACTAACAGAAATAATCAATCTACTAATATCACAACTACAGAAAATACTACAGTTAAAAAAGATGTGAAGAATACTTCAAATAATCTATTAGATCTAGCTGGTGAATCTACAATAATTCAAATTCCCAAAGATATTACAACAGTTAAAGAAGAATCAGTATCTCAGAAGAAAACTTTGAATAATCCATTAAACATAATTGGGGATGTGATTGAGAAGCCCGGGAAACAAATAGATCCTATACTAGTAAACAATCCTAACTCTGCAATGCAAGTTAAAAATGCTACAAACAATAAAAGAGGCCTACAGAAAAAACAACCATCGATCACAGCTATAACAATTGAGGTAGAAAAATGCTTAGCTGAATGGTTTACCATAGACACATTACTCTTTTTATTTGGTGAAGAAAAAGTAAAAGAAATGGTTGCAGACAAAGGAGATTGCATACAAGAGTATTTGAACAACTATTCCAAACATATAGCATACAGTTCCAATACCTACGATCAGTACCAAGCTTTGTGTCGGAAATTAAATATGTTAGAGTTGGAAGATAGAAGATTTGATTCACAAACGTTGGCCAGGGAGACCAAACCTTTGCCAGATTATAATCTACTTAAAGAGGAAAGTAAGAAGTTGCAATTGAAAGTTAAAGCATTCTTCTCTGGAGAAACTGAGATTCCTATTCAAAACGAAAATGCAGAAGTTGAACCTGACAAAACAAATGATGAAGAATACAATTTTAATAAAACTCAGTTACCACTTATAGATAAAAATGCCCAAAATGCACTAAGAAGAAGAATTGTTTGCAAACATTTGAACACAGTTTTGCCTGACTTACTCAAATCTTTAGGACTACTAACATTAACAATTAGTACTGACATACGATTACTAGTTAACACATTTAAGTTAAAAGCTAATAATATAATGTTTAAGCCAATACAGTGGACCCTGATAGCTATAGTATTTATTAAACTACTTTCTCTAAGAGATGGTAGGTTAGAGTTTTTGTTGGACCAGCCTATGGCATACCAACATATGCAATTATTGCTATTAAGTTATAAGCAAGATGGAGGGTATTTGGATAGGTTAATATCATGGCTTACCGATATTGACAGGTTACTGGATGTTAATGATACACAATTAACTATTGAGATTGCAACATAATATTTGTGTTATCATGTTATGTAATTTATTTTATGATGCACAAGGTTATCATTAGATGATGAATGCGGGCAATGATTTAGAAATGTGGTAGGTTATGGCAGGTTTAATATTCTCATTTCCTGATCAAAATGTAAGAAGGCAAATAATCTTATTGGAATAAATATCATGTAAAACAAGAATAAATTTCTCTTATTTTAATTGAAACAAGTTGCACACAAACTTTTCGAAGCTACATTCATTTTTTAAGCAATTTAATATCAGTTTAATGACGAAGGAAGATGTCGCGCCGTCAAGGAACCTGCATAGTTAAGTGTGCTCCATAATATTCTCAAAGATGTGTGAAGCTGCCCATCCATACTTGGCCACATAGATACTTAATACCAGCTTGGCCAGCAAGAAGGACTAAACCCTTCCTTCTCATTCTGAGCAAAGACTTCTCAGTTATAGTGGACCAGTGATGGGTTGAGAATTGAAATGAAAAAGTTCACTAATTTTTTGTGTGATAATATAATTAATGTGTGTAATAAGGGCATCACATTTACCAATTTTATTTATTTATGCCAAGAATTATAGTTATGTAGTAGTAAATATTTATTACTAGCTGATGTCTGCGACTTCCTCCATGTGGATTTAGATGTTCAAAAATCCCATGGAAACTCTTTGATTTTCCGGGATAAAAAGTAGTTTTGTCACTCTCCAGGTCTTTAACTATATCCCTGCAAAAAATCACGGTGATCCGTTGCGACGTGTTTAAAGGACGAATCAATAAAGAAACACTCTTTCACATTTATAATAATATACAGGGAGTGATATTGTACTTTTTTTGAATTTCCTTTGATTTCAAAATTATTACCTGTTATTTTCTATGAACCATTGCGCACATATTTCCATAGACTCTTTAGTGTGAGCTCCATCTAAGTAAAACTGTGCATAATCTGACTTGATAATGTGGTACCTTCCAGGCCACTTGCATTCCTTTAAACCAAGTACCGTTTCTTTAGTCAGAGTATTGACCAATACTGGTTCACCATTTTCTATTACATTTGATTCGATGTATTTTGTCATACAATTGCCATTAACTTGTTTTTGTATGATGTAACTAGTATTTTGTTTAGCTATGCGCATCCATGCGTGTGATAGTTGGATAGCTAGAGAGGCATTCATTTGGTATGCTTGTAAAGGGATAGATAACTTGCATCCATTTTGGAATTTGTATGTATCGAAATCGGGTACCACGTTAAGAGAGCACTGAAAACAAATACTAGATTAAAAATAAGTTTGACCTATGAAGTGAAAGGAAGATACCTGCACATATTGCAGGCTTCAAACCATATTATAAGTATTTTTTGTTCTATAACAAGCTAACCCTTGATTGCGATCTCGCTGGTGGTAAGTGATAATGAAGTCCAAGATGGAAGCGGGCTGACTTTACAGAGGTATGGCAGTTTTAGTAAACCCATACTCCTTATTGGTTTCTTTTCTACATAGCATTATACCTGAACGCTATCTGTTGACGGCAGATAACACTGTAAGCTATCTGTTGACGGCGGATAACACTGTAAGAATTATTACCTCAGTATTAGACGCAACAGTTCGAAGCACGTCCATTGCTTCGGTCGGCTGCGTCACAGTGTACGCTTCGCAGCCGCGCTTCATTATCCCTGCCTTCGCGGCTGCTATTTCAGGTAGCGTGTGACCCAATATTGATGTGTGATCCAGCCCAAGGGCTGTTATACCAACCACTGGTACCTTTCTAGAAAAATAATAACAAAATCAGCCAAGTGCGAGTCGGACTCGCACACGAACGGTTCCGTACAATCGTACGAGAAATAACATTTTTTAATTTTCATTTCGGCCATTATGAAATTTTTATTATTTGCTGTTATAGTGCCAACACATTCTGTGAAAATTTCAACTCTTTACTAATTACTGTTTACAAAATACAGCCCGCTGACAGACAGACGGGCGGAAGACGGACAGCGGAGCCTTAGTAATAGAGCCTAATGACACTCTTTGGTACGTAGCTGACTAGGTATTGATCACTCCAAATATAGAAACTTTCAATAAGGAAAATCATATTTCTTGATAAATTGTACTAGAAGTAAAAAGAGCATAGCGAAATAGGTAATAGTAATAGTAGGTGATAATAAAATATACCTTAAAATATTAGTATAATCCACAATACCACCGATACCGACTTCGACTATAGCAACATCCACCTTTTCCTTAAGGAACACGTTGAACGCAAGCACCGTGAGAAACGCGAAGTACTTCGGCATGTCACCTTCGAAAGACTGAAAAAAAAATAGCATCACAAAGTTGAGTGGTAATAATATCTCCTGATTGAATTTAGGTGGATTGTGGACAGACAACAAAGAACAAGCGTAGAATGGTAGTCCCTACAAGGGACCTATGTCACAGTCTGTGTCCAATAAAATAGTCTATCAGTTGACGAGTGACGACATAGACGATGACATCGAAATATATATACAAACATGAAGAACGACACACACGCGAGCGAAGTGAGCTCAATTATTTTTTGATTATTTTAGCATTTGCGGAAACAGACTTTCTTTATTCGATATAGATTTGCTTAAAGTGAAATTGGCATGGTACAATTTAAAAAAAGGAGGTTTTACACTTACTTGTGTATTATATAACGCATTGTAAACTTGACAGAAATGTTCCGCAAACTGGCTCCTTGTTAGCGTGATACCATCGAGACGTATCCGTTCCCGCACTTCCACCAAGTGCGGTGACGAGTAGAAGCCCGTGCGGAAACCATGTGTGCGGAGGATCGATTCACACATGGCGCTTGTGGATCCCTGCAATGTGAGACAGTATAATCTTTTAACACCTTATATTTTCATGAAAATGAAACATGATTTATGGGATATAATTTTTTGGATAGCAAAATTAAGAAAACTTAAAAATTAAAAAATTGTACCTAGTCGAAAATGGTAGATAATTTTTCTATAAATATTTTTTTATAATAATTAATTACAATTTGCAAAAGTCATGAAATTGACTTTTGCAGTTTATTTTTAAAATGAAATAATTTGATTCCTTGCTCCTGTAGCGCAATTTGCTTTATCACTTTGCTCTTTCGCAGTACTACACTACAGTGAATAAATCTATCCTTCAATTTTGCTAAAAATCAGTTTCATAACCCCTTAAATCACTATCATCATTAACCTATTTGCATCCAGTGCTGAACATAGACTCTCCTGAGGATGTGCCACTGCCAGCCACAGTCCTCCGCCTTTCTCATGTTACCTCAAATATTTACTTTGCCTTTGGTGCCAGCTACGTGTATCACAGACAGTTGATCCAACATTGGCAATGTGACGCCAGTCCTCTGCAGGTAGTTCTTCATGTCCTCTAGGTTTGTGCATTTCTGGAGGATAGAAAGGTTAGGACTTTTTGGTTAATAAGCCATATTGAATTAAGTGCTTGCAGTCATATCCCGTTAAATTTTTAGGGCTCCGTACGTCAAAAGGAAAAACAGAACCCTTATAGGATCACTTTTTTGTCAGTCTGTCTGTCTGTCGTGTCTGTCAAGAAAACTTATAGGGTAGGTACTTCCCGTTGACCTAGAATCATGTTTGGCCGGTAGGTAGCTCTTAGAGCACAAGTAAAGGAAAAAATCCGAAAATTGAATTTGTAGTTACACACAAAAAAAACTAAAATGAACATATAATTAGTATTATCAATTTAATTAAATAAATGTAAAATCGTGCAAAATGTCGGAAAAAACCCAGTATGGAACCCCCCCGTGCGCCAGTCTGACTCACGCTTGGCCGCTTTTTTTAGTACATACCTAAATAGAATAAGAAAAGCTGCTTTTTCTTAAATTACTCAATTAAAAATTTATAAAAAACAAAAACCTAATTTGAAAAATGCATTACAATTAAATATTAAAATAACATACAAATTCATCCTTTTTCTATGGCTTGATTTGAAGGTAGTTTCATATTCGTTTAAAACAAGTATATGTAGCAAATTCAGTACACAGAGAAACATTGTTCTTGCTTACTTGGCCAATCCTGATATCTTTGCGTATCTGCTCAATAGTAGATTTATTTGATTGCAGCAAGTTTAACTTGTGTACAGCATCCTGAAATATAAAAAACTAAAAAAATAATGCCTATGATTTTGTCCATGTAAATTCAAAATTATGTTGAAATCACATGGAAATTCAATTTTCCAGGATTAATATAATCTATGTTGTAAATGTAGCCATCCATCGTATGTGAGACTGCTGGTGCGTATGCCCACCAATGTCACTCTCCAGGTCTTTAACTTTATACATGCAAAAAGTCAGGTTAATCCATTGCTCCATGATTGAAAGACAAATCAACGTACATGTACCTAGCTTTTCAACTTAGACTGCATCAGTACTTACCACCAGATGAGATTGCAGTCAAGGGCTAACTTGTAATGCAATAGAAAACCCATTTTACAAGTTTTATCAATTAAAAAGTAACAATATCTACACACTTTCAATTAAAACTGATTCAGATTTGATGTAAATATTGAGTATCTCTCGAATCTCTAGACTTCTTTGTGGCGATTTAGGTTTTTTTGAGTACCTCCTCTTTTTAAAGAAAGGAACACTGCAACCAGTCTTCCAATTAAGTTTAAAAACTAAACATAATTTGCACAAGTACCTCGTAAGTGGGCTTTGAAGAAAACATTCTGGAAGCCAGCCTATTCACTAAGAAAACACGACAAATGCCGATGCTGGGCATGGGCACACTACAAATAATACGAACGAGCGTTAATGAACTGTAGCTACTTTGATCAGGCGCAATTACTTCGCAATTGTAGCAAAAAGTGACCTTGATCTACGCCGCACAAGTTTGAGAAATACCGCACTACACATTGATGACTTTTGTGATAAATATCATAAGACCAAGTTTGATTTAAACGGTTTCCGATAATCACTTGACACCTGACCCGCAGTTATAGCATCGTGAACCAAATTCAACTGGAAAACACTGCTTGGATTACAAGAAATCAAACATAACCTTTACGCTGTTAACGATTGTCGCATAACCTAAAAAAAAAACAAGTTTGTTATGACAATCAGCTGTTCAAACTTTTAAGTCTCAGAATACGCAGGGGATCTTTATTTCAATCGTTATTCGTAATTTTTACAAAAAACCTAGTTTTATTAAATATAATATATTATTATAATACAGGTAGAAACTTTTATACCTAATTCTATTTACTTCATTTATAAAGTATTAGAAAGGGGTTTGTGAACAAAATATTCACTATGGAGAGTAGTACATACATTTCCTTAGTTGTTTGGTCTGTGGGAAACGGTAAAAAAACTGTAGTACCTACTCGTTACGTTTAAAAAGATTCCGACGAGTTGAGAACCTCCTCCTTTTTTGGAAGTCGGTTAATAAAATCACATAAAATACGTGGTAACTACCCATGGTTGAAGCCGCAAACAGAGACGGCTGAGACAGAGACGGGCGACGGGTGTGAAGGTCGCGCAGACGAGCTCATGTTGATTTCAAATAATCCTTCATTCGACTCTTTTTAGAATAGAACTGTGAATTTGTTTCTGGTCGGTGGAAGGTATCGACGCGAGGATTTGTATTGAAACAGCAGTGCGTGTTATACGCAACGCACACGGCAGAGTGGAGTTTTTAGAAAAAAGATACCGCCTGTTTGCGCTGACCCTTAGGCGCTCCGCCCACGTCCGACAACCGGATTGCAATGGCAACAACGCAAACATCCCTTCGATCATAGATTTATAGTACGTCAATGAAACATCCAACAATAAGTCGGCGGCCCGATTATTCTACGAAAAGTCTGACGTCTGAAGTAGTCTGGGCGAAGCGCCATAGTTTAATTTACGTTCCTAGATGGATGCTAGAAATATTAGCTTCTTTAGTTTTCTAGGGTTTCATACCAGAAGAATGCCAACGAGGGTCCCGTTGGCATTCTTCTGGTTATTATTACTAAGCCTCTGATGTCCGTCCATCTGTCTGTCAGCGGGCTATCTCGTGAACCATAATACGTAGACATGAGTCTATTGTCGCTATAACAAATAATGAAAATTTCAATAGCCGCCTTCGCCATGGAAAATAAAAATTTCTTGTACGGAACCCTTCCTATGAGAGTCCAACTCGCCCATGACCAATTTTTTATGAGCGAGTTACTCAAAATTGACGAAACTGGCACTTTCCAATTTAGATGTACTTTGATACATAGATTTACGATTTTTCGATGGTTTGATACAACTTCTTTCCTGCCAATAATAAATAATTAAACAAATTTGACAAACTCCACCCAAATCCCACTTACACGAGACCCAAGGAAGTGGCATTTGGGTGAAGTTTGATAAAAATACTGAATTGTGCTGGTGTGGCACAAGTAAAAGATTAAATAAATAAAATAAGAAGAAAAGTACTGAATTGGCAACAGAAGCAGAGAAAGTAATAGATACCATTTCTACTTAATTTGTTTAATAAAACAAAACATATTTCTAGAAAACTTTTTTATTTATGTACTTAATTTTATCCAAAAAATTATTAACTAGGTTCTATAGAACACATACAAAAGGAAAAAGAGTAATCAGGTCACAGATTCAATAAAAAAAATGAAACCTTTCATACATCAATCTTTTTCCTTTAATTTGTGCAAATAATTAATTATTCTGCTAATTAAGAAAGAACTAACTATTCAGCAGTCTCAAAAAACAATTATTAAGCTAGATGTACATGTACATACATGCTTGACAAACAAGCTTCATTTGCTTGAGTTTTATGAACATTGGTTTATTCTGTTCATCTACCCTAGAATAACTACTTCAGGGAGTATACTTGGGGACGTATCAATTTATCTACCCCGGACAGCGAATTTGTATATCATTTAAGCCCAGGGTGGATAGATGGATATCCAACTATACGCCCTAAGGTGGCAGTTTTAGGGTGGATAAAGGGAATGATCTTTAGCATGTATATGTAACCCTAGCATTCCATTCGGGAATGAACATACATATTATATTGAGGTAGTCTCCGAGTGACATGAGACTAATATACAAATCAGACATTTTATACACAATTTGATTTCAATACAAATAAAAAATGCATCAATTTATACAATAGACATTCATATTATAGTCATACACGCGCAGCGGTTAACTTAAAGCATTCACAGATGTGCCAAGATGCATCAGTAAGTTGGGAGTAGATTGACCAACTTAAATTAGAGTTGGAAGTTGGCATATCTGTAAATGCTTAGAGACAAGAGCTTCGACAAGGTTTGACTCAGACTTGCCAAACCACTACATTCCATTCATCTTTCATACATTTCATCCATACATACACACCAATAAATACACAACACGATCTTAAAACACTTCATATACTACGTTATGTATTACACAGCTTATATACACTGCACATAACCAACTGATTTACAATTGCAAAGGATATACTGAAAGGTTATATTACCCTAATATTAATAAATGTGGACCTGTTTTAATTCTGTTCAAAGGCTAAAAGGCATGACTCGACACCTCGAAGTGACTTCACTCACAATTTCCTTTTTTTAATCGCAAGATAAGCTTGTGCATGATGACAATCATGCTCAATAAAATGATGAGGTTGATTCGAGTGTACTTGCCTAGAAGATGTCTCTCTTGCCTTGAATATTATATTCAAGGTATTTTATGATATCATTGTTAATTTAAGTATAATAAATATTATAATGTGGTTAAAATAACCAACTTTTGAGCAAAGTTAGACTTAGAAAGAGGCATTTGAATAGCATTAAAAGTTAAGCCTATCATTTTTAATTTAATATTAAAATGTGTTAAAATTAATAAAGATCTAAAGTTATACTCAATGCAATCATAAATCAGCATTCCTAAGTAACAAACTTGACAAATATAGTAGGTACGATAAACCCAATCAACGATTGGCTGAAATTTTCCACTCTAAAATATAAACAAGTTTTAATAAAACAAATCCAGCCAATAACAATTGTGGGTATCCACAATGCAATCACAAATTTGATACTAGTTGTACAATATACGTAATCTGCAGCGACCTATTAGAGATCACTTTTGGCTATAATCGCTTTCAACTTTTCTAACAATCCTTTTGGTTACAACTCATCTTTAAATTCGTCATCATCTCCAGGAGTGCCTTGGGGTGGGACTCCACCTTGGCCTTGGTACAGCTTGGCAATGATTGGCTGAACAACATCTTCTAATGATTTCTTCTGCTTCTTGTATTCTTCTGAGTCAGCGTCTTGGTTGTCTTCTAGCCATTTGATTGCAACGTCAATGGCTTCCTCCATTTTCGTCTTTTCATCATCTGAGAGCTGTAACAATAAGAAAAATATGTTAAAGAGTTGTTTCTTATTTTTTGAACAACTAAAAAAAAATTACTAAGAATGATAGAGGTTTCCAAATAGATGTGTTGGATTGATATTTGAAATATTTGTTTGATATAAAAATGTAATACTGCCTAGTATGTGAACAATGCAACTCAAAAGAAATCTAACATATAATGATTAATTTAGAAGATTGTGTGGCACAGTAAAAAGTAAAGAAAAGACAGAAAGAAGTAAGAAAGTAAGAAAATTAAAAGAAATGAATCCAAAAATTTTCATTATAAAAACATAAATTATGTGATACCAACCTTAGCACCAAGTTTCTCCTTATCCTGGAGTTGGTTCTTGATCGAGTATGCGTAGCTCTCCAGTTCATTCCTTGACTCGACACGCTCCTTCAACTTCTTGTCATCATCTGCGAACTTCTCTGCATCCTTGATCATCCTCTCGATATCCTCAGGTGTCAACCTGTTCTGGTCATTGGTGATAACAATCTTTTCCCTGTTTCCTGTACCCTTATCTTCTGCCGATACTTGGAGGATACCGTTGGCATCGATTTCAAATGTGACTTCAATCTGTGGGATTCCTCTAGGTGCAGGTGGGATGCCCGTCAAATCGAATTTTCCAAGTAAATGGTTGTCTTTGGTCATTGGACGTTCTCCCTCATAAACTTGGATGGTTACAGTGTGTTGGTTGTCACTTGCTGTTGAGAAGATCTGGGATTTCTTTGTTGGGATGACTGTGTTACGTGGGATAAGCTTGGTCATCACACCTCCAACAGTTTCGATGCCCATAGTCAGAGGGTTAACATCGAGAAGTACGATTGCGTCAGTATCTTGTTCACCACTTAGAACACCAGCTTGTACGGCAGCACCATATGCGACAGCCTCGTCAGGGTTAATACCTCGGGATGGCTCCTTACCATTGAAGAATTCCTTGACCAACTGCTGCACTTTGGGAATACGAGTGGAACCACCAACCAGCACAATTTCATCAACATCTTTCTTGTTCATGTCAGCATCCTCCAATACTTTCTGGACAGGTTTAAGAGTAGATCTGAATAAGTCCATGTTCAATTCCTCAAACTTAGCCCTGGTAAGAGTTTCCGAGAAATCTTCACCTTCAAAGAACGATTCGATTTCAATCTTGACCTGGTGGCTGGAAGATAATGCTCTCTTTGCCTTTTCGACTTCACGTCGCAATTTCTGGACAGCACGATTGTCTTTTCTGATGTCTTTGCCCTTCTTCTTCTTGTATAACTTAATGAAGTGTTCCATTACCCTCTGGTCGAAGTCCTCACCTCCCAAATGTGTGTCACCGTTAGTTGCAACTACTTCAAATACTCCGTTATCGATTGTTAAGAGAGACACGTCAAAAGTACCACCACCCAAGTCAAATACTAGAACGTTCTTTTCCCCTTCCTTCTTGTCAAGACCGTAGGCAATAGCGGCAGCGGTAGGCTCATTGATGATTCTCATGACGTTCAAACCAGCAATTACACCAGCATCTTTGGTAGCTTGACGTTGAGCATCATTGAAGTAGGCTGGGACGGTGACAACAGCATGGGTGACTTTTTTACCAAGGTAAGCTTCAGCAGTTTCCTTCATTTTGGTTAAAACCATGGCAGAAATTTCTTCAGGGGCAAAGACCTTCTCACCTTGTGCTGTTTTGACGGCAACATGAGGTTTGCTGTTTTTTTCTACAACCTTGAAGGGAAAGAATTTTACGTCATGTTGGACAGTAGAGTCGGTCCACTCACGACCAATGAGACGCTTGGCATCAAACACAGTGTTTTCAGGGTTGGTTGTGAGCTGGTTCTTGGCTGCATCACCAATAAGACGCTCACCGTCAGCTGTGAAGGCTACGTAAGATGGTGTGATACGGTTACCCTGGTCGTTGGCAATGATTTCCACCCGGCCATTCTTGTACACACCCACGCTGTGGACAAAGACACATTGTTAATTTCATGGTTTTGGCTCATTTATTGCATCTAATCTATGTAATTATAAAGGTATCAAGATTAGTTGAATAGAACAAAAAGTATAACTAGAATTTCACATGGACAATGATGTAGGCCATATACAAACAAAGAATATTGTAGTAAGTACCTATATCATAATGGTTAAAAATTTGGAATACAATTTACATTTTATCTATTTAGATATCTACAAGATCGAAAAGCAGTTTTAGGTGAGATTTATTTAGAAATCTCTTTCAACTGTAAACTTGCAGTGAATATAATAAATATTTTATATTTTATTTATTGTAAGTATAAATTAAGAAAATATGTAAATATCCTTGTTTCTGTTCTAAACCAATAGATTTACTATTTACTTAGCAACAATAAACATTGAAATATTTTGTGTTCGTTGGCCCAAAACATTCGACTTAATGACCTATTTATGATTTAAACATGGTTTATTTCAACTTACCATGAGTATGTGGTACCCAAGTCGATACCAATCACTGTGCCAATGTCCTTATCCTTCTCCTTCTTCTCCTCGGCGCAGACCGCCAGCACACACGCTAGAGCTAGCAAATACCACCGCATTTTCACCATGCAATTCTTTTACTTATAGAACTGTAACAAAAATACATAAAAACTATATTTTAAACATTACTTTTCCTAGAAATTCGCGTATAGTCGGGAAAAGGTTGAGTTATGGAATGGCAAAGTTCAATAATCTCTCAAGGGCATAGTTTGGTACTTCATAAGGACACGTCATATCTCTAGAATTACGGTATTTACCGGTGAAAGTTGCAGAAAATTGGAATTCTGAAATTAGGGCACTGGGCAGTAGATTTCTATAGCTAAAAGTGTAACGGGTTATCATAACGGTACAAAATGGGCCACCGCGCCGGCCCACTAAAATGTCTTTCGAGAATATTCCTTATTCATCTTTCACGTCGTGAAATATACTATTTTGAATCAAAAAGATAAATTATAACATGTTCTTTTAACTAAAAGTTTTAAAAATTCATAGAAAATTGGAAAAAGATCAAGTTTCAGTGAAATTAAAACGTCAAAATCAGATTGATTAATAGAGGTTATAAAAATATTTCGTGATCATTATTTAGGATTAATTAAACAATTAAAACAATTCAGTTAAATAAAACTTACCAAATAAATTAATAATCTTGCTTCTTTATGAATGAAAATTCACTGACACGTCAATTTACACAGATCACTTGGAAAATTCACTGTGCGCAATGCTCTAACACTTTCAGTAGTTGGACAAAAACTGAATCTAGCCACGCCGCCATCACAGTTATTTAGCGCTTGTGTCGATCGTGTGCTGATGTGATTGGCTGAGAGTTTGATGACGTATTCCGACTCTCTAGATGATTGGGCCAAGTTTACCGATTTGTTTGTACCTCATTGGCCCACGTTTATAACTGGTAGAGTTATTCCTTTTGAGATGACATGTAAAGCACCTGATTGGTCAACAAAATTTTTGGCGTAAATTTCAAAATTTCGAAAGTAATCAAACGCAACTTTTCTCGATGTTTCGTTTTTAATGATTCATCGCTACATATTTCGAAAACTTTACTATGAAAAATTATTAAAATACCTACTTCAATTTAAATAATAGTTCTATCATTGCTGAGGGTCTTGACTCCTTAGATTAGTCAAAATAGAAGATTTTTTTGGGAAAATCATGCCATGAGATCCCCTAGATAGACTGATTAAAAACAATAAGTTTAAACCCGATTTTTATCGAATTTAATCAATCAAGATTCGATTCCCATGGTTATCTGAATATTTACTAATCTTAAAAGATTTTTTCTAGACACCATAAAGCCTTTTGAACATTAAGTTTTGTATATAACTAGACTCAAAACCAGTATAATATTGTACCTACTTAATAGGAGAAAAAAAGTTAGACTTCAGATGCAGTCATAACTCACAAGGACGCTGTAGGAACAGTTAAGAAATATTAAATTTTTTTCTTCACACACAGATTTCTTTATCTTTGATCAAAATCTTTACCTAAAGTAGCTTTCTAATGGTGAAAGGATGATTGAAATCAGTTCATTAGTTTCAGAGTTTATCGATTACCTATTTACCTACAAACAAATAAATCCTTCCTCTTTATTATAATATGGACAATAAAGCCAGGCAGGGAGAAGAGTTTCTTGATGGAGTGACCTTCTCCAGTCCCAACCCTTAACGCAATCATTTAATCTGATTATAGTCATAGTCCACATAAATGACTGATTGCAGATAGCCAAGAAATATAATAAAAAATATATTATCTGTATAGATATACATGACTGAGATTTTATTCTATTGTACACCATCTTTTAACTAAAATGACCAAATACATGAATTTACGCAGGAAGCATTATAACATCGATAGCAAGCAATAAATTTAGATCTGTCATATTTGATTTTCGTCTAGAGATTGTGTTCAACAGAATTAGCCACATTATTAGTAGTAAATGAAATAAGAAACACAAAGTAAATAATAATAACTTTATTGAAAATCAACATTTAAACAATACAACAGGATCATCTGTACTTATTGACACCCATCACATGTTTTATAAAATTACATATTACCTAAATTCAGTCACCCAATTAACATACTTACAAAAATTTTCTAGATAATTTTTACTAATATAATAATATTCTCTAACTAGCTGTGCCCGCGACTTCGTTCGCGTGGAATAGTGACTTACTTCGGGCAGCATATACTCTGTACGTTAAAAATAATCGCCGTGATTCTTTAAATTGACATAACTTTTTTATTTATGAACCGATTGACATGAAATAAACACTAAATGTTAAGTGAACCTTACTACAATATATTAGTGAAAACCGTATCTAAATCGAATAAGCCGTTTCTGATATTAGCGTGCACAAACACACAGACAAACAGACAAAAAAATAATAATTACAATTTAGGGTTCAGCATCGATATAATAACAACCCCTGCTACTTTTTTTTTATATATTTGCATTGTACAGACACCACTTTTCTACAATTTCATTATATGTAATATAGATTACCATACATCTAATTAACTAATTTATTATTTTTTATTGCTTATTGGCTATTAAGCTTAAAATAAGTGGCGCAAAGTACGTGATGATGCAATCAGCACCTGAAAAAACAAAATTCAGATTATAGGTACATTGGATTTTAGGTCATTGAACATATTATGCAGGTCAGACACAGTATTTGATGAGTTTTAATATTTTCTTTTTTAAACTGAACTTCATTGGGACTAAATGAATAATAATAATTTATTAGATAATAACAGTCGCTTGACTATCATTTCACCTTGTGAATACTGATGAGCAATGACTTCTAGACACTGCTGGTAACGAACCGCCATATTATGGACTTTTGTAGCACGCTCGTAGGTGTCGTTTCACCGAATGATGTGTACACCAATAGGTGTCGTACACCAGCGTAACTCTGGGTATTCACAAGGCTAATTCTGTTACACAGTATCTAAACTAAAACGACAGGTCTTAATATTGCTATCCCTTTCATTTTAAGGCATATTTGATAAGACACACACACATAACATAAACTTAAACACACAAAATTTCTTTAGCTTGTTTTGTATTCAGTGAGCTGGAAGCCCTGTTTTCCGAGACAGTTTTTACTAGTTCGGTAAACAGGTGCACAGTAACGTTTTGTTACTTTCACTAATTTTATGTCAATAGGTTTTGCTTATGTCATGTATGTTATACTCATTGTTGAGCCAAATTTTATCTTTATCTTAATTTTCCTTGCAGAAAAGGATAGCAATAGATTTAGACAGTGTCAATTTAGATTCTGTACAACAGAATAAACTACATCAGGCACCTTAACTGGTTCCCTTTTATAAGACTACTAAAAAGTACTATTATAATAAGAAAAACCGGCCAAGTGTGAGTCAGACTCGTGCACTGAGGGTTCCATACTCGGGTATTTTTTCCAACATTTTGCATGATAAATCAAAAACTATTATGCATAATAAAAATAAATAAAAATTTGTTTTAGAATAAACAGGAAAAGCACACACACATGATATGCCAGTTGGTATAGTTATCTTATTTTGAAACTTGAAACACATTTTTTTTCCTGTGATGTAACCACAAATTCACGGTTTTCGGATTTATTCCTTTAATTGTGCTACAAGACCTACCTACCTGCCAAATTTCATGATTCTAGGTCAACGGGATGTATTCTATTGGTTTTCTTGACAGACAGACAGACAACAAAGTGATCATATAAGGGTTCCGTTTTTCTTTTTGAGGTACGGTAACCCTAAAAATGATCTTACCAGCTCTCCGCATACAAGTGAGTGTCTCCATAAGAATTGTTTGAACTTCGCTCGCGTCTCCAGACCGGGAAATCATCGCGTACTCGCCAGATACCTGGAATTGAATTAATATTTTCACTTTATCCATCACTTTCTTATGCCCGCGAATTTGCCGCCGCTTCGGCCTTTGGTTCTGCGACAGACATTGCTTGACTTACTTGATAAATAAATAGCGGATGGTTAGGATAGCAATCCTTGGTCTGCCTCACGATGTCTAGATAAGGCAAGCCCGGCTTCACCATCAGAAAATCTGCGCCTTCCGCTACGTCCCGTGCCTGGAATGTATATTTTAAAATTAAGCACAATTAGCGACAGCAAAATAAATAATTAATAAAAAGAAAAGTGTTGTCTGAAAATTTCTGTAGCGCCTGAGCAGTAAACCAACTGTGTCCTGTGGTACTTTATCCATGTAAGCTGCAATTGGCGTTACGTCAAAAGGCCTCTGACCTGGAACTCGCGCCGTGAGTGACTTATTTAGCGTTTCGTCAAAAGACCTGTGACCTTTTGCCTGCGCAGTGGGTGATTTATCGGTGTACGGCGAGAGCATATGCAATGACCAGAAGAGATGAAGTCTGCGAGTTCGTGGTTGGTATCTGTTTCATTTTCTCATAGAAAAGCAGAGTGTATAACTCAGTCATAAACCCCATTTTATGCCCTTGTACAATCTACTGTTATTGTAGTTACCGCAGCCCTAGCGGCTAATCCAGCGCTGCCCGGTGGCAGTTGGTAACATTTCCTGTCGCCAGCCATCGGAGAACTCTTCATCGTGTCTCGGAATGGCCCGTACATGGATGATGCAAACTTGCATGAATACGATAGCACTGAAACCTGCAAATATATAAACAACTAGATGATGCTTGCAACTTCATCCCATTTTAAAAATCCCCCGGGAACCCTTTGATTTTTCGTGATATAAAATAGCCTATGCCCTGTGTTTGGGATGCAAGATATCCCTATAACAAATTGATGATGGCTGCACCTTCGTTCGTCTACATGGATTTAGGTTTTCAATATCCTGTGGAAATTTTTATGATTTTCTGGGACGTTCGTCCCTAAGGGTATAAGCTACGTCTGAATCGAATGTCGTCAAAATTGGATTACCGGATGGGCAGTGGAAAGCTAACAGATAGACAAATATACTTAACATTTATAATATTAGTATAACGGATAATATGGTGTAGCATTAATAGTGGGACGGCCAGTCTTGAGAAATTACGAACAAATCGTTTTGGTATTCCTAACTTTGTTTAGCTAACATTCAAAAACCAAATGGAAACGATCTTAAAAGGATCTTAGAAGGATTGTGGTTTCGTATATTTTGGAGTTGTTAAAGAAAGACACCATACCAATACTATATTGACCTGATAAGATATTTACCCGATTTTGAAGTTTATTTTCCACTAGGGCGTTTTTGATGGCCTTTATTCTGTTATCCATCATGTCCGAAGGAGCCACTATATCTGCGCCTGTAAACAATCAAAAACACTAAACCTATATGTACAACCAAACAAAGCTCTTCAAAGTCAAAGACAAATTCAAAATAGGTATAGTTGTTGTATTTCACGAAGACCGCTCAAGCCATGGTTGTAGAATTGAGTGTACTGATGTGCGTTAACGCATTGGTGTGCGTAAATTAAACCACTTCACAGTCAAGACTGGGCTGAGATCCTTAGAGCGCACTTTGACTTAAGACACTGTTAAAACGAGACAACATTATACCGCTGGCATGAATCAGAGTTTTAACTGAAATTTAAGTCTAAGCAAAGTCAAAGTGCGCTCTATAGATTTCAACCTGAGTGCTAATCCTGAGTAATTTTTTATGAGCGCTAACTCGCCAACAAACTGCTCTGCAGTGATAAGTTCGTTTGCATTATAATAATACAAGTATGTGTACACGCAAAATGGTGATTTTTTTTTTGACTAAGGTTTTTGTGAAATAGAACAACCAAGACTGTACCAGTACCACAGAATGACTGTACCATTGTACACTCTTTTATAATCAATTTTTGAATTTGAATTAAGACATAATTATTGATGTAATTATCATAATAATCAATTACGCTCGGGAAACATAACTTTCAACATACCTGCTTTAGCATAAGCCAATGCCACTTCAGCAATTCTCTTCACGGATGGAGCATGGTCGATAGAACCTGTGTCACCCAACACGCCACAGTGGCCGTGCGAGGTGTATGGACATAAGCACACGTCACAAGCTATCGTCAGCTCAGGAAACAAGGCTTTTAGTGTAGGCAGGGCTTTGACTACTGGGTTGTTGGGAGAGTCAGCACTTGAACCTGAGGCATCCTAGTAAATCTTATGATATAAGTGTCATACACTCACTAGATAGAATACACATAAAATAATAACGAAATTCAAATTTCTTATGTTTAACATATATTATTTTTTTACTAACTTTTTTGTGACTTATTCTGCAAGGATTGAGGGTTTTTAAAAAACCTGTATAAACTCATAGTTTATACTTACATGTTAATCTTTCTGTGTTTCAAAGGGAACCTACATAAAATTCTCAAGATTTGAATGTAGTTCTAGGATACAGTAAGTATTCAGTTTTTCATACTTTTAACCCATATAAAAATTATAAAATTTATGTACATATATTTTTAATTTTTATGTACATTCCAATCAACAGTACTTGTTCTAAGAATAACTGAAAAGATGATTGGGAAATTACCTTAGGCAAGGTCTCAACTATTCCAAAAATGAGTATGGATTTAAGTCCTTTTTCCACCAGTTCGGTGAGAGCTGGTATTAATTTGTTGATTCCATATCTGAACACATTAGGCATGCTCGACACTGTTTGCATGGCATCTTCATTTTCTCTGCATAAAATATATAAAATGGATGCTAATAAGAAGAGCTTAGACCCATATGGCCCAGTGTGAACAGTATATTTATTATTTGTATAATTATTACATGGATTTCTAAATATGTAATTAAGATAAAAAATGGACTTCATGGAAATATCAGTCAGATACACTTGGTACTTAATAACAATACCAATATTGTACATGCCTAACAACAAATTTAATTACAAATGCCAGATTCATTTTGTTTTTATAACCTTGTTCACCTTTTTTGATAACTAGTTTCATTTTTAACATAATTTATACCTTTAAGTTTAATTCAAAACTTATGAAATTGAATATAAATACTGATACTTATAACTTACAGCAAGAAAACTGGATACATAATATTGTGGGGCTCGATACTTGTATTGGGTTCTTGGAGCTTCCTTAGGGTGGAATTGAAGTAGCCTCCTTGTAAGACATGTTCCGGGCTTAAGAATAAGGAATTCATTGCACAAACTTGTTTAACACTTTGTAAAAAGTTTTGAGAGCTTTGATCGAACAGAATAATATATTATCTGAAGTGATTATGAGGAACTAGTGGTAGTGGTGATTTCGGAACAAACTTGAAACTTTTCTATTTAAAAATGTAGTTTGGAAACACCAAGAGAAACACCGGATTCTGGAAATTGATTGCAAATTGATTGAAGCCTATGAATGATATGATTGAAGCATTTGAGTTTGAAGTTTGACAAGACATAAGTTGACACGTTGACACTTGACAGTAAGTACATGACATTGAAGTCAGGGCTGACCGCTGAAGCATCTAGAGGTCTTCAGACTGGTATATAGTGATCTGTGCATAGAGGGCTG
Organism: Maniola jurtina; assembly: GCF_905333055.1. NCBI lineage: Eukaryota > Metazoa > Arthropoda > Insecta > Lepidoptera > Nymphalidae > Maniola > Maniola jurtina. The sequence continues at coordinate 11,364,677 of NC_060032.1, forward strand.
AAGTAAAGAGACACGGGGTCGTGCTGTTCGGTCTGTCATGGTGTTGTATAATAATAATTACAAGCTAGAAAAATGTATCATGCTCGTCTATTTTCCGCTCCTTTGGTTTTAGTATTTTGAAATGATCAAATGATTTTGATCATAGATTTTGATGGTATTTTGGTTCCACCCTTCCACCCTATTCCATGGTTCGCTTGGTTCTGCTATTATTAGTCTGTGTTTCTGCTCTAGTGTTCTAAAAATCGAATAGGGATGTCGGAAATGCCAAAAAATATCGATATATATAGATATCGATATTTAAATATATTGATATGGATATTAAATTTTGACGTGACAACGTCTTATAATTCGATAGAGCCGGCTGCACGCACGAAAAAACATGACTCATGCGGCGTTACCTCGCTCTGAGGCGTTCCATGTAAGGTTTGAACTGCAAGCGAGAGCGCGGAACGAGCGACAAAGAAGCACAATCGGCCTTTGTTGTCACGTTCAACTATCGTCAGTAAACCGACTTTACAGACAAACAATTTTTTTCACAAAAAGATATCGTTACATATTCTATACGAATATTCGCGCTCTAAAAATTTGTATTTTTGTTCTAACATACCATCACCATCGATTTTTTTATTCATTCATTATAGGCAAGCGCTTGACCACAATCACACCTGATGGACAGTGATGATGTGATCTAAGATGGAACGCGGTTACCTAGAAGGTGCCTATTTTTTTTAAGATACCTGGAATTGTAATTGGTAGGAAACAAAGATCACAGAAGAGTATTTCGAACCTTAGCCATGCGTATGAGGAATGATGACGCAAAACATTTCGTGCGTGTTGATGGAATGTTAACGAAATAAGGATGGGAACTCAACCGACGTCTTACGGTTCGGTGGTAAAATGTTACGGTTACAAGGTAATTAAAATGAATAATATGGTAAGAAAAAATATGAGTAGGTACCTACCTACTAAAAGTAAAAATGTAGGTAAGGATCTAAGTAATATGTTTGTCGGTCCGAAAAAAATAAATCGATTTTTACACCTTTTCGATGGTTGGATTTTTCTATCAATATTCCGAAAAATTAAACATCGTATCGCTCTAAAATTTCGATAAACTGATCAAATTATATCGATGTATCGATATTTTTGCGACAAGACAAGTCTAAACTCTAAAATCGACAATGTAAATCACAGAAATAGAATACTAGACTTCGTCTGTGTTGGTGTTAGCTGGCGGGCGTGTTTTGCCTTTTTGGAGTGTTTTTTTTGTTAAAACTGACTAGAAAGCGCTCTAAGGGGGTGCCGTGCGTGTGTCAGCGAGCGCCGGCACAGACGGGGTCCATACTTGTATAGTTTAACTAACTTGTTACAAATAACTACAAACTTGACATTGGCTAATCTTTGTAAAGCCAGAGGAGAGAAAAAAAATCACAGACCAATAACCCAATAAACATATGATGTAAAGCATTTTACATTTATTTGTGCTCGCAGAAGTAATTTAAGTACAATAACAATAAAAGTACCGTAATGTAATGTAAATAAGTTAATGCTTCTTTTAGTTTTAAAATTACACAGTTTCGCTGTATGCCGTCACATTTTGATTGAGTGCTCACTGCTCAGGCTCACTGGCTCGCTTCTTATGGATATTTTAAATAAACATTTAAAAATGTATTAAAATCCCTCCACCATGTAATGTGAATATAAATAAATCTATCAGTGGTGTAAATATTCTATTTCCGACATGTATTAAACATTTCTCTCAAAAAGTAAAAAAAAAACAGCGAGGACGCCGCAACCTCGAACTCGCATACACGACCTTGGAAACATGCAAACGGACGAGGCTCCCGTCACCAATAAGGAAGACATCGACACGTCGCCGTCGTCCGATCACGTAAATAATAAAAGTGATACTAAAAAATCCGACACTGATGATCCTAAACCGCGCATTGTACTAACTTTCCGGTCTGAAAAGTCAGGCGCTAGGACAAGTAATATGAAAATCGTGTCAACTGAAGAGAAACACGAGGAAATCTCTCCTAGAAGGTCCAGCAGAACAAGAGGTAAAGTTCAAAAATCTATATACTCATTAATTACATACAAAGGTTATTTCATAATATTCATGTTCTTGTGCACAAAACACTATGAAATAAACTATTACAATGGCAACTTATAATCAAAACTTTGTTTGTCAAATAAAAATGTGTGGTGATGGTGATAATTTAAGTCATACCTATATAATCTAGAAAACTAGATGATGCCCATGACTTCATCTGTGTGAGTCCTGGTTTTTAAATCCAGTCTGCACTTTGATATTTTGGAATAAAATATAGCCCATATCCGTCCACCAACCATAAGCTATCTGTACCAAATTTCATCAAAATCATTTAAATAGATGGGCCACAGTTTGACATTTCTGAAGTAAGTATGGATTAAAAATAAAGTGAGGGTTCCATATGAAATGAGCAGACTGCACACTAGGTGGACGGACATCATCAAACAAATCACGGATTCGGGAGGTGCAAGACTTGAAAGGCCCTATATGAGGCTTATGTCTAGCAGTGGAGCCCTATTGGTTGACAATGATGATCATGCAGATGGTTCCAAATGTGCTCCAGTTAAAAAAAAACTAAGCTGGGTACTTTTTATTATGAAAAATATTCTGTATAAGCTTGATTTATCATTTTAATGCATATATGAATAAGATTTGAAGCACACCTAAAGAATAAGATTTTTGAAACATGTTATAATGTCTACAACTCTACACAGTCAAAGCAATAATTCTGACCTATTCTTTTCAATTAGGAATGAAAAAAGAATCAGATGAGGACACAAGTAACATAAGCCATTTAGAATCTGAGGATGACTCTCATGATAGTACACAGAAAAGATCAACTAGACGCATAAGTAAAGAATACTCTGATGTGTTAGCAAATGCCATCGCAAGGAAAGAAAAGTCTTATGAGAGTGCTACACCTACCCAGAGGTTGTCTCGTAGGATTAAACCTACAGCTAAGATTCTTGCAAATGAGGAGTTACGAATGGGCTTAGAGTCACAGAATAATGCTCGTCTTGGGATTTCTACTGATAAAGTTGAAGGAGGGGTCAGAACAAGGCGTTCCGCTCAGACTAGGAATGTTGAAACTAAGCCTGTGGTGGAAAAGAAGGCGTCAAAACGCAAAATACAGGAAGAGACTGCTGCAGATAGCTCAGACAGGGAAAGTGACAGCTCCAATAAAAAACTGATGCATCTCTGTAACCTGGGCTTGAAGATGAAGGATGAGGAATCAAGTGAAGCAGAAAACAGGTAACTATTAAGTATTGTTATTTGTTGTAATTTTAAGTTATGTAAAAAATCAAAAACATTGTTGTATTGTAACTTGCACAAGGCTTTTTTATTTTTATTTTATTTTATTTATTAACTTGCACAAGACATTATGGTTTCTCGAACATGCAACTCAATTTCATTGTTGCTGCAAATTTACAAATTTTTGTAAATTGTAGCTTTATCAATATCACTTAATAACATTATAATTCTTATATTCAAAGCCTAGGTTCCCTAATAACTTTCATAATGTTCCCTGTGGAAAAGGATAGCAATAGATTTAGACCAGTCAATTTAGTTAAGTTTAACAATTCTGTACAACAGATTTAGCCACAACTGGATTGTATTTACTATGTGAAATCAGTTGTTAATTTAACTAATTATGATAACTTTTAAAAAGTTTATTTGTAAGCTATTTTCATCCATTAGTCACTTTTTAACAAATGTGTAACAACATTGTGTGATAAAAATTCAGTTGAATCTGTCTGGTGGGTGTGATGTTATGCACCTTGTTTATGGATTGTTTCACTGGTTTTAGCATTTTCACTTTTACACTACAATTAATTAAAAATGTTTATTATGAATGTTGTTTGCCCTTTGAACGGCGAATGCATCAGGCACGCAGCGAGGCTTGGCTCCCCGCACCCCGCCGCCGCGCACGCCCTGGTCTAGTGCAGGTGCACTAGACAGTGTCCTAACATTAAAATAAGTTTATATAAAATAAAAATTAAATCAGTATACATAAAGCCATGTTACATTAAGTTAGTGGAAACCACTACGTAGTTTTAGCTACATCATGGCTATGACTGCTTTTAGAAAAACAGAAAGTTCAACCTACGAGGCTCCTGACGATGACGACGATGATGATGAAGACGATGAAGATGATGATGTGGATGATGAAGAGATTGACGATGACACAGAAGTAATCAGCAAGCTGCTGGAGGCGGATGAAGCCAGTGCAAGTGATGAGGAGTTCAGCCCCGAAATAACAATGAAGAAAAAACGATCCAAGAAAAATTCTTCACTGTATGAATCAGTTGTAGCAAAGATTCAGTTTACCTTTAATTTAACGACACACCAGCATTTGAGTGCATGTTCTTATTTCTCCTTCTATAATGTTGTTTGTCTTTTTCTTTACTTACCAGATATTAACCACTGATTTTCTTTTATTGCCAAGAGTAAAAAAATCGGTCAAGTGCGAGTCGGACCCGCACACGAAGAAGCCATACCATCGTGCAAGAAACAACACTTTTTTATTTTCATAGCAGCCATTTTGAAATATTTTATAATTTATTGTTTATAATTATTATTTATTTAGGGGCAATAGAAATAATATACATTCTATAAAAATTTCAACTCTACCTACCTATTATGGTTTACGAGATACAGCTTGCTGACAGACGAGCAGAGGCTTAGTAATAGAGCACCCTTTGGATAGAGAACCCTAAAAATAAAATAACAGTTTAAATCTGACTATATCATCAACAACTGATCTCAGAGCAGACTTGTTTTGGAATCCAATTGTACAATGCAGTGTAATGATTATAAGTAACACATTATAATTGCGTGTGCACACATTTTATACAGCATAATTTTCCTACAGTATAGGTACTGCAAAAAAATTAAAGAGTTGCAAACTACTGGGGAACTGTTTCCTTGACAATTCAAAAGCACTTGTAAAGGTTTATTTGAATAAAAAATCTTTTCATTTTTATTTCTATAATAATGATAACAACGTAGGAGAATAAAATATATTAATATTTAGGAAGAAGACTTGGATATACCGCTGACAAAAAGTTATCTACACCAGGCCCTATTAATTTTATTTTGTTCTAAAATAAGTTTTTTTATTGTTTTTTTTTTCCTTAGTTTTTGAGACCGTACATTAAGCCATCACCATCATTAGTCGTGACAGACTAGCTGATGCCCGTGACTTCGTCCGCGTGGATTTAGGCTTTTGAAAAGCCCATGGGAACTCTTTGATTTTTCGGGACAAAAAGTAGCCTAAGTCACTTTCCAGGTCGTAACTATATCCATCCAAAAATCGTGTCGATAATTTGCTCCTTTGCGGCGTGATTGAAGGACAAAACAACAAACAAACACACTTTCGATTTGATAATATGGGTAGGATAGTAATGTCACATGATGTATTGTGGGGAAACCACTAATATTATTAGTAGTTTTCCACCACCATGATCGCTTCATTTTCATATCTTAATTTATCTTAGACCTACTATTAAGATTTCAATGAAGTAAGTAGGACAAGGCACCCTTATGGTGAACATCCAGATACAACCTGCGACTTAAGGCCAAAATTAATGCTTATTAAACATAGCTTATGTTTAACTTGTCGATAAGTTACTTAGCAATGCTGTTATTTGTCAAAAAGACTTTTGACGAATAACAACATTGCTAAGTAACTTATCGAAAGATTAAAGATAGATTGATTATTAATTTCGGCCGTAAATTGGTGAATGGTTGTAAGCGTTTGGATAGTTTAACAAATTTACATATTTTTGTCCACAGTGCGCCCCTGCGTCGTTCTTCTCGGAAAGCGAATTCCGGGTCGTATTACTACGACGAGTTTATTGACGACAGCGACGACTCTGGCGACAGGTACTTGTTACTTTACATGTTTAGACTAAATCATTGCTTAGAAGTTATATCCAGTGTGTTGCAAGTAGATTTTATCTATCTAAAAGATTACCAGACTGGCTAACATGTCAACATACAGCTTAAATCATTGGGTCTATTAAAATTAGATGTTGTATGTAGGTTTTCTTCATGTAGAGCCCAATTTTATAAATTCTGATTGAAGATTGGTTATGTATAGTACGCGACAGGTTGAGGTGGCAATCGGGGTAGGGACACCCTGCACACTCGCACTGCACGCACAACAGATGGAAACGTTTAAGTGCGGAAACCAGCCCAGAGAGAAGAAAGAAGAAAAAGAAACCGATGCGGGCTAGCGCCGGTGACGTGCGTGCGTGTGCGGGCGTCCCCTCGCCTCATACCCCGATTGCCATCGACCTGCCGCGAACATCAAGAACATTATTTTATGTACACCAGTCTCGGTAGGTAAAATATATAAGGTTCATTTTCATTATTGTACCTATATTTTATTGAAGAAGTCATTCATACAAGTACATGATAAGAAAAATATTATCAGTATGAAAATATACATTTTAAAAGCTCAACAAAGGCAATCGGAAAGTTGTGCTCTTAAATTGCCTTTGTTGGGATTTTACGTATTACATATAAATAAATAAATAAAAATATTTTGTATCCAATTAAACTTTTACAAGTACTTTTGAATTGTCAAGGAAAATTCTTAAACTAGTATGAAACGATTCGTCGTAGATTTAGCTGAAGCGTTTATTAATAATCCCTATAATTTTTCTAGCGTGAAACAATATAGTGATATTGTTTTTAGTGACTATGCACCGAAACGTAAGGATTCACGATCGCTTGATGATGGCGAGGTTGTACCAGAGGGTGGCTCTGAAGGGGAAGCAGAAGAGAAAATGTATGTATTTTGATATTTTAAATAATTTACTTAATAATAACAATAATTTAAACTACAGAACTACCAAATCATTACTTGTTTAAAGTTTCTTCAGAATAGAAGACTTTCTCATGAAGCATCTCGATTATTTTATTTTATCCATTTATTTGTAATCAACAGCGTTATAGCTAAATAAAAAAATAAAGCATAAAAAAATAAGGCTAAATGGGATTACAATACAGGATTACAGTTTACTTATAAATAATTATTAACTATAACAATAGCTTCTCAGTAAAGTAGTAGCAGTAGGTGATTCAGAACATGAGTGCGCGCGTGTGTGTGTGTGTGTGTGTATGCAATTTTATTCTACCATTTTATATTCTAAGCAATGTTACAAATTCTAAGTTTTTTTTAAAGAGTCATTCATACTCTAGTTTGCAAAAAGGAATTCATCCTACCGATAATAACTTTTGTTGTGGTTCTTCCAGTAAGATTTTAATTGATGATGAAAGCACAATTTGTGACTAGAAACTCTAGGTAAAAGTTTGCTCTAACATGTGTAGTGCCCCAGAAGTAGCGAGTGCAGAAGCAGAGGAAGATATGCCTGAGGCTGCCTGTCCGACCGACTCGTCTGCTATAGTTGCCACTTGTCTTTGCGAGGACTCCAGTAATATCTACGCTGCGCCTTCCGAGCTTAAAGGTACCTGAGACTACTTTTCAAATTAAACTATAAATCTGGCATTCTAACACCTCTATTCACAAACGTGTCATGAGGTTTCATAGTGCGCTCGAATGCAACATGTAGGTTCCACCAATCAGATTACTGTATCACTTCAATTTACAATAATTTGATTGGTGGAACCTACACTATGCGTTCGAGCGCACTGTGAGACTTCATGGTAATGATTGTGGATACGGCCGTAAGTAAGTTTTTTGTCTGTTTGTTAGATAAAATGCGAAACATATATTGCACTCTCTTCTGTAATGGATGGAAGAGAAAAAATACCGTTGGCACAATGTTATGTTCTGTGAAAAAAAAATATTGCAGACTTATCTCATTATTGGTTTTTTTTGGTTTACTGAGGAAAATATTACCAGAATGTCCATTCAAAATCATCTTCAGATCACCATCATTCAAAATCATCACCTGTCAGATCTGGGCGGAAACTTTTCTTTGAATCTGCGAAATTGGTAAGGAGTGAATCCATTATACATTGGCAGTTTAAAATAGAGAAGTTTGAACTAGTTCATTGATTCATTCACGATAAAACAACTGAACCATACACATAACTAGTATTCTAAATATGGCATCATTATTTTACAATTTGATATTAGCTATTGTCAAAATGCTTGGTTTAATTAAAAACTCGAGGATATTATTAATCGCACAATGGCTTTATTGCATTATCCCTTCCCACAGAGCCAGTATTCTGTCAAGCCATAGAGCTAGTAGACGGCGTGCGCGTCGGCTGCTCGCACGCCGCCGCAAGAGAACCCGGTGGCGACTTGCAGGCGCTGAGGCGTGCGGGGCCTCGAGCGCCGTACTTCCTCGCCTGTCGCCAACACGCGGCTCAACTAGCCAAGCACATGTGCTGCCCCACCTGTGGACTGTTCTGTACTCAGGTAGGTAATAAAATTGATACTGCAAAAGCAACTTGAAAGTGGTGGCGCTTCACTTTATTCATAACCAATTTAGCTGCAAAAATCGCAGTTAAACTGGATCATTATTTCCAGGGTATATTCTACCAGTGCTCCAAAGACCACCTGTTCCACTTAGAATGTGGCATACCGGGTGGGGATAAGCAGAAAGCGGGCTGTCCGCACTGTGGTGTGCACTCATATCGCTGGCTGCCTGTCAACAAGGAGCTTACTCGCGTGCGCGTAGACATGCACTGCAGTAACAAGCGTGTGTTCCTGCCAGACCAGCGCGAGCAGTGGTGAGTTGTGTGACAGAAGTGGCCATACTGACCGATACTTCTTCTTCTTCTCTCTGGGCTGGTTTCCGCACTTAAACGTTTCCGTCTGTTGTGCGTGTGTTGCCCCTCCCCGCCGAAGTAAAAGAACTGACCGATACATCTGGCCATATGGCTAGCCATACGATCACATGACCATATGACACTAGACCATACTGACTGAATTATATACTTGTCCGGCCAAACTGATCGAATTATGCACCCGGCCATACTGACTGACACAATGGCATGCTAGTATCAAGTAAAATTTTGCAAACTTCACAGCTGTTGTTGAGTCCTGCCACGGTCTCAACAAGCAGTGAGATGCGCGTTTAAAAATGAACCAATTCTTCATAAGAAATTGAACCAATTATTATGTACTAACCCAGAAACATTAGGTAAATATTTTTTCGTGTATTACAGAACAGTATTTTTTTTCCTACAGCACTCCAGCCTTCCTCGGTTTCTCATCAATCGACCCCTCACAACTGGACCAAGGGCCGCCGATCCCAGAGGATCTGTTGCCTTCCCTCCCAACAGATATAAAGACGCTCTTTGAGGGCGTGGACAATGAAGACATGAGCGATCATTCCATACAAGTATTGTATGAAGCCATAATGTCGGGAGAGCCTGTTGAACAACTGATACCGAAAATTAGTAAGTATAAAGTATTTGCAAAAAAATGGACATGGCTGCATTTCCAAGACTTCTTGTGATGCTTGATAGTGAAAATGACATCCATTTTGGAATCTAAAATGGCTGAATTGCTGGCGTGCGTACAGACAGAGCCGAATGACGTTTCTTTCTTTTTTTATAATAATGAAGTAATAATTCCAAGCATGTGGAAGAAAAATATATTTAATAGTGATTGTGTTTCAGTCCGCGGTGATCACATAAATGCGGCGCTGGCGGAGCTAGAAGGCGGTACATGTGCGCACGCAGCGGCGGCCCGCGGCCGACTGAGCGCGCTGTGTCTGCTGCAGTACGCGGGCGCTAACATCGACGCCGTTGACAATGCTTCTAGGACGCCCCTCATGCGAGCTATACTATGTGAGTATAATCTAGCTAAGCCAAGGGATTCTGATAGATTGAGTCATAACTTTGGTTACGATCACAGATATGTCTAATGATGGGTTACAGGACAAAAGAGCAACTCTCTGATGTCAAATATGTGAGTTTGCCTGCACTGGGTGGTTGCGTTATCTATTTATAGTGCCTGAAAAACAAGTTATCGTGACTAAAAATACATTATTTTATGGAAATGGTCAGTGATGATATGGAAACTAAGTACTATAGTCGAACTCTTAATTAAAAATACTTTTTGATGTTTCCAGTGCAACCAGATTTTTGGGAAAACTAAATAGGGGGCAAAGAGATTGCTAAGAATCTCCAACTCAGTTGGTACAGTGGGTAGTATTAGAAAGGTGTCAAACATTGTGAGTCGATCTTTCAATGGAATTAATGGTATAAAAATTATAGAAAACTCAATCACCTGCTGTAAATTACTAAGCAACGTCTAAAACAACCTAAATACTCAATAAAATATATATTTACATAAATCATATGTTGAAAGCCTTTTTCAAAGAACTAATTTTAAGGTACTTATTTAATTTTAGTAATTGTGTGGATATAGATATGTTGCATTATCTAATAAAAACAATGTTTATCTAGCATTCTGTATTCGAAATTTTTACAGCACTACTGGACAAAGAACCAGAAGAGCTAATTCCCGAAGCTGTAGACGAGGAAGCAGTTGAAAAACAAGAAAATAAGGTCATTGAAAATGATGGCGAAGTTAAAACAGGTGTAAAAGTGACAGAAGATATTATAAATAATAAAGATGAAACAGAGATAGAAGATATCAAAGACGACAACAAAGTGACAGAAAAAGATGTTATAGAGAAATCTGGAGAAGAGAAAGGGATAGAAAATATAGAGAAAGAGGATATGAGTGGTTTAAAAGAAGAGGAAAATATTGATGATATCAGTAAGACAAGTGATGGAGATCTCATCAAAGTTATCAAGTATCTAGTAGCGGTTGGATGCGATGTCGACAAACAGGTGTGGTTATTTTACATCACTAGTTTTTAAAAGTTACTTTTTCTTAAATCTAGAAGCTAAAGGTTGAAGAAAGCGAAGGCAGTGTCGAGAAACGTGCAGGCTAAAAACGGTAAGAAGGTAAAATTCCACATTTAAAGGATAATTGGGGTTTTCAGGGTCCAGAAGGAATGACAGCCTTGCACTTAGCTGCACATCACGGCAGCACCGCAGTTTGTTCTATTCTGCTGCAGAGTGGCGCCGAGGTGGACCCGCGCGACCAAGGCGGCTGGACCCCGCTCGTGAGGGCCGCCGAGAATAAGCACAAGGATGTAGTTAAGTAAGTGCCTTATTAACTATTAGATGATGTCTGGGATTTAGGCTTTTTAAGACTCCTATGGAAACTCTTTGATTTTTCAGGATAAATGTACCCCTATTTTCTGCGTCTCTGGGATGTAAGCTAACTTTGTACCAAATTTCATCAAAATCGGTAGAACGGATATTGGACGCACGAGTTTGGCTTGCAACGAGTCTTGGTTGGGTCTATGCAGATGATTTGATTGGAATTTCCTCGTTATAAGAAGTATTTCGTTATAAGTAAGAACCAGCAAAACTTTTCAAACTTTTTTGATTGAATTGAAGTTTAAAATCCAGCGCAAGTGTTTTTGGTGTTTGTTTGTTGTTTTGTATTTGTACAATTTTTAAATAAGTTTGGTAAATCAGCCAGTCATGCTACATTCTGTGACAGGGAATAGTTCTCCCTGTTGTGGTGTATTCGGTATATCCTGGAAAAAAATCCACGCATAAATATTCACGAATGATGTGCGGAACTCAATCGTTCCGCACGACGACACATTCGCGATATTAGGAATCATTTGATGAATCCCAATAGTGGAGCTGTACGGTGTACCAATACGGAAAAGTGCAGTAGCAATACTGGTTCACGAACATAATTTCCCAGTTTTATGCAGTATGTCTTTCTAGGTTGCTGCTCGACCACGACGCAGACCCTACAGCTAGTGACAATGAAGGCAACCTGGCCGTGCATTGGTGTGCGCTGAGCGGCGACGCGCGATGCCTGTCTCTGCTGCTCAGGGCTGCGCCGCACACGCTCAACGCGCCCAATGCACACACCGACACGCCACTGTGAGTGAAAACACACACACATACATACACAAAGTGACATGTAGGCACGCGCGCGCGCAAACACAACCCTGAAACGCACGCGCGCACATATACACACACTATCTTTAATGACGAATTTTCTAAAAAACGATATTATTTTCAGACACGTAGCAGCTAGAGAAGGTCACTACCCCTGCGTTGTTATACTGCTCGCACATGGAGCCAAAGTACGTATTCATTCTATCGGGGAAGTCTTACATATTATGGGAGGGATACAATACTTGAGTGAAACAGCTATTTAGCTATTAATGATTAATAAATTGTTCTCTTAGACCAGCCTCGAAAACTCTTCGGGTGAGCTGCCAGGTGAAGTGTGTGCCGGCAAGTGTCGAGACGCCATCAACCTCAACATGCAGATGACGCTCGCGCTCCGGGACAAGATACCGCGACACCGGATACTGTCCAGGTGACCTTACAATATACTGTTCTCATGTCAGACTAGGGTAAGTGTGCGTAAAAGTACCCATGGGAGTTTTAAATAACCTAAATTCGTGCGGACGAAGTCGCTGGCATGATTTACTATTTTATAAAGGTAAAATATGGCTACGTCATTTGTGTTTCTTTTCACGGATCAACCGCTAAGTCGATTGTCGTAGTTTGCCACAGAAATAACTTGCAGACAGAAATATGATGGACATAGGATAATTTTGACCTCAGTATAAAAGGAATTCCTGTTGATTTTTTTTGTTGCAAGTCCCACTCGTGACTGTCTTGTCATTCTTGTTAACAGTGACATATCCAACGGCCGCGAACTGTATCCTGTACCTTGTGTGAACGAGGTGGACGACGCGACTCTGCCGGAGGACTTTGTGTACGTTTCGCAACACGTCTCGCACACGCACATACCGCTAGATGACACCGTTGACACTATGCAGGTGAGCGCTTGTTTGCTGATTTGTTCTTCAATCACGCCGCAACCGAGCTACGGATTGACATAATTTTTTTATGGGTATAGTTAAAGACCTGGAGAGTGACATAGGCTACTTTTATCCTGGAAAATAAAACAGTTTCCACCGGATTTTTAAAAACCTAAATTCACGCAGATCTAAAACCTCGCATAGGCAAGCGTCATACATTTGTATTTCAATAAGTAACAATTACGTACGCTTGTGAGTGTGACAGGCGTGCGCGTAGCGAAACTCGTGGATAATAATGTAAGACACTCAAATACGGTATGGACTTATGTCAAAAATTATTTCTCAGTGATTATGAAATAAAGGGTTTTCATAAATACGTAAAATCCACGTCGTTCGTTAGTTTTAAGTGTAATAGTTATTTTAAATTAACTATTAAACTAAAAAGTCGTAAAATCATTGAGACGTCATATGCCAGTATTTTTTGAAGCTTTTATGATACTAAGCGCGTGTTTTGACGTTTGATAAGAATATACTGATTTGACTAGCGGTCAAACACCGGATTAAATTAAATTAAATAGTGCATCACATGTATGCCAGGGCTGTTCGTGTGCGGATGCGGAGTGTGGCGGCGACTGCGCGTGCTGCGTGCTGGGCGTGCGGCGCTGGTACGCGCGCGGCCGCCTGCCGCACAACTTCCCGCACCACGACCCGCCCATGCTATTCGAGTGCAACCAGACTTGTGGCTGCAACTTGGTGAGCCATCCACTAAACACAACAAGCTTGATTAGCCATAATCCACCAGAACAGACAAATCCGTATGGTACAGCATGCGATGTACACCACGCGCTCTCCCACTGCTAAACATACAGCAAAGCAAGCAATTACAAGCACTGTCTGATCAAATTCCAAGATAATACAAAATTATGCAACATACACATTCACTATTTAAAAGTACTCATGCCAGATTTATTGTGTCTAGTGTCTACACTCAATTCTACTTTGTTATGTACGCGACCAGATGATATACAAAACAATAGGAAGGTCTTCAGAGTTAGTGTTATGTCTGGGGACGCAGGTGAACCTACTACTGTTCCTTGGAACTTGTTTAATTTAGTGCTTTGTAAAAAACTTTGTTTGCGCGATTTAGGCTCCATAGTGGCTAATTGAAGAGATACCCGTAGCGCCATCCAGTGTCAGTATGTAGAGACCGCCACAGTTCTATGAATTCTTTGTAAACAAAATTCTATGAAAGCAATCAGCTTACCTGTTTCCAGATCACATCAGTTTATAATATCTTGGGATCTTTATTTAGAAACGTTGCTCAAACCGCGTGGTGAGCCGTGTAGAAGCCACCGGGTCTCTAGGTGCGCGCGTACAAGTGTACCGCACGGCGCGCTGCGGCTGGGGGCTCAGAACACAGCAGCGAGTGGCGCGCGGCTCGCTAGTGGCGCTGTATAGAGGCGAGTTGCTGGGGCACGAGCAGGCCGACTCGCGGTCAAACGACCAGTACATGTTCGCGCTCGATCTCAAGCCGGACTTGTTGGAGGTAAGGCATGTAGTGACTCGTGGTCAAATAACCAGGTAATGTATGCGCTAAGCTGGACTTGTTGGAGGAGTGAGACTTATAGTGGTTGAGCTGTATAGAGAGGCCCTACTGAACCATCAATAGACCAACTTGCGGTCAAATGACCAACATTTATGTTCGTGCTCGATCTCAAGCCGGATTTCCTTGAGGTGAGACTCTACTCCTCCACTGATGCCAATTGCGTACTTCGGTCAAGCGTACGAAAGCACCTTGTATGCCAGCAAGACCAAACTGACGCTGGTAACCTTGACAATAATCGGGAGGTATATGTATGCTCAAATAATATACAAAATACAGGGTTAACTTAGAGTGGTAGGACATCTAACACTATTTAATTAGGTCAATTTCATGCTTTAACTCAATCACGGTTATTACTGACCTATCACTGTATAAGCTTATGCCAATAAAAAAAGAATTTAAGCGATGTTAATCATTTTGTCTCACAGCCACTTCACACAGATATACTGTGTAAGGAAGAGGGAATGGTTAACGCCGCAATCATTATGAATTGACGCGAGTTATACAATATTTCGATTTCATAGGAATGCAGCGACAAAACGCAACTGTGTGTGGACGCTGCGTGCTTCGGCAGCGCAGCGCGGTTCATGAACCACAGCTGTCGGCCCAGCACAGCGCCCGTGCGCGTCTTCACAAGCACGCGAGACCTGCGCGCGCCCAATGTGGCGCTGTTCGCACTGAGGGACCTGCCAGCCGGCTCCGCGCTCACGTGAGTCTCTCAGGCTGACATCTATAGAGCGCACTTTGACTTTGCTCAGACTTAAGACATTGTTAAAACGAGATAATGTTATTTTACTGGGATAAATATGTCTCGTTTTAACTGAAACTTAAGTCTGAGCAAAATCAAAGTGCACTCTATAGATTTCAACCTCAAACACGCTGATTTTTGGCTATGGAAAATTAATCTTACAATAACAGTGTAATAAATTCCATGATTCGATAACTTGACAATAAAAATTGAATTTTATTTCTAATAGATATAGAGTGCTTTTTGTTTGTAACTTGTCTCCATTACACAGCTTCGTTGGTGGCATAGACTTGTAAAAAGCCAGCTGTTTTTGAAGTAAAAACTATAATTTTTGGTACTAACAATTAGAAAATTTGAAATAAACCATATTATTTTCACTACTGTCAGCAGTTCTTTTTTGATTTCTTGATTTTTTTCTAGATTTGACTATGGCGACAAATTCTGGTCAGTGAAGTCGAAATGGATCAAATGCGAATGCGAGTCTCCCGACTGCAGATATCCCGCCAAGACGGTTGAACAAATGGACACTTAATAATTTGTTTACTGATAATAATTAAGGAGATGGAGTTACACTTCGGATTAAAAAAAAATCCTTTAATCCAGATGTTTTTAGCTCACTGAATACAGTTTTCATTGAGGTACTTTTGGTCCTCCCGTAATTTTAAAATCGCAGTTACATCGTTTTGTACGCCAGATCCTATAATGTTAGTATTTAATTATTTTTATTTATAACTAGCATTAATCGTATTCGTTGTAAATATAAATATAATTGTTTATTTAAATTTTTTTACGAATAAAAGACTGTTAATATTAAACCAATCAATGCAATATAATATGTAAACTAGATAATGTTTTCTTTATACCAGATACTTGGACTACATACAATTTGCAAACCTCATAGTATTATTTTTATTTAAATACTAGGCAGTGTATGTGCTGTAATGCCTACCTACTCGCGCGTCACCTATTTATTGTATGTTGCTATCAAAAACCTTCGCAAGTACTATTCCTTGTATATTAATATACTCTTTGGCTTAAAATATTGTATACAAAGTTCCAACTCAGTCGGATAGAGTCTATCCGATAGACCAGGGGTTCCCAACCTTTTTTTGTCTACTGCCCACTTTAAGAATAAATTATTTTTTAACGCCCCCCTTTTTAAACATACTTAAAAACCGCTAAGTACTTATAACTGATTATTGAAACGCAAATTTATAGTATTCGGACAGAGTATCTTTTATTGAAAATAAAACAAACATAGTCAATTCTTATATAAAAACTAATGTGAAGGTTGAATCTGATGCTGTTCAATAAGTTTGTTGATATCAGGTTCCAATTTACTCAAAAACAGCCGCAAGTCGCCACGTTCGGTAACACGCAAACGATTTCTCTTTTTAGTAAGCAGCGTTGCCACGGCACTAAATCCACGTTCACACAAATATGACGATGGGAATGCTATCAAAAATCGTTGAACAATTGACAACAATCCAGGGTACAATTGCGGGATCGGTTTTTGTAGCCAAAATTCTTGATATCCATTTTTGAATTTGATTTTTATTTCTTCGTATGTTGTCAATTCCGGCTGAGGCTCAGTCGGTGTCTAAGAGTCTTCCTAGCTAGGTAGATGAAATTATAAATCGACCCCAAAGCCCTACACAATGCCCCCCTTTTTTTCCCCTGGGTCTCTTACCGCCCCCCTTTAGGCCTGCAGCGCCCACAAGTGGGCGTTATCGCCCACGTTGGGAAAGACTGCGATAGACGATACACAAAGCAGTCATTTCGTTCTCGAATTTCGTAGGTAGTTTACGAAATCTACCAGCTGCAGGCTGCAGCCTTCAATCTCTAGGCACGCCGCGTGTGAAAACCGTCGAACGCGCCTGCACCAGTTAACGCTGCTCATAGCATTATACTAAATTAACTAGCTGATGCCCGCAGCTTCGCCCTAGTAAAGACTTTTTCATTGGCCTCGAGGACCGAACTCCTGATGCTGTAAGGAATTGCATTCCTAATCCTGGTGATCCCTCGGGATTTTTAAAGAATCATCCATTTAAATTAGACTTGCAACGAATATTCGGTTACTATTCGGTATTCGGCCTATTCGGCTGCTTTTATTATATTCGGCCGAATACCGAATATCTACATATTATTCGGCCGAATACCGAATACTTAAACAATATATTTTGTCATCACACTAATATTATAAAGGCGAAAGTTTGTATGTGTGTGTGTGTGTGTGTGTGTATGTTTGTTACTCCTTCACGCAAAAACTACTGGACGGATTTGACTGAAATTCAGAATGGAGATAGATAATATCCTGGATTAGCACATAGGCTACTTTTTATCCCGGAAAACCAAAGAGTTCCCACGGGATTTCGAAAAACCTAAATCCACGCGGACGAAGTCGCGGGCGTCAGCTAGTAGAGAAATAATTGGTAAAATGAAAAATTAAAATCGATTGATTACGTGTATATTCATATTTTCATTTCTGTTATAATCATTTAAGTAGTCATTGGCGCATAACACAGGTACATAATCATCTTCTGAATTGGAAAAATGGAGGATTCTATGTATTTGAATTATTGTGGTAATCAAAATTTAGAAGGGTAAGGTTCTCATTTCTTTTATAATCATTTATTAAGTAGTCATTGGTACATAAAACAGGTACATAATTTAATCCAATTTAATAAAAAATTCCAGCCGAATACTTTTGCCTAATATTCGGCTATTCGGTCAGGGGCCTCGCCGAATATTCGGTATTCGGTATACTGCCGAATATACTATTCGTTGCAAGTCTAATTTAAATGTTTTTACGTGGTACAGAAACACGTTGCATCTCGGCGACGGGCTATTAGGGATAGGCTACTTTTGTCCTGGGAAATCAAGTTTCTACGGGATTTTTAGAAACCTAAATCCACGCGGGTGAAGCTGCGAGCATCAGCTAGTACTTAATAAAATTGAAGTGTCTATAATTTCGAAATAACTGCTGAGTACCTACCTCATATGTACCTATATTATTATCGTTTGTTGTCTATCCTATCCTATTGTCGTCTTTTTTTGTGATTATATCAGAAAAAATTAAAAAGTGTTATGTCTTGTACGGAACCCTTCATGTGCAACTCCGACTTGCACTTGACTATTTTTTTTTTTTAAACAGCTAATCGGCTTGTCTATTAGAAAGGCTAGAATCGTAAAGCCAGACGAGAAGAAAAAAAAAAGGCTAGAATCCAAAGCCATAAACTAGCTAGTAAAAGAATATGTTAGACAATGGTCAGTGTCATGTGTCAAGTTGTCAACGTCAATGTGACAACCATAGATACTCAAAATAATTTTCGTTTCCTCATGGTTTACTCTCTTTGTTTTGTTTGAATAGTTTTGAATTTTCTAACGAATGTTTTTTCGTCTGAGTTAATAAGTGCTTTATCACGTTAAAAATAAATAAAATCGTAAATAAATCAATGGATTTACGGGTTATTGTGTGTTAAAATTTGTTAACTATGAACGGGAACAGAGATTCCACGTCGAACAGCATCAAGTTTGCGCCTATGCCTATGTCGGCGTTGCTAGCAAATTTGAGGCCTTTGCAAGCCGTGGAGCCGGATACCCCGGACTCGAGTTTCACGACAGACGACAGCGACGATTCCTTCAGGGAAATAGCTACATTGAAGACACCGGTTCTAAAGAAAAACAAATCTTCAACACCACAATACAAAACCACAAAAACAATAAAAACTTTCGCCTCCGAAAGGAAAATAATTTCA
The DNA here is from genome assembly GCF_905333055.1 of Maniola jurtina. NCBI lineage: Eukaryota > Metazoa > Arthropoda > Insecta > Lepidoptera > Nymphalidae > Maniola > Maniola jurtina. The sequence continues at coordinate 11,383,641 of NC_060032.1, forward strand.
AATGACCAGAATAAAGAAAACTCTAGCCATACCAAGATTCCGCAGCAGGTTTTATTTACCAAAGATCGTGATGTATTATCAGTACAAAAGCAGATGAAACCTGCTCCGAATTCCGAAATTCAAAAACGTATGTTGATACCACAACAGAATAACTCACAACTGCCTATCAAACAGAGTAATTCAGTGCAAAAAAATACTCCAGAGGCAGCCAAAGTGCCAAATAGTAGTCAAAAGTTGAAAACAGGAACACCTATAATAAAGTCAGGTATACGGAAATTTACGCCAGGTTCGGGGCGACAGAGTCAGAAAAAAAAACCTTTATTGACTGTGATACCGAATAGGGACAAAGTTATACGTGAATTGTTTAGACAGAACCAACAAACAGATCCTATAGAACCCACTCCAGTTTCTAACTCTTTACCTGTCCCAGAGACTCCTTCAAATAAGCCTGTGCCTAAATCATATGCGGCCACCCCGTCCTATCCTCAAGGCATACCTAGCAGTATCCCTAACAACTCTAAAGTGTTATTCAAAACTACTAGCATTAAAGATAAAAAGTACATGTACATTAAAAAACTGGGGACTGGAGGCTCCAGTGAAGTCTATAAGGTAAGGAATTTTAAATCAATGCATATTGAATTTTAGCAGCAACTGTGTTGCTTATGCATCCATAAGGGTCTTCTTTAAAGAGTTATTTCCTCTGCTAAGGAGTTACTTAGAAAATATCAAGCCCAAATTAAGCTGCAATCTTTGGTTGCTTCGTGGATTTTTTATCTGAAATAACATTTAAGCCCGGACCTTCTTATAGCTTCTGCGACCATCACGAAGTACAATACAAATTAGTAATTGTCGAACAAACTATTCCTTATGGCCTTAAAATATGTTATGTCATGTATTAGTTTTACGAACATTAAACGGCCAAGCCGTCCTTTTTTACCAAGATGTAGGGTTTGTAGAATCAGAGCTTGTAAGTAGAGTGATTTGTTATTTATTGTTATAAATGTGATATAGTCAAGAACATTTAAAAGCTATATACTTTGGACTTGGGATAGGTCCCATGGCCAGCACAAATCTAAGCTCAGCTAGGGGCTTGGCTCTACTAGAGATCTCATAACTTTTTAACAGTGAAAACATTATGAACTTGTGAGTCTTGGCTACCTTTTTACATGAAATGTTTTTGGTGGGATACATTATTCACAATCTGAAAACAGCTATCCTTTTCTTATCTTAAACATTATTAACAAATGATTAAATTTTCCTATAAGGAATAGTGTGTAAATGATAGATAAGATTAAGTTTTAATCCTACAAACATTGTTTCACCAATAAAAAGGCAACATGCCCTCCAAATATATACAATATCTTTATGCTAAATTTCATTGAAATTGGTTAAGTATAAAAATATTGAAGCATCCTGAACTCGGCAGGAGTAACATGCGGTTTCAGTCTAAAAAAGAATGCACAATCAAATTTTGGATTTATGATATTAGTATGGGTTCACTGTTGATAGGTGCTAGAGGTTGGTACATCATGTGAGTATGCAGTCAAGTGTGTGTTCCTGGCCACGGACCAGGAGATGGCGCAGGGCTACATCAACGAAGTGAGGCTTCTGAGGGAGCTGCAGAACTCTGACCGAGTTATACGCCTCTATGACTAGTAAGTTATCTGTCAGTGTATGGTTGAGGTTGAGCTGTGACAGCCTAGTGGTAAGGTTTTGATTCTGGGCGTGAATCTCTAACTTTCATACTTGTGTGTTTTAACCAATTAATTATCACTTGCTTTTAACAGTGGAAGAAAATGTGAAGAAACCTGTATGCCTAAGAGTTTCCATAATGTTCTCAAAGATGTATTAATCTGTCAATCTAACAATCCCTTCTCATTCTGAGATGAGACCCACCATGTCCAGCAGTGAGCTGGCAATAGGTTGGATTATTTTTCAATGGACCTTTTTGATTCAAATTTTTAAAACACAAAACTAGATCTGCAACAAGCATATAATGTTTGCAGTGAGTACGACAGACAAAACCAGTTCCTCCGCGTCGTGTTAGAGGTTGGTGAGACTGACCTGGCGTCGTTTCTACGCGCGCGCGGTGCCGGCCTGCCACCCGCGCTCGTCTTACATTACTGGGAAGAAATGCTGCTCGCTGTCAACTACATACATGAACATGGTCAGATAATCCACACTAATAATGTTAATGTACTAAGTAATATAAAGACCCTTTGTAGTTAAATATTGTAGAAATTAAAATAGGCAATCTCAGTAATATTTTTATGCAGCTTTGGCTAAGATGTTGGACTCTAATTAGATTTTTCATCTCATTTACATTATATTATTATTATTCATTATCATCGTCATCAAAGCTATGCCTGTAGTTTGTTCATATGATCAAATCAGAAATGAGCAGACCCATAGGAGAATAAGAGTAACTGATATAGATAAACTGGTTGCAAAGCTGAAATAGTGATGGGCAGGGCACATAGTTTGAAAAACGTTAGGGTCTCATGTGCTAAAATGGCCATCTCGCACCGCAAAGCGTAACATAGAAAAATCCTCCACTGGGTGGAATGACAACAAATCAGTTGCAGGGAGAATGTGTGAAAATATACTAGAGACTTAGTCTAGCAGTCAGCGAATATTGTTGATAATGATGATGATGATGATGATCTTTCAATGTTTATTCATTAGGTGTAATCCATGCGGATCTGAAGCCTGCGAATTTCCTCCTGGTGTGTGGTCGTCTCAAGCTCATAGACTTCGGCATCGCATCAGCAATAAGCGGGGATGCGACGAGCGTGGTGCGCTCGCAAGCGGCCGGAACGTACTCCTACATCAGCCCTGAGGCGCTGATGGGTGGCGCCGGGGGCTACGGCAATAGTGCCAACATCAAGGTAAGCTTCACTTCAGAGTAGTGCCAACATTATGGTATCACAGTAGTTTGAACAACATTGTATGAAAAATTGCTACCATTGAACCTTATTTACCAATGAATTTCTTGTTTACTAATTTATTGTAAAATAGGAGCCAAATAAATTGATTAACAACTGGAAGTTAAAAATGAATGACCTCTTATTAAGCTGCAATAGAATATTTTAAAACTTTTTCCAGATGTAGAATTTAGAATGAAAAAAAAGAGTTCTTAATAATTATTTGCATAACAGCCAGTGTATTTATTATATGCGAGAACATTTTGAACTTTCACAAAAGGTTTCGAATTTGGTTTCTTTGTTTTGCCATCTTATTTTATAAATGGTCGAAAGTTATCAATGCTTTGATGAAGTTATAACAAGTTGTTTTATAAAGCCATGAAGTACCTAATCATTCTTAGTTAGGGCACATAACTGTATGTATAACATTTTATTTTCAGATCTCGTACCGCTCAGACGTATGGTCTCTGGGCTGTATTTTGTACAGCATGGTGTACGGGCGCACGCCGTTCGGCCACATCCCCAACCTCGCCAAGCTGGCCGCCATACTCGACCCCAACCACCGCATCGACTACCCGCCAACAGACCGTAAGTATATTTCAGCCATCAGTATATATTGTACGCGCATTTGCGTATATGATACAGAGCAGAAAGCTGAAGACTATACCCAGTCTGGGTGGTGTCACAGACAAAAAACTGGTCAAGTGCGAGTCGGGCTTGCACACAAAGAGTTCCGTACCATCCTACAAAAAATAACATTAATTATATTATTATTTTTATGATGTAACCACAAATTCAGTTTTCGGGTTTTTCCCTTTACTTGTGCTTGCTATAAGACCTACCTACCTGCCTTCATGATTATAGGTCAATGGGAAGTACCCTATACATTTATTGACAGCCACAACATACAGACAGACAACAAAGTGATCTACAGTAAATAAAAGTATGATCCAGTAAGAGGTACCCTAAAAATTATTAAGTAGAATTGTATTGTGTTTGTTCGAATTGAATAACTTTATTTTTTTTCATTAGTTCTTTTATTTACTCTTACCAGTCTTTTGACTGTTGTCGATTAATGTTTATTTCTCATCCACAGAGCTGCCAACATCACTAGTCTCAACCCTCAAGTGGTGTCTGACGTACAACGCGCGGTCGCGACCGAGCGTCAGAGAGTTACTGGCCGTCAAGCACTTGCCGCGAGCGCCTCTGCCGCAACCTTTGCTCGACCGACTGAAACCGCACGTTACTCAGGACGAGTTCAGGTTGCTACAGCAGGCTCAGATATAAACTCAGGAATATGAGAAACGGGACATTCCCTTGCCATTGAGGTATACATCTGACAATGCCAATTAACAAAATTTTGATCCTCAATTGAACATGCGCCTCGCTATGAAGGCACTTTTGACATTAGAATAGTAATGTGTTGATCGAAAAAAATATAGTCAAGTGCGAGCCACACCTATGTCTTCGTGAGTTGTAAATAGTAGTTGTTTTAAAAGTGTTATTATAATTTAAGACACTTTCCTTAGATAAATTATTTTACCTAATATATTTAATGAAATTCATGCATACTGAATACAGGGGTTTCTATAGTAATAGATTTATAATAATAGATGACTGACTTGACAAGGTACCTGCGGGGTGATCCGCTGACTCTGTGTCTAACACTGTTATGTATGATAGCCACCGAGCTCGTTTGACATTCGTGAGTTCTACTTTGCTGCTTCACTGAGAGATATTAAAATATTTTTTGTAGTTCTATGGATTACAAGTGTAAATTAAAAATTAATACCACCCCCGAAAAGTGAAGGTTACTGTAACTAGAAAAGAGCTGATAACTTTCAAACGGCTGAACCGATTTTCTTGGATTATAGCTAAGAACACTCTTGATCAAGCCACCTTACAACCAAAAAAAAAAAAAACTAAATTAAAATCGTTCATTAGTTTAGGAGCTACGATGCCACAGACACACATACACACGTCAAACTTATAACACCCCTCTTTTTGGGTCGGGGGTTAAAAAATAAATGTCAAATTAGCTTGGCGGCTATCTTTCAGTGTTAGACACTGAGTTAGCGAATCAGTAGGCTGAACAGTGGAATTTTACTTTCCAGTTTAACCATAAGATAGAATTCAATAGCAAAACACAAACACGAGCGCAGCGAATGCGATTTTTTTGCTTCAATACAGAAAAAATTTATAGCAATAGGGATACAAGCTCTGCCATAAAAATGCAGCAAAGACCTGCAATACGCTTTTAGCAAAAAAAAAAAAATGGTTTTTGTTAAAAACCAGCTAACACCAATAGTTTTAAAGTATGATGTAGTAGTAGGATAAAATTTCTTTTAATTTTGGTCTTATGTAACTACTTTTTGGGGCTAGCAACTTTTTAATATACAAGTGTAAATTAAAAATTTATAACACCCCGGACAAATAAAGGTTACAGTAATAACTAGAAAAGAGCTGATAACTTTCAAACGGCTGACCCGATTTTCTTGGATTATTATAGCTTCAAGAACACTCGATCAAACCACCTTTCAAACAAAAAAAAACCAAATTAAAATCGGTTTAAAGGAGCTACGATGCCACAGACAGATACACACGTCGAACTCATAACAACTCTTTTTGGGTCGTGGGTTAAAAAGGATAACAGTCATCGTCCATTGTGTCTATTCAGGAACTGTATATTAAATAATATCGTGCCTATAGTAAGTGCACCTTTTGTATATTTTACTTTATAGCCTGTGCAGACGAGGGATTATTGTCCTTGAAGGACAAAAATGGGTCACTAAGAACTAACAATACGACAAAACATAGTAGTAAAAGGAGGACTTTTGCCCTCGGCCGACAATAGTAACTCGTCTGCACAGGCCTTTAGACTTATTACTAGAAGTACTTTTTATAAATAAAAGACGATCGAAAATTAGTGATAAATATATTTATTAAAATGTTTATTGAGTAATACAAAAAATAAATAAAAATCTTAGTGTAAGCATATAACACATCGGTAAATTGTAAAGCTAATATAGTTATGTACTGAAATGTAATTATCGTAACCATTGATTAATATTAAATTCTAGAAATTTGCTAGAAACATCTGAGTTTTTATTAGCAATCCGTTTCTGGGAGCTTCGTATCCCTCTGCTAGTCAGAGAAAAGGAATTCACCCACACTGCACAGTTTACCCAATGGTAACATAGTTTACATTAGTGTAAAATATGAACGATTACTCCTTATTATTTGAGGCGTAACACACGTTCATCTAAACTAACGCACAGCTAAGGGATTTGTGAAGAAATGCAATAATCAGAAGATAAGATACACAATAATATCAGTCATGAAAAATGGAATTTGATTCAAAGTATCAAAAGCTTTATCCTAAATGCAATAGCCAACCGCGCAGTATCTAACATGAGAGCGTGATTGCGCAACTCAATTGCAATATCAGTTGTATATGGAAATAGGGGGAAAACGGTAGGTACATCAAAATTAGAAGATGAGTAGTAAATCTGGTACATCAAAGAAGTTTTACTTCAACCGCGTTGTATTTTCTCTTTGTTATCAGAAGTGGCATTTTGGATTCTTAACCGACTTTATTTCTGATTCTGAAAGCAATTACGCTACGAAGTTAGCACCTAGGTTGAGTAATCAAAACAAGACAAACACTGTTAAACGCGTTCAGCTCGATTTAATAAATTACAACATAAGAGCAAACCGATGTATTGACTTAATTTTCCCCCAGGTGTAGTCACAACAAATTAAAAACAGTATTGTTGTTGAAGCTTGATTTAATAATTTATAATATAAAGGTACAACTGCGCGGCGGCAGGACGCGAGCGGGGCATTAGTTCTGGAAGAGCGTGCGCGTGAAGTCTATGTAGTCGAGCGCGTTGGGGATGGCGCGCTCCGACTTGGGCTCCACGTAGGGCTTCATGCGCGCCACGCAATAGTCCGCCATCTCCTTCGTGAGGTTCTGTGGGGGAAAAATAACAGATGTGCAATTCACACGCGGTAGATGTGAAACCCTCAGAAAACTAAACTTCGAGAGAATGATACGACTGCAGAGTATCAGGCGGGTAGGATAATTGCAGGGTTTATCTGCTATAACAATGTAACCAAGTTTAAAGTTATTTTATTTTACGGCTCACTACTGACCACGAGATATCTTTGAAGATCCGAAAGTTGGCTTGCAATAATTGTAATTTTTGGGTTTCACAAAAGTTTTACTTAAAAATCTGTCTGTTCCTACATCACGCAAGATTTACTGAACAAATTGTTGTTTTATAAAGTGCATAATATTTAGTTTCATTTGGAGCTACATTATTGGGTCAGATTTGATTGGGAGGAGATACTCACTGCGTATAGTTCGTCCTTGGTGACATAGGCGCGGTCTTGGTGAGCAGTAATGGCTCGGAACGCATTTTCGATCTCCTCGGACGAGTGCACGTTCTCCGTCTCCTTGCTGATCATGAACGCCATGTACTCTTGCAGAGACACTTGACCGTCGCGGTTCGGGTCGACCACGTCTGCAAAAATACCACTCCCTGTATTGGGCTCTCAAGAATTCAAAATTTGTGTAAACTAAAACGATAAGTTTTAATGTTTTATTTAAATACTATTTATTTTACTCGGCACATGCTTGAACACAATCACACTTGATAAAAAATGACGATGTGGCGTAATATGGGATGCACGCCTGGAAGATGCCAATTCACTGTTATACCCCGATTATTTCTCTGGGAACAGATCTCGACACAACAAACACATCTATTCCAAAGTCGCATGAGGATGATAAAATTCGTACGGGTAGATGGAATAGGGCCATACGAGGTGGAAATTCACCCGGCGTTTTGCGGTAAGGTGGTAAAAATGTGAAAAGGGAACAAGATGGAAAAATTCCTGAGTGCACGACTGAATGGTGGTTGAGGCTGCGCGATCCGGGTCGAAGCTCCTTCAGGGGATGGAATATCATATATGTACTCACTGAGTATAGCCTCGAACTCGGGGTCGGGTTGTCCCTCCTCGACCATGGGCAGGTCGTACCCGAGCGCGCGCAGACACGACTTGAACTCGTGGTGGTTGAGGCGTCCTGAGCGATCCTTGTCAAAGTGCTTGAACATCATCGAGAACTCCTTCAGCGCGTCCTCGCTTACGCCTGCACAAAAGAACATGTTTTTATTTCATCTGTTATAAATATATTTAGTGCGTGATATAGAAAGTATATAGGCATGTCGATCCACAGATATTATAATAAATACAAGTAAGATTGTAGTAATACAATAATAGTACTATTAAAGAAAAAATACGTCAAAGTTTTTGGAATAGATAATAATAATAATATATTACTGACCGGAGTGGTTCCTGGCCTGGATCTGCTGCTCCAGGTTATGCTGCATGCGCATGGAGAGCTGGTCGAGCTGGTCCCACTGCTGGGCCAGGCCCACGGTGCTGTGCTCCGTGTAGCGGTTGTCCAGGATCAAGTGCTCCTCCAGTGCAGCGCCTGGGATAAAGTTTATCTTAGCATACTGATTATATTGTTATATAAGAAAATATTTATTGACTCTTGTCAACGGCAATTCTCGGTGAAGGACTAAAGGTTCTCTTGAACCTTTAGTCCTTCATCGAGAATTGTCGTATCTATGGTCTTTAAAATTGAAAACTTCCAGGCGGAAAATAATAACCAGCAGCTCTTCATCTTATATTATGATTATTTATCTGTCAAGCTAGAACAGTTTCATCTCAACATACTCTTACATACATATTTTGGCATATTTGACATTGTGGTTGATTTTGTTAAACACAATCTCTAAACTAAACAAATTAGCAAGTTTAAATCTAATGCTATCCCGTTCATAATGCTGCCTACGGAAAACGATGGCTTAACCGTTTTAACCGTATAGTCGGAGCAAAATCAAACATTAGAAACTCACCTAGTTCCTCCAGACGACGAAGGTCGGAGCGGCGCGCGCGCACCTCGGTGGCCCGTTGGCGGAGCGTGGCCAGCTGAGCTTCCAGAGACCCGGTTCCCTCCATCATGGATGTGCTATATGAGAACAATTATTACTTCAAACCACACCCTACAACTAATTATTAGAAATCCTGTTGGAACTCTCTTTGATTTTCCGGGATAAAAGTATCCTATGTCACTCTCGAGGTCTTTCTATACCCATGCCAAAATCACGTCAATCCGTGGCTCTTTTGCGAGCATTTTGCGACAAATAAACACACTTTCGCATCTATACTAATAAATAAAATTGAGTGTCTGTCTGTAATTTCGAAATAACTACTTCATATTAAGCTCATATGAGCTTAACCATATGGTTATTTGAACGATACCAAACTGAATCACACGTTTTCAAAATTTTGTCTGTCTGTTTTCTATTTGTTTAATATTAGTACCTTTGAGTTTTAATGAACAACATCAAAATACAAAAACACAACATCCGAAAACAACATTTATGATTAGCACAACACATAAATTTTTCTTAACGACAAAAACTTTACACCAACTAAAATTAGAATGAAGTCTTCCAAAAATTCCTTGCATTCTTTTTCTTACATCTCGTAATGTTTTGATGTGTTGTACCTAATGATTTATTTAAATGGCGTTTTGGTATGTGAAATTGAAATTAGTAATATATAGGATAAATTAACTTAAAATACATATTTTTAATATTTACAAGTGTTTAATCCTTATGCAACGCAACGATTTAGTAAAATTATTCGGAACACCGACTTACGTAATGCGATAAAAAAAATTTTACTTGGCCAAAATGTTATGAGTATATGGGGCCCTTCTCTTAACCTTTGTGGAAACGATTGTGATACGAGGGCGGTAAGTAGGTTATTACAAACGAGCTGACGTTTGTAAGTCCAGCCGCAGGCGAGGGTTTACCATCGACACGAGGTCCTTGAAGTTTTTACACATACTAAAATCGCCCAACGCGCCTAAAGAAATTTTCACTTCAAGAATTGTTTAAGGGGCGATAATTCGATTTTTAGTGTAATATGAGAAATCACCACTGTCTTGAACATTTTGACCAAGCGAGCGAAGCACCCAACTGAACATTGTTTAGTAGTAAGGTAGTATACACGCATCATTAGGTTACGTTACCCGTCCCAGCCTAGCAGCCGGTACCTGCGCATCAATCTCATGTTGAAACACTCTGAATATACCAACTAAAACTAAACTGCTATAAATAAAACTGTGCAAAAGCATGGATTTGGCTCGCTCCAGCCATGCACGGGGCTGCAATTATTATTCAATTTACAATAATATTGAACATTTAAAAAGAGCAACCACCGAGTTTCTTACTGGTTTTTCTCACAAAGCAGTAGTAAATTATTTTGACGATTCAAAAGCACTTTTTGCTAACCATTTTAAATTTTATCATTTATATATTCTAAAACAGCACGTCAAATTTTATGACGTCTCCCATACCTCTGCGCGCGTTTAATTAGACAAAAGGTTGCTAATTTGACCAGTTGGCACAATCTTTATTATACTGGCGCTGATTCGAAGCAAAAACGAAACAGGATATTTTGGTTCTGTCTTTTAAATTACTACTTACAACAGATAGTAATTAAAAGTATATAACAAAATGATTTCTGAAAAGTGCAATCTGCAATTGCCAATTTATTTTAGTTGTTCCCACTTAAAGATAAAAATATGAGCCAGTAGATTTGAGTTTGCAGATTTCGACAACATTGATAAACAAGCTTGAGAACTGAATAAAATAGGTAATAAAACAAGTAACTTTAGATTTATTGTCCTCTGTCTATACGTATTTACGTAAATAAATTTCGAGTACCGAAAGTGTTTCAACACTCGAAATATACTAACGTTTCGGCATTGTCAAGATGAACAAACTCGTACTAAGGATACAGTATAGTTGAAATGTTTGAATACATACCGCGTCTCGGTGAGCCACTGGTGGAAGGCGTTGGCGTGTTTGGCAAACTCCTTGCGCAGTTTGTCGTTCTCCTCTTGTCGCTGAGCCTCCTTTGTTAGCTCCACGTCGCGCTCCGCTGGTCATTACAAGTCGAATATTAGCGGGTGAATAGAGCGAGGGACATAAAAGCGGTGGTAATTTGAAATAAAACTTTTTAGGCGCGACATGAATCATCATCATCGTCATAATCCATTGCAGGCCTTCTCTGGCGTGATAGTTAAGACGGCAATAAGTTAAAAAATCGGAGAAACATGGGTTCTGTAACAGTGTACAAGAAAGAACACTTTAATTTTTTACAACATGGCGCCATTTTGACAATTTTGAAACCATATATTACGGTTCACAAGATACAGCCCGCTGACAGACAGACGGACGGTTAGATGGATGGACAGCAGAGGCTTAGTAATAGGGTCCCGTTGGCACCCTTCTGGTACGGAACCCTAAAAGGCAGTTTCAAGAAAACGGCGTTCAGTTTTGTTCCAATATTTGTGTTTGTAAAAAACTATAGACTCGAATAGTAGTGTGTTGCATAGTCCCCAAACGTCTGTAAAAAGCTTTGTTTTAGAAATATGTTACCTATGATCTTGCGTAGGTTGCGCCAGGTCTCCTCGAGGGCTTCCATGGTGAACCAGGTGTAAGGGTTGGCACCCACGTTAAACGACTTGATCTGCGCGTCCAGAGCCGCCAGAGCTTCGAAGTCGCTTTGTGCTGACGATAGCGATGCCTGCAAGTGAGCGATCACCATTAGGTCAGCAATGATCTCATATAGAGGAAGCCATACATTGAGGGATGCTACACCATCGATATTGTTGTGTTAAGCAAAATAACAATTTTATTTATAAAATAACCTGTTTCATATTGATTCTTAAGTTGAAATCTCACCTGGAATTGTGCGTGTGCATCTCTCAACGCCCTGATCTCTTCGATGGAGTTGCACCGCACGGGGTCCGTGAGGTCCTCTTCAGCGTTTTCGAACCACGAGTTGAATGCAGACGCCTGGAAGTTTAGTAAGTTATTTCGTGAGTAAAGTACAAGTGTAAAAGAGGAAAGTTAGGTGACAAAATCCTACTTTGTCCGTGAAAAGTTCTTACCTTCTTGGCAAAGGTTAGGTACAGCTCCTCGATCTGGCGGAACTGGTCTTGCAGCTGCAGCAGGCGCTGTTTGCGCGCGGCCGAATCGGCCAGTAGGCGCTGCCAGCGTGCGATGACGTCACCGTGACGCCGAGAAATGGCGGCACTCTGTTCGTGCCCCGCAGCCACTAGCTGCTCTTTGAGTGCTGTTATGTTCTGGATACCCTCGTGTTCGAATGCTGCCAGACCTATATCCCAAATAATGCATTAATACCAAATCTAATTTTAAGACCAAGCCAAGTCCATATCAATACCAGACGTTGTGTCACAAATGACAGTTTATTCCTGCGTTGCTAGAGGTGCAAAGGCTTTAATGCTCAAAGTAAACAAGATGGCATAAAATTATGACGGAAAAGTACTAGACTAACCAGCATCGAAAGTATCCTGCTTGGTGAGAAGCGTCTGTACGGTGGACAGATCGCGGCCGAACTCGTCGGAACGAACATGGGTCTCCTTGTCGGCGATCCAGGATTCTACCACATCGGCCTTCCATAGCAGTTGCAGGTACGCCGAGTTGTCCACCAGAGCGGCCTTGCGACGAGCAGCCAAAGATGTTAGCTTCTCAAGTTTTGCCTAAAGAATGGATTGAATCAGTTAAAAAAATGTTAAACTTACAATCTTTGATATATTGCCTTAGTTATATTAAGTATTTTTCTGAACATAATTAATTCCAAAAGCTTTAAAAAATTTCGTGTTTTTATATAATGAGGAATTTAGATTAAAACACATATGTTTTTTTATCTCCCTAGCGTTAAGGTTGCCTGGAAGAGATCGCTATTTAGTGATAAGTCCGCCTTTTTGTACTTACATTTTAACTTTTGTTTTTGTTACCTGTTTTGTGGTGCAATAAAGTTTATACATACATACATTGAAACAAGTTATATTGTATATTAATACACAAATAAAAAGCTTCCAATGTCGCAAAGTTTTGTATACCTGTAGTCCGTGCAAGCGGTGCGCAAGCGCCTCGGAATGCAAGTTGCCGGCGGCCAGCAAGCGCTCGCCCTCGGCAGTTAGATCGCGAACCCTTTCGCCGCGGGCCGCCAACTCGGCTTCCAGAGCCTCGTGCTTCTTCAGTAGCCCTTGTACTGCGGCCATGCTGTCGCCACACTCGCTGACTACTACCAGTTGCTGTTTCTCACTGTGAAATCACATGTTCCATTAAATATAAAGATACAAAAAGAAAAGTCCTAACTTGCTGACTGACTCATCAACGCTACTTGAACCTAGAAAGCAGAAATTTTCCAGTTGTTCCCTTAGACCCAAAAAATTTATGACAACTCACTGCTCAGTTAATATTTTGTGCTTTTGAGGTTCTGCGTGTCAGAATTTGCATATTATATTACTTTCTAACTGTTTGACGAAATTGTGCAAGGACATAGAATTTGTGAAAACTTTTACCAATGGATTTGGGTGATAATTTTTCTGATTAAAATTACAGATGTCTGTATTTGCATGGTTATGTGAATGTATTTTCATCTTTTAAGATAAAAACATTCACATAATATTGTTCTTGGGCTGCAAATACTCAAAACATTGTAGTCATGTTATATGGCCATACCTAATCCAAGCCTCCTCCTCATCAAGCTTAGCAAGGAACTGCTGGTAAGCCAAAGACTGCTGCAACTTAGCTCCTCGCTCCGCTGCCAGCGCTTGTAGCGCTTCCCACGCCTGTGCTAAAGCACGGAGGCGTTGCTCGATCTCGGCCACGCCCACGTTGCTCACATCCTGAGAGGACAAGTCGTAGTCAAATAATTGAAAAACATAACTGTCCTGCCAAAAAACGAACTAAAAAATTACATTTCAAAATGGCGCCATGCAGTCACCCTGTAGACTTTTTCAAAAATTATACTAGTTTCACTCTGGATGATGTAAGGATTCCAACGATACTACATACATCATAATCTGTTCGAGTGTTTAGAAATATAAAGAAACTTACATAATGTACACTCACCCTGAAAACATTAGACTCTTTTGTGGGAAATTATGTAATATAAATAAATAATATTTTTAAATAGAAATAGTATTTTTTTAAAAATGCATATTGCTCTAGCACCAATTTTGCACGCGGTAGCAAAAAGATAACGCTTTTTATTACGAGGCATACAGCTTTATGCTAAGCTGGAAACATTTTTCCATATACGACAAAGAGTGAGAGTGGTGGAGGCACCAGGGTAACTAATATAATTTAAAAGTATTGCATCGCGTGGCTCACTTATGTAAATAAATATATTTCCTTCTTTCTACTTTTATGTCTTTGGTGTAAAGGCAACCACGTACGAATATGTTGCTGCGCTAAAGGTAAAATATATGGAAAGGGGAATGTGTCGAACTGCTACGAGGAGCTATTAAAAGAAAACAAAACTTAAAGAAATGTCATAAAAGGACGTACCTTCAACTTTTCGCCAGCTTCTTGCACGGCTTGTACCGCGGGTTCGTGACTCGCCAACTCGGCTTCCAAGCGCTTGTGCTTCTTTAGCAAGTTCTGCACGCCGGTCAAGTCACGCCCGTAGTCGTCTGATGCTACTAGGAGTTTCTTTTCCCTAAACAAAAGCAATTCATTTATTGAAGTATGTTAGAACTTAGAAGTGAAGTTTTTAGGAATTTTATTTGTTATTGCCTGAGCAGCCCAGTTAACAATCGATTAGAATTGTTTTACTAGCTAATGCCCGCGATTTCATTTGCGTGGATATAGGTTCTTTAAAAATCCCGTAGAGACTCTTTAATTTTCCGAGATAAAAAGCCTATATGTTAATCCAGGGTATAATCTATTTCCATTCTCAGCCAAATCAGACCTCCTGGTAAGTGATGATGCAGCCTAAGATGGAGCACGCTAGCCTAGAAGATGCCTATTCACCCTTCACTAGAAGGTATCTATATTAAAAGTGGAGGTGTAAAACTGATGCCAGAAGATGCCTTTCGGCGAGAAAGAGATCACTCACTTGATCCAAGACTCCTCATCAGCGATATCCCTGAAGAACTGATGGAGGGTGTTAGCTTCGTGAAGCCGGGCGCGCCTGTGCGCCGCCAGGTTGCGAACTCGCTCGAACCGCTCATTGATGGCGGAACGACGTGCGCCGATGCCCGCGCTGTCGAACTGACCCGACGATACCAGGGCATCCGCTTGAGCGTTCATGTCTATATGACAAAATACACACATTAAATTAAATCCTTAAAAAAAGGAACGTCAATGCAGTTTTTACGGATTATTTCAAATGAGAATATAATAAGGCCGCCTTTGCATGTAAAGTTCCTATTCCTAGCCTTTGGTTTTTCCTCTGTATACTTTATATTTGTGCGCAATAAAAAAATTTCGCTTCCATCTTAGATTGCATCATCACTTACCATCAGGTGAGATCACAGTCAAGGGCTAATTAATAAATAAACAAATGGTTTGTAACTTCCTATACCATTAGAGACTAAAATTTGAATTCATAAAATAGAAAAAAATCATAATAACATAAACATAAAACATACCATTGATCCTGTCTTCATGAGCCTGAATATCAGCTTCAACAAGTTGATGCTTCTTCATAAGATTCTGCACTGAGGCCAAATCTTTTCCAGAATCTTCCGAAGTGAGGAGGCTTTCAACCTGTTACGAGAAAACAATAAGCCTTTACTATTTTATTTTATAATTCTTTAAAAAAGTTGTAAAATATCTTTTTGCTATCTTCTATAATCAGTTTCTGGCATTTCTGGCATCTTTTGTATTTTCTTACCTCTCCAAGCCAGAAATCGAGATCCTTGACAGCGGCGATGTATGTGCGTTGTTTGTTGGCCTCCTTCAACTTCAGGGATTTCTCAGTGGTCTTCTGCGTGAGGAACTCCCACTGATCGGCGATCGATGCCAGGCGGGCCTGAACACAAAAACGTTTGACTATATAATAAATGCAAAATCTGATTACTAAACAAACTTAATACATATAACACGAATGAAATGTACGCTTTAAAAAAAACCCGATAGACCTTTATAAAGTTTTTAACAATACCAAAATTATTGTAAAATACGTTACGCAACCGCAGCCACCACAATAATTGATTTTAATTTTATAGAATGCTCGATTCCATTCTAAGTACTAACTAAAGTCGACTAGTCGTCCAGCGACTCAGCTGCACTTCATTTTGTCTATAGCATTGCACTTCGTACGCCATGTCCACTTATTCACCCTAATATTCCTAACGCATTAATATGACAATATTGGAGCAAAATTCCGCGCGTGTATTTTCACTCGCATAATTTCGCTATTTTTCCGTGACCTTTTATAACGTTTTTTGTTTTCTCCAGGAATAGTGTTGGTACATTACCTGTACGGCGTCTTCGCTGCCGCTGCACTGGCCGCGCTGTACGAGGTTTCCTCCCATGGCCAGTACTGACTGTATGCGTTCTGTGTTCGCGGCGAGCTCGGCCTCGAACGCTTGGTGCTTTTGGTGCTTGGATTGGATGTTGGCCGGGTCCTAGCGGAAAACATAATAAATTACAATTCATCTATTTATCTAAAGGAAAAAGGAGCTATGTTTTTCTTTTATTTTGGCTAACTAAGTTCAATAAAGTATGTGCACAGCAAAAGTTAAGTTCATTCATATTCATTGGATGTCTAGCAGATTGTAAATCATTGTACACAAATTCCCAAATATGTAACATACTAGAATCTGGATGATGCCAGCGATATTATCCCCGTGGATTAAGGTTTTTCATAATACTGAATTTTTAAGTTTCATAATACCGAACTGTGTGAAAACGATTGCAGTCTGGGATTGAACATATTTCTAGAAGATACTTGTTAATTTTAAAGATACTCAGTTTACAAAGGGGTGTGAGAAAGGTGTACACTTTAGCAGTGCAAAGGAAAGAGATAGTAATACTTTTACAGAATATACACGAACCTTGTAGCTCTCTTCGGTAGCGAGCTGCAACTTCTCGGCGATCCAGTTCTCCATTTCGTCGGCGTCGCGCGAGAATTGCTGCAGGGTTTGTTCGTCGCCCAATCTACATTGAAATAATACTTCAAAATAATATAGGATTTTCCGGGATAAAAAGTAGTCTATGTCACTCTACAGATCTTTAATAATAAACTTAACTACTGTAATACCCATGCAAAAAATCAAGTCGATACGTTGCGCCGTTGCAACGTGATTAAAGCACAAACCAATAAGTTAACAAAATAACACACGTTCGGATTTATAATATGTTTAGTGACTAGTGAGATAGTGATATTAGTGATAAAATGATGCCTAATGTGCTCTTCGAGGCGCGGGGGTAACGAAAGTGCCAAATTCGGACTTCCAACTTGGTCATTCATTTAGCTACCGACTTGGGTAAACGTTTGGTATGCGTTGTCACTACCACCCACACACACACACACGCACGCACGCAAGCACGCACGCACGCACGCACGCACGCACACACACACACACACACCACACACACACCACACACACACACACACCACACACACACACACCACCACACACACCACGCCACACGTTCTTCAAATATGATATCAAGCTATTATATTGATATACCTGGATCGTTTCTCGATGAGCGCCTCCTTGAGATGTCGCCAGCGGTCGAGCACTTGTTTGCGTTTCTTGTCGATAGGATCCGCCGCGTAGTGGTCCGACGCGATCAATTGATCTGCCAAAGTTTGTAGCTGCGCGATCTTTTCTTCCTGCACAATAAAATAGAAAATTGTTCACTAAAATATTCCAATATATTTCAAGAATAAATAAATCCCGTTCTTAGATTAATGCAATGAATTTTCCATAACCTTGTATGGGTGTGCTAAACTGGGGAATCCTTCGTGGAAAAGGGAAAACCCACATTCGTTGTGTCCAGTTTGGACATTCCCTGTATGGGTTATGTTGGTTATTTTTCTACTTATTTTACTGTCTAAAAGTATAATTTTTTTACAGATAAAATTGATCTCTATAAGCTTAACAAAAGTTCTTATCACTAGTTTCTAAGTACAAGTTTTATTTTAAAAACACATCCAAATTCTGGTTTTGTAACATTCTTTGATTTGCCCCTGTACCAAAAACATTCTAGTTGTAGTCTGTTCCAAAGTTGAACTCACATGCGCGTTGATGGCCTTGTCAAAGTCCTCGTGCTTCTTGATGAGCTGTTCGACGTTGTCGGCCGCATCGGGCGTGTCGACGGCGGGCGCGAGGAAGGCCTCTCGGGCGCCCATCCACGCCTCAGCCTGCTCGCAGTCGCGGTAGAACAACTGTAGTTCCAGATTCTGGTCCAGCTTCATACGCCGCGCTACCCACGCCCTGGACAAAAAGACGTATATTAATGACTAGTCTATTCCCGCGACTTCGTTCGCGTGGATTATGCAAATTTCTAACTTTTATTTTACCCTTCTAGGCGTTGAATTTTCAAAAATCCTTTCTTAGCGGATGTCTACGTCGTAATAGCTATCTGCATGCCAAATTTTAGCCTAACCCGTCCAGTAATTTGAGCTATGTGTTGACGGATCAGTCGGTTAGTAAACCAGTCTTTTCCCCTTTTATATATTCTCCTAACTGAAGCTTGGGAAACTGAATCATGAAATATGGACATAATGATATAAATCCTAAATAATGACAATGAAATTTACTTCTCGAGGTCTTGGCGTGCGTCAGCCATGGCGTTGAGCTTGTCCTGTATGTCGAGGCTTGCGTAATGTCCTCCCTGCAATAACTGCTGTCCAAACAGTTCTAATGCTTGGAATGTGCCTGCGCGCGCATCCATCTCCGTACGGTGTTCCTGTGTGAGAATGATGTATTCGTTATTTTGTCTAAAAATGTTGGACTACCCACGAATTATTGTTAATCGTAGTAAAACATACAATAGCGTAGTGTTACTTGGTCTGCCAGAAATTAGTCACAAGTAGCTGCATCTCTACTGACGCCCCACTCGATCTGTTGCTCGCTTTCGCTAGGCCGGACTTACTTGGTCAATCTTCTCTTTTGTGAGAGTAATAAGAGTTTACGCGATAGAAACAGCAGCGTTTATTTTTTGGACCGTAGCGTTGTGCTAGTTGAATTGCACTTTATTACGTCAAAACTGTGATAGCCTAGTGGTTAGGACGTCCGCCTCCTAATCGGAGGTCGGGGGTTCGATGCCGGGGCTCAAATTTTTAGGAGTTATGTGCGTTTTTAGTGATTAAATATCACTTGCCTAAACGATGAAGGAAAACATCGTGAGAAAACGTGCATGGATGAGAGTTCTCCATAATCTTCTCAAAGGTGTGTGAAGTCACCAATCTGCACTTAGCCAGCATGGGATACTAAGGCCAAAACCCTTCTCACTCTGAGGGGAGACCCGTGCTCTTTAGTGAGCCAGCGATGGGTTGATCATGACGTCATAACTAGTCGCTATTTTTTAGACGTCTTTGCGGAGCGAGCTTTCCGAACTTCGGAAATGGTACTATTACGTATTCTGTGCTATTATTATCTCAATCACTCGCTAGCACTTGTGCATTGGCCGACCAAGTAAGATTGCGCAAATTGTACCAAGTATGGATGTTAGTATTTTAATTATGAATATTTCCTGACCATTTTATGTTTATAAAGTGCTACTCATTGAATAAGTAATCATGAACCCCCTGAATTTTTTTTGATTTGTGATTTAAATGTTGTGTTGAGCGGTTTAAAAATTGTGCACTTTTGTGGCCACTATTACCTAAGCCGCCAATCTTTCTAAAGTCATCCCATCTAACGGAAAAAATTGTGTGTGTAACCCTTGCGCGCCGTTGAAGTAAAAACTAAGCGCACAGTGATTCCATTTTTGAAATTGAATTAACAAAAGGTTTTTATCTTATCAGGAATTAGTTAACAGAACAAGAACAGAGTTTTAATCTATGTTACCAACTACTTGTTACTTTAAATCATCTCGATAAACGATGACGGCCTCAAAACAGCTGTTCTGTTTAGCTATTTTAGCGTTGTTTTAGAGTTGCTCTAGAGTCGCGTCTGAAGAGGTTTTACTTCAAAAATATATTTCTTGCTCAAATATAATATCTCCGAGAAAATGGAGGTGTTGCGACACTCACATGTAAACTAAAATAATTGGTTAGGCAAAAAGATTTTGAAAATTAAATAGACCCTCGATAAAAATCAATGCAATTGAAATAAATTTGAAAAGCCTTTGTAAATATAACACTGACTTCTAACTCCAAAAGCGAAGGACACAATAAATCACACGGAAAAAAGAGTAAATTCAGCCTCCATAGAAATAGTTTAACAATCAAAAACACATCGACTGCAATTTTTTAGGTGGCTTTCATTAGTTCAAAAATTAAAATATTAATTCCCAAATAATAACTTAGGTATCCTATGTAAGTTTTAATTATAATTTCTACCATTTTAGTAGGATTACAAGAATTGAAATACAGTAATTATTTGGTTTTTGTTAGAAGAGAGAAAATACCAAATAGGGCGCGAAAAACGCAAGTGTTTCTACGGTAAAGGACCATGTCACGTTAACATCAGAGTAAATTGTGTACCAAGTTGATTAACGCCAGAATTTTTTCTGTAACATCGTCGGTGGCATCGTTGTTAAACTTTGATAAAGTATGCCACCTTTATAATACGATAGTCACATACAAAATCTGACAGAAGTATCGCTTTCACCTTATTTTGTTTGGAGCTGAACCAAAAAAATAGCTTATGTACTTGAGCTGATATTTTCATGGAAACTTTGACGACGGTAAACTCATTTCGTACTTATCATCTTTATATCTAAGATCAATCTGAATAAGTGTTTTACAATGCTTTTTTAAGCACTAACATACTTTTTTTTTGGTTCAGAATACACCAACAAAATAAAATTCGAAGAGACATTTTCCTGTCAGATTTTTTAAGTGATTTCGTAAACTTTATCTGAGATATAGGCCTCGGCACGGATCTAAAGACACGACTTTGAATGCACAGAGCTTTCGGGTTTTAATGGCGAGGCGTGATGGACGCAGCGTCCTGATTGGGTGGCTGTCATATCACGTCATACTGTGTCGCGCACTGGTTACCGCGGGTTAATTTAGCCTGCCCCGTACACACCAATATTGCGACGCGTGGACGAACGTATGCGTGCACCAGAATACCTATAATTTTTTCGTTCATGCCTCTAGATCTGTTCCGGTACCTTATACCAAGGGTCAAAATAGGGGAATGTTAGAGTGGCACGGCCCTGAAAAAAGGAATTGCACAACAGCCAAGTGTGATACTCCGTACAGCACACATGCGTGCGTCTGACCTGCGGCAGAATGCCGTACCGCGCGTCTATCTCCAAGCGCTGGCTCTAGAAACATTACAACACACGGAGATTTACTTCTGCTCCTCGGGGGCTAGCACGGAAGTTGTGATTATCACATTGCAATCATTGCAATCATAGTGATTGGCCGAATTCATGACGGTCTATGCATTCCAGCCGATAGAGTGTGGCTCATTCAGTTATACACAATGTTCAAACTAAAATAAAAAATTTAAATGTATTGCTATCCTTTTCGTAATACTCTTTGCAGAAATGGATAGCACTAGATCAAGATCTGACAATTATTAAGTTTAGTGTAGACTTGTAGAGATACAACAAAATTATCCACATTGTCAGCCAATCAGAGGCTACTGCGATCCTCACACTGTAGGTGTCAAACTTTAGTGCTAGGTGTATTTTTATTCATTTTTGATAAGTTGAACGAATCAATCCAACATAATTATGATATTGGTTTGAATTCATTTTCATTCAAGTGTTGAATACCTATATTTTGATTCCGATAAAGTAATTTAAATTCACGTTCATAGAAACTTATTTTAAAGATAAAATCATCCATTTTACAATGGTCAACGCAGATCTTTTAACACAGTAATATTTTGTCTTGTGTTTTTATCTTGTTGTTTATAAGTAACCTAAGGGTTTTACGGGTCATTACGAATATCGCACTAACCTGGTGTCGTTCGAGAAGAGCCTCGGCGCCGGTGACGTCGTTGGCGAGTTCCTCCGAGCTCACGAGAGCCATCATTGAGTTGATCCAGGCCATCAGATCGCGGTAGTCCGATAAGAATCTAAAAATAAACAAATTTCGAATAGAAATTCTCAAGTCAAACCTTAAGAAGTTTCACTTCATAATTAAAGACGTACCTTTGCAGGTCATAGGAGTCCAGAAGTTTCTCCTTGCGAGCGTTGGCGCGCGCCTGCAGCTGTTGCCAGGCTTCGTTGATCTCGCGCTGCTTACTGTAAGTGGCATCAGCCGAGTCCCCGTGAGTGGCCATCAGTCGGTTCGCTGTATCGTCGAGTTGTCGGATTTTATCGCCTAGTGCTGCCAA
The DNA here is from genome assembly GCF_905333055.1 of Maniola jurtina. Taxonomy (NCBI): domain Eukaryota; kingdom Metazoa; phylum Arthropoda; class Insecta; order Lepidoptera; family Nymphalidae; genus Maniola; species Maniola jurtina. The sequence continues at coordinate 11,405,952 of NC_060032.1, forward strand.
GTCGCGTTCTAGACCTTCGTGCTTTCCTATTGACATGAATTGCGAATATCAGCTCATGGGAATTTTTTTTCGTAAATCAAGTTTAAAAAGAGTTTTGCCAAAATTTACACATCTCTTAATCTTCTTGTACTTACCCGTAATTTCAAACCCTCACCATAACAAATTAATATGTTTTTACCATCATCTTAATTGTGAAGTAGTAAAAGTCTACTTTCTTAATAAAAGTCACTTTGATAATGACCTAAATCCTTAATATACAAATCTAATTTTTTTCATTGGCAGACTGGTAGACGAAATGTAAAACCCAAGTAGAATTGTCATGACTTCCTGACTATGATTGACAGGCTAGATAAAAGTTATGATAGAATAATTCAGGTACTTTACCCTCCGTAGTCAGTTAAAAATAAAGATTACTCACGTTGCAGAGTCTGCACGGAGCGAAGGTCGCGTCCAAGGTCATCAGTAGCAAGAGCAGCTTCCTTCTCAGCGATCCAGTCCTTGGTTTCGTCCACGTCACGGTGGAACCTCTGCACCTCGTGAGCGGAACCCAGTTGGGCAGCTCTTTCAGATGTTAGTTGTTGCAGCGAAGTCCATTTGGAGTTCAGTTCCTGGAAACAGAATTATTTTGGTTCTTTTTTTTATTCATAGTGTTTATGGCCTAGTATTTTAATAAAGAACATTTCGATTGAACTGGCACTATGATTAACACTGATCTCTCTTTTTTTTCTACTGAGCAATCCAAAAATGCTCTTTTATGAGCACAATCCTCTCTTAAAGGTCGAGGAAGCGGAGTGTCGTTTATTGAATTTCTCCAATTACAGTGCTACCAGTTCTTGCATAAAAAGACCTTAAATATTGTCAACAGGAGTGTTAAGTCTCGGACACACACCTGCATCTGTGTCTTGATCTTGAGCGCGGCTTCGGTTTGGCCCACGGTCATGAGCTGGACGGCAATCTCGTTCATCTCGGCGAGGCGCACTTCGTTGGCGCGCAGGTCGTTCTGGAAGTCGTCGAACTTCTTCTGCATCACCTCCACCTGCTCCAGGTCTTCGCCCACATCCTGTACTTGGGCGTGCATCTCCTGCGAACAAAGGTTAGTCTTTAATCTAGGATTGCGACTATTTTTAAGGTTAGTCTTTAATCTAGGATTGCGACTATTTTTAGACAGAGTTATGTCTCTGACATAAATCCATCTCCCAGTAAAAGTACACTCTATAGATCTCTAACACTCTACTTTTCGCCACGTTATGTCACTGTTAAGATGATGGAGCTCAACAGAAATTTTATGTCATGAAAAAGGATCTGATACCTTTAGATAGCGCGATTATATCTTGTTTAGTGGTATTCTCACAAGACTTTTAGCGAGACTTCTATAATCTGTCAAATAAATAGACAAGAGCGAGAAAGAAAATACAAATAGCATTAGTATAGTAGTAGTATATTAGTACACTCTCTTTTGAAATGAAATCTATCTATTACGCTACAATAATTGGATCTGAGAATGGGAATACGAAAAGCTAACCATACTTTCGCGAGGTTTTACGGTTCCTCTGAATATTATTAGTGACCTGACTCGTAAACGTATGACAACATACCTTGTCTTTGATCCATGTCGCAAGCTCAGCCGCTTCTCTAACAAGAACGTACGCCTTGACGGTTTCGTTGAGTTTGTTCTGGCGTTCACGAGCCAATCCCAGCAAGTTGTCGTATTGAGCTTCAATCTATAGAAATATATTTCATATTAGACAAATTTTATTCGAGATAACCAAGTATAAGATATCATCGCACATAGGCCGTATCCAAAAATTCACACACACACACACACGCTATCATTTTGTCGAATTTTTGCGCCATTTTTTAAAGATTTGACGCCAAAAAGACAAATTAAATTCTTTTCTTACCTGGTTCTGTCTAGCTGCAATCGAGCTGGAATCCGCAAGGTTTTGCTGTGAGGAAGACAGGCCAGCGTCGATCTTCTTCACATACGCGGCCGGCACAAAGCCCTGCCTGTCGTTTACTTCCACCTTCCACCAATCCTGTGAATGTTCATCCCATATAAAATATAACATTGTAAGAAAAACTGAATTGCTAGAAAATAAAAAGAGGTGTGAAAGGTCCCAGCGGGTGATGGACAGAGCTATGTTTTGAGTTTCTCTATGTGATCAAATGGTAAATCTGTAGAAGAACTAGAGTAACCGACATTCACAACCGAGTTATAATTTGCGAGGCACATAGTTACTACTAATAGACGCTGGCGTGCCACCATGCTGGAATGATGCCGGAAAGGGTTGGCAGACCCTGTACTAGGCGAACGGAGCTGCTGGGTACAATGCCGCGGCGTAAAGACCCATGTTCAGTAGTGGACGTCTATCAGTTTACAGTGACAACAACAATGAAGTTTTACATTGCAATTGTGCGTTGTAGATTCTATATCTCCTGAGGATGCTCCAGTGTTGGATTGAAACGTACGTTGAGTGTGTTCTAGAAGATTGGTGTTGTGTTTGTGGTGTGTACTGCTTGCTTTTCCTGCTTCTTTAGAAGTGGGAGAGCGAGGGTAGTTTCCAAGTTTAATTTGATCATAGATTTAATATGCAATATTACATACTCGTATGTTGGAAAATACTATCTTATTTCGCAATCTAGCTTTGGTTTACCACATCGTAAAGTCACATGTAAATATAAACCGCAAAGTATTATGTAATACTATTGTAAATCTAATACATACTCGGAACTATTGTGTTTCGAACGATAGGTATAACGCGACCAAGTCTCGAACACAGGTTTATGCCTTTGCAAGTAGCTGCACTTAAGGTGATTATCAGACAGTTCCATTTTTAATATTCCGTACCTCGAAAGGAAAAACGGAACCCTTATAGAATCACTTTGTTGTCTGTCTGTCTGTCTGTCTGTCTATCTGTCTGTCTGTCGTATCTGTCCAGAAAACCTATAGGGTACTTCCCGTTGACCTAGAATCATGAAATTTGGCAGGTAGGTAGGTCTTGTAGCACAAGTAAAAGGAAAAATCCAAGAACCGTACTTTTGCGGTTACATCACGAAAAAAATATTGAAATGTGGGTTAAAATTCAAAGTAAGGTAACTGTACCAAGTGGGGAATAATATGAAAGGGCTTTACTTGTACATGCTAAAACAGATTTTTATTTATTTTTATGCTTAATAGTTTTTGATTTATCGTGCAAAATGTCGGAAAAATACCCCATTCCGGAACCCTCGGTGCGCGAGTCTGACTCGCACTTGGCCGGTTTTTTTTGTTCATTTCTGTCTTTCATTCTGTATCTATCACTCGAACTGAAACGTCTGGACACAAAATAAATAAAAAGTGACAAACAGAATGAGATTCGAGTGAACATTCACTCCGAATGAACAATCTGATATCACCTTTACAGTAAGTAGGTATATAATATTCATAGTATTTCAGACGCACAAGACGCTACTTTTAAATTCAAATGTGTTGTGTCGATATCGAATAAAATTATGGAAATAACACAGATCGAGTCAAATCGAAAAACAAAACTTCAAGATTGTTTAGATTTTATTTTTGGTTTTATTAGGTGGAAGCATAAGGTCGCGTCTATACCATAATTTGCTCTTCACGTTTGGCGAAAATTTTAGTTGAAGTACAAAATTACTGTTGACATCGTGTGAACATCCTTTGATTCTGGGACAAAAGTCCTTTGTTACGCTAAATGCAGCGTTTGACATACGAAGCAAATTTTTATTAAAGTTTTAAAAGTAAATTATGACCAAAAGAGCAAGCATAATTGACATGATAGTGAATAATAATAAACTTACAGGAATTAAAGATTTCTCTTTCCTTCTATATATGAATACATCTTCAAATAAAATAACACATAGCCAACTGAGGACAATCATTTTTATTTTCCACTTAGTACTAAAATATCACTGATTTTATCACAGAATGATTCTTATAATTTACTTTTAATTAAATTTTAACATATATTTTTACGTTTATTTCGTTATATAATATTTATAGGACATCATAATTTATTCATAATAATCAGATCTCATATGAAATTTCTGTTCCAATGCAAGCAACATATTTTTTGTACATAATTATATTAATATTATTAATTCTCTGCCATCTCAGATAACATGATTATTTAAAAATAATTATATTTATTATAGCGCACAAGTATTACTTCGTATTTGGTTGTTAATTGTTATGTAAAGGGCAGTCGGTTCGAACCGGACGCGAGTCGAAACTGCGTCTGAAATGAAACTGATTAAGTCGAGTCCGAGTCATTGATAGTACACTAACCAAGATACACAGTCGCGCGTTGAAGTGTACCAAAAACTATGCTTTATTTCAGGTTTAGCACCTAGACTACGCTGCGGTTCTAAGTTAAAATAATGGAAGATTACTACGGAGTTTCAGAGTTTGCTTCAAACAGCGCAACGATCCTTAAAGATACCTTAAAATCGATATAGTGCAATCTTTTTCCACAGAAAGCATTATAAAGTATCCCTTTATTAATTCTATAATAGGTATATCTTCTGGTAATATGCAAGAAAGTCGGGATCCTTTTTAAGTTACATTTCTAAGATACTGTATCTTGGTTTTCTTATATCAATAGCTATAATACGTAATATTGTAGTTTAATAAAGCGTTGTTTACTAAGCCTTTGATTGTTTGATATTGATGAGATTTCGCTCGATTGTTTCAACTGTTTGTATTTATTATATTATATAAGTTATAATCAACATCAACGCGATCATACTTGTAAATCAAATGTTGACATATTATTTAATTTTTGGTAAAAGTAATTAAATAATTTTGGTCTTTATAAGAACACTTCGAATTTCGTATGAGGTGACCTTTTCCAAGGTCTCAGAAACTGCGTCACATTCCCAAGTTCATTGTAAATATTTACCTGGAGATTTAGGATAAGAAGTCACTTTACATTAGCAGCAAATTCTAGTGAAATTCTAAAATTTTAAAAATTATAGCATGCTGACCTCACCTTTATCTTCTCACGTAAAGGTTATCGCATTCGCGTGATATTTTTTTCGGCAGTTTGTGTTTTATGGAAAAAGAACTCTGTTTTGAATCACTGCAAATGTGAATCGACCCTAAGCCTTGCCTTCAAGTAGAAGCGCGTCTTTTAAAAGCAAGTAACTTTTACTGAAGACAAGCTGTTAGGTAAAAAGAACTCAGTCTGCGCATGGGTACTGTTCCTACAGTGGTGGAAGTAAAGGTTGATTGACGAATCAATAGCGCGGCGGTTTAGACACGGCCGCCATCACGCCTAATTCGTACCTTCAAGTAGATCGATAAATCACCCACTGCACAGGTTCACATTTTAGTGTTTTTTACCTGACAACATGAATGTCTAGGATTTAAATCTCGTTTAGCCAAAATGGGAATTTTTGTTCATGGAAAATTACCTAATAAGCTACACCATATGACCATATGAGTATGCTAAATAAATAAGAAAATGTAAAACACTGACATCTGAATACAAAATAATTTATCTTGGTAACAAAAATGAATCGGTAATTTGCAACCTTAGCATAATGATCTTCACTTGTTGTCAATAGAAGTTCTAAGAATATTGTGCATAAGAAAAGTATGGCACTTGTGATTAGCACTTACTTCAAAACATCTATTTGGAGCAGAGATAGCTTACATTCTAGAGATGGACATGGGAGACATATTTTTATACCGGAAAATAGAAGAGTTTCCTTGGAATTTAAAATAAAAATTTTAATCCACGCGGACGCAATCGCAAGCATCACCTAGTATTTTACAAATAATATTCGGCTGAACTTGGCTTACAGTGGAATCCACATTCTGTCTATGGCTAATTTTTACTACAAAATTGAAAAATAGTGCCAGGAAAGGGAGCGAAATGTTTTTTGGAAGGTTCATAGTATAGATGGTTAGTTAAGGGGTTTGCTTGGAAGTCAAAGACCGGATATAATTAAAACTTAAATTAATTCATACCTTGTTGTTAGAGTTGAGCAGAGTAAGCACATCACCGCGTTTCATGGACACTTCGCGCGGGGACTTTTCGGCGTAGTCGTATAGTGCAACCACACACTCTTTGCCCGACACGTCCACCACCGGCGACTCTTGTTGCTATACGTAACAAAAAAAAATCCTACTGACTGGTTTTTGTTTTAATTCATGACTACGATTTTTTTTTAATTTAATGGAATTGTGCTTGACTGCAATCACACCAAATATGTAGTAGGTTATGATGCAGCCAAATGCTGGCCATTCATGATCAAGTTTACCATCATGTTTGCAGCACACTTAAAGCGGCGTCCAGCCAACTGATAGCCGAACACCGACTGAGTATTGGCCATTGGTTCCCTTTCAAGATGCCTTGCATTCCCTTTCATGATTTGACGACCACCCTGGCACTGCGGTCTTATAAACGGGAGGTTCCGGGTTCGATTTCCGGTCGGGGCAGTTTGAGAATTTCTTATTTCTAAATTGTGTCTAGTCTTGTCTGGTGGGAAGCTAAGGCTGTGTGTAAGTGATCTAGCGTTCCGCTACTATAGTGTAGAAACCGATAAGTGCTATGGTTGTAATAAAAACTGCCTTCCTAGTTAGCCCGCTACCATCTGCATTATCACTTACCACCAAGTAATAAAAAAGCTAAAGTAAAGTAAAAGTAAACTTACGCGGCAAGAGTCAGCCTGTTCCCTCAAGGCCTTAATGGTGTTACCGAAGGCCTCCAGATCAGAAAGTAAGGCCTCATGCTTCTTCAATAAGGCCTCAGAAGAGTCTTCATCCTTGCCATAGTCTTGGGTATTGGCCATAGGTTCCTTTTCACGCATCCAAGACTCGGCCTCATTTGCGTCAGCGAAGTATTGTTGTGCTTGTAAAGAGTCTTCTAAATCTTGTTTGCGCTGTTAAATTAAAAAAAACTTCACTAGTGTATAATCTTAGCTGGCAGTTAAAGTAAAACTTAACCAGCGCAGGATTCCATTTTAGAAAATAATCTATACAAGTATTTAATTAAATAAAATTCAAATCATGTCATCTCATTACAATTACTTAGAAAATTATCGGCAAAAATAAATTAACCTATCATGTAATATGTAAAAAAATATAGCTTTTGATTATCGGCACTAAGTAGTTTGTACTATAAAACAAAAAGATGGCGGCCTCAAAACATCAGTTATGTTTGGCTGCCAATTTAAATACGGACAGAAATTACATTTGCGTTACTACCAGTTGTGTCCATGAAGAATGTAAAGCGAGCAAGCGAGCGTCACTCAAGGACCCACCAGCTACGCGCATGGCTTTTACTTGAACTTTGACCTTTGGGTCATCTTATCAATGCAAACCTCTAAAGGCTGATGTTAGCTCTCCATCACCCTAATGGTGGCTTCCAATCATCTTATTGAATCTACCTGCCTACCTTAACATATACCTTTACCTGCAAAGCTTTCTCTTGCAGCTGCGTCCACGTAGAATGTAAGGCATGCAAGCGAGCAGCGATATCGGCTGCGGCGAAGTGGCCCGCGTCCTTCAGGGCAGTGCCGGCCGCTCGGACCGCCTCTACTCTGGCTTCGTGTTGGGCCATCTCACCCATTACTGCCTGGTGCTTCTTCATCAGGTTTTGCACACCGATCAGATCGCGACCTGGTGAGGATTAGACATAAAAATCCAAAATTGGAGTCAAAAATTTCCTGTACATCAACTCAACCCATAGCAACCCAGGGTTTCCTCTCAAAATGACAAGCATTAAGACGATCTCCACCATACTAGCCGAGTGCGAATTAGCAAAATTCACAAACTTTTGAGAATATTATGTAGAACTCTCAGGTATCCAGGTTTCCGCACTATGTTTCCCTTCACCATTAAAGCAAGTGAAATTTAGAATTACTGAAAACACACATAGCTCTAAAAAAATAGCGGTGCGCGCCCAGGATCGAGGAGGCAGACTTCTTAACTACTGGCTATTACAATATTGGTAAGAACTACATAACATAAAAATTGAAAAACGAATTTCAGCCACAGAAATTGTGGCTGAAATTCGATCACAAGGAAATTTTAGGCACTAATATTATACCTCTGTTAGTGGAAGCGATAATGGGTTCCTTCTCACGGATCCAGGCAGCTTCGTCGTCCAGATCGCGGAAAAGTTGCTGCGCTTGTAGCGAGTCCAGAAGACGGCGTTTGCGGATTGCCATTGGCTTGTCCAGTGCTGCATAGCGAGCGACCAGGGCATCCTAAACATATATATAGAGTTATTTTAAATAGAGTTTTTGTAAATCACGAGCTTTGTCTTCTGGTTGCTTTCAAGATTTAAAACCCCTATAAATATAACTATATCACAGGAAGAATTTAGTTGTATTAAAAAGCCACAAGGTTCTGCGCCTGATCTTTCTCCGCTCGTGTCGGATTGCCGTCCTATCAGACTACGAGAGGAAAGAAATAGAGAATGCACCTAGGTTTGCACCAAAAAAAAAACCCCAATATTTCCAGATTGGCCACCATGGTTGAAATTCAGTCGGGAGGACATTATTATTATTATAAATAGGGCTAACATTTTTTGCTTGATAAAAATATTTTAGTACTGCAATACAATGATATCAACTTCAGTTATTTTGAGGGTTCTGTAGGTACTTCATACTAAAAAAAAGGAAACCTTATAGGATCACTTCGTTGTTTGTCTGTCTGTGTAAGTGCCAAAAAAAACCTTCCTGGAATTTTACGTGTAATGGACCTTAAAGATGGACCTTATAAGAAACTTACTCTCTTAGCCTTGATGTTGTCAGCGTCGAAATGTCCGCGCTCGATGAATTGCTCGGCTTGTTCGCGCAACGCGTCGATTCGTTCAGCGTGCGAGCTGACGTCCGCTTCCAGTAAAGCGTGTTTCTTTTGAAGGTTCTGGACGCTAGTCAAGTCCTGGTGATAATAAATAATAATAACATTTAAATTACTAACTGTATTATTTGTACCTATTATTTCTGTTAAGTATAATGTCTAATAGAATTTTATAATAGATGGATATAAAGAATATTTATTGATTTATTTTATTTTTATTTTTCATGTACCAAAATTGTAGTTAAAAAGTGATAACAAATCTAGTTCCATTGGAAATGCTTATCTCTATACAGATATTTCAATTTCTTCCAGCTTCCATTCAAGATTGTAAGTAAGGCGTTCAAAAATTACACTTTCTCCCATTCTCAACAATAAGATGATCTATTTACAAAAGCAAAAGAATTTTATCTAACTCACCTTGCCATAGTCCTCGCTGAGCAGTTGTCCCTCGACCTCGGACAGCCAAAGTTCGATATCTTCGGAAGCGCGATTAAATTGCTGTTGCGCGGCCGCCTCTTGCAACTTGCTGCCTTTCAGTTCTGAAGCTTGCACAAGTCTCTCCCAGAGAGAACCCAGTTCTTCTACGCGAGCCTCGATTTGAGCTACATAGAGGAAATAGTTATGTACAGTTAGTTCGTTACAAAATAATGACATTTAACACACCCTCGATAAAAGAAAAGAATCGTAATGTGTTATATATATCTTAAATTACCAAGTTTTCAAAATACAACGTATACTCGTAGCTCAGCAACGAAACTGCATCCATTTCACGTTGTTGCAACGCGTGAAATAAATTGATAAAGAATATGAAATGAGCTCACACATAGCAATGGCAACCTAAGTCTGAAGACGCATTATATGTGTAAGGGCAGATATTGACCGTAGTTCAATGCCTATGATATTATAATTGTTGCTAAAAATGTGAAGTGAAGTGTTTTACTGCCTTTTCACGACCCATCTGCTTAACCAATTTTTTAACTAAACATACATGGAGATTGGCTACTTTTTATCACTGAAAATTAAAGTAATCCATGATCCCATGGATAACCCATTTAAAATCCTAAATCCACGCGATAGAAGTCGCGGACATCACCTAGCTAAATAATGTTTTTAAAGGTACGAAAGTCAAGAACATACGTTTCGCGAAATGTTCCTGTTCAAGCAGCTTGGAGCCCAGAGCGTTGATATCGTCCACGCGCGGCTTGTTGGCTTGTAGTTCCTGCTCGAAGTTGCCGTGCTTCTGCACTTTGCCGTTCAGGTTCGTTGGGTCCAAGTACGAGTCGTCAGTCGCGAACTTGAGTTTTTCGTTGATCCAACCTAAGGAAAGGCAAGGTTTAAGTAACAAAGGGACTTCGTCTGTGATGGCGTTTGCTGGCGCGCGTGCTGTGCTTGTTTGGAGTGTTTTTTTTTGTTAAGAGTGCCTGGTTTTTGTGTTAGTTGGTGTTTTTTGGTGGTGGAACTGACTGGGAAGCGCTCTAAAGCGGCGCCGCGCGTATGTCGGCGGGCGCCGGCGCAGACGGAGTCCATACTTGTATAAATTTAATAACTTGAAAATATCACAAACTTGACATTGGCTAATCAGAGTAAAGCCAGATTTAAAGAAAAAAAAAAAAAAAAAAAGTAACAAAGGCAAGTCGGAGAGATTGAGTTAAATGTGTTCAGCATTTGATTGTTTTTCAACTTGTTGTTTACAAGTAGTAAGGATATCCTGTCAAAAACTGACTAGCTATGCACTAGTCGGTTTTGGTTTGTTAATGCCAAATAAGTTGTAATTGTAACTTACCTAACATTCTTTTTTTTTTCGTTTTTCTACCTACGCGTGCTACACCCGATTATTTAGTTTTGGACATATTTTAAGTTGTTTAATTCAATGTTTCATTTGAGACAGCTGTTATGGTTTGAGTGTTTTATATATTTATTGACTGTTATTTAATGATTGTACTGTTTCCATAAAATAAATAAGTAGGTGGGACCCGTTTTCTAGCGTATTTTAGCCACATATTTAGGAGAAATCGATACAAGAGTAAATAGCCGTACTTACCTTTAGTTTCGTCACAGTCGCGTTCGAACTGCTGGTACTTGTAGGCGTCCTCTAAAAGAGCGCGGCGTTGACTCGACTTCTCCAGCAGAGCCGCGCGCCTCTCGAGCAGCTAAACAATATTTTCAGGATTATTTGAAACTAAGGTCTGATTGTTTTAGGACCGATATTTCAATCGGAAAGTACGAGTAATGTTTAATTAATAAAAATCTGTCAAAATGTAAAACGTTTTTCGAGTTTAAGTTTTCGTTTTTTTTTTGTAACTCTGCAGTTACGTGTAAGTTTTACCATTATAGCAAAAAAAAACCTAAAGACCCTTTCTTAAATCCTTAAACATAATTCCAGAACCATTGCAAAAACAATTTCCGAAAAATTACAATACATACTTGTAAATAGATGCAAATTACTTTCAAAAGTAAGTTCACAATCAAACCAAAAATTGACCCTATGCTTTTGACACAATTTTCTGTCAAGTTAGAGTCTCATTGACAAAATATCAATAAAATTGACCTAAAATTGTTTGTTACTTACCATCTCTCTGCGCTGTGCCACATCATCGGCAGCATAGTGTTGTCCTTCGATAAGTTTGGTAGCGAACTCGTCCAAAGCCTTGATCTTTTCTTCTTGAGCTGCGAGGGACTTCTCAAAGTCTTCATGCTTCTTCAGTAACGCTTCTACAGAGTCGAGAGAGTCCCCTACATCCTCATTGGCAAGGAAAGCCTATAACAAAAGATATGTGTATTAGGACAATTTAGAACATGCCAAAAAATCTTATGATTTTGCGCAGAATTGGAAGATTTTTCAGAAAGCCTTAAGGCATACTCATTGTATTTTTTTAAATTATATTTGTAGAATGTAATCAAAAACATTAGAGCAAGTGTAATGTTCCATTTTTTATAACTTTACAGAAATGTTTTATTTCAAATCAATGAAACAAAAATAAGTAAAAAATATTGGTGCCTCCCTCTGACTCATACACTCTACTTCTGCGAGTGAGATAGAAAAATTACTGCGATCATTTTAGATTCTTTTCTTTATTGGCACAAGTTATTGTAGTACATCATCCACTACTTTACTACCTACCTCTTGCTTGTGCATCCAAGCATCTGCCTGCTCAGTGTCGCGGTAGAAAAGCTGCAGGTCCATGCACTGCAGATACAGCACTCGTCGCTGCTCCCACAGCGAGTGCAACGCTGCGCGGTCGCGGTGCAGCGTGTCCAGCGCCGCTTCAACCTCTGCCGAGCCGCGGTGACCGCCTTCCACCAACGCTTGACCGCTGGCCACGCACGCGTTCATTACGTCCTCACGGGCGTCCATTTCACCCTGCAAACGAGTTATAAATTAAACTCTTAAAGTTTATTACTATTATCGTCCCTTCATTTAGCTACATTTACTCGACCACCGAAAAACACTCTAGGGTTAGGATAGCCTAATCTGTGTGGAGTGGGGTTGCTCAGATTTCCTTCTATGTTTCGCAACAGGGTGTCCACCTACAATTTTACAGAGGAAGGACGAATCAAAACCCAACCCTTTGAAACTCCTACCTTGTGCTCCTGATGTCTCTCCAGTAAAGCCTCAGCTCCGGGCACGTCCTTGGCGAGGTCGTCTGCCGCGATGAGCGCGCGGATGTCGCTCATCCACGAGATCAGGTCGCGGTAGTCGGCCAGGAAGCGGTGTAAAGCGTACGAAGACTCCAGCTCCGTGCGCCGTTCCTATATGACAAACCATTGATTAGATAAAAAATTTGCTTCCTCGATTCCGCTTCGCAACGCTAAATATAAGATAAAAGCGTTCATCTTATTCAAAATCGTATGTTCACATACACACAAGACAGTGAAGTCCTACTAATTTTCTTGTTTATATTTTGGTTCCTCTGCCCCTAATGCGCGTCACTAGCTTACCTGTGCCTTCTGGACCAGTCGTTGCCAAGCTGTCGTGATCTCATCGCGCTTGGAGTGTATGGCGGGGGCGTGATCCGCGTGTATGGCGGCCAGGCGAGCCGCCTCGCCGTCCAATGTGGCTACTTTGTCCTCCAGAGCAGCCAGGTCCCGCTCTACGCCTTCGTGTTTACGCTGCAGATAAAATAACAATTTTAGTACATTCATTGGAGTAAACAAGGATCAAAGTCGATTAAGATCAAGATACAAATTGGATTAAATACATGCAATGAATGATTTCGTAATTCTTTGACAGAGTGCAAGGGAAGATTGCAATTTTATTTTCTAAAACTAAAGTATGCTAAATATTTTTTTTTTTGTTTATTGAACAATTTTATTTTTGTTTTAAAAAATTATTTAAGAAAAATTACAAGAAAGAGCGTTTTTTTAAATAGTCTTAAAATAGGTGAGTTGATAAAGATCAAAGTGCGCTTTTACGCTCAAAGTTTTTGTCAGAACCAAACGGTGAATGTGACGGCACAATACCGAGCGGCATCCTGTTTTTTACCCTTGTACTACACCCAAAATGAATTTTCTTTATATGTAGAGTATAAAACATAATGTATACCTGTAAGGTCTGCACAGTGGCCAGATCCCGTCCGTAGTCGTCCGATCCGAGAACAACATCCTTCTCGGAGATCCAGGCGATGGTCTCGTCCGCGTCGCGGTTGAAGCGCTGGATTTCGTGCGCGCCGAACAGACGCTCTTGACGCATGAGCGCCATCTGCCGCAGGCGTTGCCACGCCTCGTTCAGCTCCTGTCAATAAGAACATTGTCTAAATATATAAAATTAATTTTTATTTGCTTATTGTAACGTAGACACCTGCTAAGAAAGGATTTGTGAAAATTCAATCCCTAAGGGGAGAAAATAGGGATTTGAAATTTGTGTAGTCCACACGGAGGAAGTCCCAGGCACAGTTACAGATATAGAAGTCAATCTTGGTAACAGTTCTTCATTTTTAGCAACACACTCGTATTAATAATTTCTTATAGCAATCGTAAATTATTATCATTATTTTTTGCAATACAATTTGTATCAGCTTTGCTAATTTGGAGTTATATAACATCTTTGCTAAAAGCTGATAAGGTTGGAGGGACAGCTCTAAGACTGATGTAGTGTGATAGTAATATTATAAGACAAAGGTTGCCAACAAATGGTTAACAATAAGTAGTAAAAATCTTAGTTGGGACTTAAAACAATTGAGAGATTTGACATGGATGATGAAACTGATAGATACTTACATCCTTCCTCTTAACAATGGTCTCTCTTTCCGGATGTCCTTCAAGCACCAATCTCTCAGCCAGCTGGTTGACCTCAGTAACGCGGTACTCTTGCGCCGCCATGTCCTTTTGAAACTCATCAAACTTGCGCTGGAGCACTTCCACATGTTCCAAGTCAGAGCCAAACTCGTCCGCACAAACAAATGTTTCCTGTTGAACGAAGAGCAATCTGTTAGTACCATATTATCATAAAATAAGAGAACAAATAGGAACCAGCTAAGAAGCAACTGTTAGTACTGACCTAAATGTCTACAAAACGTCAATTACAGAAAAAAATAGGGGCATCAAAGAGATAGCCTTGTTAAAATTGCTAAATGCTAGCTAGAGACTCTTGAAAAATAATTTCGAAAAAAAACTAGTGTTTCAAGACTTTAATGATGATCAATAAGTTATCAGCTTATTGCTTTGCTTGTTTGCAAAAAATAAACTATTCTCACTTACTAAGTTCATGTACTAAGTTCTGTAGTTGTAAAGGATCTCAATACATACCTTATCATGAATCCAGAACATAACTTCGTCACAGTGGCGCAGGAACTGCACAAGCACTAACGCCTGCTGCAACTTCATGCCCTTCTCAGCGAGTCTGGACAGCAGCAGCTCCCACAGTCTGTGAAGTTCATCCAGTCGCTTCCGGATGGTCTCGGAGGCGAAGTGGCCGGCTGAGATCATTTCGCTGCCGGTGTTGTCAAGGACTACGATAGCGTTGGAGTGCGCTGCAACTTCTGCTTCAAAAGCTTGGTGTTTTTGGATCTTGGCCTAATTACGACAAACAAAAACAGTATAAACGATGATATCCCAGTGATTGAAACATTGGTCTCTTATTCAGCACATCGATTAGATTCGATCCTGGACATCCACTTCTAACTTTTAGGAGTTATGTGCATTTTAAGCATTTAAATATAAGCATTATGAAGCAAGAGAAAATAGGTCTTTTTTTTTAGAATTGATTATTTTTTCTCATTACAAAGGCAGCATCATATAATTTAACAAAGCAGAACCAATTTTAAAGTTTTTATTATATTTCTAGACAAACATCATAATAAAGTTGCTGCTGCTAGATTTTGGCAGCTTAATAATCCAATCCCATTTGTGTAGATATATAGCGAAGTATTTTCTTTACAATATCCAGAGAGAAAAGCTATTTTATACTGTTTTAGCTTTAAAAAAAAATTCTCTAACTTTATTTACTGATATTGACTGATCATTCATGGAAACTGAAAACTTTTCATGCAAATAAACTTTTACAGCAAATGCAAGTTGTCAAATCAATTTACAACAGCTGTTTAGAATGCCCTTCCTACTGAAAAGTATGACATTATACCTGCAGATTGGTAGGATCTTTGTAGCTCTCATCGCTGGCCGCCTGGAGCTTCTCCTGGATCCAGGACTCCAGCTCGTCGGCATCACGCTTGAAGTACTGGAAGCGACGCGAGTCCTCGAGTTTCTCGCGTTTGGCGCGCGCCTCTTGCTTGAAATCTTCATAGCGGTTTAGCACCTGGAAAACGCTTGGCAAGTTAATATCCCTAGTTTGATTAAATCTTAGTTAAATTATTTAAAAATAAAAACATTCAAATAATATTTTAATAATCATTATGTTTTATAACAATCAAGTGCTGTTCCTGTATAAAATATGTATAATAATTAAGAAGTGAATAAAAAAACATGTGCTCAAATCATATGCTGTAGAAGCAGAGTAAACTAGAGTGAGGAAGCTTACGGTTTGCTCCTGGATAATCATCTGTCAAATATTAGGTATTCGAGCACTAGGGATGACATGAAGTCATTTAATTTAACCTTAATGGTAATAATAATTAAAATGGCATTTAAAAAAAGGTCAATATGAAACATTTGCCTTTAAAATATAATAACTTAGAAGATAAAATAGTTGGTTAGCAAATAAATAAAACAACATCTGCAAATAGTGTGAATTATCCATACTTCCGTATCCTCCATACTTTAATATTATAAATGCGAAAGTGTGTCTGTCTGTCTGATTCTGACGAAATTTGGCACGGGATATGAGCTAACCCTAGCTCATATACCGGGGAGGGCCATAGACTATTTGATATGCCGGAAAATTAAAGAGTTCCCGAGGGATTCCTTAAGACCCATCCATTTAACCGATTTGTATGAAATTTGGTACCGAAGTAGCTTGCGTCCCTGCAATCGAAATAGGCACGTTTTTATCCCGGAAAATCAAACAATTCCCACGGGATCTATAAAAATCTAATTCTACGCGGATGCAGTCGCGTGCATCCTCTAGTGAATAATAAAAAACAAACACAGGACGATAGGATTATCTGTACAAATATTGAGGCTGTTTTACGCTGAAAAAATCGATAAATCGCCCACTGAGCAGCTTCATGGCATGGACTGGTTCAATTAAGGACGACAGACTATTGTACGCACCTGTTCACGTCGCTCCTGAATATCTTCAGCAGTCTCGAGGATTTTCACCTCCTTTGGCGGTGGTATCTGCTCCATGGCAGTTATGTCTTATTATCTGTAACAATATAAGAACAATAATTTATATTTTTCAACCAAGCTAATGTAAGGAATAGGCAGCCTTGTTTCGAAGCATGCTCATAGGTGTCGTCGACACCTACAAAGGCATGAACACCGCGCCTGTATCTATGCTGTCTGTAGTCATATAAGCGTAAGAATTTGTCTTCTCTTTCTGGATTACTTTCTGCTTTGCCTACTTGGAGCCTGATATTTTTCTGCTGTGTAGAAAAGGATTAAATTAATGCCTACTTGGCACAGCTGATTTCATTTATTTACTAAGTATTTATTATGCAATTATATAAAACTTTAAAATTAATTTAATGAAGAATAGAAAACAGTAATATTAGCAATTGATACCAGATTGCCAAATCACTTGTAGTGAGAGGTACTGAGCTGCTGAGCCAATATTGAATTATTGTGATTCCTTTGATATTCTTTTTAAGAGAAAAAAAAAATGAAATGAATGAATGGATTCCGATTGCACAATACCACTTTAAGTCAAACGATGCTTGTTAAAAATTGTGATATAGACAATATTTTATGTTTTTATAGCTCAATAGTTTAGAGGTGGGATCTGAAATTTAATATATTAAACTCCCCTACTTCTAGCACAACTTACACATATTGCTTGATTGGAGAAGAAAACCGAGAGACCGATTGAAAATATGGAAAATATTCCTTGAAAAATGCTTTAAAAGTAAAAATTTTGTATTTATTGACAGAAACAGAAAAACCTAAAGCCACACTTTCTTCACTAATAGAAAGGTAAGCTTACATTATGTTTCCACTTGTGACATTTAAAACTTGTTTCCTGTTACATAATGCAGTGTTGAAATGTGAAGCCATAACAGTTAACTAGGGCAAGTATGTAATGTATGTGTCTGCATGAACTGATTGAGTGAGCTATGTGGGTGTGGTTCCTTCCTCAATTGAGAATCAAAATGTAATATCCTGTCTTTGCAGTTGGCATTACATTAGTTTTTTTTATGTCTACCTACCAAGTGTACCTATTTCCTATTTTCTTTTCTATACTTTTTTGGAAAGGTTGTATATAAGGGGATTTATAACTTTAACTTAAACTTCTGCTTATTTATTATTTTTTAAATCTAATTTACAGACCAATAACTGCGCTTAGTTTATTCTTATCTTTATACTAGCGACCCGCCCCGGCTTCGCACGGGTGGACACTACCACGAAAAATCCTATCTATTTTCCGGGATAAAATATAGCCTATATGAATTCGGAAGAATCCCTCTAAGTAATGGTAAAAGAAATTTTGAAATCGGTCCAGTAGTTTTTGAGCCTATTCAATACAAACATACAAAAATACAAAGGTTTCCTCTTTATAATATTAGTATAGATAAAATATAAATAAAAGGAAAACTGACTGACTGATTTATCAAAGCGCAACTGAAACTACTGGACTGATCTGGTTGAAATTTGGCATACAGATAGCTATTATGATGGAGACAGACATACCCTAAGAAAGGAGTTTAAAAATATAATCAATCTAAAGGGGTAAAACAGGGTTTTGAAATGTGTGTAGTTCACAGTGACAAAGTTACGGGCACAAGCTAGTATGTAATATTTTTGTAATAATTAGAATTCACTATATTTTTGTGACCTAATTAAGCTACATATCCCAAAAATTCAAGGAGTTCCCAAAGGATTTTCAACACCTAAATTCACATAGTTGCAGCATCATTTAGGTAAATATAAACATTTTGCATTTTATTTCATGCATTTTATGGCAAGAAATTAACCAATTCTCTAAATAATTGCTCACAAAACGAGTTAATGAGTTGAATGTGTAAGGTCACTCCACACTTGACATCACTGTATGGTTACATCACATAACCTTGTGTATGATTCATCACAATAATGTAATCTGCAAACAAACACACATGAAAGACTACTACATTGTATATACATATAATAAACAGTGTAAGGTGTGTAGTGTGTATTCTGTTTTTGCTGCTGTCTTGCCACTAATCTCATTGGAAACTTTATCGTCTGTTTTAACTATTTTTAACTAGGTATTTATTGTTACTTTTAATACTGTATATTTTCAAAATAAAAAATAAACAAATATAATTTAAAATAAAAAAACAAGTTGTTTCTCTCAGTAGTTTCAAGGTTTCAGATTAGGTAGCTATAAGGCCACCAAATTGTACCTGGCTACCCTTTTTAAATGTTTATTCTCTGTACTGAATTTGTGGTGTAAAATAAAAATATATGCATTCATTAATTAATTTATATTAACATTTTGTTTTTCTGGGATAGAAAAGTAGTCTATGTCTAGTTTATCTTCTGGATGCAAGCTATCCTTGTTGGTTACACATATTACGGACTGTAAAAAGTTAAAAGTAAAAAGACAGACACATTCTCACCTTAATACTTAACTTAGTATAGATGATACCAGACCATACAGTTTTTAATTAAACTGTGCCTATTAGTTGTACACAAATCTACAAAATTACTTATACTGATAGGTCTAAAAGTAATGCTATCATTTTCTGGAAAGCAAAGGAAAGCATTTTTAGATTTGTATATTTGTACAAAACCTTATAGAAGCTTACACCAAATAGGCAACTTAAATTTACATCTTTATTGTGTTACTTTGTTAAATACAAATCTTAAAGAAATACTAATCATAAGTAAAAATTTGGATACAAAATATGATTAAGAAAGATAAAAATATTATTTTGTCTCAGTTTTAATAATGATGCCTATTTCTACTGAAAAAATATGTACTTTAAATAATAAGATTGATAAGTAATATACCTTGAAATCAGTAAAGTGAGATATAATAAAGATTAAGTACATAACAGACTGCATTATCTAGGTCAATTCAGCTATTAAAGTAGGGTTTCTATGAGCAATTAATTGCATTAATATTTTGTCAAATACTCAAATAATAAGTATTTCTGTTAAAATATTATCTAACTGACTCTTGTATTAAAATATTAAGATAATAAAATCAAATTAAAAATAAACTTCTCCTTAATTAAGTAAAATAAAAGTTTTCATTTCTTAAAATATTACTAACTACAAAATATTGCTTATTCCAAAACCTGATTGGATTCCCCTGATGATACAAACTTATGAAAGTTACTAATCAATAATTGAAACAGCAATGCAGTATTTAGAAACTCATAGTCACAAGAGAATAAAACTGTTAAAGTAAGGGCGTTATATGCGATGCTCTAGATATGAGATTACTTATTGACAACGCGACGCGATGGCTCGGCTCGGCATGCATCGCTGGCCCCGGCCCGTTGCGTTGCCTATCTATACATCCTTCCTATAATGACGTAATGGTCCAAAATAAACCGAATAAGGATAACGGTATACCATATAGTTAGATAGCCGCAGAACGTATATTCCGGCACCCCAATAACAGCTGTTTGAAATAAAATAAATACCCAATAATCTATTAGCACAGGTATGAATCAGAGAAAGGTTTTAGGGTAGCAAAGAAATATGGAATTCCACGGCTAATGGGTGTGTCAGATAAGATAACATGTTCGGCTTAATAATGAATTAAGGTGATCTTAACCATTTAAAATAAAAGGTCTTGACTTACCAGCAATATGAATGATGCACTAATACTTTAAAATGGTATTTTTCAAGTACTTTTCACAAGTTTTCTAAGAAAAATCGTTCGTTCGACACACAACCCGCATCACTTCGTCTACATGAATGTTGCCATAGTAAAATATGCTGATAGAAGCTGTCGTGTCGTCTGACGTTTACCAGAAATAAGTCATTCATCTAATGTTGAATAAAGTACAGAAGGTTATCCTTTTCTAACTTTTATCTTTTATATACCTCTATCTTTCTCACTCTGAGACAGTGCCAACATTAAGATTCTGTCAGGTTCAAAAAGCATAGAGTTCAGAGATGCGAAACTAATAAAAAAAATTGAAAAAATTAAAGAATATTAGAAATAAATTCAGCGTTGCCAGAATGTTACTTTTGTAACATTTTACGTTACTTTTGACCCCCTCATGTTTCCTCCATGTTACACGACTCAAAATGTTACTTTACGTTACTTTTAGGACTTCATAAAAATATTCAAATTTTTCCCAGCAAACCAAAAATAATCGTGAAACGGAACGCATCCAAAACAGTTTTCGTTTGTCGTAATTGGCCCATTTGTTAGTTTATTTCACTTTCTCTAAGTTATTGGTCTAAGTTCACTTTGTTTTGTAATTACTCTGTGATTAAAAAAGTGTTTTGTTTGTTTTTCTCTGTGACTCAACTTTGTTTTGGCCAAGTTTTGGCTAATAAAGTTATTCGTGGACTTCGTCTGTGGTGGCGTTTGCTGGCGCGCGTGTTGTGACTTTTTGGAGTGTTTTTTTGTTAGAAGTGGCCGGTTTTTGTGTTCTGCTAGTGTTTATTGGTGGTGGAACTGACCAAAGAACTGACTGGGAAGCACTCTAAAGGGGCGCCGCGTGTATGTCGGCGGGCGCCGGTACAGACGAAGTCCATTCTTATACATATAGTTTTCCTAACTTGTAAATAACTACAAACTTGACATTGGCTAATCAGTATAAAGCCAGTCGAGAGAAAAAAAAAAAAAGTTATTCGTTGCGGGGTAGTGATATTGTAGGTAGTTAGGTATCTAAGTACAAAAAAAAATTGTATCTTTATTTCGTCAAAATTCGAAAGTGATTGGTTTGTTCGTTATCCTTATCGACTGTGTATATGTGTTGCTAACACTACTTGCTTGGTAAGTAAATGTTGTATACAATGTAGTTTTAAGTAAATAAGTAAGTAGTTAACTAATTAGGGAATCAGTAATGCAAAAACAAAGTCATAGTATTTGCAACTGAAAGCAGTTCGTTTTTGTATTGACTGTCATCTTATTATTAAGTCACATTAGTTTCCAGAAGTTCATTTAGCTATTTACTACTTAGTTATTGTTGTAGGTAACTTCGGTTTTCTTTACAGGAATGAGAGCGAGCTGAGTAGATACCGGCCGGCGTAACCTAAAATTTGAGTTTTTCTATCGAATCTATCGATCTCTTTGCTGAGACCAAGGTAAGTAGTTAGGTACCTACCTAGTATTGTTCAGTTAACAAAACGAATCTGAAATTCCTGCGTAATTTTCTTCACTGCGTACCTACCTAGTGCGTTTTTTTTATTCTCTCGTCTGGCTTTACAAAGATTAGCCAATGTCAAGTTTGTAGATATTTTTAAGTTAGGGAAACTATATAAGTAAAGACATCGTCTGTGCCGGCGCTCGCCGACATACGCACGGCGCCCCTTTAGAGCGCTTCCCAGTTAGTTCCAGCATGGTTCTAGAACCAAAAACGCCAGTGAAACACAAAAACCAGCCACTTTTAACAAAAAAAAAAAAACGCTACAAAAAGGCACCACACGCGCGCCATCAAACGCTACACAGACAAAGTCCACCTAGTGCGTAGCCTCTCAAACTCAAACAGTCCTGTGTTGCCAGATCGCCCGATATAAGACGATTTTAATCTTTTTAACCCCCGATCCAAAAAGAGGGGTGTTATAAGTTTGACGTGTGTATCTGTGTATGGCATCGTAGCTCTCAAACTAATGAACCGATTTTAATTTAGTTTTTTTGTTTGAAAGGTGGCTTGATGGAGAGTGTTCCTAGCTATAATCAAAGAAAATCGGTTCAGCCGTTTGAAAGTTATCAGCTCTTTTCTAGTTAATGTAACCTTCACTTGTTGGGGTGATATAAATTTTTAATTTACACTTGTATTATAAATTAATTAACAAAATAAGTTATAGCTATTCAAAGACATTTCTAAATCCGTTGGTATATTATTATATTGATTTGTTTTTCTTTTTCAGGATCAGCAGTCAATTTATTCAATCAACAATTATTATTACGATTCTTTTTAAGCTTAACTAATGGGACAAGAAAACTGTTTAAATTTTTGTATAATAAAGTGCCATATTAACCTGTGTACCTTATTACTTTTATTTTCCACGAAGAATAAGGAAATGTTACTTTTTTCGTGAAAATGTTACATTTTGAGATGTCTCGTGTTACAATTGACTATCTGCCAC
This sequence comes from Maniola jurtina, assembly GCF_905333055.1. Lineage (NCBI taxonomy): Eukaryota > Metazoa > Arthropoda > Insecta > Lepidoptera > Nymphalidae > Maniola > Maniola jurtina. Next base: position 11,428,588 of record NC_060032.1, read on the forward strand.
TGGCAACACTATTTAGAATGCCAACACTTTATTTTAGTTGTCAAAAAATACTTGTTCGGCTATGGCTGTCGTATGTTTGTTGTATCAATTTGTATGTCAATTATCAATTAACCCTTGTTAATAATGGCCTGTTGATTATTAAAAAGCAGAGCTTGGTGAGAGAACTATCGATGTGCAGTGTTGCGTGCGTGCGACTGTGAATCATGGCGTCTGGCGGCGAGGATCTTTGGCGCGAGTGCGCGTCTTGGCTCACGAGATGTAACCTGCTGCGGCCCGATCATAAAGCGAATTGGGCAACGAGTACTACACACGATTTAGCGTATACCCTTCGCGACGGGGTGCTGCTGTGCAGCCTGCTGAACGTGCTGCAGCCGGGATGTATAGACATGAAGGATGTGAACCAGCGTCCCCAGATGGCACAGGTATGCGAGGCCAAACTTAGCGACCTTCGTTCTAATTGCCGATGAAATGCTAATTTAAGTAATACGTTAATACGTAATCATAAAGAACAGTTCATATGTGACAACTTAATAAGTCTTCATAAAAGTCTTTGTACTAAATCTTACATAGTACAAATTAAAGTCTGCCCTTCGCGTTTATTTGTTTATCAATGCCAATCTCGAAAAGTGCTAAACAATTTTTACAAAATTTTTACCAATTAATAGAGTGTATCTTGGAGAAGATTCTTAGCCATGTTACAGCCATTTGTGCCCAAACTTACTTAAAGTATTTTTCTGTCTAGTTACAAGTACAATAATTATCATTAATCAAAGTATTTTGCTCTGAACTCATATTACACACACGTTTAGTTCTTAGAATATCATGTAAATTAATTGATCTATTAAAAACTAGAAAAATCTAGATTTTATATGCTCATATTGCTCATACATACTTGATAATGTATTAACAAATGTGTGTGTGTGTATACTGAACATAATATGAAAGAAATGTTTTAATATAAAGGGGAGGAAGTCCCTAAGTCACTGATTTATTATCAGTCAAGTACAGTTAGACAACCATTCATGTATGTGATATATTAATTATGCATGCGTGTTTCATACATGCAGGACCTCATTGTCATTGATGATTGAATTGAATATATTAAAGCTTCATTGTACTTATTATCTACATAGGAAACTGATGAATGAGCTACTTTATTTTATACTATATTTGTTATCTTATTAAATAGAGGTCTTATCTTTAAAGGTTCAGTTTTTGGAACTTAGCTGGTCGATAGCAAAAAGCCACATCAATTATCATAACGATCTTAATTTTGGTGATTGGCTGAATTTACAGTTTTCTTGGTACAACTATATTAGCCAATAGTAAGAGAGTGTTAGCCAATCAAAGGTTCATGATAGTTCGCTTCCTGGCTGATTCAATTTGAGAATTTGTAATTTCTAAATAGGCTACAGCCTTATGACAATCTATACTTATAATGGAAATCACTCATGATTGTTAAAACGCTAATTCTTAGTTATTGCCAAGTCTTATTTATATATGGTGTCTCAGTATGCTATCAATTTTCTAGAATGATAACTAATTGAGATTAGAATGTGAGCTAATTATTTTGTTATGGGCACAAAGTCTCGAAAGCCAAATGAGATAAGGAAATTGCAATTAAACAGTAGTTAAGTACTTACAAATAATTTTCTAATAATGCTTAGCAATGTTAAAAGTGTAAACGATACATATTTTTTATAATTACCAGGAACTTTGTATGTGAGGTGTTGAAAATATCCTACTGTCTATACTAATTACTTATATTTTATCTATGATTTTGCTTGAGTAAATATAGTTGGTGGATATGCAGTAGTAGTTGGAAGATATGTGGTGGTAGGCTTAGTAGTTAAGACATTGGCCTCTCATTCGAGAGCTCCTGATTCAATCCTGAGAACACACCTCTAACTTTTTGGAGTTTTAAGCTATAAATAAAACATATGACTTGCTTTAGGAGTAAAGGAAAGAGGAAACCTATATGATAGTTCAGAGTATGTGAAGTATGTGAAGTCTAGTATGCCCTAGGCAGCATGATGGCAGACCCATTTGCAGCAGTGGGTCAGTGATTGAGAGTACATATAAACAGGTGCTAAGACGTAGATGGCTTAGTATGCATGCTCTTGTCTCTACCATGTACAATGTACATTCGCTGTGTATGAGACATAGTATCCACAACTCCACACCATGTCTCATGTTTAGACTCCTCTGCCTTACTTTGTAGTTTGCACCACCAAATAGATTGATACACCAAAACTGTGATGATGTATGTAAGGCTGATTACTTTGGTATTAGTATACCTGTATACCGCGAACAAAATACGAAAGAAGCGAACTGCCGCCGTTATGCCAAAGTAAAAAAAAGATTAGTTCAGTTTAGTGTTAGTTTCTATACAGATTGCTGAGTTCCTTCACAACTCCCCAAATCTGATTATGGCCGGAGGGCCGATCGCAGATGGACTTATCGGAACGAAAAAAAAAATTGCTGAGTTCAGTTTAGTGTTAGTTTCTATAGAGGACTGCATTTGGGCTGCAAAATTGGAGCTGACACAACTGCATCACAACTGCCGACCAATGCCACTCTGCCGGTGGGCGTTGTGACTAAGTTTATTAAATAGGTTTTTGTGTAAATAATTTTTTTTGCATAAAACGTTGTTACAGTTCCTGTGCATGAGGAATATAAAGGTGTTCCTCCGAGCGTGCCACGAAGTGTTTGAGCTGCGAGAGACGGATCTGTTTGACCCATCCATGTTGTTTGACTTGTCCAACTTCCACCGAGTTCTGTGCACACTGGCCAAGCTCAGCCAGTGTCCCAAAGCCTTGGCTAAAAATATTCAGTAAGTATCCTTAGACTGCAATATGATGTTAAGTTGTTATTGCTTCTCAGCGGCTCTGTACTGCAGTTTAATATTCTGCAATAATTCTGGCAATGTGAATTTAGTGGAAAAAATTGGTCAAATAAGTGTCAGAACATGTATAAGGTAGCCATGTCAGTTGCTAAGTTGGGTATGCCACAGATAGTTCCACCTCCCACCATTATCAGAGATATTCAGTTGTTATGCAAACTACACGTGTCTGCAAAATTTAAACTTGTGTCTACAAAATTTAAACTCGTCGAATAATTAAAAGTACATAGTTGTAAAATCAGTTGTGTACCAATTTTGACTGAATGACAATACACAAACAAATCAAACTAGTAAAAGCTTTTAAGAAAGAACTTCCGTCACTTGCTCTGTATATAAACGTAGTTTGGTTCTCATTTCAACATTAACAAATCAAACATGGATGTAATTTTGTAGACACATTCTAGAAAAAATAAAAATACTCTAAACTGTTTTAAAATTACACGGTTTTAAAGATTTTTATGCAAAATCTTGAGACAGTGTGATTTTGAAACTGAATATTGTAACGCAAATCTGGAAAACCCAGACATAGATATTAGTTAATTTAATAGAATGTATGTATCTATTAAACATTGAGTTTAATTGGTTGGTATTCAAAGGAGAACCAATCTAAGTTTATTTGTAGTCTACACGGCCGGTCTTTTGACATACTTGTAGAATGGCGAGTAAAACTGCCGATTACAAATCTGCGCGTGCGATCTAGTGTGTTGCATAATTTAACTTATTCGTTAGCGGTAAGCTGGTAACATGTTAATGTTCACCGCAAATGCCTTTTCCTCAATTAAAGCAAAGAATTTAGAGGTTAATCTACTGCAATGGTTCTTTACGGTTAATTAAGAAAAATTCAACAATTTACCTGGCTGACTATTGTAAACTGTTGCATAAACAGTATGTTGCCTTTCTTTATTTTTTTGAATATAGATTCGAAAAAAGTGTTTCAACTGAAATCATTATAATTGCCAAAATAACTTGCATTAGTTATTGAATAAAAAAGCTCCTCCTTATGGCCGATTTACACCGATTGCGCTTGCAGCACGTACACGTAGACACTTGCGCGGTGACGCGCGTGAACCCGTAGACGTACCTGCACGCATTACGTCTACGTGAACGTTCACGCTACGCAAGCAGTATGCCATATTTCATACAGTTCCATACATTACAACGCAATGGTACGCGCTACGTCTACGCTTACGCAGCCTGTGTGAACGAGCTCTATCATTATGCTCTAAATACACAGCAGCAGCAGCTTTGTTATGGGGGTTATATTATAAAAGTGTCAGATAAATCCATACTTAATATTATAAACATAAATGTGAAAGTGTGTAGGTAACTGTTTACTTGTCTGTTACAATTTCCCGGCCAATCGCTTAATCGATTTTGCCGAAAGATACAGAGATAGCGTGCATCCCGAAGACAGACATAGGCATTTTTTTATCTTGAAAAATAAAAGAGTTTCCATGGGATTTTGGGAAAACTTAAACCTACACGAACAGAGTCTCGGGAGTCATCTAGTAAATAAATAAAATTATTGCAGTGGTAGAGGCTCTTGGTATCTACCTACCAAAAATAAAGTTTTGTTTTTCGTTTCAGGCCATTTTCTGCGAAAAGGACTCAATCGGAAGAGGACATATATAAAGATTTACAATCAGTGTAAGTATAATTTTTTGTTAAATTATTATTTTAAGTCACATATTTTTTGAACAGCCAAAAATAATAATTTTACATTACAAAAATCTCGTTAAATCCACTACAAGCAAAAGTATTTTCGAAAAGCGGGTTTTAAATGTAAACATAAATCTTTTAGCTTTCAAGAAAATAATTTAAATGCTCTGTATGTAAAAAGCATTCGAAAATTATCCAAAGTAGGCACCACTGAATTCTGGTCACCATTTGTGTTGTAACATAGATGTGGTAAGCTCGTAAAGACTTCAAAAATCACACGCCATTGTGAATTAGTTACTACATTACTCCAAGTTTCAACACTGTATCAGTGTATTAAATTGTAGTAACGCTTTGCTGAAATGAGACTGCATCGTCACCAGTTGAGATCGGAGTGAAGCACAGCTTTTTCTCGAATAAAATAACAGTTAAGTCAACGGGTGGATTCTGATAAAATCGCGCCTTCTTACGTTAACTCTACTTCACGAGCCATCTTTGTGAAATGGGTATACCCTAGGTATATCCCGTTCCATTTTGGCTTGTTAATAAGACACAGACTTGGGTTTGAATAAAAAAGTACTAGGCTCTCATAAAGTACCAGTAGTACAAAAGGACTCAAATGTATACCCCCTTATAATAGTGCGGCCCTCACAAACGAAGTTCCACCGCCATACGACGTGGTGGAATACGAAGAACACACGGACACGAACGAAGTGCCATGGATACAGTTCACGATACCCAGCGTCGCCTGCGAGGACCGAGTCGAGGAGATATACGAGGACCTCTGCTATGTCAAGTTCACCTCCGATATGCCTGAGGTGGAGATCTTTTTAGTTCGTCTTTACATAGGAACGTAACATCACCGTAATCCGTTACTATAGCTCATTTGATTCAAAATTGATATTTATATAGCTGACGCAGTGGTCCAAAGATCTTCTATTCGTCTACTAAACATATATTATGATCTTTTCATTGTTATAAAAAAATCGTACCTATAATTAAAAAAAATTAAAAAACACGACTGCCCTGCCAAAACAACAAACTAAAAAGTAATAATTTTAACATTAGAAAATGGCGCCATATCTAGTCAAAATATTGAATTAAAAAAAATATAGCCCGTGTAACTCTTGAACTAAGTACTTGTTCACGTTGGAAAGCGCGGGCGCGGCGGCGGGTGCGGGCCCGGAGGGTTCTAACGGTACCCCATATATGCATATATCCCACTTAGTTCAGCCAGTTAGAAGTTATGGTGGACTAAAGAAACTCACATACATATCCTGAAAACATTACACTCCTTTTCTTGGGCAGTCGTGTAATATGGCTATAGGTAATAGCGGCTAGGATTTACGTAATCTCATATATGTATGTATTTTGTTTTGGCGGTCAAAATATAATAACCGTATTATGCATTACGAATTACGATAATGTTACGGTCCTATACAACAGACGGACACGTTTAGAGGCCGCTCGCACGTTTCCGCTGTTTTGAAATATAAACATACAAAAAATCTGAAGAGTTTTGAATTCATTCTATTATTAGTATATGTAAATAGATTTGAAATAGATTACCGAACTCTTGAAGAGGGAAATCGGACTAACACATTCGTATAAACACATGTTTAAAGGATTTTATGCAATAACATATAAGAAAAGATTGAAATAACAGCGGAAATGTATTGTGGCTATAAAAGCAGTTGTAGAAAGCTAAAATGTGGAGGTACTCGTATCTGTCAAAAGTGAGGACTTTTAAAAGCATTCGTCCTATTCATCTTCATTATCGCATGGCATCTTTAATTTCAACACAGTTTTCCAATCTCTTTAGTCTGTAACTCTGTACATAAATACGTACCTATATGTGAAAGTTTATTAAGCAATAGCTTTTTAAAGTTTTCGGTTCGTATTTTATGTCAAACTTCTGGGAAACCTTGGAACATACCTTGTAGGTTGCAACTTTGCAAGCGACTGCGAAAGTCAAATAGGTACTTAACTAGTTTTGTCGTATGCAACTTTGCTTTCCGAAAATTTCATTTCCCTTCCAAATTATATAATTTCAAATCTGGTGCTTTAAAAACGGTTTTTAATCATCAACCGATAGACATCCCCTGCTGCATAATGCACGTAGGTCTCTTGTAGGGACTTCCACAAGGCACAGTCTTCAGTTGCCTGAATCTAGTGGCTTCCTGCGATTCGGTTGATCTCGTCAGTTCACCTAGTGGAAGGTCTACCAACAACACTACACTTTCCGGTATGCGGTCGCCATTCTACTACCTTGCGAGTTGCGACTCTAACGTCTACTTATCGGTTTTTCGAACTATGTGCTCTTTGCAACCTGTTTAGCTATATTACTCTCTGTTTCCTCAATTCTGATTTAATCATGTAGAGAAACTTCAAGCATCTCTCTCCATCATCCACTGAGTGAGATTTTGAGCTTTCTTATGATGCCCTTAAAAATAGTTATAGAAACTAAAATCTCCAAAGTTTGTTCTCTTTTTCCATATCGAAATAATCGAATTTTCATTTTCAAATCTACTATATTATTTGATTTTTTATTGTAAGCCTCAATAGCTCAACGGTTATAGGAGCGGACTGAAATCCGAAAGGTCGGCGGTTCAAACCCCACCCGTTGCACCCACTCCTATACCCACCCAATAGTGGGACAATAGTCGTACCCACTCCTAGCACAAGCTTAACGCTTAGTTGGAGGGGAAAGGGGAATGTTAATCAGAATTAAAAATGGCTAATATTTAAAAAAAAAAGATATCCATTTGATATCATATGTATAAATAGGTACCTATTCCCTATTCTCAATCTCATGATACCATTTGCGTCACGTAATTCTAAACGTGCCTACGCATTCCAATAATTCTTTATTTCTAAGAATATACGTCATTTGTTTCCCATCCTTTAGGAACGATATATGAATGCGCTATCGATTGTTAAATTGTTATCTTTCGCAGTACATTTAGTACTTTTCGGAATCTCAAATAAATAATATATGAGCAGATATCAAGATATTCGTGCAATCTATATCCCTTGCACTTGGTTCAAATTATTTACATTGTACAAATATGAAATACCGCACTATGACTTGCCTGCTATTCAAGGACAGACACTATAATTATATAAATTAAGATATTTTTTAAAATAGTAATGGTAAATTTTTTTGCTGGTTCTTTTCGTTGGACATTGGCTACTTTGAGTTTCACAAATTAAGATTATGCTCTTAAACATTGCTCTACAATAATTGCATTCTTTTCAATAATTTGTTACTATTGGCTAAATTAATGGTCCTACTACATACCTATACTACATACCTATAAAACAATTGAAAGAAAGATAACCAGCAGGATCTCGGTTATCTTAAAGATTGTTATCAGAGTTTGGTGTTAGATATACGTTTTCATATCGCGTAATTTGTAGTTTTGACAGAAGGCTTTTTAAAACGCCTAACTTTTGACAGATGGTTTCTCAATATAAAATGGAGTGGATTTTAAATTTTAATTACCAAAATGGCGAATTTATCATTTGATTAAGCTTTTTTTATTTTCATTATTAAGTACTTATGCTGGTATCATCTGCTTTTAGATGAGTGGTTTTTCTGGTTTTATTTGTACAAAGTGTAATTATTATTTCAAATCTGTATTATAGCCATTAGATATAATGTTTGTTTAGTAATTGTTTCATAGGTGGCCACATTGTTAGAGTAATTATTGCTTAATCTTCGAAAAAGTGCAGTGGTGTTAGGCTAAGTTCCATCCAACACAACACAATTTGGATAATGTAAGATGATACCGCACAAAAATATATTATAGGACGGTTTGGATTACTACATATTTATATTCGGCAGTAAGTATACGTCGAGCTTTAGAAAAAAATAATGATTTTGTAATTCTCAATCTGGATGTGTAATATTTAGTGACGGGTACTGTTTAACTTAAATCAAAAGCTGCCTTCAAATTGAAAGCACATTTTATGCGCGTTCGATACTAAGTACTTGCGGTGCTGTACGGTTCGGTGGTGAAACAGAAACTTGCAGGAATAGACCAATCAGATTGTTTACAAATGATATTGGCAAATGTTGTGACTCCTCGCTTCAATGGAAATGCATCCTTAGATTTTTCATATGCAAAGAGATATTCTAATGCATTATACTGTGGTCGGATAGAGAAAATACGTCGCGTACTCGTAAGTCGTAACGCACATTTCTAAAGTAGTAACATCTTCCCCATTTTACAAAGCGTCCTAAGATAATATTTACTCAACTCATAACATACTCACAAGCCACGTCTCGCGCCCAAAACTACTCTGGATTGTTTATGGATCGTTTTCCAGAACGGTACACCAACTGTTGGTTACCGTAAATGTTCATAATTATAAACACAGATGAAATGCAGTGTTGAACGATTAAGATGCCGAGTACGGAAAGCGAGATCATTTCCAAAAACTGCCGTAAGAAAAGTTTCTCTAGCACGCTCCCCGGCGCTTTCCATACAAACGTAGTTTAGTTCCCATTTGAATATTAACCAGTCAAACTCAATTAAATGTTATAGGCACGTTCTAGAAACAAATATCTGTGTCCGTAGTTTCCAGTTTTCTGTAAAATGTATAGTTTCAAATCTTTATGGGCCCAATGATTTGTAGTTGTAATTTATTTTTCAGTACGCCAATTTCAACGGTATCGTAAAGTTGAGTTTAGGTAATTATCGGAAAGACTTGATTCCATTCGACTCAGTCTATTGACAAGCGCCCTTAGGCAGCGTAGTGAGAAAAAGAATTGGAAATTACGCACGACATGGTCAGTATTGACAAAATATGCGCGATCAATCAGAAGAATACGGGTTTAAGAATGTAGAGACATTCTCGCGTAAAAACTATACTATATTTTCCAAGTAATGGCACAGAGCGTGACATGATCTTTTTGTTTGAAGACTTTCTAAAATACTTATACTCATGTGCTTTATGTACAGTAATATTGTTCGAAATAGATCTTCAAAGGAGATCATTCTAGCTCAGGGGTTCCCAACCTTTTTTTGTCTACTGCCCACTTTAAGAATAAATTATTTTTTAACGCCCCCCTTTTTAAACATACTTAAAAATCGCTAAGTACTTATAACTGATTATTGAAACGCAAATTTATAGTATTCGGACAGAGTATCTTTTATTGAAAATAAAACAAACATAATCAATTCTTATATAAAAACTAATGTGAAGGTTGAATCTGATGCTGTTCAATAAGTTTGTTGATATCTGGTTCCAATTTACTCAAAAACAGCCGCAAGTCGCCACGTTCGCTAACACGCAAACGATTTCTCTTTTTAGTAAGCAGCGTTGCCACGGCACTAAATCCACGTTCACACAAATATGACGATGGGAATGCTATCAAAAATCGTTGAACAATTGACCACAATCCAGGGTACAATTGCGGGATCGGTTTTTGTAGCCAAAATTCTTGATATCCATTTTTGAACTTGATTTTTATTTCTTCGTTGGTTGTCAATTCTATAAGTTCTTCTTCCGGCTGAGGCTCAGTCGGTGTCTAAGAGTCTTCCTAGCTAGGTAGATGAAATTATAAATCGACCCCAAAGCCCTACACAATGCCCCCTTTTTTTCTGGGTCTCTTACCGCCCCCCTTTAGGCCTGCAGCGCCCACAAGGGGGCGTTATCGCCCACGTTGGGAAAGACTGTTCTAGCTCCATACATTTTTGGGCCTTTTCTGAAAGTGCCGGCCAACGAAAAAAAATGGTACGGATCGTTAGAACTAGCCATTTGGAGTAATAGTTAATATGGCAGAAAAGTTGTAGGATTGCTCTGAACCAAGTTATACAAGGTCGAAGATTCGTCATTTTCATACATTTTATTGATTTCTAAAAGTGCTGGGAAACATAAAATAATGTTAGATATTGCTAGAACTAATGATTTGAAGCAATTGTCATTATGACCCGAAGGCTGTGGGGCCATTATATGTCGTGTTATACAAGTTATACAAAAAATTAATATACTTTGTATAATTAATTGTAACCGATTTTATGATTTTGTTACTGTTCTGATTGTTTTATACGAATTTGAATACACGTACAATTATTTTGACTCCCACGAAGTGCTGGATCAGCTGCAATGTGGACAAAATTCGTTTATACATACCTGGATTGTATGCGGCCTTGTAATACTAGGTGATCTCATCCAGCCATCTCCCAAACTTCTGCCACTGGGATATCTCCGGCGAGCTCTGTGATGAATACACCATTTGGTTATAAGTACTGTTCACCATAGTAACTACGGGCTTGCTTCAGTCGATAGCTGCCCAAAGCAACCTGCGTCGATTCTTCTGTGAATCTAGGAAAGTCATTGAACGGAGGATGTTGGCTTCCATAGCCTGGAAATGAGCTCTCCTTCTATTATAGTTACATATTGTTTTTGATAACAAGTTCTGCTGAACTGTTTTGCTCACTGGCCGTTCATGGATTACGTCAAGAAAATCACGTGCATGCACGTTGTTGTCTATCAGAACATGATAGCCGTTCAGCAATGCCGACAAAATCCTGAAATAATCGATCATGTTACTTAATGTCCGGTTACAAATCCTGAATAACCCTGAGTAAACAAAAATCTCTTCCAAAGCGGTCGTTAATCATTTACATTATCCAGCAGCAAATGGTAAAAAGTCTAGATTTATTGGCTTCGTCAGTAGTTAGCTGGGTTTTTACTGATGTTTTGTTACTGGCATTTGTGCCACATAACCGCACACCTCAAAAAAGAAAGATTACCTCAAGATTGTTTATGGTATCTCTAAAACCATGGACTAAGATAAGAATCCAGTAAAAATCTTCTATATCATTTAAGGTATCATTTAAAATCTAGGCATTGTAAGTTGCTGCAGCGTGTAGATTATTGTTCCATCGCAACAAATATAAAGGCTTTTAGTGGTTTCGGAACTTGTGGTTAGGGTAGGATTTTCACTGAAAAAAGTAATTAGTGCTTTTCTGAAGATATATGTACACGCCTGTATCTGTCTGTACATGCCCTTTATAGATAGCCTTTCTTTCTTGAGGCATGCGGTTATGTGACACAAATGCTAGAAACAAAATATTTAAATGAAACCCAGCTAATTACTGACCAAACCAATAAATCTAAGCCATTTGCCGCTGGATGGTGGAAGTGATGAACAATTTCTTTGAAAGAGATTTTTGTTTACTCAGGATTGATCAGAGTGACCGGGCATTAAGTAACGTGTTCGATTATTTCAGGATCGTGGTAACATCGCTAAACAGCTATCATGTTCTGATAGACAATAAAGTGATTTCCTTGACAAAATCCATGAACTGGTCAATGCGCAAAACAGTTTAGCAGAACTTGTTATCACATACAATAATTATAATAGAAGAAGAGCTCATAACCAGGCTATGGAAGCTGACATCCACCGTTCAATGACTTTCCTAGATTCACAGAAGAATCGAAGCTTTGGGCAGCTATCGACTGAAGCAAGCCCGTAGTTACTATGGTGAACAGTAATTATAACCAAATAGTGTATTCATCACAGAGCTCGCCGGAGATATCCCAGTGGCAGAAGTTTGGGAGATGGCTGGATGAGATCACCTAGTATTACAAGGCCGCATACAATCCAGGTATGTATAAACGAATTTTGTCCACATTGCAGCTGATCCAGCACTTCGTGGGAGTCAAAATAATTGTATGTGTAAGTATACAAATTCGTATAAAACAATCAGAACAGTAACAAAATCATAAAATCGGTTACAATTAATTATACAAAGTATATTAATTTTTTGAATAGCTTGTATAACACGACATATAATGGCCCCACAGCCTTCGGGTCATAATGACAATTGCTTCAAATCATTAGTTCTAGCAATATCTAACATTATTTTATGTTTCCCAGCACTTTTAGAAATCAATAAAATGTATGAAAATGACGAATCTTCGACCTTGTATAACTTGGTTCAGAGCAATCCTACAACTATTATGCCATATTAACTATTACTCCAAATGGCTAGTTCTAGCGATCCGTACCATTTTTTTTCGTTGGCCGGCACTTTCAGAAAAGGCCCAAAAATAATGATCTCCTTTGAGACTTTCTACGTCTTAGCTACTTTATCAGATTGTAATTTAATTTGCATAATTGCATGATTTGTAATTATAAAAAATTCGTATGTGAAATTTCAAGTTTTTGGACGTTCGATCTCTGTTATAGATTTTAATACAATCGGAACCGTTTGACATGTTGACAGCAAACTTTCGTTAACAAATTAGAGTTTTCCACGCCCCCGGAATCGCAGTTGATTGTTCATCGTGTTTGCGCACGCGACGTTTTCGCAAAACAAATCAATCGTATCGCAGAATTCAGAATAGAAGTGTTGTGATATCAAGAGATTGTCGCTGCACAGATGTTTCGTGAAACACCAGTGCGAGCGTCATAAATACTGATGTATTTTAATTATTTGCATAGGGCTGCTTTGATTGATAGATTTTTTCTCTCGTATTAATTTTATGACGATTCTCATGGAGTTGTTCAAAATCGGCAACACTTTTCTAACTCTGTTGTATACAATCTAATTTAAATAAAACTAAATTAACAGGTCTAAATCTAGTGCCATATCTTTCCGCCAGGATCATTATGAAAGGGATAGCGATATATTTAGACCTGTCATTTTAATTTAGCTTAGAGATTATGGACAATAGGCCACACTGACCGATATTTTAAACAGTAAACACCATTTCTATTACTTATTTAGAATTCTGAGATTCTTAGCGTCCAACATAGCATACATACGTTCCTACACGAAAGTCTTCTAGCCTGTAGCACAAGTAGTGGGTAAGTTAGTAATACGAGAGTATCGTACAGAGACATCCACGACTCAGTATTCGCAATCGTTCTATCTGTACTCGACTAATTGTACGATCAAACTAAGAACTTTATGGAAACCAGATGATGTAGTACCGATGTGACGTCACTTAGAGCGTGTGCGGAGCGTGTAAAAGTGAAACGGAGAAACAACTCGAAATCTGTAGGGTGCTTAATAATTCTACTGGTCCTGTAGACGCGTATTTGTGTCAAAATGAAATGACTGTGTTTTCTTATAAATAGTATTTTTGAACTTCTGCGACAAAACCTTAGTGTGTGCACAGTGTAACAGAAAGGACATCTTCAAATGTAATGTAATGTAACAATGTAGTGCTCATCGCCAATAGGTACTTTTGCCGTATCTAGTGTCTTTCAAACTTATCCGTACACAATTCCCTGCATAAAATACATAAAGGAAAATAATATGTGTGACATCATTTATCATTTTAATTTTCACGTCTTAAAATCGGCAAAAGAAACGGAGATTGATGTAGTCTACATCAATAATATTCTTGTTCTTATAGAGTCGATATAAAATTGAGTAGTGTGAAAAGTGCATATTGCACCTTATTTTTTTGCGATTATTATCAATAGTGTGTTCCTGCGTTAACTGTTTATGGTACCCCTGCGCAATAAAATAGAGAGAAAGTATCTAAAAATGGAATTCAGTTTCGTGGGCCTGAAAACAAATTACTATAATTTGTCGTGTCGGTATCTATAGTGTTAATTTTGATTAAACAACCGCGCGAAATCTTTTGAACTTTTTGCCTTTTTGTAGCGTCAATATGAAGTACATTGCGTGCATAGTGCACCTTATTTTTTGCGGTTATAGTCCGTAGTGTGTTTATACGCTAACTGTATATGGGACGCGTGCGCAGCGGTGGCGCGGTCGCGAGCCGGGAGGTCGGTGAGTACGCGAGCTACTGCGCGCGCATCCACGACGAAGAGATCTACCACGACCTCTGTGCAGTCAAGGGGCCCGTGCGCGAACCGCCCCAAGCCCCGCACCATCCCATCGCTTTCAGCACAGTATGCGTTTTGTTTTTTTTTAATTTACTTTTTTTTTTAATATAGGGCTTACCATGTACTTTTATCTATGATAAAGCTACACAATTCATGTCTTATTTATTCAAAAGAATGCATTTTACAAACCAAACGAAATTTCATGGTAAGCCCTTTCTGGTATTGGAAGTAAGAAGTGTTTTGGCAGTAATTCTGATACAGTTCGTGTTCAATTTATACTTAATTCGCGAAACGGTATCATCATACATCCATATATTAACATTTAAATCTCTTTGTTATTTTTTCCCCCTGGAAAGTAACGTAAAATACAATTCAATTTCCTAATTATTTCGATTTTTAATTACATATATTATAGCACCTGTTAGCCAGACAATCAGGCCGCGGTCTCGACAAAAGTGAGAGGCAACGGGAGCTTAGCGATAATGCAATAAGCATTTATTTATATTGATACCGTCCTGGGTGACAGCGGGGATGAAAGACGTGATGGCAACATATAAATGAATGCGTATTGTATCGTCGTTGCCTCGCCCACCTTATGGGCATATGAAAGAAGTATTCGAACATGTCCGTAAAAATGCATAGTGGCATGTATTAAAGGAACGTTATAATAAGCATTAGTGTCTGATTGGATCGATTATTTCTATAAATAAAATGTCGCGCTCTCACTGACAGACGGACCCATTTTCATGCTTCACTTGGAATTTTAAGTGAACAAGTAAAAGTCTACAGCGCAGCGTTACGAACGCGATGAGTGTGAATTATTCATGAGCCTCCTTACTTCCGATGCCATTTGGTTTTATGCAGCCTAGTAGTAGCTTGTATATTATGCTAGTGGGCTAAGAATGGTTAACGAACTTTTTTTAAACGCTTGCCTTTTGCTGTTTAGAATCCATAGACGAAACTTTTGAGTGTACAGAGATTTCCAAGTATGTAAACAAAATTCTTTGCTTCGAATTTCTCGTGGTTAATATTTTGTACATTTCGATTTACGACACAATCTGTGCAGGTTTATGTAATTCAAATAACTATCTTAGACTTGATATAAGAACTATATAATAATGTGTTAGACAGGCACATACCAAAAAAAAACCTATTTACCTATTTCTTTTCAAATAATCAGGCAATATATTTGTTTACATAATTGGTTATTTTGTATGGTCATCCTTTTTTTTTTAGATATTTTTCCATTATTATTTATTTATTATCTGAAATTTAAATTATCTGAAAAGAAAAAGTTAGCCTGATTTATTGTACCATATTGTATCTGTAAGAATATGTAAACCTCAGATTAGCATATTTTTCATATGTCCCCAGCTAGCGACGTCGTCGCATAGTCTAGAGAAAAGGGACTACGTTATAAGGGAACTGGTGGACACGGAATGCAATTACGTGGACGTGCTCAGTAAAATAATCAAATACTTCCTGAGGCCGCTCACGCCATACTTGAAGCCTCAGGATATGCAAGTCATCTTTTTTGGTGTGAAGGTAAGAATGGTTTTTAGTATTTCAATGTTGGTAGCGAATTGCAGACTCCTAAATTGGCAACCTTGAATGTTTTACTAACACAAATATTTATGCTATTTATTATTTTATAAAAACTAATTATTGTAATGCAAAAAAATGAGTTCTCACGCGCCTTTTTAACTTTATGTGTCAAAGATCATGTCAAATGTACGATTTTAGACCTTATTTTAAAGGTGAACCGTGCTTATGACGTGACAGTTGATAGAGTTTAAAAAAAAGATTCCGACGAATTGGGAACCTCCTCCTTTTTTGGAAGTCGGTTAAAAATGGCGCGTGAGAAGCCATTCTGTGTGGACTATAGCTAATTATGCCTAATTCAGGAAAACTCATTTCTTTACTTATACAAAGTAGGTTTCCTATTAGGTAAGACATCCACCATATTGACATCATGTGCAATTCGAATCCTTTTATTTGGCATACACTTGATGCTGCCATTGAGTCTCTTTAGGCAAGTTTAGGCAAGTCAGCTATAAAACTTTTGACTAAGGTCAAAACACTAATAATAATGAATATTTTCTTTCTTTTTCCAGGAATTACACGAAATCCATTCAGGATTGCTAAGACAACTACGACTAGCCACGGAGAACTGTGTGCCGGGCAGTGGCGCGCCGCGACTGGCGGATGTTTTCCTCACTTGGAGGGAAAGGCTACTGTTATATGGAGACTACTGCTCTAACCTTACCAACGCGCAAGAGACGCTAAAAGCATTAGATGCGAGGGATTCCACGTTCAGCAAACAACTTGCAGTTAGTAATTTTTGTCCTTTGCCCAAAATAGTCAAGGTTCCGACGATCGAAACGTCTCCCGCCTCGATTTGCACCAAACCATGCATGCATCTTCTTTGATTAATTATTTTTCTTTGAAGTCAGTATTAAATTAAATATTTTTTTTATTTATTTGAACATTACTATGTTGTGATATACATTACATATGATAGAAAAGTAAAAAAGTCTTCTACTTATATTTTGCTGTGTGCGTGAGTGTGGAGACCGCGTATAAACAAGCGTAGTGTGGGACGCTCTCCAGCGCGATGGACAAACAACATGAAGAGGCTGGCGGGAAGTGGCTGGATGAGGAAGGCTGAGGACCGGGTGTGGTGGTTCCCTTTAGGGAATGCCTATGTCCAACTGTGGAAGTCCACAGACTGATGATGATAATTTGCCGTTAGAAATACTCTCACAATATTTGTTTGCCGTCAGAAATGTCAAAAGGAGCACAGCGACGGGCGCATACAACTGCGGGACATTCTGTCGGTGCCGATGCAGCGCGTGCTCAAATACCATTTATTACTGGACAAGCTTGTGCATGAAACACAACCAGTAAGCGCATTTACACTTTGTTGTAATATTACACTTTACTATAATATTACACTTTGTTATAATATTACACTTTATTAAAATATATGACACTTTATTACAATATGCCAGCTGATTCGCTCAGGTGGAATTTCTGAAAATTCATTGGATGTGGAATTTCAAAAAATTCTACAACATGCACATTCATTATGTAGCCAAAACCCCAAATACCAATTTTCGTGGATAGATCTTGAATGACTGATTTTCATACAAACTTTTAACCCCTATTTAATCCTATTAAAGGCAGAATTTGCAAAGATCTTTTATCTACGTCATAAAAGTAACCTACTTAAAACTTTCAGAATCATGAAGAGTTCAGGGGATTGGAGCGAGCGAAAGAGGCGATGGTGGATGTTGCTCAGTACATCAATGAGGTCAAACGAGACAGCGAGGTGCTAGCGTTGCTTGCTAAAGTGCAGGTTTGTGTTTAAAATGTATCCTATCAAATCTCTCGCAAAATTTAATATCCACTTGGTGAGAGTTTCCAGTTCGGCTCATAAGAAGTTATTCTGAGAAAAATATAAAATACTTTTCTCAGAATAACTTCACTGCATCCTTTCTTTTCAAATTGCATTACTATCCCTTCATTTTACAAAAATGAATTCTGTATATATTTTCAAATGAATAAATGCAAAATTAGAGGTAATAATCTGTCAACAATCTCTGTGTGCTAAACGGGCCGTTCGGAACAGTAAAATTTTCGATTTTTGTTTGGAATAACCATTCTATACATTTACTTATTTAATATATTGAATGTTATATATATAATGAATCTCGCTAAACATGATCTCTTGTATTGTGTCAGTTCGGTTCTAAGCATCCCGGATTAAATCGAAACTTGTCGGACATTTATGGTCATGTACCATCAATGGTCATGTACCAACCATGGTCATATTGTGCGACCATATAGAATTGCAATAAGGTCATAATGTAGTAATTTAAGAATTAGGTTAGAGTCATTATTGTAATCTGTTTTGGTTGCCTAAAAAATTAATTAATTAATTTACGGAAAAAAATTTGAAATGGGTGGAGACAACCTATATTCACAAAATCGTATCTTGTTGTACCAGGAGAGCATAATAGACTGGGACGGTGCCGCGTTAGGTGCGGGCGGCGCAGGCCTAGCAGCGTACGGCCGATTACTCCTCGACGGCGAGCTAAAGGTCAAAGCACACGAGGACCAGAAGCTCCGCTCGCGATACGTGTTCGTATTCGACAAGCTCATGCTGCTGTGCAAGCCCGTCAAGGTGATCTACCCGACAGTAAATATCGATAACCTTATACTAACGTTGCTTTGCACCCCACAGCCGAATAAGGCTCACTGGATTATTGCTAGTAAGTAGTTTATAGGATGGTGTGTGTTCTTGTTTACACTAGGATGTGTATAGTTCAATGTTTTTGGCGGTTGAGAAGTGAGATACGGAAAAAATATCTGTGATCCAAAATAAATCATTGCGATGTGACTTGTAACTAACTTCTCAGCCGCCAATTTTCAATCCTAATATAAGACCCGTTCACACGATGTTTGCACCACACATTTTTTGCAAGATAAAGGTCATAGCTCATTAGAGCAACCCGGCACCCGTCCTGCGCGGTGCACCGCGTTGCCTCGTGCTGTTATCGTATTATTCTTTAGACCTACGCTCGCGACATCAACTTCGCAGTGTCAGCGAGTGACGAGATCTGCTGGTTCTAATGAGCTATGATCATAAATCTTACTGAATACATATTGGGTTACGCATACATTGAGTATATAACTTACTCACACGTTATTAGCATTGCAAAAAATCGTATACGGTTTTAGTTGTGTGAACGGTTCCATACTCAGTGTTTGCTCTACTACCTATTCAGAGATTTATCCGGCAAGAAAACGTGCGGTGTCAATGCCGTGTAAATGGCGTCTATTATGGCAACTAATTTTGTATTGAACCAAAGTTGCCGTATTACATATTTAACTGACTTACGCCCGCCACTTCGTCCGCGGGGTCTACACAAATTTCGTACCCCTATTCTACACTCTTAGGACTTATATTTTCAAAAATCCTATCAAGGTAGGATGTCTACGTCATAATAACTATCTGCATGCCTTTCAGCCCAATTCATCCAGTTGTTTGAGCTGTGCGTTGATAGATCAGTCAGTCAGTCAACTTTTCCTTTTATATGTTTAGATGTACTCATATTATGGCAACTTTTCAATCCAAAACGTTGTTATATAACGTATTTAAATGCTAAAAGGCACAGTCCGAAATCTCCTGTTAACTTCACCCGCAAATATAATAAAATAACGAAGTTGTAACTGAAGTTAGCAGACGTCAATCAGTGCCTATTAACACTTAAATAGATTTGTACGCCAACTTTTATTTGTATTAAATGATCAAAAATTGAAAAAATATTGCAATTTTTGTTCGTCATTTAAGCAAAAGTTTTCTGTTACAAGCGAAGGATCCCTAATATCCTAGTACGAGTTTTCAGTTTTCTAATTTAATTTGAGGATATCGACAGTCCCTCTATACGTCTAGCTTGCCAGTGAAAACTTTCTGAATCACTTGTACATAATGTTATGAAACTTAAGTTTACAAGATATGCAAACTCGTGCTAAGGGTACAGTTCTTTTTGGCATATGTTTAAGGTCACTCCACTACAATACCACTTTTAACTTCTCGGGTTTTGTTTTCGAAATAAAAGTCTGTATTGCACGGAAAATTTTTGTTGAATTTAAAGGTACCATAGGTTTTGGTCACAGCATGTCTGATGTTACTTAATATGGTTGCAAGTAACTATAGTGAATCAGTATTATAGTACATCACTATCATCACCTATATTTTAAACGAGAAAGTGTGTTTGTTTATTGGTTTATTGCTTTGTTGGTTTGCCCTTCATTGCAACTGAGCAAAGGATTTACGTAATTTTTTGCTTAGATATAGTTAAAAGACCTAAAGGCTACTTTTATCTCGAAAAATCAAAGAGTTTCCACGGATTTTTTAAAAATCTTAATCCACGCGGATGAAGTCTCAGGCATCAGCTATAATGATATAAATGCGAAAGTGTCTGTTTGTCACCTTACTACGGCTCATTCGCTTAACTGAACTTGATGAAAGACACATAGATACCTTGTATCCTGAAGTTGGGTGTAGGATAGGATGCCCTGTAATTTTTATCTCGGAAAATCACAAAGTTCTGTCGAGAGTTTTAAAAACCTGAATTCACGCGGATAAAGCCGCAGGAAGCAGCTAGTTTAAATTAAAACACAATAGATGCATGTAATAGATTAATATACAAATTGCAGGCATGTCGGTAGTTGAATGTTTTGTTAATTCATAATTTTTGAAAGTATAATATAAATAATGGAATTACAGTTCTTTACTCTTCAATATTTACCAAACGACTCAGAGATAGCATACACAGACATAGGCTACATTTTATTCCGGAAAATATCCCAGTTCCACAGGAAAACAAAAATTTCGAAATTATAACTTCCTATTTTAAAGTCAGTTAGAAAACGAATTCACGCAGTCGTAGGTCGTGGGCATCAAGTAGTAAAGAATATAGCATGAAACTACTCTAACCCAAACAAATATTATAAATTAACGTGAAAGTGTGGGTCTATTACCTTTTCACGGTCTATTCTTTTAACGATTTTGAAGAAAATATGAACGAAAGAGTCCCCACGGAATATGTAAAAATCAATCCACACGGATGAAGCCGCGGGCTTTATCTAATGCTCCAATATTAGCGACATTTAAAGTACTATAAATCTGTATAGGACAATCAATATTCGTATCGGACGGGTATCCGACTGGCCGAGTACCGAGTAGAAGAAGGTTGTGGCAGAAGAACGTTACGCGGCGATGCGAGGTGGACGTCACACTTCTACCTCGTGCGCCGATCCAAAGACGCTACGTTTACTTTATACGCACGCACGGAAGATTGTCGGCGCAAGTGGCTCAAGACTATTAAGGAGGCTATGTGAGTATCAATACTGGTTCAATCCATAGTACCATGCGAGGGACGCCAAACTTTTAGGTCGTGGGGCGATCCAAAGACGCTTTACACTCTACGCGCGCCCTTAAACTTAAACTTTAAGGGCGTCTGGCTGGGGGTTGCCTTGACACTATAGCTCGTTCACACAGGCTGCGTAAGCGTAGACGTAGCGCGTACCATTACTTTGTAATGTATGGAACTGTATAAAATATGGCACACCGCTTGCGTAAAGCGTGGACGTATGCGAAACCCGGTGTGTTAGGGGTTTACGCGCGTCACTACGCACGTGTACGCAGTTGGTGTGAATCGGCCTTTAGTGTCAGACAATGAATGACGTGATTTCTAATTCTATTCCGAAGAAAAAATATTAGACTATACTTTGACTAAGATTTTTTTACACCTTTATTACCTGTTATCTCACAAAGCCACCCATTATCCAAACTTCATAGCTGTTGATCGTTCCTCCCTGTGTTGGGGACAATACCCAGAGAAACGTTCAGCTTTTATAAAAAACGAAGATATGGCACGCGCTGTCTCTTAGTCCATCTTTGTTAATAAGCAGTGATTCATATTTCATACATACCAGAAATCTTCATAAGCTAGTTACAACGTCAGAGTCAAAATGTAAAAATCTTTTGTGGCGTCGAGTATACGCATAGTATAATCGAGTATATGAAAATGAAAAACAAGGAACCTTAGATGAATTTTAACCTTAGAATATACCTACCTTAATTAGTGAACCGAGTGTCAAATAAATATTGTATATCGGCATATTGTTGCGAATTAGGTACACACGATACAGGATTACCTAGTGTGGGTACCACCAGACAGAAATATTGTTTAAGACTTTGTATTTGGTAAATAAACATTTTTCATTCATTCATTTTCAAGTAAAAAATTTATTGCAGAGACAACCTAGAACCGGCCGGATGTCGGAGTACAAACCACAAGTTTATATTACACACGTTTGAGAAGCCGGCCACGTGTCATCACTGTTCTAAATTCCTCAAAGGTAGAATATTCCAGGTAGGTATCTAATTAATATCTTAATCAATAAACTTTTAATTTAAAGTCAAAAGCTTTTTATTGAAAACTAATCAAGTGCGAGTCTGTACAAAGCGGATTTCGAATTTTTTCCTGTACTTGTGGCTATAAGACTACCTGCCAAGTTCATGAAATTCTTTGTCAACGAGAAGTACCCTATAAGTTTTTCTTGATAGACACGACCGACAAACAGACAACAAAGTGATTCTTCTAAGGGTTCCTTTTTCCTTTTGAGGTATGGAACCCTAAAATTGGGTACCACTCGCTGACCTCTTGCAACGCGTCTCTTATAACGCGTGTGCATACAAGAACGCCTGTTTTTGTAGTAACTTGATTTTCGTCATTATGGCGCTGATAGAAGCAGTGAAGATCATGTGAGCGTACTCGGAACTAAATGCTAGTGATGAGATATCTGTCAACACGAACACCATTTGACACGAAGTGTCGATTTTAATTCCGGGTATGCTCGCTGGGGCGCGCCGGGCGCTTCGAATCAGCATGAAAAATGACTCAATTTGTTGCCACACATTTCCAGCGTACTTGTTCATTTCCGAGCTTATAGCTGGCTTATGCCCGATATGTTACAATATCCTCTATACGCCACCTAGTATGCGTTGATGGTACTATGACAGAAACCTTCCCGCAAGTCCCAACAATAACTATAGAAAGTTTTCAACTTAATTGAATGTACGATTCGGGAACGCCTAGATAAGGATCGAGACAAACAGACATAGCTTGTAACCCAGACAGAATAATTTGTACATATATAAGATTTTTAAACCATCAACACTTTTCAGGGCTACCTCTGTTCAGTATGCAACGCGTGCGCACACAAAGACTGCATAGCACTGTCAGGTCGCTGCGGGGGAGGCACCGCGCCCGCGCCGCCCCTGCCGCCGCACGCACACCAACCCGACAACGCGCTACACTATTACATGTGGTAAGTGATACTTATAGGGTCTTTGCAGCAGCTGGTTATTTTGGGAGTTAAATAACACTCCTAAGCTTCTTCATAATAATCTTGTATTAAATCAACCTCATATCATAAAATTAAGTTTGGTGGCTCGCTCAGTTATAAGAAAGGGGGAAGACAAATAGAAAAAAATCACAGTTAAAATACGGTCTAGAACACATCAAAAACAAAGACAGTCTGGACTCCTGCAAACTAGGATGTATAATTTATGGTCCAACATAAGTTATACATCCTAGTTTGTAAAGCTGTTCTTCTCTTTTCTTTCCCTGCGTCGCGTCGTATTGCTCATTGCTGATTACCTCAGTCAATTCAGATTAACAGTCAGATTAACAATGCTACAACGTAACAACGGAACACAAGTACTTCGAATACAAGTATTCTGTGATGATATTGTCGGCAGGTATGTGGGTGAGATGGGTCGGGAAACAGCCACGGCGCGGTTGGAGAGGCGAGTGGACGGAACGTTTCTGCTGCGAGTGCGACCGCGAACCACGCATTCTTTACCACCGCCTGCACACAACGATACGCAATACGCGCTCTCGCTCAAGTAAGTCGCTTAAAAACCGACAAGTGCGAGTCTGACTCGCCTACTGATGGTTCTATAAAGTTGGAAAGAAAAACCTATATATAGTTATTTGGTCAATTAACCTACCATCTCCAAAACAAATCCCTTTCATTAGGGACTTCAAAATTAAGGGTTTTTTTGTGAAGGTTTATTGCTAATTTCTTAAGTGTGCTAGTTAGAAACTTTTAGTTTTATTTATGATTAGATAATGCCCGTGATTTTCTCCGCTAGGGTTTAGGTTTTTAAAATCCCATAGATACGGACGGGTTCTACGTCACCTCACAGCTTTTTCCTTCTCTTCCCTTAGGACGGACAACACAGTAAAGCACATGCGCGTTTGCCGGAAGCCCATAGACCAGGTGCCGCACTACTTCCTTTCCGAGTCGCGCTTCTTCCGCAGCATCGTCGAGCTGGTCTCTTATTATGAGAAGACTAGTTTATCCGAGAACTTCGTCGGGTAAGCGCCTTTACAGGTATTGTAGGATTTTCGACAGAATTATCTTTATGTAGAGCGTAAACGGAAAAGAAACAAAACTAGATTTATTCGAAAAAAACGTACGTCATGTCATTTTACCTTATCAGCAACCCGAGGACGACAATTTGGTTTTAAAAATGGATTCCATTTTCGTAATCACCTCCTTGAGATGCCTCGAAAATGTTTTTTTTAATACACTACCTAAATCTCGGTTGGATAGTAGGGCCGGCCGCAAAAACTACCTAATCAGATTAGCAAGCATTTCCAGTACCGAACGGTTTTTAGAAGATCGCTTGATTTGTCTTCAAACATATTTCCTTTCACTGCTAACTAAAACTATCTACTTTGCAGTTTAAACTCGAATCTCCGCTGGCCGTTCAGACGAGTGGTAGCGACGGTGATCCACGACTTTCGGCCGCTGGAGTCTTCACAGTTAGCGCTACGGCCTGGCGCAAAGCTACTCGTGCTCAGTAAAGAGGGTGACAGTCGGGGCTGGTGGAAAGGACGGACTCTCGATAAGGTATATACCGCAAGTTTTTCTATCGGAGCCTCTTAAATTTTATTTGTCCTTAAATTTTACCATCTTACCGAATTTTTTCTTGCTGTTGTATTGCTGTGCTTCTTGATAATGATTCATACATACGTTTTAGACATGCCATTGTCCACACTCGGCGATGCATTGTAGCTATACGCGCTGGCCTCGATTGGTTTATTCGTATAACAATCGTATTGACTATAGGTCCATATTTTTGAGGAAAATTACCGACTCGTAGTTCTTTTAAGGTTTCACAGATTATTATGAATATACTATTAAAATATAGGTTTTCAAACTGAGAAGATATTTCATGGATCTGCTTTTTAAAATCCATTAAAAAAAATTAATTTACCATCAAAAAGAATCTTAAAACCAATTCTTTCAACCCTTTCTCATAAATATCAAAAAAAATGTTTCCATTGTGTTCAAACAGTACAAATACCACATAAAATAGTTCTCTATTTCCATGTGTCCAATTCAGGGCGACAACCGGTCCGGCTACTTCCCCAAAGAATGCGTGCGGGAGGAGCCCGAGTGTATCGGCGCGCTGGACTGATGTCAGCTCTGCCTCGCCGAGCGCGAGCTGCACTACCTGCCGCCGGGCGGCGCGCACGACGACGACTGCCCGGACGACCTCGTCTAACGACCGACGACGTTGATCAACTAGTCGGTGGACTGGTGTACACTCCTCAAGGCGACCTCGTCGCATATGGATATTGTTTAACTAGTCGGTGGACTGGTTCACGCTATTGAAAGATCTCGCCTACGCACCGAGACAGTGCTAAACTGGTTGGTGGACTGGTTTACGTTCTTCAAGAGAAACAACCACAAACCGAAAATGCCACACAAGCACATTGTTCGACTAGTCAGTAGACTGGTTTACGCTCTTCAAGTTTGATGAGATCCTGGTATTTCTAGCTGGAATTGAAATAACCATTGAATTTGGATGAAATGGGGCCCGGAATTGGTCACACTATGTAATCTAACTCAACTAAAAATTGGCATTCATCTATCTGAACGACCTCTTCTAGATACAACTCTCTCTTAGAGAGTCACACTACATTGCTCAATTAATCTGTGGGCTGGTTTATACTTCAGGAATACCTCGTTTAAATGCCACTCATCAGGTCAACCACGTCGACATAGCTCATCTGATCGGTTGCCTGGTGTGTAGACCTCACGTCGACCTCGTCTACACCAAGGGCGTCTCACAAGGATATTGCTCAACTGGTTGGCAGACTGGTTTAGACTTCAGGACGACGACCACGCGAGATTTTGGTGATTAAGGAGCATCTAACACCGATATCAAAGAAAATATTAAAGACGTCATTTTTAAGAGATTACTACATCAAACATCTATTGTCGATGATCTAAATTGCTCTCCCGTCATGAATTTCATAATTATTAGATCTGTAAATTTGATGCATGTGTAATAGCTACACTGCACAATCTTTGAGTGGTTTAACTGATTACAGTGACTAAGAAACCAGTTCAATTTGCTCATAAAGTTATGCAGTTTTATGTATTAGTCTTGGAGAAAGAAAGATAAGAGGCTTTGTTTGCACAATAATTGGCATCTTTGAGCCTAGAACATAGTTGAAGATAATGTTGCTATACGTAATAATAATTCAAGACTTATTCTTTGGCAATGAGTTTAAGGACTACGATATGATGTGTAAAGTTATACGCGACCGAAATAATAAATTTAGTATTAGAAAAAAGTGGGACTATGTTTTTAAGAAAAACTGTGTTAAGTGTTAAATTAAAATATAGGAAAAAATTGATGAAAAACTATTGTATAGTTGTTAGGACGAAAAAGTGTTTTCTATCGTGCTAATTAATATTAATAATTGAAATGCTTTAAATAGGTATTGTGCTTTACAATGTTGAAATGTATGTCGAGTATAACAAGGGATGTTTTCTTGACGGCGAATAATGAAACGCTCCTTAATATTTGAGAGCATCTTAGATATTATAAAGGTTTTTCTAATGGCGGCTTATAAAGTTTAAGAACGCATCGATTTGGTGCTGAGAATGTGGGTATATTATTATTTAAGGTATCTTTAACTTTTAAGACGCGTTTCACTATTCTGAGGTAAGGTCATCAATGGCTCGCGCAGCTCCGCTCCAGCAACAGAAGAGTCGTTTCTGAAAATACATTCAAATGTAGACTTTAGAGTCATTTCGTAAAGATACATTTTATCAATAACAACGCGAAATAGTGTAACGAGTATCGATCTTTATTCAAGATGGCAATTTCTAGAAGCGGTGTAGTGCAAGTAAATGATGACCAGTAGGCTTTACTACTAGGGATATATAGTTGACCATAAAATTGCTTTACCATTTAGTAACTATTTTCAGCACATCAAAATTTTGCTAAAACTCAGCCTTTTATCGGTCTTGTAAGCGAAAATAGGCTTTGTAGTTTTACAAAGTGCAAACGACAATCAACCTAACGGTGGTAAAACTATTTTGTGGTCGAAAGTGTGAGTGCAAAAATCAATAGGATCGCTTCATCATCGTGAGTTACCTCTTTGAAGCGATCCTTTTGGTGGGTTAGGGCCAGCGTAGGGTGGATCACTGCGGCAGCATACTGTCTTGTTCTTGCAACTGGCAGCTGTATTAACAACTCTATTTTAATTGGATAAGGTCAATATTTAAATATCCTTAGAACTCGCGACAAATACAAATCTGTCTGAGCTGGTCCTTACACACAAGTCATTACACATCAAAATGAAAAAGCAGCGTTAGATTTTATTGAAGAAAACCTCTCCAAATTGCTAATGCAATACTAGAAAAATTATAAAATATACATAGTAGAACTAGTTCATATCGAATATATTTTATTTAGAAAATATGATTCATATAAAAAATACATACATATTATATTATATTGTTGATGTTCTGAGATGACACATGAGTCAAATGTATATTTATTTTTGTGAAGTATGTAAGTTATTTTTTCAAGTCATAGGAGATATTATGTGGGTAGATAGAAATTGAACAAATATTAGTAGCATATCCTTAACATAAAATACAATGCAATTCACGTATTAATAATGAGTTCCTCCTTATCTTGCTCCTTAAAGCTGACCCATCTATACTCGAGGCACGATACAGAAGAATCGATACAACGAAAGTGATTTTGAAACGTGGCAAAGGAAACTGAACTTTATCTTCACTACGTAACGTACATATTTGTGAGGAACGATTCGTGCGTCTTCTTCGATTCACTCAACACACACATTAGGTAGTAAAGATAAATTACATTTTTGAAAAAACCGTCGCTTCTCTTGGCCTCTGCTGCTGTTTATCTTGAGCTCTAAGCAGCAGTTTTAATGAAAATATTTAAAAATTCAGCAGATAATTGTGCTACTTTGGTTGTACACAAATCTACATGCTAAATAGTACTCTCTTTTTCACAATATTTGCTGAAGAAAAGGATAGCATTATTTTTAAACTTATTTATATACTTAAGGGCTTGTTTACAACCGAATTAACATCAATATCTATATATTTATATAGTGTTAATAAAATGTTCAAATGAAATCTAAAAATAAATGATTATAATATAATAAAAATCCCTTTAGACATTTTAAAAAGATTGCTTCAAATCCCAATAAATCTTAATGTAACTAAAATAATAAAATAAATAAAAATATGTATATAAAATTTTAAAAAAAAATATTTACCTCTTCTTGGTCCTACAGTTTTAAAAAGATCGTCAAATCCATATTAAATGTTAAATTCCTTGATAGATAGGTATCTAGTATATGCAATTTAAAAAATTAGCATTAGGTAGATGGATTACGAAAGTCCATCTATGTTGTGAATAAACATATTATTACATAATGATATTATATTTTATTTTAGGTGAAGAACCATACACGGATCTTAATCAAAGCAAAATAATATACACTTTTAAGTATTGTCTCGGGTACCTGTCTCTAATAGTAGCTCTCTTATAATATTGTTAATTCCATATATCCCCGATGGCTTATAATATTTTTACCATTTTATCGTACGGACACTGCCAAAGACGTATACTCAACATTCAAGAGCATAATTATGACCGTTATAAAACTAGTAAAATTTACCATTTTTAAATATAAAAGTTGTGATCATTCATCGGCATTATGCGATTTCAGAAATTGTCTAAGATTGATTTTTCAAATACATAACCTGACCGAGGAATATGAGAAATTTGACAATTTTCCTACACGATTTATCAAAAATCCCTCTGTTAAAGATTATTCGGCTCTTTATTGCATAGCATAAATAAATAACTAACATTCAATGTATAGTGAGATCGAGTGCCAAACTAATTCGTTTTTCATCACTGTTAATAATTCTAGGATTTCAAAATATGCCTAATTTTTTTTTTTCAGTTAGAATTTTATGTAGGTAAATAAAACCATATTTTTACACTTCAACATGATTTTGATTTTGTAAACTCATGTACTTTGTTTTACATTCCAGCGTACCTACATTTTTAATTAAACATTACATTCTTTAAGCTTAAAAGTCTATGAGATAATGATCCCAGAAACCCCAGAACTATTTCAAAAATAATTTCATTTAACATAGGTTAATTCCAAAACGAATATTGGAATATTGTAAATAAAACTGCTAACAATAATGCTACAGACATACCTAAAGAAAGTAAATTCATATTTTACTTTTTATAATTTTTATTTTTAACATTAAGCTAAGTCTCGACGTGTGTAGGTACTGATTGACTTTATAACAGTTCTTGTTCGTCGAACATGTATGAACGTGGAGACTCGGCTTTATAAGCCCACCAATTTATCTATATATCTAAAATCATTAATAGCAAATAAAAACTGTTTTACATTCACATAGAAATCTGAAATTGTGTCTTAAATATTGTAAATATTAAAGTAAATGTTCACTGTTAACATAATTTTAAACGGAAACAAGTGTATATTGGTAATTGACAGGCCAAACATGAATATAATAATTTAAGGTGAATGAAATATTCATAATTATTACAATTTTAAATAAATGTATCAAATTATTGTATCATCAATTGTAATTTTGCTGGTTTTAACATTCCTTACATGAATATTTATTAAATTTAATAATTATTTATTACAATTTGAAGAAAATGTATCACCAATTGTAAGTTGCTCGCCCAGTTTTGACAGTCAACGCATAATATAGTGATAACAACGTTATTAAATAAATAAATAAATAAATAAAAGTTTATTCGGCTCAACAAAATCACAAAAAATAAAATAAAAATACAATTCATACAAATTATCAACTAAACTACTTAAAACTAGAGAATACTAAGACCAATATTGTGTCTGTGAGCTAAAACTGTTATATTCACAAAAATTATAAATATGATATCTTTAACAATATTTAATATTGTTACCGGTATTATAATGACTTAAAATGTTTATTTACTTAGCTACTTTCTAACCATTGCTTTATTGCCTTTAATATGAAACTTTCAATAGCATAATGATTAAATCAATTTATCAAAAGATCTGAGTAATTATTTAACTCATTATAACAACACTGTAACATAACATGTCTATATTGTAGTAACAGTGTTAATATAAGTAAAATGATGATACCATATATTTTATCATGATTAAGTTTTGATTTTTAAGCGTGGGTGTGAGAAAAGCATGGCAATAATACATACAATAAATAATCCATAGTTATATTGCTATTGTAAATTGGTTTCTACCTCTATTATGCATAGAGTAACATATACAATGATTGTTTCCTTCCATTTACAAGTATATTTTTGAAATATATCGAAATTGACACCAAAAAGAGATCAACTGTGTAGAGTAGCGAATAAAGCCTGCTTCACATTACAATGATTTGTATAAAATACTCAGACTAATAAAATATGCCTCGTCTGTTTGAACGCTGCATACTAATAGCGCTAATTTGAAACATTTTTCACGTAAAGACGTCCATAATGAATATTTGTGCTTTTGTGCAATAGCTTGCACAGTGCAAATTTTGATTGGTCGCGACATAAAACATAACACGTCTATAGAATACCTACGAGTGCAATAGCCAAGAACTGCTTGTAATGTGAACGTTTCTATTGTTATAACTTGATTTAGTGTTGATGTCATACAAAATACAATGCGATCAAAGTAAGAAAGTCCGTGGCCTTGATCTGTCAACAGTCTTAATCATTCAGTTTCCAAGAATTTTCACATTGAAATAAAATATACCTGATAGCTATCACAACATGGCGGACAGCCGTTCCTATTCTTAGTTTGATCGCAATGTATTACATATTATTATATAATGATTGTTGTGACATAGATGAAAATTCTCTGTTATCCTCTCACACCAGTGTACCACTTCAGTAATATTCCTTATTATGTAATGTTGTAAAACATCATAACAATATATAACTGTGTGTTGTAAAATGTTATACTTAGGACAGATGTTATAAGTATAACGTTCTAAAACTCCTTTAGTGGGAGTATTCTCCTCCACTTTAAATATAGTTTGGGCATAATGTTCTGAATATTGTGCTTTAAATATGTAGCTTTAATGAAATTGAATTTTTTGTGGCGTATTATAATAGTTCAATGCAATATTTAATGCAATTATTTTTTTAGAAGGTCTCTAGACGTCTAGAGAAACGCATTATAGAAAAGGAGGAAGGTATAGAAATTATTACATTGTGCGTTACGAAAGTTGGAAAACAAGGAAAAATCAATTAGGCGCCTTTTATGTCTCGCAGTGCGAGCAGTGAAAAAGTTAGTAATAAGAAACTTTTACTATTTTACAGCTGGGGACCATGGAATCGCATGTTATTTGTGAAAAGGCAGCATTGCAATCAGCTTCAACTTTCGTGACGTATCTACTTTATTTTATAAAACAATACTTTATTGTAAATGTTATTCTTTCGTGCCAGTTAATTATTTAGTATTCAATGAGTTTCCAATGCACAAAGTTATTGCTCATGATCTCTGTAAATGTGCTATATGTAAAAAATTAGTTTTAAATATTATTTTGTGTTCATATTGTATGCAATTTTATTTTACTGAGCCTGATCTTTGGAACAATTAATGAAATTCTATTATGTTAATGAATAAATCACTGTAAAGCTTGAACTAACTAAGTTCTTTTGCACATGGCAATATTTTCGCATTCAGTCGATGAATTTTTGTGATTCACAATAATTCAATCTCAACAACAACAATACAAACAAAAACAATATTCTCATACCTTTCAGGCTAGTGCACGTGTTTGGGAATGGATTATTGGTTATTTTATTTTGACTCGTGGACGAACAGGCAACTGAAGTCATATTTTCAATACACAAAACTACAAGCAACGACGAAACCGATAAACGCGGTCGATACGGACTTGTGCAACACTAAAACTATGACCGCGCGGGTGTGTCGGGCGTTCCCCCTGCACGACTCATCGCATACCCCGGTTGCCATGTCGACCTGTCGCGAATTATAATAGGTACATGTGAAAATGCCGCCATATGCAAAAGCCCTACAATGTGAATATTTATGTAGTCAATACCTACATTGATATTGTATTATTTTACTATACGATAAAGAAAAAACTCGAAATAATATTGGTGCTAAGGTTATTTTGCGTTCCATGCGCTTTTTATTATAATTCGTGTCAATTAAAAAACGAATTGAAAATTGCGGCTATTATCATTCCCTCTCACTTCACAATACCTGTGTATAATGTGCAAGTGAGAGGGAATGATTAACGTCACCATTTTCGATTCGTTTCTTTATTAGCACGTACATATGTAGATGGACGCACTACTGCAGATGTCGTATGAATGTATTTTGATATTATTTATGTTCATGTTTGTAAATAAATTATATATTATGTAAATCATACAGAAATGGCATATCTCACTGTTCTGTAGTTAGGTAAGTGAGCCACCACATTACAATACAAACGTGGAATCATTTGTGCCGTTTTATTTCTATACCTTACCTTAGAAAGGTTGAAATATAGAGTGCACTTTGACTTTGCTCAGACTTATGTTTCAGTTAAAACGAGACAGATTTATGCCAGCGGTATAGCAGTGTCTCATTTTAAGTGTCTTAAGTCTGACCTAAGAGTGGCCACTTACAGACAACATTCAACTGTATTGACATACTATCGACATAGTTGTATTTATCAACTGAGGAGCTGGCGAATAACTCATCAAAACTAAGTGAAAGCTGCTGAGACTTTAGTTATAGTTGTTCGGAAATAAGTTTAAATTTGTATTCAGTGAGCCAAAAATGTCCAAATAAAAAAAATAGATCAGAAGCGTAATCGCTAGCTCCTCATTTTTCACACGCCGATACCGACCAGTCATAAGCATAAGCAGTCATGACTGGCATACTGACACTCTATCCTACGCTGGTGAGACGTAAAATTATTGATGCGAGAAAACTATCGAAGTCATACATTTTATACCGAGTTAAGGCCACACCACGACACTGCAGTTCGTTCGCACCCTCCATCATTTAAGGTCCGGCGTACATACATCACTTAAGGTCCGGCGTACTGCTACCCAAGTAAGTCCGTAAGTCTGATATTGTGGATCTAACAAGTTTGGCGGGAATGGTGGGGCGGTTGAGGCGCTTGTAGGCGGCGAAGCGGTGGCAGCCGCCGAAGCTGTAGTAGTAGTCGCCGCCCTGGCTGCCCGTTATCCACAGGATGTCTATTGGAGGCACAGTGCCTTGCTCTTCCTCTTCCTATAACAATTAATTCCCATTTATTTATAAGTTGTGGCAGAAATCGTATTGTTACATTATCTTTGGTCGAGATCACAAGACATTGTCTACAACAGGGTAGGGTAGTAGGTACCAACTAGATACCTACCTAGATATCAGTATGCTGTATACTATCAGTAGGTAGAAAGATAGATTAATCCATATACTTCTAGATAAGTTACTTAGCAACATTTTTATTCGTCAAAATGACCATAATAATCACACCACGATAATAAAGCGGAAAGTTTGTATATGTGTGTATGTTTGTTACTTTTTCTCGTCAAAACTACTGGACGGATTTGGCTGAAATTTGGAAAGGAGATATACCTTGGATTAATACATAGTCTACTTTCATACCGGAAAATCAAAGAGTTCCTACAGGACTTTGAAAACCTAAATCCATGCGGACGAAGTCGCGGGCATCAGCTAGTTTTAGATAAATTTACGTTGCTAAGTTGTCTACCTATCTACTTACAAATTACAGATAGATTGAAAACAAACTATAGATCAGGAAAGAAGATGTTTCAGGAAAAGTTGACCTTATAAGTTCAACTAGAAAATATTAATTCCTATCTTTTATAGTCAGTGATCCTATTTTCTGTATCTACACTGTTTCCTTATCTGTATAAGGAAAACCTCAAATATTTCCACTTATTGATACACTACCTGTATCGTTTTCATTAAGGATTCGACCTTGCTCTCGTCCAACTCGGGCATGAAAGGTCTGATAATGACCGACATCGGCACATCGTGGACATCGTCCTTATACGCACTATGGATACTCGTCATCCTTGTTACTGTAAAATGTGGATATGTTACCTGATTAAAATTAGGTACTATCTAAGTCTACCATGAAAAGGCTAAGTTTTGATTCTATTTTATAGAATCAAAACTTATATAAATTAAATACTTACTTACTACTTATATAAACTTATATTTTATATATACTTGTAACTTATATATTAAGTACATAAAATAATATAAATTTTTGAAGATACTTAGGTTAGGTACCTACCCACTAAAGAAGGAATACCTTCAGCTTATTAGGTATCTAACCTGTATGTTACTACTGAATGACGATTGATTCAATTTTGATAAAATTCGGAAAAGAAAATGAGTGAAATTGTATGACTGTAAATAAGTACCTAGGTAGTTAGTGAGGTGCCTACCTAGTTATAAGGACATCAATTAAAAAATCACAACTATTTTGTACTACGATTAACAATTTAAAGTTGTTATTCGTAGTATAAAATCCAATTCATATGGGTGAATATTGTGCAACACCCGCTGATCACCATCACGGACCAGTAATCCATATTAATAATTGAGCTACATTCATGTATTTAGCCTAATAATTCACCTATTCATTTAAAGTTACTCTCACTATCGATTCATATTATGAATAAACGTAAATAAGTATGTACCTACTTACAATTCTTGGTCAAGGCCACTGAATGAGATAAGGTAAATAAAGACCTTATCATAACTGAACAGACACACGTCTCACCCGACGGCTATGGCAACACTGGTCATGGATAATGGATTGGTTACGTACGATTAAGTACTTAGGTACTGATTTGCAAAATATTAGTGATTACCTAGATGCTAATTCTGTATGACTTTACGCGGTAAATTGAAAATTCAATGTAACCGTTGGCACACAGGACGGTTGATTTAAACTTGGTAAGCAATCTACTTAATTGAATAGGTACTTACCTAATAAATAAAATTGAAGTGTCTGTCTGTAATGTCGAAATAATTCCCTCATATGGTCATTTGAACTATACCTACCTACCATGCCGAAACATCTGTATGTTTGAAGGGGCTAATCTTCGGAACGGCTGAACCCATTTTGACGTGACTTTCACAGACCAGTATAGGATTAACCAAGGAGTAACATAGGCTACTTTTTAACCGATTTTCAAAAAAGGAGGAGTTGTGTTTTCTACCTATGTACACCGAAATCTCCGAGATTTCTGAAGCGCTTTCGGTAATTTTTTTATCGATAGAGAAACTGCGGCATTGCCCCATCAAAAATTTGGACTCCAACTCCTCAATCCTGATACTGCAGTGGATCTGACAACGGCCATGTGCGGCAATGAAGAAAAGTCATGACGGCTGATAATACATAAGTTGACGATGACAATAAGCTGTCCCTTGGTCACTATACTAATATTATGGTAAGTACTTATAGGACAGAGTCAAGTCTGTGCGAATAGATGGCCTTGACCTACTGACCGTATTGATAGAAATACGTATATATATATAATATAGAACCTATTAAAAAATCAGTCAAGTACGACCCCGACTCGCATACACGAAGGGTTCCAATTCCTAATCATCGTTACGTACGTATACCTACTTACAAGAAATAACTTTAATTTTTTTGTGATGTAACCAGATGTAACAAATTCACGGTTATCGGATTCTTCCCTTTACTTGTGCTCAATCACACATTGCTACCTACGGTTCATGATTCTTAGGTAAACGAGAAGCGTTCTACGCTTTTGATTTCCTTGACAGACTAAAAGATGTGATCCTATAAGGATCCTTCTTTCTCTGGAGATACGGAATCCTAACAACAACCAGATGCATTAATATCAAGGCAGTGCACCTGCAAGTTTTTATTACATGGCTTGGACACCCAGTTTATACTTACCTATAAGGTCATAATGAATCGTCCAAAGCTAACCATGAATGAAGCCATCTCACGCGCGATGACAGCCTGTCTAGGTGTCCAACGTGATAATAGGGTACCTATTGGTAGACTTTCACTATTATGGTCAAATCGGCAACTTTTTATCAAACGTCAAAACCTGCCCGCGAAATTCAGTAACTCAGTCATAGACCTACGATTTTTCGCTAACTCAGTACCTAAGTAACTAACAGTAACTCGCGTCAAACTCATTATTTTGACTATGTAATTTCTTAAACTGAACACTTTCAAGTAAAGATTTTTATGTAATCCTGTGAAAATGATATTGCCTTGCGGAATTAGAATGCCATAAGCTTACTTTGTCGTATTAGTTTACAAATTGCGAAAAACCAAATTAAATTTGAATTTCGCGGGCAGGCCGGTCTCATGACCCTTAAAGGGAGAAAAAAATAAAACGTCAATATAACTACACAAAAATGTAATTTATTCAATCTGATGGTCGCAATAACATTGAACTTGTCGTATACATGTGCCACGCCGCTGGTTTACTCGTATCACTACATTAATCGAATCTCATTAAAATCTATTATTAAAATCGTATAAATAGTATGCGTTAGTAAACAGGGTGTTTTGTTTGCTTGGAAATCTTAAACCTCTTAAATTAGATAAAGAAAAACGGTTTTGGATTAAATGGAATCTTTTTTACGACGACCCTGGCGTAATCCCGGGTTAAAATACCAGGAAGAAAAAGAATCCCTACTTAAACTAGAAAAATATTTTTTAGTATAATATAATAGTGGGTACTTAAGAAATATTAAGGTAATTTTCATGAAGAAAAATACAACGTATGCGTTCTGCTCATGACAAGTTTAAAGTCTAAGTTACACTGTCTCAAACAAATAAAACACCCTGTATTGTAAAGGACATAGGCAGCGGCGCGTTCTATAATGATCGCTGTAGTTTAACTCCAATTATTATATTTTTCTCTTTAACGTTTTCTTCGTATACTGTTTCAGATATCTTGACTTTAGAACACATCAACTTAATTCTATTAATTTTTTATTTATATCCAAATTATTTCTATGTGTACAGTGGAACTATCCATCTCGTTAGGCTGCTTAATATAGTCTAAGAGACGGTGACCAATTTGTTCAAGAGCTTAATATCATCATAAATATTAATGTCTGTCGGTTGGACTCACGTCTTAGCCGGAGTATGCCTGACTAGTTTCAAACCCGTCCGAGGTCATTTTTCAATGGGCTTCTGCTTGCGACTTTGAACGCCTGGGTGGTCCAGGCCACCTTCGCAGAGGTGCTCTGATACCAGTCGATATATTAATAACATTAGTATGTATGTATTACAATAAATAATGTGTGTATTACAAAAAACACTGAATAAATAGTCCAACGTCTCTCAGTCTATTGGGCAATAGACAATCTATTTTCATTGAATCAGAACGACAAATAAAATAAAATCATTAACATTTAACCTATACACTACATGAAAAAATAATATTCTGTGCCAGCAACAATTTAGCACCGAAAATATAATATATTATGGTTTAGTACTGCTAGTATAAGGCTCAAGACACATTAACGCACAGCCAAATTGAACCGACGCATCTTTTTAGGGTTCCATACCGGAAAGGTGTCAATGGGACCGTATTACTAAGCCTCTGCTGTTCGTCCGTCTGTCAGCGGGCCGTATCCCATGAATAGGTGCCTAGATAGTTGAAATTTTCAGTGTGAAAATGGCCGCCACGCAAATTAAAAAATTCAGTTTTATATCTTGTACGATCGTCGTGTACAAGTCCAACTCGTACATGACCGGCTTTCTCATTTTTATAATATATTATTCAAACGTATACCTTGACGTATACTGAACTTTAACTCCAACGCGCACATTTATCCCACACAAACTTTGTATTAGGTACAGAGCTAATATAATGTTGGCGTTCACTTTACGTTTAAAAATCGCGTCAATGAGCGGTCGACTCTGCAACAATATGCCTTGAACCTGAGTTCTGCATAACGTTTACTCGCTAACAACTGCGTGAAACATTTGTACAACAAAGTACAAGTAATTGTAATAGCATTCTTAACGTTCATATGGAGACCTACAATTTTGTCAAACAAATATTTCACTCAAATCCTAGTAAACGTTTGAATAACTCACAGTTGCCATACCGATATTCACAACACCGAAGAATTTAATTGAAAACGATCAAATGAAGACGTTTAAACTTATGTTAAAAGGATAAAATCGCTTACTTGTATCGTAGTAAATAGGAGTTAAGTGAAAAAGAGAAATACTCAGTGTGCGCCGACCTTTATAAACCTCGTCTATTAAAATATTAAAATTGCACACTTTATTTCGGCAGCCCAAGTATACTGTCGACTGACAATACCATCTCTCTATTCACTATTCAGAATTTATTATTACAACACAAAGTAAAAGAAAAACATACAGATATCTCAAAAAAAAGAAGGTAAATAGGAACCTACCTGTTGGCTCGTCTCAATGAACAGGGTATAGTTAGACGTTATCGTCAGTCGGCACCGCCACAAGGGCTCGTCCACATCGATCTAGTCAGCATAAAAACATATCTTAACGCTTACAATATAAACATTACACTACATTCACTTACATACTATCGTATATTTATATTCACCGTATGGTAAGGATTAGTTATTTATTTAAAATTATTTATACTTCAGCCACTTTACTATTTTCTATTTGATATTCATTTGGTCAAAAAGTATTAGATGTGTCATTGTAAGAGTTACGTGAAAGGTGTGTCCTTCACTCATGCATTCCCTCGTTTGAGGTCCTCATGACCGCGAATTGAAAGATTAATTTTAACATTGAACCGATCATTAATGTTAGTAAGGCATTATTCAGTTGCATCGTATTGATAGCTTTATTTAAAGCAAATTGCAACTACCTGCTATATTATATGAAATACCCAGACTTGTATTGGGTGAGGTTACTAAGCTTATCTACGTCGAAAGATTTACTTAACGTTTCGAAACTACTTGATTAAATTTAATTCAAATAGAAACTTTTCTAAACGTCAAATAGAAAATGGTATCATGGCCCGGGTATATTTAGTGAACGTTTACAAAAAGAGATCTTGTCACTTGCTGCGGTAATACTGCCGAATACTTGACTTTAGAAACAATCACTGGGCCAAAATAATACTTTTCGAGAACTGGCGTAAAATTAGCAAAATACATAATAATTAATAATTATGAACAGTCATATCCTTATTTACATTGGTTTGGTTTGCATAAATTCCGCGCATGTTCTTGACCTACTTGACATGCGCGGACTAACATAGTCGCCTGCATTCATTTAACAACAGAAAATCATGTACAAAAATGTATGTGTGCGTATTTTTAATGAATTGCGTAAAGTTTTGTTTTTTAAAAGTTAAAGTCGAAATGCTTTCTTTATATGTCAATTTTTTTTGTAGACTAGAATGCGATGTCTACTCTCTGGCGATTTATTTCATGTAAATTCTAGGATATCACTGTACATTATATAAAAATAATTACAATAAATACTCCGGTAAAACCTATGTAAATTGTATAGAGTAAAAATAATAATACACAAAAATAAATCGATGAATTTCAATAGAAATCGCGTATAAAATAACATTTAACTAGAGTTTAGTGTAGACGCAGTGGTATAGTATACAAGGTCCTACAGCTAGGGGGCGCTCGCCTACGCCGCGTGTCGCAACTTATAGTAATGGCAATTTTGTGGAAGCTGCGCGATTGTGGCCCCTAGAACAAGAGAAGAAAACCGTGAGCGTTTCCGTCCGAGCAAGCACGTCTTACCGCGTAGCCACGGGAATGATTGTACCTGGCGCGCCTAGGGCGACAGGTCCTGGTGCATGGGGTCGTAGCCCATGGCCGCGTCGTAGGGCGGCTGGGGCTGGTCGTAGCCCGGCGCCGGGAGCGAGTAGCCCATGGAGTCCTGCGTGGGCGCGGGGGACATCATGGGCGTCGCCGTGCCGGACGCCGCGCCCATGGAGTAGGGGGAGGCGCCCGCTGCTGCGGAAGAGATGCGTCAGTTACCATGCGGAAAAGGATTACACTCTTTTTTTAATTGATTTTTTTACTGAAATGTACTTATAGTTTTCTATAAAGAGTCTTTCGTAAGATCATTCGTCAATGAGCCGTCATACGACCTCATATTTTTATAAGACCTCATTGATTTAAAAGCAAAATTATTGCTGCAAATGTGTAAATCAAAGCATTTAATTTTAAATAATCTATATTGAGGTTATTGTATTTGAATTTCGCAACTTTATTAAGATTAAGTATAA
This sequence comes from Maniola jurtina, assembly GCF_905333055.1. Lineage (NCBI taxonomy): Eukaryota > Metazoa > Arthropoda > Insecta > Lepidoptera > Nymphalidae > Maniola > Maniola jurtina. Next base: position 11,469,217 of record NC_060032.1, read on the forward strand.
TTAAGCCAGGGACAAATCTAGGGGCAAAACGCGGAACTCCATCCGAATTTATTATGTTACAGTACTACCACTTTTATAAAATTATTTTGCACAGAAAACCTAAAGCAGACTGAAACCGAATGTACACCAAGGAAATACAGGCATTATTGCTTGACATTAAGATTTTAAACACAAGAACAACAGAGATTGCATAAAGCAACAGATATAGAGCGTAGGTAGAAACTAAATTTTTGTGCACTCATAATAGGATTAAGCATTTGCTGAGACGCTGGTAACGCAGCGCAGCACAGTATAGATTTTGCAGGGCAGGGCAGTTAAGGCAGACATAGGCCGGGAGAGTGTACTGTGACGCAGCTGATAGACTCGTCCAGAATGAGTAAAATCATGTGTCAATGTGCACGCGTCGCGCAGAAGTCTGTACCCGCACTGACGCAGACCAGGACAGACGCATATCTGCGTCGCACGTGCCAGCGCCGTAGCGTACGCATCTCTCAGTGCATTCATGTATTACAAAATCTGCTCTGCCCTGCACTGCTCTGTACAACATCGCCTGCGTGTCAGCACACGCTTACCCAGATTTCTGCGCAGAAACAATGGCGTAACTTATAAAAGTGGTAGTATTGTAATTTCTCTTCGGCGGTTTGTTCGCGCAGAAATAGCGCATCTAACATTTCCGCACGACACATTCCAGCGGAATTGCTCTATGTCGTGGATTCCCGCTAGATTAGTCCCTGGCTTCAGGGCAATATAGCTGTTTACTGTTGTATGCGGCGTGGCCGGCCGGAGAGCGAGCCTCGCGCCTGCCCGCGCCCGCCCACGACAGGTCTGTGTGCGGAAACCAGGCTATGTAGTCCAACCCACACTCATAAACATTTACAATGTTCTATAAACCCTGATATGCTAAATCGTCATTTATTATTTTATATATTCTAATATTTACAATAATTTATTTAATTTTTATCATACTATTTCTAGACAATTTTTAACTATTATTTCAATATTGGAACCCCTTAAATCACAGCCTTGTTGTGGGTTAGTAGGGAATTATGACTACCCATATTATAAATGCGAAAGTATGTTGGTTTGTCCTTCAACCACGTCGCAACGGAGCAACGGCTCGACGTGATTTTCTGCATCTATACAATTAAAGACCTGACGAGTGTCATACTTGTAGGCTACTTTCTATCTTGGAAAATCAAAGTTCCCATGGGATTTTAAAAACCATAATCCACGCGTACGAAGTCACGGGCATCACCTAGTGTTCAAATAATAATAAAACTGAATGTTCTAACAATGCTTCGAGCGGAAAAGCGCACTTTCATCTTCATTCTCTATCATTTTAAAGGATATTAAAATGATTAAAACGGTATATTTTCCTAAATTATTTTGATACCTTTAACTAAAATTAATTGAGGCCACCTCAACTATGTTTATTTTTGTGCTTGTTGGATAGAAAATGTCAATAAAACGCTTGTTGATAAGGAGAATCCTCTGAGATATTTTTTTACTCATATAAAACGCCATACAAAAATACTGTTTCAAGTTTCAACTAAAGAAGGTTTATAGAACATTTCGAATGTTTATGAATAACAGGGCATTTTTTACATTGTGAATTAAAAGTATAGTTTTGAAGTTTCAATAATTTCGAGAGTAATATTTACTGAAGTTTTAGTAAGTGGAGATTTCAGTGCAAGTACACAGTGCATATAGCTCACTCAAGTAGAGACATTTGGGCGGTCTATGTGCACCGTGTACACACTACCTGCGCAGTGTACACGCACCATAACTGATGGAAGGCTACTTACCGGCTGCTTTCTTCGCGGCGTAGAGATTGGCCTCTTCTTGCGCTTTGCCAATGTTCTTCTTGTAGCGAATGCGCTTGTTGCCGAACCAATTGGACACCTGCCAACAAACATAAATCATCAAATCAATGTCGGACAATTTTTGTCTTGCAAAAGAGAGCCAATCGACCAATTTATAAACTCGGTTCACGCGAATCTCTTTGTGAAAAAACACTCTTTTTCTCTCGCAGGAAAAAGTGTACTAATTTTATTTGTATTTCACATTTGACATTTATGAATTGGAAGTAATTTTGTACAGTCATTCAGAAGTAATAAGGCATTGACAGACAGCATTTCAGACAGACAGACAGACGGACGGACGAATGGACGGACGGATGGGCGGTGGTGACGAACTACACAGTCCGCTGTGTAGTTCGTATCGATATCAGAAATAGAATAACTCTCGAGTACCTGCGTGACAGTGGTGCCACAGTGTCGAGAGTCATCTCGGTCTTCACTTCTTTACTCAGATAGAAGTTGACCAAATGGGAATAAAAGCAGATGGAGAACCAGTTTGCTGAGAAGTGAAATTCTGCCTCCTCTGCCGAGAGTCCAGAAAGCTGGCAAATAGGCAAAGAGCCACTGTGATACTTACGAGGCACTGATGCCGCACTCATTTGCCAGTTTCTATAAGGGATTTGCTGGATGCAAGTAGAAATAATCATTGCATATAATGGTCGTGTTCACTGTGCCGACATCAGTGTGGGATGACTCGCGAGTACCTGCGAGACAGTGATGCCGCAGCGTCGAGCCAACTCGGCCTTCACTTCTTCACTCGGATAGGGGTTCGCGAGATGCGAATAGAAATAATCGTTGAGCAAGTCCAGAGCTCGCCTGCTGAAGTTGCGCCTCTTCCGCCGCGAGTCGAGGAAGCTGCGGAACAGGCAGAGAGCTAGAGGGTACCTGCGAGACCGTGATGCCGCACTTGCGCGCCAGCTCCTCCTTAGCCTCCTCGCTGGGGTAAGGGTTGGACAGGTGCGAGTAGAAGTACTCATTGAGGATCTCTGAGGCCTGCTTGCTGAAGTTGCGGCGCTTTCGGCGCGCGTCCAGGAAACTGCAAGCGTTAATGTATTCGTCAATATCGTTTTTTATGTTTTTTAGCTCATTATAGTTATCCTCTCTTTTTTTTGTAACGAGGCCGAGGTTGAGCTGGACACGTACATTTGACAAAACTTACGAAAAAGCGGCATAATATGTAACAGCCAATATAGTTAAATGAAAACATGATGTACGAGTATATTACGAGTAGATTATATTGAATCAAAATATTATTATGTTTTTTACTGCGGTTGACAGACACAACGCAAGAAAACACGTGACTGACGACTGTGTTGATGATTAACCAACTGAAAACTAGAATCATGCATGAAAATAAAAATAAAAGCACTACTTTTCTTTAGGGTTTTGTGATATATTAGGCATTCATAAGTAAACTTTGTTACAAATGATTGAGTAAAAATGTCATTAATTAAAAACGGAATATAAACTCACCGTGAACGTAGGATCATGACCGCTTCACACGTGGACTGTTTCAGCTGCATCTGGATAGAACTGAACTTCTTGTGGATGATCTGCACCATGCGCTCTATTTCCTGTTGTACAACTTTATATTACATACAGTGATACATACTTGATTACTCTTAAATCTTTGCAGATGTTGTTGTACTTCTGCAATGTTTCATATCTTATTTGTTTAAACACTTTCAGGATTCACAATCAGAGAGTTAATTCTTATGCTTAAGGGAATAGCGATAGATTTCATTTCACGGTTTCACCGCGGCGTACTGAGTTCGTTGAAGAAACACAACCAGTACCTATAGTGAATATTACTTTTCAGTTGTTTAATATATTTTGCGCCTTCGTATAATTTTTCGTAATAAATATTATTATATTTGTATTCAAGGTAAGCAATGCTTATCTGCCCCTATGAAGTGTACTCTACTGCTGGTGGTGGATCTCACCGATCTGGGCCGCGTCGCGCGGCACAGTTTTAATGAGGAAGGCTCACCTTGGGAGTGATGGGTCTGGTGCGACTCTGCTCCCGGAGCAGGTTCATGACGTGCGTGGTGAACTCGTTGCACGCGTTCTCGTACTTGTCCAGCTCCTGGTGGTAGATCTGTCGGATCTGGGCCAGCTTCGCGCGGTAGTCGGAATGCTCGATCGCGTTATCTGCTTGGGCCACAGTGCCTTAAGTTGCAGCAAACGGGACAGAAAGAGAACATGCATTCCTGACCCAATATGCATTCTGTTAGTACATGCATGGTTTTATTTTATCATAGTTAATATTGTTACAAAGCTCTGAATCACAATCTATTTTTTTGCTCTCGCAAATACCACACCAAATTATTTACTATCTAACTATTTTAATTATCATTTTCTTATAATAAAAATGCAATTTCTGTATGTATTTTATCATATTAACTTTCATTGTAATGTAGGTCACTTAAGTTATAACTAACATACTTTTAAAAACTTGCTCATGTGATACAAAATTAAATTACTTGTGAGTTATTTTATGAGAAACACATTTCATATTTCCTTGATAATTACGGCAATAGCGACATAATTATGCAAATGAATTAATTCATTAATATAAATCAATGCATGAAGGTATCATCAAAAAACGAAATAAAGTTAATATATTCTACTTATTTTTGTACTTATAAGAATTAGTTTTTAACTTTTCCTCATAAAAATGTACATTAAACACTCTATTTAAAGATAAAAATATTTTGCAATATCTATTTTTACAATTTTTTTGTTTATTTTCATAGGTTTCTAAGGGTTTCTAATCGAGTTAGTTTTACTTTATAATTTAATTGACTATAACAGCCTACAGGAATCAAATATGTACTGTCAACAAGTTTATTTCATGCTTACATCAAAAGGTTAATTTTAGGCTTTCTATTATACATAACTCAGTTCATTGGGCAAACTGAAAGCATATTATGCACAAACACCACACACAATATTAAGCTATGTCTCCACAGTCACATGTATGTAACATCTACCATTAAATTGCTTTACCAATCATTGGCCTTACACTGGCCAATGGCCATACACACTCAAGTTTACCATCAAGTTTGCAAGCAGACTTGAAGCAGCATCCGTCAACATCAGTCAACTGACTGACATGTTGATGCAGGTAGCCCTAAAATAGCCCCATTTTTCTTTGATCATCACAATAGCCTAATATTTGACATATCGTTGATTCAGGATCAAGCCAAGAATTGCCTCACTCTAGTTCACTCTGAGGCTGCTTCAAGTTTGCTGCAAACTTGACTTGCAAAAATAATATTTTTTAACTTAATGATGCAATCTCAATCAACTAACTAACTCTCACTTTAACTTAATCTCAATGTTGAAGCATCGAGCCTCTCTCATTGAACATGTATCTAAAATAGGTACCTGGCTTACGATCTGTTCTTTTAGAAATTTTCAACTGAATATGGCAGTATATGTTAGGTATTTAATTGTACCTTGAATTATGTACACAGATTATGCACAGGATTGTACATGAGAAATCTAGAAAAAGTGAGGTGAATTTATTGTTAATGTTAGATGGTATTATGTACTTAATTGAAAATTTCATAAATAAACAGGGAAAATTGAATGAGGGGTAATTTTTTTTTTCAATCAATCAATCAATAAAATCAGACATCAATTAAATACTGGTGTTCATACAGAACACTCAAACTTTTCTTCTAATATTAGCCAAGTAATAATTCTAACATGGGAATTCATTTTTAATTTTTATATATGAAAATATGTTTTGTAAAGATTAATTCAAATGAAAAAATGTAAACAAACTTCTTCTTTAGTAACTTTGAAAATGAAATTGAACTCCTTATTGATATAGGGGGAATTATTTTAGACCATACAGAAAGACTAGAGAGAAAAAAAACAGTCTATTCTATTCTAATGATATGATTAAGTAAAAGTGTATCAATCTAAAATTTATATTACTTTCACAGAATTTCTATACAGAATTATTGTGAAACAACTAAAAATAAAAAGGTTAACACTTATTCTTCTGCTTTTAATTCAATAAATTGACTGATATGTCAATATACAGCTTAAACCGTTTGGTTCAGAAACTTGAAATTTTTATGTAGCTTCTTTCTATAACATAGACCCTCACTTAGAATAGATAACCAGAAGTCAACTATTAATTTCACATAACAAAATAGTATTAAAGGTCAATCACCCCATTCGCCTGCAGCGGCTGAAGCAGAGGCGGCCGCCCCGGCTCCACCACCTTTCTCAGGGCCTGCTACACCCTCCGCAATCAGCATGTTGTCCAACCTCATCAGCTGAGGGTCTGGAGGCTCTTCCTCTTGCGTGTTGCGGAGAGATAAGACTGGTGACAACAACATACAGTTGGATACTAGTTACAGTTGGTATTGCACAAAAAGTACTTACACTGGATTTAGATAAGAATTTAAGAAGAATTCTGAATGTGTTACGACTATTGTTGTTCCTGCCTGTTCCTCAGATAAGTTTAATACTTAGTATGTGGAGAGGGAAGAAAACAGATTCTTGCAAATAAGAGGCTTGGCCTCCCTTTAGTATAGATAACGCTGATAAAAGGACTAGGTTGCATATGCCTATCAGTAGGTAGCTTTAGTCGGGAGGTGCACCCCTAGGTGTCACCTCGATTTTTTCTTAAAATATATATTGATGTATGAATTACCTGTTTTTTCTTTGATTTCGCACAACACAGAAAATAGCGCAGGCTTCATCCTGTGACAGTTGAGCGTGTGTTTCCTGGCTTGCGCCTCGTCGAGGCTCTGGTCGGTTATGTTCATGATTTGCTGCAGGATCTCGCCAATATCCTGCTTCCTCGCCTCGCCGTCGCCCGCGGCAGGCGCACCGTCGCCGCCGGGCAGCCCGTAGCCTTGAGGTCCCATGAGACCACCGCTATGCGCCATCATTCTATTCGGATCGTCCATCTTCCAACACGCAATACATAAATTCACTAAAAACTTACACTAAATACGTATACTTGTTTGTACCTGATTTGAACGCTATTATCATAAAATAAAACGATTCAAAAATTAATTTACAGCTTCGCTTGAGAAGCAATCACTTCTCCCTCCGTTCTTCAGCCAGCAATAAAATGGCCGACTTCTTTGTGCTGTCAAGTTCTAAAATATTTGCAAAAGAAAACAAATAATTAAACTATTTGCCTCACGCTTCATCTCGTAATCATTTACGCTGTGATTTAAAGTACGAAAGAGATAGTAAATATAATGTTGCCACATAAGTAACAAAGAAGCTTTTATTGTTTTAGAAATGACGCGTTTTCATGAAATATCTCACGACTTTCTTCAGACCATTTCATGATTTTCATTTTTGTGTCTTGATTAGACTGTGTAATATGTTAGCACAAAAACATATATTTATTTATAATATTGTCATTCTGAAGTTAAATACATATTAATTTTAAAATTGATTCTCTATTTATTTAAACCATTAGTAAAATTATGAATCCGATGAATCCCTTGTCCATCACTATTTTCACACTGACACATTTCTCTTTCAATGACAGTTGACAGCTGTCATGGCCTAGTCGACTTTGTTTCGTCGACTTTTCTTCGGATTTCGTCAGCCACGCGAACATTTTAAAATAATTTGCCGGGTGGCAAAAAACTTATTAACCATACGGTTTCATAGTTTTAAATGAAAAACATTCTTACGTTAGTGTTTAACTATAGTGCTCTTAGAAAACATCTGCCACCAATCTTTAGCCAGTTCAGATTTTCACATTCAGATAATCTTCCGCAGTGGGGAAGTAACAAAACTCATCGAAAAATCAAAATCCCTAATCCACATCGGGAGATAATTATGGCTGACCCTAAGATTGAAGAAATCCTCGCCCCGCTGCGTGCCTGTGTAAAGGAACAAGGTGATTTAGTGAGAAAACTTAAAGAAGAAAAAGCTCCCGAAATTGATATAAAAAAAGCTGTTGCTGAATTAAAAAATAGGAAAAAGATATTAGAGGATAAAGAGTTGAGCTTATCGCCAGCAGAAGAATTATTCGACCGTTCGAAAATGGAAGACCTTATCAAAAGAAGATTCTTCTATGATCAATCGTTTGCTATCTATGGTGGCATTACAGGTCAGTTTGATTTCGGGCCGATGGGCTGTGCGCTCAAAAGCAATATGATTCAGTTGTGGAGGAAATATTTTATTCTTCAAGAACAGATGTTAGAAGTTGACTGTTCTATATTAACTCCCGAGCCTGTACTTAAAGCTTCTGGGCACGTTGAGAGGTTTGCTGACCTCATGACTAAGGATATCAAAACAGGAGAATGCTTCAGGTTAGACCATCTTATCAAAGCTCATTTGGAGAAAATTAAAAGTGAGAAGAACACTGCAGCAGAGCTCAAGGCAGAAATAGAAGATATTCTTGTTAAGCTAGATGGTATGAATGCTGATGAAATGTCAGCTCTCATGAAGAGGTTTGACATGAAATCCCCCATAAGTGGCAATGAGCTGACTGCTCCCATTGAGTTCAACCTCATGTTTAACACACAGATTGGTCCTTCTGGTCTTGTGAAAGGCTTCCTTAGACCAGAGACAGCACAAGGCATTTTCGTAAACTTCAAACGTCTCCTCGAATTTAACCAAGGCAGACTTCCATTTGCTGCAGCTCAAATTGGCAACTCCTTCAGAAATGAAATCTCTCCAAGATCTGGACTTCTGAGAGTTAGAGAGTTCACCATGTGCGAAATAGAACATTTCTGTGATACTAAGGACCATCCTAAATTTGAGTCTATTAAGGATACTCAAATGCTATTCTACTCTGCAGACAGTCAGGAACAAGGAAGACCAGCTGAAATTTTAACTATAGGAGAAGCTGTGGCAAGAGGCACTGTCAACAATGAGACCTTGGGGTACTTTATGGCAAGGATTCATTTGTATATGTTAGCTGTTGGCATTGACCCTAAGAAACTCAGATTTAGGCAACACATGGGTAATGAAATGGCTCATTATGCCTGTGATTGTTGGGATGCAGAATGTCTATCTAGTTATGGCTGGGTGGAGTGTGTGGGTTGTGCTGATAGATCTGCATATGATCTCACTCAACACACTAAAGCAACTGGTACAAGACTTGCTGCTGAGAAAAAACTGCCAGCTCCAAAGCAGATTGAAGTTGTAGAAGCAATACCTAACAAGGCTGCAATTGGAAAGGAATTCAAGAAAGATGCTAAAGTCATTAACGATGCACTCGCATCAATGGATTCCACAGCTTTAGAACAACTCCAAGAAAAATTAGAAAATGATGGAGAGTTCGCACTTAACACTCCAAATGGTGATTTCAAACTCACTCCAAAACTTGTGAGTGTCAAGAAGACTCAGAAGACAATTCATGTTGAAGAAATCATACCAAGTGTTATTGAACCATCGTTTGGTGTTGGAAGAATTCTCTATTGTATCTTGGAACATAACTTCAAGATGAGGGAAGGGGATGAGCAGAGAACGTACTTCTCATTACCGGCTACTGTTGCACCTATGAAGTGTGCTGTATTGCCTTTGAGTGGAAATGTGGAGTTCCAGCCATTTGTTAGAGAATTGTCACAAGAACTTACCAATGTAGATGTGTCACACAAAGTAGATGATTCATCTGGCTCAATTGGTAGGAGATATGCTAGAACAGATGAGCTTGGAGTGCCTTATGCTATTACTGTAGATTTTGATACCATGAAGGAACCTCATACAGTAACTCTAAGAGAAAGAGATAGTATGGGTCAGATTCGACTACCTTTGCAAGAAGTACCAACTGTAGTAAGAGATCTTGCGAATAGTAAAATATCATGGGCTGATGCGGAGGCAAAGTACCCCAAGTTTGAACAACAAGAAAATGTGAAAGGTGTAGCAGCATAAAATGTAATGATGTACATCAAGCATAAAAAATTATATTATTGTACCTATTTATTAATTACTTAGCTTTTAAGCTTTTGCAAAATGGAAATAAAAATGCTTAAATTATAATTTTTTTGTTTCACTTTATGTATTTTTAGGGTTCAGTACCTCAAAAAGAAAAACGGAACCCTTATTATGATCACTGTGTCATCAGCTGTTTGTACATCCGTAGTGTCTCTCAAGAAAACCTATAGGGTACTTCCTGTCTCTACCTAGAATCATGAAATTTGGCAGGTACGAGTAGGTAGGTCTTATAGCACAAGTAAAAGAAAAAATCTGAAAACCGTGAATTTGTAGTAACATCACAAAAAAAATGTGTTCATGAACAAATAATAATAATTAGTATTTTCAAAGATAACTATACCAAGTGGGATATTAACGTAAGTAAGATACCTGCATTAAAGAAAGATAACTATACCAAATGGGGTATAAGAAGATAACTAAACCAAGTCAGGGGTTGATCCCTGGCACACATCTCTAAGTTTTCGAAGATATGTGCATTTTAAGAAATTAAACATCATTTGCTTTAACCGTGAAGAAAAAAATTGTGAGGAAACCAGCATGCCGGAGTTCTCCATAATGTTCTCAAAGATGCGTGCAGTCAGCCAAACTGCACTGAGCCAGCATGGCAGACTATGGCCTAACCCTTTTATTCTGAGAGGAGACCCATGCTGTGAATGGGCTGATCATGTTTTTATTTATGCAAGTCCTTAAAGTAAACATCTCTTGTCAAAGCTCTAAAATGGTCCCAAATCAGTAAACCAAAAACGATGTTGCGCTGCCGTTGCCCAGTAATATCTCCCCTCGTGATCATGTGAAGATTACTAACAAAATATAACTATCACGACTATTGATCTTGACCTACTGACGATCAAGACACTTGGTTGGGACAATGGCTTCTATTACCCAAGATCACTTCTTTTCAGCTGCCGATTTTTAAGCGTCCAAACAGGTATATCATTTCTTAGGTGATGTGCTGTTGCCTGTGGAGAAGCTTAAACTTATTTTGAACTAACCGCTACAACTGCCCGAGGCTCGGCTCAGGTGATAGTAGCCAGTGTGCGCTCAACCTTAGCGTATTCCCTATTAAATTGTCAGGTTTATTGAATAAAACAAACGCATAACATTATTACTAATTTTAATTAAACTGTCATGACTCAAACAAAAGCATTGACGTTAATAATCTCGTAGTATTTATTATCTATGGCGGCGTTCTTTAGACCGCGAGCTGTTGCGATGGCGATCTCTGGAACGATCGAAGTTGCGGTCCCTCGATCGTGATCGTTCCCGGTGGCGATCACGATTGACCTCGCGATCACCGCGTCTGTCTCTCTCGCGATCGCGATCACGCTCGCGTTCTCTGTCCCTATCACGCTCCCTGTCTCTGTCATCTCGTCTTGCTGGCCTCTCTTTCTGATATCTGAAAAATTGAAATAACTGCAGACGTCTATCAAAAGTAAACTGTATGCTTGGTTGGATGTCTTTTGGGGAATTTAATCCAAGGTTAAACTCAAACTATTCCCTATAGTTTGAGTTGACTAGCTTCGTTGGATTGCTTTGCCTATTGTGTTTAGGAACTGATGAGTAAAAAGTAGTTGTTACCTGTCCCCCTCTCCATAGTCACGTCTGTCCCTGTCGTCGTGTTCACGCCGGTCGTTGTCCATCCGACCCGGGTTGTAGTTGCTGTTATTCCCTCTGTAGTTTGAGTTGGCTGGCTTCGACGCATTGCTTTGCCTATTGTGCTCTCCTAACCTGAACCGAAATGGGTTATGTAATTAGATTTAAATATTTTAAGGTATTTTCCTCAATAGTTTTTTTAGAAGACGCTGGCATGGCATGGATCCTTGTGTTGATACTTGGCAGCTGCAAAAATCACAAAAGATTACGTTTTTCAATATGAATAGGTTTAAAAAATCTCATTCAACATTATTTACCCTGCTTTAATATGAATTTTTAAATATTTTGTAAAATGAAATTATTCTGTCAATGAAAAGTTACAGAGTTTTTAACATTACAAGGTTTTTTTAACATTGTAATTATAAAAAAAAAATTTTAAGTAAGAGAGATGTTTGATTTACAAATATTATATAGAAGTAAAGTTTTATAGTTTCTATATAGGGGGTATTCTCTGTATATAATGATCTGATTTTGAAAATTCTTTCACTGATACATCTATATCTCCAAGTGCTATTGGCTATAAATTATTTATTATTCATATTATAAAATATTGATATAAACAGACAAACAATAAAGATACCTAATAAAATAAACCAACACCAACCTCTGCTCAATCTGCTTCTGTATGGGCACCGGTATCCGTGGGAACAGTGTGCTGAACCAGTCCAGCTTGATGAGCATCTGCCGCACCAGAGCTCCAATGGTGGTGGGCCCTCCACCTCCTGCACGAGGGTCCACCTCCTCCTCATCGTCGAGGTAATCTGCGTACCAGTCGAACAGATCTGCTGGTGGCTGTGTGTACCGGATGTACATGAAACCTGTTTTGAAATAAATTATCTATGGTTTTGTCTTACTATTGAGATAGGCAAATGGCTGGCTTTCATAGTATCGTTCCATACATTCGCGCTAACCCGAACATATATGTGAGGATATAGGTTTTCTAAAATCCCACAGGATTTTTTTTGTGATATATCTAATACAGTGAACCATGTATTTGTTTTCACAGAATGTCTCATCTGCCGACCAGCCGATTTGCCAAACTTATTATAAAATTTGCCAAAGACAAAGCATTCGCAATATCCCGAATAGTGTGGCCAGTTAATTTTCGAAACCCGAATAATGCAGCAGAATCATAACAGATATCTCTCAACAAGTTCAAAGTTTCTGTAAAACTTAACCTGATTGAAAAATTCTAATAAGTATTTAAATAACAAGCCAGTCACTGCCAACTAGCTCTATTATTCTCACAGAATTTCGGTAAGAATCAGTTTTATGCCCCCCTCAAATACAAATATTTGGTTTTGAATCATACCTACCAAGTGCTCTGATGTAAGGCGAGTCTGTGTGCTGCAACAGGCCATTGACCTGTTTGCGCGTTAGACGCAGTGTGTACAGCTTGTACAGGAGGCAGAACGCTGTGGAAACTATACCACCGGCACCCACTCCCCTAACCTACAACAAAATTTATGAAAGATAACATAACAACACTGGGAGAGAAGAGATTAGGTAAAAAATGAATTGGCCACTCCGGTTATTTTGGACCTTCTACTTCAGTCAGTTACATACATAATTCCAAAAAAAAATCTGTGCTTTATTTTTAAGTCAGCTATGGAAAAATAGATGGCTTAGGCCCAGTATCCAATAAAACAAAATGCAAAGTCTATTAACATACTCACGCCGCCACACATGCCCGTCTGGCCGGCCGTCTTGCGACTGCCGCGCTCCCACGGCTCCAGGTGCTTCACCTGGTAGTAGATCTCATCCACCACCTCGTGGTACGTCTTCAGCTTGAACAGATGCACTGGAGACAATGTCACACTTTAATGATTACATCATACAAAATTTACCTAACAATGAATATCATCTTTGTAATGTGGGAGGGAGCATTGCATTTTTTTGATTGGTTTCATAACAATGGAGATGCAGGTTCGTATCCTGTCGATTCTGCAATTTTTGATATGTAATTTAAATTATTTCAAAATTTCCTTGAAGTGTAAGTAAAAATACTTTTTCGAGTTCTGACTGGCTAACAATTGCTGCTACTAGTTTAAACCAAAGTTTAAACAGAGTTTTGGCAAGCTTAACACAAATGCAGCCAACAACAACAATTGCATTAAAGTTATTCTGAGGCATATTCTTATAATGTCTGCCAATCCACACTTGGCCAGCATGGTGGACTACAGCTTAAATCCTTCTCATTTTGAGATGAGACCTATGCTCAGTAGTGAACCAGCAATGGGTTGATGATATTTTTATAAAAAATCTACTTTATAATTAAAGTAGTCCTGTTTAAAATCCTGTTTTCTGCAATGTGTACCTCCATAGAAGACACCAAAATTAATGATAAGCAATCTTTAATTACAATAGAAATAGAATATAAAGTATCACACACATTCTTATTACTAGTTATACACAGGGCTGCATAACCTAAGTATTTAAATTTGCCGCCATTTTTACTAAGCTTTCAGTCTAGGGATTTTAAAGTTCATTCACCCTGAACTTTGCATTCCACCCGTTTTTGGGTCAATGTTAATACCAGCAGTGTGTCAATCTACCAAAATGCATAAGTCTAAGGTTGAAGATTACAGAAGAGGAAAATAGCAAAACAAAAGATGAATAATGATTTTCCATAACTCCTGAGCGTTGTTTTGTTTGCTTACCTACCTTTGAAGTAGCTAGAACCTTGAATGTTTGCTAATATTAAAGGGTTCAGATTCATAGTTTGTTCGTTACCCCAGATCGGTAATACGTTATGTTGCTTGCTAGTCTTCATGGGTCTTTGCTGATTGTATTCTGAAAATGCAAGCCATTAGTAGAAACTTGATACGCAACATCAACGTAATTGTACAACGAAACATACCTTCCGCCTCGGCCATTTTTAACTACTAATATACTTATCGTGTAAAAAGAATAACGCAATGCAATAGCGCCAGAATCAATGGTTACCAACGCAAATTGAAAATACAATAATTTGATAAAATACAAAATAAATGACCACCATGACGTGCTTCGCTAAACCAAAAATTATAGAGCACACCATAGACTACGACAACAGCAAAGAGTGTAGACCACAGACCAGATAAGGGGAGAGTGTAGCCATAGACCACGAATTACCAATGCTACCAACACATCAATAGATAATAGTCCAATACATAGAAGTAGAATTCGTAGTGTAGGTACAAGGATGGTACAAGGGTACAGGTACAAGCATCGATACAAGTTACAACCCATTTGATTAGTAGTGTCAATGCAGAAAACTTCGGATATTGGCAACCTCCTTGGAGTACCTAATTCTAAAACGTAGTGATTAAATACTCTTTGCCTAATTCTATTCTGTGGGTACCTATTGGTCTGAGACCTCAAGTATAAAATAAACCAAGTGCGAGTCAGACTCGCACACCGAGGGTTCAGTACTCAGATATTTTTTCCGACATTTTGCAGAATAAATCAAAAACCATTATGCACAAAAATAAATGAAAATCTGTTTTAGAATACCTGTACACAGGTAAAGCCCTTTCACATGATACCCCACTTGGTATAGTTATCTTACTTCGAAAATTGAAACACATTTTAATATTTTTTTTGCCACATGTAACCACAAATTCACAGTTTTCGGAATTTTTCCTTTACTTGTGCTATAAGACCTACCTGCCAAACATAATTCTAGGTCAACGGGGTACCCTATAGGTTTTTTTGACAGACACGACAGATGGACAGACAGACAACAAAGTGATCCTTCCTATAAGGGTTCCGTTTTTCCTTTTGAGGTGCGAATCAGCATTAGGTACATCAGGGGTTCAGTTCCAGTCATGGATGTAGGCTGGATGTAGGAAATAATAATTCTGGGTTCTAATCCAATATTGGTTCTAATATACAAACGGAAGCAAATAGGTACGTATCGCTATCCAACTTTGACTTATAAATTAGAGCGAGAGATCGGATCCCAGTGGGGTGCGATCTCTCGCTCGGCAGTACCTACGTTTTGCTTCAAGCAAAGACTACAGTGGGTATTTCAAGTAGATATAACAAAGAGAATACAATCCAATACAATCACTACGTTTTTAGGGTTCCGTACCTCAAAAGGAAAAACAGAACACTTATAGGATCACTTTGTTGTCTGTCGGTCTGTCTGTCCGTCCGAAAACCTTGACCTAGAATCATGAAAGGCAGGTAGGTAGGTAGCTCTTATAGCACAAGTAAAGGAATAAATCCGAAAACCGTGAATTTTCAGTTACAAGGTTACATCATTAAAAGAAATATTAAAATGTGTTTAAATTTTCAAAATAAGATAGATAACTATACTAAGTGGGGTATTATATGAAAGGGCTTTACTTGTACATTCTAAAACAGATTTTTATTTATTTTTACGCATTATAGTTTTTAATTTATCATGCAAAATGTCGAAAAAATACCTGAGTACGGAACCCTCGGTGCGCGGGTCTGACTCGCACTTGGCCGGTTTTTGTAGATAATTAGATAAGCAATTTTGTCATAATGAAATGAATACCCATTAATAGAACCGTTTTTCCCCCGAAGGGTAAAAAACGGATATTTAGGTTTCAGCCGTAGCTTGAACCACATGTGGGAGATTACCCTTCCAATATCCGTCGTCAACACCTTCTATCTCTTTCGCACACTAGGTAAATCCGTGATGTCTTGACTATACCTGTCCTCGTCTGTTATGAATGAATGGAATGCCTAGCCAGGCAGCGCGCGGTGGCCATCTTCTTCAGTACCTTGAGCAATGAGCCGGCAAGGCCCTTAGGTGTGGTTCAAGCTACGGCTGAAACCTAAATATCCGTTTTTTACCCTTCGGGGGAAAAACGGTTCTATTTAGGTGTTCGAGCCTACGCTTGAACCACATGTGAGACGTGTTTATTATCTGCCGGCGCTGCCTGACTAGTCGTAGTGCATGACACTCGATATATCAAGACTAGTGCTAAGCGTACTGTGACTCTTAATTTATGAAACGATATCTGATACAGAAAAATATAACAGTAATTCATTATTATTTACGATAACTATGAACGTTTATTACAAAATAACATAACTGTTTACCAAAATTAATTTAGATCACGACAGTACATAATAATATAAAATATCATCAACAGAACAGACTTTCCCAAAGTTAACGTAATTGCTTTGATTGATAAGTTAAGTAACATATGCGTAATTGAAACATTCGATAGCGATTCATACCATTATTATTTATTAGCTACGCAATCGGCGTAAAGTTTATACTTATAATATTTGGATTGCAGCTACAGTTTGGTTTTATCTCTTTGAAATAATGGAGAAGTAAAGTGTTTCTGGATCGCCAATTTTCCCTTTCCGGAATTCCGTCAATATCACAATGCATACCAAGTACCAACCCAGTTGTAAGTCGCAACTACTGCCCTAAAGCTGCCTACTATTGGAGATATGCCAACTTCTTTAAATAATGTTTTGATCCATCCTGCGATCACAGTTCGGAGGCATTCTTGACTCTTCCCCACGTAATAATGAACAGGCTATCCAAGCACGCTGTGTTGCGGCGTAACTATCTTTGAAATAGAAATGGTTTTCTTGAACCAAAAAGACTAGATCTAATCGATTATCTGAATTGGTTTCTATCTTTTTCAGTAACCAACTTGACTGTCTGTATGATGCCGAATCAGGTTTAGAGCCAAACTTAGGCCAGAATATTATTTTATACCCCTTGTCTTCGAAGTCATCCTTTCAGATAGAAGTGTTAAATGGTGGACTCTTCTTTTCGCAGAAAGAACAGAAGGAGCACCGAAGTGTGTATTGATACTGCAAACAGGCTCTTGTAATCAAATTGGTATGAATGTAAAAATGTTAGCAAGTCTTCTGCTGAGCATGAAGCAGATTTTTTTTTTGGCAAAGATACCTTTCAGTATTTGCCTAACCAGGGGATGAGAACTGAGCTCGGAGGAACTTACAAGGTTTCCGGAGTTTGCCACAACCAACTTGTGAACTGCTATGGTCCTGGGCGCCAGCTTTATAACTTCATAAAGGTAACACCAGTACCTAGCCAAAACTTGTGGACTAGGGTCATCTGCGAGGATGTCCCTCGATTGTACCTGCAGCATCTTAACCAGATTGGTCTATAGGTTTTCAGAAACGATAACCTCCAGATAATTCCCACAGCTTAACTGCCTCCTCTGACCAATATACTATCTGTCTGGACGCACCAACCAAGCCGCCAACTCCAAGTGTTCCAGTCCTTGAAGAGCACAATTTGTGCGGAAATCTATTAGATATTAGCGCAGGGGTGGCTTTTCTTTCCTTTGGTCTAGTTCTGGTTTCCCGAATACTCTGTTCCACTGTACTTCTGACTTAAGTGGCGAACTATTCGTGGAATTAACGCTGGTGGCGGAAATATCCACCCCAAGTTATACTTTCACTGCCACTGAATGCTTCGCAAAATTGGCTCTCTGTATCGGTCAAATCTTCGCTGACTTGCTTCAGAACAACTGCTGACCTTCTCGTGGCAGAGAGATCTCTGGTATTTCATATTCCTGGGATATCCCCGAGAGACCTCTTATATTGAGGTGTCATTCTGGTAAAACTCTCTCTCTCTCTTGACAACCTGTCCGCTATTCCGTTGTACAGACCCCGGTATATAACGAAATATGATGTGACAATTCATTACATCGCATAATTCTAGAATTTGTATCGCAGCATTCAATAACTTTGTCCATTTGGTGCCACCATGTTTGTTTATATAAACCACGCTCGTTCAATTGTCCGATTGCAACATTAGCGTTTTGTGGAAAAATTTGGGCCCTAGTGTTCGAAGGGCTTCGTATACACCCCATAATTCCTTTAGGTTGCTGTGCCATTTCCTTTGATAGGGGGCCTACTTCCGCCACAGGTGACGACTGTTTGCTATGGCACCCCAGTCTTTCTCTGCTGCATCTTCTAGTATCAGTAGTAGCATCTGTAGTAACAAAGATTGATGGATCTTGATAATGGATCGGTAATGTTTGTGCATATGTTTTAGCCACCTTTCCAGATGTTCTTGCACAGCATCTGGAATCGGATGCCTCTGATGCGGCCGAGTTGTTTTAGTAAGCGAGATGATTTCTGAATTAGGTGGCAATGAAGTCGACCCAGAGGGACTGTGATTGATGCGAAATTTAGTTTGCCCAGATTTATTCTTTATTTATTTATTTGCATTCATGTCTTACATCATAAAACATACATATATTATAATATTACAACATGAAGCCCCGTCAGGGCGCTGCAAAGTATAACATTGAAAAATACCTAGTTAATTAATCAATCTTAAAAAAGTATTGATAAATAACAAATGCATTAAGCAACAAGTGCATTACAAAATTACTATAGAAACTTTGATATTTATTTTGGCATTGTGCCGACTCCATCGAGCTTTTTCTTGAAGATCCTGACTTCAACACTTCTGAAACTCTTGCATTTTCGGTGTCGAAACACCCTTTCACATTCAAATTCAAAATATTTTTATTCAATTAGACTTTTACAAGTACTTTTGAACCATCAATGGTTGAGTTTCGATGAGTGTTCCAGGTAATACCCCCCGGATATTCTATGCTGAACGAAGCCTTTATCGAAGGTTTCGTTTGATTGATCTGCCATCCCAGGCTATTTAAATATTCCGTAGCAATTGTAACTTGTTGTTCCAGGATTATCGGATCTTAGTCAATAAACAGAAAGTCGTCGAGATATACTATTACCCGGATGACTTTTTGACGAA
The DNA here is from genome assembly GCF_905333055.1 of Maniola jurtina. Lineage (NCBI taxonomy): Eukaryota > Metazoa > Arthropoda > Insecta > Lepidoptera > Nymphalidae > Maniola > Maniola jurtina. The sequence goes on from NC_060032.1 coordinate 11,488,402, forward strand.
TCTGCTGGCCCACCCAGTTCGTAATATTGACAAACGCTGAAGGGGCACTCGCTAATCCGAAAGGTAGACAAGTCATCTCGTATATTTTCTCCTGTTACAAGAGTGACAAGTATCGACGATGATTTTGATTGGTGGGCACATGAAAATATGCCTTCGAAAGGTCGGTTCATCATGAAATCTCCTTTACCCAAATGAATCTAACTATTGCTGCGTTATCAGGCGAAATTTCAGGGCTAATATATAATCGTTGAGCCTTCTCAAGTTGAGTATCGGCCCATGACCTCCATCTGTCTTTTTCCTCAGGAACATTGCTAACAAGAAACCTGACTGATGTAAGGTCCGGGATTTTAACATTCCCGTATTTCTACAGACGTTTCTGCAGATGCCTGTGTCTGCTAACTCTGAGCGTTTATTCGAGAAAATTTCGCTAAGGGGAAAGTATTCTTGAACGGAATTCTGTAGCCATTTAATATTTTTAAAAGATTCACTGGCGCCTTTTCCCACAGATTCACGAAATTGGCTAGGCATCCTGCGGTGAGGAAGTCATTTCCCTCCTTTCCCCTGCTATGTTGCGTAAGGAAAGGGTCTTTAATGACACCCCCTATGTTATACGGCGGATCTCTTTTAGTGGTGTTTCGTGAATTACGAAATCTATAGTGAGCCGGTTGAGAGGTTTTCGGTTTCGCCGTTTTGTTCGTGTATGGCTTTTCCTTATTAGGAAAGAGTTTATGCATACCTTCCAACTCTTTTACGACCTCTGTTGGGGATTCTTCTTTGAACAGATGAGTTCCTGATGGGGGGAGGGGGGATATTGTGCAGGTTACCCCTGAACTAATAGGTTTATGGGTCTCTCTCTGTTTTATTATTTCTGCTCAATGACCACATACGTATCGCAGAAGGGCATTCGAGTTTTCCCTGAATTCGGAATTTGCTGCAACAAAATCGCGTCCCACCACATTTTTCTAGAATCTCAACTGATTCCCAACTGGAGTTATTGGTGCCAACTGCCCGGAGATTGTTAGGTTTTAAAGAAGTAAATACTGTTGTCGCTTGGAACTACTTTTGGACGTCCGCATATCTCACGTTACAGCAACTAGTCTTACCTAGTCTATGGCAATTCAAACCATGCTTTACGGCCGGAGGATCTGCTTGCGCAACCTTAGGTTCTTGTTCTACGGTGGTTGGCGCAAAATCAAAAACGGTAAGATTAATGTTCTTGTCTTCCGTCAAACTCGCTAGTTCCTCTGCGATTCAGCAACCCTTCTTCGAAGATTATCTTCTTCAGTTTCGCGGTTGTTAGACCAATGGGGAGAAGCTTCGCTTCCCTGGACCTGGTCGTTTTCCTCCTCTTCTGATTGTGTACTGTCCGACGCAACGCTCTGCTGCTGGTTTTGTGTAATAGTTATGATATATTTGTTTTGCTCTGTCTGCGAGCTAAGTACTTTGTTAAACAATGACATTTACCGACTCAGCACGGAAGCGAAATGTTCGCCACTACCTTGCGTTAGTGTGTCATAGGACTGTGAACGAGCAGATGAGCTCAAGACGTTTGTGCAAGCTCTACGCTTTGCTGCGCTATGATGCACTTCGGCAGGAATCACCAACGATCGTTTCGTAGCCGTAGAGGGGCATCTTATTTCCGTTTGTAGACTGAAATGCTCCAACTCTGAAGAAGCTTCCCGCTTTTTTTGTGAGTTTCAGCTTTAGCTCCCTTACAGTGCTCATAAAGGCATCATAGTAAGAGGAAAGTATTTTCCCCATTAAGTTGTGTGGTGCATAGAGAAGAGCTCTTTCCAGAGGCCATTTGACATTACTTGTAGATGGGTTGAAAACTCGTGCTAGATCTACTGTAGGAATGGCAAACTTTAGCTTTGCCTCCATTACTGCCAAGCCTTGGTTGCCCCCAAACCATATGCGTCGCGTAAGCGTAGACGCAGCGCATACCAATGTATAGGAATTGTATGAGACATGGCATACCACTTGCGTGGCGTGAATCGTTCGCGTAGACGTAATGCGTGCAATTATGCCTACGGATTGACGCGCGTCACTACGCACGTGTCACGTGTACGTGCTTGGTGTTTTTATCTTCTACGCAATGTAGGTACTGCAGCAAGGAATCCCATTGACGTTAGTGCGCCCATAGTTCTGGAATTAGATGCGCAATTCAGTGATCTCGTCATTTCATAGAATACATTTAGTTTATCAGTGCTGCATTTTGTGAGACAATGGTCGTCACACTAAACGGAATGACATCGCAGTCGATACGACAGCCGTCTTTTCAGTTGAGACGACGCCGCCGTCCCATTTGATGCGACACGTGTGACGCGTCGCCTGAATTGGGACGTACCGTCGTACCACCGATGCGACGACGGCCGCCTCATTCTAGGCGACACCCGCCGTCTCGAACGAGGCGTCGGCCGTCGTGCCATTTTAAGGTATTTACGAGTAATATGTGACTCGTTCGTCGCTGGGCCTTATGGCGCCGAGCGGTAAAATATTATCAACAATGGGCTTGAAAGCGCCGATCGGATAGTGCGCGTAGTAATAATTACTTGAGTGACGTGTTGACTTCACGAATATCGAAAGCGTACTGAAGAAGATGGCCACCGCGCGCTGCCTGGCTAGGCATTCCATTCATTCATAACAGACGAGGACAGGTATAGTCAAGACATCACGGATTTACCTAGTGTGCGAAAGAGATAGAAGGTGTTGACGACGGATATTGGAAGGGTAATCTCCCACATGTGGTTCAAGCGTAGGCTCGAACACCTAAATATCCAATCCAGGTATAGTATATTATAGATTCATGGATACTAAGTATTCAGAACAACATGTTCAATACATATTTTGTAGAATATTTGTAATCGATTTGGAATTCTACATTCAAATAAAATGAGTCAACCAGCCTGTAGGACTTGGCACTTACGATGGCCCTACACAATCAACTTTAGTTTACAGAAGATTAAAAGGGGCATCCCATAAACTTGACCGTATGGCCAGCAGGGCCACCTTTAAATATTACCTAGGTACTACCCGGTACAGACTAGCCATTTTCCATGTTATTATAGCAATGTCCTTGCACATCTTCTTCTCTCTGGGCTGGTTTCCGCACTTAAACGTTTCCGTCTGTTAGTCCTTGCACATATTCAGTATTCAATACTATAAAATAAAATAAATAAGCAACAAAATTCATATTAGTATATTTTACTTTACTTATCCTTTCACACTTAAAATTAAAGAGTCATCAACAAGACTCCCCTAAGAGTAAATTATTAAGAATACTTAAATTATTGTAAAAAGTATGTTCACTGGTAGTAGAGCTCCAAATTCATGCCATCATGTATTTCATCTGAAATATGTGCTAAGAAAACTTTATATCAAATGTTCAATGTTCCTAGCAAAATGAAGTAAGTACCTATGTCTAAAAGTCTTACTCACGAGAACTAAGACTGGGGACAAAATGTCCATGGTTGATCCCAAAACATTCCACATTTTGTCCTGTTTCACTCCCGCACACTCTAGGTGCACGACACATCCAACAGAAAACTGATATTATTATGTATAATTTATATCTTAACATATTATTATTTTCTTTTTGCTTTTGTGTTACAGTAAAATAAGACTTGCATCTTCATAGTATGATAAAGATAGGGATATTATTGACATACAGAGTAAAAGGATGTAAAACAACTATTTATTGAATGAGAAAAGGCTTAGGTAACTTTCTTTTGACACCAGTTGGTCTGAGACTATTTACTTCATAAGTTCACCTCTAGAATATCACACTATTCTGCATAAAACTCATTTCAAATCAATACTACAATATTATAAATGCTTTTGTGTGTCTGTTCGTTGATGAAATTTTGTACACGAAGAGCTTACAATTCAGGGAAGGATATAGGCTACTTTAGGACCGGAAAATCAAAGAGTACCTAAGGGATTCCCAAAACCTAAATTCACATGGATGAAGTAGCCAGCATCATTTACTTTATACAGGGATAGCTTGCATCCTTGCAACTCATTGTTTACCGGAATAAAAAAGTCTGTATGGATATAGATTCAAAAATTATAAAAAATACTCTATATGGATATAGACTACTTTTTATTCCAGTAAATCAGTGAGTTGATGAGTTCCCACGGATTTTTTGAAAACCTACCAGACGAGGTCGGCGACATCATCTAGTTTTGGAATAAAAATGTAAAAAGGATACAATCCGACAACTTGATATGATCCTTGAAAACTGTGTACCACTTTTTCAAAACGATTTTGTCGTATCTCGTGCCGGTTTGTGCTGCTATTAACTTCTTCAAATCCCCCACAGTATCGTCTGGATTGCATTTAACACGCACTTTTTTCCCCAGGCGGTCGTTGCACGTAACTTCTAGCATTTTTCTGGAATACAGACTAAGGTTATATTTAACCATGTACAAAATCAACTTTTATTAATATTACCTATTGTATTTTTAATTATATAAATTCACAAAAAATTCTTACAATTTTTAGGTGAAATCAGAAATTGTTTAATAATTTCTAGCAAGAGGTAAATAAAAGTAAACAACGCTAAACAAATTGCACTCAATGAACCGATAATTTTATTGACAATGACAATTGACAATTTAATTACCTTAGACAATCTATGTCAATTTCACGCAAGTAAAATCAAATGCTCAAAAGTCAAAATGCAATGCACAAAAATATCCACAGTTTCGGAGGCTTGCATATATTTTAGCATTACCTGAGAAATATTTTTTAATAATCAAGTAGGTTATTCATGAGAAAAATCATGCAAAGTTATAACGAAATAAAAAAAAAAGGTTACAGCAAAGACGGCACTTCGGCATACATCGGCACTTAATAACCTCAGTTAGCAATAACAAAACGTAAGATGTCACCTTGACAGTGGCTTGAAGTGAAGGTTTGAAAAACAGAGCAAAACATCCGGGTAAATTTTTCTATTTAATTTCTTTACAGCATTAAATAACTGCATTGTTTAGATACAACTAGTACTAGTAAGTTATTTTTCATATTTATTTATCTAAACGAGATTTCTTGGTTAATGGTAATATTATATTATATGAGTGTCTTGATATTTAGGGATACTGTTTTGAACAGGAAGTTTGTCCAACTGTCAACACGTCACTCGACGACCGACAACGAGTCCGACGACAGTGAAATTCAGTTTTGGTGATAGTGTTTGTGAATTTGTTGGTGAAAATGCAAATTCCAAATGAATATGTCTCGACGGCGGAGGACATAGCAGACCAGGTAATGAAACCATTCCTAAAATGTCCCTCTTAATATTTGTTTTCCTCACAAAACCCGATGTCGACATGACTTTACGACTTTAGATAGGTTTGTCACGTCACCGAACTTTATTCTTGTACAATGCTGTTTCAAATAATTACGATTAATTATATTCCTAAAATAACCCACAATCGTCCCTTATTATTCGTAGAAATTATTACAAAAAATTTAATTGTACTTACCAACATTTTAGAAATTGACTATCTTTTCACATTTTTAGTTGCAATTAAGTTAAAAAGTATTTTTCCTAAATTCCTTACTGGATCCTCACTTAGGTGTAAAGATGATGTCATTGCTTAGGCACTCTTTAAGAGATTTAGTTACTACCCAGGGTTGTTATTCTACAGGTAATCAGAAAACTGAAGCATGTACTGCCTACAGTGGCACGGCTGTGCCTCATCTCCACATTCCTTGAAGATGGGCTCCGGATGTGGTTCCAATGGTACGAGCAGAGAGACTACATGGATATGTCATGGGGATGTGGAAAATTCCTAGCTACAGTGTTTGTGGTAAGTTGGATTCTACGTTATATTGTTAAACAAGCACTTTATGAAAATCCATATAATTTATGTTTCCTTAACTGACTTAAAAGGTAAACAAGTAACTTCTTGCTAAAACACGTAAAAGGCGCTTTATGTGGCTCATAGGACATTGTCACTGCAAACTGACAATGAAATCATGATATCAGTGAAGATATCTTAACTCCAGAATGTCTAAACTCTAAAGCGTGAGGCAAACCACGTCCTTTTCGCATTTCTGCCAAGTTTCTGAGGGTTTCTGAGATTTGTTCATTATTTAAGTCAGCTAAGTAAAACTAAAGTACAGTAGAATCTCACTAATCCTGCACTATTAAAAACCAAAGGGTGCTGGATTTTTTTAATGTTTGAATTGTATAGAAAAATTCATAATAAATAAAACAAAGCATTTCATAAAGGGAATAACAATGTATTTGTGTTCATGTTCTACGCTTTATTTTTTATAATTGTAACATATCACACAATAGACCAATTACATAGTTTTAAAATAATCCTTAACTGAGATCTGTTTTTGTGCAACTTGTAGTCCTTAGGTAGGCCCTAGTAGGTGCTGGATTATTATTGGGCATGTCTGTCTATTGAAGTGCCTGGTTAGTGAGATTCTACTGTATACATATTAATTATTATAAAAAAATAATCTGTGTGACTGGCATATCTACATAAAGACATACATGCATAGAAAGTAGAGATTTTGCATGTAAGAAGAGCTTTTCCAATATTTCATCTGAGTAAAGTCAAAACAGATCAGCTAGTCAAATACACAACAATACACACAATCTTTGTGCTTAAATCTGACAAAATGTATGGAGATATCATAGTATCATGTTTTTGTCCCTTTCCTGTTCATATTAAGTGATGGTTTTATGCACAGTAATAATATTGTCTTGAAAAGTAGCATTAGTTTCTGGATTACACTTAGAAACTGTGCATAGCAAGCACCATGGGTACCCAGAGGATCGCTGTGAGACAAAATGTATAGTGCTGTATGGAACAAAATATAACAAGCTCCCATTGCACACCAGTTTTATTCCATGGAGCGCCATACATTTTGTCTTCACAGCATCCTGTCCATTTCTTCCTGGAGCATTTGTTATGTATCAAGTCCCTAAAAAGTGTAACTTAAACAAAGTATAAAATTACTTAGCATAATAATTTTCTTTAATATGCATAACAACACATTTACCATATTACAAATAGTTTGTTGGATATATTAATGTAAATTGCTAAAATTAACATTGTTTCTTTGGCATTCACTGATAAACATTGATTGAATGTGGTGTCATCTAATTAACAAGGCCTACCTACTATTTTTTAATTGAAATGAATTCTTTTCACTTATTAACTAATCAGTAATTACTGAAGATTTTTTAATTACTTAAAAGCTAATATCATTAGCCTATATTTTAATATGTAATATAACAATAATAATTAATGCGAAAGAGTGTTTGTTTGTCCTTCAATTATGCCACAATGGATTGAAGGATTTTTTCGCATGGATATAGTTAAAACTCTATAGATAAAAAAATACTTTTTAACAGAGAAAATAAGAGTTCCCATGTGATTTTCAAAAAAAATTAAATCAACATAGAGGAAGTTGCAGGCATCATCTAGTTATTATCATAGCAGTGAATCAGTATTTTGCTCATATTATTTTCCTATATTTAAAAATACCAGATTCAAATTATTCCAATACCATCCCACTCCAGCAAATCTTTGTAGTCTAATCAGTCCTATTTTCAGACAGGGCCCTAAACCGGAACTGTACTACAAATAAATAGAATAAAGAATAGAATATAATTTTTTTATTTAAATAAACTTTTACCAAGTGCTTCTCAATCATCAAGTAAAACTACCACTGGTTTGGAATGCCCTTCTTATCAAGAAGCACCAGCAAGAATTTCAATGGCTACTTTTAGGCAATCAAACTTTTGAAATTTGGTGTCACTGGCATACTTTTGAACTACATTTTGCATAGAGATATTTAATTATTTATCCAAGATATTTTGTAAACTTTACAGACTATTTATTTCAAATTTCAGCTAAGCAGTAAGTTGCTAAAGATGAATTTAAACTGATTTCAGCACTGAGTTTGCAAAGTAATTAAAATTGCACACATTGTTACACATCACTTATTGTCATCATCACTCATCAATCAACTAATAATAGTTTAGTCAGTCAATTCGAGATCTTAACAGTTGACCTACCTTTACCAACCGACTACAAAAAAGGGAGGAGGTTCTCAATTCGACTGGTTTTATTTGTATATTTGTTAAGCGATTACAACCGCCAAACGTAAAAGGAAAAGCTGACTGACTGACTGATCTATTAACGCACAGCTCAAACTATTAGACGGATTGGGCTGTTTGGATCCAGATAGCTGTTATGACGTAGACATCCGCTAAGAAAGGATTCTTGAAAATTGGACCTCTAAGGGGGTAAAATAGGGATTTGAAAGTGTAGTCTACGCGGACAAAATCGCAGCTACAAGCTAGTAGGTATATAAATCATGTTATAATATTTAGTTTTGTATCGTAGCCGCTTGGCCCACTTCCCGGATAGAAAGGACAAGTGTAACTTTCTCATTACGATAGAATAGTTGCTGTAGTGTTGCAAGCGAAGCTATTTCTAGCTTAATGTAAAGCAAATTGTGCACGTAAAACTTTTACTCAATGTGGGTAAACTTATACAAGACTAACTCATAATGCTCGTGACGTGACGTGGATTTAGTTACATTTAAAAACTCCCAAGCCAACTCTTTCCATGATTAAAAGTAGCTAATGTCACTCCAGGTATATATATCTATGCAAAAAATCACGTAGATCCGTTGCTCTGTTGCGGCGTGATTGAAGGCCAAACCAACCAAAATCACATTTTCGCATTTATAATATTAGTACCTAGGATGTTTCATGTTTAGCATCCGCTGGTAATGAATCTGATAGTAGAAACGTGCGTCGCCGTTCCCAGTTCTTACAAAGACCTAGCAAGAACTCGAGCGAAAACTTTCATAAACCCTTTTACCATAATTAGGCAACGGACAAAAGCCGAAAATCCCTTGAGTAAAAGTAGAATATTACGCTCAAGTTTCTTTTGACAGACATGAGAAGAGACACAAGGTTATAACATTACGTACATATATTGTATTATTTACATATTGCATAACATATTATCATTGAATCACTTTTTACATAACACAATGGTTTATTTACAACTCAGAACCAGATTGATCAAATTAGAAAGTCGAGAATGAATGAATTTCCGACTGGTAAAACGAAACTCTCCGAGTTGATGACGAAAATCTGTCTAGAAAACAGACAAATTATTATTATCAGATATACCTAACGTTCATATTGTCTTTATCTCCATCCCATCTATTCATTTTTCTTATCTATTCTCTCTATTAAACAATTAGTTTTAATTGATGCAATAGGTACGTATTTAACATTCATGTAATGGAATTTATATAAGCAAATTATTGATGATAGGGGATCATTGTATTTGATGTACCTACTCAGTTTATGATAATGAAAGGTGAAAGAATTCAGTACGGATATAGTTTACGTTAGGTACTTATGATCTTCTGCTTCCGGTTCCGGTTTGCTTCCGGTTTGTAACCAGGGTCGGTGAATTTATTGATGATCTATGAGGGATCATTCGTCATCGGCAATACTCAAGCTGTTGAAGATGAAAGAATTCAGCTACGTATAGTTTACGTCATTATTTTCTTCGACCTAGCATGTTTCCGGTTTATAACCAGGGTCGGCATTACTCATATACAGTTAGAATAATAACTGCTTATTATTTTAACCCTGGTTATCATAATACGGGTGAACTAAACCTTCATTTGAGCTATCAGCCAAGAGTCAGTTGCATATCAGGCAGTTAAAGATGGAGCATCATCATCTCAAACCCCTTGCTGGCCCACTACTGAGACAGTATCTCCTCTCGGGATGAAATCGTGCCATAGGTATATAAATGGCAAAGCTAGGGCACCCATAATATAATCATCATCGTTATGATCAAATCATCGACGGCACAGTCCTCCTCGAAGGTCTCTTCTCAGAATGGTTTTAGGTCATAATCCATCACGCTGGCCAAGTGCGGATTGACAGAGTTTGAAAATATTATGAAGAACTCTCAGGCATGCAGGTTTTATCGTGATGTTTTCCTAGTGTTATTTGACTGCTAAAGCACACGATACTTACTCCGAAAAGCAAGTGGTCGGTACAACTGCATAGGAGACCAACGTCTTAACAACTCGGCATCATCGCTTTAAACGATAGTTAACAAAAACATCGCAGTTGCTCACTAAAAAACAAGCAAAGTGTTTACACTAATCAGTACTTCCATGGTTTTTTTTCAAAATTCAACAAATCTTATGAAATACTGGATATTGTGGGACTGGACGTAATAGGACACTGGATATTTTAGCATACTAGACATTCTAGGAGACTAGGCATTGTCAGCCTGATCAATTTTTTGGTTGTTAAATTAACTGTGATGGTAGCCTTTAAACTGGTTGTCAATTTGTTGGTTTAAGTTTTCTTCTTACTGTCTTAAATGAACCCTGATATTTTTTTTTTCAGATAGTAAACTTATTTGGTCAACTCGGCGGCTGTGTCATGGTTCTCGGGAGGTTAAAAGTGGACATCGCATGCGGGATGCTTTTCTTCATCGTCGTGTTACAGGTAAGTTCATTGCGATAAGTGTTGTCTCGCATTAACTCTATCTTAAGTCTATGCTGTATAGATTTCTGACTTGGACTTGCTCAAGTCACGAGTATCGTATATTATTTTAAAGCTCCTGTGACCTAAACTCGCGTTATGTTATCCGTGACTTAAGTAGTCCATTTTTAAACATTCTAAAAAGTCAAGATAAGCGTTAAGTATGGATTTAGGTCATGCTGTTCTATAAATAAATTCTTGGTTTATGAATGTTTACTTAAGGAAATGGAAAATTTTTGAGATGAGCTGTAATTGATGTCTAAATATTATCTATAGTACACCACGCGACAGGTCGAGGGACGCCCCGCCCCGCACACCCGCACAGCCCCCGCGATAACACCTTGCGTGCCTCCGCCTCATACCCCCATTGCTATCTCGACCTGTCGCGTACTACAACTGGCAGGGTCTCAAATTCTTTAAGCAGGAAAATACTAGGTATACAGAGTGATTTTTTTTAACTTGGACAGTATGGGGAAATCTGAAACCATAGAAGATACAGGGAAAGCGTCTTAGGAACCATTTGCTCTTTTTTTTATGAGAACTTACTCACTTACTTTTTGTATACTATAACAGGAAAATACTAAAAACATACAAATTATCATAAAACAGCTGAAGAACGTACCTACAAATTACCATAAATTGTTGTATTAAGGGAGTTATCACACACGTTCGTTTCGGCATATTTCGATATTCGGTAAATTTTGGGTACTCGGACAGTATTTTTCGAGCAGTATTTTTACCTTTTCCGTCGAGCCTAGTCAAGTTTGGTACACGATTCGCACATTTTTAACCGACTTCCAAAAAAGGAGGAGGTTCTCAATTCGTCGGGATCTTTTTTTTTTTTTTTTTTTTTTATTTTTTTTTATATTTTTTATGTATGTTCCCCGATTACTCAAAGGCCCCTGGACCGATTTGGAAAATTTTTTTTTGTTTGAAAGGGTATACTGTGCAGGTGGTCCCATATAAATTTGGTGAAGATCTGATGAATATCTTCGGAGATGGAGAACAGAACTCCTCAATGGATAGGAGCAAATTGCTCGCGATCACTGTAATAGCTTAGTAAACAGTAGGGTTTTAACTGGGCATAGCATATTATAGTACAGTGGGGCCACTAAAAATTGTGAAATAAAAAATTTTCAAAAGAAAAATAAAACCGACTTCAAAAACCAAAAACACTAAAAAGTAGAAAATAATTTTTGTTTAGCTACACATGTAATGTACCTAGGTATGAAGTCGGGCGAGCTTCACTCTTGGATTTCTAATTTTGTTTTAATATGCTCGCTCGACTTCATACCTAGGTACATTACATGCGTAGCTAAACAAAAATTATTTTCTACTTTTTAGTGTTTTTGGTTTTTGAAGTCGGTTTTATTTTTCTTTTGAAAATTTTTTGTCTTACACCTATGCTCAATCATATAAACGTATCGATCTAGACATACCGATTACAGCAACACGGAATACTTACTTTGTCTCACTATTAACCACGGTATGTTTGATTTTCACCGCCTAAGGTTCTAGAATTTATTATCCGAGAAAGCTGCAAAATGTCGATAGAAACGGTGCGTAAGTGTGTGGATGGACCCTTACCGAATAGAATCGAGTTGTAACGCTCAAATCTGGATTTTATAAACATAATATGCGACATAGGTATTTGATAACGCACACTCGTAAAATACCATTAGTATTTTTAAGCTACTGATACTAATAGTATTTTTTAAGCTACTGCATAAGCTGTGATGTGATAGTCTTCGGCGTGGAGGGCATGCACGCACAACAGACGGAAACGTTTGAGCGTGGAAACTAGCACAGAGAGAAGAAAGAAAGAAAACTGTGATGGTCTAGTGGTTAAGACGTCGCACGGTGGGGCAGTTCCGGGAATTAGCTGGCCATAAATCGATTTCTCAAAAATGGCCATTGACAAACAAAACTTACTACCTGAGGTAATTAAGTAGACACCGAACACAATGCCACCTCTCCATTCCTCTAATTAGGGGTGTTCACCATTTTGTGTCAGTCTAAACCTGAGCGTCACTCTAAGTGTTCATACTGCGTTAACTGATTCAATTAAAACGACTTATTAAAAAGTGATTTTTATATGTTAGTGAGTTATTTTTGAAAAAAATCTTAATGGATTCGATTATAACAGGTAAGCGCCCATATATAACATTTATAAAAAAGTTTGAATAACGATAAAATAGATATTTTATGGCACTTGCAAAATAATGCTTCTGTTGCGGTCGAAAAATCATCTTTTAGATACTCAAAAAGGTTTTACTTTAACTTCCCACCGAGGCCCATCGGTTTTATTCATTGTAAATAAGAACTGACTATTATCTCTAATTGAACACATCGAGATTAGCTGCGGACTCCCGCGGAATCCATATTTTGAAGGCTATGAAGTACATAGCGGAAAATCGCCGTATTTCACAAATTTCTTTTTTTCGGTTTAAACCGGTTTTTATTTGCTTCCAGAATAGGAAGGCACTTTAGGGACTCGCACCGTAACACGTGGATTTCTTTTTACTAAAATGAAATAACAAGACTTGCCCGATTTTGATGCAAAATTGATTTATCTTGAGAGATATATTCTATCACAAGATGAATATTGTGATGAACAAAAGAAGGAAATTAAACATAATTTCTCACGTCTAAAGTCACAATTTAAGAAAAAATGGATCGAGTCACATAAAAAGGCTCATACTTTCATTCAAAAGAATGATGAATGGTTAAAAGGAACATACGAAATACCGAGACCTAAAAAGCTTTCTTCTGGTAGACCATCAAAGTCGTTTGAAGATTCAAGTGAGAGAAGTAAACGCAGAAAAACACTCAAAATGCGTAGCACTATAGAAACAGACCACAAAACTTTATATTGAGTTGTATCCCTGGCACCCTATGTCTCCAACAATGCATAAAATCTTAATACATGGTGCAACTGTAATGGATCATGCACTTCTGCCTATTGGATTACTATCCGAAGAAGCAGCAGAGGCACGAAACAAACATTTTCGCCAGTATCGGTAAAATTTCGCAAGGAAATGCTCAAGGGAGCAATGCAATTATGACGGCCTTAATAGGTTGTTGCTAAGTTCGGATCCATTAATATCGAGCATAAAGCCAAAACCTAAAAGAAAAAATGTGCCTCATAGCAAAGAAGCGTTGGAAATGCTTATTTCCGCTGAACTCAACACAGCAGAATGTCCTCAATCTGAACCGGACCAACTTGACACGGATGAATTGAGCTCTAGCTCTGGTGAAGACACTTGCGATTGATCTGAATCACACTATGTTTATTTTTGTATTTTTTTATTTACCATTGCATCTTTATTTTCTTAGTTTTTGTTTTTATATTTTCTTAATTTATCATAATCACATCACGATTTTAATTTACTATTATAGTTTTAGTGTTTTTAGTTTTTTACTATGTTTTATATAGAAATAAAATCTGTTTTGGCACTTTATGGAATTATTTGTTTTTCGCGTCAAAAAACGTTTGTTTCTCCTTCGCGGTAAAACTACTGAACCGATTTGGCTGAAATTTCGAATGAATATAGATTATGCCCTGGGTTAGCACATAGGCTACTTTTTATCTCAGAAAATCCATGGTTTCCACATGATTTAAATCAGAATTTCGACAAACAGGATTTAAAACCAAAATATACGCAAGCGGGGTCGCGGGCATCAGTTAGTTTTAAAAAATAAGTTCCCAAAATACTAAAAAATATAATTTAACCTATTTACAACACATATATGGGAGAAAATAATATTGGCCGCCTAATTCCTGGATCTGCCCCACTGTGCGTCGCCTCCTGTACGTGGGGGTCCGGAGTTTGATTTTTTGTATGATGGTACGGAACCATTCGTGTGCGAGTCCGACTTGTACTTAACCGGTCTTTTAAAGTAACTCAAGTAAAAAATTTATATTATTACATTAATATTAATATTTAAAAGTATAAAATTAGATATTAAACGATAACAATTAAGTTTTAATTCAGTACAAATGTACCCGGACAATGCATTGTATGAACTTGGCAGCTGGCACGATTATAGCAATTATTCGTACATTTACCAAATTCGGACGTAAATAGTGTCAACGCCAAATGCGCACATAGTAAACACGAGCGAGCAAAAATTACGATGACTTGACTTTTTTGTTTATATGTGTAGAGATTGTATGTAATCTTACGTCTGAATAAGTTATTATTGTTACTTTATTCAATTTATCTGCTCTAGTACTTCCCGTGCCCGCGACTACGTCCGTATAGATTTAGGTTTCTTTTAAATACCATGGGAACTCCTTATACCTAAATACCCTATGTCCTTCGCCTAGCTACTACCTTTCGTCAAAATCGGTATGTGCCGTGAAAAGGTAACAGGCGAAGGTACCTACATCACTTTACGGCATTTATAATATAAGTATGGATAATGATTAATGGCATTATACCATAGGCATGTTACGTTTATATTAAACTAGATAATGCCCGCGACTTCGTCCACTTGGATTTAGGTGAATATTCTTTGATTTTCCGGGATAAAACGTAGCCTATGTGTTAATCCAGGATATTATCTATTCCCATTCCAAATTTCAGACAAGTTTTTGCGTAAAGGAGTAACAAACATACACAAACGTTCGCCTTTATAATATTAGTGTGAGGACGTTATAAAATTTTTGATCGGTGATGAGTAAAACGGAAGATATAAAACGCACGAGAGTAGAAGAGATAGCGCTCTACATACGAGTATGACGTGCCTCAAGTATCGTAGCTTTAAGTCTTCACTTTGGATACGTATGTAACGTATAATATCTATCTTTTTGTGTATCATTGACATGGATATAGAATACTTTATAATATCTGCCCCGGAACTGAACCCGCAACCTGTATAGGGATCGACGCGGTCTAACCAAAAGACCGTCACGATATTTTGTAACTTGTAATGTACAATTGAAATTGCCTTTATCAGCCGCTACTGATAACTTATTACATAACATTAGTTACGATCATCGAAAGCAAACGGTTATCGCGCCAATTACAACATAATTTCACATCGACAAATTTACAGTACTAATGAATTATGATAAATGTATTGTCGAAGAGTTAGTGAGAACAGGTAGTTTACAAGTGTAAATTAAAAAATTATAACACCCCCGACAAGTGAAGGTTACAGTAACTAGAAAAGGGCTGATAAATTTCAAACGGCTCAACTGATTTTCTTGGATTATAGCTAAGAACACTCTCGATCAAGCCAAGCCACCTTACAAACAAAAAAAAAAAAACAAATTAAAATCGGTTCATTAGTTTAGGAGCTACGATGCCACAGACAGATACATACGTCAAACTTATAACACCCCTCTTTTTGGGTCGGGGGTTAAAAATTACGAACGCAACAAATTCTAACCCATGTTTCCTTCTTTGACAGACATTCGCCTACAGCATACTATGGGACGTGCAGTTCCTCCTGCGTAACTTGGCTCTCATAGGCGCCTTGTTGCTAGTGCTGGCGGAAGCGAGGGCGGAGGGGCGCAGCCTGTTCGCCGGAGTTCCGTCCCTGGGAGAGAACAAGCCTAAGACGTACTTGCAGCTCGCTGGTCGTATCTTACTGGCGTTCATGTTCATCACACTGCTACGATTTGAGGTCTCCTTCATACAGGTAAGTCGAGCTGAACAAAATCCGCGTTATTCGGTTATCTCTAATGTAGCTAGTCGACAGCGAGAACATATACGCATGGTGCAGTGTCTTCAAACAGCTGCGTTCGCTTCCGAGCTCAGTCGTGATGATTCAAAATTCAAAATATTTTTATTCAATTAGACTTTTACAAGTTCTTTTGAATCGTCAAATGTCGATGATATCGTTCGCAATGTTAGTTGCGGATATTGCTGACTTATTACTGTGAAATTGATTTTTGCCGCATCGAATGCACGCTTCTGAAGTTCGTAGAATAGATTATTGATATACATATCGGTCATGTAATAGTTTGTAAGTTAGTATATATAAAATGTTAAATATGTATATTGTTAGCGTCCCTTGATAAATAAAATAAATAAATAAAATAGATGTACTAATGCAATTTGCATGATGTTATAGAAAATAAAACAAAACGAAATCTGTACATTTTATTTGACCAGTGGGCCTTTTCTTTGGCAGAAGGGAATATTGAGATTTGAGTATACAGTAAACCTACCTCTCAAAGCTGTTTAGATTAAATCAACCTATGAATGGCAAGGCCAACCATGCGTATTTAAGTCTAGAACAGAAAAGCACATATTTTATGCATACTAAATTATTTTAATATACTATACCTATTACCTATCTATCTAAGAACCTGTCGTCATACATTTTCATGTCGGAAATAAACCTTAGAGAAACAAAGTGGGCGGGTGACCTTTTACCCGCATTAATTATGCGGATTATGACGCTTGAATGATTTCCCTGTAATTTATGATAACACCTTATTAAAACAGACTCGTTAATTATACTATAAAAACTTCTAAGTTTTGAAGAAATTTACCCTCGATTTTTGATTTTCAGTTTGGTTTGTATTTCATTCTGGATTTGATGAGTGAAGGTTATTTAAAGTATAATAGGTGCCTAACACAAATATCTATCTCTCATATTGGGTAAAATGAGAGCGGAAATAATCTTTAGTGCGCTTCGGTTTGCACAGATAAGGTATATTTCAAAATATTACATTGTAGCAGAATTTCATTCGCGAATTTCCATCAGACTTGTTGTCCTTAATCTAAATAACTAGTTACAAGAACTTGAGAGTTTTTTTTAAAGCGAAGCTGTTTATCGGAGGTTATGCGCTCGAATTCCGGAGGGTACAATTTGAAAAAATCGTCACCTTCGCCGTCAACAGGGAGAGTAGTGTTCTCTCTTGCTCATATAGTTCCCTTTCCTTCTGATACGTGGTATGCTCTAGCTGGCACTGTTGATAGACAACCAGACGCGACCATTGGGTGAGCACTTTCTATTCCCTTACTTTCATAGTTCCCTTCACCAACACTTTTGAAACAAAATTCAATATTGAAATTATTTATCGGTTCGAATTTTGCTTCTTTGGCTTCTTTTAAATGAAACCGGAGCTGCACCGGCGTAAGAGTGAAGCCACACGATGCGTTGCGTCGGCGGTGCGGTGCCGCTGCGTCATTCTACATTGAAATCGCTATCCATGCCACACGATGCGTTAGACTGAGGCCACACGATGTGTTTCCGGTGCGTTGTTGTGTCGTAACGCATCGTGTGGCATGGTACAGCAATTTCTATGTAGGATGACGCGGCGGTTCCGCGCAAGCGCCACACCGCCACCGCAACACATCATGTGACTTCACTTCGACGTCTTGCGGCGCTACACCGCACATGCAACAGACTTGGGACCAGAGAGACGAGGTGGGGTGACGACAGCGGTGCGGCGCCGCAATGCACCTGGAACGCATCTTGTGGCTTCAGTCTAAGTTAGTGCAAACAAGTAAAAATCGCATACCAGCCGCGGCGCCGGTAAGGCTGGTCTAGCGGCGCCGCACTGCTGCCGCGTCGATGCCGCAATTATATTATGTAGAAACGATAACACGAAATGGCGGTGGAGGGTTGGTGTGGCGGCATGTACAGAAAACCTCTGTGTTTAGTGATTTAAATGGCGCCTGAATACCAGATTTTTATAGCTATTTCGCTTCTCCAGATCGTTCAAGACCTGTTGGGGAGCGTCCTGATGGTTCTCGTGACCGTGGGCTATCGCACCAAGCTGTCGGCCTTGATGCTAGTGCTGGTGCTGACGGTGCTCAACCTCTACCACAACGCGTGGTGGCTGGTGCCCAACTACAAGCCGCTGAGGGACTTCCTTAAATACGACTTCTTCCAGGTGAGTCATTGCATTATCATCACTTTAAGGACGGACCATCCACTGAGTGATATAGGCTTAACAAGTGGATTTGAACAATGTTTTATCAAAATATGTACAAGTGTAAATTTAAAATTTTCAACACCCCCGACAAATCATTTTCAAATAAACAATTATGTATATCTAGGCAACGTCCATCTTGACAGCTTGACATTTGTCAATTGACACTTGAATATTATGAACCTAAGGGTTATCTAACCTTCTTTTCTTCAAGAAAACTAGAAAATAGCTGATAACTTTTAAACGGCTGAACCAATTTTTTTGGATTATAGTTAAGAACACTCTCGATCAAGCCACCTTTCAAACAAAAAAAAACTAAATTAAAATCGGTTCATTCGTTTAGGCGGTACGATGCCACAGACAGATACACAGATACACAGATACACACGTCAAACTTATAACACCCCTCTTTTTGGGTGGGGGTTAAAAAGGAAAGGTGACTGACTTACGTTGCGCTTTCCTGTACGAAATTACCATTCCAGCACCTTGTCCCTACGTCTAACGGATCTTCCTATGTACTAACTATGTAGCCCGCCCATTGTCACTTCAGCTTCACAACCCATTGAGCTATCTTGATTACTCAGGCTCTCCCCTGCGGATCTCCTCTTTTGATTGCGTTATGTAGATAGCTCTCTCCATCGCCCGCTGTTGACTTTGAGCTTTCTTAAACTATGCCTGGGGTTGTATGTGATGGGGTTTCAAGCACTTATAAATCCATTTTAACGTGTTATGTTACCATTATTTGCAGACGCTGTCCGTGATCGGCGGTCTCCTTATGATAGTGTACCTCGGGCCGGGCGGCGTGAGTATGGACGAGCACAAGAAGAAATGGTAGAAGCGATCGCGACAGACTATACTGCTAGTCCGAAGTGCACAGACTATATTACGATAAGATTGTTGATGGTGCGATGTACGTGATGTTTGTATGTAAATATAAGACGATCCAACTGTTTGTTTGTGCCTCTTCTCACTGCTAGAGGGTATTACAGAGTTAAAAACCTTGTTTCTGTATTTTTCCTAATTTTGTGATAGGAAATCCCTTTTCCATATGAATTTAAAACTTGAAACATTCTTAGGACGCTGAATGCTCCATTTACAAAAAACCAAATAAAGATAAAAGTTTGATTTTTATTTCTAACTTAACTTCCTATTTAGGTGCTTCAAGTAAGCAACAGTTTAATGCACACTTTGTGCTGCAGCAATTACGCAATTTGACACATAAAGATTCATATATGTTAAAAAAATAGATGAATAAAATTTGTCAAAATTTTACACTCCCTACTTATACACTTAAAATTATGGGATAAAAAATTTAAATTCATATGAATAAAAGGATTTTATACATTACTTTTGAAAGGCTTTTGTCTCTCTAATGTCTTTTGTAGTAAGAATAGATTGAATGGGTTGTGCCTGATATTATACGGAATAGAAACAATTATGACCGTGACGCGTTTTAGTACATCTTAATATTAGGACTTGGTGAAGCTTTATCTAAATCAGTTTTTATATCACACACAGCTTTATTGTCACAATAATGATTATTTATGCTTTTTTCTACCAATCGAGCTTATCGAAGACATGAAGCTCGCCGCGCATTGCATTTTAGTTTTAAAATAAGTTACTTCAAAATGAACAAGAGTCACGCAAACGATGACATTAGTACCACGAAGTAAATCATTACTGATATCATAGTACATGCATACTAATATCATAGATGCGAAAGTGTGTATGTCTGTCTGCTAGCTTTTTACGGCTCAATAGTTCAACCGATTTTGATGAAATTCAGTACAGAATTAGCTTATATCCTGGGGACAGACATAGGCTACTCTTTATCAAAGGGAAATCAAAATTCCCACGGAATTCTTAAATACCCGTCCGTTTACGGACGAAGTCACGGGTATCATCTAGTGTAATATAACTTGGCGTCTTTTGTATTTCGTTCGAAAATTTTCTTGAGTCTTTGATTGCCGTTATTGACAAACTTGCTCATTCAGATTAATGTTCAAGACTTTTTATTTGTATGCAATATGCGGCTGGCCTAATGTATATTCGAAATTTATACATTTAAAAAAAAGATTTTTTTGTACCTTTCGGTTGTAGATATAATTAATGGACGTGAGAAAATGAACACTAATACTATATTTCAATTATATTTCCATTGTTTATGGAATACTAACAGAATTTTTTAAAAATAATAAGTAAATAATAATTATTCTAGTAGGTACTCTTCTAAAAAAGAATATTCCAAATTGTTTATAATTTTTTTTTGACTAATTTGAATTTGAAAACTATAAACAGTACAATATTTTCACTCAAGACAGTCAATTAATGGACATTTTTAATGGAAATAATTAATTTGAACAATCAAATCCACACTTATCAGTGTGGTGGTTTATGTCATGACTTAAACTCTTCTCATTCTGAGCAAAGTCCATTCTCAGTAGTAGACCGACGATGGGTTGAGATGATATCCAAATCAAATTCCCTTCATAGTAAGTTATTGAGCTGGCCCACTATTGACCATGACCATGAGTCACTCTCAGAATGAGAAGGGTTCTTTAGGTGATAGTCCGCTACGCTGGCCCAGTGCGGATTGGCAGGCTCCGCACACTTGATAACATTATGGAGAAGTTTTGTACATGCATGTAATTATAATTGTTTTCAGACAAGCAATAAGTATAAATGAATGGATGTCAGATAAAGGTACTTAGCCAGGCTGTTTGTGGTCACGGCCTATCAAGACCTGCAAAGTCCATTTTGCATAATTGTTTGTGTTATTTTTATACTATGATATTTTCTTTAGTGTGTAACACAGTGTAGCAAGCATACAGTTGCGTAAAACGGCTTGAACTAACCCAGTTTGTCTAATCGGACAATGAAACAAAAGTATAGGACCTTTAGTAGTTTAAATACAATAAAAGTTAATTAAAAGGCGTTATGATACTGTATGTTAACTAAACTGACAGTGTTGTTTTAGTATATTCGTCAACAGATTTGTACAAAAAATATTTACTTCATTTAACTTTTTTATATGTAGTGCATATTTCTATACTGACCTTTACCGAATACATTTCATTCCGAATTTACTAAACACACAAAAATATTAATATGTGTATTCCGCGACAGGTTGAGATGGCCATCGGGGTATGAGGCCGGGGGACCCCACGTCACCCGCGCTCGCCCGCATCGGGTTAGCGCGGGGCGATCCCTCCCCGATTGCCATTTCAACCTGTCGCGTACTATATGTGTAAATGAATGTTTGTACTTATTGACTGAATCCTTGTAATTTGAATTGTGGCATATTAGACAAATCAATCTGATGCAATATAAAATCGCTATGTTTCAGTGAATAAGTTATTTTTACTGAGGGGCCATTTATTTTATTATGTCACACGATAAAAGAAGAGGGTACAAAATGTGGAAGCGTAAAAAACTATCATGTCATCTTTAAAAATTTGATCGGATGACTGGTCACATCTTTCTGCCCCGGTTAGATGGACACGGGGTCTTACAGACTGGTGATTGTTATGCTGTGTATCAGCACAGTTTTTAAGTATACGGCACTTAAGAATACCACAATGCGCTAGTCCCCCAGCCAAGGGGTCATTTAAAGAGAAATACGTATGACGTAAAAATATGGATGGTCCCCAAAGTATATTTTTAAAAGACAAAAATATTTTTATAAACTTTTTATTTATTTATTTTCATTGTAACTTTTGAGGGTAGTTGGATTCGTAAGTGAAATATGTTCTGAATAAATATGACCTTTATATTTTTTATTTCTTTTTATTTTATTGTTGACCTTACTGCTTGTATGAAGAAAATTGATATTTGATTGCTTGCTGTTAGTCATAATGTCTAGATCTTGTTTAGATTATATAACAGACTAAATGTAAAGGATAGATGGCAGCAGTTTACTGTACGTCAAGAGTTAAATGGACTCTAAATAAAATTAACAAAACTGTCATACGTTCTGCTTAATGAAACTCAATCTTGTGGATGACACAAACTACAATGTTTAGCTATCAATTTTACAAAGTAAAATTTGCTAAGCTGGTTGTAAAATTGCATTGAGGGAACTCAACAAGGTTTAGACAAGTGTAAAGATGCATCATGGCGTTATCTTGGCGTCAACCCAGAGTGAAGATAGGTTTACACTATGCAACAGTGGTTTTGATACACAAGCACAATGGTATGATTTCACTTTTTTTTTATGTACACTGTACTATACACTCAAGCTCTGTACGTCTTTTCTTTCTAAATCTATGATTTGTATGAGTGAAACAAAAATTTTAAAAAACAGAATTTTATTTGTAAAATATTTTTAAATAAACAAAATTACAACAACTACTTATTTTGTGTATAACTACTATTGTTTGGTGGCTTTCGCTTGCTCCTCTTTATCACTTATATACTTGAACACTTTAGTTGCTAAATGTCTATATTTTTCTGCGTGTATGCTGTCAGGTAACGCATAAATAGCTGGCTTGCCACTGTTTATGCATTCCGACATATTCGAGTCAACTTCGAAGCTCTCTATAATTTCTAAGCCCATTTGGTCAGCAGTCTGTTTTGTTTCGTTGCCAAAGACGTAGTTTTTGGCACCGCATTTATGGCATATCGCATGCGACATATTCTCGACCATGCCAATGATAGGAACTTTGAGCTTCTCAAACATATTAACGCCTCGCTTGGTGACCTGCAGTGCAGCTGATTGTGGAGTTGTTACCACGATTGCACCTAAAATGTAACAAAATCTTTATCTCTAAAGCTCTAATTGCAAAACAACGTGTTTTTCTAAACAAGCGTGACTACTGTTAAGTGAATATAAATGTCTGAAAGCTCCACTCACATGTTAGTCGGAGACCGGAGTAACTTTTTCAATGGACAACTGCTGCCAACGCTATGCAAAGCAGTTCAGTTTACCATGCAACATTTCACAGGTCTAGATCACTACTGTCAGTATGCTCACCATCTATAGGCAGGTTTTGTGCGAGCGACAGATGCGTATCTCCGGTGCCAGGGGGCGTGTCCACCACGAGGCAGTCAAGAGGGCCCCACGCCACATGGCGAGTGAGCCTGTCCAGCGCTTGCATCACCATCAGGCCGCGCCACACTACCGCATTCTCCCCAGACACTAACAGACCCATGGACATACTGCAATTTATATAAATAATATAATGGTACAAAAATGGTTGCCTGTATCCAGAACAACAATATAATGCCAAAAAACAATTGCCTGTATCCATAACACCAATGATATGGATGCAAAAATTTTGACATCAATGGATGTGGATTATTAACAGTTCACATCCACAGATGCAGATTTCAGGAGTTTTTTAAATATTTCAATTTGAAGTACATAAGCAAAAGAAAATTGATTTAACTTTAATATTTAAGTGAACAAAACCAAATTTTTTTCATCATACTTATAATAGATTTAAAAATTGTTGAATTATATTTAACTAGAGGATGCCTGCGACTTTGTCCGCGTGGATTTAGGTTTTAAAGATCCCGTGAGAACTTCGATTTTCCGGAATAAAAAGTTGCCTATGTCAATTACAGGGATGCAAGCTACCTTGGTACCAAATTTCATACAAATCAGTTAATCGGATGGGTTTGTAGGAATCCCGTGGGAACTCTTTGATTTTCCGTGGTAAAAAGCAGCCTATGTCCGTCCCCGGGGTATAAGCTAACCCTGTACCAAATTTCATCATAATCAGTTAAACTGTTGGGCCATGAAAAGGTAGCAGACAGACACAATTTCGCATCCATACTAATATTAAAAATGCGAAAGTGTGTCTGTCTGTCAGCATCGCAAGCAAGAAATGAAACTTGGTATCAAAAAAATTAAGACCATCTTAGATTTGAAATAGTTAGGTTACCATTTAACACCATAATTGAGAAGAGGTTCAATGAGATTATCGTCATTCAGCATAGGCTCTCCGCTGATGTTCATCATGAGCGGCACGGAGGGGCCAAACACATCCGCGTCCAGCAGCCCTATCTCCTTGTCCGGCTCTATCACCTTCATAGCACATGCGAGATTCACTGGAACAATGTAATGGTGGTCTTTGGTTGTACATAATCTCAAACATTAAATAAATTGAGAGGTGAAAAAATAATGCTATCTTTTTACAAAATCCCTCTAGAAAGGAAGAGCATTACTTTTAGTTTTTGCTGAATTGGCACTATCATTATCTATACTAATATTATAAGGAGGGAAGATTTGTTTGCTTGTTTGTAATTAATTTAAATAAAATTCTTTCAACCTTAGAAAGCTACTTTATCCAGAAGTAGCATAGGCTATATATTAGGAATACATAGGTACATTAAATTTCAGCTGAGTGAAGCCAGGCAGATCAGGTAGTTAATAACATGTTGTTTCGATAGTTTAACAAAGCACACTGACTGAAAGAAAACTGATACTACAATCCTACCTGTCCATCATGGCTTTAGTCTGTTTTTCCTTAGTCTGATTAAAAGATAAAAAAATAGCAGAAATCTCGGTAAAACGCGTAAGCGATGCGATTTGCCCAGAATTTTAAAACTTTTGGAGTTAGTTTTCACTCATATCATGATTTTACTGTCAGTTTGCAGTAACAAAGTCATATAGAAGACTGGAGTCAGGTGGACTCTTACACATTTCAGGGAGAAGCTACTTGTTTATTTTGTATGTAAACTAAAGAAAAATCATTGTATTACATACATCTATAAAAAGTAACATATCACCCATTTAAACAGTTATTTACTGTAAGTGGCATAAAAATGTTTTCCTACACTTACCAGCAGTGGTAGTCTTCCCTACACCTCCTTTACCAGATGCCACCAGGATAATATTCTTCACTCCAGGCAAAGGCTTCTTCTCTGGCAGCCCTCGGGCCATGACTTTGGCCCTGTGCTCATTGACATCTGCCTTGTTGTGTTGAAGCCTTACTGAATAGTTAGAAGGAAGTGCCTGTAAAAATACACAATATAATGTACAACAGAATGTCACTGAACATAAATCACAAGATGTGATACAATATTGGAGAACATGGACATCCCTACAACAAACCAATGTTCAACAATGGACCGTCTTTAGAATCTAAGCTACCTTTGTGCCAAATATCATATAAATTGCATTAAATAAATTGGCATATAGAATAAGTAGAAGTCAATTGGAAAGGGCTATAAAAGGCGCAATTTGAGTACTAATCATTCTAATATAGTGTGTACATACTGCGTTTACTTGAGTGAACAATAATCCATATATCCTCGGTAGGGTTCTGTGTATATTCATTGCTTATTTAATAAGTAATAATTTATAACCGAACTGTTGCCTCTGATACTTTCTGTTGTTAAAATAGAACGAAAACAGAAAATAAAGTAACATTTGCTTCGTGTGATTACTTTTTTTTCTCGTCGGTGGTTTAAAATAATGTCAATTGTCAAATTCAAATCTCTTTTATTAATGTCAATGTCAAATTCAAAATGGTCTAAGGATTCCATATCTTAAAGGCCGAATACACGATCGAAACCAACCTCCACCGACAGAAGTCACCTTGGATGCATCAACCAAATTGGATATCACTCTACAGAGTACTAGTAACTAGTGTGACAATTTGTCAGGCTACTATTAGAGTTATAACCTAAGATACATTTTGAAACATGACACCTTATCCTTCAAAATTTCAAAAAATTGGATATGAGGAAGAAATCAAAGAAGAGGCACCACGGTAATCGACCGGATTCAAGCGACGCGAACGGGCAAACATTAATTATCCACACAATCATAACTTAACTCAATGCCATATAATTGCCCTTAGAAGTGAGGGATGCACCCACGACCAAGGTTGGTTGTTTTTGACGTCAATTGACGTCAACCTACATCCACATGCACATGGTAGATTTTAACATCAACTCAACCACGGTGACCTCTGTTGGTGGCTGGTTCCAATTGTGTAGAACGCCTCAGAATTACAACATTATTACCTGTCATACCACTGTGTTACCATCAGAGACATGCTACCTAAACAAGATTGTGCACTGAGACACCAAAAACGAGCCTATTGAGATAGCGCTAAATTGGAGTGTGTCCCTTTCTATTAGGGTGACAACACGATTTGATAATGTAAAACATTTGACGGATTATATGAGAATAGGAGAGGATGAATCATCATGATAACCCATCGCCGCTCACTACTGAGCACGGGTCTCTTCTCAGAATGATAAAGGTTTAGGCCATAGTCTGCCGCGCTGTAGTTATAAAAGTAGAGAAATTCAATTTTTTTTTGTTCTGCGAAAAAGTACCAGTCATGTTAAGTATGGGTACCTATAATATAGGTAAGTAAAATTATTTTGTATAATCTGGTGCATGTGTTTAGGTCCTAAACAGTTTTAGGAAGTTCGTAAGCAAGGCATACTTTTGGGAAAATTGATGGTACAGCGTTTCTTTTAAAAAAAAATTCAGTGCACACGAAGCCGTAGCAAAATCTTCCGCTTTAAAATGCATTCCGCACACTGCCGAATATTTGGTGATATTTCCTGGAACGACAGCGATCCATTTTTGCCTTAAGTCTTCATTTTTGAGAAATCTATCGATAAACAGAAAAAAACACTTCCATTAAACAATCAAATTATGGTTACCTTACTACTTCTGTATAGTATAGTACAAAATGTTCGCCATATTGTTTTGCTTGACACCCAGTGTTGTCATCCTATTAATTAAAAAAAATATTTATAATACTTTTTAAACTAAATGATATTTTAATGACATTATAAAATAAAGATAACAGTATGAAAATTACTGCGAAAACAAAAGAAAGTAATCTTGTTGTTTGAAATTAAATAAACAATGAATAAGAACTTTGTGAGCTACATCATAATTCGTACCATAGAAAATATTTTTTTATGCTTGCAATCCATTAGACAGTGACACACTCCAATTTATAGACCTCTCGCTCGGCTCGTTTTCCGCTTAGCATAATTGTATTAGAAATTGGACTTTATGCTAATGCAACAGAATTTATTTTTGCAGGGAATGAAAGCTGAAGTGCACAATCATGTTTAGGTAGCACGTCTCTGGTTACCATATCATAACCATCACCACACCACCATTTTTTTTTTCCTCTCTCGTCTGGCTTTACAAAGATTAGCCAATGTCAAGTTTGTGGTTATTTGTAACAAGTTAGTTAAACTATACAAGTATGGACCCCGTCTGTGCCGGCGCTCGCCGACATACGCACGACACCTCCTTAGATCGCTTTCCAGTCAGTTTTAACAAAAAAAAAAACACTCCAAAAAGGCAGAGCACGCCCGCCAGCTAACACCAATACAGACGAAGTCCCACCACCATTTTACTACTTCATGGGTTAATACTGTCAGCAAAGAATATATAAACACTAAGTGACTTCGTCTGCGATGGCGTTTGCTGGCGCGCGTGCTGTGCTTGTTTGGAGTGTTTTTTTTTGTTAAGAGTGGCTGGTTTCTGTGTTAGTTGGTGTTTTTTGGTGGTGGAACTGACTGGGAAGCGCTCTAAAGGGGCGCCGCGCGTGTGTCGGCGGGCGCCGGCGCAGACGGAGTCCATACTTGTATAAATTCAATAACTTGAAAATATCACAAACTTGACATTGGCTAATCAGAGTAAAGCCAGATTTAAAGAAAAAAAAAAAAAAAAACACTAAGTTGTAACTGTCAGTTTGTTGCTGTCACTTGTCAGTGTGAATGTGAATGTTATGTATTATGTATTTCTTCCGAATTTTTTTCAAATATCTATGCGTTTATAAAATAATATAGGTTAATATTGTCAACGTGAAAATGGCAATTTGTTTGCGCACATTTTCGCATAAGATTCTGCCAATCAACGGAATAGTTACTACGAAAAATCATTCCAATCGACTCGCCCGGAAAATTCCAGTGCGGACACAATTTCTAGAAGACGTAAGTGTATTTTTTCCTGTAGTTATGGGACTTAGAATTAAAGTAAATAAATAGTGACATAATAACTTAAGTAAGTGTTAGAGTAGCGATTTATTTAACCTTGTAATAATTGATGTTAATAAAGACACTATTTTTTTCAGTTTCTCAGACGCCGCATTTCCAGCTGCCAGGTCGCACCGAAATGCTCAACGGAGGCGAATATAGACGATGTTTACATTCAGGAAGTTGTTTTCGGCAACTATCACCTGAATCGAAACTTTAACGAAAAAAAACGCAATAACCTAACCTTTATAGACAACATAGATTTAGATCACACTAAGGAACTCGCAAATAATGAGAACCTACAAAGTTATTTCAATTACTGTACTGATGGCATGAAGGTGCTAGGTCTGACCAGTGATGATTATATAGAACAGAAGAGTTCATATAATTTGAACATAATGCCATCTATTAGTATGAATGATGTAGATTTTTCTAAATGCAATGAGGTAAGTGTGTCAACTCTAATAATAAAATGGCTGGCTGTGTATTAGCTTAAAACTTGTGTGTGGTTTGTGCTATAATTTAGAGAAACCATAATATAGTAAAGTTTCTCTTATCTAGTAGTAGTAAAGTAGTATAGTTTCTTCTAACATTTTCTGTTTTGTATATGTTTGCATATGCAATAAAGATTTCTAAAAAAAACCAAGACACCAATGAAAACCTCCTTTAAGCTTAATTGGCTTGAATTAAAGGCAAATATTTGTCATATTTAAACATAGCTAAATGGTTTTTCATAGAATTATTTATCATACAATTTAATTTAATTACAATTTAACAAGTTTAATTCCAAATCTGAAAAGAAAAGAAAAGAAGTCTGTTACCAGAAGTGGAAAATTAATAAGTTGTTGCTGTTATATTACAGGACATAGAACCTACATGTCTGTCAGACTTTGAGCGTGATGCGGTGGCATACTGCAAAGGGCCCACAGTGGTGGCACAGACCTCCCAGCCAACCACAAATCCAAGCCAGGACGGAAAGCCTAGTGAGGAACAGCTTATGAAGGTGTTTCATACACTGTCTACTACTGTAAGTTTTTTTTAATTAAGTACTTAGTTCATACAAAGTTAATTTCAGATTAAAGC
Organism: Maniola jurtina; assembly: GCF_905333055.1. Classification (NCBI taxonomy): domain Eukaryota; kingdom Metazoa; phylum Arthropoda; class Insecta; order Lepidoptera; family Nymphalidae; genus Maniola; species Maniola jurtina. The sequence goes on from NC_060032.1 coordinate 11,517,907, forward strand.
TAAGTTCTAAACTACTTTACTTGAGTACCTATATTTATAATGAATATCAGTCATCACTCATGATACTTTAGTATTATTGTTTAAGTAATGTGATTGTTGAAGTCTAGACTTCAATACATACTTGGTCAGACTATAAAGATGTTTATAAATTAATTATTGTAACTGTAAACACAGTAGAACCACAGAACTTTGCTGTCATGTACTTTGTTGTTTGTATTGAATTACAATTTACAAAACAGAAAAATTTGTTGATAGGTATTTTATTTTGTTTCAGATGCCTAACTTGTTTGTGAAACCATTAGACTACTCTATCTATCATCCTAACTTGGTTTTTGTCAACAATATTAGAGGTGCCACTACTGTGTAAGTAGCTTCTTTATTTTCAACTTACTTCCAACAATGAGGAGGTTCTTAATTTAGTGCTTTTTGTTGTACTTTACTGTATTGTTAGCTATAGGTAACATATGTGGAAAAGAAATTGTTTATTTAGTTTGAAAAATTAAAAAATATTGCAAATCCCACTTCTGATATAACCTATAAATATAACACAAATACAATATCTTCAACAAAGTATATTGATAGCTATAATATTATTTTGTATAGTATATTTTTCTTTTAATTAGTAAAAACTGCTAAGTAAAAGAAAGTTATGATTTCAGGGGTCTGTTCCACTATGTAAGGCAAGTTGCACTCTTGCGCACAGTAGCTCATATCAAATTTGCCTATGTCAACTTTGAGGTTTTGAAAATCACAGCCCATCCAGAAGACTCGTCCATCAAGTAAGCCCTACTGATATTATAATTTTTTAATTTCTAAAGTAGTTGAATTTTTATTACTTGAAAAATTAACTTTACAGCTCTCATACTTTTATTTTTAAATTAGCTATGGTACATAGAAAGGTGGACTACATAAAAGTTGAAACTGCATTACTACAAAACCCTATAAAAAACCATACATACTAACCATACATTGATAATTTTGACTTAAAATTTAATAATGAATGGTAAATGATTGCAGGATGAGATGGCGAATCAGGGGAATCTCGGGCCTTAAGGTGTTCTTTATGTTTTGGAAGTACAAACTGTGGAATTTGAAACAGGTGTTTAAAGATCAAGAATTGTAAGCATATTGTTCACATTCATTTTGTGTCTTCCTGTTAAAAACCTAATATGTATTTGTAATGTATTTATTATTCCTCTCATTTATTTATTATCTCATTATTATTAACGTATTTTTAAAAAATGATAAAAAATAAAATGATAGAAACAACAAACAATGAAATAACAGAACAAGACAGACAACAGAAACAACTAAAAATAAAATAACAGAAATGTATTTATTATTTTTACAGATGGTATGATGGGTTTTCCACATTTTATATTGGTTCAGATGGTCTCATTCACAAACATGTAGCCGACAAGGTAAAGTTCCTTATTTCTATAAATTAACTACCTCTATGCACTATTGAGTGAGCATTCCAAACCATAATTTTTTCATGCAAGTTGCAACTTTTGCTTATTTCTTGATAGTCAGTGTTATATTTAGTTCGACAGCTTTGTGGAACACGATTGTTGTTGGGAATAACCAATCTATACATAATTCAAAGCATCATTACTTCTAATTTATTATTGTTGTTGAATTTTTAATTTAGTACAATAAATTTATTGACAGGTAATGCCAGATCAAGATAGGATAATAGATGATGAAGAAAAGGCACCGATTGCAGCAAAAATAGCACTCTTGATTGGTCTCCTGCCGCGCAACTACTTATCCGATGCGTCTCCATACTTTACATCATCGCCTGGTAGTAATGATTGTACCCAGTTCCCTTTTAAAGTTTTAGAATAAAATCAAGTTGCCATCTACTATAGAGTTTTGTGTATAGACAAGAGTATGTTTCACAAGTTAAGGAAAATAAAGGATTACGTTCTTGCGAGCAAACGTGTTCATAATAGTGTATCATTGTTTTTTTTTTTTTCAATTGGCTTATGTAGTTTATCATTGTATGGGACATGCACTGAACACAACTTTGCATCAGCATTGAGGTAAATGCATACGTTTTTTTTTACTTTTTGGCGGTCCAATTCGTGTTCAATATTTTCCTTTAGTCTATCCGTAGTACGTGTATGTGACTGATTTGGAACAGGGAGACTGAAGATAGAATAAAAAAAGAGTTAGAAGAACATAAGGCATGTTGTCAAATTTTTGTTTATCCTTTCTTTTATTTATTATAATTTTTTTAATTGGCTCTGCGTAATATAACAAATATCAATCATTAAAATTCGGTGTATTTGGATGTTTTACAATAGTCTTCCCCTTCTCCCCCTAACATTTTGTCCACATATCACTTCAAGATGATTCATCTCTGATGTCTATGAGTTTGTGATATTACGCTATTGTAGTTTAATACTGCTGAAGAAACTGGGAAAAGTTAATGTACTACTATTGTAATAGTTTATACAACTGTACAGTGACTTACAAACAACTTGAGCAAAAGCGGCGTATGGGGAAATGTTGGCTCACAACGGAAAGCAAAGGGCGACTAATAAACCAAACGCGTACTCCCGCGCGCGTGGTAAAAATCGCGTCCTCTTCGATCCGCAATAGCAAACTAAAAATCGATACCTACTGTGTATTTGGCATTTGCTCAAGTTGTTTTGTGGTGACTTTAATGGTTTTTATGTTAAATGTTAATTAATGAAATTATTTTTGTAGTTGTTACTCACGTTACTATGCAGTATTGGTATTTTGGTCACTAAATGAAACACTTTTTACGTAACTACTTGTTATTTTCTTACAGTTTTAACTGTAAACTAGTGATATTTATTATTTCAGCTTGTGTAGATAGAAAAGTATTTGAATAAATAATAATAAAATGTTAGTGGTTTTTTTTTGTAAAAAACACAAAACACCACCGTCCGTATTGGTATTCATTCTTTCGCGTTGGCAATTCCATGCTAACTGAAAAAATTAAAGGTCGTGTGGGTATAAATACCCACCTAGTTACCTTATTATACCTAGTTACTTATTTGCGGATTAATTAGGAATTAACATATATAAGAAAGCTTTTTTATCAATTAATTTTATTTCTAGTAAATTCGGAGATACACGACCTAATTTATTAAATCCGCCGTGCCCTATTCTTTGAATTGATTAGTAAGCTTCGAAAGGTACCTTTTAAAAACAGTCTCTACCTATGCATTTTACTTGCAGCGATCTTTTGTTTCTGGTCGGTGGCAGCGATTATGAAGCACTGACCTAGGAAACAATAATGTGATTTTTACCCGACTTTGGCAGAGCTAAAAGGAAGGGTTATGATTTTTCATTTTAGCAGTCTATGACATATGTATATAGGTTTGTATTTGTGTGTTCCACCGTAGCGTCTAAACTACTGACTTACTGAGCCGATTTTGAGGAATGAACAATGAAGTGTCAATCGATTTGTAATAATTATGGTCCGGAAGTCTGGGGTGACATAGGCTAGCTACATTTTATACGAAAAAAAAATTGACCTGACGGATGTTAGTTTCAAAAAAGTGGGGGTCTCCAAAATTTTTTTTCCTATTGTATTGTGTGGGATATAAAATGAAAGAGGAAAAAATTTTGAGTTCATAAATAGGTAACTATAGTATAGATACCTACAATGTTAAAATTCACCGAGCGAAGAATACAATTGTACCACCCTATCTATCGCTATCAATATGCAGTTCGCGGGTAATAGTCGGGTTTTAGCAGGGTATTACAGAGATTATATCAATTATATTGTGCATTTCTCGGAAAGCAGCTGGCAACACTGACTTCGATCAAATTCATTCATGATTCATTCAATTTCAATCTTGTTCAATGAAAATCAAGTGCTCATAAAGCTCTGTGCCTATCATCTCTGCCTACCATCCAGCTACCATCAGTCCGACAAGACAAGGCTCTTAAAGTTTTAGCGCGTGGACAAAATCGTTTGCTGGTGGCTTTCTGATGGTGGTTCATTATGTCAATGGTTCGCTGTGTCGGCATCACGACAACTGCGCCCTCATTCAAGTGCCAAAAGAGCCTTGTCGTACATCGTACAGTCTTGTAAATAAAAGTGTGAAGTAAGTAAGTCGTAAAGTACTCTGTGCATTCAGTATTTTCGGCGATATTTCGCACATTTTTCGGTCGAATGGTAGACGAATGTACCGTTACATTTTCGTGTAATTATCTTGTAACTTTTCATCGTTTCAAATGTTGTTAAAATAATCTTTCTCATCAGTGCAGTGCTTTAAAATAAAAACCCTCAAAACAAACCCTTTCTTGTCAATCTCAATCTCACTAGAATGACAGCATCACAGTTGCAGTTCTAATCGAGTGATTAAAAAAAAAGTGGCGAAAAATAGGGCTTCGAATTGGAATTTCCTAGTTTAGTATGGTTTAGTAGTGTTTGTGTCAAGTGATGTCATGACTACGGTGAGTTTAGATGTTAATTTTATCAAGGGATAGTCTTTGTGAATGGGGTCAACGTTCGCGATAAGGTTCTCAAGATCAGACAATTGGTTCAATTAACAAAATGCAGCGGGCGATGCACGCTATGTCTCGGCACAATAGTTAGTTGACTACAGTCTAAAATACATGGACCTTTGCCAAATCGGTCATTCGTGGCGTAACTATATAATAAGTGTTACATTTCTTGCTATCCTTGCTTATATTTACTATCATCAGCTGTTACATTTATTGGATATAGAATTGTATAGAATTCAGTTTTACTCTAATATTTGGCTCCCTCTTAAACTATTTGATCAGTTCCTTCTCTTGGGAAAGGTAAGCATAAACTTTTTATTCATGAAATTATAAAATACTTAAATATAATTAAAAATTGTCTACAGGTTAGGAGTCTTTGAAATTAAATCAATTTGTTTGAGATTTTTTCTCATTGTTACTTTATTACTGGTAAAACTTTTTCTTTTTCTAACAAAAACTTCTGTTACATGAATGCCTAACCTTGAATGTAATAGAACTCTTTGTATCCAACAATAATGGATGCAATCATTGTATCTATAAATAAATAATCAATATAACAACTGTTTTTTTTTGTGCTGTTTGTAACTAAAACTCATGTTTAAATCATTTTTGTGATTATTTTATTCATGTACTGAATACTAATTTGATAAACAGAAATATTATAGCACTAGCTTTATTCTATGTAGACTAAACAAATTTTGAACTGTTTTGTCTATTTTACATCCTTAGGGGTTGAAATTCCAAAATTCCTTAGCTGATGTCAACATGATCTGCATGCCAAATTTCAGCCTGATTTGTCCAGTAGTTTGAGCTGTGCACTGATAGATCAGTCAGTCAGTTAGCTTTTCCTTTTGTATATTTAGAGATTAAAATACTTAAATGAAACTGAACTTATTGAGAGAGATTTTTCTGTCAAAAAGATCTAGTAGGAAACTGAGGGGTTTGTTTCTACCAATGGCCGAAACAAACAATCTATCTATAATCTGTTGAGAAAATTTTGTAACATTTTTGTCACAAATTGTGTGTTTTTTTTGACAAAAAAAAAAAACAATTTGGCAAAGTTACTTATCAACAGATTACAGATGATCATCATTGTCATCATCTTAACTCAACCCATATCTAACCAACCCACAACTGTGCATGGGTCTTCTTTCTGAAAGAGAAGGGCCATAGTTGTGCCGAACTGGGCGGAACCAGTGATAGATTATTTTGATGATTCAAAAGCACTTGTCTAAGTTTATTTGAATAAAAATCTATTATATTCTATTCTATGTACTTAAGTAATAGGATTGACTTTAAAGCAACTAAATGTGACAATTTCAAATGATTCATTGTTTACTGGAATGCATTCCAGTTAGAGACCAGATTACAATCTTTTGTTTTAACTTTGAAGTCTTGTATTAATGAGCACAAAGCCTGACTACAATGGGCACTATTAAGATGTTAATTATGACTAACTTTTACACTTGGGTTGAGAGAAACAGTTATGGTTTTTCCTTTCATATATTTTTTAAATCCTACTAAGTAATATTATAAAATATGTGAAAGTGTTTTTGTTTATTGGTTTGTCCTTCAATCACGCCGCAATGGAGCAACACATTGACGTGATTTTTTGCACGGATATAGTTAAAGACCTAGAAAGTGATGCACACTGAGATTCCCTGAGAAACCTAAGAGTTCCTACAGTATTTTAAAAAATCTAAATCCACACCAACAAAGTTGTGGGTATCATAATTATGATGCAATGATATAAATTAGTTGAATATTTTTGATCAACAAACAAACATAATTTTGCTTGTTTTATAATACATAATATGAGTTATGATTCAGAAAAATTCTCTCCTATTGTCTATGACACATTTATGTAAAAGTGTATGCTCAGTAGTCAATCAACTTACTCTCTATTGCAGGTACTACAAGTGCTTCAACGACAAGGGTTTACACAGCTTAGTGTAACTTACACCCTAGTCTAAATTCTAATCAGATTATATGCTTTACTTGACACTGCCTAAGTACTTCATCACTGTTTAAAGATTAGCTTTACAAGTACATAGTTTACATTTAACAGGATTCTAATATACCAACCAGCCAATTCAAATTATTCTAGTACTTATTCTCTAGTCATACTGTATCGCTAACTGGAATAAAACTAAACAAAGGTGTGTTTTGATTCTAGTTTAAATATGTTTAAATGTTTAAATAATGTGCTCTAAATAATATGTTTTCATGTAAAAAAACGAGACACCTGACTCTGAGTTATGTTTATCTGGTAAAGTATAGAGTCGAATCACAATGTTTGCTTGTCAATACTAAGGCCTCATTCGCACGAGAGCTTTTTTAACGTCCGTTAAAAAAACATCCCAAGTATCTGTTCACATGTCAACGCTTTATTAACGCGTACTTTGTATTTTCAGCGCAACGTCGGATTTTAACGCAACGCTTTTTTAACGCTCGTGCGAATTAGGGCTTAGTGTCGTCACTATACCTCAATGCACATAGTATATTATCGTCACATCAGGTAAACTAATGCTAACTTGAAAATTAACACTAGGACCACTGCTATAAGTAAATGTACACCAGCAGACAATTTTATGTTTTAATATCATAAACATGTTTCGAAAATAAAAACCTATAGGCTATAAGGCAACAAATTAAAGCAATATTGGTATAACCATGCTTCCTCATATTTCGGTATTGTAGGTAAATATCTATTTTAAACTTATTTTTCCTCTTCCTTTCCTCAGTATAGGTAAACCATAAAATAAAATGTAGTGACAATGATGGTGATTACCAGTGTTAGTGCAATTTTAACCCTCAACGAAGGGGGTATTACTGACCATGAACACGGTGTTATGATGTGAGTGAAGAGAAGATGTCTAAGGTGCTCTCGGCGCTGGGCGGGGCGCTCCCGGACGAGCGGCCCTTGCTCTCGCTGCAGATTGTCGAGAGTGTGGCCAAGTGTCCCACGGGCTACGTGCCTGTCAGCCGCACGTATGACGAGGACGCAGACGCGGGCCTGATGCGACAGGCTGGCCTCTTCGGGAAGAAGCCCAGCCACTACATTTGCTTGTCTAAGTCTGAAGGTTAGTCATTTTAATATTATTTTGTACGATAAATTATAAGAAAAAGAAGTTGAAAAGTGTGGCCAGGGTCTGCGTCAATCTATGTGCCTATCAGTCGGAAGTTTTATGAGAACACAGACTGGGGCTTGATGCCATAGTCCGGCCTCTTCAGTCACTACATGTGCTTGTCCAAGTATAGTAAGAAATACATATAATTTCGCCAAAGATTAAATATTTTACTAGGTTAGGTAGTAGGTATTTGATTTATCTGCTACATTATAAGGATGCGAGTGGATGTAACAACAATTTCCGCTGAGCTTATTGGTTGTCTGCTGAATCGTTTGTTATAAATTGAATGTCAATTTATAGACCATCAAACGGCGTAAAATATCGTATGGACAGACAGACAACGATCCTATGAGGGTTCCTTTTTTCCTTTTTAGGTATGGAGTCCACAATTAATAGACTTCAATAACCACCTCTATATACACCTATCTATACAAATAAATAAAGTTGAAGTCTGTTAAACTAGCCGATGCCCGCGACTTCGCCCGCGTGGATTTAGGTTTTTCAAAATCCCGTGGGAACTCTTTGATTTTCCGGGATAAAAATAGCCTATGTGCTAATCCAGGATATTATCTATCTCCATTTCAAATTTCAGTCAAATCCGTCCAGTAGTTTTTGCGTGAAGGAGTAACAAACACACACACACACACACACACACACACACACACACACACACACACACATACAAACTTTCGCCTTTATAATATTAGTGTGACTAGCTAAACCCTGATTAGGGGCGAATAATGTATATATACTTACCCAATAAGATGTTGAAAAAGATTGAATGATACTACAAGAAAAACTTACCTATCCCATGAAAGCTACTATGAAATCTCACGATATATGTAATCGGCTCAGCTTTCAGTTGAACACAATAAAATAAATCGTTACGTTGCTAATCTAAACTAAAAAAGGTGTGTCTGTCGGTCTATCTGTCTGTTACTGTGTCATGGGCCATCCGCTTCAGTGATTTGGACATATTTTGCTAGAGAGACAGCCTGCATCCGAGAGTTTTACCCGGTAAATCCGCAATCTACTAGCTGATGCCCGCGACTTCGTACCCATGAATATAGGTTTTTAAAATCCCGTGTAAAAAAGTAGCCTATGTGTTAATGCAGGGTATAATCTATGTCCATTCCCAGCCAAATCTGTTCAGTAGTTTTTGCGTGAAAGAGTAACAAACATCCATCCATACATACAAACTTTATTTAATACTAGCCGATGCCCGCGACTTCGCCCGCGTGGATTTAGGTTTTTCAAAATCCCGTGGGAACTCTTTGATTTTCCGGGATAAAAAGTAGCATATGTGCTAATCCAGGATATTATCTATCTCCATTCCAAATTTCAGTCAAATCCGTCCAGTAGTTTTTGCGTGAAGGAGTAACAAACATACACACACACACACACACATACAAACTTTCGCCTTTATAATATTAGTGTGATTGGTGGGATTGTAGCTTCTATAATTACATTTCTTACGTAAACTATTTACAAGTCACGCTAAGTAACTAGAGTTAGGTAGGTACTATTTGGTCTAATCTTCTGATCAAACATATTGCTTGCATATTGCAAAGATGACCTGTCGGCCTCATTCAAACGACCGACGTCGGCCACGAAGCGGATATGTGTAATGTGTTGAGCTTGTTGTATGTTTGTGAATACAATTTGTTTGCTTCATTCGCTTTGAGCGATGGAATTACGTCTATATCCTGAAATTGGTTTACTCGATGTCTTTGTCATAACTAAAAGTAATAGTATTGGATAGAATCAGGCGTTACTTTGCGGAAGTTCATGTTTAGCAAGAAACAGTTAAAAATTATTTTGCTATAATCCGCCAACAGGATAAATCTGTATGGTCAAACATGCAGTTACAAGCTAAGCACCGCTTACCTCCCCAACCAAGCAATAAAGCCAAGTTCGACTTTACAATGCTGTATTGTCAAGTCACTTGACAATACAGCATTGTAAAGTCGAAATCTCCTGAGGATGCTCCGGTGTCGGGGCGAAACGTGCGTCGAGAGTAGTGGAAAAGTCTTGTGTGGTGTTGCATGTGAATGGTGGTGGCAGTGCTTGCTTGGGAACTTGGCTTTATTGCTTGGTTGGGGAGGTAAGCGGTGCTTAGCTTGTAACTGCATGTTTGACCATACAGATTTATCCTGTTGGCGGATTATAGCAAAATAATTTTTAACTGTTTCTTGCTAAAAGTAATAGGTTGTTATGATCGATTGTGTATGCTGTTTGCATTTTCAATCCAAATTCAACTTATAGGACAGTTTTCGGCTATATTTTTATGGCGTAAATTTTCTTATATAATCGAAAATAAGGTTCTATCGTTATTAAAATTGGGGAAATCGGTATCTAATATTGAGCGGAATGGGCGCATACTTTGTTTGTGTAGATTTCAGAGAAAACAAGTCTGAGCGCAATTTTTTTTTGTTAATTTTACAGAATGCACGAATTATAGGAATCCATGAGACGCTAGGTTCCGAGACGATAGACTAATGAAGTGGAGAATGATTGAGATTTTTATCATGCAAACATTAGTCATCGGGCATTGCATTAGGTTATTAGATTATCTGTCAGTCGCAGCTGTGACTGGCAAAACTGACAGCAATACCTATCCCCTAAACTCCTTAAGATTGAAATCTATAGACCGCACTTTGACTTTGCTTAGACTCAAGTTTCAGTTAAACCGAGACAGATTTGTCTTGTTTTAACAGTGTTTTTAAGTCTGAGCAAAGTCAAAGTGCGCTGTATAAATCTCAGCCTTAGAGAGGCACGCTCGGCAGGGTGTGCAGATCATACCAGCAAGAGTCTATAAAGCGTTTGGACGCCACTACCATCTTAACTGCACAATGCACATGCTTATAAAACAAGCTTTCTGAGCGAAAGCTTGTATTATAAACATGTGCTTGAGACGGAAGCTGCACGCTCCGCCCCGCCTAACACACGACCAAGACGTGGCTAGAAGTTTTTGTATATCAACTATGTAGTTAACTATATATGTATATTCCAGGAGTGCCAGGTTACGTGATGGACGGAGTGGTGGTGCTAGGGGAGCGCGAGGCCACTCCGGCGGGGTACAGCGTGGCGGGGCGAGCGGGGAAGAGACGCCTGTGCACGCGCGTGTCAAGGCAGACCCCTGGCCCCGCTCCCCCCGCCCCTCTAGTCACCGACATCATCGTGTGCTCGAAAATGAGGACTGCACCGCAAGGGTTCATTCTTGCTGGGTAAGTAGGATAAAGCCCGATCCACACCTGCGCACGCGTAACTACGTGCTTCATAAAAATTAAGATCATAATATGCACCAGTTCACCAAGCTGTTTGCACGCAATTCGTGTACCACGGTCACACCGTGACGTCTATCAGCTGTTGTTGATGATGATGATGATGAATACATCATCTTACAAACCCAAGTTCCCAAGTTACAATCAAAAAGTGTACAATGTTACCTACTTGGAATAAATATTTAGAGTTAGACTTTGTGCAGGGAAATCAACGGCAAGGTGGTGTGCTACAAGGTGAGCGGCGGCAGCGCGGACACGTCGCCCACGCACGCGCCCATCGACTACGAAAACGTGGTCTCCAATCTCACGCCCGAAGCCGCCAGAAGGTGAAGTTTTCACTCAACCAAAAAATTTAGCTTTCAAAAAAAGTATAATTTATGTATTCTGAGTTCAGACGACCTTTCCGAGCCAATGGTGAGCGCTGTGGTCTAAGTGGGAGGTTCCAGGTTCGGTTCCCGGCAATTTGGGAATCATATAGAGGCTTCGGCCGTAGCTAGTTACCACCCTATCGCCAAAGCCGTGCCGCAAAGTGATTTAGCGTTACGATGCCGCGTAGAAACCGATCAGGGGTGAAACTTCCATACCCTTTCCAAGCTAGCTCGCTTCCATCTTTGACTGCTTCATCACTTACCACCTGGTGAAATTGCAGTCTACTTGTACCAGAATAAAAAAATGTACCTAAAGCATTTGTCCCATCGCCGCCGACGAGGAAGTGACTAGCTATTGACTGTTTTCTCTCAAGAAACGTACAATGGATGTTATGATTCCATGTCAATAAAATAGATAAACATATCAATATTTGGTCGCTTAGTGTGCACACTGCCGGCGAAACTCTCTTCATGAGTATACAATATATACGTGCTAAAAATCGTGCAGTGAAATTTGGCAGTGCGTGCTAACCCTTATAATAATTGTACCCATACAGGATCAAACGTGGGAACTAACATTCGTTGATCTTTTAAAAATTCTAAATGAGTAAAATGATTCATTCAACCCATGAATCATTAATTTTATCATGACTACATATTTGTATGGGTACATAAGAATGATTAATATTTACTTTACTAATGGGATCAAAATGAGCCACCACCACCCACTGACGAATCACAATATTATCTCCTCTCGTTAAATTAAACTTAACTAGGCACTACCCAGTTCCCACGCAGAAACTTGCTCCGGCGAGCGAGCTTCATACAGAACAAAGCAATACCACAATATTTATACTTATATGATAGACTAGCTGTGCCCGCGACTTCGTTCGCGTGGAATAGTGACCGCTTTATATTATAGCCACGGACGCTCAGGCGCGAGGCGCGTAGTACGTACTCTGTACGTTAAAAATGTTCGCCGTGATTCTTTAAATTGACATAACTTTTTTATTTATGAACCGATTGACATGAAATAAACACTAAATGCTAAGTGAAGCTTACTACAATATATTAGTGAAAACCGTATCTAAATCGAATAAGCCGTTTCTGAGATTAGCGTGCACAAACACACAGACAAACAGACAAACAGACAAACAGACAAAAAAAAATTTAATTACAATTTCGGGTTCGGCATCGATATAAAAACAACCCCTGCTACCTTTTTTTTATATATTTCCATTGTACAGACACCACTTTTCTATATTATTATATGTATTTCAATTTTATTATATGTATAGATATGTAGTGACACAACGCCTTGGCGGTTGAGCCGGGTGGGGCGGGCTGGGCGCCGTCCACGGCATGCAAGCTATCTCTGTACCAAAGTCAAAATCGGTATATGCATGGGCTGTGCAAAGGATAACAAACAGACACACTTTCCCATTAGATATTAGGGAAATGGCCATCCATCCATCCATCAGCCTGTATGCGTCCACTGCTATACAAAGGCCTTTACAAGAGCGCGCCACCAAACACGGCCCAACAGAAATGGCCGTTAAAAAAGAATTGATATTATATACCGTGATTTATTGGAGTGCTGATTAAGAAAATATCGTCCATTTTTAAAATAAAATTGACTTGAACGGCGATGTAAGCATATGGAAAGCCTAGCAAAGTAGTCATTATCTCATTTAGACTCTTTTAATAGTGCTAGTTTGTACATGCGTTGCCTAAATGAATGAATGATTGATAAACTGAGAAAGTTATTGGTATATTTTCAGTTCGTTGACGGTAAAATTGTACAAACACCTGAAATCGGGATGGGCCAGCTGTGCCGGGTACTGAAACTATTTCACTAGCATGGTGTTCCACATAATATATTTACATATTATTATGCCATGTTTGCTAAAAGTAGTATATTCAATAATTCAAACATATTAACATTAAATTACATTTTCTTATATTTATTACAGTAGTTATGCATAAAGCAAAAATATTAGAAATTCGGAATTCTTTAAAAACTCATATTTCGTTTCCGTGAATGGATTTTCTCAGAAACCATGCAACAATTGGTTACTCAATATACATTTCATTAATCCATTATAGTATTTTACACTAGTTAATGCTAAAATATATTCAAATAAGAATTAAAGATTGAAAAAGCAAAAACATTTTTTTTATTGCTTGTCTTATATTATATTGTGTGGTGTTTTTACAGTGCCCTTAAATCTTTTTGGCAGCTACGTGAAGTTTCCTGTGCAAATTATTGATTTCAGATATCAAAGAGGAGCTGTGTGAGCACTAGAGTCTACGCATTATGCTACGTCACACTACTCACACACTTTATTAATGACTGTCTGTGATATGCAAAATGAAAAAGATTTGTAGCTATGTTTACTTAACTGCCAAAAAGAATAACGGGCACAATATAAATATCGTATTTTATAAGTAACAGCGTGGTACACTTTTATTGAGACATACGTTTTTTATTCACAGATTAAGGCCTGTACCAGATAGACCTCCAAAACTGTCACCCCTAGTGGCAGAACTAAACAATCTTAACCTGAAGTCACCATCCACGTACCCTAACATAGAAGAATTCACGACGGACCACGATTACGAAGCCCTAAGCCCTTCGTACAACCTCAAGCCGTCTCGGCCGGCGCCTCGGCCGCCGTCAGCGAAGTCGCCGATCCCACACAACAGTCCCGGGCCTACTTCTCCAGCGGCTGTGGCCAGGAAGAAAGGGCCTGCTCCGTTGCCCAAAGCGTGTAACTACCAGACTCTGGGAGGTTACAATGGTTTGGAGGGAGTGCCCTTTGTGCTCAATCCGAAGTTGCGTGGATTACCCAATGACACATTGGTAAGTGTTTTGTTAAGATTCACCTTAAACCCCGACATAACCAATGTGCCGGTGGTATCCATGATGGATTTTCCTCACTAAAAAAAGGATTATTTTAATGTTTAAAGATACATAGAACTACTAAATAAGCATGTATAGAGAATCTTACAAAGTTACGATTCGGCAGGGTGATTCACTTACTCGATGCCTAACACTGAATGATAGCCATCAACCTCAATTGCTGCTTCTCTGAGTTATAGAAAGTCATTTTTCATAGAAAACCTTCAATGGATTCAAAATAAATGTCAAATGAGCTCGGTGACTATCATTCGGTGTTAGACACTGAGTTAGCGAATCAGTAGGCAGGTCCTATTTCCAGAATGTCCAAATTAGTTGTAAGAGCTATTTTAAAGGCTGAACACTAACACAAGTGGTGATAATCTAGTTGTATAGAGTATAGACGTCTCGTTACCGCTAACTTTTCGGAGTAAGGTGTATACTGTATGGGTGTGTTTAAGCAATTAAACTTCACTTCCTTCAATGGTGAAGAAAATTTGCATGCCTGAGAATTCTTCATAATGTTCTCAAAAGTGTGTTAAGGCTGCCAATCCGCAATTGCCCAGAGTAGCGGACTATGGACCCTTTTCATTCTGAAAGGAGATCTGTGCTCAGTAGTGGGCCGGCGATGTATCGATCATGATGATGATGACTATCTTAGTGTGATTATATTTTTACCTTTACAGAGGGTAAAAACAATCAATCTGTTCTATTCTAGATGCAGTTACCAGTCATCAAGAATCGCAGTCGCTTCGATCTCGACCGCGACTATTCCTACAACTTCGCCGTGGAGCGTCAGACGTGATCCGACTGACTGTCGCTATCAAATCAAACAAATAAAATAAAATATAAGCAGTTGGGTGACAAGGAAGATGACCAGTGCTAAATTCGTTGATTCATCTGTCGATGCTTAAACAAAAGTGAAGCGAGCGCGAAAATTTTTCTTCACTCTCCAGAAGCGATCCTAATATTATGGTATTTAAACTTTTGCACTCCTAAATTTTTTATAGTCGCTTCTCAACTCCAAAACAATGATATGACTGAGAATATTTCACCGCTCTCTTCATATACAACTAATCGATCAACTTTCTGTTGGTCAAAAGATATCTTTAAATATTATGTAAGAGAAAAGACTCTTTAATTTGTGCCAAGATATTACTAAAGTTACTGCTACAAATAGTTTCAAATTAGGAATGTGTATTATACCTAATAATATTATTTATTTACAATATTTTTTTTTACTTACCTTATAGGGTAAGTTTTTACATTATATCAATGATTGTAAATTTAATCGCACTATTTCGTAAACTAAGTCCGAATAGATATTTCACTATTTGGAACAGTTGTTTTATTCAATGGAAAATGATCAAGTGTAGTGAGGCCTTAATAGCGCCGCATTGGTGTGTGAAGACTGATGTTAAGAGGTGAGAGGGAACAAGAAAGGAGATATCAGTGTAATTAAATAGTTATTGTTTTACGTACGATGCATGTACTTTAGAAACATCGATACATGTGTGGTATAGATCGTTTCAACGAATAGTTCCTATGGCGTTATGTTGGCTCCCCTGTCTGTCTAAGTCATTGGGTGGTCATTGGCACCATATTGGCATGAGAAGACGCAGATTTTGTTAATTTTCATTTCACTCATTCATAAAAATCAAATGAAAATAAACAAAATCTGCTAGACTACAGGCCCATGTTCAAAAATGGATGGGTCATATGAACCACCAGGTGACGTATACAGGACGATATCTATACTAATAAATAAAATTGGAGTGTCTGTCTGTAATTTCGAAATAACTACCTCATATTAAGCTCATATGGTTATTTGAACGATACCATAACTGAATCACACGTTTTTAAAATTTTTGTCTGTCTGTCTGTCTGTCTGTCTGTCTGTCTGTCTGTTTGAAAAGGCTAATCTTTGGAACGGCTGAACCGATTTTGACGGGACTTTCACAGGCAAGTAGAGGATTGACCAGGGCGTAAAATAGGCTACTTTTTTAACCGACTTTTAAAAAGGGAGTTGTGTTTTTCTACCTATGTACACCGAAATCTCCGAGATTTCTGAACCGATTTGCGTCATTTCTTTTTTAATCGATAGAGGAACTTTGCAACATTGTTTCATAAAAAATTTGGAGTCCAACTCCTCAATTCTGAAGCTGCAGGGGATCTGACCAATCCACGCGGGCGAAGCTGCGGGCATCAGCTAGTAAGAGCATAAAATAATAAGATTCAGCACTATGCCGTCACTTGTAAGCTGTCCAACAGAGTGCTGGTGAGAATTCAAAAGTGCAGGTAGAGTGAGTACATTTTGGTCATATATTTTTGTACGGCATTTTTACCATCGATAGATCCATGAAAAATAATAAGAAAGCGCGCAGTGCCGTAAAAAAATGGTGCGCCACAAAGTCAGTAATTTTTTTGATTTTCTGACAATTTCCAGGATAAATTTGGTCATTTAATTCTGTACGGCATTAGTTTCATACTGTTTCAATACAGCCTCTAATCCATAATTCCGCAACGCCGTACAAAAATCATGCGACAAGGGGAAAAAATTGAGGGTAGCAACCCCCTCTCTTTCCGTGGTCCGGGGGGTGATTTGAAAAAGTACGGCTTTGGTTCCAAAACATTATCTAGCACTCAAAAGTACTATTAAAAATAATGCCGTCAAAAAATTAGTGTTCATTTGAATGTTTATCAATAATTATCTTAATTTCATGGTATACTTGATTTTTAAAGCTGTAAAATCATTTGACTCTGTACGGCAACTTTTTTTTTAACATGATAGTGTAAAATACTATTGTTATATAGTATTGCCGTTCAAAAGAAACTGTTCTAAAAAAATTATAGAGAAATACAAAAACTGAAATTTTTCAAATTATTGCAGAAGTTTAAATAGTATTAAGATAAATAAATTAGGAAAAAATTATGCCGTACATTTTAATGCAAACCATATCTTTTAGGCTGATGAAAATGACGCTACCATTTTAAGGGTGTAGTACTTTATGGCCATCTGATACTGTACGGCATTAACATATTTTTGAAGAGAACAATTGATAATGTGATAAAATCACTATGCCGTCTAACTGAAGTGAACGGGTGTGTATATAATATCCACATCCCCTACAAACCTTTGGACCTACGAAAATGTACGGCATGTAAAATATTATCTATGCATAAAACACTTTCAAAATAAATTAATTTTATGTTGTTTCAAATCATCCCCCGGACCACGGAAAGAGAGGGGGTTGCTACCCTCAATTTTTTCCCCTTGTCGCATGATTTTTGTACGGCGTTGCGGAATAATGGATAAGAGGCTGTATTGAAACAGTATGAAACTAATGCCGTACAGAATTAAATGACCAAATTTATCCTGGAAATTGTCAGAAAATCAAAAAATTTACTGACTTTGTGGCGCACCATTTTTTTACGGCACTGCGCGCTTTCTTATTATTTTTCATGGATCTATCGATGGTAAAAATGCCGTACAAAAATATATGACCAAAATGTACTCACTCTACCTGCACTTTTGAATTCTCACCAGCACTCTGTTGGACGGCTTACAAGTGACGGCATAGTGCTGAATCTTATTATTTTATGCTCTTATATCGTCCTGTATACGTCACCTGGTGGTTCATATGACCCATCCATTTTTGAACATGGGCCTTTAGTCTATGCGTCTTCTTATGCAAATATGGTGCCAATGACTTGGACAGACAGGGGAGCCAACATAACGCCATAGGAACTATACGTTGAAACGATCTATACGAATGATGTAGGCCATGTTGCCAACTTAGTCCTTTCAGCACTTAACTAGATCTAGAGATTTTTTTGACATTTCAGGGTTGTAATTCGATTTTAGTGCCTAAAGCGCAATCTAGCGTTTTTAAGAATGCCTTCGTTTCAAAATCATACAACTGCACAACATTGATCAGTAATCGTACATAGATAATTTTATAATATAATCGTGCGGGTTTGGTCAAAGTCAAATCATTTATTCAAATTGGGTACCATTGTACACTTTTTGACTGTCAGTTGTTGAATTTGTAAAATGTAATAGTGATAATTAATTACGTAAACTTAATACTAAAGCTACGAGGGTTCCAAACGCGCCCGTATTCTTTTTATTATCACCACTTACCAAAATCACAACTTATTGAAACTATCAAAGCAACTTATTCCTTTCTTCCCTAATTTGTGCCCCATTCATTTTGTCATTATCAGTCATGTTGTACGTAGGTATATATTATGTAAGTGACTCGGTGGAGACTGAAACACGAATTGACAATCATATCGTGAATAAATGAAAAGCTCACTTTTTTTCTTTTTTACAGCAACCCATTTTTGAAGATAAAAAATGATTTTTTTTTTTGAGCTAGACACATTAAACAATATGTACCTAGGTCTTGGAAAGATTTTGTTACTCGAGTTTAACTTGATACTACTTGATATTGTAAGTTCTGTGGCGTCATTCATCAGTTCTGTAAAACGCATGTCGACAATAGGTACTAAAAAAATCCTCTATTTACTTATTTCATGTTTAAGGGTGATAAAAGACTGTCTGTTCACAAACTTGTTTTAATTATTATATTATTTTGTTATTTTTATGTATGACTAAAAATGAGTAGATATAAAAATATCTATTCTTTAAAATTTTGCGTTGAAATACCTATAATAATATAAATAAACCTTCCAACAGTATAGTTTGATAATTAGTTTCTATTAGTTATTCTCATATTAATGTATTATTAGTGTTAATTACACAATTAGTGCCGTGACGAGACCATTGTTACCGATGCGCGCGCGCCGCCAATTACACGCCTAGTCAATTTAACTGAGCGAAATTGATTGTTTAGCTCAACTTTTTATATGAATTATATTATACTTAATCGATTGTTGTACTGAACGTTATTAATTTTATAACGTACAAATAATTTCGTTAGACTGCCCTGTTTTGTTTACATTTTACAACTTCGATTTGAAAGTCAAAATGAAATTATTCTGATATTTACGATTTTACATCTGTGATTTGTGATGTGGGAAAAATCTCGCCAACATTGATAGAATTTGAGCGTTAAAATAATTTGCAAAATTAGTTGTTTAAATTATTTAATGACGATTAGCGATCTTGCCTGACAGTAGGTTTAAGTTGATCGTATATCGCCGCAACAGCCGACTCGTGTTGCTAACGACACTAACATTTTCAGTGTTGAAAATTGCTCTTGCGCAGATCCTAGTATACGATCAACTTAACTCGACGTTTTTATATTAGTTACAGTGAACGACAAAGCATAGAAATCTTACGCGCACTCCATTATTATAGCTTAGCAAAATCTTTACCGTGGTGACTGGGTGGTGTAAATATTGTACTCTACTGCACGCGTCATCAATTTGACTGAAGCTCCGTAATTATTATCATTCGACGAATCACGGCAGCGGCATATGACACACAGTACGAACCAATCATGAGCCTGTTGCAATTTAACCAGACGTTTTCATGCATATTTTTGGGTGACAACTATTAGAAACGCGACTTCTATGCTTTGTAGTTCAGTGGTTAGTGACAATATGACATTATTTAGATCTGTAGAAGAGGGTTGTGATTGTAGCCCAGTTTAATTATGTCAATTTTTACATATCTTTTACTACGTTATTTATTAGCATGTCTTGATTACTCTTTAAGTATTTTTAATTATTCGCGACTCGAAATAACAATGTGATTACAACTTTTAATGACTTTTGAAATAAACAAAAAAACTATTTGAAAATAATTTTATGTAAGTATTAAGAATAGTTACAAACGATTCGTACGATGTATCATATATGTTTCTTTTGTAATTGTACATACCCAATCACTTTTAGGATAAATGCGCAAATTAAGCGGTACCACATATTTCATATACATTAGAAGAGTTTCATTAAACGATACTTTTTATTCTTAATACGGTTATCTTGTACTCCTTTATGTGAGCCGAGGATTGGGATCCTTATGGACAAAACTAAATTAAAATGATTAAAAATACTATTCTTCAAATCATATTGCGGCCAAGTCCATGAAATCAGATTGTTACATGTTCGCATTTTATTATTGTATAGGTATTATACAAAAATAAAATGACAATAATTACCTAATATTTTCCGTTTATTGTTAAAATCATAGTTCTGTAAATTGGTACACGCTTGCTTTTGCGTTATATAATTTCATGACAAATTGTGCAGGGCTTCTGGTGGTTAAGTGGGCAGTTTTTTTTTTTCGAATTTGAACAATTTTGCATACAAATATTTTACGTAGTTTGTAAATATAATCGCCCAAGAGATTTTTAATTGATACTGCAATGCTTTTGCATGTAAGTCAAAAGGCAGGGGGAAATAAATAGGAACGAAATGAAATCTTTTGACCTTATAGATCTACGTAAATAAATAATTAAGTACTAAACTGTGTATTATTTTGCACCAATTGTTTTATAGTCTAAAAATAGCAAATAAACGTTGTTCAAATTAATTATCTCTAAATACATGCTTCATTAATACTAAATTATTGTATTAAATATTATTTTTATTATTAGGAATACTGTAAATATTGTTTTTAATGCAATTAGGTTAAAACGCTTTTTATATTTAGACAATGTATTTCAATTTTGTTTCGATTATAATGACAAAAATAAAAATTAAATTATTGAATAATTTTGAGATTTTATTTACTATGTACCTAGTTTACGGGTAAAATTTCGTATAAATTTACTATTTAGGTAACAATTATTGTTATTAATATAACTTATTGGCTTATGCCCGCATGAATTGTAATACGACAGGATGGTCCGTAAATTCTTGAAATCTCTAGAGATTTCATAAAAAAAAATCATCCATAAATGGCACTGGTAGTGTCAGAGCCATGTTTGACGTCCTTCCTGGCGCTATGATAAACGCTGCAGTCTTATTAGTGGGGTAAACGCTGCAATCTTATTAGTGGAAGATCCCGGGTTCGATTCCCGGTGGTTTGGAATTTTATAGTCTCTAAATTTCGGTTTGGTGAGAGGCTTCGGCCGTGGCTAATTACCACCCTACCTGCAAAGTTGTGCAGCCAAGCGTTTTATTGTTCCGGTACGATGCCGCGTAGAAATCAAAAGGGTATGGATATAATCAAAATTGCCATACCCCTTACAGGTTACGCCGCTTCCATTTTAGACTGCATCACCACTTACCATCAGGTGAGATTGCAGTCAAGGACTAACTTGTATGTGAATAAAAAGAAACGTTTGCATAAATAAAAAAACATGGTATGTAACAAATACAACTTTATTACAAAATATCCCGCATCGGTTACTTTAATTTGCTTTTACTTATCACAAAAATATAATGCTTACAAACAACATTATTAGAACACTAGTAAATAATGTGATCGCTATTATGTTTAGTAGCGTAGTTAGTAGGGTGCTGGTCATTGTTGCTCCAATCCCGACCGAAGTATAGATAATACACTAACTTACAAGTGCTATGGAAGCGCACAGACTGGGTGCAAGTTGGTCGTACTTATTTAGACCTAGTGTGCGCGCTCCCATAGTACTTGCAAGTTAAGAATAAAATTGTAAGTGCGTATTTGACGTGCTCGCATGAGTCAAATTCTTACGAAAACGCATACGAAGTGCGCTCGGCCTAACACTTGATACACCGGAGTTACGCAAATCTGTCTTGATACGGAGTTGACAATAATGTTTGCCCTTCCATAAAAGAGACATTAACACCAGTCGACAACGCACATAGTAGGTAGTTTGAAAAGGGCCTTGAATGAGCCATCTGAGGCCTTAGTGTAACATGAGTATGTAAGTTGATCTTTATTTACTAGTGTTCTTTAACCAGACAAAAATTTACAGTACCATAACTAAATAAGTACAGCGTATTATACACGATAAGACACGAATATTACACTATTTAATTTTTTACAGTATATTATAAAAGACATTACAATTTGCAGTTGATTTTTATAATACAAAAAATTGTTTCTTATACCAACCAAGATAGTACGAAACAGCTACAATTCTAAAGAATTTCTCAATTCACTTGTCAGTAGGTACATTAAAATAATGGTCTAATACCTAAACATAAATATCTTAACTAAACAGACGGTAGTAATAAGATAGGTCTGTATGAGATTTTACTTCTCACCAACATTGATAGAATGAAGTCGAAACAATCCATACTTCCATACTAATATTATAAATGCGAAAGTGTGTCTGTCTGTCTGCTACCTTTTCACGGCCCAACAGTGTAACTGATTCTGACGAAATTTGGTACAGGGTTAGCTTATATCCCGGGGATGGACATAGGCTACTTTTTATCCCGGAAAATCAAAAGGTTTCCGCGGGATCTATAAAAATCTAAATCCACGTGGACGAAGTCGCGGGCATCCTCTAGTAACTAATAATAACGTCAAAATAAAATGGGCTTAAAAGTTCTTGATTTAAAGTGAAAAATTCAGTACCATCGATTTTAATTTCGCAACGTGTCCGCTTGGAGCGCTGGCTGAAAATATAATAATTTGTGTATACAAACATGAGCATTAAAACAAAGCAGTTAAGGTCCATTTTACAATTTAGCGTTGAAATGTTTCGACCTTCGTATAATATAAACGTTGGGATGTAAAAGCCTACTGATCTAAATGTAGTGCCATCCTTTTCCGCATCGAACGCTGTAAAAAGGATGCCACTTAATCAAAACATACCAATTTAGTTAAGAGATTTTTAACAACTGAATTAGCAGTTAGCACCATTGTAATTTGTATATTAACTGGCCTTTAGAAATGTTGTTTTTCCCAAAAATCGCCGCATATTCTGGTGAGTGATTAAAAAAAATTATGCGTGATCGGTAAAAACCTAAGAGCGGTTACGCACTCATCCGATCTTAGTTCGTGAAAATACGGATATAAAACTCGAACGTTTTCAGATATTCCTTATACATTAATGCGATCTCTCATCCAAATTCAAGCTATTCAGTTGATATCTTTGACATATCGTACGTCCGATTTGAATCCGAGGCACAGCCGAGATATTTTGACGATGTCGGAGAGAATTCGGATGACGGAAGTCCGTTGGAGCTAGTGCGTAAGCTACCATACAAGTTCTATCACTATTTCGGAAAGTAATTTCACGGATTCGGATCGGATGCAGTACGTAATCGCCCTAAACCTCGTTACGGATCTAAAGCTGTACAGAAATGTAAGAATAAGTCGATACCTCCCACATACGCATAAGTTGGTGTAACAACAACTTACTTGGGAGTATCGAGGTTCAAAAGCCTTGCGAAAAAACCCGCCGGTATTTCATATCTGCTTGGAAAAACAATATGTCGCATTTATGGGGTAGAAATTGTACAAGCAGTACAACATTTTTCAGAACGAATCCTTTTTAGTATATTTTTATAAAATGAGATACAACGTTTAGCTAAGTTGGTGTCAGTGTGGCGCGGGCGGCTGCTTCATTTGCTTCTGTTGCTCGAGCAGGCGCTCCAGGGGCGAAGGCCCGGGGCCCGACCACAGCGACTGAAAAGAAAAGCCTTGTAAGGGGTTTCACACAAATAATATGGAAGGATGTTAACTTGTTTTGAAAGTTGTTTGGTTGGCATTACGAGCACATTGTTTAGTGAATTCTCATCTTCTTCATTCTGTTTCTATGAATTCTCATAGAAACCGAATACTTTTATTAAAATTGATGTTTTGAGAAAAACGACTCGCTATAAAAATACCTGATGGTGCGAGCGCGGCGGCCACGCAGGCGCATCGGGCGCGCCGCTAAACAGGGAATACGTGCTGCCTTCGCCCGCCGCAGCCGCTCCCGCTGATGCACCCTGTTCATAATATTAAAGATACATTCAATTCTGCAGCACACATTCTTCTAATTCTTTTCCGCACCAAGCATTATGAAAGAGACAACAATATGTTTAGACTGTTAGGACCTCTCTTCTACCCTTCGGCTTTGGTCGAATTTGTGGAATTTCTGAAAATCGACGAGGATGGAATTTCCAAAAATCTTAAAATACTTATTTCTTTATTTAAAGTCCAAATACCAAGCTGTATGTATATAAATTGAAAAATGGATTGAAAAGGACCTTCATTCAATCTCTCGTCTAATATTTAACTTCCTTTTTAAATAATAAAACATGTATTTTTGACAAAATAGAGAAAATACAAGTACACCTCAAAACTTACCGCATTATCTTCCAACGTTTTCATAGAACCAGCTTCGCCACCAAAAGTTTCATAATTCAGATTTCTTTGTTGCAAGTCCAAAACATTGGAGCCAAAGTTAAGACCGACGTCCAATTCCTTGGCACCCGGATAATTCGGTTTGTCCATCATTTTCATATGCATGGGTTGGTAATTAATTTTGTTGAACTGAGGGTACATCGTCGAATCATAACTCACAGAAGGTGCATAAGGACCGAAACTGTTCAACGTTGAATTAAAGTTGGGTGACGCAACCAAATTCTGTAAAGTTTGCATTTGGGGCTGCCCTATCGCTGACTGAACGTAATTAGGAGCTAAATTTTCAGGTTTGCTCTGTCCCACACTTTGTAAGTTTTGCCCCATATTTGGCACATTTTGATTCAAATTCTGCATATTTTGCCCCATGTTTGGCATATTTTGACTTAAATTTGGCAAATTTTGGCCCATATTTGGCACATTTTGACCCAAGTTCTGCAGAGTTTGCCCTTGCATTTGGTTGAACTGCACATTTGTGTATGGATTGGGTATATTTGCAGGTAGCGCTGAATAAAAGTTTGGCATATTCATTGGCGGTGTAGAGAAGTGTTGAGGGTTGAAATTGGTTTGGTTTTCGGGCTTCCACCACGATACGGGTTGTTGAAATCCCTCGTTTTGCTGTGTCGGCCAATTTTGGTGCGGAGGTTGCGCGCTGAAAGATGCGTTAATATTATTCGGGTTTTCGTCCTTGAATTTGTTATCAACGTATTGATTGTCTTGCGCGGTCTGCCAATAACGATACTGGTTCGCAAATCTAGGCGGTAAATCATTTAAGAAGTTCTTTTTATCGCCCGATATTTGGTAGCCGTGGTTAGTGAACTTGTGGCCATCTTGAAAAAGTTCTTGGCGGGAATTCTGTTTCTGTAAAGCCGCAGTCCTAACGTCAATTTCTTTAGGATTAACAACTGGGAGCCTTATTCCTTGGTTATTAGGACTCGGCGGTTGATAAGTTGGATTGTAGTTGATTCCTACATTTTGAATACCGTAGTTCTTTTGGAAGTTCATTCTCGGGCCTTCGATGTAGTTGGCTGCGGCTAAATTCGGCCAATTGGTGCCTTGGTCACGCTTTTGTTGGTAGTTTTGGGAGTTACTGTTATTGTTTTGGTTAAATTTTGCTTCTTTTTTCTCCTCCTTTTCAGGTTTCTTGGGTTCCGGGTCTGTGTTTTGCAAGTGTGGATAGCCCGCGGATTTATCCTTTAGGGAGAGAATGCCGCCGGTTTTTCTGCCAATGGGTAAATTGGCAAGGCTTTTGATCGCTTTAGGTTGTATGACTTTTGGTTTGTCATCTTGTTTTGGTGTTGCGTTGGTTTGCGATTGGTTTTCGGCAGCTTCCGTCAGAGATTCTGGGGTCGGAGGAGGTGTTACGAATTTGACCTGAAACAAAGAAAAATGACAAAAAAAAAAAAACATTCAAATCAGTAAAAAGAAAAGCGAAAAAATCGTGACCAATGTCCAGCGCTGGATATCTACCTGTTTGTTAGTCTCCTCCTGCTTCCTCATGATAGCGGCCATGGCGATGTTTACGCGAGGCTTGCGCGCTTCCTTCTTGTCTTCAGCTTTACTGTTCTCCGGGCTCACTTCGCTCTCCTGTGTATGAAGTGTTTGTACAATATAAAAAAACTCATTTTTATTGCGATCACTATAAATTAGTAGTTAATTAAGAATATTACCTCCTGTGTTGGTTCCTCCTGTGTGGTGGCCAATGCGCGTTCTTCTCGCGCGCGCTCTAACGATCCTTGAGGCTTGAGGATTCCTACACGTTTCTCGCGAACTGTTTGATAACAAACAAACACACTTTCGCATTCATAATATTAGTAGTGATAGTGATTAACTCATCTTCGTGAACGATCTATAAGTGCAAGACATTCTTACCCTTTTCCCTAAAATCAGCTTCAGAGATGACGACGGGTGCAGGCGGCGCGGGCGGCGGCGAGCTCCGCGACTGCGCGTGCGCAGTCAAATGGGCCACCAGAACTGATAACTGCTCACCGTCCACTGCGCTCGCTGTGAACGTCACCGACTCCTCTTCCGTCCTAATAACGGGATGAAATACAGTGGCCTACATATTTTGCTTGAGAGTTTATGGTCTTAATTATGTGTAGTACAGTCGCTCCATGCAAAAAATTCATCATAAAGCCTGACCAGAAAAATAAAATATCTCGCCATATTGCAGAAAACTGTAAGTAACTTAAGAGCATTTTAGCCAGCACAACTTCTCCGCGGGAAGATTTAGGTTTAGATTTTATTCATTTATTGCATGATTGTAAGTATAAAAAAGATGTTACATAAATTATTAAGTAAGTACATATCACAATCTGCCATAAAATGGCGTGGAAACAAAACGCTAATGAATAATATGACGAACGCGGACACTTCGTGAACTTGGGCGCTGCCACTGCGGTTAAAGAGAGACAGCGCAATACGATAGAGTGAGACAGATATATTAAGGCGGGAAACTCAATGCCTATCTCATATTGAGGGGCATGAGACGGGCCCGCGAAATTCAAATTTAATTTGGTTTTTCGCATTTTTTAAACTAATACGACAACGTAGGCTTATGGCGTTTTCAATTGCGACAATGGCAGTATTATCCTCACAGGTTTATATAAAAATCTTTACTTGAAAGGGTCCAGGTTAAGAAATTAGCTGTAGTATCGACTAATTCTGACACATTAGGCGATACTAGAGCTACTTTCTTAAACTGGACCCTTTCAAGTAAAGATTTTTATATAAACCTGTGAGGATGATACTGCCATTGTCGCAATTGAAAATGCCATAAGCCTACGTCGTCGTATTAGTTTAAAAAATGCGAAAAACCAAATTAAATTTGAATTTCGCGGGCAGGCCCGTCGCTTCCACCTTAAGCATCATCGAATGAGGTACAGTCAAATTATCAGCTGTTATTAGTGAAGTGTGTACTCACGTGTAAGTGAGATGCGTGGGATGGTGGTCGGCCAGCGTCCGGCCGAGCTTTAGCAGGCGCCCCGCTCGCACGCGCTGCTCTAACTCGGGCTCACCGATTAGAGACAGGCTCGATATACCCGTCGATCTGAATGAAAAAAAAAAAACACCAGTCAAGTGCGAGTCCGACTCGCACACGAACGGTTCCGTACTATCTTACAAGGAATAACACTTTATAATTTCTTTATGTGATGTAACCACAAATTCACGGCTATCGCATTTTTCCCTTTGTGTTATATAAGATTTACCTAGCTGCTAAATTTCATAATTCTAGGTCAACGGGAACTACCTTATAGGTTTTTTAATAGAAATATAACGAAGTGATCCCATAAGGGTTCCTTCCTTTTGAGGTATGGAACCCTAAAAAACCTAAAAAAAATTACAAACTTCATTCAAAAAGTTTGTACCAAGAAACGCAAAATTTCTGCTTTATAATGTTTTTTGTTGTTTTGCCAAAATATATGACCCATTTGAATTGATTGAACATACCCAACATCATCATCGTTGCAGTCTACTTCAGGCACTTTAGTGGAATCCCAGTTGCTGTGGCTGACGAATTTGAGGCCTATGAACGTTTCCTCCAGAGGCAGGAAACCGTGGAGCTCCTCGTCTTCAGGCAAAGGCACTGAGTCATCTAAATTAAAAAAAAAAGTGCGTATATTTTTTTATGCGACCTTTAAACGACTAGCGACCCGCCCCAGCTTGGCACGGGTAGCTTATTAGAGTTTTCGTAAAAGGATCTTTAAGTTTTTTGAAAATAAAATATAGCCTATGTCACTCAGGAATAATGTTGCTTTCTACTGCTGAAAGAATTATCAAAATCGGTTCAGTAGTTCCAGAGATTACTTCCTACAAACAAACTTTAAATTACTAGCAAATATTTTAAAGAGGTAAACTCTTTAAAATATTAGCTAGTATATATTAAAGTAACTTAAAATGTTAAAAATGAGTCATTAAATCCTTCAGCATTCTTTCAGTATAATAACAGTACGATTGAAGGTCTTTCTATTCCACCAGCCACTGCAGCTACACCTTTATTGCAAAGATAATAAGGCTCACTCACACTTGTTATGTTTGTCAGCCAATGGGCTGAGCTTGTTGAGCACGTGCGCGAGCGCGGCCCACAGCTGCGGCCGTGACACCCAGCCGCTGCAGCTCACCGCTTGCGGGCGTGACACTAGCCATTGAAGCCACACTTTCACTGCGAAAACGGTTATTTATGGTACTAGTGCGCAAAGTACAAAATTAAAGTCGAGCCGTAAAATTTAATATCCGGGGCCACTGAACTCCAAAACTACGGACAAGATACCAGCCATTCCAATTAGCAGTCACTGTCATAGCGAAAATGGTCATTTAGGGCACTAGTGTGCAAAGTGAGAAATTAGAGTTTTAGTATCCGAGCCACAAGCGAGAGATCTAGTTAGAAATCAAATTAAGGGCTGCTAACTAAAAACTTTTTCAAACCAGAGGGTTTGCGCAGTATTATAGATAAATACTTTTTCGACACCCAAGTTTTGAAAGCCATTATGGCTCCTATCGAGAAGTTCCACAACTCCTATGCAACAAACTAGATGGCGCTGTACGAAGTTCAATCTCGCTACATAAGTTTTCATCTATTAACAGTAAGTTTTCCGCAGATCAAAGCCTCAGTTTTTTGGACAGTATCAACTTTTGTTGAGTCCTGAGTAGTAATACATACGTGCAGGCAAAGCTTTCTGAGGAGGTTCATCAGCAGTATAGGCGGGTAGTAGGAGAGATAGAAGTGAAGCCGCCGCTAGAGAGGAAGCCAGTTGAGCCGCCGTCGCTTCGGCTTCACTCAATGCATTGGCTTCTAGTGAGAAGTCTTCTGTGGTAGAGTGTACTACCCATATTATCACGCAGACCATCTGCAAAATAGACGCGTTTTGAGAACCAACTTCCTGAAGTATATGATTATATACGAGTATGTAGGATGAGTTTTTAACTTGTAGAGTTTTGGAAAATACAGAGACAGCAAGTTCTTAGAAAGGGTGGAGATCTTAATTAGAATTACACTACGGAATACTAATCTAAATATATACGAAAGGAAAAGTTGACTGACTGATTTATCAACGCACAGCTCAAACTACTGGACGGATCGGGCTGAAATTTGGCATGCAGGCAGCTATTATGACGGAGACATCCGCTAAGTATTTTAGAAAATTCAACCCCGAAGTGGCAAAATAGTGGGTTTGTGTAGTCCACAACAACGATGTCACGGGCATAAGCCAGGAGCAACTAGCTAACAAAGACTTGCAAGTTGCAAGCAACTATAAAAAATTATTGCAATTTATTGCAAACTAAGTTGTAAGAAATCAATTCTACAATAATTTTAGTATGAATTGAACAAAAATTATAAAACCGACAAATGTAAATGAATAACTAACGAATGTTACCTTAATAAGAGTCATGGAATCAAAGCTGTCGGTGGCGACGAGAGGTGACAGCGAGGAGTTCAAGATATTCACTAATTCTGCCGCTGTGTCTAGTCTGAAACAGATAGATAAAAAACACACTTCTTAATAGAATACAGTAAATTTGTATTCAAATAAACTTTACAAGTGCTTTTGAACGTCAGAATTTACCACTGGTTCGGAATGCCGTTCCTACCAAGAAGAACCAGCAAGAAACTCGGCGGTTGCTCTTTTCCAATGTTCAATTTACTATATTATGCCATACTGAATAAGAAATTGCAGCCCCGCCCTTTGTTGAAGAAGTCAAATCCACGATTTTTTATTTACTTTTGTTCGATTCATCTTTGATTATGTATGTTGATATGGTTTTTAGGAACATACTTATAATAGATTTTTTAAACTTAGGCAAAGCCAAGTCTTCAATTGTTAAAATAAAATTAAGTCGAGGCTATAATACAACATGTCTTATTTTATAGTAAAGGGAAGAATCCGAAAGTTTAAATTTCTAGATAAATCTCATTAAAATTTGCAATTATGTTTATAATTGCAATTGGAGATAATTTATGCAACAACGTCATGAAATTATTACACTATCTTTCCAATGTACGGAACCCTCGGTGCGTAAGTCCGACTCGAACCTTTCTGTACCTGGATATTACTCAAGTATTCTGTGTTAGTAAATTTCGAATATAGTGATATCACTTACTGCTCAGCTGTGTGCAAGTAGTGTAAGGTGCGGACGAGCTCGTTGACGTAGGTGTGCGAGTCCAGCCTGTCGGGAACTGCGGCAGACTTCTCGGGGGTGGTGATCAACCCTGGCAGCACAGGTAATGCAGGCGCTTCCTTCACGTCACGACTATCAAACACATAAATAACACGACATTTTTAGTTTTCCGTTACTCAAAAGGGAAAAATTTCACTCAATTTGAAAAAGGAAGGATCTTTGTTGCCTGTCTGTCTGTTTGTCGTATCTGTCAAGAAACCTATAGGGTACTTCCCGTTGACATAGACTCATGCAATTTGGCAGGTAGGTAGGCCTTTAGTAATAGCACAAGTAAAGGGGAAAATCGGAAATTACATTACAAAAAAATGTTGTATTTTTTGTACAATCGTACGGAACCCCTCGTGTGCGAGGCCGACTCGCACTTGACCGGTTGTTTTGTAGCGAGGTTAAATACAGTAAAATTCTATTTATTCTGAAAGTTATGACCCTGAAATATCTGTATTTTAAGCTTTGAGGCTGATTCTGTGCGTAAATCAACCACATAAAAACACTCTAAGACAAACTTTATAAGGCAAGGTTTTAAGGCAAACTTTATTTAGTAATATCTATCTAATTTCAAATGTGTTAAGAGTTCACCACCTCTTGAATAGGTCTTGTCATAAATGTTGTCGTGAAGAGATGTTGGAAATTATTTAAGAGGATCAAAGAGATAGATAACTCACCTAGCGGCAGCAGCAAGGGTCCTGGCCAGGTTAGCGGGCGCGGGAGGGAAGGGCGCTCGGACGAGCAGTGAGCGGACGTGCCAGTACACCGCCGCCAGCCGCCGCCCGCGCCGCCACGCCACTAGCGCCAGCTGCCGGCAAAACATATTGACATACACCAAATGTGGCACAAATTATACCCTGTCCCTACCAATAACAATATCTAAGGAAATGTAATTCAAGCTCAAAAATTACACCATACACAACTTACCGTGGTAGGCGGAGCTTATTAAATATGCTCGATATAGACCTTCGAAGGAGGCGCTCTCTTGGGAAGGCCTGTGCCCAGCAGTGGACGCAAACAGGCTGATTGATTGAATTTACATTGAAAGAGTGTGTTTAACAATAATGTTGTTGTGTTTAATTGCCTAGTTGTAAAGCTGTATGGAAAGCAGACAACAGGGGACATACCTGGTTGTACGGTTGTCCAGAATGCACAGACACGGCTAGAGCGTGTCTATAGAAGGTATGAGCCACCCTCAGTTGGTGCCTGTACCGCGCTAAGTCTCCTAGATGTACGAGGCAATGCTGACTCGCATAGCGCGCGGCGCCCGCTCCGCCCGCGTTTATAGGCCCCACCCCCGCGCTCGGCTCCCAACCCTCTACCGCGCCTAGCAGTGACGCGCGACGCCTGCGAACAAAATTGTAAGAGTAGGTAAATGCGGGATATGTTTCTTGAGAGACTTCCACGCCCCAGTCTTGCGCCGCTTAAATCTAGTGGTTCCCTGCTAAGATGTTGTCCCACAAGTGGGATGCAGATGGAGGTGTATCACAGTCAATGCCATTAATCTTCACAGTATCTTCAATGGCAGAGATCCCACATCACCTGGATGTGGATCCTTAGAATGCCAATAAAGAAAATAATCCAAAAAAGATGTACTCACACTGTATACCTATGTGTAATGGGGAGACTGGACATTTCAATTTTCATACCAAAAATGGCAGTTTTTTTTAAATGTGTGTCATTTTTGTGGTTTATGAGGACACTGATTGCAAAAAATGATGTACAAAGATGGTTAATGTGAATATGTATGTATAAGAAATCGACATACCAACCTGCCCCCCCGATTGTGTAAGAAAACATATTTATTGTTATCGTTATCATCAACAAATTCTGCCCTTTGATTGGAGGTAAAAAAAGGTAACAACCAATCAAAGGGCAGAATTTCTTGATGATAACAATAACCATGAATACGTTTTTCTTACACAATGGGAGGGCTGGTCCTAGCCACTGGAGCAGAGGCAGAAAACATACCTAAATGGCAGATCCAACTTGAATGTGGTACAGATCTGATGCAGCAGGCACAGGTAGAAGCCCACCGCTGCCTGCAGGACCCAAGACAGCATAGCCTGCGCCTCACTGCGCAATGCATTCTGTTACCAACAACAAAATGTTAGTGATTAGAAATGTGAGTTAGATGCTTCTTAAATCAATATTTCATATTAAGCATCTAAAAGTGTCTGGTTAATTTTATTTATTACTTAATTATGTTTCAATATTTGGCAAGGAGATTCTAATTCTAATTGGTCTCTTTATCCTAGGTATAATCAAAGATAAGATTTTGAAAAACCTAAATCCATGCAAATAAAAGTTTTTACCAGTCATTGCATTCTAAGGTTGACTAGGAGATAAGGTTCTCAAGCCTTAAGTCCGCCTTTTGTACGACTTATAGGTTGTGCATGAAAGTGAAATAAAAAAATAAAAAAATTTGATATGAAACTAGTACAATAGCCAAACCTTCCTATCTTTTGAAATAGCTTGTAAAGCCTCAATCTGTTGCTTGAAGCCTACATTCCAAAGGTCTTGTTCCACTTTCTTTTCCAAGGCATAGTCCAAGTCTAGCACCAGAACCTTTTGATATACCTGAAATCAGAAATTCTACATGAAGACACATTAAGCCACTTTTGTCAGTAATTGTTAAGAAACTCTCTTTCTGTATGGTTTTGAACAGCAAAGTTAACCATACTTGCAAAATTCTGACACTATTGTCTGACAGTTACCAACTTGGACCTATACTACAGTTGGTAACTTGGACTAAACTCAATATGGTAATACAATAAGTAAAGAACAAATTTAGAAGTCCAAAGTTGGTTACTCATCGCCTTTGGACAGGTTACCAACTTCACCAGACTCTCTCTTTACCTCATATTCCTCATTGCTGAGGGTTGTTAGATATTTTCAATAATGACATAATGGCAGGGGCATTCTTGGGATAGTAATAATAATGCAGTGGATTCCAAGATCCTCCCGCATACCACCTTCAAACTCAAATTCAAAGAAAATATCACTCAATCTGATAAATTAATTGTTGAACCCAAAAGTTGAGTTGTACATTTTTTTTTTAAGAATATTAGCCATGCTATACATGACTAATACTCCCATTTCCCCTCCAATTGAGCAATTAATATTGACAGACTTTGTGAGATAATAATACAGTAAGATCCTAGGTCCGCTGCACTCTTTCACAAAAAGCCTTCACTCATCTTGATTCTTCCTCAGCAATATGGATGGTTTACTAGTGGCTTCAGGATTGAGCTTAGATTGCTGGAGTGGCGCTTCTGGTGGATTTCACACATATATGGAATGTATGATAGATGGAAATGTAGAGGTCTTACTTTTTGTAATTGCTGCTGTGTTGCCCATAAAGTTTTATCTTGTAGCATTGAAGTCCCACTGGTAAATTTTAATATATTCTGTTTCAACTCATCTGCCTCTCTGAAAAAGATATCATATTTACTCATATAGGATAGCCAGACTGAAAGTCAAAATCAATGACCTCACATACATAGGTAACATTTCTATACTGATGTTTACTTAATAATTTGAAAGCAGAGATTATTAGTCAGAACAAAATGACTTGCAGAATACTAGGTACCTTAAGGCTCATCTGTAACTTTTTAACACATAAGTAGTTTCTAATTTTATGTTCACAGCAATAATGCAAAATTAATTGTGACTACTTGACAGTACAATACAAAAATACAAGACTGCAACTAACCTTAACATTTGCACAGCGGCGTTTAAAACCATTATGATAGAGGCCTAGCGCCTCGACAATTGTCATAGCATTTGTGTGATTCCGGAAACAAATAATTAAAAAATGTATTTGGAAATAAGCAAAATCTAAACATGAACCATTTCCATGCAGTTTAGTAAAATAATTAGGGATGCTATGAAACGTGAAACGATATATCGAAAAACCGATAAATATCGATATATTGAGGCCTAAAATATCAATAATAATTATCAACGAAATATCAACACCGATATATGGATATCGAATAAAGTCCATAATATCATAACAAAATATTGAAATTACCCACCTAAAACCATATTTTGATTCTTATAAATATTATAAATGCGAAAGTGTGTCTGTCTGTCTGTCTGCTACGTTTTCATGGCTCAACCGCTGAACCGATTTTAATGAAATTTGGTACAGAGTTTGAAGCTGACATCCCGGGGACTGACTTATGCTACTTTTTATTCCAGAAAATCAAAAAGTTCCAACGAGATTCGTAAGGGTCTATTCATTTAACCGATTTATATGACATTGGGTACAGAAGTAGATTACGCCCCGTAAATTGACTTTGGCAACTTTTTATCCCGGATAGATCCTTGGATTAGTTTAGCATGAGTTCCTACGGGATTTCAAAAAAACTAAATCCACGTGGACGGAGTCGCAGGCATCATCTAGATAATAAAATAAATTAAAAATCAAATTAAATGCTGTTACTGGCAGCACCATGTGTCTAAAAAGATTGATTAGCAGCTGATAATTTAGCAAAACAACATTAACTACCCTCTGCTCTCTTTGCTCTTAATTTATGGTGAGTGTGGTGAGTGAGCCATGGAACGCGCCCTAAGTAAATCGTGCTAGAAGAAAACAACACATTGTTTTTATTTCGAATTGTCACTTAAACCTAAAATAATTACCCAATAAAAATATCGACATACAGGTGTACTAGACCGATAATCAAAATTAATATCGATTTAGTTCGATATATATCGAAATCGATACATCGTTATTTTTGTGAACCTGGCATCTCTAAAAATTATGTTGTCCGTGTGAGCTTTTCAACTGTCATTTGTCAAGCACGTCATGCGTCAAGCACATCTGTAACATGTCATGAATCATGATAATAAATGCACACGGGACTTCGTCTGTGTTGGTGTTAGCTGGCGGGCGTGCTCTGTCTTTTTGGAGTGTTTTTTTTTTGTTAAAACTGACTGGAAAGTGCTCTAAGGGGTTGCCGTGCGTATGTCGGCGAGCGCCGGCACAGCCGGGGTCCATACTTGTATAGTGTACACGCTGTACACGGTTCGTGACAGTTCGATA
Source organism: Maniola jurtina (assembly GCF_905333055.1). Classification (NCBI taxonomy): domain Eukaryota; kingdom Metazoa; phylum Arthropoda; class Insecta; order Lepidoptera; family Nymphalidae; genus Maniola; species Maniola jurtina. Next base: position 11,553,553 of record NC_060032.1, read on the forward strand.
GATAAAAGCATTGATATCATCATTGATATAATATCAATGGATAAAAGCACAAGGATCAATGATTAAAAGCATGATACACAAATAGTCTAAAAAGTGTCCACAGCATAATACCGATTTTACAAGTATTTTATGTTGTTCATTTCTGTCAAAGTTTTATCAATAGCTACTACCGTTATAATGGTGCCGTCCCATACTTGCAGCAAACAACAAACAGCAAATTTAGTTTGGTTAAGGCTTCCAGCCTCGGAGAAAGACAAGTTCCGAGCTTGCGGCCAATCGGTTCGATCCACAAGCATTTGGCAAGCGTACGCAAAGTCGCTAACATCCGTTCACAGTCACACCCATGCCAGTTCTTGTTGTTTGTTACAAGCGTGCTAAAAAGTGTCCACAGCATAATACTGATTTTACAAGTATTTTAGTTTTGTTGTTCATTTCTGTCAAAGTTTTATCATTAGCTATCTATTACAGTTATAATGGTGCCGTCCCACACTTGCAGCAAACAACAAACAGCAAATTTAGTTAAGGCTTCCAGCCTCGGAGAAAGACAAGTTCCGAGCTTGCGACCAATCGGTTCGATCCACAAGCATTTGGCAAGCGTACGCAAAGTCGCTAACACCCATTCACAGTCACACCCATGCCAGTTCTTTTTCTTTGTTACAAGCATGGGGCGGCACCATAAGAATTTCTAAACACAACTTTGACCCACGACCCACGACTTTATCCACGTGTACTACCTACAGAATTTAGAAGAATCGTAGTTCGCCTATCTGTGATCATTGTCAATGCATGATCAATATCTGAGGCATATCCATATCAGTGAGCTTGATTATTTGATTTCAAAAAGGCTAGAACCCATAGCTATAAAATGAGTTTAAAAAAGCTTGATATGTGATTATTTCATTTTTCAAAATTAAAAATTCAAAACAAGCCAACTTCAGGGTCATATTTTCAGGGTCCTGTCTTCTGTTACTTCTTCTATAGTTTTTAAAATTAAGTCATTGATTTTATAATAAAATGGACAAGGAATTCATACTCCCGGTAAGTAATGTTTTCTTGTAATTTAGGTACTTCTACTTACATTAGATATGACTCATTTCCAACCAATATTATTTTTATATTGCAGGATAGTGGCGTAATATTTGGTCACCAACCCTGCCAAACTAAAGATGCAAAATGGTTGTGCTTGGAGAATGTTTACGAGCACTGTTATCGGCCGCACATGTACGACATCGGCGGAACTTACATCGAAGATCTTCCTCATTATTGGTTCTATTACAAAATTGAAATTGTAGGGAAACTGTTTCTTTTGCATATTTTTGTAAGCAGCCGTAGCGAAGGCACATTTAATGTTTCAATAAGCTGTAACAGTGAGATAGTATTCAAGAGGAAACAGCGTGTGGCTTATCTGACTTCTTCGCTCAAAACTCACAAATTTGAGAAGGCATCAGAGATGTCTCAAAACTATTTAATAACATACAGTTTCTCAGATCTCGATATAGAAATCATGAAAGGCATGAAGTTGTATATTCCTATCTCATTTGATAATTTTTCTAGCGGTAATGGCATAAGGGAAGCAGATAGAGATCATGACCTTCGAGCACTTTTGCACGATCCATTTGGTGCTGATTTTGTAATAGAATCAGCTGAGGGTGAAAAGTTTAAAGTTCACAAAACATTCCTGAGTGCACACAGTGAAGTATTTAAGGCAATGTTGAAGGAGAACACTGCAGAAAGTCAAAATAGTTACATGAAGATGGTAGATGTTAACAAGGACGATTTAAAATTCATCATAGAGTATATTTACACTGGTACTATTGAAGATTTAGAGGGTAGTAACTTCTTCAACCTGCTTATGTTGGCCGATCGGTACAACCTACAAGGACTGAGAGAGTTATCAGAGTGTGCGCTTGCTTCTCAAATCACCTTAGATAATGTCATTGAAACTTTAGCTGTTGCAGATCTATATAATGCAGAAAATTTAAAAATAGCAGCCCTTAAGTATATAAAATGTAATAATGTTGCCATCCACAATATTATGTTTGAAGAACTCAATAGTGCTGAGTTAATAAGAGAGATTTGTCAATTTCTTGTACCAAGCTAAGCGTAACCAGGGAATTGATAGTTTTGTATTTTGTACTTCTTTTAAGTTTTTGAAAAATATAATTTCTGTACTATTTTATTACCCTTTAATGGAGCTTTAACTGTATAAGGAACGTGAATTTGTTTATAGTCAAATTATGTTAATAAATGAAAAGATATTTTATAAAGAAAACATAAAAATAAACTTTATTGAAATTTAAACATGTTTAATTAGATTGGATTCCAAGGTGCCACCTCCATGAGAGAGCATCACAGCATAGTCTTACTAGTGCATAACCAAATTCACTTCAGAAATACTACTAATAAATCTTCATGCTGTAGGTAACATGATTAGTAGCTTTTTTTGACAACAGCCTAGAACCAGGGTTGGCATTGTAACAAAAAAGGTTTTGTTTTTTCTAAAAAAACCTGTTATTTCTCCAACCCTGCCTAGAATTAACGACAACTTCGAAGTCATGAAACTGCAACTAGAGTTACTTTTCAGTTTCAATACAGACCTATTCTATCTTATGAAACCGCACATGTCACAACTGGTTTTAGACTCGTTTGAAACTCATCACTGATTCAAGAAAGACTGTTTCATTCAGTGATTACGTGAAACTAGTTACATCAAAGGCACGCTTTTGAAAAATAAGTAAATGAAAGTTTCTTAACAGAATGCACAGGCAGAATGGCAGAATACCGTGTGGATCACGGTTTCAAAATTAGTATTATCGGCTATGGTTTTTCCTGAAAAGAGTTTTGTTTCTACCAGCTTAATAATAAGTAAATAAAAGTAGTGTTCTAATAATTAGCTAAGCTGATTCCTAGTTCAATGGAACTAGGAATCAGCTTAGAACGACAGTGGAAGGAATGTATCTACACTATACCTACCTACTGCTTGCGAAGTGAATTGACTACTAAACAATATTTAATTATATTCTTTGCTACTGAACCAATCTCGCATCGGTCGGTAGTTACCTATGTATAGACACCGCGCCTCACTTAGCACTAAGTAAATCCATACTAATTATAAATACGAAGGAGTGTCTGTTAACGTCACGGCCCATCCGAATAGAATAGTCTGAATTTTCCGTTCTGTTACTGTTAGTGCAAGTGTCGAACAATCCGGAAAGAAATCCGAGCAGTCGAACAGACTTGACTTATATTTCCGGATTCAATCAATATAAGTGAATCGAACTGATATTCCAGTTCGATTCAGTTGTGATACATTCGCTTGGAGCTGGCGCCTTGAAACATTGGAAGTAACTAATAAATAAATATTATGTACGAGAGTTAAGCTTGTTTGTCAACAGTCAAGCACCACAGTCCTTCACACCCTGTGCTGAGGCTTGCTTCAGTGGGCTTACGATCATTTTGGAATGTTACTTGTCGTCTTCGTCTCTGCTGCAAAAAAACATTGTTTAATATTAAAATGAAAATAAGATGCAATCTTTTTCAATTGGAAGTACTCCACAAGTTATAGGATCTTAAGAGCCGTTTCCACTGAAGCAAAGTGGATGTTCAGTTGATCAATCAATTTAAAAAAAAATGGCATTATGATTTTTACGTCATCTAAAGTCTCATTGGTCGATTGAAAACATCTCTCCGCTCCGCTTAGGTGGAACCGGACCTTAGGTTGGTTTTCTTTTCTGACGCTGATCGTCGGCGCTAGAGACTAGTGCGTAGCTACTTAATCTGCGTTCTTCAAGGGCGCTTCATAGAACGCATACCTTACATACTGACGAGTCAGCACCGACGATCGGCGTGAGAAGAAAATCGGACTTAAGCCTGAAACAAACAACGTCTGACTGAATCTGCATGGCAGGAAGTCATACTGAAACCGCGCGTACTCTTGTACGATGTGTAACAAGGAAGTAAGTATGTATATTGTATATAGAAGCACGCCATACTATGAGCGAGGCTTTTACACGGACTAGCCTGTACCTATAAATACATTCATACAGTTTTTGTTTAAGGGTACCTTCAGCCTTTTCACTGCAGCAGAGCGAAGTGAAGACGTGTATTTCGATCAATCGGAGTATAGAGAGATGAAGTGATAAAATAATCACATCATCTAACAATAAACATGTCTCCGCTTCGCTCTGCTTCTGTGCAAACGCACCCTTACAACTGTCACGTCATGTGTTGTGTCAGGGTTAACTCATTTCAAATTACCACTAATATTTTTTGCCCTTACTGGTTTTACTTTTTGATTGTTTTGCCTTTACGGAAGTGTTTTCTGAATGATACACAAATTATTTTTCACATTTACGTGTATGATGAACTGATTTCATGGAAATGATTCGTCATGGACAAGATTTATCTTCAAGGGATTACACCACAAGCAAAATGTGATTTTGTAATGTCTCCGTTCATATGGAGAATGACGTCCCAACTACCAATATATTTTTATTACATTACTTATAAGAAAAAGGTATTCTGGCCATTCTCTCATTAATATGAAATATATTCTTGTGATGCTATTTCTACAACCAATAAAATATCTATAACTGTAAAACGGCAAGTTTTAATATAAAAAAATTAAAAAAGTACACTACAGTAATCGAGATAAACATCATTAGCTACTACACAAATGTTTATATTTTCATTAATAATATTGTTATTATTATTTTGAAAGGCTGTTCAAACAGAGTGACGTGCCGTTATAATATTAACAATGCTTAGCGGAAGGAAAGACGAGTGGTTAACATGCAGGATAAGCAAGAAAAAGGCCAAAGTAGTCATAATGTTTATTTATATTTAACTGGTATACACCCATATAGTATCCATACATAACCAAAAGAAACCACCGAAAAAACGCGTCAATGTAAAACCGACCTAAGTTTTAGTTAGATATAAAAATAAAAACTTATATGACTCCTATTTAAGTCAACTTTCATAAATATAAGGATGTTTTTTAACTTTTTAAGGCTCTGTAAATATCGCAACTGCCGTATGTAATTAGTTTATGTTAAGAGGAGTTTATTTCATAGCGTCCTCATAACCAAACAAAAGTACTTAGTTTGATTACTATTTGAATATTAACCAATCCAACTCAAAAAACTTTGTAGGCAGGTTCTAGAAATGAAAATCTGTCTCTGTTTCCCAGATTTCTGTAAAAATGTGTAGCTTTAAAGTTACAAAGGTTCAAAAATCTAGGTACACACAAATCTTTAAGCCTTATCTTTGAAACTACACATTTTTACGGAAATCTGGCAAGCTATAGAGTACAGACACAGATATTTGTTTCTAGAATGTGTGTACAAAATTCCGTTGAGTTCGGTTGGTTAGTATTCAAACGAGAACCAAACTACATTTGTGTGGAGAACGCTGGGGAAACTTCTCTTAAATTTTAACAGACACATTATCAAGTTACTTGTAAATGTTACAACAAATTACCATTACTCAGTGTGTACACTATGGAATGGTATAGCAAATGAAAGTGAACTATAATATTATCTATTTGCATTAGCCATGAGTGGCGCTGTGACCTACATGTTAGCAATGGACAACGTAGCCAGAGAGCCCGCACATTTTCACATAAAAAATAGGAAATTTTGACTACTTCATAGTCGAAAGTTTGTAAACCATCCATCAAGTTTTACAGCTTGAGGGCACGATTCCACTGAAGGAGAGCGGAGCGGAGACGTGTTCAATGCACTAATAAGATTATATTATTACGTCATATAATAAATCTGATTGGTCGAAAACACTCGTCTCCACTCAGTTTCACTTTAGTGAAAAAACACTTACGCTCGTAGCAGAATTAATCTTCTGCAAATTAATGTATCGAAAAGGCTGCACGTTCTGCTAAGAAAACGTCACCCAATTGCAAGGAGTATTTTCTTTCTCATGCAATTGAGTTTCCCCAAGCGGAAAGTGTAGCGGTTGCGGTGGACGGATACAGCAGACCAATCAGATTCCACAGAAATGACGCAGGAAACTTATAACGTCGCCTCTTAATAATCTGGTTAGTATACTGAGTACATCTTCGCTCCGCTTAAATGGGCAAGCACTCTTATGAAAGACCTCAAAAGAGCCTACAGGTTCTCGGACCACAAGTTAATCTTGTAAATGTATGAATTTGTGACACTGGCTAGAAGGTTGTGGATGGTTTGTCTTTGAGTAAAAGTATTAAATGGTTGGTCAAATAACTCTCTAAATCAAACATTCGAATTTCGTATGTGCAAAATCTCCCACCACAGTAAAATGGTTCTTCAAGTTTTTAACTGATACAGATTCATCCGAGCTGTCATTCACAAGTGAAAATTTGGACTATTCAATGATGTTAAGGGACCATGATCCAAACTTCATAGCCGCTGATCCTACCTCCCTATGTTGGGGATAATACGCAGTGAAATTTTCAGCTTTTATAAAATAACGAAGGTCTGGCTCTCGCAGGCGTTCTCTCTAGTATTAAGGGCGAAGCGACCGGCCTGCCCGCGAAATTTTTTAATTTGGTTTTTCACAATTTGTAAACTAATACGACAACGTAGGCTTATGACATTCTGATTCCGACAGTGGCAGTATCATCCTCACAGCTTTATATAAAAATCTTTACTTGAAAAGGTCCAGTTTAAGAAATTAATTAAAGTATCAACTATTCTCACAAATTAGTCGATACTTTAATTAATTTTTTAAACTGGACCTTTTCAAGTACTTAAAGATTTTTATATAACCTGTGAGGATGATACTGCCACTGTCGGAATCAGAATGCCATAAGCCTACGTTGTCGTATTAGTTTACAAATTGCGAAAAACCAAATTAAATTTGAATTTCGCGGGCAAGCCGGTCTCATGCCCCTTAAGAGCGCTCGATCTATCTTTAACCACTTTAGTGACACATATCGTAATTTTTCCCCTCCTTTTCAAAATTGTTAAGTTAATAATGAAAAGTCCCCAATAGAAGACACATATTCAGCCAAACTCAAAAAAAGCGAAGTTAAAAGGGGGGCATGTGAAAAAACAATTTTTTATTTTCTTTCACGACTGATAGGTACTGACTGTTTCGTAATACAATCAATATATACTACTAGCGCACACCCGGCGTGTGCTACTATGCTAAAAAAGTAATAAAAACATTTTGGTTTTTTATTGGTCACATATTCTGGCATATGTTTAGGATTCTGGTAAAACAATTTAATGTTACGGCATCCCACCTCTAAATAAAGAAATGTACTTATCAGTCGTGTAACAGATAATTATAAGGCCAGGTATGTATGGGATACCAGGTTTCTAGACATAATCTTAACAAAAGAAAATAATGAATTAATCAGTCGTCTGTTGTATAATAAGGTCAAGTATGTATGGGATACACTCTGGCAGTCTTGGATTAATATCACCTTCCTAAATGAACTTATGAGTCGTGTACCAAATTATAGAGCCAGGTATATTATGGAGTATTCTGGCATGGTTTTAGCAAAAAAGAGAAAAGTTTAAGGATTCATCCTTCTCCCTAAGAAAAACAAAGTACCTATCAGACGTGTAATGGATAATAAGGTCAGGCATATATGGAAAATATTTGGGCAGTTTTAACAAAAAAAAAAAAAAAAGTTAGGGAGTATATCTCCTTCCTAATGTACCTATCAGTCGTGAGGGATAATAGGGCCAGGCATGTAAGTATGGGGCATATTCAGCTGTTTCGAGATTGGAATGGTCTCGTCCCGCAGTGAATCTGTATCGAGGCGCAAGGCTCAGGACAGGTGGCGCGGAACGGCGTCTAGCGTTTACCGTTGTTGTACGAGAGAGTCCGCAGCGGCGCTTTGAAGTTGGCCGCCGCCTGCTGTTGGATCTGGTACGCGAGCGGGTGGATCTTGAAGCCGTACAACCTGGGGAACAAAAATAATATTATTCTCTCTGCACCATATTCCTTATTGAAGACACACATAATCTTTTTCCATCTATCACATAGCGGTAGGGATTTGCTTGGGATACTAATGCGGTGGGCTCCCAGATTTTTCAACGCGATACCTATAATATTCACTGTTATAGAGTAACTCAGCTGATCTGTCACCCTATATCTAAAAAGCAGTTAGCTGCTACAATAGTTTAAAGGTGCCAAAAAACAGAAGTTTCGAAAAACTAATGTTTCTAAAAAAAGTTAGCTACATAGAACAAGCTGCTCGGCAAATTAAAATTAAAAACTGTTGATGAACATATTACACTGCCTGCTACATTCCAATATTGAAGTATAAATAAGCAACGCCTCGTAACTACTATACCTGGGCACAAACTGTGAGGCGGGGCGCTTGGCTCGGTACTCAGGATGCACCATGAACACCATGTGAGGAAAGCCAGTGCCAAAGAAAGCCCCATCAGTGTGGTGATGCCGAGAAGACTTGGGCGTGTACACGTCCATGCAGCGCGGGCAGTAAAGCTTCACCATGGCTTCACCGGGAACATCTGACAATCCTGAGGAAATTCATTCATTAAAAGTTTACTTCTAAGTAATGTAATGTAGCTATCATAAAGGTGGAAACTAACTATCGGACGAGTCCGTAAGCCACGCCTGATCGTGACAGCTAGGTGTGCGCAGTTGTTTGGGTTGACAACATCCAGCAGGACCAAAACCAGAAGGTTAGTTGGGCCAGGTCACTACTGAGCATGAGTCTGCTCTCAGAAGTAGGGTTTGGTCATAGTCCACCACACTCACCAAGAATAGAATAGAATAGAATATATTTTTATTCAAGTAAACTTTTACAAGTTCTTTTGAATCGTCAAAATAATTTACCACTGGTTTAGAATGCTGTTCCTACCATGAAGAAGCAGCAAGAAACTCGGCGGTTGCTCATTTCAAGTGTTCAATTTACAATAATATACAATACTATACAAACAATTGCCCCGCACATTGCTGTAGTGTGTCAAGTGTGGATTAGCAGACTTCACAGTTCACACACCTTTGAATACATTAGAACTCTCAAGCATGCAAGTTTCCTCATGATGTTATGAGATACTAGAGTAAAAGCATACCAATAGGCAGCATGGGTTGACATTCGCAGTAAACTCGTGGACAGTGCCCAAAGTCTCCAGCTTGAAATTTTTCTAACATCTGACCAATTCCTCTGAAACAATTATAACACCAAAATAATAATTGCTATACTTTTTCTTCCTACACTACATATTTAGGTAAAATTATTTTAATGTATTCCTAGAAAAAAAACATGTCATTAAATTTAGATTTTATTTTATTAATGGCTAACATAATTAATCAATCCACATTCCACACCTCTTTGTCACCAGAATTTTGTGTAGAACTTATAAATTTTGTTTTAAAAATAAATAATAGGTACTTAAATAAAATATTATTATGTTAAGTAAAATATTGGTTATTTCTATTTATTGAAGTATGTAGTTGTTGCAGATTTTAACCCAGATATTGGATATAATATACAGATATTAACTCAAGACTGTTTGCAAATGATGCAATTCATAAGACAATTATTTTGCATGTCCTTATAGCAATATGAGTAAATGAATAAAGGAAGTACAGGGAAGTAACTGCATTTTTAACTGAATTTAATTAAACATCACTTGCTTTAATAGTGAAGGAAAACATCGTGAGGAAACCTGCATGCCTGATAGTTCTCCATAAGGTTTGCAAAGGTGTGTCAAGTTTGCCAATCCGCACTTGAAGATCATGGTTCAAATCCTTCTAACTCTAAGAGAATACCCATGCTCAGTATTAGGCTGGTGATAGGTTGAGTTGAATAAATGAAATGAATGAAGAACCTTACCTATTTGTAAGAATGTACCGTGCATGTATCAATCCATAGAGGATTTCGGAAGCCTGCTCCACTAAGTCAGATTGGTTTGGATTATCATCAAGGTCATCATCTAAAAAGAATACCTATAGTTAAAGAATTTAATTCAAAAACCTTGGAAGCACAATGTGGCTAATTCTGTTGTACAATCTCTAAATTACTAAACTAAATTGACAGGTCTAAATCTAATGCTATTCTTTTCCTCAGAGAGCATTATGACAGGGATAGCTGTATATTTTGATTTAATTTTTTTTTTGTTGAGATTATAATATTATACAATAGAATTAGAGAATTAGTCACACTGAGAAATCTAACAACTCTTATTAGTTGACTGAGCAAAGTGACGTCTCAATGTCTACTTAGGAGTATTTACATTTGTTGATCTGCCAAGCTTCACAAACTCTGCATAAAAATTAGTTAAGTATCAAATAAAAATAATATGAATACACTTTTTAACTGTGCAAACAGTAACAGGGAAAGAGCTCCTGATTTCTTACTGCTTTTTGCCACAATTTAAGAATTGTTTCGATTGAAAAGACAGTTCATAATAATATGCAAAATCTCATTTCAGGGTGAACCACTAGTTAGTTAAGCATTAATTTCACATTTTTAGAGTTCCGTACCTAAAAACCTACACTTATAGGATCACTTCATTGTATGTCTGTCATATCTGTCAAGAAAACCTATAGGGTACTTCCTGTTGACCTAGAATCATGTTTGGCAGGTAGGAAGATCTTGTAATTACTTCACTATCTACCTCACTTGTAATAACTTATGTTTATGTACATACTGTAATTATAGATCCAACTGTGGTTTTAAGCTTCAAAAACCTTCTTGCTATTGTACCCTAAATTAAGTAAAAAAGTTCACTTAATTTCACTCTTCACTTTCACTGAGTATCACTATATGAAAAGATAAGATATGAGAGCTTTAAAACAGTAAAGTAAATCTTGTTGCACAGATTTCGCTGTGATTGACATAACCTAGTTTGGGTCATAATTATAAATAAAGTTGTACCTACTTACCAGGTTCTAAATCGAGTATCATATCCAAAGCCTGTCTATAGTGAGGCACTTGTTCATTGAGTCCAGTCAAGTTGAATTTATCATTTATATAATCTTCATCAACCTTAAAATGTTTAAAAGATAAATCAATATCACGGATCATCAACAATAAAACTCGAATTTTCAAGTTTCGTGGGCAGTGACCGCTGGAAACTCACCTCGCAAAAGAATTCGTTTCCTCGAAGACCACAGAACCATGAAATCCATGATACCTCCTCCGAGCTGCTCATTTTCCTTAAATTAAAACTTTAAGTAGTAAATAAAACGGCTACTTGTATAAATTATTAAACAAAAAATACAACGCTTTCGATCATCAATGCATCCAAATTGTTTGGCACATTCATCTATTTTCACGCAAAGATTACGATTTTTGATTAGATCATCGCACTATTGAAGTCACGGGTAATTATATTTACGAGTATTATAGTTAAAAATACGAACATTTGACGAAATATTAAACGATTTATTGAAAAGAAACCTCACCTTTTGGTGCCTTGATTAGCCACGCTTGACGGGACGAAATCTGCCTCGGGATGAGGGAGAATTTCAATTTGTTGTCCGACGTGTGAGTTTGCGTTGTCTATGGTCAACTCAACGAGTGCGAAAGTGTCAAACGTGAAGCAAATGTGCGTTCAATTAATTATTTTTTAGATGTTTTTTAGTAACTATAGTGCATCTATAGTGCGTTTCATCGAATAGTACCTATGGCGTTATGTTGGCTCCCCTGTCTATTGGGTGGTCATTGGCACCATATTGGTATGCGAAGACGCAGATTTTGTTTATTTTCATTTGATTTTTATTTCATTCATTCAGGAAAATTAAATGAAAATAAACAAAACCATCGAGACCTGGGCTGTTCTGGATTCATTGCAGCGATGCCAAGTCGACTGGCATTATATCCAAGTGTTGAGATGTTTGTATGACTCCGCCACCATGTCCGTCCAAGTCCAAGACCAACAAACCAATCCAATCCCTATACGAAGAGGTGTGAGGCAGGGAGATGTAATATCCCCAAAACTTTTCACCTGTGCCTTAGAAGACGCGTTTAAGGAATTGGACTGGAAAGGTCGAGGCATAAACGTGAATGGCGAAAATATCTCACACTTGCGATTTGCGGACGACATAGTTCTATTGGCTGAATCGCTGCAGGACCTTGAGGAAATGCTGATCGAGCTTAGCTGTTCTTCCAGACGAGTAGGTCTTGAGATGAACATAGACAAAACGAAAGTAATGTTTAACGAGCACGCTATCTCAAGACCCGTCACCGTCGGGAATGTTAGCATCGAAGTTGTTCAAGAATATAACTACCTCGGCCAGATTATACAACTCGGCAGGAACAACTTCGACAAGGAGGCTGACAGAAGAATTCAGCTGGGCTGGGCAGCATTTTCAAAGCTACGTCGGGTCTTCGAATCGTCGATACCGCAGAGCCTTAAGACTAAGGTCTTCAATCAGTGCGTCCTACCTGTGATGACGTATGGAGCAGAAACGTGGACACTGACAGTTGGCCTCGTCCACAAACTAAAGGTCGCTCAGCGCGCTATGGAGCGAGCTATGTTGGGTATTACTCTCAGGGATAAAATCCGGAACGAGGAAATTCGCAGAAGAACCAAAGCGACCGACATAGCTCAAAGGATTAGCAAGCTGAAGTGGCAATGGGCAGGTCATGTCTGTCGCAGAACCGACGGCCGATGGGGCAGACGTGTTCTGGAGTGGAGACCGCGTACCGGTAAGCGCAGTGTGGGACGACCTCCTGCCCGCTGGACTGATGACCTGAAGAAGGTGGCGGGGAGCGGGTGGATGAGGAAGGCGGAGGACCGTGTTTGGTGGCGCGCTCTTGGAAAGGCCTATGTCCAGCAGTGGACGCATACAGGCTGATGGATGGATGGAAACAAAATCTGCGTCTTCTTATGCAAATATGGTGCCAATGACTTGGACAGACAGGGGAGCCAATATAACGCCATAGGTACTATTCGATGAAACGCACTATACCTAGGTAACGACGGTAGGTAACTAGTTAAAGTTTTATTTTACAAAAACAAGAGCTTCAAAAAGAAAAAATTGACGAAATATCAATCTAAAAAACTATGGTATCAAAATTCAAAACAAAAGATTATTAATTTTATGATGCTATGGTCAAACCGCATTATAGTTAGGTAGGTACATAGGTACAAGTTGTAGATCACGTTAAAGAGAATATAATAACTACGTTTTTAGAACACTTAGAACAAAGGTAGGTACCTAGTTGTAGTTCAGTAGAGTTGAACAAAGCCTGCCAGCTAATAAAATCTCCTCAATTTTAGAGAATATTATGTTGAAAATGTCCATGTTAAAAACCGAGTAGGTAAAATCTACTACTTTTAACTGAATGAGAACTTGGGAAAGCCGCCCCTGTTTCCAAAGCGAGAAAAAATAGTAAAAACCATTGATATTTTCACACAACGTAAATATAGTATTTGAGCAAGTAAACATGATAGGTGTGAGTCCATGGCCTATCAGTGGTTTTTACTATTCTTTCTCGCTGTGGAAACAGAAGCGGCTTTCCCAAGTTGATGTTAATGTATATGGGATTGCTCTAACAATTAAAAAAAAACAGTGGAATTCAGAATTTTTAATTAGCAACACCACATACATGGGGACACCATGGACCTATTATACTATCTTTTTGGGGGACACCGTGACACTTCACAAGATGGCGGTGTTAGTTCCAATTTTAGCCACGCGCCAAGAGATCCTTGTCGCACTGTAGTTAAAGCCCTGGAAAGTAACTACAATAAGAATAGTGCATAGGCTACCTTTTATCACGGAAAATTAAAGAGTTACCACGGAATTTTAAAAACTTTAATCTACGCGGATGAAGTTGCGGGCATCAGCTAGTAGGCTATATATTATGAATAGATACGTATAGGAACATTACATGTACATTAGTTATTAATCTATACTAATAAATAAAATTGGAGTGTCTGTCTGTAATTTCGAAATAACTACCTCATATTAAGCTCATATGGTTATTTGAACGATACCAACACTGAATCACACGTTTTTAAAATTTTTGTCTGTCTGTCTGTCTGTCTGTCTGTTTGAAAAGGCTAATCTTTGGAACGGCTGAACCGATTTTGACGGGATTTTCACAGACAAGTAGAGGATTGACCAGGGTGTAACATAGGCTACTTTTTTAACCGACTTTCAAAAAGGGAGTTGTGTTTTTCTACCTATGTACACCGAAATCTCCGAGATTTCTGAACCGATTTGCGTCATTTCTTTTTTAATCGATAGAGGAACTTTGCGACATTGTTTCATAAAAAATTTGGAGTCCAACTCCTCAATCCTGATGCTGCAGGGGATCTGACCAATCCACGCGGGCGAAGCTGCGGGCATCAGCTAGTATTATAATATTGGCATAGAATCAGAAATGATATTCTGTATTCATGGTTTAGGTAGCCTCATCGATTTAATAGATAGGCTTTATAATACGTCCATGGGTAGCCTACCTATTTACAGAATATTATCCTCTAGAAGTAGGGAGCTATGATTTACAAAAACCGGTCAAGTGAGAGTCGGGCTCGAGCTCCGATGATGTAAATCAGTAAGAATCACTTTTGTTATCGAACTGCAAAACTAATTTTGTTTGTAGAGGTTTAATGTTAATTTTATTAATTTGTACAAACATTTTATGACAGCAATTATTTTTAAGAGAGCTATTTAGATTCAATATCCGATTTTGTACATCGTCATATTTATGCTTACATATAAAAAACCGGCCAAGTGCGAGTCAGACTCGCGCGCCGAGGATTCCGTACTCGGGTATTTTTTCCGACATTTTGCACGATAATTCAAATGCTATTAAGCATAAAAATAAATAAAAGTTTGTTTTAGAATGTCTAGATAAAGCCCTTTCATATGATACCCCAGTTGGTATAGTTATCTTGCTTTGAAAATTTATAATACGAATTAATTAGGTATTAGTTAATGAACACATTTTTTTTGTGATGTGACCGGGACAAATTCACGGTTTTCGGTTTTTTTTCTTTAGTTGTGCTATAAGGCCTACCTACCTGCCAAATTTCATCATTTTAGGTCAACGGGAAGTATGCTATACGTTTTCTTGACAGATACGACAGACAGATGGACAAACCGCCAGACAACAAAGTGATCCTAAAAGGGTTCCTTTTTTCCTTAACGGAAACTTTAAGGGTACAGAATCCTAAAAATATGAATCATCAATGCTTTGAATTAAAACCGTGGAACTACGAATTTTATTATGTGAATGCCTTCTATGTAGCCATAGATATGTAAGTATATGTAGCCAGTCTGTTGGCATATTTCGGCTTTGATAATAATTGATTGTATAGAGTTCATATATTGAATAGGTAGGGTAAGAAATAGGTAAGAAATGGGTAAGAAGAAGGAAATTGACAGAGAAACTACCTAAGTACATAAATACAAGTATACTGAGAGGGGAAGGAGAAGGAGTTTCTCATTCTGAAAAGATACTCGTGCCCAGCAAGGGGCCGGCATGGATGGGTTGATAATGATGATGAAATGATATATAGGATTATTCATGTATGGTTTGATGTATGAATGAGAAAATAGGTACCTACCTACTTCATTACCTGCGTGTAGACAGTATGTAGGCACCCTAACGTCATCTCGTCGTCCCGTCGCGGTCCGCTGCAGCATTTTCAAGGCCAGAGCCTACAGTTTCAGACTTCAGTACGGAGGTTTCATTTCAGTAGGCTGCAAGCAGCCGGCGGCGGCGCGCGATGTCACCCGCGCTATGACGGCGCCACGACGAACCGACGACAGTGTCGAATTACTGCCCCTCAAGTCCATGCTAGTGAATAACAACTACAGGGAAGATGAAGCCTACTATCCGCCCGCGCCCACCTTCAACCACAATCCGTCGAGCTCTAACCTGTACGACTACACATTGCTCTCGAAACGCACACCGGCCTCTAAACGGTACGTTCGCCTCTGAATCAATGTTTTGCTATTATTTTTGCAGGTTTTTGCTAATGACCTTTTACGGAATTCCTGAAAAATACATTATGCTTACCTATAATTTTTTATTAAGTAGTTGCTACAGGGAGACTTTTAGCGCAGCTCCATTTTTTCTTTGTTATTGCACTGGGTTTCGTTGATTTGAATCCGAAAATAAAATATTATCTATATGGAAAAAATTTACAGTAACTACTTTTAAATATTTAAACTTTTGCTCATTTTTTTAATATATCATGGTTTACGGTCCTACGATTAGTAACTAGTTAGATCATATTATAAGTTTTGTTCAATATTTTTTTTTAAGTAAATGAACTAGACTGTAGTTTAAAAACTAAGAAAACATCCATTGGGACCTACATAATTAATTGATATAAGTACAATTACTAATTATTATATTAGGTAATATTTCCGACCGGGTTTTTAAAAATAATATAAAAAAATATAAGTGGATTTTTTAAAATAATTTCCTAGTTTACGTCTACATAACTTATATGCAGAATCATAAGTTTTTAGTCCCAGTTTAATTCAGTCTCCCCAGAAGAAAGACAGATCGCTAAATTAACGCGAGTGGGAACAGGGCACGTTTTGCTACATTTAAATACCTTTATCATACAGTTTGCTGCGACCACAGCCAACACCGACACCGCTGCTGACACTGTGCGGGGCGCCGCCCCCGTCCCGGAAGCGCGAGGAGCTTACAGCCCTCGCCAACCTGAGGAAGAAAGTCGCTCCTGCACTGCTGCATCACGCCAGGTACAAACCTTTTCTTAGCTTTAATTATCTTGCATTTTCCTTCGATCTGAGGACACTGCTGCTGATATTGCGCGAGGTGCCGCCACCGACGTCAGGGAGAAGGTTAACTCTGCACTCCTATTCAGTCCTGCACTAGGACAGGTACCAACCTGAAACCTCCTTGTAGTCTTAATAGCCAGTAGTCTCCTTCGCTCTGCGGACAACGCTGCTGACACTGTGCAGGGTGCCCCATGCCGTCCCCGTCCCGAAAGCGAGAGGAACTTACAACTTTCGCCAACATCACTAAGAAGGTCACTCTTGCACTGCTGCACCATGCAAGGTACTAACCTCTTTGTAGCCTCAATAGCCATTAGTGTCCTTCGCCCAGCGGACAACGCTGCTAATGCTGCGCAGGGCACCGTTCCCGTCCCGTAAGCGAGAGGAGCTTACAACTCTCACCAAGCTCACGAAGAAGTTCACCCCTGCACTGCTGCACCATGCCAGGTACCGACCTCTTTGTGACCTCAATAGCTAGCAGTTTCCTTTAATCTGAGGGCACTGCTGCTGATATTGTGTGGAACGCTACTCCAACTCCGAAAGCGAGAGGAGCTTAGGCCCTCGCTAACCTCAGGAAGAAGTTCGCCCCTTCTCTTCTTCACCAGATAGTTACTTCTTTGTAGCCGCAAATGCGGTTGCGGAAAGTGCGTAGTACCTATATAGAGAAAACGTAAAATAAATAAGTATTTAAATGAGTTTGAATTTATGAATTTCGAATATAACCTTCTCTTATTAAATGGCATGTTTGCTTTACGAAATGGTCATTGTATTCGGTTGTAATCGAGCTTAGTCATGAATATGTTTCTTCATAGTAATAATTTAGTATCGTGCTAACCGTTTTCGTGATATAATCAAGAACCATAACGTAATAATACTTTGAACAGGTAAATCTATTAACGTAGCGACTAAGCGCCTGCGATCGACTGATAAAAAGGTCAAGTTTATGAAAGTAAATGTTAAATAAGTAAGAAAATCACGATACGACATTTAAACAAAGCATTTAAGACCGATGCCTTGTGTACGAAATTGCTTTTACTTCAGTGTTTATTCCCAAAATAATAACAGGTTTATTTTAATAATGGGTATTTTTCTCTACGTATATTATTATATACCATAGTAGGTACACAAACTATCGCGCAAAGTTGTTCGTATTGTTCTGTGGGTAAATCATGTCGCAACAGAAAAATTACTGATCGATGTGATGTTTTGCATGGGTACAAAAGATCTAGAGAGTGATCACGTGAAATCGAAGAATTTCCGCGGGATTTTTAAAAGCCGGAAAATACACACGGATGAAATCGCGGGCTTATTTTTTTTCAAAAATGAAATCTCTATTATTTAATTCTGTGACCGCCCAGCGCACCGCCTACAGAAATAAATAATAGAGATTAATTGCATAATAGAAATTAATTATTGCATAATAGAGATGCGGCGCCTGTCGTATCTTCGTAGCGATGAGCTACGCGGAGGCCGTAGCAGACGTAGCAGGGCCGCTAAAGTATTTTCGACACTACACTTTACAGAGAGAGCGATAGTGACAGTTGAGACTACAGGTTTTTTTAAATAGGAAAAATATTAATCCATTACTAACATTAAATAAATGAGAAAGTGTGTCTGTCTGTTTGCATTTCCAATGCTGCGTCGACCATTCATTTAACCAATGTTGAGGGGTAGAGATAAGTATAGCTTGTATCCCAGGGACGGATTCCATATTAAACGGATGAAGGGCAGGTATCTATTTGCTACTGAGATCCTGGCGTCGGACTACTTTTTATCCCGGAAAATCAAATAGTTCCAGCGGGTTGAAATAAAATCTAGAACCGAGGCGTTTTCACATTTTACACAGAATATCGTTACCAGTGTTACCACCCTGGGTAATATTTATTGTTGAGCAAAAAATATGATCATTCCTCATCCCCTCAGCCCTTATCACACTATTAAACACCAAACACGCATGCCACCCACGCGGATGGAAAGGGTATAAGCAAGAATTTCTAAGGGCCAACGCACACAGACAGAGCAGAGTCGAGCAAATTCAGTTTTAGTTACGATTAGTCGATAACGCACAAGCACATGGTTTGAATTGGTGTACCTGCTGAAATAAAACAGGGAAGATGCGTAGCGTGCATAGGTGGCCGCACATTCCACCCCTGTGACAAAGTAATTTATAAGCCTAAATTTGCTTTGTTATCAAAAAAGATGCCCCCTTCGGCTTCACTCAACTCTGCCAGTGTGCTTTGTGCGTTATGGGTACAAGTCAACATTCTATTTCTTCACTCGTTTTAATAGAGTTCCCATGCAAATAGGGTGACCATATATTATTTCCTGAACTTTCCTCACATATTTTAGGTTCTCATAATCAGGTTTTTCAGCGTTTGTTAAAATGTTCAAATACTATAAGCTTATTTAAGATTGTAAGGTAAAATTGGAAGCGGTAAAATAATACCAACATGAAAAAATGAAATGTATGTATTTCATATAGCACAACTTATATCACTTATGATTACCTTACGGCCGCCGGAAAGCAGATTCTACTGAGAAGAACCGGAAAGAAACTCAGCAGTAACTCTTTTTTAGAAAACAAAATATAACCACATGTAGATAAACGATACCGACCTAACTACATAAGTGATGTACTGTACTACTAAGTACTATCTACCAATTACACTAAGTTATGGGCTGCTGAATACGAAACCGATATTTATATCGTGCAATTTAAAAAAAAAATACAATTGTATTATAAATAACGTGGACTTAATAAATGTTGTATCTTATTTTGTTTTCTCCTGCTGTTAAATTACTTTGGTATACTTAAGTACCTACTTGTCCGACGAAAGTTAGAAGGCTGGTAAACCTACACAAATTATACAACGTTTACCCACATCTAATAGCTATTCAAGTGAACAGAATTAAGCTTTTTTATACAACGTAATAGTAACTTAAATAAAGATTGAGATCTTTTCAGTGGTTAAAACTAACTTTTAAAATATTTCCATTACGTCTCACTTTCATAACCCACAGCCTAGTAACAGACTGAAGAGCTGTAAGTTTGATTTAATAAGAATAAGTAATATCAAAAGAAGGTAATCTATATTCCATGTAACACAGTCTAAAGATGGTCTATTTAAGTAACTTTTTATTTTAGGAGGACTTCAAGAAACAACAATGACAATTCAAACAAGGAAGACAATGAACCAGAACAACTTGACAACAGACCCAAGCTTTTACAAAGGGTAAGTATATATTTTAGTTTAGATGCACCGTCATCAGTAATTTATCTATCGTTTCAAAAACTACTATACAAGTAGCTACTGGTAGCTACTTGTATAGTAGTTTTAAAGGAGTTAGTCTCCATAAGTATGACGATTTACTAAATAAGATATTGAATCTAAATAGCTCTCTTAAAAATAATTGCTGTCATTTAATGAACATGTTTGAACAAATACATTTTGTGTAAAAAATATATTTTACGAATACAATGAATGACTTTATGAATTTAAAACGTGGATTCACATCGCTCATACAAACTTACCTTGATGCAGTATTCGCGTGCAAACTTACCTTGTTCCGTTCCTACTTGTGCCTTCTTTGAGCGTGCCCTTGTTATTTAGAAACGGTGTCGTAAATAGGGACGCATCCTTGACCCAATAAATGTGACCTTCGCACTTGGAATCCCTCGTACAGCCCTTAATGTGAAAACAGGGGGGCTTAAATCGGATAAAGGCAAGGGGCTGAAAATTTCGATTGAGCTTACGTTTCCTTCCTTTGATACGTGTTAACAGGGCTCGTGGTAATAAGGTCAGGGTCGGATATGTAAGTATGTATAATTACTTTTCCCTTAGTTAGCTTAATTTAAGATAAACAAGTCGCAGAAACTTTCTTAGAGAAACACGCAAGCGATGCGATTCTTCCGGTGCTTTAGGTCTTCAGAGTTTTTTTCAGGTTTTCTCTGGTGTCATGGTTTCATTGTTAGTTTTCAGTAATTAGGTCGTATGGGCCGGGTATAGTGCGCCTCGAATACTTACGCATTTCAGCGAGAAGCCAAAAACTAAAGAACTAAACTGACTCTGAACACGTGTATGCCTACACGTGTTCAGGGTCATATATACTCGTATATTTGGTTACTAGCTGTGCCCGCGACTTCGTTCGCGTGGAATAGTGACTTTTCGGGCAGCATATACTCTGTACGTTAAAAATGTTCGCCGTGATTCTTTAAATTGATAAACTTTTTTATTTATGAACCGATTGACATGAAATAAACACTAAATATTAAGTGAAGCTTACTACAATATATTAGTGAAAACCGTATCTAAATCGAATAAGCCGTTTTTGATATTAGCGTGCACAAACACACAGACAAACAGACAAAAAAATTAATTACAATTTCGGGTTCGGCATCGATATAATAACAACCCCTGCTACTTTTTTTTTATATATTTCCATTGTAGGTACAGACACCACTTTTCTACAATTTTATTATATGTACATAGATTATAGGCACAGGGAAATATAAAAATGTTATGATTGACACTTTGTCCAGTACATACTAATATAATAATTTATTTCGCTAAGGTAAAGTGGTACAGTAGAATTATTAGGTTGAGTGAGCTTCTCATGGCTAAAATAAGTTATAAACTCGAATTATAGGCATCTAATCTTCCTTTACAAACTTCGGCTATAAATCTACGCAAAACACTTTAAATTTTGGGAATGTTGTTCTAATATCTCTCTCCAAAATTTAGCCCGGGCATTTGCAAATAACTATGCACAAAATTTTATCCATTCAAAATTGAGCCCGGCCACCCTCTAAATACCGAGCTATTGAGGGAAAGCTGTTCAAACACGGCGTAGTTGCCAGCAAACAAGTTTCTTTTCATAATCCACTTCCATAAAGCCGTTTCTATTTATATAGAGTGCCAGCCTTATCTTCACGCTGATATAGCCAGCGGAAATACATTCCTAGTAAGCCTCGAATAGGTTTTCACGATTATTCATATATTCTTTCAATGGATTTCTGAATAGGTATGTACTTCAGAAGGTAGGTAGGTAGGTTTCAGGGTAGGTAAGTGGGTAGAGATGACAATTATCTACTCGCTGAACCACAGAGTACTTTGTTAATATGTTGAACTTAATTATTTTCCGCAACTGAAGTGTTTTCTCTTGAAATATTGAGCTCTCATTTTGACATCACTAATAATAATTTATGTATTATTAATATCTCAGAATGTGGCTCTCTTCTAAAGCTGCGTACAGACCGGCCCAACGAACGCCCTACGATGGATATTTATCGTTCGCTAGCGTTGGCTTCCGCACGCTCGTTGGAGTTTGTTAATACGTCCAAATACATTTAGTGCTCGAACGAACGTTCGTTGGCACTTGATTCCGGTTCTTTTCTCTTTCATTCGCAATTTAATCATGGACGACGACGACATCATTATAATTGCTAGTTTTATATACCAAAACGAGTTAGCAAGAACAAGAAAAAATAAACGATAAGAAATATCCAAGTAATTATCAAATTGGACGTCTACACGCTACGCACTCTTGCTTCAACTGAGCGTTCGTTCGTTGGCCTTCGGCGACCGTCCAAACAGAGTTCGATCAAATAGCTCGATTTCTTTGATGTTACCGCCACGCTTCGGATCGCCGGCGCACGCCAACGAGCGATCGTTGGCATTCGCTTAGCCGTACAGATTGCAGCAACGAAGGTCAACGAAACCCGTTCGTTGGCGTTCGTTTGGCCAGTCTGTACGCAGCATTAAATGAATGATTAATGTTATCATAAACTAGCTGTTGTGGCCCGCGACTTCGTCCGCATCCCGCGGGAACTGTCTTTTCTCGCGGATTTTTCAAAAAAAACTTTCATTAAACCTTTTCCTAACAATTACAAATACAACAAAAAAGAATTATTCAATTTGGTCCGGCCGTTCTCAAAGTGTTAATTTTTAGGGTTCCGTAATCTACAAAGGGTAAAAACGGAGCCCTATTAATGTCAGTCTGCTGTGTGACTGTATTCTGTCCGTCTGTCTGTCTGTCCGCGTGTCACAGATCACTAGCTCGTAGACAAAATGAGTTACAAACCTGAAAATTTGGTATTTGTAGAACATTGGCCCAGAACCAAATATTGAATTAGTAAATTATTTTTAGGGGGGCCGATATATATGAAAAAGGAGCTGAAAATAAATATTTTAGCATGTGGGACACACCTATCTTCACGCAGCTATTGCCAGTTCAATACAACTGCCGTTCATACTCTCTTTTTAAAGGTTAAAATGCCGCATATAAAAGCGAATACAAAATATACCTACTAATGTTGCATTTTCAAATTTAAATTACTAATTATAATAATACTATAATAAGCTCGCGTGATGCTTGACGCAAAAGGTCAAAAAGCATACGCTTTTGTTCTTCTAGGTAGGTTAGTTGAAAAATTATATTTGTGATTATATTTAAATAGAGTAACTAAAATTCCCATTTTAATTGTAGTTATCCACTATTTAGCATAGAAACCTACTGGCATTAAACTTTTAATACTTTTACTTAGTATTCCATAGTTTGTCTGCTGACCTTTGGTAGACTTAGGTAACTATATGTATTGATATTTTGATGGAATCTGTACAAAGCAGACAAATTCACGGGCAAAAACCTAGTCCTTCAAAAACAATTTACTTATTTAAAAGCTTAATGCAGATACGACTATATTAATATCAAGCTTCCTACACGAGCGATTTGGATTTTGAAGAATTTCCTTTGTTTGGAGAATATAAGGCATGCTTGACATTTCAGCGGTTTTAATACAGCTCTTAATTCAAAGGGCAGCCTCATTAACATGACTCTACATTCAAAACTAGGTTCTATACTAACTACATATTTGATATGAATTTTATTACCTGTGGGTTTGCAAGCGCGTACAAATCGATTTTACGGCATATCCTAGATTTGACCTACAATGTAAACTTTCACAAATATTTTACCTACGTAATTTTTAGGGTTCCGTGCACTTAGGGTGCCAACGGGACCCCATTACTGAGCTTCCACTGTCCGTCGTATCGTATTCGGTAGAGAGTTGAAATTTTCAGTGTGTATTTCTATAGCCGCTATATCAACAAATAGTAGGTAAAAACAAAATGACCGCCATAAAAATTAAAAATAAAATAAAAAGTATAGTTAGGTAATAGTGTCGTTTTGTACATTTGGGACGGAACCCTCAGTGTGCGAGTCCAACTCGCACTTGACCGTTTTTTTTAAATAGTGATTTCTGTGGACTTCAGTCTTCTTAAAAGACTCAAACGACGCAACGCGAAGAAACTCGTGATGCATTGCAAAGACTTTTTAAACAAAGGAAAGCTACCAACCTACACCAGCCTTTGAGGTTCAGCCTTTGAAGTTAAAGTTCAAACTAACTTTGTGTGTTGGATCCTTTATCAATGAAAATGCGAACATTTTGCAGCATCTAATCAAGTTGTAGCGCCAGATACATTCCTAATTACTTTGACCTCGTCTCGTATTGGATGCAATGAGATTTTCCATTTTGTCAGTATTGATAGAAATCAAGCGTTGACACTTAAGAGGAAAACCTATGCGAATGACATTGACGATTTCCCCTTCAAACTAGCAATTTCGACATGTCATGACCCTCTATTGACAATTAATCAAGCAGACATTTCAATCTGCGAAATTTACGCGGACTTTTAGTATTTTGACGTAGGAGGGTAAAAGATCCAGTAAATGAATGACTACCCTGACTTTGACCTAAAATTAAGATATATGAGAATCGTTCTATATATAATTTTTATATTTTTTTTTATCTGTGTCTATACACAGTAGGTATACACTCTTAAATTATTTAAATATCAAAAACGCAAAAAAATGCGTGGTATTAATTATTATAAATTATTTTATTTAACAAAAGGATAAATTGCCAGTAAATGAACTGGGAATTTCAGTGAATGAACAAACTCTATCTAGTGCATAAACTCTCGATTCCTATTAATAAATTCTTAAGTATATTTTCGGCTTGGAATTTAAAAAAAATGTCAGATTTTCAGTTTTTGACTTATTGTATATTTTTTTCTACATTTTGCGCGATAAATCAAAAACTCTTTTACATAATAATAATAAATAAAACCTGTTTTAGAATGTATAATAGAGCCCTTTCATATGATATTATCCCCTTTGGTATAGTTATCTTAGTTTGAAAGTCACCTAAATTTTCTGGAAAACAGTCCAAA
This sequence comes from Maniola jurtina, assembly GCF_905333055.1. Classification (NCBI taxonomy): domain Eukaryota; kingdom Metazoa; phylum Arthropoda; class Insecta; order Lepidoptera; family Nymphalidae; genus Maniola; species Maniola jurtina. The sequence continues at coordinate 11,578,479 of NC_060032.1, forward strand.
TGACTACAGAGAAAATGAAACTTAACGCTCTTGTTGCATCCAAGTCGCTGGAAGTGCAACATCAGCTACTGAATGTGTTAAGAGTAGTGAGAATAATATACCGTAACACAAGTGTCTGATGTTATCAGATTTGTTCCTTTGAGCCACATGTTCTGATGCTTTTTAGACAATCTAAGATCTCTCATTAAGTGATCCAAATAATTTTGATTGAATGGTCTAAGTTGAGATGTAAAAAAGTCACTACATCGTCACTACCTTCTGAAAGTTCTTGAAATGGTAGATTAGAGGTACTGAGTTGGGGCTGAGGTACAGATTTATCACCAGAAGTCAGAATCGTTCAAATTGCAGACTGCAAGTTACAATAGAGCCGCTTGGAACAATTTTTTTTGCTGTTTCTTCTGGTAATATTCACAACGCAGAAATAATAATCATCATGGTGTTTAGATGGTTCGCGCCAAATTATAACATTTTTTTTTAGTAAAAGTAGTTAACTATTCTTATTTGCTCATAAACGCAACGAGGAAATACAGCTTCCACATATAAAAATTGGAGTCCAGGCCTTGCTGTTAGCTGCTAATGGGTTCTCAAAGTAGCCCGAGTATGCTTGTTTTACTGGGCACAAAAGGAAAGAATGAAAGGAGCTTACCCAGTACATCTTAAAAGATCCGTTATAGATACATGCATCCTGCCATGCCTTACCTATGCCAGCCAAACATGGGTCCAGACAAAGAATATAAAAAAAAATAGTGACTTGCTAAAGGGCGATGGCAAGGTGCATAAATTAAGCAAAAAATATTCAAAGTGAGAATTGAAGACATAAGAAAAAAGACAAAGCCTACAGACACCTTGAGACATGCCCTAAAACTGAAATGCAAATGGTCATATTGTATCGATTTTTACAGATGAAAGAAGAACAGGTAGGTAGACCGAAGACGCGTTGGTCTAATGCTATTGTGCAAATCGCGAGAGAAAATTAGCTTGATAGTACCAAAGATAGAGAGAAATGGGGATACCCAAGAGGGATCCATATCCAAGAAAGAAGAATACCAGAATAAATATAAAAAAAATTCAAAAGAAAAATAAAACCGACTTCAAAATCACAAACACTAAAAAGTAAAAAATAATTTAAGTTATTGTGGTTTTTGAAGTCGGTTTTATTTTTCTTTTGAAAATTTTTTATTTCAAAATTTTTAGTGGCCCCACTGTACTATAATAATGTGCCATGCCCAGCTAAAACCCTACTGTTTACTAAGCAATTACACTGATCGCGAGCAATTTGCTCTTATCCATTGAGGAGTTCTGTTCTCCATGTCAGAAGATATTCATCAGAACTTCATCAAATTTATATGGGACCACCTGCAAAGTATACCTAGCTTTTCAAAAAAAAAAAATCCAAATCGGTCCAGGCGTCTTTGAGCAATCGGTGAACATACATTAAAAAAAAAATTGAATTTGCTCTTATCCATTGAGGAGTTCTGTTCTCCATCTTCAAAGATATTCATCAGATCTTTACCTTTATATGGGACCACTTGCAAAGTATACCCTATCAAACAAAAAAAAATCCAAATCGGTCCAGGCGTCTTTGAGTAATCGGGGAACATACATAAAAAAAAAGATACCGACGAATTCAGAACCTCTTCCTTTTTTTAAAGTCGGTTAAAAATATACTAAGATTTACTAACATGGTGTTATACCACAGAGTAGCAAACAGAGGCAAAATTTATAAGTATTTTGGTAGGGTTGGCACTGGAGGATACAATTTAATTAACAATAGTTATTTGTTCAACAAGATGGTAAAGTTTGTTTTTGTTGTGATTGCCTAGTTTAAATATCGATCTTTAAATATCGATCGATAGATCTAAATATCGATTTTGAACGAAATCAGTCAATTTAGAAAGAATTATAAATGGTGCCAACTTTTTTAAATTTTGGTTACAGTTTCCTATTTTGTGATCCCAGGGAGGTCTAAATATCGATTTTGAACGAAATCGGTCAATTAACAAAGAATTTCAAAATGGCGTCGACTTTTTTAAATTTTGGTAACAGTTTCTTATTTCGTGATCCCAGGGAGCTCTAAATATCGATTTTGAACGAAATCGGTCAATTAACAAAGAATTTCAAAATGGCGTCAACTTTTTTAAATTTTGGTAACAGTTTCTTATTTCGTGATCCCAGGGAGCTCTAAATATCGATTTTGAACGAAATCGGTCAATTAACAAAGAATTTCAAAATGGCGTCGACTTTTTTAAATTTTGGTAACAGTTTCTTATTTCGTGATCCCAGGGAGCTCTAAATATCGATTTTGAACGAAATCGGTCAATTTACAAAGAATTTCAAAATGGCGTCGACTTTTTTAAATTTTGGTAACAGTTTCTTATTTTGTGATCCCAGGGAGCTCTAAATATCGATTTTGAACGAAATCGGTCAATTAACAAAGAATTTCAAAATGGCGTCGATTTTTTTAAATTTGGTAACAATATCCTGTTTTGTGATCCTAGGGATCCTCAGATATTGATTTTGAACAAAATCTATGACAGTTCAAGAAAATAGATTTTAAACACTATTTAAATTATTATCATTAACATTAAATTAAATGAAAACACGACGCGCGACGTGTACTGCAGCCCCTGAGCTTGAGCACAGGCCGAGCCGGTATAAACCGATTTCTCTCCGTACGCGACGTAGCGCCTGTGCTCACGCACACACGCGCCTCAAGCTTGTAGTAGTGTACCTATCGTAGCGCGCTTGTATGAAGCTTTGACTCTGTTCGCTACTCATGTGGTTATACAACGCAATACCACACTAACAAACACTCGTACAAACATACAGACAAGTATATACTCACACACACTCACACACACACATGGACGCACGCACACGCACTTTTGAACGGTTTGAACGGAACACGGTTTTGAAATTGAAATTGAAAAAAGTGTAAGAATTTGTAAGAAAATATTTAAAAAAGGTATATCAGCCGGTTTTTTATTCCAGCTCTTAATACATGTAATAACGTCCAATCTGTTCATTTACTTGAGCCTTTACCCTAGTACCTAATTATATCGACCGCCCCATATCAAAACAAAGTAAAAGTCATTTTTCCGAAAATCGTTTTATGTCATAAGCCTAACTTTCATAGTATGTCCCGTTGTATTGTAAGGACACCCACATTAAAGTAAAATTAAAAGCTAGTAAGTCGCTTTGACCATTTTAAAACATAGTAAGTCTATGAACTGGCTAGGTTTTTTATAGATTAATGCGCCTTACTAAGTTTTTCAAAGGAATTAGATTAAATAAAATAAATATCACCCATTATCTAAATACCATGTCAAAACAGTAAATACTTAATGATGCATTAAAACTTAAAAGTAAGATAGGAAAAGTCAATGACCTCTACATGTCAACTGTTAAATATGGTTTGCAAGGGAAATACTTTGCATACTTACATAATGTTTTTAGGGTTGCATATCTCAAAAGGAAACACGGGACCCTTATAGGATCACTTTGTTGTCTGTCTTTCTGTCCGTCTGTCCGTCTGTCGTGTCTGTCAAGAAAACCGATAGGGTATTTCCCGTTAACCTAGAATTATGGGCAGGTAGATAGGTCTCAACTCTCATAGCCCAAGTAAAGGAATAAATCCGAGAACAAATTTCGTGATACTAGATCAACGGGAAGTACTGTATAGGTTTTCTTGACGGACGGACGGACAAATGGACAGACAACAAAGTGATCCTTTAAGAGCTCCGTTTTTCATTTTGAGGTACGGAACCCTAAAAAAGAAAGTGATGCACATCTAATGAATAAATGTGTAGGCCAGTCTTCACACTAAAATATTTAAACCCCTTTAATTTAAAAACTGTCATAGCCTAGTGGTTAGAACGTCCGCCTCCTAATCGAAGGTCGGGGGTTCGATCCTGGAATCACGCACTACTAACTTTTCAGTTATGTGCGTTTTAAGCAATTTAATATTGTATATCAAATCTTTGAAAAGAGCAACCGCCGAGTTTCTTGTTGAAGACTACGGCCTAAACTTCTCTTGAATTTAAACCACTTACTAGGTTTTGATCTGAGAAAGAAATTTGACATTAATTGACAAAATTGAGAGACCTAAGCTTGTATAAGAACACAGAAGTGTCATAATTCGTGTTCACTTTGCCTAACGTCTCTCGGAGAGCAGAGAGAGATTTAAACTGTTTCTTATAATTATTGGCCATATTTCAAATGCGAAAGTGTGTTTGTTGGTTTAATATTCAATCACGCTGCAACGGAGCAACCAGTCGACGTGGTTTTTTGCATGGATACATTTAAAGACCTTGAGAGTGACATCTCTCTCCGCATCGTATTCTTTATTGCTGAGGGTTGTGACCTCTTTCCATTATTCCTACATCTAATGGTAGGTTTTCTTGGGATGCGATGAGTTCAAAGAGCCTACGGAACTCGACTAGAAAAACGAGATTTTGACTCTTAGGTTTAACGGTTATGAATTAGTTATTATTATCAGTGATAAAATTGATTAGGGCTGCCAGGTAAAATGACATTTATCTCGGAAAATCAAAGAGTTTCCACGAGATTTTTTCCAAGTTTTCGCTACTAAGTACATATATTATGAAGAGGATAGGTTTGTTTGTTTGTTATCGATAAACTCTGAAACTACTGAACTACTTGCACTAAAGACATAATCATCAACATCAACCGACAGACGTCCACAGTGAACATAGGTCTTTAATAGGGTCTTCCACATGCTACGGGTTTGCGCCGTCTGAATCTTTGCGCTTGCGCTTGACGACAATCATGCTTTAAAGAAAGCAATGATGAGGTCCAAGTTGGAGCACGCTTACCTGGAAGATGCCTATTCACTCTTGGCTTGCAGGTATCTATGGTATATATGGCAGGAAACACGGCCGCAGAAATGGCGTTCCAACCTTTAGGCTCTCCCCATTGCCCGCAGCATGAATCTGAGCTTCCTTATGATGGTTATATTATGTACATATAATATCTCATAAGAAATCTCTAACACACAATCCAGCTAAGTAGGTCCAATTTCAAAAAAAGCTAGCTAGCCGACAAATCTAACTCAGTTAGGCAGCCTTCGGGAACCTTCGAGATGTCTCTCGTCCAAAATTCCTCAATGCTTGAAGACCAGTCTTTGAATAGTGCATGATGTCAGTGATGAAAAATGGATCCGAAATATAGGTCTTTTTTTGTACACAGGAAATGCCTGACGCATACCCCTCCGTCATGTGGGACTTACACCAAACTTGCACTACTACGAAATCCATTTCGGAACACGGCGCCCGAAACGAGGCGCGCTATCTCCTAAAAAACATAGGTATAATACCTATTTAGAACACTTACTATCTGTCATCATAATCTATGACAACCTCCGAGTATTTACCTGGTAAAACCGTAACTTTCGAATAAATTTTAGTATATAAGCAGGCTTCATTTAGAAATGAAAAAATCCCTATTTTATTTTTCAACGATTATAAACACAACTTTCATTCAAAAATAATAAGCTTAAATTCATTTTAAATAATATTTTGCGACGAAATGACGCGCACAGTCCTTCCGCCATGACAGTCCAGTGGACACTGAATTCCATAGAGCGCCTGCAAGAAAATAAATAGCACAGGAAGTTTTTTGGTTAGTTTTAGATTATTTAAGAAACGAAAAACATTTAGTGTAAAACTAACAGTTAAAATTGATTGCTAAACCTAAACATATCATTTTCTGGAGGTTGGCTTCAAAGTATCAAGATGTTAAAGAAAACTTTTACAGAACAAGTTGCGAACAGCAATGTTTTCAACTTGGTTTTTTTTTTATTGGGATAATGTATACTAAATAAAAAGAGGCTCTTATAATCTTCACAAACTGAAGTTTTTAATTGCATGTATTTAATAGCTGTTAATGCTTTAGAAAAATAAACAATTTACTTCAAAGTACAGCATTTTTGCGATTTGTCAAATAGTAATTACCTAAACACTTTAACCTCATAGTTACATAAATACAAGGTCCTTGATTTAAAGTTGAACGTTATGCGTTCATTATCATGATGTTTTATGTTTTTTATATCCATTTTTAGCGCTGGATGTAGCCAAATTTGATCTTTAAAGCAAGGTGGTTAAATACCATTTTACTTTGATGCTAAAAGGGTTCGACGCTCGAATTCTATAAACTGTCGGGATGTAAAATATATCTACTAACCCTACAGTAGGTAGGTACTTTGCGAATCGCAGGCGGGGGCGACGGAAACGGCAGAATCCGTCGAGCGGCCTAAATGTTCCTCATACAATGAAGTGTTCTACATCTTGTTGAGTTCATTTGTAGAGTAATAACGAGCATATGAATACAGTTTATAGCAGCAAAAGCTTATCAGAACTGAAACTACTACGAAATCTTGCCAAAACCTCACCGAAAGCTCACTGAAACCTCTCCGAGACCGCACCCAAGTCCCAAACCTCATCAAAAGCTCATCGAAAGCTCATCGAAATCTCATCAAAATCTTACTGAAACCACACCGAAACCGCACCGATTTTTCTTTTTATATATTTATAGACTAGCTGATGCCTGCGATTTCGTCCACGTAGATTTAGGTTTCTAAAATCCTGTGGACTATACCTTCCTCTGGAATCACTCTATCTATTGGCACAGCCTTGAAATATATCGTTAAACTGTGCTATTGGTGACAACCGCATTAAAATTCGTTGCGTAGTTTAAAGATCTAAGCGTACATAGCATTACATACAGACAGCGGGAAGAGACTTCTTTCCAAGCTATTTCTTTGCAAGCTCTCGTAACTTGGAAAGAAATAGCTTGGAAAAAAGTCGCAAGCGTGGATGAGTGACTCGCACTTCGGCCAAGTTAGAGGTGTGTGTCTGGGATCAAACCCCTGACCTTCCAAATAGGATCGAGGCGGACATCTTAACTACTGGGCTATCACGGCCCATTTAGACTGAGATTGACGACCTCCCTGGCGCAGTGGTAAGCGCTGTGGTTTTATTAGCGGGAGGTCCCGGGTTCGATTCCCGGCAGGGGTTTGGAATATTATAATTTATCTGGTCTGGTCTGGTGGAAACCTTCGGCCCTACCGGCAAAGCCGTGCCTCCAAGTGATTTATCGTTTCGGTACGATGCCGTGTAGAAACCAAAGGGGTATGGATTTAATAAAAACTGCCTTTGCCCTTCTAGGTTAGCCCGTTTCCATCTTCGACTGCATCATCACTTACCACCATATGAGATTGCAGTCAAGGGCTAACTTGTTACGAATAAAAAAAAAAAGATATTTGCACATGGTCGCTCAAGCACTTTGGATGCAAATGATAGGCGGCTTAGTTTCAAGGCTGGGGGTGGCTGGGGCTCATTACTGGAATTTATCGGCTCCGCGCTGTCCGCACGCCAACGCTGAATTGCTGTTACATAAAACCAAACAATTTATGCGTTTAGTCCAACTAAAATTAATCTTTTCAAAGGCGAGTTGGTAGGTATATATGAGATATAAGTAGCTGTATAGTACGCGACAGGTCGAGATAGCAATCAGGGTATGAGGCGGAGGGACGCCCGCACATCCGCACGTCACCCGCGATATTCCGCACCGAGTTACTGTGGGGGCTGTGCGGGTGTGCGCAGTGTCCCCACCCGATTGCCGTCTCGACTTGTCGCGTACTATTACATTATCTCTATGCTATACATTATAACAAACAGATGAAGTCACAAGCAAAAGCTAGTGTAACATTAAATCAGCTTGTATGATACTTCCAGTTTTTAACCTACTTCCAAAAAGAGGTGGTTCTCAATTCGGTCCGACAGACACACATACAAACCTCTGTTTGTATGTGACGTGTCTGTCGGAGAGTCAGACATGCAGCTATACAGACAGATAGGCAGATATTGAATAGGTATACTTTCGGAGTTGTAATAGGTACATACTCGTAGGTACTAATAAGGATTACGTAAGCAACAGTTTAATAAGTCTACAAGAAATTATCCGATACAGTTATTTTTAGAAACCTTTAATGAAATAGAGATGATTTATATAAGTTTTCAAGTAGAAAATCTGGCGCAGCTCCAAACCTATCTAACTCAGCTCACTGCTTCTTATTGATTTAAACTTTTAACTTGAAAATAGAACGTCTATAACTTAGATCGTGGAATCGAACCCACTTATAGGTAGGTATTTAATTGCATCTTATTAATTCAGAATTACTTAGTTATACTTGACTAGCATTATATATGCCCGCGACCTCGTCCACGTGGACTTCACAAATTTCAAACCCCCATTTTACATCCTTAGAGGTAAGAACTTTTAGAAATTGTTTCTTAACGGATGTCACATATAGCTACGAGTAACTGCCCATCCAATAGTTTGATCTGTGCATTGATAGATCAGTCAGTCAGTTAAGAATATTGAGATGTAGGGGTTTAATATAGGGCTATAATGCGTATTTCAACGTTTTTAAATTCCCAGCGGTTCGAGCGTCCTCTGAGATCAAAAGTGAAAGGGATATTTTTAGACTAGCTGATGCCCGCGACTTCGTTCGCGTGGATGTAGTTTTTTTAAAATCCCGTGGGAACCCTTTGATCCGGGACAACAAGTAGCCTATACGTGATAATCCAGGGTATAATCTATCTCCAATCCTAGCCAAATCTGTCCAGTAGTTTTTGCGTGCAGGAGTAACAAACATACACACACACATAGGTACACACATACACACAAACTTTCGCCATTATAATATTAGTTTGATAACAATTAACATTTAGCTTTAGAACTTACTTCAGGATAGCTTTGAGTCTCCTCGGTGTTTTGTTTACAGTATTCTCAATTATTATTACCTCAACGTATTATAATTTTTTATTTAATATCACCACTTTACAAAATATTGTATGGTGTGTAAAAGTATGTATGGATAAGTTCATAATTTTGTCAGGTGCTCCAAAGTAGGCCAGTGAGCATGGTGGTGCAGTGGAGCGAGGTGCGCACGGCGTGGCAGGACAGCGACTTCATCACGGAGTGCCTGTGCTGGCACAACGTGTACCGACAAAGACACGGAGCACCGCAGCTGTATATGGCGCCTGAGGTACACGCCACTACCTACCATTTGATTTCATCATCATCATGCATGCACGGACCCCCTTCAGAATGATTGGTTAGTCTGCCACGCAGACCTATGAGAAGATTGGCAAACTTCATATATATCTTTGAGAACATTATGGAGAATTCAGGCATGGTTTCCTAACGATGTTTTCCGTTAAAGCAAGCGATATTTGATTGCTTACAACGCACATGACTCCGAAAAGTTAGAGGTGGCGTGCACCGACTCGAACCCCGACCTCCCGAATCGTCTTAACTGCTAGGCTATCGCCGCTGTGCATTTTGGTTAACAAGTGTAAATTAAAAATTTATAAGTGAAGGTTACATTAATAAACTGTTGTCAGGATCAATATCATAGGACAAAATAATATGTATGTAAATATGTAATATCAATTGGAGACCGAGATCCGTAACCCGTTTTCAATACTGATAGCTGCTGACTAGCTAACAGCTAACAGCTGATAGGTACTCCTCAACCGGTTGAACAGATTTTCATCGAACGCGCCTAAGAACCATATCAATCAAATAGAAAAACTTGAGAGTTGAGAGTAATATATATATTATGGCATCAGGATATAATCAATCCAAGTCATTCATACATGGGATCGCAGATACAACTAGACCTTTTTCGTTCGCACATATACTTGTAATTAAGTCTTTAGAATATTAATTCCGATCTTTGAATTTTGATCGCGGTTCGTGCAATTTGAATCTGGATTAATTACTGTGCTGTGTACGACTCGGACAAAATGTTACAGCTATCATATTCCACAGCTCTGCGACTACGCCCAAGCGTGGGCCAACCACCTGGCACACACGAACAAGTTCCACTACAGGAACGACCGCGACGTGGGACAGAACCTCTACCAGCGACCCGTCAGCGACATACAGCCAGACGTTACCGGTAAACCACAGTTTGTTAATCTTATTAGGGTTCTGTACCTCATCATTATCGTCAGTATCAACCGATAGAAGTTCATTGCTGGGACATAGGTCTATTGTAGGGAGTTCCTAATGCCACGGCTTGCGCCGCCTGAATCCAGCGTTTATTCGCGACCCGTTTGATGTCGTCTGTCATGGGGGGTATACCAACTTTGTAGGAGAATTTAAATGCTCTTATTATTTGTAAAGACGACTGTCCTCAAGCGTGAAATAGACTAGCGATAAAAGTACAGACTCTATATGAAAATTCGATCTATTTTTTTAATTAATTTGTTTTAATACATTTAAGTTTAATTTTAATTTAATTAAGTAAGTTTTAATACATTTATAAAATAACTGCTATAATTTTCAGGCCAAGAGGTTTCATCGTATTGGTACGCCGCGGTCCGCCAGTACAGATTCTTCAAGGAGCCAGACGTTCTACACGCGAATGTCAACGCAGGTATGATTTCAATAAAGAGGAGTTTATTCGTAGTGCGCTCCGTACAAATGTAGTTTAGCCCTCATTTTAATACTAAATAATCAAACTCAAAGAAATTTTGACACGTTCCAGAAACTAATATCTATGTTTATAGTCAGTCGGATTTTCGTAAACATATCTTCATCGATTGTGTAGATTTGATAGATACAGGCGAGTTAAAAAGTACAATTCTGATGCTAAACATGTTTCTATTAAAATGCCAGATTACTATTTTCTGTCCCTCGAAATAACTAAAAATGGAGATCACCAATTTCCCGTTACTATATTGTACGAGAATCGGGATAACATTCTTGTACCTACTGATTCCTTTCAGGTCACTTCACACAAATGGTGTGGGTAGCGACCCGCTTCTTCGGCGTAGGCAAGGCGCGCTCCCGCGCCGGCAAGGTTATCGTGGTGGCCAACTACTCTCCGCCAGGCAACATCTCCGGACAATTCGACACCAACGTGCTTCCCCCGCTTCCGGAAAACTTCCCGGACATACAGCCGGAACAGTGACGACAGTTTTCCATACGTGGCAGGCGGCTTAAGATCGATGCCACGTACTGCAGAAAGTAGACGGGACATTTTTTTTGGTATGCCACATGACATAAATGTGTCACGTTAGTACAGTTTGTTTTAGAGTTGTTGGGTAATATTATTAGGTTATAGACGATTAAATACCGGCGTACAGTTCGACACCAATGTGCTTCCCCCGCTTCCGGAAAACTTCCCGGACATACAGCCGGAACAGTGACGACAGTTTTCCATACGTGGCAGGCGGCTTAAGATCGATGCCACGTACTGCAGAAAGTAGACGGGACATTTTTTTTGGTATGCCACATGACATAAATGTGTCACGTTAGTACAGTTTGTTTTAGAGTTGTTGGGTAATATTATTAGGTTATAGACGATTAAATACCGGCGTACAGTTCGACACCAATGTGCTTCCCCCGCTTCCGGAAAACTTCCCGGACATACAGCCGGAACAGTGACGACAGTTTTCCATACGTGGCAGGCGGCTTAAACAAATGACATAAATATTATGTAAATGTCATAATATGGATGAATTAACCACTCATCCGTAAACGGGATTACGTTGGTTTTAAACGTAAAACGAAGGTAATTATTATTTATCAAAAGAATAAATATGTAATTTTTTCATTTATGACGTTATGTACACATAAATGATTCATACCCAATATAAACGTGATATGAGGTAATTTACCGAGATATAAACACGTAATTTTGCTGACAAATAAATACTATTTTTAACCAATAGCGTGGGCAAACCATCCATTAGCTTGATTGAAATCTCCGGTAATTCCAGACACGTTTTTATCTTGAAAACTTACACTACGGCCTCAGTTATTTAAGTTGAGAATTCCTCGAATTGTATTAAAGTTTATCGCTTAATGCGTAGGTATAGGTAGGATCTAGAAATAACGGTTGTTTTGCCTGAGCTTATATTGATTAAGATTTTGCTATTCTAATGTTATACGCACATTTTATACAAATTAATACATCGATAGAAACCTGCCATTGTCCAAATAAGAATAAAATCTATGAGTAATAAAAATAATTTAAAGTTAAAATATATATGTTGGCTACGATTCGATGTGAAACATAGAATTCGAATATTGAACGTAGCAGCCGTAGCGTCGCTACAAAACACTACGAATCTATAGCACTCGTAGCATAGCTACAACGCTGCAGCACTCGCAGCGTTGCTACGACGCTACGACACTGCATTTACTTCTAGGTTAGGTTAGATACACAGGTGTGACGGCAACGTATTAAAAGTTAAAAGTCGCTACCTGATAAGGGTTAACATTGGATCTTTATCTAGTGTCTTGTATTAAATGCGACTTAATGGCCCATCCCCACTTCAACATCTTGCTCTGTGCAGGAACAGTTTTTTTGCAGGTGGGCCAAGCCTGATTTGTAAAATCCTGCTTTTACGATAACACTTTTTATATTGTGTAATTTATCTTTGATAATGTGAACAAGGGTTCAGTAAACGGCACTATACAACTAACGGCACAATAGTCTAGTAGACTTCTTGTACTTAAACCTATCCATTGCAATGGAGAGGAGCTCAGTGTGTTTGCTTTGACCAATCAGATTATTGAGAAATGACGTGGTAAAATAATCACATCATCTATCAATAATTTGATTGGCTACAATGAGAGAAACTTTCTGACTTTCTTCTCCCAAAAGCTTCGTCTTCTTTCTTTTTAAAAGTGATTTTTTTTACACGACTGCTTAAAAAATAAGTGTGCTGGTTTCATGGTTCATGTGTAACTTTCTTCCACCGTAACTTCTAAATGTCTGAACAGATTTGAATGTATGGGATATCGATAGGATCCTCACATCATTAGCTAGTATCAATGACTTTGAAAAAACTAAATATTGCGGTTTCAGGAAGGTATGGGACCATTTTCTAATGTTTTTTTCGTTCGTTCTATGCAAGGCAGTCGTGTTTTTCATTTTTCTTAATTAAAACGTGTTATTTAACGTTTGCGACATACCGAATCGGAAACTGCAAAATTTCTACCGAAATGAGAAATTTAGGTCAGGTTTTCTCAATGTGGATGACCTGCTGAACACATGTCCAGCTCCACTCCTCCTCAATGGTATAAGCTCCCTAAACCATGCATAAATATTTAATCATTCGCTCTTCCCTAAAACTTGAGACCCCGTCTTCCTCTAAGGTTGATATTATAATCTACACTTGTTACATTTATAACGCAATATTACTTGAGCTTTCTATGTCGTCGTAAGTTATACCTTATAATTATAGTTAACTAGAAAATCCTTTCATTGCGTAAGTACGGGACGAAAAGAACAGATTTTATCCACTATCGTAAATTGCCACAACTGAAAAGATTTAATGAAAATTAGCAGAATGTTACACCCCCGCTGTGGGTGAGCGCGGGTGACGTGCGGGTGTGCAGGGCGTCCCCTCATACCCCGATTGCCATCTCGACCTGTCGCGTAGATCGAATAAGATATAATTTAAAGAAAAGGCTGTTTTGTTTTCAGTTCTTTAAGTACTTGGGTACTTACCTAAATCGTAGTAAGTACCTTTTGAAAAGAAATTGTTTTAGAATAGGATATTGTTGAAATTAGTTAAAACTAGATAACTTAAATATTAAATGTTTAGTAGGTACTTAGTACTTACTTAGATATTAAGCCTTGTGTAAACCAAGAGAGAATTTTGATTTCTAATTAGACTTAACTTAGAATAAAAATGGCTCAGTTAGTAGTATACTGTTGTGTGACATCGAATACTCAGCAAGTTGATGTTTAGTACTTTAATAGTAGGCTTTAAAAATCTAGAATACCTACTCCGATTGATCCGTTAATTCTTTCACGGTTTAGAAATATTTGTTAAATAAATAATAATAATTAAGTACCAATAGAGCTTCTTACAGTAGTTGTAAGACAAGTTTAATTTTTTCGATTACGTACCTACTAATAATTTTATCGATTCTATCTAAGGCTTTGCTAATCTATTTATAAATAGCAGAAAAAACTATAAAAAAAGATTCTGACAAATTGAGAACCTCATTTTTTGAAGTCGGTGTTAGAAAGAAGGATGAATGCAGATTTTAAGTAAGTGCTTGCTTTATTTTATTGGTATAAACAATTGTAAAGACTGTGCCAATTAATTTTTGATAATTACTTTATTGATTTTGCAAAAATTAAAATATAAGTAGGTATACTTAATTTACTTAATATCATTAGTATAGCAATCAATCTTTTGTATTGGTTTGATAATAATTGGTTTATAAATGTAAAACAATTTTCTTGCCTATACATTATAAAATGTTTCTTAGCTCTTTAAATAAACTCCTAAAAGGTGTGTGAAGTCTTTGTGAGGTATGTTGTGACTACAGGTTAAACGCTTACACCCTACTCTTTCTAAGAGGAGACATGCTCAAATGTGGGGTATTCCATAACATCTCGCTGGCTGGAGGTTGACTTAAAAACATGTCATTATTTTTCATAGATCAAATTCAGTAGAACGAATCTGTAAATAATAACCTGGCCAACCTTCATTCTTCTACAATGAAAGGTGCCCCCAAGTGTAGGATACAACGATTTGGCTGTTAGGCAAGAAACAGTGAAGTTGTGACTTATGATTGAAACATTATAAAGTTTCTAAGACTTACTGATGGAGATGATTCTATTAGTTTCCATTGTTTTTTTCAAGTATTGAATGCTAAAATAATCTGTTTACATTATCATCAATCTATGGCTTCTTGATTAATAATAAAAATGGCTAAACATAAAAGGTTGTTATATTATAGTCATATGAAATGAAACGAAAGAGAGAAATATGTTATTTGTATTTATTGTTAATTAATCAATGGCTGTGAATTGTTAACTGTTATACTAGATATGTGGCTTGGCAATATTTTAGTTAAATAAAACATTTAAATTCATATACTGTTCTTTTATTTATATAAAAAATACTATTATATAGCTTAATACCTAATGAAATACATTCACAATAATATTAAGTGGGAGTAAACAGTATTGTTTAAAATCAAAATTATTATTAATATTGAGAGTTTGCAGAGCTTATTTATATCGATTAGTTTAACCAGCTAGTGGTTTAACATGAGTACAAGGTCACTGTTTAGAGCAGCGGTGAACAAGATCCAGTTAGCCTTAATGATTGCCAACCTCCGATAGGAGATGGCACTAGAAGAAGAAGATTTATATCGATCAAATGTACTACTATTTTATCATTATTATCATAAACTACTCTAGTATTTAGATGGGACTTTCAGGTTGCTTAATTTTATTGTGAGATGGGCTTGTGCTTGACGACAATCATGATTAATAAAAAGCAAAGATGAGGTTTGCGTTAGAGGGTGCTTTTGCTTAGACGCTGCCTTATTCACTCTTGCTCTGAAAATATTTAGGATACATGCAGCAGGAGACAAGGATGCCAGGAGCGCATTACACACTTTAACAAATCTTATCAGAAAACTGTAGACATTGACAGGCGGATAATATGATGACGATTGCTGATAATATGATGCTGATTTTTACGTTAAATTATATTATTATTATCAAAATGATTATAAATAACACTGAAGTCCTTCACTCAGTCCACCTGTGTTTACAACTTGTACACACATAGTACAGTCTCATTTCCTCCTCAGCGCGTCTCGTCTGCCCCTGGAAGAACACCGCTTCTCTGTGGTTGCACTTCGGACACATATGATCTTTAGTACGAGGCAAAGTTGGATCGCTCACCACATCTGGATTTATATGAGTTAGCTCATCTACTTCGTGCATAATTTTGTTCACGTACACACAGTTTGAGTCTGCTAGCTGCTTGTAGTCACAATTTCGACAGGCATACAGCAAAACTTTGTTGTTTTTATCTTCGCGCGGGTAAAGCATGTTGTTGCACTCTTGACAAAACTGTATACCGACATAACCTGGCCCGCCATCCTTCCTTCCGATATTCATTTTGAATGTATATGTTTCTTGATACCAGCGCTTGATCTTAACGTACAGAAATTATGTACGTTACTTAAAAACGTTAACGTTACGTTACAGTACGTACTTAAAAATCGGTAAAACACGAAAAAGAGTTGATAAATGCACCAAAACGACGAGAATCGAGATGAGAACTTTTTTTCAGTAACCAAAGAGTATGTAACTGAGATGGGACCATAGAGTAGATGGGACTCTGTCTGTGTTAGCGTTTGCTAGCGCGCGAGCTATGCCTTTTTGGAGCGTTTTTTTTTTTGTTAAAGTGGCCGGTTTTTGTAGTGGTGTTTTTTGGTGGTGGAACTGACAGAGAAGCGCTCTAGGGGGGTGCCGCGCTTGTGTCAGTGACTTTTATAGTTTCCATGGTTTCCCCTAACTTTTTTTTCTCTCTCTCGTCTGAATTTAAAAAGATTAGCCAATGTCAAGTTTGTAGTTATTTGTAACAAGTTAGGAAAACTATACAAGTATGGATCCCGTCTGTGCAACAGTATGAGCTAAATCAAGCCGGCGCTTTACACTTGTGGCAAGCAACAAACATATGCAACAAACAGCAAGCATCGCATAAAGTAAACTGGTAATACACATGCATCGTCAAACACCACAAATGGCTTGCCTGCCAATCTGAACGCTCCAAAGCGCAGACAAGCATTACTCGAACAACCGTCCATACGCTTGCTGTTTGCTGTTTGTCACAAGCATTTGGCGTAGGCATAATATATACCGTACCTATTTACATACTATTTACCTAAATTTAAAAAGTTTTTTCAGAAAGTTAGTTACCCACCTGAAATTGTGAGGTAATATTGTTTTAGCACAAAAGTCCAATTTAAACAAAATGTACGGTCATTTAAGTATTTTTTATTGTAATGTAATTTTTAAACTGTTTAGTAGCTTCTAGGAACGTCTAATTCTACTACTACATAATTTTTAATGGCTACTTGAGCTTGAAACAATGTGAAAAACTCTGGCTCTACGCCTATTATAACAATGTTACCCGTTTCTACTGTAAGTACTAAATATTAGTTACCGGTAACCATAGACACTTAGTATATTTGTCTGCGTAGTTGGTATCATTGTTGATTTGAATTGAAGGCAGTCAGTGGTTGGCTGAATTTTATTTCTTTTCCCATCCGTAGCCGATTGGTGTCGTGCTGCCCAAATGGGTAAGAAATAGTTTTGTGCCAAATTATTGAACTTTATTAGTAATTTATTGTTTTATGTGGTGCTAATTG
This sequence comes from Maniola jurtina, assembly GCF_905333055.1. Taxonomy (NCBI): domain Eukaryota; kingdom Metazoa; phylum Arthropoda; class Insecta; order Lepidoptera; family Nymphalidae; genus Maniola; species Maniola jurtina. The sequence continues at coordinate 11,595,714 of NC_060032.1, forward strand.
AGTGTTATTATGCGCCGAAACCTTGTGAAAGTGTATAACCTGAGCATTCCATTAAAAAAGTCTCTAAAACTGATTTTAGATCTGCACGCCTAGTTGTCGGCCATGGCGCAGACATGTTTTTCTCGTGGTGTTTAAATAAATCTCTTTTCATCCCGTAATCGCTACGATGATTATGAGGTATAATAACACATTTGCCGTTCATAACATCGTTTATGTAGTGTAGTGTATCGATTTCGGTCTCTTGTGGTGTTGTGTGAGACTGATAACCGGCGTCTATTTCAGGCAAACCCCGAGGAATACGCACGGCGCGGAAGCACGTGAACCATCGCCGCGAGCAGCGATGGGCGGACAAGGATTACAAAAAAGCCCACATGGGTACGAGATGGAAGGCTAACCCCTTCGGTGGTGCATCTCACGCAAAGGGCATCGTCCTGGAGAAAGTGTAAGTATAAAGTACGTTTCGGACCGTACGCTACAATTAACTGTGCATGTAGTGTTTTTTGCCAGATTCATGTGAAGAAAAGTGTAGTAGTGTTAATTATGTTAATGGAGTGTAACGGCGAACAGTGCGTGAGTTAGTGCGAGTCAAGAAAGTGTGTCGTCGAGTATCAGCGCAGTCACGTACGGCGGCGTCTCCGCGCGCGGTATTATTCCTGTGAATGTGTTTCTACCACAATCACAGGATAATACTGCGAGCGGATTCGCTGCGTCTCGCCGGCCATCGATTGTACGCAAGTCGCAAACTCGGCGGGTCAATGAACTCGCCATGGGGGAGCGTAAGCATGGTGTTTGTTATACGGTAGGTATATTGTAGAACCCTATAATTTTTGCTTTTCAGAGATGTTGTTTGATATATTATGATTTGTAAACTTTCTTTTGTGAATTTGACTGTATTGTTTTTGTATTGTGGATCCTCACAAGTTATGATTGTTTATAACCTCCAAATATGGTTTCATGTGTTAAGCTGCCTTAGACCTTTTATTTATAGGCAACCTTCAGATACAACTTATTATATACTGAATGCCTGTAAATGGTTGTAGTACCCCTTATATCCATGAATATTGATATTAATGCCCAATATGCACTAATATCTGTAAAACATATTTTGTTTATGGCCATAAAAATCCTGTGATAAGTTTTCCCATGATTAAGACTATCCTATACAAGTATGTTTCAGGATGCCTCTGCCAGTTGTTAAAGTTGATTTAGCAGTATCAAACTATGAAATTGTAACAGATGATACACTTTCATATTTATAAATCTGAATTTATAGTTTAGTAGTGAAAGCAGTCTCTCATTCAGGTGTCTATTCCATCCTTTATTTCTAACATTTCAAGAGTTATATGCATTTTTAGCAATTAACGATTGCTTGCTTCGAGTGTGAAGGAAATCATTATGAGGAAACCTAAGAGTTTCATTATTTTCTCAAAGCTGCCAATCTGCACTTGGCTAGTGCTGTGAACTGTAAGCCCTTAGCACTCAGACTCTTGCTCAGTAGTGGTTGATATGAACTGAAACTGTTGTATTTTCTGTAGTGGTGTAGAAGCCAAGCAGCCCAACTCCGCCATCAGGAAGTGTGTGCGAGTGCAACTAATCAAGAACGGCAAGAAGGTGACGGCATTCGTGCCGCGCGACGGTTGCCTCAACCATATTGAGGAGAATGACGAGGTCCTAGTAGCAGGGTTTGGACGGAAAGGTCATGCTGTGGGTGACATTCCCGGAGTCAGATTTAAGGTTCGTTCATAGTTATGTTCTTTATGCTTCCTGCTTCTGGAATTAACTTGGATGGCTTGAGTCACAATTCTAATAAGGAGTGGAGAAAGAGCAACAGAAATAATAAATTAGTATAGGAACCTGTCTACCACAAGATCTTAGTATACTAAATGATATTAGTGGTTTTAGTTTATTGGATAAAGTTTTTTTAAAAATTTGTAGAAACTATTTCATTACCAGATAAAAAATAGCCTATCTCCATCTCTGGGATGCAAAGCTATCTCTGTAATATGTACCAATTTTGTTAAAATAAGAGGATGGGCTTTTCATAATTACATATAGTCTTAGTATTTACTAGCTATTCTGTGAGATAACTGTAGGTAGACTTAGGTTTTTAAAATCCTGTAGGAATCATTTTATTTTATTGGCCAAGTAGTGTATAAGTTTGTGCCTGATTTCACTTAAATTGGAGTCATTGGATGTCCAAATATTTAAATACCGATCTATAATTATTACTTTCTCTTTACAGGTGGTCAAAGTGGCCAACGTATCACTCCTCGCGCTGTACAAAGAAAAGAAGGAGAGACCTAGATCATAGTTCTACTTCATTGTGATAAGGTAAATATCTAATATAATAATATTCCTATCATTGACTGCTGGGAGTAAGATATCCTCTGAGGTTCACTAATAAATAGTGAACATACAAGATGAAGTTTTCTGGTCAAGTTTCAGCTGACTTAAAGGTGGCGTCCAGTAAAGTTGATGGTATATGGCTATCAGTGTACATAACGCTATGCATACCTTGTCTGTGTTTGACTATCATCTAGACTGCTGCAAACTTGATGGTAAACTTGATTTTGTATGGCCAGTGTTATAATAGCTGTCAAAGAAATCAAGGTAAAGATGGGAAGCAATTTTTGATCCAAAGTCAATCTGAATATGTTATTATGACCACTACATTACACCTCCGATACCTTTGTGGTGAAAATTATTACAGGCTAGTGAAATTTTTAACTACAAATTGTTATATTAGTGCTGATCATAGAATTCAGTGTAGATAGAAATGGTCAAAGAATGTGAGCTTGCCCCAAAGATGCTCAGATTCTTGTGCCTTTTTTGTAAAAATGGTATTTGCATAGCTTTACTTAGGTTATAGCTTTGCTAGAGCTAGAATATTGCCATCTATTTATTTCTGTAAATGTTGCTAAATACCGGCGTCATATTGCCCCATTATTTAGGACAGTAGAAGCCATTATTTCTAAGGGGTAATTTATAAGAGCGAATCATGCGAACTTCTAAAATTTAATGATGTATTTAACAATCTATTTGCTACTTCTGATTGCCGTGACGTCACAACATGTCTGATTTCAACACAACCCAACTGAAGTGTTGTTGAGAAGGGGAGTTTGTAATGTTGTTGTTTTGTTTGTTGCAGTGCTGCCTGGTGTGGTGTGTTGTTGCTCATAAGTGAAAAGTTTATAAAAATGGAAAAATCAAGTACACAATAAAAATGTGTATGTCAAGCATATTTGTTTTATTTTTCAATCTCATACTTCGTAAGAATCAAATTCCATAACTACAGTTTCATTCATGCCCATGTGCTACTTTGCTTCAATTTGTTTAATTCTTTCCCGGGATTTTTTTTAATAATGTCCAAATAAAGAAACGAAGCGGCGCTATATGCAATGATGCGTATAACTGAGTAGGTTCCTGAGGGAGGGACGTGATGACTTGACGCGAGAGCTCAGTGATTCCTCAAATTGTGACAACTGACAGCCGCGTGCGCCGCTCCACTACCGCAGGAGCCTACTCAGTTATACGCTATTATAGGATTTTTATATATTTTCTCTGGAATAGCATTAGAAATCATGTCATGCATTGCCAGACACTTACCATATCGTAGCAACCCCCTGCCAGACGCTCTTGAGACGGGGCTTGCTAGGACACTACGTTTCTGGCAAAGCATGACTAAGGGTGTTTGGCAGGGGGTTACCACGACACGGCGAACTGGTGACGAAATATAAAAAAAGACTACTCTGATGTAAGTTTTGTTACACCTTTAGGTATTACCTGTATCTCCCAAAGCCACCATAATTCATTCTGAATAGTCTGATCGCTCTTCCATGTGCTGGTGACAAAACTCAGAAAAACTCAGCTTTTATAAAATAGCGAAGGTCCAGCATTGGCTCTTCTAGTAGCTGCCTTCGCGTCTGGTCCATTCAGTTTGACGCAGTCCGCGTCATCTATACATATAATAAAATTGTAGAAAAGTGGTGCCTGTACAATGGAAATATATAAAAAAAAAGTAGCAGGGGTTGTTATTATATCGATGCCGAACCCGATATAGTAATTAATTTTTTTTTTGTCTGTTTGTCTGTGTGTTTGTGCACGCTAATATCAGAAACGGCTTATTCGATTTAGATACGGTTTTCACTAATATATTGTAGTAAGCTTCACTTAAGATTTAGTGTTTATTTCATGTCAATCGGTTCATAAATAAAAAAGTTATGTCAATTTAAAGAATCACGGCGAACATTTTTAACGTACAGAGTACGTACTACACGCCTCGCGCCTGAGCGTCCGTGGCTATATAAAGCGCGGTCACTATTCCACGCGAACGAAGTCGCGGGCACAGCTAGTGTTGACTATAATCGTCCTTATAGTCCCGACTTATCGGGAGTGTACCCATGTCTGGAATGAGCTTCACTAAAATTATTCCCATATGGCAACATCAAAGGTGCGCTAGTCTCAACGATCAATAAATCTTTTCAAAGTGATATTTTGATAAAAGCTAAATACCTATTTATTATTTTTAAATAACATTTGATTTATAAGTAAATTAAAATGAAGTGCTCATCTTTCTATAGTAGCTCAGTAGGGGATTCTTCCGAAACCAAGGGAGTTATATCTTATACAAAGTATGTATTTATATTTTATACTACTTACTTTAACTTATAATTACATAAACATGTTTGGCAAATTTCATTAAAATCCTAGAAAACAGTTGTGCTACCTATGGCTGTGATAAAAAAGTTCTTTTAAATATGTCAAAGCTGTAAAGAAAAAAATAGTGCCTCATATATTTTTTTGTTTTAATTTTACCTGTAGTTTATTAGCTCGTGCAATATTCAAATTAAATTGAGAACAGGCAGAGTAACTCATGTTTCATTTCTTAGTAGGTAAATCAGATAAAGGCTATATTATTCCTCTTTCCCCTCTTAAGAGTTAAGCTTGCGTAAGGTCAAGTGTCCACAAGCAATTTAACTTGCACAGTTTATCTAGTTAGATGAAGGCGGCCAGTTGCAATAGATGCCAATAATAATTATTGCATTCGCAATTTCTGATAGCGGAATATAGGTTGCTAACTTTATTGATTTCAGTTGCGTGAATAGAATCTGGCTGGAACATTTTGCGCAGCATGTGTTCAAAGATTGTTAAGTTATAGCCTATTTACATAGAACCATCCAAGACAACAATAGGTACATCAGAATGAGAGAATTAGTTAAGGTGGCATCTGTAAGTATAATAATAATTTTATGTAGCTATTTTTAAATTGTACTAATTATAAAAATATGAATCTAGTAGCTTACGTGAATACTGCAGGAATCGCTCAATCAGCCCTAAAAAGTGGCCGCCTACAATACGATTTAAATACGATAATCGATATCAATTTAAGGCCGATTCACACCAATTGCATACACGTGACACGTGCGTAAAGACGCGCGTAAACCCCCTAACCACCGGGTTACGCATACATCCACGCTTTACGCAAGCGGTGTGCCATGTTTCATACAGTTCCATACATTACGACGCAATGGTACGCGCTACGTCCACGCTTACGCAGCCAGTGTGAACGAGCTATTATCGTTATCCTTAATTGCAATACGAATGAAAAATTTTATATAGGAAAATTAAATGAATACAATCTAGCAAAGAGATGCATCGATTTACGTTTAAAGAATAAGTTATTTATCCATTGTTTTTCAGTTACCAGAACAAGACACGAAACAGATTCACCATGAAGTTGAAATACCATTCAACGATATGCTATCCGAAATACCTCTGGGTATGTTCAATGAAGAAGACCCTGATGATATTACTGACGAATTCGATTTATTCCTTCTAGAATGTACGGAGGATGAAGAACTGGCTGAGCTAGAAAAAATCGTATGCCAACTTAACGACTTGGATGATGACGCCTTTGGTGATGATGAGTACGATGCAGAAGAGTATATTGACCCAGAGGAAACAACCGTCCAACATGACACTAACAAAGATAGCCTAAGCATTGAAGCTCCTTTGGACCAAACATGTACAGATAACGCTACAAAGTTACAAGAATTAAATAAAGATTCAGTCAACGATAGTTTGGAGCTGGAATCTAAAGTTTTAGCAACTGTTTCGAATGTAATAGTGGATAAAGAAGCTGATTTACAAATTAAACAATCTATCGAAACATTTAAATGTTCAGCGTGCATCAAAGGCTTTACAGACGAGGAATCGTTCAACGAGCACATGGCGACACATTCCAATGTCACCAAAAGGCGATCAAAAACTAAGCAAAATAAAGAAAAACCTAAAAAGTCATTAACTTGCGAAATTTGCTACAACAGGTTTACACGTAAGTATAATTTCGTCAGACACATCGTGACCCACCTCAACAAGAGACCGTACACTTGTTACTTGTGCCAGAAAGTGTACCAGTTGAGGTACAGATTGGTCAGTCACCTGCGAAGACACACCGAGGCAAAGGTTTTCACTTGTGACAAATGCAGTACTAATTTTAGGAACAAGAAAAATTTGATTGACCATTTGCAGATACACGCTGACGAAAAGCGTTACACTTGTGACGTGTGCTCAGCTCGATTTGCAAAGAAGTGGTACATACAGTCGCATATGAGGTCTCACAGCGAGAAGAGGTTCGAATGCGACATTTGCAATAGTAAATTCACAACGAAACGTAATTTAGAGAGTCACGCGAGAATCCACAGCGGTGAGAAACCGTTTGCCTGTGAGCAGTGCCCGCTGACGTTCGCCGACAAGAGTAATCTATTCTCACACATCAAGACTCACACTCGAAACAAGTTCACTTGTAACATTTGCCAAACAGTATGTCTGAACATGTTTGAATACAAGCGCTGCTTCGCAACGCACATGAAGATTCTCGCCGGGGACAAGCTCTTCACTTGCCTGGTTTGTCACAATAAATTTTCCAAAAAGAGTAATTTGAACACACACATGAGAACTCACACTGGGGAGAAACCTTTCGCTTGTAGCGTCTGTGATCATAAATTTGCACGAAAAAATAATCTGGTCTGTCACATGAGGTCTCATACTGGTGTTAAACCGCATGTCTGTAAAGTGTGCGAGAAAAAATTTGCTCATAAGCGCAATTTACGAGACCACTTGAAAACCCATGAGAATGCGACGCATTAATTTTTCTGCTTTTTATAGCTAGGTACTATCATTGCTTATATTGTGATGTGTGAGAGAAGCAAGTTGATTGTGTCCAGGAATGTTGAACGTATGAATGCGAGGAAAATCTCAAATCCTTGAACTTCTGCAATATACGAGTATATAATATGGCATGGCTGACCGATATGACTCCGTGGAGGGACATAATAGACAGCAAGTTGTCATGCTTCAAAGGGGGTAGCGACGAAAGCCGATGAAGAGACTAAAGGGAGGGAGAGATTGTGCAACTCTCACTTGCAAATAATTAGCACATTGTGATGTTGTGATCAGGAAACAGTGCTCAATTTTTCTATCAGGCCAAAAGGTAAAGGCCAGTCTGTGTTTCATAATAATTTATTATTTTCTCTGTATTTTAACTTTCGGGGAAGTTGTAGGTAGCATAAATCGAAACGATCTTTTTCTATACTACGTGTATATTTGTCGAATATTTTAACTTCGAAATTCTTGTGATGGAAGACTATATTTAAACACTTATTTTTATAGTAGTTATACACTTTTATCTTTAAGCGTATAAAGGATTTTATTCAAACAATAAAATAAACGTTGTCTAGGTATGTATCTCTAAATCGAGCTCTACTACTAGTTCCGTCTATCTATTAGTCTCTAAAACACTATAAAATAATACTATAAATAAATAGATATAAACATTTAAACAAAATTATAGACATCTAACTACGATTACGCATGTAGACTTGCACAGGTAAAATAAATATTATGTAAAACAATAGTTGTAGTTTTAACTGCAGTGTACCCCAGGAAATGCAGTTTGTTAAACTAGGTATTAAATAAATTGCAATAAATTATTGTGCATCTTCGAAGTCGTAGACGAGTATGTATACCTAGAACACACAATCCAGATGTAGGTCCAATTTCGAGAGAGGTCAGCCGCCGAATCCAACTCGGCGGAAGCTTCGAGATGTCTTTTCATCTGAAATTCCTCAGCGCTTGAAGACCAGTCTTCGAACAGTGCGTGATGTGATGACATATGGATCCGAGACATGGCCGAGAATTCTTTCAACATAGCGAAAATCAAAACTCAATATATTGCAATATTAGCTGGCACCCGCAATTTTGTCCGCGTGGATTTTGAAACGCGGCTCTAGTTCTAAATTTTTCCCACCTGAGAGTCACTAACTCAGTGTCTGACACTGAATGATAGGCACCGATCTCATATTTGAATCTATTGAAGGTTTTCTATGAAAAAATATTTTAATATCGTCCAGTGAAGCAGCAATGTAGAACCTACCAATCTCAGTGGCTATCATTCAGGCTAACTCAGTGTCTAACAAGACACTGAGTTAGCTAATAACCTAGTTGAGCAGATAAGTTGGTGGGACTTGGACCGTACTTTATATCACACGTCGCGATGATGTACCACAAAGTCTACTTTTATTATAGTATATATTATGTTACCTTGCGTCTGTACAAAAAGCAATAAAGGATTTTTATCATTGGAATGAAAAGTAAACCAAATGCATAGTTTTTATTATTTATTTATTTCTAAATATATTTAATTGCTCTGATTACATTATTAATCTCTAATAATAAAATAGGTGAGCTATACAATTTGCAGTCTAGTTAACGTTCTAGGCAAGATAAATTAGTAAATAAATACATCGTAATATTTATGGAGTTACATTAAGAAATTGAAGGCCATTATAATATTATTGAAGCTATTTTTTATTTAATTGAAAAGTGTGGAATGTTATTTGAACTATGACCGAGTTTAAAGGTACAGATACCTGTCGAAATTGTCCGTCCGGAAAAAATCTGATCCGCACTGGAAAGTACCTCTGCTCATACATTGTGTATTAGATCCTAACATTCTGCCGACTGTCAGAATTTTACCGGATCCGATATACGCTTCTGATGTTCGCAGAGTGAGTGAGACAGAAAGTTTTCTGACAGGCTATTTGTGATAATATGCGGCCGACTTAAAGACTATAAAAAGGTTAGGTTACTATTTTAAGAAAACGTTATAATTTTTGTTCTCGTTAGGTATGTACCACTATTAAAGAATTGTAATTTTTTCAACTTTAAAAATTACAAGATTCATTTTCAATTCAGAAATATAAATAGTTACGTACTTACCTATGTTAAAAAAAATATAGAAAAGTAAACGATTTAATTATAAACAAATATAACTTAACTAAACATATTCCAGGATTAAGTCTTAAGAAATATTAAGTTCAAAGTTATGCTTACACTGATGTATAGAATTGAATAATAATATATCATAAATATTATCGCTTAGTGCAAACGAAACTAGTGCTTATCACACCTATGTATATAAGCATACACTATACGCATATTTACTAAAATATACAAAACACTTGTGTAGGCACCCTAAGTGTGACCTTAGTAAAAAAAATGTCATGGCATCCTTCTCGAAAGAGTTTGTTACACATTGGTCTTAACTATTAGCGAAAAAATTCTAAGTCTATGGTCTTAACTCACTCGGCAAATGTAGGTACTTTTCACCGATCTAGTTGTTTCTGGCTAGATTGGTACCTTTTTGATACAAACATACCTATTTGCGCAATTCGCAAGCAATGGTTGCTTATAAAAACCCGGTCATGTGCGAGTCGGACTTGCATACGAAGGATTCCGTACCATTTTACAAGATCAACACTTTTATTCATGGTTTTCGAATTTTTTCCTTTACTCATGTTATAATTTGTAAGACATTTCTACCTGCCAAATTTAATGATTCTAGATCAACGGGAAGTACCCTATAGGTTTTAATTTCCTTGGCCACGGGTCTTGTTAGACAGGCAGACAGCAACAGAAGTGATCGTATAATCTTTCCGTTTTTCTCTGGCGATATAGAATGGAATCGAGTATCTTTTTAAGCTATGCTAGGATTTTTATACAAAAACCGTGCACACTGCTCTGTCTTCATAAAACTTTAAATGACAAGTTTTTACAATGTGAAATAGCTCTAACGTCTAAAGAAGGATGTCACAACTTATTCGAAAATATGGTACAAATAAGCTCAAAACTAATATCATTAAATTTTTTATACGAATTCGTTGATTTTAATTTAGTTTTCTGTAAGTATAATATTATCTGAGTTAGTTTTTATCTTCGTCGGAAGATAAATAATAATAATCATCATCAGGATCAACCTATCGCCGGCTCACTACAGAGCACGGGTCTCCTCTTGAATGAGAAGGGTTTTGGTCATAGTCTACACACCTTTGAGAACTCTCAGGCATGCAGATTTCCTCACGATGTTTTCCTTCACAGTGATATTATTTAATTGCTTAAAACACACATAGCTCCGAAAAGTTAGAGATGCGTGCCCGGGATCGAACCCTGGCCTCGCGAATAGAAGGCGGTCGTCTTAACCACTAAGCTATCACCACTTTTTGATTCATGAAGATTAAAAAGTTACATATTTAAAATAGATAAGAATGGAAGATGTTACAGTATTTTACACAAATAGCTAAGCCGATTTTTATATCCAATTAGATGCCTACTCTGGTAAGATAATGCAACATACTATACATACATAAGGATTTCCAAAAATACATTTCCTTGAGTATTACAAAACCACACTTAAGAATCACAGACGAGTCGAATAAGTTCTTAATGCTGATCACAAGCACATTTTTCTTAGATTATGTATGACGTGACGTCATCAGCACACCAGCGCTCAAAAGATCCAGATTCCAGACCACGGATTTGGGCCATTCACGTGCAAAATAAGATTGATTTGGTCAACAGTTCAACACTCAACCGTCGTCCGCGCGTCCTCATTCAGTTAGGCTGTGTATTTGGTTGATAAAAAAACCGAGATTATACGTAGTTAAAGCTTACCAAAAAAAAAACGTTCGAAAAATTACATTCAATATGCCTTACTCGAGGTGCTCATTACGATCAGCTTTAAAGAACTTCGAACCTATGATCTAGTATATAAACTCGCTAGCAAATAATCTGAGTTGATTATTCTCCGATTCGGATTCTTTGTTCAGGAGTTTTGTATACCTTTGGTTTATCTTCACATAAACTATGCACGCCGGCTCCACAGGATAATATACAAAACCAGTTACAAACAGTTCACTAAAACTAATTGACCCCCGCCGTCATGTTGTCACCACTGTTTTGTATGCTTTATTATTCCTTAGAACTTAGGGTATATTATTTCGTGATTTACAATGGTGCCAACATGACGCTAGTGAACGGTCTGTACGTGTTTGCATTTTGCACCTCCCCAGACAACTCTCAGTTCCAAGGCTTTTAATCATCTGACAGTATAGTCGGATCTGACCATAAATCTACATAATTATACCATGATTATACCTACCTAAGGATAAAGCAAATTTTAGCAGAGGACTCAGATATTTAAAATCGATTAAAAAAGATCCTATGACCGTTTCAAGAGGTGAGCTATATCTGTGGTAATTTTGTCTTTTATCTGTGCTTTGAATACGATTAGTTAGACCCATGAATGAAGATAGATAAAACGCTCCTAATACATACCTACTTGAAGCAAATACCTACCTATACCACTTTGATTTCCGAGCGAGAGCGAGAGATCGTTCACCACTGGGGTCCAATTTCTTGCTCTAATTTGTTAAAATCGATTTAAAAAATCTGAACTCTCTCTGACGTAACCATAGACAAAAGCAACCCAGTTATTCATGAATCGTTACAAGTTCGTTACGAACTTATATAAATGCTCGATTAGATTAACAAAATTTATATCTGTAAATAATCATGTTCGATTATAAATATAAATAGTTGGTAATGAGTTTAAACGCTAAAACATATTTGATTATTTAGAAAATATCAGTTTGATTTACATTAAGTAGATTTATATTAGTTTAATTTTTGGTATATTACATAATATTGGTTATGATACTGAAAGTTCCGATTATACAATCACATATTAAGTTATTTTCACAGATTGCGGTTACACGTTATTACTTAATTATACAAATACACATCCACTGACTAAGATCTAAATTATTTTTGCTACTCACTAACGCGCTCTTTAATAAAATACGGAAGGCAGCGTTGCACAGAAAAATCTATAAGTAACGGTTAGGATTCTAAGATGCCCCACATTTTACAGACTATCCCATTTTTCAGAGCTTGTATTTTTTACAAATTCAGCTGAAACTGGCTGGCGAAAGTGCGTTCCTACTGTAAGCATAATATTATGTAAGCGTTAGTACGAGTACACTTCTCAACAACGTTGATAGATTTCGATTATCAAAACACTATGTTGTCAAAGTAAAATGGACCTAAACTGCTTTATTTAAGACTCAAGTAAACTAAGTAGATTTATAAGCTGATGCTCCCCAGCGCAGTGCGTAGTTAAAATTGGCATTAAAAACGACGGATTCGTTACTATCATTAACTTTATGAACTTTTTGAAGAGCCAAATATTGTCAAACCATATAATTGTCAAGAATACGATGGGTAAGACATGTGGAACGCATGCAACTATAGTTTCAATTATTTCTCTTTCGTCTGGCTTTACAAAGATTAGCCAATGTCAAGTTTGTAGTTATTTTTAATAAGTTTGTTAAACTATACAAGTATGGACTCCGTCTGTGCCGGCACTCGCAGACATACGCACGGCACCCCTTTAGAGCGCTTTCCAGTCAGTTTTAGCAAAAAAAAAACACTGCAAGAAGGCAGAGCACGCCCGCCAGCTAACACCAACACAGACGAAGTCCAACTATAGTTTAATATAAAATAATAGGAAATTCGCTGGATGTAACTTATGTACCTTATATTATACTCATTTAGTTGTCTTACACAGAAATAATTGTAACATCTGTATGCACACATACCCACGTATATGCAAATAAATAATGTAATAAATAATATAAATAAATAAACCAAGTCAATGTTCACCCAGGCCTGTAGTATGATGATTGAACGAATGAAGTGTTTCGATACCCAAATCTCTCAGCGTTGTCGAGATGTGCAACTCGTATCACAAAGTTCCTGCAGATTATTGAAAAATATTAGAATATGGTATCGTTGATGATTTGTTGAATACACACGATTATATTATTATAATACATTTTATAATTTATTTTATCACTTATAATAAGGTATTCGTTTACAATGTGTTCCTGCGGTCGCAGCGGGCGACGCCACGGAACATTTTAAACCTGAATTCGATGTTTCGCGCTGATCTCTGAAAAAAAAAGACAAATGCTTTAATTTATTATTAATCTGTGGATTATTTTCTTTTTCAGACCGATTATGCGCTTTATGTCAAATGAAAAATGCGCGAAAACTGCCGCAATATTTATGAAACTTTTATTTACATAAAGTGTTAGCTAATTAAAATATTCAAAATATTACTTGAAAAAAAAAAACCACACAAGTGTAAAATGAACTCGCGTGGAGGGGGTACGACGAATAAGTAAGTTTGTAAAATTGAGATATTTACCATGTTATTTTATTTTCATAAGACCATAAACTTCTTATAGGTTTTCCTATGATCTACAAGTAAAGAACTATTTTCTATATAATTTTTTCCAAATTTTAGGCTCAGTAGTTTCAACTTGTTTGGTCGATGATCTTTAATTTAATATTCATAACATATCACACGGTACGGTTTGCAAAACAGTTTAATTTTGCCTTCCAAAAGTGACCCCATTTTCAAAATTACACGTCCCTGTCTGGGTCACATAAATTTATATGTGTACCAGATTTCAACTTAATCGATTCAATCGATCGATTCGAAAATCAGTTGTGACCGACAGGCATAGACATACGGCCGTATTCACAATTACTATGAGGTCTCACAGTGCGCTCGAACGCATAGTGTAGGTTCCACCAATCAGATCATTGTAAATTGACGTGACACAGTCATCTGATTGGTGGAACCTACACTGTGCGTTCGAGCGCACTATGAGACCTCATAGTAACGATTGTGAATACGGGTGATAATGTTACATACATAGTAATGGTATTGATACATACCAGCGCCTGCCCCCGCTAGGAGTCGTTGCTGGAGGGGGGGTGCGGTGCGGGCGCGGGCGCGGGGTAGTCCATCGTCTTTATGTATGCTACGGAGGCGCAGAACTGCGTCCACCAGTATAAGGCCTCGCCGGACAGCGCGCTGCCGCCCAAAGCATTCACCAGCTCTATCGTCGACAGCAGGGAGGGAGGGTTCACCTGCGAAGGGGGCATTCAAATTATTATTAAAGGCCAGATTCAAATATTCGCTGCCACTGTGGCTAGCAAAAACTTAACGGTAAACTAAAGATATCCATGTGAAGCTTAACAAACCTAATCTTAATGGGATATAGTTTTGTTTCAAGGCCACACACGAAAAACCTTTAAGCTCGCATGATTGGCGAAAGTTTCTGTGTGTGTGTGTGTGTGTATGTGTGTGCGTGTGTGCATACGTGTTACTCTTTTACGCAAAAACTACTGGACGGATTTGAAATTTGCAATGGAGACAGCTTATACAACTTAACACATGAGCTACTTGTTATCCCGAAAAATCAATACGTAAAACAAAATAAGTACGTACCTTGATAATAACGAGTACTAAAGCCGGCGTGAGATCGTCGGCGGCGGGCGGAGAACCGTCCGTCAGTGCCAGAGTTGATACCAGGGATCGCACGCACCGTAAAACGCACGTTACCTGTAAAACATACAATATAGTATTGCTTTCTTATTTCAAATCATCAGTCATCTGTTATCGAGGTGTTTTATAGTAAACTAACTACTAAACAATAATTACGAATGTTCCCACACCTAGCCCACTCGTGACCTCAGGGACCACAGATCATATAAAGAAAACCACACGGCTTGTACCAAAAGGATTTGTTACGAACCCAACGACGAACACTGTACTATTACAACTTTAAATTTGTTTATGTTGCTGACATGATGATATGATAAAAATCTTTTGCAGACTCATTTTCAAAAAAGCGCCTTAGTAAAAACGAAGGTTATAGCATTAGTTTTTGCTAGTCGCTCTGCTCCTCACCTTATCCTTCGGCGTACGGTACACGGGTAGGTATCGAAGTTGCAGCTGCGCGTGCGGGAAGGGCGCCGCCCACAGATGGCGCGGCGGCACGCCCGCTCGTATTGCGTTTGTGCTTGCGGACAGGCGGCGTATGTGATCGCTTAGCACCCTATGGACAATACAATACCATGTATTAAAACATGATTCCCACGGGATTTTTAAAAACTTATCCACGCAAACGAAGTCGCGGGCATCAGCTAGTCAAATTATAAAGTTTTGGATTTGGAAAGCGTTAACACTCACTGATCTCTGGCGATATCTCCGTCGCCGTTCGGGAATAGCACGTGCAGGTAGAGCCTCGCGAACACGGCTCGCTCCACGGTCACCTCCGCGCTCTCTATTATGGTTGCGGTGGCTCCTGAAACAAGATGTTGGTATCACTAAAGCTCAGCTTTAGCTAAGTAGCGCCCGGGTGCAATTAATACCCTGGTGCCCTCTACAAGGCGCGCAATCAAAGTAGTGTACAGCACATACATTTTGAGGACTCGCCATATTTGCTCTCCGTGCCACGTCATCTCAAAAGTACAATTTTAGTGCTTAACCTAATGGTAAATCATACTTTAAACATGACCCACGTATAATGTTGCCACAAGCAACACATTCTTCAATACGTCTTAACATTACATGTACGTAGATCGCAATAGACGTGTCGAAAAAATGCGAATGATGGCACGAATATGCATAAATGTGCGCTTTTTCAGTACTTTGAGCATTGATTGAGATACATGCGATCTATACATTCTATGCTATCGGCTATCGTTGGCGCGTCCATGTGTAGATAAAGTGTCAACATTGGACTACACCCGGACATTTAGGCCTGGTATGGCCACAACACTAGCCACTTACCCTCCCACGACGGGTCGGCCTTGACTTCGGCGGTGATGGCCTTGATGCTGGCCGTCAGTCTGGTGGCGCGCTCGTCCATCAGTTCCCCGCCGTTGAGCAGCGCGTGAGCGTGCGCGTGGTGCGCGGCCAGGCGTCGCAGCGCGGGTCCTCGCTCAAGTTGTTCCAGCACGCGGGCTGCGGCGGCCGCGCGCGCACAGCCGGACCACTCCCAACGGACGAGCTTGATTTGCCTTAGGACAAACCCCGAATATTAAGGATCAAGTTTCATGAACATAATATTAACTTTTTCATAAATAAAAATACTAGAAATAAATAGAATATGAACTTAAAATTCAAACATGATAAAATTATCTCCTACAACAATTCTCAACAAAGCCTAGTAAGTATACAGTGGTCAGGATATCAATTAATGTTAAATTGAAATTAAAAATTGTTTGTTTTAAGTAACTTACTTGTATATTTACAGTATCTCTAAGAGGTTGGAGCTTTTTTTTTAGGAGTAAGAGAACTACTTTTGTGTCAGAAGACATCGCTCTTCCATAACAATATTATCAGCATTGTCATGCATACGGTCAGGTACCTATCCAGGCAACAGCATTATTTCTGGAACTTTCATATCATGGGCACTAACGTTTGAAGATCGTGCAGTGAGTGAGCTAGCGCCGCACGACATGAGGCGAGATAAGCAGCATAGGGGCGCCGCGCGGCAAGGTCTGCGCGTAAAGCAGCCGCCAGACGAGCGGCCCGCGCGCCGCACGCGGACAAGGCGCGCGCCGCCGCGGCCGCCTCCGCACTGCCGCCCGCGCGCACCCACTCCGTGAGATTCGTACTTGTACACCGCTGAGACAAATACGAAAAATACGATCATCATCAACCCATTGCTGGAGAACTACTCTGCACACGATTCTCCTTTCAGAATGTGTTGAAACTATCGTCTGCCACGCGCTGAAAATATTCTTTATTGTACACCAAGACAGAAATGTATAAATAGATTGTTTCGTGAATTATTAATAGATGTATGGTACCTGGAAGCTCGTTCAATCAAAATTATGACTTTTTAAAGCTCAGTAAAACCGCTTCCACAGATAATAAACTATCTCTGTGACCGGTTCGCTTATGCGCACCTGTCGATATAAATTTGCAGTGCGGATCTCCATTGATCGGAGGTGGGATAGTCTTAAAATTTTCGTTAGGAAACTCACGTTGGGAACGTATTGGACACTGTGAAAGTCGGTGTTGGCCAAAACGACTCGTAAGCGTCGCTTCATACTGTTGAACACCTCCGGATCGTTTAGATCCACGACTCCCTCGCACCTGTGGGGATAGAAATGTACTATAATATTGTGTAATCTAAATATAATAAAAGGAAAAGGTGACTGACCGATCTATCAACGCACAGCTCAAACTACTGGATGGATCGGGCTGAAATTTGGCATGCAGATAGCTATTATGACGTAGACATCCGGTAAGAAAGGATTTTCTAAGGATTAATTTTCTCTGGTCTGCCGGGCGATTCAGAACACTCGATTCGGTAAGTTACCGTTCGATAAGACGTACTCTTCATTGAAAAATACGTCATATCGAACGATAACTTACCGAATCGAGTGTTCTGAATCGCCCGGCTGGTCTGAACTTCGGCCGTGGCTAGTTACCACCCAGCCGGCACAGCTGTGCTACCAAGCAATTTAGCGTTCCGATACGACATTGGCGCGGCACGTACTCGGCCGCGCGTCGATACTTGGCGAGGATCTCCTCAGAGCTTTAACCTTCGCGGATCTCCGGTGCCACTTCCTCGCTGCTTACCTCCTCCTCGGATACCTTCAGCTCATCTTTTTTTTAAACTTACCTTTCCATATCGTGTCCATCGGGTAGGTCGTGATGCCTGGATTGTCGGCGCGGCGCGCACTCGGCCGCGCGTCGATACTTGGCGAGGATCTCCTCTGAGCTTTCACCTTCGCGAATCTCCGGTGCCACTTCTTCGCTGCCTACCTCCTCCTCGGATACCTTCATCTCTGCAATATTCAGACACTCTGTGAATGTGATTAAAATGGACATCGTAACACTTAACTGATATTCAACATACACTAAACTGAGTTTAAATGTAAGTTTTCTCTATAGCATAGAACCCTATTACACTAGCGGCACGCTATGATGGCCGGTTTGACACATTACAATAGTGATGTGGAATGTCAATTTATTCTCGAACAAAAAACAATTAAGTTTTGTTTTTGTACCTGATTAAATAGGTTTAATAAAACAAAAATGTATATGTTTATTTAATTTATTTGAACGAACTGAATATTTGAACGAAAATGAATATACATACTTTATATGCACACAAGAAACATATGAATACAAAAGATACCAAAAAAGGTGCCACAAAAGGCCATAATTAATCAGATTCGTCCATACTACTATTTTCACTGTCGTCACTGCTATCATCACATACATTAATAATTATATGTTCGTTTTCTATAATATTATCTATTTTCACATCTCTTTCATAATCTTCCCTTATTAATTTAACAGTTCTATTCACAACCTTTTCCCAGTCTCCTTTAGTCACATGTTCACAAGCTTCTTCTAATAATTTTAGCATTTTTTTTGTGGTAAATGGGGGTTCTGTATTGTGTCTTGCAGCATATCCCTTAATTTGAGCCCCCACCAACTCAATCGCATTATACTCACAATGGTAAGGCGGTAACCGTATAACTCTGTGCCCATGTTCTAATGCTATTTCGTCAATGACGTATCGGATCTTGGTTGGTTTGTTTTCTTTTAAAAGACGTACTAATTCCGCTTTTAACATATTCATGTTTGCATCTACGCCATTTTTACGAAGCCATGCGACGATATCAGCTTTCTTTTGGGATTGGGCAGGTGGCTTGTCAATTTGCATCGAGTGGTATGGGGCGTTGTCCATAATTATAATAGATGGTTCAGGGAGGCTACACAACATTGAGGTAAACCATTCAGTAAACTTTTCTCCATTCATGTCTTCATGATAGTCTCCAGTGGTTTTTGACGCAAAAGCCATGAGAGAACCTTCGACAAACCCGTTGATGGTTCCGGCGTGACAAATTATAAGTCGCGATCCTTTTCCTACAGGAACTTTGGAAGTAGATGCTGCTGTGTCATCGTTCCAAGAACGGCCTACAGTATGGTTAGCATTAAGCCATGTTTCATCCAAGAACACAACATTTTGCCAATTTTTGATTTCTTTCACTTGCCGTAAAAAAGTATACCTTGCCATCGCTATATCAAATCTTTCCATCAATATTTTGCGTTTGTTACATTTTTTGTATCGAAATCCAATGGTCTTCAAAATCTTCGTTAAAGAACTTTCCCCACCGAAGAATAATCCAGCTTCCTTCAGTGAATGCACCAACTTTTTTCTTGTTGGATACTCCTTCTGTAAATAGTAGCCGTAAACATGTCTTCGGATAGCATCGGCATCAAAGCTATCGATGCCTACGACTGGTTTTGCTCGTTTTCTCTTTTTTGGTGTGTGAAGTTTATTTTCTTCTGTGCCAGTCTCGCCATATTTTTTTTTAGTTATCCGTCTAACAGTTCGTTGTCCAATATTAAGCGCATCAGCTACGCGTTCAACCACTGACGTTATAGGTAAAATTGGCCCTCCATTTTGAGCTTCACGATCGAAATAGTTACGAAGGCGTATTACGAACTCACGTGTCTGACTATTTAGAACAGTTCTCTGCGTACGTTCGGTCATATCGACGAAATCCACAACAAAGGGCTTGAACAGAGTCCAAATTAACGAGCAAGGGTCAACAGTAATGCAGTATCAATATTTGAAATCCAAAGCCAGGTCAAAACTATATCACAATCGCATTGCACTGACAGTTTATACTTTTCGAAGCAACGTCAATTCGAAACTGCTTTGTTTTGCATTGAGCATTGACGCGAGTTTGCCGGAGGTAGTAGTTGTGCTAGCCAGCGATCCTATGTGACGATCGTATTAGATTCCATTTTTAAAAATTTATTGATATTTTTTTGCGATTTCAGAGGTTTGTCCACATAGTGAAAATTGTTCATATTCACAAGTACATTCACCCCTTAAATGGTGCAAACTGATTTTTCTACACTTGTATACATTTAAGAAATCAATTTAATAAATAAATTTTGAGTCCTAAACCTAAAACTACATTCGATAAAATTTATGAATCTCTGCACATCACTATCGTCAATAAAGTAATACAATTATTTCCTTCAAAGTCGTTATCAATTAATACGGAACTTCATGAGCGGACAAACGTCAAACCGGCCATCATAGCGTGCCGCTAGAGTAGGACAGGATTTTCGAGCGAAATAGGTAGTTGGGTCTGGAATAGTCTATATCTATAAAATTAACACTAACAACAATTTGTGTCGTGTCAAATACCTCTAACCTTGAAATAAAAACGTATGGTATAAAAACGGACACGGAACATCTCACTTCGCTCGATGGAATGAATGAATACGTTATGAATACGTTTCAATCAGCTCTCTCTCTCTCTCTCTCTCTCTCTCTCTCTCTCTCTCTCTCTCTCTCGCTAAAGGACAAAGACAAAAAGTCAATGGGCGTTACGTGCAACAGAGAGAGCTCTAAACTAACTTCTCTCCGTGGATGGATAGTACAATTTCCAGTATGAATATGACGTACCTCCGTGATGGTGCGAGCGGCCCTTGTGCCGGAACATCTTGAACTTGTGCAGTAAGTTCCCTCCCGAACGTTTCACGTTGTTCTTCAGCTCGTCCAAATTGTTCACCAGACCATCTTCGCCCATTATACGTCTCCTGTGAAACAAACCGGTCAAGTGCGAGTCGGAGTCGCACACAAAGGATTTCTTACCATTGTACAAGGTAAACCTAACACTTTTATATTATAGAACACTGCAAGTTACCCGCGCGGCAGCGGTACGAACAACATCGCGTTACATGTGCTCGTAATATTTAAAGTATTTATTACAACAAAAAGTGATCGAAACTTATTCTAAAGTAATTCTAGTGTTGTGTTTACTAGTATTAATAGTATACAAGTAATATACTTACTGTGAAACATCGTTAGTCTGAATGTTGTGTAAAATTTGTGTAACACCTACCTGATAAAAATGTCAAACGAAAATGCAAATACGAGTGCAGTGCCACAGGAAGATAATATAACTATCCGAGGCAAACCAAAGTCTGCTACGCCTACTACTGAAAATAGTGAAAAGGTATTTTTCTCAGGGAGTGGATCACAACCAGATTTATCGAAAATTAAAGATGTGGCCGACTTGAATGTCATGTTGCGCAAACGAAAACAACCAGCGTCGGACTGCAACTGCCGTAATGAATTATTTCAGATTCATCAAGAAATGAAAGATATGTTTGAATCCTTTATGTTATCCCAAAAAGAGGTTATTGTTTCTTTACATCAAGACATATCGCATATAAAAGAGAAAGTCGACAACATTCAAGTAACTACTGAAAATCTAGCAATAGAACACAATAAAATTCTTAACGAAGTCTCAGAGTTAAAATCAAAAAGCCGAATAGCAGAAGAGAGTATTTCACGCCTAGAAGATGATATTAAAAAATTAAAATCAGGAACACCAGCAGAGTCTTCTACGATATCAGCCATTTCTAAAGAAAATATTCTGCAAGAAATTCGTGAACGTGCGGAAAGAGAGAAAAATGTCATCATAGTAGGCATCTCCGAAACACATACAGAGAAGATCGAAGACAGGATAACACATGATACCACTGAAGTCACTAAATTACTGAGTAATGTAATGAAAAATGCACCACATCCTATAAAAATAATTCGACTTGGGAAATATAAACAAGGAATAAACCGTTCTTTAAAGGTCTTATTTAATTCTTCTTCGGAATCCAGAGAAATACTCCAAAACAAGGGCAATATTAAGGATAAAAATATAAAAGTTTTTGCCGATCGGACACCCGCACAGCTGTCATACTTCAAAGAATTAAAAGAAGAACTATCTAGCAGACAAAAACGTGGTGAAAACAACCTCACGATAAAATATATTAAAGGGACTCCAAAAATAGTGAAATCATCAAAAAACTAGGAAAAATAACACAATCGGAAGATGATACTAACCAGGAAGAAATAACTTACCAGATATTACAAAATTACAAAGATTTAGACAAAAGACGATGTGTATTTAATTTTTTGTATTGCAATGTGAGAAGTATTGTTAAACCAGGAAAATTAGATGAGCTAAAATGCATTTTAAATTCGTTTGAACAACAAATACATGTATTACTTTTAACAGAAACTTGGATAAAATGTGAACAGGATGCTAAAAACCTCCAAATTCCTAACTATACACATTACTTTAATTACAGAAATGATAAACTTGGAGGAGGAGTGTCAATCTATATACATAATAATATAAAACATAATGTAGTTCAGGAGGTATACAAGAACGGTAACAATTTCCTATGGATTCATACTGAAAAATACAACGTGGACATAGGCCTAGTGTACAAACCTGGACATTCAAATATGGACCGGTTTCTGGATGATTTTGGAACGCAACTACAGCAGAGTAAACGAGCCATAATATTTGGCGACTTTAATATTAACCTCCTAGCAAACGATGGAAACATACAAAAGTATAAAGATATGATAGAAGAAAATGGATACAAAATTATAAACAATATAACGCCAGAGTATTCTACACGGACCACGACTACTACAAATAGCATTTTAGACCATATCATTACAAACCTAAAAAATGTAAACTACCACGTAGCATTACTGGACTCTTCAATTTCAGATCATCAACAACTTGTTCTTGGTATTAAAAATTACAAACCAGATTCACATCGAAAAGTATTCTATGAAGCTATTAACTATGAAAACCTACGAACATATTCGAAAAAGGTCACACTTGATGATTGCGATTACAGTTCGCTGGAGAATGCAATAAAAGATGTAGTAAAGAAAAGCTCAGTACAGAAAACTAAAATACTTAATCTACCGCAACAAGATTGGATCAATAAAGATATAATTAATAAAATAAACAGGAGAAATGAAATTTGGAGAAAAACAAAGAAAAATCCTAATAATACAGATATTCTGTCGAACTTCAAGAAAGAAAGAAATGAAACTTTTGAATTAATTACAAAGACTAAGAACAAATATTATTTAAATTTATTTGAAAAATGTAAAACCGATCGTAAAAGAACATGGAATCTTATTAATACTCTATCTAATAATAAAATCAAAACAGAATGTGCTCCTCCAAAACTTATGACTGAATCCGGTATATTAACGGACGGCAATGAAATATGTAAATATTTTAACACCTTTTTCGTTGAAATTGGTCCGCAATTAGCTAAACAAATTCCATTAAATTATCACACTAATACAATATGTACTCAAGCGAACCAAGAACTTTCGCAAAAGTTATTTGAATTTACTCCCTGTACCGTAGAAGAAGTAATGAAAATAATAAATAATCTTGATTCAAATTGTAGTTCTGGTATAGACAAAATCAATACGAAAACTATTAAATGTATAAAAGATTATCTGTGCCCGTCACTTGTCAATTGCATTAACCATTACTTAGGCAAAGGCCAATTCCCAGATGAGCACAAAATAGCAAAAGTAACGCCTATATATAAATCTGGAAAGAAGTCAGATGCCAGTAACTATAGACCAGTTTCAGTATTGCCGGTAATTTCAAAAATTTTTGAAAAGATTATTTATAACAGACTAGATCTTTATCTTAACCAACAAAATTTTCTTTTCGAGCGGCAGTACGGGTTTCGCCCAAAGTCAAATACTCTATCAGCTACAATAGATCTCGTGACCAAAATCAAAACGAACATAGATTCAAAAAATATTGCTCTCGGTATATTTATTGACTTAAAGAAAGCGTTTGACACCGTAAGCCACTCAGTCTTATTAAAAAAACTTATAAACATAGGAATTACGGATACTGCGTACAAAATAATTGAGTCTTACCTAACAAATCGGTCTCAAATTGTAAAAATTGGTAATTATCAAAGTGATGCTCGGCCAATTTCTTGCGGAGTTCCTCAGGGCTCTATACTAGGGCCTCTTTTATTTTTAATATATGTCAATGATATTAGTAATTTATTGTTACATGGAGAAGTCAGTTTATATGCCGACGATACATGTATATTCTATTATGGACGCTCAATCGATGACTTAATAAAATTAGCACAAGAAGATCTCAACACTTTGCATGAATGGTTTCAATATAATTTACTTACTGTCAATACATCCAAAACAAGCTATGTTATTTTTAAAGCAAAAAACAAAAAAGTGCCGGTACACATTCCACTTACAATAAACAATTTAAGAATTAAACAATCTACTGAAGAAAAATACTTAGGTTTAACGATTGACAGCCAGTTAACGTGGAAACCGCACATAAGTAAAGTAAAATCAACATTGTCATCTCTTCTAGGATCGCTATATGGTATAGTTCGATGTCTCCCACGAAAGGTTCGGATAAATATTTATAACTCACTCGTTAAACCTCATCTTGATTATTTGATAGAAATATGGGGCAGTGCGGCTAAAACTAATTTAAATTGTTTACAAGTTATCCAAAACAAAATAATAAAAATTCTTTATAATTACGACTTTCTTACCCCCAGTAGAATTATTTATACGGAAACTAAATTAATGAATATCCTACAAATGTATTACTATAATACATGCATATTAATTAAAAAAATTCTATCAAAGAAAATTCATTCAGAATTATCATTTAAAACTAAAAGGGAATTGGGATGCCGACCTTTGCGTAACGCTGATAATATCTCTTTAAAAGGAGGTTCACGCACTAACTACGGTACAAAGAATATAACTTTTGAAGGAGCACAAATGTTTAATAAATTACCTACAGAAATAAAAAATATTACTAAGATAAACATTTTCAAAAAGAAACTTAAAGATTTTGTGATTAAAAATATCTGAATCGGCTCGTGCAATGTGTAAGAGCATTGTCGGGTACATTATAGATATTTAGATATTAGACTACCTTACCCGCTACTATTTTACGATTGTGTTGTTTCTTACCGCTGTGCCGAAAGATAAAATTTGCTTATATTAAGTTTATTACTGTAATTTCTCATTAAGTGAAATTTGTATAATTTCTTTTGAGAATAAAATTCTTTAACCACAAGTTAATGGTGGACTGCGCCATCTATATGTAATTTAATCAACAATTTTGTTTCGTGAACAATTTTAATATTTTTTTCAGTCAGTCAGCTTTTCTTTTTATATATTTAGATTTGACTTACCGCTGTGACTTTTCAGCCGTAGCATCGAAGCTTATACTCTTCGGTATGGCCCCCGTAGACACCGTCTTAGGCGGGGGACTGATCCGCCTCTCCGTTACATTCTCTGAGTTCACATCCTGACTAGAACTTTTATCCGAAACTGATGTCTCCACGCTGTTTACTGACAGCGTACTGAGGGATATGTTGCTCTCGTTTCTTGCTTCACGTTTCTTCTCTATCCTAGAAGAACTGATGTTGACTATACTGGTTCTAGAAAATGAGAAAAATAGATTACATTGCACCAAAACAACCTTCAATACGAAATAATATAAAACGAGTACAAAAACTGAATCTATAGTAAAACTAGATGATGCTCGCGACCAAGTCCCCAAAATTCCGTGGGAATTCTTTAATTGTCCGGGATAAAAAGTTGCCTATGTTAATTTCCGGGAAGCAAGCTACCTCTACCCATAGTGTGTGTGTGTGTGTGTGTGTGTGTGTGTGTGTGTGTGTGTGTGTGTGTGTGTGTGTGTGTGTGTGTGTGTGTGTGTGTGTGTGTGTGTGTGTGTGTGTGTGCGTGTGTGTGTTTGTTACTCCTTCACGCAAAAACTACTGGACGGATTGGGCTGAAATTTAGAATGGAGATAGATTATACCCTGGATTAGCACATAGGATACTTTTTATCCCGGAAAATCAAAGAGTTCCCACGGGAATTTCCAAAAAACCTACATCCGAAGTCGCGGGCATCAGCTAGTTTATAATATTTGTGTGGAAGTATGGACAAGGACGACGCTCGTATTGCGACACTGCGAGTGCGATGAACGAGCTCTACCTGATCTCTGACTTGACGATCCGGGAGGCGATGTTGTTGACGAGGTTGGACGAGATGGTGGCGGAGCTCATGCGCGTCATGAGGTCGGAGATGGCGGAGCGCGGCTCGGGGTCGGGCCGCTCCGACTCGATGCCCGAGTCGAAGCGACGCTCGTACTGCGACACTGAGAGCGCGTTGAACGAGCTCTCGCTTGAGTTTAAAGATCTGGAACCAAATTATTTTTCTATCACAAGCCACTTTGTAACGCTCGGTAACTTAGTACACTTAGTAACGCCACAAAGACCATGTACTCTCACCTACTGTCTAATGTCTAAAAACCTCCATGTTCTAGTCCTATCTGCCCAATGTGTCTAGAAATCACCCATGACTATCCAGTTTCTAATATCTAAGACTTACCTGTCCATAAGATCGTTGTCGTCGTAAGCCTTGGAGGTGGACGGCAGATGGTACTTGGTAGGGAAGCTATCATCTACCCATTGGCTGGTCGCGTCTGAACCAGACGCACAACTCAACGCGCTCGGCTCTTCACCACCCGCTGCGTCTTCTAGGGTCGACTCAGTCGGGACACTGTTACTGAATGAATACAAGATGTTATTTCAATGATGAAAGCATTGCAGAAGTAACATTATAAAACAGTATTTCATTGCTAATTGTTCAACCTGAAGGGAAAATATTTCCAGCAGAAATGGACACGTGTGAGAAAAGTTCTTCATGGACAACTTCCCAGTATTGTATTGTCTAAAAACCTTGTATTCTAGATTCTAGGCTATGCAATACTTAACCGGAAGTTTGTTAAAAACGTCTTCATGTTCAACATCATTTCCTCTGACATTGCAGCGTCTACAGGAGATTCAAAACAAGGGTGAATAGGCATCTTTTAGGCAGGCGCGCTTCACCTTAGACTGCATCATAGACATATTTGGTAAGATTGCTGCCGAGAGCATGGCTGTATAGTTAGAAAATAAGTTACTGTATCCTCAGAAAAGGCTGTAATAATGCGCAAAAAGCAATGAAATACTGTACTGATGCGTATTCTATTATAATATAAAACATACCTTTGCGCGTTGAAGTTGTCCTGCGGAACATAGTCGAACACATCATTGGACATTGGCGGCGCCGTACTGGGGCTCTCCGGTGCGGACGCGTAGCATGTCATTACCTGCAAAATGAGCGCTAGAATCAACTTTTCCAGTGGCTATAAAATCCATACTAATATTATAAATGAAAATGAATGTCTGTTTCTGTGCTAGCTTTTCATGGCCCAACAGTTTAATCGATTTTGATGAAAGTTGGTACAGAGTAAACTTATATCCCGGGCACGAACATAGGCTAATTTTTAACCCGGAAAATCAAACAGTTCCTATAGGATTTAAAAAAAACCTAAATCTACGCGGACGAAGTCCTGGGCATTATCGTCATCAACGGCCTGTGGACGACTACTTTTGGCCACCACACCCGGTCCTCAGAATTCCTCATCCAGCCACTTCCCGCCAGCCGCTTTATATCGTCGGTCCATCGTGCTGGAGGGCGTCCCAAACTACGCTTGCTTAAACGCGGTCTCCACTCAAGGACTTTCCAACTCCAACGGGCATCATCTAGTGAGAAATGTTTTGCCTCAATAGCTCAACCGGTAAAGGAGTGGACTGAAAACCGAAAGGTCGACGGTTCAAACCCCGCCCGTTGCACTATTGTCGTACCTACTCTTAGCACAAGCCTGACGCTTAGTTGGAGAGGAAAGGGGAATATTAGTCATTTAACATGGCTAATATTCTTTAAAAAAAATTGATTCATACCGGGTAACCGTTAACGAGAATGCTCTTCCTGTTCTCGATGGGGAAGTTGTGTGGCGACGTGTGCGTCGTGTGCGTGGGCAGGTCCAGCTCGCCGCCGCGGCACAGCGCCGCCGTAGCGCTGAGGTAGCCTCCACTCCTGAACAAAATATGGCTTATCTAAGAAAGATCCCACACAGTGTTACCAGATGAAAAGTGCAAACTACCGTGTCAGCAACTAAAATTACCGTGTTTTAAGAAATCGTAGACCGTGTTTAGGCCAAAAACACCATGCATTTACGGTAATTACCGTTGTCTATGGTAAAAATGATTCCAGAGGATGTATTGCGGCAGCCAGTATAATCACTATAACTTTTAAAGCTTGACTAGAAAAATACAATACCTCGTCATTTTGCGAAAAACCCGTGGAACTAAATTATACAAGACTATGAATACTTAGTCATCATAGACCATATACTAGTGGCATCCCCAGGGCAAGTTTTTTATATTTCTGGTCAGGCTTTACACATTATTACAAAAATCTAGAAAACACAGACACAGATATTTGTTTCTAGAATGTGTTTATAAGTTTGATTGGTTTGTATTCAAATGTAAAACAAACTAAGTTTGTCCAGAAAGCGCTGGGGAACAACACTAGCGGTTGCTTTTTTTTACATATAACCCGATCTCTCATATTAAGAAGATTCCCCCCATTAACAATAAAAAGGGGTTACATCTCTTAACTGTTAAATAAGTAGTACATACCTGTTAGGTAGATGAGGCCGCGTCGTGTGTCTAGGGCTGCTAACATCTGGTCGTTTTGCGGTACCATTCTAAAGGAACCAAATTAAAAATATATGATCAAGGTTGTATATCAGATAATGTGTTGACATTAGAATTAATTGTTGTAAAATTTTTGACTTTAGAATAGGTTATCAGATACGTGGTCATACAAATATAATATGCCGGGGCTTGTGATATACCCTGTCGTAAGAGTAAATGCAAGGGAGTTTTTCTCTAGCGAACATTACATGTATCTAAAATTACATAAATTACGTAATTTTCAAAAGGTTTTTTTTTATATCATGAAGTGAAAAATAGAGCTTTTAATCTTTGTCAGAATAGTAAAGCCGAGCTATAAATAAATAAATGACGGACTTCGTCTGTGTTGGTGTTTGCTGGCGCGCGTGGTGTGCCTTTTTGGAGTGTTTTTTTTCTTCTGTGTTTTTTTATGTTATTGGTGTGTTTTGGTGGTGGAAATGACTCGGAAGCGCTCTGGAAGAGCGCCGCGGGTGTGTCGGCGAGCGCCGGCATCTACGAAGTCCATACTTATATGGTTTCACTAACATGTAAATAACTACAAACTTGACATTGGCTAATCTGCGTAAAGCCAGACGTGAGAGAAAAAAAAATGACATACGGCAATCTGGTGCAACTTGGTGGTAGAGTTGGCGGTGACGGGCGCCAGCTCGTCGTGGTGCGACGCGCGGCGCGGCCACGACGTGTCCGAGCGCGCCGCCACCGACACGCAGTCGTCTGTGTCCACCTTTAGATAAATTCATATTCGAGATATCGAAACAAGTATGTATTAGGTACTTAAAAAGTTTTCAAAAAATCGACATCATGTCTGGCGTCAAACTTTGAAAGCACGAAAAATCTAAATAGAAAAATGGTCTGGGGAAACTAACTATGGTTTTAAAAGACCTACTTAATGACAACAATGACACCCCATTTGTCATAGTCCATGATCTTCCATTTTTAAATTGTTGTGTAACAAACATTTGGCCCTCTATATGCGGAACTAATTGGCAGTTATATCCCCATTAGATTCGACCGTAGCGAAAATTCGTAAGTCCATGGATTCGACAATATCTCTCTCTCTTTCTCTCATACTAAAAATGTATGAAACAAATCAGTACCTCAGTATTACGATCGCTGTCGGAAGCGAGCACGTCCATACTCCATGCGGATTCGCTCGCAGTTTCCGATGCGTCCGGCGCGATCGTGTTTGCATTAGACCCTGTGTAAACGATATACATATTGCATTCGAGTTAAATAATTTGTACTAAAGTCCAACACAGTCTAACAGATCCCAAAGAAGTATGAAAGAAAAAGCGGCCAGACTCGCGCATTTTCCGACATTTTGCACGGTAAATCAAAAACTATTATGTATAAAAATAAATACAAATGTGTTTTAGTGTGTACAGGTAAAACCCTTCTTTTTCATATGATATCTTACTGGCATGGTATAGTTATCTTACTTAGAAAATTAAAATACAAATTATTTGTTCATGAACACATTTAAATTTTTGTGATGTAACCATAAATTCACGGTTTTCGGATTTTTTCCTTTACTTGTACTTTAAGACCTACCTACCTGCCAAATTTCACGATTCTAGGTCAACGGGAAGTACCCTGTAGGTTTTCTTGACAGACACAACAGACGGACGGACAGACAGACAGACAGCCAACAAAGTGATCCTATTTCGCGTTATAAGGGTTCCGTTTTTCCTTTTGAGATACGGCCCCCTAAAAATGAAGTTTGCTGTTTACCTTGGCTCGCGGCAACTTGCGTGTGTTCGCATGAGTCGCCGATCGTCTCCGAGTCCGAGGCTAGCACGTCCGTACTCCAAGTGTCTGACATTATGCTTATTGTTTCGTCGCCTTCTAGAAGTTTCTGCAAACGGAATATCAGCTGCTTAATCGAACTCAGACGCATTTGCATGGTTATAGTTGCACCCTAGTTGCTTGAGCAACATTTTAAACTCGAAGGTCTGAGAAGTCTCCTAAGCGGCACGTGGCGACCTACATAACTATTAACCCTTCTCATTCTGAAAGGAGATCGGTGCTCAGTAGTGGGCCGGTCATGATGATGATGATGTATGTATGTACTTTATTGCACCACAAAACACAAATGACAGGTAAAATTGTATAATGACTCTTACCTTGATTTCAAATTTGCCAAATTTGTCCTCAATATCGTTGCGGGTTTGCTTCAACATTTTAGCTTGAGCAGCGCTTGCGGCTTGACTAACCGGGGCGTTGGCTTGTATCCTGTGTAAATGATTTTTTACATGGATTGCGTTTAGTACGAAAACAAAACGAAAAATTTCTAAAAACATTACAAAGTGGCAATGGACAAGGAACATAGTTCGAAAAATCGATAGATGTTGGGATATCAAGGTGCTACCTCTGGCAATGGCAACCTCACACCTGAAAGCGCAGCGTGGAAGACCCATCACTAGGTGGACAGACAACATCAAAAGAGGTGCAAGACTGTGGCGTGTGGAAGTCCCTACAAGAGATCTATG
Organism: Maniola jurtina; assembly: GCF_905333055.1. NCBI lineage: Eukaryota > Metazoa > Arthropoda > Insecta > Lepidoptera > Nymphalidae > Maniola > Maniola jurtina. Next base: position 11,626,938 of record NC_060032.1, read on the forward strand.
TCCAGCAATGGACATTTCTATGAGGTCTATGTCCAGTAGTGAACGTTGGTTGATGACGATGATGATATTTACCGTCTTGTCGGTATGTCTCCGGCCGTGTCGCCATCTGTAACTTGCGACGAGGGAGTCTCCCGACCGGATATGTTGGGGCTTCCTCGACCGCTGACATTGGCTGAAACCTGAAAATATAACAATCATATTAATATCAATCATGATCCCTTTTCCTGAAAGATAAGATGAGAAATAGATAAATCCACAGATTCAACAAAAGAGAAGTTAATTTAACAATAAACACAATTCAAATTTTAATTAAGTATGTAATGGAATTTGCAATGCTCTGACAGTCTCTGGGTTGATGTCATGAGGATGAGTTTTAAAAACCGCTAGGTCTTATGTGATGTACTCAGTACTCACCATATCTGAAAGATTGTCATTTTGGTCTTCGGTTTCCAGTTCGAGACTTGAAGTGACGCTGTGATTGGACGCTGCTTCGGACACCGCTTCCAAGTTGTCCGAAGTATTCCCAAGGGAAACTTCGTCGTGGGACACCGAAAATCTAGTAATAAATGATTGATGAGTTTTAAACAAACAGACGGGTCGATTGCGAATGTTCAACACCTTTTTTTTTTTTTTTTTTCAATATACTTACATCTAGCCTTACAGGGAAATTCCTAATTACATAACAAACAACTTATTTTACATGAACAATGTCAATAATGAGAAATGTCGGTCAATAACAGGCGATTTGTTTGGAGCTGCTGGTAGATAATACGGAAAAGCTGCATTAGTCATTTCTTCAGTCTCAATTGTTGTGATTGCCTGAATTTATGGTATTTTTGCTGTAAAAACGCATTTTAGCCAATATTGATAAAGTGTCAGCATCAGAATTGGTTGCGATTGTCACACTCTAGGTGTTATTTTACCGCAATTAACCCTGCAGCTACTTTGGGAGCGAAACTTTGGTAATATGGTTAGTGGTATATTTCGTCTTCAATTTATTTTACTTGACTTTTTGGCTGAAGTGGCCCGAATCAGACCAATCTGATCAAACCGATCTGGGTCGAAGTCTATTCGAGCAGACTGGACTGGACCAGATCGGATAAGTCCAATTTAGCCCAGTCCAGTCCACTGAAAATTACTTTTACTGAAAATACTTTGCTTTTCGCCCGACCCACGATGTTTAAATTACTTTTGGAGTGATCATTTAAGTAAACTATTAGGAAGGAAGGATTTAGTAATAATAGCGTCAACAATTTCAAACTATTTCTCACCTGGTTCGCTTCTGTATGGGTGCAGTAACACCAGTGGGAGGTAGGTTGACTCCCTCGCCTTCTGTTTCAACCTCGCCTTCCCCACCACCGTAGTAACATTCCAGCACTTTCGACTCGGGGACTAGTCCTGTTCAAATACAATGGAAAATAGTTCTTGGTGATTAAAATCATGCCACAAATTCTAAGCACCGAAACGATGGATTCAATACATCTCTAACACAAGTCAAGTTCTGTTGCAAAGTCAAATCATTTATTCAAATTGAGTACCGTTGTACACTTTTTGATTGTCAATTGTTGAATTTGTAAAATAATGATGTATAAATAGTAGTAATAAATAATTACGTAAACTTAAAACTAAAGTTACGAGGATTGCCTGATATAGACAGATCAGAAACCTTTTCATCTAGATTCTAGGTCAATCGGAAAACCTGCATCAATCATTATTACAACCGCAATTGTTGTGTTGAAACCCCTTCAATTTCAACACGGCCTCGTACCGGAACGCTAAATCCCTTGGCAGCACGGCCTTGCCGGTAGGGTGGTAACTAACCACGGCGGAAGCCTCCCACCAGAGCAGACCAGAGATTCAGAAATTATAAAATTCCGAACCACTGCCGGGAATCACCATCTACGCCGGGGAGGTGGTCAAATCTTTTTGAGAGGTTGTGAGGTCCCACTTAAGTCATACACTAACCGACATAGTCCTGCTCGACCACGTTGACCAGTTTGATGACAAGCACCTCGGGCTCCAGGTCCCGCTCGGCTCCTCTCTCGTCCGAGGAAGTGGACCTCGGCATGCGGGACCTGCTCACTTTGCCTAGGATGCTGCGCTTGCTGTGGCCGTTCTCTGACATCGTCTCTTTGATGTCAGTTGGAGAGGATCTAGAAAAAATAGATGTAAGTTATCATACTAATCGTTTCAAAAAGGTGCCTTATGTCATATATCCATCCCTGGGATGCACGCTTCTTTGTACCAAATTTCATCAAAATCGGTTAAACGGATGGGCCGAGAAAAGCTAGCCATACAAACTTTCGCAATTACAATACATATTAGTATTGACTGTTAGTTTTTGTGAACTAGATCCTAAGCTCTACTGTAGATTTAGTTTTCTCCAATCAACGAGTCTTTGGCGAAGTGAATTGTGCTGTGTGGCACAACAAAAAGCCACTAAAATAAACAACAAGTACTGTAGATTTATTTCATTCTTACTTTCGTAAGCACTTTAATAATCCTAAATTTAAATGTCCGTTTTATTAATCTCTTTTATCTAACAATTTTGTTATTTCAAGGAATTAATAAATAATTATAATTATTATGCTTCTTAAAGGTGGACTTTCGAGTCGAGCGTCTGTGTTGTCAGATGATCATGATTGAGTAAATGATGAAAGAGCCTGGATTTAACTTGAAGCTCGCTTCAGCAATGCACGGAACTGCCATTACTAAATCAAAGTATAAATAGACAAGCTAAAAGGTAAAGGAAATTGGGCTAACTAAAAAAAAAAATATTTCAAGAAAAACGCTGCCGGCCGTTAATACCAGCTAATTGACTTACCTCAATGCCGCGAAATCCGGCATCTTCCGTAACAAATCATGCAGACGTGCTCGGTAGTTGGGTTCATTGTTCGCCACCAGAGCAGCCAACCGAGTAGCCCCACCGCCTTCAGTCTCCGACAGAACGTTCCTTTCATGGCTATTCAAATAAAAAATAATAATGTACACACATCTAGCATTTAATCATGTGTAGAAATAAAAAAATTACAGACACCATGCATTGTCTAAAGCTAATAACAACTCTTTCATTATTCTCGTCATCTCAATTCAATCTAAAATGAATCCAGCTTAGACTTATTTTATGACAATATGAATGGTGTACGCCGAAATTTATTATAGAACTACATTAACTCTTGCATACATAATACATTCAGTAATAAATTAAATTATTTTTTACTTTAGTGTTTGCGGTTATTGAAGTTGGTTTTTATCAAAAGTTTATTATTATTTAAATACCTATAATGGCATTACATACTTACAATGGTATAGAGTTGGTTAACTAGAGCTGGCACGTTCACAGCATTCACATAAACACAATTACTTTAAAGAGGTGGTACCCAAGCTGTTTTCAGTAAGCTGAGTGTGTGAGAACTTATAAATAACTAGCTGATACCCGCGACTTCGTTCGCGTGGATGTAGGTTTTTTAATATTCCCGTGGAAACTCTTTGATTTTCCAGGATAAAGAGTAGCCTATGTGCTAATCCAGGGTATAATCTATCTCCATTCTAAATTTCAGCCCAATCCGTCCAGTAGTTTTTGCGTGAAGGAGTAACAAACATACACACACACACACATACAAACTTTCTCCTTTATAATATTATATAGTGTGATGTATCTCTGAAATTTTTATTTTAAATCCTACATAAAAAGATTTCTTCCATCTGTTTTTATTGAGATGTATAAAATGGCAAAATCGCAAAGCGAGATTGTCCTCTTATGTTTTGCTAGATTGAATTTTTTCAGAAAACATTTTGTTCTAACCTCAAAATAAACCATTATTATCGGTTGACTGACAGATGGGCTTAAAAACCAAAAATTACGCTGTATTTCATAAAACAAAAGAATAACTTTCTTTGTCAAGCTCAAGCTTGGTTACGTGCGAGAGGGGCAGATAAACTTTTCATGGCCCTTGTGCTTACTAACACACTCGTAATCTAATCGTAACTACATAATTGTAATGTGTGAATGTGTTGTACGTGCCAGCAGTATTGTTAGCACGGCAGTAGGAAGCACTAACCTAAATACAGATTCATCAGAATTTTGCACGGGACCGTTCACGTTCTCTTCGCTGCCGTTTTGGGTGTTGTTATTGAGCTTAGATGAGATTCTTCGTAGGAAGGTTATCTGAAGCAAATGTGAGGGATAAAAAATGGATTACACCCAAAATTAAATAACTCAAGATTACGTGCTTTCTCTATTTATAGCTATTTAAGATAGGCTGAGGAAGAGAGAGAGAGAAGCAGAGTTTCTCTCTCTGTCTTCTACTACCATATTCATCTTATAATATATTATACACTCACCAGTAAGTGTGCGTCGTGTGCGGTAAATAACGCAACAGTAGACAGAGTGACGGCATCGGTTCTGAGGGGTGCGTCAGAGGGCGGTGCGGGGGGAGGCGGCGCGAACGCGTCCCCCGCTATACTTTCGACCAACGACCAAACGCATGAGCGCTCGAATTTCATGTATAGGTCACGGACTTTGGGCTCCACCTGCAACAAATTGCTGTTTAATACATATAATAATGTATAATACAAATTGCTGTATAATTGCTGCTGTGTAGAAACCAAAGGGCATGGGTATAGGTTTAATAAAAACTGCCATAGCTCTTTGAGGTTAGCCAGCTTCCATCTTAGGCATCATCAATTACCACCAGGTGAGATTGTAGTCAAGGGCTAATTAGTATCTAAATTTAAAAAAAAAATCAGTGATTAGAAAATGTAACCAACATGACTGTAGACTCAATGTCCCAACTTTTCTACGAAAGTCACACAAATCTAGGTAAAAAGGAGCCAATAGACGCGAAAATTTTTGTGAATCATCCAGGTGATGTAAAAACATCAAATGTACATTTTAAAGCAACGCGACGTTGACTCATTGGACATCACCACTTTGTTTAGAATATGTATAATATTTACAGACATGTTCAACTGTTGAACACTAGATTTTCCACTAGATTTCAACATGGGGCAGATAAATAAATTCTTGAAAGGCCGGAAACGCATTGGCGGTTGCTCTGGTGCTGTAAATGTTCATAGGCGGCGGTAATCACAACATCAGGTCACTCGCAGCTCGTATGCTCACTATTTTTATTAAAAAAAAAAGTTTTTGCAGTGCCGTATAACGTTGTAGCGCGCGTTACATCGCGGTACACGGGTAACCTCATCCAAATTAGCACTCCTAATATCCACTTATCGCTATCACTATATAACTATAACTTAGTGAGATAGGCGTTACTATTATTCTTTATTCTTTATTCTTTATTTATTTGCATTCATGTTTTACATCATAATAGAAAATAATTATAATATTACAACATGAAGCCCCGTCAGGGCGCTGCAAAGTGATTACATATAAATAAAATGTCACGTATATAAAAATTAAAAAATTAAAATTAAAATTAAAAAAAATGTTATGCGTCCTAACCTAGTATATTGGAGGTCTTACCTCCTGGTATCTGGCCAGACACAGCATCTGTATAATCTGCGCGACCTGTATGAGGTTGCAGCGCGCGATGTAAGAGACAGGCACCTCGACCACACCATGTGCTTCTGGGTTGACTATGGCGGGGCATATGAAGTGGTTGAGAACCAGGTCTGTGCATATCGCGTGAATCTCGCGATCAGTGGTTCTGGTAACAATAGATAAAATTTCATCCCATTAATATAATAATAGTGCTGCAGGGTTGGTAAATATTATACTGAGTACTCAGATTCTGATGCAAGTTGCTCCCACCAAGGTTTCCTTTACTATGTTTACTATGTTATGTTTACATTGGCAAATATTCATCAAATAAATGTTATATTTTTCAATTGTTTTATAGAATCAATGCGCACAAAATATGTCGTTAAATTGAAAATCACTGAGGTAGAGTTACCTCGAGTATTTCGAGCACTTAAGTTCGCGGTTTGTTGTTATGAAAAGCTGACTCAAAACAATTTGTTAACAAAGCAACGTAAAAAGTCGTCAGCATAAGTTAGTCAGACAATAAAGTTTTCATGACAGACACGACCGACGGACGGACGGATGGTCAGACAACAAAGTGATCCTATAAGGGTTCCGTTGTTCCTATTGAGGTATGGAACCCTAAAAATGGTAGGAATGCTTCAATCTACCTGGAATGCTGTTTCAGCAAGTGTACAATCTGCTGTACAATCCACGCAATAGTGGCGGGGAAGTTGGCCCAGTGCTCCTTCAGCGACGCGGTGAACCTGCTGGTGAGGTTGTACAGCGACTGCACAGTCCACTTGCGGTAGCGCGCCATTTTCGACGTGTACTCGTTGCTGTTCGGCTGCCCGAACTTTTTGAGGAGATCGCCGGGTGAAAATCTATAAGAAATTACGAAATTTTTTGCGTAATCTAGGAGTGAACTGAATTTTTAACATGGACTATTTATACCATACAGATTACCTCATCAATGATAATACCATAAAGGTAAAAGGTGTTTGGTGTGTGAATGCAACGCATAATGCAGCATTTACAAATCACATTATGCAGTGAACTTATAAACATCAAACAACATGGCTATAATATATTTTAGTATTTTGCACTTGTAAGTCCCATTTATATGCTGGCATCATATGCAATTTATTAAACATAATGCATTTTTTCTTTTAAGGGTCTGTACCAGACGGGTGCCAATGGAACCCTTGTAGTGAGTGTATATGTATTAGATATACACCCACTGCACCCTATTACTAGTGGCTAGTTACAAGAGGCCATCACAAAATTCAGCATAAAGTAACGGAAGAAAGTTTTTTTTTTTTAAAGAATATTAGCCATGCTAATCATGATTAATACTCCCCTTTCCCCTCCAATTAAGCGTAAAGCTTGTGCCAGGAGTGGGTACGACAATAGTGCAACGGGTGGGGTTGAACCACAGACCTTTCGGAATTCAGTCCGCTCCTCAACCGTTGAGCTATCGAGGCTCTAATTTGTTTGTTCTTACCTCTCTATGGCTTTATCCGGGTCTATGTCGAGGAAGAACTCGTCCTCATTGAGGACTGCCATGACGGGCGCCTGTAGCGCGGCGATGAGGAACTGCCGAGCGGGAGTGTGGCCATCACGGAATACCGCATACAGTGACGGAAGGGCGCTTTTGTTTGTGCGGATTAGCCTAGGGACAGTAACGGTTGTGGTTATTTTTCTGACCATGATAATACCTGATGAAAAGTGATGATGTTGCCTAAAATGGGACTCTCGCAGCTGTTTTAAGGATTTCAGGATTGTGATTGTCGATAAACAGATCTTGAAACTTGAAAGGCTATTCCAAACCTTGGTCAAGAGTATTTATTATAAAAGAAGACGCAAAACGTTTCGAGCGGGTAATCGGAATATGGATGCCTGCTGGATCGTAACGCTCCTACGTCTTACGATGAAGGGGTAGGGGGAAAAAGGTTGAATGGTGTTTAATAGTGGGCTGGTTATTTCGGTAATTTTGTACTTGTTATATTGCCATTTCTAGAGTACACCAAGAACTAAATTAATACATTAATTTTATTGTTAGTAAAATATAACTTTTTGCTCTTATGGTGCATGGGACGGCTCTGCCCGCAAAATGGACGCCCTTGTTTTCAGGGGAAAGAACAAACTATCCAGTTTTAAACCAAAGATACAACTATGTGGTAATCTCCTGAAGCAAGTAACTGAGTTCAAGTATCTCGGTCATGTAGTAACCGACAGCCTGAGGGATGACAGTGACATGGAACGAGAGCGCCGGGCTCTGTCGGTCCGAGGCAATATGTTAGCTCGCAGATTTGCACGTTGTACTGGGCAGGTAAAGCTGACCTTATTCAGGGCTTACTGCCAGTCATTCTACACGTGCAGTCTGTGGACGGACTACAGGCAGCGGACCTACAGTGCCTTGCGTGTTCAATATAACAATGTGCTGAGAGCGGTGTTGAGGAAGCCTGGACACTGCAGTGCGTCGGCAATGTTTGCGGGTGCTCGCGTGGATGATTTCTACGCGATCATGCGCAAGCGTGCCGCGTCCATGATGCGCAGGCTAATAAGTAGTACCAACACTCTTCTCAGCGCATTGGCCAGAAAACTAGATAGTCCTCTCTGGAGGTGCTGGGGGGGTGCGCACATAGGCGTCAAGAGGCTCCCTCGAGCTTTTTAGTTATAGTTTTAGTTAGTAGTTGTTAAGCTAGTAATAAGTACCTACTAACATAGTTTAAGTGAATTGTCATACTAACAAAATTATGGGTCTAATGGCCTGAAATAAAAGTTTATTTATTTATTTTTTATTTAAAATTCAGAATTATTTGGTTTTTTTTAATTCTGAATTAATTCTGAATTTCGCGAGCATACCCGTCTCATGCACCTTAAAAAATACAAAACATTGTAGGTCTTTGTGCATGTAATAAGTAGGTATCTATTTATTGGAGAATCGAGTACCTGATGCTTTGAAAGACCGTTTATTTTACACATAATGTGACATTGTGACATCATGACATCATGCCAACATTGTTCAGGGCTGCCTTATGTAATTTTGCATCTTTGTAAGTTTGTAAAATCACCGGCTGCATATAAGACTATGAAACTACAACACCATCATCAAAATCAAGTGTATGGGTCTGTGGGAATTGGGACCTCACAAAATAAACGTACCCCTTCCGCAGAAAAATGAAAGTAGAGAAATAATAGATGTACAAAATAACTTTGGCAAAGTAAATTATTTTACATTGCCTTTTTCCTTCTTTTATTAAAAGATACGAAAGCAGCTGTCTAAAAGAGCTTTATTACAGTTATTACGCTTGAACAATCTGAACCCATCTTGAAAAGCACACAGATAGAAGCTATACTTTTTATTAAATTTTTATTTAAACTTGATTGGCAGCCCTAGGTCACCTGTTCATCAATCTAACCTAGCGGTTCGGAGTTCTGACGTCATCCCCCAAGTCGCCTTTTAATACGGTTCATTTGAGATGCTTTTTGAATTTGAATCAAAATCTGTAGACATGGTAATCTCTAATGTATTCAGTTGGTTAATCTTTAGGCACGGTTTAACCTAGCGAAAACTTAAATTAGTGCTTGTAGTGATAAATCCAAGCTGAGATTCCATCTCGATTCTGTGACGCTGGTCCACGCACGTTACAGAATTGCACTAAGTAGGTAAAAGTTGCCAAAATAACGCATCAGGCCAGGGATAATTCTAGCGTGATTAGTGCGCAGAATTCGGCTCACGGAATTTTCATAGCAATTTGCAATGTACCATATAGAAATATTAGAGACGCACCATATTTGCACGGACAAAACTTCCTCGCGCGATTTTCGAAAGATTTGTCCCCAACCATGAAGAACTAGCGAGCGGCATACTGACGTGAGGTGGATAGAAACTACGCGCGATGAATATTTAGAATTTCCAGATTCACTTCATAAATTTCTTGGCAACAAACCTTCTTACAAAGTAGACACATACCGCAAAACTAAAATGTATACAGCTACTTACTTCCTTGGATCACTGGAAGTAGCCATCTGATGTTTGATCAATGATCGTATGACAGTCAACAGCCGTGTCCTGTCGGCAGGTGACCGACAGCTTCCATACAGACCAGCGACCAGAGAAGACGGGAGGCTGGGAGGCATGTGATCCTCGCCTAGCATTAGACATAGAGCCATGAGGTGTGGGGTATCTCGGAGCCATCCTAGAAGATCACCTAGTGCTTGCACCTCCTGTTTAAAAAGTATAATTATGTGGATATGAAACAAAAATTACACAGCTTGTATTCACAGAACAAATTAGAATACAAACTTTTACTTATTTAACTAAATATTCAGTTCTTTAACTTTATTTTTTACAAACCGATGCCTGCGACTTCGCCCACGTGGGTTTTGGTTTTTCGAAATCCCGTGGGAACTCTTTGATTTTCCGGGATAAAAAGTAGCCTATGTGCTAATCCAGGCAATTATCTATCTTCATTCCACAGCCAAATCCATTTAGTAGTTTTTGCGTGGAGTAACAAACATACACACATACACACAAACTTTCGCCTTTATAATATTAGTGTGATAGTGTGAAGGTGTGATAGTGTGATTTAGTACTTCAAATTACAATAAATACATAACTTGTGTTTTTATTAAAGTATCAAATGAATACAGCTATTGTATTGTAATGACGAAACAAAAGTGGGTGGATAATTAGGTCATAAATGAATGCATAGCACAGACAATTGATTATAATAATTGTGATCACTTATGTGTTCAAACAGCATTCTTTCATAAAAAGTTTCTCAATTTATTTGTCACTAGATGTTTCCTGTGACTTTGTCCGCATGGATATATGTTTTGTAAAAATTCTGAGAGAACTCTTTTCCTGAAAAAGTAGCCTATGTGTTAAATCAGGTTATAAGCTCCTTCTATCCCAAATATCTGCCAAATTGGTTCAGTCCAAACTTTCACATTTTTAGGGTTCTGCACCTTAAAATTAAAAAGGAACCCTTATAGGATCACTTCGTTGTCTGTCTGTCTATTATGTCTGTCAAGGAACCAATAGGGTACTTTTTGTTGATCTAGAATCATGAAATTTGGCAGGTAGCCTGGGCTTATAGCACAAGAAAAGGGAATAAACAGGAAACCATGAATTTGTGTTTTCATCTCAAAAACATCAACCACACATCAACATGGCATTGTACAGCATTAACTTAGAATTTTTTATCATACTGGTTTAAGATTTTTTGTATGATAGTGTAGAGTCTCTTTGTGTGCAAGTCTCACTCGCACTTGACCAGTTTTTATTTTATGAGCATAAGGATTTTTATTTTCATTGTATTTTAAACATCTTTATCTTTATTGCTAACTACACAAAGTAAAAAATACAGGAGAGACTTCAAAACAGAGAGCGACCTTATTACTAAAGTGATCTCTTCCAGGCAACCCATACTTAAATACTTATAGAAATGTAAGATGGAGAATCACAATACCACTACACGTACAGTATGTACATAAACACTCATAATTGATACATAGTAAAAGGAATATAGATAGGAAGATAGATAGATAATACAGAGTTATAAGATATCAAGCAAGTCGTTTAAATACAAGAATAGTTGAAGCATCCAAGGCAACTTAAAGCAAACTGTATCACTGTGCAATAACATACAAAGATCAAATTGTTTTTTACTATTACAGTTGCCTACTGTAAACAATTACATACCTTATACTTCAAGACCTTGTGGGCATCAATAAAAGTGGTATTCTCAAGAAGACTTGCACGTTGACAAGCTGCAACTGACTCAGCTTCACACCTTGAAGTGATCAGATTTGTGAGGTTCTGTCTCTGTTGGGAGCATATCCAAGCTGTCTGCAACAGCTCCAGAACACTTTTTTCCACTTCCTCATTGAGATTCTGAAGCAACTGCCTTTCTGAGTTTATAAAGATCTTCTCCCTTCTCAACAGATTTGCTAACTCCGCGATATTCATGCACCCATCAGACGAAGGCTGCATCATCCTGCCTTATTACACTTATCAGCACAATATTTTGTCCATAACTAGATTATATTTTCATCTCATTACAGTTACAGGAAATATTATCACTATTATAATTGATTACAAAACGGTATCACAGGTGAGAGTCAATACATGGCACGGGTCGTATCTAATACCATTTTAATCTTTACTAGAGGGTATTTTATTATTTTTATTACACAAGCAAACAACTTTTCGCAGTTTATTTAGAGCACAATAAAATAAAAAGATGCAAATTGCAAAGTGAATGAAGTGAATAAGTTCGAGTTCGAGTTGAATGAAAGGTAGGTATTTTTTTTTTTCGTTCATAAATAAGAACAATAGTAAATGTCAACTGTCAAATGTAAAAATTGCAGACTAATAATACAGTGAAATATATTAAAAAAATATAATTAGTGCATTTTATGAATGGAAAATGATATTTTCATGTATTTCTAAAGGGCATTTTTTCTTCATACATTAAAAATATGAAGCCGTTTCTAGACAGGTAAAGATGAGTTAAAAAATTGTAGGAGAATTCAAATGATGGACGAAGTATGGGTATAGATTAAAAATAAAAAATCTTTGCATAGGGATGGAGATGATAAGCGATCATGAATCGATTCACAGAGATCAAATCGAATTATCACTTTGACTAAGACTGCCTAGTTCCAATTTCCTTTAATTTCATACATAACTCGTCAACTTGTGCCTAGCGTGTTTCAATTTTAAATTTTAATATAAATATGTATGCTTTAACTTTTAAAGCACAGTGAGATGTTATTTTAATTTTTATTAAATCACCTGTAAAAAAAAATAATTGTAAAATATCGATTTGCTTTTGCATTTCAAATCTACGGGAAGGGTTAAGGCTCGAGCTTGAGCATCCCTAGTTTGACGGAGAAAAAGAAATCTTTGGACTGCAGCTTTATGACTTTAATTTTGTGTAAATAATTAAAATAAATGTTTAGAAATAGATGTTTAAATGTGATTAGTGGACAAATTTAGTTACTATAATGTCAGAGAGTTCAATTGAAGGAAAGCTGCGAGGTTTGCAAGAGCGTATAGAAAATGAATTGCGTATGGGTGCTATCCACAATCAAGGTGGACTTGGGGCTCCCAGATCTGGAAGCAGTCGGAGGCCTAGACCCCGTGAGTAACTAACTAACATACATAATATTTGGTATAAATTCAGGTCTCACTCTCATTTTAGGTGTTTCTTTTGGCTAGTTCCCAGTGTCATAACAAATTGTTTTTCTACCACTTCAGTGTATTAAGCCCTTTATATTAAGGTTATGCTACATATTATAGTGCTTAAAGATTAAAGCACGAAATATATGTAATATCCAAGTAGGTAACCACATCTCTTACATTTATTTTCTTCTCATAATGCTAATTGACAATAACAGCTATTGTTATGGTAAAGATCTGTTTTGTTTGTACAATTTTGTGTCAATATTTATAATAAATTATTTTGATTTTAAGCTTTCTACCATATTACGTGCTACGCTTATATTAGGTTGTCTTGTTGATTATAAAATAATACAAACAACGCACAATGAACTGAACAACAATAATTCTAACCCCTCTTCATTAATCACATAATTGTAGAGGTTTTCTTAGGATGATAATAATAATTAAATGGCATGGCAACTAGAATGGTAACTTCACACCAGAAATCATTCACCATTAACAGAATCTCCACTACGTGTACAGGCATCATCAAGCAAGTTGCACGAAGCCGCTGGATTCTGATTGTGCAAGACTGGCCTGTGGAAATCACTACAAGATACCTATGTTCAGTAGTGTATATCTATCGGTTGGCAATGATGATGGTTATTGCTAATTTACATGTATTGTTTGCAACAGATAGAGATGGCAACTTTCTGGTGACGTTATATCATATACTGGATAATCAATATTGATAATTTTTTTTTTTGGTATGCAGCAAAATGATTACCACCTTTTTAAATAGTTCAAACACTCAAAATCAATTATTGAACTTATACTTTTAGATAGCTACAAACACTTGATTTGAATTTTGAAAATAATTTTAATTGTTCATATTATGGTTCTGCTGATATTGAATCGGATTTTATTCTGGACATGTTCTTCTTTTCCATATACCAGTGTAAAATGAAGCCCTTTCCAGTGTTTTTATAAAACATTTTTCTGTTCAATATCACAATATTTTAATACTTTTCAGGCTAGTTTACATGTTTGGGAATGGATTATTATTGGTTATTTTATTTTTACACATGACAAACAGGCACCTGAAGTCATATTTTTCAATATACAAAACTACAAGCAAAGACTAAATTGATGAATGTGGTTGATATGAACTCATGCAAAACTAGGAAACGTCATGAACAAAACTTACATCAGTTAACATATTGTTTTTGTACAGGTTTTTAGTTTTGATTTTTGTATTCTATTCTATGTTTTTGCAGCTCCAATGTTTTCCACAAGAGACATACCAGCTTTCCCACCAAGATCTCCACAGGCTGTTGATACTGAATGTAGGATGCGGGAAGTCTACAAGGTATGCCTAAAAATATAACACATTTCAGCTTCTTTTTTTTAAATTCTGGACAAGTTTCTCCATAAGTCTCTGTATATTTTAAATGTAAATAATAATAAATAAATAAAAAATAAATAAATAAATGTAATGTTATAAAGGTGAAAAATTTGTTTGTTTGTTTGTAATCGATAAACTCTGAAACTATTAAACAGATTTTAATAATTCTTTCACCATTATAAAGCTACTTTATTCAAAATACCTACATAATGCCCAGTACTACTTGGTACTTGGTAGTTGGTACTATCCAACCCTTGAACTTCTCCTTTCAGCAAAGGTTGCCTGGTAGAGATTGCTCCAAGCAATAAGGCCGCCTTTGCACACAATTGTTTTTTCTGTTTTCTTCTTTCTGTGTTGTGATCCTTTACATGTGTTTTTGTGTGCAATAAAGTGTTTCCATCTATCTATCTATCTATCTATAATGCGCAATCTTAATGAATCATATGTATCTTAACACTAGGTGAGTGGCAAACTAAACGTGGATGGGACGGAGTACAGATCTCACATAGATGACCTGCAGCAATTGGGCGAACTCGGCAGCGGTACGTGCGGGCACGTAGTCAAGATGCTGCACAGGCCTTCTGGAGCTGTTATTGCTGTGAAGGTATGTTAAATTCATTTGACTTAGATTCAAGACAAAAAAGCTTGGATTTGATTCGCTCCAGCAATACACGGCGCTGCAATCGCTTGTATACAGTATGGCATATTATTGTAAATTGTACATTTGAAAAGAGCAACCGCCGAGTTTCTTGCTGGTTCTTCTCGGTAGGAACAGCATTCCGAACCAGTGGTAGATTATTTTGACGATTCAAAAGCACTTGTAAAAGTTTAATTGAATAAAAATAATTTGAATTTGAATTTGGTTGCAATAGAATTCTTCTTTCCTGTATGACAATGTTGTTTTTTAGAAAACAAGTAGTGATTTGCACTCCTGAACTGCTTAAAAAGAGACACTGTCTTCTAACATGATTGTTCTGCAAGTGCATGAACTACAGCAGTGTTCATATTTCTTACTAGCTGACGCCCGCGACTTCGTCCGCGTGGATTTAGGTTTTTCGAAATCCCGTGGGAACTCTTTGATTTTCTGGGATAAAAAGTAGCCTATATGCTAATCCAGGATACTACCTATCTCCATTCCGAATTTCAGCCAAATCCGTCTAGTGGTTTTTGCGTGAAGGAGTAACAAACACACACAAACACACACACATATACAAACTTTCGCTTTTATAATATTAGTGTGAAGTGTGATTAGTATTTTTATTTTTTATTCATTAGGTTCACTTACAGCTACTTTATACTCGTACATTAAAAATAGTACTTATTCTAAACTTACTTGTTAATTGTAATGGCTGTTTTACAAGTGAACACAACATTTACAACAACAAAGTTACACAAAAATATATTATTACAACAATAAGTGGATACAAATGAACACAAAAGATATGAAAGAAGTGTATCTAATAATGTTAACAATGGCTAAAAAGTAAACTACTGACTGCATAAAGTGAGTGTGTGTTAAATCTCTAACTGGTTTGAGATTTAGCAGATAAGACTCAAGACTTCCAAGATACGAAAATCTTTTCCCAAAACCTATAATATGCTGCTAAGTGAGATCATAATATTAAATTCGCTAGGCAGATCCATGGATCACTACAGGGTCTCAAGCACAACAGAATTCAAAGTTCACCTCCAATATCCACCTTATATGCCTAATATACATGTGAGGGCTTATTGAGTGTCAATTAAACTTTCTCCATGATTGTAATATTTAATAAAAATCTTCGTTCACAGCAAATGCGTCGTTCAGGGAACTCAGAAGAGACCAAACGTATCCTAATGGACCTGGATGTGGTTGTTCGGTCGCACGACTGCCCCTACATAGTGCGGTGTCTGGGCTGCTTCGTGACTGACGCGGACGTGTGGATATGTATGGAACTGATGGCCTCGTGCTTTGACAAACTGCTGAAGCGGCTTGGCGAGCCCATACCAGAAGCTATACTGGGGAAAGTCACTGTGGCGGTTAGTAGTTTCTCTATATCAACATGATTTTATATGTAATATTCCTTGATAGGGTTATAATATGAACTGCTTTTGTTTTCAGACGGTAAACGCGCTCTCGTACCTGAAAGACACACACGGCGTGATCCACCGCGACGTCAAACCGAGCAACATCCTACTGGACGAGCGCGGAAACGTTAAACTGTGTGACTTCGGCATCAGCGGCCGCCTGGTCGACTCTAAGGCCAAGACGCGGAGCGCGGGCTGCGCGGCTTACATGGCGGTGAGTGTTAACACATGGTGACGAACCACTGACTTGTGGTGGCTATAAAAATTTAAAAAAATCGCGCTCACTGCGCTTGTGTTTTACTGCATATTTTCTTCAAAAAATAAGTTTACTCTTATTTATGCTTGCAGCCGGAACGGATAGACCCGCCAGACCCGAGTCGGCCAGACTACGACATACGCGCGGACGTGTGGTCACTGGGTATTTCATTAGTGGAGCTAGCCACCGGAGTGTTCCCGTACCGGGACTGCCAGAATGACTTCGAAGTTCTCACCAGGGTGAGTATTATACCAGCAGACCTGTATTTAATCAGCCACTGGCCTCAGTTGTAAAGTTAGGTATTTTGCTGTACATTTGCGTCAGTGTGTTTTGCCCGTCATTAAAGACTTAGACAAAGAAATATATTATACATACTTATCAACTTTATGTGGCTATAAAAAAGACAAAATATAAATATTCAGAATTAAAATAATATGTTAATCTTTGCTCTGTTCAAAGTCTTAATTCTTAATACGCGATGTTTTTGTCAAAAGGTAATAGCAGACGACCCACCACAACTCCCAGATGACAGACACTTTACACCTGAATTCAAGTCATTCGTCACACAATGGTAAGAAAAGCTACTTACTTGTTCTGAAGTGTGTTTAATTTTTTATAGCCTTGTATTTACTTGATTTATTTATATTTTCATAAACTCATCAATCAAACTTTTTCAGCCTTACAAAAAACTACAGACAACGGCCGAAGTACGCAAAACTATTAGAACACCCGTTCGTAGTGAAATCTGCGCGTAGCTCCATATCAGTTGGTGCTTGGTACGCGTCCTTGCCGATCGTTGGCCACAGTGCGCAATCCAAAGCCAGCTGTGTATCGAGCGCAACGCACGCTGTGAATGTGACGAGCAATGGAGTGGAAGCGCCGGTGACGCCTCAGCCCGTCAGGAACTTCGTCACGAGTTCGCAGTTTTGGACGCCGGAGCAGGCTACGCCTACGCCCGGCAGGTAAAGGCCATTCCACACATGTATACGCGCTTGAATCGTGTACACAACTTGCATCATAAGAACATAGTGTGACGTGTTCGCGAGTAATACGTACAACTCATGGCGTGCACAATATGTTCGTGAGTTTTTGGTACAAACAAAGTATAAGCGTTCACGACATACACGTTTGTATAAGGACATTGACGCGTCCATTGGTGTTTGATATGCGTTGTGTGACGAGCAATGAAGTGTAAGCGATGCGCTCTACATTGCAGCGTGCGAGTGAGACAGCGATAAATTTGTGTCATGTGTTACAAGAATAGCATGTAAAGATTTTGTATCTTGTTATAGAGCGTGGTGGGCGAGTACGGCAAACGCGGGTGGAAGCAGTTCGCAGCCCGCAAGCTTAGAGGCTGATCTGTCGAGTCATTCGCCTTATCCCAGACGCAGGTATGCATTATTTTAACGTGAAACTTCTTCAAGGACCGAAAGAATATAGATTGGAAGTGATGTCTAGTTATGTTCGTCCTCTAACGTGACCCAAACCGAACCACAATCATTTGACTTAACCTGAAGCAAAAGATTTAGCGCTGATATTATATTACCTAAGCACAATCTAATACCAATAACCATTTGTATTATATTTGTTAGTAGTATTGTTTAACTGCAGTGTACAGCGTGAAAACGCGGGGTCAACGTTTTTGCCTCGCCTACGTCGCGGTATTGACTCCGCGGCATCTATCTACGCAACATTCATTGACCTCTTGCGTCAGTCAGATGTTTTATTTGCAAGACATAATTTTTTGAAGATACAGGTTTTTTGTGGTATTTTTCAGTAATCGTCAGTCCTATCGTCTGTCTTCGTTTTTGCTAGCGTTCTAATCACACGCTCTAATACATATATAGAAAAAATACGTGCCCTAGAACCTCCTCCTTTTTGAAAATCACTTAAAACGCTCGTTTGTCGTGGTCAGGACGATAGAGGCGTGCGCGTCGCCGCCGCCCGCGCCCGCGCGCCGCGTGTCCGCCGACAGCCGCTGGAGAGCCTCGCCCGCTGTGAGTATTCCTTATACTGGTCACTCTTTAATTTTGCTGCAATTTAATTGAAACTTTACTTCTAAACAGCTAAGATTAATTTTTCATAGCCAATAATGAACTAGCAGTTAGAATACTTAACTAGAATAGACAGTGAAAATTCAATTTTTTTGCAAATGTTTTAGAGTGTACGCGTCGTTGACACGACCGTTTTACGTCAAACGATATCGTCCAACGCGCCTAAGGCGCCATCTCCACGGACGAGAGAATCGTGGCGATAGTCTCGCCGTGTGACAAAATTCGATACAAACTATCGCTGCGATAGTATCGCCCTGTGGAGATTGGCCCATAGAGTTTGTATCGAAAATAAGTTTTTCTAGCCTAAAGAGAATAAAGAAGTACAGAAGAAAAAATAGAAAAAAAATAATGATTCTTGTCTTCTCTTCCCAGAGTTCCGGTAACACGAGTCCAATAGTATTACAAAGATTCTATCACCAAAGCCAGCAGAGGAGGTCTAGAGTAGATCTACATTCTACGCCTAGGCATAGAAGGTACGTCAAGATGTTATTATATAATCGTTGTGTTTTATAGCTCATTCACACAGGCTGTGTAAGCGTAGATGTATTGCATTGTAATGTACGGAATTGTATGAAACATGGCACACCGCTTGCGTAAAGCGTGTACGTATGCGTAACCCGGTTTGTTAGGGGTTTACGCGCGTCACCACGCATGTGTCACATGTACGTGCTTGGTGTGAATCGGCCTTTAGGGTTCCGTACCCGTAGGGTGCTAATGGGCACCCTTTTACTTCGCTCTGCGTCCGTCCTATTGATATGATGTTGTATTTGCAGCCTCAGTCGGGAGCACAGTACCGGGCGATCGCCCGAACCGCCGCCGCGCACGTTGCGACATCACCACCTCGACCGCCATAAAGGTAACAATCATCATCATCATCATCATCGACCCAGATTCGGGCTTCGGAATACGCGCTTTGACTTTGCTCAGACTTAAAACACTGTTAAAACGAGACAGCGCTATACCACTGGCATAAATCAGTCTCGTTTAGTTGAATCTTAAGTCTAAGCAAAGTCAAAGTACGCTCTATAAATTTCAGCCTTAGTTCGCGGCGAATGCCTAGTAACATTTTTATAATTATTCCATTACAGCTAACGGCAGTATGGAGCTGGAGCCCCCGCCGCTTCACGACAGACTGCACCCACCTTCGCCTTTACTACTAAGCAACGATAGGTATCATTTTACTTCTCTGTATTTTGCGTATTTTTGTTTGTAATATCCGCCATGTTAAATTTTCCATACAGGGTGTAAACAGAACGTAGGTGTAGCAAGGACTTAGCGTTATTATTATAATACCTAAACTCAATCCAATGCTTTTGACGATTCAAAAGAACTTGTAAAAGTCTAATTGAATAAAATATTTTGAATTTGAATTTGAATGCCAATAAATTGCCTTATTTTGTAGTTTATTTTTCAAATCAATGTATAGCGTGCTTATTACATTGGTAAGAAAAAGATGTGAATACTTTAAAATTTACTTGTCATCATAATCAGTACCACTATATTTGTAGCTTACATTGATTGAAACTGTCTACAGGTTATCAGAAGGCCGCAGCCAAAGTCTAACGCGCGCGGAGCTACGGAACGGCTACCGTACGGAGCTGACCGCTCCGGTGCAAGCCAAACACCACCACGACGACCAGGGTAAGCTACTCTGTTTCCTGGGACTAGGCTCCAGAGGGCTACCGGCACAGCCTTTACTAGTTTAGGAGATTATATTTCTTGCAATGGGGTCTACTCTAATAAGTGCCACCAGTTGGCGCCACTAGCACTGGAGGTAACTGTAAATTATTTTCTCATTTGATGGTTCCCGCGACTTTGTTCGCGTGGATTTAAAAATCCTGTGGGAACTCTTTGATTTTCCGGGAAAAAAATTTACCTATGGCGATTTTCGGGATATAGGCTACGTCTGTACCAAATTTAACATAGATTTTTAAGAATTCAGTGGGGACTTAGGTTTTCAGGGATAAAAAGCAACATATGTCCTTCCCTGGGATCTAAGCTAACTCTGTACCTTTCATCGAAATCGGTTAAACTAGGTTACTGTATAAACGGGCCGTGCAAAGCCAGCATACAGACAGACACGTTCACGGTTTCTATAAATAAAAAGCCAAAGGTTTCACGCTCATTTAATATTCTATACCTGTCGTGCTAGCGGCGCCATCTGATGTCGATTTATGTAATAGTAGCCCTCATTCATGAATGCGCGTGGCTTATGATTGTGTTTAGGTTGTATCTGTATAAGTGTATGGGAGCATCAAATACTTACAGGATACTTACGCTCGTCATTCCTGTACATTCGCCTGCCCGTTGATTACCTCAAGATATACCTTTCCCGGTAAATCCCTGTCCAAGGTGTAGGTATCGGTAAAGTGTTTCTTGAGGTATTCGACGGGCAGGCGAATATACAGGAATAAGGAGCGTAAGTATCCTGTAAGTATTTGATGCTCACATAAGTGTAAATGTGTGCGACTTATCTTTCCTACAGACACGCACACTTATGCATTGTGTGTAAATGACGTAACCACAAGTATAGTTCACGCGCACTCGTCAATTTCAAGAACTATAAGATATTATAAGTCACCACATAAGGGACCTCCTACAGATTGGTTGCCGTGGACGAAATTCGTTTGCAAGACATCTGATGTAATAGTGCTAAATAAAAACATAATTTGTCATTCATACATATACATTGTTTATTTCTATCCCTCACTTTAAAAGTATAGTACTGTTATCTCTCATATTCTTCTGATTGAAGGACACAATAAAAAAAAGTAAGTGGTGCAGATTCAGCTGTATACAAATCATTAAGCTAAATAGATAGGTCTAAAAGTAGAGCACTCCTTTCTTTTTCTTTTCTTGTTTTTTGACTTTTTGTAGTGTCAGACCAGTATAATGCACTTCGCCAGTCTCAAGTAGCTAGCATATAGGAGTTTGGTCGTAACAAAATCTGAGTACTGTTCTATAATAGAAGGATTAACATATTTGATAGTAAATTACACTATAATATAATATATATCACAATATTCTGATGGGATAGTTATCCGAAAAGGATAACACTACTTTTAGACCTGTCATAATGGCAGTTCAGAGATCTATGAAGAACTGAAAGGCACCATTGTCAAAAATACAAATTATATGACATGATATAATATGGTTTAGTAATAGAATAAAAAAATTGTAATTTTGTGAAAACCTAATTCATAAACAATTAAAAAATAAGGAAAGAAATTTTATTAGTAAACCATCGATAGTTCATACAAAAAAACCTTTAATTCTTGCCAATCAAGAAAAGATTCAAAAAAGCTAGATAAAGTTTATCTGGCGGGCCCTAAGTCAATTAGTCAAATAGAAAATATTATGTCAAGAGTACATTCAACCTATATTATACCCTATTGAAATGCCTTTAACTGTTAACTTTACTCACAACTATGTTCTGTTACAGTATCACCACTTTTATAAGTTACGCTGGTGTATTATAGAATACACCGGTATTCTTAATTTTTAAATTGCGCGAAAATATCTCAGCCAATCATAGCGCGCGTTCGTCTGCTATTGGTTGTTGTCTACGCGCCATGTTTTGTAATCGCGAATTATGAGCGAGATAGAACGAGCCTCTGTTTTTCTTGTATTTAAAATCTTAACATCAAGCAATAAGATCTGTTTTTCATTGGTGTAGATTCGGTTTAAGTCGGCGTTAGGTTGCGCTTTTCTGCGCAAACGAATTTCGCTGATGAGTCTTATAAAAGTGGTAGTGTTGTACCAAAATTATATTTGAGTCAAGTTAGCGGGAGATGTCATGTATTACTGATTACTGACGATTACTGATACTCAGCACCACACAAGACATGCACAAAAAACATTGTTTACTTTTGCTCATTTTGAGTCTCCTTTTCATAATTTAATTTGTTATACCAAACTGGAATACATTTTAATTTATATTTGTATGTTCTTTTACATGTTTTGTGTATATGTGTTTTGGAGGGCAGCCAGCCTATGATGTAAGCCGTAAATACTAATTGGTGTAAAATTTCTGCGCTTGCCACTCTCCGCCATTTTGAAATTCGTGGGAAGTGATTGTATATTGCAAAAGGTTATGTACACTGAAAAAAAATGGCTAGATTATGAACCGTAATTGGTTTTTGTCAAAATTTATTAAAGAAATTGTGGCTAATTTTGTTGAATAAATTTTTTAAACTAAACTCACAGGTCTGTATAAAGTGTTATCCTTTTCCGCAAGGGGTATTATGAAAGGGATAGCATACATTTAGATCTGTCATTAGAAATTTGTACATCCGAATTAGCTGCACTGTTAAATTTTCGCGATGTATTCGAAATCTAAATTATTAGGAAAAATTAAATTAAGTTTGGGTTAAAAATAACCTGTATTAAAAGTTGTTTTTCATTTATTTATTTAGTTTTAAGTACCCTCGTATTTAGTTTTCTTGTCATTATATAATTTGATATTTCACGAACATAATCTTTATTTGGTCATAACTTTTATTTTGCAACATTCCTACAAGTGTACATGAATAAAACAAGAAATAATAATACAATCAATTCGCCATATCACTATATATTATCATTCCCATATATATGTCTCACGGTCCTATCATTGTGTCGATGTATACAGGGCGAGTAGGACAAACTAAATAAAGGCTGGTTCACATTACTCCAGCAGGTCTACCACCAATGTTGACAACAGTCAACAACATTATGATAGCAGTTACCTCTAAGTTCTGACTGTCTGAATCTCTAAATGCATTATTGCAGCAAGATTACCATAAATGCACCCAATGGTTTCTAATAAAAACACCACCAGTTGGCGCCACTTAGGTGAAACTTGGTGAAGGGAAAAATTAACAGCATAAATAGCTTTGATGATTGGACCTGACGTCTCAGTACTGCCACCTTGTGACCTCCAGTTCAGAAAACCTTCATTTCAATAATTTTGATTATCGAAAAGTGATAATCACAATGTTGTGCTAGACCCCCAGTATCATTTCATTTCTATGATTTAATACAAAGATTCATTAATGTTAAAAGATGTTTTAACTATGTATGTAGATCTCGTACGTTCCCAGTCCAGTATCATGTCAACACTCTAAACTAAAATCTATAGAGAGACTTTGATTTGGTTTCAAACTTAAGATAAAATCAAAACGGGATAGATTTATGCAGCGATGTAAATTTGTCTCGTTTCGTTATTATGTCTCAAGGATGACTTGACGCCATTCATTTCAATACAGTCCTGAAATAAATTACCTGCAGGAATAATGTGAACCAGCCATATACGCTTAGAGCTTTGCGGTTCTGCTTTCGCCAGAATACGACATAACAGTCATTTAATAAATAAATGAACTTGCGTTATTGGTATCGAAAACTATTTATTAAAGCGGGATCCAATTGTCTATGCCACGAAAATTGGAAAAGTGCCGTCTACTGCACAAGTTTAAGGGTCCGGAACTGATTGGAGACGCGTTTTCTACCAATCAGGTTATTGAGAGATGACATGATAATTTTATCACGTCATTTTTTAATAATCTGCCATCC
The DNA here is from genome assembly GCF_905333055.1 of Maniola jurtina. Taxonomy (NCBI): domain Eukaryota; kingdom Metazoa; phylum Arthropoda; class Insecta; order Lepidoptera; family Nymphalidae; genus Maniola; species Maniola jurtina. The sequence goes on from NC_060032.1 coordinate 11,650,932, forward strand.
GATTGTGTAAGAAAAACGTATTCATCGTAGTCTTATGGCCGTAATCACAATCATTAATATGAGGTCTTACAGGGCGCTCGAACGCATAGTGTAGGTTCCACCAATCAGATCATTGTAAATTGACGTGATACAGTCATCTGATTGGTGGAACCTACACTGTGCGTTCGAGCGCAAAATAAGACCTCATAGTAACGTTTGTGAATACGGGTATTATTCGATAGCAAATTCTGCCTCTTGATTGGTCGAATTTACTGTTTACACTTTTTCATAGCCAATCAAGGGGCAAAATTACTTTTTCTTACACTTGATTGGTGATAGCACACATCTCCGCTTTAGTTGAAACGCATCCTAACCGCGCAGAACGGATTGCGTCGATCTCACATAATATTATCTTAAAATCGTCTAATGCACGGTTTCAGTTTTCGTGGCAGGGGCTACAATATCTAGTCAGTCCTTTGGTACAAATCTATTTAAATGGGGGTTAATGTTCAGTTCCTTCATATACAAATTAAAAAATAATTCGTAATTTTTAGAGAAGTTCTAGTTCTTACTCGATGAGGCTAGTAGAGATAAGTGTACTAGCTAACTAACTTTTGGCTTTATTAAAATTTTAATGCAGAGTAGGCATATGTTACGTTCTTACTCTGCGACCTTTCTTGAAATTGTAAGGGAAGTGGCCATGCTGAACTTTAGCATGCGAGCTAAATTTGTTAAATTATAATTTAGCTTTATTAATGTAGCAAGGTAAGCTAAAGCCCTTGAAATTCACTACAATACGGAGTAGTTTAAGTTTTTGAATCAATTTTACAATTAATATATGTACTTTTTCACTCCCCTTGCAATTTTCTTCGAGATGTGTCTGTTACTTCAAAACTGTGTATCTCATGTCTGTGTAAATTATGTTGTTTATTTTGCGATGTACAAATATCCGTGTGTATAGCGACTGTAAGAATTATTGTAATGCACACATTATACATCTAATACCGGTTAGATTAAGCTAACAATTATTATTGGACATCCAAAACTTCTATCGTGAACTTCCATTCTTCCACGTATAGAATCACGTATTGAAAGATTTAAAATAAGCTCTCAATCTCACTTTTTTGTAGAATATTACATAAGTAATTTTTTTCAATTGGCCTCAGTTGGAGTGGGCCTAGGACTTTTTTGCGGTATGTCCATTGCCACTTCAGCTTGCTGATGGTTTGGTCTATGTTAGTGACCTAAGTTCTGCGGATTTTTTCAATTCGAATTACGATTTCCTCCAAGGGAAATTCATAACATGGTCGCTATACACACTGTACTTGTGCGGGCAAACAAAACCTGTGCTTTGCCGCTGTCCTCCACGCCCCACACTCGCCTTCACGCGCCTCGCTCACGCCCTAACACCGAGCTAACTACGTCCGCGCCACACTAGGGGAGAGCTTTGGTTTATGCTTACATGTAATTTTTATTTACCGTCGCTTTTGTAACGCCAGGCGATCGGAACAATAGTAGCAGTACCACGGGATGCGATGTCTCGAATCGTCTCGAGAATCATTTGCTAATAATGTACTGAAACTAGGCCTTACGCCTAGTGGGACGATTCGATACGTTTCAAAACGTAGATGATCTGCTGAATTTACAAATATACTTAATAATTTTTTGAACTTGAAACCCGCTCGTTTATTTGGAAAAGTTCCAAACCTTTTATTGAATGAAATGAAACGAAAGCTTGAGTATTAAACATTTTTGAAATCAACTATTATGGACTGATATTTCAATCCTCAATTAAACTTTAACTGACGTATACATTAGGCATTTGGGTAGATTTCTAATATATACAGCCTCAGTTTTTTTGGCGATCGAAAAATCAGCCCTAAATAGTTTAGTTTTTGTTTTACTAGGCTGGGTTTTTTTAAATACCGGTATATCCAAACTATTTTTGGGAAATTCTTCATTGTGTACTGTTTTTGCCATTTGCCATTTCAAAATGAACTATCAAGTCTATTTTAATAGAGATTATTGGATATAATAATGGAAATTTTCACAGTGAACGAACGGGTAAAAAATGAGTATAAATGTAAACCCTTGGCCAGTAGCGTGGTGTGTGGGTATCATCATCTCATGATCTCATGGCTTCGCACATCGCTCAGTAACATTAGCCAGCCATGTCGTGCAAACCGGGGAGCTCTTTGATTCTATGCTGCAGTAAAAAAAAGACGTACTTCACTTCCAATAGAAAACGACGCGTAAAAAAGCAATAGCAAACCTACGAAACGTCGTGTGTCAAGAATTTTGCCGCTATCTTTATCGTAAGTTGGTTTCCCATCCAGTTTCGAACCTATTCGGTTTTTTTAATCAAAGGCACACGAAAGTATAAGCCGGTCAAAGAATTGCAATAAAGTAGTAGAGTGGTTAAATACTAGAAAGTATATAGAACTGAAACTATAGATGTGTCATGTTATGACATGACGCAATCTAACGCAACGACTGACCAATCTGAGTGCTATGCTTCTGAGCTAGTGTGCCACAGTAACTTAGTGTGCACGTCTTCATGTATGACGGGAACGGGAATCTAAAAAAATTGTACAATTTCCGCTTTATAGATTTGTACTTGGTTTGAGTTGATGAATCAGTTCTTGAGTGAATTAGGACTCGGTTTAAATATCTAGATTTTTCAAGTTTTATACACAAGTGGTTTTTGGTCTATAAACAAAAAATAGCAACAATGCATGTACTACATGACGTATATTTTTTCACCATCATGTGAGATTGCAGTCAAGGGCAACTTGTGTCTGAATAATAGACTCTGAATCTGAATAAAATCTGAATAAAAGAGTGTAAACTCGGTGTGAGAAGTGTTAAAAGTCAAAAAGTCAAAATCATTCAAAGTAGGTACGGTACAATTGTACTCCTTTTGATGGTCGGAATTGTTTTTGTACGATATAGTGGTCATAATTAATTACGTAACTTAAAACTAAAGCTACGAGGGTTCCAAACGCGCCCAAGTCTGAGAAGAGCCCACAACAAACTCAGCCGGGTATTCTTTTTTTTATTATCACCACTAAAATGTTAAAGGCGTGATCAGAGAGCTCCTCGGGTAAGAGTGGGCAGCGTGTAGGCTAGGGCGGGCAGGCGGGTACAGCAGGTGACGGGTGTCTGCGTAGGCTGGCTGCACTCGCTGGCGGGGCTGCTGAAGCGCCGCCTCAGCGGGTACGTCAAGTGGCATCACGTTGCAGCGCGCCGCGACCCCGTGCACGAGGCCGTCGCGCACCACAGGTGAGTGTAAACCTCCTTCACACAGGCTGCGGAAGCGTTGCGTAGACGTAGCGCGTACCATTGCGTTGTAATGTATGGAACTGTATTTATTTATTTAATTGTTTGCAAAAAATGTTTACATTTTACACACACATAAATCTGTCTGGTATAGCATACTATGAGTGGAGTGCGTTTCAGTGCGCGTCAGAGCTTTTTCTGACAATTTCTGTATAAATACGCCTGGCCTTAATCTTGTTTCTTTTCTTGTTTATATAAAAAGATTATAGCACAAATATAAAAAGTTTGATGGCGCATTGTAGATGGGGTACGAGCGAGAGTTGGAGCGTGCCGGCGTCGCCCCTGCCGCCCCGCGCACCCCCTCCGCGCCCCGCCGACTAGCAGCCGGCCCCCGGGACCCGGCACCGGTCGCCCGACACCCGCCTCGCGCCGAGCGGACCCGACACGCGGTACCTGACCGACATCAAACAATCGCCCACGCTACGCCGACTCACCGCCGCCAACGGACCCGTTTCGTGTTTGCGTGCACTTAATTCTTTGCGTATGTCTTACGGCGTCGCACGGACGTAATACGCACTCGCCCGTTACGTACTATACGTACGTAGTCGCACACAGTACTCGGTCAAGCTAAGTTTACACCTCGTGTCGATTACGTCACACTGACGCTTAAGAACGGTATGCGAATCGTACTGACGCGACAAGACGACCGCGGGGAGGTGAGCGGGGAAGTGGGAGAGGCGCCGCATTCCAGCGAGGTGCAAACTTAGCGCGACCGAGTTATAGGGACAGTTCTCAAACGTAAACTTATATACAAATACAAACACATTATTATGACACATTATGAATTGTTTTAAAAATATTTTAGACTGCATCCATCAACATTGACTAGATCTACGCCAAAATTATATCTAACCAACACCTGAATAAGTATATAACATTGGATTGTTCCAGGGGCGGACCAATTTTGTCCCCGCGATGAAATCGGTGCCAGTATATTGCCTTCACAAGTTTCATTGAGGTGTGCGTATGAAATGAATCAGCATTACATTTGATCACGCCCACCACTAAGTTGCTGTGCTCTTGATAGTTGTCCTTGAAATATCCATTCAATTTAGTTAAAATTGAAAAAAAAAATTGGTTGTGGTGCGTACGTATAGTGCGTACGCGTCCGACGTCCGTGCGTTTCTGTACCCAAGCAACATCATGTTTTCCATGTATTGTATATTATTATACGCTTTGCGACCTTTGAAACCAAATAACACGAACACTTTATCGTGAGAGACTTTGTATGAAGGACAGTTAGTTGTACAAAAAGTCATTTATTTAACACAAAGAGTATGAAATAACGCTTGTTAATCTATATTTTGTTTTAAAACAAAGGTACCCATGAAAGGTAATTCAAAGTTTTTATATATTAATTCGTTTTAATCACGATTATATTTTATTATTTTTTTGTAAATTAAATCAAAGTGAACGATAAAAAAATAGTTTTGCTTTAATGTTTCTACGCATTTTAAAGACAATACTTTTGTAGCTTTAAAAGAAAAATGAAAAATAAAGCTTTAGGTACTAGAAGTAAAAAAATGCAAAATATTATAAAATATGCTGCCCAGGCTTAAAACTACCACCTCTACTTTTCTAATCAAAATAGCGCACTATGTTATTATTATAGAATAGATAATCATTTTTGATTATTTTTCGTTTTTCTCTTAAACGCATACAATATAATGAATTTAATGAAATTTCTAATACAAAGCTTGAGACAAATAAGTAAAATGTATTTAAATGAATTTACATTTAAGTATAACATAGGTTTAGTGCAGTAGGGACACCAAAAACGTTCAAGTCATATATGAATTTTCGTGTAAATATTAATTTTAGGGTTTGCGGCTGATAGTTGTCGACGCGAGATTTGTAGTCATAAAAATTATAAACTTTATATCTGCCCAAATTGTGTACGTCGTTTTTCTCCGAGCACTGAAAAGCTCCATGAAGTTGAGAGGATCTTCAGTTTTTTTGACGTTTTTTTGGCATTTTTGGACGAGAAAACGTTAAAAAACATTCACTGAAATCTTAAACACTCTTATGAATTCATGGGGTTTTTCATTATTCGGCAATTTGAGCCTTATTTAACTTCTAAAGGTATAAGTAGGATCTTTACGACTGCGACTGATATTATTGTGCACATCTGCATTTGGACTGCAAAATTGCATTTAATCGCATTTGCAATTGCAAATGCTGTTGCACTTCTATTTATAGTACGGGCACTCAGTGTGAACCACCAAAAATATAATATCAAGGAGGTGTTTATGCCTGTTAAGTGTGTGTATATGTCGCAGGTATATTATCAAATCCGGGATATTACAATCTCACTAGTGATATTATAATTCAACGGTAGATTGTCAATCGACTTCATTTGTTACAATTTAACGATCTTGTTTTAGTGTCATTATAATGTCACGGGATAATTACACTACAGTCATATTGTAAGGCAATGATATTTTGTCAATTTCACTGGTCGTCAGATTATAACAAGTAAGATTACACGTCTACCTTTGGAAAGAGAGAGTTGGTTGCTTGGGTTTCGTAAAGCGTTGTCTCTGTCGTTGACTTTTCAGTGTCAACACGGCTTGCAGTCCAAATGCAAACCGTCTGAACCCTCTCGAGCTGTAATAAAACGCAAGCGGCTAATTTTCGTTTAAAACCCAGTCGGCAAGATCTGAATGTGACCTTTATATAAATTGAGTGTATACGATTTTGGTAGATGTTTGCGCTTATTCGTGAGCCACGGTACGAGTCTAATTAGCCTAATGGGCTTAGTACGAGTTTGCACAAGTCAACAACGATGATAGATTTCGAACATCAAAACACTCATAGAAGTAAAATCGTTCCATTTTACTTCTACGATGTGATTTTTTTTAAGGCTCTAGTTCACACCTTGCTTCGTCTGTAGTTAAGAGTATCTACAGGACTTGTAATAAGTGCCCAAAAAATAAAAGCAAAAATAATAGTTTCATCTTATTTCAAATTATACAAAAGACTTATTGCTTGGGTGTTAAGTTTTATTTTAGAGTAAATATTTTTGTTTTCATTTTTAAAACCTCTGGACCCTTGAGCAATGTCATTTTGTTCGTGATCTGTCATCTATACCTACTATTCTATATAGCAATGATTTTACTCCAACATTACAGTGTTTTGCATGTATTTTGATATTGCTGCAGTTTGACAAATAATTTGCAAGTATGCACGCTTGCATTGAATATCTCTTTGTTTCACATCCCTTGTACAATCATACCATTAAGCATTGTATAACCAACCACAATTTTATTTATAGACCCGACTCGACCGTGGCTGATTATTATTCCTATTTATTAACGAGTTGAATAATGTGTTTCGATGTAAATATCGTGTATTATATCGATAAGTGACGACATAGCTAATTTATACGCGGAATTTGATTGATAGAAACTAAATAAACAGCGGTTTTATAAATTTCAATCATAGGCGAGGTCATACAGAGGCGAGGGCCAATATGCAATGCAGACACAATATTGTGTATCTTTCCCTACTTTGGTTCAAGTCAAGGTATCTATACTATGCGGCAGGGTCTAAGCGAAGCGATGTTTCAATGTGAAACTAAACCTTATCTCCTCTACGTGAATAAGTCCAATGTTTTATTCTAAGTACCTACCTGAATTGTTTTTTTTTTAATTATATAGACTAGCTCTTGGTTGCAATCAGACTCGCTAGCAAGTGATGATGCAGCCTAAGATGGAGCGCGCTTGTCTAGAAGTTGCCTATTCACTCTTGACTTGAAGGTACCCATATTATAGGTGGAAGGGAAAACTGATGCCGGAAGGGCGTTCCACATCCTGGCGGTTCGGATTAGAAAAGAGGACACTTATAGTTAATGTATAATTTATGTTCGCGTGTGGAATATGCCCGCGATTCCTGATCACTGCGACAAATAATATGTAGAACGTTGGGAGTGTAGAGACCCGCAAAGTTCAATAAATCGCAGTTCCAGACAACAAAACTGATTTCAGACTGGGAATGCTGCTACGCCGTGAAATCATTCACACTATTATTTCGTTTTCGCGGCGCGAGTAGAGGAAGCAATAAAGAGACTCATCGCGACGCTTCTAATCCCCTGCAATATGCCTTGAGCCTTTGAGCTAAGAGCGTACTTCGACTTTGCTAGACGGTTAAAACGAGACAGATTTATATCAGACAGGTAACTCCGTCTCATTTTATCACTTTCAAGTCCGAGCAAATTCAAAAGTACGCTCCGTAGATTTCGTCTTGGAAGAGACATGTGGCAGCGTCACATCCGCGGGGTAACTCTCATTTATGATACGTTCACATTATTGCCAACGTCGCGTCGGCCAATTGTCTTTCATTGGTCGGCGGTCGGCAAGCGAATGAGTATAGAAAGGCAATAAGTGTCTTTGTCTTGACTAAGACCAAGGCACTTAGTGCCTTTTTACCCTCTTGACATTGGCTGGCCTTTGCCCTCAGTGTGAACCGTTTACATCTGCGCCTAATATGCACAATGTACATTTTCACTCGAAGATTTTATTTGTTTTCACAAAATCGCATTAGTTTGGATATAGCTTAAAGATTGTTTCAAGCAATAGATCAGTTTTTGAAAACACGAGTAGATGTGTTTTAGTTATTTTAGCAATATGTTTCTAATAAGTATATCATTGGTTGTAAGCCCCCGTAAAAGAACTGAAGATGTGTAGTTGGGAATGTACAAAATGAAGTTTTTACTATATGTATGAATATATTCTGTTTTTATATAAACGGAGCAAGGATTTTTCTGTTATTTATTAATTTGGCGAAGAAAAAACGATTTTAAATGTTATGATGAACACAATAATTATACGATTACATATTATGATGAAGCTTCAACAGCACAAGGGTTACTGGGGAAATTCAATAATTTAATCATCCCTAGTTTAATAAAGAAAAAACATACATAACTTAAGAAATCCGGCTCGAAGGACCGAAAATGCGGGATGGGTGGGCAGTTTGAGATTTGATTTAAAAAATCGGCATATTTTGTAAATCATATTGTCATTTGATTAGTAACTAAGAAATCTTTGCTTCTTGCTATTTTTAAAATCAATATTTATGTATTTTGTCATTTGGTTAGTAATTAAGAAATCCTTGCTCCTTGATGTTTTTGAAATCAAATATGTATTTTGTCACCTAATTATCTGAACCGAGCGCTAGGAATTGATTGTGTGAACTGTAATATTTTACAGTACCTAGAAGAAAAGTCTGAAAGAAAAGAGAAGTCTCAATTCTGTTTTTAATGAAGGTACTTATCTTAAATTAGGAAAAAATCTGCGTTTATATTTGATACGTTTCTATTCAAACGTAAAGGATTAAACGTTTATGGTTTTAGTAACTCAGGTCTATTACGTAGAACCGTACTATAAAGCTATACCGTTTCACTAAGAAGACGGCTCGTGAAGTATTGTGCGGCTTGCGGGCGTGAGACAGTTTCAAGTAAACTCTCCCGCAACCCGCATTCTTTCCTACGGGCGCTCTGAGTCAAACGGTATACTTGTATATCTGTGTCGCTTCTCTACTACGAGAATAATAAATGCTTAAGTTTGTTTATATTGAGTGTATATTGAGTGGCTTCTTTTTCCCCCGGATAAGGTAAATCAAATCGGTAATAAGTGATGTTATTAAACAGTTTTGCAATCAATTCCCCGAATGCTAAGCGCTCCCTAGTCGGCACAGAACGAGTGCAAATCGCTGTATGCGAGCTGTTTTCTTTAATTTTATTGAAAATAATGTATGTATTTAATAAAACAACGATTTTGTTTTCTTTTTGTAATTATTATCGCGATAGTTATTATGTTAAAGTGTATTGTAATAAATGCGGATCAAATTTTCAATGTGTTTTGTTTTTTACTATCGACCGAAATTACTCTAATTACAATAGTCAATTTCTCTGTTATCTGTCGCTAAGTTACTTAGCAACGTTATTTGTCAAAAAGGACTTATCTTTGGATATTACGGATCTATAAGTTATCAACGGATTATAGACCATAGATATGTAATAGACAGATTGATTATACTTTAAAGTTTAAGTTAATTAAATAGGTAGGCTAGACCTAATCCCGAATTCACGATGGCAGCGAATCGAAGCATTTATTTCTCCATTCTCAAGATGCCAAGAAAATTCGCCTGAATTTTTTTATGCGCTTGGATTCGCTATTTATTTAAATCGATTCTTATTTCAGAGATCTTAATAAAACTTTTGACGTTAACCAGTTTGTATTATACTTTCAAGTGTGTGAATATATTTAGGCCTATTTTATCTGGATCGAACTACTTGCGCTACAGCTTAGACTGATTCATAGAGCATACTTTGATTTTGCTGACTCCTCTCAGAATTGTACATACCTACTTACCGCAGTACCAAATTGCAGATTAACCGACGACGCTATGAATCTCAACCGACCGATTTAAATACTGCTCTATAATACTCGTAATTTTATAAAAGTAGAACCATTAGAAAAGCTAAGGGTCAATGTAACGTTTAATAAAACCAACTCGGTAAAATAAAATAACTTTAATGATAAAACTTTGTACAATAATTTGTGTCCTCTAATCAACAAGCTAACACTAACCAGTAAATGATGTTACGCATGATAAATAAATAATGTTGCAAGATTACAAAAATAACAAATTGCTTACAAATTAATAACATTATGAAAATATAATAATAGGCATAATATATTTTTAGTTTAAACATAAAATAGGCACATTATAAATTAGGAGCTCTTGCTTTTATTAAAACTAGGTAGATATGTTAACAGGTACCTACTATATTAGAACGATTGCAAAATTGAGATCGTCTAGTCAGAGAATTTAAGATTATAGAAACTAGGTTCCCTTCGCGATGATCATTTTGGGATTTGGATTTTGGAAATTAGATATTTAAAACAATAATTTCGATAAATTCCCCCTGCAGACTACAACATAAAAAATTGCCAGTTAGTAAAACGCGAACTAACTTATCGAAATGAATTAGATTTAGGCCTCATTCGCACGAGAGCTATTTTAATTTTTAACGTCCGTTAAAAAAGCGTTCAAATGGAACAAATGCATTCCTAAGTACACGTCAACGCTTTTTTAACGTTAAAACCCGGCGTTGCGCTGGAAATACAACAGTGCGCGATAAAAAAGCGTTGACGTGTGAACAGATACTTGGGGATGCATTTGTTCCATTTGGACGCTTTTTTAACGGACGTTAAAAAACTCCCATACGAATGAGGTCTAAGTCTCTATCTGAGAATTCGACTAATATTTACAGTTGATTGAATTTGTTGACTCCGAAAAATTTAATTTCACATTTGAATTTATTGACTGCAAACCAATTGATTCTTCATCAGATTGAAATGAAACTGTATTGCTTGTAGAATTCTGGGTGCAGAATTCCGTTACATTCGTCCCTAGCCTTATGCAGTCAACTTAACCGACCGATTTGAAGTGGCAACATGCGGGGTTTTAACTCTTAACACCAATTAAAAATTCTTAGTATTAATTTATAGATTCTTATTTTATAGACTCTTTGGTTACTTAATTAGGCGTCATGAGCATGAAATGCACAGGATTTAGTCTGGTGCTAAATAAATTTACATCGGTGCCTATTCGGTCGTACAGTGCACACAATTCTTTTACCACAAAATAAAACAATCTACTTGTGACTAAATTGACATTCATAGTCATCCGAGTTCGCTCATAGAACATCTCTGAGGCTTTAAGAGGGGTCTCTCCATCACTCGCTCCATACAAACGTAGTTCCAATTTCATTTGAATATTAAGCAACCAAATTCCATGAAATTTTGCAGACATATTCTAGAAACTAACATCTATGCCTGTGGTTTTCCAGATTTCTGTTCAAATATTCGGTTTCAAAGTTACGCGGTCTTAAAAATTCCCATACAAATCTTTGAGCCCCTGTAATTTTAAAACAACATATTTTTAGAAAAATCTAAAACACCACAGGCACAGATATTAGTTTCTAGAATATGTCTGCAAAATTTCATGGACTTTGGTTGCATAATATTCAAATGAAATTGGAACCACGATTGTATGGAGTAAGTCACGGAGAGAGCCCTGTTAAAGTTGTGGGTGAGATTTATAGTTTGACTTTGCTCAGACTTAAGATTGAGTTAAAACGAGACAGATTTATGTGCGATAGATGCATCTGTCTCGTTTTAACTGCCTTAAGTCTAAGTAAAGTCGGAGTGTGCTTTATAGATCTCACCCTAAATGAATACCCGTTTCACGCTTAGTTTTTGTGGCAAGGCAGTTAAGAGTCTGTGTCCTTTTGCGTTACATAGGGCACCACTGCTAAACCTTTCAAATTGCTTTAGTTTAAAAAATATTTTAGTTTGAAGATTTGTGAACGAACCGAAAAGACACCATTTCAACTACCTATTTAACATTTATAAAAGTTTTAAGTTTTATCTAATTTAAAGGCTATTATGAGGATTAAGTTTGATTTAGCTAAATTAATTTTTTAGTTAATTCAGTAGTAAGAGTGTAAGGTTTAAACTTAACGGTAAATAACCGTTCAAACTTCCCATCAGACCAGACGTCAGGATTTTTGAAAATACCACGCCCTCACCAATTTTCAAAAATCCCTCTCAGACGGGGGGCAAGTCAGCTAGTTTTTGCATAGTATTTTGTAGTGAATCGTCACTCAAGCCTTTAAAATGTTTAAACATCAAGTACTTTGTACCAGTTTAAAATTAGGTGAAAGTTACATATTTAACAAATACAAACTAGCATAGTTACCTACCAGGCAGTAGGTATAAAATACACAGAACAGAAAATTAGTCAAAAAGCACAGCATACAAATTTGGTAACTTGGAATAAAATAAAAAATCTTAAGTTTTATAATTATTGTAATACAACCAAGGTGAACAGCCTTCGGTAGCCAATTTTTTTTGGTATTCTTTTAAATAATTAGATAACGCTCCTATAAAGTAAAACCAATCATTTCCTTTGACTAGTAACTTTCAGTCATGTATTTCGAATTAATCTTATTAGCATGGCAATTTGGCTAAATCTGGTACACAATCTCTAAACTGAATTGACAAGGTATAGTATAGTTTTTGATATATTATGTAGTATAGTGGCAGTATACCTACTTTTTAATTAACGACCACTTGTGAAGGTTAAGAGGGCTCTCTCCGTCACTCGTTTCATACAATCGTAGTTCCAATTTCATTTGAATATTAAGCAACCAAAGTCCATGAAATTTTGCAGACATATTCTAAAAACTAATATCTATGTCTGTGGTTTTCCAGATTTCTGTTAAAATATTCGGTTTCAAAGTTACGCGGTCTTGAAAATTTTCATACAAATCTTTGAGCCCCTGTAATTTTAAAACTACATATTTTTAGAAAAATCTAAAACACCACAGACACAGATATTAGTTTCTAGAATATGTCTGCAAAATTTCATGGACTTTGGTTGCTTAATATTCAAATGAAATTGGAACTACGATTGTATGAAACGAGTGACGGAGAGAGTCCTGTTAAGACACTTTTAAAATAAAAATAGCGAGCAAGCGAGCAGGCGGGTCACCTGATGTCAAGTGATTAGCCGCCCATATCGGTGCTTTCTTCGAATTCGGTTTGGACTAGTGGATAAGCGCCTTAAATGTCTATGTTCCTATTTTAACGTTCTTTCAACTTAAATTCGTATGTTACTACCTATTTCACTCAAAATAAATAATCTTTAATTCAAACAAGTCAATCTTAATCGAAATACTTCCTTAATTAAAAAAATTCAACATTGGTTTTAATAAAGGTTATAAATAATGTCAATCAATCAATGGTTTGTATAATTTTAAGGACACTTTAACAATAATTTGTCCACAAAACTACATAATATAGTTATATATTACAATAATATGATAAAGTGTAAACTCTGAGAAAGACTCGCAATATTTGGTCTATGTGTTGACACATATACTAAGACACACAGTCCTTTCTCAAATTTTACGCGATAAACACGATTTAATTAGAAATATACAACGACCTATGTGCTCTGAGTAGGTAGTAAGTAGGTACTACGCACTGGACGGGCATTCCAAACAAAAAATTTCGCTAGCTTCAACTAGCTTGTCTCTAACTTGATAATTTCTAATTTAGAGTTTCATAGAAGTCATAGAACACGATTTTTGTTCGGAATGATTCTAGGTCGTTGGAAATATAAGTACAAAAACCACTTGGGTACATTTTGTCATTGACTAGTACCATGCTACATGGATGGATAAATTAACTCTACGTGAATGACGTCGCGGACATTACCTAGTGTGAAACAAGAATTTAAATATCGGTAAGTATAATATTTTACTATATATCTTAGGTAAAACTATCCATATTTTCAATGTTTCCAAACATAATTATTATATTTGTGAACTTATGGCTAACCAAAAGGGTACATTTTTTTAATAAATTTTGTCTACATTATATCCGAATTAGCCTCAAATGATGCAACCATGAGTACAGCTCGTGTCACGTAAGTTGAAATACATTTTGACACCAATTATTTTAGGTAGGTATTTTTGAAAATATTTGACCTACGTGTTTCAATAGTCAATTTTATAGTATCAACTATCTACGGTGCGGTGCAGAGAGCGAAGCAAATTCTTAGTTTAAGTAACGCTTATGCTAAGTACTTAGTAAAGACTTCCCCACTTTGTGAACAGACGAAGTCAAACAAGTCGCAGGGAGCCGCTGGATTCAGCCGCGCAAGACCTTGGCGTGTGGAACTCCCTACAAGAGGCCTGTGTCCAGCAGTGGACATCCTTCTTCTTCTTCTAGTGCCATCTCCTATCGGAGGTTGGCAATCAATAAGGCTAACTGGATCTTGTTCACCGCTAAACAGTGACCTTGTACTCATGTTAAACCACTGGCGAAGGTTTTTGAGCCAGGATGTTCGTCTACGGCCAGGTCTACGCCTGCCCTTTATTTTCCCTTGCATTATGAGCAGCAGGTCATATTTTGAGGTGCGCTTTTTGGACATCCATCGGTTGGTAATGATGAAGTAGCGCTTTCCGACCCACAACACCGCACCTACTTTAGAACCGAGTACTTTTCTACTTTCGTGACGCATTCTGTAGGTACTTTAGTACCACATTTTCATACCTAACCATACTCTCTACAATAACCTGAAAATAGTCATTCATAAAACGTGTTAATGATCACATACTGGTACTGATTCTGAGTGCAACTAAAGTTTAGAGTATTCGCATCCCCATCGTGGATCGTGCATCGCATTTAGGTGCCAGACGTGATGATAATTTATATAGTCTTTAAATCTTTAATCATCATTTTCCGTCCTTTTTTAGCAATATTAAAAAGAAAAAGATGCAGATACTCTAAATTTAGTTAAGAGAAAAGCATCACAATCGCTGCCACTGACAATTAATCTAAACAGCCAAAAAGATAACTCGTCACTAAAGTCCACATATCCATCCCGAGAAACCAAAAAAACCACTTCCGCTGCCATCAGTTGGCACCTACGCCACACAAAATGTATGAAAAATCTCATACGCAACTTGTGGCAGCCACTAGTCGTCGCCACCGGTGGCTAAGTGTGTGGCGGCACTAATAGTACGCCGAAAAATCGTAGTAAAAGACGACGTACTTTTGTCCTCCGCGGACAGTAGTCCCTCGACTGTATGGCCTTAACGAGTAACTCCGTTCATCCTTCCTCCATACATTAATGAAATAAATAGTCAATAGTAGACCACGGACTTTTGTCCTCCGCGGACAATAGTTCCTCGTCTGTGCAGACCCTAACGAGTACCTCCGTTTATCCTTCTTCCACACATTAATGAAATAAATAATAAATAGTCAATAGTAGTTTAGTGCGGTCGGCCGCTCTTCCCGCTCCGCTGCGGGCTGGCGGGCGCGGGCGGCGACAGCGGCGGGCACTGCAGACTGAACTTATCTGGAGCGCTCTTCTTGAGGTATTCCGATATGTGCTGCACTATCAGGTCTATGGCAACTGGAAAGATAAAAAAACCTAGTTAGAAATAAGAAAGAAAATAATTTTATTTGTTCTGTAACACGATGCATCTTAGGCTTACAGTTAAATGAGATAATATAAAGTAACCATCATATTATGTCCCCATCTCCGTACCAAATTTCTTCAAAATCGGCTAGGTAACCATTTTTTTCAGTAACTAGTACGACAACTTTATTAGTAAGTAGGTAAGTATTTAAACGAGGCGTTAAAGTTAAGTAGCTATATCAAATCAACGTATTGGAGAGTTGCTCCTCTTAAATAGCTAGTCCTAAAGTTTTACGAATGTCCTTTCCAAGATTAACTCACAATAAACCAAAAAACACAAATTAAAAAATACAACCGAAAATCTGTGCATAAAGGGTACCGTGCGAAACTTACGAATTTTTTATTAATATTAAGTATGCGATAAGTTGGCTTATCTATAACTAGGTATTAGGTATACGCTTGGCAATCATGATCTTAGTAAAAAAGTAGGAAGGTTTTTAGGTAAGTATTATAGTTTAGAAGTCTTTAGTAGTTCACTTTTTCAACCTTTCTTGTAGTAACCGCGGTGGCGCAGTCGGTGACGACATGGATTATGACACCGCACCGGTCGAAAGATCAAATCTCACCAAAAGAAAAATGGAGCATAATAAAAAATGGTACTAATTAGCTATTCGTACTTATTGCGCTGTTATTTTTAAAACAAACAACGTCAAACAACGGACAATTTTTTTTCTTACGGAACGCGGTCTATGTTCAAAACCATTATTGTACCTATGGATAATAATGATCAACTGTAGATACCTAATTCTAAACAAGAAACCCTAAAAATATAAGTGAAATTATACCAATTATACGTTTAGATTACGTATTTTATTGAATTAATTTAAAAAACTATTAAATGAAAGATATTATTGTATTGAGGCTTTGAATTCGATACTTACCTAACATTTTTTTTATCTTTTCATCAAAATGTCTAGTCTAGTACTCAAAGCTAATTTTCTAATCAAGAGGATAAAATTGTAAAAATAAAACAACATTTACGTGCAAACAGTTTATTATTATAAATTTCGGCCTAAGCACTAAATGCACCTTAACCTACAAGCAGATAAGTAGTACATACATACAACATACAAGTTAAAAAATGAACATTAAAATTTGTGCACCCAAATAAACCGTCTATTCAGAAGGTCTACTTTAGAGGCAGGAATTTTTTCAATATGTATACATCCTAGGTAATATTTTACACATAATAATTTACAGACCAATTACATTTTATACCTAAATTAACGAAATTAAACCTAATATTACTTTCTTATTTTGATTAGGTAATAGATATTATGTATACTGCAGTTTTAGGGTTCCATACTCTTTTTGACAAAAACAAAAAAAAAAACACTTATAGGATCGCTTCCTGTCTGTCTGTCTGTCAAGACCATTTTTCTCAGGAACGCATGGAGGCATCAAGTTAATGTATTAAATCAAATCTATGGTTTCTAGGAGTTGTAAAAAATCCAGTTTCTAAATTCATGCATTCAAAATTCAATAATAAATTAAAAATTATGGTCATATTATTTTAAGCTGCAAGAAAATAAATTAAAACTGGTAGGATACTTTCCTGTTGACCTAGAATCATGGACAAGAAGCAAGGTCTTACAGCATGGGTAAAGGAAAAATCTAAAAATATTTAATTTGTAGTTACTTACTTACATACATAACTTTTTTTTTTGCGAGTACAAACTTATTGCAGTTAGAGATAAATAAACCAATTTTACTATATACTTCATAATAATTATACTTCATACTACTTCATAGGAGAAAATGAGAACAACTGTCTTAGAGCCTACGCAGACGAAAGACAAAAATCCCTTATTTTTCATCACTTCTTTCGCCGTACTATAAATCCATCGTGTGCGTTATGCGATGCAGTTTTTAGTGATCCATTTTTGTGCTCGTTGGACAATAGTCCCTCGTCTGCGCAGGCTGTTAATTAAACTATTTTTAAAGAATTTTTGGTTGAAAATAAAATTGTACTTAGACACACATTAAAAAATTAAAATGCATATTTTATAAGTGTTATAACTTATAGGTACGTAATAATTTTTTACGTAAAATGCAAGTTCTATGAAAAGAAAGTTTTTTTTTTAATGAAAAAAGATAATATCAAAAAACTATAATGAATATTATAATAACCATACGTAATAATATTTATTTTGTAAAATGCAAGATTTTTGTTATGAAAAAACATAGTATGCTCATGAATTAGTTGAATTGAAATTTTTACAGAATGTGTATTTCAAATGCCGCTATAACAACAAATTATATTTTCTTTAAATGGCCGCCATGAAACATAAAGTGTTGTTTGTATGACGGAACCCTTTGTGTGTGAGTCCGACTCACACTTAACTGATTTTTTATTTAGCTATTCGATGACCAGCTAGCTCTTGACTGCGATGTCACCTAACGTATGATACCATTAAGGGGTGGTTTTGACATCAATGTATGATACTATAGAAATAGTATGCTTAATAATACTATTTGCATGTAGTAGGTACGCTAGATATGGCGTGCCACGCAAAATGACCGTTATTTTTTTTTTGCCGATTTGAAGCGCCCCAGCGAGTGTACCGGGAATTAAATTTGACAGTTTGTGTCAATTCGTGTTGACAGGCATTAAGTTCCGAGTACGCTCACATGACGCTCACTAGTCACTGCTGCTATCAGCGTCAAAATGGCAATAATCATTGTTTCAAAAATTCATCATTAAATTGCATATCTAGCGTACTGTGCAAATAGTATTATTATATATCTCTGTAAGATACCAATATACATTACAATAAATTTTTAAGACATTGTTACATCATATTTTATCCAAAAACTATGATAAAATATTTTTTATTTCAATTTTAGTTTTTTTTTTGCATTTTCATTACATTACAGTTTACACCACATATAATTTTACTGGAATTCGGATGGAGATCGGATTAGTTTTTTTATATTTAAATAAAATTACTGATTTTAGAGAAATAATAGGTAAGTATATATTATGCGTCGACCAATTTATATGAAAAATCATATTTACAATAATTGTTGGCGCGCGAACCAACGAAGAGATACGACAGCGCCCGAACGTACACGAAGGGGGCAGCCATATTGAACTGAACACAAGATCAAAGACACAGCGATACGTCGCGTCATCATTTTTTATCATTTTCTTGTAAAATTAATCCTTGGATCATTAAACTAATAATGTTATCTACCTCAGTGTTTTAAATACAAAACCCAAAGTAGTGAAGAAATTCAAGTTTGTTGTGAACCTTCAACCTTCATCAAAATCAAGAAAATCAAGGGAAGACAAAGAAACGTCCATTATCAAACAATAATATCATTAAATTAATCAATTGGTTAGAAAAAAAACTTACAATAGGTATAGATATTGAAGGAAATCTTTTTGTGCAGTCCATAGAATTATAAAATGCTTCAGGTTTACTACAGCTTTTACCAGTTACGTACTTACGTCATGTAACTGTAATTGGATTGGGTACTTAAAATAGTTTTTTCACATATTCCATAAAAGATAAATTTTCATTCATACATTTCATTCCATCGAATTCATAGTTACGTGGGCAACATTTATTATGTCAAAAAAAATTGGAAGATATAATTTTTCCATTTATATAAATGCATAAAAATACAGAATACAAGGTACAATACAACTGCGATACATATTCTTTGCTAGAGATATCAATAAAATATAATTGCACAGTTCAATACGGTAGTCGTAGGTAGGTCGTCTAAAGGCGAACGCACATTTATCAGTAACGTACGCACCGCGTATCCTGGATATACGATAGTTAGTCTAATATCTTTCCGTTTTTTCTTTTTTTTTAAAAGACTACTAATCACGACTAATACTCCCCTTTCCCCTCCAATTAAGCGTAAAGCTTGTGCCAGGAGTGGGTACGACAATTAAACGGGTGGGGCTTGAACCGCCGACCTTTCAGAATTCAGTCCGCTCCTCAACCGTTGAGCTATCGAGGCTCTATATCGAGGAATACAAGTTAATATGATCATTAGATACAGCGATAGCCAATGATATTTTATTTCATTCTTATCCCATACATTTTTATTGGTACAAACATCGAGAAAGATAGCTTCGCAGTTCGCACCCGCTAGTGTAAGCA
This sequence comes from Maniola jurtina, assembly GCF_905333055.1. NCBI lineage: Eukaryota > Metazoa > Arthropoda > Insecta > Lepidoptera > Nymphalidae > Maniola > Maniola jurtina. The sequence goes on from NC_060032.1 coordinate 11,670,434, forward strand.
ATTACTATGGATGCTAGCTCTGTCACAGACTCTACATCCACACTAATATTATGAATGCGAAAGTGTGTCTGTCTGTCTGTCTGTCTGCTACGCTTTCACGGCTCAACCACTGAACCGATTTTAATGAAATTTTGTACAGACTTAGGATACATTCCAGGGAAGGACATAGGCTACTTATACCGATATACTTATACCAGAAAAACAAACAGTTCCCGCGGGATTCCTAAAGACTCATTCGCTTGACCGATTTGTATGAAATTTGGTACTGAGGTAGCTTGCGTCCCTGTAACTGACATAGGCAACTTTTTATCCCGGAAAATCAAAGAGGTCCCACTGGATCTTTAAAAATCTAAATCCACGCGGACGAAGTCGCGGGCATCCTCTAGTACTTAATACTTGTATGAACTTATAATGAAATTAGATAAAATAATTACGATCATAAAATCCATTCTACGTATGTACGTACGTTTTAGACAGATACGAGAGAATTTGTGTTACTTGCAATGCTTTAACTAAAAACTAAAACAGGTTTTTGTTTGTATATAACGGAACACCTTTCCCTTACTCTAATGCTTAGTTTCAGCCTTATAAATAATGGTGTATGCTCACCTTAACAACTAAATAATACACAAAAAAAATATGAACTAAAATATTATATCCTATGGGAAGTAGATATAAGAATCGTTTAGTATGTACATGTGAGAGAGAACTATTGAACACACAGACTTTCGAGTTTAGAATTTGTAATCTACTTATTCAAACTTCAGTTTTATTGACGTTGCTTTGGATGCTACAGATTTGTGCTTTCTGATTATGTATGTTAGTCAAAATGGCTATCCGGTCAAATTTCTTTTAACTGCAAAAACAGTTTCTTTTAACTGAAATTCCGGTCAAAACTCTTCACTGGAATAAATCATCATTAAATTCATAAATAAATAGTTAATGCATAAGACTAGGTCGAATGGGGCCCAAAAGAAATGATTTTCAAAAAATGGGAATGGGCGACAAGCTGTACCGTTGTTAAGGGTAGCAAATGCCATTTCCATTGCCTTATTAAGAATTCTGTATTATAAAAATCGAGTAACTCTTTTTTAATTATAGTAGGAGTTAAAATGTTTTACATTTTTTTCAAAGTTTTGTGCAAAATTACAATCAATCAAATGAAATCATGCTTCTTTTCTTTTAAAACCCCGCCCTTCACAGCGATTGCGGGTTTGACGGGAAAAAAATTTAAAACCAGAACTTCAATTATACATTATTTCAAAATGGATTCTACGGTCTCTCACATGGATACCAACGAATTAAGGAAAAGTCACTGGGCACTTCGAAAATCCAACTTCTTTGCCTATAATGTATACAAAATGCATAGATATCTTATACATAAAAAAATGTAAAACTGACTGACACAACGCTCATACCGTTGAGCTTAGAAACCTGAGACTTTACTAGCAGGTTTTCTATGTAACATTGAATATTACGACGTTTTAGCTAGAAATACATTTTCAAAATTTAATTTTGAATTAAATAAAAAATCGATTAACTCGATACTAAGAAAATATCGATTAGATATAGTCAGTGTGCCATCACTTCAACTGTCACCCATATTATGTATTTCGAAAATACTTACTACCAAAAACAATAAACATAGCAATGACCCAGTGACACAAGTACATTATAGCCATTTTAAACGCCATTTTTGATATTTAACAGAGGTACTGGGCAGCCAAATAACATTATTGCACATTAGTATGACTTTAACAAAGAAAATCTTTATATGTTTCAATAACTAAATATATACCTATTTTATAGGTATATAGTTTCCCTGAGACGGTTCGTGAGGTAGCGCGCGGGTTGGGAGAGGGTAACAGTTTACGTAAGAGCGGGGGCACACGATGCGTTGCGGCGGCGGTGCGGCGCCGGAGCGGTGTCGCTGCGTCGTCTTACATAGAAATATCTGTGGCATGTCACACGATGCGCTCCGGCGCCGCACCGGACTTTCAACCACCGAGACGAGGCGGGGAGGGGTGAATGCGTTGCGACGTCGGAGCGGCACCGCTCAGTTGTTTACGAATACATACAGATATGGTGTAGACGAACGCTGCTACGGCGCCACTGCGACATAACAACGTTGCGGCGCCGCACCTCTCGTGTGCCGGCTGATATGGTGAAATCTTTGCGTTGCGGCGCCGCAACGCATCGTGTTCCCCCACCCTAACAAGGAATTTAACGTCGCAGTCACCCTCCCGTAAATCGCACGCTACCCCGCGAGGCGTCTGAGTCAAGCGGTACATCTATACGTTTTATTTCATTTCTCTGTCATCATTATTTGCTTAAATGTATTTTTAAGAATTGCACTAAACTTGCCCGCTTTTTTTTCTTAAGTGTCAAAAGCGGCCTATTAAAATGGCTTTACAATACTAGGCTATACTTACTAGGATTTAACGAAATATTAGACAACACAAAGTAGATATTAGTCGATTATATACCACTAGGTATTGGGGCAAAATGCCTACATCTTCGTTACAGGTGTACCGTTTGACTGGGACAGCTTGATGGGTAAGGGTTGCTGGAGGGTGACAGCGACTTTGAATTCTTAGTTGTTATGTCATCTGTGACCCTCTCGCAACCTACCTCACGAGCTACCTCAGTGAAATGGTATAACTATGTATAGTAAAAGTTATCTGCGACGGACCTACCTGAGACGCTGGTATTAAGGGTGAAGCCAAACGAGCGTAATAATTTTGTGACTATTGAGTCGAGTTTTTTTTTTGAGTCACACAATAGGGATGATGACTACTAGTCAAATCAGCGACTTTTTATCAAACGTCAAAACGCTCGCTTAGTATGGGAGCTTGTATGAAATAAACAGATTTGACGTAATTTGACGAACTTTTTTAATTAAATCGAGAATTTAAAATGGTTAGCAAACTTAAAACGACCAGCGAATGTAGATTTCACGAATTTTGGAAAACCCTCTATTTAATAATTACTAAGAAATAATTTATTTTTGACCTAGGCATCATCCCCATTGCGTAAACATTTGGTTACATATTAGTCCGGTTTGTGCCACACGACGAGGTCGCATATGAGTTGGTGTTTTTAATAATACTACATGGCCAGCTGAATTTATTTTATAGGTCCGTCACAAAAACCCCAAGAAAAACCCAAAAAAGACTATCGGCTCAAAGTATCTTCTGAGCTCCCAGACATCCTCCGTCCATTCCCGGCGTCTTCCACCTCCAAGTGCCCGTTACACCCGTTCGAAAGCTTCGCAGGCCGTTTCTTGTACATTATATCCCATATATGGTGCACGATTAGGTCTATAGCCACTGCAACAACGGAAAACGACCTTGAGTCGTGGGCGACAGGGTCTTATTTAGCAGCTACATGAGAGCATAGCCGCTGCAAGAAGTTGCTAAACTAGACTTTGGTCAGATAGAAAATTCATGTAAACAAACTTTTGAAACTCGACAATTTTAAGTGCTTTTAAAGATAGTCAGTAGCTGTGTTTTATGGTATGTTTAAATGTGACTAGAATTGCTACCTTACTATATATAAAACTACAAAAAATAGTTTTTGAGTTATTGCCAAAAAAACGTAGGAATTTTCAAAAATCAATGTTGCTAAAAAATGCTACATAGGACCAAAGTTTTTAGTTACTTTTATCCTACAAGCTTTTTTAGAAATAGTTTTTCTAAATTTCCATCTTTTTTGGCGATAACTCTTATACTATATTTCGCTAACGACTTTTTAGATATAGGACGGCAGATTGGGCGGGATTTGGATTTAAAATTTTTCGATTTCAGTTCACCTCCTAAACCGATGATCTTTAGAAGCGTTTAAACTTTAAGTAAACAAAATGTCATTGGACTATCCATTTTTAGGTTGGCTGAAGTATAAAAAGACAAAGATTTTTAGAGCTGTCTTAAAAAAGAAACAAACCGCTTCTATACGCCTGAGGTAGAAATATGTATTGATTCAATATATTTTTAATATATCTTCGAAGCATTTTGTAATAGAAAATATATTAAAAATATATTGAATCAAAATAAAGACGTCACAACATGGCGGATTTTTCCCCTTTGTTAGTTCGGACGTATTATATTATATTCCACGCCAAACGTGAAACATGAATCATTTTAAAACCTTGGTAATAACGGTTTTACTTGTTTTGTTTACATGATTGGAAAGTATTAGACCAATGTGACCTAAGTTTTGGGGGAGAGAGCTTGTTGCAGTGGCTATGAGCTGGAATTATACTTACCTTACCTTTGGAGAACATAATACAAAAACTACTTAAAAATAAACATTTTACCTACCTTACAATAATAAGGGAATAGCAAGTTAATCCAAAATATTATAATCTAATGATGGATTTTTGCCGCAAATCAAAATGATTTATCTCGTTCAAATGTTGTCCCAAATACACAAACACTTTCATTGTAAAGAGCTAACTAAATTATATACTTTCTCTGATTTATCCCGATATCTTTAAAATATTATTTCAATTTGAATACCTAAGGACTTTTAAGCATTACATTTCTTTTCATATTTTTAAGAAGCTTTGTTGTTTTTTAGTATCATTTAGGGAATTCTGTTTTAGGGCAAGGTTTTACTAAGCGTATAGCTGACGCTCGATTCTGAGCAACAAATCGGAGGCTACAAGTAAGTCGGCGAGCTAATTATCGCTGTAAACTGTACGCGTAGTGTGACTGTTCGTACTCCATGGAAACACTGAAGCTGAGATCTATAGGGTATACTTTAACTTTGCTCAGACTTAAGGCACTGTTAAAACGAGACAGCATTATATCATTGACATAAATCTGTCTCGTTTTAACAGGAACTTAAGTCTGAGTCAAGTCAGAGTATGCAAAGCAAAGTGAGCAAAATATACACTTAGTGAAACTGCATCCTTAAAATAAAATACTTATAATAACTTTAGGCGAATAGCGATCTTATTGTATCGATACGGGATGACTACGAATAAAAAATCTTTTGAATACAATACAAGACTTACCTAAATTATCCGCGCCGCGCGGTATGATGACGTCAGCAAACTTTTTGGTCTGGAACAACACATTTTCAGTTTAATAATGATAGCAAATAATAATTCTACAGCAAAATCAAGGATTTTGTGACTAATTCTGTTGTCTAATATCTGAACTAATATAAATCGATCTAGTGCTAACCCTTCTCTGCTGGGAGTATTATTGGTATTATTAAAAAGAAACTAGCCGATGCCCGCGACTTCGTTCGCGTGGATGTAGGTTTTTTTCAAAATTCCCGTGGGAACTCTTTGATTTTTCGGGATAAAAAGTAGCCTATGTGCTAATCCAGGGTAACACACACACACACACGCGCACGCGCACGCGCGCACGCACGCACGCACGCACGCACGCACGCACGCACGCACGCACGCACGCACGCACGCACGCACGCACGCACGCGTACAGATAAGATAAGATAAGATACAACTTTGCCCTTGACTGCACTCTCATTTGGTGGTGAGTGTTGATGCGGTTTAAGGTGGAAGGGGTATGGCACTTTTAATTAAACCCATACCCCTTTGGTTTCTACATAGTACCATAGAGGATCATTAAGTCGCTTGGCGGCATGGTTTCGCCGCACCGCTCAACTATCGCAGGAACCTACTCAGTTATGCTTGTGCCTACACACTAATATTATAAAGGAGAAAGTTTGTGTGTGTGTGTGTGTTTGTTACTCCTTCACGCAAAAACTACTGGACGGATTGGGCTGAAATTTAGAATGGAGATAGATTAGCACATAGGCTACTCTTTATCCCGGAAAATCAAAGAGTTCCCACGGGAATTTTAAAAACCTACATCCACGCGAACGAAGTCGCGGGCATCAGCTAGTTACATAATAATATTAAGAAAAGAGCAGTGTGCACACAACTTACCGGCAGACAGAACTCCTCGAAGGCCGGCTTGACGAAGTTCATGTACTGGTTCAGAACCTGTTCCAGGTCGCGGCCTCGCTCCATTATGTCCCGCGGCACTGGAAACCATATTTGGATATTTATCTACCCCACTGCTCAGAAGGAGGGCAATGTTTTTGTACTTTTGTACTTAACTTACTTACTGCTTAAGGGAAAGAATCTCAAAATGTTCATAAAATCTTAAATTAACTAATATTGACATAATAAATACATTTCAAACCAGTGTTAGATGTATATTTGGACCATTCAAAAGTACTTGTAAACGTTTATTTCAATAAAAAATTTTTACTTTCTATCCAGCTATTGAATACTAATTCCCATGGGAGATCATCCCATAATATTAGACCTAAATGAAAAGATTTTGATGCTTTGTCCTTCAATCACAATGCAAAACAAAAAAAAAAACTGGATTTTTTCACATGGAAATTGTGTGAAAAATAATTCAGTTGAATTTCAGATTCATTATTCGGTTAGGTTGGGTTAACGTTCTACACCAAATACCAAAATTTCAGGTATATAGTTCATTTGGTCTACTAGCTAGAACCCTGTGTCATATGGACAGACAAAATTAACAGGTTCTGCCTTTTGAGTACAGAACCCTAAAAATAGGTTTTGTTGGTACTGATAGTCTCAGTCAATCTGATTGAATCTAAAAGTGAAAAGTTGAGTGGTCTAACACTCTAACCTATGGATAGTGCCACTCACCTCGCCTTGCCAGCCTAGTGTCAGAGTCAGTGTCAACAAACAGCTTCATGTGGAACAGGTCTCTGACTTCAGGAAAGTAGAACACTAGAATGCCTTCAATCAGAACCACGTCTGCTGGGTAGATGGTGTGTGAGCGGTGGCTAGTAGAACAAACAAATCATTTGAAGATGATTCTGTCATACAGGATCTGAGCCATAGTAAATGTGAAAGTGTGTTTGTTGGCTTGTCTTTCAATCACGTTCAATTGCAGTGGAGCAACAGATTGATGTGATTTTTGCATGGGTGTAGTTAATTAAAGATCTAGAAAATGATATAGGCCAATTTTTTATTAGAGTTCCCCCAGCACTTTAAAAACCTAAATTCTGAAGTCACAGGCATCAGCTAATCTATACTATCACAAATATAACTATAATTATATGTCGGAGTGAGGACTTAAACTCACAAGCTGTCTGAATAAAACATAATACCTATAGTATTTTACTGACATAAGGAATCAATTTCAATTTTTCTTTTCATATTTCTCTTAAGTCAGCCATCAATTGTATTTGCCATATCATCATACCTACAGCATGTTGTATACAAAGCCAAAGATGAAGAAAGCAACATCTATTTGATTAAAATCTAATGAGTAATTTGAGAATACTAGGAAATAGATGAATATATTTTCAGGCACATAGCTAAAATTATATTATAATAACCTTTCCTAAACAGTTTTAAATAACAAATAGGTTTCTCACCTTATAGAATTAGTGATATAATCATACTCTGGCACTTCCACCTTCTTTCCAGCGAGTATATCTTTCAGTATTGTCAAGAGCTTCTTATCATCAAAAGCATCTGGATGGTCAAAGTTGAATTGTCCACGTTCAGCTCGGAGTCTCTCTGAGGGAGTCAGTGTGCGGTAGAAGGAGTCTTGGCTGATGCACACAACTCGCCTCTCTGTTTGTTCTTTGTGCTGTTGACCCAGCTTCTCCATTATGCGCTGGCATACTGTTGACTGGTAGGAAGAGAAAAGGCTATTGTAACTATATAGCACAATTGAAGGGACCAAGTATTTTATAGCATTATAAAGAGTTTTCCTCAGATGGAGTGTAAGAGAAAAACTATCATTTTACAAATATGTGGTTAGCGATAGGATGATAGCAGGAAGTACAGTAAATAAACATGTGCTGGGCAATCCCGGCGTGGCAGAGCTAGTTAATGATCTGGGTTTCAACCAGAACATTCGCTAGTTCAGCTATACGAGGCACCCTTCATGCAACCGGGCGGGTCGGCGGAGTTGCGGATCGCCGGTGTCCCCAGGACCCTGGACAAGAAGGAACTGTTCGGGTACCACCCCCAACACCCGAGCAGGGTCCCAGAAACCCTCTTCCCGTGCTCCCCTAGATCCTAATCCAAACCCAATAACCAATCACACAATTCCTGAATATAACCCTAAAACTCCAGCACACTCCACACTCACCCACACACAGAAACACACACAAACACTATACAATTAACACATATTTCTCAAATAATGGCGGATCTCAACAAACGTACAAGTCTCCTGGTGGGTAGCGGCTTACCACCCAAATCCCACCCTGGCACCCAGGCGACGTCCACGGACGGCGCCCAGGGCCCAGGCTGCCCCATCGTATCAGGAGGGGGCAAAGACCCGCTCAACCTTGAAACGACGACCTTAGCTAGCCACTTGGACATGTCCTCCCTGGCCGCAGTGATCCCTGCGCCTGCTAGCGCAAGCGCATGGACGCTCGTGGCCCCAAAACAACGGAAGAAAAAGAAGGGGAACAGGACAGACAGACGGACAGGAAAACAGACTACGACCAACGCTAACGGACAGACGGAAAAAACGAGTAACAAACGGACTGACGGTAGGGAAAACGGAGGCGGGAAGCGGGAAGAACCCGACTGCCCAACCGCGGACGCCAGCAACTTGGCCGGGGGAAGCAAAAGTAAAAACACAGGACGACCCCCACTAAGTGGCGGTCGGACTGTCGTGGACACCAGCGCAACCCCTGGCTGTTCCGCAGGCGAAAAGGCGAACGGGCAGGAATCGGCATCAGATCGCAACCCACATGCCTCGGGTGAGTCGAGCACCACCACCGTCAGGGCTGGGCAAACCGTAGCCAAGGACAGGGGGAACGAAGGTGGTCGCACTGATCCCGACGAGAACCCAATCCAGGCGCGGGGCGCATCGGGCCCAGGCGGATCCAACACCGCTCGACCCCCAATGACAACAACAACAACAACAACCACCAAACAAACTAGTACAACAAACACAGACGCTCCCAAGACCCCTAAACCACCTAAACCGCGGGCACACCCACGGTTTAGGAAGCGGAACAGGGGGACGACAAAAGACCGACAGGACAATCCCGGGACATCATCGAGTCAGACTAAAAAAAGAGACCGACTTGACGACACAATCTCACCCCGGGGGGAACACAAACGCCCACGAACTGATAACAGACACACCCGAGATGCGAAGGGCTCCTATGCTACGGCAGCCCAATCGCACTTGAATGTGGCTGTTACCACCACTCCTAGAGTAGACCTAACGCAAGAAGAGGCAAACACAATACAGGGTCAGATACAGAAGGCGATTTTCGCGGCCTGTATCGAGCCCTTGGCACCAGGCCAGACCCGATACGCCCCGGCGTTTGAGGGCAAGGCCTTCCTCAGTGAAGGTGTACTGAAGATGTGGTGTCACGACGACCGTGCCTTTACCTGGCTCACAAACGTGGTGCCAAAACTGACATCGCCCAGAAGCGGAACGGAGTTGACTGTGATACGCCAGACCGAAATACCAGTTAGGGTTAGGTCGGGACTCTACGTCCCGGACTATGATGGGGAGATAGGCCAACTGCACCAGGTCCTATCTCACCAAAATCCTTGGTATGGAGTGTCGCAGTGGACCCTGTTCAGCTACCGACGAACAACCAGCAGTCCTCCTGGGGTGTTCCTAATACTAGGAATCCCCAACGAGGAGCTGCCGATAATAATGGCGCGCGGCAGGAAGGTCGCCTATTCCACGGGCTCTATCTACATCCGGTTCTTCACGAGTGAAGGACTAAGCGATGTACCGCCCGGGCATAGCTTAGCGCCTGAAACTCGGGAGGAGACTGATGCGGATGGGGCCATGGATGTGGATGGGCCAACCTGCCACCCCCAAAGAACACCTGAGTCTTCCGTGAGCACTGTCCTTGACAACATCGAGGAAGTGCTAGCGGACTCCCGTTTCAACACACAACCGCGGGAGAATAAGGCGACACACGACGCTCAAGACACAACCGTCCCCGCCGAATAACCACCGGCATAGAGGGCGACGTAACAATAATAATAATAATAATAATAATAAAAACCTTTTATTCAGCCAAATTTACAAATACAGACAGGTAGGGTGTCGTAGTCCCTGGAGAACCAAGGAGCCGACCAGTGTCCATGCTCCCTGGTCCCCCAAGACCCAGGCACCCACTTCTTAATACTAGCTTAATGTCTATCTTGGCCGAACGGGGCGCTGCCTCAGCTTATTGCTGCAGTCGGACGACTGCAGCGCTGATTTTCGGGCATGGCCCCCAAGTGAATATCACGGGCCGATCGGGTCTGAATAAAAATAATTCAGACCAACCTCCAGCACAAACATCTCGCCACGGCCACACTACGAAAACAGCTGGAGGTTGAAGCCGAGACCATCGCACTGATCCAGGAGCCGTGGGTCAGGGGTAAAACCATATGCGGTTTCGGAAGCTGTAATGGTAAGATCTATTCTCACAGCAATGACGAAGTACCAAGAACATGCATTTACATTCCACGCTGTATTACAGCGTCATTACTAACACAATACTGTTCCAGAGATCTGACAGCAGTCAAAATAAAAAACGGAATACAACAGGGCGTGGGTCTACCACCAAAGCCACTGGTCGTAGCCTCACTCTACATGCCCATAGAAGGCCGAATACCTACAAGAGAACTAGTGGACCTCACAACACACTGTGAGGACAACGACATAGATCTAATTATCTCTGTCGATAGCAACGCACATCACAACCTGTGGGGATGCACAGCCAACAACAAAAGAGGTGAGGATCTCATAGATTTTCTACTAACAACCAACCTAACAATCACTAACAAAGGCACTGAACCGACCTTCGTGTCGAGTAGGTACCAAACCATAATCGATCTAACCTTAGCGTCAACCAGAGCTGCAGACCAAGTAAAGAACTGGCATGTCAGCGACGAGCCTTCGCTCTCCGACCACAGGCGGATATGCTATGAGCTAGATCTGATGATAACCCAACACGCACCAAGGAGAAACCCAAGGAAAACCAACAGGATAAAGTACAAAACCTTGCTAACGCAACGGATAGGTACAAAAAAACCTAAAGACATCGATGACATCAACAACATCGAAGAAAACGTTAACAAACTAACGGAGTACATTAAGACAAGTTATGAACAAGCTTGCCCCCTGAAGAAAATCAACACAAACCGACCGTCAAAAAACAGCTGGTGGGGCCCTGATCTGGAAAGAATGAGGAGAAACCTCAGACATCTTTTCAACAGAGCAAAAAACACCAGACAAGAACAAGATTGGGACAACTACAAGGAAGCCCAATACAAGTACAACAAACGCGTCCGAGAAAAGGAACAAACCTCGTGGCAAAAGTTTTGTACAAGCATAGAGTCGAACGACACTGCAGCTCGCATACGTAAGATTCTAGCAGACGACAACACTCGCACACTCGGTTCGCTGAAGAAAGCTGACGGAACGTACACCAAGGATGACAAAGAGATAAGCGAAACGCTTATTGAAACGCATTTCCCTGGCTGTAGAATTGTAGATTCAACAGACTGGGTACACAACCTAGGAAACCATCCCACAGACGAGGATTGGGATCTTGCCAACAACACAGTCACGCAAGATAGAATCAGCTGGGCTATTGACACCTTTCACCCTTTTAAATCAGGGGGGACCGACAACATTTTCCCTGCACTTCTACAATGGGGAAAACCTCAACTTACACCATGGCTGGAAATAATATACAAGGCCTGTTTAGCATATAAATATATCCCAACAGCCTGGAGAGAAGTAAAGGTGGTCTTTCTACCAAAACCTGGAAAGAGTGACTATACTTTGCCAAAGTCCTTCAGGCCTATCAGCCTTACATCATTTCTATTGAAAACTCTCGAAAGACTGGTTGATCGGTCTCTCAGGGATGGAACCTTAAGACATATACCCCTACACTCACATCAACATGCTTACAGTACTGGCAAATCAACGGAAACCGCTCTGCATTCCGTTGTTGGCAAAATTGAGCACAACCTAGAAAACAAACTATCAACACTGGGTGTCTTCATTGATATCGAAGGAGCTTTCGACAAGACAACCTTTGATAGCATTGACAGAGCCTTGGGACGATACAAGGCGCCAGGAACTATACGCAGCTGGATAAGAGCATTATTAGAACTAAGAATCATACAACTAGACATCAATGGAGTCACAAAAGGCATAGTAGCGAGAGGCTGCCCTCAAGGAGGTGTCCTATCACCAATCTTGTGGAACCTTGTAGTTGACGACTTGATAAACAAACTAAATACAAGCGGTTTTTACACCATTGGTTATGCTGATGATCTCACCATCTTAATCAGTGGCAAACTAGAGAATACACTATATGAAGTCATGCAACGGGCATTGCGCTTAATCGAAAGATGGTGCAATGAAAATGAACTTACTGTAAATCCAAAGAAAACAGAGATGATTCTGTTCACAAACAAAAGGAAAATAGAGCTAACCAAACCACCAACTTTGTTCAACACAAGCCTTAGACTATCCACTGAGGTAAAGTACCTTGGTGTGACTCTTGACAGCAAGCTCAGCTGGAAAAGGCATACAGAAGATAAAATTAATAAATCGCTTACGATACTAAACCAATGCAAACGCATGCTGGGGAAAAAATGGGGGCTCAAACCAAAGATAATGAAATGGTTATACCTAACGGTAGTAAGAAGCTCACTAACATATGCTGCCTTGATATGGTGGCCGAGAACTCTTCTTACGACCGCCCAGCATGAATTACAGAAATTCCAACGACAAGCATGCCTCGCCATTACAGGCTGCATGAGTACCACACCTACAACAGCACTTGAAATTATACTGGGGATCCCGCCCCTGTACTTACAAGTCAGAGAAGAAGCAACGCTCGCAGCCTTGAGACTGAAAACCTCAGGTCTGTGGAAAGAACAGAACACAAGGCACACTAAAATTCTAGTGCAAAGCATAACAAAAGAACCACGCCTGGAGTGGAAATGCGATAGAACCAGGAAAAAATACATACTGGACAAACCATATAGAATAAATCCAGAGATAAACATAGATCCGAAGCCAACACAAGATGCAATAGAAGTGTACACCGACGGATCCAAAACAAAAACTGGCACAGGAGCAGGGGCCTACTGCCAAGAACTAAACATGAGAATAAGTCACGCACTCGGTAAGGACAACTCTGTCTTCCAAGCAGAGTGTGTAGGCATTACAACTGCAGCCATAGCAATGGCAAACCGACAGGTAACAAATTTTAAGATAAACATTAACTCGGATAGCCGAGCTGTTCTCAAAGCCTTGGCTAGATTTTCGACAACCTCTGAACTCATACAAGACTGCCACAAGGCTCTGGAAACACTCGCCATGTCGAATGACATCACCCTACGGTGGGTCAAAGGACATGATGGGGACCAGGGAAACGAGGCAGCGGACGCATTAGCACGCAAGGCTACGACGCTGAAGGTGACAGGGCCAGAGCCTATGGTACCCATACCCTTCAGTGAGTATAAAACTTGGTTACACGAACTAACACTTAAAGAGCATTCTCATCTATGGGCAAACGCAACTGACTGCAGGCAAGCCAAAGAGGCTTTCCCTAACATAGATATACGACAAACTAACAAACTACTCCGCCTGGACAAAGGTAAACTTAGGAAGGTGGTGGGACTCATAACAGGGCATAGCCCACTAAACAAACACCTTTTCGTTATAGGTGTTACCGACAGTCCTCTGTGCAGGGCCTGCATGGAGGTCGATGAAACACCGACGCACGTGCTCCTGGAGTGTGCAAGCGTAGCAGAACATCGAGAACGCCATCTGGGATCCCCAACCTCACTTCATGAAGCCCTCGGCAACCTGGGCGGTCTACTTGGCTTCTGGAGCGAGCTTGGATGGCTGGAGTGAAGACTTCGGCGGGGAGGGGCAACGCACGCACAACAGACGGAAACGTTTAAGTGCGGAAACCAGCCCAGAGAGAAGAAGAAGAAGAAGAAGAAGTGCTGGGCAATTAAACAAAGGAATGAACACATTTCTAAGAATTCCATTTTGCATATGAAATATTTATGACTCTATATCAATATTGTGTCTGAAAGTCAGTGAAATTAATTTTCATGGGGTCTTAATAATGACATTATCATAATGCTATTGAGAGTGGTTGCTACGCTATAGTGATTCAACATAAGGGTAACAACTTAAGCTAAACGAAGCTTAGCAATTTCTACATTTTAAGAGAAAACATCATGAGGAAACCTGCCCGCCTGCAAGTTATCTATAATGATTTGATAGGTGTGTGAAGTGTTCAAAACAATTTTTTTTTTTGGTATACAATATTTTTATATTTGGTATAATATATATAAGGTATACCATAATGTATAAGTACTGGATAGGTAAATTAAATATAATAATATGTACAATAACATACTAGAGGATTTGGATGAAGTGACCTATGAAATTAACTTTGTCAATAGACAGATAATCCAAAGACATTCTTTGAACTTTTCCGAAACAGTAAGACACTGAATGCTATAAAGGAATTCATAATGTTTATCTCGTCTCAAAAACAAAGCATCTTTGCAGCAACGGATGTTTGTTTATTAACAAAACATGTGATTTAGGTTAGGTTGCATCCCTCCTTCATATTACATTTATTCGATATTTAATAAATATTTTATATGAGTACGACGTAGTTTCCACATATACTATGCTCCCGAAACCATTTTGTTGCGTAATCATTGTCGTGATAGGCAAAAATCAATAACTTTGGTATCAGGATACGCACTAACCTTGCCACTCGCCGTGCCGCCCGCCACACCGATCAAAAACGGAGTTTTGCTCTCGAAGCCATTGGTATCGGCAAATTGTGCCTGTTTAACACTCATTTTGTGCGTAAAAATAAATCTACGGGATATTCTTACACCTAAAATACCACAACTCACGGCAATTCGACTTTTTTTGAAGATTAGTGACATTGACATTTTATTTGACTGTTTTTTTTTTTAAACACACTCCAAGCTTTGGATTCAAGTGGATTTGAAATATTTTTACATCTGTGACTCGGAATGATTTATTGAAACTTTAAATCCATTTCAAACCCATTTTAAGATGATGATTTTAAAACTCAATGAAATCAATATTCACAAAGTTTTAAACGTGACAGTAGTTACTTTAATTTGACTTCCTGAGATCTACCCTCACCTCAGGCCTGGGCCTGCTCAAGTCAATACTCCTACCCTACCTGTGGCAGCGTGCGTTGGGCCACCGTTGGGCAGGGGCATAGAACAGGATTTATGGACAGCATTTTGATCTTTGTGATAGGGAGACTAACCCTCCACCTCCCTCAACATTATATGGACCGAATCGCGCGAGTCCCCGATACTTGCTCTTGGTGTTTTCCGAGGGCACTATCTTGACTACACTAAAAATTATTTTCCCTGTCTTTGTCCCTCAAATCTTTCTCCCGTCTGAGGCCACCGTTCAAGCCCTAGTAAGAGGCCAGCCTAGCCCAGGATAGTCAAGGACTTGTATATTTGTTGACCACCTAGTTTAACTGAAAAACACTTGGCTTTGATAAACTAAGACTTTCGTCATAAAGAAAACACTTGTTATTAATAACTCAGAACTTTTATTGTGTAACGCCACGCCGCCTCAGCCAATCGCAACGCGCCAACGCCAACCAGACTATCCGAGTCAAGCCAAGCTGGCCAATCACCGCCTGTTACAGCCGATAACCGCCAAGACGGCCAATCATAGCCTACTGCCGCCATGACAGCCAATCAACGCCAGCGCCATTGACAGCCGAACGCAACTCCGCCACCACTGCCGAATCCCTTCGGTGGGGATAACGCCATATAAAGCTATGCGAGCTCATTTTTAGGATTATTGTTCTATCGTGCGCATTGTAAGCTGAAACTATGTCCATTTGTGTAAACAAGTGTAAATTATATAAATAGTAACAATAACAAAGTAACAATAGTAATAAAGCAATGAGTGATTTGTATTAGTGTGTTTAGTGAAGTGATATAATAAATTTGGGCGATTATACTGATTTGCTCTTTTTATTTAAACCCACTGTTTCATCTCAGAAGTGGGATTAATAAAGAAAGTTATGATGCATAATCGCGCCAATTATCGAGTCGGCAAAGACATGCCATCTACTTTGTTCATCCGCAAGGATGAAACGAATCATCGTGTAAAAATCAAGCGACAATGAAGATCGTCCACTTCTGGGGCCCGGAAGGTCCTTAGAAGAGTTTTGAACCGGAGGTACATTCATCTGCAGCGTGCATGGTTTCTACGCCCGATGGCAACCTACCCTCAACTTCTACGCGTAATAACTGAGGTATGATCCATCCATTATTCCATTTCAAATAATCCCGTTTTTTATGATATTGATGCATAGTGTAATGAGGTTGATCGTGTTTGTAACCTCTACTGATGAGATGACCGTGAAAGGTTAATATTGCTAACACCCTGTTTGAGGTTATGAAATTAGTATTAGAGCACGTGGGTTATGATAGGTGGTCATTATACGCTCGCGGATAGTGAATGGTTTGAGTGATAGCTGAAGATAAATATAACTATAATTTGTGGCATATCTGACCGTCAAATAAAGGTTTAGGTTTAAAGATGTTTAATTCTCATAAAAACAAAAAAGTCATTTACATAAGAACTTAATTCTAAGAAAATAAAGTTTACAATATTCGCCATTTAATTAAGTACTCATTCAGCGCATTTGTTGAAGTAATTCGCATTACTCATAGTGTGAGCAGCTAATTCAGTTTTAAATGGATTGAATGAGTGTACATTTTTTTTATGTGTGCAGGTATTTTGATGTACAGTTTAGCTCCTTCATAGGTAAGGGTTTTTCTGCCATAAATTGTTCTAGTTTTGGGTAAGGCAAGGTAACTAGCTCGACGAGTTTTAGTTTTAATTTTTGTAAATGTGATATTTGTGTGTATTGTTTTATTTATAGTTTTCCTAACAAAAATACACGTATTGTATATATATAACTGATAAAATAATGGCGGTGAATACTAATGCTAAAATTGCAACCGATTGATTTAGTCAACTTTTTATCGAATCAGGTAAAAACCCGCTCAACCATCCACTTTTCACGTTGCATCTCGCCAAGATACCCGCAATTTGAATTCGCAGTTTAATTCTAGAAAACGTACTTAGTGGGTTAGTAGTAGTGCTTTCCAGTATGTGGAAATTATGACCAAGTGCTACCGGTACGAAAAAGTTAACAAGTAATTCAATAAGTTAAATAATAAAAACTCCCGACTGCAGTTTGCGCTGCATATTTTTCGGCTCTTACATTAAATCGTATAAAATCCACCACATTGATTGTTTAAAGAATTTTATATATCCATTGACACACACGCCATCAAGACGAATGACGTATCATTTATCAAAATCGGTTAAAATTGTTGAGTGGTTATGAACTGATACAAATACATACTGATCAGGAATTAATTAAAAAAAAAAGATCTAGTATATCGGATGGTAACAATAGTTCTCAGACTACCCGCAAATTTCAACCAGAAGTTTTCAAGAAACAAGCTTTGACGCTATTAGTGTTTTTATTTGCACAAGGCTCAGTTATAGTATAAGGTTCTATAAACCTTTAAGGTTATTTTTTTTCGCGTCGTCGGTGATATTCCCGCTGCAGTCATACAGACAACACGGGGTACGTGTGGGGTACCTGTAAATTATTTTTAAGGGTACAATAATATCATTTACGTCAGAATCGGTTGATGAACACTTTCAGTGTGCTCAAACCCAGTTTTGCATATAGCATGGCGATCGCAATTTGAATGTAAAATCGAATTGTTTTATGATGTTCACTTTTGAGTTTCTTGTGAAATTGATTTTCATGTGGTTATATGATTGTTATGTAATATGAATATAGATCTTCATAATTGGGGCAGACGTACTTTATAAATCGACTGGGAGCTACTTGTAGTCAAACAATAATATTGTGTTTATCTTTCTTTTCTCGGAATTTTTGGTGAGTTCGTGAAGTGCAAACGTCATCGCCTACGATGGTCACCACTGATGCTTTGCTGTGTGCTGTGTGCCTGATGCCGAGCGCGTCACTGCGAGGCACCACATCGTGGCGCGCTAACGATGCAGGGTTGCAGCCAATGGGTATCTATAAGCCGCCGCATTGTTGCCTATTTGGGGTGACATAAGCGCTGTTAAGCGTTTATGCTGTATGGTATGACTGTTCTTTTATTTTTACTAAAAGTTAGTGTTTATGAAGTCTGTACGTGTTGTAACTTGTAGTTTAAATCACATTCTTTGAATGATTGAGAGCATAGTAAGTAGATCTTACTCACGGCTTTGGAACTGTCTCGTATAATATACAAGCCAGTGGCACAGCGTATGAGTAAATACAAATAGGTAGTGTAATGTAGGCAGAATTGGGCACTTGGAGGAAACGTAATAATAACTATTACCAGTTAGATATCCTTATGATTTTGATAATGCTTTTGTCATTTTAGAAAAAAAGTAGTGCTTGTAGGCAGCATGTATGTTACGTACTTTTGCCAACAAGCTTTCAATCGAGTCAATTTAATCATTCTACCTTAAGATTGTCGGTCCAATCATAATGTAAGTAGAAAGTTCAAGTGGCACTTTTAATTATGTATAACCATGATATAGCTTTGTGCCGTTCATTGTTAGTCAGGTGGACCGGACGTACCGTAAGAATTTTCACTAAGCCGACTAGACTGACGTTTTACATAATATCTTGAGTTCAGTTGGTGTTAGTATGCCTGCCTGGTTATGTAGCTTACATAGTAGGGAATAGGAATGGAATAGAAAACTGTTATTTGACTGATGATCCTGTATTACCTAAATTCAATCGTGAACTGTTTTCGGAATTACATAGATGCCGAAGTGAAGACAGTAGCCAAGTCTTACTTTCTGCAGCCAAGTCTTACTTTCTGCAGCCAAGTCTTACTTTCTGCAGCCAAGTCTTACTTTCTGCAGCCAAGTCTTACTTTCTGCAGCCAAGTCTTACTTTCTGCAGCCAGGTCTTACTTTCTGCAGCCAGGTCTTACTTTCTGCAGCCAGGTCTTACTTTCTGCAGCCAGGTCTTACTTTCTGCAGCCAGGTCTTACTTTCTGCAGCCAGGTCTTACTTTCTGCAGCCAGGTCTTACTTTCTGCAGCCAGGTCTTACTTTCTGCAGCCAGGTCTTACTTTCTGCAGCCAGGTCTTACTTTCGGTAGCCAAGTTTTACTTTCGGTAGCCAAGTCTTACTTTCGGTAGCCAAGTCTTACTTTCGGTAGCCAAGTTTTACTTTCGGTAGCCAAGTTTTACTTTCGGTAGCCAAGTTTTACTTTCGGTAGCCAAGTTTTACTTTCAATAGCCAAGTTTTACTTTCGGTAGCCAATTTTTACTTTCGAAAGCCAAGTTTTACTTTCGATAGGAGTACTTTCATCTCGTTGCTCGTTGAGAGATCTCCCTGCAAGGATTTAAGTGAGATTCCTTTTCAAGTCAGAGTAATAGCATTCACAGCTTCACGAGAAGCTATTTACAAGCTATTTTCCTTTCTACAAGCCAGTCTGTTGACGGTTTTTCTTTCAAAAATGTCTCTAAAGTAAAACGTGGAAAAACAGTACAACTGAAAACGATAATAATTTATAAATTAAATAATGTTCTTTTGTTTCGTCTTGGTTTTAAAGTAGATAAGATTGCAGTTTAGATCACAGACCAATGGCATTGGATTAGAATTTTGTAGAGTTCATACTGACCACATTTTGTAAAACCATTTTGTAAGACAGCGAAAGGATATCGCTCATCAGTAGTGTAGGTACAATTTGATTATTACAGATGCTTTTGCAAAATTTGTTATTAGCCGAAAACGATCAGTTTCGTAGAATATTATACATAATTTGCCTTATTTAGACATCCTAGTAAACTTATAAAGTGAGCATAAGAATGCTTTTACTAGTAGACATTTTAGAGTTTCCGAGTGTCGACTGATTAATAGTTAGGTATGTTTTGACCTCCATGATACTACCACGAGTCAAGTGCCTAGTCAAGCCAATCCAAGCACTAACCAGACCATGTTAAACGCGTTGTGCCACAGGTCCTAGCGAAACTGCGAATAAAATGATTGGACAAACTGTTAACTGATATTATTTGGACTACTGACAATACTCTCAATGAATGTGATATCCATAATTTGGTATTTACCTAGGTCACGATGCCATGTTACTATTAATGTAAAATTAGCGAACTCGGGATGGTTATGCGTAACAAGGCAAATGCTCGGTAAACGATAGCAAGCGATAGGATAAAGCTAACTAGATAATGTAACTGACAAAATTAATATTTCATTTAATTATAACAAAGGAATTTAGTTATTTAGTGGCAAGTTCCCACAAGCATTGCGATAGAAGTAAACACTGATAGCATTTACTCAGGTTCATTTTCGTAACCAAGCTGGTAGGCATTAAGAGAACTCGAAGTGTTAAGGGGTTTCGAGGCTACGAAGCTTGTACATGCCTGAGCAGACTCTTTAAAGCCATATCACAGCGCCTACGGCTCTTATATCCAACAGTGCTAACTGTTCCGATAAATAACTTGAAACCGAAGACCTTGTTGAGCTATTGTCTACCAGAAAGCTAACCAAGCATTTTCCCATTGCGGGAGCAATTCATTGTTTCAGGACGGCCGAATGTAACGCCACGCCGCCTCAGCCAATCGCAACGCGCCAACGCCAACCAGACTATCCGAGTCAAGCCAAGCTGGCCAATCACCGCCTGTTACAGCCGATAACCGCCAAGACGGCCAATCATAGCCTACTGCCGCCATGACAGCCAATCAACGCCAGCGCCATTGACAGCCGAACGCAACTCCGCCACCACTGCCGAATCCCTTCGGTGGGGATAACGCCATATAAAGCTATGCGAGCTCATTTTTAGGATTATTGTTCTATCGTGCGCATTGTAAGCTGAAACTATGTCCATTTGTGTAAACAAGTGTAAATTATATAAATAGTAACAATAACAAAGTAACAATAGTAATAAAGCAATGAGTGATTTGTATTAGTGTGTTTAGTGAAGTGATATAATAAATTTGGGCGATTATACTGATTTGCTCTTTTTATTTAAACCCACTGTTTCAATTGTGATATTCGATGGAATGTGTCCTTTATAAAGTTTTTTTTTAAATCTAGTAGGTTTAATCAACGCGATGATTACTTAAACATAAATAATTGATATAATTGATAATATTATAAAAACATGCCTGTCTCATCATCCGTAACTAACTATAAGGGACGAAATCTTAACGGCAAAGTTTTTACTTCTAACAAACACACAGGACGTGTTAGACCTAAGCATCTCCTTAAACTAGCGTTTCTTATAATAATAACCATGAACAAAATGTACAGGTATAACAATACGTTTATAGACGTGTTTTTTCGAAGTTGCCTTTTTTCTGGTCAGTGGAAGTAGCGAAGACATGATAATTGATAATGACGTGATACAATCCTTAGTAAATTGCGGCTTTAGTCCTTACTTTAGTCATACAAATCTAGTAACTATAGGTAGTCGTACTCGTATGATAGCATAATTTAAATAGGTTCGGACTTCCGGGTGTTTTTATGCACTAGCTACCCTTGCTACTTCTTTAAATCTCATACATGAAGAAAAGCCAAGTCAGCACATACAGTAGCATTGGGGTACCTATTAAGTTTATTGGCTTTTTAAAATCGAATTCTTCAGACCTGTTTCATTAATTAATTAAGACAATTTTCCTTTAATCTATAAAACAATGTAAAATTAAACTTTTTGGTTCCGGAGTTTCTTGTCAGCGAATCTTAGAGATGTAGCCATTTCTAACTGTTTGACTCTAAGACGGGCCCATACGAGGTAGTCTTGTAGGCCGATGATTTGAGCTGCCATGATAGCTGCGCTGTCGGGGTAGACGACGGTTGCGCATCCCAGGCCTGATGGCACTGATAGAGATGACCAAATGTCCTGAAACCAGGAAACACATAGTTAGTTACTTTTTACAAGCAGGCAATGTTACCAGCCCATGAACTATTCTGCAACACCAGAATAATCGTTGTCAGCTATCAAATAATAATTGTTTGGTTTTTAAAGAGGGATCAGGGATATTACATAGGCTCATTCTACAATTTGGATGTAGTCAGTAGTAATTTAATATGTAGTAGGTACATACATAATTAATTAAATACCTACAGTATGTAGCGACGATAGGGTGATGTGTCGGTTCGAGGTATGCATTGAGGGGCAGGGATTGAGATCCATCAGAACTATGCAATTTCTACAGCCTGCACACCCCTTTTCTACTAATAAAGACTAGAAAATCACCGCTAGGGCCAAACTATGACGGTAAGACTCTAGTCTTTTTAGGCCATAACGAAGCTAAGTAAATCGCATATCTGTGAGAAAAAGGCCGGGTTAAGAGGCTATTACTCTAAGCTAACCCTAAATAACCAAATCACTCAAGAAGATACTAAAGATCTAAGCACGATTCATAAAAAACATGATTTTTTGAGCCGAATTTTCCTGTTTACCAACCTGAACAAGTTTATCCGAAGGTGGCGGGCAGTTGATCACAGGGTATGAAGTGTTACCAGAAAGAACTGGTCCCAGGCCGTTAGACCGTCCAGCTACAGCGATGAAGACGAGCGCTCCATGCGTGTCTTCATATTCTTGCATGATGCGTAGGGTTTCTTGCGTGGCTTTGTGAGCAGAGGTTATGCGGAGGTCTACGTCTAGGCCGAACTCACGGGCAGCTAAAAATATAGATGCATATTCAAATACACAAATATTGATGATTTGAAAAGACTTCGGACTTTATTTCAGCTGCACCGTCTAAAGGAATCGTAAATAGTTCGACTATTTTAAAAATTTAAGTACATTTTAGAAAATAACAAATCGAGAAGTTTTCGTAGTCCCAAATACCTTTAGGATGAGCGTTTTAAAACTACTAGAATGTCTAGAAACCAATTTTTTTTTTTTAAAATAAGTATAGAGTAACTTTTTTACGTTTATTTTTGGTATCATTTGATTTTGTTCCTTATTGTTTGGCCAAAAGAATGTAGGTTTGGAAACTTTAGATCAGAACGGAATCTTTCCATACATCTACTTTATAGTTACCTTTGGCAATTTTCTGGCAGTGCTCTTGATCTGCCGGCGAACCCATAAAAACGACGACTTTGTGATGGACAGTTGGCTTCAGATGGTCGAGCTGATCTTTGACCCACGTGAAGTTGCGCTTAACTGTGTCTAAATCAGCTGCAGTGACGTTTGCCAAGTTCCTGTACACCTAAGAAAATTGCCCATGAAATCAGTCGAGGAATTTAGCCACTCTCTAGCCGCTGCAGTACAGTGATCAGCTAACAAGTTGAACAAATGCGCAGTATCAGATTTTAAGGTCTTTTTGGCGGACCGACACGCGAGGTGATTTCTACCACTTGGGAGCACGCGACTGGTTGATCGCCAATTGTCTCTCGCGATCCGTCGACTTTCATCCACTGCGTCGTTGTTTAGCTCGAGTTATTTTTACAAAATAATGTTAATAAATTGCAATTATTTTGTGCTACTCATACAAGCCAATAGGGAGTATTGCGACATGGGATGATTTCAGATGTAGTGGTATGGGACCTCTTGTAATTTTTTCCCCAATACAGTGATACTTTGCATAGTTTCACCACGATGGGCTGACGACATGAAGAGGGTGGCTGGATGAGGAAGGCTGAGGGTCGTGCGAGGTAGCGCTCATCAGGGAAGGTCTAGGAACTTAATATGTCAAAACGTGATCATCCACAAGCCATCAATATCAATAATGGTGATGATAAATGATAATGATAATAGTTACCTGTTTGTCTACCATCAACCTCTTATCACCAGATGGCCAAAGTCTCCAGGAATCGGAATCGATGACGTCAGCCAAAAGAATATTACCTAGAAAAATATTTCTCTTACAGTTCCAAGTATCAATAAGACAAATAAAAGGTTATCGTATTGAGGGCAAAAGGTAGATACCGTCAACGTCAACTCCGAACTCGATTTTCATATCGATAAGAGCACAATCTCTGAGCGCCCACGCCTTCTCCAAAATTTCAAAAACTAGAATTGTTACTTTGCGCATATAGTCGACTTCATCTTGACCTAAAGAAGAAAGTTTAAGCTGTTATATTATATTATGAATATTGGTAAAATTCCTTCTCTGAGGAATTCAATAATGATTTTTTTTAAATATGTAAGCAATAGGAATAGCAAAAGGAACGATGTCCAGCTTTAAGTCTGGCGTGTTCATTTTTACAAGGAATAAGTAGAAATGTAATGCCGAGTTTCTTGCTGGTTCTTCTCGGTAGGAAAGGCATTCCGAACCAGTGGTAGATGCTTTTGACGATTCGAAAGAACTTGTAAAAGTCTAATTGAATAAAAACATTTTTGAATTTGTAAGCGCCAATTTTTAACTTCTTTCCACTTACCAATAACAAGACCATTAAAGGTGAATTTTGCAGACACAATCTGTTCTTCAGACCATTGTGGATCATGATTTGCGTCATCTTTGAAGAATGTCTCCTGCTTGGGCGGTGTGAAACGGAAGCCCTCTGGTACCCCTGGGTTACGCTTTAGAAAAGAACCGGTGGCCAATCTTCGGGTCACCCATTCGATTGGCACCATCTCGCATTTTTTAGAGATGAATGCTGTTGGTGAAGCCACTTTGACGTAGGATGTTTTGATGCCTGAAAATAACCGTTAACGTGAAATAAATCAGATTTAATTTAGAGAACCTAGAACGTACAACAAAACCAATTTTTGACCTTAACCAGATATCTGATTTTGTACATTTTTCATTTGATTGGTTATTAATGTTAGTGTCTAGACAAGTTGAATTAACTATTTTTAGACCAAACCCTTTGATTAATTTTAAAATTTCATCCAGTTACTATGGATGATAAATACAATAATCAAAATCATTAAGGTCATTTTCGTCACTGACCGAATGGTGACCGACATTGACACTAGATTTGGTATCTATAATTGTTAAAATATGAGCCGATATTGTGTATTTGTTTCATAATGATTACGTAGGAAAGACTATCGGTGCTATTTTCTACTTTGGGTCACAGGTGTCAGCTAAACAATCGCAAAGATTGCGCGATATTTCAACAACTTTATTTATCTTTGCATTTTAAGCATTTCTACTGCACAGGGATACAATAATTATAATTAGCTTGTCAAACATACAAATTATATACTTAACTAGCCGATGCCCGCGACTTCGCCCGCGTGGATTTAGGTTTTTTTTGAAATCCTGTGGGAACACTTTGTAAGCCTATGTGCTAGTCCAGGATATTATCTATCTCCATTCCAAATTTCAGCCAAATCCGTCCAGTAGTTTTTGCGTGAAGGAGTAACAAACATACACACACACACACGCACACACACACATACAAACTTTCGCCTTTATAATATTAGTGTGAAGTGTGAAGTGTGATTATGAGTTTTCTGATGCACAGTGAGGATGTAGGTATTCATGAGGAGCGTAAATTTTCTGTGAAACTTTAAGTACACCTCAATAAGAGGGTGTGGCGAGGAACCCTTCTAAACCCTTTTAAGGAAAATGCTGGGCTTCCTATTTACAACTTGCTTCTGCTGGAGCAGCATGATCATTGTTTGCAGTTTAAGTTCTTATGTCCCCTTCTTCCCTGAGAAGGTGACCCTATTCTTCAGTGGAAGGATATGAAGTTACTTTACTGTTTCATTACAGATTGTTCTGATATTTGTTTAATTCATTACTCCAACAAAGTAAAACTCACCAGCAGCCTTGAGGATCTCGAACACCTTCCCATTTGTCTGGTTGGATATGGCAGCTTTGCCTTCCATGTCGTGTGCTTTGACGCCATCTCCAGCTGTGATCCTGTCTTTATTCAGCAGAAGACAGTGGCCAGGCTCATTTGGGAGGTCAAACACTTGCTTCGTCTTTCCCTCGATTATGAGTTTGCCGAGTTTGTAGCCACCAACTGCCAGCAATAAAAGAATCAAAAAGACATGAATGGTGGAAAGTTTCAGCGAGAGTTAAGCTAGTGTTATTCTGTACTAGAATTAATTGAAATGTTTGAGGACCCTAAAAAGCTCACAAAGAACCCTTTTCTAAATCATGTTAGGAATACTAATGTTCTTTAAAAGCGCGCCGATGAGATAGTAGGTAGATTTGTGTGCAATATGCAGTAAGCCTGCCACTTGACGGTTATTGGAGCACGATTTATGGAATTAGGTATGTAGCTACCGAATAAGACAAATTGCTAAGCTGAAAAAACCGGTCATGTTGATGATGTTACTACAAATTCACGGTTTTCGGATTTTTTGCTTGAGGTACCTGTGCTAAAGACTACCTTGCCAAATTTCATCATTCTAGGTCAACGGATATATAGTCCTATAGGTAGATTTTGATGGCCTCGACGGGTATTGACAGACACGACAGACAGACAGACAATGAAGTGATCCTATTATATTTCTTTTTAAGGTACAGAACCCTAATAAGCTAGTTTATACTCGCATTTTAAAAATTACGT
Source organism: Maniola jurtina (assembly GCF_905333055.1). Lineage (NCBI taxonomy): Eukaryota > Metazoa > Arthropoda > Insecta > Lepidoptera > Nymphalidae > Maniola > Maniola jurtina. Next base: position 11,696,994 of record NC_060032.1, read on the forward strand.
ACGTAAATAACTAGGTACCATGTATTTATTATGTAATTTTAATGATGGTATTTATATTGGCTTATTTGTGCGGTATCGCACCAGACAGATAATTAGCGGTAGTTACAACTTTGCCGATAGATAGGGTGCTAATGAGCTGCTGTCGTATCCCTCCACATTCTAATTAGTTAGGTAGGTACCCAAGTATATTTAATTAAACTTAAGTAAAGTAAGGTAGGTAGTTAAGTAATATCAATACCTACCTACTTAGTTTATTAATCTGAGAGCGAGGTCATTATGATAAAAATACCTAAATCAGAAATCAAAAAAGCAATCACATGTTTATTTAGACACTCTCTGCATTATCCTATAAAAAATTGATCAATTCATAATATTATTCCAAGGCCGAATCATGATATTTTGTAGGTTGTACGGAGATAAACTGTACCTACTCACCTACACATAAGTTTACCATTACAATATTTACGAACACAAAGGCCGGTGTAAGTCCGCCCAAATTAAAGTGTACGTCATTGCGAGTACCTCCCAAGTTAAATATTTACAGTTTAAATTAGTCGTATTGATCAAAAACTTACCTTCTTTTGGGTGAGACATCTTTTCGTTTTGCCTGGGGCGAGAATCAGCAATATAGTTTATTGAAGAGAGAAGATCACACGTCAGGCCTGGAGAACAGCGGGTGCCTTTTATAAAGTTTTGTCCAGCAAAGATACCCACGTGCTTTTGTAGGCACCATTTGACAGCTGACAGGTTGATCAACTGACACAACTGATAAGTTATTATACTGGGATTGAATAAATTTGGTCGTTTGATGTATTTCAATAAGCACAAAATAACTTTTAAAGAATATTTTGGTAGGTTCTCCTTTTATTCATTTTGTGTACTATACAGGTACATGAAAACAACTAAGCACCTATCCTGTCATGTCATTAGTGTTTCAGTGTCCACCTTCATCAGCCATCAAACTACTATTGTATTTTTAAATAATTTGAATTCTAATCCAATCGAATCCTGATAATATGCCGTCAAAGAATTCCAACGTTCACATCCTACTTCTACGGTCTACCATCAAAGATGCTCAATGGTATCATAGTCACACTAATATTATAAAGGCGAAAGTTTGTATGTGTGTGTGTGTGTGTGGGTGTGTGTGTGTGTGTGTGTGTGTGTGTATGTTTGTTACTCCTTCACGCAAAAACTACTGGACGGATTGGGCTGAAATTTAGAATGGAGATAGATTATACTCTGGATTAGCACATAGGCTACTTTTTATCCCGGAAAATCAAAGAGTTCCCACGGGATTTCGAAAAACCTAAATCCACGCGGGCGAAGTCGCGGGCATCGGCTAGTAATAAAATAAAATAATCTATTGTTGTCCAAACCAAGTACCTACCTGCAAAATTTTAACGCAATTGGACAATAACAATTGAAAGAAGCCAAAAAAATCTGTTACCAATTTCATCCAAATGAAAAAGAAACATACCTACGAACAATACGAATGAGTAATCCACTTTCAGATGAAGTACCTATCTATTTTTTTTAGGTAGGCGCCTATTTTGTCTTTATCCTGATTTCTGGTAGGTACCTAGTTAGTTACTATAGATGTTTGTATTCGCCCTCAAATTTTCGCAAAAATAATTATTTCAATACCTATCTCACATTCAGTATTCTTGAAACCTATAGGTAGTTTTAAATTTCCTTTTACTCGTTTTTTACGGTTAAATACCTACATGCCTATTTTTTATGAATGAAAACGGCTATTGTAAGTACCAAAGCTTAATAGTCGCAGTATACTTGCATCTGTCTCATTCGCTCACAGTGTGTGCTCCGTCGCACGCGCAGCTTGCTTTCAATTGAAAATTAAGTATTGAAGTACGGACATTCAATTATTTCTCGGTACTTGTCGTTCTACTACGCTTCATCGATTCGTAGTTGGTTTTATCTGAGGTTCAATCGTTCTAGTTTTGCGCAGTTTCTACTTTACGGTAAGTTTTTTGAATACTTTTCAAAAACATTACAGGGGCATGATAGTCAGCTGTTGCGTACTTATAGGTTATAAAAAAAGTAAATATTACTATTATGCTTCGAAATTCGATAGCTCTTTATTTTGATATGCAATTATTTTGCAATGAGTAATTTTTAAAATGTTGTGGTTATGTTTCAGTAGGTTTATAACATAATATTCCGCATGGTCAATTAAAAGTGGAAATTATAAATAAAAAATGTATATTAAGGTCTTATTTATGTAACCTTAAGGCTTATTTATTGTATCTATATATATCTATTCAAGTCATCAATGTATTCAAATAGGTAGCCTGAATAACTGTAACCCTTTAATGGTTAGGTACCTACTTAAACCTGTTGTACATTCTTGCAATTTTCTGAATTAACTTACCTTGCTAAATTTAAATAGGTACCTCCCAACTAGCTATTAACTAGGTACCAGTCCTACTAGTTAAAATAACTCCGGTAAGTGCGAGTCGGACTCGCACGCGAAGGGTTCTGCTGGTACATAGTACAACATAATATAACACCATGTACCTACCTACTTTTTAATTTTTTGCTTACATTTTGAAATATTTATTGTTTGTTAGTTACTGAAGCGGTAATAGAAATACTTACACACTGTAAAAACTTCAGCTCTACCTATTATGGTTCATGAGGTATAGTTGCTGACAGAAAGGTAGACGGACAGATGGGCAGACAGCACAAGCTTAGTAATAAGGTCACGTTGACACCCTTTAGGAATGGAACCTTAAAATCTGTTGTGGATTGTGTAATTAACTTTACAGATGGGTAGAACTTATTTTATGCTTAATACCACAGTTTTACAACTGTAAAACTGTGTTAAGTTAACTCAAATCTTAAGTTTTCTAATTTTATATTTTTTGTTTTCCTTCATTTTTACCCTTCAATAGGTTAAATATTTGTTACCTTGAGCCTGGGTCTCAGTCTCAGGTTCATGTTAACAGATTTATTTGCTGACTACAGAAGATCAGGATCTCTATTTGCTTCCATTATTGAACATTTATCACAGTCAATTACTAACTCTCAGACTAGGTACTGGAATAAAGAAATGTAAAATAAAATAAATCTACCCAGTAGGTATATTATAATAGCAAACAACAAAAAACTACTGAAGGCATTGACTTTAAATACCAACTTGCTTAGCTAAGTACATACTGTATAAGCACTAACTTTAATCTTTACATTATGAGGACAATCACAGAAGTCATGACCTAAGTATGTAGGTACTTTGTAGTGGCTATATTTCTCAAGAATAAAAATCACTATTTAATTTCTTCTGTTACTTATATAGGGTTGTCGCATCCAAATTTGAAGTTAAAACAAGTGTAAATTAAAAATTTATAACACCCCCGACAAGTGAAGGTTACAGTAACTAGAAAAGAGCTGATAACTTTCAAACGGCTGAACCGATTTTCTTGGATTATAGCTAAGAACACTCTCGATCAAGCCACTTTTCAAATAAAAAAACTAAATTAAAATCGGTTCATTAGTTTAGGAGCTACGATGCCACAGACAGATACACAGATACACACGTCAAACTTATAACACCCCTCTTTTTGGGTCGGGGGTTAATAAAAGCTTTTATGTAACAATTATAAGTAAATATTTAAAAATTATTCCTTTCATGAATAATTAAGTATCTCAAATTTTAGGTACCTACCTAATACCTATCTAGTATCTACCTAGGCGAGTAATATTTCTAAAGAGACTAATTAGGTATTTGGTCGATTTTTTTATAAAGACTTGTTTGCCCCACTACATCTGCCCTGCCCTAGTTTGAAGGCCTTTTAGGGTTTCCTACCCGTAGGGTCAAAACTGCCAACGGGATTACTAAGCCTCTGCTGTATGTAGGTCCGTCCGTCTCTCTGTCTGTCTGTCTGTCTGCAGGTTGTAGTCTCATGAACCGTATTGACTTGAAATTTTCACAGAGTCGTATTTAAATATAAAAATTTCGAAATGGCCATCATACAACTTAACAGTATAGTTCGCGACAGGTCGTGATGGTAATCAGGGTGGGGACGCCCCGCACACCTGCACAGCCCCTGCACTAACCCGGTGCGGGATAGCGTGGGTGACGTGCGAGTGTGTGGGGCGTCCTCCGCTGCTTGCCATCTCGACCTGTCGCGTCCTATAGAAGTGTTCTTGTACGATGGTCTGAAACCCTTGTGTGCGAGTCCCACTCGTACTTAACCAGTTTCAACCAGATTTTCAAATTTCATTTTTTGATTTGGTCCTGTATGTCCAGTGTAATGTCACAACTCACAAATCGTTACATCTACAACGCATGCCTAGGCCATGCTTATGAGCAAACAGATAATGTAGATCGAACCGTTCAATTCTGACCCAAGTTCACAGCTCAAGATAAAACCATATAGCTATTCGTACTCTAAATATTTATTTTAATAGGTACCTATCTGTATCTCTATTATTCTCTCAGTCTGACGTCTATGAAGGCCGTAGAGCGTTTTCTCTGATAAAACTTGGCGTTTCGTAATTCTTTCCGACTATTATACCTGGGTATTACCGATTACTTGAAATTGTTCTTTAAACTGATTGTTCTAGCATCCGAAATTAGTTTCTCAGAGGAAGTCCTCTTGGGAAAACCTCAAGCAAAATCTCACGTTTCTAAACCCAGCGGTTGATTTGTACCTAGGCTCTAGGCTGTAGGTATGTTGATACCTCAGTCAGTTTCTTCTATTATATTTAGTTATAATACCTAAGTAACTAGATGGAGTTTTAGGGACCCTTACCATTTACATGGCTAGGCATAGGTCGAAGGACCAAGGGAGACTAAGAAGGAACGAAACCCCGGGATAGCCCTCCAGAACTCAGGAGTCGCGCAAAGGTCAAAAAACGCACTCATACAATGCACATAGTGACAGTGCAGGCCACCCAACCGAGGGGATGCTTACTTGTGGGTAGCAAATAACAATCCCTTTATGATCGCTTTCTCCTACCAAAAGTCGGTCAGCCTAAGTCGAGGTCACAGCCTCAGAGGAAGCTTCCCTTACGAAGACGTAGCAGTGAAGAAAAACATCGGCAGGAGCATCCCTGAGAGAGTTCTCCATAATGTTTAAAATATGTATGAAGTGCGCCAATCCGAACTTGGCTGGTATAGTGGCCTATGGCTTAAATCCTTTTCATTCTGAAAGGAGACCGCGGTGCTCTGTTGCGGGCCGGCGACGGATTTTGATGATGATGATGATGATGATGATGAATTGAGTAGATACCTACTTCTTAATAGTATCTTGTTGTTGATTGTGACCTATTTATATTTTCTTACAATAATAACAATTTATATTATTTATTCCCAACAGAACATTTTTGTTAAACAATGATGCAATAGCGAGCGTTGGAAAAATCATGTATACACGCTAGTGTTTATGTAAACAACAATGTAATAATGGAGATAATTAAGCGATAACTATGATCAGTAATAGCTGGATAGATGTAAGCAAATATGTATGTTATTGGCCCATATTAAAATGGCCTGCCAATCTGTAGGTTCATACAAAGATAAATAATAATAATTAATTAATTAATCAGATTCAGACTAGTTAGGTTCGTATGTAATTGAAGGGCAAAGATCTGTGCAGAGTTGCTTATTTTGTTTCAAGAGTCTAATTGTCTAAATAATTTAAATGAATAGTTTTTAATTAACAAGTGTAAATTAAAAATTTTCAACACCCCCGCACCCCCGACAAATCATTTTCAAATAAGTAATTATTATAATCCTTCATCCAAGGTAATTATGTATATCTAGGCAACGTCCATCTTGACAGCTTGACATTTGTCAAATGACACTATGAACTAGGGATGGTACGGAGCTTCGGTTCCGGTTCCGTTAAGTCGGAACTTCCGATTACTATTATACTTTCGGTTCCGACTCCGGCTCCGACATTTTTTAATCGGAGGTGTGAATCGGAGGTCGAAGCATAGATAGCGGGCGAGTGCGGCGGCGTGTGCCGACCGACTGTTATGATTCGACAGGTTCATACGCGTCGCGCGGGGAATCGCCCCTCCCCCGACCCGCGCACTCAATTGTCAATTATTTTTTCACTTGTTAACGCACACGACAGCACGACACGTTCATTGGTTAAATAGATATTTGTTTTGATTTTTGCGGCTTATTATCAATGAAAGTCATCTGTTTTTGTGTTGGACAATGAAACCTAAATCAAGTTGTATTTGGAACTACTTCATTCAAGTTAATTCGGATTCGGCAAAGTGTAAACTTCATTCTATTTAAACTTGTTGTTTATATGCCAATTTTGTTCATTTTTTATGTTTTATCATAAAACATAAAACTTTTATGTTACAACTGAAACTTAAAATAAAAAAAAATACTACATAATGTTTTATTTGTCCTTAAATAATAATTCTCTCTCATGTCACCCTGCTTCCGATTCCGATTCCGACTGCGGTTCCGATTCCGAGAAAGCAAATTTAAAAACTCCGATTCCGGCTTCGGTTCCGATAAAACTGCTTCCGTTACATCCCTACTATGAACCTAAGGGTTATCTAACCTTCTTTTCTATAAGAAAACTAGAAAATAGCTGATAACTTTTAAACGGCTGAACCAATTTTTTTGGATTATAGCTAAGAACACTCTCGATCAAGCCACCTTTCAAACAAAAAAAAGTAAATTAAAATCGGTTCATTCGTTTAGGCGCTACGATGCCACAGACAGATACACAGATACACAGACACACAGACACACAGATACACAGATACACAGACACACAGATACACAGATACACACGTCAAACTTATAAACCCCCTCTTTTTGGGTCGGGGGTTAAAAAGACAGCTATAATATATTGTCATTTAGTTCTAAGTTATTTTTAAAATTTCAAATGTCTAGCTCATTCTGAAGTTAATTTAAATGTTTACAAGTGTAAATTAAAAATTTATAACACCCCCGACAAGTGAAGGTTACAGTAACTAGAAAAGAGCGGATAACTTTCAAACGGCTGAACCGATTTTCTTTGATTATAGCTAAGAACACTCTCAATCAAGCCACCTTTCAAACAAAAAAAAAAACTAAATTAAAATCGGTTCATTAGTTTAGGAGCTACGATGCCACAGACAGATACACACGTCAAACTTATAACTCTTTTTGGGTCGGGGGTTAAATCCAATTGCAAAATCTATGTCTAGCAGACAAACAAACTACTGAACAAACAGACAAGAAAGCAAGTTTATTGTATCCTGTATTCTAATAATGTATACTCTCGACACTGGACCACAATGTGGTAGGGGGTCTTCCTCTCCCTCGTGGTTTGGTAGGTATATTTAGTACTTTTTAGGGTTCCGTACCTCAAAAGGAAAAACTGAACCCTTATAGGATCACTTTGTTGTCTGTGTGCGTGACCGTCTTTCGTATCTGTCAAGAAAACTTATAGGGTTCTTCCCGTTGACCTAGAATTATGAAATTTGGCAGGCAGGTAGGTCTTATAACACAAGTAAACGAATAAATCTGAAAACTGTGAATACGTGGTTACATCACCAAAAAAAAAAAAATGTGTTTCAATTTTCAAAGTAAGAAAACTATACCAAGTGGGGTATATGAAAGGGCTTTTCTTGCACATTCTTAAACGGATTTTTGATTATTTTTAAGCATAATAGTTTTTGATTTATCGTGCAAAATGTCGGAAAAAATACACTAGTACGGAACCCTCGGTGCGCGAGTCTGATTTGTACTTGGCCGGTTTTTTTATTGGGTAGCCATCGCTTCTGCGCATATTATGCCCCTACCATCAAGCATACACTCTTTTTAGTCTTTAAGTTTTTCTTGCATTGCAATTGGTTCAACCTTAAACCGTTGTTTGTTCCACTGAAATTAAACCGGTCATTAGGCGCGGTCCATTGGAATAATTTTAATAACATAGATATTAACGTAATTTCTTGATAAGTACTAATTATAAATAGAGCTCGCAATTCGCGTTATCATGTCGTCATGATCACATGTCCAGCTGAGCCGCAGGGGGTCAGTTTATCTTATGACATTACGTATCTTTCCACAACAGCATCTCAATAAACAAGTGGCAGATAAACTGAATAATATGTGAGGTACATAACAACCCCGTTTTATCTATAGCAACACAACTCAGAGACCGAGTTATTTGTTTATTTACTTTCACTACTTCATCCTAGGATTTTCCATACTACAATCAATCTTCTTGAGATATCCTAATGACCGGAAGAAAGTTCGAGTTACGAATACGTACGATTTTAGTAGAATACAACAGCTTGAAGCATGTATGTTTGAATTTTATTTATTTCATGCAGGGCAGCTTGTACCACTGTATTCCAAGATTACCATCGGTTCGGAATGAAGATTCTACTGAGTAGAGCAGGGATTCATCCTACTGTAATCTTCATGCCACCATGCACACTACTTCTTGGGGGAGAGTTTGAGTTATGCGGGATTTGTAACCACTAAAATAATCTTGGTCAGTGGGTCATCCTCCTAAGGCAGCCACATAAATTCGTCTTGTCTCGCTCTGGCTACCTCAACCAGGAACTATCTACTGAAGTTCTAAGGGTCTTAAAGAAGATGGAAAAATGAAGAGCCTTTACGATGCGTAGGCTAGAGGCTCTTTGAGTTTTGACCGCATGATCGACTCGCTCTTGATACCATCTCATGTTTGAAATAATTTTTTTTTCCTTATACCCATAAATATTCACGGTTTAATTTTAGAAAATCTTGCAAACCATGTAGATATACTACCTGATAGAGAATTTCAAATTAGTTCACATCTACAGTTACAAAGAAATCCAGATTGCTTAATCAGCATATATTGTTACACGATTTCATAAATAGGTAGGCCTAAACAGTGTCGACAATCAATGAGTTACTTAATTATTTGATACGAGAGTAGGTACTTAAAGACATTAGCGATTCATTCATTCATCCGAGATTTGGTGTTGTAATATACCTACTTACATACAGTTTCACAATTTCACGATTGCAAAATGCATCCTACCCGAATGGTATACCAACGAATACGTAGGTACCCGTACCTACATTGTATGTACTAAATAATTGTGGTCGCAAATCTTACACAACTACTGACCTCTGCTAATACAAGTACGCTGGACTTGCTATTGTTGACCTGTTTTTGAAGCACTCTAATGAGCGTCACGTCATTTGAGAGTACTCGGTACTAAATGTTCTTCTTCTTATTTCTTGTTTGGTGGCTTTTTGTAGTGCCAGCCCAGCACAATGCACTTCGCCAATGTCGAGTAGCTTGAGGGAGGCACATAAGAGATTGGTCGGTAAAAATGTGCCAATGTTTTGAGTACTGTTCTATAATAGAAGGCTTATAGACATATTTGTTAGTAATTACAACAAAGTAAGCAAGTAATTGCAAGTATTTGTTAGGATTTACAATATGATATGTTAGTAATGAGACACCTGTCAATATACCCACTAGTGTCAACACAAAGTATCAGTTTTAATTCCCGGCACGCTCGGTGGAGCGCGGCGCTTTGAATCGGCACAAAAATAATTCATTTTGTGTGGCACATCTCTGCTAGCGTACTTATATAATATGCGTCCATATCTGATCCAACGTACAATGATACAATTGTATTGTGGTGATAGTTTGATACGTTTTTGTATTCCATACCTAATCGTCAAAGGAATACATTTCATAGTTCTCTATGGAATGCATTTTCACCTACCACGTATTGCATTTGCCAGCGTATTTGGATCATCCATTTCGCCATGCCTTTTTATGTCTTGAGCCTGCCCTCAAACATAGCGTGCAAGTCATGTAGGTAGGCATAGCATGCCTTTTTAGGTGCCTGCATGTCCCATGCTTGCAGATGACGAAATACTGGGTACAACTCCCGGCTTGGGCCAAAAATAGTTAGAAACCTATTGGAGTTTTCTGTCAAGAAATTCTTAGTATTAGTCCGGTGTTAGAAAGTGCGTTGTGCTTCACTCTCGTGTCTCAGAAAGCACGTCTGTTCTATGCCTGGTCCCTTTCCGGTCGTGTCGGATTGCCGTTCCATTGGGCTATAAGAAGGAATAGAGTATGCACCTGTATTTGCGCACACACGATTCGGAGATTGGGCACCGTGGCTGTGATTCGGTTGGTAGGACATTAGCAGGACTGTAACCAGGTCCTAAGACTGCAGTACTCCACATGGAACTACTTATACGCTTATAAGGAAGCTGTATTGTGAGCGAATGGTTGTGTAGGCGTTATGTAGGTATTGAATGAAACTTAACAACGCGTGTTTTTCAATAATATCAGGCAGCAAATGACGTCGTAAGCATATTTGGGTCTTCATTTACGCAAATAGGCCAATGTTTTGATGACCTCAGAGATGTGATTGCGATCGTTGTCAAAATAAAGCCTAATCATTACGCCTTGCAATGCTTGGGACTACTTTTAGTTCATGTTGGACACAGAATTGTAAATAAGATAATAGAAATGATATCTACTATTTCATACACGAATACATCGTGTCGCCATTTAAAAAAACTCGTCGTCTTCGTCAACCGATAAATTCCACTGCTGGACTACGGTATCTTGTTGAATTCCAGGGTCTAAACGCCGCGGTCTTGCGTTACCTGAGCTCCCTGCGACTCGTTTGATGTCATTTTTAGGGTTCCGTTCCTCAAAAGGAAAAACAAAACCCTTATAGGATCACTTTGTTGTCTATCTGTTCTAATATAGGTCTTAAAACTCTAAACAGAAATAATCCGAAAGAATACAATTCATCTCTAGTATCAAAGCAACCTATCTACATTAAATCGTAGTCCGTAACGCTATTGTTTACATTAGTCTTTATTTAAATTTGTCTTTGAAATTATTATTACAGTCAAGTATTTTAGTTTAAAAGGCACTGTGCCCTACTACGTTGCAATCTCAAAGTCATACTTTTAGGATCAATAACCGCAGTTGGATATCAACTTTTCAATTCCACTTCATGTTGGTTCAGTTAACAATCCTTAATTGTACCCTTTTACTTTCTCGAGGTACAATTACTATACAAGTTACGTATGTCTGTTTTTACAACAACACGTTCTGGTGTTTCATTAGACATCTATACAGCGAACAAATTCGCGGTAACCATTTCTATACCTATTCTGAATTCTGTGATGTTCGATATTGGCGTCATAACCCACTTTTGGGCGAGCAATAAGAAATGTTTTGTCAGTTTATCAGTCACATATTATTATTGGTATTACCAGCATCATTTGATTGCGTTCAATCATAATTTTACCCTAATGTTGGGAGGTGCTGAATGCTGATGTGTTCAGTTTGTTATTGCTTTCCTAAGAACCATGATGTGTGATATTGGTATTTTGTATTTGTGAAGTTTAAATAATATTTGCGAACATTGTATTGGTTTAAAATAAAACACGTGGAGGTCTTGTGTCTTCTATTAGCGGTGTATTTTGTTTTTCATTTTTAAAAGTAAAAGTTAGTTTATTATTTTTATGCTTTAAGTAGAGTGAGACATAGAACTTAGTTTTATTAACCCCCGACCCAAAAAGAGGGGTGTTATAAGTTTCTCGTGTGCATCTGTGTATCTGTCTGTGGCATCGTAGCTCCTAAACTAATGAACCAATTTTAATTTAGTTTTTTTTTTGTTTGAAAGGTGGCTTAATCGAGAGTGTTCTTAGCTATAATCCAAGAAAATCGGTTCAGCCGTTTGAAAGTTATCAGCTCTTTTCTAGTTACTGAACCTTCACTTGTCGGGGGTGTTATAAATTTTTATTTTACACGTGTATATATTTTCATATAAGAGGTGTAGTACAGTGAGGTGAATTTACTTTCTGTAGTTATTACCGCTGTAGTCTGTATCCAGCAAGCAGATTATGTTCTCCTTTGGAAGTTAATTTTAGATTGTTTGCAATAGAACTAATAGTGTATTTTTTTATGACTAGATTTTTTCGGTTGAAGTTATCGATGTAATAAAACTCAAAGCACTTACAATTTAAGCTTAGTATCCTCTTAAGTGACAGAACTGATCACACTTCACACTAATATTATAAAGGAGAAAGTGTGTGTGTGTGTGTGTGTGTGTGTGTGTGTGTGTGTGTGTGTGTGTGTGTGTGTGTGTGTGTGTGTGTGTGTGTGTGTGTGTGTGTATGTTTGTTACTCCTTCACGCAAAAACCACTGGAGGGATTGGGCTGAAATTTAGAATGGAGATAGATTATACCCTGGATTAGCACATAGGCTACTTTTTATCCCGGAAAATCAAAGAGTTCCCACGGGATTTCGAAAAACCTAAATCAATCCACGCGGACGAAGTCGCGGGCGTCAGCTAGTAACTAATATTTTTTGTCGATGCAATTTGGAACTGCATCAAGCATTTTAGTACGATTTCACGTATCAGCCGGCAGTTTAGCGTGGAAATGCATCAAGTAAAGTGCACGTCAATCAAATAGTCGAATCTGACCACAAGGCATATGACTGCGCATTGTATAGTTGGACATCAGTGTTTTTTTTTACAGTCTATACCTGCGCAAACGCTTCAGGCTCAAAATGTTGAATTCCAACTGCCATGTTGCAACTTTAGATTGGACCAATGTTTTGTGCGCACTATTTTATCACACCATCCCGCGCGAGCAGGACTGGTACAGTTATTATTATTAGGATGGATTAGTTCATAAGCAAGATAGTAAAAAAAGTTCATATTTAAAGCTGATTTCTCTTTTTCTTCAGATCGAGCATGGACGGTCCAGCAGGGCCTTCGCCATGTCGCCTGCCAGATGGACGAGACGAGGTCACAACACCAATGAAAAGACTGAAAATGAATGACAGCAGCTGTCAAAGTGACAGCTGTCAGTGCGACAGGACGCAAGGCGAGGTCAAAATAAAGAGCAAGAGGTTCGGGAGAGGAGCTGTGGAGTCAGGTATTATTGAAATCCGAATTTGATTTTATTAGCATAATGAAGACAGCAGTAGCAATAAGTAAAGGTCTTGTTGTCATACTTCTGGTACAGAACCCTAGAAAGATCATAAAATTCTAGATTGGGCTGTGCAACAATTGAAAATCTAATCTAAGTCCTTTTCTTGAAAATGAATTGCATTTCTGGACGTGACTTCGAAATTTTCAATAATTATGAATCATTATCCTGCCTAATCCGGCTCGAAGGACCAAAATAGACTAGGTATATTATGCTGTAGATAGTAATTTTAATATATAAAAACTTTTGATATCTTAAAAAGGGACTAAAAGAGGAAACTAGATAGTTAACAGGTATAAATATGTAATCTAGTTATATAAAATCTTCCCTTATGTAAAATAGCATATTTCATGTCATTCCTCAAAAACACTTCCATTTATCACTTAACTAATTTATTTTATATTTGAAATTACCTCTTGCAATTTCGTCATGCCGGCCGCCCATAATAATAAGCATAGGGTTGTCAATTTAAATTATTTTAGGACGACATAAATTTTTCGTATACCTAGTGAAAATATTTCATTTTGAGTAGCAAAAACAAAAAACTGTCCCTCAATAGATAAATTGTATTTTAAAAGTTCAGTATACGTTTTATTTGACTATTTTAATTTGCCCAAACAGTATTATGTAAAAAATACTCAGGGCCTGTTTTACAAACGCCAGATAAACTCTATGTAACGAATTTGACGCTATGTCAATTTTTGTATTGGGAACCTGTCAAACTGTCATTCTTTAGATTTGAAAGTTCATTTGGCTGTGGTGAACAGGACCTTAGTAATATAATTATTAAGAAGCTTCTAAGCACCAATTCGCTTGCTAAGTTGATTCAGGATTCAACATATCTACGTCAAAAATTTACGTAGCTATATGTATTTTACTGAAATTGAAAAAGGGGGCGATAACAGGCATTTTTCTTGTTTAAATACAAAATTCGGCAACCCTAAATAAAAATAAAACGTTTGCAGAACATTTTGCTTTTACTGCTTAAAATTGTATTGTAATAATTTTACTGATAAAATATTATAATACAATTAATTTGACTCTATTTCATGACTCGTTAAAGTCTCATTATATTTATAAATATGTACATTATATTACGTAATATAACGTGATAAAGTCATGTGATTGATCATGATCACGTGATCATAAAACGTGATATCAACAAGTGTAAATTAAAAATTTATAACACCCCCGACGATCCAAAGTATTTGAGTTTTCCAAAACATCATTTTGAAATAAATAATTATGTATTTAGGCAACGTCCATCTTGACAGCTTGACATTTGTCTATTGACATAATATTATGAACCTAACGGTTATCCAACCCCCTTTTCTACAAGAAAACTAGAAAAGAGCTGATAACTCTTAAACGGCTGAACCAATTTTTTTAGATTATAGCTAAGAACACTCTCGATCAAGCCACCTTTCAAACAAAAAAAACTAAATTAAAATCGGTTCATTCGTTTAGGCGCTACGATGCCACAGACAGATACACAGATACACAGCTGATACACAGACACACAGATACACAGATACACACGTCAAACTTATAACACCCCACTTTTTGGGTCGGGGGTTAAAAAACGTGTGTTTCGTATTGAATAACTAGCTGACTCGGCCCGGCTTTGCTTCATGGGGTATAGCAACCCACCCTGATGTACCCTATGAATCATGGCCGGGGCGCGTCCCCACCCACCACCCTAATATAGCCCTGAAAGCTAGCCCGCTTCCATCTTACACTGCATCATCATTTACCATCAGATACAATGCAATCAATGGCTAACTAGTTAGCCCAAAAAAGTATCGGAATAAAAAAAAAAAACTATGTAAAATCTTACTTTAGTCCAATCTTTCAGCCTACATCCGTTCTCTACTGCATTTCTTTCAATATAAAAAAGCCATGCATTGTTTTTTTAACTAAAAATTCAACCTGTCAGTTTTACCAGTAGTTTTAACCAGTTTCTTCGTCTTCCTTACAGGGTTAACACACGAATGCGGCGTTTTCGGCGCAATAGGCACAGGCGACTGGCCAACACAAGTAGACGTGGGGCAGGTCATATGTCTCGGCCTTGTTGCGCTTCAACACAGGTATCACTCATTCATTCAATGCCCTACTCAATATAAACTCCCAATTAATCACTCGAAAAAGAAGGAATTTTGGGATTTCTAGGGGCAAAGACCAGTGCTAGATGCTCTTGACGATTCAAAAGTACTCGTGAAAGTCTAATTGAATAAAAATATTTTGAATTTGAATTTGAAAGATATGATTGGGGGGCTGACACACGAATACGGCGTTTTCGGCGCAATAATTCAAAGCCCCACTCAGTAACTGCTCTCAAATTAATCACGCGAAAAAGGAGGATTCTAGGGGCAGGGGTATCTGTGACGGGTATGGGTTTAAGAGGCCCCTTCACAGGTTTAACACACGAGTGCGGCGTTTTCGGCAGTTTTTTCTTCCAACTAAGCTAAAATTGTCTAGGAATAGGTACGGCAATAATGCAACGGGTGGGGTTTGAACCGCCGACCTTTCGGATTTAAGTCCGCTCCTAGAACCGTTGAGTTATTGAGGTTCTAATGTGGACCTTAACTGTAACTTGTGATGCGATTACGTGAACCGGACTCTTAAATCGATAAAACAAGTAGTAACCGATATTCTTTGATAACTTGAAAACCGGTTTGAACTGAATACTGACTGTTACGTGATTTGAAGTTTCTGGGTAATTAGTGGACATAATGATGTGTCGTTTAAACTTTCCGCTCGAGGATTTAATTATTTACATGCTGAAACTATTCATTAGGTTTGGAAGTGTTGAGACTAGAGTAATTTACTAATGAGGTTGCAAACAGCACATTTTGTATCGCTGTGTCGTAAACGCCTGCACAGATGAGGGATATCCTCGAGGTACTTTATTCCGCCAAAATATGTAGATCGGTTACAATTGCGTCTAATAACGCAGATGAGGGATTAAGAGTACCCCCTATAGTCTACCGCACAAAAGTACGGAGGAGTCCTAAAAATAAATAAAAAATAGAAGTAACATTTCATGGCGCGTCAACGCACACAGTAGATTCTAGTCCACGCTGAGCGCTCGAAAGTTTGTCCGCTTCCGGCGAAGAAATGATAGCACACCGTATGCGTTGAGTCCGTCCGTCCGTCCGTCCGAAAAAATAAGCCTGAATTTATTAAAACACAGGGAAGTTTTTTTTTTAATTGTGAGATAGGCTTGCTCTTGACGACAATCACGCCGAGAAACAGAGCAATGATGACGTTGGAAGTTTTTCGGGCAGGCTATTTACTTTTTATTTTATTTCAGAGGGCAAGAATCAGCGGGTATCGTGACGTCAGAGGGCAGAAGCGCCCGTACATTCAACACACACAAGGGCATGGGCCTCATCAACAATATATTCAACGATGAGGCCATGAAAAAGCTGAAAGGCAACTTAGGCATTGGTCACACGAGGTTAGTAGCCAATAGCCATATTTAAAAGGTCTCAGGGTATAGTAACGTCAGAGGACAAGAGTATAATGTGTCAAGACGAACTACAGACGAAAAAATAAGGAAAGACTTACAGCGCGTAGTCAACATTCACTAGAGAGCAAAATTTTTGAAATTCCAATACAGTAGCTGTCAGCTGAAACCATATCCGAAACAACATAATACTCACTGAAAGAGAGAAATGTGGCTGTCTGTCAGTTAACTTTTTTTATCCCCGAAAATATCTTAGTGCTACAGAATAATAGATTTTTTTTAACAAAATCTAGCCGGACAACGTCGCGCGTCGTAGGCATCTTTTAGAGTCTAATAAAATATGCGCACAAAATTGCGTATAATATGGTATACCCAATTTTTCATTGCGCCTATTATTATGCCTCTTCATCAGCCTATATCTGTCATTGGTGGATCAAGGCCTTTATCCTATTCGACCTTCTGCCTTTATGACCTATTTATTCTCTGCAGGTTATCGATCTATAGAAGTCGAGATCTTTCTTACAATGATCGCAAAACAAGTAATCCAATCTGAACACGAGGCGTATGACTGCGCAGGGTATAAAACTGATCTTATTGGACTTGTGCATTTTGTTCTTTAGTCTATGGTCTGCGCAGACTGCCATGTTGCACTTCTGATTGGAGTACTGTTTTGCGATCACTGTAACTGTTGAAGAGTTAATGTGGAATTCCTTGTCCAGGTATTCAACGTCGGCAGCATCAGAAGAGGTGAACTGCCAACCGTTCGTAGTCCACACGGCGCACGGCGCCTTAGCAGTAGCACATAATGGGGAACTGGTTAACTGCAGTAGCCTACGAAAGATGGTAAGAGAATATTCTCCTATTACAATTAGTGTAAAGAACAGCCGCCGAGTTTCTTACTGATTGTTTTTGATACGGAGGGTATTCTAAACTAAGAAGTTTTTGTTTAAAACTTTATTATATTAAACTTTATTATTGTATTAGAGGTTGACTTTTCTGAGGCCCTATTGTAACTTTTTTGGTTAATATTAACTGTACGCAAATTAAGTATGGACAGGAATTACGAATTATAGGTTAATTTTCTGTCCCGTTCCCGTCATTTAACATTCGACCTTCACTAAGCAAGCCGCCAAGCGCAAGCCTACGACAAATAAAAGGAATAAACTGATTGCAACGTATTTTTTTTTTCTTCTAGGTGTTAGGACGAGGCGTAGGTCTCTCGACTCATTCAGACTCTGAGCTGATCACACAGGCGTTATGTCTCAACCCACCCGAGGGAGAGACCAATGGACCTGATTGGCCCGCTAGGATTAATCATCTCATGAGGTACATAAATACCTAGTTTCATTTTACGTATTCATGAACATCGCGCACTAACGGTCTTCAAAGAGAGGATTTTATAGATCGTGCAAAGTGTAAGCGACTCAGCAGGGAAGCGGACCCTGTGGGGGATTCGCTAACTCAGTGTCTAACAATGCATGATAGCCATCGAACTCATTTTTAATCCATTGAAGGTTTTCTACGAAACAATATTATATTGTTATTATAATAGACACTGACTTGAATCACCTAGCTGGTCTGGTGTTGGTCAGAGCAAACGCTAGGAAGAAGATTTTACGTACTTGTAAAGGCATTCCGAACCAGTGGTAGATGCTCTTGACGATTCAAAAGTACTTGTAAAAGTCTAATTGAATAAAAATATTTTGAATTTTGTTTTTTTTTGAATTTTGTAGGTTGAGATTTATACACTCACTTTTTTTAGCACTTTGACCATTGCATAATCAATAATAATAATCATTGTTCAAACATATTATATAAAACTTTGTCTTAACATTGTAACGCTTGCAGGCTGGCTCCTCTGAGTTACTCGCTAGTGATAATGTTAAAGGACAAGATATACGCCGTGCGGGATCCGTACGGCAACCGGCCGCTCTGTCTCGGCAAGATACTGCCGCTGGGCTCATCATGTAAGTGCACCAATTTATTTGTATGCATGCCCATCACCATACATAATTCATACTAAATCTCGTTCACTAACTCGATTCAATGTTTTTGAATAAGGCCGATTCACACTTGCGCACGCGCACGAATCCATTATATGCAGGGTATAACCAGAACGGTAGCAAAAACGTATTTTTTATGGTAAAACATAGGAACACAACATAGGAACATAACATTTTTTACAATTAAAAAATAGGAAAAAAAATAAGATTCAATCCCGTATTTTTAAAAGTTCACGATATGTTGCAAATAAAACATTTGACTGACCCTAAAGGTCAACGAATGTTCCGTAAATAGGTCACTCGAAGTCAATGCCGCGTCGTAGGCATTGACCCGAGTTTTGCACGCTTTATAATGCGGATTTTAAAAATACTAAATCACTAAAACTACAAGATAAGGCAAATGGTTATTGGCATTGGATTGTGATAAGTTAGCATAATAGTAACGCTAAGTTTAAAGCAAAAAAGATGTCAAATTTTTTGCCTTTAGGACATTATTTATTTATATGTATAAATTTTTTTTATTATTAATTTACAATTATAACATCTAAAATCTAAATTATTAAAATAATGAATCTAAAACTAAAATCCTTAAAAAATATAATATTATAATAACTAAAATAAATTATTAAAGGAAGTCCCTTTAGGCAAGGTTCCGAAGATACTGGCAGCGTTTCCCCTTCGAATAGCTATACTAATTCTTTGCCCGAGGTAGCTGCCAGCTCTTCAGTCTCCTGTGATGTCGACTAACCTTTTGATATGTATAAAAGTATTTTTAAATGCAATTTGTGGGTTGTACAAGAATCATTGTGGATAGTATTTTATGAACTTATCCTTGTAATGTATAACTCAATATAAAAGTTTTACGTAAGAACACAATTTAGTGTCATTGAACGGAACATTAAGATACTTTTTATAACGTTGGCTAGTCATTAAGAAGAATGAACTTTTGTTATTGTGTTTGTTACAGTATAGTTATCTAGAATATTATGTTGGGAGATAAATATATACTAGGAAATATTATTATGATTTGTATAGGTCATCAACTTATTATCGATAGCCTATAAGGAAGCGTAGTATTGGGAAGTATATACGGATAACACGTCTTGAAGTCGTAGTATTTTTTAAGTTTATCAGAAATGTAGGTTTTAAAAAAAATCGAGATCCGTGCCTAAAGGGATAAATGCTCACCAAATGTTACTAAACTGTCTTTTAATGTACTGAACTATTTTCATTTTTAGTTTCTGCTTTTGAAAATATTTGAACCCTGGAAAACATAATTCTAAAAAGTGAATATTTTATGATGACTAAGTAGATTTTTTAAAATCATTTTCAATTGATTTACAAAACTAAGGCGAAATAGATTGATTGACCCCTTTTTTAGGGGGAGACCCAAGAGTTACTAGTTAGGGCTCCTTCAGAAGACTCGCTCCATTGCCCCTTCATTCAGCTTATCTACTCAACTTTGGTTTCGTTGTAAATCTCACTAGCTCTTTGCTGGCCACCTCCTTCCTCCCTTCGTTCCACTCGGCTTCTGGGTTAGCTTTATTCAGGACCTCCTTCGCGAACTTCTGGCTTCTTTAGTGGTAGGGCAGACCAAACTGGGTGGAGATAGGGTGATCAGATTTCGTTCTAAACTACTTAGATAATTTAAATTACTTGCCTACCTACCTTGGAGCGTAAAAAGGGTAAAAGACAACGAATATAATGTTTGCTAGACCCTAATATATTTTGAATTTAATAATTTATACATATTCTAGGCCAAAATGTTAATATTAGAATATTTTACATATTATGGTCAGCATGTGGTCACTTTCTGTGTTCGTGCCGTAACCATAAGTGCATGTACATTTGTGTCCTCATATCTCCTCATAAAAACGGGGAGATATGAAGTTATCATTCACCATGAAATATGTACTCTTCCAGATGTCTACAAACAGTCATCATCGAAGCATGCGGCGGGTATGCATGATACATCATTTTATTTTACCTTACATCATTTCATACCATACAACAACTTATAGTATACTCATATTATGAGAGGTGAATATTCAGAAGTTGCTTCAATAGTTTGGTTGATTTTCACAACAATTGCAACTTTTTTACGATGTTTTTCTACTACATCAAAAGTCGTGTCGTCAGATATGAATCTAAAACTCATAAATGCATGCCTGGGATTATGATTCTTTGACATTTGGGGCATTAGGTATTGTAACTTCAGGACTATCATTTACATTCTGTCATCATCATCACTAATTCATTCATCACAACACAAACACATTTACCAGAATCAAAACTTAGATATATATGAATTTAGTACTATCATCGCCACATTATGATGCATGGATGCGGGACATAGGCACCTCAAATAAGGTAATAACTTTCCAACCATAAAAATGTGTATTTTTACACAAAAAGGAGTGTAATGTTTTCAGGAGTATGCATGTAGTTTCTTTATTCCACCATAATTTCTGAATTGGATATATGGGGTATCGTTAGAGTCCTTTCTTACCTTACATTTAAATAAAAAAAAAACATCTCCAGTGACACTGGAAATAACTTTTTTGAAAAAAAAAATTCAATATGGCGGCTGTATGGCGCCATTTTCAAATGTATTTTTTTTACTTTTTAGTTCGTTTATTGGCAAGGCAGTCGTGTTTTTATTTTTTTTAATTACAACTTGTGCTTTAAACTGTTTTGGTCGGGCGCCTGGACTTATTTTGATAAAATTCTTTCAGTTCTAATGAACGGCTGTGCAAAGAACGGCGTAGACGATAAGGCTGAAGGATGGGTGGTGTCGTCGGAATCTTGTGGATTCCTCTCTATTGGTATGTCATACTTCAAGTTTTTTGAGATCTTTAGTTAAATCAAGTAAATCGCCTTTAGCGTGATATACACATACCACGCTAAAGGCAATACCAGTCATCAAAGTTGAGTTTGAAATTTTGTTCAGGATGCAATCAGAAAAAGTATAAAATGGCCCTGACTTAAACCAAATGCTAAGCATAATTTTGATGCCACACATGCTTTCTTTGCCTTTCATCCCTTTCAGGGTATAAAACAAGTGTAAATTAAAAATTTATAACACCCTCGACAAGTGAAGGTTACAGTAACTAGAAAAGAGCTGATAACTTTCAAACGGCTGAACCGATGTTCTTGGATTATAGCTAAGAACACTCTCGATCAAGCCACCTTTCAAACAAAAAAAACTAAATTAAAATCGGTTCATTAGTTTAGGAGCTACGATGCCACAGACAGATACACAGGTCAAACTTATAACACCCCTCTTTTTGGGTCGGGGGTTAATTACGTTCAACTGGTCGAACTCGACGTACCTACCACTTTTTACTTACTTTAACACCTTTTACAAAAAAAAAATCAAGAATTTTTTGGTTAGTTTTGGTTTGCCCGAATACGTAACGAGACACATCTTATTTCGTTCTAAGTATCATAAAGTGACTCATTGTTCCAGGTGCTCGATATGTGAGAGAAGTGTTACCTGGTGAAATAGTGGAGATGTCTCGACACGGCATCAGGACAGTGGACGTGGTGGACCGACCGGCGGGCAAGCATCAGGCGTTCTGTATCTTCGAGTATGTGTACTTCGCGAGGGCGGACAGCTTATTTGAAGGTAAGATCCTTAACATACACGCTTACATCACACTTCACACTAATATTATAAAGGCGAAAGTTTGTGTGTATGTTTGTTACCCCTTCACGCAAAAACTACTGGACGGATTTGGCTGAAATTTAGAATGGAGATAGGTAATATCTTTGATTAGCGCATAGGCTACTTTTTATCCCGGAAAATTAAAGAGTTCCCACGGGATATTGAAAATCCTAAATCCACGCGGACGAAGTCGCGGGCATCAGCTAGTACATACATACACCATACACTTTAGTTTTCCACTACAATGCCGTGTAGAAACAAATTGCTATATCCCTTCCAAGTTAGCTCGCATCCATCTTAGACTGCATCATCACTTACCACCAGGTGAGCTTGTACTCAAAGGCTAACTTATAATGAAATAAAAAAACGGTCCCGCACACACTGACAACGTTTAATGCATAATTAAGGAGTACCACATATACATACTACTTGATAATTATTATTGACAAAAATTACTATTTAGATAAGACGATTGCAATTTTCACGTGTTTGTAATGCAGACACCTTTCTTAGATGCGACATAACTCCATTTAGAGCAACTGATGAGTTAGTTTACCATTTTTTGTAAACAATCAAAATAATTTCATGGTTTTCCTTTCAATTAATTTATCAAGTTTCTTAGAGAGATTTGATCCTTATAATTAATTGATCCTAACGATCTATGGAATAAAAGTACAAGTTGTAATTTTTTACAGATTTTTGTTGGTTCGATTCCCGGGTGTGGCAAGCGAATTTTCGAAAATCTTTGAATGCAGTTTTCTTTCTATTCAAAAATAAAGGAATGTTTCCTTTAAGTAAAATTTTCTATCTACAGAATTAAGAGTACTTTCCCTCCAGGTGGCATTACAAAATTCCACCCTGTATATTATTTTGAAAGAGAAAAAAATCTTGTGTTCTTAGTATACACGTTAGAAGTAAGAGTAAGGCGTTTGTTAATTTTTAGACCGTAGCGCTGTGCGAGCTGAATTGCACTTTATTGCGCTGTAACAAGAGTCGCTATTTATTTAAACTTCTTTGCAGTGTAAGCCCTATATACCCGTACGTTGCTATTAGGTAGTATTTAGTGGCAATGGTTCGGAAATCAGATTATTCTGAAAAGAGAAGCTTCGCCTCAACATTAGCTTTCGCTGCGCAGGTCAGATGGTGTATTCTGCGCGCCTGCAGTGCGGGCGCATGTTGGCGCGCGAGTCGCCCATCGATGCAGACATCGTTTCCTCCGTACCTGAGTCTGGGACCGCCGCTGCTCACGGTTATGCTAGACAGGTACGTACATATTACAGGACTTGCTTATGCCCGCGACGTCGTCCGCGTGGACTACACAAATTTCAAACCCCTATTTTACCCCCATAGGGTTGAATTTTCAAACTTTTTTATAACTTAAGTACCTTCAAGGCTAGACTAAATAAGCATCTTCTAGGCTAGCGCGCTCCAACTTAGACCTCAACATTGCTTTCTTCAAGGCATAATAATTATTGTCGTCAAGTGCAAGCCTATCCTCCAATAAAAAAACTTTGAAATACATCAATAATTTTATTTCTTTTTCTGTGCCCTTACAGTCAGGAATCCCCTTCATGGAAGTTCTCTGCAAGAACAGATACGTAGGCCGCACTTTCATTCAGCCGTCCACAAGGTTACGGCAGTTGGGTGTCGCAAAGAAATTCGGCGCGCTCTCGGAAAACGTGCGCGGGAAGAGAATAGTTCTTATCGATGACTCCATCGTGAGGGGGAACACTATTGGACCTATTATCAAGCTTTTGAGGGATGCGGGTGCGGCTGAGGTGAGACAAATTATTGTAAAATCATAGATTAAGTTTATAGTTGGGTTCGGAGAGCTCAAAATCGACTTCACGCCCCGTTAGTTACTTTTCGTACACCTTGGATGAAGCCTATATACATACGGCGGCCTCAGAACTTGAGTAGCAATTATTGCATCAAAAACCTGTGGCACTTATAACCTTTTCCTGTAAACACGCCACACACACCTAACGCATGTGCATAACCGTACCACGCGAATATGATCATTAAGGTGCTAAACGACTTACGGACTTTGACTGTACAACCAATACCAAATTCGATAAAATAAACCACAGTGACAACCGTGAATGTTGGTACCCTTATGACTTTTTCTGCCAAGCACAACCTAAATAATTTTAAGGCCAGAGTCAATTGTTTTTTTTAAATTCAAAATTCAAAATATTTTTATTCAATTAGACTTTTACAAGTTCTTTTGAATCGTCAAAAGCATCTACCACTGGTTCGGAATGCCTTTCCTACCGAGAAGAACCAGCAAGAAACTCGGCGGTTGCTCTTTTCAAAGATTTAATATACAATATTATGCCATGTATAAAAGCAATTGAAGTCCCGCGCATTGCTGGAGCAAATTGCAGGTCAAATCCACGCTCTTCTATCATTTAGACATAACTGTCGCCAAGCGAAAGCCTATCTTGCAATAGAAAAGAGTTTTTGGCAAAAACATTACGAAAATAATTCCAGTCCATGGTTTTGTCCAGTCATCAAAAATTGCATTCTCAAAATGATCATAACTTATTGTCTGTTAGGTTCACATCAGGATAGCGTCTCCACCGCTGAAGTATCCGTGCTACATGGGCATCAACATCCCCACCCGAGAGGAACTCATTGCCAACAAAATGGACTCTTACAAGCTCGCCGAACATGTTGGTAAGTAGAATCTTAGTTCTTAAATGCCAACTTGCGTCACAACACACAATAAGGGTGAACTCTCACCATTACCACAATACTCGTACCATAACCACAACACGTGTACAGGCGGGCACAAATATGTATTAAAATAAATAGCTTAAGGGGCATGAGACGGGCCTGCCCGCGAAATTCAAATTTAATTTGGTTTTTCGCATTTTTTAAACTAATACGACAACGTAGGCTTATGGCATTTTCAATTGCGACAATGGCAGTATCATCCTCACAGGTTTATATAAAAATCTTTACTTGAAAGGGTCCAGGTTAAGAAATTAGCTGTAGTGTCAACTAATTCTGACACATTAGTCGATACTAGAGCTAATTTTTTATACTAGACCCTTTCAAGTAAAGATTTTTATATAAACCTGTGAGGATGATACTGCCATTGTCGCAATTGAAAATGCCATAAGCCTACGTTGTCGTATTAGTTTAAAAAATGCGAAAACCAAATTAAATTTGAATTTCGCGGGCAGGCCCGTCGCTTCCACCTTAATTCACACGAGTTACGTAATTCGGCAGCCAGAAGGATGTTTGAAGGAAACGACGATGGGTTTTAACTAAATTTATTTTAAGATTCTTACATTTTTACCTA
Source organism: Maniola jurtina (assembly GCF_905333055.1). Lineage (NCBI taxonomy): Eukaryota > Metazoa > Arthropoda > Insecta > Lepidoptera > Nymphalidae > Maniola > Maniola jurtina. The sequence goes on from NC_060032.1 coordinate 11,722,405, forward strand.
ACCTAACGTCTGCATCAATGTTAGATACAGACTTACATTATGAGGACCTAAAGCCAATCTAAGCTAACCTAACTAGAAACTGCGTCGAGGTGTGACAACAGAATGCCTCCTTCACATCTCTCACATAGTTTTTATATCTTAACTAACATTAAATGTAGATCAGTCCCAAATGGTAGAATTCACGATAGATATCTTGCTGACGGTGGGTTGGACTCATGACCTAGTGGCATAGCCTTCGAAGCTTACTCGCTGCGCAAGTGATTTCACCATGTATTCGTTGGAATATGTAACACACGAACCACATTTTGTTGCCAAATTCAACCGTGTGGGTGACATATCACCCACACGGTTGAATACTGGTGTATGGACCACCAGTGTCTAGTGGCTAGTGCACCTACAAGCGACAATGCAAACACATCGACGGTTATATCGAGTGTATTATCGAAAATTGCGAAGATTTGAAGTAATTTATTTGGCTTCACCTAATTTTTTAACCCCCAACCCAAAAAGAGGGGTGTTATAAGTTTGACTTGTGTATCTGAGTATCTGTCTGGGGCATCGTAGCTCCTAAACGAATGGACCGAATTTAATTTAGTTTTTTTGTTTGAAAGGTGGCTTGATCGGGAGTGTTCTTGGCTATAATCGAAGAAAATCGGTTCAGCCGTTTGAAAGTTATGAGCTCTTTTTTAGTTTTCTTATAGAGGTTTTAAATTTTAAGTTATTTCTTGTTTCAGGTGCAGACAGTCTCGAATACCTAAGCGTGGAAGGTCTAGTGAGCGCAATCCATTACAATATGAAAGTGAGCCCCAGCGACGGTGTGGGGGGTCACTGTACCGCGTGCCTTACGGGGGATTATCCCGGCGGTCTGCCCGACGGCGTCGACTGGTGACCACCTACCATTTCACGAGCAATCCGTTATAAGATTATGCCCATTAAACTCCCAGCGACGGCGTTAAGAGGGGTCTCTCCGTCACTCGCTCCACACAAACGTAGTTCCAATTTCATTTGAATATTAAGCAACCAAAGTCCATTAAATTTTGCAGACATATTCTAGAAACTAATATCTATGCCTGTGGTTTTCCAGATTTCTGTTAAAATATTCGGTTTCAAAGTTACGCGGTCTTAAAAATTCACATACAAATCTTTGGGCCCCTGTAATTTTAAAACTACATATTTTTAGAAAAATCTAAAACACCACAGGCACATATTAGTTTCTAGAATATGTCTGTAAAATTTCATGGACTTTGGTTGCTTAGTATTCAAATGAAATTGGAACTATGATTGTATGGAGTGAGTTATTTTGACTGTTTATTGCAGTTAAAAGTAATTTTGGCCGGATAAGAGTTTTGACTATAACAAAATATAGACACGCTTAAGGAAACCATAGTTGTTAGTTTGTGTTGTATAAACTAAAAAAAAACGAATTGAGACAATTTTTGCATTTTTTAATTTTTATTAGGGACCAAAAAGGCATTTATTGCAATGTTTATAATCAACGAACAACCTGTACAATTTTTGATGTTATTATATAATAGGTATGTATTAGGGTTTTTATATTATTATAGTGAACTTTTATCATAGAATATAACAATATATATAAGTTTGTATTTTGTAGATGTAGGTACTTTATTATTTTATATTGGTGCCTTTTTGATTGAATGCAGATCTCTAGAAAAACAGTTTAAAAGTAGTGCTATCCTTTTCCACAGGAAACATTTTGAAAGAAACTTTAGAGATTTGAGTACAATTTAATAGGTACTATTGAGTCGTGCTGGTTTCGACTGTTGAATTTTATACAATTATTTTATTATGCTTTTGACACCCTCTTAAATGAGAAATAACTTGAATCTAATAAAAATTCAAAAACATCCTGTATTTTTAAAAGTTCACAATACATTGCAAATTAAACATCTGACTCACGCTAGAGGTCAACGAACGTTACGTAAATAGGCCAATCGGAGTCAATGCCGTGTCGTAGGTGGGGCCTTGATCCGAGTTTTGCACGCTATACACTGCTGGTTTCAAAAATACTAAAAAGGCAAATGGTTATTGGCATTGGATTGTGTTTCGGTAGTTTAATAACCCTTAAGTTTTTGTATATTACAAAACCATCCCACGAAAAACGTACTTTATTTAAGAGGGTGCTCAAAGAGCTTTGATTTATTTTAATGACATTTATAGTAAAAAATGTAATTGGTCTATGGAAAAATTGTCTTATCTCGAATCCGACTCACGCTTGACTGTCTTTCTGTAGGCCTTAAGGTCGGCCCAGATCAGGTGGAAAACATACTTTATATAATTATCGCCTTTTACATATTTATTCGTAGGAATTTTCTGCCTGGTCTGCTCTGTCTCTTAGTTTAGGGAGAAATCTAGCGAAATTCGGCATAAATCCGTGATAGAAATCCAATGTGGCTATTGAAATGTTAAGGTGCATGACACGGGTCTGCCCGCGAAATTCAAATTTAATTTTAGGCTTATGGCATATTAATTGCGCCAATGGCAGTATCATTCCACAGGTTTATATAAAAATCTTTACTTGAAAGGGTCCAGTTTAAGAAATTAGTTATAGTATCGACTAATATGTGAGTAACTCATGTCAAACTCATTATTTTGACTAATTTCTTAAACTGAACACTTTCAAGTAAAGATTTTTATGTTATCCTGTGAAGATGATACTGCCATTGGCGGAATTAGAATGCGATAAGCCTACTTTTTAATATTACTTAATAAAATGCGAAAACTCAAATTAACTCTCTCTTGGTTTACGGATACGAAAGTTTCTGCGATTGAAACGTTTATTTTTTCGCTAAATCTGTCCCTGAACTTATACTGTCTCGAATAAGTTCCTTCCTATACTGTGCCTTTTATATAGATTTAGATCTGATGTGTTTTATTGAATAGAATGTAGGTTATTTACATTGTACATTCCAATGTGTTGTTTTAGATATTTTTATACTATTATTATAAAATAAACTTTTATTTAAAGGATCTTCTTTGGTTTTATTTGAAACTATCATTTACATAAAAGTTTTCAAAAAAAAAAAAAAACAGACTTCAAAACCATAAACCCTAAAAAATAAAAAATAATTTTTGATTAGCTACACGTGTAATGTAACTAGGTATAAAGTCGGGCGAGCATATTAAAACAAAATTAGAAATCCAAGAGTGAAGCTCGCCTGACTTCATACCTAGGTACATTACACGTGTAGCTAAACAAAAATATTTTTTTATTTTTTAGTGTTTATGGTTTTTGAAGTCGGTTTTATGTTTTCTTTTGAAAAATTTTTATTTCACGATTTTTAGTGGCCCCACTGTACTAATATGCTATGCCCAGTTAAAACCCTACTGTTTACTAAGCTATTACACTGATCGCGAGCAATTTGCTCTTATCCATTGAGGAGTTCTGTTCTCCATCTCCGAAGATATTCATCAGATCTTCACCTAATTTATATGGGACCACCTGCACAGTATACCTACCCTTTCAAAGAAAAAAAAATCCAAATCGGTCCTGAGTAATCGGGGAACATACATAAAAAATAAAAATAAACAAAAAAATTGAGAACCTCCTCCTTTTTTAAAGTCGGTTAAAAATAAATTGGCTATTATGGGGCATTATCTATGAGTGCTAAATTGCTTGGCGATATTTTTTTACCGATAAGTTGGTAACTAGACACGACCGAAACCTCCCACCAGAAAAAAGTTATCTTATTAGTAGGTATATTAGTTATATTGAGGTAGTGTCAATAAAAAGCTTTAATCTCTCAATTTAATTTATTATATAAAATTAGGAATAATTCTGCAGACTTAAGAATATAATACATTACACCTACATTAAGATACTATTTACAAAAATTGGAGGAGACATTGGGTGATTGCTAAGAAAGAGCTAAGTTGCTTTGATTTGACCCGCTTTTAATAGTCAAAAATTCAGTACCATTGAATTCACGTTTCCGCTGGCTGTAAATATATGTACAAAATTAAGCACTAAAACAAGGCAGTTAAGGGCCATTTTACTTTAACGCTAAAGTGTTTTGATCCTCAAATACTATTATTAAATACTAGATTAAATAATGAAACAGCAGGTCGATTGTGCAAAAACTGAATCAAGGAATTATTATTACAATCTCAATTGTTATAATTGGCTGTTAAATAATTTAAGGTACTGCTGTTGCAATAATGCATTGTATCAGTGAGCGAGCGTCTACCAATCAGAGGTGATTGCGATCCTGACATTGTAGCTGTCATTTTGCCGTAATCGAGCAGCAGTAGTCATAAAGCATTTAACATATTAATGGGCCGATTTTTCAATCGTCAAATAACTTTTAACTGAGGAATAAATTAGAGGTTTTGACAGTTATCAATTTAATAGCCTGGTTATTGATATATAAAACTTAGGTAGGTACATGCCTATACACTTTATCTAATGCCCAAAAAATAATAAAGTTTTGTAAAAGTCCCTACTTGCATTGCCGTACATTTTGTATGTGAAATTTGCCAAAACGTCAAAGTTCCTCAGGTAAAAGTTATTTTAAATGGGCCTTTGCTAACATAGTTTAATTTGCCGATATCGTAGTGTTCCTCAAATGCTCTGCTTGCCGACTATGGCTTCGATATCGTCGACCTCGCGAACGCAGGAGTCAGTCAGTATGAGGGGGTCGCTGTCAGTGATGAGCACATCGTCTTCTATCCGGATGCCGACGCCGCGGAACTCTGGCGGCACGGATTTGTCGTCCGGACGGATGTAGATACCTTGGAAAAAGTAAAGTTCTATACACTACGATACTTATTACATTATATTTATACCATACGAGCGACCCGCCCCGGCTTCGCACCGGTGCTTGAAAATAAAATATAGCCAGTGTAAAAGTAGGTTTCTATCGGGGAGAGAATTTTCAAAATCGTTCCAGAGATTACTTCCTACAGCGTACAGGTTTCCTAACGATGTTTTCCTTCACCGTTAAAGCAAGTGATACTTAATTTTTAAAACGCATATAACTCCGAAAAGTTAGAGGTGCGTGCCCGGGATCGAACCCACGACCTTCTGAATAGGAGACGTACGTTTTAACCACTAGGCTGCCACCGCTCATTTGTGTGAAATTAGGTTTGCCCAATACCGGCAAAATAAAGGTGAAAACACTATTTTGCCGTTAGCTTGAGTAACTATCTGGCTGGTTGGCTGATTGACTGTCTGTCTGGCTGACTGACAGACTGGATAGATTCACTAATTAGTGTGGGGCTCATAGTATTAAGTTTTATTACATGGGCTATGCCAGAAAACTTGCTCCGTCGTCCCTTCATTCAGTTTCACCTCTACCTTTATTACGCTACGGATATAGGCGCTAGCCGCTAACATACTGTGTTAATTGATTTACCTGGTTCAACGGTGACAATCATTCCAGTCCGTACGGGCACGCGTCTTCGCACTAGCGGCGCGTCGTGCACGTCTAGACCCAGATAGTGTGATACGTGGTGCGGACATAATCGATACGCTTTCTGCAACAAAAGATTATCCACCCATGATCAGATTTATCTTGCACGATGGTACGAAACCCTTCGTGCGAGAGTTCGACTCGCACTTGACCGGTTAAAAAAACCAGCCAAGTGCGAGTCAAACTGGCGTACCGAGGGTTCCGTACTCGGGTATTTTTTCCGACATTTTGCACGATAAATGAAAGACTATTTATGCATAGAAATAATCAAAAATCTGTTTTAAAATGTGCATTTCCTTATCATATAAGGCCCTTTCATAATTTGATACCCTACTCGGTATAGTTATCTTACTTTGAAAATTGAAATACATTTTACTTTTTTTGTGATGTAACAAATTCACGGTTTTCAGAATTTTTTCTTTACTTATGCTATAAGACCTACCTACCTGCCAAATTTATTGTTCTAGAATCTAGGTCAACGGGAAGTACCCTATAGGTTTTCTTGACAGACACGACAGACGGACAGACAGACAACAAAGTTATCCTATAAAGGTTCCGTTTTTCCTTTTGAGATACAGAACCCCTTAAAAATGAGACAATTTCCGAGCAAGTGGGGGAAAAGATCATAGTAATCTTTACGCAAATAACTTACCCCAATAAGGTCATTGGAGTCTATATTCTTGGGCAGGATGCCCTCCTGCTGCAAGTGCGTGCCCAGCAAGCGACACATGTGGTCGAACAATTGGTCTAAAGGCGGCCGCTGCTCCCTCAGCAGTTCTATTAGACGTTTCTGAAAACATTATTACAGTGATTGATAGGAATACTTCACTACCTATATGACGTAACCAGAACGCTAGCAAACCTTAGCGCTATTATTATCTTAGCTAAACACAATCCAATGCCAATAACCTTAATAAATGGCCTTGTTTTGTAGTTTTAGTGATTTAGTATTTATCAAACCAGCGTATAGCGTGCAAAATTTGAGTCAATGCCCCACCATACAGCATTGACTCCGAGCAGCTTGCTTACGCAACGTTCGTTAACCTCTAGCGTCAGTCAGATGTTTTATTGGTATTGTAATTTTTTTAAATACGGGTTTTTTTGTTCGCGTTTTTTGTGATATCTAATCAGTAATCATCAGTATTATCACCTGTCTTCGCTTTTGCTAGCGTTCTGGTTACACCCTGTATTATAAAATGCAAAAGTGTGTTTGTTGGTTTGACGTGATTTTTTTGTATCGGTATCACACTAATATTATAAAAGCGAAAGTTTGTGTGTATGTGTGTGTGTTTGCCTTCACACAAAACTACTAGACGGATTTGGCTCAAATTTGGAATGAAGATAGATAATATCCTGGATTAGCACATAGGCTACTTTTTATCCCGGAAAATCAAAGAGTTCCCACGGGATTTCGAAAAAACTTAAACCCACGCGGGCGAAGTCGCGGTCATCGGCTAGTACTTAAATACTGTGAGAGTAGCATCAAGTGTAGATTACCTGTACAGTGAGGACTAATTCGTATAATATCCTGTGATGTTTTGAGAATTTGCCGGACACGGGCCATGTGCGGGAGATATCCGAGTTGTACAACCATCTTTGACTGCCTGGAAAACATTTATTTTATCATTTTACTTTCGACATCTTTTGCTAGAGCTGTGTTTAAAAAGCTTTTATATTATGTGGCCACTTTAGAACATCAAACTTACCGGAGTCCACGAGTAGCATGTCCCCATCGTTCAGTATCTGGTTATTAGCCACATAGTGTATGTGTGTGGCGCGCGGCCCGCCCGCTACCACTGGGGGAAAAGCACCGTGCTCCGCGCCCGCCATGCGACACGAGTACTCCAGCACCGCCGATACCGCGTGCTCGGATATACCTATAATTATAGGAGCGGACTGAAATTCGAAAGGTCGAACCCCACCCGTTGCACTATTGTCGTACCCACTCCTAGCACAAGCTTAACGCTTAGTTGGAGGGGAAAGGGGAATGTTAGTCATGATTAAAATGGCTAATATTCTTTTTTAAAGAAAAAAAATCCCAATATAAAAGGTACCGTGCTAACTCGCTGCGGGTGAGCGTCTCCCCGCCTCATATCGCAATTGCCATTTTAACCTGTCGCGTACTATGATACATGTGCGATAAGAAAGCTTGAAAAGAATGTACAACAAACAACGTACCTACCAGGTTTGGTGCAAGCCATAGCCAGGTTGACAGATTGTGAGCCGATGTAGCACGTCTGAAATTACGAGAAAAAACTATAACATAGACCGTATAGCGTGTTAATTAAATGACGACACGTACCAATGATATTTTGATCTGATAAACACATGTTGAAGTACCATGATGAAATGAAATAATAAAAATTTCCATACAAAACTTAAAAATTATTGTTATTATCAAAGCTTACTGGCCCTTATTTATCGCCGACTCTCCACTGGCCCGGCGATGCGATAAAATATTTTAGTGACAACAAAACGGCGCGAAAAATCAATATTTAACATACATGAATTTTGATTGATCTCTTCATCCATTCCTTAAAATGTCTATTTGATAAAAATATTTCCAATAAAAATTTAAACAAACATCAATTCGATTATTATATCGCTTTGTAATCATTGGGCTCATGGCTTTGCTATTAGTATTTTAGCCGACGTACGGTGGACGTATAAGAAAGATGCGCAGCACTGAACGGACGCTGTTGTGGATCCCAAGGTTGGGCAGACCTTCGTTCACTACCAGACCACTCGTAAGCTATACACAGGTGAAGTGTGTGAGTGAGGCAACATTACCTCCTTCATCAGCTCCACTTCAGCGGGAGACTTGACCACTCTCAGCTGGTGCAGGCTCGTCTGAGGCTCGTCCATCGACACGTGGCTGATGCGTAGCGCTGAACGGATGCTGTCGTGGATTTCAGGGTTGGGTGGACTTTCGTTCTGGTACCAGACCACTCCAGGTTTATATGAGGACACTATCCTGGAAGGTATAATCAGCTTCTGAACCCCTTTTGCCATTGCAAATATGCTTTATTCTCTAAGACTTATTTTGATTTAAACCTTTAGAAAAATATGCTACAGTAGTATATAACTTCAAAGTTTGTGTGATATTTCACAAGAAAAAAGTGTACATAAAACAAATACATTTAACAAAACATTTTTGGTCTGTGAAACCTAGCACTACCAGGATGTTATTAGTGCAAATAAGTAGAAAAATAAAAGAGCACACACCTATGAATAAAGTTATTGAAGTTCTCTACAGGACGTGCTTCATCAACCCCAAATAGTGTTGCAGCAAGTGAGCACCCCGTGCGTGGGCCCTCCCACAACTCTGCATGACTGTCCTTCTCATGCACAAACAGGATACTCTGAAACAAAATAACTAATACAATATGAATATACAAATTCCTAAAAGGCCAACGCATCGGCGGTACGTCTGGTGCTGCAAATGTTCATGGGCGCGGTAATCACTTAACATAAAGTGACCTGCCTGCTTGTTGGCTAGCTATTTTTTATTTAAAAATAGTCTTCTCATACTCCTGGAACCCTCGGGCGCGACTTGGGTGCGTCTGAAACGCGCCCAAGTCTGAGAAGAGCCCACAACAAACTCACCCGGGTATTTTTTTTAATTTTGTTATCTTAAAATCTTCGCGGAGTTAGCTTTATGTAACCGGATGGTACTACACATTATTCTGTGGTTGTATTAAAGACAAGTAACATTGAAATAAATTTTCTCTAGCATTTACCGTTGTTATGATGTGGACGGCAGAGTTTCCGTTTGTCTGTTTAGCATGTAATAGTAAGTTACTTCAAAACTACAATTACCTTATAGCTATCATCTAACACGGGCTTCACCATAACTAGTATAGCTGAGGGCTCTAGACAGCCAGTGAGGTAGAAGAAGTCTGAGTTTTGCCGGAACACATAAGGGATCTTGTCTGACATGTACTGCTTGCATGCTGCTGGAATTATTATCTGAAATCAAAATCCACACTAATATTAACGTATGTCTGTCTGTCTGTCTGACCTTTTTACTTAACAGTAGCATCAATCTTTATGAAATTTAGCACAAAAATAGCTTGCATCCTGAATAGACAAAGGATGTGTTTTATTCCATGAAAATAAAGAAAACTCATAGGTTTTTTAAAAAACATTTGTGTATGTTTTTTATTTTATTTATTGTGAGATATGTTACACCTGTCTTGTGTACCTCTGTACAAGTTTGGATATTTTTTCAGGGATAATAATGCAGTGGGTTCCAAGATCTTTCTATGTACAACTCAAATTTCGACTTAGGTTTTTACTTTTAACAGTTATCAACAGATGTTAGTAATAATAACTTGCAGTGCTTTCGAAAGCACAGAGGAAATGGAAAGGCCAAATACTCCAGAATAAGTCACGAGTCAGGTCAGTCACCAACTTACATTTATTTAAAAAATACACCTGGTGGCAAGTGGTGATAATGGCTTCTTTCTGCTCGCTAACTAGTTAACAGTAATAAAATCGTACTTACAATATGAGATTTGTGTATATGCTGAGACTCTTCTAACAACTTGGCAACAAGATTGTCCCTCCTTTCCTTATACTCTTGCTGAGTTATTCCGCAAGTTAATTGTCCATTCGGTATCATGTGGGGATGAGTGTGGCAAGTGGGCTGCCCTAAAATACCTTTAGGTATTTTCGCTGACTGCATAGCAAGCATATCTGATGGTTTTTCTGTACTTAACATACATCTTTTAACAACCACGGGATGTTTTACTACTCTTCTAGGATATCTAACACCTGAAACATCAATTATACATGTTATTTTACATAAAATCTAATTTAAAGATCGGGGAAATATAACCTATGAACTTACAAAGTTGTGATGAAAATCGGCGAAAAGTATGCATTTTGAGTCCTGAAAACTGTAAACTGATACTGAACTTTGATCTTTTAGTCCGAAAAAGCTTATTAACATCTATAATAACTTTCGTTTCCTTGCCAAATATTTTGATTTTTGCACACAGACGAATAACCCTAAAAGTGACATTTGACAGTTGACACCTAACTTGACATTTCTGACCACAGACGAACAGCCATTTGGTTTACGAGGAGGGATGATTAATCGGTAAGTAATTACCGATTTTTACGACTTTTTACTAACTAGTCGATAATATTGTAAATTTCGTTTTTGTATGTTGTGTAAGTGAGTTTGAAATATAATTAAAATATGACCCGAAACAGTTGTTGGACAGAGCAAACCAGAGGCCGTAGAGGCCGAGGAAGACCTAGAGGTCGGTGGGTTGATGGAGTGGAGGAGGACATTAAGGTTCTGGGGGTTCGGAGTTGGAAGGAAGTTGCATCTAACCGGCCCTGGTGGAACGCGGAAATGCAGCCAGTATTCTTGGCACCATTCCACGCGGGCATGATTTGTATAGTAATTAGATAAGGCTAGCTTTAAGTTTTATTGTAATATTTTCATTAAATAAAAAATAAAAACCCTGGTGGTGAAGTTTGCTTGACCTAGCCAAGGCCCACCCAGGGCTATAGTGATCTGATGATGATGATGATGATGTAAAATATAGAGTTGTGGTGATAATAATTCAAAGAGAATATCTAATATAACCGCTCCATTTTCAGCTGTTTATAGTCCGCAGTAACATCAGGTGGGTGCCGCTTACGAATAGCTTGTCTTGAGAGTTGAGACGTGCATCCTTAAATTTTCCAGGCTACCATGCTCACTGTAAAATTGTTTATAAGTACCTGGGCAACTTTTCATTAAAAGAACCGGCCAAGTGCGAGTCAGACTCGCGCACCGAGGGTTCTGCACTCGGTATTTTTTCCGATATTCTGCACGATAAATCAAAAACCTATTACCTAGATATAAAAATAAATAAAAATCTGTTTTAAAACGTACAGGTAAAGCCTTTTCATATGATACCCCACTTGTTATAGTTCTCTTACTTTAAAAATTGAAACACATTATAATTTTCATTTTATCTCACTCGCTCGGAAAAGATTCGTTTGCCTTTGAAATCTGCGTGGAAAGTGGTAATTTTGCTTGCTAGCGTGCAAAGTACGGAACCCTAAAAATTACTGTGAACTGGACCGTTCCAAAATATTAGATCGTTCTTTTTTTTATCAAAATTCCTTATCAAAAATTCTTAATTACTACAAATGAGCACAATTTGCTGTTTGATAAGCTTCACTAACCGATGCTAGAGGTCCACAGCTGGACATAGGTCTCTATTATTAGAGACTTCCACAAGCCACGGTCTTGCACCGGTTGAATCTAGCGGCTCCCTACGACTCATTAGACTCAAGACTTAAAAATTCGAAAAACATATTACACTAATATTATAAAGGAGAAAGTTTGTATGTGTATGTGTGTGTATGTTTGTTACTCCTTCACGCAGAAACTACTGGACGGATTGGGCTGAAATTTAGAATGGAGATAGATTATAGGTACCCTGGATTAGCACATAGGCTACTTTTTATTCCGAAAAATCAAAGAGTTCCCACGGGTATTTTAAAAAACCTACATCCACGCGAACGAAGTCGCGGGTATCAGCTAGTTTTTGGATAAAATTCATATTTAATAAGTACTTGAACTGATAATACTGTGTTATTTTTTGAACTATAGTCATAATCATTGAAAAGTAGGTACCTAAGTAAGTAGGTAGGTACATAATATTATTATTCGCACAACAATAAAACTCTACCATACAGATGAAATCCAATAGTGATTTGCGAATATCAGTGAAAATTAGATGTTGGCGCGTTGAAATCTAATACTGCTAACTTAGCGCGCGTGTTTTATTTAGAAAGCATCCCCTAGGCCTATACGCTATAGTCGATATAAGGTATTTCGGCAATCTATTGTGAAATATATTGCTTAGAAAGGATATTATTAATGTAGGTTTGGATAAACCAATATTGGGCAGGTTTCCTTATGGGACCAAGGCTTCTAAGCCCCGTGGGCAGGAAGGTCATTACATTCACCATTGCACGCGTATTGCGCTGGCAGTCAGTGCGGAACGCAAGCGCGCGCGCACGTCGATCGAGTTTTTACTCGAGACCGTCGATCGATCGCGAACTGTGTCGAACGTGCCGTTACAAAAGTGTTTCATAATCTGTGATTGTTTACTTTTTTAATTTACACACGATTTGGACCGGACGGTACTCAGCCAACGACTCAAAAGAGGTTTGTTCAACTCCCATTCATTAGTTCTAATATTTTCCAAACGTGGGAACGCTCGGAAATCTAAGCGGAACGTAAAGGAAAACTATTATAGTAAGTGAGTGGCAAAAAGTGCGAAGTCTATTTTATTGTGCTCTATCTAATTGACTGCTTTCGTTTCGAATGAGTTTTTCTTTTCTAAGACTTGGTTAAAATGCTTTATTAGAACAGCTATTATAATATTTAATAGGTAGAAACAATTCTAATAGGAATTTTCACTTGCTTGAGAATCGGCAGGCACAAAATGAAAACGTAAAACTGAAGTTCTAGTACTAATACAAAGTGAATTGAAAAACAGGTAAAAGTTATATAGGTAGGTATGAAATTATTTTGTGCTCTACAAGTAAGGTATCAATTTAAACAGAACTATTATTCTTTTCAATGATAAGGTTATTAATCGTATATAGGTAACTGCTTACTTTAGGTATAAATGTAAAACATATAAATGGAAAATAAAAAAGTAAAGAGCAATAATAGAGCCCCATTTTCCGTTTAATTTTATATTAACACAAAATGATAGTGCGATTTATTACGACCTAGGTGCCTACAGGATTTTCCGGTGTTTTTCAAGTAATTTTTTTATATAAGTACCACTATTTAACTCTGAATGAACGGGCATTGCGTTCACAGTCATAAGCTATTCATTAGTCGACTCGCTGTGTTACCTAATACGTGACCTCGTGAAATTATTATAAGGTCTGCGCGACGAAGGTTTTTATATTGAACAGAATTATTATCAAAATCGGCCAGCTGTGACCGCTTCCGCGAGTTGCGGAATGAAGATGAGTCTGTTTGTATATTTTTTATCGGTAGAACTAGTAATATTAAATTAAAATTTATACGCTTATAAATATGTAGATTTTTATGTGACTTTAATAATAATAAATTATCCTTATTTTTACCCACGATATTTTTCTAATAAAGATTCTTATAGGAAAAATTTGTCATAATAATATAGACCCATCAAATAAACAGAAAAATATCTTAAAGAATATTATTCTATCTGAGTAGTTAGGTAGGTACCTACAATACTTTCTACGTTGTATTAAAATTAAAAATATTTTATACCAAAATAAAAAAGGTACTAAATATTATGTTTTATAGGTACTTACCTACTTTGTAAACAGTCGCAAATTGTTTTTTTTTTTTTTTTTTAATTTTGATACAGTTAGGAGGTATGTACCTACATGATTCAACATTAACAAACTATTAAACGAAACGTAATTACTTATCTACCTCCTATTGGAATTAAAATGTAGAGTTAGAGGAAAATATCTCATCAAACTGAACTCAATTTCCATAAAAATATTATGGTAGTTACCTTACCTACCTACAAATTCGTAAAAACAATGCCGGGAGTTAGAAACTAATAGAACATTAACATTTTTAATTACAGACTTGAGGATTTAGTTTTTGCTAGAGCAAAAACACATCTCATTAAAATGATCTCTACCTACGTAATTATGATTACGTCTTCATAAAAATATGTGTACATATTTGATAATATATACATACCAACCTACCTATAGTTCATTTTCCCACATGATTGTACCTATTTACTATTTTTATCTAGGACCGAGGTACCTACCAACATAAGGAAAATGCGGCATTTCCACTGCAATTCCACCTATACCTAGCTGATCTATGACGGAAATTTACTTAAACTAAGATAAGAGTAAATAAAAAATTTATAACGCCCCCGACAAGTGAAGGTTACAGTAACTAGAAAAGAGCTGATAACTTTCAAACGGCTGAACCGATTTTCTTGGGTTATAGCTAAGACAGTCGATCAAGCCACCTTCCAAAAAAATAAACTAAATTAAAATCGGTTCATTAGTTTAGGAGTTATGATGCCACAGACAGATACACACGTCAAACTTATAACACCCCTCTTTTTGGGTCGGGGTTAAAAAAGAAAAAAGCTGATGTGGATAGGCCACTAGGCATATAGCATGCCACCTTTCAAACAAAAAAAACTAAATTAAAATCGATTCATTAGTTTAGGAGCTACAATACATACAAGACATACACAGATACGCAGATACACACGTTAAATAACTTATAACACCCCTTTTTGGGTCGGGGGTTTTAAAAAGAAGGAATAGGATTGACATACCTAACTTCCTAAGCATCAAAGATTTAGATGGACGCTTAGGTGAAAACTTAATTTTTCTTGAGATAAGCGAGTGCTTTAACTTTCAGCAGACTTAGTAAGTAGAACTGTGGGATAAAATAGATCCTATTTACAACTTATATATCTAAGATATTTATACATCAACTGTTGACTCTTTTATACTTACCAACTTGTCAATATAGTTTTTACACGACTGTAAAAAATTAACTGCCGCTGGTTTTCGCACGTAAGGCCAGTTTTAACGATTGAAGATAAGAATCGAGCTAGCTAGCTAGCTAGCCTGAAGCCTTTATCTTGTAATATTGTAAAGACGCTTAATGAATCATTTTAGTTTGAACCACTTTTTACCCTTGGTACCCCACTTTGTCTGTGTGGAATAAGCGCATGTTTAATCGATTATTTCATGTTTCTTAAATATACAAGTGTAAATTAAAAATTTATAACACAATTAGTGAAGGTTACAGTAACTAGAAAAAAGCTGATAACTTTCAAACGGCTGAACCGATTTTCTTGGATTATAGCTAAGAACACTTTCGATCAAGCCACCTTTTAAACAAAAAAACTAAATTAAAATCGGTTCATTAGTTTAGGAGCTACGATGCCACAGACAGATACACAGATACATATATACACAGATACATACGTCAAACTTATATCACCCCTCTTTTTGGGTCGGGGGTTAATGAGGTTAGTATATACAATGTCCACAACAGCCTATTAATTGAATGCACGCACCATTACCCTTTCAGAGTTATATAAGCAATAATTAAATATCACATGCTTTAAAGGTTCCGTCTAAAAAATGTATATTATGAATGTATTTTTGAGTTTATTTATTTCACCATTACTTCTTAATGCCCAAACAGATTTGGACGTATAAGAGTATCGTTAACCCTTTTATCATCCACAATTTTTTAAATATTTTTTTCTAATATGGCGGCTGCAATAGCATAAGCACTATGTCCATTTGTTTGGAATAATGTAGATAGGTATCTTTCTTAACGATGAATTTATATATTTTATTACTTAATTATTTTAAATCGATGTTTGAATTTGTGATTTTTTTTAAATACTTTCGTACTTGATTAGGTTTTAAGTGTGGATATGCCTACAGCCTAAGTGCCTAACGTTCGAAGTTTTAATGCCTGCAATCTTCTCGTAAAGAAAGATTTACTATAAGTACAGTTTTATACTCGTTTGTACATTCATAAATCTCATGTAGAGAAACGCAGATTGCTACTCTGCATTTTATTTTTTGTAATTAAGTAATTAGACCTGTTTATGTTTTTATAGTCTCTTTTGAAAATTATATCTTAGATTGTTTACTATTATGAAATAATACATAGCAAGTAGGTGGTTTGTTCATTAGTTAACGATTTAGAAACCTATGAAAGTTGATGTGAATAAAGTCTGTCTGTCTGTTTGTCCGAGCTTATCATCAAAACGGCTGATCCAATTTCGACACGACTTTCTTGGGCAGGTAGAGACTATACAAGGACATATCTAGGCTGCGTTTTATCCCGAAAAATCAAAGCCTAAGTCCCTATGGGTTTCAAAAAATCTATAAATTAGGTAGGTAATATTGGTCATATCATAATGGTCTTTGGTAAGTATAACATCATTTTGAGATTTACTTTTCACGATTTTATCCTCAGATTTACCAACATATTGCCGGCCATTTAGCTACTAAGCATGGTTTCCTCTCAGAGATAGAAGGATTTAGACTGTAGTCCATCCCGTTGGTCAAGTGCGGATTGGCAGGCTCCACACACCATCGCGTGTCGTCTAGAACATTGTGAAAAACTCTCAGGCATGCAGGTTTCCTCACGATGTTTTCCGTCACCTCTAAAACAAATGAGACGTAATTGTTTAAAGCTTCGTACTTAAGCTCCCAAACTTAACTCTAAAAAGTAAGCCGCGGTGGGTCCAGGATTTAACCTTGGACCCCCAGAATACTTGGCCCACGTCTTAACAACTCGGCTCCTATCGCTATCATCGCCTTGTTATCCCGTATTGTTTATTGATCTTGAAATATTATCGAAGCAAATCTTCTAGCTTGTACTGCATTCAAAATATACATAAATAAGCATGAAATGTCTAAGTCCTGTGATGTAAACCTAGCTTAAACCTCAGACAGGGTTTAATAGGCACTAGGCAGCCATTCAAGCATTCTAAGTGCATCTAACGCGCTATTCACAGGCCTGGTGCGGAATGCGCCTACCACTTGAGTTTCCGCCTCGAGTGCGCCTGCGCCGACGGCGACGGTAAAACAGCAGACTAGCTCTAAGTAATAACATTTAGCGTTTTATTTTTCATCACAGCAGATAGACGTTCACAGCTGGAGATAGGTCTTTTATAGGGACTTCCACAAATCCACACGCCATGGGTGATAATATCTAATAATTATTATGGACCACTAGCAATAGCTAAAACTCACGTAAATTACCTACTTGGGTATCAATTTAATTACCTACTATGAATGGGACAAATTCCGACTAATTTCGAATAAGTATTTGTCGTAATCCCTGGCATATTTCGATATTTCAGTTGATTTATAGCCTTCGTTCGATAAATAGGTTAGTTAGTTTTAGTAGGTACTTACCTATATTATACCTAGTATGCATAGACTTATATATTACCTAGTATGGTAGTTATTCTTACAGTCTCTCGCGCTTTAAATTTCCTTGTGTTATACACTAGGCGATCTCAAACATTCTTTTTTTACGTACCTATTTATAATGAGATTAAATCCATAATTATGATAAAATTATTATGGTATCTAATCCCAGAATCCAACGTTTAATTTCTGGCCATTCGTACATTCTAAGTAAAGCTAACTTGCTACCCATAATGTTGGAATGTGTCTGCTAAGTTGGGCTTTTGGCCTCGTATGCCGGCGCGGGGCTCAAACTATAAGATATAGCGAGATATATTTTTTTTTGCTTCTTTTTCCATTATATCTTAAATGTATTCTTATTGATTCATTTCTTAAAAATTGCATTACAAGTTATTTGATTTGGTCCTAAGTGCCTAGTTAGTTTTGTTTAGGTCATAGTAATTAACTAGGTTAGGGATTTTGAGAACCTAAACGTAGAGTACAAAAAAATAGAAACGCTAAGTAGATTGTGATTAAGATTTGAAAATCTCGTAATATTTTTGAAATCGGTTAAATCATAGAGATATAAATCATTCATTATATATAGTATAATAAATTAAATTACATATAGAGTAGGTAGAAGGTAAACTTGCTAAAATAAGGATGAAGAATAGAAAACCAGAAAACTAAACTTTGAGAAAATAAGATGAATGCAGAGAGAGAGTTTAAACATGACAGTTGATACATAGAGCAAAATGGGGAGTGAGTTCTAATTTATGCATTATTGCAAAAAGTTTTCACTTCCAAAGTTCACAACTTTAAAATGCTCAAAGCGGACTTCGTCTGTGTTGGTGTTAGCTGGCGGGCGTGTTCTGCCTTTTTGGAGTGTTTTTTTTGTTAAAACTGACTGGAAAGCGCTAAGGGGGTGCCGTGCGTTTGTCGGCGAGCGCCGGCACAGACGCGGTCCACACTTGTATAGTTTAACTAACTTGTTACAAATAACTACAAACTTGACATTGGCTAATCTTTGTAAAGCCAGACGAGAGAGAAAAAAAACGCTCAAAGCTCACAACTTACGGATAAAGCATAAAGCCCATAAAACCTCCACTATTCCCTCGTTATTAACGAAACTAATTCCCAGAGTAAGCCGTTAACTCCGGAATGGTAATAAGATTTTTGTTTTTTTTAAACATTTTTTAGTGAACTGCTGTCGAGTCCTTTCGCCTCTCTACTCGAATATCGAGGCAACTTTATTTTGGTTCCTTGTTACAGACATTAGGGGCGTTATTTTGATTTTTTGACATTCCATCTTAGGTATTTTGACTATTTTTAACCCCCGACCCAAAAAGAGGGGTGTTCTAAGTTTGACGTGTGTATCTGTGTATCTGTCTGCGGCATCGTAGCGCCTAAACGAATGAAATGATTTTAATTTAGTTTTTTTTGATGTTTATTAGTGGCCAAACATCACAGTTGTGATTTTTCGGCTACTTCCCGATTGAGTTGAAATTGGCAGTAAAACAAAAGTGACCGATATACGAGAAATATTAGCAAGCTGAAGTGGCAGTGGGCAGGCCATGTCTGTCGCAGAACTAACGGTCGATGGACAAACATGCTGAAGTGGAGACCACGTGCCGATAAGCGCGAAGACTTTCAGCCTGCTGGACCGATGACCTGAAAAAAATCTGGAAGCGAATGGAGGAAGGCGGAGTATCGTGTATGTTAATATATAGAACAGTAGGTGGTATGCCCACGACAATGTATGCAAATTCCAAGCAAATTTTAACGCCAAGGCAAGCATATTCACGGTCAAAGCCTACACCTTATTATGTTGTCTAGAGAAGAGGTAATGTATCATTATTTACACTGGCTATCGCGGCGACCCGCTGCGAGCAATCGATATTTTATATGCGCTTTTTATTTTAGGGTTCCCTAATAAAGTAAGGAACCCTTATAGTTTCGTCCATTCCGTCTGTCCATCTGTCTATGTCACGGCCGTTTTAAAATTAAACTCTATGAGCTGTAAAGTGAAATTAATTGAAGGTAGGCAATATAATATATCGCATGCTGCACATTATACCTACCTACCATACCGATTTGATTGTTTTGGCGTATTATAGCTATCTAATATTCTATCTCTATGCAGTTAGGTAAGCTCACATGATTCCTTGTACCTATATCATGAACTTCTATAAAGTATGTTTGCTCCTATCCAACAGTTATAGATACCTATTAGGTACGGCCGTACTAATTATGAAAAAAAAAACTGATTTTGCAGGATGTTTCGGGCTTTATCCTGAATATTAAAAGCGAGAACTGAAAAACCCCTTGAGTGATACCTTAAATTGAATAGGTGTTTTAAAATCATTATGAGGTTTCTTAGGCAGTTTCTGGAAAAAACGATCATTTGCGAAATAAAAACTGTCAAAGTTTCAGCAATTAGCGTGACTACGGAACCCTACGTAAGGCGTGTTCTGACACGAACTTGGCCAGTTTTTTATCTGGGCCGTGTTCAAGTTTCGCTATACAACCTCCTTGATCACTTGTGTGCTTATGTTTACTTTTTTTTGATAAAGTGTGATCGAGCCGCAGAAGATCGAGTATAATGTATGGGTGGACTATGACAATCTAATGGGGCATACTAGCAATTAAGGCGCAACGCACACCTCCACAGTGAAGTGGAGCCGAGCCGTTTGGCAACAACTCAATTATTAAGTATTTAAGTGTTATTAACTTTGATATAACGTCAAATTAATTTTAACTACAAGTTAACCAATAACCGTAACTGTATGTAAATAGCTTTCTATTGGTGAAATGATTATTAAAATCAGTTAAGTAGTTGAAGAGTTTATCGATTACAAAAAACAAACACATCTTCCCTCTTTTGTATCCCCTTACGGGTTGAATATTCAAAAATCCTTTTTTTTAGGGGAAGTTTACGTCATAATAGCTAGGCACATCTATGTAGGTAGCTAGGTATCTGTCAGCCATGTTGATAAATCAGTCAGTCAGCTTTTCCTTTTATATATTTAGATATATTATGTTGTTACTTTATAAACAGACTAGCGACCCGCCCCGGCTTCGCACGGGTGGACATTTATTTTTTCTATTTTCCGGGATAAAATATAGCCTATACGGATTCGGAAGAATCCCTCTAAGTAATGGTAAAAGAAATTTTGAAATCGGTCCAGTAGTTTTTGAGCCTATTCAATACAAACATACAAAAATACAAAGGTTTCCTCTTTATAATATTAGTATAGATGCCAATTGTTTCCAAAATTTTTAATTATGTAACGGTCGAAGGGAACCACGGTTGACGAATCCCTTGTTAGAGGGTTAAGCTTGAAAGCATGCAATTGCACTCCTGCGTTGGTGAACAGGAATTCCAAATTGTATACTTTTTTATTACTTAATGTTTAAGGTTCCTTACTCAAATTTTCACAGAATGTGTATTTCTATTGCTGCTATAACAAAAATAAATGGGTTACCTATTTCTTGAACGATGGTATGGGACCGTTCGTATGTAGGTAAGTCCGACTCGCACTTGACCGATTTTTTAAATTATAGGTACTACTTGGTGGTACAAAAGTGTTTGAAATGCATATGAAGAGCCTCGGGTAGTCGTAGTGGTTCAGGGTTCGATCCTGGGCACGTGCCGCTAAGTTTTCGGAGTTAATATTATATTATGTGTGTTAGGCAATTAGTATCATTAGATTTAACGGTGATGGAAACCATAGCAATAAAACATGCATGCCTGACTCCTGAGAGTCCTCCTTAGTATTTTCAAAGATAATAGGTATGTAAATTCTGTCAACCGGCTTGACCAGCATGGTGGACTATGGTCTAAATCCTTCTCATTCTCAGAAAAGTCATTCTTGTAAGTTGTACTATCCGACGAAATCGTGGTCCAGTTATTAAAACAAAAATGTTCGGCCTCCATCTTCTAAAGTTCTAACATAAATGTGGTGTTACCTAGTAATTTGTAAACATGACCGTAAACATGACCAACGGATTTGGTCCATTTTAGTCTACCCGCGAGGTATCATGATTTCATGAAACAAAGATGGCGGGCCCCTGGGGTGGTTTCTACCCATTATTGTGCTTCGGCACATAATGACGTAATGGTGTTTTAAACCTAATACGATGTGATTGCCTCCTCGGGCAGTTTTGCTGGCTTCAAAAATTAGAGTGGGCCTTCGAGGAAAGCTAAGAATCTCAGCAATCAATTGTTGTTGTCTGACTTAAACGTGTGTGCTTGATTAAAAAAATACTCGAGTGGCAAACCCCTTTAAGATAAGCCATATTATATCCATTAATATTATAAAATGCGAACGAATGTGTGTCTGTCATTTATTCCTCACGGAGCAAGCTTTTAACAGGGCTCTCTCCGTCACTCGTTTCATACAATCGTAGTTCCAATTTCATTTGAATATTAAGCAACCACAGTCCATGAAATTTTGCAGACATAGTCTAGAAACTAATATCTGTGTCTGTGGTGTTTTAGATTTTTCTAAAAATATGTAGTTTTAAAATTACAGGGGCTCAAAGATTTGTATGAAAATTTTTAAGACCGCGTAACTTTGAAACCGAATATTTTAACAGAAATCTGGAAAACCACAGTCAATAGATATTAGTTTTTCTAGAATATGTCTGCAAAATTTCATGGACTTTGGTTGCTTAGTATTCAAATGAAATTGGAACTACGATTGTATGAAACGAGTGAAGGAGAGAGCCCTCTTAACCGATTTTGATGAAGTTTGGTTTGGCATTTATAATAATACTACCTATTAGTATATGGATAGTTCCTATAACAGTACCTACCTAAGGATTAAGTCAGCTTATATTTACCAGTCCATGCAAAAAATTATGAATACTTATCTATCTACCTCGTTAGTTTTTATGCAGTGGTTTTCACGTTCAATCAATCAATGTTAGTAGAGTTACTTGATCCAGGTCAAAGGTCCAGTCAAGGTTAAATCAATCTATCCTATGCTAAGATGTTCTTATATGAGTGAAGTTATATAAAATATCGTAGATCCCATAGCGAAATATTATAAATACCTACTAAATGATGCTCACTGATTTTCCGGGATAAAAAGTAGCCTAATAAGATATATCCTTCCTCGGGAAGTTCTTACTTAGTAACTTACCGACTTACCGATACATAAGTTATACTCGTATGTATTATTAGAATATTAATTTTAGTCGTTAGACAACATCTTCATTAAATAGCATCGTAAGATCGCAGTCAAAGCCACACTTATCGAAAAGAAAAACTTTTTTATAGCTAACAGATTCATGTTTACTTTTATGACAATAGAAATGGGTCGCCCCGTACCAAATTAGGCGATATGACGATTATACCTTGTAGGTACTACTGACCACCTGTGTATACAGTGAAACTAAAAAGCTACGCGGCGTCACGAGGAAAGATGCCATAATATGCAGTTCCAATCTGCCAAAGTATCGGACCAAAGGGCCTATATCAATTTTCTGTAAACATAATATTAAAATTAAAAAAATTTAAAGGAAAAGCTTGAATAAGCGTCTCAAGATAAGTAAGTGCTTTCCAATTTAGATATTCTTATAATTTCTTTCCATCAGACAATTGACCAAAAGCATAAAAGTGAATGTGAAAAGATTGTACTTAAGTAATAATTAATATTACGCGTGATTAATTAAAACAAATATATTTTTCACACTTACAAATAAAAACTCATAAAACCAAGGCATTGAGCAAAAGAATTAATGGGAAAGACGAGAGTAAGACAGAAAATGGAGTTGGTGAATTCCTTTTTATATTTATTTCTTTTAATTTTTTATTTTACGTGATAGCGGCGACGGTTTTTTTTTTTTCAACTGTATTCAATTTAAAATACGGCATAAGTGCCAGATTTTTAGCTATCCGATTAGAACTGTATGTCTACTCCGAGGCGTAAATTGCTTGTTACAGCAAAACTCAAATATGGAACTTGTATTTCCCGTAAGCGGGCGGCGCCGGGTCGCAATAAAATAAAATATGAAGCTGGCTGAAAGCGTATTGCTCTTTGCCTTGGCTTTCTACAGTTATGTCGTAAAATGGCGGGAAGTCATTTTATAATTCCTTTCCTAAACAGATTAAAAATGTCAAAAGTTCCTTCACCTTAAAGTTCAAACCTTTATTTGGAAAAAGTTCACCGAGATAAAGAATTATTCAAAAGATTAATTTTAATGAAGTCGTTTGTTTTACTTTTTAACCCCCGACCCAAAAAGAGGGGTATTATAAGTTTGACGTGTGTATCTGTGTATCTGTCTGTGGCATCGTAGCGCCTAAACGAATGAACCGATTTTAATTTAGTTTTTTTTGTTTGAAAGGTGGCTTGATCGAGAGTGTTTTTAGCTATAATCCAAAAAAATTGGTTCAGCCGTTTAAAAGTTATCAGCTCTTTTCTAGTTTTCTTGTAGAAAAGAAGGTTAGATAACCCTTAGGTTCATAATATTCAAGTGTCAATTGACAAATGTCAAGCTGTCGAGATGGACGTTGCCTAGATACATAACTATTTATTTGAAAATGATGTTTTGAAAAACTCAGATACTTTGGATCGCAGGCGCGGAATTGTCCAAGGAAATCGGTTCAGCCGTTTGAAAGTTATCAGCTCTTTTCTAGTTCCTGTAACTTTCACTTGTCGGGGGTGTTGAAAATTTTTAATTTACACTTGTGTTCCCATTTCCTTTCAGTGTCCAGTCATCATCATCGTCATTATCAACCCAAAGACGTCCACAGCTGGACGTAGGTCTCTTGTTTATGTATAGGGACTTCCACACGCCACGGTCTTGCGCCGCCTGAATCCAGCGGCCCCCTGCGTCGTTTGACGTCTTCAGTCCACCTAGTCCTTCCTTTAAGACCTCCGTCTTACAACGCTGCACTTTGTGGTGCAAATTCACGATTCTAGCACCTTGGGACTCAACGCCTTTTTTACCCGACTACGGCAAAGCCGAAAGGAAGGGTTATGATTTTAGCAGTCTATGTATGTATGTATATATGTATATATATGTGGGTATGTAAATATGTGTGTATGTTTGTATCCAGATTCTGTGTGTTCCACCGTAGCGCCTAAACTAGTGGGCCGATTTTGATGAATGAGGTGTCAATCGATTCTTTGTAATGGCCCGGGTGACATACCTATATTTTATACGAAAAAAAACGGTCTGACGGAAGTTACATAAAAAAAAGTGAGGGTCTCAAATTTTTTTTTATTGCTATTTCGAACTACGTGCTCTGCCCATCACCATTTTAGCTTCGCAACCCGTTGAGCTATGTCGGTAGCACTTGTTCACCTACGAAGTTCCAGCACCCAGTAAGAGTTCTAAGGTTCTAAATTCGAAATTTCTTTTTAAACAGTGATATTTTTATAAAATCACGCATCTTATAATGCAGAGTTTCGGTTCCTAAAATTTATCATACATTATGTTTAAAAAATATATTATTCTTCTATCAATAAAATAAATATATTTTACTGTTAGAAGTGTCTATATACGAGTATCAACTAATTAGGATTGATTAATATTCAATCGGTTTTCCAAATTTCTGTATACTAAATAAAGAATTCTTCGATTTTACAACACAGACGAAAAATGGTTATTATTTTAGGAGTGTGAATTTTACGAAAGCTCTATAGAGTGCGATGACCGGCGATTAGCCGTGGCTTTTTTATAAAGTGGCAACGCAGGATGTTTGTACGTGACTCTGTTATTAGTTCTAGACTTGGGTAGTTCACGAACGAAAGATACAAATGAACTAGGTATAACATCACGCAATATTTATCTGTCTTTCGCCAACCACACCTACCAAACAGTTCACTGTATCAGTTCACTGGTTCAGATCAGCACATTTTTAAAATTACAATTCAAACGTAAATGTTGGGTACTTCAAACTACGAATATAATTTCAAAAATCTAATTTCCGAAGACAACAATATAGCAAATAAGTGCTAATGAATATGAGTACTACGAGACAAGCCAAGGGAACGGTTCTTAATGCTTCGAAATGTCTGTGTCTCTGTGCATGAATGTGGATGTTCAATTATTGAAAGTAAAGAATAAATAGAGCCTAGCTCTTTGAATCAAAGGATTCATAAATCTCTTTTGTCTTTTCAAAGCTGTTTCGCGCACCTCTAGTTTCAAGAGTCAAGTAGATCGATTGCTCATGATTTAACATACAACAAAAACCTACATTGTTTTGGCATATCTTGGTTAAATTATAGTTACCAAGTTCAATTCTAAATATTGAACTAAAAATTGATATGGCTCTTCGACTAATACATAGTAATTTTTTTTTATTTTCTTAGTGTATGTACACCTGTAGATTCAGTAAACGTGTGTGGTCACTTAGCGATTTAACATACGAAAAAACCTAATGTTTGTTTATATCTTGATTAAATTATCATACTAAGCAAGTTTTTGACTCTGCTGAAGTTATTGAACGAAAGAGTGATATGACTCTCTGAGTGATCCGAATCATTCTTTTCTTCTTAGTGAGCCGTTTTGCACACCTCTAGTTTCGAGACCCGTGTGTGGCTCCTTGGCGATTTAACATACGACAAAAACCCTAATGTGTCTTGGTGTATCTTAGCGATCTTGGCTATATCATGGCTAGCAAGTTTTTATTGTGGTTTCTGACGTGGATTTATTGTGTTGTCTAAAACTATTTGCAGATTATTTTGTAATAGTCAAGAGTAGAACAAGTATAATTAACATAATAACTAAATAAATATTGTGGCTCTATTCTAGTCTAGCTAGGTTTAGAGAAGTTTATGAGAAATTAATCCACTGGTATCCAAGATGCTGACAGCATTGTCCCTTTGGATGACCAAATCTTTGGCCAACTGCTCTTGGGTCCTCGGCCCAGTAGACTCGATAACCTTTATTGAAACTTCAATTTATTAGTGTATAAAAATGTAACTGTAAGCACAGATACACCATTTTTATTACCCCTGACCCAAAAAGAGGGGTGTTATAAGTTTGACGTGTGTATCTGAATATCTGTCTGTGGCATCGTAGCTCCTAAACTAATGAACCAATTTTAATTTAGTTGTTTTTGTTTGAAAGGTGGCTTAATCGAGAGTGTTCTTAGCTATAATCCAAGAAAATCGGTTCAGCCGTTTAAAAGTTATCAGCTCTTTTCTATTAACTGTAACCTTCACTTGTCGGGGGTGTTATAAATTTTTAATTTATAACACCCCCGACAGAACAGACATCGCAGAACATTAAAATGAAACAAGTGTATTGTTTCATTTTAATGTTCTGCGATGTACAATTTTTGTAGCAGTGATAACTAAATAAATTTAAAATACCAATAATATAGCGAGTCAAATCGTAGGAGACTTGCGACAAGGCCTTGTCCGGTTGGTATTTAGCTGACGTCATTCTGAGTCAGTCCTGTCTTGTTTGTCCAATGTCCTTACGCGCTGATTTAGCGCTAATATTGTTATTTTATACGTTTGGCAGCTTCATTAAGAGCTTTGTTGATAGAGCCTTGATAGAGCGTGCTGTTATAACTTATAACTAAGTAAATGATGTTAGAATATGTTTAAGCTGCTCGTATCTACAACCATAAGGCACTTGTCAACAACCGATGACAGCGAGAAACGAGTTGAGGTAAAAACTAGAGACGAGATGGCGAGCAACGGGAAGCGAGTGTGTAGTTGGGATAGTTTTGTCACTGAGCTATGAGGGAGTCTGCGAGTTTGACGGGTATTATTAAGTATAATACTGTATGCTGTAAAAATAAATTACTTAATTAAATTACTAGCAATGTTTTTCACTAACCATCGACGCGGGAGATCCTGGAATTAGTGTCTAAGGCTAAAATCTAGGCGAAAATGCACAGTTTCAGCTATCTCCTTAGATCCAGTAGGCACATGGTATGCACCTAGGTACATTTTTGTACCCACTATTGTAAAAAGTCAACGGGTAATCAAACTAGTTCAATCATTGATCTCCACTATCAGATGCTGTAGATAAAATAATTAACAACGGATAGGAGATAACGTCTTCGCAGTAATGATTGTCATCTGAAATAGTTTTTATTTGGCCGAATGTTTAGCTCTTTTTAATAATGGCAGGCATTTTCTTGCCAACTTTAACCAATTTTAACGAAACTATTCTATCGACCCAATCTATTTTTTATACCTGAAAATTCCTGAAATTCCTAAGGGATTAAAAAAAAACTTAAATCGGACGAGTCCGAGCATCATTGGCATAATATTTTTATTTTGCATGCAGGTTTTTCAGTTTACCTGATTGAAGGCGGGAAAGATTATGTAGGCAGAGCGAGTTAGAGATCTATCTACTTAGATACCTACCTTTAATACCTAGGCACCTTTAATATTCAAACTATACTGGATTGTAACTGCATTTTACAGTTTATGTGGCACGAATAACAAACTAACTATAAAAGTAATCTGTAAGTAATTGCTTCTTAATTGCCTACCGCATCAGATAATAGTGGGCGATGATAGAGCGACTTTTCGAAGGTAGGTAGGTATGTCTAACTAGCCACGCCTCACGGTATATCTGGCTAGAAACAATCGTTGAACAATACAATAAAGTCCCTTAGTACAGTATAAGAAATATTTTCTCTACGACATTTTTGAAAGTCTATGACTTCCCCTCATAAGAAAATATTAAAATAGGCCACACTGACCATGTGCGGAAATGGGCAAATTTACACACATTCCACAAACTTATGGATTACTCTTAGGCATGCAGGTTTTCCTCGATGTTTTCCTTAACCGATAAACTACTAGGTAGGTAAGGTAGACAAATGTATTTTAATTGCTTGGCACGTTGTTGAAATAGATAGGCTAGGTATAACAGATTTTTTATACGATCCCAATTTTTAAGTTTACTACGAGTATAAAGCAAAGAAAACTATTGCAAAAAAATTGCAGCAATTTATTTACAAAAAAAAAACTTGGTCGCTTGAGTTACGACATTCATAACGCCCGCGCGGTTTGTTTTTATATCAAACCCTTTTTTCCATTCGCAATCTAGCCAAGATAACTTCATGATATTATGCAGTGTGAGTAATTTATGTAAGTGGCCCCATCAGAGTAAGTGTTAATAATTGCCCGCTATATAAAAGTGGCCCGAATGAGTTATCTGACGCTAGCCTCCAGGCGTTTAATTATATGAAGTAATGTAAACTTGGGATTAATCATGAATCCAGATTGACGACAAGTCGCAAGACAAAAAGTTGCTTGCTGTAAGTAAATAATTTTGTATGAAATTTTTAAAATACTTAGGTATCTTTTAATATGCGTTAGCACCTCCTAAGGCTGCACGCAAACGGGCCACCGACCACTGCCACCGGTGGCTGTCGCGCGCTACGATAATAATGATATTTGATGACAAATATACGTTGAAAACTCATTAATGACTCGTCGCGTGATACTTCGCTTTACAGTTTTCCACACACAAAGAGACAAATATGCTTCACAAGCAACCTCCGTTTATAGCACTATAGACTTACAGAATCAGAACTGGCTGTGTCGGCACAAAGTTTTTTTCTCTAAACATTTTTTTCTGTCTGTAGGTATAAACCGCTACTAAAACTATTACTGCTAGCTATTCCTGTTTATTTTTGCAGTGTGTTTAAGCTGGTGACACGATAAAAAGTTGTGAGACAATAAGTCTCTCTTGTGTTTTGTCCTAATTCTGTAAAGTCTGTATGAAGCAATGTAAACTTAAGGCCTAATTCGTTTTTTATAGGCAATTCTCGCTAGGTTTATAAATAGGAGACTGTTGCAGCGACACCTAAAAAAACCTTTGTGTTAACAACTACACACTCAATTATAATGCAATTATTTTAAAAATGCATAGCCTTGTACGTAAGAATACGTAAATACAGTAGTTCTTGTAATTATTATTAAGTTAGCTATTTTTCTCTTTAAATCCCGTATTTATTTTTTTGGAGTTCTTATATTTTGTTACTTTTCTAAAAAAAAAACAATAATATAGGTATTTACTTACTTACCGTGGTGGCACTAAATCAACTTCGTGGGGCTATAATATTTTATTTATTTATTGAATCTATTTTTATAGTTCTTGCTTTTTGCTAAAAAAGCTAAAAGTACTTATCACTGGTGCCTTGTCCATCACCGGTGCTATGTTATATATTACATATTTATAGGCAACCGCCGAGTTTCTTGCTGGTTCTTCTCCGTAGGAACGGCATTCCGAACCAGTGGTAAATTATTTGACGATTCAAAAGCACTTGTAAAAGTTTATTTGAATAAAAATCTATTCTATTCTATCACGGTAGTACTATAGAATTAGTGCCGCTATTAATAAGCTTATTTTATTTTCCTGTCCGTCTCTAGGACGCAATGGACGCACTTTATCTCTGTCCTATATAAATCGTCAATGTTCACTATTTTAGCCGTGAAATGGTAGGTAACAAACATACAGATAGACAATAAAATAAATAATAGACTTTTAAATTGTCAATAATATATAATTATTATAGATACATAGTAAGTTCAGTATGGATATGAATAAATAGGGACAAGGGATTATGATAATATTTTTTTCTCCTGTGTTATAGCACCGCGTTTTAAATGGAGCGTATAAACTGCGGTTAACCCTATCCCTTCACATACCAAACACGGCGATAGAAATATAGTTTGAGAGACAGTTGCAATATTTCCCTAAAGACCAACACTTGTCTATACATATACTCTATAATATTTACAGTGAAAAAGTTGTTTGTATGAAACCATGCTATGAGTTTGTTAATCATAAGCTAAGTATCATTGAGATTTTTTATGGTATCTCTCTATTTGCATCGTATTCCTCAATGGTGTAGATAGTGACCCCTTTCTTAGGGTGTTCTTGGAATAATGTTTGGGTTCCCAGATCGAGAGACCCTAAAACAGTACGAGATTTCGAATGTTTAGTTTAACGATAATAAACTTATTATTAATAGTAAGTTTGTACTTTTTCTGTAGAAAATACCCTGAAAAGGATATTTTTAGATCTTCTAATATAATCATGGATATTAAGAGATCGATCTAAATAGATACAGTTTGACCCAGCAGCCCAAGCTCATAATACCAGTACGACAAAGCACCCCAAAAATCTCCCAGTCAACAGCACTTTTTACCGTATTTTTAAATCTAAAGAATTAGTGCATATATTTATTATTAATGTTGATTAACATGTAAGCTTATTATAAACTAGCTAATACCCGCGACTTTGTTCGTGTGGATGTAAGATTTTTAAAATTCCCGTGGGAACTCTTTGATTTTCCGGGATAAAAAGTAGCCTATGTGCTAATCCAAGGTATAATCTATCTCCATTCTAAATTTCAGCCCAATCCGTCCAATAGTTTTTGCGTGAAGGAGTAACAAACATACACACACACACACACACACACATACAAACTTTCTCCTTTATAATATTAGTGTGAAGTGTGATGCACCACCATGCTAGTGGCATGGTAGTACGCAATGCCCACTTGTTCAACGTCTTGGTTATATGGAATTTATAAAAGAGATTGCTCTTAAAGATAATATCACCTTATTGAATTTACCAGTTAAGTTTATATTTTTTGTAATTTGTCCTTTTTGTTTTTGTGGTGTGCAATAAAGACAACGTATTGCCAAAATTGCCAACGTCACTAAAATTACCATGGTCTCCTAGACTAATTAGTACCGTTTGCACTAGTTGGATAGAGCCGATAGCCGTCGTTTGTTACTTGTTGGAGAACATTCTGTATCTTTTGCATTGCACGTCCGATGCATGCTCGGTTTTATTCTATTTTTAATGATGGTTTATCTTATTAATACAATAGTACGCTCCTCGCGGTCTCACGTTTTACACTTTTTGTTTATCAACTTGGAACATATTTTACCTACTGACTATTTTATAATTGGTGTACGTAGATCCTGGAAGCTGTTTAATACAAGATAATGTTATGTTAGAGTCTACAGGGAATTCAACACAGTGAGTTCCCAACGAGTCACACCCAATCGTGTCACAGTGTGACTCGTTGAAAACTCATCGGGATATTTTCACAGTTATCACATTGTTACTGTAAGTGGGAGCCGATGGAAAAATATCTAAGATTCCCAACGAGTGTGATTCACACTGTGACACGATTGGGTGTGACTCGTTGGGAACTCACCATTGTGGGTGGGTAGACTTTAAAAATCTTACTTCTGGAGCTGACTTTTAGTAGGTAAATCTGAAATTTTTGAAATGCCCGATTGTGGTGCGTTTTGTGGTTTTTCTTAACAATTACTTACAGTTTTTTCTAAAGTTTAAGTAAAAAATACGTAGTTCCCTACCTCCTTTTTTAGAAATCGGTCTATAATAATATTTAAGAGGACGTAGGTATCATTCATCCAAGAGAATGCCGAATGAAAAACAGAAATGGACAAAAAGGGACCGTCTGATATCAACATACATACTGTTAATATTTTTTACCTATAATAAGTAAAATATTATATTAATTTATTTCTACATTGGCTTAGGTATGTACCTACCTGTAGTCTTTTTATCGATAAAACTTAATTTTTTATAATCGATAAAATAGTTTAACTAAAATCTTCATGTTGCGTAGGTTTTTATTTTGTAGTGGTATTATGACCTAAATTATTCTTCTTGTTCTATGGCATAGCGGTCGTGGTCATCACAAAGCGAAGTCTTTGAGGGCATACCTATGCCTCACGAGCATTCGCTTATCAAAAATTAATCGCCCATTAAAAATTATTCAAAGCAGGTTTTTGTTTCCAAGATGGTTACATAGTTCATACCAAAGCAAACTAAATACTATGTGCTCAGGTAAACTCTTTGTTGCGGTGAAAGCAGGAAGTTATGTTAGTTATGCAAGTGTGGCGTCGACGTAATTACGATCCGAGGTTCTATTGTCAAGCCATGGAGCGATTTTATTGTTCTTATTTTATTTCCTAGGACACTATAGGTAATAAAACTTAGGTTACCTATTACTTAGGTAATGTAATATTTAACCTTTCCTAGGTTAGGTATCTTTAATAGTGGGATCATTACTTAAAAAAATAGAAAACATTTTGGTGTCCCGATTTTTTTATAGTTTAAAATAATAATTACATGGAAAAACATAAAACAATAGTTACTAAGAATATCTTACTTATTTCAGAAAAAAATCTCTACGTTTTGAGCAGAGTCAGACGCAAAAATTAAAAAATAGAGAATTATTATCATAATCAAGGAATCTACTCCTTTCTATCATTATATCTATTATCTAAATCTCACCCTATTGCGCCGGGTTGTTCTTCTAAGCTATTGCGATACGTCTGTATTTCAACTATTCATACTTTCCAACCTACTAATTAAAGAAAACTTCAAATAGTAAGTTATAGATAGGCTGTAGACCGTATAGGCAGTAGGCTATTTAATGCCTCAACCCACATAGCATTTAATAAACGCAAAAGGAAAGCTTTTAAAATGTCATGATTACAAAACCGATTGCAAGACTGATGATACGTTCGTAAGCTTTTATATTTTACATCATTCGCACAACAAGATATCGATCTTACGATTCGAATTGCATATTATCGATCATTTTTCATTTTAGTCACGCCCTATCCTATACATTTTATGTGATGGAGCATTTTTCTGAATCTTTTTGTTTTATTTTATAAATAAAACTTATTTTTATGCCTGGAAAATAACGTAGGTAATTATCATTGAAGTGCTTTAAAACTTTAAGAAATATTTAAAACAATAAAATCCAAAAAATTGGTTCCTAAATTGTTTGTTAACCGTTGCACGGGGGCGTTTTCTGTAGGAAGGTAGACCATCCTTTTATGGGAAGAAGTCGAGGGTGATGAATTTGTAATTCTTACCACATTATGGGGATTATGTTGAATAAATAATCATAAAATATGCGTTACATAATATTTTTTTTGGTATAATAATTCAATGATCCTCAGTAAAGAAAATTATTTATTAGCAAAGTAATATACGGAACGTGGAACGGAGCGTCCGAACTTGAATAGCCAATCACCATCTCGAATGGCGAACGTCAACGTCGTTTGTCAATGTCAACATTATATGATGGAACTTGCACAAGTCGGATAAAAACACGTCAGTATTTTGCTGGTTTATTTGCAAGAGAAATAGTAAAATAATCTCATATAACTAAAATCTCATAGTACGAGATATAAGGAATATTAAATACGTTATAGCGTGTTAGTATAAATCAAGTTTCGTGTGATTTTGGCCATTTATATTAGTGCTAAGAGTTTCGTGTGTGAATTCGCAATTTATCAATTAAAGTTCGCAAACCGGTAACATTTAAGCTTAGTTTGTTACTTTTCAGGTTATTCTCAACATGGGATTCGATAAACAGGTTAAACTAAATATAGTTACATGGTTTATTACACTGTCTTCCGCTTTTTGCTCTGTACAACCGCCTTCTATCAACCCTGCCATATTGAATGCAGCTACCACTATCGGAGAGTGTCAGTCTTGTAAAATATTCGTCGAATCCTTCAAAAAAGGATTAGAAAGAACTGCTAGAGGGAAATATGAAGGTGGCGATGCAGCGTGGGAGGAGGAAAAGCTTAAAAAAACTTATAAACGCAGTGAAATTCGATTAGTAGACATACAAGAAGGCATATGTAAAGAGGAGACTAAATACGACATACAATGCCACCATGTCGCTAATAAAGCAGAGGAATACATAGAGGAATGGTGGGCTCAAGACCCAGATGAGTCTGATGACTTGTACTCATATATTTGTATAGAGAAACTAAGGTTTTGCTGTCCTAAGAACCATTTTGGAAAGGACTGCAACCCTTGTTTGGGGGATCACACGAATTTATGTAGTGGTAATGGAAAATGTAGAGGAGATGGTACTAGGAAAGGGAATGGTACTTGTTTATGTGATGTTGGGTACACAGGGGAGAATTGTGACCAATGCTCTACTGGGTACTTCTTGTCTTATAAAGATGACAATAAAATGCTGTGTTCCGAGTGCCACAAAGGTTGTTTAGGAGGTTGTAGAGGTGGCAGTCAAAAAGACTGTGCAGCGTGTAAACCTGGCTTTATATTTGACTCAAAAGATGGATGCTTAGACATAAATGAGTGTGATGACGAAAAGAGATGTAAGGAGGACCAGTTTTGCCTGA
Organism: Maniola jurtina; assembly: GCF_905333055.1. Classification (NCBI taxonomy): domain Eukaryota; kingdom Metazoa; phylum Arthropoda; class Insecta; order Lepidoptera; family Nymphalidae; genus Maniola; species Maniola jurtina. Next base: position 11,756,936 of record NC_060032.1, read on the forward strand.
ATTCGCTCGGTTCGTATACTTGTATGAACTGTGACAAAGCATGCAAAGGCTGCCATGGTGCTGGGCCAGATATGTGTAGAAAATGTGCAAAAGGATACTCTATGAAAGGAGAGTTTTGTATTCTTGATCGAGAGGGTGAGGATAATTCTGAAATAATGACCACTACAAGGTAATTGTCTTAGTTTGTTTAATAATTTTTCAGTTTTTGTGTGATATTGTTAAGTTTTGTTTTTTTATTTAACCTGTACTCAAACTTTTTTCCAGAGATGATGAGCTGTAAAGCTTCAGTGTGGTGTTTAGGTAACTCAATAATATATTGATTTTGGTGGTGGACATTTAATAGCTTGATTTAATAGATTAAAACACCTTTTATAAATTCAAAATTAATAATGTATACTAATATACTAATATTATTATAAAAAGGTAAAGTTTGTAAGTGGTAATCTCTGGAACTACTTAACTGATTTTGAAAATTCTTTCACCAGTACAAAACTATGTTCCCTCTCAGATCCCTACCAAAATTGTAATGGGCTACCTGTGCGAAGCCGGGGTGGTGATTAATATATTGATTTTATGAATGAAATGAGTAATAGATTTTGCCAAACATATTTCAGTAATTATTCTAACACATAATAATTTTGAATAATTTTTTTTTTATTACAAAATACCTACATATCACTGTATTATTTTATTTACTTATAGAGAGTAGTAATAGCATAACTAAATTGTCTGGTCTAATCTAGACTCAATTTAATTAAGAGATTATGTACAACAGATAGTGTATAAACCAACTTCTAGGATATTTAATAGATTATTAATAACTATTTTTTTAGGTTTAATAGATTATTAATGACTATATTTTTTTAGGTACTTCACATACATTGGTTTGCTCATAGCAACAGGCATTTTGCTTCCCAAGTCTACATCCCTCGGAAGCATAGTTGGTTTCATGGTGATGTCATACATCATGGGTGCAGAGTATTACTGCATGATAAACGGACATACAGGGCTAGTGAATCTAACTAACTATGATTTATTCCAGCTACTTCGTACATAAGTGTGAATGGGTTAAAATGAGTGTTTATTCAATTGTACACAATTCACAGACCTAACTCAATTTAAATGTATAAAAGTACTATGTAGTGCTATCCTTTTCTGCTGGGAACATTGTGAAAAGGACTAGAAATTGTAACACTGACATGACCAGCAAAAGAGATTTATTTATATCTTTATCTATCTTCAATACATATTATGAGTTTCAAACCTTAGGGATTATAAACAAAATGTTACACACATTTTACCACTTTGGAAGTATCTCTCGCGCAAACTATTCCGTTTTCGGAAAAAAGTGGCTGTGACATACGGATGGACAGACAGCTTGTGTATTGATACTAGGAAGTCTAAAATTTCATTAAGTATATTAATTTATTACTTATGTAAAACACCTGAAATTTCTTCATTAATATATTGTATGTAGTATGTAAAATCAAGTGTGAATTAAACAATTTTAATAAAAGTTCTATCCATAACTTCTAGTAGCATTTCCTCAAACTAGGTAATTATTACATAAGTACTTTATTTTTCTAAAAACTGACTTTTATTTTAAGAAATATTATTATCTGAAAGATATTTAACTTGTTCAATGTAATTGATTAAAAGATAAAGGTTTCTAAAAAAAGTTGTAATAGCATTTAATGGTAGGCTTATTTGTTTTAATTACAATTTAATTATTTATTATTTATGTATTTAGTTGTAAGAAATTATAATAATTTAGTTATGTAAGAATTTGTGATTCGACTGTTTAAATTTGTATATTTTTGTTTTTTTGCAAATTGTAATTTATTGTGTTGTAATTTTGTACAGTTGTGTTTTTGTAAGAATAATGTTTGAGACAAAGTCATTGAAATAAATGTATGCACCATTTTCATTTTTATTTCTGTCTGTATCTACCTAGTGTAATTTTCTTGTGTTATCAGGTAAACGCTTCAGAACAAATGGCATTAGTAAATAGAATTATTCTGTTTTGTAACATTGTAGTATTTACACGGTTATATAATAGTCTACTGGTTATAGTCTCCTGGTTAAGTCAAAGTCAAAGTCGAAAACGTTGAAGTTCGTTTCTGGGGAACCTCTGTCATTGATAAGGCTATCTCGTCCTCAAATGACTGTTTCCGACCGTTATACGTTAATACAACAATCTGTGGTCAATAATAATCAATATCTACGAATGCTAAACTCTCCATAATTTTTTACGATGTTCTTCAATAGTCATTCGTGGATTTACAGGCGTGTGCATGAAATCGTTCATGTCAGGCATTATGTCACGACCATGACACGGTTTCACGTCAGACTTAAGTTAGAAGATTATGGATTTTTAAAACTCGTATGCATGAGTTCCAGTGCAAGTCGCGCGCCTTCTTTAAGCCTTCCCGCAAGTACCAACAACAACTATTCAAAGCAAATATAAGATTAAACTCAACTGGACGAACCATCCAATTCCTTTTGCAAATAAATTATCTTATCTTATCTTATCTTTTTTTCACGCACATGCAAACTGTGGAATCAACTTCCATCGGTGGTGTTCCCACTAGAATATACAATTGACTTATTCAAGGGGCGGACCAACAAATTCCTGAAAGTCCGGTAACGCATCAGCGGTTTCACTGCAAATGTTCATGGGCGGCGGTGATCACTTAACATCAGGTGACCTGCCTGCTCGTTTGCTCGCTATTTTTTTATTTAAAAAAAAACCACGCGATGCGCGAATACCTACATAGATGTCGAAAATGCATAAACAATTAATATTGTAGATGGTTTTTTGTTTTTGTCCTAGTTTTTATGCAGCAGCGCCAAGCTTAGTTAAACAGCAATATGTAAGGTGTAAAAAAACGTGTCAATAATCATAAAAATCGCTTTGAGTCTGTAACTTAAAAACTAGCTTAAAATGATTGTATGTGGTTTGAAAATAACTGTAGCATTTTAGACCTTATGAGTAAGACTATAAGGTTTTGTACCTTGTAATATGTGCTCATTGTATGTAGGTCTACCTGTCATTCACCCACACGATTGCGTAATAGGTGTGTTTGTTTGTCACGTTATGTAAATTTAGTGGTATTGGGAGTTGGGTCTTTAGTCTTTATATCGCCCCAGCAAATCTGTTCTCTACCACCTACATCTAAAAGCAAGATATCGGTTAGATATAGTTACAATAAGTAAATATTATACTCATATGGTATGGATTTTGTCCAAAAAAGCTTTAAAGTTCAACGACAGCTGATGCTGTAGTTAAATACCTAAGATTGAATAACTTTGTAAAGTATCCAACCTTCTGCTAATTAATTAGTAATTAGATACCTATATTATAGTTCTAAGGTGTGCGCAACGCCTGAAAAAGGTTTGGGAACCAAATTTCTACTTGTAGTATGTTCATAGAGACGAGCTAATTAATAGGTATAGGGCGCTCTTGCGTACATATAGAAGTAAAAAGTGTAAATTAAAAATTTTCAACACCCCCGACAAATCATTTTCAAATAAATAATTATGTATATCTAGGCAACGTCCATCTTGACAGCTTGACATTTGTCAATTGACACTTGAATATTATGAACCTAAGGGTTATCTAACCTTCTTTTCTACAAGAAAACTAGAAAATAGCTGATAACTTTTAAACGGCTGAACCAATTTTTTTGGATTATAGCTAAGAACACTCTCGATCAAGCCCACCTTTCAAACAAAAAAAAGTAAATTAAAATCAGTTCATTCGTTTAGGCGCTACGATGCCACAGACAGATACACAGATACACAGATACACACGTCAAGCTTATAACACCCCTCTTTTTGGGTCGGGGGTTAAAAAGGACGCATTTTCGCTGCGATTGGGCAATGGATGTCATCAAGAGTGCAACAGGTGGGGTTTGAACCGTGGACAGGTCCTTGAGGATTTCAATCCGCTCCTTTAACCATTGAGCTATTGAGGCTTGTATACCTAACTACCTAAATACGTTAGTAACATAAAAATACACAATCTCGAGAAAAATCCTTGAGATGCGGTTGAATATGCAATCTTGTTTTTATTCTTCAACAATAAAGATCAAGACCGTTTAAAACGAGTTTTTTGAATTTTAAATGGAGGAATAATGTTGCCAACCTGTTGCCATTTTGGATATAAAAACAATGGTGCTCCAAAAAAGTAGGTATAGGCAGAGAGGTAGTATTATGCTTATCTGATTCTTTTACGGTTTTCTGTTTTTGTCTGCATATTTTTAAATGAAGATTTTGTACTCTTATTTTGTGCAATTGTGCGAATTTTCTCATTCTTTGTTCATCATATTAACTGTGGACGTCCACTGTTGAAGATAGGTCTTCCCTGGCGAGCACCATCAGTCACCGACAAGACAATTGCATGTAGTTAGGTACCGAAGCCGCTTCCCTCCACCCTCTTTAAACCGTCAGTCCATTCGTGCCTGAGGGCGCTCCACGCAACGTTTACTAAAACTAAAACCTGCACCTTCACTCCAGGACTTTTCAGCTTCAACGAACCTTCACAGCTACGACAAGCATGGCCCACCTACTGCCACTTTAGCTTAGCACAAGCTTTGGGGTCCCAATTCCTAAGGCGCTTGAATGACAATCCCGCACATGAAAGTGCAGTGTTGGTTGACGATGGCATGTTGCAAGGATCCGCTGGACATAAACACAAGAACCTAGAGTGTGTAAATTAGTTCCTTTTTCTAGAGGTCTATGCCCACCAGTGGACTTGTGAGGTCTGTTGATCAGTAAGCGGTCATTTATAGTAGCTACTTTCAAGAAGTACAGAATAATAAGGTAGTATATCTATCTATATTTTGATATAGGGACCTAGCTATCTTTGACACTGGCCTTACAATACAATGGATACAATTATACCTGCACCGCGGATGCGTGTTGCGTGCGACACGCACGGCGCGACGCATGGGCAAGAAAACATTTCCGTCTACTTATCGTCTTTATTGTTATAGTACGAGTAGATAGTTCTAAAAATTGCCAAAATTAGTCCAATACTCGTAGGTCCCTTGTAGGGACTCGCACACGCCAAGGTCTTGCGCCGCCTGAATCCAGCGGCTTCCTGCGACTCGTTTGATGTCAGTTCACCTAGTGTGGTCTTCAAACGCTGCGCTTTCTGGTGCGAGGTCGTCATTCCAGCTAGGAAGGTTTAATTTCGAGAACAAGTTTAGCCTCCGAACTCAGCTGGGCGGCTTCGAGATATCTTCTCATCCAAAATTCCTCAGTGTTTGAAGACTATTAGAACAGGGCGTGTTGCCAGTGATGAGTGATGACTTATTATGGATCCGAGACGTGCTCGTTAACTATAGGTCTTATAAGAAAGCTCAGACACTCAGCGAGTGATGGAGAGAGCACCAGGCAATGTACACGTCGCTTACTTCGAGAAGTTTTTCGAGATATACCTACCTTATAAGGTAGCTACAGATAAATAGATGATACCTACTTATAAAAGCTAGATAACTAAGTGAAGGTTAGAAATATCTCATCCAGCATTATCTAATCGACCGGTCTAGAACTAGTCGGACCCGTTCTGCTTCCGCAAAGATTCAAACTGGCTACTCGTTTCGCTACCCTGTTTAGCATCGATAACACATTGCAATGCAAATAGGCGTATTACTTAGTAATGCATATTATTAAACGTCTTATTCTACCTACTTATACTTATTTTAATTTCCATTCATCATTATCATGATCAATGCGTCGACGGGTCACTACTGAGCCCGGGTTTCCTTTCACAATGAGCAGGGGTTAGCCATAGTCTAACCTAGTGCGTTAGACTATGGCTAACCCCTGCTCATTGTGAACGCATACGCATAGTCGCACACGTGAACGCATAGTCTAACGCACTAGCCAAGTGCAGATTGGCAGACTTCATACACCTTTGAGAACATTGTGGAGAACTGTCATGTATGCAGATTTCCTCACGTTGGTGTCCTTCGCCGTTAAAGTTATACTTAGTGATATTTAATTGCGCACCCTAACAAAAAGTTAGGGGTGCGTGAATCCCCAACCTCCGGGAGCTGATTACGTTTTAGATTACCTATACCTACTCCAATTATCCTTTTCAAAATTATGATTAGGCAGTGTTGTTTAAACATGAGTAGGTAAATCGTTTACATAGTAAATATCAGCAATAACAAGTGTAAATTAAAAATTTATAACACCCCCGACAAGTGAAGGTTACAGTAATAACTAGAAAAGAGCTGATAACTTTCAAACGGCTGAACCGATTTTTTTGGATTATAGCTAAGAACACTATCGATCAAGCCACCTTTCAAACAAAAAAACTAAATTAAAATCGGTTCATTCGTTTAAGCGCTACGATGCCACAGACAGATACACAGATACACACGTCAAACTTATAACACCCCTCTTTTTGGGTTGGGGGTTAAAAACAAAATATAACTCAATGATTTAACCCAAGAAAACTCAACAATAAGATGATAACGAAAACGAGTTTTCTGTATCATCTTAAAAAGCATTCAATAAAATTTTCCGCTTCAAAAAGCGCACAGAAACGGTTAGAAAGTCCGTGAAAGATTTGATGTCTGCAAGTAAATTACTCATACAAAAAAACGCGCGAACAATGCTATCTCAAGTATTTATTATTGTTTACATGGGAATCTGACTTGCGGTGTTATAAAACTTGTTATGTATGCAGGTATTACAGATATGCTCGCTTTCTTCACAAAAAGAATCGGTTTTCTAGATTAATCTAAGTTAGCTTGTCTAATTAAATGCTGACTCACCTACTTTGTTTATTTGAATCAAATGATATTGGATGGTTTTTTTATTAGACTAAGTATTAGGTACTTACTAAGTAAATAAAAAGCTGTAAACACTTATAAAATAAGTTTTGTCTAGGTACCAGAAGTTCGAACTTTTTTTGACTTAGGTGTTTTTCGGGTTCCGTACCTCAAAAGGAAAAACGGAACCTTTATAGGATCACTTTGTTGTCTGTCTGTCTGTCTGTCCGTCGTGTCTGTCAAGAAACCTATAGGGTACTTCCCGTTGTCCTAGAATCATGAAATTAGGTAGGTAGGTAGGTCTTATAGCACAAGTACAGGAATTCATCTGAAAACCGCGAATTTGTGGTTACATCATTAAAAAATTTTGAAAATTAAAATGTATTTCAATTTTCAAAATAAGATAACTATACCAAGTGGGGTATCATATGAAAGGGCTTTGCTTGTACAATGTACTTTCTAAAACAGATTTTTACATAATAGTTTTTGATTTATCGTGCAAAATGTCGTAAAAATTACCCGAGTACGGAACCCTCAGTGCGCGAGTCTGACTCGCACTTGGCCTGTTTTTTTTCTAGTTACAATAAACCTACTTACAATAAAGAAGTAAGTTTTGTTGGTAAATTCACACCATAGAGGTACCAGAGATTTAAGATTTCTAGATAGGTACCTACAATGTGATTTATATAGAGCCAAAAAAAAGACAACGAGTGCCTAACTCGTCTAGGTTTAGTAGCAAGATCTATCACCCGATGCCATGTGGATCTTTTTTTTATTGCTTTTAATGTTCTATCGTACTTGTTAATTTTATCGTAGTTCATAAATCTAATGCCTGGCTTCCGTTAAATGGGAAGATAAAATATAAATTTATGATAAAAGGTCAATACTCTATGCTTGATCGAAAGCGGTGCCCGAGATCTCGAGAGGCTCTAGTTCAATTGAATAGGCACCTATCTACTAAGTATGCGGTACACATACCTGGTGCCACAGCCAGCATCATCTCGGCCTTTGTGCCAGTGAATTATATCTGTTACGGTGAATCAAGTAGTGAGCGCACGCCCGTGGTTTACCGTTCCCTGCCGTGCCGTCGCCTAACAGTTACGTGACTTTTAAACTCCACGACACGGTCCCAACGCACTTGAGCTGCATTGCGCGACGCGGCAAATGTAGTTTATATGAGTTTGTGTGGAGAAAAGCGCACCTGAGCGACCCAGCGCGGAAAATGTATGAGTTTGATGTCGCGTACGGTTCTTGGATTTTTTCGTTTATTTATGCTATAAAACCTACTTACCTAATTTCATAATTCAAGGTCAACCGAAAGTACCCTATAGGTTTTCTTGACAGACAGACAGACAACGAAGTGATCCTATAAGGGTTCTTATTTCCTTTTGAGAAACGGAACCCTAAAAATAAAGCAAATAATATAATATTAACTCCAGTCTAATTATCTAACAACGTATTTGCTCGATGTGGTAACAATCTGACGGCTGACCTCTACAACTACTTGTGGATTCCTAATTACGCAATGTATTCGCAAGTTACAGAAACAATCAATAGCTTTCAAAGGCTTTCAAGCTTTCATACTGACACAAAGACCTTTAAAATTATAATACTGACAGTTGAATTGAAATGATAAATGACCAATTTGAATTGAAATAATTAAAATTAAAATTTTGTGGACAAATCGTAATCATTGATATTGGGTACGATTCGAATCAATTTTAAAACTTTTAATTTTTTTAAACTCTCTTGTTGAGAAATAAGAAAAAAGCCGGTAAAGTGCGAATTGGACTTGCTCACGAGGGGTTCCGTACCGTCCAAGAAATTACACTTTAATTTTTTAATTTTTTATGGCAGTCGTTTTGAATTTTTATTATTTGCTGTCATAGCGGTAGTTAATAGAAATACACATTATGTGAAAATTTCAACTCTCTACCTATTACAGTTCACGAGATAGAGCCAGACATACGGACAGACGAATCCTAGAGTGATTTTCTTAACCGTCCCCAAGAAATAAATTTGGGATAAGTATCTTAGAAAAGTCTTAGCTGACTTGGGATCTGCAATTTTTAAAAAAGCTCATACTAGTTTTGTAGCTACGCATTGCGCGTATTTTGTTTCGTAAATAATCTACTCTTCTATACGTTATGCCGCAGGTTATGCGTAGGTATTCACTTAGTAAAGAGTGCCAAGTATTATGTCACAGTGCCTACAATCACGATACAAAGTACAATCCTCGTATTGTGGCGGCGAAGGCGGATCCATTATCCATTAGTCACACAGGTGGGCGAGCGGTCAAGGAACGCGGAAAGCCATATTGGCTATATTCATTAAAATACTAATCATATGTCATTGGGATTACTACAAAAAACTGGCCAAGTGCGAGTCAGGCTCGCGCACCGTGGGTTCCGCACTCGGGTATTTTCTTCGATATTTTGCACTATAAATCAAAAACAAACATAAATCTGTTTTATATAATGCACAGATCAAGCCCTTTCATATGATACACCACTTCTACCTATAGTTATCTTACTTTGAAAATTGAAAATACTAAATACTTGTTCATGAACACATTTAATTTTTTTTTGTGATGCAACCACAAATTCACGGTTCTCGGATTCAGACAACAAAGCGATCCTATGGGGATTCCGATTTCCTTTTGGGGTACGGAACCCTGAAAATGGCAATACTTTTATGTTTCGCTGTGGAAATCATCATGTGGGTAGAATATTAGTTTATAATTTGCTATAGGTAAGTAGATTTTATTCCTTTGAACTTTTTTAATATTTCGCACGAAATTAGATACAGTAGAAATAATTTTAATACCCATAGTAATCGTCATCGTCAACCGATTGACGTTCACTGATGTAGTATGATGTATGTAGGTCTCTTGTGGTTTCTAAGAATTGGTAGGCTTTTCAGTTTTCACACGACACGGTCTTGCGTTGCCTGGATCCAGCGGCTTACTGAGTTCCTGTGACTCGTTTGAACGTCTGTCCATCTAGTGGTGGATGCCAATGCTGTTTTTCGGTGCGAGGTCGTCATTATTTGGGATTCCAACGCCTATCGTTTGTTGAAACTATGTGCGCCGGACATTGCCATTGTAGCTTTTCAACCCGTTGGGTATGCCAGATATTCTAAGGTGGGAGATTTTATAGAGCGTAGGTACGTTGACTTTGATCAAACTTAAACGGAGTTGAAACGAAACAGATATGCAGAGATATTTATAAAGTCTGTCTTGTCTTAAGAGGGCTCTCTCCGTCACTCGTTTCATACAATCGTAGTTCCAATTTCATTTGAACATTACGCAACCAAAATCCATGAAATTTTGCAGACATATTCTAGAAACTAATATCTATGTCTGTGGTTTTCCAGATTTCTGTTAAAATATTCGGTTTCAAAGTTACGCGGTCTTTAAAATTTACATACAAATCTTTGAGCCCCTGTAATTTTAAAACTACATATTTTAAGAAAAATCTAAAACGCTACAGACACAGATATTAGTTTCTAGAATATGTCTGCAAAATTTCATGGACTTTGGTTGCTTAATATTCAAATGAAATTGGAACTACGATTGTATGAAATGAGTGGAAATGAGTGACGGAGAGAGCCCTGTTAACAGGGCTCCCTCCGTCACTCGTTTCATACAATCGTAGTTCCAATTTCATTTGAATATTAAGCAACCAAAGTCCATGAAATTTTGCAGACATATTCTAGAAACTAATATCTGTGTCTGTGGTGTTTTAGATTTTTCTAAAAATAAGCAGTTTTAAAATTACAGGGACTCAAAGATTTTTAAGACCGCGTAACTTTGAAACCGAATATTTTAACAGAAATCTGGAAAACCACAGACATAGATATTAGTTTCTAGAATATGTCTGCAAAATTTCATGGACTTTGGTTGCTTAATGTTCAAATGAAATTGGAACTACGATTGTATGAAAGGAGTGACGGAGAGAGCCCTCTTAACGTCTTAGCAAAGTCTGTGCGCTCTATAAATTGCAGCCTAAGGTAAAATCCAATTATGAAGACTATGACGGACAGATTTTCAAAATACTTAGTCTTGTTTTTTTTTTTTTGTCTTATGAAATCTCCCAAAATTTCACTGGCAACTTAAACTCATTTATTAAGCTAAAATTATAAAAATCTCGCCGTCTCAAGTTACCATAAAATCCCACAGGAATACTTATAAAAGCAAAAGTTCTTTATCGCAAAATCGCGCTATAATTATTTGGACAACGAAAAATCGATACAAAACTCGATGGCTCGCCCACAGCTATTAAAGTTCATACAAAAAGATAACGTGAATACAAGTATTGTGTGTAGACGATTATGAGTCGATGGGTATCGATGTTTTTAATTGCTTTCGATACAATAATCGATTCTGTAATAGGTGGGTAATGGCTGGGTGTTATCTTAAATGGTATTGTGTTTAGTTTCGTTCGATCACAGAATTCTTATTAATTACTCTTTCATCAATTAACGTAGTTTTTAAAGGTTTCTCTAAATATATAAAAGGAAAAGGTGACTGCCTGACTGAATGACTGACTGTTCTATCAACGCACAGCTCAAACTAATCAACGGATCGCACTGTTTGGCATGCAGATAGCTATTATGACATAGATATCAGCTAAGAAAAGATTTTTGAAAATTCATCCCCTAAGGGTTAAAATAGGGGTACGAAATTTGTGTAGTCCACGTGAAGTCAAGGGCATAAGCTAGTAAAAATAAATTTAAAAAAATAAGTCTTTACTCTCGCTGCAGGAACCCAAAGTCCCTAAAACAAATAAGTCGAAGACCTTCATCGCTTCATATATGGATGCAAACATATCGACGTTTGCCAGACCTTTATGCTTTAGGCCATAAGATCGATATTTCAGATGTGTCGCTTTAGCTCGTTTAATGTCGATAAGGAACCGGCCGCAAATGTCAAAGGAGTCACATTGATAAGTCCTTGGTTCGATTCCTGAGAGACAAAAACTGTACTATCCCTTTGGAATACAACTTTTGATTGCACTTTGCTTTATGATTGATGAATTTAAAAAATTCAATTAAAGATTTTTAGTCTTTTATTGAGTTTTAAATTTAAGTTTGAAAATTGTTTTTACCTATAATAGCTTTAGGAAACTCTATAAAATGATTTGCTTTAAACTATTTGCAATCTCAATGGCCCAGTAGTGACAGTGTTCAGTGAGCGCTTTGGATTTATACATGGGAGGTCCCGGGTAGGTTTATTTGAAAGGAATATTGTCAAACGGTTTTGTAAAATGCATAACTACCACTTACGTCCATTTTCAATATTAAATCTATCTGTAACGTGGAGGTAAGTTACTTAGCAACGTTGTTAATCGAAAATTGTATGATATTTTTGAAAAAATAACATCGTTACAGATAGATTGGATATTGAAAACGGACGTTAATCGCATTTTAGTTTTGACATTAGATTATTTTGAAAGGTAATTTTATTATTCTTATTTAATTTAAGATTCAGGTGAAAATAAAAAGATTGCAAATTAAAAATGTTTCATAAATAACTAGTAAGTAGGTAATTCAGTAAAGTACCTAGATAAGAGGTACTTTATTGAATTCTCCTTTCGTACATTTTGATTGACTTGTTTTTTGAAAAGGTAATCATGAACATTTTATTAAACTCAATGATGTGGTAAAATCTGACCAAATGCACTAACTGACATTAGGTCTTTTTCTGGGTTCTGCATATACAGAGAAAAAAAGGAACTTTTAAAGGATCACTTCGCTGTCTGTCTGTCCTTTCTGTCTGACAAGACCCATCAAGGAAATCAAAACCTATAGGGGACTCCTCGTTGACCTAGTCATGCAGGTAGCAATGTTTTTAAAGCACAAGTAGGCAAAGGAAAAAATCCGAAAACCGTGAATTTGTAGTTACATCACAAAAAAATTAAAAGAGTTTTAACTGTCTAGGATTTCCTGTACCATAGGACCTGTGATTCTACGGAACCCTGTCTAGCTACTCGCACTTGACCGGTGTTTTAATTTGTCCATCAGATAAAAGTATTTATTATCTTCTTATTTTAAGGCACAAACGAAAATAGAAATAACTGCAATTTTAAAAATAACCTCCCGTTTTATAGATAAACAGTTAATACTTTTAACGAGTAGATGAGTTTTTCTTATTTTGCTGAATAGGTACATCTTGATCGACCTGTTTTTTCTTTGCAGATATCGAGCGACTTCGATGCCGCCTGCGCTAGGGGCTGGGAGGGGACGTTAAATAAACGAGGTAGGGGCCAGGAATAAACCATTTTTTTTATTAACTCTTTTCAAGTTCAAAAATAGAGTCAAAAAAATATATTTTTTTTCAATATGCGTCATAAGTTTCTATAAAATGAACACAATTTTTTAATTACGTCTAAGTTAATAATTACCTAAGTATGTAGTGTTTGCTATTAATTTTCCTATTGATAAAAAAAATAAGTACTGGTACTTATATACTACTAAATTCAGACCTTACAGCTCTTGCGGTTTATTTTTAAAACGGCTGTGACACACAGACAAGCAAATGAACGACTTGTGTTCCTACGGAACCCAAAGTCGCAATTACTATGGAGTCTTTCACACAATATTCCCCGCGGCAATATTTTACGTCTTTTTAATACCGCGCACTATTTCACGCTCATCTTGTATCAATTAAAACAATAATAATATTTCACACGATACGCCTACAGTTTTAGGCCGGCCGCACATTGACTACAATTACTACACTAGGAAAATCCGCTGTGTGATATCGATCGTATATAAACGTGTTTATACCCTTAGTGGGGTTTATATATTTTTATAAATATACTTTCATATCAAGTGCATTCATCTACAGTCAGCAACCAAAGATAAATAAAAAATATGCTAGGTACCTAGCAGATTATGCCCGGAACCAAGGAGAGATGGTCTTTAAGTTCTAATGTGGATTCTCACGAAAACTTCAGTTTTTAAGATCGTGCCCTCTCAGCAATGCAGGATCGTCAAATTCACAATTTTACAGGAGATAAATTCAAAGTTAAAAAAATCCCATAAAAATGTTACCTTAAGGGTTACGATTATGAAATTTAGGAAATTAGTGTCGTGTATCTAATTTAATTACGCACTGAGGGAATGAAAATTATATAACTTAATTTTTAGAAAAGTGTTAATTTATTAAATGTCAAATAGGCTTTATTTGACTTTATTTTTTTTTACGCGGATGCAATATAGCAATTAATATTGATGATGACTCTACTTTTTTCGCTTTGTAAGCAATCGCAAATTGCGTTCGTATGCGGCCTCCAAAATAGAGTACAGCAATTAGTTGCTCATACGATAGTAACCAATGTGCGACCAGACTTACATCGCTACGTACAATAAAACTGCGGGATATCTAGTCGATTGTCATCGCACTTTATAGCTAAAGCCTCTTAAATTTGTCAAAGAAATATTAACCTTAAGGCTTTAATCATAAAGTCGTGTTTCGAAGCCACATCTATAGCCAAACGCAAGTATGTGAACCAGAGACAATATAGAACGGACTGCCATGTTGCTTGTCTATGCTCAACGATTTATGGCGCGAACTAAAGATTTAATTCCGCCATCTTTAAATATTTTTTCCACGCTCGTTAGCTATTTTTAAACGCAGTTTATTTTAAGTTTATTTATTTTATTTCTTTACTTAAGTACTGTGTTATGTTAACACTTTAGTTTCCATCATGCAAAGTTTAACTGGTTATATGCATAATTATAGAATACCTTCTGAGAATTCAATTAAGTAAATGAAAGGTTCTAATAAATAGACGCGTATTTTCAATCGAACCCCATACTTAGCTAAGATAGCAGTTTAGACTGACAATTATTTTCATTTTTTTTTCTCCATTACCAGACTAAAAGAAATAAATAGACGGTAAACGGGAATTACGAACTTTTTGGTTCACCGTTCACACCTACCTACTACAGTAACCAAAGGCGTGCGAATTTGTGTTTTCGCCAAATAATACGCGGTAATTGCTAAATTTTGTAATGACATGATAATAGTCTGGTATTTTCGATGCTTGAAACATTGTAATCTGTATTCGCACGTAAAACATGTAATGGTAGCATGCTTGCTTGTCGACAAGTTAGCTTTGACAGTAATTCGTGATTCAGAATTCCCAAAATAAATAATTGGAAGGTATCGTTATTCGCCTGAATAGCAGATTCTCGACTTTTCTGACCTCTACCTTTTATAGGTATTGGGTTTGAGTCAATATACGCATAGATTGAGTCCCATACTCCCATATCATGGTGGACATATTACGAATTCAAGCTATAGGCACAAGGGGTGTTAGGTACTTACTAGGTATAGGTGATAGCCTACTTAGTGGTTAATACTTCGGCCTTATATTCTGAGGGGCCGGGGTTTCATCCCAGGCACACATCCATAGTAATAGGTAGTTTAGGGCACGTATAAGGTGCTGAAATTGCAACCTCAAACCGGAAAGCGCAGCGTTGGAGGACCTCCCACTAGGTATCACCAACGACAACATTAGATAAGTCGCAGGGAGTCGCTGGATTCAGGCGGCGCAAGACCGTGGCGTGTGGAAGTCCATACAAGATAACTATGCAGTTGATGATGATGATGATGGTAAATAATATCTACCTCGCATTGGATCAACGCGTGCAACTTGCGGAAATCAACCTGACACGGATGTTTAATCTGTGCCCAAAGGCTTATGTTACTTTGTAAGAGCATGTAATCCTATCTTAGAGAGGCATAGAAAGATTTTCTCAGCTAAATATTAGGTTACATTGTAAAATAACGGTCTTACCTCTTAAGATACTCAATGAGGCCCGAGTGAAACATAAACCAGAATCTTTACAGAATTAAATGCAAAGGGCGTTTGTGTACGCATTCGTATTCGTTTTCGTAAAAATACGTACATAAAATCCGTCAAATACGATCGTAAAAATATGAATGAGTGCACATGCGTACGTACGTTTTCTATGGCGGATACTTTGAATCGTATTTTTACAAAAACGAATACGAATTGAATATGAATGAGTGCACAAACGCCCTAAGGGGGAATGTGTCAATGGACAACTTTTTGAGTAAGATAATTAAAAAAAACTAAGTTATGTTGTACTACGAGCTGTTAAAATAAACTTACTCAGTTAAAGTTGAATTTGCCCACCAAAAAATAAGCAACATGATTTGTAACTCCACGAATAGTTTTGTTTTTTAAATTCAAATTTAAATTTCACGGTAACATTACTTTAATCACTTGTGGTGCAACTTACCCTTAAAGGTTTTGAACAAAGTTTTCAAGGCTCTATACTGACATTCATATTATACCTCTATGATAGTATTACCCAGTAAATTACTGCAATAACCAAGTGTGACGGACGGAGAGATAAATGGACAGGCATAGTCGCACCATAGGGAGCATCTTTTGTCATTTTGGAACGGCACCCTAAAAATAGGTTTGGTCTATTTACTCTTGATAAGCTTCAAAGGGTGTTTGCACCAAAGTTTATTGCTCTGATCGCCTCACTTGTATAGTGACTGCGAGTCAATATTTGTGGTCGATATGTTGACTTTAGCCTAGCTAGAACCTTACGCATACCATCTAAGTCATACCTTCAATTATAAACCTTAGTTGAATAGAAAATTGGTATAAAATAGTTTGTAGGTCATCACGTTTTCCATTTTGACTTTAGCGCCTAGCGGTGTGATGACGTTGAAGTCTTTTGTATGAAACTGTTCACTTGTTCCATTCAGTATGGTAAAAAGGAGGAATAGGAGGTAGGGTCTGCATACGTAGATAAAGTGAATAGTTTTCATATTCATACGGAAACTTTAAACTCTAAAAATCTACACCTACTTACATTTTAATTTGAACTGCGCAAAAAGATAACAAAAATCTGGTAAGTAGGTAAATATAACGAAAATATTGTAAATCAGAGGATTATTTATTAGTAAATTGTTCATTTTTTGCTTACAGTCGAATTTTAGGAACTATTACAAAATTAACCTTACTTAACTTTTGATGATAAATACCTAGATTATAATAGAGCAAACTTTTGTGTTTAAGTAGTAATTTTTGGTGGTCTCTTTTCATTCGTGTACATAGTCTAAAATATTAAATGATGGTAGAAAATACATAGACAAACGCAAATTGCTACTTTGTTCTATCGAGATAGAGAAAATTAAGAGATGAATAGAGATAACATTCAAGAATTTTATGTTTTATAAAATGCGAATAAGTTTTTATAGATAAGTAGGTATTGTTTTTGTTTTAATGTTGCAAGTATGTTACGTTACATCTACTTGTATAAACAGGAACTTGTGATTATTACAAATTAACATTAACATAACAGATAACAAAGTACCTAATTAAATGATTTTTATGTAAACTTACACTATTTACCTAATTATAAGGTAGTTTTTAAAGGAAATCATTAATTAAATCATAACTGAACGAACTTGACCTAAAAGAGTTTCTTGCGAGGTCGGACGCTTGTACTCAAGTGTGAATCCTAAATCTTCGTATTTACTAGAGGCAGTTGTGGTTCGAGCAAATATTTCCACCTGCAGACCTGGAAATGCCTCCTTAACTCGTGGCAATCACTATATTTTGTTGATGAAGTATGCCCCATGGCCCACGCGCGAAGGACACCGGCCTGAGATTTATAGAGCGAACTTTGATTTTACAAACAGAATTAAGTTTCAGTTAAAACGAGACAAATTTATGCAAACGATATAAAGCTGTCTCGTTTTAACAGTGTCTTAAGCCTGAGCAAAGTCCCAGTGTCTCAACTCTCAACATAAGTCTCAACCATGTGATTAGTTTAGATGGAGAGGCAGAGTATAGAAAGAGAGTATCCATTTTAAGTTTTAAACAACCTCGTTTTCTTCAAGTCAAGGTTTCTCAATCTGAGGTTCCTTACATGGATACTCGAAGGATTTCTCTTTTCAAAATAATACAATTGAACCTAATACATTATTTGCCCAAAATTTTCGGCCAATGCACTCGACGAAATTGTTCAAGACATTTTGGCGTTTATTTACCGCCTATGACCAATAAACAGTGCACAAAACACCAAAACACACAAAACAGGTAGTACAAAAGTCGTAGAATCGCTAGTCGAATTTTGTGTGTTTTCATACACAACCTACAAAATCTTGGCGTAATGGTATACACATGGTGTACCTCAGTGTACCTACTTGGTAACGAATCATCAAATCAATGCTAGGTAGGTACGGCTTGTCACAATTTTCATGGAATAGTAGGTTTGTCACCGATTATTCCATAGCATTTACCTACTCATATATCCACTAGCACTATGACTCATGGGCGACAAAGCAGTCGTACTAAGCTATGAAGTTTGGAATATCGGCGAAACATTGCCTATCTATCAGTATTCTACAGGATATAGGTACCTACCTACCATTTAGGAGTGTGCTAGTTCATCCCTTGCCTTTTTAATATCGGACCGCGAGACATTGTAACGGAATGCACCCTTAGATAGTCGAAATTCCATGAACCCACACGAGGCGATTCGCTTCCTCGTTTCTAATAAGCAATGCTAGTCCGTTCCTTCCGTTTTCCTCAATAGCTACAATATTGGTAAGTACCTTCAAAAGAAGAGTGAGTGTAGATATCTTCTAGATAGGTGATCTTAGGTTACATCCATGGATGTACCATATAATAATAATTCTTATTAGATAACTAGGTAACTTGTACTTAATTAAAATTTCTATGGTTACATCATCTCTCAATAGGTGTCATAGCAGTCAAGTGCAAGCCTACATTTATAGTAAACTAGAGGATGCCCGCGGCTTCGCCCGTGTAGATTTCGGTATTTTAAAATCGCGTAGGAACTCTTTGATTTCCCGGGATAAAAAGTAGCAGATGTATCCCATGTCTCTACCAAATTTCATTAAAATCGGTTTAGCGGTTGGGCCGTGAAAATGTAGCAGACAGACAGACACAATTTCGTATTTATAATATTAAGTATGGATGAAAACAACTATGGTTGGTAATTGGTATTAGTAATAAAACAAACCACAGATTCGTCTCATTGTTTTTCTCTGGCGTCATCGCTACGGCGACGCGGATGACTCAGTTTCCTGCGGATGTCTCGATGATGTGTGGATTTGACGTGACCTTGGTACTTTATTGTCTTTAAGTACAATACAATACAGTAAGTACCTAGTGATAATTGCGCGTCCGAACTTGATTTTTTTCATTTGCGTCAAATATTAATTTTACTAACGATCCTACAGTGCCTTTACTGTGTCTTTATATAATAACTTATTAATTTATTTTGGATGACCACAATAACTTCAAATAACTTGTTTTATAACCCCCGACCCAAAAAGAGGGGTGTTATAAGTTTGACGTGTGTATCTGTGTGTTTGTGGCATCGTACCTCCTAAACTAATGAAACGATTTGAATTTAGTTTTTTTTGTTTGAAAGGTGGCTTGATCGAGAGTGTTCTTAGCTATAATCCAAGAAAATCGGTTCAGCCGTTTGAAAGTTATCAGCTCTTTTCTAGTTACTGTAACCTTCACTTGTCGGGCGTGTTATAATTTTTTAATTTAAACTTGTTTAAATATCTCTTCATACAGGTACCTATTAGTTTGTCTGAATCATGAGACAACCACACGAGTTACCATATCTGTAGACAGATAAAGCCAAGTTTTCGCTTGATCCCAATGTTTTGTCGTAATAAATTTCATCATAACCGGTGCATGTTGGGTGCTTGCATACTGACATAGATCGGCATAACTTCTTACTAAATATGGCGGTTCATCCTAACCACTTTTTTTACTTGTTAATCTGTTAACATTTATATGGCAAGAGGTTTCAGTAAGAGCTATAAAGATATCGCACATCATACCACGCGCCGCACGAGCCGCACTGCATATATTATTTTAATATTGCTTCATTTGACTATTCCTCTAAATTAACATGTTCCCAGTTTTGATCAGTCAACATCATCATCATTAAGGTCAACCCATCGCGGGCTCACTTTTAAGCACAGCTCCCTTATCCAAATGAGAAAGATTTAGCTATAGTCTAGCACGCTGGCTGGTTTTCTTGTACCGTTAAGCAAGTGATAATTAATTGCTCTCATAATAAGTTAGAGATTTAATCAGTAATGTCTACGTATTATTCCAAACAGTTTCCGACTGTAGTTTCCGCATCCGGTTGATGAGAAACAAGTAGGTAGTCAGATTTATAATGAGTTGTTTCCACTGTTAGGTTAACAATTTTTATGAGATTTTAGTGATTATAACGGAGACTGACAGTCTGACAGTAATTCACTTTCAGTAGCATGAAGGAAAGGAACCTGAATTCGGACTACCAAGGACGATTATCCATCTAAGTCGACTTAGGTCAACGTTGCTTAACGTTGACCTAAGTCAACGGTCAATCGTCCGATCTACACTATAGTCATCTAGTTCAATATTACATCGGCCTATGACGTCTTTCGATCGATCTTTTCGTTTGCATCGTATATTGCTGCTATATTTTGAAGTGTGAAAATCGTAACCACCTCTGATATTCTTACACTACTATCTGAAATGCACTGTAGCAGCAAGAATACTTTAAATCCAACCAATCACAACAATTGAAATAATAGCAATGACCGATGCGCCGATGATGTCATCACACATTCGTAATGTGGTTCGTGGTGTGATGTGCGATCACTCTTAACAGCTATAAATAGGAGATTCCCGCTGAGCGTAGATATATTCGTTGCAGACATGCAAACGGGCAGAGGAATTAATTGTAAAATATTAAATGCTTGAATGAAAAATTATAGTAGGCGTTATGAGCAATTGGTACAAGCGCAAAATATAATAGGTGTATTAATAAAATTAATCTTCATTCGTTCTTAGAATCCGAATTAATAATTATTAAAAGGGTGATTTCGATAAATGGAGTCATATAGGGGAATGGGGATTATTAATTTGTTTTCAGTCTATTTTCAAAGATCGAAAACTTATTTAAAATCACTATCACTTTCAGTTTTGAAGCTGATTGTAATTCCTAAAATAGCTTTTTTCATGAATACATCCCTATGGAAGGTAGTTTTTCATGACCCATTTCTTTTTTCCACCATAACTTCTAAATGCCTGAACAGATTTGCATGTATGGGGTATCATTAGAATTCTTACATCATCCCGAGTGATACTGTCTATTAATTTTTGAAACAAACAATCAATAGGGAAGGGCAGTCGTGTTTTTTAATTTCTTTAATTATATAAATAAGTAGGTAATTTTTATCAAAGGAAATCATAGACTTCTCACGCAATTTTTACAAAACTGAAAATTGCGCGGTCGAAGTGGCGGGTTTCATCTCGGGATTTCTCAAAATCCTTTCTTAGTGAGGGTTTACGTTATACTTAGAGAAAACTTATACCTAGATATTTCAATTTACCAGTCAATTTACACTTTTATAAGATGAATTGTGATTTATAACGTATCTTTATTACTATTAATATTTATTTTTTGGCTTTGATCGAACAAAAAGTCAAAAAGCTAAGATGCAAGCTGTAACAAATGCCGATAAAAAGATGGCTGCAACATGCTTACGTGCCGGCAAAATTCTTATACTTTTTTCTCGTTCTTGTGTAGGTAAATAGACGATGGAATAACGCTTTTTGTGTATCCTTAATCACTCACTCGTTTTATTTTATCTGTGGCACAACTGCCAAGGTCGTAGCAAAGTGCTGAACGGGTTTCAGACTATATGGACATTAATAATGGTCTTTTTTTTAAAGAAAAAGATTACAGACTAAAGACCACTCCCATAATTCACTATTTAAGTATATTATATTATTTAAGCTTTTAATGACAAAATGAAATAACTTCAACAAATGTCGGAATTCGAATAATTATCTAATAAACATTTTCTACGACTCAGATTTATAGGTACTTAATTACTTTAATTTCTCTCAGAAAACTTGAGTTGAAACCATCGATGTATAGTTGAAACGAGACAATTATGCGACAGACTTCATTTCGGATCTAAGTAAGGTCAAGGTTCGATCTGCACTTTTAACTTTTCAGATAACTTTTCTATCTAGCAATTAATGAATATCACTTGGTTTAATGGCGCGGTGAAGGCAAACGTTGTGAGGAAACTTGCAAGCGTTCTCAGAAACGTGAATGTGAAGTCTGCTAATTTGGCCAGCGTTTTGAACTATGCTTAACCCTTCTCATTCTGAGTGGAAACCAGTCCTTAGTAGTGGACCGGCGACCGAAATGTTTGATGATGATGAAAGTCAAAGAACCTACGCTTATTGCTACGCTATTGAGGTACTTAGTACAAACTTAGGTAAATTGATTTTTACTGCGATTTTAATTATGTATATACTCAGGCTAACCTAGAACACTGCTCTTATCGGGAATCGAACCTGGGGCTAGAAATATCTTCAAAAGCCGTTTCAAAAAAATTTGCTGTGCGTAAAATACACGGTTGAATAAGGTTTTTTCTAGGTTTCCATGAGGATGCAAGGCTGATTCCGGTGTCGCCTTTATGACAACTGGGCTGGCACGTACAGCATCCTACAGTCAGCCATGCGTGTTAAATGACCTCAAGAACTACAAGCGCAGGCTTAGTTGCCGAACAAAATTCCGCTAGCGGATCCATTCCATAGTAACTTATTGAAAGGGAATCTATGGGGAACATTTTGATAAAGCTTTTAGCTTGTCCAGCTTAACAAGTTTCTACGCCGAGTAACCAAGATGTAGAGATGTCTGAGTTTTTAATCTTTATTATGCACTAGCTGATGCTCGAGACTTCGTCCGCGTGGATTTACGCTTTTCAAAATCCCGCGGGAACTCTTTGTTTTTCCGGGATAAAATGCCAATGTCAATTACAGGGACGCAAGCTACCTCGGTACCAAACATACAAATCGGTTAAGCGGATGGGTTTTTAGGAATCCCGTGGGAACTCTTTGATTTTCCGGGATAAAAAGTAGCCTATGTACGTCCCCGGGATATAAGTTAAACTGTTGGGCCGTGAAAAGGTAGCAGACAGACAGACAGACACACTTTTGCATTTATAATATTAGTATGAGTAGGTAGGTACTAGCGATCCGCCCAGGTTTCGCAATGGGTGGTACGGGTATAATGTATGATTGATCAATTGACAGATAAAGATTGTATTATAATATAATTATCTACCTATATTATTAGTACCTATTGTACTGCAGGCATTTATACCTACCTACAATAATAATAATTATTTATCAATAATTATGCGTTTGCATAGAACCAGGTATAGGTAGATACGTATCAGAAATAGAATAGCAGTTTTCTGTGATAAAATTTTCCTTATGTTATATGTTGAATATACCAGAAAAGTCATCATCGAAATTGTAGAACTCATCGCCAGCTCACTACTTAGAAACTTGTTAGGTTAAAAAAAAAATGACGGATTGAGAACCTCCTCCTTTTTTTGAAGTCGGTTAAAAAGACCATAGTCCACCATTCTGGCCAAGTGCGAATTGGCAGAGATTTTACACACCACACCTTTGAGAACATTATGGAGAACTCTTTGTCATGCAAGTTATAACGTGATATTTTAATTGCTTCACACAAATCTCCGAAACTTCGGACGCATGAATAGCCCTCGGTGGCAGAACTCTTAAGCTATTATTATTTTTTTACCTGAAAAGCAACTTAATTTCATTTACGCCTAGTTTTTCAGTTGGTATTTGTCTTTTTAATTCTTGAAGATAACAATCCAAAAAAAAAGACAGAACCACACGGTATATTGGTACAGTTTACCCACAGAATTATAGCAGAACCAACACAACTTTTACAAATTGTAGATAGGTACTTGGATACATGAGAATTTTTTTCACACTTGTTTCTATCTAAACACGTTCAAGCAAATCGATATTGTAACACGTAGGCACAATTACGGTACGTGAAGAGGTAAGTAGGCTTGTATTACACGAGTTGTCGAAAGCTGCGTTTTTATTGTAATTCACTGTAATCTTATTGTAATTCACTGTAATCTTATTGTAATTCACTGTAATTTTATTGTAATTCGCTGTAATTTTATCGCTTTGGCAGCGTACGGCTGTTCAACTGCACACGTTTTATGTCCATTGGTCGGAACAAGGGTAAAGGGGACGCATGAATATTGGAATATTGTCTACATAAATTACCTAAGAAGCCTTTGATATTGACTTCAATGACATGAAATAAAAAGTTTTATGATTTTGGAATCCTTTAATAAATATGCAGTTTTATTGTTTTAATTTTATAGAAAAGAGAGCTTTAGCCCACGCGCACGTAGCCGCGTGAATTAGGTTACTTATTTAGTAAAAATTTCGCAGGAACTCCTCATTTTCCAAGATAAAAATTACCTAAAGCGCACATTTGTCGCTTTTATAAAACAATAGACTGAATAGAAGGATAATGTTAAAGTTAATAAATTAAAATTTAAAGTGTTATAGTTTTTAATCTTTATAATTTATTAGGAAAATGGGAAATGGGAAAGCCATTTGCCAACCAACAAGGAAAAGGAAATTTTATCATTCTGTATGCATAATCTGTTGTGACAGAGAGTTGTTTGTGAGAACAGCAGCCCATAATATGACGTGATCAAAATGGCCATGACGAATAATACGTTGATAGAATTAATTAATTTAAGCTATGATAGCGTGGTAAGGACCTCCGCCTCCTAATCGGAGGTCGGAGGTTCGATCCCGGGCACGCACTCTAACTTTTCGGAGTTATGTGCGTTTTAAGTAATTAAATATCACTCTCTTTAACGCTGAAGGAAACCATCGTGAGGAAATCTGCATGCCTGAGAGTTCTCCATAATTTTCTCAAAGGTGTGTGAAGTTTGCCAATTCGCACTAAGTCAGCAACGTGGCGGACTTCTCATGAGAGGAGACCAGTGCTCAGTAGTGAGTCGGTAGTGGGTTGATCATGATGAAGTATAGGAATATTTATACGCAGTCACTGGCGGCTCTGTCTGACTTTTATAAAATTATTCTGTTATTTTTATATCACCCATCAACCACTGCACTGTGCATACTAAATAAAGTAAGCAGAAAGGCATTTCTAAGTACAGGCCGATGTGATGTGCTGTACCTACAAGCGAGTGGCATTGTACGCGATGATGCATGGAATGACAATGGCTTTGACTCACGGAATCACATTTTACATCGCTGATTTACATCTCCGCATCGTGGTCGAGTCAATATTCTAAGGGTGGAATTACATTTACACAAAAAACATTCGAAATTCAATTCGAAAAAATAGAATTTAGTTTGTGATTGATTGGTGACTCAAAATGGTTAACGCCCACTGAGATTTTTGTCACGACGTCACTGCCAGGCGTCAAATGTTAGTACATTTGACTCTAGGAAGCTGGTAGCCTTTTTTTTTTTTTTTTGTTGACGCTGGGGAATGCATTTACGCATCCCCCCCGGAGGGAGGGTATGTGGGACTCGCCGGCCGAGAGGCGACCGGAATACCCACTAAACCCCAGCGGCGCTACTGCGCGTCGCCTGGCGACTGGGTCACGGGAACGGCCGAAGCAAACAACCGCGACCCAGCCAGCGACGTCTGCCAAGGCAGACCCTCCACCGGGGACCTGCTCGGTCCCCATCGACGCACCTCCGGGACGCACCAACGAAGTGCGTCCCCCGACCTTGGGACGCGCATGTCGCCCGCGTCCCATCCTCCGCTTCATCCACTGTGCCCTCTGCTAGTCAGAGGGACACGCGGAGAAACCTCCCCCCCTGCCAGGTCATTAGCCATAGCCAACAATATCTCCGAAGAGAAATTATTAGCCATGTTACCGGGGCGCACCGGCCCGAACACTGCTCTTCCCCTCGGACGCATCCAAAAGGGACCAGCAGCATCCAGGCACACTGGGAGGTTACCTGGCTGGCGCCCCAAGCTGGTAGCCTAGAGGAAGCCTATGAAACGCCTATTTTTCTTTGATTTGACGTCACCCGTAGCCTATTTGGACTAGATGGTGATGATTTTTATTATTCCCATGAGAACTAAGTATTCTGTTTTTCGGAATAAAAAATATCCTCTACTTATCAGTTTCTTGACAGAAGCTATCTCTGAGCAACTCAAGAACGTTCAGCAGTTGAGGCGTGAAAACAGACAGACAGAAAAACAAACAGACAGCTTTTATGTTTATATTATGCTGGTGTTGATTTTTGTGACGAGGATGCATAGCGAAGGAATTGCGAGATATCTAACAATGGTACCTATTGCTTCATTTTCAACATATTTCATTTGCCAACAGAGCGGCCCTAATGGGAAATCTCCCATACGTTATAATTTATAAGCATTTTCGCACATTTACGATGTATAGTTGTTTGAAATGCTTCTTTGTTACAGAAACCAGACGACAATGTGACGAAGCGTTCCCGCCGTTTTAATCGTCAGCCATATTGATTTACCAGAGACAAGCGGTGTTACCAGGTAAATCTAATACTTAATAATAATTCGTAACCCTACATTTTGTTAAATAAATCCACTAACCAAATTATCATTTCTCACAAAGTTTACTTGTTTTTTTAAACGTAATTTTAAAATTACGTAAGTAAATATAACATTATGTTTTTTTTTGAATCGATTTTAACTGTAAAATTTTCAATGTCAAAGCTCGCTCAATAGCTTTAACTTATACAATAACTAGCTCTATAAATCTTAGGGTCGTTCACTTCGAAAAACGTTATAATCGGCGATGAAGAAGCAGCAAAAACATAAATTCAAATATCGCAAATGTATTTTACTGACAAATAATAGAAGAGTTCAAAAGAATCCTTCTATGTATTTTGCAAAAAGTTTTGTAATTGTTAAAAAATCGGAATTCAGGTGGTCAGTTTTTCTTCAAAGATCAAGCACACCAAACTCCCAAAAAAGTAGTTTTTATTAGAATGAGGATATAGATATAGCTACTTTATGTAACGATCAACTGTTTGGGTTCCGTACTCGAAGGATGCCAACGGGATCCTATTTCTAAGCCTTCGCTGTCCGTCTGTCCGTTCATCCGTCTGTCCGTTCACCCATCTGTCTGTCAGCGAGCTATATCTCGTAAACTGTAATAGGTAGAGAGTTGAAATTTTCACAGAATGTGTTGCCGCCATAACAACATATATTTTTAATAAAAATTTCAACGCCGCCAAGAAAATTTCAAAAAAATAAAAAGTGACACTTATTTTTTGTACGATGGCAGAACCCTTCGTGTGCGAGTATGACTCGCACTTGACCGATTTTTTATATTATTTAAAATTTTAATCGCATGGCATGGTTCTACAATAGTATTGAATGCCAACCACAAAATAAACCAATCCATCGTACAGGCTGCTCAATAAAGCAGTCAGTAAGTCTTTGTATCTAGTCCCAGAAATGCGATACCTTAGTATAATCCGTTATATCTATTATATAATCCGTTATATCTATTATGTAAACGAGAGCATCTCAGTACTTAGCGCTGGACAGGTGTTTATCTTCACAATATTTATTGAGGCATTTACTGACAATGCAGAATTAATGTGCTGTTAGGCGTAAGTATCTATACTAGAATAATTGATCTATGCTTGATTTTGATGAAAGCCACACAGATAGCTTGCACTGCACTCCAGACACGGGAAATATGCTACTTTTTATCTCGGAAAATTGAAGATTGCCCGTGGGATTTTTAGAAGCCTGAAATCTAGTAATCAATGTCAATAGTATAACATAAGCCAATATCTTTTGAGGTGACATTCTTCAATTAATAAATAATTTATAACACCCCCGAAAAGTGAAGGTTACAGTAGCTAGAAAAGAGCTGATAACTTTCAAACGGCTGAACCGATTTTCTCGGATTATAGCTAAGAACACTCTCGATCAAGCCACCTTTCAAACAAAAAAAAAACTAAATTAAAATCGGTTTACTAGTTTAGGAGCTACGATGCCACAGACAGATACACAGATAACATGTCAAACTTATAACACCCCTCTTCTTGGGTCGGGGGTTAAAAATAGAAAACAAAATCAATATATTCCGTCACCTCCTTTGCGGATAATTTTTGAGAAACCTTGTTGACGTTGTTACTAAACCGATGGATCCACTGTGTCCATATCGTAGCGAAAAATCGTAGGTCTATGGTCTATATAGTGGCCTTTGGTATCTTGAATTGATTTTCATTTGGATTAATTTTCCTCAAAGGACTTCTATACATCGCTGTATTTTGCTGCTTATGTCCATGGCTTCTTGCTTCTCGTATTAAAGTCGTCTGTCCCTAGTGGAAAGACTATAACGCTGCAATTTCAGGTGTGAGGTCGCTATTTCAGAACTATGAAGATTTAAATAAAATGATAGTTGTCTTAAAAAATAAACTTGCGAAAAGTTACTATGTACCTACTTAGCTAAAAATAAAGTATTTTCTTATTCATACTCACGAAGTAGGTGCGTGAGCATGCATTTCATTAGGTAAGTACATGGTAGGTAGGTAGGAACTGCTATTACATTCTTGCGTAGCTTTGTCACTGCTTGATACTTGACGCATGTTTAAAATACCTTATTATAAGTAAGTAAGTAACTAGTAGTTATAAGTAAGTAAGTAAGTAATAGGTGGTAGTTTGTTAATTTTAAGTACATTTATTGAATGTTAAGTGATTTTCACCCGTATTCACAAACGTTACTATGAGATCTCATAGTGCGCTCGAACGCACAGTGTCCATTCCACCAATCAGATGACTGTATCAGGTCAATTTACAATGATCTGATTGGTGGAACCTACACTATGCGTTCGAGCGCCCTGTGAGACCTCATAGTAACGTTTGTGAATACGGCCGTAAGTAGAACTTAATACTTATATGTATACATGAACCTATCTGATCGTCAAGTAAGTTCAATATTTTTATAACTTATAATGGCAACAATCTCAGACCTAGGCGCGTTTGGAACCCTGATAACTTTGGTTTTAAGTTTACGTAATTAATAAATTATCATCCATCTTACAAATTCAACAACTGCCCATCAAAAAGTGTGCAATGGTATTCAATTTCAATGAATAATTTGACTTTGACTTTGACTTAGCAGCGGTCTATGGCGGTCACTCCAGCGCGAGCGTAAAAGAGCCTTTAATGTTTTCATTCATAGCATGCCGCATTGTCGCATGTTGTTGTTTTTTTTTTTTTTTTTCTTCTGTCTCGTCTGGCTTTTACAATGATTAGCCAATGTCAAGTTTGTAGTTATTTGTAACAAGTTAGCTAAACTATACAAGTATGGACCCCGTCTGTGCCGGCGCTCACCGACATACGCACGGCACCCCCTTAGAGCGCTTTCCAGTCAGTTTTAACAAAAAAAAACACTCCAAAAAGTCACAACACGCGCGCTAGCAAACGCCACCACAGACGAAGTCCCATGTTGTTGTTGCGCTGTAAAACCGTTTTAATTAAGTACCTAATGTTTTCATCTGTAGCATGCCGCAATGTCACATGTTGTAGTTGCACCGTAAAACAGCCTTAATTAATGTTTTCATTTGTATCATGCCACTATGTTGCATATTGTTGTTGCTCCGTAAAATAGTCTTAAACACGGATTAACTTAACATAAATGAAAGTTAAAGCTATGCCATAGAATGAATAAATAAGTAAATAATAGGTACCTATAATAACTAGGCCTACTACTTTTTATGCCAAGAATAAAAGTGTATCGTTCTGAAGTTGCTCTCCGTATAAAGTTACACATTTAACAGCCACACAGATTTAGAATAGTAAATAGGAGACGTTGATAACAAACTACCTTACAAAGTTGCAATATTTATATTCATTATAGAGCAAGTATTGCAAAAAGCAACCCGATCTCCTCTAGGGGAGGAGCTATCTCCTTTTACCAAAGTACTTGACCACGGGGCCTAAAAAAATTACGAAGGTGTTATTTATATGTCTATGTTTAGCTTCTTTTTACTATATTTTATTGCATGGTAGCGACGGATTGTATTTCGTCACAGTGTAAATAAAGTCTCCGCGTGCAATTTCAGACATACTAAAGATTTGAGTAGTTAATCGTTACTGGAGCTGGCTGGTAAGCTCAAAAAATAAATTAACGCTGGGCCAAACCCGTTTAATATAACAAAGTGTTTGTTAACTTGACAGCTTACTTAACTACCTCAGTTTACATTTAAGGCTGATGCCGTTGTTGGCTAGTATTCGAGAGGTCAAGGGTTCGATTCTGCGCACGCACCTCTAACTTTTAGTAGTTCTGTGCGTTTTAAGCAATTAAATATCACTTACTATAAAGGTGAAGAAAAACATCGTGAGCTAATTAACATGCTTGAGAGTTCGCTATAGTATTCTCAAAGGTGTGTGAAGTCTACCAATCCGCACTTGGCCAGCGTGGCAGACTATGGCCTAAACCCTTTTCGTTCTGAGAAGGGTTTAGGCCATAGTCTGCTCACCTGTGCTCAGTAGTGGGTGGGTGGTTGATCATGATGATGATATTTAGCGCGTAGACTTGTTATTACACAAGATAGCTCTTTAGAGTGTTGCTTGGTAAAATATCGCTTGAACATAACTTGTCTAACATATCAGTGCAAATCCTTTAACGGCATTTTATATTAGTTTTCAACTCTACCTCTTTAAGATTAGGATGACTTTTTCAATTTTATTATAAAAGTCGGGATCTCAGTCACCATGACTTTGCAGGATAGATCTTGTGAAAAGATTTGAGTATTTAATTCTATTGTTAGGTGAAATTATTTATCGAGAAGACTAACTTAGAAGGAGCCACTGTAATAATCGCTGAATCACATTTCTGAGTTGAAAAATATTAAAGACTAGATGATGCCCGCAGCTTCGCCCGCGTGGATTGGTCAGATCCCCTGCAGCATCAAGATTGAGGAGTTGGAATCCAATTTTTTTATGGAACAATGTCGCAAAGGTTCATTATCGATAAAAAAATGTGCAAATCGGTTCAGAAATCTCGGAGATATCAGTGTACATAGGTAGAAAAACACAAGTCCTCCATTTTTCAAAGTCAGTTAAGAAAGTAGCCTATGTTACTCTTTGGTTAATTCTCTACTTATCTGTGAGAGTCCCGTCAAAATAAGTTTAGCCATTCCGAAGAGTAGCCCGTTCAAACAGACACGACACTTCAATTTTATTTATTGGCATAGACACGTTTGAAATTTTCAAGTATTGAATTTTGACAACTTTAAAATACATCAGCTATTTGTACGAAAACAGACACATGGGTGCATTGAGCCTATCTAAAAATCAAATTTTTGTGGTCGTTTAAAAAAAACACAGTAACTAAACCTATATCGCTCACAGCGTAGACGTGAAATGTTATTATCTTTCGTAAGTTTGATGCTTAAAATCAGTCAAGGTGCTATAGAAAAGCCAACCTAATATTAGCAAATCTCGAGAAATATTTTTGGGATTATTCTACAAAGTCTACGGTTACTCTACCTAAACCTAACAAGTTGTATGGGAATGTATGGCTTTCTAGATCATCTTATTACGGACATTTCAATTGTATGGGGCTGGTATGGATTCATGCATTACGGGTCTAGTTTTTAATAACAATAGTTTGCCTTTTGGAGGATCCTTGAGTATCTAGGCGAAGTCCGGGAATCATGGTCACCCTATTTATGCCTTACGAGCTGTGTGCATACATTTCCTATGGCTATCTTGATTATCTTGTTACTGACACTTCAATTGCATGGAACTGATATGGATTCATGTACTGAAGGTCAATTATTTGGAATAAATAACAATTCGCATTTTTGGGACCCTCGTAGCTTTAGTTTTAAGTTACGTAATTAATTATCACAACTATATCGTACAAATTTAACAATTTCGACCATCAAAAGGAGTAAAATTTTACCTACTTTGAATAAATGATTTTGACTTTGACTTTGACTTTGGATAATCGGGGAGTATCCTACAAAGTCCGGGAAACATGGTCACCTTATGTGCCTAACAAGCTGTGTGGGAATGTATGGCTATCTCGATCGTCTCGTTACGGACACTTCAATGGGAAGGAACTGGTATGGACTCATGTACTGGGGGGGTTTACTTAATTATTATTTGCATTTTTAGTGTTCCGTACAAAAGGAAAAACGGAACCCTTATAGGATCACTTTGCTGTCTGTCTATCTGTCTCTCCGTCCGTCCGTCCGCCGTGTCTGTCAAGAAACCTATAGGATACTTCCCGTTGACCTAGAATCATGAAATTTGGTAGGTAGGTAGGTCTTACAGCACAAGTACAGGAATAAATCTGAAAACCGCGAATTTGTAGTCAGATCATTAAAAAAAAAATTAAAATGTGTTTTAATTTGTGTGAGGGCTTGGATTAGAAAATGAACTTTTCTATAGTTTTCCTTTCGTTTACATATCTTTACATATAAGGACAGACTGACAGACTCACATATCAACGGGAAACTTAAGATTTTGTAAGTTTTCCAGAGGGCTTTTTTCTATAACGTAGGTTCCAACAAAGAAATGACTTTCAGCAATGCCAATCGACGCGAGGCTGGACTCCTGAAAGCTCTTTCTGGAATTCCCTAAACCAGGGTGGCTCAGCTAGTTCAAAAATTCAAAATTCAAAATCTTTTTATTCAATTAGACTTTTACAAGTACTTTTGAACCGTCAAAAGCATCTACCACTGGTTCGGAATGCCTTTCCTACCGAGAAGAACCAGCAAGAAACTCGGCTAGTTGATCGATTCGAGAACATGACAACCTACTAAGTAGTTGATTGAGAACCCCTAGGTAGATTGAAAGGTTCTTGTGCAGTTATTTTCTCTCATGGTATCTGGTGAACAATGTATTATAACATGTATAATGTATACAATATACATGGATATTTTTATTTTATTGAAACCCTTCAAGACTTTCCTATTACATATGTCTTCGTGGATTTTTTCATCAGCTGCTTTACAAAATATGTGAATGCATTTTTTGCGTACTCCTTTTCATCCAGTTAAATCCATTCATGTATTATTCAATACAACTATTATTCCATTCATGTATTCAGTAATTTAAACTCTTTATTCACGTTTTGAACTCAAAATGTAGTTCAACTACAGCTATACAAGGAGCAGATTAGGTAATGAAATTCATTCCAAAAAGTTCACCGAATTTTGTAAGAGTTCTATATTGCCACCTCAATTTGCAGGGCTTAAAAAATTATGATAGTTTGTAACATTATCAGCATGGTTTTATTTTGGCATGACAGTCAAACACTGGGCAATGGTCCATACGATTTCAGACATTCGAGAGTACCTACCTATACGAACTCTAAGATTATTGTCCATCCATCCATTTTAAGCTCCATCTTAGGCTGCGTCATCATTTGCCTGCCATATACCTACTTAAATTTACAAAAAAATTGTTCCTCTTTACCGAGGAGTTTTCAAGACCTCCTGTTCCGAAAACCCATCACCCTGTTATTTATTCTTTCTGCGTCTTTTCCTTTTGCGAGAAAGTGGTCATTTAGGGCAATCAATGCTTCCGAAATTGGCCAGTGTTTTTAGCAAAAAATCGGTCAAGTGCGAGTCAGAGTCGCACACGAAACATTCCGTACCATCGTATAAGATATAATACAATAAAACGCTTACAATTTGAAGAAAGAACTCTCCATATTTGCTCTTAGATGTCTCAACAAAAGTACTGTTTACCGTATATCACACTAATATTATAAAGCCGAAAGTTTGTATGTGTGTGTGTGTGTGTGTGTGTGTGTGTGTGTGTGTGTGTATATGTTTGTTACTCTTTCACGCAAAAACTACTGGACGGATTGGGCTGAAATTTAGAATGGAGATAGATTATACCGATTAGCACATAGGCTACTTTTTATCCCGGAAAATCAAAGAGTTCCCACGGGAATTTTAAAAAACCTACATCCACGCGAACGAAGTCGCGGGCATCAGCTAGTAAATATATACTTTTATTTTTTTTTGCATGGCAGCCATTTTGAAATTCTCCAGCTTGGTTTTTAAATATTTGTTGTTATAGCGGCAATAGAAATACATAATCTGTGAAACAACACTCTACCTATTACGATTCATGAGATATAGCCCGCTGACAGATAGACGGACAGACAAGCAAACGGGCGACGGAGGCTTAGTAATATCACAGGTAATAGGGTCCCCTTGCGTTGGCATCTTTCGGGTACGGAACCCTAAGAGCATAAAAGATCGAATTCGCGCCAGCGTGTAGCGGCGAATTTTCGCTAATTTTAACAAAATTGATTTAATCAACCGGTGGGGAATGATCTCATAAATAATGTGGTTTTGCATCGAACCCATGTTTTGGGACGGGTTACGAGAACCGCAGATTTTAATTTTCAAAATTCAAGGCCAGGGCAAAGAATAATAACTATTCTATTACCAACTAAGTACGATTTAAAGAAGCGACGCTCACTGCCCCACTTTTTACTCCACAATTTTTACAATCCCTTTCTCCTTACAAAGGTTATATTGTCATGTTGGTACCATGTAAGTTTGGTGAAGATTTGATGAACATTTTCGGATATAGAGGATGGAACTCCTCAAGGGGTATCAGCAAATCGATCGCAATCAGTATAATAACTTAATAATACTACTCAAACATAATACATAACGTATAATATACAATATATTTTCATTTCTTCCCGATTAGTAACAGGTTTCATTTCGATAAAAAAA
The DNA here is from genome assembly GCF_905333055.1 of Maniola jurtina. NCBI lineage: Eukaryota > Metazoa > Arthropoda > Insecta > Lepidoptera > Nymphalidae > Maniola > Maniola jurtina. The sequence continues at coordinate 11,791,389 of NC_060032.1, forward strand.
TTGGTGCCTACGCGTAATTTCGCAGGCAATTCAATACGGAATTCATCGTATTCAGAACATTTCACGAGGAATGTTTAGAAGTAGGTAGATTCTAATAGGTATAACACATTCATACTTATATTTTGTCTATGGAATAGGTAGGCTCCCTGTGCGAAGCCGTGGTGTCGCCGACCCACGACAGATTAGGGCTATAATAGTCCAATACGCTGGCCAATAGGGCCAATAGGGTTTAAAATTACTAGTTTTTCGTAGGTTGAAACTTGTTTATTTCTCCCTCGAATCTTTTTAACCCCCGACCCGAAAAGAGGGGTGTTATAAGTTTGTATCTGTGTATCCGTGTATCTGTCCGTGGCATCGTAGCTCCTAAACTAATGAACCAATTTGAATTTAGTTTTTTTTGTTTGAAACGTGGTTTGATCGAGAGTGTTTTTAGCTATAATCCAAGAAAATCGGTTCAGCTGTTTGAAAGTTATCAGCTCTTTTCTAGTTACTGTAACCTTCACTTGTCGGGGGTGTCATAAATTTTTAATTTACACTTGTGACAATTGTATCTAAAGTCTAAACCAATTTTTTTCTTATTTGCTTAGGCTTTAAAATGCATAAACTGTTTATTAAAAAGTACTAAAAAGCCAGCAAATAGGAGGCCGAAGCAACTTAACTATCACCGCACAGTCCTTAAATACATAAAGTTTATTTTAAAACAAAAAGTGAATGGCTCAATACAAATTATTTGTGTCACGACCACACAGAGACAATAGGTTGGTAGTGCTCGCCTATTTCAGTGCCCTGCAAATGCAATGGATTCAAATGTGCCTAGATATTAATTATTTGGAGTAGAGTGGAACCAGTCTTAGGACCAGTCCGGCAAGCGACTTGTCAGTGACTAGCTATGACTAGTGTTGCAAATAGCTCGCTTACTCAATAAGAAACTATGGGGGCGCACTCGCAACTAATTTGAACTCGATATGACTTGCAGTCTTGCAGTAACGCCTCATTCGTACGAGAGCTTTTTTAACGTCCGTTAAAAAGCGTTCAAATAGAACAAATGCATTCCCAAGTATCTGTTCACACGTCAACGCTTTTTTAACGCGCACTTTGCATTTTCAGCGCAAATCCGAGTTTTAACGCAACGCTTTTTTAACGCGAATTAGGGCTAAGTCCTACTTATCAAAGATTATGTTGACATCTGAGACACAAAGTGTAAATTTTGATCCCCGGCACACTTGGTGGGATGCTTTGTATCAACACAAAAAATACTTAACTGCCATTTTGTATGGCAATCCCCTTAATGGATGCCAACGGGATCCTGTTACTAAGCTTTGCTCTCCGTCCGTCCGTCCGTCGGTCTGTCAGCGGGCTGTATCTCATGAACCGCAATAGGTAGAGAGTTGAAATTTTCACAGAATATGTATTTCTATTGCCGCTATAACAACAAATAATAAGATTTTCAATTACTTACTGCCATAAAAACGAAAAAAATCTAAAACGTGTAATTTTTGGTATGATGGTACGGAACCCTTCGTGTGCGACTCCGACTCGCGCTTGACCGTTTTTTTTCAACATTGTTTTAGTCTAACAATAGATAAAAATTGATGATTGTTTTTATCTTATTTTCGTCTAAATCAGCATTCCAATCAAATTTAATATTGCCAAAGTTCATGACATAAAAGTTATAAGAGCATTATGCAAAAATACTGAATCAAGTTTTAAAATGATGTCATCCTTATATAAAAACCCGAGTCGCCTCTTAGTAATCAATTTTATTTGGTCATAAAGAACTTTTTTTGGACTTTTATCACTGACCATGGTGGCTGCGACATAGGTAGGTAGATAATTAAAAATTTTACTATTGCAACTCTTGAAATTTTAAATTTGTTGGATCCTACAGCTTACTGGTTATAAAAAAAACTATTTTTATTCAAATACTATTATATATTATAATATTTTATTATATTATAATATTTTATTCAAATAAGTTTGCAGAAACTTTTTTTTAAATGAAATGTTAAATAATTTGTCCATATAAAAGTATATTTCTTGGTTGTTCTACGCATAAATGAGGAAATGCTTAGAATACCGATGTAAGCTACCGACGAGTTACAAAGCTTAGTTTCTACTAGTTAGTTTGCTACTATTATCCTGGAAAATCATAGAGTTATAAATTCCTAATCCTCGCGGATGAAGTCGCGGGCATCAACTAGTTGGTTTATAATATATTCTTACCCATATCTTCTTATGATAGAATAAGGGTTTGATCTAACTACTTATTTTTCACTTTTTTTTTAACTTTTTCGTTTTTGCTTAGTAAACTCAACGAAAACATTTCTAATACTAAATTGGTATTTTGATTACCAAGTTAATTGGATTGTTATCAAATATTACGTATAGTTATGAAAAAATGAAGTCAAGTTAATCACGATCTATAAATCGCTCACGATTTAGAGATAATAACTGGCTACAAAAAGTTCTCAGAACTTTCAAATAAACAGGAAAAGGAAATGTGGATCATAAAAAACACCGGTCAAGTGTACCGGTAGTTACCTATAGTACCTCCTGGTCGAAAGAGGGTTCTGTGTTTATCTAAAACTGACTGACCCACTCCGGTTTTGCTCGAGTAGAAAATTTAAAAATCGGTGAGGGGTTAGTACTTTCCAAAAATCCTGAACAACGTATTTCCTCATTGAGTTGAAAAATGAGGGGGTTTTTAAAAGACTTTCATCTCCTATTAATTAACTCTCTTGGGGGTGATACTGAAAATCCTGAAACATTTACCTACTTCTTCATTTGAATGAAGCTCAAATACGTACCCCCCATCGCTGGTTCATTACTTACTAAGAAGATGAAGAACTCTCAGGGGTGCAGTTTTTGTCCGATGTGTTTCATAGATAGATAATATAGGTAATTTGAAAAATGACAGACTTTCATACAAACTTTTATCCCCTATTAACCTTCTTAGGGGTGAAATTTCCAAAAACCCTTTTTTAATGTGCACTTACGTCATAAAATCATTTTTAATTTCTAATTCGATCAGTTTAGGCTGTGCCTCAGAATAGATACATAGGTACATTGATAAATCATAGTCAGATTTTCAATTTTCTTTAAAATACTTCTAGTATTTAACGTAACCTTATTTTTTTTTCGTAATCTTTTAGTAATTTTTTTGTTTAGGTTTTAAGTTCAGTTAATGAAGATCCGTACCCAGCGTGGTGGGCTATGGGATAAACCCTTGTCACTCCTCAGACCCGTGCCCATAGATGGCCGGACCATGGGTTGAAATGACGATGATGTTGCTCAGGTGTCTCTTTTAACCCCCGACCCAAAAAGAGGGGTGTTATAAATTTGACGTGTATATCTATGTACCTGTGTATCTGTGTATCTGTCTGTGGCATCGTAGCTCCTAAACTAATGAACCGATCTTAATTTAGTTTTTTTTTGTTTGCAAGGTGGCTTGATCGAGAGTGTTCTTAGCTATAATCCAAGAAAATCGGTTCAGCCGTTTGAAAGTTATCAGCTCTTTTCTAGTTACTGTAACCTTCACTTGTCGGGCGTGTTATTAATTTTAATTTACACACTTGTGTTGAAAAATAAGAGTGCACTCAGTGTTAAGTAATGTTAACTACATATTGAGCTTGTTACATGTAAAACAATAAGAACCTGCGTCCTACCGAACATCAGGCATTGAGACAGACGCAAAAAGTGAAAGCGGTCACAGCCAAAAATGTACCGAGGAGGTCGTTTACAATTACGTCATATTACCACCTACATGTGCACCTTATGCGATCAAATAACTCCTATTTTCAATCGCATTGAGCTCAAATTCCTTTCATCGTCTTCTTTAACCTTGGGTGATGTATGGACTTCAAGTATAAGGTAACTACTTACTTAAAGATTCGAGTCGTTTTGACGTAAGTTTTTAAAACAGAAGCCTGTTTGGTTAGTAGGTAGGCAATTATTTTTTATTTTAACGTGTACCCTTTTTAGCTATTCATTGACTCACTTCATACTAATTGTAAGTAAATAGGAAAAAGGTTTTTTAGTAGTTTTCCTTGATTGAATATCAATATAAAAGATTTAAATCAAAAATGCAACCGTCTTGTCTGATTTTTGTGATTTTGCTCTTATATCAATAATGTGAATTTAAAATAAACAATTGAAATTAAATACCTACCTATATAATAAAAATTTTCTTTTGCCATTTAGTTCAAGAAAATGATAACAGATGGCGCTGTTAATTTAGACATAAAACAACATTGCTCTTCGAAGACTCATTTCCGAATATGACTTCGGCTCTTACAGCTGTGGGGCGTAAAATATTGTATTTTCGATAGGAAAATGATCTTCATAATCATACCCAAATTCGGAGGGTACGCCACGTACGGGTTTAGTACCTACTTAGTCGATTATTATTTTTGCATAGGTACTTTTAAACTATCAAACTTCAAGGGCGTCTGGCAGGGGGTTGCCACGATACTAAGTTACTAGCAATGCATGACGTGATTTCTAATACTATTCCGAAGAAAATAAATAAAAAATTACACTTTATAAGTACATTGACGTAAGATTTTTCTCACCATTACCTAATATCACAGCTATTAACTCCCAAAGCCACTATGATAAACTTCATAGTCGCTGATCATTACTCCAGTGTTAGGGACAATACGCAGAGAAACTTTCAGCTTTTATAAAATAACGAAGCTCTCTCTCTATTAGATCCGTTTAAATATCTATTTGACTAAAGATTACTCTACGTTTTGTTAAAGAACCGAAGTTGTTATATATTTTCGTGCGGGACCATTCCATTAACACATGTCAAGCCGTAGGATGTGGACTGTGGTGTTAGCAAGCGCCTCCACACTGTCGACGTGTTAATTTAATATACCTGTATTACTGGTTGCAGTTTTTCATACTAATAACGTAAATACCATGTGTCTTAAAGCTATGCATATAAGGGCGAAAATCAAACGAACTTACGGTCCATTGTGACATTTATATAAAGGCAGGTTTACAAGATATACAAGGAACCAAAAGCTTAATTTGCTATAATCAGCTAAACCAACGAAATATCTGTATGGTACGCAGCACCACACAAAATCCAACACCACTCGACGCGCGTTTCGCCCCGACACCGGAGCATCCTCAGGAGATGTAGATTTTACAATGTCTAATTACAAAGTCAAATTAAGCTTTTGGTTCCTTGTATATCATGGACTTCCGCAAAATAACGCCTGCTTCTATACTACATTACAAGATATGTTAAGAGTTCTTACAAAATAAGCTTGATCAAATTCTAGAAAGACACATCTTAGTTTTGAAGAATGATAAATCGATGATACGGCATTGCCGCTAGCGTGATAACCAGCCAGATTTTAATGCTGTTAAGTATGATACAAGATTTTATCTTCATCATGGCCATATACTCTCGCACCTCCACCTTGCATTCCAGGATATCAGGTATTTTGAACTGACGTCTCCGCTCCGCTCGTCTCCACTTCAGTCAAACCCTACCCAGTGTACACTTCTCCTTACTTACTCGTAAATACACCTCGCTAAGTTCATAAATGGTATTGCTGTTATGATACAAGTTTTTATCTCCATCGCAGCCATAAACTGCCGCGCCTCCGCTTTGGATTCCAGGATTTCAGATTATTGTTAAATGGTTATGAGTAAAAACGAAAACCAGTTGCCGAAACTTGTATAATGCGTATTTCGTCATCTTCATGTTGCAAACATCTTTGTAAAAATCTACAAACATCTTTTTTTTTCTCTCTCGTCTGGCTTTACAAAGATTAGCCAATGTCAAGTTTGTAGTTATTTGTAACAAGTTAGTTAAACAACAAGTATGGACCCCGTCTGTGCCGGCGCTCGCCGACACACGCACGGCACCCCCTTAGAGCGCTTTCCAGTCAGTTTTAACAAAAAAAAACACGCCAAAAGGGCAGAGCACGCCCGCCAGCTAACACCAACACAGACGAAGTCCACAAACATCTTTGTAAAATCTATAAACCAGTGAACGACAAAGCATAGAAACATTCCGGTGCTCCATATTTAGCGAAACGAAATCTCTACCGTTGTGGGCGGTGCATGATATCGAATTCATTTCGATTGTAAAACATACTCTACGCACATTTCACTATTGTAGGCTTGCGTATTGACGGATTTTGACTATACAAATGGATTACATCTGCAGATTCTTTACCTTTATATCATGTTTTCGGAAACCAATTAATTTTATTAATCTATGTATGTAATCGACCGAATATTTAAATAAGGCATGTAAGCAAAAAACATAAGCGCAAAAACTTCCTTAGCCAAGTTCAACGCCCCAAGATATCGCAAAACGCCATTCCTGGCAATAAATTTGGATTTTAATGCGCCCCACACGACAGTTTGAGATTTGCAAAGTTCAATATTCGAGAGCTTATTCGACGTGCTTTCAAGTTTCAACGTTTAATTTGTACCAGACCAGCTTTTGCACCTATATTTATGTAATACCTAATACTACTTTTATCCAGCTTTTTTCATTACCCCCTAATTGACTGGGCTCAATTGGTTTTAAATTCTACTTCCACTCTTACTCTGCGGGTATTCTACTTACTCTGCGGCTACGGGCGCCTACTCTGTGGGTGTTCGGGGACTGCAGCACCCACGAGAGGTACATAGTGGGTGCGGGGTAATACAATTTCACATTTTTTTAGCTCGACACAAAGTTCGATATATACACACCTTTTGATACACATCTTTTTAACAGATAACTCAAAATTTAAAAGATCCCGACACAAAAACCTCTATAAGAAAACTAGAAGAGAGCTAATAACTTTTAAACAGCTGAACCGATTTTCTTCGATTATAGCTAAGAACACTCTCGATCAAGCCAAGCCACCTTTCAAACAAAAAAATTACTTAAATTAAAATCGGTTCATTCGTTTAGGAGCTACGATGCCACAGACAGATACACACGTCAAACTTATAACACCCCTCTTTTTGGGCCGGGGGGTTAGAAACAAAAGACACTTTGCAATGAGCATGACATTTAGCGAGAAAGGATAATCTCGAGTGATCTCGACAAGGACGTCGCCGGTCGCCCACCGCTTTAGCCTTTCGCATATCTGCTCATGTGATTTCGCTGTATCCACACGAATTAATCAATTATCTACCTAAGGCTCTTTACGCACTATATCTGATACTCGGAGAATTCTGATCCGAAGCAGCCTAAAAGTCATAGCATTAGGTACTATTTGCATGAGGGGTTGCGCACTAGATCAGAATTTCGTTTTACAGACAAGGAAATCCTAATCGAATGCAAAGCCCCCACCAGACCAGAGAAAATTATTTTCAGAAATTATAAATTCCCATATTACTCCAGCTGGTAGGTAATCGAACCAGGGTCTTCCCAGTAAGCTTATTGCGCTAGGGAGGTCCTTAACGAGCGACGTCTACGTTATAAAGAAAACCTCCGTGAAGGGTTTTCCGCGAAAACCTGAAGATCCTAGTCGATTTAAGGAATTCATCGTTTAGATGGGACCGTACAATTCTAATTTATGATCCATTCATTCCCCCATCATCATTTGAAACCTAGTTGCTATTATAAAAATCTCATAAGTGAAAAAAATCTGTTGTCAGTTTATAAAACATGTCTAGAACAAGCAAAATGAAGAGATAATTCCGCGGGTATTAATTTGCAAGTTGGTACTTACCCATGGTGTGCAATTTAAAAAATAAGTTATAATAAGACGGCTTAGATGTAACGCAGACGACCGTTTTTTGTATGAAATCGAGTTTTTGTATCCCACAAAGTCTAGACGACGAGAAGTATTATCCGATTTTACACCGATTCATCGGGTGTTGTGATTCAGCGCATTTTAACTCGATTTTTTGAAATGTCTGTCTAAAATCTTATCAGGTCATATTTTACCTACTAAGTTTTATAGGACTGATTTTTTTAGGGTGCTCGGTAAAGATGGTCTCACGTATGTAGCGCGTGCGATGCAACGTCCTTTTGGTAACACTATATGTATAGAATAATTATTGATCAACGTAGTTAGTTACCTATTGCCTGTAGGAATTTGAAGAACACATAATATGGTGTGAAATATCGTACGAAGATCCCTTCCTTCATACACCATTATACGCCGAATGGTCATCGAAGGTCGACGAGTTTTGCGCTTGTCTTGAATTTTATCGGTTTTATTACATCTTTTTTATTTTTTATTTAGAGAACATAGCCGTAAAGACATTATAGGTTACTGATGAAAAATTGGCAAATACGAGCTTTATTCCGGTGAGGTGTGGAAAATGTCTAGCATCCGAGTTTCATCGGCCTTCTGCGGTGGGTCTTAGATGAGTTAATGGCCCATGTCATTACGTTGTACCAACGCGTGCAGAAAAATAATGATTGTAGATGTTATCAGTACAATTCTTTAATGATATGTATTTAAATATTAATGTCGTTATTATATTTTGTAATTATTATTATTGGCTGTTGGGCATCAGGCGATTTGATTAAGTTAATTTGAAAAAGAAAGGAAAACTGGCGTTTGCTGGCAATGGATGGCGTTTGATGACCTCCTTGGCAAAGTGGTAACCGCTCTGGTCTTATAATTGGAAGGCTTTGGGTTCAATTACCGACAGGGCTACGCGACAGACACAGGAAAAGAAACAGTGACAGCCGTTTAAGATGTCGGTATCATTTTTCCCAAATATGCTGGGTATTATATCCGATTTAAACAATTCTATATTGCTTGCTTTAAAACTGGATTGGTCTGCGCTACGCTCCAACAGGTGAATGCTTAATCTAAGGCGAAGGAAAACATCGTGAGGAAACCTACATGCCTGAGAGTTCCCCATAATGTTCTCAAAAGAGACCTGTTCTCAGTAGCATTCAGCGATGAATTTATGGTGATGATGATAATGAATACATTATTTGCGTAAAAAAAAGAAAATCTGTGCTTTGTGATATAAAAGACCTCATTATCAAATACAATGCAACGTGCATTATGCCAAGAAAGTAGAAAACAATCCCACGATACAAGAATCGCGTCAGATTTTTTTGTCGAACGCTCTTTCCATAGACATAATAATTATAATAGTACTATTTTAAATTACGCTAAAAGTGGCGATAACTTAAGGAAACTCTAACTTTTCAGAGTTAATTATCTGCCTTTTACAGACGCACAGACGGACGGATAGCGGAGGCTTATTAATAAGGCCTCGAAGCTTTAGTTTTAAGTTACGTAATTAATTATCACCACTATATCGTACAAATTTAACAATTTCGACCATCAAAAGGAGTACAATTGTACCTACTTTGAATAAATGATTTTGACTTTGACTTTGGCCCCGCTGGCAGCCTTTGGGTACGGAACTATAAGAACATCTCTGAAACATCGGCAGTCCCATCAGTGCATTAAAATAATTATTTTATTAAAAAAGTAATAAATAAACTTAATTAGATTTTTTTCTTTTCAGATCTACGATGGCGCTACTATGGTGCATTTTGTGTTGTGCGCTGTCGCTTGCGCGCGCGCAGTCCAACTACGGCTCGCAGGCCAACAACATCGAGTACACGGGGGATGTCGACAAACTGCCAGAACAAACGGTGCTAGATGGCAAGGTTAGTTTTTTTTAAAGAATATTAGCCATGTTTATCATAACTAATATTCCCGTTTCTCCTCCAACTAAGAGTAAAGCTTGTGCTATGCCTCTAACGGTGGAACCGGCTTCAAAACTGTTGAAGATGGCTTAAAAATACAAATCACAACATGATATAATAGTCCAGAAGGGAACCTACAATCATTTAGATTCCTTACCTCTATTGAGTTTTAACGGTTAAATTATTACGATGTTTTCTCACGAGCTTACGGCTGATGTAAGGATAGAATTAAAATAATTCACGCTATAAAAAGCTGTAACAATGAAAAAGTGAAATTCTTCGCTTAATAAACAAGCCATAAACAATACTGACTACATTCTAAAAAATAATTAGCTTACTCGCATGTTGCCATCAAAATGTTTGTTTGGCCTTTTTGTGATGTGCCCAGTGATAAATTATTTTTCTTACTTTCTAATAGGTAATGTAACCAACTCACTCCGAATAGGTCTAACTACACTGGTGCACCTTCAACTTGCGTAAGATGCAAGCGCTAACTACACAGGCGAATGCCTGTGCGCATACCTCATGTTCGCTGGCAATAGCGCATGCATCAAACCCTGTAGTTCACGCAATAACGTACGCACTGTCTTGCATATTCTTCCTCGTTTATGGTGCACACACAACAAGCGCAACTTTAGTATAAAAACTAGCTGATGCCCGCAGCTTCGCCCGCGTGGATTGGTCAGATCCCCTGCAGCATCAGGATTGAGGAGTTGGAATCCCAATTTTTTATGAAACAATGTCGCAAAGTTCCTCTATCGCTTAAAAAAGAAATGACGCAAATCGGTTCAGAAATCTCAGAGATTTCGGTGTACATAGGTAGAAAAACACAACTCCCTTCTTGAAAGTCGGTTAAAAAAGTAGCCTATGTTAACCCTGGTCAATCCTCTACTTGTATGTGAAAATCCCGTTAAAATCGGTTCAGCCGTTCCGAAGATTAGCCTTTTCAAACAGACAGACAGACAGACAGACAGACAAAAAATTTAAAAACGTGTGATTCAGTTATGGTATCGTTGAAATAACCATATGACCCTAGTATGTGGTAGTTATTTCGAAATTACAGACAGACACTCCAATTTTATTTATTAGTATTAGTATAGACTAGCTGATGCCCGCAGCTTCGCCCGCGTAGATTGGTCAGATCCCCTGCAGCATCAGGATTGAGGAGTTGGACTCCAAATTTTTTATGAAACAATGTCGCAAAGTTCCTCTATCGATTAAAAAAGAAATGACGCAAATCAGTTCAGAAATCTCGGAGATTTCGGTGTACATAGGTAGAAAAACACAACTCCCTTATTGAAAGTCGGTTAAAAAAGTAGCCTATGTTACGCCCTGGTCAATCCTCTACTTGCCTGTGAAAGTCCCGTCAAAATCGGTTCAGCCGTTCCAAAGATTAGCCTTTTCAAACAGACAGACAGACAGACAGACAGACAGACAGACAAAAATTTTAAAAACGTGTGATTCAGTTATGGTATCGTTCAAATAACCATATGACCCTAATATGTGGTAGTTATTTCGAAATTACAGATAGACACTCCAATTTTATTTATTAGTATTAGTATAGATTAATTATAAATGCAGATCCATGCGCACATACTATCAAGTATATACTATCAAGTACCTCTTTGGTGTGGTAGGTACATAGAAGAGGTGAAGAACATAATATTAGAGCCTGATACTTGCCTCCGTGGTATTTGTTTCTTTTATAAATCAGGTACCTATGGCTCTAATTATTATTATTTGTTATGAGTCACATCCGTGCCAAGTCCACGTTAAAATTGATTACTTTTAACTTTCGGGACGAGAACTGCGGTACCTACTTTCAAGCGTGGTGGACTTGTTACATAGGAACAAACAAAAGTTGCGAGTACTGGACATGTTACAGTTTACCAATAAGGTAATTATTGACTACAACATAGTATTCACAATGTTTACAGCGCATTGTGGTGGATGTTTCAACGAGCTGATGGGGACGGCTATTATAGATAAAATCCCTGTAGGGCCGTGTGGGGTTCCATTTCACGATACGTCACGATTATTATCGAAAAAAAAAAGTTTTTGTATGGAGATTCTTACAATCAAAAAGTTTTTAGTAGTCTCTATATGAAATTCAAAACTATTTCGAAGTAAATTTTGAATCTCAAATTTTTCTATGGCTTCAAGCGACTCGCTAGCTGAAGCCTCTTATTTTTGAAAAATCCGACAAAATGTTATTTGCAGAAAATTTTGCTAAATCCTGCATGATCTGATATAAATTAGGAGATAGATATTAAGCATATTATATCTCTTGAAACAGGGTCTATTTTAATAAGAGAATCATTCATCGTTTAAAAAGTATGTTACGGGTTTTCTTGTTTTTCATTCCAATCCAATCCATCAGCCTGTATACGTCCACTGCTGGATATTGATCTTTTCAAGAAGAAGGTAGCGGGGAGCGGATGGATGAGAAACGCGGAGGTCCATGTTTGCTGGTACACACTTGAAAAGATTTTCACTCGCTAACCAAAATTTACTCTGTAAAAGTAGAACTCATAACTCGTAGATATTCGTAGAGCCTCTTTTAGTTGGTCACCATCTGCCCTTAATTTTATGACGTATGTAAATGGAAACGCGCAGCCGATGGCCGCTGCCGAAGGCCAATAATTAGCTGTATAGATTTATGGCAAGGCACGGCCACACGGCGCACCAACTAAATATAGAATACATTTTAAACATTTTTGGGCTCCGAGGCACAAGAGTGCAAGTTTGATTTATCACTCTTGGATTCCCATGGGCCGCGCAGTGATTCATTTCTAAAAATATATTGAGAGACCCTATGATTCAATGGGGAAAAATACTTAAAGAAAAAATTATACACATACCTGAGTTTGTTCTGGGCTTCTTCTCAGATCTGAGCGCGTTTGGAACACTCATTAGTATTACTTCATTACATTATCTTACAAATTCCACAAGTGACAATCATAAAGTATAGGATATATACTTTGATACCGTCCAACCGAAAACACTTTTCATTAGAAAGGCAATAATGCGGTTCTAAACCAATAAAACACTACATCAGAGGAAGCAGCCGCATCTTGTTATAGTGACAAGAGAATTAAGAAAGAAAAACACTACAACAATGCATTAGTCCCGCTAGTTACATAATATGTATAATTTTTTTTTTGTTGCAAGTCCATGGATGTGCTATTCTTTCAAGTCTTATCCACGCAAGCAAAGGAATAACGTTGATCATCTAATGCAATACTTAAAACCTTTTTTCGCAGGTGACTCAACTAGATGACCTGAGCCCGGTTATCTTCTTGAACAGAACACGAGCAACTCTCAATTGCGCTGCAGGATCCATGCAGGTAGTATTTTAAAGAAACACTCGTATATGCTTTCTAAACAGACGGCACTTAGCCAAGATAAAATGACAAGAGTATTAAATATTATATTACATCCTATTTTTCAGATCGAGCTGAAGTTCCACGAGAAATTCTACGGTATAGCGTACGCAGACTTCGATCGCCATTCAGCATGCCAGGTATCAGGCAAGGGTGCTACTTCCTACAAACTAGAATTGCCACTGAAGGGATGTGGCACCAAACAGGTAAGAGTTCAGCGCACAGCCTTAATTTTGACCTCTTTGATTTTCTGGAATAAAAAATAGCCTATGCCCGTCCTCGGGATATAAGCTAACCCTGTACCAAATTTCGTCAGAATCGGTGAAAAGGTAGCAGACAGACAGACAGACACACTTTCGCGTTTATGATATTAGTATGGATTACTGCTTTCTCTAAGTTGAATTAGGTGGCCATATCCAGGGGTATGGGCTTAAATGAAAATGCCATACCCTTTCCAGTTAGCCCGCTACCATCCTACACTGCATCTTCACTTACCACTAGGTGAGATCGCATTCAAAGGCTTGTATAGGAATAATTAAAAAACCTTACCTATCATTTCAGGACCCTCTCCGAGTGTTCACGAACAACATCGTGGTGCGATTCCACCCGGGCCTGGAGATGGATGGAGACGAGGTCATCACAATCGTCTGCCGCTACCCGCCGCCCAAGGTCGTCGCGGCGCCGAATCCATTCATCAACCCTGTGTGAGTTTGTACAGAGAACAGAACAGCGAAAAAACCGTGAACGTTGACACCCTTCTTGTGCACTATAATAATACCTCCCGCGCAGTTGACTTATTTTCATGGAGATTGGCCGCCGCCGTGGCGGGAATTCGTTCGGGAGTACAAAATATGTACAAGATAAATACATGTAAAAGCTAACTAGATAAATAAATACACTTACATACGTAAAATTAAATGAAACATACGTTACATAAATACATATTTGCACCGGGCGGAGGATTACCCCCGGCAGGGGAGACCGAACGACAGGGGGTCAGAGAAATCGGTGGACTATCCTAGCCGAGTCTAGCAAACATTGATTTCTGCTTCCTGTCAGTGAGCGAACTGCCACGGAACCCAGGTCGCCTCAGATTGTGAGGGAGGCTGACTGGGATCAACCCATTCGCAGATAATATGACGATTGGGATGGTTTCAGTGGACCCCATATGCCACATGTCAGTAGCCTCGTGAGTCAGATCGAGATTCTTCCGTTTTTTCTCCGTCTCAGCTCTCACGAAGTTCTAGGTACGGTATCATATGATATATACGGTATTGTTATTATTATTATATTCTGTCCTTAGGCCAGACCCAAGAGGGCCACTGCCAGCCCCACTAGCGGGCACCTCTATCCTGCTGATCATCTGTGCGATCCTGTTCCTCACGCTGCTGCTTCTGGGTCTTGGAGTGTCATACCTCTGTCTGAGGAGGAGGGCGCTGCCAGCTCCACGGCGACTTATCGATGATTCCTCTGCTTCTATCATTAGCAGAGAGAGCATTCAAGGTAAGATATTTAGAATCACAGGTTAAACAGAAGCTTTCCAGGACTCAATCACTACCCATATTATAGATGCAAAAGTGTGTTATTTGAGGGTTTGTTGATTTTTTATTGGTTTGCTGATTTGTCCGTCAATTAAGTCACAAAAGAGCAAGAGATCGACGTGATTTTTTGCATGAGTAGAGTAAAAAACCTGTAAAGCCTAAAGCTGTGCCGCCAAGTGATTTCGCGTTTTGATACGATACCGAGTAGAAACCGATAGAGGGATATGGGTTTAATAAAACGCCTCACCACTTTCAAGTTTCTCTACTTCTAATTTAGAATACATCATCACTTACCACTAGGTGACATTGCAGTCAAGACTATCTTGTAATAGAATTAAAAAAAAAATATTCATAAACCTATTTTTACTATTATAGAAGTAAAGATACCTCGAGCACATCCAGTTTATCCAGTAGCGGCAGAGAGCGCTAGTGTGGCCTCTGATACAATACCGTCTGACTACCCGTCCGAGACTCCGAGCGAAGCTGACCATGGTCATACCAACCAGGCGTTCATGATTGATGAATATCAAAGTGAGGGTGAGTGATAAGTGCTTAAAAATAAGTGTCTTCCCGCGCAGTTGAAGTAAAACATCTTTGACGGTGTAGCAGATAAAAGATGGCGGCCTTTAAACAGCTATTCTGTTTGGCAGCCATTTTATATACGAAAACATTTCAAAACAGAAATAATGTTCTTGGAACGTACGTCCGAAAAAGATTTGAGTTACTGTCAACGTCTCAAAAGAAGTTATACTTCAAAATAAAGGTTGCGAGCGCTGTATTTTTAAAGATGCCTAAAGAATACAGAGAATATTAGTCGAACAGAATAATTATGCTTTTGTTTAGTGCATTAATAGTTGAAATGCTTAGTTTTTATTTTAACTATTGCTTTTATACTAAATAGTAATATTATCTCTACTAAAATATAATGATTTACTAGCAAGAATTCTATATCTAAAATGAACATTATTAAAACAACATGTAATATTTTGTAACATTTATTAATTCTGAGACTTTATCATCATTCCTAACTACCATTCACTAACAGGTTACAACGAATCTCACGAAGCGAGTAACTCCCGTATGCACGCAGGCGTACCACCGGCGTTTGACGTGCGAGTGAGAGTGCAGCGACCGCCTGCACCTCCGTCTCCCATCTCTACCATAACCACCACTGAAGTTGATGGTGGAAGCATGAGGTACGTGAAGATTATTTTAAGTATTATTTAATGAGCTATGTTATTTCAATTACCATTAAACCTTAAGTATATTAGGGGACCTAGATGACGTCCTTGTGTAACCCCTAACATATTTTGTAGGTTCATCATTATTTTAATTTTATTGACTTACGACCGTGCTTCAGATTTCTCAACGCTTGTATCAGATTTGAGTAAAGACATAGATAGTGCACCTGTGTTTGAGCGCACTCTTGTGCACTATAATATCTCATGCGTACACGGCTATAGTATCAGCTGAAACTGGCCGCCGTTGTCGAAATCTTGTGAGGAAGGCATTATGTTTTAGATCCAGATGACATTGCGTAGCCCTTAAGGTAATTAGTGCATCGTAATTCTTATTATTAACTTTCATCTTATTATGCAGACAAACAACAATGCTAGAAGAGCACGAGCGGCAAGAATCAGTACGCACAGTTTCACCGGCAGCATTGCCTTTACCAGCGCGAGCAGCTCACGCCATACCACCTGAACGACCGCCACGACCGCCTGCACTTTACACTGAAGTCAACCGCGAAAGACAGGTATGTGAAGTTGATAGGCGAAAAGACTATCATAGATTCCGTAGTGTTATGTAGTTTGGTAGAGTCTATCAATAGCTCTTTACAAATCTTTATAGTGTTTAAAAATCGTTGTCTAATGAAAACGGAATTGCAATTAGGGTTGGAAAAAAAATTATTTTTATTAAACCTTGACTGGAACCACCAAAAAATTGTTTTTTTTTTTTTTTTAAATTTAAACATTTCTTTGAAACAAATCCAAATCTGATTGCAATTGTCTAAAGACAGCGAGGAAGATTTTGAAAATTTAACTACGTTATCAGAAGCATTGGTGAAAGTAAATTAATTTTGTGAATTGAGTACACACTTCTACTATTCTTATTGATTGCACAGTTGCTCTAACAATCACAAATAAACGTTACTAAATTGAAACTTATGGAGTGGTTCGAGTGATTCTTTCGAAGTTTTGTAACATTAATGTTTTTATCTAACTCAAGACTAAGATTGTATGTTTGTATGTTCACCTGTTTTGTGTGATAATCTTCTTTTATCTTTCACTTTGATTTCTTTAATAAGATTAATTAACAGTCATTTTTATAAGTATTTAAATTAACTAATTCAACAAAGTCGTCTGTTAAACACGTCATTCTATTAACATTGTCCATAATATGCACATCAAACAGGAATGGGCCCGTCGTCCACGTTCCATCGCCTCACTCAACACCGAGATGACGGACACCCACTCGGTCACCGAAGTCACCGATAGGTCGCACGCCAGAATGTTCCATATCAAGGTTTTACATTACACACTTCCCTGTGTTTTCATTAATTTCTTGTTTTGGTGACGGTTTTGCTTGATAGATAATTTGCAGATGCTGTTACGTAAGTTAAATCAGTTCCTTTATTGCTATTACCGTGCATATACATATTCGCCTTCACCACTCTTGAAATGTCTGGCATAATCTCGCTACAGCGCGTTGAGGCCAGAGATGCATGTGTGAACAAAAGTTCCGCGTCCCATTTCGTATCTCGTCTCGCCCTTCATTCGAATATGTGAATGCACTTTTAGAAAAAATAATATAAAAGCCACCTATCTTATAAATATCAAAATGTTAGTACCCACATATCGAAAATTCTTACATGGTGCCGAGTTAGATATAGTTGGATCAACTGATATGGTTGGGACTATAACTATAAAGGATTGCAGTTAAATCTTAAAGAGGTAGTAGATATAGAAAGTAAAATCATCCTTGTTAGCTATTTGCCTATAGTTGCTTAAGCTTAAACAGCTTACATCAAGACACACAGTCATGTGTCAAAGCCATTTATTTAATTACCAGTAATAGTTAAACTTAATTTAATGAAATTTTTCTTGGTCCAGAAACCTCCCCCACCGCCACCAATGATGACGGAGCGTCTTCAAACAGAGGAACATGAAACGCTCATGGAAAGCCTCGAGCCTATCTCAGATACACCCATCATGCCAGCACGGTGAGAAATAATAATTGATTTTATTGTTGGGTAAGATTTCTGTTAATTTACTTGAGACTGGTTTAAGCTAGACAACCATATAGAAAAATTTATTGGGCAAAGTCTGGTTTATAGTAGTTCATTGCCCAGAATTAGTGGAGATGATTAATCCATGCTAGATACGCTGAATCGAGAAAGGACCAAGGGACCAACAAGTATATTAAAAGTCTTTTAACGTTTCATTTAGTATGCGTCTTCATTTATCAGACCAAAATAATTAATTAGGCAGATAAAAAAGGAATAAGATGCCCTCAATGAAAATTTTATACTGAAAAAAATACTCGTAATTCTTGTTACAGAAAACCCGAAATAACTTCACACGTAGTAGACGACGTATTCCTCCGAACAATCACCGAAAAGAAGACAATCGAAGACATCGAGCGTCACAAACGTCTGGTGACCGAATACCGACAGGTGCCACCTCCACCGCCACAGTTTGACGTCACAATACGAAACCATACATTACCTGAAGCACAATGGGAGAACTTCTCCGATATAAGCAGTGCTTCAGGCATGACTCTTACACCGAAGATGGAAAGAGTTCCAATGTCACTGCCACCACATAAGTTTATTGGTAACTAAAAACGATTTAGTTTATTGATAGTAGGTGTACCTATAAGTCCTCAATGTAAATATTATCTCAATCAGTCATCCAATCGAATCTAATCTATCAGTCTTTAGCGGGTTTCAAGAGCGTGCCACCAACATTCATTTTTTCATTCATTCACCCACTCCAACCAGAAATCAGATCGAGTTTAAATAGAAAATGATTTTTTATAGTACAAAAGGGGTACCTATATTTTTCTACATACTTATCAAAACTAGACCCTATATTATTATCAACTGCCCAAATTACTGTGTCCCGATCTTTTCTTCCTTAGATTGCATGACTGGTATGTGATGTATGTTTTATATCGTCAATTTTTTTTAATTTCTTGGGTTACAATTTAATTGTTTCTTCAGAATTCATGTACCTACTTATTGTTTTTTCTCTTGTTTATATTTTGAATTACTTCTAATTCCACACAATTTTTTTGTAGGCAAAGGAGGTCCAGATCTATTTTCTCCTGAATTAATCAAGCAGACAGGCCAAGTGTACCAGCCATCAATGTCTGCTGACCTTCCGCTCCTGCCCGAGCTGCCGCCAGCGCGTAACCCCCTGTACAGAGAGGAGGATGATGAAGACGTGCCTGATCCAACACCAGCGCCACCTGTACCAGTCAACTGGAGTGTGCTGACCAGGGTGCTGAAGACTGAGGCACAAGATGAGGTACTTAAATGGTCTTTTAATGTCAATGACTTTCTAAGCAAGGACATCGCACTGGCGCGCATAACAAGGGACCAAGTAAGTGTGCTTATACTCGGTGTAAGCACACTTTCTTCATTAGTCGCATGTTGACTGCAAAGCTGTCAAGACGCCTAAATGCGCGATCAAAAAGTGCCAAAATAATACGTTAACGACGCAGAAAAGAGATGGTGTGACTTACCACCGGTAAGTTAATTTTATTTACGTAAGATAACATGCGAAAAAGTGTAAAATATTTAGTAAAACCATTGAAAACACTAGAAATATCTAAAATTATTTACAATGTTCCCATTCCTTTCTCTCACGCACATCGGAAAGAGACAGATGGAAGGGCGCGTCACGAATGTCGGAAAAACAAAACTGTGGAGTAGCTTTTTTTTGTTCAATGTAAAATCTATTGGCCATTATTGTATCACATTTATTTTATTACTAGCTGTGCCCGCGACTTCGTTCGCGTGGAATAGCTCTCAGCGCGCTTTATATAGCCACGGACGCTCAGGCGCGAGGCGTGTATCTGTACGTTAAAAATGTTCGCCGTGATTCTTTAAATTGACATAACTTTTTTATTTATGAACCGATTGACATGAAATAAATACTAAATGTTAAGTGAAGCTTACTACAATATATTAGTGACAACCGTATCTAAATCGAATAAGCCGTTTCTGATATTAGCGTGCACAAACACACAGACAAATAGACAAAAAAAAAATTAATTACAATTTCGGGTTCGGCATCGATAAAAAAAAAAGTAGCAGGGGTTGTTATTATTAACAACCCCTGCTACTTTTTTTTATATATTTCCATTGTACAGACACCACTTTTCTACAATTTTATTATATGTATAGATAGATCTTTTGACGACCTCCAGTGCGCAGTGGTAACGCGGTGGATTTGTATGACGAGGGTCCCGGGTTCGATTCCCGGCTGGGCCGATTGAGATTTTCTTAATTGGTTTAGGTCGGCTGGTGGGAGGCCTTTGGCCATCTTGATTCAAGGCCCATCTTGAATCCGCCATTTTGGTTTTATTTTTCAGCTCCCTGTCAATTGGATGAAGTTCTGAGTGACATTTGTTCGAGCACCCCCCACCTATCTTCAATACCCTGGCCGTGCTCCTCACCGAAATCCTCAATCATCAGCTCTATCCATATTTTTCCTCCGAATCATTTTTTGTCCTCTATACCATCGGTAAAAAAAAACATACAAAATTTTACAGAAGAGGTGATCAAATGAGTCAGTCAGTCAGTCAGTCAGTCAGTGAATCAGCACGAGCAGAATAGTATATAGTAGATATAGATATAGTATAATAGTTTCATATTTACAAAAACGAAAAATCTCTCAAAGAAATAACAAAAATTAATAGTGCTACACTACTCCATTCCATTTTTTGTTCAAGTTTGCTTCTAAAATCACCTTATTCAGCTTCGAGTACAATAATCGATTTACATTGCGGATTAATCACTGAGGTTAGTTTACAGGACTTGAATGTTAGCGGGAATGTATAAATGGAGCAGTTGAAGCTACATAGGGTGAATTTAAAAACGTGTGCCATGTTTGGGCTCTTGTGTTGTATGCCGTGATGTGTCCATGCTTAGAAAGTCATTGTTTAATGTTAATAATTCGTTAAAAACCACTAAGTGCCGGTTTCATCAATGTGGAGTGACGTTTAACCAAAAATAAATTGGGCGTTATGACAGTTTTTGTACTGAAAACCTGCGAAAATATTTCATTGCAAATCATGGATAAATTATTATCAGCGGCTTTTGGTTGCTTAAACTTTTTTCGTCTTACACAAATTTCGATTTTCAGATTATCTTGTTGGTAAAAAGCCTCTTGCCCACCAAGTACATTTACATCTAAGTACATTTCCTGTAGCTGTTATATAAACAAGCTGTTAATGTCAATGATAGACCGATAGACGCCCAATGATGGATAAAGGCTTCTTACAAGCCTTTCCACAGAACACAATCTTGTGTTCAACTGCTCCCATTTAGTCACTTGGGATTGTCCGTCCGCGAAAATTCTTCCAAAGCTAATGCATATTATTATGTCCATTTTTACCAGGTGCTCTCAGAAACCGAACGTTCATACCGACTCACCCGCGAGGAACGTCTCCGTTGGCGCGAGCTGATCACCCACGAGAGCACACTGCGTCGTGAACTGGCTCGCTCTTCCACTCGGGAAGACTTCACAAGAGTGGCGCACGACCACCGCTTTGCTCCGTTGTACGACCCGCCCAAATGGGAGGTCATTATACGCATACTGGCGCCGCCTCCAGATAAACCCAAGGTACGAGTCAGGTCTTACTGATGATTTTAAGCTTATTTTGAGGTTTAACGATATTTTATACTGTAGATAACTGGTACATACCACTATTATTTGGTGGTATTATTTGGTATACTATAATTTGGTGTTTTAAACTGCCGATTTTGGTGTTTTTAATCGTGGTATGTACCCGTTATCTATACTTATAATAAAATTCTAACTTGTACATTTACTTTACATATTGGTGGTTTTATAGATTTGACGTGCTCTTTCTGAATTTTTATTTTATCACCTCATATCTTTGCCGCTCGCTCCGCCATCTTGGAAAAATGGCGTCCAAAAACAATTTTTTGACGATAACTTCTTTCTGACTCATTTTACGATAAAAATGGCTATGTAACAATTAAGCTAGAGACAATTTCCTACAACTTGTGTAGTCACATTTTTTTGTAGATTCAATAGTTTTAGCGAACGAGCGCCACAAAGTCCACTCTAACACTCGTTTTGGCCAAATAACTCATTTCCACACCACCATGTGGTAGAGTGAGTGGTGCGGTTTTTTTATGGTATCTCCAGAAGACGGTAGTCACCTTCAATTTTAGCCAGCACTTCGTTCATAGAACTAACACTTCAGAATTCTGCTCGAGATAAGAGTAAATATACTGCAACGCTAACAACCGCTTTCTTAGATTTTTGTTTAAATTGTACAGAACCGCTACCGCAAGAAATCCGAGTGGGAATCCCGTTCGCGTCGCAGCTCCTTGCCAACGCTGTACGAATACGACAGCGACGCCACATCGCTGCGCGAGCCGCAGCGCTCCAGGCGGTCCTCCTACCGCAGCGACCACCATGACATGAGGTAATAACTGATGTTTTATGTATATGACGACCTCCGTGGCGCAATGGTGAGCGCAGTGGTCTTTTAAGTAGTAGGTTCCGGGTTCGATTTCCGGCAGGAGCAATTTGGGAATTCATAATTTCTAGATTTTTGTTTATTTTTTTATTTTTTCTGTTTATGATATTGTTCATTTTGTTTGGTTAAGAATTGTGTTTTTTTTATGTACTAAGATTATAATGGGGCTGACACATACATAGGTATAAAAAGACTTTAAATGAAAAAAATAAGGTTTAAACCTTACACAATCGCACTGCCGGTTTGGTCTGGTGGAAGGCTACGGCCGTAACTAGTTACCACCATACCGGCAAAGCCGTGCCACCAAGCGATCTAGCATTCCGATACGATGCCGTGTAGAAACCGATAAGGGGTAGGGATATGGGTTTAATAAAAAAAACTGCCATATCCCCAGAGTAATTAGATAACGCTAGAATACTTGATGAATTAAAAGTTTCATTGTAACATTTTCAGAATAAAAAAACATAAGATAATATGTCATTTTTTCTACTCCAGATCGATGTCAGAGATGATGGTAGACTACGCACGTGAACAAGCGGACACGCACTCGGAGGTGTCGGCGGGCACCTTGCTAGGACGATACTATGACGACGACAGTGATTCCGACCACCCTTACAACCAGAACCCGTAAGTAGATCATCGATGTCAGATGTGATAGAAGACTAGAGATAGAAGATATAATATAATAAGTATATAATATATTATAATATATAAGGGACTTCGTCTGTGTTAGCGTTTGCTGGCGCGCGTGCGGTGCCTTATGGAGTGTTTATTTTGTTATATGTGGCCGGTTTTTGTGTTTCACTGGTGTTTTTTGATGCTGGAACCATGTCGGAACTGAGTGGGAAACGCTCTAAGGGGGCGCCGCGTGTGTGTCGGCGAACGCCGGCACAGACGAAGTCCATACTTATATAGTTTCCCTAACTTGTAAATAACTACAAACTTGACATTGGCTAATCTTTGTGGCCAGACGAGAGGAAAAATATATATATAAGAGATAGAAGATAGATATAATAGATGATAGAAGACGCGAGAGCAAGCGGACATACCCTCGGAGGTGTTGGCGGGCACCTTACTTGGAAGATGCTATGACGACGAAAGTAAATGCGACTACCTTCAACCAGAATACCAAATAGTTAGTGCCATAGTGCCATGCCGTTCTTTCGTTGTCTCTGCCACTTATTTGACAAACGTTCAAACGGTCCTTCGAGTTCACAGAGGCGTTTTACTAGTTCATTTCCGCGATCAGCTGTTTGCAGGGTTGTTACATTGGAGTTTTAAACAAATTCTTCAAGCCCTCATATCTCCCACACTACGAGGCTCGTTTTTTTTTGTACATCTAAACATTGATTTTTAACCTCAGCTTCTCAGGATGCTACGGATATTATCTAACACCTTGTATTTCGTAGATCCTGGCGTCACTCCCTTCATCGGTCCGTGAGCCAACCGTCTCTTGCGCGTTCTGCGACTGAGTTGATGGAGAGTTGGACGGCACCCGAAGGCGATGTAACCCCTACACCCGGCCGCAGAATGAGAGGTAAGGAGTTCGATAGTAAAATTAAAAAAATGACAATACAAAATTAACATTGTTTTCGTCAACCCTTAGAAATTTCCAGTAACTCATTGCTGCGGGTCGTGACCTCTTTTCAGTAATCACATAATAATTGTAGAGTTTTTTTCATGGCTCTCAAATCCTTCCATAAACAACTCGATTGAGAAAAAGTACGGTCTTAACTTGATTACTCAATACTAATGTTGGCTTAACTGACACCGTTTTTAGAGTTTATTAAAGTTTTTCAAAGTTTTTAATTATGTTTTAAACTTTTTTTCCAATCCTGACTGTGTGGCTCGAAGGAAACGAAATAGCCTGATTCGGACCTTAAATTCGGTCAATCCCAAGTTTCTAGCTTAACCAGTTGCAACTAGCAATACTTATTTTATAGAAGTTTTTTGTATATTTGTCTGATTGTTTAATCTGTATTTCAGGTCCTCAAGGACTCACGACCTTCACATCATCCGAAGTGCGTACATTCCAAGCCTCAAGGGAATGGAGGGAATAAGACAAAATAAATAGTCAACAACTTAATCCGTAACTCGAACATTCTGGTTTTGTACAAAACAACCGCGATAATGAAATAATTAATGTTTAAAAATGAAGAGATAACAAGTGTAAATTAGAAATTTATAACACCCCCGATAAGTGAAGGTTACAGTAACTGGAAAAGAACTGATAACTTTCAAACGGCTGAACCGATTTTCTTGAATTTTAGCTAAGAACACTCTCGATCAAGCCACCTTTCAAATTAAAAAAAAAAAAAAACAAATTAAAATCGATTCATTAGTTTAGGAGCTACGATGCCAGACAGATATACAGATGCACACGTCAAACTTATAACACCACTCTTTTTGGGTCGGGGGTAAAAAAAGGTGCATTTACAAAATCGCGCGGGCCGGGCGGCGAGACCTAGACGCAAGATGGGAAGCAAGAAGTCTATTCACACATTTGTCTGCGATCTCATATTATCGCTCTCGCGTGTAGAGATTATGCGAATGAAATTATCAGCGAATGTCGAGACGGGGCGCGAAGACGAATACGTAAATGCACGGTTATACAATAAAAAGTGATATTTTCCACTGCCTATGTTGATAGGATGCCAGATAGTATAATGATTGTATGAATTTAATTTATACAGATTAGATGGTGTCAATTATGTATGAACTCAAAAGGCATAAAAAAACAGTTGTTCGACTAGAAAATGAAAGTTGGAGTGTTTTTGAGAATGTACTTAAAATCTTGTCATATTTTGTAAGTCCGTCCATTTTATTAGATACGTTTAAGACAAAATTAATAAAAACTTTTAAAAAGTGTTTTTAAAATTAAAAAAAACAAAAGTTATTTATGGACCACCTCCATAATACTGCAAGAAAAACTGGTACTTGTCCGGTTTTTTCTAATATCCTTGATATAAAAACCGGATAATTGCTAGCTTTTAAATGTCCAACGTTCAATGTGGCCTTTCATCGTTGGAAAATTTTAAACAAGGTTTCCTACGCCCATAGTAGAAACATAACGATGTTTTTAATAATTTGAAAATATGCATCATATTTTGTAAATGCATACAAAAGCAATACAAGACGAAAACAATTATTACCTTTACGTACCTAAATTACTACATAGTTTGAAGCTCTGGTACTTTTATTCACGCTATTAGCTGATTGGCACGATGTCCTGTCGTCGCGACGCGTTCAGTATGACCGGGGCTTTAGTTATTTTAAATAATACGTGTAAAATAAATGTGATAATTGCACATTCCCATAAGAAGCCATTATATTTCTTCCAATAATTTAGTATTAGTTTAGTATAAAATCTCCGAGTATATTTTGGGTATAAGGCGAAAATGTATGGCCAAGGTATGGCCGCAAGATAGGGCAAGAGCCGCCTTCGACGAAAATTCTGACGTCTCACGCATTTTCAATACATTTTGAAAACTCGGCGACTCTTTGTTTCGTCTTGTGGTATGGGATCCGCAAGATCTCGTTCATAAACATACCTATCTACATATTATAATTTTCATTGTAATGCCTTTAAATGCCTTTAAACTTTACCTAATGCCTTTAAACTAAGAACAGGAATGACTTTCCACCACATATTGTGACGTTTTAGCTGGAAAATTATATTATATTCAATATATTTTTAATATCGTGTTTTCAATAGATTTCAATATAAGAAAATTGTTTTAAGTACGTACACATCCATATTATTTTTCTTGCAAACCGTTGCTACCTATTTAATACTTTTCAAGTTACAGTTCACAGATAGGTAGATGTCATTGACAACCCTGTTCTTAGTTTGAACGATAGGTATTATTACAAAACTACCTACCTGTAAAAATATAGGTAAATAATATTGAAATATTTTTTTGCTTAGTACATGATCAAACTAACATTGTGCCAAAATTTAACGTTCGATATACTTACTATCACAAAAACTTGCTTACCTTTCTGAGCATAATAAATGCAAGAAAATATAATTTTATCTCAAAAATTTTATTACCTATTAATATACATTTTTTTTTCTTATACTGCCAGTGAAATGTCTTTTTATATTTAGTTGTAAATATTTTATGGAATGTAAAAACCTAGCGGCCGAGGCAAGGCGTGCAATTTATTTTTCTAATCTATTAAATTGTTTAAAACAATTTTGCGCGTGTGTTTTAAATCACCTTTGAATTTGCTAACAGGGAATTCATTAGGGGGACAAGCACGAAAGTATTTTTGGCTTAATGTTTGACACCCGTATTCACAATCATTACTATGAGGTCTCATAGTGCGCTCGAACGCACAGTGTCGGTTCCACCAATCAGATGACTGTGTCACGACATTTTACAATGATGTGATTGGTGGAACCTACACTATGCGTTTGAGCGCACTGTGAGACCTCATAGTAATGATTGTGAATACGGCCGTCAGTCTTCATAGTTAAGTTTGATGTC
The DNA here is from genome assembly GCF_905333055.1 of Maniola jurtina. Classification (NCBI taxonomy): domain Eukaryota; kingdom Metazoa; phylum Arthropoda; class Insecta; order Lepidoptera; family Nymphalidae; genus Maniola; species Maniola jurtina. The sequence goes on from NC_060032.1 coordinate 11,818,198, forward strand.
TTTTTCTGACGAATATTTTACGAATCAAATGTCTTGATGATGACTATTAAAAAAAATGAGAACGATAATACAACGATTAAATAAAAAATCTCTGTTATTATTCCGTGATTTGATACATTTTTATCTTGCCTCGATTGCTATGTGCAAGTGGGTATTTGGGCGAAGGGATGTTTTATAGTGCTCAATGTGAAAGCTGCTATAGATATTAATAAATAAAATAGTTCTTAATTATACAATAGTTTAACAGATAATAAATATGATACCGGTGAAGCCCACCAAGGCTTCTGACCATAACCAGACGCACTACAAAAATATGATTATTATTTACCCAAGTCAATATTTTTTATGTATGACTTTAAAAAAATCCGTAAAATTAAATTTATAATAGGTACGGAATCCATATTAACGGAATGTTAAAAATATATTAGTGGTGCTAAGGACAATAAAATATAATACGAGTAACAAAGCTATATTTACATACTGATAAATGAATTGTATTTTGATAAATTTTAATCAATATACGTGCCTTAACAATTTTATGGCGTTTTATTTTTATCACCCGGTATTTTTTTTCAGGCATCAGCTACTTTTTACCCGACTGCGGAAAAGCTAAAAGGAAGGGTAATGATTTTAGCAGTCCATGTATGTATGTGTGTACGTATGTTTGTATCCAAATTCTGTGTGTTCCACCGTTGTGTCTAAACTACTGGACCGATTTTGATGAATGAGGTGTCAATTGATTCGTTGTAAGGGTTCGGGTGACATAGGCTATTTTTTATACGAAAAAATTGACCTAACGGATGTTACTTAGAAAAAAAGGGGAGGTCTCAAAAAATTTTTTTGCTATTGTATCCAGTGGGATGTCAAATGAAAGAGGAGAAAATTTTGAACTCATAAATGTGTACAACAACATTAAAATATACCAAGCCACAAAAAAAACAATTTTACTCCAATATTTCAGCGTTTATTAAGACGATCGCAGTCGAGTTTTAGTTTTCAACTTTTTTAAGTCTCAATACCTCGAAAGTAAGGGAGCAGACTAAAATCTAAATGTTCGTACCTACCTATATCCACCTTACCTTGCCATTGTCTTACCTTATTATTTAAGAATATACCTACTAATTATGTTCAAACATACTGTGTATTACCTACCTATCTAAGAAAAAAATCCGACTACAACCTGCCTACTTTAAAACTACCTTCTACGGACGACCAGTTCATTAATTTAATAATAAATATCAATTAATACGAATACGAATATAATATTATTATTTATGATTTGAAGAATAAAATAGTTATGAACCATATTCGTCAGTAGTAGGTACTTAGTATTTATTAAAGTTTATGACTAACACTCAGTTAAAGTTAACACAATAATAACAAAGGTTAAATGAAAGTTAAGCATGAAATTTAAGAAGTTTATTTGCGACATTGGAAATGAGAGATATACAAAGAACAATCTTAAAATTGTAGCCCACAGACTCACAATAGTAATATTGATTTTAAAAAATAATAAATTCGACGATTTACTTCAAAAACTTCCAATTTTATTATACTAAGGTTATTTTCATGAAACGTTATTATTATGTTTCAAGATTCAACCGTAAATGTTAGATTAACCAGTTGAAATAGTCAACTGGGTAAACATTACTTTTAAATTTAAGTTTGACATTAATTTAATAAGCCCTGGGACCATCAAAATTAAATTAAGTAAGTACATCAATATTTTATTATATTTAACAAATATCTAATTAACAATGAAGTGTATGAAAGACATTCAATTCTCAATAGTCAACAGCGTTACAAGAAATTTGCTAAAACAATTATATTATACAAAGATCAAGCCTTTTTTTATTAAAAAGCTTACTCTACTTCCTTTCACTATATGTACATCTACGTAGAAGAAACTTTAACCGCATCTTTCACAGTTTTATAGTACACAATAATAAGCATGTTAGGCCTTAAAGAATTGCTATCTACACCAGTACCTAGTTGAACCACTTGGTTTCTACCTACGATATGAAGTTCAGTTGACAGGTCCCATCCGTCAGTGTTTTGGCAAATACTTTCACGTCAGGAATTTTTTGGCATCCCAACTATTCTTAAACTTTCTACTTCATTCATTCCATTCGTTGCTCCAAAATCATCAAATCCGATTCAATTTCAGTCTGTGACAATCTTACGTATCTTTTCTTGGTCCATTGTATATGCGATCACTGCCACTGTCTACGTCGATTCGAATCCTATTTATAACTTCTTTGTAAATCTTTCTACCTTTAAGTACAAGACGATGAACACTTACACGTTTTTCAGTTTTGAAAGTCTTTTAATTTTTTTAGTCTCTATATTTGGCTGATGGAGCCACAAGATTGACGTCTTCTGGTCACTTGTTTCCAGAATCGTTTCTCGAAATGCTTCTCCTGTAAGAATACTATATTAGATATGAGTACAAACAAAATAATATTTTATTAAATAATTATTTTAATAAAAAATACTTTACAGTAAAAGTCTTCTAAAATTTTATTTTAAAACTCATTTACAAAGTGCTTTAAATGGTGTGGTGTTATTACTTCATAAGAAATCGTCTCTAAATGCAATAAAATTGCTTAAGTGTAAGTAGAAAATGTGAAGCTAAATTAGATTAGTGGTACATAATTGAAACTAGGAAAGGGAAGCATAATATAAGCGGGGCGAATGAAAAGCTGAATGGATTTTGTTAAAAATATATTTTAAAACACTCCATCAAAATGGACAGATCAGTTCGATTAAACATAAACGAGAAATCTAACATTCTTACAAGCTGGATTTAAACACTAGTCAATAAGCAAGAAAAATTGACAAGAGCTCTTAGTGCGACTAGATTCTTAAATAGACAACATTATACCAATAGATTAGATTAATACAATAAAAGCGCTGAAGATAATTTTGATAAAACACGTAAGTATTCGAGTTTCGTATAATTAATTTAACAATTTTTAATATCCAAATGTAAAAGGCAATTTTATTGACCGTTCCAACGTTATTTACCTACATTACTCTATTAACCATGATCGTATTGAAATGTAACCATTGTCGGGCTATGACAAACTTGGCACACCTTGTGCGACTTAAAATCAAATAATTCGAGATTTCAAAAACTAAAAAAATAAAAACTTTGCTTCCTTTCAATTCAGTTACATATAATACAACCATGGTCCTTTCTCACTCTGCTCACACCCTGACCTGCTAATTATTATTAAAATTGCTACAATTTTTTTTAAATTTTGGTTTAAATCCAGCTATTCTAAGCTGTTATCGACTGCATCACATCTAGTACTGGATGGATCATCACTTTTAAATACTATACCATTAAGTTAATCCTTACATTTACTAATTTTATCTACGTTGTGTGGTTATGTGGTAAATATTTTAGTCAATCATCATTTGTGCTTATTCGCTTGTACACAAATCTCTATGCTACATTGACAGATGGTATCGCCATCCTTTTTCACAAGAATCATTGTGAAAAGGACGGGACAAATTTTGTTGTTGACTTGTTTAGATCTTTCAACCTGTCCATATAGGATTTGTGTACTAGCACCATCATCACTATTACTTTCTTTTTACATTAAGTAATTACCTAGGTTTCTACAGTATACTTGAGATAATTGGGGGCTCAAATGCAGTCGCTAACAACCATGTCACAGGCGTTGGTTTAGTTAGATAAAACTAATAGCCCGTATTTTTTTTACATTATTTTAAAAATTTCCAATATGACCTGTATTTAACGTACAGGAAAAGATTAGGCCATAAAGACATCTAGCTTTACCAACATCAGATTACAGATTAAAATAGTGAACAAACTAGAAAGTAGTGGCTAGAGTCTAAACGCAAAATTACTGTATTATTGCAATTTGATTATTATATTACCGGACAGTGTAAGAGGGTAAAACTTTGGTGCAACTGATCCTGAAAGTGGTTTGGATGTAAATTCAATTTCGAACTACACGAGTTCGAAATTCAAAATCTTCTTAATACAGAATACAGATATACCTCCTTTAAAAGCTGTTTAGAAAACATATTTATTTCCTTTACAGGTTCAATTTCTTTTTCGTCAATATATAGGTACACCTGTCTGTCTAAGTGTTCTGTGTAGCACATAGGTACCATAAGTTTTAAGTACATTTTAAAAGTGCTGAAAACCGAGTAAACTAGGTACTACTTGTTCCGATTGCGAAATGTTATGGAGTGATCTGTAATGACCTATCTATCTTAATCTGTAATCTAAGTCGCCGATGGACACAGGAAGCTCGTGCGTGCTCAGATATGGCCATTGACAAAGCAAATCTTGTAATAGCCTTGGTTGCTCACAGTGCTTCGCCGGGGGGAGAAAGGCCGCGCGTTCAGCAGGAAGGGTTCGCGGCGAGGGCTATCGGAGGATGCTCGGCGGCGGAGGAACCCCAATCTGTTACAGTTTTTAAGGTTAATGCAGTACAAGTTTGACGGCCTCCCTGTGGTAAGTGTCTTATTAGTGGGAAGTCTCGGGTTCTATTCCCGGCAGGGGTTTGGAATTTTATAATTTCTGGTCTAGTCTGGTGGGAGGCTTCGGCCGTGGCTAGTTACCACCGTACCAGCAAAGCCATGCTGCCAAGCGATTTAGCGTTCCGGTACGATGCCGTGTAGAAACCAAAAGGAGTATGGGTTTAATGAAAAACTGCCATACCCTATCCAGGTTAGCCCGCTTCCATCTTAGACTGCATCATCACTTACCAACAGGCGATATTGCAGTCAAGGGCTAACTTGTATCTGAATAAAAAGATGAAAAAAAGTATCTCCCAAACAGATGGGCGTACTAATTCTTTGGCGTAGAACAGAACTCTTTGTAGATAAAAGAGTCTTGAATATTCTTACAATTATCATACCTACTTATTCTTATGCTGCTAAGGAAAGGCACATTTTGGGATGCTAAAATATTCACATAATATAATGACTGGAAAAAATCATGATATTTCAAGTGACAAAATGGGAGAATATATAATGGAAGAAAGTGAACCGAGTCGAGTTAATGACTTAGAATCAAAATATGACCAATGATAATTTAGTTTGAGTTTTAGCAACAACAGTAAGTAAATATGTTTGCGGATGTCATAGTGGTAAGTGACTCACATCTTCCCGTTCTGGCATTGAGAGCGCGTCCGCGAACGCATCGTCAGAGCTTCCGCTCGTGCCAGTTGCTCCATCTCCGTAAGTTTCGGTTCGGTTTCTGGAGCTGAAATTATACGTTGGTTTTCTTAATTTTTCCATCCCACAAAAGTTCGATGTCTAGTTAAATATCGTGCTAATGGACGTTAATGTTATCATGTTAGTACGAATATATTTGAAGAGTTGGTGGCCTATATGAGATACCTCATTTTAAGAGGCTTTTGATTATGGCCTGTGGTATCTATGACGGATTTCCTTCACCAAAAAAAGAAGGCTTTTGATTACAGTGGAAGGATGACTTATGGAGTGGCAGTTAAAAGACTATGATAGGATTAGTTGTATTTTGATTGGTTTGGATGAGAATTACGGCGTCAATGGTAAAAAAATAGCTTTTGGTACCTATTGGATAAATTGGTGACTAAGTGGATCTCAAATGACTAGCTGGGGGTTTTTCATCACAAGCGGTACAAGACCATGTTTTGTGGAGTTTTTGCAAGTACTTAAAAGATAGGTAGGTACATTCGTCCAGCCGTGGATGTCTATCAGTTCACGAGGACGACAGTTAGATGAATCTTTTTGGTGAGCTAGAAGTAGACCAGCTGTGGTCCTATATGCTAAGGGCTCACCTTTCCAAGCATATACAGAACTGCGCGAAGTAGTATGAGGGGCGGTGCGGCACAGCGTGACCGCGTCCGCGCTCGCTACGCGTCGCACCAGCGAGCGTTGGCACGCCGCGCGAAACGACCAGTGGTCGCGCGCGCCACCCTGATGTGAGCAACGTATAAGATCATCTATTGTAAGTACTGTGGAAATTGTATAAGGGGTGGTGTACCACAAGAACATTGCTTTCAAAATTTGATGAAATCATCCAAACTTAGGCTGAGATCTACAGACCGCACTTTGACTTTGCTTAGACATAAGACAGCGCTATATTGCTTACATAAATCCGTCTCGAATTAACTGAAGCTTAAGTCTGAGCAAAGTCAAAGTATGCTCTATAGATCTCAGCCTTAGTGCAGACCACTCTTGTAGTTGAAACGAAAATAGCGCAACAAAAGAAATACGGCAAAGCTGTGCCGCCAAGTGATTAAGACTTTCGGTACGATGTCGTGTAGAAACCAAAGGGGTATGGGTTTAATAAAAGCTGCTCTACTCCTTCCAGGTAAGCCCATTCCATCTTAGACTGCATCATCACTTACCACAAGGTGAGATTGCAGTCAAGAGATTTTGTTTTTAAAGCGGCAATAGAAAAAAAACACATTCTGTGAAAACTTCAACTCTGACTGACAGCAGAGGCTTAGTAATAGGGTCCCGTTGGCACCCTTCGGGCACGGAACCCTCGGAGAATGGTCATTCTTACCCATGCCACTTCCTGTTCCGCCAATATGTCCTTGCCCTGGTCGAGCGCCAGGCGCATTTCCGCGCGGGGGCTGAGCCGCTCCGGCGACGCTGGCCGCGCTTCCTCCCGCGAACACTCGGCTACTGGTGGTGGCTCCGAAGCTAAACAATTTTTTTTAAATATATTAGTTCATATTAATTCTACAAGGTTCTTAACATTAACATTACTAAGATAACAACCATTTCTACACAACTGCCTAGTTAATTCCCCAGAACCATTATAACTTATAAGTCAGTCGGGTTGATAAAAATAAGTAACTTGGAAGATAACTATAATAATTAATTTGATAAATTTCATGAAGAACTCAGGGGTAAACTATACTTTATTCGAATCAATAATGTTTATAGGGTTTGTGTATGTATTATATATATAAATAACTTCTAAATGTTTGAACAAATATGGATGTATAGGGTATCGTTAGAATCTTTACATCATCCTGAGTGACACAGACTATTTTTTCGAAAAAAAAACCAATATGGCAGCTGTATGGCGCTATTTACAAACCTAGCTTTTGAAATTATTTTTAAATTGTACATGACGTATGTTGAGAAAGCCTGCATATCATGCATACATTTCTTTTTGAGGAGTACTGAGAGTTGTAGAGCTGATATTCTTACCTGGTGACAGCTGATGTAGGGGTGTGGGGTTGTGGATAGTGGTGCGTTCGAGTGTGGAGGGCGTGCTGGCTGAACTGGCTGAGCCCCGCCGACCGCCGCCAACAGATGCTCGCTCCACACACTCTTTTGAAACTACATAATATATAGTATCATTATAACTTTTCAGTCAGTTGGGTTGGGGGAAATAAGTGACTTGGAACTTGGAAGATGACTTTGATTATTGCGTGAAGAACTCAGGGTTAAACTACTTTATTCAAATCGAGGAAGCAGTCTGTGTTTCCAAACAATTACAATATGAGTATCTTCAAAACAAGAGTGAATAGGCACATTCTAGGTAAACGCGTTCCATCTTAGACTAGTATAACGTGCTACGCAGCTGAAGTGGTAATGGTCGGGGCCCACAGTTAAAAATTCGATAAACGTTGGGTCCCAACTTTCCAAGGTGCTAGAATGGCAATCTCACACCGGAAAGCGGACAGACGATATCAAACGAGTTGCAGGGAGTTAGGTGACGCAAGTCCAAAGTGTGTGAAAGTCCCTACAAGAGACCTATGTCCAGCCGTGGACGTCTATTCATTGAAAATATGATGATGATAATATAGCTAAGTATAGTGCTATCATAATATTATCTTACCAGATTGTAAGGGCATCGAAGGCACCTCGTTGGTGGGAGTCCGGTCGGGACTCAGCTCGCACGCGGCGCCACCAGTGAGCACCTCTCCATGGCACTCGGGCCCCGCGTCGCACACACCGTCCTCTGCTTCTGCGAAACAAAGAGCCTTCAGTTCACTGGAATAACTTTAATTTTCTGCTGGGTTATTTGTGTTGGTATTGCTTGTAAGTGTTAGTATAATTAAACGGTTTGTTCGTTTCTGTTGTCATTATACAATGTATCGTATAAGTGAGAAAGGGACCCAAAAAATCTGGACTGGTTTGTAACTTTATCTGTGATAATGGACACCAATTTGATATTTTTATTCACCTTTAGCGTGAAATGCTGCATTAATTAATGTAACCAGTGGGAATCCGAGTGTAATTTTTCTAAACTTTAAATCTTTTAATTTAGTTTGCGACCTGTGAGTACCTTTAAGTATCATATTAACATATTATAAATGTTTTAAAACGATTTGAGACTATGCTTTATAGTTAAATAATATTATGAGATGAGAATACATGAAATCATATTTAAAAAGAAAGTATAACATAGTCCAGTTATTTTAGGGCCCCGTAATTTGTATGCTAAAAATAAAGCTGTGAATTACGTATTGTGTACGTGAATTGAACTTTTGTGATTTATTACCAGAAATTTTGTTACTAGATAGTATAAAATACTTAATAAAAGTAGACATTCAAGGTGTTAGGTGCATCTGTATTGCATGCTAGGGCTTAAACAACGTTATTTTAAAAGATAAAACTTTTTACAATATAGGTACATATCCTTTCAAATGAAAGCATGCATCGTGCGTTTGTATTGTTCTGGTATGTAATTGTTTTGAGATTCAAATACATAAGTATAACGTGATATCTTCCGTTTTATTTTATTCTCACCTTTCACCTTTAGTCAAGAAGTCCACTTTGCTGTCAAAATGTATTTTGTTAGTATTTACATGTTGAGTGTTGGTTTCTACTGTGTCGATTATTATTTCTTTACTATGAAATATTTTACAATGAATTAACAGCTACTTACACATTTAAATTATTTACAGTGAACTATTAAAATAATATAATCTCACTCATCTTATGCCTTACTAAATATTATAATCTATTTATTCATTCACATCATATTTCATTTCACATAATTAATTTAAAAATGATCCATGTGAAATGGCTAAAAATTTCTCAAGTTCTGCTTCTGTTATTTATAACTTGGCATAAAAAACGTTAATATTTTCGTTTTGGTGATTTCCAATACATTGATTAATATAATTACTTAATTATACATAATTATGCTCGAACTTTTTGATTTTATACAGTCGGCATTTACTGTTTCAGATATAAAATCATTTCAAAAAGGCATTCAAAGTCAAAATCAATGTCAACTAAAATAGAAAATCTATAATATAGGTACTTAATGAAAATCTATTTAAATAAACTTGTATAGATCATCGATATATAGACAGGCCTATTCCATCATAAATGAGCTTGATTTTTACGAATAATTTTTTGACTACATTAATCTAAAGTATGGCAGCTGGTGTCTGATGGCGATAATTTGGAAAATTATATTGATTAATGTAAGCCAAGTTGCAAAAACCGAGGTACATGGTGTGACATCCTCCATAGGAGGATCTCTGGTGAAAAGGGTCACAGTCACGACCTTTGCTAATAGAGAACACGAGAGATAAATTTATCTTATGAGAGTGTTTTTAGAGATAGAGATAAATTTATCTTATGAGCGCGTTTTTCAAAAGGAAAAACGGAACCCTTACAGGATCACTTTGTTATCTGTCTGTCCGTCTGTCGTGTCTGTCAAGAAAACCTATAGGGTACCGTACCTACTTCCTATGACCTAGAATCATGAAATTTGGCAGTTAGGTAGGTCTCATAGCACAAGTAAAGGAAAAAATCCAAAAACCGTGAATTTGTGGTGATATCATTAAAAAGAATCAAAATGTGTTTTTAATTTTCAAAGTAAGATAACTTTACCAAGTGGGGTATCATATGAAAGGGCCTTTATCTGTACATTCTAAACAGATTTTTATTTGTTTTAATGCATAACAGCTGTTTTTGATTTATCGTGCAAAATGTCGGAAAATTACCCAAGGACGGAACCCTCGGTGCGCGAGTGGCACTTGGCCGGTTTTTTATCTATCAGGGCCTGTCTATGTACATCGATGGTATAGATATAGAAGGAACTACTATTGAACATAAACGTATATAGATAGGTATATGGCGAGGTTTACCTGATTCGGAAGCAGAGGGTGGTCGGTGCGGCGCGTCGGAACAGTCGTCAGCACCGACGCCACGCTCGCTGCCCTGCGCCAAGCGCCGCACCAGCGGGCAGTCACAACGTGAGATACAACCTAGCTACTCTCTATGCGAACCCCATATGCCAATAGCCCCAAGTAATCAACAATTTTGAATCATGTTTAAGCTTTTGATTAGTTTGACTTGTTCGTATATGATTTTTCCTACTAACGGTTAAAATTGTACAGAAACGTATTTTGGATGGCAGACCTGGCAAAACTCCTACATCCAAAATCTTCTTTATGTTATAAATTAAGTAGTGTAGAATTGTAGATGTATGTTTTATACTATTATAAAATCGTTTAAGAAGCTGATCAGTCTTCAAAATATTGTTTTTTTTTTTCAATTTTAATTGAATACTTTTACTTTTCGACCTCGATCGATGTATCTAATGATCATTCAATTGATGTTGTATACTTTTCCAATTGTAAAGATAATATTGCAACGAAATTGCATATTTTTACAGCCAAAGCATCTTTGAGCTATATTTTGTTCCTGAATTTATTTCTGTCTTCACCAGGTGCGCCAATATTTCGATCTCTAAAACATTCTTGACCCACCTATCCTTTTGATTTAATTTTTAAGATTATTTTTGATAAAATAAAAGTCTATCCCTGACAGTTCCGTAATTAATGACATTATGTACCAAAAAATATTTCGAAGTTTCCTACGAGTGTAGGTTAACACTTTAATAAAGTTATAAAATTGATAAAATACATATTATGATACATTCTATAAAAATAAAAAATCCCCAATAAGAACCTATTCGTAAGTGTTTCACAATAATTGGATTAGGGTCATGCAACAAACTACTTGCTATGCAAATTGCATCTCATTCTATGGTTTTCTGTTTACATGCTTTTTTACTGTTCATACATTGATCTCCATTTAACGTCACATATCTACTTAATGGATCAATCAAAGATGCGTTTCTTTTTTAACTAAGTACATTGATATTTATAGGATAAGATTTTGCATCAATAGATTTCCAAATGGCTTAAAAATATATTTCAAAATTTGTTTATTATTATTTAGCAACTTTGAAGGATCCTAACACTGACCACAGTAATAATATAGATTCTTATAGCTAATAGAATATCATTGCTACTTGACATTCTTTCTAGTTTTGGGGCCATAAGCTGTTCTTATAAATTTTCACCATTATTTCATTACAGTTATAAATAATATGATTTAGGGAATGGTCAGTGTTTTAATAAGAATACTTATGGTATTCACCTGGTCATCAGAATTGGTAGGCGTAGGTTTATTGTCCTCACTTCCACTATCAGAACCATCTTCTTCTAATAAAGGTTCCAATCTTCTTCTAAATACGTCTCTGCAATTAATAAAATCTTATAAATATATCCTTTCGTGGTAGAAACAATTTCTCATACTTTTTTCTCAAGTGAAGATGTTTTACAGATAATAATCATTAATCATAATTAACATAATGTATCTACCCAATAATAACTAAAGCAAAATGAGAATCATTGATGTGCGTAATGGCACAATAAAAGCACTAATTTTTAAAACATTGTTCAAAATAATCCGTACCTCGGTAAAAGTGGCCTTAAAGTAGTAGGTCCAGTTATTGTAGGTGCCATTAAAAGCTCATCCATCATTAGTTCTGTATCATCATCACCGGCATACGAAGAGGAAGACTTTGTTGGTGACTGTAAAGATAAAGTTCTGTTCATTTAGGTTAAAAATTAAAAAAAAAATGTTTCTCACTCAAGACCAATGTTTCATTTATAAATCGATATAAGCGTTTTTTAAAAAAATCAACTAGTTGTTGCAAATTGCTATTCCATAAGTATTTCTATTATAAGCTTACAGAGAGAGTCCCATGTTCAGAATCAGGGAGATTGTCTGAGAGATCGCCAGATGATGGTGTACCCCAAGCATCTTCTCCGCTTGCCCCACTACCTTCTCCGGTTTCAACTGTACCCTCTTCAGTACCAATGGCTGACTTCCAATCACCAACCCCAAGGCACCTATTCAATTCATATTTATTACACAATCGCAAAATTAGTAACTAGTTAAAGAACACAAAATCATCTATCTCAAAAAGACTAAAATCTATAAACGCATATATAGTTACTATTGATGCTATATTTTATAACAGTTTATGAAAGTAAAACTACATTACAAAAATATTCTTCTATTTTCAATAAAACTATACAAATACTTTTGAAAAATTCAGAAAACATTGCAGATTTGAAATCGGAAAAAATATGAGTAGGTAATTTTTTCTATTGAATGGTGATTCTTTTAGTTAATAAAATCTAGCGTAAAATTTTAAGCTATTAAATGGCTACTGTAATACTATAAAATATATTTCCATTAGTTTCGAAAATTATATCGATTACGTAAAATATAATGTTGCTAATTATATTTGCAAATCTAGCAATATCTATAAATAAGTACTAGAGAATTATGTATGACATAAGACACATAGCATAATATTTTCTAACAATAACAATCATCCAAACAAGAACGATGAAACCAACATACTCAGCGTCGTTTTTCCCAATGTGTTGTGTTCCACCTAATTTAGAGAAATGTCAAAATTATTATGAACAAATGAAAAATTTGATAATAATAGAGCAAAATTGTGTATCTTCAACTCATAGTTCATAAAATAAGGAACTGTTTTATCGTATTAGTAGGTAAGCTAAGATCGCTAAGGTTTTGTTTATATTATAAAGATTGCAGAAGAAACAATTACTATAAAATCCTTTTTTAAAGAGGTCTGCATAAGAAAGAAAACCTGAATGCACAGTTTCAAGTTACGTATGTTGGTATGTGAGTCAGTTAGTTTAACCCTTTTATGATATGATTAAAACCAAAATAATGAATAAGACCAACCGTTCTAAGAAAGATGGTTGTTTATGCGCTATTGAGGTATTTGGCACGCTTTCCGTGTGACTAAAAATATTCATCTTCTCAACAACAAATGAACCAGCACGTGCTGTCCAGCCCATTATACCACCCGCTGCACTTGTTACTGCAAACGTTTCATTCTCATTACAATTACTTAGGCAGAGATCTGGAAATTCTCAAGAAATAAAAACACAGAAATTAGAGTAGTTGAATGATATTATGATACACAGCAATTAAACTTATTTCGTTCTACTCTTCTAAAGTTAAGACGAAGCTAAGTAAGCAGGAAACCAGGAAAATAAAAGTTTGCATTAGTAATCTACGCCTGTGGCACGAGAAAAGGAGCTTATTGTAGTCATCATGCTCAAATATAGCGTGCATCATGTTTATAGTGAATCTTACTTGACAAGAAACCCTATTAGCTGGAACAGTACTAGATAATATAACTATATATTTACCTGTGCTATACGTTTTGGAAGTATCTGGCTCCTGTGCAGTCAGTCTTACGTTACCATCATCAGTCTCATCGGATGGCAGCCTTTCCAGGCTTGACATTGTGCCATACCTTAAAAGTGAAACCATTATTTTTAATGACTTATAAATAATTTTATAATCAGTTATACATTTTTACTTATTTTTAAACCTGCCTTTTTAACGACACATAAGGTAAATCATCTGGGGCGTCTGGGGAATCGGGAGATTCATCTACAAGCTGATCCTGAAATCAAAATCCAAGATAACAAAGTAATAATTAAATGCAATATTACTAGACAAATTCAGCAGATACTCACAGTCTTATTAGTCGTATTATAATCAGGAGTTGGTGGGACAACTGCTATATTCGGCACGGGAGATTCGGATTTTATTGAACCTAGACTGCCTGGTCTTGAATTGACCGTATTTATGCTAGTTGCAGATAGTTCAAAATGTGTCCTTTTAAATGGCTCAACTCTCATAAGATGTGCTGCGGGATTAATAGCAGAAAGACCCATTAACATAAGGGGACCTAGCTCTGAATCTTCATCAGATAATACGTCATTTGTGTTTGCATTTATATCTTCAAGCATTTCAGTTTTTTTACTTATATCACCATTCATTTTGCTAACAGCTGATATACCCATTCTCGGCGATCTTCGAAGGCCTCTTTGTATTCTGAAGTCATTATCATCTTCATGTATTGAATCGTCGTCCAAAAAGACTGATGAAGTTCGTAGGCGTGTACCGACGTTTTCTCGTTTGGTTATTATGTTCATGCCTAATACCTTATTTAATACCGTTTCAGCTTTTTGTCTCGTTCGTTCATCTTTTCTTAAGGTTGCCGGTGAAGGATAAGCTGATGTTTTCGTTCTTGAAAGCGTTATGCTTTCTACACATTTAACCTCGTTTAAGTATTTCTCTTGAGCTATAACACATTGCACTTGATTAGCTATATTTGAACTTGAGGTTCTTAAGTCGTTTGAACTAGAGTTAAATACCATTGAGCTACATGTTGTGTGGCTAGTGGACAGAGGACTATTCCTACTACTAGAAGTGGGACTAGGTGACATAATAGAATGTTCTTTTCTCAGTTCCAAATGGCTCTTTGTATGACTGTGACTTCTTGTGATGCTTGTGTTCAAAATCGGTGAATCTGTTTTCAGTTCATAGGATTTTGATTTGAGCATCCTTTGACTTTGTTCTATTGAATCAATTACTTTCATAGCTGCCTTAGGGGCATCTTCAGGGCGTATCCTAATTGCACCTTTACGTTCTAAGTGAGAAAAATGTTTTTGTTTACGGTTACCACAGTTTGCACTACAAATGCTAGTATTACTTTTATTTGAGGCAGAATTTTGAGGCGAAGTTTCGGCTTTTGGCTTAGGAGGTACTGGTGGTTCTTTTTGTGATATTAATGGACTATTTGGCTTGGATAAGCATTTCTTGTGACACTGCCGGCAAACCGGAATAGTATCAACTACAACTGGACTCGTTCGGACAGTTATCTGAAAGAAAAATATATAAATAGTATCCAGAGCTTCTACTTTTTTATGAATAATATTTGCATTAAAATACCTACCTGACTACCAGAATTACTACTTTTGGATGGACTTCGGTCATTTTCCTTCTTTTCCACACGATTAACAACAGTACTTTCTCTATTTTCATTTTTCGTATTATTCTCTATAAGTTCTGCTACTTCTAAAAGATTTAGTTCTTTCGATCTCTTTCTTAGCTCTTCTACACTCCACATCTATAATAAACGTCATTTTATATCTTTAATTGTGTTCTTATAAGTATTAAAATGACTGAATCGAGAAAAGTTGTTGTGAGAAGATTTTCGTGCAATAGTATTAGGTGCAGTTTTACTTTTCTATTCTTGTGCAAATATAAAACACACGCTACTTTCTTTTAGATTTTATTCACTTAGTAAAATGCAGAACTGACCTCCATATCTGGCTCTGGGGGGTCTAACTCTTCAGCCTCAGGTAACTGAGTCATCCATCTCTGCAAGTGTAACGTGGACCCTCGACTTCTGTTACTCCTAGGAACTTCTACAGCACTCCCACCTCCTCCTGTTTGCGTTTCTGCTGAGCTACGTCGAGTCTAAAATATTTGCGTTAGCCACAGATTATGAACATATTATTTCTAAAATATTTCAGCTATTATTGAGATTAAGGTTTCATTTCCTTCTTAGTCAAAGTCAAATTTTATCCAGAAAGTACTGTTGTACACCTTCTGTTTGTCAGATTAGTTAGATTTGAAAGATGATATAGTCGTGATAATTACGTTAGCTTAAACTAAGCTACGAGGGTTACAAACGCGCCCAAGTCTAAGAAGAGCCCACAACAAACTCAGCCGGGTATGGTAGTGTTGTTTCTATTATTAATATCAATATTCATTTATCATTAAGAAAGGTAGCTACCACAATTAAATTAAATAAAGCTTATTTTATGTCGCCAATAATATTTATTTTTACAAAATAGAGCTTAGTAGAGATCAAGTGGATATTAGGAACAGAATGAGACTGTGCAAAACGATAATGGTACACGTTTTGTTTTGTGCTGTAAGCAAATTTGATATACTTATACAAAAAAAAATCCTAATTTTATATTAATAAGATATTATTATACCGTATACGAATATCTGTACCATGGAAATATAATTTTTTGAAGTAGTTATTAATTGTACTTACCATTTTTACTTCAGTACATGTTTCTGTTGTTTTTTTTTTATTTACACTTCTTTTTTTGAATGCAAAAGTGTTTCTTACTCTTACAACTATACAGCTAGTATAGAAAAGCTTTTTAATAATAATTATTATAAAGAAGTAGTTATATAGTGCACCATACAGATAAATTCAAATAAATGACATTAGTGCGTTACACAGAAAAATGGTAGATAATTTCATCGTAGATAATAGCGCATAAAACTAGTTTTTCCGTTAAAACATCGATAGCGTCTCTCAAAGTAAGGGCTCATAAATGACGTTTAAAATAAAAAAAGTATCACCACTGACAAAGTCACTTTATTCACCGATCATTAGAAATTTCTGCTCCGATCTAAACAAAACATCCAAATTTTTATAATAAAATCGATTATACGCTGAACCCAGAACAATAAGTAAAAGGCTTTTCTCAAAATTATCATTATTTTCCTCATTATCTAATAGACTTACTATACACAGCCAAAGACATCGAAAATTATTGATTCTAACTACCAAAAATTTCGCATTAAAAATTAGGTCATATACATTTATAAAAATCCCGGACGTAGGTTATGTGAACATTTTACGATGCTAGCGATTATAATAGACGCGCATTTCTATTTCTATTACAATACAAACATGGACATAGGTTAATATATTATGTGAGCATTAAATTGTTGAAAAAGCAGTACTACAATATTTGACTTAACACAGAAATATAACACCAACTACCATTTTTCTTTGTAACACATTTTATTCTAATGGCAATGCGTTATTTTAAAAAGCGATGCAGAAACAAAAATGATTCAGTAAAACTACGATGGATTATGAAACGGATTTCGCAACTAATCGCCAAATATCCACATGACCTGTACAATTTTGCAAGGTTATGTACAGATACAGAGCATTAAGATTCTGTACACCGAAATTATTACTAACAACGTGAATAGACTTGTAAACGATAAAACTAACATTGCCAGCAAAGAGTCAAATGAAGTCAATAGTGAAGGAGATGCTGGAGGATCTAACGCTTCATCAATAACAAAACGTCATAAGAAAAGGACGGAAGACTCAAGAAGCAACGATGGTATTAGAAAACTATTACTTCGAAATCGTATAAACATTCCTACGATTGGTACCCTATAGTTACATTTTTGACACTGAATCCTATATTAAGGTAAATTGTAAAATGTCGGCATACATACTTGAGTATTTAAGCGAGTTACAATAACTCAATGTATAGTACTTTCAGTTCAGTTCTGTTAAATTCCTTTTTATGTACCCAGTTATATTGCTTCAAAAGGGCATTAGAATTACAACTAGGTTATATTTATCAATAGCCAAAATACCGAGATCTGGGAATACTGTTAATGTTTCAAAATGTCTCTCAAAATTTTTGCCACAACCTTAATCTTAATTCTGAACTATAAGCAAATTTAACAATCCAACAAAGTTTACACGTCTTGTCTCATATATTTACACAATTTAAAAATGCCAATTTGGCGGTATTTCTCAAAGTTATACATAATTTTGAAGTAGGGGACCTAAACGATCCAAAAGGTAAAGCAGTCCTTAGACATACTGCGATTGTATATTATCTCTTTTCACCATAAATCCGGAGATAGTAAGCATTTACTAAATCCGGATCTGACTCCGCGGATCAAAGCTCTAGATAGGCAGGTGGAGTTGGTCTCTCTGGTAGTGCGACGCGGGGCAGAAGAGGATCTTCCGGTAAGAATATACGTTCCTCCACCGCATGTTTATAAGAGGGATCTACATCTAAATCAGCCAGAGCTAGATCAGCTTCAAAGGATTCCCATTTATAAGGAGTCATTTCAGAATAATCTTCGCCTCCTTCTGAAGTAAGTTGAGCGCTAGGAGAAGCGGGTACCTCGTGTCTTTCTATACTTGATGTGGAAACAAAATGTGAA
Source organism: Maniola jurtina (assembly GCF_905333055.1). Classification (NCBI taxonomy): domain Eukaryota; kingdom Metazoa; phylum Arthropoda; class Insecta; order Lepidoptera; family Nymphalidae; genus Maniola; species Maniola jurtina. The sequence goes on from NC_060032.1 coordinate 11,836,360, forward strand.
GAGAATGTTTGGGAGTCAGCTGGCGAAAGGTTCGCCGAAGGGGTTTCGGGAGTAGGCGCCGTTCGCCAAACTGTGCTAAGAGGTCCTCTGCATGGTTGAGGTTGTGGAGAAGCAGAATTGGGTCTAACATCGAAACTGACTCGAACTTCTTTTTCTGGGCGCTCTTCGACGAGCATATTAAGGTGCGAACGGTAGGAACTTGCCGGCAGAAGGGCAAGGCTTGAATGTCGTTGTATGCTGGACCCGGATACCTGTCTCTGTTGGGAATCGAGGGTTGCCAGGCTGAAGGTCAGCTGTGGATCTGGCGAGTCCAGCGGTGAGCCAAGAGGTGTTCCTGACATCGTGTGTGCGCGATATCTGGAATACAAAAAAAAATTACCGCTCGTTAAAACGCTCTACATTTACAATGATTGCAGTAAATAATCTTCTCGTACTAAAGTAAAATCTTATAGTGAAAGTAGCTGCAGCTAGCGACTTAGTGTGGATTCAGATTTTTTAAAGAAAAATTTCTGGAAATCCTTTCCAGGTGTGCATTATTGAGAAATTCTAGGTATATGCAAAATCTCGAGGTTATTAAACCCAGCCGTGTGAGCTTTTCTTTATTTTATCTATAGATATAAGATGAAAATGTATTGTCTGGTTATTGGTTTGATCTTCTAATGTTGTTTAATGTACTGTAAGGATGGAATATTTACATTTGTCTTTGCAGTAAGCTCTGCCACACGGCCTTTAGGTCAATGGAAGGCGCCCTTAAAACGATGGGCCGTGAGCGCGCTGGTGTCCGCGGAGCACATGACACTAACGGACTTTCACCACCAGCTCGACCCAAGATTAGCCGGAATTCAGTCGCTGAAATAGTAAAAAACAACTTACAATTTTCCTATCTCCCAAAAAAATTAAATTAATAAGTCAATAAACACTAGGTTAGGTTAGGTTATTGTATTGTTTTTATGTGGTCTAGAAAATTATTCAACAAAATATGTAAAATACAATAGACACAATTAAACAAGTAGCATCGATAAAATGAATTACCTACTAGATAATACATAGAGCAATTTCAAAGTTGATTATATCTTTGAAGGTGAATGAAAAAGGAATTACCTTTTTTCCTAACATTGAACTGAGCTTCTGACACCGTCCCCAATGCGACCGGCTCCTCTGTTACAAAGAGGACTCGATCCCTTGACACTGTGGCAAATAGCAGCAGATCTGAGAACAGTAAGGCCCAGTACGGTCGGATTGTTCTGCCTTCCACTCTTGACAGTTCTCCGCCGAATATCCATTGCCTCCCTGCTGTGCTTAAGACGAATGGCTACAAATGAAAAATCTTATTAGCCTCCTGTTGTGTTGTGATGATGATTGCCAATTGACAATCTCCCTAGTGATGTGGTGAGCACTGTGGTCTTATAAACAGGAAGACTGTTCGATTCTTGGCAAGGATTATTTGGAAAATAGTTTCTAAGTTGACTCTGGTCTGGTCTCGTGGCTGGTCGTGGCTAGTTATCAACGTACTGGCAAAACTATGCCGCCAATCGATTTAGCGTTCTGATACGATGCCGCATAGAAACCAATGAGGCGTACGTTAGCCCGCTTCCATCTTAGTCTGCATCCTCACTTACCGCCAGGTGATGGAAGTCATAGGCTAACTAGGCTAAAAGTATTATGAAGTGAACCCAGGAAAGATTTTTACTATAAAAAAAAACGAATCCAGTATGATTAGTATTTTTGAATATGGTATTCTATGGTATTGCTCCAAAATGCGCCATACAAATGACTAATAGTTAAATAAAACGCAAAGAAAAATACGTGTGGTTCAGAGCACATGATTTGGTAAATAGTTGTTGTTTGAGTTGTTTTAGCATTTCTGATAGTTACCTTACATCTAGTGAACACGAGTCGACTTTCAAGGTCGGCAACAGACAACAACGGTTTTCCATCTCCAGCGAGTCCCATCAAACCTGATCCCGCTGTCACATCTTGGTAACCACACTGAAATTATCGAAGAACATTTTCATAAATTCGCTATCTTTATAAAAGAACATTTTCGATCTTTTATCGGATATATTTTGGAGAGTGTGCTTCGGAACTTCACAACCTTATATTCCTCCTTCACCATTACACTACAGAATAGTGAGGAACCTTGAACTTTGGCATCATCCAATCTACTGGCACGAAACGTTTTTGCTCAACGTTTCTGATACGAACCGCTAAGGTGTGGAATGCCCTGATGGCGTCCATGTTTCCTGCCCCATATAACTTAAATACCTTGAAAGCAAGAGTGAATAGACATCATCTTCTAGGTAAGCATGCTTCAACTTAGACCTCGTCATTGCTTTTAAAGCATAATTTGTCTTCAAGCGCAATTTTTTTACATATAAGCTCTGTCAATAAAAAGTGTAAAGTTTACAAGAAAGGCATAATTTTACATTTTTATCAGTAGATATATGATCTTATCTTATTTTTCATTGTGAAATGTATTAAACTGCGTCCAGTAAGTCATCTTAGATACAGCTGTGAAGATGAAATGTTTTAAGAACTTGAACGCTATTCACGTCAAAATGGTAAGATCTTTTAGATCAGAGTTCAACTCTGATCTAAAATTTTAACCTTCAAAACCATAAGACATGCGATAGCATGTCAAATCAACTTAGGCTCAGTTAGTTTGTCGAAGTTATTCAGCAATTTATCAAGAATTTTTCAGATTGTAATAGTGATTGTCGCTTTTTACCTGCAACTGTTCCACAATAACTTGAAGTTGCTTCTTTTCAAGTTGGTCGTAAGGCCCTGACCCACTACAACTAGCCGCTGCTCTCATTAATCTAAGGAGTTCCCGAAATTGCTCGAGTGGTTTGTGGACTAATGACGTAATATCTGGCCTTCTTCTTGGAATTGGGGGACTAGTGCAGAACCTTGAGAACGCCCCGCTGGGGTCTTTTGACTTTTTTACCTGTTGCAAAAAGTAAACATACATTTCAAAATTCTTTCTAATATTGGTTTCAATCCTGATGCTGGGTTAAATGCATGTGAACCGTGACTATGGTTGATGATCTATCGATTTCGAATCGATATTATTGGTAATATTGGTCAAAAAACTGTTTAACATTTTATTACTTGCAAACGCATTTCATTTATAAGTTTCTTAGCAAGATTACTTACCAATACGCAATCAGCTCTTTTCAGTCCCAGACAATATTTCTTATAAAGACTAAGGAACACAGGAGCCTTTTGTAAGTATACAGCGAGAACCGTCGACGTCTGTATTTCGCCATCGTCTTGAACTATTTGGTCCAAAATATCCTCCGATAGCCTAAATATCTGTAAATAATCTGACGCTTAGTTCTAGAACTAATATCTATCACGACCTATTTTTACTTAAAACAGTTCTTTTATATTATTAATTCAATTAAAAATACCATTTACCTTGCCTTGACCTCGATTGTAACTTTTAATAACGAAAGTCGATAGGATAAGACTTTCAAACAATAAAGCAATAGTCAGTACTAAAATCGAATACATTTTTGTCTGATATTAAATTAGTCCACAGTATTCCAAAATACTTTTTATTTAAAAGTTGTAGAAAGACTAGGTGGAAAATTTGGGAATCATTCAAAAGTAAGTAAATTTTTATGAGCAAGAATTATGTTTAACTAAAATATTTAGGTATATTTACTGAAAGTTATTTCTTTTTATTCAGAAACCTACCTCTTCAATATTTTGAAACAATAACTGGTGGTCGCTTGGAGCAATGAGGTCTGCTCTTTCAGCTAAGGGTGAGACGAATCGGACAAGACCAAATTGCAGGCAGGTTGCATAATGCTGTTCCCTTGCTACTAGGGCAAGAAGTGCTCTTTTCCTTCCATCAGTTGCTAGGCCTGTGGTCTGTGGAAATTCCAGTAACAAAATTGACCACTATTGTTGGTTATAAGCTCAGTTAAAATTATTTTATATATGTGCTGATAGCTATAATTTGTGGCCCTTCATTGGTGTTCCTTATATTTGATAGCCTTTCTCTCTCTCTCGTCTGGCTTTACAAAGATTAGCTAATGTCAAGTTTGTAGTATGTAGTTTGTAACAAGTTAGTTAAACTATACAAGTAAGGACCCCGTCTGTGCCGGCGCTCGCCGACATACGCACGGCACCCCCTTAGAGCACTTTCCAGTCAGTTTTAACAAAAAAAAAAACACTCCAAAAAGGCAGAGCACGCCCGCCAGCCAACACCAACACAGACGAAGTCCGATAGCCTTTTTAAAGTGCAAGTTTTTTAGTTTGAAGATACGCAATTGCATTATCTATGTACCTCATTATAATCTAATTATTATTACTTAAATATCTAAGAAATTGTCTTCTGCATGATAAAAGTGTGAATGAGACAAACACTTACATAAAATGATGATAAAATTCAGGATAAAATAATGTGGGTAAAGGGCAGGTGCAGGAACGAAAATAAAACAAACCAAATAATTAAGAATAAGCAATAAATTTATTTGCGCTTAATATTAAGAAACATAAATTAGAAAAGAAACGAAATAATCATAACAGGAACCAAAATTTTCATGAATAATGAAAATAAAATAAGACACAAAATTAAAAATGTGTTTATACGTAATAAACAAAATAATACAGTAACACAAAACCTAAATCTAAAAAGACAATAGCTACACGAAATTCAAAATAACACACGACCGGCTAAGACAAAATAAATAAAAACTGTTAACAAAATAAATATTAACAAAAAACAGCAATCTTAAACGTAACGATTCCCCTTTAGTTCATAAATCGCTTTATATTGATCATAATAATTAGAATAAAATAGCTAAGGATGTAGCTAAAACTAATTATAATGACCATTTAGCTTTTAAACCACTCTGTGATAAAACTAAAATTCTGTACACGCATCAAGACAAACTAAATTAAGCAAATTTAAATCATATTGGAATGTATTGTGAAGTTCTTGTTACTCTAATGATATCTACAAAAAATAACAGTAGCTATAAAAACTGTACATGATTGTAACAGATAAGGAAAAATAAAAATATAAAACAATCACACTCTTAAAAATTAAGACGCTACGGATAATTATATTCCATTATTATCTACGACTAACAGATCAAACTACATCAACACTAGCACCAGTTGTCTAAAAATTCGAATTTTGACCATAAATTTAGAAAATCTTTACAAAATTTCAATAGATGACTAGTATGAATTCAATTCAAAAATTAATTATTGGTCGGAACGAGCATAGATTTTCTTTTTAAAATTACTCAAACATTCTAAAATTGCTGAATATACTAGTTTTTTTTTTTAATAATTGTGGATTAAATCTCGAAACAATAATTACAAGTCACCGATGAAATAATAGTAATGAGTTTAATTTTAGTCAACCTATCTCGTCCAACCATCAGTGAAAATTTTGAAGAGCCAAAACTAAACTAGACTATGATGCCATTACCGACCTCCTTTGAAAATGTAACTTGGGGCAGGTGTAGCTTGCGTCTATCCAGAGACTGACTGGTAGAGGAACAGGCCGTTGGAGGCCTGGCGGCTGCTGCAGGGGAGGCTAAGGCCGCAGCCCTTGGGGATCTTGGAGCTGGAGGCGGTGTTGATTCTGGTGCCGGTATAGTGACTTGAGTAAGGCGTGGCTTAACTCCAACACCGTTTTGTGGCACGCGTCTGAAGGTCTCTAAGTTCAAGGTCTGTCCTGCTGCTCTAGAATCAGATAATAAAGGAAAAATTAAAAATATATTCCGAAACATTACGAATGAAAGCAATCCAATCTATGCAAAATTTAATTTAACACAGTGTTTCTAAAACGTAGTTAAAAGTAAAAACTAGTGGTTATTTTAAAAAATGAACCTAGTTGACCTAGTGCTGACAATCCAGTAAATAAATCAGCTAGAGATTCAGACAAATCCATCAAAATAAGTCATCAAGAAGAAAATGTTTGAAAAGTTTAAATCGTACACTCACTTGACAAGATTCCGGACTTCTTCCTCTGAAGCAGTAACTACGTTCTTGTTACCAACAAACACGATGTAGTCACCAGCGCGAAGACCAGCTTTTTCTGCTGATCCTCCCGCTGCTACTCGTTCTACTTTGGGAGGGCGAGTCCAGACGACCGTGAAACCGAAACCACCACTCATCGCTCTTACTAACCTGGGGAGAAGATTTCCAATATTTCCAGTTAATTCAGAAAACACCCAACGAAACAAAGATGCCCTCATTCCGAGGGGAGATCAAGCTCATTAGTGAGCTGGTGATAGGGTATTTTTTTTTAATTTACAGACTAGCGTTTGGCTGCAATCAGACCTGCTAGCAAGTGCAATGCAGCCTAAGATGGAGCGCGCTTGGCTAGAAGTTGCCTAAGTTGTTGAAGTCAAGAGTGAATACTCTTGACTTGAAGGTACCCACATTAAAAGTGGGAGGGAAAACTGATGCCGGGAGGGCGTTCCACATAGCGGTTCGGATTAGAAACGAGGAAGCAAATCGCTTCGTACGTGTCCGAGGAATTTCAACTACGTACGGATGTAGATCTTGACGATGCCATGCAGTATGATACTTGGATGGTGGTTGATGATGATTACTTACTTTCTAGTAGTCGTAAATGGTGTTCTTCCATTTCGCTGCGCCCGGCGCGGTGCAGCGGGGTCCTCAGGAGGGTCGAGCTCCAGGTATCTCAGGAACAGGTGCTCATCTGCCTCACGTTGCAACGCTGCTGCTACTTGAGCTTGATTTGTTGATGGGCCGTTGGATGCTACGCCTGAATAAAAAATTAAAGTGTTTAATAAAATGTAATACGCCTCTAGCTGATTGTTATTTTTAAGTTTATTTTATTTTGCATATTTGCATTTCTCTTTTTGTGTACCTTCACATAGCATATTTTATTCATTCATTTAGGGCGATAGAGAGAGCTATGTTTGCAGATTCTCAAGGTGATGAAATCAGAAATGGGGAGATCCAAAGTAACCAACATAGCTGAATGGGTTCCAATGATGATCTCGCACCCCGCACAGGAAAGCACAGCGTTGGAAGAGCCCTCAATAGTTGGGCAAACGATATCAAACGAGTCGCTGGGAGCAACTGAATCCAGGTGGTGAAAGAACGTGGCGTGCAGAAGTGCAAGAAAGCTATGAGCAGTAGTGGATGTCTCGGTTGATAATGATGATGATGAATATAAATCTCCAGCATCAGAGACGCTTAATGGTACCAATATTACTATTATTGTCATCCAAACTACTCGTGAGGCAGTTGAAAATAAGTCACCAATTTCGACGGAATGACAAAATACTAAAAAATAAAAAACTACTAATAAAAAGCTTGTGATGATCACTAGAACATGAAATAAATTGAAAGAGTTTTCAAATGACGCCATATAAATTTATGAAAGTGGGAAGACATTTTTCACAGCACTCGCTTCATTATCGCGAATTATTCATCATTAAATGGAAGCAGTAAAAACTTGTTGAATTCTGAATTCAGAATGATGCCAAGAGTACACTGAACATTTCTTAGTTTAAAAATTAGAATAAATTAAAATGTAGAGTTTTGAAAAATCTTTTTTAAAATTTATTTTATTTTTCATTTTTGTGGCGGCTATTTTGAATTTTTATTATCTATTGTTATAATAGCGGTAATTGCAACTGTCTATTTATTAGAGTTCACGAGGTATCTACAGCCCTCTGACAGACAGACGGACGGACGGACGGATGAACGGACGGACAACGGAGGCTTAGTAACAGGGTCCTTTTTGGCACCCTTCGAGTACGGAAACCTTACAATTACCTTTGTAAGAACTTTCTTTGGCGCTCTCGTTGGTGCTAGTTTCAGTGTTGTCAGTGGCCATCATGCGCCGCTCGGTCACGCGCCCGTCCTGCGCCGCGCTCTGGCACCCATACTGGAGGAAGTACGTGCCGGAAATGTCGGTGACAGACAGACGGCCGGCCGGACAGCGGAGGCTTAGTAACAGCGTCCCGATGGGACCCCACGAGTAAGGAAACCCAAAAATTACCTTTGTCAGAACTTTCTTTGGGACCGTCATTGGTGATAGTTTCAGTGTTATCAGTGGACATCTTGCGCCGCTCGGTCACGCGTCCTGCGCCGAGCTCTGGTGCCCCTGCTGCAGGAAGTACGTGCCGGAAATGTCGCTGACAGACAGATGGACGGATAGCGGTGGCTTAGTAACAGGGTTCCGTTTGGCACCCTTTGAGAACAGAAACCTAAAAATTACCTTTGTCAGAACTTTCTTTGGTGCCCTTATTGGTGCTAGTTTCAGTGTTGTCAGTGGCATCTTGCGCCGCTCGGTCACGCGTCCTGCACCGAGCTCTGGTGCCTTGCTGCAGGAAATGCGTGCCGGAAATGTCGCTGACAGACAGATGGACGGACATCGGTGGCTTAGTAACAGGGTTCCGTTTGGCACCCTTTGAGTACAGAAACCTAAAAATTACCTTTGTCAGAACTTTCTTTGGTGCCCTTATTGGTGCTAGTTTCAGTGTTGTCAGTGGCATCTTGCGCCGCTCGGTCACGCGTCCTGCACCGAGCTCTGGTGCCCCTGCTGCAGGAAGTGCGTGCCGGAAATGTCGCTGACAGACAGATGGACGGACATCGGTGGCTTAGTAACAGGGTTCCGTTTGGCACCCTTTGAGTACAGAAACCTAAAAATTACCTTTGTCAGAACTTTCTTTGGCGCCCTCATTGGTGCTAGTCTCAGTGTTGTCAGTGGACATCTTGCGCCGCTCGGTCACGCGTCCTGCGCCGAGCTCTGGTGCCCCTGCTGCAGGAAGTACGTGCCGGAAATGTCGCTGACAGACAGATGGACGGACAGCGGTGGCTTAGTAACAGGGTTCCGTTTGGCACCCTTTGAGAACAGAAACCTAAAAATTACCTTTGTCAGAACTTTCTTTGGCGCCCTCATTGGTGCTAGTCTCAGTGTTGTCAGTGGCCATCTTGCACCGCTCGGTCACGCGCCCGTCCTGCGCCGCGCTCTGGCGCCCCTGCTGCAGGAAGTACGTGCCGGAAATGTCGCTTTTAATCGCATCTTTCAACGGAAACGAGACGCATCCTAGAAACTCGCTCCGCCTGAAACAAAGGAGAAAACTTGATTAGTATTGTAAAATGATGTTCTCTTGACAGAATTTCAACGGTTTCAGCCAATTACAATAAAAAACTGGCGAAGTACGAGTCGGACTCACACACGAAGGGTTCCGTACAAGAAAAAACACTTTTTTTTGTGACAGCACCAGAATTTCAATGTTTTCGGATTTTTTCTTTACATGTGCTATAAGACAGTGCTACCTGCCTTTCACGATTCTAGGTCAACTGGCAGTACCTTATTGGTTTTGATTCCCTTAACGGGTCTTGACAGACACGGCAGACAGACCGACAGACAACGAAGTGATCCTATAAGGGTTCCTTTTTTTCTCTCGAGACACGGAACCCTAAAAACTAGCATGTGACAATATTCATCATCATTGCGTGCCTGTATCGAAACGAAGTTTGGCGATCATTATATGAAAAAACTTCTCTATCTAAAGCCACCTCTTCTAACTTCGGGTAACTAACTAAGCCTTTTACCTACCCTTATATCGCCCAACCACTTGCATCGTTGGCTATGTGAAGCCTTTTTGCCTTCAATTCTTCCTTCCAACTCTAATCTTGGGAATGAGAATTTGGCTTCCCTCTACCATAGAAACCCGGTCTCACAGTAATATGATAGAGAAAAAGATTTTAATGTATATTATAATTATTGTAAATAACAAAACGTAATATTAAAAGAAACATATAAAAGACATTTGCAAAAATGCCTGAAAGAAATTAGGAAGAATGAGATAAGAAAAAAAAATACATATATACAAGACGTATCTAATAAAAGATCAGAGTAGAATATAAAATTATAACAGTAGATTATCATCAAAATAATATCACACACATCAACTTTCTAATACAGGTAACCTAAACGAAAAATACATAGAAGAAAGACCTCAATTCACCTTCCATGAATGTAATTAGATGAATAGACGATGAATAAAATATGAAGGCGTCACAGTGACTCTTCGGAGTTACATTATCATAATGTACGGATAGGTCCCAAATACTTGCATGAATTTGGATTTACTTCATTGTTGTTAAAGTAGGTCAAATTCCACTGGCATATTAAGCTGGCTCATTTGAGTCACTTTTACTATGATGATAATCAACTTTTTAAAATCCTTTCCTTTTATTATATTGATGCATTAACTTCAATAATATGTGGTTTCCTCTTGATATGGTGGTGGTGTTATTTGAAAGTTCAGTTATTTTTTCTTCTGGCGTGTCCTTGCGTAATATTGGTGTTGTCTTTTAATCAGAAAGTTTTGAAATCACTTCTCAAATTATAAGGGGTAAGATAAACTTTACTTTATTAGTTTTGTTCAAGAAATTACAAATATATTTTTACAAAAATCTCTCATATTTTAAAAGAAATAAACGTGTTGTTTATAAAAACTTATATAACTCGACCAAAGAGTTTCAGGAATGTGACGTTTTGCACAGTCAGTATAATAGGCTGAAATGCTCATAGCTAGTTTAAATTATGCATATTCATATGTACAGCGACCTCAACAATCGATATTTCTCCACAACTTTCACTTGTTTAGAACAAAATGCTTTGCATGTTTCAATCGCTCACAACACTTGAAGGTGAAAGTTTACGTGACCTTGCTCCTTAGGTTTCTATAATTACTATGTCCTTGCCAAGTACGCTGCGCCAAGTTTTGTTTGTATACTTAAGTTACGAATGGAGTCTTACAATATGTTTTTCTGATAAACTTTTGGTTACATCAGATTGCGAATGCTACTGATTTATTTTTTCTCCAGTAAGAACTTTAGGTAGATAGATACCCATTGCAATGTTGCAAATGTAACTACTCTGGTCTAATTTTAAAGCAATGCGTCCACTTCCATATATTGCCCGAAGCAATCACTCTGCTTATTCAATCGCAGTTATTATCGCTCCTCGTTTTTCCTTAATTCAGCCCGATGTGGACACACAGTTAAATGCAGGATGTATTCTAGTTTCAATCGCTTTGAACTTAAAGTATCATGTAATAAATGCGAATCATAAATGTAACGACGCGAACGTGTCTTGAATTTCGTTACCAAGTAATTGCCTCGGTATATCATTTAGAGATTATTTATAACATTCCAAAATGGTTTCTTGCTACATGGCTTCTATTTCAGAAATATTTCGGGCTTATTTCATACAAATATGTCCATCGCTTAACATAACATCGATCTCACCATAACTCTTATCTTAAACATCGATACACATATCTATACGGTGTTCGTGCTTCCCTACGGTTTCACAAAAGCTTCTAAGCATGCAAAGGGCTGTCCCAGAAAGCCTTTCCACCTTCTCGTGACACTGGAGTGCTCTCAATGCGGACTAGAGTGACGGGGGACACCAAGCGGGAGTCACTTACGGCGATAGTTGTCACTCTTCTTCGAGAATTGGCGAGCTGCCTGTGTACGAGGTGTCAGTTTTGTCGAGGATATCCGCTGGAAGGCTATTTTTCCTCGCTCTGGGTTCCGGAGGGTCCCATTCTGGTAGGCTATTCTTTCTGCTAAGGTGCGTGTTGCGATGTGCGTGTTGGTGGGAGCAATGTTGCCGCGGCGGAGGCTCCTCGCGTCGGGCCTGACTCAAACCAGCAACGGTTTGGGAAACGAATGACATCCCGATACTTTGGATAGCTTTCGATCTATTAAAACATTGAACTTTATTTTAGCAGACTCATAAGGTCAAGAAACTCAATTTTTAAAATTAGATTAGCACTAACGCTAGGCCCAATGATATTGTCAGTGTATCGAAGGAAATAGTCACCGGAAATAATTAATCAATAGAACATTAACTTTTGTGAAAGAGAATGAAATTAGGATAAAGTTGGAATAATTTTTTTAATTAATACGTGACATAAATATTTGATATTATAATGGAGGTCAATACGTTTAGTAGATATTTTTTTTAAACCAAGTATCCATATAAAAAGACTTGTTCTGATTGACTGAAATGGACTGAATGATCTATCAACGCACAGCCTAAACCGAAACTTGAAATTTTGCCAATAAGTTTTTTTTATAATGAGCCTATGTTTTGGAAATTCCACCCCTAAATATGGGATGAAATTTCATTGAAAGTTCGTCACTTATCAAGGTTTTATCGGTCAATAATGATTAAGAATTATGTCAGGATTTAGAAATTGAACCCCTCACCTATTTTTAAAAATTCCAGTCAAGCGAAGTCGAGGTATAAGCTAGTATAATAATTTAGGTAAATACGCAAAATTTCCAATATATCATATTCCTTCTATGTAGTAAACAAAGTATATAAAGAGTCCGATCGAAGGAAAATTATACAAAAGGAGAATCTTGGCGTTGATCCAAAAATTGTCTGTTGCCATAATATCACACGGTTCGGATACTTTTGTTTGTGTTATCAAACCAATTCATGACTCCCCTTTTTCATTTTCATTCTCGAAGTTTCTAGTTGTTTGAACAATGCAATAGAAAAGAGATATGTAGGTACTTTTTAAAATAAATATAACGACTAAATGGGCAAGCGGGTCGCCTGATGTTCAGTGATTACCGCCACCCACCAGAATAACACCATGCTGTGATCTAATAGGCAAGGCCGTAGCCAGGAATTTCGGAGGGGTTTTATCCCCCCCTTCTGGATTCTGAAAGGATCTGGCACACATTGTCATGAATGACACTGTTCCTCCTTGTATTTTCCTATCGTTCTTCCTTGTATTGGGGACAATACGCAGAGAAACTTTCAGCTTTTATAAAATAACGAACGAATCTATATTTCTACGACTCTAAAATTAAATTAATTATTTTAAAGCAACCGTAAGTATTGTAAATATTGAAAAGTTAGCGATGAGAGCATCATTAAGGGCATGCCCTAGTTTGTTCTTTATACTTTATATCTACTTCATGTTCAAGCGCCTTATATGAGGTTTTTAGGTCAAGATTAACTTCTGAAAGACTTGTGGGGGCTATCTTTAATAACATGATGTTGCACTTTTATAGATTATATTATCTTACCTACTTTAAATTAATTAATTATTAATTTGAAATTTCAGATGTAAGCGTTAATTAAAAAGGCATTAGACAGTACGTAAAAGCCAAATTGTAGATACGTAGATAATATATTTGGAAAATTGATAATTGGTTTAGTTATTAAGTTAACCAAAAGTATTGTAAATAGTTAATTACGTAGACACAGTTTAAAATATATTATCGTAAAATCTAAAATTAAAATTGTAAATGCATGCGTCTGTGTAAGTACTGAATCTTAATGTAAGTGAAATTCTTTTTGAGAATAAATTTTCTTTAAACCGATATATTGATAGGAGTATTTTTTTATATATACCTACCTACTTTATGAAAGTGATTCATATCATTGAGAGTGCATTATCAAGTACTTGTGCTATAAGACCTACCTACCTGCCAAATTTCATGATTCTAGGTCAACGGGAAGTACCCTACAGGTTTCTTGACAGACACGACGGACGGACGGACGGAAAGACAGACAGAAAGACAGACAGACAACAAAGTGATCCTATAAGGGTTCCGTTTTCCTTTTGAGGTACGGAACCTTAAAAATAAGAGAAGCGTCATAAAAGATCCAAAAAAACCCCTATATTCATAATGAAATGTGGTATCAAGAGTCTCAAGGTTATTGTTAGCGATATAAATTTTCCACTAGATGCGGCATTTCACAGTAAAACATGTTCCAACTAACATCGGTGATCGCACTCATGTCAATCGTAATCCGCTTTAAATTAAACTGTAGCTCGATTCCGTAAAACCTGCATCAATCATGATTACAATCGGAATTTTTGCTATTCTTATTGCAACAATGCATTGTAGCCAATAGTGAGCGAGCGTTAACCAAGCAGAGGTGATTGCGATCATGACATTGTAGCTATCATTCTACCGCAATCGACTGCCTGGAGCGATAATAATTAATTATTCTAAATGTCATAATTCATATTGTCATATTTGAGTAAGTATAGGTAACTTTAGTACCTAAAGTCTGTTCTAATATATCTATGTTTGTAGAAACGGTTGCGTTTAAACAATTACGATTGATAGGAGTGCGAGCACTGATGTTTTTTGGAAAATGTTGTCACTATGAAGCGCCACATCTAGTGAAATATCTATACCGATGTTCTAAAAAGTTGCTGAGTCGTATTGTACTTCACCACGTAGTCTGTAGGCGTGACTAAGGACACGGCCTACTTTCAGCCAGAGCCCTTATTTAACTCTGCCAAGAGGTTTTCGTTTCATGGTCATATTATTTGTTTAATCCTTTTTCACGATCTAAATTTAAGGTAAAAAGGTACTAGTTAATACCAAAAACGCACTGGTAGCCTAGATGTTAGGACCTCCGATTCGGGGCGGGTATAACCGGCAAAGGCGTGCCGTGTACGATGCCAAAAGAAACAAAGGGAATTGCCATACCCGTTCACAGTTAGCCCGCTTCCATCTTAGACTGCATCATCACTTACCACCAGGTGAGATTGCAGTCAAGGGCTAACTTGTATCTGAATAAAAAATCTTTCAGATTTGTGCGTGATACATCGTGAGGTAGTCTGCTTGCCCGAGAGTTCTGCATAATGTTCACTAATGTGTAAAGTCCGCCAAAGGAGTGCAATATAGTATCTACCCTACTTTGAATAAATGATTTGAGCTTTGAGTTTGCACTTGACCAGCGTGGTAGATTATGGCCAAACCCTTCAAATTCTGAGAGGTTAACCTCAACCTGCGTTCAGTAGTGAGCTGGCGATGGGTTGTATCATTATGAGTGTAATAGTAAACTAGCTAATGTATAGGTACTTTTTAACCCCAAAAGAGGGGTATTATAAGTTTGACAACTAGCTCAATTAATGCAGGTACTTTTTAACCCAAAAAAAGAGGGGGTGTTATTAGTTTGACGTGTGTATCTGTCTGTGGCATCGTAGCTCCTAAACTAATAAACCGATTTCAATTTAGATTTTTTTCTTTGAAAGGTGGCTTGATTGAGAGTGTTCTTAGCTATAATCCAAGAAAATCGGTTCAGCCTTTTGAAAGTTATCAGCTCTTTTCTAGTTACTGTAACCACCACTTGTCGGGGGTGTTATAAATTAATTTACACTTGTATAGGAAAATCTTAGTTAAAGGGCTATTTATTACACATAATCCTCAAAACGTTCTACAGAGAAGTTGACTGAACGTTAATCACAGCTATTAATGGGGTAACTTGTATCGATAGTGATGCAAGAAGCCAATTAATCTGTATACATAGGGCTGAATGTTGCAGAACATGTACTCTACTTGGCTTCAATAATACGGCTTATAGTAAAGTCTCCCAATTAGTTTGCTGCTGTAGTCAGAAGTGGGTCCCTAAGCTTATCAAGAAACAGAACTAGAGAAGCTTTTTATGAAATAAAATAAACTTTTTTAAATATAACACTGAATATATACATATATTATGTTTATTTATACCCCTCCCGCTTTCTTCAATATTTTTATTAAGTATATCCTCAAAGCTTGCCTGGAAGAGACCGCTATTTTAGCGATAAGGACAATTTTAACCGCAACCCATTGGCAAGACGTTAAGAGACCCCTCCCTCTCCGTCACTCGCTCCATACAAACGTAGTTCCAATTTCATTTGAATATTAAGCAACCAAAGTCCATCAAATTTTGCAGACATATTCTAGAAACTAATATCTATGCCTGTGGTTTTCCAGATTTCTGTTAAAATATTCGGTTTCAAAGTTACGCGGTCTCAAAATACACATACAAATCTTTGAGCCCCTGTAATTTTAAAAGTACATATTTTTAGAAAAATCTAAAACACCACAGGCACAAATATTAGTTTCTAGAATATGTCTGCAAAATTTCATGGACTTTTGTTGCTTAATATTCAAATGAAATTAGAACTACGATTGTATGGAGTAAGTGACGGAGAGAGCCCTGTTAACCGTTCAAGTGTAGCCACTCAGTTTAACACGTTTATTATCGCAATAGTAATTATGGCGTTGTTAGGCATTGACGTTAACCTTAAAGGGACCCGAGCATTAAATTATTCATTAAGGTTATTGAACATCCAAAAACCTAACTTTAATGCCCCAATAAAAAGATTCATCGCTCTGAGCGTGGTTCGGATATAAACTCCGCAAATCTTCGTCTACCCGTAGATTCAATGTAATCCAATACTACAATTGGGTTTTACGGGTGGTCGTTTTATTGGCTCTAAGATGGTTCTAAGCTATTTATTCGCCTCCACTACTGGATGTAAAACCATTCTAAATGTTTTTCCTATAATATATTTACCAGCGTGAAGACTACAGGGATCCATACTTTTAATATTATAAATGAGAAAGTGTGCCTGTCTGTCCGTCTGCTAGCCTTTCACGGCCCAACAGTTTAACCGATTTTGACGTTTGGTACTGAATTAGCTTACATACCGGGGACGAATAATCCAGGAGTTCCTACGGGATTCTTAAAGACCCATCCATTCATCAACCGATTAATATGAAAGGAGCAGAGGTGCTATTGCATCCCGGAGATTGACATAGGAACCTTTTTATCCTAGAAAACCAAAGAATTCCCAAAGGATTAAAAAAAACCTAAATCCACGTGGATAAAATCGCGGGCATCATCTAGTATCTAATAGTTCTTTCATCATTATCACTAACCCATCGCCGTCTCACTACTGAGAACGGGTCTTTTCTCAGAATGTTCTCATTGGTGGTGCACAACACTGTGATAGCCTAGTGGTTAAAACATCGGCCTCCTATTCGGGAGATCGGGGGTTCGATTCTGGGCACGCATTTCTAAATTTTCGGAATTATGTGTGTTTTAAGGAATTAATTAATATCACTTGCTTTAAGGGTGAATTAAAACATCGTGAGGAAACCGAGAGTTCTCTAGAATGTTCTCAAAAGTGTGTAAAGTGTGTGAAGCCAATCCGCACTAGACCAGCGTGGCCGACTGTGACCTAAACACTTCTCATACTAAGAGGAAATGCGATAGTTGACAATGATGACACAGATCTTTGATGACTGAAATATAAAAATAAAAAAAGTATTAAAACATAAACTGCAATAGAAAGTGAATATTAATTTTGTACATAGCTACATCTACGCGATTTCTGAATAACACAAAACCTAAACGAAACAATGAGAAAAACAGAACAATAAAGTATCACATTCATTACATCACATATTCCAAGATCAATGGACCACTTTTCATTACCCACCTTTAGGAAAGCCAAACAGTAAATTTAACGTGATCCAGCAGGTACTTTTCTGTTTTATGAGTCCGGTGGCCGGTTTATGGGGATTAGTAGAGTTCATGTAACGCCTTTTGTAGTGGATATATAAAACTACTGTAAAAATTGTGTTTTTTATAGGATAGACTTTTAGATTCAATGATTTAGCTAAATTAACAAGTGTAAATAAAAATTTATTACACCCCCGTAGTGAAGGTTACAGTAACTAGAAAAGAGCTGATAACTTTCAAACAGCTGAACCGATTTTCTTGGATTATAGCTAAGAACACTCTCGATCAAGCCACCTTTCAAATAAAAAAAACTAAATTAAAATCGGTTCATTAGTTTAGGAGCTACGATGCCACAGACAGATATACAGATACACAAATACACAGATACATACGTCAAACTTATAACACCCCTCTTTTTGGGTCGGGGTTTAAAAATGGTGTTTTTAATAGGAAAAACTTTTAGATTCAATGATTCATTATTATGCTGAATTCTCTATGTGAGCAAATCAGAAATGAAGAGATCCGTAGGAGAACCAGAGTAACTGACATAGTTATGCGGGTTGTGGAGCTGAAGTGGCACTGGGCAGGGCACAAATAGTTCTAAAATCCGATACATGTGTCTGTTTTAACAAAGTCGTTTTTTCTTTCATTTCCGTGAAATTTCGTTAAATAAAAGAAAAAGGCTTAATAAAAGGAGAAGTTTAAAGAAAATTCAATGGGCAGAGGGCACAAAATATAGTTCTAAAACCCGATACTTGGGTCAGTTTTAACAAAGTCGTTTCTTCTTTCATTTCCGTGATTTTTTTTTTATAAAGCCTTTTCTTTAGATTATTAGTTTATAACTCGTAATATTTTTCACGCACTTTACGAAAATACGTATGTATTTAATTTTTTTCATCCCACCGAAATGAAAGAAAAACTCTTTTACTTTCCGGGATAAAAGTAGCCTATGTCACTCTCCAGGTCTTCAGCTTTAAAACAAGAGTGAATAGGCACCTTCTAGGTAAACGCGTCCCATCTTAGACCACATCATCACTTTCCATCAGCTGTGATTGTGGTCAAGCGCTTGCCTATAGTGAATAAAAAAAATAAAAAAAAGCTAAATCCATGTAAAAATCAGGTCAATCCGTTGCTCCGCAGCGGCGTGACTGAAGGAACAATCAACAAACCAATAAATAAACAAATATGAACCGTAAATAAAAAGAAACTGGTTAATAATTCTCAATTAAATTTTATGAAGAGGTTTGTTCAGTTCAGAGATACTAAGATAATGAATGTTAATTATGGACGGGTGGAGTGGTGCTCGGATACTGATGGAACTGTATTGTCAATTGCAGCCTTTTGTCTCGAAAACGTGGAAAAAGGGGAAAAATTGACAAAGCCTACTTTAGCGTTCAAACACTTGGCTTGCTGCCTAACGTTGCTTCATCGTTCATAATAACAGCATAATATTGGTTGAGAGAAAGCACAGAACTCTGAAATTGTGACCTAGTTAAGACAAGTATAATATCAAACAATAAGCATACTGAGCAACTTTGCCTGAAATTTAAGAACAGAGTGAATTGACTGTGAAAGGCACAGACCACAGATAAGGGAAATAAGGCCACATACTTTTATAATAAGGGTATAATAACCTCGATAGCTCAACGGTTGAAGGAGCGGACAGGATAATTAATTAATTATGTTCAAAATTTCAAAAAATCTAGATTTGCTTTTACCTAACAATGAATTATAGCCCCATGAGCTATACACATACATCACATCATTTCATTACTTCAATCTTATTGTTTAAATTGTGTTATTTAATAGTTTAACTGTGGCAAATGCACACAACTCTGAAAAGTCAGAGGTTTATGCCCGGGAACGAATGTCTGGTTCCTCATTTTCCGTTCAGCTCGCTCCGCTCATTTCTCTCCTTTTGCAGTGGAAAACAAAACAAAACTCTGTGTTAGTGGAAACGCAAATCTATTTTATATAAACGGAGTCCGTCCCACCTAACCATTTCCCGCTCATTACCCTTTCGCGGTGGACAACCCGGCATTAGGGTAGGTATCACCACTTGTAAATAAGTAAGTAGGTAATGTTTGATGCCACGTGGTATCGATTTTAAACCGACGGACGCACAGGCTATTAATAAATCTCATAATATCTTGACGCAAGCCTTGACGTCATGTTTCGTATCCTTTTGACGGTTACCACTTGGGTTTCGTCTTCGATTATTCACTTAGGGTTCAGCCAAACTAGCGTAATTTTTTGAGTGTGGGTCGCGTAAAATGAGTCGTGTAATTTACGCTGCATTCGGTTTCATACAAAAGTTCTGTTTGTGCCACACGGCGACGCAAAATGAGTGCGACTTTCTGAAATATAGATTGCGCGCCTCATTTTACGGAACCCACAATTTAAAAAATTTCGCTCGTTTGGCTGAACACTTAGTGATTTTTTTTTTAAAAGTGGAATCATGATTGCCGCGATCTATCTATTGCTAAGAGCTCGTTCACACAGGCTACGTAAGCGTTGCATAAGCGTGGACGCAGCGCGTACCATTGCGTTGTGTTGTATAAAACTGTATGAAACATGACATACCGCTTGCGTGGCGTGAACGTTCACGTAGACGTAATGGGTGCAGTTATGTCTATGGGTTCACGCGCGTCACTACGCACGTGTCACGTGTACGTGCTGCATACGCAATTGGTGTGAATCGGAGTATAAGGTTGTTTTTAATGTTTAGACACATCCTACGATAAAGTTTTTAATCCATACTTCTATACTTACTAAATAATAAATGGGTACTTTCAAGCAATTTGTATGAAAACGCTATTCAAAAAATCTGCATTTATTCATTTTAAAAGTGGAAAAAAGCGAGATTTGGAGTAAAATATGAAGTGTTAAGCATACTGACCTAAATGTTATGCTCAGTTATTCAGCATAGTATAATTGCAAGCCAATTTCGGTATTTTATTAATAAAATTCTTGAAGTACCAGTATATAGTAAGTTAATTAGGCCAAAGTTGGAGTATTTCTATATCCATATATATTATGTACTAGAGTTTGATAAATAATATTATAACATGACCAAATGAGGTATAGTAATGGGTGAGGTTTGGTATCACCACGTACTTATGTGGTACCAAATAATTCTTTAAAGATTCTTTCGCTGTCACTGTTACTTGACAAGTGCTGAAACGTTCCTTCGAGTTCACAGAAGTTTTTTACTAGTTCATTTCTGCGATCAGCTGTTTGCAGGGTTGTCACATTGGAGTTTTGAATAAATTCTTTAAGTAGTCATCTCCCACTGACTTATATGTACCACCACTACTATTCACTTATATTATATACTTAATAATCGCGCAACGTTGTTGCTCATTATTTTTTTAGTATATCTAGGACATCAGTCCAAACTCCGAGCTTCAGCTGGCCGAAATGTTACTGCATTATCCTTATTATTACTACTAACATTTTTCTAGTAAGATTTTGATTTTATTTCGTACTAATCAAACAAAGTATTGTAGATACTATAAACAGCAAATTAGAAGAGCAAATACCTCAATTATATTAGCAACTAACTAGCCGATGCCCGCGACTTCGCCCGCCTGGATTTAAGTTTTTCGAAATCCCGTGGGAACTCTTTGGTTTTCCGGGATAAAAAGTAGCCTATGAGCTAATCCAGGACATTATCTATCTCCATTCCGAATTTCAGCCAAATCCGTCCAGTAGTTTTTGCGTGAAGGAGTAACAAACATACACACACACACACACACATACAAACTTTCGCCTTTATAATATTAGTGTGATGTGATGTGATACAATATTTATATTTGCAAGTACCTACGTCCATTAACACACGAAATAACGTACCTTATATAATTTCATAATATTATGTCTTATTTAGGCTCGTACCTGTAAGTTTTACTTATGTAAGCAGTTTACATGATTAACTTACGACTTTACTAACGTAAACACTCTTATAAGAACATTTATAAAAGTAAATTTTTTGACAATTACGTGAGTGAAACTTACAGGTGTAATCGCGGCTTTAGTTAAGTCATCTTTCATAATAGCTGAAGCGTTCAAGAATCTCTAGTTTCAATAAGTTGGAGGGTTGCCAAGCCCCACGTAATGATCTCCAAGAGTCTCACTGTCCTCGGCTAGATGTCGAGTTGTTTTCATGAAATTAATATGTCCTTGTTGATTTCCATTTATGTCAACTCAATTTTATTCATCAACTTTAAAATAATACAAGTGTACTTAAATTAAAAATTTATAACACCCCTGACAAGTGAAGGTTACAGTAACTAGAAAAGAGCTGACAACTTTCAAACGGCTGAACCGATTTTCTTGGATTATAAGTAAGTAAGCTAGCTAAGAACACTCTCGATCAAGCCACCTTACAAATAAAAAAAAACTAAATTAAAATTGGTTTATTAGTTTAGGAGTTACGATGCCACAGATAGATACACAGATACACACGTCAACTTTATAACACCCCTCTTTTTGTGTCACCAATCCAAGAAAATCGGTTTCGCCGTTTGAAAGTTATCACCTTCTTTCTAGTTACTGTAACCTTCATTTGTCGGGGGTGTTATCAATTTTTAATTTACACTTGTTATTATTTACCAATTAACTCAATAAAAAACTGCATTGTATTGTACTGTCCAAGTTGTTTTCAAGCTACAAATATTTCCCTGTTAACTTTTAATTGCGTCAATGCAATTAAAATATCCATGCGCTGTTTGTTGTTGACTGAAATCAATATGATATGCAGAAAGCTTTAAATTAAATCAGTTTGGACTTTTCCTATCTGGAAGTCGATTCGTTTTATACAATTTAATATAATTTCCTTGTTGAATTTTGATTGCATCAACTAAATTTGAATATTCATGCACTTTCTGGTGTTGAATAAAATCAAATATTCAAGCAGAATGCTACAAATTCAATTAATTGTATTAGGAACCAATACTAGTAACGGGCCGCCATTGTTTGAAGCATGCTCGTAGGTGTCAAAAGGTGCGTAAACCCCGCGACAATATATTCGTTCTATGTAAGTCATCTGTGGCATATATCATACTATTTTTCAATTAATAAAATGGATGTAATTAATGATATTAAAAGTATTGGTTGAAATGAAAATGTTAATGATTGAAACGTATAATTAATATTGGATAGAAGCAGGCGTTACTTTGCTGAAGTCACACAAACATAATATCTGTATGGTACAATGTGCAGCATGAGCAGCATGCGATATGCACCGCCGCCCTCCCACTATCAAAGAAGTAGGAAAAGCAAGCGATGTACACACCACACAAGTCTTCTAGAACACACTCAATGTGGCTACGTTTCACTTCGAGCATCTCAGAAGATGTTGACTTTAGTGTGTTCTAGAAGATTTGTGTAGTGTTGTGTGTTATCAATTAGTAATAGTATTGCTTGCCTTTCCTACCTTCTTTAGTAGTGGGAGGGCGGGCGGAGCATTTCCCATACTGCACGAACGTACCATGCTTTGCTGCGAGAATTCTGTTTTGGCGGATTATAGCGAATTTAGCTTGTGAGCCCTTGTATAATTAATTAATACCATAACGGCTCCATGTAATTATTATTAAAATACATAGGTACAACAACAACTAATATAGGTATTGTACCTAGGTAAATCTAGTAAAGCCTAGATACACTCAAACTTAATTGGATCTAGCTCCAAATGGAACATAATCCTATTGAGATATTGCTAATGACAGGTAGACATGTTCAGACACGACTACCTTGACATGGAGAAATGTCGTATGTTCTCAATACAATGTATCAATTTAGAGTTTATTTGTCGTGTGCTCTAAAAAAATTAG
The DNA here is from genome assembly GCF_905333055.1 of Maniola jurtina. Classification (NCBI taxonomy): domain Eukaryota; kingdom Metazoa; phylum Arthropoda; class Insecta; order Lepidoptera; family Nymphalidae; genus Maniola; species Maniola jurtina. Next base: position 11,859,499 of record NC_060032.1, read on the forward strand.
TTTGGTTCTCTTCTGAATATTATCCAATCAAACGCAATGATAATATTCTGTAACCACGTTCTAAAAATTGATATCTGTGTCTGTATTTTCCAGATTTCTGTAAAAATGTGTAAGTATTTAGTTTCAAAATTACAGGGCGTGGGGATATAAATATTTGAGTGAGTGTAACTTTGAAACTAAACATTTTTACGGCAATCTTACAAACCACAGACACATATGTTGTTTTCTAGAACGAGTCTACAAAATTTCATTAAGTTTGATTGGTTGATATTCAAATTAAAACCAAAATATGTTGGTAAGGAAAGCGCTGAGGAGCGTGTTACTTAAACCACACTTAAACTCCTTTTAAATTATATATATTTAAAACATTATACTATCTATTTTTTTATGAAACAGAACGCCTAGTATTAGTATTGAACACTCTTTTACTTTTAAGGCAGAAAAACACTTCTTATTTGATACCGTTACAATCTATCGTTTCCGATAAGACTATATAGTAGGTATAAAGGGCCAATTTTTCACCCGTGGAATAACTTTTATAATAATAAATCCGAGGTTTTAACAGTTTTTGTATAGGAAATCTGTCAAAATGTCTAATCTATTCGTCAGTTAATCTGGCGATTGAAAAATCAGCCCTTAAATCCCCTTAAGAATATAAACGTGCGTAGTTATAATTTTATGTAGGTATCTGTAGGTATGAAAAAAATCTGATGATTGTTCCAAAAGTCGTTTGTTCTAAATTGTAGTTTTAAGATAAAAATACAAAGGTTTTTATAGGATTGCCCAAAAAGGAGTGTGTTGTGTTTGCAGAGTTCATGTATGTATGCGTGTAAGTTTATTTAACCCCCCATATCTTCTAAATGCCTGAACAAACCTGCCAACCCATTGCCGCTCAACTACTGAGCACAGGTCTCCTCGCAGAATGAGAAGGGTATTAGCCATAGTCTGCCACGGATTGGCAGATTGGCAGACTTCACACACCTTTGCGAACATTACGGAGGAGTCAGGCATGTAGATTTCCTTTCGATATTTCTCAGTTAAAGCAAGTGATATTCAATTGCTTGTGCATGACTCCGAAAAGTTAACAGTGCGTGCTCGAGATCGAACCCCAGACCTCCCGAAAAGAAAGACGTGTCACCCACTAACACCGCGTGGTAATCAAGGTGGTAAAACGATGAAATGGCGCGGATTTATCAATTGGAAGCCTTACCGCTTTGTCCCCCAACTAAGCCAGATCCGATATGACACCTCACAACACAACGTAACACAACACAGTATCAGTAATATCCAATGCGTAATTTTTTGTAGAGGTTGTATGGACACTTATCGAGGTTGAGTCTGAAACGCGACTGCCCGGGGTGCGCCGCCGGAATCGATCAGTCTGCGCATATTCCTTCGCGCCCCGCGTCACTCTAGCCACCCCCTATATCTTATGTATGAAAGCAATGCCAGGGAAAAGTGAGAAATGCCTGCCACTGCCAGACCCCTTGCGTGGTTACAGTATTGCAACTTTTTTATTATGCCATCTAACTTTAATAAATCTTCACACGAAGAACGCACGTGAAGAAAAACCCGGTCAAGTGAGAGTCGGAGTTGCACACGAACGGTTCCGTACCATCGTACAAGATGTAACACTATGTACTTTTAATTTCCTTTTAATTCTACATGATAGCCATTTTGAAATTTTTATTATTTTATTGTTATGGTGGTAATAGGAAAACACACCGTGACAATTTCAACTCTCTAACGTAGGTAATCCGTTGCATCAGCCCACTGACAGACAGACAGACGGACGAACAGAGGCCAGACGGACTGCGGAGGCTTAGTTATAGGGTCCCGTTGACACCCTTTGGTTGCGGAACCCAAAAAATAGACTGAACGCCTTTGCTCAACCATAAAATTATATAAAAGGAAAAACTGACTGACTTATACAGTCATATGATATTATGAATGTAGGTATATACTAACCCACCTAACTACCCATACATATGAACTGTGTGCGAACAGGCCGGCGTTCCGGTAGTAGTAATAGGTAACCAAAACCAATTAACAAGTATGAAGTTTCGGGGGAGGACTACTATTAGTATGAAAAGATTACAGGAAAATTAAGTAAGTATAACGTAGGCGGTCCCCTCGGTTTGGCAAGCTTAAGCTGTTTAGTTAATAATGATCCAGTGGCTGATATTGAGGCTGAAGAGGGGAGCGCGATAAAATAAGAGATTAAATCGTTTCACACGGAATCTTCTTTAATCTTAGGAAATCTTCACGATTTTTACTACCACTTAGCCTTGACGTTTGGTCTAGTGGCGAGAGTGTATATCAATCAATTGGCTGGTTCATCAGAACTGATCCAAGTTGATAAATGGATGGGTTACCGAATCTTGAGGGCTAAATATTTGTTGCTTGGAAAGTATGAAACTGTCGCATGTCGGTTCCGGCTATTATCTGCACTGTCATAATAATCGTTGTTACCAAAATATTATCATCATTAACTCGTCGCCGGCCCAACTCTGAGAATGAGAAGGGTCGTAGTCCGCCATGCTGGACAAGCGCGGATTAGAAAACTACCCACAGTCAATTCTAACAGTCTAAGAGATCGGATTTTTTTCCGGATTGTTCGATTGTAAATCTTCTAGGCGTTCTTCTTAGACTGCATCGGCAAAAACCATCCATTGTGATTTCAGTCAGTGGTCAAGCGATAGCGGTAATACAGTAAAAAAGATGTAAGTTTTCAAAAGCCATTGAAAGTAAGCGGTGATAGGCTAGTGTTAAAAATTTTTTAAACAAATATCTTTTAAATTGTTTATCAAATAATCGTATCTTCAAATGAATCTTCCATATTAAATTGAAGTTACTTACTTACGTACCTATTTCACAACAAGCAAGCAACAATTTTGCTTCTTCAAAAAACCGAAACCTCGCGTGATTGTGTTTTGAATTTTGTATGTAGCAATCTAATCTTCTACAATGTCCCACAATACAACCATGAAAGTATAAAATCGAATTATACTTCTAATTCCTTATGCATTGCTTTTTTAATCAAGGAACTCTAGGTACGTAAGCTCTAATAAAATTATGTATAGTATGTTTACGTTCTATACACAATGACTAATTTATACTAAGATTAGGTATATAGTAAGAACTTTTATATGTATGTATTATTACGTAATCAATCCATAGTAAAAATATACTTTCTCGCGATTATAATATTAGTACCCGTACCCGTAGGTACCTTCCCGCAATTGTATAAACTGCGTTATCAGAACAACTTAATAATAGCTAAGTATAGTAAGTATAGTAAGTATTATACACACCAGATTTAAAAATAACACTTATTTGCTTAGATCTTTCTCATCTTTTAGCAAATTGAGTGACAAAGATAATGCCTAATAGAAGATCTCATTGGCACCGACTCAGCTCAGGCATGCAGGTTTTCCCACAATGTTTTCATTCACAGTTAAAGTAAGTGATATAAGAGTATTCAAACATTATTTAAGAAAGGTTTAACGGATACTTTTGATATAAGTATCTGAGGATAAAATCATACCTGTATTTCTTATCCCTGTGCCATACAGAGATGTGCAGAATTTGATGATCGTATACAGCAGCCGGCAACGGCAGTTTCAGATGGCGTTGGAACTCCGGTTCTCTCTTCCCGTAGAGGACTGAGGTTCGCTGGAATATTGATCGTTGAGATGGCAAACTTTGATCTTCGGCCACCCCGCTGATTACAACCTTAGATTAAAAAAAAGAAGTTACTTTTAATAATTGTTAGGAGGTAAAAAATTTGCCATGTTTTAAAAAGAGATTAGATTATATCGCTTAGTTGCTCCATTAAATTATTGAATTTTGTTGGTTTTCTTAAACTGTTTACCATTCCCAAAAAGGTATCTACCAAAAAATAAGTTGTTTGAAGACGAGAGATTTGTAAACACAATTTAGTGAATTTTGAGAGGCTTAAAGAAATACCTTTGCATATGCATTGATATCGTCGACTTTCCCCGAAGAACGTTGCAGGTCTCGACATCGAATCACTGTAAAAAGAAATAATTTTTATGAATTTATTTTATTTCGTTAATATTGCTAACTCAATAAAATAAGGAACGATATCCACCACTCACCGTGCACGTCTATGATATTATTTCTCATAATAATCTCTAAATCAATTGTTCCTTTTATGGTTTGAAATCGATCACCGCTTCTCTCTAAACGGTTGCTTGCAACGCTTCGTCTTTTTTCTTCACTGCTGCTTATACTACTGTCTTCTGGAGAGTACGTAAGACATCGTCTCGATGTTTTATGTTCTAGCACTGGTGTCATCACATCATTCGAAAATAAATCCTCCTCCAACTTACTCGTTTTGTGAGCTCTTTCTTCACTTAGGGCATTACTGGATCTCTTGAGATTCGGTAATGGAGTAATTGGACTAGGAATGCCATTTTCTAATGTTAAACCAAATAGCTCCCTCGATCTTGTGTTTTGCACTGGTTCATTCGGTTTTAAACTGCTGTGTGATACATAAGACCTCATTGAATCGTTTAGTGGATAATCCTTTTCTGAAGAAATCATTCTAGTATACTGCGTACTTATTGGTTCACATAATGAAGAATTTTGTAGTTCTGTAGCTGGACTGGGTAAACCCATTTCCAAAGTTAGGACCAAAGAAGATTTAGATTCAGTTTGTTTCTGTTTCCAAAGACTATCCATACTAACAGTAGACTTTTTTCTGCGAATACATTTTTGTCTTCTCAATCTATTATTTTTGCAATCTCTTATCGCAGAATATAAGTCTGGTGTTGATTCAGATGATACTTGCTGCAGATTTCCTTTCTCAGTTAGAGACGAGTTCATTGATCGCGTCCTATTTAATGGCATATTAACATGATTATAAATACTTAACTTAGGTTTAACATCTACACAATTGTCGGGAGTTCGTACTTCTCTCTCATTATATCCATCGCCATCATCCAAGATGAATCCTCCTATAGGAACATTTTTTAGTAATTTGTCGTTTACTCTATGAATTGGAGTTCTTTTTTTAATAGGTGTAGCTTTTGGAGATACTGAATTTTCTCTTGATAAGTTCACGTATCTAGCTTCTTTAATTAAATTAGTTTTGATTTCAGTTTGTGGTTTCACAAACAAGTCTTTTATTGATTCAATTGTAGGAATTTCTTCTTCAATCGATGTTTTATCTTCATTCTGTATATTATTGAATATTCTTCTTTTAGATTTTACTATTTTCGTACTTTTTATAATGTCTTCTATCATTCTTTCCAGAGTTACATCCCCCATCTGAGAGGTTGAACTCTTGACTGTTGACTCTGATACGCTATTTATAGACTCTTTCTCAAGAATAAACTTATTTTCCATTTCAGTAGAGCTTTCTTCATCCCTTAATGGAATAGTGAAATGATTTTCTATTTTTGGGAAGAATTCTGTTATATCGTTGTTACAAACAGCTCGTTGTGACTTAGTATGCGTACTCATAGTGCTAAATCTTAGAGCAGCTAATTTTACAGACAGTGGTGTGACAGAAGGAGAACAACCATCTCTAACTAATGAATGTACGTCTTTCTTATCAATTGAGGGAGATTTAAAAGAACTTTCAAAATCATTCGATTTTTTCCGTGTCCGTTTTAATGGTCTAATATTAGGTGAACCATCTTCATTTTTATTGAAATATAAAGGATTGTCTGTAAATAGACGGTGACCAAATATAGGTAAAGTAGACCTTTCTAATTTTTCTTTATCAAGAATAACCGGTTTTTCAACACAATTTATAACTAAATCCTTTTCATATTCTATTTCCACTAGACCTTCACTTGCACTTTTTGTGGTACTTACCATTTTCTTATTATTTATTTGCTTTGTTATTGCAAAAGAACTTCTGTTACTACCTGAGGATGAACTTAATCTTTCTGATAACTCATTCAAAGATGGTTCAGAAACACTATGACTTAGTTTAGGTGATGCTATTAAACTTCTGTCTTGCTTTATTCTTCGCTCCGATTTATAAATACAACTATTTCTATTAAAAACTACGTTATTATTGCAGCTAGTCATTTCGAGTTTTCTCTTCTTTGCCTCTCTGACTCTTCTACTATAGGTGGGAGGAGTAGGAGGTAAATCTGGGGGAATATCGTCTTTGGATGCAGCCCGATAGAGTATTCTTTTTTCGACATTTGGGGTACCTAAAGTAGGAGTGATATTACTAACGTCTTTTAAAGCATTGCTATCAAGTTTCTTAACAAATCCTTCTCTAAAATGATTCGGTGTATTGCCTATACAGTTAATATTTTCTTTATCTACATTTCGACAGCTATTTTTTCTAGCAGCTGCACCTAAGGATCTTCTTTGATATCTACTAGGCTTTTTACTTTTTTTGACAGTCTGTGCATCTAAAGATCGTCTAATTTTATCATCATATACTTTATGCGTGTATGGTTCTGCTTCCTCTGTTTCTTCATCGTTATTTATTTGTATGTCTTGATTCTTTTTACCATACACCGTCCACTTCAGCATTTTTGATCTGAAACAAACAAAACAATCATTAAAGTAATTAAGAATATCAATTAATGTATAAACTATAAATAACAAGTAAATGGTCTGTGTGATAATAATGATTGCACACCTGCGTCACTTTTTTAATGTGGGTTACCGGATACAGAGTGTAGTAATTTGTATGTAACTTTGAAAAGTGGGTGTTATCAGCTATCTTCTTTTTTTCAAAAGGGATACGAGGTAAGTATATAAACTTGTCCCCTACAGCAAAGAGTAAAACTTGTACTAGGAATAGATTTTGAAGAATGTTGGATGAAGTTGAGCCTACGTATCTTGGTCCGCTTCTTACGTTGTAAAAGTATGAATGCAGATCAAGAGCCAAAACCCTTTGCAACCTCAAGCACTTCTTCCTTGATTAAATTATTAGTTATTAGTATTATATTTATATTTTACCTTTATAAAAGGTATTCAGGCCCATTGTCCAGCAATGGCGGATGATGAAGACATCATATTTGAATTAGAAAGGATATGGAAAGATTCGATCAGACAATGTAACATGATGGTCTATAATATCATTGCTTACCATATTATTCAGATAGTCAAGCACAACGTAGGATTGTAAAATTATAATTTACGTCATTATACGTAAAATTCTAAAGAGTGTCTAATGACTTCAATAAGACGATCTACTTATTTATTGTTTATGTGGCATACTCCGTTTATCCACCCACGGACTAAGCATAACTAAGCCACGAACTAAGCATGTTATGGTAAAAATTCAAAAAAATTGCCATTACGTACCATCTACCTTCTAATGTGAGAAAATACATAAAGTTACCAAGTGGCAATAACGCTTGACACAATAATTTCAGTTTTTACTGTCCAACCGTTCTCTTTTATTACACTCTGCATCATAAGACCATTCCGCCATTTGTTCCGGATATTGACTTCGTACTAAATCTAAAGGCCGTTACTTTTAGATGATTTATGATTTATGGTGGTTCTTAATGGAAGTTTATTAAAATCAAGTTTGCGAGTGGATAATACAGTAAGTAGAACCACAAAATATATTATAGTACCTTTTCAGTACAAGAAGCATCACTCTGGAAATACGTTTAAATAAATAGCCACTCTTGTGCGACACAATAAACTGCAATTCAGCTCGTTTAGCGCTGAGCCGTAAAATTTAATAGACATCTCTCTTTTTATTTCCTAAAATCTTGTCACTTGTTTCACTCACATTCATTGGCAAACCCGGGATCACCCACTTAGTGACGACCATAGCGCTGCCATAGCGATAAGGAGACTATCAATTTTTTTTTTAATTTAATTTATAAGTCAGCTGTACACCAATGTTAACAGGGCTCTCTCCGTCACTTACTCCATACAATCGTAGTTCCAATTTCATTTGAATATTAAGCAATCAAAGTCCATGAAATTTTGCAGACATATTCTAGAAACTAATCTGTGCCTTCTTCTTCTTCATGGACTTTGGTTGCTTAATATGCAAATGAAATTGGAACTACGTTTGTATGGAGCGAGTGACGGAGAGACCCCTCTTAACGTTTCCTAGTTCAAAGTTAGAAACGGTTAGTTTTTATCGATGTCGTGACATACTATCGACATAGCGTGAAATTTTCTCAAGTGCGTTACAGCTCATGCATAGTTGTTATCGTCAGCCCAAGCACAATCATACAAATCTGCAACAACGCCTTCTCACGTTACAAGTTAGCTTTTGACTGCTATATCTTGTACTCTCGTGCATTTCTTATCGTCTGTCCTACTCATCAGTGAGAGCAGATTAGGATGTGTAATAGGAACGTAACATAATATTACTAGCTTATGCCCGCGGCTTCATCCGCGTGGACTGAACTTTCAAAGCCCTATTTTACCCCCCTGGGGTTGAATTTTAAAAAATCCTTTCTTAGCGTATTGCTATAATTTCAACCCGATCCGTCTGTCCGGTAGTTTGAGCTGTGCGTTGACAAATCAGTCAGTCAGTCAGTGTTAGTAAATTTGTCGTAAGGTAATCATGTAAGCTACTTACGTGAGTAAAACTTACAGTTGTATCCGCGGTTTTAGGTATAATACCATTAGTTCTCGTCTTGGTAATGCTTGGGCCACATAGCGGACTTGTTGCGAACGTGACAAATCATAATGTGACATACAAGACAAACGTGTGATAATTTTGATATATCGTGACAAAATATTCGGTTCCGTTAGCGACATATTGCTGTTTGTTTTCAAAGTGCTGTATCGTTCTCTATCTAGGTTGAAATGGTCAGTATATAATATTTTGAGATTTGCTGCACTTAAATGACATGGTTCATTTATTATGGAATGGAATGTACCTACTAGTTACTATTTATCAATACTCTTAATATTATACATGCGAAAGTTTGTATATCTATCTGTAAAGCCTTTTACAGCCCAACCATTTAAATGATTTTGGCAAAATTTGGTAAAGAGGTAGCCTGCAACCCGGAAACGGACAAAAGCTACTTTATCATTCATTCATTCATTATGGAATCATTATAGATTCATTATGGATTCATTATGGAATGGTTCATTTATTATGGAATGGAATGTACGTACTAGTTACTATTATCAATACTCTTAATATTATACATGCGAAAGTTTGTATATCTATCTGTAAAGCCTTTTACAGCCCAACCATTTAAATGATTTTGGCAAAATTTGGTAAAGAGGTAGCCTGCAACCCGGAAACGGACAAAAGCTACTTTTTATATCGGAAAATCAAAGAGTTTCCACTGAATTGAAAAAAAACTTAAATCAACGCGGGCCTAATCATGGGCATGGAAAGTAAATAGGTATAATATATCTTTCTAGTACAGTGAATTGTGTAGACTGTAGACTCTTATTTTGTACTAGATTTTTACCACAATTTGTTCGCGTGGATCATGCGTGGATTTGGTAGTTCAAAAATTCCATTGGGATTTTTTAAAATTCTTTTTTGACACTCTTTTCATTAGAATCTGCTTTCTGAACAAGTGCGAGTCTTCACATAATATCTTCGCATAAGTTTTCCGATAGTAGATTTATCCCATTTCAAAGATTGTATCTACGTATGTCAGTCATTTTCTATGTAATATGCCTAATCATCATAAACACGAGTAGATAGATGAACGAAATTTCCATTCCATGAACAAAAAAGCCATTTAGAACATTTTTCCAATTTAGGTCATGCCTGGATAGTATTCTAGTTTGTAACTTTTCCAATAATGGTTTTCATAAAGTAAAAGGGTCAAAAATGTGGCACTTATTTAAATAGAAATTGAATACTTACGTTTTTATAAATTACCTAGCTTAATAAATAGGAATGCATAAGGGACTGTATGCTAAAACATAATGCAAATTCAAAATTCAAACAAGGAACTAATTCTAACATGAATGGAATGAGCCGAAAGGGCTTCCCTAATCCCTAATCAACTCGATCGTACGCCAAAAAAGAAAACGAATCACTTAAGAATATAATATTAAATAGTCATTCTTATGCTAACTTCGCTAACTCCCGATTCAAAAATCCTTACAAATAAAAACTTTTGTTCGCGCTCGAACATGGCCGATTTCATCTCGGTTACGCGGAGGCAATAATTCATATTTCCCGCTGTACCAAATTGACTGTGTAATTAGAATCTTGGCGCGTTTTATACCCGCCATAGTCTGACAGACACATGCTGCGTTCAGAAACCAGTGTGTACACAAAACGACCCTGAAGAATTCGCGAGCTAAATACAACACCGCAAAAACAGGGCGTACGACTCCGTCCATTATCCTCTCCCTAGCTTTTCAAATTACTATTGAATTTAAAGATTTCTCCTGGAGCATTTTTAAATATCGAATGCACGTCTCGACTCGGGAAATATGGGGTCCTCGAACAAAAGTTTCTTATACGACATAGGTTACTTTGCAGTCGACTTATATAAAATTTCTGGACGCATAAAGGAATAAGGTTTAGATTTATGTAAAATTCAAATATAGAATTGTATGGTACGTGCTGCGTGTCAACGGCATTCGATTGTATGAAATGGAACACGTTTTAGCGGATTTCGAATTTGGAACGTCCGAAGAGTCACATTAAAAATACCTATTGCTTTCTTTCGTATTTAGTAAATTTGAACTTAATAGCTTTCGAAATAAGGCTTGATGTAAACAGCCAAACATAAAAGATGCTGAGATTTTAGTCAAAAGAACAACCGGCTTGTGCCAAAACGGATACTTTTATGCATTGTGAAGAAATATGCTGTTCCAATAATGGAAGTAGATGCAATCTTAGTTCATTTATTTCTTGAGAACATGATATCCTATTTGATTTGCAGCTGGGGAGGAACTCTGCTGATGGAGAGATGGTAATAATATATACTTAGTTTTCGTAAAAACAATTTAATATTTTATAGGCAGTTTAATGAATTATTAAGAAAACTTCACGCTCACTTCGCTTAGCTTGCGTTATGTTTTTTGCAATTTGCTTATCCATCAAGAATGCTTAGCGACTAACGAGTAACGACCAATACGATCAGTTGATTTTCAGAGTAGCCTTATTCGTCAGATTAGTATTTAAAGTATCTATTCGTAAAATCAATAAAATCGAGTTTCCATCCCTAGTTAAAAAAAAAAATCACGCACGAAACGCTTTGCGCCATCATTCTTTATACGCAATGGCTAGGGTTTGGAATACTCTTCCGAGATTAGTGTTTCCTACCAATTTAATCCGAGTAGGTATCTTTAAAATAAGTGTGAATAGACACTAATAGACAGGTGAACGCATGCCATCTTAGGCGACATTACCACTTCCCACCAGGAGTGATCGTGGTCAAGTGTGTGCCTACACTCATCATCACTATCATTATCAACCGATGGACGTAGAGATTTCAACAACACGGTTTGCGAAGTGCGAGTTTCCGGTGCAAGTTCGCCATTCTTGTATCTTGGGCCCCAAAGTTTATCGTGTTTTTACTCAATGTGCTCCCATAGCCACTTTAGCTTACAGCTCGTTATGTCGGTTACTCTGGTTCTCCTTCGGATCTCCTCATTCCTAATTTGATCACGTACAGAAACTCTGCTCTCTCCATCGCTCGCTGAGTGAGTCTAAGCTTTCTTACGAGACTTATATACTCGTAAGATACTTAGCGACCATGTCTCAAATCCAGTGTGCCTGTCTCTCGATACTAATATTATAAATACGAAAGTCTGTCTGACTGTCTGCAAGCTTTATCGGCCCAATAGCTTAATCGAATTTGGTACAGAGTTAGCTTACATCCCGGGGACGGTCATAGGCTACTTTTTATCCCGGAAAATCAAAGCGTTCCCACGGGACTCTCAAAGGCCTATCGGTTTAACCGATTTACATGAAAGGTGAAATTCCCCGGAAATAGGCATATGCAACTTTTTATCCAGGAAAAGTGAGGAAAAGCAAAGATTTATAAAAACCTAAACCCACGCGGACGAAGTCGCGGGCATCAAAAAATAATTCACTTGAAAAGAAAATGTTAGCAGGAAAACATTATTGACTGGAAGGGTTAATAACCTTTGCACCAGTATTTAGAACAAAAAAAAATGTAAAACCTAATGTTTGTCGTTGGCCGACGGCAGGTGGCGTTGTCAATGAATTATTCATCCCGTTCGCTGTTTGCACCCCCACCCCTTTTCCTATAGGTACGCATAACACTCTGTTTACCTCGTTTTGGGAAAAACAGTTTAATATATCTTGGTTAGTAAACAATTTAATAGAGAACAATATTAGAACTGTGATAGCCTAGTGGTTAAGAGGTCTATCTCCTATTCGGGAGGTCGGTGGTTCGATCCCGGGTGCTTACTTTTAGGACTTATGAGCGTTTTAAGCTGTTAATAACCTGAATGTCTTGATAACTCAACGGTTAAAGCAGTGGACTGAAAACTGAAAGGTCGCCGGTTCAAACCCCACTCGTTGCATTATTGTCGTACCTAATCCTAGCACAAGCTTTACGCTTAATTGGAAGGGAAAGGGGAATATTAGTCAGCATAATAAACTTGGCTAATATTGTTTAAAAAAATCATATCACGTGAAGAAAAACATCATGAGGAAACCTGCCTAAGAGTTTTCCACAATTTTCTCAAAGGTGCGTGAAGTCTGCCAATCTGCACTTGGTCTGTGTTGCGGACCCAAACCCTTCTCATTCTGAGAGGAGACCCATACTCAGTAATGATTAGGCGATGGGTTGATCATGATGATGATTATGGGTGAAACAATTTAAACGTGTGGCATACTTAGTTGTGACAACGCAATCAATCATTCGATCTTTAAGCAACGTTGACCCAAGTCGGTAACTGGATGGGTGATCGAGTTTGGAGGTTCCATTTGGCATCTTTGGCATCATTTCCTCCCTGTTTCGGAGGGCAGGTTAAGCAGTAGGTCCCTCTGTTCCGGTCTGACTATACCAAATGAGATTTAATAGGTACTCGTAGTGCGCTCTACGCTCCCATAAACATAGAAATTTTTTTTAGAGTTCCGTATGTATAAACAGTGACAGAAGATAGAACAAGTAGCAAGAGCAAGCAAGTTAAAAAATAAATTTCTTAACTAGGTACCTATATTGATAGTAAGATGAATTCTACGACTTTGTTTCATAGTAAAAGAAAAACTGAACGTAGGTATATTTCAAGAAGTTTTCTTTTATGATTAAGAATATAGGTACATATTTACAAAAAAAATGGCAGGTGGCTTTGTCCATGAATAATTTATGCGGGTCACTACTCTGTGTGTTTGCTTCCCCGTTCCTACAGGACCCCGTATTTACCGTGGACTTGGGTAAGCTAGATACCGCACCCGTCCAGGGTTGCCCGTTAACCAAAGTCCCAAGCGCCCATTTTATTTTCATTCCTCTCTTACTTATTATTACTTATTATTCTTCTTTCCAAATACGAAGAAGTCGTAATCATAAATAATAATACACATATACATTACACACACATAAACACTACACTGCCAAAAAATGAACTAAAAAGAAAAAAACACATTAGAAAATGGTGTTTGAAAAAAAAAAGTTGGTGGCTGTATGCACCAACTTTTTTTTTTCAAATTTTATAGCCAGTGTAGTGACACTGAGGACGATGTAAGGTTTCTAACGATACCCCATACATCTAAATCTCTTTAGACATTTAGAAGTTATGGTAAAAAAAAATCGCATACATCGTCGTATCCTACGAATAACGCCACAAAGGCCGGATTCGCGATTTTTTTTTTTGCTGAACTCTACTTTCAATTACACATCTTTTGAACTCACAATAGTTTGAAAAATTTGATTCTATTGCCTAGAAATCTGCATTTGTAAATAAGCCACAATTGTACTAGCGAATAAATTGCACAAGTGTAAATTAAAAAAATAGCACCCCCGACAAGTGAAGGTTACCAGTAACTAGAAAAGAGCTGATAACTTTCAAACGGCTGAACCGATTTTCTTGGATTATAGCTGAGAACACTCAATGATCAACCACCTTTCAAACAAAAAAACTAAATTAAAATCGGATCATTAGTTTAGGAGCTACGATGCCACAGACAGATACACAGATACATACGTCAAACTTATAACACCCCTCTTTTTGGGTCGGGGGTTAAAAAGATCCAACGAAACAGCCACCATGGCCGCAGTGTTAGACTTTTACCCACCAATCAGGCATAGCTCATGCGCGAAATCATGCCACAAACGCGGCTCTGTCACTTTTCGTCGAATCAACGTGGGTGTCATATAATATGCTTGAAATACCTAGTTAAATATTTAGGTATGTAATATAAAATATTACATACGGCATCTAGCTACTGCAAGTTCATGGTATTTGTTCTGTGTGGTGTGTGGTTATTCTGTTTACTTAATTTAGGGGACAATTCTCGTGAATTTGAATAAAATATGCATTGAATTGGTGACATTTCCCTGGTTATACACATGAACGGCTGTTATGTTTTTTTTACATTGTTTAGGGTAGGAAGAACCTTACAAGTTCGTCCAGTCCGTCTGTACGTGTGTAACAGACATTTTACAAATGAACTACCAATGAAATTAGCTGTAAAGTTTAATCTTTGAAAGTTACCTACCTCCTGCATATGAAAAGCGTGAGACGAAAAAAATTGTTCAGCGCTACCTCGTTAAATAAGCATACCAAAAACATCAGGTTTCTTAGACAGTTTATGAAATAATGGCCACTAAAGATTTTAGCAACTATGGCCACGGAACCCTACTTTATACGTGTTCGGCACGCACTTTATCCGTTTTATATTAGGAACCTACTTATATCAAGAAGTATTTTTTTAAATATTCTTAGCCTACCTATATTCTTTCTATAGGTACCTATAAGAAATTGCGACAATATCTGGAATTAAGCTCACACCCCTCTGGCGATTGCGGTCTTTTGTATCCTCAAGGACCCTTGGTAATCAATATGTACCACTGGCACAGAACTAAATCTTGTTTTTCATCGAGTTCAGTATCAAGTATTCATCCAAGTATCAAGTAATCATCGTAGCCATATTCCCTTTACTGTTTTGGACAAGTCACCCAGTTTGTACTCGGAATCTGCTGAACACATTTTCATTGAAGTATTATTTGGTCAACTGAAACTACTCCTTGGTGTTTATTACAGCCCTTCTCTACATATTAACTATTTTCATTCGTTTGAAACTCTTCTTGAACAATATGTACCGACAGTTGACCATACAATTATTTTAGGTGACTTTAATACGTGTCTCCTCAAAGATGATGCGCGTGCGAAACGCTTGACTAATATTGTTAATAGTTCCAACCTACAGTTGCTTCCATCCTTGGCCACGCATTTCTTTCCAAATTGCGCTCCCTCTCAGCTGGATTTGATTATGGTCTCCTCTAGAGAACATGTAAGCTCACATGGTCAATTTTCAGCAGAAGCCTTTTCCTATCATGATCTCGTATATGTATCATATAAAATACGTCCTCCGAAAGCCAAGCCAACCGTTGTCATGCGACGGAGCTTCAAGAATTTTAATAATGATAGGTTCCTACAGGATCTCAACAACATAGATTGGGATACCATTTTTGATGCTGCTACAGTGGATGAAAAGCTCAATTTATTTAATTCTTTGTTAATTGAAATCTTTGATGTGCATGCACCACTGCGCCCAATCAAGTTGAAACATTTACCGGCTCCGTGGCTAACTAAAGAAATAAAAATTATTATGTCTAAACGTAACAAAGCAAAAGCTAAATATAAACTACAACCAACTGAAGAGCATCTCGATAAATACAAAAAACTACGGAACCGATGCAGTAAACTTTGCCGAGATGCTCAACGTGACTATATTCATAAGTCTATTGATAACAGTAACCCTTTTAAAACCTGGAAATTCCTAAATTCACTTGGGATTGGCAAGCAACATTGTCAGACCGTAAAGAATGTAAACTTGGATGACTTGAATAGACATTTTACCGCAATTACGCCAATGGATAGCCATATAAAAAATTATACTTTAAACCGTATTACTGCATCACCTACTCCTGACTCTCCCCCATTTATATTTAACTCAATTACTCCTGATGACGTCAAAAAACACATCTTGGCAATCAAATCTGATGCTGTTGGCAGTGATGGTATAAGCCGGAAAATGATAATGCTTGTGCTGGAAAAAGTGACCCCGATTCTTTGTCATATTCTTAATTACTCGTTATCGACCAGTACTTTTCCCAGCGCGTGGCGTGCAGCGTATGTTATTCCTGTTCCCAAAACAACTAATCCCTCATCTTTCTCTCACTATCGACCAATTTCTATTCTTCCGTTCCTTTCTAAAGTAGCTGAACGTATAGTTTCCTCTCAACTTCGCCTTTACCTATCCTATAATAACCTACTTAATCCTCACCAGTCAGGTTTTCGGCCAGGACACAGCACTGTCACTGCGCTCACTAAGATCTGTGATGACATTCGTTACGGTCTTGACAACAAACTTGTGACAATTATTGTTCTTCTTGATTTTAGTAATGCCTTTAACACGGTTGATTTTGATATAATGCTAGCCACGCTTAAGTCTATTAATATATCACAAGACGTTGTGAACTGGTTTCACTCTTATTTATGGCATCGTCAGCAACGTATCCGTATTGATAATAAGTTTTCCTCCGTCTCCTGTCTCCGTGCTGGTGTGCCTCAAGGAGGTGTCCTTTCGCCACTTCTTTTTGCTATATTTATTAATTCTATCTCCCATTCCCTCTCCTCGTCTTACCATCTTTACGCCGATGACCTACAAATTTACTTATCCGTACCTGCGGATGAAGTGATGATGGGTATTTGTAAAATTAATTCAGACTTATGTAAAATTAGTACTTGGAGTGAGTCGCACGGGCTAACTATAAACGCTAGTAAGTCACAGGCTGCTATCATCGGTAACCCTAAGTTAACCTGTAAAATCGATCCCAATTCTGTAGGTTCGATTGTGCTGAATAACTCGACATTGCCTTTCAGTCATACTGTCAAGAATCTCGGCTTGTTTATTGACTCGTCATTCTCCTGGATTCCGCATATCAATTATGTAAGCAGACGCCTTTTCGCTGCTGTCGGCTCCCTTAAAAGATGGAAGAATCTCCTCCCAATCAAAACAAAAATATCCTTGGCTGAATCTCTGCTCTTACCCATTCTTGATTATGCCGATAGCAGCTATACGGATTTGAACGAGGAGTTACTAAACAAGCTGGAACGGTTGCAAAATCTTTGCATTCGATTTGTCTTTGGCTTGAGAAAATTTGACCATGTCAGCGAATACCGTTCTCGTCTCAAGTGGTTGCCAATTAGACGGCGACGAAATTTCCACGTCCTCATTCTACTCTTTTCTATTCTCTATGAGCCTCACACTCCTCCCTACCTTAAAGATCGCTTCACTTTCCTCGGTGCTGCTGATCGCCACATGAAGTTGCGCTCTTGCTCGGATAACAAGCTCCAAACCCCAAGAAATTACACAAAATTCTACGGGAGGTCCTTTACGGTACATGCAGTACAACTGTGGAATGACCTCCCCAAGAATATTCGAAGTTCGAAATCCCTGCCCATTTTTAAAAATCGTTTGAAAGAATTCTACTTATCTATGCCATAATAGTTTAAATATTGTTTTTATTTATTATATTATTATTTTTTATATTATATGTATCCCTTTTATATTATATGCAAGTAACTATATTGTCATATATAGCATATACATATATATTTATATATTATATATATATATATAATTACTTTTTTATGTTTATTAGTATATATATAAATCTTTGTAAAAAAATCCTTGCGACTTGGTACTATCCAACCTCCTTCTAGAACTTCTCCTTTCAGCAAAGGTTGCCTGGTAGAGATTGCTCCAAGCAATAAGGCCGCCTTTGCACACAATTGTTTTTTTCTGTTTTCTTCTTACTGTGTTGTTATCCTTATATGTGTTTTTTGTGTGCAATAAAGAGTTTCTATCTATCTATCTATCTATAAAGTATAAAAACGGAAAACAGGTCCCCTCTCAGAATGAGAAGGGATTAAGCCACAGTCAACCATGCTAGCCAAGTGAGGATTGGCCGACTTTACACACCTTGGAGAATTATCAGCTAGTGTCCTCACGATGTTTTCTTCATCGTTGGAATCGTAGTAATATTTGGTTGCTTAAAATAAAGTTAATGGTTAATGGTGCATGCCAGGGTCGACCCCGGAACCCCTCAAATAGACCGAAGTCTTAACCACTAAGCTATCACCGCTTACTTCATCTTACTATATTATTAAGAGGTAACGGTTGTAAGTTTGCTTGTAGGAAGTAATCTCTGGAACTACTAAACCGATTTCGAAAATTCTTTCACCAGTAGAAAGCTACATTATTGCTGAGTGACATAGGCACCCCCGACAAGTGAAGGTTATAGTAACTAGAAAAGAGCTGATAACTTTCAAACAGCTGAAGCGATTTTCTTGGGTTATAGCTAAGAACACTCTCGATCAAGTCACCTTTCAAACAAAACAAACTAAATTAAAATCGGTTCATTAGTTTAGGAGCTACGATGCCACAGACAGATACACAGATACACACGACAAACGTATAGCACCCCTCTTTTTTGGGCCGGGGGTTAAAAAAATGAAATCTCTACGAAATTGTAATAAACTACCCGTGTGAAGCCGGGGCGGGCCGCTAGTAGGTATTTCATGAATAAGTATGACATAGCTAATATTCTTCTATTTTAGGTAATTTTAACCATACTTTAACTTTTATTATAGTCTACAGTCTAGACTCTAGTCTATAATTACGTCTTAGTCCTATTAAGGCTCCCTATAATTACCTAATACCATACCTAACTCATTTAGGAGCGCGCGTAGGCTTATGGCTGTTTTATATTCTGTGCTTATGGTTTGAGGTCGGTGGTTAAGAGGGGTCTCTCTGTCACTCGCTTCATACAAACGTAGTTCCAATTTCATTTGAATATTAAGCAACCAAAGTCCATGAAATTTTGCAGACATAGTCTAGAAACCTAATATCTATGTCTGTGGTTTTCCAGATTTCTGTTAAAATATTCGGTTTCAAAGTTACGCGGTGTTAAAAATTTACATACAAATCTTTGAGCCCCTGTAATTTTAAAACTACATATTTTTAGAAAAATCTAAAACACCAAAGAAACAGATATTAGTTTCTAGAATATGTCTGCAAAATTTCATGGACTTTTGTTGCTTAATATTCAAATGAAATTGGAACTACGATTGTATGAAGCGAGTGACGGAGAGAGCCCTGTTAACGTCATAACAGTATGTTCCAATAAGGTTATCTATGATATTTATCTATAACTCCACCATATGGCTGCTTCACAGCGTAGGTGGATACACTGTACACACCATAATATCAGCGGTACAATATACAGAAGGTAAATGTTTGACGTTCTTTATTATAATTTTGACTAAGTACATTAACGTCAAAGTTTTTTACCTAAATGATATTTATACCTGGTAACGAAAAACTAATAGGTATTCACTATAATTCATGTATGTATGTTAAAGACTTGACATGATTTACAATAGATTTTATAATATTAGCCATGCTAAGTATCATGACTAATACGTACTCCCCTTTCCCCTCCAATTAAGCGTAAAGCTTGTGCTAGGAGTGGGTACGACAATAGTGCAACGGGTGGGGTTTGAACCGTCACGACCTTTCGGATGTTAGTCCGCTTCTCAACCGTTGAGCTATCGAGGCTCTCTCTATAGAGGCTATATTTAAGTATCTGTTACATTTTTACTATGTACCTACATACATAGACTGCTGAAATCATAACCCTTCTTTTTGACTTTGCCGTAGTCTGGTAAAAAAGAAAACAATCAAAGTACTTAAGTATCAGAAAAAATTACTCCTAAATAATACCCACGCGTGCATGTAAGTACTTAGTTGCATTAAAACCATTCCTCGTCTCATAAGCTTTAAAAAAATGCATTTGCAGGTCGTATTTGTAGTACTAGCAATCGTAATTAGAGGCACTTAGCGCGAGGGGGCGGCAGCTGCGTTGACTTGACTGCGATAATTGGGTGCTTTATAGTGTAGGTTGTAATATTGAACTGTTTTTAGGGTTCCGTACCTCAAAAGGGAAAACGGAACCCTTATAGGATCACTTTGTTGTCTGTCTGTATGTCTGTCCGTCCATCCGTCCGTCGTGTGTGTCAAGCCATCGTATCTGTCAAGAAAACCTATAGCAACCTATACTTCCCGTTAACCTAGAATCATGAAAGGTAGGTAGGTAGGTCTTATAACACAAGTAAAGGAATAAATCTGAAAACCGCGAATTTGTGGTTACATCATTGAAAAAATATTAAAATGTGTTTCAATTTTCAAAGTAAGATAATTATAACAAGTGGGGTATCATATGAAAGGGCTTTACTTGTACATTCTAAAACAGATTTTTATTTATTTTTATGAATAATAGTTTTTGATTTATCGTCCAAAATGTAGGAAAAATACCCGAGTACGGAACCCTCAGAGCGCGAGTCTGACTCGCAATTGGCCGGTTTTTTTTAAACAATATTAGCCATGCTAATCATGACTATAGCTTGTGCCAGGAGTGGGTACGACAATATAGTGCAACGGGTGGGGTTTGAACCGCCGACCGTTCGGAATTCAGTCCGCCCCTCATCCGTTGAGCTATCGAGGCTCTAAAAATCGAAATTTTAAAAAGCCTACGCGAACAAAAATTTCCTGGTGAATATTATGGCTCGGATGTGTTGTGATGATGAGTTAGATGAAGTCCGCGACTTCGTCCGTATGGATAAGGGTACTCTACAAATCTCGTAGGAAAATTAAAAGGATGAAATGGCATATATCCGTCTCCGGGACGCAAGTTATCTTTGTATCCAATTTCATCAAAATTGGTTGAGCGAGTGGGCCGTGTAAAGGTGACGGACAGACATACACATTTTCGCATTTATAATAATAGTGTAGATTATAACCTAGATATTATGCAGTGGATACATCTGTTCTTACCTATTAAGTTCATAAAGGCACACGTGACATATCCATGTAATAAAACCAGATAAACCACAAAATATAGGTCAAGTGCGAGTTGGACTTACACACGAAGGGTTCCGTACCGTACCATCGTACAAGAATATTTTTTTTCATGGCGGCTATTTTGAAATTTTTGTTACTTGTTGTAATAGCGGCAATAGAAATACACATTATGTGAAAAATAAAATTACTATAAAAAGCTAAAATAGGCTTGATGGTAGTAGCAATAAATTTACCATGATATAATGGAGATTTATGGTAAGAAAAAAAAAAGTGAAAATTTCAACTCTCCGCCTACAATTACGGTTCACGAGATACAGCCCGCTGCTGACAGACAGACGGCGGTCCACCGGACAGCGGAGTCCCCTTGGCAACCTTCGGTTAAGGAACCTTAAAAATTGTTTGTTAAAGGCATATGTGGACACAAACCAGACTAATAAGTCGAGCCTACGCCAACACAGCTGTTCGCGACAGCCATTTAAGGAGTGATTGCTTTCTTTACACGGGCATGAAGAGTACTAGTACAAATCGGGTTATGATATACCTTGATCTACCTTTCATTCAGCTTGCCCTAGCGCGCTCCACAGCGGGTTCCATAGATACAAGTAATGAAGACAGTCTCATCTGGATACCTCTTCAACTCTTTTTTTATAATAGACTAGCCGATGTCCGCGACTTCGCCCGCGTGGATTTAGGTTTTTTGAAATCCCGCGGGAACTCTTTGATTTTCCGGGATAAAAAGTAACCTATGTGCTAATCCAGGATATTATCTATCTCCATTCTCAATTTCAGCCAAATCCGTCTAGTAGTTTTTGAGTGAAGGAGTAACAAACATATACACACACACACACACACACACACATACAAACTTTCGCCTTTATAATATTAGTGTGAAGTGTGACTAGCGCTTGGCTACAATCAGACCTGCAAGCAAGTGATGATGCCTAAAACGGAGGCGCTTGCCTAGAAGATGCCTATTCACTCTTGATTTGAAGGTACCCCCATATTAAAAGTGGACGGGAAAACTGATACCGGAAGACCGTTCCATATCCTAGCGGTTCGGATTAGAAACGAGGAAGCAAATCGCTTCGTAGGTACTCAATGAAATTTTAGAGATACGTTCTAAAAACAAACACCTGTGTCTGTGGTTTTCCATATTACTTTAAAAATTAGTTTTCTTTTTTTTTAAAGTTTTCAGATTTTCTGGGATAAAAAATATCCTGTCTGGTATTAAGTATCTTATTATGCCTACGTCTATCCTTGGGATGTAAACTAACTGTGTAACCTTTCATCAAAATTGAAATCATGAAAAAAAAAGATTCCGACGAATTGATAACCTCCTCCTTTTTTTGAAGTCGGTTAAAAATGAAAAGCTAACAGAAAGACAGAAACTTCCGCATTTACGATAATTAATATGAGTATGGATTATTATGGTCTCCGTTTTCTCAAGGTCTTTTCAAAATAACAAAATGGAAAGCAGATGCGGCTATGTCAAAGGTACCTTTCAATTTCAAAGTAATTGTTCACCTCACAATCTCCGCTTTACTAGCAAGAAATTGGAGTAATAATAATTTCAATTGTGCAATCTAGAGCAGATCCCGAGTCTTCATTGTTAACTTAGTCTCCGAGATATCCTTTGTTGTTTGAGGAAGTGTGCAAATCTGACAATGTAGATGCGCCCTTACGGTTCAAAAGGTCAGAATTCGCAGCTGTCTGTACTGAGCCTTATTTTTAGGGTTCCGTATCTAAAAAGGAAAAAATGGGTCCTTATAGGACCTCGGTGTCCATCTGTCAAGCTACTTTTTCTTACGAACGCATGGAGTTATCAAGTTGCAATTAATACCAAATACCTACCTTGAAACTGTACAAAAATCAAACTTCTAAAACCTAGGTATAGGTTATTTTCCGTTGACCTAAAGTCATGTTTGGCAAGACGCAAAGTCTTACAGCATACGAAAATCCTTAATAAATATCAGGTATCACTTAAAAAGTATTTTGTTGCGATTGCAAGCTTACATTGTGAGGATTTAAGCAACAAAAATATGCCTAGGGACTTACTAGCACGAAAAATTCCAAGGAACGGAACCCTCGGTCGCGAGTCTGTCTCGCACTTGACATATTTTATCTGTAAAGGCGCTTTTTACATTGACATGTGACGTGAACGGTGAACTTTATTTTTTCTAAAGGCAAAGGTAAAATTGGTTCAGCCCAAGTTCGAAGGTAGTTTTTTTTAAGAATGTTCATGTAAATGGTATGATTTATTTTTGACAACAATGACTCCTCGGTATGGGAAATTTACGAGTATATCGAGGGGCGGGCATATTGGGTACCCGAACGTTAGGTCGGTTCAATTATTATTATTATTACCTGCTTTTATTTTAAATAGCATATGCCCGCAACTTTGTCTACGTGGGCTACATAAATTCCAAACCCCTATTTTTCCCCTATAGGGATAGAATTTTCAAAAATCCTTTGTTTGCGGATGTCTACGTCATAATAGTTACTAGTATCTGCATGCCAAATTTCAGCCGATCCGTCCGGAAGTTTGAGCTGTGCGAGTATTTATTCGTCCAAGGCTGAGCGTTGATAGATCAGTCAGTCAGCTTTTTCTTTTATTAAACCCTGACCCAAAAAGAGGGCTGTTATTTTACGTGTGTATCTGTGTACCTGTCTGTGGCATCGTACCTAGCTCCTAAACGAATAAACCGATTTTAATTTAGTTTTTTTTGTTTGAAAGGTGGCTTGATCGAGAGTGTTCTTAGCTATTAGCTCTTTGTAAGTTATTAGCTCTTTTCTAGTTTTCTTAAGAGGTTTTTGTGTCGGAGGTTTTTTAAATTTTAAGTTATATATTTTGGATTCTTGATTCACAACTTCTTTCATTGGCGAACAATATAAATCATACTGAAGTTTTCGATGGCTCAATGACGGTGAACTTTGAAAGTTCCTAGGTCCAAATCACACTAATTATTATTAAAGTAGTTTCAGAAAAAAGGGGCATATTGATAATCTTTATGTATTTTTTAAATAACTTAAAAATTAATTTATCCCCCAAAACTGACCCATACATTCAAAGTCAAAATCAAATCATTTACTATTGTACACTTTTTTATTGTCAATTGTTGAATTTGGAGGATTAATGAAGTAGTGGTGATAAAATTAATTACGTAAACTATTTACGTTCAAAATAAAATGCATTTAAATTTTAAAACACCTAGGTTTAAATCGCATCTCGCGGACATCCTGTGCGGAGTTCCTCTCAGTTTGACCAAAGCTTTATACCAACGATAACTTGTACCAACGATAATTTGTAACCATCTTCACTGGAAAAGGAACAAGAAGGGAAAAGCGAATTCTAAATTGATTCTATCAATTTTCGTACACCATGTAGAGAGATTATGTAGTTTCTTGGCACGTTTCACCGAGTAATAAACTTCCGAGATCATTATTATAAGAAAAACACGTTACATTATAACAAAGAATTTTATGAAAACATAAAATTGGCAATAAAAGGGATAACACCACATACCTGTAATTGAAATAAAATACAACTTACTCATCCCAGCATTATGCAAGTGCAAAAGATAATAATCGAAACATAAAACTCCATAATAAAGGCGTTAAACTAAACCACTTGTGATAGATACTAAAATCTTTTATTATCTGTAACAGCAATAAAGTCACTCATTGTAATCGCAAGCAATATTTTTAGGGTTCCGTAATCCGTACCTACCCGAAGAGTGCCAACGGGAACCTATTACTAAGACTGAAGACCCCGCTGTCTGTCTTTCAGCGAGGTGTATCTCATGAACCGTAATAGGTAGAGAGTTGAAATTTTCACAGAATGTGTATTTCTATTGCCGCTGTAACATTCAATAATAATCATTTCAAAATGACCGCCATGAAAATTAAAAAAAATTAGAAAGTGTTATTTCTTGAACAATGGTACGGAGCCCTTTCGGCGCGAGTTCGACTCACACTTGGCCGGTTTTTTTATACGGATTCGAACCTGAGACTATACACCAACTCCCCTCTGATAGCCGATATTTTATTGTTGAACTTCATTCTTGTTCCTTACGACTTTTGATTCGCGAAAAAAATAAGCTATTGTTACCTAAGTTTTGAAATAGTTCGTACACTTTTTATTAAAGGAACAAGTTTTCTTATGGCTTGGCTATTTTTCATTTTCTTTTATGAATGGTAAACAGAAATTCTTTTTAGGTTTTAGGGTGGAGTCAGTTTTGATATGGTTAACAGGGGGTTAGTTACCTGCACCTAACACCTGTGTTAAGTTAAACTAACGTTAGCATAATAATATTGTAATCGAATCGATGTACGTGAATAAAGTATGTCAAAAAGTGACACTTTTTATTTTTCATAATAATTTCATAATCAGTAGATTAGATTTTAATTAGTAGTTAGTACCTATGAGCGAGCGTAGATCAAAATTTTTATTATAATATTAGCAAGAAATGAAGATACCATTTAGTAACAGATAAAAAGTAAGTCGATTTGTCTGTTATATAGCCTTGTCTTTAAATTATATAGAAATGAATTTCATTACACACCGATATAAATTCTGACTTATCGCTATACAAATATACTATCCCTCAAATATTAATCCGTATTCTTTGCAATATAAAATACTTACCAACTCAATGTAGTTTAAACTCTATTCGTTGAAATTAAGGTTATTTTTACGTTTTTCAGGTTACAGCTAAGCGCTCAAGCTTGGTGGTGTTTTGGTTCTTATGGTTACGGACTTATGGGTTATGTCTTGTCGCGTTCTGAGGATGTCTCCAGGTGTTATGGGTATAAATCACCCTGCTTGGCCTCCTGACCTCCGGGTTTTAGGGATTAGGGGACCCGTTCCCAGGACCTTACCGCATTCGGACTTTGAACAAGTTACACTAATTTGTTGAGCAATAATAAGTGAGTCGTTATTACATACCTATATTACGTCAGGTTGAAATGGCAATCGGGGAGGGACGTCCCGCACACCCGCAGAGCTCCCGCGTTAATATTATACAATATTTTATAATTAAATTCCACAATCAATTTTAGACTTGCCCTTACACAAGTTTAAAAAATCTATTAAAAGTATGCTCCTGAAAAAAGCTTATTATACAATCGAAGATTATGTAAATGACAAAAAAGCTTGGATTTGATTCGCTCCAGCAATACACGGCGCTGCAATTGCTTGTATACAGTATGGCATATTATTGTAAATTGTACATTTGAAAAGAGCAACCGCCGAGTTTCTTGCTGGTTCTTCTCGGTAGGTAGGAACAGCATTCCGAACCAGTGGTAGATTATTTTGACGATTCAAAAGCACTTGTAAAAGTTTAATTGAATAAAAATAATTTGAATTTGAATTTAATCCGATAAGGGCGAGCGCGGGTGACATAGGGATGTCCCCCCCGCCTCATACCCCAATTGCCATCTAAACCCGTCGCGGACTTTAATGTCTAGTTCGCATTTACACGAGACTGTTGTACGGATTGACTTATATCAATGGTTGTACTATGGTTTTACGGTTTTTAATCACTACTAATCCATACTATGAGCATATGCGGAAAAGATTATCCCACCAAAAACATTTCATGTAAAGGTTTGGACTTACCAGGACTCACAAGTTCATAATGTTTTCACTGTTAAAAAGTTATGAGATCTCTAGTAGAGCCAAGCCCCTAGCTGAGCTTAGATTTGTACTGCCTATGAGACATATCCCAAGTCAATGGTTGTACTATGATTGTAAGGTTTTTTATCACTACTTATCCATACTATGAGCATATGCGGAAAAGGTGATAAATGATTAAAGATGGCAAAAGATTATAAATGCGAAAGTGTGTCTGTCTGTCTTTCTGTCTGCTCGTCTGTTTACTAGCTTTTCGAGGCCTATTCGTTTAACCGATTTTGACTAAAGGTACAAAAATGGCTTGCATTCCGTCGAAGGAGTTACCTAGGCTTTTTAGGCTTTTGGTAGAGTTTCATGAAATTGTGAATCGCAAACGAATTAATTTTAAATAATTTGAAAGAATTCTAAGACATCTTCAAGTTTGAGGTCGGCAAAATTAAAGTACGCAGTAGTTCATAACAGAATGATCTTTATCAATTAATTAAGCTCCTTGGGTGATCACCCTTGCGTAGTTCGTATCTTTATACCAAAAAATAATTCGGACTCTCTAACAGAGGAGAGGTTTTACATTAAATCATCTTCTAGCAAAGTTCCGAACCAGTTGGTCACTAAAATGTCATCAATATCATCGAGTTGCGTGTGATGAACTTATTTTCTAATCTTCTTAGCATACTTAAAAGTGTATGATATACTTATTGCATTGTATCGACGGATTTCCTTAGCAGAACTGAGAAGGAACCGCATGTAATGCTAGACTAGAACTGTAAAATAAAATGACTCTAAGCCAAAGAATCGTTCTAAGAACAGAAATGGCTAGCAAACTGTAGAAGTAAATAAGCCAGTTTTCAGAAAAATACAGTAAGTATTTCTAATGAAAAACAAAAAGATTTCTGGCTCCACTTATACCTGTGGTCCTGTCCTGGCTTATGAAAAGCAGAGTGGAGTCCAGTCCACATACCACATATGTCCTATAATTTATTTGTTAAACTGTAATTGCAAATAATCCAATTTTATTTCTTATTTATTTTTTAAAATATTTTAGTAAAACTAGACGTAGTATCCTATTTTGAAACAGGCAAGAGTACTGGAATATCGCATCCATGCCCACTCTTGAACGTGTAACTTGTTAGTTTTTACTGTTATTATTAGTGAATTCTTTATCGCGGAGGTGCTTCCGTGGGCTCGGGTCGTGAGAAAGGATACTTTTATGAACCACAGTAATTAAGTCTGTTTTTTTGAGTCAAATGTTTTGTTTTAATTCATTATGACATCATCGCACTTAAGTTTAGGTGTCATCATGCTGAAATGACTTTGAAGGTTATCAAACTTTGCTGGGTCTTTGTTACAGTGGATATTTACGGGATTCTCTAAATGAATTTCCGTACTGAACTTCAAATTTTCCAACACTAACTTGACAATAACTTGGAATGTGTAGTTTACATTTTTAATTTTTAAATGGTTTATTATCAGCAATTCCGTGGGAATTTTTAAATATCTGGCCTTATTCCTTGTCTGTCTACACTATGAATTGAACTCCTGACCAAAATTTCAGCTTTCTAGGTCCAAAGATTTGGGCTGGGCGTTGATGAAACAGTCACTGAGTGGACTGTCCTTTTTAATTTAGGTACATAGATTAAGAGCCTGTTTCACAATATCGAGATAAAGTTCATCTAACAAAATAAAGACGTTATGACTTATGACAGTTTTTGTATTGCGAATCTGTCAAAATGTCAAATTTATCCCGTAGATAAAAAGTTTATCTGGCGATTGTGAAACTGGCCCTAAAGTTATATTTTCCGGCCAGTATCGAATTACCTACTTATTATTTTCGGCTCATTTTCTAACGCTCATTCAATATTTATTTTGTTTTTCATATTATGTATTACTGTTTTCTAAAGATAGCTATACAATATACCTACATATATTATACTAACCTAAAGTTAAATTTTTCAATCGACAAATACTTACTCGAACTGCTTTAACAGTCGAATAAAAGTAGCATTTTACAGATTTCCAATACAAAAATTGACAAAAGCTAGATTGAAAATAGGCCCTTAGAAATGCTAAATATTCTTACCTAGCACAAACATGTTTTTTTTTTGGAAATAATAATTTATTCAACCCCATGACAATCCATAATTAAATGCATGCTTCTTGCACGAATCCAAACAAATAAATTATAATGACAATGGACTTAGAAGACATTTTTATAGTTTGGTTAACTTTTAAGAGGAAGTAGTAAGCGATGGCGGGTACAGATTTAACTATTAAATGATTAATTAAGTTTAATATCTCTAACTATTGGTTTTAAGTGAGTTTATGTCGATAATTTAAGGAAGAGGTCTATCTTAGTGTAAACGATTTATTTTTAACTTTTTTGGGCTCTTCTCTAACATAATTAGTATAGCAGTTAGTTATAGCATTGTCGCGTTCAAAGGGTGAATGTGATATTGTAAAAATAGTTTGTTTATTTTTGTCACTTTATACAAGTGTAAATTAAAAATTTATAACACCCCCCAACAAGTAAAGGTTACAGTAACTAGAAAAGAGCTGATAACTTTCAAACGGCTGAACCGATTTTCTTCGATTATAGCTAAGAACACTCTCGATCAAGCCACTTTTTACACAAAAAACCTAAACTAAAATCGGTTCATTAGTTTAGGCGCTACGATGCCACAGACAGATACATAGATACACACGTCAAACTTATAACACCCCTCTTTTTGGCTCATTTGTCACTTTCAGCTTTAATAAACAGAATTTATGGAATAGGTCTAGTCACATTTTACATTTATGGTTCTTGTCGACTTTTAACAGTGCATAATATTAACGACAGTTTTTAACTGACTTGCTCTGGAGTCTGGATTCTAGCCGTTTTAAAATTTTTGACGGTATTCGTAGAAATGTAACGAAGAAACATTTAAGTAACGTTAATTTTTAACCCCCGACCCAAAAAGAGGGGTGTTATAAGTTTGACGTGTGTATCTGTGTGTCTGTGTATCTGTGTATCTGTGTATCTGTCTGTGGCATCGTAGCGCCTAAACGAATGAACCGATTTTAATTTAGTTTTTTTTGTTTGAAAGGTGGCTTGATCGAGAGTGTTCTTAGCTATAATCTAAAAAAATTGGTTCAGCCGTTTAAGAGTTATCAGCTCTTTTCTAGTTTTCTTGTAGAAAAGAAGGTTAGATAACCGTTAGGTTCTTAATATTATGTCAATAGACAAATGTCAAGCTGTCAAGATGGACGTTGCCTAAATACATAATTATTTATTAGAAAATGATGTTTTGGAAAACTCAAATACTTTGGATCGTCGGGGGTGTTATAAATTTTAAATTTACACTTGTAATAAATGTAAATCGTTATAACGTCTATTTTATTGCTATTCGTTATTTATGGTTTATCCTAAAAAAGCACCTAACTCGAATGCACTAGACTGTAAAGCAAAATTCTCACAGGCGAAAAAATAAAGCCGAGTTCGAACCGTGCAAAAAATCCGCACGGTCCGCTGAACGGCAAGGGTGCCTTATTATAATCTATTTACTCTGCTCTCTCTTTCTTGCCTGTGTACTGATCATAAAGCTCTCCCTGTCTTACACTAATTAAAGGCATTACTGACCCTTGAAGGTGATCCTGATATATTGAAGTGCGTGAGAAGTGGTTGTTATGATCCTTTGTTTTTATTGTTCGCTCGTTACGAGAGTGTGTAAGGGCTCTTATATTTTTTAAATTCTCAACTTCAATTGACTTTTGGTCGTGCTGATTCGCGAGAAATGTAGCGTTAGCAAAATTACAAAATTAAATTCGAGGTTTTGTAAATTTTTTGCACCTTAGTCTGTTGATGTTTCAGGATTTTATGAACTTTTGTGGATGGTGGAGTTAATGTTGTAGTAATGACTAATGATTGACCTTTGCGGTTAGAACTTCCTAAGAAAAAAAACGTAAAAACTTTTTTTACGTTTGTTGACTGTTACATTTTTAATTCATTAGCTATTTCTCACTTTTTCCTAAATAGATATCTAAGTTTTTTTATTCGTAGAACCAATACGTTAAAAGTTAAAACCCTTTCCTTGTCATTTTTTCAAATGATTCCCTAAGCAGATATATTTTTATAGAGCAAAGGTTTTGGCTTAATCAGATAACTCAGCGTGGAATCTCTACCTGGTTCCACCTTCTATACAAATATCGGACCTAAACTAACACCATTTTAGTTATTTGAACTACAACTACAACTATATAACAAGCGGATTGGAAACTTCAGACCTTCGAGAAAATTATGGAGAACTCTCTTGCATGCTGGATTCCTCATCACGTTTTCCTTCACCGTTAAAGCAAGGGATATTTAATTGCTTAAAACGCACATGCCTATCTACCAACTCTAAAAAGTTAGAGATGCGTGCCTGGAATCGGCTGATCTTCCTTTTGTATGTAAATTTTCAAGAGTAACCTCAATTGTATTAAGCTTACAATAAAATTATTTTTTATATCTATCTTACAAGTATCTAATATCTATTTCTTCTCTCTTAGATATTGAAGAAAATTAAATGATAAGGAGATAGTAGACAGCTCAACAAATATTTTCCATGTATTCATTTGTTTGAATCTAACTGAAAAACTTTAGAAAAAGTCATGGTAATTGGTAAAGATCAAAGACCATACATTATGCGTACAGCCTAACTTAAAAACGCCGAAATTAAATGTAACGAAATCTAGTGTCCTTAACGCACCCCTAAGGATGCGCTCCCAATTCAAAGGCGGCAAGATTTACAAACTGTCATACTCACCAATACAAAAGGTCCTTTCAAGATGTATTCCTATATACACATAACACAATAGTTTTGTACCACACTCGAAAAATCCACAGAAAACGGCCACATTTCACTCAAGTCCTATAAAACACAAGTTTAACTTTTAAACTTGAGCGCAAAATTTCTCGCGAAATTCTCGAAAAGCTTCGGAAAAACGAAACGTAAACGTCACACGTGCTTTCCCGCGCAAGGTTTGCGTTCGAATAAAAATTGTATGGGACTCACCTGGGGACACCGTGACATTTGCGATGTAGTTCCCATTCTTTTCCCACTTTATGCATTTCTAGTATGTGTGAAAGAGAGATGTGGTGTATTGTGAAGGTGGGACCCCAAAGATGGATCGTGGGGCTACTTTTTTCTTTTACCGGTGTTTTGTTTTCGCGCCTTATCTTAGCCGGATCGTTTTGATAACTACGTAGGTATCTATTTGATAAAGTTCCATTGAGTAAAACATTTGTCTGAGAGCATGAGTATACCTATTCAAAATTTTCTTTTAAACGACTTTCACTACTTCAGTAAGCTAGGGTTACCAATCGTCCGGAAATTTTCCGGGACATTCCATACTTAAAAAAAAATTAATACTGTATGTTGATGAGAACTTCTTTTTGACCGTGTTTTATTTTATTGAAAGTAAATATGGATTTGCATTCTAGGCATCAGACTTACGTTAAAAAGTGTGCATTTACAGTTATCTGGAAAACACTAACTTTAGATTGAAAGTAGATAAATAATGAAAAATCATTTTCCTTAACTAATTAATTCGGCAACTGAACCCTACACCACAAAAGAGGTAGATAATCAAAAACAGAGGTTTCAAAAGGGGTAATTACCTACCTAGACTTGGAAATAACGAGTAACGGCAAGGACGAGACGACGCGCGACGACGCCGACGGTCCAATACGATACCTACAGGAGGAATTGCAGGCTTAGTATGAGTTTGCACGTCACGACAACGTAGATAGATTTCGAATAGCTATCGAAAAAGTGGATCTTTTTTATAAGGCTCAATTTTGCCTATACAGCTCACCAAAACGTTGCAAAGGAAAAATGGTGGTAATGAATGGTTATGGTTATTTTCAAAAACTGTCTAAAACCGCATAATAAGTTAGTAAGAGTTATTGAGATATAAGTCGAGCAAACAAACCAAGCATTGCAGGCTTAGTATGAGTTTGCACACGCTGGCCAAGTACATACTGGCAGACTTTACATACCTTTAAAAATATTATGTATAGGCATGCATGTTTTCTATCACCGTTAAATGAGTCGTATCTATTTCATTTCTAACGAACATAGCTTCAAAATGTTAGAGGAGCGTGCCCGAAACAATATAATAGAAGGCCGAAATCATCTTTTTTTTAAATTTATTTTACTACCTTGGATATAACTATTTTAAGACCTGCCGAAGTCATCACGATTCCATTTCCCACACAGTGCAAAAACCGTATCAATAGCAGGATGACAAACATGACCGTAATAAAATCAGATCTCCATGTTAAGAGCATTGTTTAATTGCGCCGGCTTCGAACCTACTGACCGCGATTGGACCGCTACGCCGCGCCATCTTTATTGAGATATTTCTAACGGGGAAGCCATGACTTGAGCTTTTATTTCTAACGTCTCTTTGGTTATGGTAGCCTGGTACCCAGTACTGATATAATATGTAACTATAGCTAGAGGTCACAGGTCAAAATCCTGGGTCACTGAGCTTTAGGTAAGGCGGAAGACACACCGAATGCGCGCGTCTACGATTATGATTTTAACCCCCGACCCAAAAAGAGGAGTGTTATAAGTTGGACGTGTGTATCTGTGTATCTGTCTGTGGCATCGTAGCTCCTAAACGAATGACCGATTTTAATTTAGTTTTTTTTGTTTGAAAGGTGGCTTGATCGAGAGTGTTCTTAGCTATTATCCATGAAAATCGGTTCAGTCGTTTGAATATCAGCTCATTTCTAGTTATTACTGTAACCTTCACTTGTCGGGGGTGTTATAAATTTTTAATTTACACTTGTAATTGTATTTTTTTTTGGAGAGCAGTCGTGGTTTTTTTTATTGTTTGGTTACGTCAATTGTTTGCGATCACTGTATGACGTTATTTAGACTCACAACATAACGACTTTTTTAACAAAAAACTGTACAAAGTACCTAATTTTTAAAGAAACGATGAAAACGGAATAAGTGCGAAACGTATCGAATCGTTCACTCGTTTGATCAAAGTGTGACGCAATTGAATGATATTAAAATCGGTTGGTTTCAGTGAAAAAATGCAATAAATTTCCATTGAAACTTGATGGTATTTTATCGTTTAAAAACCGTGTATTTGTGGATATTACATTTTTGTACTTTTTCTTAGAAGTTTTTATTTGTTAACTTCCCAGATCTCTTTACCCCTAGCAAAATGTTATAAAAACTTTATGTTTGATTAATGATTTATTACGTTTCCAGGATATGTACACAGGTTCTGAAAACTATAAATACATGATATGATGATTATACAGACATACATACATCTCCAATGCCTATTAGATCAGTACGACCGCACAATGGCTTCTATAAATTATATTATTGTAAAGAACGATGCATGACGGATTAGAGTTATTGACTGTTGAATTAAAAGTAATAAAACTCAACATTTTTGTTTATATAAAATTTGAATATTCATGCCCCCAGTTGTTTTTAAGGCTGTCATTGTACGATTATCACATTTTATAAGGAGGGATAGGAATTAGTAACACCGACTCCTGAGCGTATTTAACAGGGCTCTATCCGTCACTCGTTTCCACTCGTTTCATACAATCGTAGTTCCAATTTCATTTGAATATTAAGCAATCAAAGTCCATGAAATTTTGCAGACATATTTTAGAAACTAATATCTGTGTCTGTGGTGTTTTAGATTTTTCTAAAAATATGTAGTTTTAAAATTACAGGGGCTCCAAGATTTGTATGAAATTTTTTAAGACCGCGTAACTTTGAAACCGAATATTTTAACAGAAATCTGGAAAACCACAGACATAGATATTAGTTTCTAGAATATGTCTGCAAAATTTCATGGACTTAGGTTGCCTAATATTCAAATGAAATTGGAACTACGATTGTATGAAACGAGTGGAAACGAGTGACGGAGAGAGCCCTCTTAAATGTTCCAAGATGTTCCAAACTTCAATGTTATGTTGCGCACCT
The DNA here is from genome assembly GCF_905333055.1 of Maniola jurtina. NCBI lineage: Eukaryota > Metazoa > Arthropoda > Insecta > Lepidoptera > Nymphalidae > Maniola > Maniola jurtina. The sequence goes on from NC_060032.1 coordinate 11,894,138, forward strand.
GCTACGGAAGATTATGGCTCCCAAACTTACTTGTTAAATATTTTATTTCTTTAGTGCATCTTATACACTATCACTAAAGCTCGTGATCCCTTTCAAAAAAGGTAAGGGGTTTTCTTAAAACTCGGGATAATAAAGCTAGTAATAGTTCTTTTTTAGGATAGTAAAGCTGTGGTTGCCACGACTCGACACTGAGTAGGCACTATTACTTTTTTTTGTCTTCCTCTCTTTTATTTTCCTTCTACATGCATACAGCCTGCAAGATGCTTACTCACTCTTGTTTTAAAGGCAACCTGATTTTAATTGGGATGATGACTATAATATGTCAAAAATAAATCATTTCTTAGGAACTATTAAATAATAATCTTCCATAATTCGTAAAATACACGCCCGCTGTTAGTTTTAAGTTTACTAACCACTTTTTACACTATCGATTTAACCAACAAGTGAAAATTAAAAAATTATAACACCCTCGACAAGTGAAGGTTACAGTAACTAGAAAAGAGCTGATAACTTTCAAACTTCTCTCGATCAAGACACTTTTCAAACAAAAAAAAAACTAAATTAAAATCGGTTCAATGCCACGAAGCTACAATGCCACAGACAGATACACACGTCAAACTTATAACACTCCTCTTTTTGGGTTGGGGGTTAAAAAAGTACGTCAAACGCTTATCGGTGTATTTTATACAAGCTCCCTTACTACTCTAGCATAGCAGTGGGCTTCCAATGATTAGATACGATGATGACAACTATAGAAACTAAAATTCATAAAGAAATGACTGGGAAGGAAGACTCTACGCACTTTGAAAACCGTTGCTTCTTATTTTTGTTAACAAATGTTAGTATTGAACGAAAAGTTTTTACGAATTCCTAATTATAGGGACCACGACAGGTGGATTCGTTCTGCCTCCATTGATCGTTATTGTACAATACAATTTCACTAAACTTAATAGCTATGAAGAAATGGATTAATAATGGTCATATTTACACCTTGTAGATTAACATTGTAAGAAGTTGACCACTAAAATAGAAAAGGTATCTTGTGATTTTAATACCGTCACAGCGTGTCGCCAGGTAGAGAGGTCTCTCCGTCACTTGCTCCATACAAACGTAGTTCCAATTTCATTCCAATATTAAGCAACCAAAGTCCATGAAATTTTGCAGACTTACTCTATAAACTAATATCTAGTAAGTGACGGAGAGAGCCCTGTTAAGCAACTACTCGTAATTCCTAAAAAAATCGGAAAATCATTCATCTGTAAGTATAATAATATATGAACGGAAAAGTTGACTGACTTACTGATCTATCAACGCACAGCTCAAACTACTAGACTGAACAGGGTGCCTGGTGGGAGATTTTTAACCTATTCGATCGCGTAAAAGTTAACTGCGTTTTGTATGGAATTGAAACAGCGCCATCTAGTGACACTGTGTGCCTAGTGGGAGATTTTTAACCTATTCGATCGCGTAAAAGTCAACTGCGTTTTGTATGGAATTGAAACAGCGCCATCTAGTGACAAGAAGATGGCGCTGTTTCAATTCCATACAAAATGCAGTTAACTTTTACGCGATCGAATAGGTTAAAAATCTCCCACTAGGCACACAGGCTGAGGCATGCAGATAACTTTAATATTATGACATAAACAGCCGCTAAGAGAGGATTTTTGGAATTCAATCCTTAAAGGGGTAAAATAGGGGGTTGAATTTCTGTAGTCCACGCGGACGAAATTGCGGGCATAAGCTAGTAGAAATATAAATAGAAAGGTTTTTATTTAAATAAACTTTTACAGGTGCTCTCGAATCGTCAAATGTAGATTCATTCAATTTCATTTCCTATCTAGAACTCTATAAGAACTAGCACTAACTTGCTCTTTTCAAATATTCAATTTACAATATTATGCAATGATTGCAGTCTTGCATCCCTAAAAATACATTATTAAAATTGTTTTGCGTTTCAATTACAGAACCTAATTAAACTCAATCAAAAAACAAAATTGGAGGTGTCAAAACGCTATCATTTGACGTATATGATAACTCTGATAGTTTAAGTACGGTAGAGCGCAAATTGCCAGTTTTCCCATGTCGTTTAATTAGATGGAACACCTGCGACCTGCGCCCGCGCACCGGAACACGGAGACGGTTGACGACGCACTGTTTCAACGTTGGACATTCCTAATAAGTACACTACTAAGCTACCCACGGAGAGAAGTTAGTATAGGACTCTCTCTGTAACGTAATCACTTAATAACCAATGACACAGACAAAAACTCAGTAGGCGTTAACCATTTTGAGGCACCAATCAAATCGAAACAAACGAAACTATGTTTTCGAAATGAATTTCTAATGTCTTTTAGGGTTCTGTACATCAAAAGGAAAACGGAACACTTTTTTTTTATTGTCTGTCTGGCTGTCTATCTGTCTGTCCATCTGTCTGTCTGTATCTGTCAAGAAAACCTATAGGGTACTTCCCGTCGACTGAAAATTATGTTTGATAGGTAGGTAGGTCTCACAGGAAAGTAAAGGAAAATTTGAAAACCGTGAATTTGTCGTTACATAACAAAAAATAAATTAAAATGTGTGCATGAACAAATAACTAGTATTTTCAATTTTCAACGTAAGATAACCATGCCAAGTGGGGTATCATTATGTAAGGGCTTTACCTGTCCATTCTAAAACAGATTTTTATTGATTTTTATGCATAATAGCTTTTGATTTATTCTGCAGAATGACGGAAAAAATACCCGAATACGGAACCCTCGGTGCGCGAGTCTGACTTGCACTTGGCCAGTTTTTTTGATCTGTAATAGAGTAGTACTTTTGAGATTGGTTGGTAGAGTTGATAACTCAAAATGGTGTTGTGTTTATTCTGCTCACATTTTTCCTGTTTTCCGTGAATAGGTATGGATAATCGAATGCATAGAGAGACAGAAAAATGCTGAAGGTAACAGTTGACACAATGAGCAAAAAATAGCAAGTGAGTTTTCAAAATATACCTATGCATTATACAATGCACTTGTAGACATTTTTAATTACAATCAGTTGAAGCCACTAATTCAACCGTTTACCGGGACAGCGTGGGTAATTTCGGCGTGGAATTAAATTATCAGATGCAATCTTATCGGCGCGTCCATCTGTGCACCTGTTGCACAATATGGCGCTACCTATTTCGGTCATCGGTTTGGCTTTTTACTGTATAAAGGTACTTAAAAAAACACTCAATTATTTTTATTACAACTTGTAGTTTGTAATTATGATATAATTTTGACAGTTTAATTCGAAAAAATGTACATAAGAACCAAAAGATTAATTTGCTATAATCTGCTGAAACAGACAAATCTGAAAGGTGCAACCATGGTGCAACTTGCAGCAAGCAATATGCACCGCCCGCCCTCCCACTGCTCAATAGCTTTTGGTTTCTTGTATATTATGGACTTTCGCAAAGTAACTTCTGCTTCTATACAACATTTAAAAAGTTCTTGAAAACGAATACATCCATACTATAATATTATAAATGCGAAAGTGTGTCTGTCTGTCTGTCTGTCGGTCTGTCTGCTATCTTTTCACGGCCCAACAGTTTAACCAATTCTGACGAAATTTGGTACAGTGTTAGCTTATATCCCGGGGATTGACATAGGCTACTTTCTATCCCGGAAAATCAAAGAGTTCCCACGGGATTCCCAAAAACCCATGCGCCTAACCGATTTGCATGAAATTTGGTACCGAAGTAGCTTGCGTCCCTGTAATTGACATAGGCAACTTTTTATCCCGGAAAATCAAACAGTTCTCACGGGATCTTTAAAAACCTAAATCCACGCGGACGAAGTCGCGGGCATCCTCTAGTATTACATATATTTTGTATCTCATATAAAGTAGCACAGCAATCAGCCCTATTAGGTACTCAACGATTTTCCATCCAAAATAAAGCCCTTGAAGCCGTAAAAGTTCCCAAAAACCACCATACAAAGATGTCACCATGGTGTCAAAAATACCCCATATAACGGCTATTAAAATCTATGACTGGTCAGATTTTTGGTTTATGTGTTATGAGCTTTATGCTCCATTTTTTAAGGTTTATTTCAGAATATTTGGAATCTACGTTAAGTTACCTCTATGGAGGGTTTGATGAATTTATAACATGTCAATACGTATTGAATAAAATAATTACTATCAATAATAGGGCTATAAGATTTTTATATAGAGTTACGCGTGATTTATTTTCGGAAAAATGAGAAACAATTCTATAACTATTATCTTAATTTAATTAAACATTGTCATGTTTTGTGTTTATTTTGAAAATATGCTTTGAGTAGTTTAATCAAGATATGATGTAACTAGTTACTAGCCGCAACCGAAGCCTCCCACCTGCCAGATAGTTCTGTAGACCTTGCACTGATCTTAATACAATAGATATTACATTGTAAACCTAATTTTTATGTTTGAAACTGTGCTATTTTTGCGTCGGGTCCTCTGTCCTTAATTGATGTGGTTGTTTTTTTTCTAAACGACCACACATTCGCAATATCAACGACCATTATGTTGAAACCAAAACTTAATCACCACCAGGAATGAGCAATTTAAATCATAAACACCAACTGGTGTCGTTATATAACTGAACAATGCTACGAGCTTAGTGTTTCTTCTTACCAAGCGACTACAGTATCGCAAAGGACTTTTATAATTGTTTTATGAACACTATGAAAAGGTGGATAAATAAATGCAGGATGATGGCAACATACTATGTGAGTTTGCCGTTCCTTGTGAACATATCAGGCTATTTTAAACCTTATACTTTAATAAAACCTACTTGAAATCATTCATGCTAAAACCTTTACATAGCTTTTAAGTTGCTAATTATTGAATCTAATTATCTCACCATATTTGCTCTATGTGTCAACTGTTATGTCGAAAGTACGATTTTAGTGCTTAATTTAAGGCTCAATCGTACTTTTGATATAACCTTTGACACATACATACCTAGACCAAATATTATAAATTATACCTACTTATTTTTTAGGCATAAATATATTTTAAGACAAAAATAGCATAAATACTAACTTGGAAGAGGTAAGGTAAAAGTTGCAACCTTGTTGTATTTGAAAGTTTACAGGAATCCGAATCGTAATGTCGTTATTAGATACGACCTTATTGGTCTGTTAGTGTAAAACACCCATCTACAGCAGAGCAAAATAAAAATGTAACACTCAAAATAGAGTTAGAAGCGATTTTACAAATTAGATTATCTTCAACAGCTGTTAGTTCAACAGTTATCCGCTTTTATTGGCTTTTAATACAAATGTTATAAAATAAATTGGATAGATTCAAAATTGAGTTATTGCTAATGGGGCATTTTAGGAATTAAGAATAGATTAGGTGGAGTTTTATTACTCGTATGTTCAAAACTAGTGACGTTTGAAAAAATTAAAGGTCTTCGCACATTACACACATTCGACGCTGACTCCACTCCGACTCTTGGAAATCCTGGAATTGTGAGCTTTTTATCGTGTTCCTTACCGAGGAATTTTCAATATTTATTTGAAAAAAGTGATACGCTTAGTCCTGTACGTGGACTTCGCGTGGTATTAGGAGTGTTATGTGTGCAAGGTGTATGTATGTTTATGTTTCTTTATTCCAACATAACTTCTAAATACCTGAACAGATTTGGATGTATGGGGTATTGCTAGAATCTTTGTCATCATCCCAAGTGACAATGGCTATAATTTTTTTTTTTTGAAAAAAATTAATATTTTGGCTGGCTGTATGGCGCAATAAAAATTATTACCTACGACTTGTTTTAACCTAGGTATGTCGAGGATACTAAATATAATTATGATACAAAAATAGGTGGGTACTAAAGTAACTATTATCATTTCTTTCTAACCTTCCTTATAGATAGAGATAGTATTATTGCAAGTGCACATTTTTCTATGTGATTACAATTTTTAATATCCCTCATGGCAAGGTGGATGCAAAGGTCGCAAGCGTCCGTTACATGCCTTGACCTTTAGTTTTTTGCTGGCTGTAGGTATTTTATAGAAGACTAGGTTCCATTTTAAGTCATAGGTTTTGAAAAAGCCGACCAAGTGCGAATCGGGCCTCGCTCTTTTAGGAGTCCGTACCTACATATTATAGATAACATATTTTTGATGTATGGATCTAGTCTGCAACAAGCCGTAAAAGAAACCCCCAAGAAATGTACTACGTTTGTTTTGGTCACCTAGCTTACAAACCATTTACCTACTTACTTTACAATTTATTTTTTGAGTATTTGTTCTTTAAAAACAGTAAATATGGTACTTTTTTATTTCAATTTCATATTCCTAACTTGTTTAGTTTTTAAGGAAGACCCCGTCACAAAAATGGTCTAAAACTGACAACTTATACGGCCCCCCATTTTTTTATTTTTAAGACAAAATAAAAAATATATTCGCACTCTACTCAATAAGCTCTAGATAATGATATTCCATATGCTAGGGTTAGAAAAAAAAAATCCGGCTTTCATGTATGGGAGCCCCCAAAAAAAAATCTGCAGATAATTGAATTTTCAATTCAATATTCCAAGGATAAGTAATATAATTATAATCTCTAGGATGCGAACTAAGTGCCGAATTTCGTCCAATTTTTTTTTTTTATAAAGAATATTAGCCATTTTAAATCATGACCAACATTCCCCTTTCCCCTCCAACTAAGCGTTAAGCTTGTGCTAGGAGTGGTTACGACAATAGTGCAACAGGTGGGGTTTGAACCGCCGACCTTTCGGATCTCAGTCCGCTCCTATAACCGTTGAGCTACTGAGGCTTAATAACATATATGATATATGTACTTACCTAAGTAGCTAGACAGGCAGTCACTCTTTTGGACACGTTAATACAATGAACAGTGCCTTTTTGCCTATATAAAGTACGCACCGCTGCGATAACGAACACAATACTCGTAAAAAATCACAAACACGACTTTTGTTTCACATTTCATTTAATAAATCCAACAAAAGGGAATCTAGACTTAAAAATTAAAATCACGCTTCGGAATTAAAATAATAACCCTGCCATATTCATTATACATGTCCATAGTACAATTTAATTTAACCCTTGTCCTGCGCTCGGGGGTGTAGGCGACCCACCGCGCGCCGCGAGTGGGCGCTTTTGTCCCCGTGTCCAGTGGAGAAAGGGTTAAATGAATCGACATGTAATGAACACTATTGACACGCGTACCTACTGTTATTGTGCGTGTTTTTTCGCCTGAGGCGTCAATATGCACGGCGGGGTTGGATTTGATATTGATTTAATTATAATGTTCCTGATGAATTGTTGCTTTTGAAAAATGATGGTTTCCGATACGTTCTTGAGCATTGAGATTTTTTTTGTCAGGGCTACTTTCAATTGAGTAATATCTGTTGTGTGTAAGTATCACAATAATTTTATCTGACGTGTGTTAACTTGCTTAACACTTTATGATTAAAATAAAATGTCTTATTGACCAGAAAATGAGTTCAACTTTTGTTTTCCTAGGAAATTTTTCAATGAAATATTTTTCATTGAATTTGCATCATTATTATGGTCAACCTATAAACGTCTACTGCTAGACGACATAGGTTTCTTGTAAGGACTTCCACACGCCACGGTCTTGCGCCGCCTGGATCCAGTGGCTCCCTGTGACTCCAACGTCTATTAGTTTTTTTAACTATTATGCCCTATCCATTGCCACTTCAGTGTCGCAATTCATTGAGCTATCTCAATTATTTTGGTTCTTCAACGGAAAATAATACATTATAATATATAGTATGGTTACATGTATATTTTTATTTACTTATGTGCTTTAATATCTATTAAAGCTAATCTAAAAATATATATGTTAGCATAGAAAAATTTCGAAACACATTTCGTTTTTTTACTTGTGAAACAAACCGCATTTACTGTACAACATTTTTTACGCACTTTGCACGGTAATCTCCAAAGCTAAAACTTGTATCTTTTCACCAAAAAAAAAAAAGAAAAGGAAAAGTTTTTGCGTACAAATCTAAATCAATCTAAAACAAGACGCTCACACGCAAAAAATCGCATCTCTTTATCTTCAAAACACCCCAGGCTTTTTATCTTTTACCCACGTTTTTTATTCACGGAAGAATGATAAAAAGCTACATTATCCAACAGTTTCAAAGGGGGTGATACTTTGCTTACCAAAAGAATTAATTTGACAGCTCGGCAGTTATCAATTTGGAGCAAAACTCTTCCTATTGTGTCGTGATCTTGAAGAACGCCCTAGCGATATATAAAATAATACTCTGCTTTGCTTAAATTTACGATCACTTACTGAGTAATTCTCGCCCGTATGTGATCGAAATAAGGGTGTGCGTTTTAGGGTTAAGTTATATTAAAGAGATGATGCGTTTTATTGATGCGATAATTTGTGATACGATAGATTGACATGAATATTTTATACCTATTCCATTATATATAAACTATTTAGATCAACGTATCATAATCATCACCATGATCAACTCATTGCCGGCTCATTATAGAGAAGGAGTTTCCTCTTAGTAGTTATGAGAAGGGTTTGGTCAGAGTCTACCAGGCTGGTCAAGTGCGGATTGGCAAACTTCACACACTTTTGAGAACAATAAGGAGAACTCTCAGGTATGCAGGTTTCCTTCGCCGATAAAGCAACTGTTATTTAATTGTTTAAAAGGCGAAAAATTAGAGGTGTGTGGTCGAGATCGAACCTCGGACCCCCCAACTGGAAGGCTGACCACTTGGCTACTATTGCTTTTTAGTTTGGCGTTACTTTATGAATGGGTTGCGCTGAAGTGGCAATGGACAGGGTACATAGTTCGAAAACCCGATTGACGTTGGGCTCCCATATTAGAATAGCGACCCCGCACCGGAAAGCGCAGCGTTGGATAACCCCCAGTAGGTGGATAGACGACCTGAAAAGACGACCAGGGAGCCGCTGGATTCAGGCGGCGCAAGACCATGGCCTGTGGAAGTCCCTATAACCTATGTTCAGCAGTGGACGTCTATCGGTTAATAATGATGATGATAGGTTCAAGTAGTTTAGCACATCGAAGGCCATAGAAAATAACCACAAATTAAAGTGCTTGACATTATAAAAGGTCATCTCAGCAGGTCGCGTTATGTGCGAAGTTATTTAAACGTTGGTCGCAATAATAAACATCTGCCAACCGCCAGCATAACATTTAAGAAGCTAAAAATGATCTAGCCGCAATAGACACCGCTTTCTAGAACATGCAATGTGGTCAGGTGTAAATGGAAATGGCATAATAATAAAATTTACTATACTTAATAGCTTTTGCTTAGATGGCGGTTATTATGAACTAGCTTGTGCACGCAGATATGTCGATAACACGGAGAAGCATAAAACAAAAGTCTTACTTAGTAAGATTTTAAAGAAAAGACTCAAAAAAGGGCTCTGGAAAGTCCTATTTTTAACCCCCAACCCAAAAAGAGGGGTGTTATAAGTTTGACGTGTGTATCTGTGTATCTGTCTGTGGCTCCTAAACTAATGAACCGACTTTAATTTAGTTTTTTTTGTTTGAAAGGTGGCTTGATCGAGAGTGTTCTTAGCTATAATTCAAGAAAATCGGTTTAGCCGTTGAAAGTTATCAGCTCTTTTCTAGTTTCTGTAACCTTTACTTGTCGGAGGTGTTATAAATTTTTAATTTACACTTGTTAATCTTGAATAAGTGACAACCCGTATATACACTATACATACTGTAAAGAAAAGAGATCCAATCAAATACATTTTTTTTGCTCATAGCAACTGCAACTGAAACCAAAATTCAACTTACGCAACCGGTCAATAGTTTCCAACAAATAACATGAAAACCAAACAAAAGCTCCCAAAAATAAGCCTCACATAAATCCACACAAATTGGAGCAAAGAAGATGGCTTTAAATTTTCAAACTAAGTAAAATATTAACCAACCGTTAAGCGCACCCATTCAAGATGGCAGAATAAGATCAGCTGCTACCAACACAATAGTTGCTCTGATTCCATCCACCCTTCAGTTGATTGTCAAACCATTGTTGCCCTTAAAATGTAGCTTATTCCTGGCTGTACCAAGGGAACTTCCGTGTGCGAAAACGGAACACAATACCCTTCGTAGTTTTAGGGATCTGTACCCCAAAAACCAACAGGACCAGTCGTTAGACCTTACCAGCTGTGAAGGCAGTTTCTAAAAAAATATGTTCTTACTTGATGATACCCGCGGCTTCGTCTGCGTGGATTTAGTTTTTTTTAATCCTGTGGGAACCCTTTGATTTTCCAGGATAAAAAGTTGCTAATGTCCTACCCCGGGATGTAACCTAACTCTGTACCTTTTATCAAAATCGGTTAAACTGTTGGACAGTAAAAAGGTAGCAGACAGACAGGCAGACAGACACACTTTCGCATTTATAATATTAGTATGGATTTGTTTTAATATCTGGAATTTCTTGAAATCCTTTTTATTAAGGGTGTATATTATAATTATTCAAGAGAACACCTAAAAACATACAAAATATTAATTTCCGTGTTTGTGCATTTCTTTGCAAGAAGAAATATTTTTTTGTACAATTTTTGTAAACTTTACTGCAGTTTGATAAGTTTGTATAAGTTTTACTATTCTATACCTCTGAAAAAAAGAAAAGTACTGAAATTTTCACGTTTGTTCTACTTCAAAGTGAGAAAACAGAATCTTGATCCCCAATCGGCTTTCGTAGTCTCTCCGATAGTTTTTTTTTCATCGGAAAACCCCCTGGTATTTGTATTTCAGGGTCCTTAAGTGTAAATATATCTCTGATTGTACAAAGCTCAGGTATTTGCAACTGAAGTCGATTTTTTGATACGGAACCTGATCGCTCCAGCCTGAATCGATCTTGGCCATTTTTTTCAAAGTCCAAGGAACTGGTTTTTTTGCATGTAAATCTTGATTTATTCCCGTCAACAATGTTATGGGAATTGCTCGGGGCTTGCGGTACTCGAGTTTAGTTTATGGGGTGCGTGGTGTCAGGGTGTATCCTGATTTTGTACTGTTACCTTCAAACTGCCTTCAAATAATAGTGCCATAATGAAGTTCTGTTAGAATAATAGATAAACTTGATTGGCTAAAATGCTGTACGACAGTTTCAGTAGTTTTTTTTAGTAAACTGGGAACGAGATTCTTAACTAATATGAGGAGATATAATTTTTCGAAATATTACCAATGAAGCAAATATATTGTTTAAAAAATAACCGGACCTTTCCCAGAAAATTGAATACTGATTGATAAGTAACTTTAGCAAATCTGTTTCTAGAGCTATATTAAAGTGGCAATGGGCCAAACAGTTTAGTGGATTTGCGTGATGCATGTCAATCAATCACACTAATATTATAAAGGCGAAAGTTTGTATGTGTGTGTGTGTGTGTGTGTGTGTGTGTATGTTTGTTACTCCTTGACGCAAAAACTACTGGTCGGATTTGGCTGAAATCCGGAATGGAGATAGATAATATCCTGGATTAGCGTATAGGCTACTTTTTATCCCGGAAAACCAAAGAGTTCCCACGGGATTTCGAAAAACCTAAATCCACGCGGGCGAAGTCGCGGGTGTCAGCTAGTCAAATATAAAATTGTATTACTTACTAGCCTATGGCCGCGACTTCGTCCGCGTGAATTTAGATTTCTAAAAATTCCGTGGAAACTGTTTAATTTTCCGAGATAAAAAGTAGCCTATGCCACTCTTTAGGGTGCTTCAGGTCTATAATAATTATAGCCATGCAAAAACCCCGTCGATGATCTGTTGTAACGTTATTGAAACACAAACAAACACACTTTTGCCTTTATAATATGGGTAGCTAGTGATAGAAAAACGATTGCATTGCAATTGTTTCTTTTGAGATAAAGTTATCTCCACCTAATAGGTTCACTGGATTTAAAACCTATTGAACAGAATGTCGTAAAAATCACAGTGTCATTGCAAGATCGTTAACGGGGCCGGTTGGACCCCCGGTAGAACTGTCGGGGTTAAGGGTCAAAACAACGTTGATTTATTTGTGAATACACCCTTAGGGACAACTTATATCTGGTTCTCGAAATTGAAAACGAGTTATAGGAACGCAATTAGTGGGTTTTTGAAGTATGTGAAACTTAATGGACATTCAGTGCTTTACTTTTGTTGACATTCAATATTACTTTTGACATTCAAAGGTTTCGATTGCGACGGTTCCTGGGAAACGAGATTCTGTCCTTGAGACATCAGGTGATAGAATGCAATAAGATGTGTTGAGAAGCATTATCAATAGAAAGATGTGCTAAAAGGACACCTTTGTGTTGTAATGAACACTTAGCGTTTTAGAAAAGAGTTACCTATTTACTTACTCTTTTAAAATGTACTTAGGTGCTGAAATTTGCAAAAAAATCATCGCTGTTGGGCTGGTGTAGGTATATTACCTATTTTGTTTCCCAGGTTGTGATTGCTTTCTGGCTCCTGAAAACCGAGATAATGTCCTAAAGACCTAAAGCTGTCTGAATACAATAAGATGATTGATTGAAAAAATTTGTCCATAGAATAAAAAGACAATTTTTTAATTGTACTTTAGTGAAAACTTAAGCTTCCACTAAAGTACAAGCTTAAGATTTAAGATGCTGGAAAAGTTAATTGCTTCATTTTACACATTCACCTACCTACTCTGATGATTGAAATCTTGGATTCCAAGGTTTCGATTACGATGGTGCTTGGGAAATGAGACCTATCCCGTGGGAGTTCTTTGATTCTGGGATGAAAAGCAACTTATGTTCGTCTTTAGGATCCAGGCCATCTCTGTACCAAATGTCGTCAAAATCGGTTTAGCAGATAGGTTTTGAAAGGTAACAGACAGTCATACTTTCGCAATTATAATATTAGTAGTGAAAATAGCGTAGATACTAGGTAGGTATAGGGCAAATCGTTTAGGCCCTTTAGGGAATTAAGTAGGTAGGTATACTTAACTAAATAGCTGATGTCAACGGCTTCGTCCGCGTGGACAAACCAACTACCTAATCAATAAATCAGATAACAAACACAATTATTTTGCATTTATTTATACATCGATGATGATTTGATTGGTAAATCGTTATTATTTTTCCCTTCTAAGTTCAAAAGGATTCACGCATGATTTACCTACAAAAATTATAGAAAAAAATCTAATCTACTGTCACCGAACTAATTCAACCAATTCAACTAAAAAAAAAATCATTTCCACCCGCTTTAACACCCCAAGGGGCAGGTGGTTGGGTTTTGACATTAAATAATTTTCGTCATTTCCATAACGCACATGCATTGATTGACACACATTAACGTTTCACCCTCACTCATTATAGCTAATAACATGACTCGATTTACAATGCGTTTGCGCATGTTACCCATGACAACCTAAAAATTATCTTTTTCAACCTCGGGTAGCTAAGCCCTGTCCACCCCCTTATATCGTCCAACCCATTTGCGTCTTTAGCGACCTTGAGCTCTTTTGCCTGCAATTCTCCCTTCCAACACTAATCTTGGGAATGAGAATTGTCCTCCTTTCTGTAGATGCCCAAAGAAAGCGAGCTTCCTTCGCATGATGGTGGACATGAGTTCTCTCTCTAATTATTATTAACTTTAGTTTATTGAGATCCATGCACTTTGGCTTAGCTTTTCACAGCCCATCCGTTAAACCTATTTATTTCTGTGTGTGTGACATGCGTGCGCGCAGCAGCACAACCAGTCATTGTTTTTGCGATAAAAAAATATTTTCAACAGCAACCAAAACTTAATCAAACGCCAGTTATTTACAATCTTTACACGTGTTTAATTTAACTTATGTATAAGTCACATTTGATTAAAAAAATAACACAAAAAAGGCGTTGACAGCGTCTGTCACAGTGACATTGACATGTCACGATGTCCTTGGTTGTCTGGGCACACACAAAGCGCATAAAAAGTCACCGACCATCTGTATTTGCGTAGTGTTACCTACGCTAGAATAAACACTAACAAACTTACTAACTGTATGGCGGTTAGGTTTGATCGGGTTAATGTACTTAGCCGCTTTTTAGGGTTCAGTACCTCGAAAGGAAAACCTCCTCATACCTCATAGGTACACTTCATTGTCCGTCTGTGTATCTGTTAAGATTCTTTTTCTCAAGAACGCGTAGAGGTACCTAAGTATATCAAGTTGAAATTAATATCAACAAATACTTAGATCTACGGTCCCTTAGAGCTGTTAAAAATCAAACTTCTAAGGCAACGCAATAAAATTCGGTCATTTATTAAAACCTATAGGGTACTTCCCGTTGACTTCATCATGAAAGGCAAGAAGCAAGGTCCAACAGCACAAGTACCTAATGGAGAAATTCGAAAATCGTTAATTTGTTTACTATACGAGTAGGTACCAAAGCAAAATTATAGTATTTTTTTTCGTTTACACATGTTAGTAATTTGTGATAATTTAAGCAACTAAATAACAAGATACGGAACACAGGAGTCGTGGCCGACTCGCACTATGCCCATTTTGTAAGTCAAAAAGTCAATAAGATTTCAATTGAAAATATTTTCCCAAGATTCTACGAGATCAGTAAACAAGCACTAAGTAACAGTAAGATCAGTAACAGGCTTGAACTGGAACTTAGTAGGCATGTATTCGTACATACGAGAATGCTAATTTTAAGAAAGAGTTAGTTTCTATTTATCACAGTTACAATAATATTATTTATATTATAAGAACTTTGCGATGTACAGGTATATTTTTTTTAATAAAAAAAAGAATATTAGCCATGTTAAATGACTAATATTCCCCTTTCCTCTCCAACTAAGCGTCAGGCTTGTGCTAGGAGTAGGTAGGTACGACAATAGTGCAACGGGCGGGGTTTGAACCGTCGACCTTTCGGTCTTCAGTCCACCCCTTTACCGGTTGAGCTATTGAGGCTCTAACCTATATGTAAAGATATTTACTCTTTACACTGCTTAACATTACTAGGTATACAACAAAAGATATTCAAGGAACATAATACCTAGGTATATGAACTCTGGAACAACAACATGCAACAACGCTTCATGCTACAAATCGAAACATTACATAATTTTGCGGCCACGCAACGTATCTATATTTTACGCTGAGACAACAACCCCGTCAAAATCCCGTGGGAACCCTCGCTTTTAATCAAAGGATTTTCCGAGATAAAATGCGTGCTTGCGTGTTTTTGCGTGAAAAACGAACAGACATAGTTACTATCATAATTATACTAGGTACTTTACCTATTAGTATGATCAAGCTATGGCTGTGGTTGTTTGTGGTTGTATTGTGGTTGGTGGTGGTGGTATGGGTACGGTATGGTTTCCTGGAGATAGTTCAGCGCTTAGGTGTGAAAAGATTGCGTTCGCATACGGCCTTGAGGCATGCCTCAACATCGGATTGTGTTGCTTTGACGTAAACGACTTGCGGTCAAAAAATAACTTTAAAAAGTTAATACTTTCTCTACCATGAGCTTCAGAAGTAGACGAAGTAGAGCTTTTAAACAAAACAGTCCGCTAGGGGCACTGTCTATTTTCCCACACATGAAAATTGTAACGTGAATGCCAGTGAAGGAGCTTTCTTTAACTAAAAGTTATTTACACTACAAATAGAAAAGTGAGGTGGCAGTCAAACGTTAACCAGCTATCGATAAAAAATTAAAAAAAATTAAAGAGGTAGTCTATTCAAAGCATCAATGTATACAAAATTAAAGTACAAAAATTGAAGTTAAAATTCGTAGATTTTTTTAAAATGAGTCTCCCGATACTGAAGCTCTTGAGATATTCTCAAGCAATCTCTCAAATCGCGCCTAAAGAAGTTTAAAAACAATTAGGTAGATAAGACGTAATCTACTAAGAATGGTCTATCCATTGATAGTATAAAAAGAGTAAAATCACGAAGAAATCTATACATATAATAAAATTGTAGAAAAGTGGTGTCTGTACCTACAATGGAAATATATAAAAAAAAAGTAGCAGGGGTTGTTATTATATCGATGCCGAACCCGAAATTGTAATTAATTTTTTTTTTGTCTGTTTGTCTGTTTGTCTGTTTGTCTGTGTGTTTGTGCACGCTAATCTCAGAAACGGCTTATTCGATTTAGATACGGTTTTCACTAATATATTGTAGTAAGCTTCACTTAGGATTTAGTGTTTATTTCATGTCAATCGGTTTATAAATAAAAAAGTTATGTCAATTTAAAGAATCACGGCGCCTCGCGCCTGAGCGTCCGTGGCTATATAAAGCGCGAAGTCACTATTCCACGCGAATTCCGAAGTCGCGGGCACAGCTAGTGAAACATAAAGTTGGAGCATTGAGACTCACAACAAAATAAACAGTAGGACCACCTTTAACCCTTTCCCAATAGTGAAACTATTGACACCTCTAATTAAATAACAAAATTGAGCGTATAAACTAACACGCGCTTTTCATTACACTTTTTTGTAAACATACAGTTCCGTTTACACTATTTTTAATTACTCAAAATAGTACTGATTTCGTGACCCTTGTAACAAGATATACTTACGCATTCTAAAGAATAAAGTCAAGTAATTTGAGTACTAATTATGAATGAAAGGAATTACAAACTTATTTTAATCGATAAAATGTTAAAATCACGTCACTATTACGTAATTAGTAAGGTACAAAGTTGCATTAAAGTCATTTCAGTAGAGGGAAATGTAAATTTGCTAGCGGAATATAAAACGAACTCAGCTGCCGGTCCCTTTATTATTTGAATTGGAATAAAATATTGCGTCTTAAAGGAGTCCCGTTCAAGGAATTGGCGAGAAAAAATGCGGTTAAATGATTGTTAGAATTCATAGTGCTGCGAGAAGTCGATAGTTTCTTTATTTTTGTGTATCAACACTTCAACCGACGACGTTTGAATATTAATTTTGTAATCATAGTGCAGAATATGTCGATAAGTCGGTAATAATAGTATGAGTCGATAAAATAATGAAGAGTTCAGGAAATCTTATGTGATTAGTTGATTTATTACTTACTTATAACGTATTAATTTATTTGTGATAAATAAATACGTACCTATACAATAAAAGAACAAACGAGTTGAACGACACTTGAGGACTAGATGAAACCCACGACTTAGTCCGCTTGGATACACAGGTTTAAAAAAAACCCATGGAAACTCTTTGATTTTCCGAGATAAAAAGTAGCCTTTATCCGTTTTTACTATGGAAGCTATCTATGTACCAAATTTCCTCAAATGTTTCCTATGGAACGTGAAAAGGTTTCTTATTTGTATAACGGCCATTTTGAAATTCGCCATCTTGGTTTTTTTACTATTTTTTGTTATAGCAGTACTATTGCTGCTCTCTAAATACACACTCTGTGAAAATTTCAACTCACTAGCTATTACGGTCCATGAGATACTGCCTGCCAGACAGACGGACGGACACCAGAGGCTTAGTAACAGGGTCACGTTGGCAGCTCTCGGGTACGGACCTCTAAAAATGAGGAAAAGCATTAAGTAATTGCTCCACTATTAATCACAAATCTGACACTATTGACTCGTCGATAAATGCACTCATCACATCACTAGTAGCCAGGTGCGGCGCGTGCTACAGACATCGTACTATTTGCTTCTGAGACGGCTCGGCGGCTAGTAAAAAACGTTATAGACAGAAAATATCTAAAAATAGTTGCAAAATTCGGAAAAAATTTATACTGACAAATTGATATTTTAATACTTATTGAGTTTCATACTGGCTTTTCTCCGAAGCCAAACCATAGTCTTGACTTAACATACTGGCAGCAAGGAAATGAATAAGTATTTTTAATAGGTACCTATTTATTATTTTCATTAGGGCGAAGTGCAAGCAAAAGATAAGTAGGTACTTCCATACTTATTTAAAAATACTTATTTATAAAATAATGAAAGTGTGTCTTTCTGTTACCTCTTCCCGTTCGAAGTATGTGCATACGAACATTGGATTATTTATATCCCGAAAAAAAAATCAAAGTGAAAGAATACGAATCTTTATTGGATAATATTGGGATTAGGCGAACGATGCAATCCATACTAATATTATAAATGCGAAAGTGTGTCTGTCTGTCTGTCTATCTGTCTGTCTGCTACCTTTTCATGGCCCAATAGTTTAACCAATTCTGACGAAATTTGGTACAGGGTTAGCTTATATGCCGGGGACGGACATAGGCTACTTTTTATCCCGGAAAATCAAAGAGTTCCCACGGGATTCCCAAAAACCCATCCGCTCAACTGATTTGTATGAAATTTGGTAGCGAGGTAGCTTGCGTCCCTGTAATTGACATGGGCATTTTATCCCGGAAAATCGTTGTCACGGGATCTTTAAAACCTAAATCCATGCGGACGAAGTCGCGGGCATCCTCTAGTATTGTATAACTTTTTGTAGCAGTGTATCTTTTGGATTATACTAAACTTACGAATTACATGCCTTCATAAATTTTGTGACATGGACTTTAGCATAGTAATTAGGTAAAGCTTGCTAGTTGCAATATTTAAAATCTCACGGTGCAAGTGCTATGACCATAGATAGACAAGTGAAGGTTACAGTAACTAGAAAGGAGCTGATAACTTTCAAACAGCTGAACCGATTTTCTTGGATTATAGCTAAGAACACTCTCGATCAAGCCACCTTTCAAACAAAAAAAAACTAAATAAAAATCGGTTCATTCGTTTAGGAGCGACGATGCCACAGACAGATACACAGATACACACGTCAAACTTATAACACCCCTCTTTTTGGGTCGAGGGTTAAAAACAAAATCAAACAGCGAATTCAAAGACGAATATAGAATTTATAGGATACCTCTGTATAGTATCATACAAGGTAAACCAAGCAAACATTTTCGCTCTTATTATTGCGAAATAAAGTTCAAAGCTTGAAGTTTTGATGTTACAATTGATTTCAGTTTCAATACAAGAAGGTGGTATAAAAAATGCGCGGGCGGGCGGCTTTACATTTGGATCGACAAAAGAATCTGGAGCATTTCGGCACGTGGCATGTATGAACAAACGCAGCTGGATGCATTTCTTATGTTATTCTATACATTTTGTACAATTATCTTGAATGGGTCTAACAATGATTATACAGTGGACCGATACTTTGTCGAAATAATTATTTTCCTAAGTAGAGTTGGGGCTGTTTTTAGAAAATTGCGACTTTTATAAAGCTGCGGGTTCGATTCCCAATTAGCTTCGATAGAATTTTTAAAAATCGTCATCAAAAACTAGACAAAATTGTTTCAACTTGGAAGTAACCCTCGAAATGCGATGAGGACATATCCAACAATAATATTTTCATAGCCATCTGCCGCCCCTATCTGATGATTTGACATAGGCGTATAACTACAAACATTTGTATTGTTTCTGTATTACGCACCCCCATGTTATGATGAAATTATTTTGTACATACTAGAGGATGCCCGCGACTTCGTCCGCGTGGATTTATGTTTTTAAAGATCCCGTAGGAACTGTTTGATTTTTCGGGATAAAAAGTTGCCCATGTCAATTGCAGGGACGCAAGCTACCTCGGTACCAAACATACAAATTGGTTAGGCGGATGGGTCTTTAGGGATCCCGTAGGAACGCTTTGATTTTCCGGAATAAAAAGTAGCCTATGTCCGTCCCCGGGATATAAGCTGACCCTGTACCAAATTTCGTCAGAATCGGTTAAACTGTTGGGCCTTGAAAAGGTAGCAGACAGACAGACAGACAGATAGACAGACAGACACACTTTCGCATTTATAATATTAGTATGGATGGATTATATTATGTACGTACATTATACCTGCTTTTGTTTAAAAAGAGGATTAGAAAATATACAGTAGAAATCTATAGTTTGATCATTTACTATGTAAAAAGTAATTAAAACATTAAAATCGACTTACTACAGTACTTTGGAT
This sequence comes from Maniola jurtina, assembly GCF_905333055.1. Taxonomy (NCBI): domain Eukaryota; kingdom Metazoa; phylum Arthropoda; class Insecta; order Lepidoptera; family Nymphalidae; genus Maniola; species Maniola jurtina. The sequence goes on from NC_060032.1 coordinate 11,914,043, forward strand.
AGTTATAGTTTACACAATTTCTAAACAAATCTAAATGGACAATCCTTTTCCGCAGGGACCACTGTGAAAGGGATACCAATTAGCAATAGGTCCATTTAGACCTGTTATTTTTAACCCCCGACCCAAAAAGAGGGGTGTTATAAGTTTGACGTGTGTATCTGTCTGTGGCATCGTAGCTCCTAAACTAATGACCCGATTTTTATTTAGTTTTTTTTTGTTTTAAAGGTGGCTTGATCGAGAGTGTTCTAAGCTATAATCCAATAAAGTCGGTTCAGCCGTTTGAAAGTTATCAGCTCTTTTCTAGTTACTGTAACCTTCACTTGTCGGGGGTGTTATAAATTTTTAAGTTACACTTGTAGTTTAGTTTAGAGATTGTGTACAATAGGATAAGTCAAAGTGTATAGCTATAAAATAATAATTTTGTAGAAACAAGACAAAGTTACAAAGATTTCCTAACTTAAACTTATAGACATTTTTGTTTTATGAGACAAATATTCCCACTTCCTTTCCAATTTCCAGTTAATGTTACATATAAAATGTACCACTTACTTATTTAACCCCCTCTTAAAAGATAAGAAACGAGCATGAAAACACTTTTCACGGATTATTCTTGCAATTTGGTTGAATGGTTTTTCGTCTAGAAGTATAAATTTTATTTTTGTAACCTTGCAATAAAAAGTTGGGTTAGATGTTAATTTTTCGATTACCATGGTAACCTAAAATACATAAATAATCACAAATACAAATTAATCACACTGCCAAATCAGTGACGTTTGCAAACGCACTTTTGCGCGTGCGGCCCATAAGATTTTGGGCTCTGATAGCGACTGGATAGCAATAATAATTCATTTGTTCCTTTTGCAAGCGTGATTTTATCTGAAATCGCGTGTATTTTGTGAAATTGACCACGGGTGAATATAATTATGCTTTTCTATACAATTTATTACGTTATTGAAATCTTGATACGAGGTTTTTAGCAATTAAGTATTTTATAGAATTAGATATGATGATTATTTTGTAATTGGAATCGTAAAATTAGATTAATACACACTTTATGCAAATCTTTAAAAGATCATAAGGGATTTTAAATGTTTTAATAAAGATAGTCATGGAATTGAGAAGGATAACAATTTTCAACCACTTTTTCTTTCTGATGCGTGCTATTTATCCATTCTACCAATAGGTATTTTTTACTGAACTCAATAATTTTTATAAGTGCACTGAGATAGTAAACAGAATATAGATATTTGTTTATTATCTCTGATATTCTAAATCTAGTATGATAAAGAGGTAAAGTGCGAGGTTATCTCCGACTACTCATCCGATTTCAAAAATTCTGACTACCCACATTATTTCCGAATTTCCCGAGTGTTATAATTCTAAGCTATGATGTAATATGTATCGTGGACGGAGTCGCGGGCAAATGCTATTATAATACCAAACAGAAGTATGAATGAACGAGAAGTGTGAATGAATTAATACTTCTTTATATACTAACACAGAAAAACCTTATTTCTTGTTTTACCAAAACAGTAATGCCCAATATAAAATGAACTAGTAATCGTCGTGCTCGTGTCCTGAGTCCATATGGACAAAAAATTAGTTTCGGTGGCTTTACCTAATGAGTTAATTGAAAACACTGCCATCTGGCTCAGAACAAATTATTAAACAATTACAAATACATGTGTATACGTTTAAAATGTCATCAGAGTCACATGGGGCCTCGTGGACATCATTAAAACGAAATTGTCCTCGCGTGCTATATTGTTTCGGTTGTCAATAATGAGAGGGACCAATATGTACCATGGTGTTATTCGAAGGGTTAATTAACTGTGTTTGTTTGAACTGGTTGAAGTTGAGTTTGTAGGAGAACCAGAGTAACCGTTTAACCGCTCAACAGGTTGCGAAGCTAAAGTGGCAATGGGCAAGGCACATAGTTTGAAAAACCGAGACCCTTCCCACGCTCTCGTTTTCCTTATTTAAATCCGTTGTGTAGTTTAAAAGATTTAAGCGTACAAACAGACAGACGGGCTAATAGGGATGCGTGAATTTCAGGCAATCTAAAAAACCTAAGCATTCAAGGAGTTTAACGAAATGTCACAAAGAAAATTGCAGCCATTTATCAAGATTGATTGCAGCACACGCAGTACGCAACACTTTTACAAAGTTTCACAAAAATAGACGTGAAAGTGGCTGTAATGACTGCAACGACTGAAGTGAGTGAAACGCGCACAAAGGTCCTTGTTGTAGACAAAGGCCGTCATAGCGATGTCACTTTACGCCTCCATTCGCGTAGTCCTTTGGTAAATAGTAACATTGACTGTGTTTTAAGTTTACTTGTACCTATCTGTGTTTTATTTTTTATTTTCTCACTAATTATACGGTATTTTACGGTTTTTTATTTATTCACTAGGGGCATTTAGGAATTGTTTACAATGCCTAGGAAATGTATGAAAATATGGTAAACGATAGACTACTTATTTTATAGATTGCCAAAGCAAACCGGGTATTTCATGGATTGACTAGGTATTCTATGCATTTTCTGCTTTGCCGGTAATATATACAATTACATTGCCAAAACGAACCCGGTATTTCATGGAATGACTAGTTACCTATTCTATAGAATGACTGAATTATGTGTACTGCCGGTAACGTTACGCACATTCTGAATATGAATTGTGTATGGGTCAATGTGAGAAAACAACTCAAATTCGAATAGAAACTCGGTAGGGAACTCCAAGCATAGCTCTCTCCATTGACAGCTGAGTGACCATTTCAGATATCACCATATGGATGGTGATAACTGGCAATATGACTGTTCGAAGACTGGTCTTCAAGCACTGACGAGCTTCCTGAACGATGCCCAGCCGCTCATATATTGGTAGTTACTAGTTATGTATGTGGTTAAAAGTACGGTAGCCCTCATTAAACGAGTAATAAAATATTATAGGAACTATCAAAACCCAAAAGTACACCGGAAAGTCGTTGAAACCACTAAAATGTTAACTATATTACATCTGCCGCCCGCATCGCCTCTACAATAGTGTAAAACTATAAACAAACATTCTCTTAAAACTGAGAATTTTACTATTAGAATTAAGGGATCAAATGGGTATTTTCGGATGCAAACAATACATTGACGACTCATCCCCGGTTGGCGTGTCACAACTCAAAAAAACCGGCCAAGTGGGAGTCAGACTCGCGCACTGAGGGCTCCTTACAGGGGTATTTTTTCCAACATTTTGCACGTTAAATCAAAAACTGTTAGACATAAAAATGAATAAAAATCTGTTTTATAATGTACAGGTAAAGCCCTTTCATATGATACCCCACTTGGTATAGTTATCTTATTTTGAAAATTGAAACACATTTTAATTTTTTTTAAATGATATACAAATTCGCGGTTTTCAGATTTATTCCTGTACTTGTGCTATAAGACCTACCTACCTGCCAAATTTCATGATTCTAGGTCAACGGGAAGTACCCTATAGGTTTGACAGACACGATGGACAGACAGACAGACAGAGTGTATAAAGTTGATTTATAGTAGAGGCCACTTTTTCCTAACAACTTTCTGTAACAGGCAATCTAATCATTCTAACTAAAGTTTTGCTAAGCGTCCAAGCGGTAATGTACAGAAAACTATTTCGTGATCATGATGTATTAGTATGTATTGTATTAGTATGTAATGAGTAAGTATGGGGTGCGCGTGCGCAGGTCACGTTATAACGTCATTATCGGTACCTATTGTCATTGTCACTGTCATTGTCACCCGCCAATTGATTAGGGCTTCATAGGACAGGCTATTGATTATTTATCTATTACTAGCCGATGCCCGCGACTTCGCCCGCGTGGATTTAGGTTTTTTGAAATCCCGTGGGAACTCTTTGATTTTCCGGGATAAAAAGTAGCCTATGTGCTAATCCAGGATATTATCTATCTCCATTCCAAGCCAAATCCGTCCAGTAGTTTTTGCGTGAAGGAGTAACAAACATACACACACACACACATACACACACACACAAATACAAACTTTCGCCTTTATAATATTAGTGTGATGTAATTTAATAACGCTAGTTAGTTTGTTTGTTTGGGTCATCATGGTGTGGTGAAGCCATTATAAATATTCAATAAAATGGCCATTGAATTGAAGCAAGGTTCAAGCTACATAAGTATTAGAAAGTAAAAACTCGATGATCTGGACTCATAGAAATCTAAATTACTCAGATTTCTACGTACGGATCTTGTAAATTTTTTGTGATCTACAAAATTTTTAACGACAATATTGTAATAGTGTGTAAAAAGTTCCAAAAATTAACTAACTGTTCAAATATTATATAAAAAATCGTAAAAAATTTGTCTGAGAAGCATTTAACAATGATTCTTATGATTCCATAAAAATTAGATAAATAGCCGTAAAAAAATCTAACCCGCCAGCTGAAAAATTATAAAAAAATTAACCCTCAAGCGGTGACAGTAAGTTTGATCGTAAATCGCTTTTTATAGCTCCAAACCCAATATTTACGATTATAAAGTGAATGTAAATGTCTAATGCGGTCACTCGGACCGCAGCAGATGCAATCTAACCCTTCCGCGACCACGGGTCCATAGCGTCCACTTTTATCCCAGTCACACATTTTTGGTCACGTGCCCTTTGTTAACATTTTAAACTATTTATTAATACAACAATACCCGATTGTTGTGTAATGGCTGACCATTTTTGCATTAAGTGCAACCTAATTATTTTGTTAAAATAATTATATGCACACCACAATGCCAGACATGGCCTCGAATTTTTTTTTCGTAATAATTATCGTCGATGAGTTATTTGGGTTATTTTCGGAGGGTGTATCGAGTGAGGTCAATGATCTATGATCATTTTGTTTGATAAGATAAGGAACGGTGTTTCATTGTTTTAAAAAAGCAAGTTCACTTCTTTTTTATTCATGTTATGCAATAGTTTAGCGATTCATTCATTAATTTTATATAAACTTAAGGTTAAAATGTGTATTTTTTATTTACTGAAGGTTTTTTTTATTTGAGTAAGGAAAAGTCTAGGTTTAGGTCAGATATAACCTGGCTTAATTCAAATCTAGGCAATTAATGAATGAACTAAAAAAATATAATTTTCAAACATTCTAAGTAGGTAATAGTTATGTCCTTTTTAACTATTTTATTGTAATAATACACTGAAGACTAATCTAAGACAAATTAATTTCGATTTTTTCTAGATTTAACTTATCGTGCTGAGGTTTTGCTAACTATTGCACCATTATATTGGTAATACACTAGTCACTGTGACTTGAAACTATTGCCCCTAGTAAATACCACCTATGTGAATGTATACTATTATGTGATATATTTAGTATATTTTGAAATAAATAAACTCTAATATTAAAATTCCAATTCTAATTCTAATAGATAGATGGATGGCAAGCGACAATATTATATTTGGTCCCCAAAGGAAGCACTTATGATAAAGTCAGAGGTTTATTAAATAATAAAGTAAGTACCTACCTATAAACTGTAACAACGCGAGAATCAATCATCCAAATCGCTATAAATATTAAACTCAATACGTTTGCCGTAAAACGTTCAAAGGTAAATTTAATCGACCGTTCACCATAAAGTTCGGCACAACGCCACAAAACCACGAAACCGATGCCATACGTAACGCACTCGGACAACTCGACATAAACGATAATAATTTTGTATGCAAAATAGGAATATCTTAAGTGGGATCGAAATACCCTGGCGCTGCGCACGGTTAGGTATAGTCCTGTACTAAAGTGATTTTATTATTTTAATATTTTGTAGGATAAATAACTACTCAAGGTTTTAAACGTCATGTTTGATAGCGCTGAATACTGATGGTTAGTATTCAACAGATTATAGTTTTATTTTATTTATTCGTACAAAAAAAATACAAAAAAAAATTGAGTGGATTGGATTTATGGAAGTACAGTGGACTGGAGTGGAGTGGAGTGGAGTGGAGGGGAGTGGAAGTGGATAAGTACACAGATAAATATAGATCGGCATATTGATAGATAGATTTCTTTATTTTCACTCTTACCTCTACAATAAAAAAAAGTAAAAAAATCTCAATTCCAGTGCAGTGGTAGATGCATTAGATATTGTAAAAGTATAATGATATCTGTTTTATTTTATTTGAATAAAAAATCTTTATACTATACTAGAGGATGCCTGCGACTTCGTCCGCGTGGATTTATGTTTTTAAAGATCCCGTGGGAACTGTTTGATTTTCCGGGATAAAAGTTGCCTATGTCAATTACAGAGACGCAAGCTACCTCGGTACCAAACATACAAGTCGGTTAAGCGGATGGGTTTTTGGGAATCCCGTGGGAACTCTTTGATTTTCCGGGATAAAAAGTAGCCTATGTCCGTCCCCGGGATATAAGCGAACCCTGTACATTTTCGTCAGAATCGGTTAAACTGTTGGGTCGTGAAAAGGTAGCAGACAGACAGGCAGACACACTTTCGCATTTATAATATTAAGTATGGATTCTAGAAAAAAGTTAAAAAAGAGCTTGGATAATAATTTTTCACACCATGTTTTAGGTTAGTTTTTTTATAAAATCTAATTTATAACGAGCATAAGTGTACGCTGGAAGTAGGTACAGTGCACGAAGCATATGCCGGTACAACACTAATTTGAATACAAGGGGTTAGCATGTGACGAGGCAGCCGGCGCGAACTATGATATATTTTGGTAACGACACTTTTCTATTAGCATAAGTTGGTTACTTACATACTTTAACTTGACCTAGAATAATAATTAAATTATGTATGCTAATTAAGTATTATACTTTATTCCAAATTCGGTAACTTTTTTAAAAATATTGATGCGAAGATCTAAGCAAGAGAGATTTCTTGAATTCGATTTTCAAATAATTTCTAAAATAAGTACTTAATAGAGTAAGGTACAATTTTTTGACCCTATTGCTGCATAGCGATTTTTTTCAGGGAATCAAAGCTGGAAAATTAATGACTAATGAAACATTCATAGGCTCATGATGATGAATGAAACATTGATGAAGATACATAATCATATCTTGTATCATAGGACAGTAGATAGTAGACATTGTATCCTGTTGTACCTACAGGATAGCAAGGCTAGAAAGAAAATTAGCTTATAGACTCCAGATATAAAAAAAAAATGATTAAGTATATAAGTTTAACCCCTGTAGTATTTTTCATCCAGCAGCCCAACCACGTTGTTTTAGCGATAAACATTTAATTTTTCTGTAGCTAAGTAGGCAGGTACATGCCAACTCGCCTCTCCTCACCCCCGTACCAGGTTTGATTTTTGGCTTTCTATTAACTACTTACTAAATTCGTAGGTACTTAAAAAGGATATAAAGTAAGCGTCATTATAGTGTGATGTTTCATATAAGAGCTGCAAAAGTCTATACTCTTCTTGTACATTGTTTTTGATTTTTAGGGTTCCGTACCTCCAAAGGAAAAACGGATACGGTACGGTACGGTACCTCAAAAGGAACGAACCTATAGGATCACTTTGTTGTTTGTCTGTCTGTCAAGAATCATGTTGTCCTAGAATCATGAAATTTGGCAGGTAGGTAGGTCTTATAGCACAAATACAGGAATAAATCTGAAAACCCCGAATTTGTTGTTACATCATTAAAAAAAAAATGTGTTTCAATTTTCAAATTAACATAACTAAGTATAATAAGTGGGGTATCATATGAAAGGGCCTTACCTGTACATTCTAAAATAGATTTTTATTTATTTATATGCTTAATAGTTATTGATTTATCGTGCAAAATGTTGGAAAAAATACCCGAGTACGGAACCCACAGTGCGCGAGTCTGACTCGCACTTGGCCGGTTTTTTTACTATGTGGGCGCAAGCTCTACCTCATTTTTATAGTCTTACGTAAAAAATTCGGCATGTGCAAATTCAATATCATTTATTCACTAAACATACGTCTTATCTATCAATACCGCTCGATATATTGTGTATTTAGCGAATTGTCCGTCCATGCGGGTACAGGGCGTGACGCAGATGTGTATCCGATGAGCCGTGAAGAGACGTCGAGTGTCGAGCACTGATGGACGTAGATTATTTATTTGTTTATAAGTGAATTTTAATTGCGAATTCATTGCATACTAAATGATACTCGTGACTTCGTCAATAATTTTGTGAGAACTGTTTGATTTTCCGGGATAATAAATAGTACCTACTCGTTTAATGTGTTTGTCTCCGGGATGCAAGCTAGTTCTGTATAAACGTCAAATCGGTTAATGAGATGGGTCGTGAAATAGTAACAGACAGACAGACGAAAGGACAGAAACACAGACACACTTTCGCATAATGTTAACAGGGCTCTCTCCGTCACTCGTTTCATACAATCGTAGTTCCAATTTCATTTGAATATTAAGCAACCAAAGTCCATGAAATTTTGCAGACATATTCTAGAAACTAATATCTGTGTCTGTGGTGTTTAAGATTTTTCAAAAAATGTGTGGTTTTAAAATTACAGGGGCTCAAAGATTTGTATTAAAATTTTTAAGACCGCGTAACTTTGAAACCGAATCCGGAAGTGCAAGCATCTAACCATGCAAAAAACCTCTCGCAACAGTCGCCCCTAGAGGCCCTTTTACCTGATATTATCACTATAGACGTCACCAAGATTAAGAGAGATGAAGAAAAATGAAGAAAGAAGAGATGATAAAAGAGATGTAGTAAATAAAAAGTTCTCATCACAGGATTTTTCCCAAACACATGTGGATGAATTCGCGGGCATCGTCTAGTATCAAATACCTATATCGAAAAGTGGTTCTTTGCCGATTTTTCTTCTAATTGTATATTTATATATATATATTTATTTTTCATGTACCAAAATTGTAGTTACAAAGTTAAGATAAATTAAGCTATGTACAAAGGAAATGCTTATCTCTAAACAGAGATTTGTAGAATTTATTCCAAAATTTTCGGGTGCAAAACTTAAATTCTTGTCTATTTATGTGGTATCGTTCAATTAGTATGTGCGGCCACTGTGTAATGTGGTGCCACCCTTGAGGAAACGATACCCCTTATGAAGTCGTCTAATGGACTTATGAATAACTACCATTAATATTAAATGAGTTATATCACGTGAACTGTAAAAAGCACAAAAGCATCTACCAAATAAATCATTAAAAATTAAGAAAAATAAATAAATAAATTAAGGAAAGCTAGCAGACAAACAGAAAACAGTCATACTTCCGCATTTAGGTATAATTAGTATTATGGATTTACTAATAGGTATACAAGGAACCAAAAGCTTAATTCGCTATGATTCGTTGAAACAGACCAATCTGTATGGTGCAACATGCAGCATACGATATGCACCGCCCGCCCTCCCACTGCTAAACATGCAGGGAAAGCCAGCCACCAAGCAGGCCAAACGCACCACCACCACGCCTTTTCGATTTTAGCAATGGGAGTTGAAATCGATAGTCATTTTCCAAGCTTTCCATTAATTTTCCCCCAAGCATCGAACCCACTGTCCTTTGAAAAACAAACACTCATCCGTCAACGTTTTCCTAATACCTTGTTTATGGGGATTAGTTCACAAAGGGGTTGCATAAGCCCTTAAAGCGCAACCCTTTGCAGTGATTCGGTACTTTTCTGTTCAAACATTGCATTTCGCCCTAGGGGTGGTCCCTCCCTTATTTATTTGATATCAGCATCAGAACAGTACCGTGATAGCCTAGTGGTTGAACTATTCCGGAGATCGGGGTTAGATCCCGGGCACACTACTCTAACTTTTCGGAGTTACTTATAGAGCGCGACAGGTTGAGATGGCAATCGGGGTGGGGACGTTTTAACCGTGAAGGAAAACCTCTTGAGAAAACCTGCATGCCTGAGAACTCTCCATAGTGTTCGGTTCGCAAAGGTGTGTGAAGTCTGTCAAGCTTGGTGGACTATGGGTTGCATCTTTATCATTTTGGATGTAGACCATTATGATGATGAGATGATTAACCATTACACTAACCACCGCTTTGGTAGGTAGGTAGGTACCTACCTACCTATCAAAGCGAGGTAGGTACATCATTGAAATTGAATTCCATTGAATTGTCTTAATGAATAACTATGTACAATAAGTTTGTAAGTCTTTATCTAAAAAATATTATTAGGTAGGTACTTAGATCGATTTCTCTAACCTAACATATAAAATCCATATAATAACATAGGTAGGTTACCATACCACGCCATGAATTACCTTCATTAAAGTTCAAGGTGTGGTCACCCTTTAAAATAATACACTACTAATTCACCATGGTTCGCTTGCTAAGACATTATTATCAATTAAAGGAAGGCGCTTCAGATGCATAGAGCATGACGCCACATGGACGCCACTCGTAATTTTGTATAGAAGGGTTGGAGTATCGTTTACCGACGTAATAGCACAGCTATCCACGGAAAGAAGTTAGTAAATATAGGGCTCTCTCTGGTACGTAATCCCATACAAATGAAAGAGACAAAAATCTCACTGGGCGTTAAGGGTCATGAGACCGGCCTGCCCGCGAAATTCAAATTTAATTGAATTTTAATTACAAAATTCGGCTTTTCTCACAAATTAGTCGATACTTTAATTTATTTCTTAAACTGGACCTTTTCAAGTAAAGATTTTATATACACCTGTGAGGATAATTGTCGCAAATAAAATAACCATAAGCCTACTTTGTCGTATTAGTTTGCAAATTGCGAAAAACCAAATTAAATTTGAATTTCGCGGGCAGGCCGATCTCATGACCCTAAGTAACGATTAGTCTGCACTCTTAGGCCTGATTTACAGTTTCGTTTATGTGATTCGCGAAAATACGATTCGAAGTGGCCGTCATATAAAACTTACGCTTATGCATTCATTTGATCCTTATCCTGACGGATAGGTTACCTACCTATCCTATAGGGTACCTAAGTACATATTTATCATGAACTAGCTGATGCCCGCAGCTTCGCCCGCCTGGATTGGTCAGATCCCCTGCAGCATCAGGATTGAGGAGTTGGACTCCAAATTTTTTATGAAACAATGTCGCAAAGTTCCTCTATCGATTAAAAAAGAAATGACGCAAATCGGTTCAGAAATCTCGGAGATTTCGGTGTACATAGGTAGAAAAACATAACTCCCTTTTTAAAAGTCGGTTAAAAAAGTAGCCTATTTTACGCCCTGGTCAATCCTCTACTTGCCTGTGAAAGTCCCGTCAAAATCGGTTCAGCCGTTCCAAAGATTAGCCTTTTCAAACAGACAGACAGACAGACAGACAGACAGACAGACAAAAATTTTAAAAACGTGTGATTCAGTTATGGTATCGTTCAAATAACCATATGAGCTTAATATGAGGTAGTTATTTCGAAATTACAGACAGACACTCCAATTTTATTTATTAGTATAGATTACTAATTTTGCAACGTGTTCTTACAAACAATTTTTAACGACCATTTTGCATACATACTTTTAATATTTAAAACGCTTTAAAAACATGGCAAAAGTTTTTTACGGTCAGGCAACCCTGTATGCTTAGTCACGTATTAAAAATTAAAAAAAAAGAAGCTCTATGATCGAAAGTCGGTCATTATCCCATTGTGATGCTAAATGGTCTATGCTCTATTGTGAAACACGTCAATAAACAAAGATTAAAAATAATACAACATAATAAGCATGATTTGCGGAAGTTATTGATATGTAGGTATTACCTATGGATTTTATAGATAAATAATCCCGAATAGGGTTAGCTAACGTCATCATTTATTATGGTCTTTAACTGTACAAATAGAAAAAAAAAATGTTTTGATCACGGAGCTATGAAATTGAATTAGCTTAGCTTCTGGTAATCTGTTGTTTGCCTGGATTTTGGTTTTCCTAAAATCCCCTGGGAACTTTTTGATTTTCTGTGATAAAAAGTAGCATAAGTTGAAAAGACTTATTATGCTACTTTTCATCCCGGCTGCCGGACCTAAGCTATCTTAGTCTAAAATGGAACCGTAAAACGCTAGCAGACAGACAGACACTTTCGCGTTTATAATAAACTAGCAATCCGCACCGGCTTCGCACGGGTGCAATGTACAGTATCGCAAATTAACACGAAACAGTATTAAAGTATGTTAAGTAGGTACGTATTAAACCATACGGATCCTCTTGAATTACTCTAACTAGATATTTGAAAAGTGAAAACCTGCCTAGATACTTAGTTTAAAAGATCTAAGCGTAGTTAGTAAATACAGCCAGCGTGAAGCTACTTTATTTTCGACTATCTATATAATAGAAGTTTGAAAGTATAGATTTATCTGAGGAACTGTTTTATTAGGAAAGATTGTTAATTATTTACAAAAATGTTTATTTATTCAGTTTTAAAACAATGGTAAATAAGAATATATATAAAAGCGCCATCTCTTGGCACCTCAGTGAACTACGGAAAGAGTTGGATTTTACCGTGATGGCGGTTGACAGAAATGGATAACCTTTGCGTACAGCTTCTGTAGGTAGAACACAGATGGCGCTACTAAAATTTTACTTGTTAGTTCATGAGTTGTAATACAGATAGCGCTAAAAGATAAAAGTCATAGATTTTTCGCGTTAATTTTCTTTTTTAGGTAATTTTAAATGTACTTAATTATTTTATTAAATAAATAATTAAATTATTTAAAGCACCTATACTAGTTAGTGTACTGTAGGCCGGGCTCAGTAATTTGCTCATGTGGCCCACAAAACAAACCTGTGGCCAGCACGCCCCTTTTTTTAAATTAATTTAAGTAAGGCAAGCATATAGATTAGCGCTTGGCTTCTATCAGACCTTCTGGCAAGTGGATGGAGCACGTTTGCCTAGAAGATGGTCATTCAGTATCATCCACTCTTGATTTGAACCTTCAAATCAAGCGTGAATAATTTACTCACATTGCCCCGTTGAACCCATATTAAAATTGGAGGAGGAAACTGATGCTGGAAGAGCGTTCCATATGCAATCCTAGTAGTCTACTATCCTAGAATTAAAAAAGAGGAGGCAAATCGCTTCATACTTAGTTACGTATTCGTGGAATTTCGACTACGTACAAGTGCAGAGTTCAGACCTTGCGATAGTAGAAAGGTATGAAGGATGATTGAGGAACCAGGTTAAAAAATTCTAGGTTCTAAAGTCGTCAGATCCTTTTACTAAGGGAAACTAGAGTATACTACGCTGTAGCTGGTGATCTATCTCAATTTACGACTAAACACCCACTTAATCATTTCTCTACCCTCGAGCGAATGCCTCATTCCTAGCATGCCGATATAATTTCCGAGGACACCGTCGGCGTCGCTCTACAATTTGTAGGGTCCATCAATTTAATAACCTTAACCATGAGAATATGACCAAGGTACTGGGTAGGTAGGTATAGCTTAAATTACTAAGGTACTTATCTAATGGGTCAAAGAATATTACTATTGGTGGAGATGTTTCAATTGATTAAAATTATTTTCTTTATGCTCTAAGGGTAGGGTTGCCATCTGCCTCTTCTTGATTTACGGGTTACCAGCATAAATATACGGGTTTTAGATTTTATTTACGGGAGACAGTGATAAGATTGATCGTTTAATACTTGAAACAACAACAACAAAACGATAAAATCAACAGAATTTCAGTAAAAATAATAACGAATGGTCAAGTTTTTTTGTTAATTTATGGGGCAGAATAAGCATGGTTCAGGGCACCAAATCTTAAAAGAAAACCCTGGGTGGTAGCCTCAGTGCGCTATGAAAAGTGAAGGCATTTACCTTTGCTTAGGTACTCATAAGTCTTGCCACTTCTACCCGGAGGCGTCGGAGGCATTCTCTGAGAATGATTTGAGACAGATTTTCCCATAATGAAATTGGGGCGTAACAAAATAAATTATGTACGGTCAAATTGACGTTTTGTTTTATAACGACAAAAAAAAATTTAGGGTGAATATAAGAAACGTTTAATATGGGTGAAATAAGTTTAGGTAGTCAAGTCTTTATGGACGTCCACAGCTGGGCATATTATATACTGCTGGCAGTGAAGCCGGTAACTGAGACGGTAGGTTAAGTTGGAACTCTTGGATTTCCCGGTGTAAAAAGAAGTCTATTATGACCTATCTATATCTGGGATGACGTAAGATTTTTACACCGTTTTCTACCAGTTATCTCCCAAAGCCACCGTGATCCTACCTTCATAGTCGCTGATCGTTGCTCCCTGTGTTGAGGACAATACGCAGAGAAACTTTCAGCTTTTATAAAACAACAAAGGTCTGGCACGCACTGGCTCTCGCTCTATAAGTTTCATAACTGTCGTAAGCTGTGGCCATAAGCCCAAAACAGTTTCGGCTCACACGATCACCGACCATCGTTACAATAACGGTCTGTGAAATTTTGCACGCATACACTTGGACGGTTGCATAGCGGTTCAGTAATACGCCGTGACTGTTTGAGTGGACTACGAAAGTGCATACAATCTAAGCATATAAAAGAAAAATGTGACTGACTGGCTGACTGACTGATTGACTGATTTATCAATGCACAGCTAAAACTATCGAACCAATCGGGCTGCAGTTTGGTGTGGCATAGGCATCCGATAAGAACTACCTACGTAGGTTATCTCAGGTCTGGTAAAAGTGCTAGTCTAAGCTAAAAACAATCATAATAGAAAATTATATCGAAGAAAAACATACAATTTTTTTTGGCGTTTAAACTGTTTCATAAGCTTAATGGCGCATGTTCGGTAATTTAAGACCGTTGAGCCATAGATCTATACTAATAAATAAAATTAGAGTGTCTTTCTGTAATTTCGAAATAACTACCGCATATTAAGGTCATATGGTTATTTGAACGATACCATAACTGAATCACACGTTTTTAAAATTTTTGTCTGTCTGTCTGTCTGTCTGTCTGTCTGTCTGTCTGTCTGTCTGTCTGTTTGAAAAGGCTAATCTTGGGAACGGCTGAACCGATTTTGACGGGATTTTCACAGACAAGTAGAGAATTGACCAGGGAGTAACATAGGCTACTTTTTTAACCGACTTTCAAAAAGGGAGTTGTGTTTTTCTACCTATGTACACCGAAATCTCCGAGATTTCTGAACCGATTTGCGTGATTTCTTTTTTAATCGATAGAGGAACTTTGCGACATTGTTTCATAAAAAATTTGGAGTCCAACTCCTCAATCCGGATGCTGCAGGGGATCTGACCAATCCACGCGGGCGAAGCTGCGGGCATCAGCTAGTCTATAATAGAGCGTAACTTTGAGTACGTATGCTCTGCAATACAAATGCAAAGACAATTGTTACGATCGTATTAAATGGCACATCACACTTCACACTAATATTATAAAGGCGAGTGTTTGTGTGTATGTGTGTGTGTGTGTATGTTTGTTACTCCTTCACGCAAAAACCACTGGACGGATTTGGCTAAAATTCGGAATGGAGATAGATAATATCCTGGATTAGTATATGTACTAATCCAGGCTACTTTTTATCCCGGAAAACTAAAGAGTTCCCACGGGATTTCGAAAAGACTAAATCCACGCGGACGAAGTCGCGGGCGTAAGCTAGTAAAATATACCTATGCTCGGTGATGATTAAGGGTCCTATCACCTATATTTGACCGACGATCTTCTATTGGCTGAAACATGCAATTGCTGGGATTAGGTAGGTGCCTATGTATTTAATTCCAACCATTCATCACATTCGCACCTGCTGAAAATAATGTGATAATTTGACATCTTTCGAGCTTAGGGTCTGGTCCACCAATCAGGTAAAAACCATTTTGTTTTATGATACACTAGCTGATACCCGCGACTTCGTTCGCGTGGATGTTGGTTTTTTAAAATTCCCGTGGGAACTGTTTGATTTTCCGGGATAAAAAGTAGCCTATGTGCTAATCCAGGGTATAATCTATCTCCATTCTAAATTTCAGCCCAATCCGTCCAGTAGTTTTTGCGTGAAGGAGTAACAAACATACACACACACACACACACACACACATACAAACTTTCGCCTTTATAATATTAAGTGTGATCTTTGCCTCTAGTAACTCCGACAACTCTCTGATGTTCGGTACTTTAAAACATCATAAGAACATAACACACCGTGGGAAGCCTCCGAGACCCATAACCTGAATTTTGCATCTCTCTCTGGCATGTGATTACACAGATATGACGGTCTCCTTCAGTCAAAATTCGTGACCATACGATTGGGCCTGTGAAACGCGAAAGTCTTGCAGGGTTTTTGTTTCGTGATCTTATTAAAGAGCAGTTTGTGATGACGGTTTCATATTTGTTATGTTTGTTAATGATTTAAAGTGAATGCGGATAATAATGATCATCATCATCTACTCATTGCCGGCCCACTACTGAGCATAGGTCTCCTCTCACAATAAGAAGGGTTTAGTTAGAGCCTTAGGCCATAGCCCGCCACGCTACTCGCTAGCCAAGTGCGGATTGGCAGACTTCACACACCTTTGAGAAGATTATGGACAACTCTCAGGCATTCAGTTGCAGGTTTCTTCACAATGTTTTCCTTCACCGTTAAAGCAAGTGATCCAATCGTCAAATAACTTTTATCTGAGGAATTTTGACGTTTCGACAGATTTCCTATACAAAAAACCGGCCAAGTGCGAGTCAGACTCGCGCCCCGAGGGGAACCCTCGGGGCGCGAGGTATTTAGTACCGAGGTATTTTAACGAGGTTTTTTAGGATTAATACCGAGGTATTTAGTACTCAGGTATTTTTACCGACATTTTGCACTATGAATCAAAAACTAATATTTTGCATAAAATAAAAATAAAACTGTTTTAGAATGTACAGGTAAAGCCCCTTCATGACTCAAACTCTCGAACCTCTTTATTCCTCAGATAAAAGTTATGTGACGATTGAAAAATCGGCCCTAAAAAGCGCATAACTCCGAAAAGTAGAAGGGCATGCCCAGGATCGAATCCCCAATCTCGAGAATAGAAGGCCACTAGGCATCACGCCTAAAAAGGTTAGCGTAATTAAAAAAAAACAAATCAATAAAATAGGATAACGTCACATACCTATAACATCGTAGGTACATTAAAATAGTAATAAGTATCAGATAACTTAAAAATTGTTTGACACATTCGAATGAATGGCCGTACAAAGCCGTAAGATGGTAAATATACGTCATGTCTTTGTACCTATTAGATGCACAAGATGCGTAGGCGCAGTGTCATATTATCTTGTAAATTGTAATGTATGGACACATGATATTTTATCTCACGGAATAGTTATGTGTTACTGAGTTTCTAGCTGAGTAATGAATAGAGTGATAAATTGCTCATTCACCAAACAAAATCAAAAATTAAAATAACAAGACTGCCAGAAAAGAAGCGTCATGTTTTCCAAGTGTATATATTTTGTCTATTTTATATAGAACACTGTTTCGTTGTCAGACTCTACCTGAAAATCAGTGCTGCACTTAGTCAAATACTACAAATTTTTGGTGTACCCTTGTGTATTTGGCCCCTTTAGTACACAAATGACACAAGTGTAAATTAAAAATTTATACCACCCGCGACATGTGAAGGTTACAGTAACTAGAAAAGAGCTGATAACTATCAAACGGCTGAGCCGATTTTCTTGGATTATAGCTAAGAACACTCTCGATCAAGCTACCTTTCAAACAAAAAAAACTAAATTAAAATCTTTTCATTAGTTTAGGAGCTACGATGCCACAGACAGATACACAGATACACACGTCAAACTTATAACACCCCTCTTTTTGGGTCTGGGGTTAATAAGTACATCATTTTTGTTTTTAGTATTTTCTAGCTCATAGTTTTATGTTTAGTTTGAATTGTGTAGTTTTTAACATCTTCTGTATATATTTTTTCCTTGTATTGTTCTGTAAGCTAAATTATAAGCTTTAGCGTACTTTTGAACTATGTAATAAAAGGAAAGTTATTCATCCCACGATCAATTTCTCCAACTGTTACAATTCACTATTGTTTATTGAAATGTCCGAGTGTATGACAATGATCTCCTGTAGGTCCATTCATAGAGTAATGGATGATGACGTTTTGAATTTAAGATTAAATCATAAGCTGATATTGTGATTCAATCAGTTTGATTGAATGCTCGTGTGGTCCAATCAAAAGTTGCTATACGTTTTGTTTCTAGTATAAAAACCTGACAAGTGCGATTCAGACTCGCACACGAAGGGTTCCGTACCACCATACAATAATTTTTAATTACTTAATAAAAAAAATATTCATGGCGGCCATTTTGAATTTTTTTTAACCGAATTCTAAAAAGGAGGAGGTTCTTAATTCGTCCGAATCTTTTTTTTATAGCAAGGAGCAACAATAGAAATAAATATTCTGTGTTAACTCTCTGTTACGGTTCATGATCTATCACGGTCCATACAAACTGACGGACGGAACGGACGGAGGAAGATTAATAATAGGCTCCCGATTCCTGTTGGCATCTTTCTGGTACGGAACCCTAAAAACTCGTGCTTTTATAATTCAAAAGGTGCCAACTGATAACAGTTCGGATTTGTACCTGCCACATTTCGGGTCACAGACCACCCAGTAAGCCACTGAGCTACTGAGGCTTTAGTAATTTAACACTAAGGTACACTAATTAAGGCTGCTTTTCCACCAGAGATGTGCTATGCTACGTTGCTATGGGTGCATTTGATATCCACCAATCATATTCATTGGTGCACATAGCGTAGCACTGGTGGAAACGGATTCAACTAAGATCCTATGTTTTTATATGGAAGGATGCGTGCTATTGATGCGTGCTATTGATGCCTGCTATGGGCCGTCGCGAGTGGTGTAGCTATGTGCATGCACGGTAGGACGCGTGAGCGCGTCTCTTCTTCGCTCTCACCGGCCGCTTCCCTACTATCGATACATCGCATAGCTAGAGCTGCGCATCTTTCTCGCGCAGCTACTTTGCGGCGGCGCATCTTCATAGCGCATCCTCCTCGCACAGCTACATAGCTTAGTATTGGTGGAAACGGTCACATATTTTCGTAGCGTAGATTTCACACCTTCGTGGAAAGGCACCCTAAAGATGTATTCCGATGGTGTTATGTGTCATCTTGGAGAAAATTAGCAGCCGTGAAGCCTTCTAAGCTCCGTCACGGAATATCTTTCCGGAATGATACGGAAGGAACGTCATTCGATGCGCACGATCATTTTGGAGAGCTTTATGCAGTTGCATTCTAAAAGGCATTAAGTTGAAATAAGTTTGTATTCAATTTTTTTTTTATATGGACAATCGACAGGTTACAATATATTTTAGCTACATAAAAAGAATGAAATACATAATATTATTGCTATATTGTAGATTGTAGACCCACTTAGTGATTGCCACAGCTTGCCATGTTTTGCCACAGTTAGAAGGAGAAAAGAAGAAAGTGAAGAAGGAGAAGTGGGGGAAAAAGGAATAGATGCTAAATTAGAATTATAAAATCCAAATCTCTGCCAGGATTCGAACCCGGGATCTTCCACTAATAAGACCACAGAGCTTACCAGGGCTGACGCTTGCGCCAGGGAGGCAATAGTTGCTTGCTTTTTGTGCAAGTTTAGCGGTGGGAGGGCAGTGCATATCGCAAGCTGCACATTGTATGATATAGATTTGTCTGTTTTGGTGGTTTATAGTGAGTTCTTTTTATTCTCTGCAATTTTATCAATAAAGTCGAGCGTTACTTTGCGGAAGTCCACGATATAATATCATAGATTTCCGCAAAGCCTGATTCTATTTATCTAAAAAAATGTCTATTGTTTATTGGATCACTATTGATTGTACCATTCACTGTTCAGTGTTCACAAAGCAAGTTTTAGTTTAGTGGCGGTGTGGTGGCGCGAAAACCGGCAGTCTCACCGCGTTTGGTCCAACGTGCGCATGCGTCGGCGGCCATCTTACGCGTTGCTATGGTGACGTGATTCGTAATCAAATAAACTTTTTTTTTCAATACAGATTACAAAAAAACAATAACATTGAGTGGTAGTGTTTGTCTTCTGTTTTCGTTTGTTAAATTATGGTATGTTTTTTTAATTTGCATAGTTATTTTATTTGGTAGTCTATAAGGCTCTATTGTTGTGAATATATTGCGTTTCAAATTATATTATTCTAGTATGTTATGAATCTTCTTGTTATTGGCTATAATATATAACTTGGGTTTTTACTAAGTAGGTAGGTAGGTAAGTTTGACCAAGCGCTCGCCTATAATAAGTACTTAGGTAAATTAAAAAAAACCTAAGTAGGTTTAAGTAGATGATTGCTTAGTGTTTACTTACTAACACGGTAAGTACAATATGTTTTAAGCAATTGAATAAGTAGATACCAAAAGCTATAGATACTTACCTACTTACTTTAACGGTGAAGGAAAACATCGTGAGGAAACTTCTTCCAAGTTTCCTCACGATGTTTTCCTGAGAGTTCTTCATAATATTCTAAAAGGATTGTAAAGTCTACTCGTTCTGAGAAGAAACCCGTGCTCAGTACTGGGTCGGCGATGGGTAATGGTAAATGGGACGAACCTATCAAACAAGCTAATCTATAAGGTAGGCTACCTACCTACTACTACATCTAGATGATGTACAGATTGAGTTTGGTAAGGTTTTCTATAGAGCTCACTTTGACTTCGCTTATACTAAAGTTTCAGTTAAAACGAGACAGACTTATGCCAGCGATATAACGCTGTTTCGTTTTAACAGTGTCTTTAGTCTGAGCAAACTCAAAGTTCGCTCTATAGATCTCAGCCTTACTTTGACTTTGTCTGAAGTCTGAAATCTATAGAGCGCACTTTGACTTTGCTTAGACTTAAGTCATTGTTAAAAAGAGACAGCGTTATACTCTTGGCATAAATCTATCTCGTTTTAACTGAAACTTAAGTCTAAGCAAAGTCAAAGTGCGCTCTATGGATTTCAGCCTAGGTAGGTAGATAAATAATACTTACGACACCTAAGGTAGCTTAGCTAGCAAACCTAGGTTGACTCACTTGTTTTAGTAGGTAGGTGTTTAATTATATGTTGAAGGCCACTGGGTCAGTTATTTAGTTGCGTAACAAGATTTTATAAAACACAATATGGTTATTAAATCTGCTATTGTATTTATCGATGTAAGGTTGATTAAAAATAGCTCTGAACAAAACCTACAAGTTTGTGAAAATCGATTTCGATTTCGAATTTTTTTTCCTATAAACACTAACTTTTTTAGAGCCTCCATAGCTCAACGGTTGAGGAGCGGACTGAATTGCGAAAGGTCGGCGGTTCGAACCCCACCCGATGCGCTGTTGTCGTACCCACTCCTGGCACAAGTTTTAGGCTTAATTGGAGGGGAAAGGGGAGTATTAGTCATGATTAGCATTGCTAATATTCTTTTCTTTTTTTTTAAACTTTAACTAGGTCTTATGAAGAAGAAAATAAAACTCGTCAAGTGCGAGTCGGACTCGCACATGAAGAGTTCCGTACCATCAATGTACTTAAGTACTACTTTTTAATTCATGGCGGCTACTTTGAAATTAGTATTTGTTTTTATAGCGCCAATAGAAATACACAATCAGCTGTGAAAAGTTCAAGTCTCTACTATGATGGTTCATAAGATACAGCCCGCTGACAGACAGAAAATGGACGGACGGACGGACAGCGGAGGCAGAGGCTTAGTAATAATAGGGTCCCGTTCCGTTGGCACCCTTGGGAGTTCGATTTCGAATAAGAAATCTACCTCAAGTAACAACAAACATTAATGTTCGTGATAATCATTTTACCGTTTTCTCTCTCATTAGAACAACACTAATGAACGAAACCTTTGAAATAATTCAGGTCAGTTTTGTAACCTTTGATATTTGTACGGTCTATATGCTGAGGTTACAGGCCATTCTTTCTTACTGACTATTTTCAAAAAAAATCAAAATGGCGCCATGAAAATTTAACAATAATTAAAAAGTATTATTTCTTGTAAGATATTCATGTATGGAAACGTACGTGTGGTAGTCCTACTTACACCTGCATTTGACCGATTCTTTACTAAGACTACGATAACACTAGGTAGGTACAACGTGTTTACAGCAATATAGACTGAAAAGTGACATTAAACCAGAGGTTCCCAAACTATTTTTCTCATAGACCACTTTCAAAATTTAGCTGGTTCCGATGGACCCCCTGCAGCTATATTTCTACTATATTCCCAAAACTCAACAATAAATGTGAAGATCTAACTATGGGAATCTACTTTTGTTATCTCTGTACTCACAGCACAAGGAACTAATCAATTCTCATTATTTCATTGATAGATGAAGTCAAGTCAAAGCAGATAAATTTTCATGGACCCCTGATTACGAAATGTGAACCCCCATTTTTTCTCACGCCAACGTAGACCCCTGGGGGTCCACCTGGACCTCCACTTTTGGAATTAATGCATCATACTCATAAATAATAATAATCCATTGGGATAGGGCTGTGCGGGTAGGTAGGTAGGTACCACTGTAGATCCTACTTAGTGACTTTTTAAACTCTCCAAACCAATTAATTTCTAGATCACTTAGTAAACGTGTAGGCACGTAATACGTGTATATATAATAGGTACTTAGTGTAATCTGTATAGTAAATAGCGAACGTTTATAAATCCCACGTAATTGTGGTAAACAGGCTAGTGCGAGCGTCTGGCGAGGCCCACTCGATACTTGCACTTGACCGGTTTCGAGCTTATCCTTGAACTCTAGGTGCTCTCTTTATATCGACTATCGACTTATCTACTACTAGCTTATGCGTACGACTTCGTCCGCGTGGACTACACAAACTGCAAACCCCTGTTTTACCCCTTTAGGGCTTAAATTTTTAAAAATCCTTAGTGAATGTCAACGTCATCATAATAGCTTTTTTTAAAGCATATTAGCCATGCTAATCATGACTAATACTCCCCTTCCCCCTCCAACTAAGCGTAAAGCTTGTGCCAGGAGTGGGTACGACAATAGTGCAACGGGTGGGGTTTCAACGGTTGACCTTCCGGAATTCAGTCCGCTGTTCAACCGTTGAGCTATCGAGGCATCGAACTATCTGCATGTCAAACAGCCCGATCAAACCAGTAGTTTGAGCCTTGAGCTGTGCGTTGATAAATTAGTCAGCCTTACTTTTTATATACATATTATACAGATTAATCTACTTACTGGTCTAGTGTTAGTCTTAAGCATGTTTGACTGCGGATGACGATTGACGAGGTCCTGGGTTCGATTCCCGGGTCGGGCCAAAATTAGCTAGGAACGTGGGTACCTATTTACCTATTGGGCTTTTCTGTTAAGAAATTCTCAGTATGAGCACGTTAAGAAGATGCCGGCGTGTCACCTCTGGGCCTCGTAGCACGTAAAGCCGTCGTGAGATCTCGCTCCGGTCGTGTCGGATTTCCGTGCCATCGGACTATGAAATTGAGGTAATAAAGAGTGAACCTGTATTTGCGCACACACTTATGCTTTACTAGAAATCTTCTAGCAACTCTTTGATTTTACGGGATAAAAAGTAGCCTATAGCCTTTCTAGGTCTTTTACTATACCCACGTAAAAAAAAATGCATTTTTTTGAAACCGGCCAAATGCGAGTTAAAACTCGCGCACATATAAAAAGGATTCACCTTGGGGATTCACCTGTATATTCTAAAACAGATTTTTATTTATGTTTGTTTATGCATAATAATTTTTGATTTATCGTGCAAAATATCGAAAAAATACCCGAGTACGGAACCCTCGCTACACGAGTCTGACTCGCACTTGGCCGGTTTAAAAAAATGCAACTGGCTTGCACTTGACTGGTCTCACTGGTCCCATATCCTCAAACTGGTAGGTGATACTTGCGTAGGTACAAAAGTGGTACAAAACCACTAATGGGCCACCCGCGTCCTCGTCCACTTTTTATCGGATCTGTCGAATCATTTCCGAATTAATGAGAGCTACTTAAAATTTAACCGAAAAAGTTTTATACGGTAGTGAGTATTTTCAGGTTCAGACTCGTATTTGGCGGAGTAATCGCGTAAGAAACATACCTACCTACCCAAAAAACCGACTTCAATAACCACAAACTCTAACAACTTAAAAATATGTACTTAAGTTAATTTATTACCGAACTAGCGACCCGCCCCGGCTGCGCACGGGTGGACATTTATTTTTTCTATTTTCCGGGATAAAATGTAGCCTATACGGATTCGGAAGAATCCCTCTAAGTAATGGTAAAAGAAATTTTGAAATCGGTCCAGTAGTTTTCGAGCCTATTCAATACAAACATACAAAAATACAAAGGTTTCCTCTTTATAATATTAGTATAGATATAATATTATGTATACAAGAGAGTAATGTAGTTCTACTATACCACATTTCTATACTAACATTTTTTGGAGTCGGTGCCAATGTGGAGTCACAAACTTGAAAAGTAGACGGTTCGTGCGGCTAATTGGCACCGGCTCCAAAAGATATTAACATTAACTCTTGTAAGTTATGTACTCTTTGATTTTCTGAGATAAAATATGTGTAAATTCATGGTATAAACTGTCTCCATTTCAAACACCCAAATCGGTTCAGTAATCATGGTGCGGTCTAAACTTTGTTTTTTGTTTAGCAAAACCAGGAAAAACATGTTCCAGAGACATGGCTAACTCCCGGTAAGATGGTAAGGTATACCAAAACCTTGTCAAGGAAAAGCTCCACTTAGAATATTCCAGATGCAGACGTTTTAAAGCCTAGGCTAGACAATAACAGTCTCCGTGCAGTCTGAGTTGAGGAATTTCGCGGACGAACCTGTTTTATTCCATGCAAATCTTGATAGCTATTCAAATGTTATTTTGTTACTTACAAGAAGTTTAGCATAACTTGCTTATTATACAAAAAAATAACTGGATTTAGGTATAAGAGTTCGTAAGTTATAGGTAAACAGAATATACCGTGGTTTAACTTTCACATTCTTATTAAATAAACTGTATATCTACATACAGCTACTGGCTTTATTGTAATGGTTAGAATTTCAGTTAACAGACCTAGGACTAGTTGCACGTCGAGTGGTTAAAGTGAGGTAAACATTATGCTAGCTGGTGGTAGGTATAACCGATTTGCAAGCGAACCCAAAATGAAAGGTCTCGGGTTCTCTTGCAAACCCGTACTTAATACCTACTTATTATACATATAATAATATTATAAATGCGAAAGTGTCTGTCTGTCTGTCAGCTAGCTTTTTACGACGCATTCGTTCAACCGATTTTGCCGAAATTTGGTACAGAGATATTTATCCCGAAAAATCCAGCAGGGCGAATTCTTCAAAACTCAAATCCATGTAGACGAAATCGCAAACATTCTTCTTCTTCTTATTTTGTATAATGGCTTATCGTAAACATTATCTATGTGGTACAAAGATAATGTTCATCCTGGAAACGATAAACCTAGGCTACTTTTTATCCTGAAAACTCGGAGAGGTTCCACGGAATTAAAAAAAGGAACTTTCACGGATGAAGCCGCGGGCGGGTTCTAGAGAAAATATAAAATTAGCATTACCGAACCATTAGAAATCTTTAAACAACCTTTACGTATCAATGCGAAATGCAGTTCTATTACTAATTTTAACATCTTTTAACAGTTTCAACGTGTCCAATGTTAAATTAACGGTGCATTGTCGGAAATTAACAGTTACAGTTTTTCGTGGTTATAAAATTAACGTTACATTAATTAACTCGCTAATTTGTTATTTGGAGTGAGACTTAATTAGATGCTATTCGATTCGATTATTTTAACCTAATTTGCGTAAATAATTCCTTGTTGTTAAATTAACGTTGAAATCACGAAACACCTACAAATAATATTTTTTAAATAACCTATTATTCTATAATATGACCTATTATTATTATTAACTAGATCATGCCCGCAGCTTCGCCCGCGTGGATTGGTCGGATCCCCTGCAGCATCAGGATTGAGGAGTTGGAATCCAAATTTTTTATGGAACAATGTCGAAAGTTCCTCTATGGATTAAAAAAAAATTAGGTAGAAAAACATAACTCCTCCATTTTTAAAGTTGGTTATAAAGTAGCTGTTAAAAGTAAATGTTACTCCTTGGTTAATCCTCTACTTGTCTGTGAAAGTCCCGTCAAAATAGGTTCAGTCATTCCATAGATTGGCCCATTCAAACAGACAGTCACTTCAATTTTATTTATTACTAGCCGATGCCCGCGACTTTGCCCGCGTGGATTTAGGTTTTTTGAAATCCCGTGGGAACTCTTTGATTTTCCGGGATAAAAAGTAGCCTATGTGCTAATCCAGGATACTATCTATTCCCATTCCAAATTTCAGCCAAATTCGTCTGGTAGTTTTTACGTGAAGGAGTAACAAACATACACACACACACACACACACACACACACACACACACACACACACACACACATACAAACTTTTGCCTTTATAATATTAGTGTGATTAAGTAAGTATTTTTTTTTTTTTTTTTTTTGTTGACGCTGGGGAATGCATTTACGCATCCCCCCCGGAGGGAGGGTATGTGGGACTCGCCGGCCGAGAGGCGACCGGAATACCCACTAAACCCCAGCGGCGCTACTGCGCGTCGCCTGGCGACTGGGTCACGGGAACGGCCGAAGCAAACAACCGCGACCCAGCCAGCGACGTCTGCCAAGGCAGACCCTCCACCAGGGACCTGCTCGGTCCCCATCGACGCACCTCCGGGACGCACCAACGAAGTGCGTCCCCCGACCTTGGGACGCGCACGTCGCCCGCGTCCCATCCTCCGCTTCATCCACTGTGCCCTCTGCTAGTCAGAGGGACACGCGGAGAAACCTCCCCCCCTGCCAGGTCATTAGCCATAACCAACAATATCTCCGAAGAGAAATTATTAGCCATGTTACCGGGGCGCACCGGCCCGAACACTGCTCTTCCCCTCGGACGCATCCAAAAGGGACCAGCAGCATCCAGGCACACTGGGAGGTTACCTGGCTGGCGCCCCATTAAGTAAGTATGCGAAAGTATGTCTGTCTGTCTGCTTGCTTTTCACGGCTCATCCGTTTTACCAATTTTGAGAAAAGGTCTAAACCTACGCTATCTTATGCCCAGGAAAATCAAAGAGTTCCCATGGTATTTAAAAAAATCAAAACTTACCCGGATGAAATCGCGGGCAACATCTACTATTTATTAAGTAAGTATAGATAAATAGTAGATGTTGCCCGCGATTTCATCCGGGTAAGTTTTGATTTTTTTAAATACCATGGGAACTCTTTGATTTTCCTGGGCATAAGATAGCGTAGGTTTAGACCTTTTCTCAAAATTGGTAAAACGGATGAGCCGTGAAAAGCAAGCAGACAGACAGACATACTTTCGCATTTATAACATTAAATATGGATAAGCCGCCTGTGACTGATGTTAGCAGAAGCCATCGAGGTTATCCTGTTAGCTTTTGGAATATTTTAATTTTCAAGCAATGGAAACCATGGACGAACAATAATGACAATTTAATAAACATTTTCAAGGCAAGGAAAGTTTATGCGTATTTTTTAAAAATAAAGTAGGTCCCATACAGCAAAAACCAGCAGTTATCGATACTTTTATAAACTGCCAATGGGTATCTGTATACAATCTTATTGACCGACTGACCGACAGACTTATTAACGAGGCAACCATCTTGTAAAACCTGATATTCGTTATTCCAATCTATGTCAAGAATGTGCTGGCAAGGAACAAGATTATTTTGTCTATAAAAAAAGATTCGACCCTAAAACACATAAATCAATTTATTATATTTTTTGATTTATTAATTTTAATTTTATTTATATTATCAAAAAAGAACAGCAAAAATGTAAATGAAATAAAAAGGAAAATCAATGATTTATTAAAATGAAGACAGCCGAGGACAAATCTCTTTCAAAGCGAGCACTTCTTAATTATAATTTTTTTATTATTTATTTCCAAATAAAATTAAAAAGTCGTTTTTAGACATCCCTGGTGGGGATCGAACCCACGACCTTTGGATTAGAAGTCCAACGCGCTATCCTCTGCGCCACAGGGACGATGGTGGTTCCGCTGAAAGTGTGTATCGCGTGCTATGGACCACACACGGCACTCATACGCTTACAAGGTTGCAGATTTTACACAGAAAATACGCGAATGTTTAACAAACTGTTCCTTGACAATTTATAGTATACTTTTGTTCACTATTTACAACAATATTCTATATAACGTTACTTAGCAAAGTGTTAAGTAGGTACCTATTCATCAAAAGTTGTACCTTACCTATTTGTCCTTTTTGAATTTTGACTAATGAAAACATTTTTCTTTACAAAAATTGCGAAATCGAAAATGTTTATAAGTTCGCTGGCAAATTTCTTTACAAAAGTTAACTCTGGAAAGTTACTTGAGTAAGAATTTGCAAAAGTTACATTTTAATGGGAAAACTTGCAAAAGTTCACATTGACATTACGAGACAGTATGACAGCTAACATTACCAGCAGTGTACACTTGGCCTAGGTAGGTAAGATAAAAACAGTCCAAATATTATTATGGTAAGATTCCATAGTCAGCAAGGTCATGTAGGTAGTAGGTAGGTACATATAAATTGCGTGCCGGAACACGCGCAGAGTGAGTGATCTATGGGTTCCGTAATTAATGAAAATATTATGATAGAAGTTTTTGTAATAATAATATAAGTATTATCCTACTGTTACACTAGTGCGCTTTCAAGTTGTCACAACGATAGTTACGCGCTTGTTCGTAGGATTTGGCTTACTGTCTGATATCAGCTAAGCGCTAGTCTATAAATTATTAAAAAAACCGCTTGTTACCGCAAACTGACAAATAAAATCATGATGTATATTATACTAGCTGACGCCTGCGACTTCGTCCGCGTGGATTTAGGTTTTTCGAAATCCCGTGAGAACTCTTTGGTTTTCCGGGATAAAAAGTAATCATGTGCTAATCCAGGTGCTATGTGCTATTATCTATCTCCATTCCGAATTTCAGCCAAATCCGTCCAGTAGTTTTTGCGTGAAGGAGTACCTGACAAACATACACACACATACACACATACATACAAATTTTCGCCTTTATAATATTAGTGTGATTAGTGTGAAGTGTGATAGGTGTATTACCCGACAGGTTGAGGTGGCAATCGGGGTATGAGGCGGGGGAAAGCCCAGCACACCCGCACGTCGCCCGCGCGATTTCGCACCAGGGTGTGCGGGGCGTTCCCTCCCCGATCGCCATCTCGACCTGTCGCGTCTACGATTGGAAGCGTCATTGGCGTGTTTCTCCGAGAATGATTCTGCGATTTGCTTATCTTTTAAGCAAACTAGTCAAAAACGGACTATATCTACCTATTATATCTACGGAACCCTAATAACTTATCATTGTTGACGTCCTTACTCTACTCATTGTATAGGTTTTACGAATAAAATCACGATGTCCCCGCTTATGTTCACGACCAACCGGTTACGATTGAGTTTCGACGATAAATTCGACATCATAAAAAACAATAGCAACACAATCATCGAATCGTGTGAACATTCCCCTCGGGCCTTGCACAATCGTGTAGGCTAAGAGATGGTGTATAGTGTTGTTTAGTTTTGATTTTTTGGGTTCCGAACTTCAAAAGGGAGAAACGGAACCCTTATAGGATCACTTTGTTGTCTGTCTGTCTGTCTGTCCATCTGTCCGTCCGTCCGTCCGTCGTGTCTGTCAAGAAACCTATAGGGTACTTCCCGTTGACTTAGAAAAATGAAATTTGGCAGGTAGGTATGTCTTATAGAACAAGTAAAGGAATAAATCCGAAAATAGAGAATTTGTGGTTATATCATTAAAAAAAAATTAAGATGTGTTACCCTACCAAGTGGGGTATCATATGAAAGGGCTTTACCTGTACATTCTAAAACAGGTTTTTATTTATTTTTCGTTTCTCCGTTTTTCCTTTTGAGGTACGGAACCCTAAAAAACATGATTTTTGTTCGTAATGATAATAATGACCAATCTAGTGCGTAGTAAATAAAGGTCGTTGCTTGAATGAAAAACGACAATAGTGTACGCATTCTCCTTGAGTATTGCACAATCTTACGTGCGCACACTATTAATCTGTTATTTTCTAAGGTCCTCTATTGATTTGACCTCTGAGACTCTCTAGTGGAAAATGTTCTATTTCTATTGCGTCTAGGGTTACCACTTTCCACATTTGCTTCTCAAGAATAATAATAGAAGATAATAGAATAGAAATATTATTTAATAGTTGATTTTTTAATCGAAAATATTACAATAAAACTTAACGCTAGCCTTATCTAATTACTACTATATACAAATCATTACCGCGTGGAATGGTGCCAAGAATGCTGGCTGCATTTCCGCGCTGGGCAGCCAGGCTGATCCGTTGCGTAAAAAATGAGCCAGCCCTTCTATCACCAGATGAGGCTATTAATCCCGGTTTTTTAGCATTAAGACTCCATGGCCCCAGGGTCTCCTCGGCAAGCGGAACAAAAATGTAACTTTCGATAAGAGAGGCATACTTGCACCGCTTGTCTTTTTCAGCCATTTCTGTTGCGGCTCCCGGTCTTGATGCTGTCTCCTGATATGACACTGGGCCAATGTGTCAACACACGTTGCGTCCCTTTTATAGGTCTGGTCAGATACCCAGGCATTGAAGAGTTCCAGTCAACCTGTTGAGCTATCATAACATTTTAGTAAGCTTATCAACGTTTACTTACATAGGGATTTAAAAACTAAAAAGTTGAGTTTTTATTACATTAAGTATGTACATTAGTTATCTAGGTTTGCGCTTCAGTACCTACCTACCTACCTATGATATCACTTTAAACGTAAATATATAAAACAAGATGATACCCAAGACTTCGGTAGATTGCGGTTTATTGAAAATCCTGTGGGAACACTTTGATTTTCCGGGATAAAAAATAGAGTACCTAGATACCTATTGGTATCCATCTCCGGGATATTTCTGTAATAGATTATACTTACGAATTCATCCATGTAAAATTAGGTTTAGTAAAAAATTATGGAAGTTATCTCTGCAAGTACCAAATTTCGTCAACATCAGTTAATTAACCAATTTTAATTAGAATATTATTGACCATCTACAATTGAGATGGACCATAAAAAGCTAGCACTTTCGCATTTTGCAATATTAGTATGGATTCAAAATCGAATTTAAATGTGCGTCACAATTATGTTGGTAGAATGGACAGAGGTTCCAAAATGACTCATAACATCGCGCGTGCAAAATACAACAATACAAACCTATCTCACATTTAGTTCACTATCTACCTACCTGCCCCCCAAACTTTCCAATTTCCATACAATGCAGCAAACAAGTGCCTTCGTTCCGTATGACAATACGACATAAACAAATAGGCGAAGTTATGTAGAGCGCCCGTTCAAGGTCAACGCAGCCGGTTCCGTTATGCGCGCGCGCATCCTATCCGAGATACCACGCACCAGGGACAGGGAGCAAAAAATACTTGCCCTATTCTTCTAAATAAATTGCTCTCTAGGAAAGAAATATTAGTAGGAGGTATTTAAAATAAAATTCAGTAAAAGTAATCGCCAGTTTATAGCTAGTTTTCATTCACTTTCCCTGGCGCTTTTCCATAGAATAGAATAGAATAGATTTTTATTCAAATAGACTTTTACAAGTCCTTTTGAATCGTCAAATAATTTGCCACTGGTTCGGAATGCCGTTCCTACCGAGAAGAACCAGCAAGAAACTCGGCGGTTGCTCTTTTGAATTCATATATTTATATTACTAAAAAAATAAAATGAAGTGAAACTTGTGGCTTATATATTATTATATCAAACCACATGTTGCTTTTGCTTTTTAAAACGAATAATTGCAGAGTTACTTACCGACTCTTCTCAGTAATTTGTTTATTAATTAATGAATCCTGACAAGTGGTACAAGTTATCCTACATGAAATACCTAAATACATTTCATTTTATTTCAACACTCTACCACAGATTCGGCATTAGTACATTCTAGATATGTATCCACTGGCCTGAGGAATAGTAACTCAGTAACAACAATGCTCCGCTGCAAAGAATCGCCAATACATGAGCAGATCAATCAACGCAAATAGAGTTGGATTGGCCACACTCTACGCAGGGAGCTATCAGTATCGCGAGACAAACTCTCGATTGAAACTCTTCGGGCAGGAGAAAGAGTAACCAAAATGAACTTGGCGGCGTGCGATGCTCACGGAGATCTTGAAGGTAGGGGTGACGTAGAACCAAGTGAAGCTCAAGAGCGGGACTTCGTCTGTGATGGCGTTTGCTGGCGCGCGTGCTGTGCTTGTTTGGAGTGTTTTTTTTTTTGTTAAGAGTGGCTGGTTTTTGTGTTAGTTGGTGGTGGAACTGACTGGGTAGCGCTCTAAAGGGGCGCCGCGCGTATGTCGGCGGGCGCCGGCGCAGACGGAGTCCATACTTGTATAAATTCAATAACTTGAAAATATCACAAACTTGACATTGGCTAATCAGAGTAAAGCCAGATTTAAAGAAAAAAAAAAGGTCAAGAGCGCTCACCCTCTGCCTCTGCCAAGCAAATTCTACTGAGATACGGTAAATATCCCGTAGAGAAGCCTTAGCTGGTTTGCTATTGCACCACTTGAGGCGTGTTAAAATTTAAAACCTAAAACTGAGTCAATCACCAATATGCCTCTTGGCACCCAAACGTATTTGTATCACTCTTGCCAAGTGCAAGACCACCAACATTTTTTAATAAAACAAACCCAACATTCCTTACGTAGGAATTTTATTTACTAATCAGTCATTCAATATACGAGTACCTATAAATTGTTTCTAGTAAACCATGATACGTGTGTGAAAATGAGTCATCAATACATAAAATTCGTATTATCTTCGGTGTTGATATTGATATGGAGTAGACAAATCCGATAAGAATTGTTTCGCACTTGTTAGGTACAGTTTATATTTCGTTGTTAGAAATTACAGTAGTGTTTTAACAATTAAAATGAATTTGGGTTTCTTTGGGTCAATGTAATCAATTTTAATCGATCAAGATTCAAGTGATATGTCTCGATTCACAATGTGTTGCCTATCATGAAGCAGTTAATTATATTATTGAAACTCTATTGTATTGTATTATTGTATGTGATAAAAATAGTTTTATGAATCAGTGATTCATAAAAGACGAATTTTCTACCTAGGCATAGTTAGATAGGCATATAGATATGTATAGTTAATTAGTCTTTGAATGAATCTGACTTTATTGTGCACCACATAAAACAATGCAGTGAAAAGATACACAAAAATCTTAACAATATACAATTTGGAAGTCTTATCGCTACTAACGATCTATTTCAGGCAATCAATGGTGTGAAAGAAATTACCTAATTTGTAAGTATATTTATAATTTCTTATTCCAAGCATATCCTAACATTGTCTAGGATTTTTTGACTATTCTCGAAGTACGGGATTTGATATCACAGATTTTTGAATTCATTCCAAACATTTAATTAGAACAGAGACCTCATAGAGTTTCAGGACACTTCTTTGTTTTACATTTTGTATAATTGAACAATAATAATTTTCAATAAACACTTATTGATTATCGTAAAACAAATCATAATATCCGCAGAAATTGTCAAGAAAGTTATCTAAAACAATCCAAACCCAATCTTAGAAAATTCGGTCTTCTATCAAATAATGCCAAAACAAATCCTAAGGACCATTAGCAAAACAATACAGAAAGATGCGATTTCCAAGAAAGTTGATGAAATAATCCACGCTTCATACAAAGATAGATATGATCCGTTTCACCTTCACGCAAATATCAAATTTCGTTGGCAGTCGCTGCAAAGCGTTAACCGTGAAGATTTAGAAAGCCCGATGCCTTTTCGTGGAGAAACTGTGTAGAATCGCTTTACGTCTCTGTAAAACTATGAAACCACGCAGTGTTACTCTTTCTCTGTTCAGGATCATCCTCGATACTGAAAATTGAAGACACATCGGCAACATTCTCTTTCTTAGTCTCTGTCTTCTACTCTAATATATTCTCTTTTACTTTGCCGGTTATCAGCTTTTCAACGTCCAGGGTTTCCGCAGGCATCAAACTAGGACTAGGTAGTAACTAAAAAAAAAGTTAGCCATCGAAGGCTTGTTTTTTCACTACTGTACTATATACTGAACTACTGAATTCTTGAACAGGATTAGACTAAGTAAGGCTAAGACTACATTAGTCTTTTTTGTTATCATCTCAAATCTTTTTGACATAACCGAGTAGGTTCCTCCGGTAGTGAGGTGTGAGGACGTGTCGGGACTTCGTCTGTGTTGGTGTTAGCTGGCGGGCGTGCTCTGCCTTTTTGGAGTATTTTTTTTTTGTTAAAACTGACTGGAAAGCGCTCTAAGGGGGTGCCGTGCGTATGTCGGGGAGCGCCGGCACAGACGGGGTCCATACTTGTATAGTTTAACTAACTTGTTACAAATAACTACAAACTTGACATTGGCTAATCTTTGTAAAGCCAGACGAGATAGAAAAGAAAAAAAAATGGTTGTCTGTAAAGTCCAAAGACCTTACATTTACTAACTAGACTGTGTACCAAAAATTTT
Organism: Maniola jurtina; assembly: GCF_905333055.1. Classification (NCBI taxonomy): domain Eukaryota; kingdom Metazoa; phylum Arthropoda; class Insecta; order Lepidoptera; family Nymphalidae; genus Maniola; species Maniola jurtina. The sequence goes on from NC_060032.1 coordinate 11,948,613, forward strand.
TGTTAGGCTAAAATGAGATCTATTACATTACATTAGGGTAGCTATTTCCATTATGATCGGTAGCTATCTAAAAGCGGTCCTGGTGAGAAGGCTTCCGGGGGTAGTGTGTCCTTGTCTGACGTCTTGCCAGCTCAACTAATTTATTGGGTTTGGTAGTAATGGTAGAAAATTTTATATTTAGTATTTTTATGATTTACCAAAACAAACAATTCATAAACTTTGCAACTCAATTTTAATATTTCTACAGTTTATATGAATAATAATTATCTCGTTGTATTTAGAAAATAATCTAATAATACTGAGTAAAAGTAGTACTTAAATGTTTGGGACTGGTAATACTAAATGCAATATGGTGGTTTGTTTACTTGGTTGTTTGGTTGATTTTCGTACTTCGATTTGCGATTGTGTACATTTTCATAATAAACCTGTTTGTTTTTCATGAAAAATGGTGAATTCAAGTTGTGTGACAGGTGCAAAAATGAGTTTTATCCTGGTAGCAGCTTTTCTTTCCACAGGTAAGTAAAAACAACAATCATATTCTTTAGGTTAACCATGAATTATGTGGATCAAAGATTTTTCTAGTTTCGTAGAAGTAGGCAGATACGTCCCAACTGACTTAAATTGGAGGTTTATACTAATAATCTACTATTATAATAAAAATGAATCTCTGAAATGTTTGTACGCGCATAGCTTCCGATCGACGGCACCAAATTGGATATTTCATTTTTTATTGTGTTTGTTAGTATCAGGAGATGGTTTTATAAAAAATATTATTCGAAATTCCCGGGCGAAGCTGGGTCGGGCAGCTAGTTTTTAATATAGAAAAATCTTAGTTCGAAGTTGGAAATACTGTCCGACGAACGGCGAAGCTCTTGACTTGCACACTATTACTTACGGGTCCTAAACATAGCTGGTGTAATGTGGGTGATATTCACCTCTGCATAGGTACACCTTTGGGTAGGTACCTACATAAAAAGTTACACTATGTTATGTTAACTTAAGTTGACTCGAAGTTTTGTTAGTAACAGAAACTTAATCTATGTTAGTCATCATATTTCTTGTATTGTAGGTTTCCGAAGAATGAAAATCAGAAATTGATGTGGGGAAATGCAGTGCCTGGAAAAATCTCAAAATCGTCTGTTATTTGCAGTGCGCATTTTAAATGTGACGACTTTATTCCTGGTTATATTAGGAAAATGCAATGTATAAAAACAAATCATTAAATAATTATTGCAATTTTAGTCTTTTTTTTCGTCTAGAATATGCATGACGTTCATTTGACATATCAATCATCTATACTAATAAATAAAATTGGTGTGTCTGTCTGTAATTTCGAAATAACTACCTCATATTAAGCTCATATGGTTATTTGAACGATACCATAACTGAATCACACGTTTTTAAAATTTTTGTCTGTCTGTCTGTCTGTCTGTCTGTCTGTCTGTCTGTCTGTCTGTCTGTCTGTCTGTCTGTCTGTTTGAAAAGGCTAATCTTTGGAACGGCTGAACCGATTTTGACGGGACTTTCACAGGCAAGTAGAGGATTGACCAGGGCGTAAAATAGACTACTTTTTTAACCGACTTTTAAAAAGGGAGTTGTGTTTTTCTACCTATGTACACCGAAATCTCCGAGATTTCTGAACCGATTTGCGTCATTTCTTTTTTAATCGATAGAGGAACTTTGCGACATTGTTTCATAAAAAATTTGGAGTCCAACTCCTCAATCCTGATGCTGCAGGGGATCTGACCAATCCACGCGGGCGAAGCTGCGGGCATCAGCTAGTTTAATAATAATATTATGTAGCTTTTTTGTACGGACTCAATACGGAGTGAAAAGTTAGTAAGGTTGTTGTCAAATTAACGGTATGTCAGATGATGCCTATTGTACAGAGAAGAAAAAAGTACTTCTGACCCTTATGAGTATGCAATAAGCTCGACCAAAGTTGCCGGCGCACGTGGGTAACGGTGTAACCTGCTTGCTATTTCACCTAACCTAATATTGTGTGAGAAACAGATAGTCTCAGTGTAGCGAGTACATGCGTACATAATATTTTCAGTTATTTAGGTGTAAAATAGGAGATTTATTGGAGTTTAGTAAAAAACGAAATGTCATTTTACTGCATCTAGTTAAAAGTCGGAGTATACAAAACAATATGTCCTGTGTTCTGTTTTATCATGGTCACCTAATTAGAAAGGGACACACTACCAACGGGAGCCCTCTCATGCGGACCGGCTTTTTCGCCATGGTGCACAGTCTAGTTAGTAGTGTAAGGTCTTTGGTAAAGTCGGTTTACTGACGATAGTTGAACGTGACAACAAAGGCCGATTGTGCTTCTTTGCCGCTCGTTCCGCGCTCTCGCTTGCACTTCAAGCCTTACATGGAACGCCTCAGAGCGAGGTAACGCCGCACGAGTCATGTTTTTTCGTGCGCGCAGCCGGCTCTATCGAATTATAAGACGTTGTCACGTCAAAAAAAGAGGACGTGTCGCAATAGCTCAGTGATTCGTCAACTTTTGACAACTGTCACCCCCCCGCACCGCTCCACTACCGCATGTCGAGTCTAGTTATCCGCTATACCTACCTACGAGTATAATACGGAAATGCGGTTTTGTCATCAACAAAATCGCGAACCGTGTCCAACACTGCACAGTACAGACCCTCTGTGGAATCAATATTTTTATCTTTTTATTTCGTTGACTCGCGTGCGATCCCATGCATACGGCGCGTCACGGCCGCTAAATATCAACAAAGAGGTTTTGTTTCAAATAATCAGGTTCTGGTTAACTGTAGGGTTGGCACTTGGTAAATAAATAAGCTGTTTTTTATTATTAAAAACTAGCGGGTGCCCCGGGGTCCCGGGATTTATGGTACGACTGGCTCATTTATAACACACCACAAATAAACCAAAAAAATAACCAAACCAAACCATAACCTAACGCATTCTTCGCCACAAGACGATTTTATCGTGGAATGATCTTAAAAACGTGAAAGGTAATAATGATTGATGTGAAAAAATTAACGAATGCCCTAAACCCGATTCATTTGTTAGTGTTTCAATTTTTTTAGGGTAATTTAGAGCGAATTCGTACAGAACTAGGATAAAACAAAATTCGTAAGCGAAAACACTGCCTGTTAAAGGTTGAAATCCATAGAGCACACTTTTACTTTGCTTAGACTTAAGTTTCAGTTAAAACGAGACAGATTTATGCCAGTGGTATAACGCTGACTCGTTTTAACAGTGTCTTATGTCTGAGCAAAGTCAAAGTAGATCTCAGCCTAAGTACGTAGGTAACCTTGCACTCGTGCCCTTTGTCGGCAGAGCGAAGATACCCATCCGACGATGCGGTCACGATTTCGTGACGATCTTTTTCCTTTCATGCTGTTATCAACACCAATTACTTTGCTTTGATACAGCGCCTTGGTGTTACGCAAGCAGATACATTTTTATTTAGCGTGAGCTGCAATTGTGATGTGGGGTCTCCAACAGTGTTATGGATTAGTAGTGATTAATAAGAAAACTTTCTTACTGCCAAAGCCCAAACTAGCTCCACAACTAGTGTCCAACCGAAGGTCGATTTCTGGCCGGAGCCGAAGCCAAGGCCCATTAATATGTATTTTTTTAGTTTCTGCCTCAGTGTGATCCACAAGTGTGACCCCTCCTCTCATATGTCGCCTCTTCCATTGCGCTCTCGTGCATTCGTAACAGACCTGACGCTCGCTAGAAACCTTCGGCCCAGTTTGACCGAAGCCAAAGCTTTGGCCAAAAGGTGGGGGTTTCAGGCGAAGCCAAGTCGAAGCAAAAGGTTAGATCGGACACCATCCACAACTTCTTGCCCTCGTTCCGTCTACCTCATGACTCACTTTATTTCTAACTGCCCCCCCCCCCCACTTTATTTCTCTGTTTCCCTCTTCTTCTTTCTTAGCCCTTATTAATCCATTGTTGGACATAGGTCTCCTCACGTGCACGCCATGCTTCTCGGTGCTGGGCGAGCCTCCTCCAAATTTTTCCCGCTGTGATAGCTCAAAAGAATCAAAATAATTAGGCAACAATTTACAAAGTTCTGCTCTAGTGGACCCAAGATGGTTTCACACGGGAAGAACTGTACCATGTCCGAGTAAATCGATGCTCTTGCATGTAATGGTGGTAAAATAATAGTAATAGTTATAGTAATAAATGGCCTTTGTGGTTAGGTGCTATCACTTATTTTGAATGCTACAGTTAATGGCTTGCAGGTTATACAGACATAAAAGCACTGCTTACTGTGGTTAAAATAGCGCAATGCTAATTTTTTACTGTGACTTGCCATTGCCTAACACTTACCCTGGCTTCAGAGCCTGTACATGAAAATGACTAAGCTAAGTAAGGACTGATAAGCTTCAACTTATAATTTAATGACAATATCAGGACACTTTTCTTCAGGACTTTTTCACGAGACTTTGACGCTCTTTAGCAAAGAAAACCTAACCTTTATTGCTGTAGAATGAATATTTCAGCCTCTTTTGAAACCTACTTTTCCTAAGTGTATAGATTTCATCAACCAAAAATATTGCACTTAATGGATCCAATCACCATTTAGCAGATATATTTGACCATCACAGATGTTCTCATCATAGAAAGAAAAGGAAGGAAGTTAACAAAGAAAGAAAGGTTTTCTTAAATAACTTTAAAGATACGATCTCCCCACCATTACGTTTCATCTCGTGACTGAAGTATTTTTCCTATCGCTTAATTAATCAAAGGTGAGATAATGGTTATCTTATCGGCGGGTGACAGAGGCTTATTGTTAATTTCAATCCCCCCTGCTTCAGACGTGAGGTGCGCAACGTCACGGGATTGTTAATTTCAATCCCTTTGCTTCAGACTTGAGGTGTGTGACTTCATAGGAGTGCTAATTTCAATCCATTTGCTTCAGAAGTGAGAAGTGCGACGTCACGAGATCGTTAATTTCAATCCCCCTTGCTTGAAACGTGAGGTTTGTGACGTCAAAGGAGTGCTAATTTCAATCCATTTGCTTCAGAAGTGAGAAGTGCGACGTCACGAGATCGTTAATTTCAATCCCCCTTGCTTGAAACGTGAGGTTTGTGACGTCAAAGGAGTGCTAATTTCAATCCATTTGCTTCAGAAGTGAGAAGTGCGACGTCACGAGATCGTTAATTTCAATCCCCCTTGCTTGAAACGTGAGGTTTGTGACGTCAAAGGAGTGCTAATTTCAATCCCCCTTGGTCTAAACGTGCGGTGTGCGACGACGTCATGGGATAATAATTAGTAATGTCAGTCCTTGCTTCTAACGTGAGGTGCGTGACGTCACGGGATAGTTAATTTCAATCCCCCTTGCTTTGGAGTGAGGTGCGCAATGTCACGAGAGTGTTAAATTCAGTTCCATTGATTCAGTCGCGAGGTGTATTACGTCACGGATTGTTATTTTTAATCCTCCTTGTTTCAATTAAGTAAGGAATGCGACCTCACGTGATTGTTAATTTCACTCCCTCTTGCTTCAGAAGTGAGGCGTGTGACGTCACGCTACTTGATTTTAGCCCCCTTTGGTTCAAACGTGAGGTACGCAACATCACGGGATTGTATATTCGAAAATCCTTTTTGCTTCAGAAGTGAAGTATGCGACGTCACGAGAGTGCTAATTCCAATCCCTTTTGCTTCAGAAGTGAGGTGTGTGACCTAACCTTGATATGAAGCAATGGGGAACTTCAATACCCATTGCTTCATACGAGAGGTGCAACTACGTTAAGGGATAGTTAATTGTAGTCCCCATTGCTTCAGATATGAGGTGTGCGACGTCACGGGATAGTTAGTATCAGTCCCCTTGATTCGAACATGAAATTATGTTATTGTTGATTTGAGTCTCCCTTGCATTGAAGTGAGGCATGTGACGTCACAGGATTACTAATTTCAATCCCTCTTGTTTCAGACGTGAGGCGCGACGTCACGGAATGGCTGCGTGGTGGTTGTGTGTCACCACCCTTATATTTGCTGCTGGGTTGGCTGCTGCGCAGGGGCCGGAAAAGCGTAAGTATAATCTTTAAGTAATTTTGGTATTTTTTGTGAATTAGAAGATATGTTACATAAGCAGACCAAGCATAAGTAACCAAGTGAGCAGCATAAGTTGACATAGAGGCCAGATTACCAAGCAAAAATTGTGAGAAGACTAGATTTATTAATTTTTGTGTACCGACATGAGGCAGGCAGTTTTCTAGATTTATTCTTTCGAATAAATTGTATCGAATCGTGTTTCCAAGCATGTAGGTATATTAAACCGAACCAGTGGTAGATGCTTTTGACGATTCAAAAGAACTTGTAAAAGTCTAATTGAATAAAAATATTTTGAATTTTGAATTTTGAATTGGAACATCAAGGTTATATCGTTTTCAAATAAAAAAAAATCTAGGTGGCAATAATTTTGCTTAGATAGGTAGGTATATGGATCGTTCTGTTGCTGAACAACGGGGTGATTCGCTTACTCAGTGATCGACACTGAATGATATCTTAGATTATGGGTTGGAAAGGAGACCAATCCTTAATCTAAGGATAGAATTTTTGAATATTGAGGCCACGTAATATTGGGGTTTGAAATTTGTGTAATCCACGCGGACAAAGTCGTGGGCATAAGCTAGTTCTTGATAAATCAAACAGTAGTGAGAGACAATACGTAAATGTATGATAAGCAAGAGGTAGTGATAACATTGTTTTCAATAATAGTAATTTCATCTTGTATCCATATCTAATCACTATCGTGATATTTATCAATAACCTTATAATCACGTCTAGGCCTAGGATCTCCATTATCTCATTTACCTACACTATTTGAATGATCTAGGGTGACTATACATTATAGGTAAATCTACATGTGGAGCATTTCACAGGTAACATGTGAAAAATCTTTCACATGATTTTTCACATGATTTTTCACATGTTACCTGTGAAATGCCTTTTCCTATTACCTACCATTTACCACCTTACCATAAGTAAATAAGGTACCATTTGCTACCTTGCTTTAAACTTGCACTAGTGAAAAATCACGAGGCAAAATCTAATGAAGTTTGAAAATTATTGGGTGATACCACTTTACTGTTGCGAAATCATTCACCCGTTAAATCACTGTAAAGAAAAATCATGATTTCAAAAACTGGAAATGATTATATTAAATAACAAATAATTATTTATTATCATTTTCAATAAAATAAAAAAAACCAACCCCAGTTTAGCCAAGCCAGATGCCTACAGGCTACAGGCAACGATTAAAATTTAGATAGGTACAACACTACTAGGTACATTACATACATACAATGGAAGAGACGTTGACACATTACACACGCGGTAGTGAAAACAATGTATGTATATGACAAAACAAGTGAAATCAAAAGCAAAAAAAAACCAGTCTGTTTCCTTACATCAGAAAATTGCAGTGAATCTCTCGAGTCTTCATCGTTCATTTGCAATTGTTTACTCAGTTCAATTCCGGGTTTTTGATAGACTTTGTATCCATTTTCAACCCCCGACCCAAAAAAGTGGTGTTATAAGTTTGACGTGTGTATCTGTGTATTTGTCTGTGGCATCGTAGCTCCTAAACTAATGAACCGATTTTAATTTATTTATTTTTTGTTTGAAAGGTGGCTTGATCGAGAGTGTTCTTAGATATAATTCAAGAAAATCGGTTCAACCGTTTGAAAGTTATCAGCTCTTTTCTAGTTGCTGTAACCTTCACTTGTCGGCTGTGTTATAAATTTTTAATTTGCACTTGTCTACAATAATGTAGTAAGATGATTTTTGAAGTCATAATGATCGGACCTGGGAGTTTTTTATTTACTAGGATATTTTTGTTGGAAAAAGATTCGAAGAGTTTTCGTCACGGGCAACGATATAATATTCTACATCAATGGTTGCGGGTTATAAAAGACTAGATCTAATAAATTTTAGGATAAAACGACAATGTTGCTTTTAACAGAATGACAAAAAAAGGAGTGTTATGTTTTCAGAGTTCATATTGTGTGTATTTGAGTTTCTTTATTCCACCATAACTTTAAAATTCGTACACAGATTTGAACATTTTATGTAATATGGGGTAGGTATAATCCGTACATCATTCCGAGTGACAATGGTTATAATTTTTTTGAAAATAACTCAATATGTACTTATGTATGTATAGGTTTGATTTTTTTTTTAATTACTTAAGTATATTAAAACTTTTTATTAAGTATGCGCAATATTAAAACGTGTAAGTATTACAATCAAATTTTTTAATTCTCTCATTTATTTATTTATCACATTTTATCCTATTTTTAAACAATAAAATAACGAAAACAAAAGAGAAATAAAATAACATAAACAACAAAAAAACTAAAGTAACGGAAAAAAAATCATTGAATAAAAATCAAATGATTATTACCTACTTAATATCAATTATGATAGTACATACATACATATTGTAGTAATATGTAGTCGTTACCACGTCGCTCCGCAATATAAAAGTGAAAGCACATCGTTTTGTTCGCTTGCGTAACATTGCAAGATCGGCGAAATGCCTCACTTTGTCTGCTTACGTGCTTGTATCGTGTGTTAACGAGACCCGTCTGTTACATTAATTGTATCAAGCGCGTGTAGGGTTATTATGTATCCGGTTATTTCCGGATTGTCCTACTTAATTAACATTCTTGCGGAATTTTTAGCAACTGGTGCCGACACCGAACTAAAAAGTAATCGTGTCATCTTTGTCAAGTTAATTTACGATATAGGTTTCTGTAAAAACGTAATATAACATAACATGACAGATAGCATAATGTCCGTACCTACTTCATCAGAACTGCGCCCTAGAATGCAAAATTTGTTGTGCAGTTATCAATTACTGAATCGAAAAGAGGACAGGGCAGAAAGGTTCACAATTTTTTTTCAATTTCATTTGAACTTAAACAAGTTAAACAAGGTAACGAGAGATTTTCTTTTAATAAATTATTTATAAAAAATAACTACATATGTATAATACAGTTGTATGAAATGATAATGTTAACAAATTATTGTAATCATAGCTTAAACTACCATAAAAGTACAATAAACGAAGTTCCTATGAGAAAATTTTTTCGTCACGCACAGTGTGCCCTCAATTCTAAAACCGATAAGGTAATCGTACTTACCTGTTTTGACACAATTCCGTACTTAGGCCGTGTTGACTCATACTGAGTAAATATTTTAATCGCTTTTAGGGATCCATACTAAAAAGGGCTTGTATGATGCAACTTCACTTTAACTCTGTACAAGTATTACCTAGTATAGAGTCAGATGTTTTATTAAGGTCAATTTTATATTTCTTTAAATGCATTGCTCAGGTGAACGATTTTCTGACGTTCTTCCTGGTGCAGTGATGAGCAGGAGCATTGTAGTTAAGTGGGAATCCGGGTCCGGTGTTCGATATCCGGCAGGGGCAGTTTGGGAATTTATAATTTCTAAATTGTCAATGTTTTCAGCAATTTTCCCATTACGCCTGACAGAATTCGTGGATTGAACTCAAGCATGAAATAAAACAGTTTGCAACTAATCAATTACAGCTATCTAATGTTTCAAATAACCAAAACTAAAGCAAAAACTAATTGTCTGGATTTTATTAATTGGAGCATAAAAGTTAATTTAACCGTTCTGTAAAATGTAACTAAGGCCTAGCTAGGGTTGCCTACTGCACTCTAAAGGTCGTACGTTGCTCATTTACACGACACCGTTCCCACACAACCAACACAACACACGCACGGCTCCGCCTAAAATCGAAGTGACAGCTTGACCATTCGCCGACAGCTAGCAGAAAGCTCGCAGTCCATGCTATAATATGTATCTATGGAACTGTTTGAAACATGGCACACCGCTTGCGTGAAGGGTGTACGTATGCGTAATCCGGTGTGTTAGGAGTTTACGCGCGTTACTACGCACGTGTCACGTGTACGACCTTGGTGTGAATCGACCTTTAGGTACACGTATATAGGAAATAGTTGCCATAGTATTATACAAATTGGGTCTACTTACCTTGAATAAGATTTATTAAATCCTTTAGGTACGCGAGTAAACACTGTAAAATGGATAAGATACACAAGATGTTTGCATACCGTCTCATTTTGTCTGAGATCGTGTCAACTTGCTTATCTAAACCATAAGTAACTCTGCTGATAATAATTGAATACATTAGTATTGCTGGTACTTTATTTATTACAGTGGAGTTGCAGAGAGCCGTCGTCAGTGCATTCAGACAGCGTAAGAACGTTGCATATGAAAATGCCTACAGGAGACCCTATGCCTACAAAACCTATATCCACGCGAACGAAGTCGCGGGCATCAGCTAGTAAATTATAATAATATTATCACGTCGCCGATTATATCTTTGCATATTAATAATTAAAATTGCCTTGTTTTGCATAGTAATTTACAAAAAGCTATTTATATAGCTATTGTTTTTTTGTTCACATTCCTTGTATGGTCAGATAGCGAATTTTGTCCATTGTTCACGTGAAACAAAATATATTTATTACACACCGACGCGAATGTTACGTCTAGAATATTTTTAGATCTATTAGGTATTTATCATAGTATTGAACTAGATTCTAGATGATGATGACAGCACAGCACCGACACTCCGTACAAGCAAATTGATTTAATTACATAATAATGACTACCGGAACACCGGCCTGTCCGCATATGATTTGTGTATGTGCAACGGTAGGGTTGAGGTTTAAACGAGCGGGACACGGACTAAGCGATAAGTATGTAAGCAACATCAGTGCTTTTCGCGCAAGAGATAGATCTTAGCATCTACTTAGATGAGACGCCATCGCAGCAGTGCCAGTAGTCTTGCCGATTCGGGGGACGATAAAATAGCAGGGGAGCATTCTTTACATTGATATTCTGTGATGACAGCTGTAGGTATGTTAAATCTAAAAGACCTGTGGAATACCTAGAATCGCATAAAATTCACGATTCAATAAAAAACCATTATAACCTTCACTAACAGCACGTTTAATGCAAATGTCCCTGAGTTAAAAATAAGTTCAAATAAACTGTAATAAAATGCAAACCGACACTGCAAATAATTACTTAAACTCGTATCATTTAACACTTCATAGAATAGATTAGAGTGTGTTTCAGCAATACCTCAAACAAAAATATTTTGCGGTCAAAAGTTCCACAATCAAATTCAAACATATTATTGCATCATCGGTAAAATTCTTTGTTATCCATCGTCATCATTAAAATTGCTGTGCTCCGATCAGCTGCTTTGACAGTTTATTGCCAGAACTCATCATAATAAAATCACCAATTATTATCAGATACCCAAATAATTTAAACACCGAACAGCTTCGTGAACCTATCGAATTTTCTAGCACTTGTGTCTCCCCAAATTGAAGATTGGTCTCACAGACATCGTTGATTCGTTGCCCTTTTTTCTTCGAGACTTCTAGGCTCTAGTTCTGGCTGAGATTTCCATCGTCAGCCCTTCTGTTGACGCTTGGACAACTTAATACGTCAATAGGCTTTCCTTCCTGTACCGTATGCTCTTTAACCTATGTCCAAGCTTTCATTTTAGGTTGTTTTTTTCTTCCCTTTTCTCTAACCCCAAAAGATCAATCAGGACTGATCAGAGCACAGAGCATTTTTTATATTAGCAAAATTCATCAGTGTTCACCTAGTTTCGACAGTATACGAAATGTTAAATTCCATAATTTGTATAGCAATAGTTATGCTAGAGTTTCTCTTTCCAGGACGAACGGGAAATGTCTGTAACGTGGATATAGATTGCCCAGACAACGCCTTCTGTCGACAGAGCAGCTACTGTGTTTGCAAAGATGGCTTCGTGTACGCAGCTGTCAACAGCACTCATAAAGGATGCTTAAAAGGTGAGTCGGAAACTGGAGGTGGTAACTGGATTTATTGAGGTTGAGAGTTTACGTAACTAGGAAGTTTTAGCTGGTTGTGGGAAAATGTGGCATCTTATTCAGATAGAGTAGAAAGAGGGAGGAAACATTGAGGCTACGTATCTTTATGGTTCTTTTCGTTTGTTTCTGTTTGTGGATTTGAAGCATAGGTAGAAGTCTTCTAAAGTTACATAATCTGCTGAGGATGACATTGGATTTTGTGGAATATCTACCAATGATTACTATCAGATATTGTTACCAGCATACTAAGGAACTATGGTCTTCGTTTCTTGGCCATACCCACTTGGAAATGAACCGAAGAGCAGACCAATAAATTTTCTCGAGAAATAAGGAAAATATGGATTTTATAGTTCAGGCGTATGGGTTAATTTCAATCATTTTTGTAATTTTAGAAGCTAAAAACGGCGAAGAATGCGTCCAACACATTCAGTGCCACTCGACGATGGGAGTCCACTCTGAGTGCATCAACGGAATTTGCGCCTGCGCTCCCACTGCGCATCTTGAAACCGATCGATGTTACGAGACTGCAGGTAAGTGAATTATTTCCCATCTTCTCATTGATTGTTTGAGCACTGCAGATGTAAACCTGCGCCAGAGAGCGATCTCAATCGATATGAATCTTGCAGTTCCATGAACTCCTCTTTCTCTAATTCCTCTAGGCACTTAGAATATCGTTTTATCAAAATCCTTAGCACAGTACAGTAGGTGTATTCTAAGGGTCAACAGTATAGAAGTTTTAGTTGAACCATGAGATAGTCTATTGGAATTCACCTATTTACCATATCCTGGTCTTGTAAAAGGCCAATTTACACCTACAAGAATGATACATAAATTTTGATATTCCAGTAATTGGTGAGCGTTGTGTGGTGGACCAGAACTGCTTCTTGGGTGATATGGGTGCTGAGAGACAAGCATTTTGCGTGCGCGGATATTGTACGTGTCAGTTACAGTACAGCCCGAGGGATAATGGAACGAGGTCTGTATAAAGTTCAGTTTCTAATTAATTTATTACACGCAAGACATGACAACCGGTGATAATTGAAAGAACCTGCAACTAAGTTACTCACTATAGCGTCTTCAAGTTTGAGAAGGCAGGATCTGAGGATATGGAGATAGATGGTTCCAGTGAGTAGAGATATTTTTTCACACACAAATGGTTCAGAAACCCAGAAGTCCTAGGTGGCAAAGAAATATTTACTATCTTTTACTATGGGAAATTCTAAGACAAAACTTGATTTATTGAGCTTGCGAGAGTTTAAAATATTACGCTGGAGGAATGATGGAAGCAGGGGGTTTTAAAAAAAAAAGAATATTAGCCATGTTAAATGACTAATATTCCCCTTTCCTCTCCAACTAAGCGTCAGGCTTGTGCTAGGAGTAGTTACGACAATAGTGCAACGGGCGGGGTTTGAACCGTCGACCTTTCGGTTTTCTGTCCACTCCTTTACCAGTTGAGCTATTGAGGCTCTAAATAAATTTTTGAAATAACCCCATTTTTATTATTTCATAAAATAAATGATAAATCCTCATTCCAGGTGCGTCCGTGATGCTGTCCTTGGTGAAGAGTGCGAAGATGAGTTGCAGTGCGCAGGCGTAGGGCTGGAGTGTCGGGGCATTTGCCGGTGTAGAAACAACTGGGTGGCCTTCCAGGATATCAACGCTTGTGTTGAATGTGAGCTCTTATTGATAAATTGTGCTTTTAAGTGAGCTGCTAGCCTTTTTCTCATTTGAATCTACCCCAATTTTTCTGAAAATGATCTAAAAAAATTCAGACACTTTAAAATCTTAGCAGTAGGGGGCAGCGCGGCGGGTTGAAATGGTAATAATTCAAGAAGTCCCAACTTTAGGGTTAGTGTCATAAATTGTCTCCTAAAATCTTCTCCTAAAATAAGTTTAGTTAAAGGGGAAAAATAAATCACTCATATATTATATTCAACATGCCTTTGTAACCTGACCATAATTCCATAAAGACATAATTACCGTCAAATTATATAGTTGGAGCTGTGGTTGGAGCTCCTAATCTTATCAGCGAACACCAATACTATCACAACACCATAGGCCCAATACTTCAAGTTTTCCGTAGTTAGAGGAAATTATGAAAATCATGTCATTTTTAAAGAACATCAAACCTTTTCCTTCCACAGCCGCAAAAGCCCTCGAAGACCCATGCCAATACGACGTCCAATGCGACGCTTTAGCTGGAGCAACCGAAGCACCTTCTCCGGGAGCTGCGCTATGCTTGGGAGGTGCATGCTCCTGCGCATACGACGCAAGAGCTGTGGGCAACCCGCCTCGCTGCTGGCGGAGAAAGCGACCAGGACAGGATTGTAATAGGGATGAGGTAATACAGCTAGCTGCTTTTACTTCTAATTGTGATATGTGGGTATATGTGAAACTAGCTGATGCCCGCAACTTCATTCCCATGGATATAAGTTTTTAAAAATCCCGTGGGAACTCATTGATTTTCCGGGATAAAAAGTAGCTCATGTGTTAATTCAGGGTATAATCTATCTAGCCAAATCCGTCCAGTAGTTCTTGCGTGAACGAGCCATACATAAAAACTTTCGCGTTTATAATATTAGTAGGAATAATAATAAATGTAAGGTTATTTTTAAAAATTGATTTGAGTTGTAAAAAATAATATAAAATTATTAATTTACCTAATGCAGGTAGTTTGATAAAATCGATATTTGGCTCATTCGATGTCATACAATCTGTTGCTAGGCGGTCAACAAGATTGAACTTGCATAAATACGGGTGTTTCGAAGGTTTTAGTTCAGTCTCCTTCCGAGATTCGGGGCGATATCGCATATTTTCGGTATTTGGATTTTAAACTGGATAATTAGATGTTGTGATAGCAATCACGCTCTAATTAAATTATTTATTTTGGCATTAGTTTGTTTAGATTAAAACTCTCGGATAACCTTACACATTAAACTTGTGTTTTTTTGTGTTGGTTTTGGAGAGGACATTCCAATAATTCGATAAAAATATTTAAATAATACCTGCTTTTCTGAGTGACGCCAATAATTCAGAAGCGGGACGTGTCTCACGTTGTCTTAATTTCGCTTTGGTATCTTTTTGTAAACAACCCACATTTGATTAAAAATTTTATTGAGTTTGATTTGGTGATTAAAATTTTTAGTTTTTTTTTTTAATAATTTAGTCTTTTGTGAATTGGAAAGTAATTTGCAATGAGTGGTTCAGATTTTGTATACATCGAATGAGAAGTTAGTCGTTTGGATTTATTGTTGACTTGATATTAAAACTGAGAGTTCGGCAGTTCAAGGGTAGGTTTTAATGATTTGACGGAGGGCAGGATAGCCCATGATTTAGATTTGACTTAGGGCAAGGAAGCCCGCGACTGACATGACAAGATTGTTTAGAAACACGAGGACGTGTTAAATTCAGGACGGCCGAACTGTAAGGTTATTTTTAAAAATTGATTTGAGTTGTAAAAAATAATATAAAATTATTAATTTACCTAATGCAGGTAGTTTGATAAAATCGATATTTGGCTCATTCGATGTCATACAATCTGTTGCTAGGCGGTCAACAAGATTGAACTTGCATAAATACGGGTGTTTCGAAGGTTTTAGTTCAGTCTCCTTCCGAGATTCGGGGCGATATCGCATATTTTCGGTATTTGGATTTTAAACTGGATAATTAGATGTTGTGATAGCAATCACGCTCTAATTAAATTATTTATTTTGGCATTAGTTTGTTTAGATTAAAACTCTCGGATAACCTTACACATTAAACTTGTGTTTTTTTGTGTTGGTTTTGGAGAGGACATTCCAATAATTCGATAAAAATATTTAAATAATACCTGCTTTTCTGAGTGACGCCAATATAAAAAACCAGTTTTTGGACTCAAACTCTTTATTAATTAATATACTACTTACTAATATAAAATTTTCATTTCTCAACAATTTATCGTAACTAACCTATCCATTCCATTGTACACTAAACTGGATTGATTGGTATAAAACTAACGCTGTACTTTTCAGCAAGGAACTATAATTATTATTAAAACCTGTCATTTTAGTCATCTGTATCATAATAAAATTCTCAATTAAAACTTATGCTTAGACACATGTTACATTCATTTATTATTATCTCCCTAGGAATGTGTATCAGAAGAAGACGAGCCCGGATATTGCCTTTCTGGTCGTTGCACCTGCAAGACCTGTTCACCAGATGCCAGGGATTTCGGAGCTGCAAATACTCTTTCCTCGCCGTTAGCAGCTGCTGTTCTGTCAATCGTCGCCATTTTAGCGCGCTAGCGGCCATTTTGTGACGTCGTGATCCGCGCCATCTTGTTAACCTAGCGTCAAAAAAAACATCTATTATGCCGTCAAATAAAATAAATGTGACCTAAACCTGTGCAGTGGGTGATTGTTGATCTATTTACTATTATCGATCGATGCTAGGATCTTTTTGCCACTTCTGTTTAGTACGACTCCAGTTCCTAAATAAGAGCTTGTTATTGTTTTGAGAGAATTGTTTTTATGAGCTGAGTTCTCTCTCCGTTAACATTTGACATCGAAGTTGAAACTTTTTACACAATTTCAAGTACCTATCGAGGCAGTTAGTTAAGTATCAAGTTCAATGCACCAATTTTCAGACCCACTATAACTTTTATTTTAATAAAATTAGGATTAGGACTGCTTGACGTATTAACAGGGCTCTCTCCGTCACTCGTTTCCACTCGTTTCATACAATCGTAGTTCCAATTTCATTTGAATGTTAAGCAACCAAAGTCCATGAAATTTTGCAGACATATTCTAGAAACTAATATCTGTGTCTGTGGTGTTTTAGATTTTTCTAAAAATATGTAGTTTTAAAATTACAGGGGCTCAAAGATTTGTATGAAAATTTTAAGACCGCGTAACTTTGAAACCGAATATTTTAACAGAAATCTGGAAAACCACAGACATAGATATTAGTTTCTAGAATATGTCTGCAAAATTTCATGGACTTTGGTTGCTTAATATTCAAATGAAATTGGAACTACGATTGTATGAAACGAGTGGAAACGAGTGACGGAGAGAGCCCTCTTAATTAATCTGAATCATTTGGTGGAATCGGGATACTTAAGTATATCGGAACAAGTCCAGTGGTTAAGAACATTTATTAAAACAAACATTTGCCCTAAATATTAGACGGTCTTTCTGTATGAACAAAACTTCACAAACACGTCAATTAAAATTTTGCGTGATCTTAATAAGAAATGTTTGTGTATTTGAGAGTTAGTTATAATTTTATCTAAGGAGCTTCAAGCTCAAGGTTAAGCTGCTTAAAATTTGGCTAAAATTCAATTCTATTACAAGAAATTAAAAAATATAGAATTCTATAGCAATTTTATATTGTATTCTAATAAAACTTAATTGTATTAATTGGTATTTATTTGCACAAAGTAGCGACCACGTTGTTTTTCGTTGTTAGTTTTCAAAGTTTATTATTAAGTTGTAAATAATATTATTATCGCTGTTAATTTTGTTGTTGAGTTGTATATTTTAATAATAATTTACAAGTCGTGAGCTGGTGAATGATTTGGTTAACGTGTTTATCTAAAAATAATGTCAGTTAAGTGTTAACCTAATCACTTTGCCCATCGTCTAAGCCAAAATTGGGCCTATAAACATATCTATAGACAAAAAAATCGTTAACCAAATCGTTGGCCAATTCACTGACTTAATTATTAAGCGTAGATTAATAATATCTATGAGGTAATTCTTCCACTGACATTGAGGCAGTATTTTTTGAGTGCAATTTTGATGTTTAAATTAATAATGTTTTTAAAGACAGCTAAGAATGGGTAGATTTATGCCAAAGAAAATGTACACGAGATAATCGAATGAATATTGTGTAAATAAAGGATATTTATTTTAAATGAAGCTCTTTATTTTCCAATGAACATATTATTTCAATATCTATAGAATATATTAACCTATTCTAAAACTTATGTGTCTATTTCCGGGAGGGTATGTGGGACTCACTGGCAGACCAGAATACCCACTAAAACCCAGCGGAGCCGTCTGCGTCATGACGAGACGTCACAGGAACGCAGTTTGCATACTACTGTGCCGTCGCTGTTTGTACCTACTCTAGCTTGGTGCAATGCTGACAAACCTTTAATCAAGCTCTCTGGATCCGCTGCGTCAAAGGAATCTCGTTGTTTTTCGAGCTGGAGGTAGTGTAGGAGTGCTGCAAGGCTCGTCGCACACTGGGCGAAGCGACGGCATACACGAATGGATTGAGAGCTGAGTTGATGTAACCCAGCCAGGTACACCATTGCCAGGCGTCGTCACTTACAATGTTGTAGAGAGAATCTGGCATTGAAAAATTTTTAAGTAAGATTTGCATAGTTAATTTTGGATAAGTACTGCTTTTTAAACATGCATTGGATTGAATGTAACTAAAACAAATAGGTTTAAATACTTAAATAATGTCCTTTTAACTGAAATGTCGGGCATGGCAGCCAATTTCAGCGGTGTGTATACCTAATTCAGTAGTGTGCGTGAACTTTACTTTAGGTAACTTTAGCGATACAACTTGCATGAGCCACGTGCACTCCTGAAATACACGAACTATGGAGATTCCTCATTCAGTGCAATGGAAAAATACAAATTACTCCACTCACCTAGAGGTAAAATAATGAAGTAAGGAGTCCAGCAGAGGAAAAATAGCCCCATCAGAATTACAATCATCCGGGTAGCACGACGCTGGCGTTGTATGAAATTGCTCCTAGAATTAAAAAACTATTTTGTAGTTTTTTTTAAATGCTCAGCTGCAATCAGACCTGCTGGCAAGTGATCAATTTTTTCAATTTAATTTATTAGTATAGATAATGCACATGAACTTATAACTTAAATCTCGCCAAACTGCAAGTCTGTTTGTTGGCGATTGCAACCTATGATGGAGCACGCTTGCTTAGAAAATGCCCTTTGAATTAAAGGTACCTAACCATATTAAGTAAAAAAAAAGAAAACTTACGCCCGGAAGGACGTTTCTGTGGTTCGAATTAGAAACGAGGAGGCAAATCACATTACAATACTTGGCGATACCCGCTGTAGCAATTATTACCCGCCTTATAATGTATAATTATGAATATTTACCTATGAATAAATAAATTAATTAATTAGCCTGCGTGGATTTTGATTTATTTTAAATTTCGTGGGAACTCTGTATTTCCGGGACAAGAAGTAAGTTGTGTTTATATTGTCAACCTCCAGGTCTTTAACTATGCTCATGAACAAAATCAGGTTGATCCGTTGCTCCCTTAAGGCGTGATTGAAGAACAAATGAACGCACTTGTTTTAAACGCTTACATGTACTTATATTTTTAATTAGCTGATGTTTTTGGGTCTTTAGTATAAATTTTCTTGATAGAAGTTTTTCAGTAGGTAACTAATGAAAACTTACTTGTAGCTGCATTTTCCTGTGGTTGGTTCAGTGCAGGCTTTATTTACTGCGGGCGATTTCGGACGAGAAGATTTCGGTGTATCGCGGCTGGAATTGAACAAAAATACTAATTAATTATTCAGCTAGTATTACAAACCAACGTGGATACGTATTCTAGAGTATTCTAGAATACAAATTGAACCAAATACCTACATTTAAGTATTCAGAGGGTCTCACTAAGCATGTCAGATGTGAATATCATGATTATTAGTAAATGATATTTAAGATCACATTATTTTGCAGTAGGTACAAGGTCACTCACTCGTCACACACTTCTCTCCATTGGTCGATCCTCGCTTATGTACTATTGGCTACAATGTATTGTTGCAACAAGAATACCACAAGTTCAGCCAATCTCAACGATTGCGATTGTAATATTCATTGATGCAGTTTTCCCCCCAGATTTTTTAAAGATGACGTGATAATTTTTCATCTCATCTATGATTGATCGACAAATCAGGTACATCTCTTCTCCTCCCGGGTCTTACAGTGCGTGTTCAGTATGATGTTCTGCCACTGTTAACGTACCTACTGCTAGCATACATACTTTGTGTGTATATGTCTACATAGCAGTGTTGAATAAGGCAAAGAATAAACTTACATCGCCATATTGTCATTGTTATCAGTTTTGACGTGGCTGTTCGGAGTGGTCTGCTCTGGTGTGGGATTAGTTTGTGTCGATTCCTGTAATAAATAAAGACCTAATAAAATGATTGTACTTAGATACCTATTTAATTGCATCTGTAATCAGTTAAAAGCACCTTTTCTTAATTTAACGATCTACTGTCAAGATTGTTTTCGTTGTGTTTAAATCCATACTAATATTATAAATGCGAAAGTGTGTCTGTCTGTCTGTCTGCTACGTTTTCACGGCCCAACCGCTGAACCGATTTTAATGAAATTTGGTACAGACTTGGAATACATTCAGGGGAAGGACATAGGCTACTTTTTATCCCGGAAAATCAAAGAGTTCCCATGGGATCTAAAAAAATCGAAATCCACGCGGGCGAAGCCGCGGGCATCCCCTAGTATAAGAATAATCACAGACTGCCTATCTATCCTCGCACTTTATCTATTGTAAACTTCACGCTTCACTTTTCATCATGCCCGCCTTTGTTATCTGGTTTTGTAACAGGTTGAGCCCATATTGCAGCAAAATCATGCAGGTAGGTATAGATCGAGAAGGTTATATGTACTTAGAACGAAGAAAGGTTATAGAAAGAAGGTTATAGGTAAAGAACATGCACTGTACTCGAAGGAAGGAACTATAAAAGGTTGTTACCAGTTTCGGACATTGCGGCGACACAGTCCGCCCGCAGTGGGCGCGGATGTTCGGGTGTAGAGAGAGGGCTCGCAGTATGTACCCGTATTGCACCACTATCATGCAGGCAGGCACGTAGAATGATAGGGTTATGCTGAAGAAAACGTACCTGTGGAATGTGGATACAGCAAATAAGTAGGTACCTACTGACTAAAACAAGTAAAACTTGCTAACTGTCAGACGTAGTCATTGACGAGATCAAAATGATCAGTGATGTTATTTCATCAGATCTAACATAAGTCGTTAGGAATCATTACCTCATCAGAAAACTTATACTGTTTACTTAAACTTCTTTTTATACTGAAATCAATGAAGGATTTGTACTTAGACAGGCTTCTAAGATAAGTAGATCGAATTTCAAAAAATCAGACCTTTAGTAAAAATTTCGTCGTTTTTTTAAATACAGAATTTTGAAAAGATCTTGGTGAGGGTATGAAAGCATCTAGCAAATAAGTACACCATGGCCGAACAGGCCAGACCAGAGTTGCCAAAGCTTTGCCTTTCCTATCAAATCTCTTGATTTATACTAACCAAGTATTAGTATTAACATCGCAAGCCTTTTCCAACTCTCCAAGATGGTAATGCTTAGGGGATGGTATAAAAGCATCTGGCAAAGCTACCAGGGCTGATACAGGCCAGACCAGGATTGATAGAGCTCTGGCCTTTCTTGCCCTTCGCGCTCTTGCCAAGGGAGCCGTGATGCCAGAATATCGCTCCCAGCTCAGAGCACACAGGGAGAGGATAGATGCTGTACAGCATAACACGTCCAACGTGCTCCAGAATGCGCATATTACACGATCTGAAAAAAAAAAAACAAATGCACCTACCTTGGAAAGTGTGTAAATTACCTACTATTGAAGATTAGATAAATAAGTAGATTAGAAAAATTTATTGCACACAAAACATGAAATAACCAAGACGAAACAAAGAAACAAAGACAACTAAAAACAATTGTATGCAAAGGCGGCCTTATTGCTCAGAGCAATCTCCACCAGTCAAGCCTTTGATGAATGGTGTTTTGGTGTGGTGATCAGCTACATATTAGGGTCCCTACCCGAAGGGTGCCAACGGGAACCTCTGCTGCATGTCTGTCCATCCGTCCGCCCATCTGTCTGTCAGTGGGCTGTATCTCGTGAACTTTAATAGATCAAGAGTTAAAATTTTTATAGAATGTGTATTTCTATTGCCGTTATAACATCGAATACTTACCTAATAAAAAAATCAAAATGGCCGGTATGAAAGTTAAAATATAAAGTAAAGAGAGTTATTTCCAGTTCGATGGTACGGAACCCCTTCGTGTGCGAGTCCGACTCGTACTTGGCCGATTTTTAAGCTTCAAAATACTTACTCAAATTGAAAACAAACAGCTCTCTAAGGGCAGCAATCGGCAGCACAGCTATCCCCACCAGAAAGTCTGCGGCCACCAGACTCATCAGTGGATAATGTGATGGAGCTCGCCTCGCTCGCCAGAGCGCCAACATGACTGCCAGGTTGGCCAACACCGTGGCCATGGTTATGGCTGACATTGCAGTGCTGGCAGACCACCAACCAAAGGTCGTCTCGCCTCGCGGCTGTAACACCACTGTCCATTGTTTAATTTAAAGCTATCCTAACTATTCTAAAAGACATGAATTGACTATTTGTTCTTATAACATAAATACCAGTTTCGCCAACACCGTGGCCATGGTGATGGCCAACATTGTGGTGTTGGCGGACCACCAGCCAAAGTTTAAAAGGCAAAGGATTGACTGATTTGTTTTTATACCCAGCACGATGCTCAGGTTAACAAGCCAAAAGTTGAAAGTTTCTCTGCGTATTGTCCCCAACACATAGAGGGATGATCAGTGACTATGAAGTTTGGATCATAGTGGCTTTGGGAGGAGAACAGTCAATAAAGGTGTAAGAAATCTTACGTCAAAATATAAAGTCGCTGATCGTTCCTCTTTGTGTTGGGGACAGTTCGCAGAGAAACTTTCAGCATTCATAAAACAACAAAGGTATAGAACGCGCTGGCTCTTAGTCTATGTGATGAGTGAGGACGTGACGCGAGAGCTCAGTGATTCATTTACCTACTTGATGACAACTATCACCTTCCCGAACTGCTTCACTACCGCAGGAGCCTTCGTAGTTACATGCGCTATACCTATCCATACTTAATATTATAAATGCGAAAGTGTGTCTGTCTGTCTGTCTGTCTGCTTCGTTTTCACAGCCCAACCGCTGAACCGATTTTAATGAAATTTGGTACAGACTTAGGATACATCCCGGGGAAGACCATAGGCTACTTTTTATCCCGGAAGATCAAAGAGTTTCTACGGGACTAATAAAAAAAACGAAATCCACGCGGGCGAAGCCGCGGGCATCCTCTGGTAATTTATAATATCCTCTATTGATATTCAGTTAAACTCTGATAAAAGTTTTTCTAAACAGTATATGTAGGTACCTACCTAATCTATGTACAAGATTCAAGATTTTTTATTTGCGAAAACATTTCTTACAATGAGATGTTATTATACGAAGGCAACTTTAGTTTTCACATTCTATTTGCTTAAAATATTATGATATTGATTTTGAAATACTTACTGGTTTAAGACAAATCCAATAAATGATAATGGGTCACATAATTTTTAGTAATTTTGAAATTGTTTATAAATATGTTCAAAAAATTCGGTAAATCCAATCAGGTAATTGATCACATCATTTTAGTACTTGTAACTTTGAGATTAACTAAATATATGTGCACTAATTTTAACACATAAGGGATGCAGTTGAACAACGTGATTTATTTATTTTCACAGTGTACGATTAATCAACAAAACAGTTGGTAATTGTTGCTTTATTTTTTGAGGGTAGGTAGAATGAAAATTTCTGTATGATATGTCTGTCATATGTCAGAATATGATCACAGACTAAAGAAATTAATAGTCCTAACTTCTAAGCAAATATATACCTAGGACTTCGTCTGTGTTGGTGTTAGCTGGCGGGCGTGCTCTGCCTTTTTGGAGTGTTTTTTTTTTTGTCAAAACTGACTGGAAAGCGCTCTAAGGGGGTGCCGTGCGTGTGTCGGCGAGCACCGGCACAGACGGGGTCCATACTTGTATAGTTTAACTAACTTGTTACAAATAACTACAAACTTGACATTGGCTAATCTTTGTAAAGCAAGACGAGAGAGAAAAAAAATATATGTACCTAATTTCGGTCAAAACCTCTAAGCTATAATATACCTAAAATAATATTTAGACATCAGGAAAGTAAGAGGCGCGCCATATTTCTGTGCGGACCTTTGATGTCTGGTTTGAAACTATGTATCTTAGTTTTTTACGTTTTGTCATCCTGAAACACTTTGGTATCTATATATTTGCTTGGCAAAGCTGAAGAAATACGATAACCAGAATAAATTAGGCTCAGAGTACACTACGTTTACGTATAGATAAAGATTTTTAACAATATTTATTACCTACTAGTATTGTTAATAGAATTTTTATTCAAATAAACTTTTAAAAGTGCTTTTGAATCGTCAAAATAATTTACCAATGGTTTGGTTAAAAAATCTATCCCTATATTTTTTTATCTGGCTTACGAATAAAAATAATTGAATAGAGGTGCCTCGAATTATATTTTTTCAGATGAAGTCGGACCCATTCTGCCTAGATTTGATGAAAAAAAAGTTACGCGTGCAAGTAAGTCGTCCTCAGCTTCCAAGTGTATCTCTCCTATATGAAACAAATTAGTAAATATTTATAGGAAAGAAACAACCATTTAAAATTTATTCCTTTATTGTCAATTAGGGGAAAATATTTAAAAATTATTCTCCTCAAACTTTAGAATCTTACAATGAAATGCATTTCATAAAAATAATGATAAAAATGTATTTACAGGCGACTTAAAAACTAAGCTTTCTCTTATATTATACGTAATAGTTTATTACAATTCATATAAAATTGCAAGGCACCAAAAAATTGACAGTGTGTTTTGTGCCTTATTTTACAATTATTTTATTATTTAGTAATAACTCTTTTTAACAATGTGCCAAGAATTTTTTATTTTGAGCCTATAATTATTAATTTTTTTTAAATAGTAGGTTAAAATTGAGATTTTAGTTACCATTTTGTAGAAACGTTGGAAAAATAGAAAACAAAATTTAGAATAATTTACCCACAAGCGATTTAGATTATTATTATTAACTTTAGAAAATAATGAGTAGGTAGGTATTGGTAGTAAACCAATGTTCATGTTTTTGACCTAACTTTATAATTTAAAAAAAATAAAACGTAACAGAGGAATTAGTATGATTTATTTTATGATTCAACTGAAAATGTAGATTTCAAAAATACCCCTTTTCTTTTCCTTTTTAAACTGACTTAAAAAAAAATTTATACGAATGTGTGATTGAAATTGAAACACTAAAGAATTGTAACTTTATTTTTGTACTTTAAAATCGTAATTTTTCTAACATTTTTTCTAAATTCATTTGCTTACTATATTTTATATTAGAATGCATTTTATTAAAGGAAGCACGCGTTTCGATTTATTTACGTACCCTACTTATTTCTACTAGTAATACACAATTATCACTAAAAAGTTTTTAAATCTTTAAACAGTTTACGCGCCAAAACATTATTCAAGTTAGAAAATCAATGGAGTATAATATTTTTGGATTACCACCCTTACTTAAATCCTACCAAAAAGTATTTTAATTTCAATAAGTTTAGTTTTTTATTCACCTTAATAATTATAGCTGATAATACTAACGACAGTTATTAATGTACTTAATTTGAACTGAATTTCATTAATTTAGAAGTCAAATAAAGCGATGTATAAAAATATGAAGATGTTCAACATTTTTAATATTGACTACTCAATTGAATTAAAAACTTGAATTAATAATGCAGGACATTCTTGTTACATTTTTTTCCAATTTGTGAATTATTTAAAAACTTGGCTCATTGGCACATAACAATGACACAGAGAAAAAAATTAAAACTAAAACCTATAAAAACTACGAAGATCATATTGTCGTGATTCGAGTAGTTTTTTATTAATTAAA
Source organism: Maniola jurtina (assembly GCF_905333055.1). Lineage (NCBI taxonomy): Eukaryota > Metazoa > Arthropoda > Insecta > Lepidoptera > Nymphalidae > Maniola > Maniola jurtina. The sequence continues at coordinate 11,974,366 of NC_060032.1, forward strand.
TATTAATTTTAAATGATAAAAATAATATTTACAATTATGTAGGCGAAGTCGACACGTGGATAGCAGTTTTAAAAACTTAGCTAACGAGACAAAACATAGTTGAAGAGCTGATGAATTATTTGTACAAAGTACTTTTTAAATAAAAAAATTTGATCAAATGGATCATGAGCTCTCCAACTAAAATATTTACTTACCAAATAATATATTACAAATACATGAAAGTGAATTTGACAATTCTAACAATATTGAGCATAATGGTCCCAAGGTAATGTTCATATTTTAAAGCGAACAATGGAATGATGAGATCTTATTGTACGATATAATCGTACTTTTGGAATAAAGTACTTTGATTTAAGGTGACAAGGAGGTTTTAATAGAGTTAACTAATTTTAGGGAATTTAAAGTAGTGCACTGTGCCATTTTAATTTTTTGAAAAGAGAATTTCAGCGATTTTTAATTTAAATATTAAAAAAAATGGTAATGTAGCAACACAAAAATTAGAAATGTAGACAAAAACAGTGTTCATCAGTGTTAAAAACGGCATAAATTATAACGATTAAGAAAAAAATATACTTATGTAAAAATAAATTTAAAACCTGAAAACCACCTATAAACAACGTAATTGGAAGCAATATTGGAATGATAATAAAGCGGAAGATATAATAAAATCAAATGTTTGAAGCTCGACTGAGATTGATGCCTGTCAAAATAGTTTGTCATATTGTATGTATTTAAAATGTGAATAAAAAATGTAAAAACATGTTTCTTAACTGATCATGACGTGATTGATTAAAAATTAAAACAAACATAAAACAGTAAAAAAAAAAACACAAAAAATCATAAAAACACAGGCGTCAATCTTAGTCCAAAAACTATAATTTAAAAACTAGCTTATAATTTTTACCTAAAATTAAAAAATCTACATACACTACAGTACATTACAAAATATTACGTGCTAAAGAATCACACATAAATAATTTCCTTTCACGTCAATACGCAAAACAATCTCATATGTTGATACATAATTCCCATTTACTTAAATATTATTTTATTTTTTAAACACAGCGTTTTATAAAACATGAATAAAAACACATATTTAACAATAACAAATGTTTAGTTCACGGTGACCGTGTTTCAAATCCGGTGTATTTTTGATACATTATAAATAAAAATAGAATCATAATCCGTAAAAATTTACCTACACTTTATTTTTCCATAGAGAATAAAAATATTATTATTATTCACAGATACAGTTTATTCAGTAGACAGTTTATTCAATAGCTCTCCACTTTTCAAAATTTTAAGCTAAACACTTTTCCACATTTATTTTATTGGGATCAGTACTCTAAATTTTTGTCATTATATTCCAAAAATACACCAAATAATGTCATGGGATAATATTGTCATTTCCAACGCACTTAGCTTCATACGTCATGGCTATACAAATCAGTCTATCTTCTACGGCACGCTAGCACCTTCCGAACTTCCTTGAGATTTCCAAGAGACTTTAGACAAAGACAAAAACAACTAATCCTAATAACTTTAGCACGAAATTTCTAGTGTGCTTAACTAGTTGTTACTGCAAATAAAATAAAAACTACCATTAAGGTAGTATTTTATAAAAGGGCAACACTAATAATTTTAATGTTCATTCCAAAATCTGAAGCACAGAACCTTAATACCCTCTGAACATTGTACGATAAAAATAAAATACTCGCGTAAATTCAATTATGATTTATGGATGAGTTTGACAAAATTTTCTTGTAGGCATTTCAGTTTAAGTACCTAAGTACCTAACTAAAATTCAAATAAGATTGTACAAAATCAGTTGGACATTTTGACATTGACGACAAATTAGATTCCTTAATTTTTAAAATTATTATAAATAAAAAGACAACGGTGTTACACTGTGCAGTCAAATCTCGTCAGACAAAAAAATTATCAAGTTCACAGAAAACTTTACTTTTTTTGTGTGAAAAACACAGATTAAATATAAAACGCTTCAGTGGCACCTTTGTTCGCCTGTTGGATGTCGTTTGGTGACAAGGCCGCGCGGTCCGACCAATCCGAATGCGGTGACTGTGTTAGCGGTGTCTGCGGGGATGGGGTGGACCAATGGTCCGGTGACTCGGGCGAGGGGGTCGGAAATGTATCTCCCATACCCCAACTTCCGTAGAGACCTAGAGAAAAAGCATAAGTATACGGTTATAGTTATAATAGTTACAGTTAAAATTACCTAATAAATTATTATTACACCCCAAATAGTAAAGGCTGTTTTACGCCAGAGCAACACAGTCCGATATTGACTTATGCCACAGTGTTGCAAGCTACAATAATTTCAAATGTAGCAGTGGGTACTGGGTAGACTGCCATGCCATAATAAATCAGTTTATTACAGTTTTATAGTACACGATGTTAAGTCGGCATATTTTTTTATATCATGCGACTTTATCGCATGCTGTTGCTGAGGGGTGAAAATCAGTCTCAAGATCTGCTTAATTTCATTATTACTTTCATAGTCATAACCTTTAATTCTTACACAATATCGTATATTTATGTAATCGCGTATTCAAACGGATAAAGTTCATCATCAATCGGGCATCCATCGATATAGTAAAAATGCGTCAATTTCGGAAAGCAAAGTTTTTAACCGACCATTTTATTCAATAAAGATGAGGACACTTACCAGACATAAGATTAGTAATGGCGGGATGCTGCGCTCCCTGTACTTGTCCTAAAGCTGCCGCGTGAGTCATCACCGCTTGCAGTTGCGCGTTGTGCTGGCCGTTCGCACCTGTACAAATGCAAAAAATGTTATATTAGAACTTGGCTTAGACACTGGCCATGTGTCTTGATATTAATCTGAGTTTGTTGTGGGCTCTTCTCAGACCGGGACGCATTTGGAGCCCTCGTAGGTTTAGTTTTAAGTTTACGTAATCAATGATCACCACTATATCATCTTACAAATCTAACAATTCTGAAATACATCAAAAGGTGTACAATAGTAGCTTTGTACTTTGAATAAATGATTTGAGTTTAATCTGTAAAATTAAAAATTACTCTGATTTCCTGACCAATTTAAGATGAAATTAATGCAACTTTTTTAAGTTAAATGTTCAGGAATTCGATTGGGATATTTGCAACAAAATATTGCATATCATCCTTATCCTAACCCTGATAGTATAATAAAAAATTTGAAAGTGTGGATGTTCATTATTCCTTCACGCCACAATGACTGAACCGATTTGGCTGAAATTTGGAATTGAGATAGCTTATACCCTGATTTAACATAAATAGGTTACCTACTTTTTATCTTTGGAAATCAAAGAGTTCCCGCGGGCTTTTTAAAAATCAGTATCCACGCGGACTTATGACTCGCGATCATCATCTACAGTTAGTTTCAAAGTAAATTGGACGTATTTTCTGACCCACAATCAACTTTGATTTAATTAAAACTTGAGATATTTTGAATGAAAACAGATAATCAACAAAATACTCACTGAGATGCGCAAGCGCCGAATAAGCAGCCGCGTCGAGGTGATGGTGACGCAACGCAGCCATGTGTGCTGGCGACGTTGGTAACGACGGCCGCGACTTTCCCGGAGACGGTGATCCTGTAAAGAACGTGGTAAATTGATATACGATGTAGAACAACAAGAAAATAAAATATAGGCGTTAAGTGCAAATCACACCATAGAAGAGATGATACAGCCTAAGGTGCGCTTGCCCAGAAGGTGCCTATTCACTCTTCTTTTGAAGGTACCAGATAGCTAATGGGAAAAACAGAAGCACGAAGGGCATTCATATTCAAGCAGTGCGTATAAGAAATGAGGAAGAAAATCGCTTCGTACGAGTCCTTAGGATTCTGACCATGTAGGGGTGCAGACCTTGACGATGTCTCGTGCAGATCCCTGCCGGGGATTGAACCCAGGACCTCCCACTAATAAGACCACAGCGCTTACCACTGCGCCAAATAGGGGTTTACTGCAAACAAATAATATATAAGTACGTACCTATATAGGCATGAGGTGACGTCGTCTGGTTGCTGTGCGTAGGCGAGTGGTTGGAGTAGGGGGGCGAGAGCGAGGCGCCCAGCGCACCGCCGCCGTACTGCAGCGTCTGGCCCGTCTGCGGACAAACGTACTGCTGTAGATATTAGTATCGCAGCTATTGGCCACCTAACACTCAAGCTATTCAATAATAAACATAGGAATAACAATAATAACCCCCGGCCGTTTGATCTCCCCTGCCGGGGTGTAAGCCTCCGCCCGGTACAAATATGTATTTATGTAACGTGTATGTGTACTTTGTGTGTATTTATTTTTATGTATGTTAATCTATTATTATTTCCTTTTGGCTTTTTTATTATGTATTTATTTTGTACACGAGCGTGAGAGTATAGAATATAGAAAACAATAGTAATTGTTATTCTTGTACAAAAAAGGTAAACGGGTATCGATAAGTGTCACAGCAATAAAAGCATCAAGGGATGTTCTAAAAACCTTCGCTTCAAAAAATTTATACAGCACAAAACATGTCGTGACACGTGCAATGTTTGTTTGAACTTCAAAAACACCACATGACCACAACGCTTACCAAGACGCGTTTGCTAAGATGCACACAGATTTGGGTGGCTTTTTGGTGACAGCGTTGAACAACAATTCATTTTGCTAGTCAACGATGATAAAATCGATTAGTAGATTAGTGATCATGACTAATAACTTAAGTCCCTGGTGATTTAAAGACCATGATTAAACAAAGAAAGAGTATTGTAAAAGGGCGAGCCTCAGTTAATTAGAAGCAAAAGAAGAAGAAAAGTACCTTGACACAATCGTCATAGCTGGGCGGCTGCTTGTGCTGTACAAGCTGCTCTACAGCCGGGAACTGCGCCATCGCGTTTGAATACAGCGACGTCGCGTCGTACGGCGACGGTAGATCCTGCAGAATACAGAAACATTTAGAAATTCAGCTTGAACAATCTGGTAAAAGAACTCCCAAAATCCTCTACAAAAATGCAGGATTAACATATTCTACACCAAACGGTATGGTTCACCACTATTTATGAACATATATCTAATAACCTTAATATCTATTTATCCCAAAGGGACTTTTCATCTTTATTGATCAATACAAAAATCTTTTTCTCGCTAACAACACATTTTAGTCCAAAATTTTGGAAATCAAATGGCATAAGTGTTAAATATACGAGTATAATTTATTTAATTTTATCATTCCAGTCCCATTTCTCGCCTTGTCATGCTTTAAAATAAATAAACATACCTGTAAATTTTGTAACGGTGATTCAACTGGACTGAGACTGAATCCCAAACTTTCTACGCTTTGTGGCACTTCCTGCGCCACCTTTTTATTGTTCTTTTTTACGCTGGGTTTCCTGTGAAAAAAGTAAATAATTGTAATTAACTCAACGAACAAAGAAACAATAACGTCAAAAATGTAAATGAGAAACATGACTGTAGCAAAACGCCTACCCTGGGTGACGCTACCTTTATTTATTCTGGTGTAACAAAATGGTTCCTGGAGTAACTGATATTCTACACCAAAGAGAGTTTATAAGTGTCTTCTATTCTTCAAAATACAATTAAGCAACTAATAATTAGGCAACGTAAAAACGTATAAATTAATAACGCATAGACAACCATTTAGTATTTCCAATTTTATAGCATTGTATTACTTTTTGGGGGTAAGGGACAGATTTCCTATTTCTGGGCTTATGAAGTTTTCTAGAAGTATACAATCTGGTCCTGTGTTACCATGAATAAGTATATAATTACCGTCTAATCTGCGAGGGTTGCATGTTATTGTCATACGCCTGGTCCTGTGGGCTGTCGGGGCCAGGTTTCGCACGCGCCTTTTTCGGCTTTCCTTTACTCGCCGTCGCGCTGATCACTGTGGGCTGGCTGATCAAATGCGGATGTGGATTCGGTGACGCTGTAGACAAAATATAGGTACACAATCAATACACATTTTGGCCGAACAATCAATGCAGTGCTCTAGAATGTAAGTGAAATATATTTTGTATTATTAGTGTGGAACTGTAAAGCCTGGTAATATTTTGCTAGTTAAGCAGTTGGATAAGTAATAATCTTCTTTGGGTCTATAATTTAATGGAATTCAGATTTAGATAGAGCACTGATTAGTCAAAATTCTGGGAACTGGTCAGTCACAAAATTATTGAGCGCACTTCCTTCGTCTTTGCTTCGATCAGTAAAGGTATCTACTGAAATCGGAATACTGATATTATACTCATAATATATCAGCTCTCAGAATTTTCATAACACCCAAAATTTCGACTTTCGACGAATAAGCATGAATTGTCGATAAGCCCTTGGTTAATAAAACGTTTACAACTTTTTCTACAGATGAATGACCAAATGACTTCACTGGCTATTTGAAACAATTTGGACGAAAACCAATTTCAGGAAGCTTTGGAGCTTTATTCCTGCTCCAAATCTAATTCCTAATTTTTTTTCCTAAAGTGAAGATAAAATTCTACGGAAACCCGTTCAAATCCAGATAAAAGATCAGTTGGTGCGGGAAAGGCTAAGTTAAAAATCAGCACCCGAGTATTCTTACCCATCAAATGATGATGCTGTGGCGGCCTAGGACAGTGCTCGTCGAGGAGACGTACGATGTCATCGTGCATCCTCTCCTGAGCAACGTCCCGTGGTAGTCTGTCCATGTGATCTGTGATCTCTCTGTTCGCCATCGCATCCAACAGTGCTTTACAAGCACCGTATGAACCTTCTCGAGCTCCGAGGAAAAGTGGTGTTTCATCCTAAAATGTAATTAATATATTTTGTTATAAAATGTCAGATGAACCATTGATTTTGAAAGAGCCGCCCCTTTTATTCTAGGAGATGAACACGGATGGAAAGGGGATTAAAATAATTACTTCTTCCATCCTTAAAATAAATCAGAAGATTTCAAAGTTTTCTTGGAGAGAATTGCTAGCCAAAGTAGACTAAATTGCCTAAATGGAATTTTATAGTATGTAAGACATGAGACGTGGCTATGGCAATAGGTAATTTAGTATTACATAAGACAGACTATGTTACCAACTTTGATCAAATGTGAACTAATATGACCTTAATTTGACCGAAAACTTCCGTAAGGCCTACTAGAGTAGAACAATGAATTCCATATGTACCTTATCATCTTGCGCATCCCTATTTGCACCATGAACCAGAAGAACGTTCACAGCATCCACATTGTTGACAGCTGCGGCCCAATGTAACGCGGTTTTACCGCTATTGTCCGCTGCATTGATATCTGCATCTGCGTTTATTAGGTCCTCTACCATGCCTTCAATTGCTAGTCTGTGAAAATATTTTGATGTTTAGATTCTAACTTCTTTAAACCTAAAGAAATATCTCGCAGGGAATATTGTAGTAATATATATATTGTAGTACTCTATGAAAGTAGCATACCTACTACAAAATTTTATTTATCAGATGAAATGAGTAACAACTAACAATATTTTAAAGGAAATCCGAAAGCTTTTATCAGATAGCTCAACAGTTGAAGAGCGGACTGAATTCCGAAAGGTCAGCGGTTCAAACCCCACCCACTATTGTCATACCCACTCCTGGCACAAGCTTTACGCTTAATTGGAGGGGAAAGGGGTGTATTAGTCATGATTAGCATGGCTAATGTTCTTTGTGAAAAAAAATATTCATTCTTAACTAAACAATATTGAAAAAGGGAACACAATAATTATTATTTATTATTATCTCCACTATACATGTTGTGTCAGTGTGTAAAAGAGCCTGGCAACAATTGCTTCTAGGGCACGTTGCGTCCATCCTGTATCTCTAAGTCATAATTACCTGGCAGCCAATATAAGTGGTGTTGTTCCATCATGCATCCTAGCGTTGAGATTGGTGGCCCTATTCCGTAGAAGAATCTGGAAGACCCCCATAGCGTCCGCCGCGACGGCAGAGTGTAACGGAGTTCTTCCTGTGTTGTCTTGTGAGTTTGCATCCGCGCCCGCATCCAATAGACGCTTAGCTGCATCGGCACGTGCATATCTGGAGAAAAAAGAAATATTGTTCACTTTTCACGTTATTATTTGGACGGGAATGAAATTTATCAATCCAGTACGATAAATTACGTAGAATCTTAATAAAGAAGGATGAGTTTATAAAGATGAAAATGTGGTAAGGGCTATTTTATTATCAATGTGTTTTATTTAATTTCGTTCTAATAGAATCAAAGCTAATTAGTAGTAATAGTTCTGCTCAGATTGATCGATGCGTTATTCCGTTCGTATTCCTTAGTTCTCCTTTTTGCTTTACCAAATCTAAATCATTCTACAAAACTAAATCTCCATCCAATGTCCATCGGCTATCATAGTATCTATTCAGCTGACATTGAAAGACTTTATAGAGCTACATGATACATAAACTAAAAACAATGCTACTAAAGTTAATTTCTTGATTATTATTCACTAAAAAATATTGAATTGCCACTTACCTAGCAGCAAGATGCAAACTAGTCTCCCCAGTCTTATCCATAGCAGCATTGAGTTGTGCACCCTGTGCTACCAATTCTGATATGATATGTGCAGTCTGTTCATCCTCTACGTCGGACCCAGTGTCCAAGCCTCCGCCTCTAATAGCCGCCACCATCAACGGCGTCATCCCGAGCGGACCTCTGGCGTTTACGTCAACGTGACCATCGTGCTGAGGGAAAAACGATTTAGGAACAATTAAAAATTATTTTATACAATACTGTATTTCCAAAATTAAAACAATTTTGTGACAAAAATAATTAAACTAGCTAATGCCAAATACAACTTGCGATTACTATGTTAGAAACATTTACGCAAGTGTCAACAACAACTGACAAAGTTTAGACTCATTACGATGGTTGATACGCAATCGCATATACTGAGGTAGTTCGTGGACGAACGAACACACAGACATTAATTTTGGTGTACGTTAAATTTAGATTCAACGATGTACTTTATTTATGCCGCATCGACTAAAAATCTATCAATAGATATGTAAAAAAAGATTAGTTGAAAATACTCACAATTGCAGGTGGCGTCATTATGCTAGGTGGAACTCTGATATCCGCGGCATCCAAGTGCTGCTGTGTCCAAACCCTTGGTTCGTGACCAGCTTCTTCATAATCCGTGATCGCTGTGTGATCAGAAGCATAGCCCCCTGGTGCCCCATTAGAATCCCCTGGTCCTCGAGCTCTCTTAGCTCTCGGGGGAGCAGCTCCATCGTCTTCTTCGTCAGACCAATGCGGAGGACCCATATGGCCACCGTTAATATCAACGTCAATACATCCAATGGAGCCCTTGTTCAAATTCCGCATTTCCTGACCATCTGGTCCCCTACGTCGTGAACGGCGTCGCGTCGACGAATTGTTGCGTATAAACCCTTCCGGGAACCAAGTGATCCCCGCAGCACGTTTTCTCTGAGCCGTAACAAGAACTCCGATTAGAAGACCCGCCAGAAGAACGAGAATGACTCCGATAAAGACATATTTGGAGTTGGTAGCACCTTCTCCAGGTTCATCAGGCTGATGAATGACACCCTTAACTTGAAAAATAGGAAAGTCCGGTGATAAGGAGTGCTTTGACGCTGTTGCTGCTAAGAAATCTGCCGCTTCGCTAGCCGAAAAGAAGCATTCAGAGCCAGACATCGTGGTACACTTTCTGTTGTCAATTTCCAAGTAAACTTGTACTCCTGATTGTGCTCTTTCCGTGTATACTATATGGTGTTTCTTTCCGAATTCAGTGTCTTGAAGACCAACATCGGTCGATCCCTTCCATGGGAACACCATATCATTACCCAGATGGTCTTTCTTTATGAGCACGGTTGTCCGTAACTGATGGCCCAAATCTCGTAAGAAAGCAACGGAGTTTTCCTTGAACGTTCTCATATCCATGAGTAAGATTACAGACATCGCACCTTCTGCTAGATCAGGAGGTTCGTTTTCACAATCGAGACCGTCCCAGTTACACTCGGCATTGTTACATCCATAGTCACAATGGCCGTTAGCGTAGTGCTTTTGGCAGTAAGCGTCGTATACGGGGTTACATTTTTGCAAAGATTTCTCGCAGTCTCTTCCATCGAATAAACAAGCTTGCGTATTACAGACTTCGTTACACTCCCCGTTCATGAACACTTCCCAGCATTTTATCGGGGCCGTACAGTTCGCCCATGGGTTAATACCGAGAGAGCAATCGTTTCCATCGAATTCGCAGGCAAAAGTGTTACATTCTTCATCACAGTGGTGATCACCTTGTTTTTCTTTGCAGCCTAATTTAACACATTGTTCTCTTTGGAAAGCCAAGTCCAATTCTTGAAGAGTTAGAACTGGGTTATTACCGTATACTCCTGAAATGGGACTCCCATAGCCACCTCTCGAATGAGGGTCGTGTATATCACAATTTTTACCGGTCCACTGTCTGGGACAATAGCAGAGGTAGTCTCCAGGCTTGTCTATACATCGAGCTTTGGGGTGCTTACAAGGGCCCGTAAGGCACTCGTTCATGGAATCGATTTCGCAATTAACACCAGACAAGCCTGACGGGCAATTGCAGACGTAGTCCCCATTTTCCATTGTCCTGCAATAGCCTCCATTCTGGCACGGATTTGAGTCACAAGCATAGCCTGAATATTCACAATTCTTGCCGTAAAAACCATCATTGCATAGACACTCATGTCCACCTTGGATCGCTGTGCAGATGCCGCCGTTTTGACACGGCGAGTTTGCACAGAAATTGACCTTAGCATCGCAATGCCTGCCCATGAACCCAGGTTTACAATTACAGTGATAATCGTTAATTAGTTGCACGCAATCTTGTGTGCCAGGATTCGAGCATGGATTCGATAGACACTCGTTAATATCGCCTTCACAGCGTGGACCTACGAAACCCGCAGGACATTTGCATTCGAAGCCACCGACTTTGTCGATGCATGATCCATTGTTGTGACAAGCGTCTTGTTTGCAATCGTTAACGTTGATTTCGCAAATTTTACCCAAAGTTCCGAAAGGGCATGAGCAAGAGAAGTTGTTGATGAGATCGTGGCATGTTCCTCCATTCTGACAGGGGTTGGGAAGGCAGTCGTTCACGTTCAATTCACAGTTCTGTCCTTGAAAACCTTTGGCGCACTGACACTGATAGGTTCCGACTAGATCTTTGCAAACTGCTCCGTTCTGGCATGGAGCGGAGTCGCATTCGTTGATTTCCTTCTGGCAGTAAGATCCTGTGTACCCGTCAAGGCAGTGGCAGCGATGGGAGTTGCCGATGTCTTCACATGAACCATTGTTGCATAGCTGTTTTAGTTTCACTCCTGTTGACAAACAACGTTTGTTTAGAACAAATATAATAACTGAAACACCAATTTTATTGGTTTCTTTAAGATAAGAAAATATTTGTTTGTGTTATGAGATCCTTTACCTTTCCGAATGCTAGCGTCTTTACAGGAGACCATTTCAACATCGCAGAGCTTGCCGGACCAGCCGGGTGCGCAGGCGCAAGTGTATTGCGGACCTTTTTGGGAACACGTCGCACCATTTTCACATGGATTGTTTTCACACCTAGAGACAAAATTAAAAGATTTTTAAAATAAACTAAATTAACAGGCTGAATCTAATGCTATTCTTGCCCGCAAGGAGCATTATGAAAGAGATAGAAATATAATACCTACATAGATTTGCCATATTAGTTTAGAAAAAGTGCACAACTGAATTAGCTGCAGTATCTTATAGGATTTTACAGCTCATGTGCTTAGTTTATTTTTACACCAGTGTAGTATTTTTACACCTAAGTTATTAATATTCGGCGTTAGAAAAGCTGCCATAGGAGGACATCCTTCTGCAAAGATCCTGTCAGAGGTATTTTTGAACACCTTCCTATACTCACAATGTCGAGTGGAAGGTATACGTCCACGTGGTCGTTCCCCCACAACAAGAGGAACTAATACATTTGTCTTTGTATACACAATACCAGCAGAAGCCGCTGGAGGGAGGAAGACAATTATAACTCGGTTGCGCTAAGTTTGCACCTCGCTGGAATGCGGCACCTCTCCCACTTACCCGCTCACCTCCCCGCGGTCGTCTTGTCGCGTCAGTACGGTTCGCATACCTAACGTCAGTGTGACGTAATCGAGCGAGGTGCAAACTTAGCTTGACCGAGTAGTACGACATCTGAGTGACCAGTGAACGTAAAGAAGAGGATTTGTTCAATAGTTTACCAGTCCACGAAGTCTTCGCAGTGCTTGCCAGTGTACCCGTAGGGGCAGTGGCAGGTGTAGTGCGTGACGTGGTCGTGGCAGGTCGCGCCGTTGTCGCAGGGAGAACTGTCGCACATGTTTATACGGAACTGGCAATTGGAGCCCGTGTACCTGTGGACAAAATATTACGTAGATTAAAATATCGAGACAGGAAAATATGCTAATCTAGGGTATAATTTATCTCCATTCCAAATTTCAGCCAAATCCGTCCAGTAGTTTTTGCGTGAAGGAGTAACAAACATACACACATACATACACACTTTCCGTCTTTATAATGTTAGTGTGAAGTGTGATTTCAAAATCGGGAAGTTCAAATGCCACGTACTGGAATATTCAAATCATAGGATTATCAAACTAACCCAGGAGGACAGGAGAAGTTGTATGAGTTGATACTATGCAAGTACATGTTGGTCTTTCAGTTGAAGCCTGAGAAATCCAGCAGGTGTGATATGCCACGTACTGAGAATATACTATTCCATCATAGGAACACCAACTTACCCAGGAGGACATGAGCAGTTGTATGAGTTGATGCCGTCTATGCAGGTCCCGCCGTTCATACAGCTGGACTCCGTGCAGTCTTCATCGTTGGTCTGACAGTCGATGCCCGAGAAACCCAGCCGGCAAGTGCAGGTGTAAGATGCCACGTACTGGAATAAATAAAATATTTTGAAACTATGTCGAAAAAGATGATACGATTACTCATTGACGATAATATGACCGATTTTTTTTTATTTCCAAAGTAATGCACGATCAAAAATTTTAATTTCATAATTTGTAAATTAAAACAGCAATTAAAATATCAATGATGCAACAATTTGAAGTTGAAGTGTTTACCTAAATCGCCCTCTTCTAGCGCAGAACTTTTCATTTCAAAAATCTAAAATCTAAACTATACCTGGTTGCAAGTAGCGCCGTTCATACAAGGGCCGGACTGGCACTCGTCGATGTCCACCTCGCAGTGCTTGCCCTCGAAGCCGCTTGCGCACACGCAGTTGTAATCTCCGATACTGTCCAGACACGTTGCGCCGTTTTGACAGGGGACTGCAAAAATTAAGTTAATTAATTAAATTAAGATACATTTTGATCGATCGAGATCGAGAATAAAAAGCAAGAGTTTCCTAATTTTTTTTATCTGAATGATTGGATTAAATGCTTGTGTGTAAAAACAATCCTTTTACCAATGACTGTCTGCAGCTGCACCACCCCTGCTTTGTTCAATTACTATTTCCAAATATCCTCTTTATATAAGAGTCCATGTTATAGAGAACCTACACGCAAAAGGATTTGCTAAAGCTTTCTTGTAAGTAGTTGTGTAACTCACACGAGGCGCAGTCGTCAGTGTTGATGGCGCAGTCCTTGCCCTCGTACCCGCGCGCACACAGACACGCGTAGGATCCCTCGGTGTTGATGCACGTGGCCTCGTTGTGGCACGGCGCAGAGACCGTGCACTCGTCTACGTCTCGCTCGCACAGCGCACCCGTCCAGCCCACGGGGCACTGGCACGTGAATTCCGCGTATGATGCCTCTGCGATACAGCGGCCTCCGTGGCGACACCTAGAAGATGAAAGTTAGATAAATAAAATTTGGCGCTCGCTTCGCTTACATTGATAATAATCATAGGTTTGACATAACGAACATATTTGCGTGTCTTTCAAGCCAGCTACACGTAGCAATACAAAAATCTCATTTTATCCGTCAAATTCCGGACTTGCTGTATTCGCTTCATTAGTCAGTTAACCTTACAACAATTTTAAATGTAAAATACTTGAAGCTTGCTTCGCTCGCAATTACTTTATAATATTGTTAACTTGTTGAAAAAAAGAACTGGCTGTATAGTGAATTTCTTACTGGTTGGGTAAACAAGGATCGAGTGTGTTCTCGCAATTGCGGCCGGAGTGTGGAGGAGAGCAGACGCAGCGGTACCCGTTGACTAGATCGATGCAGGAGCCGCCGTGTAAGCACGGGTTGCCAGCGCAGTCATCGATGTTGGTTTCACAGTTCACACCTAAAGTAAAAAACGAAATTATAATTTCTGGTTTGCTCTGGTCCGATCCGGTCCGAGCTTGTTAATTGAGTCTATTTGTCGTTTGTCCTGTCGTTTGCTCAATTTAGTCCAGTCAGGTCCAATCCGGTTCAGTCAGTCAAGAAAGAAAGAAGAAGTCAACTAAAATCCCAACAAAAACATTTCATGTAAAGGTTGCCAAGACTCACAAGTTCATTATGTTTTCACCGTTAAAAAGTTATGAGATCTCTAGTAGAGCCAAGCCCCTAGCTGAGCTTAGATTTGTGCTGGCCATGGGAGCTATCCCAAGTCCAAAGTATATATATAGCTCGTAAGTGCTCTTGACTATATCACATTTATATCAATAAATAACAAATAACTCTACTTACAAGCTCTGATTCTACAAACCCTACATCTTGGTAAAAAAAAGTACGGCTTGGCGAGGATGAAAAGCTAAGTAACTAACCAGTGAATCCCAGAACGCAGTCGCACTTGTAAGCGTTGAGGCGGTCGTGACACGTGCCGCCATGTTGGCACGGGTTGGAACTGCACTCGTCGATGTCCCGTTCACAGCGCTGACCTAAATAACAGATAATGATATCTTTAGTAGGAAACTGCGGTTTTCACTTCCGTGCGTGGGCAAACTTTTTTACCTACCTACTGAAATAAATAAATATTTCTATATTTAATATCATTTTATTTTTATCGTCCTTATATTAAAAACAGGACATCCTCATTCATGAAACTAACTGAAGTGCCCCAGCTTCGCTTGGAATTCCTGAAAATCCTTTAACTGTAGTTTTTAGTGGAAACGTATACAGAATCTTGAGTTTCAGGACCCAGGTTTTTGAACAGTATGTTAGTATGATATCAACTTATTCTTGTAAAATAATATGTACGGATGATTTCGATTGTTTTGAGAATAAATTCGTTTTAGCTACCTAAAATACTTGTGACAGATACTAGGTATACCTACTCTAACTATTGTGAGAAAAATCTATATCTGGCGCTATTTTGCAAAACAAAAGCTATACCTCCGTATCCTGGAAGACAGTGGCAGATGAACTGGTTGACTCCGTCCTCACAGGTGCCGCCATTGATGCAGGGATTCGAAGCACATTCGTTAACGTCAGAAAGGCATCTGTAAAAATGGATAAACTTTAAATATAGGTAGCTAATACGGACTGTACCCACGTGGTTAGTCGAGCGTTACAGCGTGGATATATTTTGTTGTATGAGTACAGAATATTCTACCGTGTGCTTTGATTTTATAATATGAGACAAGTATTATTAAGAGATAAGGGTGTATGCGACAGGAAGAGAGGCGTTTATTAAACCTTAGACCCTCCAAAAGCTGTGCGAGCTGAATTACACTTTATTGCGTAGTAACAAGAGTCGTTTTTTATTTAAACGTCTTTGCGTAGTGATCTTTCTGTACTAAGGAAGGTAAGTATTATTAACTACTACATATTATATGGTGGTAGTAAGGTCCACTTTGTACATACCTCGCATCGTAGTATCCTCGTGGACATTCGCAGCGGAAGCCGTTGATGCGGTCGATGCACTTGCCGCCATTGGCGCAGGGGTTGGACAAACATTCGTTGATGTTGGTCTCGCAATGCTGTCCCGTGAAGCCAGGGATGCACTCGCACGTATACCTGGGATACATTTGGTCCAATTACAGCAACGTTAAATGGAAACACCAACACAAATATTTGAACAAACGCACACACAATAAATAGCTATTTTTCTGTAAAACAAAAGTATAAAATAATGAAATATTTTCCAAATAGTTCAGCTATGTATATTGGAAGAAAAATGGCCACTAGGCACAATGTTTTACTATTCATTTTGTACCTAAATAAAGTCCTACGGATTGTATAAGTACCTAAGTACTTAATCACGACTATAATAATGTAGGAAATAACATGCTGTGTTTTATCAAAATATAAAAATATCTTTATTAGATTTCTGGTATTACGAATACTAAGTGATTTCTGTCATGCATAACAGTTCTCGGCTGATTTTATAATTTTTTGTGCAGATTATTTTTATCTCTATAAAATTTGAAAAGCATCACAAACATAAATACCGTAGAGTCTCCTAACTTCAACTTATATGCCTAACATCGGCTAAAATTTAAAAAATTCAATATTTTTTTTCCTTTTATGGAAACACTAATTGTAGTGATTTGGGAAGTATACATATTTAATCATGGCACCATTGCAATGTCATTTGTCAAAATATTGATGGCCATTTTGTCACAATCGTGAGTATCTTCGGATCACGCACACGCTTCTTTTTTACCGACCCCGAAAATTTGTGTCATTACTCAATACTGCTTGGAGGTAAGTTTTTTAAATCTTTACTACAGTTTACTCATATAATCTATTACCAAAATTAAAAAAATCATTCAGATATGTTCGTTAACTACAGAAATATTAGGGCAGACAATGTTAGGATACAATCTGTAATGTGATGTTTTTCTAACTTCGTCTGCCCTTAGGGTCGTCAAAATTAAAATAAGAACTTTTTTTTTGTACTATACTTATATGAAAAAGTCTGGTCTGTATTTTTTCTTACTCTATACCCTCTATTCCTATTTAAAACTGTTATGTATCTGAATAAGTACCAAAACGTAGATATATTGTATAAATAACTATATATTTCCTACATAACAAAATGTAAAGTAAGTTGATAAAAGAGTTGATTTCTGGCGCATTTAAGGTGTTTTAAATTAATGTTTGATAATAAAAGGTTTCTTTAAATATAAAGTTACTAGGTTTTTCCTGTGGCGCTGCCTGCATGAATGTTGTTTTTTTTATTGATTCTGCATGAACCATGGCTTTTTCACGATGAAAAGTAGCCTGTGTATTAAGTCAGGGTATAATTTATTTCCATTTCTAATTTCAGCCAAATAGGATAAACAGTTGAGACTTGTGATGTAGGAGAACTCCTGAAGGAGGATATTTTATCCTGAAATCCACGGTTTCCGCGGGATTTATGATAAACCAAAGTTCACGCGAGCGAAGCCGCGGGCAAAACCTAGAAATTTTATAAGAAAAAACTTTTATTAACAGACATGCGCCAACTAAAAGTGCTAGAAATGAATATTTGAAGAAAATTAACAATTACAAAATATACCACTATAAATTTATATTTGCAATAGTCGATTACCTATTTTAATTTTATTTACAGGTAATCCAAAAACTCTAGACATGAATCGAGAATTCGTAAAAAAGAAAAAACGATCATATACAGTTGCTTACAGCCTGGACATGTTGGATTTAGCATTAGAATGCCTAAGAAAAAGACAGTTTTACGATTACTACGATTAAAGTGTTTAATTCATTCATCATATTTCATTTTTATTTACGATACCTTTGTGCCACCCCTGAATTTAAGAACGATTTTGGACAAAGTACGCCCTAACTTCGTCTACCTAAATAAAAGTATAAAATATATAAAATTAAAAGGCATTAAGATAGTGTATTTGGACTTTTGAATAATTTTATATTATTTATATTTTTTTGATAAAATTGGCATTATGTTTAAAATAAATTTCCTATGCATAGATGAAGTTTGGAATTTCACCTTAACTTCGTCTATTTTTTTAACGGTCATTAGCTTGCCTAAACTGTAAACAGTAGGTACACTTTCATACACACATAAAAAGAACTATTACCATTGGACGATGTTTGTCAGACTTATCAGATTTTTTTACATCCGATTGGCGGAAAATTTGAAAAAACGGTCAAAAGCAGACGAAGTTAGGGAACTCTACGGTACTTAGTAGGTAAGTACATGCTATAATCATAAAATCAACTTACTCAAAATAATTGTTGCTGCATGTAAAAGAAAAACAAAGCATGTTAATTTTTAACAAAATTTGATACGATAGCAATAAGTACTAAGAGTTAGAGCACGTTTCTTCTGAAGCGGAGCAGAGCAGAGACTTGCGGAATAGACCAATCAGGTCTCCACCACTCATCTTCAGTAAAAATGCAACCTTATACGGATTAAAAATGACTGATCTACTCGTATTACCATAAAATAAGGGTACCACTGAAGCAAAGCTCAGAGGAGACGTCAGGGGATTACGACCAATCACATTATTGAGAGATGACGTGATAGAATTATCCCATCATCTGCAAATAGCCTGATTGGTCTATTGCACACGTCTTGCTGTACTTTGCCTCAGAGAAAACACCCGAGGATCACCCATTTAGTACGTACGTGTGCGTGTTGTGCGTACGAGTGTGTTTCTAACACGCGTGCAAACGTTGGTAGGTACTTCGTTACTGCGTTTGTGTGTATTCGCGCACACACGTCTTCGAACAAAAAAGTCTCTCTAGTTCAACGGTTGAACTAATCAGTTGAACTAATGGGAACGAGCACTTAGAACAACGTGAGACTCATCCGCACACTTAAACCCTATCCAACATTATGTAGGCATGCACGATTAGAGCCACGTGCCTACTAAAATGGGTGGAGTTTTTATTAGAAAGGTTATTCATACCTGTTGATGCCATCGATGCAAGTGGCTCCGTTTCTGCACGGGTTTGAGTAGCATTCGTTGACATTGATCTCGCAGTTTCTTCCCGAAGTGCCCGGTTTACATCGACACTGGTAACCATCGATCAGATCTTCGCAATGTCCTGCGAAAGCCAGATTTATCGATTAAACTTATCAAACTTTCTATCATCACACTTTGCAACCATCTAATCACAGTCCTTTATAAAAAAAAACAAAGGTTTCAAGGGGGATGTTCCCGATGTCTTAATTTTACCGTTGTTTATATGCAACTTCTAGCCCATATACCAATTTTCAATCTTCTAGGACTTCAAGAAGTACCCCAGAGGTTTTGATAATTATTATCAATGAGTCCATCACGAAATTGACGTTGTTCACCATCATCATTATCATCATCATGAACGACCCATCATCGGCTCACTACAAAGCACGGGTCTAATTTTAGAGTGAGAAGGTTTTTGGCCATAGTTTACCAAGCTGGTCAAATGTGGCTGCTCAAATTGCCAGACTTTCCACACTTTTGAAAACATTATGAAGAACACTCAGCTATGCAGGTTTCACCACGATGTTTTCTTTCGCGGTTAAAGCAAGGGATATTTAATTACGTCTTGGCGGGGGCACTGCCGTGCCCCTAGGTGTAACTGTTACGAACCTCCGAATTGACAGGGATTGGATTCGCACTCGTTGATCTGCGTTTGACAGACTCGGCCGGTGTAGCCAGGGTGACAGTTGCAAGTGAAGCTGTTGTCGCCATCGATGCATTCGCCTCGGTGGCACGGCGCCGACAGACAGTCGTTGATGTTGGTCTCACAGGACATTCCTGTGAATGCATCATTGAAATTTTTTATAAATACACTAGCTGATGCTCATGACTTTGTCCACATGGATTCAATTTTATCAAAATCCCGTGTTTTCTGGGATAAAAGTAACCTATATGTTACTCCAGGGTATAATCTATCTCGATTCCAAATCCATCCAGTATTTTTTGCGTTGAAAGAGTAACAAACATACACACATACACATACAAACTTTCGCCTTTATAATATTAGTGTGATTTTAACTTGTAATAAAATTTCAGCCACCCTTTTAGTTATCGAACTGAATCCAAGAATCCAAGACCATCTACTTGTCCCTATGATTGGAATTTATGTTGTTTGGGAAAAGCAAAATACGTATGAAAATATTAATGGATGCAATGGATTAAATGAAGCAAGATAAACGGGACATAGGTATCCGCAAGAAATATTATAATTCTTTACACCTTGACTTCTTATCAGATTTCAACAAAATGCCACAAAACCAAATAAACTTTCTGGAGAAGGTTAAACAATTGGTGTCCAAGCAAAACAAAGGATTTCTACGAGGTTCTTGGAAAACCTAATGCCACGCGGGTGAAATCACAAATTGTATTCATTAATGACTAACGAAACCAATAAGTTAACCAATTTATTTGTCATACTTTAGAGGAGTAAGAAATTATTAAACTCTTGTGAGGCAACGGTAACTTACCGGTATAACCCGGAGGACATTCGCAGGTGTAACCAGCGATGGAATCGTGACAAGTGCCTCCGTTTCGACAGGGACTCGATGCGCAGTCGTCGATGTTCACTTGGCATCGGGCGCCAGAGAATCTGTAAAAATAAGCGTTAAAATTTATCATGGAACCACAGAACCAATGGAATCAACGCGTAAAAAACTTTCAGACATGTGAAAAATTCAGTGGTGTAAAGATAGAAAATCCCAAGCAAGAGCAGCTAAAGAACCCTACTGAACTTTAACGTCAGTTGGTTCCAGAAGATTGAATTACTTTTGAAAGCGATTTTTAACTTAGACGTAGTGATTGTGCTGTTCATTTATGAGCGGCATCTCCAAATAGCATTTCATCGACACAGTCGTTAAACTGAAAATTTTCCATGTAGGAGAAATTAGAAGTTCGAATTACTTTAAGTGCCCAACGTTTTTCTTAAGCTTTTATTAGCTTTGCGTGGTTTTTCGTTGCCTCAAAAGGATAAAAGGAATCCTTATAGGATCACTTCGTTGTCTGTCTGTCTGTCAAGAAACCTAGAGGGTACTTCCTGTTGACCAACGCATGTAAGTAGTTATACATATGAAAACAGTTTACAAACTTACCCAATAACACAGGTGCATTTGAAGGCGTTGATCATATCGTGGCAAACACCACCGTTCAAGCAGGGATTGTTGGCGCATTCATCAATTTCCACTTCACACTGTGTCCCCGTGAAACCTGAAAACAAAATAATAATGAATTTCAATATGAGGAATCGTTTTTGTATATAACTCCATCGAATCTGCAATAATAGAAGAAGAAACATGGTTGAAATACAGAGAATATAATATAGTAAAATTGGGTTTTTGTCGCTTGGTATATCTTAATAAAACTATATTTGTATTATTTATGAACTCAGAATTTTTTCTCTTTCATTTCAAGGATACCTCCACTTTTTTGGATTGTGTGATTTTTTTTATATAAAACGCAGCCTATGCTACCCGAACTATAACAACGAATCAAAGGACACCTCATTAATCAAAATCGGCCCAGTAGTTTAATTAATCACTACGGTGGAACATGCACATACATACAAATTACAAACATAGACTGCTAAAATCATAACCCTTCCTTTTGGCTTCGCCGTAGTCGGTAATAAAATGACTGCAATGGAAATTAGTTTCGCAAGAAACCTAGATAATTTTCTTAAACCAAGATTGTGGTTAGCTAATGTAAACAAAACTAAATTAGCTGCACTAATAACTGTACATTATGAAATAGACATCTTAAATTTGTTTAGTCTGAAAGTGTAGTCGAAGCGGACGAAGTCAGGCGCATAAACTAGTAATATATAATGAAGAACCAACCACTAAATCTTGATCCAGCAAAAGTAAAACGAATGAACGTAATGGACGTTCCTTGCATAAAAGTTAAACAAATGAGAGATGTACCAACGAAGCATAATTAAAATGACAACGCTGAACAATCTGTGTCCTCGTAAACCGTAAACTGTATAAGCGATGCGCGCAACAATGTTAGTTTTCTCGGAAGGTACAAGTGGTATGTCAGCTGCTGCAGAATAAGGCTACACATGGGACCAACTTCCACTCCAACTTGTGGTAAAATTTAGTGAACAATAATCATACAAACTTCAAGTAAGCTTTTGAAATTACTGCGCGTTTGATTAGTCACAAAAACCTTAAATCAATTGTATGTATTAGAAATTGACGGCGATCACAACGAATCGAAACAAGTCAAAGTGATATAAGTAGATGAAGAACCAAGTCCACACACACACAGTCCCAAAAACAAGAACGAGAAGAAGAACTACAAGTAATTTTTTTGGATTCCTGTGTTTCTGAATACTCAAAGAAATCTTCAATCTGGTTCGGTAAATTCACCTAACTTGGACATTAACTAAAGTGGAAGGCCCTGAAGATTGCCAGTAAGTTAGATCCCTTACCGGCATCAAAAAGGCGGGGATGCCAACTTTCTCCAACCAGATGGTGACTAATTCAGACACGAGCCTGAAGTTTATTTCCATAAATAATGTCATGAACAATAACATTTATTCCTGTAGTTTATTAACGTTATCATGATTCCAGTCTGAATTAATATTTTTGTTGGGACGAAGTTGAGGCTGGAAATTGGTCCCGTATGTAGAACCTTATAGTCGCACTAGCTTAATTAGAATGTCGAAGTGAATGTAAAAGGGACGTTCGTCGAATCGGAATGGACTATGGCCATACTGACGAAGATGGGTATGTTTTCTGCCCCGTTTTAGTACATGTAAATTTAACGAACTCTGCCAATACAAGAACTTGCTTCAATCGAGTTCCTTTGCAAACAAGAGATCTCGGTATTGATTTTCAGTTCAGAGTAAAGGCTCTCTAAATTGACCTAGAATTTAAGAAACTATGTTATCTGAATTGGCTAAGGATTCTGCTAGGATATTTCAAATATAGGAATCTAACTACATTGCAACGTACCTATTTAGTTATTGCTTAGCTACTGTTCAATGGGATAGAAATACCGCAAAGCGAATTGTTGTTCAGCTTCAGGGATAAAAAGTAACCTATGTCCGTCTCCTATCTATATCAAATAGATGATGTCCAAGACATCATCCACATGGGTTAAGATTTTTTTAAATCTCGTGGGAACTCTTTGTTGTTCCGGGACAAAAAGTAGCTTAAGTCCTTTCCTGGGATGTAAGCTAACTCTCTACAAAATTTTGTCAAAGTCGGTTACATGGATGGACCGTGAAAATGTAACAAACAGATAGACACGCTTTCACCATTATAACATTCGTCTGGATATAGGACGAAGGAAATAGTTCAATAAAACGAAATAACATTACAATATCGAGTATTTCGTAATCCCAGTCGGATTACAAGGGAAACCTTTTACCCCATTATCCAGCCCATTATAGTTTAAACAACAATAAACAATTCAAATTCCAATTTTCAGAGCAATAAAATGTTATGCAAGCATTTGTATAGCTGACATGCCCTATTGAGCCTTTATCGTATCTACCAAAATGGTAGTTAGGGAGGGGAGGACACGCCCAATGCGCGAGCGCATATCGCGAGTTGACCCATGGGTTAAGACATAAGATATCCATGAAACAAGTTTTTTTTTTGCTAGAATAAAAATATTAGCAATGCTAATCATGTCTAATACTTCCTTTTCCCCTCGAATTAAGTGTAAAGCTTGTGCCAGGAGTGGGTACGACAATTATAGTGCAACGAGTGAGGTTTGAACCGCCGACCTTTCGGAATTCAGTCCGCTCCTCAACCGTTGAGCTATCGAGGCTCTAAAGGATAAAAAGCATTGTATGTATACACTATGTAACTCACACAACAAGAAAGGAACTCACAAATATTTCTGAATTTCTATCATATGATGAATAGAATAAAACAGAAAACTTTTCATTCAAATAAATTGTTACAAGGCGCTTTCGATCTGTCTGTCGATAGTGGTGTGTTTACTTTCTCGCTTGCACCATCCTGCATTTTTATGAATTTTAGCAAGGGTCAAGTACCATTGCTATTTTATCACATTATAATAAAAATAAATCTGCCACTTTCACATTGCGGTAATTTATAGAACTTGGCTTCGACACACGACCCTGTGTCTTGATTGTTGTAATTGGCTGAATAACTATTCTTGATACAACCGGAGCTAAGCCAATCAGAGGCGATTACGATCGTAACACTGAAGCAGAACTTTGGGAATGAATATACTCGTATATTTTTTCGCTGCCGTTTTTAAGTTGTACCACACGCAATCGTCACGATTTCGGATCACAAGCCGCAATAAGAATGTCCGGCGCGGGCGCAGCTAATGTAGGTTTATGCGCATATTTGAATGTATAAACTCTTTTTAATAAGTATATATAGAGTTGATTTTTAAACAGCTGCATTTCGAGGACTCATCATAAGTATCATCTTAAATTAAACTCTAATTCGTCCAAGATTTGATATGATGATGATATCATATCAAATCTTGGACGAATTAGAGTTTAATTTAATTTAAGGGTTCCGTTTTTTCTTTTGGGGTACGGAACCCTAAAAACACCGTGGGAGCTCTTTGATTTTCCGGACTAAAAATGAACCTAATCTCCAGGATATAAGCTATCTCTGTGACTTTTATCAAGACAGGTTCAGCTGTTGTACTGTGTAAAATGTAACAGACAGACAGACAGACTGACAGATAACTAGATAGATTTTCGCATTTTTAATATTTTTGTAAAGATGGGTATGGATGTAGACGGTGACTTTCTACGGTTATTTAAAAAAAATACTTTTATCGAGCCCTTGCCAACAAACAACTAACGGTCGCATCTCCCGACAAAAAGCCTCGAGTGCAAAGCCCCAAGGGTTATGTTTTATCCCTCATAAAAAAAAGTATACTGTCGTCATACCGAGCACGTTTGCCCTTATTAGTCCACTTGCCAGACCAGTCTGCGATCACTCATGCGTGAGATAAACGCTATCACCCGACCGCTTTATGTGCACCCGCGGTTTGCTAAGGACGGCCACAGACTAGAGACGGTTTATCATACTTTTAGGTAGTTTTCAGGGTTTCGTACCTCAAAAGGAAAACGGAACCCTTATAGGATCACTTTGTTGTCTGTCTGTCTGTCCGTCTGTCCGTCCGTCCGTCGTGTCTGTCAAGAAAACCTATAGGGTCCTTCCCGTTGACCTAGAGTCATGTGGCAGGTAGGTAGGTCTTATAGCACAAGTAACGGATTACGGAATAAATCCGAAAACTGTGAATTTGTTTTACATTACATAAAAAAAAATTAAAATGTCTTTCAATTTTTAAAGTACGATAACTTTACGAAGTGGGGTATCATTATGAAAGAGCTTTGCCTATATATTCTAGAACAGATTTTTATGCATAATAGTTTTTGATTTATCGTGCAATATGTCGGAAAAAATACCCGAATACAGAACCCTCAGTGCGCGAGTCTGACTCGCTACTACAGAGTTTCCATACGAGCTCTGGTCTGAAAAGAAGATCAAAAAGAAGAAGATCTATTTATTGGTATATATTTTTTGGTATGTGTCCTGCCTAACTTCGTCCTTTGATCAAAGTACCTTTTCAACTTGTCTGTACTATACAGCACTCGAACTTCGATCTTAACCAGACAATTTGAAAAGTTCCTCATCATATTCCACAGTAGATGAGGATTATGGGCTACGCAATTTTTCCGGTTTGTGTCACGAAGGGGACGGTTCCAATGAGTGGTTCCATCCGCATCATTGCGTTGCTGACATGTTTTGTGTACTTGACAGTGCGCTCAGGTTGATATGAGCATGTGGGTATACATTTCATAGCTTAGAGGTTAAATAAAAACAGAGTAATTTTTTGCACTGAGAGTTTGCTTGAGTATCTTGTAAAATAGATAGGAAATCTTTATTGCTCGTCCTTACTATGTCCAATATTATGTTAAGTTTTTAAACTTGCAAAGCATAATATTGTGTGTGAAGTCTGCCAATCCGCACTTGGACAGCGTACACTATGGCCAAACCCCTTCTCATTCTGAGAGGAGACTCGTGCTCTGTAGTGAGTCAGCGATCATGATGTATAAAAGTCTATAATAAACAATAAAGAGCCCTAGTTCCTAGACAATACCAGCTACCTTGGTCGAAGAATGTATGGAAGACATGCCAGTGAACCTAAGATACCTAACCCAATAAATATGCATAGAGCCACGAGCAATAACTAAATACTTCTTTTCTAATACCCCGTATGTCATTAATAAATCTTTAGTTAGGAGGACGTAAATGGTCCTTATTGCATTTTAATAAGGGCCATATTGACGTCCAATCATTTGCTTCCGTGTGCGCGGGAGCTCGCATCGTCATGGGAAATGACCGCCATGGTTGTGTATGGTGAAAAAATTGTTGTTTTAATTGAATTCATCTATTTCGCTGAGCATTTGCACGGTTTGTTAGCACTTAGTGGGTATGATCTAGAAGTAATGGTGACCAGGATGGTAAAATTGTGCAAAGAACTCTTAGCGTAATTTGAAAAAAACCTATGGTATTTTGCAATGGAGATGGAAAAAGCTATTCTCGGAGTTTCTCTTATCAAAAATGAGGAGATCCGTAGAAGAACCAGAGTGACCGACATGTATGGTTGCGAAGCTGAAATAGCAACCCCAAGGTGCTAGAATTGCGCAGCGTTGAAACACCCCCTACCAGGTAGACAAACGACATCAAACGGGTCGCAGGAAGCCGCTGGATTCAGGCGGCGCAAGACCGTGGTGTGTGGAAGTCCCTACAAGAAACCTCTATATCCAGCAGTGGCTATCTGCCAGTTGATAATGACAATGATGGTATTATATCAAACAATGAAGTAGAATTTGATGTGCAATGCATTGTACAATAGTAGTGAAACCCAGTTTAAATCTATTCTCAATGTAGAACAAAACGTTCACACAGCCCGAGCCATCCCTGCGGGCGATGCGTTGCGCCATCCATCTCTTTCCAGCTAATGATAATCATCGAGCTATCACGCTGTCAACCGAGGAGCAAATTGTAACATGGCAGCAGGGACTCTTGCATTACCGTTAGATTCTTTGCTCATTGATTTATTTACAAAGTAATGCTTGCAATGCAAATTTGTCCGGGAAAAATACTGAATTCCTGTAGTTGTTTTCTAATATCTATGCAATTGAATTGCGCCAATATTAAATGATTGCTCGTGAGGCTAATCACATCTGCCCCGAAAATGTCACTGATGCCACGAACAGTGGCATCAGTGACACTTTTCGTGAACTCACGAGCAGTGTATTAGAAAAAAAAGAATCAATACAATACAGGTATTGTGACTAATACTGATAGACAAAATTTCTAAACTGTGAAAAATGACGGGTGTAATCCCTTTCTTAATGTTCCCTGGGAAGAGTACCTGTCAATTTTGTTTAGATTAGAGATTATGTACAACAGAACTATTTATTTTTAAATCGAGTATTTTCTAGAGTAAGGTTAAGTTTGGTGCAACAGTAAACCAATATCGAGGGAAGCCAAGGAACTTATAAAAAAATAGGAATGATACTTACCAGGCATGCATACACATCGAAAGGTGCCAGGGTCGTCGAGGCATGATCCATCGTTTCTGCAGGGGTGGCTCTCGCACTCATTGACGTTGGTCTCGCAACGAGGCCCGGTGAAGCCAACAGAGCAGTTGCAAGCGAAAGAGCCAGGGGTGTTGACGCAGATGCCGTCGTGTTCGCACGGCGAGCCTGGAAAAGAATGAGAATTGTCAGCCCTATTTAAAATTTACTAACCCCGATTTTTCAGACAGGTTATGGTGACGTGGTACCATAACTATTTTAGTTATAAAAAACGACAGTAAACTAAAGATTCAATGAGCTTTGCCTCTATGAATATTAAATATGTGTGGATAGATATATAGGTACTTTTGGAAAAAATCAATACAAGTATGGCCAGTAATCCTATTCTAATAGACCCTTGAAATTTCTTAAAAAATAATGATAGATTAAAAGATTTTAGCATCTAATAGTCATAAGTATCATTCTTTAAAAATTGACTATTCATCTAACTACAATGAGATATTATCACTTCTCACGAAAGAGTCTATCAGATCCAATAAATTAATTACGACTATCATCTACAGTTTGAAAAATTCTCCCTAATTAGCTGTACTATTAGAGAATAGAGTGATAAACGAATTGTTCGGATTCTTATAATTTTAAATATTGGTTTCACAACCAGAATTTTGATACAAAAAGGCTATAGAAGTTTGAGATCAATTTAGATTTAAAATGAGTGTTTAATTAAATTAACTACCATTCATAATTATTTATCAAAGACACTAGAATGTGGTAGGCATCTCAGATGACTAAACTTTTTGTATCAGAACAAACAATATTTCGTTATCTATTAATTATTATCTAGGCAATATGTAGTTAATTTAAATACAATAGCGTGATTTGATTTTTTTTAATATTAATTTATCATATATCCTCTTTACTCTTATTTTTTCCTCGATTGTCTCCTCTTCCCATAGCTGGTCCTTTTTGCGAAAAATAGCAAACATAACATTCAAATCTAATCTAAATAAGCTAGCACTGTTCCACGACTGGGCAACCTTCTTCCAATTTTTCCACAACTCCTGATTCTGTGCTCTTAGGGCCACCCAACTGTTTTATCTAATTTATCAAGCCACCGTCGTCTCGGTCAGCCACACTGAAGTTGATGATAGCGGGCACACACGACCTGCCCAGTCTGCAAGACCAACGTTGGCTACTCGCGCTTTAGAACTTATAGCAGAACTCTTTACACGATCTGCTAGTTTTAGTCCAAGCATGGTGCGTTCATAGCTCTTTGGCAAACCTTGAGCTTAAACTTTTGGGCGTTCATCAGGGACCAAGTCTGAGTACCTTATGTTAGAGTGGGTAGAATGAACACTTCCGTGAGCCTTCAGACATGACAGTAAAATGAGGAAATCCATAAGTCGTCTGTAACAGCAAATGTAAACTTGTTATGCTTACATAATGCTAAGTCGATAACAGAGTTAAACGAAAATGATACAACATTAACTTAAAGAAGGTAATCTGATGGTAAAATAGGTAATCACTGTTACTAATCCATAGATAATAATATGTCATGTTCAATGTTCATATTACATAGCGTACAAAATGCGTGCTTGCTGATGAGTAAGATAGAAGACACAAAATGGACGAGAGTAGAAGAATGTGACCCAAATGCGATAATTGTAAGTCTTCACTGTAGAGGCGTATGTAACGTATCTTCTTCTTTTTTACATATAATATTATCGGATTACCTTGTTCACACTCGTCGATATCCTCAGAGCAGTCAAGGCCCTTGTAGCCAGAAGCACAGGAGCAAGTATAGGATCCGTTGATGGGACTAGTGTCACAGATCGCGTCGGCGTGGCACGGGTTCGAAGTGCAAGCGTCATCCAGATGGCAGAGTAGACCTAGGCAAAAGACGAGTAAATGTAGATTGATCACACTAATATTATAAAGGCGAAAGTTTGTGTGTGTGTGTGTGTGTGTGTGTTTGTTACTCCTTCACGCAAAAACTACTGGACGGTTTGGGCTGAAATTTAGAATGTAGATAGATTACATCCTGGATTAGCACATAGGCTACTTTTTATCCCGGAAAATCAAAGAGTTCCTACGGGATTTTAAAAAAACTACATCCACGCGAACGAAGTCGCGGGCATCAACTAGTAAATAATAAGTCGAAATAAAATGGGAAGTTTGGCGAAGTGCCGAACATATTGACTAAATCAAAAGTGGTACTGTTTCTTGTAAATCAATAGACGAACATACAGGTCAATAGTAAGTATCCAGCTCTACATTATGATTGAGACGAAACTATTAAGGTAAGAATATAAGATAATGTTGAAGAGTAAACTAGTATCTAATTATTCTTCAACAGCAAAGCGTAACTTTCAGAAGTTGTTGAAATAAGATTGGACTCACCAGTCTTCCCAGGCGTACACTTGCAGTAAAACGCCCCAACCCGATCTATACAGGTTGCGCCGTTGAAGCAAGCTGCGCCCGCGCAGTCGTCGATGTTCACAGAGCATTCTGGACCTGTCCATCCGTTAACGCAGATGCAAGAAAACCCGCCGACTGAGTTGGTACATGTCGCTCCGTTCTGGCATACTAGCGGCCTAAGACAAACATTTTTTATTATTATTTGGTACATTAGACCTGTGCTTATATTAAGATGAGAAAAAGATGCCGTTGTGTAAAGCATTCATTCTTCTAGAATAAAGGATCTTTATTCCATCTAGACTTCCTAAATAAAATATACTCCATACTATAACTAAGGCCGAAGCTTTCGTCAAGTTTCGAGTACGTTGCTACTTGCTAATGGTAAGTGCTGGCAGCGTGTCGGATAAGATGTACTGAACCTAACTATTCAACCTTGCCTTCCAGATACCCAAATCATAATGCTGAAGAAATTCAACTAAGTAGAACGGACATCGCTAAAATTTTCAGAATCTGATGCGGTATGACGAATACGCAGGAGTTATAAGAGAGCCACATCTTTGCCACTGTGGCGAGACAGTGGACGTATATGGTCACCATGGCCTTGCATGTGCCAAAAGTGCCGGTCGTATCTCTCGTCATGCTTCCCTGAACGGAGTCATACGTAGGTCTCTTGTCACAGCTAAAGTGCCTGCAGTATTAGAACCAAATGGTTTGGCACGTAGCGATGGCAAGAGACCAGACGGTATGACTCTGGTTCCGTGGAAGCAAGGAAGGTCGCTTGTATGGGATGCCACGTGTGTTGATACACTGGCGCTGTCTCACATACAGGTGACCTCCGTGGCGGCCGGAACGGCAGCCACTAAGGCAGAAAGGGCCAAGAGGCGCAAATATGAAAATATAGAAAATAATTTCATATTTGTGCCTTTTGGAATGGAGACCATGGTTTCGTGGGGCGAGGATGCCAGATCCTTTTTTAAGGACCTGTCATCTCGTCTTGTGGAGTCCACGGGTGACCGGAAATCTGGCAGTTACCTTGGTCAGCATATTAGTCTGGCCATTCAACGAGGTAACGCAGCCAGCGTTCTGGGCACCCTGCCTCGTTACAGTGATTTGGATGATATTTTTGTTTTATAATTTTTATATTTAAGTATTTTTAACATTTGTGAAAATCTGTATTATTACTTTCTGAATAAAGAGTTTAAAAGCGTCCGCAAAATCACGAGTATTTTTGATTGATCATCAAGTTACTTCTGATCTTTGAAGGTCTTGAATTCGTTCGGTATCAGATCATAATCAATATTGATAATAATCATAAGTCAACTTAATATTTATAATATTTTGAGGAGATACGTCTGAGTTTATGAAAAAATTTCAAGCAGTTAATTAAATAAAAGCTTTTTTAAAACTGTAGTAAGTGGTGAAGTAACACAAAAAGTTGACCAAAAAGTTATAATAAGCTTTGTTAAGAAGTATGTGCGAAATTTTAGAAGAAATGAGGGAAAGGCACCGCCGCACTCAGTGTTGAAATTCCTGAAGTTTTTCGAAAGTATTTAAATATCACTTATATTCCCTTATTAGCGTTCGTAAAATTTTCGCAAAAGTGTAATTCCGGTGAACATTTTTGTACTTTGACTAATCAAAAAATTCTGCAGATTTTTGAGAGCACTGAAAGGTAACTAAACTATCACAAGAGCATTTAACATTAAATTAAAAAAAAACCAGTAAGTTCACCATCACCATCCATGGCCAATTATCCACGCAACGTTTTCTAATAATTTTCCTCAACAATGTTCAAACCTATGATGCCAGATTATGAAAGCTGTTGGGGTACAATTTATTTCACTATAGTGTGGCAGATGCTGTTGCCAATCGAAAGCCAACATGATTCAAAGCTCCTTCAAAGTTCAAAATTCCTCCGATAAAATTGATCAGCCCGCTGGTCTTGAGAGCTTTTTCAGTCACATTAGTTCTTTGCAGAAAAATCTCTTTCTCCTAGGTGGACTAACCCTAGAGACAGTGTCTAGATTTTGGCGCCGTAGGTAATTTTAATGCAAGGCATTTAACATAGAGGTCACAGATAAACTACAGTTTCACAACAAAGACCCCAAAGGCTTCGTACAGGCGTGCCCCAGGCGCGTGCTTGCGCATGTTATATCTGATTTAAAACCACTAGTTAGTTACACATAAATCTGGGTATAAATCCAAATAATTTATTATTGCGTATTTAACTTAGTCATACTTAGGCTACGTTATTTACTAAATTCATTTGTTTGCAGTCAAGGAACAATAAATGGAAAAATGTCGTGGTTCCAATTAAATGTTGTCTTGCCATCGTGGTGTAAACAGTAACTAGGTATAAAAGTAGATTTAAAGTAATAAGTCTAGTGTCTTCAATCCTGCTTCTGTGCTTGAAGTTATCAACTGAAGTATATCAGTTTCATTTTATGTATTTCGAGGAGCACACTTAACTTTAGATCTAAAGAAAAGGGTAAACTAAAAAAATCGGTTAAAATCGGATGAGCCGTGAAAAGGAGTATGTATAAAAGTAGACAAATTACCACCTTTATCATGCCAGCAAATCTACGATGAGGTATTCAGTGAGGTTTCTGTATTATTTATTCAGGTATCGAAAGCGCTATTGTAAAGTCAGGTGGTATCATAAAACATCTTTCACCACACTATCCATCCATTATCCGAGTGTTCAATAAAGCCCGGCGGCAATGACCTCCAGTCTTGCCTCCAGTCCACACGGAAGGCATTTGCCGTTGAGCGTCATCATCGTTAATCTTACGTCGATTTACCTCACCAATTCTCTATCACGAGCTTCCTTTCATCCTTACCTAGATGAAAGACTATTTATTTGTCCATTTATTTCTATTCTCGAATATTGCTAGGACTTCAAGGAAACTAAAGCTTAATTCGTTATAATCTGCCAAAATGCACTTCACCTGCACAGTCATGTGCATTGCGGAGTCTACATCTCCTGAGGACCTTCTGGTTTGGGAGTGAAACGCCCGATGAGTGGGTTTCACTCGAACTTACGAAAGTTTGCAGAAACAAAATAACCACCGAATTGGTGGTTTAAGGAATTTATTTATCTATCCCTTGAAATACCCTATATAAAATCTTAGTGGGAAACCGCTGCGCTGGAGGGAGCTGGTTTAAGATGTCTTTTCGAATAATTCAACTTATCTTTGGTGTAGAACAAGAAAATCTCTTTCTTTCTTGCATTGAGAATCACCAGGAGCAATTGAGTACCTGTCCTTTCTTGACACCTGACATCCATCTTCAACTCAATATACCAAATCGAGAGCAAGACGATCCATAGTAGATATTATACGGCTGCTACCACATAAGGAGTTATCTGGGCCGATTGATGAATAAATCGCTGGAGATTGATCGCTCGCGCAGTTGACAACACTACGCTGTCTTGGATCTTAACTTATTGACTTATCATGGAATGTTTGAGTGACTTTCTCATTCTTCCTCTTTGGTGCAATAAGCGCTTTAGTCGTGCGGGCATGCCTCTGGGGTCGAATCAATTTGTATGGTTAATCAATTTCTAAAATAGGAAGAGGTTCTCAATTTAATATCGCGTAATCCCATAAATAAATAAACTCTGATTGAACAGCTTTTAAACAACATAGAGATTAATCTCGGGTATATTAATTTTTTCATCCATCCAATAATTTTAATACAGCGTAAGTTTTCAAAGCGAATACAAATACAAGTCTTTTCCAATTTACGATGAAAAACGTAACACATTTCTTGTTTCCTGCTTGCAAACTTTAGTAGGCGCTACAATAAGTTCAATTGTATGTAAGTATGTATATTATATCTACATAATGTATATTCAAATGTATTGATAATAAAGAAGAATCGATAAATCACCAGAGTCCCTATCTACATCTAACATTCTTTCACATATATTAAGAGGGCTCTCTCCGTCACTCGTTTCATACAATCGTAGTTCCAATTTCATTTGGAATATTAAGCAACCAAAGTCCATGAAATTTTGCAGACATATTATAGAAACTAATATCTGTGTCTGTGGTGTTTTAGATTTTTCTAAAAATATGTAGTTTTAAAATTACAGGGGCTCAAAGATTTGTATGTAAATTTTTAAGGCCGCGTAACTTTGAAATTGAATATTTTAACAGAAATCTGGAAAACCACAAACACAGATATTAGTTTTTAGAATATGTCTGCAAAATTTCATGGACTTTGGTTGCTTAGTATTCAAATGAAATTGGAACTACGATTGTATGAAACGAGTGACGGAGAGAGCCCTGATAACAAAGTGAAAAATAGTGTCACTTGTTATTCATTCTATCGCCAGTGTAGTTTCGATCGGTAGCTGTGGTAGCAACTTTCAAATCTATATAACCGTTAACTATATTCTTAATAGTGCGCAAGTCAACCCATTCCCATTTACATCGGCTACTACATTTTTGAATGAAAGGTCCCCTTATCTCAGTTCTAGGTCGGCTACTCGTTTTATTTCTATTACGTATACCGTATGATAATCACCTCTCGGACACTTACAAATACTAATTGATAAAACGGCTTTAACTGTTATGGGTGACTGTTCATGAATAAACATATCCACTTCTCCCGGGTTTGGTATCCTAGGAATTATTGTGGTCGAAGTTTTGACGCTGATACTTTCTTTATTTATCAAAATTGGAATCTATTTGAGGGAAGAATTTTTAGACGCATTCAAAGTCTAAGTACTGGATGGACAATGCAAGCTAATTACAATAAATTGTCATAATGGTAGGACTTTGATCTTTTCGATCTTTGAGCAACCGCCGAGTTTCTTGCTGGTTCTTCTCGGTAGGAAAGGCATTCCGAACCAGTGGTAGATGCTTTTGACGATTCAAAAGAACTTGTAAAAGTCTAATTGAATAAAAATATTTTGAATTTGAATTTGAATTTTATATACTTCGTTTTAGTGAAAGGTAAGTAGGTACGGTTTTTTTGATGCAGAGGGATTTGAAAGCCTTAGAATAAAAACCCAGTTAAAAGCATTAGTTGGTAAATGTGTCCATCCACAATGACACTTTAAGCAAATTTAAAGTTACACTATTCATAAGCAAGTTGTTATCTTTAAATTCAATTTTCGATAGGTGAAACTTACTTACTAAACAGTTTCTAAAATAGTATGCTACGTAGGACTGAGGATTTTAGTTAGTTTTTGCTTTTTAGTTTAGCCCTTCGTAACATATGTAGAAATATAGGTTTTTTTAATTCTAATGTTTTTGGGGTTAACTCAAAAACTACACTGTGGGGTTAGGTGTTTTTTGTAGTAAAAGGACTGTTATGTAGTATTAATGAACTGTAACTTTTTGTACAAGGACTAACAAAATAAACCGATGTATCCCCTGTTATAAAACAGTATAAAATGTTTACGACGCCCAGATACCCCCTATAAAAGCTTACATAAATAAAAACCCCCATAAAACTTTAATTGTTCATTGAAAAAGTATAAAACATAGATATTTAATAGCGATTTTAATCTCAGATAGCTATTTTAATCTCATAGACAAACCGATACCTATTCTAGATATACCATAATATGATTATTATTAGTTTTTAATCCCCGACCCAAAAAGAGGGGTGTTATAAGTTTGACGTGTGTATCTGTATATATCTGTCTGTGGTATCGTAGCTCCTAAACGAATGAACCGATTTTAATTTAGTTTTTTTTGTTTGAAAGATAGCTTGATCGAGTGTTCTTAGCTATAATCGAGGAAAATCGGTTCAGCCGTTTGAAAGTTATCAGCTCTTTTCTAGTTTTCTTATATATTAATTTTTGTGTTGAAGGTTTTTTAAATTTTGAGTCATAACGTGTAGGTACATTGTACCTACACTGACTTCTCTGAGATTTCTGAACCGATTAGAATTTTTTTATCCTGTCCTTTTCCAGACACAATAAAGTCACGCCGAGTTACCGAAGTTTTGTCGTAGTGATTTGAGGTCAATCTTAATATCATATTATAAATAAAACACAAAAATGTTTCTATTTATCCGTTATAGACTTTAAAACCATCCAATCGATATGCTGCCCGATGAAGTGAATTATGCGAAGATGATTTTAGACCAATAAAAAATGCACTAGGCAATTTTTTTGGCGTAGTAGTACACGCGTGGTATCCGCTAGTATTGAATATGTATCATCTTCCACGCTCAATGTGTGCATTTGGGGCCAATGTGACTATGGGCGATGCGCATTCCCCTTTGTATAGATTATAGAACGACGTATCTCTTGTGTGTTCTAACCATAACTTCCAAAATATTCAACTCTAACATCTTTACACCTGAATGAAGATCATATTTTGAAAAAAGAATAAAAAACTCTCAGGGCTGTAACCCGATATTGCGCACGCATAATCTGTAACGTTTACGTGCCAGCGGGTCGGATAGAATGACGGTTAGGGTTGACCCACCTTGCTCAGTAAGGTCAGGTTTGTTTATATTCTGAATGTATTACGTACATAACTAATTGATTTAAGGCCATTTTGAAGTCAGCTAAGAAAATATATTTTTAACCAAATTCTGGTTGGTACCTACCTTTTGGTAAGAAAAATTATTTAGTTATTCAATTTAATTTTCGTATAAACCACGAAATTTAAACAGTAACTGCGTTACAAATGTTAAAATATCAGCTATTGTATTCTTCTTCCATTGTCTTAGAATGTGTATCTATCTATCTAGCATTAATATGTTTGACAGATTGGTTTGATTTTTAGGCCTTATTATACAGATTGAAAGCAACTATGTCTGAAATGTTTCAAACGTTAGTCACAACATTTCTCTCCCTCTGCCATTTCTCATTGCCAAAAGTCTTTACCTCTTTCTAAGGAATCCTTCTTAAATTTAGTTTTCTTAATTTGTTTGATGCTTAGTGGTTTTAGTTTTGAACATTCAACTTAAAATCAGTTGACAACCCTAATCAACATAAAATTCTTTGACAGTCAAAAATATATCTTGTATCCCTTTTAATAAAGTGTATATTAGCACTAAGCAAACACCTTTAAAACTCAATAGAGTAAAATAATATCGGAAAGACGGAACCATCAGCGGTTTTATGAACAACTTTAATGATGCTGTTCTGTTATTTAATTTCAAACTAAACTCAACCTTTCTCACTAGAAATAAGATTTATAGTTGATTGAACTAATGGTTACAAACTAAGTGTCAAAATGTTATGTGGCGGGCGGTCATAGCGTAGATATCAAATTTTGGAAACACAAGTTTAAAGCGACAAAGCTATTGGTGTTAAATTATTTTTTATATCACCTGTACGACATTTATCAAAACTGTTCACTGGAAACTCTCCTTTTTTCGATATTTTTGACGTTGTTGTAATAAAAATGCATAAATCATAACACCTATGGATGTTGAAGGGTTAAAATTTTAAATCTGATAAATGCAGGTATTTCTGTAATTTTTATGTTTCGGTTTCATCATGATCAACTTTTCACCGGCTCACTACTGAGCATGGCTATTTTCTTAGAATGAGAAGGGTTTGGCCGTAATCCACAACGCTGGATAATTTTTATGTTTAGTTTGTAAACTAGTTATTACATATACACTAGCATCTAGATGGAATTGAACTCTCAAACTTCAAATACGTCTTGGAATATTTTATGACTTATACTACAATATTATAAACATTGAGATGGGTGCATGATTTTCAAAGAACCAAAAATTAATTTTCTTAACGTTATTAGTGAAATCTCTTCGTATAGATACCTATAGTTTCTATTAAGTTATTTTTTTAAAAGTTGTTTGTGAATTCTGGCTGAATAAATTGTTTTCATTTTTATTTTTTCAATAGATTGTAGTAGGTACCTACTAGAACTTTCAGAAGATCAAAATACTGATATTCTTCAAAACATAAGGCCGTCTAGTAGAAAAGAAACTGGACGCAACATCAAAGTCATTGACCGATTGACGGGTCGCCTTGTAATTAACAGTCGATACAGACGTGTTCATATAAAATCGATACATCGATATCTCACATTTTGTCGATACAATTAACTCATTTGGTCCGCGGCCCATTCTTTGACGTAACTTTTTTTTCTTCACCCCTTTATACTGAAGACTTTGGGAATTGTTTTATGGCTCTACGTGTTAAGCTGTACAGTCATTATATTGCCTTCTTAACCTTTTTTATCCCATTTGACGAAACAATTGAGCCTTCATACTTTGGTGTCCTAAATTGGCGGAGATAGCTAAATCGATTCGTATAATTAATATCGATTATATTATACAAAAATCACTCTTATTTCCCAAGGATAATGACTATCGATTCGATAATAATTAGGTACTGTATTGGAAAAACTTAAAATATTTATTGGGTTACCTTATTTAGAACATACGGTTTTGTTTATAAAGTCTTATTATATCGTATGCAAAATTAAACCTAAATGCAATACCATAAAGCTGGTAGAAGGAACAAATATTTTTAGGCAGGTGTTACTATAACAATCGGTTACAGAATTTAATTCGTGACCTAACTACTAACTAGGTAACTTGTAACACATAGCGCAAAATTTTCTGGTTAGCCCGGTGATAATACTAAAACAGATTTTTAAGGATCCTAATTTGCGCAATATAGGCACAGACCTATCCAAAGTCTTATCTCAAAGCAAATTCATCGATATCCGTGTCACAAAGCGTGCTGGTGAAGGTAGACGGACACTCGCAGAGACCATTCACACATGCTGGGCCGTTGTGGCACAGACGTCACGAAGAATCGTCGGTATATGATGACGAACGCAAGTAGAAAATAAGATGCTCTTGAATAAGATTACGTACCTCAAAGCACATTCATCGACGTCCGTCTCACAAAGCGTGCCAGTGAAGGTAGGCGGACACTCGCAGTTGTAGGAGTTGAGACCGTCCACACACGTTGCACCGTTCTGGCAAAGATGTCCGGGACAGTCATCGATGTCTATCTCACAGTTCTGACCTCGGTAACCTGGTGGCAAAAGAAAATTTCAATTTTAAGCAGAATTTTTATATCGTACTATTGGAGTTGGATATTTTATGTAGAATACTTTTTATACCGGAAATTCAGATAGTAAGGAAAAAGGTCTTGATTTAAATGTATGTGATACAGTTGATTATGGCCAAATTTGATCTTATTATTATGTACCCATTAAACTTCTTTTATTAGTAAAAAAAATTAAAGGGCTTGACCAACCCAATAAGAATCAAACAGCTATAATCAAAAACTCCCTTTTTCAACACCTTGGCCCTGAAAATATATCCGACTACAGAACTCTTGGTGCGTGAGTCTGACTCACACTTGGCCGGTTTTTTGGTATATAGAAGCCACAGAGAAGCCCTTCCTATCTTAATGTGCGCATAAAGGCTATGATGAGATACGATATTCATTCGAGAGCCTACAACCTTTTCCAAACTACTCGTACGTTTTCACAGAGCGATCAAAGCTTTTATTGTTGTTAAAGATTAATTACGCTATTTGACCGAGTGTCGAAATCCCCGCGTTGCATGGGTCCATACAACGGCCCATACACGCACTATTAGCAAGTCGGCAGCCTTGTTACCTTCATTAGCCCCCCGTTCCCACGCGCACATGTGGAGCACTCGTAACTTCTGTTTACGAAGGAGGAAAAAATTAAAGACAGCGCTTAACCGCGGCGCTCTCTCCGTCACTCGCTCCATACAAACGTAGTTTGATTCCCAATCACACTTGGTGTAATGTAGACACGTTCTAAAAACGAATAAGTATCTATATGGGTGCCTTGCCCTCGGCAACCTGGGCGGTCTACCCGGCTTCTGGAGCGAGCTTTGATGGCTGGAGTGAAGACTTCGGCGGATAAGGGCAACGCACGCACAACAGACGGAAATGTTTAAGTACGGAAACCAGCCCAGAAAGAAGAAAGAAGTGAGTGGCTTGCCAGATTTTTTGTAAGAATAACAGCTAGTTTCAAAGTTGCACGTTTTTAAAGATTTGTATGTAAATTTTTGAGACCGTGTTACATTGAAACTGCATATTTTAACGGGTATCTGGAAAAGCACAGATATAAATATTAGTTCCTAGAATGTATCGATACATAGTGTTTGAGTGGTTAGTATTCAATTGAGAGCCAAATTACGTATGTTTGAAGCACACTACGAATAAACTTCTCTTAAATCTATCGGCAGTGGTAACTGAAAAAACACGTGAAATAAGCCATGCTGAAATGTAAGCGATGTATCGTAAAAGAATGCCAGGGTATGTGAATTTGGGATTTTACGAGTCAGATCTGTTTGTTTGAGTATGATATGTGTTAGGCAGATAAAATTTGTTTGCTTGCTTTGGTCAAAGAATGGAAGATTTTTATCCCACGGATAGTGGGCTATATATGTGTGTTTATTTGTTTGTCACGTAAAAACTATTTAATTATTTGAGTTGAAATTTTGCAGATCAACACAAACAGTTTTTCCGGGACAAAAGTAGCCTATGCCCATTACCGGATGCAAGCCAGATCGATCGTGCAAAGGTAACAGACAAACAGATGCACTAACGTATTTATAATATTTTTATTTGATTGTATTAATTTGTAAAATCAAAGTGTAAGGACCTTTAACTCAAAGAATGAAGGTTATTATTAGGTTCCTAAATAAAATTAGAACTTAAAAGGGTTCATTGTATCCTCCGAAACTGTCATGGACATCTGGTCCAATTTATTTTGTAATATTCAAATTAATGGTGGGTCATTAGCACCAGAGTATTATGCTAACATCGTTAACGCATTATGCTAAAGGCAAACTGGATTTGGAACACATTTGGACTTTTTGCAAGCCCACACTTGGCGTATTTTTAACCGACTTCCAAAAAAGGAGGAGGTTCTCAATTCGTCGGGATCTTTTGTATCGTCGAAACTATAAACTACGTAGGTAGGTATAATATAACGAGCTGATGCCGTGAATTCGCGTGGATTTAGTTTCTAATTATCCCGTGGGGTGGGAACTTTTTGATTTTCCGGGATAAAAATAGCCTACGTGATACGTATCCAGGTATTTAACTGTAACCATGCCAAAAATCACGTCGATCCATTGTCATGTTGCGATAATAAACTAACAGACCGACAAACAAACACACTTTCGCAATTCTGCCCTTCATATTGAAAACACAGCACTTGCAAAATAACGTTTCGGAGAAATGGACTCCCAAGGAGCTTTCCGACACGACAAAAAATAATTTTCAGGAAAATTTTCATTGGAAATATGTTTTTCGATAAGGATTTTGGCAGAACTTGCATGAAAATTTTAGCTGTGCTAAGGAAAAGTGTAATTTATAATATGAAGGGCAGAATGATATTATGGATAGCGCAGTTGTCGTGTAGAAATCGATGAGAGGTGATTTAATAAAATTGCCATACTCCTACCAACTAAGCCCGCTTCCATTTTAGACTGCATCATCACTTACCACCAGGTGAAATTACAGACACACGTATAGATAGACTGGACGAAACTACAAGAGCTCCTTATTTTATTACGTAACCCTATATCCCATTTTTTAGAAATTTTAACCCTGAGAATGGTATGCCAAGGCCCTAACTCTTATTACTTTCCCACGAGAGTCAATCTTTTCACCCAGTGGTAATACTTTATTTGCTTTACAAAATCTTCAAGTGTTAATGTAAAACTAATAGGTAACAAATTACTATCAAAATGAGCTTTATAGAGTGAAATTATCATTGATAGCAATAATAACATACAAATTACCCATTATCAAAACATTGCCCCATAAAATTACTTCCAAGATTACATTGCGACAACTCAATATCATCTCAAGAGTGGATTAGAAGTAGGTACATAGGTAGGTATTAGAACACCATTACATAAACATTGCTTACCCGCTGTGGTTCAATCGAATGTGCACTATACTGTTTACAAACAGAAAACTGTACACGCTATTATAGTTCTTATATTATGTGAAGTGTGAACTTCTAACATCGAAAGTTCCTTGAATGTTTTTATTTAAACTTCAGTTTAAGTCGACTAGGTACGTTACAAGCTTCACCGAATTTACTAAGAAAAAATATATCTACACAATTTTAGTTTGTTCCAATAAAAGAGAGAATTTATAATAATTTAAAACAAATATTTTACTCATACGTTACCTAGTTTAGGGTTGCTAAATACATAGTTTTAAATTTTTTATTACATTTTTAAATTCGAATAAACATAGTTTGGCTCGCAATTATTGAATATTCACCAATGAAACTCAATAAAACAACTAAAAATCCTGTATATTTTAAGCCCCATCCCGGTTCTTAATACGGTATCTGTCAAAAATAATATGTGTCAAAAATAAATAATGTCTTAGGAATTATTAAATAGTAGTATCTTCCAAAATACGTGAAATCCAAGTCCTTTGTTAGTTTAAAGTGTAATAAGAATAAACATTTTAAATTATCGAATAAACTAAAAAAGCACGTCAAATCGTTGTGACGTCACACGCCAGTATTTCATAGAAGCTCGCATACTAAGCGCTTGTTTTGACGTTTGATAAAAAGATACTGATTTGACTACTTATCAAACACTGGATTACAATAATTTCACTTATAACTCTAATGTGGACACTGAATACATAGCCTGGACGTTACTGAGGCTGACTAAACTCAAGCTACGTGTTCAAGTTCAAAAGTATGTTTGGAAATTGTGTTTTGACTGCACCATTAACATATTATGTGTGAGAGTGTGTCCGCCCTTCTTTCCCATACATATGGAGATATAATTAATACACGGAAGCTGCGACTCTATTTTAACACTTGTCGCACATCTAGGGCTGCCAAACTTGTATTTTTGAGTGGTTATTAAGTTATAGCTGGGTGTGTTATTTAAAACTGGTGCAATTATTATTTTTATGGGTGCAACTTTTTGGTGGATTTTTGGAATATTTGATTTTGACTCCAATCTCAAGATTAGTAAGTGATACGCAGCTAACATAAAACATTATTTTTAACCCCCGACCCAAAAAGAGGGGTGTTATAAGTTTGACGCGTGTATCTGTGTATCTGTGTATCTGTGTATCTGTCTGTGGCCTCGTAGCGCCTAAACGAATGAACCGATTTTAATTTAGTTTTTTTTGTTTGAAAGGTGGCTTGATCGAGAGTGTTCTTAGCTATAATCCAAAAAAATTGGTTCAGCCGTTTGGAAGTTATCAGCTCTTTTCTGGTTTTCTTATTACTTTTATCCCAGGACCACCAGAGGTTACGTATTTTCTGACACAGGAAATATGTACGATTGAGTAGTGTTAGTAAGTACTAAGAAAGCATGCCTAGCCTACGTGCTAGCTTGCTTAGACGGCCAATTTTCAGGTAACTGATAATCAAGGTACATAAAAACATTACTTACCTCACGTAAATTCTCCAAACTGATTTTTACGTATATTTTAGGCAATATCCTTTACAATGTGTCGCCAATACTCCCAGACACTTCCCGCGTCGGCCGTATTGCTTTGCAGACGCTTTAAAGCTCCCAAAATAAGTAATTACTTAACTGCACGTAAATTCTGATGCTCCATTTTTTTATATATGTCTACCAGACAACTATTTTAAAACCTTTTACAAGAAGACAGACCGATCCAGAGGGCCAATCATCCCCTAAATTAAATTTTAATGCCTCTGTGGGTTTGAGCGCGAGGGCATCCTTATCTACGCGCATGAGACTGAGTAAGACATGTATTAGGATATATTGACTTCTCTCTCACTCTATTATAGTTTACTTATGTCAATTAATTATTAATATTAAAAAAAAATCAGCTAAAAATTAAAAAAATTGGAGAATTTACGCGAGGTAAGTAATGTTTTTATGTACCTTGATTACCTGATACCTGAAAATTGGCCGTCTAAGCAAGCTAGCAGGTCTGTAGGCATGCGTTCTTAGTACATACTAACACTACTCAATCGTCCACATTTCATTCGTCAGAAAATACGTGACGGCTGGTGGCCCTGGGATCTTTCACTATTGTAACAGAGGTTCATAATATTATGTCAATTGGCAAATGTCAAGCTGTCAAGATGGACGTTGCCTAGATACATAATTATTTATTTGAAAATAATGTTTTGGAAAACTCCGATACTTTGGATCGTAGGCGCGGAGTTTCTAATTTATAAAATATTATAATCACAGTTAAACGAGAAAACATCAATTCAATTATAATATCCAACAGTCAACCAAAGGCCACGAACAATCAACCCAAACCCAAACCATAGTCAAACTATTTTTAGGGTTCAGTAGGTATCTATAGAAAAAAAAAACATGTTGTAGCCTCGACTGTTGTAGACGTGTAGGTGTGCATGGCACCATTAAATATCGTAGGAGGCGATGACCCTCCGCGCGGCTGAGGTTCCCGCATCGTAGTCGCTTTGTCGCGCAGGTTTGGATGATTGGCGCACCTTCTTTTTATTTTATCTGCTTGAACTCAGCTTATTTACTTTGACAAAATACGT
Source organism: Maniola jurtina (assembly GCF_905333055.1). Lineage (NCBI taxonomy): Eukaryota > Metazoa > Arthropoda > Insecta > Lepidoptera > Nymphalidae > Maniola > Maniola jurtina. The sequence goes on from NC_060032.1 coordinate 12,018,668, forward strand.
TTAAAATTCATCATCATCAGAATCAACCCATCGCCGGCTCACTACTGAGCACAAGTCTCCTCTCAGAATGAGAAGCTACCACACTGGCCAAGCACGTATTGGCACACCTCACGCACCTTTGAGGGAGCATTATGGCCAACTCTCAAGCATGCAGGTTTCCTGACGGTGTTTTCCTTCACCACTTCGTTGTCTGTTTGTGTGTCATCTTTCAAGAGAATCAAAACTTATAAATTGGGTACTTCCCGTTTACGTAGAATCATGAAAGGCAGGTAGCAATATCTTATAGCCCAAGCACTCTACTCCTGTGGCCCAAGTAAAGAGAAAAATCCGACAACTGAATTGTCATTACATAAAAAAAACTTGTACGGAACTCTTCATGTGTGAGGCAGACTCGCACTTGACCGGTTTTTGAAAGTTATGTCAAATAAAAATTTGACATGCAATAACAAACAAAATGAAATACAAGCCACTTTATTCCTTATTTCATCGGGTGAAAGTCGATTTCAATTTAATCGTAGGTATATCTTGAAAAGCGAACTATTATACGACTACGTAAAATGGGTACATTTTTAAAGCAACAACATGTTAGAAACAGATATTTCGTGTTGGTCATGTTAAACTATGTGAGTCATTCAGATAATTCTTGATTTAGTGATGTTCGGTCAAAAATATTTCATGGAACATATAATTAACATAACATTGATGTCACTTTTGAAGAGATATTAGCTGCCTTATTGGATTTATATTATTATAGAAATTGGGTTTTAGAATGGCACAAATAAACGGTAATTTATGAATAAAAGTTTAAAAAGCGTGAAATAAAAATTAAATTAAAAATTTAAAAAACCCCCGACACATAAACCTCTAAAAAGTAAAAAAATAATAGGTAAGTATGTATGGGCCCTTTAAGAATAGTATAAATAGTAAAGTTTTTATCCAAGCGTTCGTTGCGTCGGGGGACCGCTAAAGACTATTCTTTCTACAACAGATGACTTTCATAGTTCATGATAGGTAGCGGTCCCCTGGCGCAACGAACGCTTGGATAAAAACTTTACTATTTATACTATTCTTAAAGGGCCCATACATACTTACCTATTATTTTTTTACTTTTTAGAGGTTTATGTGTCGGGGGTTTTTTAAATTTTTAATTTAATTTTTATAATTTTAAAATAATACACCATAATTTAAACTTTCTTCTTCTAGTGCTATCTCCTATCGTAGGTGGGAACTCATTAAGGCTAACTGGATTTTGTTTATCGCTGCCCTAAACAGTGATCTTGTACTGATGTTGAACCATTGGCGAAGGTTCTTAAGCCAGAATTGAAACTTACATGCACAAATTCACAGCGAAATACTTTACCCACTACCTACTTTAGTAGCTAGGTACGGTGGCAGACAGACGTTAAAAAAATTGAGTACAACTTAGTTATTATAGGAAAAAATCCCAAGATAATTATTTAATCAAACAAAATACTCATAACATTTGTAACGACGAAGTGATAAAACAAATAGGTACATCTTGAAACTTTTTGACAACCCTAATGTGACAAAGTGACATGATGTGACAGCCCTATATTACAAGTTATTTTTTAATAATTCCAAAGCATCTGCTTATAAATCAAGCTTTCGTTTGTCTCTTCGGGAGCAAAGTCCTCATTAAAGAATTTATTGTTACAATAGAAGAAAATATCATGTTTTTATTATCTAAACCTGTTTCCGCGTGAATGAGATGGTGAATGAAAATAATAATACTTATTTATTGAATCAGGGTCAATACAAAACTTAAAGCTAAAATTTTCCTATAGCGCGGTATATTATCTAAAAAAAGTCAGAGAATGCAATATATTTTTGTGCTAAGGAGGCTTGATAAATTCAAATTCAAATTCAAAATGTTTTTATTCAATTAAACTTTTACAAGTGCTTTGAATCGTCAAAATAATCTACCACTGGTTCGGAATGCCGTTCCTACCGAGAAGAACCAGCAAGAAACTCGGCGTTTGCTCTTTTCAAGTACATATTCAATTTACAATAATATGCCAAATATGATAAACTAGCTGATGCCCGCGACTTCGTTCGCGTGGATGTAGGTTTTTAAAATTCCCGTGGGAACTCTGATTTTCCGGGATACAAAATAGCCTATGTGCTAATCCAGGGTATAATCTATCTTCATTTTAAATTTCAGCCCAATCCGTCCAGTAGTTTTTGCGTGAAGGAGTAACAAACATACACACACACACACACACATACAAACTTTCTCCTTTATAATATTATATAGTGTGATAAAAGTCAAGTTTTAGTTTCCGTACATAATAATTATGAACATCATATTTTAGTTTTGGGGCAAATATTTCTTTTCCGAACTAGAACATTGCAATAATATATATCAATATCACTTGCTTTAATGGTGAAGAAAAATGTGAGGAAACCTGCATGCTTGAGAGTTCTCTAAGTATAATGGTCTCACAGGTTTATGGAGCCTGTCAATCTGTACTGGGTAGCGTGGCGGACTATGACCCTCTCATTCATAGAGGATACCTGTGCTCAGTAGTAGTGGGCCGGCGATGGGTTTAATCATGATGATGAGATGATGATGTAACTCTGCATTATTGTCGCAATTCAAGGGGCAAAGGTAGCAAAATGCCTCATCATATTTATTACGTGTGAATAATTTAGGAAAATCATTATAATTTGGTGAGTCAAGTGATTTTTGCAACTTCCTGTACGCGTAATAAAAAACCTCTAAAACAATAGGTGTAAGGTCAATAATTGCGTGCGTAAAAGTGGTGAGAAATTGTTGTCTTGTGCATCCTCGATTTAGCCAGGTAAATGTCGCTTACATCATTGTTTTAAGCGAGATGCGAGGTTCATTAGATCTGTTATGAAATGTGAACGAGTAAACGATTTCAGTATGTAACGCGTAGGTAAAGGCCGATTCACACCAAGCACGTACACATGACACGTGCGTAGTGACGCGCGTAAACCCCTAACACACCGGGTTACGCATACGTCCACGCTTTACGCAAGCGGTGTGCCATGTTTCATACAGTTCTATACATTACAACGCAATGGTACGTACGTGTACGCTTACGCAGCCTGTGTGAACGAGCTATAAGTGACTGAGTTATGTTTTTAGGTGAAAAAGAATAGTTACTAAAATTGAGAATAGCAATTCATGCAGTACAACTTAGGTACATAGTACTTAGTATAACTTTATATTATACTCACTTTATTTTAAAACTATATTTATTTTTCTTGAAAACTTGGCTACGGGCGGCGTGCCGGATTTAGCGAAATCATTCGATTCATTCTCCAATCAAATAGTTCACCGACCTATCTAGTCTTTCTTCATGCAAATTAGAGAGAATGGCTTTGTTTATATAATTTCAAGGATAGACAGATATATTATGGTCAATCTATTTCTCTAACAAAAAAACAAGATTAGCACAACGTTCGTTGCTTGGTAGACTTGACCGATACATAAATAGTGTTATTTATAGGCAGTTTATATTTTATAGTGCGCTTTCGAGCAGGCCGCGTCGTGGCCGCCCCAGGCCACCACAGACTAACTTACTGTCTTGTAGACACGCAACACGCATTTTTCTCTATTGTTGGACCTTTTCTCATGCGTACTTATTCGAATTAACGGACTAGAGGTCTAAGGGAGATGTAAATAACAATTGTTTGACAGAAATCCCTACTATGGGTATACTTAGTTACCTACTATGCATTCGGCAGGTCACAGGAAAGTTTATTAGTTACATTACTTATGTATTGTACCTAGATCCTATATCTAATTCTGAATATTGTATTTAAGAGCAACTGCTTATTAGTGTGTTGCCGGCTTTTCTCCGTAGAATTTACTTTCAGAATCATTGCAGTTGTAGAGTCTTGGCATTCCTATCATTAGCGACTTAAGTATGAACTAAGCATTCGCAAAGCAAATAGGTAAACGTATTACGGTAGTTAAGAAATACGGTGTTTCAGAATTAGAATTAGTTTCAGTAAATAAGAGATGAAAGTTTGCACGAAAGTTCGTCATTTCTCAAGTTATGAAAGTTGGTGTTTGGGCTTTTGGGCAAAAATGAAGAAGTAGACAGGGTCGATTTTTAATTAAGATACAAGTTAGCCCTTGACTGCAATCTCACCTGGTGGTAAGTGATGATGCAGTCTAAGATGGATGCTGGCTAACCTGGTAGTGGTATGGCAGATTTTATTAAACCCACACTCATTTGGTTTTTACGCGCTAACTCGCTAAACTGCTTGGCGGCACGGCTTTACCATTAGGGTGGTGACTAGCCACGGCCAAAGCCTTCCACCAGACCAGACCAGAGATTTAGAAAGTATAAAATTCCTAACGCCTGCCGGTTCAGCTAATCAGTAATATTCGCACTCTCTATATTAATATTGGTCTATCGAGCTCGATCGGCCGGTCGATTTACATAACGTTTTCGGCTTATCTGAACAAACAGTCTTTGATTGTGCGTTGCGAAATAGTTTAGCGCTAAAATATGTGAGAAACGAGCGTGAACTTTAACAAAAGCACAGGATCTAATAATTAGGTATTATGTAAATTGTGAAAATTCTGCTCGCAACGTCTAAAGCTTCATTTACGCCAGAGCAACATAGTGCGCCATTGCTGCATGTCACTCGGACACATGAAAACTCAAAATGCAGCAAGAATTTTACTGTAGGGGACTGTCATCCCGTTATATTCCAATTCTCCAGCACGATGCAGCATGTTATCTTGACATAAAAAAGCTGTCACATGCTGCTCAAGGTTATTAAGTATTACTATTATTTTTTTAGTTAAAAAATGGCCAATTGTTACTTAAAAATTACTTCTCGCCAAACTGGTAAGCCATTTTTTTGGTGAGTTGGTTCTCTTAATAATATAGTTAAATTATCTTTAGCATGCCTCTATAAATTGAACCTTAACTACCTTATATAACAAAAAATGTTTCCATTTGTAGCATACCGCATTGTCGCATGTTGTTGCTTCGGGCGTAAAGCAGTCTTAAGTAGGCTCTGAACTGTAGGCAATCTTTTTACTGTAGGTAGTAGATACGGTGTCTAGTCTAGTAATCAATCTACCATGCATGGCTTATATTTTACAGAGACTGTAAATTAAAATGTTAAATAGGTACCTAACTATTTCGTTTAAGAAACCCATGATTTTGGGCAACTTATACGAGAATAATAGTGTTGAAATATTTAATACAAAATTGCTAGACTAGGACTACCATGCAAAATTCACAATGCATAATGTGAAAGTAATTTTGTCTGTCTGTCTGTCCATCTATTTGTTTTTTTACCATAGATGCTTTTCACACCTAAAAACACGATATCTCTGTCGATATTGATCAAGAAATTAATTAAATTCGACTAAAAACCGTTATATTTTTATATCAGCCGTAGGGCCCAATTTTAGTAAGCAATAAAAAAAATTATCACCGTGTATCAAGGTAGTTATTTATTCTGAGATCGATGAATTTAATTAGAACTAATTTATTACCATACGAGAAATTAATTTCCAAAACCAATTTACCGAAACCACTAATTTCGGAAAATAGTCATAACATGTGGTGATAACATCGAGGTATCGAACGATGTAAATGCCTCCGGTTCAGAGGTCAAGAGGCGACCCAATGACAGGTGTGGCAATAATTGCTAGCACACAGGAACTAAGCATAGACAAAGTGAACTAGGGTGTGTGAAATCGAATTGTTCCTATCCGTCCCCCTAATCTGTCCCCCCGGGGGAACGGATCGGAATAAAAAGTTCGATCCGTCCCCCTACACGCGACGAGGGGACAGATCGAACTAATTCTTTCCGAACTGTCCCCCCGCTGCTTTCTTAGGGGGACAGATTGGAATAAAAAGTTCGATTTGTCCCCCTGCCACGGACGAGGGGACAGATCGAACTAATTCTTTCCGAACTGTCCCTCTGTTGCCAACGAACTAATCGAAAGAATCAGACAGATGAACAAATTATTCTTATTATCTGTACGCCAAAATAAAAATAATTAAGCATCTTTACTATTACGCTATCAGTTACCGCTATTGTAAAACAAACAGTGGATTGCGTAAGACTTTATTTACACTGGATCAATACTGTAAAGTTAATAAATGGGATCTTAACGTTTCTAAATACTTTGCCGTATCTTTTACACGTAATATGTATATGTATATGATCTATTTGTGAAAACTTGTTATTAGCTTTAATTTTCTTCTGCTCTTATCTATTTACTCTGTCCAATTAGCTGTAAATCTCACTTGTAAAAAAAAATTTGAAGGAAAAAAATTGTACAAAACACAATACAATAATTTTTATTTACTATCATCATTTTTATCCAGGCCTGAATAATAGTACATACTGATTCTCTTTTCATTAACCCCCGACCCAAAAAGAGAGGTGTCATAAGTTTGACATGTGTATCTGTGTATCCGTATATCTGTGTATCTGTCTATGGCATCGTAGCTCCTAAACTAATGAACCGATTTTAATTTAGTTTTTTTTTTGCTTGAAAGGTGGCTTGACCGAGAGTGTTCGTAGCTATAATCTAAATGAGTTCAGCCGTTTGAAAGTTATCAGCTCTTCTAGTTACTGTAACCTTCACTTGTCGGGGTGTTATAATTTTTTAATTTACACTTGTTCACTCACAGTTTGATAAATCATAGTATAATATTTAACGTAAAATCAGTCTTCTTCGCCTTATACGCCAACGTAACAATCTTTAGATCAAATTCGTATTATTAACAACAATTAGAAATTAACTAAAAGTATTTAACTAAAACTAAAAGATAATTTGGCAATCTCAATTAAAAATAAAATAATTAATAAAATCAATCAATCGATCGTCAGATAAAGTGTTAATTAGTCAAGTCAATGAAGATATAAAAAGCCAATCTTCGGAAATCCTCAGAAACAGCTCCCATTTTAATTTTTTTTAAAGTTTCATTTTTTTTTAATATTATTTAAAATCAGAAACTTTTTGAAGCTGGGAACTAAGTATTAATATTTTTTAAACCATAATAATATGTATGACATCTATACATGATGTCCAGTAAAACGTTATGATACCATTGAGAGGTTGTAGAGGAGGTCAAATGCTGTAAAATGCCCTCTAAACACCTATGGACAAAAAGAGCCCGTTTTTGAGTTCATTAATAAAGTTAAGGGTCATTTGATAGCATTTGACCTCCTCTATAATCACTCAATGAGAATGTAGCGTTTTACTGGACATCTATATCATTTTACTATGTAAATATCATATTATATAGTTTGAAATAATAAGAAATAAAATGTATATATATATATATATATAGTTCGGAAAGAATTAGTTCGATCTGCCCCTCGTCCGTGGCATGGGGACAAATTGAACTTTTTATTCCAATCTGTCCCCCTAAGAAAGCAGCGGGGGGACAGTTCGGAAAGAATTAGTTCGATCTGTCCCCTCGTCGCGTGTAGGGGGACGGATCGAACTTTTTATTCCGATCCGTCCCCCCGGGGGGACAGATTAGGGGGACGGATAGGAACAATTCGTGAAATCTAGGTTTGATCCTGAATCGACGATATCTACATTAAGAGGGCTCTCTCCGTCACTCGTTTCCACTCGTTTCATACAATCGTAGTTCCAATTTCATTTGAATATTAAGCAACCAAAGTCCATGAAATTTTGCACATATATTTTAGAAACTAATATCTATGTCTGTGGTTTTCCAGATTTCTGTTAAAATATTCGGTTTCAAAGTTATGCGGTCTTAAAATTTTCATACAAATCTTTGAGCCCCTGTAATTTTAAAACTACATATTTTTAGAAAAATCTAAAACACCACAGACACAGATATTGGTTTCTAGAATATGTCTGCAAAATTTCATTGACTTTGGTTGCTTAACATTCAAATGAAATTGGAACTACGATTGTATGAAACGAGTGGAAACGAGTGACGGAGAGAGCCCTGTTAATATCGTAAAGAGGTATTTGTAAGTTTGTTTGAAGGAAGTAATTCTCTGGAAGTACTGAACAGATTTTGAAAATTCTTTCACCAGTAGGAAGATACATTATTCCTAAGTGACATAGGTTATCTTTTATCTTTAAAAGAATTAGAGATCCCTACGAATAAGATACCCGTGCGATGCCGCGGCAGGTCGCTAGTATCAAGTATTGGGCTATGTTGACGTAAAATCAAAGAATAAAAATTAAATTAAAAATTTAAAAAACCCCCGACACATAAACCTCTAAAAAGTAAAAAAATAATAGGTAAGTATGTATGGGCCCTTTAAGAATAGTATAAATAGTAAAGTTTTTATCCAAGCGTTCGTTGCGCCAGGGGACCGCTACCTATCATGAACTATGAAAGTCATCTGTTGTAGAAAGAATAGTCTTTAGCGGTCCCCCGACGCAACGAACGCTTGGATAAAAACTTTACTATTTATACTATTCTTAAAGGGCCCATACATACTTACCTATTATTTTTTTACTTTTTAGAGGTTTATGTGTCGGGGGTTTTTTAAATTTTTAATTTAATTTTTATTTCACGCTTTTTAAACTTTTATTCATAAATTACCGTTTATTTGTGCCATTCTAAAACCCAATTTCTATAATAATATAAATCCAATAAGGCAGCTAATATCTCTTCAAAAGTAACATCAATGTTATGTTAATTATATGTTCCATGAAATATTTTTGACCGAACATCACTAAATCAAGAATTATCTGAATGACTCACATAGTTTAACATGACCAACACGAAATATCTGTTTCTAACATGTTGTTGCTTTAAAAATGTACCCATTTTACGTAGTCGTATAATAGTTCGCTTTTCAAGATATACCTACGATTAAATTGAAATCGACTTTCACCCGATGAAATAAGGAATAAAGTGGCTTGTATTTCATTTTGTTTGTTATTGCATGTCAAATTTTTATTTGACATAACTTTCAAAAACCGGTCAAGTGCGAGTCTGCCTCACACATGAAGAGTTCCGTACAAGTTTTTTTTATGTAATGACAATTCAGTTGTCGGATTTTTCTCTTTACTTGGGCCACAGGAGTAGAGTGCTTGGGCTATAAGATATTGCTACCTGCCTTTCATGATTCTACGTAAACGGGAAGTACCCAATTTATAAGTTTTGATTCTCTTGAAAGATGACACACAAACAGACAACGAAGTGGTGAAGGAAAACACCGTCAGGAAACCTGCATGCTTGAGAGTTGGCCATAATGCTCCCTCAAAGGTGCGTGAGGTGTGCCAATACGTGCTTGGCCAGTGTGGTAGCTTCTCATTCTGAGAGGAGACTTGTGCTCAGTAGTGAGCCGGCGATGGGTTGATTCTGATGATGATGAATTTTAAACGTATTTTGTCAAAGTAAATAAGCTGAGTTCAAGCAGATAAAATAAAAAGAAGGTGCGCCAATCATCCAAACCTGCGCGACAAAGCGACTACGATGCGGGAACCTCAGCCGCGCGGAGGGTCATCGCCTCCTACGATATTTAATGGTGCCATGCACACCTACGCGTCTACAACAGTCGAGGCTACAACATGTTTTTTTTTTCTATAGATACCTACTGAACCCTAAAAATAGTTTGACTATGGTTTGGGTTTGGGTTGATTGTTCGTGGCCTTTGGTTGACTGTTGGATATTATAATTGAATTGATGTTTTCTCGTTTAACTGTGATTATAATATTTTATAAATTAGAAACTCCGCGCCTACGATCCAAAGTATCGGAGTTTTCCAAAACATTATTTTCAAATAAATAATTATGTATCTAGGCAACGTCCATCTTGACAGCTTGACATTTGCCAATTGACATAATATTATGAACCTCTGTTACAATAGTGAAAGATCCCAGGGCCACCAGCCGTCACGTATTTTCTGACGAATGAAATGTGGACGATTGAGTAGTGTTAGTATGTACTAAGAACGCATGCCTACAGACCTGCTAGCTTGCTTAGACGGCCAATTTTCAGGTATCAGGTAATCAAGGTACATAAAAACATTACTTACCTCGCGTAAATTCTCCAATTTTTTTAATTTTTAGCTGATTTTTTTTTAATATTAATAATTAATTGACATAAGTAAACTATAATAGAGTGAGAGAGAAGTCAATATATCCTAATACATGTCTTACTCAGTCTCATGCGCGTAGATAAGGATGCCCTCGCGCTCAAACCCACAGAGGCATTAAAATTTAATTTAGGGGATGATTGGCCCTCTGGATCGGTCTGTCTTCTTGTAAAAGGTTTTAAAATAGTTGTCTGGTAGACATATATAAAAAAATGGAGCATCAGAATTTACGTGCAGTTAAGTAATTACTTATTTTGGGAGCTTTAAAGCGTCTGCAAAGCAATACGGCCGACGCGGGAAGTGTCTGGGAGTATTGGCGACACATTGTAAAGGATATTGCCTAAAATATACGTAAAAATCAGTTTGGAGAATTTACGTGAGGTAAGTAATGTTTTTATGTACCTTGATTATCAGTTACCTGAAAATTGGCCGTCTAAGCAAGCTAGCACGTAGGCTAGGCATGCTTTCTTAGTACTTACTAACACTACTCAATCGTACATATTTCCTGTGTCAGAAAATACGTAACCTCTGGTGGTCCTGGGATAAAAGTAATAAGAAAACCAGAAAAGAGCTGATAACTTCCAAACGGCTGAACCAATTTTTTTGGATTATAGCTAAGAACACTCTCGATCAAGCCACCTTTCAAACAAAAAAAACTAAATTAAAATCGGTTCATTCGTTTAGGCGCTACGAGGCCACAGACAGATACACAGATACACAGATACACAGATACACGCGTCAAACTTATAACACCCCTCTTTTTGGGTCGGGGGTTAAAAATAGGACTACTGTATGACTACCAGCGTCAAATGTACTAAAATAAACATTTGACGCTTGCCAGTGACGTCAAAGCTTCGACGTTTTGTCAGAAGTTCCCTAACTGCGTGAACCTGTATTGTGATAGACTAGCGAACCGCCCCGGCTTCGCACGTTTGAAACTTTAAAATGGTTATTGTCGCGGACTTTAAGGGTTTTAAACTTTTTGAGAGGAACTATTCAAATAGACATTGTTTACTTGCAACTTTAACTGGCCACTGGACTGGGAAATAGTACAAGTCCGTGGAGTGTGGAACAAGAGATTCATGTCCAGAACTGGACATTCATCGATTGGTACGACGACACATAACTATCTCAAGAGAAAATTAGGAATTTAATAGGAAGCCTAGAGTTGTCACGAGACGAAGCTGTTACTAAAATAAATTGAATACTTGAAACAGGCATTTTCCCATAAAAAGGTATACAGTCTTTATATAGTAGTGGATATAGAAACTGTAGCTAAGTAAGGGAAATTGTTCGAAGAATTGACACCGTTTCGTCAACCCGATAAGTAATTTAACGGTTATGTTAAATTAGGCACATGATTGACCGCGTGCCTGTGTAACTAGCAGTAGGTAGTGAAAGAGCCCATGAGGGCTAGATCTTCGTTATTTTATAAAAGCTCAAAGTTTCTCTGTGTTTCCAATACAGGGAAGAATGATCAGCAACTATGAAGTTTGGATCCTTGTGGCTTTGGGTAACAAAGGTGTAAAAAATCTTACATCAAAGTACTCAGCCTTACTGATAAACGAAAGCGTGAACAAAAAATTCAGGTGTTAGGGGATGTCCTAAAAAAACGCACCGAGACAAAGGCGAAGTATTTTTCGTTGATAGTAATTTGGACCAGTCCAAATGGACTCGACTGGTCCGGTCTGGTTCAATGAGTCAAATGAAATAGTTAACCTGTGACTTTTTTCTCATTTTACTCTTTGGTGGCCAAGCCGTAACGTCCTCAAAATACCTCAAATTTATACCACGGAACGGAATAAAGTTAGCATAAAGTAAATAACTTACCAGTAGGACAAACGCACTCATATCGTAGTTGGTCCAGCTGCGTACATCGTCCTCCATGCAAACAAGGGGATGGTTCACACGGGACGTACTCCGTGTCACAATCCCGGCCCGTGTAGCCAGGCTCACACACGCAGGTATAAGACCCGTGGGTGTTGAAGCATCTCCCGTGGTGACAAGGACCAGAACCGCTCGAGCATTCGAAGACGTCCTCAGTACATCGCGAGCCAGTGAAGCCAGGTGGGCAGGCGCAAGAGTAGCCAGCAGTCGTTGTATTGTCAGCAACGCAACGACCTCCGTTTCTGCAGGGCTGGGATGCGCAGTGGTCTTCGTGTGAGCATTCTTCGCCTGTTGACAAGGAAACAATTTCAATGAATTTATGTACAACGTTTATGGGACACAAATAGATAGTTTTGGATCCATATTTGAAAACAGATGATGCATGGTACTTGGTAAACTGAATCTGATTGTGTAATACCTTGAGTTAAAATGTTTTCTAATTTCAAACCCATAAAGCGTTATCAAATATTATGGTAATTAAAATTTACATCCACGTCCAAGGAACTCACAACGCACTAAAACGGACGCTTTAATCAAAATATTTTCTCATAAATTGGAATTCAAACCTAATTATCCGGAGATGTGTGAAATAGATCCAAAGGATATGGCTTAATTAGCAGCCTTCATTTCTTAATGGCCATCAATCAACAAATCAAACCTATCCATATACAGCTCATTAAGACTTCATAGTTATTAGAAAAGGCAACACATTTTTTACCGAATAATTTATTATGTCAGGCTATTATATTATTTTTCTCAAAAAAATTATGGCTGAATACGCGAGCGTATCTGAATACGATAAGAGGATCACACTAATATTATAAAAGCGAAAGTTTGTATGTGTGTGTGTGTGTGTGTGTGTGTGTGTGTGTGTGTGTGTGTGTGTGTGTATGTTTGTTACTCCTTCACGCAAAAACTACTGGACGGATTTGGCTGAAATTCGGAATGAAGATAGATAATATCCTGGATTAGCACATAGGCTTCTTTTTATCCCGGAAAATCAAAGAGTTCCCACGGGATTTCGAAAAAACTGAATCAACGCGGGCGAAGTCGCGGGCATCGGCTAGTAATTAATAAACGTTACAACTGTACACAATGTATTCACCAAATACTTAAAATGTAAAAAAATGTTGTATTTCGCAATAACTGTTGTAGAAAATTTTCAAAAGAAAAATAAAACCGACTTCAAAAACGACAAACACTAAAAAGAAAAAAATAACTTTTGTTTAGCTACACGTGTAATGCACCTAGGTATGAAGTCGAGCGAGCATATTAAACAAAATTAGAAATCCAAGAGTGAAGCTCGCCCGACTTCATACCTAGGTGCATTACACGTGTAGCTAAACAAAAGTTATTTTTTTCTTTGTAGTGTTTGTCGTTTTTGAAGTCGGTTTTATTTTTCTTTTGAAAATTTTTTATTTCACAATTTTTAGTGGCCCTACTGTACTATAATATGCTGTGCCCAGTTAAAACCCTACTGTTTACTAAGCTATTACACTGATCGCGAGCAATTTGCTCCTATCCATTGAAGAGTTCTGTTCTCCATCTCCCAAGATATTCATCAGATCTTCACCAAATTTATATGGGACCACCTGCACAGTATACCCTTTCAAACAAAAAAAAAATTTTTCAAATCGGTCCAGAGGTCTTTGAGTAATCGGGGAACAAAGATAAAAAAAAAAAAAAAGATCCCGACGAATTGAGAACCTCCTCCTTTTTTGGAAGTCGGTTAAAAATTTGTAAAGTATTATTTTTATAGATTAAAAATACTTATTGCTGTTTCTCAAACTACGTACTTAATAAAATACTGTGGGAACTGTTTGATTTTCCGGGATAAAAAGTAGCCTATGTCCGTCCCCGGGATATAAGCTAACTCTGTACCAAATTTCATCAGAATCGGTTACACTGTTGGGCCGTGAATAGGTAGCAGACATATAGACAGATAGACAGACAGACACACTTTCGCATTTATAATATTAGTATGGAAAATACTTATTGCTGTTTCTTAACTACATACTTACATGATAAAATAGGTACGTAAACTTGTAGTAGCAAGAAAAGATAGTTACAGCATAAATGATGCACTAGTATTTTGGCCATTTGTTTAGTTAGCAAAAGAAACCTAATTACATTAGTCATTTATCCTAGTACATAATTATTCGATCTATAAAGATTTCATATTGATTCATATATATGATTACTTGATACTTAATTCTTTATAATTAAATCTAACACAAGATTTCTAAATCTATAAATTTTTTTGATTTAAAGATTTTGTATTCAGACCGTGTGTTTTATCTTACCAATCATATTAACCTCACTTTCGTTAAACGTTATTAAAACGAAAGCAGGGTTTCAATATTCAATAAGATTCGGTTAATAACGATTACATTATTTTATGAACCCAAATATAACTTGTCGTGTTAAGTAGATATGATTTTGAGGCAAACTCGTTTTTGAATACTTATAATCTTCATATTAGTTAACAAGCCTAACGGAATTCTTTTGGGGGTCAAATTGTTAAGAAAATCAATAAAAGTGGAATAAATTATCTTTATTGGCCACTTAATGACGGTTGTCTATACTGTTGATTTCTTTGGTGAAATTTTTGATGAAGATAAATTTAATACCGTTTACAGTAAGTATCTATTAAGTATCTAATAGAAGTTTAAATGAAATCCACTATATTATTTAGGTCCAACGACTGAAAACCGCAGCATTTTCGGTGGCTGAGTTCAGTTATCTTGTACAGACCTGTCATTGGAAATAAGAGAATCTTTTTTACTATCAATCTAGTTTCTAGACCAACACAGGTAGCACAATTGTTATTGGTTATAATATAAATAAATATATAAAAATATATATTATGTATAGTGTACACTGTGATTTGCTAAGTTATTGCGATTAATCTTTTTATTTCATCATTTATCAAGACTTTTACTGTTGCTCTAACTATAACACCGTACTTTTTACTATCCATACCGATATTATAAATGCAAAAGTGTGTCTGCCTGTCTGTTACTTTATCACGGTCCATCCGTTTATTCGATTTTGATGAAATAAGGTACAGAGACAGTTTGCATAATATCGAAGACAGACCCCCAGACTACTCTTATCCCGAAAATTCAAAATTTTGTATCCACGGGATTTTTAAAACCCCTAAATCTACTTACGTGGACCAAATCACGGGAATCATCCAATGATAATTCACGTAATTGTTAATTTTATTCCTTTTCACTAACTTACTCGACCTTTATAACTTATTTCTTCTAACATGTAGTTTCCAACTAATTTACTATATCTATTACTTCTTTGATATCAAACTTTTTATTTTTGACCCAAAGTTAACTAATAATTTCGTCAACCTTTTTAAGTTCCGTGATATTTTTCAATAGTAATTCACTTCATTACTTAATAGGTACAATGTACATTATATTACTTTTATCAAAAAAGTCTGTCACATTCACAGCTAAACAAAGTAGCGAGTAAAACACAATATTTATTAGTCTTTAAAAATTTATTAACAGTGATTACTTTGTCAGCTTTAATCCCAACCGGGTCCCTATGCTACTCATTAGGAGCTATGTCACCGGTCTTGAACTTTTGATTACAAGAACCATTGAGTTGTACCCTATAGAGAAGTAAACGCACGCATCAGGCGTCAAAAAACGCACAGATATGTTTCCAAAAACTTAAGTTTGGAACTAACAAATGTTTATTAGTTCCAAGCTGTAGTTTTTGTGTAAGTAAATATTTAAACTATCTTTAATTCTCTTGCGTCCTATCGATTTTTTTGTATGTCCTCTGTACTTACTGTTACTTTATTTCAATTCCATGTCTATATAGTGGAAAATAATCTTTTCCTTCCATGATAAATATATTTTAATGATCAAAAAATCACTGAGTAAAAAGCAGGTCCAGCCCCAGTTTACTAAATGTCAAAAAGCACAGTTAATCCTCTATTCACCAGGCATTAGTAAACTTGTGGTTGTTTTTCGAGACATCATCGCCTCTAGTAAATCGTATCTCATTGACAAGAAGCGTATAATTTCGAAGCTTTTATTACGAAGAGCCGTATTTGATCTGTTCTTCATTAAAAAAAACCAATTAACCGTAAAACATGCGGCAGTTTAAACGCAGGTAGTACTTTTTATTTGATTACAGTTTTAATGGTTTTACTTTATGTGTAAGTAATAAACTCATTACGTATGCGTAATAAGGAAACTACAACTTTTACCGAAACTCTTTTCTTTATATCGAAGTTTACAAGGTTTTCTTTAACTTCTAGTTGAACGGCGTTATTACGAGGTATTTCGAATATTTTATACAAAACTGAAATATTGAAATACGTAGGTACTTTTTCGTTTCTGACCGACAGCCTCTAAACATCAATTTTTATACTTAGATAAAACATGAAATTGATGACGTTCATACAACTTTCTTACATTTTTCACCAGCCACCCTTAAACTTTAGGCAAGGGGTTGCGCCACGACAGTGTCTGGCAATACATGACGTGATTTATACTACTTTTATTTATTTATTTATATGTTGACGTAAGAAATACACCTTTATTAAGTGCCTGTTATCTCCCAAAGTCACAATGATAAACGCAATTTAAATGATTTTCAACCTTTGTATAACCTAAATATTATGATCCATTCATTAAATGCGATAGCTACTTATTAAGATTTATTGATCGTTCGTTATTAAATGTAGGAAGGACCAGCAAGTTTTTGCAAACCCTATTTTTTGTATATCATTCGAGCGTTAACCGATAAGTTATGAGAGCATTTGAATCGAATGGACGATTAAGGGCCAATTTCACCGACAAAACTAAACGCGATTAGTTCACGCTAAACTCAGTTTACGCACATAACTGAGTTTAGGGCCATAGTTTGCATTTCACCGACGTCAATTAAACGCAGTTAAAGCTAAACTCGGTTTAAATTCTAAACCACCAATTTTCGACGTTTAGCTCAGTTAAACCGAGTTTAGAGAGCTTTCAAGTGTATATTTTCATACTAATGTAAACTAATCTTTGCTGATTATCAATATGAAAAGAGCATTGGCATTAGCTTTTGATGATAGTGATGCTGATGTAATATGTTGTTCGTCGTCCAAGATGGATGGCAAGAGAAGAAGCACTTCGACTCTTCACGCTTTTCAGCCAATGAAGCCGCGTTGGTTTTTTTATTTTCGACAATGTTGAAGTGTCTTTCGACGACTTCAGCAAGAGCCAATTTTTCGCTGGCGGCAAAAGTGGCGTCTCTTTTTCTTTTTGACATAACTAGTAGCAAAGTAAAAACAACAACAACTAAACAAAATAACGACAAAATTAATAAAACAAAATACTATAACAAAAAAACTTATATTGATATCAATTTCAAATACTTAAATAATAAAAACTTTAAAAAGAAACACAATGACAAACACCATACAACACCGACCAGAAAAGAAAAAGAACAAAGAGCAGGTATAGCACAATGACAATGCGCTTTGTTCTTGCAACTAAAACTTAGTTTTACTAAACGCGATTAGTATAGAGCTGGTGAAATCGGTTTGACTTAAACTGAGTTCAAATTGTTTGTTTAAACTCAGTTAAGCTAAACTTAGTTTTATTAAACTAGGTTTCTGTAGCGAATGGTGAAATCCGCCCTAAGATGAATGCGTTATGAGCTCCGCACCAAATTCGTCATCAGTTAATTGGAATGCCTAGCTGACTAATCGACTTGCGCTAAACGACATCAAGAATTTATTTTGATTGGTGGAACAAGCTCAATTGCTGTTATAGTAACAGTTTCGATTCTTGTGCACAAAATATCCAAAAAATCTCGGTGTTTTTTTTTTCCAAAGAGCCACAAGCTTAATTTGCTATAATCCACTAAGGGCCAATTTCACCGACAAAACTAAACGCGATTAGTTCACGCTAAACTCAGTTTACGCACATAACTGAGTTTAGGGCCATAGTTTGCATTTCACCGACGTCAACTAAACGCAGTTAAAGCTAAACGCGGTTTAAATTGTAAACCACCAATTTTCGACGTTTAGCTCAGTTAAACCGAGTTTAGAGAGCTTTCAAGTGTATATTTTCATACTAATGTAAACTAATCTTTGCTGATTATCAATATGAAAAGAGCATTGGCATTAGCTTTTGATGATAGTGATGCTGATGTAATATGTTGTTCGTCGTCCAAGATGGATACTAGAAAGAGAAGAAGCACTTCGACTCTTCACGCTTTTCAGCCAATGAAGCCGCGTCGGTTTTTTTATTTTCGACAACGTTGAAGTGTCTTTCGACGACTTCAGCAAGAGCCAATTTTTCGCTGGCGGCAAAAGTGGCGTCTCTTTTTCTTTTTGACATAACTAGTAGCAAAGTAAAAACAAAAACAACTAACAATACAAAATAACGACAAAATTAATAAAACAAAATACTATACCACAAAAACTTATATTGATATCAATTTCAAATACTTAAATAATAAAAACTTTAAAAAGAAACACAATGACAAACACCATACAAACACCGACCAGAAAAGAAAAAGAACAAAGAGCAGGTATAGCACAATGACAATGCGCTTTGTTCTTGCAACTAAAACTTAGTTTTACTAAACGCGATTAGTATAGAGCTGGTGAAATCGGTTTGACTTAAACTGAGTTCAAATTGTTTGTTTAAACTCAGTTAAGCTAAACTTAGTTTTATTAAACTAGGTTTCTGTAGCGAATGGTGAAATCCGCCCTAAGGGCCGATTTCACCGACAAAACTAAACGCGATTAGTTCACGCTAAACTCAGTTTACACACATAACTGAGTTTAGGGCCATAGTTTGCATTTCACCGACGTCAATTAAACGCAGTTAAAGCTAAACTCGGTTTAAATTCTAAACCACCAATTTTCGACGTTTAGCTCAGTTAAACCGAGTTTAGAGAGCTTTCAAGTGTATATTTTCATACTAATGTAAACTAATCTTTGCTGATTATCAATATGAAAAGAGCATTGGCATTAGCTTTTGATGATAGTGATGCTGATGTAATAATATGTTGTTCGTCGTCCAAGATGGATGGCAAGAGAAGAAGCACTTCGACTCTTCACGCTTTTCAGCCAATGAAGCCGCGTTGGTTTTTTTATTTTCGACAATGTTGAAGTGTCTTTCGACGACTTCAGCAAGAGCCAATTTTTCGCTGGCGGCAAAAGTGGCGTCTCTTTTTCTTTTTGACATAACTAGTAGCAAAGTAAAAACAACAACAACTAACAATACAAAATAACGACAAAATTAATAAAACAAAATACTATAACAAAAAAACTTATATTGATATCAATTTCAAATACTTAAATAATAAAAACTTTGAAAAGAAACACAATGACAAACACCATACAACACCGACCAGAAAAGAAAAAGAACAAAGAGCAGGTATAGCACAATGACAATGCGCTTTGTTCTTGCAACTAAAACTTAGTTTTACTAAACGCGATTAGTATAGAGCTGGTGAAATCGGTTTGACTTAAACTGAGTTCAAATTGTTTGTTTAAACTCAGTTAAGCTAAACTTAGTTTTATTAAACTAGGTTTCTGTAGCGAATGGTGAAATCCGCCCTTAACCTTGCCAACCAAAATGGCTTTGCAATTTGGCATCGCTTGAGGATGCTCCGGTGTCGGGGCGAAACGTGCGTCGAGTGGTTTTGGGGGCATTTCACGTCAAGCGGACAACCAAAAAAAAGTGAGGTCGTGAATTTTGTTTATACTCTGGTCAGTTATACTTCTAGTAGACGTGGATATATACACACAATGTTTTTTTCGTATGATGCTTTATTGCTGAGTTATGAGCTTTTAAAAATTTACTACGAATGAAGTCCGTTATTTTTGGATGCTTATTATTTGTAACAATTCATTTGTAAATAAAACTAAAAAGCATTGTTTATTATAGTTAAAAAGTTGAAATTTTTATTTTTTTTATCGAATTCTAAATTTAAATTTTTTAACGTATAGTAAACCGGAAGTGAACATTTCAAATCGATATTTGAGTAACTTGGCCAAAATAAAAATAATTTTTTTTTACCGTGAATTAAAGCTTACATGTACTTATTCTTCACCAAAAAAAATTGTAACGTGATGTCTAATAGTTTAGGACTTAGTAGCCCAATAATTTGGTCGTCAAAAAGGGGCTTATCTGGAAAGTTTTCAGAAAGTTATGCAAATTGGTGGTTTTATAGATTTCGATGTGCTCTTTCCGAATTTTTATTTTGCCACCTCGTACCTTTGCCGCTCGCGCCACCATCTTGGAAAAATGGCACCCAAAAACAGTTTTTTCACAATAACTTCTTTCCCACTCATTTTACGATAAAAATGGCTATGTAACAATTAAACTAGAGACAATTTCCTATAATTTGTGTAGTCACCTTTTTTTGTAGACTCAATAGTTTCAGCGTACGAGCGCCACAAAGCCCACTCCAACACTCGTTTTGGCTAAATAACTCATTTCCACCCCACCATGTGGTAGAGTGAGTGACGTGATTTTTTTTTTATGGTATCTCCAGGAGCCGGTAGTCACCTTCAATTTAAGCTATCAGTTCGACCAGAGAATACTAACATTCTTCAGAATTCTGCTCGAGATAAGAGTAAATATACTGCATCGCAGTTTCGATCTCACGTGCATAAGAGCCTTTATTTTGGGTTTTAAACCCAAAAGATGCCCATGGGACCTTATTACTAAGCCTCCGCTGTCATCCGTTTGCCTAACCGTCTGTCCGTCTGTCTGTCAGCGTGCTGTATCTCATGAACCGTAATAGGTAGAAAGTTGAAATTTTCACAGAATGTGTATTTTTATTGCCGTTATAATAACAAATAATAAAAATTTCAAAATGGCCGTCATGAAAAAAAAATAAAAAAGAGCATTATTTCTTGTATTATGGTACGGAACCCTTCCTATGTGAGTTGGACTCGCACTTGACCGATTTTTCGGCATCTCGAGCATGTTTATAATGTGGTCGCAGTCAATACACAATATCGCAATTCGTGCATTAAAAATTTTACCTCGCACTACAAACTAAAAAAATAAAAAAATGGGTCAAGTGCAAGCCCAACTCGCACACGAAGAGTTCCGTACCATCAAACAAGAAATAACATTACTTTTTTGTTTTTTTTCATGTCAGCCATTTTGAAATTTTTATTATTTGTTGTTATAACGGCAATAGAAATACACATTTTGTGAAAATTTCAACTCTCTATCTATTACGGTTCACGAGATACAGCCCGCTGACAGACAAACGGACGGATAACAGCGGAGACTTAGTAATAAGGTCCCGTTGGCATCCTTTGGGTTCGAAACCCAAAAAAAGGTCCATATTCACATGAGATCGAAACTGCGATGCAGTATATTTACTCTTATCTCGAGCGGAATTCTGAAGAATGTTAGTATTCTGTGAACGAAGTGATGTCTTAAATTGAAGGTGACTACCGTCTCCTGGAGATACCGTAAAAAAAAATCACGCCACTCACTCTACCACATGGTGGTGTGGAAATGAGTTATTTAGCCAAAACGAGTGTTGGAGTGGGCTTTGTGGCGCTCGTACACTGAAACTATTGAGTCTACAAAAAAAGGTGACTACTCAAATTGTAGGAAATTGTCTCTAGTTTAATTGTTACATAGCAATTTTTGTCGTAAAATGAATGGGAAAGAAGTTATCGTGAAAAAACTGTTTTTGGGCGCCATTTTTCCAAGATGGCGGCGCGAGCGGCAAAGGTACGAGGTGGCAAAATAAAAATTCGGAAAGAGCACATCGAAATCTATAAAACCACCAATTTGCATAACTTTCTGAAAACTTTCCAGATAAGCCCCTTTTTGACGACCAAATTACTGGGCTACTAAGTCCTAAACTATTAGACATCACGTTACAATTTTTTTTGGTGAAGAATAAGTACATGTAAGCTTTAATTCACGGTAAAAAAAAAATTATTTTTATTTTGGCCAAGTTACTCAAATATCGATTTGAAATGTTCACTTCCGGTTTACTATACGTTAAAAAATTTAAATTTAGAATTCGATACAAAAAATAAAAATTTCAACTTTTTAACTATAATAAACAATGCTTTTTAGTTTTATTTACAAATGAATTGTTACAAATAATAAGCATCCAAAAATAACGGACTTCATTCGTAGTAAATTTTTAAAAGCTCATAACTCAGCAATAAAGCATCATACGAAAAAAACATTGTGTGTATATATCCACGTCTACTAGAAGTATAACTGACCAGAGTATAAACAAAATTCACGACCTCACTTTTTTTTGGTTGTCCGCTTGACGTGAAATGCCCCTTTGGGAGTAACGCCTGCTTCTATACTTACTACGTTTTTTTCCCGTTACGCATACGAAGAAATCTTATTTTTACAAAAAAAGGAGTGTACTTAATGTTTTCAGGGTTCATTACATGTATTTATGTGAGCTTCTTACTCCGCCATAACTTTCAAACGTCTCAACACATTTGGATGTATCAAGTAGGTATTGTTAGAATCTAAGGGTGAGATCTATAGAGCGGACTCTGCCTTTGCTTAGACTTAAGACAGAGTTAAAACGAGACAGAGCTATATCTCTCACATAAATCTGTCTCGTTTTAACTCAATCTTAAGTCAGAGCAAAGTCAAAGTGCGCTTTATCGATTTCAGCCTAAGTTACGTCGCGTCGTCCCGAGTGACAGTGTCTATATTTTTTTTTTTTCAAACAATTCAATATGGCGGCTATATATCAAATTTTAAAAACTTTACTTACTTACTTTACTTAGTAGGAATCTAAGGAGACTTTATTCCACCAATTAGAAAAAAGCTGTCTCCTGGACTATAACGTCAATTTATTGGTATAATGACAAGTCGTCACACAATAAATTATTGCGAATGAGGAAGCATGAATTGCTTTACTTTCTCCTTATTTCCGCTATTATTCTCCGTATCTCATACGTGTACATAATGCCCTATAACATTTTATAAAATAAATTCTATAGCACATTTTTAAAAAGACGAATATTTGCGAGTCTATTCTGTCTCATGGGCATTATATTCATGGTCTATTATGTATGGTACATATTATGATTATTATTGCAGTCATAGAAGAATGTTCTGTGCATGGAAGTGACGAAACAAATGACATTTCTACTAATTAACTATCAATAGGTAGAGTGTAGAGTAGTTTAACTTTCTCACCTCTTTTTAGCGTTAATTTTTTCCCTTGAATTTTTATTTATAAAAAGCCAAAACTATTTATAAAATTGTTCACTATCAAGACTTTACTATTGTACCTTTTGTATTTTCCATTGATCGGAATTATATAAAAACCAAAACATTAATCAAAGTACTGGTCACTTATGTACATACACTGTCTATACCTACCTAACTATCTACAGATAAAACGTAATCTACCTTATATTCTGTTCAGTTATTAAAATAAGTGTCTACGATTCTGTTAACTTATCTAGCACTTCGGATTTAATCAATCTCTTAAATACCGAGACAAAAACTGAAAGCTGTATTTTTAATTGAACAAGTTACAAAAACACAAGACCCGTCGGCATCATTTCATTTGATAACATAATTGCACGTTTAACGCTGTTCACAGACGACCCAACTTGGTCGGCCTTTAGTTGGCATCGAACTAAAGAGGAATTCATATCGAGCATGTACCTAATTCTTTGTATGCAATTAAATCCGTGTAGTTTGAAACTTAATATTATTACAGAAATCTGTCAAACAGTATTTAATTCAGTTTGATTGGTTAATTAATTTTATCAAATTAATAAATGACTAATTTTTACTATACGTTCATATGAAGTGTGCACATAATTTCCTTCTCTAAAGAATTGTACTTTTTTTGCATTGAATTGAGATAAGTTGTCAGTAGTCAGCATAATACGTGTAATTCACGTTATCTTTTTCATTAACATAAAGGCTCTTCTCTCTATCAATTTAATTTTAAATATACCAGACTCTGGTCCTGTTGACCAGAGTCTGGTATATTTAAAATCTGAGTAAATTCTAAGACACTGAATTTAGCCTAAGAATCAGGTCTATCTATCCACTACCTATCACGACCGACCTAAGTAATTTATTATTAGAATTGGATAGTCAAACAAATTTTCGTGTTTAATTATGAACTTGGTAAGGTAGTTGGCACTAAGCAAGTCGGTGTGTCTAGTAACAGCATAGTCAAATTCATGTAAGTTCTCAACAACTGCATTGATTATGAACTCTATCACCATGAGGTAAGGTGTTAAGATATTAATGTCAGCAAGTTATCAAAAGGTTAAATTAAACTGAAGCTAATAGTTAAGACAACTTTCAAAACTTATCGTTTCTAGTTTTTAACCCCCGTCCCAAAAAGAGGGGTGTTATAAGTTTGACGTGTGTATCTGTGTATCTGTCTGTGCATCGTAGCTCCTAAACGAATGAACCGATTTTAATTTAGTTTTTTTTTTGTTTGAAAGGTGGCTTGATCGAGAGTGCTCTTAGCTATAATCGAAGAAAATCGGTTCAGCCGTTTGAAAGTTATCAAATCTTTTCTAGTTTTCTTATAGAGGTTTTTTAAATTTTGAGTTATATCATCTAGTAATTAAAGTTAAAAAAAATTAACAGTTTCGGGTAATTTATTTATTAAATACAACCGAATTCAACTTTAAAATTCATACTGTGACTTATTTTTAAGATTTTTGCCACCAGAACCACTACAGAATGCATCAAGTTAGCTTTTTATTAAGGTCTTAGCTAGTTTTTTAGCCGTTTTTTGCAATACCATACCAATCGAATAGTAACTAATCTAGATGGCATCGGGGCATGAGGCGGGGAGATGTACGTCACCCGCGCTATCCCGCACCAGATTATTGCGGGAGCTGTGCGGTGCGTCCCCACCCCGATTGCCATCTCGACCTGTCGCGTACGTACTATACGTACCTTATCAATTATTTATATAAGAAACATAAAAAAAGGTTTTCATTAGGTAGATATGACTTGTTATTATTACAATAAATTATATTGTAAAATATCTTCCCAAGGAACAAAGTGTAATAAGTCTAATTAATGTCGTAGATCGCAGTGGTTCCGCGATTTATTCATATCTCAGGCACTTGTATAGGTTTGTAGACACCTGCTGCATTGCTATGGACAGTCATTCACCGTATATAGAAATTATCTAATGAGCATCTAATTTAGGGTTGTCCATCTTGTACACCTAAAATAATATGGCGATAGCAAGCTTAAGTCAAATTTTTGGGTCGTGAAAATATTTCAACAACGGAAAATCTAGCCAATTTTGGAAGCACTGATTGCCCTAAATGACCGCAGAAAGAATGCAAAACGAATGAATAATAGCGTGATGCATTTTCGGAACAGGAGGTCTTAAAAGCAAGAGCTTTCCCGCGATCTGTGTTTCCTACCAATTACAATCCGGGTATCTTTAAAACAAGAGTGAATAGGCACCTTCTAGGTAAGCGCGTCCCATCTTAGACCACATCATCACTTTCCATCAGGTGTGATTGTGGTCAAGCGCTTGCCTATAGTGAATGAAAAAAAAAAGAAGCTTTTAAAAATTAAAAAAAAAAACTGTTGCCTCTTATACCAGTTTTTTTAATTTATAGTGCTTAAAACATACCAGAGGTCTACCTAGAAATATAGTCTCACAATAATTAACTCTATACCTATTAACGAGCGAAGCGAACGCAAAAGTAAAACAGGATTTTTTTAATAAGTACTTAAAAGTTAAATCCTAAAGTTGACAACCCTAATCTAATAAGGAATCATCCGATAACTATCTAGTATTAAAGATTAATAAAGGCAGTCATATTTCAAACCAGAACACCATTATGCTGTCATATAAAGATTTATTGGGATTGCTTACTAGAATATACCACCTTTAGGCCTTAGCTTTAGGCTTTTATACTTACCTACCCTATGTAGTCTTCAATGCAAGCATGCAGTGCGTTTGAAAAGGGGCATTATTCAGCTTATATTATGATGTTATAATAAAAGCTTGAACTTTATATTATAACATGCCTTTATACAATATATATGAGCGCTTTGATCAGACAATTTTCTTTTATAGATGACAGGTTTAGCGCTTCACTATACTCGTAGATATATCTCATCTGATCATCTGACAGTTCTATAAACCATACTTTAATCGGTTTCTACTCGTCGTAGAAACCCCGCCCCCGCTTACCCGCCGTACCCGCTTAGTGCTCGACTCTAAAGTCAATTGACAGTTACCTACTGTCAAAAAGACTTGCATTGTTGGTAGTGGTTATTGCATTCATAGACACCGGAATTAAAAAGAGATACTCCATATTCTAGAGTTCTAGACATATCAACCCTGCAGGGTGACAGAGGTGAGAGGGAGAGAACATAGCTACTTACTTTTCATAGTTTTGTCCTACCTCATAACTCCATGACTAAGTTAAAGAAATGATTCATAAAATTACTTGAGTGACATAAAGCATATCTATGTACCCAAGGGGTTAATCGCATTCAAAGGTGATCAATGACGTCAACCGACACATATTAACTCTGTTCAAATAGCGCAAAAACTTTGTAGCTATTGCTAAACTCTACAGTAGATACAATTTAGGCTTACCTGTGTATCCAGGAGGGCAAAGGTCTCCAATGACGTCAATCTACACATAGCTCAGTTCAAGCAAGGCGCAGAATAATACGGGTTTGGTACCCGAATCTTGCACAAGGATGAACCGAATTTACTATGACCATTGACCCTATCTCTACTCCTAGCTTAGAGTAACTTAGGCTTACCTGAGCACCCAGAACGGGGATCGTATTTACAAGTATCCAATGACATCAACGGTACAAATCTGTTCAGACAAGGCAGAAAATCAAGGCTTAAATTACAAAAAATTACAGATATCTCTACTAGCAAGGCTTACCTGTGTACCCAGGAGGGCAATCGCATTCAAAGGTGTCCAATGACGTCAATCTACACGTTGCTCCGTTCAAGCAAGGCGCAGAATCACACGCAGCTGGTACTCGGATCTCGCACAAGGATGCACTGAATCCAAGCGGGCAGTCGCAGGCGAAGGATGGTGGAGCGCCGCCAGCTCCTGGTCTCACTCGACAGGAGCCGCCGTTTTGACATCGAGGACTCGATTCGCTGTGGCAAGGGTTCAGGTGTTGGCAGAACTCGCCGGCGTAACGGGATGTGCAGCTGTGGACAAAAAACATCGATTAGGATTTTGGAAAATATATCGTACGGAAATATAGATCAAAATTAAGATTTTATCATAAAAGTATGTAGGTATCTGTTTAGGTATGCAAAAGGATCATTGTAACGCAATTTTTTATATTAATGCTGAGAAGTGTTTGGTGCACTGTGTTAACAGAGTTAACAGGGCTCTCTCCGTCACTCGTTTCATACATTCGTAGTTCCAATTTCATATGAATATTAAGCAACCAAAGTCCATGAAATTTTGCAGACATATTCTAGAAACTAATATCTGTGTCTTATATCTGTGGCTTAATATTAAAATGAAATTGGAACTACGATTGTATGAAACGAGTGACGGAGAAAGCCCTCTTAAGTACCTACTATAAACTAGAATGATGTGTCAGTAGCTTTCATCAACGATTTCTGTCCAAAAAAGGTGTACGCAATAATATTGTCAAACACAACTACTTTTCACCTACATTTTTTTTACAGAAATCTTTATTTCTCCCTTTTCGATAGGCTGAATATTTTAAATTTCTAGAAAATATTGCCTAACCATTAACAAAGCCTTTTTAAAAAATAGACTCCCTTTGGTTAATAATAGACTTCTCTAGATATCTAATGCTTATCAATAAACGGAGTAAATTTTAGTATGCAAATAACTAAAGGTACCTTCTCGAGCCTTCCAAGAAACCGATTTTCGCCGTACTACCTGTAGCCTGTACTCGACATGCTCGGTATAAGCATAGGTATAAAGCCTAGAGTACACGTACTGGGCCGCTATCGTGTCTGGCGAACCAAGACAATAAATAACGCAGATACCTCGCGACACGCTCCTGTGACACCGAGCCTTTGTATCGCGACCGAGGGTTTTTCTTGCTTAGTTTCTAGCCGAGGAAATTTAATTATAGCATTAGACAAGTTTAAAAGCGATGCTACGAGTAGCTTAGTGGTTAACACTTCGACTTCCTATTAGGAGTCTGGGGCTCGACTGCAAAAGTAAGAGGTGGGTATGTCTCTAACTTTTCAGTTACGTTCGTTTTTTGCGCAGATAACCAGAATTTTCTACTCCGTAGTTTTATGCAATAAAGTATCTATCACTTGTTTTACAGCTATGAAGGAAAACATGCAGGAAGCAAAATCTGCATGCCTGAGAGTTCTTCATAAGGGTGTGTGAATGTCGAATATGCCAATTCGCGCTTGGCCAGCACAGACTATGGACGAAACTCATTTTATCATTCTGGGAGGAAACCTGTGATCAGAAGTGGGCCGGCGTGGCGATGGGTTCGGATCCTTGATTATAGAAGAGAGCCACCCTTTCTTCTCTTGTACTATCTTTTCTGTGTAATCCCTTTATTGTTTTAGACTAGTTTGTAAGGGGAGAGCACTGATGCCTATAACACGGGGTTTTAACTTATTTTAGGCATCAAAAGCTCGGCCTAATTTTGGCAACATATTAGAAGCAATACAGATTTTTTTAATGTTGAAGCGACAACTGACTAAGATTCCTCACACGTGGTTTAGTTTAAATACTGGCAAGTTCCTGAAGTTGCTTATGTCCTTACTATTATGATGTACTAAGGTATAAAATCCTAATTAATCCTACTATATAAGTGTGCAAAAACTAACACGTACACATTTCTATAAGAAAACAATCCGATGTCATGCTTGCAACTGCGCTTCTCAGAAAGTGATGTCAAAAGATTCCTTGTAAGATCAATGTGATGTGTATGCATGAGTTTCCAAATATAAACCACCTTGATTCAGACCATTCAGACGTCCATCATGTAGGTAGGTATGTAAGAAATGATATAAGCTTTATCTACTATGGAAATATATCGATCACTCCGTGACACCACGTTGAGGTATAAATACAGAAAAGGATCATGTAACTGTTGGCACTTGGCACCTATTGAAAGTTACCTCATAAACTAGTGCGTCACGATGTGGATTCATGAAAGTGTGGATGTTGTGTCATGACTCATGAGATCTTGTTACCGTTTAGGTATGCTAAAATAAAATACTTAGGTCTTAGGGTCAGTTGTTTATCAAGTGGACTAAGTACAAAAAAGAATAAAAAAGTAAGGATGATTTAACAGTCAGGTTCGATTTTGACCAAACCTGGTGAGGTGGAGATGATGATAATGACTATCTCCTAAGCGTCTTTGTGCCCAAGGGTCTCTGAGTGTTCTTAGTTAAGGTAGCTAAGAAATGCTCAAATTCTCCGCCTAGATGTTACCCTGAGCATCTATAGAAGCTCAAGTTACTAAAATTGGACGCTGAGCTGCTCAAGCTACAATAGGCGTCTAGCTAATGGCATCCAGCCTTACGACCACAGATACAACAAGATTACCTCAATACACGTAACATAACTAGGTACCTACTTCTAAAACCACGATAAAAAAGACTACAATACTTAATTAACACTAAAGCTTTCTAAAACTCGTCGAGTTAAGTTTATTTAAAGAATGGAGCACCAGCACGGATCCCCAGTGTTGATACGTCAATATTATCTTTGTAAACGTTCAATCGATTACAATCGATTCTTAAATCCACGCACTTAAGTGGTGTTAATTGCCAGAGATGTATTTTCAAATAATATTAAATGGCAGATAACATTTTACAATAATAATATTGAATTCACATTTCACACCCACATGACTCTGAGTTGGGTTTACTTCAATTTGTTTTATTATAATTTTGTGGGAACGAAATGTAATTATTTCTCCTCACTTTATACGAGAAGTTTATAAAAACGAAAGAGCCAAAAAAATTTGCATTTTTTTAATCATAAAAGTCTAAATTTTTCATTTGTGACTACATTGTGATTTAAACAAAGATTTTAATTGCAATATTCTGATATTTTTTACCGATCATCATTTGTCAATTTGATAGCGATACTTAAGTAATTATTACTTCTTTTATTTTATATGTTTTATTTTACATAAGTTACACAGGATAATTATGATTATTATCCACACAATTCTTAAACAATACATCACTTAAATTCAAATGTCTCTATTTTATTTAAGACAACATGAGGCACTTACAATCAAGACTACCACACCAGTACGTAAACCAGATTCTACTGATAAGAAAGGGCTAAACACTCAGCAGCTACTGTTTTCAAAACGTTGCAATAATGAATTTACATAAATAACATTCACCAGGGATTCAAAGGAAGGATTCCAGCAAAATACAGTCGAAATGTTTTCATGATTCCCTTGAAACCTGTACAGCACAAAGCCACAGCGTGGGCGGCGCACGATGCTAACGCCCACGCCCTGACCTCAACAGTCGGTGGTTGCACTGTATTTTATATACTGTGTACTTATGTTGTATTTTATGGGTGTTTATATGGCACTATGGGTGTCTGGGTCTTATCTGTACGAAATTCCAGACATGCAGGCAGCTACTTCTGGGACTGTACGAGAGGACTAGGTATATCATAACTTTTGTAGACATTTTGTAGACAAGTCATTGCATTTATATTAAACTAGATTATGCCCGCGACTTCGTCTGCGTAGTCTTTGATTTTCCAGGATAAAAGTTGCTACTGTCAATTTCCGGGATGCAAGCTACCTTTGTACCTAATTTCACATAAATCGGTTAATCAGATGGGCTTCTAAGAGTCCCGTGGGAACTCTTTGTTTTTCCGGGATAATAGGGTATATAGGGCAGCCTATGTCCTTCCCCGGGATGTAAGCTAACTCTATACCAAATTTCATCAAAATCGGTTAAACTGTTGGACCGTGAAAAGGTAGCAGACACACAGACAGACACACTCTCGCATTTATAATATTGGTATGGATAGGTACCATTGTACACTTTTTGATTATCAATTGTTTTATGAGACAAATAATATCAATGGTGATCATTTATTACGTAAACTTAATACTAAAACTACGAGAGCCCAAACGTACTAGCTCTGTACAAGCTCTTGTATACAATATTTCCTATCGCGTAACGTGAATCAATCAATCTATCAGAATCATATCACTCAATCCACCGTTGGAATACCTCCATGCGTGCGCGCGACACGGGCCTCGGATCTGATAACAGGCGACATGCCTCGCTTCTTAGAAACAGCCGAATGCTGATTTGTTGATAGACCATGGTAAGTAGAAAGGCGTAGAATTGCGACAGTGGTTTTTGATTGATCAATGGAGTTCTCAATGAATTAGATACTTGCTGGTGCTAATTTAGTAGTACCCAAATCATTACCAGACATTACATTGACATACAGGTCTAACTCATTTTCAATGTTTACTAAAGACATGTCTAAATTAAAAATTTATAGCACCCCCGACATGTGAAGGTTACAGTAACTAGAAAAGAGTTGATAACTTTCAAATGGCTCAATCGATTTTCTTGGATTATAGCTAAGAACACTCTCGACCCAGCCACCTTTCAAAAAAAAAAACTAAATTAAAATCGGTTCATTAGTTTAGGAGCTACGATGCCACAGACAGATACACAGATACACACG
Source organism: Maniola jurtina (assembly GCF_905333055.1). Lineage (NCBI taxonomy): Eukaryota > Metazoa > Arthropoda > Insecta > Lepidoptera > Nymphalidae > Maniola > Maniola jurtina. The sequence continues at coordinate 12,050,298 of NC_060032.1, forward strand.
TCAAATTTATAACGCCCCTCATTTTGGGTCGGGGGTTAAAAAGGATGGTACTTAGGTAATTTAAAAAATATCGATTGTTCAGTTTAGAATTTTTAGCACCATTGTAAACCATATCAATATTATAAATGCGAAAGTAAGTTTGGGGGTAGTTCGATCGATATGATGTTTTGCATGAATATAGTAATTAAAAGGCCTGGAGAGTGACCCAAGCTACTTTTTATCTCGGGAAATAAAAGAAATACAAGATAGTGCAAGCGAAGTCGCGCGCATATAAACGACGGGAACTAGACGGTAAAAAATTTACAGATGCGTTTTATTACAAAAGGATGGTTAAATTACTCATGATGATATTAAAATTTCATCACACAATAGGCAAAATTGTTAGCAAATGGCGATATAAAGCTGGCGGGAAAGACTTGGAGGAGGCTCGCACAACACCGAGAGGAATGGCGTGCACGTGAGGAGGCCTATGTCCAACAATGGATTAATAAAGGCTAAGAAAGAAGAAGATATAAAATGGAAGACTTGTCTTGTTTCCAATACTGCACTTAATTTGTCTTTCAAAGTTCACGAGCGTTACAGTATATCGAATATCAAACAGTTACATGCTACGCTATTTATTTATTGCGCGCGCGGGCCCGCTCTCAGTGACACAGGATCTGTTGTCGACTCAAATAAATTATTGCCTTACACCAACCTTGGCAACCCTTTGCCGATTTATAGTCAAAGAGAGACCAGTTAGATCTCCTACTCGGTAGAGTTCTATAGGTCTCTATCGGTTTCCACGATTTTTTTGTTGCTTTAGCTAGGGATTATTGGTACTTATAGATCATAGAATTTGTCTTTCAAAATTCACGAGCGTTACAGAATATTAACAAGTGTAATTAAAAATTTATAACACCCCGACAAGTGAAGGTTACAACAACTAATAAAGAGCTGGTAACTTTCAAACGGCTGAACCGATTTTCTTGGATTATAGCTAAGAACACTCTCGATCAAGCCACCTTTCAAACATAAAAAAGTAAATTAAAATCGGTTCATTAGTTTAGGAACTGCGATGCCACAGACAGATACACACGTGAAACTTATAACACCCCTCTTTGAGTCGGGGTTAAAAATCAAACAGAACAAACTCATGGCATCCTTAGACAATAATCACAAGTCACAACTGGTCGGGCAAGTATAATTTACAAACATGATAGTTTTAAATCTGTTCAAATCCATAATAAGTCATAATTTTAGGTATCTCTACTAGACAGGAATCGGACGTTACTGTCCCATTCTGTTATTTCTGTGTATAACATCAATGGCAAATATTGCAACCGTCTCTACGCTTAACAACTCAGCATGCCTATGTTAGTTAAACGCACCAACATAGCCTAGTTTATCATCGAACAGCGTACCAGTTCCTGTGCCTGGAGCTCTCGCTTTTTCACCGTAATTAGATCATCGATAGCTGCTCTATGGCTGTACTAATAATAATTTATGGCTCGCCTTATAATGAAGATTTAGTCATTTTAGTCTCAAGAAAATTCCTCCTTCATACAAAGATAGGGTTAACAGATCCGAATTAAAAGAGTTCTGACAAAATGACGAAATCCCTGAAAATGCCCTGATGGTTACGAACTTTTATAATATGGAGATAAGTATTTAGCTTTTATTGAAGTCTAGTATTGTGTATTTACAACTAACTTTGAAAACACCATAAAAAATTATCATATCATTAATTCGCAATAATCACTTTAACATAATATATTTTAAAGCAGGAGGTACCTAAAAGCTATAGCCTATACGCCTGACCAAAATAATTTCTTAAGATTTTTAACCGACGTCAAAAAGGAGGTTCTCAATCTCGACGCGTGTATATATGCTTTTTTACTAATTAGGTACCTACCTATTTTAACATAAAACTATGTATTGTTGTAACTAATCTTAATCTTTCTATAAACTTGGCATTTTTAGACGAAATAGATTTTTTGGGTGTCTTTTATTTATAAACGTCCCTTTCTTGTTCAAAATTTACTTATACTGCGTTTTTTACTATTCATCTTTGAAAAATTAGTTGCGAAAAGAACTGTAACATGCCAGGATTTCTATAGTTTGGTAACCCTGAACAAGGCGTGTATGAATTTCCGATAGCTTATTACACAGATAAACGCCAGTAGCCGGTTCCTGTCATCTTTTTGTAGCGAATTTATTGTTACGAAGTAATTATCGCTTCAGTACTTAACGATCTTCGTGTTTATTCTAATCAATTGTTTCTATCGTGAGTTCAATGGATTTTGCTTTTGCTAATGGTTAAGTCGTCTGCATCATGCTTCGGGGAATCAGAGGAACGCACCTCTAACTTTTTAACCCCTGACCTAAAAAGAGGGGTGTTATAAGTTTGACGTGTGTGTCTGTGGCATCGTAGCACCTAAACGAATGAACCGATTTCAATTTAATTTTTTTTGTTTGAAAAGTGGCTTGATCGAGAGTGTTCTTAGCTATAATCGGTTCAGCCGTTTGAAAGTTATCAGCTCTTTTCTAGTTACTGTAACCTTAACTTGTTGGGGGTGTTATAAATTTTTAATTTACACTTGTCGATAATGCTCTCAAATATTATGTGTGAAGTCTGCCTATCCGCATTTGGCCAATATGGTGGACTATGGCCAAACCCCAGAATGAGAACATTCTGAGTGGAGATCCGTGCTCAGTAGTGAACCGGCAATCAGTTGATAATGATGATGATGAGTGTTTTATTTTAAAGATTTATCATTACACCAGTATCAGTGCTAGGCACCTTACTTTAATAGCCCTAATTCCCAGATACTTGGGAATGCATTTGTTTTATTTTAACGGACGTTAAAAAAGCTCTCGTATGAATAAGGCCTTATCACACTAAAGGCGAAAGTCGCGGGCATCGGCTAGTAGTCTATAGTTCTCGTGGATATTTTAGCTATCCTATCACTGAAATAATTTTCGCAATCTGATCATTATTTCAGGAGATTACCCTCAAAAACTAACAATTGTACCTCTTTAGATGAATAGTTTGAAGCTGTTAGCTACTTTCATTGGGCTTGCATTTTCTACTAAGAAAATATCCTAAAAATGCGGTGTACAGTTGGAATAAACATGTTTTACAGCTAGGTACATAATTTATCAGTCCTCATCTCACATTAACTCGTCTATACCTAATGGCCTATGAATGGCTCGGATACTTTAACCCTTTAAGTCCTAAGCAGGAAACATTATAGCAATCTTGCGCAAACGAGTGCATCTGTCCACATACGGTGCTCGGCGCATGTACCTATCCGTCCGTTATACTCCCGTCCATATGCGATGCGGATCCTAATGAAGACAGGAACTGACGGGTTGAGCTTCTGTGAGAAAAACAAGCTTCCCGTAACATTGTTACGGTGCTTCTCTTGACTTTTTAGGGTCCGTACCTCAAAAGGAAAAACGGAACCCTTAGAGGATCACTTTGTTTCTGTCTGTCTGTCGGTCTGCCTGTCTGTCTGTCTGTCTGTCCATTCGTCCGTCGTGTCTGTCAAGACAAGGCCTAGAATCACGAAAGGTAGGTAGGTGGGTCCTATAGCACAAGTAAAGGAATAAATCCGAAAACAGAGAATTTGCGGTTACATCACAAAAAAAAATTTTAAATGTGTTCACAAAAAAATTGTCATCATCTTGCTATGTTGCACATACAAATATTAAAATATCTTGGACGATGGTACGGAACCCTTCGTATGCGAGTCCGACTCGCACTTGACCAGTTTTGTTTATTTAACAGGGCTCTCTCCGTCACTTACTCCATACAATCGTAGTTCCAATTTCATTTTAATATCAAGCAACCAAAGTCCATGAAATTTTGCAGACATATTCTAGAAACTAATATCTGTGTCTGTGGTATTTTAGATTTTTCTAAAAATATGTAGTTTTAAAATTACAGGAACTCAAAGATTTGTATGTGAATTTTTAAGACCGCGTAACTTTGAAACCGAATATTTTAACAGAAATCTGGAAAACCACAGGCATAGATATTAGTTTCTAGAATATATCTGCAATATTTCATGAACTTTGGTTGCTTAATATTCAAATGAAATTGGAACTACGTTTGTATGGAGCGAGTGACGGAGAGACCCCTCTTAATAAAAAAGTTGTTACTTGTCAAAAATTCTATGATCGTTTTTAGCAAATAAACTCATCGACAGATAAAAGAAAGATTGATTTTATTATTAATTTCGACCGTAACTCGATACGGATAAACAATGGAAAAATATATACTAATGTAATCGAAAACGATCGAAATTTACATGTTTAAAGTCAAACTATTAGTCAATTTTTGATATTTACATTATGTATTTCTTATCTGAATCGGATCTACATGTAGTGCTTATTATGCTAAAATTTCAAATAAGCCTATTAAAATATCCATTAGCCAAAAAGCACTAAATATTCATCAATAACAATTTGGTAGGCCGCAAATTAATAAACGATTAGTGACCTTAGTATATTTATATAATAAAAAGAAAATGGGTTGTCCATCGTTCTCTACAGATGGATACCCAATTTTCTTTTCAGCTATTATGCTTCTGCAATTATTCTGGATCAGGATCATTTTGTTTATTACCTTATCTTATCATACTACTAGGTATTGCATTGAAGTCGGGAGTGAAATGCAAGTAATATAAATATTAATCGGACGACTGAAATCCCAACACTGCACCTACCCACTGAGAAAACAGCTGATACTCCTCAGTCTTTAAATTACTACGCAATACTATGGCAAAATTGTAATAATGTCAAAAAAGACCCTACAAATTTTTAACCCCCGACCCAAAAAAAGGGGTGTTATAAGTTTGACATGTGTATCTGTGTATCTGTCTGTGGCACCGTAGCTCCTAAACTAATGAACCGATTTTAATTTTTTTTTTTGAAAGGTGGCTTGATCGAGAGTGTTATTAGCTATAATTCAAGAAAATCGGTTCAGCCGTTTGAAAGTTATCAGCTCTTTTCTAGTTACTGTAACCTTCACTTGTCGGGGGTTTTAATTTACACTTGTGAAAAATAATAACGTTGCTAAATTGAACAAATTGTCGATAGAATTGATTATATTATTACTAATAATCACGAATATAAGACTTTATTCTATCTTTCAAGTTTTAATTTGCCCTTTAGCCTTTGGCGCATAGAGGCCTAATAAATTCATCTATAAGAGCAAGAAACCTCAATGGAGTAAGCCCCAAGTAATGGTTCATCGTAAAGGATAAAATTGATCACGCCATAAACGCGTTACGCCCGGTAGCCGGAGCGTGGCCATACTTCATCGCGGAGTCCGCGAGCCGTGCGCCCGCGCAACTCATCGCTTCTTAAGGGTCCGTACAGATAGACTGGCTCAGAGAATATCGGATCTCAGACTGGAGATCGTGGTAGCGGATGTAATAGTTCGGAAGAGGATACAAACAGGCCGGTCGGCTGCTCGAACGCGAAACAGAAGCCAATCAGCTGTTTTAATGTTTCACACTGAGCGCATTGGGAGCTTCCTCAGGTATATTTTTAAAGAAAAGAAATGCAAAATTAAACCTTATGTGAAAGTTGTAAAACTCAATTTCAAATGCTTAAGATCAAAACTTTGCTCTCCACTCCGGTCTATCTGAGCAAACCCTAAGGCTACATAGTATGTACATACAGACAGGGGTATTGTTGCCGTACACATAGGTTATCTACCTGTCTACATTAGACGGTGTGACTTTTTACAGGTGTCAGAGGGTAGGTGAAAAATATTTCGGAAAATCACTATTAGACAATTATTTACACAATGAACGACAAAGCATAGAAATATTCCATACGCTCCATTATGATTATAGGTTAGTACAATTCGTACTGGTGGGCGGTGCATAGTATACTATCACTAATGCACTTTACAAAGTTATTTCTGTAGAATTTTTATGAAATAGAAAAGCGTGAATTCTTTGAAACAGATTGGGGGAAAAATTATCTACCTTTTTGGTTCGAAATGGTTTGAAACTAAGCAAGAAACTTGGCGGTATAAGAAACTCACCGTCTAAATCTAGCCTATACTATTCCAATAAATATATTTTGCCTTTATACTTTTATTTCTACTTCTAGGCTTTGTATGCAAATTTTACGAGTGCCGCGTGTTTGAACAACGTACTTGTACCTATGTGGGGTTTATTTAGTTTTACTTGAATATTTGACGTCAAGTTTATTTATATTCTTGAATTTTCGTCAGACCTTATCTATTTGTTGATTCTCTTAAGCTTAGGGTTGATATTGGCAAAAAGTATCTATGAAGATACCAATAACTCTGATCATGGTCAAAACCGAATAGGATTCAAATTTTTTGGATTATATTTTGTTTTACGAGGAAATCTGCATTCCTCCACTTTTCTAATCGGGGTCTATACCTATTATAAAGAAAACCTTCGAGTAGGTTACAGTAACTAGAAAAGAGCTGATATCTTTCAAACGGCTGAACCGATTATCTTGGATTACAGCTAAGAACACACTCGATCAAGCCACCTTTCAAACAAAAAAAAATTAAAATCGGATCATTAGTTTAGGAGCTACGATGCCACAGACAGATACACAGATACACACGTCAAACTTATAACACCCCTCTTTTTGCGTCGGGGGTTAAAAACAAGTAAATATAATGGGATACAATCTAGTCCACGGACTTCCCACTACCTGTAAATCTTGCGATAGTGCTTGTACACTGCGATAACCGAGCGCACGAACCTAGTAATTGACGTTATAAGAAACGCTGGGGATTTTTACTCTTTATATCCCCCACGAGAAGACAATGACCAGGGAATGGGACATAAAGATAATAACTATACCGATAGCATCGAGGACCCTGTCGTTATTTTATGTACAAAGAGAACCAGAGCAAGAGGCTCGGTATCTATCAAAACGGGATTTATCTTGGATTGCAGACCTATGCAGATTCAGTTTCCTAATTGATGACGCGAAAAAATTATACTTACGTCATCTCTCTAAAATCTGATGGTTTGACTGAGCAAATCTCCGATCCGCTCCGCTTAAATTATTGGAATCTTTAAGTTAAGTTAGTTATAAGCGCTGACACACCACTTGTTCGATAGAAATTCACAAGGTGAATGAAGATTATTCCTATGCCTAAATGGGGTTAAGCTTCATGAAATTTTTTGAATTTATTTCGAACATTGAATTAGCAACATGGTTATTAGTCACAGTTTTTGACAATAGACCCAGCGGTGCGCCGTTTATCCGTTTATCCCTTTATAGGTCTTACGCAAGTCGGGATCTAAACAGATTTCTAAAGCAAACCCAACCAACCATTTTCCATATACCATAATAGGATCCAGAAATAATCATGACAACATAATATGCAGAACTGAGAAGTGCAGTTGAACAAGTAGATCACAAATTGAATTTCGCCATGGCGATTGGACGAGAGCTGCGCGGGCGCACCGAGTGGTGCACTGGGCGTGGCTACGGTAGCGCGAGGGGGGAGGGGGGACGGTGACCGAGATTCACTTTGACCCGAGGTAAGAGGTTATCTATACGGATATTAATGTCATGTACAGGTAATGGTGTAAATATAAGCTATCCCCGATTTTGAGTGTTATGATTTTCTAATTTGGGTGAGCGATAAGCGCTTGGCTAATTTCCTACCTAAGACTCTTTTCATTTTTGCGTGCCTGATTTCGAAGATGAAACATTTTTATTGCTCAACATAATAATATAATCTGGAAAGGATTTGCAAATAGGTATTTTTTTAGGTAGGATTGCATAAGGTAAGAACTCGAAATACGAAAATGTAAGATTGTTTAATATTTCAATGTAATGTAGGTAGCCGCCTCATAATTTTTTCCGTAATTTGCCAATAAGTTAGTAAGCAATGTTGTTATTTGCCACAAAATATCATACAGCTTTTGTCAATTAGGCAACAACGTTGTTAACTTATCCGATAATAATAGTTTCATTTAAGAATAAGTATTAGCCATGCTTCCCCTTTGCCCTCCAACTAAGCGTAAAGCTTGTGCTAGTAGGTATGACAATAGTGCAACGGACATCTTTCGGAATTCAGTCTGCTCCTCAACCGTTTAGCCATTGAGGCTCTAAATGGGATTGGTTTATTAATTTTAAATAATTTATTGATTTGACCTTAATGTGAATAGACTAGAGGGATAGAAAATATCTAGACAGGCAATTTAGATTTTAGGCGCCAATATTCAAAGTCACGTAATGACGTGATTCTTGATTGAATTAAATAAAATCTTTGGCCCATAATCTTAAGGGTGATTTAAGAGTGTGTTACCCAAGGTCCAAGAAAGTTCTCACGCCTTACGCAACATTCAGTGTATTTATTTTAAAATCGACTTACCAAAAAGATAACTGTCCTCAATAAAATTGGAGTACTTACATAAAAGCGTCCGAAACGAGTTTTTGATAAACTGTAAACAGTAATATTATAAGGAAGGTAGGTACCTACCTACCTAATTACTGTAATTAAACAGTTAATTTGTTTTGATTATTAAGCAAATAAACAAAGGTCAAAAGCACCGGTCAGAAAAACCGGCCAAGTGCGAGTCCAACTCGCACTTGGCCTAAAAAACCTAAAAAAAACATCTATTTCTTGTAATCAATGGGCTTCTACTAGCAAAATAGGTCTTCTAGAAAATGTCTAAATTGTTTACATATTATTACAACATTCTAACATATTCATAATATGGTATTTGGAATAATATCAGGAAGTTATAAACTATGTAAAATATGACAACGTATATTTCTTTAAAATTAAAAGATTGATAACCAATCATAGAAATGACCATTCAAGAGGGATCTGTTGTCCTAGTCACGATTGGCGTTGTGATTTTTAGGGTTCCGTACCTCAAAAGGATAAAAGGAACCCTTATAGGATCAATTCGTTGTCTGTCTGTCTGTAAGTCTGTCGTGTCTGTCAAGAAACCTATAGGGAACTTCCCGTTGACCTAGAATCATGTTTGGTAGGTAGGTAGGTCTTATAGCACACTTAAGGGTAATAATCCGAAAACCGTGAATTTATGGTTACATCACAAAAAAATGAGAAATGTGTTCATGAACAAATAATTAATACCTATTTCCAATTTTCAAAGTAAGGTAACTATATCAATAGGGATATCACATGATTACCTTGTACATTCTAAAACAGATTTATATTTATTTTTATGCATAATTTAGTTTTTGATGTATCGTTCAATATATCGGAAAAAATACCCGAGTTCGGAACCCTCGGTGAGCGAGTCTGACTCGCACTTGGCCGGTTTTTTGATCGAATAAAGATTTCAATGCCAACTAGTAGCTAGAAGATGAAATGTGATACTTATAACCAATGATGTAAGAATAAAAAGAAGTAGATAAGTTATACGCGGACTGCAAGTGGCACGTTAAAACTAGGCTAATTAGCAAACATGAGCTCAGTCACCGCCCTGTCGTCGCGCAGTCACAACGTCTTTGAAAGTGATGTGTATTTTGTTTTTGTCTCCCAAAACAACTGGAAATGCCGTCGTGTGTGATGAGATTCTGCACAAACTACACAAGCAAGGTGTCCAAAAGTGAAGGAATCACATTTCATTCGTAAGTAAAACATTTTCTTATAATTATTACGTATTTTTCACTTATTTAACAATTACAAACTGCGCGTTCGTGTAGAATACAACTCATTGCAATTTTGACCTTATGTCACATGCCATAAGTACGCGGCTGTCTTCTGCTCAGGTATCAAGTTATCATAGTACGTATTTTAAAGTTTCCGATCAAAGAATATAAAATAAACAGATAGGTCTCTTCTGATTATTGACAATTCAAATAGAGTGCGTATTTCCTGTTTTAGGGAAGGATAAATTAACATCTTTTTACGGTCCAATGCTGGGTCTCTTCATACAATGAGGGGATTTTGGCTAAAGCCTACCAAGATGGCCAAGTGCGGATTGGTGGGCACAACTTTGAGATCATAATGGTGAACTACTCATTAATTTTGATGGTGAGATCCCCTGCAGCATCAGGATTGAGGAGTTGGAATCCAATTTTTTTATGAAACAATGTCACAAAGTTCCTTTAGTTCCCCCAGACAAAAATTTTAAAAACGTGTGATTCAGTTATGGTATCGTTCAAATAACCATATGAGCTTAATATGAGGTAGTTATTTCGAAATTACAGACAGACACTCCAATTTTATTTATTAAAAAAAAAGCTGATGCCTGCAGCTTCGCCCGCATGGATTGTTCAGATCGCCTGCAGCATCAGGATTGAAGAGTTGGAATCCAATTTTTTTATGAAACAATGTCGCAAAGTTCCTCTATCGATTAAAAAAGAAATGACACAAATCGATTCAGAAATCTCTGAGATTTCGGTCTACATAGGTAGAAAAACACAACTCCCTTTTTGAAAGTCGGTTAAAAAAGTAGCCTATGTTACTGCCTGGTCAATTCTCTACTTGTCTGTGAAAATCCCGTCAAAATCGGTTCAGCCGTTCCGAAGATTAGCTTTTTCAGACAGACAGACAAAAATTTTAAAAACGTGTGATTGAGTTATGGTATCGTTCAAATAACCATATGACCTTAATAAGCGGTAGTTATTTCGAAATTACAGACAGACACTCCAATTTTATTTATTAAGTATAGAAAACAACTACAATGTAGACATAAATCGGCATTAGCCGAAATGACTGCAATGTTTTTTTATTCTTTGGAGTTTCTAGTTTACCGTCATCTCCCGTCTCTTTTACGCTCGCATTATTAGGCATATATCCGTCCTTCTCCCACTCTTCTACGCAGGACGAGGTAGTGCAAAATATAACCGTCTCATTTTCGTGCGCAACTTATTAAGCTGAGGTTATTAATTCACCGTCCTTTACTCTCTGTTATGTGACGTCAAAATACTATCTATGCGTTTGTGTGTTATGTCTTTCGGCGTTGACGCAGCGTGCCATTTGTAAACATCGAATTTGATATAAGTAACCTATCTACCTCTTTCTATTGTAATATCATTGCTTATAACCGAGCTAGTTTCTGAGCAATTTCTAGATGCAATAATTTAGGCATCGTTGTCGCCTGCCGTGGTGCAATTGTATGACATGTAGTTAAAGTTACGTTGCAGTTACTGTTTTTTAGGGATCTGTACCCCAAACGGAAAACAACAGACAGACAACGAAGTGATCCTGTAAGGGTTTCTTTTTTCTCTGGATATGCAGAACCCTAAAATAAACCAACTTAAAAGGAGTGCCGACACAATTCTGTCTGTTTTTAATCCCCGACCCAAAAAGTGGGGTGTTATAAGTTTGACCTGTGTATCTGTGTCTGAGGCATCTTAACTCCTAAACGAATGAACCGATTTTAACTTAGTTTTTTTTTTGTTTGAAAGGTAGCTTGATCGAGAGTGTTCTTAGCTATAATCGAAGAAAATCGGTTCAGCCGTTTGAAAGTTATCAGCTCTTTTCTAGTTTTCTTATAGAGGTTTTTGTGTCGGGGGTTTTTAAATTTGGAGTTATCTAAAATCTCATTAATTGCCATACGAATCGAAGTGTAGATACTCGTACATTGTACCTACCTACCTATTTCAAATATCACGAGGGAAATTCTTGGAAGAATAGTCAGTCAGACTAACGGTTCGGTATTTAGGACACTATCTAGTGCCCAATCGATTTTACTATACCGTTCAACATGTTAATTGCCTGCACTTTAGAGCAACATGCGTTTTGATTAATCTTTAATTTATTCACGCAGTAACTCAAACTCTCACTTGAACAAAAGGCAATTAGTAATAAACAACTAGACGCGTCGTCGGGGAGAAAAGAAAGAAAATATTTAAGCTGGCTTAATGAATGCTCTATGATGCTTTACAAGTAAGTATTAGTACCGCCTTGGAGCGGAAAAATGTACCTATTTATTAGAAGAGTATTTTTATAACTCAAAATTTAAAAAACCCCGACGCAAAAACCTCTATAAGAAAACTAGAAAAGAGCTGATAACTTTCAAACGGCTGGACCGACTTTGTTTGATTATAGCTAAGAACACTCTCGATAAAGCCACCTTTCAAACAAAAAAAAAACTAAATTAAAATCGGTTCATTCGTTTAGGAGCTACGATGCCACAGACAGATCAAACTTATAACACCCCTCTTTTTGGGTCGGGGGTTAAAAAGGATACCTATCTGTATAAAATTCAAAACCCTGACGGACTGACTGATTAACTTATTATATCAACGCACAGCTTAAATCGCTGATTCTACAGACTTGAAAGGAGGGTGTGTTCTTTTAAAGAGTAGGCATCCATTACGTTTCCGAAATTTTTCCCCCTAAGAGCGTTAAATAGGGGATGGAAGTTTGTATGATAGTCCGTCATTTTTAAAATTACATCGATGAAAATTGGTATTTGGGTTTTCCGTCACAGTTGAGGAAATATGTGTTTCAGGATTTTTCAAGAAAAACCGCCACGCCGATTGTCTAAATTCCACCCAAGCAAAGCCGGGGTGGATCAACTAGTCTAAAGTACGTATATTTAGTTAAAAAAAATTGGTCCATATCCTGGACTATGATTAATTGATTATGAATATTAAATATTATAATGAACGAATTTAGAACACGATTGTTTTTTTTTGCCTAAGAGTATATTAAACAGACTGACCAGCGTAATTTAATATGAGTTGAAATGATCGAGACTGATCGATTGATTGAAAATCGATGCCGATCAAGTGTTTTTCACACGAACTTATTCCAATCTGACATTTAATTCTAATTATTAAAAATACATAAATTAGATTATGAGAGAGCACCTAATGGAATTATATTACACGGCAATAAAATATCGTAAAATTTGAAAGATTCGAATCTTACAAAACTAATTAAAACATGTTTAAGGTAATTAGATAGGTTGGAACCAACTGATAAGACAGATTTTTTTATTATCAAGGTTACCATGTCCTTGCAATATCATTAAATTATCGATAATGAATCGATCAATGCTCATAACTTTTCTACACACGTTAAACTTATGACACTCCTCTTTTGGCGTCGAGAGTTAATAATAAATAATTAGTATCCAGGATCAATGGTAATTTGATATTGGTCTGGTGGACTATTAGGTAAGTTCTACAGACGACCTTACAAACGATTAAACCTGGACCTTAACCTCTTTGCAATTAGACATTGCGAGGTCTACATCTCCTGAGGATGCTCCGGTGTCGGGGCGAAACGCGCGTCGAGTGGTGTTGGAATTTGCGTGGTGCTGCGTACTATACAGATTTCGTTGGTTTGGCGGATTATAGCAAATTAAGCTTTTATATCCTTGTAAACCTGGACCATTGAAGTAATAACCTCAGTAACCTGGACAGACCAAATCCGCTAGGCCAAATCCTATCGTCTGCTGTGGCTGTTAGTTTACAGCCATAGAACCTATCCGGTATTCAGGAGGTAGTACCAGTGATCAAGGTCGAGTCAGTCACGTTATCAGCTCAACAGATCTAACCCACAGTTTAGGAGAAAGGAGCCGTCAAGGTGATTTTGCCTAAATTACCGACTTACAGAATATTTACGATATAAAATCACTAGTAACGGATATATTCTATAACTGAGCCAATTTCGTCAAAAATTATGATCAATTTATATCAATTAACTAGCTGATGCCTGCGATTTCGTTAGCGAGGATATAGGTCTTTTAAGAATAACGTAGGAAATCATTGATTTTCCGGGATAAAGTAGCCTATGTGTTAATCCAGGGTATAATCTATCTCCATTCCTTTCAGCCAAATCCGTCAAGTAGCTTTTGCGTGAAGGAGTAACAAACATACACACACATACATACACAAAAACTTCGCCTTTATAATATGATTGTGATTTATATAAATTAATAAGGTGTTATGTAAGAGATTGCGCTACTGTAAGAACCATATTTTGCTACTGTGTGTGCAAAGCAACTTATAAAAAGAGTAAAGATTTGATAAGTTTTGAAGAAATGCAATCAATTTTGCATACTGCTGCATACCTATTGGCTAAAATTGAATTTCAATGACATGACAACAGAACTGCCCAAAATACAGATCAACTATAGAAATTGACCACATCAACTCTACTAATTAATTAATGGCATAAGAACTTCAGTAAAAGCAAAATTCAATGATCTATTAAAGTAGGTCGATGGTAAAACTGCCTTAATTTGCAACAAAATTTTGTGACTCATACAAAACAAGTTGAAAGATACTGTTAGCTGCACCCAAGTTACGGCTATCAAATCTTGTACCCCAAAGTATCACGGTATCTCGCCTACATTTCAGAGAGATACGTGGGTGTATTTACACCAAAAGCGTTTTATACGTTTAAATAATGCACAAAGCGCGTCAGTATCGGCGCACGCGTCTCGCGTTCCCACGCGTCCACACACGAGGGAGTGTGTGCGCGTGTGTGCACGCATGTGTGCGTGTGTGTACACATGTGCGCGGTCGTGTGCGGCGCGCGCGCAGCTTGCGCTCCGCCATAGAGTAAGATGATAGGAATTCAAACATGGTACTCTTGCGGATTTTTTCATCAATTCGGATGTATGTAATGCGAAACATAATATTATTATCTTGTAGGTTAGTCACGTATTTCTTGTAATGTCATCTTGTTAACTTATGAATCATGTAATTTTAACGTTTAAAACGTAAACACATAGATACTGATAATTCTTATGAAATGCTAACAAAATTAAAACTTAAAAAGAGCCTGTCAAAAATTATAATAAGGCCCTGGTCAAATACTGGAAACATGGATGACAAAAAATGAGAAGGATTAGCTCATAGCTCATGCTTTTTTGAAGACTATAATGGTAAGGAACCCCCCCCCCCCCCCCAGGGAAATCAAGTCAAGCGATACACCTATACCTACATAAAAATATGACCAACTCAGATGAAATAAATGAAACGTACAATTAACACCACTCTTCCAAACGACAGTTTAATCTATGGTGTCCATAATCCCATCCGCATCCGGCGATCTCTATTGAATGGATAGATGACTAGCTACGTGAACCGAATTCGATCCAAGGTTATGACTGCGACACAACATGTGCTATGAATTGTTTTAGATACATTGGGAACAATCAAACCTGTTGAAAGGTCTGACAATGAATAATTAAATAAGTGTTTTTTTAATAGACTAGCGCTTGGTTACAATCAGACCTGCTGGCAAGTGATGATGCAGACTAAGACACATCAGTAGATATCTAAGATGGAACTCGCTAGCCTGTAAGATGTCTATTCACTCTTGACTTCATTACACTACAACGTGCCTTGTAAAGATCGATTGTAATGGACGAGCGTGTACCTATCACACAACGAAGACATATTTTGATAGTAAATATAAATATTTCGAAAATCCAAAAGATGTAGAGAATTATTTATCATTATCATTATCAACCAATAGACGTCCATTGCTGGATATAGGTTTCCACACGCCATGCTTTGCACTGCACGTATCTAACGGCTCCTTGCATTATTAGACAGGAATAAAATAATCGCTTTGAAGTTTCAGTTGAAAGAGTTCATAGAACCAGCATAATACATATAAGATGATATTACACACCTTCGTCAACAACAAGGTTATGTTGAAAAACATCCGTGAAATGCCGTGAAACGACATGCCGTGAAGCGATAAAGACGGCATTTGTAAATGTTCTTGTACTGGTTGATATACATAACCTAAGATAAACAGAGTCGTATGAAGCACTAGCTGATACCCACGACTTCGTTCGCGTGGATGTAGATTTTTTCAAAAATCCCGTGGGAACTCTTTGATTTTCCGGGATAAAAAGTAGCCTATATGCTAATCCAGGGTATAATCTATCTCCATTCTAAATTTCAGCCCAATCCGTCTAGTAGTTTTTGCGTGAAGGAGTAACAAACATACACACACACACACACACACACACACACATACAAACTTTCTCCTTTATAATATTAGTGTGATTTCCAGTAAAAAACCGCCCTGAAAATTATTTTAAACCAGATACAAACGTTCACCGGAATTTAAGAAACAACCACGATTAAAATAGCTGTAACTTAAAACTCTATCTCTAACTAATATACACTTTGTGAATTTTTATTTAGTACATAACAATTAAATGTTTGTGAAGCCATTATTTTCGTTACATCAGCCACAATAGTGAAGTACCTATGAAAAAGTCTATTTCAAGACTACAATGTATTAGTGCTCTACTTTCATTGATTGAAAATTTGGGTAGTTTGTACTCTAACACTCTTGTAGGTATATAGTGTAATGTAAAAACTAAAATATACACTTTAGAGTGGATATCTGGTATGGTATTTGTTTACAATTTTGCATATTTGGACAGGCTCTTTAAAAATTAATTGAAAACACAACTGCCCTACCATATTGAATTTTTTCTCAATATTATTTGCGATTATGTAAGGATTCTAACGATAGGCACCCCACCCCATACACTCAAATCTGTTCAGGAATTTAGAAGTTTTGATGAATAAAGAAAGAGATGAATGAATAAAGAAGAATAAGGAAAGAGACTTACACACACAAATATGAGCCCTGAAAACATTACACTCGCTTTTTTGGGCAGTCATGTAAAAAGATTCGTTATCTATCTTGGTTTCTTATATCACTGTTCATACTTTGGTCGGTTTCGTGTATCATAATGAGAAGATAAGCCGTCATCGCGTTTATACGTTTCATTATATTATTCGTCCACTTTATACAAGCATTCTCATAGTTTAAGGGTAATGAACCCTTTGTTCTGTGAACACGCTCTCATGTGATTGTGTCTTGTAACAAGTTTCACGATAACGGGAACAGTCGTTTGCGGCTCTTGATGTTTTTCAAAATGTTATTATCAGTCAAATGTGCTTTGTTCAAGGAAAAATCCGGTCAAGTGCGATTCGGACGCGCACACGAAGGGTTCCGTACTATTGTGTCAATGAAAGGTAAATGACAACTTACTTTTATTGCTAAATACCCACAACACCTCCCCCATATCATATTATCAGTTTTCTAATACAACTTAAATCTTGTTGCAGTATTCTAATGTTAAACAAATTATTATGCTGGATCCTATAGTATTCAATGCGATTCATAGAGACAATTTGATTGACGAAATTCGGAAATCTATAATGATGGCATAGCTCCCTACTATCTGTACGCAAACTTGAATATCCAAGCCCAATAGAATCCAAAGCTTCTCAATCCCTATTGAACTCTACTAATGGTCTTGTATTAACACCTTCTGTCTAAATTACAGCATAAAAGGCTCGATTATCACCGGAGAGACATCTATTCATTGCGACCCCATCGTTTCATTGTGCGAAAGGCCCTCAGGCTTGGGCCTCGAGTCTCAACAATATGGAATTATCTTCGTGCATGGATCGAGTTACACCACACACGTGCATCGTGCAAATGACGCTTGCGCACCCCCTGTACTCTAAACAAGATCATACAAAAACCAACTGTAAATATATGTAGTACAGAGTTTATAATTGAATGCATTAATTTTACTCCTGTTCAGTTGCAGGGTTGAAATATTCTCAACCTACGATGACGTACTGGATCATTAAAAAACAAACTTTAAATACTTATGAAAGAAGGGCTATAATTTAAACAGTTTATTTGACGCCCGTTTAGATGTAGGGTAGATACATCCGTTGTCTACTATTTAGACAATATTATCTTTATAGATATGAGGTACATACATTTACGTACAATGTATCTTTATTGTCTTTATTTGTATTTACTTAGCAATGTGTGTTACATTATTAGTTGTAAGAATTCGGTAGGTATCATTGATTTTAAATTTATAAAGTTCTAGTATAATCTATACTTATTATAGTTTATTTATTTATAATTGCTGTTGTTAAATACAATACTATCAATAAATCATGTCTCTTTTTAATTTTAAAGTAATAAGGGAAAAAAACCACGTCGTTAATGTTAATGGATCCAAACTTTGATCGACTTTGATCATCGAAAACACTTTCCAACTAAAGATAAAGTCTGACTTGATTTCTCCATAGTAAATAAATGCCAGCAACAAAGTAAACGTAAGTCCACCTACGTACAAAGAAGTTGCAAATTAAAATACGATTCCTTCACAGCAAGACCTGGCAAAAACAAATAAATTTCAACACGATCCATTTCAAATCCCCAGCAAAGGACGCTCCTGCATTCATCCGTATAAATTATCTGAAAAAGGCCGATTCACACTAACGCGAGTGTGTTATATGAACGAAGTAGAGAAGATAATATGTATACAATACAAGCAATATCAATGAAAAACTGAAGTTAAACTTATTTTTTTTTAAGTTGACAGTGTGACGTAATTAACATAATGATATTTACCCAATATGTTAAAAAGAAAAGTCCTGACTCACTGACACTGTCACATCAACGCCGAGCCCAAACTCTTGGACTTAGAAAGCTGAAATTATGCACAGAGGTTCCCTTTATTATGTAGCCATGGAATAAGGCCGGATTTAGAAATTCTCACGGGAGCGATCAGCGAAACTGCGGGCGGTCGTCAGTTTAAAATAATCATTTTATAATCAATAGGTATTTTCTTGGTAAACGCGTCTCCACCTTAGATCGCATCATCACTACTATCAGGTTTAGGTGCAGCAACTTCTAAATCAAAAAAAAAAGAAAACCCCAGTAAAGGATGCTACTGGATTCATCCGTATAATTTATCTAAAAAAAGGACTATTCACACTAACGCGAGTGTGTTACATAAATGAAGCAGTGAACGGGATTAATAAGACCACTTAGCGGCCTACAGGAATCGCGTCGAAGCTTGAAATGTGCTCGGTGGGCCGATCGCAGATAACACATGACGAGCACCATATGTTACGCCTGAGAACTGTAGTTTTTTTTTTTTTAAGATTTATTCCGATGATTATGATTGAACGGACTTCATTTCAATCAATCTTCAGGGATTTTAATTTTCGAATCATGCGTTAAAAAGGATCAACGGCTGAGATTAATATAATCAATTTAGCTGTAATTTGTTGATGAGTTTTTTAATAAAAATAGTAAGCAAGAGAGCAGGCGCGTCACCTGATGTTAAGTGATTACCGCCGCCCATGCAAATGTTGCAGCACCAGAGGAACCGCCGATGCGTTGCCAACCTTTCAGGAATTTATTCGTTTTTCAATAAGTTACTTACCAACGTTATTTCTCACATATTATGATATTTTTTGACAAATTTTGATATTTTATTTAGTTAATAAGTGTAAATTAAAAATCTATAACGCCCCCGACAAGTGAAGGTTACAGTAACTAATGATAACTTACAAACGGCTGAACCGATTTTCTTCGATTATAGCTAAGAACTCTCGATAAAGCCACCTTTCAAACAAATAAAAATACACAGATTCACAGATACTCACGTCAAACTTATAACATCCCTTTTTATGGGTCGGGGGTTAAAAATAAAATAAAGTGATGAATAACCAAATCAAAACTATTCTTATAGATGTCAAAGCAGCTTTGGTTTATGAGATAACAATTAAAAAACACACGCCCTTGAAACAAAACAAAAGCCGAGATGGTATCTGGTTCGATCAGCATAAATATTGGATTGGGCGTGTCGTGTCAGTGAAACGGGACCATGAATAAGTAACAATGGTATTAGGAATCAACACTAAATAACTACACTGTGATCATTTGCACCGAAATATATTGTTACTAGAGGATGCCCGCGACTTGGTCCGCGTGGATTTAGGTTTTTAAAGATCCCATGGGAACTGTTTGATTTTCCGGGATAAAATGCCTGTTTCAATTACAGGGACGCAAGCTACCTCGGTACCAAAGTAGCCTATGTCCGTCCCCGGGATATAAGCTAACCCTGTACCAAATTTCGGTTAAACTGTTGGGCCGTGTAAAGCTAGCAGACTGACAGACAGACACACTTTCGCATTTATAATATTATAAGTATATAAGTATGGATTGTTATAGGAGCTATGTATATGTAGTACAGAAAAACTTTATTTGCAATAGTTCGCAAAAAATTGGTCTACATTATTATAATATGTAGCACCATTTTTTATTTCTATTAGGTACTAAAGACTATTTTACGCTAGGGCAACACAGTGCGATATTGAGGCATGCTACAAGACCGGAATTCGCATGCGTGAATAATTTAAATGTAGCAAGAATCGTCATCAGACTGTCACCTGACCCAAAAAGAGGGGTGTTATAGGTTTGATGTGTGTATCTGTGGCATCGTAGCTCCTAAACTAATGAACCGATTTTAATTTAGTTTTTTTTATTTGAAAGGTGGCTTGATCGAGTGTTCTTAGCTATAATCCAAAAAAATCGGTTCAGTCGTTTGAAAGTTATCAGCTCTTTTCTAGTTACTGTAACCTTCACTTGTCGGGGGTGTTATAAATTTTTAATATACACTTGTTAAGAAATAAAATAAACTATTTAATTAAACAAATAGCAATAGATCGGTTTATAAACGTTTATGAATCATTCCTAAGCCGGATCATTATGACGATAAGATAATATTAATTTATTCAGCCATGTTTTTCTCACACGAATTTTGCTCTTAATTGAATACCAATTTTTTATTGTACCGATAGTACGTACAAAGTCCGCTAGTAGTATATCTCCTAATTTCTGATAATACACAGAGAGAAAAATTTTCTGCCGAGACCACGATTGACTTACTTCTTTGTAGCATTTTGATCATCTTCGTCAATTTTTGCTTGTATTGTTCATTATGTGTGCAATAAATTCTTCTTCTGTTTCTGCTTATCATTTTCAATATTCTTTACTTGCGATATCTTGGTCGTTTACAAGTGTAAATTAAAAATTTATAACACTCCCGAAAAGTGAAGGTTACAGTTACTAGAAAAGAGCTGATAACTTTCAAACGGCTGAACCGACTTTCTTGGATTATAGCTAAAAACACTCTCGATCAAGCCACCTTTCAAACAAAAAAAACTAAATTAAAATCGGTTCATTAGTTTAGGAGCTATGATGCCACAGACAGATACATAGATACACAGATACACACGTCAAACTTATAACACCCCTCTTTTTGGGTCGGGGGTTGATAAAAATTTACTTTTAGCAATTACAACAAGCCGGTATCCGAAAGATCGTGATAGTGGTGCGACAAACGTAAGGTTATACGCGCCGATGTCGGCGGCTGTAGGGTCCATAAATCCTGGGGCGGCAGAGGACGTGCGCACTCCTTTATTATACCGAGACATGATTGCCCTCGGGCGCCCAACAAAACGAACGCTTAGTAACGAGCGGACACGAATGTGGCTCGGTTTTTAAGCCTTTTTCCTTTTTCGACAATTAGAGCACTGAGTTCAAGGTTATTTTTAAACATTGTAACCTTTATATGTTTACAATGAGCCTCAATAGCTCAACGGTTGAGGAGCGGACTGAATTCCAAAAGGTCGACGGTTCAAACCCCACCCATTACAATATTGTCGTACCTACTCCTAGCACAAGCTTTACGCTTACTTGGAGGGAATAATAGCCATGGTTATATTCTTCTCTTTTTTTAAAAGAAAAAAAGTTACTAAAGAACAATAGGTATAAGAGTGACTAGCTCATCGGTCATTGAGCGGACTGGAAGTTGAAAGGGCAACTCTCCTACTCCTTCTTTATACGCTCAGTTATGAGGGAAAGAGGAATAATAAATAGTCATGCTGAATACGCCTCATATTGTTAAAAAATATAGACAGCATAAACGTATAGGGAAATTAGGGAACCCTTAAAATATGACTTAGAAAAAACAAGGATTCAATTAATTGATGAACATGGTGAAGAGAACATGAAAAGAGGAGAACTTATGATTACAAAGAACACATTTCTGAACGCCTTCAAGAAATTTCTTCGACCAAGGGCCACCCAAAAAGTAGAAATATGATAATAATGTCATTAGAATTAGATATATTACTATCGTCGTCTCACGCACGGTGTGCGTATTACCCGTAAAGCTTAACAAAACCAGACGTCGTTTCGTGAATGGAATATTAAATCGCGGGAAAACACAAGTTTTGGCGTATGGCAAGTGTCACACATTTTTTTGTTGCGAATTCCAACTTATCTTTTGGAAATACCAAATTGAATCTCATTCTACCAATAATGTTTTTGAAATTCTTTATACTTGGCCATTTAGCTGGAGCTACGCGTGAGGATATGGTTGTATTGATAATTTAGTATATAAAATTGAATAGCATTAAACTAAATAATAAACGGCGCATACGTAAGGCTCTTTGATCGAGAGTTACATTTATCCCGTAGAGACCTTGGGGACTTTGACCCTAGCTTTAAGTTTCATTCTAAAATTTTCACAAAAACTGAACCTGAAAGTTGATACAACAGTTTTAAAGATAAACCTGCAAGTGTTGAAAACAAACATTCAACAACAAAAAGACTGTCTGCAAGAGAATGAAGAAATCATGTTCCCAGCGACACGATCGAAGCAACAAGAGTACAAGAATGTAGAAACATGACATCCGGGTGCAAGTTCAAACGGGCATCAGAGCAAATTCAAAATGGAAACATTCAGTTTTATCTCATATCGAATCAATGAGATCGAGAGAGGTCAGATCAGCATGCTAAACGGTGCAACAAGTCGAGTAGCTAAAGAAAATCAACTACATATTACCGTTTCTCAATTCACGATGACTTGGCTGGTGCTATTAGCATGAATTCTCGGTTAAGACGCTTTAGCTTTATGACATAGTTTCACTCTTAATGAAATGAGTACTTCATTTAACATTACTATAGAAGTATCTCATAAAAAGTTAATTGAAAATGCAAAGATAGATAGGAATGAGCCATTAAATTGAGAGTAACTCGACAAGAGCGGTACATCTTCAGATACATAAACCATTTCCATCAGGTGAATTATCGTTAAACGTAAGCGTATGCCGAATACAAAACAAAAGGTTTTCTTATTTAACAATTAAACCCAAAGAAATTAAAGTTTTTTATTTGAATGCGTATTAATTAATGCCCTATTATTTTCAAAAAGTTTATACAAATTAAATTATAAGGACTGATACGCCAGTAACCCAAATACAGAAATCTACATTAGACACAAAAAACATTTCTACTTATATCCGTTATAGACATTGAGACCATCCTACCTGATGTGCGTCAAACCGGTTTCATTAGAAAGGCAATAATGCGAAGATGGTTTTTGACTTCTAAAATAATGCATTGGGCACATTCTTTTTATAGCGTAGTAGCACACGCATTGTATTCGCTTTATCCTCATAAAAGGTAACCGAATCTTTTATTTGACTATTTATCTATAAAGCAAACACTAAAAACACGACCAAATAATACCTATTAAAGACACCTAAACAATATAACAAGTAACAACAGTTTTTCAGTATCTAGTAGTTAGAATAATTGACTATTGAAACTTATAATGTACAATTTAAATTGGTCAAACATTCTTCACAAATCCTTCGAGATAAGGAACCAGTGGTTAAGGGCCGGGTCGGAATGGTAGCCTCGGGCGGTAAAGTCATTCGCAAGCGGCCAATGTTGCCCAGGGGCGCAAACAACGTTCCCACAAACCCGTTACAGTTAAGGTTCGCTCTAATACCGAGATTGAAAACGTGGCCAAAATCTGATTGAAATATCGACTTTAGCCTGAAGAATCGAAATACAAATCTAGTCATACAGAATAATAAATAATATGATTTAACTGTTACAAACAATAGTGCTTATAATACGTTTTTACTTTGTAGCTACAGGAGACTGTAGAGGATTGGTAAAATATTTGGTTTTAGGCCAAGTTATTTGCCATAGAAATTCAAAGTGGCGTCAAAAACACATCATCAGTCATCAACTCATCATTATTCAAGAACTGTTAGTTTGATGTCAAATATCACGATTAAGAGTGCATTACTTCTAAGAATGTCATCATTAAACCGACATAAAAACTGATGGGTTTTATTTAAACACTTTCCCATCAGACATCTGAGAACATTCTCATCATCATTCTAAGCAATAAAATAGAGAAAAAAAAATAGCACGCATAAGAATTTACAAGCAATGAGTATCTTATTAACAAGTCAGTTCCATATTTAGAGCCCAGTACATCTATATGGGACATAAGGGTACTCCAATGTGAGTTGACTCGACATCAGACTAACAAGGTCCTTAAGCCCTCGGACACGAACAAATCATATCGTCAAACTAGTTATGGTCACTCGTGATGTAACGACTAGGTATGCAAATTGTGCGCGGGCGCAGGCGGGTCGTCGAACTCCATGTTTGCCGCGTCCCATTGGCTCCGCAGAATCGATTTGTAACGTGCTCTCAACGAGATAAGGTCAATGCCGAAGCGTCTTTCATCTGCTACCGATTTTCTAGAGATGGTTTATGTGGTGTGCTTCGTTCGCGTACAACTTTCTGATCGATCAATCTGTTTTTTTTAACCTCACTCATTTATTTCACTTTAACTATGGATATGAGTTAATAACATTATATCTGTAAAATCATCATCATTAATTAAACGCACTTTTTTTGGCCCAAATCAATAACTTCCGCGCACCTTTTTTAAATACATCCAGATACTACAATAACTACCGAAACTTCGTAGACTTTAAGCACATCTTCATTTTTAACTGACAAGAGTTTTGTATCATTTTGCTAACACCGATAAGATAATATCTAAAAATTATTAATCCTATCTATACTGATATTATAAAGAAGAAGATTTGTTTGTTGGTTATCGACAAACTTTGAAACTACTGAACCGATTTCAATATTTCTTACACCAGAAAACTACTTTATCCACAAGTAACATAGGGTATAAAATTATATACGTACCACAGACAAAGTCGCAAGCAATATTTTAAGATGTATGTACTTAAAAATATAATTTACTAGCGTTTTAGTTAACATTGCCAATAGTTCAAAAATTCTCACCACTCAAAAAAAGTTTGAGTTCTCTCAAAGGATATCAAAAGAGACCGCTAAGGTTCAAGATAAAGAGCACTAGTGTTCTTGATAGTGTCTTATTTTGCAAGAGTGCACTGAATCAGTCTTCGCCGCCAGTACCGGTCCGCCCAGTCTTCAAACTATGATAATTATAAGGTAACAGCTCTTTGTACTAATTACGCTTCACCTCAATCCGATGAACGGTGCTGAAGTCTGGGAAATTAATCGCGAAGACGATGGAAACAAAACAAAATAATGAACTTAATACTTGTTTATATTCAATAAGTATTTTATTGAATATAAACAAGTAACAACGTTACACAAGTAATTTTGCTTGTAACCAAAACAAGCAAAATCAAATTGATATAAACGCTCCATACGCGCCACTGTGTAACTTTGCGAAGTCATTGATTTATAACATTTATATGCAGATTAGCAAAGAATAGAAAAACCAGTAATGTGACTGGAGTAAAGTACCCACCTGCTATTGATATAGCATCATATTATCCATTTCTACAAAGAAAACAAGTGTAAATTAAAAATTTATAACACCCGACAAGTGAAGGTTACAGTAACTAGAAAAGAGCTGATAACTTTCAAACGGCTGAACCGATTTTCTTGGATTATAACTATAACACTCTCGATCAAGCTTCCTTTCAAATAAAAAAAACTAAATTAAAATCGGTTCATCAGTTTAGGAGCTACGATCCCACAGACACAGATACACACGTCTAACTTTTAACACCCCTCTTTTTGGGTCGGGGGTTAATGATTATGAAAAGGAGTGCGCTGCTTTAGTTCTCATCCATTTGGTTTTGTGTAGCAACGATTTAACACTGTTTCTACTCTACTAAATTATGCGTAGATTATTCTGGCGCCTGAATGCCTGAACTTTAGACAACTTTAGCCGAGCAACTTACTATTACGTAAGTTAGTAAAGTTACAACAGAGCTTTTATATTTACACTTTCTTTTATTTCGTAGTAAAAACTTGAAATATAATCCTTGTCGACTATTCCTGCTTTTTTAATATAACCTTACAGCCAGACTGCTACAATTATAAAATTTACATATTTCAACTGTTAATTTCTTTAAATATTCGTTACAATTAATGTCCGTGAATTTATCTGTGTGGATTTAAGTTTTTATTAATTTTGCGGAATAAAAAGTAGCCTATGTTTTCGCCAGGTCTTTCATTGCAAACCCATTACAAAAATCACGTAAATGCGTGGTTCCGTTATTACACGACACAAACCAACAAACAAACACACATTGTATATGTATAATTAATTAGTATGGGTAGTGAATAGTGACTAGTGATTAATACCATTCAGACTTTCCAATAGGTACAAGTTTTAACCTTTATTAAATAAGTAGATACCAGATACATACATTAATATTTTCGTAAAGTGATATTAAAATGCATTAGACAACCTTACACAATCATAATTGTTGGGTGTCCCTACAATTAAGAATTATGAAATGATGTGGTCGTAAAGCTGACCCTCGAGGCACTCCAATAAAATCCATCGCTTCATTTGTCCGATAGCGACCAATTGGTACAGCGAGCGACCTTTTCAAAGCAATAAACTCTGTTAATGGATCGACAATAATAAAAAAGCGGTGAACAAAAAGCTCCAGACATATTCAAATCTCTTTATACCCACCTGCGATATTTCATATATCGATCACAATAGCGGGTTTATATATCGCTTTATTGCACTGAATAAAGTTGAAAAACAAGCAAAACTTGTGTGGAAGATTTCTCAATAAAATATTGGTTTAATATAATTAAGCTTTAGGATCAGGTTCGTGTAATTTGATTAAAAATAATATACGAATTGGTAACAAATAGGCAGACATTGGAGTCAAAAGAAGTACTGAAGCAAAAGTAACGCAAGCGTCTAACAAAACCCACTAGGAACAAGAAAAATAAATTATTTTTTACTGTCCTTTTTGAATATAAGGATATTTTTAACATTTATTACATACTTGTTGATAAACTCCTTCTCTCATCTATCAAGCCTTAAACTACTGATAAGCATGCTTATTAATATTATAAAAAACAAACTCGCAAGATAAAAAATCGGAAGTAAGGTGATAAAAAAACTGTAAAAAAATCGTGCATTTAGTTCAAACAAATTAAAAAAAAATTCAACGATAAATAGTTATACCTTCTTTAGCTTCAATAAACTTGATCTGGGTGTTTAGCACGCTATCTCACCGTTTATTTTTATACATACTTTTTGTGCCTCTTTTAAAATGGTAATGGAGTATTTTAGCTCTCTTAAGATAAGATTAATCTTCAATTCACAGTGAGACATCTCGGGCATTGAGTCTGAAGACATTGTTTATTTGTTTTCCCTTTTTTCTTTATTTTCCATACCATTGCAGGGGCTTATTCAAATGAAGGGGTAATCGGTCGCCGACACCGTATTAAGGGCTTTTTATTTCTTCGATCGTGGAGAGAACAAGATATTCCTGTAAAAGTATGTACACATGTGCCAACAAGTTGGCTTCTGATACTTTCCTCTCAGAAATTTAAAAAGGGTCAACTATCCCAGACAGCTTACAGAAGCAACAAAAATTGTGCTAAGAAATCAGATGCCAATGCCAAGATGAGGACAGAATTATTGAGGCAGACTAAACGAGTGTCTGAAACCTTTTGGGCTTACGAAATTGCTAGGCTTAAGAAAGTAGGGTTTTGTGGGTGCACGCTGCCGAAATACCTGTACAACTTTGTGGAAATGTTTTTACACAGGGCCGATCAACCCTTCAACCTGAAGAGAAGTCTTCAAACATTGCGTGTTGCCAGTGAACCAGAGTAACCGACACAGTTCAATGAGTTGCGAAGCTGTGGCAATGAGAATGGCACATAATTCATTTCGGGGGGTCCCAAGGCGCTAGAATGATGACCTCGCACCAAATCGTAGCATTGGAAGATCCTCCGCTAGGTGGACAGACATCAAACGAGTCACAGTGAGCCACTAGAATTAGGCGGGGCAAGACTGTGGTGCGTGGACTGGAAGTCACTGCAGAAAACCTATGGCTATCGGTTGATAATAATGATGATTTGAATCAACCACTTGCCTAGATATCCCCTCTATCAGTAAATACATACATCAGAAAGCTTGTATATATACATATATTAACAATATAGACAAGGCAGTACTGGACCTTACCGTCTGTGGAACACAAAAAATATAGCGTTATTTGTTTTTGTTTAACGCTGTGCAAACTTGTTGATCCTGCTTCGTGGGAATACATTGGTTTCATACATCAACGAGCCATAAAAGTACGCTGTTAATGGTGAAATTAGCTAAGTTGTAGGAAATCTTGAAACAGGAATGCTGAATCTCCATATCGAACAGCAGCTTTAACATTGTAAAAACGTAAATAATGCTACTCGTATGTTAATTTGCTGAAGCTATATATCTGACTCTTTGCCACTTAGGTCCAGTTGCATGGCAGGTTGTGTAATTCTACTTTAATTTCTGTTGGTGTTCAAAATTTAACAGCAACCGTAATGTAACTTTAATCGCCGGATTAACGTTGCTGTTAAATTTTGAACACCAACAACAATTAAAGTATTACACAAGTCAGTATTCGCTATTCAAACTTCCATGATTCAGGTCTAATGCAAAAAAATTGTCCAAAGATATCTTTGACTTGTACAACTTATTTTGCTTTTATTAACAGTCAAAGTTTAACGGTAACTGTAACGTAACTTTAACCACCTGTTAAGTAATTGGAAAAGTAACGCATGCCATTTCTCGCAATAAATATAAATCAGAAAAATGAGAAATTTTAGCTGTCTTTAGCTGTAAGAATCGCTAAGCAAAATTTTCCCACAAACAAAATGTTTAACATACATACATATTTCAAGGTTAAAATCTTCCTTATTTTTCTAGCAATTAGTATTAATGAAAAGCAAAGTCCATAACTGTTTAAAAAATTTGGTTATGAAATTATTTGATAATTTGGACCTAAATTATATAACCGTAACAGTTTTAAACCCCTATTAGCTCTTCCAAGTTTCCTGTTAATAATAATAATTATTTATTATTATATATTATTTATTATTATTAATAATAATTATTATTAGCAGGAAACATGGAAGAGCTAATAGGGGTTTAAAACTATTACGGTTATATAATTTAGACCCAAATTAACAAAAAAATTCATTTGTCGAAACGCCTTAATTAATTATAATTAAGGCGTTTCGACAAATGTAAAAAATCAGTGTATATGTTAATCTTATAAATGATGTGGCTTTAAATTTTAAAGAGGTACTACATTGGAAGGTGATAATGAGGAATTAAGCGAACGATGCGTGGGCGCATCTTGCACCTGCCTGATAGATTGGAGCATATCTTCGTTAAGGGCACTAAGAATATGGAATGTGTTACAACTGATGATTGTTCGAAAATAAATCGTTGTGGTGTGAATTATATAATTAGATCCAATCTGTGCGATAGATAGGGAAATGCAAAAACAAAAACTTTAATAACAAAATTCAATCAATACAAACCAAATATAAACATACAAAAGTCCTGACCCCCTCACTGACTGACTCATCCCAAACCCTTGAACCGAGAAAGCTGAAATTTTGCACAAAAATCCTCTATAAAATGTACCAATAAGGCTGGCTTTTTCGATATTCCCACGGAAGCGAAGCGAAGCCGCGGGCGGTCGCTAGGTTACAATAATTATAAACACGAGATTTAATATTTGAGAAGAAAGCTACATTGATTAGATAAATATAGCGCATCAAAGTTTAGTGATTATAATTAACATAACATTACTTACATAAACACCTTTTAATACTCATCTAACGACGATGTTGATGTAATTGAAAGCATAAAATTATCACTCTTGACATAACACTTCAAGACATCAAGACGATCAGATCAATGGACTTGGATGAACTTGGCCAAAAAAGCATGAAGATTTCTTTAAATAAACATTCATCGAAATCGATTCGAGGCTTCATCTCCAAGTGTTTACTTAGTAACAGTCCACCTTGAATAAATCGATTTGGAATGGAGCTTTAACGACCATATTAAAGTGGACTCTAATCAAAACACTTAAGTGATATATTTGTCTGATGCACTCGGTTATTCCATCATTGCACTTGTTAAAGTAAATGAGGTTTTACGTCTTTCAACACTCGGTGCACTTTCGCTTGATTGAACTGCTTTAGTCGGATGATATCCGCTTTGTTGTATCAACTGTTAATTTGATTCTAGAGCGCCACGAGAAAAAATTAACTGAAGTGTGAGAGTAAAAGATCCCATAACAATTTTCAAAGGACTAAGACCTTATAATTTCAAATGTTAAGGTTAAGTAATAATACATATAAATGTATAAGCTTGCCAAAATTGAATAAAGGTGCATCATCAGCTAAAGTAGCTTTAAAGATTATCGTAATACAAGTGAAATAAAAATACCTATTAGAAAGATTTTCATTCAAATAAACTTTTACACTAGTGCTTTTGGATCGTTAAGTGGGCGTCTAATACTGTAATCTAAATAATGAGAGAAAAAATTAATTGTTTAATTTCAGTTCCATTTGCATGATTGATATTATGATTCAAAAAATAATATGTATTTAAAGCTTTAAAGTCAGAAACAGAATATTGGATATTTCTACAGACGTTGCAAAACATACAGCGGTGGTGCATCGTAAGTTATTCCTGTAATTACAAATTTTGGATATCAGTTGGGGTATTGTTCAGGCATTGACCCTCACCATCGATCAAGGCTGGGCGTGTCTCGCTGGGCTTATGTAAAGGAATTATCAGTAATAACAGGTTGAGGACCAACATCTCAGAACAATATGTTTGGCATATTTATGAGATGTAGGCAATATACATCTTTTCGTAATCGACTTGCATTAAAATGTAACGGAAACAATTTTTTTTTTAATTTAAAGATAGTCAATTAACCATTAATTCATGGTTTACTAGCTGATGTTAGCGACTTTGTCCGCATGATTTTAGGTAACTCTGAAGGTATTCTTTGGTTTTCCAGGGTAAAAGTAACCTTTGTCGATCGCCAATGCACAAAAACTCGTCAATCGCTTGCTTCGTTGTGGCGTGATTGAACTACAAACCAACAAACAAACACACTTTCGAATTAATAACATGGGTAGTGATAGCTTTCAAATTAAAAACACTGATTCTTCATAAATGAAGAGAAATAGATTAATAGAAGTCGAAAGTATATAAGAAACTAAGATAACAAATAACAAATAGGAACTAAATTCAACACATACCTGTTAAATAAAGATACGTATTCTAACATACACAAATTGCAATTTTAAAATTCATCATAGATTGCACCTATTTCGATTGATAAGCGAGAATAAGAATCAACCAAAACGAATAACTTTAGCAATCCTTCCCGGATGCTTTGGTCCAGTACCAATTACAATTTCAAACACGCATTGCGTCCTCTCAGGGACCGTCGGTGATAACTCCTCGTGATTTAACGAAAGGATACCACAATAACTCATTGGCTACTTACTGTTCCTTTTAATCCAGCAACCATAACTTCTAATTAGCCAATTGACGTTGGTTCCGATATTGCATATCAATGAACAATGTGAGACACCGACAGAGGGGGCACGATTTAGCGCTGTGCAAGCGACATTCCTGTCAAAGCAAGTTTTATGGCCGCAATATTTGCATAGCTTCATTGTATTTGTATCAATAAATCTTGTCTAGTTTAATTGCGATTGACATTTATCGCTTCAAAGTTTGTATTATAATATGACTATTGACTACCTACTATTTTCATAACATCCTACTACATTTTTATGAATTTCTTTTCTGTTGTTCTTCTGTATTCTATCCTCCTGGGTTTGAGTAGCTTTTCTGCTTCTGTTTAGCTGGTTGCTAAATTTGTGATATCCTTGAACGTAAGAACGTAAGTCTTTTGCTTTCATATTGGTTCTCTAACGACATGAAGCTCCACCACGGATTCTCAAGCCTTCTGAAGAAAGCTCTATGCACCTTTGCTTATGTATTCTTATCGCATAATCAAGTCATTGTCACGTTTCATCACCGATTATATTGCGAGCATCAAGACTTCCACAGTTCCCCATACGTCATAGGTTTCTATCAAATTAGGATGTTAACATAGGAAGTGAAATTATTATCAGAACAGTGAGAAGCGATTTCAATTAACGTCCGAAATGGAATAAAGAAGACTGTCAAGTGAAAGAGGTCGTTGTAAGTGAGGGAGGCTCTAATAAATATATGGCGTGACACTTAGTAGTACTTAACGCTGGTGCCGTTAAATAGATGCATCAGAACGCGGTGCATCTGCTTAATATTCCTAATTGGTGTGTTGCGTGTGATATGGTATGTTGTGTCATCTATCACGAACTGAACGAACTTCAACCGGTGGATACTCAGAAGTCAGAACCAGTTTCTTGTTGGATTTGCTACTCACTTGGAAATGAGAAAGTACTCAGTTTTGTTCTAAATCCAAGCGTACTAAAAATTGATTATTCAAAAATTAAAATTTTTACCTAGATTATGACAGTGATTATATTTAATGCTTATTCATAGAAATAGATAGACTTTGGGGGACTAAGGTGCTGGAACGGTAAACTCGAACCGGAAAATGCGGCATTGGAAAATCGGACCTCAATAGGAAGTCAGACGACATCAAATCAGTGTAAGAAGCCGCTGGATGCAGGCGGAGCAAGACAGTGGTGTTTGGAAATCTCTACAAAATACTTATGTCCAGCAGTGGAATATAATGCTGATGATGTATATAAATAAAATGTAATATAATCATTTACCGAAGTTACAATAATTACTTTGGTAGGCCAGATAGATATTATCCACAGTATTTAGGATTCCGTACCTCAAAAGGAAAAACGGAACCCTTATAGGATCACTTTGTTGTCTGTCTGTCTGGCTGACTGGCTGGCTGGCTGTCTGTCTGTCTATCTGTCTGTCTGTCTGTCTGTCTGTCCGTCCGTCGTGTCTGTCAAGAAAACCTATAGGGTACTTCCCGTTGACTTAGAATCAACAAATCAAATCAATTAGCACAAGTAAAGGAATAAATCCGAAAACCGTGAATTTGTGGTTACATCTTTAAAAAAAAAAATTAAAATATGTTTCAATTTTCAAAGTAAGATAACTATACCAAGTGGGATATCATATTATGAAAGGGCTTTACCTGTATATTCTAAAACAGATTTTATTAATTTTAATGCATGTTTTTGATTTATTGTGCAAAATGTCGGAGAAATTACCCAAGTACGGAACCCTCGGTGCGCGAGTCTGACTCGCACTTGGCCGGTTTTTTTCTAGTTCGTGCGTAAATAAACGCCGGCTCTATGTAAACAGTGTACAGCGATTGGTCTCAGTGGACGGTAATCCAAGTTTTAAATTAGCTTGTTTTTTGTCACGGGCCAACCACCCGGGAACCGATTTTACTATGAGTTTTGTTGTACCCGATTTTATTGTTACCAACTCCATCCATGACCATATTGATATTCCATGTGAAACAATGTCTATCAGTTTTCAAGGCTCAACCACTGGACCTTTCCTGACGCATCATAATTCTTAACTTTTTCATTTCATTTCATTCAAGCGGACAAATTTATAGGCGTCAGGTAGAAGTAGTAAACTAAATAATATGGAAAAGGTAAAGGTGCTACTGGTCGAATCGAAATTTGGCATGCAAACAAAATCACGGGCATAAGCTATGATAAATTGAAATCAGAATTCCTTTGGTGTGTTTTAGAGCACTAATAAATATATTCGAACTAAGCCAGTATTCTTGGCAAATCTATTTTCAATAATAAAAAATTGTATGATAATTATATTTAAGTATCAAAAATATAAAGAAATCTAATAACACGTCAAGGCGAATGTTACAAGTCATCATAATATTTAACAAAAGTAATTAATTTTATTGAATATTATGTCAATTACATAAATCATGATAAATGATAATTTTAAGCCACTTTAAAACAGAAGAACATGATACTTTATAATCCATAATATGCCTATTAATCTGTTAAGATCCGTTTATTACTCACTCATACGATTTGAAATAATACAAGTGTAAATTAAAAATTTATAACACCCCCGACAAGTGAAAGTTACAGTAACTAGAAAAGACCGAAAATACCTGATAACTTTCAAACGGCTGAACTGATTTTCTTGGACTTTTCCGCGCCTACGATCTAAAGTATCTGAGTTTTCCAAAACATCATTTTCAAATAAATAATTATGTATTTTGGCAACGTCCATCTCGACAGCTTGACATTTGTCAATTGACATAATATTATGAACCTACCGTTTATGTAACCTTCTTTTCTACAATAAAACTAGAAAAGAGCTGATAACTCTTAAACGGCTGAACCAATTTTTTTGGATTATAGCTAAGAACACTCTCGATCAAGCCACCTTTCAAACAAAAAAAAGTACATTAAAATCGGTTCATTCGTTTAGGCGCTACGATGCCACAGACAGATACACAGATACACAGATACACAGATACACAGATACACAGATACACAGACACACAGATACACAGATACACAGATACACACGTCAAACTTATAACACCCCTCTTTTTGGGTCGGGGGTTAAAAATATAATGTTATCTGATTTTAAATATGTCTCGAATTTCAAATGTCAGTGGCGTTTGCTTAAATGCCCGATTATTATTAAAATCAATTTATCTGTAATCTGTCGATAAGTTACTTTAGTAAAGTTCTTATTATATTCTATCAAAAAATACCTCACAATTTTTGACAAATTGCAGCGTTGCTTTGACGTAACCTATCGATAAATTCAATTAATTTTGGCCGTAAAACCACACAAAAATTTAAATTCAAAGACTTCTTAGGTTCAAGGTAAACTAAACTGCAGATAATTTTGTAAAAGCTACACGCATTATCTGCAATTCCATACAACGTAAATTCAACGCACTATTGTTGAAAGATAATAATCATTTACACGCATGATACTAGGGAAAGTCGGCAAACAAGACGTAACAAAAGAGAAGGCAAGAAAACATATTTTATAATAACTTTAAAAGAGTTAAAAATAACAATACTAATGTACTTTTTAATAAGTTTATTCTTATAGATTATCAAGAAAAGGGACAGTGATAGAGATTTAGCAAACTAAGTTTAACGAAAAGTAAGTGGTTTTGAAAACAGATTTCCAAAATAATTACTAAGAATTAAAAAAGTTAATAACATTAGATAGTATAGTAGAATCAATTATAATAATAAGAATTGTAAATAAATAGTAACAGAAAATGTGTTAAAAAGAGAAAGACCAAGAAGTCACAAATAACTTTTAATGCCAAGAAGATAGTCCTAATTTATGTAGTTAATAGCAAAATGTTACGCCGAACAATACCTCACATGTCACGACGCAGAATCAAATCATAGCGTTTTGTCTTCGCATCCATTGAGATCTTTAATTAATGACTTCAAAGTAGATCTCGTTAAGCAATATTGCAAAAGCCTTTAGAATGGATCATTTGAGAGGCGGTGAATAATAAATCATTAGAAATTTCACACTCTCCATTGAGAACATTGAGAAAGTTAAAGATATGATTTTTATGTGAATTTGATAAAGATCCTATACCAAATAGGAGTATGTATAAAAATCGTGATTAATATTCTACTTCATCTTAAAAGCGACTGGTGCAGCTATAATTATTCATCCAACTAAACCAAATTAGTTAAAAAGGTGAAATTATGAAATTTTTCCATCCCTTTTCCCTCTAAATAACAGATCTACGCACAGCTAACGAAAATACACTACAGCCTACATTCTACAATGCAAAATAAAGTTCAAAAGTACATATCTAGTATGAAACAATATGTTAAATGTGTTTACCATCACTTAACTTGATTTGTCGCACAGATACCTATAGAATTGTTCATTCTTTCCTCGTTATAAGTAACGGATCCATAAGTTTAACTGATTGCAAAGGTAATCAAAACATTAAGAGCAGATGTAAGTGCGATATTAACATAGCACGAGCGTACTCCTCAACAGACTAAATAATGCTCCTCATGTACCAACCAGTCGTGAGATTCAGCCGCCATTATTTCATTAGACGAATAATTGATAGTTAACATTTATGTTGTAACATTAGATTGATAGCTCGTGTTATGTGTCAATGTTTCAGAGCGCCTGTCTAAATAACATAACCTTATTGTGGGTGGTGGTCTTGTTAATTTCTTTCTTACGAATACTTACGAGTGTATCGTCGGTCAGTAGAGGTTTCAATGAGTGATTAAGTATACTCGATTTATCATATTACAATAATGTAATGTTACGTAATTGTAACATGTTCAATACGGTTGGTAATGACGTCGAGTTAAAAGAAGCAACGTCCTTTAAAAATGTTACTCAAGAGTATAATTCTATTATCATTCCTATTTTAAAAGCGGAACCCGTCGCAATGGAGCAACGATTTGTAATTTTTTGCATTGATGTTATTAAAGACCAAGAGAGTAACATTAATACAGGCTGCTTTTAATCCCGGGAAATAAAGAAGTTCACACGGGATTAAGAAGTGAAATCGACGCGACGACGTGACGAAGTGGTACGCGTGGTAGCATTTGTTTATGTAGATAGAGCTTTCCAAGAGACAAAAAAAGATTTCTTTGGTGACTCCAAATAAAGTATTGTATTTAATTGTAGGATCTCCAAATTAATTAACACATTCACTCTCATTCGGTTGCTGATAAAATTTAAATTAAATTGAAATAAAAATAATTGGTTATTCCTTTGCCCTACTTATAAAACCGTGAATACTTATGTGGTCTGACAGTTAGGAGGGCCATTAAGAAGAAGACACACGATAGAGCAAGTCGACACGAAACGTGCTTCACGGCATCGAGATAGCTCACTCAGGTGTTTTCACGTATGAAAAACACAATATCTATGTTTTCAACCTTATTGTTAAAGCAGTAAATTTCAATTTAGCGTACACTGATTCTTTCGTGGAAATTTTAGATCTTTAAAAGTAACCCGAGTTTATAGCTCATATAGCCATCAAGATTTTACATATGATAGAATGTCTTAAGACAAAGGTTAAATGATAAAA
Organism: Maniola jurtina; assembly: GCF_905333055.1. Taxonomy (NCBI): domain Eukaryota; kingdom Metazoa; phylum Arthropoda; class Insecta; order Lepidoptera; family Nymphalidae; genus Maniola; species Maniola jurtina. The sequence goes on from NC_060032.1 coordinate 12,087,348, forward strand.
TTACCTACACATGGTTCACGGTCATGTTTTTACCAGGAACGACCATTATGGGAGTTTTTGTGAGCTGATAAACAAAACGTTAGGAATAATGACAATTGTTTTATGATAAAATATAAACCAGTTTTCCACAGAGATCAAAATTTTCTTAAAACGTACTAATAACAGTGTTCTTAGATCCCCCACTAGGTGCACTAGACGCATCATACGACTTCAGGCTCGCTGTAACACAAGAACTTGGATTTTGGGCATTCAGTAATGCATGTCTTAGATAGCTCTCTTAAAAATACGAAAATACACTAAACATGCAATACCACAGTGATCAGTTCATCACTGTAACAAAGTAGAAAAAATAGCAACAAATTAAACTGGAAAACCAAAAACAAAAATAGGACCAAAACTAAATAGTGGACATCTATACGTCTATCGATTGAGAAGACGACAAGTAGTACTGAAACTGAAATTCCTACCACTATGACCATTTTTGTTGATTATAGTGAAATAAAAGAAAGCAAAGACAAAGAAATCTCGAAATGAAAACTAGACCAAAGCTATCCGCGATTAGGATATTTTGAGCTATCGAGAGAACATCAAGTAAAATCTAAACCGGATCTGAACAGATTGACTGGTGCAATGACAACCGGAATAATACCACAATACGTTACACAGATTTCAGAATAGTTTTGTACATCGTTAAAATCAATCTGATTCAGATATCTGCGATGATAGCCGTATAAATGGACCGGCTTACAGAGCTAAGCTCATTAAGGAGATTTTCTTTAAATTGGCATTTCAATAACTGTGCGTTGAAACGTAAGCTCTAAATCAGAAGTGTGAGGCTTTATGTTTGCAAATGGCGTTGAAGATGAAGAGATTATGAATAATGGAGTGTGAATTGGCAGTACTGCAGCTACTTATACTGCTTATTCTTGTAGATTTAATTTAATACTGTATTTATAATTCTCCAAAGTTGATTACAGATTTGCATATGGAAAATATACCTACTTAGTTGCAATGATCACACAACGTGATAAACAATTTTCATAAATAACGAGTTTTGTTCAATTAATAACTAAGAAAAATTGGATTTCTTTAGCTCAAATTTAGTTAATACAGATACATTAACAGTACTAGTACTAAACTGGTTACAGTAAAGGAAAAAAAAGAGTAATTCCCATAATTTTCCATAATGTTATTTTTATACTTACTTCAAAGATCTTCAAATAAAAATTTTCATACAGGACAAGCTTCGATAATTTTATTTTAAAAAACAAAGTTCTTTTAGCTACAGAATTTTAGTAGGTAATTTGAAGTATATTCAATCTTCTAGACAGTTCTAGATAGACATAATAAATTGTGAAATAGAAAGCTTTTTTATTCAAATAAACTTTCGAGAAAAGACAAGTAGAAATAAAAAAATCGGCATAGATATAGTAATGTATCAACTAAATCAAACTTAAGAAAGAAGCAAGGGACCGTGTGTGGGCTCCCAGCAAGATTTAAACATTAAGCTTACGAATTGCCCATTACTGTACATAAAACAGATTTAAGACTTGAACTGCTCAGCGCTTTACCAGTTAGGGCTCAAGTCTGGTCTGTTTATGCTAAATACCCATTGAAACTTAGCCGCTTGAAGATCGTGATATTTGCATTAAGAAATCTTCATAAGGTAAAGCAGACAAAACGTAATGACCAAGAGATAAGTAGATTTTATTCCAATAGAGTTATCCTACCACTTGAAAGCAATACATAATTTATAAGGTAAATGGACATGAAATTGTCACAGTGATTATTCACATGTCCGTAGAGATTATTGTGACAAATGATTCTAGGATTCTGAAATTACCCGTTTAATACATTCACAGGCTTACAGATTTTTGTAACCAAAAAAGATATTTTTGTGTATTTTGATAGATTGGTAACTTCAAAATAAAATGAGTGCCCTAGGAAGGTGCTCCACCTTAGCCTGCACCGTTGCTTAGTACTAATTATGACAGACAGACGTCCAAAAACGTAAAAGGGCCACCTAAAGACTACACAATCTATCCATAATCAAATTATCCATGAGGATGAGTACCTCATGGATAATTTGTGTGATTTAGTTATAAATTAAGTTAGATATACAATCTTATATTAAGAAATATCAAGTTATTAATGCATATTTCTGCTTAAGCCGCATGAAAGGCGAGTCGCCTGCGCGCACGCAGCTATTGTCTCAAATTCACCTAAATAAACCGGTTCCGGAGATAATGGCACCAAAAACGACCGCGTCCGCGCATGCCTATCCAGCAAGCCTAACCACCAGGCCACGACAATGTCGTACAAGCGGTAGCTAGCGTGGTCTGGCTAGCGATGGAAATCAATTGTTTACGCACGCTGGTAAATGGCAAGATAGTTGTATACCTAGAATTTGTCATTCTAGGTCACTCGAAAAAAGGCTCCAATTCAATATTGGATCAGATCAGCAGACATTGCGTAGACTCCCGACGTCATCACCCACATCCGACCCGCCGGACCCGCCACACCGCCGTCAAAGATTCACACCCACTTTCGAATATACGTATCTTGCACAAATCTCGTCAAAACAGAGTCTTATGCCGCTTAGGCAATTAAAGCTTAGGCTACCAGAAACACCTTGCCGATGCGTGTGGTTAGTCGTACGTAACCACATCATATTTTTTGTAGGCAGTAGATATTTTTTGGCACTAATTTTCCGCTAATACGATATAGTCGTGGCCCTCTGGTAAAAGAAATTCCAGTCAAAAGTAGTTTTATTTGGACCTTTTGAAATCCCGCTCAAAGTCAAACTGAGCAAAAAATTATAGACGTCCTCTAATATTATTTGGAAGCTGAACATTTTGCATTCAGTAACTCTAGACCGATTACCGATTTCTTCCAATGGATTCTTGGTAATATTTAAATCCTTGAGAGTTGAGACTATCAATTGCTTATTCCTAGATTTATAATATTATGAAAAGCTAAAACAAAACATAATGAGTGGATCACTAGAAATATAAATCAGAAGAAAGATACTGAAAGAAGATAATGAAATACCACGCTGCATAATTCAAAGGTACGAGTATACCTATCCAAATAGAAAGTGAAAAAATAAAAAATTATAGTAAAAAATAAATAAGACTCTGAATGGACTCAAATACTTAATACCGTGAAATAAAATATGAATCATTCAAAAAGTAAATAAATTGAAAGATTAAACCGTAAATTCTATTTCGATGATAAAGAATTATGGAAATACTCTTCAATACAGAAGCCTAACAATCAAAGTCAACATTTCGGGTTTCCAAGCAGATGTAATACGCCAGAAGTTAACCCCAAAGCCAGAAACTCTTATGAATTCTGATTGGATTATTATGAAAAATGTTATTTTTTTACTTCGTCTACCGACACGATCCTGAGGTGGGACTATTAAAGAAAAGAGTTTATAGTGCCTTTAATAGAATCAATATTACTTCCAGAATATTCTTCTTATAGAGTAGGTAGGTAAGTAGATATTTTTTATCGTAATAAATTTTAGCATGTAGAGAAAACCATGTTTCCAAGGATTCACTCATAGGCTTTCGACACCTGCTAAGTGCAATACATACAAGTAAAAAAATCACCACCGACAGTTATCATTTAAAATCAGACAAGTTTCAATGAAATTTAATCGTTTATAAGCTTTTCGAACATTAAAGATTCAGAGACAAAAAGGCGAACAAAATAAAAGATATGCCTAAAGATAATGTAGAAATACAAGAAATAAGTAATAAGCATTGCTCACATTAAAAGATTAAGATGCAAAAAGGGATAGCTACACGATTGAAGGTAAAGTAAAGATAAGGCAGAAGTACAAAAATAGTTTTTTCTTTTTTATACAGTTATAAGAACGAAGCATGTCTTATCTCTGGCAAAGGTACATCTCGACATAAGAACGTTGATTACACATCCTGCGTTTAGTGTACTACGACCAAAGTACCGGTTACACGGCATGAAGAAAATTATATTTAGATGAAAAAAAGAGAGCTGAGAAACTAAATCAGTGTGGAGATCAGCTTGTGGAAAAAAGTTTTAGGTGCAAGCCAGATCCGGAAGTTTGTTTACAAGTCCTAATAAATACAATAATATTATAATACTGACAGAATCAATATGAACGGAAAATCGACTGAAAAATTGACGATTTTTATAAATGATATATTTTGAATTTGAGTTTGAAGTCAACAATCATCAATTCAGTAGTTATTTAGCAATAGTTTTAACATAATTTGTGCTAATAGACCTTAAAATAGCGAACCATGAAAAACAAAGATCAAAACTTTTTGGACAAGCATTTGAATACCGATAACATCACGCTGTAATGAGAGAATTTCCAAAAAAAGTCTTCTCATTTCTCACGCTCGGTGCCAAGTCATCTTAAAACGAATTTGAGGAAGTGAAGCCTATTATCTTTTTGAAACCAAGTCAAACAAACCAAGAAAAGATAGATTCGGAGATCCGCTAGTCTGGACAAGATCAACAGAAACTAACGAATTCCATTTAACAAAATTAAGAAAAGTCTTAGATGGATAAAAAAATGAGACCTAGATAGGTACAGCAATACAGATTTTTTTATCAGTAAATTCTACAATAAAATGAAGAAATCAGATCAATGTTTAGATTTTAGTTCTCCCAATTAATTTCGCTTACGTGTAATTGACAAAATTTATAAGAAGTTAAGTTTCTAAGCTTAAAATTTAAACTTCTGTTCGACGGAATACTCGCATAGGTCCAAGTCACGCTTGACTGGTTTATTTTTTCTATAAATCCGTTTGCTGGCGGCGTAACAAGGCAGCACGACGGCGATATTAAAGTAATGCATTCCTTCTCCTATATTATAAACGCATTTGCTTCTAATGGATTGCCTAACATAATGTTACAGAGTCAATGTCAACTTTTTTTTCTCCTGTACTTGTTCTTAGGGTCTATGATCAATCTCCTACTTAAAAATCGGTCGTAAAAGGGATCATTAGCAATATGTATAACGTTAATCCCCAGAAGGAATAGGTTTTTTGAATATACTCTCACTTGCCCATTTGACTGCATTCCAATTTTTAATTGTTCTTACTGTAAACAGACTGTTACTGTGTAGCTAAACACATTTTTTGAAAATGCTTTTACTAGCCGATTTTCTAGCCTAGAGATTCTTCTCTCTGGTTATTACTGTCTGAATTTATGGTCTAAGTATTTCCAAATTCGTTGAATTTTAGTCATTTGAAAAAAATAGCAACTATTGGTGGCATCCAAAATTGGTATTAGGGGGCTAGTTTCACTTTTCAGCTTTTATTTCGGTATTAATCTATGAATTAAGCCAACAGATATCTTTATTTATAATAGAGATTCAATATATTTATATTTCCTAACAGATTCATATCGTCTACATTTGAAAAAGAACAATACCAAGAACCTTCAAACAAATTATGCTAAGAAGGGATTAGAAATTCAACTGAGCTCCTTAATAAGAACATTTGGTGAATAAGTACAGTCACTGAGCTTTATGTAGTTACGAAATATTATAATAGACTGCGACTCTACAGCCCGCTCTTCACGCTGCGACAAATTTTAATAGACCCGCTTTTTTCTCATCCTGATCTTTGGTGCTGACCTACCGTACGTTTGTAATATTATGAGACCTTCTTGAATGGTGAAACGGTAACAGGTAAGCCTTCAGCACTGACGAGTGACAGCGCTGAGCCGTGCGCCCCGTATGTGCTTTATGCATTACAGCAAATTATTCCTGAATAAAGCTGACAGATCGGCAGCATCGCTGACCAGCACATAACTGGTCAGCGATGCTGATGATCAGCTGATTCTAAAAACTAGTCTTATATTGTGTTTGTTTAGCGCTCGCTCTTTGGCGCGTCCCTGTTTGTTATAGGTTTTATTGATAAAGGGTTTTATTTATTATCTCTACAGAATAGGAACTGCGAAAAGATGCAAGTGTAGAAGAGCATACATAATATTTGTCACGCAGAGCTTAACACAAGCAAAATCATAGCAGTGAGTGAAGAGCGGGCTTACGAGGTTAGTAAACAAATCGGAGCTAATAAAACTAATGCTGAAGGAAAAGGCGCGGACGCTTCACACGACGCTTGCGCAAGGAGATTAATGGATGCCTACTGTAACTGTAGCAAGGACAGTTAGGTAATTCTTGTCACCAGATCACCTTCAAAATTTGTTTGCTTAATGGATATTCTTTTTGATGCATTTTCTAGCTACAAGAACTGCTTACTTAGCTCTCATTGTATGACGCAGCTATATTGGCTATACTGTCATAATTATTATCAGTTTTTATTATAGAACCAGTGACATTTGACCTCTTCAATCTATCAAAGATCTGCAGCAGCAGTTCTGACTAATTTTCTAACATTAAAATATTTTTATCCATCATTGTTATAACTCTGTTGTCTTATTAATTAGAATTAAGCACCTTTACCTAGATGCTATGAGCTTTCTACACTACTTCGAATCTACGCAAAGGAATATCTCGAACTGAAGATTGAGTTAGGATTTATAAAAACACAATTGGGAGGGGTTGATGATGGATATGAAAAGTGGACACTGGAACTTCCTAATTGCATATGACGTGATAGTCGTGTTTGAATATTTTGTTTCCAAGAGTAAGTTTCAATCCTTTTTAATACATTAAAAACTTTGGCTTCGAAAACGTTTCGGACATTTAACTTATTTTACGTTTATGGTCAAAATATTTAATGAATCACGTATTTCATAATTTGATAGGCACCATCATACCGTACGAGACGGGTCGTCGGTTTAAACTTTTGTTCTCGGAAAAGCCAACATTTTGGAACTTGCTCCACGGGTCTCGGTTATTGTGTGAAATTGCCGACTCTTTCCCATTTTATCCTCGGCGAGGCGAGTAAATGAACATTGTTATCACATCATCGCCGTGTAATGCCATATCATACCTATTATACAACGTGTAGTAAGAGCTTTGCGCAATCCATTGTCTAACATCTTAAAAAACAATTTTTTTTAGCTGCTGAGTAATTTACGAATGTCAATACACTCGTGCCTGTCTCGTAGTCTTGGATCTTATCTTAAATAATACCAAATATATATGAAGATGTGGTTAATGGTTAGGTATCTGAAAAGATTGATTTCAAGTGAGACTACCATTGTACACATTCAGACTTTCTAATTTATAATTTTCGTTAATGATAAGTATTCTTTTCTCTCAAAATATCTTTTCATTTAACGACTAGTACCTCAACACCTCGCTTAAATTTTCTAATGAAAGTCTACTTAATGACAAAACACGTAAAATTTTGAATTTCTAGACTTGTTATATTATGTCAGTCATGATCTTATTATATTTGTAAGGAAGGTAAAAATATTTTTGCTAAAATATTAAGATTATTTTAACTGTAGATTAGAATAATTTGTCTGATGTATTTTAGAAGACGCAAAAGTCCGAGCAGTATTTACGTTAAAATACATTATCCGTTCCTAAGCCATCTAAGCACATAAAAGATAGTCTATCCGGAACACAAACAATGGTATCTTCAGACCATAAACTAGGCTTCAGCACAATAGTGGAGGTCTGTATCATAAAGAAAATCAATCGCTGATGAAACTAAATGAGCTCGTGTGGACTATAAACAAGATTAAATTAAAAACTAACATAGTTAACCCTCTTATTAATAAAATTGAAATTCTGCAAGTGAGCTTCTGCAAGTAGAATGTGATTTTATTTGTCTTGATAAAACATTTCATGAGTCAAATCAAGTCAAAGCAAATCCCGAAAAATCGTAGAATTTCCAAGGGATTTTTAAAAAACCTAAAATCACGCGGACGAAATTAGTAGTATCATAATAAACAAATGTACAATAGATTGTGCGTGAGTCGCATTGTAACCCTAGCCAACATTGACTGCATAGTAATAAATGCATAAATGTCCCTAGAGGAGAAAATCGTAAGCCAGCGAAATCTTGTCATCGATAAAAAACAATTGGACCAGCCAACCAAACACATAATAATGGAGGAGCGATCTGAATAGACTCTAAGCAACCATTATAGCGCCTCATAACCATTTAGAGACCACTTACCAATAGAGATTGGTAAAGAAATATGTGATTAAAGCGGTCGTAACCCTATCATAGAAGATTTTGAGATAATAACCCATTATATCGTGGCTTTTTTACCTCCATAAGGGGCCATATCGGTTTCTAATGTTCATAATAAGATAGATACTTAGCCAGATCAAGAATCGTTTATTTCAGATTTATCTTAGTCTATCAACGTTATTGCAGTAATTTCTCTTAGAATGTAAGCTACTTGATACGTGGTTCCTAGTTAGGGATAAGATTTTGAGAGAACCTTAAAAATTGTCTTAAGTAGGTATGTGTAGACAGTAAAAATGCCACTGATGAAGTAGACAGATAATACCACGTTTTAAGGGAATTTAATTGTCTCATACACGTTTGGTTTCGGCTCTAATTTTTTCAAAAATGTACAAATAAGGAAATAGTTTCTCTCTTTCTAAGATCACTGAACGAAAGCAATTGGCATCGTTGCGCGAGCGCATGACATCAGCGATCTAGGACGCCCGCCCACTCCCATTAGCTGGTTCACCGACACTAGACGTATCGCCAGACATCTCGCTGTCATTATCTTCCGATTTCATATCTTTAGACCTATCGCGAGCCTTTTATCTTCTGAATCTTGGTCAGGTAAACCGCGTCCGGGTCATTTCTAAAGTTACCTTTGTAGATATTGTTGGTACCGTGACTATTATTGAATTGTGTGGAGTCCGTTCATAGTTCTGAGTAAGATCTATTCTAAGTTAAAAGTTATAGTATCATTTGTAGGTACATATATGAATCACCATTAGCTTTTTCATCGACGCTAGATTCACCGCCACCCGCCAGACATCTAGGTGTCTTCTGACTTTATATCTTTAGACTTATCTTGAGATCTTTAGAATCTTAGTCAGACGAAACTGAGTCCGAGTCATTCCTAAAGTTTATTCGATAACTATAGTCTTTGTAAGTAAGTGTATACTTTTGGAATTATGCGACAATTCTTTCTTTATAAAGTCATATAGGTATATAGAATTTTTGTAAAGGCAACATATTTTCTTAGTTTTTTTTTTTTAAATTATATAATTAAGCTTTTACATGATCTACGGAATCGGTTTTTCAAAGTATATGGTTCTAAAACGTTGTTATTTGTCCAGTTATCCTTGTTATTTTCATGCCATCAAGAAAAAAAACTGAATCGGCACTCATCTTACACCATGTTCGAACTATCATTTTGTTTATTCATATTCGGATACTTATTCATTTCATAACTAGGCCACATCGTTTTTACGACTTTTTTCAGCATTCACAAATTTTATATCTTATGTCACATCTTTCATCACATTTTTATTTAATTTTTTCATTTTACTGGATGATACTTCGTCCATCTGTAATTCATTTATTTAATTCCTTAGAAACTCTGATCTTCTGAAATAAAAATTAGCTTAAAAGTCCGTTTTCGGGATGCAGGTGATCTCTGTTCAAAATTTCATCAAAATCGGTTAAGCGGATGGGTTATAAGGTAACAGATAGGTACATACATAGTACATGGTATGGATGGTACATAGGTATTTAGGTATAATATTAGTACGGATCATATTAACTTTCATCTTAGACTGCATCGTGATACACTACAAGGTGAAATCATAGTTAAGGCAACCCTACCATACAGTAAAAAAACCGGTCAAGTGCGAGTCGGACTGGCACACGAAGGGTTCCGTACCGTATATGGCGGCCATTTTGCAATTTTTACTATACCGGCAATAAAAATAAACATTCTGTGAAAGTTTCAACTCTCCATCTATTATGGTTCACGAGATACAGCCCACTGACAGACAAACTGATGGATGGTCAGATGGACGAATAGATGGATGGACGAACGGATGGACGGACAGCGGAGGTTTAGTAATAGGGTCCCGTTGGCACCCTTTCGGGTACGGAACCTTGAATATATAAAAAAACGATATGCAATTGGCAGTGGTGAGTGGTGACGCAAGCTTTGCAGGGCGGAGGGCATAACAAGCATCTCACCTCGTTATCAGATGATAGCGCCGCGCCGCAAAGGGCGCGCGATTTTAATGAGCCGCAATGATGGAAACAAAGCCGCGACCATATATGACCACGGGCACTACTAGTGGTTCTCACTAAGCTTACGATTAAACAACTTGAAAAATCACAAAATACTTAGAGACCTTCAATCGTTCGGTCAAAAGAAATCTATTCGTAGTAAGTATGGTACAACATTGATTGAAATGGTTTGATGTTATTGCTATAATTTTCCGTAACGCAGCTTTTATTTATGAGTATAAGGCGATAAAATGACTGACTAAAATAATATTATATCATTGTACAATAGCTGCTGGGTCAAGCAGTTTGAAAATTTTGTATGCATTGCCACAAAAAAACAATATATATATACGAACGATGACGTTGTAACTAAAACGAGACAACGTTATATCACTGGCATAAATCTGTCTCGTTTTAAATGACACTGAAGTCTGAGCAAAGTAAAATGTACGCTCTATACATCTCAGCCCTTATATTAAAGAAATAAAGCATCTCAGCCTAATTTTTAGCATCCATAGCATCTAAAAAAAAAATCTCAAGCACTCTATAGCAGCTAAATACTCAAATCTGTCCAGATGCCTGAGCATCCTCCGACAGTCTCAATAGAAGCTGAAGCTGCTAAAAACATTGCTAAAGAACGATCACTAAGAATTAGATGATAGCCATGCCAAGCTAACCATTGAATGCGTTTTAGTTTTTTTCGTATTTTTTATTTTACCGCCAAATGCTAGATCGAGAACATTGTTTCTCGATCTAACATTTATTGGTAAAATGCGCATGCACATTTCACAAGTAGTAGGGGTTAGGCTACGTTTGGGCGGTAATGGGCGACGTATATGGCGATTCGAAGCACAGGGGAGTGTGAACTAGTAACCACATTAACTCTAACCTTATATGTAAAGCTTATGAAGGCAATTCAAATGATTCAAAGGTTCTTACAAAACGAAAAGTATTCTTATACAAAAATTTTTTTTGAGTTTTAAATACATACCTTCTGTAAAATCGAATTTTATATTAATATTTATTTGTACCAAAAAGTTTTAAGAAGAAAGAGAAAAAGATAGAGAAACAGGACAGGGAAGCACTTATTTATCTCTATAAGAGACCTCTTACCCTTGCCATTTTTTGGACTAATCATGTCTATGCCAGACACCCATACACCACAGAATTAGATAAGTTAGTAATATTAAAAAGGTCCTATTGCTGAAATCTAAGCCCGCAATACTAATAAATAATAGTACAAATAACTGTAGAACTAGGTACATAGTACATATACACTGTTCATTTATTTGTGTGAATTATTGTGGAACCACAAGTGAACCGCATTAACGACAATGCACCAAAATGTTCGTTTTTTAAGCAATTAAGGCCCTCAAACGAGGGTTCGAAGTTTGTACATCTGTCGAGACGCAAAAGGGCACGCTGTTTTGTTTGAATACATTTTTTGATATTATTATTTTTTATTAATAACTCAAGCATCATGTGTTTACTGCTTTTATATTAAGATTTACTTATTGCAAAAAATGCATTGGTTTCCAAACAAACACAATATGTTTTGTCTCAATATTCAATACAATAGTGGCCTAACCAGAAAAATACTTTATAGTAATTTACTAAATAATACTCTTTTGGTGGTTAATTGGTTAAGTCATTTATACATCGATAATTTAAAAAATAAAAATTCGCTGTTGCAAAAAAAAATCAACTTTCTGTAAACCTTCTTCAAATCGAAAAGAATAACCAGTACATGTAAATTATTATCTAAATCATAACAAAAAAGGTGTATTCTAAAGTTTTTGAGCATTAAAAATCGGTGAAGTGTGAGTCGGACTCGCCCTCGAAGGGTTCCGTACCCTTCAATCAAAAATTACTCTTTTGAAACAAACACAAATAAAAAAAATGAACCTTTTAAGTCAGCTAAGGGAAAATAGAGCAGGTTAACAGAATTTATTAGGGTTCCGTACCTCAAAAAGAAAAACGGAACCCTTATAGGATCACTTCGTTGTCTGTCTGTCTGTCTGTGTGTCTGTCCGTCCGTCCGTCCGTCCGTCGTGTCTGTGAAGAAGTCTTATAGCACAAGTAAAGGAATAAATCTGAAAACCGTGAATTTATGGTTATATCATTGAAAAAAAATTAAAATGTGTTTAAATTTTCAAAATAAGATAACTATACCAAGTGGGGTATCATATAAAAGGGCTTTACCTGTACAATATAAAACAGATTTTTATTTATTTTTATGCATAACTAGTTGATACCCGCGACTTCGTTCGCGTGGATGTAGGTTTTTAAAATTGCCGTGGGAACTCTTTGATTTTCCGGGATAAAAGCCTATGTGCTAATCCAGGGTATAATCTATCTCCATTCTTTTCAGCCCAATCCGTCCAGTAGTTTTTGCGTGAAGGAGTAACAAACATACACACACACACACACACACACACATACAAACTTTCTCCTTTATAATATTAGTGTGATAGTTTTTGATTAATTGTCCGAAATGTCAAAAAAAATGCCCGAGTACGGAACCCTCAGTACGCGAGTCAGACTCGCACTTGGCCGGTTTTTTTATAAAATAAGACGTATTATGCGACTTACTTGCAAGAGTACTCCCCCCGCGTGCTGGAAAGGCACGTTCCGCTATTTTTGCACGGTGATGGCGAGCAAGACACGAAACCTGAAATTAATGGAAAGTTATTAACATTCATCTTAACGGCACCAAAAAACACTCACTTAAACGTGTTGGGAGCTATAACGTATATTTTTTTAAACCTGGAATATCAGGTTTGGATGAAATCCGTTGAGATTTTGAATTATTTCGTAAAATTTTACAACCGTTACAATTACCAACTCATAATGAATCGCAAGTACGTAACATGGCCATTGGCCATATTCGATCAGTCAGTCTCGGCCAGATTATTTTAGTCTAACTATTTCCTAAAGCCTCTACTAGGCATCACGCTTAGTATCCTCATCTATTTATTGGTGGCTAAGCTAGAAGTGAAGTGGCATTTATGGTTAAGTTAAAAGTACTTTGACGATAGAAGACGTAGTAACTTATCTAAATCGTGCCATACAACGATCACGGAAAACAACCGATGACTTAGGATCATCCATCTCAGCAATGGAAACCAGTCGCAAAGCTGGTCTATGTTGGCAAACTGTTCAGATCCAGTAGGCACCTGCCTAATACCTACGTGCTACCTAATACCTAAGTGTGCTAAAAGTTTACGCTAAGAATCACGCTAGATATACCCCACAATTATTTAAGTATTATTAGGAATAGTTTTACCATAAAACTATATTTATTAAGTCCCGCTTTACTTGAACATTACATACTTTACACACGAAGGAAAATAACAATATTCAACAATAGAACAGAAACATAGATAGAATTAGCGATAATTAGCAGGCATAGGAAAATAATGTGAACTTTATGTTAGTGCCAAAGTAAAGTTGAATCGATTCATTCCCTTTCTGATGTGTCAAGTCGCCCTAACCATTCCAAAAGATCGTTAAGATTACAAAATATAATATTATCGATACAAAAATTCGTGAAAGTCAATAAACTTGTTATGTTTACATTTGTCCGAAAACTACGTTCCCACGCACGTGCGTCCGTCCGTCCGTCCCGATCTGACAAGTTTGTTTACGAAATGATAAGATTCGGTGTAGGTATTCCGTAACGGTATTAATTTGTTGCGGTGTCGTTGTCGAAAAGGTGTCCGTTGCCTTTTTAACTATTCAAATTTTATACCTCTTATACTTTTTTTTTCATATATAAAATATGGTTGTTGAGAAACTTTTGTACTTCGATATTCGAGATTATTTTTGACTAGCTGATGCCCGCGACTTCGTTCGCGTGCATGTAGATTTTTTGAAATCCTGTGGGAACTCTTTAATTTTCCGGAATAAAAAGTAGCCTATGTTCTAATCCAGGGTATAATCTATCTCCATTCTTAATTTCAGCCCAATCCGTCCAGTAATTTTTGCGTGAAGGAGTAACAAACATACACACACATACACACAAACTTTCGCCTTTATAATATTATATAAAGTGTGATTTTAGGGTTCCACACCCAACGGGGCAGCCGTAGCAACCTATCTGTCAGCGGGCTGTATCTCATGAACTGTAATAGCTAGAACCGAAATTATCACAAACTGTATAACAACAATTAAAATATTTTTTTTATAGGCCGCCAGGCAAATAAAAAAAGTGCATAGTGTTATATCTTGTATGTAAATGCGATGGCACAGAACCCTTCCTGAGCAAGTCTGACTCGCACTTGACTGCTTTTTTGTTACTTCTGATACGAGCGCAGAGTCAGTTTTCAAATAAATATCTGTCATTTTGTTAGGATTTTGTAAAAACATGCAGCCTGTCAAATCGGTTTAGAATTATAATAAGCAGATCCAAGGCAACATGCCGAGAACATGTGTCATTTTGTCAGGATGGCCAAACGTGGTGATTTGACAACTCCATATATAGGTAGTGAGTAGAATTTTATGCAACTCCTCCTGCAATGACACGTTAGGTAACTTAAAAACTTCCACTAACGGCCCAGATAAGTTTCGATCTCGGACCTTTAAAATTCAAGATGCATCGGCATAAAAAGTTTCATTCAGTGTAGGTACTGTCAAAGAGTCACCGCCAAGTTGCTTTCGTTGGACTAACTTTGGACCCGAGACCCGATGATTCGCAAAATGTTATACTTTAAACGAAGAAAAGTCGAGTTCAGTATGCACCTAAAGTTAGCTAAACGGTTAAATAATACATAAGCTATTTTTTAAGCCCACATAATATTTGAAGCATTTATTTACATGCTCATAGTGTAGTAATTCTTCAAAATTATCGTTATCTAACTTTAAGTTACTTATCTTCAATCTGCTGAAATTTTTACACGACCGCGACATTATCAAAACAGAATGAGCTGATCAAATATTTGGAAGCTTTTAAAATTTATTTCATGCAAACTTGTAGCAAAATGTAAAACTTTATTAGACTTTCACATGAATGTTTAGTTAGTAAGTGATATAGTTTCTTTACAAGTAACATTTTTTTAGATAGATAGATAGAACAGTTTATTTCACACAAAAACACATGTAAAGGATCACAACACAGAAAGAAGAAAACAGAAAAAACAATTGAGTGCAAAGGCGGCCTTATTGCTTGGAGCAATCTCTACACCAGGCAACCTTTTAATTCCGTGCGAATAATAAAATTTGCAAATAACATTTAAGATATTTCCTTTAATATAGGTGCGAGTAGAGTAAAGTTTTAGCTCGATCGTACGTAGGTATAATAAGTGAAAACTTTATATTCTGTAAGATATGTTTAAACTTGAATATTGTACCTAAAAAGATAGAATTCTTTGTTCTAAATCTTCGCAAACTTGATTTGGTTTGTTTAAACTTGCAGTAAGTATAATTAGCCTGCTTTGTTTAACTTAATACATATTATGTGCTATTCATCAGAATTCTACGTAGGTACGATGCAAAAAAAACGGGACGAAATTTTTAAATAAAGCTTCAAGCAAATTATGCACTTTAAGCAAATTTAATTGACGCCAAAGAATTTACGAGATCCCAATCAGACGCTCATTAGACCGATTGCACGAACGAATAAAATCTAAATTGTATATTAAACATCAAAAAGTTTCAATTACGCCCCGCCGTATCGATTTACAAGTGGCAAAAAAATCGACAATATCGATTTAAGTGCGCGTTCCTAAACGAAAGCAAATGACTTTCGCGAGGCGGTTTTTTCGCAACTATCCAACGTCGCAACGCCATACGAAGTGCTAAGCAAAAACCGGGCCGAGCTGCTTTTCCATATACAGCCAGCTATTGTTTTTGTTGCAAGCTGTCACCGACCTTAAGGAAAAGGCACTGATGAATGTATGCCGGTTTTCGTTAAATTGACATGAAATTAATGTTTGGACCGCTTTCTTTTAATTTGACGATTGCTAATAGAGATAATATGAATTGGTGAACATTTTTTTACGCTATCAGTGCCGGCAGATGGAGTCACTTGTGCAATTCAATAAATCATCGATTTATTAATTTTTAATAATGATATCGACTGCATTGTTTTTTCGCAACGAGTCCATTCGCCGCGTTGCGTCGTCGGTTTCTTAACATGAAATTATCACGGGAAATTACCGACTTATCACTGTGATCTTTAACCAATAAATAATAAAATTAAGTTTTTGTTTTGAAGTTAACAATTACTACACATTAATATTACGAGACTAAAATAATTGCAAGCGTATGTACCTATTAAAGTTTTATGTTACTCGGTGTCCGATAGAACACCTCATACTCGTCATATCATATTTCTTTCTTTTGTACACTTCGTTTATATATTTGAGATATTACATTAAGTATTAGATGATACCCGTGACTATGTCCGTGTGTATTTCGGTTTTTAAAAATCTCGTGGAAACTTTTCGATTTTCCAAATTCTGTACCTACCAAAAACGGATGGGATTTAAAATATCCCGTGGAAACTCTTAGATTTTCCAGAATAAAAAGTAGCCTTTGTCCGTCCCCGCAACTCTATGTTATCTCTGTACCAAGTTTCATCAAAATCGCTAAAATGGATGAGCCGTGAAAAGCTAGCAAAGCTCAAACAGACAATCAGGCACACTTTCCCATTTAAGTATAATATTAGTATCAGGATTAGAGAAAAATACTAACATATTAAAACGTAGCATTTATTTCTGCTATTGAATACTCTACAATCATTAAACATGAAACCAAGATGATCAAATTATGATGAATCAAACGTAACAATATTTTTTTCATTTATTGCATGACTGCTGAATATGAGATGTATAAACGCCACGAGTTTTGTCAATGTTGCTGACCCATAAAACCCTCATTACGGCACAGATAACAGCAAACAAGCCGTGGGAACGAACAGTGATAAGAGCAAAATAAAAAAAATCGTCCACAAACCACGCTTCCGCGAAATGGCCCGTGAGAAGTCAATACGATCGCATCCGTCCGATTAGCATACTGATAACTTGTTCAAATCTACACTGACGGAGTAGGCTTGCCACACTGGGCGTCCGATTATGTAATGTACTATTACAAGGTTATTAGATAGGCAATCTTGAGTTCAGAGTGAGTGTCTTGTGCTCTGCGGGTGTCTGTATGCTGTATTAGGGACATCGGACACGACGACTTTTTGTAGCGGTACTACCGCGCGTATCTTGAACGCGATTCTGAACCGCGACAGTAGTCATATACCTAAAATCGTGAGCAAGAGTCGGTCAGCGACGATTTGTCGTAGTGGGCTACCTCCCTTAATCTATAATAATACTGGCTAAAGCCTAAGATTTCATCTGCATTGATTTGTTTTAAAAATCTCGTACGAACTCTTTGGCATAAAAAAAGCATGTCGTTCTCGTAGTAAGTACGTCCGTCTCAAGGATGCAAGTAATGCCTTTGGCATGTATTTTACGGCTCAATTGCTCCGAAATCATGAAATTCAACATCATAACCTGCATCCTGGAGACAAGGGATACTCTTTAATTCCGTAAAAGAAACCTCAAAAGCTGCGTTCGCGCATGAAAATATCAGTTCCTAACTCAGAAATTATGAATTGCTCGATGAAAAAGACAAGAGCAAAATATCTTCAGGAATTAAATAAATTATTATACACAAAATTGGAAACCTAAATCTTGCTTTCCCTCTCGCTTTGAAATTCGTGCTTATTCAAAATATTTAAATTTTGAAAACCGCTTTGTATGATCTGGATCTAAGATAACATTTTGGTGTAAGCGGCCTATTGCGCACAATAATCTGAGAGTCAAGCATTATTATTTTAATAAGTAAGTATAGCTATTCTAAATACCAGTTTTACCAATTTTATATCCGCATCCAGATTCTTTAGGAACAAGAAAGAAAGGATGTTTTAATGACTAAGATGTTTTAATGTTCTTAAATGCCTACTTTACTTGATGATTTTGGAAATTACCCAAGTTTTTCTTGAAAATCACTAGAATTTGTTAAAAAAAACTCTAATTTTCGTAAAGCGCTTCCTTAACCTTTGGAGTAGTAGATCGACAAACAATTATTGTTTTCATCGTCAAAATCCTACAAATAAATGCGAGTTTTTAAAAGATTTTAGCCTGAAATGGATTGGTATCTTTACTTCTAGGGCTCTAGTAACATCTAAAGGCTTCACTTTTTCATTTGTTGATCAAACACTATCTTGGCCGACTCTCCAAAGTAAAACTTATCACAAAAACCTACTTTTTCTTGGCATATTATTTACAGAATAGAACAGCCACTGTGCCTGTAAACATGTAATCGCGTGATCATCATCGGAGAAGCGGCAAAAAATACAAATCAATTAAAGCAAATTGACTTGGCCAACTATTAGCGATTTTACGCTAACACACCATAATATTTGACAGTAGGTACGATGGGTATCAATTCAAGGAATTTTAATTGCATATCGATGCCTTGAGTCCAAAATGCCTGTCGTTCTCATTTTTTTTGGGTTGATCTCCGTGCAATGTAAGAGCCATACCTCAGTTTCTATTAAAATTTATTAAAGGTTATTTTCCTACACAACAGCTAACTTGGAAGGGCAGTTTCATTAAATCCATAGATACACCAGATCGGTTCCTACGCGGCATCGTGCCGGAAGCTAAATCGCTTAGCGGCACGTCTTTGCCAATAGGATGGTAACCAGCCACGCCCGAAGCCTCCCACCAGACCAGGCCAGAGACAACTTCGAAATTCCCGGGGGAACTCTCACATACAGGACCACAGCGCTCACTACTGAGCCAGGGAATTCGTTAACCAAAATCATCGGCCGATTTTCTATATTTTATATTAATTCGTAGTAGCTAGGTACATTAATGTATTTAATTTTAACGTTAGGTCATAATTGTAATTTGTAACGCATTATAATTGAATCGTTGTTATCATTGTGTAGTTAATAGTTATACCTACTGTTTATCAAGTTCGTAGTAATGCGTAATTTGTAAGGGTTAATATTTGTTTTGTTTGATTCATCCAGAATAAATAGTAAAGTAGGCAGCTTATTTTATTCGATAGTTTTATTTTTCCAATTCACGAGTAGGTTAGTCTTATGGTAAAGTAGCGTACACGAGATACATTAAAAAAAATTTAAACCATTTATAATTTAATTTTTATTTTATTTTAAAAGACTTTTTTCTACTTCTTTCGTTGGTTTGTCCTTCAATCACACTGCAGCAGAGTAAATGATTAACCTGATTTTCTTAAAGAACCTAGAGAGTGACAAGGTTACTTTTTATACCGGAAAATCAAATGAGTTCCTACGGGATTTTCAAAAAACCTAAATTCACGCGGACGAAGTCGCAGCCATCATCTAGTATCCATATAATCTGTAAACTACGAGTAAAATAGGACGGCGCAGTTAGTCTCGTCGTCGTAGGTCGCATTTCCGGTTGAGTGGAGTCCGAAAAACGGTCCGATCTGAGATAATACAGCCATCATCGGCGGTGTACCGTTCGTTTTAATTTATGCTAATTTACTGCTTGAGCCGTCAGACGACACCGGCGAGTGGGCGGGTGGCAATAGATTATACTTGGCTACGAATCTACCTGTTACTAGAATATACTGCAAGTAAGCGGTGATATTTTGGTTCCTTTCTGGATCTCCTCCTTTTGATTTGATCTCGTAAAGAAACTAGCACATACCTATATTAAATCTTTTCATTGCTTTTATTCTTCTGCGCAAAAGCAAGCATTTATTATGTGGAAGAGCTAAGGATCCTGGCAAGTATTTTTATATTATAAGAAGTAAATAGATTTTTACGTTGTAACTGAAAGAATTAATTTATTAAATACTTTTTTTGAAATTATTTTTGACTCTGGAGCTTTGTTACGGTGTCCAAATAAGCCCGACAGGTTGCGAAATGGCAATGGGTGAGGCTCATTAATTTGAAGGACGAAATCTGATGAACTGTATGATATCGAATGAAGACGCGTGACTAAAGAAAGTATGCTTAGATACTAACGACCATGAATCATGATGCAAAGATATGGAATGGAAAAGAAGATTACAAATAGAGAGTCAGTAGATACGTAAGTACTTAGTAGGTAAATGATTCCATGCAGCCTAGAAGACACCGGGATGTACAATGTATCGCAATAATAGGTATAATGAAAATATTACAATTTACTTAAAGCTAGCCTTATCTTATTATTTATATACATCATGCCCGCGTGGAATGGTGCCAAGAATACTGACTGCAGTTCCGCGCTGGACAGCCAGGCTGATCTGTTGCGCAAAAAGTGAGCCAGCCCTTCTGTCACCGGATGCGGCTGTTTCGCGGTGAAATTTTTTCAGCACTAAGACTCCATGGCCCCAGGAATACATAGGTATAATAGAAATTATATAGTAAGTATCTTCTAATAGATCGTCATTGTTATTGTTAGCACTGTGAGTTTAATATTCCGTGAAGTGAGGGTGCGTACCCTCTGTACTGAATTCATACGCGTGACCGTCGAATTTTCAATACATTTTTGGCATGTTCCAGAATTTAAGTTACATATTATTCGAAAAAATATTGTGTAGCTCTGTTGTTTTAAAATAAAATAATTACATTTTATTTAAAAAGACTATTATGAATATCGAATTAAAAAATACCGAAGTTTTAAAAACGATTTTCGACCAACTTTGAAGTTCACTGAATCACAGTGATAACCAACGTTTTGAACCTGGTCGGTAACTGGATGGGTTACCACCTTTGGGTGCCGAATTTCATCTTTTTGCTTAAAACACACATAGATCTGAAAAGTTAGAGGTGCGTGCCCGGGATCAAACCCCCAACCTCGCGAATAGAAGGCGAACGTTTTAAGTTTTAACCCCTATCACGGCACCCCTAGGCCACTATTTCTGTCTTTCGCTTATTTATATTAGGTATAAGATTCCTCCAACATCAATATTTATAACCACTTCGAATACTAACGTATATTTCATTCAATAGTGAATAGGCTATGGGTTTGGAGTTTGGACCATTGACCCACCTTCACGGGCTGACTCTTTTGTATCAAAACAGGGGCAAGGTGACATTTCGCTCGAGCCCGTATTCAATAATGGGGGCCTCAAATCATAGCGTAATTGCGGATGCCCTCTCTATTGCCGCATCCGTCTGGCACGCCTTTGATCTCGTCCATACATCGATGTATAAACGGAGATAATCATCATGATCAATCCATGCCGGCCCACTACTGAGCACAAGTCTCCTCTCGGGATGTGGCGGGCTTAGTCCGCCACGTTGGCCAAGTGCGTATTAGCAGCAATAAGATAAAGATAATATTAGGGCCTAATCTTACCTGCACCGACCTGTATGTACCGAAATCCTTTCTTTATGCAAGCACTCATAAGTTAAAATCCTACTCGAATAACTTATGTAGTAAGTACCTACGAGTATTTACCTTGTTACGAATCAAATCGTAAAGTAATACTTGTCAACTTCGCATAATCTAACGTAACCATTTCACATTCCGTACCAGGTACAATACAATGAGTTCTGCGCAAAACAGTAACATCGGATCCCGCGCATATGCCTATATTTGTTCGGCGAAGTAACGGTGCCTTGTTATATTATGCGTTATTGCGAGCGCGCATACATCAGCCCAGACTAATGGGGGTCGGGCGGTCCTTTTGTCTACTAAGATAATATATCGTGGTATAAAATACCAGAGCGGTTTATTTGTAGTGCACTTTCAATATACATAATATGGCTCTCATTTGTATAATAATAACTAATCAAACTCAATGTTTTGTAGACAAAAATTGCTCTAGGAATAAATTATTCTGTGGCTTTCCAGATTTCCGTTGAAATATTCAGTTTCAAAGTTACACCAGTCTCAAAAATTTACATGTAACTTAAAAATCTAGTTATTTTAACGGAAATCTGGCTAACCACAATGTTCTCAATCTCGTTCCTAGAACGCTTCCATCTTAGATTGCATCATAACTTATCACCAGGTGTGATTGCAGTCAAGGGCTAACTTGTATCTGAATAAATAAAAAAAGCGAATCTTATACCTGTTTATTTATATATGTACTATATTTTTGTAACAAGTAGCGACATGTTCCCCGAGTGATCGCCAAGAAGCAAACTTATTGAGAAAGTTCAAGAGAAACTTGTGGTAGGCCTTGTAAGCCCTGCTTTCAAGATAAAGATTGTAATGGAGAAAACATGTACGATTAATGAATTAAACGAACATGCGAATGCAATTTTGGTTCGATAACTTTTTTAAACTTTTTATGAATTGCTTGCACTGAAAAGCTTTTAGTGATGAACCAAAAAGATAACGTCCCGAATCCGACTAAGCGTGAAACTTCAAAGGTAGGTATATTCTATACACGGAGAGATGTTTAAGGTCTAGGGGCTCTCTCTAATCCCATACAAATGACAAAGACGCGTTAATCATTTTGAGCGACCAACCGATCACAAACGTCTGTATCCAGGAGTTCTCGGGAGACACCAACGCTTCGCTTTCAGATGCGAGTTCTCTGGTCTGGTCGGTTTTAAGTGCCTCGTCCATACAAGTTTGGTAAATAAACATTCGCTTCGAATAGATAAACATTTCTGATGAGAATTTCGTAGGTAGGTAGTAATCCAGCTCCTAACAATTCCCATACTTTATACCAACTCGTACCTGTCAGACATAACGCTTTTGTGTCTGTAATGCCATTCTCCCTCAACCACGCTTGTCTGTACGTCCGTCAATCGTTGACAGTGGTAATTAGACTGTAGTAGACCGCAAAGCCTTACCTTATTTCAATCTTTGTTCCCTCGGCAATGGAGAAAAGATAATGGTGGTTGATTCAAACATTAATCATCTTATAACTGTTAGCCTGGGACGCGTCGCCGCTAAGTATCTTTTTCATTCCTTTGAGGCTCTCTTAACTGTTCCTTGGTTGTAAAAGGTAATTTATTGTGGATTTATTATACTTCTCCTTATTAAGTTTTATGTTGTTTTTTTTGAATGCCATTAAGTTTTGTTTGCGAATGCTAATGTTCAATTTTTCTTTCGTTCACTTAGGAGTTGCATGATCGTTAATATCATTTTAGTGTTTAAACTATCCTGAGAGAGACATCTTAACCGCGACGCGCTTGCGAGCTGAGTCCCTATGAAAAAGGACCCCGGATGGGTTTGAAAGTTGAAACTAGTCGGGCTTACATCGACTAAACACGTGAATAAAGCCGGATCCGTTAGTATCATCAGTCATGACAAACTAATATCTTTTGTTTTAAATCGGTGTTTGTATTATCAACATCGTTTAGTTAGTTATTAAGATTATCTAGATATACTTTAGACACTTTCGGGCGAAATCTGAAAGATATTATACTCAATGTGCGTTAAATATCACTTTCAATATCCAAGTAAATATCACTAGCATTATGGGTGAAAAAAAACATCGTGATAACTCGTGGTATTTCAAAACTTTTTAAATGCCAATTATACATATTTATTTTATTTATCATTGCGAAAGAATATAACTTTTTAGGAGGTAAAATGTAGAGAGATAACAGCTTCTTTAAATACCAACTGGCCATTTAAAAAAAAATCTGTATCCAAAACATTTACAATATTATTTTAATTTTTAAAGTAGGTATACTTTTCAGTATTCGGGTTTTATCAAACTCGTCTGTTAAAAGATTCGTTAGAGATTCCTGTTATCTTTTTACACTGTAAACGGCATATTGGGTCAGGTTTGGTAAAAAAACGCAAAGAACTATAGAAATCTAAATGAGGTGACCCACAACAATTTGCACAGCAAAACCCCGAGCGGTTGCCAATCAAAGGCCATAATATTGATGAATAAAAGATATGCACCGTCTATATATAACTGTAGGAATATTAAGCTCCCAAGATTTTGACAACCATTGTATGTGTATTCATCCATCGAGTAACACGTCTAACAGAAGACGCTCGCTTTGTATGCAAAAAGCTAACATATTTTTAAGAAGTGTGTAGAAATGTGAGTTCTTTGTTTTCGGTCAAGTAAATTGTGGATTAACCTAAGCCTGCTTCGCTGAAGACTTCAATACGAAAAATTAAAAATAGCACATAACATTAGAAATATACTTTTGAAAGTGCATAATTACTTCAATAAAAATATTTCAACCTTTTTCATTCTCACAACATAGCCATAGCCGATGTTTGATGGTCTGAATTCGAACTTTATCTTGCCACTTGTTCTTGCAGTTGTATATGACTATAAAAGTAAGGCAATATGTGACAATAAGTGCTCCTGTGTCCACTATAATATTATCTTCTGCATTGGCAGCCATGCCAAGTTTGGTGGGGGGTCCATTATTAAGACAATTTACACTATTATATTTTAGTGGAGACGCTATAAGCACCTAGAGTGCTTATAGCGTCTCCACTTGTGGGAGGTGACAGCTTTTTGGCCTGTATTAATGAATTGTTCGTCGATTCATCACACAACAATGCAGCGAGACGCTTTTGTCACACGCGAACCGCACTGTAATTAAGTTAACAAAGTGCTCGTGTGGAAAGATTGATGGAATGGACCATTTCGTATGGGGTTGATTGAACTGTACCATGGATTGTTTTCTTTACGCTTTAGAGAGTTGTCCTTTTACCCGAGATTTTAAATAGCTTTGTTATTTGTAACTATGTATGTAACTAAGAAAACTAAACTATCTTTTGTAATTGTATTGTACTATATATTTACATCTCGATCACAGAACAGGTTATACCTATTATTTATAGAATAAGTATATTCCTATAATTCTGTGCTCTGATCCCTGGATAATCTCCATATGACTCAATGAAAACTACGAATTCAATTCTAAGTTTAAGAATAATTATTATCACATCTTAGCGATACTAGTGGTGTAACGCGCTAAAGTATAAAAATCATAATATTCGGATCTCCTTAGTCCATCTAGTTTACTCAGCAAAATCGAAATAATATGAGCTATCACAACTTAGTACCTTCCGTAATCCGTACCTACCCGCATTATCTATAGTTATTGCATTTATTATTGCCAATAAAAATCAAATCACCATTCCATAACTTGCTATACCATAAAAGCATTATCTGGATTCAGAAAAGGTAAGTAATAATATTAACCAAAACAATATTCCTATCGATATTATCTGGATCAAAATATTTCAACAAATAAAATTACTCTACGATCCATTTAGGTTTTATTATACAAGGCTTGAATTTATATGAAATCATACAAACAAATGTAATTGAATTGTCCTTATGGTTTTGAAATAACTGCTTTTATTAAGCTCTAATATTGTTATTCATTACTAATTATTTCATTATTTATACGTTAACAAAAGCCAATAATGAGCTATTTAAAATTGTACGTTCGTCTTTCTGGACTTTTTCGAAACTTTACTTTAAATCTTAGGAAACCTGTTTCACACAGACGAAGGTGCGAGCAGAAACTAGTAAATAAATAATCTAAAACTTAGAAAATATACTACTGATTGATAAAAGTGGCAAGTAGTTTAATTCCTTTTATATTAAGAAATCTCTTAAAACCGCTCGCCCGGTAATAAAATCCAATAAAAAGCTACAATAACCAATTGTGCAGAAAGCTACACCCAATATAAATAAGCTTATGGCCCGGTGAAAACGTAAGTCTGGTCTCATATTACAACACCTTAAAAGGATTGTAGATCTATACCCTATACAAAGAAAGTGGATATGGTATGTTATGAAATTATGATTTTTATTAATCTGAAGAAAAACTAAGTGTACATAAGGCTGCTGATAAACGATCAATCTTGCTTTTGCTCAATCCGTCATCTACGATTGATTACTTACGCAGAAAAGCATTAGGTGGCAATAAATTAACATCAGTATTATCCTTGGATTGACAAGAGTGACACTCAAAATTAAAGTAGGTACCTATAGCAGCCATTAGAGAATCAGCCTGGCAGTTGCCATTAGTTGAATCTGTGACGATAAAAACTAGAATTATAGCCAAAAAAGATTATCAATGTAAACTATTTCAACTAAATTTTAGCAAAAAATCAAAGGTATGGCAGCTGTTTTGCGAACACTTTTGCATCAAATAAGTTCGTGACATTGAATTGACGTGAATGAATCTGAAAATAAATGTAGGTATTGGAGACATTTCGAGATAAATTTTGAACCAGTTTTTACTCTTGGATTGATAATGCTGAAAATCATATGTTAGATATTTTCTTTTAAGTCACGCATTACACTATCAATCATCTCACCAAGATCTTAATTTAAACTGACCCCAGATTGACCGTCTAATGGCCCCATAAGTTCTGTGCTGAAGTCTTCCGTATATAGATAGTAGATGGACACAAAAAATTTAATACGTTCCTCTGGTCATCTGATATTGCACGATAGCCTATTTCACAATAAATTGGATTAATGCTTCAATCTATAGCAATGTTGCTTTTTGCTTACTTATGGTAAGGTGTTTTAAGTGTTTCCTGCGTTGAGATTTACTCTTAATACCAAACTAGTTTAAAGGTTTATAAGTGCTAATAAGGAGATAGCTGAAAATGAGCTTTAATGCTTACGCAATGAAATCATGTTTGCTTCTCGTATTCTACCGTAGAAATTATTAACCGGATCTAGGGCTGATAAAATAAACGGTTATATAATTATAGGAAGATGGAAATTATAACTATTATGTTAGGGTAAAGACACATTTCTCTCATTAGAGAATTTAAAAACTCGACGCATCATAGAATCCTTTGCAACCTTGCATAAATTCCCATATAAAAATCAGGAACATCTTTGATGTCGTACTTCACATGCTATCTGAAGTCATCAGCGAACAGCCTAGCACCAAAGTTTGATAGCTGCAATGTGATGATCGCAATCACCTTTGACCAGCTAGTAATCTCGCTATGGGCTAAAATACACAGTTGCAGCAAAAATATATTCTACAATAAATTCTATCCACAACTTCCATGCTAACCTCTAGTTTCGAGTGATGGGGATAGTAAAAATGATGCGCGTACGGCGCGAACTAATGTGCAAACAGCTTTAGTAGCATTCCTTGTTAGAATAGCCAGATAGTAGATAGAAACCTAGGAATAACGAATGAAAATGATACTGCAAGTCGAATCGTACCATAAACTGTCCCTAGCTAACTTCATTACCATATGCAAAACATCTGACTCCAACAGATGAGATATTTGATGCAAATTCGAAATGCAGTACATGTTAAAATCAGATATTTTATGAAATAACGATTGCACACTTGAAATTTTAATATTTTAGTGATATTTTATGTAAAAGCATACTTACTTTAGTATGGCCAGTTCATCCTACAACAAAAATCTAGCATCTTAACACAACATTTACTATGCAACTGCAAACACAACTTTTACGTAATTAATTACAGCTACGAGCTAAAAAATCTTTTGCTATGACACGGTGATAGACTTGTGATTAAGACGACGGCTTCCTGGCCCAAAGTTTAAGTCCCCGGCATGCAGTACGCGCCTCTAACTATTCGGAGTTATGTGTGGTATATCACTTGCTTTAATTGTGAAGGAAAACATCGTAAGAAAACTTGCATGCCTGAGAGTTCTCCATAATTTTCTCGAAGGTGTGTAAAGTCTGCCGGTTGGCACTTGGCGAGAGTGGTAGAATATGACCAAACCCTCCTCATTCTGAGAGGAGGCGCTTGCTTAATAGTAAGCCAGTGATGGGTTAATCGTGATAATGATGTTGCTACTACACTACACATAAGAAATAAAACACCAATAAATAAGTAAATTATGCAGTAACTACGCCAAAATAACATCTAAAATAACGCTAAAATAATATCTCTCGGCTTAAACTTTTTAAATTAAATTCATTATCGGACAGACGCAAAGTTCATGACATGGTATTCTTCCACAATCTTGCAAACGGAACCATGGATAACTCGGAACTGTTGAGCCAAATATCCTTCAAAGTACCCTCCCGTATACCGCGGTATCCTATTCCTCTGTTCACTCACCGAATCAGTAGAACCAATCTAGGTCGTCATTCGTTAATACCAAGGTTTAGTAGTACATATAAGGAATTTTTGGACAAGGACATTACCACGGATCTGTTTTGCGATAACCTGGCTAAATTTAAAGCCAAGTTGTTCAAATCATTCGATTCCTCAATAGGATAACGATAATTAGTGTCAGTCCCTAGCCGTAAGTATATTGTATTTTAGATGATTTAGATAATTTAGCTTAGTTTAACTTAACTTTACTTTAATTTAATTTCCATCTTATTATATTCTTTTAAAATTTATAACTTAGGTATTTTTTCATATTCCTTAGGTTAGCAATTATATTATATTTTATATTTTACTGTACGACTTATGTTTATGTTAATGTATGCTGTGACTGCCCGTAAGTGGAGTTGCATAAGAGCCCTAGAATTTAAGGAACAACATGTATTTAATCTAAATGTGTAACTCTGTGGGCGGTACATAAATAAATAAATAAATAAATAAAATAAATAAATCTATATTTTTCGGATCAAGTGATCAATTCCTTTGACAAAACGAAGGCGACTCCCCCTCATATGGAAAGACTTTATTGCGATATTAGGTAAATTCTGTTGACTTTCTTCGGAAATTAGAAAAAAGAAGAATAAATAGAAGGCCAATTTAAATGTCGTCCATTATATTACATTGTACCTACGTACATTTTGAGTATTCATGGAAATATGGAGAAATCTATGAATGGATCTGATCTATTGGACGAGATACCGTATATTCGCTATCATAAATACGAGTGTTGCAACGGAGTCCGAAGCGTGGGCCGAAGATAAATTGCCCCAACAATTTACACCCTGAGCCCTGAGTAATGCCGGTCTAATGAACTAGCGACACGAAGAATAATCTAGGAAGGATCGTAAGGACACGAGTTATGGTTTTCACATAAATGCTAATATTTTAAAGTTATGCAGAATATGTAGTTAGCACGATTGTTTATATCCATGTTGTATTTCTGGAACTATATACCTAACTACTGTTCTACATAGTATGTATGAGGGGGTTTTGGGGGTTCTGCTCTCCGTCACTCGCTCCATACAAACGTAGTTCCAATTTCATTTGAATATTAAGCAACCAAGGTCCATGAAATTTTGCAGACATATTCTAGAAACTTATATCTTTACTTATTTTATAAGACAGTGCTACCTGCCAAATCTCATACCCTTATAGGTTTTAATTCCCTTGACCGACACAACAGACAGACAACGAAGTGTATAAGAGTTCCTTTTTTTCTCTCGAGACACGGAACCCCTTACTGGGAAAAAAAGGGAGCGATGAACCTAACTGGAGCAAGGATTTCAATCTTTTCAATTCAACTTAAGATATTTCTATGGTAGTTTAGCGTTAAGACATCAGAGGAAGTGTGTGCAATTAAAGAATGAATTATCACCGCCGACAAACTCAGTATGCATTGGGGACATTTCGTAAATCTGTGTTGGGTATGCTAATGTTTCTGTGGCCATAATTTTCTTTTTAATCTATTTAAATTAGAACATTGTACCTATAAATCTGAACAATAAACTTACTGTTATAGGTAGGTAATGAAATGAAAAATACCAATTTGTTCAACGCAAACAGTGATATAAGTTTATAGAAAACATTCAAATGGACGATCTAACAACCAACCTACAAGTGTAAATTAAAAAATAACACCCCCGACAAGTGAAGGTTACAGTAACTAGAAAAGAGCTGATAACTTTCAAACGGCTGAACCGATTTTCTTGGATTATAGCTAAGAACACTCTCGATCAAGCCACCCTTCAAACAAAAAAAAAAACTAAATAAGCTAAGGAGATAAGCATTTCCTATGTACATAGCTTAATTTATCTTAACTTTGTGACTACAATTTTGGTACATGAAAAATAAATATAATATATATAATATAAATTAAAATCGGTTCATTAGTTTAGGAGCTACGATGCCACAGACAGACACACACGTCAAACTTATAACACCCCTCTTTTTGGGTCGGGGTTAACAATATAGAACCTAAAAGTGACCTAAAACTCCAACAATTTGCAACTTTTAGGTCCAAAACAGCAGGCGCGTAAATCGTATAACCATCTAGCTTTATATGCAGAACATTCACTTAGAACCATTATTCAGACCAGTCTACAACAACAGGTCTCGTCGGAGTAATATGCAAATTTTACCCACGCCGTTGCCATGTTCCAAGGCTTACGGATATTAAAGTATCTGCACTTATCTTGCCGATACTTGTGACAAATCGTCCCTGCGGGCCGTATGCTATCACTACCTACGCTTAGTACAAGTTGACACATCTCGAAATCGTTGGTAGATTTTGAGTATCGAAATACCATATCGTCAGAGTAAAACCTTGATTATCTAGGTTTAAACATGGAATTCCATTCAATATCTATATTCTACAGCAAGGCTCCTAGAGGAAACTTTCTTCTAGGAGGATATAGAAAGATTTTTTATACAAAAATATTTTTTTGTAAGTGCTTTGTCAATTGTATCTACCCCACTGGTAGATCACACTATTACAGATTATACTGTAATTACATCAATTTTGCCCTGACGCTATTTGAGTTTTGACGCTCAAAAGTTGAAGTCGATTATATCAGTGCACTACGAGTTTGCACATCGCGAAGACTTACTATGGTTTTCGTAAATCTTTATAATATCGGATATTATCGGAATTACACCGATTATTATATGCCAATTTTTCGACAAGGGCGTTTTCTGCAGATGTAGTTACAAAATTCTATATTGAATATCGTTTTCGAACACTTTGAAATTTGTACTAAAGGTAAAGTTAAATAAAGGATATAGCTCCCGGGGCAAGGCACGGTTCAATCCGAACCACACGCATTTCGCTGTTACTTTATATACCAGAAATACTTGAAGACTGCATTGTTTTAAAGGAAAGTTGTTATCTGTTACCTTGCCATGTACATATTGGGATTAGCAGCATTGGTAAGTTCAGTGTAAAAATGGTAAAGGAACATTTTATGACTTTCGTGAGAATATTCTGTCTTATACTATATTACGAGTATCTACCTACTGATATAATGGGCAATAAATTTTGTCTACGACGATAATTTCCGATTTATTTGCTATATTTCATCGTTATATCAAAATTCCATTTGAACGAAAATGATAATTAGTAAAATTAATTACTTAAAACTGACATAACTCCGAAAAGATAGAGGTGCGTGCCAAGGATCGAACCCCCGATCTCCGGTTAGGAGGCGGACGTCCTAACCGCCAAGCTATCACAGCTTTATTTATTTAGTAAGTATAGTTAAACCTAACTTAACCAGCCGCATCCATAGTATACCCAAGCCAATAAAACAAGCCAATATCAATAGAGGAGCATGTTCTACCTTCCTCCAGAGATTAATCGTCCTATTCTAAATCGAATTTATGCGAGTTCTAATAGCCATTAGAGCTCCATTGCAGGCTCAGTCGCCGACATCCGCTTGCATTCAGCCGTCGAACTTCCTATATCTGACAATTGTTCGATTTCTGAGACGCGTTCGCATTTTATGAGCCACAGAATATAATAAAGACTACGGTTACAGTATTAAACGGTATTATAGGTACAGCAAAAGTTAGTACCTAGGTGTAGTTCGCGACAGGTTGACATGGCAATCGGGGTGAGGACGCCCCGCATACCCACACAGCTTTCGCGCTAACCCGGTGCGGGATAAGGTGAGCACTGCGTGAGTGTGTAGGGCGTCCCCCCGCCTCATACCCCGATTTCGATATCGACCTGTCGCAAACTATACTTAGGGGTTAATAGTTAGTACCTATTGTATCTAGTGCATGGCTAAAAGTACGTAGTTATTGAGTGGTACATATTTCATCATCATCTATCTCTAACAATTCTTCGATTTCTGAGACGCGTTCGAATTTTATGAGCCACAGAATATAATAAATATTACGGTTATCAAACGGTACTATAGGTACAGTAAGAGTACCTATTGTATCTAGTACACGGTTAAAGTAAACGTACGAAGCTATCAGAGTAGTAAAGATCTCTTCAGCATCTCAACACTTCGCCAGCTCACTACTGAGAATGGGTCTTCTCTCAGAATGAGAAGGGTTTAAAACGTTAAGGTAGCTTTTATTAGTAATCACCAAGACCTTGCACAGCTTTGTATAGTAGGTAAAATAATCATAGTAATCTGATCTATCAAAGTACATTTATACTGAAGTAAATAACGCCTCGCTTGGTCATTATATCGTGAAGGTCAGACTGACTGTCAAGTTGCTTTGTCATAGGGTCATTAAATGGGCTTGAGATCCTATTTAAATGATTCTACTTCCATCTACCTACTTACCTACGGCTGGATTTATGAATGGCACATGACAATTATTTATACGTAACTAGCTGATACCCACGACTTCGTTCGCGTGGATGTATGTTTTTTAAGAATCCCGTGGGAACTCTATGATTTTCTGGGATAAAAAGTAGCCTATGTGCTAATCCAGGGTATAATCTATCTCCATTCTAAATTTCAGCCCAATCCGTCCAGTAGTTTTTGCGTGAAGGAGTAACAAACATACACACACACACACACATACAAACTTTCTCCTTTATAATATTAGTGTGATAATTTATTATAAGTAGTAGAAAAATGTTGTACAACTATCATTTATTTATTTGCAACTTTGCTCGTCTATATTCAATTTCAATTGCTACTATTACTAGCAGCCATTTTGAGTTTGTCTTTCAGGATAGATTATTCTAAGCAAACCCGAAACAACAATATTATGTTAGAAATTGAAAAAAGATTGCAGAACCCGAGAGGCGAAGATATTCAAAATTAAAACTTCGCATTCCACTTCTGAACGTTACATATTACTAAAGAGTACCTGCCTCATAAACTCAACTCATCGCCGACCCACTACTGAGCATATATCTCCTTTCAGAATGTAAGGTTGTAGGCCGTAGCTCATCAGGTAGCCAAGTCGGATTAGCAGTCTTCACACACCTTTGAGAACATTATGGAGAACTCAAGCTGGTTTCCTCACAACGTTTTCCTTCACCGTTAACTAACTTACGTCTCTACTCGTACTTACCTCTGTGAAGGAATATTTTACCAAGCTATTAACAGGGCTCTCTCCGTCACTCGTTTCATACAATCGTAGTTCTAATTTCATTTGAATATTAAGCAACCAAAGTCCATAAAATTTTGCAGACAAATTCTAAAAACTAATATCTGTGTCTGTGGTGTTTTAGATTTTTCTAAAAATATGTAGTTTTAAAATTACAGGGGCTCAAAAATTTGTATGTAAATTTTTAAGACCGCGTAACTTTGAAACGGAATATTTTAACAGAAATCTGGAAAACCACAGACATAGATATTAGTTTCTAGAATATGTCTGCAAAATTTCATCGACTTTGGTTGCTTAATATTCAAATGAAATTGGAACTACGTTTGTATGAAACGAGTGACGGAGAGAGCCCTCTTAAAATAAATCTGGTCTAGTTATTTGAATATTATTATTTAAATAAATTAACGTACTAACACTAGGTCATAATATTAAAATGTCCTAGCAAGAAGCCTTGTAAATAAATATGTTCTATAAGTGGTTCTCACAGCCTAGACTGTCTCGGTCCAGATCGGAGTCGTATAATATCGTTTATGTACCTAGTTCTGTTATACAGATTAAACATGTTGATTTTATCGAATAGTTTTAATCGATTTCGTTATTTGCATATGAAACCGAGCATTAATAACTACGTAATTCTACGATAAAGTGTAATGTTTATTACAAAGTAAAACAACCGCTCAAAAGTTAAACATTGCCAAAAAAAATTGGTAAATTATTGTGATAGTAAACGATACTTGATATCGAGTTCCTCCGTAGACCCACACTCCACAGTCAACACATCTAGTGAGAACTTTATGAAATAAATATCGTTATGTATGTAAATAGGTATCTATTTGCTTAGTACTAAAACGTTGTTGATACTAACAAAAATCATCAAAACTTTTTGTTATAGTTTACTTGTACCCATTAGATATTGCAATTTGTTATGTATAACAAAAGGGAAATCCAATAATGGTATATCTGTACGAGTGCCTACTACGATTTTGGTGTTCAATGAAGCTACTAGCCATCAAATTATAAGCAAATGCGAAATGAACCCAGAATTTTTGCTCGGAATGGCCCGTCCAGTACGTGGTCGACAGAAATAAATGTTATTTAATTATTTGTCACCACAAATTATTTCTATACATAACGTTTTTGCGAATTATTTCAAAGTAATACGAGAATAAGAATATTTTATCGAGTAACTACGATGCTTATTTATAAAAATGGAATCCAAAACAGACAACCCACTAACTTAAAACTACCTAAAACTACTACTAAGTCCTTAAAACTTAAAGGTAACTTAATCCGATTATTTATTCTGTATCGGGTGATAACGGACAGTCTTTTACTTAATATACGTACTTTCATTAAATTAAGACCCTTAAAACTTTCCGAAGCTAAACAAACTAAAGGATGAAAAAAAAAAACTTTTATAACAAATAAATGTCCAATTAAATCTAAATAATTCCAAGGCACATCCGCGTCCCTAAAGAGTTATAAATCTTAATTTATTAATTATTTATTCATAGGTCGGGAACTTACGAAGGAGATTTTCCAGTGTCGTAACCGCGGGACATCGGATGGGAAACATAAAAACTAGATATACAACCGTTTAAACTCCTAATAAAAAGTTTTAACCGTAATTGAATAGATATCATTATAATTTTGTTTACGTTTTGTGAATATTATACGTTAGTTAAGCGCTGGGTTTAAGAAAATATTTTGAAGATAAAAAGTTCACCATGTACAAAGTTCAACACCAATATGTGGTTTAGGTATACCTCTGAAATTATTCAAAGGTCTCTTTGTTAGTTTTCTGTAATGATTACGATTCGATAGTTGGTTTTACTATGTAATCACTATATCGATTTATAAATATGAAAAGTGTGTGTGTGTGTTATTGGTTTGTGCTTCGATGGCACCGCTAAGCTAGCAGTAATGGATTGACGTGATTTTTTGCATAGATACCTGTAGTTAAAGACCTGGAAAGTGACATAACTACTATTTATCCCGGAAAATCAAAGTATTCCTAGGGGATTTTAAAACCTAAATCCACGCGGAAGTCCCGGCTATTAGCTAGTCTTCAATAAGTACAGACATATCCCTGTTACTATTATAGAGATAAGCAATGCCATTGTTCATTAATCAAAAAACTATTCAATATCAAACAGTTGGCGCTTCCCCAGCACCCCGAAGGTTTAGTACGAGTTTACACGCTTCGACAACGCTTTTTTTTTAGTAATTAGAAATCCTTATTTCTAATTACTAAAAAATAAAACGTCATAGAGTAACTTCTATAGACCAGAAAATCTTTGTTCTAAAGTTACAATTTGTTCAATCATCAATAGTCAACGCCCTATTCGCAAATTTCGTAAAAATCGGTCATACTGTAAAATCGGTCATACTGTTTAAAAAATGAAATTTGAATTGTGATTGACGTAAAATGTATATTTATGAATAAATGAATAAACAGATTAAAACAAGGATCCTTAGTTTTATTATTTTCTAACGTTATAGTGATTAGTGTCTCGATACTCGACGACTAACACCGATTTTGATATGTGCAAACTCATACTAAAGACTACTGCTCTCAAAATCCTTGCCGCCGCTTCCCATCGAAATTAAAAAAAAACACTGCTCAAGTGCACACCATCTGGCAGAGTACATGTGTTAATTCCTTGCATATGTGTTCCTATTGGAATCGCTCGTACGTTGACGGGACGAGTTATCGATAGGGTTATGTTTGAATATGGTTTGAATGGATGAATGTATGAGTAACCGTTAGAAGCGTTCGATCGTTTACAATTTTCGGCGGTTGGTTTACAAAATTTGGCAGGCATGTATATCTACGGTCTACAAGGAATAACCAGAATCTACTCTGTGGTAGGTATCTAGATATAAAATTAACCTTTTTTTGTAGGGAAATCCGTCACGGATACCACCACCAAGGGGGCAAGCGGCCATCATGGTGCCAAGGGTTTTTTGACATCGTCTACGTAAAATCTTTAAAAAATTGACCTTGTGTAGCGTTTGGTACTTTTGTGGGGTACTTACATACTCTATTAGAATGTTATTTTTTGTAATAATGTAATAGCATCATTATATCGATACTACAAGTAACCACGGGTTTTATATCCCATGGTTCCTTTAATTTCTCCCGGTTTCGAAGTTTTTTTAAATATTTTTTTCAAAAATTGACGTAGGTGCACGCACGTGTTTGTAGAGGGATCCATTCAATTCATGATTCTACCTTAGAGAAGGAAAGTACCGAACAAAAATTTTTGACGATTAAAAATCATCTCATATCTAATTAATTAAACCAACAAAAGTCATCATTTAAAATTACTGAATTGATTGTTTTATTAAAAAAGATAGACGGGACTAAAAAGAAATAAAAGTAGGTATTCCTCTAATGTCGTTATGGACGTCCCTCTGCGCGGGCGCCGTCTCACAATAATGTGACCACCAAAAAGCGGACATTAAGAGAAATTCCTTAATTCAGTATTTACATGCTGGTTAATTAGTTGTACCTAATTATATCAATTCATTATATTTTCACGCTGGTTTCGATGGGAAGGCTAGTTAGATTATAAGCGCCCGCGCCGACATCGAATTTAGATGTAAGTTACTTTTTAGGGTTCCGTAGGAAACCAAAGAACCCTTATAGTTTCGTTAAGTCCATCTGTCTATCTGTGTGTCACTGCCATTTTAAAAATAAACTTATAAATGCTGTAAAGTTGAAATTTAGCACAGTTATAAAAACCTGATTGATACCGCTACACGGAAGTTTAAAAATTATCAGGTAGGTAGTCATCAAAATTCAAAAATTCAAAATTCAAAATATTTTTATTCAATTAGACTTTTACAAGTTCTTTTGAATCGTCAAAAGGATCTACCACTGGTTCGGAATGCCTTTAGAAACTATATTTCTTATTTTCTGATCTGAGTGTGTAGATGAAGTAACTTCGTGGT
The DNA here is from genome assembly GCF_905333055.1 of Maniola jurtina. Classification (NCBI taxonomy): domain Eukaryota; kingdom Metazoa; phylum Arthropoda; class Insecta; order Lepidoptera; family Nymphalidae; genus Maniola; species Maniola jurtina. The sequence goes on from NC_060032.1 coordinate 12,124,569, forward strand.
CAATGTTTTACTTTTTAACCCCCGACCCAAAAAGAGGGGTGTTATAAGTTTGACGTGTGTATCTGTGTATCTGTGTATCTCTGTGTCTGTGTATCTGTGTATCTGTCTGTGGCACCGTAGCGCCTAAACTAATGAAACGATTTTAATTTAGTTTTTTTTCTTTGAAAGGTGACTTGATCGAGAGTGTTCTTAGCTATAATCCAAGAAAATCGGTTCAACCGTTTGAAAGTTATCAGCTCTGTTCTAGTTACTGTAACCTTCACTTGTCGGGGGTGTTTTAAATTTTTAATTTACATTTGTTTATACATAGTACTATAGGTACCTACTTATGTAATATTATATTAATTTTTAAAAAACTTGTCCTGACTGATTGACTGATCAATCGGTCAGTCAGGAATCAACGCACAGCCTAAACCACTGCGGTTAGAAACTTGAAATTTTGAGCGTAGATTCCTTTTATAAAGTAGACGCTCACTAAAAATACATTTTTGAAAATTTCTTCCATTTTGTGTTAAATAGAAGCTAAAAATTTCAAGTGATTTTTATAAAAATTGATATTTGGACTACCAGTTAACAGTAAAGAATTTTTTACGTGTTTCAGCATTTTTGGAAATTTCCCCCCTTCACCGATTTTCAAAATTCCATATTTTGAGTGATTTTGGTTTTTGAGTGTGCTGATGAAGTAACTTCGCGGCAGATTTTAATGTCGTGCTTTTTTATGCACATAACATTATAATGGGAACTAGTTTCTGTTCACACAACCAGTCCGCTTTCGATGGCGTAACGGTCTTTTGAGAAACCTTAGTAAGCGAAAACTAGATAAGACGGAATAGATACAAGACAAGAATGCCCCGAATAAAATGTATCTGGTCACTATTTATTTGTCAACTAGCTGATGCCCGCGACTTCGTTCGCGTGGATGTAAGTTTTTTAAAATTCCCGTGGGAACTCTTTGATTTTCCGGGATAAAAAGTAGCCTATGTGCTAATCCAGGGTATAATCTATCTCCATTCTAAATTTCAGTTCAATCCGTCCAGTAGTTTTTGCGTGAAGAAGTAACAAACATACACACACACACACACACGCATACAAACTTTCTCCTTTATAATATTAGTGTGATGTTTTTCATTCAAATGATGACTAAAAATCTTGAAAATGAAGAAATAGTGCAGCCGAGAGTACCCATTATTTTTTAAATTAACAAATTCTTCAGTATTGTCGGCTTTCTGCCGAAATTAATGATAAGTAATCAATCTATCTTTAATTTGTTGATAAGTAATTTGAGAATGTTGGTTATTTACCCAAAACTTTTACTATGGTATTTTCTGGAAAATTACAAAGTTGCTAACTTATGGACAGATTACAGATAGAATGATAGATAGATAGATTTCTGACATTAAATTCTGCTGAATAACAGTCAAATGACGAAATTTAGCTGTCCATGTAATAACATAAATATACTGAGCAGCCTAAAACTCAGAAACAAAACCGAAATGAGATAATGGAAAATTTTAGAACGATGCTGATCCTGAAAGATATTTTATAACAAACAGTCTTAAACTTCTTAAAAATACTTAAATATTTCTATAATCTATCTATCTAATCTAATTGTAACAAGCTATAATTTGAGTAACTTATAACTCATGGATGAAGATTAAACAGCGGAAAGATTACAATGCCAGGATGACAGGACATAAAACTATATCAGAATTCAAACCAAATAACAGTACCTATTATAAAGATAAAGACAAATCAACAAAAACACAGGAATGTATCATTCTATAAACAAAAATCGATACAGTCTGACCAACTTATACTCAGACGCCGACTGACAGATATGCGACACGACAGAGACAAATGATAAAACAGTGGTGGTAGAAAGGGATGGATACAGTAGTACGTTGGTTGCAGCTGTCGCTCACGTCACAAGGGCCTAGGGAATTATTGGACCCGCTCGACCATGGACTTGAGTAAACATTTGTGAAAGCTATGGGATGGTAACAGTAACATTATTATTACATAGACATCCCTACTGACTGATGCGTCCGTGTCAGAGAGGATTTGTCGCCAATTAGATATAACGTGTTAGAGAAATAAACTTTTTTTACGAGCTTCCAGCAATCACTTACATGGGAACTACCAAAAAAACTGTATACATACTTATACATATTAATGTTTTTCAAAACTGATTTCTTAGATGAATTTAATGTTCGTAAAAGTAGACAATCTCGCAGATGATGTTATCAAGATCAAAGCAAAAATGTCTAGAAAAAGTCAGGACAACACTAGAAGTGATTGTTAAAAAAAAAATTGTAAACTACAACGGTATCTATAACAAACTTATTCGATGTTGATTGAACCTAGATCTTAGATTACGGATAGCGGAGACCAATCCTTAACCTAAGACCTAGGATTGAATTGTAATTTAATAAGAAACCTGAATAAAAGAAGAACTAACAGACACACACATGCAATCAAATACTTACTGAAACATATAAGCGTGTCAAAAATTCTACTTTCAGTTCCGCTGAACATATTCAGCCGTTAAAAATAGGTATAAAAATCATGCTAATGTAATGAAATTATTCTTGATTTTTATAATAATGTATGAACTTCCCAACGTTTACAATAAATGATTGTTCTTTATAAACGGACGCATTGAACAAGAACGCTTCGGGACAGTTATGGTGTTTGCGGAACTGCATTAATTGCTAATAGCGACAACTCACCAGCCATAAATCCATAAATGGCTTTAGTTATTCTATGTTCTCTTGCCATTGTCTCTGTACAACGACCAGAACTCCAAGAGCTGATGGTAAATACGGATGATGGACAAAGCGCATTCAGCTGCTCACAAGATAATGTAATCCACAGTCAAAGTCAAACCTTTTACTCAAATTGGGTAACTTTTTGACTGCAAATTGTTGAATTTGTAAGATAATGATGTAATTGTAATCCTTCTTATTCATATTCCATACTAATATTATTGATGCGAAAGTGTGTATATCTGTCTATCTGTCTGCTACCTTTCACGGCCCATTGGTTAAACCAATCTTGACGTTTGATACAGAGATAGGTAATTGCATCCCAGGGCAGGACATAAACTACTTTCATCCTATAAAATCAAAAAGTTCCCACGGGATTTTTGAAAAACATTCATGCAGTCCAGCAGTAGATGCTAGTAGGCTGATTGGATTGAATCGAAAGTACTTATGTTTTAGGCATTAAAAATCTTCCATGGAATTGTCTACCTTGGATATACAGGGGTTTTTCAATAGAGGATAGGGACTCTTGTAAACTGTTCAAGCGTATGAAGAAATTAATTCTTTTTTTCCAAAATTTTCTTATATTCAGTTCGCATGATTTTGGTTTGTTTCCATCGCTGTAGTGAAATGTAGTGAAGCGTTTATCCAGTACTTCTTTGAAACGTCCCACCAGCCCTCCAGCTATACAAGTGGTCTAAATGTAAGCATCGAATACTGGATAAGAGCCCGCAAACAATTAGATTCTCGTTTTTGCCCCACGGTCGTTCGTGCAACAATCACAGATAAGGTAGCCCATAAATAACCTCTAATTACTTCCTTTGTTCATCGGGAATTAGAAATGCTTAGTGATTAAACTTTACTTAAAAGTTAAAAGTAACAAAACATTCGATCTAATTACGTTTGTTGACGATAAACTTGATACCGTTCTTGCAATTGTTTATGTTAAATATAAAAACATTGTAAGAAGAGAAGAAACCGAATTCAAAACTTTATCATATCAGCATAATCTTCTTCCTTGCATAACGGCTGAATTAGAAGGAATGATCCAATGAAACACAAAGTATACTGGAAAATCTAAAAGTGATAATACGCCTAAACTGTATAGTAAAAGATCTGAAACTAATATTCTACTTAAATAGATGAAATTTTAATGTTTAGTATTTGAAACATTGTCAATTACATAGTTGAATTAGTAAAGGTTTTGGACAAGTTATAGATTTAATATGCAAAGTGCAAATTACAGTTTTCTAATCCATACTAATATTATAAATGCGAAAGTGTGTCTGTCTGTCTGTCTGCTACGTTTTCACGGCCCAACCGCTGAACCGATTTTAATGAAATTTGGTACAGACTTGGAATACATTCCGGGGAAGGACATAGGCTACTTTTTATCCCGGAAAATCAAAGAGTTCCCATGGGATATAAAAAAATCGAAATCCACGCGGGCGAAGCCGCGGGCATCCCCTAGTTTATCATATTGTAAACATTAACTTCGTACATTTAGAAGAAATAAATACTCATCAAAATGTACAGATGGGAAAAATTATAAAGACGTTAAAAGTCGGCATTAGGCAAAACATAGTTCAAGTTCAAAGTTGAGACGTGCGTAGGTATCACTTTATTGCTGCAAGATAGATTGACATACGAGGAAATAGTGACTCAAACTTCTATCAGTAAAAAACTAATTTGATGATATTTTCACTACTTTTTATTCGACTTCAAAAAAAGGAAGAGGTTCTCAATTCGTCGGAATCTTTTTTTATAAGTAAGCAAAGCGTTATATAAAATAATATTTTAATTTCAAATACTTATTGTACTAAACCAAAGAATGTCGTTATAACCATAACCACGTCACAGAAATCATAACTATTGAGCCTGGTAAATAAGTCATAACCAGGCTCTAATCTCTAAACTTATTAGATTAGGAGAAGAGGAAGATCATCATCATTATTGTCATCATCGTCAACCGATAGGCGCTCACTGCTGGATATAGGCCACGGTCTTACGCCGCCTGAATCCAGCGGCTCCTTGCGTCTCGTTTGATGTCATGTGTCCACAGTCCACCTAGTAGTAAGTAGAGGATCTTTTGAGAATAAATTCTTTAACCACATCTTCTAATACAGCGCTTTCCAGTACGAAGTTGCCATTCTATCACCTTGGAACTCTAACATCTAAGTATCAGTTTTTCGAATTATGTGCCCTGCCCATTGCCACTTCAGCTTTGCAACCCGATGAACTATGTGTGTAACTCTGGAACAGTAGAACATTAAAAAGATTCTAGATTGAAGGTGCTAGATGAAGAAGAGAATTCTAAATTTATTCAATCCAAAGAAGAATGATAAATATAGACAAGCACTTAAAAAATCAGTTAACAAGAAAACCATTTTACCGAATAATAGTAATTTCGATTCGTCATGACGCTTACAAACGATGGGATCTCCAAATTTTAACTTGCATGGTTCGCAGTGTTACGAGATTTGTACGCTAACATCTGATAATAAAATATTAATTAAAAATTGATTGCGCAATCTCTCCAAAATTATCGATGTTTCGAATCACATGTTTTTCTTAAGAACTTTGTATTTTGGGCATAAGGTTTAATTAAAAGCCAACGATTTTAAACGTAGTTTATATTTCTTATGGTTATTATATTAAAAAACAAACTAAAGTACAGTTATTCAATTTGAGGATTCTGATATGCTTGATTATATTGCAAAATAAGTATGATTGAAGTCAAGCGCAAGCTTATAATATTCATACTAATCTATACAGTATTATTAATGTCAAAATGTGTCTGTGTTACCTTTTCATGGTCCATCCGTTCCACCGATTTTAACGTATGGCACAAAGATAGCTTACATCGCGGACACGGACGTAAGCTTAACTTTTATCCCGGAACATCAGTTCTTTAAACCCCTAAAACCATGCCTACGTTGTAGGCATCATCAACAATTGAAAAACACTACTTTAACAGAGAACAGGAGTTCAAAATCCCTAAAAATAAAAAACTACTTATTTCAACACAGCGAACTGAAGGATAATTTTTATACTTCACTGTTCCAATAACGGTTTCAAGTTTTAAATATTCACAAGCAAAATATGTTATCTAGAGTAGCAAGAGATATTAAAATGCTAAGTTACGTTGGACTATAAAATTTCTTTGTTGATTCGCGCCCAATCCCGTTACTCGCATGTGATATGCTTACTCGACCAAGACGGTCAAAGTGTACACAAATAGAGATTAAGATCTTAGAACTATGAGCAGACTTGATCCAAATACTTAATAAAATATGCTTCAGTGATTTAAAAGTTACACACTTATTCTAATACAACATGTCATGAGTAACATTATTGAGAAAGATCATTTTCAAGAAATACACCCTTTAAGTTTTTTTTAACTTTTAAAATATCATGTCATATGTTCAATGTTCATATACTCACAATTTATTAAAAGTAAAAAGTAATGGAAAACTCGTTTTAAGTATTAAATTCCACTTCTCTGATTTGAAAGCTGCTAACATAAAATAATTCTACAAGTCAGCAGAACTTATTAATAAAAGTATTAAACATGATCATCTTAACGAAATATGCCGCAGTATTATGGACATGAGAGTATACCCCGGACATGCAGCGCACAATGTGTTAAAAAATTGAAGTAATACTTTATCCATGTTCAAATATAAAAGCTCCCGACGCTCATTCATCGGTGGGGCTAATAAATAACTTTTTTGTACATAGACATAGGCGGAATCGACTAATTAATCATCGAGCTTGAGATGACGCTTAAATCGGATTATTAGTGCCAGTGGCTAATAAATACGGCCGCTACCAAAGTACACCCAACAGCACTTTCAAAACTACACAAAATAAAAGGTGACAAAAGAAATTAATCACTATACAAACACATTTTAGGTCTACTTTCCCACAAACAGATAAACATCGTATCATAATACAAGCATGAAATGCATGTATCGCCCGACGTTGCCACAATCTGTCTTGTACATCGGACCCATTGTGGAACATCGATTTTGATAGCCATATAATATTATTCGAGTGTATTGAACTCCGGTTTTTATTGGCCTCTAAGTTCGTGAACTCTACAAATCGTTTTATCTTGATCGGTAAGCATTATCACATTTGCCGAATCGATGTTCTTTCTTTACATAATGACCGCTTAATTTGTGACCATTTTGGAATATTTAAGAATGTCACCAATCTACTCTACTACATTTACATATACATACTTAGAAATTATTATTCAATTTGTATAGTGAGACAAATCAGATGCAAATCGTTGGGATTGGAATTCAAATAACAAAAATTTCCTGTAATTTTCGTCTCAGACATCTTGATTGTCAAGACAATAAAATAAAATTAACTAATACTTAGCTTTAAAATTGAATCAAAAATTAGAACTAAATGTCCCAAATTAAGAGATGATAAAACTTTAGTAGAACCAGTTATAATGGTGTTTAATAGCGTAAACTCATTTAGTTGTAAATGGAAAGCTATCCGTGAAATCCTAAGGTTTGTTATAACGACTGGCCACTCGTGTTATGGTAATAGCCGTGAGTTATGGTGCCTGTATTAACTTGGTGAAAAGTCCGGTTACGATGAGTTATAATGGACGTTTAAATTCTTGTCAATAAACTACTTACCGCCGACAAATCCAAATATGCATACCAGTACCGGAATCCGAACGTTTAAATGTACCGATAGTCATTTTTGATCAAAACGTAATATTAAAGACAGGTCTAAATCTTCGTGGTCTAGAGGTAAGACGTCCGGTAAACGTTAAAACAAAATAATATGATGTTAAATCAATAATTTAGGCCTTTAATAAAAATTAACTGCTAATGCTATTAACGTCTATTTCAAGTCTACCTATGACAGAAGTATTTTTAGCGGAATAAATTAATAATAATACTTAAATAATCGGTAATTTTTCGATAAGTTACTTAACAAGAAGCAACGTTGTTTAACAAAAAGTGTATATCGTTTTTATGGCAAATAATAATATTAGATACTAAATACTATAAATATCTCAGTTACTGACAGATTATGTACAGATAGATTACTAAAGCCATTCACAAGGTATACATCATCTGCAAAAAATATTTTTGGAAGACTAGAAGTTAACTATGCTTCTCGTTTCTTGCTCAAATTATCCACTAAAATGAGTTAAGTATGAATAAAGCCTAGCAGATTTAATAACCAGTCCCGTTAATACGACTAGAACCTTAAATCGAATGGTAATGCTTTCGAATAAACCATATATGTCTCTCAAACAATAGGGCGGGGTTCACGTTTGAACTAATGTACGTAATTTGGATGGGATTCGAAGGCACCAGGTACTTGAACTGATTCAGAATTAGGTCCATGCTCAGAGTTGGAGGCATTGTTCGCCATAATATTGCGATTTGAAATGACTTGGGCAATTTGAAGCCATTGAAAATCTAAATTGAGACTTCCTGTGGGAATTCGGTTGTTATTAGTCCATCTAAATTAAATTTCGCGATTGCTATTGAAGATATTCCTATTGTAAGATTTAAAGATAGTCGCTAGCTTATTTTTTGTTATGCGTAGCATTATGGAAGAAACTATCATTATTTCAAAGTTTACTAAGTAGATATTTCTCGTTGTTACCACTACTTCAGATTGAAGCCTTAATTATTATAAGTAGGTTATATAATTATAGCCTTTATACTTCCTTTATAAAGCGTGCCTCTAGGTCCGGTATGCATCTTTGCAAAGGCGATTCGATAAGTAAATATACCTAACAGGAATTTGTATCAAGAAAAAAATATTAGAAAAAGTATTGATTATTTTAATAGCACCACAACATTGTAAATACCTAAAATAATTACTGTATATGGTAAATATTTATAAACAAACGAATATTCGTTAAACCAAGAAAAAGAGAATACGTTTTAAACAAAGCATGCATAATGTTTCTAAATGGATGGGCAATTAGCTTAGCAAATCAATACTTGTTAGAAAGTATCAGAGTAATATATGAAGCGGAGAAACAAATTAAGGGCACGGATATAAATTTAAATAATAATTAAAGGCGTTGCGTGATCTATCAGAGTGAAAGCGCGATTCGAACTGTATTATAATTCCTTTAAAATGATAAACTGCTCTTCCCGACGGGCCATGTGTTATAGGATCGGGGTATTAAAATTAAAGTTTTGATTTTAGAATATTTATTATTTTTCTATTGATTTGTGATTTAATGGGTTTGTGCCGCCTTTGAGGTTTGGTAAAGATCGAATTTAAAAGTGGTTAATGCTATCGAAATCGAAGAAATAGCAAATAATTATCTGGCTAACAGCTGATGATCGCCTAGTAACCTGATAGTGATTGCAAATCATTTATAAGCATTCATAAAGAATATCGTACCTATATGAGAAAAAGTACTTAAGAATGTGTTTTTACAACTTGTGAATCGTGAAGACATCTACGAAATAAATATACCTAACCATAAAAATTATCAAGATAATAAAAAACAATCTCCAAAACTTTTTAATTTAAACAAAGAAACCAAATAAATATAAAATTACCTACCACATGCATTGTACCAAATTATATAAAACAAAAACAACAAAACATCATTAGCATTATGTAGCATTCGATTGCGACCGACGACCGCAGAACATAATCTTTGTACAGGCTACAGTATATAATCTGTGTAAATCATAGACTATCACGCGAGCCTGAATCACAGTTCCAAGAAAGCGGAAACGACCGAATTCCCGCTCTTTTTGTGCGGGCTTGGGCTTAAACAGTTGCCATGACAGTTTTTGTAAAACTTTTAGGGTTCAACGCATGAGTTTAGTAAAATTTGTGGTTCTTGTCTTTCTACTTTAATCTAAGAAGTTTTATATTTTTGTCATTTAACTGATTGTAGATTCTATCTTATAATTACTTTTCTTTTAATCTTCGGTATCGACGTAGTTTTGTCAGGATTATGAATGAGTAAATAGGTATGGTACCTTATCTTATTCACTTGCCTAGAACCTCATTTAGAATATGTATTTGATCACGATGAAGTAATAACTTCATCGTGATTAGATCTGGGGAAAGTAGACTATGTATTAAAACTCTGCTACAAAGTGCTCATGAAAAGTAGACTACAATCCTTTGCGGGTCCTAGTTTCCTCTATTATCTTCTTTCATTTATCGCAGTCCTTCATCGCCTTCCCCATTTCCATCGCACTTACCCATTTTTCTTAGGTCTCCTTCTATTATGTTATTTTATTCAATAAAAAGGAAGTGTACAAGACCAAATTTTAAGTCAGTAATATATTATACATTACATTAAACAAAAACATATTATATCAATATGGTATGCCTTTAAGGAATCGAATTACGGGAAGGATTTAAAGAAGCACTTAAAAATCCCAAAAAAGAAGAAAAAACATGGTTCCTAAAACATCAAGCGGTATAAAATTTGAATATTATAATCCTCGGATAAGTTTAAGATGCAGTGCCTCGCGCCATACCGGTGCGCCGGCGCAATGCGGGTTGCGGGTCGTGCGTCGGACACCTGCGCGCGCACCCGGCCAAGGGTGCCCGAGGGGACCCGAGCAGGTAAAATCCTAAAAGGCCCAACTCACATATTCAACCTCCCTTATATTTTCACAAGAATCTTTTAAACGATCGACTTCGGTTATGATTTCGCTAACCTGTTTTTCGTTTGCGAATTGTCTGGATGAATCATTCGGTTGTTGTAGAAAATTTGCTTTGAATAGCCACTTCGTTTTTCTTTTGTATGCAAACTTTATATCATATGAACAAAGTAAAATTATATTAGGCTCATATTATCAAGAGTCTAACCTGATATTAGAATGAAAGCTTTTAAGGATGGCTAAAGCTATCTTTATGTTCTACTTTAGTATTGATTTCGCTAACTGGTTTCTGTTTTGCAAATCGCTTGATGATTCATTCGGTTCACAGACAAAAAGGAAATCACAGATGTAAAAGATTCTAATAGATAACTAATTACCGACGAAACGAAATAATTTTGTCTGGTGAATTTTACACAAGTCACAATGCGAACATTAGAACACAAAGTATTCTCATATTACCTAGTGGTGTAGATATTATAGGGAGATCAATGTGGATATATTTCTCTAAAATCTGACTGGTCTCACACACTACAGTCAAAAAACCACAAGTATTAATTATACCCATGATACCTTGCATTACGTAATTAGCTTGTGTCGAAACCTCTGCGGCCATTTTAGTCATTAACATGTCGTGTTGGACGTTACGCCGTATCAAATTATTATCTTCTTTTATATCTTTGACATGATGGTAGTTTCTTTGAATGAACGCACGAAACAGGTGTTTTTTATACTATAGAAGTCAATCTTTACGACTTGGACGACATCTAGTCTAAAATTGAGACCTATATTTTAAGACTAACCTACGTGCAATTCTGAATGCACAGTTCCTACGAATTACGAGCTTAGAAATTGTCTAGGTGTTAATGTAACAGGGGCAAAAGACCTTTATCAGTCGGACTGTAAAACTTCTGTTGGCTAAGTTCAAAGTGAGTCTAAGCCTGTATCCTACGAACCTAAAGTCATAATGATGATTGCTTATACATACATAGTATTGAGCATACTAGCAGGTCAGTATCAAGCAAGTCTTATATCTACTTATTCAGATGAGATACATAAAAAATCTAGACATTTGACAAAAGAAAAAACAGCGTGAAAGAAGAACTAGTTTTTCACAATATGAATGTTTGACGCAGCAAAGTATTAGAATTTTAAGTCATGCAAATTAGTTTTATGTACTCAATTCGTTGCAAATCTAATTGTACTTAAAGAGACGTTTTTAATGATACTTATTTATAACCTATATATAAGCTCTTGATAGCGATAGATTTCGTTAAAAAGTTGGCAAAATATAATCTTTTATCTAAAGTCTCAAAGGAATGTGTATCAGAATAGGGTGTTAGAATCTTCCGCGCGCATTAATTGACTTAATAATCCTGACCTTCTGAGACCAGTAGCCCAGTAATGGCTAATTAATGCGCCCGCGCACCAGATGTCGTACTGCACTTACAATTTGCAGGTTACAGGATAATCCCAGTAATTACCATCGAATGGCCCCGAGACACGACGTTTGAACACATATTATTAGAACCTGGCTATCGGAATGCGTGGGTCTTTTGCAAGTCTTTTGTTTTGGAATGGCTACCTTACAGCTGAGTCAGATGTAAAAAACTTGGAGTTTAAATTACGCAGTACGAAAGGGAATGATAAAAAATGGACAACCTCCTTGAACGTTTAGGCGTAATAACATGGTAATAACTTCCAATAAGTTCCAATATGATATCTCTAGTTCAGCCACAGAAAAGACATTGTCTGTATCAGATTTGAAACAGTTTTTTATTACCAAATACACAGTTACCTATGCTTTCTCTATGACAGATGGGAACACGCCTCTTTTAAGTTGGCTTGTTCCAACCATGCCATTCCATCTTTTATACCGCATCATATCTATTGGTAAAACCAAGATAGGATCAAATTGAGGCGCTAAGGTGCCCGTCTTGAAACTTAAAACTATCATTTATTAGGATAAATCCGAATAGTATCAAGTATAACTAAGCTATGCTGTACTAATTTGATCTAATAAAGCCATTTGGGTTTGTCTATTTGGGAGGTTGGAAGTTCGATCTTTTTCGATTATTTTCCTCTAACTTTTCGGAGTTATGTGAATCTTAAGCAATTAAATATTCCTTGCCTTAATGGTGAAGAAAGAAGTAGTGCGGAAACTTGCATACCTAAGAGTACGAGCCATTATCATTCTGAGAGAAGGCCGTGCCCATTAGAAAAATGGCGTTGCGTTGATGATGATGAATATGAATCAAAAAATCCTGCTCTTTATATTGTATTCTTTAGTATATTTACGGCAGAACCCCTAAACAAAATCCCAGTAAAGTGGCAGTAAAACAATAAAACAACAAATGCAGGTAACAAGCCAACAAGTGCATAACGAAGTGCTGTCGCAGTGTTTATGATACTCGGTGACTCACACAATGGTAGGAAATCGCTCGTTTTGACAACTACTTTACCAGACTCGAGGACGTTTTCCGGCCTTTTAATATCCGAGTTGTTGAATTACTCGGTTGAATGGTTAATGGTAATCGAAATATTCAAATTCTTGCGTTTTAATTGAACGTTTGTTCATTTTCAGGGTTTTAGGCATTCACTTCATTTTTTTATCAAACATGAGCCTTTGCTTTTAATAATATGTCACCATTATTAGCACTATCGTCTTCAGCTCTTAATGGGTCTGGTAGAAATAAGACGAACCCAAGGTCAATATATTCTTTGATAAAAGGAATTGTTTTTTTTAATAATAGGATGGCCCTATTGATGAAAAGGCACCAGGGGACGAGGATAAGAATTTATGAAGACCTTTGGAGATGGAGGAGTACGGAACTTTTTAACTAACACTAACTAATTAACTACAAAAGATCGCTAAAAATTATTACAATCCCTTGGTTACTAAACAAGACAAACAAAATTTAATGTAATACATATTAATAAAGCAAAAGCTCAGTGAGAATATTAGTAAGCTTTTTATTAGGTATCATTGTCAATAAGCATATGTTTAACAATGGACAACAATGATTAAGACGCGACGTTGTAGACCTTGTTGTTTAAATAGACTAACTCAAAGTCCAATTGAAACCAACAAACGCCTATGCCTTTCTAAATATACGTAGGTACTTCTAATAAAGGGTCGGCATAACATGAACACCGCTTTGTTTTGATATCAGCAAATCTACAGTGACCTTCACAAATCAAAACTGATGGCTGGACAAATAAAACATAATGGAAACAAATGCTTGATAAAAACACCAAACATTGAACCAACGACAGTAGTACCCATAGTACATACATACGGACAATTCATATACCGAGGTCACTGAAACTGTGTGTGAATTTTGAATGGTAATCACAGACCAAACAAAACTCATAAATAGTAGGTACCTAACTAAAATGAAAAAGATCCAGCGAAGACTTAAGGTTTCAAAAAATTAAAAAAAGCTTATTTTATGCTACGAAAACATCCGCAAGTTAAATTTAGTTTTTTTGCTCCTCGAGTTACATAGGTACTTTCTATTATGAATACGGAAGGATCTGTTAGTCGTAGTAGTATATTATCACGAGTATAATTATAGGAAGATGATAGTGATGCTAAAAATTACAAATTATTATTGCGTGGTGTTAAAATAAAACTGCAAATCAAGGAACCAAAGATAAGGATTGATAAAGAAGTCATGTCAAAACATGCCCCACAATTATTATAACATGGTGCTGCAGATAGCGAAGTTCACACGGTTTGATAGAGCTTCGGGGCTTCCGGCGACTTGTCCAGACCTGCGCGCGATATCAACCCAGTCCGATTTCCGGCGGACACCGCACGATACTGTACAGGGAGCTGTTGATACGACATTGACCTATTGAATGAGTAAACATTAGTTAATCAAACGGTTATTGATCAGTAAATCAGAAAAAACGTCGAATGTGTATGTACCTACACATCCAATCCAAAAAGGGAGCTTGTAGAGTCTAGGCGGACACCAGCTGATAGGAACAGTTAGGGACTGTATCTACAGTGCGTTGCCGATATGACATTGACCCATTGAATAAGTAAAATAATTAGTGAATTTGATTCACTATGCCAGAAAAAATCATATATTGCACACCGCACGTGGTCTATTGTAATAAAGTTACCAGAATACCCAACAGTTACCTAAATGGTATACATTTAGGTAGGCACATACTTGTTTTAAATATCGACATTTAAAATATATGCACTGTACTCAAATACCTGCTTTGAAATAATTTTGACTCAAATATCAATAAGTATTAAAAAGTAAGCAGGTATATGAATTGCACTAATTTCCTATAGTAACCACATATATCTGATTAACTAAGAATGGCAATCTCGGAAATCAAAACTTGCAATACAAAACGTAAGGTTAACACAAATTAAAAACGTTAAAAATAACCGTTATTCGGAAGACGTGGAAGATAATTTAGTCAATGGTTCTGAAATTGACAGCATAGTCAACAAAACTAGACAAGAAACAAAAACACGAAAATCCAAGCTCAGACACCACGCCTCAGTTGGCGACGAATTATTTCGTAATCCAATTACGGACGTCTACGATCAACCAGCACTGTGTCATGCAAATTACACACGCATCAACGCACTTTGTATACTAGTACAAGGTGAAATCTCTGGAACGGTCAATCAGACAGAACCTGAATCTATGTAACTAAAGAACTTACTTAAACCCTTGATTTTGGTGTAAGAAACTAATGGAGTCTTAGTGCAAAAAAAAAAAATTTCGAGAATCAGCCTGAGCTGAGCTCAGCTGCCAGAGTGGAAATGCAGCCAGTTATCTTGGCACCATTCCACGCGGGCATGATTTTTAGAGTAGGTAGGTAAATTAGAACAGGATAGAAATATTTTTATTCCAATAAACTTTTACAAGTACATCTACCATTGGAATACCTTAAATAAAGCTAGCTTTAAGTATTATTGTGACATTTTCAATACAAATAGAAACTATAGTTTCGATTTTAGAGAAAATAGCAACTGCATATAAGATTCTTTGTCTTTTACAAACGCTGGGCTTATATTTACAATTTTTAGCATTGAAATAGACATCACAACTACCGCAATTTTGCACAGCATAATGCAGATTGTCTATTGTAGATCCCAGTAATCTATTAATTGTACCTACCTACCCATAACATCCTACCTTGTATATACACATACTGTCTTGTCATAAAGGCTAATTCTATCTATCTTCCAATATAATTCTTTACCGATGAGTAGCCGTAATGAAAAATACTTTTTTAATTAAGTACTTTATGATTTTTCGAAATAAGTTTTTTTGTTTAAAAAAAATGATTTTTTGTACTTAAATTCCTAAAATTATTTTTTTCTATCTCTACTCTCTAGTCTAGCTGTTATCTAACGTATTTTTATTTTCGCCTCGCTGGCCTTTCCAAATATGTAAATTCCCTTTTATAACCTGATTCAATCTATCTCGTATGTCTGCTGTTTGATTGACATACTTGTTGCTAATCACATTCTCTCGTTACACTACATGTACACTTCCGAAGATTGCTTAGGCGTGTACAAATTAATTAACACATAAAAATCAATTAACCTATACACGTTTTTACTGCTATTTATTTTTAATTAGGAAATCAATTGAGGCAAATTGAAGTGTTACAAAAAAGGTATCATAAATATAGGTACGTAGGAATCTTCAACTCGATCGTTCAGAATCGAACAAATAAAAAAGTTAAATTGAAATATCATCCATTTGTAATTTAGTAAATCACGTAGTTATACGATCAATCTTCCGAAAGCGGTCTTGCTCTTTACAGATAAAGATACAGTGTTGATATCTAACGCAGACCACCGATAATATATGTAATGGGCTAATTTAAATCGTTCGCTGATTTTCTCCCAGCTCATCTCCTAAATATACATGCGCATGTTTATTTATGTTGTTCTATTCTCCAACATACTTGTAGATATCAACTTATCTAACGTAACTTACTTAATTTTTAGAGCTGTTTGGTCTTATTTGCTCGGATTTTTATAGAACGCAAATAGTCCATAAAAAATCGTAAGATATCCGTGTTATTTTCCAGACATTAATGATGGCACGTTGCCAAAGGTCTCCCAAGGATGCAAAAGACGATGCATGTTGACATAGTAGAAGCGACAGAAAAGTAATACGAACCCTGATGTAAGTTGGGACACACGTTCGGAAGAAGAAGATTAATCGCATTGATAAACCCGATCGTCTACGCTAGGCCTTAAACAGTGTTCAACTTATATCACGATTTTGGAACCCAATCACAGATGCCGAGATGAAATTTACAGTAAATCTCAATTTGGACCTTGGATGAGGTACAATGATTGATGAAACAATATTCGTATCGTAATGCGTTCTTGATTGCCTCACCCGTTATTCCTTGCCTCCAGTTTTCGTTGCCCGTGAAACAATAGTATGATCACGAACAATAGATAGCGATAGAGGATTGTTATCTTCGGGTTTTGTTTATTTTAATTTGCTAAAGTCTATTCAGCTATCAAGATTATGATGATATTACAGAGAGAGTATGGCAATGTAACATGGCAATGTAACTGATGAATGAAGTGACTCAGAAATCAAAATTCATAAAGCCCTTGAAATGAACTTTAAAAATAAACCTTAATTCATACATAAAAAACTCTAATAAATAAAAGTAAATAAACTACATATTTTAACGTCTTCAGAAGTTATTAATTTCTTTTAAGAGGTTACAACGCCTCGAGCGTTTTGCCGACCGACGATGGTCAAGTGAAAGGATTAAAAAACTGCAATATTGATCTGAAGCTCCGATTAAGTTTAAATTATATCAACAGTATATTTTTAAAAGAAGCGATCGCATTAAATTTACATTCAAATTTAGCGCTTTTTTAACGGCTTTCGGTTTTAATTGGATATACCGATATAGGTACCATAAAATTTATTGAACATTTTATTTTATTTACATATTCATGGACATAAAATTAGCAGTTTTAAGAAATTAAGTAGGTAGTAGGTACAAATCTTTTTCATGACAAATGAAACCTAAAACTTGAAACAATAAACTTTTTAAAGATTCAAATGTAATCATTGTCTCACAATGTTCAGAATATATCGTAAAATCGCTCAAGTTCTTATATTTTATGTATTAGGTTTTCTTCAGACGTCGGAACTTTTATTCTTACAATATTACTATCGTCAAATCTTTTCAAGCTTCAGTCTTGGGTACACGACAGAGGATGACGAAAAAACGTGATTCTATCAAATCGTTCACGATTGTGTAAATTAAACGAGAAATACGAACAATATGTTAAGCGAAAAATCAATCATATATTAGCCATAATGATAGGATAATAAATACATAATGCTGATTTAAGTTGCCTTCAAACTACGGAAATATAATATAATATATAAATATCGCTTTTAAATGTCACTGTTCCAACTTAGACCTAATATTTCAGGACCTTAAATTAACCTAATTATTAAACCTAACTATTAAATGACCTTATTATTACATCTAACAGTGTGAACAGTGACATTTACAAGTGTAAATTAAAAATTTATAACACCCCCGACGATCCAAAGTATCTGAGATTTCCAAAACATCATTTTCAAATAAATAATTATGTATTTAGGCAACGTCCATCTTGACAGCTTCACATTTGTCTATTGACATAATATTATGAACCTAACGGTTAGGTATCTAACCTTCTTTTCTACAAGAAAACTAGAAAAGAGCTGATAACTCTTAAACGGCTGAACCAATTTTTTTAGATTATAGCTAAGAACACTCTCGATCAAGCCACCTTTCAAACAAAAAAAACTAAATTAAAATCGGTTCATTCGTTTAGGCGCTACGATGCCACAGACAGATACACAGATACACAGATACACAGATACACAGACACACAGATACACAGATACACACGTCAAACTTATAACACCCCTCTTTTTGGGTCGGGGGTTAAAAAGTAGGGTGAGCGATATTTATATATTATATTAGGTATATTCCGTAGTTTGAAATCAACTTTACACTTACTAAGTGGCTAAGTGGTGGTCAGACGATGATCGCAATAAATCGAGATCTAGATAAGACTTTCACGTCTAGAATCTAGAGCCTTCCGCAGACGCAATTAAGCGACTAAATATGAATAAATAATACAAATGGTAATAGGTATAATAACAATGACACCCGCTACACCGTCCCAGATTTTTAACCCCCGACCCAAAAAGAGGGGTGTTATACGTGTATAACGTGTGTATCTGTTATCTGTCTATGGCATCGTAGCTCCTAAACTAATGAACCGATTTTAATTTAGTTTGTTTTTGTTTGAACGGTGGCTTAATCGAGAGTGTTCTTAGCTATAATCCAAGAAAATCGGTTCAGCCGTTTGAAAGTTATCAGCTCTTTTCTAGTTACTGTAACCTTCACTTGTCGGGGGTGTTATAAATTTTTAATTTACACTTGTTATCTAAGATTCTCTCTGACTTTCCGGTGTAAAAAGTAGTAAAACATCCGACACCAGATGCAAGCTACTTCTCTTACTATAAAAATCAGTTGGCCAAGAAGATGCAATATGCAGTCAGACAGTCACACTTTCTGATTTATTTATTAGTATGGATTATACTGTATTTGTCTTGTTATAGCTAACTTATAATGTGATCTGCATACTTGACAATCAATTACTACCGACACTTTAGATTACAATCTTAAATTCTCAGACATGTCTTATGGCCCTATAAATAAGAGTCACTTTCTCGTTATTTGTTTGCTAAGTAATTAATTGGTCTACATATTTTGTCTCTATTGATATCATTATCTGTCAACCTGTATCCTGTACTCTTAACTCTACGAATCTCTCTTTTTAACCCCCGACCCAAAAAGAGGGGTGTTATAAATTTGACGTGTGTATCTGTGTATCTGTCTGTGGCATCTTAACTCCTAAACTAACGAACCGATTTTGATTTAGTTTTTTTATTTTTTATTTAGACTTGTGGATAAATTCTTTGAGTTGAGTTTTATCGAAATTTTATCATCCCGGTATCCATGGTAAATTCGCTTCAGGATTCGAGTGCACTTGTAAATGTGTATTTGAATAAAAATCTTTATACCTATTCCTATTTTTATATTCATAGATATGTATATTCCTATTTCCAATACCAAGGACAAAATGAAACGAGAAGTGCAAAGATTTCTCTTGATTGTAGTCTACAGTAAGTAGTCCTTTTCTACAAGTGTAAATTAAAAATTTATAACCCCCCCGACAAGTGAAGGTTACAGTAACTAGAAAAGCGCTGATAACTTTCAAACGGCTGAACCGATTTTCTTGGACTAACTAACTTGGACTTGGATCCAAAGTATCTGAGTTTTCCAAAACATCATTTTCAAATAAATAATAATGTATATCTAGGCAACGTCCATCTTGACAGCTTGACATTTGTCAATTGACATAATATTAAGAACCTAACGGTTATCTAACCTTCTTTTCTACAAGAAAACTAGAAAAGAGCTGATAACTCTTAAACGGCTGAACCAATTTTTTTGGATTATAGCTAAGAACACTCTCGATCAAGCCACCTTTCAAACAAAAAAACTAAATTAAAATCGGTTCATTCGTTTAGGCGCTACGATGCCACAGACAGATACACAGATACACAGAAACACAGATACACAGATACACAGACACACAGATACACAGATACACACGTCAAACTTATAACACCCCTCTTTTTGGGTCGGGGGTTAAAAAATAATCATCAGGTTTAGCAGTGTTTTAATTTATTCTCCTTTTATTGCAGTTGTTCTATTAAAAGCTATTTTTATATCTGTTATTGTGTTAAAAATATCTTATTCACTTTAAACATGTAGAAGTTTTCAAGATATTCCGGTTTTAAGGCGTGGCACGGCGATTGCGCTTGTGAACTTATGCAGTATTGTATGAAAGCGGTTCATGCTCCACATTATTCTATAGTTTCTGCTTATAACTAAACATTATAACGGAAATGCTCCATATCTACGAGAATGGATTCTGAAAGTACATTGAACGTCATAGTTAACATGAATAATTAATTATGTCAGACAAATTAAATAAGTAATTAATTAGCGATATTATTCTGTCAATTTGTATGGTACTAAGGTGAGCATACCATTTTTAATAACTAGTTTTTTTATTGTTTTTAACCGACTTCCAAAAAAGGGAGAGGTTCTCAATTCGTCAAAATCTTTTTTTTAGTAACTAACAGCTGCTGTTAATGTTCTCATACCTACATGAATTAGTGCACGCTAAATCTAAGGACGAAATTTTAAGTTCGTTTGCTACCGTAACTGAAAATTATATCAAATCATTTATAAAAGGCGCTTTCGTTACTTTTACGGCAGGCGACGTCTAATAGATTCAAAAGGCGTACAATAGTTTAAACAGATTACCTGATTACACAGATTTCGTTCCGGATATGTAAGTTTGCTTTTAAAACTCTTGTTAACTATATCGTAGGGTTTTTAGAGTCTACACGGAAAGAAATAGGGCATTAGAATGCATCATCGTTGTCGATAAACACATTAACAGTGTGGGACACCACTCGGTCATATGATACGTGGGAAAGGAACCCTGGTAACCCTTAGTTTGGGACACAGTTTAATAATCGTACAGTTCAGAAATTAGTGCGGTAACTCACTAGTACAGTAGTACAGAAGTTTCACTCCGCAAAATCATGCAAATAAATAACAACTCTTATCGCGACACAATAAAGTGCAATTCAGGAAGCTCAACGCTTTATTACCTACCGCTATATTTACCTAGAAGTTTGCCTCTCTTTCTATCGCTAGCTCTTATCTCTTCTTGTGCACGGCAACAGTCTGAATTGGCCCGACTGGATGGGTCCTACCGGGTACCTGTAGCTTTATACCTACAATGTGGAGTGCGCCAGGCCTGGCGGTAATGCCAGGGATAAATCTAGCCCCGAATTAAGCGCGAATTTACGCTGCAATCCGAGTTGCATTTCTGATTTTCTGCTGGTCTTATTATATTCAAAGCAACAAAGAACTTGCAAAAAGCTCGAAATGCGGGTTACGTCCTACGAACACGTTCAAGTAGCAAGGATCACGCGATACGTCATACGTGCTGGCTCGTTTGTCATCGCATTGCCCATTTCGCTTAGTCTTCCGTCTGTCTCACTTGCACTTATGCGCATGCATGTTGCGCTGTCGCAGTTGCACAGCACTCAGTGCTGTTTATAAAAAACTTATCGTCAGAAAGTTAGCTTAGCTGAGCACAGCACAGCGGAGCAATGTTCATTGGTCACCCTACTGTTTGATAGCTAAGCTGTGATCCAAAGACATGATAAAAGCACAAATAGATGTGTAATAGAAATCTATTTGCCTTTCGGATATCTTCTAAACTAGTTTTCGGTGTCTCGAACTTAAATTTTTCTCCATTGACAGACCTCATTAGGTTTAATCTATGAGTAATTTAAGCGCAATTCATTTAAATAACTAGTGTTATAAATTATAATTTATAATGTAGCTTATAGAGTTATTTGAGTGAATCATTTTTTTACTGGTGCTGCTGCTATTTAGGATGAAAAATAAAATGTAATTTGTTGACTTTTAATTATTTTTTTAAAGTAGATGTAAAATCACTAAATTCGTAAAATTCTACCTGACTTCGTCTGTGTTGGTGTTAGCTGGCGGGCATGCTCTGCCTTTTTGGAGTGTTTTTTTTGTTAAAACTGACTGGAAAGCGCTCTAAGGGGGGTGCCATGCGTATGTCGGCGAGCGCTGGCACAGATGGGGTCCATACTTGTATAGTTTAACTAACTTGTTACAAATAACTATA
This sequence comes from Maniola jurtina, assembly GCF_905333055.1. Lineage (NCBI taxonomy): Eukaryota > Metazoa > Arthropoda > Insecta > Lepidoptera > Nymphalidae > Maniola > Maniola jurtina. The sequence continues at coordinate 12,146,798 of NC_060032.1, forward strand.
AACTTGACATTGGCTAATCTTTGTAAAGCCAGACGAGAGAAAAAAAAATCTACCTACTAACAGCATTCGGATCTATATAGGAGCCCTAGTAAAAGTAATACCAAAGTCAGTCATATTTTTTATTTTACATTCCCATTTCCCAACCAGGTGTTGGCCCACGACTTCGTCCACTTAAATATGTTTTTAAAAGTCTTGCTCATGTAGGGATCCCGGAAACTTTTTGATTTTCCAGGATAAAAAGTATTTAGGGTATAATCTATCTCCATTCCAAGCTAAATCGGTTCAATCATTATGGCGTGAAGGAGTAACAAAAATCTAAACTTTCATATTTATATTATCAGTAAGCTTCCTGTATTATAGAAGCAGGCGTTATTTTGCGGAAGTCCATGATATATATGTATACAAGGAACCAAAAGCCTTTGCAAAGACTTTGCAATTAAAAATTGTAAGGTCTACACATCTCCTGAGGATGCTCCGGTGTCGGGGCGAAACGCGCGTCGAGTGGTGTTGGGATTTGTGTGGTGCTGCGTAACATACAGATTTCGTTGGTTTAGCTGATTATAGCAAATTAAGCTTTTGGTTCCTTGTAGTAAGCTTCCTTTTACACCATTTTAACACGTTTCAATACTTCAAGTTTATTCAAGCAAAATACGTCCTTTTACCCCGTACCTTTGCCTTTAGAATTTAGATGCAATTTTTTTCAGGGTTCCGTACCCAAAGGATGCCAATGGGACCCTATTCTTAAGCCTCCGCTGTGCATCCGTTCGTCTGTCCGACTGTCTGTCAGTGGGCTGTATCTCGTAAACCGTAATAGGTAGAGAGTTGAAGCTTTCACAGAATGTGTATTTCTATTGCCGCTATAACAACACTTAATAACAAAAATTTCAAAATGGCCGCCATGAAAATTAAAAAATTAACAAGTGTTATTTTTTACGATGGTACGGATTCCGACTCGCACTTGACCGTTTCTTTTCTTTCTCAGCTGTTTGGTGTTCGTGACACCGGCGCGGGACAGGCTTATTGTTAAAGCAAACGGACAGACGGACGCACCGATAACTACTTGCGCATATTCAGTCGATACTATGTAAATACCCTACTCGTGCATTTTACATATTCAACTGAGATAGCAATAGGTCTTCGTGCTTTGTTTTAGAGTTTAGTTTGTTAGAAAAGTTTTGGCCGCCAACCGGTTTCTTGGGATTGAGAATCTCAGAGCAAATATTTTCTAACGCTTTAGGATTTTTGGTGAAAGAACACATCGCGAAGAAATTATCAAAATAAGGGAGGATGAAAAAAATATCGATACAATAAATCCTTAGATATTTAAAGAATAATTTCGAAACTACACTAGGCTCGATAAAAGCATTAAGTGAGGATATGAAATAATCATGAAACTAACGAAACCCTTGATTAAACGGAATACTTATTCAGTATATTCTGTGATTTTTGATAATGTAAGTACATTTTAAAATACATAGTACTATTTAAAATTATTCACGGTAGGTAGTTTTCATAAAGGCTTGGTGAATAATAAAACTATTATAATATATAAGTGGGTACTTAATAACTTTGTGGCAATCTTTTGACAACGCAATAAGTAAGTAAGTGCGGGTAGCTTTCAATAAAGCTACATTAGCGTTAGACTTCAGCCTGATCACTAAATTCTGATTCATACGCGCGGCACCCTATTAGTAAACCTCTGATGTCTGAACGTCTATCTGTCTGTCAGCGGGCTGTATCCCATGAACCGTAATTTGTAGAGAGTTGGAATCTTCAGAGTGTATTTCTATTGTAGCTAAAACAAGAAATAATAAAAAAATTAAAATGATTGCCATGTCAATTAAAAAAAATAAAAAGTAAGTAAATAATCATGTACGATGGATGGTATGGAGATATTCAATCTGTTGATACCGCTTATTAAAATTGCACCCTGTTCAAGTCTGAATATAGAACTGAAGGGTCAAAATATATTTATGTAGTATGCAATTAACCCACCCAAGTCATTCCATCTCTTTCGCACTGGGCACAAACCATAACGAACCTTTAGTTTTATAAAAACCACAGCACTTATCATAAGTCAAACAGGTAAACCATTCAACACCCTGAGCTTATCTCACGTTTGTTTAGACCTCGGGCCTCGGGTCGCTAGTACAAACACTGGACCCCACGGATGCAGAACTGGTTCCTGTGCTTGTTGGGATGGCGAAATTTTGTTAAGTTTCCATTTAAAAAAAAAATTAAAGTCTTTAACTAAAACTTCTTTAGGCGCGATTTGAAAAATTGCCTCTTTACGCAATGCCTACAGAATTCTCGATTCGAAGTCAGTTTCAATTCGTATAATAGGAGGAATTGCGTGCATCGCTTAGATACGGATTTCATTATCTGAAGCCGAAAATATCTCCGATTCAGAGCATTGTTCACGGATCGACTTAACCATAAGATTAAAGTTCATATTTGTATGAACGCTTGTGCACTGCATCCGAATGGAATCCGAGCCGTCATTGCGCAAAGAATACCTACGCAAGCCATATCCGTCGAAACGGATGCAGTGTAAAATCGCCATCCGGATTCGATCCGTGTTCTCTAGATCTGAATGTTTTTGGATATAACAGTCATTCGACACTTCCACCAAAAATGGTCGCCAAACAGATCTTCGCGTATTGAATGAATCTACAGTTCTATAAAATTATACCTAGCTACCTAAAGATAATAATACTTGCTGAGTTACATTAGGTGTTGTTTATTTCTATTTAAGCAACCTCTTGTCCCCTTCGCTCAACAATAGCAATCAACGAGCATTAATTAAAAGGCGAATCACTATAATTTTCGAGTTACAAAAATTGTTAAGCCACATTAAAATACAATGGCAGACTTTCGCATGAGAAACTAGCGATTTCCCAGACAATACTACGTACCTAGTTCGCGATAAAAACCGTATGTCTCAACCACGGCGTTAAACAAGAAACCTCAAAACGATAATTTTATATAATGATCCCGCATGTGATGAAAACATTGAGTATCCGTCTCGACCCTCGACGTGGGATCTGGAATATCCATCCATCTACAAATTCTACTATTGGAATGATTATTTGTAAGAAAATATACCTACCTAAAGTAGATATACTAAGTAAGTACCTACCTATACAGCCCCCCATGGTGTAAGAAAAACTTATTCATCGTTATCGTAATCGGTAGCAAATTCTGCCTCTTGATTGGCTGTGAAAAAATGTAAACAGCGAATCAACCAATCAAAGAGCAGAATTTACTGTCGATTACGATAAATTCAAATTCAAAATTCAAAATGTTTTTGTTCAATTAAACTTTTATAAGTGCTTTTGAATCGTCAAAATAATCTAGGTACCACTGGTTCGGAATGCCGTTCCTACCGAGAAGAACCAGCAAGAAACTCGGCGGTTGCTCTTTTCATGTATTCAATTTACAGTAATATGCCATACTACATAATATGCTATACTACATTTACAATAATATAACAATGAATAAGTTTTTCTTACACAATCGGGGGGCAGATTAAGAGGTAAATCTGCCTCGTTTTAACTCTAAATTGAGCGTGCTTTGACTTTGAGGGGGTTATTCGTAGTGCACTTGCAAACGAATGTAATTTGGCTCTTTGAATGTAACCAATCAAACCCAAAGAAATTTTGTGACCTAACCTACGGTCTATCTCAGCCTTAGGATGGTAGTTATTAAAGTATCTACCTCAAATCACATAAAACTTATAAATATATATAATAGGTACAGGTAGCTAAAGGTTGGGAGATTGTACAAATTAAAATATGGTTGCAATTATGCCATACAAAAACCAGATGCGAACCATGCGAACTGAGAATCCAATCAGTAAATATACGTACCTACCTGTAAACTTTACAACTGCAATATTCTAGGCGATTAACCAATAAAGGTATGGTAACTGGTAACAATCTGGTAAACCGTACATGATAGATCGAACGTTTTGCCCGGTTTCTTTATATTTTATAACCATTAATTATTAACCAACTTAATAATAAATTACTTAGGCCTCCCTACTTAGTTAAAAGTAGTTAGGTAGGTTCTTTTGGCGTTTTATAATATAATTATAATAGGAGTGGATAGGCCTCTTTATGCGCTAACTGTCCTAAAAATTAATCTATAAGCCACCTAAGCGCCATTTATAGATATTTAGTAACTGCTAATGACAAAAACCAAATTTGCTTGTCTTTAACAGGGCTCTCTCCGTCACTTGCTCCATACAATCGTAGTTCCAATTTCATTTGAATATTAAGCAACCAAAGTCCATGAAATTTTGCAGACATATTTTAGAAACTAATGTCTGTGTCTGTGGTGTTTTAGATTTTTCTAAAAATATGTAGCTTTAAAATTCCACGGGCTCAAAGATTTGTATGTGAATTTTTAAGAGCGCGTAACTTTGAAACTGAATATATTAACAGAAATCTGGAAAACCACAGATATAGATATTAGTTTCTAGAATATGTCTCCAAAATTTCATGGACTTTGGTTGCTTAATATTCAAATCAAATTGGAACTACGTTTGTATGAGGCGAGTGACGGAGAGACCCCTCTTAAGACTTGTAAAGTGACATGAATCAACTGAATGATCAGCGGATACGATTTCCTAAAAAAGGCTAGGTTATCAAGAAAAATTGTCACGGAGTAGGTATTTTATCGACTGAAGCAAGAACCGCGTGTGGTCCAAATATCTTGGACTTATATAGAGTTTTATTGCTTCTAAAATCGATGTTTTTTAGTCGTACATCGATTAGCACTTTAATACATCGACGCAATTTTATTACTAAAATTGCGTCGATGTACGTCTTTAGGTAAATAATTTTGTAATGCAATTTATGATTTAAAAAAAAAAAAATGCAATCGTTCTATTGTTTGACAAGAATAATTAGCATTCAACATATGACAACATAATGATGCTTGCGAATTCATCAGCATTGATTTTGGTTTTTAGAAAATCCAGTGGAAACATCGCGGAAACTCTTTAATTTTCCGAAATAAAAAGTATGCCTATATCACTCTCCAGGTCGGTATATCCATGCGAAAATCACATCGATCTGTTACAATCATGTCATAAGCATTTCATCCACAACAAGCCTGCCTTGTTGTGGATGAAAGCAAGCTGGCTCCGCGTTGGATTGGATAATTAAAATTACTATTATGTCATTATAGGTAGGTACATGCTAAACAAGTATAAATTATTTATAACACCCCGACAGGTGAAGGTTACAGTAACGTAACTAGAAAAGAGCTGATAACTCTCAAACAGCTCAACCGATTTTCTTGGATTATAGCTAAGAACACTCTCGATCAAGCCAACTTTCAAACAAAAAAAAACTAAATTAAAATCGGTTTATTAGTTTAGGTGCTACGATGCCACAGACAGATACACACGTCAAGCTTATAACACCTCTCTTTTTGGGTCGGGGGTTAAAAAACTTAAGACATCCATGAATGACTCAGGTACTTGTTATATCTACATGTTCTAACCGTTCATTGAGAAAAACAATTGAAATGTTATCTACGTGCAGTAGTATTACAACGCACACACAAGAATCTTCATTCACATAATAATCTCCTGTCAGAGACCCTAGATTGATGCAAAACATAATTTACTGTGCACTTCGTTACGCCACCCCGCACAATTTATCAAGCAAATAAGGCTCAAAACCGTTTAATCAACGGTAAACTTGTATGCTAAAAATATTAAGTGAGAAATTGGTGCTTCTTAGTTGAGATTTATATGTGACACAGACCTATATTAGGGTTATCATCAAAATGAAAAATGCTTTATTTTTAAAGTCAACGTCAAAGTCAAAATCATTTATTCAAAGTAGGTACAATTGTACTCCTTTTGATGGTCGAAATTGTTAAATTTGTACGATATAGTGGTGATAATTAATTACGTAACTTAAAACTAAAGCTACGAGGGTTCCAAACGCGCCTATTTAATTTGATAACATGGTAGCCTTTGATTGCATTCTCTTTTGCGGTAGGTAGGTACCTATTTACGCGGGCTGACATGGAAGAGGTATGGCAGTTGATTTTAAACTTAAACTTTGCTAAATCTCCGATTACCTATTACTATAACGATTTAGTACCAAGCACAATCTTTCTGGTGCCTAGACATTAAACGGACTAGCTTTATGTGGAAGTATCTACAAGCCCAGCGCTCTGTTTCAAAAAAACTCCTTCCAAAGACTTCTCATACTAGAGCGCGTTTGGAACTCTCGCAGCTTCTTTACTTTTGAGTTTTCATCGTAATCAATTATCGTCATTACATCATTATCTTAAAGTTGAACGATTGTCAATGAAAAAGTGTACAAGTATTTTGAGTAAATGCTTTGAGTTTGATCAAAGTATGAAATGTGCTGTAGAAAAACTAAAATTTTTGTCAAAATACGGATTGACGCTCACGCTTATCCAAACTATTTCGATCTTCGATTTGATACTATAGAAATAGTTTTTATGACGGAGTATAGTAAATTGTAAGGGTGCAATGTGCAAAACCAACCATGTGTGCACGCCCGATGTTCGCGTAAAAAATATGGGGTCTTATTGAACTTCTATTGTACTCTAGCGTTCCTTCCGTTAAGGTCTGTAATGTTTTGGTTGTAACTACATTTTATATGAGTAAAACGAAACTAGCCAAGAATCAATTTAAATAATTACGTTGGTTTAGTTTAACTTTTATGATTAGCTAAATGCGAAAGTGTGTCTGTTTTTTGTTGACCCTTCAATCACGCAAAGCCATTGGAGTCCACGCAAAGCTCTGCAATTTATGTATCATTATGTTATACTAGCTAATGCCCGTGACTGCGTCTGCGTGGATTTAGATTTCTAAAAATCTCGTGGGAATTCTTTGATTTTCAGGGATAAAAGTAGCATATAGGTAATCACTCTCCAGATCTTTAACTCTATAGGTAGGTATCTATGCAAAAAATCACGCCGATCCGCTGCCCCATTGCGGCGTGATTGAAAGACAAACCAACTAACTTTCGCATTCATAATATGGGTAAGTAGAGATAGTGATGGATGCTGAATGTAAAACATAACCCTCCTGTGGTCTTTGGCGCAGTCGGATAAAAAACTATATCTAACCGCTCACAATCTATCGATCTTAATTAAAATTAAACTTAATCCTAGATTATATCAAGTATCAACTAGATAAATTCAATCACACTAATATTATAAAGGTGAAAGTTTGTATGTGTGTGTGTGTGTGTGTGTGTGTGTGTGTGTGTGTGTGTGTGTGTGTGTGTGTGTGTGTGTGTGTGTGTGTGTGTGTGTGTGTGTGTGTGTGTGTGTGTGTGTGTGTGTGTGTGTGTATGTTTGTTACTCTTTCACGCAATAACTACTGAATGGATTTGGCTGAAATTTGGAATGGAGATAGATAATATCCTGGATTAGCACATAGACTACTTTTTATCCCAGAAAATCAAAGAGTTCCTACGGGATTTTAAAAAACCGAAATCCACGCGGGCGAAGCCGCGGGCATCTTCTTGTTGATAATAATTGGCAGCCCTAGGCATCGAGTAATTCGCTGCACCAGACAATTGGCCGTTAATTGCGATTGTTTTAAAAGTGGAGCGGCGGCCATGTTTAGACAACATGACACATGCGATCCGATATACCAATGTAATCAAATCACCCCCAATACGATTATTGATTGTATTGATTTGGTAGTTGAAGTCGCTGGGGAGAAATCACTGGGAATAGCGAACTGCTGGTACGTTGGATAGAACCACGCACTTGATTATTTTCGAATTCAGGAGTTGAGATCTAGAAGAGCATGCTTCTTAGTGAAAATGAGACACATATCCATACTAATAACAAAAGTGTGTCTATCTGTCTGTCTGCTACCTTTTCACGGTCCAACAGTTTAACCGATTCTGACGAAATTTGGTACAGGGTTAGCTAATATCCCGGGGACGGACATAGGTTACTTTTTATCCCGGAAAATCAAACAAATCCACGCGAACGAAGTCGCGGACATCCTCTAGTAATAAATAAAGCTAAATAAAATGAAACTGGTTTAAAAAGACTTTGCAGAATATTTCCTCAAAAATTAAGATTCGAATTCAGAGCTTTTATGCATAACTTTCAGAAGACAAACTGTGTCGAGTGTCGACCACTCCACGCTTTAAAAATTCCATTAGATATGCGCGTGTGACCAGTCGCATGAATAAAAAATGCATTACCATCTCCGAAACGACTCGATATGAATCCCAAAACGCAACTTTCCCCCAAAAAAGAGTTATAACACTCAAAATGTCCCTAAAAGGATGAAATTATGTGGCACTGTGATCAATATTCAAAATGTCCCGCGCAGACCCGACAACAGAAATCGTGTAGAGATGGACGGAATACTAATTCCGAGTATTTGTATTCACCTATGCAGGGTTAGACGAACGTCGTGCAAACTATCCTTAGTGTTGCCAGTTATTTTTAATTTTAGGGGACGTCTCAAATTTTAATTTTAATTTTAGGGGAATTACACAGCTGTCCGGCTGCCGACGATTAGCAAGAAACGAGTTAAGTTATAAACTAGAAACAAGTTGGTGAGCAATGCAAAACGAGTGTATTATAGTTGGGATATTTATTCCGTTAGATCAGTTTTATTGACATGGAATCATATATCGATTGTACGTTTCTTGAGCGAGAAAATAATCGATAGCTAGTCGCTTCCTCATCGGCAGTGGAACAAACTGCCTTCACCTCTTCTGTACAAAAGTATGTCTGTTTTGCCCATTTTTAAGTTAATTAGTAATTACGCAAAAATAATAAAGTTTACTTCCATCCAGATATGTTTCAACGTCCTAAGTTTCTAGTCATCAGTGTTGGTACTTATTAAATTATTAAGTTACTGATTTATCAATTTAGGAATCGCTGTTAAGTAAAGTCTTATATGAATCTAATAAACGATTCCCAAAATAACTAGGTACAACTTTAATTATACACCTAGTACATCAAGCGTGGACTTTAAATTAAAGATTCAATACCGATAAAATTAAATACCCTATACCTACACTTACTTTGTATAATTTTGGAGTTTGGAATATTTCAATCTAGATCTCTTTTCGTGATAGATTCACCAGTTATTTTATAGGTTGATAAAAAAGCAATCCTGATTTTCAGCAAATACTCCTGGCAACACTAGCCTTGCCGTATACGTGTATTACTCGAGTCGTTATCTTGAAAATCTAGTGCTTTGGATGTCCTTGCCCGTACATTATAAATTTATAATATGACCCTTCGAAAGCTGTGGTGAATGCTGATTGTTAGGACATAAATATAGCCTAAGCCGATTATTATTTTTGTACTTATGTACCAACCTACTTGGTTACTTCTGAGTAGATAAATACCTACTCCTAGACCTAGACCAGATAGATATATCTTTATTATGGTGGATTAATGAGAACTTTACGAATATTGTTTTGGTATAATATAACTAAAACCTGTACCTACCTGTAGGTAGGTAGGTCTAGGTACCACATAAGTACCTACCTACCCTAGTTAGTTAATGGTTTCTAGGAAATTAGTATAAAAGACCCTTAAAAAAAAACTAAAGATACCTATTTATTTAAAAAAAAAACTCTTCCATCATGATGTTTTGTGTGTGGTGAAATTTTTTATATTAAGTAGGTACATAAGTATTAAGTACTTACTTACTTAGATAATAGTTAGTACAATTAATAAAGTAGGTAGGTATTTGGATATTATTTTGTATGTATAATTAACCTAATAAAGTAAGTAGATCCTTACCTTATTACCTATTTAGGAAAATAGGAATCAAATAGAAAACTTTTGAAGCTTTCTAAGCTACAAGTGTAAATTAAAAATTTATAACACCCCCGACGATCCAAAGTATTTGAGTTTTCCAAAACATCATTTTCAAATAAATAATTATGTATTTAGGCAACGTCCATCTTGACAGCTTGACATTTGTCAATTGACATAATATTATGAACCTAACGGTTATCTAACCTTCTTTTCTACAAGAAAACTAGAAAAGAGCTGATAACTCTTAAACGGCTGAACCAATTTTTTTAGATTATAGCTAAGAACACTCTCGATCAAGCCACCTTTCAAACAAAAAAAACTAAATTAAAATCGGTTCATTCGTTTAGGCGCTATGATGCCACAGACAGATACACAGATACACAGACACACAGATACACAGATACACACGTCAAACTTATAACACCCCTCTTTTTGGGTCGGGGGTTAAAAATAAAGACTTTGACACCTATACCTACTTATACGTTACCTACGCGGAAATTAATAAACTCCGTAACTGACATAAATTTTCAAATTCCAATTTTATTATATTTGGGGTTCTTTTTTCAAATTTAGTTAAACCCTGCCAGCGCTTAAAGAAAATCTTTAGAAAAGTTGCGGAATCCGCGCAAAATTGCCATATCCTCTACAATTAAAACACGACAAACACGCTGTAATTAAAAATATTAAAGAAAAAACGCGATGCCACTTCACTCCAGTTTTTAAAACGACAAGTTACACAAGTTCTATAAAACTGTGAGAACCAAGTTAACCCGACTAAATTGAGAACACAGTGGAAAGGCGCAAAGCTCCGTATGTCGACGCGCCAACTTTGCGCGGCTGGGTTATACCTGCGACCGCGCTTTCATAAGCTCGAACCACTCTTCAAAATTACATACAAATGCAATCTAGCACTTACCATCTACTGTATGGAATGTAGCAGCAAACGTGGTCAGCAGCAGGAAGATGGAGAGCAAGTTAATCCCATAATCCGGTATAAAGTTTCTCGACCACATCTTGTAGCACAACATTCACACATGGATCACACACATTTGTTTTACTCCTTCTATGTCGTTTAACACAAAATTATCAACACTTCACGGAACTAAATGTAAGAACTGACACTTCATTTTGTTTTTGAACTGTTGTTACGTCGAATAAACGTATGTATTGGTCATTTTAGCGGTAAAACTCGTTCAAATAAAACGTAAAGCCCGGTAGAAACACGCGCAGCCGCGTCCTGCTCGCATCTGACGGCTTTGTTCGTAAATACACAACGTACGGTAAATCAAAATGGCGGTCCTTATTATTGTGTGCGTGAGCGCAGCCTGTAACAATAGATATTTTGGCATCCGGGCTCGAACTGTGCCTGTATTCATTAGATTTTATTACGATGTATGTAAATATCGCTGATTTATTTCATAAATTTGAGTGTTTTTCGCTAGAAAACCGTGAGAACGCACTCACGCACACATGCGAAGATACGCGAAGGAATGTTGATTCAATGGAGAAATCAAGCAATTCAACACCACTCGGCGCTGGCGGCCAATCGAGAGCTTTTGAACTTAGTTGTTACACATCCACGACACAGATGGCGTTCCAAGTTACAATGCAAAATTATAGGGGTGGTATTCGAAGGGGAAATATTGTTATCTAGTCCGTTGAACTTTTCACAATAATAATTTTGAACATCTAACGTTTCTAACGGAATACATTACGTAATTTAGCTTCCATATCACTAGGCGCATTTCCAAAACGAATTCATCTGTTTAATCAATAACTACGTTGCTAGAGCTTCTATTTACTATAACAATTTTAAAAAAATTATAAGAAATAACAAAAATGGCAATGTGTTATCAGAAACACCCTTTTGAAATCGAATCTGAAGATAGGCTTACCACTATAAATTCAAAGATATTTGAAGTGAAAAAGAAAATACAGTTATCAGGTTTGTTACTTTCAACCTACCACACAAACAGCAATTTATCCTAATAAAGTCAAACCAAACTAAAAAATTCAATGTTATTGTAATGTATGTTATTATTTATTATACTGATTGACTAACCTCATGTTAATGTAATATACGTAGAACGTACGTAGCGCTGCTCAAAAAAAGCAGGATCCTCACTAACAGAGGATTTCCAGAAATTCTACCCGAGACAAGCTAGGTTGAATCACATATCTAAGCCGATATCAACGGACAACTCAAAGATTTTAGTGTTGAAACCTGAGATTTTGTACCTAACTTGTCTCTATAAGGTAGGTATAGACCCACTAAGCCAGCTATTACGTACTTATACAAAATTTCAAATAAGCATGTTTTTAGAGGGTCAAAGAAAATCCCACTACGAAGAGAATGAAGCCGAGAAGAAACAGAATAGTGATCTGATAGACACGCTGAAGAAGGAAATTCGCCTAAGACTCCATGAACTCGCACAAGCAAGGGAAATTGTAGCAGACGAGGAAGCTCAGGTCAAGAAGTATCTGAATGACGTTTGCCCTATTGGCAACAAAAGTGCCGATCAGGTATAAGAAATTTTTCGAATTACATTTTCTTACAAGATGACATCAAGATGATTATGAAATGTGATTCAGTGTGAAATGTGTGAATGTAATGTGATTATAATTATGATACATGAAATCGATAAAGATATTAGGCAAAACCTAGCTACCTATGTTTTATTGGCTTTTTCTGCATACCCAATCGTTCCACAACGCTTAATTTCTTCAATTAAGCATCTCAGAACGTCCGCATAACTTTATCAATATCTCTATTTCATCCTTTCCATATTACATTTGCTTAAGAACTATAAAAGTTAGACTCTTAAAATTTTAAAAAGCTCTTTAAACTATTATTACAGCTAATACACAATTTAGATTTAAAAGTAATAGAACAACGAAAGATATTGGATTTACTGAAATACGAAAAAGGAAGTAAAAAGAAAAAGCTGCAAGTTCTTGAGACAGAATACGAGAAATTATTAATTGAAAGCACTAAAAGTGATCTGGTCAAGTCTAAGATCACTACAAGGGCTAGAAAGGTTTGTTTCATATATAGATACATTAAAATATTAGATGTTTCGTATTGAGAAAAGGCTGAAAATAAAGTTTTTAAATTATGACCAATAGGTAATTAAAAAAGTAAGAAATGTAATACGAGAAAAGGCCAAAAATTAAGTATTTAAATTACAATTTAAATTATACAAAATGATAATCAACTTGTAAATTTTATTTAACGAACTTATTTTTTTAATTTTCGTAAAAAAAAATTGGTTACATAACAGTAATCCTCAAAATAAATAGCATAGGAATAGTAAGTAATAAGTACCTCAACATTATAATTATTTTTCAGAATGTATCTCATCTAGAAAATGAAATTCACAAAGTCCTTATACAGTGGACTGAAGCTGAATTAGTAAAGAAAAAATATTTTTCTATCAGGTAGATTTAAACAAATATTTAAAAAATTATATTTATAATAATCTAATAATAATTCAATAAATGTACATAATGCATTTTTTTCCAGGCAAGCTCTGCTCGAAGATTCAGTAAAATTTGAAAGTTCACTCAGCCGCATTGAGGAGCTACTGAAAAAACAAAATGAAGAAATTAAAAAACTAGAGGTAAAAAGCGACATGTAAAAATACGGTAGGTATACCTTCAGGCCCTTATCATAAAAAAATACAGCGACATGTTTTATACACGTCAAAAAGTATGACAAAGATATATAAAAACCATGTGTAACCGTGTGAAATTTTTTTATTGAAAAGGGCTAAAGGTTACAATTTTGTCACTTACCAAGTTTTGCAGTTTCACCATCGAAAAATTTTGTGTGAAAATAAATAAATAAATAAAATTATAAAGTAGGTACCTGCTATCTACGCAGTGAACTTAAGTTATGTTATTTGTCTTAACTCTTACCTAAACCTACCTACCTAAACTAAAATATTTTGCAAAAATATCTAAATAGGTAGGTACCTACTTTAATTTCAGTTTGCCGCTCCCTAAGCTGTTGAAATAAAAGAGAGCCATATTATTTGTTGTCATCAGCAATTATAGAAATACTGTGAAAATTTCAACTCACCTATAACGGTTTACGAGATTGCTCACTGATAGACAGACAGACGGGCAGAGGAACAGCGGAGGAGCATAAATAGGATCACGTTGGCATCCTTCTGGGACGAAACCCTGAAAAGTAATTTCACAGGTAGTCCGTGAAGAGGCAGCGGAGATGCGCGTGCGCGCGACGGCGGCCACGGCGGCGGAGGCGGCGCGCGCGCACGACGCGGAGCACGGGCGCGCGGCCGAGCGAGCCTTCTTCGCGCAGCGCTTCGACGAGCGCAGGCGCGAGCTGGAGAAGCTGGAGAAGAGGATCTTTCCACCACCAGGTCAAGATCATTCCTACTGACCTATTTCTTTCACATTTTGCATGATTTCAGAGATATTTGCTTTTTCTTCTTCACCATGCAAAAACTGGCCAAGTGCGATTCATGATTCTAGGTCAACGGGAAGTGCCATATAGGTTTTATTGACATTCACGATGGACGGACGGACGGACAGACAGACAGAGTGATCAAACAAAGTGATCCTATAAGGGATCCGTTTTTCCTTTTGAGGTACGGAACCCTATAAACCGATAGACATTCAGAGCTGGACGTAGGTAAGATACCTATCTCCAGCAGTGGATATATGGGCTTACTTATAGTTTTTGTTGATCCCACTAAAGGACAAGTCGTGTTCCTAATATTCTGTTTTATATTTAAAAATATCTCTTGCAGTTCGAACTGTGCGTCCAGAATCTGCAAGATCATCTGAAAGAGAACGGTCCCCAGAAGACCAATCCGCTACTGCTCAGATGGAAGACACTTTCCAGAGACTGATGAAGCTTACAGGTAAGCAGTACCTAATGAAAATAAACATAATTACACATAGCCTTGGGGCCTACGTGACCAAATCAAATAAAGAGATCCATACAAATTCGGCTGGACAGCGTTTGGCAAGCTTCGGGATGTCTCCTCGTTCAAAAATTTTCTGGACCAGAAGATAGGAAATAGTCCGTCCTGCCAGTAATGATATATAATATAGATCCTAGACATGGTCGCTAAGTGGCTATCGATCTCATAAGTCACTCAGTCAACGATGAAGAGAGTTATATGAGAACTTTATTTTTCCTTTTGTACCAACGACTTCCGCAAAGTAATGCATGCTTCTATCCATAATTCCAGGAGTAACAGACCCGGAAGAAGTATTCGACCGCTTCAGATCTCAGCGCGAGACGTTAAAGCGGTTGAACTATTTACAACAGACAACAGAGGAGGAGAAACTGCAGTTGGAACAAACGCAGACAACCTTGATGGCTGAGCTGGAGGGATACAAATTCGCTTCTGTTAGGGATAAGGATGAGTAAGGATGAACTTTTCATATTTCAGAACAGTTAGACAAAGGTAAAAAAAATTCAAAAAGCATATTATACAAGCATATTATAAAATCAAAGATTATGTAAATGATAAAAGAGCATGGATTTGACCTGCAAATTCGCTCCAGCAATGCGCGGGACTTCAATTGCTTTTATACCTACATGGCATAATATTGTACATATCAAATCTTTGAAAAGAGCAACCGCCGAGTTTCTTGCTGATTCTTCTCGGTAGGAAAGGCATTCCGAACCAGTGGTAGATGCTTTTGACGATTCAAAAGAACTTGTAAAAGTCTAATTGATTAAAAATAATTTGAATTTGATACTGTTTCTATCCCTCTGCTTATACAGAAACTTGAAAAAATTGGCAATAGATGACGATCTTCCTAGTGCAGTCAAGCTATGTATAAGTAGACCTTGCGGTACCAGATTCGGTTCCCGGCTGGTTCAATTTGAGAATTTATAATAATTTTTAAAATTGTACCTGAGTTAATAATATGATTGGGTAAAAGATGCGAGATAATATAAACATTATTATTACATGAATTGCAGGGGACAAGAAGAAATAGTAGAATTGAAAGCGAAAATAAAGGAAGAAGAAGAAAAACACAAGGAATTGCTAAAGAAGTACGAAGACCTTGAGAAGTTCCTTTTGGAGATCAAGAAATTGGTTTACGATCTATGCAAATTATTGGATGTAAGTACTCTTGGTCACTTTGTAACAGTTATTTAGCTACCTATTACTAAGCTTCCGCTGTCCACCCAGAGTCCGTCCATCAGTCTGTCTGAGAATTTCTATTGCAGCTATAGTTCGCGACAGCTCGAGATGGCAAGCGGTGTATGAGGCGCGGACGCCCCGCAGACACGTACGTCACCCGCGCTATCCCGCACCGGGTTAGCGCGGGGGCTGTGCGGGTGTACGGGGCGTCCCCACCCCGATCGCCATCTCGACCTGTCGCGTACTATACTAATAACAACAAATAACTAAAATTTCAAAATAATCGTCATGTACCTAAATTTAAAAAGAAAATTATATTTTTGGTAGGTACTCGCAGTTGAGCGGTTTTTTAAATTTTATTTCTAAGAATATTATAAAAGAGGAGATTGCTGCCGCTCGTGTCATGTTGCAGCAGCAGTTTTTGAGGATTTACAGAAAATTTGGCAGAATTTTAGAGGTCTGGTTTCACATGAACTAGGTATGATTTGCAATAGAAAATTATTATTACTGACAATTTTCAACCCTTTTGTGAAACAAGCTGTGATAGCCTCCTAATCGGAGATCGGGGGTTCGATCCCGGGCACGCACCACTAACTTTTCAGTTATGTGCCTTTTAAGCAATTAAATATCACTTGCTTTAACGGTGAAGGAAAACATCGTGAGGAAACCTGCATGCCTGAGAGTTCTCCATGTTCTCAAAGGTATGTGAAGTCTGCTAATCCGCATTGGGCCAGCGTGGCAGACTATGGCCTAAACCCTTCTCATTCTGAGAGGAGACCCGTACTCAGTAGTGGGGCGGAAACGGGTTGATCATGATGATGTGAAACTTTAATACTTAAAAATCAAATATTTTATATAGGTGGTTGGAGAACCACCGATGCCAGAATGGACGGCGGAAGCTCGCGACATTGGTGAAACGCTCTCAGTACTAACAGCACGGTACAACTCGGCCAGAAATCGCTGCACCGAACTTGCTCCCAAGCAGAAGGATTATGCCACTGTCGCTTCCAACGTAAGTGACACCCCTTTTCTCTGTTTCCTTCTTACGCAGTGTAAACAAGACAATCAGGAGAAAATTCTCGAGCTTTCCTAATCAACCCCAAGTGTAAATAATTACCTGTTGATTATTTTATCTTTCGGGTAAGCAAAGGGATATCTGAAGAGCTCTGAGTAATTTTTTTGCAATAAATTCAGTTGTTCTTGTTGACATTGCTGCTGATTTAGACTTAGGTACTGTTTTATTTAAGCACATATAGTACCATTACCATCTTGCCATTATATCTTTCTATCATCGAACCATAAGATATCGTAGGTTTCAACGCCATATGGTTGACTAGAATAGTCCTTATGCATTAAGCGCTTTGCTTCCTTGTCTCTGACTCGCATCTCTAAGATTTGGAAGGGCGTTCTGGCTTTCGTTTTCCAACAGTTGACTACTACCTGAACAGGTACCTTAGAAAACCAAGGTAATATAAAATATAATTACCAGGTACGGTACGCATCTTCTAGACAAGCTCGCTCCATCTTAAGTTGCGTCTACAAATAACATGAGATGTGATCGCACTAAGGTCTAGGTTATAAAAAAACACTAAAACCGTACAGGGCATCATAGGCAATGCCTCAAAGCACTATAAAACATCATGGTCTATGGAGACTATAATAGCTACTTGTTTCCGTATCCCCAACACAGACCACAAGCGGAGCGCCATCAGTCACAGGAGTGAGCAATCGCAGCCCCAGCACGCTGAAGGAATCTGAAAAGGCCCTGCCAACTTACAAAGAACTTGTCGCCAAGGAGCCCATCAGAGCTCCACGTAAGTGATGTACCGATTACTATTATCATAATTACGAATTTATAGGTCGACTAGAGGATGCCCGCGACTTCATCCGCGTGGATTTAGGTTTTTAAAGATCCCGTAGGAACTGTTTGATTTTCCGGGACAAAATGCCTGTGTCAATTACAGGAACGCAAGCTACCTCGGTACTAAATTTCATACAAATCGGTTAAGCGGATGGGTTTTTAGGAATCCCGTGGGAACGTTTTGATTTTCCGGGATAAAAAGTAGTCTATGTCCGTCCGCGGGATATAAGCTCCTGTACCAAATTTCGTCAGAATCGGTTAAACTGTTCGGCCCTGAAAAGGTAGCAGACAGACAGACAGACACACTTTCGCATTTATAATATTAGTATGGATACTTACAAAATCATTCTGATTCTAGCTTCCGACGAAGAAGACGACATACCATCCCGATGTTACCTGAAGCGTCAAGCGCAACTGATCGTCGACACCAAGTGCAGAAGAAAAGGGTTCCGTGCGCCTTACCCGAAGAAATAAATCTGCTTTGCTTTGCCTGAGGATGCTTGACAACAAACTAAACTATAAGGTTGAGATCGGCTGCGCACTTTGACTTTGCTCAAACTGTTTTAAGCGTTACAGTGTTACATCGCTGGCATAGATAAATCTATCTGGTTTTAGCTGTATTTAAGTCCGAGCAAAGTCAAGTGGTCAAAGTACAAACCCCTAAAAAAAAAAGAGACTAAAAAAAAACAATTTGCAGATGTTACATAGCAGCAAACTTACGTGATGCCGAACTATACCTAATAATTATTATTAAGTATGATAAATAAATCAGGACTTCGTCTGTGTTGATGTTAGCTGGTGGGCGTGCTCTGCCTTTTTGGAGTGTTTTTTTTTTGTTAAAACTGACTGGAAAGCGCTCTAAGAGGATACCGTGCGTATGTCGGCGAGCGCCGGCACAGACGGGATCCACACTTGTATAGTTTAACTAACTTGTTACAAATAACTACAAACTTGACATTGGCTAATCATTGTAAAGCCAGACCAGAGAGGAAAAAAAAAGTCAAGCCATTACATAAACTGTAGTCTAAGGTCATCATCATCTAGATCAATAAGTACTTAATATGTTGTGTTGTAAGGCTGTAAATTAATTAAACGTTTTATAAACTACCTACCCCAGTTTTTGTGTTAAATCTGTAGCTTAGTGAAAAATTACCGTAAAATATAGGTATGGTGCTTCGAGCCGGATTATCTATCAATGAGAACTTAATTATATTATGTAAAAAAATGACTTCTCATACGCCATTTTAATTTCGTGTGTCAAATATGATGTCAAAAGTACTATTTTAGTCCTTATTTTAAAGATGAACCGTAAATTTGACATGGCAGCTGACCCCATAGAGTTAAAATGACGCGTACGGACTATAAATAAACTTGATTTTTATATTATGACACAAAAAATGTCAATCAAACAAAGCCAAAACAAGTTTATAGATTTACAAGATATACAAAAATATCATACAATAGTTTACTTTTAGATGATTTTATTGTACAAACTCAAATTATAATCATGTTTTGCCCTCACAAGAATTCATATCTGCAGCTAATTTGCGCTGTAAACCCGCGCGTTATAAATAAGGCTGTTGATAGAGCTATGGAGAAGAAACACTTTGACCCTCGCACAGGTTCATGAGAAATACCTACCTATTATTTGTAGGAGAACCAGAGTAACAGGCAGCTCCACGGGTTGCGAAGCTGAAGTGACCAGGGAACATCGGTTTTTCGAACCTGAATGATTGACTGATTTGGGGTCCCAAAGTGCTAAAATTTCGACTTCGCACCGGAAAGTGTAGGAAGACCTCCCACGAGATGTTATAAAACAAATCACAGGAAGCCGCTGGATTCTGGATGTATTTTTGCATGAATATAACTTCGTCCATGTGGACTTAGGTTTTTAAAAATTACTTGAAATCTCTGATCTTCCGGGATAAAACCCGAAATAATAAACCTTCAATGGATTAAAAATAAACATCAAATGAACTCGATAGCATTCATTCAGTTTGACTGAGTTAGCGAATCATCCCGCAGGCTTTTAACTATACTTACTAAAGACCGATTCACACCAAGCACGTACACGTGACACGTGCGTAGTGACGCGCGTAAACCCCTAACACACCAGGTTACACATACGTCCACTTTTTACGCAAGCGGTGTGCCATGTTTCATACAGATCGATACATTACAACGCAATGGTACGCGCTAGGTCTACGCTTACGTAGTCTGTGTGAACGAGCTATTCCATGCAAAAAATCATGTCAATCCGTAGCAGCGTAATTGTTGAAGAGCAAATCAACAATCGCATTTTTAATATTAGTAAGATTAAGTAATCCTACTGTTAGTCTTTTTGCTCCAGAAACCCCAGCAGCTCAAATGTTAGAATCAATGCAACCGTCCCTTTACGCTCCCTGGGTGGACATAACACGAGCTCGGCTGGGCTTCGGACGGGTAGGGCTGAGGCTTATAAACAGAGACCTCCATTCACCCGACCATCTCGTGCAGTTGCAAGCTTTGCATAGCATCTGGGACCAGGTAAATAAAAAATAAAATAAAAATAAATAAAATAAATATACTTTTATTTGGGACTATATGCTAGGCGCAACCACAGTACATAGGATGGATATGGATAAAATATAAATATTAATTCTAATAAATTAAACTTGCCTAAAACTTAACTTACTGAGCTTTCCATACATTTACTGGGTACTTGCTCTTTACAAATCTTGTACTTCATATCCCCTAAAATGTTACTTGTTTCGGATAGTTTAGATTTCCTAAAATCTAAAGAAAGTATATTTCCAAGTAGGTTTTGTTTTGAAAAATCCCTCTTCCAGTCTTTTTGCCTTCTCGATATTCAACTTCCTTGCAAAGGAAGAAGTAAGCGACACCTTACAGACAAGCTGCCTTAGACCTACTACTAGTCTACTGGGTTAAACAATGTATAATGTGCTAAAGTAGCCAATGGTATGGATTGCCCGTTGCATTAGGTAGATACGTATGTAAGTGGGTACGAATAATAAACTTAATTCTTCCGCGAAGAATCTTAATGCTTCATTCGCAGATATTCAAACTAACATACCTAAATATTAGCTCCTTTAAAAGTTTGGTAACTCCCATTTAATTCTGTAACGCAAGTCTGTTTGTTCATTGCCATGCATTCGTGACTTTTATTTCGCAACCTTTTCAGGTGCAAATATCAGAAAATGCTATGTTCCTGATCAACCTTCACGTAGGCTATCGTCTCGTAGATTTGATGCTTGCCAGAGACCCAGTAATACGCGAGAAAGTATGTCTCATACTCACCATCCTCGCTACGTACCACCAAGGAAGACAACAGATCATGTCAAGGATCAAAATTATTGACAATCTTATGTGGCTTATCATGAGGGATCGAAAGGAAATAAGATATGCTGCTGCTAATACTTTGAAGACTTTATCAAGAGATCGATGCGCTAGTGAAATATTGCTGAAGTGCGAAAAGATAATTGAGAACTTGTTGAAAATGATCAAGAACGATTACACGGGTATCGTGCTATTGCATTTAAAAACTTTTGAAAATTTAACAGAATGGGATCCAGAGGGACCGTTAAAAGCCAACGCTTTTCAAATCATGCTGGAGCTTTTTTCTAATGAGGATCCGAGAATAGTTTGCGGTGCAATGGATTGTATGACACAGTTATTTAAACACCCTATAGGAAAGCAATTAGCAGATATTTACGACTTAACATTTAGATTACGATCTTTCATAGTATCCCCTTCAATAGAGGTAAGGATCAGTGCAGTTGGTTTAATGGAATTCACAACTTTGACTACGCGGTCGAAATGGCGGGCCAAAGAATGCTGTGAAGAACTTACCAAGCGTTTGGTTAATTTGTGCTATTCTACAACTAAACCAATGCTACAATTACGATGTATGCAGGTTCTAATAAACTTATGCGACTGTCCAGACATAAGACACCACATGAAAAGACATTGGGAAAAGAAAGTAAAGGCTATAACTATAAGAAATCACGAGCAATGGGACGGAACAACGGAAACGACGAGCTATGGTCTTGAAACTGGTCACAACTATAGAACTATGTGTATAGAAGGCGTTGAAACTATTAAAAATGATTACGGTGATAATGCTGATGTGATCAACGTGCATAGTTACTTGAGAAAAATCCACGAAGTCAAGGCACGTTTGTTGTACGCTATCAATTGGAAGTCTTTCAAAGATTAGGACGAGATAGATAACAGCGCATCTAATTTTCCATACTAATATTATAAATGCGAAAGTGTCTGTCTGTCTGCTAACTTTTCACGGCCCGTCTGTTCAACCGATTTTAACGAAATTTGGTACAGGAATTACACCCCGGGGTATGACATAGGTTACTATTTATCCCGGAAAATCAGAGTTCCCACGGGAATTTAAAAAAAAACCTCAATCCACGCGGGCAAAGCCGCGGGCGTCATCTAGTCAAGGAGTGCAATCTGAATACGAGGCGTATATTATACAGAATATATATTATATATTATATTATACGGCAAATTGTACAGAAACAAATTTCAGTAAATTATTATAGTCCTGCGCAAATCGTCATGTTGCAACTTCAGATTGGACTGCTTGATTTGCGATCAGTGTAATTCGGTTGTACACCATCTGTTAACTAAATTGACACGTAAAAGGTATTGTGTTATTTCTATCTTAATGCTCCCTGTGGAAAAGGATAGCACTAGATTTAGATCTGTCAATTTAGTTTAGAGATTGTATATCAGTCATAATAAACTTTAATTCTTGACCTATTAATTTTTTTTTTTTCAAATTACTAGTAAAATCCTTACTACCTATTCGTTTTCTATTCTGATTATATGAGATAGTAAATAAAACGAATAAAATAAAAGTTTGAGCATTTATTGATAAAGTGAATCTATGAAACAATATTTTGAGTAACATTTGGTATTTTAATACATTACATTTTTGTGCCTTTGTTGGCAAACTTAGAGCTACCTACGTAATAAGTATAAGCTACAAATTCAGTCCTTTAGATTACACGTTATCGCAAGGGTAACTAACTATCATTTGCCTACTATTATTTCATACACATTAAGGTGCCCACGCACTTGAACTGAACTGCAGCTGAACTGCGCGTCGCGGCAGCGCCCCGCACGATATTCTCTCCAGACGCGACGCGCGGCAGTGACGCGCTACGCGATACGCCCGTCGCGGCTGGAGAGAATATCGTTCAGTTCAAGTGCGTGGGCATCTTAAGTCTCTCTAAAAAATCCCAACCGGGATTTTCGCAATTTTATTTGAAGCATATTATTTTGAAACGAAGCTTCTTAATTAATCACAAAAACTGAAACAAACAAACGGCTATGAAACTACCTTATTTGGGCACAGAATATTGTTGTCAATAATAAGTGAGCGAGACAAGAGATCGCTAGCTGCCTGTTTCATTGTCTAACTCTGTCGTTTGTCCATATAATATGATACATGTGAGTGAGCGAGATGAATATTTCAACATACACCACTAATTTTTAATTAGATGCTTACCATTTAAAATAATCAAATTTGATGCTTAATTACTTTTGTGCAGTTTCAAAAAAAATTAATCCAAAAACTTCTTATATAAAAAATTGGTCAAAATAGTATTGCTAGCGTTTATGTGACGCGCGGCAACGCTATGACATTTCGTTATCCTAAGCGTAAAACTTGTGTGTGTGTGAACATTTATTCATATTTTCATAAAACATACTTTAATAACTTTGTTAGATCTTTCCTGTATTCGCCCTTAAATTTTCAATGGTTTTTTAAAAAATGTATTTATAGACTAGCGCTTGAGTGCAATAATTAGACCTACTGACAAGTTATGATGCAGTCTAAGATGGAGCGCGCTTCCCTAGAAGATGCTTATTCACTTTTGACTTAAAGGTACCCACATTAAAAGAAGAGGGGAAAATTGATGCCAGAAGGGCGGTCCATATCCTAGCGGTTCGGATTAGAAACATGGTAATTAAAAAAAATTATCAAATCGGTCTAGGGGTCTTTGAGTAATCGGGGAACATACATTTAAAAAAAAGGTTCCGACGAATTGAGAACCTCCTCCTTATTTGGAAGTCGGTTAAAAAGTAGTGGTGTACAATAGTAAGAAGCTTCGTTTCTGTCGAGAGTCACGACTTTTTTTCTCTTAATACATTTTATATAATACTCATACGTTTTTCAAATTAGCTGCGTTAAAATCAGCACTAGAATTTTTTACTATGTCTAAGTACATCATTTAAATACAAAATACACAAAGTAAGTACACATATTATACCTAGTTTTATAGGAATGCAATAATATGGCACTAATCATCGGCTACAATTTAGTTTTCATTTAATTAACTATTACAAAATTAAGTATTGTCAATACAATACAAATCAAATTAAATCTACGCGTATAAAAGCTACCTATATACAGCATTTTTTTTAATTCAGTATTCTTTGGAATATTGTAAGTAATTTTTCTAATTAATTATCATGCCTCATTAAACAATTTTGATTAAATTAGGCCGGAAATATACTAGCGTGTCGTGTAGTGACGTAGCGCATCAGAAGAATATCGTGTCGTGTCCTGACGTCTTGTGTCGTATCTCTCTCTAACCATTATAAATGTATGAAATCGATATACTATTGATGCGTCAACAACACAACACGCTAAGTATATTTCCGGTTTTAACCGCGTTTTATGATTGCTATTCCAGAATTAAGTTTCGTGTTCATGAAAACTTTTGAAGATCCAAAAGTCTAAGTGTGCGTTCATTTACCGTACCACAATTCAGTTTAGTGATTTATTACATAAAGCTACCTAATTCGATACTAATATTATTTGAACATAATATTTTATACCTAGTTAAGGTTAACGAGATTATTTACTCAAAAATTTGAGTAAAGACAACGCCATGAACATCTATGTTCCACTAGTAGCCATTTTCTCTTTTTCATTGACAAGTGTAAATTAAAAATTTATAACACCCCCGACGATCCAAAGTATTTGAGTTTTCCAAAACATCATTTTCAAATAAATAATTATGTATTTAGGCAACGTCCAGCTTGACATTTGTCAATTGACATAATATTAAGAACCTAACGGTTATCTAACCTTCTTTTCAACAAGAAAACTAGAAAAGAGCTGATAACTCTTAAACGGCTGAACCAATTTTTTTGGATTATAGCTAAGAACACTCTCGATCAAGCCACCTTTCAAACAAAAAAAACTAAATTAAAATCGGTTCATTCGTTTAGGCGCTACGATGCCACAGACAGATACACAGATACACAGATACACACGTCAAACTTATAACACCCCTCTTTTTGGGTCGGGGGTTAAAAATAGACGTCCATTGACTTACTTCTACACCAGCGAGATACAATAACGTTAAAAAAGTGTCCCATACAAACAAGTGCTCAATCCATGATATTATAATATGAAAAAAATTAGATACGTTAAATAACGTCCTATTAACAAAAGTAATGACGTACTAATTTTTATTTAGATAAGATTTGAAAGCCCGTATGCACACCGATCTATTCGAATTCGATTCGAACCCGAGAAAAATCGATTTGTTAGTACGACGGTTATTTCGTAACATATATTCATAGTATTGGATAGATCGGTGTACTGTACATGGGTTTTCAAATCTTAGACATATAAAATTACATAGGATTCTTAAGAATATCATATAGACAATTTGCTGCTAGTAGATCAAAATCGAGGCACCGAAATAAGCTGATCTTAGTAAGTTTAAGGGTAATGTCTAAACTAAATTTAGAGTATCTGCATCTTTTTCTTTTTTATATTGCTAAAAAAGGACGGAAAATGAATTATAAATTTAAAACTCTAAATGTCAGTGCACTCTACAAATTTAAACAATAGGGGTACAACTGGCACCTAAAGTCACGAGGTTTGACAAGTTTTAAAAATCAGGTTTGTCTGTCCTTTTCTCATTACATTGGTAAAAAAAAGATGCCTACTTAAACTACAAAACAGATCTCGGTCTAGTCACTGTCCTCAGCGTCCCCTCGTACGTATTTATATAACGCCTTGCACAGATCGTGCATGGTCGGGTCTCATCTGCCCCCGCCACGCTTGTTCAAGGGGTCGTACACCTCCGCTTCAGAGTCGGGCTCTTCCTCTGACAGCGATAGGGAACCTCCCACGCGCCGTGTACGAAGCCCCTCCTGAAAATTGTAAAAAAATCCAAATTAAAAAAAAAAACATGAAAGGCAGTGAAGGTTAGAACGTGATTCATGGTATCTGTAGTGCGCGACATGTTGAGATGGCAACCGGGGTGACGTCCCGCACACCAACACATCACCACAGCTAAGCCCCTGCGGGTGAGCGCGGGTGTGCGGTCCCCCCCCGCTTCATACCCCGATTGGCATCTCAACCTGTCGCGTACTATACATGGTAGCAAGCAGTAAAATGTTATTAACGCCCTTAGCACACCAACGCTTTGGCACGCGGTATTGAAACGATTAAAGCTTTTATACAGTGCTTAGTGTGAGATTTTATTATCTCACCAACGTTGATAATATTCTAGTAGACACTTCAGCGTTTAAGTAAAATGAAATTTAACTGCCTTGTTTTAAGACTCAAGTTTGTCCATATATCTACAGCCAACGCTCCGAGCAGACACATAACGAAACTTAAATCGATGGTACTGAATTTTTTACTTTAAATCAAAGACCATTAGGTCCGTATTAATTTGACGTTGGTTTGTTTAATTCTATCGACGTCGATGAGATATAAGATCTCATATAAAGTACACAGAGTATTGACTTACCTAGTTCCGTGTTAAGTCAAAAATTCAGTAAGTACCACCGATAATTTGCCAGATTTCCACAGTCTGTACAAGTATGGACGTATTGAAGCTTTAAAACAAACCAGCCAAGGTTCATTTCACTTTAACTTTGAAGCGTGTTTCGACGCTCGAATTCTATCAACGCTGGTGGTATAAAATCTTATACTTACCCTACTGATGGCTTAAAGGCATACCGCGTGCGAATGCGTAGATGTACAAAAAGTGTAAATTATATGTTACGAAATTGTAAAGCGGCCATGTCACCTCAATGTTAAGGTTTAAAAGGCAAGTCGATCTATGTAAAAAAAACGATAAATGTGACTAGAAATCTAATAATTCATTAAGCTTTGCCTATCGAAATTAAAATTAAGCGCCTTTGGACGATGATAGCTAAAAAGAAATCATCCAGCTGACATCTATGAATTCTTGTGTCAAAGGGCGCAAGTCAAAAACAGTTTCTTGGACTGAAGAAGTATGAATAAGGTGGTGGTAATAAAAGAACCAACTCCAGTATTTAAAACTATACATTAATTAGCCCTGTGTACTGAGTGTTAATTTTTTACTCAACACCCCTAACCAACAAATTCCGAAACACGGAATATAAACGGGTCATGGGAAAACCAGGGTTTTTGACATTTTTCGTTGTTCTCGAAAAGCAATGCAGTCCGAATGAATATACTCATCACTATCATCATCATTATAAACCGATGGTCGTCCACTGCTGGGCATAGGTCTCTTGTAGGGACTTCCATTCCATTCTATAAATTATTTATTGCCGCGCAGTGACAAAAACCCTTGTTCCCATGAGCGCTTTTTTTTCTCTTTCGTCTGGCTTTACAAAGATTAGCCAATGTCAAGTTTGTAGTTATTTACAAGTAAGGGAAACTATATAAGTATGGACTTCGTCTGTGCCGGCACTCGCCGACACACGCGCAGCGCCCGTTTAGAGAGCTTCCCAATCAGTTCCACCACCAAGAAACACCAGTGCAACACAAAAACCGGCCACTTTTAACAAAAAAAACACTCCAAAAAGGCACCGCACGCGCGCCAGCAAACGCCAACCCAGACAAAGTCATCCCCATGAGCCCCTTATATTAGAAGAAAACGCAAACTATGTCTTTAAGTTTACAAAAAACGAACACTCATTCTGAGATCTATAGACCGTACTTTAACTTTGCTCAGAATTAAGCTTCAGTTAAAACGAGACAGATTTATGCCAGCGATATAGCGCTGTCTCGCTTTAACAGTGCCTTAAGTCTGAGCAAAGTCAAAGTGCACTCCATAGACCTCAGACTCAGGGTATTGGTGTATAGGTGCAATTTGTACTAAGAGTAAGCGAGATAAATAGAGTTAAATTTATTATCCCCGTTAGTACAGCTGAAATAATTGCAAAGTGAATAGATAGATAGAACGAAATTTCCGACAGTAAAATACTCCCGAAAATATGCGATTCTTAGCTAAGCTGCGATGTCCTCTAGCAATGTAATAGTCAAATCAAGAAGTTTTGCGGTACATTAAGCACGACCTAAGAAGCTAAATCTTTGTAGTGCGATCCCATAGCCCTGCTACTTTAAGTGTATGTGTAACTTGTAATTATAATTACTTGAGATATTGTTACATCTATCCTCTCTATAACAACCGATCGAATAACCCTATTCGAAACCGAAAATTAGACAAATAAAACTGAATCCTCATCTAGTCAGATATATCTTCACAAAGCTGAAGCGACGCGAGCCGCATTTTTTCTGTAATTTTACAAAGTTTAATGAATTTTCTCACCGCTAAGGCTGAGATCTATAGAGCGCATTTAGACATTGCTCAGATTTAAGACACTGTTAAAATGAGACAGCGTTATACCGCTGGCATAAATCTGTCTCGTTTTAACTGAAACTTAAGTCTAAGCAAAGTCAAAGTGCGCTCTATAGATCTTAACTTAAGAGCTATGGATTAAAAAGAAAATAACGCACGTCAACACTTATCCGACATTCTGGGGAGTTATTCGCTACACTACCACTAACTAATCTGTCCAGGTAACAGCGTAGTTAACTTAGAAACCTGAATCCAGGTGGACAAAGTCGCGGGCATCAGCTAGTGCTTCATAACTACAAGTTACACGTAATATCACCCAGAAGCGCTCAAGTGCACCCGCGAAACCAACGAAGAGCAGCAATAAATAGATGGAACAAAAAGTCTAAAACCCAAACTAATGTGCCTCGAGCAGCTCAATAAGTGCGCACCAGTTCCGTGTCGCTGATCCACGCCGCGCCGTCCTCTACGCTTGACGACATCTACAGTATAAAACACCCAGTCGCTTAGTTGTTTCACACTCTAATCTAATCTTAGGCTGAGATCTATAGACCGCACTTTGAATCTGCTCCGACTTAGACACTGTTAAAACGAGACAGCGTTATGCCGCTGGCTGTCTCATTTTAACTGAACCCAGGGTTCTCTCCGTCACTCCATACAATCGTAGTCCCAATTTCATTTGAATAGTAAGCAACCCAAGTCCATGAAATTTTGCAGACATATTCTAGAAACTAATATCTGTGCCTGTGGTGTTTTAGATTTTTCTAAAAATATGTAGTTTTAAAATTACAGGGGCTCAAAGATTTGTATGTGAATTTTTAAGACCGCGTAACTTTGAAACCGAATATTGTAACGGAAATCTGGAAAACCACAGGCATAGATATTAGTTCCCGGAACGTTTCTAAAAAATGTATTGAGTATGATTGGTTAGTATTCCAATGAGAGACGAACTACGTTTGTATGGAGCGAGTGACGGAGAGACTCCTCTTAAACAAACAGAAACAAAGTCAAAGCGCGCTGTATAGATTTCAACCTTATAGTACTAAAAAACTGAAGCGAAGCTTCTTAGCGGACCTTTTGGGACGTGTATGGGGTCTTAACTACCAAAAAAAAAAAATTAATTAAATTAATTGGTTAACTAATTTATAATAATTTATAATTTTTTGATTATAGTAATTAAATATAATATATTAGATTTGAGTAGTAATTAAAATGACAGTTATTGTACTTATTTTAACAATTACAAATCAAAAATAATACTTTTCTTATGAAATCAGTTACATAACTTAGGCGAGCAGGGGACAAATTTCAAATAAATTCCTGGGAAAGCAAAAGTTGAATTATATTTTGCGTAGGTATGAATGTGAATGTTTAATGAAACCGGTCAGATGCAGGCCCAGGTAAAAATAGTAAAAAATCACTGAAGATTTTGTTAGTATACAAAAACCTACAAGTTAGTTACATATCGAAACAGATAAAACTTGAAATGCCGAGTGACAGTAATTTATCATTTAATTACTTACTAGTGATAATTTCATTTTTCACTTTTTAGTTTATATGTTCACCGATAAGCGACTGATTATTTACTGGGTATTCCAGTTTTCATTAAACCCATACCCCTTTGGTTTCTACCCGGCATCGTACTGGAACGCTAAATCACTTGGCGGCACGGCTTCTCTCTTAGTAATTGGTTTATTTATACTTTATGTAGTAAACCGATGGTTTTCTTACAATTTAGTGCTCGGCGATATTTTTGCCGGAGTGATAATGACAAGTTTGTATTTATCTGAGACTAGCTGACGCCCGCGACTTCGTCCACGTGAGTTTCCCGTGGGAACTCTTTGATTTTCTGGGATGAAAAGTAGCCTATGTGCTGATCCAAGATATTATCTATCTTCATTTCGAATTTCAGCCAAATCCGTCCAGTGGTTTTTGCGTGAAGGAGTAACAAACATACACACAAACTTTCGCCTTTATAATAGTGTGATGTTATGTGAGGAAGTCAAAACAGCAATAGCCTACCTCCATTATGCCCCCACTGGGCTCGGACGCGTAGCCCTCAAAGTGCCTCTGGTCTTCGTCGTAGTCGGACGATGAAGGCGATTCGTTCTCTACGTCGCGCGCGGTACGTACCGAACACACCATTTGTGCTAGGTCCGTGAATGTGTAGCTGGAAGGAAGTAAAAGAGACCAAAATATTATAAATCTAAATGACTTTGGACTTCGTCTGTGATGGCGTTTGCTGGCGCGCGTGCTGTGCTTGTTTGGAGTGTTTTTTTTTTTGTTAAGAGTGGCTGGTTTTTGTGTTAGTTGGTGTTTTTTGGTGGTGGAACTGACTGGGAAGCGCTCTAAAGGGGCGCCGCGCGTATGTCGGCGGGCGCCGGCGCAGACGGAGTCCATACTTGTATAAATTCAATAACTTGAAAATATCACAAACTTGACATTGGCTAATCAGAGTAAAGCCAGATTTAAAGAAAAAAAAAAATGACTAACGACTAGTTCAAGTGATTAGTCGGAGTATAGCCGACTAGATTCAAACCCTTCCTGGGTATTTTTCAAAGGGTCTCGAAAGGAAATCGAATGTCACTGCGAGCCGCACGGGCTGCAACCTACTTACTTCCGTCAGAAAAGGACAGAATATGGTAAAGAGTTCTTACTCAGTTATAGCGGGTTGCGCATCGTGTTTGCGCTCCGCCGCCGCTGCCCCGCTCACTCCCCCGCCGCCGCCTCGCCTCTGTCCCTCGAAGTATGCGGAACCGTGTCTATAGCCCACTTCACGGATCTCGTCGAAGGAACCAAACTGAAGAGTTTTGTACGAGTCTATCGGCGGTCTGATGTATTCGCAGTAGTCTGACGACTTTACCTCCTGAAATACATTATAAATATTATAAACACGAAAGTTTGTATGTATGTATGGATGGATGTTTGTTACTCTTTCACGCAAAAACTACAGGACGGATTTGGCTGAAATTTGGAATGAAGATAGATTATACCCTGGATTAACACATAGGTTACTGTTCATCCCGGAAAATCAATGAGTTCCCACGGGATTTTTAAAAACCAATATCCACGGGAACGAAGTCGCGGGCATCAGCTAGTACATTATAAACTGTACATCTAAATAAGTTAATATGAAATTCAAATACTAACAGACCAGTATGACTTGTCCCATTAATTTCACTCACAATGTTGGTAACACGAGTTATGGGCAAGTTGTGAGTGAAGTTAACAGGTGTCAATGTGCGTGACATTTGAATTGAAAACGAATCTGTTTATACAGAATTTACCTACTTATTATTCTAATCTAACCATTTTTTCTACCAATCAACTATCTACTTTCATTGTAAAAAAAATTAAGTAGTGTCTACGATCGTCAGATCTTACTGGCTGCCAGATTTTCTTTACGCACTTTCACTGAGAATGAAAGAAGGCAGAACTAAAATAATATCACAGGAATTTGTTAAGGTGGAAGCGACAAGCCTGCCCGTGAAATTCAAATTTAATTTGGTTTTTCGCAATTTGTAAACTAATACGACAACGTAGGCTTAAGGTATTTTAATTGCGACAGTGGCAGTATCATCCTCACAGGTTTATATAAAAATCTTTACTTGAAAGGGTCCAGTTTAAGACAGTAATTCTAGTATCAACTAATTTGTGAGAACAGTCGAAACTAGAATTGATTTCACGGGCAGGCCCGTCTCATGCCCCTTAAAGAAAAACAATTTACCTCCAACTGTCGATTACAAGACACATACGCAAGTCTGCTTTGGATATCGGGAAGATTTGGCACCTTGACTGGAGTTGTGAATGGGTTCCACCTGTAAACAATTTAACCAAAAAACTCAACTACAAGGATACATCCAAAATCAAAAAAAAAAAATTCAAGGAAAAGCCAATTTTCAACTGTGACACTATACTCTATACCCCTGACCTAAGGGGGTAAAATGGGGCTTGAAAGTGTAGTCCACGCAGACGAATTTAGTTTAAGCATAAAATAATAGTCATGGGTATTTCCGTACCGTTTCCATAGTAACCACCAGCCAGACAAATCGTCTCCATAATTAGTGAGATCGGTATCGTCTTGCGAACCAACGTCGATGGCCAAGATGTGCTTAGCTCCAAGAGACCGCATCACGTCAGCTGAAAAAATAAAATATAGATTGGAACACAAAATCCCAAAATCTTTAAGAGTTTTAACTATGTTACTATTATAAACAGGTGTTTAATAACAAATCAGTAATAAAGTTATAGAAGGGATTGTAATTTAGAATTAGAATTTGGTCAACCCAGAATAACGTTATACACCAAGGAAGTTTGTTACAAAACAGTTTAGCTTCAATTTAAAGTCTCTTCGCGACTCTTTTTTTGAGGATTTCTCTGAAACTGTACCTACCTACTCTGTCTTATATGGGCTAAAATTCCTTTTCTCACTTTTATGGGCTACATTCTCGGTGCCAATTCCACTTTTGGCAATTGATGTTCCAATCCCGAACTTTCGTAAAGAAGCTTTGCTTGAAATCTTAATTATCATAATATTTGGGATTAAAAGTAGGTGCCACAAAAGATAGCTTTCTAACCTAGCAATGCGCAGGAAAGCATTATTACTCATATACATGACAATTCGTGAATTATTTTCAATACTTTAGGAAAGAGCAACCGCCGAGTTTCTTGCTGGATTTCTCGGTAGACAATTCCAATGACTTGTGAAAATTTATTTGAATTAAAGAAACAATTTCTATTTATCTGATTAGGCTCCTGCGGTAGTGGAGCGGTGCGGTAGGGATGACTGAAAAAGAATAGCCGGCTGAGTTTGTTGTGGGCTTTTCACAGATCTGGGCGCGTTTGGAACCCTCATAGCTTTAGTTTTACATTTACATAATTAATTATGCGTCATACCTGCACACACATAATACAGGGTGTAACCAGAACGCTAGCAAAAACGAAGACAAGTGATAAGTACCTTACTGATGGTTACTGATAATACCACAAAAAACACGAAAAAAATAAATTAAAAAATCCTATATTTTTGTAAGTTAACAAATAAAACATCTGACTGACGCTAGAGGTCAACAACCGTTGCGTAAGTAGGCCACTCGGAGTCAATGCCGAGTCGTAGGTGGGACATTGACTCTAATTTTGCAGGCTATACATTACAGGTTTGAAAAATACGGAATCAGTAAAACTACAAAATAAGGCAACTTCTTTATTAAGGTTATTGGCATAGGATTGTTTTAGCTTGCGTTCTGGTTACTGAACCAGTCCTGTATAAACAGTCAGTTCACCAACCTGGCACGTTGTTCACGTAGCAGCCATCCAGCAGTAGGTGTCCGTCCCCAGGATCGCAGATGGGCGGGAAGATGCCGGCTATGCTCATGGACGCGCGGCAGTACCGCCAGAGCATGCCTACCGTTCACACTACTATACTCTATCCACGGGGAGGAGTTTGTATAGGGCCTCTCTCTGTTACGTAATCCCATACAAATGACAAAGACAAAAAACATTTTGAATGGCCAACCAATCACGAACATGTTTTCAAAAAACATTCGAAATTCAAATCAAAAACGTTTGAAATTCAATTCGATTATTTGGTGGCTCAAAATGGTTTACGCCCACTGAGTTTTTGTCCTTGTCATTTCTATGGGATTACGTAACAGAGAGAGCCCTGTACTAACTTTCTGCATGGATATAGTACTATTTGTCTGGACAACTTATATTGAAGTAAAACTACTAAAACTATTTTTCGGACGGAAGTAATGTTTTTTTTAAAGAATATTAGCCATGTTCACCGTGACTAATATTCCCCTTTCCCCTCCAACTATGAATGATCAAACTGAGGCCCTGATAAATAGATCTGGAGTTCATAATACATACGTGAAAATCGCGCCTAGCCAGGAATTTTGTATCAGAAACCGTAATGGCGTTCTATTTTTTTCAGAAATAAAAGGATATTGACCAAAATCTACAATGTCACAAAATTTGCATGTATTGTCCATGTCCTATTTGTCCTATTGTCCAGACAAATCCCAGTGTTGTCATTACTTACCTTTCTTGTAAAACTGCCAACTGAGTGTAAATATCGACTGCGACAAAATTCGCAATTCTAACCTCTGTATTTTTAAAAGACTAACATCGCTAAGCTACATGGATTGCGTACCGGAAAAGTAATGTTGTTTTAGTGTTTAACAGAAAGATCGGTGCGTAAGTAAAATGT
Source organism: Maniola jurtina (assembly GCF_905333055.1). Lineage (NCBI taxonomy): Eukaryota > Metazoa > Arthropoda > Insecta > Lepidoptera > Nymphalidae > Maniola > Maniola jurtina. The sequence continues at coordinate 12,181,430 of NC_060032.1, forward strand.
GACGAAAATAGTACAGATTGTTAGAAATGGTGCAAGAGGATAGCTCTGATCTAGGACTTAGTAACAATGTAAATATTTACACTCAGCCTAATACGGATATACGAATAGAATTTTTCAATATGCACGAACCGCTGCGATTGGCTGGTGTTCATTGACGCACACCTGTGATTGGTTGTTTTACGACGCACGTGACAAACGGTGCGCTGTGATTGGTTTACCTGGGAGGTTGTTGACATAGCCGCCGTCCAAAAGGAGGTGGCCGTCTACGGGGTCGCAGAGGGGGGGCATGTACCCGCTCAAAGACATCGAGGCGCGAATGTACCGCCATAGAGAACCTGCGACGCGCGCATGTTAGTTAGACATCACGAATTTTTTAATAAAGATAATTAAATCCAATTAATGCCTCCATTTCGTATTTTTGAAAAACAAAATCCGGGACCATGAAAATTTTTCTTTTAAACTTAATAAATATTTTGGACAGCTCAATATCTGTTGAGAAAATCTTAAAAATTAACATCAGTAATAAAAGAGATTGTAGGCGAAACCGTGAAATTTTTAGTAACTAGTATATCCCATTGTAAAATTTCTGAAACCGTATCCCGTGCAAATATTACAAAAAAAAAAAAACAGTGAAAACCCAATCCAAAAAAATTTTTGTAGGCACGCTTATAATAGTTATATCGAAACACAATCCATGGAAAGGAAATGAGTTCAGGAAAACAGTAAGCAAACACGGCTAGATAATAAAAAACGTGTTAACATGGTGAAAATAAATAGTTGTACCAGATTTTCAACAAAGATTTGTAAACAAGTGCTGCAATTAATTAGTTAAATTCCAAATCCCATCTGTCTAGGATTAGTCTGGTTTATTTAACTGTAAGCATTTAAGAGAAGATTAAGATTCTGTGAATATTTTGAGAACTGCAATTCTGAAAATAAGAAAGAATATGCAAGTCTTAAGTTATAATATATGTATTTATTTATATTTAATTTATTTATATATAAATAATATGCGGCTTTGTTACAGATATCAGATTAAAGTAATATATATCACCAAAGCACCACATTGCTTATGATATGTGCGGTATAGTCTAATGATAATGATAATATTTGATGCCATAACTATTATCACTTGACCATGCTGGAATAAATGCAGATTGATGATTACATTTTTTATTCACAACCGTTAAACCGATTGTAGGTACACTGTACAAATCCTATAGAATTTGAAGTATTTAAACTTTTCCATTATGAATAACTTTTCAATCCCCGTATTTATCTTTATTCTCCTTTAATTCTTTTATTCGAGAAACTTTTTTTCTTTGATCCCTAAGTATATTGTTTTTAAATCAAAACAATCTAATCTTATAATGCAATGACATTATACCATAATGTTACTTATTACATGGCGTATATAATTCGTGCTCGGTGATGAGTAAGACAAAAGATTAAAAACGCACCAGAGTAGAAGAGATAGCGGTCTATAAACGTGACCCATAAGTATTGTAGTTTTAAATGTTCACATTAGATACGTGAATAACGTATCTACTTCTTTTTTACCCGACTGCGGCAAAGCCGAAAGGAAGGGTTATGATTTTAGCAGTCTTTACATATATATTATCATTGGTATAACGCAACGAAGAGTTACATTGCAAAAGTTCGTATTTTGTTAACCTATAAATTCATGAAACAGAAAAACACACAGTGCAAGAAATATTTCACAATAATGATAAATGATGGCATGCGGAAGACTTGTCAATCGACATACATAACGTCTACACTACAACGATCGAACTAAGAGGGTACTACAGTGATGAAGAAGAGAAAATAAGGGTTTCAGGAAATAAAAAGAGAACCACACTCATGCATATACATGAAGGCAGATGAGAGTATGTTATGATAGGAATGGTCAATGAGAAAATACAACATTTATGAAATCACATACAACCCGACATTGGAAACGCACCGGATCAAGTTAAAAATAATCGTTAAAATAAATATACTCCCAAAATCTTTAAGCGTTATTCTGTAAACCAATCACAAACGCTCGTTTTTTTTTTTAAATTACTAAGTAAGTAATGACAACATAAAGCAAATGTCGGATTCGTATTAGAGGGAAGAATTTCGATAGTTTTTTTTTAATTGAGTATATAAATAGTACGAAATTATATAAAATATACGACACGAATACTTCACACAATTTACACTTAGACATACGTACACATAAATGCAAGTGAGTGTGGTTATGGGAGGTAAAAAAAATCACTGTAGCGGAATCAAAATAGCGGTTACCTAACGTTTAAAAAACTTAGTGGGAGGGGAATATCATTTAAAAAGCTATCTTCAGACGTTCTGACTTGTCGGTCGCCGGCGTGTTTGGTTGGCATTGCATCCGACTGACATTGTGGCTAGTTCTGTTATACATTAAATCTTAAACTTAACTAAAATGACAGATCTTAATGTATTCGTATCCCTTTTATAATGCTCACTGCAGAAAAGGATAGCAATAGATTTAGACCTGTCAAAGGCAATACTCTGAAGATAGCTAAAAGAGACTAACTTGTTATCTTATCTGGTTTTCCCCGTATCGAAATGCTGTCACCACCACCATAGATATCGACAATCGTATGATGGCATGACAATTCCGCAGACATAAACAAAAAAAAACATTGTGATATTGCAAAAACTGAAAACATAGTTTCGTGTACCTTTCAAGTCTGGTCTGCAGACTTACAGGAGACGTTTCATGCTAGGCCAGAACATTTACAACTAATTTCAATTCATAACTAGCCGATGCCTAAGACTTCGCCCGCGTGGATTAAGGTATTTCGAAATCCCGTGGGAACTCTTTGATTTTCCGGGATAAAAAGTAGCCTATGTGTTAATCCAGGATATTATCTATCTCCATTCCAAAATTCAGCCAAATCCGTCGAGTGGTTTTTTGCGTGAACGAGTAACAAACATACACACACACACACACACACACACACACACACACACACACACACACACACACACACACACACACACACACACAAACTTTCGCCTTTAAATATTAGTGGGAAGTGTGATAAAGTTACTGATTTTTCTATCTTTGAATATCGCTATTTTGTGTTGCCATAAAAAAATGTCAGCTTTTGTTTCTTTGAGAAAAAATGTAATTGCTTCCAAAAGACTCGCACCCCAAAATCTAGTTCAGAAGTGGGATCCGAACTCTCAGAAACTACACTAGTATAATCCAAACTTTGATACTAATACTATAAATGCGAAAGTGTCTACCTCCGATTTTTTAACAGGCTATCCCTGTATTTTTTTACAAGGATAACATGCAATGAAAGGTCATAGGATACTTTTTATCCTGAAAAATCAAAGGATTTTTAAAAACCGAAATCCACGCAGACGAAATTGCGGACATCATCTAATACCTAATAAAATGTTATCAGTATAAGATAAAGCAATTTTGAAAAATTTTATGCTTCAATAATTTGTATTACATTTTTATTTCTTTCAACACCGAGCATTAAAACTAAGAATGGGAAATATAAAAAACAGTCTTATATTTCAATTTCTTATCTTTTATATATCTTTATCTTTTATAGTAGCTATCTTTTATAGTGTAAAATGGGCTGGCTCTATACATTTTGAAACGTCTCCTTTGCACAAAAACATATAAGCAACAACTGTATGACATGCAACAAAACAATAACACAATAAAATGTAATAGTATATTTCGTTCTTGTCCAAAAATGTTTCGACCATAATATGACCAGTATTTTCGTATGTACCATGGTACCAGTGTCGAATGACCAAACCAAAATCATGTTCGAGTTAGTACATGTGCGAAAGCAAATTAATTATTATTAACACAATATAATAAGATATAACACACAAAATTTCCTGTCCATGAATGTGTTGTGTTAATTAAAATTAGTATTCAATAATGTTTACATAAAGTTTGAAAAAAAACACGTCATAATTGTGGATACAATAGAAATTAATGGGAATTCAATAATACAATAGAAATTAATTTATTTAATAATGTTTGCATAAAGTTTGAAAAAAACACGTCATAATTGTGGATACAATAGAAATTAATGGGAATTCAATAATACAATAGAAATTAATTTATTTAATAATGTTTGCATAAAGTTTGAAAAAAACACGTCATAATTGTGGATACAATAGAAATAAATGGGAATTCGCAGCTAATTTCAGTTTTCCTTATTATTAAACGGATAGTCAAACTTTAGTGGAAAAAAAATCTGTAAATCTCAAATATAATAAAACTTGTTCAGTTATCGATTTATATTTAGCCAATTTTAATTTGTCAATATTGTAGACTCAAATATTATAAAAGTCAATAAATGAGCATAAAATTATTTTTCCCCATCTCGTACATGAAGATATCCTTTACAATTTCTCCATATTGAAATTTTTGGTAAGCGATATTTCAAGCCAAAGAGTTTCTTGAGGTATTTTTCTGTATTTTGTATAGTTTTGTGTTCATTCATTAACCACTAGCTTTTACTCTTTTTTTAATTCATTTTTTTACATTAAAAATAATAAATAAAATCCTGAGGATTCAATGCTGCTGTGACCTCATTTATTCGATGAGATTTTTGCGTTGCGCAATTAATTAACAATTTACCCATATCTATAATTAATATGTCGATAAGTTATTTAGCAACGTTGTTATTTGTAAAAAAAAGTCATACTTACAATTTTCGACAAATGAAAATTAGGCAAGTAACATATTATTATTAGTTTAGACCGTTAGGGCGCATTTCTACTGTTGTTCAATAAAACAATCAGGTTATTGTTAAATGACATGATAATTTTACCACGTCATCTCTCAATAACCAGATTGATCGCAAACAAACATCCCCGCTGCACTTCGGTTCAGTGGAAATTCACCCTTATCTTCACTAACATAACAGCTATATATACTCACCATGTCGATGTACCCTCATACAACTGGAGCTGATATCGGTGGTCACAGTAAAGTAAGGCAGCCAGAGATCTTCAATATGGACTTCTCCGAAGGTCGACTTGATGGTCGTGTTGAATTGGCGACCGGAGAACATGGATGTAGCGGGGTATGTCAGATCCATTAGCTGTTTGCCCCATTGGGTCATTTTCTGGGAAATTTGAAAATTTTATCAAACATTTTCAGGACATTTTGTCCGAAGCCCACGCATTCAATAGTGATATATATTATGCGAAATTCAATGTTAATTTCAGTTTATAAAATTATATAATGAATTTCATGATTCATTTTAAAGATTTCACATTTTTATCTGTTCTACAATTAATATTCGAAACGCAAGAAACTGTGGGACTTCGTCTGTGATGGCGTTTGCTGGCGCGCGTGTTGTGCTTGTTTGGAGTGTTTTTTTTTTGTTAAGAGTGGCTGGTTTTTGTGTTAGTTGGTGTTTTTTGGTGGTGGAACTGACTGGGAAGCGCTCTAAAGGGGCGCCGCACGTATGTCGGCGGGCGCCGGCGCAGACGGAGTCCATACTTGTATAAATTCAATAACTTGAAAATATCACAAACTTGACATTGGCTAATCAGAGTAAAGCCAGATTTAAAGAAAAAAAGAAAAAAAGAAACTGTGGCCGCCATGATGGATTCCAACTATGACGTCACATGGATTGTAGTTTCAATGAATATCACTAAGAAAATGCCTTTGTTTACCAATCCGTGTGACGTCATGACAGCTCATGAGTCCACTGTTAAGAAAACGACTTAAATTGGAAGCGTTACATTAGAGTACAGTGCTGTGAAGGTGTAATGTTTAAACTTTGCGTACCTGAGACCAATCTCTCGCTTTCTGTGTGACAGTGGTAATATTTCGTTCCATGCACCAGAGGGCTCCCATAAAAGCTCCGATGCTCACTCCTCCAACCATGTCGATTGGGATTCCAGCTTCCTGAAAAGTTGTTGAGTTCCAAATTGTATTGTATTTCACGTATTGTTGCTGTGGGTATGTTGCAACATTTTGAAATAAAGTATATTATTGATTTTATAGTTGAAATAATATTTGACGCCCGAATTTTCTTTCGGTTCTATGTTTTAAATATGTGGACAGTGGACACGAGCCTGATAGTTTTTATATCGTTTCATAGTAAAATTGACCCGCGCTGACGGCCCGCGCTGATAGTAAACCGCGCGCGAATCGTCCATCAAAAATGTTCATGCCGGCAAACCGCGCGATACTAAACACGTTTCATAGTCTTGCGCGGGTCATCAGCGCGATTAAGAGCCGCGCTTGCCGCACGCGCTGGCGGTAAGCGAGACTATGCAACCACCCTAAATAAATGATTACCTGTATGGCGCGGATCATGCCAACGTGCGCCGCACCCCTCGCACCGCCACCGCCCAGCACCAGCCCCACAGCGGTGCCAGTGAGCCAGCGCGCGAGCCGGGAGAAATCGGAGTGCACGCTCGCTTCGGACATCAGCACTTTGCTGTACAGCTCGCTCTGTGACGTCACAAAACAATCATTTGAAAATCGGCCAAATGCGAGTCAGACTCGCGCAGAGGGTTCCCGTACTCAGGTATTTTTTTTCGACATTTTGCATGACAAAAACTACTATGCATAAAAATAAATAAAAATCTGTGTTAGAATGTACATTGTACAGAGTATAAAACCCGTTTTATATGACACTCCATTTGGTATAGTTATCTTACTTTGAAAATTGAAAATACTAATTATTTGTTCATGAACACATTTTAATTTTTTTTTTGTGATATAGCCACAAATTCACGTTTTCGGATTTTTTTCTTTACTTGTGATATAAGACCTACATACCTGCCAAATTTCATAATTCTAGGTCAACGGGAAGTGCCCTATAGGTTTTCTTGACAGACACGAAAGACGGACAGGCAGACAACAAAGTGATCCTATAAGGGTTCCATTTTTCCTTTTGAGGTACGGAACCTGAAAAAACTCTGCCTATCAAATGTGGTAGTTCTCATTCCTCCTGCGTATTGCAGGCTTCCTCAGGATGTATAAGCTCCATATAAGTAATAACAATGTAATCTAATTACTAACATAGTTCATAAGGTCTATTGTTACTAACACTATATGGATCAAGTATCTGAAAATAAATGTTATTGTTATTATTATAGACTCACAATCCTATACTGGCTCTTGCGGGTGAACATGCGATGCGGGCAGCGCACGTGGTGGTGCTGGCTGACCCACGTGCGCATGTTGAGCCAGTGCACCGTGCCGGAGGGGTTGGGCCCACCCTCTCTGTGCAGCAGCACCAACTCCTTCTGCGTTCGAATCGCTAGCCGTTCGATTTCTTTTTCGATCTGGAACAATTTTTTTAGCCATGTTTATTCCCCTTTCCCTTCCAAGTAAGCGTACAGCTTGTGTTAGGAGTAGGTACGACAATAGTGCAACGGGTGGGATTTAACCGACCTTTCGGATTTCAGTCGGCTTCTATAACCGTTGAGCCACTGAGGTTGAGCTAATTAGTGCATTCATATTAATCTGGTGATACAAGGAATAAGCAAGGAGATAGATATCCAAAATCTAATAACGCGCGTGATAGAAAGTGAAGACTAATGAAAAAATGACAAAATGCCAAGGATCGTACCTGACTAGACCGATCTGATCCAGTCCAGTTCAGTCAAATATATTGTCACCGAAAAATACTCTTTCGAAAAATTCACTATCCAGCGTCCAGACACAGTAGCTAAAAATTCATTACCAGTTTCAACAAGGACTTCGTCTGTGTTGGTGTTGGCTGGCGGGCGTGCTCTGCCTTTTTGGAGTGTTTTTTTTGTTAAAACTGACTGGAAAGCGCTCTAAGGGGGTGCCGTGCGTATGCCGGCGAGCGCCGGCACAGACGGGGTCCATACTTGTATAGTTTAACTAACTTGTTACAAATAACTACAAACTTGACATTGGCTAATCTTTGTAAATCCAGACGAGTGAGAAAAAAAAAGCAATATAATATGCAGTTATAAAGTATAAATAGGAATTATTTACTGGCACTTGGCTGCAATCAGACCTGCTAGCATGTGATGATGCCGCCTAAGATGGATCGCGCTTGCCTGGAAGATGCCTATTCACTCTGGACTAAAGTAAATATCAAAAGTGGACGGGAAAACTTAATTAATTTACTTACTTTGCCAATGCTCGGTTGCTTGTCACCCAAAGCGACGATCAAGATGCAATCGGCCTGGCGGATGCAACGCTGAGTCCATTGCGTGAGGCTCGGGTCGCACTGATATAGCGCCACCTACAATTCAATAATGGTCTTAATTTGTATATTCACAAGCAGCCTTGCTGACAAAAGACCTCGTAGCTTTAGTTTTAAGTTTACGTAATTAATTATTACCACTGTATCATCTTACAAATCTAACAATTCATCAACAGGAGTACAATATGTAGTACCTAATTTGAATAATTGATTTTGATTTTGATTTTGAAAACATTTATAGTCTGCAATAAAAAAGTGCGCTGAGTTTCGCGCTAAAAATAGTAATTTGGCTGCTACATAATCGTATTAATAAATAAGACATTTTATGATCATGCATTTCCCATTTAAATATTCAATAATATCGGATAACCGATTAACGTAGTTTGATAGCAACTGCAGTGGCACGATCATAATCACTTCTAATTGGCTACCACTCATTAGCCATTGGCTAAAATGCAATGTCGCAGTAGAATACCATAAATTCAGCCCATCATAAGTATCGAAAAGCAATGTGAAAATCACAACTTTCATACTAAGGACCATCTCCTTCTGGTAGTTTGGCAGAATTAATTTGGTCTATGAAGTTTTCTTACCTTATGTTTATCTTCTTGTTGAGCTAGCCAAGAACTAAGGCGGTATTCGTTATTCGGGTCCATAATGGTCAATCCCAGAAGTTTTCTTATTACATCGGAAGTTAAGCGTACTGTTGGCCCTGTGAGTATGTGATATAAAAAATTATACACCATTCTTGGTGAACGACGTAGACTTTGTTGAACAATCAATATTTCTAAACTATTTGAGCTGTTTGTAAAATTCGCGACAGGTCGATTGCTATCTTGACCTGTCGCGTACTATACCTGACAATTGTACAATAATAATTTAGTATATATATGAAAAACCTTGAAAAAAAATGTAGTAGATGTTAAATGTTTAGTAAAAAGAAAAACAAGTCAAGGAAAATCTTGTCTTGTCAGAAATTCTTCATGACCTATTTGGGAAAAATATTACCTTGAATCTTATTGCTTTGATTTCTGAAAACAGCTCGTAAGTCAAAAGCTAACTGGCACACAGCTACCATAAAGAAGTTATGGTCAACTGGAGGAGACTCTATGGTATACAGCCTAAACTAGTACAATAAACTCACCAATAGCACACAACGAGTGGTACAGCTCATAAGTGAAAGCAGTCAAAGGCACATCGTCACTAACTGGCACAACAGCCACCGTGGAAAAGTTGTGCTGCGAGGGACGGGACTCTATGGTGGCAGCGCCTAGACCAGCGGTAGGTTTCTGCCATGAGCCTGAAACCAATTAAACTACATTCTTACACCATCACCATACCAAGCCACCAAAATTCTCAAGGGTTTAAGTATATAATGTACTAGTTATACTCACGCATTTAGTCGATGTAAGTCAGACATTCTATACTTAAAACTAGCTGATGCCCGCAGCTTCGCCCGCGTGGATTGGTCAGATCCCCTGCAGCATCAGGATTGAGGAGTTGGACTCCAAATTTTTTATGAAACAATGTCGCAAAGTTCCTCTATCGATTAAAAAAGAAATGACGCAAATCGGTTCAGAAATGTCGGAGATTTCGGTGTACATAGATAGAAAAACACAACTCCCTTTTTGAAAGTCGGTTAAAAATGTAGCCTATGTTACGCCCTGGTCAATTCTCTACTTGTCTGTGAAAATCCCGTCAAAATCGGTTCAGCCGTTCCCAAGATTAGCCTTTTCAAACAGACAGACAGACAGACAGACAGACAGACAAAAATTTTAAAAACGTGTGATTCAGTTAAGGTATCGTTCAAATAACCCTATGAGCTTAATATGAGGTAGTTATTTCGAAATTACAGACAGACACTCCAATTTTATTTATTAGTATATAGATGGAAATATCTCAAGCGTTTGTCATTAACATTCTATCAAAAGCACAAGAATATTTTACTCGATAAAAGTTTTGATGACAGCAGTCTGACCTGGGGGTATGTGACCATGTAGTCTAAAATGGAAGTGGACTAACTTTAAAGTTTTGCTTCTTTTATCCTTACATGTATGGATATAATTGACATTTAACTAAATTATTTACACTAAATCTAGGCTAAAACCCCGAAAAAAATGCTGATTAATCTTTTGTTGAACTAAATTGGTCTTAATTGAACAATGATGTAATAAAAACTAATCGTCACTACAAATACTACAAAAAAATTAATATCCACTAACAACTAAACTGAATTTGAGTCTGAGTTTTTCTAAAGCGATGAGAAATCATATGTGTATTAATTATTTAAGTAAAAAAAAAAAGAAGGGACAAAGTTTTAAAACTTGGATAATAATTATGACATATTTACTAACCTAAAATTCTATGTCCCAACAAGTTAATCAGTCTTGTGACAACGACGGGGAAGCGAAGCTTGATCGCATTGAAGAGACCTTCTGGAAGCTTCGCCAGTTCCGAGTCACGGACTGCCATCACTGTTGTACTACGTCTCGTTTGAGTCACCATTTCAACCTAGGGACAAAAGCATTAACAATAAGATGAATAGAAAAAAGTTGGATCAGAAAACCCCAAAAAATATATTTAACTAATTAGGAAGGTATCTAAAATGAAAGAAATATACTTACAGCTATAAAGTGTATTACAGTCAAGGTCAAAATAAGATAAAACTTAAAACTGTATACGAAAATCTAATAATATAATAACTATGTTAGAGCTTTTAATCTATGGCACTAACTCCCTCTACAACACATTGACAAAACATGGCGACTTCAAAACAACTGTACTGTTTGGCGGTCATTTTCGCTTCCGTCCGTAAAAAAGATCGGAATTACTCTGAAGTCACGCCTAAAGAAGTTTTACTTCAAATGCATAAAACGAATATTGTAATCCTGTTTCTCAGACGCCTTATGGCCAAAGTAAAAAAAATCAATCCTAACTATAATCTGTCGATAGGTTATATAACAGCGTTGTTATTTGTCAAAAATCGTATGACATTTTTGACAATTAGCCATGTCGCTTATTTATCGACAGATTATAGATAGATTGATTTTATTTATTTCGGCCTTTAAAGGATTAATTGTTAAAGCATACTTACAATGCCAACAAGATCGCCCTTGCCGTATTCACCAACAAGTTCCTTCTTGCCATTCGGGTGTGTTATGACGGAACGCAATCGACCGCTCAGGACGATAAAGGTCGAACCAGATTCCTCGTCTTGACGGTACACCGCGCGGCCTGATTCCAGGAACACCTGGGGATATGGATTTCAAATTATACTGCAGTTACTTTCCTAAACCAGCAAAAATTCTGTTGGAATATCGATACCAAAAGCGTAGATGTAAAGAGAAATGGTGAATTGTGAGAATTGATCAGAAAAAGCCCGATTTTTGGGTCCATAATATCACAACTTTTATTTTTGAAAACGAGCTCTAAACCATGATACCCCAAACTAGGGTAAGATTTTTTATCGGCTCATTTTTCAGTATGGGAGCCCCCCTGAAAAATAATTTAATTGAATTTATAATTCAGTATTTGGTTTTGGGTTAATGTTCTATAGTCTACACCAAATACCAAAGTACCTGTGGCACGCGGACAGACAGACAGACAAACGGACAGACAAACGGACAGACAGACAGAAAAGTATCATCAATAGGGCTCCGTTTTTACCCTTTGGGTATGGGCCCTTAAAAACTGCCATACCCTTTCCAGGTTAGCCCGCTTCAATCTTAGTCTGAATCATCACTTACAGTCCAGGCCTAATTTGTAATGGAATAAAAACAAATGTTTAAAAAAGAGAATACTGTAATATTAATAGGGTGGTACAGAAAAAAACATATTTTCTTACCCAATCCAAAGCGAAATCGACTTGTCTCACAAACGGCGACAGCCTTCGTACCACAGTGTTAGCGATATGAAGCACTACGGACGGCCGCTCCCTCATAATGCTGTATACTGTTGTCTTAGATAACAGGCCGATACGGGAGAAGTGTTTAGCTCTTATGGAGAAAAAGCTGGGCTCGCCGGTTAGTACGGCTAAACCACCTTCCACCTCACCTGTTTAGAGCAAAATGAGTGGTAGAAATATGGTGATCGTAATTTTATTTGGCTCTACTAAAAATCAAAAGAGTCTTGCGAAGAGTAACAGACAGAAAAAGCTGTTTGTTTATGAAACTGATTTAGTTGAGAAAATGTTTTTTAAAGACTGAAGGATTCCGAGAGGCTGTAAGAATTTTGAAGACATATTCCATAGAAACTGAAAGTTTATAAGTTTATTCTTCTGCTTTGCAGTAACTGTTGCAATATTTCATTTTCTAAAAGACAATTTCATTTTATGCCATAGGTTCACAGCTCAGAAAAAAAGATCAAATATACTATGCCATATTATATGGAATATGCAAGATTATAACCCATAGTAACTATGTATAATTATAATCTTGCATATTCGCGAAAACTGCTGAGAAAGTATTTTTGAAAATTCAACCCTTATGGGGGTAAAATAGGGGTTCGAAATTTATGTAGTCTAAGCGGGTAAATTTGCGGGCATAAGCTAGTATAGAAACGTTATATTATATTCCCGGAAAATGCAAATTATTCCATGATTTCCAGGATATATACTAATCTTACCAGGGTGCGCAGTGAACATGTGGACTTCTCCCTCCCCTTCTGCGACCTTCTGTGATACGAGCAGGGCGCCCGACAGAAGGTATACAAGAGCTACGTCCTGCGCAATACAAAATTGGTATTAATATACCGAAATAATATTTGATCGCACGCATTATTCGACGTCGATCAGAGTGAATAGACTAATCAGTGCTTTGGTAGGTTTGAAAGATCGCAAAATACCGGTTGCTAAACAATAGATCCATCCATTGATGATGAATCCTTGGTCGATCGATGGTAGATTGACACATAAGACTCAAAAGACATTCAATCATCGATCAACTATCAATCGATTACAAATCGAGCAATCAAGCAGATTGATTTAATATACTTAGTAGGACATGTAATGTAGGCATTTAGTTTAGTCGTCAGGTTTAGGCAAATCTTTCAAACTGTGTTGTTTATGTCTAATAAATCTAATTTTAAAATCATAGTCACTGAAATGGTCACTTTAATGAGATATTAACAAGAGTGGGTTTGATGATAAAGGTTCCATCGCACTTGAGCTGCGTTGCACGGCACGACGCGGCGCGGCAAATATAGTTTATATGAGTTTGTATGGAGCAAAGCGCACTTGAGCGACGCGACAGGCAATGCGAGCCACGCCGCGTCGCGCAGCGCAATCCAAATGCGTTTGAACCAAACATAAAAAAAATATTACACAAATTTTATTAATGTCGACAACTAATGTTTATGAACAAAATGTTAACTTGTACTTGAAACTTACACAAATGAAACGAAATAAAGATTCACACACCACTCTTGGAAATTCACTCAAAATACAAATAGCTACCTGAACAATTTCTGGTTCACCCGTAATACTGTAATATAGCTTTTGGAGGAATCGAAGAAATATGTTAATTATCATTATCAGGAAACGTTTTTATAAACTAGAAAGAATCTTACAAAAAAAATCTCCAAATATATTTATCCCTTTTTTAAGATGTGGTGAAAAGAACTATTTGTACTGTATCATACATGACGTATCAGAAAAATTCGTATGAGGTTTGAAAACATTTGCAAAAGTAGACAATTTGCAATTATGTTTTATTTATCAAAATTGCGCCACACAATAAAAGTTGTATATTTAGATTAAGGACATAAACAAACAAAAATGATTGTTCTTTTAAAGTATCTCGCTATCATTATGCGCATAATTAGACCAATCGGACCCTAATGCTAATGATTCAAAAATATATTATCAAATCCTAAGGATTCGAAAATATTTAGAGTCATTTTGCTTTCTTTGCATCCTCCAGCCTCTATACAAAATTATCAAACACCTTTAGTTCCTGCTCAATTATCATTAGGCACGCACCGTAAGCGCGCTATTATACGCAAAATACGGATAATGTCATCAACAACGCTAAAAATTATTGTGTGGTGACAATATATGACATATATACGGTCAACTCTAATCAAAGAGAGAGATATCACATAAATAATATTTCAACGAATCCAATACCAATTCTAAGATAATAAAATACTTGAATTTAAACTTGCCTTATGGCTTTCCTCCTTCATGATATAAGTACCGGCCGGGAGATCCCTCACTTGAACGTTTCCTTTGAGAATCTCATCGTTTTCTAGACCCAACTCCTTGACGAAGGCCTCTGTCGCTATTTGAACAAGAGCCTGTTGAAAAACATATTGATATGCAATCTCAAATTCTTCATAGCATCGTATTGAAATGCAAAATGTACACAAAGTAAAGTAATTTTTTCTGAAGAACAAAATATGTGCTGGTTGTCGTCCCTTCATTCAGCTTCACCTATTCGGACTTCATTTCGCTACGGATGTCGTCAGCTCGCTTCGCTCGTCACCTCCCTCCTTCACTCTACTCAGCATTGTTGGTTCATTTCATCCAGGACCTCCTACTCAAGCTTTTGGCTTCGCGCGATATAAAAACACTAGGAATAGGACAGATAGACTGCATGGAGTCAGACATCGTTCTTTAGTTTTTACCAATCAAAACTAGTTAAAACATAGGCTTGCAGTTGGAACTAGTTTTTCCTAGCTAAAACAAGTTGTAAGACATAATAACCGAAGTCGTTGGTAATATTGTATATAAGAGGTGAGTGGAGGATCATCACTATCGCCAGTTGAGATTGCAGTCAAGGATTAGCTTTCATCATTTAAAAAAAGGTAGACGTATAAAAGAGAACACAGGTTGATATGATTCATACCTGTTCATCTAAATTATCTGTGTTATTATGCTTCTTGAACGACGATCCTTCTTTAGGTCTCTGGAAGGATGACGTTGGTTGGACGTCCGGTTGTTGCTAAAATAATAAAATTGATAAAAGTTAAAGTTAATATTTGGTTATTGGAAAATCGGCCCTAAGCTGACAGGTCTAAACCTCGTGTTATCCTTTCCTGCACGAAGCAATATGAGAAGAATAGCAATACATTTATTGTGTAAAGGTGTACAATATATTTAACCACAACTTTAGGTTAGAAGTTCTAATAACGGAACGCGATGTTATGCCGGCTTCACCTTCTAATAGGGATGATGACTACTAGCCAAATCAGCGACTTTTTATCAAACGTCAAAACACTCGCTCAGTAAGGGGGCTTGTATGAAATTCACAGATGTGACGTCATAACATTTGACGTAATTTAACGTACTTTTTTGTTCAAATCAATAATTTTAAATGGTTAGCAAACTTAAAACTAGCATCGAATGTGGATTTTACGAATTTATAGGAAGACATCTATTTAATAATTATGAGAAATAATTTATTTTTGACATAGGCACCATCCCCATTGTTCCAACACTGCAAAACGTTGACGACGTCAGCCAATGCCCCTACAATTAGTACAAAACTCAAATAAAAAACGTCTGTTAGTAGACTCACCTGCGGCGTGTTCTGTGGTGTGTTAGTCGTAATGTCGGGCACCATGTCCGGGCGCGGCTTCCTGCCCGCGATGTGGACGGGCGACGACGCCTGGTACCCTTCCTGCTGTTGGGGACATGGCTTACATGCTTTACATGTTAGTGGCGGTATTACATTGTTTAAAAGGATATTAAAAAAAAACAACATGCTTTAGGGAACAGAACAACCGCGTTTCAAGTGTCTACAGTGCCACCAACTTATTTGGTCAGCCACCCGATTGTGTAAGAAAAACGAATTCATCGTTATCGACAACAAATTCTGCCCTCTGATTGGTTGATTCGCTGATTACATTTTTTCAGAGCCAATCACGGGGCAGAATTTACGTTACGATAAACTAGTGACTAACGTGGACGGAGCATTACATCTACTAATATTGCAATACAATTAAGCTATATGGAATCTTCCCTGTTAATCAATGATACCGATCCAGATTGACCATGTAAAATATTAATGTTCAATTTCACACAGTAGGTACAATCATTGATTTGAATGATTGATTGACTGATTGATTGATTGGTGACTTACCACGTGGTCAAGTAGATTCCGCTCGCTGTGGTGGGGCGAGTGCATGGAGGTGCCACAGTCCACCACAAATTTGCCCGACTTGCCCGGAGACGCCATTGTCATGGGACGCCGTTTCTCTTTGCCCTACGCCACAAACATAAATGGTGAAAACTCACTTTTCCCCTTCTACACATGGGTGGCCAAGTAGGTTTCAATCGAATGTACAGTGCGAACATTTTGAGATCCCACTCGCTATATTTGCTCTATATGTCAAAGTACAGTCTACCTCGATTAAAATCGTAGGGACTAAAATCGTACTTTAGACATGACAGTTGACACAAAGCTAAAATGGCGAGCTATGTGTCTATTATTTCCTTAAGAGGGCTCTCTCCGTCACTCGTTTCATACAATGGTAGTTCCAATTTCATTTGAATATTAAGCAACCAAAGTCCATAAAATTTTGCAGACATATTCTAGAAACTAATATCTATGTCTGTGGTTTTCCAGATTTCTGTTAAAATATTCGGTTTCAAAGTTACGCGGTCTTAACAATTTTCATACAAATCTTTGAGCGCCTGTAATTTTAAAACTACATATTTTTAGAAAAATCTAAAACACCACAGACACAGATATTAATTTCTAGAATATGTCTGCAAAATTTCATGGACTTTGGTTGCTTAATATTCAAATGAAATCGGAACTACGATTGTATGAAACGAGTGACGGAGAGAGCCCTGTTAACCAATTTTAAGTTTACAGATTTTAATCAGTTTGATGACCCAAAAAAAAATATTGTACGAATTTCATCATCATCATCGTCGACCCATCGCCGGCTCACTACTGACCACGGGTCTCCTTTCAAAACGAATAGAGTTTGGCCATAGTCCACCACCCTGGCCAATTGGCAGGCTTCACACTTCTAAACATTATGAAACACTCTTAGGCATGCAGGTATGGAATATAGATTGAGTGAAATTTATGAATCCGCTAAAACCAAATGTATACAAATGTCGAAATAGCGAAGCACAATTTTACATATTACATCACCGCTATTTAAAATGCGTACGTACAAGGGAGATAGGATGCTTACTTCCTTAATTACTACCTCATTTTATAAGCAATTTCGATGCTGTTTTCAAGGAAAGGCTCTTTTTAATTATTCTATTACTTGTTTTTTTATGACTACGCATAAGATATGGTAATGACACAGACAGTATTATTACGATAGGTATATGATTCACACTAAACACAAAATTAATGAAATACTACTTATTTCAAAGTCAAAAATACATATCGAAAATTGTGGAATCGAGAGGGATTGAACCTGCATCAATCAAACGTTGCAATTTTTGAGTGCCTTTAGTTTTTTAAAACACATTTGGTGAAGGAACTGTGGTCTAAACTTATTTTAATTTGACGAAATTTGGTAAATTTTATATTAATAAATGTGGGTAGAGAGGGACATAAACTCCTGTTTATCCCGGAAAGTCCCGGAAAGGAAGAAGTGTGAAAGGGATTTTTAAAATCCCAAATTCACGCGGACGAAGTCGCGGGCATCATCTACTAAAATAAACATAAATATTACTTATTGAAGTTAAATACTTACTGGATTAACCAATTCAGCACTTAGGCCTAAATACTGGTGAAGTGCCGTAAACGTGACTCTTTGGAGGCGCACCATAATTATCTGTGAACAATATTATAATGGTGTTGTAATATTTAAAAAAAATACAAATGAAACTACATATTTTTCCCTTTGACAAAACAACAGTCCTTTATTTTTCTATAATGAAATCTTATCCTAATTTGACGTATTTATTTAAACCGTATGAGGTTTAACTCCCAATGGTAATACTTATTTACAGTACTATCCTTTTATAAGTTACACCGATGTACCTGCGCAGAAATCTTATCTTTAAATGGCGCGAAAAATATCTCAGCCAATCATAGCACGCATCCATTCACTATTGGTCGTTGCCTACGCGCCATGTACGCACGAATTAATGAGCGAGATAACATGAGCCTGTTGTTCTTGTGTTTAAAATCTTAACGTCATGCAATAAGGTCTGTATTTCATTGGAGTACATTTGGTGTTAGTTGGCGTTAGGTTGCACTTTCCTGCGCAATTGTTTGCCGATGCGATTCATAAAAGTAGTAGTAGGTACACTTACAGAGATAAACTAAAACTTTTTTTGGTTTCATGACGTACACAGAATATATTTTTTCAAAATTTTAATATGTATGTCTCTATGATACCCTTACCTGTATAACTCTAACAAATATGTCTGGGTATTCCTTGAAAACTTCCTGGAAAGCTCGCATGGGTAATTTTATCACTTGGGAGTCTTCGAGAGCTTTGGCATTCACAGTTTTGTATGGTTGAGAGTGACCCTGAAAAAATATAATTCAAATAGAAAAAATTTGCCAAGTGCGATTTGGACTCGCACACGAAGCGCTACCATCGTAGTATAAAAAATAACACTCTTGAATTTTATTTTTTGTGATTTAACCATAACTTCACGGTTTTCAGATTTCCCCTTTACTTTTGCTATGAGACATTATTACCTACCAAAGTTCATGATGTTAGGTCACCTAGGCTAGGTACCCTATGTTTTGATTCGGTTTGGTCTTGACAGACACGACAGACAGACAGACAACGAAGTAATCCTTATAAGGGTTCCTTTTTTCTTTTGGGGTATGGGATTTTAAAAATGCACTGCATGCATTTAGGATTGAGGGTCGATTTTTACGTAACATGTACGGGACGGGATGGGAAGATTTCTTGAACTTCTATTGGATAACTCGAAAACGAACTCAACGGGATGTTTTAGTTATTCAATAGAGGTTCAAGAAATCCATGCAGGTTACATATCACTCGACCTTTACTTGTATCGATTTTTATCTTTAACATTGAATACATTGCATGAATTTGTAATAGCTGTATTCCGGTATGATAATTGCTAGATGTAATTAAAAATAATCACACTTTACCTTGAAAAATCTCATTACAGAGATTTTTACATTACAGCTGAATATTGAAAAGTGCTAATTTGCTTCTACAGATAGCATATTGATATTTTCTGTAGACGCAAAATTCCAAAACAACATATAATAAATCGTTGTTTTTTGTAACCCTAGTCGAATTGTATATTTTTATATATTTGGTGCATTAGAAGATTCATAAAATTTCCCGCAAAATTTTGTTAAATTGTGGCTAATTCTGTTGTACTGTAAACTAAATTGACAAGTTTATATCTATTGCTACCCTTTTCCTCAGGGTGTATTATTGGATTAGTTTATAGATTGTGTACCTACAACAGAATTAACCACCATAAAATATGTTCAACTCACAGTCAAAACATCAGTGAAACTCAGAAGAGAAGTGACACTCTCTCCCGCTCGAACGATTTTCAAGGACAGACTTGTGCCGTCTTGGTTTGTGATGTACACGTTGACTCGACCGTTCTGTACCACGTACACGTTTTCGTCAGTGTCTCCTGCAATGGAAAGGCACTTTACGAATAAGATTTTCCTAAGTCCCCTGCAGGAAAGATTGCACTTTGAACTTTGAATTTGGCTTCGTAGAACGAACGTCGACTCTGCCACTCATAACATTGTGATGTGACGTTTTTTTTTTTAAAGAATATTTTAGCCATTTGAATCATGACTAACATTCCCTTTTCCCCTCCAACTAAGCCTAAAGCTTGTGCTAGGAGTGGGTACGACAATAGTACAGCGGGTGGGGTTTGAACCGTCGACCTTTCGGATTTCACGTTTTGTCAGTCTCAACGACAAAGACAACGCGCTGTGCAACCGTTCTAAAATTCGATGTGCAATTTTTGACATAAAAATAACGGGCGTAAAATTACTGAAGAATCTACACTGTATCGTCGACATTCCATCTACATACAGGTAATGCTTTGCGTCATCATTCGCCCATATATTTACGATATATGGGCCTGAAATACTCTTTCGAGATCAGTGTTTCCTTACTATTAGAATCCGAGTATCTATAAAACAAGAGTGAATAGGCATTTTCTAGGTCAACGCATCCAATCTTAGGCCACATCAACAATTCCCATAAAAAAAGATATTTGTTCACTCTTGCTTTAAAGGTATTCCAGTTATAAGTGGTAAAAATATGGATGATGGAAGGCGTTCCAGAGCTTAGTGGTTTGTATCAAAACAGTTGAACACAAAAATTGCAAGCAATTAGATTGGATTGGATAAATGGATTGGATAGGGCATTTGGTCAAACTAACCTAACCTGACTTCGAACTCTGTGCCCGCTCCTGCCACCGAGGGGGATTTTATAGGTAGAAACCCCACACAGTCCAGTCTCTTCCCAAAGAAGTACCTAAAGAAAATTTTCCCCAAGAAGGACAGAAATAAAAGATTCTACCGATGGTTCCAGGAATGTAAGGATATTTAAGAAGATTCAAAGCTTCGTTTGCCATACTCACCAACTTTAAACAGAAACGAGCCAGCAGGCAGGTTGAGTATCTCTGTGTGTTTACACAGCATCAGGAACACTGGCTTCTCAAAATGGCCGAACACTCTGATGCTGTGCAGCATATACAACGCGTCAGGAGGCACGCGGTCGTCGCTCGTCAAATCCTCTTCTAGATATTCTGCTGGAGGTTCTAGCACCTACAAAATTATATGGTAGTTGTCAGCTTATTATGTAAAACATGTTATTTTTTTCTAAGAGCTTCTTCAAATTTTGCTGTAATGCGGCTGCTTTGTAAATCCATATAATTTCGATCGATGAACTGACGCGTGGCCGCAGCGCGGGTGTAGAACTGCAGTCACGCGTTTTTAGGGTTCCGTACCTCAAAAGGAAAAACGGAACCCTTATAGTATCACTTTGTTGTCTGTCTGATTGTCCGTCCGTCCGTCGTGTCTGTCAAGAAATCCTATAGGGTACTTCCCGTTGACTTAGAATCATGAAATTTAGCAGGTAGGTAGGTTTTATAGCACAAGTAAAGGAATAAATCCGAAAACTGTGAAACATTCTAAAACAGGTTATTATTTATTTTAGTTTTATTCATAATAGTTTTTGATGTATCAAGCAAAATGTCGAAAAAAATACCCGAGTACGGAACCCTCGGTGCGCGAGTCCAAATCGCACTTGGCGGTTTTATTTATATGGATTTACAAAGCAGCGCGGCCGCAGCGCTACAGCTGCGCCAATGAGGAAATGACCAAGGAAGAAATAAATCAGCTACTGTACCTAAATTTTTCTAGCTATAGAAAAGTTGCCTAAAGAAACTATCCTTTAATTTTTCGCGACATAACTTACCTTCAATTGTTCAGGAGCAGATTCTTTTTTAAGCTGCAGCAGCTTACGCGCGAACCTCATAACAGCTCTCCGTTTCCGACCCTGCCCAGAGTTGGATATTGATTTGACCTTCCTCAGCATCCGCCTTCCGTAGAAGAGCATTTTGTCTCGTTTTCGAAATCGTTTTGCGGGCTCGCCCGCCGCTGTGGTGTTTGTGCCTCCTAATAGTTCTAACAAAAAAAGATTCATTAATTTGCTTATAGAGAGAGATAGCCTTAGACACGACCGACAAACGGACAGACAGATCGACAACAAAGTGATCCTATATGGGTCCTTTTTTCCTTTAGAGGTACTGAACCCTTAAAACCAAAATAGCATTTTTATTTGTACCCTCACCTTTCGTCCGCCATCGTCGGTAGTAGAAGAAGAATACTACTAATAGAGAAACTAGGAGGCAACCGCAAAAGGACCACAGTAACTGTAACAAAAGTAAACCAAATTAATAGACTCAAAGTAAAGGGCTTTGAAGGGCTCTCAGTTTGGATTTACGTTCTGAGGCATCTACACAAAAATGGAAGAAGATTTGCTCATTGGATTGGCTTTTATTTTTTGTATAAAAAGAAAGAAAAAGCGCTCTATCTGGGTGCGCCAAACACTAAGAGCTAGACAAAAATATAATACCACAGATTATATGAACAATAGAGGATGCCCGCGGCTTCGCCCGCGTGGATTTCGGGTCTTTAAAATACCGTAGAAACTCTTTGATTATACGGGATAAAAAGTAGCCTATGTCCTTCCCCACGTATCCCATGTCTGTACCAAATTTCATTAAAATCGGTTCAGCAGTTGGGCCGTGAAAACGTAGCAGACAGACAGACACACTTTCGCACTTATAATATTAGTATGGATTACATGTTTACAAACAAATGATAACAAATGTTTTATTTGTTACAATTTGTTATCTAACAATTTTGTTCACAAATGTTTTACTAACATTACTAACGTTTTCTAACATTGTGAACAAATGTTGGTTAGAAAATGTTTACTAATGTTTGTAAACATTTTTGAACAGCAGTGATGCAGCTCTTTGAACAAGAAATGACATTTTGCTTTTTTACAATATCTTTATAAGTTTTATGATAGTACTTTTACTTACATTTCACCAAGGAAATTTCTAAGTACTAAAATATTCGAATCCCTTTATATCCCGTATCTTTCCACTATATATGTTACCAGAACTGCTAAGCAAAACTAGATTTATCAAACAAGTTCAAGTTAATCTGAAAATAGCCAAGGCTGTCGGCGCGACAAAGGTCAGCAACCTTAATTTATTATCACCTACATACTAGGTAATCTAGCTAGATTAACACCTGTTATAATACCAACATAATGAATTGATAAGTCTTTTTTGCACATGTTATAAGACAGGTGATTGTACTTTGCGAGTAAGTAGAATATTTCTTATTGTTTTTGTTTGTACCTATATAGTTTTCATCAAATAAAGAGCTATTATGGATAAAAATATTTAATTATGTATATGCACACAATTATGGATGCCCTACCTACCTATGACCTACTTCATGGCAATCATAGAAAACCACTTTTAATTTTAATTGGAAAAAAAGTTAAAAAAATAAATAGTCAAGTGGTTTTAATATTAGTGTGTTATGTACCTACCCACTTAACTAAGTGCAAACAAATTGTCAAATAGCTATACAGATAGTAATAGTGTTAAAAACCACGTGTAAATTATAATAGAATAATTACACAATAAACTTATCGGACTATAGATCCACACCTAGTACTTCCGGATTCATTTCAAGGATACCAATTTCTATTCTATGCCAAAATATTATTCAACTAATTAACTAAAGCAATTGATTATTAAACTCAAATACCACAAAAATTAAGTCCCCAAAAAAGCATTTTAATTCAAAATAATAAAACAAAGCAATAATAAAAGCCCCTTTGTTCGGAAATCAATACATGCTCACTTGATTATCTTGGAAGCTATTCGTCCAATCTGAAGTCCATGTTTTGACCGCAAACATATCCGACTTATCATTTATATTATTTAATAGTCCAACCACATCCATTTTTGTTTTAATTCACTTTTCATTACAATAAAATCGAGATTTTTTTTCACCAAGCGCAACCAACCATCGATCAGCTGTTTCACAAGAATGACAAGCTATTAGTGTTTCCACTTACGATTTTGGTCTTACCCTTGTTTTCGTACTCGCCCTATTTTATTATTCTGATTTTGGGCACATAACAATTTTTTCCACGTTAATTATGATTTAACAAGCTCATTTCATGTTTTTCATATCATTTACCGATCCTAAAAATCTTAAGCCTCAAGACACTAAAAAGAATAATAGTTAATTAATTTAGCAGGTGTAGCCTATCATTTTCAAATTTACCATAACTTTCAGTCCCATACGTATAATTTAACACCCAGTTAACTAATTAGTTATTGAATATCAATAAAAACTATTATGTGAAATGGAAAATATTTTCATTCTGCCTTTTCTAGCCTTTAATAAATTAGCCTATCTTATCCCATTTGATAAATCTAAAAAAAGTATTAAATTTACAATGTGTAGGTAACTATTAACAAATCGATCAAGTGTGAATCAGACACACACTGTTATTTGGCCCACCGTATCCAACATTATACATTTCGCTCGAAAATAGGGTGAAATCCTTATAGGTGGAAACACTGCAAACTATTGACATCTGTCTGACAGTTTTGGTTTCTAATAGTCTGTACTATATACATAGAGCATACAGAGTATTATCATTAATATATGACAGATATGGACATATTCACCATTCCACGCGGGCATGATTTGTACAGTAATTAGATAAGGCTAGCTTTAAGTTTTATTGTAATATTTTCACACATTAAAATATTTTTAATATTGATATGGACATATCCATCACAGACCAATAACATATAGGATATACATCCAAGTAAAATAGATAAGGTGATGGGTGTGCCATACAAAATTATTATTATAGTTCTACACTATGTCAAAATGATCCTCATGACAGATTTTTCATCAATACACTCACATGAGTCATAAGTCATAACGCACACTCTTCTACTGATAGAAGTAAGTTGGACTTACAACATGTTTTTGAAGCAACTTGATTATCATTATTTGGCACTGATAGCTGCAGTGAGTGTTAGTTAATATGAGTTACTCGGAACCATCTCGGAACTAAATGTTGGATAGAAACATAGGGCAATACGACAACCATTAATATTATAGACCATTTGGCACTGTACATAGATATAATATCAATTTTACTTTTCAGTACGCTTTGTTAAATTGTCACAAAGATTAGCTATCACTTTATATGGCTCACCTTATCTAGTGTACTTGTTGCATATCATGTCATCTGATGCGACTGTAGGTTGAGTGGCGATTCCATTCATTTCACTCATTCTAGAATCTAGATTTTTCCTTTCATTCATGCTAATCTCATCTCATTCATATTTCATTCATCAATTTTCATTCAGCTGAAGTAGACAGACGTGGTCGTGATTTTTGAAGGTGATTTTCTATTATTCTAAAAAGTGTAAAAATTGTTTCAAGTTTGATTGATTGATAAAATTTCACGGTTATTATAATAAAAACAAGGTAATATCTCTATTTTAATATATATTTAAACTAAAAGATTAGCTTGTGCGCGCAAAGGAAAATGGCGTCGCATTTTGTTAAGACGTGGATTTTTTCATTTTGCAGATGTCTCGCTATCGGGAATGGGATCTGTCTTGCAAGGTTTACGTAGGTAACCTCGGCACGAACGCCTCAAAGTATGAAATTGAGAAAGTATTTTCTAAATATGGGAGTATCAGGAACGTGTGGGTGGCTCGGAATCCTCCCGGTTTTGCGTTTGTAGAATTTGAAGATCCACGCGATGCTGAAGATGCAGTTCGAGGATTAGATGGCACGTAAGTACCTCTGCTTACTATATATACCATTATCTATGATAACTTCAGAAATTATTGATTGATTTCAATAGTTCCTTACTCGCTCCATATTGCTGTGATAGTGGTTCGCCATTTTGATTTCATTCCGCCAATTTCTTCCTGAAACCACCTATTCCCTATTAGCAAAGCAAATCAGCTTATGTACTCAATATTATGATGTCATAGTTTCCAGATTTATGTACTTAACCCAAATAAATTATGATTTAAAATAGATATCTGTAAAGATTAGCTTTGTGTTAACAATTAACTTTCATATTATTAAGTTCCTTTTAGTCTACATAATACAATTTCATCTTTTTAAGAAAATTAAATCAAAACAATTTTTTCTATTTGCACGCTCCTTAGATCCATTTCATTTTCAATGTGAAATGCTTGAGTCATAAGTGTGCTAAAGCATAGTACCTCCAAACTGAGACTGAGATGTGGATTTTCTTGTGAATTTCACTTGTCTTGGATTGGGGAACATTTTTTTACACCTAAATGTGGACTTAAATAAAATATACAGTATTGTCCCCCTGAGTTATTTCAATAAGATGCGGCAAAGAGATGCTGTCATTTTGTGAGGAGCAGACTTGGGTTTGTGCAGATATAGATGTATTAGGAGCAGACTCTGGAACGTTTTCCTTCCTAAGTGAGTCCCATGGAACGACCAAGTGGTTGGATCATTGCCTGACAACTATTGCCGCAAAAAATACAGTTGTGTGTGTGTGTGTGGATAATGGTGTTAGTTGGTCTGACCACTTCCCACTATTTGTTAACTGTGATATTAAGCTAATGACTAAAAAAGTAGATAATAAGGAGTGTAATAATGATAACTTACATAAAGACATAAGATGGGGACAGAGAAATGCAGATGAAATAAATATGTATACTAATTTATGTACTGAAAATTTTAATAAGTTACTCGAATCTAGTCACTGTGATACAAACGACTTAGATAGTTCTAACGATGTTTTAGATTTTATTAATAATTTTTACAATAATGTTATTGGTATTTTAAAATATGCAGCTATTAATAGTAAATATTCGGGATCTGGTGTACACAAATTCCGCCATAAAAAACAACTAGTTGGCTGGAATCATCACGTAAAAGAGTATTATCAAACTGCAAGACTGTGTTTTAAGTTTTGGATAGACTGTGGTAAGCCCAGTAGTGGAGAAATATATAATGACATGACAAAGACTCGTGCTATATTTAAAAAGAAATTAAAATGGTGCCAGAATAATGAGGAAGCTATAAAAATGGACATTTTAGCGACGCATAGAGCTGACAAAAATTTTACACAGTTTTGGAAAGCGACTAAATCATTAAATAAAAAAGAAAGTAGGCCAGTGAGTGTCAGTAACGTACAGGACAGCAGGGAGATAGCCAACATGTTTGCAAAACATTTCTCCGTGAAACCATTAGACGTTGCACATGTGCTCCACTCTCAGCCTTTGTCACCATCACCTAAAACAGTACACTTTAGTCCAACTGATATATTCCGAACGATTAAAGATATGAAACGTGGTAAATCACCAGGCCATGATGGTCTGAGTGTTGAGCACATGTTATACGCTGGAAACAAATTGTATGAGGCCTTGTCAACGCTCTTTAATATGTGCATTAAACATGGTTATCTTCCTGCAGATATGTTAAAGACGGTAGTGGTTCCTGTGCCAAAAAACAAGACGGGCGATATGTCCAGTATAGCTAACTATAGGCCCATTTCGCTGGGGACAATTGCCGGCAAGGTACTTGAGCGGTTGTTGCAGCCTGAACTGATGAAGAATGTACAGATTAGTGATGCTCAGTTTGGTTTTCGTCCCGGTCTCTCTACAGACTCGGCAATTCTGTCTCTGAAGCACGTCGTAAATTACTATAAAAGTCGTGATACATCGGTGTATGCGTGTTTCTTGGATCTGACTCGCGCATTTGATCTTGTTAATTATAATATATTATGGAGAAAAATGCGCGACTCAAATGTACATAGCAGTATTGTCGGGCTGATGAGATACTGGTATGAGAACCAAACGAACATTGTGCGTTGGGGCGACACAGCCTCTAGTGAGTTTAGACTAGAGTGTGGTGTACGTCAGGGCGGTTTAACCTCTCCGGACCTGTTCAATCTATACGTTGATGACCTGATTGAGGAGCTAAGTGGTACTGGCATCGGTTGTCATATTGACGGAGTTTGTTTTAACAACTTAAGTTACGCCGATGACATGGTGCTGCTTAGCCCCTCAATAAACGGTCTCCGTAAATTAGTATCGATCTGCGAAGGTTACGCCTTGAGACATGGATTAAAATACAATGTACGCAAATCAGAAATGTTGATTTTTAGAGCTGGTAAAGGCCCGGAGAGGATACCACCAGTTTTGTTAGATGGAACACCAGTTCAGGTGGTGCAACAGTTCAGGTATCTCGGACACATGTTAACGGGATCCCTGAGCGACGATTTTGATATAGAACGAGAGCGAAGGTCACTGGCAATACGGTGCAACATGCTCGCTCGCCGATTTGCTCGGTGCTCTGAGGATGTTAAAGTTACATTGTTTAAAGCTTATTGTATGAGTTTTTATACTTCACAACTATGGATCAATTACACCAAAAGATCTTTTAACATCCTCAGGGTACAGTATAATGATGCCCTTCGCATTTTATTAAAAATGCCAAGGTATTGTAGTGCGTCGGGCATGTTCGCTGACGCTGGAGTCCCGGACTACTACGCCATTATACGAAATAGAATTGCGGGTTTCTGGGAAACAGTCCGCAATTCTAAAAATAAGATGCTTAAAGTCGTCGCTCAGGCGTCCCCTGACAATGTGTTCTATAAACACTGGCTACGGGTACACCAGATCCCTAACGTAAAATGACTAACTATTTCATTTTAAACTATTTTAATTTTTATATTATATTTTGTATTTTTTACTGTTTATATGGGTCCCTAACCTGCAATAAAACGATTTTATTTTTATTTATTTATTTATTTAATAATGTTTAGGTAATTCAGTTGTACAAGTGTAAATAAAAAATATATAAAACCCCCCACGAAGGTTACAGTAACTAGAAAAGAGCTGATAACTTTCGAATGGCTGAACCAATTTTCTGGGATTATAGCTAAGAACACTCTCGATCAAGCCACCTTTCAAACAAAAAAACTAAATTATAATCAGTTCATTAGTTTAGGAACTATGATGCCACAGACAGATACACAGATACACTCGTCAAACTTATAACACTCCTCTTTTTGGGTCGGGGGTTAATAAAACAAGTCAATCTGAACACAAGGCAATATGACTGTGGAGATGGCCATGTTGCACCCCCAGACTATAACCATGTGTTTTCACAATTGCTGTAAAAGATGTAGAATTTTTTCTAATAATTTTATCTTTTTGTAGAGTTTAGCTAAATTGGGTACCATGGTCTGACCCTTGATTGTTTAAGGTTTATTGTATCTAATTAAAAAAATTTTTTTAATTCATTATAGGTAAGAGCTTGACCACAATCACACCTGATGGAAAGTGATGATGTGGTCTGAGATGTCACATTTAATTATATTCCAAACAAAAAAAGTTATGCAGCCCTATTTTGTAAACAAAAAATTTGTAGTTGTCTGTCTGTAGAATCTTTGCTGTTGTAATATCATTTAAACACCTATTAATTTAAAATTTGTTGACAGACGTTGCTGTGGAACCAGAATTCGTGTTGAAATGTCCAATGGGAGAACACGACGAGATCGCAGGTATGCCTGGTTTGTTTCTATACTTGTGTCCAACATGAGATTCATATTTGCATAGTATGACGCCAATACTTGTAACTTTTACTGTTAACATTCACAGTAGATACTTAACATAAATTGACTGAATTATGAACACAATTCAAATGTATCTGATAACTAATTTACTAAGTATTGGCATCATATTTTTTATTAGATTTTTTTAATTAGATTTGAAAACTCTAAATAGGGATGTTGCTAACTAATCAATCCAACATATGCGCGTTTACTGCTTAGTATGGAAGCTTGTTTGAAATAGTGGAATGTGGGTTCTGTAGCAAAAGGGTGCCAATAGGACTATTACTAAGCCTCTGCTGTCCGTCTGTCTGTCAGTGGGTTGTATCTCATAAACTGTAATAGGTAGAAAGTTGAAATTTTCAAAATATCTGTTGCTGCTATAACAACGAATAATAAAAATTACAAAATGGCTGCCATGCAAATTAAAAAAATTAAACAATGCATATTGTAATTATATTAGGATGTTACAGAACCCTTCATGTGTGAGTCTGACTCACACTTGACAGGTTTTTAGTTTAGTTGATAATTTAAATTGTTACATGCATTTAGCGTATTTTGAAACCCCTCTATATATAATAATAAAAAAATAATTTATATTTGACATGGGCAACATCCCTATTCAATTTACAGAGTTCACAATTTAGGGTTTGCTTTTTTTAATAGAATAACATTAATTTTTTTGTAGTTTATTAGTTTAACCTAAACAATGGCGAAACTAAATGTGGTGGGTGTTGGAACGTTTGCAGGTCCATTTTATCAACCAACCACCAACACACCAACGACCTCACCACATCTCTTCACCACAACTACGGCTTCTTGCCCAATAAGACATCCGCGACCGTCGCTCGCAACTACATCCCGCTCTGCGAACGGCTCACCAAACTACTGCGCGCAACTGAAGCCTTCACCAACTGCGTCCCCTCAGTCCTCCTAACAGCTATCACCTAATCCTGAGCCCTGAATAAACCTGGACCTAACTATCGGGAGCCACAGTAGGCACCTACATCCTGCATCATTGCAAACTCCTGAAGCTTCGCGACTGCACACTCGCGCCGACACCGGGGCTCCGAATACTCAACTTGTGACTACAACCACCCGCAATTCGCTCGCGAAACTTCCGGTTAAAGCCATCATTTGAAGATCACATTGAAACTTGCTCCGCCTCGGTATACAAACCCCCTTCGGCCTCACAGCAGCCTCACATCGTCGACGACCTACAAGGCTCACCAAGTCTCGGTACTTTTTGAATCCTTTACTTAGCACTGCCTTACCTTAATACCTGTATTCTAGTACTAGCGAAAAAAAGGCGTTTGGAGCAAAATAATGTATTTAAACAGATTAATACCAGATGAATTTTGTTTGTACTATTTGAATAATGAGTTGTTAAAGTTTACTGTAGGTTCCAGTTTATGTAGTTATTTGATATTGTGCCTCCTTTACACATCCCAAGAAATATAGTAAAAACTGAATGACAAAATTTTATTTGAAGGACAACATTTTTACTGAACCAATGAAGTGCTACTAAATAAGTTAAAATATAATGGCGTAAGATTAAAATTGGCGTCCATAAAATACGTACGTTAAAATGGTGGAGGATTTTTTGATAATAATTGAAGAGTGAATGAAATAGTAAAATTGATTGCTGGGTTTCCTATAAAATTTTATATCTCACCAACTTTGATAGAGTACGAGCATCAAAACACTAACGTTGAAGTGAAATGGACCTTAACTGCCCCATACATTAACAGCCAGAGCTCCAAGCTAAAACTAAAATCCGTGATACTGAACTTTTGACGTCAAACCAATTACCGTTTTCATTTTACTCTGACGTTATTGTGTATCGACGCTCGAATTCTTTCAAAATTAGTGAGATGTAAAATACTGATACATGGGAATGAACTTATTTGAAATGAATTTGTTTGGAGCATGAATGGGATGACTGAATATTATGACAGAAAAGAAACTGTTATACATAAATTATATTCGACGTAATTTATGGACGTTGTTACGAAACAGTCCAGCATGTAAGTAAGCTATGAGTATAATCCACAGAACACGTAGCCGAAGCCCTCGCAGGCGGTCGTACTCGCGCGGGCGATCGGTCTCGCCGCGCCGCTCGCCGTCGGTGCGCCGCCGCTCGCCCTCCGTGCGCCGCTCGCGCTCGCGGGACCGCCGCAGCCGATCCGATAGCAAGAACAGGTACATAAGTCCCGAGAAAAGCCCCATACGACGCTCGTCGAGATCACTCTCACGACACCGGAGCAGATCTATTAGCAGAAACAGGTAATAATCGTTGCATTCACAATTATTTACAATCATCAGCACTTGTGTGCGAGCATCTAACGTCAGGTATTCAATATACTTGATTTTTGAATTCTATAACAAAAAGTAGTAGTGGTAGTACTACAAATTCATCAAGGATATTGTGTCACTATGAAAGAAGTCATCTTGATGAATTTGTACACAATATGTCACTATAAAAGAAGTAGTCTTGATGAATTTGTACACAATATGTCACTATGAAAGTAGTCTTGTTGAATTTGTACACAATATGTCACTATGAAAGAAGTTGTCTTGATGAATTTGTACATGTGCCCCTATAAAAGAAGTAGTTTTGATGAATTATTATTTGTACATGTGCCACTATAAAAGAATGATAATTTTTGTGACAAAGATTATTTACAAACACCTCCATTCTTTCATCATTCTGGTCAGATTAAATACAAAATACTTAGATAGTGGAATTTTGTTACTTTTTTATTAATGAAACTTTTGTTCATTTTCAGATACTAAGTGCGTTATTGGTGGTTTAAAGACAGGACTTTGTGATTTTAACTGTAAAAATAGTGTAAGAGATTTGTGTATGCGTTTAAGACTTAGTAGTTGTTACTTTTTAATCTCGACATTTGCAGCTTGTAATTTTGTCATTCTTGTAAAAAATATCAAAAATCAAATTAGATATGTATTTATTATTTAACGCTTAAAGTTAATTAACTTTTAGTACCTATTGTACAATTATTATTAAGACAGTAAAATAAATATGAGATTAAGTATAAACATTCGTTTTATTTATAACAACCATATATCACATCATAATAATTACTCTTACAAGTCACAATCAATATTATCAGTTCTCACAATATATAAATATTTAAAAATATAATTAAAAAAAAGTTTTATGTAAATGTATTCCATACATATGTTTATGGTGGTTACTCCATCATGCCGAAAAAGCTATGAACACATTACCTTCATGAAAATAACTGAGGCTGAGAAAACATCTATGGAATACAACATGATTTTAATGCAGTGGACACTAGCAATAAAACTTCAGATGTGATTGTACGAGAAATTGCAGATGCTCCTTTTCAATGGAAAAACTTAGAAATTGAATGCTGTCAGTGTTTATATTGTGCAACTAACTTGCCAAAGCCTAGAGCTGGGTCCTGCAACTTTTATTGCTAGTGGACACTTTTCATAACATTTTTTTATATTCACAGAAAGCCTAGTCTTAGCCTAAATGGTCTCAAAATACCTGTATCACTCTCCTAGTCATTATAATAATCACAACTTATTCTAAATATAAATCTTGTAAATAATAGCTCTATAAGTTTGGTAAAAATAGATTAACCCTAAATAACAAAATGCTCTGAAAATAACTACTGTTGCCAATTTTAAAGCTAAACTTGTTCCAAACTGCAGTATTTAGCTCGATTCAATAGAGTTCTTTATACTTAATGCAATCTCATTTATCTTTTTCATATACAGGTTGCCAACTATTTTTATAACTGACAGGCTGCTGTTTTCTACCAGCGAAAAAATCAAAATAGAAATATGTACCCAATACAACAAAAACAGTTCCAAAAATGTGTAACATAGTCAGATTATTCTTAAAAACTATGGAAGAAATCATGAGAGAAACAAATTTTCTTAAAGTTAATATAAAAGTAACAGTTGTGGAATTTTCCCTAGTAGCTAGCTCATGGACGGAATGAGTACAGTAAAATTGGAATATAATGTTAACAAATAAGATTAACCAAAGGGTGGAGGATAGATCGGATGCTATACTGTGTAGTTGAGGGTATATACTCAAGAATAGAGGAAGTGGTAGCATATGAGTGTAGAACAGCATCTGAAAAAGAAAAGTTTTAAATTTATCCCAGAAAGTATGTAATAGGTTTGCTAAACTATCGTTAAAAAAGCAGGCCAAGGTTTCGTACCATTGTACAAGGTATACTTAACACTAATGTAGAACACTGCAAGTTAATGACGGACTGCGCCATCTATATATGATTTAGTAAATTAATTTTTTCATGAACACATTTTTTTTGTGATGTAACTACAAATTCACAGTTTTCATAATTTTCCTTGTGCTATAAGACCTACCTACCTGCCGAATTTCCTGATTCTAGATTAACGGGAAGTAGCCTATAGGTTTTCATGACAGACGAACAGACAACAAAGTAATCCTATAAAGGTTCCTTTTTTTCCTTTTGAGGTACAGAACCATAAAAATTAAAACCATGACTGGCCAGCCATATAGATTTTTTTCAAAAACTTTCTAGTCAGTGACACTCAGTTTGATGCATCCAATCTGTTCAGGCATTTAGAAGTTATGGTGTAATAAAGAAACTCACATAGATACAAACATGAACCCTTAAAACTCCTTTTTTGGGTGCTTGTGTAATAAAGATCAGTGCACACTGACCAAACTGCTGTGAATACTTTCTTTGGCACACAATGCGACACATGTCTTGCGCCACCTGAATCCAGTGGCTTCCTACAACTCAGTTGATGTCATCCATTCACTAAGTGGGAAAAGTGGGGAAGTTCTAAGAAAATAATACTTACTTCTTCTGGATGTTTCCCAAATTTCTTAAACAATATTTCCTGCTGTAGTCCAGTTAATGCCCCAACTATTAACATAGTCAACAAGATTGTAACTCCTAGACACCAGTGTAGGAAATTCCCCTTGCTATCTTCAACAACAGTAGCACCTCCATACATTGCTAGTGACACTCCAATGCTTATTATAACAGATCCGACTAAAGCTGTTGTTCTTGGCCTTTGTTTTTTTGCATACCAACTTACAAGCATACTTGCAGGTGATGAGGCAGATCTAAAACAATTAAAACATAATGGAATTGTATCCAACAAAAATACAAATCTCAGACAAAATATTTTTGCTCAATGTTTCTGATACTAGTGCTAAGGTGTGGAATGCCCTTCAAGCTTCCATAATTCCTGCCATATATTATTACATAAATACCTGACAAGGACAAGAGTGAATTAGTATCTTCCAACCTAGACATCATAGCTTTTTACTAAACATGATTGTCATCAAGTAAGCAAGCATTTCTAACAATTTAACAGGGCTCTCTCCGTCACTCGTTTCATACAATCGTAGTTCCAATTTCATTTGAATATCAAGCAAACAAAGTCCATGAAATTTTGCTGACATATTCTAGAAACTAATATCTGTGTCTGTGGTGATTTAGATTTTCCTAAAAATATGTAGTTTTAAAATTACAGGGGCTCAAAGATTTGTATGAAAATTTTTAAGACCGCGTAACTTTGAAACCGAATATTTGAACAAAAATCTGCAAAACCACAGACATAGATATTAGTTTCTAGAATATGTCTGCAAAATTTCATGGACTGGTTGCTTAATACTCAAATGAAATTGGAACTACGATTGTATGAAACGAGTGACGGAGACAGCCCTCTTAACAAGTGTAAATTAAAAATTTATAACACCCCCGACAAGTGAAGTTTACAGTAACTAGAAAAGAGCTGATAACTTTCAAACGGCTGAACCGATTTTCTTGAATTATAGCTAAGAACTCTCTCGATCAAGCCACCTTTCAAACAAAAAGAACTAAATTAAAATTGGTTCATTAGTTTAGGCGCTACGGTGCCACAGACAGATACACAGACACACAGATACACACGTCAAACTTATAACACCCCTCTTTTTGGGTCGGGGGTTAAAATGGTGCTATTTGTGAATAAACCTACCAACCCATTATGTCAGTCGGACCAAGTTTCATTCCTTTTTCATATTAGAGGAAGCATTAATCCAGCAGTGGCAGATTTAGATAACTAAAAGAAGGAAGCAATAATAATTACCTTATGATCATGTGTAATGTAGAAGGCACATGCAAAGCATACACATAGTTATTGGCCACACTTGTTACGAAGAATAATGATATTAATATGAAGTATTCTTTAAGTGGTATTCGAGGATTAAACTGTAAAGAGTTTGAATCATTACATATTATTTACTAGTAAGTATTATTGATAACATAACATTGCAATTTACTGTCACTTATTAATGCAGGTTATTAATTTAAACAATTTATTAGTTAAATTGACATGCAAATGTTTTAATTTTGAAGTCATTGAAATTACAATTTGTATTAAAAGTTTAGAATTGGATTTAAACGAGACACTATGTAGAAAGTTTCTTACCAGCCGAGATTTTAAAGTTAGAAGCCCTTGCAGGGCTATGAAAAAAAATTGAAGAAATGTTACAAGATTTGCACTTTGTGGAGCCTTTTCCATCATTATTTCCATAAGAAAAGCGCTCGAGCAACAACCCGCAAAAACCTTAATCATATTTTTAAAGTAAGACATTTTTACGTTCTCACAATCTCACAAATGTCTTTATTTATGTTTTATTTGGACGGAAGGAATTAATATTTCGTTAACATATTGGTGTGCAATTATTTATTTTTCTACTGTTTAAACTTTTGATTTTGATTTTTATCCATTGCCGCCACGCCACGGCAGCAGCAAACTTTTGATTACTTTTGTTGTCATTGTATCTGTCAGTGTCAAAACTGTCATTTAATTTTTTTATAGCACGACTCTGGATTCTAGGTTTATAAGGCAATACTCTGTTAAGGTGCATGACACGGGTCTGCCCGCGAAATTCAAATTTAATTTGGTTTTTCGCTTCGGTTTTTCGCAATTTGTAAACGAATACGACCAAGTAGGCTTATGGCATTTTAACTTTTTACCGCCAATGGCAGTATCATTTTCACAGGATTACATAAAAATCTTTACTTGAAAGTGTTCAGTTTAAAAAATTCAAGTGCGTGTCGGACTCGCACACAACGGGTTCCGCACCATCAAATTCAAATTCATCGTACAAGATATACCTACCTAACACATTTATTTAGAACTCTCCGAGTTATTAACGGTCAGCGCCTTCTCTATGCGATTTAGTGAAACACGTTTCAATTTAATTTTTTTGTATGATATAACCACAAATTCACGTTTTTCGGATTTTTTCTTTACTTGTGCTTTAAGACCTAGGTAACTACCTACCTGCTCATGATTTTAGGTCAGCGGGAAGTACGCTATGAGTTTTCTTGACAGACACGACAGACGGACAGACAGACAGATAGACAACAAAGTGATCCTTTAAAGGTTCCGTTTTTCCTTTTGAGGTACAGAACCATAAATATTAAAAACATGACTGGCCAGCCATATAGATTTTTTTCAAAATTTTCTAGTCTAACTCAGGTTGATGCATTCAATCTTTTCCTCTCGTTCCCACAAGTTCAACCGTTGAACTATTGGGAACGAGCGATCTTTTCAGGCATTTAGAAGTTATGGTGGAATAAAGGAACCCTAAATGGCAGAAAGTTTGTTATATTCTTACTTAGTCTGAAAGCATTATGATGATCAATTTGGGTGATCGGCTTGCTCTTTTGCTCACTCTATATTTAAAAAGATCAAAGGTAACTCCATCAAAGCCTCTGGGTGAGCTCATTTGCCAACAAAGCGGTTTCCTACGCAGATTACATCCGCCAAGCGCCAGCTGGGTGCACTTCGCACCGGTCGCTGGTACATTCCATTTTCCATTCCCGCCGTCCGCTAAACGCTTACCCGCGCCGAAGCGAATAGACGTGTTCATCGCGCTACCATGATACCATACGATATATCGTACACATATTATCGTAACTTAGTTATTTCCGAAATGTAACTATTTCCTTCTACTGTGCATAAAAATTAACAGTTTTATGTATCAAGTGCTCAATATAATAAGTACTTCGAGTGTGAATAAACGTAGTGTTGTGCTAAAAATAATTTTACTGTTTGTTTTTTTCACTATCGGTGCACGATGCAAGACGTTCTGAATTTTTTCAATAATGTTGTTTCTATGTTGAAAGTGTGCTATTTTGTACTTTTAGAAACATGTTGACAGGGTTTTTAGTGTTTCTGCTAGTTTTCCTCCATGCATTACAGTTTGGTGAGTGGACTTTAACGATTTTGTTACTCTATTTTCAACTACCTACCCCTTAAAATCGAATACAATTGTCGTTACGTTTAATTTAAATCTGTTCATCTTTCGGATATCGGTGGATAAATAAGAACTATTAATTTTACTATATTTTAGAGCCTACATAAGCCATTTTATTATGTGAAGCTAATTTAATTACATACATATTTTGTTAAACAGTTTATTTAATAGGTAAACCCCCATCATACCCCCCACATCAATTTTAATTAATTCCATATTTAAAATTGCTCCTTATTCCTGTTAGTAATAAGTCCTATTCTTCTTCGCTTTCAAATTCACCGATTTTTATTGAAACTAAAGCTCCTGGCTATAACATAAAGGTAATAATTTACCTAACTACATAACGTATAGCTAACAGTTACTTATTATAGATACTTAGATAGATAAAAAAATGTTTGTTGACGATCCTTTTGCAACGTATGCTTACAAAACGTAAGTGAAAACTATTTCCTAAATTAATTATTAAATGAGGTTCCCCACTCAGCACTAAGTCTCATCAAGCTTCAGCGCTGGACGCTGGTTTTTATTATTATCCTAGATGTATCTTAAAATATACTAAATAACTAGGTATTTAAATTTTATTAACGTGACATATTCCATCGCTAATTTGTGAAGGTGATTGTAGCTGGAGTCTTTATTGGCCGTAAAGCAATACAAATCGCCTTCAGTTCTTATCAGAAATTCTTAAATTATTTGACCAAACAGTAGTTTTAGTATTGTAGACATTTGAAACATAATTTATTTATAACTAGCTGATGCCCGCAGCTTCGCCCGCGTGGATTGGTCAGATCCCCTGCAGCATCAGGATTGAGGAGTTGGAATCCAAATTTTTTATGAAACAATGTCGCAAAGTTCCTCTATCGATTAAAAAAGAAATGACGCAAATCGGTTCAGAAATCTCGGAGATTTCGGTGTACATAGGTAGAAAAACACAACTCCCTTCTTAAAAGTCGGTTAAAAAGTAGCCTATGTAGGGGGCCTTAGTAGCAAAGGTGTACCGGAGACTTTGTCTGTGTCGGTGTTAGCTGGCGGGCGTGCTCTGCCTTTTTGGAGTGTTTTTTTTGTTAAAACTGACTGGAAAGCGCTCTAAGGGGGTGCCGTGCGTATGTCGGCGAGCGCCGTCACAGACGGGGTCCAATACTTGTATAGTTTATCTAACTTGTTACAAATAACTACAAACTTGACATTGGCTAATCTTTGTAAAGCCAGACGAGAGAGAAAAAAAAAGCCGTACCGCCAAGCGATTTAGCGTTCCGGTACGATGCCTTGTAGAAACCAAAAGAGTATGGGTTTAATGAAAACTGCCTAACCACTTCCAGGTGAGCCCGCTTCCATCTTGGACTGCATCAACACTTACCATAGATTGC
Source organism: Maniola jurtina (assembly GCF_905333055.1). NCBI lineage: Eukaryota > Metazoa > Arthropoda > Insecta > Lepidoptera > Nymphalidae > Maniola > Maniola jurtina. The sequence continues at coordinate 12,220,444 of NC_060032.1, forward strand.
ACTCAAGGGCTAACTTGTATCTGAATTTTTTTTAAATGCAAAAAGCGTGCCATAACATGATGTGACAGTCAAATTACGAAAAATAAATTTCAATCAATCATTTCTGCATTATAAGGCAAGGTAAACGGACGAGAAATCTTAAATCCTTTACATTTCTAGTCAGTTCGAGGCTCTGATATCGAATAGGTAGGTAGGTAGGTACCTACTGCAGTCTGCGACTGCAATGCAACGTTAATTTTTAAGGCCACTTCAAAAAATGAGTGACTGTTTCTTGCATGACTAATGACTTGGTTTCTTGTTTTGTGTTGTTTACTGTATGAATTTGAAAACGTCAAAAATGCACCCAAGAACCCTCTAGTTCAATACAAAGCGAATCTTTGCCTTTAGCTCTTGTAAATCACACTAATATTATAAAGGCGAAAGTTTGTGTGTATGTGTGTGTGTGTGTGTGTGTATGTTTGTTACTCCTTCACGCAAAAGTACTACACGGATTTGGCTGAAATTTGAAATGGAGATAGATAATATTCTGGATTAGCACATAGGCTACTTTTTATCCCGGAAAATCAAAGAGTTCCCACGGGATTTCGAAAAACCTAAATCCACGCGGGCGAAGTCGCGGGCATCGGCTAGTATATTATAGTTTTTTGAGTTTTACCCGACTATGCGGCAGCAAAGATAGTTATGTTATTATTTTTCACGCCTATCTGGGATACACGGCACACGCCTTTTTTGTATGTGGGATTCTGATCTTTATACTCTCGAAGCATGTCAAAATCCAAATGGCTGGATGGATTTTAATTACTGAGGCGTTTACCGATTCGTCTTACCTAAGTTTTGATCTGTAAAATCAAAATGGCGGCCATATATAATCCAGAGACGAAAAAGATTGCTTTAACTAGTAATTAACGAATCTAATACCAAAATCAAAAATTGGACCGAAATATTCGAATCTACATATATTTTTATTGCAATAGGTGTTCTGAGTGATTAATTTTGATTTTTAGTGTACTATGTAGAGACGGTTTACGTCAACCTCAAAACGTACTTATTCATAAAGGTCATAAAGATATGTTAGGTATGTGTAATTTTTAGGGTTTCGTACCTCAAAAGGAAAAACGGAATCCTTGTAGGATCACTTTGTTGTCTGTCTGTCTGTCTGTCCGTCGTGTCTGTCAAGAAACCTATAGGGTACTTCCCGTTGACCTAGAATCATGAAATTTGGTAGAAAGGTAGGTCTTATAGCACAAGTACAGAAATAAATCTGAAAACCGCGAATTTGTGGTTAAGTACATCATTTAAAAAAAAATGTGTTTCAATTTTCAAAGTAAGATAACTATACCAAGTGGGGTATCATATGAAAGGGCTTTACCTGTACATCCTAAAACAGATATTTATTTATTTTTATGTATATAGTTTTTGATTTATCATGCAAAATGTTGGAAAAATACCCGAGTACGGAACCCTCAGTGCGCGAGTCTGACTCGCACTTGGCCGGTTTTTTTTTGCTTCCAATAACGCACACATACCGCCCACGGACCAATCGTTTCGTAACGGCCAAGATAAAGCCTGCTAGCTAGGCTACGTAATGATTTCCAACTGTTCGATTTTCATTAATGGCAAAGTCGTTTGATATCGTTATTTTGTACCGGTTATTGGCTGGTACCGGTTTTATTAAATTCTTTTTTGATGCCATTAAGGCAAAAGGTCTCATATAATTTACTTAAAAAAACATATTTTAGGATGAACAGGTTTTAATTATTTTTTTTTATGTTTTTGGAACAGTAAAATTTTCTTGAATATTGTCTTTCCTTTCCTCGTTTATTATAACGCTGAAACGTGGACGTTAACAAGCCAAAAATGTATGTTTGGGCTACTTTTTATCCCGGAAAACCATAAAGTTACCATGAGATTTTTAGAAACCTCAATTCACGCGAAATCGCTGGCATCATTAAGTAAATTCATATTTATCTGTGGAACAGATTTCCACTTTCCACCTGGGCGAAACTACTAGTTGAGGCTAAAAATAGAAAAGGAATACAAATCCATGTTAGTTTATCATACCCGCAGGCATAATGAGCGATTAGTACTCGCCGATAAATTGACTAATTTCGCTCGTAATAGAGGTCATTACGTAAGTATGTGTGTGTGTGTGTGTGTGCGGTGTAGTAACGCAATTAACGCTGGAGGTAGGTAATGGATCGAGGAGAACGGGAACTGATACGGTCCGCTTCCTTTGACAGGACTATAAACAACTAAGTACACGACACGCACGACAGGTTGAGATGGCAACCGGGTTGGGGACCCGCACACTCGCACGGCCCCCGCGCTAATCCGTTGCGGGTTAGCGCGGGTGACGTGCGGGGCCACCTCAACCGTGCTACTAGGTACTTATGATTTTGTTCGGGCTGTCAGTCAGGGCTATCACCTTCTAAGCCTTTTATTGGGCATCAATGATCTTGATGGCTCCACTTCTTAAATCCTACCTTGGGTAAGGATCAACCCTACCAAAGGAAATCTCTTAAAGTGTCTTACAGATGGGACTTTCCATTCCATCAGCCTGTATGTGTCCATTGCTGGACATAGGCCTTTTCAAGAGCGCGCCACCAAAAACGGTTCATCGCCTTCCTCATCCACCCGCTCCCCGCCACCTTCTTCAGGTCATCGGTCTGGGACTATGTGGGACTAATAGGGAAGGCGGCACTATTAAAGCTCCCTTATCACAGTTTCCACTTTTTTGATAGGGTGGGCCAAATCAAGAATACAATGCTCGTATTATTGAAAGCTGTGATAAAGGAGCTTGGTTTTGAACAATACGAACTTTGCATTCTTCAAATAAGAATATTTTTAATTTTTCATTTTGCAATAAAGTTTAGGCAAGCATTCAAATCGATATCATTCGTAGGGAAATAAGCAGTTGTGATGGATAAACAGACGGACAGATGGACGGACGAAGTCTCACCATGAGGGTTTCTTTATCACCATTTTGGTAAGGAAGTCTAGACACAGATATTATAAAAACAAATTGGTATTTTACGTGGTAGTGCAGACAGACTGTCTGGTACATTAGTAATGAAGTCTTGAAACGAATTCAACTTTCATTTTGGCAACAGAATTTTTTTAGTTAGGGTTGTCATTTTCCGGCAATTTTTTTTTTTACGTAAACTGTCAACCTGCTGCAACCTTGTTTCAGTGAAACCTGGGTATACCTAGGGTAGAGCTTATAGTGGTTTTGGCTAGGCGTTGGCATATTTAAGGTCTTATAATCGTATTTAAAAAAAATAAAAATTATATTTGAGATTTCAAGATGCCAATCCCCTCGCAAGGTATCATTAACTACATAACAAAGCTTACTTATCTACCTATTACCAAAAACCTGTTTCTATATTGACAAGTTAAATAAATGATTTACATGTCTTACGTCATATTATGTAGAGTTTACATATGCGCGTGATTTTTGAGTAAGACGTATAAATTAGAAGATTAAACATTTTCTTATAAGGCCCGGCGCGTTGACGGGCCTGGGCGGTGTCCCTACCAATAATAGCTTCTAAAATATCAGTCTATTGAAACTGTGCGGTGGACAACCCTGAGAGAAAATAATATTATTAGTACCGTACATAGTCATCACTCATCAGCCCCTATATTATGAAACTTACCTATTTGCCTACAACTTTCTAAACAGTGTATTTATTTATAGCCAACGTTATGTGCTAAATTCGGTCATCAACATTTCTACAATCTTTAAACTAAGTACATTGTTAGGTCAAAAAATAAATAATGTTTTATTTTCCGTAGGAAAAATTGGGAAAAGTAAATTATACTATGTACCTATTTCATTCAAAAGGTAGATAGTTATGTAGGTATGAAATCCTTATACTAGCTGAGAAAAGAACAGAAAATCCTGAAAAGGCTCAACAGGCTTTCATCAAACATAGCCAAGGTCCATCGGGACTATGCATGCTTCCGAATTTAAAAAATCGCATTAAAATCAGTCCATCCATAATGATCCTTACGATGCCACATATTATAAACAAAGCGGTCAAACTTATCATAACACCGGTGTCTTAGCTTTTAAAATTTAAGAGGGCTCTCTCCGTCACTCGCTTCATACAAACGTAGTTCCAATTTCATTTGAATATTAAGCAACCAAAGTCCATGAAATTTTGCAGACATAATATTCTAGAAACTAATATCTATGTCTGTGGTTTTCCAGATTTCTGTAAAAATATTCGGTTTCAAAGTTACGCGGTCTTAAAAATTTACATACAAATCTTTGAGCCCCTGTAATTTTAAAACTACATATTTTTAGAAAAATCTAAAACACCACAGACACAGATATTAGTTTCTAGAATATGTCTGCAAAATTTTATGGACTTTGGTTGCTTAATATTCAAATGAAATTTGAACTACGATTGTATGAAGCGAGTGACGGAGAGAGCCCTGTTCATGTCCAGTAGGTAAATACGAGTTAAATTCTGATCTGACTTGGCTTAGTGTAAAATTAAAGATTCTGTTTACTCGGAGTGACGAGGTCAATTATTGTGGAGTTCTAGGCCACTTTTTATTAATGAAAATGATCTCAGATGAACTGGGAAGGCCAGTTTTGTGAATGGCCATCGACACGCAGTAGTTTATTGAAATATATCATCACATCACACTAATATTATAAAAGCGAAAGGTTGTATGTGCGTGTGTATGTTTCTTATTCTTTCAAAAGGAAAGAGGAAAACTTATATCCACGCGGATGAAGTCGCGGTTATCACTTATCATCTAGTATCGAGCATTAATTGTCTACGTGTGGGTACGTGTGTGTGTGATGTTACTCTTTCAAACAAAAGCTACTGGACGGATTTGGCTGGGAATGGAGATAGCTTATACCCTGACTTGACACATAGGCTACTTTTATCCCGGCAAATGAAAGAGGAAAACCTATATCCACGCGGATGAAGTCGCGGTTATCACTTATCATCTAGTATTGAGTATTAATTGGCTACGTGTGGGTACGTGTTCGTGTGTTGTTACTCTTTCAAGCAAAAGCTACTGGACGGATTTGGCTGAAATTTGGAAAAGAGATAGCTTATACCCTGACTTGACACATAGGCTACTTTTATCCCGGCAAATGAAAGAGGAAAACCTATATCCACGCGGATGAAGTCGCGGTTATCACTTATCATCTAGTATTGAGTATTAATTGGCTACGTGTGGGTACGTGTGCGTGTGATGTACTCTTTCAAGCAAAAGCTACGACGGATTTGGCTGAAATATAGGCGCCTATAATTTGGCGGTTATAGCTCGCAACATCAAAAAGTTATCGTGAGATTTTAAAAAACCTGTATCTACGTGGATGAAGTCGTAGATAATATCATCTAGTTATTTCTAAAACCGTGCTGCTCAAATTGTGTTAATATGTTTTTCTACGAGTAAATAACAGAGTCGTTGCAAAATTTAGCTGCGTATTAAATTGTTTCCAAGTAACTGGCTATTGAGAGCGCCTCCGTTCCCATGTGAAGATTCTCAAGGCTCGGCGGCGGGACAGTTACTTAGGTCGTCTTACTTCTTGGGCTAACCGTTTCTTGGCACACTTGGTGACGCGGAACTGGCTTACTTATCTAATTGGAAGATTGATTTGGTAAAATCTTAATCTAAATAAAAAAAAAAATTAGGTAAATTAATTAATTACTTATAAAGAAAAAGTAAATTAAAAATTTATAACACCCCCGACAAGTGAAGGTTACAATAACTAGAAAAAGCTGATAACTTTCAAACGGCTGAACCGATTTTCTTTGATGATAGCTAAGAACACTCTCGATCAAGCCACCTTTCAAACAAAAAAAAACTAAATTAAAATCGGTTCATTCGTTTAGGCGCTACGATGCCACAGACAGATACACAGATACACAGATATACACATCAAACTTATAACACCCCTCTTTTTGGGTCGGGGGTTAATAAAAGGAAAAACTGACTGACTGACTGACTGATCTATCAACGCACAGCTCAAGCTACTGGACTGCTCGGGCTGTTTCGCATGCAGATAGCTACTATGATGTAGATATCCACTGAGAAAGGATTTTTGAAAATTTAACTTCTAAGGGGGTGAAGTAAGGGTTTGAAACTTTTTAAGTTTCTATTAGTATGGATTAGGTACCTACATAGTACGGACGGTATTTCATGGTTTTTCACTAGGCACGTCAAATGGTTGCATTTGGTAAGAGAAGTTTCCCTAGTTTAGTTTTTACGTTACCAGATAAAATAAGAATTAAATGAAATGTACGAGAATGATAAGAGAAAGATTTATGTCGTTACTCAATACACGCGTGACATCGATTAGTACACGTGCTATGACTCTATTTGGTAATATGCTTATGTAAGTTCATGTGACAGCATCTTTTTAGAATTCCATACCCAAAGGGTGTCAAAGAGACCTTATTACCTCCGCTGTCCGTCTGTCTGTCTGTCTGTCAATTGGTGCCTGGTGGACTTCGACCGCCCGTTATGCCAGATCTTTTTTCCATGCACATGTAAACTGTGGAACCGAGTCCCTTCGTCGGTGTTCCCACTAGATTTCAACGTAGGGTTATTCAAGAGGTGGATGAACAAATTCCTGAAAGGCCGGTAACGCATTGGCAGTTCCAGTAGCGGTCCCTCTGGTGCTGCAAATCTTACATCAGGTGTTGCTCGTTTTGCTCGCTATTTTTAACCCCCGACCCAAAAAGAGGGGTGTTATAAGTTTGACCTGTGTATCTATGTATCTGTGTATCTGTCTGTGGCATCGTAGCTCCTAAACTAATGAACCGATTTTAATTTAGTTTTTTGTTTGAATGGTGGCTTGATCGAGAGTGATCTTAGCTATAATTGAATAAAATCGGTTCAGCCGTTTGAAAGTTATCAGCTCTTTTCTAGTTACTGTAACCTTCACTTGTCGGGGGTGTTATAAATTTTTAAATTACCCTTGTTATATTAAAAAATTAATAAACTATCTAAAATGCAAAGATACTGCACGTCAATCGCTAATCGCGTGTCTGTCAACGTGTAGTGATTCATATGATTAGTAACGCGGCATCCATTTTAATCGAGAATCGAGGAGGCTGGAGCATGTGCAGAAACGTGCCTTGTTTACGTGATTGCGATTCTTGTGGTGACTTGAGTGATTAAATAAAAGGAAGGTAGACTGAGTAATTATTAGTTAATGTTGTTATGATAATTGTGTGCGCGTGCCATTCTTCGAGGAAAACGAGCCCTGTCTGTCCGTTCCTTGATTTGCATTTCCACGATGTGCATAAGGCGACGGAGAGAGCTATGCTTGGAGTTAACCGACATAGCTCAACGGGTTGCGAAATTGAAGCACGCTGAAGTGGCAATGGCAGGGCACATCGTTCGAAAACCTATGGTCCTCCCTCACCTTTCCACCATCGTACCGCCAGGCATCGTCAAGGTCTGCATCCTTCTTCTTCTTCTTCTCTCTGGGCTGGTTTCCGCACTTAAACGTTTCCGTCTGTTGGTCTGCATCCATACGTAGTCGAAATTCCTCGAACACGAACGAAGCGATTTGCTTCCTCTTTTCTAATGCGAACCGCTAGAATGTGGAACGCCCTTCCGGCATCAGTTTTCCTTTCCACCTATAATATGGGTACCTTCAAGTCAAGAGTGAATAGGCAACTTCTAGGCAAGCGCGCTCCATCTTAGGCTGCATCATCACTTGCTAGCGAGTCTGATTGCAGCCAAGCGCTAGTCTATATAATTAAAAAAAAAAAAATAGAGTTATAACACCGCCGGAAAGCGCAGCGATTCGGAAGATCCCTCACTAGTGACTAGGTAGACAGACGATATCAAATGAGTTGCAAGGAGCCGCTGGATTCAGGCGGCGCAAGACTTTCTCTACAAGAGACATCCAGCAGTGAACATCTATCGCTTGATAATGAAGACGAAATATTGATGTTCGCTAGGCTTTGTCGTATCAGAAAGCTCAAAAAAAGTTTATAGTCCATTGAAATCTTTCAAATATAATAAAGAAAGGCAGGTACGAAAGGTACGAAATGAAATCAGAAGTAAGTAAATAATAGGTATAGCGAAAGAAGCAGCCAGTCATGGTAGTGGTTATAGAGAGAGAGCGAACGAAGGCCAGACCTTCATTATTTTATAAAAGCTGAAAGTTTCTCTGCGTGTGGACCTCTCTCTCCAACACAGGGAAAAACGATCAGCGATTATGAAGTTTGGATCATGGTGACTTTGTGAAAACTTCATAGTCGCTGATTGTACTTCTCTGTGTTGGGGACAATATTACGCAGAGAAACCTTCAGCTTTTATTAAATAACGAAGGTATGGGCCCTAGCTGGCTCTTGGTCCATTACTGGCGTCAGCGCGTCGCATAGCAACTTTCTGTTAACCAAGAAACATGTCGGATGGCTTACGTAAAGCTGGGCTATAAATAGATTAGCTAACGTAACTAGTCGAGGTGCAGTTTAACGGAAAATAGTTAATGGATACAAGCTATTTTTTACCAATTACAGAAAAAAGAAAAATCTACTAACTTACCTACCTACTTATACCCAATGCCGAATTTCAGTACCTATCACACTTAATATTATAAAGGAGAAAGTTTGTATCTGTGTGTGTGTGTGTGTGTATATTTGTTACTCCTTCACGCAAAAACTACTGGACGGATTGGGCTGAGAATGGAGATAGATTATACCCTGGATTAGCACATAGGCTACTTTGTATCCCGGAAAATCAAAAAGTTCCCACGGGAATTTTAAAAAACCTACATCCACGCGAATGAAGTCGCGGGCATCAGCTAGTATTTAATAAAAAATGTTTAGGTACCAATTTATTAGCATTACGATATGTATAGCAAGCTATTTTGATGATTTAAAATTAATATGACACTGCACTGCACATCAAGTTGTAAGCAAAAAGTGCAAAAACAAGTACCTACATAGCTCGCATTTTTTTAGGGTTCAGTACTTCAAAAGGAAGTAACATAGGTAGGTACATAATTAAAAAAAACTGCCTTCCAAAACCACTGCAAACAAAAAAAAATCGTTTCTAGGAGGTAGTGGTCTTATAGAACATCTGTTCTGTGACTTCGGTGGCCCCTCCAGTTTCTCTGATATCTCTTTGAATGGCGTAACTCTACCTGTCTGCTTAAATTATTACAACAATGTGTAAACAGCGAATGGAAAAAAGAGAAGAGGACGACCAAAGAAAAGGTGGATGGATTGCGTGAAAGAGGATATGCGTATAAAAAGGGTAGATGATAAGTTGATGGATGACAGAAGAGAGTGGAAGAGGAAGTCATGTTGTGCCGACCCCCCACGTAGCATGGGATAAGGGCTGGAAGAAGAAGAAGAGTGGTCTTATAGCACAAATAAAGGGAAAAATTCGAAAACGGTAAATTTGCGGTTCCATGGCAAGAAAAATTAAGTAAAGATTTGTTTCCGAAGTATTTAGTTCTAAATCACATCAAGAAGGCGTTAACTTACTTTCTTGTACGATAATGCGGAACCCTTCGTGTGCGAGTCCGACTCGCACTTGACCAGTCTTTTTGTTTGGAATGGTCTAGTGCATAGTAGGCACTACATTGAGGTCATTGGTGTCATTATAAATGTTGAATGTAATTTTCATACAAAAGTAACTTTTTAAAAGGTTACATACAAAACAAGTAAGATAATAAAGACGAGTTTTTACCTAGCTTTATATTTATTTCGAAAACGAGGAAGTTCAATTCGTATTGTTTTTATTGCGTAGCAGAATGAAGCATAACTCCGGTAGTCTGTGTATCGATTTATCAATATTCCTTTGTGTATAAAGCTTCATTTACGCCAGAGCAACATAGTGCGACATTGCTGCATGCCACAGGGCCGCCTGAAATGTATAGTGCGTTTCATCGCATAGTACCTATGGCGTTATGTTGGCTCCCCTGTCCGTTGGGTGGTCATTGGCAGCATATTGGCATGAGAAGACGCAGATTTTGTTTATTTTCATTTGATTTTCATTTCATTCATTCAGGAAAATCAAATGAAAATAAACAAAATCTGCGTCTTCTTATGCAAATATGGTGCCAATGACTTGGACAGACAGGGGAGCCAACATAACGCCATAGGTACTATTCGATGAAACGCACTATAGTAAGAATCGTCGGCAGACTGTAGATGTACGAGTAGGTGTGGAATAGCCATCCGGCGTTCGTATTTTCTGCCAAATACATTCAAAGCAAGAGTGAATCTTGGCACCTTCTAGACAAGCGCGCTCTACCCTAGCCCAAATCATTGCTCTGTTTCTCAGGCATGATTGTCATCAAGGGCAAGCCTTTCTCACGATTTAAAAAACCTACCGTGATATTCCAATTTCCATTTCTACAGAACAACAATATTGTAGTGTCGGCATTAAAAAAAGAGTGTCACATGCGGCATAATGCCGCTGTATTCATGTTTCCATTATTATTCCATGTTGTTGCTTCAACGTAAAACGATATCACACGAGTAGATAGATACCTACCTACTCTTTATTTTAGTATGCATTAAAACTTAACTACTTAATATGTACCTATTTAATAATAACCTTAATTAAATGGTGGTGGTGGCGTGGTAAATTATTTGACGATTCAAAAGCACTTGTAAAAGTTTATTTGAATAAAAATCTATTCTATTCTATTCTATTCTATTAATGATAACGTCTTAAAAAAAGTTAAAAAAATCGTAAAGTTTACCGGTTTCTATGCAACTAATATTATTACAAGTTATGTTTTGTTCGTCATTTTGTAGAATTCTTAAAATATTTATCTACTTATCCTATTTCGAATACATATTTAACTTGTGGTTATATTATTAAGCATCGGGTTTTTGAAACAATGGGTAATATTGATGACATTTTTAATACCTTTTGCGGTTAAAAATAGTAGATAATGACTGTAATATACCGTGATTGCTTTAATTGTTCTTAATAAAATTGTCATATAACGAGATATCTTAGTTAAATACCGTAACTTTGTATTCACATAATAAGTAACTACAATTAATCATGCATCTATAAATATAAAATAAATAAATACTTAAATAAAAGTAAATAGTGAAACAAATGACAATCATTGCCTACCTACTAGGTTGCTACAATATAATATACAGGATGTTTGGTAATTAGTATATATAAAGACGACACGTACCCATGCTACTTTAATCTGATAAATACAATGATGAAGTATAATGACGAAATAAAATTATAAAAATTTGCATACAAAATTTAAAAAAAAATCAAAGTTTTCATGACCCTAACGTGCCCTAACTCACTGAGATCGTTGGCCATCTTTAGATAGGCCATCGTACGTATCGTCATTATATACTAATTACCAAACACCCTGTATGAAACTAATAGTAATAAAAATACACGCGTTCGGGTACATATGAAAGTGCTAAAAAGTAAAACCTACTTATCCTATTAAGTTTATACCAGACTAAGAGATAACTTGAACTAAGTTTACGAATATGTAAAATGTAAATAAGTACATAATAGCTAATGATAATATACCAAGTTTTTTGTATACTTAATTTGTACGAAATATTCTAGGCAGGTGATAAAAATAGCCACAGACGTGGGAACGGTATTTGTTGACTTCTAACTCGTTTTGCCATTATAGTTAATAAAATAAAAATATGTTAATGTGGTGAACGCATCGCGAATACTACTTTTATATAAGTGTAAATTAAAAGTTTATAACACACCCGACAAATGAAGGTTGCAGTAACTAGAAAAGAGCTGATAACTTTCAAACGGCTGAACCGATTTTCCTGGATTATAGCTAAGAAAACTCTCGATCAAGCCAAGCCACCTTTCAAACAAAAAAAAACTAAATTAAAATCGATTCATTAGTTTAGGAGCTACGATGCCACAGACAGATACAAAGATACATAGATACACACGTCAAACTTATAACGTCCCTCTTTTTGGGTCGGGGGTTAAAAAAAGGTAAGTAAATAGGTAGTAAGTACCTACCTAATCAAAGAGGCTCGATTGATTTTTAGTATAGAACATTAAACAAGTGGGAAATAATTTTAACGTATGAAAAATGGTGGATTTGTGATAAAGAAATTAAGAAATTAGTTCTAGTATCGACTAATTTGTGAGAATAGTCGATTAATTTCTTAAACTGCACCCTTTCAAGTAAAGATTTTTATATAAACCTGTGAGGATGATACTGCTATTGTCGCAATTAAAAAACCATAAGCCTACGTTGTCTTACGTTGTCGTATTAATTTACAAATTGCGAAAAACCAAATTAAATTTGGATTTCGCGGGCAGGCCCGCCTCATACCACTTAAACCACACGAAATAAGTTTAAAATCATCCATTTCTGATGTGTTATTTTGTCCCCAGCATACTCCTCAAGCCTACTATGCGGGCGCACCAAAGAGGTGGAGGTGGGCAACAACATCGGCGCAGGCGCAGCGCTGGCGCTGACGCTGCTGCGACCTCCCTCCTCCAACTCTACCAGCCCCTGCCAGCTGAGGCTCAACGCGCCGGACGCAGCTGCATTCACTGTCCGACTTATTGATGTTAAGGTAAGCACTATCCATACTATCCATACTTAATATTACAAATACGAAAGTGTGTCTGTCTGTCCGTCTGTTACCTTTTCACGGCCCAACAGTTTAACCAATTCTGACATTTTTAGCAGAGAGAAATTCTTACAGTTTCTTACAGAGTTAGCTTATATCCCGGGGACAGACATAGGCTACTTTTTATCCTGGAAACTCAAGGAGTTCCCACGGGATTCCTAGAGACCCATCCGCTGAACCATTTTGTATGAAATTTAGTACCGAGGTAGCTTACCTCCCTGTAATTGACATAGGCAACTTTTGATCCCGGAAAATCAAACAGTTCCCGCGTGATAATTAAAACCTAAATCCACGCGGACGAAGTCGCGGGCATCCTCTAGTTTTATTTAGATCAACGGTAGAAAAACCCAGATCTAAGTGTACAGGTACAGGGGACAAACGGCGTGAAGCTACGAGTACTTTGTTCTATGGTTTTATACTATCTAGAGATTATGTACTTAAAATAAAGAAATCCTGTGGCCCTGGCGCGACAGGTTAACAGTTACAGATCGCAATCACCCTGATTGGCAGCCTTTACTATTGACTACAATGCATTGTTACAACAAGAATACCATAAATTCAACCATTCACAACAATTGAGATTGTAATAATTAATGGATGCAGCTTTTACCTACTGCAATGCACTGCTACCTTCTGTATTCTGAGACTGCTACTAGAGAGCAAAATTCTAGTTCTGAAATGAAATGAAATGAAAATTTATTTGCTGAATATCAGTTGTTAAGTTCAAAATTATAACTAAGTAGCGACCTTCATATTCTACTTCATAAGCATGCCAATATTTAATACTCATCAGGAATAATCCGTACAAGTAATCCTAGTTCTAAAAACCAGTTAGCGACTTGGATCAACGTTGCATAACCTCACCACTATCTATAGCGTGTTATTGTTTTTTCAAATGGTAAAACAAGCTAAAAATTCAGTTCTAGCTTATCAAGCTGCACTGTAACTTGAGCTATGCAGCTGCAATCGCAATCCGCAGTGGCATGAATTATGACTGGCGTGATTTTGCGCCAAGTAGGTGAAGGTGGGCCGGAAACTTAAGTCAGTAGTAAATCGCGAAATAACTGGTGTAAAATAACAATTATTAAGTACTAGCTGATACCCGCGACTTCGTTCGCATGGATGTAGGTTTTTTAGAATTCCCGTGGGAAGTCTTCGATTTTCCGGGATAAAAAGTAGCCTATGTGCTAATCCAGGGTATAATCTATCTCCATTCTAAATTTTTAGCCCAATCCGTCCAGTAGTTTTTGCGTGAAGAAGTAACAAACATACACACACACACACACATACAAACTTTCTCCTTTATAATATTAGTGTGATTTGTTACAATATTTAAATGATTGATCATTCAGCTTTTTAAGTTGTAGGTAAGTATACCTATAGCTTGTATAAAATTGCAACAATCTAAGTACTAGTAGGGATATTTTTCCTAAAATTATTTTTCTTTGTCGCCTGGTTAAAACAGTTGAAGGTATAAAGGTTAGGTATAGCTGTGATACCCTAGGGATTAAGAGTTAATTCGGCTTCGTATTCAGAGAGTTCGGGATTCGATCCCTGGCACGCATTTCTAGCTTTTCGGAATGATGTGTGTTTGAAACAATTAAATAGCACATAACGGTAAATGATTAAATATCGTGAGGAAACCTGCACGCCTGCTCCAAGAGTGCGTAATGTTCTCAAAGGTTTATGAAGCCTGTTAATCCGCACAAGGCCAGCGTGATTGTCTGTGGCCTAAACCCTTTACATCCTGAATGGAGACCGGTACCCATTCCATCCATCTATCATCCATTCATCCATAAAAAAATTTAATTCTCTATTAGCCTCTTTTAATTTCTCATTTTTTTATTCCTCCATCCTGGATAATAGAAATTTTTCTAGGGGGATATAACGTCATGAAACAGAATAGCCATCTCAACTATTAATTGAATAGTTTCGAAGTTTAGGGACATGGGTAGGGCTTTGTTGAGTGATTAATTGAGGGCACGGTAATTAATTTCTGTCATAGATTGTAAATGCTCTATAATTAATACAATCTAGAACAACAGCTTAGGTATTAAATTCAATAGGTAATCGATGCCATATTCGGTATTCTTACCTATTACAAATATCGATTACTATTCGTATATCGTACCTACTGACAAAAAATTGCTACTTCGGTGTCCGCTCAAATTAAAACGGCAAGTGAAGGTAACTAGAAAAGAGCTGATAACTTTCAAACGGCTGAACCGAATTTCTTGGATTATAGCTAAGAACACTCTCGATCAAGCCACTTTTCAAATAAAAAAACTAAATTAAAATCGGTTCATTAGTTTAGGAGCTACGATGCCACAGACAGATACACAAATACACACATCAAACTTATAACACCCGTCTTTTTGGGTCGGGGTTTAAATAGATCACATCATACTAATATTATAAAGGGGAAAGTTTGTATGTGTGTGTGTGTGTGTGTGTGTATGTTTGTTACTCCTTCACGCAAAAACTCCTGGACGGATTTGGCTGAAATTTGGAATGGAGATAGATAATATCCTGGATTAGCACATAGGCTACTTTTTATCCCAGAAAATCAAAGAGTTCCCACGGGATTTCAAAAAACCTAAATCCACGCGGGCGAAGTCGCGGGCATCGGCTAGTAAATCATATATTTGTTCAAAACAATTAGTATGTCTACCAAATACATAAAGTTTGTTTACATTATCATAACTACTGCCTGCCCAATATTAAGTACGGTTTTTTTCTTAGATAGAGAAAGATTTAGGATATAATCGGCTAAAAAAGCAAATTTTAATAAAATGAGGCCACTAAAAATTATGAAATAAAAAATTGGCACCACAAGTTTTTAACCACTAGGCTGGGTTCTTTTTCTAAGCCACTAACTAGGCTGTCGCCGCTTTTTAACCCCCGACCCAAAAAGAGGGGCGTTATAAGTTTGACGTGTGTATCTGTGTATCTGTCTGTGGCATCGATTGAACCGATTTTAATTTAATTTTTTTTGTTTGAAAGGTGGCTTGATCGAGAGTGTTCTTAGCTATCATCCAAGAAAATCGGTTCAGCCGTTTGAAAGTTATCAGCTTTTTTCTAGTTACTGTAACCTTCACTTGTCGGGGTGTTATAAATTTTTAATTTATTTACACTTGTGTTTGCATAATACATATTATTTACTTACGTGTTATTTACCGATCGGTATTAACATAGGTATTATACATCACATGCTCCAAGTCTGAGCATGATAAAATAATTAGTGATGTTCACGCATCACGATAGGTAATGTAACTAATTCTTATCTTCCTGCAGTTGTTTAGGTTTTAAATGCCTTCATAGTTACAATAATTTACATAGCTATTTACGTGCCGGTCTTATAAATAAGGTATTAATTAGCTAACACACAAGAGAACAGGGATTTGTAGTTCTAAATATTTAGTCCTAGTCCAAAAATATTTAGAAGCTCTAAATAGAGCCCTCGTAAACTAAGGAATTCATTACAATATATCACAATATTATATTATTTAGGTATGTTAATATGCTCTAAATTGGGTACTTTCACAAAATAGACAGTTCCTGTAACGGTTGAAACGAAACAATAAAACTGCGGACTGGCCCGTTTCATACAAAATATCACCATAGGTAATTTCCTATGGACCATTTGGAGAGCCATAAATCTTTTGTTTCGCGAGATGGTTAATAAGGTACTATTTGCATAATCCGTTTGTAGAACTGAACTCGTTTGTAGCAATGAGGAAGTGCCTTAATGGCCACATAGCAGCAACAATGTCACATAATGGCCACATAGCAGCAATAATGTCACATATTGGTCACATAGCAGTAATGGGTTGTGGACAATAGGAAAATCACACTTTGAAGCGTCTTTGCCGTGTCATTTCGATTTGTCACGTTCGATTTTCTGATGATCCTATTTTTGTAAATCTTGCCACTGCAAGATATACAAAAACATGATCGTCTTACTTAGACGATTGCGATATACCCACTTACTACATATATTGTATTGAATACCTATGGAGGGCGATGATAGCTAGCTTAAGGGGCAAGCGACGGGTCTGCCCGCGAAATTCAAATTTAATTTGGTTTTTCGTAATTTGTAAATTAAAACGACAATCTAGGCTTATGGCACTTTAATTGCGGCAATGGCGGTATCATCCTCACAGGTTTATATAAAAATCTTTACTTGAAAGGGTCCAGTTTAACCAATTAGCCCTAGTGTCAACTAATTTGTGAGACTTAGTCGATACTAGCGCTAATTTCTTAAACCTAGAGATGCGATTCTTTCAAATACGATTATAAAATTAACTAAATTAAATTAATTATGAAATTGGAATTGTGTTTTCAGTAACCTAATTGAAAAGACATTTGAGATTATTATGAAGTAAAGCTTGGCATGCAGTATGCATGGAGTTGTTAATTTTTAAATTTTCTAGTTTCTTATAAAGTTTATTAACGCACGAAATTACCTTAAAAGCCCTGAAATAGAGATATTTCGAAGGCCATAACTTTTGAAATGAATAAAACAATATGTTAATTGTTTTCAGGGATAGATAATGAAGAGATAAATCAATATATAGCTGAGTTGTAGATTCTAGAACAACAAAGAATAGAATAATAGGTATAATACGTTTGTATGGAGAAGCGCGTAAGAAGCAGTTTTCCATTATGGAGTGTTCCCCCTTCTTAGATACATTTATTCAAATAGATACTTTCTAATTAAATAAACCTTGAGATTCATTAAATAAACAGTGAATCAAGCTATCTTATCACATGTTCTACATAAATAATGATAAATTCAATCAGGTGATTTCCATGGTAATTAATACCGTCGCTTTTAGAAGACATCTGCGAGAGATGCATTAAGTAGGCACATGAGTCATTTTAAACTCCTTACTTGCGTAGGTGCATGTTTAATTAACTACATCTCAGAATACTTGTTCTGTATTCTGAGATTCGTATTTGCTTAGACTGTACAAGATAAAATCTTAAAATAGTTCTTGGGCGACCGTTTGTGCTGCTTTTAATAATTTAAATAAACTAATTGCAAACATTGCAAATAAAAGAATCGATTCTTCTACAAAGAGATGTTGAGATACAACAGTATTTAATTTACACTAATCTAAAGAAAATAATATTTTCTTTAGTAAAAAAAAAAATTCAAAAGAAAAATAAAACCGACTTCAAAAACCAAAAACACTAAAAAGTAGAAAACTTAAAAGAAAGAAGACTTCATACCTAGGTACATTACATGTGTAGCTAAACAAAAGTTATTTTCTACTTTTTAGTGTTTTTGGTTTTTGAAGTCGGTTTTATTTTTCTTTTGAAAATTTTTTATTTCACAATTTTTAGTGGCCCCACTGTACTATAATATGCTTTGCCCAGTTAAAACCCTACTGTTTACTAAGCTATTACAGTGATCGCGAGCAATTTGCTCTTATCCATTGAGGAGTTCTGTTCTCCATCTCCGAAGATATTCATCAGATCTTCACCAAATTTATATGGGACCACCTGCACAGTATACCCTTTCAAACAAAAAAAAAATTTCCAAATCGGTCCAGGGGTCTTTGAGTAATCGGGGACCATACATAAAAAATAAAAATAAAAATAAAAAAAGATCCCGACGAATTGAGAACCTCCTCCTTTTTTGGAAGTCGGTTAAAAATAGGTAGCAAACGAGCAGGCGGGTCACCTGATGTTAAGTAATTACCGCCGTCTATGAACATTTGCAGCACCAGAGGAACCGACCGATGCGTTGGATATCCTTGGATATTATAAAGAATTTTGTAAATTAGTATCTAGCAGAGAAAGAATTTTCAAAAAGGATTATTATCCGTTTTGAAAATTCTTTCTCTGCTAGATAGCTACATTATCCCCGAGTGCTAGGTATAAGCAATTAATTATCACGCAGACAAAATACAACGTGGGTGAAGTACAGTAGCAAAAGCTAGTATAGCTATATACCTACTTAAATCCATACTAATATTATAAATGCGAAAGTGTGTCTGTCTGTCTGCTACGTTTTCACGGCCCAACCACTGAACCGGTTTTGATGAAATTTGGTACAGACATGGGACACATCCCGGGGAAGGACATAGGCTACTTTTTATCCCGGAAAATCAAAGAGTTCCTATGGGATTTTAAACCAAAATCCACGCGGGCGTAGCCGCATGCATCCTCTAGTAATAATTATAATGATACCAGTTTATGCCCTCAGTCCAATTCCCAATAGTTTCAGCTGTGCGTTGATAGATCAGCCAGTCTGACTACTTATAGAAAAACTTATAGAAAAAATATACTATACTTACAACACTTATAGAAAAAAAGTTCAATGATCAATATGCCGGGGTCAGTGGCTTAGTCAGCCCATTAGACCAATAGACGGTTTACCTAAATGAGGCGCTGACCTTGCGTTGTCGTGACTTCTTTAATATTGACGACTGCTGAGTGCTGGGTGTGTCAGGTTCATACTGAACCTTGGCAGATGACAGCTTTATTACTTGAACTCATGGCTAACGACAATAATCCACATTCGTCACCGAACCTCAGAATGCAGGTTTCCTCACGATGTTTGTCTTCACGTTATATTATAGCAAGAGATGTATTTTAATCGCTTAAAAACGCACATAAATCTGAAAAGTTAGAAGAGCATGCTAGAATAGAAGAACCCAGCTCCCTATAAGAGGTCGAGATTTCACATTATTAATTCACGTAACTCATAAATTATTTCAATGAATCCGACGATTTAAAATTCTATGCTTTCAACCCATATCATGAATGATATTTTTTTAGTCTGGAAATTATTTTAATTAAAATAATCCTGTATAAGTAGATATTACAAGTACATAATTATTGTTAAAACAATATAAATTCATTAAATTTCCGAAAATGAATGAAATTTTCGAGCCAGTAAAATATGTGTATAATATTATACGAGTATGTATGAGTATCCATATTTTTTTGCCTCAGCAATAATGGTACCTATAGTTACAAGTGTAAATTAAAAAATAACACCCCCGACAAGTGACAAGTTACAGTAACTAGAAAAGAGCTGATAACTTTCAAACGGCTGAACCGAATTTCTTGGATTATAGCTAAGAACACTCTCGATTAAGCCTAACAATCAAACAAAAAAACCTAAATTAAAATCGGTTCATTAGTTTAGGAGCTACGACGCGACAGACAGATACACAGATACAAAGATACACACGTCAAACTTATAACAGCCCTCTTTTTGGGTCGGGGGTTAAAAAAAATGTGATATTCATACGTCATTCTGCCAATATCACGTTTTTACCTGTCAACATAATTAGGTCTATTTAGGATCCCATTGGTACCTTTCAGGTACAGAACACTAAAATAAGGATAAAATAGACATATTTACCGGACTTTGGACCTCTTAATTTTTTTATACTTATTATAAATCGTATTTTGTATATTCGTTGCCTACTTGAAATACTTAGTAGTGCCTAGCTAATAATAATAGTTTCAGGGCCGGAAAGCGCCCTTATTTCCGCTTGGAACTACAATACACGCCAACCTTGTTACAAAATGCGGTGAACGCACGAAGGGACCGAGGGGACCTTGTCCTAATTCTGTAGGAAACGCTTTCTTTATTAACCCCCGCCCCAAAAAGTGGGGTGTTATAAGTTTGACGTGTGTATCTGTGTATCTGTCTGTGGCATCGTAGCTCCTAAACTAATGAACCGATTTTAATTTAGTTTGTTTTTATTTGAAAGGTAGCTTGATCGAGAGTGTTCTTAGCTATAATCCAAGAAAATTGGTTCAGCCGTTTGGAAGTTATCAGCTCTTTTCTAGTTATTACTGTAACCTGAAGGTTGTCGGGGGTGTTATAAATTTTTAATTTACACTTGTTTTACATTAAACGATACCCGGGACTTCGTCGGTGTGTATAAAGCCTGCAGGAAATCTTTTATTTTCCTGATTAAAAAGTAATCTATTTCAGTTTCCAGGATGCAAGTTATCTCTTTACCAAACATAAAAATCCCCTGGAAAAGCTTTGATTTTACAGGATAAAAAGTAGCCTACGTCCGCCCCCGGTATATAATCTAACTCTGTAAAGCTCATTTCAAACTAAGAAATATAATATAATATTATATATTAGATCATGACGTATAAATTAATATCGCTCACCCTACTGTGGAATGGAACTGTTCCACTGAGATGTAATCTATATTACATCCCAAAAGGTTTTTATATTCCATAGTCTGAAATAAGCTTAAACTTTTCCGTCAAAATCGGTGGATGAGCCGTGAAAAACTAGCAGGCAGACTCACAGACAGAGCTGAGACACACTTTCAGATTTAGAACATTAGTATGGATTTAGAGGATTTACCCCATTAGTTATGACGACCCGCGATTGCTTTTTTTTCGAAAATCATGCTTACAATATTATGCCATGATTATATTAGTATCTAACTGCAATATAATCGCTTACTAGTGGAGTGAGCTACGATTCAAATCCATATTCTTATTGTCATTTATTTACTTTGTATTCGAATACCTCAATAGCTCAACGGTTATAGGAGCGGACTGAAAACCGAAAGGTTGCAGGTTCAAACCCCATCCGTTGCACTATTGTTGTACCCACTCCTAGCACAAGCTTAGCGCTTAGTTGGAGGGGAAAGGGGAATGTTAGTTATGATTAAAAAATTACTAATATTCTTTAAAAAAAAATACGAATACGTGTTCGCCCTAGATTGTATCGTATTTAAATTGTAAGCATTATTCGCCTAGTGGCAATTTAAAACAAAAGATAATTTGTAATATCAGTATTAAGAAATAATAAAACTTATATTATTGAGACATTAATGAATAACACAAACTGTGAATTAGTGATTCATTAATGATTTTATAATAGAATGTGTAATAATTACTAATTCCTTATCTAAGGTTGAAATGGCCGTTTCCCTTTAAATCGACGTTTTATCCGTTTTATCATTAAAAAAATGTTCTTGAAACGTAACAAAGGCGACGTAACTTTAGTTACACTGTAGTTGCGTATTAATTACATAAAATACTTACTGTAATAATAATTAGGGTTGTTATTTTATTTAGTTTTTTTGTATTTTAATAATTATTTGTATTTGTTAGTTTATTGTAATTATGAAATAGAATTTTCCGGGGTTCTCTCGTGATCCGTTCAATATTAAGATAATCTGTCATTCTTGGTCAACTGTAACATATCTAGAAGTGTTCTGAGTTAAGAGTTAATCGGCAATAAAAGCCAAGGCAAAAATTAAAAGGCAAGAAAACTTAAGACGACCAAAAATACCTGACCTGACGGTTACTAAAATGAGTTTGAAATGTGAAATATTGTTTCTACATCGTCATGTAAAAACAAATAAATCATTTGATTTCGTTTCATTTCATAGATCACTGATAAAATTACCCGGATTCTACTTCACAGTTAGTTTTCCAGTGAGAGGCAACCCTAGCCGCGATGGTACCTAGTCGGGAGGTACTGAACGTGACACCCGACCGCAGCGTGCACTGTTTGCAGTTTCATGTAATTTTCTTTAATCCTACACTATCATGTAACCATGGACGTATTAATAACGGAAAAGTTGCGAGGAGAAGCCCTTCAATTACTTTATTATTCAAGAATCGTCACAGTTTAGCAATCAAACAGTTTAGGAATGACGTGACGAACGCCAGCACTTTGTTTGCTTTTGAAGCTGCTTTATCATCGTCAGTGTTGTTGTTGCAGTCAAAACTTAAAATATATAGAAGTAGCTCTTACTAGTCACATCCTTGGTGTAAAGTAGCCTGCGCCTGTAAATTCTGTCCCAAAAATAAAACCCAAAAACTAAGCAAGCCAGTTTATTGAGACACAACCTGCGATGCAAACAGGTATTGTTTGAGATGTACTTAGTGGGCAAGATGATTCGAGGCAATTGCATCGAGACATTTATTTATGTTTGACGACAGGATATTGCAATTTTGAAACAAAATAAAACATATTAGGCTTTCTTGTTCATCGGTGTACGTTTGATTCTTAACTGTACCATAGCTAACCAGTGGCAATCCCTGCAACAGTAACTGAGTTTGTGTATAGTAAACCACTCTGAAGAGGATACCGTATAGTCTGTGTCACGCTTTCATATTATAATGCGATTAGTAAAGTAGTCCAAACGTTATGTAATTGATGTTCTAGAAACGATTTTTGACTTTATTCTGTTACTTAATGGCCTCGAATTAGCTCGTCTTATAGTTATTTAATCTTCGTTCATCTTAATGCTAATGGCATGCTAGTGTTTGATAGCACGTGGTCGTGCGTGAGGGCATGCAATCTGAATATTATATATGGGCAGAACATATTCTACTCAAGATCTAAATGATCGCGCATTTAGCTCAATCAACGTTTTGTGCACAGTTATTTTTATTATATATATTATTATTATGTTCAAAAGTACCTACTTTTAATCAATATTTTTGAACAAATTCAACACATTTGAAATTATCTTAAGTAAAGTATGCCTTGAAGTATGAAGTATGCCGGATGGACGGACGGACGGACGGACAGACAGACAGACAGACAGACAAACACACAACGAAGTGATTCTATAAGGGTTCCTTTTTTCCTTTGGTACCTCCAGGGGTAGAACCCTAAAAAATGGCTTCTAAATGTCGTAAAATGTTAGCCTTATACTTACATACATGTATCTTCTGATACTTACCTACCTACGCACGTTTATATTATAATTTTGTAATGACTACCTACATTTATATAATTTTGTAATGACTGTAGGTAATAGGTGCGTTAACCCTATGAAGCCGTATATCATTGTTCTACGTTATTAAGGCTTCAATCAATCATGTTAGTGTCTAACGTATGGCCACAGCGATATAAATATGTCTGTGTATGGCCACGATTAAGTAAGTTTAAGGGTATGTTTCTGAAATCAAATGAAACATGGTCATTTGTCATGCCACAGGATGGTCCGTAGTGACATAAGTCGTAGAAATAATCATTAAATAGTATTTAGATCTAGTTTTAAATATTACTAGACTTACGAGAGCCATATGGTTGCATTAGTGACCCAGCTCTCTAAATGAGAATTAAAAAAAAAACCAATTGTTCATGTTTAAGCTTGAAAGATCTAGGTCAAGTCTAAATATATTCAGGACAAAACTCAAACTTGATACATAAACATCACATCGTTTTTATGTTTTAATTCATTTCTTACTGACTTACTTAAAAATTAAAGTACTCCATAGAAACGATTAGTTTTGAGAGCTTTTTCAAGAGTGTTTAATCGTCGAAACTTATTTTAAGGAAACAGCAAAATATGCAGTACCTACGTTCAAAACCGTTAAGTATCGGTAAGTATAGAAATATTTTCCTAGTGTTTCATTGAGTAAGCTTTCGATGTAAATTATATAATGTCACTACTAAAGAAATGTATTTTATCAATGAGACAAATCGAGTGTTTTATAGTGGTTTTATAGGTGTGATGACGTCTCATGCCCTTTTATGATGCAACTGAGTGAAAATTACCTCACGTGTACACTAAAGAAAGACAAGGAAATACATTCATTATTTTATGATAGATAAGATGACGTTTTATTTAAGGATCTTATGGTTTTTATAAAACTATCTTCAAACTTAGGTAGACCCACAGACGTACTTACCTCTTCGTAAAGGAAAATGGCAGACATACTTGCACGACCTACATTGCATTACTTCTCATTCAAAAATAATCATGAAGTAAGAGCTTACGTCCTAAAAATTATGACAAATTTTGGACTTTAGCCCCAACTTATAATATCTGAAACAGTCAATACAAAGTAACTTTGAAAAAATATAGAATAAATATTTTTAGAGGAATGCGGCAATGCACAGACACAAATTATTATTTACAAAGTACATTTTTATAGAATTTGATTGGTTAATATTAAAAGAGTAATTAAACTCTGAGTATCGGAAAGCGGATGATTTTTACGCATTTTTTACTCTTAATTTAGCAAACGTGGGTTGTCATAGATACCATAGAGGCACACAAAACAAGCCCACGCAACTGGACGGATGTTTACCAGCCGTATCACCAGGTGCTAACCAACGCCTCTATTCGGTAATTAATTCACAGCATGACAGGCACAAGGTGGTAGATGTCAACTGACACATTGACATAAATAGTAATTATTACTAAACGAAACTTCAGATTTTACATACATTTTAACGTAGACCTACAGATAACGTATGAAAGGATTTTTATAATTCCACCGAAAGTCTGGGCGGGTCAGCTACCTTTCTCCTAGTTAGCTTCATTTTGGCTCAGACGGAGCAGCCTCGACTTGAGGCAAACTGAGGCTGCTCAAATGGATACGTGCGTCGCGTTTATGGCTTGTCCATTGATAAACGCACCGTTCAGACACCTAGACTCCTTTGTGTGGTCATAATACTCTCATCATATGGCTCTGCAAAAATTGTCTCATGGCATGGTTGGCCTCAGGTTGAGGCAGCATTTCCACTTGAGCTGCCGTCGATCTTTAGCACTGCATAGAAGAAAGGCTTGATCGACTCTCGTGGATACAAAACAGCTAAGCCCTTTGGTATAACAGGAGAAAGGGTGGTGCGAAGCATACCTTGTTTTGCACCTTTTCAATTTCTTGTGATATAGGTAGAGAGAGGTATATATCACAAATGTATGTTAATATTATTCCTTTGTAAGTACTTACGTCATATAATTCCGTGAAGACTGCGTATATCAATTACCAACTAATTTTCTGTGAATTGTAATATGCGCTTTTTCTTAGTATTTTTGTTACCAGGTATGGATAAATGCTAACTTGCAAAGGAGTTAGGTACTCGTACTAAATGCAAACTTGCAATAACTCGTACGTCGGTACATAGTACCTACCTACCTGTTTAAGCATCGCTTAAGTCAATTAATATTGGATGAATAATGCATTATAAATAATTTCGTATAACTAGTAGATATCCACTAAATACTTAAAATAATAACACAATTGGCTCGAAGTATAGAGCAGATTTTCTAAACTATATGGCACGCCTTAGTCTGTTTCCCTTTTAGAAATCTATTTAACATCAACAAGTACAAAAAACATTACAAAAAAATCATAACCCTTCCTTTCGGCTTTGCCGTAGTCGGGTAAAAATAGACCTTATACGTAAGAAGTTTGTTTTCTACAAGTTAATCAGATTTCGTCGGAATATGTATTTTAAAGCTAATAAAATGCGTTTGTGCAGACAACTTTTTTTTTTTTAATGAATATTAGCCATGTTAAATGACTAATATTCCCCTTTCCTCTCCAACTAAGCGTCAGGCTTGTGCTAGGAGTAGGTACGACAATAGTGCAACGGGCGGGGTTTGAACCGTCGACCTTTCGGTTTTTAGTCCACTCCTTTACCGGTTGAGCTATTGAGGCTCTAATACAGATAATAATATTACAGTATTATTTTGGTTTTCAACTAGGTACCTAGACTGTGGAGGAAAAATATGAAATCATTGGAACCAAGAGAATAATTGCATTGAATTTAATTACATTTATTATTTTTATTCCTAGGATATTACTATTACAATGGATTTTTGAATTTTAATTAAGGTTATATAATGGAGTTGGTAGGTAAAGGTACCTTTTATATAATGCACACTTGTGGCATGACGTAACTTCAAGATTTGTTTACGTTTTAATTTTATTTGCTAGGTAGGTTATTAATTTCTCGTAAAACGTTTATCGCTGAGTGTCTATAATATTGTTAATTACAATTAGCCTTAGTACCTATATTCAGAATGAAAACGAGTCCATAATTATTCATGTTTTCTGTTTACTAGCTGTTCTTTGCGGACAAAATGGTGAGCCCCTAATATTTAATCTGATTTCAAAATACTCAATCAGTTCAGCAATTGTCGTCATTCGTCAGACCAGAAAAGAAATGGTCTTTATTGTAAGATTTGTAAACTCATATTTTAGAAATTGTTATCCAAATATCAAGTTAACTTGATCAATTAAAAGGAATTCGGCTGCTCTTTATTACTTGAGGCTTTAGTTACTTAGTCCCTTCTTTCTAGCTTTTCATTGTATACCCATCAATACACATAATATTATAAAAAGCCAGCTTAAACGCCTAACCTTATAGAAAGCTGATATTATGCACAGATGTTCCGTATATACTAGACTAGAGGATGCTCGCGGCTTCGCCCGCCTGGATTTCGGTTTTTTAAATCCCGCAGGAACTCTTTGATTTTCCGCGATAAAAAGTAGCCTATGTCCTTCCCCGGGATGTAGCCCATGTCTGTACCAAATTTCATCAAAATCGGTTCAGCGGTTTGGCCGTGAAAATGTAGCAGACAGACAGACAGACAGACAGACAGACAGACAGACACACTTTCGCATTTATAATATTAAGTATGGATATAAGATATATACAATATACATTGTAGGTACTTAGAAGGCAAGGAATACGTCGGTAAAATCCCTACTGAAGTAGAACTATGTGCGATCTATACTAATAAATAAAATTGGAGTGTCTGTCTGTAATTTCGAAATAACTACCTCATATTAAGCTCATATGGTTATTTGAACGATACCATAACTGAATCACACGTTTTTAAAATTTTTGTCTGTCTGTCTGTCTGTCTGTCTGTCTGTCTGTTTGAAAAGGCTAATCTTTGGAACGGCTGAACCGATTTTGACGGGACTTTCACAGGCAAGTAGAGGATTGACCAGGGCGTAAAATAGGCTACTTTTTTAACCGACTTTTAAAAAGGGAGTTGTGTTTTTCTACCTATGTACACCGAAATCTCCGAGATTTCTGAACCGATTTGCGTCATTTCTTTTTTAATCGATAGAGGAACTTTGCGACATTGTTTCATAAAAAATTTGGAGTCCAACTCCTCAATCCTGATGCTGCAGGGGATCTGACCAATCCACGCGGGCGAAGCTGCGGGCATCAGCTAGTCTCCAATAAAAGATTAAAATTACAAGTGTAAATTAAAAATTTATGACACCCCCGACAAGTGAAGGTTACAGTAACTAGAAAAGAGCTGATAACTTTCAAAGGGCTGAACCGATTTTCTTGGATTATAGCTAAGAACACTCTCGATCCCAAGCGACAAACAAAAAAAACTAAATTAAAATCGGTTCATTAGTTTAGGAGCTACGATGTCGATGCCACAGACAGATACACAGATACACACGTCAGACATATAACACCCCTCTTTTTGGGTCGGTGGTTAAAAATCTTACTGATTGTGATCAATAAGAACATTATAGTAGAGAAGAAAATTAACATTCCTCGACTCGTCCACGCAAAAACAGGGGCGCGCGAACTAAAAAGGCTCGACTTAGATCTAAAATTGGATACCTACCACTGGCGTCGTGGACGTGGTAGCTGCAAAACTTGATGGAGACTTGCCTTACAAGTTCTGACGTCTAAAAATAGATTAAAGGCTATGACAGATACGACACGTTACGTCAAAAGCTGGTTTTCTCGGACTGAACAATACCTTCTTGGCGCATTGGTGAACGCTGTTTTCTTATAAATGTCCCGGATTCGATCCCCAGCTGAAGAAATTCACAAACAATCTCGTCATTGTACAAGTATATTTGCCGGACAGTGTTGAAACCGCCCTATGTAGTATGACGTGCGTCATACAGTTCCTTCTTAGGTTGAAAGAATTTGCATAGGGCTTACTTCCTAGAATTTATCATTCGATTTTAATTTAGTTGTAGCTGTGACGTTACTCGATTCACAGCTGAAAATCAGTGTCCTATAACTGCTACTAAGCGCTGATTAAATAATAATGCATCCTAGCGCATATTATGATGTAGGCATTACTCTTAAACTGTACGCCCATTCTGGATGTGTTAGCTTGTGACACCATTGATGAGTAAATAACAATTTTCCTCTCTTTCTTTACTTACATTACAAATCGCACACATGTTCACTATAACATAATATCGTGTCGCCCCGCGTTTTGTCTATCTACTCCTTTAAGCTAACGGTGCGTATGCGCAGAATAACACGTACGCATTTCTCCTTTCTCAGACAACCTAATTTGCACCTTAGGAAGGCAAAATAGAATGGGTTTTGCAAAATAAAAAAGGTTAAGGCTGTAAGATGCTGTTGTGCAATACAATTTTGAGTTGACTTGCGTGCTAGCTACTGTGATCAGGCATCTAGACTTATCTACGAAGGTAGTTCCAGTAGTTAGGTGAATTAGGTAATGTAATAATGCCTTGAAATTGTTAGTAAGTATTATAGTTTTACTAGAGGATGCCCGCGACTTCGTCTGCTTGGATTTAGGTTTTTAAAGATCCCGTGGGAACTGTTTGATTTTCCGCGATAAAAAGTTGCCTATGTCAATAACAGGGACGCAAGCTACCTCAGTACCAAATTTCATACGAATCGGTTAAGCGGATGGGTCTTTAGGAATCCCATGGGAACTCTTTGATTTTCCGGGATAAAATGTAGCCTATGTCCGTCCCCGGGATATAAGCTAACCCTGTATCAAATTTCAGAGTCAGAATCGGTTAATCTGTTGGGCCGTGAAAAGGTAGCAAACAGACAGACAGACACACTTTCGCATTTATAACATTAATAGTATGGATTAAATGGATATTTATCAATTTCTCATTTTTTTTTACTTTTGGCCTTTTTACAAAGATTTCCAAGGGTTCGGGTAGTATTCATACATTTTTTTAGTTTAGTTATGGCTTTCAATCAAACTACATACCTACTACTTTAACTGTTTGATTCTAAGTAATTTATACCTGGATGCATAAATTGCGCTTGAAAGCTTTAAACATCAAAGTTTATATTATATACGTAGTTACATAATAATAAATCTTTAATTAATGGGGCAAAGAACCGCCCAACTATTTACACCTACATTAAATACCATTGGCTTATAACGTTCGTTTATTATACCTAGCTAGTAAAAATATATATTTATACATTTATGTCAGTATATTATATAGTTTTGAGAAAAACTACAAGTTTGGTTATATAAGGAAAACAACGATTAAGCTCTAAGTGGACTAGCAATTAATCCGATATACAATTAAAATGTGAGAATGTTATTACTCACGGACAGACAAACATCGACTCTGAGCTCGTGGCTAATCAAAAGGTCAAGGATTCGATTCTTGATTGAGTTAGGAAATTAACTTATATATTAACTTGTATATTAGCTTCATTCTTCTTCAGCTCTTTTTCCTGCACTATATAGTATTATAAAGAGGTATTTGTTAGTTTATATGTCAGGGGTAATCTCCGGAACTGATGGTCCGATTCGAAAAATTCTTTGACTGATAAACAGCTACATTATCCCCGACGCTAAAAATTATATCTGCGGAGGAAATCACGGGCAAAAGGTAGTTAATTTATAAAGACCAACGCATGACTGTAGCTACTGAATACCATGGGGTTCAACATAATACATACTAAATATTATAAATGCGAAAGTGTGTCTGTCTGTCTGCTACCTTTTCACGGCCCAACAGTTTACCCAATTCTGACGAAATTTAGTACAGAGTTAGCTTATATCCCGGGGACGGACATAGGCTACTTTTTATCCCGGAAAATCAAAAAATTCCCACGGTATTCCTAAAGACCCATCCACTCAACCAATTTGTATGAAATTTGGAACCGAGGTAGCTTGCGTTTCTGTTATTGACATAGGCAACTTTATATCCCGGAAAATCAAACACACGGGATTTTAAAAACCTAAATCCACGCGGACGAAATTGCGAGCATCCGCATCATAGTAAAAGGTATATAACAAGATCAGTGTTGATGAGTTTGATGACCAATGACACGATGATGTGCCAGGTCTTTATTATACGTACATGCTGATTGTGGAACCAACTCTCCAGCCCAACTATCACGCATTTGAGAGCAAACATGGAGTCCGAATTCTGAAACTATACTAAGTACCTATAGTTACGAACCATAGAATAGAAGGTACCTTCCTGATATATAGGTAGATATTATGTACCATATAAGGATTTTACTGTTGCACCTTCTAATAAGACATAGCTAGGTACCTGTTTCAGAATATAGGATAACAGGCAAGGACAAATAAACAAATTGATTTGCGCAATGCGGTTCGTCGAAGCAATTTGCAAAGATTTCGCTTTCGAGAACTACCGATGAACTGTGGGAAACGAGACGGCCTTAAGAGGGGTCTCTCCGTCACTCGCTCCATACAAACGTAGTTCCAATTTCATTTGAATATTAGGCAACCAAAGTTCATGAAATTTTGCAGACATATTCTAGAAACTAATTTATCTATGCCTGTGGTTCTCCAGATTTCTGTTAAAATATTCGGTTTCAAAGTTACGCGGTCTTAAAAATTCCCATACAAATATTTGAGCCCCTGTAATTTTAAAACTACATATTTTTAGAAAAATCTAAAACACCACAGGCACAGATATTAGTTTCTAGAATATGTCTGCAAAATTTCATGGACTTTGTTTGCTTAATATTCAAATGAAATTGGAACTACGATTGCATGGAGTAAGTGACGGAGAGAGCCCTGTTAAAACTAATCTCAATGATGACATTTTCATGTGAAAACCTCTGTGAGGACTTTGTGTTGGCTTCGAGAGGTTTTTGCACAGTCGGTCTGCGCAAATATTTGGAGTAACAAAAAACATGTGTGGGATTTTTCTACGCTGTAGTTTGTATTGCTCTTACTAGCCTTCGGTTTATATACGTGATATTTTTCACAATCCTGTATAATTTTTTTTAATTCTGTGTTGGTAGTTAGGTATACTTACTTTAAGTTCCGTACCTCAAAAGGAAAAATGGAGCCCTTATAGGATCACTTTATTGTCTGTCTGTCTGTCAAGAAACCTATAGCGTACTTCCTAGACCTAGGATCATTAAATTTGGCAGGTGGTACAGGCCTTATAGAAAACCTAAACGGCAAAATCCGAAAACCGTGAATTTATTTTTACAATACAAAAAAAATTAAATGTGTTCATGAACAAATAATAAATGATTAGTATTTTCAACTTTCAAGGTTAGATTACTATACCAAGTGAGGTATCATAATATGAAAGGGCTTTACCTTTACATTCTAAAACAAATTTTTATTTATTTTTATGTATAACTAGCTGATGCCCGCGACTTCGTTCGCGTGGATGTAGGTTTTTTTAAATTCCAGTGGGAACTCTTTGATTTTCCGGGATAAAAAGTAGCCTATGTGCTAATCCAGGGTATAATCTATCTCCATTCTAAGTTTCAGCCCAATCCATCCAGTAGTTTTTGCGTTAAGGAGTAACAAACATACATACACACACACACACACATACAAACTTTCTACTTTATGATATTAGTGTGATAATTTTTAATTAATCGTGCAAAATGTTGGAAAAATACCCGAGTACGGAACCCTCAGTGCGCGAGTCTGACTCGCACTTGACTGATTTGTTGTTACTGGGTCGCTTTCAATTTCACACTGTAGTATAAGATACCTAGGTATGTACATACATACTTACTTTGTAAAACACTCATTGTACTCGTTCTCAATGAACACAACCTCATTTTATACTGTACCTAACTTAATTCAAAGTTGTTTGTCGGGTTTCATTCACTTGAACAAATAACGTGGGAAGAGGTACGCGTAAAACCTCCGTCAAACAGTATAATTCGTTCAACGTATTGCGACATTATTGTAAAAGTGCCGTGTCTGGTAGAGATAAAGCACATCCTGTCCTCCTACATGTTACACCTAGGGTTGCCACCATTTTTGGATTGAATAAAATAGGTACTTATTTTTTTTTAAATGTTGGCAATACACAGACACAGCTTATAAAGAGTAGGTACAGTTATTTATTAAAATTAATTAAAACGTATTTTTAGTTACCTTCCGCAACATTTGGCAAATATTCGTCGTTCTTGTACAGCCTCTCGGCAATCAAAATTTAAAAATACGCTCCGTATTTTGACATTGACTTTGACCTAACTTGAGATGACATGACTGACAGTTTAACATTCGTGGTTATTTTCAGGAAAACTCAAACCTGTTCGTGGACACCTGCATATCTGTTCGTTTATACAATATCTTCTATTTCCTAACTGTTCCTAACCAGCGTTTCAACATTTTAGCGTACTTTACTAGCGTCGTAGACTATAAAGTATACCTAGTCCACAAGTGTAAATTAAAAATTTATAACACCCCCGACAAATGAAGGTTACAGTAACTAGAAAAGAGCTGATAACTTTCAAACGGCTAAACCGATTTTCTTGGATTAGAGCTAAAAACACTCTCGGTCAAGCCACCTTTAAAAACAAAAAAATTAAATCAAAATCGGTTCATTACTTTAGGAGCTACGATGCCACAGACAGATACACACGTCAAACTTATAACACCCCACTTTTTGGGTCGGGGGTTAAAAAAGCGGACAGTACTCTATTTGAGAGTACAAGCAACCCTAGTTACACCTGTTGTAACAAACGACTTATTATGCCTACTTTTACGTTATATTCTAAGTAGGTAACTACCACGTTATAGGTACGACGAACATAGTGGCAGATGGCAGTGGCGTAACAGAGTTAATGCCCTTGGCTAATTTATTTATGAGACTGTGTTCACGGGGCCCATATAAATTACTTCTTAATACCGTCATTTAGGAGGAGGCCATACGGATTGGTATAGAATCTAGATAGGTAGGTATTTCTGCTTATTTGGTAGTCATCATCATTATCATCACCATCAACCCATCGCTGGCGCACTACAGAGCACGAGTCGCCTCTCAGAGTGAGAAGGGTTCTCGCCATAGTCTATGTCAACAGAAAGTACCCTATAGGTTTAAGGGGCATGAGACGCCCGCGAAATTCAAATTTAATTTTGTTTTTCGCAATTTGTAAACTAATACGACGACGTAGGCTTATGACGCTCCAAGTTTCGAATGGCCTCGAGCATTTGGTTCCCTCTCGCCCCTCTACACCTCGACATTAATTTACTTTAATTTTTACCGCCATCTAGTGGCGGTAAACTGTACTACGGCTACAGGTCAACCAAGTTAACAACCTCAACATTGGCGAAAAAAGAAACGACATAGCACAGATGCGCTTAGCTTTTTAGGGTTCCGTGCCTCAAAAGGAAAAACGGAACCCTTCTGGGAACACTTTGTTGTCTGACCGTCTGTCTATCTGTTTGTGTGTCCGTTTGTCGTGTCTGTCAAGAAAATCCATAGGGTACTTCCCGTAGATCTAAAATCATGAAATTGGGCTGGTAGGTAGGTCTTATAGTACAAGTATAAAGGAATAACTCCGAAAACCTTGAATTTGAGGTTACATCACAAAAAAAATATTCATTCAAAATTCCAAATTTCATGATTCTAGGTCGACAGGAAGTACCCCATAGGTTTTCTTGACAGACACGACGGACGGACGGACAGATAGACAACAAAGTGATCCTTTATGGGTTCCGTTTTTTCTTAACCCTAAAAATAGATAAAAAACTTAAAAACCACCAACACTAAATAGTAAAAGCAATTTAATTTACTATCCAAAAAATGATACTATAGAACTACATTTTACTCCTGTATACATAATAATATGTTCGATAAAAATTAAATTATTTTTTATTTTTTAGTATTGGTGGGGGTTTTTTTTTATTATGCATAATAGTGATTGATTTATTATGCAAAATTGAAAAAAATACCCGAGTACGGGACCCTCGGTGCGCGAGTCTGACTCGCACTCGGTTGGTTTTTTTTCCATAGAGCAAAAGCGTGTTAGAAGCGGCAATGGAGAAAATTTAATGTGTGTTGATATCGTAAAAGACCTGAATTAATATTTTTTATTCAATTATAAATTAGCACTTGTTTGCTATCTCACCTGGTAAATAGCAGTAGGTAGTAAGTGACGATGTGAAGCGTACTTTGACTTTACTAAGACTACATTCAGAGTCAATATTGAATCGTGCTATAATGCATAAAATTTAAGAAAGTGCTTGCCATTTAAGTTCTATCCGTCAATTGATATTTGAAAAAACCGGCCAAGTGTGAGTCAGACTCACGCACTTAGGGTTCCGTACTCGGGTATTTTTTCCAACATTTTGCACGATATATCAAAAACTGTTATTCATAAAAATATGTTTTATAATGTACAGGTAAAGCCCTTTCATATGATACCCCACTTGGTATAGTTACCTTACTTTGAAAATCAAAGCAAATTTAATTTTTTTTCAAACGATGTAACCAAATGCGGGGTTTTCAGATTTATTCCTGTACTTGTGCTATAAGACCTACCTACCTGCCAAGTTTCATGTCTCTAGGTCAACGGGAAGTACCCTATAGGTTTCTTGACAGACACGACGGACAGACGGACAGATGGACAGACAGACGACAAAGAGATCCTATAAGGGTTCCGTTTTTCCTTTTAAGGTCCGCAACCCTAAAAAGGGTAAAGGATAATAATATGTAAACCAGTGTCCTACCCGTTCAGAGTTCAGACCTGAGCCAATTTGGAAATTGTAAAATACTGACTCGATCGGGGGCTTGATATCGAACCCAGGACCTCCCACTTAAATGCAATAGGTATATAAATAAGATCATGTTAACAAACTGGATTAATTGAATTTATACACAAGGATGGTTGGTGAGAAATAAAAATGGTTTTGTAGGGGTAATAAAAAGTATATATTTTTTATATTAAATTTATGAATGAATAAAATATATGAAAATAGAATATGTTTGGTATTATAAAAGTGAGGCAGTATTAGTGATTTTCATCAGTTTATTTTAACACAGAAAATTATTTAACTTGTTACTGAAAATTAAATCTGATTCAAAAAATTAATCAGTGATTTAGATATTTTTATTTTATTTTTAAATTTCACTCATAACTTTGACCACAGTGCCGAGTGAGAGTGCAGATTGTGAGTTATGAATAAATTTACAAAATGCTTACACTTAAAAGAATTCAGAAGTCAATTTAGATGTGAAAGCCCTAAGGGCAACAATAATTTAGTTAATTTTATAAGTTATTAAAATGTTCGCGTAAAAGCTTATCAAGAGTTTTGATCTTTTAAATAACCTAACTGCAATATTAATTTGATCAGAGTGCACTTGATTTTGCAATCACTTAATCAAAATGGCGACCTAAACACAAAAGCGTTTAATAGTCATTCAGTCTCGAGTCGGAACGAGACTGGCTTAAAAATTATTATATATTTTTTTTTTAATAATTTAAACTTTAATTATTACATTTTAATATTACTTTTAATTTACGTAATTTAATTTGTGTAGAATTAATTATGGACATATAATTACTGTCTGAAATAAAATATTTTTATATATTTAAAAACCGTCATGCAGCCGTATTTGTACAAATTGATTGAAGATGGCTGCCCGGAAGAGATCGTGTGACGTCGAATGGGTCAAATATCTGTTTCATTACTTTTATTTTAAAACTAGCTGACGCCCGCGACTTCGTCCGCGTGGATGTAGGTTTTTCGAAATCCCGTGGGAACTCTTTGATTTTCCGGGATAAAAAGTAGCCTATGTGCTAATCCAGGATATTATCTATCTACATTCTGAATTTCAGCCAAATCCGTCCAGTGGTTTTTGCGTGAAGGAGTAACAAACATACACACACACACACACACACACACACACACACATACAAACTTTCGCCTTTATAATATTAGTGTGATAATTCTTGAGAAATAAATTTTGAAAAGCTAACAAACTGAAACAAAACTTTCCTGGCTTCTTCACGCCTCGTGAAATAACCGAGTGCAGAGTGACCCATTATGTGACCCCTTCATGTTCACAACAACTGCAACAGGAGGTAACTCCTCGTTTGTTTGCAAGTAGGTAGGTAATAAATATATCCATTAAATTACAAAATCACCAAAGATGTATAGATAGATCCAATAAGAAAAAAACCGGTCAAGTGCGAGTCGGGGATAATATTAATCAAAACTATGTAATGTATTTACAGGTTTCCCTAAAATTTGCCTTAATAAGTAGGGCTATATATTTCGACATAATACTATGTACTATATACTAAGTACTAACTATTTCTGAAACCGGTAAAGAAGTTTTGCTTTAAATAAAAGTTGAAAAAACTATACCCCGACTACGGAAAAATGAGACAACTTGAACTCGACTTGGTACAAGTAAAATAAACTAAAAAGAAAGAAACAAGATAGGTGCTTAGTGCATCGTCTTGAGTAAGATTCAATACGAATGCCGTGGTCGTGCGTTGTCGACAGCGTATTTCTTATCCTTGATTGACGGCGTTCCCAATGATTTTGTTTGTCTACCAAATTAGAATATTTTCTTTTTGCTATCGACAACGCACGACCACGGCATTTGTATTGAATCTTACTCAAGACGATGAAGACGATGATAGCACTAAGCACCTATCTTGTTTTTGTTTTGTTTTGTTTCTTTCTTTTTAGTTTATTTTACTTGTACCAAGTCGGGTTCAAGTTGTCTCATTTTTCCGTAGTCGGGTTATAGTTTTTTCAACTTTTTTTTATTTGAAACTTTTCCGTTGTCTATGATGCGACGACCAACCGAGGTCTCGTGAATGACCAACAGGTGGCGCTGAATAAGAAATAATAATTATAATAAAAAATGGTTTTCTGTCGCTTGGTATATTTTAATAATAACTATATTTATATTTATTAACTCAAAATTTTCTCCTCTTTCATTGGACATCTCACTCGACACAATAGCAATTAATTTTTTTTAAGACCCTCACTTTTTTGATGTAACATCCATCTGGCCGATTTTTTTCGTATAAAATATAGCCTATGTCACCCGGGCCTTTACAACGAATCGATTGCCACCTCATTCATCAAAATCGGCCCAGTAGTTTAGGCGCTACGGTGGAACACACAGAATCTGGATACAAACATACATACATACATACACTGCTAAAATCATAACCCTTCCTTTCAGCTTTGCCATAGTCGGGTAAAAAACGCTCAAGGTATTCTGTCTTTTTTATTTATTTGCCGCCTCTGCCACTTTCATAAGCTGCCGTGAAAACTCTGCGTCATCACTACATAGTATAAAACAAAGTCGCGTCTGTCAGTCCCTAAATGCTTAGATTTGCAAACGCTGGCTATGAGATAGGTCAAAAAAAGGGTTCCGTTTTTCCTTTTGAGGTACGTAACCCTAAAAATTTATGCCATCAAGAAATAATTAGTATTTTCAAATTTCAAAGGTAACTATTTATAACAAGTGGGGTATCATAATATTGTGAAAGGGCTTTACTACGTATATATTTTTATGCACAATAGTTTTTGATTTATCGTGTAAAATTTCGAAAAAATACCTGAGTACAGAACCCTCGGGGCGTGAGTAAACTACAACTAAAATAATAAAAGTAAACAAAGAATCTGTTGTTAGTAACCTACCTATGTACCTATCGTACAATTTGCAATATTATGAAGGTATATAGTACACGACAAATCGAGATGGCAATCGGGGTGGAGACGCCCCGCACACCCGCACAGTCCCCGTGCTAGCGAGCGGTGCGGGCGAGCGCAGGTGTGCGGGGCGTCCCCCCGCCTCATATTCCAATTGCCATCTCGACCTATCGCGAACTTTAGTCGGCGATAGGTCGAGGTAGGTTATTATAACAGTAGCATCTATAGTACGGGACAGGTCGACATGGCAATCGGGATGGGGACGTCCCACTCACCCGCACAGCCCTCGCGCTAACCCGGTGCGGGATAGCGCGGGTGATGTGCGGCTCATTACCCGATTGCCATGTCTACCTGTCGCGTACTATGGGGTGCTTTTATAGGTACCTCTACCTACTTATAAAATAAGTTTTGACCATTATTGTAATCTGTGTCGGTAGGTAGGTAGGTACCTACTTAGTACTTACCTACTTACAGTATTTTGCCCAGCTGCTTACAAGAATGACGCAACAAGGAATGGTGTGTGTTTATCTATATACTAATAAATAAAATTGGAGTGTCTGTCTGTAATTTCGAAATAACTACCTCATATAAAGCTCATAATATGGTTATTTGAACGATACCATAACCGAATCACACGTTTTAAAAATTTTTGTCTGTCTGTCTGTCTGTTTGAAAAGACTTATCTTCGGAACGGCTGAACCGATTTTGATGGGACTTTCACAGACAAGTAGAGGATTCATCAGGGTGTAACATAGGCTACTTTTTTAACCGACTTTCAAAAAAGGAGTTCTGTTTTTCTACCTATGTATACCGAAATCTTCGAGATTTCTGAACCGATTTGAGTAAATTTTTTTTTAATCGATAGAGGAACTTTGCGACATTGCTCTATAAAAAATTTAGATTCCAACTCCTCAATCCTGATGCTGCAGGGGATCTGATCACCAAAGTGGATGGGATTTAGAAACTGTCGTCGGTTATAACTTGATATTGAAGGTATATTTACCAAGTAAAGACTTTGTCGCGCGGTACGGATAGACTACTTTTGTTCTGGGAACTCAAAAGTTCCCACGGGATTTCTAAAAACCTAAATCCACGCGGGCGAAGCTGCGGGCATCAACTAGTTCATAATAAAAAGAAGAAAAGTTTGTATGAAGTAATCTCTGGAACTACTGAACCAATTTTGAAAATTCTTTCATCAGTAGAAAGCTACTGCTTTCTGGTAAGCATTATTCCTGAGTGACATAGGCTGTACCTATTTATTTTCAAAAAAGCCGTAGGTACGAAGCCGGGGGCGAGGCCGTTTATAGTAAGTAGTAGTACCTAGTTAGTCAGGAGTTTCAATGTTCCACTATGGGTGACAAGGTTTTGGATTCAATTCCAGGGATCGGGCCAAAAAAGTGTGCCGCACAATATTTTTATGTAATAATAGGTATATGGGAAGATAGGTAGGTACTTACGCGATTTTCATGCTTTCAATCTTTTGTAGTTGAGATCGTTTTAGTCGAGATATTTTCGGCATCCTGATATTTGACTATGATACCTTCGTACCTACCTAACACAATTTAAAACAACGAAATAACTCTAAAAAACACTACTAAGTACCTATTTACTATGGAGTTCACTAATATTTAGATGATAAAAGTTTCTTAAAACTAAAACAAATCATCCTTATTCAATAATTTATAAATAATAATTTCGCTACAATTACACAAAAAATATTTTCCGTAAATCGAGAGCGATTGGCGGGAAAAATTGCGCACATCCACCACGTCTGAAGGGCGCCTGCCGTATGCGTCGCGTCTCCCGCGCAGGGCCGACTAGGATTATTTTACCCAAATGTGAATTTTTCATAAAGAATGTCGAAATACAATAAAATACGTTTCGAAAGTGTATCATATATATATTCCCTATTATTAAATGTAAGATTTACTTTCATGGTTGCACAGGTAAAGAAGTTGATACACGATCTTATATGAAGCTACTATTGTATAAGATTCGTGTATTTATCGTAATAAACGATTATTTGAAAAAAAAAACTCCACATAACTAAAGACCATTAACCAAACTATTGTACATATTTTTTTGAAAATTTTGTGATGTCATTTGTAGGACTAGATAGGTGTTGAATAACAATACTTTCAAAGGAATAATGTCGGCAGGCCCTTATGGTATTTTAATTGCGACAGTGGCAGTATTATCCTCACAGGTTTATATAAAAATATTTACTTGAAAGGGTCCAGTTTAAGAAATTAATTCTAGTATCGACTAATTACGAAACGGGATAGACAGACAGACAACAAATGTCTCTTTTTTCTCTATAGATACGAAATTCTACAAACGAAACGACGAAACGAAATCAAAAACGATTTTTTAAAAATAAACATAAAAACTAAACTACTGATGTATGAATTATGCCTAATCTTAATGATACAAACTGATAACAATTCCAAAAATACCTCAAATTAGCCTAAACCTATTAACCCAGTATGATTTACACAGAAACCACAATTTTAAATGAAGCAATATTTGAGAAGCCCAAATGATCACTTTGACATTAAGGCTGAGATCTATAGAGTGCACTTTGGTTTTGACATTAAAACTAGACAACGTTATACCGCTGGCATGAATCTGTCTTGTTTTAACTGAAACTTAAGTCTAAGCAAGTTACTTTACTTAAGTTAAGTTAGTTTACTTATCAGTTGCTAAAGAATCACTTATATTAAATTAACTAGATGATGCCCGCAGCTTCGCCCGCGTGGATTTAGGTTTTTAAAAATCCCGTGAGAAGTTTAGAAGCCTATCCGTAAAAGCCCGTCCGCGGCAGGATGTAAGGTGTCTCTGTACCTTTCGTAAAAATATTTAAACGGATGATCTTTTAAAAATCCCGTGGGATCACCAGGATTTAGACATGCAATTCCTTACAGCATCAGGGTTGAGGAGTTGGGTGCTCTAGGTCAACGATAAAGTCTTTACTTGGTATAGGTACCTATCACCAATATCATTTATAACCGACAGCTTTGGTGATCAGGTTCCCTGAAGCATCAGGATTGAACAGTCCAAACTTTTTATGGAACAATTTCGCAAAGTTTCTCCATCGATTAAAAAAAATACGCCAATCGGTTCAGAAATCTAAACACAACTCCTCCATTTTTGAAATTCAGTTAAACACTCCTTGGTTAATCCTCTACTTGTCTATGAAAGTCCCGTCAAAATAGGTTCAGCCGTTCCGAAGATTAGCCCGTTCAAACCATAGACTTACGAATGTACAGCGAAAAAAATCGTAAGTATGGTTCAAACAGACAGACATACAGACTGACAAACAGACAGACCGACAGACAGACATACAAACATTTTATAACGTGTGATTCAGTTATGGTAAAGTTCAAGTGGTATCAGTTTAATATGAGGTAGTTATTTCGAAATTACAGACTACGTACATATAATTCGATCTATAAATAGTAAATACTCATCTCAGGCCATGATATATTCAAGACAAGGACAAAATGTTATTGTACCACTAAGTACATAATATTGTGATGTAATATATAACAACTTCTGTCTAAACGTTGCTTATGTCGTTAGACGTAATTAAAGGCAATTGTTTAAGAACTACAATTACGTTGTTTTGTTATACAGAGACGTTCTTATGAAATATGTAACATTAATCAAATTGTGTATAAATATATAGATATTTTTTTAGTGTTTGTGATTA
Organism: Maniola jurtina; assembly: GCF_905333055.1. Taxonomy (NCBI): domain Eukaryota; kingdom Metazoa; phylum Arthropoda; class Insecta; order Lepidoptera; family Nymphalidae; genus Maniola; species Maniola jurtina. The sequence goes on from NC_060032.1 coordinate 12,262,155, forward strand.
CATAATAGGATAGTAGGAAAAGCGATTATAGCTGTTTTATGACTTGATGTTTGCTCGAGGGGGTTATTAATATCGAAGACTGGTTAGAATAATGGTCTTAGGTAAGTACCTACTCAGATTTAATTGATTACCAGAGGTTTACCAATCCATTGAAGCTTAAGAAGAGATTATAGAAGTAATAAGTATATTGAAATCAATATTCATCAGCTTTACAATAGCACAATCTTCAATAATCAATAAAATTATTTTTCTATAAAAAAAAAAAAATCTACCATTATTCAAGTTGCACTGATCTCTTTCTTAACTTCCTAGTATTCAGCCATTGGCAGGGAACCCGTAGACATAATGTTTAATTATAAAAAAAACCGGCCAAGTGCGAGTCAGACTCGCGCACTGAGGGTTCCGTACTCAGGTAAATTTTTCCGACATTTTACACCATCAATCAAAAACCATTATGCATAAAAATAAACAGAAATCTGTTTTAGAATATACAGGTAAAGCTTTTTCGTATTATAATACCTCACTTGGTATAGTTATCTTACTTTGAAAATCGAAACACATTTTTTTTAAATAATGTAACCACAAATTCACGGTTTTCGTATTTAATCATCCAAGTTCCTTTCCTGCCAAATTTCATGATTCTAGGTCAATAGGAAGTACCATTTGGATTTCTGTGGAAGTACCCTATAGGTTTTCTTGATAGACACCTCGGGCGGACGGACAGACAGACAGACAGACAGACAACAAAGTGATCCTATAAGGGTTTTTCCTTTTGAGGTACGGAATCCTAATAAAAATGAATCACAAAATATGCCTCCAAGTTCTCTACGAACGTTCAGAATGGTAACCGTGTTACGAGTGTCATTTATTTCAAACAAGAGTGGGTGAAAGTATATGAGTACTTACTCATACTGCCACTCATTACAGCAATGAAATTTGTTCTGTATCACTTTTTGCATCGAATCTTTTCATTGTTTACTTGCTTTCGTTTCTAATTGGATCAATCTTTAGAATTATCTGTAGTATTATAGTAGATCACCGATCACCATGGGATTTTACTATAATTCCGTCTTGTAGACATTGGTGCATTCATCGCCTGTTTATCAAGAGTCCGTACATCCCATAATCTCCACAGCTTATTATTTTGCTATTTACTATATAATGCCTAAGATTTCATCCTATTTGAGAGAAACACTAATGTGTGAACTAAATTTAAATTTTATGAATATTGGTATTTTCAACTGTATTTTAAACAAACCTTTGAGCGTTTCGGCAATGAAAGTGTATGAATTTGTTAGTGATTCTCTCAAATTGTTGTAGTTTTAGGTATATACCTAGTTTAATTTTAATTTAGATTGTACCGATGGGGCTGGCATATAGGTCACCTATAAAAGCCCCTTAAAAATATTAGAATAAAAAAATAAAAAAAAGATTTCATCCGCGTGAATTTAGGCTTAAAAGCTTCTTGAAATCCTTGATTTGATGAAATGTATCCAGATTCCAGACACCACTCTGCAGCAGGGTTATAACTCAGTGATCATCATGAGTTTAATGGCTTTCATTTATATTAATGATTATATTAATGAAAAGGCATGAAACTGATTTGACTTGAGATTTGTTAGTTCTATATTACCTACTGCTTCATTAAGCGATACAAGAATAATGCTTCGTAGCAAACCTTCAATTGATAAAAAATGAATGTGTGATGAGCTTCAAGGCTTTCATTCAGGAATAAACACCGAGTTAATGAATAAACCTACCCACTTATATCCATGCAAAAAATCACGTCGATCCGTTGCTCTGTTGTAGCGTAATTGAACAAACACACTTTCTCATTTATTAATATTAGTAGGGATTGGATACTATACATTGAGCAACTAATTACACATCACAGGAGCAATGTAAGGTAACGTTGATGAGATTACCATTCAGCTCAGCGTTGGAATATTGATTGCTGGCGCCACTTTCACCGCGCGCCGATATAAATAGACTTGCAACGAGACTTGTCAAGTGTGGATTAGCACATAGGCTACTTTTTATCCCGGAAAATCAAAGAGTTCTCACGGGATTTTGAAAAACCTAAATCCACGCGGGCGAAGTCGCGGGCATCGGCTAGTAAAAAATATTAGTCAGGTTTAAGTTGCCCAATATTGTTTTTTGAATGGTGGCGTAATCATCAATACAGAATATATGGGGTTGTGACGCCTCTTCGATTCTCAGAAGAGAATGCCTTAGCATGCATTTTGTTAAAATTCTCTGAATTATTTTCGTCATTTTCCTTGACATGTTCATGGTCGTTAATTTGAAAATCACGCTGATTTTTTCACTGAAATGAGGTCAAAAAACGCATACGATTACAATTAGTATACCTTTAAAAAGGATATCGTTATAATTTTGCTTCAGTAAAACCGTTACAATTTAAGACGAAGAAGAAGAAGAGAAAAATCTGCGATATATGTACCTACCTAGGCCACTTGTAAAATTAGGTATACCTTACTCACATTCTTGGGGATCTGGAAAAATCTTTAAAAAAATGCAAACTAAGCAAAATGATCATTTTCCCCCCTATTACTCAAAAACTTTAAAAGAGTTAAGTGCCTTTTAATAATAATAATATTTAAGATTTTGTGATAACACCATTTTTAGGGTTCCGTATTTAATTTATTTCGTCTGTTGTAAACATTCTTGGGAACATCAAACAAGTCAGAATATTCTCCTTTGCATACATAATACGTAATTTATTTAAAAAACCAAGGTGGCGTGGTCACATTCCTTTCCAAGCAGTCTAGAGCCAGGATACAATTTGTAGGAGGATGAATGATCAATATTATTGCGAAGATAAGGGCGTCTCTACAAAATAGTCGGTTGTTCGTGTATTGACCGGACAGTAGGCTTATTACGTGCAACCGCAAACCAGTTATAGCTGTTGATTCAATAGCACAAAAGGAACGTTGTAACGATGTTTTGTCTATGTATGAGTTTTGCATTATGTAGGTATACGTAGTAAACGACAGGTCGGGATGGCAATCGGGGTATGAGGCGGGGGAACGGCCTGCACAGCCGTACGTTACCCGCGCTATCCTGCACCGGGTTAGCGCGGGGGTTGTGCGGGTGTGCGTTTTTTCAACCTCGATTGCCATCTTGACCTGTCGCGTATTCAATAGGTATGTTCCTAATATGTAGGAGTTAAGAAAAACGTTGAGATAGGTAGATATTTGAACGTGAAAATTTAAAAAATAGTTTAAACGAAAGTTCATCATTCATCATCAATTGATACTAATGATGAATGATGAAATATTGAAGGTACTTACAATACAATGATTGATGAATTTTTAATGCTTGAATATTAATGGCAAGCGTGCAATTAATCGTCTCAGCATTCAACTTCTGGCAAGATAAAAATATAATGAAGTTCTTAAATTGTGAAAATATGTTGGTTTTTGATAAAATCTACTGAGATTGTTAGCTTGTTTAGAATTCATTGTTTTCCTGTAGTAATAGTATGATTTCTGTACTGTTACTACAGAAAGCAATACAACTTTTGTATATGGAGGCTCTATAGTATAGCTATAGAGTATAGAGCCTTCATTTACAAAAAGACATCACGTTAGTAACTAGCCTACATAAAATAAGTGCCTTGATCTTCCTAATTCACTTTATAGCCGTAATTACGCAATTTAGTTTAAATTACTAGTTACACAATAACAATATGATACACACAAGTTGGCCTATAGAATTGATCAAGGTTATGTATAAAATTATACATAGGTAGGTATTTACTTACTTCAAAAGGAAGTTAATGTACCTATACGTGGTACATTAGTACCTGTCTGTTATTTACTTTTTATTAGGCAAAAAATACTTTTTAACCTTCAAAATGACTTTAGACCTTTGACTACTAGATATAATGCCCATAAGATGGTTCGCGTAGATTTCAGGTTCATATAAATCCCGTATGAACTCTTAGATTTTCCGGGGGAAAAAAGTAGCCGTCGCTCTCAAGGTATTGAACCATATTCATGCACAGATATGGACATGTATATCGCTGTATCTATATGCATAAAATCATGGTATGTCCGTTGCTTTGTTGGAGCGTGATTGATAGACACACAAATACACTTTTATATTACTTACTAGGATTTCCCGCTAATATTATTTTTGTAACATAGAAAAAGTTTTATTTTAATAAAAGCTTTTTGGTTTTACATATTTGAATAAAGCTTTTTGATAAACTCTATTACATTAGGAGGACTTTCACTTCAAAGTCAAACCACTGTTAGGTATAAGTAGCTCGTTAACTTTCACTGCCAAATTGAGTCAGAACTTTGACATCTATTTTTTTAAAGATTTTTAGGGTTCCGTACCTCCTGACATAAGAGGAACACTTAGTTGTGTGTCTGTCTATTAAGATAGCCATCAAGGGTATCAAAACTAGGGTAGGTACTTCCCGTTGACCTAGAATCATGAAAGGCAGGTAGCAAAGTAAGAGGAAAATTCCGATAACCGTGAATTTGTGGTTACCTACCTACATCACAAAAAAAAATATTTCTTTTACGATAGTACGGAATCCTTTGTGTTCAAGTCCGACTCGCACTTTACCGCTTCTTTTTAACCCCCCACCCAAAAAGTGGGGTGTTATAAGTTTGACGTGTGTATCTGTGTATCTGTCTGTGGCATCGTAGCTCCTAAACTATTGAACCGATTTGAATTTAGTTTTTTTGTCTGAAAGGTGGCTTGATCGAGAGTGTTCTTAGTTATAATCCAAGAAAATCGGTTCAGCCGTTTAAAAGTTATCAACTCTTTTCTAGTTACTGTAACCTTCACTTGTCGGGGGTGTTATGAATTTTTAATTTACACTTGTAAATAATCAATCTTTCGTTTTTGTTCCATTCGTTAGACATTGTTGTTTCTCCTGTCTTACTGTTGTATCCCAACACTTGTGTCATACATTGTGTCTATACATCTACGGTCTATCTATTTGAAGGATGTAGGTATGTACAGTAAACTCATTAGGCTAGATTATTCACCTTACGTTCAAGGTGGGTGTGTCGGTACTTGTTTTGCCACGGATTATGCGCAGTTTATAGCAATTAGCACATGATACTATGAGGCACTATTACCATAAGTGCTTTAATATTCAACATTGTTATCCTAAGCAATGATGTATGACGTCAATATCTTGTTTGGTTTCTGATATCTTGTTTTTTAACCCCCGACCCAAAAAGAGGGGTGTTATAAGTTTGACGTTTGTATCTGTGTGTCTGTGTATCTGTGTGTCTGTGTATCTGTGTATCTGTGTATCTGTGTATCTGTGTATCTGTCTGTGGCATCGTAGCGCCTAAACGAATGAACCGATTTTAATTTACTTTTTTTTGTTTGAAAGGTGGCTTGATCGAGAGTGTTCTTAGCTATAATCCAAAAAAATTGGTTCAGCCGTTTAAAAGTTATCAGCTATTTTCTAGTTTTCTTGTAGAAAAGAAGGTTAGATAACCCTTAGGTTCATAATATTCAAGTGTCAATTGACAAATGTCAAGCTGTCAAAATGGACGTTGCCTAGACATACATAATCATATAATTATTTATATGAAAATGATGTTATGGAAAACTCAGATACTTTGGATCGTAGGCGCGGAATAGTCTAAGAAAATAGGTTCAGCCGTTTGAAAGTTATCAGCTCTTTTCTAGTTACTGTAACCTTCACTGGTCGGGGGTGTTATAAATTTTTAATTTACACTTGTCATTAAACTTTTCAATTTTTATCCTTTGGCCTCAAATGTTTTCTATACTTATACTAAAATTAAATGTAGGTATGTTATTACTTCCCACAGTAATAAGATTTCCAGAAAGTTTTGCGAATTTAAAATTTAGTTACCTACCCTGAAATCAACATTGGAACATAATATGTAGATGTTTTCTAGTATAATATGATAATAATAATAGGTAGGGATCTATTGGAAAGCGTATTAACAATTTAATATTCCAATCATCCTGTACACTTCCTTTGAGGTCTCGAATAGCTTAAAATATTGGTACCTACACGTACAGGCATAGGTACCTAGGTACTACGTGATTTAATTTTTGAATACATGTAACTTTTGTTTATTTTTAGATGATGACTTCAGAAATTCTAAATTGATTTTAATTTTATTTATTAAACAGAACCCTTGTGTAGTCATACATTATATCGTAGACACCAGAGCAGGAATTAACAAAAAGATTCTTGAGTCAACATGTTAATAGATACTTCGTCAAACTCTCTATATTTATTAACATGATCATTAACTTTCTTAATTATGCCAACAATTGTGACTAGGTACCTACCTACCTTTATCCATTTATTTCTTCTGTATACTATTCTTTCTCATAATGTTGCCTTTTTTCCGTAGTTTTGTTGTTTACATGATGTTCTAACGCCATCGTGACTTTGAACTGTAATTTTCCGTGATTATTACGAAATCATTTGATCAGTGTGCCACCCTATAATTTTATGTAATTTACTGAAGCAACGGGTATAAAATGAAAAGAGTAAGCAGTACAATCACACTGGTTTATTAACTGTTCACAAATTACACTAATAATCACCGATATATTTTTGGAAATACAATAATTTACAGCACGCTAGGAAATACACTTATTGATTCGTTACTATTTATCGCTTTATTATTATACACTGATTCATAATCACTTTATGCACTTATTGACACTGATTTTACTGGATTAATTAATATTCTGGGCAGAGACCGACATAGTTTCTGCTTACACTGTGTTTCGTATAAAAACTGCACTACAAAATGAGCTCTCATGGCTATTTAAGGCTTTTCCCCCACCGAAGGCATTCGTTCGGCAGTGGTGGCGGTCCGTTGCGGTGGTGGCGTTGACTGTCATTGGCTAGCATTTGGCATTTGATGGCCGGCTAGCTATGATTGGTTGGCGGTCGGCGGTCAATGGCTCGCTACGCTGGGATTGGCCGGCGGTGATCGGCTTGGCTCGGGTGGGCTCAGGCGGTGTGTCGTTACATTTCGGCCGTCCTGAAACAATGATTGCTCCCGCAATGGGAGAAAGCTTGGTTAACTCTCTAGTAGGTCAATGAGGTCTTCGGTTTCAAGCTGTTCATCGGAGCTGCTGGCACTGTCAGATATAGGAACCGAACTGTGATAGGGCCTTAAGGAGTCTGCAGCAACCAGGCCTGTAAAGGCTTTGTAGCCTCGAAGCCCCTTGATACCTCGGATCCTATATCTGTCATTGCCCAACACCTCGGTTATGATATATGGACCTGAGTAAATGTCGTCAAGTTTAGTGCTCACTTTTGTAACACTGCTTGTGGGAGCTTGTTGCCAAAGAACTAAATCCCCTTTTCTATAGATACGGCTCGTTTTGCGTTTCTTGTCAAAGTTATGCTTCATTCTATTGCTTGCTATCTTTAACCTAGCACTAGCATTGTTACGCCTAACTTCTACTGGCTCACTAACACTTTTGTCAGAAGCTACATCACATCGTGACCTAGAACTTTTGGCAAACATTAAATCATAGGGTCTGTAGGTCGTACTTTCATTAGTAGTATTGTTAATGCCCCATAGAACGTCAGGTAAGCAGTTAGCCCAATTACTCGCAGCCTCGCTTGGATCTGTGGCACGCAAAGCATTTAAAATGGTCCGGTTGGTGCGTTCCACTTGGCCATTGGCTCGTGGGCATGCGATAGAGGTCAAAATGTGCCTAAACTGTTTGTCAGTGGAGAACTGTTTAAAATGTCTACTAGTATAAGCTTTCCCATGGTCACTTACCAATTTATCAGGGTATCCAAAAAGACTGAATATTTTTTTAAGTATTCGAATTGTTTCTACAGAATTGACTGTTCGGGTTGGCTCAGCAATAACAAATTTTGAAAAAGCATCGGTAATCACCAGCATATACTGATATCCTTTTGCTGTCTTACAAAAGGGTCCTAAGTGGTCAACATGAACCATGAGCATGGGCTCTGTAGGTTTGGGAATAGGGAATAATTTTCCTTCTTTCTTTCCATAATCACCTTTGCCATAAGCACAATAAAGACATGCAGTGACATACTTTCGAATAAATCTAGTCATTTTTGGAAACCAGTAGTCTTTTTTTATCAAATCTATGCATTTTTGAAAACCCACATGGCCTATATCATCATGGTGCATCTGGACTAGCCTCCATCGAGCTAATGCTGGCACTACAAGACGATTACCATGCAAAGTCTTTCTATACAACCTATCGTCCAAGAACACATAATTGTTGGTTATTTCCGCGGCAGCTGAGCCCTCCCTAAGCTGGTCAATAATTCGCTTCAACTTGTCATCCTGGTACTGAACAGTATAGAACCAGTCTGACACTTCGAGGCGATTGACGTTCGTACTATCAACTGGGTTCCTGCTTAACGCATCTACATGTTTCATTCTATCCCCAGGTCTGTACTCTACACTCAGATCGAAATCTTGGATTGATAGCCACCATCGGGCAATACGCGGGATAATGTCACGTTTCGTCAAGGTGTCTCGAACAGCCGTACAGTCAGTCACGACCTTTACCTGTTTGCCTACGATGTATACTCTAAATTTACGCAAGGATTCGACTACGGCTAGCGTTTCAAGCTCATAGCTATGATACATGCTTTCCTCCCTACTCGTTACCCTACTGAAATACATAACGGGACGTAATGAATTGTCGGTTTGTTTTTGTAATAAAATGCCGGCAATACCTGATTTGCATGCATCCGTGTGAATCTCGATTGGCAATGCAGGGTCGTATAAAGCTAGTATTGGTTTGGTACATAAACACTGTTTCAATTGATCAAAACTGTTTGATTGTTCACAGCCCCATTTCCATACAGCATTTTTCTTTGTTAAATCTGTTAATGGGCGAGCGATTATTGCAAAATTTTTAATAAATTTACGGAAGTAACTACATAACCCTATAAATTGACGTATCTCGTGAACGTTACTAGGGATGGGAAATTGCGATACTGCTGCCACCTTCGATTCGCCCGGTTGAATGCCATTCGATGAAATTTCATGTCCTAGATACGTGATCTTATTTTGTAAAAATGAACACTTACTCATATTTAGTTTTAAATTCTCTGATCTTAATTTACTAAGAACTTTCTCTAAAATATCTAAGCCTGACTTCACATCGACTGAGGGTAACAATAAGTCATCTAAAAACGCTAACACTTCATATTCGGAATTTGGTATAGAATCTACGATCTTGTTTATAAGTCGCATAAAAACAGAGGGTGCGTTAGCTAGACCGAATGGAACACGCGTATATTCAAAGTGCCCTTGTGGTGTTATAAAGGCTGTTTTGTGTGCATCTTCAGGATCAATTTTAACCTGATGGTAACCTTGTGCTAAATCGAGACTTGTGAAGAGATTTTTGCCGGCCAACTTCGAGACCTGATCATCTATGTTGGGCAACGGATACCTATCTTTTATTGTAATAGCGTTAAGCGCTCGATAGTCAACGCAGAGCCTACTGTCGCCATTCTTTTTTTTTACAAGAATAACTGGGGAAGCATAACATGATTCAGACTCTCGGATTATACCTGCGTCTAACAATTCCGAGACTTTGGACCTAACTATCTCCTGCTCACTATGGGACAAACGGTAAGGTTGGCGGAATATTGGCTGTTCACTTGTTAGTTTTATTTTCATTTGTAATAAATCTGTACATCCTAAGTCTTGGGTTTTATTTGCAAAACAGTCACTGTAATTCGTCAATAAAGTTATTAAACTACCGTAATCGTTTTTATTCAATGGTCCTGTCTTGATTTCATCTACGTTTATCCCCCCAATAGTGCTAACATTAGCTAGGCTAGTGTGTAACAAAGACGCTACAGGATGGCTATAGTCAGCATTGGCTTTGGCTACAAAAGTCGATAGCAAATTGTAATTTTGTGGACTAACCTCAACATTCGGTGGCGGTGAAGCGATGCAGCTGTCGGCTCTGGTCAGCACTTCGCCTTGCTCCCAGACGATGTTTTCCGCACCATTGTTGATGACCTTGATGTAACCGACGGCGCCTCGAAGCAAGGTGGCAGGAATTGAATAGGATACAGCTCGAAGTTCATAATGTTGTGGCGTTGTGATAACATCGTTATCTTCATCATTATTCACCACGTTGACTTTGATGATGGAAAGTCCAGGCAATAGGCACTCTTTTTCTGTAGTGACGACCTTGAAACGAGTGCGCTCTTCAATGATATCCATGTGTCTTGTAAAGTCGATGTCTTGTTTTAGGGTGGTTTTCCCTTCGCTGACCACCATAGACATTCCATCGCTGTTGATAATAGGCTGTCCAACCAACAGATCGATGTTCCCCATATCCACGTCCGTTAAATGAGCATTACAGGGGATCCGTATATCATCGATTTCTAATTCGAACGTTACCATCCCGCGGCTGGGTAACTGTTCTCCCGAAAATCCCTTGAGTGTGGTGCTAGTCGGACTTATCTCGAGACCTAGTAGTTTTGACACGTGAGAGGAAAGTACATTAACTTGACTGCCAGTATCAATATAAGATTTTACGTGTATACCATTGATTTTCACCGTTTTTTCATAAATCTTGTTAAGGTTTTGCAAAAGCTTGATTTCTTTAACTTTATCATTGTTCTGTGGCGCAGATTTCGGAGCATTTACACAGCGTATGGCAATGTGACCTTGAGCACCACATTTGTAGCAGGTTCGCGAATCAGGATATGGACAATTACGTAAAATGTGACCAATTTTCTTACACCGTGGGCAAGGGTGAATGTCCAGGTTGATAGGCGTATTTTTCTTATCATTCATCTGTCGATTGCTGGTATCTTTACCTGATGCACGTATTCCCATTGATGTTGACGGCGGTTGGTAGTCATCCAGTGCACAGAGGAAGCCTTCATATAATTCCTCGGGTCGCTCGCATTGATATGCTCTCGCATTCGCTTGTAGTGCTGATGGTAGACCACGAATAATACAGGAAATAGTTGCGCTGTCAGAGAGCTTACACCGGAAACACATGGCCACTTTGTCCTGGTAGTATTTTGTCATCGATTCTGCGGGTAGTTTTTTTCTGTTCATCATCTCCTCTAACATATTCCCAAAATCTCGATGTCTGGGAAAAGCACGTATAAGCATCTGCTTCCAGTCTTTCCAAGTATAATCGTATTCATCAAGCCGGTTGTACCATCTTCTTGCCTGACCTCTTAATCTGTCTTGTAGGTAAAACGACTTTGTGGTTTCATTCCAGCCGTGAATTTCGCCGAGTTGATCAATCTTTTTGAGCCATGCTGACGCAGTAGTACATTCTTCGCCGTCAGGGTCGAATTCCGGGATCAATGAGGCCGCGCGGTGTTGTTTTCTCGAGGTAGCGGAGGGTAGTTCTTCATCTAATTCATGCATGGCCTTCTGTACCTCGGTCACTAAAAGTTTTCTGAGGATTTTCCGGGCCGGAGGAGTGACTTCGTCTTCACTGTCGTTTATTTCGGATGAATCTCGCGTCCGAACATAGCGGCCAGTTTTAGCCGAATTATCACGATTACGCTTCATTGCTTCCTTTAATTTATATCCCGCTTCTGAGATGAAGCAACGGGTATAAAATGAAAAGAGTAAGCAGTACAATCACACTGGTTTATTAACTGTTCACAAATTACACTAATAATCACCGATATATTTTTGGAAATACAATAATTTACAGCACGCTAGGAAATACACTTATTGATTCGTTACTATTTATCGCTTTATTATTATACACTGATTCATAATCACTTTATGCACTTATTGACACTGATTTTACTGGATTAATTAATATTCTGGGCAGAGACCGACATAGTTTCTGCTTACACTGTGTTTCGTATAAAAACTGCACTACAAAATGAGCTCTCATGGCTATTTAAGGCTTTTCCCCCACCGAAGGCATTCGTTCGGCAGTGGTGGCGGTCCGTTGCGGTGGTGGCGTTGACTGTCATTGGCTAGCATTTGGCATTTGATGGCCGGCTAGCTATGATTGGTTGGCGGTCGGCGGTCAATGGCTCGCTACGCTGGGATTGGCCGGCGGTGATCGGCTTGGCTCGGGTGGGCTCAGGCGGTGTGTCGTTACATTACTTAAAAACAGTACGTATTTTCCAGGATAAAACAGACCAAGTTTATTTCTTTGGAAAATACTAATACCTACCTGATTAATTTCGTCATAACTCATACCATGTATGTGAATGTTAGATCATTGCTATGAATATCTTATTTTTATTCATATTTAGTTGACACAGTCGATTATGAAGAATACGTGAAAAATTGGGCTCATCGGTTTCAACAATACTTCATTATCGACTCCAGTAACGCTGAAAACATCAACGAAAGATTAAATAAGTGCTTAAACTCACCTTGAATTACCATTAACGTTTGCACACTTTGCTTTATTTGCTGGTTTAACATTTGTTCATTTAATGTCTCTATAGAAACCTATCTGCATATCTTTATACTTAATTAAGTTTGCGAATACACGTAGGTATCTATGTACCTTCATTGAGTTTTAACCAAAGAAACTTGTAGGTATATAATACTAGTGTTGTCTCATAGGTACCAAGGTTTTTTTAAAAAAAAAAAGAATATTAGCCTTGTTAAATGACTAATATTCCCCTTTCCTCTCCAACCAAGCATCAGGCTTGTGCTAGGAGTAGGTACGACAACGGCTGTTGAGGTTATAAGTTTCAAGAAAAGCAATTTATTTATTCCAGAATTAAAATTTCCCGGTTGGTTCCAATTTGCAAGTGATGATGCAGCCTACGATGGAGCGCGCTTGCCTAGAAGATACCTACCTATTTACTCTTGTATATCCATATACCCATCGTCTTTTTATCTTACCATTCTTCAGTCCAACATTTCCACATTTCAAACGCACACCACGTGATCTGTCAGGTAATGACGTGGCGAGGCTATTTTTAGCCGCAGGCGCAGCCTGTACTATAACCTGTCAGAGAAAACAAACCGGTCTCACCGTGGTTTTTAGCTAACAGCAAAAAGCATGGAATTGAGAGCTTGTCTAAATAAGTGTTTCCTTTAGATTATGTAAATCTGTTTGATCAGCTTCTTTATAGATGAAAGGTAGTGGTTGTTTTTTAGCGATACAGCTAACTGTACCTACTTAACGGTCCTTTATTTCTACTATTTTGCGTGTAATTGTATCTTTTCTTGAATAATCGTTTCATTTTTATAAATCAAACCGAAATAATAAATAAATCTTTATAAACTTAACAAAAACATAGTTTAATAAAATATAGTGTGAAAATAGTGTGAAATAGAAAAAACAATTTTGTGCAAAGGCGGCCTTATTGCTTAGAGCAATCTCTACCAGGCAACCTTTGCTGAAAGGAGAAGCTAGTGTTGGATAGTACCAAGACGCAAAAAAATTCGAAATGACTTATTATTATTATTTTAATTAGGTAAACAAAACGTTCGTTTTAGATTTCTTTTGTTTTCATCTTTAATCGACATTCTATTCTTTAATAGCATTAATTAAACCTATTTAACAATACAGATTATTATTAATTGTCAGGCGTGGAAATTTTTGCTGTCTGTAACCTCGCACACCGGTCTGCAAATTGGCTAACTTTACGTCATGTCACGATTTTTGCCTTCATACTTTTAAATCACTTAACAGCTACAAGGCATTAATAATATCCATGAGACTTGCTTATATTATAAATACGAGAGTATGTCTGTTTGTCTGTGTCTATATCTTTCTGTCTGTCTGTTACCCATTTATGGCAACTCGCTTAGTGGATTTTGACGAGATTTATCACAAGTACGTTACTTTTATCCCAGAAGATTAAAGAGTTCCCACAAGGTTTTATGAAATCTAAATCCACGCGGATTCAATCGAGGGGTGTTCTGTGAAATTTATTTAGGTAGGTACTAGTTCATAAAATCCAGATGCAATGTAACAATACCAGTAAAAAAATTGTGTGCTCCTTAAAATCGTAAAAGGCTGTCAATTGTAACTTTATTAATACCATGAACTTATCATGAGGAAAGCGAACTTACTTACTACCAGGTAAGCTTTAGAAAAGAATAGAATAGAACAGTTTTTTATGTAACTAACTTTTATGAAGTGGTTTTGCATCGTCAAATATGTCAGTCAGTGCAAGGTAGCACTGGTTTGAAATGTTCTTTCTACCTAGAACAATTCGGCTTTTATTTCTTGGGATAGCGGTAGGTTGAACTTATGCTAAATTATTCATAACGCATTTTTGATATCCTAACGTTGATGTCAATACTGTCTAATAAACCACGTCTAGTAAGTGACGGCATTGTTATCTTAGGAAACTAAAATTTTAGAGCCCGTAGGAATTTATTAGTTTCTTCAAAATAATTAAACTAAATAAACTTATATAGGTATAAATACTTTTATTTATTTAATTTATATAAAATTGAACTAACGGCAAGATAATAACAGGAAAATATCAATAACAATATCGATACTGCATAGGAAACGACTAACTCATGTGTACGTCATATAAAAACTAGAAGTATTGCTAGATTTCTTATAATAACTCATCATTATATCTCGTTTTCTATAAAAACACATATGTACATACTGGATATGAATATGCTTGGTATCTAATTCTGAGTAGTTCCACACCATTATATTGAAGAGCTTGAATGTTTGGTGCAAGACAAAAGTTCTTGCGAAAACATTGATAGACCTTTGATAGAACCAAATCCCACAAAAGAACATAAATTAAGACCGATTGTTTGAAGCAATCATGTACATATAATGATAAATTGCTAACAGTAGAGTCTGCAATGCGTCTGAAATTTCGCAAGACTAATTTTGCAAAAAAGATTGTTCACATATACCATTTTTGTATAATATCTGAAGTTCCGATCTTTTAGAATTAGCAAGCGTGAGTGCAAGAACATCAAATGAGTTTTTCGTTATATCTTATTTATGGAAATACATGGTTTAAATAATTTTAAATAATGATGATTAGTGTCATATTTTGGGTTTTTCTAAAAACTTGGTCTTGGTGTATTCTCGATCAGAGCACTGTTTTGAATTATTGTCACTTACATGAATTTTAATTTTGAAATTGCAATATAATATCTCTAATATCGAAACTGTATCTTCTATCTACCACTAACAGAGTTTACCTTCCTAACATATTGATACAATGCCATTGAAGACACCAAGCATCGCCTTTATTCAAATTCTTGAAAGTCAGGAAATAATGGAAGCTCTGTTATTATGGTATCTTTCCAATTTCTGTCTGTCTATTCTTCTTCTACATAAGTAAACAGCATCCCTACAATTTTTGAATTAGCAAGATAACATTTAAAAACCCCTGACTTGTGTAACCAGTTATGTCTTTTATTATTTGACGGTTAAACGGTGACCGTAACTTAACTTTAACTGCTTGTTATACAATTGGATCTAAATCAATCAATCACAACAATTACAATAATTGTTTGGGGGACGTCATCATAATAAATATACATATATATTAGGATAGGTATGTTGGTACCTATGTGTACAAATAGATTTCTATATTTAGAACCGAGTGCTATTCAAAGACTGTGATGTATGATATGGATGTTAGTGACGATTTCACAATGTACGCGAACACAATAGTGTAATAATTAGTCTACAGTATCATCAGATTAGACCAGTAATTTCATGATGTATGAGATAAGTTAATTAGGCTGTGGCTACATAGCTTAGATATTAATCAGTCTGGGGGTGGATAGCCTTAATATTTGTAAGTCTGTGTTGTAAGATAACCTCATGTTAGATAGTCCATCTGATCAGTCTGAAATCTAAAAGATGAGGATAGATGTTGTACCTAATTATTAAAATACAAAATTCTCTGAAGATTCAAAAAAAAATTAAAAAGTTGAAGTTCTAAGATTGAAGAAAAGAAAATACTAAAGAGCATTGGTATTTAAATAATTTGTAAGTAAAAGGAAGAAAAAAAGGTGAAATTCGGGACAAAATATTTTTAATTAAAGCTTTAAAACTAAATAGAGATGTTACCGAGATTTATTTAAATAGAGTGGTGACAAATAATATAAAATGATTAAAGATATTATATTATCTTCTTCTTGAAGGGCCGTCTCCTACCGGAGTTTGGCAACCATTAGGGCTATCTCACAGAATACCTAGGCTATCTACACCTTGGACGCTGCTAAGATTAACTAAGCAGGTATTAAAAAATTCTACTTATTATTTCTGCTTACAACACACGAATGAGATCCATTGAACTATTATGTACTAACGAAATCATTGATCAGCTTCTCATAGACTTTTGAAGGTGCGATACCTATTGTATGTTTAAGAGCATACCTGAGACGAAAGAAATTTATCGAGTAGGTATTGGAAGAAACTGTTGCCGTCGCGCTGCGCCCGATCACATGAGTACCAAACGAGTTATCAATGTGTGAACGAGTAGTGTGTTTGTGTGCCGGCCGCCCGCTTCCCACGCTCACCCTCGCCCCTCCCAACCCGCGCCTCCGCCGATCGCTTGCTTTGCTTTTAGTCGGATGTGGATGTCGACGACTGCAGCTTGCGTTACTCTAATACCTAAACTTACCTACCCGCTCTTATTATTGATTTGGCTATTGTTAACGGACTTGAATCTTTGCTTCACTGTTTTGACTCGGCTTGAATATTGGATTTTGTGTAATTGTTTCATCGACTGAAGAAAAATCGTAGGCAAGTATAATTTTGTTACCTACTTATATTTTATAAGTAACTATTTCATTTATTTTATGATATTATCTATACTTTTACTACTAATACTATAATACTATATACTATACAGTGTGTTTTTTTTAACTTGGACAGTATGGGGAAATCTGAAACCATAGAAGATACAAAGAAAGCGTCTTAGAAACCATTTGCTCTCTTTTTATGAAAACAATTTTGGTGGAATCAATTTTTTGGTCAAGCGTGAGTTGTCCATTGAGAGTTGAACATTTATTGAACCACTAGTATTATTAGGTTACCTTACCTACCTACCTAACAGTTAGGTACTTAGAAATTGTATGAAAAATCATTTACTAAAATTTGACCAACTTCTGCTGTCCCGATTTTTTTCTTTCCAAACAATGAAATGATCCTTACATGAAACTGAGTCGATTGGTATTAAAATAATTGTCAATTTCATTGATTTTTATGGACAACTCACGCTTGACCAAAAATTTACTCCACCAAAATTGTTTTCATAAAAAAAGAGCAAATGGTTGCTAAGATGCTTTCCATGTATCTTCTATAGTTACAGATTTCCCCATACTGTCCAAGATAAAAAAAAACACACTGTATACTATATATGCCTGTATACTATATAGCTGATGCCCGCGACTTCATCCGCGTGGAATTAGGTTTTTAAAAATCATCAATCAATCGTACCTCAAAATTAAATTTCAAATTCAAAATATTTTTATTCAATTAGACTTTTACAAGTTCTTTTGAATCGTCAAAAGCATCTACCACTGACTGGTTTGGAATGCTTTTCCTACCGATAAGAACCAGCAAGAAACTCGGTGGTTGCTCTTTTCAAAGATTTGATATACAATATTATGCCATGTATAAAAGCAATTGAAGTCCCGCGCATTGCTGGAGCGAATTGTAAAAAAAAAGAAACTCTGATAGATTCACTTCGTTGTGTGTCTGTCCGTCTGTCTATAGAAAACTTCCCGTTGACCTAGAATCAGGCAGGTAGAAAGGCAAGTAACGGGAAAATCTGAAAACTGGGCCAGTTTTTTTTGTAAAAACTTATTATTTCTAACTTTATAGTAATTGTAAAACTAAAAAGTTAATCTCATTACAATTTCAAGTAGTCCAAGTTTCAAGTCAAGTCCAAACACGGCTAGGATACATTGTCTTATTACGAAGTTCCGGTGCCTGTCTTTCGGTTTCATCATCAGATCTACGTTACTAAATGGTTCTTTCTTAGTGCAAATGCTAATCGTATGTTATGTTTTCCTATTTTGAAGTGTTCCCGCGATTTCTTTAGGATCCTGTCATCAGATCCTGACATGATGCCCATGGGACCACATCAGCAGTATTATCGGATTTTAATAGTTGTATACCTACCTAAAAAGTACTTTTTATTACAATTTCAAGAAGCCCAAACACTACCAAAATCGCTTTAAGTTTTGTATAAAATGAAGAGTTCCTTCGATTTCTCCAGACTGCCATCATCAGATCATGACTTGATGATCATGAAATCACTTGGGAAGTCTACTTTAAACAAAAAAAGATTTTTTCAAATCGGTCCAAGCATTTTTGATTAATCGGGGAACACACATTGAGAAGCTCCTCCTTTTTTGAACAAGGTCAAAACACTTCTCCTTCAGTTTGTTGCATTAAAAAGTATTCATTTAAATCAACGACTTAAAAAAAATTCAAAAGAAAAATAAAACCGACTTCAAAAACCACAAACACTAAAAAGTAAAAAATAATTTTTGTTTAGCTACACGTGTAATGTACCTAGGTATGAAGTCGAGCGAGCATAACAAAATTAGAAATCCAAGAGTGAAGCTCGCCCTCCTTCATACCTAGGTAGTAGGTACATTACACGTGTAGCTAAACAAAAATTATTTTTAACTTTTTAGTGTGTGTGATTTTTGAAGTCGGTTTTATTTTTCTTTTGATTTTTTTTTATTTCACAACTTTTAGTGGCCCCACTGTACTATAATATGCTATGCCCAGTTAAAGCCTACTGTTTACTAAGCTATTACACTGATCGCGAGCAATTTGCTCTTATCCATTGAGGAGTTCTGTTCTCCATCTCCGAAGAAATTCATCAGATCTTCACCAAATTCATATGGGACCACCTGCACAGTATACCCTTTCAAACAAAAAAAATTTCCCAATCGGTCTAAGGGTCTTTGAGTAATCGGGGAACATACATTAAAAAACAAGATTCCGACGAATTGAGAACCTCCTCCTTTTTTGGAAGTCGGTTAAAAATAAATGATTGCAATCGCGATATAAAGTATCTCAACCCTGCTTCAACAATAAAAAATAATACTTACAATCACACGATAATAAATAAAAATAATCATTGTATCGTGTAAGTATCGACATCGGTGTACATCACTAGAGTATCGATAAAAATATGATCAAGTGCCACTTCCCTATTAGTGTACGTGTAAGCTTTACCCTCCCTCACCTCCAACCTGCCCCCGTAAACTGCGAAAGGGACAACTGCAGCTCAGGCTGATTTTACCTACCAAAAACCTCGACCAAAAGACGTTTCGTATTTTGCTGTTTCCTTCTTCAAAACTGGACAGATCTCGATGGTTCTTATACCAAAATTTAGAGGAAAAGTATATCTTTGCTCCTATGTTTTGCTTTTTTGTTAAAAACTTATCAAATTTGTATAACAGTCGTCTGAACCTGACGGTTGAAACTGGCGATTTTTTCAGGTTTTCGGATTGTCATATTTATTTTCGTGATAATGTTTTGGAAAAAAGGAAAACATACAGGCACGCATTAATGAGACCTAGATTTTTGTGAAAAAAATCATTGCTCTAGAGACATTATCCACGAAGGAAACAGGAGAATACGTTTGTATGGAGAAAAGCCACTCACGCTTGCTCTTAAAATGTATTCTATCAACACGATAGTAAGATTATTTAGTAGTCCGTCCAAGGAGCCTTTCACAATATATTTCCCACATGAGAAGTGGACTAAGGTTATACTCAACGGATTGCCTCGTGACTGACTGTAACTACAAGTACAATTATTCCCTAAATAGTTTTATATCGTTGCTAAACTAGTTTGACCACGACTTTACAGTTCGTATCTACACGTGGAGTTATCTAGAAGATTACCGAAAGTTATTCCTTGATATTTTGAAATATTTTAGCGAGAACAGGTACGAGATTATTACTGTGATTAATTTATGGCTAAAAACCTCGTAGAAAATTGACATAAAATTGCCAAGAATAAATCATTTGCCACTATTGCAAGTTACAAGATCACGTTTATGATATGAAACAGATGCTGTGATGCTGATGTAATTTCCGGACCCTTTCCGGAAAACATTCACCAGCAATCGTACAGTCGATAGACTTTACGACCCTGCGTTAGAATAATTTGAAGAGTTTTTGGATAAATTTCATCTTCTAAGTACTAGATAATGCAGAAGTTTGCTAAAGATATACGAAAGCCCATAGCATCTCGCCAATGACAACGCAGGACAATCCTGGCACTTACGTATTAGGAAGCCCAACTTTAAATTATATGGGACAAAAGTAAGAGAAAGAAGCAGAAGTTGAGAGACTAGGTAATACTTGCTGGACAGAGACATCTAACGAGACACAGGGAGCCGCTGGTACCTATACTAGGAACACGAACCGTGGAGTATGTAACAAGAGCCATATGTCCAGCGGTGGGCAATAACTGGACATTCATAGGTCTAGGCTAGGCTAAAAATTAGACGATTGTACTTGATTACCTAAGTAATTAAAATTTAAACCAAAAATCCTTGATGGCATATTAAAACTGGTAGCTACTGGCTAGCCGTGAAATTCACAAAGGCTTACAGTCATTGCCTAACATCAATCCCTACCTTCTGTTTCATACAAAATAATGTCGAAAATCATTATTTGTATAAAGTCATTTTTAAACGGTAATTCGATCCACTTAAACCGTAGAAGGTTTCTAGAAAACATTGCAAGTCATAATTACTCATATTATGTGAATAGGTACCTACGATATAACTCGTGAGCCTATGATCTCTATGAAAATTCTAGAATGAACGTTCCTGAGTTCCGCTCGATAAGTAATAATACCTACTTCTTCATACATCTTGTTCATTTATTCATTGATTTCACCTGACTGTAACACATGACGCGCAATGGACTATTTTGGAATATGTATAAGGTTAATTAAGTTAGTAAATTTAGTTAATTGTATAAGGCGAAGTGGGAAGTGGGTGGATGAGGAAAGCGGAGGACCGTGTGTGGTGGCGCGCTTTTGGGAAAGCCTATGTCCAGCAGTGGAGGCAAACAGGCTGATTGATTGATTGATAAGGCAAAGATACAAAACTCCAAATAGGCAAAGCTCATACATAAGTATTTAAAAAATAAACACAAATTCATATGCTTGTTTGTGTGCCTTGTATTTGCCATGTGGTAAAGTAAGTAATAATTAGTACCTAACGTTTACATTGTACTTTTATTATGCTTGTTAAAAAAGAATACACTTTTAAAAACTATTGTTTTATTGTAGAGTTCCATCAAGTAGTTTGCTTCCCAAAAGGGTTCCGTCACCAAAAAAGTTTGAGAACCACTGCTCTAAGCAATAAGGCCGCCTTTGCACACAATTGTTTTTTCTGTTTTCTTCCTTCCGTGTTGTGTTCCTTTACATATTTTTGTGTGCAATAGAGACTTCTATCTATCTATCTCTGCAAATTATGTTAAGCTCATATTTTTTCCCTACTTAGAATGAAAGCTAGCAAGTAACAACCCCCAATTTTTCTTTCATTTTTGATTGTCAATTGTTTGAATTCGTAAGATAAATTAAATGATAATAATAATAATTAATGACCTAACCCTATAGCTACAAGGATTCCAAATCACCCTGGTCTGAGAAGAAGGCCACAACAAACTCAGTCGGGTATTCTTTTTACTATCACACACTAGCAATAGTCGCAAGCAGTCACCCAGTCCTGCGGTGCATTGCGCGTCGCTATGTGTGTGGTCCAAGCCTTAAGAACCAATCTGTCAACTTTAAGTAAAATATTGTATATTTATTATTTATCCATTGTTTTAACTCACAGTCATAATATTATATTTGCTTAGCAATAAAGACGTCATGTAAATAAGGTAAACAATAGTAAAGGTAGAACTAATACCTCCTCATAACTTATAACCAAGGTAAAGAAAAGCCTCGCATATTTACGTATTCGACTGACGCAAGTAGGTACAGTTTCACGTGAACAAACTCATTACAGTGGACCCCCGGTAATCCGGCCCCTGTCAATCCGGCACCCCCTGTAATCCGACAAGTTTATTTTATTATTGAACTAGCTGATGACTAAAACTATCCAGCTCAAATATTATCATCGATCAAAGTGATGTAATCTATACTAATAAATAAAATTGTAGTGTCGTGTCTGTTTGAACGGGCTAATCTTCGGAATGGTTAAACCTATTTTGACGGGACTTTCACAGACAAGTAGAGGATTAACCAAGGAGTTAACATAGGCTACTTTTTTAATCGACTTTGAAAAATGGAAGAGTTGTGTTTTTCTACCTATCACCTATGTACATTGATATCTCCGAGATTTCTGAACCGATTTGCGTATTTTTTTTTTAATTCGATATAGGAGCTTTGCGGCATTGTTCCATAAAAAAAATTGGATTCCAACTCCTCAATCCTGATGCTGCAGGGATCTGACATCATCAGAATCATCTAGTGATAAATATAAATCAAGCGCTAACTGTGATATTGGGATGAAGAAAATAAGGAAGTAAAAATCATACTATTAGCATATTGTGGCGTCATTGTTAGGCACTGCTGGATTTGGATGTAGGTTTCTTATAAGGACTTCCACATAAGTATGGTCTTGCGTCACCTGTAGATATCCAGGGGTTCCCTGTAACTCGCTTGTTGTCTACTTTTAATACAAAGTGCGCTTTCCAGTGCGAAGTTGCCTTTTTAATATCTCGGGACCCCAAGATCCTTCGTATTATACATCCTCCCAGCTATATATTCCAACATATTATTGTAAATTGAATACTTGAAAAGAGCAACCGCCGAGTTTCTTGCTGGTTCTTCTCGGTAGGAACGGCATTCTCGTTAGATTATTTTGACGATTCAAAAGCACTTGTAAAAGTTTAATTGAATAAAAATATTTTGAACTAGCTGACGCCCGCGACTTCGTCCGCGTGGATTTAGGTTTTTCGAAATCCCGTGGGAACTCTTTGGTTTTCCGGGATAAAAAGTAGCCTATGTGCTATACCAGGATATTATCTATCTCCATTCCGAATTTCAGCCAAATCCGTCCAGTAGTTTTTGCGTGAAGGAGTAACAAACACACACACACACACACATACAAACTTTCGCCTTTATAATATTAGTGTGATTGAACTATGTACCTCGTCCATTGCTTCTTCAGCTTCGCACTCTTGGTTAATGCTACTGCTTACCGACATACAGGCAGTAAGCACAGCTTGGTGCTTGGCAATTCTACTGTTAACTGTAGTTTACTGTTTTATTTAAAGAATAGCAGGAAAAAATACACACAAACAGCGTCTTTTGAAATATTGCCAATAAAACGGTATATTATTGATTGATGAAACCGCAAACGTCTGATTAAGGGACGTTTGTATGCGATACGAATGGTAACGGTAGGCCTACTTGCCAAAATTGCAACATCATGGCTATAAGTGACTGCCTTATCAATAGTCTGTGATGCATCCTTATTCTATTCTTGTATGAAGTGTCTTTGTTTTTTTAATTTGATGAAAAATTTGCCCTTGACTGCGATCAAACCTCGTGGTCAATTACTTAAGAGTTGTAATGATTAGCTGCATTGGAGCTGAGCAAAAAAGGTTTGTTCAAAATATGAAATTCGCTGGAAAACTGTGATAATAGAGCATCTCTACTATCATAGTTTTCCAGCAAGTTTCATGTTTTGAACAAACCTTTACAGTTAGCGGTCAGATAGTTATCATTACTTGTAAACGGAACTTCATACAGCACATGCTTTATGCAAGGTTTCATAGTCTCCATTAAGTTGAACCTTGCACTAACCTTGTCTAACAGTGCTTAACCTAGATAATTTACTTTTAAGTACGTAAGACCCCATTTAATTAAAATCTTCTTGAGGGAACTCTTGAGAGCAGACCTTAAGGTCTTTTTAGACTGCATCATCACTTACCACCAGGTGAGACACCAGTAAAGGGATAACTTATAACGAGCTAAAGAGAAAAGGCTGCAACGCAAGGAATGCCAGTAAAGTTATTCAGGCGATAGTATTAGTATTATTTGGATTTCTGTGGTAGGTACCCACGGTGATTTGTGAGCCCTGCCTTATCGAAGCGTACAAAAGCTACTTGATGTTGGTGCACTGAATCAGCACTGATGCAATTTTAACATAGCATTGTTAGTCGAGTAATTAAATATGTTCGCATTGTTCTGTTTTCCATCATAGCCATTGTTTCAAAGTTTCCAATTTCTTATTAGCACTTGGCGATAAGGATTTATGCAACCGCGCAACGGGTTCTCGGGTTTGCATGCCGTCATTTTATTGCAACTCCATGAAATACATAAAGCACAATAGTTTTAATTTTTTACGTTTTCGCGTTAACAGTATATGAAGACCTCCCTGGTGATCTTATAAGTGGGAAGTTCCAGGCAATATGGGAATTTATGATTTCTAAATTATCTCTGGTCTGGTCTGGTTGGAGGCTTTATCTGTGGCTAGTTACCACCCTACTGGCAAAGCCGTGCTGCCAAGGGAATTAGCATTCCGGTAACACCGCGTAGAAACCGATCAAAGGAATGGTTTTGAAACTACCATAGCCCCTTTCAATTAGTTGCCAACAAACAAGTCTTCAACCAGTGTGTCCTTCCCGTCCTCACCTATGGTGCTGAAACGTGGACACTGACAAATGGTCTTGTTCACAAATTGAAAGTTGCTCAGCGAGCTATGGAGAGGGCTATATGTTAGGAGTTTCCCTGGGGGATAAGATCCGTAATGAGGAGATCCGCAGGAGAACCAAGGTCACTGACATAGCCCAAACTATTAGCAAGCTGAAGTGGCAGTGGGCAGGCCATGCCTGTCGTAGAGGCGATGGCCGTTGGAGCCGGAAAGTCCTTAAGTGGAGACCGCGTTTAAGCAAGCGTAGTGTGGGACGCCCTCCAGCACGATGGAGCGACGATATAAAGCGGCTGGCGGGAAGTGGTTGGATGAGGAAGGCTGAGGACCGGGTGTGGTGGCGCCCTATAGGGAAGGCCTATGTCCAGCAGTGGACATCCACAGGCTGATGAAGATGATGATGATTTTGTCAACATACTACTCATACAGTCAATTCATGCCTAATCAGAGTAGACAGTTACTATAATACTATGTTGTAGTTTGCGGTTTGTACGTTTTCCTGGTAGTAAATGAATGGGAGTTTTATGACCTTTAGTATTGTGTCACCTTGTTTTTATGTTTATTAAGAGTTTTCTCTGCAATTCTTGTCATATTATGGTTTCTGATTGAATCACCATCATCGTTATCATTGTCAACCGATAGATATCCATTACTGGACTAGGTCTTTTGTAGGGATTTTCATACGACACGGTCTTGCCTTGCGCCGCACCGTTTGAATCCAACGGCTCACTGCAACTTTTTGATGTCATATGCCTGTTCTTTGATTCAATATAAATTTTCATATCTTAATTTCAACCTATATCTGTACCTATGGCGGTATATCAACGGTTCACAAAGCAGATCTACTGAGAAGAGTAAACTCAGCAATTACCAATACCAGGTAGTTATCTACAGCCAGCTTTTATCGATGCCAGATATTTTCTACTATTGAATCCATGTTTCTCACATTGATTTTTATTTATCTACCAAAAGGCGGCCAAGGTGCGGAGGCATCCAATCGTGTGAATCTGGACGGTTTGACATTTCGCAAAACAATGCGATTTACAGAATTTATTCACAATGGGTAGATACCTAGTAGGTACTTACTAAGTGATCCGAAGGCCTCGTATTCGTGGGTGGAATGATAATTTTATGGTTATTGGTATCTACATACAATGTCTATATTGTCATGTGCTATTTCAATATCTGCTTTATTAATATTTATAAACGAGTTAGTATAGGTACTTTTCGGTGCAAGATAAACTTGAAGAGAATAGACTCCGATGATACGGGTATAATCTTTGTTATCAAGCGAAGAAACGATGACTACCCCATAAAGAAATTACAGTACCTAGTACGGAACCCTAAAAAACCGGCTAAGTGCGAGTCAGACTCGCGCACCAAGAGTTCCGTACTCGGGTATTTTCCCCGACACGACACGATAAATCAAAAACTATTATGCATAAAAATAAATAAATATCTGTTTTTGAATGAGCAGGTAAATCCTTTCTTATGATAACCCCATTTGGTATAGTTATCTTACTTCGAAAATTTAAATGCATTTTAATATTTTTTTTAATGATGTAATCACAAATTCACGGTTTTCAGATTTATTCCTTTACTTGTGCTATAAGACCTACCTACCTACCTGCTAAATTTCGTGATTCTAGGTCAACGGGAAGTACCCTATAGGTTTTCTTGACCGACACGACAGACAGACAGACAACAAAGCGATCCTATAAGAGTTCTATTTTTCCTTTTGAGGTAAGGAACCCTAATTAACAAGTCTTTAAACAATTGTTTTACAAAAATATCTGTTGTAACGGTTACGTTTGTGGAATTTCAAGGTGCTTATTTAACTTGCTTCAATTCTAATTGGAAGGGAAAAGATGTCTATCGTGGATGTTTACAATTCAAGAAGCGTATGCACTTAAAATTTAAGCATTCAGCATTGGATAATGTGTTGATAACTTGAGTATGGCGCTGAATTTTTTATTCAGCTATGTCATCATATCTCCCAAAATAAATAAGTAGGTAGTTTGTTATTAAAATAGTCACAGTAAGTAGTCGGGTATATTATGCTGAAATCTTTAAATTTTTGTAGTGAAAATTTCTTTAAAAAGTGTGTTTTGATACACCATGAAACGAAAATGCAATTTTTGTATTTCTTGACGATCTAAAGATTCTAAACCGACAGATGAGTAGGTAATAAGACATTATTTATTTCATCAGTATTAATTAATTTTCTTGCAAAATTTAGGTTACAAATCCACATTTAAAAATAAATCAGGCAAATTTCACGGAAAAAAATAACCTATTTTTTTATTTTAATGTTTTTAACTAAGTACTTAATCGAAACTTGCCCTAAGTTTAATTGAAAAAAAAAAAAATCGTTCGTACGATTTTTCTAAAATAAAATACGATTTGTAGGTATAACGTCATTACACCTACCTAGTACCTACCTGCTCACCAAAACCTCACACGTATGCGTAAATAAATAGGAATGTTGCATAGTATGTATTTTTTTCAAAAACACGTACTTACCTATGTAAGTTTTACATTTATGTTTCGTCTTGTTATTCTAAAAAATATGTTTTTCAAAAACCTATAATTAGTATGTAAGCTATAAGTAGGTATATCTACCATCTACCAGCTTAGTTACATAGTATTATTAATTAATAATTAGGTATATTATTAAAAATATTGACTTGCTTGATTTGCATAATCATCTACATTATTTAAATAATATTTACATATTATTATTATTTATTATTTAAATTGTTCACATTTTTTCTGAACCGGTAGGTTGATAAGTAGGTAGGTATGTATTAATATTTTAATTTAAAATGCATTTAAAACTCGTTTTCTTGTGATCAATACTAATTTATGACGAAATAAATTTTTATTGCTGTTCTTAGTGTCGTGATATTTTTGAGACTAAAATGTTTTGAAAAATTACCTACTCATTTAAATATTTAGATATTATATTTACTTAAAAGTATGTACTTACTTTGTTGTTGATAATGCAACACCTGATTTTTTCTAAAAATCGTCGTTTTTTCAAGTCAATTTTACGATTTTTCGAAATTCCACCCCCTCAAACGGATTAAATAGGGGATGAAAGTTTCTAATTTGTATGAAAGTCCGTAATTTTTTCCACTTATTATATATACCTAACCATGAAAAAAGCTGTTTGGGCATTCGATTAAAAATGAAGAAATACACGTTTCAGAATTTTTCGAAATTCCATCCCCACACCGATTTTCCAAAAATCACACCTTCACTCGAGCGAAGCCGGTATGTGTCTGCTAGTAACACCTATTTATATACTTAGTTAAATACATAACAATAAAAACAATTCTCTCTTGTTCACAGGAATCTCTGTCGGACTGGGAGCGTGGAGCGGCGGATGTCCAGGCACCCGCGACTCTGCCCGGAGCGCTGGGTCGCAAGTGGAGCATGCGGAGTGCGCACGCGCAGGACACCACCACAGGTGACACCACGCACAGCAGCAACGCCACGGACTCGTGTAAACTTCTTGTTGTAAGTATGTGCTTCTAGTTAAGCTATTCTAAGCTAAGCTATCTTATTATATAGGTGCTCTATGTTCAGTATTCTATGATATCACTATATATGGTCTTATTAACCCCGATCCAAAAAGAGGGGTGTTACAAGTTTGACGTGTGTATCTATCTGTGTATCTGTCTGTGGCATCGTAGCTCCTAAACTAATGAACCGATTTTAATTTACCTTTTTTGTTTGAAAGGTGGCTTGATCGAGAGTGTTTTTAGCTATAATCCAAGAAAATCAGTTCAGCCGTTTGAAAGTTATCAGCTCTTTTCTAGTTACTGTAACCTTCACTTATCGGGGGTGTTATAAATTTTTGAGTTGTCGTTTTAACTTCTCGCGCGTACGTCACTGCCGCGCGGCGCGGCTGGAGAGAATATCGTGCGGGGCGCTGACGCGACGCGCAGTTCAGCTGCAGTTCAGTTCAAGTGCGTGGGCACCTTTAGCCATATCCCTGACGGATATCTATGGCTACTCTCATGGCATGGTACGAGTATATACCATTTCGCTGCGAAACTATATAGACTCGCTGGACGTTCCCGCATCCCGCGTTCATGACGATTGCGTTGCCGATTCGTATCACGTTTAGTTTCACTTTAGCTTCGAAACCTTCGAAGACGCGGCGCCAGCGTGCCGGCAACATTAGTTACGTGACCATCAGTTTGAATCTACCTGTTAGACCTAGCTTTTCGAAACTTCTACATACAAAAGTTCTAGAGAGTTCAATTTCTTGAATTCATTGAAGAATTTTGAGGTAATTTAAATTTTGGACTAAATCTCACCGTATTTCTTCTCAAATACGACGTACCTACTAAAGTACTTACCTACTGCTCAAAATAAAATACATTCTGATATTAGACATCCTAGAATGTCTAATAATATGATGCGTGTTAAAACTTAAACAAATAGGTACCGATGCAAAGAGGATTTTCTACCTAATAAAATAGCAACTTCAGTCAATTTTGAGAAACAATAAGTAAAAGAAAATCTCATATAATTTACAAATACCTATTCAACGAAAAAAAATTCTTCTCTTAACTTCAGCTTAGCTACTATCCTATTCAATCGGTAGCGATATCAAAGTTCTAGACTTTATTAAATAAGTTTTTGAATAAAACATCTGTGACAGACGGACATCGTGGAGATATTATACCTAAAGAACTAAATACTATTGAAGACTCAATCAATGATAGTCACGTTAACAAACAAAACACCCGTCGTCAGGCAATCATGGAAAATTTGCCCATCGAATGCCAGTAAGACCAATCGGCGACGTAGGACGTAGCAATAAATTGATACACATTACACATACACCAGCCAACTGTTTCGTGCCTAATTGAGTTTTATGAACAGAGGTTAATAGGTGTTAACAGCTGCTCCTACTTCTATATAGGTACCTCTTCTACATAAAATAGGTGCCTGCCTGATGTTCTTATTCTCTCTCGTCTGACTTTACAAAGATTAGCCAATGTCAAGTTTGTAGTAATTTACAAGTTAGGGAAACTAATAAGTATGAACTTCTTCTGTGCCGGCGCTCGCCGATACACGCGCGGCACTCCTTTAGAGCGCTTCCCAGTCAGTTCCGCCACCAAAAACACCAGTAAAACACGAATCCCGGCCACTTTTGACAAAAAAAAACACTCCAAAAAGGCAGAGCACGCGCGCCAGCAAACACCAACACAGACGAAGTCCTGCCTGCCTGATATAAATACAAGTGGTAGGTAGGTACTTAATTTTAAAAAAACGTACCAAAAAACCATTCAAGTGCGAGTCGGCCTCGCACACGAAGGGCTCCGTACCATCCTACATGATATATCTAACACCTTTATGTAGAACTCTGCAAGTTAACAACGGTCTGCGCCATCTTTACGTGATTTAGTGAACACGTTTTTAATTTTTTGTGTGTGATATAACCACAAATTCACGGTTCTTCAAAAAAAAACCAATGAAAAATCACATCACAAACAGCCACGGATCACGGCTCTATGTAATAGTATTCTTCTTTCTCTTTCCAGTATATCGGAGAAGAGAAGACTCCAATATGGCGGCTGTCGCTGTGCGGCGGCAACGCGGCGGCAGTGGCGTCGCGGGCGGGAGCCAAACTGCTACCACCAAAGATCCGCATCGTGTGGAACCCTCCTATCAACTCCTACCACCACACTGAGAAGTTACGGCTGGTGATAACAGCTGTTAACAGCGGTAAGATCTTCGTTCCTTCTTCAAAGACTCTTCGCCTCATAGTGTGCTGAACAAACTATGAGGACGCTATCACAAACAGGAAGATTGATATCTTAGAAGCAAATAATCATAAAATAATGTCGTAAGTAACACTAGAGTGCTCGGAATTACAGCTTTATCAGTAGGTATTATCATGATTCCATAAGTAATGCCATTCACCAGACCATAACCATTTTGAAAAACAGAGCTTGTTTAATGGGCTCAACTTGTGAGAATTTATTTAACCATCTAGAATGTAATCTGGCATTCCTCATTTTGATATCAGGACATTGACGTAAAGAGAGTGATTATAGAGAACCAAACCTGTCCAAGTTATATTTAACAATCGTTGAGGAGTTTTCCTATGTGCTGGTGGAAGTTATGTCAAAATACCTAATCAGACTTAATGTGTTTTTTTTTCAGGAGCAATATGCAACGATGAATCTCAATTCAGATGCGGTGCGACTAGTCTCTGTATATCCTCGTACCTTGTCTGCGATGGAGTCCGTCATTGCCCCGGAGGTGAAGATGAGGACTCGAGCGCTTGTCTGCATCACCGCGACTCCCCACTCCTGGAGATGCTGAGGAGGTTTGCAGCTAGAAACCAGGAGCTGTTGGGACTTGACCAGCCCGATGGCGTTACAAAACCTTCGGTTATAAGTAAGTTTTACAACACTAAACGGTCTATAACATAATATAATATAGGTGAACACTAAATAACTAAGTAACTATAAAATGGTACCGATAATAATTTACTGGTAAGCCAAAACTAAGTCGGTAGTTTGGTACTGGGGTAAACTGAGCATAACGAATGGAAAAAGAGAGGCACGTAAGATGGAATAAATCAACTGGAATTCCAGTTGGGTTCCAACAGTCAAGTATCTTCTTCACAATACTAACCAGCTTTTTAGATCTGATTTATTAACGATCTATCCGTCGAGTGAACTTACCTGAACCAGCTGGTCTTAAGGTTTTGAGACTCTTCCAAAAATTATTTAACTAATTGCAGTTTTCATTTCGCACAAGAATCTCATCTTAAAATGTTCTTTAACCGTTTCAGTGAAGATAACGGAGGGAGAACAAAAACAGAACGCATTCATGGAGTTTGCGGCGGCGCTGAAGCCTTACGGGCCGTGGAGCTACCTCGTTGTGGGCATGCTGTTCTGCGCCACCATCCTCATGTTCTGTCTGGCGTGGGGTGAGTAATCCTTCTTCTTCTTTTCTTGGGTCGCTTTATGCACTTCGACGCTATCTGTTGGCTGTAGGTACGTGAAATGGCTGAGACCGAATCACTCCCACCAGCTGAAATGACCTTTACTTACTTAATTTGATGGTTTTGGCCAAAAAGCATCTTGGCCTCAGACAAGATGCTACAAGTTTACAATAATAATGACATTTAATGTCCAAAAGACAAAACAATTAAGACTTACAATATCTAAAATAAACTTTCGTATTTTTCAGAATGCTGTTGCAAAAGCTCCAAGCCATCCGATACGCCTCTGAACGTCATCCCCGCAGCCTGCATAGACATCTCCCCGACCGTCAACGTGACCGCAGCTTCGCAGCAACTGTTCGAAACTCTTCCCCCCACCCCTCCAGAATACGAACCACCCCCCTCCTACTCCTCCTTATTCCCTAGAGCTTTCAAATCATCTCCCGCTCCCGTACCACACTGCTCTCACCAAGAACCTCCAGATTGAGTTACTCGCTTACTTAATATGGTGTAAAATAGTTGTATCATAAGTGAAGGACTGTTCATTAATCACGTCACACTGATTTATTTTCTTTCATCGTCAACCGATAAGCGTGCAATGCTGGACCTGTGTCTTTCTCTAGGAATTTCGACGGGCCGCGGTCTTGGGCCGTCATTACCCAAAGGCTATCGGAGACTCATTTGATGTTGTTTGCCCACCTAGTGAGGGGATCTGCCAACGCTACGCCTTCCGATTTGAGGTCTTTTCTCCAGCACCTACGGCCCCCTTAACGTTATACTGCAGACCAACTCCTGTGTTGTGGTGTAACGCAACTCATTCTGGAGTGACTTTCAACCAATCAAAATTAGCGCAGGCTCCAGAGCGATACCTGCTGCCAATCGTCACCATAGACAAACTTATATGCCCATCTTCGCATCACGATACACTAGAAAGAAAAAAGTTCACTTCCAAAGTCGCTTCCACTTTGCATGGTTTTTGACATCCTCACTTCGAAGACCGTTCTAGACCTTTTATTGTGACGTCACACATACGCGGCGATAGTCTTTTCGACATGCTTGCAGTTCTGAGCTTGTTTTTCCAATCGATTGGCGTCAGCGCCTGCTCCTGTTTCATTTAACTTTAACTTCGTCATGCTGTCTCAGATTACGCAAGGGGTCCGCTTTCCAGTAAAGTCACTTCTATTTTGCATGGTCTATACAACCTCCATACATAGGTACGCGGCGGTATAGTCGCTTTGAACATGCTCGCTCTGGACTTTTTTCTCAATCGGTTCAGGTCCGAGGGAATCAAGGTTGTCACACTCTTCGGTTACTCTCATTTTGTGTTAGGCTAGCGACAAACCTTGCGGAATTCCGCTTTAATGGGACATTAAAATGTTAGACGAGCGCCTTTGCGCGGAACTGTCCCTCACAGGATTTCGCTTAATTTATCCGTAGCCTTAAAGTATGACGTGATTATTAGATGGTCCCTGAGTAAGATTGTAGCCAAATCAATTAGTAGGTAGCCTTATAACTTTAGTGTAAGCATTGCAATAAAATAATTTTTTGAGTGCTGTTCTGATAATATTATGTGTCTTGAAACCTCGACGAAGTATGTTTTTCATCGGCTTATTTATAGGTCTGTGTATTTCTTTTTTCTTTATAACTTCTGAAGGTAGGTATTTTATTTGCAGAATACAGATGCAAACGAAATAAAAAATGTAGTTCAACAGCTTAGCGATCATACAGTTCCGAAACGAATATCTCACTACGATCACGTGCACACCGTTTATCGGATTGATTGAATTGATTGATGAAGATGGATCTAGACTAAACGAGCAAATACTCGCTCTTTGTCCATTGTGTCATATCCTCTTTCGATAAACACGTTTGCTTGTTTGGTCTAAATGTACTTAAACATTTTTTTAATATACATGCAAACCTGTTTCTTCATTGTTTAATCGCTAAGTATAAAAGATCTAATATACTTTTGTTCTGAGATATAATGTGAGATGAGCCATATGTTGTACAATAGAGTATAGTTATAATATTATGATTTATGTTAACTATTTGGGACCAAGATTATTTTATGTACCTATAATATTTGAGAAATATTTTGAGGATTGTCTCAAAAATGTGCCTTATAATGTGTAAACTATCTTAATTAATTTACAGCAAAAAAATATATCTATATAGAAAAAAAATTGAACTATTAAGTATTTAAAGTGTAGCATATTATTGTAAAATCGAGGCAGTGTTTTTCAATTTTGCGTTTGGAAAAGGCATAGATCCAAAACCATACAGCCTCACCACATTATATTACAGTAGGTATGAGTGATTTAACACATATTCTGAAATTAGCATTAGGTTAGGTAGGATAATATGATTCAATTGAATATTGGTTGTTTTCGTGAGTGAATGTCTTTAATATACCTACCTACTTATAATTTTTTGCGTGTGTCTATGTGTGTGAATCTATCTTTTTGAGGATTGTAAAATAAGTAATAATGCAACTCTTGTGTATTCTTCTATTAAAGCCTGACTAGAAATATAAAAAACTTGCTTGGGAGGCGCCACTAGTATATAATTTATGGTCTATGGGCACTAAGCACAATTTATGGTCTTGTATAAATTTGTTCCACAGGTTTTCCGCAGTATGGCGAGGTATTTTATTTTTCTGGACAGGTTTTAAGTAGGTACAATAAATAATGTAAATAATTATTTTATTGTTTACATTGTACTGTCATACTATGACTGACTAGCGATTCGCCCCGGCTTCGCACGGGTGGACATTTATTTTTTCTATTTTCCGGGATAAAATACGGATTCGGAAGAATCCCTCTAAGTAATGGTAAAAGAAATTTTGAAATCGGTCCAGTAGTTTTTGAGCCTATTCAATACAAACATACAAAAACACAACTCTTTATAATATTAGTATAGATATATTCCATTTTCTGTTTCTAAAGATAGGTGGCTACTTTATTCGAAGTCAATTACTTATAACCTGTGATTTATATCTTTTTTATTAACATTTTCGTCACATTAATAAAAAAGTCAGACATTTAAGAGCTTCAAGCGTATCAAGTTTACATAATGTTTGGTTTCGCTATGCACCTACAGTATTCACAACGTACCTACCTATCCGAAGTTAAAGTTGAATCACTTATTCAAATTGTACACTTTTTAATTGTCGATATTGTTGAATTTGTAAGATAATGTAATGGTGATAAATTAAAAATTACATAAACTTAAAACTAAAGCCACGAGCGAGGGTTCCAAACGCACCTAGGTCCGAGATCAATTATTACTATTAAGTACATCAAAGTATTGTTAGAAAATCAGATATCTACAGTTTAGCAATTATACATAACACCCGCGATGTTACATGCTCGCTTACGTCTCATTAGTTTAGATTTGTTTTGAAATCGAGCAAACTGTGATTTCCCTACTGTATGATTGCTAATCTTTGATATTACTATCAACCTTGTTTTTACTAGTAGTAGTTGTATTATTATGTTTTAAATACTAGTCTTAATAAGAATCTGTTCAATATATTATTAAGTATAAGGATTATGTTTAGTATACCTACCTAAATCTACCTTTTCTAGATTGAAAGTACCTATTGCGAAATAATATGTTAAGTGCTAGGTTAAATCTCTAATCTACGAAATCTGTTTAGATTGTATGTAATATGTACCTATCTAAGAGATGTAAACCGAAAGTGATATATATTGTAAGACGATGTGAAAATATAATAAGAATTAAAAATATTTATTTTAAAACACCTTGTTTTTTTATTTAGAACTTATTACCAGAGTAGTTTTAATCTATCTCTACCTGGGAAGAGGTAGAGATGGGCGATTTCATAAGGAACATGTGAAAAATAACTAGGAAATTCGCGCTTTATGTTGAAAAACAAACGCTTTCTCACTTATTATCAGTAAGTGGGAAAATTTTCTTTTCGTGTGAAACCACCTGCGAAATATGAGTACCTAGTTAGTAGTTATCTACTCATATTTCACTGATGGTTTTTATTCACTATGGCAAGCGCTTGACCACAATCACACCTGATGGAAAGTGATGATGTGATCTAAGATGGGACGCGCTTACCTAGAAGGTGCCAATTCACTCTTGTTTTAAAGATACTCGGATTGTAATTGGTAGGAAACACAGATCGCGGAAGTGTATTCCAAACCTGAGCCATGTGTATGAGGAATAAAGACACAAAACGTTTCGTGCGTGTGGATGGAATGTCGACGACATTTAAGGATGGAAACTCGCCCGACGTCTTGCTGTTCGATGGTAAAATGGTAAAGGGGGGACAAGATCGAAAAGTTCCTGTGCACACTCTCCGAAATATATCCTATAAAACACCGATAAGCCGGCGACCTTACGGAGGTGATCGAGACTTATTTTATTTATTTTTATTGATGAAACCATAAATAAATTTTATTAATCTTGCTTATAGTCCTCCTAGCTCCTAGTTAGCTAAATAATAATACCTATAACTATATTAATGTAGCAAACGAATGTAACTGCAAAAATTGACATATCACTCGATACAATAGCAAAAAAAAATTTTGGAGACCTCCACTTGTTTTGATGTAACACCGTCAGGTCAATTTTCGGATAAAATATAGCCTATGTCACCCGAACCTTTATAAAAAATCATTTGATATCTCATTCATCAAAATTGGCGCAGTGGTTTAGGCAGTACAGTGGAACACACAGAATCTGGATACAAACATACATACATAACTTTCCCTGAAAAATCACCCGTCAAATTGGGTGACGCAACGGACGGACAGCCGAGGTCATTGAGGCTTAGTAATAGGGTCCCTTTAGCACCCTAAAAACTAAACCAAATAGCGGGCGTCATCTGGTTCAAATCAATGGTTCAAATTGACTGAAATAAATGACTATTTATTTATAATTTATTTATTTATAGATTTTAAAATTCCTCTGCTCGCTAATATACCAATGTAACCCGTCTCTAATCTCTTAACAACAGCTTACTTTTTTTATTTGGTTACTAGTTTACGGCTCTTGATTCTGCTCCATATATATCACATATCTATCAAGTCTATGCTCCATAGACTACATATTGTTACTTATTATTCATCGTAAGGTTCTTTTAGGTCCATTGTTGTAATAAATTTTATGATTATTGATGACTGTAAGGTCTTTGGACTTATTATAATAATATTGATAATGAATATTATGATGAAATAAAATTATTTATCTGTGACACATATGATGTGATATCAGAGATGTGCTACCTAAACATGATTGTGCACTTCAGATTTAATTCCCTGCAAAAATAAACTCTGTTGCATTAGCATAAAGTCCAATTTCTAATACAATTATGCTAAGCGGAAAAACGAGCCGAGCGAGAGGTCTATAAATTGGATTGTGTCACTGTCTAATGGATTGCAAGCATAAAAAAATATTTTCTATGGTACGAATTATGATGTAGCTCACAAAGTTCTTATTCATTGTTTATTTAATTTCAAACAACAAGATTACTTTCTTTTGTTTTCGCAGTAATTTTCATACCCTTATCTTTATTTTATAATGTCATTAAAATATCATTTAGTTTAAAAAGTATTATAAATATTTTTTTAAATTAATAGGATGACAACACTGGGTGTCAAGCAAAACAATATGGCGAACATTCTGTACTATACTATACAGAAGTAGTAAGGTAACCATAATTTGATTGTTTAATGGAAGTGTTTTTTTCTGTTTACGATAGATTTCCCAAAAATGAAGACTTAAGGCAAAAATGGATCGCTGTCGTTCCAGGAAATATCACCAAATAATCGGCAGTTTGCGGAATGCTTTTTAAAGCGGAAGATTTTGCTACGGCTTCGTGTGCACTGAATTTTTTTTAAAAAGAAACGCTGTACCATCAATTTTCCCAAAAGTATGCCTTGCTTACGAACTTCCTAAAACTGTTTAGGACCTAAACACATGCATCAGATTATACAAAATAATTTTACTTACCTATATTATAGGTACCCATACTTAACATGACTGGTACTTTTTCGCAGAACAAAAAAAATTTGAATTTCTCTACTTTTATAACTACAGCGCGGCAGACTATGGCCTAAACCTTTATCATTCTGAGAAGAGACCCGTGCTCAGTAGTGGGCGGCGATGGGTTATCATGATGATTCATCCTCTCCTATAATCCGTCAAATGTCTTACATTATCAAATCGTGTTGTCACCCTAATAGAAAGGGACACAATCCAATTTAGCGCTATCTCAAT
Organism: Maniola jurtina; assembly: GCF_905333055.1. Lineage (NCBI taxonomy): Eukaryota > Metazoa > Arthropoda > Insecta > Lepidoptera > Nymphalidae > Maniola > Maniola jurtina. The sequence continues at coordinate 12,299,990 of NC_060032.1, forward strand.
AGGCTCGTTTTTGGTGTCTCAGTGCACAATCTAGTTTAGGTAGCAGTTATAATACGTCCATGAGGTAGCATGTCTCTGTGTGATATTGTGTCAGCGTGCTGTCAGTGTCATGAAATATCAACCATAACCAAATCACAAATGTCATTTGTCAAATGTCAAACACAGTACACAACAATCAACAATAGCAATTAGCATCAAAAAATAAAATTAATAAAAATTAATATTGATATTTTCTTAATCTCACTCTCAAATTAAAATCATACTTTTTAAAATAACAAACTATGAGTATGAAAATAAATGTGTGTCGTGTGTGCCTGGAACCTCACCAAAATGATTGTGTATCTCTCTCTGAGAAATACCAAGATTTCATCCTCTACGAATTCATCAACACAATAACCAATCTCAAAATCAGGCTGAGCGACGGCCTTCCGGATAAGATATGTAAATCTTGCCATTCCCAGCTGATATCGTCGATAGATTTCAAAGAAAAATGTGAAGCGTCTGACGTTATATTGCGATCTAATCCTGTTAAAGTGGAAATTACATGCTCCCCAGTAAAAAGAGAGGATGCAGGTGATACCATCAAAATAGAATACGATGACGTCTATTGCGACAATACTCTCGATTATCCGCTGGATTCAGAGTCTGAGCATGATGTTAAAGAAGAAGAAAACAATGAAAAGTGTGTTGTTTATCCCATACAACAATCTGAAGAGGAACCAGATATTAAGACAAAGAATGAATTGCGACCGAGTCGAGCTATAGACCTGAAGCTGATATGTGATGACTGCGGCGGTTCATTCAAATCCAAATGCAAGTTGAAAGTTCATTGGAAAAAGACCCATATGTATGATGCTTTAGTATGCCCATACTGCAAACGAACATTCAAGAGCTATAGAGCATTCCACGTCCACAAAAAGAAGAAAACCCAGTCCTGTAAGACTGCTTCTAATGAAAATGTAACCGTAGAGGGAGTGGGAAGAGGGAGAATATTCTGTTGTAAGCAGTGTAACTACAGGAGTAAAAGAGCCAAAGATATGTCTTCACACATCGTCATCCACACCGGGGACAGGCCATTTAAATGCGACATATGTTCAAAAACGTACACCCAGCTTAGTTCTCTCCAAGGCCACAGAGAAATTGCTCACAAGCTGTACATCCTTCAAATGACATGCCACATTTGTGGCAAGTTTGTGAAAGGTCGTCGGCGAGTGAGTAGACATGTACGGAGCCACTCCCAAGTCGATTGCCCAGTGTGTCACAAAACAGTAACCAAATTGTCAATTTTACAACACATGAAAAGGCATAGTGGTATCAAAGGTTACACATGTGAAAAGTGCGCATCCACATTTTATACTATGGCCGAGCTGTGCAATCATAAGCGTTGGAAGCATAGCAAGACAGCGTTTAAATGCGATCAGTGCGACTTCACTACTAACAGAGAGCAAGCTATGAAAAGGCACAGGGTTAGACATTCTGATCAAAATATCCCCTGCACCATTTGTGGAAGATTTTTCCTTTCGAATGAGAGGCTGGTGTTGCATCAAAAGGTGCATTTCACTGAGAAGAAACATGGCTGTTCACATTGTGAATCAAGGTTCTTTAAGAGGGATTCTTTAAGGAGGCACTTGAAGGCAAAGCACTCTGTAAAACTCCCAGATGTAAAGACAGCTACTCTTATTGTTAAAACTGAGACAAATGGTCTGTTGCAAGCTGAAGTGACTGAATGATTGCTTAAACTAAAGTGATATTTAACATATTAATTAACTTAAACAAATAAGATCATAGTTTTTTTCTCCCATGTAAAAATACATTATAAGGCAACTAGAAAATGGATTCTGACCTTAAACTTGTGCTGTGTGAATTTCATCTATTTATTTGGTGGTACAAAGTGAAGCCCACCAGTGTGGGTATCTCTGTTACCGCACGCTTAGTTCGTCAGTCAATTGTTCGTTTTCTGTGCAATCGAGAGAACAGCATAGAAATTTCCATTGCCATACCTTATTACCCAAACCCAACCAATTTTATTATAATTTGTATTTGACCAATTTGTATTGAATTTCATTATTTGAAAGCCTTAGTCAAAAGGGACTTAAAAAGGGGTTATTTTATGCTTTAGACATGGCAATGGGTGTAGTAATGTAAAAAATATTTTCAAATTCAAATTCAAAATATTTTTACTCAATTAGACTTTTACAAGTTCTTTTGAATCGTCAAAAGCATCTACCACTGGTTCGGAATGCCTTTCCTACCGAGAAGAACCAGCAAGAAACTCGGCGGTTGCTCTTTTCAAAGATTTGATATACAATATTATGCCATGTATAAAAGCAATTGAAGTCCTGCGCATTGCTGGAGCATTTTAATAAATAACATTCTAAATAATATGTATTCTTAGCATATGTATAGATATTCTATAATATTTCATACTTCATAGTTAATTAAAACTGATTAAAAATATAAATAACTACCTATTTATTTTTATTTTTAACTGATACTATTTTTAATTCATTTTCTACTACATGATATCCGCAATATCTGTGGATTTAGGTTTATTAATATCCCTTTGATTTTCCCAGATAAAAAACCGGCCAAGTGCGAGTCAGACTCGCGCACCGAGGGTTCGGTACTCGGGTATTTTTTCCGACATTTTGCATGATAAATCAAAAACTATTATGCATTAAAATAAATAAAAATCTGTTTTAGAATGTCCAGTAAAGCCCTTTCATATTATGATAACCCACTTGGTATAGTTATCTCACTTTGTAAATTGAAAACACAAATTCACGGTTTTCGGATTTTTTCCTTTACTTGTGCTAAGACTAGACCTAACTACCTGCCAAATTTCATGATGACAGACAAATTGGTCCTATAAGAGTTCCGTTTTTCTTTTGAGAAACCCTAAAAAGTAGCCTATGTTCCCCGGGATGCATGCTATCTCTGTGTACCCGTCAAAGTCGTTTAGGCAAACTGATTGATGGGCGGCTTACACTTTCCAGACAGACTGATGTACCTACATAGTAGGTACTTTGTGGTAATATCTCTATACTGACTACTGAGACACTGTCATGGATGATCTGCTTGGTGTACCTAGTAGTGAGAGATGTGGGAGTCCCTGGGTTCGGTTCTCGGCAGTTGCAATTTAGGCATAGTCCACCACGCTAGCAAAATGTGGAGAGGCAGACTGAACACCTTTCAGAAATTATGGAAAACTCACGTAATTATGTAGGTTTTGTCGTAACGTATTCTTTCACCGTTAAAGCAAGTGATACTAGATAATTACTTAATTATTAGGGTTCCGTACCTCAAAAGGAAAAATGGAACCCTTATAGGATCACTTTGTTATTTGTCTGTCCGTACGTCCATCCGTCCGTCGTGTCTGTCAAGAAACCTATTGGGTACTTCCCGTTGACCTAGAATCATGAAATTTTGCAGGTAGGTAGATCTTATAGCACAAGTACTGGAATAAATCTGAAAACAGCGAATTTGTGGTTACATCATTAAAAAAAAATTAAAATATGTTTCAATTTTCAAAGTAAGATAACTATACCAAGTGGCGTATCATATGGAAGGGCTTTACCTGTACATTCTAAAACAGATTCTTTTAATGCATAATAGTTTTTAATTTATCGTGCAAAATTTAGAAAAGATACACGAGTACCTACGGAACCCTCGGTGCACGAGTCTGACTCGCACTTGGCCGGTTTTTAGGGTTCCGTACCTCAAAAGGAAAAACTGAACCCTTATAGGATCACTTTGTTGTCTGTCTGTCCGTTGTGTCTGTCAAGAAACCTATAGGGTAATTCCCGTTGACCTAGAATCATGAAATTTGGCAGGTAGGTAGATCTTATAGCACAAGTATAGGTATAAATCTAAAAACAGCGAATTTGTGTTTACATCATTTAAAAAAAATGTGTTTCAATTTTCAAAGTAAGATAACTATACCAAGTGGGGTATCATATGAAAGGAATTTACCTGTACATTCTAAAACAGTTCATCGTGCAAAATGTTGGAAAAAATACCCGAGTACGGAACCATCGGTGCGAGAGTCTGACTCGCACTTGGCCGGTATTTTAATACGCACAAACCTAACTCCGAAAAGTTAGAGGTGCGTGTCCGGGGACCAACCCCGTACTACCCAGCTAGGGGGCCAACATCTATCACCGGTTAGTGCTATTAACGGGGCCCTCTCCGTCACATACTCCATACAATCGTAGCCCCAATTTCATTTGAATATTAAGCAACCAAAGTCCGAAATTTTGCAGACTTAATCTAGAAACTAATATCTGTGCGTGTGGTGTTTTAGATTTTTCGAAAAATTAAAGTTTTAAAATTAAAGGGACTCAAAGATTTGTATGTGAATTTTGAAGACCGCGTAACTTTGAAACTGAATATTTTAACGGAAATCTGGAAAACCACAGACATAAATATTAGTTCCCGGAACGTTTCTAGAAAATTCCATTGAGTATGATTGGTTAGTATTCCAATGAGAGAGGAACTACGTTTGTATAGAGCGAGCGACGGAGAGACCCCTGTTAAGGTAGGTAACAACAATATGATAAAACTCAATAAGCTGAGTTGCAGTTATTAGAAAGATTCCGTAAAAAGTAAAAACCTACTGTTTACTTAGCTATTACACCGATCGCGAGCAATTTACTCTTATCCATTGAGGAGTTCTGTGCTCCATCTCCGAAGATATTCATGAGATCTTCACCAAACTGAAATGAGATCGCCTCTGAAGTATGACCTACCAAACAAAAACAATATTATCTAAATCGGTTTGTAATTGGCGGAGTAATTGCGTAACAAACATAAGAAAAAAAAGTAGAATAGAGAACTTCCTTTTTTGAAGTCGGTTAAAAACTAGAAACGAGATGGCGAGCAAGGCGACTCGAGTGTACTGTACCAAGTTGGGATGGTTTTGTCGCTGGGCTATGAGCGAGTGTGCGAGTGCGACAGGCGAGTAGATAGGTATGTACCTATAAAATTACCGCGGCCAGCCGTGACGGGTAGCCCTGCTAGTTACTTATTAGGTAGGTAAATAATTAGAAGTCTTGAATTACAGGTGTTAGGTAGGTACTTTGTCTATGTAGTAACTAGGCCTACTAGTAACTAGGCACTAGAAGCCTAATTCGCTATATTTCGCCAAAACAGACAAATCTTTGCAATCGATCACTTTACAATTTTTGCTAAGTAACTATTAGCTAATTGTAGTAATTTATAAAAAATATCCTCAATCAATTTTGGACTTGCCTTTACTCAGGTTCAAAAAATCTATTAAAACTATGCTCCTGAGAAAAGCATAATATTATAGAATTGAAGATTATTTAAATGATAAAAGAGCGTGGTATTGACCTGCAGCTCGCTCTAGCAATGCGCGGGAACTCGATTGCTTTTATACATGGCATAATTAATATTGTATGTATATCAAATCTTTGAAAAGAGCAACCGCCGAGTTTCTTGCTGGTTCTTCTCGGTAGGAAAGGCATTCCGAACCAGTGGTAGATGCTTTTGACGATTCAAAAGAACTTGTAAAAGTCTAATGAAGTAAAAATATTTTGAATTTGAATTTGAATTTGTAGGTAAAGTGCATTGCATGCTGGGAGTTGCGACATCTGAGGGCTGAGGACGCTCTGAGGGTGTCGGAGTGAAACGTACGTTGATTGAGTGTGTTCTAAAGGTGTGGTGATGTGTGTTGGTGGGGTGTATTGCTTGCTTTTCCTGCTTCTTTAGTAGTGGGTGGAAGAGCAGTGCATAGGTAACCAATTGCATGTTGTACATACGGATCTGTAAATTGGAAGAAGGAAGGAAATTTTCTGGGCAAAATATAAAAAAAGTCTAGCCGATCGAGTGTTCTCACCTGTGAATTCACGCATGATCTTTGACGGTGCCCCATTCGCAAAGCTGAAGCAACAAGCCGGCGCCAGCAGCCGCCATTTTTCCCCATCCCCAGTCCAGTTAGAAACGCCTCGCGTATCGTACGTGCGACGATGTCTTGCAACGTTGACGCGATCGTGACAAAGAATCTTACTTTCCGTGTTTATAATAGTTTTATATTCATTTAAAACTTGTTGTGTTGGTCTAAAATATTTTATTTATTCATCCACGAACTAGGAGTTTATTTTATAACAGTTTTGTTCAGTGCAAAAGTAATTTGAATTGTTACGGTCAGTTATTGTGGACCGTGGTACTTGTGATTTTGTGTTTCGAACTGGATTCTGATTGGACATTCATTAGATTTGGAACTTCGGAGACGAGTACCATATCGTTACAGGTGAAGTCTTTATTTAAATTGTACGCTGCTTTTGAACTAACGATTTAGGGCTTACCTACACTATAAGTAGGTACTTACCCAGCTACTTGAAAATAGGTAATCTTTTCAACGTTCATTTTACACCAAAAAGGCCAAATAAAGACCTACTTGTACTGAGGCAGTTTTAATTTTAATTGCATTTAAACGAGTGATTAAAAAATATTCTGACCGACGGCAAAACCGGGTAAAAGTAAAAGCTAAAAATTAAAAAAAAGACGGTAGGTACTAGGTAGTAGGTAGCTATATACCACATAGCAGTATAAAATGATGTAGATACCTATCTACATTGATTTATCATTATCCTAATCTTTGAGATTTTTTTGAAATTCGAACGTGAAGTTGCAACCTATTACTCGGAGGACCAACATTTCTAATTTATGTGGACATAGTCTACAATATCTAATAAACAGGTTTTTGAAAATATTTGTATGTAAGTACCAAAAATTATTAATAGTGAAAAGAATTAATAAAAAGAACAGGGAAGCACTTATTTCTTCAAGAGATAGGTATCTCTACAAATGGCAGTGGGGCGGTTGTAAAGGAAGAAGAATTTTAGGTAGGATACAACAAAAGCGAAAACCAACTTACCTATTATTTTGTTGCCTAAAGTTTACTGTAAGTAATTAGTGTGACCAATTTTTTTAACTAAATTAAATGTAAATGTGCAAAAGATGTTAAATATACCTATTTGGTACCAATTCAACTGTAGGCACACATATTTAAGCTAAATTAAATTGACAGCTCTATCCTAACCTTCGTAATATATGCCTCTATATGTATAAGTATCTCTTATTAGATAATATTGTACCTAGATAATAAATATAGTAAATATAGTATTTATGTAGAGACCTTTGTTCGAAAGTGGCAAAAGGAAAACCGCATCTAAGCCCGTAAAAGGGTTATTGAGGTCGAATAGAACAAAAACGTCGACCAACTGGCAGATGAGTCCCTACGATTTCAACTTGTTTCTATTGTTTGTTCTTATCAAAATTATCGTTAAATATTTTGCTAAATATTTTAGGTAGGCATTACATGCAAAAAGAAGGGAAAAGGAGTACCTAAGCTGAATTATAAAGGACGTTTTAGAGAAATGTTATATACTTACGAGTATATTACGCGTAAAGTCTGAGAACTACGCGTAAAATCTGAAAACTTAATTTTAATTGTAGCTACAATTTCTTAAGGTACGACTTGAGGGTAACTCAGATCTTTTTTCAGACGGAAGTAACATGCGTGTTACTTACTTCCACCTGTATTTAAAATGACTACCCAACAGAACAGTCGTTTTGAGGCTGCCATCTTTTATCGAGGTATTTTAAAGTAACTTGTACCCAATACTTAGATCCATATTATATAAAATCTCTATTTTTTACTTAGTAGACACATGATATGATTGATAACAAGTTTTTGCGACTTATTTTCAAAAATGGAATGCAGGACGCGTTAATTTTTACTTGAGCTGCGCGTAAAGGTTACAAGCATATTTTTTTTTCTAAAAGATAATTTGGGTTCGCAGGCACAACTTTTTCTCTTGGATTAAACTGCCGTAACCGTTTTCAGTCCATTTGTTGATAGACAGTGATAAGACTCCCTAACGCGTCTGTTGAACTTTCCCGTCCATTTTCTGCTGAATTTAGCGTTTTTACGTTTATTTCTTTCGCAACAACGTCCGACCGTTGTCCTTGTTTAGGAGTACTTTAGATCTGTTATTATTATCGATAGACAATCCATTAGTTAAGTACTCGTTTGATGGACGATCGCCCACGTTCCCTAACTTTTCGCTGAATTTTACTGTGTTGAATTTAGGTTCTTTTACCAATTTTCTCCATCTGCACAGTAACAGTAAGTATGATTGAAAACAAGGTTCAGAGCTTCAAGTTATCTTATATCAGCTATTGAGTTATGAAAACTTATAGATTGATTCTCTAATCGTCAATTTGTATGACGAACCAGAGCTAGCAAAATGGCTATAGGACGCTAGTATTTCCCCATACGTGATAGGACTAAATAGCAAACGATGAGTCAAGCAAGATCTCTCGCCGTATCCTTGCCATTTGAGATCCATACTATATATAAGCCATTTCCAAGCTGAAAGAAGATCTCTTAATAGAGATGCGTTAGCATTCTTTTTGATAGCAGCTTTCTATTTGATCAGCGGTAACTATAACTATCAGTTACTCACGAAGGTATTATACACTCTGTAATAAATCCAACGTTAGTAAAATTAGATTCTTTCACACGGTGTCATTTTTTTAAAAAGCGTGCCTCATCCATCAAGCATATTTTCACGGCACGGATTTAAAAAAAAAAAATTTTAATGTAATTTTATCACGACACCGCGTTACCATTAGCGGGGACAATGGCCGAGTCCGCATTATTGTTCACGTGAAATGATTTTCTACAAAACCTCGGCCTCTTTATTAAGATTCTACTAAGTAAATATTTAAAGTATAAAAAAATAATTAAAAGCAATACAGATATTTGTGACCTCAGTTACTTGTTTTCCATTTTATAAAAAAAAAACTCTGAAATCCTTGAAAATCGCCATTAAGCAAAACGTTTGTTAATTTGGCACCTAAGTTTAGTACAGAGGAGCCTGCATCCCGGGGAATGGGCATGGGCAGTGGATAGTCAGTAATAGGGGTCCCATTGAAACTCTAATAATAAGCTATAGGAACTAAAGAAATAAAATTCGAGACGTCCAAGTAAAAATCTAGAAAACCAACGGTTATACGGCTAGACATGTTGTTTGTCAACCATGCGTGCAAACCAGTTATGTCACGAATATTAATTACCAGTATTAGCGATTATAAATACTAACAAATATCTCGTATAGTCGAGTGTGCGTGTGAAAGAGACATTTTTTTCATATATTTATTGAGAAAATTCGTGTCGTAGTGAGCTGTTGGTTACTGGTTTTCATGACACGTTTACGCTTCACTACAATCTCAATGGTAGGTTCTTAAATCAGTATTGTTTTTGCTAACCTGAAAAATTATGTCCTATCTAACATACCTTGACTTAAAACATACCTTGACTTATGTTACACTTAAATACGATCTCACCTGATGGTAGGATTCTAATTGCGTCTGGACACCTACGCAATAATCTGAAAATTGTACAGAAACATGCTAATGTAGTTTATTTAAAGGTCCGGAAAACAGTCGTAAATCCTAATGGCTTTAAAACTATGATGGTGATGGTAACTTTAGTTAGTTGGTGGCTTGAGGATTATGTTACCATAATAATAATCATATCATTCAAATAAGAAAAGATAATTTTTTAACTGGCTTAGTGACTAATGTAATGATCCCACTTCCGATTTATATGAATGAAAAGAAAGAAAAAGAAAACATTTATTCGGATAAATCTTTTTCTTTCTCTTGACAGTAGTGCCCACAAACAAATAATCATCATCTAATAATATGGTTGTTTGTGACACCACCCATGAGTGAAACCCGATGGGAAATCGGAAGATTTTATTCACAAGATAAGTAGTAATATTGACTCGAATAATGAATTATGAGGCTTGTGTTTTAAACCTAAGTTATCACTATAGATAATGTACTTCAATCAACTTATCACCGATTATTTAGTTTCATGAAAATATTATTTTCTAGAGGCTAGAGGAAGTATTATCACTCTTCGACTTTTAGCCGCAACATATCTATAGGTACCTACCTACTACCTATGAGACCCGTGAGAATTAATTAAAGCTAAGCATTGGGATTAAAGGTGAATAAATCTTCGTATGTGCATGTTAAACACACTCGAAACGCTCGCTTCGTGTGTGAGGCCCAAACAAGTTGCAAATGAGATCATTTACCCACGCGGGCGGAAACACACACCACTATCCTGGCTAGGACCACCATTTCGTGATTTATGGTGGGAAATTATCATTAATCATGATCATTATCATTTGATTCTCGAATTTAAAGTTGAAACTCGTTGAGTTTTCGTTGGCCTGACACAGTTTAGATGATGTATTAAAGAGATAGGTTACATTTTAAAGCATAGGTACTTTTTGTAAATGTATTATTAACAAATTAACCAAATTCTATTCTATTTTTTTGAACTATTGTGGGTAGAAACACAAAAGTTAACTCAAAAAGTAGTACCTACACATTGTCTGTACCTACACTTTAGTTATCAACTTGGGTCAATGTTGCTCTAATGTAGTCGACTGCTGTACGCCGTCGCAACTAGGGCAGTTAGGGTGAGATCGCAGTTAAGGGCTAACTGGTATCAGAAATAAAATTAAAATTATTTATTTAAATTACTTAAAATCGAGACGTGTCCTAGCAAGTACAAGAAACCTAGTCGCCCTAACTGTACCACCGTTACTTTACTCAAACAGGTGTTCGATATTCGACAAGCGAATTTCATTCACCTTTTAACCGATTTTTCATTTGTTAAGTTATTATTTAGACCTGCTGGAGTTAGGTTCATAATAATTATGCCAGTTCGCGGTAAGAAGTTTGTATGAACGCATTGTCTTAAGCATTTCAGCGATAAGATACTTGTTTACCTTTTAAGTAAGTAAACTAAGGAAAACTAAAGCATAGAAAACTTGGCCAGCTGTTGAATAATGAAATTAATTACTAGCTTAATACTTAGCTTAACTAGCTTAATTTTAAAGAGCCTTTTTAAAGAAGTTAAAACAATTTAAGTTTTTAAATTATACCATAAGTGCTTAGTTTTTCTACGACTTTTCCACGACAGTACATTACATTATATAGAAATGCTTTTGTAAATGACAGTGTGCTTACCTACATAACAGATTTTTCTTAGAATAGAATAGAAATATTTTTATTCAATTAAACTTTCGGAATGCCTTTCCTGCCGAAAAGAACCAGCAAATAACTCGGCGGTTGCTCTTTTCTAAGATTTGATATAGGTAAGTACCTACTACAATATTATGCCGTATATAAAAGTAATTGCAGTCGCGCGCATTGCTGTAACGAGGTGCAGTTGAAATCCACGTTCTGTTATCATTTACATAATCTTTGATTGTACTTATAACATGCTTTTTTCAGGAGCATAGTTTTAAAAGATTTTTTAAACTTGTGGCTAAACTCTAGTCTTTCATGTATTACATTAAAGGCAACATTGTTTGCCTTGTACAGCCTTATTACATTAAAGCGTACATTGTATTTCTATTTAAACGCGTACATGTGACTTCGCACATGATGAAACTGAAGTCGATGCTAATCGAATCATTGCAGCGCCGGCCGTCTGTCAGTTGAATACAATATCCCCATTAATATAGGGTTGCCACCTCGCCGGTGACTTGGGGATTACGAGTATGGACAGACGAAAACACTGCTTATTCCATGTATCTTTTCTATTTCAACACGTGTATGTGACTTCGCACTTGATGAACCTGAAGTCGGCGCTAATCGAATCACTGCACAGCTGTCAGTTGAATAAAATATCCCCATTAATATAGGGTTGGCACCTCGTTGGCAATGACTCAGGCAATAGCTGGGTCTACACCGGACGATCCTCCGCGCTCCGATCGCGCGCGGTAGAAGCGCGATCCAAAGGCACGTTCGGTGTGGACTGTGGACGCCGTGTGCGCTCTTTGCCACGACGGATTTGCAGCTGACTTGATCCGACTTGGATCGGCTGGGGTTATTTGAAGCAGCGCGGCAGGATCGCAAGTTTAGGCTGGATCGGAAGAGTACGATCCACGTTCCACGCTCCACGATTCTGGATCGTTGATTGCAGATCGCCGATTCAAATTGGATCATCCGGCGTAGACCCAGCTTTGCGCTCGTACGAACATGCGATGTGAGGATTAAAAAAAATATTCTTTCTTTAAATAAATTTATAAAGACATATAATTTAAGTTTTTTTATTTAAGAGTGTGAAGATAAAAGCATTTAGGTACACTGTTCTTGATGGGTAATTTCTTTATTACTTATGGGTTACCAGAACTTGCACTAATTCTCAAATAACTCCCCTGGCTTAGTGTCTGTTGTGTAGACATTTGTTTTTCGAACGATTTGGCCGTAAAACTGAGACTTGTCCCGAAAAAGTGAATTGGTGGCAACCCTACACTAATTAGACGCTTCTAATTATCCAGTCACGCCATTTTAGATCTAATTGACTATAACACAACCCATATATTACCGTGAAATTCGAAAGACACCGAGGCTCCGTAGTTATTGTCATTCAGTGCGTGCTATTTAAAACTCTAGCCCGATAGATTTAGAGACTAATATGGCTTGAACACGTATCCCCTAAGTTACGTTAACCGTTTAAAAGTTAACTGTAGTCTATGGTTATGATCTAACGAGGTGCAATATCGACCTACTTCTATTGGTTCGGTTTCGACGTTGTATATGTAACTGATACTTTAATAGCTGTTAATACCTAGTTTAAATTTAGAATGACCGTTTGTGTCTCTATTATACTTAGGTCCGAGTAAATTCTATTGCTAATAGTTAGGTAAACTGAAGAAAGAAACAGATAGATACTAGATAGATAGTTCCGTTTGCTTTTCGGCACGAGATCATCATTCTAACGGACTCCAGTGTCTCAAAATATCTATGAAAAGTAGGTATGCTCCTAATAAAAGTACTTATATTACAGGTATAATCGAAGATTGTGTAAATGGTAAAAAAGCGAATTATATGCCTCGCCCATTGTTTAAATTCCTTTTTAACCCCCGATCCAAAAAGAGGGGTGTTATAAGTTTGACGTGTGTATCTGTGTATCTGTCTGTGGCATCGTAGCTCCTAAACTAATGAACCGATTTTAATTTAGTTTTTTTGTTTGAAAGGTGGCTTGATCGAGTGTTCTTAGAGCTATAATCCAAGACAATCGGTTCAGCCGTTTGAAAGTTATCAGCTCTTTTCTAGTTACTGTAACCTTAATTTTTAATTTGCACTTGTTTACATTTCATTTCTTTGTCATTGTCGAATATCAACCCTGTTTGTGTTATAGCTGTATTAAAAGTAACTAAGTATATATAGCCCAGTTCCAAGCCTTCAGAATACTACTATTATAAAACCCCTATTGTTTTAACGTACGAGTGCTTACGAGTATGATGGATTAGTGCATAACAAGCTCAAAACGGCTTTGAAGTTTCTGTGTGTCCAAAAAGATAATAGGTAGAGCTCTTTTGATACTATTTATTTGCATGGTAGAAGCCAAAAAGATGTGAGCTACACGTCCTTTTGAGAGGGAGATGTTATTAACTTTATCAGATGCCAAATACTTGACCATTTGGTCCGTACCTATACTAATATTGAAGTTGTTATAATGCATGAATTTTGAGATGAGAACGCTACTAGCACTAGCTATAATTTGCCCTATGAATCAACTGTCATACTATCAAAAGTACGGTTTACCCTTAGACGGAAGTCGTACCTACTTTTGACATGACAGTTGACGCGTGTGAGTAAATGTGGTAAGTGCGTTCTCAAAATGTATACACGTATGATGTTGTACGTGTTGCATAGAAAATTAACGTCTTGGTTTACTTAATAATAATAATTAATTAATTGATAGTGTAAACTGTAAACTTATTGTAATAATTAACGTGACATGATGTTGTAAAGATGCTTGGTACAAATAGTATTTTGTAAGACCCGTCGAAGATAGGGTTTCATAATAATTTCAATTACAATCAGAGCTAAGTTCGGAGTATCGCTACGCGTTCAAATTAAAAATGGAGTATCCAGTATCTAAAATAACTCAACAAGTTACGAAGATGAAGTTACAATAGGCTACACACTCTTAGCTCAAATTTCTAATGAGATAGTTCCGATAGGCGATGCGTGTAACACCGTAGCGTTTTAGTCTGGGGTGCAGTAACATCCATAAGGATTTCCCGATAGGAAAATGACAGCTCAAAGAACCGATAGACGTTGGAGTTCGAAGGTTCCATGGTGATTCTCTACTGGAAAACGCAGTGGATGAACTTTATCGATTAGCTTGAAGCCGCTAGAAGTCGAACAAGACGTGTTCTATGGATTTCCTTACAAAATACCTTTATCCAGACGAGTTTCCCACCGTCAAAGTTTTACGAGATGAGTTTTAAATATAATAGAGACTGACGGCTTAACTCTCAACTTTTGAAATACTTTAAGTATAAGTATTAAAACTCATAGCTTCATAATTTGATCATAGAATCAAAACTTTTGTATTAAATTGCTGAAACTTGTTGAAATTGGACCCCAATCTCTACACAGTTTGTCGGGGAGATTGAACAATTATCGAATATCTCAATTATTCACGCTTGGAAACTGCGACTAATTGAATTTAGCCGTAATAATTTTCTTAGAAATTAGGATTTTGTTTATTCGTTTTACAAATTTGATTATTTTTATCTAATTACTTACTTTATTAGTTACAACTTCTCACTCTCTCAATCTCCGTGCGGCTTATTTCTAATTTCTGAGGGTTATGACCCAGTTCCATTCATCACTGCACACAATGGAAGGGGTTATCTTGAGATAATAATGCGGTGGGCTTCCGAATCCTTCTACATTTCTAGACTATAAGAGCACGGTTTCGCCTGTTTAATGATTAGAAGATGTTAGTGAAATAACAGAGACTGTAGGCATAGAGAAAACAAAAAGATCAAATTCTCACCCCCAACGTCGGAACGGGATGATTGAGTTTTGGATCTAGCTTCTCTAATTTTGTAGATTTTCTTGCATACTCTTTAACCAACATTTTTGGGTGTCCTTTTCTTTTTGTTTCTGTTTTGTAACTCTTAGTTGTAGGAATCATTTCCTAATTCTACTTTTACTTTCATCATCATGATTTACCCTTTGCCGACCCTCTACTGAGTACGAGTCTGCTTTCTCTCCCTTTTTTCTTTTACTTTACTGCACTTCTACCTACTAAGGTACCAAAAATTTCCCTCACTGCCTCATAATGCTTTCTTCATAATCCGTCACCGCTTGCGTCAATGGACGCCTTTGTATCGGTTACTGAAGATAACAATCGCGTTTCTTATATGGAAAGCGATTCGCGTTCCGCTTTTGTGACGCCACTTCTTTGTATTTTACATACAACTTGGACATATGACCACATGTTTTAGTGGGCAGTTGTTTGCTAAGGATTTACATAACCAAGCTGTTTGAGATATAGCTTCTGATAACTATTTTGGACCTCTGACAACAGATAAGTATGTTGTATCTTGTTTTTGCTTATTCCGTAGTTTATAGGTGTAACTAATGTAAGATATTGTAATATTGTGTAAATGTGTTTTCTTACTGATCGTTATGGGTGGAATAGAAAGAAAAACTTATTTTTGATATCATATTTTTCTTGTGCATCAGTTTAAGTTTCCTCTGACAGTCTGTGAAAAATGTCATACTGTACATTTCATCAGTCTAATTTGACCATATTTTGTCCTTGAGGTCTGTCTTAATTTTATCTGGTTATAAACATTTATTTAATCTTCAGAATTCGAAATACTTCTATAAACAATTTTTTAAAATCAAAAGAAAACCATTGTTAGGTAGGTAGAGGTACCTACTTAAAATTGTAATCTTTACCGCTTGTTTCATTAACTACGTAAAGTATTAACGCTAAATGGCTCTTACAAAAAATCTTTATTTATGTTTTGGTTGTTTGCCTACTTAAATAAAAAATGCCATTGACAAAAGGACTCATCCAATTACCAACTTATTCGCAGATATAATAATTTTAGGGACCTTTCAGCGAAGAATTCTCTTTCTTTGAAAATTTATTTAGGTAAGATAAGTATTACGAATCGTTTGGTTCCCAGTAAAATTTATTCTAAAGCGCCCTTTAAAAGGTTAAGGTGTTCCAATTGGCATTCTCTAAAACTTGACATCGAGAAACACACCTAAGCGAGGATGTAGCACCGCATATCACTCTCGTTATCTATTATAGTTACTATGGTAATAAACTATAAACAGGAAAGATTTTTTCTGTAATCAATAAACTCTAAAACAAGTTAACTGATTTCAAAATTCTTTCACCATTATAAAGCTCTTTAAACCGCCAAGTTGCATATATTTAGATTGGACGTTTACTTGTTTTGCGATCTCTGTACTTTCTAAATTCTAATGCCTTCATAGTCTTATATATTATTTTTACGCCCCCGTGGTCCAGTACTTTGGTAGAGGAGATATGTTGCAGGTAGCTTCTCCCCGAGTGTAGAGTTCGCCTTACTAGCCTGTATGTCGGTTTCAGTCATGAAATATAGGTCTAACCTAGTTTTATTACAATAGAGGCACTCAGCGATGTAAATAACCTTATTTATTATCTAAAACGCCTACCGTGGAAAATATACTTAGAATACATATTATAATAAATCCTATCTAGTCTCATAGGTACCATTAGGTAGGTAAGTACTTCAGTGTAATAATATGTATGTGGTTAATAATATTAGTATACATAATAATATTTTAAAGGCGTATTTGTATTACAAAATTTCATGCTTCATACTCAAAATGTTTTTTTCAACCTTTTCAGTTACCCGCTCTACCAGAACCACGAATCCTACTACTTGAATTGATGTAAAGCCGGCCGACTGAAACGGCCTAATGGATCCTCTTGTATTATGCCCGCTACTCCGCGTGGATATAGTTTTTTTTTTAAATCCCGTGGATTTTCTGGGATAAAAGTAGCCTATGTGTTAATCCAGGGTTTAGTCTATTTCCATTCTAAATTTCAGCCGAATCCGTCCAGTAGTTTTTGCGTGAAAGGGTAACAAACATACACACATACACACAAACTTTCGCCTTTGTAATATTAATGTGATGTGATGATACGGGATACATATTGTGATTCGTGATCTTGTATCGAGGTAAAGTGACAGTATCACGAAGTATCGCCATGTAGGTATCCCAATTTCTTGAAATCCAGAGCTGTACCTATTGACAGTGCATGAAGTCAATGGGCGTGCCAAGGCGGACCATGGTACTGACTTTTCACATGGTACATGGACTATACTTATTATAAAAGCTTTATTATACAAATTCAAATTGAATAGCGCCCACTGCAGTGGTAGAATTTTGTTTACTTACTCAAAAACTTTATATAGGCACCAATTCAGGGCCTGTTTTTATATTTTTGTTTTCTCAGTGTCGCGCTTTAAATTAAACATTCATTAAATTGGATTAAAACCAGTTTAAGAGCAAATGGTGTTTATCGACAAAATGTAAATTGTAAATTTTCATTATATTCTGCTCGTAAAAAAATAATTAAATGAGCTTAAGTAAAATTTTACAGAAAATATTAAATACAGCGGACATTTTAATCCCGGAAATTAAAAGTGGCGTGTGAAAATAAACAGTTTAAATACGACCATTCGCTTTATATGTAAAATTGCATTTACTTCCGCTAACGAGATGTACTGATGACGTCATTATGACGTGGACCATGTTTATGTAATTAGGCTACAGGAGTAGGTAGGTATTCAGAACGTTTTTATAGCTGATCGATTGCATCTAACTTACAAGTTAGCCCTTGACTACATTTTCACCTGGTGGTAAGTGATGAATGAAGATGCAGTCTAAGATGGAAGCAAGCTAACCTGGAAGGGGTAGTTTTTATTAAACCCATACTCCTTTGGTTTCTAGTTTCTACACGGTATCGTGCCGGAACGCTAAATCGGTTGACGGCACGGCTTTGCCGATAGGGTGGTAACCAGCCACGGCCGAAGCCTCCCACCAAACCAGACTAGAGATTTAGAATTTATAAAATTTCAAAGTTCTGGTGGGAATGGAACCTGGGACCTCCTACTAATAAGACCACAGCGCAACACTGCGCCAAGATTATCGTCAAATACGATGAACAAAGAGAGTAACTAAATCAGTCGGCAAGTTAATCGCAGCGTGTAAAGGTAGCCTTATACTGGACAAACGTTAATTTTGTGCCATGTTGACAAAGCGAAGCTCTAATTCCGTGGACATACATAGTACCTACAAACTAATATTAGTGCTACGAAAGCAATCTAAATTGTCTAGTTAACTTGTCTTTTACTAATGAAAAAATTTACGCAATGATTAATTTTAAAATATATTTATTATTTAATGTACAGAATTAGGTATTAAGTAATTGACAATTCTAAAAAATTAAATTAATTCTAAATTAAAATAAAACTAAAGTGAAATAATTATTAAATTAAAAATTAAAATAAATTAAATTAAATCTAAAAATTCATCGGGACCTTGTTTCGATTATTATTATAGAAAGTTACCCCTACAATGCTGTATCTACTTACTTAATTTGTGATTTTTTGTGTCCCATAATTTTGAATTATCTTATGGAAACACTGTCACTACTGCGAAGTATGGTTTAAATAAGCTGTCACAATTATTCCGTCGCCTTTTAAAAGGGACTTTGAAATAGGTATTTCTTGTCTTAGGTCCTCGTTCAAAGATACCTCTTTTGTACGAGTACTTTCGCACGCTTTGAGGGCTATCTTCGTTCGTAAAGTGCCATTTATAATAGACTACTGGTAAGATTTTATTTTAGTTTTCTTCTAGATTTCTAAATGTTAGATATTAAAATGGGGGGGTTCCTATTTTAGATACTCCGACCGCGGGCAGTTCGGTGAAAATTAAAATTCCAAATATTTTTATTCAATTAGATTTTACAAGTGCAAATTTTTATTCCTTATCCCGTAGGAGTTTTTCAAAATCCGGCCTTATCATATTATTTCGGACAACTATATCATCTTGTATTGCATCTAATCTAGATAGTTTCAACATTTATGTATCGTTTATATATACCTATATCTAGACTTTTTAATAAATTCCGTCCAGACCTTATCGGCGTCGGCGACATGACATGCGCTAAAAGGTTGTACAGTTTATTTTCGGTGTACTCAAGGCTGCCGCTTACTTTGCGCAATTACTTAATTCGGCGCGGGTAGGTTTACCACAAGTTTTGATAATAATCCACCAGCCCTTTTTAGTACAAGCACCGGCAGAGGCGAGGTGCTTTTCTTGTGTTAACAATTAAACTCTCAGATAGTAAAATCAACCCGTATAATGCAATGTAAATCGGTCGGAGCGCAAACAGCAACTGAAGCTTGTCGTTCCACGCCACGTCCTCGCCCTAGCGCCATCTTTTTCGTCTCGATGGAGGGGGCTCTGACGTCACGACCACAGCATAACCACCAACACCAAGCAACACCGAACGTGAGAACGAGGTGTTGCCAACACGGCCATGCTGCATGGTGCCCGCCCCGGGCACCCCACGAGTCGGGATAAAATTACTGCAAAATAAACCACCGTTAACACCTGATTCACATTACCTACTTGTAAGGATCCTTCCTAACTTCCTAAGGAATATTGCCCATTCATTGTCACTTATCACTTCACAATCATACGACAGCTCGCAACTTAACAAGACACCTCCACTATGTACTCGTAAGATCCAGGAATATTGTCCATTCGTTATCACTCATCACAACAACAGCTTTCAATTTAAAGAACAAAACAACCGCATCTAAAGGGACTTTGCCACACTTAGGGGACCAGATTTGTCGTAGTTGAAAACCAACTGCACTTAAAGAGCGTTTCGCTCACTTAAATGCAGCAAGTTGGTCAAGACCACTTGCACTTAAAGAACATTTCGCTCACTTAAGCGTACCAAGTTGGTGAAGACCACTTGAAGATCACTTGCACTTAAAGAACATTTCGCTCACTTAAGTGTACCAAGTTCACCTTCAAGTTCCAAGCATCATAGAAGACCACTTGAAGACCACTTGCACTTAAAGAGCATTTCGCTCACTTAAGCGTACCAAGTTCGCCATCAAGTTCTAAGCATTATAGAAGACCACTTGAAGACTACTTGCACTTAAAGAGCATTTCACTCACTTAAGCGTACCAAGTTCGCCATCAAGGTCAAGCATCGTAGAAGATCACTTGAAGACCACTTGCACTTAAAGAGCATTTCACTCACTTAAGCGTACCAAGTTCGCCTTCAAGTTTAAGCATCGTATTCCAATGTGATATTTTATATTCATGGTACAATATTCCCAATTATCTTTCGAATATTTTATCAAAGTTCAAGCTTCGTATCCCAGTGTGATATCTTATATCCATGGTGCAATATTCCAACTAATTAATCTTCCAAAATTTTATCACGGCTCGCTGTATCAATTATGTTGCTATACATACTTAATTTTAAATAGATTACTCAACATAATACACAAGGTAGCCTTGCCAACACGGTTTTTAATACTCCATGAATATTCTTTAAAGAAGCAATGCATTAGCACTCACGATTAAAATCAGATCATACCTCTTTACTAAATCTCAAAATTCTTTACTAAATTCTGAACACATACTCAATGCCATAGCATCGTGCACCTACACAGTGCTCCGACACTATTCATCCACGTATGCAATCACCACACTATCTTTATCTACCGCGCATCCACGCAAGGGATCACCGGTGCCTAGTTCACCATAATACAAGGTATTTGATCTCATAAGAATCATATTTGATCCTATCCATTTTATTTTAACTATCAATGCTTTATTATTATAAACGGATCATTTGATTGTAAAGCTGGTGCTATCAAAGTTAACTTTAAATAATTATTATCATACTAAAACTATCACTTTTTAAAATAATCAATATCTTAACTGCAGTTTTATTAATGATTTCACTAGTTCACTGCATTATTAATTACGAGGGTTGGTCACCAAATATAATCTTATAACCCACAAACTATTTTAATTCATGAATTACTCTAGTATCAAACAATAATAATAATTGGTATTTCATATTCCATATATGCAAATATTAATTACGCTATCTCAAATAATTATTAGGCTAATTAAAAATGATAAACAGAGAGTCATGGATTATGAGCGACACCGATGCATGCCACTGCCAAAACCAAGACTTTCTTTTTAACTCATTCATCTGTTCATTCACGCAGGGAATTCATCTCCTGCCACTGTATGCTATCTAATATTTCTATTCGCACAATATACTCTTACTGTCACTCTTTATTATTTTCGGCCTGTCCTGATTATAGCACAGAATTGCAGCTGAGAGCATAAAAATGTTGCATTTGTCTACCCTCTTATTGTAATCTTTTAAATGAGAATTTCTCAAGTTAATAATACCCACTTAGCTATCCGGACAAGAATATTTCTTTGTTCAACGCAAATGTGAAGCTTTTACCCAAATTTGTAATATTAGGTATTAACTACCAACATAAATCATAGTTATTTTTTTTTTTAAATATTATTCTAATTTGCATTATTAATGATATACTATGACTTTACAAGCTAAATAAAGCTTCATTATCATATTATACACACCACAATCCGTAATTATTATTTGTTTTTGAAGCAGGTACCCAACAAATGCAAAAAAACTTTTGAATTGAACAGACTACAGGCAATAGTTCTAACTCTGAAGAGAAATATTACTTTCATCGTTACTAGTCTGTCTGTGTCTATTTTATTAAAATATAATGTACAATCCTTTTACCTTCGTTCTAGTTCAATCTAATCGACTTGTACATGTATACAAAACGGTTCTCTGTTTGGATGGACAAAAAATAGCTAAAATGCTTTTAGAGGTCAATGTGTATACGAGTCTACTACTATTACATTACTTTTCTCGGGGATAAACCAAATCGGATCACTCTGTTACATTCCGTCCAAGCAAGTTATTACTCCCTAGTACCCAATAGGTACATACCTATAACTAGTGTTTTGCTCGGTGCGCGAGCTGCTAAAGCAGCTCGCGTGACGTGGGTATGTTAACTTTATTATATTTAATAACCCAATTTATTTATTAAGATACACAATTCATCACAAAAACCCACAAAACGACACCCATATCAATTTTTTTCTTAAAAAGTGCATGTCCGCCATCTTGGATTTCAAAATAAATGTCGTTATCAAAATCAGCACGCTAGAAAACTCTGAAAACGACATCCATATCATTTTTTGTAAAAACGGGGTAGTTGAGGTTAATAAAGTAGGTGCGTGGGTGCGCGGACCACTAAAGTGGTCCGCGAGCATGCAGAGTTTGTTCCACCGAGTAGACCTTCGGATCCTGATCACCTTTTGCCAAGAAACCACTCTTCCATCTTTTATAGCCTCCGAGATAGACAACGACGAAATTTGTACGGCGGCCATCTTGTTTTTCCAATATTTTCCACTTTTTTTATTGATCGTTTACTACTTTCTTCAAAGGTTGCGAGTTTCAACGAAATCGGTTGGAAAACAAAAGAGTTGCAAAAATCACGTCGGTCGCCATCTTGTTTTTCTGAAATGTCATAATTTTTCCCTACTCGCCTCCCCCACCCAAACACATCTCTTCTACATTATTGTATCGTTTTCCGTCTCTTTCTAGGAGAATGAGACATTCAATATTCGCCATACAAAATGTATGGAAAATTAAATTCCGCCATTTTGAATTTTTTTCTGTTCATCGAGTAGACCTTTGGATCCTGATCCTCTTTTGCCAAGAAACCACACTTCCATTTTTAATACCCTCCGAGCTGGAGACCGGCAAAATTTGTATGGCGGCCATTTTTTCTTCGCCATTTTGAATTTTTTTTCAGCTTTTTGGCAATTGGATGACGTCATGAATGACATTTGGTCGAGCACCCCCCACCTATCTTCAATACCTTGAGCGGACCCTTCACCCGTCTCCGACATCCTCGATCATCAGCTATTTCCAAATTTTTCCTCGATTTTTTTTTTGTTTTCTATATGAAACCATCAGTGAAAAAAAATAATTTCATACAAAATTTTACAGGAGGAGTTTTTGGGGAAAATCTCGAAAATTTCCCCAAATGTGGCAACACTGTTTACATATTTCGATACTGCTGGTTGAGTCACACAATCGATTGATACATGTCGACTTTCCAAAATGTTGCCAACTGCCACAAAAACATGATCAAAATATCGGAAAATTTAAAGAAAATACAAAATGGCCACCAACTCTTTTTGCAGAAGCAAATTAGATAATTTTACAACTTTCCCATTAACTACAGGATATACCGCTCCCGATAACGTTTCAATCTCTCATCTCGCTCGCATCCACGCGAAATGATCGTCCCTGAAAAAGACAATGTCGAAAATCACTTTTGCTTCGATAAATTCCAGTGTTGCCAGTCCTTGGTGACGAAAATACTCAAATGTCATTTGTACGAGCAAAACACGTAATCGTTCATACTCGGATTTTGCAAAAAGTCCGTATTTCAATTTTTTACATTTTCCCAAAAACCTTGAAATTTCCCGAAAAATGGGGTAATTTTTCCCCACCAATCTATACCTCGAGTCTATGCGTACAACCGCTTCATAGAAGCCGAATCGCTCCGATGTCGCCAACTTTGAGATATTTAACTTTTAAAATTGCGATTTTTCGTACCTCTAACATAATGGCCGCCATGACAGCCGCCATCTTGAATTTTTAAAAACTACTCCCGTTCTGTCAAAATTCAGGATAATCCTAGACGAAACCAGAAAAAAATAATTATTATCAATTTCCCGTTTCGGATCTGTGGCGCCGCGGTTCGGGGTCGAAAATTCAAAATTTTCAAAACGCTACGGGTCGGCCGCCATCTTGTTTTTTCAATTTTTTCGACATTTCCCATTAATCGTTTACTATTTTCTTCAAATATTGCAAAATTCAATGAAATCGGTTGGAAAACAACAGAGCTGCAAAAATCACCTCAGCCGCCATCTTGTTTTTCTGAAATGTCATAATTTTTCCCCAGAGGGTTCCCGAATCCGAACACATCTTCCCTACATCATTATATCATTTTCCGTCTCTTTCTAGGAGAACAATTATGTCAATGAGTCAGTCAGTCAGTGGTAATTGAGCTATATATAGTATAATAATAACTAGTTTTTGCTCGGTGCGCGAGCTGCTAAAGCAGCTCACGTGACGTGGTTGGGTTGACAAGTATTAAAACGATAGTATTTATTAAGATACAAAATTAACTGCGAAAACACAATAAAACGACACCCATATCGATTTTTTCTTAAAAAATGCATGTCCGCCATCTTGGATTTCAAAATAAATGTCGTTATCAAAATGAGCAACCTGGAAAACTCTGAAAACGACATCCATATCATTTTTTGTAAAAACGGGGTAGTTGAGGTTAATAAAGTAGGGTGCGTGGGTGCGCGGACCACTAAAGTGGTCCGCGAGCATGCAGAGTTTGTTCCACCGAGTAGACCTTCGGACCCTAATCATCTTTTGCCAAGAAACCACTTTTCCATCTTTTATATTCTCCGAGATAGACACCGACGAAATTTGTACGGCGGCCATCTTGTTTTTCCAAAATTTTCCACTTTTTCTATTAATCGTTTACTACATTCTTTAAAGATTGCGAGTTTCAACGAAATCGGTTGGAAAACAAAAGAGTTGCAAAAATCATATAGGCCGCCATCTTGTTTTTCTGAAATGTCGTAATTTTTCCCTACTCATATCGCGCACCAAAACATATCTCCCCTACATTATCGTATCGTTATCCGTCTCTTTCTAGGAGAATGAGGCATTCAATATTCGCCATACAAAATGTATGGAAAATTAAATTCCGCCATTTTGAATTTTTTTTCTATTCATCGAGTAAACCTTTGGATCCTGATCCTCTTTTGCCAAGAAACCGCACCTCCATCTTTTATACCCTCCGAGCTGGACGCCGGCGAAATTAGTATGGCGGCCATCTTTTTTTCGCCATTTTGAATTTTTTTTCAGCTTTTTGGCAATTGGATGACGTCATGAATGACATTTGCTCGAGCACCCCCCACCTATCTTCAATACCTTAAGCGGGCCCTCCACCCGTCTCCGAAACCCTCAATCATCAGCTCTCTCACTAATTTTGGCTTACTAAGTTTTTGTTCTCTATACGACACCATCAGTGAAAAAAAAAATTTTCATACAAAATTTTACAGGAGTTTCTTAGTTGAAAATCTCGAAAATCTCCCCAAAACTGGCAACACCGACTGCATATCTCTATACTGCCAGCCGAGATACACAATCGATTCATACATACTGACTTTCCAAAATGTTGCCAACTGCCTCAAAAACGTGGTCAAAATTTCGAAAAATTAAAAAAAATACAAAATGGCCGCCAACTCGTTTCACAGAAAGATTTTACACGGTTTCATAATTTTCCTATTAACTACAGGATATACCGCTCCCGATGACGTTTCAATCTTTCCTCTCGCTCGCACCCACGCGAAAGGGGATACCGTGAAAAAGACCGTGTCGAAAATCACTTTTACTTTGATAAATTCCAGTGTTGCCAGTTTCCGGTGACAAAAATACCCAAATGTCATTTGTACGAGCAAAACACGTAATCGCTCATACTCGGATTTTGCGAAAAGTCCGTATTTCGATTTTTTACAGTTTCCCGAAAATCTTGAAATTTCCCGAAAAATGGGGTAATTTTTTTCCTCCAATCTATACCTCGAGCCTATACGTACAATCGCTACATAAAAGCCGAATCGCTCCGATGTTGCCAACTTTCAGATATTTAACTTTTAAAATTGCGTTTTTTCGTACCTCTAACAAAACGGCCGCCACGACAGCCGCCATCTTGAATTTTTAAAAATCACTCCCGTTCTGTCAAAAAACAGGATAATCGTGGGTGAAATCAAAAAAAATAATTATCCTCGATTACCCCGTTTCGGATCTGTGGCGCCGCGGTTCGGGGTCGAAAAATCAAAATTTTGAAAACGCTACGGCTCGGCCGCCATTTTGTTTTTTCAATTTTTTCTACTTTTTTTATTAATTTTTAACCAATTTCTTGAAAGTTTGCAAAATTCTACGAAATCGGTTGGAAAACAACGGAGCTGCAAAAATCACCTCGGCCGCCATCTTGTTTTTCTGAAATGTCATAATTTTTCCCCAGAGGGTTCCCGAAACCGAACACATCTCCCCTACATCATTATATCATTTTCCGTCTCTTTCTAGGAGAACAATTATGTCAATGAGTCAGTCAGTGAGTCAGTGGTAATCGAGCTATATATAGTATAACTAGTGTTTTGCTCGGTGCGCGAGCTGCTAAAGCAGCTCGCGTGACGTGGTTAGGTTGACTTTATTATATTTAACCAAATTTATTTATTAAGATACACAATTCACCACAAAAACACATAAAACCCACACCCATATCAATTTTTTCTTAAAAAGTGCATGTCCACCAGCTTGGATCTAAAAATGAATGTCATTATCAAAATCAGCACCCTGGAAAACTCTGAAAACGACATCCATATCATTTTTTGTAAAAACGGGGTAGTTGAGGTTAATAAAGTAGGGTGCGTGGGTGCGCGGACCACTAAAGTGGTCCGCGAGCATGTAGAGTTTTTTTCACTGAGTAGACCTCCGGATCCTGATCATATTTTGCCAAGAAACCACTCTTCCATCTTTTATAGCCTCCGAGATAGACACCGACGAAATTTGTACGGCGGCCATCTTGTTTTTCCAAAATTTTCCACTTTTTCTATTAATCATTTACTACTTTCTTCAAAGATTGCGAGTTTCAACGAAATCGGTTGGAAAACAAAAGAGTTGCAAAAATCATATAGGCCGCCATCTTGTTTTTCTGAAATGTCATAATTTTTCCGTACTCATATCGCGCATCCGAACATATCTCCCATACATCAATGTATCGTTTTCCGTCTCTTTCTAGGAGAATGAGACATTCAATATTCGCCATACATTTTCTATGGGAAAATAAATTCCGCCATTTTGAATTTTTTTTCTATTCATCAAGTAGACCTTCGGACCCTGATCATCTCATGCCAAAAAACCACACTTCCATCTTTTATACCCTCCGAGCTGGACACCGGCGAAATTTGTATGGCGGCCATCTTTTCTTCGCCATTTTGAATTTTTTTTCAGTTTTTTGGCAATTGGATGACGTCATGAATGACATTTGCTCGAGCACCCCCCACCTATCTTCAATACCTTGAGCGGACCCATCACCCGTCTCCAATATCCTCAATCATCAGCTCTCTCCATAATTTTGGCTTACTAAGTTTTTGTTTTCTATATAACACCATCAGTGAAAAAAAAATTTTTCATACAAAATTTTACAGGAGTTTCTTAGTTGAAAATCTCGTAAATCTCCCCAAAAGTGGCAACACTGTTTCTATATTTCGATATTGCCGGCTGAGTCACACAATCGATTCATACATATTGACTTTCCAAAATGTTGCCAACTGCCTCAAAAACGTGATCAAAATTTCGAAAAATTAAAAAAAATACAAAATGGCCGCCAACTCGTTTCACACAAAGATTTTACACGGTTTCATAATTTTCCTATTAACTACAGGATATACTGCTCCCGATGACGTTTCAATCTTTCCTCTCGCTCGCACCCACACGAAAGGGGATACCGTGAAAAAGACCGTGTCGAAAATCACTTTTACTTTGATAAATTCCAGTGTTGCCAGTCTCCGGTGACAAAAATACCCAAATGTCATTTGTACGAGCAAAACACGTAATCACTCATACTTGGATTTTGCTAAAAGTGCGTATTTCGATTTTTTACAATTTCCCGAAAATCATGAAATTTCCCTAAAAATGGGGTAATTTTTTCCCACCGATCTATACTTCGAGTCTATACGTACAACCGCTTCATAGAAGCCGAATCGCTCCGATGTTGCCAACTTTGAGATATTCGAATTTTAAAATTGCGTTTTTTCGTACCTCGAACAAAACGGCCGCCATGACAGCCGCCATCTTGAATTTTTTTAAACCACTCCCGTTCTGTCAAAATACAGGATAATCGTGGGCGAAACACGAAAAAATAGTTATCCTCGACTACCCCGTTTCGGATCTGTGGCGCCGCGGTTCGGGGTCGAAAAATCAAAATTTTCAAAACGCTACGGCTCGGCCGCCATCTTGTTTTTCCAATTTTTTCCACATTTTCTATTAACCGTTTACTACTTTCTTTAAAGATTGTAAAATTCGATGAAATCGGTTGGTAAACAACGGAGCTGCAAAAATCACATCGGCCGCCATCTTGTTTTTCCGAAATGTCATAATTTTTCCCCAGTCGACTCCCCCATCCGAACACAACTCCCCTACATCATTATATCATTTTCCGTCTCCTTCTAGGAGAACAATTATGTCAATGAGTCAGTGAGTGGTAATCGAGCTATATATAGTATAAAACTAGTTTTTGCTCGGTGCGCGAGCTGCTAAAGCAGCTCACGTGACGTGGTAAGGTTAACTTTATTATATAAAACCAAATTGATTTATTAAGATACATAATTCACCCCGAAAAACCCCATAAAATGAAAGGCATTTCTATTTTTTGTAGAAAATGTAAGTCCGCCATCTTGGATTTGAAAATAAATGTCATTATCAAAATCAGCACCCTGGAAAACTCTGAAAACGATATCCATATTATTTTTTGTAAATTAGGATAATAATTTAGTAGGGTGCGTGGGTGCGCGGACCACTAAAGTGGTCCGCGAGCATGCAGAGTTTGTTTCACCGAGTAGACCTTCGGACCCTGATCATCTTTTGCCAAGAAACCACTCTTCCATCTTTTATAGCCTCCGAGATAGACACCGACGAAATTTGCACGGCGGCCATCTTGTTTTTCCAAAATTTTCCACTTTTTCTGTTAATCGTTTACTACATTCTTTAAAGATTGCGAGTTTCAACGAAATCGGTTGGAAAACAAAAGAGTTGCAAAAATCATATAGGCCGCCATCTTGTTTTTCTGAAATGTCATAATTTTTCCCTACTCATATCGCGCACCAAAACATATCTCCCATACATCAATGTATCGTTTTCTGTCTCTTTCTAGGAGAATGAGACATTCAATATTCGCCATACAAAATGTATGGAAAATTAAATTCCGCCATTTTGAATTTTTTTTTCTATTCATCGAGTAGACCTTCGGGCCCTGATCATCTCTTGCCAAGAAACCACACTTCCATCTTTTATACCCTCCGAGCTGGACGCCGGCGAAATTTGTATGGCGGCCATCTTTTCTTCGCCATTTTGAATTTTTTTTCAGCTTTTTGGCAATTGGATGACGTCATGAATGACATTTGCTCGAGCACCCCCCACCTATCTTCAATACCTTAAGCGGGCCCTTCACCCGTCTCCGATATCCTCAATCATCAGCTCTCTTCATAATTTTGGCTTACTAAGTTTTTGTTTTCTATCTGACACCATCAGTGAAAAAAAAAATTTTCATACAAAATTTTACAGGAGTTTCTTAGTTGAAAATCTCGAAAATCTCCCCAAAAGTGGCAACACCGGTTGCATATCTCCATACTGCAAGCCGAGATACACAATCGATTCATACATATTGACTTTCCAAAATGTTGCCAACTGCCTCAAAAACGTGATCAAAATTTCGAAAAATTAAAAAAAATACAAAATGGCCCCCAACTCGTTTCACAGAAAGATTTTACACGGTTTCATAATTTTCCTATTAACTACAGGATATACCGCGCCCGATGACGTTTCAATCTCTCCTCTCGCTCGCACCCACACGAAAGGGGATACCGTGAAAAAGACCGTGTCGAAAATCACTTTTACTTTGATAATATACGGCGCTGCAATTGCTTGTATACAGTATGGCATATTATTGTAAATTGTACATTTGAAAAGAGCAACCGCCGAGTTTCTTGCTGGTTCTTCTCGGTAGGAACAGCATTCCGAACCAGTGGTAGATTATTTTGACGATTCAAAAGCACTTGTAAAAGTTTAATTGAATAAAAATAATTTGAATTTGAATTTGAATTTGAATAAATTCCAGTGTTGCCAGTCTCCGGTGACAAAAATACCCAAATGTCATTTGTACAATCAAAACACATAATCGCTCATACTCGGATTTTGCTAAAAGTCCGTATTTCGATTTTTTACAATTTCCCGAAAATCTTGAAATTTCCCTAAAAATGGGGTAATTTTTTCCCACAGATCTATACCTCGAGTCTATACGTACAACCGCTTCATAGAAGCCGAATCGCTCCGATGTTGCCAACTTTGAGATATTTAACTTTTAAAATTGCGTTTTTTCGTACCTCGAACAAAACGGCCGCCATGACAGCCGCCATCTTGATTTTTTTTAAACCACTCCCGTTCTGTCAAAATACAGGATAATTGTGGGCGAAACACGAAAAAATAATTATCCTCGACTACCCCGTCTTGGATCTGTGGCGCCGCGGTTCGGGGTCGAAAATTCAAAATTTTCAAAACGCTACGGTTCGGCCGCCATCTTGTTTTTCCAATTTTTTTCACATTTTCTATTAACCGTTTCCTATTTTCTTTTAAGATTGTAAAATTCGACGAAATCGTTTGGAAAACAACGGAGCTGCAAAAATCACGTCGGCCGCCATCTTGTTTTTCCGAAATGTCATAATTTTTCCCCAGTAGACTCCCCCATCCGAACACAACTCCCCTACATCACTATATCATTTTCCTTCTCTTTCTAGGAGAACAATTATGTCAATGAGTCAGTCAGTCAGTGGTAATCGAGCTATATATAGTATAAAATAATAACGTAAAAATAAATTCGCTTAACGCAATTGAATCAAAAGGAATGCTTTTTATTACCTTTTTGTAATTCTGCTAAAAACCCTTGTATCAACAAAAAATTTCAGCTTTATCTTTAAACTAGTGTTTTGCTCGGTGCGCGAGCTGCTAAAGCAGCTCGCGTGACGTGGTTATGTTATTTTTTTTTTTGTATTAAACCGAATTTATTTATTGAGATAGACAATCCACCCCGAAAAACCCATGAAACGACACCCATGTCAATTTATTCTTAAAAAGTGCATGTCCACCATCTTGGATCTAAAAATGAATGTGATTATCAAAATCAGCACCCTAGAAAACCCTGAAAACGACCTTCACATTACTATTTTTAAAAACAGAGTAGTTGAGGATAATAATTTAATAGGGTGCGTGGGTGCGCAGACCACTAAAGTGGTCCGTGAGCATGCAGAGATTGTTTCACAATTAGACCTTCAGATCCTGATCATCTTTTGCCAAGAAACCACTCTTCCATCTTTTATAGCCTCCGAGATAGACAACGACGAAATTTGTACGGCGGCCATCTTGTTTATCCAAAATTTTCCACTTTTTTTATTAATCGCTTACTACTTTCTCCAAAGGTTGCGAGTTTCAACGAAATCGGTTGGAATACAAAAGAGTTGCAAAAATCACGTCGGTCGCCATCTTGTTTTTCTGAAATGTCATAATTTTTCCCTACTCGCCTCCCCCACCCGAACACATCTCCCCTACATTATCGTATCGTTTTCCGTCTCTTTCTAGGAGAATGAGACATTCAATATTCGCCATACAAAATGTATGGGAAAATAAATTCCGCCATTTTGAATTTTTTTTCTATTCATCGATTAGACCTTTGGATCCTGATCCTCTTTTGCCACGAAACCGCACCTCCATCTTTTATACCCTCCGAGCTGGACGCCGGCGAAATTTGTATGGCGGCCATCTTTTCTTCGCCATTTTGAATTTTTTTTCAGCTTTTTGGCAATTGGATGATGTCATGAATGACATTTGGTCGAGCACCCCCCACCTATCTTCAATACCTTGAGCGGACCCTTCACCCGTCTCCGACATCCTCGATCATCAGCTATTTCCAAATTTTTCCTCGATTTTTTTTTTGTTTTCTATACGAAACCATCAGTGAAAAAAAAAAATTTCATACAAAATTTTACAGGAGGAGTTTTTGGGGAAAATCTCGAAAATCCCCCCAAATGTGGCAACACTCTGTACATATTTCGATACTGCTGGTTGAGTCACACAATCGATTGATACATGTCGACTTTCCAAAATGTTGCCAACTGCCTCAAAAACGTGATCAAAATTTCGGAAAATTTGAAGAAAATACAAAATGGCCACCAACTCTTTTTGCAGAAGCAAATTAGATAATTTTACAACTTTCCTATTAACTACAGGATATACCGCTCCCGATGACGTTTCAATCTCTCCTCTCGCTCGCACCCACGCGAAATGATCGTCCCTGAAAAAAGACAATGTCGAAAATCACTTTTTTTTTGATAAATTCCAGTGTTGCCAGTCTCCGGCGACAAAAATACCCAAATTTCATTTGTACGAGCAAAACACATAATCGCTCATACTCGGATTTTGCGAAAAGTCCGTATTTTGATTTTTTACATTTTCGCAAAAATCTTGAAATTTCCCGAAAAATGGGGTAATTTTTCCCCACCAATCTATAACTCAAGTTCATACGTACAATCGCTTCATAGAAGCCGAACCGCTCCGATGTTGCCAACTTTGACATATTCGAATTTTAAAATTGCGTTTTTTCGTACCTCGAACAAAACGACCGCCATGACAGCCGCCATCTTGAATTTTTAAAAACCACTCCCGTTTTGTCAAAATACAGGATAATCGTGGGCGAAACACGAAAAAATAATTATCCTCGACTTCTCCGTCTTGGATCAGTGGCGCCGCGGTTAGGGATCGAAAAATGAAAATTTTGAAAACGCTCCAGCTCGGCCGCCATTTTGTTTTTTCAATTTTTTCTACCTTTTCTATTAACCGTTTACTACTTTCCTAAATAGTTGCGAGTTTAAACAAAATCGGTTGGAAAACAAAAGAGCTGCAAAAATCACGTCAGCCGCCATCTTGTTTTTCCGAAATGTCATAATTTTTCGCCAGTCATCTCCCTCACTCAAACACATCTCCCCTACATCACTATATCATTTTCCTTCTCTTTCTAGGAGAACAATTATGTCAATGAGTCAGTGAGTCAGTCAGTGGTAATTGAGCTATATATAGTATAACTAGTTTTTGCTCGGTGCGCGAGCTGCTAAAGCAGCTCACGTGACGTGGTTGGGTTGACAAGTATTAAAACGATAGTATTTATTAAGATACAAAATCAACTGCGAAAACACAATAAAACGACACCCATATCGATTTTTTCTTAAAAAATGCATGTCCGCCATCTTGGATTTCAAAATAAATGTCGTTATCAAAATGAGCAACCTGGAAAACTCTGAAAACGACATCCATATCATTTTTTGTAAAAACGGGGTAGTTGAGGTTAATAAAGTAGGGTGCGTGGGTGCGCGGACCACTAAAGTGGTCCGCGAGCATGCAGAGTTTGTTCCACCGAGTAGACCTTCGGACCCTAATCATCTTTTGCCAAGAAACCACTTTTCCATCTTTTATATTCTCCGAGATAGACACCGACGAAATTTGTACGGCGGCCATCTTGTTTTTCCAAAATTTTCCACTTTTTCTATTAATCGTTTACTACATTCTTTAAAGATTGCGAGTTTCAACGAAATCGGTTGGAAAACAAAAGAGTTGCAAAAATCATATAGGCCGCCATCTTGTTTTTCTGAAATGTCGTAATTTTTCCCTACTCATATCGCGCACCAAAACATATCTCCCCTACATTATCGTATCGTTATCCGTCTCTTTCTAGGAGAATGAGGCATTCAATATTCGCCATACAAAATGTATGGAAAATTAAATTCCGCCATTTTGAATTTTTTTTCTATTCATCGAGTAAACCTTTGGATCCTGATCCTCTTTTGCCACGAAACCGCACCTCCATCTTTTATACCCTCCGAGCTGGACGCCGGCGAAATTAGTATGGCGGCCATCTTTTTTTCGCCATTTTGAATTTTTTTTCAGCTTTTTGGCAATTGGATGACGTCATGAATGACATTTGCTCGAGCACCCCCCACCTATCTTCAATACCTTAAGCGGGCCCTCCACCCGTCTCCGAAACCCTCAATCATCAGCTCTCTCACTAATTTTGGCTTACTAAGTTTTTGTTCTCTATACGACACCATCAGTGAAAAAAAAAATTTTCATACAAAATTTTACAGGAGTTTCTTAGTTGAAAATCTCGAAAATCTCCCCAAAACTGGCAACACCGACTGCATATCTCTATACTGCCAGCCGAGATACACAATCGATTCATACATACTGACTTTCCAAAATGTTGCCAACTGCCTCAAAAACGTGGTCAAAATTTCGAAAAATTAAAAAAAATACAAAATGGCCGCCAACTCGTTTCACAGAAAGATTTTACACGGTTTCATAATTTTCCTATTAACTACAGGATATACCGCTCCCGATGACGTTTCAATCTTTCCTCTCGCTCGCACCCACGCGAAAGGGGATACCGTGAAAAAGACCGTGTCGAAAATCACTTTTACTTTGATAAATTCCAGTGTTGCCAGTTTCCGGTGACAAAAATACCCAAATGTCATTTGTACGAGCAAAACACGTAATCGCTCATACTCGGATTTTGCGAAAAGTCCGTATTTCGATTTTTTACAGTTTCCCGAAAATCTTGAAATTTCCCGAAAAATGGGGTAATTTTTTTCCTCCAATCTATACCTCGAGCCTATACGTACAATCGCTACATAAAAGCCGAATCGCTCCGATGTTGCCAACTTTCAGATATTTAACTATTAAAATTGCGTTTTTTCGTACCTCTAACAAAACGGCCGCCACGACAGCCGCCATCTTGAATTTTTAAAAATCACTCCCGTTCTGTCAAAAAAGAGGATAATCGTGGGTGAAATCAAAAAAAATAATTATCCTCGATTACCCCGTTTCGGATCTGTGGCGCCGCGGTTCGGGGTCGAAAAATCAAAATTTTGAAAACGCTACGGCTCGGCCGCCATTTTGTTTTTTCAATTTTTTCTACTTTTTTTATTAATTTTTAACCAATTTCTTGAAAGTTTGCAAAATTCTACGAAATCGGTTGGAAAACAACGGAGCTGCAAAAATCACCTCGGCCGCCATCTTGTTTTTCTGAAATGTCATAATTTTTCCCCAGAGGGTTCCCGAAACCGAACACATCTCCCCTACATCATTATATCATTTTCCGTCTCTTTCTAGGAGAACAATTATGTCAATGAGTCAGTCAGTGAGTCAGTGGTAATCGAGCTATATATAGTATAACTAGTGTCTCGCTCGGTGCGCGAGCTGCTAAAGCAGCTCGCGTGACGTGGTAACGTTAACTTTATTATATAAAACCAAATTGATTTATTAAGATATTCACCCCGAAAAAACCCATAAAATGACAGGCATTTCTATTTTTTTGTAGAAAATGTAAGTCCGCCATCTTGGATTTCAAAATAAATGTCATTATCAAAATCAGCACCCTGGAAAACCCTGAAAACGACATCCATATTATTTTTTGTAGATTAGGATAATAATTTAGTAGGGTGCGTGGGTGCGCGGACCACTAAAGTGGTCCGCGAGCATGCAGAGTTTGTTCCACCGAGTAGACCTTCGGACCCTGATCATCTTTTGCCAAGAAACCACTCTTGCATCTTTTATAGCCTCCGAAATAGACACCGACGAAATTTTTACGGCGGCCATCTTGTTTTTCAAAATTTTCCACTTTTTCTATTAATCATTTACTACATTCTTCAAAGATTGTGAGTTTGAGCGAAATCGGTTGGAAAACAAAAGAGTTACAAAAATCATATAGGCCGCCATCTTGTTTTATTGAAATGTCATAATTTTTCCCGACTCCCATCCCGCACCCAAACATATCTTCCAAACATCATCGTATCGTTTCTTGTCTCTTTCTAGGAGAATGAGGCATTCAATATTCGCCATACAAAATGTATGGAAAATTAAATTCCGCCATTTTGAATTTTTTTTCTATTTATCGAGTAAACCTTTGAATCCTAATCCTCTTTTGCCAAGAAACCGCACCTCCATCTTTTATACCCTCCGAGCTGGACGCCGGCGAAATTTGTATGGCGGCCATCTTTTTTTCGCCATTTTGAAATTTTTTTCAGCTTTTTGGCAATTGGATGACGTCATGAATGACATTTGCTCGAGCACCCCCCACCTATCTTCAATACCTTAAGCGGGCCCTTCACCCGTCTCCGATATCCTCAATCATCAGCTCTCTCCATAATTTTGGCTTACTAAGTTTTTGTTTTCTATACGACACCATCAGTGAAAAAAAAATTTTTCATACAAAATTTTACAAGAGTTTCTTAGTTAAAAATCTCGAAAATCTCCCCAAAAGTGGCAACACCGGTTGCATATCTCCATACTGCCAGCCGAGATACACAATCGATTCATACATATTGACTTTCCAAAATGTTGCCAACTGCCTCAAAAACGTGATCGAAATTTCGAAAAATTAAAAAAAATACAAAATGGCCGCCAGCTCGTTTCACAGAAAGATTTTACACGGTTTCATATTTTTCCTATTAACTACAGGATATACCGGTCCTGATGACGTTTCAATCTTTCCTCTCGCTCGCACCCACGCGAAAGGGGATACCGTGAAAAAGACCGTGTCAAAAATCACTTTTACTTTGATAAATTCCAGTGTTGCCAGTCTCCGGTGACAAAAATACCCAAATGTCATTTGTACGAGCAAAACACGTAATCACTCATACTCGAATTTTGCTAAAAGTGCGTATTTCGATTTTTTACAATTTCCCGAAAATCTCGAAATTTCCCGAAAAATGGGGTAATTTTTTTCCTCCAATCTATACCTCGAGCGTGTACGTACAACGGCTTGATAGAAGCCGAATCGCTCCGATGTTGCCAACTTTGAGATATTTAACTTTTAAAATTGCGTTTTTTCATACCTCTAACATAACGGCCGCCATGACAGCCGCCATCTTGAATTTTTAAAAATCACTCCCATTCTGTCAAAATACAGGATAATTGTGGGCGAAACACGAAAAAATAATTATCCTCGACTACCCCGTCTCGGATCTGTGGCGCCGCGGTTCGGGGTCGAAAAATCAAAATTTTCAAAACGCTGCGGCTCGGCCGCCATCTTGTTTTTCCAATTTTTTCTACATTTTCTATTAACCGTTTACTACTTTCTTCAAAGTTTGCAAAATTCAACGAAATCGGTTGGAAAACAACGGAGGTGCAAAAATCACATCGGCCGCCATCTTGTTTTTCTGAAATGTCATAATTTTTCCCCAGAGGGTTCCCGAATTTAAACACAACTCCCCTACATCATTATATCATTTTCCGTCTCTTTCTAGGAGAACAATTATGTCAATGAGTGAGTGAGTGAGTGAGTGGTAATCGAGCTATATATAGTATAACTAGTGTTTTGCTCGGTGCGCGAGCTGCTAAAGCAGCTCGCGTGACGTGGTTAGGTTGACTTTATTATATTTAACCAAATTTATTTATTAAGATACACAATTCACCACAAAAACACATAAAACCCACACCCATATCAATTTTTTCTTAAAAAGTGCATGTCCACCAGCTTGGATCTAAAAATGAATGTCATTATCAAAATCAGCACCCTGGAAAACTCTGAAAACGACATCCATATCATTTTTTGTAAAAACGGGGTAGTTGAGGTTAATAAAGTAGGGTGCGTGGGTGCGCGGACCACTAAAGTGGTCCGCGAGCATGTAGAGTTTTTTTCACTGAGTAGACCTCCGGATCCTGATCATATTTTGCCAAGAAACCACTCTTCCATCTTTTATAGCCTCCGAGATAGACACCGACGAAATTTGTACGGCGGCCATCTTGTTTTTCCAAAATTTTCCACTTTTTCTATTAATCATTTACTACTTTCTTCAAAGATTGCGAGTTTCAACGAAATCGGTTGGAAAACAAAAGAGTTGCAAAAATCATATAGGCCGCCATCTTGTTTTTCTGAAATGTCATAATTTTTCCGTACTCATATCGCGCATCCGAACATATCTCCCATACATCAATGTATCGTTTTCCGTCTCTTTCTAGGAGAATGAGACATTCAATATTCGCCATACATTTTCTATGGGAAAATAAATTCCGCCATTTTGAATTTTTTTTCTATTCATCAAGTAGACCTTCGGACCCTGATCATCTCATGCCAAAAAACCACACTTCCATCTTTTATACCCTCCGAGCTGGACACCGGCGAAATTTGTATGGCGGCCATCTTTTCTTCGCCATTTTGAATTTTTTTTCAGTTTTTTGGCAATTGGATGACGTCATGAATGACATTTGCTCGAGCACCCCCCACCTATCTTCAATACCTTGAGCGGACCCATCACCCGTCTCCAATATCCTCAATCATCAGCTCTCTCCATAATTTTGGCTTACTAAGTTTTTGTTTTCTATATAACACCATCAGTGAAAAAAAAATTTTTCATACAAAATTTTACAGGAGTTTCTTAGTTGAAAATCTCGTAAATCTCCCCAAAAGTGGCAACACTGTTTCTATATTTCGATATTGCCGGCTGAGTCACACAATCGATTCATACATATTGACTTTCCAAAATGTTGCCAACTGCCTCAAAAACGTGATCAAAATTTCGAAAAATTAAAAAAAATACAAAATGGCCGCCAACTCGTTTCACACAAAGATTTTACACGGTTTCATAATTTTCCTATTAACTACAGGATATACTGCTCCCGATGACGTTTCAATCTTTCCTCTCGCTCGCACCCACACGAAAGGGGATACCGTGAAAAAGACCGTGTCGAAAATCACTTTTACTTTGATAAATTCCAGTGTTGCCAGTCTCCGGTGACAAAAATACCCAAATGTCATTTGTACGAGCAAAACACGTAATCACTCATACTTGGATTTTGCTAAAAGTGCGTATTTCGATTTTTTACAATTTCCCGAAAATCATGAAATTTCCCTAAAAATGGGGTAATTTTTTCCCACCGATCTATACTTCGAGTCTATACGTACAACCGCTTCATAGAAGCCGAATCGCTCCGATGTTGCCAACTTTGAGATATTCGAATTTTAAAATTGCGTTTTTTCGTACCTCGAACAAAACGGCCGCCATGACAGCCGCCATCTTGAATTTTTTTAAACCACTCCCGTTCTGTCAAAATACAGGATAATCGTGGGCGAAACACGAAAAAATAGTTATCCTCGACTACCCCGTTTCGGATCTGTGGCGCCGCGGTTCGGGGTCGAAAAATCAAAATTTTCAAAACGCTACGGCTCGGCCGCCATCTTGTTTTTCCAATTTTTTCCACATTTTCTATTAACCGTTTACTACTTTCTTTAAAGATTGTAAAATTCGATGAAATCGGTTGGTAAACAACGGAGCTGCAAAAATCACATCGGCCGCCATCTTGTTTTTCCGAAATGTCATAATTTTTCCCCAGTCGACTCCCCCATCCGAACACAACTCCCCTACATCATTATATCATTTTCCGTCTCCTTCTAGGAGAACAATTATGTCAATGAGTCAGTGAGTGGTAATCGAGCTATATATAGTATAAAACTAGTTTTTGCTCGGTGCGCGAGCTGCTAAAGCAGCTCACGTGACGTGGTAAGGTTAACTTTATTATATAAAACCAAATTGATTTATTAAGATACATAATTCACCCCGAAAAACCCCATAAAATGAAAGGCATTTCTATTTTTTGTAGAAAATGTAAGTCCGCCATCTTGGATTTGAAAATAAATGTCATTATCAAAATCAGCACCCTGGAAAACTCTGAAAACGATATCCATATTATTTTTTGTAAATTAGGATAATAATTTAGTAGGGTGCGTGGGTGCGCGGACCACTAAAGTGGTCCGCGAGCATGCAGAGTTTGTTTCACCGAGTAGACCTTCGGACCCTGATCATCTTTTGCCAAGAAACCACTCTTCCATCTTTTATAGCCTCCGAGATAGACACCGACGAAATTTGCACGGCGGCCATCTTGTTTTTCCAAAATTTTCCACTTTTTCTGTTAATCGTTTACTACATTCTTTAAAGATTGCGAGTTTCAACGAAATCGGTTGGAAAACAAAAGAGTTGCAAAAATCATATAGGCCGCCATCTTGTTTTTCTGAAATGTCATAATTTTTCCCTACTCATATCGCGCACCAAAACATATCTCCCATACATCAATGTATCGTTTTCTGTCTCTTTCTAGGAGAATGAGACATTCAATATTCGCCATACAAAATGTATGGAAAATTAAATTCCGCCATTTTGAATTTTTTTTTCTATTCATCGAGTAGACCTTCGGGCCCTGATCATCTCTTGCCAAGAAACCACACTTCCATCTTTTATACCCTCCGAGCTGGACGCCGGCGAAATTTGTATGGCGGCCATCTTTTCTTCGCCATTTTGAATTTTTTTTCAGCTTTTTGGCAATTGGATGACGTCATGAATGACATT
The DNA here is from genome assembly GCF_905333055.1 of Maniola jurtina. Lineage (NCBI taxonomy): Eukaryota > Metazoa > Arthropoda > Insecta > Lepidoptera > Nymphalidae > Maniola > Maniola jurtina. The sequence continues at coordinate 12,340,340 of NC_060032.1, forward strand.
TGCTCGAGCACCCCCCACCTATCTTCAATACCTTAAGCGGGCCCTTCACCCGTCTCCGATATCCTCAATCATCAGCTCTCTTCATAATTTTGGCTTACTAAGTTTTTGTTTTCTATCTGACACCATCAGTGAAAAAAAAAATTTTCATACAAAATTTTACAGGAGTTTCTTAGTTGAAAATCTCGAAAATCTCCCCAAAAGTGGCAACACCGGTTGCATATCTCCATACTGCAAGCCGAGATACACAATCGATTCATACATATTGACTTTCCAAAATGTTGCCAACTGCCTCAAAAACGTGATCAAAATTTCGAAAAATTAAAAAAAATACAAAATGGCCCCCAACTCGTTTCACAGAAAGATTTTACACGGTTTCATAATTTTCCTATTAACTACAGGATATACCGCGCCCGATGACGTTTCAATCTCTCCTCTCGCTCGCACCCACACGAAAGGGGATACCGTGAAAAAGACCGTGTCGAAAATCACTTTTACTTTGATAATATACGGCGCTGCAATTGCTTGTATACAGTATGGCATATTATTGTAAATTGTACATTTGAAAAGAGCAACCGCCGAGTTTCTTGCTGGTTCTTCTCGGTAGGAACAGCATTCCGAACCAGTGGTAGATTATTTTGACGATTCAAAAGCACTTGTAAAAGTTTAATTGAATAAAAATAATTTGAATTTGAATTTGAATTTGAATAAATTCCAGTGTTGCCAGTCTCCGGTGACAAAAATACCCAAATGTCATTTGTACAATCAAAACACATAATCGCTCATACTCGGATTTTGCTAAAAGTCCGTATTTCGATTTTTTACAATTTCCCGAAAATCTTGAAATTTCCCTAAAAATGGGGTAATTTTTTCCCACAGATCTATACCTCGAGTCTATACGTACAACCGCTTCATAGAAGCCGAATCGCTCCGATGTTGCCAACTTTGAGATATTTAACTTTTAAAATTGCGTTTTTTCGTACCTCGAACAAAACGGCCGCCATGACAGCCGCCATCTTGATTTTTTTTAAACCACTCCCGTTCTGTCAAAATACAGGATAATTGTGGGCGAAACACGAAAAAATAATTATCCTCGACTACCCCGTCTTGGATCTGTGGCGCCGCGGTTCGGGGTCGAAAATTCAAAATTTTCAAAACGCTACGGTTCGGCCGCCATCTTGTTTTTCCAATTTTTTTCACATTTTCTATTAACCGTTTCCTATTTTCTTTTAAGATTGTAAAATTCGACGAAATCGTTTGGAAAACAACGGAGCTGCAAAAATCACGTCGGCCGCCATCTTGTTTTTCCGAAATGTCATAATTTTTCCCCAGTAGACTCCCCCATCCGAACACAACTCCCCTACATCACTATATCATTTTCCTTCTCTTTCTAGGAGAACAATTATGTCAATGAGTCAGTCAGTCAGTGGTAATCGAGCTATATATAGTATAAAATAATAACGTAAAAATAAATTCGCTTAACGCAATTGAATCAAAAGGAATGCTTTTTATTACCTTTTTGTAATTCTGCTAAAAACCCTTGTATCAACAAAAAATTTCAGCTTTATCTTTAAACTAGTGTTTTGCTCGGTGCGCGAGCTGCTAAAGCAGCTCGCGTGACGTGGTTATGTTATTTTTTTTTTTGTATTAAACCGAATTTATTTATTGAGATAGACAATCCACCCCGAAAAACCCATGAAACGACACCCATGTCAATTTATTCTTAAAAAGTGCATGTCCACCATCTTGGATCTAAAAATGAATGTGATTATCAAAATCAGCACCCTAGAAAACCCTGAAAACGACCTTCACATTACTATTTTTAAAAACAGAGTAGTTGAGGATAATAATTTAATAGGGTGCGTGGGTGCGCAGACCACTAAAGTGGTCCGTGAGCATGCAGAGATTGTTTCACAATTAGACCTTCAGATCCTGATCATCTTTTGCCAAGAAACCACTCTTCCATCTTTTATAGCCTCCGAGATAGACAACGACGAAATTTGTACGGCGGCCATCTTGTTTATCCAAAATTTTCCACTTTTTTTATTAATCGCTTACTACTTTCTCCAAAGGTTGCGAGTTTCAACGAAATCGGTTGGAATACAAAAGAGTTGCAAAAATCACGTCGGTCGCCATCTTGTTTTTCTGAAATGTCATAATTTTTCCCTACTCGCCTCCCCCACCCGAACACATCTCCCCTACATTATCGTATCGTTTTCCGTCTCTTTCTAGGAGAATGAGACATTCAATATTCGCCATACAAAATGTATGGGAAAATAAATTCCGCCATTTTGAATTTTTTTTCTATTCATCGATTAGACCTTTGGATCCTGATCCTCTTTTGCCACGAAACCGCACCTCCATCTTTTATACCCTCCGAGCTGGACGCCGGCGAAATTTGTATGGCGGCCATCTTTTCTTCGCCATTTTGAATTTTTTTTCAGCTTTTTGGCAATTGGATGATGTCATGAATGACATTTGGTCGAGCACCCCCCACCTATCTTCAATACCTTGAGCGGACCCTTCACCCGTCTCCGACATCCTCGATCATCAGCTATTTCCAAATTTTTCCTCGATTTTTTTTTTGTTTTCTATACGAAACCATCAGTGAAAAAAAAAAATTTCATACAAAATTTTACAGGAGGAGTTTTTGGGGAAAATCTCGAAAATCCCCCCAAATGTGGCAACACTCTGTACATATTTCGATACTGCTGGTTGAGTCACACAATCGATTGATACATGTCGACTTTCCAAAATGTTGCCAACTGCCTCAAAAACGTGATCAAAATTTCGGAAAATTTGAAGAAAATACAAAATGGCCACCAACTCTTTTTGCAGAAGCAAATTAGATAATTTTACAACTTTCCTATTAACTACAGGATATACCGCTCCCGATGACGTTTCAATCTCTCCTCTCGCTCGCACCCACGCGAAATGATCGTCCCTGAAAAAAGACAATGTCGAAAATCACTTTTTTTTTGATAAATTCCAGTGTTGCCAGTCTCCGGCGACAAAAATACCCAAATTTCATTTGTACGAGCAAAAAACATAATCGCTCATACTCGGATTTTGCGAAAAGTCCGTATTTTGATTTTTTACATTTTCGCAAAAATCTTGAAATTTCCCGAAAAATGGGGTAATTTTTCCCCACCAATCTATAACTCAAGTTCATACGTACAATCGCTTCATAGAAGCCGAACCGCTCCGATGTTGCCAACTTTGACATATTCGAATTTTAAAATTGCGTTTTTTCGTACCTCGAACAAAACGACCGCCATGACAGCCGCCATCTTGAATTTTTAAAAACCACTCCCGTTTTGTCAAAATACAGGATAATCGTGGGCGAAACACGAAAAAATAATTATCCTCGACTTCTCCGTCTTGGATCAGTGGCGCCGCGGTTAGGGATCGAAAAATGAAAATTTTGAAAACGCTCCAGCTCGGCCGCCATTTTGTTTTTTCAATTTTTTCTACCTTTTCTATTAACCGTTTACTACTTTCCTAAATAGTTGCGAGTTTAAACAAAATCGGTTGGAAAACAAAAGAGCTGCAAAAATCACGTCAGCCGCCATCTTGTTTTTCCGAAATGTCATAATTTTTCGCCAGTCATCTCCCTCACTCAAACACATCTCCCCTACATCACTATATCATTTTCCTTCTCTTTCTAGGAGAACAATTATGTCAATGAGTCAGTGAGTCAGTCAGTGGTAATTGAGCTATATATAGTATAACTAGTTTTTGCTCGGTGCGCGAGCTGCTAAAGCAGCTCACGTGACGTGGTTGGGTTGACAAGTATTAAAACGATAGTATTTATTAAGATACAAAATCAACTGCGAAAACACAATAAAACGACACCCATATCGATTTTTTCTTAAAAAATGCATGTCCGCCATCTTGGATTTCAAAATAAATGTCGTTATCAAAATGAGCAACCTGGAAAACTCTGAAAACGACATCCATATCATTTTTTGTAAAAACGGGGTAGTTGAGGTTAATAAAGTAGGGTGCGTGGGTGCGCGGACCACTAAAGTGGTCCGCGAGCATGCAGAGTTTGTTCCACCGAGTAGACCTTCGGACCCTAATCATCTTTTGCCAAGAAACCACTTTTCCATCTTTTATATTCTCCGAGATAGACACCGACGAAATTTGTACGGCGGCCATCTTGTTTTTCCAAAATTTTCCACTTTTTCTATTAATCGTTTACTACATTCTTTAAAGATTGCGAGTTTCAACGAAATCGGTTGGAAAACAAAAGAGTTGCAAAAATCATATAGGCCGCCATCTTGTTTTTCTGAAATGTCGTAATTTTTCCCTACTCATATCGCGCACCAAAACATATCTCCCCTACATTATCGTATCGTTATCCGTCTCTTTCTAGGAGAATGAGGCATTCAATATTCGCCATACAAAATGTATGGAAAATTAAATTCCGCCATTTTGAATTTTTTTTCTATTCATCGAGTAAACCTTTGGATCCTGATCCTCTTTTGCCACGAAACCGCACCTCCATCTTTTATACCCTCCGAGCTGGACGCCGGCGAAATTAGTATGGCGGCCATCTTTTTTTCGCCATTTTGAATTTTTTTTCAGCTTTTTGGCAATTGGATGACGTCATGAATGACATTTGCTCGAGCACCCCCCACCTATCTTCAATACCTTAAGCGGGCCCTCCACCCGTCTCCGAAACCCTCAATCATCAGCTCTCTCACTAATTTTGGCTTACTAAGTTTTTGTTCTCTATACGACACCATCAGTGAAAAAAAAAATTTTCATACAAAATTTTACAGGAGTTTCTTAGTTGAAAATCTCGAAAATCTCCCCAAAACTGGCAACACCGACTGCATATCTCTATACTGCCAGCCGAGATACACAATCGATTCATACATACTGACTTTCCAAAATGTTGCCAACTGCCTCAAAAACGTGGTCAAAATTTCGAAAAATTAAAAAAAATACAAAATGGCCGCCAACTCGTTTCACAGAAAGATTTTACACGGTTTCATAATTTTCCTATTAACTACAGGATATACCGCTCCCGATGACGTTTCAATCTTTCCTCTCGCTCGCACCCACGCGAAAGGGGATACCGTGAAAAAGACCGTGTCGAAAATCACTTTTACTTTGATAAATTCCAGTGTTGCCAGTTTCCGGTGACAAAAATACCCAAATGTCATTTGTACGAGCAAAACACGTAATCGCTCATACTCGGATTTTGCGAAAAGTCCGTATTTCGATTTTTTACAGTTTCCCGAAAATCTTGAAATTTCCCGAAAAATGGGGTAATTTTTTTCCTCCAATCTATACCTCGAGCCTATACGTACAATCGCTACATAAAAGCCGAATCGCTCCGATGTTGCCAACTTTCAGATATTTAACTATTAAAATTGCGTTTTTTCGTACCTCTAACAAAACGGCCGCCACGACAGCCGCCATCTTGAATTTTTAAAAATCACTCCCGTTCTGTCAAAAAAGAGGATAATCGTGGGTGAAATCAAAAAAAATAATTATCCTCGATTACCCCGTTTCGGATCTGTGGCGCCGCGGTTCGGGGTCGAAAAATCAAAATTTTGAAAACGCTACGGCTCGGCCGCCATTTTGTTTTTTCAATTTTTTCTACTTTTTTTATTAATTTTTAACCAATTTCTTGAAAGTTTGCAAAATTCTACGAAATCGGTTGGAAAACAACGGAGCTGCAAAAATCACCTCGGCCGCCATCTTGTTTTTCTGAAATGTCATAATTTTTCCCCAGAGGGTTCCCGAAACCGAACACATCTCCCCTACATCATTATATCATTTTCCGTCTCTTTCTAGGAGAACAATTATGTCAATGAGTCAGTCAGTGAGTCAGTGGTAATCGAGCTATATATAGTATAATAACTAGTGTTTTGCTCGGTGCGCGAGCTGCTAAAGCAGCTCGCGTGACGTGGTAATGTTTAGCTTTATTGTATTAAACCGAATCGAGTTATTAAGATGCAAAATTCACCGCGAAAACACCATAAAACGACACCCATATCGATTTTTTTCTTAAAAAAGGCATGTCCGCCATCTTGGATTTCAAAATAAATGTCTTTATCAAAATCAGCACCCTGGAAAACTCTGAAAACGACATCCATATCATTTTTTGTAAAAACGGGGTAGTTGAGGGTAATAAAGTAGGGTGCGTGGGTGCGCGGACCACTAAAGTGGTCCGCGAGCATGCAGAGTTTGTTCCACCGAGTAGACCTTCGGACCCTGATCATCTTTTGCCAAGAAACCACTCTTCCATCTTTTATAGCCTCCGAGATAGACACCGACGAAATTTGTACGGCGGCCATCTTGTTTTTCCAAAATTTTCCACTTTTTCTATTAATCGTTTACTACATTCTTCAAAGATTGCGAGTTTCAGCGAAATCGGTTGGAAAACAAAAGAGTTGCAAAAATCATATAGGCCGCCATCTTGTTTTTCTGAAATGTCATAATTTTTCCCTACTCATATCGCGCTTCAAAACATATCTCCCCTACATTATCGTATCGTTTTCCGTCTCTTTCTAGGAGAATGAGACATTCAATATTCGCCATACAAAATGTATGGGAAAATAAATTCCGCCATTTTGAATTTTTTTTCTATTCATCGAGTAGACCTTTGGATCCTGATCCTCTTTTGCCAAGAAACCACACCTCCATCTTTTATACCCTCCGAGCTGGACGCCGGCGAAATTTGTATGGCGGCCATCTTTTCTTCGCCATTTTGAATTTTTTTTCAGCTTTTTGGCAATTGGATGATGTCATGAATGACATTTGGTCGAGCACCCCCCACCTATCTTCAATACCTTGAGCGGACCCTTCACCCGTCTCCGAAACCCTCAATCATCAGCTCTCTCCATAATTTTGGCTTACTAAGTTTTTGTTTTCTATACGACACCATCAGTGAAAAAAAATTTTTTCATACAAAATTTTACAGGAGTTTTCTAGTTGAAAATCTCGAAAATCTCCCCAAAAGTGGCAACACCGGTTGCATATCTTCATACTGCCAGCCGAGATACACAATCGATTCATACATACTGACTTTCCAAAATGTTGCCAACTGCCTCAAAAACGTGATCAAAATTTCGAAAAATTAAAAAAAATACAAAATGGCCGCCAACTCGTTTCACAGAAAGATTTTACACGGTTTCATAATTTTCCTATTAACTACAGGATATACCGGTCACGATGACGTTTCAATCTTTCCTCTCGCTCGCACCCACGCGAAAGGGGATACCGTGAAAAAGACCGTGTCGAAAATCACTTTTTCTTTGATAAATTCCAGTGTTGCCAGTCACCGGTGACAAAAATACCCAAATGTCATTTGTACGAGCAAAACACGTAATCGCTCATACTGGGATTTTGCTAAAAGTGCGTATTTCAATTTTTTACAATTTCCCGAAAATCTTGAAATTTCCCCAAAAAATGGGGTAATTTTTTTCCTTCAATCTATACCTCGAGCTTTTACGTACAATCGCTTCATAGAAGCCGAATCGCTCCGATGTTGCCAACTTTGAGATATTTAACTTTTAAAATTGCGTTTTTTCGTACCTCTAACATAACGGCCGCCATGACAGCCGCCATCTTGAATTTTTAAAGACTACTCCCGTTCTGTCAAAATACAGGATAATGGTGGGCGAATCACGAAAAAATAATTATCCTCGACTACCCCGTTTGGGATCTGTGGCGCCGCGGTTCGGGGTCGAAAAATCAAAATTTTCAAAACGCTACGACTCAGCCGCCATCTTGTTTTTCCAATTTTTTCTACTTTTTTTATTAATCGTTTACTACATTCTTTAATAGTTGCGAATTTGATCGGAGTCCCTTAAAAAACAAAGGAGCTGCAAAAATCACGTCGGCCGCCATCTTGTTTTTCCGAAATGTCATAATTTTTCCCCAGAGGGTTCTCGAAACCGAACACAACTCCCCTACATCATTATATCATTTTCCGTCTCTTTCTAGGAGAACAATTATGTCAATGAGTCAGTCAGTCAGTGAGTGGTAATCGAGCTATATATAGTATAATAACTAGTTTTTGCTCGGTGCGCGAGCTGCTAAAGCAGCTCACGTGACGTGGTAAGGTTAACTTTATTATATAAAACCAAATTGATTAATTAAGATAATTCACCCCGAAAAACCCCATAAAATGACAGGCATTTCTATTTTTTGTAGAAAATGTAAGTCCTCCATCTTGGATTTGAAAATAAATGTCATTATCAAAATCAGCACCCTGGAAACCCTGAAAACGATATCCATATTATTTTTTGTAAAATAATATGGATACCACTAAAGTGGTCCGCGAGCATGCAGCGTTTGTTCCACCGAGTAGACCTTCGGACTCTGATCATCTTTTGCCAAGAAACCACTCTTCCATCTTTTATAGCCTCCGAGATAGACACCGACGAAATTTTTACGGCGGCCATTTTGTTTTTCCAAAATTTTCCACTTTTTCTATTAATCGTTTAGTACATTCTTCAAAGATTGCGAGTTTCAACGAAATCGGTTGGAAAACAAAAGAGTTGCAAAAATCACGTCGGTCGCCATCTTGTTTTTCTGAAATTTCATAATTTTCCCCTACTCATATCGCGCATCCGAACAAATCTCCCAAACATCAATGTATCGTTTTCCGTCTCTTTCTAGGAGAATGAGACATTCATAATCGCCATACAAAATGTATGGAAAAATAAAATCCGCCATTTTGAATTTTTTTTCTATTCATCGAGTAGACCTTCGGATCTTGATTCTCTTTTGCCAAGAAACCACACTTCCATCTTTTATACCCTCCGAGCTGGACACCACTGAAATTTGTATGGCGGCCATCTTTTCTTCGCCATTTTGAATTTTTTTTCAGCTTTTTGGCAATTGGATGACGTCATGAATGACATTTGCTCGAGCACCCCCCACCTATCTTCAATACCTTAAGCAGACCCTTCACCCGTCTCCGATATCCTCAATCATCAGCTTTCTCCATAATTTTGGCTTACTAAGTTTTTGTTTTCTATATAACACCATCAGTGAAAAAAAAATTTTTCATACAAAATTTTACAGGAGTTTCTTAGTTGAAAATCTCGAAAATCTCCCCAAAACTGGCAACACCGGTTGCATATCTCCATACTGCCAGCCGAGATACACAATCGATTCATACATACTGACTTTCCAAAATGTTGCCAACTGCCTCAAAAACGTGATCAAAATTTCGAAAAATTAAAAAAAATACAAAATGGCCGCCAACTCGTTTCACAGAAAGATTTTACACGGTTTCATAATTTTCCTATTAACTACAGGATATACCGCGTCCGATGACGTTTCAATCTTACCTCTCGCTCGCACCCACGCGAAAGGGGATACCGTGAAAAAGACCGTGTCGAAAATCACTTTTACTTTGATAAATTCCAGCGTTGCCAGTCTCCGGTGACAAAAATACCCAAATGTCATTTGTACGAGCAAAACACGTAATCACTCATACTCGGATTTTGCTAAAAGTGCGTATTTCGATTTTTTACAATTTCCCGAAAATCTTGAAATTTCCCTAAAAATGGGGTAATTTTTTCCCACCGATCTATACCTCGAGCCTATACGTACAACCGCTTCATAGAAGCCGAATCGCTCCGATGTTGCCAACTTTGACAGATTCGAATTTTAAAATTGCGTTTTTTCGTACCTCGAACAAAACGACCGCCATGACAGCCGCCATCTTGAATTTTTAAAAACCACTCCCGTTCTGTCAAAATACAGGATAATCGGGGGCGAAACACGAAAAAATAATTTTCCTCGATTACCCCGTTTCGGATCTGTGGCGCCGCGGTTCGGGGTCGAAAAATCAAAATTTTGAAAACGCTACGGCTCGGCCGCCATCTTGTTTTTCCAATTTTTTCTACATTTTTTATTAATCTTTAACCAATATCTTTAAAGATTGCAAAATTCAACGAAATTGGTTGGAAAACAACGGAGCTGCAAAAATCACCTCGGCCGCCATCTTGTTTTTCCGAAATGTCATAATTTTTCCCCAGAGGACTCCCGAAACCAAACACAACTCCCCTACATCATTATATCATTTTCCGTCTCTTTCTAGGAGAACAATTATGTCAATGAGTCAGTCAGTGAGTCAGTGGTAATCGAGCTATATATAGTATAATAACTAGTTTTTGCTCGGTGCGCGAGCTGCTAAAGCAGCTCACGTGACGTGGTAAGGTAAACTTTATTATATAAAACCAAATTGATTTATTAAGATACATAATTCACCCCGAAAAACCCCACAAAATGACAGGCATTTCTATTTTTTGTAGAAAATGTAAGTCCGCCATCTTGGATTTGAAAATAAATGTCAGTATCAAAATCAGCACCCTGAAAAACCCTGAAAACGATATCCATCTTATTTTTTGTAAATTAGGATAATAATTTAGTAGGGTGCGTGGGTGCGCGGACCACTAAAGTGGTCCACGAGCATGCAGAGTTTGTTTCACCGAGTAGACCTTCGGATCCTGATCATCTTTTGCCATGAAACCACTCTTCCATCTTTTATAGCCTCCGAGATAGACACCGACGAAATTTGTACGGCGGCCATCTTGTTTTTCCAAAAAATTCAACTTTTTCTATCAATTGTTTACTACTTTCTTCAAAGATTGTGAGTTTCAACGAAATCGGTTGGAAAACAAAAGAGTTGCAAAAATCATATAGGCCGCCATCTTGTTTTTCTGAAATGTCATAATTTTTCCCTACTCATATCGCGCACCAAAACATATCTCCCATATATCAATGTATCGTTTTCTGTCTCTTTCTAGGAGAATGAGACATTCAATATTCGCCATACAAAATGTATGTAAAAATAAATTCCGCCATTTTGAATTTTTTTTCTATTCATCGAGTAGACTTTCGGACCCTGATCATCTCTTGCCATAAAACCACACTTCCATCTTTTATACCCTCCGAGCTGGACACCGGCGAAATTTGTATGGCGGCCATCTTTTCTTCGCCATTTTGATTTTTTTTTCAGTTTTTTGGCAATTGGATGACGTCATGAATGACATTTGCTCGAGCACCCCCCACCTATCTTTAATACCTTAAGCGGACCCTTCACCCGTCTCCGAAATTCTCAATCATCAGCTGTCTCCATAATTTTCGCTAACTAAGTTTTTGTTTTCTATACGACACCATCAGTGAAAAAAAAATTTTTCATACAAAATTTTACAGGAGTTTTTTAGTCTCGAATCTCGAAAATCTCCCCAAAAGTGGCAACACCGGTTGCATATCTCCATACTGCCAGCCGAGTTACACAATCGATTCATACATATTGACTTTCCAAAATGTTGCCAACTGCCTCAAAAACGTGATCAAAATTTCGAAAAATTAAAAAAAATACAAAATGGCCGCCAACTCGTTTCCTCCAATCTATACCTCGAGCCTATACGTACAATCGCTTGATAGAAGCCGAATCGCTCCGATGTTGACAACTTTGAGATATTCGAATTTTAAAATTGCGTTTTTTCGTACCTCGAACAAAACGGCCGCCATGACAGCCGCCATCTTGAATTTTTAAAAACTACTCCCTTTCTGTCAAAATACAGGATAATCGTGGGCGAAATAGGAAAAAATAATTATCCTCGACTACCCCGTCTTGGATCTGTGGCGCCGCGGTTCGGGGCCGAAAAATCAAAAATTTGAAAACGCTACGGTTCGGCCGCCATCTTGTTTTTTCAATTTTTTCGACATTTTCTATTAATCGTTTACTACTTTCTTCAAAGATTGCGAAATTCAACGAAATCGGTTGGAAAACAACGGAGCTGCAAAAATCACGTCGGCCGCCATCTTGTTTTTCTGAAATGTCATAATTTTTCCCCAGAGGGTTCCCGAATCCGAACACATCTCCCCTACATCACTATATCATTTTCCTTCTCTTTCTAGGAGAACAATTATGTCAATGAGTCAGTGAGTGAGTGGTAATCGAGCTATATATAGTATAAACTAGTGTTTCGCTCGGTGCGCGAGCTGCTAAAGCAGCTCGCGTGACGTGGTTAGGTTAACTTTATTATATAAAACCAAATTTATTTATTAAGATACACAATTCACCCCGAAAAACCCATAAAATTACACCCATTTCAATTTTTTGTAGAAAATGTAAGTCCGCCATCTTGGATTTCGAAATGAATGTCATTACCAAAATCAGCACCCTGGAAAACCCTGAAATTGACATCGATATTGTTTTTTGTAAAAACGGGGTAGTTGAAGTTAATAAAGTAGGGTGCGTGGGTGCGCGGACCACTAAAGTGGTCCGCGAGCATGCAGAGTTTGTACCACTGAGTAGACTTTCGGACCCTGATCATCTTTTGCCAAGAAACCACTCTTCCATCTTTTATAGCCTCCGAGATAGACACCGACGAAATTTGTGCGGCGGCCATCTTGTTTTTCCAAAATTTTCCACTTTTTCTATTAATCGTTTACTACGTTCTTCTAAGATTGCGAGTTTCAACGAAATTGGTTGGAAAACAAAAGAGTTGCAAAAATCACGTCGGTCGCCATCTTGTTTTTCTGAAATGTCATAATTTTTCCCTACTCGCCTCCCCCACCCAAACACATCTCTCCTACATTATCGTATCGTTTTCCGTCTCTTTCTAGGAGAATGAGACATTCAATATTCGCCATACAAAATGTATGGGAAAATAAATTCCGCCATTTTGAATTGTTTTTCTATTCATCGAGTAGACCTTTGGATCCTGATCCTCTTTTGTTAAGAAACCACACCTCCATCTTTTATACCCTCCGAGCTGGACGCCGGCGAAATTTGTATGGCGGCCATCTTTTCTTCGCCATTTTGAATTTTTTTTCAGCTTTTTGGCAATTGGATGATGTCATGAATGACATTTGGTCGAGCACCCCCCACCTATCTTCAATACCTTGAGCGGACCCTTCACCCGTCTCCGACATCCTCGATCATCAGCTATTTCCAAATTTTTCCTCGATTTTTTTTTTGTTTTCTATACGAAACCATCAGTGAAAAAAAAAAATTCATACAAAATTTTACAGGAGGAGTTTTTGGGGAAAATCTCGAAAATCTCCCCAAATGTGGCAACACTGTTTACATATTTAGATACTGCCGGTTGAGTCACACAATCGATTGATACATGTTGACTTTCCAAAATGTTGCCAACTGCCTCAAAAACGTGATCAAAATTTCGGAAAATTTGAAGAAAATACAAAATGGCCACCAACTCTTTTTGCAGAAGCAAATTAGATAATTTTACAACTTTCCTATTAACTACAGGATATACCGCTCCCGATGACGTTTCAATCTCTCCTCTCGCTCGCACCCACGCGAAATGATCGTCCCTGAAAAAAGACAATGTCGAAAATCACTTTTTTTTTGATAAATTCCAGTGTTGCCAGTCTCCGGCGACAAAAATACGCAAATGTCATTTGTACGAGCAAAACGCATAATCGCTCATACTCGGATTTTGCGAAAAGTCCGTATTTCGATTTCTTACATTTTCGCAAAAATCTTGAAATTTCCCGAAAAATGGGGTAATTTTTCCCCACCAATCTATACCTCAATTTCATACGTACAATCGCTTGATAGAAACCGAGTCGCTCCGATGTTGCCAACTTTGAGATATTTAACTTTTAAAATTGCGTTTTTTCGTACCTCTAACTTAGCGGCCGCCATGACAGCCGCCATCTTGAATTTTTAAAAACCACTCCCGTTTTGTCAAAATACAGGATAATCGTGGGCGAAACGTGAAAAAATAATTATTCTCGACTATCCCGTCTCGGATCTGTGGCGCCGCGGTTAGGGGTCGAAAAATGAAAATTTTGAAAACGCTCCAGCTCGGCCGCCATCTTGTTTTTGCAATTTTTTCTACGTTTTCCATTAACCGTTTACTACTTTCCTAAATAGTTGCGAGTTTAAACAAAATCGGTTGGAAAACAAAAGAGCTGCAAAAATCACGTCAGCCGCCATCTTGTTTTTCCGAAATGTCATAATTTTTCCCCAGTCATCTTCCTCACCCAAACACATTTCCCCTACATCACTATATCATTTTCTGTCTCTTTCTAGGAGAACAATTGTATCAATGAGTCAGTGAGTCAGTGAGTGGTAATCGAGCTATATATAGTATAACTAGTGTTTTGCTCGGTGCGCGAGCTGCTAAAGCAGCTCACGTGACGTGGTAAGGTTAACTTTTATTATATAAAACCAAATTGATTTATTAAGATAATCACCCCGAAAAACCCCATAAAATGACAGGCATTTCTATTTTTTGTAGAAAATGTAAGTCCGCCATCTTGGATTTGAAAATAAATGTCATTATCAAAATCAGCACCCTGGAAACCCTGAAAACGATATCCATATTATTTTTTGTAAATTAGGATAATAAGTTAGTAGGGTGCGTGGGTGCGCGGACCACTAAAGTGGTCCGCGAGCATGCAGCGTTTGTTCCACCGAGTAGACCTTCGGACTCTGATCATCTTTTGCCAAGAAACCACTCTTCCATCTTTTATAGCCTCCGAGATAGACACCGACGAAATTTGTACGGCGGCCATTTTGTTTTTCCAAAATTTTCCACTTTTTCTATTAATCGTTTAGTACATTCTTCAAAGATTGCGAGTTTCAACGAAATCGGTTGGAAAACAAAAGAGTTGCAAAAATCACGTCGGTCGCCATCTTGTTTTTCTGAAGTTTCATAATTTTCCCCTACTCATATCGCGCATGCGACCATATCTCCTAAACATCAATGTATCGTTTTCCGTCTCTTTCTAGGAGAATGAGACATTCATAATCGCCATACAAAATGTATGGAAAAATTAATTCCGCCATTTTGAATTTTTTTTCTATTCATCGAGTAGACCTTCGGATCTTGATTCTCTTTTGCCACGAAACCACACTTCCATCTTTTATACCCTCCGAGCTGGACACCGGTGAAATTTGTATGGCGGCCATCTTTTCTTCGCCATTTTGAATTTTTTTTCAGCTTTTTGGCAATTGGATGACGTCATGAATGACATTTGCTCGAGCACCCCCCGCCTATCTTCAATACCTTAAGCGGGCCCTCCACCCGTCTCCGAAACCCTCAATCATCAGCTCTCTCCATAATTTTGGCTTACTAACTTTTTGTTTTCTATACGACACCATCAGTGAAAAAAAAAATTTTCACACAAAATTTTACAGGAGTTTCTTAGTTGAAAATCTCGAAAATCTCCCCAAAACTGGCAACACCGACTGCATATCTCTATACTTCCAGCCGAGATACACAATCGATTCATACATATTGACTTTCCAAAATGTTGCCAACTGCCTCAAAAACTTGATCAAAATTTCGAAAAGTTAAAAAAAATACAAAATGGCCGCCAGCTCGTTTCACAGAAAGATTTTACACGGTTTCATAATTTTCCTATTAACTACAGGATATGCCGCTCCCGATGACGTTTCAATCTTGCCTCTCGCTCGCACCCACGCGACAGGGGATACCGTGAAAAAGACCGTGTCGAAAATCACTTTTACTTTGATAAATTCCAGTGTTGCCAGTCTCTGGTAACAAAAGTACCTAAATGTCATTTGCACGAGCAAAACACATAATCGCTTATACTCGGATTTTGCGAAAAGTCTGTATTTCGATTTTTTACAATTTCCCGAAAATCTTGAAATTTCCCTAAAAATGGGGTAATTTTTTTCCTCCAATCTATACCTCGAGCCTATACGTACAGTCGCTACATAGAAGCCGAATCGCTCCGATGTTGCCAAATTTGAGATATTTAACTTTTAAAATTGCGTTTTTTCGTACCTCTAACAAAACGGCCGCCACGACAGCCGCCATCTTGATTTTTTTAAAATCACTCCCGCTCTGTCAAAATACAGGATAATCGTGGGCGAAACCAGAAAAAATAATTATCCTCGATTACCCCGTTTCGGATCTGTGGCGCCGCGGTTCGGGGTCGAAAAATCGAAATTTTCAAAACGCTACGGTTCGGCCGCCATCTTGTTTTTCCAATTTTTTTCACATTTTCTATTAACCGTTTACTACTTTCTTCAAAGATTGCAAAATTCAACGAAATCGGTTGGAAAACAACGGAGCTGCAAAAATCACATCGGCCGCCATCTTGTTTTTCTGAAATGTCATAATTTTTCCCCAGAGGGTTCCCGAATCCGAACACAACTCCCCTACATCATTATATCATTTTCCGTCTCTTTCTAGGAGAACAATTATGTCAATGAGTGAGTCAGTGAGTGGTAATCGAGCTATATATAGTATAAATAACTAGTGTTTTGCTCGGTGCGCGAGCTGCTAAAGCAGCTCTCGTGACGTAGTTAGGTTTATGAGTTGTATTAAACCGATTTTTTTTATTAAGATACACTAATTACCCCGAAAACCCCATAAAACGACACCTATATCAATTTTTTTCTTAAAAAGTGCACGCCCGCCATCTTGGATTTCAAAATAAATGTTGTTATCAAAATTAGCGCTCTGGAAACCTCTGAAAACGACATCCATATCATTTTTTGTAAAAATGGGGTTGTTGAGGTTAATAAAGTAGGGTGCGTGAGTGCGCGGACCACTAAAGTGGTCCGCGAGCATGCAGAGTTTGTTCCACCGAGTAGACCTTCAGACCCTGATCATCTTTTGCCAAGAAACCACTCTTCCATCTTTTATAGCCTCCGAGATAGACACCGACGAAATTTGTACGGCGGCCATCTTGTTTTTCCAAAATTTTCCACTTTTTCTATTAATCGTTTGGTACTTTCTTCAAAGATTGTGAGTTTCAACGAAATCGGTTGGAAAACAAAAGAGTTACAAAAATCATATAGGCCGCCATCTTGTTTTTTTAAAATGTCATAATTTTTCCGTACTCATATCGCGCATCCGAACATATCTCCCATACATCAATGTATCGTTTCTTGTCTCTTTCTAGGAGAATGAGGCATTCAATATTCGCCATACAAAATGTATGGAAAATTAAATTCCGCCATTTTGAATTTTTTTTCTATTCATCGAGTAAACCTTTGGATCCTGATCCTCTTTTGCCAAGAAACCGCACCTCCATCTTTTATACCCTCCGAGCTGGACGCCGGCGAAATTTGTATGGCGGCCATCTTTTTTTCGCCATTTTGAATTTTTTTTCAGCTTTTTGGCAATTGGATGACGTCATGAATGACATTTGCTCGAGCACCCCCCACCTATCTTCAATACCTTAAGCGGGCCCTCCACCCGTCTCCGAAACCCTCAATCATCAGCTCTCTCCATAATTTTGGCTTACTAACTTTTTGTTTTCTATACGACACCATCAGTGAAAAAAAAATTTTTCATACAAAATTTTACAGGAGTTTTCTAGTTGAAAATCTCGAAAATCTCCCCAAAAGTGGCAACACCGGTTGCATATCTCCATACTGCAAGCCGAGATACACAATCGATTCATACATTCTGACTTTCCAAAATGTTGCCAACTGCCTCAAAAACGTGATCAAAATTTCGAAAAGTAAAAAAAAATACAAAATGGCCGCCAACTCCTTTCACAGAAAAATTTTACACCGTTTCATAATTTTCCTATTAACTACAGGATATACCGCTCCCGATGACGTTTCAATCTTTCCTCTCGCTCGCACCCACGCGAAAGGGGATACCGTGAAAAAGACCGTGTCGAAAATCACTTTTACTTTGATAAATTCCAGTGTTGCCAGTCTCCGGTGACAAAAATACCCAAATGTCATTTGTACGAGCAAAACACGTAATCGCTCATACTCGGATTTTGCGAAAAGTCCGTATTTCGATTTTTTACAGTTTCCCGAAAATCTTGAAATTTCCCGAAAAATGGGGTAATTTTTTTCCTCCAATCTATACCTCGAGCCTATACGTACAATCGCTACATAGAAGCTGAATCGCTCCGATGTTGCCAACTTTCAGATATTTAACTTTTAAAATTGCGTTTTTTCGTACCTCTAACAAAACGGCCGCCACGACAGCCGCCATCTTGAATTTTTAAAAATCACTCCCGTTTTGTCAAAATACAGGATAATTGTGGGCGAAACACGAAAAAATAATTATCCTCGACTTCTCCGTCTTGGATCAGTGGCGCCGCGGTTAGGGATCGAAAAATGAAAATTTTGAAAACTCTCCAGCTCGGCCGCCATTTTGTTTTTCCAATTTTCTCTACCTTTTCTATTAACTGTTTTTTACTTTCCTAAATAGTTGCGAGTTTAAACAAAATCGGTTGGAAAACAACGGAGCTGCAAAAATCACCTCGGCCGCCATCTTGTTTTTCTGAAATGTCATAATTTTTCCCCAGAGGGTTCCCGAAACCGAACACATCTCCCCTACATCATTATATCATTTTCCGTCTCATTCTAGGAGAACAATTATGTCAATGAGTGAGTGAGTCAGTGAGTGGTAATTGAGCTATATATAGTATAATAATAGAAACCTTACGTAAAATTATTCATCTTGTATGCCAAAAGTACGCCCTAATATTATAACGATCTAGTCAAACATCATATTGTAATGCATGGTAAATTATTTTGACGATTCAAAAGCATTTGTAAAAATTTACTTGAATTATTATATCATATTCTATTCTAGTCTATTCTATTCTATTGTATATTGAATAGTATATCGAAAAGGGGATGCCTATGTCGATGAGCACGCAGAATATAAAAAAATAAAACTAAAACTTCATATGTAAATAATCTTTACTGTAATAATTTAAAGTTATTATCTATCTAATTAATTATTTACTTAGGTAGCACTAAGGTAAACCTGTACAGTACTTATTTAAAACTGCAACAAAGGCTCTTTTTAAATATTTACTGATTTAAATAACCTGTATAGCAATAATAATAGATGAAACAAAAGAAACAATATTTAAACAAAACTAAAAAAAAAATGGCTAATCCAAAAATGTTACTATAGTGTGCATGAACTATTGAATGAATATACCTCAATAATATGATAATACGATATAAGAAGATTGTAATAACTTTGTTAACCACTTTTTATTTGTAAGTACTTTTTTTTAAAGTCTGATTAGTTATAATAGGACATAATTTGAAAACTCCCATAATCTTTATTTATATGTGACCTTTTTATTTAATTTTTATTTAATGACCATATAATTAATTCATAATTTTTGCTATTCATATTTCATATTTCATAAGAATTGTAATATTACCTTTGATTATTTACATATGTTTTACTTTGCAACGTCCCAACGGGGCTTCATGTTGTAATATTATGATATTTTTTTATTTATGATGTAAGACATGAATGCAAATAAAGAAAGAATAAAGAATTACCTCTATAAAGATACGAAAATTCTAAATATAAGTCACTCGTACGCGCTTCAAACTTGTATTCCTATCAGGAAAATAATAACAGGATATATACACTCCCAATTATGTTTTAAAAGAAGAACAATTACGAAAACTTCCCTAAAAACTAGTATTATAAACGTATGGATGTTATTACTTACCCACACAATTATTCAATGTAGATAATATGAAGTACTAAAATAAACACTTGATATCATGTGCGTAAGTACCTACCATTGTAAATGTAAATAGCTGTAATTCCTGATATCTAAAAGACTGTTATGCTCTTTATTGATAAATAAATGTTTTTAAACTGAAATCCCTTTACTAACGATTTTGATATGCGCGGACAACTACTTCCGGTATCCATAAACGCCTCGTGACATGTATCAAAAATATACACTTTTTAACCCCATATATTATGTAACATTTACTTACAATTAATATAATAACTTATTATTATAATATTAATATTGACATTTAATTAAGAGACATGTTACCATAGAAATTAATTCACTTTTTGGTCTCATCAGGATTATTTGTACGGATTATTCCTGATGAGTATTAAATATTTGCATGCTTATGAAGTAGAATATGAAGGTCGCTACTTAGTTATAATTTTGAACTCAACAACTGATATTCAGCAAATAAATAAATTTCATTTCATTTCAGTATACGAGTTCGGGATTGGTTATCATGATTTATATCTGAGCTAACATTTCACTTGTGAAGTTTGACTAACCTAAGACATTCTTCGATTACTTTTACCACTACCACTATAACATTTTAACTTGTTCGTCACGTATACTACCCACATGTTTAATATTTTTATTATAAAAACTTCTATGTAAATAACTAGCTCAATCGTCACATGTTTTTAAATTATTATCTTCTAAGGACGTATATTACTGATGCTACTATAATAATTGACCCACTATAATTTAAATAATATTTTGTTCGAAAAAAAAGTTGAGACAAACGTGAATTTAACATTTAGTTCCAAAATAAAATTCGAACAAACTAAAAATTAACCATTTTAAAAACATATTCCTTTGGTTTTGGAACTAAAAGACAATTTCGTTTACCGATCACTATTCCCACGAGGACCACTTATAGACTGTACGCAATATTAAATCGTGCCAGACTTTTAGCTGATACCTTCAACTTAGTTTAGTAACGAATTATCTCACCTGACTATACAAAAGTTTGAGAATACGATTTAGTAATTTAAACCATATTCACTTAATCTTTAATAATTATTCAAAGTACTCACAGTTTCGGTATCTTTACGAGATACCTTATTACGTTTCCATCGCGGCCGACGGTGTCCTGGCACTTGAAGACCTCTAGGTGGAAAAGTACATTTGCGTTTCGACCGATTTTTCCTCAAAGCGTAAGTTACTACACACTTCTGATGTTAACAATTAAACTCTCAGATAGTAAAATCAACCCGTATAATGCAATGTAAATCGGTCGGAGCGCAAACAGCAACTGAAGCTTGTCGTTCCACGCCACGTCCTCGCCCTAGCGCCATCTTTTTCGTCTCGATGGAGGGGGCTCTGACGTCACGACCACAGCATAACCACCAACACCAAGCAACACCGAACGTGAGAACGAGGTGTTGCCAACACTTGTTATCAATCAATCAATCAATCAGCTTGTTTTCGTCGACAGCTTGACATAGGCCTTATCGAGAGCGCGCCATCATACCCGGTCCACCGCCTTCCTCATCCACCCAATTCCCGCTACCTTTTTATAGTCGTCAGTCCGATTAAAGGTCGTCCCACATTGCGCTTGCTGGTATGCGGCTGGTTGCGTCCACTGCAGGACATAAGCCTTCGCGGGGACGCGCCAGCAAACACGGTCCTCCACCTTCCTCATTCACCCAATTCCCGCCACCTTCTTGTAGTCGTCAGTCCGATCGAAGGTCCTCCCACACTACGCTTGCTGGTATGCGGCTGGTTGCGTCCACTGCAGGATATAAGCCTTCGCGGGTACGCGCCAGCAAACATGGTCCTCCACCTTCCTCATCCACCCAATTCCCGCTACCTTTTTATAGTCGTCAGTCCGATCAAAGGTCGTCCCACATTGCGCTTGCTGGTATGCGGCTGGTTGCGTCCACTGCAGGATATAAGCCTTCGCGGGTACGCGCCAGCAAACATGGTCCTCCACCTTCCTCATTCACCCAATTCCCGCCACCTTCTTATGGTCGTCACTCCGATCAAAGGTCGTCCCTCACTGCGCTTGCTGGTATGCGGCTGGTTGCGTCCACTGCAAGACATAAGCCTTCGCGGGTACGCGCCAGCAAACACGGTCCTCTACCTTCCTCATTCACCTAATTCCCGCTACCTTCTTCTGGTCGCCATTCCAACGGATCCAAGATCGTCCCACACTGCGCTTGCTGGTACACGGTCTCTATTCCAGAAGTCAGAACACGTTTGTAACAGACATGGCCTGGCTACTGCCTCTTCAGGTTGCTAATTTCTTGAGCTATGTCGGTTATTTGGCTCTCCTTCGGATTACCTCGTTACGAATTTTGTCCATCAAAGAGACACATCTTAGTCCGCCCCATAGGACGCGACTTAAAACTTGTGGACATTTGTGGACATTGGAGCTGATAGTCATTTCTATTCAAACTAAGCTTTATTTACTTTGGCATTTCGGTGGTGATGCGACGTCAGGCATGCCCAGGCGCAACTCAGTGTTTTGTTTTCAGTGTACTAATTTCGACGTTATTTCAAAGTACATAAAGCTGAGTTTAAGTAAGTAGTTATCAAAAAGACTGTACTTCACTTTGCAAAGTTTGTTTTAGCCACTGACAATAGACGTGCTATTTGCTGTTTTAGTACCACAGCAAATACCGTTTCTATTACAGTGTTCTGTGGTTGAAATAGAGTAGATAACATTACAAATTAGTTTACCTTTTACATCTATAATCATGGTAACCCTAGCTGCATTATGCTAATTTTCTGTTTTCGCTGCACCAGCGATGCTGTCTCGTTTTATTATTTCCTTACACTTTTTGGATTTGAGAGAAAAATATGGTGAAAGGCGTAAGTTGGTTTAATATTGTGATGAAAATTATTATTAGAACCCTATATTCACACACACACGTACATTATAATATATGAAAAGTAGCATTCCAATATAGTTGTACTTACTATAAAACCATAAAGTTGATATCTATACTAATAAATAAAATTGGAGTGTCTGTCTGTAATTTCAAAATAACTATCTCATATTAAGCTCATAGGGTTATTTGAACGATACCTTAACTGAATCACACGTTTTTAAAATTTTTGTCTGTCTGTCTGTCTGTCTGTTGTCTGTCTGTCTGTTTGAAAAGGCTAATCTTTGGAACGGCTGAACCGATTTTGACGGGATTTTCACAGACAAGTAGAGGATTGACCAGGGTGTAACATAGGCTACTTTTTTAACCGACTTTCAAAAAGGGAGTTGTGTTTTTCTACCTATGTACACCGAAATCTCTGAGATTTCTGAACCGATTTGCGTAATTTTTTTTTTAATCGATAGAGGAACTTAGCGACATTGTTTCATAAAAAATTTGGATTCCAACTCCTCAATCCTGATGCTGCAGGGGATCTGACCAATCCACGCGGGCGAAGCTGCGGGCATCAGCTAGTTTTATAAATAATTTATTTACACCGTCGTAAGTAGGCCAGAGTCGCTGCTCGTGTAATAAATAATAAAAGATAACAATATAGAAACCACAATTAACTATGGAGAAATCGCTTTTCCGAATTAAAATTCAAAGAAGCATCTGGGCGCGCAAGAAAAAACATATTTACAATTGCAATGCTGGTAAAATTTAACATAGAAATTCGAAGTAGTTACTATTCAGTACACATCTAAAACCATCGAGTTGCACGCCCAGGAGTAGTCATAGATATAGCACTTTCAGAGACAAAATGTTGTTGTTTTGAAAAAAATCCATTCTAAAGCATTTGTCTGATTAGCGAGAAACGGGTAGAGCTATAAACTAGAAACAAGTTGGCGAGTAACGAAAAGTGAGTGTGTAGTTGGAATAGTTTTGTCGCTGGGCTATAGGCGAGTGTACGAGTGCATCGCCTGTCACACATTAATTATTTATTAATCCCTACGCGAAGGGTACGAGTGTTTTGACCACCAAAAGAGCGTTGCTGAGCGAGTTTTTCTTTTATTGCCTTTGTCACTGCGAGAAACTTGTGGAGAGAAAATTCTCGCCGGCAGTGTGCAAGTCAGCGATCGACTATCAATACTTTTATCTCTTTTATACACGGAATCATACATCTATTGTACGTTTCTTAAGTGAAAAACGTACAATCGATTAACAAATGAGCATTTCACGGCCACTTTCATGAAACTTGTTATTTATGGGCCCAATGGTCTCGTTTCGTTTTTCAGAACGATGTCTAAAGCTTCTCTCTTTAGAGGAAAGAGGCCTTGTTGCTTTTTGACTAAAGAAGTCTAGCACGGCATTATTGATATTGTAAAATAAACTTTATTGCGAAGATCTTAAGATTGCTTATCGAATAAAAAGTTAGGAGCTTAAGGAGGTTGCATAATGACACCAATTTTGTGGTTTACAATGATAGTTAATTATATGAAAAGGCGGAACTTTAGTTTTGGAGCGATTATCGTTTAGTGTAATTGGTAGAGTTTTTGCGCGAATTAAAGGCAGTTTAATCTTTATTAGTCTGAATAAAATTGACTGGGAATAAAGGTAGGAGTTAGGTTATTGACCGGTGCGATTTATGAAAAAATGTGTTTTGATTTGATGTTGTGCGAAATCACTGAATCCCTAATTCGAAAAATGGTTTACACATGGTTTTTTTATAGATTTCATTTTACCACTTTTTCCGTGGGATTAATATGTACTTATACCCATTTCAAATTACAGCTTTCTAGTGCTAATAGTCTCTTGTTGAACTGCGGACGGAAGGATAAAAGGTCATTCGGACGGACATGACATGATGAAAACTTAAAAGGGCCCCTTAAAAACAAAAATAATTTATTTCTACTGTATCAAACCCTTTCACGCTAGTCCCAACAATAACTGTACAAAGTTTTAACTCAATCGGATGAATGGTACGCGTAGTTGACGAATAGACAGACAGACAAACACAGTTTTTTATGTATTTCATATAGGAAAACTTAGCACAAGACTATCAAGACTATGGGTACCTTCGGAAAGCATAATACGTATTCTATGCCCGATCATTATTTTAAGCTGCTCACTAATTACTTAGCTGTTGTTTCAGATCTTTTTAAACTTAACATTTGAACTTTTAAAGCCCCTATTACTTAATTTTATCAGCAAAATAATCCAAAGCCAGTGTGCACGCGATCTTATTGAGATTCCATTATTACCTATTATCAATTGTCCCACTTTTTAAAATATAATTATTTCATAAATTACTTGCGTATTTACTTACCTAACCTTAAATTAAAGCAAGCAATATAAATTAACAAGAAAATTGGTTATTACTTTGTGATGACGAAATAGATTAACAGGGCTCTCTCCGTCACTCGTTTCATACAGTCGTAGTTCCAATTTCATTTGAGTATTAAGCAACCAAAGTCCATGAAATTTTGCAGACATATTCTAGAAACTAATATCTGTGTCTGTGGTGTTTTAGATTTTTCTAAAAATATGTAGTTTCAAAATTACAGGGGCTCAAAGATTTGTATGTAAATTTTTAAGACCGCGTAACTGTGAAACCGAATATTTTAACAGAAATCTGGAAAACCACAGACATAGATATTAGTTTCTAGAATATGTCTGCAAAATTTCATGGACTTTGGTTGCTTAATATTCAAATAAAATTGGAACTACGTTTGTATGAAACGAGTGACGGAGAGAGCCCTCTTAAGTTAGTTTATTAAATCAACTTGACAAAGACGGAACTTGATGTAACTAACCTAATTTTAGTATTATTAGTTATAAGATATTATATGGACTAGGAGCCAACGCGTGCCAGACCTTCGTTATTTTATAAAAACTGAAAGATCCTCTGCGTATTGTTCCCAAAGCAGGGAGGATCGATCAGCTACTATGAGGTTTGGATCATGGTGGATTTGGAAGATAACAGGTAATAAAGGTGTAAAACCGTTCCGTACTCGGGTGTTTTTTTCAACATTTTGCACGATAAATCAAAAACAGTAAAAATAAATAAAAATCTGTTTTAGGATGTACAGGTAAAAGCGTTCCATAATATGATACCCCACTTGGTATAGTTATCTTATTTTCAAAATTGAAATACATTTTAATTTTTTTTTAAATGATGTAACCACAAATTCGCGGTTTTCAGATTTATTCCTGTACTTGTACTATAAGACCTACCTACCTACAAACATGATTCTAGGTCAACGGGAAGTACCCTATAGGTTTCTTGACAGACAAGACAGACAACAAAGTGATCCTATAAGGGTTCCGTTTTTCCTTTTGAGGTACGGAACCCTAAAAAGGGCGTCTGGCAGGGGATTGCCAGTGTCGTTGAGACCGGCAAAACGTCACACATAGGTATGAGTGACAGAGACAACGCTCTACGAAGCCGAAATCTCTTTCTAAATGTCGATGTAAAATATTTCCTGCCGACTATAACTGTAGTATGGATTTGTATATAAAAATATTATACTTTTTGGGCTACTTTCTCTATAAAAAATAACGCTTACTGCCTTGTTAAAGTGAAACGGGAGATTTTAAAAAAATCGGTCAAGCGCGAGTCGGACTTGTACACAAAGGGATCTGTACCATCTATGTGCTATAAGATCTACTTAAACCTGCCTTTCATGATTGTTCCTTTTGAGGTACGGAAGGAACCCTAAAAACGATAATATTTTATTTCCATTAGTTATAAATATTTTGTTCTCTCCCATTGACCTGAGCTTGAAACATAAAGATAATCTCAACTCGTGCTTGAAGTTGAAATACACGTTTATTTTAATTTTTATGTCAGTCAGTTACTTAACAAATCCTCGAAGAACAATTTGTTTCATTGAACCTTGAAGAACAGAGCCTATTATAATATACTAGCTGACGCCCGCGACTTAAGGCTACTTTTTATCCCGGAAAATCAAAGAGTTCCCACGGGATTTCGAAAAACCTAAATCCACGCGGGCGAAGTCGCGGGCATCGGCTAGTATATAATATAGGTACATATCTGAAAAGCCGTTATGTAATTTGCCGTCACAATTTCACCAAAAATAATATACCTAGGATTAAAAAAAACTGCTCTTAAAGTTTGCTATGCCAGACTAAACTGAAAACTAACCACAAGCGTCCTACGAAGGATTTTATTAGAAACATTATTGTTTCACCAGCGTAGAATTCGGGTCGGGATATTTTTACGTTCAAGTAGAAGCTTAACTGCTCGTTTCGTAGCAACAGGTTCCTTGAGATGGGCTCAGGATAACCCCTTACCATGGGAACGCGATTTCGCTTCGTGACTCCATGTCACATTAAAAGGACATCGACTTTTCCACGTATTCACCACATTAGACAAAATTTTGACTTAGGCAGTATCCCAATGAGCTATCGACTATTTTCTCGCCCAAGAAACGAAAATCCGATACACGAGTATTATGATTCCGTAGATGGATAAAATTAATAGTGCACACTGCCGGCAGAGTGAATATCTGCTGCCGGCGAAAACTCTCTCCACTCTTCAGCTCACTCGCAGCGAGTAGAGATATCATAGAAAAATTCGCTCAGCGAGCTCGCTTCGCGGACGAATTACTCGCGTGTTTGCACAGGGATTAATGTATAATGGGCGACTACTCGCCCGTTGCACTAGCGCACTCGCTCATAGCCCAGCGATAATACTGTCCCAAGTACACACTCGTTTCTCGTTGCTCACCTATGACCTACTCCGTGCGATCCGTATCTATCCGTTAATTTGCTATCATCCGCTGAAACAGATAAGTCTGCATCCGATATTTACATATCGAGATAGATGTGTGGCACAGCTTTCAAAAAATTTTTTTTTCTTTCTTTATATTGTGAAATTTGCAAAATTTGCAATTGTGCATTGTAAGGTCTCCATCTCCTGAGGATGCTCCGGTGTCGGCGCGAAACGTGCGTTGAGTGTTTTTGAGGGATTTGTGTGGTGCTGCGTTGTGGTGCGTATTGCTTGGTGGTGGCGGTGGTGGCTTTTCCTGCACGTTTAGCAGTGGAAGGGCGGGCGGTGCATATCGCATGCTGCATGTTGCATCATACAGATTTGTCTGTTTCAGCGGATAGGAAATTAAGCTTTTGAATTGATTCCTTCTGTATTCCTATGTATATCATGGACTTCAGCAAAATAACGCCTGCCATAATATTGTATACAACATTTTTTTTAACAAAGAATATTAGCCATGCTAATCATGATCCCCTTTCCCCTCCAATTAAGCGTAAAGCTTGTGCCAGGAGTGGGTACGACAATACGACAATGTGCAACGGTGGGGTTTGAACCGCCGACCGTTTGGAATTCAGTCCGCTCCTCAACCGTTGAGCTATCCAGGCTCTAAAGGCATTTTTCGCGAATGTTCGCGACGCGTAATCTAGAACGTAACTACATTATATATCACTGATATGATCTCATATTTCTACGTGATGTGTAGAACTAGCAAGATCACAACAGGTTCGAATGGTATGGTCGGGAGAATGGCAAGATAAGGTCCCGTACTATGGGACCGCGATTTCGCGTCGTGACTCCTAATGTCCCATTAATAGGACGTCGACTTCTATGATTACTTTTGCCTGAATGTGTACTCTGCCTTTGGGTATGATAAAGTTATGATTGCTTAAAATCACTTTAATAGTATTGTAAAATGAATATTGTATATTTTGGTGTATATTTATATTTTATACATATATCTATATTATTGTTAAGCATTATATATTATTGTTAAAAGCATAATTTTAATATTAAAACCTTCCTGAGAGTATTTATGTAAATTAACAATAGTTAAGCATACATAATACAATCGAATATTTACATAAACTCCTTTTGATGAAGCCGGTTAAAAAAATATAACTTTACTAGCCGATGCCCGCGACTTCGCCCGCGTGGATTTAGATTTTTCGAAATCCCGTGGGAACTCTTTGATTTTCCGGGATAAAAAGTAGCCTATGTGCTAATCCAGGATATTATCTATCTTCATTCCAAATTTCAGCCAAATCGGTCTAGTAGTTTTTGCGTGAAGGAGTAACAAACATACACACACACACACACACACATACAAACTTTCGCCTTTATAATATTAGTGTGATTTCCATAAGAGTAAAGTGGTAGGGGAAAACGAGGCTGTGTCGCAAGTCGTGATTTTAATTTGTTGCAAAAATGCGGGTAGCTACATCTGCGCCATTACCCGCCGATAGTGCTGTCGTGACTTCACTTATACACCTAGCGCACGTTACACGCGGAGGCGGGAGCGATTATGATATTATATACCTAAATAACTCAATATTTAAAAACCCCCGACACAAAAACCTCTATAAGAAAACTAGAAAAGAGCTGATAACATTCAAAAGGCTGAACCGATTTTCTTCGATTATAGCTAAGAACACTCTCGATCAAGCCACCTTTCAAACAAAAAAAACTAAAGTTGAAAGTTATCAGCTCTTTTCTAGTTACTGTAACCTTCACTTGTCGGGGTGTTATAAATTTTTAATTTACGAACTTAACTGTGCAGTAGAAGTCTCAAGACATTAAATCCATCCCCGTATTAAAGCCTCTATTATTCAACAGTGGACGCCCACACGATTATTATAAATTATTTTAGGCCAACATTCTCTTGCTATTGGCTGAAATGCATTGTTGCAGTAAGAATACCATACATTTAGCCAATAACAACAATAAAGATTGCAGCTATACACAACTTTTGCAATCTTTTGCAACTTTTGCAATAAAGACCATGGTGAATAAGTGATAGCGTTTTAGGCAGGTCCTAAAACGCTATCGCTTATTCACCATGGTCTTTATACATCCCGTGCCTATTCCCCGCGGCAGCAAGCGCCACCGCTACAAAGGAAGCATTCAAATGAGAGGGGGGTTTAGCGCAACCTTTTGTGTTCTTTTCATTGTGCTGAGATCTGCATAGAGTAGCGAGTAAATCGTAGGGAAAGCCGTTGATTAAAACCTCTTTGAAGGTGGTCTATCGACGATGAAATAAGTACCTATACTTACTTATTTGAATATTACTACCCTGTACCCATTTTACAAATGTGAAATTAGTGTGTATGTTTCTTGGTCGGTTCTTCAATCACGCTGCGACACAGCAACGGATCAGCGTGATTTTTCTCATGAACAAAGATGAATATGCCTGCTTAGTTAAAGGCCTGAAGAGAAAACTCAAAAAGTTCCAACGGGATTTTAAAACCCTTAAATCCACGCGGATGTAGTCGCGAGCATCAGCTATCTTTGTACATTTGTTACTGGGACTTGCGTGAAGATTTCTGATATATCACCATCAACGGGAATTACATAAAAAATAGTTACATAACTTAGATAAGAGTACGTATATTAAATGATAAATAGTTAAAACCTAATCAAATCACCTATTTCCAGTTATGTATGTATCTAAAGCTCCTGGGGGACCGTTGCGTTAAAATGATAGCTATATTGTGACGATCGCAATCGAATCTGTTTGGATGACACACTTTCAATAAAGCTACTTTGCGTCGTTGCATTGGACTAGCAAGTTATAAAAAAGTTGTGAACCTATCGAGAAGAACAAGTAAGAAAGTGTTGCTAATCTATTAAAAAACGGTCAAGTGCGAAATTGACTCCCACACGAAGGGTTCCGTACGAAGATGTACCTTATACTTTTGTGTAGAACACTGCAAGTTAATGACGGACTTTAGTAAATTCATGTTTTCGTGAACACATTTTAATTTTTTTTACTAACCACAAATTAACGGTTTTCGGTTTTTTTCTCTTACTTGTGCTATAAAACCTAGGTACCTATCTGCCACATTCCATGATTCTAGGTCAACGTATAGGGTAAACCTATAGGGTACCAACTTATAGGTTATAAAAAAAAAGAAAACCTATAGGCTATAGGTTTTCTTGACAGACACGACGGACAGACAGACAGATAACAAAGTGATTCTATAGGCTTCCCTTTTTCCTTTTGAGGTACGGAACCCTAAAAATGTAAAATAGATAAACTGAATTGATTTTCTTCACCGATAAGTTAGATAACCAGTGTTGTGTAAACACTTACTACAACAAATAACATTGTACCATCAAAAACTATCCCACTTTACATAATTAATTGATATTGTAGAACACCGGAACAAATAGAGTGGAACGGCTTTAGAATTTGTTTTCTATGCACCTAAGTTCTGATTGATTGACTCATCTTTACTACACTGCCAGTGGACCTTTTTGACTTACTTTACGACATACTTTACCTAAGATTAATTTGCGTAACGGGTCAGCCTGGCTGTCCAGAGCGGAAATGCAGCCAGTATTGTTGGCACAGTTCCACGCGGGTATGATTTGTGTAGCAATTAGATAAGGCTAGCTATGAGTTTTATTGTAATAATTTTCAATAAAAAAAAAGATTAATTTAAACGTTTTTAAGGCCATTAGTGAAACTAATCCTAAAGTAAATCAAGGTTTTCTATCTTATCGTAATGATGTCACTGGGAAAATTAAAGATCTCAGTTAGATAAATACGTTAGTAGTATAGATAGATATGGGATTGGTGAGACCGATGGGATCCTACGGGATTTTTAAAAACACTCCATGATGTCGCGAGCACCAGCTAGTACCTATTGATACAAAGATAGACGGACAGACAGACAGACAATCAAGTGATCCTATAAGGGTTCCTTTTTCGTTTTGAGGTATTGAATCCTAAAAAGGCGCGACCTAACTAATTACACTTACTAACCTTTACTTATTTTATTTTCATTTATTTCAGGTCAGTCTCCAATCAAAACTAAGTTCTACTGGCAGGTAAGACGAGAACTCTATACTCGACTAGTTGATTGAATTCGTCGGCGTGGATTTGGCTATTTTTAAGGATCCTGTTGGCATTTCTAAAAATCCTTAGTACGGGTTTACGTTATAGAGAGTTATTTACGTTATTTTACGTTATATATGCAAAATTTTATGTGTCATTGGTTCCATTCTATAGCAACTTGGGTCCCCAATGTCAATCGGTCGTCTCCAGTAATAAATACATTGACCATATAAATTATTATGCGTTTGGCGAGTGAATTGGCCGACTGCGTTGGCCCAATGTATATTAGGCTTTTAAACTTGTTTTTGGTAAATAAATCACAAATAACTCGAGTGATTTTAAGAAGTCAATTGAAGCCTGTTCGCCATCTTAATTCATCGAGTAAGTAAACATCTTAATATCAAAGCGACCGTTTTCAATGAGTCGTTCAGAAAACCTTGTCTCAACCCGACTTGGAGAGGTGACCTTTGGTGTGTCTATGTAATGTCAATTTCGGTATAAATATCAGCGCATCTGACGCAATGACCTTAACGCCATAGGTTCTAAGTCATAAGCGAATATGTATCTTATCTGGCTAGCCCTAGGATAGCGGACGATTCTATCTATTTTTTTAAAGAATATTAGCCGTGCTAATTATGAGTAATACTCTCCTTTCCCCTCCAATTAAGCGTAAAGCTTGTGCCAGGAGTGGGTACGACAATAAAGAGTGAATAGGCAACTTCTAGGCAAGCGCGCTCCATCTTAGGCTGCATCATCACTTGCTAGCAGGTCTGATTGCAGCCAAGCGCTAGTCTATATAATTAAAAAAAAAAAAATAGTCCAACGGGTGGGGTTTGAACCGCCGACCTTCAGAAATTCAGTCCGCTCCTCAACCGTTGAGCTATCGAGGCTCTATTATCTTTGGTATAGTGCGTACATTTTGAGATAAATCGTTATAGTATGCCTCTCTTACCTTGTACCATTCAAACAACAAATGAGAGATGATGGTTTACCCGTATGGTAATTACGAATGAAAGTGAAATAGTGATACTCTAATGCCGGATTTGCCGAAACAAATGTGTTTTTTTACGCCATGGCCCATGATGATACTCGCATGCGTTATGGAAACGGAGGATCGTAGGTATTTAAAGCTCTGGTCAAAAACAACGAGCGTCGGAAGTTTTGATTGATGAATTACTTAACTCGAGGGAGTAAATCAAATTAAGTTTTTGACTTATGTTCTTTTCTATGGTCAGTTTCATATTTAGGAGCTAGTTACCCTGAAAATTTTTTTTTTTTTTCAAATTTAAATGTGCTTCTTATAATTTTAGATAGTTAATAGTTGTTTATAACCAAACTAAAATTTCAACATCACAGCTCATATACTTACTCAGTTTATTTTTAGTAGATAGAGTCAGTTGAAAGGACGGAAAATAACAAAGGCTGTTTTCATCTCGGAAAATCAAAGAGTTTTCAAGGGATTTTTAAAAACCTAAATCCACACGGACGAAGTCGCGGGCATCAGCCTAGTCGTACATCATCGCTAACGCTATTCACTCTATCTGTTGAAGGCTTTATTGGAACGCAAAAAAGTGTGTACTTACCTATCCATAAATTTTAACTGTCACTTCTCGCATGCCTTGAGCACCGGAAGAAACTTTTTTATTACTTACTTTAATCTTAGTCAAGTTTCACTCATATACCTACCTACCTAGTTAAAATTCCCTTGTGACTAAATGAGGCACTTTCTAAGGAAATATATGGAAAACTATAATATAGTTATCAATTTAATATGTAAATTAGGAACTGAAATTAGTAATTTAAATTAACTATTGATTTCCCTTAAGGGCGCGTGCACACGAATAACTTTGTCTCTGTTATAATTTCAATAGGGGTTTGAAATTTTTGTCGTCCACGCGGACGAAGTCACGGGCATAAGCAGTGGCGTGCAACTCATTGAGGCGTTAAAGCACTGCGTACCCTAATTGAAATTGCTCAACACTATAATTTCTTATGAACAGATAACTACCAAATGCCTACCCTGGTGTAAAACCCTGTGCACACCACTGGGCATAAGCTAGTCACGACATAATATAACGGCTCCGATATCCTAGGAAAATAAAATAGATAAGATGACAGTTGTCAGGTGCAGAAAATTGATAGACCTATACGAGTGGTCATTTTAGCGTAATCGATTCCTTTGTGTTATCGGTTCCATATTCGAGCGGTTACGCACTCATCCGATCGGAGTCCGTGAAAATACGGATATAAAAAACTCGGACCGAACTCGAATATTTCTTACGCACTAATCCGAACTCTGATCCAAATCCAAGCTATTCAGTGGACACCTCTGGACACCTTTGACATATCTACGTCGTTATATCTGATTTGAATCCCAGGCACATCCGGAGATATTCTCAAGGATGACGGAGAGAAATCGGATGATGAAACTCGGAGCTAGTGCGTTAGTTACCATACAAATAGTTCTATGAGTACTTCGGAAATCGGAACGTATTTTCACGAACTCGGATCGGATGCAGTGCGTAATCGTCCTTTGTTAACGTACCACACACTGCTGGTCTGAATAGCGCTTCATTTGCGATGATATGTGGAGGCAACGCTCGTGATTTGTTCATTGGTGACCACTGTCCAGTCAATCGAATATTACGCACTGATCAGTGACAATGAAGCCTGCAAATCCGCACTTGACTGTCGCGCTGGAGTCGAACTGTGGTCTAAACCTCTCTTTTTCTAATAGGAGACCCTGTAGTGTTACGCCGGCGTGGAGATGGGTTGAGAATTGAGATGATGATGGCTAAACACGTTTAATTCTTCCTACAGAAAAGGATTGCCTAATTTAGATAGGATTTAGACTTATCAGTTTAGAGATTGTGTAGGTAGAATTAGCCACATTGTCCGACATAACAATCGGATTGAACAATTGAACGCCAATAATTGCCCAAACAGAATCAATATTGGACTTGCAAATCAGTTTTGACTACTAATTAATAAACAATGAACGTTGTTTACCGATTTCAACCCCTTTTCAATTGTTTTACTAAGGATGGTTTCAGACTAGCGTTTTCTACGCGTTTTACGCTCGTTTTGGCATACGCGCGTACACCCATGCTACATATTATTGCATTTCAATAAACTGAACACAGTCAGTAGGTACCTACTCAGTAGCATTATGCACTGACGTTGCCGACCATACAATCCGGGATACCACGAATCATTTGCCGACTTTCGGTAGTAGAGCCGAACTATCCGAGCCGAAGTCCAATAAATTACAATCTGCCATGCAATGGCGCGCAACTTTTCAGTAGTACATTTTCAAAGTGTTACTAGATCGACGTGAATCGAATGGGTAGATACCTACTCTATACCTAGAGAGATCTTTATCATCGTCATCTCAAGCCATCGCCAACCCACTACTGTGCACGGTCTTTTCCCAGAATGAGAGCGACGACAGTCAACATCGTTGGAAGAAAGCAGTTAAAATATCATTTTTTGTTTAAAACAGAATTAAAAACATATCTGAAATTGTTTTTTTTTTTTTTTAATTTAACACATGTTTAACAAATGTTTAAAACAATGCCAACCCTGATAGTCAACCGGCTGGCCAAGTATAGATTGGCAGACTTCATGGACTGGCAGGGACTGGCATGCCGGTTTTTAACCCCCGACCCAAAAGAGGGGTGTTATAAGTTTGATGTGTGTATCTGTGTATCTGTCTGTGGCATCGTAGCTCCTAAACGAATGAACCAATTTTATTTTTTTATTTTTTTTGTTTGAAAGGTGGCTTGATCGAGAGTGTTCTTAGCTATAATTGAAGAAAATCGGTTCAGCTGTTTGAAATTTATCAGCTCTTTTCTAGTTTTCTTAAAGAGGTTTTTGGGTCGGGGGTTTTTAAATTTTGAGTTATTGTTCACGATGTTAGAGAGAGAACTTATAAAGACAAAAGTCCTATATTTTTCCATCGCAATGGCATAACTCCAAGTTTGCTCAGCGGCAGGTATCAGTATTACAAAGGAATCACGTGTTCACTGTACAGAGATAGCCAACATTCTTTCAGCTGAAGCGGGTAAGCGCTTTTGTCACGTAATACGGAGTGATAACACAATATACAATTTATAGGAAAGTCAATTTTGTACCTTGGGTATGAAATCCTATCGTAAAATGATATTTCACGTACTGAAATATGTCGTAACTCCACAGACTAAAGATATTAGAGCTCTTGTTACGAATATTATGTTCCAATAGACCCATCGGTAAGGTACGTATCCGGAGTTTCGGACTGTCTTTGGTAGGATTGATCCTTAGGATCTAGGTAATGATTTAAGAAGTGGATCCATCATGATTTTTGCTGTAAATAGAGGGAGGAGAGCCCGTCTGGTCTTGATATCAACAGCGTTATTAATACAATTTCAATACAGGTACAATGATTAGCTTTATTATAAATGCGAAGGTTTGTATGTTTGTTCGTTACCTATATCCACAGGAACGAAGTCGCGGGCATCAGCTAGTAGGTACATAATAATGTCAAATAGAATGTAAGCAAGTTTTCAATGTACTTAGAGCGTGTCCGCATTTTTCTGCGCTTCACTGGACTTTTCAATAAGCTGCATCTGAGGCTTTCATGTGATACGTCAAATGCTGCACAAAGGAATATACCGGGATGCTTCTGGACGTATTTATAAGCGGAGCAGATTATTATCCATACTCTCCATCCATACTAATATTATAAATGCGAAAGTGTGTCTGTCTGTCTGTCTGTCTATCTGTCTGCTACGTTTTCACGACTCAACCGCTGAATCGATTTTAATGAAATTTGGTACAGAGTTAGCTTACATCCCGGAGACGGATGTAGGCTACTTTTTATCCCGGAAAATCAAAGAGTTCCCGCGGATTTTGAAAAACGTAAATCCACGCGGACGAAGTCGCAGCATCAGCTAGCAGACTATACAGAATAGCATTGAGACGATGCCTATGTCAAAAACAATTTTTTCCAAGATCTTCTCAAGAACTTCCTAGATTCGTAAAATTCACATCCGCTGCTAGGTTTTTTGTTTCATTTTAAACTATCGGTTTAGCTAAAAAAGTGTTTTACGAGTTGACTAGTAAGTACTCACTACGATATCGACTCACTGGAACAAAGAAAGGAACAATGATTGTGACCGGTTCAATCGATTGTCCTAGCTTACTGTCGGCCCTTTCATTTTTTTCTCAATCATTACAAACACGTCACACGCGCCTTCTGCATGTTCCCAAATCTAGCACAAATTATGCTCAAAATTCCATAATTCCGCGCCCGGCACGAACTTATTACAAACATTACCCTGAGTTCAATTTATTTTACCTATCAAATATTGAGTTAAAAAAGTTAATTTGAGAAACGGCACAATTTTTCGCACTTTAGCGGTAATATTTTCACTTGACAAAAATCCGTGCAATTATAATTTTACTCGTGAAACACAATACACTTTACAATAACCCTGTGACCATTGATTTTGAAAGAGCCACGGCCTGTGACACATAAATTTCCTATATATCCCAGTGGCATATTATGCTACTGACCTTAAAATATATTATACTGGGGGATGCCCGCGACTTCGTCCGCGTGGATTAAGGTTTTTCAAGATCCCGTGAGAACTGTTTGATTTTCCGGGATAAAAAACTGCTTATGTCAATTACAGGGATGTAAGCTAGCTAGGTACCTTTCATACAAATCGGTTAAGCGGATGGGTTTTTAGAAATCCCGTGGGAACTCTTTGGTTTTCCGGGATAAAAAGTAGCCTATGTTCCGTCCCCGGCATATAAGCTGACCCTGTACCAAATTTCGTCAGAATCGGTTAAACTGTTGGGCCGTGAAAATGTAGCAGACAGACAGACACTTTCGCATTTGTAATATTAGTATGGAAGTATGGATTTTGCAGGTTAACATTTATCTGCATGGCATTTGCTGACGCAGCCTAAGATAAAAACTAAAACTAGACGACTTTATTAACTGTTCAATTCAGCAGATAATAATAAAAATCTGTTCATTCAGTGTGAAATATTATGTCCGTCCATTAGTAGCCGCAACGGTCTATGGGATCGCTCAATTTGTGAAGATCGTGCCGCGAATCCTAATACTGCGATTTCAGTCAGACGAAATTAAGTTATGATCGAGTTATCATGGAAAAGATTTATGAACCCTTTTAGGGATTTTTTAGAACTGTATTAACTTTATTTTCCGAAGCGCTAAAACATCTTAGACTGCATCATCAGTGCCAGCGGGTTTGATTGCAGCCAAGCGTTAGTCTATAATTTGAAAAAAAAA
Organism: Maniola jurtina; assembly: GCF_905333055.1. Taxonomy (NCBI): domain Eukaryota; kingdom Metazoa; phylum Arthropoda; class Insecta; order Lepidoptera; family Nymphalidae; genus Maniola; species Maniola jurtina. The sequence goes on from NC_060032.1 coordinate 12,377,884, forward strand.
AAAAACCGGCCAAGTGCGAGTCAGACTCGCGCAGCGAGGGTTCCGTACTCGGGTATTTTTCCGACATTTTGCTCGATAAATCGAAAACTATTTATTATGCATAAAAATAAATAGAAATCTGATTTAGAATGTACAAGTAAAATCCTTTCATATGATACCCCACTTGGTATAGTTATCTTACTTTGAAAATTGAAACATATTTTTATTTTTTTTCCTGTGATATAACCACAAATTCACGGTATTCAGATTTATTGCTTTACTTGTGGTATAAGACCTACCTACCTGCCAAATTTCATAAATCTAGGTCAATGGGAAGTGTCTTATAGGTTTCTTGACAGACAGACAAACAACAAAGTGATCCTATAAGGGTTCCGTTTTTCCTTTTGAGGTACGGAACCGTAAAAAAAACACAAGTTACGAGTAGCTTACTGGGAGACTAAATTTTTAGCGAAGAATTAACCTTTCACCTTGTTCTAATTACTTCTGCAACTCAAGCTAGCAATTAGTACGATAGCACTTTGTCTTCGCCTTTTGCAACGCTTTGTCAATAAAAAAATTTGCGAGAGACCTTTGCACTTATTATGCTTGGACTGTTGGACTCGTTTGTCGAAAATGTATTACCAGACGCCAATCGGTCATAATTAAAAAATACATTAAATACCTTTTTAAATACGTAATAATTGTAATGTAACATACTAGTTTTGACCCGGATTATTTAAAGGTCGACTTCATTTCATTAAACTCGATCGCCAAATTTACCATGTATCAATAAATAATTAATTTATTCACTTGCCTTGACATAAATGTGTTGCGAAATTGATTGTTTGAATTAGCATTTTTTAAATGTAATTATATTACAGTCTATACATATTATGTATAGACTGTAGGTTCATGTAACATTATGTCTTGAAATATTACTCAGTAAGGAGATGATGCCCGCAATTTCGTACATTTTTTTTTCTCTCTCGTCTGACTTTATAAAGATTAGCTAATGTCAAGTTTGTAGTTATTTACAAGTTAGGGAAACTAAAGTATGGATTACGTCTGTGCCGGCGATCGCCGACACACGCGCGGCACCCCTTTTCCCTTCCCAGTCAGTTCCACCAGCAAAAACACCAATAAAACACAAAACCCGGCCACTTTTAACAAAAAAAAAAAAAAAGATTCCGACCAATTGAGAACCTCCTCCTTTTTTGGAAGTAGGTTAAAAAACACCCCAAAAAGGCAGAGCACGCGCGCCAGCAAACACCAACACAGACGAAGTCCAAAATTCCGTCCATAAGATTAAGATTTTTTAAAATTGCTCAAGTGCGAGTCGGAGTCGCATGCGGAGGGTACCGTACCATCGTACAAGAAAAAAAAAACATTTTTAACTTTTAAGGCGGCCATGTTTAAAGTTTTGTCATTCGTTATAGTGGCAATAGACACATTCTTTGAAAACAACTCTGCCTATTACAGTTCACGAGGTACATATTTCTATGTTTTACTCTTTAATAATTTCGCTCTAATCCGATAAATTCAAAGCAGAGATATAGGCACGGTCAGCACCAAACCAAGTATTGCATCCGTCCATAGTCGCTCGTACTGGCGGTTGTAAGCCTAGCTTTGTTGCTGACTGTACCGATCCCGCAGGGCGTTTGCAACTCTACGAGATTCCAATTTGCGAGATTGCAATCCCTGATCTGAATATCAGCTATTTCGTTACTGCAATATTTCGACGAAAATGAACAAAACTTTTTCCATCAGAAGTGGGATAACTGTGAGATACCCTGTAGAATGTAGATGACTACTTAAGTTTTTTTTAGGATTATTGGCCATGTTAATTACGACTAATATTCCCCTTCCCCCTCCAAATAAGCGTAAAGCTAGTACTAGGGGAAGGCACGACAGTAGTGCAACGGGTTAGGTTTGAACCACCGCTTTCGGATTCTTTCAGTCCGCTCCTTTAACCGTTGAGCCATTGAGGCTATGAGATTACATCCCTAATCCGAATATAAGCTGTTTCGTAACTGCAATATTTTGGGAAAGATGAACAAAACTTTTCCCATCAGAAGTGGGGTAGCTGTGAGATGTCCTGTAATAACTATGACATTGCAATCAATCAAATATTTCATTAGATATCTACTGCAATATTTTGAGAAAAATGTACAATGTACTTGTACCTACTACACAAACTTGTCCCATCAGAAGTGGGATAAAACAATATATCCTAGTTATCTAGATAACTAAGTGTTTTCTTTTATCAAGATGTATTAGTAATCTTAAAAAATACGCTGATAAAAAAGCATCGAAATATGTATGATAATATGCAATTAATCCATATTGTAAGTATGTTTTAATCTATTTTTATATTTTGCGATAAAGCTGTCATAATTAGGCGTGTTGGTTTTTACGGTCATATTTTTTCATAAATTTTTAAATAATCTAGGGATAGCAAAAAAAGTAACCCATTTTTACAAAAAAAAAAAAAAAATATTTAGTTGAAAGGTTTGTGAAATTTGTTCGTTCGTTTTGACCCTTGATTATAGAAAAGAGGCACCTCTTTTGACAATGTAACGTATCCAAGATAAATGGACGCAACATAAGACAATACAAGTGTAAATTAAAATTTTATAACACCCACGACAAGTGACTTACAGTAACTAGAAAAGAGCTGATAAGTTTCAAACGGCTGAACCGATTTTCTTGGCTTATAGCTAAGAACACTCTCGATCAAGCCACCTTTCAAACAAAAAAGTAAATTATAATCGGTTCATTAGTTTAGGAGCTACGATGTCACAGACAGATACACAGATACACACGTCAAACTTATAACACCCCTCTTTTTGGGTCTGGGGTTAAAAATTAGATGTAAGTGTTAAAAAAAATTCATTGAGTTTGATTGGTTATTTTTAGCCAACTATAAATACACCCCTTCCTTAAGAATGGTTTCGGATCCAGGCGGTATATCGGGAAATTCTAGTGAAAACGCCAGGCCAGTTGGAATTGCATCCATCCCAATGAATGTGGCTGCTAACGCCCACGACCACGTTATTGAACACTAGTCCTGTGCCAGAGTCACCGAAGCATATGCCCCGACCGGGCCAGCCGGCACACATCATGTTTGCAGTGATGGTTCCTGTCAATTAACAAGTGTAAATTAAAAATTTATAGCACCCCTGACAAGTGAAGGTTACAGTAACTATAAAAAAGCTGATAACTTTCAAACGGCTGAATCGATTTTCTTGGATTATAGCTAAGAACACTCTCGATCAAGCCACCTTTCAAACAAGAAAAAACTAAATTAAAATCGGTTCGTTGGTTTAGGAGCTACGATGCCACAGATACACGCGTCCAACTTATAACACCCCTCTTTTTGTGTCGGGGGTTAAAAAAAATCCTTGAAATGTATGTGAAAGTAAAAACACAATCATGAAAATTATAAAAATACAATTCAAACAAGTAATAAAACTTTAACAAAAAGTAAACTGACTTCAAAATTATTGAAAAGCATTAAGTAATAATTTTTAAATTATGTACTTTAAACAAAAAAGCCTCGATAGCTCAACGGTTGAGGAGCGGACTGAATTCCGACAGGTCGGCGGTTCACACCCCACCCGTTGCAATATCGTCGTACCCACTCCTGGCACAAGCTTAACGCTTAATTAGAGGGGAAAGGGGATTCATGATTAACATGGCTAAAATTTAAAAAAAAAGAAAAACAAAACGAATATTGGCGGTAGTTTTTCATGTCGGCGCCGAATTCGTTATCTACTACTTAATAGCTATTTTCTCCTTTTTTGGTTTGGCGCCGACTTCAAAAACTACCTACATTATAAGTTTTGATGTTTTTTTCACCAGTTTAAAGTAGCCCGCGACTTCATCCGCGTGGACTGCACAAATTTCAAACCCCTGTTTTACCTCTTTAGGGATTGAATTTTCAAAAATCCTTTCTAAGCGGATGTCTAGGTCATAATAGCTATCTGTGTGCCAAATTACTGACTCAGCCCGATCAGTCCAATAGTTTGAGCTATGCGTTGATTCAGTCAATCAGTCAGTCAGCTTTTCCTTTTTACCCGACTACGGCAAAGCCAAAAGGAAGGGTTATGATTTTAGCAGTCTAAGATGTCTATCTATCTAAGTTTGTATGTGTGTGTGTGTGTGTGTATGTTTGTGACTCCTTCATGCAAAAACCACTAGACGGATTTGACTGAAATTCGGAATGGATATAGATAGTATCCTGGATTAGCACATAGGCTACTTTTTATCCCGGAAAATCAAAGAGTTCCCACGGGATTTCGAAAAACCTAAATCCACGCGGACGAAGTCGCGGGCGTCAGCTAGTTTATTATAAACAGAAGACATAAGTTACAATATACACAAGTGGTATATTACCTCTGAAGTCAGTATTGCATCTCACTTGATTGACCATACGAATTGCGACGTGACGTAGCTGCTCCGATGGCTGTCCATTGTGCTGAAACATTTAGGCTGAGATCTATAGTGTACTTTGACTTTGCTCAGGCTTAAGATTGAATTAAAACGAAACAGATTTATGTGAGAGATATATCTCTGTCTCATTTTAACTCTGTCTGTCAAAGTCAGAGAGCGTTCTATAGATTAATAGAATAGAATATATATTATAGAATATATATATTATAGAATAGCTCTTAGATTGAATGAGTAAGGACGGCTTTGCTGAGTTTCCTGCCGGCTCTTCTCGGTGGTCTTGATATAACTATCAGGAGTGGCACAAGCTGTCCTAATAAATTAATTCATTTCATTTCAAGGGACCAGGTCACCAACTTGGGCATAACAAGTTTTTGACTCCCTGGCGAGTGCTGTGGTCTTCTGAATGGGAATTCCGGGTATAAAACAAAGAAAAAAGATGTATGCAAGAGGTAGTCTTATCGCTTAGTTGCGATTTCATCCAAGGAACTTTGATTAGGAGAGGAAGTATCTGTAGACGCCCACAAGCGGTTATTCGATAATAAACGGAAACGGATTTGACAAACAGACGCGAATTCGGTATCTTCAGCGAAATCACATCAAAACTGCCATATCTCCTCCTGATTACCCACCCCGTTTCCATAGTAAACTGCATCATTACTTACCACTATGTGATTTGTACCAGAATAATAACTCAAAATTTAAAAAACCCCCGACACAAAAACCTCTATAAGAAAACTAGAAAAGAGCTGATAACTTTCAAACGGCTGAACCGATTTTCTTCGATTATGACTAAGAATGCTCTCGATCAAGCCACCTTTCAAACAAAAAAACTAAATTAAAATCGGTTCATTCGTTACTACGATGCCACAGACAGATACACAGATACATATGTCAAACTTATAACATCCTTCTTTTTGGGTCGAGGGTTAAAAAAGTAACACATCAACAAACTTACAACTGTCGCTCCCCATCCAATAGCAATAACGTCAGAATTGTCCGGAACATTGGTGTTAGTTCCAGCAAGGGACGCAGCGCGAATCGTGGCTGAACCGAGCGGGAAGGCAGTTGATACTCTGATGACGCCTATGTCATTGTCGTGGTTCCTGGGGTTGTACTGAGAGTGGCGGAAGAGCTGGGCCACATTGTGTTGTCTCCCCCCACTGCTTATGTTGGGCGAACCGACGCGTACACGATATCTGTTTGCAGCGGCGTTAACACTATAAACAAGTGTACAAGTGTAAATTAAAAATTTATAACACCCCCGACAAGTGAAGGTTACAGTCACTAGAAAAGAGCTGATAACTTTCAAACGGCTGAACTGATTTTCTTGGATTACAGCTAAGAACACTCACGATCAAGCCACTTTTCAAACAAAAAAACTAAATTAAAATCGGTTCATTAGTTTAGGAGCTGCGATGCCACAGACAGATACACACGTCAAACTTATAACACCTCTCTTTTTGAATCGAGGGTTAAAAATTTATGATTAAATAAATACTGTTAATCCGTTTCAATATATTTTTTAATCTTTAATCATGTCAAGGTTGGTGTAATTGTTTTGGTAACTTTTAATATTCTATAAACAACTAATATTTAATGAGACGAGTAAATAAATAAATTCCACAGGTGTTTAAATTTTTCATTGCATTCGGGCAAAACCTCTGGGCACAGTTTTAAAATATTGATTTAGCAGCCTTTGCCCGGGCATTGTCAATATTTACGATTTTGTTGTACTTACAGGTCTTAGATACATAACACTAGCTAAGGTCCTCGTTTGCGTGAATGAAAGTTTAACAAATATCCCGTGGGGACTCTTTGTTTTCTTTTTCTTGGGACAAAACTATCTCTGGAATACGAACTTGTTCTTATTAGGTACTCCGTGTCTTTGATCAAAATCGGTGAGAAATATTGTCTCCAGCACTGACGAGCTTTACATGCTCTTCGACCCACAGCTACAGGGGTGTAAATCCACGAACTTTCAAAGTCTGGACTTCTACTGAAGATTTTCTGACACAAAAACCTAAGAACTTTTAGCTTGACTCGGCTCTCAAACCCGAGACCATGCGCCCAACATGGTTGTATACAGTTAAAAATATAAAGCTGCCTTACGGCCAACAATGAGCAGCTGAGAGTATGGCCCTGTTGTTTATGATGGTAGAGCCGCATTGGTGCCGGAAGTGAACACCGTTTGTTGTGATCTGAAGGGACGCTGCGAACGGGTATGAGTTGATACTGGCCACTGATCCTCCAATAATCCTCTCGTGTTGCCGCGGGAGCGCTGAAATAGTACACCATTTAGGGGTTACAGATCTGACGCCGAAAATGGAACTGGACCGGACATACACTGCCTAGAGCACCCGACTAATAGGTACATGACTCTCAGACGAGGCCAAAGAAAGAGTAGATGACCAAGCCAAATTGGCAGCAGTATACTATTCTAGATGAGACCAAAAAGATCGACTGCACTCTGCCCCGACGGGGATGATGAAGGGGCTATAAGAATACTGATTTTTAGCAAAAATGTGAGAAGGACAGATTTTATTCATTGTCGTGTACCGAAAGAGACGTGGCAATGAATAATGATGCAAGTTGGTCAAAAAATCGAATTGTATCGCTTTCATTTAAACTATGAGAAAAAAAGCAAAATTTCTGCGTAAAATACGTATTGTTTGTCTACTAATATTTTCAGGTTTCCGGATCAAAATTTTTGGAATAGTTTTCGCGTTTTTTTCTATCGAGAATTTTAATGCAGGCACGTTCTATGCACCTTCTCTTTCGTATTGAACAAATATACTATAATACTTACAAGCAACACTAGCAAGGCAGATACCCAGTACAACAGCGATTGTCTTCATGGTCCTACTTCAAGTATACATTTTGGCGCATATTAATTTTATTTATACTAATTAATGAACTATTTTATCAATAATGATTAGATAAGTGGGCCTTAGTTAACCAAATGACTTACTTGGACTTAGCGTAGGCGGTTTTATCGTTTTAGATATAGATAGCTGATGCACATGACTTCGCCTTCGTGTATTTAGATTTTTAAAATTCCGTGGGGATTCTTTGATCTTACGGAATGTAACCTATGTCACTCTTCAGATCTTTAACTATATCCATGCAAAAAATTACGCAAATCGGACGTTATTGAAGGACAAACCAACAATCAACCATCTAACGAACCAACACATTTTCCCATTTATAATACGTGTAGTGATGGGTTTTTGCCATTATCACAATAGTATTTACATGCATTAGGAAGGTTTGAGCCAATGTCAAAACATTGAACATGGACTAAGAAGTAGGAACAGCATAGGCTTGACGCAATGTACCTACTTAATGCAGGGATGAATCATTACAAATCCTATAGGGTACTTCCCGTTGACCTAGAATCATGAAATTTGTCAGGTAGGTAGGTTTAATAGTACAAGTAAAGGAAAAAATCCGAAAAACGTGAATTTGTGGTTACATTACAAAAAAAAATAATGTGTTTCAATTTTCAAAGTAAGATAACTATAACGAAGTGGGGTATCATATTATTATGAAAGGGCTTTACCTGTACATTCTACAGATAATTTTTTTGCATAATAGTTTTTGATTTATTGTGCAAAAATATCCGAGTACGGAACCCTCGGTGCGTGAGTTTGACTCGCACTTGGCTGGTTTTTTTATCTTATAAGCATACTAAGGAAAACTACAAACTGGACTGGAGGAACAATGTTCAATTTGTTATCGTCATCATCATCATCTCAACTCACCAGTCATCACGTCAGCCAAGTGCAGATTGGCAGACTTCTTTGAAGACATTATGGAGAACTCTCAGGTATGCTGGTTTCCTCACGATGCTTTCCTTCACTTCTAAAGCAATTGATATTCCTTAAAATTTAAAAATCACATAACTCCAAAAAGTTATATGTGCGTGCCTGGGATCGAACCCTGGACCATTTGCTCATTTGTCCAGACAACCCGAATACGTGGCTGACGTCTTTTGAGTCACATTACATGATTCACAGAACAGTGAACATGTTAACAGGCTTATAGAAAATTGGATAAAAAAATCCCATACGCTCGACTTACATGGGCATAACTTAATTCCGGTTGGCTGAAAGCTTTGGGATTCGTGCCACTTACATCGCAAATTGAGTCGTTTTTAGCTCCGTTGACTGCTTTTGCCCCTAATACCGAAAATCATTCCATTGTTTCTTATATCCAGATAATGTTCGGAGAGATTTTGAGGAAAATTGGATTTGTATCCCGATTTTCAATTTCGCTTTGAAACCCTCTAGATGTCTTTTGTGTCCGAGGGCTTGGGGAAAGTCATGTCGTTCGAGTTGCATTTGCGCATCGTTAATTTCAATCTGTTGAAACTTTATACAATTGTTGTTGGTACTTGCGGAGGTAATGCGGGACTTCTCGGTTTGACTGGAAGGGCCAAGCAGGGGTAAGGGCCTCGAGGCATGGCTTATTTACCCGGGTTAGGCGCAGGGCAACTTTGTACCCTGGTGGCGATCTTTTAGCCGGGATTTCACCGGCTAGGGCAGGTTTTTTCAAGATACTATCAAAGTACTTTAAATAGGTGGCTCGTACGGCATAAGTTGTAAAACGGAAAGAGGCAAGCGCATGCCGGCCATTGGCTATTAGTCGTATAATAAGTTTGTTCATCGACGTAATTTCCGGTCTATTGAGTATCGACAGCGTTCCTGAATCATGTCACGTTGATCACAAATCGAGTTAGGGCTGCCAACTTTTCTAAGAAGTAATAAAAATAAAGTAAGTAATCTGATTTCAGATAGAGTATATGAAGAGGTACAGACTTACAAAAAGAATGGTTCTTTCAAACTTTGAGAATTTTTTGTACTTTTTGCGTATTGAATAATTCAGGGTTGTTTTAAATAATTAATCTATGACCAGATATCCTAAGTTTAATAAATAGATTTAGAAAATCAGTTTTATTGTGGCACTCGTGAACCTGTTTACTAAAAATTGTTATCCATACTAGGTAATATAATAAATGCGCAAGTCTTGCTGCCTGTCTTGCTTTTTCAGGTACAGGATACAGAGGTCTCTGTATCCTTCAAAAGCTATGCAGATAAAGTCCCAAAGATCATCTAACACATTTGCATTGAATTAAAACACAATACTCTATTTTAGAGTTTCGTTGGCAGCCCTAAATCAGGCGGTCTTGCACGTTTCGACTACTAATGAACTCATTCCTGTTTCCACACATGGAATTTATATGAATAATGAGAGTCTAATGAGTTTTTAATTCCACTTTGTGGACATTTATCACTGAATATACGTTTTGCAAATGTAGGGAATCATTGCCGAGTTTCCTTTTCAGTCTCCGTTTTTCTCTCCGCTTCTTACCTTCAACCTACCTACTTTAAAATCAAAAGTAAATAGACATGTTCTAGGCAAGCGCACTTCAACCTAGACCTCATCATTGGTTTTTGCTATGCCCGCGACTTTGTCCGCGTGGACTACACAAATTTCAAACCCTTACAAACTTAGGGGTTGAATTTTCAAAAATCTTTTCTTTCTCTTTCGGATGTCTACGTCATAATAGCTATCTGCATGCCCAGCCCGATCCGTCTAGTAGTTTGAGATGTGCGTTGATAGATCAGTCAGCCCGCTTTTCCTTTTTAACCCCCGATCCAAAAAAAGGGGTGTTATAAGTTTGACGTGTGTATCTGTCTGTGACATCGTAGCTCCTAAAATGATGAACCGATTTCAATTTTATTTGTTTTTGTTTGAAAAGTGGCTTGATCGAGAGTGTTCTTAGCTATAATTCAAGAAAATCGGTTCAGCCTGTACTGTAACCGTCACTTATCGGGGGTGTTATAAATTTTTAATTTACACTTGTATATATTGCTTTTTTCGTCAAGCGCCAGCCTATTTTCATCAACATCTATCAAATCAATCGTCACAGTAGTAAATTAAACTATACCTACCTTAAAAATGTCACTACTAGAACTCTTTGTTTCAGCGAGTGAAAGTGAGCTAGACGGCCTATTGTTTTGTCATTCACTTTCTATCTAGACCAGTCCACTATCGTCTAACTGCCTATCAATGTAGTGCGATTGAAAGCTCACGACTAGGTATTAGGACAGATTAGCAGTGATGTGATTAGGTACACTGAGCAACAACACATACAGAAAAGTCTTTCCTGATTTAACTGTATAGGCTTGGACTTGACTGCAATCATCCATACTTCCATACATTGTTCCATACTTAATATTATAAATGCGAAAGTGTGTCTGTCTGTCTGTCTGCCTATCTATCTGTCTGTCTGTCTGCTACCTTTTCACGGCCCAACAGTTTAACCGATTCTGACAAAATTTGGTACAGGTTTAGCTTATATCCCGGGGACGGACATAGTCTACTTTTTATCCCGTAAAATCAAAGAGTTCCCCCGGGATTCCCAAAAACCCATCCGCGTACCCGATTTGTATGAAATTTGGTACTGGGGTAGCTTGCGTCCCTGTAATTGACATAGGCAACTTTTTATCCCGGAAAATCAAACAGTCCCCGCGGGATCTTAAAAAACCTAAATCCACGCGGACGAAGTCTCGGGCATCCTCTAGTACTATATAATTTCTTAGCTGACTTATATATGAACAAATCGCAGAAACCGTCTCAGAGAAATGCGTAAGTGAAGCCATTTGCCCAGCGCTTTAGAGCTTTTGGAGTTAGGATTTTACTCATATCATGATTTCATTGTCAGTCGACTCCTTGGGGACCTCATGATGATTTGTAGTCCGATAGTAAAACGGATGGATTTTGGTCGTACTGGTGATTGTTGTTTATTTTTAGAGTTCCGTATCCGAAGGATGCCAACGGGAGCCATTGGATCATTGTGCTTGAAGACTCATCGGCGACCAAGCGCTGGTCAATTCTAAGTTCAAAATTTTGAACACCGGCGCCAGGTTGCTTATGTTGCAACTTGCAAGTGGTGGCGTGCACCTCATAGAAGCGTAATTGCATTGCTTACCCAATTTAAAATAGCTCAATGCTAATTTTTCATCACAACTTAGTGATTACTAACAACCTAACTAAAAGCAACAGTTGATAAATTCAAATTCAATTTTGATATAATGCGGAATTTTGATATAAAAGATTATACCCATTTCCACAAATGACTTTTGGACCTTCCTGAGGCGGAGTGTAGGAGTCGCAAGCCTGTTACGGTATCTGTTAAGTTACATAATTTAGTAAATTAACAAACTGTTGCTTACCCTAGCTTCAAATCTGTGCACGCCACTGGTTGCAAGGTATTTTACAGGATATATTTCCGAGAATTTGCTAAGGACCTATTCAGCCTAGTTCCCTCTTGCCATTTTACTATTGAACCGCGAGAAAAAAACTTAAACTGATGAAACGTGAAAGAGGCCTTAGATACCGTCGATTCAAGCCTGTCAACAATCAATACAGATAACCGTCTAAGCCTGTCTAAGCCGACTCCTGTCTCTAAATCCATCTAAATCGTTTCAGCGAAACTTCGGTTGACATACTCGTATTATTTGTGTTTAGATTTAGAAAGCTCACTTTACTGACGGCTTATGGCAACTGTTTAACTTTTAGTTAACTATTTATTTTGAAACTAAATAAACTAGGAGTTTTGTTATTTGCTTTACCTACTAAAGTTATTGTAATGTGTACCATATCTTTAATTTTTTTTTTAAAGAATATTAGCCATGATAATCATGACTAATACTTAATACTATATCTACTTACACGCTTAGTATTAAAATGACCTAATTCAAAATTAGTCTTAAATAAAAGCCTAACTAAGATCTGTTTTATATACAATACGCAGTCGTGGTCTCGGTTTCTGGTTGGTCTAACATCTTGTGACATATTTTTAACCCCCGACCCAAAAAGACGGGTGTTATAAGTTTGACGTGTGTACCTGTGCATCTCTCTGTGGCATCGTAGTTTCTAAACTAATGAACCGATTTTAATTTAATTTTTTTTGTTTGAAAGGTTGCTTGATCGAGAGTGTTCTTAGCTATAATCCAAGAAAATCGGTTCAGCCGTTTGAAAGTCATCAGCTCTTTTCTAGTTACTGTAACCTTCACTTGTCGGGGGTGTTATAAATGTTTAATTTACACTTGTATATCCAAATAAACAGCGAAGTCCTAATTGCAAAACGTTTTTTTAATTCAGTCACTATTTATGTGCAAAAAATTACGCCGATCCATTGCTCCATTCCGGCATGATTGAAGGATAAACCAATAAACCAACAAACAAGCACACTTTCGCATTTATGACGGATAGTGATTCTACATCTATAGCACTAACAACTGGTGAAATCGCGTTGTCTCATTACAATAGACCCGATGTGAAACCATACAGCATGGGAACTGATAGCCATTGAAACACCAAAAGATTTCACACTCGGCGCTCATTAACGCGGTCTACACACTACACAGTAGCTTCCCACGGCGATATGGAGGTTTGCTAGAATAGAGATGGCGTGTTACATTCATATTACGTAGACTGCAAGAGATCAATGGACTCTTATAAACGTAGAACTTTTAGAACTTCTGTAACTAAACACATTTTTAGGATTCCGTACCTCAAAAGGAAAAACGGAACCCTTATAGGATCACTTTGTTGACTGTCTGTCTGTCTATCTGTACGTCCGTCCGTCCGTCTACGGTACTTCCCGTTGACCTAGAATCATGAAATTTGGCGGGTAGGTAGGTCTGTCTTATAGCACAAGTACAGGAATAAATCTGAAAACCGCGAATTTGTGGTTACAACATTAAAAAAAAATTAAAATGTGCTTTAGTTTTCAAAGTAAGATAACTATACCAAGTGGGCTATCATATAAAAGGGCTTTACCTGAACATTCTAAAACAGATTTTTATTTATTTTTGTGCATAATAGTTTTTGATTTATCGTGCAAAATGTTGAAAAAATACCCGAGTACGGAACCCTCAGTACGCAAGTCTGACTTGCACTTTGCTGGTTTTTTTTATTGAGTCATAGACGTAGTAGGTACGTAGTATTAGTAGTGTAAGTAGTGTTATGACTTTACTACTATAATATTGTAAGGCACACTTTTTGATATAATGCGACAAACAAAAGAAATATTTATTACAATAACCTACATTATAACAAGAAATATTTTTCTGGAAAAATCGAGGTAAACTTATGCGTACAGAACGATCATAAAATTACAACGCCTGAAACTCTGAGAACTTTTTCAGGATAAATGTTCACGTAAAAATGTTCTGTTTATCTATAACAAAAAAATAACATCATGAGAAAACAACTTTCCATTTATTAAAGTGCTTATTGTAGACTTTTGGGATTACAGTTTGCATTTACTATAGAATAATGACCGAGTCGGGAAAATGAAATGAATTTTTTCCTCTTGTTTTGTTTCTTGTTGCAATTAAATTATCTTGTATAGGTAAGTCTATTAATAAATTGGAAAGATTATTTTTTAGACTTGACTATGTTATAATAATTATTATTATTTATTTATCAATATAACTCTTATAGATATTTACATAAGTTATTGTCGACTTGTATGGGCGCTGCACATTCCTCTATATGATATATGTTATGTATGACATAATGAAATGGCTGTGAACAAGCGTATATTAAAAATTTATAATATCCCCGACAAGTGAACATTACAGTAACCAGAAAAGAGCTGATAACTTTCAAACAGCTGAACCGATTATCTTGGATTTTAGCTAAGAACACTCTCGATCAAGCCACCTTTCAAACAAAACAAACTAAATTAAAATCGGTTCATTAGTTTAGGAGATACGATGCCACAAACAGATACACAGATACACTCGTCAAAATACCTAACACCCCTCTTTTTGGGTCGGGGATTAAAAAGTAATAAGTGGACCGAGAGACACATATTCGCTATTTTTTACTATTATCATGGATTTTCTAATGAGCAAATATTTTAAATTGCGACGTCTCTACCATGACTGTAGTCAAGCGTAAACAATACCTGTCTGAATTAAAAGAAACGTTGATAATAGAGAATTTTATACGACTTCTTTTATTGGATTCACTGAGCATTTTCTAACTACGCAAGATATATTTACAGAGAAAATGTCTCTCTTATAATTTTCGCTAAATCTTTTTCTTAAGAGGGCTCTCTCCGTCACTCGTTTCATACAATCGTAGTTTCAATTTCATTTGAATATTAAGCAACCAAAGTCCATGAAATTTTGCAGATATATTCTAGAAACTAATATCTATGTCTGTGGTTTTCCAGATTTCTGTTAAAATATTCGGTTTCAAAGTTATGCGGTCTTAAAAATTTTCATACAAATCTTTGAGCCCCTGTAATTTTAAAACTACATATTTTTAGAAAAATCTAAAACACCACAGACACAGATATTAGTTTCTAGAATATGTCTGCAAAATTTCATGGACTTTGGTTGCTTGATATTCAAATGAAATTGGAACTACGATTGTATGAAACGAGTGACGGAGAGAGCCCTGTTAAAAAGTCATGAAATATGTTGTGTGAAAGACAACTCACTATGATCGCACATTACGTGAAGCGCCCGCGCCGTACGCGCTGCAACTCACGCCTTTTTCGTTATTTATAACTAGCTGATGCCCGCAGCTTCGCCCGCGTGGATTTAGGTTTTTAAAATCCTCCGTAACAGCCCATCCCTGGGATGCAATTTATTTCTGTACCACCTAAAAATATTTAAACGGATCATTTAAAAATCCCGAGGGATCACGTCGAGGGTTTAGGAATGCAATCCCTTACAGCATCAGGGTTGAGAAGTTGGGACCTCGAGGTCAACAACAAAGTGTTTACTTGGTACAGATATCTTCAATATCAATTTATAACCGACAGTTTCTAAATCCCATCAGCTTTGGTGGTCAGGTCCCCTGCAGCATCAGGATTGAGGAGTTGGAATCCAAATTTTTTATGGAACAATGTCGCAAACGGCAATTGCCTAATGTGCGATCAATACTAGCTTTTGATTTCAATAAGTGAGCCGTGATTTTTGTGCTCGAGTAACTCAAAACCATTCTCCACAGGAAAATGTTTTTTCTCGAGAAAAGATTTAAGATTTCTTAGCCGTACATCTTTATTTGAAATGTTATATTAATGAATGTAAATGATGGTACATGTATAAAGAACCCATTTAGCTAAGTACGTGGAATAATAATAATCGTATAAGACTTTTTAAGCCATATTTTTTCAGGCTTCAGTAAATTATCTGATGTTTTTATGGTACTTACAAGTTTTTACGGTGAAAATCATAGAAGTATGAATCAATTTTGGCGGGATTTTCATCATTACCATCAATAGAAAGAGGACTTTGGAAGTTGTGTTATCAAGGTTAGGTAATGTTAATCGTGGTTGGACGAAGTTCAGAAATTGCCGGACAGCTCTTGAAGTTCCGGTGAAAAGTACAAGAGAACTTCACTCGCAGCACTGCAGTCCCGTCGACTAAGTCGAAATATACCTATTAATCTTGGTAAGGACCCGTTATTTACACTAAGTATATACTTAATTCGCTAGTATTTTCAATTATTTACTAGGCATTCGTATTATATGCTAATATTATAAATGCGAAAGTGTGTATGTCTGTCTGTTATCATTTTATGGCTCAACCGGAAATGGCAAATCTTGATATGTAATAGCTCACATCTTGGAGATGATATGGATACTTTTTGTTCTGGGAAATGTTCTTACGGGGTTTTTAAAACCTAAATCCACGCAGATGAAATCGTGGATAGGAATTAGGATATACCTCTTATCTTAATTCCTATTTCTTCATCATCAACGACCCATCGCCGGCTCACTACTGAACATGGGCCTCCTCTCATAATGAGAAGGGTTTGACGCCACAACCACCACGCTGGCCAAGTGCGGTTTGGCAGATTTCACACACCTTTGAGAATAATATAGAGAACTCTCAGGCATGCAGGTTTCCTCACGATGTTTTCAGCAAGAGAAACGCACAAAACTCCGTAATGTAAGAGGTGCGTGCCCGGTATCGAACCCCCGACTCCCCGAATAGGAGACCGACGTCTTAACCACTGGGTTATCACTGCTTCATTCCTATTTACCGATAGGTATCTGCATAGGTTTGCTTCCATTGTGCTATTGACGGACAACGGTGACCATTGTCATGGAACCGTGACTGACAGTCATACTCCGATGACAATCGAGGCTCTAACCCACTTAGGTATATTAGCAGATGTTCTAAAAGGATAAGCTGATTCATCAATGCTTGCGTTTAATCACTAGGCTAATAGCTCTAACTGCATAGAGGCAACAAGATGAAATCAAGAAACTAAAACCCGATTATGTAACTACTTATACTACTAAGGGCACTATTTCACTAGAACCCTGACACCAGAAAACGTTTTTATCTTAAGAAAGTGTCTTAAGTTTTAATAAAACTTTTTGTACTGAAATTTCGAAGATTTTTAATCCGAAAACCGTTAATTTGTGGTTACCTATCTTCCAAAAAAATTTAAAAAGTATTATTTCTTGTGTGATGGTAAGTACCTACGGAACCTTGCGTCTGCGAGCTCGACTCGCACTTGACCGATTCACATCACTATTCTCAAATATCAAAACGGCCTTCGTAACGTGCCTCAGGAGTAGTATTTTTTACTAGCGCTTGGCTGCAATCAGTCTTTTTAACCCCCGACCCAAAAAGAGGGGTGTTATAAGTTTGACGTGTGTATCTGTGTATCTGTCTGTGGCATCGTAGAGCCTAAACGAATGAACCGATTTTAATTTAGTTTGTTTTTGTTTGAAAGGTGGCTTGATCGAGAGTGTTCTTAGCTATAATCCAAAAAAATTGGTTCAGCCGTTTAAAAGTTATCAGCTCTTTTCTAGCTACTGTAACCTTCACTTGTCGGGGGTGTTATAATTTTTTAATTTACACTTGTAGTTGTTAGCAAAGACTCACTCCACTCTGGGGTCTCCGGCCGGCGCTAGAGTGTCATTGCTCTTGATAGAGTAGTGTTCCGTATATAAACAAGTCGTTGATTTATATCTGTGGATTACCGTCTATCAATGTATCGCATGTTGCACGCGATACGTGTGCTACTCTGTGATTTTACTTTCTTAGACATTGACCTTGTTACTCTTTAAAAGGCACTAAATATTTACGACAGTATGAAAAGGCTTTTATATAACCAGTAATAATATAATTGCCTAGCTTCTTTATTAGCCTTTATTTATCCACTAGCTGATGCCCGTGACTTCGTCCGCGTGTATTTAGATTTTCAAAAATCCCTTGGGAACTCTTTGACTGTCGATAAAAAGTAGCCTATATCATTCTTCAAGTCTTCTACTATATCCTGGATGTAAAAAAACATATCAATTCGTTGGTTCGTTGCAACGTGATTGAAGGAACAAACCAAAAATCCAACAAACACACACTCGCATTTATACTATGGGTGATAGTGATTGTTGGGCAATAGGCACGGCATAGAAATATTTCTGGTTTTCTGGGGCAATTTAGCCCTCATCATGCGCAAGCCATTCTTCTCGATGTTGGGCGAGCCTCCTCCAAGTTTTTCCCTTGGTGATGTCGTCAGACCAACAACTTGTCTTCCAACGTTTCTTTTGCCAGTAAGTGTTTTCCATCCAGTGGCAAACGGGTCCATCGGTCATCAGACTTAGTTTCTTCTAAACAACAGCATGGCACGCTTCATTGCTCTTTCTGCCACTTGCAGTTAGGATGTTATTTGTTTTGCTAGTAACGATTTGACATCAGTTGAACCGCTTGCTAGTTTACTCGCTATTTATAAGTATTTGAACAAGTGTAAATTAAAAATGTATAACACTCCCCACAAGTGAAGGTTACAGTTACAACTAGAAAAGAGCTGATAACTTTCAAACGGCTGAACCGATTTTCTTGGATTATAGCTAAGAACACTCTCGATCAAGCCACCTTTCAAACAAAAAAAACTAAGTTAAAATCGGTTAATTAGTTTAGGAGCTACGATCCCACAGACAGATACACAGATACACACGGTAAACTTATAACACCTCTCTTTTGGGGTCGGGGGTTAATAAAAAAGAAGGCCATAAAGGCTTGGATGCCCGCAAGATGATGACGATAAAATTTTGCAAGAGTAATATCATAGCCCTTAAAAAGCTTATGACTTCAAAGAACTTTAACAATTTGCAACTCAATTACGTATTAAAATTGTTTTAATTTCTAACAACTTTGAAACAGAGACGCGATGCTGAAAGAGATAAGAATTCATTATTAAACACCTCGAAACTTTGCTTGTTAAAACACAATGCGTAAAACGTAATACATTCATACAAGTTACAATAAAATTATTGTAAACTTGAGAAGCGATAACTTTACGGCGTTATTATAATATTCATGGTTTACACTTTGCACACACCGAAACAAGTCGAATATAGATATACAGTGTGTTTTAGAGTTCCGTACCTCAAAAGGAAAAACGGAACCCTTATAGGATCACTTTGCTGTCTGTCTGTCTGTATGTTCATCCGTCCGTTCGTCGTGTCTGTCAAGAAAACCTATAGGGTACTTCCCGTTGACCTAGAATCATGAAATTTGGGAGGTAGGTAGGTATTATAGCACAAGTAAAGAAATAAATCCGAAAACCGTGAATTTGTGATTAAAATTAAAAATGTGTTTAATTTTTCAAAGTAAGACAACTATACCAAGTCGGGTATCGTATGAAAGGGTCTTTGCCTGTATATTCTTAAATAGATTTTTATTTATTTTTATGCATAATAGTTTTTGATTTATCGACAAAAAAAAAATACTCAAGTACGGAACCCTCGGTGCGTGAGTCCGACTCGCACATTGCCGGTTTTTATATTTAACTGGGACAGTATGGGGAAATCCAAAACCATAGGAGGTACGGGGTGTCTTAGGAAATTTCAGGTCTTTGTGTGTGAAAACAATTTTGGCATAGTCAATTTTTCGGTCAAGCGTGGGTTGTCCATAAAAAGCAATGAAATTGACTAAAACTTTTTTTAACGCCGATCGACTCAATTTCATGTAAGGAGGATCATTGTAACATGGTTTCCTTCAGTCAAAACAAGTGATAATAATTAATGACTTAAAACGCACATAGCTCCGAAAAGTTACAGGTGCATGCCCGAAATGGGATCCTAGCTGGACGCCCCAAATAGCAGACCGAAGTCTTGAACACTATTCTATCACCGCGCGGTGCTATTCAATACAAATGATCTATACTTACTAACTAATAAATAAAATTGAAGTGTCTGTCTGTTTGAACGGGCTAATCTTTGGAATGGCTAAACTTATTTTGACGGGACTTTCACAGACAAGTAGAGGATTAACCAAGGAGTAACATAGGCTACTTTTTTAACCGACTTTGAAAAAAAATGGAGGAGTTGTGTTTTTCTACCTATGTACACTGATATCTCCGAGATATGAACCGATTTGCGTAATTTTTTTTTAATCGATAAAGTAACTATTCGACATTTTTCCATAAAAAATTTAGATTCCAACTCCTCAATCCAGATTCTGTAGGGGATCTGACCAATCCACGCGGGCGAATCTGTGGACATCATCTAGTATTAAATAATATTGTGATAGTGCAATGCTTTAAAATCCCTTCACTGCATACACTTACTTTATTTAAGTTGTCGTAACAAAAGACCTGCATATTATGTAGGACGGTGATGCAAGCCGGACGCAATTGTCCACTCGAGGTTCCGGGTTCGACTCCGGTGCATTGTGCTTGATTGATGAGCATCTGTATAGCAATTTGTTTTTTATTCAGAGAAATAAACGAACCACTGTTACGACTTGTGTACTTATGTCAAATTCAAATCATTTATTCAAATTGGGTACAATGGTACCCTATTTGAAAATTCGGGTAAAAAATGTTTTACCCGACTGCGGCAAAGCCAGAAGGAAAGGTTATAATTGTAGCAGTCTATGTATGTATGTGTGTATGTTTGTATCCAGATTCTGTGTGTTGCACCGTAGCGCCTAAACTTTTATTTTTTTTGATTTTGCCGAGCCGGGCCGATTTCGATGAATTAGGTGTCTGTCAATCGATTCGTCGTAAAGGTCCAGGTGACATAGGCTACATTTTATACGAAAAAACATACATACCCACATGCATACATACATACATAGACTGCTAAAATCATAACCCTTCCATTTGGTTTACCGCAGTCGGGTAAAAAATTGACCTAACTAATTAATTACCTAATTTTTTTTAATATTGTATCGAGTGGGGTCTCAAATGAAAGAGGAAAAAATCCTGAGTTCATAAATATAAATGTATTTCAACATTAAAATATACCAAGCGACAGAAAAACAATTTTACTATAATATTTCAGCGTTTAATAAGACGATCGCAGTCGGGTTTTAGTTTTCAACTTTATCTTGTTGCATTTTACACGTTTTGACCGTTGGAACTTGTTATATCACACTAGTCCTGATTAAGTAGTTAATAACCAAGTTTTACTATGACTAAAAAAATCGCAATAGGTACTTGGCCCGCATTTTCACTTGCTCATTTTCATTTATGGGATTAATTTCGCTACTACCGTACTATAAAAGCTAATCAATATAATTATATTATACGAACAGTTTACGACATTAAACGCTATAAAACGATGCTATAATCCTTTAATTAATTTATGACCGCACTGCACGCAGAAGCAAACGATATTTTATGATAGAGCCATTAACAGCCATCCCTAGTTTACACACTGAACCAATGTATTCTGAGACTGAACACAATTATTGAAGAAGCTGGCGAACAAAACGGTGTATTTACACTTCAGATGAAAATACTTATATACTTACCTTTTTTTTTTTTGGAACCGTCTTTGGTCGCTTAATACAATTCGAAACTCATTTTTCGGCCTAAAATTGAGCTACAAAGTGTGCTAACTTTAACTCTTCACTTTAGATACGTATGTAACACATCTACTTCTTTTACAGGGCCCGCCTGCCCGTTACGTCACAAAAAAAATTAAAATATGGCCATGAACAACTGATTACTATTTTCAACTTTCAACGTACGATTAATGTACCAAGTAGGGTATCATTATGAAAGGGATTTACCTGTACATTCAAAATTCCAAAGATTTTTTAGCAATATTAAAAAGAAAAAGATGCAGACATTGCAGATATACTTTTAATTTAGAGAAAAACAAAAATCGACGCCAATATCATTGTTAGTTGTATAATGTAATAATGTAAGTACATTCAACCCAAAATACATTAACTTATTAACTCTAGTTACTTTTGTTCTCAGTATTAAGTTACGAAGCCTCGGACTGTGTAATCTCATTATCTATTACACTCGGACTCTTACGGCGAACCTCCTTAGGCTTAATCTAGTTGTTTGTGCAAGGGAATTGCTATTTGATATTCAATTAATGTGATTGTATTCAAACATGCTATAATATGCGGTGGTGTGCTGTTCATAGATAGAGGCATAAAAGCACTGCTTACCCAAGTTGAAATAACGCGAAATTTGCTGAGCATATAGCTGATTTTTCATCATGGCAGTCAGTAACACCTTAGTAATGCCTCTCATAATCTAACCCTGTGCACGCCACTGGCTATGGTATACTGTATAGTTTTAAAACTACTTCGTTTAAGTTAATGAACTTAAGGGGCAATAATCGAAAAACTGACTATAATATTTTTATTTATTAACTGACTACTCTATAGTTACTCAAATTACTCCTAAAACCCTCAAAACTCGATAAACTCTACTTTATTTGGTAATTTCAATTAATTTCTTACACAACCCCATTTTGGCTTGCAGTCTTGAGGCAGTAGATATTTGGCTCTGTTAGTTTCTATTACTAATTCTAAACTTGAGTTAATTTTAGTCCTGCTATCATATTTCCATAAAACTCGAATTTCGTGAATGCCAAGCAAAAAGGTGAGAAGGATTGAAATATTCATTGGTAATATACCTACCGAGATAAGAGTCTTGATAGGGAAATTATATTCGGAAGGTAGGGGGTTCGATACCGGGCACGCACCTCTAACTTTCTGGAGTTAGGTATTTGCGTTTTAAGCAATTAAATTACGAGTACATCACTTGCTTTAACGGTGAAGGCAAATATCGTGAGGAAACCCGCGTGTCTGAGAGTTGTCCATAACGTTCTCAAAGGCGTCTATGAAGTCTATATACAAACAGGTCAAAAACGTAACCCTCCTTTTGGGTTTTGCCGCAGTCGGGTAAAAACCTAAATCTACGCTAGCTAAGTGGCGGGAAGCTAGTCATTTACACATTAAAAACTTAGGTATTTGTACCTACAGCTAAGTATAGACCTTATAGGTGACCTTATAAATGTAGGTAGATCGCATAGCTATGGTTGAAAATAGCATGCGCTTTAAATAGGAAAAGTTAGCTCATTAAGCCTGCGAGTGCAACCATTTCATGTTAAACGAACCGGTGTACATACTTACGTATGTAGAACTTAATACGGTAAAAGTTAAAATCGTGGATGGTAATCTATGAACATACATAAAAGGAAAAGCTGACTAACTGACTGATAGACTATAAACGCACAGCTCAAACCACTGGACGGATCGGGCTGAGAGGCATGCAGACATCGATGCATGCAGATAGCATGAATCGCATAGCATAGCATATATTATGAATGAAATCGCGGGCATCAGCTAGTACAATATAGTATAAAGACTTGTTCCGACTAACTGATCTAGTTGTATAAACGCACAACTTGGAAACTTTAAATTTTTGGCAGTATGGTTCCTTTTATTATAGTAGAGGGAATTTTTCCAGCTAATCTCATAAAAATTGGTTTTTATTATTCCGGTCTAAAATGAAGAAGTACGATTTATGTCATCAGAATTCTGTCATCATAATAAATTCATAATGTGAGAGAGAGTCCTTGAAACACAAGCGAATTATTTTCATTGTTTCAGCAAAAGTACAAAAATAATTTACACCAACGCCTATTACAACAACGGCTTATAAAATCAGTAAGAAAATTGCTTACAGAGTGAGTGACACCTAAAAAGGGCTGAATTAGCTCTTTGACAGGTAATCTAACTTAGGCAGCCTAGTTTGGCAGTTGTTTATCACTTTAGGGAACGAATGGAAAGATCGGATAATCGTTATACTCAGGCCACAATAAGGTTAACATCAATGTTCAACAACGCCATAATTCCGCCGATAATCTACGTTTTATACTGAGGGGGCCACACTTGAACGGTTAACGTTCAATTGCAATTGAATTGAGCTTAAAATCGTCTAACACCAAACGGTATTGTGAATGCCGTTGAAATATTAACGTATTAGGTAGAGGCTACACCTACGGTTAATGGCCATTAACGCGTTTTTCAACGGCGTTTCCCGTTAATGTAGCCGGGATATTAAAAATGGTGCGTAGGTATAACTTGGTGGTTGGATTTTTTGGTGATGATTATGACGTAGATATAATAGCTATCTGCATGCGTTTCCGGCAGGTCCGTCAACTAGTTTGAGCTATGCGTTGATAATAATTTTAATCAGTCAGTCAGTCAGTCACTTTTTTCTTGTACATATTTAGAACACAGTCATACCTATTTGTCTACTCTAAGGAATATGTAGGCTCCCCGTGCGAAGCCGGGGGCGGGTCAACGAGTAAATTCTACAACTACGAAAATTCTGTCCATGAGTAGCTTTTATAAATTACACCCCTCGGGAACAATAAGATTTTATATTACTCATCCCTTCTCGGTGATAAGCTGGGAATTCTTGATGTAGAAAAATTGGTCCATAATAGAATTTACTTGAATGGAATTTTTTATATTTTTGTTTTTTTTATTGTTGTTTTTTTTTGTTTTTTTTTTTATTTACCTATCTATATTCCATTTTGTGTGGCGTGATGCAAAAGATGGCGAGATGAACGTTTGGGTTAAGCAAGGTTGGTAACTAAAAGATTGATACAAAATCTGATTGCAGACTTAATGAGATAATCTTGGAATGGAGTGGAGTCGTAACGTGCAGGTCATAAAGGCATCAAAGCACTGCTTAAACTTGTTGAAACGCTTCTATCTCAACAACCAAGCAATAAAGCTACGTAACTACTAAATAACACAAAGATAAATCCACATAATATATAAAATAATAAATTCTTTCCGCTAGTAGCTCTTGTAAATTACACCGCTCGGGACCAATAACATTTTATATTTCTCATCCCTGCTCGGTGATAAGCTGGGAATTCTTGATGTAGAAAAATTGGTTCATAATGGAATTTACTTGAATGGAATTTTTCATGTTTCTGTTGATCTTTTTCACTTTAGGCGTCGTGATCTAGATGTTAAAAAGATAGTATACCTGCCGATAAGACTTAGAAGAAGTCCTGACAAGAGATATCCAGTTGTGGATGTCTATGGGTAAAAATTACTAAATATTTGTTATTTAAAAAGCACCAAAAAAAATTGCGCTCGCTACGCTGGAGCTTATGTAAAGTTTCTTATAGAATACGAGGAGGTATGCTACTATTCCTATTTTTTGTTTATTACTAAATCCTCTTTCACAAAAAATAGCCTACGAAAAATATCTTGAGAGAGTTTCTCAAGATTGTTATAGAAAATCATTAGCATTCAGGTCTCAAGGGAAAAGTTATCCAATTATATGCCACATAAATTCTTCGACTAATAAAATTCTATCTCGGAGACTGAATAATATTTGCAGTACGACGGCGGAATATTCTGTAGTCAGCATAATTTAACAAAGGTTACATAAAAACATCATAAAAATGATTGATAGAGAAATGTACATTGTACGTGTACATCTAAAGTGATGTTTGATAACCTCACGTACTGGGGTATTTTTATTTAATCTTTCTGCTGATAGTGAATAGCGATAGTCCCGGATTCAATGCCCGGTTGTGTGTTTGGGAAAAATAGGTAAGTAGTTTTTAAAGAACGAAACAAATAAAGAGCGGTGGCCTCTGCTTTCAGAACCAAAACACTAGTTGTCCTACATAAAATAAATTTTAATTTATTTTGTTAGCTATAGATGATGTCCGCGACCTCGTCCAGATTCTTTGATTTTCCGGGATAAAAAGTTGCCTATGTAAAAATTCGGAATGCAAGCTACCTCTGCACCAAATTTCAATCAGTTAAACGGATGGGCCTTTAAGAAACCCGTGGGAACTTTTTGATTTACCAGGATAAAAAGTAGCCTATGTCCTTCCCCAGAATGTAAGCTAACTTTGTACCCGTCAAAATCGGTTCAACTATTGGGCCGTGAAAAGCTAGCCGACAGACAAACAGACAGACAGACCCTCTTTCACATTTATAATACTAAGCAGGGATAAGGATGGTAAGGATAATATTGGTGCCTTCAAAATAAAAGTAAATAGGCACCTTCTCGGCAGGTGCGCTCCATCATAGGCGCATCATCTCCTGTTTGATGTGACTGCAGTCAAGTGTAAGCGTATTAAATATTTAAAGAATTAATAGAAAAAAATAGTATAAATTACTTGAATGCAAGCAAGGCTTAGCAATTGGCATGCGCGAAATTTTTAATTATTCATAAAGTCTGGCCAAGGCCGCCTTACTTTGCATCCGTACATCGTCCTTGGGTATACAAAAATCAAACTGCAGCAAAATTGAAAGAAAATTCGAAATGTACGAATACAGTAATAAATAGTAGTATGGCTTTAGTTCCCTTTGTTCGTCGAAACCTCAAAATTCGTATGGAAGCTGTAAAAGCTTTCTACTTTACAATACAGCCTCCATGTGTGCCTATTTGGCGAATTTAAGCCTCGTCGTGATTTTGTATTCTGAGTGGGCTCACAATGGCGGACTGCAATAAGAGCCTTACCACACTGGATTTTACGAAAGTTAATGTTGAAACTTCACACGCTTGATAAACGCAGCAAGGTTGCCGACTTATCGGTGTTTTACAGGGTAGGCATATTTCTACACGCACGAAACGCGTTGCGTCATCATTCCTTATATTTGTTTGGAATACTCTTCCGAGATCAGTGTTTCCTACGAATTAGGTATAATCCTTCGAAACAAGAGTGATTAGGCACCTTCTAGGCAAACGCGTTCCATCTTAGGCCACATCATCACTTCTCATCAGGTGTGATTGTTGTCAAGCGTGTGCCTTTAGTGAATAAAAAAAATACAGTAACTAAGTTTGAAAACTCATCATTGATCGAAGAATCACTAACGACTAAACGGTGGAAGTTTGAAAACAGATTGAAAATCGCAGAACCGCTAATTAGTAATTACTGGTGCTAAAAGTGTCGAGTGTGTTAAGGCCTTAAGTAGTTTAGGTATCCTTTTACTTTCCACAGTTTACCTAACTAGGAAATCGCAGACAGGCGTTAGTTTCACTGAGCTGTATTTATTGTCTCATTGTCCAAGCGGCTGTATGGTTTTAAAGTAGGTAGGTGAGGTAAGATACTGTACCTACTGGTTCTTTAGAAAACGAGTTGTTTTTACTTGTTACTTACTGATAATAGCCGTTACCAATGATTTATCTGTTAAGAGGGCTCTCTCCATCACTCGTTTCATACAATCATAGTTCCGATTTCATTTGAATATCAAGCAACCAAAGTCCATGAAATTTTGCAGACATATTCTAGAAACTATGTCTGTGGTTTTCCAGATTTCTTTTAAAATATTCGGTTTCAAAGTTACGCGGTCTTAAAAATTTTCATACAAATCTTTGAGCCCCTGTAATTTTAAAACTACATATTTTTAGAAAAATCTAAAACACCACAGACACAGATATTAGTTATTTAACAGGGCTCTCTCCGTCACTCGTTTATTGTATGAAACGAGTGACGGAGAGAGCCCTGTTAAACTTCATTTGTACGGTCGTCGTATCTCTTATACGTTGAAAAAAATCGGTCAAATACGAGTCAGACTCGCTCACGAATGGTTCCGTACCATCGTACAAGATATACTTATCACTATATTTTTTTATCTGTTTTTTATTTGCATGGTGGCCATTTTGAAATTTGTATTATCTGTTGTTATATGGCAATAGAAGTACACACTCTGTGAAACTATTACGGTTCATGAGATAGAGCCCACTGACAGACAGACGGATGGACAGCAGCGATGGATTACTACAGAACTCTAAAAATATGAACTGTGTGTTGTAATTTTATAGTTGTATTTTTAAGTCGGGTTTTTAGTTGAAAACTATTTTTTATGATAAATTATTCGTTTTCTGGCGTTCTAGATTAACATGATTAATAAATTCTCTTTTAGGTAATTTGTTCGATTTTAATTTAAACGAAAACATTTCTAAATAATTTCTGAACTCTGATGTAATTTGTGAATAGTTTATTCAAATTCTTTTGAGTATCAAAGCTTTTAAGAGTACCGCCCAAGGAATCTGAAGGGCCGTGAAATGTAAATTGTATGTGCCTTGTTGCGGGAAATGAGACAAGGCGAGGATAAGGCGGTTTCAGTAATCTCGTGCTCATATTGCCTTCAGAGGCCACAGGAGAATATAATAATCTACATAAACTTAACTTGAAATATCTATATAAAATATCATGTTTACTGTTTATGCAGCGATTTCGAAAACCTAATTTCAATCGCGCGTCGTGTTTAGTATAGTTGACGATATAGGGTTTCCATGCATTAGACATAACCTAGGTATTAGAATCATGCTTAAAATCTTAAAAAATAATTTAAATTCAACGAAGCGTGGATTCGCAATAATAAGGACAATTTTTAGGGTTCTTTGTTCTCTGTCTGTCTGTTGAATCCATCAAGACCCGTTAAGGGAATCAAAACGGTGGGTTCCCAACGAATCACACTCAATCGTGTAACAGAAGGTAACAGTGTGACTCGTTGGGAATCGATTTTTTTCTCCCATCGAGTCACGCTTACAGTAAAGTGTGACGTGACTCGTTGGGAATTCTACAGTTGATCTTATTCGATTTTGTTTTAAATATGCACAAAATAGATCCAGGGGAAATTAGGAGCCAGTGGCTTTAACCGCTATTTGTACAACTTTGCCAAAAAGCCGCCAATAAAATTGAAAGAAATCGATACGAGTGTCTTTTGCGACGATTTTGGGTTCAGATTACGAAAATAATATCCATTTTCAGTTTCAAGTTGGTGGTGATGCTTGATTTTTGCGAAAACGCACGTGGTTGTCATTTCCTAAGTTTTTCTCTTGGTTGAGCCATCAGAATGAATAGTGTCTACACTACTGATTAGCATGGCTACCCTACTCAGTGGGACATTAAGAGCCCGTTACTTAAGAAGGCGATCTTTACTGTAAAAGGCTTATAATTTCTAGCTAGACGAAGCCTGTACCGAGTGCAGTGATTATTTAAGCACATAATGTGCCCACGTTTGTTTTTGCTCACGACTAGTAGCCTTAGTAGGAGTTTCCCATCACGACAACGTTCATAGATTTCGAGTATCTATAATTTCTTTCAATTGACTAAGAAGATTGGCCGCCGCGCCGCGCCGGGCCGTGTGAGGGATATTCGGTTGGGAAGACATGATAATTTGGAGTAAAAATTAATGTTTGGTTGAACTTAGATATTAATTTTAATTCGTATTTTAATATTATTATGTTGTATGGAATTTCAAAGTTCACCTTGAAAATATTGGATTACATATTGAAAACGGTTTGTTTGGATATTTTATTTTTAGTCCTTTTATGCATATTTTTGTTAAATAGGCAAAAGAAAATTATTTTTGTCGAGCCTACTCTGTCGTTGTAGTGGTTCCATACTCGAAATCTATAAATGGTGTCGAGATGTGCTTACTTATACTAAGTCTTTAGTTCGGAACGTGGAAGGACGGTTAAAGAAACGTGTTTTGAAAGTTTGAATTTCCTTGATCTCGATTACGGGGAACTATAAAACAGGCTGTTTTATTTGTCGTGTTTACTATTTACTGATCGCCAGAGTAGAATATTGTAACGCAATAACTGTCAAACTGAAAGCTTAGTGCTTACCAATACCTAGTTCCGTCTTGAGAAAGATCTAGATTCTAGGTTTATGCCTTGCCAAGCTAGAGCCTGGCTGAAATCTGTAGAGCTTATCGACTTTGACTTTACTCAGTCTTAAGTTTCAGTTAAAACGGGACATATTTATGCGAGCTATATTACGTTGTCTCGTTTTAAGTCTGTTTCAAATTCAAAGTACAAAAAAATTCAAAGTACTTTCTACCTCATATCTATATCTCAACCTGAATGTTCTTCCCTACGAAATAAATTCTTTATTCATAAATGCGAAATAATGTCTGTCTGCCTGTTTTTTTAGTACAAAGATACTCTGCATCCCAGAAAATCAAAGTGTTCTCAGTGCCAAAATGGCAAAAAATTAAGTTATTTTGAAAACAGGCCAGCAATCGCAACTTCAGCGTACGTGTATCAGTAGAGGTTTAATAAAACAGCTGTTACTTTGATGAAATTACAAAAATCAAAGGGTCTTAACTCTTAATGCAATTAACAAAATCTGTAAAACGTGTTATCTAACTATTATTATGGAGTAGGTAATCAAATTCAAGTCGAAGTTCTCAAAACTTGATAAACCCTCCTTTGTTTGGCAAGTTCAATTAAGATCTCACACTTAGTAAAACCACATTCTCGGCTTAGAGAGTTTTGTGGTCTTAGTCTAATAGGTACCTAAGTTAGGTGAGTATTCGTCTATGTTGTACTACCTACTTAGTATAAACTTTTTTATACTTATAAACTGAAATTTAGTTTAGTTAAACGTACAACTTGTACTAAAACTTCCGTAAAACTAGGATTACATGATATTTATGGAAATTGGAATTATCCACCTGATAATAAAAAAATCTACAGAAAAAGTAATTACCATCTCCGATTAAAACTAAAAAATCTAAATATTATTGGAAGCAGCTTTCGGAATTTTTTCTATCGAGGAAATTGTGGACAATCGCTTTTCTATTTCATGAAGAATTTAGATTAAAAAACCCAAAAAACCCAAAAAAAGTTATCGTGTTTTGTAGTTTTCAAATAAAAAGCTTCCAAAAGGCGTTACATTTTCCATCGATGGGTGATCGTGTAAGTGATGAGTGATCTGAACAAATAATACTTAGGCCATGTAAGCCCTTCGGCACACAGCGACTTTTACGGCCCTTCAGGCTTCAAGAATGTTACATTTACAAAAGGTGAAGCTTGGATAAAGAAATAGCCATAATTATGACGTCATACGTTCTTGAACTTTTTACGTAACCAGAAATATATTCCATACATATTTTGAATAAGGGTCGTAACTCGTAAAGGAATATTGGGTTATTTTTAGTCCCACTTTGTAAAAGGAATTTTATCATAGAATAAATTGGACGGTGAGTAGAAGGTTCACTTCTTTACGAGATTTTTCTTTTTTTTTACAGATAGAGTGGCCATGTAGCGCTTCATCAACTCTTCACGACGACAGCTACATCACATCCTCGTGTAAGTTATATAATATCGAGTCGTTATAAATATAAGACAGCTGTCTTATACAAATTTGATCGTTTTCTAAGAGAAACTCGAGAAAATCTTGACGCATTGCTCGGTTTTTCCACATTTTTGTGAGAAAATTTCACAGGATTTCGCTGTTGCTCAAAATGTTCCTAGTTTTCTGGTTCTTGCCCCCTCGTACAGTGCCCGCGACCGCTTTTCCGCGATTTTCCAGAGTGAAAAAGAGATATATCGCTATCGCACTCCCAAGTGCACTCCTCAGCGCTGTTCATACAAAGTAGTTTGGTTCTCCTTTGAATATTAACCAAACAAAGTCGATGAAATTTCGTAGACATATTTGATAAACTACTATGCTATGCTATGTTTGCCAGATTATTCATAAAAATATTTAGTTTCTTAATTTATTTTTATGTAAATCCTTGAGCCTGGGTAACTTTGAAACTAAACGTTTTAACGGAAATCTGGTAAACCACAGTTATATTCATTACACAGGTATATTCATTATTCATATAGATTCATAGGATCTAGAATGTATCCTCAAATTTTCATCCGTAATGCGCTTGTTGTGCAATGCGAAAGGCACCCTATATAATTCGCAAGTTTTTTTAATAGGTATGAAAACCATTAGTTTATTAAAGCTTAAAGAGTGCAGGAGCAATTCCTACAATACCTTCATTTTATGTTTTCATTAAAAATGAAAAACATTTTCTCGGCGCATCTGCCTCATTGAATTTAATATGAGGTCAGCATATTCTATGACTACTCCCAAGATTCTACAATACTTACAATTTAATTAAATTTAAATAAAACATCCACTTTATATTATTTCATTAACTTTTTTTTATTTTTTATTTTTATTTTAAAAAGAATATTAGTCATTTTAATCTTGACTAACATTCCCCTTTCCCCTCCAACTAAGCGTTAAGCTTGTGCTAGGAGTGGGTACGACAATAGTGTAACGGGTGGGGTTTGAACCGCCGACCTTTCAGAATTCAGTCCGCTCCTATTAATACCCGTTGAGTTATTGAGGCTTTAAACTTGGTTTCAATAATCTTGGTTCTTCTACATTGAATTTAATATGACGTCAGCATATACTATGACTACCTACTCCCAAGCATCTACAATACCTAGTACAATACTCTATGTTTAATTAAATTGAAATAAAATCTCCAGCTTAGGTATTCATTAAAAATTAAACAGATTTCCACCACAGATTGCCACATTGAATTTAATATGACTTGAGCATATTCTATGACCGGTCTCAAGACTCAATTACTGCGGAAGATATTTAACCCTAGATATATTATGTATATAAATTAAAAACAAAAAAAATTTTACGAGACATTTCACCGCGTTTAATAGCCTCATCGGGTGACAGAAGGGCTGGCTCATTTTTTGCGCAACGGATCAGCCTGGCTGTCCAACGCGGAAATGCAGCCAGTATTCTTGGTACCATTCCACGCGGGCATGATGTGTATAGTAATTAGACAAGGCTAGCTTTAAGTTTTATTGTAATATTTTCATTAAAAAAAATATGTATATAACTACCTATCTTAGGATGTAAATTATACAAGGCGATTCCACTGTCTTCGCTCGCGTATATTTATGTAGCGTTATCCTATATTCAGGTGAATAGGTATAAATTATTGTAATTAGGTATAGTATTAACTATGGATTATTTAAATTTGTGAAACGGTTATTATTCAAATCTTATTTAATAATACATAATTTAATTAACCTCATCACCTTTTTTTTCTATTCACTACTAATAAATGTTATATGATTAAGTTACGTTATTATCATAATTAAATTATGTTATTAGTATTTTAATATTAGACTGCTGATTTTATTATTATTAGAGAAAGTGTAAAAAAGTATAAATAAAGATACCTGTCTAAGACACAAGATCTTCAAAGCTATAAGTTAGATAAAGATATCGATAAGTTTTCTGACGGTACTTTATGTGTCTGCTTATTATTATTTCTAGATGGTGAAACACTTAATTTTAGATGGGCAGGTTCTTCATTCATCTTTCTACTTTGTACAAGGCATCTTCAAGGTTTGCACTCAACGCCCACTATCCACTATATTATATCACATAACATTACATATCACACACACGCACACGCACTCACACTCAAACACACACACAAGCACTCACACTCAAATACCCACACACACACACACACAACACACACACGCGCGTACACTCACTCACGCACACACATTCAACGTACGTACACGCCACAGAACTCCAAATTATTTCTAAATCTTTCTTCTTTCTAAATCTGTGGCACACGCACAAAGACACACATGTTAACTAAAGTAGAGACTTCGTCTGTGGTGGCGTTTGCTGGCGCGCGTGTTGTGACTTTTTGGAGTGTTTTCTTGTTAGAAGTGGCCGGTTTTTGTGTTCTGCTGTGTTTGTTGGTGGTGGAACTGACTGGGAAGCGCTCTAAAGAGGCGCCGCGTGTATGTCGGCGGGCGCCGGCACAGACGAAGTCCATAGTTATACAAATAGTTTCCCTAACTTGTAAATAACTACAAACTTGACATTGGCTAATCAGTCTAAAGCCAGACGAGAGAAAAAAAAAAAAAAACTAAAGTATGAAAAATAGGGAACACTGTATAATGTATTCTATCTCATTCTCTCGCAGCCTAAATCCTATAGAATGTAGATGTATGTTTTGTCTCTTTTTATCGTTTCATCGAATTTCGAATCACAACGGCTGTATTAAAGAAGTTTTCACTTCAACAATATTGGTTTTCTTTAGTACTTATCTATATACCATTTCTTTTTCTTACACAAGTCAAGTGAGATTCAAAAAGGCTGTAAATATTTCAGGCTAGATTTATCGTCGCGCGTGTTTCCTTGGAGCCAGCATCCGTGATAAATGGCGGACAAAGCTCGCTGGCAATCCGCGTCACTTGTGATTTAGTTATTTCCTATTATATAACATAACATTGAATATTGCACACACACACACACATGGTAAGTAAAGTATGAAAGAATAGGAAACACTATATAGTGTATCTATCTCATTCTCTCGCAGCCTAAAACCTATAGAAATGTATCTTTTGTATCTTTTTAGTGAAGACTTATCGTTTCATCGAATTTCAAATCACAACAGCTGTACTAAGAAGTTTTCATTTCATTAATATTAGTTTTCTTTAGTACCTATCTATACCTATAGGTACCATTTCTTTTTCTTACAAAAGTCAAGTGAGATTCAAAAAGGCTGTAAATAATTCAGGCTAGATTTATCGTCGCGCGTGTTTCCTTGGATCCAGCATCCGTGATAAATGGCGGACAAAGCTCGCAGGCAATCCGCGTCACTTGTGATTTAGGATTTATTTCCTATCGCTGATTGCTGTCTCGTAAATATTCTTTTGTACAGGTTTCAACATACTAGCGACCCGCCTCGGCTTCGCACGGGTAGCTTATTACAATTTTCGCATTTTTTTGAAAATAAAATATAGCCTATGTCACTCAAGAATAATGTAGGTTTCTACTGCCGAAAAAATTTTCAAAATAGGTTCTGTAGTTCCAGAGATTACTTCCTACACACAAAATTAAAAACTTTACCTCTTTATAATATTAATAGATAGTCTACTTTTAGTTTTACGGCTTTAGTGGGTGAACTAAATTAGATCTATCAGTTTTATGAAGGACGCGTAGTTGTTACAACTGACATCTGTTTTAGTGCAATGGGCAGTCATACCCACGCCATTTCAGATTTGACAACAAACTAATATTTTAAAGGCGAAAGTTTGTGTGTATGTTTGTTACTCTTTCACGCAAAAACTACTGGACGGATTTGGCTGAAATTTAGAATGGATATATTATACCCTGGATCAACACATAGGCTACTTTTTATCCCGGAAAATTAAAAAGTGCCTACGGGATTTAAAAAAAAAACCTATATCCACGCGGACGAAGTCACGGGCCTCAGCTAGTAATATTATAAAGGCGAAAGTTTGTGTGTATGTTTGTTACTCTTTCACGCAAAAACTACTGGACGGATTTCGCTGAAATTTAGAATGGAGATACATATATATTATTATACCCTGGATTAACACATACTTAGGTTACTTTTTATCCCGGAAAATTAAAGAGTTCCTACGAGGTTTTTAAAAACTTATATAAGTCGCGGGTTTCAGCTAGTCTATAATAGAAATGAAGACTCAGTAGCACTACCAATAGGTACCTACTTAACGAGTGAGACAACAAAATCCACTTACGAATGCATGGGATTTTAAACCGATGTTTTATTACGAATTGTTTATTCAGTGGGAAATAAAACACAGACGTAAACCGCCATCTTACCACTGAAACTCTGTGAAATACGAAATAATTCACAAAGGAAAACTGCCTCTGCTCCCGATGGAATGGAAATGCGCTTTTGATTTTGTTCATTTGAATATTTTAGACTAGCTTTACCCGCAATTTCGTCCGCGCGATAAAAAATTCATAGACTCGGGGAAAGTGTAGCTATCTATCAGTGAAGGAATTCTCAGGATTAGATTACTGTTCTAGAAACTGTATCTGTGTCTGTGCTAGATTTTCGTTGAAATATTTCGTTTCAAAGTTACACGGACTCAAGAATACATACAAAAACAAACCCTTAAAGCGTGTAATTTAAAATCTATTTTTTTAAATTAAAATTGCTAGATTACAAATAAATTTTTATCTGTAATCTGGCAAAAAAAATATTATAATTTAAAAAAAAAAGCAATAATAATAACAAACCACATATACAGATATTAGTTTTAGAGCGTGCTTACGAAATTTCATTGACGTTGATTGGTAAATATTCAAATGAACACCAAACTACGTTTGTGTAGGGAAACTTCTCTTAAACACTTATGTGCAGAGCAGAATGGAGTGAAACCGAGAAGCAGCAAGTTTTGTAAATCCAACTCAAACTCAAATTCATTTACTACAACTAATTCACTCATTACTTTGTTTGGTAAACGAGTCAAGAAATTTTATTTACAAAAAACTGGCGCTTAATTCAACCTTTTAGAGAGTTAATTGTTAATTGACTTGGTAAGACTGAAAATTAAGGAGCCTTTAAAGAAATCCGACCCCTTCGTGAGGATAATTAAATGAAGTAAATACGTCGTTTTATTAGGGTTCCGTACCTAGGCACCCATAAAAGGAAAAAGGAACCTTTATAAGACCATTTCATTGTCTGTCTGTCTGTCTATCGGTCTATCTGTCGTGTCTGTCAAGAAAAGATAATATAAATCTACGGGGTACTTACTACTTCCCGTTGACCTAGGGCCGGTAGCAATGTCTTATATACCAGTAAAGGATAAAATACAAAAACCGTGAATTTATGACTACATCATGAAAAAAAAGAAATTAAAATGTGTTCATGAACAAATAATAATTAGTATTTACAATTTTCAAAGTATGATAACTATACCAAGTGGGGTACCATATGAAAGGGCTTTAATACCTATATATTTAAAACAGACTTATTTGTTTGGACGTATGATAGTTTTTGAGTTATTGTACAAAACGTTGGAAAAAATATCCGAGTGCAGGACCCTCGGTGCGCGAGTCTGACTCGCACTTGGCCAGTTTTTTTTACTTAATCACTGTAATATAAACATTTAATTTATTTGGCAAATACTTCTTCGTAAAGGTAGAACATTTTGTGCTGTTGGGTTATTTCCTTTCGTATTAAGGTGCTTATGTAAAAGTTCTTAACGTGAGGAGTACTCACTTAGTTTAAAAGTGTTCTTAATATGTTTACGTCCATACTACTTCATATTATAAATGCGCAAATGTGTCTGTCTGGCTGCTAGTTTTTCATGGTCCGTCCACTTTACCAATTTTGACGAAAAGTACAGTGATAACTTGCATCCCGGGGATGAAGATATGCTACTTTTTATGACGGAAAATTAAAGAGTTCCCACGGAATTCTTAAAGGTCCATCCGTTTAACCGATTTATATGAAATTTGGGTTAGCGGTAGCTTGCGTCCCGGAAATTAACAATAGGCAAATTTTTATCTACGAAAAAGCGAAGAGTTCACACGGGATTTAGAAAAATCTGAATCCACGCGGATGAAGTCCCGGGTATCAATTTAGTCTTTCATATCTAAGGCTAAACATCCCTCAGTAATAATAAACAAATCTTTTTTCATTAAGAAATTGAATTGTACATTTCGTGGGCGCAGTAAAAATTCCTCCCTGAAACCACTTTACACGCGAATGCGGTGAAAACTCCCACAAGTCGTTACGTTACGAGATACGAAGTGTAATGGCTTTTTCCTCTTTAATTTGTCACAGAATTATTTTGTCATAGTATCATCATAGAATAACGATTTTTACGTAAAAATGTACAAATTAGAGTGTATAGAATAGAATAGAATAGAATGAAATAGATTTTTATTCAAGTAAACTTTTACAAGTGCTTTTGAATCGTCAAAATAATTGAGTACTATATATGTTTATGTATGTATGAAAATAATACTTTAACTTTCTTAGGAAATGGTTTACGATGCCATATTAAATTGTAGGTAGTACCATTTTTCCGCTTTAAGCTGCAATAAAAATTCCTCCCTGAAACCACTTTACACGCAAATGCGATGAAAACTCCCACAACTCGTTACGTTACGAGATACGAAGTGTAATGGCTTTTTCCTCTATAATTTGTCACAGAATTATTGTGTCATAGTATCATCATAGAATAACGAATTTTACGAAAAAATGTACAAATTAGAGTGTATAGAATAGAATAGAATAGATTTTTATTCAAGTAAACTTTTAGAAGTGCTTTTGAATCGTTAAAATAATTGACTACTACGTATGTTTATGCATACATATGAAAATAATACTTTAACTTTCTTAGGAAATGGTTTACTATGCCATATTAAATTGTAAGTAGGTACATTTTTTGGCTGCAATAAAAATTCCTCCCTGAAACCACTTTACACGCAAATGCGATGAAAACTCCCACAAGTCGTTACGTTACGAGATACGAAGTGCAATGGCTTTTTCCTCTTTAATTTGCCACAGAATTATTGTGTCATAGAATCATCATAGAATAACGTTTTTACACAAAAATGTACAAATTAGAGTGTATGTTTATGTATATATGAAATTAATACTTTAACTTTCTTAGGAAATGGTTTACTATGCCATATTAAATTGTAGCTAGGTACATTTCTTGACTGCAATAAGAATTCCTTCTATATAACCACTTTACTGTGCGTCCACACACTTTACATGCGAATGGGGTAAAACTCCCACAAATCGTTTCGCCGAGATAGGAAACGTAATAGCTTTTTTAGCCTTATTTGTCACAGATGATGTGGTGTGGCCTCACTGTGGCCTTGGCTACACGGTCAGCAGAAGCCTCCAGTGCTATGCTTTCTAGTTAAGTATAGAATCTATTTCTTTATTTTTTTTTATGAATATTTACATATCGTGGCTACAATAAAAATTCCTCCATGAAATCACCTTACATGCCAATACGGTGAAAGCTCCCACAAGTCGTTTCGCCAAGTGAAGCTTTTTTCGCTTTAATTTGTCACAGATTATGTTGTGTGGCCTCACCTCACTGAATTTACTTAACATGCCAATACGGTGAAAGCTCCCACAAGTCGTTTCGCCAAGTGAAGCTTTTTTCGCTTTAATCTGTCACAGATTATGTTGTGTGGCCTCACTGTGGCCTTGGCTACACGGTCAGCAGAAGCCTCCAGCGCATAGCTTTCAAGCATTGAAGTATAAACGCTTTCTAGTAAACTATAAAAGCTTTTTTGTTAAATAATTGTGCTGAATAAAAATACAGTCATGGTGTATTTAGCAGGCTTTGCCAAAGACCAAAGATTTTTTATTAGCAGTTCTTAATATTAACATTTTTTGTCTCGTCTCAACACGTCTCCTTTTTGAAGTCGGTTAAAAAAATGCATTAAATAGTCACAGAATGTTTGAAAAAATTTAAGAGCAGTCCCAGCAAACTATTTTCAAAGCTACAAATTAGGAGAAAGCTAACTTTACTGAATGTTGTTTCGGAACGCAAAACTCAAGGCGCCTTTTAGCAAAACCGTACCAAAGTAATGAATTTCTAAAAAGTCGCAAAAGCACAGCAAACTAACAAGTAAAATACCTACATACTAGTTAGTTCTCAAATAAACATGTATGGAACCTATTTCTTGTCTCTAAAAATACCGATACACTTTACCTAGGTTTTTCAGACTTAAGAGACTAAAAAAACCGGCCAAGTGCGAGTCTGACTCGCACACGAAGGGTTCCATACCATCGCGATCGTACGTAAAATAATCACATCTCACGCTTTCGACTCACGTTCTTCATATTGAGAAGGTACACTAAAATAAATATCATCTTTTTTTCTTCAAAATTTCAAAATATTTCAAATTCTATGTAGCGGAAACAGGTTTCCTTAACTGTTCTAAATGTCAGATATATAACTCTTATACATAGTTTATTTTTAAGATGCTGTGATAGATAGACAGACAGACGGACTGGACAAAACTGTAATGGTTCCTAATTTGAGTACGGAACCCTAAACATTCATTCCCAAAAACATCAATAAGAATCTGAAAACATACAAATATGTTAGGTAGGTATATGAACCTCTGTGTAGAGCACCTAGTGACGAATGCTTTCCAATATCATACATATTGCATTGCAAAGCAATATCCAGAATCCAGATAGGTATGCCTTTGAAAACCAAACAGAACAAAGCGGGTGCATTATATCACTTTAACGACTCCTCAACTTCCAATATACCTGGTTTACCTGTTGCTTTACCGAGTTCAAATGGTAAATCAAATAGATCACGAATCGTTTTTACTCGACTGCGGCTCAGTCCAAAAGGAGAGTTATGTGTTTGACCCGTATGTGGGTATGTCCGTTCCTATACGGCTCGTAAGTCGTAACTATTCAACAGCTCAACTGATTTTGATAAATGTGCGCTTAGTATCGTGGCAACCCCTTGTCAACCACCCTTAATTTTTTTTACTTTAGGGGATCTGGCAGGGGGTTGGCACGGCTCTGTCCATTCTGTGTGGGTTGGAGACAATACGCAGAGAAACTTTCATCTTTTACAAAATAGCGAAGGTCTGGCACGCACTGGCTCTCTCTCTTTACTACTTAATTCACCCCCGTGGCGAATTTTTTTATCGTCTATTTTCGACTCAAATTACTCTTTACTTAGGTGCCTACCTGAAATTAACTACCTACTCTTATTTTATTATAAAATTAATTTCTACCTTCCCCTCCGAAACAATACCCACGTCATACCTAAATAAAAGCAAACCAAGCAACGTTCTAATTAAGTTACCGTCCCACATAATTTGCTCTCATACTTCATTCGTTACCTCCACAAATACATATTTCGTCTCCAGGTAATAACGTTAACGCAATATTTTTCCCCTGGTTAGCTATGAATTATGGATCAACCGCTAGTAGTCTATATACTATATACTAATAAATAAAATTGAAGTGTCTGTCTGTAATTTCGAAGTAACTACCGCATATTAAGGTCATATGGTTATTTGAACGATACTATAACTGAATCACACGTTTTTAAAATTTTTGTCTGTCTGTCTGTCTGTCTGTCTGTCTGTCTGTCTGTTTGAAAAGGCTAATCTTTGGAACAGCTGAACCGATTTTGACGGGATTTTCACAGACAAGTAGAGGATTGACCAGGGTGTAACATAGGCTACTTTTTTAACCGACTTTCAAAAGGAGGAGTTGTGCTTTTCTACCTATGTACACCGAAATCTCCGAGATTTCTGAACCGATTTGCGTAATTTTTTTTTTAGTCGATAGAGGAACTTTGGGACATTGTTTCATAAAAAAATTGGATTCCAACTCCTCAATCCTGATGCTGCAGGGGATCTGACCAATCCACGCGGGCGAAGCTGCGGGCATCAGCTAGTACCTAAATAAAAGCAAACCAAGCAACGTTCTAATTAAGTTACCGTCCCACATAATTTGCTCTCATACTTCATTCGTTACCTCCACAAATATTTCGTCTCTAGGTAATAACGTTAACGCAATATTTTTCCCCTGGTTAGCTATGAATTATGGATCAGCCGCTAGTAGTTTTGTGACGCGAGAGCTCGCGTTTTCCCAAAAAAAAAGCTCATTTTTATTGGACGATAAAAACAAATCCATATCCAATCCAATATCCATTACTATTATTATAAATACGAACCGGTTTTGGTGAAATTTGGTACAGAGTTGACATACATACTGCATCCATAAACGTTTCGTCTCCAGGTAATAACGTTGGAACTTCGTCTATCCTTCCCGTGAGTGTGCGTTGAGTCTTAAATATCTAGCGTACCTAGACTTGATCTAAACTATATTTGTTCGCTGCCAACGGTCGTTTAGTTCGTTCGCAATTCTAGAAACAATGGCTTGTTCAAATTGCTTGTCGAGGTCCGCTGGGTTTTATTTATTTTAATAGCTGTAGTAACGTTAAATATTTCCCGACAAAAATATAACTAGGTATTTAGCCAATCTGTTGTTGAAAAAGTTCAATTCCATTGAAATAATACTATCGCCTACCTACGAGTTTAAAGGTTTGTGTACAATAAAAATAGCGCCGATTTTCCAATTACCTAATCAAGTAATTATCGGAATTTTCCGGAAAATCCGAGTCTTGTGTCAACCCTATTTCCTCCCCAG
Organism: Maniola jurtina; assembly: GCF_905333055.1. Taxonomy (NCBI): domain Eukaryota; kingdom Metazoa; phylum Arthropoda; class Insecta; order Lepidoptera; family Nymphalidae; genus Maniola; species Maniola jurtina. The sequence goes on from NC_060032.1 coordinate 12,419,394, forward strand.
GTAGTGACAATCAATCCTAGTTACTCCTCTATCATTACTTGGTATATTTCTAATCGCCCACGCTCCCCAAACCTATTTCTGCCCCTAATTATTATTATTGTACCGACCAATGAATTTAGAGGTGTGTATAAAAGAAGTAAGAGAATAGGTATAGAGAGAATTCAGAACCTTCCGAATCTTCGGAATTCATCGGAATTTTCCGGAAAATTCGAGACTAGTGTCAACCCTATTACCTGCCAGGTAGTAACAATCAATCCTAGTTACCCTTTATCATTTCTTGTTCTGTTTCTAATCGCCCACGCTCCACACACCTATTTCTGTTCCTAATTGCTCTACCAAGCTTTGTATTTAGAGGCTAGTATATAATAGAAGTTATAAAGTGTAACTATAGAGAGTAATTAAATTACCCTACTTAAGACGTACTGTCAATTTTTTTATAGTCGAGTGGTCTGTGGTTCAGTTATACAAAGAAAGCATTCAATACACTGAGAGTGCAGTACTAACATACTTCCATAATTATAAGGAATTATTGTTACTAACACACTAACTTTGTAATATGGAGTCTGTTTATATTATAGTCTTTTAGTCTGTTATTATTATTATAGGAATTTTCCGGAAAATTCGAGATTTGTATCAACCCTATTCCCTCCCCAGGTAGTTACAATCAATCCTATTTACGCCTCTATCAGTACTTGGTCCGTTTCCAACCGCCCACACCTATTTCAGTCCGTAGTTTCTCTACTAACCATTCAAAGGTTTGTGGTTTGATAGTAATTTCCTTTGAACCGTGTACTTTAAAGCTTTTCCTTTAACGAGAGGTACTAGATTTCCACGATGATTAAAATAATTAAAACTATGATTTATTCAAATAATGACCTTTATGTAGCGATACAAATAATGAGGCCATAGAATAGATTGTTTTGTTAACAATTAGGTTTAAGGTTATAGCACACATATCAACTTGGAAACGGATTGTCGCAATATCAACTCGAGTCGTCCAGTATCTTTTGTATGAAACAGCAAGTCACACTAATAGGAATCGCATCTTAGGCTACATCACTTGCCAACAGGTCTAATTGCAGCCAAGCGCTATTCCATAAAAAAAAATGAGTTACTTATAAGTCACCTTATTAAAATATATTATTTTAAAACAGTATGGTGACTGACTGACTGACTGACAACGCACAGCGCACAACTCAAACCGAAGTCGCGGGAATAAGCTAAGCAATGAATAGATAAGTATCCTTTTTAATAGTGATAAAAAATAATTATACAATATTTTATTTAAAAATCTTTCTATCCGGCTTATGACTTATGACCCGGGTTAAGGAAAGCAGGGTGCGGTTAGCCCTTAATAACCGGTCCCCATTAAAACCTAGTATCCTATTACAGAGAATTACAGCGGTAATTTCATAGTTTAATCTCTGCGGTGCGGCTATCCACGCTTTTATAATGCTTTAAATGTGTTATAAAACGTTAAGGTTTGGTACTAGAAAGGGTTGGAACGAAATAAGAGAAAATTTGCTGCACTGGTTCCATGTTATAACGCAATAAAAGAAAAATCCCAACGACTTCTATGTACTACGTACTACATTTGGAATTTAAAAAAAAAAGTGCAGACTGCAACGTGCTTAAATGCTTATAACTTTGACAGCTAGGCTGACATGCATAAATGTAAAAGCCTATAAAAGTACTTCGTCTGTGTTGGCGTTTGCTGGCCCGCGTGCGGTGCCTTTTTGGAGTGTTTTTTTTTTTGTTAAAAGTGGCTGGTTTTTGTGTTTCCAGTGTTTTTTTGGTGGTGGAATCATCTGAAAGGGAGCCGCGCGTGTGTCGGCGAGCGTCGGCACAGACGAAGTCCATTCTTATATAGTTTCCCTGACTTGTAAATAACTACTAACTTGACATTGGCTAATCTTGGCTTAGCAGGAAGTGGGTGCATAAGGAAAGCGGAGGATCGTGTGTGGTGGCGCGCTCTGGGGAAGGCCTTTGTCCAGCTGTGGACGCAAACAGGCTGATTGATTGACTACTTACGAAAACATTTTAAAAATACTATCGGAATCGCTGCATGAACGATTCAGCTATAGGTACTAGGTAGACCGTTTCGCTGAAACGGCTCGTGAGGTAAGGTGCGAGAAGGATGTGGGTTTCGGGAAGGTGACAGTTGACGTAAAATCCAAGAATTCACCGTCGCTGTCACCCTTCTAAATCCCTCCCGCACCCTTTCCCACGAGCCGCCTCAGTCAAGCGAAGCGGTCCACTAAGTGTCACCTGTCAATGTTATCAAGAACAGGTTTATCAGTAACAAACCCTTCCTATATTGCGGTAGCGAATAATACAGGGTGTAACCAAAACGTTAACAAAAACTTAGCGATATTAACCTACCATTACGCAATCCAATGCTAATAACCAAAAGTACTAAACGTTTCAAACCGGCATTGCATAGCGTGCAAAACTCGGGTCAATGCCCCACCTACGACGCGGCATTGACGTCGAGTGGCCTATTTACGGAACGTTTGTTGACCTCTAGGGTCTATCAGATGTTTTATTTGCAATATATTGTGGACTTTTAAAAATACAGGATTAAAAAAAAAAAAATCTTAGGTTTTTATGGTAATGGTATGGTTTTACATATAGTCTGATCTTATCAGTAATCATCAGTTCTATCACCTGTCTTCGTTTTCGCTAGCGGTTACTGGGTTCTGGTTGTATAATTCCCTATTCCCTAACAAAATGGCCAACTTCTGTATTGCTTTATCATACATACCTTTTCACCGGATCCCGGAGGAAATGATAAGCCCGCCGATGTTGCAGCGTTCGAACGGAAAATATACACAACTTTGGAATTAGATTCTGTATGGAAATTGGAATTCTGGAGCGTGAGGGATAAGTAAGTTCAGAAAATCCCGGTCAAGTGCGAGTCAGACTTGCACACGAAGGGTTCTGCAGGTACCATTAGGAGTACAACATTTTTTAATTTTCATGGCAGCCATTTTGAATTTTGTATTATTTGTTGCTATAGCGGCAATAGAAATACACAATTTGTGTATTTCTATTGCCGCTATATATTTGTATATTTCATAAGATACAGCCCACTAACAGACAGACGGACGGACGAATGGACGGACGAATGGACGGACGAACGGACGGACGAACGGACGGATGGACAGCTGAGGGTTAGTGATACGGTCCCGTTGGCATCGTTCGGGTACGGAACCCTAAAAAGCTAACCTTCCTTTCTTTTAAATTATTTCAGTACCATTTCATCATCATCATATCCATTGCCTGTCCACTACTGAGAAAGCTCTCTTATCAGGAATTATCACACAGTTACCATAGGTCTCTGCAGAATCTTGAAAACCAATCTTTGTAATAGTTCTCAGAATTACTATAACTAATTCTAACTATTTCGATTTAGTCCAAAATTATGTGACAAGTTTGCTGGTCTCTAAAGGCCCGCTTGAATATTTAGTTGGCATTCGGACATTCGGACATGCCTTATTCCATTGGGATTCTACAGCAATCTGTTATAACATTACTTTTTAAGCTATACAAGTATTTAGTGCTTGCTTACTGCATGCATTAAACACAGCTGTAGGTAATTAAGAACCAGAGAGGTCCAGACCTTGTTTAAACAAACAAACAAACAAATAACAAAGTTGTAACAAGAGTTGGACCATGGTGGCTTTGGGAGATAACAGGTAAAAAAGGTTTAAAAAATCTTAGGCAAAATTTTAAAAATGTATTTTTTTTATATTTTCTTCGGTATAGTATTTGAAATCACGTCATGCATTGCCAGATACGTATCGTGGCAACCTCCTGCCAGACACCCTTAAGAGGATCATTGTCAACGATCCCCCGTCGATTTCCTACGTATGATATTATTGTTCTCATCTCTATCTGCCCTGGTTCGTGTATTCTCGGTTCCTAGATCGGTGCATTTGTGATAACCAATTCTAATTGCTGTGATTGGCTGAATTTACCATGTTCTTGCTGCGACAGTGAGTTTGAGCCACTAGCGGAACAATGTTAGCCGGTCAGAAATGATTGCAATTAGTCAACCTGTATGACGTCCGTATTCTGTTTTTGATTACAAAAAAGAAAAAATTGTTGTTGCAATCATCAATTTTAGCAAATAGTGAAAGAGAGTCGACCAATCAGAGGTCACAACTACCGTCACACTTTCTGTGAAACTATGGCAGTAGGCTTACCGAGTAATGAAAACAATTTTTCATTCTGTAATGTCATGTGGCAAGTAGGGTTGCCACCTGCCTCTTTTTGATTTACAGGCTACCACCATCAAAAATACGGGGTTTAGATTTGAAGAAATTTAAAAATTTGAAGTATTTGAAGAAATAGGCGGTGGTTCTCTCTGAAATGCATGGAAAGCCTATTTAGATATTTCAGTTTATTTGTAAGTTTTGTATTTTTTCTCTGTATGTTGCCGTGTCTTGATTGGTGAACTGTGTTTGCAATGTGATTTTAAATAAAAGATTTATTTATTTAAATAGCTTTTAAAAACTCTAGTTTTGTAAAGCAAAATGTTATACATTTCATGCATACAATCTTTGCATTTTAACTTAAATTTACATTTAACTTGTAATTCCACCTTCACAGTATCAATACTATGGCCGTAGCCAGGAATCGATTTCGGGAGAGGTTTTATCAGGGCCGGAACTGAATCCTGTCATGAGGAAAATAACATTCGCTCAACTTTATGGGCTAATTACCTGGTTAGTGGAATTTCGCCTTTCAATTTGACAGTGAGATAAAATACAACAATAAAAAAGCGCGAGCGCAGTGAGCGTAAGTGTTTTTGGTTCAATTACAGAAAGAATTAAAGTGAAAGGGAAACGAGTTTAGCCATAGCAAGATTTTATTTTTAAAGCTCCCTATCCATACTAATATTACAAATACGACAGTATATCTATTTGCCTATCTATTTGTTACCCTTTCACGGCCCATCTTCTTTACCAAAATTTTGGTACTTACTATTCAGAGGTAACTTGCATCCCAGACATAAACTTTTTAGCCCGGAAAATCCCCCACGGAATTTTTAAAACTCTAAATTCATGCAAACGAAATTGCGGGGCTTACACCAAGTAATACAAATTCAAAGCGCGAGTGAAGTGAGCGCGAAATGTTTGATATATTTCCAAAAAAAAATTGGTAAGCAAATGCAAGAAATAGTGTAAGTATTATTTTAGGCTTAGGTTTTTGACGGCTTCCCAGGCGCAGTCGCCATTTCTAAATTTCTGGTCTGGTGGGAGGCTTCGGTCATGGCTAGTTATATGGTTAGTATGGCCCTAACGGCCAAGAAATTAGACTGCATCATCACTTACCACTAGAAAAGATTAAAGTCACGGGCTAACTTGTATAAAAAAAGGCTAACATCCTCAAACCAAGCCCCGCCGCCTTGGCTACGACCATGATCAATATCGAGTGGGTTTCGGCTACGCATTGCCGCAAAAGGAAAATATTCTTTCTACTGGACATAACGTCAGTGTTCGGTTTCTCCAGCCAAGTGCGAGTCAGACTCACGCACCGAGGGTTCCGATTCGGGTATTTTTTTCGACATTTTACACGAGAAATCAAAAACTGTTATGCATTAAAAAAAATATGCATAAAAATAAATAAAAATCTGTTTTAGAATGAACAGGTAAAGCCCTTTCATATGATAACCCACTTGATATATGTAGTTATCTTACTTTGAAAATTGAAAATACTAATATTTGTTCATGAACACATGACAGACGGATAGAAGGACAGATGGACAGACGGACAGACGGAAAGACAGATAGACTGATAGACAACGAAGTGATCCTATAAGAGTTCTTTTTGCTTTTGAGTTACGGAACCCTAAAAATATTTAGTTTTATTTGCCCCGTATTTTATTTTCATAATTACCGGTTTCTCTATCCTGACATACGGGGTAACCAGTAAAATACGGGGCCTCTGGCAACCCTATTCGGAAAACACTGTCACATTCAAGTTAATGTCAAATATTTTGTTTTCAATTACAGAAAGCTGCATCAATCATTATTACAATATTTTCTTTGTTGTGATTGGCTGAATTTTTGAGTTTCAGCCAATAAACAGACTGTTTGCCAATTAAACGTCATAACAATATAAATGCCAGAAAGTTTAACCAAATAAAACAAACTTAATGAGAACCTAGTGAGAATGCAAACGGCACACAATTTATAATACATATTATGTTAGTCGTATATAATAGATATTATAGTAGTCGTTCACTTTGGTAATAGTCAGATTGTCATCAGTAAAATTGATATTGGTCGATGTATCGTAAATTATTGTTTCGGTGACAAATATTTTTATTATCTATTTATCTTTGAACAGAATGGAATAGAATGAAATGGAATGGAATACAATGATAAATTTTTATTCCTGTAAACTTTTAGGTAAACTTCAAAGTGTTTTTGGATGGTCAGAAAAATTTACCACTGGTTCGGAATGCCGTTCCTACGTTTTCTAGGGTTTCGTACCTCAAAATGAAAAACGGAACTCTTATAGGATCACTTTGTTGTCTATCTCTCTGTCTGTCGTGTGTGTCAAGAAAACCTCTAGGGTACTTCCCGTTGACTCAAAACCATGAAATTTGGCAGGTAACCTAACTGCGTAATTTTGGGTAGTTTTTTTAATCGATAAAGAAAGTTTGCGACATTGTTCAATAAAAAATTTGGATTCCAACTCCTCAATCCTGATGTTGCAGGGGACCTGACTACTAAAGCTAATGGGATTTAAAAAGTGTCGATTATTAATTGATATTGAAGGTATCTATACCAAGTAAACACTTTGTCGTTGACCTCAACCCTGATGCTGTAAGAAATTGCATTCCTAAATCCTGGTGATCCCTCGGGATTTGAAAAGGATAATCCGTTTAAATATTCTTACGTGATACAGAAACAAGTTGCATCCCGGGGACGGGCTATTACGGAGAGGCAACTTTTGTTCTGGGAAATGAAAGGATCGGGATTTTTAAAAACCTAAATCCACGCGAGCGAAGCTGCGGGCATTAGCTAGTTGTAAATATATTTAGAAGCTACTATAAGATAATAGATAAGGTACTTATTTCCTTATATTTTTATTGTATGGCAGCGCGCGGTTTTAAATTATAAATTGCACGTCCTGTCCTTTTCTGTAATACATTTTTTTCTCAATATCTACCGCTTTATCTCATAGAAAGAGTCCGTAAGACATAATACAGTGAAAATAGGCAAAATATACAATTTTTGCAGTTTCCACGTCAGTACCTGTCGAATTTTTCTAACAGTGTAAGCAGCAGAGCTGAGTTTACCATCAAGTGTTGATATGTGGGTGTTCCATAGAAGCTTTGCATCTAACATTATACCGAGAAACACGGGGTTCTCCTTTATTTTCAACATATGATTATTTATCAATGAATTTATGTCATTTAAGGTCCTGGTATTGGGCAGTGTGAATTCAACACACTTAGATTTCTTTGCATTTGGAAGTAAATTGTTAGCAATAAATCAGAGAGTGACCTGTGATATGGCATTACATATAGTATACATTGTCAAAAATTATAATATTAAAGCTGTGCGTATTGCGTGAGGAATAGGTTGCAAGAGAGTTGCAACTTGCAGGGTTTGATGCATACGCTATTGCCAGCAAACATGAGACATATTTTTATCTACAGGCAACGTCTGAGTAGGTAACGCATACGTCTAACGCAAGTTGAAATGTATTTAGTTAGACCTATCGACAAGTTTGGAGTCGGGTGCAGTCTAAATGTGGCCCGTGTGTTTAGACTGTCCGTTTCTGTCAGTTTCACGTGTCGTCCCCCGCACTTCACCACCCCGCTTGCACAAATCGAGACAGCACGAAATTTTCAAGATTTCTGGGTGTAATTTCTGGTTTTCGTAGTTCCCACATAATTATAACAATATAAAATATATAACGATAATTTTTTTACTACATAATATTCATTAAATTTTCTAGGTCTGTGGTTTTTCCAAATTTCATTAAATTGCTTCGTTGTCTAGAAAAACGAGCACAAAGTTGGGCCTTTTTTTAAAGAAAAATACAAATCTTTGAGCCCCTGTAATTTTAAAACTACATATTTTTAGAAAAATCTAAAACACCACAGACACAGATATTAGTTTCTAGACTATGTCTGCAAAATTTCATGGACTTTGGTTGCTTAATATTCAAATGAAATGGGAACTACGATTGTATGGAGTAAGTGACGGAGAGAGCTCTGTTAAACTTTTTAACTTTAAGGGTGTCTGGCAGGGGGTTGACATGACTAAGTTTGTCACTAAAAAATCTCCCTTTTAATATAACAAGCTTGATAACAAGTTGATAAGTTCTGTGAAATAAAAAAAATATTACAATAAAACTTAAAGCTAGCCTTATCTAATTACTATACAAATCATGCCCGCGTGGAATGGTGCCAAGAATACTGGCTGCATTTCCGCGCTGGACAGCCAGGCTGATCCGTTGCGCAAAAAATGAGCCAGCCCTTCTGTCACCCGATATGTGAAATTGTTATTGTAATATTAACGAACTATAACATTGCAGTAATACGTACAATTCTAGTTATTTCAAAGCAGTCACAGTCTTATTCATAAAAATTTGTAGAAGCTTTATTAGCTTGTTATAAGCAAAGTTCTCAAAAACATTATTCATAAACATTCAATAGTGCCAAAAGTGTTCAATAACGGCTCCATAACTTATAACAGGCTGCACCCTACTATAAAACCTTATTAAAGAACAACATGGCCGCCGTCTTGTCTTAACAGCTGATAATTTGTTTGATATGCAAGATTGAAGTGAGGTTATTTTGTTTTGGTTGATTCTAGTGTCATTGCATTGTAATTATTATTTGTACGTTATTTATTCTGGATTCGAGAGGCTGTGGTAATTGACCAGAGTTGCAAGTTTAACTGCCATAAGATGCTAGGGACGTCGTGAAGTAGGTACCTAAAAGTTCCTATTTAATTTCGAAGTTTCTTTTCATGTAATCATTCCTTTACATAGGTATGTGATTTCTTCTAACGTAAGAAATATGGCGGTGATGCAGCTCAGTACCTAACTACATAAATCGAGAAGGATTTCGGTAAAAAAAAGGGCTGGCTCATTTTTTGCGCAACGGATCAGCCTGGCTGCCCAGCGTGGAAATGCAGCCTGTATTCTTGGCACCATTCCACACGGGCATGATTTGTATAGTAATTAGATAAGGCTAGCTTTAAGTTTTAATGTAATATTTTCAATTAAAAAAAAAAGGATTTTATTCCATGAATGTCCAGGTACTGTATCTAATACATACTTTTACCTAATACATGTTTTTATTTAAATAGTATAATAAAATCTAACGCTAATTTCTAAATTCCTTCCTGTTTCCATTTTCAATTAAATAAATCGGAACAAAACTCCGAATGATAATACCTAACTATCCTCAAGAACTCAGACAATTGACCGAAAACAAATGTCACACCTGCGTCACTGTTCTGTGTAGAGCCCAGTTTTTTTGCAATTTTGTCTATGAATTCATCAGAACGACAACATAACAAAGCGAAACTAGCCTATAGCGAGAATTTAGTTGTGAGAGGTTTATTGAACCTTTATGAATAAAGAAAGTTATGAAACGTTTAATAGGCCCAATGAGCATTTTAGCTAATGAACGTTTTAAACCTATAATAAGGGATTTTTATGAATAAGACTGTTAATGAGTTTGTCAAGTCTTACAAAAGGCTTGTGAGTTTCCATACAATTCTGACCTGACATTCCTTTGGGATTTGGTAGCGCTTTGCAATTAACCCCTTTGTTGCTTTTGTTCCTACTATAAGTGCACATGCACTAAGTACCTTGCAAAGCTTTCAGGCCTTCAGTAATTTAGGCGACCTTTCAGTTTTTTTTAAACTGCATGTTATTTCGAAACTAGTCGTCGTTTTAATCAATAGATTGTTCTTACAGACGAGCGGCATTAAAATAATTGCAATAACGCCATGAAAATAGCGTTTTATGCATTTGTACTGCACTGTTCTGTAATTTGTACTGTACATAGCGTATGATGAGAAACATGCCTATGCATTTCCATGTTTCTCATCATTCCGATGTCTAGTTATTACTTACTTAAATAGTTAATTCGCATTTCGCAGTCAATGTGAATCGACCCTAAGCTCTAAGGTTCTAAATCCAACTGGAGTCACAATAGGGCAGGCACTAACCGGCATTAAATATGGCCGGGCAGGAATACCATATCGGGATGACATTTGGACAGTCATTAGAACTGAACACGGACTGCGAATTGTGATACTATTCTGTAAGCCCACAGCCACAGTCTGGCTTTTAACGCTGACTAAGCGGCGAAATATTATTTGACCACAGATATCGAAGGACAACGTATTTTTTAGACCAGTGTCAAAGTTAAAATAATTTTGGTGAACATAGATTTATCCTGGTCAATATAAAGATTGGGCATGGTCGTAATTTCGAGTGGTGCCACCGAACTCATTAGACATTGGCTGGTTCTACAGTGCTGCTTCACTGAGTGATATTAAAATAGTTTTTCGCAGATCCTGTAATCCTTCAATAGATTAATAATAATAAATGTCAAATTTGCTCGGTGGCTATCATTCTGTGTTGAACACTGAGTTAGCGAATAACCCCGCTAGTGTGACAGTTGTCACAAGTTGACGAATCACTGAGATCTCGCGCCTCTTTAAAGTAGAAACATAATATGGCACATATCTCAACATTGAAAAGGTAATGTATCATGTTTTACGTTGTAGGATTACGCATACAACCGACGCATATAACCGAGTAGGTTCCTGCGGTAGTGGAGCGGTGTGGAAGGGTGTGATAAAGGTGAACGCGCACTTATCCGACCCGAACGCGTCGAACGAAACGAATTTTAGAATTCTCTATATGAAGTCTACTTCCGATTCGGACGATTCGACGCGGGGAAGGGGGAATTCGACGCGAGGTTTCATGAGATTCCATATACATATTCTAAAATTCGTTTCGTTCGGCTCGTTCGACGCGTTCGGCTCGGATAAGTGTGCGTTCACCTTTATCACACCCTTCCACACCGCTCCACTACCGCAGGAACTACTCGGTTATATGCGTCGGTTGTATGCGTAATCTTACAACGTAAAACATGATACATTACCTTTTCAATGTTGAGATAATATGTGTCATATTATGTTTCTACCGCGAACTCAACGCTGAAAACGTTTTACAGAATAACACAGTTGGTAAACAAAACTTCGTTATGTTATCCATTGTGCTATTGTAAGAAGTATGTTAAGTGCCTACTCTTATGTCCTAATATACCTACCTATATTATATATTATATGATTCGAAAAGGTGTTAATTTTATATCGATTACTAGCGGTTACCTACGACTTTATCCGCGTTGAATTTCTGTTTTTCTTTAAAACTACGTAGCTTTTGCCCGCGACTTATTACTTTTACAAACAAACAAACAATTTGTTTTTTCTTTGTACTTAATATTATTACCTAGTATCTAAGATGAAACCACAGCCAACTAGGTAGGTAGAGATTCAAACTTCAAAAGAGAATCTCTGTACGACAAAATCACATGCAAAAAAAGTTGCAGGAATCAGTTAGTTTAAGTAGGTATAAACAGAGGAATTTATTATTTATCAGTCAATTTTAAAGCTATGAATTTCCAAGAAACTTGTTGGGTATTCGAGCTTATGTTAAAACTTGAGAGGCCAACAATGAAAACTTCTGCTTTTCACTACTTAGGTACTTAGCTGTTAGATAGTTTTCTTACAATTTATTGTACCACTAACATAGGCTGAGGTCTATTGTACTTTGACTTGCAGACTTATAATAGAGTTAGAGTTAAGAAGACAGCAGATTCATCCATCCATACTCCATACTAATTCCATGCGAATATTATAAATGTGAAAGTGTATATGTCTGTCTGTCTCCTAGCTTTTCATGGCCCATCTGTTTAACCGATTTTAACGAAAGTTTCATAGATAGTTTGCGTCCCGGACGTAAGCTAATTGTTATCCGAGAAAATCAAAAATTACCCATGGATTTAAAAAAAACTAAATCTAAATGAACAAAGTCGCGAGCACTAGGTATCTGTTTGGTGTAGAGATAGCGTGCAATTCGAAGATGAATAGGTTTACTTTTTATCCCAGAAATTGAAAGAGTTTCCAGTTTCCAGAAAAAAATCTAAATTGACGAATTTGTGGGCATCATCTTGTGTCTACATTTTGTCTCGTTGTAACTCTGTATTGTATTATTTAGACATCGTCAAATATTCGTCAATCTAGAACTTTACAAAACAAAATTCCATATCGGAAACAATCGGAAACAATAGAAGAATGCTAATCAAGATTTCACTCTTTATCGTCATATAAAACATTTCTATTCAGTACAGACTCAGAATATATAGTACAGAGAAGCAATAAGTTCTGGTCAAATTACACAAGCGATTACCGATCTTTATAGTTATCGCAATACGTATTATTATCACGTGCGTAGGTAGGTATACATATTTTACGAACGGTTGCAATATTTTTGGCTAATTAAATTATATCAGGTAGGTAGGTACTTAATCCATACTTCCATACTAATATTATAAATGCTAAAGTGTGTCTGTCTGTTTGTCTGTCCGTCTGTCTGTCTGCTACGTTTTCACGGCCCAACCGCTGAACCAATTTTAATGAAAGGTACAGACTTGGAATACATCCCGGGTAAGGACATAGGCTACTTTTTATCCCGGAAAATCAAAGAGTTCCTACAGCCCGAAGCCACGGGCATCTTCTAGTTACCTATAATTTTCAATTAAAATCGTCCAGTTATAGATAGAAGTAGACCCTTTTTTGAATTATTGTCTGTCTGTCTGTGCCAAATATCGTCGAAATCGGTTAATAGGATTGGATGTGAAAACTAACAGTCATACAGACTCTTTCGCATTTATAATATTAGTATGGATATGAATATCAGACTTTTTCGATCAATATACGTACTACTTATACACACACGACACTGTTTATTCCGGCGCTTCTTCTACTTGAGGTCTTTTGACTTTGCTTAAGTAGGTATTAGACGCGCCAGGATAACCTAACCCGTACCGTACTAGCATAATTGGTAACGTGTGGCACAGTTTTCAAAAATAAGAGTTTATTATTTCTTTCTATCTTTCCTTCTTATAAGCTTTTACTCACCGACTGTACCCGAACTCCGAAGCCGTCGTGAGTGCTCAAGTATTGCCCGTAGGTATAAGTGGTAATGTGTGGCACAGCTTTCAAAAAAAATTTTTTCTTTCTTTCTTTTTCTCTTATAAGCCTTTCCTCACCGACTGTACCCGAACTCCGAAGCAGTCGTGACTCGCGAATGACCCCAGGGTATCGGGTTCGCTTCCCAGGCGGAAGTGGGACTCGGCGGGACGCTAACGGACCGAGACGAAACCTGTTTGTTATATTATACAGCCGATTCGACTCCCCGTTGAAGGCGTGGGTCGCTTTGTGGCCGTTTGTTTAGGGTCAAAAATTTACATTGAATTGTCTGGACGAGCCTAGTTATAATATAATCCCAGCAGCTATATAAAATGATCCACTAGATGTAGTTAATCATAGTGACAAGTGTAAATTAAAAATTTATAACACCCCCGACAAGTGAAGGTTACAGTAACTAGAAAAGAGCTGATAACTTTCAAACGGCTGAACCGATTTTCTTCAATTATAGCTAAGAACACTCTCGATCAAACCACCTTTCAAACAAACAAAAAACTAAATTATAATCGGTGCATTCGTTTAGGAGCTACGATGCCACAGACAGATACACAGATACACACGTCAAACTTATAACACCCCTCTTTTTGGGTCGGGGGTTAAAAATGATCTCAGCAGCGATATAAAGTGATCCACTAGAGTCTATAGTAACCTATAATATGAATATATTATTTTAGGTCAGCGGCGCATCCCACTATGAATTACATCATAACTTAGTCTTTGCAAAAACGATTTTTCATCCTATTTAACTGCGCAATTTCCTGACAAGCTTTTAAAAAAACACAATGGATTAAAGTACTATTAAGCAAAATACACTATAAATCAGTTCTTTTTAACGTAACTTAGTGTGGGATATAATATTAGAAACACAACTTATTTCTAACCGATCGTGGGTGTCATAAGAATCGTAAGACAATATTATAAACTTTTGACTTCCCACGCGGGCGTTTGGCGTTTCCTTTTTTATAAAAGACGGCTCGCAAGTTAATTAGGGTTGTCACTTGTTAGATAGAGCAGAGATAAAAAGACAAAGATAGTTTTTGCTCGATTATATTTTGCAAGAATGTCATATAAGTTATATTTTATGACTTCAGTCTGTTGGTATTTGTTAATCATTTTACAACTGTAAGTTAACCAAGTACCAACAAGAAACTCGACGATCGCTTGAAAAGTTTATATTTTTTCTTCGTGGTTAATAAAAAAAAATAAGAAAAGTCTCTTTATTTCTTCAGTAACCGCGTATTTTCTTAGCCTTAAATTATAGAATTAATAATGTAATTACCTGCCAACCCTATCAAACGCATTGGAGCTAATTAAGTTCGCACAAATCTCCACGCAACGGCGATCATTAATCATTTGTGTATTAATAAGATGCGATGCATCACAATCGGGTAAATGGGTCGGAGAAAATCATTGCAGACCACAACGTAATCGGTCATTGGGGCGATCTTGTTATTACATGTTATTATAGACATTGTATTAGATTAGTTCGGACTTCAGATATTATAGTAGTACAAATAAATTCGATTTTAACAGGGCTCTCTCCGTCACTCGTTTCATACAATCGTAGTTCCAATTTCATTTAAATACTAGCTGATGCCCGCAGCTTCGCCCGCGTGGATTGGTCAGATCCCCTGCAGCATCAGGATTGAGGAGTTGGAATCCAAATTTTTTATGAAACAATGTCGCAAAGTTCCTCTATCGATTAAAAAAGAAATGACGCAGATCGGTTCAGAAATCTCGGAGATTTCGATGTACATAGGTAGAAAAACACAACTCCCTTCTTGAAAGTCGGTTAAAAAGTAGCCTATGTTACACCCTGGTCAATCCTCTACTTGTATGTGAAAATCCCGTTAAAATCGGTTCAGCCGTTCCGAGGATTGGCCTTTTCAAACAGACAGACAGACAAAAATTTTAAAAACGTGTGATTCAGTTATAGTATAGTTCAAATAACCATATAATTTTAACATGTAGTAGTTATTTCGAAATTACAGACAATCACAATTTTATTTATTAGTATGGTATAAATATATATAGATTAAGCAACCAAAATTATACCCATTCCCACAATACATACACACGTAGACGTGATTTGACTCTCCTCGGTTGAACCTTTGCAAAGTTTTCTTACACCATCTGACGCGGGCCGCCTTGTGATCGTCGGAAAGCAGATGCGGTATCCAACGGCAAACTAGCTTTCTCACACCAAGCGCTTCATGCAAGATCTTCGGAATGGTTGTCCCTGAGATGCCTAATAGAGCTTCTATCTCTCGATATGTCACATGACGATCTTTGAGAATTAGTTGTCTCACAGCAATGATGTTATCTTCAGTGAAGGCGGATTTAGGTCGTCCTTCGCGAGATTTGTCGCTAACACTAGTATGTCCACGCTGGAATTCTAAATACCAGCGTTCGACAATCCGCAGACATGGGGCTTCATCACTGAATACAGATGTTAGCTCTTCAAAACACTAAAGCCGTGTCAGGCCTCTTCTAAAGTTGTAGAAAATTATTGCACGATTATTTTATTTCAAATTTCAGCCAAATCCGTCCAGTAGTTTTTGCGTGAAGGAGTAACAGGAGTAACAAACATACACATTACACACGCATACACACACACACACACACACACGCACACACGCACGCACACACACACACACACACACACACACACACACACACACACACACACACACACACACACACACACACACACACACCGTACCGTACTGTACCGTCTGTTAATATATTGTGTTTACTTTGTGTTGGATCACCAAAAAAAAAAGAAATTCATTAATTCATTCAATTACATCATACCAGTTGGAAAAACATAAGGCACACATTCACAGCTTCTCAGGGAAATATTCCCACGGGTTTTTGCTATTGATCGCCTTATTTGATTGCGCTGGCGCACCATTTCTTATTGCCATAGAAACTGGTCCAGTTCCCATGATGTTTCCAATAATAAATCATCACATTACAGCAGGAAATATGAACTCTATCAATTTCAGAATAGAGTAACTATTTGATTGGCTAGTCTCGTCAGATGAGACGTATCGGTAAACGTTTTGTTATTAGTTACTTTAATTATGGTGCTATAATTGCTTGGTTGTTACCGAGTTGTTACGTTTTTAGACCCTGCATCTGTCTGAATCCAAATTAGCAAACTGGTCTAAGAGATAATTTTTCAATCGTCATTCGCTTCGTAATTGCTATTCCACATTTCTATTGCTGTAAATGCGATCTGCCTTAGTTTGTAATTGCATGTATTATAATTTATATTTTTTGCTGCGTCTTTCGATGAACTAGTCTTCTATCTGACATAATATTATATGATCACCATTTTTTCATACGCTGGGTCTTGAAAAATTGAAATTTTGTTAGAACTATTTAAAATTCCATAGTCAATTTTTATATTTATTGAAAATATTACAATAAAACTTAAAGCTAGCCTTATCTAATTACTATACAAATCATGCCCGCGTGGAATGGTGCCAAGAATACTGGCTGCATTTCCGCGTTGGACAGCCAGGCTGATCCGTTGCGCAAAAAATGAGCCAGCCCTTCTGTCACCCGATGAGGCTATTAAACGCGGTGAAATGTCTCGTAAAAATTTCTTTGCACTAAGACTCCATGGCCCCAGGGTCTCTACGGCAAACGGAACATTTTTATATATAAAAATTATGTAGACATCGTAGTCGTGGAGTGAAGGTAGTATTATAATAATTACATCATTGCTTTTTACTTTGGTATTGTTTTTCGTTGAATGCGATTATAATGTCAACAAACCTAATAATTACCTTATTTCATCTAGACAAAAATACGTGGAGTTTTAAATACAGTTTTCAAAGTCAGAGAAACGGGATTGTCTTCAAGTTTTAACCGCTTTACTTTACAGAGTCAACAACAACAAGAACTCCGCCAAAGTTAAAACAAACATTCTTTTCTTAGGAAACTTTTCGATGTCTTAACCAATCACATGACATTGAAGAAAAGCAATTCCGCAATTGAAACACTGCACTAACAACGAAGTTTATAGTTCCGATTAGTTAGAATTGCTCAAGTTTATATCAGGACGTCTTATTTTGCTCAGCAATGTTTTAGATTAAATTTTAAAATTAAAGGTTTTTTCTCTCGTCTGGCTTTGCACAGATAAGCCAATGTCAAGTTTGTAGTTATTTACAAGTTAGGGAAACTATACAAGTATGGACTTCGTCTGTGCCGGCGCCCGCCGACACACGCGCAGCGTCCCTCTAGAGCGCTTCCCAGTCAGTTCCACCAGTAAAACAAAAAAACACTCCAAAAAGGTAGAGCACGCGTGCCAGCAAAACGTCAACACAGACGAAGTCCAAAAAGGTTTCAACTGTTAAGATTATGAATTAAACAAGCGTATGATCCCAAATTCGTCCGAGTGGACTACACAAGTTTCAAACCCATATATTAATTACCCTCTTAGGGATTGAATTTTCAATAATCTTTTCTTAACGGATGTCTACGTCTACTACATGGCAAATTTCAGCACAATCCGTCCTGTAGCAATCCGATCAATCCGATCTGTGCGTTGATAGATCAGCCTGTCCGTCAGTCACCGTTTTCTTTATATATTTAGATTATACTGAAGTAAACTTGATTGAATCGATATTTGATTCATTCGATGTGTTGAGGAGACGACTTCCACACCAAAACCATGGACCTTATACCATTGTACACTTTTTATTGTCAATTGTTACTTTTGTAAGATACTTCGTCATTATCTTACATACATTACGTTAACTTAAAACTAAAGCTACGGGGTTCCCAACGCGCCTTCTGAGTCTGAGAAGAAGCCCACAACAGACTCAGTCGGTATTCTTTTTGTTATCACTATTTCACAATATCAATTAATCAAGCTTAATTTTTAATATCAAACTTGTTAAAGCAACTCATTCCCAAGCTTTCTTATCATTTGAAACTTATACATACTCGGTACTTATAATATACCTCTCTACAAGTGCATACATTAGTATAACTACTAAGAACAAACTTTAACCTTTTACCTTTTCTTTACGCAAAAAGAAATCCCAAACAACAATGTTAACTTTTTCAACTTTTCAACTTTCTTAGTTTGCCACTAAGTTAAATCTCCTTATAAATGTTAAAATATTCTGGAAAGTTGTTAACACAAGTTTGTTTTGTTACAGGAGGGCAACAGCGTCGCCAAACTGGATTTCCTTTGACTTCACCGCCATGGATTCTGAGAGGTAATTGATGGTTTTTTCCTGTCGTTTATTTTTTATATCAATTCCTTCAATTAAATAATTTGACGTACCTACTAGGTTTCCTTTACTTTTTTTAATCGATGAATTCGACATACCTAGTAGAATAACACAGGGAATCCAAAGACCTGCCTCCAAAGAAGAAAAACAAAACTTATTTGAAGCCTATTAGTTAGGTATTTTGCTCAAGCATTTTTTGAAATTAATTCTATCATTAGAGTCGATAGCTATCGGTAACTACTTATGCTAGTTTGTGGCTAGATATCGGCAGAGATTAATTATTTATAGTATAATTTTTTAAACATATCAAGCGAAACTTATCTTTCAGGGCATCGCGTCTTGTAGTGGCTTGACCAAGACCACGGTACGGTAACAAGATTTATCTGCTTGGATTTAGGTATTTAGAAGTATCCTTCAAATTGTACAAGACTTTGTATTTACTTGTACAAACTTAATAATTACAAAAGAATAATTAAAAAATTAATATTAAAAATTTAAAAAAAAAAAATGTAGATAACAGCTATAAAAAAAATCTATGGTTTTGTATGAATTTATGGTTCAATATTAGCATAGATTAGCAAAGTGAGCTTCACGTGCTTACAAATTAGAACTACCATTATGGCTTTCGTTAAACTGTGAACTTTTCAAATAAATTTCACCTCAAGCGTTTTGAATTTTAATGCGGCATTTTGCGACTCATATAACCTATATTTTGCGTTTAAGCTAACTTTAAGGTCAGTGCAGCGGCTTGGCTTGGGTCCAATTTTAAATTATTCAATTTGAACTTTGTTTGCATACTTATTTATTTAACCAGTTTTTAATCTTTCTTGCATTATTTTCACTTCTATTTATGAAGAAAACCTTTCTTTATTTGATTTTGATACAGATCACTAAATGTGAAAGTGTTTTTGTTTGTCGGTCTGTCCTTCAATCAAGCTGCAGATAGCTTGCATCCCTGAAAGGACATAGGCAACTTATCATCCCTGAAAATCAAAGAATACCCTCGGGGTTTGAAGATCAATCCGTTAAACCTTTGAAGAAAGGTATAGACTTAGCTCGTATCCCGAAAATGACCGTAAGCCTCTTTTTATCCCGGAAAAGCAAAGAGTTCCCACGGAATTAAAAAAAAACCGGTCAAGTGCGAGTCAGACTCGCGCACTGAGGGTTCCGTACTCGGGTATTTTTTCCAACATTTTGCACGATAACTCAAAAAGTATTATACATAAAAATAAATAAAAATCTGTTTTAGAATGTACGGGTAAAGCCCTTTCATATGATACCCCACTTGGTATAGTTATCTTACTTTAAAAATTGAAACACATTTAATTTTTTTTAATGATGTAACCACAAATTCGCGGTTTTCAGATTTATTCCTGTACTTGTGCTAGACCTACCTAGACCTACCTACCAAATTTCAATGATTCTAGGTCAACGGGAAGTACCCTATAGGTTTCTTGACAGACACGACGGACAGACACAGACAGAAAGACAGACAACAAAGTGATCCTATAAGGATTTCGTTTTTCGTTTTGAGGTACGGAACCCTAAAAAATCCCATATCGTCGCGGAAAACAACTAGTCTTACAAACTAATTTGAAGCACTACAAAAAATACACGAGGCACTTATCCCACTTCTGATTACAAGTTGTAACTAAGTCCATAACTGTATTACTTAACGATTTCCGGAGTGTAGTTGGCACTTAGCAGGATATTAGTAGTTAATATGATGAATTTCGGAGTTATAAACCTGTTCGCGTCGGGTAGGATTAACGGAACGTACGAGAAGGTACCTATTTCGGCAAAGTTGAAACGATATGAAGGAGATTAGCATATCCTACGGACTTAGGAGTACTTAGCTAGCGAGTCGAGATGGCAATCGGGTTGGGGACGCCCCGCACACCCCCGTGCTAACCCGGTGCGGAATAGCGCGGGTGCGGTTAGCGGTTTAGAAAAAAAAAAATTGGTTGTCTGTAAAGTCGGTTTACTGACGGTAGTTGAACGTGACAACAAAGGCCGATTGTGCTTCTTTGTCGCTCGTTCCGCGCTCTCGCTTGCACTTCAAGCCTTACATGGAACGCCTCAGAGCGAGGTAACGCCGCATGAGTCATGTTTTTTCGTGCGTGCAGCCGGCTCTATCGAATTATAAGACGTTGTCAAAAATATTAGCCATGTTAACGATGAATAATATTCCCCTTTCCCCTCCAACTAAGCGTATAGCTTTTACTAGGAATAGGTAAGACAATAGTGCCACGGGTGTGGTTTGAACCCCTGACATTTCAGATTTCAGCGTTGATAGCTATTGAGACTCCATAATCGTCAACACGTATGTCGTTATACCTATTGAAACTCAGCTACCCTCTGAGTGGAAGCAAATGGGTGTTAAACCGCTTATTAAGCGTAGTTTAATCCCGCTGCGGGTCCTGAAAGGCGGACGGGATCGGGCTAACGGCCAATTTGGTAGGCAAATCAATTGATGGCATGATAGTTGGATAACTGTACCCGTGGGGCATATATTAGGCTCCTGGACTAATAGACTGTTGACGATGTTTTCATCATTTTCCGGTTTCATAATACGACTATAACAAGTGTAAATTAAAAATTTATAACACCCCCGACAAGTGAAGGTTACAGTAACTAGAAAAGAGCTGATAACTTTCAAACGGCTGAACCGCTTGGATTATAGCTAAGAACACTCTCGATCAACTAAATTGAAATCGGTTCATTAGTTTAGGAGCTACGATGCCACAGACAGATACACACGTCAAACTTATAACACCCCTCTTGGGTCGGGGGCTAAAAAGTTACTTATAGGGTGACTTCGTCGGTCTTTTTTTCGATTAGTAACAGCTAATGCTATAGACTTGAAATCCATACTAATATTATAAATGTGAAAGTGTGTCTGCCTATTTGTTAACTTTCACGACGGCTGAACTGATTTTGATGAAATTTCGAACAGAGATAGCTTGCATCCCGGAGACATAAGCTACTTTTGTAAAATTAAAAAGTTCCCAGAAGATTTTTGTAAGGCTAAACTAAGCAAGTCGCGGGCATCATTTTATTACAAACTTAACAAAATTTATACTTAGGGCCTGTTACCCAACTGCCAGATAAACTTTATCTAACTGATAAATTTGACATTATGACAGATTCTCAATACAAAAACTGTCATAACATCAAACTTACTTGTTAGATTATCTGGAGGTTGTGAAACAGGCACTTAGGATCACAAAATACTCAATATGGTAATATAATCGAAGAAACGCATAGGTAAGATATTATTTTATGATCAAATTGAAATCAATATAGAGACGCTTCTTCTCAGATTTGGCCTAGATAAGTATTATTATGTTTAGTGAATCTTTTGTCTCAATGTTTCCATTTAAAGCATCCAGTCTGCCTTGAACTTTAAATAACAATCGAGCAGAAAATAGCATCGGTCATTTAGGTCACAATCTGCCTCTATCGCACTTACTGCATTGCTGGTTTTCAAGAAAGAGATGGTGAATAATGTAGTCATTAATCTGTCAAATGGTATTTGAAATATAGTATGTTCAAGATCAAGATATTATTTAATACTAGCTTATGCCTATAGACTACATCAATATCAAACCTCTGTTTTACCCACAGACTTACGATTTTTTCGCTACGCTTTTTTACCCCTTGGGATCGAATTTTCAAAAATTCTATCTTAGCGGCTGTCTACGTCATAATAGCTATCTGCATGCCTTTCAGCCCGATCGGTCCAGTAGTTTGAGCTGTGCCGTGTGCGTTGATAAATAAATCAGCACTCAGTCAGTCAGCTCTTCCTTTTAGAATTCATTTGATTGGTATTTTGTGATTTGTCTATGTTCTACCATAATATAATTTTAGCTTTGCCTATCTGAATTTTACAATATAACAATTCCATTGAAACAATATTTTCTTGGGCCAAATAGGAATCTTATATTGAAATGTAATATTTCGCTCTAGAAACTTCAAAAAAAAAAGATCAAAAATTCAAAAATCAAAGATAAGTGAGTAGTTCACCCCGATTCAATCAAATATTATATTTATGCTGAATATTTTCTCACTCAGAAACATCGCTCAGAAACCTTCAATATTTAATTTATTTTCTCTACAAAGGAAACTGTACAATAAATCTCAATAATTCGATACTACAACTAAGAATAACACCGCCATATTCGAAAATGTAACGTTGAATTACCATTCTGCATATTTTTTACGATATTATTATATTATTATTATGGTTTAAGAGTCTGATTTGATTAGAAAAGAGCATTATTTTAATTAGTCCGTAAAACAAGAAAGATGAAGCGATCCCGCAGACCATTTCATGCAGGCCGCGCCCACGCCGCGAAGATCCAAGATTCAAAATAATCAGCAAAATGCATCATTACCATCCTATTCTAATGGTATCGTTATACCCTGAGGTTATCTCCAAGGAGATAAATCACGGCCTATCTTTTGAAATCGGATAGCGTGTGGGTGCAGTGTAACATTGAATATACAGATAATAAATCTTTCTGCAGATGCGTTTATGGTATTGCATCTATACCTAATCTATATATTGTGCTGTACACTTAACCTTACCCATGTTTGGTGTTAGCACCTTTTATAGTTGACCTATCTTAGACGAAAGGTTCGAACAGTCAGTACGATGTCTCAAAATAAATCGGACACCGTAAAAATCGGTCAATGTCATTTTCATACAATTTGGATTTCATCTGCTTGGTAGACTTAGTAGTGGGCCGGGTTGATGATAATGATAATTTGTAGCCTGGGGCCGCTACGACAAGAAACGAACCTACAATTAATACATCAAAATCCAATAGATAGTTTAGGAATTATAAAAGAAACCGCCACACCCACACACCACTGCTAAATATTATACCCCTCTGTCGGATAAAAATGACTATTCTTTGGTATTAAAATAAAATGCACATCGATGGCTTTTACTTTTCTTATCACGTTCCTATATAAATATAGTGTTTAATATAGTGTTTAGTGTGTGTGTGTTGTTGGTGTTTAGTTTATGTACACACCTGTTTTGTAAAATTTGTAAAAAATTGTTCCTAAATAAATAAATTATTATTATTATTATTATTAAAAATTTAATGCTGCTGTCAAAGACTTCATAACACGCAGACTGGCACCCGATAGCAGGGAAAGTGTGCACTTGTTTCTGAGCCCTGTCTGTGCATAGATAAGCTGTAATTAGAATGATGCAATGCATATCATTAGAGCGGGTGTCGAGGAAAGTGGAAATGTGAAAAGTGCTGGTCGATGACTTTTTTATGATGAAGGCATTTACTAAAGAGAAATTATTAGTTTTCGGATTTTTCCTTCACTTGTGCTATACGATATTTCTATCTGCTAAATTTCATGAACTCAGGTCAGCGGGTAGGACCCCTTAGGTTTTGATTTCCTCAATTGACAAGAACATCGGTCATAGACAACGAAGTGAAAGGGTTCCTTTTTTCTTTTTGAGGTATGGAACCCTGAAAATTCAAAGGCTTGGAAGATTTACAAGTGATCGCTTTTGAAAATATCAACAAAGCTTTGTGGTTTACAATATTACGAGTATATAGGTACAAAAAGTAGTTTTCTGTAAACTAAAACGTTTAGCCAAAGCAAGAAACAATTTATTCAATCACCAGGTGCCATTTTGATAAATAGGTAATTAATGATTCAACCTGAAAATGTTGGAATCAAATAATGCGTTTATTTTGAACTTTAAAATTGTATACGAATCTCTGACGGTAATGGTAGAGTTTTATTTAGATAGAGGTTTGTTTGAACATAATATTTCGTGTAGGTGCTAACAAAGTAAGTATGCCAGTGCATTTTGTTTACATATTAGCATATCCTGTGGGAACTGGACGCGATCTCGAAATAAATCAATGCCTACACATTTACTTTACGGAAATGATGTTGCAGTATAATTTATTTATTTAGTAGATACTTATTTATGATGTCCCCCTTTTGGTATTTGGAAATAATGAATACAAAACGTCGCTTTATCTATAAACTTATTATTAATTGTTCTCTCTAGAGAACAATTTTTAAGTACTTATGCATACAATTTTTGGAAGCCTTTTATATGAAACCTATAAATAGGTAAGTAACTACCTACAATATTTTTAATATTTCAATATGCATATACCTATTTGTTTTTTGGGTCTTTATTCTAAAATTACCTCCTGAAATAGTAACACAGTTACAGTACGGTAGGATACAATTTCTTCGATGGAAAAATATTTTCCAAGATTTTTTGTAGATTAATCGGAAACGGTAATTTTATTTTTTCTATCATTTTGTTTTTAACCCCTGACCCAAAAAGAGGGGTGTTACAAGTTTGACGTGTGTATCTGTGTATCTGTCTGTGGCATCGTAGCTCCTAAACTAATGAACCGATTTTAATTTAGTATTTTTTGTTTGAAAGGTGGCTTGATCGAGAGTGTTCTTAGCTTGGATTATATCCAAGAAAATCGGTTCAGTCGTCTGAAAGTTATCAGCTCTTTTTTGGTTACTGTAGCCTTCACTTGTCGGGGGAGTTATAAATTTTTAATTTACACTTGTATTATGTGGATAGTACAATTTCCAAATATGACTCATAGTTTTTCATCATTTCCTTTCAGAATACTGTAGAGATTTGAGAAGGCATGATAATTACCAAGGGTGCTTAAAGATGATCCATTATTATAAATATTTATTTTATTAAATTCCTTTATGAATATTAGAGCAGTTTATTTTGCACGCCGTACATTATTAATCCCTGCATGCAGCGTTTCTGAAGGAAATTTTCCCATCTGTGTAATATTAAATATTCATTAGTGCAATATTACGATGGTAATCTTGTTCCACGCGACCTAGAGGTCTAGTCTAGACTCTAGTTTTCTTATTTAGATATTCATATTTGTTTAGCATTTATATTCAAGGTACGCGCAACCTCGCTTACAAAACGGATACGCGACGAAATAAAACTTATTTGACCCATAAATGCGTCAAAAGCTTATGGTCCATAATCCCATTGTCGCCAGACGTACCTACTACTTACCTACTTATTGTCTGAGAAATGAAATGTTTGTAATAGAATAGTGCTAGTTTGTACTTTTAACGTAGTTACGTGTATTTGCTAGCTTGTATCGACTGTCGAGGGTCAATTTGAAGGTATAAATTTCTAAAAGTACCTACATACGTAAAAGCATTACTCACTTTTCTTAAAGTTTGAGTAATGTTTTTATTTTACTATTATTTATTATTATTACTAGTAGTAGTAAGTTCTACATAGTATAAAACAAAGTCGCTTCCCGCTGTCTGTCTCTCTATACGTTTAGATCGTTTAAACTACGCAATGGCTTTTAATACGGTTTTCCTCAATAGAAAGCGTGATTCAAATGACAATTATTCATTGTTCATCAAGTCGGAAGAAATAAAGCCGAAAGCTGAGAGCTTTCATCGAAAACACTGTTTTATTCTTTTGAAATATAACAAAATAACCACACTAACACCACATTAGTATCTATATTGCATTGCACGTTTGCGAAGCCGGGGCGGATCGCTAGTCAAAGAATATTCTTCTCAAACGCAAAATTACTTTTACATTCAGTACATGAGCTACTGAAAATTTTTATAAGCCTTTTTGTCTGTTTTAAGGTCTGTGTATTTAAAATTAATTAGATTTCTAAAAAAAAATCCGACGTATCGCGCGGGCTGTGTATTTTACGAAAAGCTTATGGAAGCTTTACAAGCGACCATATCCGTATGTATAGAACATAGTACAAAGAAGGTAATCGGATTTTCGCTTCGTTAACTGTTTCCCTT
Organism: Maniola jurtina; assembly: GCF_905333055.1. Lineage (NCBI taxonomy): Eukaryota > Metazoa > Arthropoda > Insecta > Lepidoptera > Nymphalidae > Maniola > Maniola jurtina. The sequence goes on from NC_060032.1 coordinate 12,445,735, forward strand.
CCGTACTAAAGCCCCTTATTCACCACTTTTTCCGGCCATCTGTCACGTCTCACCGCCGATTCTATTCGTAAGGGCTCTTAAGTAAGTATGGATTACGAAAAGGTATGCCCACAATCACAAGACTCTGTACTCTATAGCTATATGCATGTCACAGATGACATAATGGCACCTGGCAGTTACTCTTCATAATATCACAGTAGCACACACAATAGGCAGTAGTTTAAGTTAACTAGAGTAAGGGAACCTCGGTTTGATCCTGAATCGACGATATATCAAATACTAGCTGTGCCCGCGACTTCGTTCGCGTGGAATAGTGACTTTTCGGGCAGCGTGATTCTTTAAATTGACATAAGTTTTTTATTTATGAACTGATTGACATGAAATAAACACTAAATGTTAAGTGAAGCTTACTACAATATATTAGTGAAAACCGTATCTAAATCGAATAAGCCGTTTCTGATATTAGCGTGCACAAACACACAGACAAACAGACAAAAAAAAAAATTAATTACAATTTCGGGTTCGGCATCGATATAATAACAACCCCTGCTACTTTTTTTTTATATATTTCCATTGTACAGACACCACTTTTCTACAATTTTATTATATGTATAGATTAGACTATCAATCAATCAATTAGTCAGCCTGTTTGCATCCACTGCTGGACATAGGCCTTCTGGGCCTTCTTAAGAGCGCGTCACCACACACGATATTCCGCCTTCCTCATCCACCCACTTCCCGCTATCTTCTTGAGTTCGTCAGGTATAGGACTACCTTAGAGCTACCTAGCGTCAAATGTAACAGCATTTGACGCCTGGACGTTTTGTTTAAATTTCCTAACTGTGGTAGAACCCGCTACCTTTTCTGAATATGGTTTAAAATAATGTTGTTATCAGTCTTTTTGCAAAATCGATCGCTCCACTTCCAAAAGCTTTATATGGGCGTAGAGATTTTACGAAAGATTCTTATATAACAGATCCTGTGGCAGTAACTTGTTGCTACGAAATAAAACCTCTATGCACCTGATCCGTTGCCAAACAACACTGAACGGCCTTGCCAGCCGAACAGACTCTTGTACCACTGCATAGCGAGCATACAGTTCGGAAAAAACTGTCAAGTGCGAGTCGGACTCACATACGAAGGGTTCCGTACACAATACACATTGTACACAATACACATTGTATAAGATACACCTAACATTTTTATGTAGAACACTGCAATTTAGTGACGTACTGCACCATCTAATCACTATTTTTTTTATGATGGAACCACAAATTCACGATTTTCGGGGTTTTTCCTTTACTTGTGCTTATTGACCTGCCAATTTTCATTATTGTAGCTCAACTGGAAGTAGGTATACAGACTGACACGACAGACAGACAACAAAGTGATCCTGCTAAAGGGTTCCTTATTAGGTAAGTAGCCTAGTAGGGAACCCTAATAACATCAAATAATTATTATTTGATAATAGTATCTTAGCTTGAAAACGCTTGAAAACGATATCGTATGCAGCTCAATTACAATTAGTGAGACAAAGTTTTCTTGCGTTTTTGCAACCATTTGTCGATGATCAGGCAATTATTATTAAAATCAAAACAGTTTTTATTGGCACAGTTTGTACGCGGAAAGAAGTTAGTGTACCAATCATAAACATGTTTTCAAAAACATTCGAAATTCAATTAGAAAACATGTTTTCGTTTGTGATTGATTCGTGTCTCGAAATGGTTAGTACCCACTGAGATCTTTGTCTCTATCATTTGTATAGATTACGTAACAGAGAGAACGCTATACTATATCTTTCCGTGGATAGGGTCTATAGAAATGCAAATTTAAAAAAATCATAAAATGACCCTAGTTTATACGCTACACCATCACCAGAACGTTCAGAGACCGTCAAAATGAGCCGTATCTAAACTGAATATTTGCTAAGCCGTGTTTGTATTATCCACAAACGCTTTAATCTTCATACATTATTCAACCGGCGAAAGTAACTGACAAAACGATCATTTTTGTACCTAAAGGCTATTGAAATATGGTTCGCTTTAGGTTGACACACTTTGTCGTATTGTACTTGTTTACTGAGCACTCTAGTACACCAGACGCAAGGGTTAGAATGTGTCTTGTAAATATTTTGGTGTATTGTGTAATGTGTTTTGTTTGTCAAGGTGCCAAAAACTGGTATTGTATGCGGCGCCTCGTGGGTTATAAATGCGATCACTATGTCGGTTCTAGTAATAACTTGATCTTTGGATAGGGTTTAGGGTTTCAGAAATATCTATCGATCGCGTTGCTAAGTTGAGTTTATTTTTAGGGTTCCGTACCTCAAAAGGAAAAACGGAACCCTCGTAGGATCACTTTGTTGTCTGTCTGTCTGTCTGTCTGTCTGTCAAGAAACCTAGAGGGTACTTCCTGTTGATCTAGAATCATGAAATTTGGTAGGTAGGTAGGTCTTATGGTACAAATACAGGAATAAATCTGAAAAGCGCGAATTTGTGGTTATATCATGTAAAAAAAATATTAAAATGAGTTTCAATTTTCAAAGTAGGTAAGATAACTATTCCAAGTGGGGTATCATATTATGAAAGGGCTTTACCTGTACATTCTAAAACAGTTTTTTATTTATTTTTATGCATAATAGTTTTTGATTTATCATGCAAAATGTTGGAAAAAATACACGAGTACGGAACCCTCAGTGCGCGAGTCTGACTCGCACTTGGCCGGTTTTTCTTCTATTTATCGAAGACTAGATGCCCGCGATTTCGTTCGCGTGGATTCAGTTTTTTAAAAATTCAGTGGGAACTGAGAACGTTTTCATTTTCCGGGATAAAATGTAGTCTTGACCACTCTTTATTAGCATACTCATGCAAAAATCACGTCGCCCCGTTGTGACGTAATTGAAGGACAAACCAACCAGCCAACAAACCAATAAACAAATACAGTTTCACATTTCTAATATGGGTAGTGATAACATAAGAGGCTAATCACATTTTCTTACTGGGTATCTATTTTTTGGCGATGTTTATTTATCATCTTTTTTAAAATTGAGTTTTGAATATCTACTCTGAAGTAACTTATTTAAATTATGGTTATAACTCAAAATTTAATAAACCCCCGACACAAAAACCTCTATAAGAAAACTAGAAAAGAGCTCATAACTTTCAAACGGCTGAACCGATTTTCTTCGATCATAGCTAAGAACACTCTCGATCAAGCCACCTTTCAAACAAAAAAAAAACTAAACTAAAATCGGTTTATTAGTTTAAGGAGCTACGATGCCACAGACAGATACACAGATACACACGTCAAACTTGTTCCCCTCTTTTTGGGTCAGGGGTTAAAAATAACGATTTTATTCATTCTTCTTTGCCGTAAATTCAAATTCAAAATATTTTTATTCAATTAGACTTTTACAAGTTCTTTTGAATCGTCAAAAGCATCTACCACTGGTTTGGAATGCCTTTCCTACCGAGAAGAACCAGCCAGAAACTCGGCGGTTGCTCTTTTCGTAGTTGCCTAGTTTGGTAAAAAGACACCTGCCAATATTTTCACCTGCGCGAAACGTTTCGGCCATCATACATCACAACACTGAGTGTTTTCTTGTACCATTACGGACACTGATTGCCCAAGATGATTGATGTTCTCAGCGTCAAATTAATACAATAGATACCACCAACAAACAGCCATTCATCTTTATTACGATATAAATCCACGTTGATTAATTGCAGCCTCATAGCTTCTCCGACCTTTTCATAACAGCCTGGTCCCCAACTATAACGATTAAGAGCGTACACCAAGTTTACGTATAATTTAATTATTTCCAACATTCGCAGGGTTAACTGTTGATAACGCGATTTCCAGGTAACTAAAATATAACACTAATATTATAAAGGCGAAATTTTGTGTGTGTATATATGTGTGTATGTTTGTTACACTTTCACGCAAAAACTACTGAACGGATTTGACTGAAATTCGGCATGGAGATAGATTATTCCCTGGATTAACACATAAGCTACTTTTTATTCTGGAAAATCAAAAAATCTTATGCGGACGAAGTCGCGGGCGTCAGCTAGTACTTCAATAAAATTAATGGGTACTGTACAGAGGTTAGACCTTATAGAATTTATATGGGGTATACAGGGTGTTACCATAATAAAAGAAAGCCTCATTGTTTCGTCACAGACGCATATATTTGGGAAAAAGAATTCAGGCTACCTTCCGAAGCGAGAGCTCCTTTGCTATTCATTTCGTTTCCTAACCGTTAAACTTAGAGTTGCACTCTCGTTCATGTGATCGAATCGAATGCAGAACGATCTGGGAACCCACTGCATTACTATCCCAAAAACAACTCCAGCCATTGTGTGAATATTGGAAAAGGGACACGACTCTCAGGAATGAGGAATTTGATATATGAGAGTATAGGTTGACGAGTAAAGTAGCCAGACGTAGTATTTTGTTTCCCTTTAACCTCTTTAAAGCCATCATATATCATTTGGGAAAGTGCTCGTCACTGCACCTAAGTGAACATGCCTGGCATATTGCCAGCATCGCGTTTGTATAATTGGTTGATGGTGCACCGACGCCTTGCTGTCTGGTGCCCTGATTTTAATTCCATTTAGCTCTTGAATGTAGTTACTTTCGCTAATGTACTTATCTGGTTGGATTTATAACTTCCTTGATTGGGTGCTTTTCGAATACCCATATTACAAACCCCGCCAGACGCCCATTGTTCCACGCCAATCATTTATTCAAAGTAGGTACAATTTTACTCCTTTTGATGGTCGAAATCGTTAAATTTTTTACGATATAGTGGTAATAATTAATTACGTAATTTAAAACTAAAGCTACCGGGTTCCAAACGCGCCCAAGTTTGAGAAGAGCCCAAAACAAACTCAGCCGGGTATAAACTCGAAACTTCATAGTCGCTACTTCGTAGTGGGGACAACGCGCATAGAAACTTTCAGCTTTTATTTCAGATTTACCTAATAACGAAATTCACGCGCTTTTAGTCGAATTCTTGATAAAATAAATAATTTATGCTCTTGAATTCCCTACTCATGTGTTAGTTATTAGGTACGTAATTCTGTTATAGTATTATCGATGACTCTTGAATTTACCCTCTGCTTAGAAACTCAGGCAGGTTTTTATACTCAAATGGGGTATGTAGTATTATAGAAAAATGCTATAGAATCAAGTATTATTTTCATAGAAATTATTAACTTGATGATGGTTTACATGAGTTACTTTTATTAACCCCCGACCCAAAAAGAGCGTTGTTATAAGTTTGACGTGTGTGTCTGTGTGTCTGTGTATCTGTGTATCTGTCTGTGGCATCGTAGCGCCTAAACGAATGAACTGATTTTAATTTAGTTTTTTTTGTTTGAAAGGTGGCTTGATCGAGAGTGTTCTTAGCTATAATCCAAGAAAATCGGTTCAACTATTTGAAAGTTATCAGCTCTTTTCTAGTTACTGTAACCTTCACGTGTCGGGGGTGATATAAATTTTTAATTTACACTTGTTATAATTTTAATTTTGTAGTAATTTCTATGAAAAGCATTTAATGGTAGTACCTACGTTAGTAGTAACTAGTAGGTAGTGATACATCTAAAAAAAAATTAAGACCCTCACTTTTTTCGATGTAACATCTGTCAGGCCGATTTTTTTCGTATAAAATATAGCCTATGTCGCCCGGGACTTTACAACGAATCGATTGACACCTCATTCATCGGCCCAGTAGTTTAGGCGCTACGGTGGAACACATAGAATCTGGATACAAACATACACACATACATACATAGACAGCTAAAATCGTAACCTTTCCTTTCAGCTTTGCCGTAGTCGGGTAAAAAGGTACCTGTAATATCTCTATGTCTTAGCACAGGTGGTCGAAAAACTTGCATGGAGCGTTGTTATTTATGTGAGATCTTCCTATCTTTCCATCATAGCTTTGCATCTTCAAACTTTGTGCACTTTATCTCTCTAGTTAAATAGCACTACGTTTAACTTTGTTCTACTAAAGTTCCTGAAAACTCGATGCTATCTATCTATCTATATACATATAATAAAATTGTAGAAAAGTGGTGTCTGTACAATGGAAATATATAAAAAAAAGTAGCAGGGGTTGTTATTATATCGACGCCAAACCCGAAATTGTAATTTTTTTTTGTCTGTTTGTCTGTGTGTTTGTGCACGCTAATATCAGAAACGGCTTATTCGATTTAGATACGGTTTTCACTAATATATTGTAGTAAGCTTCACTTAACATTTAGTGTTTATTTCATGTCAATCGGTTCATAAATAAAAAAGTTATGTCAATATAAAGAATCACGGCAAACATTTTTCACGTAGCGTAGTAACGGAGCGTATGTGGCTATATAAAGCGCGGTCACTATTCCACGCGAACGAAGTCGCGGGCACAGCTAGTATAATAATATATCTAGTTCCGTTGCAACTACTACTTGACTATGAACCTACTTGTAAACTAAAGTTTGAAGGACGTTATAGTGTTTCTTCTTGAAACTAAGTTTTACAAGCACTATGCTTTGCAGCTGATCCCATACAACTAGAACATATTTTATTAACCCCCGACCCAAAAAGAGGAGTGTTATAAGTTTGACGTGTGTATCTGTGTATCTGTCTGTGGCATCGTAGCGCTTAAACGAATGAACCGATTTTAATTTAGTTTTTTTTGTTTGAAAGGTGGCTTTGATCGAGAGTGTTCTTAGCTATAATCCAAGAAAATCGGTTCAGCCGTTTGAAAGTTATCAGCTATTTTCTAGTTACTGTAACCTTCACTTGTTGGGGGTGTTATAAATTTTTAATTTACACTTGTTATTTAGTCCAAAGTTTTGATGTCATTTCATTACTTAGTACCTATTCTCTCCATCCCATCCATCGGACCATAAGTGTCGAAATAGAGATTGCCTGTGTTTGCGCATACCCTTTGTGCACTAAGATCCATATTCATATTAGACATGCGAAAGCCTGTCTGTCTGTCTGCCTGCTAGCTTTCCACAGCCTAATAGTTTAACCGATTTTGTATAGAAAGGTACAGAGTTAGCTTACATCCCGAAAACTGATATAGGCAATCGGAAAATCAAAATGTCCCCACGGGATTTTTAAAAAACCTAAATCCACGCGGACGAAGTTGCGGGCATCATTTAGTAATAATTAATTATTGTACTTGGCTACCGTAGCTAAAATTCGCTTAGGTAGGCAAACATTTTGTTACCAATATTAGATACATTTTAGATTTAGATACCGAATATTAGTTTAAACTTAACGCTTGCTTTTCCGTGAATGATTACGTTCTTAGTTTCTAACTTTTGCTAACTTTAACAATTTTCATCTGCCATAATATCTCTTTTAGCGGAAAAAGTTATCAATTTCAAGTTATAAGAAGGATTTTATTTGATAAATAGCGTGTCGTCAGCGTCCGCACACTTTAATTTAGAAGGAGGAAAAGTTGGGAAAACTCGGAAAATAATACACAGTAATTTGTACGGTCGTGTAATTAAAAAGGTTTTCTTTGTTGCTAGCTGAGGATATTGCTGAATATATGAAAAAAGAGGGGGATTTATCCACAGTAAATGTGTTACAGTAAATTAAGATGTATCTTGTGAAATAAGGCGTATTATACAAGCACCTGAGCTAAATTGAGTACCATTTGAAAGCTTCAGTACACATTAGCCCAATCCATTCGGCGAGTGCCGATCAATGTGAAAATGTTGCTTGCCAATTGCATCAAGATCCTTCAATGTTTGTATGTATTTGTATTCCACAAACGCGCTGACCCACGTTACGTGTCTAATGCTGAGATCTATAGAATACACTTTGACTTTGCATAGATCGTTTTGATGAGCTGCTCAAAAACAACGACACGAGATGCTGGTATTTAAAATGTACACTACACATAGGTTTGTGATACTGCAATTTGACGTACATTTTGCCACGTAGACTCGTGAAGGCCAGTGGAGGTTGGCTTGCCAACTTTTTTTTTTATGCACTTCTTAGGAGCCACAATTCAGAAAAAGCGTTTATACTTGTTACTCCTGCATGGCCGGCCAAACGTGTCGGGTCAATGTGTATTGGAGCTATAAAATTGAGAGAATTAACCCAGTGTAAAGCCAGAATAACGCGTTTAATCTAATTTGGTTCTTTTTATTTTCTCGTCTTGAAATTGTGAATACATCAATTATATTTGCGCTACAATTCTCTCAAGACTATTCCACAGTATAATAAAAGCGCCATTTCGGTCCAATGTTGCCATTTAAAGCGAGGAAATTAATTAATTTATGGCTGCGAGCGGGGTTTTATTTATTAAAGAGCGAACTGGCGTCAGTGTTGACAGACTTTGATTTAGAAATGGACTAGAATCTTGGATTAATTTAGAAATGGGGACAATTTTTATGTATTGCAGTAAATATAAAATAGCTCAGCAATGACTAAATGATGAATGGAACTATTTTTTGCTTTGTGGAAAATCTAGAAACGAGTTGGTGTATCATGGACTTCCGCAAAGTAAACGCCTGCTTATTTTTACCAACGGAAAAAGCGATTTCGTTACGAAGAGCAGCTAATGATCTTAACCAAGCGATTGATGAAATAGGGTTCCGTACAGGAAGCGTGCCAGCGGAACCCTACTACCTTACTACAGCGGAACCTTACTACTTAAGCCTCCGCCGCGCTGTCCGTCCGTCTGTCTGTCAGCGGGTTCAAGCCTATCTCGTGGAAGGTAGATAATTGAATATTTTACAGAATGTGTATTTCTATTGCCGCAATAACAACGAATAATAAAAATTTCATCGCCATAAAAATTTACAAAAATTAAAGTGTTATATCTTGTATGATTGTACGGAACCCTTCGTGTGTGAATCTGACTCGCACGTGACTGATTTTTTATTGAATAAAAGTAAAAGTGATAATAAACATCTGCTTATAAGGAACCGCCAACCACCTGCTTTAGGCCCGCGCGCTTGGTCGCGCGGAGTTGTTCGTTCAACCGTGACGGACCCTATCTGTAGTACTTTCGCCATCACATTACTGTAAAAAAGTGTTTTTTTTTTAAATGTCAAAAGCTTTTTAAACACTTGACTTTTTTATTAGCTTACTGATGATATCATAGGTGATAAAATAAATAGCTAAACTATATGCACCACCAAGCAAGCAATATGCACCACCACGCAGCACAACACAAATCCCCCAAAACACACCCGACACACGTTTCGCTCCGGCATTCTTTGCAAACTCTTGCTAGTTTTGTATAATAACAATCTTCCAGGATTTTATTCCCTTGCCAGGTCTTGACTCTTGAAAGGCACGACGGACTCATAGGCATACAACGAAGAGATCCTATAAGGGTTCCTTTATTCCGTTTGAGGTACGGAACCCTAAATATTGAATAAAGTCTTAGAAAATCTAGCATCTACCCCGCAAGAGAGTGCGAAGAGCGAGGGGATTTGTGTGAAACCCACTAAAGCGTTGGAAATGACGCTATTCGATATTGGATCGCGATATTGGTGGATTAGCTCAGCGCGCTGCGGAGCGAGCTATGTTGGGATTCTCAGGGATAAAATCCGGAACGAGGAATAAAAGCGACCGACATAGCTCAAAGGATAAGCAAGCTGAATAGGCAATGAGCAGGTCGTGTCCGTCGCAGAACTGACGGCTGATGGGGCAGAGGGCATATTCTGGAGTAGAGATCACGTACTGGTAAGCGTAGTGTAGGATGACCTCCAGCCTGCTGAACCGATAACCTGAAGAAGCTGGTGGAGAGGGGGTGGATGAGGAAGGAAGGATCGAGTTGGTTATCATCATCTTCATCATGATCAACCTATCGCTAGCCCATTACAGCGCACGGGTCACCTCAGAATTCGTAGGCCATAGTCCACGTTTAGACCACGCTGTCCAAGTGCGGATTATCAGACTTCACATATCTTTATAGACCATAATATTATGGAGAACTCTCAGGCTTGCAGGTTGTTTTCCTTCACAGTTAAAGCAAGTGATATTTAATTGCTTAGATAATCGAGATGGTACCATAGGATTCTTTGTCTAATTAATTTTTTCAATAACTAATCTGAATGAGGAAGGCTGAGAACCAGGTGTTCTGACGCTACTTGAAAAAAAACCTATTAGGCTCAGCTGTGGACGCCCGCAGGCTGATGATGAATGATGATGATGATGAAAATTGATCTACTTAATAAGATAGAATATTGTTAAGCACTTTTCGATTCGAAAGTACAAAAAGTTACCTGTTTCATTCTCAATAGAACTGATGGAAAAGGATGGACGATTGACTTAGTCATAGTGTCACTAAACAAGCGAATGAAAACACTTTATTAGGGGGTAGTGGAAGGGGTGCCTTGTGCTTTGTTTTAGTATTACCACCACACAGTATTACGGATATTTTAAGCTTTCATACAGTTTTCTATTTGTTTCCGTTTCAAGTTGACCTTTGCTCTTGTGCTAGTATAGTAGAACAAATTAGATTTGTGTTATTTTAATGGACTTTGTGTTGTGTTGATGGGGTCAGTTATAACAGTTTTCAGCGGAGTATTTACTTATACTGGGTAAGTATACTTCGTTACAATTTGAAATCAAATGAAAGCCATTTACTTATTCAAAATAGGTGCCACTGTATTTTTTTCAATATAGTTTCGAAATGTTCTAACAGTACGTAACCAGGTTTGGCCTGCTCCTGACCTCCTGGCTCCTTGACCTGCAATTAAATGTTTTTTTTTTAGTTTTTTTTAAATTAATAATTGTATTGTGAATTTGTAAGATAATTTGATAATTGCAGTAGACCCAGTTGTATGCTGATTATCCTTTAGATTCTAAATTCTAAAGTCTAAATTCTAAAGTTTAGAATTTACGTACTGTTATCCAGATATCGTCAGAGGTATAACCATGATATTTTTAAGTCCTCTCATTTATTTATTTTTCTCATTTTATCTTATTTTTAAACAACAAACAATAAAATAACAAAAACAACAGAAAAAATAACATAAACACAGAAAAAATAACAGAAACAACAAAAAATAAAATAACATCAACAACATCATCAATAAATAACAGAAAAACAAAAGAGAAATAAAATAACATAAACAACAAAAAACTAAACGGAAAAAAAAAACATTGAATAAAAATATGATAAAATGACTCCCACTGGCAACAGGGTGGGTTGGACCCAAGCCGTCAGTGGTCAGGGCTCCAGAGTGAGGAACCTCCTCACAATGCGTGCCGTCCCAAGAATCACTGCCTTCTGTATCTTACCCTTGATCCAACAGTTAAGCGACAGTTTGTTAAGATGTTGGTCGAAACTGTTCGCAATAAGACCGTGGACTGATACAACTATCGGTACAATAATCGCTGAGTCAACACTCCACATGGCGGTAATCTCGTGGGCCAGGTCCAAGTATTTCGATACTTTTTCCTTTTCTGCTTTCACTAGATTATCATCATGTGGAATAGTGACATCAACAATCATTGCTCGACGCGCTGATCGGTCAACTAGCACTATATCAGGTCTATTGGCTACAATATACCTGTCAGTGGTAACCGACCGATCCCAGTAAAGCAGGGCACTGCTATTTTCAAGAACTGACATTGGGTCGTACCTATAGTACGGCACCTCAGTATCTACAAGGCCATATTGAAGAGCAAGTTGTTGATGGATTATCTTGGCTACTTGATTATGTCTGTGTAAGTATTCGCCGTTAGCAAGATAAGAACAACCGGAAACAATATGTCTGAGGGATTCCCCAGGAAGATGGCACGCACGACATATGTCAAGCGTTCCATCTTTCATTATATGTTTCCATGATATTATCATTAAAAAACTGATGCAATTGAAACTGAAATAGAAAAATGGTTACGTTGCTTTTAATTGTAATAAGTAAATTTGATTTCAATGACCAGTGTTCTATCAATAAGCAAGCAAATAAAGTTATATTGTAGTTAATGAACCATCGACCCAGGCATAAGTAGATACTTATGTTTGGAGTTTTTCGCTTCTATTCAAGATATTACTATCGTATCCGGAAATTGTAACATGTCGGAAGATCGTGCTGGCTTGCTATTTAGGTGGTGATATATTGCCCTAACCCACGCGAGTTACGTGTGAAAACTGTTAAGTATACTTAAATACTCGCAAATTATACAAAGAAAACTTGCCTACGTAACTTAATAGATAGTTTCTAGTAATTTTATATCCAGTAATTTAATTTATACTAGATGATACCCGCGACTTCGTCCGCGTGGATTTAGGTTTTTCGAAATCCCGTGGGAACTCTTTGAATTTCCGGGATAAAAGTAGCCTATGTGCTAATCAAGGATATTATTTATCTCCATTCCGAATTTCAGCCAAATCCGTCCAGTGGTTTTTGCGTGAAGGAGTAACAAACACACACACACACACACACACACACACACAAACACACACACACACACACACACACACACACACACACACACACACACACACACACACACACACACACACACACACACACACACACACACACACACACACACACACACATACAAACTTTCACCTTTATAATATTAGTATGATGATGCCCGCGACTTCGTCCGCGTGGATTTAGGGTTTTCCGAAATCCCGTGAGAGCTCTTTGAATTTCCGGGATACAAAGTAGCCTATGTGCTAATCAAGGATATTATTTATCTCTATTCCAAATTTCAGCCAAATTCGTCCAGTAGTTTTTGCGTGAAGGAGTAACAAACATACACACACACACACACACACACACACACACAAACGTTCGCCTTTATAATATTAGTGTTAAGTGTGATAATATTAGTGTGCTGTGATTTAGTAAAATTTTGGCATATAAAATTATATCGTCAAAGCGCATACTAATTACCATAATATTAGTGGCTCTTAAAACTACTTAGTGGTAACTATTTCACGACAGCCGAGGAAAATGGAAAAGGAAAAGTTACCTAAAGCTCTCTCAACGTTGGAAAACCGGCCGTGTGCGAGTCAGATTCGTGCACCGAAGGTTCCGTATTACAGTCGTATTTTTTCGACATTTTGCACGATAAATCAAAAACTATTATGCATAAAAATCTGTTTTAGAATTAACAGGTAAAGTCCTTTTATATGATACCCCGCTTGGTTTGGTATTCTTACTTTGAAAATTGAAAATACTAATTATTATTTGTTCATGGTCATATTTTTTTTTGTGACGTGACAAAAAATTCACGGATCCAGATTTTTCCCCTTATGATAAGACCTATAAGACCTACCTATACCTAGGTCAACGGGAAGTACACTATAGGTTTCTTGACAGATACGACAGATATACAGACGGATGGACAGACAGACGAACCGGCAGGCAGACAGATAGCCAGACAATGAAGTGATCCTATAAAGGTTGCTTTTTTCCTTTTGAGGTACGGAACCCTAAAAATAAACCTTAACAAACTATTTCCAAGTAAGAAAAGTCCTGCATTCCCTTTGATACTCGAGCTTTTAAGAGAAAACTTAATGTTCTGCGATCTAGGTAAAACTAACTTTAAAAGTACTTAATTTTTAGGTTTCCATACCTCGAACGGAAAAACGGAACCCTTATAGGATCACTTTGTTGTCTGTCTGTCTTTCTGTCTGGCTGTCTGTCCGCCCGTCCGTCCGTCCGTCCGTCGTGTCTGTCAAGAAACCTATAGGGTAGTCTGACTACGAACTACGAAGTCTGACTCGCACTTGGCCGGTTTTTCAATTCTTTCTCAATAAAAATGTACATTACCTAATAAAGCAAAATAATACGAACATTCGAAAGCTCTTCGGCAAAGTTCCCTTTATGCCTTCATTTTCCGAGAAAATCAACTTTTCCATTGAATTGCGAAATATTAAATGTTTCGAGTTTATATTAACAGCTGAAGTTTGATTTCGAGATTAATTTTTAATGATGTGGTTGTAATATTTTCAAAGCGAAGTTTGAGTTTTAAAACAAATTAGATCAGAATATTTAGTACAAATTACAATAGATACAATTGTATCTCTGGCCAGGAGCAAAAATCGCTCTTTGCTTCGGATTCTAATCTTGGATTTCTGGTCGACATCATTTTCAGGGTTCCGTATGTATACTTATTTTTATAACATTAATTATGGATGGAATGTAAGAAGAGTCTAAGGTCTTAAGTGTATAGGGGAGAAAGATCCAAACCCTAGCCAACTTCATTACACTGGCGCCCAACGTGGGCCAAAAAGCAGTGGTAGCTTAATGGTTAAGAAGACGCGTCGGCCGCCTATAGGGAAGTTGGTTCTTCGATCCCGGGCATGCACCTCTAAGTTTTCGGAGTTATTCCCTTTTTAAGCCTTTAAATATTACTTGCTTTAACGAAGAAGGAAAATATCGTGAAAGTTTTGAGAATTTAAGAAAGGGTCGATTTTTTTAGAGGGAAATCATTTATTCAAATTGGGTACCATTTTGACATTAATTGACTTTTTGTCATTAATTCTGGAATTTGGAAAATAATAATATAATGGTGATAATTATTAATAACGAAAACTTAAAACTAAAGTACTTAGTGGTGGACCTCGCTCATCTTGATACTTGTTAATTATTTATTTGTGAAACTCAGTTCTTTTCATCTCGGCTATATCGGTTTATTTCCACACGTGAACTAATTCTTTATTAGATTAATAGGTATTACGAAGTAGTTACCAGCTTAACATTCGTGATGTTACCTACATCACGAATGTTAAGCTGGTATATATTGTATTTTAGCCTTTATTTCTTTCGCAGTTAAGCATATAAAAGTACAACGTGTGAGCTCTGGCTTATGAATATGAAATGCGATGTATATGAGAACCATTCTTTATCCGTTATTTCGTGTTATTTTACTTGGAACACAAGCGAATCATATTACAGTAACTTCATACAAAACATCTACAAACGTTATAATATGTAAATATGTAACATGAGTTAACCGTATTGGGTTATGTTATTCTTTTGTCTTCATACTAAAGTCGTAAGAAAATATAGTTTGTTCTATCATGCTAATACATTTTGCTCGGAGGAAGTGAAAAAGTGTGCTTCTTGTATTTTTGGGCCAATAAAAGGCCAATGGGTTGGTACATTAACAAACAACAAGTTTGGATTTGTTAACTTTGAACCTTGATACTGATTTGTGCAACCCACTTTTCTTTTTATTAGTGTCAATACTAAACGGTAACGTAACATAGGTTGTATCACCTATCATGCAACTGGGCCTAATTCAGTAGTTGAAAAAACAAAAGTTTTTTTAAAATGATCTTTCTATGCGGATATAAGCTAGTTAAGATACTTTTATGATTGTTCTTTACTTTGCAGAATAAACGAAACAAATGAGAGATCCTCAAAATTGCTCACCAGCAGATGTTATTTAATTTGTCAGTATTATGCGGGATAATGGTAATGCTAATTACATTTTCAAAGCTCTAAATGTTGGTGCAAAATTTCATTAATGGAGGCGCCCTAAACAATAATTAGTTTATTCGCTCTTATCTGGAGGCTTATATGCGGGGTCTAACAAATGTACCGCAATTAAAGCGAGTAATAGAAGTTTTATAAAAATGCAAGAAACCTATTTATATAGAGAGTTTATAGGTCCAAGCCTAAAATGTAAGAAAAGGCAATTTTGAAGTAATAAAAATGTTAAGTTAATTAATAAAAAAAATCTTGGAAAGTTTTGTTTTGGATGTTGTTATAAATTTTTTACAAAAAAGGTCAAGTTCTAATTTCGATTCGTTCACTGTTAGGTATTTTCTTCTTCGCCACTAAAGAAATATAAAATTGGCAAATATTTTTAGTATGGAGGCTGAATGATATTTGAAATTATTATTGATAAACATGAATGAATAAAGTAGCTGAATTGAACACAAAATATCAAAATTCGAAATTATTCCATAGATAAAAGCAAAGTTAGAGGTTGGCTGGTTGAAGAATATAAAAGGGAAAATAATGAAGGCTACAAACGATAATGACAACAATAGACGAGAATTCGGGCTTCATTTCCGATGATCAATGCTCCATTGTTCGGATATTTCCAAATACCTAATCTTTTCTATATTGTGTGCAACTGTGTACTCATAAATAGAATATCAACATTAGACACATCATATTACTAGAAAATAGTCATAACCTTTTTCTGGCTATGTATTTTTAATTATTTTTTTTACATTCCTTTGAACTTAAGTTTGTTTTGGATTTATTTTGAAACCTAAGCGTGGAACTTTTTTTTATAAAAATAACGAGTGTGGGTCACTCATGAGCATTTGTAGCATCTGGAAAAACGCCAATACATTCCCGGCTTTTGAAGATTTTGTTTTATCTGTGATTTAAACGTAAACGATTAAACTGTCGGAGGATGAAAAACATTTTTAAAATGGATTTTTCTCTTGTTCACAGTCGGAGCGAGTCGGCTCTCAACAGCCCAACTGAACCAGATATATCGCTTGCAGCCTCCCTCACCGATCCGCTGGAGGCCCATACCCTTGATGATGCTCGAAGAACCATCAGGTATACATCGTTTCGCCTTGTAGAATTTATGGAAATTATTTCTAGTTTTATATTTTGGTATGTTTTTTTTTTTGAAATTTCTTTACGTTGAACATTTTATTTCATTTGTTTCCAGAGACCTTCGGATGAAATACCGTGCGCAGGCCCACCAACTTCTAACATGGCGCCGCTCACAACGAACTCAAGAAGAACTAGTCACACGTTTGCAACGAGAAAAGGCTGAACAACTCAAATCACTTTCCAGCCAACTCCTCTTATTCGAATCGCGATTGGTTCGCAAACAGAAGGAGATAACCAACATGCTTGCCTTGCGGGAGACAATTATCATGAAGCAACAAAAAGTAATCGAATCCCTTCAATCTAAACTACTCGATAATGGTATCGATACATCGCAAACTATTCCAGACTTTAGAGATATGTTACAAGATACACATATCACTGGCGACTTTGATTCTCTAAACGATTCCGATTCAGCTGTTATAATGGAAGATGTCGATTCCGATTGCAGTAATCTGCCAAATGTGCCGAGATTCAGGTCAGCTAATCCTGACAGCGTTACTATAGTTCGATCGATCTCAGATGCTATAGATCCAAACTTGAAGTATAACGTGGTTAGGCGTTCGAATGGATTTTTGCGAAGACCAGAAATCTTAGAGACAGTTTACAGCGTAGAAGAAGAGGTCGACGGGGATTCTACAAAAGGTTTGAGCGCACAGAATAGTACTGAAAAGGAATTAAAAGATTTCAACAAAACTGATGAGCAAAAGTATCAGGAAACTAGTCTTCTAGCTCAGCGGCGAGACAATTTCCGCATGAGAAGTGTAGTTTTAACGGGTGATGTGAAGAGTATAGATAATGATAAAGATGGTAAGGCCAAGAGTAACAGTGAATTGTGGTCGTATAGCTATGTGCCAAAAAGAATGATGCCACCTAACGACTCGGATGAGGAAGTCACTTCCAATCCTGAAAGTGATGAAGGGGAGACGGAACCGCCACCAAACCATGTGGTTACTTATAATAGAGTCATGTCAAATCACAGAAATGTGACTAAACCGAAAGATGTTAAGTACAAAAGGATAAATAAAGCAAAGTCTAAAAGCTTGGAAGAATTGCGGGGAAGACTAAAGAATTGGGTAGAAAAGGGAAACAAGTTATCGGATATACCTCTGGAGCATGCGCAAAGCTATGCCTGAATGATTTTATCAAGTTCCTTTATTTATCTTTGTGTGAAATTCTTAGAGAATGAACCGCTTAACCTTTAGTCACAATGCGAAATTCTCCAAGCTATAAATTTCGTTAAAGGCGCACCAGTGACCGCTTCATTCCGCTGAAGATAAGCGCATTTACAATTAGAATTTTAAAGTGACGTCTCCCACGTCTCATCTTAATTCTCGCCAGAATGGTTTTTTTGTGTAATTGTCGAGTGATATTATTCTTAATATGCCAAATTGTGTGTTTTATGAGGCTTGTGTTTTGGAGTCAAATTAAAACACAATTTAATGTTAATTCAAAAGTATTAGTAGTGCGTAGTAGAAGCAAACTTTTTGAATAATGGACAGCTTTGGATGTTATAAAAAGATTTGAAATTTCACCGTAATAATTTTCTGAATTGTGTATTTACATCGTTACTCGCACACGTATACAATTGTTAAGAAGTAAGATTAAACTATTAGCTAGAGTATAAAATAAAACATATTTTTAAATCATTTCCCATTACAATTTTCATACCCATACATGCAATTTATTTCTACATGTCAGGTAGATACTTAATATTTTACACTGTACGGAGGTTTATCTAAGAGGGGTCTCTCCGTCACTCGCTTCATACAAACGTAGTTTCAATTACATTTGAATATTAAGCAACCAAAGTCCATGAAATTTTGCAGACATATTCTAGAAACTAATATCTATGTCTGTGGTTTTCCAGATTTCTGTTAAAATATTCGGTTTCAAAGTTACGCGGTCTTAAAAGTTTACATACAAATCTTTGAGCCCCTGTATTTTTAAAAGTACATGTTTTTAGAAAAATCTAAAACACCACAGACACAGATATTAGTTTCTAGAATATGTCTGCAAAATTTCATGGACTTTGGTTGCTTAATATTCAAATGAAATTGGAACTACGATTGTATGAAGCGAGTGGAAGCGAGTGACGGACAGAGCCCTGTAAAATACTAATATAAGATTTTGATCCGTTCAAATATTCAGATATCGAGTTCTTCGAAATTGAAATAAATGGTTATATAGACGCACAGAAAATTTTTAATGTACAACAAAAAACATTGATTTCCTTTTGAACCTATTAGAAAAATCTATAACTAGAATAAGTAATCCTAATCAATAAGTTCGTCAACAAGAAAATATTAAAGGCGATTTATGCATTATTCTTGATACTTGATCTATTGTAAAAAGATTTCTATATGAAAGTATTGTGCAAACTAAAAAGATAATATTTTCCACGCAATTGTAATTTTAAGGGATGTTTTAGCTAAATATATGTCTACATTATGTATGACGTACCCATTCCAGTTTGCTCACTCAGAGATTTGGAGAGTTTCTCAATGAACCAGAGATAGTTACTTTCATAGTCCCTGGCTTTTTAGTTCAAACGCATTTTTATTAAGAGTTTCATCGTTTCTGCTTATGTTGTCAAGATAAATAACGTCAATTATATTATTACAAAATTAGATTTTGGATCGTTTTTGAGCTGATGCCTGTTCAGTATTATTCATGAAAATTTCGTGTGTTATACTGATGTATAAACTGCAAATTGTTGGAATTGAAATAAGCTGGATGGCTAAGCAGTAATTTAATCCCTGAAGCATAGCTCATGACTTTGATAAATGGCAATTTTGTTTCCAAGTACAACTAGTATATATAAAAATAACAAAAATGCACACACCACAAGCAATTATCCATTGTTATACTGCTTAAAATTTCTGATGCATTACAAAATTAAACCGACTCATAATAATCGATTTATATTTTCACTATAGTAATTTACTTAAGAATTACCTACGAGCTTTATAAAAAACATTACAATTTTAATGATTGCTTAGATTAAAATACATAATTTGTGATTAATATTGGGTTGTGTATTAAATATAATATTGTACACTTTTAATCCTGTTACAAATTTTAAAATAAGAACTTATTAGTTGCGTAAAAGAAATCGAGATTCATATTTTTTGTTATTACTTTTAAAAGCAATGGAAACTAATATAAATAAAAATTGCTATATTCCATATGATGCTAAAAAGCTTCAACTCAAATTTAATCATTAATTTGTTTTTAATTTATATTTGTTTCCATTCCATCACCAGAGATTATTTTTTCAAAATTGCGCACGACTGAACTTTATTGTCGCACGTTGCTTTATAACATTTAATTTGGAATTGACACCCTGTGATTTTTAATTAATATTTTCATCTCGTCGTAGATATAAGTTGTAAAAATAAATTTAAGTATTGTAAGAAGTTTCTCAATAAAAAAAGAAAATATTTATTGTATGTCGGTGCCAATTGTTAGATGTAATTCTGTTTTCTACTATAGAAGTTATAGTTTAAAAAATATACAGGTGATATATAAACTTCACTATAAAGTACTTTGTTTTGCATAAATTTTTGTGATTGCTGTGGGAAATTCATAAATGATCAAAATTTATCGATCCATTACTGGGTTGCAGCTATACATAGATATAAGTACTTATATATATTTTTAAATAATATTTTTCTATACTGGGTCACAATAATAAAATGATGAGAGTATGGTACCTGACCGCTAATTTCGAAAACAAAAGTTGTATCACCTGTATGTACCTACATAATATATCAAATTTCAATTGTGTGTTATTAAAAAAATATCACATATCACATAGTGCTGTATCACAAAATGCTTGAAAAATATATTTTAATATAATATACCTACTTAAATGTACCTAAAATACATGTTCCATTCCGATTATATTTCAAAGTGCTGAATAAACGCAATTAACGAATATTCTGATGCTCTCATTTTTTCATCCTTCATCGTAGTCAACCGATAGACTTCCACGGATGAACATAGGTCTCTTCACTCGTGTAGAGGCTTTCACAGTCCATCTCCACACGCTACGGTCTTGCGTCGCCTGTATTCAGCGGCTCCTGTCTCGTTTGATGTCGTCTGTTCACCTAGTAATTTTTTTTGGTTTCCGTGCCTCAAAAGGAAAAAAAGGAATCCTTATAGGGTCACTTTGTTGTCTGTCTGTCCGTCTGCTGTGTCTGCCAAGAAAACCTATAGGGTACTTCACGTTAACCTAGAATCATGAAATTGGGCAAGGAGGTAGGTCTTATAGCGATCCGAAAACCGTGAATTTGTGGTTACATCATAAAAAAAATTAAAATGTGTTTCAATTTTCAAAGTAAGATAACTATACCACGTGGGGTATCATATGAAAAGTCTTAAACTGTTCATTCTAAAACAGATATTTATTTGTTTTTATGCATAATAGTTTTTGATTTATCGCATATCATGCAAAATGTCGAAAAAAATACTCGAGTAGGTACGGAACCCTCGGTACGCGAGTCTGACTCGCACTTGGCTGGTTTTTGTTTTTATCGTTCCTTATTACTATTTTAATTTTGAAAACAAAAGCCTCATCACATGTACCTACCTACACATAACTGTACCTACCTACACATAACTCCCTACTCAGCGCCTATATCCAATCTTGAGTTAAGTTTAATAAAATATTAAATGAATGATATAGTAATATACGATCGTTGATTCCACTTAGTGGACAAACGATATTCAAAAATAAATCAAAAGAGTTCCCATAGGATTTGACAGCTCAGCAACATCTAAATTCTTATATACTTCGTAAAGTACTAAAACTTAACCGCGATATTATGAACATGTGGCGCCATCTAGTACTTTAATAGAACTTCGTCTGTGGTGGCGTTAGCTGGCGCGCGTGTTGTGACTTTTTGGAGTGTTTTTTTGTTAGAAGTGGCCGGTTTTTGTGTTCTGCTGGTGTTTATTGGTCGTGGAACTGACTGGGAAGCGCTCTAAAGGGGCGCCGCGTTTATGTCGGCGGGCGCCGGCACAGACGATTGACGAAGTCCATACTTACACATATAGTTTCCATAACTTGTAAATAACTACAAACTTGACATTGGCTAATCAGTGTAAAGCCAGACGAGAGAAAAAAAAAGTACTTCGACTTACAAGTGCGACTCGCACATGAAGGGTCCCGTAGCACCGTATAAGAAATATCACATTTTAATTTTATGCTTTTAATTTTTTTTCATGGCGGCCATTTAGATTTTTTTATCATTTGTTGATACCCCATACTAGATTGTTGATATAGCTGTATTAGAAATACACACTCTGAAAATTTGAACTCTGTACCTACTACGGTTCATGAGATACAGCCCGCAGACAGACAGACAGACGTACAGCGGAGGCTAGGGTCCCGTTGACAGTTGGCACCCTTCGGATACGGAACCCTGAGAATGAACTTTTAGATAAAATCGCGGACAAAAGATGATATTTCGTATAACATTTTCTGTCGTAACAATTTCAAGGGTTTATGGAATTACCCACATGAAATGTCCGTCGCTACACGTGTCGGAGTAATTCCGTTGATTCTATTAATCTTTCGGTAACTTTATTACCTACCTATATCAACTTTTTATGGACCCTTAAAGTTTGATTGTGTTTACCCTTATGGGACGTGTGGCCTAGTTGCCTATCACCTGTATAGTGCAAAAATTAAGCAACGTTGACCCAAGTCGGTAACTGGATAGGTAACCGAATTTGGTGGTCATTGGCCTTTTCGTTTCCTCCGTGTCTCGGAGGAACTGGGTCTAAGGCTGAGATCTATCTATATCTCTTTTTTCTGAGATCTACATCTTTTTAGGCACAGACGGACAACAAAGTGATCCTATAAGGGTTCCGTTTTTCCTTTTGAGGTACGGAGCCCTAAAAATAAATAATTCCGTTTCCTTGTCTGTTGAATCGTGCCCAATTTAATTTAGGCAGCTTTTCTATGACGCGAGAAAATGTTTGTTCCAAAGAAACGATAGCCTTTTTACTGGGAGCGATATCTAATTGGTAAGTCTCGTTAAATTGCTTCGAATCAACGTTGGCAGATCGAGGAAAAATAAAAGAATTTGTTGAATTTACCTATAAATAGGTATTAGGTATAATGATTTATGTACTTTTATTTTTGCCTTGTATTATTTACGAAATGTAATGTCAGTACCTACTTAGTTAGGTACCTATTCCTTTTTCACAGTTCCGTGAAAAAACCAAGGAAACCAGGTTTTATCCAGTCCATATTCTGTCCATCTGTCTGTGTATCACAGCCATTTTAAAAATAAACTATAAGCAGTAAGGCCTCATTCGCACGAGAGCTTTTTAACGTCCGTTAAAAAAGCGTTTCAAATAAAACAAATGCATTCCCAAGTATCTGTTCACACGTCAACGCTTTTTTAACGTGCACTTTGTGTGTTCAGCGCAACGCCGGGTTTTAACGCAACGCTTTTTTAACGCTCGTGCGAATTAGGGCTAAAGTTGAAAAGTCGTTAAAGAAACTTGTTACCGCTATGTAACATGGCATCCTGAATATGAAAAGCGACAACCGAAGTTTTGTCAAAGTTTTGTTTTGTTACCCCTCAAGTGATACTTGTTCGTTGAGTAGGTATTTTAAATAATTTATGAGATCATTTGTACTGTCGGTTTCTTTGGTGCTGCACTGTTCATCTTCTTTGTTAGCCCTTATTAACCCATTAGATAGATAGATAGATAGAACACTTTATTGCACACAAAAAACACATGTAAAGGAACACTACACAGAAAGAAGAAAACAGAAAAAACAATTGTGTCCAAAGGCGGCCTTATTGCTTGGAGCAATCTCTACCAGGCAACCTTTAACCCATTGTTGGACATAGGCTTCCTCACGCGCACGCCATTCTTCTCGGTGTTGGGCGAGTTTTCCCGCAAGGCTTGGTGATTTCGTCGGACCAAACGGGACCGTTGTAAATGTTCATAGACGATGGTAATCACTCGACATCAGTTTACCCGCCTGCTCATTTGCTTCTCTGAGATTTGCCCGCAATCGACGTGGGCCCAGCCTTCAAGCGCTTTCAGTATACGAGATTAAAACAAGATAAAGTTGAAAACTAAAATCCGACTGCGATCGTCTTAATAAACGCTGAAATATTAGAGTGAAATTGTTTTTCTGTCGCTTGGTATATTTTAATGATGGTGTAATTTATGTTCATGAGCGCAGAATTTTCTCTTCTTTCATTTGACATCCCACTCGATACAATACAAAAAAAAATTTGGAAGCCTCCACTTTTTTTGATGTAACATCCGTTAGGTCAATTATTTCGTATAAAATGTAGTCTATATTATGTCGCCCGGACCTTTATAACGAATCAATGGACCTCATTCATCAAAATCGGCCTGCCCAGTAGTTTAGGCACTACGCTGGAACACACAGAATCTGAAACCAAACATACATACAAAGACTGCTAAAATCACAACCCTTCCTTTTAACTTTGCCGCAGTCGGGTAAAAAAAGAAAAATTATAGGAAAAAGTGTGTAGGTAGTCGGCGGTCATATTTCATCAAAGATATGCAAAATTAAAGGAAGAGCAAAATTGCTCCCATTCGTTTTTGACCGGTGAACATAAAGAATGATAGCAATCAACACCGAGGCTCGAAACGCAATAAACAGACAAACTCCCGAAGGCGGAAATTATGGCCCATTCGCAACAGGTCATTTATTTTTACCCTATTTTCGGGGTCAAAAGGTAATGGAGTAGAAAATCTGTGAACTTGTCTTCGAGGGAGAAGAATGATAGAGTAACTTTGGGAAAATTCAAACTTATTGTAAAAATCAATAAAGCTGTGATAGCCTAAAGGCATAACGCTTATATAACTAGGTTCCTGCGCTAGTGGAGCGGTGTGGTGACGTGAAACGGCGAATCAGTGATTTGTCAACTTGGGACAACACTCAACAGTCACTCTCCCGCACCGCTCCACTACCGCACGAGCCTCCTCAGTTATGCGTTAGGCTCTTATTCGGGAGGTCCAAGAAATCCAGTGGAACCTCTTCGTTTTTCCGGATAAAAACATATGTCCCTCTCCAGGATGCAAGCCATCTCTGTACCAACAGATAATGCCCGCGACTTTATCCACGTAGATTTAAATGTTTTTATGGATCCCGTGGGTACTTTTTGATTTCCCGGGACAATAAATAGCTTATGTCCATCACCGGAATGCAAGCTATCCTTGTACCAAATTTCATCAAAATCGGTTAAATCGGATGGCTGTGAAAAGCAGCAGAGTAGCAGACATACAAATACACTTTGGCATTTAACTACTAACATTATAAATATAATGTTAGTAGGCATAAAATATAAGCATTCGACGGGTGTCACTGATAAAACAAGTGTAAAGTAAAAATTTATAAAACCCCTGACAAGTGAAGTTTACAGTAACTAGAAAAGAGCTGATAACTTTCAAACGGCTGAACCGATTTTCTTGGATTATAGCTAAGAACACTCTCGATCAAGCTACCTTTCAAACAAAAATAAACTAAATTAAAATTGGTTCATTAGTTTAGGACCTACGATGCCACAGACACAGATACACACGTCAAACTTATAACACCCCTCGTTTTGGGTCGGGGGTTAAAAATTACATTTGATATAGGAAACATCCCTATTGCACTTTATTGCGTCATAATCAAAATCGCTATTCATTTAAACGGCTTTGCGGAGTAATCCTTCTGCACTTGGAAGGTACTAGTAAGTATTCTGTGAGCCTGAACAAGCAATGGTTTCACTTATCTTCCTGAGAGAAATAGCCTTCATAGCTATTTGTTTGAGGCGTGACGGATAAAGGTCGGATTACCCTGAAGCCGGGAAGGCTTTACTGCAGAAGTGCTCTCAACGCCTTGTCGACGGGGATTCATCGCCTTAAGTGGTAGTATTTATATCATTGAAGATATCTATTATAACTCAAGCCTGAGTCCTGACCGAAATATATAAAAAACTTGCTTTGGGGGCGCCACTTGTATGGTCAATATGGTCTTGTATAAATTAGTTCCACAGGTTTTCCGCAATATGGTGACCTATTTTATATTTCTGATGATCAGGCTTTAATTCATACATCACTAGAGGATACCTGCGACTTTGTCCGTGCGAATTCGGGTTTTAAAAATCCCCTAGGAACTCTTTGATTTTCCTAGATAAAAAGTAGCCTGTGCCCGTGTCCTAGCTTGCTGCTTGCAAGCTATCTGTCTGTAGCTTTTGTCAAAAAGCCGTGAAAAGCTAATAAGTAGTCAGACAGCCGGACACACTTATCGCATTTATAATATTTGAACTCCCTGGCGCAGTCGCGAACGCTGTATGTAGTAAGCAAAGTAAAGTAGAAGTTGGTCTGGTCAGATGAGAGCAGTTTCAGCCGTACCAAGTTACCACCCTGTGGGGTGCCACCACATGGCCGAAACAGATTTAGTGCCCCGGTACAAAGCTACGTAGAAACTAATTAAACTAAGGATTTATTATAATAAAACTGATATACCAAAATGGCATCATCTAGGTCTGCATCGTCACTTAGCGCCAGGCACCAGGTGAGAGGGCTTTACTCTATTTACATAGGGCTTTACACCATTACTCTATCTAAGTAATATGTAACAGTAAAAGGTAACTTACTGACTGACTGATCTACCGCACAGCTCAAACTATTGAACGGATCGGGCTGAAATTTGGTATGCAGATATTATGGCGTAGACATCCGATAAGAAAGGATTATTAAAAATTCAACCCCCAATGAGATAAAAGGGGTTTGAAATCTGTGTAGTCTACGCGGACGAAGTCGAAGTCATCAAATATAGTTATCTCATGATACAGAAAACTGTTTTAGTTTCGAAAAGGTAGGTATCAAAAATAAGTAGGTAGGTATAATAAATCGAACTCTTCTTTTAGGTAGAGAATAAAAGAGTGCTTTAGAAGCATTTAAATAATTCCGCCATTAGCATATCGAAGACAGTTTCCTAATTACTTAGCTCGCGGGGGAAAAATGTTAACGATGGCAACGAGGCGGTAGAATTATATGAGAAAACTGATGGAGTCTACAGCGACTTAGAGGCGGTATTTTAATATCACTAGTTGATGCCGCGTGGAATCAAATTCCCGTGGGAACTCTTTCATTACTGGGAATACTGGTTTAAGTTGCCTATGTCACTTTCCAGCGAGGTGATTCGCTAACTCAATGTTCACACTGAATGATAGTCACCCAGCTCATCTGCTATAAGTATTCTAGGACCGATTTTTCAATCGTCAAATAACTTTTATCTAAGGAATTTTGGCGTTTTGACAGATTTCCTATGGAAAAAATGTCAAACTATTCCTCAAATTTATTAATTAGATAAAAGTTACTTGACGATTAAAAATTCGGCTTTTAGTCTATTGAAGGTTACTGAGCAGCAGTGTAGAACCAATCAATGTCAAATAAGCTCTTGACTCAGTAACCTACTAAGTATAACCTAACCTACTAAGTATAATATAAGCGCCCGCTAATCTTTAACTATATTCATGCAAAAAATCATATTGTTGTCGCTGTATTGTATCCTATTTTCTTATTAGGTAGACCTTGACCTATTGTCTTATTAGGTAATTTTTTTGATTTTTGTGTAAGCGCGGCCTTAATGCGCACCGCTCTCAAGCAAAATGGCTATGACACAAACAGACAGACAAACTGGCTGGTCGGAACTAGGTTGATTACTACGGAATTCTAAAATTGAGTTTAGTAAGTTTGCGCATAAATATTGCGCTTCTCTAGAACTGATCACATCTCTCTGGTCTGCGCTTTGAAGCGTACAGTATGTTACACATTTAATGGGAATTGAATTTCCTTCCCTTGTGCATATACGGTGGCTAATTGGAAACCAGGCAACAGGAATATTAAATTCCTGATAAATTATCAGGAATATTAAATTCCTTTTCCATGCAGCTCCAATTATTATACTTGTGAAAGCAGTTTGAAAGCTTAAATATAATTAACGAAACCTTTGGTGAATGTATGTTCAAAAGTAGGGATAATCACACTAATATTATAAAGGAGAAAGTTTGTATGTGTGTGTGTGTGTGTGTGTGTGTGTGTGTGTGTGTGTGTGTATGTTTGTTACTCCTTCACGCAAAAACTACTGGACGGATTGGGCTGAAATTTAGAATGGAGATAGATTATACCCTGGATTAGCACATAGGCTACTTTTTATTCCGGAAAATCAAAGAGTTCCCACGGGAATTTTAAAAAACCTACATCCACGCGAACGAAGTCGCGGGCATCAGCTAGTATCATAATAAGTTGGTAAGTAATTATACCTAAGTAGGTATAATGCTTCCGAATTAAGAAAGGAAAAAAGTATCTCCTGTCTTAGTCAGTTTAGAAACTATCCTGGCAGACGTAATTTACTTACGGAGGCTACCAAGAATCAAATCCAGGATATATTTAATATACCTACACAGTGCTAAAAAATCATAAAAGAGTTAATCGATTTAAAAATATATAGGTAAACGAAAATAAATATTACAAGACCAATTTTATCAAAACGAATGTGATCGTAGGTAGAAAACGTGTTTTATTTCACGTTCGGTTTATCAACTAAAAAAATATTGGTTTCGAAATATCGGTTTTCACAATAATTATTATTTATTGAATGAAAATGGATAGCGTCATTTCGCAATATTTGAATGAAAATAGATTGTTTGGTTCTACGAGTATATAAATACGGGTAATTGGGTTATTGAGTTAATTGTCGTGATTTTCATGAAACCATTTAGTAAAATGAATAAACTGGTGCTACTGTTTTTGATCGTTGGTCTGTGCAAGGTATACCTATAGTACATAAACTATATAATAGATATTATTTTATTTTAGCAGGAAATGTTGACGATTATTCTATTCTAAAGTCGGTACAAATTAAAAGTTATCTATAGGTTTTAGCTATTAAGTTTCCCATTTATTATTATATATACCTACGTTTCTTTTTCACCTCAGCATTTCTTCGTCTATATTTTATACCTTTACTTAAGCCCCGACCCAAAAAGAGGGTATAGGGTGTTATAAGTTTGACGTGTGTATCTGTGTATCTGTCTGTGGCATCGTAGCTCCTAAACTAATGAACTGATTTTTAATTTAGTGTTTTTTGTTTGAAAGGTGGCTTGATCGAGAGTGTTCTTAGCTATAATCCAAAAAATCGGTTCAGCCGTTTGAAAGTTATCAGCTCTTTTCTAGTTACTGTGACCTTTTTAATTTACACTTGTTTCTTTTGTTCTTGTCATATAACTTATCTTCTTTCTAGTTTCTATTTAACTTTCTTCCCTATTTTCAGACCATAGATGCTTGCTGTGCCAACAGATGTGAGTCAGTGGCCGTGGTCATACCTGTAGCAACCCCGTGTGCATGTTCCAATGCCTGTGCGACATCTAACTCCATGCCTTGTTCAACACCTAACTGCATATCTTCCTCAACATCTTGTAACAGTTGTGGCAGATCTGATTGTACGAAAACTTGTAAATGTAAATCTTCATGTAACTGTGGATGTATGGATCCTGAGTGTCAATGCCTGAAAGCTTTAACCAATTTCCCGGAAGTCGAATACCCGATGCCTTCCTATGGATGCAGTAGAACATATTATTATTAATTACGTCATTGTGATTCGGTGCTTTATGGAACATGCCTCAATAAATTGATGTGAATACCTATTGGATTTTTTTATTTATGTGTTTTAAAATGGGAAAGAAGTTTACTCAATAGTAATATATGAACTACAATATTTTTTGTCATTTTTACAATATTTTTACTTATTTTATTTTATTCCATTGTCTTCAAATATTTGGTACACTTGTATTTTATTTTATACTTATTTGAAATGGGTGTAAAAATGCCTGAAATAAATGACTGTTAGTATGAGTTCAGTATATTTATAGTCATTTTAGGTCCAATCGATCTGTAAATTGGTCCGTAAGCAAGGTTTTTATATTTTGTAAAAAATTACCATACATTTTGTTGAATTTGTTGTTGGCGTTTTCGCAGGCCAGGCCAGGGCTGTCATTGTGGTACGTAGGCCTTATGTCTGTAAGCTAACCTAAACCAAGCCGTAACTGTCCTCTACAAATCTTTGGCTAAACATAAATTATGCAAAAAGCGGGACCCGAAACTCTATTTGAATAATCCATTATTTCAACCCGGA
Source organism: Maniola jurtina (assembly GCF_905333055.1). Classification (NCBI taxonomy): domain Eukaryota; kingdom Metazoa; phylum Arthropoda; class Insecta; order Lepidoptera; family Nymphalidae; genus Maniola; species Maniola jurtina. The sequence goes on from NC_060032.1 coordinate 12,475,504, forward strand.
GGGAATCCGACGCCTGTGTTTAATCGCCGTTTAAAAATTAACCCCGGTCAACCCTAAGAATATTAATTTTCTCCCCTCTAAGTACTAGAATTATTATATAAAGTAGAGTAGGAACGGAATGGAAAATCTAGTTACTTACCTACTTATTACTTAAGTACTTTATTAATAGGTAAGTTGGCCTCAGCAGTGCAGTATAAACTTCAGGCACGAGTAGTTTCAAAGTTACACGGGCTTAAAGGTTTGTATCTTTGAGACCATGTAACTTTAAAATTGTACTTTTTTAAAGAAATCAGGAAACCACAGACACAGATATTGATTTCTAGCAAAACTTTCATTGCGTTTGATGGTAGGTAATATTGAAATGAGATCAAACTACATTCTTAAGTTTGGAGAATGCTACATAAATAAACGTTTGTACATATAATGTGTCGCTCGAAATTAAATGAATGAGGAATTTATGATTAACGTTGAACATATTCATCGTATATTGGCTATACCTACATAAATAAAGATAAAAACTCATCCAAAATATTTGGTACCTAGACCTACTTGGGTACCTTAGATACAAAGTTCTTAATTTCAGATCCTTATTTCTTTCAAATCGACCTGAAAATAAGCATTAGTGCGAAGTACTTACTACACAATATTTTAGTTTCAGAATTGAATGCGATTTCGGATTTGTGGTGGGTCTTAGACACTTTCTAAGTTTACTGAGGCCAAGATCCTTTTTGGGTCGCTGTGGCGAAGCCAACTAGGTAAGTAGGTGAATAAATACCTACTATTAAAAATATAGGCATCAGTTATTTGATAAACGAATACGACGCACGGCCATTTCCAATTATTAAAATATGAAATCCGGATTAAAATAAAATATTCAAAATTTTATCCATTTGTTAGGTACTCATACAATAGAGAGTTTTAATTAAACTCAGTGAACCTAAAATTCGAATATTATGTTCGACAAAAAGCCGACCAAATAAATGTAAAATAAATTAATATACAATGCATGAGTAATAATTTCAGAGAGACTACGTTTAATAAATCATGCGTAAGGAATGAGCTTCTGACTACAGAGTAAAAAATTCAGCAAGGCTGTTGTTTTTTTATCCTTTTCGAGATGCGAGACGGAATACGAAACGTCTGTACAGACCAGGGTTAGAAAAATAAAACATTTTGTTAATATAACTTAAAATTTAAAAAACCCCCGACACAAAAACCTCTATAAGAAATCTAGAAAAGAGCTGATAACTTTCAAACGGCTGAACCGATTTTGTTCGATTATAGCTAAGAACACTCTCGATCAAGCCACCTTTCAAACAAAAAAAAAACTAAATTTTAATCAGGTCATTCGTTTAGGAGATACGATGCCACAGACAGATACACACGTCAAACTTATAACACCCCTCTTTTTGGGTCGGGAGTTGAAAACAGGATTAATAACATGTTTAAAACTGTTTTTTTATTTATTTAAATATGTTTAAAACAATGCCAGCCCTAGTTAACACGTTAACCTGCAATCTAACGCAGTCACCACGCGTTGGCAAGTTTTTCTGTAAGTAACATGCTGTTAGTTGATGATACGGCGAGTGGCAAGCCGGACGTGGAGGCAATGGTGAATATGTAAATGCACGGTTATATTAAATAAAAAATATAATAAACTATTTTTATTTTCAAAAAGTTATAACTATGCCGTTTGCCTGTGGTCTCCTTACTTTGGTAACCTGTGTCGTGTAAATAAGTAGGTACCTAAACATGGCAGCAAACGCTGGGCTTTCTGGTGCCATTCTAGCAGTTTGGGACGCCAACGTCTATCGTTTTCTCGAACTATGCTCTGCCCATTGCCACTTCAGCTCAGTAAACCGTTTAGCTATGTTGATTACTCTGGTCCTTCTACAGATCTACTCATTTCTGATTCGTTTACGTAGAGAAACTCCTAGCATAACTCTCTCTTCCTCGCGACTGGGCAGCGTTCGAGAAGCTTGGAGATGTCTTCTCGAGACTCTCGTCCGAAATTCCTTATTGCTTGCAGACCAAAGTCTTCGAAAAGTGCGTGTTGCACATGATGACATATTATAGGTCCGAGACATGATCTCATAATCATTTAAGGGGCGATGGAGAGAGCGTTGCGTACTAATACTTAGTTTAGAATTCTGTGATAAAAATATTATCATGACCCTTGACCGTAATCCGTTTTACACTGTACTCACTGCACTACCAACATTTCTATTCAGCAAATCTAAATATTGTTTTAGTAAACCTCATCCATTCAAATGAACCGAATATCCAAAATCAAACACCTAAATAAACAACATCGGCAACATTTTCAGCGTGCGGTAGCAATATTACTTCCCGGCTTTTATTGCGAACGAGATGGATTTTGGCCACAGTGTATAAAAATCAGTAGTAAAATTTTAAAAAATTGTCTAAAAACTTGTGGCGACTTTTATGGCCCAGCGAGTGGATATTCCCGACTTCGCATAGATTGGAAAGGAACGCTATATTAGGATTAGGTAATTCAGATTGTCTTTCGGACGCGAAAGTTCAAACCACCGCGGAATTACGCGGGAATCCAACGCGCAGAAGCCAAATTGCTGTTTTGATACATTTTGAAGTCACCATCTTTTATCGGTACCGTGTAAGTACGACCAAACGCCCAAAATGTCCTTCTGTCGCAACTTACTCGTAGCATAATTCTTTTTTCACCAACGTCTGCTCTCTTATTTCGGGCGTGGGGATAACAGCCTAGAGAAACTGCTTGTTACGGGACTGGACATAAAGTTGTAGACTAGTTGGCTAATGAATTGCAGTGACCATTGTTCTCGAGGCTATGTTGGATTTCAGATTGCACTTACTTTATTTATTACACTGTGATACCCTGATGTATGTCACGTATGGTGCAATGAGTATTCCGTGAAAGCCTTTCACTCCACTCTGGAAATGTTCTGAAATAGAACTCCCAGTAGGTACGTGGTATAAAATAGTTAGTGAAACAATTTTAGTAATACCTGGTAGGCTTCGAAATCTGATCTATACATATAATAAAATTGTAGAAAAGTGGTGTCTGTACAATGGAAATATATAAAAAAAAAGTAGCAGGGGTTGTTATTATATCGATGCCGAACCCGAATTGTAATTAATTTTTTTTTGTCTGTTTGTCTGTGTGTTTGTGCACGCTAATATCAGAAACGGCTTATTCGATTTAGATACGGTTTTCACTAATATATTGTAGTAAGCTTCACTTAACATTTAGTGTTTATTTCATGTCAATCGGTTCATAAATAAAAAAGTTATGTCAATTTAAAGAATTACGGCGAACATTTTTAACGTACATGCTGCCCGAAAAGTCACTATTCCACGCGAACGGAGTCGCGGGCACCGCTAGTTTTTAATAAATCCTATTGAGCGTAAGCCAACCCTTGTTAACTATCTATCTACGAGTATAAAAAGACTTGTCCTGACTCATGACTGACTGACTGACAGACTGACTGATTTATCAACGCATAGAATAAACTATTGGATCTTGAAATTTCGACAGTAGGTTCTTTTTCTAACGCAAACACTCACTAAGAAAGGATTTTTGGAGATTGGGGATGAAAATTTATATGAAAATCCATGATTTTTCAAGTTATATTCATGAAATTTGGTATTTGGATATTTTGGTCAAGGATGAATGAGTAATGTTTCAGGATTTTTGGAAATTGTATTCCCTCGACGATTCACAAAAAATCCACTCGACGCCGGGGCGAGGCAGCTAGACAAACAGACTGACTGACATGACACACACCACTGGGTCTAGAAACTTGAAAATTTTCAAGTGCCTACAGAATTTTCAGAGACACTAGAGCAAAGCCGGGGCGCATCGACTAGTCCGTTTCAAAACAGCGAGCGCTGGATCGATAGGTTGGATATTTTCGTATCTATCGCTATTAATTTTTTAATGGAATTGTTTTGATTGCATCGCAATCTGTGAACCCAATAAAGCTGATAAGTATGCAGAATATGTTCAGGGGTTTTAATATTGAAAATTTCCAATATACTTGATGTCCATCGAGTAATTTATTAATTAATATCAGCCGTTCAGCTAAAGGGGCAAAGATTAAATGAATATGCGAAGAATGACAGACTGTAAACCCTCAAAGGGTATATTTAAGTACTTATTTAAAACAAGTGTAAATTAAAAATTTATAACACCCCCGACAAATGAAGGTTACAGTAACTAGAAAAGAGCTGATAACTTTTAAACGGCTGAACCGATTTTCTTGGATTATAGCTAAGAACACTCTCGATCAAGCCACCTTTCAAACAAAAAAAAAAAAACTAAATTAAAATCGGTTCAATAGTCTAGGAGCTACGATGCCACAGACAGATACCTACACAGATACACACGTCAAACTTATAACACCCCTCTTTTTGGGTCGGGGGTTAATGATTAATCGGGGAGCCTAAGATGAATTCGGGCCCAAGATCAAAAATCAATATTTCCACGAGAAGAAGAAAGACCTTTCCCTAAAGAAGAAGACCGAATTACCAAGAAGTAGAATTTACCACTTGAAACCCTGTAACCACGCGGACAAAATCATGGACATTAAAAATAACTTTATTTTGGAATGTTTTGGTTTAGGGATCAGACAGCTTATAACCATGGTTCAGAATAGGTACCTACCTACCACCTGTATGAAATTTGTCGCAGGTATAGGTTGCCTCTGCTAGCATGAGCCAAGTTAGATTGTAAAGGCCATAGAGTCATTCTATGGTAAAGGCAAATTATATTATCAGTCTTGTTCTTCTAATATCGACCTACTTAACTATCGCTTAAAACACCGTGAAGTTGGGAAACCCAACGGAAACGAACTCTTATTAATATGATCAATTAATTATACGCATTGCTCAACCAACGACTATTTTAATCGACATTAGGTTTACCTTTTGTACTTTGTCTCACTCACACCAGCTGCCCAGCCAACGGTGACGATTCACTTTTCTCAGTTAGGTCTCCATTCCAAACTTTTTTTTTAAATTCAGATACAAGTTAGCCCTTGACTGCAATCTCACTTGGTGGTAAGTGATGATGCAGTCTAAGATGGAAGCGGGCTAACCTGGAAGAGGTGTGGAATTTTTTATTAAATCTATAGGTAGGTATTCCTTTGGTCCCTACACGGCATCGTAGCAGAACACTAAATCACTTGGCGGCACGGCTTTGCCGTTAGTGTGGTAACTAGCCACGGCCGAAGCCTCCCACCAGACCCAGACCAGAGAAGAAATTATAAAATTCCAAATTGCCCCTGCCGAGAATCGAACCCTGCACCTCCCAATAATAAGACCACAGCAAATAAATAAGCGTAAAGCAGTATTGCCTCAAAATGCACCCGGCACATCTACATCTCATCAACGTTACTCTATGTTGTCAACAAAGCCTTTTCAATATACCTACGTGCCGCCATCAAAGGCACTTTCAGCATGTTAATTGACTCTATTTTTGATTCGCCCAACAAATTCACTCTACAAACGTTATTTCATGAGATTTTCACTCGAGTTTATTTAGGCGTAGGTAACGTTTGCCCACGGCTTTGCCTCCGTGTTATTTCGGACGTTATTTCGGAATTGGATAGAAAATTCTTTAGAAAATACTTACTCGTAAATTTTATTATTTACTTGCTACGCTTTCAAGATTAACGTTGAACCGACGAATCAACACAAACTACTTAAGTACCTAGGTGTCTATTTGTCCTTAATTTGACATACTATTATATAGGTATGTAACAAGTTGGCTGTCGCAGAAACGCATATAATATATTATAAGCGACACACTAAGGCCTCATTCGCACGAGAGCTTTTTTAACGTTCGGCCCAGCCCAGGGCCTGAACCTGGGACCGCATGATCCGCAGTCCAATATTCTAGGAAGTAGGTACTAGACTAACGAGTAGGTAGTGTAGGTTTTTTTATTCTATATACCTACTGCCATACCTCTTCCAAGTTAGCCCGCTTCCATCTTAAACTGCATTATCACTAACCATCAGGCGAGTTTTTCAAGACAAGGTTTGTATGAAATTTTGTATGGTTTACCCAGTAAATTGCAAAGTTTGTATGGAAAATCCAGTAAATTTCACCCGCCGGAGTGCGTCGCTAGTGGAATAAATAATCTACCTACTTAAACACAGAGCCTAGGTACACCAATGACAAAATCCCTGAAAATATAATATACATAAATCATAACCAATAATGAAACGGGGGTTGAATGAAGCGAGCGAATGACTGGCTAAAATTAAAGCGCCATTAAAAACCGCTTAGGATGCTTGCATTCAATATTCGCGAATTACTTTTCATCGACTAATGGTTGACTAAACTAAATATCGCAATTTTGAGTACCTGGAATTATTTTTTATTAAAAAAGTGTAAATTAAAAAATAACACCCCTGACAAGTGAAGGTTACAATAACTAGAAAAGAGCTGATAACTTTCAAACGGCTGAGCTGATTTTCTTGGATTATAGCTAAGAACACTCTCGATCAAGCCACCTTTCAAACAAAAAAAAAAACTAAATTAAAATCGGTTTATTAGTTTGGGAGCTACGGTGCCACAGACAGATACACAGATAAACACGTCAAACTTATAACATACCTCTTTTTGGCTCGGGGGTGAAAAACTAGATGATGTGTAACTAATGCTATTATGCGAGCCGCATATTAATAAATACCGGACGTGCTATCCGCCCTAAGTAACTTCGTAAATACCAAACGTTTCGTACTGACACGTCGGGTATTTACGAATACCAGGCCTGGGTCAGTCAGGTATTTATATTTTATAGCCAGATTTGACACCACACCTACTCTCTCGCAATCTGGGTATCGTCGCCTTAAACTCACATAAACTACAATTTAAGTATTACAGCTTATTAAATTTTAACTGCCCTGCTACCATTTTTTTAACCTCTTGGTATCTTACATTTCAATTATTATAGATACTAAACACCTGGGTTCTGATTTATATTGATTCTTAAATCTCTTAGTTCCTTTACATTTACAAGAAGCATTTATCGTAAGGGGTATTTTATATTTTAATAGTGTCTCTACATGTCTCCTAAAGACTTCTATTTTCTGCCTCAACTGTGATTTCTAAAAATGCTTTAACTTCATTAATTATTTTGACTAATATATCATCTGGAGCAGTTTTTAATTCAGCACTAACGTCCTTCACAACCTGCCGTATTACCTTACCCATTGTAACATCACTTACTAACCAATTGTAGAAATGTTGAAAGAATTGTTTGAATTGATCGGATTTGTGCACACTGTAAATATGATCCATATCGGATAGAATGACATGAACCAGCAGTGCATCATGTGTCATTTTCAGATCATTATTAGTTTCAATAGCTTTGAGTCTGGCTTCGACAATTTTTTGTACAGTTAACAGCAGCTCTTTTGTAGGTACTTCACTAGAATATGCCATATCGTTTAGAATGATTTGAAGTTCATGTGCTGTGTTTTCGTTCAAATGCGTATAAAATGCAGTATCAAATAGTGTTTCATAAAAATATTTTATAAACAATCTTACTTTATCGTCTTGCGTTGTTTTGAATATTTCTAGTAGCGTATTCAACGATTTCGTAACTTCATACGATTTGATGCAAATTGAATATTCTTTGCAGAGTTTAGTTTGATATTTCATTTCAACTAACACTGTAGCTATGATAAGCTTCCGATTTAATTCATCTTTAATTTTGTTCACTTGTTTGGGATTCGCTTGCAGTTTTTCCATTACAAATATAGAAGCCATTTCTTGGAATCTCGCACATATTTTTTTTATTGTATCTATCCAATAGTAAACTTTGTTATCCTCTGTTACTTTAGTGTTAGCGTGTTCAAGTATATTGCTTGTGATTTCTAAATAGTGTTTCAATTGTTGTTCGAAAGTTATATCATTAACATTTTCACTAAGCATTTGATTCAGGACTGTTTTTAAAGACATTGCGAGAACAGCCAAATATTCTTCGACAAAATTTCTTAGATGTTGACAAAAGGCCAGATTACGACAAAGAACTGCTGTTCTAACAATAACTACGATAGGATCTTCAGGTACTGGCACTAGGGATCGACGACCACTTAAATAAGAGCTACTTAAGAACTGAGTTAAAATATCCATCACATCTTTGCCTAAGCTGACTGTGCCTTCGATGTTAACTTTTACGCTGTTGGCGTTATTTATAATTACTGTAACAAAACGTTAAGTTAATTTGAAATTGAAAAGTATTTTTTTAGAATCATACCTACTTGTGTTATCTAAGTAGGTGACTAAGTATTAACAGAAATATTTCCTTACCTAAAATAACAAGAGAGCAGCATAGAGTTCGCATTATAGAAAGTTTATTGAAATAATAAAATCGATTCTTTATTTATACTTGAATTACGTTCTGCCTATTTTCTTTTATTGCTCCAGTGTGCTAAAGGTAGCCATAAATCAAAATAATATGTTCTTGGTATAGGAAATAGTAAAAAAAGAACCCTAGGTAGTAAAATATTTCTGCAAAAAGTATTAGGTGTGTTCAATCTATTTATTAGTAGTTCAATAATTATAATTATAGTAGGTACTTAAAATAAATAAATAAATAAAAAGAGCCTTTATTGCAGGGTTAAAACTGTACAGGTTTTTCTTAATTAATTAATTAGATATAGATACTTAAAATTATTTACAATTAAAAAAATTTAAAAAAATCGTTTTTTGCTTCTGAGGTACCATTCCCAGACTTTTTTGATCCATTTTCCAACCGTCTCTTATCATGTGCCCTGACTTGGTGGGTACTTAATAACTTTTAAATATTGACACTGATGTTCAATCTATTTATTAATATCAATTATAATTAATTAAATTAATAGCTTTTACATTTGAAAATACTAACAGTAAAGTTAAATAATTAGTATTAAAAGTCGCACCGAAACATTATTTTACATTATTTTTATGGGAATCAGGTAAACGTTCGATCATAGTGTTCATCATCTAAACAAGTGGAGACTTTACCAGTCACAGGTTTCCCAGCTACCTATCATTTTACCGGTATTTAATAGAGAAAAATAACGTTACCGTAACGATATTGTTTAACAGCAATAGTGCGTTCTTTAATGTGCTTAGGCCCTAATTAATATTATCTGTGAACATATTGTCTATGACTTTTTAATGACATCGACATTTGACAGTTGTTTGACAGTGACGCGAGTGACGTTTGTTCCCCTCCCCGCTTCAACCTTTTTGTTTCGGCCATTTTCGCCGAAAGGTTTGTGTTCTTTTTCGGTCACGTATCCTTTCGTGGCCGTGAGATCACTGTAATAAAGTTCTATCAAGATGGTGCAGAAGAAGGTAAAAACCATGTGCGTTATTTGTATTATTCTATTTTTGTTCAGGAAAGTTTAAAAACTGTGGATGCTGAATTTTTAAGTGCGCGACCATTAGGTGTTGTTTTCGTCAAACAGACATAAAAACAACAGTTTTTAGGCAATAGTTCAACGTAATTTCATTTTATAAGTGTTATTTCTTGTTAATTAATTATTGTTTAACTGTGTAAAAGTGTAAATAAATAATAAGTGAGGTAAGGTACACATAACCTTAAATTAAGGTAACGTGATTATAAAATAAAATCAAAAATCTTTCTTAAATCATGGGCACTCATATGATTACTTAAATCTATTTTTATTTATTGATGCTTCAGAATATGTTTAAATTTCCAAAAACATTGACTTCTTAAAAGTATGCATGTAGGTACGTACTTACCTATTTCAACCAACCGGTGACCCCGCCGTACAAACGAAGGAAGCACAACTATCGACCCACTATCGACCAAATCTGTGTAATTACACGTCACGCACACAAACTCAACATAAATTCTACGAAACTGGTCACTTAACACCTTCCGATACGCATTTGACACAACGTAGTGATTATATATTTTTGTTTGACACTTCAATGAAATAATTTAATTTTAAATCGTATCGTAATCGTGCTGTGCAAATTACACAACTTCAAATTGAAGTCTAGGGTTGTCAGAAAATAAATGGGGTAATTTTGCCTAAAAATGAGCAATTTTTTTTTCATTATATTTAGACAAATTTTATATTTTATTTTTGATGACAATCATAATATAACTAAGCGAAAAAGGCTGTTTTGTTAATTAAAAGATTTTAAATTGATATTGAAATTTAACTAAAACAAAACTTATTACTAAATTGTAGTACATTTAATATACCAGTCTCCGTCATAATAGCTGCATGCCAAATTTATCATGAAGTACCTAGGTACCTACGTAATTGGTGTACGTACGTTGGACAGATAAAAACATACGTTTTTATCTGTCCAACGTACTTACCATGTTGTCTTCTATGTTTTTTGTAAATGTATATGTTTGTGTGTGCAATAAAGAAATAAATAAATAGGTAATCAAAATCTTACTACATTAATAATATTATTTAGTTATAGTTAGTCCATGATAGGTTGTTTTGGTAGGCACCCACCAAAACAACCTTAGCGACGAACGGAGGACTCGTCACGCGTGATGTGGTCAAAGATGGGACGCTATACGGATAGCTAGAATATTTATCTTTATTTAGGTATTTTTTAAGGTCATAAATGTCAGAAAACACAAGACAAATAAAATATGAACCCATTTTGAATAAATAACTTTGAATTTGGCTTAGAGAAAAAAAAAAAACCGCTACCCAAGAGCCGCTTTGTGTAATTTGGTAAGAGATCAACGATATAGGGATGTAAACTTGCCCGGTGTATAACACCAAAAGTAGTGAATAGTCTACTAACCCTGCGAGATACGCTAAATAAAATCGCTAACTGGTACATACTTGGATTATTATTAAATATTTTTAGTGAATATATTGCGTTTTTATATTTGACTTTTTAACTTTTTTATTTTTAACTGTCAGGATACGATTATATTGTAAACATGGTGATGGGCACCCTGTTAAGCAGAGATTTTCAATAAGGCCAGAGGCCCTATACTGTAATTAATCAAAATTATGTAAAAACAGAGTAGGTAAATTTTAATACGTTGCAATCGATAAATTATTATTTTCTAGCATCGAACATCCATCGATTTGTAACTATCATAATAAAGACTAATCTAATGAGATCTCATTTTTTAATAATCATCGAGAAAGGGAAAAATAGGGAAAAATAGGAAAATAGGCAAATTTTCATATGTGAATGGTATCATTCCATAACGCACACATACTCATAAACTGACAGTTCCCCTGCTTCATTTGACTTTTCGGAGCATACCATCCTGAGTATTTATTCATCCAAGATTTCAACTAAGACAATAAAATTATCATCTTATTTTCAGCCTAAGAAGAAGGTAGGCAAGAAAGTAGCGGCCGCCCCACTGGTCGTGAAGAAAGTTGAACCCAAAAAGGTTGTAAACCCACTCTTTGAGAAGAGGCCCAAGAACTTTGCGATTGGTAAGTAAACATTGATTTCTCTTAGCATTTTACTTTTTATTATTATATTCAGATTAGTGTGGTTGACTGCCAAAATGATGTTAAACCTTTTCCCTGAATCACCATGTGGGTGAAAAAATTCGAGCTTTTTAACACTGATTGGTGTATACCACTAAACATAACATCTAGGGTTGTATGTAATAAAGCTAGCTAATAACTAAGTATATTCATATTAAGTATTTACTTATGAAGTAACATGTAAAAAAACTTTTTTGTTTTAAATGAGAGGTGTTGACTTCAACTTAGTAATAATATTTTTAAATACTTGATCTAAAAGTTATATTATAGTGGTAAATTTGAGAATTCATTTGAAATCAATAAATAGGTAAATAAAAATAAATAAAAACTTTCAACTAAACTTTTACAAGTACTTTTGCATCGTCAAATGAATCTACCACTGGTTTGGAATGCCTTTCCTACCTAAAAGCATTTATTTAATCCCACAAAGGATTTCTGCACTGAGTTTAGCCTATCACTAGTAAATACAATATTTTCTCTTCAGGCCAAGACATCCAGCCGACGCGTGACCTGTCAAGATTTGTGCGATGGCCCAAGTACATCCGCATCCAGCGCCAGAAGGCGGTGCTGCAGCGCCGGCTCAAAGTGCCCCCACCCATCAACCAGTTCACTCAGACACTGGATAAGACCACAGGTGTGTACTTATAGTCCAATATCTATAATTTCTATAATATATGAGTAGGTTTCGTCTATCTGTTGTTTATTTTGCACTAGCATATGCCTGCAACTTCGTCCATATGTACTACACCAATTTCAAACCTGTATTTTATCACCTTAGGGTTTGAACTTTCAAAACTTCTTTTATCTTTGATGGTGTCATGTATTCTTTTTCTTTGAACTTTATCCAATATTCCCTTCCCCAATATATACCTAATTTCCTAAATTATACAATCATTACCTAAATTATATAATAATTTAGGTAATATTTCTACCCTTTTTGAATTGTTAAAAGGAAGAAAACATTTGTTCTAACACAGTCTGAATAATTTGTTATATTGTGTTCTATTATTTATTTTTTATATAAGCTTTTTAGGTTTTTTAATGTAAATGATGAACAACCAAATGCAACGATGAATCACTATGATTATCACAAAATCATACGAGCTTTTTAACTCTGAACAATACATACCATACTTTATAGATTTTTTTCTAGACAAAGTTCTATTACTAATTGGAAAAAAATCTATTCCAGCTAAGGGTCTGTTCAAGATCCTGGAGAAGTACAGGCCTGAGACTGAAGCAGTCAGGAAAGAGAGACTAAGAAAGGCTGCTGAGGCTAAGGTAAATAAAACTACAAATTTCTCTTATCAATTTGTGTTAGCAAAGTATTATTTATCAATATTATTTTAGCAACTTTTTGATACAAATTATTTCTTGTATTGGCCTATGGAAGTCAGACTCGCACTTGACCGGTTATAATTTATCTTTTGTTTCGATCAACATATTTTGTAAGTGCCCTAAAGTATTAAAAATGATAGTTTAGTAATTTACTGGATGAAATTGATGGTTTTATTAAGTACTTGTTTGAGCTTAGGAATCAAAGTGATATATGTCACTTAAGTTTTTAGCTAAATTATCACATAGTCAATAAAATAAACGTTTTTCTTTTTTCTAAAAACAAAACATTTACCATGATGCATAAAACCTATTCAGAATGCCATGAAGACCTTTTCCACCAAGATCTCTGATAACACCCTCTTATCCTACATCTTCATACAACATTGAACAGCTGTTAACAGTATTGCATCCACTTTTTTACAGGTTGCCAAGAAAGATGAGCCCCCAGCGAAGAGGCCCAACACAGTCCGCTCGGGAACCAACACAGTAACCAAACTGGTTGAGAAAAAGAAGGCTCAGCTAGTTGTCATCGCTCATGATGTTGATCCTATTGAGGTATGTACAGTTTTTGTTAATTCCAAGTATTTAGGCTTACACTGAGTTTAGAATTAGAGTGAAGGAACTCTTGGCTTAAGCCTCAATAGCTCAACAATTATAGGAGCAGACTGAAAACCGAAAGGTCAGAAGTTCAAACCCCACCCGTTGCACTATTGTTGTACCCACTCCTAGCAAAAGCTTAACGTTTAGTTGGAGGGGAAAGGGGAATGTTAGTCATGATTAAAATGACTAATGTTCTTTTTTAAAAAACAAAAAATCCTTGATCGACGATCTGTCAAATATTTATGGGTGACGTGAAATCAAAGAAAAATAGTCGTTTCATAGTCTACCTAGCCTTGAATATAGGTAACAGCCGTAGAGTTGTTGGTAACAGTTTTAGAGCCTCAATAGCTCTAATACAGAAATAGAATTCCGAAAGGTGATTCAGAGCCCACTCGTTGCACTATTGTTGTACCTACTAGCACAAGCTTTACGCTTAATTGGCGGAAGGGGAGTATTAGGTTAACATGGTTATATTTAAAAAAAAAAAAAAAACACTGACACCTGCCAGTGACGTTGAAGCCTCAACATTTAGTTTCAAGTTTCCTTACTGTGGTTTAGAATTAGATGTATGCTGCATTGCACAATGCTGGTGATCTGTTGTTATATAAAATAACTACATATTATATAGAGTAACTTCCTAGTTAAGCTGTTGGTCTGTACAAACTATTGATATTCTTATATTAATGTTTATTGCCAAAATGATGTTAACAACTTTTCCTGAAACACCATGTGGGTGAAAATATCGAGCTTTTTAACACTGATTGGCAAATTATTTTATAATCAAAAGTGACAACAATAACATTCACTCAATACAATTAGTACAATTTTTGTCATGTGCAATGTCTAGTTTTTATAGTTACAAATTTTTTATACCTATTTAAATAAATTATACCTATTCTTGTTAGAAAATTTTGTTGGTCAATTAGAACGATTTATTTAGTTTAAAACTTTGCTTTCAGTTAGTACTGTTCCTGCCCGCCCTATGCCGTAAGATGGGCGTCCCGTATTGTATCGTGAAAGGAAAGTCTCGCCTCGGAGCGCTGGTCCACAGGAAGACTTGCACGTGCTTAGCGCTCACACATGTTAGTATACTTAGTTTTAACTATTCAATAATTAATTTTATTTATTATCAGTGAACGACAATGCATAGATGTCGCGTTTCTAGCAATTGTCATTCGAAAATAGGGACAGAAAAACTTACGTTTGTGTGTGTGTGTGTGGCGGCGATTTATCGCAACAGATTCCTAACTGGTTTATTGTGTTATTGGCCGTTGTTTTGCAGCTCAAAGTGATAGTTACAGAGCTACAATTGAATTGAAGACGCGAGCGGTAGAGTATTTGCACTGATCGCCACGGTAGAGATTTTGTCAAGCTATGATGAATTATGGAGCATACGGAATATTTCTATGCTTTGTCGTTCACTAACAATTATCCACTCCATGGGGCATAAAATAATCATGTCATAAATGATGGTAGCTGGATTTAGGCCCATTTTAGTGGACGGTCAGCCTTACTAAGGTAATTTAGACGTCAGATGATGAGGCTTAAAGATGGTCATATGGTGATGATTTATTTGCTATCCAAATGCCATGAGGAAAACCCATTCTACCACCAATAAAGAATAATCTGAATATGCCATCTATAGAGTATTATGGAATAGATATTAGTATGTCTCCTTTGATTGCAACTAAAACTGCCTGACATTGTGGCAATGCTACATATTTCTCATCCTTCGGCATGTCTGTTTGAGAAATTGACGCGGGTGTGCGGAACGTCTCCGCCTCCACGACGAACCTCATACCCCGATTGCCATGTCGACCTGTCGGGAACTAGCATAGCACGTCTGCTGGGAAAAGCAGCATTACTGATCTACAAAAAAAAAACTAAAATCTTTAAATTCTCTATTTGCTTTTTTTATTCATTTAAAAAAAAAATTGCGATAATGAGGTTTCTCTTCTTAAACCTTACCTTACACATTACTCGCAGGTGGAGTCTGGTGACAGAGCTTCCTTCTCGAAGGTGGTGGAAGCCATCAGGACGAACTTCAACGAGCGCTACGAGGAGCTCCGCAGACACTGGGGCGGCGGCGTGCTCGGCAACAAGTCCAACGCGCGCATCGCTAAGCTCGAGAAGGCCAAGGCGCGCGAGCTGGCGCAGAAACAGGGCTAGCCCAATAAAACCTAACTTTTAAACTAATTGCAGTTGTTTTATTATGTACCTAGTACTCGATACCCTGTAGACTTTGAAATCTTTAGTCTAAACGCATTTGCGCTGCGCGACGCGACGCGATGCTGCAGCGCCTTGCTCCATGCAAACAAACTATTTGTCGCGCAGGGCAGCTCAAGTGCGTTGATACCTTAAACCTTTGGGAAATAATCTTGATTTTACTGAATGCTGAAAACTGGATCGAAATCGATCAAATGGAAGCTTAGAATGCGAACAAATGAACGAAGTAGGTATTACTAATCTATACCGAATAACAAGTGTAAATTAAAAATTTATAACACCCCCGACGATCCAAAGTATCAGAGTTTTCCAAAACATCATTTTCAAATAAATAATTATGTATTTAGGCAACGTCCATCTTGACAGCTTGACATTGTCAATTGACAATATTATGAACCTAACGGTTATCTAACCTTCTTTTCTACAAGAAAACTAGAAGAGCTGATAACTCTTAAACGGCTGCACCAATTCAAATTCATTCAAACAAAAAAAACTAAATTAAAATCGGTTCATTCGTTTAGGCGCTACGATGCCACAGACAGATACACAGACACAGATACACACGTCAAACTTATAACACCCCTCTTTTTGGGTCGGGGGTTAAAAATGAACGCGCACTTATCAGAGTGGAACCAATCTAATTTTAAAATTCTGTATATGAAAAAACCTTAGACTTCTCCGCGTCGAATCGTCCGAATCTTCGACGCGCAGAAATGTGCGAGGTTTCACGAGAATTCCGGTTCGGAATTCGGATAAGTGTGCGTTCACCTTAATTCGGTAACCTGTTCTAGGAAACTTGAAAGGTAAGATGGTAAGAACCTATAGAAAAGCGCCACCTAGTTCACATATTATTATTAGATGTATGAATAGAAATTACAATCCTCGAAGGATGCGAAGATTTACGAACACCTTTTAAAATCCTTATGGTGCCGCTTCATGCTTGTGCCAAACGATACACTGCAAGCATCGGCAAACACCATAGAGCTTACACCGCCTTTTTATACGAAGTGTCTTGGCTATGATTTGGCTTGCAGCCTATCGAATTGAACGACAAGCTTTGGCAAGCATACGCAGTACCCGTCCATACGCTTGCCAGTGTTTGTTGTTTGCCACAAGCATGAAGCGGCACCATTATGAATTTCCAAATTCGAGTCTTCTGGGGAAGCGCCACCTAGTTCATATATTAGTAAACGTCACATCACAGATACGAACCATTAAGACATTGTAATGGTTCGTAATTCGTTTCTGTGATGTTTACCGTGTGAACTAGATGGCGCTATACCAAGACATCCTTGTAATTTTTCAAAATTCTAGGCCAATGGGTTACGGGAAGAGCTTTTCTTGACAGACACGAGAGATGGACATACGGACAGACAACAAAGTGATACTATAAGGGTTCCATTTTTCCTTTTGAGGTAGGTACGGAACCCTAAAAAAGTGTTATTTCATGTACAAACCCTTCGTGCCCGAGTTCGACTAGCACTTGACCGGTTTTTTAAATAATTATCCTACTACTTACTCAGGGGTTATGCAGGGTTCGATTTGCATTTCTAAAACACGGATAGGTACAACCACGGCACTACAGACAAGACTGCGTGGACCCCAGCCTCGCTCTGGGAAGCCCTCGACAACCTGGGCGGTCTAACTGACTTGTGGCCACACTTGAAGGGTTAACGTCTTATGCCGATTGAATTGGGGTTAAAATCGTCTAACGCCAAAAGAGATCGTGAATGGCGTTGTACGTTGATCGTGGCTAAATCTACGTTTAACGTGAAACGCCGTTGGGCATCGCGTTGTTGACCGTTAATGTGGCCGGGACATAACAATAGGTAGGTAACACTTTGCTCAAAATTTTGTAACCGTAACTGCAACGCAACTTTTAACCGCCTGTCATGCACTGGACTGTATCCCTACTTACAATAATAATTCAATTGACATAAAGCAATAATTATTATAACAACCATTTTACAGCATGATAGCATCAAGGGGTTTTATACTACCGGATGGCATACAATTAACTCGGGGGTTTGTAGGAATTGTAACCCTAGGGAAAATAATGTCGTGCCAGCGAGAAAATTGCATGAGTGTTAATGGCATGTTCTACTAATTACGAGTTTTTGTAATTCCTATGTAGTTACGTACTTAGACTTACTATTGCGATGAATGTGTTGGACGAGGGAGGTTATTATTTGATGACGATTTCCTTTTTATTTAATTCATTTAATGATTCCCGCTTTGTCCTAGGAGTGTAGGTACCAACATAATAATTAGGTATAAAAATAAAAAGTGACCTATTTATTAATAGAAAAGAATTATTAAGATAAAAACTTTGAAACTTTTAATTAACTGATCGCGAGCGATTTACCTACTCTTATCCCTTGAGTTAGTTCCGTTCTCTATTTTCGAAGACATTTATCAGATCTTCAGCTTTTTAAATGGGACGATACGTCCATTCAAATAAAAAACAATTTTTGAAATCGGTTCAGATTTCACGCAGTTATAACGTAATATCGCCCAAATTAAAAATATACCTACAAATAAAATTCACGCGAGCGAAGCAAGCGTTAATTTTCTATTGTTACAAACAAGATAAAGTTGAAAACTAAAACCCGACTGCGATCGTTCTAATAAACGCTGAAATAATATTAGAGTAATATTGGTTTTCTGTCGCTAGGTATATTTCAAAATAGTTGTACATTTATATACATGAGCTCAGAATTTTTTCATGTTTCATTAGACATCACACGATCGATACAATAGCAAAAAAATTTTTTTGGAGACCTCCACTTTTTTTGATGTAATATCCGTTAGGTCAATTTGTTTACAACGAATCAATTGAAACCTCATTCATCAAAATCGGCTCAGTAGTTTAGGCGTTACGGTAGAACACACAGAATCTGGATACAAAAATACATACATAGATTAGATACATACATAGACTGCTAAAATCATAACCCTTCCTTTTGGTCTTGCAGCAGTCGGGTAAAAAAATAAAAAAAGGTGCGCGTAGCTGATGGCAGGCATGATTTTTAACAATTTTCAATTACCATACGCTTCGAACCGTAAAATTAACCCTTACTTTAATCACATTACCGTCGAAACGAGTGAACACGCCGGAAGGGGTGGAAATGTAAATGTTTTGTCACGTCACAGTTCATTATGCTTCAGTTAAGGCAATTACACTGAACTCCACTAAACTAACTATAGGCACTGTACACTGAATTGTAAACTAACTTAGGTTCCTCTCTACCTACTTTACTACTTAGGGCAGGTGCAAATCGAGCAAAAAATCGCGACAAAATTAACGCGCACGGAAATTCTTTTGAGCGTTTTCCGCGCAATTAAGGGTCAAGCGACGGGTCTGCCCGCGAAACACAAATTTTATTTGGTTTTTCGTAATTTGTTAACTAATACGACAAAGTAGGCTTATGGCATTCTAGTTGCGGCAAGTGCAGTATCATTTCCGCGTGTTTATGTAAAAATCTTTTCTTGATAAGGTCCAGTTTAAGAAATTAGCTCTAGTATCGACTAATTTGTCAGTTACAGTCAATACTAGAGCTAATTTCTTAAACTGGACCCTTTCAAGTAAAGATTTTTATACAAATAGGTGGGGATGATGCTGTTATTGTCGCAAATAGAATGCCATAAGCCTACTTTGTCGTATTCGTTTACAAATTGCGAAAAACCAAATAAAATTTGAATTTCGCGGGCAGAATAAGACGATTTCCCACAGGCCTGGAATAGCTAAATGCCGCATGTTCATTACATAGTATAAAAAATAAAAACATAAAACCTCTGACTCTAAAACCTAATATAACCGACCAATAGTGGCTCCACAGACCACTAAATTGTCTGGTAGAGTAAGCACAAAAATTGTCTGTGAGAGTAAGTAATATTTTGATCCATCGTAGAGTCCTTGTTAGATCTAATGTTTTTGAATTGCCTGGAGTTATAATGTGGTAGCAAACATGACTTGCGAGAAACGTTGCATAAATATTGTAATCATCATCATCATTATCAACTGATCAACGTCTATAGGTATAGATTTGGGGTCGCCATGCGCTGCATCGCCCACCAAAATATTTTTTTAATTTTTTTTCACTTACAGACTAGCGCTTGACTGTAATAAGGCCTGCAAGCAAGTGATGGCGAAACCTAAGATGGAGCGCGCGCGCTTGCCTAGAAGTTGCCTATTCACTCTTGACTTGAAGGTACCCATGAAGGGAAAACTGATGCCGGAAGGGCATTGCATGTCCTAGCGGTTCGGATTAGAAACGAGGAAGCAAATCGTTTCGTACGTGTCCGAGGAATATTAATACGTGTAATGTACGCACGTTTAAAAAACGCCGCGCTTCTACTCTTCATCTGCTCGTATGCTACTGATATCTTTGCTTTGCACCTTAGACTACCCACGTAGTAACATGATCTACCAAAGTACTCATATTATCTACCTACTACTACTCTACTTTTCTACCTAACGGTAATAATGTAAATAGCCTCTTTCAAATAAAACTAGGCACTGAGGTAGGTAAGCCGTAAAAACTCTAATTTCCACACATGCAGAGGCGAGGAGTAAGGTGGTGGCGCGCACTACACGAGTTATCCTTTGTCTTCTGCATGCAGCTTGCGTACAAAGGGCGGTGTAGGGGAACCATATTATTACCTATCTAACTACTTACACTGATGCGCTTTCAACTTGCGTACAGAACTAGCACTTTTGTAAATCACATCGGCAAAATTCGTTCGCGCCGAAAAGCCTAAAGTTTTTTTCGTGAGGAAAATCAAATCCTTTTTTTCTTTCGTGAGTAAAATCCGACATGGATACTACCAGCCACGGAGGAAAACAGTGGTTATGTCGGACTCCTACCGACTAAAAACCTCACGAAGTTCCATCCCACCGCTGATGACGGAGCACAAGGGACCGACAACGCCTCGTTACTCCGCAGCTCCAGGAGCGAAAGGCGTGGCTGTGGCCTGTGTTGGGTGGTGGGTGATGAGCGTTTCATCACCCATCCAATCACTGGCTATGCCACCGATTTCTCGTCTGTCAAGTTTGGTGACGGGCGAGCGAGATGTTGAGAATGGGAATGTGGAAAGGGAATTGCCCTTCCCGGGAACCCTAGCCCTCGGGAGGACCTGTGGATGATGGACACTCGGCGTGGCGGGGCGGCGGTCGTTCACAGTGTAGTCCTCAGGTTGGTTGGCGTGCTTTGGTTCCGGCATGCCTCTAACGGTGTTTGGGGGCACGTAATTTGTGTCCCTAAGACGAACATATTTAGTTAGGTTAGTTTTAATCCCGGAAAATCAGATAAAAAATTATTAAAAAATATAAAATGCTCCAGTTTTGAATGATTTCTAGAAAACTTACTAAAGGATTTATTCAGTTTTTAAATAAAATAATTGAATCTAGAATTGTTTTAGATTCGACCGCGTCGCTCGTATTTACAGAATATCCGAGTAATGCCAGTAATCTGGCTACCCTGTCTACGTGACCCTTCTCTGCCCGGCAGGCATGCCGTATGTGGAGAACTGGAGACGTATTAAGATCGCTGGAGGGCTGAAGCGTGCGGTGTGTGCAAAATAATGTTCCTAGACAACCTTCTTAAACTGCAACCTTTTTTATTTAAACAAAAAAGTATCGATAGGTGATCTTTAAAAAAAATAGTAGAGTCTGGTAAAAAAAATGTTTTACATAAAATCTTCTGATAATGTATATGTGATAGAAAAATAAAAACCACTATTTAAAACTGTATAATTAGGTACAGTTCTTTGAATAACATACGGGCTGAAACCAAAAATTAAATACTTAAATACTGGCCGAAATAAAACTCCTTTTGTAAAAAAATAAGTGAAGGAGATTTTAAGAAAGGTTTTAATGATAAAGTGCTTGAAGTGAAAATTGTCCCTAATTACAGTATACATACATAACAAGCGGTTTAAATTGTTGAACCGGGAACGGTCTCCTCTACGCACGCGCCATCACGAAAAATAACAGGTACAGACGTTCCTTCACTCAGTCGCGAAATATCGAGGGGAAAACGCGCACGCGTTAGGCTGTAAAAGATTATGACCATTGCCATTTTTTTCCTTTATAAATTAAAAATATGAAACGTCACGCCGCCCCGCCAATTGATGATTTCAAAAATGGAATCTGAAGCGTTCCGCGTGAAAATAAGATGGCGTGCACACTGAGGCTGTATTTTCAGGATCTGTGAGACGTATTGACTTTTCGTGTTTTGTTTAGTGATAATTTGTGATAGCGAGTGATGCCAAGTGGATATGGGTGTGATAATGACAACTGTTTACGAGATTGGATTGCACTTTGTATCGGATTTTGTGGTAAGGCGATAGTTTAAAAAATATTGATTCATTTGTAATAATGTGCATTATTGAATTTTTCTCACGATTAGATTTCTGAGATCCTACATCCTACACGTTGGACACACGTGTTGTTGTTTTTTTTTTTATTAATATTATCAAGCAAGTACAAGTAAGTACCTATTTGATTCAAATCTTGCCACGAATTTGTTCTTCTACTGAACCAATTCTGATGAAACTTCGCACATACATTTCGTTTCCATGACAATGCAACATTAAATAATCTTAGTTACCTGTGTGGACTTGGAGTTCTACAGAGATCTTGGGTAAGTTATGAGTACAGAAAAGTTTTTATTTAAGTTTTAGATTTACTTACTTATTTCTTTTTAGAGTTCAGTTACCTACCTCCAGAGGAAATAAGGAACCCTTACAGGATCACTTCGTTGTCTGTCTGTCTACGTCTGTCAAGGCAATGTAATCAAACCTAATAGCTACCTACTTCCCGTTGATCAAGAATCATGAAATTTGGCAGGTAGGAAAAAATCCGAAAACCATAATTTCGCGGTTACATTACAAAAAAATTATAAAGTGTTATTTCTTATACGATGATACGGAACCTTTCGTGTGCGAGTCTGACTCGAACTTGAACGGTTTTATTTGTAACTGGTTTCAGGGCTCTATGTTCTATCATAAATTATTGTAACTAGACCTCTAGATTGATATTAGATAGTAATCCCCCTGCCCCCGGCCTCATTAGCTTGCGAATCGGATAAAATAGGTTAAGTATCGGCCTTATTAAAAATGTTATGCAAATCTATACAAAAACTTTCCATAAACAGGAAGCTACCTAGCATTATTTACTTTTGTAAGTTTTTATTAAAACAGTTAGTACAAGAGCTGGTCAACTTATTAGGTATGCTTAAATGTTAAATGTCTTATAGCGCCTGTAACTTTAATAATGCATACAAAACAATTAGTAACATTGCTATTTCATTGCCGCAGGCGCTGAAAACCTTTCACATTTTATTATTATTTTTCATAAAGGAGGTTGGCGAATTTGGGCCCAGCATTTTTAAAAACCGTTCAGATTCAGAAATCATTTAATTTTAATAATATTTTTCTGAGTATTTTTTGTGTAAGCACGATACTTTTAGAAGATGGGGATCAAAAATATAATTATTCACAAGCACACATTATAAAATAACCGTTACCTATATGGCAATACAAGTGAATATCTTTTTTCTCCCAACTTTATTTGATAGACTTTGATGAAGTTTTTTGTTAGACTGGTTTACTAGAATGAGCATGAGAAGTTTGATTCGTGAACGTGGGCTTGATGCTCACGGTTCTGTTAGTTTGGGTCTGAAACTCTATGGGATTCGCCAATCTCCTTTAATTATTTGAATATAAAAATGAAAACATTTTATATACTTTCTAAATGATGCCCGTGACTGGATTTATTTTAAATTAAATCTTATGGGAACTCTTTGATTTTCCGGGATGATAAGTGGCTTATATCCATCTCTGAGGATGCAAGTCATCTCTGTACTGAATTCGTCAAAATTGCTTAACAGACGAATAAACTTTTGTAAATATTTTTATTTTATTGTTACAGAGATGTTTGAGAAAAATGCAGCTAAGAATGGTTAAGAAGGTAGTTGCAGAAGCTTAGGTGCCTATAATACGCGACAAATCGACATGGCAATCGGGGTGGGGACGCCCCGCACACCTGCGCATCACCCGCACTAACCCGGTGTGATAGCGATAGCGCGGGTGACGTGCAGATGTGCGGCCCGTCCCCCATCTCAAACTCTGATTGCCATCTAGAACTGTCACGCAATAAACTTATGCCTTGTTTCTAATTTAATTTGAATAAAATTTAAAAATCAAATATAACAATAGAGCATCTCTTAAAGTTTTTGGAATACTGAATTTACTTAAGAATCGTGGGAAGTTAGTATTATTTCAAAAACTAAGAACTTCTTGCGTAGGAGTTGGTATTGAAGTAAACTGTAATTTTCTGCACTATTTTCGTTTTACATTGCTCCCTGAGTCCCACGCACTACAACTAATTGGCGTTGTAGGACTATTCTCGTAGGTGGCTTTTGTAAGGATTTTAATGAAAAGATATTGTGCTTTTCATGTAAAATATTCTAGTAATAATAATAAGGAACCTCGTTGGGAATATATTTTCTTAATTCAATTTTCTTACTAATAAATAAACTTTGATTCCAATCTTGAACTAAAATAGCATTTCATAGCAAGCCTTTATTCAAAATTCCAAAAAGATGATAAAAATTGATCGTCATTTTAAAAGCAATCACGTTGGTGGGGTCTGTCCTAGTTCCATATTAACAAGCCTCCATACCGAGAGTAATATTCATGGGCATAAACATGTCATGGTCCACAGACAGACGCTATTGGTTGACACCATTGACATGGAATAATTTGATTGGAATATATATTGCAATATATACCGAAAACTAAATCTAGCCTTTATTCAAAAAGCCTTTTCACCTATCTACACAATCAAGCGATACATTATTGACGAAATATAGATGGTATCGTTACAAATTTGGCAATATCAAAATTACTACTCGGTATAGACTGTAGCCCATTGAAGCTCTTGTTATTGAAGCTGAAAAATCTTTAAAAACAGCTTCAAAGATTTAATCATCAGGTTAAATGGAAATTGGTGCTCAAATAAAGTATATCTGAACTTAATATTATGCATTAGATGCTGTATGTACTATACACTCTAACTCTACATAGAAAAGTATTATTAAATAATACGGTATTTGCCTATATCAAAAGTTAATTATTTCTCAGTGATTATTAAATAGAGGGTCTTCCAAAACGTAAAATCTTTCCGTAGTTTTTTGTTAGTCAGAAGTGTAATAACATTTTTAAATTATCGATTAAACTCTTATCGTATGTATTATTTTGTACAGAGTGAATAAAACTGCGTTCCATGTCGTTCATCTCGCTCTATATACAAATCTCAACAATTTAGCCAGAATTTGTCCACTGCAGAGGTTTCCATTGTATCTAATAGTGCCCGACATATCCTGCATTCAGGCCACCGACCTGTCACGACACGAGAGGGTTTGCATTTATAAGATCATTTCAGCGGCGCTCAAGTATTCCGACTGTGTTTCTTTGTGGAATCTTGTTATATGTCACGGATATTCACGTAATTTAGATGCATAATATACAGATTATGTGATAATATTACATTACAGTGCTGGAGACTTGTGTGTTATGACACACCACAAGTTCGAGAAATAGGTTAACCGCTGAATTCAACTCGACTGATTAGCATTCTGGTAAGCGTAGTGTGGGATGACTTCCAGCCCGCTGGACTGATGATCTGAAGAAGGTGGCAGGCAGTGGGAGGATAAGGAAGGTGGAGGACCGTGTTTGGTAGCGCGCTCTTGGAAAGGCTTAGGACCAGCAGTGGACGCTTACAGGCTGATCGAATGGAATGCTTGTTTTTGTGAACGCTATGTTCGGGAATCTTCGACATTTCTTCTCGACCGAAACTCTTCAATGCCTGAACACCATTAAGTTTTCAAACAGTGCGTGTTGCCATTGATGATACCAGGCCTTATAAGAAAGCTCAGAGTCACTCAGTAGTCGATAGAAAGTACTCTGCTCGAAGTTCCTCTACATAATCGAATCAGAAATGAGCAGATCCATAGAATAACCGTAACTAACATAGCTTATCGGGTTGCGAAGCTGAAGTGGTTGTAGTGCGAAGAACTGATAGACGTTCGGGTTCCAAAGTATTTGATGACCTCGTTAGATGGTGATATCACAAATAAAGGGTACAGCGTTGGCAAACCCCTGCTAGGTAAACAGATGACGTCAAACGAGCCGCAGCGAGCTACTGAATTCAACTGGTGCAAGACTATGGCGTCTGGAAGTGGCTACAAGAGATTGATGTCCAGTAGAGGACGTCTATTACTTAATGACAATCACGAAACAGTATGTATCTACACATTTATGTAGAGCATCATAGAACATAGTGCCATTTACGAATTTCTGGGTTGTGATGATGAGCGTTTTTAAATAATTTATTCTGATCATTCTACAAAGAATACAATTCAGTAGGTAGTCGTAAAAATTCAGCTAGTTAACCGACTTCCAAAAAACAAGAGGGTCATTTTCATGTGTATTTTTATTTTACTTTACTGTTTTACATCCATTAAGTCTATCAGCGTTATTCAGAGTGGTCTTTAATAAACATTTTGCCAACTTTCTTCGCAGGCTTAACGCTTTAAGCCTTTGAAGAAAGTTGGCGAAATGGCAGGCGGGTGGTTAATTATCCAGCTAAAAATAAACAAGAGTTAACACCGAATAAACAATAAGTAATTAAGGACTGGCTTTTGTTTCTTAGTGGCTTGTTTCTCTAATCAAGAGATAAGATTAATTCAGATCAGAGATTGAAGTTGTGATATTTTATAGACTATGCTTAGGGGTTGATCAGTTGAGAACAGCAAAAACAGAAGACAAAGTGCGGATTGGCAGACTTTGAGATCATTATGGAGAACTCTCAGACATGAAAGCTTTCTTATAACGTTTTCCTTCACCTTAAAGCCAGTATATATGTAGTATAAATTATTTGAAAATCACTCCTGTAAATTATTATTTCTGGTTTTCCTTTGGTTTTTTATTTGCATCCTGAAACCTAATTATAACTAAAACGAGTTGGTATTCTGGTACTTGGAGAGCTTTTCTCTACATATATGTACCTCAGCATACTTTAGAATGAGTACGAGTATATTTGTGTGCGTACGTAGACTTTCTATGAAATTAATTCTGGACAGGAGAACATTTTAATTGATTCAACCAGGTGGTTATGCAAACTAAACCTCAAACTTTTTCTTCTTAATCCAGTTCATAAAGGAAAAAGTTATGCAGTGTGAATGTTATTCTTCTAAATTTCAAAAAATTGCACTTTGTCGCCCGATGTGTCCTTTTTTCCACGTACGTCACATGCAAACTGTGGAATCAACTCCCATCGGTGGTGTTCCCTCTAGATTACAACATGGAGTTAATCAAGGGCCGGAGTGCAGACCAACAAATTCCTGAAAGGCCAGCAATGCATCGGTGGCTCTTGAAAATGTTCACGGGCGGCGGTAATCACCTGACATCAGGTGACTTCGTTCGCTTGTTTGCTCACTATTTTTATTTAAACAAGTGTAAATTAAAAATTTTCAACACCCCCGACAAATCATTTTCAAATAAATAATTATGTATATCTAGGCAACGTCCATCTTGACAGTTTGACATTTGTCAATTGACACTTGAATATTATGAACCTAAGGGTTATCTAACCTTCTTTTCTACAAGAAAACTAGAAAATAGCTGATAACTTTTAAACGGCTGAACCAATTTTTTTGGATTATAGCTAAGAACACTTTCGATCAAGCCACCTTTCAAACAAAAAAAAGTTAATTAAAATCGGTTCATTCGTTTAGGCGCTACGATGCCACAGACAGATACACAGATACACAGACACACAGATACACAGATACACACGTCAAACTTATAACACCCCTCTTTTTGGGTCGGGGGTTAAAAAAAATACTTTATAAGACTCTATGTTTTGTTGTTTTAACTCTACTCATATGAATATAATAGTTAGATAGACAGATAAATATTTAATTGCACACAAAGTATATCTTAATCTACTCGTATTAGTCAAGAGCAGTGACCAAGAGAGGTATGATAGAAGGTCCCCTCTCCTTTTAAGTATTAGCCAAGCTCTAAATTGGTCTAAAAAACTAGGGAGTATACTGTATAATGCAGTGGGTAAAAGTTTTAGGTTTTGCTCCATATTCAAGCTATTGAGGCTTTAAATTTTTGTCAAGACATTTAGTGTTAAAATATAATTTCTAATCCAAGCCGTCTCAAGTCGGAAAGCCCGGTAATGCAGTCGGATCAAATCTTGCGTGTGCTTTGCACGGTTGAGTTGAGTAGTAACCTGAGACTTTCACGTGAACACTAATGCGGAAAATGCCGTGTAATAGCACGAGTTATACTGAATAAACGTATGTAGGTATGAGTAGTTAGTAAGCTTGACGGTCTGGCGACGCTTTTCAGTCACAAGTACGGTTTTTAAATGTACGAGTATGTGTGAGTAGGTATACAAAACTGAAACGTTTTTCTGAGTGCTCTACAATTTTTTACGACTGATAGAAAAAGATGAAAGAAGGAAAAAAATTACTTAAGTAACATATTATATGACCGATGACCTGAAGAAGGTGGTGGGGAGCGGGTGGATGAGAAAGGCGGAGGACCGTGTTTAGTGGTGCGCTCTTGGAAAGGCCTATGTCCAGCAGTGGACGCATACAGGCTGATGGATGGATGGATGGATGAACATATTATATAATCGACAGCCATCCACTGCTGCACATTGGTGTCTTATAGAGACTTCAAACCACAACCGTCTTTTGCCACCTACCAGCTCCTTGCGATTCATTAGAGTTACCTGTCTGCCAAAGCTGCACTTGCCAGCGCGCGGTCACCATTCCAGCATCAGAGAATTTCCGTGTCATTTGGAAATACCTACAAGAGATCTTGACCACTATGCCCAGTAGTGGATGTCTACCGGTTGATAATGATGATGATGATATTTGGTAACTTTAACAACTCCATGTTAGTCTTATCGATAACTTTATTGTATTTATATACTACTTGTTTCTATAAAATTTCGTACTAAATTAGTGTTAAAGGTTTCTATTGAAGCAATATATACAATGGATGCAGGTGTTTTGAAATTCAAAGAGCATTTCAAAGGCCAAACAAAGCTACTGCTGTCTAAATTGTCGTATTCATTTACCCATTCGTCCATTATTCCTGCAGAATATCCGCATCGAATTGAAAAGCCGTGCGTAAACAGGGGAGACCGAGAGGCGGTGAAGGATTTGCTCTGAGTGTTTAAACGATTTGAAATATTGTCTAAGGAAAACGGTTTTATGACTGAACCAGTAGATAAAGTACTTCTAGGGTCCTACGAAAGTTTGCCCGTAACGATTCCTACAAATTTGTGGTGGTAACTTAATTGTTAAGATTTGTCTTCCTACTCCTCCTTCTCTTCCTCCTCCTCCTATTCGACGGAGATCTGAGGTTAATTCCCCGGCAAGTATTTCTAACTTTTCGAAACTATGGGCGTTTAAAAAGTAGGTACTAGTTACATACCATTTGTTTTAACGGTGAAGAAATACATCGTGAGTAAACTTGTATGCTTGGTAGTTTTCTATAATGTCGACCTCAAATCCAGGTAGATAAACCCAAATCGTATCACAAACCAAAATGTTTTATAATCAAAAATATTTGTAGCGCCTGGAATATTAAGAGCGCATTAAGTAATAAAAACTTAAAAACAGACATTGCCCTTGTAATTTTACAGGCGTAATAAAACTTTTTCAAAGCTACGTTATTTAGTAGTTCTTAAAAATGTAATGTTGTATGTACGAGTATATTATATACTTACATTGATTATGATAACGTTTATTTTTTTCACGTCCTTCGCAAATCACATCCACAGTCCACACCAATTAAAATTGAGTTTTTGCGTCGTGTTCTGTGATAATTAGTAGAATTGAAGAACTATTTTTTCCTAGACAAAGATTTGGATTTGTGGCAAAAATATTTAGGTCACATTGCAGCGTTCAATACACGAATGAAGGCTTGCTCTTCAAATAACTCTTCAATATACTGCTGGTATATCAGTATATTATGTAGGTACAGGGCCTCGAAGCTTTTTCACTTTTGGCGGGTCAATACGACACTAAGGTGATGGTACTGAAAATATATTAGACCACATTTGTTTAAACCCCTGCTAAAAACTGAGAGAGAAAAACTTTTTTTACTACTTACCTTGGTACGTGAAATCTACAGCGACAAAAACGTTTTGAACAATCCGTTCATTAGCTCTCAGACTAATGCGTCATTTCATATAAAATGTACAGTTATGGCGTAGTAGTTTTGCATCGCTTTGGAGGCTTTGCGGCAGGATTAATGGAAATTTTCGAGAGCCAGCTGTTTTGCTAGCCTAAAAGCGAGCAGACGCGAGTTATCCTCCACGTACCTTGTATAGAGAGGTGGAGGACACATACCTATTTTTCTTCAAAAACTTACCACATTTGACATCATACCACACCTATAACTTAGTATGTAATAGTAGGTATGTCGGATGTAGTTTATACTTTACTAGCCGATGCCGGCGACTTCGCCCGCGTGGATTTAGGTTTTTTGAAATCCCGTGGGAACTCTTTGATTTTCCGGGATAAAAAGTAGCCTATGTGCTAATCCAGGATATTATCTATCTCCATTGCAAATTTCAGCCAAATCCGTCCAGTAGTTTTTGCGTGAAGGAGTAACAAACATACACACACACACACACACACACACACACACACACACACACACACACACACACACACACACACACACACACACACACACACACACATACAAACTTTCGCCTTTATAATATTGTGTGATAGAAATGGCGAGTGTAGGAGAAGTACTCTAACCGCGTGACTTCTTCATAGATTTCATCATCATCATGATCAACCCATCACCGGCTCATTACAGAGCACGGGTCTCCTCTCTCAGAATGAGAAGGCGTTTATATGGTCTACCACGCTGGACAAGTGCGGATTGGCTGACTTCACACACCTTTGAGAACCTTATGGAGAACTATCAAGTGTGCAGGTTTTCTCACGATGTTTTCCTTCACCGTTAAAGCAAGTGATATTACTTAAAACGAACATAACTCCGAAAAGGTAGAGGTGCGCCACTGTGCGTATCCGGGATCGAACCCCCGACCTCTGATAAGGAGGCGGATGTCTATTTTGTCATTTAATATACTGCTGGTACCTAAATAACAGTTTGTAAAAGAAAAACTTGAGTAAGTACCTACCTAAATAAAAGTATGGTCGGCAATCCGTCGGGAAATTCAAACTTGAGTAAGAACGAATTGTATTTCGAAGAAATACCTTTGAAATGTAATCTAGGTATATCAAAAGATAAAATGGGGTTCTACTTTCTTTTACAAGATTTAGCGTTCCCGTAATTTAGTTCCCGAAATCGGATTACGGGCTGAGCGTGGTATAATTTCTAGTCAGGTAAGTTGAGCGTATAGCGGATTACTCTGACCACAGTGAAATTTCTAGTCTGTGAAATAGAGAATTTTGATCTCAAAGGGTGGATATGATAAGCTATCCGCATAAAAGAAATAGTTATCATAAAATCTATATTTCTTCTTACTTAAAACATTTTCCGGAAACTTTTCCCAAAATATCTTTAAGTATTTTTTTTTATTTCGTCATGTGCAATGTCTAGATTTATATTGGTTATAAAATCGTTGTATTCTCTGGTTAAAATACAACAACAATAATGAAGACCTTTATAAAATTTGTCTTGTGACCCTAAGTAGACCTTGTAACTTTATGTTACCATCTTTATCTTTGTGATGTGCAAACGACATTCAGCTAAAGGGTACCAAAGCTATTTTATGGGCGATGTTAAAGCCTGAAAGCCTAAAAGTTAATTTTGTACGAGAGTCGCAATTTACCACATAGTTCCCAGTAACGAGGTTGGCCATAGTTTTCTCATTGTTACGAACAAGCTCCGAGTAACGTTCGAATAAACTGTGTTGTTAGACTACTACGCGAAAAAGCTCTTTGCAAACTATCCAGTGGAGCGTTGTTTTAAATTTCTTGATGTTAGCGTTAATACAAAATTCTTACAAAGCTGTATCTAAATAACGTAACATGCCTATATAAGAGCTGTATCTACATAACGTATCTACATAACAGGCTTGCGACTCCTCTACGCTCCGCCTCAGGAAGGTTCAAAAGTCATTTGTAGGAATGGGTATACAACAAAATTCCGCAATCAATTGTGGTTTGCGGACAATATGCAGACAGGGTAAGTTTCAGCTTTTATAAAATAACGAAGGTCTGGCATGCGCTGGCTCTTTCTCTATAAAGTTCTAGTCTAGACAAGTGGGATCTTACTTTTTTTAAGCTAACTTCGCTTAGCTAATAAGTAACAAGCAATTTCTCCAAGTTGTCTTCTCACACTTTTACATTAAACGATAGGGAAGCGAGCTGTGGAGTTTAAAAGCAAAATAATGGCAACGACGCAGTGTATAATAACAATTTCATAAGAG
The DNA here is from genome assembly GCF_905333055.1 of Maniola jurtina. Lineage (NCBI taxonomy): Eukaryota > Metazoa > Arthropoda > Insecta > Lepidoptera > Nymphalidae > Maniola > Maniola jurtina. The sequence continues at coordinate 12,507,689 of NC_060032.1, forward strand.
GATTAAAAGCTATCGTTAGGGTATTTACGAGTAAGCCCTTATAAAAGGCTGGAAATAATGTAGTTCTTTGCGCGCCCATTATCACATATTATTATTAAGTAGAGCTTTTGTGAGCTACTGAGCCGTTAAAGAATGCACCTGGGGGCATTCGGCTTTTATATTCAGGCTCGCTTTTGATCGTAGTTTCATTTTAAATAAACATTTTTTAATTGACTTCGGTGATAGCGTGGTTAAGACGTCGGCCTCCTATGCAAAAGGTCAGGGTTCGATCCCGGGCAGTATTTTTTTTTCGGAGTTATGTGCGTTTTAATCAATTAGATATCACATGCTTTGGTGGTGATGGAAAACATCGTGAGGAAATTTGCATGCCTGAGAGCAACCCATCGCCACCCCACTACTGAGCACGGTGTACTCTCAGAATGAGAAGGGTTTAGGCTCTAGTCCGCAAGGCTGGCCAAGTGCGGACTGGCAGGCTTCACACACCACTGAGAACATTATGGAGAACTCTCAGTCATGCAGGTTTCCTTACGATGTTTTCCTTCACCGTTAAAGCAAGTGAGCTTTAATTGCTTAAAATGCACATAGTAACACCAAAAAGTTAGAGGTACGTGCCGCGGGATCTTTTCGGGAATTCCCGACCTTCCGAGCAGGAGGCGACTTCACTCTAGACGGTCGTGGCACTTATAGGTTTAGTACGCGACAGGTCGAGATGGCAATCGGGGTTGGAATACCCTACACACCCGCATAGCCCTCGCGCTAAACCGGTGCGCGGGTGACGTGCGAGTGTGTGGGGCGTCCCCCCGCCGCATACCCCGATTGCTATCTCAACCTGTCGCGTACTATAGGTACCTTAGTATAGGCGTAGATACATGGACCTATGAAGCAGCTTAACTCATGATGTAGATAGATATTAGATACAAGCAATCAGTAATTTTACAACGGATCTTGACCGTTCCCAGACCATTACTGTAATTAGTTAATGGAGTTCAAACCGTCCGTCTGGTAGCAACCCCTACGTTAGCAGCCCCCAATCAGTCGCAGACAGCGGTTAATCTAATAAGAGGGGGCGCAGAAATTCCTAACTTCATCTAGCCCCGGGAAGCCATTCACACATTCACTAGAAAATCCTATTAAATTGTTAGCTCAAATCATTTTGTTTATACGTACCTATCTATAACTTGGTAAACCAGAATTCTGAGGGTAAATCAATTAGGCGTTCTTGCGGTTAAGGTGGCCGGCTAATGGCATAGGTACCTAGCTCTTACATATTTTGAAGGTATAAGAAAATATCTAGGCACTTATTTTGCATCTGAATAAACATTGAAAAGGAATCTATCGAACTATATTTATCGCGTTTAAACTTAGGTTGCATAATCTCCTACTGTTTGATGTGATTGCAGCCAAGCGCAAGCTTATAAATATAGTTTAAATAAAAAAAAATTGCCACCATTCTATATGGGCCTATGCATACAGGTGGACTAGAGTTGGAATCGAGTCTTTTTGAAAACTTCCTAACTTCAGCTTATCTACTGTTGAAATTATTTTGACGATTCAAAAGCACTTCTAAAAGTTTACTTCAACAAAAATTAAATTAAGCTAAACGAAATTAAGATAGGAGATCTATAGAACGTACTGAGCTGCTATTAAAAAGACGCTGGACCTCGGCTCTGCCGGTGCGCGTTGCACTTAAGTTAAGCAATAAGAAGTCAGCAACTGGACATGTAGCCAAAAAATAGTTCAGTTTTGCCATAAATATTGTAATTTGTATCCAAAGAAATTTCTAGAAAGTACCACGTATGTACACGACAATGTTAGCATTCGCAAAAAGTTTGCAGTTACAATATTACGTAGGAAATCCAATAAGTGTAATTCGCTTACTGTGAGGATAAATCCAATCGACCAAATAGATATTGGTCCGTATGACCTTGAAAAATGTGCAGTCTTCCCGTTTCTATCCTTCCTCTATTTTTTTTTTAAATCTGAGAGCTGCATTGTAACGTTGCTATCGCGCCGCGCTGCCATTTGCGTGCCTTAGTCTACCCATATTATAAATGCGAAAGTGTGTTTGTTTATAGGTTTATTGGTTTGTCGGTTTGTCCTTCAATCGCGTCAATCACTTCCCATCATTACCCATTATCCATACTAATATTATAAATGCGAAAGTGTGTCTGGCTGTCTGTCTGCTACCTTTTCACGGCCCAACAGTTTAACCGAAATTTGGTACAGGATTAGATTATATCCCGGGGACGGACATAGGCTACTTTTTATCCCGGAAAATCAAAGAGTTCCCACGGGATTTCCAAAAACCCATCCGCTTAACAGATTTGTATGAAATTTGGTACCGAGGTAACTTGCGTCCCTATAATTGACACAGGTAATTTTTTATCCCGAAAAATCAAACAGTTTCCATGGGATCTTTAAAAACTTAAATCCACGCGGACGAAGTCGCGGGCATACTCTAGTGTCCCAATAAGTCACTTTTTTTACATACTATACTTAATATGTAAACGTGACTTCTAGGGCCATGGCACAGTAGGTACCTAATCTCATTAGGAAGGAAATCGCAATTCTTGGCTTCACTTTAGTGTCTTCAAAGTCTTACGGCTCATTAGAGATTTTCGTCAGCTTATCGGATTTAAAGACGCCCACATTCTACGATCCCAGACGGACCGATATTTTTTTTTTCACTAGCTGATGTCCGCGTCTTAGTCCGCGTGGACTTAGGTACTATATATAAATACTCACGGTCATACTTCGGGTACGGAAACCTAACAAGTGTAAATTAAAAATTTATAACACCCCCGACAAGTGAAGGTTACAGTAACTAGAAAAGAGCTGATTACTTTCAAACGGCTAAACCGATTTTCTTGGATTATAGCTAAGAACATTCTCGATCAAGCCAACTTTCAAACAAAAAAACTAAATTAAAATCGGTTCGTTAGTTTAGGAGCTACGATGCCACAGACAGATACACAGATACACACGTCAAACTTATAACACCCCTCTTTTTGGGTCGGGAGTTAAAAAGAAGCTTTTTATTTCAAGTGTAATAATAATAATTATTATTATTAATTTGACTTAGAGAGATATTTCATAAAATTAACTTTTATTGTTCAACATTAAATTGTCTCGAGCGTAATAAGCTGACAAAGCATTTAGTAGCGAATCTGTTGTTTCTTTCTTACATTGTACGATGTTTTCTTTCTTCTGTTCGTGGTTAGCTTGGCGTCTATTGTTGTTCAGACACAGGCCTTGCGGGTTTTATATTTTTTGTAACGAACAGGCGGACTTAGTAAATAGGCCATGAGTTTATTTACTAAAAATATAGCGGAAAATTCTTTAGGCTTTGATATTATGTTACAATGAAAACTTAACCTTTGGTCTGCATTTGCACTTCGTCCGCAAGGATTTAGGTTTTTAAAAGTCTCGAGTATAAAAAAGTAGTTGGTATCCGTTCATGTTATGCGGATTTCAAGCTATTTCTTTACCTAACTTCAAAATCGGCTAAACGGCTCGGCTGTGTAAAGCTAGCAGACAGACAGACTTTCAGATTTATAGTATTAGTATGGATTAGAAATCAGGATTATCATTGAATAGGAAAATATATATCATTGAATCATTAAATGAAATTTTTAACTTTTATTTGTATTTAATTTAATTTAAGGTAATATTCAAACACCAGTTATAGTGGTAAAATGTATAAGGCTCATCAGACATTATTTCAACATATTGTACCTACATTTTATTGAATAAATCATTGAATTGAATTGAATTGAAAATGAAAAACTATTAATTAATTCTCAGAATACCCATTGAAGAATAAGCAATATTGAATAAATGCAGTTACCGGTAAAAAGCATGTTGTCAACAGATTAAAGCCTCCATTCATACGTTGATATCAATCTGGCATTGTTCCAGATCCATCTGCGGGTCTCATCTATTTGCTGGTCGGATTATATTTTCAACGCGGTCTGAAAATGATGACGTTTCACAATATTCTGTAGTCTTATAAAAATATCTTCTTTAATTTAAAAAAAACCACAAAAAAAAATTCTGCCTGTGTCATAATCGACCACCATAAATCCGGCTTAGCTTAGATTGAACGATAACCCTGGGTCCCTTTTTTTTCAAACTTGAGGGCATCTTCAGAGTAACTCAGTTCTTTTATCAAACTCGAACTTTTACTTCTATCCATACTTCAAACGGCTGCCAAACAGACCAGCTGTTTTGAGGCTGCATTGTTTATAAAGATTAAAGCATCTACCATCAAGAGCCATAGATAAAAAATCCATTTTTTATTTAAGTGCTGCGATAAATTTTCAATACTCTGAAGTTAATCTTTAAATTTTTAAGTTTTTAAAAACACCTTATTCGCGTGGATGATGGATGATGTTGCGAGCTATATGACATAGCACCTAAGTAACATATTATAATTATATCGTAGACTGTATACGTCTACGAATATTATGATGATTAAATATAATAATTAATGATTTTCTACCTTACTGAGAACGAAGTCTGGCAACCTTCCAAATTCCAAATAAATACATCCCGCTGGTGCTATTTGTTATTTGGATTATCTGGTCAACTAGATATTATACATAATATTATTTAAAATATTTTTACTCAAAATTGGCTGATATAGTGAACTTGTTGATTTTCCGGTTTTGGGGATAATTTTATACAAAAAAAAAAAAAGTTCGATGTGTGTTTTTCGATCTAGAAGAATATTTTGCCACAACAGTATTGTTTTGTTCGAACATAGGTACCTTCGTAGACTGAGGAATAAGGAAGTCGCTAGATATAACTACCCATCCTGTAACTGCTAAAGTGTGTTTGTTTGTTGGTTCATTTTTGATTTATCGTTCAAAATGTCGGAAAAAATACCCGAGTACAGAACCCTCGGTGCGCGAGTCTGACTCGCACTTGTCCGGTTTTTATTACACCTAGCACCTACGTGTTTATTTTATCCATGTTCTAACTGATATCGTTCAAATAGGTAGAGTTATAAATAGAACCATTAAAAATAACATTTTCTTTATCTTGTGTCCCGTGAAATGTTTTCTAGGGTCTATTAGACACGAGGCTCCATTTGTGAAAGTTCCGGAAAGCTGGCTTTGTTCCAAATACATTATGCTTAACGCGGGAGCTATCCGTTTTTTCCATTCGTCGTTCGAAAATTATGAGCCTAAACTCAACAACGTGTTAGCACAGTGTTAGTTCTCCGGTGTTAAAAATTTAACTTTTACCTATAAAGGTCGAAACATACCTACAGACAGAGTGGAATGAAGTCGTATTTTTAATACCTTACGAACTTTATTCAGTTTTACTAGCTCTGACATACGAATCAAATTTTTATACTGAAAACAGAACACGGTGGATATGTCTTTAAAGGCATGATGAACATAATCGTTATCTATCAGACGACATATCAGATGTCATATCTACACGATTAATACCTTTAAAATGCTCAAAACTAGTTACTAAGAAATAAAAACTAAATGAATAAAAACTATCACAAATGAGACAAGCTTCAGAAGTTAACGGTAAATAGAAAAGTTCGGCCCTATACAAAAACTAAGAAAATGTAGAGAATTCACAATTCTTGGATCAATGAGCTTCGAGATCAATTGGAGCTTCAAATTCCTTTCAATTAGAAACAGTGGTTGAACAGGATAACAAAGTCGCTTGGAAACTCTTTGATCAACTTGTCAATATAATTATATAATTTGAGGTCGGGGAAGTTTCGGGAATTTATTGTTTGATCAGAGATTAGGCGAGTGGACTAAAGAAAAGATAAGATGGGTTGATCATGATGATGATAAATTAAATCCCAACAGGTGTAAAGCACTGAATCGCGACCAGACTAGACGCAAAAAAATTACTATTCGACTATTCGAAACTTGTCTATAAATTTTATATTGGAGCAGGTCATAATCTATGCAATCATCAAAGGCCTGGTGTTTGAGTTGACAATGTTCTGTGGGAACACGGCATGTGCGTGGCAATGGCAATCGATCTGCCGCCTTATCGCGACATTTTCGAATGAAAATGTAAATGAAGGCAACCGTAGGTACAAGTGCCAGCAACTTATCTGTGAAGGTGGGCGACTAGAGTCGCGTCAGCTGTCATTTTTTTTATTCAGATACAAGTTAGCCCTTGACTGCAATTTCAACTGGTGGTAAGTGATGATGCATAGTCTTAGAGAGTAATCTATGAAAGAAAGTATTTTTTGTTGCAATTGTATCGAGTGGGATATCAAAATGAAAGAAATTAAAATTCTGAATTCATAAATATAAATATAGTTAAAGTTATACAATATTAAAATACACCGAGTGACAGAAAAACAATTTTATTGTATCTATTGCTATCAATGGACAGTTCGCGGGTAGTAGTCGGGTTTTAGTGCTGTTAACTTTATCTTGTTAGTATTTCAATCGAATTACTGAAAATTGACGTGACACAGTAATTTGATTGGTGGAACCTACACAGTGCGTTCAAACGCACTGTGAGACCTCATAGTGATGATAGTGAATATGGGCTAAGTATCTAAATGATTAGGATCCGATCCGAATCCGTGAAAATACGTATATAAAATCTCGGACCGAATTCGGATATTGCTTACGCACTAATCCGATCTCTGATCCAAATCCAAGCTATTCAGTGGACATCTTTGATATATCTACGTTATTATATCCGATTGGAATCCGAGGCACTTCCGAGATATTCTCACGGATGACAGAACTCGAATGACGGAAGTCAGATCTAGTGCGTAAGCTACCATACAAATAGTTCTATGTCTACTTCGGTACGTATTTTCACAGACTCGGATCGGATGAGTGCGTATCCCTCTTAGACTCATTATAGTAAATCAAATATGGATAGTAGATACATAAGGTTAGCCGAAGTTTCGTAGAAGTTAGAACCACTACTTAACGACGAGTGTTGTTTAAGTTGTGAACGTACTGTGGGAACTCCCCGTGTGCTTGTATATCGATCTCGAAATCGAAATTATAAAAATAGATCTATAGAACACCCGTAGGTCAAAGCCAAAATGAAGCATAACATGGTATTAAAATTATATTTCAGTCAATTAATCAACCAGCTTTTTTGCATTCACTGCTGGACTAGGCCTTCCCAAGCATAGTGCCAGGATAAGCAGTGCAGTCGCGGCGCCTCCTTGTAGTACAAACGCTGCTCCGGTGGTTGCCATACCACACGCCACCAGAATGCTATTATATACTAGGCTATCATTGCTTATAGTACCCATGGTTACAGTACCTTAGGCAGGTTGGAAAGACGTGCAAACTCCACAGCAATCGCAGCGAGGATAGACGCGGCACATCGTGAGCATAGTGCCAGCAATGCAGTCACGGCGGCGGCTCCTTGTGGTACAAACGCTGCCGTAGCAGGGCTAAAATATAAGCGCTGCAACTCTTGGGTCAACCGTAGCGCCAGCGTGGACCAATACAATATTATTTGAAAAAATTGTAACTATGTGATAATTAAAGTTCATTTACTAAACTCACAAGTAAATAAAATCGAGTGCGTTGTATAACTGGCTGATTTTCATAAAATTACAATATTAATTTACGTATTTCATTATATTGCTACGCCGTAGGCTGACCCACTACGGCGTAGCGGTGTGATAAATGTCCCTTGTAACTCTAGTTTACGCAGTACTTGTGCAGTCTATTTCGAGATGAAGCTTCAATGAGAGGCCTTGATGATGTGTGAAAATTATACTTTGTAATACGTACTTCTACAAATTATGCGAAAATGTGTTTGTTTGTTGGTTTATCATTCAGTCACATCAAAACAGAGCAATGGATCGACGTAATTTTTTAATGATACTTTTTATCCAAGAAAACTAAATAATGCCGAAGGCATTTTAATAATCTTTTTTTTTTATTTTTTTTTATTTAAGGGCTTTGATACATTTAAAAGTACATGTCAGCCCTATTATAATCTAATTAAATACAACAATACAACAAAATTCTTAATCTAACAAAATAAGTCTTTCTCACTACCCATAATTTGATTTAGAAAGCAGCCATGTGCCAGATGTCATTATCCCCAAACCAAACCGAAATATACTTCATAATCTCCTCAATAACAAAACCAATAAATGCTTTAATCTTTTCTTCGAAAGTGCAGTCCGACAAATATATCTCTTTCAATTTTTGAATTAATTTCATATAATTTATGCTACCTTTTTTCCTTACATTTTAATAATCTTATCAACACGGATGAAATCACAAGAATTATCTAGTAATTTATAGTATGTTAGATTTATAAGCAGATGGCTGTTGCTCACGTATTCAAAAAACATTTGGAAAATTGACGAGGAAAGCGTGACATATCGATACCTCTGGGCTCAAAGGTCGTAAAGGACATTTGGTCGAAAATGACTTTTGACATTGTTTTACTCAGTTTTTAATTCTCTATCGATCTGTATAATATGACTATTAGATGAATATTTCCTGAAAACTGGCATGAAATGGGGATTTCTGTAGATTAAAAAGCGGCTTTGGACAGTTTATGGGGCTAAATGAGATTAAATTGTAAAGCGCTGCTCTTGTCTCGTTTGGGCACCGCATACCCCACCCATCCAGAAAAATATACAACTAAAACAGAAAAATGCTAAAAGCCCGACAAAGAAAAGTTTAGAACAACTGCAAAGCTGTAACATGAAACTTTACAGACAAAACCAGTGGTGTATTTTTGTTTTTCATAAGGTGATCGTACACCTACAAGAGCCACCAGAGCCGCAAACTATTTTTGTATTGTTCTTAAAATGTCTTACTCGAGGCCCGGAGAACACGTAGAACTGTAGGTTCTGAGCCTGCTCTCACTCCGGTCGTGTCGAATTACCGCCCTGTTGGAAATTTCATATCATTTCATTAAGGCGGTGTGCGACCCTTCATATTATTGTCAACATACGTGTTAAAAACAAACACTCAACAGTCCAAAAATACACCCCGGACAGAAAATCCCTTTGGGATGAAAGAGTGCCTGCAAAATGTACAAAGCACTTTTTAAAAATATACACCTTTTCGTCCGTTTATTTTTGTTAATTGTTTTCGACATATTTGACAAAGTTTTCAGCAGGAGCCAGCGGTGCTAAGTTGCTACCTACCTATACAGGCTGCTAAGCTGGATAGAAGATGAGTTAATTAAAATTTTATATCACCCCCGACAAGTAAAGGTTACAGTAACTAGAAAAGAGCTGATAACTTTCAAACGGCTGAACCAATTTTCTTGAGTTATAGCTAAAAACACTCTTGGTGGCTTGATGCCACCTTTCAAACAAAAAAAAAAAAAATTTAAATCGGTTCGTTAGTTTAGGAGCTACGATGCCACAGACAGATACACACGTCAAACTTAACACCTCTATTTTTGGGATGGGGTTAAAAATGAGTTAATAGAAACAGAAAGAAAATAGAGAAATTCTAAGCAGTTCCATACAAGAAAAACTGACGTTTTTCAGGCTATGTTAGAATATTTTCCGGAGAAAAATTCTGATGTTAACAGAGCTCTCTCCGTCACTTACTCCATACAATCGTAGTTCCCATTTCATTTGAATATTAAGCAACCAAAGTCCATGAAATTTTGCAGACATAGTCTAGAAACTAATATCTGTGTCTGTGGTGTTTTAGATTTTTCTAAAAATATGTAGTTTTAAAATTACAGGGGTTCAAAGATTTGTATTTTTCTTTAAAAAAAGGCCCAACTTTGTGCTCGTTTTTCTAGACAACGAAGCAATTTAATGAAATTTGGAAAAACCACAGACCTAGAAAATTTAATGAATATCATGCAGTAAAAAAACTATCGTTATATATTTTATATTGTTATAATTATGTTGGAACTACGAAAACCAGAAATTACACCCAGAAATCTTGAAAATTTCGTGCTGTCTCGATTTCTGCAAGAGGGGTGGTGAGGTGCGGGGGACGACCAACCCCCGACGGTGACAGGGGGCGGAACTGACAGTCTAAACTGGTCTAAACACACGGGCCACATTTAAACTACACCCGACTCTAAACTTGTCGATAGGTCTAACTAAATACACTGGTACATTTCAACTTGCGTTAGACGTATGCGTTACCTACTCAGACGTTGCCTGTAGATAAAAATATGTCTCATGTTTGCTGGCAATAGCGCATGCATCAAACCCTGCAAGTTGCACCTATTCCTCACGCAATACGCAATTCCTCACGCAATACGCACAGCTTTAATATTATAATTTTTGACAATGTATACTTACTATATGTAATGCCATATCACAGGTCACTCTCTGATTTATTGCTAACAATTTACTTCCAAATCAATTCCAAATGCAAAGAAATCTAAGTGTGTTCAATTCACACTGCCCAATACCAGGACCTTAAATGACATAAATTCATTGATTAATAATCATATGTTGAAAATAAAGGAGAACCCCGTGTTTCTCGGTATAACGTTAGATGCAAAGCTTCTATGGAACACCCACATATCAACACTTGATGGTAAACTCAACTCTGCTGCTTACACTGTTAGAAAAATTCGACAGGTACTGACGTGGAAACTGCAAAAATTGTATATTTTGCCTATATTCACTGTATTATGTCTTACGGACTCTTGCTATGAGATAAAGCGATAGATATTGAGAAAAAAATGTATTACAGAAAAGGACAGGACGTGCAATTTATAATTTAAAACCGCGCGCTGCCATACAATAAAAATATAAGGAAATAAGTACCTTATTTATTATCTTATAGTAGCTTTTAAATATATTTACAACTAGCTAATGCCCACAGCTTTGCTCGCGTGGATTTAGGTTTTTGAAAATCCCGATCCTTTCATTCAGATCAGAACAAAAGTTGCCTCTCCGTAATAGCCCGTCCCCGGGATGCAACTTGTTTCTGTATCACGTAAGAACATTTAAACGGATGATCCTTTTCAAATCCCGAGGGATCACCAGGATTTAGGAATGCAATTTCTTACAGCATCAGGGTTGAGGTCAACGACAAAGTATTTACTTGGTATAGATACCTTCAATATCAATTAATAATCAACACTTTTTAAATCCCATTAGCTTTAGTAGTCAGGTCCCCTGCAACATCAGGATTGAGGAGTTGGAATCCAAATTTTTTATTGAACAATGTCGCAAACTTTCTTTATCGATTAAAAAAACTAGCCAAAATTACGCAGTTAGGTTACCTGCCAAATTTCATGGTTTTGAGTCAACGGGAAGTACCCTAGAGGTTTTCTTGACACACTCGACAGACAGAGAGATAGACAACAAAGTGATCCTATAAGAGTTCTGTTTTTCGTTTTGAGGTACAAAACCCTAGAAACGTAGGAACGGCATTCCGAACCAGTGGTAAATTTTTCTGACCATTCAAAAACACTTTGAAGTTTACCTAAAAGTTTACAGGAATATAAAATTAATCATTGTATTCCATTCCATTTCATTCTATTCCATTCTGTTCAAAGATAAATAGATTATAAAAATATTTGTCACCGAAACAATACCTAATTTACGATACATCAACCAATATCAATTTTACTGATGACAATCTGACTATTACCAAAGTGAACGACTACTATAATATCTATTATATACGACTAACATAATATGTATTATAAATTGTGTGCCGTTTGCATTCTCACTAAGTTCTCATTAAGTTTGTTTTATTTGGTTAAACTTTCTGACATTTATATTGTTATGACGTTTAATTGGCAAACAGTCTGTTTATTGGCTGAAACTCAAAAATTCAGCCAATCACAACAAATAAAATATTTTAATAATGATTGATGCAGCTTTCTGTAATCGAAAACAAAATATTTGACATTAACTTGAATGTGACAGTGATTTCCGAGTAGGGTTGCCAGAGGCCCCGTATTTTACTGGTTACTGGTTGGTATTTCAGGATACAGAAACCCGTAATTATGAAAATAAAATATGAGGCAAATAAAACTAAATATTTTTAGGGTTCCGTACCTCAAAAGCAAAAAGGAAATAGGATCAATTCGCTGTCTGTCTGTCTGTCCGTCTGTCTGTCCGTCTGTCTGTCTTTCCGTCTGTCCGTCTGTCTGTCTGTCCATCTGTCCGTCTGTCCGTCTCTTCGTCTGTCATGTGTTCATGAACAAATATTAGTATTTTCAATTTTCAAAGTAACTAAATATTAAATCAAGTGGGTTATTATATGAAAGGACTTTACCAGTACATTCTAAGACAGATTTTTATTTATTTTTATGCATATTTTTTTAATGCATAACAGTTTTGATTTCTTGTGTAAAATGTCGAAAAAAAATACCCGAATACGGAACCCTCGGTGCGTGAGTCTGACTCGCACTTGGCCGGTTTTTTACAAATTCAGCCGGGCTGGCTTGCGAAACCAAACGCTGACGTTATGTCCAGTAGAAAGAATACATATTTTCCTTGTGCGACAATGCGTAGAATAATACCTGCGTAGCCAAAACCCACTCGATTTTGATCATGGCCGTAGCCAAAGAGGCGGAGGTTGGTTTTAGGATCTAAGCCTTTTTTTATACAAGTTAGCCCTTGACTTTAATCTCTCCTAGTGGTAATAGTGCAGTCTAATTTCTTGGCCGGTAGGGCCATACTAACCATATAACTAGCCATGACCCAAGCCTCCCACCAGACCAGAAATTTAGAAATGGCCACTGCGTCTGGGAGACCGTCAAAAACCTAAACCTAAAATAATACTTACACTATTTCTTGCATTTGCTTACCAATTTTTTTTGGAAATATATCAAACATTTCGCGCTCGCTTCACTCGCGTTTTGAATTTGTATTACTTGGTGTATGCCCCGCAATTTCGTCTGCATGAATTTAGGTTTTTAAAAATTCCGTGGGGGATTTTCCGGGATAAAAAGCTTATGTTCGTTTCTGGGGTGCAAGTTACCTCTGAATAGTAAGTATCAAAATTTTGGTAAAGAAGTATCTTGCTATGGCTAAACTCGTTTCCCTTTCACTTATTTTTTTCTGTATTGAACCAAAAACACTTACGCTCACTGCGCTGCGCTTTTTCATTGTTGTATTTTATTCCACTATCAAATTGAAAGGCGAAATTCAACTAACCAGGTAATTAGCCCATAAAGTTGAGCGAACGTATTTTTCCTCATGACAGGATTCAGTTCCGGCCCTGATAAAACCTCTCCCGAAATCAATTCCTGGCTACGGCCATGGTATTGATACTTTGAAGGTGGAATTACAAGTTAAATGTAATTTTAAGTTAACATGCATTTTGTTTTACAAAATGAAGAGTTTTTAAAAGCTATTGAAATAAATAAATAATCTTTTATTTAAAACCACATTGCAAACACAGTTCACCGATCAAGACCCGGCAACATACAGAGAAAAAATACAAAACATACAAATAAACTGAAATATCTAAATAAGCTTTCAGAGAGAACCACCGCCTATTTCTTCAAATACAATAATAAACAATACAATAATACAACAATATATAAGAAACAATGTCTCCCGTAAACAAATCTAAACCCCGTATTTTTGATGGTGGTAGCCTGTAAATCTAAAAGAGGCAGGTGGCAACCCTACACCTACCCTACACCTAGACAGAATGAAAAATTTGTTTTCATTACTCGGCAGGCCTACTGCCAAAGTTTGACAGAAAGTGTGGCGGTAGTTGTGACCTCTGATTGGCCGACTCTCTTTCACTATTTGCTAAAATTGATGATTGCAACAACAATTTTTGCTTTTTTGTAATCGAAAACAGAACACGGACGTCAAACAGGTTGACTAATTGCAATCATTTCTGACCGGCTAACATTGTTCCGCTAGTGGCTCAAACTCACTGTCGCAGCAAGAACATGGTAAATTCAGCCAATCACAGCAATTTGAATTGGATATCACAAATGTACCGATCTAGGAACCGAGAATGCACGAACCAGGGCAAATAGAGATAAGAACAATAATATCATACGTAGGAAATCGACGGGGGCTTGTTGACAAGTATCCTCTTAAAGATAACAGACAGACTTTGACTCTAATAATATAGTTAATAACAGGCATGTAGGCCTGTATGGGAGTGTGTTAATAATAGAAGGTCTAAGAGGATCAGCAAGAAAAACTCTAAGTGGTTCTATGCTCATCTGAAAGTCATATGGACCAGGTGCAGCATGATTTTAACTGAAAAGTAACAGATACAAAACAGTTTCGGCCGGAACTCTGTTAAACAACACTTTGGCTCAACTGTTCCGCTGGGATCGTTTAATATTAAAATTTTCGGCGCAGCTTTCTACAGTTTTTATCGCACTTGACATTGATAACGAGTTAAGAGGAACGGATTTTAGGAAATGTTTTGAATTTTTGTTTACATTTCATGAAATAAAATAAAATACTACATTTACAATACTGCTTTAGTAGTATCTGAAAGTGTATCTGTCTGTGTGCTAGCTTTTCACAGCTTATCTGTTTTAGGCAAAATTTCATACAGGGATAGCTTGCATCCCAGGGAAGGGCATAGCCTACTTATTGTCCTGGAGAATTAAAGAGTACCCTCAGGATTCTTAAAAAATCTTAATCCACGTGGATGAATTTGCGAGCACTATTTACTTAGTATAGAGTTGCAGAGATAGCTAGCACCCTGGAGACGGGCATAATGCTGTTGCTTCGTGCAATAATACCTTAATGCCCGAATATTGGTACAGGGGCAAAGAATTACTTACTTAAAAATCACGTAGAAGGCACATAAATTACGTTGGACTATTGGTGTTGTCATCTTATCTCATCGTTCCACACGTTAAATAACTTGGAAAATTGCCAGCTGTGTCCAATCCACTAACCCTTGAATGTTAAACATCTGTTTGATAACCATTGTCCGCTTGGTATGACACCATATTCTGTTTTAAGCTCGCACTTAACGGTAAATGTATGTCAAGTTTTTGGTGAAAACGAGAGTTATTAATATACAACTGTTTGGTAATCACACTAATATTATAAAGGCGAAAGTTTGTATGTGTGTGTGTGTGTGTGTGTATGTTTGTTACTCCTTCACGCAAAAACTACTAGACGGATTTGGCTGAAATTCGGAATGGAGATAGATAATATCCTGGATTAGCACATAGGCTACTTTTTATCCCGGAAAACCAAAGAGTTCCCACGGGATCTCGAAAAACCTAAAACCACGCGGACGAAGTCGCGGGCGTCAGCTAGTTAGTATATAATCACGACACGTACCCATGCTACTTTGATCTGATAAATACAATGTTATAATTTTATTTCGTCATTATACTTCAACATTGTGTTTATCAGATCAAAGTAGCATGGGTACGTGTCGTCATTATATACTAATTACCGAACCCCCTGTATTTCTTTAATGATTATGAACCTTGATTAAATTATTATAAACGGGTAAACAGAAACTTCAAGCGTAGAAATGAAAACTTATGCTTCGAGGGATGGATTTCGATACTTTTCTAAAGCGATAGTAAGCTTTTATTGCTGGGTCGCATTTTGGTCCCGCACCGTAAGATTCCGCGTTGGTTGAACCTCATTAGTTGGCTAAAGTCCTCGAGAGATTTGCAAGGAGCAGCTGGGACAGAGGGATATACACTGGTCACAACTCACAAGGGCTATAGTTTTGGAATTTCCTAGATGCTCAGCAGTGGATATCGATCAGTTAAAATTAAAACGACGATGATTTTAGAACTTGGCTGTAATCTCTGGGTAAGTAAGTAATTGAAAGAAAACCGCCGAACGCCAGGTAGTAGTTATATCTAAGTTTGCTATGGAATATTATGTTGGAGCTGCGAAGGTTGACAAGTTTCATAGAAAAGTAGCTCGCGACTTTGTCCCCGTGGATTAGTTTTTTAAAAATCTTTGCTTTTTCGGGATAAAGTATAGCTCTGGGATGTAAGCTATCTGACAACCAAATTTTGAAAAAATCGTTTAAACGGATGGGCTGTGAAAAGGTAACAAACAGAAAGACAGACAAGTATATAGTAAAGTATGGATTTGGATATAATTCCTCTTCCAGCTGTCAGCATAGCGTGAGTTCGCCTCATCCTTCCGGGAAATAAAATAATGTAGGTAGATATACCTACTTAGTTTTATTGCGAGATAGGAAAATAGCGGATGGAACTTAGAAAAGGGACAAAGATAACCCTCGAGCTCGTGAGAGCGGGTAGAGCAAACTACAAAAGAGTCGAGGGGGCTCCAAGTGCATCCGGAAGATGCGGCTTCCAATTAAAAGATAAGATAAGATAGGCTTTGAGGAGATCTATTGTATCGTGTATCGGAAAAATAAACTTGCTATAAACTTTGATATTAAAAGAAATAATGTCTGCATTCTGCAGAGTGTAAAAATACAATTTTCTCAATACTTTGTTATCAAAAGCTCCTCAAAAAGTCTTGATTAAGATTGAATTACGTTTCACTTCAGCCTGCGGACGTCCACTGCTGACTATAGAACTTTTCCTAAGAGCACCACCACACCTACCCGGTTCTCAGCCATCCTCATCCAGACTTTCTACCGTCCATCTTGCTGGGAGCACCGTATCCACTGATGGAACTTTTCAGTTCCAGTGCCATAGCGATGGCAAATATGGCCCACTGTCATTTGCTGAGGGTTTGGGCTATACCAGGGAATCACACTAATATTATAAAGGAGAAAGTTTGTATTTGTGTGTGTATGTGTGTTTGTTACTCCTTGATGCAAAAACTACTGGACGGATTGGGCTGAAATTTAGAATGGAAATAGATTATACCTTGGATTAGCACATAGGCTACTTTTTATCCCGGAAAATCAAAGAGTTCCCACGGGAATTTTGAAAACCTACATCCACGTGAACGAAGTCGCGGGTATCAGCTAGTCAGCTAGTTTTTAATAAATTGTGAGTACTTCATTGGTGAAAATAATTATGTTAAGTAAATAACGATAAATATGTACCTTGATTTTGAAAACGCAACGATAAAAACCTAAAAAAAATTAGGGAGGTACAGTTTAAAAAAGTTTTACGCTCTCAGATAAATCAGTGATAAATTGACGTCATCGCATAAAGCAAAAGTGATCAAGTTGTGTGGAAGGCAAAAAAGTTTTACGAGACTTAGTGCGTGCCCCGCCCGCCCAAGCTGTTAACAGCCTATTTTCGTAAAGGTTTGCCGTATAAATTTTATTACTGCACGTAAAATTGACGGTCCCTGACTGAAATGATACTAGTACTTCCGACCTTGCTTTTTTAACCGAGCCATGCGATGATATCTCTACTTAGGTGAATTAATTGCTCTTTGTACGTCCTTCTCTGTCTGTCAGAGCCATAATAACTTTTAATATAAGTACTAATAAAAGTACTTGAAAGTCACAGAAGATAAAATGTAAAGTAACTTATAAAAACTAATCAATCATTGAATCGATCTTGCCGAAAATTTTTGACTGCAGACGACATTTTTAAATATCGTCGTGCCATAATTTCCGAAAAGTCAATTGAGCTCTCGTGGGATTTTAAAATATAAACGCGGAAGAAGTTGTGGGCAATGACTAGTCTTCATATGAAAGGTTATTGAACGACATAATAACGTACAGCCTGAGCCGCTGAGGCCAAAGTCCAGAGATTTTGTATGTAAGATTTCTCTTGAAAAAGGTTTTCAGAAATTCCATCCAATCAGAAAAATAAACGGGTGGGTCAGCTAGTTATATTAATAACAGTTGAAACTACAAAAACCGCAATTAAAATGATGAAAGAGGCATTAATTATGGGCCATGTCGCCGCTGCACTTCCGAGCCCGACAGGAAGGCAACAGGCGTGAAAATCGTTAAAATTACCAGCAGGCTTTGAAATATGCTTGTATATAATATTGAAGTAAATTACTAACAGGCATAACTTACCGAACACCTGCTTAGTATGTAGTTATTTAACCCCAAAACCCAAAAAGAGGGGTGTTATAAGTTTGACGTATGTATCTATCCTAAACCAATGAACCAATTTTAATTTAGTTTTTTTTTTGAAAGGTGGCTTGATCGAGAGTGTTCTTAGCTATAATCCAGGAAAATCGGTTCAGCCGTTTGAAAGTTATCAGCGCTTTTCTAGTTACTGTAACCTTCACTTGTCGGGGGTGTTATAAATTTTTAATTTACACTTGTTTAGCATGTGTTTTAGTACACTATGAATAGACTTTTAAAAACTATTTTGAATCATCTAAAATATCTGTTGACTACCCATTTCTAATCATATTAAATAAACAAATAAATCGATAAGACCTTTATAATATACAGGAGACAATCACTTTACTTAATTGTAACATAACATCAAAGTAAATTACAACACTTAAAACTTAATTTGTTAGTACCTACTACGAAATTCATGGTAATAGTTCTATGTTTGAGCTCCCAAATAAACTTGTATGTAAAGCTGAACTCACACGTGCCTGCCATTATCGCACCGCACCGCACATTAGACGTGGAAGAATCGCCTGGATACTGAATGACGCTGTGGATATATCGACAAGATAGTGGAGAAACAAACCGGCCAAGTGCGAGTCAGACTCGCGCACTGAGGGTTCCGTACTCGGGTATTTTTTCCAACATTTTGCACGATAAATCAAAAACTATCATACATAAAAATAAATAAAAATCTTTTTTAGAATGTACAGGTAAAGTCTCTCAATATGAAACCCCACTTGGTATAGATATTTTACTTTGAAAATTTAAACACATTTTTTTAAAGATGTAACCACAAATTCGCGGTTTTCAGAATTATTCCTGTACTTGTGCTATAAGACCCACCTACCTGCCAAAATTTCATGGTTCTCGGTCAACGGGAAGTACCCTATAGGTTTTTGACAGACACGACGGACAGACGGACAGACAGACAGACAACAAAGTGATCCTATAAGGGTTCCGTTTTTCCTTTTGAGGTACGGAAGCCGAAAAATGAATGCTACTAACCAAGCAAAAAGCAAAAGTCAAGCTAATGATGAAGGATTAGTAGTTCTTCAGTTGATTGTAACATGCTGAAGATAATGATTGTTCAAAATCCTATTTGTATCCACAATGCATTTCTTTACCTCCTCAAATTGGTATTCTTATGTGCGGGCAACACGGCGTAATCGACATGGACAATTCATGTGCGATCAGGTTTAAAGCTAATCGTTAAAACGTGAAACCATTAAACTTACATGGAAAATGGTGGATTTATTTGAGTTACGGAATAAATTGTCGTTACCATGAACGTGACGATTTAGCTCAAACGTGAGATACTCGTAACTTCTCTGATAAGGGAATTACAAGTTGATATTGAAACGTATAACTTTCTCTAAGATAAGAGCGTCTTTAGTATCAAGTGTATGAGTTTTGACTTTTATCTTACATCAAAAACTTCTATAAATCAGAAACGGTCACTTAGCGATTGGGATATTCTTAAGTATCAAGATAAGTTTAAGTATTCGGAGTTTTATCACTGTTTCCGAATAAAGTTGGAAAGGCCAAAGACTTTAAGTTGTTCTTGGTGATATTTAGTCGATTTATAGGATTTCTTGAGAAAGACGCCAATCCTTAAGGACGAAGAGGAAGGAGGAAAGAGGAAGGAAGGATATTGCAAAACGTAAAACAAAAAGATGAGGTTGTTCGGGCAAACCTTTCAAACGATTTAAGCGATTTGGATGGAATTTTCAAAATCACTAGTGCTATATCCAAAGAGCTCAAATTGATTAGCAACTTTTTATCCTGGGAAAGGTCGCGGGTCAAAGCTAGTATCAAATAAATAAAATTAGATATCTGACGAGGGTTCGAATCGTTTATTGCTGAACGGGTGATACGTGACTTTCGCAATAAAGGCCTTTACCGATCGTCTCTAGCATGGATAGAATGGTCTTTAGTCTATGGGTAATTTTATATTTTGTTACCTATTTTAGTTTCGTGAACCAATTCCTTTGTAGAGTTCGTTTTATTAACCTTTGACAAATCAACTATTTGAGTGTCCAGGTCGAAATTGAGATGGGCAGGGCATGTCTGTAGGACTACAGATGACCGATGGGCTAGTCTGCTGCTGGAATGGAGACCACTTACCGGTAGGAGAAACGTTGGAAGACAACCATCCCATTGGTCCGACGACATTACCAAGCTTGCGGGTAAACCTTGGAGGAGGCTCGCCCAACACCGAGAAAAATGGCGTGCACGAGAGGAGGCCTATGACCAACAATGGATTAATTAATAAGGGCTAAGAAAGAAGAAGAAATCGACTTTTTAAAATATCATAAGTAATATATTTATTTGTGACCATCTGTAGCTTTATTTGACGAAATTATAAATCCTATCCCAAGAGCCTGTCCCAGTAAAGTGAACGTCAAACTTGCACACAAGGGTTTTGTATTCGTACCATCGTACAAGCTATAACACTTTTTTCGCCGGCGGCTATTTTGAAATTCTACATCTTGGTTTTCTATTATTAATTATTGTTATAGCGGCAATAGAAATACATTCTCTGAAAATTTCAATTCTCTACGTATTACAGTTCGCTGATTAACAGACGGACGGACAGCGGAGGCTTAGTAGTAGGGTGCCATTGGCATCATTCGGGGACCTTAAAAAACTTTGAAAATTGAAAATAATTGCATTAAGTTTAATCTAATGTAAAATTGTTCGTGTGGTTATAAAGTTCACAATGAACTTTGCAAACTAAAAATTTATAAAGAGTTGATACAATAATATTTCAGTGGAGAAATAAATGTATTTTTAGGAACCAGAAGCGGAAATAAATAAAAAAACAATTCAAAACAATCGAACCTCATTTTTATTCCACAAAGGAATTACCAAAAACAAAGAAAAAGGATCAGTCCAACCTCATTTTATAAAGCACACGAAATAATCACAATTCTACACAAAATTAATTACAAAAATAAACCAAAAACAGATAAATATAGCTCACGTGACCGATAAGCCCTAAAACACTGTCAGATTACACTTTTCACGTGTTGCACTGTCGAACGCCACGCCGTCAATGAGCGCGCGGCAGAAATCAACCGGCTTTTTATAGCCGACCTGATAAAAATGGTGGTCACACTCCAAGACGGCTTCTCCTGACCATGCGGCGTCCTCGCCCGCCGCCACAGCCAGAAGGGTCACGAGATCCCGTCTGTTAGGACTCTCAGCTGGCGCCACAACGCCGTCGGCGTGTGGTGCACGAGGGGAGACCGGCAAGGGGCGCACGGGAACGAGCAGCGCCCCTGCCCCCGCCTCCGGTGGTGTCGGAGTAGACTCAGGTGCGGAACAAAGACCAGCACCTGGGTCGTCTGCTGCATCGTCAACGCCTGAAACCAACTTTGGTATAACACAACCCCATAGCTATGATTGGCAATAACAAAACGAATAAGCAATTCGAAATTCGACTAGTATTGGCTAGGCATGTAGATAAACCATTTAGCCTTATGGGGTATCCCTGTCACCTAGAAGAGGTGATACCTAACAACCTATGAGACGTCTCAAACCTAGCGCGCGCACCCATGGACCGCCATACGGCCTTGCATCCATGTCAGTAGATGGACCGCCATACGGCCATGCGTCCATGTCAGTCAGATGGACCGCCATACGGCCAGCGTCCATGTCAGTCAGATGGACCGCCATACGGCCAGCGTCCATGTTAGTCAGATGGACCGCCATACGGCCATGCGTCCATGTCAGTCAGATGGACCGCCATACGGCCAGCGTCCATGTCAGTCAGATGGACCGCCATACGGCCAGCGTCCATGTCAGTCAGATGGACCGCCATACGGCCATGCGTCCATGAACCAAGAACTTGAGATGACCATCATCAGACCGCCAGACTCGGGCAACGGTCGATGAAAGTTTATCCCAACTAGCCACCGTTGAACTTTCCTTGAGGGGCAAAGCATTACCGTGATTGGTTAATCATAGCACTAAAATAGATGTCATGGGTCAGTCCATAAGTAGGTAGGTATCCAAGGGCAGGTAAGGCCTTTTTCGTTAAAAGGGTGGGAGTTGCTGGGCACTATGGTTAACAAAATCACGACTTTAATCTTTACCACCACAAGGTAGCCAACAGGCTGGACTTTCGAAGAAAGCAGCACACGCATCCGGGCACCACTCTCCTCTCCTCGCCAAGGCACCATGTGCTCCGCCGCCGCCCGAGTGGTCTTGCCATATGACCCACTCAGCAGCCTTAACTCGTAGCGGCCACTTGGCAAGATATTCAGGACCTTGTATGACCCCCACATACCGGGATCAAGCTTCCCTGTACACAGAGAATTTCATTTCAAATACAAGGTCTTTAAATCCATTTGATAAACTCGTTGGACTCAAGCGTTCACCCTTTATCGCAGACCATTAAGATTGATACGCTTAATTCCCTGAGTTACTGCACGTTTTAACGCGATTTCATCTTTTGACGAGGTATTGGGCACAGTAGGCAATACTTGGTGAATGCGTCTATCATTAGCATGTTCCCAGGACGAAGACTGCCAGGATACAACCTGATACGCATCGAAAGGATGCAACTTCCGGAACCAGACACTAGGTCGCCAGACTTGGGAGCACGCTGCATCTGGGCCACACCAGCCACACGCTTCAACCAGCAAGACATCTCGCCTCACACCCACTCGTACGCGAACACATAGTACGTGCTACTGTAACAAAGGAAGCATTGAAATATTCGGTTGAATGCAGCGCAACACTCGAGATACCACTTTCTGGATCTTAGATTCTAATTTTCCCGCGGAATTGGAGTATTTGACAACAAAATCTGGTCGTTAATCTTAAAAACTTTGGGAGAGTGTCAACGACATTCACTGAGGAATCTTACTTAAAACCTTGCATGTGAAACCAAAGAGCAACAAGAACTACATCACTTTGGTACTGATGTACATTTCAGTAGATAACTTATGATGCAATTTAGCCATACAGGAACACCGGTCAAATAAAAACAAAGTTTTCTATCCATGACGGTAGAAGAACAATACCTTTCTGATTGAAACTGCAGGAGTGCTATCTAAATTATGTAATCAGGTGGCAAGTAGGTATTCACTAACAAAACTAATCTGCACAACTTAAGACAAGTTAAACGAAGTCAGTCTAATTCACTTGATCAACTCCTAAATAAGTGCTCGGTCTACCTGACCTTAACACATTCAAATCAACCTTTCACCTTAACACATTCAAACACACCAATCAAAATAGTACTTTCCAATAAAATCTGAAACTCAACGGTAAAATGAGATTGACTCGATTGAAAACTGGCAGAAACAGCACGTTACATGACGTGTAAACAAGTACTATTCTTTTGTAAAACAACAGAACATTATCAAAACCATACCTAAGCTTGTTGAACTGGTAAAGTTCGTTATAATGTTTTCCAAAAGTACTGAATCTCCATTTTCCACATCCACATTACACCATTTATGAACTTATTGCGTCATTGGATCCCAACAGACAACTTTTACCCATAGCGAGACAAGCAAAGCTAGAGCAAGGTATTTTCTTTCCATGATACCAATGATTCAAATAAAGTGCTTTACTACAACAGGTATCGACATTATAAATCCTCACTGGATAAAAACAAAGTAGGAAAGGTCTTACCAAATTGCAGCTGATACAAATACAAATGCTTATCACATCACCCCATGTGACAGAGGGTCTCACTGAGGCACCATAATGAGGCACCGCGTTTCATAGCAACGTGCACGGCTTGGCCACAGCACCAGGCGTTACGCTCGCGGAGAGCGCCGAAGCTCGAAGTAGCGTGCGCGGCGTGAGCGCAGCGAAGCGCCACCGCACCAGCGAGCTGTCACGCCCGCGGAGAGCACAGGAGCTCGCAGCACCGTGCGCGGCGAGAGCGCAGCGAAGCGCCACCGCACCAGCGAGCTGTCACGCCCGCGGAGGGCACAGGAGCTCGCAGCGGCGTGCGCGGCGAGAGCGCAGCGAAGCGCCACCGCACCAGCGAGCTGTCACGCCCGCGGAGGGCACAGGAGCTCGCAGCGGCGTGCGCGGCGAGAGCGCAGCGAAGCGCCACCGCACCAGCGAGCTGTCACGCCCGCGGAGAGCGCAGGAGCTCGCAGCACCGTGCGCGGCGAGAGCGCAGCGAAGCGCCACCGCACCAGCGAGCTGTCACGCCCGCGGAGGGCACAGGAGCTCGCAGCGGCGTGCGCGGCGAGAGCGCAGCGAAGCGCCACCGCACCAGCGAGCTGTCACGCCCGCGGAGAGCACAGGAGCTCGCAGCGGCGTGCGCAGCACAGTGCCACATCTCCAGCGAGCCTCACACGGCACACCCGTGTGAAACGCCAAAGCTCGCAGCCAGTATTGTTTCGAGAAAAGAAACATAAAATCAATGTGAGCACATTGTTCAAATGTAAGCAGCTCCTGGTTGGTTTAGTATGTCTGTTTTTAATACAACAGGTCTGAGCATTCATAAAAAATGATTTCTAATGTAATTTCGGGAAATTCAACGTCGTAAAATAATTTCATTCTACCTCTTGGCTGTCAATGGCACGTTATATGCAAAATGCGGTAGTTTGAGTACACTGAAAATGGTTATCAATCGATTCAGATAAATTACGTAAGTGATATCGTTGATTCACTGTCAAGCAAAATATCTACAGGTACCCTCGGTAAAACTACAGTGCAAATAACACCGACTTTCTTCTATCTTGCAGCAAAAATTGTTTAACAAAACAATCATCTACATTATGATTACTCTTTTTACAAATAAAATTTACAAATGAAAATTGACCATTCGATTTAACTTTTATGGTTACAATTTTGGCTCCTCGTACTGGAGGTATTTTGCTAATTATGTGAGCAACAAAGATGACGACTTGAAACATCGATCACAACTCGACCTACGGGAGCGTATATTACAAGAACGTAACCGATGGTAATGAGTCTTATGACAATGTCGATTGGGACCTAGTTCACGAAAATTCCCTGTCCCTATAAGTAATCATGGCGCGTCATGGCGTTCGACTTCTCAAAAAAACTTTGCGAATGTGATCTCAATCTCAACGCTAGCTAACCCGAGACGGGTTTCGCGAACTGTGGCAAACCCGGCCACGTGAGCCATCCTTGGATCGATCTTTCGATCAATAACGTGATCTATTTCGTGGCATTATTAAAAGAAAACACACAGGGTACTTACGTATCACGTAGAACCAAAACACGAAAATGAACATAAAAAATTCTAAAATGTGGGTAGACCTGTTCCTTTTTGATATTCTTTATGTGAGCGTTTTCTTCTAGCAGTTCTGTATCCCACTTCTGATTTTAGGAACCAGAAGCGGAAATAAATAAAAAAACAATTCAAAACAATCGAACCTCATTTTTATTCCACAAAGGAATTACCAAAAACAAAGAAAAAGGATCAGTCCAACCTCATTTTATAAAGCACACGAAATAATCACAATTCTACACAAAATTAATTACAAAAATAAACCAAAAACAGATAAATATAGCTCACGTGACCGATAAGCCCTAAAACACTGTCAGATTACACTTTTCACGTGTTGCACTGTCGAACGCCACGCCGTCAATGAGCGCGCGGCAGAAATCAACCGGCTTTTTATAGCCGACCTGATAAAAATGGTGGTCACACTCCAAGAGTATCTACTATTTTATCGGGGACGTGACAAATTCGCCTCGAACGTGAGATATGAAATAAACGACTCCTTCTGACAAATGGGACAAGTCGATTATTTCTGCTTCTTGCTTATTGCTTCTAATAAATTAAAACGGTAATATAGTTTGATTTTTAGAATTGAAAAAAAAGATTGATAATTAGTGGGGACTATTTTTTATCCCGAAAAATCAAAAAGTTTCCATGGGATTTTTAAAAACCTAAATCTACTCGGACGAAATCACGGGCGTCATCTAGTTGGAACTTGGAACGTTCAAACCATTTTCAACATCATTTTCTTTGTTTATCCGGATGATTTTCGCAACGGCTGAGCCGATTTTGACGGACCTTTGTAAACGTTTGCTCTTGGTTGGAGGTGAAAGAGAAATACTTGTCATAATATTCAAAAAAATATGCCTGAAGAAGACGGAATTTTAAAAAGAACTTACCAGCAAAAAAGGTATGTATAAAAAGTAGGAAATTGATAAATTATATTATCTACCTTTTCTTACATCGTAGAGTGATCAGGTTTTTCTGCAGAAAATTCACACTTAACAGAGCTCTCTCCGTCACTTACTCCATACAATCGTAGTTCCCATTTCATTTGAATATTAAGCAACCAAAGTCCATGAAATTTTGCAGACATAGTCTAGAAACTAATATCTGTGTCTGTGGTGTTTTAGATTTTTCTAAAAATATGTAGTTTTAAAATTACAGGGGCTCAAAGATTTGTATTTTTCTTTAAAAAAAGGCCCAACTTTGTGCTCGTTTTTCTAGACAACGAAGCAATTTAATGAAATTTGGAAAAACCACAGACCTAGAAAATTTAATGAATATTATGTAGTAAAAAAATTATCGTTATATATTTTATATTGTTATAATTATGTGGGAACTACGAAAACCAGAAATTACACCCAGAAATCTTGAAAATTTCGTGCTGTCTCGATTTGTGCAAGCGGGGTGGTGAAGTGCGGGGGACGACACGTGAAACTGACAGAAACGGACAGTCTAAACACACGGGCCACATTTAGACTGCACCCGACTCCAAACTTGTCGATAGGTCTAACTAAATACATTTCAACTTGCGTTAGACGTATGCGTTACCTACTCAGACGTTGCCTGTAGATAAAAATATGTCTCATGTTTGCTGGCAATAGCGTATGCATCAAACCCTGCAAGTTGCAACTCTCTTGCAACCTATTCCTCACGCAATACGCACAGCTTTAATATTATAATTTTTGACAATGTATACTATATGTTATGCCATATCACAGGTCACTCTCTGATTTATTGCTAACAATTTACTTCCAAATGCAAAGAAATCTAAGTGTGTTGAATTCACACTGCCCAATACCAGGACCTTAAATGACATAAATTCATTGATAAATAATCATATGTTGAAAATAAAGGAGAACCCCGTGTTTCTCGGTATAATGTTAGATGCAAAGCTTCTATGGAACACCCACATATCAACACTTGATGGTAAACTCAGCTCTGCTGCTTACACTGTTAGAAAAATTCGACAGGTACTGACGTGGAAACTGCAAAAATTGTATATTTTGCCTATTTTCACTGTATTATGTCTTACGGACTCTTGCTATGAGATAAAGCGGTAGATATTGAGAAAAAAAAGTATTACAGAAAAGGACAGGACGTGCAATTTATAATTTAAAACCGCGCACTGCCATACAATAAAAATATAAGGAAATAAGTACCTTATCTATTATCTTATAGTAGCTTCTAAATATATTTACAACTAGCTAATGCCCGCAGCTTCGCTCGCGTGGATTTAGGTTTTTAAAAATCCCGATCCTTTCATTTCCCAGAACAAAAGTTGCCTCTCCGTAATAGCCCGTCCCCGGGATGCAACTTGTTTCTGTATCACGTAAGAATATTTAAACGGATTATCCTTTTCAAATCCCGAGGGATCACCAGGATTTAGGAATGCAATTTCTTACAGCATCAGGGTTGAGGTCAACGACAAAGTGTTTACTTGGTATAGATACCTTCAATATCAATTAATAATCGACACTTTTTAAATCCCATTAGCTTTAGTAGTCAGGTCCCCTGCAACATCAGGATTGAGGAGTTGGAATCCAAATTTTTTATTGAACAATGTCGCAAACTTTCTTTATCGATTAAAAAAACTACCCAAAATTACGCAGTTAGGTTACCTGCCAAATTTCATGGTTTTGAGTCAACGGGAAGTACCCTAGAGGTTTTCTTGACACACACGACAGACAGAGAGATAGACAACAAAGTGATCCTATAAGAGTTCCGTTTTTCATTTTGAGGTACGAAACCCTAGAAAACGTAGGAACGGCATTCCGAACCAGTGGTAAATTTTTCTGACCATCCAAAAACACTTTGAAGTTTACCTAAAAGTTTACAGGAATAAAAATTTATCATTGTATTCCATTCCATTTCATTCTATTCCATTCTGTTCAAAGATAAATAGATAATAAAAATATTTGTCACCGAAACAATAATTTACGATACATCGACCAATATCAATTTTACTGATGACAATCTGACTATTACCAAAGTGAACGACTACTATAATATCTATTATATACGACTAACATAATATGTACTATAAATTGTGTGCCGTTTGCATTCTCACTAGGTTCTCATTAAGTTTGTTTTATTTGGTTAAACTTTCTGGCATTTATATTGTTATGACGTTTAATTGGCAAACAGTCTGTTTATTGGCTGAAACTCAAAAATTCAGCCAATCACAACAAAGAAAATATTGTAATAATGATTGATGCAGCTTTCTGTAATTGAAAACAAAATATTTGACATTAACTTGAATGTGACAGTGTTTTCCGAATAGGGTTGCCAGAGGCCCCGTATTTTACTGGTTACCCCGTATGTCAGGATAGAGAAACCGGTAATTATGAAAATAAAATACGGGGCAAATAAAACTAAATATTTTTAGGGTTCCGTAACTCAAAAGCAAAAAGAACTCTTATAGGATCACTTCGTTGTCTATCAGTCTGTCTGTCTTTCCGTCTGTCCGTCTGTCCATCTGTCCTTCTATCCGTCTGTCATGTGTTCATGAACAAATATTAGTATTTTCAATTTTCAAAGTAAGATAACTACATATATCAAGTGGGTTATCATATGAAAGGGCTTTACCTGTTCATTCTAAAACAGATTTTTATTTATTTTTATGCATATTTTTTTTAATGCATAACAGTTTTTGATTTCTCGTGTAAAATGTCGAAAAAAATACCCGAATCGGAACCCTCGGTGCGTGAGTCTGACTCGCACTTGGCTGGCGAAACCGAACACTGACGTTATGTCCAGTAGAAAGAATATTTTCCTTTTGCGGCAATGCGTAGCCGAAACCCACTCGATATTGATCATGGTCGTAGCCAAGGCGGCGGGGCTTGGTTTGAGGATGTTAGCCTTTTTTTATACAAGTTAGCCCGTGACTTTAATCTTTTCTAGTGGTAAGTGATGATGCAGTCTAATTTCTTGGCCGTTAGGGCCATACTAACCATATAACTAGCCATGACCGAAGCCTCCCACCAGACCAGAAATTTAGAAATGGCGACTGCGCCTGGGAAGCCGTCAAAAACCTAAGCCTAAAATAATACTTACACTATTTCTTGCATTTGCTTACCAATTTTTTTTTGGAAATATATCAAACATTTCGCGCTCACTTCACTCGCGCTTTGAATTTGTATTACTTGGTGTAAGCCCCGCAATTTCGTTTGCATGAATTTAGAGTTTTAAAAATTCCGTGGGGGATTTTCCGGGCTAAAAAGTTTATGTCTGGGATGCAAGTTACCTCTGAATAGTAAGTACCAAAATTTTGGTAAAGAAGATGGGCCGTGAAAGGGTAACAAATAGATAGGCAAATAGATATACTGTCGTATTTGTAATATTAGTATGGATAGGGAGCTTTAAAAATAAAATCTTGCTATGGCTAAACTCGTTTCCCTTTCACTTTAATTCTTTCTGTAATTGAACCAAAAACACTTACGCTCACTGCGCTCGCGCTTTTTTATTGTTGTATTTTATCTCACTGTCAAATTGAAAGGCGAAATTCCACTAACCAGGTAATTAGCCCATAAAGTTGAGCGAATGTTATTTTCCTCATGACAGGATTCAGTTCCGGCCCTGATAAAACCTCTCCCGAAATCGATTCCTGGCTACGGCCATAGTATTGATACTGTGAAGGTGGAATTACAAGTTAAATGTAAATTTAAGTTAAAATGCAAAGATTGTATGCATGAAATGTATAACATTTTGCTTTACAAAACTAGAATTTTTAAAAGCTATTTAAATAAATAAATCTTTTATTTAAAATCACATTGCAAACACAGTTCACCAATCAAGACACGGCAACATACAGAGAAAAAATACAAAACTTACAAATAAACTGAAATATCTAAATAGGCTTTCCATGCATTTCAGAGAGAACCACCGCCTATTTCTTCAAATACTTCAAATTTTTAAATTTCTTCAAATCTAAACCCCGTATTTTTGATGGTGGTAGCCTGTAAATCAAAAAGAGCCAGGTGGCAACCCTACTTGCCACATGACATTACAGAATGAAAAATTGTTTTCATTACTCGGTAAGCCTACTGCCATAGTTTCACAGAAAGTGTGACGGTAGTTGTGACCTCTGATTGGTCGACTCTCTTTCACTATTTGCTAAAATTGATGATTGCAACAACAATTTTTTCTTTTTTGTAATCAAAAACAGAACACGGACGTCATACAGGTTGACTAATTGCAATCATTTCTGACCGGCTAACATTGTTCCGCTAGTGGCTCAAACTCACTGTCGCAGCAAGAACATGGTAAATTCAGCCAATCACAGCAATTAGAATTGGTTATCACAAATGCACCGATCTAGGAACCGAGAATACACGAACCAGGGCAGATAGAGATGAGAACAATAATATCATACGTAGGAAATCGACGGGGGATCGTTGACAATGATCCTCTTAAATCTACAGAAGCATCATCTTCATTTTCTGTTCATTCTTTATGAAAGCAAAATATGCCAAGATCGACATAATCTCGAAATTGCTGCTAAAAACGGGCTTCATAATAATCAAAGTGTTCACAATACAAAGGTTTGAAGGTCTTCGAAACACGGCTGTCGGTTGTAAAGGCCTAGGCAGATACTATGCCGGTTAAGCCAGACGAGAAAAAAAAACTATGCCGGTTACGTACTTATACATTGGTGGCGCGTAACCTAATACAATTTTTTTTTTACTATACCTACCTACTCTATACACAAAGCGGTTAGAATGGCGCTCTCTCTGTTACGTAAGCAAATACAAATGACAAAGCCAAACATCTCAGTGGGTGTCCACTTCGAGTCACCAACCAGTCACCAGTATATTGACTCCGTAGCAATGAAAGTGTCGTAGTCATATCATAATACAAACAGTACGCGCGACTGATGTACGCCGCCGATGTCAGCGTAGGTATGAGATAAAATCGCTTCATACAAACGTAGTTTTCTTTTCATTCGATCATTAAACAATCAAATTCGAAGTAATTTTGTAGACACGGTCTGGCAACTAATACCTTAGATGTCTGTGGTTTATCTTTCGACAAAATAACTAGTTTTAAGTTACACGTTACAAGTTAGATATATGTGAATTTTTGAGACCGTGTAACTTTAAACTGAATGTTTTATTGGAAATCTAGAAAACCACAGATAGATATTGGTTCCTAGATGCTACCTACAATTTCACTGGTAAGTATTCAAATTACGTTAGTATAGAGAGCACTACGAATAAAACTCAGCAACACGTTCATGCCGCTGGACATTATAACGCGTATAGGATTTGTGTTTTTTTACGAGAAACACTAAGCACAGGTGCACTTTCTATTCCCTCACTCTATGAGAGTGTGTAGTAGTGCCGAGTAGTGTACTCGGCAGGACGGCACCCCGACATGACCGGAGTCTTTTTTGTCTCGTTAGATAAGAAATCAATTTGCTACGTATAATTTTAGATTGTCGCGCGGCAGTGTGAATCGACCTTAGACACTCTGATAAAAGTGATAACCTTGACCGCTGTTATATAGAACACCAAGCCCCTCGATGGCATGAAAAGGCTCTAAGAGTTCTCTTCGACGCCAATAAAAAAGCAAATCTTAGTATTATAGGTATTGATTTATTATGTGAACTAATATCTGATGGTTCGCTGACTCCTCAGTGTAGCCACCGAGCTCATTTGAAGTATTTTTTTAACTAGCTGATGCCCGCGAGTTCGTTTTTGTGGATTTAGTTTTTTAAAAATCCCGTGAGAACTCTTTTATTTTTCGGGATAAAAAGAAACCTATGTACATAAGTCTCCAGGTCTTTAACTATAACCATGCAAATATAACCTTAATCATTAGGCTATCACCGCTTTTTTCTACATCATACTATCATAAAATAAGAACGATTTTGTGATACTAATCATCATCATCATTAACAAACGATAGACGTCCACACTCCACAGATACTAAGCCCAATAGCGCACTAGCGGCCAGGTCGCGGCGGCCATCGAGATACATACATTAGTATGAAATCGCCATAGAGCGATTTCATACATGCCATCGCCATTTCTATACATATACATACATTAGATTAATCGCTCTATGGCGATTTCATACATGCCATCGCCATTTCTATGGCGATTTCATACTAATGTATGTATTTCGATGGCCGCCGCGACCTGGCCGCTAGTGCGCTATTAGGCTATAATACATACTTTTAATAAATTTTTAATTTACTTTTAATTTAATTAAGTACTTACCTGCTTGATATAACGAGTATATATAATAGATATATTGATTCTGTTGCATACTTTCCCACTATGAAATAACTATAAGTAGTTCGTGACAGGTCGGGGTATAAGGTGAATCGTAGAAAGGAGACGCCCAGCACACCCGCACAGCTCTCGCGCTGGTGTGCGAGGCGTACCCCATCCCGATTGCTATGTCGACCTGTCGCGAACTATAAGTACTCAAATCCATCGATTGTATTCGGTGTACTGTGAATCGTCCTTTACAACAGCAATAAAACATAGTCTTCTAACGTTTAGTCAATGAATTAAACAGGCGGTTCTGTTTATGCTGGATGGCAGATTCGTGTAAAAATTTCCTCACGTAATTTTCATTGAGCCGACACATCCGGAACGCTGGAATTTGTAAACTATCATCGCGTTACTAATGCTATCTACAACAGAATTCAGAATATTTATAGAAATGGTGAAAGAGCTTGAGAAAATCCGTGTTTGCATAACTTTACAGTTCAATTAACGTTGCTTTGAATGCTAGATAAATAATATTATGTTATTTTGAATTGAATTATTTTTGATAAGCCATAGTTGTTGCCTAGTGGTTAAGATTTCGGCTTCCTATACGAGAGGTTAGTGTTTGACCCTGGATAGTATCTCTAACTTTTCAGAGTTATGTTCATTTAAAGCAATTTAATCAAGTCACTTGATTTAACATTGAGAAACATCGTGAGAAAACCTGCTTGCCTGAGAGTTTTCTATAGTGTTCTCAAAGGTAAAGATATCTGCTTATCCTCACTTGATCACCGTGGAGAACTAAAGTCCAAACGCTTCTATTTTTAACAACAGACCCGTCCTCAGTTTAGTGTGGGTAGGTTCTTCCCATGTCAATTGTAGTGGGTCAGCAAATAAGGGTCAAAACCGAGAGAAATGCTAAAAATTGGCAACACGTGTTCCAATATTAGAGGCTACAGATACCATTTCTATTATATTATTTAGAATTCTGTGTTAAATACCTTTATATGAATTCCACGCGGTTCTCGTCTCATCTGATAAACAAAGAATACTGTACAGTGCGTGTGAAACTGAGTCTGCAATTCATCAATTATACATCTAACGATCTTTCAAATACTGTTACAAAACTATTTCAGATGCTATCTACTAACCGTTGGAAATATAAGCAGTAGTGGACTAACAACCAGTGTGTGCTAGACCTTCGTTTTACAAGTTTCTTACCTGTTAGCCACCATGATCCAAACATCATAGTCGCTATCGTTCCTCCTTGTGTTGGGGGCAATATGAAGAGAAACCTTCAGCTTTTATAAAATAACGAAGTTCTAGCACGCGCTGGCTCTTTCTCTATAAGTACAAAACCCTTATGAGGATTTCGCCTTGTCATTGGCAGATTACTTTTCTCGCTTCGGAAATTCCATGCTGCAGGTACAGGCTTTCCGTTTCTGACTTCTTCCCCTTCTTTATCCTGGGATTCTGTTCCACACTTAAACTTAGCCATCCGCTGTCCGTGAAACCGCTGGTGCAGCTCCCCGCCAGTTGAGCTCACTCAAAAGTCCTAGCAGACCACGCAAGTCGACGAGGACTTCGGGCAAGTGTTGCTGGGGAGCCGATGTAGGCATCGGGTATTTAGGGTAAGGTGTCTCGTCACTTTCATACATTCTCCGCATAGAAGGCTGTCGGTGATATCTAGAATGGAGAAGAACAGTGTCACAGTTCACGTCTTTTAGGGAACTTCTAATAAAACGTTGAGGCTTGGACGTCACTGGCAGGCGTCAAATGTTAGTACATTTGACGCAGGTAGCTCTATTTTTAACCCCCGACCCAAAAAGAGGGGTCTTATAAGTTTGACGTGTGTATCTGTCTGTGGCATCGTAGCTCCTAAACTAATGAACCGATTTTAATTTTTGTTTGAAAGGTGGCTTGGTCGAGAGTGTTCTTAGCTATAATCTAAGAAAATCGGTTCAGCCGTTTGAAAGTTATCAGCTCTTTTCTTACTGTAACCTTCACTTGTCGGGGGGTGTTACAATTTTTTTTTGATTTTACGTCACCATAGCCTAATATTTGACATATCGTCAATTCAGGATCAAACCGAAAATTCCCTCACTCTAGTTCACTCTGACCCATTTATCATTTGTTTTCGAGCTCTTGTGAGCTTCTTCTCTAACTTTACGAGCATGAGAAATGAAAAAAAATATCCGTGCCAATTAAGCCATTACGGAATCTAAAAACGCACGGCGATATTTTATTAAAATAACATGAAATATTGCGCGGCGCCCGCCCAATCCGTCCTTCATAATTTATGTGGCGTTTTTCATAAATTAATTGTGTCGTTTGCGGCGAAATTTTATTATTAACTAGGTTTTTGCGATTTTAATGACGCTTTGTCTTGGTGGTCGCTGTGTTGCGATTTTCTTACTAAATAACATTATAATAATATGCATTATTACTTCTATTATATTTTATTCTACCTATACAAAAAAGGTTTATCCTGATTGACACGACTGACCGATTAATTTATCAACGTACAACCTAAACTGCTGGAAATAGAGACTCCAGACACATTTTCCCAAAATAACAGTACTAGATGATGCCCGCGACTATGTCCGTGTGGATTTAGGTTTTTAAAAATCTCAAAGGTCCTTCCATTTTTTGGGATAAAGGCCTCTGCCCTTCCTCGGGATGTAAGCTATCAAATGCACGTCAAACGTTAAAAGTTAAACGGTGCGTCGTAAAAAGCCAGCACACAGACACTTTCGCATTTAGAATATAAAATATGAATATTAGTATGATGCCTGCCAGTCGAACTTGGCCAGTAGGCCGAACCCTTCTCATTCTGAGAGGAGACTCGTGTTCAGTAGGTACTTCAGTCGGTGATGGGTTGTTGTTGTTGATGATGATGATGATGATTAGGATGGATTATTATGATCTATTATGATACAATATACATATAGCTAAGCATGGAGACATATACCTACTTATTTAGTAACTTCGGAGCCTTATAAAAGAATACCTATAATGATTTTCAAATTTCTCCCAGCAAACAGACCGTACCTTCATCTAGATTCTAGATAATAATAAGAAATATTTCCTCGGAAAAGCGTAAAAGTCGGCATTACTGGGAAATATGAACGGACAAAGAAATTTCAGCTTCGCTGGAAGGAAGTTCCATTTTAAAATTCCGCCAAATACTTACCTACACTGTATAATCGTTTTAGGGAGAAGATGAAATATGGAACAAAGTGACTAAAGTAGGAATAGTATTATGCACTAGATGAGTCATTTCGATTGAAAATAGTGTTATATAAAGCTGCCAATTAAGTTTAAAACAAAAACGAGTTGCAGGCTGTAACCCGCAATTTTTAGGGTTCCGTACCTCAAAAGAAAAAACAGAACCCTTATAGGATCACTTTGTTGTCTGTATGTCTGTCTATCTGTACAGGAATAAATCGGAAAACCGCGAATTTGTGGTTACATCATTTAAAAAAATTAAAATGTGTTTCAATTTTCAAAGTAAGATAACTATACCAAAAGGGGGAATCATGTGAAAGGGCTTTACGTATACATTTTAAAACAGATTTTTATTTATTTTTATGTAAGAATGGTTTTTGACTTATCATGCAAAATGTTGGGAAAAATACCCGAGTACGGAACCCTCAGTGCGCGAGTCTGACTCGCACTTGGCCGGTTTTTTTTTTGAATTACCTACCACTACTTCGTAGTTTAAAAAGTAGTTTTTTTTTTATCTGGTGAGGATAGTGTCTGTCTATGCAAATTGATATAAAGTCGAAATTCAGTTTTACACAGTGTGTGATTGAAATACCTACCTAGTAAATCCGATCCTCAGCGGGTTCCGAAGTTGAAGTGGAAATGAACAGGTCCATAGTCCGATATACCGAAAGAAGCTGGGATCCCAAGGTGCTTCGTAGCAGGAAAGCGTAGCGTTGGAAGACCCTCCCACTACTAGATGGACAGACGATATCAAACGACTCGCAGGATGCCGCTGGATTCAGGCGACGCAAAACCGTAGCGTGTGGAAGTCCCTTCAAAAGATCTATGTCTAGCAGTTAGACGTGTATTGGTTGATAATGATGAAAATATCCAACACTTATCGTTTGTATGTGTGCAGTTCTGGTTCAGTGTGTCTGGTAGCGCCCTAAGCTCTACTTTTAACTAGACTAGACACCAACGAAATGAAAAAAAAAAAAACTTTCAAATTAAAACTCCTTCGTTACGTGAGCTAGGTTTGCAACACCCCTAACTATTCCATGCTACCTCGTCTGAAAAAAATCTCGCATGAAAAGAATTTCCCCCTTATTTTTAACAATTAAAGTTACCAAGAAAGAGACCAATTAGCAGCTTCCCCATCCTTTGTTATGGTGATACCGTTAAAGAGAATTTCAACGTAAAATATTCCAGTGACGGAATCCTTCTGTAGATTAAATATAATTAATGTGTGCGCATTCCAGTGTGGGGGCCAGACGTTCTGCATTTCTGAGGACATTAGGTAGTAAAATATCCATTAATACGTACCTATGGCAAGGAACAACAAGCTTAATTCGCTATAACTCGCTATAATTTGTCAAAATAGACTTTGTATGGACCAGGGTGGTTGTGGTGTACCACTGGTACACACTACAGCATGCGCTATGCACAGCTTCAGTGCACAATTTTCAAATATTTTCTTACAATAATAATAATTGTTGTGCATTGTAAAGTCTACATCTCTTGAGGATGTTCTGGTGTCGGAGTGAAACGTACGCAGAATGTTTTAGAAGATTTGTGTGGCGTTGTGTGTTCGTGGTGTATATTGATTGCTTGGTTGCTTTATTTCGTCTATTTTCTTTATTTCCTGCATGTTAGTTGTAGCATCGTTGTTAGAGTTTATACAATTCCATGCATGTATTGAAGTCCATGCAATTTCTTGTAGTTATTAGATACAACTTTATTCTTGGTGGTTCCAACACACTGGTAGCTCGGCAGTAAGAATGAAACCACACCATGCGTTGCGTTGACGGTGCGTCATCCTACATAGAAATTGCTGTACCATACCACACGATGCGTTACGACTTGGGACCAGAGAGACGAGGCGGGGAGGAGTGGTGCGTTAAAATGCCATACTTTTTACTGGAGCTGTAACTCAGTTCCCGTGTGGCACCCAATACTCAAAACCACAACAGTGCGGCCGCCACACAACCGTAAATGCATCGTGTGGCCTCATTCTAAATTTCGTAGAATTTATAGTAGAATAAACGTAGAAGAATTAAGAGCTTGGGTGGTTGAATAAAGCATATTTTAAATTACAGTTTGAATTTATAAAGAGAGCATGTTCAACTTGTAATGCAAATGTTCCCGGTAAATACATGCCCGAGTCCGAGAAAAAAGGTAGGAGGGTAAACCTACTCTGCTATGAAAATGTAGGTCAAAGTGATGCATAAATCTTTTGTTAATTAAATTCATTTAAAAGTAGGTCTACCTAATATAAGTAAGATACATTATAAAATTGTGAGCACTGGACTGACTGGTATACAACGCAGAACTTTGACTGACTTAGACCAAGAGATTTGAAAGGTCGACAAATATTGCTTGAGTACCCTATAGTGTTGCACCAAGGAACGATTTTGAGAACTGATACTTAAATACATATCAAAAATTGCGAAACCGGCAAGATTCGAACCTGCGTCTTCTGGGATTGCGCCCGACGACGCGACGCCCGGATCGCTGGCAGCAAGCAAACCCTAGGGCGTGCGTCGGGCACGATTCTTGATTCTATCACGATAACCTACGCGGACGAAGCCATAGGCAACGTCTAGTTTACTGATATCCCTCGTACATAAGTAAAATCCTACTCAAACATTACCACAAGAAAGCCGTCTGACCCAAGGATTGCGGGTCAACCGTTTTGTACTAAAATACATTTTACTAAATGTCAGCTTAGGAGATTTCATCTTGTATTTTGTTGTTTCTTTCTCGTTGTAAATTGTAGAATTTACTGGGGAAAATGGTTTTCTGACGTGACATGTGCGCTGCAGACGAGCGGCAGGTAGGTACCTACTTTGTCAGCTACTGCTATCATCTCGAATTTCTCCTCCTGGATATTACATTATTATTATTTGCATGCCAGCTTGGCGTGATACAGCTGGACCAGTTTTTGTAAAATTACACCTATAGAATGACCTGTATCAGCAAATAAATAATAAATTGATTGATTGATTAGTAGTAAATGCGTTACTCAGAAAAACAGGTGTTATTCGAATATTTTTATCGAATTATTGGAATGTCCTCCAAAAACCTACGCAAAAAACACAGGTTCAATGCGTAGAGGTTATCCGAGAGTTTTGATCTAAAAAAAAACTGAT
This sequence comes from Maniola jurtina, assembly GCF_905333055.1. Classification (NCBI taxonomy): domain Eukaryota; kingdom Metazoa; phylum Arthropoda; class Insecta; order Lepidoptera; family Nymphalidae; genus Maniola; species Maniola jurtina. Next base: position 12,546,405 of record NC_060032.1, read on the forward strand.
GGCAAAATAAATAATTTAATTAGAGCATGATTGTTATAACAACATCTAATTATTCAGTTCACTATCCAAATACCGGAGTATTATTCATAGTCGAAATAGTAGGTACATTTCGATAGCAAAACTTGTAACTACTGCAATTTGAGCCGTGGATTTTATCCCACAATTTGTGATTTAAGAGTAATAAGTCATAATAAGTCTGCGGCCTCGCTAGATTGCGTTTACCCGAGGAGGCCGGGGAACCTGATTAAAGTCTAATTCAATAATGGCTGGGGATCGCGATACGCCTCAGTGGAATAATGACATTATTACTTTCATATCGAAAGCCCCAGCCTGTCTGTGGTCTATGGGAAAAAGAATTAATTACTATTGATACCAAAAGAATGAACAATTAAGTATCACTTGCTTGATACTTACTTGAATTGAAATATGCTTTATTATACACCATCATAAAAAGAAACACAAAAGTAAAACATTCAAAAATAGTAGTACAATTGGGCGGCCTTATCGCTTTGAAGCGATTTCTGTCAGGCAACCACGTCACAGAGGATATAAAGACTGGATCTGCATCGGGAAAAGACTCGTACTCAGTAGTGAGCCGGTGATGGCTTGATGGTGACGATGAAGATGATTATCGAGATGTAGTGATTAGATTTCCTTCATCATCGTCATCGACCGATAGATGTCTAATGCTTGGTTTAGGTCTCTTTTTTTAACCCCCGACCCAAAAAGAGGGGTGTTATAAGTTTGACGTGTGTATCTGTGTATCTGTGTGTATGTGTACCTATCTATGTATCTGTCTGTGGCACCGTAGCGCCTAAACTAAAGAACCGATTTTAATTTGTTTTTTTTTGTTTGAAAGGTGGCTTGATCGAGAGTGTTCTTAGCTATAATCCAAGAAAATCGGTTCAGCCGTTTAAAAGTTATCAGCTCTTTTCTAGTTACTGTAACCTTCACTTGTCGGGGGTGTTATAAATTTTTAATTTACACTTGTTTAAACTCTTGTCACTAAAACAAGACGCGGCTGCTACCTCTGACGTGGTGTCAGAGACGTTTGTAAGTTTTATTTGGTTTAGGTCTCTTGTAGGGACTTCCACATACCACGCCGCCTGAATCCAGCGGCTCCCTGCGACTCGTTTGATGTTGTATGCCCACCTAGTCTGAGGTCTGCAAACGCCATGCTTTTAAAAACCTAAATATAAGAGTATGTCACTGGTGAAGTCGTGGGCATCATCTACATAGTATTGGTATAAGATAAACTTCACAGGCAGTTTCAACATTGTCAGTTTCTGTGACGGAGGCTGTTGATCAAAGGCCGCCTCGCGTCGTAAAGAAAAACTGAATTTCCAATAAAATATGTTGGCCAAGGTTTCCTAGAAACATCGATACCGTAGCACAGGAGCCAATCAACTATAAAGCCCTTATCAATCACTCGGGAGATGTACGAGATAAAAACACGATGATTCAAACTTTTTTATCTACTGTAATTCATACTTTTGGATCAGTTGTTTATAACTAACCTAAATATTATGTAACTCTAAATCCACAAAGCTCATCATTTGTAGGAACCTATTCTAAATAAAAATTGGTCAAGTGCGAATCTAACTCGCACTTGGAGGGTTCCGTACCATTGTACAAGAAATAACACTTTTTTAATTTTCATGGCGGCCAGTTTGAAATTGTTATTATTTGTTGTTATAGCGGCAATAGAAATACACATTCTGTGAAACAACTCTCTACCTATTACAGTTCACGAGATACAGCCCACTTACAGACAGATATTGAGTTGTATTGATAGCTTATGTATTTTCCCTATTTATGTATCTTTCCCGCTCAAAGGTTCGAAAGCTTGGCATCAATATGAGCTAGGAATAATCCCATATGGTTTTAGGATAATAATCGGGCACTGAGATAAATGGCGTAATATCAATGCTGACAAATCTGTCTGTATCATATTTTGGCCAACCGGTGACCCCGCCGTACAAACGAAGGAAGCACAACTATCGACCAAATCCCTGTAATTACACGTCACGCACACAAACTCAACATAAATTCTACGAAACTGGCCACTTAACACCTTCCGATACGCATTTGACACAACGTAGTGATTATATTTTTTTGTTTGACACTTCAATGAAATAATTTAATTTTAAATCGTATCGTAATCGTGCTGTGCAAATTACACAACTTCAAATTGAAGTCTAGGGTTGTCAGAAAATAAATGGGGTAATTTTGCCTAAAAATGAGCAATTTTTTTTTTCATTATATTTAGACAAATTTATATTTTATTTTTGATGACAATCATAATATAATTAAGCGAAAAGGGCTGTTTTGTTAATTAAAAGATTTTAAATTGATATTGAAATTTAACTAAAACAAAACTTATTACTAAATTGTAGTACATTTAATATACCAGTCTCCGTCATAATAGCTGCATGCCAAATTTATCATGAAGTACCTAGGTACCTACGTAATTTATCATGAAGTACCTACGTAATTAGGTACCTAGGTACCATGTTGTCTTCTATGTTTTTTGTAAATGTATATGTTTGTGTGTGCAATAAAGAAATAAATAAATAGGTAATCAAAATCTTACTACATTAATAATATTATTTAGTTATAGTTAGTCCATGATAGGTAGTAGGCACCCACCAAAACAACCTTAGCGACGAACGGAGGACTCGTCACGCGTGATGTGGTCAAAGATGGGACGCTATACGGATAGCTAGAATATTTATCTTTATTTAGATATTTTTTTAAGGTCATAAATGTAAGAAAACACAAGACAAATAAAATATGAACCCATTTTGAATAAATAACTTTGAATTTGGCTTAGAGAAAAAAAAACCGCTACCCAAGAGCCGCTTTGTGTAATTTGGTAAGAGATCTACGATATAAGGATGTAAACTTGCCCGGTGTATAACACCAAAAGTAGTGAATAGTCTACTAACCCTGCGAGCTACGCTAAACAAAATCGCCAACTGGTACATACTTGGATTATTATTAAATATTTTTAGTGAATATATTGTGTTTTTATATTTGACTTTTTAACTTTTTAATTTTTAACTGTCAGGATACGATTATATAGTATATATGGTGATGGGCACCCTGTTAAGCAGAGATTTTCAATAGGGCCAGAGGCCCTATACTGTAAAATTCAAAGTTATGTAAAAACAGAGTAGGTAAATTTTAATACGTTGCAATCTATTATTATTATTTTTATCATCGAACATCCATTGATTTGTAACTGTCATAATAAAGACTAATCTAATGAGATCTCATTTATTAATAATAATCATCGTGAAAGGGAAAAATAGGGAAAAATAGGAAAATAGGCAAATTTTCATATGTGAATGGTATCATTCCATAACGCACACATACTCATCAACTGACAGTTAGCCCTGCTTCATTTGACTTTTCGGAGCATACCATCCTGAGTATTTATTCATCCAAGATTTTGGCATGCTGATTCGCCACTTTCCAAATGTATGCCATTTATCATAACGCGTGAGGACCCGTTTGTCACTTTAATGTATCGCTGCCATTTGTAAGTGTCATGCTTCTTAATAGGATACAGGCAAAAGATGATAAGTAGAAGAGTGGTACACATGGGTACACTAGATTTTTTTTTTTTTTTTTTTAATAAATAAAAGAATAATTCCCCTTCCCTTCCTCTCCAACTAAGCGTCAGGCTTGTGCTAGGAGTAGGTACGACAATAGTGCAACGGGCGGGGTTTGAAACGTCGACCATTCGGTTTTCAGTCCACTTCTTTACCGGTTGAGCTCTTCTTCTTCTCTCTGGGCTGGTTTCCGCACTTAAACGTTTCCGTCTGTTGTGCGTTACCGGTTGAGCTCTCCCTATTATATGACAGATTTACGCCTAGTTAGCGTTAACTTGAAGGTTAAACTAGAGCCCCTCCGTGTCCATTATAGTGGATTACCTCGCACAATTCAGCATCATAATGGCGTCATAAAGCACGCATAGTGTACGTAATAAGAGCCGTCATTATCGAGTATGACGCGCGATAAACGACACGCTCAAGAAAGTAGCTAATCTTAGTATTTAACAATGTCATGACAAGCGTCACATTACGTCAGTTATAGCAGAATTAGAGTGAGGGAATTCTCGATTTGATCCCGAATCGACGATATGTCAAATATTAAAATGGTCACGTAAAATCAAAGAACAAGTGTAAATTAAAAATTTATAACACTCCCGACAAGTGAAGGTTACAGTAACTAGAAAAGAGCTGATAACTTTCAAACGGCTGAACCGATTTTCTTGGATTATAGCTAAGAACACTCTCGATCAAGCCACCTTTCAAACAAAAAAATTAAATTAAAATCGGTTCATTAGTTTAAGAGCTACGATGCCACAGACAGATACACAGATACACACGTCAAACTTATAACACCCCTCTTTTTGGGTCGGGGGTTAAAAATGGGGCTACTTTAGAGCTACCTGCGTCAAATGTACTTACATTTGATGCCGCGACGATTTGTTAGAAGTTCCACAACTAAGTAACCACAATCCAATAGCATTAACCATATTTTTGCCTTATAAATTACTTGTAATTTTAGTGATTTTCAAACCCGCAATGTATAGCGTGCAAAATTCGTGGTCAATATCTCGTCTACGATGCGATGACTCCACAGCACCTATCTACGCAACGTTCGTTGACCTCTAACGTTAGTCAGATGTTTTATTTGCATTAAATTGCTAACTTTTATAGAATATATAATATATATTTTAAAATTTATTTCTTTGGGTTTTTTTAAGTGGTAGGTCTATCACTTCTTCGTTTTTGCTAGCGTTATGACATACTGCATAGGGCGATGGCGACGTCACGTCGGCCTACCTAGTCGGGGGTTCCGAGGTATTAGTAGGTACAGCTACAACTTATAAGTAAATTACAGTTTCTGTCGGTAAGTACACAGAACTAAAGTGCATCAATGTAAAAACTAAATTATTCAGCACGTGGAATATAAATTCATTCCGAATTGTCATCACTCTGCAGCGTTTACACAACAACTTGAAAGCTTTTAAGATTTGTACAGCGAGCGCCTGGGAATGTTTAGTTTATAACATTTTTGTGGTTTACGCTGGTATATCGTGGAAATGAAATGAAATGAAATGAAATTTTATTTATTTGCTAAGTATGGTTGGCTCTCGAAGGTCTTATAGTCTAAATAGTTCCTACATGATTACTGAAACTTCAGCATGAAAATATTGATAATATATTCTACTAGTAATTTGTACAATAACAAATAATATAGGATATATTATTCAATGTCAATTATTATATTCTTTCCCTAATAATATAACAATTCTATAAAATTACAACTAATTACTAGAAATACAATTATTATATAAAATTACAACTAGAAATACTATGATTTCCATGATATATAATTAAGGTAATCTGAATTAGAGCAGAACGATTTATCGCACAACCACTGAAAGAGCTTTCTTTTAATAAAAAGTGTCGTCGGTAGCTTTTTTATGTACATGACGTTTTCCATGACTCCTTGTAAGGTACATACCTTACTGTAAGGTATGTACCTTACAAAGAGTCATGGAAATCATCGTACGGAAGCCTGCGCATGCCTAAGGGTTCTCCATAATGTTCTCAAAGGTCTCCTACCCGTGCTGAATAGTGAGTTGGCGATGTGAAGAATTCCGGCGGGATTTTGAGAGGATCAAAACGTAGAAGCGTAGATATAATAAAATTATTGTAGGTTTCAGTAAAATGGAGAATTTGAATTGCTGTCCACTTTGCCGGGGCGTATATAATGCGGTTTTTGACATGATTGTTAATTTATCTTTGAGTGCTCTTGGGGCGAGATCAAAGGACTAACATTAGACCTTCTTACGGGTAAATGGTTGATTCGGTTTTGGGTTTTGGCTATAAACGGATATAATGTCATCCCTTTTATTTAAGGGCTATATAATTTTGAACAAAAATCGACTGTTACTGAAAAAACTTTTATGGAACTCATATAGGTAAGTAATGTTAGATTTTTTATTCAAAATAATTGAGAGAATATGACGTATAAGCCGATAAACGATGAATGAGTAATAATCGTAAAATTAGTTAAGCAAGCATACCAGCAAGCATAGTAATTAACTACCAAAGTAATCAAAACTTGTTGACATGTTAATTACTTTATGTTACAACTTAGCTTATAGTTAGGGTAACTTCACAGTAGCTTGGCAAAAGGTTGACCAATTTAATAGAGCAAACTATTCTCTTTATGACTTTGTCGCGTGAACCTGCAAATCACTGGCAAAGTGCCGGTTTAAAATTCAAGTCTATAATTTTTTATTAAGTTTAAGTGAGAGTAAGTGAAATGGAGCTTGTAATAACGAAAGGAACATATCTGACGCAAGCATTATGCTTGGTACGCACTATGAGTATCGAAACAAACGAAATCTATAAATGGTAATTAATATGAAAGTTCCACAGATAGAAGACATTTGCAATGAGTTTTTTTTTTTAATTTTTCCGATTTGCCACTGCATTTATTCTGTTTTGTCTCAATGGAATACTGAACTAGAAATACAAAGGCGTCCTTATAAGTTTAAGTGGTTAAAGGGTGCTTGCGATAGCGAAAGGAAAGTATCAAACGCAAGCATAGTGCTTGTTAGTAGATAAACGTAGCTAAGGGTATCGGAACAACAGCTGACACCAGCTATGTGTATGTGCAATCAACGGTCCTATTGTCTTTGTTATTATGAACACCGTGTGAGTCGGACTAGCATACGAAGGGTTCCGCCCCATGGTACAAGAAACAACACTTTTTAATTTTCTTTTTGATGTAACCATATATTCACGGTTTTCGTATTTTTCCCTTTACTTGTGCTATAAGACAATACAACCTGCCAAATTTTGGGATTCAAGGTCGACGGGACGTAGTCTATAGATTTTGATTCCCTTGACGAGGCTTGATAGACGCGACAGACAAACAGACAGACAACGAAGTGCTCCTATCACGATTCCTTTTTTCTCTGGAGATACCTATCTATCGGATAAGGAACTATGAAAATGATAATAACTACAAAAATGTTGCAGTTCTACAAATACATATTTTTGCGATGAATTTCCTTTCTCTTTAACTTTTCAATTTTCTATTGCATTTATTCTGTTTTGTCTCAAAGATTCGAAACAAAAAATCGTCTTTATACTTAATGCAAGCCTGGGTGCTTATTCATAAGCACCCAGGCAAAGCTTTGCTTCAGCAAAGGATCGAAACATTTGACGAAACCCTTGTGCATGCGCAATCAACAGTCCTTTTGTTTTGTATGAACACCTTTTGTTATGTGAATTTTCGAGGGTGGAAATGTAAAAATGGTAATAAGTTTCCTAAAGTATCTACAAGCTATACAAAAGTGACAAAGCGTTGATGTGTTTGCCTTCGCTGTGCAAACAAGAGGCGACGCGAAATTCACCCTTGTTTATTTTGACAATCAACCCCTTGTGGTGTAGCGGTCTCTATACACACTTACCATAAAAGTTTCCAGGTTCGATTCTAGATTGATTCAATTATGTTTTAGAATTGGCTCAGTTTTCAGCATAGGGTAAGTAGATCGTGATTTTAGTAAAGTAGGTAGGTAGCTAGTAAGTGTTATTACCTGTTTTATGATATGAAAAAATGGCGCAACCGATGCTATTACCATAAATAGCATTTTCAGTATTGAAAAATGATTTTATGGACACCTTTTGCGGGTCGTGGTAGTAACATATCTATTACCTACCTACCACCAAGCCTACCACCAAGCCTACCACAGGGCGAGTGGAGACGAGACAGCCCAACTGAAAAAGCCATCTATTTTTCCCAGTCGTAGGGGTAACAGGGACAGCTCATATTGTGTGATACGCCCAATATCTCGTGATTCTGCAAACATTACAGGCGTTGGGTTACTGTATGGCTTTTCTTACACTATGTACATACAATCAAGTGAATCAACAAAAGGCATTCCACTGTAAACTGAATCATCATATATATATATATAGATAAAATCAAATATCAAGAACGTTAGAATAAAACATACTTACTATGTACATAGCTCGGTAAAATATCGACACCTCCCACGTAAGTTGTTGTATCCCCAAAACTACAACTTTTCAGTAGAGCGTTTTAAAGATATAAATTGAAATTAAAGCTCCATTTTTCAATATATTTTTGTGAAATTCGGTATTTAGTTATAGTTTACAGTACTTTAACATATTCTGAAAGATGATTTATAGAAATACTTCACATTTCTGAGATTTTGTTCATACAACATTTTACGGCGTGTTTCATCTTTGTAAAATGTTGTATAAGATACTTACAACAAATTACGCTGGAAAAAACGGGTTGAGTGTCATCGTATGTGTTAAATACAACAGTGTACGTCGTTTAAAATTTAAAAAAAAATGTAGTATGTGTAGTCCGATTCATCATTTCCAACCAATGGATGTCCACTACTGGACATAGGTCTCTTGTAGGGACTTCTATATGCCACGGTCTTGCACCACCTGAATCCAGTGGCTCCTTGTGACTCGTTTGATGTCGTCTGTGCACCTAGTGGGAGTCTGTCAACGCTGCGCCTTACAGTGCGAGGTTCCAGCACCTTGGGACCTCAACGTCTATGGGTCCTTCGAATTATGTGCCCCGGCCATTTACACTTCAGCTTCGCAACCCATTTATGCCGGTTACTCTGATTTTCCTACCGATATCCACATTCCAGATTCGATCACGTAGAGAAACTTCAAATATAGCTCTCTAATTGCCCGCTTAGTGACTCTGAACTTTCTTATGAATTCCATTATAATATGTGACCATATTATCTCGGATCCATAATATGTCATCACTGGTAACACGCACTGTTCGAAGACTAATTTAGTTTCCGTACGCTGCCGCCGAGTCGGATTCGTTGGCTGACCTGTTTCTTGAAATTGCACTTACCTACCTGGTCCAGGTACCTGTTCCAGGCTCACACTTTTCGAGTGCAGAGCCCTCAACGATTACTGGGTGGGCCGAGACATAACAATAGACATAATTTTCGTCTTACTCATGTTCATTTTCAGGCCCATCTGTTGTGAAACTTTGCAAAGGTCATTGAGCTGTAAATGTAGAAACTCTGGGAAACCTAATGAGGTTTCCCAGAGTTTCTGCGATAGTGACTATGTCATCGACAAATCGAAGGTGAATTTCTTTTGATGTTAATGTCAAGTTCATTCCAATTCAAGCTTAAAAATAAGGACGTCTTTCAAAGCAGCGGTAAAGAGTTTCAGAGAATTACGTCTCAATGTGCACTCTGTCACTGCAATTGGACTGGCCTAGTCTGGTCCTATATGTCGACTGACATGGTGTTTTCGTACAGGATTCTATTTCAGCGTTTGTATGAACAGGCAGTTGTTTCAGCATCTCAATAGCGACCTTAATACAGCCCCAGTTTCCACCAAATCAAAAACTTTCTCATAGTTTACAAACGCTTAGCAAAGAGGCAGATTATTATAATAGCCTTCAGTTATATTATGCATAACATGTCGCAGCTTATGAATGTGACCTACAGTGCTTAAGCTTTTTCAGAATCAAGCTTGTTAGGGATGCTGAAAGTCATCGAACTTATTATTGTGACGATTCATAATGACTTACGATAACAACAGCTTATAGACATGGCTTAACAGCGAGATGAGTATGACTTTTCTTGAGTAATGTTTGTAACTTTGTAATTTCGTTATGCAATGAACTAGATTAATTTGAATATAAGATTCACTAACCTTTTGTGCCCACATTGCAACAAATAAACCATTACGTATTATTTATTACGGCATTATCGCCATGACGGGATTGAAAATCCCGTCATGGCGATTGGAAAATCGCTGAAAGACCTTAAGTACTGGTTTGCCACCCGCTTTCAGGAATTCTACTGTGATTCTAATATCACCGAGCGAATTTTTATCCTTGAGTTGTTTGAGAGCCATACTTATCTCGTATAAACTGGCATCTGGGATATCTTGGGTATAGTATATATATAGTATAGTGTCCCGTCAATTTAGCTCTGGGATCTTTAGCCAAATCTTCAACAAGTCTTTGTATTGTGGTGTATAACTGTCCATAGAACTTCTCCACTTATTTCAAGAGCTCAAGTTTAGCTGAAATGAGGTGTTGTCAGTTTTTTGTCGTATCAGCAGGCCCTGTTTAGTAGACAGATCTTTCGTGAATACTTTTGAGTTCCTGTTCCGCTCTATGGTATCTTTAAAACGAAATTAAAGACCCATAAGTCACGTGTTTGTACATTAGAGATCTGCCAGTAGGTAGGTGCATCTGCTGAAGACTACAGTATCATTTCTGGCCTTTTTCTGGCCATGAGCTTTAAAATCATAAAAAAAAATTGTTATTTTTGGACGATAGGCCGTAAAGAAATTGGACTCCACCACCTGGCCTACCTTCTACCAACCTTCTACCAACCTATTTATTGGAAAGGTAGGCTCTGAAATAATATATTGTAGTAGTGATTTTTTTGTTAATTATATGGTAACCTAGTGGTATGATGAGCCGATTAGTTATTTCATTGACTATCATAAGTTTACGTCGCAATCAAACTAAATTTTAACATAGTTTTTTTGTATACAATGTCGTATGTAAGAAAAAAAACAATGTCATAGCAACGTAAAATGTAGCATGTAATCATACAACAAAATTTTGAGAAATAAATGCCGAAGTAAAATGTTGTATGTATCACTTAACACAAAATTTATTATAATTCTGCAACGTAAACGGTTGTATGTCATCATACAATACTGTTTTTGGGTGTCCTCAACGACGTAAATTGTTGTATGTAATCTATACAATAGTTTAGCTTGGCATCACTATTAAATTACTAAAATACGATAATGAAATAAAAAAATGCAAACACAACCGTGACCTATCAGTGTCTTGAGTTACAAACATTTCATTTGAAGTCCGGCGTGATCTGTTGTATCTGTTACATACGAGGCGCAAACGTGCGACTTCACCCCACATAAAACGTTGTAAAGGTCGATATGATATTTTACGTCGTCCTCGCTTGAAAAATACAACATTATACGCCTCATAAGTACTTTAAAAAACAACATTTTTAGGATTTTTTTTAATTGAACATATAAAATAGATAAAAATATACATTGTTATGTAAAAAACGCAAAATGGCAATTTTGTGGCTTACAACAACTTACGTGGGAGGTGTCGATATAATATGAAGGATAAAGTTGTAAACGAAGGATGAATTTTAAATAGGAACAAGCTGGGTCGTAAAAAAGTAATAATTTTCCAAGTTACAGCCCCTTGGTTTTTACATAATACGGTTATTGCGAACATTGCCTGCAATGCCTACAAGGGTCGTTGGGAACTTAAATTGTGTATATTACTTACTTCCTTGTGATGCCATTTGCTTTTATTTTTACCAAAAAAAGAAGTTTTTAAAATTATATTTTTATTGTACTTGATGAGATTTGTTTAATGGAACTTGGGAGTCAGATATTAAACTTTAGTATAAAGGTAACATAACCTAAAAGCTCTGTGATTTCCTTTGACGAGAATAACTACCTATAGGTATTTCCTTAGATACGAATTAGGTGTTGTCTATATGGGCATTAGAATTCAGTACACTAGCTAAGATGCAAAAGTTTTTGAATAATTTGAATCGGTGTTACCTACCCATAAGATATTATATATAGTATAGTATAAATGTGATAATGATTAGATAGTGAAATTAGATATAGTATAAATGTGAAAATATGTCTGTCTGTTGTCTGTTCTCATTTTACGACCCATCTGTCGAACCGATTTTGAAGTTTGGTACCTAAAGAAATAGCTTAGGTACATAGACTAATAATAAGACTACATTTTATGCCAGAAAATCAAAGGATGGTAGGAAAGGATGTTAAAAACCCTAAATATAACAACGAAGTCATCGTGTAGTGAAAAATAAATATCAATTTTCATAAAATCTGGGAAAGGAAATCTGTAACGAATAATATCCGATAATCGGATTGAAATATGTATTTATAAATTAATTTTTCACGGTAAGAATTCACACTTAGTAGGTTTTCATCTCAAATCAAGTATTCATTCGAAACCTTAATAATAAAACAGTAATCCGGTCTGACGAGGTAATTCAAACCTAAACGATGCTATCCGCCCTAAATGAATTTTCTATGAGCACATAACTGGACTGAGAATAGCTCTAAAATAAAACGTCCGTTTTCGTAAAAGCTTAGGTACCTACTTCAAACGTTTATTTATGATGTTTTTTTTTGTGTTTGGAATTTTTCAGTGAATTCGTTTTGCTGCATTGTTTTTGAATAGTTACATCTACTATACTAGCGGCTACCCGGGGAATACAACGCTAAGAAAATAAATAGATTTTGTTTTTTTATCGTTCTAAACCATCGCATTATTGCCTTTCTAATGAACATCCTCATTTGGTGCACATCAGTTGGACGGTTCCAAACATTATAACATTATAACGGACATAGGTAAAGAAGATTTATGTATGATAGGATTGTTAGGTCTTGAATTAATTTACTACTGCAACTAACTTTCGGAATGACCTTCCTAGTTCCACCAGAAAAAACTAGGCGGCTGCTCTTTCCACAGGTTCAATTAGTAAGTATGAACTTAGGCATATCTTACACATTATTTATTGGACATTAGATGTGTTCATCATAAATCAAAAGTTACGCATACATTCAGAAAAAGCATACATACACAAAGTGGATAACCGCCAAAATATTTTGCGTATTATTTTCAATACGCAAGTCTTTCAGGCAAAAATGCCTTACATGATTTACTACCCAAACAATGTTAGCCCGTTATATTTACGAGGCACTTATTTCTCTTCGCATCCGTACTCGTTCTCAATCATTTTTATCGTGAGTTTTGGCAAGACCATTCATAAGCAAAATTCATCAACCATTTCGTTATGATATTTTTAGGGTTGCGTAGCTCAAAAGGAAAAAGAACCCTTAGAAGTGATCCTATCACTTTGTTATCTGTCGTACCTATCTGTCAAGAAAAGGAAATCAAAACCTGTTGGGTACCTACTTTCCGTTGCCCTAAAATCATGAAATTTGGCAGGCAGGTAGGGTTGTAGCACAAGTAAAGAAAACTCTGAAAACTGTGAATTAGTGGTTACATCACAAAAAAAAATTAAAATGTGTTCACGAAAAATTAATTACTTTACTTAATCCATACTAATATTATAAATGCGAAAGTCTGTCTGTCTGTCTGTCTGCTACGTTTTCACGGCCCAACCGCTGAACCGATTTTAATGAAATTTGGTACAGACTTGGGATACATCCCGGGGAAGGACATAGGCTACTTTTATCCCGGAAAATCAAAGAGTTCCCACGGGATTTTAAAAAATCAAAATTCACGCGGGCGAAGTCGCGGGCATCACCTAGTCACATATAAATGGCGCTGACCTTGCAGTGTTGCACATAAAGGTGTTATAATATCATGTACGATGGTACGGATCCCTTCGTGTGTGATTCCAACTCGCACCTGACCGATTTTTTTAAAGATCGGCCGCAAATTGCCTGCTGTTAGTTTTGATTACGTAAAAACAAAAATAGAAATTCGATTTGATTGACGGTTACTCAGGAAATGATGTTTGTGGAATGAGGCAAGTGTGGGGACTTTTCATAAATTCAGTAGATCGACGAAGTATTATTAAACATCAATCTATAATACCTTGGATAAGGCCGTTCGCACTATCCTAGACGATCTCCAGATAAGCCTAAAGTCATAATCCATCTTTAATATTATAAAAGCTCAAGTGTGCTTGTCTATCTGCTACCCTTTGCACGGCCCATCTGCTTAACCGATTCTGATGAAATTTGATATAGGAGATAGGACTTTTACCCCAAAAAATCGAAGGTTTCCCACAGGATTCTTAAAACCATATAACCACGCAGACGAAGTCGAGGATATTGTCTATTAAGAAATAATCACTGTCCATATTATAAATACGAAAGTGCGTTTGTTTTTTGGTTTGTCCTTCAATCACGTCGCAACGGAGCAACGAATTTTGCACAAGTGACATAAGCTACTTTTATCCCGGAAAATCAAAGAGTTTCCATGGGAGTTTTAAAAAATTAACTCCACGCGGACCAACGCGAGTATGTTAATAAAATTTAAATTAGAATTTGAAGAGATAAAACTTCTCACTTTACTTTCACTCCATTTTGACGTAGGTAATCATGAAAATTATATATACTATGCCTTAAAGGTTTTGTAATGTATATTGTATATACATTTTTGGTTGAATCATTTCCAGATTTTTTTATCTGGCAGGCAAGATATTTCATTAACGTTCCAATTTTTTACGCAAATTACCACAATGAACGCAAACATTCTATCATGGCCGTTATCATAAATCTTCCATTAAGTAAACATTGCCGTCCAGTCAAGGCTGAGCTGGCTTCACCGACGCTAGGACTTGAAAGCTTTGCTAGAGGAGGCAACAACAGGTAGCATATTATGAAATCATAGATATAAGCGAGGACCTTACTCTATTAAGGGCAAATTTTTCAAATTGCCATATAAAATTTTATAGAGGGTTCCACAACACGTCATTTGGACAGTTAAGACGCATGATGGCAGAGATTCATAAGGTTACATTTCATATGCGCTTGTCCAGATATAAAAAACCGGGCAAGTGCGAGTCAGACTCGCGCACCGAGGGTTCCGTATTTGGGTATTTTTTCCGACATTTTGCACGATAAATCAAAAACTATTATGGATATACCCACTGCCACTTCAACTTGCTCATCCTGTGAGCGGTGTTATGTAGATACATATTTAGTGTTCAAAATACTAGCAAAATTTATTTTTTACTTTGTAGTGGCATTCGGTAGTTAAAATTTTATTTATTCGGCACTTCCCAATGATTCAGTATTGGAATACCTTTGAACTGGCGTCTATCTCACGTTATTGACGTTAATGTATCAGGGATAATGCCTTTCACCGAATTCGCTTTAACGACCGTATTCTTTATGTATTGTTACGAGAGATTGACCGCATTTCTTGTTGGAGTGAATTTATGGAGTATTGACTCATCGATTGTTAAAATATCAAGATTGACTAAAATAAACCATCGTCGTTTTGAGCACCTATCAGACAAAAAATAAATTGAATATAAAAACTATTTTAAAGTTAAAGCTTTTTATTGTACCAAAAAATGCCAAAAATAAAACAAATATATGTTCAAATTCAATGTTTAGGACATTGTCTACTATGTTCAATTGGAGAGTTCCATATCTCTATGGTTCCTATTGCCCACGTTCCATCTTCCTCGTCATGCGTGTTGAAACGTTCCTAGGTAGGTACTCATGAACAAAAAGTTTCCAGTGCCCACTGTCTATCTCCATCAACAAGCTCTTATCACGTCTTTTTGTAAGGTTCATATGTCCACCCCCTTCATTTATGTCAATGATCCTATCATAATGATCTATTGTCACCAACATACACGTGTCTGGAAAATTACAATCGGAAAGTTGAAAGTAGCCGAAAAAACAATTACTAATTTCGACGGAACGACTAATTATTATTATGAACGATTCAAACTAAAATAAGAAAAGTACATAACAGGGCTCTCTCCGTCACTCGCTTCATACAATCGTAGTTCCAATTTCATTTGAATATTAAGCAACTGAAGTCCATGAAATTTTGCAGACATATTCTAGAAACTAATACCTGTGTCTGTGGTGTTTTAGATTTAATATGTAGTTTTAAAATTACAGGGGCTCAAAGATTTGTATTTAAATTTTTAAGACCGCGTAACTTTGAAACCGAATATTTTAACAGAAATCTGGAAAACCACAGACCATAGATATTAGTTTCTAGAATATGTCTGCAAAATTTCATGGACTTTGATTGCTTAATATTCAAATGAAATTGGAACTACGTTTGTATGAAGCGAGTGACGGAGAGACCCCTCATAAGTTGCATATATTATGTCATTTACCTCCATAGTAGGTATCGATCAATTTCCGAATTTTTTTGATTATTCCACTTTGATTTTCTTGATGGTCATCTTTTAACAGTAACCTAGCTGTAACTGTCTGATGTGCAATTGGTCCTTAATTGACTAAAAGTTTCATCATCATCATCAACCCATCGCAGGTTCACTGCTAAGCACTGCTCTCCTCAGAATGAGAAGGGCTTTGGCCATAGTCTACCCTTGGCCTGGTGCGGATATCTACGTTTAATTTCTGGAAACGCTATACGATACAAAGGGCTATCCCTTTCTCGTAGTTTCATCACTTTCATCACGATTGTGAAAGGCCGGTGATCGACGGAAGCGATGGTTCTTTGTAATCGTATAAATAACCCCCGGTTATTGTGCTAGTGCGTGGAGCGGCCGGAATCTGTTTAATACATCCCGGTAATGTTTGAAGACTGTTGTAACTATAATATTGAGTGTCTGGAGAGTTTTATTGTAGTCTTCTTTGATAAGCGCCTACTTTGCAACAGTAAGAGATGATGCAAAAGATTTTTTACCCATTAATGTTTAACGAATAAACCTGGTGGAATCAGGATGCAGTCCTGCTAAGACGGAAGCGGGCTAACTTGGAAATAGTATTATTATCCCAATTGGTTTCGACGTGGCATTGACAAACGTTTGGTGTCTTTGCCGATAGCGTGGTAACTAGCGACAGCCGAAGCATCCTGCTAGACAAGACCACAAAAAATTAAATTCCCCTACCGGAAATCAAACCCTGAACCTCCTACTAATCCTATACATACAGTGCTCACCGCTACGCCAGGAAGGTCGTCTATTTAGGTACTTCATTTGGTTTTCGTTTTGATAGTGTTAGTAGCCATATTATTATTTTATAAGCATCGTTATGTGTTTCAAAATGGCTGACAATACAGTTTTATTTATTTGTAAAATAACGCAGGGATAATATAAGTAGTAATACTCACTCGTACAAAAAATGAATGAGGTTTTATATTACTTTCCACGGTTATTTTCCCACTGGTTCTCTCTACAATATGCATATATCAGACTTTATCCTAGCAATACATTTTTATTTCTCTATCTTTTCAGGAAGGAACCGAACGAAATCTCCGCTTCCAACAAAATGGTGTAGTAACATGGAAAATTCGTGCATAAAACCAAATGGAAAAAAGTAAATTGGAAAAACTCGATATTTCCCACGTACATTTCCAATTCCCATCATGGCTCAGTATGTCTCAAAATAAAGTGAAATCTGTTAATCGCTTACAATTCATTGAAGTGAAAAGCAAGTGAAAATAAAGTGAAAGGGTTTATTAGGTGATAATTATAAAAGTGAAAGGTTGTAAAAGTGAAATGTGAAAAGCGGAGTGTACATTTGGTGATATGTATGGATAAAGGATGCTGTGATGGGGTGTGGCCAGAGCAAAATAAATCTCTACCCGAGGAAGAATAAAAATGGCGGGAAAGGAAACGGTGCCAAAAAGTCAGGTGAGAATGTGTAGTTTCACACTCAAGCTATTTCATAACATATAATTTCACCTTTCCTTACCCTTCGTCCAAAAATATGCACACATTTGACCATCGCATAAGTCCTGTGGGTAGAACCAACCTCTAATATGATTTACGGTCTCTAAAATTACATGACAACGGTTAGCTATAATATAATACATTTTACCTCAGAGAATGAAACTGTGGTCATAAATTTACCTAAACCCCTAAAGCTGATTATGAATGTTTCTCTACATTTGACTGTCGTGTACTAAAGGCAACGATCTCGATAAATGTAATGCTTCGTCGGATTTACTCAGTACAGTGGTTATGTCGGACTCCTACCGACTAAAAATCTTTTCCATCCCACCGCTGACGATGGAGCACAAGGGACCGACAACACCTCGTTACTCCGCCGGCGGATGTCCGCCACAGCAATGGGATACTATGTGCCAGCTAACAATGTTAGAGGCAGGAACCACAGCACTGAGCACACCAACCAACCACAGGACCACACTGTGAACGACGGACCGCCTCGTGTTCATCACCCATAGGTCCTAACGAGGGCTAGGCTTCGCGGGGAGGGCACTTCCCTCTCCATGTTCCCCATCCTCAACATCTCCTCGCCCGTCACCAAACTGGACAGGTGAGAAACCATTGGGGTAGCCAGCGATTGGATGGGTGGTGAAACACTCATCACCAACTAATTTTTCCATTTTTCCATGAAAACTTCAGAAAAATTGTAACAGACGGATTTACAAACAAAAACACCACAGCCAACCCCTTCGTGAACCATCTCCAATTCGTTGTGACTCGTGGCCTGTGGATAAAAAATCTTTATTTCAGTACACTTAGTCCTGAAAAATCTATACTATACTAATAAATAAAATTGGAGTGTCTGTCTGTAATTTCGAAATAACTACCGCATATTAAGGTCATATGGTTATTTGAACGATACTATAACTGAATCACGCGTTTTTAAAATTTTTGTCTGTCTGTCTGTCTGTCTGTCTGTTTGAAAAGGCTAATCTTGGGAACGGCTGAACCGATTTTGACGGGATTTTCACAGACAAGTAGAGAATTGACCAGGGAGTAACATAGGCTACTTTTTTAACCGACTTTCAAAAAGGGAGTTGTGTTTTTCTACCTATGTACACCGAAATCTCCGAGATTTCTGAACCGATTTGCGTCATCTCTTTTTAAATCGATAGAGGAACTTTGCGACATTGTTTCATAAAAAAATTGGAGTCCAACTCCTCAATCCTGATGCTGCAGGGGATCTGACCAATCCACGCGGGCGAAGCTGCGGGCATCAGCTAGTAACTAAATAAACTTGTTTGGCGCGTCAAGGCCACAGGTGGACCTGCCATGATTTATGATCGCTAACTGCCCGTTAACGGCTGTAAGGCTGGGTCGGGTGGATTTACCCACAAGTATATCGTTATAAACAATGTCATAACTATGCCTTAATAAAGTTTTACGGTCTCTGTACCTGTATAACGTTAGAACTACTTTCATAATACTCTTGGAGGATACTCAAATTAACGAGGTATAACATTCATTGAGCCGTGATAGCCTAGTGGTTATGACGTCAGCTTCTCATTCGAGAGGTCGGGGGTTCGATTCCGGGCACGCACCTCTAACTTTAAAGCAAATGTCACTTGCTTTGACGGTGAAGGAAAAAATCGGAAGAAAACCTGCATACCTGAGAGTTCTCCATAATGTTCTCAAAGGTGGAGAAGTCTGCCAATCCGCACTTAGCCAGCATGGGACTGTGACCTAAACCCTTCTCGTTCGAAGGTGAGAGCGAGTGCCGAGTGCTCAGTAGTGCGCCGGCGATGGGTTGATCATGATGATGATGGTGAATATTCAGGAGGCATGAGCTTTTCTTGGGGGACGCGTGACATAATAATCGTGACATTTAACTTTATTTATTAGTCGATAGGTAAGCAAAGTTGACCGGTAACTTAATATTTTAGTTTCCCCCGTTCCTCGGAAAAGAATAAATAATTGTAAACCTATTGAGTCAAAATCTCTTCCTATTTTTATTTAATTACTAGCTGATGCCCGCAGCTTCGCCCGCGTGGATTGGTCAGACCCCCTCCAGCATCAGGATTGAGGAGTTGGACTCCAAATTTTTTACGAAACAATGTCGCAAAGTTCCTCTATCGATTAAAAAAGAAATGACGCAAATCGGTTCAGAAATCTCGGAGATTTCGGTGTACATAGGTAGAAAAACACAACTCCCTTTTTAAAAGTCGGTTAAAAAAGTAGCCTATTTTACGCCCTGGTCAATCCTCTACTTGCCTGTGAAAGTCCCGTCAAAATCGGTTCAGCCGTTCCAAAGATTAGCCTTTTCAAACAGACAGACAGACAGACAGACAGACAGACAGACAGACAAAAATTTTAAAAACGTGTGATTCAGTTATGGTATCGTTCAAATAACCATATGAGCTTAATATGAGGTAGTTATTTCGAAATTACAGACAGACACTCCAATTTTATTTATTAGTATAGATTCTGATACAAATAAGTCCTTGACTGTGATCTCACCAGATGGTAAGTGATGATGCAGTCTAAAATGGAAGCGGTCTAACTTGAAAGGTGTAAGCATAGCAATTTCATTAAACGCACTGGTACTTCTGATCGGTTTCTACACGACATTGTGTCGGATCGCTAAATCACTTGGCGGCACGACTTTGCTGCTAGGGTGGTACCTAACGAACCACGGCCGAAGCCTTCCACCAGACCAGACCAGAGATAATTAAGAAAATATAACTCTGAAAGTATAGCCGTAAGTATGCAGAAGAGTCTGGAAATCCTAGTTTGAAGAGCTGTCTCCTCGTCATAAGTCATAGCAGCAATACAGATTTGATTTGACTCAACAACTTCGCGTGCGTTCGGGTTAGGTCATCGGGTGGCATTTTAAAATACGAAGTTGTCAAGTATGGCGGCGTTCATCAAAAATTCAATCACAACTTGGAAGGTTCACCGTAAACTGGAGCAGACGTCCAGCCGTAATCCGGCAAATTGAATTACGTAATAACCTTCAAAGTTCAAACCACACGACGTCAAAAGAAAGTTACAGTAATATGTAATACAAAAACCGGCCAAGGGTTCCGTACTCGGGTATTTTTCCAAAATTTTGCAAAATCTTACTTTGAAAATTGAAAATACTAATTATATTATTTGCTCATGAACACATTTGATTTTTTTTGTGATGTAACCACAAATTCACGGTTTTCGAATTTTTTCTTCGTTTGTGCTATAAGACCTACGTAAGTCTGTCTGTCTCGCACTTGGCCGGTTTTTTAACGTGACAATTTAGTTAAGCAAGTAGTACATAAAAGACGGGCTACGATATTAAATCACCCCGACAAAGATCAAATACCTTTACAATAGTCACGAAACTCACACCTCGCAGGCATTGCCTCACCGATAAATAATATCCCTCTATGATCTCTTAATATAAAAGTTATCCAAAGGATTGCACGTACAATCATAGCCAAGTTATAAAAGTCTTAATGTTGAAAGTAATAAGGTTGATTTTTCCTATTAAAATATTTTCAAACCGTACTATCGTGTGCGTCTTTCATAAAGATATGTTGGAGATAAAAGTGCGCGAACGTGCCTTCAAATATTCATGAAGAAAACCGCTTGAGACTAATTCCTTATAAACTGCGGACACACTCGTTTAATCTGTAATAAAGGAAATGACTGACTGGCATAATATCAACGTAGGTACATCTCGAGCAGCTGGATCTAGAAAATTGAGATTTTACATGTGTAGGTCCTCTCTATTTGTAGACCGCCACTAGAAAGGGATTTTCAGAAACGTTAGTCAAGTGAAGCAAGGCCTGGTAATGAAGGCTAACATAACCTAGAACCAACCATAAATTGGCTCTTATTACACTGTTGTCACAACTTTAAATCCCCGTGGGAACTTTTTTAATTTTCCGGGATAAAATGTAGTCTAGTCCTTCCCCAAGATGCAAGCTATCACTGCACCAAACGTTTCAAAGTCGGATAAGCCGTGAAAAGCTAATAGGCAGGGAGACGAACAAACAGACACTATCGCATTCATTTTAGTGTGGCTTATAACGCTAGTATTAATATAAACTTAAACACATATACACACCAGATAAGATAATACTGTATTGCTATGGAAGAGCAGTGTCTTCTGACACAGAGGTAGTTCTCCTACCTCTAAAAGAAGGCTCCAAGCTCCTACAGATGATTGTTATCAAAGTTACCGAAAATAAATAATTCTGAATTTAACTTTATTGCTTAATACTAAAGAGTAAAAGTACAGATGATATAATATCTACCAAAAGACAACTAATAAACAATACTTGCATATGCACAAATGGAACCTACGGTTATACCGTATAGGGCCTCGCATACACCTGTAAGTAGGTACTCGTACGTAAGGACCCTACATGAGACTAATGTACCCACTCTTATATTAGTTTTGTTGTCAATTAATTACGTAAGCTATTTACGTGAGTAAAACTTACAGGTGCAATCGCAGCCTCGCTAACTTTTTATTGTATTATTTTGTGTGTTTTTGTGAGTTTGATTTTCATTTTCACTTTCTACTTCGAGTAAATTGCTGGATGACTGACCACTTTAATTCCGAAACACTGAAATTAATTTCAATTTTACGCCCATGTCATTCCCTTTTCAAAATTGGTTGTTCATTTGTGCGCTCTGCCCCATTTGCTCGTTTTGTCCGGATTTAATAACAGCACATTTGCAATCAGGGAGTGAAAGAAAATTGGGATAATTTTTCGAATGTAAAATGCTCCGACATGGGAACAAATACCTACTTAATTAATGTAAGTTAAAATTATGTTAAGAGGGCTCTCTCCGTCACTCGTTTCATACAATCGTAGTTCCAATTTCATTTGAATATTAAGCAACCAAAGTCCATGAAATCTTGCAGACATATTTTAAAAAATTAATATCTATGTCTGTGGTTTTCCAGATTTCTGTTAAAATATTCGGTTTCAAAGTTACGCGGTCTTGAAAATTTTCATACAAATTTTTTGAGCCCCTGTAATTTTAAAACTACATATTTTTAGAAAAATCTAAAACACCACAGACACAGATATTAGTTTCTAGAATATGTCTGCAAAATTTCATGGACTTTGGTAGCTTAATATTCAAATGAAATTGGAACTACGACTGTATGAAACGAGTGACGGAGAGAGCCCTGTTAACACTGATGATGATTAATTGTTTTAATAGGACCTGATTATTTCGTCGCCTTGCCGTCAAGCGATTGATGTCCACTGCTGGACATACTTGTAGGGACTTCACCGCTGGATTCAAACGCCGCGGCCGGTCTTGCGCCGTCTGAATCAAGCGGCTCTTTGCGACTCGTTTGATATCGTCTGTCCATCTAGTAGGTGTCTAGCATCGCTGCGCTTTCCGGTGGTATATGGACCTTATGTTGAGCGTCATGGTGTTTAGAATAATGCAATTATTTGAACTATCAATTTGCAATTCATGCTACAACTTGCAGAAATTGGCATTGACGTAACATAAGAAATTGACATTAACATGACAATGAACGCTCACTTCTGCAAATTTTGTTTGTAGTAAACACTTATGTATCTTTATCACATATTGTAAAAGCTTTATTTTTTTTTTATTTTCTTGGCAATTTACAAAGTACGTAATTCGGCAAGTGTGCCCTCACCTTTTCAATCTTTTCACCGCATTGAATATTCTTTTCCCGTGGTAGGTAAAGCGGATTCTGCTATGAAGATATTCGACTTAGCATTTTCATCCGGTATTTAATTTTGGTTCTGGTCTGGCTCATCTATTATGTATTCCTAAGCCCGATTAATTTCCACGACAAAATTAATTTTGAAATACCAAAATATGCTTATCTACTTTCACTAACATAAGGTATATGATGATCAAGAAAGACTATTTTTTCACTGAAAAAGACACTTACTTTTTTTCTGTAGGTATATATATTTGGTCTAACCAGGTGGTTTAGGTCTAACCATTGGATAGGAAATTTTCCTCGTGGTTTCTTTTCTCGTTTCCAATCATGATCAGCTTCTCGCTAGATTTGTAAATTATAAATTACTTTTCCTTATTAACAACAGAAGCCAAAAAATAATAAAACAAACAAAACTAAGAGAAAACAATGTTTTAGCAATAACAGAGAGGACCCGAACTTAAGGAGCTTAGGCTATAAAATTCCCTCTTGGCAAAATTAATATAATTATTTATAAAGGACTAGATGATACCCGTGACTTCATCCACGTGGATTTAGATTTTTTTTTTAATTCCTATGTACGTCCCCGGAATACAAACTATCTCTAAGTACCAAAATTTGTCGAAATCGGTAAAACGAATAGGCCGTGCAA
Organism: Maniola jurtina; assembly: GCF_905333055.1. NCBI lineage: Eukaryota > Metazoa > Arthropoda > Insecta > Lepidoptera > Nymphalidae > Maniola > Maniola jurtina. The sequence continues at coordinate 12,570,270 of NC_060032.1, forward strand.
TCTAACAGACAGACAAACACGTTCTCGCATTTATCATACGACTAGTTGACGCCCGCGACTTCGTACACGTGGATTTAGGGTTTTAACAGTCCCGTGGTCCCATTGATTTTCCGGAAAAAAGTAATCCAACCCAAGGTCCATACAAAGAATCATGTCGATCCGTTGCTCCGTTGCGGCTTGATTGAAGGAGAAACCAACAAACAAACACATTTTCGCATGTACAATATAGGTAATGATAATATGAACAATGATTTTTCTGCTTTATTTATTTAGGGGATTTTATATCTACAATTAGTACATGTCAGCCCCATTATAATCTAACTACATGAAATCATAACAAGAATCTCTTTGGAAAACGATAAAGTTATACCTACGGAACTCGATGTATGTTTGGAATTTAATAAACACTGAAAATTGTTTTTCCGATAACTCTCAGCGGACCGTTTGTTTATTTAAAACGTTTTGAGTTTTATTGAAGTCGGCTCTTAGCGTAAATATTAACATTTCCAAATGTAACAAGAATTAGTACCGAATAAATTTGTGTTTGATTGTGTTTATTAAAATTTAAACTAACACAACCTCTGCCCGTCAACCCGTCAATTACTTAGTTAAATTTAACTTAAGAGGGGTCTCTCCGTCAGTCGCTCCATACAAACGTAGTTCGTCTCTCATTGGAATACTAACCAATCATACTCAATGGAATTTTGTAGAAACGTTCCGGGAACTACTCGTAATATTTATGCCTGTGGTTTTCCAGATTTCCGTTAAAATATTCGGTTTCAAAGTTACGCGGTCTTAAAAATTCACACACAAATTTTTGAGCCCCTGTAATTTTAAAACTACATATTTTTAAAGAAAGCGATAACAATATTGGTTTCTTTGTGCTTGTAAGCTTGTCTGAGCACTGTACGTTCCTCTTTCATTAGCTTTATATTATCTAGGTACAAAGTATGCTGTTAGTTGTACTATGTAATTAACAAGTGTAAATTAAAAATTTATAACACCCCCGACAAGTGAAGGTTACAGTAACTAGAAAAGACCGAAAAGACCTGATAACTTTCAAACGGCTGAACCGATTTTCTTACACTATTCCGCGCCTACGATCCAAAGTATCAGAGTTTTCCAAAACATCATTTTCAAATAAATAATTATGTATCAAGACAACGTCCATCTTGACAGCTTGACATTTGTCAATTGACATAATATTATGAACCTAACGGTTATGTAACCTTCTTTTCTACAAGAAAACTAGAAAAGAGCTGATAACTCTTAAACGGCTGCACCAATTTTTTTGGATTATAGCTAAGAACACTCTCGATCAAGCCACCTTTCAAACAAAAAAAACTAAATTAAAATCGGTTCATTCGTTTAGGCGCTACGATGCCACAGACAGATACACAGATACACAGATACACAGATACACAGATACACACGTCAAACTTATAACACCCCTCTTTTTGGGTCGGGGGTTAAAAATAAAAATATAAATAAAATCACTATAAGAAATATATGACTAATCAAAAATTAATGGAGTCGGGAAACGTGGCTTGCTAGAAAAAAATTGCAGTCCAAAAATCATACTATAATTCACCTTTTCGATATATAAAGTAGATTTGTTAAGTTTATAATACTGTAAATACTTAGTAATGGAAAATATAGCTCACTAAACTGTGAAATGAAAACGAAATTAAATCTTTTTATTGCTTCCATGATATTTCAGGTGAAGAACTAAATACTGGTGTTAACACAGTTTAGCAATCGTACAGTCGGGTGATTTATACAAGTAAGCAGTCCCACAAGTTTGCTAGGAGTCTCACAAAATGTGCAACCTGTTTGTTGTCGATGAGCTGTGACATCTATCTTCAAGGACTCGTGATATTAACACGATTATTGATCGTATTAACACAACTGTGTTGCGGTGTGTCCTAATGTGATGATAGGCAATCTAGTCATTTGATAAGGAGACGTCCATTGCGGCACTCTGGCGCGCTGATACTCGAGGTCTACTCCAATCAAGTTCGTCTGTGGTCACCCCAGATTTTGTTACAGCATACCACAGTATTTAAAGGTAAATTATGATTTGGATAAGATCCGGGGTAAGTTCAACATGTTTACAACTTATTACAGCAGTCACGATTCCTACTGTATGGTTGCTAAACTATTAAATTAGAAGCCCAGAAATTACGTGCGCTAGTATTTCGTAACTCAAATGAGTTAAAAAGAGGCGTTTATATCAGTCGTTAAAACATAACTCACATTTTAACGAACTATCAAATATTTTCGTGTAGTCTGCGTATTGTTCAACTATAGTTAGACTGTGTATTGTGTGATAAGCAACGCGGAAGCGCTAGCGGGACGGAACGTAGATTATAATTTATTTTTTCGAATTTTATATGAAGTGTTTTTATTCCTATTTATATTATATTACCATTACCATCCAAATAAGTAATTCCTCATCAATATTATAAATTGCAAAAGTGTTGTTACACACGGAAGTCAAACCTTAAAGATAAATGTTCTTAATTAATATATAAAAACCTATAAAAATTTGTATTAATAATTTAAAAGACCCAAATGAATTTGGTCTATACTCTAATCTCTATGTATCTAAAGTTCTATATAAGTTCTTTTTGTTAGGAATAATTTCAGTTACTCAATGAAATTTAGTACTTACCCATATTACCTAAACTGGTTATAAAATCAAAGAATAAATCACAACATTTATAAAATCCGTAGTTAGCTTGTGAACAGTGACTTCATCCAGTTACATAACTAGTTCATCTAATCTTCCCACCATCCATCTAAATAATGGAGTAAAATGTAAAAGAAGCTAAACTTTTCCGTTTTCCCGCCCGTAGGTACACCTAACAACCTTCCCCCGCCTTGCAGTGATTTATTGCCGACCGGTTGCTCGCAGTAGTTTTAGCGGAGCGTCGAGCGGAGCGGAGTACTATACAAATACATAATATTACTAGAGGATGCCCGCAACTTCGTCCGCGTGGATTTCGATTTTTAAAGATCCCATGGGAACTATTTGTTTTCCGGGATAAAAAGTTGCCTATGTCAATTGCAGGGACGCAAGCTACCTCGGTTCCTCATGCAAATCGGTTAAGCGGATGGGTATTTAGAAATCCCGTGGGAACTCTCTGATTTTCTGGGATAAAAAGTGGCCTATGTCCATCCCCGGGATATAAGCTAACTCTGTACCTTTCGTCAAAATCGGTTAAACTGTTGGGCTGTGAAAAGGTAGCAGACAGACAGACAGACACACTTTCGCATTTATAGTATTAGTATGGATAGTATGGATTATGTAACAGAAGCTACAATTTTCCGTTTTCCCGCCCGTACGCGTTCGCGCACCTTTCAGAGATTTATCGCCGACCGGTTGCTCGCGGCAGTACTTTTAGCGGAGCGTCGAGCGTGGCGGTGCGACGAAAATGAATCCATAATAAATATAAGGTATACTGTAAAAACTACATAAATATTGTAAAAACTAACTCAATTCAGGTTCATTCGTTTAGGAGCTACGATGCCATAGACAGATACACACGTTAAACTTATAACACCCCTCTTTTTGGGTCGGAGGTTAAAATATTACTATAAATACGAGTCTCTTTGTCGTCCGTCCGACCGACCGCCCGCCCGCCTTGCAAAGCTTGCTGTTCGTTACAATGTGCGAAAATGCGTAGTTCAATGCCGCTGAGACAACGTTCACATGGCATGAACACCGCACGTTTTTCTGCAGGATAAATTTTACCAAAACATTGAGTATAGAACGTAAGACTGTGTTTGCAAAACAAAGTAACTACTACATAAGTATCGTATACACTACGTAAGTATTTGATAAGATTTTATCCTGTAAAAAAACGTATGCTGTGTAAACGAGGACTCAGTTTTTCGCTTCGCATGCTAGAGGACGTATATAATTTTTTTTTTTTACATATCGTTAAATGGTATCTGTGAACTGTATATTGCGGCGTGTCACTTATTCCAGTTAACTTAATGCTCATCTAATTTCCCTTTCTAAGGAAAATGTAAAAAGAGTTTTTTTTTCTTTTTTCCTGCCTGTAACACGTACAGCCTTCCCGCGCCTTCAGAGATTTATTGCCGACCGGTTGCTCAGTTACTTTAAGTAACTGCCCATTATTGTACCATAAACAACGAGAGATTACACACACGTTCCTTCAGTTGCTCTACGGAGAAAATAAAAGGTCAATATTTAAAAAAAAAAAAAATCGAAAAATGAACTATTGCCTAAATACAACATATTTGAGAAGCGACACCGAAATATGTCTGTCCATTTGTCACCTTGCTTTAGGGATGTGGAACTTGGCGACATTGTGACCATCGGTGAATGGCCGCTGTCCGAAACTGTAGGTACCGTTCAACGTTTTTAAGGTTCCTAAGGGCAAGGGGTCCAAGAAATCTTTAAAAAAATTCTAACGAAATAAAAAAATTAGCCACAATAGAAACGATGAGTTACCGAAATTGCCTCCGACTCCCTAGCTGTTGGTTGTTCATGCATAGGTAAACATGACCGATTCACTTCAACAAAACGCCGCTTCAATAGCCCCTATTGGCCCATACAATCGCTCCCGTCCCCCAGGTGTGCCATTATTCCCAGGCCCCTAAGACGGAAAGCGGCGGGATACGCACGGGCTACGGGATAGTACGGAATAATTGACTTTTATTTGAATGTAATTTACTATTGTGACATGGGAGCAAATGAACACGTGTATCTATTTACCAAAATAGGTGGACCTTAGGGGGAAGTGTTTTTATGAATTATTGAATTATTTGGAACACTGAAATGGATATACTTAATATAAAAGTAACTATACTGAAAGAGTATGCCCTACAAAAAGACAGTTGATTCTTGTGCCAATCCAAGTTCCAAGTAGGTACGCTCAGTCATGACGCTCGCTGCTGTTATCAGCGTGTAAGTAAATGGCGAAAATCAAGTTGCTTCAACAACAGGTCGACAATCACAGATCCAGTGTATGTATTAATAGAAGTGTGTTGTATAATTATATAGTTTTTTTCAATTATAAAAGTAACAAATTAGAAAAATATACGTAGTTACATATTATTTTCATAAGTTTTCTTTTTTACTAGCAAAATATGGGCCCCTGTTACCACAATACAGTATATTATTGTATTATTAAAAGTATGTTACTCCCATTATTATTATTTAGTTCTAAATACCTACGATCTAAGATCCATCTGACAAGTGTTAGTAAGTTCAAAACTTCAAGCTCTCCCATTAGTGAGAATAACGTGCCAACTTAATAGCTGTTGTTTGTTTTAAGACGTAGGTATTTGTCAAAGGTTTAAGTGTAAGTACATTTTATGTCCTTGAAGAATAATATACTAGCTGATGCCCGCGACTTCGTCAATTAACTACCTTTGTAGCGATGGTAGTAGCTACCATTGCTACAAATGCTGCATAATATTAAATAATAATATGCAAAAGCTGCATATTATTATTGCTGCAATTAATAATAATTGCAGCAATAATAATTATTAATTGCAGCAAGTATATATTATTTTATTAAATATCACTTGTTTGAACGGTGAATGAAAGCATCGTGAGGAAACTTGCATGCCTGCGAAAGGCCTGCGACTGAAAGTTCTTTAACTACTTAATTAAAAGATACGCTCGAGGTACAGAGCTTATCTTTCGTTGGAAATTTAATTTGGGCAACTTAACTTGATTCTGCCTTAGACAATGGTAAACAAAATACCACTGAAATTTACAAAATATGGAGTTTAGCAGTTTCTAAAATAATTTTGCTTCGTAAGTATTATTATTGATATGAAGTAGATACTCGTAATACTTTATGATGAAACATCCTATAAAGGCTGTTCCACGTCGAAGAACAACATACGCCCAAACTTACTTGTTTCTCGAGAAAGTTTTTGCGATTTACTTATCTTTTAAGCAAACTAAGGAAAAATCCTGCCACCACTCGGCACGATGCGCCTTGCCTCGCCTCGACTCCGCTCGCCGCGCGCAGTCTGCGCAGGCCCTTAGGTTTTTATTCCAAACGTCGCGCGTCGCGTCCGCTTCAAAAGTATTTGTAAAGGATCCTAATAAAAAATAAATTCTACAGTCAAATTGATTCTGAAATTGTAAACAGTCCTTACGTCCATGATATAGTATGATGACATTGAGTAGTTTACGATGGGCTGTAAATTCCTGCGGTATCTTATCGCATGATATACGGCCTTTTACTGTAATAACACGAGCTTTATGACCTACTCGGATTGAGTGCCAGATAGTTTTGGATAACTAGAAAGGATCTTTAGGGCACTATGACGTTTGAAATCGCCTGTTCACCTATCTTCTTTCTGGTTTGAGGTCGTTATTACAGTACCTTGGATTCCCATCGTCTATCGGTTATACGTCTACGTCATAGTTTGAAGAACCGATAGGCGTCGTGTGGTAATGAGTAGAGCTCCTGCTCCACTCATTGCCACTTCAGCTTCGGAACCCGTTCGGTTATTATAGGTTACTCTGGTTCTTCTGGATGGATGGATCGGCGTGATTTTTTCCTGTGGTATCTTATCGGAGGTTATACGGCCTTTTACTGTAATAACACACACTTTATGACCTACTCGGATTGAGTGCCAGATAGTTTTGGATAACTAGAAAGGCCCTTTAGGGCACTATGAAGTTTGAACTCATCTCGCCTGTTCACCTATCTTCTTTCTGGTTTGTGGTCGCCTTTCCACGATATACTATATATGTATAAGTCTATGCGTCTACGTCGTAGTTTGAAGAATCGATAGACGTCGTGTGGTGTTGAGTAGATGCTCCACTCATTGCCACTTCAGCTTCGCAACCCGTTCGGTTATTATAGGTTACTCTGGTTGTTCTGAAGCCATTCCAGAACCTTGGGTTCCCAACGTCTATCGGTTATACTACGTCATAGTTTGAAGAACCGATAGACGTTGTGTGGTAATGAGTAGAGCTCATGCTCCACTCATTGCCACTTCAGCTTCGCAACCCGTTCGGTTATTATAGGTTACTCTGGTTGTTCTGAAGCCATTCCAGCACCTTGGATTCCCATCGTCTATCGGTTATACGTCTGCGTCATAGTTTGAAGAACCGATAGACATCGTGTGGTAATAAGTAGAGCTCATGCTCCACTCATTGTCACTTCAGCTTCGCAACCCGTTCGGTTATCATAGGGTACTCTGGTTCTTCTGGATGGATGGATCGGCGTGATTGTTTCCTGTGGTATCTTATCCGATGATATACGGCCTTTTACTGTAATAACACGCACTTTATGACCTATTCGGACTGAGTGCCAGATAGTTTTGGATATTAACTATTAAAAATGTTCTTTAGAGCTTGGTCTTAGACCCATGCTCACTATGATAAGTTTTTGAAAGCAACCCATCTCATCAGAGACCAAACAAATACCTACGCAAGAGCATAGCTTTAGTTTTAAGTTTACGTAATTATTTATCGATATCTTAAAAATCCAATAACTGACATTCAAAAAGTATACAATGTTACCACTTATTTAACTTTGACTTTGTACTCTGTAGTCTGCTCGTATTTCCGAACTTCTGATCCCCGGATATTACAGACACGAGGGTGCCCTTTCTTTGATTCTATCAAACCTATTGTATTCCCAAAGGCGGCCTAAGGGGATCTTTTAGAATATGAAATGGCTGGGATGGTACTTTAAGTTATCAAGTTTGCAAGTCCTATTGTCATTACTTAGGTAATTGTTGGTACTTGGATAAGGTCGAGTTATCTATAACCGAATCCAAACTAACCATCATGATAGTAGTAGGATCAGAAGATTATGAATTAAAAAGATATTTTAAAAAGGCAGTCAGTCAGTTTATCAGTTCAAATCACTGGGAAGCTTAATCTCTAGAAACTCCTCGACTCGAACAGCAAGAATTTTGAATCCTAACAGGATTTTAAAAAACCTAAAACCACACAAACGAAGCTTTACGGAATGCCACCGAATATTTTCATTTAGACTCTCTAGACTCTTTAGACTCTTTCGAACATGATTTTTTTAAATAGATAAAAATTAATAAATCATTATGTTAAATAATTATTAAGTTATAACATTATTTCTCTGTCAGTACTATAATATAATAGTGTAATACTAACTAATATATAATATAATAGTATAATACTAACTGTCTGTCACCACTTTTTATTTTAGATATAAATATACTTAATCTGAACTTTTTTCTTTTCAAAAACACAAAATAAACCTACGCATTCCCTAGAGCCTACGGCGAATGAAAAACGTGATTGAAAATTTCCTCTCTATGACTACTTATACCTATATCGAAAAATTATAATCCGTATGCTTTCAACGCGATTAGCATTTCATTTGGATTCAATCCCCTTCAGGTCGTACGTATTAGTTTATTTCAAATTAATATTTTTAAGAATTCAATATTTTGGACCTGAAGCATATTTTTAAACTAAACACATTTCACAGGGCTCTCTCCGTCACTCATTTCATACAATCGTAGTTCCAATCTCATTTGAATACTAAGCAACCAAAGTCCATGAAATTTTGCAGACATATTCTAGAAACTAATATCTGTGTCTGTAGTGTTTTAGATTTTTCTAAAAATATGTAGTTTTAAAATTACAGGGGCTCAAAGATTTGTATGTAAATTCTTAAGACCACGTAACTTTGAAACCGAATATTTTAACAGAAATCTGGAAAATCACAGACATAGATATTAGTTTCTAGAATATGTCTGCAAAATTTCATGGACTTTGGTTGCTTAATATTCAAATAAAATTGGAACTACGTTTGTATGAAGCGAGTGACGGAGAGACCCCTCTTAATACGTTTGTAATTTTATATGTAGAAGCGCGCAATAAGTGTAACCTTGTGTCTTTGTTACGTCTATGTATATATGTATAACAAACTCGAAATTAAATGACGTAGGTAAATTTGTTCGGAAAAGATTACGTTGGGAGTTGCGGATGACTTCTGGGACATATCTTATTTTTGATCTCGCACACAGATGCACTTCGAACCCTCTGGAGTCTGGACCCTTTGTATAACTTTATGTGATATAGAGTAATGAGTTTCGTGACAGTTAGTCGTTAACCGATAGACCTTCAGTGCAGGATAATATATAGTCTTTTGTAGGGACTTCCATTCGCTACAGTCTTCCGAAATCAAATAAGCGGCTACTGCGACTCATTTGATGTCGTCTATCTGATTTGTGGGAATGGGTATAATCTTTTATAACGAAATTCCGCAATCAATTTTGGACTTGCCTTTACACAAGTTTAAAAATCTATTAAAACTATGCTCCTGAGAAAACATATTATACAATCGAAGATTATGTGATAAAAAAGCGTGGATTTGACCTGCAGCTCGCTCTAGCAATGCGTGGGACTTCAATTACTTTTATACATGGCATATTATATCAAATCTTTAAAAAGTGCAACTACCGAGTTTCTTGCCGGCTCTTTTCCGTAGGAAAGGTATTCCGAACCAGTGGTAGATGCTTTTGTTTTGACGATTCAAAAGTACTTGTAAAAGTCTAATTGAGTAAAAATATTTTGAAATTTGAATTTTTTCCGTTCACCTACTGGAGGGTTTGCCAACATTACGTTTTCTGGTGCGCGGTCGCCATTACAGCATCTTGGTACCACAATGCCTATCAGTTCTTCAAACAATGTGCTTTGGTATTGCCACGTTAGCTTCGCAACCCGGTCGGCTATGTCGGTTACTCTGGTTATTCTGGATGGGTCGATGGGATTTTTGCCTATGCCTATTATCACTCTCCGGGTTTTCTGAACGATATCCATACAAAAACCGGCCAAGTGCGAGTCGGACTCGCACACCGAGGGTTCCGTACTTATATTTTTAATAAATCAAAAACTATTATGCATAAAAATAAATAAATATCTGTTTTAGAATGCCCTAAAGCCCTTTCATATGATACCCCACTTGGCATAGTTATCTTACTTTGAAAATTGAAACACATTTTTTTTTTTTTCAAATGATGTAACCACAAATTCGCGGTTTTCAGATTTATTCCTGTATATGTGCTAGAAGACCTACCTACCTGTCTTTCATGATTCTAGGACAACGGGAAGTACCCTATAGGTTTCTTGATAGACAGACATACTGACAGACAGACAGAAAACAAAGTGATCCTATAAGGGTTGCAATTTTCCTTTAGAAGTACGGAACCCTAAAAATTACAGCGATCCGTTACTTCATGTGGGATTGACGGATTATCTAACAAACAAACACAGTTTCGTTTTTATAATATGGGTATTGGGTAGTGATTCATTGTGATGTTCATTGACCTCAGCGCATTCTCAATTCATGCCTACACTACACGTATACACATTAGACTAATGAGATACTATAAAAGACACATCCACGAAATTGGCATCCCCTTCAGGGTTTAGGCCTTAGAGTTTGCTAGGATCGGAGAAGGGGTGCCGTTACGTCTCGAGTTGATTATTTAGTGCCCGCGCCCTTATCTTGAAGAAAATAGGGCTGGAATTTGGATACCTATGGGGATTATTAAGGAAATTTAGTTTATTAATGTTACATTACTTTGTATATATTTGTCCCAGGACTGAGATCCAGTAGTTTGCTATTCAAGATTTTACTATTTATTTTATACTTACCTTGTTGTAAAAATATGGGAATACTTTTACTTCATCTACTTAAAAGTATATATTACCACCAAAAACATTTCATGTAAAATGTTGCCAAGACTCACAAGTTCATAATGCTTTCACTGTTAAAAAGTGATGAGATCTCTAGTAGAGCCAAGCCCCTAGCTGAGCTTAGAATTGCGCTGCCCATGGGACCTATCCCAAGTCCAAAGTATATAGCTCTTAAATGCTCTTGAGTATATCACATTTATAACAATAAAGAACAAATAACTCTACTTACAAGCTCTGATTTTACAAACCCTAAATCTTGGTTAAAAAAAGACGGCTTGGCCGTTTAATGTTCGTGGTACTTTTATCTGATATGACATTTAAGCCCGGAATAGCTTGTGCGACAATCATGAAGTATAATAAAAATTAGTAATTGTCGAACAAACTATTCCTTATGACCTTAATATAATATGTTATGCCATGTAATGCTTTCACGAACATTAAACGGCCAAGCCGTACTTTTTTAATCAAGATTTAGGGTTTGTAAAATCAGAGCTTGTAAGTAGAGTTATTTGTTCTTTATTGTTATAAATGTGATATACTCAAGAGCATTTAAGAGCTATATACTTTGGACTTGGGATAGGTCCCATGGGCAGCGCAATTCTAAGCTCAGCTAGGGGCTTGGCTCTACTAGAGATCTCATCACTTTTTAACAGTGAAAGCATTATGAACTTGTGAGTCTTGGCAACATTTTACATGAAATGTTTTTGGTGGGATTTCATTTCTTTTTGGCAGGTGCCCTAGATTTTTTTTTGGATCTATTTTTTGTAGGTACCTACATCATTTTCATGGCCCGCTCTCTATCGTTACCTCTTTTTTTAAAAGCTTTTATTCTTGCAATGTATGTAACTATGTTTGTTTGGGTGGAATCTAGCAACTCAATTTTAAAGCAGATATATCAAATTTCAGTCTTTTAGGACTTCAGGAAACACATTTTTTAAATGTACAGACTGGGAAAAGTTTATTTTCCTGTTGTTTTAATGAAATCCCTAGCCTACATACCAAATTTCAGTCTTCTAGGACTTAGGGAAGTATTTTAGAACTTTTGACTAGAGGGGTTTTGAATGGCAATAAATCTGAAACCATAACAGGTAGACAATTGATACTTGGCACGTTTGATAAGTCTGTCAAGGACATATTATCCTGAAAATATCAGCATTCTAGCGATAGACTTTACAAATAATTTGCTTCCCCCATACGTGGGAGTGGAGGGGGAAATTTTTAAATTTCTTAATTTTCCTGTAGTTTGTATGCAATTTCTAGTGTACACACCAAATTTCAGTCTTCTAGGACTTCGGGAAGTACCCTAGAATTACAGACTAGAAGTTTTGACTGTCAATAAATCTGAAACTATAAAAGCTAGACCATTGATACTCAATGCGTTTAATAAATCTGCCCAGGACATCTTATCCTGAAAATATCAGCTTTCTAGCGACAGATTTTACAGATTTGCTTCACCCGTAAGAGGCGTAGAGGGGGGGCATTTCCAATTTCTTAATTTTCCTGTAGTTTGTAGTCAATTTCTAGTCTACATACCAAATTTCAGTCTTCTAGGACTTCGGGAAGTACCTTAGAGGTTTTGAGTAGAGGTTTTGATGATCATCAGTGAGGGACGAAATCGGCGTATTTTAGGTATCAATAAATCTGTAACCATAAAAGCTAGATATTTGATATTTAGTATATTTAGTAAATTTGCTGAGGACACCTTATACTGAAAATTTCAGCTTTCTAGCGTCATCCAGACCGAAGTTATGACGGGTCGAAAATACGGCGAAACACTTCGAGAAAAAGGTACGTAGCGCCCCGGCCGCCGTTTGGCTCGTCTTGGCGGGGGCACTGCCGTGCCCCCTGATCTACTCTATGATAAATCTATGATTTACTTAAAAAAGATAATATATTCTCATCGCAAAAGTACAGCTTAGGGGAGATGAATCTAACAGCCAAATTGAGAATTTTTGTTTCTTCTTAAAAAAATTATGTTATTTTGTTTTTATTACAAACTAGCCGATGCCCGCGACTTCGCCCGCGTGGATTTAGGTTTTTCGAAATCCCGTGGGGACTCTTTGATTTTCCGGGATAAAAAGTAGCCTATGTGTATATCCAGGATATTTATCTATCTCCATTCCTTTCAGCCAAATCCGTCTAGTAGTTTTTGCGTAACAAACATGACACACACACAAACTTTGGTCTTTATAATATTAGTGTGATGTGATGTGATTGATGACCTAATCGTTATGAAAGTTCGAATCAAAAGTTTATAAATAACTCTTAAAATAACATAACCTTAATCCATCAAATTATTGCTCACTGAAGTTTGTTATTTATTTATCTACACCAAAGCTACCTTACCAAAGGAAAAGACGTTATTTATGTTACAAATTTAATTTGGGATCGATCTATTTCAATGGTTTTACCAACAGGCATTATAAATTTAATGGTCCTTCGAACCAGATTTCAGCAGCGAAATATAGCAAACTATTTATATTAAATCAATAATAAACGATTCACTTTCGTCTCTTACATTGTACACTGAATCGATTAAGGGTAAGACTACACTAACAACCAATAATTTTGCAACTTTATGTCTTGTCACCTTCAGAAAAATATTTGTTGCATCAAAACGAAAGATGAAATTTGTAAGAAGGTACTTTGAAATCAAGATTATATCACTACAACGCTTGTCTTGAATCTTGATCTGCAAACATTGAAAATCCTTGCTCTAATACCTAGTAGTTAATTCGTGAAAAAAATGTTTGAAATAAAAGAATACATATACTTTTACTTATACCTACCCTAATAGACTACAGGCCCATGTTCAAAAATGGATGGGTCATATGAACCACCAGGTGACGTATACAGGACGATATAAGAGCATAAAATAATAAGATTCATAATAATATAAGGGTTACCTACTCTAAGGAGATCGAGTATTCATCGTCTGTTGGTTACTTAAGGTTACCAACGTAGCCTATTCCGCAGCCTTTCGTACCAACCAGCTACTTTCCGGATGTCATTTTTCATATTTTTTATTAGACAAGTTTTTCTTATTTAGTAATAATTTATGTCAAAATTGTCTGTAGTGGTCTTACTTCACCGTTGAAAACCGAACTATTTCTCGTCACAAAATACCCACAGCAACTTTTGATCTTGTAGCGAGTCGCTAGGTATGACTTAAGGGTATTAAATTAGCCATCATTCTACATTTAACGTTATACCTACCGTATCGAATGTGAAATGTGCATCTGTGCAAGAGCATCTTCCTGTAAACAACATACCGCATCGGTGCATGCCATTTACAATTTACAACTTTAATCATCGCCATCTGGATTGTTACAACTACACTCTTGAATAAACAAACCTATTGGATACGTATTTTCATGTCATTTTATAGTTAAAATGTTGCGTATTCGGTTGCAGAAATGTCTAAACCAAAATATTCAAAAGTAGTGCTCTCTAAAATTTAATTTATGATGCTCTTAATGTATAAAATATAATAGACACATCACATACAACAGACTCCATCATTTAAAATTCCATTAAGTTGAAACACTCAAACTATTTAACATTAACGTTTTTATATCGACGGTATTAGAATTTAAAGGCTCTACAAGACATAAAACTGGCTTCATAAACTAATAGCTGCAAGGTAATCTATTGCGAAGGCTTAAGATCGGATAAGAAGTTTTATTACAGTCTACAGATTGAAGACATTAAACTTTTAAGTCCAATAATAAACTATACTTAATAGCTTTATTTTCAAGTTAGACTACTTAATATTTGACGCAACCGATATATTTCCAGTATTCTACAATAAACATGAATGTAGTGGAAGAATCTGGGAGTCGAATGCATTGTTATATCCATCACAAGAAATCCTCTATACCATCAATGAGGTAGTCGGTGAGGCAATGAGGTAGTGAGGTAATGAGGTAGTGAGGTACTGAGGTAGTGAGGTAGTTAGGTTGTGAGGTAGTGAGGTAGTGAGGCAGTGAGGCAGTGAGGCAGTGAGGCAGTGAGGCAGTGAGGCAGTGAGGCAGTGAGGCAGTGAGGCAGTGAGGCAGTGAGGCAGTGAGGCAGTGAGGCAGTGAGGCAGTGAGGCAGTGAGGTAGTGAGGTAGTGAGGCAGTGAGGCAGTGAGGTAGTGAGGTAGTGAGGTAGTGAGGTAGTGAGGTAATGAGGTAGTGAGGTAATGAGGTAGTAGGAGGTAGTGAGGTAGGATCGGGGTCATATTCTCAGCACTGAGGAATATGATTCAGGGAGAATGAGGTTGGTTATGACTATGAGGTAAGTAGGTTATTTAACAATGTACCTAATTCAACAAACTTATTCTCTAGGATTGTGACAATTCAAACAATAATAACTCTGAATCTAGCCTGTGAAATTAAACAACAGTTATACTCCGTCTTCGAGTTCCTTGTTATAACTTTCAACCGTCGAAGCTTGATTCAGACATTTCCAATACCGAACCGATTCAGCATTTGCAATGCAAAATGTTAGTTTCAAGCCTTCTGCTTAATTAAACAGTCGTAAAATATCGATTCATTGAAATATAAGCACAAATTACTAGATAGTATTCGGTACTCAGATATTTCTCGTCAGACGAGAAATATCTGAGTACCGAATACTTAGTGCCGTGGATTAAAAGCTCTATTTTTGTTACTATGACTCATTTTCAAAAATGCTGAATTACTTTTTTTATTTATTTAATAGTAATATCTGCCAAAGAAGTTTAATTTCAACCACGCGTAAAGATTGAACCTAGTATCCGTCAATTCTCAGCTGCATTACCTACATATAAAAGGCCTACAAGATATTTAGAATTTTCATATTGCCTGTTTCTGAGCCGCCTTACTTAAAAACTAATACTTTTACGCCTAAACCATTTTTCAGATCCCAATATTCACCTTTATCTTAGGATCATCCTCAAGTCCCAAATATGTAAAAGCATCACCCTTTTCTTGTATAAAAAACCGATTTAACACCGTAAAACGCTCAAAGGCAATTTACTTTGCTGGAATATATTGCGCAAGTTAGGGCCGTTAATCTTTGTTCACACATTGTCTCCTATAAAGGAAGAGTGAAAACATATGTTTCACATATGTTTTCACTCACGAAACTGGGAGAGTTATGAATTTCCACTCCTTTCGTACGTTAAAATGGCCAGATGTGTATAACTTTTAGATGGTAAATTTTGTTTGCTCCACTTTGTGGTACAAAATCGAAACTTCTCTTAACTAGAGAAAAAAAGAGAAATCCGCCTTAAAAAGGCGGATCTCGTAAGAATTGTACACAGGTTCAAAAATCTATTAAATATATGCTCCTGAGAAAAGCATATTATTCAATCGAAGATTATGTAAATGATAAAAGAGCGTGGATTTGACCTGCAATTCAGTCCAGCAATGCACGGGACTTCATTTACTTTTATACATGGCATAATATTGTATATCAAATCTTTGAAAAGAGCAACCGCCGAGTTGCTTGCTGGTTCTTCTCGGTAGGAAAGGCATTCCGAACCAGTGGTAGATGCTTTTGACCATTCAAAAGAACTTGTAAGAGTATAATTGAATAAAAATATTTTGAATTTGAATTTGATAGTATGAAAGATTCATAGAATTTGAAAGTTATTACTACTCCTCCAATTTTTTATCAAAATACTTGAATTTGATATTTACGCGGACTTTTTAGTTTTGACGTAGACTACAGGCAAACTCCTACCAGTAATTTTATTTACAATACACTACACTACTATACAGTTTTATTTACAAAGCTTGATTTTTATGGGGTATCTTGGTCTTTCAACTTATCCCGATTAATAAACCCTGATTTACCCTGTAAAATCGTTCTTTTTTTATCATGATTTTAATATTTGTAATTTTTGTAATTTACAGGCGCGGCAGATAAAGAAGCGGACGAGGAGGAGGGCAGTGCCGCGGCAGGGCCTGCCGACGACACAGAGGATGACACCGAACACGGCAAGCACATCCTGCCGCTCGCCGCTCACCCGCCTATCATGTAAGTGTGAAAGACACTTGTTTGTAACGACACAGACAAACAAGCAGACGAGGAGGAGAGCAGTAGAAAGGAAGTAGAAGAGTAGAAAGTTCATTATAAATCTATAAATATAAAATCTATCTTATTTCTTCTAAAATCCAAATGTAATTGTTACAGTGAGGTGTCGGCCAGCATGCAAGACTTCTTTAAAATGTTGGATGAGAAGATTGAAAAGGTATTAATTATATAATACTATACTATAATAAGTATTAGGTATTTGTTTTATGTTTTTTAAAGATAAAGTTAAATGAAACTTTGTTATCCAGGGTAAAGACTACGATTCTTCAAGTGAGACTGAAATACGATTAGAAAGAGAACGAAGGAAGAAATTAATAGAGCAATGGAGATCTGCGTCGCAATCTACGCAATCCTCCCTATCTCAGCCGAGTCCCCCCACCCCGGCAAGGAGGCGCATGCCAAGGGCTGTCCCCCAACCGCCAGAGCGTCATAGCAGTCCAGGAACAGTCAGGAGGTGCTTGAAACAACAACTTGTCCCAGAAGGTATATCTCCCCCGCCTAGGAGATCACACAGTGCGCAATCTCACCATCCGCCAGACTTAAGACAAGTCAATGGAGACAATTGGCACGACCCCACAAAGTCTCCAGTCAAAAGGCCACAAAGCGCCGGATCCAATTGGAAAAGCAACCCGAAGGTTGCACCTTACAATCAAAAACCAAAGAAAAACGAAGTCAATGAAAACCAAAGAACAATCCAAAAAGATTCTGATATGTGTCAACCAGTCAATGCTAGTCAAGATGTATCTCAAATAACATATAACCCTACATTCCAAACGCACAGTCCCGCTCACACAGCGAAGCAGCCTTACATAGCGCAAATCATAAGCTATCCAATGTCTCAGGTCCAACAAGTGACTCCTCCTTCACCGCCGAAGTACATCGCGCCACCGGAAGAGTATCAGGATCCTCAAAACAATATTGTAGATAATAAGTACAGTGGTACTCAAAGACAAACACAAAGTCAGCCACCACAAGCCAATCCACAATCTCACATTTACTACATTCATGGAAGTGCAACAGCAAACGTTTCAAATCAACAAGACTTAGTTCAGCAAAGACAACAAACTGCTCTTCATCTGCAGCAATACGTAGCAATGAAGCAAGCGCAGCAGCAAATGTTTACATATCTACAAAGAGGTCCGCATACAGTTTTTCCAAACGTTGATTTCGCTCAGGTGCCGAATCCGAGGATATACGAAGGAGAAGAGTTCACTCCCCAATACGGTCATCCGGCATTGAGACCGCACAGTGCGCCCACTCCCGTGGGAGTCGTTAGACCGATGCCAATAACTCCTAGTTTTAGTCCATTACCAGATGGAACACATATGGTTCAAATGCCTATGTGGCCGCATATGCCTCCAGTTGTATCAACAATGGGGCCGTGGTTGCCCGGCCAAGGCCACGAAATGCAATACTACCCGCAATCTCAATTCATGCCAATGTACAGAGCGAATTCAGCCGGTTCCGCGGGAACTCTAACGAGATACCACAAGAAGGAAACGAGTGATGCTGATGTAAAGAACGTGTGCCAAAGTATAAATTTAGTAAGGCAGAAGCAAGTCGGTCAAATCGTGTCCATACCTGGCCAGGAACTGACCGTGTGCAACAATACGAGCGACAGTCCGAGCCCTGCGTCCGTGAGCACTGACAGCGGGGTTTCCCCGGGCAACAGCGCACCCAGTTCCAAGGCCTCAGTCTTCAGCCAACCCCCCGCGGCGTCAGACTCCTTCAACACTGTAGATAACAAAAATAAGAAGGTGAAACCTGTAACATTCGCGCGATCTCTGAAAAACTCTAAAAGTCTAGACTCTTAGCAACTTTGTAATTATGTAGATTTTCTAAGTGTACGTAGGTTCTAGTCGGATTATGTAAATTATAGGGAAATTAGTTTCATCAGCTTTTCATTGTATAGTTCGAGCATTTTTTATTGGTCGATGTTAAAAAGTTTGTCGATGTCGTCTATTCTGAATTCAATATCAACTATCATCGTTTCTCGAACTCTTTCTGTGATGTTCATTTCTATTGTAATTATTTCCATGTAAAATGAATTTAGGAGATTATAAGGAGCTGTTTAGCACTGTGCCTTGCAGTCATGCGTATGAAGCTCATTCGTCTTTTGCTTTTACTAAATTATTACGAACGATACTATGTATTTGCGATGACTGCGTTAATTTAGTTAAGAAACGGGTACCTATATTATTTGTATTATTTATTTATTAACAAAATTAAATAAAACTTACTCTAAATGTATGTTTAGATAAAGACATGTAAATGGTACCTCCACGTGCCGAACGATGCATTTTAAACTATCCATTAATTATAAAGATTAAGGAAAGCTTTTGTTTCATTTTATTTCATCTTGGACAGTGATAATAAAGGTACTTACAAATTTGACAGCATTTACAGCTCATCATTATCATCAGCGACCCACTGTCGGCTAACTACTGAGCATGCTCAACAGGTCTCTTTTTTTATTTGTACCAAATAGTTGAAACAATAAAGAGAAAAAGAAAGAAAATGTGGGCAGGGAAGCACTTATCTCTATAAGAGGTCTCTATCAGTGACCCTTAGCAGTGCGAGAGGTTGTAAAAAGAGTAGAATAGGTCCAACAAAAATAACAAGTATTCATGAAAATATCTTCTCAAAATGAGAAGAGTTTGGCTACAGTCCACCACAAGCAAACTGTCGGCGCATATTCTATTCTAACTCCAAGCACAATGTTTCCTCGACATGGCTTGCTGCAAAATTAATATTTCAATTTGTATCATGCTGCATGATGTTACTCTGGCGTAAAACAGCCTTTATAATAAACGCACAGTCAGGGATATTCCGCATGCACTAGGTCAGCGAGGGGTCAACGACCTCGCATCTGAATCGCTATTGGGGAATCTATGAAAGGAATGCTTGACATACAAGAATTGGCCAAGTTTATGAATATTATATGATGCATGCAAAGCGAATTGGAGAAGCTAAAAATATCCTTTTGTAAGTATATTCCATGCTTCCAGACAAAATATTAAGCAGATATCACACTTAATATAATAAAAATGAGACTGTTTGTCTGTTACCTTTTTACGGCTTTTCCTTTTTTCCGGATTTTTTTATCACACAGCTAAGTATTTGTGAACTTTCGACCTTTGAACTTTTTAATTTCGAGGCGAATATACCACAGAGAGCGGAAAACATAAATATGTGGCAAGTTACGAAGGTTTTTTCAGTGTGTATTTTTTGTAATTCTGTGATTCGGAGCAACAGCGAATATCGTTATTAAAAAATATAAAGTAGAATCTCATTACATTATGTCAAGTCGGCGCTGGGATATAATATAATATTACTAGCTGAAACACGCGACTTCTTTCGCGTGGATGTAGTTTTTTAAAAATCCCGTGGGAACTCTTTGATTTTCCGGGATAAAAAGTAGCCTATGTGCTAATCCAGGATATTATCTATCTTCATTCCGAATTTGAGCCAAATCCGTCCAGTAGTTTTTGCGTGAAGGAGTAACAAACATACATACACACACGCGCACGCGCACACACACACACACACACACACACACACACACACACACACACACACACACACACACACACACACACTTTCGCCTTTATAATATTTAGTAACTCAAACGAATTTGAGAGCGTAGGGCGAAGAATGATGTCACAGCGAAAACCACAAGTTACACAGTAGGTCGGTACTAGATATTAAACAGTCAGGTCATAGAGTAAGGTGAATTTGGACCTTTGGACTTTACAAAGGTATTTTTATCTATGTGGATTTTATGTAATTCAAAGCATCGTTATTAAAATTAAAATAAAAAATTGTTTAATTACATTATGGCAAGCCAGCTTGGCTTTATTTGCAGCTCAAATGAGTTTGTGAGCGTTGGGCCAAGGGTAACGTCACCTAAAACCACAGACACTTATTAGAAATTGTTCAAAGCTTAAAACGTCGAAAGGTCAAGTTACAGAATCTGGGAACTTTTGACCTTTAGACGTTTTAATTTCAAGGCACCCAAACCAGAGAGAGCAGAAAATACAATATATTATGGTAAGTTACAAAGTTATTTCTTTAATTGTGTGGATTCAAAGCAATAGTTACAAACGTTATTAAAGTAACAAGACGTAATAAAAAAAATACTTGGAAAGGCTCAGATTGTTTGGGCGTGGGGCGAAGAGTGCCATCAGCTTAAACTACAGGTTTCACAGTAACTACCTACTAGAAATTATTCAAAGCTCAAACAAAACGTCGAAAGGTCAGGTCACACGGCAGCGTGAACTTTCGATCTTTGGACTTTAACGAAGATATTTTTTTAGCTGTGTGTATTTTTATAATATCCTACCTATCATTCAAAGCAACAGTAATTATTGTCGTTATAAAGTAAAAAAAAAGTAAATTAAAATCGGTTCATTCGTTTAGGCGCTACTATGCCACAGACAGCTGATACACAGATACACAGACACACAGATACACAGATACACACGTCAAACTTATAACACCCCTCTTTTTGGGTCGGGGGTTAAAAATAAATGAATCGGCGAATCAGCTTGCCTTTATTTCGCAGCTCAAATGGCGAAGAGTGACGTCATCTAAAAACACAGGTTACACAGTACTAGTAATTATTCAAAGCTCAAACAAAACGTCCAAATGTTAGGTCACAGAGTAAAATGAACTTACGACCTTTGGACTTTATATATTTACGAATATATTTTTTTAACTGTATAATATTTTTGTAATATTCTACCCATGATTCAAAGCAAGAGTAATTATTATTATCGCTATAAAGTAAAAATAAATGGAATCACACACATTAAGGCGAGTCGGCTTGGCTTTATTTCGCAGCTCAAATGAATTTCGCGAGCGTGGGGCGCGGAGTGGCTGCAGGTCATTGACCCCACACCCCTGTAGTCACAGTTTGCCGAGATGCTACGTTTAAACCACTTGCATATCAATGTCATCTATCACACTAATATTATAAGGGCGAAAGTTTGTATGTGTGTGTGTGTGTGTGTGTGTGTTTGTTACTCCTTCACGCAAAAACTACTGGATGGATTTGGCTGAAATTTGGAATAGAGATAGATAATATCCTGGATTAGCACATAGGCTACTTTTTATCCCGGAAAATCAAAGAGTTCCCACGGGATTTCAAAAAACCTAAATCCACGCGGGCATCGGCTAGTACTTAATAATATTATAAATGCGAAAGTGTGTCTGTCTATCTGCTAGCTTTTCACGGCCCAGCCGTTTAACAAATTTTGATGAGTATGCCTGAAGTTCTTCATAATATTCTCAAAGGTTTGTACAATCCCTTCTCATTCTGAGAGGAGGCCTGTGCTCAGCAAAGAGCCGGCAATGAGATGGCGCTGATGATTAACTAAATAAACACCTCATTTACTTGATTTCTTTTAGGTGGGAGGTTTCGGCCGAGGCTAGTCATCAGTCATCATCCTACCGGCAAAGCCGCGTGATTTAGTTTAGTAGATTCAGTAGGAAAAGGTTTCGGTTAATAATAAAACTGTCATACGCCTTTCTAGTAAGTTCGGTTCTATCTTATAATATACCTATGTATATTATATAAGAAAGAAGTTGGTTTGATAACAATTTTTCATCTAATGACGATGATGATGACCGCAGTAGATTCCAACACCAATAATGATGATCGATGACAATCAATGATGATGTTGTAGATGAAGAATATAGATTTAGATAAAAGGATGAAAGGCGGGACATTAGACAGATTCACCCAAATTAAATTCACATAACTTTATATGCATCAGTCCTTAAGTACACGTTGGCAAGGTAACTTGGTTATTAAACTAAATAGTTAGGTAACTTAATATGAGCAAGTAAACTTGAGAAAGTAACTCGAGCAAGTTACTTGAGTAACATGAAATGCACTCGAGCTTAGGCCATCGGGGTCAGAGAGCAAGACATTGATGATCATCGCACAATTAAAAACCGTTTAAATTCTGAAATGCAAGTCGACCCAGTTTAAGGCTTTGTTTTTGTAAAAAAAATATGCAGGTGCGTCGAATCGAGAATCTTTTGAATTAGATTCAGTAAAAAACAAATATTTCTAACCAGAAAGTATTAAACGGTTAGTAAGAATTTCTATTTAAAAGAACATTAAAGTTAATAAAGTAAGTTAGGTATCATTTTATAGGTTATTAGCCTTATTTAATTTAAGAATGAAATTTATTTATGTACTTAATGGTTTTTTGCTTTGTTTTTTTTTTTTTGTAGGTATTCATTAAAAATTACTGCAATAAAAACCTTGTCAATGCAATTTTCTAAGAGCAACCGCAGAGCGATTTAGCAGAGACTTCACTCCAAAACAAGTGTAAATTAAAAATTTATAACACCCCCGACAAGTGAAGGTTATAGTAACTAGAAAAGAGCTGATAACTTTCAAACGGCTGAACCGAATTTCTTGGATTATAGCTAAGAACACTCTCGATCAAGCCACCTTACAAACAAAAAAAAAAACTAAATTAAAATCGGTTTATTCGTTTAGGAGCTACGATGCCAGACAGATACTCAGATAGGTACATACGTCAAACTTATAACACCCCTCTTTTTGGGTCGGGGGTTAATAAAAACCTTGTCAGTGCAATTTTCTAAGAGCAACCACAGAGCGATTTACCAGAGACTTCACTCTAAAATAAAGAATGATTTTGCACTCTTGTCGGACGGGTGGGTAAGTGTAATGTAGAATGGCAATTCAGAACGTATGGAAGCACTGCAAGTCCTCACTTAGGGCTCAATGGGCCGCCACAATACTGCGCGACGCTACGCCGGAAGCAATCGAGCGAATGTGAAGCACTTTCTTTAGGATTACACCCTGTAAGCTCGCACTGAAGATTACGCACGGTCTTTACCCGACTATGGCAAAGCCAAAAGGAAGGGTTATGATTTTAGCAGTTTTTCTAGATTATAACATGGACGAACGGACGGAATTCCACTCAAAGGGCGGACCAACAAATTCCTGAAAGGCCGGCAACGCATCGCCCGTTCCTCTGGCGCTGCAAATGTTCATGGGCGACGGTAATCACTTAACATCAGGTGACCTGCCTGCTCGTTTGCTCACTATCACACTTCACACTAATATTATAAAGGCGATAGTTTGTGTGTATGTGTGTGTGTGCATGTGTGTATGTTTGTTACTCCTTCACGCAAAAACTACTAAACGGATTTGGCTGAAATTTGGAATGGAGATAGATAATATCCTGGATTAGCACAAAGGTTACTTTTTAGAGTTCCCACAGGATTTTGAAAAACCTTAATCCACGCGGGCGAAGTCGCGGGCATCGGCTAGTTTTGTATAAAAAAAGGTCCATGTATGTACGTTTGTTTGTATCTTCTGTGTGTTCCACCCTCCGCCTAAATTACTGGATTCACTGTCCTCACTTAGAGCTCAATCGACAAATTTTTGGATTAAGTACCACCTACTTAGTCTTATACAAAACTAGCTGACGCCCGCGACTTTGTCCGCGTGGATTTAAGTTTTTCGAAATCCCGTGGGAACTCTTTGGTTTTCCGGGATAAAAAGTAGCCTATGTGCTAAGCCAGGATATTATCTAACTCCATTCCGAATTTAAGCCAAATCCGTCCAGTAGTTTTTGCGTGAAGGAGTAACAAACATACACACACACACACACACACACACACACACAAACTTTCGCCTTTATAATATTAGTGTGAAGTGTGATAAGGCTAAGGCGGCGACTAGCGATATCTGCCGGATATTTGCTCATCTACAGCACCAATAGCTGACGGGACGATTGTTTCCGGAAAGAGCTATTACGGTGCTGCTCCTAGGGTCAACAGGGGTGTAACCTATTTTGAGATTTGGCAAATAAATTATTATGTACGCAGTAGGTATAAAATATAAATTAACGATAAAAACTTGACCATCGACGGCACGACTGATATGACCTAGAGTAAAATAACACAAACATGCAACATAATATGCGCTGCACTCTGGCCACATACGCGTCACATACGCGCCACAAACGCTGCCGGATATTTGCTCGTCTGCAGTTCGACACGATTGTTTCCGGTGAGAGATATTACTGCACTACGCTAGGGTTGCCACTCAACAATAATTAATTTTACGTTTAATATTATAATTATTACCTTTAAAATAAAGCAGTGATTACCAGAGATTTGATCGTTTGCATCTATAGCTGATAGCGCGATTATTCCGGGGAGAGCTATATTAATATTTATTACCTTTAGTAAATTAAAGTAGTGACAGCCGGATACTTGCTTGTCTGCAGCCCCTATAACTGACGGTACTATTGTTTCCGGAAAGAGTTATTCCGGTGCTACGCTAGGGTTGCCACTAAACAGTAATATTTTATTTCATCTTTAAGTTTAAAGTAATATTATATTTAAAGTGAAGCAGTGCCTGCCGGATATTTGCTCATCTGCAGCTGACGGCACGATTGTTTCCGGAGAGAGCTAACGGCGCTATGCTAGGGTTATCAAGAAACAATACTTTTTCCAGCTTACAATTTTCCACTACATATAGTAATTATTTAATACATATAGGAAAGGATTAGCAAGCTGATTAGGATTAGGAGCAGGCAATGGGCAGATCGTATCGTCGCAGAACCGACGGCCGAAGGGGCAGGCGTGATCTGGAGTAGAGACCGCGTACCGGTAAGTGCAGTGTGGGACGACCTCCAGCCCGCTGGACCGATGACTTGAAGAAGGTAGCGGGGAGCGGGTGGAGGACCGTGTTTGGTGGCGCGCTCTTGGAAAGGCCTATGTCCAGCAGTTGACGCTTACAGTCTGATGGAATGGAATGAAAAAGTGACATAGGCTACTTTATTTTGGTCACGAACTATGGCCAGTAGACCCCTACGAATTGGACAGATAAACCTCGGCGGGTCGGCGCTGGCCACCAGGGAGCTGCCCGCGCTGGCCAAGGAGCTGCGTCTCGATTGTGTTCTTCTGCAAGAACACTACTCGCAGGCGCAGCAGGAGGGGCCAGTCTTCTTGGAGTTTGGCGCCTCTCCGAAGGCGGCGGTGTACATCGTCCGACAAGACCTGCGGGTGGTGGCGCTTCACCATCTCTCCACGGCGCACTGTGCGACTGTCTGCGTGAGCGCTGGGAGGGGGGAGGACCTTTATCTCGTGTCCGCCTACTTCCAGTACTCCGAGGACGTCGAGCCGCACCTCTTGCAGCTGGAACGAGTTCACGAGAGTCTTCGGGGGAAAAAGCTGGTCATTGGCTGCAATGCCCATTCACCCATGTGGCACAGTGAGCCCCGCCACTACACCGGACGCGGGGCTGTAGCGGAGCGCCAACGGCAGCACGTGGAAGACTTCATTACTGGCAGAGATCTCGTCCTCCACAACCAGGAGGGCCAGCCGAGTACCTTCTCTGGCCCCAACGGGGAATCTAACATCGACATCACGCTGGGGACAAGGAGTGCTGCCGTCTCGAACTGGATTGTCCACGATGGAGTCAGCTCCAGTGACCACCGGCTCATCACTTTCACCGTTGGTGGCGGCCGAGCGCCTCGGACCACTTGGTGCGCCGAGTCCGAAGGAGGGGAGCCGCCGAGGTTTCGGGGGACCGGTGTGGATTGGGCCCGTTTTCGCAGCACCGTCAGCGAACGGATGGGGAACCTGGATGTGAGGAAGCCGGCGTCTGTGCTCGCTAGGGATTTCACTGATGCAATCGTGCGCTCTGCGTACGATTGCCTGGGAACTGCCCGAAGGCGCAAGGACGTCGGCTATGAATGGTGGAATGATAAGCTGGACGCCATGCGCAAGAAGGTTGCACGCCTTCGCCGCGCGTGGCAGAGTAAAAGGAGCGAAGGAGGCGAGCGAGAGGAGAGTGCGAGGGCCGAGTTCCATGCGGAGCGTCGGAAATACCGGAAGCTGATGGAGGAGACGCAGAACGAGTACAACGTCCGTGAGGCGGAGACCGGTAATACTGACCCATGGGGCCAGGCTTACCGGATCGCCAATGGCAGATTCCGCCCACCTGCTAACGTTCTTAGTGGCGTGAAGTATCTCGAGGGTTATGCGGAGAGTGTCGACCAGGCTGCGGACAGCCTGTTGGGAGCGCTCTGTCCCGATGACGATTTGTCGAAGGACACGGCCTACCACCGGCAAGTCCGGGTCGCGGTGACTCTCATCCCGTCGACCTGTTCTGCGCCTCCTCCCGGCCCGGAGGACTTGCTAGGGATAGTCAGGCGACTGCCGAACACCGCGCCGGGTCTCGACGGGATTACTGCGCGGATGGTGAAGCAAGTGTGGTCGGCGGCATCGGTAGAGTTCCACTCGGTGTTCGCTAAGTGTGTGGAAGAGGGTGTGTTTCCAGACGTATGGAAAGAGGGCCGACTCGTTGTCATGCCCAAGTCCAACGGCAAACCACTCACGGATCCGAAGGCCTACCGACCGATTACGCTCCTTCCGATCCTTGGTAAAATATTAGAACGCGTCTTATTGAAATGCGCCCCCCAGATCTCGGGAGAGATCTCTGACTGCCAGCATGGATTCACCCCGGGGAGGTCGACCGTCACGGCGCTGCAAACTATGCTCAAAACTGCTACTGAATCTGATTTTAAGTATGTACTGGCACTATTCTTGGACATCTCTGGAGCCTTCGATAACGCTTGGTGGCCCATGATTTTGCTCAAGGTTAAGCAGCGTGGATGCCCGCAGAACATTTTCCGCCTGCTGTCGAGCTACTTCGTTAACAGGCGAGTCGGGTTATTCGTGGGTAGCCGGGTGCGATGGAAGACTTCGACCATGGGGTGTCCGCAGGGGTCGGTGCTGGGCCCCACGCTATGGAACGTCCTTCTCGATGACTTGCTTCGATTGCCGCTACCGGGTGGGGTTAAAGTTATTGCGTACGCGGACGACGTCACGGTTTTGATCGAAGCCAACAGCCGCCGGGCGATCGAGGTCGCCGCTGCCAACACCATCAGGCAGCTTGAGGACTGGGGCTGTCGGAATCGGCTGGCGTTTGCCCCCGCTAAGTCGCAAATGGTTGCGCTCAGGGGCAAGCTTGGGCTGCGGCCCCCAGTGATCAAGCTAGGTGGCTGCTCGGTCAAATTCGGGGCGGAGGCCGTCGTACTTGGCGTCACGATCGATGGAAGTCGCTCCTTCGCGCCGCATGCGAGGTCGATCGGTGAGCGGGCGGCTAAATGCTTCGGGAAGATGTCGCGCGTGTCGACCGCTTCCTGGGGTATTCGATATAAGGCTCTCCGCATCTTATACCAGGGCACCTTCGTTGCGACGATCACGTATGCGGCGGCGTGCTGGGCCGAGAGGGCGACGTTGCACGTCGTGCGGTCGCAGCTTCTCAAGGCGCAGAGGGGGCCACTCATCCTCCTCACTAAGGCATACCGTACCACCAGTACCTCTGCGCTGGCGGTCTTAGCGGGCGTCCTGCCTGCGGACCTGGAGGTCATCCGTGCTGGCAAGATAGATCTGGAGCGCCAGTCCGCGACCAGGCTGGAGTTGAGCAGTCGGAAGCGCGAGATAGGGTCCGCTGTGGTTGACTTGTGGCAGCAACGCTGGGCGAGCGATGAGAGAGGCAGTCATCTTCGACGATTTTTCCCAACGGTGACGGGGAGGCTCGAGGCGACTTGGGTTTCCCCGGACTATGAAACCTCGCAGATTCTAACGGGCCACGGATGCTTCCGGTGGCGCCTACATGGGTTTCGGCTGTGTGCGAGTAGCCTGTGTGAATGTGGCGAGAGTGACGAGGACGCGCACCACGTTCTGTGGGAGTGCCGTTTGTATGAGGATCTCCGGAGCAAGATGCTGGATGGGATGGTGCATGCGGAGGCGGGTCCGGTGTACTACCGGGACCTTGTCTCTTCGGAGGCGAACTTTCGAGGACTGCGGGAGTTCGCGCACGCGTGGCACAGGCGACGGAGCTGCTCAGAAGTCCGGCGAGGTCAGAGAGGAGACGCGGAGGGGAGGAAGTCCAGGGGGAGCGTGCCGATGAGGAGGACTCGAGGAGCAGCATCGAGGAGGGGAGCGACATCAGCACGGAGGATGAACGCGCGAGTACTCTAGCGGAAGTGGGAAACAGGAGACACCACGATCGGCGACGGGAATCCGATGTGTTGTGCCGTCTGCCCCAGAAAGGGGAGAGTGACCGCGATAGGGACAAGGAGATGACAGAGAAATAATTTGTAGGGAGTCAAGAAGGCGCCCCGGGAAAGAAGTACCGAACGGGCTCCCTCCCGCGTTTCGGCCCATATAACCGAGAGGTTGGTGGGGCCATGGGTGGTTGGAGGGTTGGTCACCCTCCAAAATTAATAAAAAAACCTTTGAAGAAATACGATGAAATATCGTGAAAATAGTGGCTGTAAATATATTAATTATTTGGTTTTGTCTCAGTCTTGTCTTGACTTTGCTCCGACTTAAGACAAAGTTAAAACGAGACAGATTTATATAGAGATATAATTGTGTGTCCCGTTTTAACATCATCTTTATAGGCGCTCTATAGATAGCGCCTAAGAATATGATTTTCAGTTTTTCCGTCCGAGCGAAGTCGATTTTTATCGTGTTTTGCTTTTTACATTTCTGTCTTTAATGATTCAAATATCCGTGACTCAGATAAATAATAATTAGCGTGGAATATAATTTTACACAGTAAGGTAGCACTCTATTAAGTTTTGCTTCAGGAAAACTAAACATTTTCTACAACTTTAACTAAAGTTTTAACCTATTTGTTTCGGTTTTACACTAACTGAATTCTTGATTTTTTTTTTAGTTAATTGTTT
The DNA here is from genome assembly GCF_905333055.1 of Maniola jurtina. Classification (NCBI taxonomy): domain Eukaryota; kingdom Metazoa; phylum Arthropoda; class Insecta; order Lepidoptera; family Nymphalidae; genus Maniola; species Maniola jurtina. Next base: position 12,599,792 of record NC_060032.1, read on the forward strand.
AAACTCTAAAATATTCAAAAGAGTTGGTATAAGTATGCCTATTTTAAGTGGCAGTAAAAAAACCGGAAAAATGCAAGTCGGACTTGCATTCGAATATCCTACAAGATATACCTATATAACACTATGTAGGTACTTACCTACTATTATTTTATTATAATTTGCATGGCGGCTTTGTTCATCCGTTACCTAAAGTTTATCTGGCGATTGTGAAACAGGCCTTAAATCACATTATAGATGGCGCAGTCCGTCATTAACTTGCGAGTGTTCTACGATGGTGCGGAACCCTTCATGTGCGAGTCCGACTCGTACTTGACCGTCATTTTTTTATGTCGATCACACCTGCTCCTTATGAAGCGAATAATTGTAGAGTACTAATTATAGTTCTAGGTTATATATATAAATATCACATTTAATTCTCTCTCATTCAAAAGCTTCCTGAGACTGGTAGGTCTGGACGTTTCATTAAATTAATCATATTTTTTTTATTACTTAAGTAGACAAGGGTTCATAGATTTATTTCGTCCTAGTTTTGTAAAACTATTCATTTTAAAATTAAATGTACGAGTCATTATAATATCATGCCTACTTTACTTATGAATAGAGTTTATATACGACGATAGGTACTAGTTAGTGAAATAAATTTTAAAACTATGCGAACCAGGCAAGGGTGTTCACAACAACATAAATACTACCTACTTGCGCGCACAGTATATATCAAATTAGAAATGAGGAAATCTTTGGAAGAGCCAGAGTAACCGACATACTCGAAGCTCAGCGAGTTGCGAAGCTGAAGTGGCAATGGACAGGGCACATAGTTCAAAAAACCGGCCAAGTGCGAGTCAGACTCGCGCACCGAGGGTTCCGTACTCGGGTATTTTTTTTCGTCATTTTGTTCATCATAAATCATAAACTTTTATGCATAAAATAAAATAAAAATCTGTTTTAGAATGTACAGGTAAAGAAAGCCCTTTCATATGATACCCCACTTGGTATAGTTATCTTACTTTGAAAATTAAAAAATATTTTAGTTTTTTTTTTAAAATGATGTAACCACAAATTCGGGGTTTTCAGATTTATTCCTGTACTTGTGCTATAAGAGCTACCTACCTGCCAAATTTCATGATTCTAGGTCAACGGGAAGTACCCTTTAGGTTTTTTGACAGACACGACGGACGGACGGACGGACGGACAGACAGACAGACAGCCAGACAGACAGACAGACAGACAACAAAATGATCCTATAAGGGTTCCGTTTTTTTTTTTGAGGTACGGAACCCTAAAAAGGGACAGATGTCAGGTCCCAAGATGCTGGAATGGTGACATTGCACCGGAAAGCGCAGCATTGGAAGACCCCCACTCAACAGGCGACATCACTGGTATTCATAGTCAAGAAAGAGGCTCTTTAAGGAGACCATTCAGACGGCATGTGTCCATATTATTTAACCCTTAATGCAATGTATTAAGGTTGAATATGATAATGTCTGATTTGGACCTCTATACAAACCCCTTTCTTGACCATGAATTCCAGAGACGAGTCGCAGGGAGCCGCTGGATTCAGGCGGCGCAAGACCATGGTGTACGAAAGTCCCTATCTATAAGTTAATGATGATGACGTTCAAGGAGTATTATTTTGATATCCAGGACCGCATCATGTTCGGATTCACGATATTGCTAGTGGCAGGCGTTGTACACGCGAACATTGATAACGCCAAGGACGTGTACGCTCCACCGTACGTTCAGTCGAGGGAAGCCTTCACATACGTGAAGACATACTTGTCTCAGAGCTTGTGAGTTTTTATTTGATGAAAATTTAGCTTTTCATTGTGATCTCCAAATGTGTCCTGAAACAATATTTAAGAAGTTATAAATTCCTTTTTTGTTTTTTCTCCTTCTAACTGTGGGAAAACATCGCAAGCTGTTAGTGGGTCTACAATATAGCAATAATATGTATTCCATTATTTTTGTTTAGTTCAAAAAATTATTGTAACCCGTTGATTATCCATATAAATAAATAAAAAATTAAATTATCAATGAAACTCCTAATTATTATTCTTTTATAAAAAATAGCGAGCAAAACGGCAGGCGGGTCACCTGATGTTAAGTGATTACCGCCGCCATTTCATGAACATTTGCCACAGGAACCAGCCTTTCAGAAGCCGTGAATTCGACAGGAGTTGAACCCAGAACCTCTCACTTATAGTGCACTCACAACTGCACTACTGACGTCATCAAGTATTCCTCTATAACGCTGGCCACACGCCATTAAGTTGACTTCCAAGTTAACTGGACGTCGCTTCAAGCAATGTATATAATTTCAGGACACCAAATACCAAGGATATCTACGACCCTGCATCTCGACAACCTTTCTCGTTCGGGATCCTGGCGGACGTGGTTGGTGCTCTGGTAACGGCCAACAGGTCGGCTCCTAGTTACCATCCGTTGCTGGTACTCGACAAACGAGTGCCGTATGCGTGGAGGAACTATATGGAGATAGCTACGAACGCGCAATCGCTATTAAACGAAGCTTCGGTGAAAATTCGTCTGGTGAGTAAACTTTCGTCTCCTTAACGACTTCACAAACTGTACGGCCGTGTACTGTTTTGTATCTCACTGGCTATTTTTTTTTATGCTACCTTGGAAGAGGTATGGCAGTTTTATATATAGAAAACTAGAGGATGCCCGCGACTTCGTCCGCGTGGATTTAGGTTTTTAAAGATCCCGTGGGAAGTGTTTAATTTTCCGGGATAAAAAGTTGCCTACGTCAATTACAGGGACGCAAGCTACCTCGGTAACAAATTTCATACAAATCGATCAAGCGGATGAGTATTTAGGAATCCCGCGGGAACTGTTTGTTTTTCCGGGATAAAAAGTAGCCTATGTCCCTCCCCCGGAATGTATCCTAAGTCTATACAAAATTTCATTAGAATCGGTTCAGCGGTTGAGCCGTGAAAGCGTAGCAGACAGACAGACAGACAGACACACTTTCGCATTTATAATATTAGTATGGATGAAGTTATCTCAAAAGGTGAGGTTTTTGAGTTGAAACAGTCTTGATGTAAGGGTGCCATATACCTAATATGAATCCTGAAAGCATTACACACCTTTTTTTGGGCAGTCATGTAAAAAGAACTTTCCATAAAGTGAAATGAACTAATACAACATTTCTTACAGGTGGAAGATCTCATAGATAACATGTGTGATGCAGACAGCGTTACACAGTGCAACGCCAAAGTACAAAATAAAGTAGACGGAAACCCATATGCATACAAAGGCCCGGCCGAAATACTCTTGCTTCTGGGCAAAGTCTCGGTCTCTTTACGGAGCCTCGAACCCGAACTGAACTCGGTGACTGCAGATAGAAATGAGATCCCGTACTTAATAAATAACGTTCAGTCAGAAGAAACTGCAGCATTAATTAACGACTTAGAGAATGCATATGATAAAATAACACAGTTGCAGTTTAGAATGTACAGTCCAATGTTTAGGGGGTTGTAGTGTGATCTCGCTATGACTCGAATAAAATTTGTGAAATTAAATTGAAAATAAATCGTATATTGTGTGAAGCTTACTTGAAATATTTGTGGTTTGAGTTTACCTATAATGGACTAAGCCAGCGCGTGCCAAGCCTTCGTTATTTTATATGAGCTGAAAGTTTCTCTGAGTACTGTCCCCAACACGGAGGAACGATCAGCGACTATGAAGTTTGGATCATGGTGGCTTTGGGAGATAACAGGTAGTAAAAGTAAAAAAATCTTACGTCAAAGTATAAAGTCTAATTTTTGTATATTTTCTTCGAAATGATATTGGAAATCACGTCATGCATCGCCAGACACTTAGGTTGAAATCTATAGATCGCACTTTAAGTTTGCGTTTTAGTTAAAACGAGACAGATTTATGCCAGCGGTATAGTGCTGTCTCGTTTTAACAGTGTCAAAGTGCGTCTAAAGATCTCAGCCTTAGTGTCATGCAACCGCCTGCCAGATGCCCCTAAAGGGCCGGGGCACATATTATGGCGGAGCGCAGCGCAAAGCATTTTTCACAGTCAAAATATTATCGACATAGTATTCATTGAAATAATATTTAAAATCAATTGTGCATCCGTGCGGATACTCGCGCATCCGCGTGCAGTCCCGCGCGTGCTCGCGCATTCTCTGGTAGAAATTCGCGTAATGTGTCACGCGATTAGAAAACTTCGTGGGCATGCTCTGCGCTGCGCTCCGCCATAATATGTGCGCCGGGCCGCCGGCCCTTATAGTTTAAAAGTTTGAAGGTCTGGCACGCGCTGACTTTCTCTCTATAAAGATAGCGTACAATATTTTAAAATATAACCTACTAGATGATGCCCGCGACTTCGTCCGTGTGGATTTAGGTTTTTTGAAATCCCTTGGGAGCTCTTTGCTCTTCCGGGATAAAAAGTTGCCTATGTCTGTCGCCGGGATATAGCTAACTCTGTACCTTTCATGACAGGCAGGCAGACACACTTTCGCATTTATAATGTTATTATTTATTAGTATGGATAGTATGGTCCCTACGAAATTGTAATAAGCTACCCGTGCGAAGCCGGGGCGGGTCGCTAGTATATAATAAACTAATTTCTGAATTAAAACTATATTTTAAATCTTGTAAAAATCAAATATGTCACGGGGTGACCCCTTTAATTCAGTGTCCCTCCAAATCACCATAGGGTTGTACCTAAACAATAAAGTGTAAAGCAACTCTTTGAATTGTTTTATTTCTTCATCACTCCGTAGTCCTTAATTGATCTCTCCAACGAGCAACATTAATATGTTATTATATTAATTAAACACAGATTCAAAATAAGTCTGTTTGTCGAGTGCTACACCTAATTTTGAAAATTACTGAATTTATTAAAAAGTTTTTCCGCGGGTTTAAACGCGGTGCATAGTTAGGTACCTATGCACTGCATAAGTGCCTATATACCATATCCACATTGTACCTACCACACAGATTTGCCGGTTTTGGTGAATTATATATGTATCAATATAGACTACAGGCCCATGTTTAAAAATGGGTGGGTCATATGAACCACCAGGTGACGTATACAGGACGATATAAGAGCATAAAATAATAAGTTTCAGCACTATGCCGTCACTTGTAAGCTGTCCAACAGAGTGCTGGTGAGAATTGAAAAGTGCAGGTAGAGTGAGTACATTTTGGTCATATATTTTTGTACGGCATTTTTACCATCGATAGATCCATGAAAAATAATAAGAAAGCGCGCAGTGCCGTAAAAAAATGGTGCGCCACAAAGTCAGTAAATGTTTTGATTTTCTGACAATTTCCGGGGTAAATTTGGTCATTTAATTCTGTACGGCACTAGTTTCATACTGTTTCAATACAGCCTCTAATCCATTATTCCGCAACGCCGTACAAAAATCATGCGACAAGGGGAAAAAATTGAGGGTAGCAACCCCCTCTCTTTCCGTGGTCCGGGGGGTTATTTGAGAAAGTACGGCTTTGGTTCCAAAACATTATCTAGCACTCAAAAGTACTATTAAAAATAATGCCGTAAAAAAATTAGTGTTCATTTGAATGTGTATCAATAATTATCTTAATTTCATGGTATACTTAATTTTTAAAGCTGTAAAATCATTTGACTCTGTGCGGCAACTTTTTTTTTAACATGATAGTGTAAAATACTATTGTTATATAGTATTGCCGTTCAAAAGAAACTGTTCTAAAAAAATTTATAGATAAATACAAAACTGAAATTTTTCAAATTATTGCAAAAGTTTAAATATTCATAGATTAATAAAATATAGCAATTTTCTACGCTTTTCCCTTGTTTTAAATAGTATTAAGATAAATAAATTAGGAAAAAATTATGCCGTACATTTTAATGCAGACCATATCTTTTAGGCTGATGAAAATGACGCTACCATTTTAAGGGTAGTACTTTATGGCCATCTGATACTGTACGGCATTAACATATTTTTGAAGAGAACAATTGATAATATGATAAAATCACTATGCCGTCTAACTGAAGTGAACGGGTGTGTATATAATATCCACATCCCCTACAAACCTTTGGACCAACGAAAATGTACGGCATGTAAAAAAATATTATCTATGCATAAAACACTTTCAAAATAAATTAATTTTATGTTGTATCAAATCACCCCCCGGACCACGGAAAGAGAGGGGGTTGCTACCCTCAATTTTTTCCCCTTGTCGCATGATTTTTGTACGGCGTTGCGGAATAATGGATTAGAGGCTGTATTGAAACAGTATGAAACTAGTGCCGTACAGAATTAAATGACCAAATTTACTCCGGAAATTGTCAGAAAATCAAAACATTTACTGACTTTGTGGCGCACCATTTTTTTACGGCACTGCGCGCTTTCTTATTATTTTTCATGGATCTATCGATGGTAAAAATGCCGTACAAAAATATATGACCAAAATGTACTCACTCTACCTGCACTTTTCAATTCTCACCAGCACTCTGTTGGACAGCTTACAAGTGACGGCATAGTGCTGAAACTTATTATTTTATGCTCTTATATCGTCCTGTATACGTCACCTGGTGGTTCATATGACCCACCCATTTTTAAACATGGGCCTGTAGTCTAATACTGACATGTCCAGCCAATTAGCTTGTTTCATCATCTCAAATGATCTGTGAACTCAAACCATCATCGCCACGCGCGCCGCGTGCGCCGTGCCGTGTACCTACCTACCTAATCCTAACCAGGCAGTGCCAGTGGTAGATCCTTTTTAAATTAAAAAAAAGAAATCTTTCTATTTCCATTACTGAACACGGGTCTCCTAACAGAACTAGCATTCTCACGACTTCATCCGCGTGGAATAGACAAATTTCAAACCCCTATTTTTTCCCCCTTGAAGGTTGAATTTTCAAAAATCCTTTCTTAGCGGAAGTCTGTGTTATAATAGCTATCTGCATGCCGAATTTCAGCCCGATCCGTCGAGTAGTTTTAGCTGTCTGTGCCTTGACAGACATGGACCGTCAGTCAGCTTTTTCTTTTATATATTTAGACTAGACTAGCTGATGCCCGCGACTTCGTTCGCGTGGATGTAGGTTTTTTAAAAATCCCGTGGGAACTCTTTGATTTTCCGGGATAAAAAGTAGCCTATGTGCTAATCCAGGATATTATCTATCTCCATTCCGAATTTCTGCCAAATCCGTTCAGTGGTTTTTGCGTGAAGGAGTAACAAACATACACACACACACACACACACACACACACACACATACAAACTTTCGCCTTTATAATATTAGTGTGATTAGTGTGATGATGCCCGCAGCTTCGCCCGCGTGGATTGCTCAGATGATAGATCCCCTGCAGCTTCAGGATTGAGGAGTTGGAATTTTTTATGGAACAATGTCGCAAATTATCAATAGCTCAACCAGTAAAGGAGTGGACTGAAAACCGAAAGGTCGACGGTTCAAACCCCGCCCGTTGCATTATTGTCGTACCTACTCCTAGCACAAGCCTGACGCTTAGTTGGAGAGGAAAGGGGAATATTATTATAGCTAATATTCTTTTATAAAAAAAAAAAAATGTCGCAAAGTTCCTCTATCGATTAAAAAAAAATACGCAAATCGGTTCAGAAATCTCGGAGAGATCAGTGCATAGGTAGAAAAACACAACTCCTCCATTTTTAAAGTCGGTTAAAAAAATTGCCTATGTTACTCCTTGCTTAATCCTCTACTTGTCTGTGAAAGTCCCGTCAAAATAGGTTCAGCCATTCCGAAGATTAGCCCGTTCAAACAGTAAAGTAAGTAATGTAAAGTTTATCCAAGTAATATTATAAATGCGAAACTGTGTATGTAATCTGTCTGCTAGCTTAACACGGTCCATTTGTTAAACCTATTTTGATGAAAGGTACAAAGATAGCTTGCATCCCGGAGGCGAACAAAAGCTACTTTTGTTCCAGGAAAATGTAATAGTTCCAGCGGGAATTAAAAAAATCTGTGAGGTCTTTTAAATTGGTGTTATAATATGCTATGCAAATTATAATGACCGTATCAATTCACATTTTACAAATTATACACCGTAACCATTAAAAAAAATATAAATGTAACAAATAACGGGATAAACTGTAAAGTTATGGTTACTTAGTATTAATTAAAGTATGGATTTACGCATATTACATCCGATGTACATAACATTTTTACTGGAAAGTTCAAAAATGAAGAAGTTCGAATATGACAGTCCAGAGAGTGATTGTAGGATGATAAAAAATTAATTGACCTGGGCTGCAACGAAAATACGAAACAATACACATAATATTATGTATTGTATATTTTTTTTAAAGAAAATTTGGAAGTTCGAAAACACGTAGTATTAGACTTTAACTGAGCTAAGTTTGTTAAACGATTAGAATGGGTATCACATGACGTAGGTTGACAAATAGAATAGAATATATTTAATTTCGGAATACTTTATAAGGAGAAATCATAATATCAAAAAAATCCCGGGCACGCACCTGTATTTTTTTGGAGTTAGGTATGTGCGTTTCAAGCAATTAAATAATATCACTTGCTTTAAAGGTTAATGAAAACATCTTTTTTAACCTGCATGCCCGATAGTGCTCCATAATGTCCTCAAAGGTGTGTATAGTCTGTCCGCACTTGACCAATTTGGTGGACTATGTCTGACGGCCAAACCCTTAATCTCATTCTGAGAGCAGGCCTAGTCTCAGTAATGAGTGATGGGTTGGTGATGATGAAAAAGAATATAAAAATGGGTACGTTAAACGTAAAGTTTAAAAAAATGTAAGTTCAAAAAAAAGTTGTCAATCTCTTTTCTTTAAAAATTGTAATGAATCGTATCTAATTACTTCGATATTAATATGAATTGTAGACTTTAGAGTCACTCAAAGACCTTTCGCCACTCGACCGGTAAGTATCTATATTAGATCTTTGAAATTCAGGAAAGTTTTAGAACTTTTAGAAGATAGGTACTCAATTAAGCATGAAATTTTAGTGCTGTAATCTCCAAACAAATTAAGTAGTCAATATCTGTTAGAAGATGTCAGAACAAATCATACCTATTCAGTAGCTCGATCCCGTAAAGCCCGTATCAATCATTAATACAATCGCAATTGTTGTGATTGGCTAAAAGCTATTCTTGTTGCAAAAATGCATTGTAGCCAATAGCGAGCGAGCGTCAACCAATCAGAGGTGATTGCGATCGTGACATTGTAGCTGTCATTCTACCGTAATTGAGCTGCAGATTAATTGGATTACTAACCCCCGACCCAAAAAGAGGGATGTTATAAGTTTGACGTGTGTATCTGTGTATCTGTGTGTCTGTGTATCTGTGTATCTGTGTATCTGTGTATCTGTGTATCTGTGTATCTGTCTGTGGCATCGTAGCGCCTAAATGAATGAACCGATTTTAATTTACTTTTTTTTGTTTGAAAGGTGGCTTGACCGAGAGTGTTCTTAGCTATAATCCAAAAAAATTGGTTCAGCCGTTTAAAAGTTATCAGCTCTTTTCTAGTTTTCTTGTAGAAAAGAAGGTTAGATAACCGTTAGGTACATAATATTATGTCAATTGACGAATTTATTTGAAAATGATGTTTTGGAAAATTCAGATACTTTGGATCGTAGGCGCGGAATAGTCCAAGAAAATCGGTTCAGCTGTTTGAAAGCTATCAGCTCTTTTCTAGTTACTGTAACCTTTACTTGTCGGGGGTGTTATAAATTTTTAATTTACACTTGTTTGCATATAATGTTTATTTGTAATTCAGGTGTGAATCATGTGGGGTCTACTTGTTTTACTAGTGGTGGGTGGGGCGTGCGGCATGGAGGATCCGCCGCGTTACGTACAGGCTAGGACTGCTTTTACTCACAGCCGGTTGTACCTGCAGGAGAGTGTGTAAGTATCATCACCATCAACCCATCTTCTTTTTCTTCTTCTAGTGCCATCTCCTATCGGGGGTTGGCAGTCATTAAGGCTAGCTGGATTTTGTTCACCGCTGCTCTAAACAGTGACCTTGTACTCATATTGAACCACTGGCGAAAGTCCAACAGAACCCAATGCCTGCCCACAACTGATTACAGGTATCTCTCGAAATAAGTAGTTTAGAATAGAGATAGAGTGCACAAGGAAAGCAGCCATCAGAGAGGAAATGAAACAGCATTGCAGGAACGACCATGACCGCTATGAGTAAAACGACAAAAAGGCCAGAATGAGGAGGCCTAGCCAAGTGCGGTTTGATAGACTTTAGGAATTTATAGTATGGAGAACTCATGCAGTTTTCCTCACAAATCACGATGTTTTCTTTTGAACAGTTTGAACAATTTTTTTTTTGGCGCTTGACAACAACTCATGCTTAAAAAAGCAATGGTGAGGCCAGGTTGGAGCGCGTTTACCATAGAAGATGCCCACAGCCCATTCACTCTTGCTTTGAAGGTAATTAGGTTACGTGGCAGGAAACATGGACGCCGGACTCAATTATAGTATTGATTCTATCACATCCTCCCACAGACTTTTTTTGAAAATATTACAATAAAATTACTATACAAACCATGTCCGCGTGGAATGGTGCCAATAATATCGGCTGCATTTCCACGCTGGACAGCCAGGCTGATCTCACAGACTAAATCCTATGGATGTTTGTGTTTGTCTCTTTTCGTTTCATCGAGTTTTAAATTATCGTCATAATTACCGTAGTAATACCGTCGTACTAAAGAAGTTATAACAATTTACACTTTTCAGACCCCGCGAAAGGAAAAACATAATCGACCCAGTAGCACGCGCACACTTCGCCTTTGGCATAGTCGCTGCTGTCACAGGCTCGATAGCGCAGAACCAGAGCGCTGGTGGCTCTGATCAACACGCGCTGGCAATATTTGACAAGTGGGTGCCTCAAGCCTGGGAGAACTATAACAACGTGGCGGACAACGTCAACCAGCTGTTGGCTGAGGCGAATCTCAAAATTCAACCGGTAAAACATGCCCACTGTAATAATATATTCTAGCCTTTTAGCCCTAAACGAGCGTTAAAAAGCGTTGCGCTGACAATACAAAGTACGCGTTAAAAAAGCGTTGACGTGTAAACAGATACTTGGGAATGCATTTGTTCTATTTTGAACGCTTTTTTAACGGACGTTAAAAAAGCTCTCGTGCGCATGAGGCCTTAGGCTGCATAAATTTTACTCACGTAAGAAAGTAGTTTTGATATTTAACTTAAGACGAATTTACTGATGTAAACACTCTAATTAAGAACATTTTACCTTAGTTTTATTGTCAATAGAGAATGCCCGCGGTTTCACCCGCGTGGATTTCGTTTTTAAATCCCGTAGGAACTCTTTGATTTTTCCGGGATAAAAAGTAGCCTATGTCCTTCCTCGGGAAGTGTTCCAAGTCTGTACCTTTCATTAAAATCGGTTCAGCGGTTGGGCCGTGAAAACGTAGCAGACAGACAGACAAACAGACAGACACACTTACGCATTTATAATATTAGTATGGATAATATGGATTAATTACGTAAGCTACTTACGTGAGTAAAACTTACTGGTGTAATCTCGGCCTTATGTTAATGTAAAAGCGGCAATATCCTATGTCCGCCTCTGCGTTAAATGCAAGCTATCTTTGTACAAAATGTCGTCAAAATCGGCTAAGCGGATGGGTCGTGAAAAGGTAACAGACAAACAGACGACAACTTTCGCATTTATAATAGGTACTGGCTTGATGCCCGCGACTTCGTCCGCGTGGATTTATGTTTTTCAAAATCCCGCGGCAACTCTTTGATTTTCCGGGATAAAAGTAGCCTATGTGTTAATCCAGGGTATAATCTATCTCCATTCCAAATTTCAGCCATATCCGTCCAGTAGTTGTTGCGTGATAATATAATATTAGGAATTAGTACGGATTAGAAATGGGTACCATTTATATATTTCTGGATAATTTTCGGGCGAAGTGCGGGCCTGCAATTAAGTTTGGTATAAAATCCTTCGCTTGCTTGGGATTCAAACTTCAAAGTCAACAGTGCCAACAAAAAGAAATTTTGCTGTCTTGTGGCACAAATAATAAATTAAGCACCTAGGTAGTTACCTATTATCTATCTTTTCCAGATCACCAATTTAATGGATGTAATATGCAGCACAACTAACTCAGTAGATCAGTGTAACAGACTCGTCCAAGATAAAGTCAGCCAATCCAACGCATACATCCAACACAAAGCCAACCTTCTGTTAGCATTGGGTGGAGTATCTGATACTATTGCCAGTCATGAGCTCGAACTGAATTCTGCAGCAAAGGAATATACGGTAGTGCCATATCTATTGGAGCAGATCGAAACACAGCCTTATAAAGAATTAATTAAAGCATTAGTCAAAGCATACATTTTGCTTCGTAGAAGTATCCCCCAGGCTACCTACTAACCAGCAGATTTAGGAAGGTGTCAATATAAAATCTAATAACATAAACAACAAACAACAATAAAATAAAACGTATGAAGTATATTTTTGTTTATTTTCAACCCCTTTTTTTATTATCTAGCTTTTATTAATTAAATGGGTCCCTACGGCTTAAAATAACAACACTTTTTCATTTTAAGGGTCTTTTTTACTAAGGCACGCCCGATGCCGCCATTCAATATTTTCAGTCCTGAAAATCCGAGGTTTCCGCCAATGTGTGATTCCTCAAGAAATCCATTGATTGTGTGAAACATAAAGCTGGGTTCAGCTAGGTAGGTACTGTTCGGAGAAGTATCAGGAACTTTGTACGAATACGCAGCAAAACTTAATTCGGTTGTTCTCAAAACTTCGCTGTTCTCGCTTACCTACTCGAACATGGAATACCTATCGAGATTTCCAAAACTTTGCAACAGTTTTGGGCAATTTTTTATAGGCGTAGGTGCCGCTTAATGTTACCTATGTAGGTACGGATTCCCTGACTAGCTACAGAAGTTCTATTTCAGAAGACCATATTTCGGCTAGTAAGTATTTGATTGAAACCCACGTACACATTGCTGTGCGTGGCGTTCAGTTCCGCACGTGGTTTACGTCACGCACACAAATGCGCTTATCGGTACACTCACTACTGCAACCAATGACTGCAACGAAAGGTGAGCGGTCATCGTGACAGAACATCAGCTAAGTATAATATAATCCTACCTCAAAAGGAAAAACGGAACCCTTATAGGATCAGTTTGTTGTCTGTCTGTCTGTCCGTCCGTGCGTCGTGTCTGTCAAGAAAACCTATAGGGTACCTACTTCCCGTTGACCTACAATCATGGGCAGGTAGGCAGGTCTTATAGTACGAGTAAAGGAATAAATCCGGAAACCGTGAATTTGTGGTTGCATCATTAAAAAAAATTAAAATGTGTTTTAATTTTCAAAGTAAGATAACTATACCAAGTGGGGTATCATATGAAAGGGTTTTACCTGTACATTCTAAAACAGATTTTTATTTATTTTTATGCATAATAGTTTTTGATTTATCGCGCAAAATATGTGCGCGAATCTGACTCACACTTGGCTCGGCCGGTTTTTTCACTATAGTGATGATGTGGCCTAAGTTGGGATACGTTTGCCTTGAAGGTAGGTACATACCTACCTATTCACTCTTGTTTTAAAGATACCCGGATTTAGCAGTAAACTGATTTCGGAAGAGTATTCCAAATTCACGGTCTTGCGCCGCCTGAATCCAGCGGCTTCCTGCGACTCGTTTGATGAAGTCCGTCCACTTAGTGGGGGGTCACCAGCACCATGACACCCCAGTGATTATCGGTCCTTTGAACTATGCGCCTTGCTCATTGCCTATCCAAAAAAGGCGATTCACACCCATTGCGTATGCAGCACGTACACGTGACACATGTGAATCCGTAGACATAACTGCACGCATTACGTCTACGCGAACGTTCACGCCACGCAAGCGGTATGCCATGTCTCATACAGTTCCATACATTACAACGTAATGGTACGCGCTACGTCTACGCTTACGCAGCCTGTGTGGCCGGCGGCGCTTAAGCTACGCTCTCCGGTGCGAGGTGGCCTTTCCAGCACCATGACACCCCAGTGATTATTATCGGTCCTTCGAACTATGTGCCTTGCTCATTGCTTATATATTAATGACTACCCATGTTATAAATGCGAAAGGGTGTTTGCATGTTTGTTTGTCCTTCAATCACGTCGCACGCAGACGAAGTCGCGGGCATCAGCTAGCACCTAATTATATAAATAGGTAGGTACCTACTGTCTCGAATTTTAATTTTCCGGATTATTAAATATTTTGTTATTATAATAAATAATACATAATTATTTCATTAATTGTGGATAATCGTGTAGAATTTTAATGAATTAGTCTCATAGTAATGTCACAGAATAATATTAAAATTTTACCTTGAAATAAAATTTCTATTATGTTTCCTAAGACGTCCGAAGTCCATTTATGAAGAGTACATCGCTCCTTCCACGCCTTTTCGCTAGATGTCGTTGATTTCCGTCACGCAATCCGTGCCTCCAACGCCGCCAACAGCCGTTCTGTGAACTAACTAACACAAGCCACAACAAGCCACCATATTTCGTCATTGTTCGGTTCATAATGATTAATGATGTGTACGGTAAGATATAATAGTAGCACCAGGAAGACATCATCTGGACTTCGGACGTCTTAGGAAACATAATAGAAATTTTATTTCAAGGTAAAATTTTAATATTATGTGTTCCGTTTGACGTCCGAAGTCCATTTATGAAGAGACCTGTTTGTTATCTCCTGGTGGCTTGTGAAAAGGAAAAACGCAACAATGTGATAACTTTATGTTATGTAAATTAAAAACGTTAGTATTAGATATTTAAATAACCATATATGTAAGTAATCCTTAACCGATAACTGTTAATGGATGATAATAGTAAAATTTTCTTGATACTGGAAAATATTGAATATCTACACTACTTTATTCGCATTATTATTCGATTTCGCACTCCTAATAATTCATGATAACAGAAAACTGAAACTTGGTAGTAAAACTTTACTCGATATTGGAAAACATTGAATAAGGACTTAGATTTGAAATCTGTCTTTTTATGATAATGTATTCTTTACCACCAACTTGCTTTAGAATAATTAATAGAATAATCTTAAGCCCAAAGGAGGGCATTGTGGATTGAAAGCTATTTGATTTAGTCTGTCGCAGCTTCGGACAATAGATTCTAAACCCAACTTAGTTATGTTAAATATTAGCATAATATATAACTTAGCTAAATAATAGCTTAACTATCTGGCCTGTATGTCTCTCAAGTTAGTAAGTTAGTTGGAGATCATCTAAATTTGTTAAAAACAAATATTAAAATAAAAAGATTAATCAGGAGAAGGTCAGCTCAGATTCAAAATTATTATAAAATTATCTCCATTTATAATACCAAAAGTAGGATTCTTATATCAACTTTTTTATTTGATTCCTGTTACCTGCAAGTATGTACAGAATATCCTCGCATCCCATATAGGAAGTTTAGGTGGAATCAGTTCAGCTAAAGTCACTGCTTTTATGGTATGAATAACCGTATAAAATTTTAACATTCGAACCTGTCTCACAAATAGAAGCTATCGCTGATTTAGGTTCATAATATTATACAAGTATGGTATGGTAAGCAAGATTACTGCCAATATAATTTTGCTAAATATCTCACTATATCATTCCTTGGAAAAGGCGGTTGTCTATATGACCATATTTTAAATGAAGGCCTAGGTACGATTTGAGTGTCGATGCTATTTCGCAGGCAGCACGATAAAAGAAGCTCCATCTCGCTATAGGGCCTGGGCTATATGTCAATGTGTCCCACCCAAATAGCTGGAGTTTCCGATTTGCAGGGGGCTTGATGTCAGCTGATGATCGCCCCGTCGCTGTGTCGTATGTTAATTATTATGTATCTCTCACCTGAGTTAAGGTGATGCCAGATGCGTGGAAATAGCCTAGGCGGCGGTAAGATGAACCACGCTGACTCGTATAATATCCAACATCTGCTAGACGCTGCCAGCAGGCAGGCGTTCGAGTCGGAAAGACGAGTTCAGTTTAAAATTACTCCTTGTAGTAGATGCCACTCCGAGCCTGCGTGATTACGCCAGAGGTTGTCGGCTTCGGTATTGTACACTCCCGGAAAGGTGATGAGGGAGGAGTACAATATTGAGGCTGTCCGTCAGAGTGAATAACTTTTAAAGTCTAAAAGCCATTTTGGTCTCGTTCCGCTTCGTACTCTATATTTAAGTGGATACCACTGCTTTGACTGCAAGGCCAGTTTTGAGTTCTCGCGTATTGAAACATAATACATCTTGAGTTGTAATGGTATTTTCTCTGTCGATGACTCACTAGTATGAGTACACTAACCGTTTATATATTTATTTATCACAACGTAATCCAAAAGATACCTATTGAGGTGAACTGAGACCGTCTGAAAACAGATTCTCTAGCCACTATACAAGCTCGGCTCGCACTCTTTCAGAAAATGATGTTTAGTTTTACTAGCATGCTTCCGAACACAATTTCAGTGACTTAGAAACGTACGGCAAGCAACCTTCCCCGGTGGGTGATGAAGGTCGCAAAGTTGAGATACCCTAAAAGGCGTTGCGCCTGTTTGAGGGCCCAACTGCCGGTTTCTAAGAGAGACCACAGACTCTGACCAACTTTTGTATCCCGTCTGGGGGTAGGGACTCCTGTTGAGGTGTGTGTCCGATTTTACTCCCCAATACTCGCGGTTGAAAGCGATCTCCTTTGCGTTGTGATCGATTTCTCGACATTGAAACCTAGGCTGGTTAAGAGTGATAGCCAGTAAGGTTATGATCTTTCAAAATTTTCTTGGACTGGTGACAATATGAAGTCGTCCAAATACACCAGTAGGCGAAAGCATTTGTCGCGCAATACTTGAGCAGCCCAATTTGACATAAAGGCGAACAACTTTTGGTGCGGTCGCCAGACATAAGGATAAGAAAGTTATGTTCCAAAACCAACATACCGATTGGGTGATTTATGTTTTAGGCGCAATAATAAGCCAGACTTTTGAGCATAGAGTCGTCCGTTTAGAAACTGGCATTTGAATGGGAAAGAAAACCAAACGCATGAATATGTATCGGTTGCAATATTCTTGGGTATCAGTCCATTCAGTCAGTTTATTTAGTTACGTGACCTGGTACACATATCTATGGCGGCGCCTCCACCTGAACCAATTTTATCTCTTAAGAGAGAGAGAGAGAGAAATATCAAGGACAAGAGCGAATTAGATTTTAGACCGTAGGGCTACGCGAGCCAAATTGCACTTTATTTGCGTTGTAACGAGTCATTATTTATTGTAAGGTTAATTTTTTTAAAACCGATTTGAACTGTCAACAATAATATAAAATTATTAATTAATCCAATGAAGGTAGTTTGATAAAATCTATATTTGGCTCTTTTAACGTCCTACAATCCGTTGCTAGAAGGTTAACAAGACTGAACCCGCATGAATGCGGGTGTTTTGAAGGTTTCAGTCCAGTCTCCACCTGAGATTCGGAGCGACATCGCACCCCCTCGGCACCTGGACTGCGAACTGGACAACCAGATGTTGTGACAGCAATCCCGCTCCAATTAAAGTTTTTTTTTTTTTTTTTTAAATTAAAACTCTCTGACAACCTCCACGCATTGAACCAATGTTCCATGCGAAGGTTTTGGGAGGACATTCCAATAATTCGATAAAAATATTTAAATAATACCTGCTGTTCTGAGTGACGCCAATATTATTAAAACGTATTTGCAGAGTGAGCGTGAGTGAGAGAGTCGTCACGCTTGACCACAATAACACCCGATGGAAAGAGATGATGCGGTCCAAGATGGGACGCGTTCATATAGAAGATGCTCATTCACTCTTATTTTAAGGACACCCGAACTACAATTTGGCAGGAAATACAGATCGCGGAAAAGTATTCCAAACCTTAGCCAAGTATTTTGAACAGCGATGAAATAGACGATGTAGTTTGCAAGGCTGGTTTTAGTAGATACCGGATTTTATCAAAACCCCGAATTTGTAAGGTAATGCTGCGAAAGGACGGTACTTTGATACTCTTTCAGAAACTTTTAAAGTTGAAGGAACCAATGGAGATTGATTTAAAAGAATTCGGGCTTAGTTACGTAGTTCGTAAAAGGTGTATACTTACCTGTCATAATACTATTTGAGACAGTCGCCCGAAACAACTTTTTAGAGTAATTTTCATGATTTTTATTTTATAAAACTGTTTTCATATGGCTCCCCCTTTTCTTTCCATCAGAGAAGTCACTTTGTTGACGATAAAAGGTATTTCCTAAGATATAGATAGTATTGAAAAACTTTGGACATACCTACCCTCAATTTTTGATATTTTTCTATACAACTTACATTCAATATTTTTCTTATTGTTAAATATTGTGAAATTGTATTTCGAAGAAGAGAGTAGTTCTAAAATTCTTACGAAAGTGCTAGACACTTTAAAGGTTATTGTTTCGTCCATATAATCTGAAGAATTGAACTTATTTGACAATGCCGCACACTACGTCACATATTTTGAAACCACGAAATATTACCAATATTTTGCCTGGGGCGTAAAAAAGGGAACCCGTTAAACACTAGTAGTTGCTTCAGTAAGAAAATATGAAGCCTAGTAGGTAGTCGAATTTAGTAAATTCGGTTCGGGCATTGGTAATTTAGCACAAAATATTTCAATTTGACTCACCCCTTTGGAAGGTAACTCAAACCTTATTTTCAACTTTTACGAGGCACAATGTGCTCTGAGCTGCTACGGCGCCCTGATTGACTGCGGCGCCCCACGCAGCTGCGGTGCCTTGAGCGATGCGGCGGCTGCCGCGCTCCGAGCGGCTGCGGTGACCTGAGCCACTACGGCGTTCTTGACGACTTTTCACTTCCCACTCACACATTTCACACTTCACACACCACACGATGACGAGTTTTCTGGCCGAACTATTTTGTCGGCCTCGGACGGCACGGAAATTTCACCATTTTTAAAGATCACTACTTCTCGATGAGAGAAAGGGATCAAAAAATATATATACGATTCAATCTACGAATCGCATGCACAAATTCACTTACGTAACGGAAAAATATTTAGTAAAAAACTAAAATTTTCTACTTAAATAATCATAAAACTTTTTACTTCTATCTCAAAAGTTTTATATAAAATCTAACGACTTGCGTGGTCGAAAGACGACGCAACAATGACGAAATATGGTGGCTTGTTGTGGCTTGTGTTAGTTAGTTCACAGAACGGCTGTTGGCGGCGTTGGAGGCACGGATTGCGTGACGGAAATCAACGACATCTAGCGAAAAGGCGTGGAAGGAGCGATGTACTCTTCATAAATGGACTTCGGACGTCAAACGGAACACATAATATGATAATAATAATAGTACTATAATAATACTGGTATTGTTTACAATGTTCCGGTACAACAGGGTAGGTATAAATAACCATTTCGCCTATCTACTATTTAGAGGCCAAGTCAAGGGGTTTTTTTTTATATATTTTAATTAAACTAAGTAAGTCCTCGCTCACACCAAGCGAGTTGAATAACCTGATTGGTCTATAATTAACCTGTCCGCTCTGTTCTGCTTCAGTGGAAAGGCATCCTTACCTACTAGCGTTGATGTCATTTTGAGTACAGAAAAATGCTCCATTGCATGCATGCACATTGCACATTAAGTCTCTTGCGGCGGTGTGTGATCACCTTAACATAGTAATTGAAGTTATTTCGATTCTATCTTCTTTTTTTTTTATTCACTATAGGTAAACGCTTGACACAATCACACCTGATGGAAAGTGATGATGTGGTCTAAGATGGAACGCGTTTACCTAGAAGGTGCCTATTCACTCTTGTTTTAAAGATCTTATAAGTAATGCTTAGTGCTTACTTACCTTATTGTTTGATGAATTGAATAAAAATATAGGTGAATTAGTTGGGTAAATAAAAAATCCAATAAGTAGATCACACAATTTGATATTTAATTCTAAAGTACAGGTTACAATGAACACTTACGAAATAAACGTGTAAACAATATCAGTCTATCTTTACATAGTGCATTCAATATATTATATCTTTTCTCTATTTATAAATAACTCTTCTTTTAATCATAATTATTATGGACCTAACCTATATGATTATGGATTAATATGGTTAATCGACGCAAAATATACGAGATAGTAATCTTTATGTTAGAATTAAATTAAACAATGTTTAAGTAGATTGACACTAGCTATTATTCTATACAAAAAAAAAACCAACACTGCGTACGGACTGAAATTGACTGTTTAGTTACTTAAGGTTCATCTACATATTATATAACAATCACAAACATCTGCCAACTTAGAAACAATTGCATATGAGACGGATAAGTAAAGGCAATCGATCAAGTTTATCGTCAAGTTTACTGACTACGCAGCTCGATTGCGGTTGAATGACAGTTACAATGTCACGATCGCAATCACCTCTGATTGGTTGACGCTCGCTCACTATTGTTGCGACAACAATACCATAAAAGTCAATAACAACGATTGCGATTGTAATAATGATTGATGCAGGTTTTATGGAATCGAGCTACCGCTTAAAGTGCCCTGCAAACTTGATCGTATATTGCCAGCGTTTCCAATTTTGCCGATGTCCAAGATCTTGACCATAAAAAACTAAAGAGTGTTTTTTGTTATTTTACGTAATTCAAGGGTCGTATCAAAATTTTACCCTTATGGCGTGTGCATACACTCGTATTCGATTCATATTGACATTCGTAAAAATACTATTCGAAGTGGCTTTCATACAAAATGTCCATTTGATTCGTATTTAGACTGATCTGTATGAAGACGAATCAAATGAGTGCACACTTGTGCTTACATTTTGAAAGACGACCATTTCAAATCGTACTTATACGAACATGAATATGAATCGATGAGGACAAATACGAATGAGTGCAACCCATTTAGCTTTTTCCATTTTACTTGAACGGTAATCTGATATGCAACTCACACTTAGGGTAAATCAACACTGTGAAATTTCATCGCGTGATTTTTCTCGCAGAATTCTGTTATATTATATGGAAATTGTATGAAGAATAATAATGTTACAGTAATCCGTAAGAAAATCAAACGATATAATATCACAGTGCGTACTTCCCGTAATCTGGCATACGTGAGTGAATGTTTAATTTTCAAAAATGTAGACGCGCCCTTATTTATAATTCTGTTGAGTATTTAAAATAGGGAGAAATACAAAGTTATGCACTTTTAATAGCAAAGATTTTCATTTATATTTTTAGTACACTACACATGATTGTTGTGTACAATAGTTAGGTCCAATTCTACAAATCTTATAAACTAAATATATCGGGTAAAAGCGTCGTTCTGAGTAATACCATTGCTTGTTTTTTTATTTTATTGAATTAACGAAAAAATCAATAGCAGGTTATTTTCATAGCAGATTTTATTGTTAAGCACCTTTAAAAAGATTGCAAAAGCTAGAAAAACTTGTAATATAAGGTCCAGAATAAAAAAGTTATGCAAATAATTCGGAAAGCAAATTTAAAAAAAAAAACATTCGGTATTAATCAAAACGAGGCTCATTACACCCAATTCTGGTTATTATTATAAAAAATGACTCCGTTAGTGTTGTACACTACAATTTTGACAAAAAAGAAAAACAAAAAAAAAAACACGTATAACACACAACTTTTTTTTTTTAGTTTAAACGAAAGCGAATTGTTAATATTTGGTGTCGTCCGTACCATTCATTCTTATCTAATAGATAGAGCGTTTAAGGTTTCTGTCTGAAAGCTGATATACAAAAAAATAAAAATAGGCTGGTATCAGTTCACGACAGTTATGAAAGTTGTAACAAAACCTCGAGGCTTCACCTACACTTTCAGGTGTCAAATGTAAGCTATGAAACGACTAGGTATGTGACATGGGCCATCGTGGCAGCGTGGCAAGGACTTTTAAAATAGTCCAATATTCTCAAATCTTTGATTCACTATCACCACTCGCGCTCAAATATCTAACTAATATTTGACAGATGTCGATTAAGTATCAAACCGAGAGTTCAGTCACTCTTGTTCACTCTGCCGGTATCCACTTATATGAGAGAGCGTTTCTACTGAAGCGCAGCGGAGTGGAGTGGTGTTCTTGACTAATCCGGTTATATGACGTGATAATTTTGTCATCATCTGTACTCTATCCACTGCGAAAAGTGAGTACAGGGCCCTCTCTGTTATGTAATCCCATACAAATGACAAAGACCTCAACGGGGGTGACTCGGAATGGTTAACGCCCACTGAGTTTACCGTCTTTATCATTTGTATGGGATTACGTAACAGAGAGAGCGTTAGAGTAACTTTTGTTCGCTGATAGGGTACAACGATTGGAGTTGGTAAATGTTCGAACATGCAGGATAAAGCGATAGCTCTCATTTTCACTGAACCTTGTCCTAGGGAGGCGACTATACTATGCACTGCTACGTTTGATCGTATATATCATAAGTATCCTTAAATCAGCTTTAAACAGACAGAAAAAGAAAACACCCAAACAAACAAAAATAACCTAAATTGCACAAATCCAATTCAAACTTGTTATTTATCTAATAGGAAATGTAAAGGGTATACATTTAAACACAAATAATATATTAAGAGGGTACCTCAAAACCTTTCGCTTGACACACAAGGATTTCACGGTGGTATAGTTTTCTCTTTCACACAACCGAAGATAGAAAGAGACAGCGCAAAGTAAGAAATCAGTCGTGAGTCAAGCAAAAAAAAAAAACTTAATCGTAGTTCATAAATCGTACAACTATAATTTTACTCACCGAAAGAATTTTCAGCACTTTTTTCACTAAATAAATAAAAGAAATAAATAATACAACAAAAGAAAAGAGTCTAAACTGAATAAATACTACGTAATGTTGCCATAATTTTATAGATCATAGTTGTTTATGAGATCATAAATCATAAAGAGGCACCTCTAATATATGATTATAAAACTAAAACTATAACTAATGTTGCAAAACATTCCGACCTCTTTGCTTTTGAGCGCATCTATTGACTACAATTAATAAATGCCGATGATAGAAACTAATACATAAAATCACTATAAACCTACTATTACTACTGAAAACTTCTAAGCGGGCAAGGAAATTGGAAATGCATAGAATCGATTATCTCAGAAAATCGATTAATATCGTGCAGAATGAGACATATTTGACATTTTGTAGTTTTTTGTTATGAGGTCATCAGTATTTTTCCGCGACTATACGTTAAGTTATATTTCATCAAATTTAAGTGGTTATCAAAGAAAACATATTATCAAAATCATACACGGCTAATATGTCATAATCGAAAATTCATAGTAAATATCTAGTCAAAAGTATATTTACATAAATAAGTACACAAAATTTTAGTATAGAAGAATACTCTTACACTTGCAATATCAATCAAGATATTGTCCGTACAAAATACGTATAAAAAAGTACGGTTCACCTTTAAAATAAGGCCTAAAATCGTACTTTTGACATGACATTTGACATGTAAAGTTAAAATGGCGCGTGAGAACTCATTTTTAACATGAAAATAAGCTTAGTCTTTTCAACCGACTTAAAAAAGGTAAGGTAGGTTCTCAATTCAACTTTATGTTTTCAATATTACAAGTGTAGGAACAGCTAATAATATAAAGAAAATGTTACCAACAACGTAATTTACAAAACTACCACACCACTATGTTTACATTTATATTATTTTAATGAAATATGACGCAAAAACCAATTAGCTATTAGGTATTACTAAAAATAAAAATTAGTTAGAATTATGACTACTCTAAAAGATATCTTTTCCGAAGTTGTATATAAAGCCAAAAATATATTAATGCAAACATAGTTAGTGATAAATGTCTATGAAATAAATATACATAATGTATAATATTACATAATCAAACAAATGTACATTAATATAAAAATATGATTTAACATAATTATGTAAGTGAACATATTGGACTATATGTATCACGAACAGTATATTTTATATATGTGTATAATGTATCATATAAAATGCTGTAGGAATGATA
The DNA here is from genome assembly GCF_905333055.1 of Maniola jurtina. Taxonomy (NCBI): domain Eukaryota; kingdom Metazoa; phylum Arthropoda; class Insecta; order Lepidoptera; family Nymphalidae; genus Maniola; species Maniola jurtina. Next base: position 12,623,838 of record NC_060032.1, read on the forward strand.
AAATTATCAAGTTATCAAAGCAAAAAAGCAAATTAAGCCAGCTTGTTTCGACTTACAGCATATTATATATTTTTTTAATAAAGAAATCTTTATAACTTTTTAAAGAATAATGTATATGTACTACTCTTGATAGTTTATTTTTAAGGTCCCATTTACACTATGGCATTTGAAAGTCTTAAAAAAGCTTGTAGATTTCAAAGAGGGATATAACATGTAGCAAAAAATTAAGCAGCCATTCTGTCTGAAGTCACAAAAGAGGGCAAAAAAATAGGAGCGACAATTGTTACGTAAATAAAATTAGTTGCTAGCTGAAAAACTCTAAATAAGCGGTGGATGGCCAAATGTAAACGGGCCTTAACTAAAATATTTTTTTATCAACAAATTTCATAATATATAAACAAAAAAAAAACTATTCCCGAAGGAAATAATAAATATATCTATGAGTCCCATGATGTTATGTACACGGCAATCTCCACCAAACTAAATATACCAAATATTAGTAAGCACATGAGACTACTCGATCACGAGAAAAAAATTACCACAGTCTATATATTTTATGATGGCAACACTGAACAAATTAGAGTAATAAAGATATCACCATCTAATATTGTCATATTCACTAGTTTAGGTACACTTTTTATCTCAAAGCCGTGTAGAGACTCAAAACGCTTTTGTTCTCCTTGTGTGAAGGAGTTTTGGAGAATACGTTCCAAAATCTAAGCGTTTCGTCGCCCGCGCCTGTCACTATCGCCTCGCCGTCTGGTGATAAAGCCAGATACAGGACTCTGTACGAATGCCCCGTTAATTTTGCCACCTGGGGATAAACAAACAAAAATTTAAACTTTGTTATACAATATACTACACTCAATTTTTTTGGGGAGCAATATTGAATGAATCAAGAGAAATTACTCTTTAAGTATTTGGAATAACTTACTTGTGTAAGCGAAGGATATTTCCAAACTAGGATCTGGTTCTGTGAATAGCCATGCGTAGACACGAGCTCACTGGAGTGTTTTGACCATGCCAGGTTGCATACTTGCGATCCTGGAACCAACATAAACGCAATTTAGATACATGATCCAAATACCAAGCTGCCGCAATGGTGCTGTTTAGTGCTGGGTATGCCAGCATCAGTTGAGCTAACATACCCAGCATTAACTATGAGCTGAATTTGTCAGCACTAGTTTTATGCGGTGCTGGGTATTTTAGCACCGGGGCTCTTGTAATAGGTATATGAGCACTGATACCAGAACTTGTCCGATACTGCCATTATTACTGAGAATGTCAGCAGTAATGTTGTCTGGTGCTGAGAACGTCAACACTGGTATTATCTTGTGCTGGGTCAGTCTCGTCGACTCATCTCCTTCACGGCGGTCACGTGTGCTGAGTGTCAGCACCGGTGCTGTTTCGTGCTGGGTATGTGAGTAGTGTATCAACTCACCGGTGTCGACGCACTGCATGGGCTGCGACGTGAGCGTGTTCCAGAAGCGGATGCACCGGTCGGCCGTGCCGCCGCCCGACGCGAGCAAGCCGTGCTGGTGCGGCGACCACGCGATCGCCTTCACAGCGGCCACGTGTGCTGAGTACGTCTGCACCGGGGATGTCGAGTGCTGGAAATAAGATTCGCTTACTAACTGGTATCTCTCACTCTCTGCGTCGTATTTCCTATTGCTAAGGACCATGATCTGTCTCTATTAATCACACTAATAATACAGGGCAAGATAAAAGGCAAACGTAGACCTGGCCATAGACGAACATCCTGACTTAAGAACCTTCGCCAGTGGTTCTACACGAGTACAAGGTCACTGTTTTTAGGGCAATGGTTAACAAAATCCAGTTAGCCTTAATGATTGCCAACCTCCAATAGGGATGGCACTATAGCATAAGAAGATTGTATTTTATGGAAAACGTTGCTACACCTACAATCAAGGCAAAATTGAGTTTTATGAATTGACTGATTTGCTGGGTTATTACGTTAAAATGAAGTGTTGCAAAAAAATCAGGATAATTTAAGGATTATAGCCATTAGCCTTAGGTGACCCGCAGCTGTGGCTTTTTTCAGGTGGAATATATCGTTTCTTAGTGGATGTATGTGCATATAAACAGACAACCTACAGAAGAATTGTTAGTCTCCAGACGCATTACCAGATTGAAGTGTTTGGCACTTTCAGAACTTTTGAAAGTGAATGTTGCCAGTCGCGAACCTATTGTTTGTAGTGTGCACTAAAATTCAGAGTTTTTAAATATAGAATTCATATTCTGTCCTTTTTTAGCAATTTTAAAAGGAAGAGGATGCAGATACTCTCAATTTAGTTTAGAGAAAGACAACAGAATCGGCGCCACTATACATTAAAAACATAAAATGGGACTTTCGTGGGGATTTCAAACAAAATAGATAAAATTTATATTTATAGTTCTCACACACTTACTAGGACATATAACAAAATAGGACATTATTCGTATCACACAGAAATAAGTTCACCGCAAAGCTTATCATACACATCCGACCTGCCGCAAACCACAATCTCACGATTTTGATTACATATTATTATTTTCTACGTTTAAAAAATATCTTTTATAAATGTAAAAATTGTATAGCTTCTCAATATTTGGACTTGCCCTTGTTGACCTCTGTAAATAAAGAAAACTACAAAAAGCGACGGCCCATCCGTTTAACCGATTTTATTAAAACTTCTCACAGAGATAGCTTCAAAAAGTACACATTTTACCCCAGAAAAAGAAGAGTTGCTACGCGATTTTTGAAAACCCTAAATCCACGCAGACGAAGTCGCGATCATTATTATCTATGTTTTATAAAAGGAATTACTCTTACAATTATAAAAGAATCTATGACGACGTAAAAGACGACCTTTTGTAAACCTTAGTGGTTTTTCGCTGTGTCAAAAGCAGACTTACTAAACACTCCCTATTTTGATAATTTAAAAAAGAAAAACTTACCATAGACCACACGAAGAGTTTGTTGTCGTTGCCTCCCGACGCGAGCGACTGTCCGTCGGGCGACCACTTCAGTCCGCATACTTCCTGTCTGTGCCCTTGGAGAATTCGTGATGATTGTATGGCTGAAAACAATGGAATGGAAAATTAGCACTTTTACTATTTAAGGCATAGTTTTGCATAATAAAGATTTTTTTTCTTTATTTATATATTGGCATCTTATTGGCACCGACTCCAAAAAATGTTATTATAGAACTACATTAACTCTTGTATACATAACATATTCAGTAATATATTAAATTATTATTATTTACTTTTTAGTGTTTGTGATTATTGAAGTCGGGGTTTTTTTTAAAACAATTCAATTTTTAAACAATTTTTTATTTCACAATTCAATTTTATTTATTAGTATAGATTGTTAGTGGACCTACTTTACCAAAATATGCTATGCCTAGTTAAATACCAACTGTTATTACACTGATCCACGAGCAAGAAGTTCTGTTCTCCATCTCCGAAGATATTCATCAGATCTTTACCAAATTTATATGGGGTCCCTGGGAAGTATCCTTTCAAACAAAAAAAATAAATCCAAATCGGTCCAGGCGTCTTCGAGTAATCGGGGAACATACATTAAAAAAAACGAAGATTCCGACGAATTGAGAACCTTCTCCATTTTCGAAGTCGGTTAAAAAAATGAAATTGCTAATAATGCATTGCTAATACATCTTTTTTATAAATTTCTAGATTTTTATCAGTAGTTATTAATATTTACCTGGTGTCCTAGTATCGCGTTGCCGTATGTGCCGGTCCCGTGAGCCGGAACTTAGTATGTCGCCGTTCCAAGCCAGAGCGCCGACGCGGGCTATGTGCCCTTGTAGTTTCGTCACCTGACAACACAGATACAACATGAAAATGATATACGATGCTACAACTTATTATATTACATTAAAATAATCTACATATATTACATTCAATTTCGAAATTGAATATTTTTAAATTCTACTCATTAGGGTATTACGACTTGCCAGACTAAATTTACTAACTGGTAGGTAATAGATTTGACTTTTTAAGGGGCATGAGACGGGCTTGCCCGCGAAATTCAAATTTAATTTGGTTTTTCGCAATTTGTAAACTAATACGACAACGATACGACGATAACATGGTATTTTAATTGCGACAATAGCAGTATCATCCTCACAGGTTTATATAAAAATCTTTACTTTGAAGGGTCCAGTTTAAGAAATTAATTTTAGTATCGACTAATTTGTGAGAATAGTCGAAACTAGAATTAATTTATTGTAATATTTATTGTAATAGTATTGGCGTCCTAAGAGCATCTCAATCAAAACTATTTAACTAAAATAGGTATAGCGTATAACTGAGGAGGCTCCTGCGGTAGTGGAGCTGTGCGAGAGTCATCACACCCGTCCCGCACCGCTCCTCTACCGTAGAAACCTACTCAGTTACATTGCCCGGCAAACAACTTGAGCATTGACGCGATTGGCTGACGAATAGCGGGTGCACACGATTGGTTGATCAGTCGGCGCGGGTGCACGCGATTGGTTGATACATCGACTTTCGCTTCCCGGATTCGCCAACTTACTCCCACTATAACTCTTCAAGTTCAAGTTATGACTAAAGTACTACACTACTACACTATATGCGTTACGCCTATAGTAAATGTAGTTTTCTCACCTCTTTGTTAACAGCGACGTCCCATACGCTGATGTGTCCCTTCTGAGTCCCGACAGCTACTAGATGACCCCGCTCGCTCCACGCTACAGATGTCACCGCGTTCCCTTCTGATGATAGGTCACATAGCCGTGTCACCTGAAACAATGGAATAATATTTCGCCTTATTTATTTAATTACAGACTTAATGCAAAGTGAACCTTTTAGACTAAACTTTGTAGACCAAAGCACTAGATAAAAACTTTATATTTTAGATAATAGTCATTATTGAAAGAAAAATCCTACAATATCAAAACTATCACACTAATATTATAAAGGCGAAAGTTTGTATGTGTGTGTGTGTGTGTGTGTGTGTGTATGTTTGTTACTCCTTCACGCAAAAACTACTGGACGGATTTGGCTGAAATTTGGAATGGAGATAGATAATATCCTAGATTAGCACATAGGCTACTTTTTATCCCGGAAAATCGAAGAGTTCCCACGGGATTTCAAAAAATCTAAATACGCGCGGGCGAAGTCGCGGGCATCGGCTAGTTTAAAATAAATTGGTATAGGTGGTAGTTATTGTAGTGTACGTAGGTAGGGTTATATTATATTTGATTTTTTATAGTAGAACCTCCTCAAGCTCTCTCCAAGTCCGCCTCTCTTGTGCGTTCCGCATCCATAGCAGAAAGAATATTGTAACATGTATGAGAAATATTTTGTATTAATTAAGAAAATATTCTTGATATACAGTTTATTAAAATCTGAAAATTTATACAAGACGCTAAATAAATCAACATAGCAATCTTTCGGGTGTCACTTTAACTTCGCTTACCGTTTGTTTTAATTAAATGCTTTTCATGTAAGTACTTACATCTTAAATGACAGAACAATCAAACAAGGACAGGCTCAAATAAATAATTAATTGACAGATTCTGAACAGAAAAGCGCCAGAAAGGGTTTTATAAGAGATGATAGATAGGTAGCAGTCAAGCGATAATTGCCATCATCGTCATCACGATCAACCCAACGTCGGCCCACTACTGAGAACAGGTCTCCTCTCAGAATAAGAACCGTCGGACGGACGGACGGACGGACAGACAGACAGTCAGACAGAAAGACGGCCGGACAGACAGACAGACAGACAGACAGACAGAAAGTCAACAAAGTGATGTTATAAGGGTTTCCTTTTTTCTTTTGAGGTACGGAACTCTAAAGATTACGTATATAAAAATATTATTATTTATTAAACCAAGTACTCGTAGGTACATCGTGTCCGGTAGCAAGGATTTGTGGGCGCGACGTGCACTGCGGGGGTAGACTAGTTCCAGATCGGCTTAGTACATGGGCGAATGACCTGCATTTAATAATACCTGCGCGCCCTGATAACAGTGACTTGCAGAGTTGCGCTTGCGACTAAAATCTAGACACGCGAACGCTAAAAAACAACTAGTTCTAGCTTAGGTACATAATTAGTTTGTGTACATACGTCTATCGTCTACATACAAGTACAACCTACCTATCACATCACACTAATATTATAAAGGCGAAAGTTTGTATGTGTGTCAAATTTGGAACGGAGATAGATAATATCCTGGATTAGCACATAGGCTACTTTTTATCCCGGAAAATCAAAGAGTTCCCACGGGATTTCGAAAAACCTAAATCCACGCGGACGAAGTCGCGGGCGTCAGCTAGTTCGTAATAAGTAAAAAATATACCTTTTTATACGACGAGAAATTAGCTCTTATACCTATTATGGAGTAGGTCCATACAATCGAGTATGTCATTTAGGTACGTAATTCAAAACATGGTGACCACGTGGTTTAAAAACCGGCCAAGTGCGAGTCGGACTCGCACACGAAGGGTAGCGTACCATCGTATAAGAAATAACACTTTTATTTTTTTTGTGATGTAACCATGATTCATGGTTTTCGGATTTTTTCTTCACATGTGCTATAAGACATTGCTACCTGCCAAACATAATTTTAGGTCAATGGGACGTATCTTTCGACGATACCTAATGATTCGTTAATTTTGACAAAAAACCAGCAGTTTTCAGAATAAAAAAATAATAAACGAAAGTAGTGATTCAGTGCGGACCATTCGCGGCAGCATTTTGAAGAATTTCCGAAAAATTACTATCACATGAGTAACCCGACAACTTGTTATTATGAAGTTATACTAACTAACCAATGCCCGCGACTTCATCCGCGTGGATTTAGGTTTTCAAAATCCCGTGGGAATACTTTGATTTGCCGGGATGAAAATAGCCTATACCACTCTCTTGGTCCTTAACTATATCCAATATCCATGCAAAAAGAACCGGCCAAGTGTGAGTCAGACTCGCGCACCGAGGGTTCCGTACTCGAGTATTTTTTCCGAAATTTTGCACAATAAATCAACAAGTGTAAATTAAAAATTTATAACACCCCCGACGATCCAAAGTATTTGAGTTTTCCAAAACATCATTTTCAAATAAATAATTATGTATTTAGGCAACGTCCATCTTGACAGCTTGACATTTGTCTATTGACATAATATTATGAACCTAACGGTTATCTAACCTTCTTTTCTACAAGAAAACTAGAAAAGAGCTGATAACTCTTAAACGGCTGAACCAATTTTTTTAGATTATAGCTAAGAACACTCTCGATCAAGCCACCTTTCAAACAAAAAAAACTAAATTAAAATCGGTTCATTCGTTTAGGCGCTACGATGCCACAGACAGATACACAGATACACAGATACACAGATACACACGTCAAACTTATAACACCCCTCTTTTTGGTTCGGGGGTTAAAAACATGCATAAAAATAAATAAAAATATGTTTTAGAATGTGCAGATAAAGTCCTTTCATATGATAGATACCCCATTTGGTATAGTTACTTATCTTACTTTGAAAATTGAAACACATTTTAATTTTTTTTTAATGATGTAACTACAAATTCACGGTTTTCAGATTTATTCCTTTACTTGTGCAATAAGACCTACCGATCTGCCAAATTTCATAATTCTAGGTCAACGGGAAGTACCCTATAGGTTTTCTTGACTGACACGACGAACGGATGGACAGACAGACAACAAAGTGATCCTAAAATCACGCCGATCACGCCTGATAAAGGACAAACCAACAAACAAACACACTATCGCATTTATAATATTAGGCTGATATTCTAAAGTTTAGGTAAAAGTTATAATATTAACAATAGTACTGTTATATTAACGAGTATCCGGGACGAAATAATTAAACACAAAATCGCAGACAAATCCATAAGGATCAAATTGATCGTTTATTGCAGCGCGATTATTCAATTAAAAGTTTTATTTACAACGCTAATTCAAGTCTCCGTACCGGTTTTAGATTAAAAGGGCAAAAAGTGTCTAATACATCTATAGTATGCAGTGTTGCAACTATGTACGCTGTACAAGTTATAGAGTGTTAAGAATCCATACTTAATATTATAAATGCGAGAGTGTGTCTGTCTATCTGTCTGTCTGCTACCTTTTCACGGTCCAACAGTGTAACTGATTCTGACGAAAGGTACAGAGTTAGCTTATATCCTCGGGGCGGACATAGGCTACTTTTTATCCCGGAGAATCACGGGATTCCTTAAGACCCATCCATTTAACCGATTTGTATGAAAGGTACCAAAGTAGCTTGCGTCCCTGTAATAGACATGAGCAACTTTTTATCCCAGTAAATCAAACAGTTCCCACGGGATCTATAAAAATCTAAATCCCGCGGACGGAGTCGGGGGCATCCTCTAGTTCAATATAAAAATGGAGAAGACGGGCTATTACACAATATTACTAGTGGTAAAAGAAAAGTCAGGCAGACGCTCACTTTCTTCATTTCTCGCAGGGAAGAAGTGTAATAATTTGTTAGCATTGAGACATGCTTGAGACCATTGATTTACATGCAGGTCTAGGCAGTCTCCACGAACGTGTTATTCTAGATCAACACAAAGATTAATTTGAAGACTAGGTATAAATCATTAAAAACATCATTCGTTCGATGTCTATAAATCATGGTAATAATTTCTTCGCTAAGTATCTGGTCAGTCTTGATTAAATCCATAGAGTGAACTCAGGCTTGACCGATTTATATTTATAAGATAGCGCGTCATCTGTCTCTATAGACGTCCCGATGCACCAAACTAGACGAATTTTATTGCCTTCGTATTGACGAAGCGACTGGTTTATCAATTTAATAATTTCACGTCAGTTTTATGTCGCATAAAGATAATACATGGAGGTTTTTCGACGTAGATTCCGTCGGCCCATTAGCTCAGTTGGTTAGAGCGTCGTGCTAATAACGCGAAGGTCGCGGGTTCGATCCCCTCATGGGCCAATGACTTTTTGCGAATTGCATGTTATTATATTTTTTATTTAGTTATGTACGAATAAAATATAATTTGCATTGGAAGGTCTCTTGTTTTGCATAAATACGTGTAATATGATAGACATTAGGTGTTTTTCGATATTTCGCTTCGTTTTTTCGTTCGATTTCCTGTCTGCGCTTATAAAAATATGTATCGCGAGTTGGGGTTCTTTATTTTACGTAAATAGAACCCTGTATTTAATTTTACTCCATTCTCTCTACAAGTATTAGAGAGAGCATGACAACTTAATGGACTCGTGAGACGATTGAACAGACAAAATTTTGAGTTTTGGAACCTATGTAGGACTGTTAAGTATTATTACAGGATCTGATTTAGTTACACAATTTTACAACTAAGTTTACTAAGCCTGATTTCAATATTCAATCTATCTGTAATCTGTCGATAAGTTACTTGTTGCTCACTACAATGTTGTTTTTTCTCAAAAATTGTACGGTTTTTTGACAAATAATAATGTTCCTGTATAATGCCTACAAAATGAGATAGATCTAACTCGCCATTTTAACTTTATGTGTCAACTGTCATGTCAAAATTACGATTTCAATCTTTTTTTTTTTATAAAAAGAATATTAGCCATGCTAATCATGACTAATACTCCCCTTTCCCCTCCAATTAAGCGTAAAGCTTGTGCCAGGAGTGGATACAACAATAGTGCAACGGGCGGGGGTTGAACCGCCAACCTTTCGGATTTCAGTCCGCTTCTCAACCGTTGAGCTATCGAGGCTTTGAGGCTATTTTAAAGGTGAACCGTACTTTTGACATGACAGTTGACACTTAGAGTTAAAATGGCGAGTGAGTTCTCATTTTGTACGGACTATAATAATGATAAATAATAATTAATTCATCGACAGGTTAAAAAAAGCCAAAATATTCCATATGATATAATTTAAATGAATCCATGAAATGATTTAACTTAAACAGTATAAAGCTTACAAAATATCTACGGGACCACTCTCACAGATGTGCCACAGATATGTGTAAAATATGTATCATTTAATAAATGTCTCATTAATAAGTCGTAAAACTAACACTGTAACTAGAAATTCTCGCGTGTCTAAGATTATATCAGCATCGCATTGTTTAGATAACTCCACGGGATCAATAAATCCCGCATTTTCTATACTATCTGGTTTCTAGAATCTAGTCTTAAGTTAGTTCATGAAAATAAACTCGGTATTTTATATGAATATGCTACCTCAATATTTTGTGAGCGTAAGCATGTTATGCAACGCGATTCCATTTGAATTTAGTTCAAATGGAACTAAATTCAAGTGTCATCGATTTAGTTCAATTTTAACCGATTAATACAATTTCATCTTGTACCCAGAGTGAAGAAGGATTTGGGTTAGTCAGTTAGCACTTCACATTCTCTTTCAATAGTTAAAAAAAAATGAGTACGTTTAATGAGGTTTACAACTGACACCAATATTTTGGCAAATCTGCAATGCTGGCAGCATTTTCAGTCAGGTGCAATTTTTATAACCCAGCTTCCCTTGGATGAAAATTTTAAACATTCTTTAAGAATATCCTATAGGAGTTCTTTGATTTTCCGGTATTAAAAGTAGCCTATGTCCATCCCCGGGATGTAAGCTAACTCTGTACTTTTCATCAAAATCGGTTAAACTGTTGGGCCGTGAAAAGGTATCAGACAGACAGACAGAAACACTTTTGCATCTATAATATTAAGTATTGCTATGGATTTATACATACTTGGCTGGTACATGCGCTCCACAAGTAGACACAGCTTCCCAGACCCACGCTGAGTACATTCTGTGCGGACCAGTCTACCAGGTTGAGGTAGAAATCGTCTTGCAACTCGGGTGCGTCTAACACCTATAAAATAAACGGTGTTTTAAAGCTAAATTGAGGGTAAATAGAAACGAGATTGAGGGTAGTTAAAAATTGCTTTAAAAAACAAACAAGTTTTCACAGACACATTATTCTTCTTCTGTTTCTTAATTCAAAAACCTATCGCAAACCAAAATCAAAAGTTGTATCAGTTATTTTAGTGTAGGTAAGTACGCTTGCATAGAATTTGTACTGGACCAAGTTATCTGCGATTTATCTTTGTCGATTTTATAGCACGTTAGTCGTCAGTTAAAAGTAGATCCCCAATGGACGTAAATATTTTCTTGTACAGAGATATTTCCTCATTTACTATAGATAGAACCAGAATCGATTTCTTCATAACATGTCGTGTGTCTCTACTCTTAGCTCTTGCTATGATATTTAAAAAAATTGAAACTAAGGCTTTCTGTGTTGGGCAAATGTTTCTTTTGAGCAGAGAAAATGCAACTTTCCATTGAATTTCCAAAGGGTTTCTACTGTTCACGGAGCGTGTAAGTAATATTATTTGTACCTTAAAGGGAATCCTTGAAATCTTTCGTGTAGCTTTGCGCGGTGACCGCAAAAGCTTTTGTGACTTCGCTGACACTGGTGAAAGACTGTACGGCGAAGGGTCTATATTCTCCTGAAACAATGAAAAATTTACATTAAAACACACTCAAGTTAAACGTTTAAAAAAATTTTGTGTCTCTAAAGAAACTCATAAAACGTGTGAAAAATATAAAAGAAGTTTAAAATTTTCAAATGGTACATATAATGATGTTTAGTTTATGGTCGTAAAGTGCACTAAAATAAGTGAACGCAATAAAAAACCTGAATCAAATAAACGTGACAGAGCAAAGACCTAATGTTCAATTATAAAGTCGAATGACGAGCCAGGTACGAAAAAATCGTAGCATGCATCTTTCGTTGAGACTTCAGAGACATTTATTAGGTAGACCTATAGAAATAAATATATTTGTGTAAAAAAAATTAACTTGTTTGAGTGCTTAAAACGCTTTTTTATTTTATTTATAGACTAGCGCTTCAATCATGCCGGCAGCAAGTGATGATGCAGCCTAAGATGCCTACTTACTCTTGACTTGAAGGTACCCATATTAAAAGTGGAAAGGAAAACTGATGTCGGAAGAGCGTTCCATATCCTTACACAAGAAGTTCGTTCCAGGCTTACAAAACAAGTCAAGTAGTCGTAACTTATAAATGGTTATTTGTAATTCAATCAACACTTGACAACTTGAGAAACAATAAAATGATTGGACACGAAAATAAATTAAATTTAATCGAATACTTTAACTACTTAACGAATCTTAAACGCGCGGGTCAATAAAAAACAAACTAAACTTTATTACTGATATAAAAAAGTTTGGTTACAGGTATCTCTTGATATTCTCATTATAGACACAGAGGAAACTCATCAAGATACGATGACCAAAATAATACACTTAAGATTTCTGTCTAAATTAAGTTCACAACTACTATCGAACAATGTAAGATACACAACGAAGATTGGACAACGGATTGTGATTACGGTGAACAAAAAAGGTAAAGAGGAAGCACGTTCATAGTGTTAGGAGACGGCGAAAGATTTATGAATGACGATGTTCTCATTAGGGGCTGGGGTATTGAAAAAGACAAATGTCCAGGTTACAAAACAGAAAACCCTGATGGAGCAAAAACTATAGACAAATTGATAGGACTAATTAAAACGCTGTAGTAGTGGTAAAAATGTTGGAAGGCATCTACAAAAAACATAAGTCTGCAAAATCTTCATCGAAGTTACAAAATATCTGCGCGAGAAATTTAATAAAACTAACACAAATCAGCATATCTATTTTCGAAAATAAACTAGTAGTCGATTGTTTTAAGTTTTTAACTCGAAATTGTGTAGGTTGATTGTGAAAATCTAGAGGCCAAATCGGGTAATTGTCTAGAAAACTTCTGAAGCGTAACGCTCAGTCCTTGAAAGGTTCGGCTACCCGTATTCTTTTGTATGAATCGCAGTAAAAAACAACTGAAAAAATTACAACGTAACAAAACTAACTCCGTACATTTGATAGCGTCTCGATTTGTCAGCGATTTTTTCACACACGCTTTCAATTCATCATCGCACTACTTAAACTCTTTGATTGGTCTTATTATATCCAAGAGAATAATAGTATATACATTAGACGTAGAGCTGCTACCGCTACATTGCTCTAAATTTTTTTATGTACCATCCAAGATATACAGGCACTAAAAAAACCCATTAAATGGATGTAATGTCTGCAATTATTATCTTACCATAACGTTGTAACGCGAATTTTAGCACTGAGAGACATCGTAGGAACTTCTTAGTAATTTACTGCAAAAAGTGCACATTTCGCGTAAACTCACGGCCATAATCACGGCCATGAACCCGGTTTATTGCGGTCTATATGAGTAACAAATCTTCATAAAGCATCGCAAATTTCGTGGGATGAAATGTAGGATGCTAATACGACGAGCATGAACTTTAAAGTGAAGGTTTATTTTACAGATATTAAACGAAATAGAATAAAATATGAACAGTGTGGGTGAAGATATGGTGCCCGGTGAGACTAAGGAAAACCCACTCAGTGTTTATACAATTCTGCATGAAAAGGACAAGACGTCTTGCCAGCTTTGGACTGACATTATTGCGATTCAAATGGAAATATAACTGTGTTGTGACACCCACTTCAAACAAAAACATAAGACGCTGGCACATAAACATGAGCGTTAAGCGCACTCACAATAAATATTGTTGATAAAAAAAGGGATTTACACGTAATACTACAAGATATCGAGCCCATAACCGTTATAGGGAATTTAGGTTATTCCATCATTTCCAATAAAGAAACACGTGGATTGTACGTTGAAACCGATCCACCACGTGAACATTAAACACCTATGAATGAAGTAACGGGGCTGCTGAAATAAGATTGAAAGTGCATTGTGTGCATGATGATTAATTCACAACTGCCACTTAAGGAGATATTGACTTAGTAAACGCCCCGCCCCCGTGTGGTCGTCGACACAGTGGCCTTGGTATGTGGTCGAAAACGAATGCATATTATTATATTACGTAAGCCGAAAATTGCCTGCAGGAAATTGCAACTGGTTTTAAAAATGCGCAAGCAGGTCCGTCAGCTGAGATTCTCGTGGATAACAGATTCAGAGATGTGACTTAGGCAGATAACGTGTTCAGTCATTTTGCTTATTACTAAAAGATGTGTGCAATTATGTACATCTCTCGCTCATCCTATAATGAGGCGTAAACTAAATCAGTAATTGGGCACGGTGATTTAACGAAATCCGATGATGTATGAGAACATTAGACTTAACCCGAGGAAGCTGCAATAGGTATTATAAAATATCATTATTATTACAGAATATAAGTAGCGCATGACTAAATCGGATTTAAAGAGTAACTGCCAATGCTAAAAAGATTTGACCTCTTCAATAATTTGCTTCCTAATGCTATTTTGATTAGACGAATTATGTTTTTGCATAATGTCGGAACAACATTACCGTCGATATGCTTGAAGCAATTTTACGTCACGTCATGATGTAATAAAACATAAATAGAATATTTACCTACCACTAACATCGTGTTTTGCAATCATCACCATTTTATGAAGTGTTTATCCTAGTGAAAAATGAACTAGACTCAAAGTCCTGTAATGATGGTTGGTACAAAATAAGATGGGTCAAGATGGTGTAAGGTTGGTACAAGAGAAGATTTAAACATAGAAAGGTCGAAGTGGCGTGACAGTAGTGATCATTCCATAGACTAGCATTCATGAGGAATGTATAGATCCGCAATTGCCCATTTCCTCCACTGACAATTGCCCTATTCAATGAGAATAGACAAAAAGCGCCGCACAATAGATCGCAAAACGATATGAATCATACAATGGGTATCGACCTAATGGACGTCTACTATATCAGCCGGAAAGCTACCGAATAAACGTAAAAGGAATGTATAAATGTGGAGTATTTTAATGACGACCAAATAAGCTTATTTTTCAAGTTCAACAAAATTGTAAATCCCATAGAAAAAGCAATTTAAATAAATTAAGAATCACAGAATGCAGTGCACGAATTACACTAATGGCATGACAGCCTTGAGAAAAAAGTAAAAGAAAAATTTCAATAAAACGCAAACCACAATGATGTAAGATGAATGAGCAATCAGTATTCAAGTTTATTAACCTCAGACAGCAGACGCATAAAAAGCTAGAAATCTAGCATGTAGTGACTAGATCTTAGATAACAGATTGATTGGTACTATAATAAATGGCAGATTTTGTGACCTGTGCATATCCGTAAACAGGTCACGTTAGATACGCATATAAAATAAGCCACTCTAAAGATCTTCGGTCCGCTTTCAGATAACCAAAAGAGAATACAAATTTACACGGAACTAATTTAAATATAAAACATTTAGGCTTTGTCTGTACATAGCGAAAAATTACAAAAACGCAGTTATAATATGCTAATATGGAGTACAGAAGTAATTACAGCTAATAAACCCCAAAAAATGAAAAAGAAAATGTAGGAGTGTCTGCGGTGTAAGTCAAAAGTCTCGCGCTAATTTGAATTTGGTGTCGTAAATTTAACTCAATATGCTGATTCAATTGACTTTACAGTGTCAACAAACGTAACCCTATGGGGCCTCGATCGCAAAAGCCTTTGCAAACAAGGAGTTGTGGACATAGTAAAAAAATTAAGGCCAAGCAGATGCCTCTTGCGAAATTCCCCCGCGTACCGGTAGGTGTTTATTTTGTAAACAAACCACTGAGTGAACACGAATGAGCACTTCTGACTCTTAATGCTGATGACACAGGAGCTACGCTTATAATAATAATTAAAACATAGTATTGGATTGATGCAGTAAAACCACTTGTAAGAACACTCTATATTAATGATTTATTTCAAAAGTTGCGATATACCATGACACAAAGCAATGCATGTGGGTGTTAAAGGCAACAGTCGAGAATAACGATTAGGATTCAATTTTTAATTTCTTTTTTTTAATATCCAAATAACAATAGAGGTAAACGAACACCTCGTCTGATACCTGTAATACCAAAGGCCAATCCTAGGTTCAGATCGAACATAATACCTAACGAACAACTAATAAAGGATTCCATTGTTGAGATACGTGTTCCCGCGGTGCGGTGTCAGTCAACGACTCTGTCGTATTAGGAAACTACAACATTTCACGTATCAGATAACACATAGGACATATGCATGGTGATTAGTGACTTGTAAATGTCAATCAGTGGACTTTCAATCATTGTTATAATTAAAAAAATCATAAAGAGGCACTTACCTATACGTCTGTAAATGACATCCAACAATCAAGGCCACGAGTGTGCCTGATACAAACACCGGTGGGCATTCGGCAAAAAATACGATTCGATATAATTAACGAGAAATGTCGACCGAGACGTCTTAGAAATTAGAAGCAGCAACCTATACAATGAATCCAAACGTGACTAGGCTCTAATACAGGGACAATCTTAGACATGATCTAGATTGTAAGAACACAACGGCAGCCTGCCAACTATTCTCCAAAACAACTACAAAGAAATCGATTTCATGCAGCCAGATAAAAAATAAAAATAAAAAAATGCATCTATCGAATCTTACATAGCAAAAGTTACTATTCATCCCCTGACAATGACCGCGAGTCTAGACCAAACCTTGTACGAGATCCTGCTCGGTGAGCTGTCTTTGCCGAGAAATGTAATGGTAAACATTTTGAGCCATTTGATTAGCAAATAAACCTGTCGTAATTGTATATCATTTGGAATAGTTTTTATTGCACGTTTTAAGGCTTCGAGCCTGTAATGTGCTTAAAGATTTTACTATAATTGCTACTCTTAAACTTATCAACTTTTCAATAAGTTAATAACTCCAGAGAGTAGTTATAACATTTTTTATAACTCTATCATTACTCGCAATTCACGTGAGTAACAGCACTTAGTCGCGGTTTAGTTTTGCGAAAACAATAAATTATAAAACCAATTTCTCTAGGAATTATTATTCCTCTCCCGAAGGATGCGGAACGATCAATTAACCATAGCGTGAACCGATTGAATATTCGACCGATTAGATTTTTATACTTCAGGGTTTCGAAAATTAGCATTAAATCCCAATTTGGGCCACAACTACTTTTTGCACCAATGCAAAAATACGTCACGCTGTACACTTCGTGCGTTCAAAATTTTAATCGCCAGATACGTTTCGAATTTTACTGATGATAATAAATAAAAAAAAGTTAGCAGTCACTGTAACACAAACGGACCAATGAACCCCAGGATCTCAGGCATCATTGAAATGCGCAAGCGCAAAATTTGTAAATTGCAAATCGTCTAGACTTTTATCCGTTCAAGGTCTTAAAGCAAAAAGCATTAGATAAACCGCAACAAGACGATTCGTCGCGCCTGCATGTTACTTATGATGGAAAGCTTGATCCGTGAGTGGCTCTCACATTGCAAGCGCTATCAAAACAGGCGCAAGCAGCCAAGCTATTTTAAGCTGAAATGCTTACTAAAACAAATTATACATTTAATTTAATAAATCAATAATTTCTTAAATAAATATTACTTAGAGTTCATTTAAAGGTACGAACGAGTACATATCCAAAAATTTGGCTGTTAAAGCTATTTTTCAAAATTCTCTACACTAGCTCTTAATTTTCAACGCTACAAAAAATATTTCTGCAATCTTGATTTATTTTACAAGACTACCTACAGAGAATAAGAGACAATAATTTTAAAAATATAATTCGAATGCTCTATCTTGTTAAATTAGAGGTGCTTTACCCCACCAACATGGCAGGTGGAGAACGATATAAAAAAATTGGCACGTGTTCTCTACCTAATAGGTTTTTTGTGCATGTGCTACCAAAATTACGCTTTTATGCAAAAAAACCTTAGGTATTTTCCTATGTAAATCGCTTGAATATTAGTTTTTAGTGAAATATGATGGTATATAAGCAAATAATTTTAAGCTTTCAAGACACGGGTGTTAAAACGTTTTTGTTATGTAAATGAGTAATTGTAAATAAATGCAATAATAAAAGATGGCAAGCACGTATTATTAATCAATAATGTTCGAAAGACCTAACACAAAAGCTATATACGAGTATAAATACAGAATGAAGTAACAGAAATTTGAAGGTACGAAAATGTGTGATAACAATATATTATCAAAAAATACTTCGGTGGCCAAAAAATTTGTATTTATTCAAAGCACCGATGTGGATTTATATGGAGACGCATTAGGAATTGAGTCACTGTCAATGCATTCTTATGACAAAAGCCGAAATTGGTATTCAACGGTCAATGCATGTGTAATCAAGTGGGTGGGACCATAGCACAAATCTAGAATGTCATGAATTTTGATGGTCCCGATCATCCGATGGCATTTCACCGGAATTTTTAATGCATGCCGCCTAAAATGTTTGCCTAGACAGGCCATCACGGATAAATAATAATCATTCGTCTACGTAGGACCAGTGATATGTCATGCGGTCAAAGACCACATATATGCGAAATCTATGATGTCCTGTAATGTATTCATCAAAGTGATTTAAAAGTTTCCTAAATTGATAATTCCGGGAATGGATTTTTTGCTAACAATCGCTTTGCAATACAGAGCATTTGAGCGTTCAGCAAATTCAAAGGGTTTCAATTAACAAATAGATGGTAAAGCGATTATACATTAGCCGACCTCTCGACCTCAGTAACGAAGATATACTCCAGTTTTTTGGCAAGTTTTTGCGTACAACCTGTTGACAGCGGGTTCACATAATGTACATCGTGAGGGTCGTGAATACCAATCAATGCTCTGACAAGACTCTAATGCACATAAATGGGGGTATGCAAAAAAATCTAACAAACATCCAACTTTGGTTGGATAAAATTTATTTATGACTTTTTTGTCGTCATCGAAGTCTAGCTATCGATGATTCTGGCATAGCAACAATTTTGAAATGCGATAGGCATTTTGACATGTTGCAATCACCGGTGGCAAGTTCTAAGTTTGGTTATTTTTTTGTTATAATTAATAGATTTTGTGAATTCAATGAAGCTAATGATGTCAAATCTAGCATCTAGACATGATCCAATTTAAGATAGTTTTTAATTTGGTCCAACCGTAGATTTGCTTAGGAGAAGTCAGATGTTTCTTCAATTGAACCAGACAGTTTAGTAATCGAAGTGATAGACTATCAAGGTGTCAAAGTTTTCTCTCTGTCGATATAAAGTTTTATCAAGGTGTCAAAGTTTTCTCTCTGTCGATATAAAGTTTAAGTTACAAAACATAATAACAAAAGTTGTGGGCTTGCTTATGTATGAAAAAAACTGGCAGAGCAGTCGTGACCAACACATTACACATGCATCCGACCGAGCTCCGTATTGAAAAAAAACACATCGACACCCAAATGACATGCAAAAGTTAATATTCTAAGCGTTTGACCGTAAAATTTTAATAAATTATTATTTTAGGTCGTTGTCACCACTGGGGTGATGTCAGTCGGACAGACAAATGACGGGACAGAAATTTTGCGCTGGTAAAAAACAATGGCATTGTATTGGGCGTAATGGCCGGTGAAAAAAGATGCACAAGTAATAAATTAGGAGGTTCGATTAAAACATCGCCTTAGAGACTAATGTAACTTTGCATTACGTAAGTCAAAATTTGATGAATAAAAAATTAATTTGACTGGGAAGGACGTAGACAGTGACGACATAGACCACCACTTTGCTTAACTCAAAGAACATAGAGCGGGGTGATTCGCTAAGGGCTAATTCGCACGAGAGCTTTTTTAACGTCCGTCGAAAAAGCGTTCAAAAGCATTCCCAAGTATCTGTTCATACGTCAACGCTTTTTTATCGCGCACTTTGTATTGTCAATGCAACGCCGGGTTTTAACGCAACGCTTTTTTAACGCTCGTGCGAATAAGGGCTAACTCTTAGCTAAATGTAAGCCATGAGTCATACTCATTTGACATTGGTTGGTTCTACAATTTTCTACTTTGCACTGAGCGATATAAAAGTCAAGTCAGCGATACAAAATTCATTTCATAGCAAACCTCCAATGGATTAAAAATAAATGACAAATGTGCTTGGTGCCTTTTATCCAGTGATGATCACTGAGTTAGCGAATTATCCCACAGATCAACAGAACAAGCAAATAAAGGATATGATTATGATTCGAAATTTCAAAAACAGTTTAAACGTGTTTTTGTTTTCGTCTCCTGATAACTTGCGCAAGATGATTTTTGAAAAACCGACCCAGATTTGCAAAACACAAAAAATCTGAATTTACACAAACCTATGTACCTACAGATTTTTCGTTTCCGTTTTCATCTCCTGTAAGGTAAGTAATAAAAATAATTTACTCTATATACCCAGTACGTACCTACGCGAATGTAGTTTTTCAAGCGTCGCGGTATGCGAATTTGCATTTCGTACGAGTGTAATTTGTATAAAACCGTGCAAAAAACCTTAGAATATGGTTTTTGTTGGTACAGTCATTGTCACGGACACGCTAAATGGCTGCGTTGCGATAATTGAGACACAAAGGTATTTTTGCAAGTCGACACTTTATTTCTTCTTTACGGACCGACACGTTTACTTATGTTTGCTTAACACTAAAAATATGATGCTCCTATGTTTATTCGAGTTGTGTACCTACTTTTTTCAACTTACGTCAACAAAATGAATATTCATTTCGGGTTTTTTGCATGTAGCTATCTTGTATTGATTATGTTAAAATCATTTGGCTGGTTATTATTATTAGTCTTTGCGATTTGTGTACTAAGACAGAAGATTTATTGTGAGTAAATGAAGCGTAACTATGCTGGTTACGAACAAATTGACTAGCCAGGACTTTAACCTTTGGCGTCCTCTAAGGTGAGATCTATAAAGAGCTTCGAGAGTTTGCTCAGACTTAAGAGCTGTTAAAACGAGACAGCGTTATATCGATGGCATAAATCTGTCTACTTTTAACTGAAACTTAAGTCTGAGCAAAGTCAAAGTACGCTCTACAGATCTCAATCTACGATAAGGCAGTACGTAACGACTAATGACGAATGTCCGCCTCCCTGGATTCCGGACCCAGCACTAAAATTATCATTATCCATACTAAAATATGATAAATGCGAAGTGTGTCTGTCTGTCTGCTACCTTTTCACGGCCCAACAGTTTAACCGATTCTGACGTTTGGTACAGGGTTAGCTTATATCCCGGGGACGGACGTAGGCTACTTTTTATCCTGGAAAATCAAAGAGTTCCCACGGGATTCCCATGTTTGTTTGTTGTTGTTCCCATGTTTGTTGATTTGTATGTTTGGTACCGAAGTAGCTTGCGTCCTTGTAATTGACATAGGTAACTTTTTATCCCGGAAAATCAAACAGTTCCCACGGGATCTATAAAAACCTAAATACACGCGGACGAAGTCGCGGGCATCCTCTAGTTTTATTGCAAAAGTGATCATTATTTGTTATTGAATAGCTTTAAAATAAACCGTGTCTTAACTAACTAACTTAACTAAATCTTACCCGAACGTTAAAACTAGTTATAAAACGATTACGATTATTCGTAATCGGCGATTGATCTTAACCGTCGCTTATCCTTGCAATTATTTAACAATTATCTAACAGAAATATCTTTTGGGCTTGTTTTCGTTTGCATTTTCTTGTCATAATTTTTATGAACGTGTTTTAGATAGTGACCCTCCGAAACGCGAATTTGTTCGTTTATTGGACCTCTCGACCCGAGCTCGACTCTCGTTTTTGAATAAAATAAAATTTTGAATTCAATAACTCGAATGCACATTTTTGTTAACCTCAAAACATTTAATATTTAATGATTTATAGAAATGATTAAGTACTAATTAAGAGGGCTCTCTCCGTCACTCGTTTCATACAATCGTAGTTCCAATTTCATTTGAATATTAAGCAACCAAAGTCCATGAAATTTTGCAGACATATTCTAGAAACTAATTTCTATGTCTGTGGTTTTCCAGATTTCTGTTAAAATATTCGGTTTCAAAGTTACGCGGTCTTAAAATATTTCATACAAATCTTTGAGCCCCTGTAATTTTAAAACTACATATTTTTAGAAAAATCTAAAACACCACAGACACCGATATTAATTTCTAGAATATGTCTCCAAAATTTCATGGACTTTGGTTGCTTAATATTCAAATGAAATGATGTGCTCTCACGTTAGACTACTTAATGAATCATAATTAACCTTTCATTAGGCTAGAACTAAATCGTAATTTCAGAAAAGTATCACTGATAGTACTTTATTATTTAAATCTTTTGATCTAAGAAATCATCACGCGAGATGGCAGTTAAGCGCATCATACAGTATCAATAAAAAAAATTAGCCCAATGTAGAAAAAATGCCTTCCCAGAACATTCGCGAATGTTATACAGTACATAAAAATTTTCACACGCCATCTTGTTTTCCGTTTTATACCTAGTTAGACACAAATTTCTCACGGACTGCGAATTTATTTCGTTCAGCCTGGAAGCGTTTCCTACAAAATCATTTTTATACCTACAATCTACATCCTTTGTAAACGTGTTTGTATTTTATTTTTATGGCTCTTATCCATACTCCTTTAAGCACTAATAATATTACAATAAATGCGAAAGTGTGCCTGTTTGTCTATTTGTTTATCTGTCTGT
Source organism: Maniola jurtina (assembly GCF_905333055.1). NCBI lineage: Eukaryota > Metazoa > Arthropoda > Insecta > Lepidoptera > Nymphalidae > Maniola > Maniola jurtina. The sequence continues at coordinate 12,646,433 of NC_060032.1, forward strand.
TTGTCGTCTTTTCACAATCAACCGCTGAATGACTGAAATTTGGCATAGAGACAGCTTGCAACCTGGATATGGACATAGCATGCTTCTTATCAAGGGAAAGTAAAAAAAATAAGGAAATTAATGTCTTTCTAGCGCGCCCCTGAAAAATAAAAATTACACACGGAAATTTTCCGAAACGAGCAGACTCTCAGTTTAATAGAATAAGGAGGAGTCATGACCGCGGATAAAAGCAGCAATTATATAAAAATAAATCTATAATACCAGACCCAAATAATTACAGGCCAATTTCAATTTTGCCAACACTGAGCAAGATATTTGAGAAAATCATGCTCAACCAACTGCTTCAGCATTTCAATTTTAATAAGCTACTCCATTCTGAACAGTATGGCTTCACTAAAGGTCGATCAACAACCGACGCGGCCGCAATGCTGTTAAAGCATATATTCAATGCGTGGGAGGGGTCACAGAATGCCATTGGTATTTTCTGTGATTTATCCAAGGCATTTGATTGCGTTGAGCACGAGACTCTTTTAGTTAAATTGAGCCACTATGGAATCAAAGACACTGCGCTTGGTCTCATTGCGTCCTATCTTAGTGATCGTATTCAAACAGTATGTGTGAATGATGTGAAGTCATCCGGATCAGCCTCACTAATGGGTGTTCCTCAAGGCTCTATTCTAGGTCCTTTCATGTTCTTAGTATACATAAACGATTTACCATATGTAGTCCAAAATATTTGCGATATCGTACTATTTGCTGACGATACGTCTTTGATTTTTAAAGTCGATAGAAATAAGGACAATTTTGACGATATAAATGGTGCCATATCTCAGGTAACTCACTGGTTTACTGTAAATAATCTACTTTTAAATGCAAAAAAAACTAAGTGTATTGAATTCGCACTGCCCAATACCAAGAACACAAGTAACATTAATTTAAGGATAAATAATGATATTTTGAAAATAGAAGAGACTACTACATTTTTGGGGATAACCTTAGATGCGAAGCTGCAATGGGGCACCCATATATCAACTCTTGCTGGCAAACTAAGCTCTGCTGCTTACGCGGTTAGAAAGATTCGACAATTAACTGACGTGGAGACCGCAAAGATAGTATATTTTGCTTATTTTCATAGTATTATGTCTTATGGAATTTTAATATGGGGTAGAGCGGCAGATATTGGGAGAATTTTTGTATTACAAAAAAGGGCAATACGCGCAATTTATAACTTAAAACCACGCGATTCACTTCGAGAAAAATTTAAGGAAATAGGTATCCTTACCGTAGCCTCTCAATATATTTACAACAACATAATTTTTGTAAGACAAAATATTCTTAGTTACAAGAGGGTTGGCGATCTACACAACAGGCTGACTAGACACCGTAACAGGCTTGCGACTCCTACGCTCCGTCTCAGGAAGGTCCAAAAGTCATTTGTGGGAATGGGTATAATCTTCTATAACAAAATTCCTCAGTCAATTTTGGACTTGCCTTTACACAGGTTCAAAAAATCTATTAAAAATATGCTCTTGAGAAAAGCATATTATACTATCGAAGATTATGTAAATGATAAAAAAGCGTGGATTTGAACTTCGATTCGCTCCAGCAATGCGCAGGACTTCAATTGCTTTTATACATGGCATAATATTGTATATCAAATCTTTGAAAAGAGCAACCGCCGAGTTTCTTGCTGGTTCTTCTCGGTAGGAAAGGCATTCCGAACCAGTGGTAGATGCTTTTGACGATTCGAAAGAACTTGTAAAAGTCTAATTGAATAAAAACATTTTGAATTTGAATTTGAATTTGAATTTATAATAACGTGGTTGCGTGGCATGCAGGGAAACTTCTCTTAATCGACGCAGACAAAGCTCCGAGCAAAGGCTAATTACTATATAGATAGCTAGTACAAAATAAGGTTGTTTTAAACCAGAGGCGTCTATGCCTAACGAGCTACCGTCGCACATTTGCATAAATAATTACGAGACAAAAGAATAAATTATAAAGCCTCCATTACTTCGCTACCAAGAGGCGAGCTTCTGTAGCATTTAGTGATACACGCTTTTATTATATTGTATACTTAATACACATACTACATAAGAAAAGAGTGACATTCGATAATTGGATTGTCTTTACAAAAGAGACCGACGCATTCATGCAATTCCTAAACAATACATACTTTGTATCGGCACGTAAAAGCGGGTGTTGAATATCATCTTTCACGAAACCCCGAGAGTAATTTTTAGTACGTATTACAGAAATCAAAAATGTAAAGATGATTATTATTATCGGCAATGTGACTTTAACCACGTTGTAACCAGATGATATAAGATTGCTTTTGTTTATTTATATTAAATAAATTAATATTGATTTTCAATAAACAAAAGATTACCCCACCCGTAATAATAACATTATTAAAAGACACACACACTACACACATGTAGAAAGAAATGTAATAATAAATGATTAACACATAATATGGTAAGGAACCTCAAATAAAATTGATCAACTCTAACATGACCTACTAAATTTAGAATCGTACCACATAAAAGGGTTTCGAAATAAGGCCAAAAAATAATTTCCTAAACACATCTCCGAAAAGCCAATAATTTCTGTCCCCTGGGTTTCTGATGGTTGTTATTAACATTTACGATGTTGGATACCCATACGCCATGGAGACACTAAAAGTTTCAAATTACACTAACAATACCAAACCAATGGGCATAAATTCAAAATTGTCATCATGCCAAACATAGAAATGCATCACTTATAAAGTTCCGAATATACCGGGGTTAAATTCCGCATAAGAATTCGGCTTAAAAATTGGCTTCCCTCAGAGTTTTTTCAAATTCCATTTGTCGCGAATCTTCTACGATTATTACACTACTCTTCACTACACTATTCTTCTACTTTCATTTACAGTATCTTGATATCCTTACGTCGTCATGCAAACATGCCATTACCTAACTGTACATTCTGTAATAAGAATTTACTACTAAATTGTCTTAACATGACGTACCTGACGCCCCCTTATTTTTCAGGCGATTGTTGTTATCACAACATACCCAAAGTTGAATGTGCCAAATGCAAAGCAAAAGAGGACACGAATGCTATAAAGATTATAGCTTAGAGACTTCACGATTTTAAGTAGACTGCTCGAAATATTAAGTCGGACGAGCCCTCATACGACCCTACAATAAAATCGGCTAAGCATGGTATAATGCGAGGTTTATTTTTAAAATTCACAAGATACTGTCACTACGAGATCCGATCCACATTAGATATCTAACTTTACGACATAATGGCCCATTTGAATACATTGGCACTTTTAATTCGAAACCACCATCAACGGGTTAAATGCTGAGGTCAAGTGTAATTCAATAATCTGAATCTGAAAATTTCCGGGTCAAACGGTAATTTCAATATCACCAAGATAATATGAGTAGGTATTATGACCAAATTTAAAATTTTGTCAGTCGTAAAAACGATGATTTTCTATACAAACAATATCGATGCAATTTTAGATTTTGCAGAGGCGTTTTATTGCGAGTGCAAATCAAAGGATACAGGAAAATAAAAAGGATTGCATTCGAACAACGGTCGCCCATTATTCTTTTCTAAATAACTCGTCAAGTTACAAAGAAAAAAAAAATGAAAATATATCAACATGATGCGTTCATAAATATCCCCGTGACATCAAAGCATCGGATCTTTGGCATTCATCCACCTAACGAAATTTATCGTCGGCACTTCATGATCTGCATAAAAGCATAAATCAAAAAGTCAACACAAAAAATATAACATTTCGCAGGTCTAACATAAAAACGTGCAAATTACTAATTACCTTTTATTCTTCAATTAGGATTTATTGATCGCAAATAAAATTCTTGATGCAATTAGGCAGGTCCATATTTGCAGATTTTTTGTTGATAATACCTTTTAGACTGAACATACTAATTTGATGTGCAATTATATTGATTGAACAGGACAAAAAGTTTTTACAAGCAACGTTTATTGTATTTGACTAGTGGCACGTATTGCCTAAATCAAAATTTGTGGTATGTTCTTTAGTGAGCATAATATTTATACATAGAATCTTGCTACATTTAACTAGGTATGGGTACTAATAAATATTGAATCTTACATGCTCACGCATCTAGATTCCAGACGGAATGTTCAATGTTGAATTATCAACCTGCGATATCTCAATCTATACTAATATTGTAAATGTGAGAGTGTATCTGTCTATTTGTCGGTTTGTCTATCAGTCTGTTTGCTTTGCACGGCACATCCAAGAGACGAACATAGGCTGCTTTTTACCCCGAAATATCAAAGAGAACCCACGGGACTTTAAATAACCTAAATCCACATGACGACACGTCATGGGCAGCATGTCTATTCTACTATAAAATTATGTTACTTTGTAGGTTTATGTGGGAGTGCGCACATCACTAAAAAACTCTAAGAAACGACTGAGACAAAACTGAAACATTCATAACTCAAAAGCAAATTGATTAGAATACTATTTCAATTCAATTCTAATAAAAATCGGAATACTGAGTCAAAGCCTAATTTAACGCAGCCGAAACCGAAGACAAAAATTAATATCTTGAATATTTATTTTTCTCTTTTCTTTTGAACAGATGGATTGTGAATAATAAGACACATTGTAGCCTATCAGATGCGTTAGAGGGTAGTAATAAAAGTGAAAAGTCGGATTCTCTTAAATCACAAAGCCAATTAAATGCAAACTTTTAAGACAGGTTATAAAGTACGCAATTTAATCGCCAGCCATAACTTTTACAATTTAAATCCAAACATTCTAAGTATAAATACGAATGTGATCGGCTTACCTGAACCCGGGAGGATTCCAGATTTCGTGGGAAAAAGGTCTTTCGTGTGTAACTCGATTTCATGTAAAACCTAATCTTTGATGTTAAAATATCCTTCTGCATCAGAGTATTTAATTTATACAATGCATACTATAATTACAATAATTACTAATTAAGTGCGGTATTCAAATATTCAAAGCTATAAAAAAGAACTTTTTTTTATGTGAATCGTGTAAATGTAAAGGACAGAAATGTTTTATCAAAACTTAGTTAATATGCTGAATCACATCGTGGGGGAAAGATCTTATACATAAAGACACAGAAACATACAGAAAAGTAGGATTGTAATTTTCTCTATTAAAATAGACTGAACAGAGAAAAACACAGAAGAAAGACGTTCAAAGCAACCAATAAAACTAATAAGCCTGGACTTACCTCAGCGCTATGTATCGGTGCTCGAAACCTAAAAACAGGCGGAGAGTATGCCAAAGCAGCTCTCGCGGCTGATGCTAACTGCACAGCGCCTAGCGCAGCTCTGTTGCCCTCCGCACAGTTTGTAGGAGGGCCTCTGAGTTCTTCAATCTGAGCGCCGAGGAGTTCATTACGCAGGAGACAACCGTATGCCAGGTGGTCTCGACCCCCTCCCGCGCCGTCATTGCTTCCGTCGCTTCGTGGTTTCTTTGCTGGTTGGTTTTCTGTGCCACGTCGAATAGCTGCAAAGAATAGAGCAAGATTAAAGTTTACAGTCCTTTGGCCTTCTACTAAACTAAGTAGGATAGAAAGTGTTTTCGTCACACAATTTACTTGTAGATAAACAGTCTCAGGAATCCTTTTTTGGTTTCAAGTTGCACGGAGCAAACTTAAAAGGCCTATTGGGCGAACAAATCTATACCTATGTAGATTATCTAGTGTTATAGATGTCTGAAGATTATCTTCATAAGCTAGTAAAAAACAATCCCTGCTCTTCTCATACATGTAGAATCATCTATTTTTGCGCTGTGATAGCATATATTAGTTAACAAACACTTATATTGAAAAAATTCAAGATATATTATATCCGAAAATTATGTCACGAAATGCTGTCGAAGTTTGGACCTCAGTTCAGAACAGATCGGCAACTTTAGTCAAAGAGGTACTGGAAATACTACCGTAACCTCAATTAATGCTACGAATTTCGCCTTATTACGAAGTAATTTTATTTAAAAACCTTCGTAAAAAATAAAGCAGGTAGTATTTGCAATCGGCAATACTGTTTCATGTGTTTTTGACAACTGTTCTCCACGATATCTCGTACGCTGTGGCAACGTTCGTTTTGTCCTTTGTATAAAAAGTGCCGCTGTATAAGGCATTTTAATTTGAAGACACTAAAATTTCAAGACTTTTATCCCGTATGTATTTAAGAATTTACATAGCGGGGCATAATTTCTTTAGGTGAATAAATTTTTGCGTTGAACTTTAATTTGGACATACTTAATGTCACTCAGTTTTTGATTCAACATAATATAAGGACAAGAGATTTTCGTCAACTGCATTTTTACTTAAAATATCAAACTATAGAGCTATTCTATCGCGTTAATCTATGTTTATTAGAAGTATCTATGTGGCCACAGATTTTTTCGTGCATTACATTTACATAACATAATTTTCTAGATATTATAATATTCTAGATGGAAACTTATCTCCCGTGCTAAAAATAGGCATAATCTTGTCTATAAAATTCCAACTTTTGAACTTGTTTAGACACATGACTAATAAATAATTTAATTATTATTTGGTGTAGAGGCAAATGATCTACAAACTGGTATAGGCACGCGCCGGTTGCATAATATACGTATATTTCGTTCGAGTCATTTTGAATTAATTAATTAAATGTGAGGTTTTTCTACCTATACGACACCTGTAAAGTCACAAAAATCAAATATTTTAGATATATTTTATTTATTTAAAATGAACATGTCTACATTAAAATAAATTTATTAATAGAAAGCTTTAGTTTTTAAATAAATTAATTTTGACTAAAGAATATCTATAGTGAGTATTTCAATTAGAAACACTACCCCCACAAAATCAGGTACTCACAAGCATAGGAGAAGCTAAACATCGTAATATTATGTCTGCTGGAACTCAGAAACACCTTTTAAAACTGTTTAAAGATTGGATCTATCTTTTATGTGAGAACCCTACTCCCCATTTAACACTTTTTTCACCACACACGTCATGGTAAACCTCTAAATGACAGATATTTATCTGACGCGGAGGTAACTAAGCCGTAAATAGCTATGCGCACGCGCTGATTAGTCGTGTCCTGTCAGAACCATATGGGCACGCTCGTGCTGACGGGTGATTCACGACCAAAAAGATTCCAAATATTTAGACATTTCAACGCCTATCTGAAATATTGGTTTTGACGCAAGGTTTTTGGCTTTAAGTTTGCAGTAGATAAAAATTAAGATACATACAAAAATGATTTCAGAAAACTCATTTGAACATCTTCGGTACCTGTTAGGTATATGTAGTACAATACAATAAACACAATAAATACAAGAAGTTGAGACAAGACAAGTAAAGTTAATACAAGTGTAAATTAAAAATTTATAACACCCCCGACGATCCAAAGTATTTGAGTTTTCCAAAACATCATTTTCAAATAAATAATTATGTATTTAGGCAACGTCCATCTTGACAGCTTGACATTTGTCTATTGACATAATATTAAGAACCTAACGGTTATCTAACCTTCTTTTCTACAAGAAAACTAGAAAAGAGCTGATAACTCTTAAACGGCTGAACCAATTTTTTTAGATTATAGCTAAGAACACTCTCGATCAAGCCACCTTTCAAACAAAAAAAACTAAATTAAAATCGGTTCATTCGTTTAGGCGCTACGATGCCACAGACAGATACACAGATACACAGATACACAGATACACAGACACACAGATACACAGATACACACGTCAAACTTATAACACCCCTCTTTTTGGGTCGGGGGTTAAAAATAGAAGTCCTCATAAGGTTTACAAAACCTATAATACACTGACTTAGTAAACTGCTTAGAAGGCTCATATATTTTTGTTTAGCGGTTTTAGTTAGTTTCATCTAAATAACAATATTGAAACAGATATTACCAATTCAGAAACAGCGATAAATACACATGATAACAGAGCCAATGGTCAATGTCACTTGAAACTTACACATTAATACATATTTTCATGAAAATTGTAGATTGGGATAACAAAAAAATAAATTGTGTTACAAATTGTAATAGACATCAAAACAGATGCCAAAAATGCAGATTAACCGTTATTTCACCTAATAACCAGCCAAATGACCATTAATCATTCTCTCGAAACTGAAAATTTACTAATTGCATATATAGGTATTTTAAATCCGCCAAACTAACGCATGGGCTATTTCTCAACGATCCGGGGGACGTTACCAAAATATTCTTTTTTTCCTGTAGAGAGAACTCCTTGGCTATTACTGAGTAAGTGATTCACTGGTGCGAATAATGTGCATCGATGATTCACTTAAAGAATCAGAATTGACAGTAGATTTAGGTTTTGAAGAAGCCGTTTGGATTTAATCAAAAGGTAAATCTATAGAAGAACAAAATATCAAATAATAGATAAAAGTATTGACATTGACACGCCTTAAATTGAGATTTTACAACATTTTTACGTCGCATCCCAGTCTGAATATTATATATTTGTCAATAATTGATTATTTATTATTATTTCAAGCGTAGATCGAGATGTTTATAAAAAGATTTCAAGCATCCAATGTTTGAAATAATCAATCATCAATATTTATAAAAACTTTCAAGAGTAAAATCTTCGATAGTGAGAAATAGATAGACGATAATTTCTTTAAAACAATACTATAGTTTAAAGAGAGCAGAAGACAAACGCATTATAAACAGCAGTGACAGAGATTACCAATCATTGAAGTGGTTCAATAAGAAATATTTTGAACTCTACAAATACCAAGACGAACAAATTAAGATACATAATGTAGATGCCCTCACAATAATGAGAGAGCTACTTATACAGTCATTGAATTGACTGACCCTAACGAACAAAATTACTGCCCTGATTTATGTACCACTAGAGGGTGAAGACGTTTCGTGACTTCATCCTTTAACTAGAAACTAAACTAGATTGGTTTCTACTAAGACTAAACATTGAAACAATTTTCAACCCAAAGACTTGGGCCAAAGACAATGTGTTCTTTTATATATTTTCCAATTTCCCAATGTGTAGAAGACTTTTTTGTAACTAATATAATTTTTTTTCTTTCTCTTGTCCAAGCAGCACCTGCAATCAGTCCTTGGACTGTAAATAAATTTGGGGCTCTTAAGTTTTCGCAACTAATAAAAATAAAAAATGGCTAAAGGAATAGTCACATAGAACAATATGTGAACTTGGATGAATTATATGTGAAGGATAAAATCGTGGTTAATAAATAAGCAGTCGATAGTTTATCGATGATAAATAAATCGTGTACCTACGTATTTGTATCTTAAATACTAATAGCACGACTATAATTTCTTGGAAGTTTCAATAAGTAAACCACAATTTTCCGAGTATTTACTTGTAATTTATTTTCTATACGCGCTAATTACGTTATTCATTGCCTCCACAAGAGTTTCTTCATAAGGTAGGTAGTAAAAGATTTTCACAAGGTGCCAACGACTGCTAGAGAAATTTTCGATAGGTGCTATGTACGTGTGTTAAATAAAATACTTCACTTTTCTTGTGATTAGGTAATAACATTTTAATGCATATTAACAAGTAAATTACGTTCTTATTAAGTAGATTCACCCCTATCAAGTAATCAATGCAAATATATCAACAAATCAAGCGCAATTTTATCTTACATAATATTTTTGTCAATTCTACCTCTATAGTACAAGTTAGGTATCTACTACAAAAGGAAACAAACTTAAATAATCGTGACATTTATTTTAATAGCAACAAAACGTCAATTTACATTATTAACAAACGGATATTCATATATTGTCCCAAATTTATTAGTCCACGTATCTATAATTATTGTCATTTCCCATGTACATAGGTTCAACGCTCTAAGACCGGACGTCAGAACTTCGGAAATGCGAATCGAAATTGCATTTCAATTCTAAACCACGTGACAAGTGGAAGCCTCTATCAAAAAGCTAATATAAAAGTACGAGCACACAATTTCCTTCCTGAGCGCCGCCCATACAAGGCGCTCAGACGTTACACTTTGTACGTATTTGGAGAGGTACGTGACAAACCAACAGATATAATTAATTCGGACCAACGCCAAATACGTCGAGGTCCTAGTGGATGGTATAATGTGCTGAAAGGTGATAGGAATAAAGATTAGAATGGCGAAATACGGGAAAAGGCTAATTGTCTAAATCTAATCGCCTTTCGCAAGGCCTCCACCTACAGTGCTTCCCACATCCAATTTAGTCGCGAATTGGTCCAAATTTCGATACCTACTGCAAAGGATGGAAGGATAAACAATTTATTTAACAAACCCAATAATACAAACATAGCCTCGTGATTGTTGTGTACCTGTGATTGTATTTCCCTAAATGATTATCCTGCTATTAAAATGAATTAAAACATTCTAACCACAATATTGCAGGATATTTTAAATACGGTCAAACTTTTCTTAACAGCGGTATATAATGCAGAGTCACAGAATCTTTTTCCCTTCTCATTCCAACACTAGACGGATAAATTCTCTCACATATACTAAAACTACAGTTACATCAAAGATATATGAGAAGATGCGTCCTAAATATCATGACAACCACAATCTTATTTCCGCTTGGGTGCTCAAGAACAACGAAAGAAAAGATGGTGTTCTAGCAAACCTATCCAAAACATATTATAATGTAGATAACGGGTACATATCACGATTATTATCTATATGTCGTTAAATCACGAAATAAACTTAAAACTATCCAAAACAATTTAACTCTTCATAAAAAAAGAATATTGAAAACCTATTGTCAAAAGATAAGCAATAAAAGCAATTAATTGTAGAACAACTGAACGGAAAAATAAAACAAAGACCACGACTATCTCTTCATGAGTAACTTTATACATAAACACAATGAAGCTATAAACGCATCCATGAATCAGTGAACACGTAAGCCAGAAAGAAAACAAGGGACCCAAAGCGTTTTCAAAATGGATAGATAACCAGAAAAAAGCGTAAAACAGGTCTAATGATAACACTACTCGTATCTCTTGAAAAGCATTGAAAGTGTGTCACAACACTCTAGACCTTATCATCGCATTTTTGTAGCAGGTGAAAAAACTGATGTCACTACAATAGGTAGCGACGTCGTCAATATATCAGTTACTTGGTTACTATGACACGAATCGGTATAATTATATTCTTGGTAACATTACCTTGCGTCATTGAATAAATTAACGTGCATTACAACCACATAAAGGACAAGACATTTGAAGAAGTTAGAATCAGCTGAGACACTACTTTTAACCTATAAATAAGTCAAAAAATGACAAAAAAATCATGATATGGAAAATCATCATAATTTTACTGTGACAGATTTTTTTTTCCATCTTCTTAGCTACTATAAAGTTAGTAATCAGCCAGCCGTGTCTGGATGTTTGAAAGTATTGATGTTAAACATTGCTGAGCGGACTAAATTAAAGTTTTTACTTCTAAAAAGGCTGCCTATCAGAAAGGATATTTTATGCATAATTGTTTTTAAGGTCAACTTTACGAAGGCGAAGCAAGTCAACTAGTACTTAAATAAAACGAGACAAAGCAGCACTATTGTTAAAATTACGTACTAAAATAGAAAAATGTAACCTTAAGTAAGAAATTAATTCAAAACTCACAAAGTGATATTGAAAAACTTAGTTCATGCACGCAAAAGCTAGTAAGAAATACTCTTAACTAGAAGAAATAAATGTACAGAGAGACGAGGAATGGATATACACGGAAATAATCATTGCCAATTGGTAAATGATCCTGCACTGCCTGTAGCCAACATAGTTGCAAGTTGCAACCATGAGTTAGCTAAGTGCATTGAATAGTAAACCAGTAACCACAGGCTTAGAAAATGTGAGACCGTCCTTACTACACAAATCAGTTATTACTTACACCGCTGCTTACAACTGACACTAATGCACTATGATTACGTAAAATATGTGTTGTAGGGCTACACTTATTATAATAAATCTGTCAACATTATAATTTATTATACCATACATTTTGCTTAGCAAATGTCTGTAATCACTTTTTAAATAATTGTATCTACCATTATTTTAACCACTCTGAGTTACAAATACAAATACAAAAATATTTATTTCGGTAAAAAACAAGTTTACATATAACATAGAAATTAAATAAGAAGTTAAATAGTAATATCAACGGTACGGTAAAACGCAATGTTTATTATTTCTACTTAGACTGGAGATACGATAATAATATTACCATAATAAAGTAATTTGGTTTACTTATATGCTTTACCTATCCAATCACAAATATGGAAATGACATTATCTCACTTAACTTAAATCTTACATATGAATCAACGATACATTATGTTTGGAATACAAGAAAGTCTCTAATCAATAAATAATAATAATTTATTAATGCTATACTTAACGACTTTACTTGAAGGGCTCTTTGAACTTTGTTTAATATAAATAAGATAAGTAAGAGACAAAGCACACACGATACTTTTTAGATCGGCAAACATGCGACTGTATCGTAAGCCCGTTTGCTTTTTTGAGAGTTATTGCGTCATTCAAAATGCTCGTTTCAGCAGGTTTCAGCATTTGCTTTAATTTTGCGTTGCATTTTCACTGAGTTTCTTGCTTGTTCTTCTCGGTAGATGCATTTTGAACCAGTGGTAGATTCATTTGACGATTCGAAAGTACTGACTAGTAAAAGTTATTTGAATAAAAAGCTTTCTATTTGCACTTGTTGTTTTTGAGTGTGGTGTCAAAATGATAGATGTTCGGTTTCATTGTTTGATATATCTACAACAGTCGATAAATTACTTTGCGACATTGTTACTTGCCGCAAAAAAAAATTACACACAAGTTTTGACGAATAATAAAATAGATTACTAATAGATTCAATTTACGGACATAAATCACTGCAAGTTGCAACTGAAGTTCAAATGCTTGTCAACTGTTAAGTTAAACCGCAGTTAATAAGCGATCAACACGCTGATCGCCGATCCTTAAAGTATCGTGTGTGTGGAGACCTTAATTGGTTCATTCGCCCCGCTCCTGGATATTGGCGGATGCAAATGGCGAGGCATGTTTACTTTAAGTGGCTCCGAGATTAGGGACGTCTGTCACAGCTCACAGGAAGGGAACCTAACTAATTAAAAATACAAATAAAAGATCCATTTGAGAAAGAAATTAAGGGAAAAGCGGTACCAGCAAGAATTCTGCGTTCCGCTACAACGCCTTGTGGAAACCGATTAGGGAATCGATCATTGAACTCTCCACCCGAGATAAGATGAGCCCTTTCTTTGCATCGTACTCCTCATTGCTGAGGATCGTGATTTTCCAGCACCCATATTATAAATGCGAAAGTGCGTTTGATTGTTGATTTGTTCTTCAATCACGTCGCAACGGAGCAACGGCGCAACGTGATTTTTTGCATGGGATATAGTTAAAGATCTGGAGAGTGGTACTGGGGTACTTTTTATCCCGGAAAATCAAAGAGATATTTAAAAACTTAATTCCACGTGCACGAAGTCGCTGGCATCAGCTGATTATTCATATAGTGGTAGGAATTTTCTTGGGATAATAATCCCAGATCCTTTAACATTACGATGAAGCTACGATTATAAAAATTAAGCAGTACTATAAGTATAAGTATATCTCATATACATTCTTTGCTTCCATATACTTAGCCGCAACACCCTTTCCAAGTTAGCGCAGTATCATCCTAGACTGCACTCTCATTTGGTCTAGCACTAAAAAGCATTTCGTAAAAGACTGAAATTAAAAAGAGACATACCTATCTACTGATTTCAAGTTTGGACGAAATGAAAATGTGAAGAAAAAAATTATCTGTCCCAGGTCTTATCGCTACATAGTAATCCTACCTGTTAGGCACTCGATTACGCGACCTAGATTCTAAATTACATACGCCTCTACACCACTATAGGTACAGAACGTTCAATAAAGGACTTATAACGGTACCTAACAGTGCAACGCAGACGATTCTAGCAATTGATTGAACCCTAGAAATGCAACGGGTAAAATTGATTCTTCTCATTCCTGTGCACTGCCAGCATGTTCACCAAATCATTGTACCTATGTTTTTAACCCCCAACCCAAAAAGAGGGGTGTTATAAGTTTGACGTGTGTATCTGTCTGTGGCATCGTAGCTCCTAAACTAATGAACCGATTTTAATTTAGTTTTTTTGTTTAAAGGTTGGCTTGATCGAGAGTGTTCTATAATCCAAGAAATTCGGTTCAGGCGTTTGAAAGTTATCAGCTCTTTTCTAGTTACTACTGTAACCTTCACTTGTAGGGGGTGTTATAATTTTTTAATTTACTTTCATGATTATAACATCACCAAATCTATGAATTATATATAATTCTGGTATTTCGTGTAATATTTTCCGTTGTTAATAGTCGTTTTCGATTTATATTGGCTCCATTTGCGGATTTCCGTATTTTTTCTCTAATTTATCTATTACTTTTAAAATTCCTGGCTCTTTATCAATATTTTTTTAAATAAAAAATAAATTATAGTAACTTGTCGGTACTGTATTAAAATTTGTAACAAAACATTATGTTTAAGTTTTAACTAAGGACCAAAAGCAATTCACTACATAAGTACGTACGTCGTAGATGAAGCCTTTCTCTAAAGGCTAGTTTCTAAGTATAAGCGCCTATGTACTTGTTATCTATCTGGAAATTCTCGTTCGAGAGCCTGCACTTTCTCGAACTCTATTATCGATAATGTCTTCCCAGTTCACAATCCACTGTTGTGGTGGCCATCTTTATACTAGCGATAAAACTAATCGCACACTACAACATACGCCGAATGTAACGCATTTTCGGTACTGTAAATTCAGGGCGTCATTAATATAAAGGCACGTTTCCAGAGTAAGTACTGTTACAAAATATTTAATCCTAAATTGGCAATAGTGAACGAACACGACGAAGGACGACTTCGATGCGTACATCTTGCACTAAATATGACGTCATGCGAATTTTTCTTCAAGTCAATTCTGTTTTATCTTTTATTTTTATAAAATGCATCTTTAGTTATACTAATTTTCTCCATTAACTATGCGTAAAGCTTTTATTAAGGGTAGACAACGTTTAACGCTCAGCACTGGTTGGTATTTTAACTATTTCAGTAAAATCTACTCACCAAATCGGTAACGGTGGTCGAATATTTTAAAATGTCATAAGTCAAAAGTTAGCTTATCCATACTAATATTATAATTGCGGAAGTATGCCTGTCTATTAGTTACATTTTCACGGCTCAACCGCTGAACCGAGCTTGACTAAAGGAAAGTTTACCTTCTAGAGCTTATCGAAAAATCAGAATTCTCACGGGATTTTAATAAAATAATTCCACGCTGCCGAAGACGTGAGCATTATCTAGTATGAATTAAATATATTTTTTTAATTTAAACCTACAGATATCAGTCCACCTCCAAACCGCAAAGCTTTTGATCAATTTTTCGCATTGCATAGTGCATAAATAGTTTGTGCGGCGTGGGTGGCACATCCGGCATGTACGTTAATGTGCGATCAACATAAGCCCACTATTGTAGCACTGTGGTATTTATGACTATCTGTATAAAACCCCATAAAGCTGCGTTTCATTAAACGCACTGGTGCAGTGAGATTAAACTCAGGCCTCAATTTATTTACAGATGCCCGCAACTTCCACCTCGTAAAAAAACTAATGGGAAAGTGAAGACTAACTAATGTAAAACTTGTAATTTTTCACTACGACTCCGCACTAGGGAGAGGTTTACTCCAAACTTTGTGTAATAAACAGATTTATTCCTTAGCAACAATTGCCACAATAGTCTTTACAATTTTGCTTAGTAACATATCGACTACAGATATTGTACATATCACTGTCGGTATACATATTATAATGTAAAAAACAGTCAACAACTAAGTTACAAAAATCACAAAATCTTTACTAGTTATTGCACAAATACAAAACTAAGTTTAAAAAAGAGATCGAATTATAGACAAGAATGTAAGAATAAAAGGTGCGTTACGTATAAAAAAATGTATTCAAGTACCAAAAAATATATGTTTTACACATAATACGTTTAATATGTTAAATTAGTTCGCGCGTTCAAATTTTTTAGAAATCCTTTGAAAAATATTTTGACATAAAAAGGTTTTTTTAAAGTAAAATCACGTCGATCCGTTACTCCGTTACAGGGTGATTCATGGACAAACCAACAAACAAACACATTTCCAATTTATAATATTAATAGGATATTAAATAGTAAGTATACATATATATTTAAGTAAATGTTTACCGAAATGACTGAATTTTGTGTACAATGTTCATTATTCAGTTTAGAAATTGAATACCTTACAATATTTTATCTTGGGGTTTGTTCATGTTATCAATCTGTTTAAACGTACATCGCGATTTATTTTGCTTATCAAAAAATTTATTTAAAAGGTTTACGTACCGAAGATTTAACTTAGCTTTTTATCACTAGCAAATTAATTGCTTTTGCAGACTCGTCTGGAATTGCATGGACTGCTTAACGCATTTAGGTCTTTACGAAAGTCACTGTAGTCTATACCTATCTTTATATGTGTAGATTTTTATTATTCTTTTGGTTATAAAAATTCTTAATTTTTTTGTTAGAAATGAGGGTACTTGACTATGAGTTTTAAATGAGGTCAATATATATAGGCCAGGCTCTAAAAATCAGTACCAATATTTAATTCTGTTGCAGTTACTTTTAAAATATGAAAGAAAAGATGATAACAACAAATTTCGAATTTAAGTAAGTAAGCACTTTCCGCAAAACACTCCTTTGTAAACACCGTTAATGTTAAGTAGCATAGTGTCAACATCAAACTTAACATACACCAGCTAAATAAACACCTATCATGTGTCAGCCACGGATAGAACCCAGCAAATCTCTCAAAATCTACATTCACATCCAGAAAAACAAGTATTCGTCCCCTTAGAAAGACTACCACGGCATCTATAAATACGTAAGCACTGCGATTTAAATTGGAATGCATAATATAAAGCTGACTTTACAAGCTGTTTCCAGTCTTGCAAATGCCTGGCAATGCATCTAACTCCAATGTTAGGTCAGTAACGGTATTCAAAGTCGTTGCTTTGAACGCGCATCGCGAACGGCTAGGCTAATGCATCTTGCATCATCGTGTATTCCCTTAGGAAAGTTCCTTAACCTTAGATATCAGGCTAGATTTAAAAGCATCTAATATACACGCCAACTTTCAACTTCGGTTCGGTCGGCGCTGACTTTTTCGTAAATCTAATGTAGGAATATTAATTCTGACTTCTGAAATCTTATGTATGGACGAAATTCCACGGACTTATATGAAGCGATTCGCTTCCTTTATTCTCAGTTCTAATAAGCATTCCTAAAATATCTATCAAACGTCTTTCCAGCTTCTGTTCCACGCCAGCTTAATATTCAAAATAAGTAGTGGATAGGCACCTTCTAGACAAGCGCGCTCCAGCTTAGACTGCATCGTTACCTACTTTCGGAGTATTTCAGCTAAGTACCAGGCCTGTATAATTAAATGTTTGGCTTACAACTGTTTTATAAGTTGCATAGAAATACTCAAAGTCAAAGTCAAAATCATTTATTCAAAGTAGGTACAATTGTACTCCTTTTGATGGTCGAAATTGTTAAATTTGTACGATATAGTGGTGATAATTAATTACGTAACTTAAAACTAAAGCTACGAGGGTTCCAAACGCGCCCAAGTCTACTAGCCCAAGTACTAGATAATGCATTTCATCATCGTGTATTCCCTGAGAGAAAGTTCCTTCACCTAAGTTATCACGTTAGAGATGTTAAACCACTGATAGATATGCCAACTTCCAATTCTAACTTATGTCGGCAACCAAGCTTTTTATACATCTATAGGACGGTTAACTAGCTATTCAGCACACAACGAGGTTTATTCTAAAATTAAACTAAATTGTCTAGTGTTTTTGTGCAATAATTTTTCGCAGAGAGCATTATAAAAGATAGCAATATATTCAGACCTGTCATTTCAGTTTAGTTAAGAGATGGTTAGTTAGAGATGGTGTACAAGGAGTTAGGCACATTGACTGTCAACTTAGCCACTCGCTTCTGAACAAGATGGCTGCAGTGACTTTTCAAGTTTCAACCAGTGCAGTACCAGAGTGAACTAGAGTGACGGAACTTTCGGTTTAATCCTGAATCGACGATATGCCATATATTAAGCTATGGTGACGTAAAGTCAAAGAAAAATAGGGCTATGTACTTTAGGGATGGCTACCTTCGTCAAATGTACTAACATTTACCGCCTTACAGTGACTTCGAAGCCTCGACGTTCTGTTAGTTCCCTAACTGTAGTGAACTGTGCCAGTTACTTATAATTACTAACTTAATGGTCGCCATCCAATTAAGCAGACTATACGAAAGTCAGCTACCGACTTTAGTTAGATTTGAAAGTTGGCACTTGTAGGTGCATTTTAATGGAGTTGAACAACGTCTATACTCTATAATATCGGCTACAGTAGTTCTGATTGTTTTTAAAATGCACCGCTTATCGGCCCCTTTCAGCTTATCGGGTGACCGGGCCACTCATACAGTAGAGTACTCAGGGGGACCATAAAACAATGGTATTTTGAAAAACGATTACAGAGAAACGTTTGAATCACCTTGCTTTCTACCTTTCTAGCTTATAATTTTTAATCTATATCCGAATGCCTTATTAGGTATACCTATCGGTAGTGATGACCAATTTATGAACAATGGTTTGCGTAACGTTTTAAGTAGAGATAAAAAAATGAAGTTTTTTCGGGCATTCCTATTGTAAAAAGCTGGCGTAGTTGAATCTTACAATACTTCTTAAATCTTATAATACAGTACATAATTACTGCGAGCTTTAAAAACCTTATAGTCAAATCTTTTATCTAGGCACTTAGATAGCTTCCACATATTTAGATGAGCGAGTTACATCTTACGAATCATTTGCATTCAAGCACAAACAAGAACTACAGAAATGGTGAAAAAAAGACAATCTTTGAACTCTACTACTCCTGTCCAATGCACATAGTCCAATTCACATAATTAAATCTCCAAACAAAAAGTAAACAAATAATATGGATAACTATTTTTGTTTGCGCTTACAGCCGAAATGAATTTCATGCCATGAATATGGTATTAAATATTATTTTACACAAGCTGATAAACGCGACATCGTCCGCGTCCGATTTTAAAAATCCCATGGGAACACTTCGATTTTCCGGGATAAAACGTAACCTATGTCATTCGCCAGGTCTCTAACTATACACACGCAAAAAATCACGTCGATCCATTTCTATGTTGCGACGTAATTGAAGGACAAATCAACAAACCAATAAACCAACAAGCAAACACACTTTCGCAATTATAACTAGAGGATGCCCGCAGCTTCGCCCGCGTGGATTGGTCAGATTCCCTGCAGCATCAAGATTGAGGAGTTGGAATCCAAACTTTTTATGGAACAATGTCGCAAAGTTCCGGGTTAAAGATTTAAAAAAAAATTACGCAAATCAGTTCAGAAATCTCGGAGATATCAGTGTACATAGGTAGAAAAACACAACTCCATTTTTCAAAGTCGGTCAAAAAAGTAGCCTACGAGTATGTTACTCCTTGGTTAAACCTCTACTTGTCGGTGAAAGTCCCGTCAAAATAGGTTTAGCCATTCCGAAGATAAGCCCGTTCAAACATACACGACACTTAAATTTTATTTATTAGTATATATTAGTATAGTATTAGTATAGTATAGATATGGGTAGTGATTGTTTAGTTTATAATTTCATGATACTTATTATGTTACGCAATATAAATGATTGATTTATTACTTTCATATTACAGAAGATAGAACACAATTTAACACTGAATACGAACATAATTTCATTACAAATTGAATTCTAATAGAGTTTATTGATGATTCAAACATGTGGGTGCATAATCACGAACAGTGAATTGCAATTCAATGCACCATTGAAAACATAGTTGGAGTTGGAGTCATTGAATCTGCCAAGCAATTGTTACCATCAAAAAAAACATAAATAAAGTTTCGTAAATTGTATTTACAATAAATATTAATAAAGGAATAGTTTACTAGCCGATGCCTGCGGCTTTGTTAACGTGGATTTGGTTTATAAAATCCCGTGGAAACTGTTCGACTTTCTTTGATAACAAGTGTAAATTAAAAATTTATAACACCCCCGACGATCC
This sequence comes from Maniola jurtina, assembly GCF_905333055.1. Taxonomy (NCBI): domain Eukaryota; kingdom Metazoa; phylum Arthropoda; class Insecta; order Lepidoptera; family Nymphalidae; genus Maniola; species Maniola jurtina. The sequence continues at coordinate 12,666,727 of NC_060032.1, forward strand.
AAAGTATTTGAGTTTTCCAAAACATCATTTTCAAATAAATAATTATGTATTTAGGCAACGTCCATCTTGACAGCTTGACATTTGTCTATTGACATAATATTAAGAACCTAACGGTTATCTAACCTTCTTTTCTACAAGAAAACTAGAAAAGAGCTGATAACTTTTAAACGGCTGAACCAATTTTTTTGGATTATAGCTAAGAACACTCTCGATCAAGCCACCTTTCAAACAAAAAAAACTAAATTAAAATCTGTTCATTCGTTCAGGCGCTACGATGCCACAGACAGATACACAGATACACAGATACACAGACACACAGATACACACGTCAAACTTATAACACCCCTCTTTTTGGGTCGGGGGTTAAAAAGAAGCCATGTCACTCTCCAGACCTTTATCTATATCCAGGCAAAAATCACATCGATTCGATACTCTGTTTGAAGGACAAACCCACAAATCAAGAAACAAACATACTTTCACATTTATTATATGGGTAGTAAAAGAGATGTGGAGTAAACGATTTTCACTCATTCAATGCCCACAGATAATGCTGAGACGCTTAGAGCTTTTTACTACACATACGATTTAATTTCTTGAATTTAAGAAAGTTGTTAAAATATAAACAAATAGTAAACAAAATAAACTTAAGTCTTTTCAAAAAGATAAACAAGATTTGTCCTGAGTCCTACTCGTAGCACAATAGCTTATTTAATTCAGTGAAGTGTACAACCATATGAACGCTTAATGGTACAACAAGAAATAAACTTTATAAAACGTGGATTTGATTCAAATGAAGCTTAGTTTGCCGTGGACTCTGTAGCTTTAGATAAAGTAGATGCCACAAGCGCACCATCTTAAATTGATAACAACGAGAAAACGGCCAAGTGCGAGTCAGACTGGCACACGAAGGTTTCCGTACCATCGTACAAAAAATAACACTTTTTTTGTCGATGTAACTATAAATTCAAGGTTTTAAGATTTTTCCCTTTACTTGTGCTATAGCCTATAAGATATTGCTACCTGCCTTCCAGGATTTTAGATCAACGGGAAGTATCCCATAGGTTTTGTTTCCATTGACGGGTCTTGGCAGACACGACAGACAGACAAGGTAGTGATCCGATAAGGGTTCCTTTTTTCTCTGGTGATACAGAACCCTAAAAAAGAAAAAAAGGCATTTCGAAATTCCCTCATGCACTGCACCATATGAATAAACATTTGCAAGAAGTTTTGCGAGTGGCCGATGTGTATCACACGTTATCGCATGCAGTTTGCCGAATAAACAAGTCTTTTGCCGTACCGAGCTGATCAACTACCTTTGAAATTTAAATTCTAAACACAAAATTAAGTTTATGGTCGCCTCACATTATACCAGTAGCATTCAAGTCTACCGATCTAATCTAGCGCTGGGCTACCTAGTTACTGGAATAATTTGAACAGCGCGTTTGATTTCGCCGTGCCGTGTGCCGTAAGGACCACTACGCAAGGCTGTTTCTATACTGAAAGTGGAAGTGATCGATTCAGAGCACAACAGATAAATGTTGGATGACACTCAATCATTTTTAACCCCCGACCCAAAAAGAGGGGTGTTATAAGTTTGACGTGTGTATCTGTGTGTCTGTGTATCTGTGTATCTGTGTATCTGTGTATCTGTCTGTGGCATCGTAGCGCCTAAACGAATGAACCGATTTTAAATTACTTTTTTTTGTTTGAAAGGTGGCTTGATCGAGAGTGTTCTTAGCTATAATCCAAAAAAATTGGTTCAGCAGTTTAAAATCTTTCAGCTATTTTCTAGTTTTCTTGTAGAAAAGAAGGTTAGATAACCCTTAGGTTCATAATATTCAAGTGTCAATTGACAAATGTCAAGCTGTCAAGATGGACGTTGCCTAGATAAGTACATAATTATTTATTTGAAAATGATTTGTCGGGGGTGTTGAAAATTTTTAATTTACACTTGTTCAATAATGAACCGCTATTACAGACCTGTGTAATCTTCTTTAAGACAAGAAAACAATGTACTGGATCTAGTGAGCAATGCAGTCTAGTCAATGGTACCTACTTTTCAATCCATTCATGTACTTCTAAATTTAATGTCATTTAAGTGCAGAGTTCAGTGTTAGCATCTCAATGAGTATAAAAATATGGACGATATTCATCATGATCAACCCATCGGCCACTACTGAGCACGGGTGTCCTCCCGGAATGAGAAGCGATTAGGATTGGCAGATTTTACACACCTTTGAGAACATTATTGAGAACTCTCAGGCTGCAGGTTTCCTCACGAAGTTTTCCTTCACCGTTAAAGCAATTAAATATTTAATTGCTTAAAACGCACGTAGCTCCGAAACGTTAGAGGTGCGTGCCTGGGATCGAGCCACCCGCCGCCGATAGACGATGTTATTCATTCTCAATTGCAATCCAGTGCTGGAACAAGGTTAGCTAGATGAAGCAGACTGGAATAATGTGAACCGACCATTAGGAACGACAAAATCAAGAGCGTTGCTACCGGGATAACTCTTTTTTGTTCACATTTGCACGTACAGGAAATCTGTATCAGCGGCTAGCTTAAAATACCTGATATTATATGACACTTTTTTCGATCATCATTGGATGCCATGTTTTCGCATGACTGCGATCGGTGAGAACGCACTACGCAGTCGTGGTAAGTATTGATGCATTCTATTGTAACAAGATTACTTGAAAGAGCTAGAGGCTAGAGGGCTTAATGATAAGTGGTGGTCTCTTCAATAGAAACAAGTAAATTATATACAGACGAGCAGGCGATTCACCTAATATTAAGTGCTTCTAAGATAAGATCATGCCCATGAAAAATTTCTTGAAGTACCAGTGGAACTGCATGCGTTTGACTGATCAGGAATTTTAATATCCGCTCTTGAATATTATAAGCAATCGAAGATAGTCGCGCTAAACAGTAAAACATTTCATGTCATACCTAATGAAACTTCTAAAAAGCGAGCTCTACCTTTATGAATCTTGGAGGAACCCGGTGCGAATTAGCCAGTTAGCAAAACTTAGTTTTTAGAGTTCCGTACCCGAAGTGTGCCGATGGGATCCTATTACTGAGCCTTCGCTGTCCGTCCATCGTCCGTCTGAGTGTGTATTTCTATTGGCGCTATAACAACAAATAATAAAAAACCAAGATGGCGAAATTTAAAATGGCCGCCATGAATTTTTTTTAAAGTAGGTACATGGTTTTTATCTTGCAAGATGCTACGGAATCCTCTGTGTGCGAATCCGACTCGCACTTGACCGGTTTTCAAAAAATTAAATATTTCTTTCGGTTCTCGTTGAAATATCTTGCCCCTCGAACCAATAACAAAAGTTTAGTCTTTGCAAAACAATACAGCAATATATTCCAGGATATATTATAAAGACAAAACCATAAAGTGTTAGTTTGTCAAGTTGACAAATAAATTAAGGCCTTTTCAAACGTCCAAAGCTTAGAAAGGCTTTTATGTGAGCCGTAGCGGAACAAGCTGTACTAGTTACAAGTTACAAAGCGACGTGGAAATAGGAAAATGTAGGGGGAGCCTAAATAGAGTGCGTTGACCTTATCTCATTGTGTTTCAGCCAACTACTGCTAAGTGCTAACTGCTTTGACAAAAATATATTGTGTAGTTTTCGTGAACTAAGTAGCTGTTGATCGCGTCCACGAGAAATTTGTAGCTTAGATATTTTATAATGTATCGTATATGCGATCCAGATTGATTGAATCATTGTATACTTTACTAGCAGCCTGCCCCGGCTTCGCACGGGTATCTTATTACAATTTTCGTATTGATCTCTAATTTTTTGACGTGACAACGTCTTATAATTCGATAGAGCCGGCTGCACGCACGAAAAAACATGACTCATGCGGCGTTACCTCGCTCTGAGGCGTTCCATGTAAGGCTTGAAGTGCAAGCGAGAGCGCGGAACGAGCGACAAAGAAGCACAATCGGCTTTTGTTGTCACGTTCAACTATCGTCAGTAAACCTACTTTACAGACAACCAATTTTTTGAAAATAAAAATAGCCTATGCTACTGGCGAAAGAATCGGATCAGTAGTTCCAGAGATTACCCCAAACAAACAAACAAACTTACAAACGTTATCTCTTCATAATATTATATTAGTATACATTGCTAAAATCTGTGATATCCTAGTGGTTAGGACGTCGGGGTTCGATCCCGGGCACGCACCACGAACTTTACGGAGTTATATGCGTTTATTATTAGGTTTACTAATTTTATCAGGTAAAAAATACCACTGATAAAATTTTGTTTTATAATGTTAGTATGCAACTGGATTAGTAGGTACGGATGTGTACTTTTTGCCTATTTTAAGTTTATTGATCCTACTTCTAAACTTTATTACAAAAAAAAAATTATATCCATAAAATTATTTAAAGGTTTTGGTAATAATCACCAGATTCCCATGAATGCGTACCTATAAATATGATACCTAATCTAAGTAATTGATGTATCCGGACAAAAAAATCCCAGGTCGCTCGATCATCGTCCACAATTTTATGCACTACACATCCTTTCCATTAAATAAGGCAGTTGTTTTTATTAGCGTCTAAAGTCTAAACTAGAGGCTTTAGATACCTAACATCTATCTAATCTCTATATAATCTATTCTGAACTGTCCCACGATTTGCATTTTGTAGGAAAACCTTAGCTATGTGTCCACCCATTGCCAGCACAGTCAGAATAAGAAGGGTTTTGGCCATAGTCTGGCCAACATTTAAAGAACAAATAAATTATTAAATAAGCTGTTTTGATGTTGGATGAAAAACACGACCAGTAAGTTTAGGCTACCGTAATCACAACCGCAATTACGTAAACGAACACATAATTCGTGCGGCAATTGCAGTGTTTGTACAATCGGAATCGTCGCCAGGCGTCGTCGTCACGGTGTTAGGTGTTCAGTAAAATGAAGTTTCGTGAGTGCATTGAACCAAAAACGTGGTTGATTACTTAAGACATAGCCAAAGTCGTGATCGGTACACCGACTTTTTGCATGGAAAAGCTTTTTGCCTATATCGGGCCCAGAAAAATTAAAAATATTAATGTTGATGTTTTTGCTGGTGATTACCGTAGCGATGACAGCAACATACCCAATACAAGCATTACGCTGCAAATTCTACAAGTCCTAGACAACTTCAGCAGTGGTTAGTTCATAGTATTTTAGTAGAATTTGTACTTGCGATCTAATCTAGGCAATGTAGTCCAGTAAAACAAAGTCAAAATTCATTTATTCAATGAGAATCTTCAGATTATCTTTGAAAGCGAATTGTATAAATGTATGATAGTCCAGCGCACCCTTTCCGTTCAGCGCCATTGCACTTTTCTAGAAGCCTAATCCAGTAACATTGGCAAATAACCATATCGCGCTACCTATCGCTTTCCATAAAGAATTTGGGCTGAAAGATTTACATACAAATATTTGAGCTGGTGTGTGTAACTTTGTATGAAAATCTGACAAACCGCAAAGATACATATTTTTTTCTAGGGCGTGTCTACAAAATTTCATTGAGTTTGATTGGTTGATATTCAAATGAGAACGCAACTGTTTACTTTTTGTATGGAAAGTCCTAAGGAACGCGCTGGGGTTACTACTCTAAAGATGTCATATGCATTCCAGTTCTGGAATTGGAATGATTCAGCGACATAACGTAGAAATTGTACACAATCCTAGACTACATCTATTATCGTGACAGGAACATCTTTAAACTTGTCATAGTATAGCTGATATTAGCACTAGTTTTATAGCTATGGATGATGATGTCAGATTCGTAATATCTAAGTCGACATAAATTGATTACCCAGCATTGTTTGCAATCGCCCTAGATTCGGTACGTTGACAACTGATTTATGCTCATGCTCAGGTGTCAAAAGCAGATACCATAGAAAAAACTCTACCAACTTTATATATAAAAGATACTAGACTAAGAGCCAGCGCGTGCCAGACCTTCGTTATTTTATAAAAGCTGGAAGTTTCTCTGCGTATTGTTCTCAGTACATGGTAGGAACGATTAGCGACTATGAAGTTTGGATCATGGTTGCTTTGGGAGATGACAGGTGGGTAATGAAGGTGTAAAATAAATCACGTCAAAATATAAAGTCTGATTGTTGAAGGTATATTAAAGGTTTAAAGTTTAAGGATGTCTGGCAGTTTAAGGATGATCTTGGCAATGCATGACATGATTTCTAATATTATTCCAAAAAAAGTATAAAAAAATAGACTTCATACTTTGACGTAAGATTTTTTACTCCTTTATTATCTGTTATCTCTCAAAACCCCCATGATAACTTCATAGTCGCTGATCGTTTCTCCCTATGCTGGGGACAATACGCAAAGAAACTCACGCAGGCTCTCTGTCTCTATACTGCAGAGATTATTGACGTCTAGATCATCTGTCATCCGGTTATGTAACTATGTACGACAAAAGTATTAGTTGCGTCGTCGATCAAGCGTAGCACAATACATTCGATACTTTTTGCAGCCGAAAAGTACATTATTTATAAAGTTGAGGTTCTCACCCGTACGTTGTAACACAGGTAGCTGTAGATAATTTAGATAATCATCTATCATTACGGCCTAATCGCATAGCCTGTTTCTAAGACCTTGGGGCAAGTTGAACGATAGATTCAGTAGTGCTGCCCCCGCCTTGAGGCCGGCACTGTTGACTCAGCAAACACATGGGTTATTGACTATTGTATACCTTTGTAACTGCTAACATTCAGGTGCTAAGTCTACGGTAATTATGCCTGTCACTAAGAACATTACGTCCATCATAAAAGTACCGCTTATTCCTTGCTCAGTTACTGAATAATATTTCAAAGCCAGTTATAAAGTGTAGATGTGTTATACACGCTTCAGTGATCGTAGGCCTGTCCCTTTCTCCACACTGTTTATTATACCTCTAAATATCTTTAATAATGTTGGAAAACTTACTTGTTATTTACATTATTAAAATGCTCGCGAGCTTTAACGAAGCGAGGCACTCGTGTGTAATTATCAAAATGTATATATACACTACAGCTACAACATTCGTCTCATTATTTAAATACAACCAATTCTTTATCTGGATCTGTACGTTCTTAAAACTATTACATGCTATTAAAAAGTAGGGATCAAAAAACTTGCAACGCATTCCAAACTAGGCACAGAAATAGATGAGAGAAAAAAACTCTAGAGCTGCTAGTTAAAAAATAAAACTAGAATATATTCTAATACAATACAACGCGATGACTTGATAAGATAAATGAATCATATATGCATACTCGTTTTATTGCAAATCGAACAGCTGATCTCTACGTGGAGTCAAGGTGAAGGCTGGTCAACCAGAAAAGCAAGTCGCGACATGTAAGCTCCGATACGAAGAAAAAAAAGCATTAAAAATAAAAACCCAAAATGGCACGTAATGCTAAACGAATGACATCACGAACCAGCTGATTGATACAGGCATGTTACCGAATTATCTGCTCTTAAAGAAGTGATTACATAAGAGTAAACGAAGAGTTTAGTTACAAACCGGATCCAGATTAAATACAGGATTTTTTACATATCCCGAAACGACGAAGTTACTTTTTGGGAAATACAGACCGAACTGATTAAATTACACATTCACGCATTTCTTGACACATTTTAAAAAGGATTAGGTCCCTTGTTTTAAATCGATAATAGACAGACTGATTTTCTGTGTTCGAGGTAAATATAAAGACTAGTTTAATCCTAGTTTAAACCGGATCCAGAACAAATATTCTAACCACCACTTTGCGGAATACCTATAAAAGCCTTACTTACTGGAGATTTACCTTTTGCTATGCCTACTCAAGCCATTGCACGAGTCTAAACACAAATAATCGTATAAACTATGCTTCATTTGTTGCGCAACATTGTTGGAAAATTATTGTACAAGCCACGTGGTAAGTAAAATAAAAGAAGCGAGTTGACTCAGCTGATCGGTCCATTGAACTTTTATGAACAGGTAAAGGTTTTATATACTGAAAATTCCATCACACTTGTTTAAAATGCAGGAGTCCCAATCACTGAATCACACGGTCAGCTGATTTGCTCTTGATACACGGCCCACTCGACATAAATTAGGGTGTTTTTTTTTGGTTTGTTTTAGTTTTAATCTGTTTCAAAACAAATTAATTACGGATGCGTTTAGAGCCTGTTCATTTAAGAGGCGTTTTAATTATTGTCTAACAATTACGAAGTTGGAAAAGTTTATGTAAATTGAATTGTCTGCTACCGAAATTTAAAATCCCATTTATTATATGTGAAAAGAAGCCCTGGTCCTGTCGACTAAGTAGAAAGATCAAATTGTATGATATGACCTGTGCAGTCACGCTTTCTCTCAAGCAAATGTCATTTCCATCTTTTTTTAAACCCCCGACCCAAAAAGAGGGGTGTTATAAGTTTGAGGTGTGTATGTGTGTATCTGTCTGTGGCATTGTAGCTCCTAAACTAATGAACCGATTTTAATTTAGTTTTTTTGTTTGAAAAGTGGCTTGATCGAGAGTGTTCTTAGCTAGGTATAATCCAAGAAAATCGGTTCAGCCGTTTGAAAGTTATCAGCCCTTTTCTAGTTACTGTAACCTTCACTTGGCGGGGGTGTTATAAATTTTTAATTTACACTTTTTCAGAAAATGTATCTTATCAAAATCTTTCTCTCACTTATCAACGTCGTTCACTCTGTCAACGCCCAGTAAAGTTGTTTTATCCTCAAAACTAACAAATATTATGCAAAAAAAAAACTAACACTTTAATATATTTTCGATAAGTCATTAATTTTGTGCAATTAATTATATTAATGTCAGCTTAGATTTTAATACGAATATATTTCCAACGATTTGTCGACTTTTGATACCAAAAAGACTAACGCCTTATATGGTATAAATTAACAAATCTTATCTTATATAATCTTTCGAACTCAATAAAATTGTTCATGTCGATGATATATTTGATCTAAAGTTTGTTGTAACACGTTCAAATTTTTGCTTCCCAGCAGAAACCATGGGCCTCATGGCCTCATCGACAATGAAAGCCTAAGTGTTAAGTAAACACTTGATATCTTTACACATGACATCAGCCTCTCAGCTGATCCTACTCGCAGTTGAAGGCTGGTCATGACATTTATGTAGGTGTGGTGGCCAAGCAAACTATGGTTGCCCTAGAGTGGCCCCAATATACCAACATTACTGATGGTATATGTACCTGTACGTAACAAATATTGGTTGAAGTAGCTTCTGCGGTGGATATTTGGCTTGCACAACGTTGAAACGGTAGTTAGCTAGTTCATTAGCTATACAGGTAGGTATAAAATGTTACACGACTTACAAGCGGGAGATCAATATTTTAGCATAAAAATTTTGGTAAATCACTAAGGTGGAGTGTTCAGTTATCACATTTTTCAGGAATAAGAAAATATGATGGCAAATCGCCACTTCAGCGTCGAGTGGGATCACGCAATTGCGGTTTTTATTAAATTCAAAATAATTTGGAATAAATCGAAATGAGGCGGATTGTATAGATAAGTGGGGCATTGCGTGAACGAGATTTAAGTTGTTTAAGTCATAAAGATATTGAAGTTCAAAACAGGGTCACGCCCAAAATACGCGTACAATTGCATACACCGTGTTTCATTTTTACATTTTCCTCTCATTTGTAGCAAATGAATAAACTTCACTTGTAATCAAGTGATCTATATCCAAAAACATTTGCAGCACCAGAGGAATCACAAAGACATTGCCAAGTTTTGAGGTGTTTACTTTTGTTGCCACTTGAAGTACTCCAACTTTGAGAGAACCGAGAAGGAGCAGTTTCGGTAAGGATCGGGGTGAAGAAAGCTTATAGATTTGCAGTTCTTTAAACGTCTAGTGTCATTACCAGGTAAACAAGTTCGAACTTCATGTCTCACTTTCCAAAAGCATAAATTATATTCGACAGCTTTTTTAGGTAAACATGAAAGATTTACAAAGTTAAAATACATATTGGGACTGCATTAATAAGGACATTTGTAAACGTTAGACATAATAAAATTACTTAACTTATCGCAATAAATGTAACTATTTAATTAAAAAACTTAAAAATGAATACTACCGAACTCAATTAGAACTAAATTCACATAACACTAAAAACACATGGAATATCATAAAAGAAATAGGATACTATAACAAAAATAAAAATGTATCACAGGAATTATTAAATATAAAAGAATCACCACAACAGTCACTTAACTTTGTAAACAAATACTTTACAAGTATTGGCAGAGATTTGGCTAATATAGTTTACAATAAAATATCGCAACGTCAAAGTAGATCTTCCCCTAATACAAATTCAACTCGGTCCTTTCTTCATTCTTTTTCCTTTTTCCTTACCGATTGTATTGAGGTTAAGAATATAATCAACTCGCTAAAAAATGGAGCTCCAGGTTTTGATAACATTACTACAATTATTTTGAAAAAGTATTGGAACTACCTATTCGAACCAATCACTCATCTTTGTAATTTATCACTAGTAACAGGAATATTTCCGAACATTCTTAAGCAAGCAATAGTTACGCCGATACACAAAAGTGGAGACAAATCGTTGCCCTCTAACTACAGGCCGATTTCTCTATTATCAGCGATATCCAAAATATTAGAAAAAATAGTCCATAAAAGAATGTTCTCATACTTAAATAAAAACAACATATTAGCTGATAACCAATTCGGGTTTAGGCCACAACACTCAACAGAAGACGCAGTATTAAAAATCACATCTTTAATTACATCATACCTGGACAAAGGTGAAAAGTGTGTAGGCGTTTTCCTTGACCTCCAAAAAGCATTCGACACAGTATCAATTCCTATTCTACTAACTTGCTTAGAAAAAATCGGAATACGTGGTGTCCCACTACAGTGGTTTACTAGCTATCTATCAAATAGGGTACAACGTGTACGAGTAGGAGAGCACCTAAGTGAACACTCAGTATGTGATTTTGGGGTCCCACAGGGCAGTACATTAGGACCGTTACTCTTTTTAATCTACATCAACGAACTTTGTATGAGTAGTATACCGAACGCTGATTTAATGATGTATGCAGACGACACTGTAATATTGTTCCATGACACCTCCTGGGAGAGTGTACAAGAGACAACTGAGAAAGGACTGTGTTCAATAGGCTCCTGGCTGGAAGACCACCTACTAACACTAAATACACAAAAAAGCTCATACATTTGTTTTAGTAATAGCAGACCTGGCGCTGCGGCCACGACATTTAACATCCAAATACACAATATATCTTGCAGTAGTCTCAATAACCGCCTTATGACGAATTCCTGCGCATGTCCCAACCTTACCAGAGTTACAACTACAAAATATCTTGGAGTTGTCATAGACGATCAACTCACGTGGACGCCTCATCTCATGGCCACAGCACTCAGAGTAAGGAAATTGATTGTAATCTTCAAAAACTTAAGGTCAATATTGGACAAAAAACGGTTGATACAAATTTACAAAACTCTTTGTGAATGCGTATTAACCTACTGTATAACATCATGGGGAGGTGCGTCTAAATCATATTTCCTTCTTGTAGAACGAGCGCAACGGGCTATCCTTAAGGTAGCGTTAAAACTTCCATATAGATACCCAACTCATTTACTTTACGAAGAAGCCGAGGTGCTTAGTGTTAGAAAATTGTTCATATACAAATGCATCATGAGATATCACAACAAGATTGTTCCATCACTACCAGCAAACAACGATAAAAGAGTTGCTAGATACCCAACACCAGCAGTGAAAACTGCCCTGGCTCAACGGCACTTTGATTTTCTAGCACCTCTTCTTTATAAAGCGATTGATAGGAAAACTCCAATCAATAAAAGTAACAAGTACACCGCAAAAACAAAATTAACTTCCTGTCTCAAAAACCTTAGCTATGAAGGTACAGAAGAACTTTTAAAGATTCCGAAATAATTCTGTAAATTAGTGTAACCTAGGCATACCAACCCACACACACACATACACACACACACCCACACCCACACACCCACACCCACACACACGCACACACACACACACACACACACACACCATACTACACAAATACTTTTATTCATTTATATTAACTTAATTTTAATTTCTTTACTTTTAATTATTCGTACCTTACTTTAAGTTAAATTAGAGCAAATGCAACAGGGAAGGCACTAACTCCCATAACACAGTCTATACTTTTTTGGGAGTTAGGGGTCCATGCATAACTTGTAAATCTTTTTTGCAAATAAACGTTTTTATTATTAAAAAAAAAAAAAAAAAAAAAAAAAATAATACAGTCATTAAAGTCTGTAACTATTTAGCAGAACGAATGACAAATGTTTGCTTTGGCCAGGATTATGTGTAATTTTATTGGCACTTTAGATACCTATTACCTACGTAATACGTAACTATGTATGTATTCAAAATCATAGAAAATTGCGGTTTAGGTTTGCGGTTTAGGTTTTTCAAAAAGCTAGTGGGAGCTCTTTAATTTTCCGGGATAAAAAGTATCTAATAACTATATCTACGAAAAAAATCACGTCAATCCGTTGCAACGCGTTGCGGCGTTATTGAAGGTACAAACCAACACACTTTCGCAATCACAATATTAGTAGCAAACGTAGAATTATTTGAAGAGGTAAATAACCTTTTTAATCCATATTAAAAAACCACAGTCTAACTAAATATGAAGTGAATAGGTACATAATGATTTAAGTATGTTTACTCAAATAGCTGTAAATGGTAGAAAGTCTCAATTAAAGACTCGGCTACAATCATCAAGTGAGATCGCATATTTTTATAAAATTTGAGCAAAAGCGCTAATTTGTGAATTTCAACCATGCATTCACCTACACAGAACACTTGTCAATGTTTGGACAGCTGCACGAATTATCTCAGTATTGTCAAGTGCAATATTTATTCTCACAAATATGGAAACACTACGTTGCTCCGGTACACTACGTGTATTGAATCCATATCACACTAATATTATAAAGGAGAAAGTTTGTATGTGTGTGTGTGTTTGTGTGTGTGTGTGTGTATGTGTGTATGTTTGTTACTCCTTCACGTGAAAACTACTGAACGGATTGGGCTGAAATTTAGAATGAAGATAGATTATACCCTGGATTAGCACATAGGCTACTTTTATCCCGGAAAATCAAAGAGTTCCCACGGGAATTTTAAAAAACCTACATCCACGCGAACGAAGTCACGGGTATCAGCTAGTTAATAATAATTACTTGGACAGTGTGTCGGTCTTGTGTTACGGTCTTTTGTTATTTAACAGATTTGGACGGATGGCTTGCATCCCGGAGTCAGACATAGGTTACTATTTATCCCGGAAAATTAAAGAGCTCCCATGGGATTTTTAAAAACCTAAATCCATGCGGACGAAGTCGAGTGTATCATCTAATTCACAATAAATTCTTTTAATATTTAGAGACCAGTCTAACTCAAATGTATGTATGTACATTTACATTCATTTTGATTTTCTTTTTTGTGATGTAACCACAATTTGTTTTCCTTTACTTGGGCTATGAGACCTACATACCTGCCAAATTTGATGATTCTAGGTCAACGGAGAGTACCCTATAGGTTTTCTTAACAGACAGATGAACTAACGGATAGACAGACAGACACACAACAAAGTGATCCTATGAGGGTTCCGTTTTTCCTTTTGGGGTACGGAACCCTAAAAATATTTAAGATGCAAATACAAACACGCATTTGGAGTGCGAATAATTAATATGGGATTCGGATGTACATTTTACTAAAGCAATACTGAAAGTCAAGTACCTCAGTGTGACATTAAGATGTTCTACATTCATAATTTCATTATTTTGATAAAAAATTTACAAGGTATGGATAAGCGTTGCACGCATACATTTTCAGCGAGCTTTATAATCGACCGATAACCAATGATAAGGTATCAAAAGTCAACCAATTTGATGAGAATGTAAGTGGAACGTTTATTTTATAAATATAAAGAGCCGGTGGCAGGAAATTTTAAATCATGAAGGTCTTATACCATTATAATTAGGTCAATTGAACGAAAATATGGTGGGGAAACCTGCCTGGGAGTTCCCCATAATATTCTCAAAGGTGTGTCAAGTCTGCCGACCTGCGCTTGGCCAACGTCGTGGACTATGACCTAAATCTTTCTCATTCCGAGAGGAGACCCATGGCACGGCGATAGGAAGACAATGATGTCGTATGCCAGAACTAATGTTATCTTGTGAAATTCTGTAACCTTTGCATTTATTAATAAACTAAAGGATGGCATTTCTGAAAATCCTTTTTAGCGGAGTCTACGTTATGGAGGAAACCTACTTGCAAAATCTCCAGTTTTAGACCCCTCAGTTTGAGCTGTACATTGTTTGTGATTTATTAGGTCAGTTGCATGACGGGCGGTCAAAGTTACAAGTTAATAAAAGCAAACGGGTTGTATAACTCAGATTTTGTTAACTTACAGTCAAAGTTATCATGATGGTATGAATAATTATTATGCAATTTTGCTTTTGATTGGTGGTTAAAATTTACCGTAACCGAAACATAATTTTAACCGCCTGTCAAGCAAATGGACCTAAATCAGCTACACTGGCTTCACCACTTTGCCCCAATCCAGCTTCAAAACTCTACCTCTCACTCTCAACGAGTCGAATCACACACAAAAATTTCCACCAGTTCTATAGCTATATCGATATCACAATATCGTACTATATCCGAGCGGCAGGTTGGAGAAGCTATCTAAAGTTGCATTTTTGGTACATTTGTACCGTGATAAGCATGTAAGTACCTACTACATATTTCTGTGTATCGCATGATATTGTGCAGGAGATCAATACAGAGTTGAGATTGTCGAGGTCAGGAATTATACGCATCGGGCGATGAAAACAAGCTAAAGTTTAACATTTATGAGTAGCGTGATTGGTAAAAAAATATTCTTACCAAGTCTTACCGACTTCGCTATGCATTTTCACTTTTATGAGAATCGTGCAAACAATAGGTTGAAAAGTGGATGACTATTGTTTTGGTCGTTATAACTTTATTTTAGCTAGAATTTGCTAAAACTATAATATACCCGCCCCGGTTTCGCACTAGAAAATAAAATATAGCCTATGTCACTCGGGAAGAATGTAGCTTTCTATTGGTGAAAGAATGTTCAAAATCGGTTCAGTAGTTCCAGAGATTACTTCCTACAAACAAATTTTATTTCATTATAGTATTAATGTAGATTAGGAGAGTAACGCAGGAGAGCTTTCATTCAAGTATTAAAGAATTTTTAAAAACATATTCAAAAACCAAAAATACCAAAAACCAAAAATATTACAGACTTCCGAATTTACGAGTTTTTGTCTCAACGTTGATTTCTTTCAAAAATCAAAAAATATGCACATATTACATAGGTGAATATTATACATTATATACAAGAAAGATACAGTACCCACATTGCTATTCATATTTGACTAATTACCTACTCTTCAGTTCATCATTTTGAACTTTACTCTTAAAACTAAGACTTTAATAAAAGTCAGTGCATTAGACAGGTAAGTACGCTGAATCATTGAACTAAGTTAAAGTAAAAGCGAGCAAAAAGTGCATTCGCTTTCCACACCGGCGCGGGCGCAGCTTAGAGATCCACGACTACCGTCAAATCGGGTTCACTCACCTCCAGACTATAGCGACTCCCGGAATGGGGTTTGTATTTTGCTACGTCTCATTTATTGCCACTAAAATACAGGAGCTTAAGTTTAAACAGCATTAGTTTAGCTACAAGTGTAAATTAAAAATTTATAACACCCCCGACGATCCAAAGTATTTGAGTTTTCCAAAACATCATTTTCAAATAAATAATTATGTATTTAGGCAACGTCCATCTTGACAGCTTGACATTTGTCTATTGACATAATATTATGAACCTAACGGTTATCTAACCTTCTTTTCTACAAGAAAACTAGAAAAGAGCTCATAACTCTTAAACGGCTGAACCAATTTTTTTAGATTATAGCTAAGAACACTCTCGATCAAGCCACCTTTCAAACAAAAAAAACTAAATTAAAATCGGTTCATTCGTTTAGGCGCTACGATGCCACAGACAGATACACAGATACACAGATACACAGACACACAGACACACAGATACACACGTCAAACTTATAACACCCCTCTTTTTGGGTCGGGGGTTAATAAAAATTGACAGTGGGGACTGCCGACTTACTACATCTATTTAAAGCAAATTAACAAGTATTTTTAGAGAAAATCTGGTAAATCTGGTAAATAACCAAAAGCAACGAGAAAACAATGAAATAAAGTGTAAATATTATCTATTTTAGAAAACAAATATTTTAGGAAAACAATAAAGGCAAAGTGGATACTCATTGCTCCATCGTAATATCTCATTATTTTCGATATTCTATAGCAGTCGATATATTTACGGCATGTTCTTACAGTAGTTATTAACATTTTTCATTAAACTCCTTTAAGAGGTAGGATCTAACAACAGAGCAAATGGAGGAGCGCTCTTTTCAAACATTACTTTATGGAGAAAGCTCCCATTTAACTGCACAAACAACACCTACTCTTATTCCTATAGCATTAAGATTATATTTCCCTTTCTCTTGAAATACACTGAGATTTGTTGTTCGTACAATTATGAGATAAAATGGATCATTTTCTGTAGCTAGTAATTTAACTTTTCTCCACTATAATTTTTAATGATTATCTTTCACGACTTTTAAATAGAAATTATATTAATTAGGACCCAATGAAATCCCTTGGGGTATTCTTTTTTCATTATAGTTGACAACTTTGCAAATTGTACCTGACAAAATCATATGTAATTGTTCAAAATGTTCAGTATATCTTACACAACTTTTAAATTATTATTGCAGAGCATCACTGAGAGCAAAATCGAAATCGCAGCGTTGTACGATTGAAGGATGGTTATGCTAGAATTGCTAATTTTGGCCGAAAGTGAAAAAGGGTTAACTTTATAGGAACGATCCCTAATCCCTATTGCATTAAAGTCTTAACTATGAACTTTAAAAAACGAGATTCAAAGTCACCACTCTTGAGTTTTTGATATCGTATCAGAAAGCTAAACCAGTCTATGGCAACTATATGTAAACGTAATCTCTCATAACAAAAACTAGATTCGGGTCAAAGTTTGATTCCTAAATTGACTCAATCAGCATTTTTAACCTAAAGAGGTCGCCAAAGTAACAGGATTTGACCAATTTAAAAAACCCATTCCTAAATGACGCAGCCAGGAATTATTGAGCACCTGAGCGAATGGTATCCATTAGACGATAAGTTTCGCCACAGTCATTACTATGACCGATGGATAGCTTACTGTTTAATACATGACAAATAACTGGACGTTTCTCTCACTCTTTGACAATCAGTTATCAGTACCTATCGTCTAATGTAAGCCTACAAGATCATCAATCGACGTAGTGTGGCTATTTTAACTGTACACAATCCCTAAACTTAATTAACAGCCAAATCTAGTGGTACCCTTTTCCGTAGAGAGCATTTAGAGAAGTTTCCCTAGTGCGCTCCCCAGCGCTCTATACAAACGTAGTTTGGTCCTCATTTAAATATTAACCAATCAAACTAAATGAAATTTTGTAAACACATTCTAGAAACTAGTGTATGTCTGCGTGTGTGGTGTGGTGATTTCCATTACAACATCTAGTTTTGTAATACAACGGAATTAGCCACAATGACTGGATTGAACTGATAAAAAAAATCTTAGACTGACACCATCAGAAATTTAGCCAGGATCAAAGAGGTCATCAAATTCGGTTCCGGTAACTACTCTTCATTTCCGAACCGATGACATGCATAATAAGCCTATTAAATGTGAGACAATTGACTTTATGCCATTTGACCCTGAATCATAAGTATATTGATGAAGCGGGCCCCTAATTACCATTGTTAATAGGGGGATGAGTTTATGACGTCCGTCACCGAACACGGTAACGGTAATTTGATACGATTATTAAGTAAGGTCACTAAATTATATGGGTTAACGAATATTTAATTAAAAGATTAGTTTGTTTTCGTAACTAGTTTTTTTTTTGTTTAATGTAAAGAAGCTTTCTGCCCTTACGTGTGTTATTTTCCTGGTGAGCAGGTTGAAGGTTTTATGGCTTTAAAACATTAGGCAGATACTATAGTGCGATATAGTATTCCAGCATAATAATGGTTGAAAGAAATAAAGTTGTTTTTAACCCCCGACCAAAAAGAGGGGTATTATAAGTTTGATGTGTGTTTGACTGTGGCATCGGAGCTCCTAAACTAATAAACCGATTTTAATTTAGTTTTTTTTGTTTGAAAGGTGGCTTGATCGAGTGTTCTTAGCTATGATCCAAGAAAATCGGTTAAGCCGTTTGAAACTTATCAGCTCTTTTCTAGTTACTGTAACCTTCACTTGTCGGGGGTGTTATAAATTTTTAATTTACACTTGTGACATAATATACTTGTTAATACATTCTAACTGCATTCAATCATCAAAACTTAAGTGATTATTTTAATATAATATAATAATTGTGAAAGTGTGTTTGCTTGTTGGTTTATCCTTCGATTACGCAATGGATTCACGTGATTTTTTGCACGGATATAGTGACATAGACTACTTTTATCCCTGAAAATGAAAGAGTTTCCGTGTGATTTATTAGAAAATCTAAATCTACGCGGACAAAAGTCGCGAGTACCTATAAAATAGACATTTTCAAAAACCAACCCTAAGTACAATTTTCTAAGAAAAAAAATTACGTACCTAATTAAATTTGATAAGCTTACCTAGATAAATTTTAATTAAATTTTTTCATTCTAAGTTAGTCTTCATAATCAGGTAGAGTTCATCTCGGAATAAACTCGGTTCAATTAAACAAATCTCAGGGAATGT
The DNA here is from genome assembly GCF_905333055.1 of Maniola jurtina. Classification (NCBI taxonomy): domain Eukaryota; kingdom Metazoa; phylum Arthropoda; class Insecta; order Lepidoptera; family Nymphalidae; genus Maniola; species Maniola jurtina. Next base: position 12,685,668 of record NC_060032.1, read on the forward strand.
TTTGCGGAACCAGCCATGGGGCGCCGACCAGGCAACGAGTCGGGTTTGCCTTATTAAAGATAGCCGTCTCGGATGAGATCCCGCGAGCTAGACTCGGTACCTACCGCTGTAGTCTGTACTCTGTTGTACCTAGGGCGTCGCCCTTTCGCCACGTTCTACGGACCACGGATTTTGTACTAGCACACCGAGGTTAGAACTGATTTTATAGCGTCTAGCTATGGTATATATTATTATTATCTATTTAACACGGCGCGTTGGTACATTTTGAGCCTCATTTTGTTCGTTTCTTATAATTAAACATACTTAAATAGTAATTTAAGTATGTTTAATTATAGTAGTAGTACTTAAAAAGTTTTTCGACGAGTCTCTTGGCGCAGAGTACTGTGGTCTTATAAGTGGGAGGTTATCAGTTCGATTCCCAGCAGGGCCAATTTGAGAATTTATATTTCTAAACTAGCTGATGCCCGCAGCTTCGCCCGCGTGGATTTAGGGTCTGAAATCCCGTGGGAAAGTTGTCACAAAGTTCCTCTATCGATTAAAAAAAAATTACGCAAATCGGTTCAGAAATCTCGGAGATTTCGGTGTACATAGGAAGAAAAACACAACTCCCTTTTTGAAAGTCGGTTAAAAAAGTAGCCTATTTTACTCCCTGATCAATCCTCTACTTGTCTGTGAAAACCCCGTCAAAATCGGTCCAGCCGTTCCGAAGATTAGCCTTTTCAAACAGACAGACAAAAATTTTAAAAACGTGTGATTCAGTGTTGGTATCGTTCAAATAACCATTTGAGCTTAATATGAGGTAGTTATTTCGAAATTACAGACAGACACTCCAATTTTATTTATTAGTATAGATTGTATCTGGTCTGGTCTGGTGGGAGGCTACGGCTGTGGCTATTTACCATGCTAGTGGCAAAAGTCGTGCCTCCAAGCGATTTAGCGTTCCGGTACTATGCCGTGTAGAAGCCGATGAAGGTTATGGGTTTAATGATACTGCCATGCTTCTTCCGAGCGAGCCCGCTTCCATCTTAGACTGCATCATCACTTAACACCAGGTCAGATTGCAGTCAAGGGTTTACTTTTAATTTAATAAAAAAAGTATTTAGTAAATACCCTTTCTAATCCATATCCATACAAATATAATAAATGCGAAAGTATAAATTGTGTCTGTCTGTCTGCTGTTTAACTGCACATCTGTTTACCCAATTTTGAGTTTTGATACTTGCGACCCGGAGACAGCCTTAGGCTAGGTCTTCATTATATCGGAAATTCGAAGTCCCAGTAGGATTTTTAAAGGCCCATCTGCTTAACCGATTTTATATCGGTACAATAAAATTTGGTAAGTTGCATCCCGGAACCGATTTACTTTTTATTCCGGAAAATCTAACTGTTTTCACGGGATTTAAAAAAAAATTAAAACCATACAAGTCTTTTCGATTTCAATGATCTTCAGTGTCGACGAATACAAAATCCTGTAAAGCGTGGAAATAGAATAACGGCATCTGGTTTACGCAACACCGAATTCCAAATGAAGGTTATAAACTCACAAAAATAGATCATTTCCCTGGGAAATTAGACGCGTGAGTTCAATACTACCCGAGATGGCCTCGATTTTTTTCACATTATTGGTTGGAGGGTTCCGTATGGTAATAAGAGTATCACTACTGGCTACTTGTGCACTACTCATACCTACTCGTATATTTAAATCCGAAAGTGTGTTCGTTTGTTGGTTTGTCTTTCAATCACGCCGCAATAGACCAATCGTCGATTTTTGCATGAAAGTAGGATTTTTCTAGAACCTAAATCCACGCGAACGCAGTCGCGTGCGTCATCTAGTAATAGGTGGCAGGCAGAGCAACGGTATCTGTATTGGAAGGTTGAAATCCTACTTCAATGGTTGAAATCGACAAAAATAGACGACCCTTCAAAATCAGTTAGTTTATACTACTAAATAAGATTCTGTGTATTGGGTGTTAATACTATCCAACACACCTAGTTTCTCCTTTCACCAAAGTTTGCCTGGTGGACATTGCTCTGAGCAATAAGGCCGCCTTTGCATACAATTGCTTTTAGTTCTAAGCTTCTTTGGTTTGTCTTGATTATTTCATGTTTTGTGGGCAGTAAAGTTTTCTATCTATCTATCAGACTAAATCGTGTGGCAAACCCCAGTGAGTCTGGATTTATTCCACGGTTATATGGTCGAGTGGGTTTGAATAACAATCAATTTCCTATCAGAACGCTCTTGACCGAGCCCTAGGGTTCTAATGTGCTTGAACTTCACGCTTCGCGGGCTATTCACGCTAAAACATCATATAGCACGCGAAGACAATTCCACATTAATTAGCTCATAACTTACCATGTACATGGTTCAATTGCCTGGAATCCAATTATAAAGTACATTCGAATTAAATTAACAGCAAAAGTAGGTACTTAGTTTTTTTTACGTGGCTGCGGCAAAGCCAAAAGGAAGGGTTATGATTTTAGCAGTCTATGTATGTATGTTTGTATCCAGATTCTGTGTGTTCCACCGTAGTGTCTAAACTACTACCATACTATATTAGGTTCAGAAAAAGATTCTAGCTGAGAGGAAGCGGGCAATAAACTAAGCACCTACCTAATTACCTACGTAAACATTAATGGTTTCGGGTACTATTCCAAATGTACCTTTCTAACTTAACACACCGTATCAAAACACCAGAATGGGGTAGCCCGCTTTCTAATAAGCCACGTCTACACCATCCTGATTATGAAATCTGAAATCATTAGGTAATGAACTTCCATGCCCTTCTCACATACCTACACGTGTCGTAAAAAAAACAACAAATCAAATTGTTTTGCTTGAAAATAAAATGTACACTACTGTAAAATAAATAAGAGTTATTTTCGCTTGTAAAATAAGGGATATAAAGTTGCATTATGTCTATTGTAATGGCGTATGTACACGGAAAGGTAGCCAACCGTGACGTAGTTTTATCTTTATGAATTGTAAATAGCTCATTGTTTTTGTGGGAGCCCTGATTTAAGTCGCATTTTTAATTTTGCCATAGAAATAAGTACTTGTGTGGATAATTTTAACTAGCGTTGCTATGCCTTGCCTGACTATTATATTTATCAGTATATTTTTGATAGGTACAGTACCAAGTAGATTTATGGTTCCGGTAGGTAAGGTACCACATTGAATCTAATTAGGGATAGATAGGTATGGATCTATATAGGGACACCATCCGTCTCGATTTTTCCCGGACATGACCCGATGTGAATAACCGACGGCCGACGGACGAGTTTACTAAAGTTCTAAACCAGACCCGTTACAGAAAAGCGTACAAGTAGGGTTTAACTTCAAAATATATGTTTTTAATTTTACAGTTCTGGGTCAATTTTATCCCAAATAAAGAACTTACTTATTTTTTTTTTTAAATTAAGTAAGTAATTATGATTACTGAGTTAGTTAGTTACTTAAATATTTCAAGATACTGAAGATACTGTTCATTATTTAAATATCACGAAAAAGTTACCTACTTAAAAGAACAAATTATTATACATTCCATGTAACCAACTCTGATAGCACTTATTTAAAAAATCAAGATTCTAGAGATACTGTTTAACAAAACAATGTCTATTGAGAAGAGCCAGCAAGAAACTCAGCAGAGCTTTTTTCAAGACAAATGTTCACAAACCAAAAGATTAATCTACAAAATCCACAATTTATAATTGTTTCACTTTCTCTTCTGCAATTTTATTTAAGTATGGCCATCCTACATCTAATCAACTTAAATAATTGTTTTTCATACAAATATGGAAGATTATTTAGGGCCATGGGATGTTACCTGAATTTATATAGCCTCATACATTATGGGACCATTATATTTTTTATGGCATTCATTCTGTCAGTAAAGGGTGTGTTTGTGAACTTTTAACTTACAGATCATTACTTACAAATCCTAACTTGAATGACACTTAAAAATGATTTTCATTAAACAAGTGTAAATTAAAAATTTATAACACCCCCAACAAGTGAAGGTTACAGTAACTAGAAAAGAGCTGATAACTTTCAAACGGCTGAATCGATTTTCTTGGATTATAGCTAAGAACATTGATCGAGAGATCAAGCCACCTTTCAAACAAAAAAAAACTAAATTAAAATCGGTTCATTAGTTTAGGAGGTACGATGCCACAGACAGATACACAGATACACACGTCAAACTTATAACACCCCTCTTTTTGGGTCGGGGGTTAAAAATAATGAGCAATCTATCTACTTTACTCTTGTGGTATATCTTATTGTAAACCCACTATTATCCGCTTATGTGGCTAACTATGCACAATCTCTAAACTATATTGATTGATCTTTTAGTTTCATTCTTTTTTTATATAACTTTCTTTTTAGCATTATGAGACAGGTAGCAACATATTTAGACCTGTAATTTTAATTTAGACATTATCATATATCTTGAGGTAACTATGTAACTTATTGTAAAAGCATAATTTTTTAAAGCGTAATTGTAGCTACTTTGAGCAAGCTTTAAGCTTGGAGGGGAAAGGGATAAGTCATGCTTAAGAATATCTTCTTTTAAAAAAATGGTACACAATGGTGTGGATTTGTCTTTTTCTAAACTAAAAAGTATCTGCATCTTTTTCTTTTTAATGTTGCCAAAAAAGGACAGAACATGAATTTTACATTTAAAGACTCTAAATTGTAATGGACGCTTCAAATCTAAACAATAGAATAGGCTCATGACTGGCAGTTAAAGTCACAAGTCAGGAGGTTTGAGAGCTTGACACCTCTAAATTAAATTTAAAACTGTCAAACTGTGTCTGTCCTTTTCATATTACATTATAGGAAGAGGATGTGAATGCTCTAAAATTCATTTGTTCTCAGAATCAGTACTATTCATTAAATTAATATGACAGTGCTAAATATAATGCCATCTTTTTCATAATGCTCACTGTAGAAAAGGATACTATTTTAAGACCAGTCAATTTAGTTTATTTCAAAGATCATGTACAACATAATTAGCCATTTGGTATTGATTTGTTAATTACCAAATTAGATAGTTAATTACTTAATTGAATTAAACCATAAAATCTCATCATTAATCATTATGATATTGCATAGGCAATGCAACCATTATTAATTGCTTTCAGTGATAATGGTTACCCTTTACCTAATCACCATAATTAAGTAACTATCATATTTTTTACTAAATTGACACATAAGAAATCAAAATCCTACCTTTAGAAAAATTTTAGTAAATAAGCAAATACTTACTTGGAATTTAATTTTAGTACTATTAGCAAGCAATTTAAGTTTGTAACACATACATATGTTGAGATCTATACAGCTAACTTTGACTTTGCTTACTCTTAAGACACTGTTAAAATGAGACAGCTCTATACTTTTGACATAAAACCGTCTTGTTATAACTGAAGCTTAAATCTGAGCAAAGTTAAAGTATGCTCTATAGTTATCAGCCTTAATCTATACAACTTAATCATATTAAAAATTTGTGCTTTCTGTCTGTAGCCAGCTTTTCACGGCCCATTCGCTTACGCGATTTCAACATTTGGAGTTTAGGTTTTTAAATCCCATGGGTTTTCTGAGATATGAAGTAGCCTATGGGACTCTCTAGGCCTTTAACTATATTCATGCAAAAAATCATGCCAATCCATTCCTCCCTTGCTCCATCGTGGTGTGATTGGAGGACAAATAAACACATTTTTCCATTTATAATATTAGTATGATATTACAAATAAACATGAAATAGTTTAAGGATCTTATCAAATTGGTTTAGAACTTTAGAATAATAGACACTAGTAAAAACTAGCATGTTAGAATAATTAAGAAATTTGTATCAAGGAAAAACTACCTCTAGTTCTTGCTATGTAGGGACCTACCTAAGTTTCTACAAAATATGTACCATTTTAATTTATAAATAACCCTGATTATAAAATTGAGCAAAACTTGAGCAATGTTAAGTAAGTTTGAGAGACAAACAACAACATAATTACACTTTGACCTATAATATAAGTAAGGAAAATCGAATTGACTCATAATAATATGGTTCATCCTTTTAACCATACATACCTGTGTACTGAGATAATAATAACAGTGGGTACTTCATTTTAATTTTCTGTACAGTTGAAGTAGGAAGAAAGTACTAGATGATGCGTTCAACTTCATCTGTATGGAATTAGGGTTTTTATAAATCCTATGGGAATCCTTTGATTTTATGGGATAAAAAATAGTCTGTCTGTCCATCTCCAGGATACAAGACCAATTTGACAAAAGATGAGAAATCGGTTCAGTGGAAGGTACTGTGAATGGATAGGAAAATGTAATGGATAGTCAACACTCTCACATCTAAAATATTATGTACTATGTATTTCTTTTACAATTTAATGAAATAAAAGAAATGTCATTAATACAATATTTACATTGAGATATGTAGATGTTTCTCATCTACATATGTGATCTTTTTTTTTCGAGATGACATAATTCTCTTTAAACCTAAAGATAAAATAAGTGAAAAATTGTAAAAGTTTAATGCCTGTCTATACTATATAGTTACTTAATATAACAATTTAAGTAAATAGGTACCCAACATGCTAAATTCTGTAAATTTTATAAAAATAAATAAAGATTCAATAAAATATATTGAAAGGCTATTCCGAACAAATTTCGTTTTCTACAAATGTTTTCGGCATACTAGCCGAAAGGTAAAAACTAAAATGTGCAGGGGTAACTGTGTATATTTAAAAACTGTTAGTGCCTAAAAATTTGTAACCTATAAAAGTGGAGTAATAGTTTCAAATATTTAAGGTAAAAATGTCATAGACATTTGAGCTGGCACATTTTAATAATAAATATTATTAAGTAAATATAAAACACATGACTCTACTAAAGAAAGAAAACTTACCTTGAAAACTAGTCTGCCAATTGTTTTCTAATCTGCATGGGATAAATCTATCCATGGGTTCTGGTCGGACCAGCACAGACTGTTTGCGGCTCACTGGACTGCACTGCTGCAGCAATCTTCTTTCATATGATTCACTGAACATTTTCAAAGGCTTTGTACACTATAAAGGGAAAACTGCTCTTATGCTGAGCAACAAACTGTATAAATGGAAGTATTAGACTAGAATATTTTCCTGAAGAGGGCTCGTTAACCGTTCATGGTTTCTTATATCTCTCACACGGTGTATATTGATTTGTTATAAGGAACACCAGTGACTCCAGAGCAGCGAGAAGACTAGTGATCTCCTCGACTGCTAACTATCATTTGAATGCATCTGACATGAACGATAGTGCAAGTCTTTATCAATATGTCTTCACGTTTTATCCTTCGTGTTATCACCAAACGTTGCAATTTATTAATACAAGCACAAGTTACAGTCTCAGAACCAACGATATAATCACAGCAGTTTGTAAATTTAGTTAATTTTCACAATAAATTACAAAAATCGAAACCCTGTTTCTGGCTGGCATAAATACAGCAATGTTGCCAGAATAAAAAAAATTGGATTTTTTAAATAAAACGGTCTTGTCAAAACTTTTTAACCCGAATGAGTACCTATAATTACCCACTTATCAGGGTAATTTTACCATTCTTCGAAATACTTTTATTCTACTTCACAAGGATTAATCCTCGAGGTTGACCGAGGAAATAATTGTTAATTTACCAAGCCTTAGTATAGGATTTATCATCTCAATAGCGTTCATGGAATCATTATAAAGTTATGTTTAAAATGTTTGTGTTATTTCTGAACTGATTCTATAAAAAATAAATTAGTCAAGTAGGTAAATATTAATGATTTTCGTAGGTGCCTGTAGAGATACAACTTAGAGGTTGACGAAGTTAAAATAATACCTGTAGCTAATCCTGGGTTTGAGTTTAAGTCACGTTTCGTTTAGATGGTACAGCGCATACCAGTCAACTGCGCTGGTTAAGCAACTTTGACCCAAGTTGATAACTAAATGGGTGATCGTCCAATGGCCTGAATTCAGTATTTGGCCTTTTCTTTTCCCGTGCCTTTGAAAGCACGTTAAGGCATCGTTTCAACTTCCAAGGTTCCAATCACGAATATAACTTTTGATAATAATAATGATCAATAATTATTATTATTATAACTTAGGTAACTATATAATTTATCTAAGAAATTGAAATATAACGTGCACATCTTAATCAAGACATATTTGTGGATTGTGAAAGGATATAAGAACCCAACACATTATTATCCCAAGAAAACCTCTATGAACATTATGAATGGTAGTTTTCCTTTGAATATGCTTATTTTGTTTACTGCCGAAATTGTAAAATATTAGTTGGTCACACTGCACATCTGTTATATTTTATCCAATTTTATCTGTGCACGGAATAACAAAAGCTAGAACCCAGCGATGCCAGCGCATGAATAATTAAAAATAAACGATTCTCTATGATCATCTCTATGCCTTTAAAGTAGAAACGGGTAACATTGGCATAGTAGTTAAAATGCCTTCAACTATGGCCTAAAGTGTATTATCTAGATTCTAGATTTACTAGATAGATATACTAGATAGATAGATATAGAGCATATGATTAGTTTATTGTTCATTTTTTTTGCGTGCCATTATAATTTCCACTGAGCTGTCGACTCATAATGCTTAACTCATTTACAATGTTACCCGTATCATTAGAGTGATAAGACAGCCGCATCCACAGATCAGCCTCGTCAGCCACAGATTATAGCACAGACCAGTTGGCATGAGCCGCGTCACGCGTGGTCTGTGGTCACCGCCATTTTGAAGTTGGTTCATGGGGTTCAGGGGTTGTTGTGAAACTTGAGAGAAAAAAATCAATTGCGAGATAAAACTAAAGTGCTTAACAACTGTTAGCAACTTTATTAAAATATAGTAAACTTTTACTATAGTACTAATATTTCCGATATCTGAATTTACCTTTTACACTTCAGTTTTTGGTTTTATTTCGTGTATTTGCAATGGATGACCGGCGTAAATTCTCCCGTGGTGATAAAGATCGTGAAGATTTACCAGTTTATTCACGACTCTTTATTGTTTGCGATCGCGATCTTAAGGAGGAACAATTCAGGGAAGCATTCTCTGAGTTTGGTACCATAGAAGATATACGTATACCATGCGATCATAATACTGGGAAACCTAGAGGAGTTGTGTTCATTAAGTTTTCGAAAACCTCAGAAGCTGCCAGAGCTTTAGAGGCGATGAATTCCAAGGTTCTAAGTAATTCCAGTCGTCCTCTTAAGGTTATGGTTGCAGCAAACCGATCAGATATTCAATCGGATGACTATAGTAATGACAAATACAGGAGGTTATTTTTACACATTCCAACAAGTATGAATGAGGACATGCTCGAAGATCATTTTAAAACCTATGGTTACATTGAAGATGTGCTCATACAAAGGGATAGAAACACTAAAGAGTCAAAGGGTTTCGCTTACATAAAATATCGAAAATTTTCAGAAGCTGCCCTCGCCTATGAAGAGTGCGAAAGAAGATTCAGGGCTATTTTTGCTCAACCTAAAGGGTCCAATAGGCGCCAAGAGACAGCCTTTGAGACTAATATAAATAATTTAGCCACATCATCAACTAATCAAAATACCTCTCTCATTTCCATGATGAACGTAAACCCTAGGGGCTTTACTCGTGTTAACTTTATGTGTAGTCCTTATTTAACACAAATGCATGTAGAAACATTATTTGACATTATACCTGGTCTTGTGGACTGCCGCTACTTTGTTGATTTGATCAAAAACTTTGGCAAAGGATCAGCACAGTACTCAAATCCAGTTTCAGCTGCCTATGCTGTACAAAAGTTGAATGAATTTGAATATCCGCCGGGCCAAAGGATCTTTGTTAAACCAGCTAACTCAAAATTTGATGCTCATGAAAAGAATTTCTCTGACATACCAAATGCTGTTAATAACCTAAAAAATGCTATAGAATCTACGTCTAACAGTTCTGCACCAGATCTTGCACAGCTAGCTGTGGCTATTGCAGAAGCCTCCAAATTGATAAAAATGGCTACAACTGGTGTTTCCGATGACAACATCCCTGATAGCACTGATTTGAACTACTGCAGTGTTCAACTTCCTCCCACTCAACCATTGGCTGACATAGATAGCCCCGTCGCAAAGAGATGTTTCCTGGTGTGCAAACCTCAGCCACCCCCTCTAACTGTATTAAGGGACATCTTTTGCCGTTTCGGAAATCTTATTAATGTTTACACACTACCTAACAAAACTGTAGGCTATGCACGTTATGCAACTGCCGAATCGGCAGATGAGGCTATCAGAGTCTTACATGGAGCAGAAATATGCGGTGTTCGCATAAAAGTGTTGGAAGCAGAGGAAGAAGCCCCTGCTAAGAGAATGAGATATGATGATTGAGACAGGACAGACGGGACAAATTCTCTTTAGACATAAATGTAGACCTACAGACCTTTTTTCTTGAATTTGTAGTGTGGACAACAATAAATATTTTACCTACCAACGGACAGTATTCTTTACACTTACTATAAAATAATCTACAATTTAAACTCCATACAAGACTGACGTTTTTGATAATTTTAAATATTCATAAGTCCATAAGAGTAGTTTATTTTATAGTTGGTTCCCTTACCTACTTACTTACTTAAGCCCTTAACAGTCTGGAAAACTGACAAAGTCATTTGACTTGTTAGATCCATGTCATAAGAAAAATGAAACTGACAAAGTTTTTTATCAAGTCTTTATTGATCATAACCTAAATCATTACACTATGCACACAGCCTTATTGCTTGGTGACAAAATAATTGACAATTTAAAATATGGTTTTCAGACCATTCACAAATTGGTCATTTACATGAGATGCTGTCCAACCTAGACTTGGAAATAGTTCCTGATACAACACAATATTTTCAAATGCAGAAAAATATGGTCAAATACTATAACTATTGGTTTAAAAAGATTCGCAACATTGGTTTAAGAAGATATGCAACTATGGACTGCATGTTCCATTCTTAGCAGACATATTGAGTTATTAAAAGAACCTCTGCTCATCTGCGCCGCGTTGCGAGCGGAGACCTTTTGAAAAAGACCCCTGAATGGGTTCTAAACTAGTCAGGCATTCTCCGATTAATCACATGTCTAGTTGCAAGATATTTATATTGATAAAACTATATTATGTTGTAAACCACATGGTTTAATGCATGCACTATTGACAGAGAACATGAGACATGCACGCAGGCATACTTCTGGCTAGCTAGCACAAGCTTTAGGAGCTGTGTTGTAAAAATCTGTCAAATTTTGTGATGCATACCTACTAAGGCCTCATTCGCACGAGAGCTTTTTTAATGTCCGTTAAAAAACCGTTCAAATAGAACAAATGCATTCCCAAGTATCCGTTCACACGTCAACGCTTTTTTAACGCTCGTGCGAATTGGGGCTCGCACTTTGTATTTTCAGCGCAACGCCGGGTTTTAACGCAACGCTTTTTTAACGCTCGTGCGAATTAGGGCTAAGTACTAATTTTAATTTATTCAGATTCTATAATAGTCTGACTGATCAATGGCAGTAAATGATCTCTGTATAACGGATGTCTCTCTCCATGTGTGATTTTTAATATCTTCTCAGCTTGTTTGAAGTGATTCAATGCTTCTTCCAGACACATTTTGTACAGCAGAATCTTTCCGTATTTCAAATGCAGCAAACCCATTAAAGGATGCTTGTTTCCGTAGTAAAATCTGGAATAGAAATTCATAATTTACAGTGGAAATCTGTTTTGATAAAGAATAATCTAATTTATTGCTAATTTTATCCCGACTTACAAAAGATTTAAGTAACCAGAGATAACTAATTCTATATCAATGATTATAACAATGGCAGATTACAGAAATTATGTTATGCATTATATAGAATTTAAAATCTAAAAATAATTTTCTTGTTTTATTCGAACTTGCCGAAACGTTTTTTAGCTTTCATTGGTTTACTTAAAAATTAGATAATTTTTAAGCAATTGTTGCTCGGCAACACGTATTGATCAATCTGGAGCAATTATTTCGCATAACATTGCTGTAATTTTCAGGTATCCAATCAGACCTGATGGCAAGTGAAGACATTAAAACTTACCTGAAACATGGTACCAGTTTCTTAGCGTAACCACAGGCGGTCTCCCAAAGCTGCACTTGTATGAGAGCATCAAAAGCATTGTCCAAAGTCTGAGCATACATGACATTCAGTGGATGCAATATGCCTTCTTGCCTTTCAAGACAGTATTTACAAATATCCACATCTGTATCAATATAGTTAAGAAAAAAAAGTATGTCCAAAAAGAGGGTAGGGCTGAAACAATTTTTCTTAATACTAGCTGATGTCCGTGACCTCGTCCATAAAGATTTTGGCTTTTAAAAATTGCAAGAGACCTATTTTCTAGGAAAAAACTCTTGTCTTTTTTCAAGATGCAAGCTACCAGACACACAGACACACTTTTACATAATAATGATTGCGATTTCGTCTAAGAGAAAAGTTAGGTGCAATCTTAACATTATGTTCATCAAAAAGGATACAAGACACAGAAGTTTCCTTCATATTCTGCAAATGCAATTCACTAAATTCCATAGTTTTGATGAAAATTTCAACATTTTTCTCCGTAAACATTGTTCCACATTCCTCACAGCATATATTTTTATCTTGTATTTCTCCATTTAACTTTATATCTTCAATCCCGTTTGTTATTCTCTCTTCACATTCTCCATTTTGTATTGCTTTTTCGTTTTTTCTTACAGGTTTTTCTGCATCTTCTATTTCACTCTTGTTTTTCTTTTCCATTACTTTCTCATTAGTAATTTCTTTATTTCCTACAGCATCAATAGTAGTTTTTTCTTCACTTTTTCCATTTTCTAATACTTTCTCGACTTGTCTTTCAGGTTTCTTTACTAACACTAGGTTTTCTTTCCAGGAAATGTTTACAGGAGCATTACATTCGGTGTTGAGACACTTTGCCGCGTGCACGTATTTAAGATCATTTTCATCTGAAAATCGGAATTATTGTATTTTGTATTGAGAAAATAAGAGTTCAAATCTCAAAGCCATGCGCTTTGCTTGCAATATAGAAAGGTTGAAGAGTTTTTGAGAATTTATAAGGGCCTGGTCAGACATCGCGCGGCGGAAAATTCTTGGGAAACTTGTAATACAAGGAATTGTACGCTGCTGCCGTAGCGCGTTATCTGTTTATGGCTTAATAGTAATTTAGCTTAAAGCAGTGTTTTTCAAAGTGTGGGTAGTTTGCTCAGTTTTTAGGGTTCCATACCTCAAAAGGAAAAACGGAACCCTTATAGGATCACTTTGTTGTCTGTCTGTCTGTCTGTCTGTCCGTCCGTCCGTCCGTCGTGGCTGTCAAGAATGGATTTTATTTTAGGTAATGGTGACACAGATATTCTATTTCATGAAGAGGATTTGGCTATGTTTGTGTGAGTGCACACGTACACATTGTTGTAGCGTGCGTGACGCTCGGTTTCGTTACGCACACAAATGCATCAACGCTTATTGGTTCGCCGCTTTTAGGGCCGCTATAACTATTTTCATTAACTTAAAAGATGGAATTAAAGCTAGGAGGGTACCCAACGCGCCCTGATCAAAGAAGCCCACAACTGCTGTAAAACCTTTGAAGAGCACTGCTTCAGGGAGTAATTAGTATGCACATCGAAAGCCTTTACCCATGCACCTGTCACACGCGCACAGGAAGTAGTAGCTGAGCTGCAGCTCCGACTGCCGCTCCCACGGCGTCTTCATCAGGTCGATGTACGATATCCTGATCTGTAACACATTTTTAAGGATTCTGTACCTCAAAAGGGAAAAAGAAACCCTTATAAGATCACTGTTGTCTGTCTGTCCGTCCGTCCATTTGTCGTGTCTGTCAAGAAAACCTATAATGTTACTTCCCGTTGACCTAGAATTATGAAAGACAAGTAGGTAGGACTTATAGCACAAGTAAAGAAAGAAATCCGAAAAATGTGAATTTGTGGTTACATCACAAAAAAAATTACAATGTGTTCAAAAAAAAATAATCAATATTTTCAAAGTAAGATAACTATACCAACTGCCAAGCTAGCATGGGCAGTAGATAAAAATTATATCCCCGATTATATCCACTGATTTCTATGACATCAGTGAATATAATCAGGGGGATATAATTTTTATCTACTGCCCATGCTAGCCGGGCTGGGGTATCATATGAAAGGGATTTACCTGTACATTCTAAAACGGATTTTTACAGGAAAAAATACCCAAGTATGGAAGCCTCTGTGCATGAGTCTGACTCACACTTGGTCAGTATTTTACATGTATCCTTACCTTCTTCCAGTCCAAACAAGGCATGTCCCTTATAACTCTAATATTAATTGTCTTCCCATCAAACGTCGCCACAGCATTAGGGCAACAACTGTGGTCAATGATAGACGATGCCAAGTAGATGCCAGTTCCGATAGAATTCATGTCTATATCTAGGATGGTGAAACTGTTTATGATCATCTGAAAAATTAATAAGGACCTGGTCACATGCGACATCGCGGTTTACGCGTCTTCATTCAATTTCTGGCACTAGGCCTTGTTCACACACGACGTTATTCTAAAGTGCTTTCACACAGCAGTTAAAAAATGTGAGATAACATTCACCTTAACATTTAATAACATGAAAACTTTTTAACATTCAGTAATCTATGTTGACATGGGTTATTGGTTAAACAGATGGGCCGTGAAAAGCTAGCAGACAGACAGACACACTTTCACATTTACAATATTAGTATGGAAGAAACAGTGAAATCTATACTTACTCTTCCATACAATCCCATAAGCTCAACAGTGTTAGGCATTGATATGTCTTTTAGGAATTCATAAAGAACCCCACATAAGGATGTGAAATGATCCATTCTTTTCTTGTCTTTTTTTAAATCTGTATAATCTGAAATAAATATTATTTCAAGTTAATGGGATAAAGACAGCATGTCTCACCAGATAAATAAATGTATAGACATAACAAGTAACAATTAAAAAAATTAAAAACACGACTGCCCTGTCGTACAAGCGCCATAAAGCCATATACATATGTATAGGTACATATAAAATTATTTCTTTTGACAAAATCACACTCACACACTCAGTAAGTATAGTAAGTATTCTAATGATACCCCATACATCCAAATCTACGCGTGGAATGATGTACATATCTCATAGTGGACTCGAGCCGTTTTGAGTCACCAACCAATCACCGAACGGAAACTAGGTATGTTTTCTAATTGAATTTGGAATGTTTTTTAAAACATTTTCAACTTGAATTTCGAATGTTTTTTTGAAAACATGTATGTGATTGGTTGATGATTCAAAATGGTTAGCATCCAATAAAATTTTTGCCTGTCATTAAATTCAAATTCAAAATATTTTTATTCAATTAGACTTTTACAAATTCTTTTGAATCGTCAAAAGCATCTACCACTGGCTCGGAATGCCTTTCCTACCGAGAAGAACCAGCAAGAAACTCGGCGGTTGCTCTTTTCAAAGATTTGATATACAATATTATGCCATGTATAAAAGCAATTGAAGTCCTGCGCATTGCTGGAGCGAATTGCAGGTCAAATCCACGCTTTTTTATCATTTACATAATCTTCGATAGTATAATATGCTTTTCTCAGGAGCATATTTTTAATAGATTTTTTGAACCTGTGTAAAGGCAAGTCCAAAATTGGCTGAGGAATTTTGTTATAAAAGATTATACCCATTCCCACAAATGACTTTTGGACCTTCCTGAGGCGGAGCGTAGGAGTCGCAAGCCTGTTACGGTGCCTAGTCAGCCTGTTGTGTAGATCGCCAACTCTCTTGTAACTAAGAATATTTTGTCTTACAAAAATTATGTTGTTGTAAATATATTGAGAGGCTACGGTAAGGATACCTATTTCCTTAAATTTTTCTCGAAGTGAATCGCGTGGTTTTAAGTTATAAATTGCGCGTATTGCCCTTTTTTGTAATACAAAAATTCTCCCAATATCTGCCGCTCTACCCTAAATAAAATTAAATTATATGGGATTACGTAACAGAGAGAGCGCTGTACTAACTTATTACCGAAAACTTTAAACTTTGGCATGGACTTTGTCTGTGTTGTTAGCTGGCGGGCGTGCTTTGCTTTTTTGGAGTGTTTTTTTTTTTTTTGTTAAAACTGACTGGAAAGCGCTCTAAGGGGGTGCCGTGCGTGTGTCGACGAGCGCCGGCACAGACGGGGTCCATACTTGTATAGTTTCCCTAACTTGTTACAAATAACTACAAACTTGACATTGGCTAATCTTTGTAAAGCCAAACGAGAGAGAAAAAAAAACTTATTACCACAGATGAAGGTTTTTTTTTTCTCTCGTCTGGAACAGATGAAGTATAGTGAGAATAAAAATCTTACGGGACATAAGATCCTTCCACCTCCTAAACGAAGTGGCAGTGTAGTACGCTTTGTGCGTGGCGCCGTCACTGCGCTGTATGCGATTTATGATCTTCGCCATCATGCGAGCGGCATCCGGAACCACTTTCGGCGAGACCCTTTTCAAGTTTTCACATTCCCACTGAAAAATAGTATATATGGACATATTATTTATTCAACCAAGAAAAGTTTTTTACATTAAAAAAGTCTGGAACACTGAAAAGGTAAACACAATAAATATTGAAACCCAATGAAGTGCTTTGACACCTCTACAAGGAAAATCTTTATTATGGGCACCGCAGCCTTCCCTCGGACATTACAATCCAGGTATCTTTAAAACAAGAGTGAATAGGCATGTTTTAGGTAAACGTGTCCCATTTTAGGCCAAATCATCACTTTATATCTCGTGTGATTGTGGTGAAGCCCTTGCCTATAATGAATAAAAAAAAACCAAAAGGAAATATATTTCAGCTGTGATAGCCTAGTGGTTAGGACAACCACCTCTAACTTTCAGAGTTATGTGAAGTAATTATATATTACATGCTTTAATGGTGAAGGAATTAATCTTTTTAACCCCCTATCCAAAAAGAGGGGCATTATAAGTTTGACGTGTGTATCTGTCTGTGGCATCGTAACGCCTAAACGAATGAACCGATTTTAATTTAATTTTTTTTTGTTTGAAAGGTGGCTTGATCGAGTGTTCTTAGCCATAATCCAAGAAAATCGGTTCAGCCGTTTGAAAGTTATCAGCTCTTTTCAAGTTATTACTGTAACCTTCACTTGTTGGGGGTGTTATAAATTTTTAATTTACACTTGTTACTATTTAATTTAGTATTTCTGTATTATTGGTAGAATATACATAATACATCATTATATTATCATCATTTTGAATTACATAACTAGAATTTTACTCTAAAGCTAATTCTAATGCTGTTGAGTTGTGAATGGCAGTGTGCCATGAAAATATTCTGCTGGTATGTATCTAATACCGTAACAACTAATCATTGCTATGTATAATGTCAAAACAGTCATAAATATGAGGACTAGTGAAACAAGTGTTCTCGGATCTTATTTTATTACAGTATATTATTAGTAACAGATTTTTACAGTTCTATAGTAAAAACAGCAAACATCTCATGTAGTTTTATCCACTTTGTCTGTCTGTGTCAGGAAAAGCTGACTGACTGACTGACTGATCTATAAACTCAACTAACTCTCAAACTACTAGAGGGATTGGGCTGAAATTTGGCATGAAGTTAGTTATAATGACATAGACATCTGCTAAGAACTTCATCGATATTATATTATTTACTGAAAAAAGTATACCAACCTTATGATCATCCCAAGCATCTCTTTGGCAGTTCTTACCACAGTAATGGACAAACTGACAAGCTGAACACTTGAGTACTTTGCATCTGAAATTACATATATTTAATTACATATGACCTAGTATTTAAGCTGTGATAGCCTAGTGGTTATGAGGTCTGCCCAAATTCAAAAGATTGGGGATTTGGTCCCGGGCAAGCACCTGTTACTTTTCAGAGCTATGTGTGTACAAATTAAAAATTTATTTGCTTTAACGTTGAAAGAAAACTTTGTGAGGAAATCTGCATGCCTGAGAGTTCACCATGTTCTCAAAGGTGTATGAAGTCTGCCAATCTGCTTTTGGCCAGCGTGGTAGACTATGGAAAAACTCTTATCATTCTGAGTAGACCTGTACTCAGTAGTGAGCTGGTGATGGGTTGGTACTTAATCATGATGAGGTGTCCTACTTATGACAACATAATATAATATCTATTGATTTTGATAATTAATCAATGGAAAGTCGATAATGGGTTGGGTGACTGAAAGCCAAGGCAATTTGATAAGTAACATGACTTACAATAGTAAGAAAGGTAGAGAGGTACTTACTGTTTGAGACAGTTATCACATCTGTTGCCCTTTTCTTTTGATGATAACACATAAACGAACGGCTCCTCTGTTAAAATAAGATCGCCGGCTTTCACGGCTGTATCACCTATTCTAAACTTATTTTTCATATTAAATTTATATTGCTTTTATCTGAGGTAAAAATGTATTTTTCTTTTAGGTTATTTAGTAATGTAAATCTTATGATATAACTCGGCAAATCCTCTGCGAATAAGCAGTTATTTGGAATGTAAAATTGCTGGCGATCAGCTACGCAAGTAAGCTTAAAATTGGCTCCACTCTCCAGTCTTAAACAAGTTCTACCTGCGATTCTATAAATACCCATTCAACATTCGGTTACATTATTTATAGTGGAGATGTATGTGCGTCCACATCCGCAGCCACAAATATCACAGTGAAAAACAAATAAAACCCATCCTAATTTTAGCTTGCAGGTCTACCAGATACATTTTTTTTCAAAACACAAATCAAAATTCACAAACTTGAACTCATGTTTTGAAAATTTGGTCTGGCAGTGACACTAGACTTGTCAAAAAAATGACAAATGAATTGTCATTCTAAACTTTTTTTCTCTAAAGTCTGGACTGCAGCTGTGGATTATAGTCTTTTTAGCCTAAAATGGATGGATATAAAAGCAGCGCAAGGGTTGGTAAAATATATGACAACTTATTTTGGTTGACAAAGTTTCTTTGGAAAAACTTATTTATTTTAGTTTTCATGTGACTACCAAAATTGTAGTTACAAAGACGTATTCCTTCCCTCTACTACAGACTTCCTTGTATTTCTTACGTTCTTATGTCATTTTATAGTTTGTTAGTAGGTACTTGGTAAGTTACTTAAGACTTGAAATGGCTAGAATCCAGAGCAGCAAGGTTCCTACAAACAAAATCATTTGCCTATGGTGTCTTATCTATGGTTTAGGGATGTCAGAACCATCGGAACTGCCAAAAAATATCGATATATATCGATATTTAAATTTTCACAAAAAAACGATATATCGATAAATCGGTAACTTGTAAGTCGTAGGTCATAGAGAGTATTTTTGCCGATTCAGAACACCTGATTCGGTAAGTAATCGTTTACGGAATCAAGTGTTCTGAATCGCCCGTTTGATCGGGCATCGATATTTTAAATGAAAAATATGTATAGTAAAAGTAGAAACGTAGGTGGGAATCTAAGTAATTTGTTTGTCGGTCCAACAAAACATCGAGTTCTACACATTTTCGATAGCTGGAATTTATATTGATATTTTCAAAATTAAATATCGCTCAAAAATATCGATGTATCGAACAAATAATATCGATGACCGACTATCGATATTTTTTCGACAAGCCTACTCAAGGTTGCACCTAAGCTAAATGTCAATTTTTTATTTACAAAAAGTTATCTTTTTTATATTGAAATTAAATATTCAACGATGTCTATCGTCCTAACAAAGGCAGCGCTTGCCTTAAAAAACGCAGACAGCAATTTTCAAGTAGTAAAATTCGAAGCACACAAATCTAAAAAGAAACATGCTGAAGAAGAAATCAAAGTTGATACAAAAACAAAACAAACTGTACCTCAAAAGAAAGACTTAGATTTGAAGCAAATCCGGCACGAAATTGTTAAGTTTGGAATGTCCGGTTTCAATACTACGAAAAAAGAACAGGCAAAAATAGCATTGGCAGTAAGTTTAGGTTAGGTATTGTACTGATCATTCTTCTCAATGTTGGCATGTTATTGGTGTCCTAACAGTCCGCTTATTAAATTCTATACCAATTTATATTTTTACATGTCAATATTACACCATCTACCCATTGGTGTCCACTAGCCTAAATATATATAGGCCTTCCCAAGAGTGGGCCGATCCACCTTCGCAATTCGCCTTTCTCATTCATGCACGCATGGGATACACATATTCTACTATGTGCTTGCTTGCATGTAGTATCTCCAGAACATAATATTATCTTCTCTAGCAATTTTAATATTTTAGGTAAATACGATGAAAGTTTGTCTGTCTATTACTTTTTAACTGTTCAACTGCTGAAATAACTTTCATCCTGGAGAGGGAGATAAAATATTTTAATATTAGAAAAATATTGTAGTCCTACCCGGAACACAAACATTTGAAATGCCTGAATTCCAAAATATGTGACAGCCTGTATAAAAATTATATCTTTTAATCTATTTTCAGGTGCAAAACCACCAAAGAGAGAATATGTTAATTACAAAGAGCTTATGCAAAGACAGAAGCAAGAGAAGGAAAAGAAAGAGGCAGAGAAGAAGTTGATGCTTTCTAGAAGTATATTGAGCACAGGTGCCAAGAAGAAAAAGAAAAGTGCCAACAATGATGTTGGATATCTCCTAAGTAGCTATGGAAAGGTATAATCTACTAGCTTTTTTTTTTCAATTAAAGACTAGGTGAACCTTACCATCTTCCCTTGGGTGGATTTATAAAAAGAAAATAAGTCTACTTTTACTGAACATCGTGGCGACAATGTGGCTAATTCTGTTGTACATAATAGGGATGGTCACTTCTAGTCAAATCAGTGACTTATTATCAAACATCAAAACAGTGGCTTAGTAAGGGAGCTTGTACAAAATTCACATATGTGACGTCATAAATATTTAAAATATTTAAATAATTATATAAATATTTGACATACTTTTTCAGTTAAATCGATAATTTAAAATAGTTAGCAAACTTAAAACTAACAGTGGGTGTGGATTTTACGAATTTTGGAAGACCTATTTAAAAATTCCTATGAAATAATTTATTTTTACATAGGCATCATCCCAATTCTGTAAACTAAATTGACAGATCTAAATCTAGTGCCAATCTTTTCCTCAGGGAAAATTATGAAAAAGATAGCAATAGTAAATGTCATTTTAGTTTAGTTTAGAGATTGTCTACAACAGATTAGCCACAATCTCATGCTTCTTTAACACTTCTATACTTACCTCTGATTTCTGTGGTTTACAGGTACAGAAAAAGGATTTGAAAAAGGATGATAGTAAAGTTAAAGGCAAGAAGAAAAAGAAACAAAAATTGATATAAATAATTATTTTATTATGATAAATAAACAATAAAATAAATGTTGATTTTTATTCGATTATTTTTCAATTTTAATTTGTATGAAACATGGGTCTGCCAACAGATGTCACTACAGCTCAGGTAACTTTCATAGTTTCTTCAAGTACCTACCTAGAAATAATCTCACCGCTAGATGCCGCTAATTGGGCCTTTCCTTTGGCATATAAAATAATAATAATAATAAAGATTAATCAATAGGAATCTGATCAAATTAGGAAGTACCTTCGTTATCGAACTAGCACTTTGTATTTCTTTGAACTGGATTTGAGGAACAAGTAGTATCTATGTAGAATGTAGATACTTAAATGATTTTGAATCACGAATATCGATGAATTAATAAGTACCTAGGTACTTACTGATTTTTAGGCCTTGATAGATTTTGAAATCCGTCATCAGTTATTGTTTAGTTAATATGTGACAAAACGCGCATTATACCTACCTACCTATTTCATTGAATATTGTACAAAGTGATAACTATAGAACGCGACAGGTCGAGATGGCAATCGGGTTGGGGATGCCCCGCACACCTGCACAGCCTCCGTAGTATCCCGGTGCGGATGAGCGCGGGCGCGGACGCAATGTCTCATCCCCGGATTGCCATCTCGATCTGTCGCGAACTATACCTATTATTGTGTACTGTAGGTATGTATTTATATCAGCAATTGTTTTCCAGTTTTAAATTAGGTGCGATGGAAGTAGACCTACTTAGCTCAAATAAAAATACATTTGTATAATTTCGATAATATTGTATATTTCATAAATTGTGTAATAACTAAGTATAATTAAAAATATTTACAGCACACATTTTAACATAAATATAGTTAATATTATGCAGGCAAGTTCGTTTTTTTACAATAAATAATTAAAATTTATAAAAAAATTATGATAATAATTGGTACATAATACAATAGTATTAATTTATTATGTTATACATAAGGCTCAAAATATTTAATTGCTGTCGTCATAGATTTTTCGTTGATTTTGTTCGTTGCGATGGGATTTTTAACTCTCATTTTGATGTCCTTGGGTTTCAGAACATTTTTATGATTGGCACTAGGAGGCCTCAGACCAAGGTAGTTCTTGCTAGGCGAGAATATAGACTTGGAACTCAGGCCAGATGTCTCCAGGAAGAAATCGAAAGTGCCCTTAGTCCTCTTCAAATTAGCATCAGCATTATTATTCAGAATCATTCTCGGTTCACATTTGACTGTATTGTATGAACCACTATTACTGCCAGAGGAGTTACTCGACTCAATATCAGAATTCCTAACTGATTCAGTCTCAACATTTTCTATATTCGATAGGAGATCCGGCTTATTGGATAGCTTTGCGTTCTTTGCTAGCCCTTTGTTCACATTTTTTTCACTTTCGTTACACTCATGAAATGTTTCAATGTTCTCATTGTTATTACCGTTTTTTGCTGTATTAAGTTGATCGTTTTTTTCAGGTACGATGGTCGGATTTTCGGTCACTACGTCAGAAATAGAGCCGTCACTGCCCTCAGAGCTTATGCGATATTCCTCTGCTACTATACTCCCTAGTTCGTCATCTATTTTAAATTCCTCGAAGTCTTGAGACAAATCAAACTTGTCTATATCATCTAAATATTCTGCTTTGCGTGGCTCTGCATTAGTTTTACCAGGTGCTTGATTGAATTGGTTATCCAACTCCGTTAAATTTATCTGTTTACCACCGGTCTTAGCACCTTTATTAATCTCTGAGAGAATTGAAGATACAGTATTTCCCATTTGGATTGAACCTCTAGGATCCAGTTTCGGTTGTAAGACATGCATGCTAAAATTAGCCAAGTAACTTTCAGTTGTTTGATTAAATGGACGGTGTTCTTCATTCGGCTTCTCGTCTTCGTCGGGAATAATGATTTCAGTGACGTGTGGAAGTTTTGGAATGTCTTTGTCACTTATTTTGTTTTGTATTCTAGGCAAGGATACCACCTTAGCCACACTATTCCTTTGCATTGATGTATGGATTGGGTACTGTTCATTGTGAATCTCAACTGTTGGCTGCGTTAGTAGTAATTCCCTTTTACCATTACTGACTACTGGAACATTTATCTCTGAAATGGAGCAGTAGTCCGGTTCAACATGTTTTACAGTGGCCACTTGTCCCACGCTTCTCATCTTAACATCTGCAACCCGTTGATTAGCCGCAACGGCGTCAGAGTCTAAAGGCTCTGTCGCTGGTCTGACAGAGTTCTCAGCTTTCCATTTTGCTGACAAATTCTTTGGTTTAGGCGGCAGTGCAGGAGGAGTTCGTGGCACTTTTCTTTTATTAAATATTTTCATAGAACCAAGATTGGTATCAGGTTTTGCATCCATTGTAAACATAAGATTGCGGCTTTCTATATTTGCAGCAATATTTTTAACTATAGAGCCTCTTATTTTAGGAACAGCTGATTTCTCAGTAGTCGGGGCCATTTTTGGCACCGGCGCAGGCTTTTGCTCTGCATTCTTGGTGATAATAGGTTCATATTCATTGCTATAAATGCTTTGTATCTCATATTGAAAGCCTTGTGCAGTGTTTGGCACCTCGTAGCTATGTTCTGAAGCGGTTTCTAGACTGAATTTGACTATTTTATTAGCTCGTTTGTCGGATCTTGGTAGTGTATGATTATTTCCTATATTAGCTCGAATCTTATCATCATATGAGATGCTGTTTAATGTAGAAAATTGGACACGTTTTGTTGATGCTTTGGGACTCGGACTTGGTGTTTCGCTTGACTTAGAATTATCGTTGCTGCTGTCATCTAGAGAATTTTGAAGCAATATCTGATTAACACATTCCAATACTGGATTATTTTTGTATATTTCATTAGGTGGTGTATCATCGGCATCGCTCGTACTAGCATACCAATTTTCACTTACTTCCGCAGCAGCTATGTCCTTATCGTGTATGTTATTATTTTTGTCATCGAAACTGGAACCGAATTTGTGAGTAATACTATTTTTAAGTACGTTGTTGCAAAGGACTTCATTTTTTGCTGATATAACTTCGGCGTGAAGAATTCCAGCGTTAAGACCGGCCATTAAAATATCATCGGTGGATTTAGATTGCACGTTATTAAGCGACACTCTTTGGTCTAGACAGTCGATTTCTTGTTCTGGGTCGCTAACATTGCAGTACCACGGCTTTTCTTCACCATCGTCACTTAATACTTTACTAAGAAAGATTTGCCTGTTGGCTTTTATTTCATCTGATGCTTGTCTTTTAATCCCGTGGATCCTTTCCATTTTCGTTGAATACGTTTTATCTGAGTCACTTTGAGTATTTTCAGATTCTTTCTTAGCAGCTTCCCCAATCAGCTGATCTATTTTGAGTGATGCTCTTCTTATGTCATTTGCTATTTGGTTAGCAGTAGCATCGGCATCATCGTGATTAATTTGAAAAGGCAAACTGACACATTCTTCTGCGCTACTGCTATTCATTTGGTTGTTGTAAACATTCTTTTGAAGATTTTCATTGTTCTTCCCATTATTCTTTCTTCCGGAATATTTTCTAGATCTCCTAAATACGTCCCGTCTGACAAAGGCTTGTTTATTTTTAATGAAGGTCCCTTTGCTGCTGACGCTAGCTGTATTTCCTTCTTCGCTAGAACTTGAATTTCCATAAACGATGTCGTTCTTGGGCAATTGAAAGCTTTTACTTAACCTAGTATTCTTTTGGAATGCCGGTGGGGCTTTTCTCTCTCGGTAGCTACAGCTTCGTACAAAGCTATTTTGAAATCTAGAATCTGTGCTCTCTAAGCTTTGAAACTCTGGATCTGTTTCAATGTTGGTCTGTTCGCTTGTGAAGCCGAGAAGTTGTTGGCAGTTGCTACAGTAGGACTTTCGGGCTTTTAACTTGACGATTTCTTCCTGTTGAGATTTGATTATTTTTTCTTTTTGCTTCAGTGAGACGTTGATTTGTTTTTGTTCTCTGCTTAGTCTGGATTCTAATAGAACTAACGATCGTAGGACAATCGCGAGCTGGTCTTGTCTGAGGCGCCTTTCCTGCACAGCCTCTTTGTCTCGCGCGGCGAGTGCTTGACTAGCTTCGACTAACTGATGTCTCTGTTTCAAGACGGATTCCGATTGTTGTTGTAACGCGCTTTTCACCGCGTCCAGCTCCCGTCTTAGCTCCATCGCCTCTGAGCTGCTATCCATCTGGAAAGAAGAGAAAAGTTGGTGAGCTTTGGAGATCAAAATATACACTGTTAGAGCATGTGGAGAAATTTGTGGGATTTAGTGTTAGTGGAAGTTTTAATTAACTTACAAACGCGCTGATTCGTTGAATCATCCAAAGAGGCAATACAAACATAAAATATGTATTAAGAGACCTACACTGTATCGTATGAGAAGAGGGGATCATAAATGCTAGTATGTATCCATACTATAGGATAACGATCGGCATTCAAGCGTAAAAGAGTAAAGACATTTCAATAGACTGCTTACAAGCAATGACTTCGAGTAAAACGAAATGTCAAGAGCGAGAGTAGCACGTTTTTTGATAACAAAACATAAAAAAACCTTGTTCTTTATACAGAAATACCGCTGAAGGGAGTTGGTTCCACAATTTGCACATGCGTGGAATATAAGGGTTCATTTACGGGAGACGGAACCCCAAAATATCATCATTGCCCGACTTCAAATGCGTCAGAAAGATAGAATAGTGTAGTGACCAGCGAAATAAATTGTCGATGTTTGACGTCTAACGTCCGTAACGAATTTGATAAGGAGGTCAACGGTATCAGGAAATTGTTATCGAAAGCGGAATGAGCATTTATTTTAAGCATTGACGGTTGAGATTGATAAGTTGTGAGAGCTCAATTTTTTAATGATAACAGGTTTGATACGATCATGGCGCGTAAGTGGTGAATGCTGCTGTCTAAGCATCAATTACAGAAACGCTTCAGACTTCGTCTGTGTTGGTGTTGGCTGGCGGGCGTGCTCTGCCTTTTTGGAGTGTTTTTTTTGTTAAAACTGACTGGAAAGCGCTCTAAGGGGGTGCCGTGCGTATGTCGGCGAGCGCCGGCACAGACGGGGTCCATACTTGTATAGTTTCCATAACATGTTACAAATAACTACAAACTTGACATTGGCTATTCTTTGTAAAGCCAGACGAGAGAGAAAAAAAAAGAAACGCTTCATCATCATCATCATCATTGTCAACCGATAGACATCGATAGCTGGACATACTCTTAAATCTCTTGCAGGGACTTCACTACACCACGGTCTTGCGCCGCCTGAACCGATTTTGATAATTCTTTTTTGTTTGGTAGGTTTTACTTCAGAGGTGGTTTCGTCGTATTTTAGTTCGGTGAAGATCTGATGAATATCTTCGGAGATGGAGAACAGAACTCCTCAATGGATATGAGTAAATTGCTCGCGATCAGTGTAATAGCTTAGAAAACAGCAGGTCTTTTAAACCAGGCATTGCATATTTTAATACAGTGGGGCCACTATACAGTGGGGCCACTAAAAATTGAAAAATAAAAAAAACAGAACTTAAGTAGATTTTTGGAAATACCAAACGAAGGTAAGTATTTAGTTATATGTTTTTCTGTAAGAAAACTTTTTAGTGTTTACTTCTTCAGTGTAGATTTGGTAGATTCAATACGCTGAATTTTCAAGCATTATTATCGCCAAGCCACGCGAGCATTGGTAGTTAAATTAATAAACTTAATTGGCATAAACTAATTGCGGCTAGTCAGCTAGTTTAATAGATTTGAAAGACCTTTGCACTTTGTACTGTTGACAGACCTACTACGTAGTACTACTTAATACAATTTTGTTTACATAGATTAATCAAAGTGGTCATCATTTTATTATACCAATGTCAGCGAAATGTTTGTAAATAAATACATAAATATTTCTATTACAAACAGACTTTGAACTGTTCTTCTTTTTCTATTAAAGCCGGCTTACACTATTTCAAGTATAAGTCTGCTCTAACCTTGCAAGCTAGAGCTTTTGATTACTTGCTTAAACCCAAAAGTGGTCTATGTGGTTAGTATGAGATATTACCTACCTCAGCAAAGTTAGAATTGGGACACAATAATGTTAAAGTAAAATTGAAGTGAAAGATTTAAAGTCAAAATTCAATAGGTAGGTACCTAGGTAGGTAGTTACTAGGTACCATTGATTTTAATTTCCCGTTTACGGTTGGAGTGCTGGCTGTAGATGAATAAGGCAAGCAAAAACTCCTTTTACCTCGACGCTAAAGTATTTCAAAGCTCGAATTCTATCCACATTAATGAAACGTCAGATCGTATACTACTTATATACGGGTAGTGGGTAGGTACTGATTGCTGAGTGGTAGTGGCCCAGACACTAGGTAGGTATAGATACGTTCTCTTATTGATGCATGCCTCGCAGAACGTGCCAAACTCAAGCCTTAGCCAAATAGTCCTTATCATCTATGATCTATCCAACCCAGCACTAGATAGTGGAACAGCGTTTTGGTTTCAATCCATTCTAGCATTGGAATCGTAGTACATATAGATCGCTGGCTGGAATCAACCTATTGAATCCAGGGAATGGATAAATGTGAACCGGCCATTATGTTTTTCTAGCTAATCTCATTAGTAGGACTTACTATCTTAATATATTAAATACTAATCAATGGTGCATTATTTATGTTATATTTAACAAACTTCCAGTTCTAATATTCGTATGTTAAAAGGGCTCTCTCCGTCACTCGTTTCATAAAATCGTAGTTCCAATTTCATTTGAATATTAAGCAACCAAAGTCCATGAAATTTTGCAGACATATTCTAGAAACTAATATCTATGTCTGTGGTTTTCCAGATTTCTGTTAAAATATTCGGTTTCAAAGTTACGCGGTCTTAAAAATTTTCATACAAATCTTTGAGCCCCTGTAATTTTAAAACTACATATTTTTAGAAAAATCTAAAACACCACAGACACAGATATTAGTTTCTAGAATATGTCTGCAAAATTTCATGGACTTTGGTTGCTTAATATTCAAATGAAATTGGAACTACGATTGTATGAAACGAGTGACGGAGAGAGCCCTGTTAACTGTCTTCAAAAACATGTAAATTAATACTAAAGGCGAAAAAAGTTTTCTTATCAATTTTTTTGTTCTCACATTAACACCCGCCCACGCCAAAGAAGGAAAAGTTAAAAACGAAAGCAGTCCATGCCATATTGAGAAAAATATTATCTACCTTATTATATTATTACCTAGTAAAAAGGTGAACTTTCCCTGAATTCGTATGCGTTTCCATATTCTACCCAAATTAAGTATATTTCTGAGTTTTGTTAATGAATCTATTAAGTATCTATTAATTAGGCATGTTTAAACTAAATCGACAATCACAAAAGGAGTTATATTCTCTATATATGCGGAGAAGGATAGAACTAATTTCAAACTTGCCAATTTAGGTAGTTTGGGGGTTTTTGTTGCCAGTGATGATGTATAAGGATGCGAGCTATGGTCGGTAACTATTATGGGCCTCATAAGAAAGCTCAGTCACTTAGCAGACGATGGAGAGAGTTATGCTTAGAGTTTCTCTACGTGATCAGAAATGAGGAGATTCGTAGGAGAATCAGAGTATCTAACCGACATCTCAAAGGGTTGCGAAAAAAATCAGACTCGCGCTCCGAGAGTTCCGTACCTACTCGGGTATTTTTTTCGACATTTTGCACGATAAATCCAAAACTATTATTCATAAAAATAATTAAAAATCTGTTTTAGAATGTAAAGGTAAAACCCTTTCACATGATACCCTACATGGCATAGTTATCTTACTTTGGGGCGCCAGCCAGGTAACCTCCCAGTGTGCCTGGATGCTGCTGGTCTCTTTTGGATGCGTCCGAGGAGAAGACCTAACTACCTGCCAAATATCATGATACTATAGGTCAACGGGAAGTACGTACCCTATAGGTTTTCATGACAGACACGACAGACGGACAGACAACAAAGTGATCGTAAAAGGGTTCCGTTTCTCCTTTTGAGGTACGGAACCCTAAAAATACGTTTACCTACTAGACATTAAGGGCCCAGGGTGCTAGAATGTCTGTCAACCTAGTGGGAGGCACTAGGTAGACTGAAGACATCAAACCAGCTTCAAAGAGCCGTTGGATTCAGGCGGTGCAAGACCGTGGTGTGTGGAAGTCCCTACAAGAGAATTATGCCCAGCTATGGACGTCTATGGGTTAATAATGATGATGAGAGGTTTATGTATAGGCTCATAGTGCATAATAGTACAGATAGGCGAATTAGGCACCAATGTGCACATTTAGGCGGCTAATAGTGCACGGAGGAACTTTCATTTCTTTATCTGAAGAATTGAATATTCATCGGATGTCACTGGGACGTGCGGCGTTCGCGTGACGGACACATTTCGACGGCACAAAGAAAGTAACTATGTACCTATATCGGCACATTACTTAATTATTGCAAGGCGGCAGGTAAGTAGATACAGTATCTATATATACTAATACTAATAAATAATACTAATAATAATGTTATTTTTTCTGTGTTTCTGTTATTTTTTCTGTTGTTTCTGTTATTTTTTCTGTGTTTCTGTTATTTTTTCTGTTGTTCTTGTTATTTTATTGTTTATTGTTTAAAAATAGGATAAAATGGGAAAAATAAATAAATGAGAGTTAAAAAAATACTAATAAATAAAATAAATAAAATAAATAGTGTCTGTCTGTAATTTCGAAATAACTACCGCATATTAAGGTCATATGGTTATTTGAACGATACTATAACTGAATCACACGTTTTTAAAATTTTTGTCTGTCTGTCTGTTTGTTTGAAAAGGCTAATCTTGGGAACGGCTGAACCGATTTTGACGGGATTTTCACAGACAAGTAGAGAATTGACCAGGGAGTAACATAGGCTACTTTTTTAACCGACTTTCAAAAAGGGAGTTGTGTTTTTCTACCTATGTACACCGAAATCTCCGAGATTTCTGAACCGATTTGCGTCATTTCTTTTTTAATAATCGATAGAGGAATTTTGCGACATTGTTTCATAAAAAATTTGGAGTCCAACTCCTCAATCCTGATGCTGCAGGGGATCTGACCAATTCACGCGGGCGAAGCTGCGGGCATCAGCTAGTTTACTTATAAGTGTGACCGTGGAGTGTCTTACATAATACTTACATGAGGTCATGTCCAGAAGTTGAAGAGTAAGTAGGTACCTACCTTCAACGAGGACAATAATAATCTAAGAATAGGTATTCACAGGTTGGAAAGGGTATAAGACATTTGACCGCGTTTAATAGCCTCGGGTGACAGGGCTGGCTCATTTTTTGCGCAACGGATCAGCCTGGCTGTCCAGCACGGAAATGCAGCCAATATTCTTGGCACCATTCAACGCGGGCATGATTTGTATAGTAATTAGATAAGGCTAGCTTTAAGTTTTAAAAGTATTGTGTGCAAATTACCTATATGAAAATTATTTTCTCAATATTAGAAAATTGTTTATGGTAGATAGATATAATCTGGCATTGATTTACTTGGTCACCTGGTAAATAAGAACTCTTACAATGCATTCGTAAAAGTTTCATTGATTTATCTCCCATTGACTAAGATAACCGGTTACCGGATAAGGTGTAAAATTATCCATTATTATCGATTGGAATTTGTTCCAAGAGAGTGCCTCTCCATGCGGAGGACTTATTTCTTGCCTAATTACACCATCTGATGCGGGATTCCGGAATCTCGGGGCCTCAGTAGCAGCATGTGCACCATTTGCCTACCAAACTACATATTCTGTAAAACACTAAACTAAAACTATCGCGCTCTCTGCTCTTGTTTGATTCTATTCGATGCTAAAGGCATCTAGCTGCATATTATAAGCATATTAGCCATCTACGAACAAGTGTAAATTAAAAATTTATAACACCCCCGACAAGTGAAGGTTACAGTAACTAGAAAAGAGCTGATCACTTTCAAACGGCTGAACCGATTTTCTTGGATTATAGCTAAGAACACTCTCGATCAAGCCACCTTTCAACCAAAAAAAAAACTAAATTAAAATCGGTTCATTAGTTAAGGAGCTACGATGCCACAGACAGATACACAGACACACAGATACACACGTCAAACTTATAGGCCCTCTTTTTGGGTCGGGGGTTAATAAAATAGGGTTAGTTTCCCAATTCTTTAAAGTAAGAATTTTTTGTCCTAATTCAGGCAAGCGATCCCTTTGGCTGCTCTATGTCCGTAAAATAACGTAGTGGACAAGTACTTAGAATAAAAAAAAGAATGAATCTATGTGCTCTATTGTTTGTAAGATCCATTAACATACGCTGTGGTCCGGAAACATGACCGCAGTAACCACGCACGCAGCGCAAGTGTGATGTACTTGGCTCCGGGTATCGTCTTCGAAGGTTTTGTGCAAGATTATACCTCCTGCCAGCCTATGCCGGTGGGGCTACGGCCCACGTGCCCTGCCAAGCGGAGCGCCAAGTTACTGGGCTGGAACAGAACATCTGGTGTAACTTTCCGCATTTTACTTCATGTTTCAAGTCAGAGTACGCACTAAGCTGAGTAATGGGTAGTGGGTACCCGCTAAGATTTATGCCGGCTTTCTTGCTTGAATCTACATAATACAGACACATTCAATTTTGCATAAATCGTTAGATATTAGTTTCTAGAATATGTCTGCAAAATTTCATGGACTTTGGTTGCTTAATATTCAAATGAAATTGGAACTACGATTGTATGAAACGAGTAACGGAGAGAGCCCTCTTAAGGTGCTAAACGACTTACGACCCTTGATTGTACAACGCATAAACCAATAAAATATAATAAACCAATGCCAAGTTATGCAGAAAATCTGTGGCTTTATAACTTTGTGTGGCTTCAGGGAACACATGTGTACCGCGTGCTGCAAGGTAGAGGACACAATAATCTGATTGTGCCGTGATTTCTAGGTCTTTGCTAATTAGTCACAATCCATTACCTAAAGGCCTTGATACTTTGGACCTAATTGAATAGCAACCTACTTTTTCTTCAATTTATTTGTTGCAATATGATTTGTACCTACTTAGTTATACTTATATTTTTTCGTCACGTTGAAATTTTTCATATCTTTTCATGGGTGCAGATAGTCTATGTTATCTATAGAGAATCGCTTGCAATAAATAAATCAGTTTCTGCTTCCTAATTTCTACCGAATTATAATCTGGCGACGCATACAATCACGAGGCATAGATTTAACTACAAAATTATATTATATTTTAGTTCATTTATTATTTTAATCTCTGTGAATAATACTTATGAAGTGATTCGACCGAAGAAAAGTCAAAAATCAATGAAAAATATAAATATTAAGTACCTATCTAAAAAATACCCCATCTCAATAAATACTTACAGGTAGTTCTGTTTATAAGATCAATCTCTGACCTATCAAACATTAAAAAAAAAACAATCGACTTGGGTGGTCGATACAAGCCCCACCCTACTTTCACAGATGCAAGTTAAGTAATAGCCTATTACTGTCTCAGCGTGGAACTTTTTTATTAATTTATTGAGATTACGTACTATTATGCATAAGGACTGGTACTTCGGAATGCGAAGTAATGAAACAAGTACTGTTACTCAGTGCAGTTTGAAAGCTCTGTGTAAAAAGTTGTAAAAATTAGCCACTAGGGGCGCTGTTCGGTGTTCCATATATTATTTTTGATATTTTAACCCTACTTACCCCCATTTCATTTTAAATTTATCAACGTTATGAATAAATTAGTATAAATGATTGAAAAACGTGTTAAAATAGAACAATGCTTTAAAATAAATTAAAAAAAAAATGGTGGTCGCCCAACGTGGGGCTCGAACCCACGACCCTGAGATTAAGAGTCTCATGCTCTACCGACTGAGCTAGCCGGGCTGTGCTATAGGCTTTGAAATAGTATAAAAGATTATGTAACAATGATGTTTGTAGTATATGATGACGATGAGCGACTATATGAAGTTTGGATCATGGTGGCTTTGGGAGATAACAGGTAACAAACGTGTAAAAAAAGTATATTTTTTTTAAATATTTTCTTTGGAATAGCCCGGTTTGAAATAGGAGGTTGCCACGACTCAATGCATGACGTGATTTCTAATAGTACTATTCCGAAGAAAATACGGCCAGGGGCGGGATTAGGGAACTCCGAAAAATGTTACTTTGACAGAAAAGATTTTAATTGCTGGATTATTATAGCTTTTTCCTGCAGTGTCTCCTGCTGACGTAAAAAACTAAGTTCATTAACTTTAATAAATTTTGATAATTAATTAGGTTACGTAAGTTTTTGAAGGCGATTGAAAAATATTGAGACAATAATAGTTTCTATGGGAAGTTTCTATTTTCTAAGTAATAAGTACATGAAAACAGGTAACCGAAATCAGTCTACTTTGTAACAAAAAAAAACCTATAACTATGTAGGCAGTAACATCCAAGAATCCAAAGCCTCACATAGGAGTTTAAAAAAAAAGCTTACACGCGCGCTCTTTTTTCGAGTTCCTCTTTAGAACCGGTCGGCCGTTGCGAAAGCTTCAAGGTTGAGTGGAGCTTTCTTCTAACGCAAGAATGCGCGCAGCAACGCGAGGAAAGGCGTGTGATTACACTAGTATGCGAGGAATATAGTTATTCAGGCGGAACTTTCATTGGCACATTTCCCTTTATATTATGTGCAACAAACGGGCACGCGTCAATGTTTTAGAATTTACGAGTTTATAAACAATGCTTTTAGTAGGCAGGTAACCTAACAACCATTCTAACCATAATACCTATAGTTTTTAACCCCCGACACAAAATGAGGGGTGTTATAATGAACGGATCAGAATGAAATAATTTTACAATCGGAAAAATCCATATTCATAACCTGCAACCGCAAGGCAATATAACCACAAGCGGAAAAGGTTCAGTGTGTCGTAAAAATGCATTCGAAGGCAGGTAGGCACGGCACGTGAAGGTGATCAACACGGAATCGAAGCCGCGACCACTATATTGTATCGGTTCGATGACTCAGCGACATTTAGCGTGTCATCGAGGATCGTGTGGCCGTATGCAAGGCCATGATCAAAATAAGTTAGGGCTTTTCAGATTCAAAGCGATTATTTTGGGTTCCGTACCTCAAAAGGAAAAATGGAACCTTTATAGGATCACTTTGTTGTCTGTCTGTCTGTCTGACCGTCCGTCGTGGCTGTCAAGAAAACCTATAGGGTACTTCCCGTTGACCTAGAATCATGAAATTTGGCAGGTAGGTAGGTCTTATAGCACAGGTAAAGGAATAAATCCGAAAACCGTGAATTTGTGGATATATAATTAAAAAGAAAAACAACATTTTCAAAGTAAGATACCAAGTGGGGTATCTTATGAGAGGGCTTTACTTGTACATTCTAAAACAGATTTTTATTTATTTTTATGCATAATAGTTTTTGAGTTATCGTGCAAAACGTCGACTAAAATACCCGAATACGGAACCCTCGGTGCTCGAGTCTGAGTCGCACTTGGCCGGTTTTTTTTTGATGCTATGTAGCTAGAAACTTATTTGAATGAAAAATACTTTATATTTATTAATTCTATAATAGGTTCCCAAGCGCATGCCTTCGCGCATCGGATTCCATCGACCAATGACTTAAATATTATATAAGATGGATGAGATACTAGATAACATATATTGCACGCAATAATGCAATAGGCAAGTAGGTACTGATGTTAATGGTCTCATATTAGGTCTGACACTTTAGAACTTTATTAAAATGAAATAGATAGGCTCTGTTATAAATAGATCGTTAGCTTTAATGGCAATAGATCGATGATTCACCACGCCTCGCCGCCGCTTACCTACTATCGCCTATCAACAAAAGACTATTAAAGATGGTAATAGACGAAAAATGTATAAATCGTGACTACTTAAAGGTGCTAATAAACGCTTTGATTGTAAATGATAGGTTGATGACACATGACGAATATTGATGCTATACAATATATCTAATCTGTACTCTCCAAACACAGCCCATGGCAGAAAGTCCTGGCACTCACATACAAAAAGACCCACCAACCTCAAATGAAATAGGACAAGGGCAGGAGTAGCAAGCAGAAGACATACCTACCTAACTGAAGACTAATGAATAATATTATGTGCCGAGTTGAAAGTTACAGGTATATTTTGGCTTGGAATTTAACAAATTGCGTTCATGGATCTAAAGACGATGTTAAGTGTAAAATATTAAAATATAAAAAAAAATATAAAAAAATATAATCTTCTTTTTCACAGGCTTTATAGTTTCTGATGCATGGGCACTATTATGTACATATTATATCTGTATCAAGCTATACCAACACGGAATAGAAAGAAGTATTTTGTAAGAGGAGCGTATTAATCCTCGTTTTAAAAATTGTGAAATTCAGTAAGTAAAAGATTTATTTATTTATTTATTTAATAGCGACCCGCCCCGGTTTCGCACGGGCATTTTTGAAGAAAATGAGAGAAAGATTGAGGTGTATTAAAAGATTTTTGGGCAAAAATACCACCGACTTTTCGGTGGATTTCCAAAAAATTTCTTTCATACAAAGTACAAACCTTGCCCTAACAATTACGAACACAACAAAAAACTCAGCCAAATTGGTCGAGCCCTTCTCATGTGATGATCTTTCATACATGCGTTATTTTGCTATTTGGCAGATTTACTCTTAGTTAACGTTAACTGTAATGGTTACTCTCAGGGCCCAAGTAAAGCCTGCACGAAATGAAAGTAGGACGCAGCGCGAACTACATAGTAAACGCTTGTAATCCGGTAATACGCCGCTCTTGTGACACGACCTTATTTCGTTTCACTCGGCTTAGTTACTTCATGTTGTGCGACTATTATTTTTAACCCCCGACCAAAAAAGAGGGGTGTTATAAGTTTGACGTGTGTATCTGTGTATCTGTGGAACTGTCTTTGGCATCGTAGCTCCTAAACTAATGAACCGATTTTAATTTAGTTTTTTTTTGTTTGAAATGTGGCTTGATAGAGAGTGTTCTTAGCTATAATCCAAGAAAATCGATTCAGCCGTTTGAAAGTTATCAGCCCTTTTCTAGTTATTACTGTAACCTTCACTTGTCGGGGGTGTTATAAATTTTTAATTTACACTTGTAATTGTATTACCCCGAATACCTAAAAGCATCTTAAAGTCTGAGAGGGCAACAAAACATCAATAAAAAGTCTCAATAGCTCAACGGTTGTAGGAGCGGACTGAAAACCGAAAGATCAGAGGTTCAAACCCCACCCGTTGCACTATTGTCGTACCCACTCCTAAGTCCTAGCACAAGCTTAACGCTTAGTTGGAGGGGAAAGGGGAATATTAGTCATGATTAAAATGTCGAATACATATTTTTTTTTTTACAAAAAAAAAACCGGTCAAGTGCGTGTCGGACTCGCACACGAACGGTTCCGTACCATCGTACAATACATACCTAACACTTTTATGTAGAGCACTGCGCGTTAATGACGGACTGCGCCATCTACATGTATTGTGGTTTAGTAAATTAATTTTTCGTGAACGTTTTGATTTTTTTAACGATGTTAGGTAGGTGCCTTCTACAAATTCACGGTTATCGGTTTTTTTCTTTACTTGTTCTACATTTAGACCTACCTGCCAAATTCATGATTCTAGGTCAACGGGAAGTACCCTATAGGTTTTCTTGACAGACACGACATACGGACAGATAGACAGACAGACAGGCAACAAAGTGATAAGGGTTCTTCTTTTCTTTTGAAGTACGGAACCCTAAAAACTCCTAAATTGTCGTAAACAGAATTTGAACCTGGGAATTATTGTTCCCGGCGTGAATTTCAGAATACAATTTTGCGGCGTTAGCGCTGGGTCGAACAGGTCGTCAAAAGTCAAAGTTTATCGCAGTTCATTGCTCTCTCTGAGTCCAACGAGAGTCTGTCTGGAAGAGATTGCTTTTAGAGATAAGAGTGCCGCCTTCACAATAGTTATTATTTGTTTTGAGTCAAAACTTTAGACTGATTGTAATAACCTGTACGTGGGCACACACCTACATAACAAACTTACCTAATCATGATCAACTTATCGCGCGCCGGCTCACTCCAGGGCACGGGTCTCCTTTCAGATTCAAATTCAAAATATTTTTATTCAATTAGACTTTTATAAGTACTTTTGAATCGTCAAGAGCATTTACCACTGGATCGGAATGCCTTTCCTATCGAGAGGAACCAGCAAGAAACTCGGCGGTTGCTCTTTTCAAAGATTTGATATACAATATTATGCCATGAATAAAAGAAATTGAAGTCTCGCGCATTGCTGGTGCGAGGTGCAGGTCAAATCCACGCTTTTTTATCATTTACATAATCTTCGATTGTATAATAGCAGTAGTAGTTCAAAGTGAGAAGGACTATGGCCATAGTCTGCCACGCTGACCAAGTACCGATTGGCAGACTTCACACACCTTTGAGAACATTATGGAATATGGGGAACTCTCAGGTGTGCAGGTGTCCTCACGATCTTTTCCTTCATCGTTAAAGTAAGTGATATTTAATTACTTAAAACGCACATAACTCCGAATAGTTTTAGTTAGAGGTTTGTGCCCGGTATCGAATCCACGACCTTCGGATGTCTGCTAGTACTACCTATGCTATGCTATTACAGTTTACTCACTAGTTTACAAACTTACATACTGTATCATAATTCTCTTTCTGATTAAATGTATGTAAAGAAAGAATTGTATCTACAGAAGAAGCAGTAACTCACAAAAGAGATTTTGGTTGCGATAAAAAACAAATGTTTTTAATATTACCAAAATCCTGCCTATAAGGTCTTTGCTCAGCCTTTTTTTAAATCTGTGAAAACTTAAGTCGGCAATTATACATTAAAAAGGGCTGCTTAAGTTTAAATATGTACATATTTTTAATAAAGCCTTAAGTATCAAGTTAACATCCTAAGAAACTATCAGAGTTTGATTAATGTATATTATGGAAATAGAAAACATTAATTCAAACAATTTACATTTAACACGAGCCGGCACCATAGTTATAAAAATATGCCTGCATTAACAATTAAGTAAAGCAATATCTTGGGCAGAACTTTTTCAAGGCAAGCGACTTTGTAGAACCTAATACAATATTAAGCATCAACAGATGTGCCAACAAATTGGGGTCTAACCAAACAGTTTAAATTTAGAACAATAGCAAGACTGGTCAAAACCGGGTACATGAAACGAAAGCGAAGAATTATAATATGTCATAAGAAGTCTCCAACACGTTCCCATCTGGTATAAAATTAAGTTGACTGCAGCTGACAGCATAATTAACAGGGCTCTCTCCGTCACTCGTTTCATACAATCGTAGTTCCAATTTTATTTGAATATTAAGCAACCAAAGTCCATGAAATTTTGCAGACATATTCTAGAAACTAATATCTATGTTTGTGGTTTTCCAGATTTCTGTTAAAATATTCGGTTTCAAAGTTACGCGGTCTTAAAAATTTTCATACAAATCTTTGAGCCCCTGTAATTTTAAAATTACATATTTTTAGAAAAATCTAAAACACCACAAACACAGATATTTAATATTCAAATGAAATTGAACTACGATTGTATGAAACGAGTGACGGAGAGAGCCCTCTTAAGTTGTGTTATAATATCTCAAATAGCATGGACTAGATAACCGTTGTTTTTTTCATTCCGTGGATTCATAATTTTTAACAATACAGCCTAACTTCTGGGACAGAATTCAGGTAATGTGAGATCCACATAACTCAACCACCCTCATCATTACAACGGAAGCAGAATAAAGACGAGCAAAAAGTTCAACTCACTCAAGTTTGCCGACAGAAGTTGGCGTCGGAAGTTGGTATGTCTGTGCGTGCTATTTACGAGATATTGTTGCCATAGTGTTTAAAGGTGAAACGGCGCCTTATATGTCTTGTATTGTATCGCGTATCAGTAAAAGGAAAATTAATCTTTCGCCAAGGCCGAGTCGCAAGCGGATATGCCCAAGCCCGAACATTATATCCGATTTTTTATGCACACTTCGGAGCAATTGTTTTTTGTGTCCAATGTCAATGACTTTTGAGGTAATGATGAGAATTTAGATTAGTTCTTGACCTAGTAGGTGTGTATAAATGAAGATGTTATTAGGGTTCAAGTTAGAGGAACCTAGGAAGTGGGAAGTAAGAGTATGTACGTACAAGGATCCCATAGGTAACTTGCTTTCGCATCACAAAACTACAGAAATGCCAAGTATTTGTAAGTATGTCAAGGCGAGACAGTAAAAATTAAAGGATGTGATGTGCCTTGGCCAAATATACAGCTCTTGGCAAAATCTGGAAGCTTGCAAATGTTTTTTGCCTGTACCCATTTCAATTTGACTATTTAGTTATTATATTTTTTGTAAGAAATGCTTTTCCGATTATTGTATCACAGATATAAGAAAGCACTGGTTGCAACCTACTTGCAACTTGGTAAGATGAGCAAGTAGCACATTTGTTAGAATAATTTCCTAACCAGAACTGATAAGTATTATCAGTAGTTAATTATAGTAACCGTCCTACTACTTCTATTGTTCTCGACAAAACGAAGGTTCCGTAATACCCAATAAGCTCTCCGATTTTGTGTGTCAATAAAACAAACCAGTTTCACTCCCACATACAGATCTGTACGATAGTGAAACTTCAATAGAGATCTAACATACCGACGCCTATCAGCCATCTACCTGCTAGTACTATAAAAGCTGGGACTTCGGTATACCTAAAGTATTAGGTATATATATGATGTTGTTTATCTAGGTATGTCTGCAGAGTCTGCATAAAAGGATGTAATTTAACCCTCTTGAATCACTTGTACCTAGGTACATGTCTCTGATAATGACCAGGTGGTACAATACTTCAGGAGGTTTTTCCAATATTGCAACAAAAATTTGCAGTTTAGGATATCGAATTATGAAAATCAAATAAGCACTTAAGTTTTGTTGATAACTCTGGAGATTTGAACTTATAGAACTCTGGCGATTCATTTGATCCATCCATCAGTCTGTATGGGCCCACAGTTGAACATAGTGAGCCTCTTAGAGAGTGAACCATTGAACATGATCCTCTGCCTTCCTCATTCCTCCGCATCCCGCCACCTTTATCGATCATTGCTCCTAACAAAAGTTGTTTGTCTTGTATAGCTATTCATGTAGAGTTGTAGACTCATGTATTTCTACCCACTCTATGTTTAAACTGCACTCAGTCGTGTGCAATATCCATACCATTTGAAGGTTAAAAGTTAGTAGGACAGAGAAGAAAGTAGGAAAGGGCCCTATGAGGAATGTAGGCGTCCAATATGACTATGAAACGAATGGCCCTAATGAAGTTTTATGAGGTGTGAAAGATTAGCATAACTCAAATTTTTCTATAGCGATGAGCTTGCGGCTAGGCGAACATTAAAATTCAGATTAAAACCGAGCAGATAACAGTGTTTTTGAAAGTTGAACTTAGCAATTTACTTCTGACTGTAGATTATAAATTGGCTTTCTTCGGATGTTACTTATTTGTTGATTATAATAAAAAATAGTAATTTATTATAATGGACATAGAAACATTTAATTATTTGAAAGATTCACATTTTTAGTAATTTATTTCATATAAGTATCTACCTTTGTTGTTTGAACAGACGTTTCTATTCTATAACAATAGTGGTACATTCTTAACTAAGTAATAGAAAACAATTTTGTTCAATCTAAAAATCCCCTTGCACTCAAGGACTCCTCAAGTTTATGTAAAAAATTTAAGAACTTCAAACACTATCAGTTTTATCGCCAAGTTTTAAGGGTTTCATTATTTTCAGCCTGTAAAAATGTACATAAGTTTTAAAAGGAAAGTTTTATCGCATTTCTTATCCGACAACCTTCCGCCGACAATATTCTTAAGTAGCCTCAATTTAAAAACGCACATTCTTTAAATGAATACGCAACCTCTCCCACAGAAGGAATTTCTCATTGTTTTGCTTCCATAAAAAGCGCTATTACTTTCGCTCGGACATCCGTTATTGCTCGTAAATCTTCAGCATTATTATTGTAAACAGTTTCACTTCTGGAATCGTTTAAAATCGGTCCTTCAGGTTGCGGTTGAAAAGTAAAACCCACTCGAATATATCGATTACTAATAAATTCAACTTTCTCGTAGCAAGTGACGAATGCATGAAGGAGAGATTTATCGATACCTCACGAATCTCGATCACTTGTGGAAAGTCGTTTAATGATATCAACCTCGTTTCATTGCCGAATTCAAGAATCATGTACGTAATTAATTGTATCAACGAAAGTGTTCAGATTACTTTCTTGCTGTTTGGTGAGATTTTTTGCAAACTTTTTATTAACTTGTTTGTTATGGTTATTAAGTTTCCATTACTTCGTTTTAATAATAATCAACTTACGTTTTATTCATTTCTAAGATTTGATCAACAGCTTCAAAGTTCAAAGTAAAGCAGCGATATAATGTAAGCAGTGGTAGCTAAAGAACTGAACCGTCCGATTAATATCGGACGGTTCAGTTCGACAAACATTGGTTGCAGTGGAGACAATTCGTCAAGCGAGCCACAGCTGAAATGGTGACCATAGCCAGTCTGCCAAGTCTGTAGCGCCTGAGAAGAAGACGAAAGAACGGTTTTTTTTAAATTTAAAGACTAGAGCTTGGCTGCAATCAGACCGGCTGGCAAGTGATGATCCATTCTAAAATAAAGCGCGCTTGCCTAGAAGATGCCTATTTTACTCTTGACTTGAAGGGTATAATATACAAAAGTATATAATATGGGTACATATTAAAAGTGGAGGTAGTCTACGA
This sequence comes from Maniola jurtina, assembly GCF_905333055.1. Lineage (NCBI taxonomy): Eukaryota > Metazoa > Arthropoda > Insecta > Lepidoptera > Nymphalidae > Maniola > Maniola jurtina. The sequence continues at coordinate 12,727,916 of NC_060032.1, forward strand.
ATAGTCAATATCTAAATAATTTTTAGCTGAATACATTATTTTCCACAAAAATATTATCCTCACAAAGTCATCAGACGATGTCTCTTTACTGTTTGTTACAAAGAAAAATACAAAGAGTGCATTTTTCAAACACATTTTTACAAGGAATTGTATTGAAAAGAATTTGAAAGCAGTTAAATTAATGTCTTCACAAATATGTTAATTTGAAACTTATAAACGACAATGTTAAAAATATATTCAAAGAATGATGTTTTCGAGAACACTCAACAAGCAATTTTGTCATTATGTATGCTTGTTATAATTTATTCCGGAATTTTGACACCTTGTTAACATTTATCTACATCGTTCAGTACTTACAAAAAGTTGATTCTAATGAGATTATAATTAATTTACTTTTATTATGTAGCTGCTATAATTGATTGGCATTCTTTATAGTCAATTGACATGATGAAAAGGATATGGTCACGGTACGCCTTTCTGATGTCTCTTTCGATAAAAAATTTCAATTTAGTCTCTTTGTTATTGTGGTGTAATAAAATAGATTGCTGAGTCTATGGAGGTGCCTATCTAACATTGTTATAATTATTCTACTGAATAATGGACTTATGGACGTTTCTAACTGCGAGAAAAGGGTACAACGATTGTTATAAACCGTCTAAGTTACCACTCTTCAATCGATTGAATCGTCATCCACAATCAAGTGAAATCGCAGGTACTTATTATCTTAAAAAATCCGTTTACTGAATACAATATATTCTATCCTCATTTTATTACAAACGTCTATAGGCTCAAAACATATAACACAGCGGGTTGCGATGACTTTTCAAATCGAATAAAATACGAATGCATTATCTGATGTTATAATCTGATTGCCGACTCTCTCTTACTATTTTCTGAAATTGATAATTGCAACAATAATGTTTGCTTTACTGTAATCGAAAACAGAATACGGACGTTATCCAGGTTGACTAATAGCAATCATCTCTGACTGGCTAACATTGTTTCGCTATTGGCAAAAATTCACTGTCGCAGCAAGAACATTATAAAAGCCAATCACAACGATTCAAATTGGTTATAATGAATGTACTGATATAATTCCGAGAATGTACGAACCAGGACAGATATAGGGATAGCAACAATGATATTTATTTAGGTAATCGACGGGGGATCTTTGAATAATCTTCTCTTAATTTATTTTTGAGTGAGTAGCTGTCTCTATTCGTTCGGCATTTCTTGGATTGGTCTTCTTCTTGAAAGCTGCAGAAATCGGGATGGTTACCATGAGTTTTTAATCTTTATGCTTTTACTTTTAAAAATGCTATTTTCTGTTTGTTGGTTTATTTAATAACTTTATCACCGGTGCTACTTTTTTGTCAAGTTAATGCTTGACTACGATATTACCTGGCGGTAAGAGTCGGTAGAGTCTAAAATGGTTAGTGGATACTTATGTACCAATTTATTATTGGCTGATGACTCTATCAAAGGTGATACGGAACGAGTCTACACCTACGAGTAAGTACTTGTAAAATGTGGAATCTAAACCAATAACAATGAGTTGTCGAACTAATTATTATCTTCAAACGACAATTATCTTCTTTGTCATTAGGATACTCAGCTGTTCTTTGAAATGCTTCTACGAGTACAACAGTGTTGTGATTTTTATGAACAACAACCATGTAAAAACAGTGCTTTATGCTATTTAAGTGTCTTTAACTCAGGTGTCCAAAAGTAAAGCGTGTGTCTCTTTTTTATCAGACATTTTGACACGGAAACCTTACAGTCAAGACTTCTATTTTCTATTGTGGAGCATCCAATTATAGTTACAATCTGTTACATTATGCAAGCTTATCATCCCGGGCGAGTTCCTTATGCCTTTTGTTATAATTTTTAATAATGATAACTTTCCAACCATTTGCATTCGCGTGATGCCATATTATGTAATGTTTTGTATGATATTGTTACTATTGTTACGATTCAAAGAGCTAAGGTTGGATTATGCGACCATTATGAACTGAGTTTCACCGGCTTAGGCCTGTATTGTGCTTTGACTATAAATCAGCATATTATAATGTGTAACATAACACCTGTAGAAGATATGCAATAAGATAATGTTGATTATAAAAACATGTACCCACTTAATCCATCATGTCAAAGGAGTGGATGTTTTTACTGAGTTTTTTACACATAATATCTAGCATAATAATTATTATTTCTGTTTAACAAAAATCTTTATTTTAAATAATTGCAGTCAACTACCATAAGAAACTATTACCTATTTTATAGTATAAGATGCTTATCAGAAAAGTGCAGCGTCTTATTAGTAAATAAGACGCTGCACTTTTCTGATAAGTATCTAAAAGTAAAAATGCATCGATAGGGAGTAGGGACATACTAAGTATAATACCTACCCAGGTATCAAAGTCCGAAATAAAATCGTAAATAAAATCATAAGCTTTTGTGATTATAATTTTTGGTCGTTTCTAAATAAAACAATCTTCATTGCTAGTGTGTTTTACTTTTAAAGGTTTGTAAATTTTAATTATTTCCTTGAACAAGAGCTGTAGACACGAGGAATGCTGATTAAACGTTATCACGGACGTAATCAAGTCACGATTATATTATTATTATACGAAATTCCATCAACTTTATCATATCACTAAAACATACGACAAGAATGTCGTTGCACTGATCAAATTGAACAAGAATCGAAGAATGTTAATAGAATCAATCGGCTTGCAAAAACAAAAGGTCACGTAAGCACGCGCTCATCAAACCGCCCAACGGAACGTAGCTACGAGATAAAGGCCTGGGCAGACAAAAAGCGTAACTGCAGCGACGCGCACTAACTACAACCCGTGGCAAGACGAAATAAACGCTTGGTTATAAACAATTCCAATCTATCTCTCTCTCTCGGCAAAGTTATCGTCTGGAGCTCGGAGATAACCAATGATCTGAAATCACTTCCATGCACAATGCCAAACCTTTCGCCCTCCAGGCGAAGCCCATTGGAATTGACAAAAATGGTCAAGCGCTTGCCTGTAGTGAATAAAAAAAAACATGACGGCAACCGCCAGTATGACGTCATAGTCTACAAGTGACTGCAGGGGTCACGTCTCCGAAGCAGCTAGACGTAACTGGTGTTAATATATAAGGAAATAAAGAAGAATGCGAATTCTTACAGTTTGTTGTTGTATTGGGTACAACTTCTAAAAGCCTAGCTGTCTAAAAACACTTTTTCGTTACGCGTTGCATGTGTCATAAGCTTAACATAATTATTAGAGGGAGAACATAATGTTTTTGCCTGAAAAACGTTACTGCTTACTACGAGTACTAAACACTACATAGGTGCCTCGTTATAACGCACGCCGTTGAAAAATCAATTGTTGCTAGGTAATGAAGGAGCAAAACAGACGAGCTGCGGTGTAAAAGTAGCATTTTTAGTAGCTAGGTAAGGTTAATGAACATTTCTACCTATTTTTACAATTTTTAGTGTTCCGTACCCTAAAAGGAAAAACGGAACCCTTATAGGATCACTTTGTAGTCTATCTGTCTGTATGTCTGTCTGTCTGTTCGTCCGTCCGGCCGTCGTGTCTGTCAAGAAAACCTATAGGGTACTTCCCGTTGTCCTAGAATCATGAAATTTGGCAGGTAAGTAGGTCTTATAGCACAAGTAAAGGAATAAATCCGAAAACCGTGAATTCGTGGTTACGTAACAAATTAATTTTAATTTTTTTTTAAAAATTAATTAAAAAATTAATTTACCGAATCAGTGGTAGATGCTCTTGACGATTCAAAAGAGACCTACTTGAAAAAGTTTGATTGAATAAAAATATTTTGAATTTTTACTAAATCACATATAGGTAGATGGCGCTGTTGTCATTAACTTGCTGTGTTGCACATAAAAATATTAAAATATCGTGTACGATGGTACGGAACCCTTCGTATGCGAGTCCGACTCGCACTTGACTAGTTTTCTTTCACCTAGCCACTAGGAAATATTAATGCCGTAGTGGTTAACACGTTGGCTTCCTATTCTGGAGGTACTGGCTTCAATTCCGAGCACGTAACCTACTCCTATTCGTTGATTTAGAAGGAAATTAGTATTAATTTGTTTCTCAAACTCAAGTTGTGCCTAGAAATTGAATAAAACAAGTTTCATAAAAGGTTAGCAACCTCAGACCCCATCGAAGTAGAGGTTAACGGTGAAGCGACAAAATCATTTGATTTATTCTGGTGCAATCAGGCCATAGCCTCTCATCTGTGCAACTCTTATTAAAAACTTACAAAATACAAAAATATTGCAAAAAATTATGCATTCCATTTAGGTAGGTATAAATGATTCAATTCCGTCCAAACGTTTTCGACCATTTATCTCCATAACTATGACTCCTCAATTAATTTGTTTTATAACACAGTGTGTGATTTATTTTCATTTAACGAGTTACGTCACTTTTGATTTAGCATCACGTCAAAATATTGATTGGCTAACTTTCTTTTTAATTTATGTATTAGTTTGCGAATTTTTAACGCGTCGCTAATCGATTAATATACCTACGTGTTGCAAAAGATGTGGCGACCGGTTTCAAGTTTTAATAAACTATTTTAAATCAGGATCTCTGATTTTATAAGATTTCTCTTAGAATAAAGAATGAAAAGTATTTATGATTTTATGATACAGTTAAAAAGTGAGGCATTTTATATAGACTACGACTAATAGACTCTATCCATAATCAATTTCTAGAAAATTAATTCAGACAGGTATTATACCAGGTAGACCTGCTTTTGTGGGAGCTTTTCTGTAAAATATGATAGTCTGACCTTAAAAGACAAAAACTTAAACAAGGTTTAAATCTACATTAAAAACACGTTTAAATGGGCTTAAGTTTAACGTTTGTTTAAACCGCTTCTGAAGTTTTTGTGGTACCTAAGCCAGGGAGTGTTCCAAAAGGACGAACGGACGTTTCTGCACGGATATTACCTATATCAAAATTTCAATTCATTATTTTAGTTTCTTTTTAAACTCTTTATTGAGTCCTTTCAAGAAATAGATACAGACTTGTTCAAAAGCTAAACAAGATGAAAGCACTCTCTGAGACTGATTCCTTGCAGGAAAATGGAACTATCTATTCTGTATATGGAATTCACACTATCTATGTAGGGTATCTATCAGTAGGTACCCTAAGTCGAGGCTATCAAGAACGTTTTCTCCTAACGCAATACTCCACGTGCGTGACGGCGTCAGATAACTCTCATGTAATTTCCTGTGTGCCGTACCATATCTTAAGTCTTAGCCCACTGCGTTCTGTATTATGAATGTTGCAAATTACATTACTAAGTACGTTTAAGAACTTTTTCACACTATCGTTTCTCCAGCGTAAGCGTTGGTCGAACGTAGATGTAAGCGCAGCGTAGATGGACAGCGCGAATAGGTACTAATATTATTATCATTGGTATTGAAACCACCCTAATATTATAAATGCGAAAGTGTGTTTGTATGTCTGTCTAGTATATTTCATTTGGGAAAGGACATAAATATAGGCTATTTTTATCCCAGAAAATCAAAGAGTTCCCTGCACTTGATTAAAAAAACCTAAATCCACGCGGACAATGCAACTTACCTTCGTGCTGTCTTTCAAGTAACTTGTACCTACTCACTAAACACAAAAATGGTAACTGAAGGAAGTAAGTGTGGCGAACACTGAAAAACTCCACTGACTGAAAACAAATCTGCTTATCAACGATATCTATGAAACCATAATATTACGAGAACAGATTACGCCTCGTTATGGTTTCTTGTCTACTAAGTGGATTATTTTTAGACACCGTGATTAGCTTGATACTGGATACACGTCGTGACGAAGCACGCGGTGACAGTGATTTACATATTTTAGGGTTCCTCAAAAGGAATGCGTAGGCCTGAAAACTGATCCAATTCGGTACAGCTCTCTAGAGACTTCGTCTGTGTTGGTGTTAGGTGGCGGGCGTGCTCTGCCTCTTTGGAGTGTTTTTTTTGTTAAAACTGATTGGAAAGCGCTCTAAGGGGGTGCCGTGCGTGTGTCGGCGAGCGCCGGCACAGACAGGGTCCATACTTGTATAGTTTAACTAACTTGTTACAAATAACTACAACTTGTCATTGTCAATCTTTGTAAAGCCAGACGAGAGAGAAAAAAAAACAGCTCTCTAAACTCTCAATATTATGGTAAAATCAAACACTAGGTCACGACTATTCATTTTTAGTGATGCTGTTCAGCACTAGAATTCAAAGAGCATACAAATGAGACCAAATAACAAATGTTTAAAATTTGAGACGCATAATATTATTTTAGAGCCAAAACACCGTTATGGGTGAATTTTCTCTGTGTCAATGAATGAGGCCAAGTTTCTCTGCATAAATAATAATAATATTATAACCATTTCACATAACATATTATCTATACTAATAAATAAAATTGGAGTGTCTGTCTGTAATTTCGAAATAACTACCTCATATTAAGCTCATTGTAAACTAACAATTTTATTAACCAACACTGTACATAACACAACATATAAACCACATATACACATACAAAATATACACATAATAATAAACCTACTTACTAATAAAACTAACATAAAGATAAGGTAAAAATTGTAAAATAAAATAACTAGATAGTTGTAAGAAAAACTTTTATACTTATGTAAAGATAAGGAGTAAATAAAGGCTTAATAATAATAATAATTAAGCTCATATGGTTATTTGAACGATACCATCACTGAATAACACGTTTTTAAAATTTTTGTCTGTCTGTCTGTCTGTCTGTCTGTCTGTTTGAAAAGGCTAATCTCCGGAACGGCTGAACCGATTTGGACGGGATTTTCACAGACAAGTTGAGGATTGACCAGGGCGTAACATAGGCTACTTTTTTAACCGACTTTCAAAAAGGGAGTTGTGTTTTTCTACCTATGTACACCGAAATCTCCGAGATTTCTGAACCGATTTGCGTTATTTTTTTTTAATCGATAGAGAAACTTTGCGACATTGTTTCATAAAAAATTTGGAGTCCAACTCCTCAATCCTGATGCTGCAGGGGATCTGACCAATCCACGCGGGCGAAGCTGCGGGCATCAGCTAGTATTATAATATACTAGGTCTACCCGGCATGCGTTGCAATGCCACATAAAGAAAAAAACTGGCCAAGTGCGAGTCAGACTCGTATACCTCGTATATTATACTTATTGACATAATAAATACCTAATACATCTGGCATCATCACATTATTATAAAAAGCTCCTACTATTATATTATTATGATTAATAGAAAGGGTCACACCTCTCAGCAATGAGTAAAATTACGCAAAGAGTGGTGTGTCATTATTACTACTAACGTGTTTGGCCCAATGAACACAAATTCTAACTCATTTCATAACCGATATGATTATGATGCTTCAAACTGTTTTCACTTGGTATGGATATTGTATCATTCAATATTAATGTAACATTACTAATGAGCTAATAACGTCGTGTTAAATTAGATTGTTTTAGGGCTCATTAAAACAGACGGACATGTTTATCTTGTTTACATACAAAGCCGGATTAATTAGAGTACAAGTCATTTAATATTAATTAAAATACATGGACGATGATAATGTTTTATTTTTATGTCATAATAATTATATGCAATTTCCTTTGATAAAGTACCTAATTTTATTTGCGTAGTAAAATTTATACGCACCTTCCGTTAATTAAAATAGTTCAAGTTAATTTATGTAGCTACATAATAATAATTATACACCGATGCCAATCTCCGTAAGACATAAAGAAATTATTATGCCGATAGGCTGACATACAAAATCAACGGTTTTTTTTTTTTTTTGATAACGGGTCCTTATTATTCTAAAAGTAAGTACTTACATAATTTTTAATCTATCATATTATATGATAAACAATAAATATACATATTATATGTGTTAACTGTATGTTGAATTAATAACAATATGCGAACGAATAATATAATGGACACAATTCGGTAGTTGTCTGCTTCGCTAATCATAGCGGGTAAAAATATATAAAAACACGCACATACTCGACTCGTACATAGATATACCTAATAGGTAACTATTAATTAAAAAAACTGCAAAAAATATAACCGGCTCAAAGGACCAAAATCTTAAGACTAGATCTGCCATCTTGTATAACGAGTTCTAACCAGCCTCGATTGGTTTTTCAAGCGGGAAATTGCATGGAAGTTTCAATCCAACCCGTTTTATTGGGCCATACTTTGAAATGAACATATGCGAAGCATGAAATTACGAAATAATGAACGAATCTCAACTCTGTGATCTTTCTGCGTTGCACAGATACAATATTGGATATTGGTTTGGTAATAGGCTTTGTTTCTTTGTGTTCAGTACTAATATGTAGATGTATTTCAGTCGTTTTAGCATTACGGTTACCTACTGGTCTTTTGAACTTTTATAATACATGGCCAAGTAGTAGTACAACATAATATAGCTTTAAACTTGATAGGTGACCATAATGTAAGTTCTGCTAAGCTCGTGCCTAATATAAACGTTTGAACGAAAACCTGTAAATATAAGGTTTCCATAACTTTCACCCTACAGTTTGTATCGCCACGTGCGCTTATGGGGGTTTTAAGTACCGGTAATAACCAAACACCCGTAAATGTAATATGAGCCGCAGGAAAGACCCGCACAGCTAACTTGTCTGTACAACTTAGCAATGTGGGTGGGAGACTTAAAAAAAGAAAAATACATATGCTTACATAGTGATACTATTCTTTACAATAAAGAACTAGGAGATGGATGTCATACCACTAAGATATCGTCGCTCTATCCATCCAATAGTCCACTGCTATTAGTTGTGATTTTATTTTTTAACCCCCGACCAAAAAAGAGGGGTGTTATAAGTTTGACGTGTGTATCTGTGTATCTGTCTGTGGCATCGTAGCTCCTAAACTAATGAACCGATTTTAATTTAGTTTTTTTTGTTTGAAAGATGGCTTGATCGAGAGTGTTCTTAGCTATAATTCAAGAAAATCGGTTCAGCCATTTGAAAGTTATCAGCTCTTTTCTAGTTATTACTGTAACCTTCACTTGTCGGGGGTGTTATAAATTTTTAATTTACACGAAAAGGAAGCCCGTTCTTTGAATAAATACAGCTTTAGGTACTTAAGTTTATCGGGCCTTATTTTTATGTCGTTTCAATTTGCATTCCACGCACTTAGGCTAGCATGAAATAGAAAAGGTGAAAAGGGTTGGCACGTGTTCTTGTTGTTGATTAGTTGCCTCGACATGCGACGTCGACGATTTACGAGGCTGGCGGTTGATAAGTCGAGGTGGGTTTTATTATGCTAATTTATTGCATCAAGGGTGGCACTCAGCCTTAGTCCTACGTCCAAGGATATGAAAATAACTCAGAAAAAGGATCATTCAAAGGACAGGATTAATGGTAGTGAAGGTTAGAAAAGAAAAGTGAAAGAAAGTACGAAGACTCGTCAAACTATGAATTCTTTGATTATTTCTAAAAATATTTAGTTAATCAAAGAGACCAAGTTACTTGTAAGTTGAAGGTTTTTTTAAAAACTGTTTTAGTACGTAATTTAAATTATTACTAACTAAAACATCCATAAAGATTGAAAGATATAAAAGATTTGAAGCAATACCTCTTATTCTTGTAAATGGATAAAGCTATCCCTAACAATATTTGGTGTGTAAAAGTATTTGCTTTGTCAATTTGTCAAATTATAAAATAGAAAATATCAACTATTTACTGGGATAAGTTATAGGCAAAGTAATATCAATTACAAGGGAAAAGCCGTCTTACAGTAAATCAATGTTAACATCTAAAAGGCGTAGGTAAATATCTCTAAGAGATAAGAGAGCTGCGTGACAAACAAGACAGGGTCACAATGCTGATGAAAGTAAAGATAATGTTAACGAGAGGGACTTAGGAGATGCATTAAAGGTTACTACGGATAGTGGATGACAATTGACTGATGTATAAAGAGTACACGACCAAATCCTCGCAAGAGACTTACGTCCAGCAGCGTGGATGTTTATCGGTTAGAACTTAGAACGACGATGACATTAATGAGACCAATACAATCGGAGTAGAAAGATTAAACCGTGTGTGAGATTTCCTCAAGATAAGAGTGATATGAATGGCTGCGTGACAAACCTGACAGACAATGTTGATGAAAGCGCTGATTATGTTAACGAGAGAGACTTAGCAGACGCACTTAAGGTTATATGTGATGTATGACAACTGATTATCAAGAGATTAATGAGCAGAAAACCAATTAAGAGGGGTCTCTCCGTCACTCGCTTCATACAAACGTAGTTCCAATTTCATTTGAATATTAAGCAATCAAAGTCCATGAAATTTTGCAGACATATTCTAGAAACTAATACTATGTCTGTGGTTTACCAGATTTCTGTTAAAATATTCGGTTTCAAAGTTACCCGGTCTTAAAAATTTACATATAAATCTTTGAGCCCCTGTAATTTTAAAACTACATATTTTTAGAAAAATCTAAAACACCACAGAATGAATGTATAATTCGATTCTTTATGCTTGTTTGGCAAAATATAGGTACCACAATAAGTTTCACAACTAACACACTCAAACTACAAACAGTTCACCTAAAAACAACATAATTTAGCAAAAACTGAACTTAACTACACTGACGGTAACAACAACTTTTTCTGCATTGTCAGGAATTAAATTTCTATTTCTCTTTATGATAGAGAAACTATGACTAATCGCCGTAATACGACGGACATATATGGAGCTGGGAGACAATGGAAAAGTAATATCAAAGATATAAAAAAGTAATCATGGTCCAATGGTTAGAATGCGTCAATCCTCAACAAAAGGTCTCAGGTTCAAATCCCGAGCGGGCATCTCAGACTAGGAGAGTTTACAAATTATATCACGCTGCACTTTTCAGTGAAGAAAAATATCTTTAGGAAGGAAATGTAACGGAGTTAAATGTAAACAGCGACGAGACACTTATAAAATGTCAAGAAGGGTCTTGGTCTTTTGAGAAATTCTGAGGTATATGGGCCAAAATGTTTGAACATAGTGGGTAAGTATGTGGAGCCATATAATTATCAACCCATCACTAGCCCAATACTGAGATGGGTCTCCTTTGAATATAACAAAGGCTTAGGCCATACTAATGTGAAAATTTCAGGTATCCAGGTTTTCGTACGGTGTTTTGATTCACCGTAAAAGCAGTGATATTTGCTTAAGTTAGAGGTCGGGTTAAACCTCAGTCACCTAAATAGGAGATAGGAGGCCAAAGTCTTAACTAGGCTATCAACTTAGGCTAGACCGATATACAGAATGTTAGATGTGGTTGTAGACTTTATACAATAATTTCTAAAGAGCATGGTGAAACACAAGATGTATTGATGATGTAATAATTCACATGACACGTCTATAAAAATCGTGCATCGGGGCATGCGAGGATCAAGGACAAACACGCAATGAAGTGAAGCCTGTTATTATAGTTGAGATGGTTATTAAGTATATTAAGATGAGATGATCAAACAAGAAATTTTAATGACAGTGTCACAGTATGCAGAATATATTTTTTTGCAAACATAATTACAATTCAACTTTACTGCAACATGAGTAAAATACAACAGAGTTAGGAGTTGAGTATCACGAACAAATTGTATAAGTGAAAGCTTTTTATGAAATTTCGAGCACTTGACAATATTTGTACGAGATACCAAAACACTCAGGTGCTTTTGTCTAACATCAACAGCGAACGTGTCAGTGTGGGTAGAAGTGAGGTGGATAAAACGTGATATTTTAAGTGCACTTATCTAGCCGATAACGATATGAAAGGTGGTATCACTAACCTCGATAAAAGAAGAGACCAATCGATACTGTTCCAGACTTCGATAATAACAAGTTAGCGCTGGACCGAGAAATTACCTGATGGTAAGTTACGATGCCGTCGAAGATGGAAGCTAATGTTACCAGAAATAATAAAATAGTATAATTGAGTGATTCACGATCGATTTTACAGGGATTGTATAGAAATGAAAAGCCGTTAAGATGATAACTGGCAAGCTTCCAACAGACCAGACCAAAGAAATTTATCCTACCGACTTATGTAGCTATAAGACCACAATATTAACGCTGTCCAAAGCGTAATCTTAATCAACCTAGATAGAAAGTCAATAAATCGATAAATTATTTCCGAAAACACACAAGAATTTTAGAATGGGGTAAATTCAATACATGCATGTAAAAGTTCTACAATCACAAGTGAGTAGTAGAGTCGGATTACTATAAAATAAAAGGAGCGTAAATGCACACTCCGATAAACAAGCGATACGAATATATTATGAGGTCGTGACGAAAGCGGCTCCAACCGAACAATTGTCTATTTAAGACTTTAGAACTCATAATGAAAGAGTACGGTGAGAAGTGTTCACACAGGAATTCTTTTGAGAGGTTAAATTATCGTATCTATCTGTGTTTATGATCATAACCTATTTTTAAACAAGTAATACAGCACAAGACGTCTAAACAAAGTTAATAAGATAGCCATAATACAGTAAAGTAAAGATATAACTCTTCTATTTAATGAACTATGATTGATTACAGAGACCAAAACTTTCATTTACAATGTTTGCAAATTAACGCTTCGATAAACAATAGAAAGAGCGGCCTATTTGTTGATCAACCCACACATAGCGAAAGTGATTATCAGCTGTCATTGCAAAAATAAGAGGACTATTAAGAGGGGTCACTCCGTCAATCGCTTCATACAAACGTAGTTCCAATTTCATTTGAATATTAAGCAACCAAAGTCCATTAAATTTTGCAGACATATTCTAGAAACTAATATCTATGTCTGTGGTTTTCCAGATTTCTGTTAAAATATTCGGTTTCAAAGTTACGCGGTCTTAAAAATTTACATACAAATCTGTGAGCCCCTGTAATTTTAATACTACATATTTTTAGAAAAATCTAAAACACCACAGACACAGATATCAGTTTCTAGAATATGTCTGCAAAATTTCATGGACTTTGGTTGATTAATATTCCAATGAAATTGGAACTACGACTGTATGCAGCGAGTGACGGAGAGAGCCCTGTTAATCATCTATTAATATTTTAAAGCAACTAAAGGATATTACACACTGTCGCATACCTAATCCGCAAGATGTTTTGGATTAGTTACTGAAAATGTGATGACAGATTTTACGTCAAGGCTGACATTAGCTGACATGATAAGCTCTGGTGCTGTTGACATAACAGTTATATACCCATTTCAGCATTAAAACTGCATAACATGTGCCTATTTTCTCATGGACCGATCAATGGTATGGTACTTAAATGTTTCAACTAGTAAGATTAGATATCTACTAACACAATTTAATACACGTTTTCTACGTAAACGCATTCCATCTCAGGCTATCTTATCGCTTTCCATCAAACGTGATTGAGGTCGGAGATGTAATCTAACAAACAAATATTACATTTTTTTCATTGAAATTTTATTTTATTTAAAAAAAGTTAAACCACGGCAAACCGTGAAGGGCATTGTCTCATTATGAGAAAAAAAATAATAGATGTAATATAAATGGTTACACCGGTTACACCATGATAATATTGTGAAATGTATCGTCAATTAAATCGATTTATAAAAACCATTTGACGAAGCAGATTTTCGTTTTATTAACCCCCGACCCAAAAAGAGGGGTATTATAAGTTTGACGTGTGTATCTGTGTATCTGTCTATCTGTGTGTTTGTGTATCTGTCTGTGGCATCGTAGCTCTTAAACGAATGAACCGATTTTAATTTGGTTTTTTTAGTTTGAAAGGCGGCGTGATCGATAGTGTTCTAAGCTATGATCCAAGAATCGGTTCAGCCGTTTGAAAGTTATTAGAGGTTTTGTGTCAAGGGGTTTTAAATTTTGACGTGACAACGTCTTATAATTCGATAGAGCCGGCTGCACGCACGAAAAAACATGACTCATGCGGCGTTACCTCGCTCTGAGGCGTTCCATGTAAGGCTTGAAGTGCAAGCGAGAGCGCGGAACGAGCGACAAAGAAGCACAATCGGCCTTTGTTGTCACGTTCAACTATTGTCAGTAAACCGACTTTACAGACAACCAATTTTTCAATTGAAAATATGTTATTGATCGTAACTACAATGTCAAATGATAATGTTATATTCGTGAAAGTGCAAGAAGAACATTAGATCGTCACGTGCGATAGGTAAAACAATGCCGGCCTTCATATACGTTATACGGCACGTTGGAGATGACTCTCGCAACGACCGCGACAATCTTGGTATGCAACAATAACAAGACATTTGCTAACTAGATGCAGCATCCACTAATCGGTATGTTGTTTTGAAATTGTAATCGCAATCTTTCTACAAGAGTAAATTAAAAATTTATAACACCCCCGACAAGTGAAGGTTACAGTAACTAGAGCTGATAACTTTCAAACAGCTGAACCGATTTTCTTGGATTATAGCTAAAGAACACTCTCGATCAAGCCACCTTTCAAACAAAAAAAAAACTAAATTAAAATCAGTTCATTAGTTTAGGAGCTACGATGCCACAGACAGATACACAGATACACACGTCAAACTTATAACACCCCTCTTTTTGGGTAGGTGGTTAAAACAGTACCGAAACGTTGGAAGTAGAAACAACATCAATAGGGGAAAGTTTGACAAGACTGGCCGAGAACTTGAAGTGGGTAGATGAGGATCGTGCGTGCTTTGGAAAACATCAATTTCTTTGTCTAGTGCAGTGGCATGCAGGTCATAGAGGCGTAAAAGCACTGCTTACTCTAGTTGTAATAACTCAAAACATATTTATTATTATGACCTGTCTTAGCTTGAAAACCTGTACACGCCGCTGGTCTAGTAGAGGAAGCTTTTGATTGTGACAATGATTAAAAAAATCGATTTATTACAATTTACAATACACAATCTCTAGCAATATAGACCAAGCCAATAAAAACGCGTTTTTATACGTCTACCTACTTACTCTAATATTTACAGTCCGGCCAGACTACAAAATGTTAGTCATAAACATAATATTCGTCATATTATCACTACCTGGGCATTGATGTAGAGCGTGTGACTTCTTAGAAATATACCTAAGCTGTTAAACTATTTGTAAACAAAGGTATTGACGCTAGCAATTTTCAAGTTTGCGAGCCAACTTGTCCTTTCTATTTACTTAAGCTACTGTAATGGTACGAATGTTCCTTCAATGGATATATTCATGCAAGCTTAGAGCAAAATAAAAAATTACATCAATCGAAAATATAATAAGAAATAATAGCGCTAAGTCTGCGTAACTATTTCTGTAATCATTGCTATAGATTATAGATAAAACATCACAGCAACAAAAAAAAAACATCGCGTGAAAGGTGTTAAGAAAATTTAAATAACAGTGACAGAAGTTGAAAGCCAAATCGGCATTGGATAAGATTATAATATAAATATTCGAGGTGTTGCAATCTGTTGAGGTCCAAACTGGCAGATGTGAGATGACATGTTACTTTCTCTCAAGCCTGAACTGAGTGAACTCTGCAACCCGGACGCGCGGCTTTTTGCATTGTTTCAGTTAATGCAATATTGTTATTATCGCATGAAATCGAAAGCTATATGCTGCACGCGGCGAAAAAATGAAAACGAATCATCAGTATTAACGCAGGTCTCCACGGCCGTACTTGTTCGACGTTGTTTGAGCAAATTCGTGTGTAGACGCAACGTCGAGCATTTTATGTATCTGCAGGGGGCCCAATTACTAGGTCTCCTAGTGCGTACTTACACGCTACACGTAAATATTCATTCAGGCCTTCATTCATCGTTGAATTATTATGCTCTATGAAGTTAACTCGTCGAGTATGTCTCGCTTGTGGGCCCAATTGCCTGTTTCCTAGTGCATACATGTTTGAGTATTGACATTATTAAGTTCGTTAAAGCAAGACGAATGTATACATATACGAGTATGTAATAATAAGCTTGCTATGCTCTGTGAAGTTGTTTGACAAGCATGTATTATAGACACCACTTGGTAGGTCTTCTAGTGCATGCATGATCGAAGTTTCCGGCAAATTGGAATATGTAGACGCAAAGTCGAGTATTGCTACTCTATGAAGCTTTGCCGTCGAGCCATGTATGAATATAACAACGATGATTATAATGTTTACCCATCGAACATGTACGTGCGTGTAGACTCAGCTTTACATGCTGAATGTTGTTAAAAACGAAAACGAATAGCTAGTCGTTTACACTCGCTTATTACTTGTTAATGTACATCTTAAATCTTCTTTTCATTGAGTACGGCTTTCGCTATTACCTCACTTTGTAGAGGAAAAACTTGAATATTTCTTGAAGTTACATAAAATTATACGAGTATGTCCGTTTCCGTTAACAATTAAAATTGTTCACCCACACCTCTATTTATCATTATGTAAGTGTCTTGGTCAGTTCTCAGTGCTTGGGTGCTTGGTCTACATTAGGACTGGTCTCGGAACAGGATGCCAAATTTTACATTCATGTCAGTTTAAACTAACTCGCAGTATCAATAAATGTCATGTTCGAAATAAACGCGTTACAATTTGTTTTGTGTTACGATTACGTTTATGCATTTTAATTATGTAAGTTTAGACTTTAGTGCATTTTGTAGGTGTCGTAAGTCGTAACTTTGTTTGAATATTAAGTACTAAAACATGAACAGATCAATTTAAATTCTTTTGTATTTTCAAAGACGTAGATGAAAATAGAATGATATATTATTTAAGATAACACATTTCTGCCCAAATTCTTTCCAAACTATGTTTTTTCATAAACACAATTCCCACACATTTTCTCGTTGGCTCATAAAGATTAATTCATTCAAACCCCCACCTTAATAATGTCTTATCCGTTGTTTGCCACAAATATCTTAAGTTAAGTATCTGAGGGGCATTGACGATAAAGCAAAAGAATATTATGAGGCCAACGAAATGGGAGCAGGAATATGAGGACGAATGGGATAAACCTTTTTTACCCCTACGACGTACATTTACACCCCATAATCTCTACAATTTTAATCTATTTTCAATTTAAAAATATAACACTTACTCTTTCGACAGGCGGTGGCAAGGTGGCATCCACTTCTGTATAGATGCATAAAGTCGACTTCCTCGACAGCGAGTCGCTGGCGAGACTGCTGGAACTCGACCCCGTTGAGAACTTCATCCTTCAACTCTCAACCAGGTCTCAGGCACTTCGAGATCAGGTGACTTCCAATAGCACTTCCATGTGGTGTAGCCTGCACATCACACAAGTGTCTGCCACACGATCTCTATAAGCCTTCGTTCACGCCAGTAGATATATCTTCTCGATGTTGTGACAGTGCAGTAACTCTTCCAAAGTTAGCAGCGGACTCCCAAATGGATTTGTTTCTTTGTTGAAAACTTAAAACCAACTTGGAATTCCCAATGGCGCGATTACCCTGAAACAAAGCATAATTACTCGTTAATGAATGAAATTCTAAGAAGGGCTCTTGATTCAGAGCATCTAATGAATAATTGAAGTAATGCACCGAATTGTATTCGTCAAGTCGATGAATGAACGGATGGTAATTGAATGAATGTTGAATAAGATTAAACAGACGCAACGCATATAGAAAACAAAAAATATGTAGCTACATATTGCTGCTGACTTTTCAATGATTATATAAACAAAAAAAATGCTGTTGATTAAAAAGTTATTCAAACTTGTGTTACATGAATAGATATTGAATTAGAAGAAGTAAGTTCAGAAGAAGGGAATAAGGAATGTTTTTTAATGATTACACAAATGCAAGCAAGAAATTAAGTCCGCTGTTGTAATGACGAACAAATAAACGCCTACATCAGTTGCATTGCATTGATCTCGTTCGAATAGCTTCGAAAGTGTTGAAATGAACCAAGGACATGGCAATTTAGATAAGGCGATCGACATTCTGATAGACAAATCGAATCCATTAAGTAGTGATAGATGAGCGATACCGATAATGTATGCAATTTGCGGTCTGAGATTGGACGCACATTGGCTACTATCGCTTGAGCGTTATGCCTATCTAGCAAGAAGCTCAAGCTTCTCTAAGGCGGCTATATTGTATAGTGAATGCTTCCGTTCAAATGCCTGGCTGCTAAAATGGAATAACCGAAGAATATTAAGCATTCTGCTTTGGAAAAACCTCCGGAAAGCTCCATTTTGGTATACTATGGTGGCTATTTGCTCTACAAACATTATCAAAGATCGGAGTGCCGCTTCAAATTTTGCATGGAGTCAAAGGTTTCCAGAAAGGGGTTTTTATGAATATCTCAGATCACTAGAAAAAGAGATGTCAAGTAATGCGGAAGGATCTGGAAACCCACCGTATTATTATCCAACAAAACAACGATGCAAACACATTATGTGATTAATGGAAAATGGTCAGAGGAGGGGAGCATCAGCAATGAGGACTTTATGATGCAGACAAAGAACTTTATGGTGGGAAGAAAGGAAGGAAGGAAGGCATCCAACTGACGGGAAACGACCACTTTTATGCTCATTATTTCATAAACGATAGGAACTTTTTCCTAAAAAACTTTTTGATTTCATACCAAAATCCGTGTACCTACTAAAATGCTCAGCGGTCGAAAAGAAGCGATCGCTCAGACGACAGTAGCCAATGGGCGGTCAGTCTAAGATCGACGGTGTGATTTATGCATTAAATAAAATTGTTTTGTAACCTAAACCGATACAAAAGCAAATATCGCAACTGATTATTATTTACATGTAATTTAATGTATAAAAGAGTTATTAGGTTTTTGATTATATGTATCTCTGGAGCAATTTGGAAATAATATAAGTAGAGATGATAGATATTGGTATTTATGATTATACTCATTAGGTGAAATATAAGGTTTTTTTTGGTTCAACTGATAAATTTTCTTATGTCTTTCTTATTTATCTTTAGCTAACTGCTGTTTTTGGAAAAATGTCTACAATTGTGTGATGCTCATTATTATTCATTAAAACACTTAAATGTAAATATCTTATTCACCCTAACCGCTAGTTACCCATAGTACCTAACTAAAGTTTACCATAAATGCAAATATCCTACGTCAAAATGTGTAAAGCCTGGGGATTTCAACTATGACTCAGCTTAGTGGTTGTTCGCTGTGATAGATAGCAATTACAATAATTTTGAACTCTAAAGTTGGGAATTGAAAATTGAATCATCAGAAAAATCAAAAAATTGAACATTATGACTATACACTGTCTAACAACTAAGTATTTATAAATATGGCGAACTTTGTGACGCTTGAGTTAAGTAAGATAAACTTAAAATAGAATATTATATCACGTAGGTATCAGATTTAAAAATTTATATACATACCTACTTACGAAAAAATCTTATGAGTACCACTTATCTAAATGATCTCAATTTCTCAATGAACCTGCCGAATGTTTAGAATCTAAACAAAACGAAGATTTTGGATAATGGCAGCAAAAGAAAGACTGTAAAAACGCATGGAAGAAATAATTTACAGAACTCATTATTATTTAAACGTAGATTTAAAAACTAGATAAGGAGCCATAAATTAATGATAACAAAGACATAATAATCTTATTGCGAAAATGAGTAAACATTACATGCGTCCTTCAACTAATATGAACAAAGGAAAGGAGTGCGTAACCGAAGTGTATGGGAAAATGCGTAGTTGCTACACCAATTAGACCCCGGCTGAGTCGGTAATGAGTTAAGTGACAAAGATTAACGAACTACAATGTGGGATATTATACATACAATATTTATCGAAGTTAATGAACTGGTCGACTTAAGTTAAATGACCTGCCCCTTAACAATGAAACCTTCATGATTAATGCACTGCGAATTGTAGCAGTTTGTGTTGGATAAATTAGACTAAATCTTTTTTAGGGTTCTGTACCTCAAAAGGAAAAACGGAACCCGTATAGGATCACTTTGTTGTCTGTCTGTCTGTCTGTCTGTCCGTCCGTCCGCCGCCGTCGTGTCTGTCAAGAAAACCTATAGGGTACTTCCCGTTGACCTAGAATCATGTTTGGCAGGTAGGTAGGATTTATAGCACAAGTAAAGGAATAAATCTGAAAACCGTGAATTTGTGGTTACATAATTAAAAAAAATTAAAATGTGTTACGATTTTCAAAGTAAGATAGAAGAACTATACCAAGTGGGGTCTCATATGAAAGGGCTTTACCTGCATTCTAAAACAGATTTTCATTTATTTTTATGCATTATAGTTTTTGATATATCGGGCAAAATGTCAGAAAAAATAAAACTTTGGTTCTAGGCCCAAACGATACTCTTGTAAAGGTGGCTCTCTTCTATAATCAAGGCTTGTATACGATAGATTTCTTCATATAGCTCCAATCTAAAATTACACTTAGAAATGACAGAACTAATAACATCACCATCATCATCACTCGTGTTGCAATAACTTTCAGACAACAAATGCCTCGTTCTCACTGAGTCCAGTCTTGAATAATTTTCCAATCCAATCGAAATAACACTGATCACAAATCAAATTGTAACAACGAGTATTAACCCACGTATCCACCCGCACAAAATCACTTAAAATCTGAATTATTGACGAATCGTTACGATTTCAATTTGAATACACTCCATCTAGAGTCTAGACCCAATTTAATATCTGCATTATTAACTGACTTAGGATTAACTAATCACAAATTAGTTAAACAAAATCAATCAACTCATATTCAAATACGCAGCGTAAAGAACCGTTGTAGCAAAGGGTGTACACGTAACTAACATTTCCTTGTTTAATCGTTTGTATAAGTATGATAATGTCCCACTTTTCTTTCAGGAAAAGCGATTGCACGCAAACATATTGATTAGTGATTACTGAATCTATAATAAGTAGGTAATGAGTAATAGCCTAGTGGTTAGGACGTCAGCCTTTCAGTCCAGGGTTCAACTCCAGGCACGCATTTTTATCTTTTCGCAGTTATGTGCGTTTTATGCAACTAAATATCGCTTGCTTTAACGGTGAAATAAAACATCGTGAGGAAACCAGCATGCCTAAGAGTCTTACATAATATTGGCTAAGGTGTGTGGATTCTGCCAATCCACACAGCTTAGCTGACACTTGGCCAGTGTAGTAGACTGTGGCTCCCTTCTCATTCTGAAAGGAAACCTATGCTCAGTAGTGAGCCAGCAATGGGTTGATCATGATGACCATGATGATAAAGATAATGAATCTATGATTAGTGATCGCAAGGCAAAGCGAGACGTGAAATGGACTTCACGCGTAAAACATACCTATTGACTGATTGTTCGCCATGTTTCAATGATTTCGGTTACGTGAACAGGATATTCATTTACATCTACTTTCGAACAAGTAAATCGAGCTGCAGCCTGCATTGCCTCGATGGATGGACGTTCTAGAAATCTAGACTCAAAATGAATCGTTCAGTAAATCTTGGAAAAAGCTGATTAAATCTTAACCACTATGTATCACCTTTCCTACAGAGTGGTCTATTATTACACAGTAGGTAAATCAGTCTTTGGGATTAGGACCTAAGTTTCTGACGCCTTGAACCGCCAACACTCTTTTTTCCCGTTATTTAGCGTTCGACAGGATGCCTAGGTGCAGAATTTGTTAAAACTCGAATAGGTATATGTTTCTCTATATATGTATAAAAGAAAAAGCTGATCTATCAACGCACAGCTCAAACTACTAGACTTATCGGGCTGAAATTTGGCGTGCAGATAGCTATTATGACACAGGCATCCGGATTTTTGAAAATGCAATCCCTAACAGGTGTTTCAAATTTGTGTAGTCCACGCGGACGAAGTCGTGGACAAAAGCTAGTTATTATAATATAATGTCCTACGTTGTTTATGTACGTACGAGTACAATAAGACCACAGCTGTAGTTTGAGTGTGGATTGTAAGATACACAAAGCAAGTTTCTTGCTTGTTCTTTTATTAATAACTAGATGATACCCGCGACTTCGTCCGCGTGGATTTGGGTTTTTAAAAATCCCGTGGGAACTCTGCTTTCCGGGATAAAAAGTTGCCTATGTCAATTCCCGGGATGTAAGCTACCTCTGTACCAAAATTCATATAAATCGGTTACATATAAATCGGTTAAACGGATGAATATTTGAGAATCATGTGGGAACTTTTCGATTTTCCGGGATAAAAAATATACTTAGTCCGTCCCCGGGATGTAAGCTAACTCTGTACCTTTCATCAAAATCGGTAAAACTGTTGGGCCGTGAAAAGCTAGCAGACAGACAGACACACTTTCGCATTTATAATATCACATTATCACACTAATCACACTATCACACTAATATTATAAAGGCGAAAGTTTTTATGTGTGTGTGTGTGTGTGTGTGTGTGTATGTTTGTTACTCCTTCACGCAAAAACTACTGGACGGATTTGGCTGAAATTCGGAATAGAGATAGATAATATCCTGGATTAGCACATAGGCTACTTTTTATCCCGGAAAACCAAAGAGTTCCCACGGGATGTCGAAAAACCTAAATCCACGCGGACGAAGTCGCGGGCGTCAGCTAGTAATATTATAAAGGCGAAAGTTTGTATGTGTGTGTGTGTGTGTGTGTGTGTGTGTGTGTGTGTATGTTTGTTACTCCTTCACGCTAAAACTACTGGATGGATTGGGCTGAAATTTAGAATGGAGATAGATTATACCCTGGATTAGCACATAGGCTACTTTTTATCCCGGAAAATCAAAGAGTTCCCACGGGATTTCGAAAAACCTACATCCACGCGGACGAAGTCGCGGGCGTCAGCTAGTTAAGTATATATGTCTCTGACATAGGACGCAAAATGATCGCCTCATAGTTGCCCAGCATGAATCTGTTGGTCCAAGATGGCGTGCCAGTTAATAAACTCTTTAAAATAAAGGCCGCGTCCAATCGGCCGGAACGCCACGCACGGTCGTCAATTAATGATACAGTGACACGCAAACGTGTGAAAGAAATTAAGACTAACGGTGTTTGTGAAGCCGCTTAATTGATAACACTAAATGATTCATTTGAGAAGGGTAACATCGGTTTAAAGTTTGTTCTCAAAAATGACATACTGTTAATTTACATTAAGATTTCATTTTGTTTGAAATCGTATTCAAACTCTTTCACGATGGAGGCAATGGAGAGAGTTATGGTGTATCTCTACTTGATCAAATCAGAAATGAAATAAGTAGGGGAATCAGTATATATAGCTTAACGAATTGAGAAGCTGATTTCATGAGTAACGTTAACGAAGAGAGAAGAGTTAACGAATTGCAAAGCCGATTTAATGAGTAACGAGATAGCTTGGAGGATGTTGGGGTCAATAATGATATTGGAAATTAAAATAGCATCCTCTATTAAAGTTATGCTTATTTGTTTCTCTACGTTTTTTTAAGCCTAAACAAGTGTACGGATTTCTGGCAAAAGCCAACGGCATGTAGGTAAAATAATATAAGACCACGTAAGTGGTGATAAGACTTCCATAACGCATACGTGTATTAAAAGCAATCGTAAAAGCGCATTGCATAAAACGCAAGAATGTTACCTCATTTAAATGGTACTGAAGAAAGTCATAAAAATTAATTGAGACGAAACGAGATTCCATTGCAGTGGAAGCCTGATAAGAATCCTGAAAGGTGTAAGTTACCAGTAGTTAAAATAAAAGTCTATTTATTTATTTAAAAGTATTGTAATGTATAGTATACTTAAAGATTATAGCCTGAAACTCAAATTGACAGCTTTTCCCAGTTTACAGACTCCAGTATTGGATGGGTTGGTAAGTTGGTAATTCGATATATTAATTAGGGAAACGCCTACAAAATTGATTTAGTGAGTATTTTAGATGAACAATAATCTATCGATGAAAAAATACCGTCGTAAAACACTACCATGGAACTGACACAAACCAGTTTAACGCAATCAACGTTTATGACTCAAAATTAGATATCACGGAAACGTCTTTGGATTTTTTGTTTTGCACCTGATCACGGAGCTGGTTCAATGAACCTTCCTCATCTCGACAACTTAGGCATTACACAGTAGTCACGTAAAATAGAGCTTTTTTTTAAAGATTGGCGTCTTCAAGTAAGTAGGTAGGCACTTATTTATTTTTAACTGAAAGTCAAACTACGATAAGTAAGCTAGTTTCGGGATTTTACTATTGTGCCTACTCTAGAAACTCAGATATAGGTAAGAGTTATATTATTATCACCTCGATCCATTGCAAAGTCACTACTGAGACGGGTCTTCCCTCCTCTAACAAGGGTAAATTAAAAATTTATAGCACCCCCGACAAGTGAAAGTTACATTAGAAAAGAGCTGATAACTTTTAAACGGCTGAACCGATTTTCTTGGATTATTATAGCTAAGAACACTCTCGATCAATACACCTTTCGAACAAAAAAAAAACTAAATTAAAATCGGTTCTTTAGTTTAGGAGCTACGATGCCACAGACAGATACACAGATACACACGTCCAACTTATAACACTCCTCTTTTTGGGTCGGGGGTTAAAAATGAGATAAAGCCTCAGTCTACGCTTGCCAAATGCGGGTTGATAGACTTCACACACCTTTCAGAACAATATGAGAAACCTCTCAGAGATGCATGATGCAGGTTTCTTTACGATGTCTTAAGGTTAGATTAGCTTTAAAGAAGTCCGAATAAAATATTTAATCTTCAAAGTGACTAACATTAAATTCTTGTGAGCTGTTTTATAAGAGGTTAATCATTAAAAGAGGTTATTTAATTCTTTCTTTCTAGCTTTTTGCTTTGTTGATCGCGCGCAATTCAAGTTACGAGTAAAAGTCCTTTGTCTCTAGGACTCTTATAGCTAATTATACATGCTTATAAATCTGCTGATGATATCACAAATTAAAAAATATACCTAAGTAAAGTGGCACAAAAAGACGCAGTATTAGCATAGCAGACGCAGTAAAAAGAGCAGTTACGATCATTGAGATAATTTTATAACTACCAAGGGACTATAATCCTTGGGACACCGTGTGTGGTAATAGATAAAGATCTTAGCAGAGATGAAAAAAGTGGCAAGGGATGGCAAATAGGTGCACAATGCCTCGACCCTTGTCTTTGATATAACGGATAATCACACTAATATTATAAAGGCGAAAGTTTGTATGTGTGTGTGTGTGTGTGTGTGTGTATGTTTGTTACTCCTTCACGCAAAAACTACTGGACGGATTGAGCTGAAATTTAGAATGGAGATAGATAATATCCTGGATTAGCACATAGGCTACTTTTTATCCCGGAAAATCAAAGAGTTCCCACGGGAATTTAAAAAAACCTACATTCACGCGAACGAAGTCGCGGGCATCAGCTAGTATAATATATGGCTGAGATAATTCGTAATCACACTAATATTATAAAGGCGAAGTTTGTGTGTGTGTGTGTGAGTGTGTGTGTGTGTGTATGTTTGTTACTCCTTCACGCAAAAACTACTCGACAGATTGGGCTGAAGTTTAGAATGGAGATAGATTATACCCTGGATTATATAGCACATAGGCTACTTTTTATCCCGGAAAACCAAAGAGTTCCCACGGGATTTCGAAAAACCTAAATCCACGCGGACGAAGTCGCGGGCATCAGCTAGTACGTGATAAAATCAGAAATGAGATCCGTAGGCGAACCAGAGTAACCAACATAGCTTAACGGGTTACGAAGCTGAAGTGGCAATGAGCAGATCATAGTTCGAAAATCTGATAGACGTTGGGGTCCCAATTTGCTACTATGGCAACCTCACACCGGAATGCACAACGTTGGAAAACCCACAACTGGACAGGCTTCGTCAAACGAGTCGCAGGAAGCCGCTAGATTCAGGTGACACAAGACCGTAGCGTGTAGAAGTCACCTATATCGAGTTGTGAACGGTTTTCGGTTGATAATGATGATGATGATGATCGAAAGTCATAAAAATGTCATTCACCCGGATACAAAGGTTTTGAATATAAATCTAGTGTGATTTGATAGTAGTCTATCGTTTTTTAACTACAATTTAAAATGTCTGGGTCCCGATTAACTTGTATTATGATCTATAACGAATTCGAACATTTTTATCTTTCTGGCTTCAGCCAAGAAACTTTATTTAAATTTACATTACACCGTTATTGCATACTTTGTTTTCTCGTTTCTGTTCTTTATAAGAATTTGTATCCTATTTCTGGGCTCCAGAAGATAGTCTCTTTCTTCTACGATATTCGATTTTAGAAAGATTTAAGATCAAATTGTCTCTTACATACTCTTATCAGTAGAATTTGCTTTCCCAATCGATAAAAATCATGAATTATGAACGCGATAAGATGTTAGCCTACCTAGTACCTACGGTACCTACATGAAATGAATAAGTAGTTTTCATTTCATTGATGTATACATATTATGCCATTTTATGTTACTATTTCAGTGACGAAAACCTTTCCTCTATACGTTTGATATTTGATATTAGACTTCTGCATTTATGGTTCTTTTGATTGTTAAAAATAATGATATATATGCTTGTCTATCGTTTGCATAAATCAACAGTTACTTGCTGAGCCCGGCTATGGTATAATCCAATTAGGTTCAATCATCTTTTTGAAATAATACCTCGATATGTAGGCATTTGCCTCCAGGCTTCAACGGGTCTTGTACCAAATTAATGAACCATACAAGATATTCGTCTTTGTCGGTATTACGTGTAGAAGCATATTAGTCATTTTCTCATGTAATTGGGTACATTGTACTTATAAGTAACTTAAGGTCACTAATATCCTTGAATGTGTCATTTATAACTATTGTTTGATCACCTTGATTATGTTCTAAAATAGGCTTGTCACGATTTTGTCTTAATGGAGACCAACTATGATCTAATTGTGAGTTATGACCGGTTCATATTATTCCAGATGCTGGATAGTAAAGTCATTCGAGCGCTGAAATGACACTGGATCAAGAGTCTCGAGGATTCCACTCATCAATGATTGATTTGAAAATAACTAGTCTACAGTATACTCTACTATTAAATCAAAACATTTATTTCAGTAGACCCATAGACCATTGGACTGTAACATTTTTTTCTCAAGTCATGTATAACAAGTCATTAACTAGCAAATAGACGTTAGATCATTAGATAGCTCACTAGAAGCACATTAGATGGTCATTTATTTTACAAAACAAACACTTAAATCTTAAATATTATCTTAACTTCCTAGTCTATGCCATTTCAAAGTTGGCCTCAATACGAAAATGTCAAGGTTTTAATATGGAAATTAATGAGTCGTCTGCAACTTTCTTTTATACATCGCTATAAAATTATGATATTCATTTATGCTAAGCACTCTGAGTTCTATAGAAGAATATATTGTTGATAATTGTATTTTGTAACTCTATAAATTCTCTCTGTATATTTATCTTATTTTTTTAATAAATAGGTCCGTTAGTTCTTGAGGTTTGTTATATTTAACATTGCATATTTTTTTATTAAAATAGAGAATTTATTTGATAACTAGCTGTGCCCGCGACTTCGTTCGCGTGGAATAGTGACCGCGCTTTATATAGCCACGGACGCTCAGGCGCGAGGCGTGTAGTACGTACTCTGTACGTTATTAAAAATGTTCGCCGTGATTCTTTAAATTGACATAACTTTTTTATTTATGAAACGATTGACATAAAATAAACACTAAATGTTAAGTGAAGCTTACTACAATATATTAGTGAAAACCGTATCTAAATCGAATAAGCCGTTTCTGATATTAGCGTGCACAAACACACAGACAAACAGACAAACAGACAAAAAAAAATTAATTACAATTTCGGGTTCGGCATCGATATAATAACAACCCCTGCTACTTTTTTTTTATATATTTCCATTGTACAGACACCACTTTTTAACCGACTTCCAAAAAAGGAGGAGGTTCTCAATTCGTCGGAATCTTTTCTACAATTTTATTATATGTATAGATATCAGTTCTAAACTCAGAACACCCCACTTTGTATCAAACCACCAGGATTCAATGAGATCGGAGTTAAACTCAATCACATGAATGATAAAGTAAATATCTAAGATTAAAATATTCATTTGAACAATATAAAATTCCAAATTCAATCGAACGCTTTATGCGTGCGAAGAATTTACTCTTTAGTCAATCAACTGGGATTTAATTAACAAATCAGAACCGACACAGCAGAAATCACTAACTGAAAACCAGTTCAAAATTGTGGGGCCGTCTACCTGATGATTGCATTCCGAACATTTTTGTACCCCAATGCCCAAAACTAACCAATACATTGTATATTTTTGTCAAAAACCTTTTTTCGAACTTATCGTCTCAAGGTTATAAAAAACTGCATACGTTCCTGCTGAGTGTGAAAAACTACAATTACCTGAATAATCTTATCTCAATTTTGGTGACGACTTTCTTTCGTTACTTGATTAGTCGTTGATAAGATAAATGTTTGAATATGGCATTGAATAATTATATTATGAAACACTTTAGCAATTACTTTACTCTCTCAACCAAAGCTTATTAGAGCATTATTAGCGATTCAGTCTAATTGAAAGCATTTTGAAATGAGATAATTCTGTTACTAAAATATTACTTCATTGCTTATAACATTTTACCACTGAGAAGCACGATTATAATTTTTTGTGATTTAAAACGTGTCCTTTGTATTTTATTCTTTAGTGCTGATATTTTATTTTATGCCCTAGTTTTTATTAGCACTTGTCAAAATTACTTAATAAGTATTGACTAAGTAAACTGTGGCGCCAAGTTGAAGCAGTGTCGAGACAAAAAAAAACTTCACTAGTACCAATCAGGCATTACCTAATACAGACTTAAAGGTCAAGATTTTAAATCTTGTGCTTGATTCAAAACACGGAGGTAATTTGCTATTTTTCTTGTTATTGTATTAGTATCGTGCCAGTCATGGGTTATTAAAGATTCAATTTGTGATTTTCATACTTAAATAACCATCAACTATTCATCTTTTTCGAAAACATAAAACACGTTAAAGGCATGATTTTATTTGTGATCCGTTAATGGTGCGTAGCGACTCTTATGTTTACCAAAATTAGTAATTGCTAGTGCCACGAATCAGAACCTGTGGTCTGATGTCTCTACTTGTACGTTATTCAATAGGTTCTACTACAAGTAAGTTCTTACGCAGTATAAAGTTCCGTTACTTTTCTCTACCATGCTGTTTAAACTCGTGCGTCTCTATTGTTTAATATTTCCAATCAATGTGGCGAAGATAGTGATGCGCAGGTCCGAAAGCAGATTTCTGAACTTTACTAATTATACCTTCAGTCACACGATTCGCATCAACGTATTCAAATAAGGAAAAGATTGATTCTCGATGTCACAGTCAATTAAAAATATGATAAGACAAAAGATGACTTCGGTGGGTGAAAAAACCAGCTTATTTGTACTAGTTTATAGATGTGCAGCTTGTTCGACCAGAAATACAGAGATTCCGTTAGTCTGTCTAATCCGTCATCGATTGTAACCGGTTTTTTGAATTTTAAAGGTTGTAAAGGTTAAATAGAAAGTTAGGGAAACCAACTAAATAAAATATACGATATTTTACCTTTGTGTTTGAATAATGACCTCAGAGGCCAAGATTCGGGTAGAACCAGTGAATTAGGTAGTAGTAGTAGTTATTAGCTACTCATTTTATTATCTGATTGACCCAAAGAGGATCTAGTAGTATATGATATCAGATGCAGCCATTTCATATCATATACTACTCATATTATTATCTGTCTGACGATGTTAGTGCCAATCGATTTTTCCGGTAGCTTGTCAGTCTTTAAAAGCTTTATCAATATCAATCCAGCAGTATCTAGGACATCTGACATTGCGTTTTCCTATTGGACATTAGTCGTTTGTGTTTGAAAGGAACTAAGGTTCTAAGAAATTCTATTCCCAGAATGTGAGGCTAGTAACACTAAGCCGGGTCCCTTTCCTATTCAGCAATGCAATGCACCCATTATCCTTACATATACAGCAAACCGGATATCCATAAATGTTAAAACGGGTCATGCGTTAGACGCGTTTATGGTGAGCCGTGGCACTATGGTCAGCAATAAAAATAACTCCACTTCGATATAACCACCCCCATTCCTTAGACTGGACACAACATTGTACAAAAAGTTGTGTATATTGAACATTGAAGTACATACAAAGTTATGTCTAATAAAACAGGAAAGCTTATTCAGGACACTACAAAGTAAAAGCTTCGACACAATCTTCACTTTTATTGCAGACTCTACATGGTCTGGTCAAACATGATTATAAATTCATTGAACGTCTAATCCCTCGCCTAGTTTTTAGTCTTTCTACATAAAGACTGGATTAATACCGTTCATTTTGTGGGAGACTAGGGCAGGTGCGATCCTTGTGAAAACTAAATTGTCTTACAAATTAACAATAACACGTTCAATGTTCATACTCTAGTAAATATGTACTTGTGTAGAAGGTACAGAATTATAAAATTTTGTGCTTTTGATATTAGTCAGTAAAATTACAATAAAGAACAGAAATTTAAGTATGTTTTTAAAAACAAAAAACTAGAGCAGATTTATTCCGGAGCTTTTAAAATGGTCCGCTGAGAACTTTATTTCCCCATTATAATATGGGCTTTTAACGAATAATGCACCCGAAAGTCCGGTTGGTTTAATGGATATGGTCAAAGATAAAATCACTTTTTCCCGACAGAACAGAAATAATAAAAAGGCAAAATGAAGTCAATTTGCACCACATTACGTACTTATAAGAATGGGGCAATTTCATTATAATTCCAAATTTTATTGCGATTCCATCTTTAAAGCGTTTCAAAAAGTTGGGCAAACAGTGGAATTATAATTACATCTATACTAATAAATAAAATTGGAGTGTCTGTCTGTAATTTCGAAATAACTACCTCATATTAAGCTCATATGGTTATTTGAACGATACCATAACTGAATCACACGTTTTTAAAATTTTTGTCTGTCTGTCTGTCTGTCTGTCTGTCTGTCTGTCTGTCTGTTTGAAAAGGCTAATCTTTGGAACGGCTGAACCGATTTTGACGGGACTTTCACAGGCAAGTAGAGGATTGACCAGGGCGTAAAATAGGCTACTTTTTTAACCGACTTTCAAAAAGGGAGTTGTGTTTTTCTACCTATGTACACCGAAATCTCCGAGATTTCTGAACCGATTTGCGTCATTTCTTTTTTTAATCGATAGAGGAACTTCGCGACATTGTTTCATAAAAAATTTGGAGTCCAACTCCTCAGTCCTGATGCTGCAGGGGATCTGACCAATCCACGCGGGCGAAGCTGCGGGCATCAGCTAGTCATACATAAGTGTATAAACGTAGCTTTTGTGATTCTGACGTAAACTTTAATCGTTTATCGTTTCATGTGGACGATTAACCAAATATTTATCTTGATTGTAATGGTTAGGCCGACGTCATCTACGCGTGCCGTATGATTGTTCGTTTTCATTGTTTCCTACTAAGCTTACGGTAACCTATCGTTATGTTCTTGTTTTAAAGGCTAAAGTATCCCATACGTATCGTGAGAACTTAAAATTGTGATTGTAACAACGTGTAATGTTGATGTCATAAGATTTTTATCATATTTTTACCCGACTACGGCAAAGCCGAAAGGAAGGGTTGTGATTTTAGCAGTCTATGTATGTATGTATGTATGTAATATGTATGTATGTTTGTATCCAGATTCTGTGTGTTCCACCGTAGCGCCTAAACTACTGGGCCGATTTTGATAAATGAGGTGTCAATCGATTCGTTGTAAAGGCCCGGGTGACATAGGCTATATTTTATACGAAAAAAATTGGCCAGACGGATGTTACATAAAAAAAAAGTGAGGGTCTTAAAAAATTTTAATTGCTATTTTGTCGAGTGAGATGTCCAACGAAAGAGGAGAAAATGCTGAGTTCATAAATATAAATATAGTTATTATTAAAATATACCAAGCGACAGAAACCACTTTTTATTAGAATTATTATTTCTCATACAGCGCCACCTATTGGCCATTCACGAGACCTCGGTTAGTCGTCGCATCATAGACTTATTAAAACGGAAAAGTTTCAAATAAAAAAAGTTGAAAAAACTATAACCCGACTATTTCTTTCTTTTTAGTTTATTTTACTTGTACCAAGTCGGGTTCAAGTTGTCTCATTTTTTCCGTAGTCGGGTTATAGTTTTTTCAACTTTTTTTTATGCTGTCGTAGGTTTCTTTCTTGCATTGCATTCTTCTATGTATGACGTGTTTCCTTTATTTTCTCTCTCGTCTGGCTTTACAAAGATTAGCCAATGTCAAGTTTGTAGTTATATTTGCAACAAGTTCGACGTGTTTCTGTAAGTCTATTTATTTAAAACGTTGGAAATATTAATAATCTATTTCTTAACATATTCATCTTTCGTTTCAGTTTTCATAGGAATTAAGAGTATTATATTTTTAAAGTATTTAGTACTTGTAGGTGTTACTTTTTATGGTTTTAAGGTTAAGTGCGATTTTTCCACTAAGACCAATTCTTATCTTGGTTGGAATGTTGAGTAGTTAGCAATCGTAACGAGTGGACCACTCACACTTATAAAACTACGTACCTAGCTGATAAACGTTTGCCACTGATTAGGTAGTTTCAAATACATATTTCCTTGATATACCTATAATATCATATTTAATACAAAATAGTGTGGAAATTCCAATCTACAACAAACTGGATATAAGTAAGATTAGCTATACTTAAAAGAGAAGCTATAATTAATAGAAATATTTTTCCCCCTTTGGAGATTCTTGTTTCTTCTTATTCTCTTACAACAGGTTTAGCTATACATATATTCTTTTTTTAATATGTTGATGTGCAATAAACTATATTATGTATTTACTTATACATAATATCTCTCCATAGTAATAATTTCATTATTTACAGTGAATAAGTAAGTAAGCTTGTTGGCATCAGTAAATTGGATTAGTGCTCCAGTTGCGTCGTGTGCGGGCCAAGGTCTTCTATGTACTTATCCATTATTTATATGTTTTTCGGCTTAAGCGAAGCCAACGAAGTCGACTGCATTCTATGGGGGAACTCAACCGGTTTTCGCTTTACATTGTTGCAAATTACAATTTTTGTGAACATACAAAGTTGCAGATCATTTGCACCGGATTGAGTACCTCCTACAGCACTATACTACTCTTGCGGATTTCAGCGAAAAGTAACTTGTTTACTTTTTAAAACAGTTAAGAGGGGCCTCTCCGTCACTCGCTTCATACAAACGTAGTTCCAATTTCATTTGAATATTAAGCAACCAATGTCCATGAAATTTTGCAGACATATTCTAGAAACTAATATCTATGTCTTTGATTTTCCAGATTTCTGTTAAAATATTCGGTTTCAACGTTACACGGTCTTAAAAATTTTCATACAAATCTTTGAGCCCCTGTAATTTTGAAACTACATATTTTTAGAAAAATCTAAAACACCACAGACACAGATATTAGTTTCTAGAATATGTCTGCAAAATTTCATAGACTTTGGTTGCTTAATATTCAAATGAAATTGGAACAACGATTGTATGAAACGAGTGACGGAGAGAGCCCTGTTAACTTTTTAAAACAGATAAGGATTATGAACTAGAATTAAATATTTGAGATTGGTAGAGAAGATGTGCTCTGCTGTATGATTCTAAATCAGTGATGTCTTTTTAATTGGAAAATAAAAATTATATGACTGTGTAAGATTGAAAATATGAACTCATATGCTGGATAGACGTAATATAACTTACGGATAGCTAGATTAAACGCTACACATATAAAGAAAACAAAATATGGCCAAACGTTGATCTGGTTTTACACCTATTTCGTAAACCATGTGGAATGTAGGGTAGGTATGTTGACAATACCACAATTCAATTGATATTCTATTATGAATATGTGTCAACAAAAATTCGTAAAAGAAATCGTCACACGCGGTCGTGACTCGTCAGTCGTATAACCATTTCAAAACATTTTTGCCTTTAAGGGACCCGACAGCCTTAAAACGCAAGGCGAATCTATTTCGTGAACTTAAGTGGCACCTCGTGGCACGTAGATTTATAATCGATTTCGCAACTTAACAAGATCGTGTCCGATTGGACCGTGAACGGGAATGCTGTGCGATTTGGGCCACACTCGGGTCGATGTGTGTTGATACTTGAGACAATTCAAATAACGTAACTTTGACGACCTTTGTTTGAATTCAAAAGCCCCAATTTTGAAATTGTAACATTTAAGTAACATGTCTAAACTCTTAAAGAAATGGATACTTCATAATTACAGACTACGATTGAGACAAAGACAAAGATTGTTATTTTAACATTATGCTAAATGAACATTGGATAAATGAAAGGGGAGACGCATTATATTACGATGTACCTTTACTATACAAATCCCAAATTTTATTACTTTTAATAGTTCTTATACCCACTTAATTAAATTAATATTAAAAATAAGGTCCGTAATATTATATTTTGACCTCGCTGCGATAATAAAACATATTGAAGCCGGATCTATACCCAGTGATATAAATCTATAAATTGGAATAAGCAACGAGATTTTGTTTTGTGGACCCACTTAAAATGGTAACGCAAGGAAAGGACAAGGCCATCCAGATGACATTCGGTGATAAGAACGTTTTGAACATGGTGAGCACGATCTAGTAATACCTAATTAAAAGGTCAGGTTAAAAATTCGAAGTTGAAATAAACGATCTTTATGTAGGTACCTATTTAAAAAGTTTTTATTAGATATGTACGTTTCTAAATGGACCCTTTGTACTAATAGGTATAATACTGTACCAGTAGATGCAGATGCTGTCTGTGATTTAGTTCGTGTGGATTTAGATTTATAAAAATCTTGTACGAGCGCTTTGATTTCCATTTTCCCATGTCTCATATTTTAACTATATCCAAGATATCGTAAAAAAATTACGTTGATCCCTTGCTCCGTTGCGGCAAGAAACAGATGTAAAATTAGAGATATAGATTAAAAACTGTCAGTATGTTTATTATCTTTGCGATGCCTAAACCGTTTAATACACCATGTGATTTGGCACAATGATGAAATTCTGGATAAAATTCCGATTCAAATATCTCTGTATAGTAAGTACCAATGCATGTGTTTTTCTCAACATCATGATGTTATTGCGGCTTTTTCCATAATATTCTGACCCTGGCATTATCACTAACTTCACAATGCGATGCGACATTGATCTTTTTCTCAATTTGATCCATATACATAATTTTATTGTTGGCCTTCGTCTACGCTTTCTATTTTGTCTTCAACAATATTCAATATTATTTTCAAGGACTTTTCGGTCTTTATTGTTGTAGAAACTTTTTTAAAAAATTGTTGAAATTGTCTCATTCAGAAGAGACAAAGTTGCGCCTCTCTTTTATGCACGGACCAGCATGGCTATTCTGTATCTTTGAAAGTTTTCGTTAGACACTGAGTCCAGTTAGAAATCCATGAAATTTAGGTCACGTGTTTTTCTATTCCGTATCGAATGCGTGGCTAACTAATTACGAGTATCTAACACTTGGCAGTTGGCCAACATTAACATAGTAGCGTATTTTATCGACTTTATATGGCCAAATTAAATATCTCTGCCTGACAGGTAGCGTAGTAGAAATGTAAGACTTTTTAAATTGTACGACTTCGACTAGTTTTTAATTATTATCTATGGACATTTGACATTGACATTACATCAGTTTGAACTTTGACTCTAGTATAATATTGTAGTCTTTGCTTTGACTTGAATTTAAACGGTTTTGTGTTTTGCATAGATTAGTGTTTTGTAGTACCTAACTTTGAATTATGACTATAGAATGACTATAGAATTACAGTATTCTTGAGTGCTTTTATTGTGTACCTACCTAATTATTCCTTCAGCACACAATTTGAACGAAATCATGAAGCATATTTTGTCTATTTAGATGCCTCCAAGAAGAAAAGTCTCTGTGCGCCAATTCGAACTCTTGGTCGAGTTTGCAGAGTCCCATCGCGATATTGCGATGGGTCATCTCATTGGATCAAACATGGTTGGGACATCGTATTGAAGATAGATGTCCCCATTGGGCGCTGATATGTACCCGTGGCATAAAAATGCAGAGCTGCTAGGATCTGCAATAAATATAAAATCCAATTTTTGTGTTAAATTAATCTCAATATTTTCTTCCTCAATATAAATATCAGAATTTTATTTTTATTTGTTATTTTATTTTGTACCAGAAAGTTGTAACAATTAAGAGACAAAGAAAGTAAAAGTGGACAGGGAAGCACTCTATAAGAGATCTCTACCAGTGACCCTTGGCAGTGCGAGAGGTTGTAAAGGGAGTAGAATAGGTACAAAGATAAAAATAGGTATTTTAGTACCTACATGAGACACCTTTAGTTCAATGCGAATAGCTGTCCTTCGTCGAGCGGCTTGGAGGTGAGGCCCGAGTTCCTCTAACACCTGCTGGTAGCCAGCCTTGCTCAAACGAAAGTTCGCAATGAACTCTGTTTCTGGCAGCTCCATTGGGTTATACATATCGCGCAGCCTGCGCCTGTGGACCCGTAGCGCCTTTTGTTGGCGCTGCTCTTCAGCATGCCCCATCAATACGGCACGAGCCATATTTTTTTTAAATTATTATCTACTAGATGATGCCCGCGACTTCATCCGCGTGGATTTAAGTTTTTTGAAATCCCGTGGGAACTCTTTGATTATCCGGGATAAAAAGTAGCCCATGTGCTAATCCTGGATATTATCTATCTCCATTCCAAATTTCAGCCAAATCCGGCCAGTAGTTTTTGCGTGAAGGAGTAGTTTTTGCGTGAAGGAGTAGTTTTTGCGTGAAGGAGTAACAAACACACACACACACACACGCACACACACGCACACACATACAAACTTTCACCTTTATAATATTAGTGTGACAACATTAACATAACCACAAAATATAGTACCTACTTGCTTACAAAATAACAATAATTTAACTCCGACGAACCAACCTTACTTTATATTACTTACCTTTTTACAACTAATAGGTAAGTACCTAGGTACTAGGTATCAATTTTTTATTATAATGTATTTTTCTGAAAAACCGAGCGGAATTCAGCCGATTTGTAATTAATAAAAATCCTTCGAAATTAAAACATCTCTACATTCGTTGAGATTGCTAAAAAATTATTACCTCTATAAAACGGACGGATAATAGTGGCGAGTCGCAAAACACTGGTCCCGACTAGTTGTTAAAACGATCGTAGCCACCTAATAAAGTTTCTAACTACAAACTGTCATTTTTGCTTAGTGAATAGAGTTTTAAAAACTATCGATACGAAAACATACGTGAAAAAGCATTTCCGGTTTCTATTCCATCCCATTAATGGCTATGATCGAGAGTCATTGTCTATGACGTCATCTTGGTTAAAAACTGACGTTAGCGAATAGAAAATTTGAGTTCGACATTTAATTATTAGAAATTTTCACGAAATTAGTGTGCCACTGAGATACAGCATAACCCTGCGGATCGTAGTATTTCAACAACTTTTCTACCCGATGTTCTATTACCTACTTATATAAAAATTAATGTTGGTCTGTTTGTTCGTTACCTATTCCTTTGCATACTGTTCATCTACTTGACTCAAACTCTGTGCTGCTGTTGTTGGAACTTGCGAGTTGTGGACATGTTTCTGAGATAGTATCATCAGTGTATGTAAGTACAATAGGCAGCGCGCAAATAAGTTTTGACTCTTTTCATCTCTAACGGATTTTGTTCTCCTTCAAATGTTTGTTTATTATGCATATCCACATTCTGTTGCTCTTTTTCTACTTGATGTGTTTTCTGTAAGTATTTTAATTTTCAACTAACAACAACAGGGTCTGCTTGATAATTAACTTATTTTATTTTAGTCTCATTTGCACAAAACATTCCTAAAATTCGGTCTTCAATTGTGAGTATCCATGCGACGTCATCAAAGACTGTCAGCTGAGCAAATAAATGTACCGAGCATAATGAAAAATATCTGCATTTAGGTGAAGGAAATTCCACTTGTTGTACACGACACGAGAATAAATTACTGTTGCTATTCAATGCTTTGTAATGATTGTATGAAAGGCGAAGAGAAAAAAAGGCATTATCTATAGCTCAAGCAGAATGTTTAACGTCCGAGGACAAAGGAAGTGTTGCTGCGAGGTACCAAATCCCATATCTTTAAAGTCAAAGTAGCAAAACTCGCCAGGAGTTCCGAATAAAATAATTGAGCATTTTAGAAACTCAAAATGTTTTGAAAGATGAGTGTGTATTGAGTATTAAAAAATCTGAAAAAAAATATTTATTTACGGTTTTGAGAGTGAATGTGCATGTTTTCTACTTAAATATTCAAAAAATCTTTAGTAAGTATAATTTGTAAGAAAATTAGATTTGACTACAAGTGTAAATTAAAAATTTATAACACCCGACAAGTGAAGGTTACAGTAACTAAAAAAGAGCTGATAACTTTCAAACGGCTGAACCGATTTTCTTGGATTATAACCTTTAAAACAAAAAAAAACTAAATTAAAATCGGTTCATTAGTTTAGGAGCTACGATGCCACAGACAGATACACAGATACACACGTCAAACTTATAACACTCCTATTTTTGGGTCGGGGTTAAAAACTAGCATTAAATTGCACCGTTAAATTAAAAATTATTCGGTAAGTACCTACTAAAATTAAACTCCAATTCCACTCCTCTCCCCAAATAGGTACCTACCTACCTAGGTAGATACCTACGTACACATCTACAACTAGGTAGGTACTTAGGTAAGTATTGTTTTTTACGCCAATGTCAATAACCCTATCATGCTGTTTGGGCGCAACATGCGTTTGTTTGTAAACAAAATACATACTATAAGGGGTTTTTATTAGACTTAAACAATAAGTGCATAACGTGCATAACTGCCAACTCAGTAGGTGTGCTGCGAACATTAATGCTGATGAATGAAATCCGTTTGGAAACTTGAAACCGCGTGTTCGTTCCACATTTCAATTGTTAACCGAGCGCGCATGCGTTAACGCAGGATGCATTAATAATGATTAATAACGAAGGCGATTCGCTTTTCATACTCCATGCCAATTAATTAGGTACCTAATTGCATTTTAAAAAACCTACCTCTTGCAAACTAGATGTAGTTCTTACCTACCTAGGCATGATAAATTATCATTGTAGAAGGCTAGTGATATGATTAGATTTATGTGATTCTGTTTTTGATCTATTGTGTCGATCCTCAACTCACATCACCAAATTGGTGATACAAAAAGTTCACTTTTCAACCAACACCAAACTAGACACTGACTTGCTTGGACCTGTCTATGCGACCTACGCCAGGACCGAACCATAAAACTGTTGCGATGCGATACAAATAATCCCCATAGCAAAAAACTGCGGTGCGTTTTGCTGCCATGATTTGGATAACCAACGAAGCAATCATTCTTTCAAGGATCGTAAACAGATATTTTGTTATTGAAGATAAATGTCCAGCGTCTCAGAAACCCAGAATGTGTCATGAGGTAACAGAAGAACGCGATGTGAATCAATTCGTAAGTCAAGAGTGAATAAGCATTTTTAGGCAAACCTTTTTTTTTATTCACTATAGGTAAGCGCTTGACCACAATCACACCTGATGGAAAGTGATGATGTGGTCTAAGATGAGACGCGTTTAACCTGCTTCATCTTAGGCTGCATGATCACTTGATTGCAGCCAAGCACCTAGTCTATAATTTTAAAAAAGTTTTGTGTTTTCGCCTTTAGTTCGTTATTTGTAAACACCATTATCAAAATATTATCCAGGGAAGTTTCGAATAGATAAGAAGGTCACACGTTTTTATGGTTTCCGGTAAGATAAGTAACGATAAAGGCACGGCAAAGGGAGGGAGTTTTAACACTTGGAACAATGTGAACAAATATTTCCGGCTATGCATTACGCTATCTCCTACCTTGAAAGATAAAAAAAAAACTAAGTTTGTTTAAAAGACTGCCGGCACTGGCTTACCTAATTAAATATTATAGGTAGGCCAGTGGTCAAATTTTACAATTTTTTCTAACTGCAGTTTTCAACTTCATGCTGTGACAACAGACATACACTGAGGCGATTTCATATTCGAGGAAACTCCAAAAGATAAAAAAAACTTCCGTATATCAAAATTATGTTATTTAAAACAAAATATTCGGTAAAATGTATAAAATAATGATTTTGAAAAAAGAAAACTGTAAAAGTAGGGTGACCATGACCGTTTAAAAATATTCAAGTAGGTAAGTTTGTTAAATAATGTTTAAGTAGGTACAAAGTTATTTCAATTTGTATTTACAATATTTTTTAAATTATTTAATTAAAAAAATATTTAGAGATTTCTTTGAAGTGTAAAAACACTTTCATTAAAAAAATTATAAAAAAATATTTGTATGTTTTAATGGTTAAGTAGAAACATAAGGTACTATAGTAGTAGTAGGTATTATTTATAAAAATAAACTAATAGAGGTCAGCCTAAATTTAAGTTGTTTTTGAAGCGTCATATTTCTTATCGTAATCATTATGTGTCATAATTATGTAAATATTTACTTAGTTATACTTAATTGTTTAGCTTACCTAACGTTATTTTAAGTACCTACCTAACCTATATTGAGAAATTAGAAAAACACAATAAGCATTATTTTGTTTTTCAATTTCGTACCTGTTTTTGTGCTTACCTAAATAATAACTAATAGGTTTAACTTTAATAAACAAGCAAGTAAAATATGAAAGTGTCTTAATTGAAATTGAAATACCAAGTAATAAATATGTCTGATCGCATAATTGTGTTAAAAAATTAGAAAACATCAACGCTTTCTAAATCTGCCGCTGATCACACCGTAAAATTATTCATGTAAAATATGATTGAACTCTTCGCGCTTGAAAAATAATACGGCCGTGCATTCATATGCAAAAATCTAAATACTAAAGCCTCATTCACATTGATTTATATTGATCTTAGCTGATACCCACGACTTCACCCACACGAATAAAGGTTTTTAAAGTCCCGTGGGAACTCTTTAGTTTTACGGGCTAAAAAGTAGTCTGACACCCTCCAGGCCTTGAACTGCATGTATCCATATGCTAAAAATATCATGCCGATCAGTTGCTCCGTTACGGTGTAATTGACGGACAAACCTACAAAATAACACACTTTGGCATTTATTATATAAGTAGTTCATTCAAATGTTTTCCTGGGCGCAAAATTTCTAAAACGCACGCCATGTGGGCACTTTTGAGGAACATTTTTATTGGTCGAAAGCGAACGCATTTAGGGGTGCGGCAGATTTCTAAAATGCTTTCTGTTCTAAATATCATTGGGCTGGGTTTTTGTTTGCTAGTCTGCGGGGAGTACCCGCATGCTGTGTATCGACCGAGTTATACACCAATAAAAATGAATCTTTTCAGAGTTTACTCACAAAATGAAACTAAATGCAGAATTACAGGTTCTTCATTATGTATTTGTGCTAATGTCAATGAATGATCGATAGTTGACGCAACTGTTATTGTTGTCGAGGTATTCTCTTCACTTTTTGTTCAAAAGAATAAAGTCATTTTGCCGTCATCTTTATAACAGACAACTTAAATAAGCGAATATTTTTATAACTTGGCTATAAGTAAATTATGATCAAATCGTTCACCTATAATTGCCGAATTGAGGAAGATTTCAGCACGTCTACTAAATATTTTTCTACATAATATGATACAGTGATGTCATATTTGTATACCCTTGCTTTTAAACATCTAAAAATGGCTTCCCAATACTGATATGAAATCTGGACGATTTTTCAGAACTGCGGTCAATTTTTTTGCTACCCTAAACCAGTCAGCAACTGGTTGTATCTCTGCTATTACTTCAAATGATTGGAAATCATTATCTTAATGTTTCTCAAACCAGTACGTAATTTTGTGTTTAACTCTCCGCATTTTTCATCCAAATACCATTTAATCATGCGAAATTGGAAACCGAATATCGAAGGTCACAACTCACATGTTGCTACTGATTCCAACTTGCATTTCGAAGACTCAGACA
The DNA here is from genome assembly GCF_905333055.1 of Maniola jurtina. Classification (NCBI taxonomy): domain Eukaryota; kingdom Metazoa; phylum Arthropoda; class Insecta; order Lepidoptera; family Nymphalidae; genus Maniola; species Maniola jurtina. The sequence continues at coordinate 12,770,067 of NC_060032.1, forward strand.
TCTAATTACGTAGTCTTTGAATACTTAATTATCGATGTCTGTGTCCGCTAACTATCATTTTGACCGCAATACATTAATTCATCAATAGCATTAATGAATACAACTTGTAAAGCAGGAACTGGTAATGATTTTATCCATTGCACGGCACGGCCAAATGTGATGCTGGTGTTATTTAAGTGTTGTCTTTGAAACTTTCGAGCAAGCAGTCATGGATTAATTCGCGAATACTTGTGAAATTTTTTGTACATGTGTTTATGTAGCATTAGATCGCATGTTCATCATCAGAGCACCTGTAGACTAAGTGAAACGTCCAAGTCTGGGCGCGTCACGCATCGGAGAAAGTGTACTACAAAGCTTACCTGTGACTGGTCCCCAATTGGGTTACGACCTCGAAATTCAACGGCCACGGGCCTTCTTTTTTCGAATCGCAAACCGACTCTTCCGAACCGGTTAACACCGTCCCATACTGGCCGTGAACCGATACTAATCACGCGAATGATTCCGTAAGATTTTAGCTTTTCATGCTTTTAAAAGTATGGGCGATTGCTGAAGCGTAAGATTATGTAAATTGGTTGACCGTTAGAAATATCTGAGCGCTCAAAATGCAAGAGTTCATGTATATTTCAACATTTTCTGTAAACTCGAACCAATATAAATTATATTGAATGAATTGATGTTTTCTTTGTTGAAATGTATACTGATTACAGAATACGCTGACTCGACCATAGATTCTTTGTAACTCCTGGCTTGTTATTGTTTTATTTGATATAGATGTAGTGAAACACCGTAAGTTCAGACGACCTTTAAGTGTAGGCGTGTTGCATTGATAATTTTATCTACAATCCGACAGTGTAAAGAACCCGTATGTTTTGACTCACGTGTTGTCAAGGATACCGAACGTGAGGATAAAAACTTCGTAAACGTAAACGTATTATATCGTCCCAGTTTGCTTTTAGATAAATTAAAAGTACCTTAGCATAATGTACATTGAAATATATAAACATCTGATATCATTTATGACTTGGATATTAAAATTCTAGAACAAATGAGTTATTTGATTTGAAAATAGTTGATAATTTTTGTTTTAAGTTTAATCTTATAAATCCTAGAGTAAAAGGAAAAATATACGCTTATACTACTCTACTAGTGGTAATTATAGTAGAAACCTGTAAGTAATTAAATGTAAACATCAATCGTCACTTTTATCTCATAATGATAGTGGAAAAAATACCGTTTTGCTAAGTATATTATTTTCGCTGATAATCGCGGTAAGTCTGTGGCAAGGCATGTCTTAGATAAGATTCTTAGGTAGGTATTGCTGTCTTGAGATATTTCTAGAATATTTTGGATTAGTGATTATGTTACCTAAGCAGTAAACATTTAAAGAATTTTATTTGGTTTTGAAAGTTAACCTACTATAGTGCATCCTGAACAATCGTTTAATTTTTAATATCAAGTAATTATTTATACCTATTATGTAATATTCCATACATTGTTGAAGAATAATAACCTACCTAATATGTAGCTACTGTAAGAAACGAAACCAGATAAGGGCCTATCTAGTTACTTCATTATTTTATTTCCAAAATAAAGATTGCTATGTTAATATAGAAATAACCTAGAATCTAGATAGATCCTTTTTTCAAATGAGCAAGATTTTTTAGCAAATTAATAATCATGTAAAGTGAGACTCTTATTTCATCCTGAACTCTGGTATCCTTACTATAGAGACAATAGAGTAGCTACATAAGTATATTTTGGATTTCAAATCTGGTAGGTAGTTTTAATATATGTACATAACTGCATAAAAATAATAGATCAATCTAATAAGAGATCATTTACTGATTAATCCCATGATAGCGTTATCAATTTAATCGTTAAACAAAAGAACATTAGTGTAAAACTATTATTATCAAGTGTCAATAGGTACTTACCTATTGTAGCCTAACTTTCACCGTTTAGTAATTAGGTAGGTACCAGATTTTTGTTTATTTATGATTAGTTCATTACTTTTACAATCATTGCCATTGTATGTAATGACTCTACCATTTGCAATAAGGTTTTTAATTCTTTACCAAGGTAAACAAATGGCTTAAATCATACCTATTTTTTTAAGCCTACTTTTTGATCATTTTATTTGAAGCATATATTTTTATCCATATATTTTTCCAGTAAAATAATAAACATGATATTAATTAACTACTTATAATCCATAAAAAAACTTCTGATCCTTACCTTGTATGTTTCGGTAATCAGCTTCAATGAAACTAACTTTTGAAGTCACTAGTATTTTTTAACACCATAACAAAATCACTGCGCGAAAAAATAGTTTTTTTAGTAAGCAGTTTATAAAAGTTCGAAGCTTTAAAATACTCGAAACGTATTGAAAAGCGGCACCGAAAAAAAAACTTAAAGTTCAACATACGCCGTGGAATGCTTGCATTTCAACCCACCGAAGCCTCGATGGGCTAAGATATTACGCTTGCAACTTGAAATGAAGCTTGAAAAAACTTGTTTGTATCCGCACTACACAATAAATAAGCTTTTAGTGAAATTTAAACACATAACTGGAGAGTTCTGAAAGTTTTGATTCATCGTTAACTGCCTGTCACTTTTTACGCGCCCCCAACACAACCGTCTCGCTCCGAGGTTCAAACCAATATGGCGGGTCGAACGTAAAGACCTGAAGGGTGAACGAAGGCAAGCCGTGATTGCTTGAGTGAGTGAAATGAATCCGTTCAACGCGAAGCCGTTTGGTCACCCGCGGTAGAGCCTTCGTTACGTTATCTTTTTTTTTTATTGTAAATTGCGTTTGTTGGTGGTAACGAATTGTTCACGTTGTTTTAAGTCTTCACGAAAGCGGAAAAATGTAAAATCCTATATGGTCATCCTCAACCCATTACCGGCTCAATACTGAGCATTATCATAGGTCTCGGCTCAGAATGAGAACTGTCATGCATGCATGTTTCCCCACGATTTCCTTCATCGTTAAGGCAAGTGATATTTATTTGCTTAAAACGCACATAATGGTTTAAGGGTCACTGATAGAGATCTCTTATAGAGATAAGTGCTTCCCTGTCCACGTTTTCTTTCTTTTTCTCTTTATTGTTACTACTTTCTGGTACAAAAAAAGTTGCGTGCGTTTGCGAAAAACGATAGGTAAGGACCTACCTAATGTTTTTTTGCAAAAATCATGGCCCCACTATTAAATGATTTAGTAAAAAATAATAAAGGGGAGTTTTAATACTAATCTAAGTAATATTATTATAACTGTGAAAGTTTGGATGTTTGGATTACTCCTTCACGCCACAATGAAAGAAGCTGAACTAATTTAGATGAAAGAGCTGGATTAACATATAGGCTACTTTTATGTACTTCTGTACCTCAAAAGGAAAAACGGAACTCTTATAGGATAACTTTTGTTGTCTGTCTGTCTGTCTGTCCGTCTGTCCGTCCATCCGTCCGTCCGCGGTCCGTCCGTCCGTCGTGTCTATCAAGAAACCTATAGGGTACTTCCCGTTGACCTAGAATCATAAAATTTGACAGGTAGGTAGGTCTCATAGCACAAGTACAGGAATAAATCTGAAAACCGAAGATTTGTGGTTACATTTAAAAAAAAAAATTAAAATGTGTTTCAATTTTCAAAGTAAGATAACTATACCAAGTGGGGTATCATAATAAAGGGCTTTACCTGTACATTTTAAAACAGATTTTTATTTATTTTTATGCATATTATTTATCGTGCAAAATGTTGGAAAAATACCCCTACGGAACCCTCAGTGCGCGAGTCTGACTCGTACTTGGCCGGTTTTTATTCTTCAAAGAGATCCCGCAGAATTTTTACCAAACCTATATCCACGCGGATAATGTCGCGGGCGTCATCTAGTAGATAATATATAAAACCTAGTAGGTATCTATGCATTTTTAAAATATGAAATTTACCTATTTGACAAATCCATGACAAGAAAAGACAACAAATGTGCTGATTTCGTAACATTTCATTTCATCGCCGTAATTTAAAGAAATTATGAGTTAAAAGTGTTATCTTTATCATCAAGTTCGGCTTTACCTATTTAAATCATGGCGTTGGATTTAGTCAGCATTGCACAGCCTCACTACATACCCGGGTTTGTATTATGGGTTTATGTTAGTTAGATAGGCACCTAACCTATTAGTAGGCATCGATGTAAGTAGGTGCTTTCTAAGTTTCGATTTCACCACAGGATTTTATCCATAGCAACGTTTGCCTCCCCTCTTTGCAAAACACTCCTGACCCATCGCCATCGCCTCAGAGCAAGGAGAATAGTTCTAAAGCTATGATTACGAACTATAGTTACTTACCGAAGAAATTCTTAACAGTGCTCTCTCCGTCACTCGCTTCATACAATTGTAGTTCCAATTTCATTTGAATATTAAGCAACCAAAGTCCATGAAATTTTGCAGACATATTCTAGAAATTAATATCTGTGTCTGTGGTGTTTTAGATTTTTCTAAAAATATGTAGTTTTAAAATTACAGGGGCTCAAAGATTTGTATGTAAATTTTTAAGACCGCGTAACTTTGAAATCGAATATTTTAACAGAAATCTGGAAAACCACAGACATAGATATTAGTTTCTAGAATATGTCTGCAAAATTTCATGGACTTTGGTTGCTTAATATTCAAATGAAATTGGAACTACGTTTGTATGAAGCGAGTGACGGAGAGACCCCTCTTAATCGTCAACGTTTAAAACCTACTTCCATAACAATAACTGACAGGCCAAAATAAAATTAATCAAACTTCGCAATCAATCCTTATTAGGGTTGGTCAGCTATACTTATTTCGTACCGTAAGTTCATAACAAAGCAATAAATAAGAGGATATCGAATGTGATAAATGATCATATTGTCGCGGTGTCACACAGGTCGCCAATCCCGAAATAAATATCCTTTAAGTTGACGTGTTCATGGCCGAACTTCGTGATGTTTTCACTTTCTGATTACTTCATCTGCTCAACCGACGAGATTAACCAACATCGAGTGGATTAATTGAATGCAAAAAAATTAAGACGATTGAACTTAATAAAAAGTTTTAAATGGTCATTCTGATATTGCCAATTGCAATACTCAATAGTACAGTACCTACCAGGGATTCCTAAGAACATGTCTTTCTCAATATTCTTTTTACGAAATTAGGTACCTTTTCTATAGCATGGTTCTGTTTCTTATGCGATGGTTAGTCGGCATCTAAGATTTCTAATAAGGAAACTTAGTTATTTTAATACCATCCTATCGGCAAAGTTACCTATGTATTCAAAGGCAAACAGATATAGGCAATGATATAGGTAATGGGCAGGGAACATTGTTCGAAAAACCGATAAACTTGTGTTGTAACCGAGGTGCTACAATGGCGACAGGAAAACACAGCGTTTACGGACACCCAATATATAGACAGACAACATCAAACGAATTGCAGGTCCCCGATTTCTTACGTCACCCGGACGTGGACTCACGCCACGGCCTCGGGGCCGCATGGACTAGCTAGTCCGACCAAACCACCCATCCCAACGTCAGCCTAAGCCGTGGTCCGAGCCTCACAGGAGGCGCCCTTAGGAGGACGGTGCCCCCGACCTCTTCATTTATTTCTTCGAGCCCTATAGGGCTCATCCCAGGCAGAGCTTCGCGCTTGCCAACCCCCCCGGTGACGCTGTAGCGGCCAGTAGGGCCTACGCAAGCATAGTCAATCCGAAACAACACAAAAAAAAAAAACGAATCACAGGGAGCCGCTGGTTTCAGGCGGGGCAAGACCTGGCCTGTGGAAGTATCTATATCGGTTGACAATGGTGATAATGAAATGATAGGTTGACTAGCTGTAGCGTAGTCCGCTAAAAAACCGGCCAAGTGCGAGTCAAACTCGCGCACCGAGGGTTCCATACTCGGGTATTTTTTCCGACTTTTTGCACCCACATAAATCTAAAACTATTATGCTTAAAAATAAAATGAAAATCTGTTTTAGAATGTACAGGTAAAGCCCTTTCATATGATACCCCACTTGGTATAGTTATCTTACTTTGAAAATTAAAACACATTTTGATTTTTTTTAAATGATGTAACCACAAATTCGGGGTTTACATATTTATTCCTGTACTTGTGCTATAATACCTACCTACCTGCCAAACATGATTCTAGGTCAACGGAAAGTATCTACCCTATAGGTTTCTTGACAGACACGACGGCGGACGGACGGACGGACAGACAGACAGACAGACAACAAAGGGTTCCGTTTTTCCTTTTGAGGTACGGAACCCTAAAAATCGGAGCTAATGAATAATAGGCACCTATTTAGACCAATTCTGTAGTCTTTACATTGTTTGAACAAATTCTGTACCTAGAGCAATGTAGAGCTACGTTCATTGCTTGAACAAATATAGATAAATCGATGGATGTCTTGTGTTAATAATAGGTATATCGTGAAGGACAAATGAAAAATGAAAATGAAATGAAAAATCTTTATTTAGAACTCTTTACAATTAACAGTAAAGTACGATAACAACTGCATTAGTTTCAAAACTGTGTTGCAGTTGTTAACGCCCACTTCCAGATTTACAAAATTAGGTACTTTAAAGGAAAAAGAACAATATAATTAAAAATCAGTGCATGGTATGTTAAATTAATATGTGTGTGTGTGTGTGCGTGTGTGTGTGTGAAATGTATCATGGTTTTACGTATGGTTTTTCTTTCTTTTAGTTACACGGGCCATTGTCCAGAGTACAAATATCGTATTGGCGACACTTACGGCTCGACCACTCACAAGATCCTGTTGGACCCTAGCGTCAACCATTCCGAGAGACTCGTGCTGTCTGATAGAACTGCTGATGATTTTCAAGTAGGCCATTTCTTACACTAGCGGCACGCTATGATGGCCGGTTTGACACATTACAATAGTGATGTGGAATGTCAATTTATTCTCGAACAAAAAACAATTAAGTTTTGTTTTTGTACCTGATTAAATAGGTTTAATAAAACAAAAATGTATATGTTTATTTAATTTATTTGAACGAACTGAATATTTGAACGAAAATGAATATACATACTTTATATGCACACAAGAAACATATGAATACAAAAGATACCAAAAAAGGTGCCACAAAAGGCCATAATTAATCAGATTCGTCCATACTACTATTTTCACTGTCGTCACTGCTATCATCACATACATTAATAATTATATGTTCGTTTTCTATAATATTATCTATTTTCACATCTCTTTCATAATCTTCCCTTATTAATTTAACAGTTCTATTCACAACCTTTTCCCAGTCTCCTTTAGTCACATGTTCACAAGCTTCTTCTAATAATTTTAGCATTTTTTTTGTGGTAAATGGGGGTTCTGTATTGTGTCTTGCAGCATATCCCTTAATTTGAGCCCACACCAACTCAATCGCATTATACTCACAATGGTAAGGCGGTAACCGTATAACTCTGTGCCCATGTTCTAATGCTATTTCGTCAATGACGTATCGGATCTTGGTTGGTTTGTTTTCTTTTAAAAGACGTACTAATTCCGCTTTTAACATATTCATGTTTGCATCTACGCTATTTTTACGAAGCCATGCGACGATATCAGCTTTCTTTTGGGATTGGGCAGGTGGCTTGTCAATTTGCATCGAGTGGTATGGGGCGTTGTCCATAATTATAATAGATGGTTCAGGGAGGCTACACAACATTGAGGTAAACCATTCAGTAAACTTTTCTCCATTCATGTCTTCATGATAGTCTCCAGTGGTTTTTGACGCAAAAGCCATGAGAGAACCTTCGACAAACCCGTTGATGGTTCCGGCGTGACAAATTATAAGTCGCGATCCTTTTCCTACAGGAACTTTGGAAGTAGATGCTGCTGTGTCATCGTTCCAAGAACGGCCTACAGTATGGTTAGCATTAAGCCATGTTTCATCCAAGAACACAACATTTTGCCAATTTTTGATTTCTTTCACTTGCCGTAAAAAAGTATACCTTGCCATCGCTATATCAAATCTTTCCATCAATATTTTGCGTTTGTTACATTTTTTGTATCGAAATCCAATGGTCTTCAAAATCTTCGTTAAAGAACTTTCCCCACCGAAGAATAATCCAGCTTCCTTCAGTGAATGCACCAACTTTTTTCTTGTTGGATACTCCTTCTGTAAATAGTAGCCGTAAACATGTCTTCGGATAGCATCGGCATCAAAGCTATCGATGCCTACGACTGGTTTTGCTCGTTTTCTCTTTTTTGGTGTGTGAAGTTTATTTTCTTCTGTGCCAGTCTCGCCATATTTTTTTTTAGTTATCCGTCTAACAGTTCGTTGTCCAATATTAAGCGCATCAGCTACGCGTTCAACCACTGACGTTATAGGTAAAATTGGCCCTCCATTTTGAGCTTCACGATCGAAATAGTTACGAAGGCGTATTACGAACTCACGTGTCTGACTATTTAGAACAGTTCTCTGCGTACGTTCGGTCATATCGACGAAATCCACAACAAAGGGCTTGAACAGAGTCCAAATTAACGAGCAAGGGTCAACAGTAATGCAGTATCAATATTTGAAATCCAAAGCCAGGTCAAAACTATATCACAATCGCATTGCACTGACAGTTTATACTTTTCGAAGCAACGTCAATTCGAAACTGCTTTGTTTTGCATTGAGCATTGACGCGAGTTTGCCGGAGGTAGTAGTTGTGCTAGCCAGCGATCCTATGTGACGATCGTATTAGATTCCATTTTTAAAAATTTATTGATATTTTTTTGCGATTTCAGAGGTTTGTCCAGATAGTGAAAATTGTTCATATTCACAAGTACATTCACCCCTTAAATGGTGCAAACTGATTTTTCTACACTTGTATACATTTAAGAAATCAATTTAATAAATAAATTTTGAGTCCTAAACCTAAAACTACATTCGATAAAATTTATGAATCTCTGCACATCACTATCGTCAATAAAGTAATACAATTATTTCCTTCAAAGTCGTTATCAATTAATACGGAACTTCATGAGCGGACAAACGTCAAACCGGCCATCATAGCGTGCCGCTAGTTTAGTTGTTTTTAATCCCCGACCCAAAAAGAGGGGTGTTATAAGTTTGACGTGTGTATCTATGTATCTGTCTGTGGTATCGTAGCTCCTAAACTAATAAACCGATTTTAATTTAGTTTTTTTTTTTTTGTTTGAAATGTGGCTTGATCGAGAGTGTTTTTAGCTATAATCCAAGAAAATCGGTTCAGCCGTTTGAAAGTTATCAGCTCTTTTCTAATTACTGTAACCTTCACTTGTCGGGGGTGTTATAAATTTTTAATTTACACTTGTAACTTTTAACACTTAAAAGAAGAAGTACTTAGATGCCTGAGGTGTGATAGCTTTCAAGACGGTTACTACATACAAAATCTTTCAGAAGCAAATATCTACTAAATAGAAATAAATATGAACTAATTAATCATCATGGCTAGTTCTATTAATTAATAGAGAAATAATATCTCAACGAACCTAAATTGACAAGCTTAAGTCTTGTGCTATCTTTTTCTTATTATGATGAGTTATGAGAGCACTAGAGATTTTTTTTATTCAGATACTTAGCCCATGACTGCAATCTCACAAGTGATGATGCAGTCTAAGATGGAAGCGAGCTAACCTGGAAAGGGTATGGCCGTTTTTACAAAACCCATACCCACGGCATCGTACGGTAACGCTGAATCGCTTGGCGGCACGGCTTTGCCAGTAGGGTTGACCCTACTGGCAAAGCCGGTGGTAACTAGCAACGGCCGAAGCCTCCCACAAGATATTTTAGCTAAGAAATCGTGTACAACAGAACATAACAGAATTAGAGAATTAGCTACATTATCCGGGTCATATATTTTATTAATATTATAATATCTTAACTTTCTTCAAACGTTAAATCTATAAAAATAAGAAAAAAACGTGTTAAAACTTAAAATAACGGATATGCTTACCTAGTTTTCGCGTATCACTTTCGAAATACCTGGCATGTGTAGATGCAATTGAGATGTTATCACTGAAATACTTATGTTGTTATCAGATATTCCGTCCGCCGCAAACTGACATCGATCTGGTGAATGCGAGGTTTCGCAACGGCGACCCGGTCTACAAGCATCCTATGGTACCAGGATATGAAGGTAAGCCTTCTATAGGAAACAGGCGTTACTTTACTTTGCGTAGAGTGTTTTTTTTTAATTTACAGACTAGCACTTGGCTGAAATCACACCTGCTAGCAAGTGATGATGCAGCCTAAGATGGAGCGCGCTTGCCTAGAAGTTGCCTATTCACTCTTGACTTGAAGGTACCCATATTAAAAGTGAAAGAGAAAACTGATGCCGGAAGGGCGTTCCATATCCTAGCGGTTCGGATTGGAAACGACGAAGCAAATCGTTTCGAAAGGATTTTTGGAAATTCATAATACATAATATTATATCTTTTCACAGTAATTTCAATTATGCTTTTAGCTTGACAGACTCGCTCAGTACAACGCAAGTTTTGTTGTTTTTAATTTTTAATACCTAATTATGTATTATTATAAACAAACCTATGATAGGTACTTAAAAGAAACAATGCCTGCTATAACAACTTAATACAAGTAATTCTTGAAACATGACCATTGACCTAATGAATATGACACAATAAATGAAAACTCAAAAGTGTAACAATGGGATGGTGTAACACAAATCAAAGAAGACGTGTTTATAATGTGCCGCAATATATTACTACTAGGTATACTTACTCTGTCGCAATATTATTCCTACAATACTTACCCACGCAATGCTCAGATGTTTTTTTTTTTTGATTTTTTTATTCAACATTTTTACCTGCTGCTATTTATATTGCAAGATCTTTGACAATAATTTATAATATTCTTATTTAATCTTAACTTAAACCTAGTTTTTTTACCAAGGTCCAGCTGTTTACCCTATAATATCGTTGCATGCTCAGCTGTGGTAGAAATAGGCATTTATCGACGGCTTAGAGTGAAAACCTCGTAAGTGTAAAAGAAGTAACTTTTCAGGAGGAAGAAAAACTGCGTGCTGTAAAATTAGAAGCGAGTATTTACGAGTATCGAATGAACAAATTAGTCAGATCAGGATGTGTTTTGCGAGGTTTTCTTGCTAGAAACGCAATAAAATTTTGAGCAAAAATGCATTCCCGAGGTTTTCACTCTAAGACGACGTTATGTAGAGTTACCGATGATGTCTGTATGTTTGTTACTCTTACATGCAAAAACTACTGAACAAAGACTAAAATTTAGAATGGAGATAGATTATGCCCTGGATTAACACATAAGCTACTCTTTATCCCGGAAAATCAAACCATTCCTACGGGATTTTCAAAAAACCTATATCCACGCGAATGAAGTCGCGGGCATCAGCTAGTTTCAAATAAAGAGTAGATATTACTTAACCTACTTTAATATTACGTCTCTACTAAATGATCACTGATAAAAATCATTGCATAAAAATTTATAAGTACCTACAACTCTCCTAAATGCGTAAAGTCGGTCACCATGTAAAGTAAGATTGAAATATTGCCCAAATAATCCCAAAAATGCATGTTAACGGTCATCGGTAAACATTTTAAGCAAATGTTCTTCACGTTATCTCAACGGTCATGTTTACAAACGTCATGAGAAGGAAAACCTGTAAAGTCCAAAGTGGACACGAAACCTAAGATGCGATACTACACGTCTTGGTGATTCAGTGTTTATTTAAGGTGTGTTTGATTAACGCAAGCACGATAATATCGAAGTCTGCTGTACAAAGTCCTAAATGATATTCCTACAAGTCTTCGTCTTTGTGTATCCTAGCTTCTTCCACAGTTTTATTTTGTTCCTTCGTCTCTCTTCTCCAGTATATTTAATTACTCAGTGCATCGATTTTCAAAAGGTTTTTAACCCCCGACCCAAAAAGAGGGGCGTTATAAGTTTGATGTGTGTATCTGTATGCGGCATCTTAGCTCCTAAACGAATGAACCGATTTTAATTTAGTTTTTTTTGTTTGAAAGGTGGCTTGATCAAGAGTGTTCTTAGCTATAATCGAAGAAAATCGGTTCAGCCATTTGAAAGTTATCAGCTCTTTTCTTGTTTTCTTATAGAGGTTTTTGTGTCGGGGGTTTTTAAATTTTGAGTCATCTTCTTTAGCCAATCAAATCAACACTTTCTGTCCTGCTTTTCATTCTCTTGATTTGGGTCAATACGTACCTACGTCATGCCTAAATTTTTTGATATTATAGTTGGTACCTACCTCCTAGCTACATTACATTAAAGGCATACCTACCTAAAAATAGGAAAGAAATAAAATTGTTTTGGGTGCTCTCTCGGAACTTACCTCTAACTGACTCATGGTGCTGGACCGGTAACCAAGAATGCATAGTTTCCTGAGCTTATTACCTACATCGAGATCATAATCCTGCAACGTCCAATAAAGTTAAAAAATGTGTCTACTTTTATGATTTGTTATTGCACCGCCCATAGGTAGATAAGTCAGGAGTAGAATAAAAGTAGAGCCAAGTCTCTCAATATAACGTAACTGACATTCCAACCCAAAACTTGCTCAGTATCTACCGATTTTTCCAAAATGCATGGTGCGTCATAGTTAATTGAACTACATTGATGACAAAAACTATTTTTAAGACCTTTAAATTCATATATATAGGTAATTAATTGTATTCAAATTGTAGGTAATTCGTTGTACTTATTAGTAAATGGTCAAAAATAATATCTGGTCAAGTTTTGAGAGTCTGTTGCAACCTGAATCATTCGTCATGCTCATATAAGGGCACCGTTGGAATTACCGAATACATAGTCGAGCAATGACATCAGATCGGAGAAAATTCATCACCCTGCATCCATAACACTGGTGCAGCTATATGATATTAAGTATACCCAAATACCTACATAATAATATGTGATACTAGGGGGGAAGGGATTTCGGTTGTTTTAAATCCCGCAGGAACTCTTTGATTTTCCGGGATAAAAAGGAGTCTATGTCCTTCCCCGGGATGTAGCCCATATCTGTACCAAATTTCATTAAAATCGGTTCAGCGGTTGGGCCGTGAAAACATAGCAGACAGACAGACAGACAGACAGATAGACAGACAGACAGGCAGACACACTTTCGCATTTATAATATTAAGTAAGTATCATTAGTATCATTGGAGTATGGATTCTTCTCTATCGTTATGCTCAAGCTCTTGACAGAGCCGTCGTGGTCGTCACTGCAGTGCCTATGCGTCTCTATTCCCCTCTGATGGCTGCCTTTCTTGTGAACTCATGTAAGGGAACTTCCATCGCAGCTCTCGCTTGGCTTGTCACCCTCATGTGTGACCTACCACGTACTCTGGTGCCCTCTACTCTTCCTTGAACTACTCGACGTTTATTGGAGACATGGCTGCGTTTAGATACGAGTAAGTGACTAAAGGAAGTGAGAAGAATGATAGAGTGCAAGTCTGTGTGGACCAACTTCTTGATTGGCACGTATGATATACATCTCGAAGAAAACTGAGTAAACCATACCAGGTTTTCTATCAATTGCTAAATTATTCGTATTCTTGCTTGCCAAGTCTAAAAAGGAATACTTAAGCATTCAAGCACTTAAGAGGGCTCTCTCCGTCACTCGTTTCATACAATCGTAGTTCCAATTTCATTTGAATATTAAGCAACCAAAGTCCATGAAATTTTGCAGACATATTCTAGAAACTAATATCTATGTCTGTGGTTTTCCTGATTTCACCTAAAATATTCGATTTCAAAGTTACGCGGTCTTAAAATTTTTTATACAAATCTTTGAGCCCCTGTAATTTTAAAACCACATATTTTTCGAAAAATTTAAAAAAGATATTATTTTCTAGAATATCTCTGCAAAATTTCATGGACTTTGGTTGCTTAATATTCAAATGAAATTAGAACTACCATTGTATGAAACGAGTGACGGAGAGAGCCCTGTTAAGCTTGAAAAGGTGAATGCGTTGAAACTGAAACGCATTATTTTTTAACCCCTTAGCCCGTTATGCACTAGTAAAGACTGTTCTCACGATTAAGCTTATGATTTTTATGACCATGGGATAAGTAACTTTGCATAAAGTGCGTATTATACCGTTTGAAATTATTATACTTAGCTAGTAACACGCATTAAATCAACTTGCTTCACACGAGTACGTAGGTACTTTGAACTAAAAAAACTGATGACTTGCAGTGGATGTCATAATAAAGGTTTATACTTAACCCAGTACCTCTACTATAGTAACAGTAGAATGGAACTACATATTTTCCGGGGAAACCATCGTACCGAGTTACGAGCCCAACAGGTGTCGTGCAAGGGAGGTACCGCGCACCAATATTATTGAGATATCTTTAATCTCGGGAATTGGATAAGGAATTACAAGTATAAGGAGGAGATGTAGTAAGGGATGTATTTATGACTAGATTTTCTTCACACGTAACGAATAAAAGACCTTGGCAAATTAGGCAAGTATGTAGGTAGGTATACCCACATAATATATCTAGTAAATCCATGATGGACGAGCGTGGCGCATCTTTACTTATTTTTCCCACAGATTAAGTAAGTCTGAATTATGTGAATTTTTCCTAAGCCCCAGCTGAACCAAAACTAGTGAGTAAATATGATTATAGTTCCAAATGTGAGTATTTTAAAGAATCAATGTCTTAACAGCTTTTTTTCATTTTCATTAAGTTAAATCTAGATGAGAATTTTACAGATACCCATCTATAAAAGTAGTAGGTACTGCTAAATAATGATTTAGTTAACTACTTAAATGAATAGGTGGGTAAGAAAGAAAAACAGAAGCCCTTCAGAAGCCTAATCGAACCTTCAACTGGATTTCTTTGATTTAACACAAGGGCGTTTTCAGTCATACATAAATACTGATTTTATTGTTATAAAATCAGTTTAATAATTATATACCTACCTTTGTTATTCGTAGGACGCCCCTTGTCGCGAAGGATGACCACGGAATTCTACCTTTTGCGTATTTTGAGACTGACACGCACTTTGCGTATTATTTTAGAATAGGCACGGTCTACGTTTTTTAAGGAATAAACAGGCTCCTTTGAAGAAATCTTGCAATTAATTAATTTAAACAACTGGTCTTAAACTCGTTATAATTTATGTACAGTTATGAGTGACGTCCCTTATTAAGAATAGCCATAAAACCACGTAACTGCAAATCGGACGTGAACAGTGGCATATCTTGAGCTAAAACAAAACGGTACCAGTCCTATCCGTTCCACTTACGCCTGGTTATTGAGCATCACTACTAAGAGGTGACATTACTTTTACATACATTCATCATCATCATCAGCAGCAGTCCACCACTGGCTACTATTGAGTACTCAGTAAGGGTCTCCGGGGTCTCCTCTCAAAATGAGAATGCTTTGGCCACCTACGGTTATTTTGCCCGCGCACTTAACGGTTTTTCAATTTGAAATTGACCTCACCGTACCATGGTACATGAGGCTTGACTTCGTCAGTACTCAGTACAAGCAGATTTCCATACTTACATAGTTTAATTTTTGTGACTATTACCAAAATAGTAACAATTTGGTATGATACTCGTTTATGTGTCCAAACCAAGCATAGATACGAGCTCGCATGACTTTAAGAATCAATTGCTTATTCAGTGATCAGTTAGACGTGCTTCGGAGTGTTTAACCGCAAACAACGTGCACGCGATATACCTAACTATTCCCATTTCGATGTAACCTCCATTGATTATTATTTTCAACCTTGACCTTTTCGGACCCAGTGGTCTAGTACTTTAGCTTAGAAAAAGTTGCGTATAGTGTCTCCCCACAAGGGGTCGGCTTGCCCCACGTTGCTTTTTGCGCCTGGCTATCAGATCGTACCCAAGCTAACGGGACCCATCTCGTTTACAATTATTATTATCAATAGGTATAATGTATATGTTTCGACGAATGCTCAGTCATGAAATATTCAAAGGCGTAGGGAAATTCAAACAGCTTCACCTCGATTCTGGATTTCAATAAACTATGGATCGAGTTCGTATCACATTTACAAACAACAGGATGCTGTCCACTTTATCTTTACCGGACTGAGTTGTTTCTAGAAATACCAACTCCAATGCGATCTAAAGTAGAAATAGCCAGCCAGTTTTACTTGGAATGTTCGAGTAGAGATATAAAAGGACCCTCCAAATTCTTCTAAAAAATATAAATGCCTCCTTTCCTTTAAGTTCCTGATTGCAATATGAGTTGGAAGCATGTTGGAAGATAGAAAACTGGAAAAGACAATATGCAACGAAATTATGTTTTTTATTATGACGTCGATTTCATAAAGGTTTTTGAAATGTAAATGTAATGCAGGGCAGCCGTGACTTAGGATTACCTACCTACCTATATAAAATTGTTTTGCAAGGATAGGTTCCAAAAATCAAAAAAAATGACGCGAAAATAACTGGACATGAGGTAAATATTAAAACCTAAGAAATCCTCATCTAATACTGATCTACAACTAATCTATAACAATATTGTTTTGCTAGGTTTCTTGCCACGATTGAACGCACAGTTTGGCCAGCGGTACACTGTGGCCGCGACAGAAGCCCTGTCAGAGTTTCAGAAGTCCCAACTAAACCAGCGCGCTGCACGCAATCAGCTGGAAAGGGTGGTTGACTTGCAGGCTGGGAAAGGACAACCTTGGGACCTTGTTGACAGATTCGTAAGTGCTTTGGCAAAACAATATAAGAAGAGATATGGGTAAATGTTGAGGAATAAAGGTCGAATTAGCAGTTGGCACAGACAATGCATTGAAAGCACTTATGCCTACCAACCTGAGAAAGCTCGGAAAAAGTTTGAAAGGAGATGGTTGCAAAAGCAAAATATAATGGGAGTTACAGTAGGTAGAGATTCGTGATACTGAAAGAAAATGGTGGCTATAGCTACAGCTACATATTATTAGAAGAAAGATGGAAGACTAAATGGATACGAATTACATAAAGCAGTATTGTTTAAGATGGCAAGGAGACAAGCATAAAATGTTCGCCAAATGATAAAAGATGAAAGGAAGAACGCGTGATAGAAGATTGAATGGATGGATGGATTGAATTTAAGATGAGAGCGAATTAATGACTTCAAGAAATCTTCTAGAAAGTGGAAAATCATTAGGATGGAGCGATAATATAGGAGTGAGATAAGGATAAACTGAAATGAATGGAGGAGAAAAACCAAAATATGAAAATATTCGATAGAGATTTTTTTTCTCTCTCGTCTGGCTTTACAAAGATTAGCCAATGTCAAGTTTGTAAATTTGTAACTAGTTAGTTAAACTATACAAGTATGGACCCCGTCTGTGCCGGCGCTCGCCGACATACGCACAGCAACTCCTTAGAGCGCTTTCCAGTCAGATTTAACAAAAAAACACTCCAAAAAGGCAGAGCACGACCGCCAGCTAACACCAACACAGACGAAGTCTCGAGAGAGAAAGTGGCGGAATATTTGGGGTTTTCATATAACTTTCTGTTCTCTAGTCTGCAACGGCGGAGTTCAAACTGCCCCTGGTGATGGTAAGGCCAGAATGCGCGGGAATATTACGGGATGTGCCGATGGACGAGCCGAAACTATCTCCAGCCTCTCACTCTGTCAGCCCTTACTTTATGGAGAATAGCCATCCAGACAAGTTTATTAAGAAAGGTAGTTAAGTTTATTTAACAAAAATAAGTACGAGACATTTCATCACGGTTAATAGCTTCATCTGGTGACAGAAGGGCTGGCTTGTTTTTTGCGCAATAGGTCAGCCTGACTGTCCGACGTGGAAAGGGAGCCAGCATTCTTGGCACCATTCCACGCGGGCATGATTCGTACATTAGTTAGAAAAGGCTAGCTTTAAGGTTTATCGTAACATTTTCAATACAAATAAATTAAAAAAAAAGAAAGGCCGGAGGATTTTTTAAACTGCGTTTATTAAATTTTACACAATAAAACCTTCAAACGGAGCTAAATACTTGGCGGCAGTCAATATTGACAATGAAGACGTTTTGATGATTATTTTCAGATTACTTTTCTTACCTATTTATTTTTAACGAAATTATAAAATTATCACTCTATGTCGTACGGTAAAATTCACAATTCTTTTGTTCGAAATCAAATCTGGGGGTTTAATCCTTCTGAGTCAATCCGTAAGTAACTACTCGTAGCTATGTTTATGAGCAAACTTTGAAAACTTGCAGCTGTACCGAGTATTTATATATTATACCTATATATCGCTGGGTGGACCTACCACCCAGCGATATAATATATTATGTTCCAACTTCCAACGCCTTGGAGATTAGAGTCTACAATCAACGCAGTCTGCTCTAGTCAGGTCCATCCATATAGTGTCCATACTCTTTGGGTCCATGCTGCACCGTGCTTATTGGTGCAATTACATACCTAAGTGCAAAAGTAACCAAGGAATCTTTATCGAGACATTCTGCTCTTAGGTTTTGCTGGACATGTACCCTACGGTTTCCAACGTTTTGGCGAGTCTTCAAAGAAGCTTACCAACTCGGCGCTATGCGACTTCTCGTCTAACTACAGACGGCGGCAAAGCACCGAATGGGCACCCGTTAATGTAGTCAAGTAAGTCAATATTATAATTTTAACTAACTAGTTAATATTGAGGGCACAGCTAAAATGTTAATATAACTGGAGTAATAGTTTTTTAGTAGGACTACAAAAGATTAAATGCGTGAATTGGAGCTTAAACCTTGAACTGACAGTGACAGACGACAGTTGACATTGGATTTGTCATTGGCTGTCATGTTGGCTGTCGTCATGTTATTGTGAAATAAAAACTTACATTTTCTAAAACTTATTAGAAAATCACAAAAAATGACGAAAAAGAAGCCAATGCCGAACCTCTCGAAAGAGGAGAAAATGGTGATAGTGATATCCGAGATAATACAAGAGCTGTTGATCGCGCACCGTCAAGGCAAAGATGTTAACCTCAACAAGATGAAGACGAGAATCTCTTCGAAATACGGACTTGGTACCTCGCCGCGCTTGGTGGATATCATAGCTGCGGTGCCTGCTGATGCTAAAAGTGTCTTACTACCCAAATTAAAGGCTAAACCCATACGCACAGCGTCTGGTATTGCAGTCGTCGCGGTTATGTGTAAACCACATCGTTGCCCGCACATAAACTTTACGGGAAACATCTGTGTATATTGTCCCGGTGGTCCGGATTCGGATTTCGAATATTCCACTCAAAGTTACACAGGTTATGAGCCTACTTCTATGCGGGCTATACGAGCTCGGTACAATCCATATATACAGACTCGTCATAGAGTCGAACAGCTGAAGCAGTTGGGCCATAGTGTGGATAAAGTTGAGTTTATTGTGATGGGAGGCACTTTTATGAGTCTACCTGAAGACTACAGAGACTATTTTATAAGGTAAGTCACTTTTCTCCTGGGTTTCTCCTTTAATACTTGACCAGAACTTTTAAACTGATGTGTGAGGAAGGCCTTTCATTTTCTTACAGAAATACTAGTAACATTTATAGCATTTCTTTCAGTAACATTAATAAGGTTTTTCATATTATTCTTTTATACCCTGACATTGCCTGAGCGAGAGGTTTTTGTACACAGCTCACTAGGGTCAGAAAAATTTGTATGTCACAATATTTGTACTGAACTAAGGATAAAATAGAAAACTTTTTTTTTCTCTCTCTCTTCTATCTGCAATCAGTCCACGGACTTTAAACAGATTTGAGATTTGTAAATGTTGATGTTTTAAAACAGAAAACTGTCAAATGTATATTATTTGTAGAAATCTTCACGATGCACTATCAGGTCACACGTCAAGCTGTGTGGCGGAGGCTGTGAAGTTCTCTGAGAGAGCTAAGACCAAGTGTATTGGCATCACCATAGAGACACGGCCTGACTACTGCTTACAGCGGCATATGAGTGATATGCTCAATTATGGATGCACCAGGTATGTAACAATTTGATAGTTTTTTGTCTGTGATGACTGATGAAGCAATTTTTATTGTTATTATTTATCATCTGTACAAAAGTATAGTAGCATTTCAAATTTTTTTTTTTTGCACTGATTCCTGTTTATTTTAAAGGTTAAAAGTCTATCATTATGGATACAAAATCAAAAGTGTTTTGATAATATTATTTGAGATCAAATAATAGATTTGTATCTTTAATACAATTTTATTGGATTTGGAGTTGAATAGTTCTACAAAATCTCAGCATGGATCATAGAAGTTTATGAGACAATTTATGTTGTTTTAAACATTTTATTGTTTTAAATTACTGTAATTTGAAAAGGGTATTGTTCTTTTTAATAGGCTAGAAATAGGAGTACAGTCTGTTTATGAAGATATAGCAAGAGACACAAATAGGGGGCATACAGTCAAAGCTGTGTGTGAGAACTTCAATCTTGCGAAGGATGCTGGATTTAAGGTAAACTAAACTAAACCATCAGATCTAAAAACAATGCTATCTTTTTTACAATGCCCCCTGCACAAGAGTATGACACCACTTTGAAATTTGAAAATTTAGCTTTCTTTCATATAAAAACCTTGACAGATTTTTTTGAATTTAGCATATTTAAAAGAAAAAATATTTTTAAAGATATTGCGTTCTGTTTAGTTTTTATAGTAAACCTCTTGGCGGGCGTTTGGGATGGGAGCCAAAAAAAATTTTTTTTTTTCAAAAAGAATATTAGCCATGCTAATCATGACTAATACTCCCGTTTCCCCTCCAATTAAGGGTAAAGCTTGTGCCAGGAGTGGGTACGACATTAGTGCAATGAATGGAGTTTGAACCACCAACCTTTCGGAATTCAGTCCGCTCCTCAACCGTTGAGCTCAACGGTTGAGGAGCGGACTGAATTCCATTCAGGTTCCCATTATAGCCTCGATAGCTATCGAGGCTATAATGGGAACCTGAATGGAAAAGTGAAACGAATGGCAACAACACACCCATAAAATGAGCGAGAGACTGACTGACTCACTTTCATTTGCACTGCATAAGATGGATCCAAAGACTTTTCTGAAAAAATGTTGCTTTTTACTTTCAGATTGTAGTCCACATGATGCCAGATCTACCCAATGTAGATTTTGAAAGAGATGTGGAACAGTTTATAGAATTTTTTGAGAATCCAGCATTCAGAGCTGATGGATTAAAAATCTACCCTACATTGGTTATTAGGGGCACAGGCCTGTATGAACTGTGGAAGACTGGAAGGTATAGGAGCTATCCACCATCAACTCTGGTGGATTTGATTGCTAAGATCTTGGCTTTGGTACCTCCATGGACTAGGGTTTACAGGTAATTTAATGCTGAACCTAATTTGTAAGAAAATTATAAATCTTAAATAATTTTTTGCTAACTTTTTCCTGCAACTTTGTCTGTGATATAATTTATACCGCTTGGGGATAATGTCGCTATCAGTGATATAATTTTCAGAATCGGTTCTTTAGTTTTAGAGATTACCCCATATATCCAAACTTAAAAAAACTTTACCTATTAAAATATTAGTGTAGTACCTCTGTAATACCTCTTTCAAATTCTTGGTAATTTGTTTGAAACACTCACGCACTTCCACTGCGTACATTGATGAGACTATGTCAGAAACGTTCACGCAAGCGCCAACAATAACTGTATAAAGTATGGATGAACTCTAATTCAATGCTAATTCAAAAAAACTTTTGAATTATTGTTTTTCTGGCCTCCATTGCCATTTTAGCGCCGCGCTCCCTGTAGCGAGATGAAAAATTGTGTTTTGTACTGCTGCTAAATTATCGGTGTCTTGTGCCTTTGAACCGCCCAATCTAATGCCCGTATTCACAAACGTTATATGAGGTCTCATAGTGCGCTCGAACGCATAGTGTAGGTTCCACCAATCAGATTACCGTGTCACGTCAATTTGCAATGATCTGATTGGTGGAACCTACACTATGCGTTCGAGCGCACTGTGAGACTTCATAGTAATGATTGTGAATACGGCCGTAAGAATCCTTTGCTTGCTCGGTATTCAATACAACCATTCATGCCAAAGCAGCCTTGCATAACAAATGACTGTTTCCAGAGTCCAGCGAGATATTCCCATGCCCCTAGTGTCATCGGGAGTGGAGCACGGAAACTTGAGGGAGCTGGCGTTGGCACGTATGGCGGATTTGGGCACGGACTGCCGGGATGTGAGGACTAGGGAGGTTGGCATTCAGGAGATACACAACAAAGTTAGGCCTTATGAGGTGAGATAAATGTTTTTTTTTTTAATTTTTTTTTTCTCTCTCGTCTGGCTTTTACAATGATTAGCCAATGTCAAGTTTGTAGTTATTTGTAACAAGTTAGCTAAACTATACAAGTATGTACCCCGTCTGTGCCGGCGCTCGCCGACATACGCACGGCACCCCCTTAGAGCGCTTTCCAGTCAGTTTTAACAAAAAAAACACTCCAAAAAGTCACAACACGCGCGCCAGCAAACGCCACCACAGACGAAGTCCTTTTTTTTTATTATATAGACTAGCGCTTGGCTGCAATCAGACCTGCTAGCAAGTGATGATGCAGCCTAAGATGGAGCGCGCTTGCCTAGAAGTTGCCTATTCACTCTTGACTTGAAGGTACCCATATTATAGGTGGAAGCGAAAACTGATGCCGGAAGGGCGTTCCATATCCTAGCGGTTCGGATTAGAAAAGAGGAAGCAAATCGCTTCGTACGTGTTCGAGGAATTTAGTTTTAACCCACTTCAAAAAAAGGAAGTTATGTATTCAATTCTTATGTATAATACGCGACAGGTCAGGATGGCAATCGGGGTGTGGACGCCCCACAATAATTCGGTGCGGGATAGCGCGGGTGACGTGTGGGTGTGAGGGGCGTCCCCCCGCCTCTCACCCCTATTTCTATCTTCTTATTCTCTTCTCTTTTCTTGTATATTCTTCTGTCTGTATGTTGTCTGTATATTCTTTGTAGGGGTTTTTTTTTATTGCCGCTTCTTCCGTTATTATCTTCGGAGACGTTATCAAAGATGTTAATAATTTTGATATATTTTTTTATTTTAGAACCAATGTTGTCTTTTGTGTATGTGTGTTTATTTATTTATTTATTTTTTAAGGGACGCTAACAATATACATATTTAACATTTTATATACTACTTACATACTATTACATGACCGATATGTATATCAATAACTAGCGTCCACAACTTTTTTGTAGAGCGCCAGTAAACTTTATATTACAATAGACTTAACAGATATAATAGATACATACAAGTAGGTACTTAAATAAAAGGTCGCGATTATCTCTAAGATCAATCGACCGATTACCGATAACCTTATCATTCAGTTTCTCTGCATTTCAGGTAGAGTTAATAAGGCGTGATTACACAGCAAACGGTGGCTGGGAGACATTCCTATCATACGAAGACCCTGACCAAGATATCCTAGTAGGATTGCTGCGTCTCAGGAAGTGCGCCAAGGATACATACCGGCCGGAGTTGAAGCCAGGGCCGGGGGCGACCTTCACACAGTGCAGTATTGTGAGAGAGTTGCACGTCTATGGCTCTGTTGTCCCTGTGAGTATCATTTTTAGGTTATGTACCCGAAGGTTTTACGGTGGCTAACGGGTGACTCAATAACTATGCTGTGCGTCCGTCTATCTGTCGATTTGCAGGCTGTACCTCGTGAAACATAATAGGTAGAGTCGAAATTTTCACAGAATGTGAACAGAGTGGACAAACAGTAAAAATTTTTTAAATAATGGTAGGGAACCCGAAAAAATATTTACTTAAAGACCCTGTCCCGATTTTTTTCTTTTGATACAATGAAATGGTCCTAACATGAAACAGAGTTGATCGGCACTAAAAAAAAATTTGTCAATTTCATTGATTTTTATGGACAACTCACACTTGACCGAAAAAATAACTATGCCAAAATTGTTCCCACAAAAAGAGACCTAAAGGTTCCAAAGATAGTTTCCCTGTATCTTCTATAGTTTTGTATTTTCCCATACATAGCAATGGCCAAAGTTTTAGCAACTACTAGGTGTACCTCTACTATAGGCGTATTATTCTGACCTCCACATGACCATGTTTATTACGATTTTAGGTAAACGCTCGAGACCCAACAAAGTTCCAACACCAGGGTTTTGGCATGCTCCTAATGGAGGAAGCGGAGCGGATCGCCCGAGAGGAACACTGCTCTGACAAGATGGCTGTTATATCGGGCGTCGGTACACGGAACTATTACGCCAAGATCGGCTACCATCTCGAGGGCCCGTATATGGTTAAGATGCTTTAAAGATAAGGGTATTTTTAAGCGAAAATGTTTATAATAAAAATTGATAAATACGTTATACAATAAATCTTTTATTTCTTGTCCCATTCAGACTATTTAAAGTTTAAAATAAATTGTACTAGCTGATGCCCGCGACTTCTTCCGCGTGGTTTTTCGAAATCCAGTGGGAACTCTTTGATTGCCGGGATAAAAAGTAGAATATGTTCTTATCCAGGATATTATGTGAAGGAGTCACAAACATACATACACACAAACTTTCGCCTTTATAATATTAGTGTTAAAGTTAAAGGGCGTCTGGCAGAGGGTTGCCACGATACTAAGTGTCTGGCAATGCATGGCGTGATTTTTAATACTATTCCGAAAAAAAAACAAAATTACACGTTATACCTACTTTACATAAGATACTTTACATAATCCAAACTTCATAGTCTCTGGACGCTAATCGTTCTGTACGTTGAAAAACTTCAGTTTTTATAAAATAACGAAGGCTAGACGCTCACGGGCTTTTAGTCCATAACCTATTCCTATCCTTCCCCAGACCCGACCCGCCCTTGTCCATCAACCCGACGGAGATCTACCATAAACATGTCGGAATGCTGCCCAACTATGCGGGACACGTTCCAGGCTGCGTGTTCAGGTATGTATTCAAAGCCTCAATAGCTCAACGGTTGAGGAGCGGACTGAATTCCGAAAGGTCGGCGGTTCAAATCCTACCCGTTGCACTATTGTCCTACCCACTCTTGGCACAAGCTTTACGCTTAATTGAAGGGAAGTATTAGTCATGATAAGCATGGCTAATATTCTTTAAAAAAAAAATTTGATTCGTTGGTCACTCAAAATGGTTCGACACCCAATGACCTTTTTAACCGACTTCCGAAAAAGGAGGAGGTTCTCAATTCGTCAGAATCTTTATTTTTTATTTTTTGTCTTTGTCATTTGTATGGGATTACGTAACAGAGAAACTTCTTTCCGTGGATAGCGATATCTACTCTAGAAAGAAGTTAGTATAGCGCTCTCTCTGTTATTTAATCCCATACAAATGGCAGCCAAAAATGACAGTTTTTCAGTCCAACCAATCAATAACATCTTTTCATAAAAAAATCAAAATTGTTTTCAAAAAACATTTAAAATTCAAATGGCCATCTGCCCAACAGGTCTCAGATTGATATTTTTTACAGATTTGGAAAAACGTACGGCAACGATACAAGAGACGCCAAGAGGTGGCTACGGGGTGACTTCACATCATAATGATAATAAATCAATGGAAAGCTTCAGTGAAAAAAACATTTTCAGTCAATAAATAGTAAAGTCTAGATTTGAGACAAACTGACAAGTTTACAAGTTAGTACAAATTGATCCTATCCTTGAACTAAGAACTTGGTACACGTCAAATGATTTTGGATGAAATAAAATTATACACATTATCATATGATTTTATTCAATTTATAAACTTAAACATAGAAACAATAACAATTCGATATATATACCTCTTAGAAAAATATTAATATACATTCAGTGCCATGCACCTATTTATTTAAATTATTACATAGTTCAATAAAATGCTGAATATCACTGAACCAATTTTGATGAAACTAAAAAACTCCTTTTTCTTAAATTGCCCCTGCGGCGGGACTCATGCCCAGGTTATCCCGCTTATAAGACCAAAGGTATCATCATTGGATTAAAGGTGATCACTTATCATATCCCTGGGGATGTATTAAATCCATTTTGAGCATACATCTCAGAAGTCAGCCAAAACGTAAAAATAATTATCATTATAAAAAATATAAAGCCTCAATTTTCAAAGTTAGTTCATAAAAATTTTCACGAAAATTATTTATGACCCTTGACTCATGAAGTCATCCATTTTTCTCACAAATTTAGATTATAGTAGTAGTTAATGATATCAGAAAAATATGGTTTGTGACTTTGTTATGCAATACAGAGTCAATTACATCCACATAAACTCAAGAAAGTTTCAGGATGTCAAGCTGAAATAGCTGAAGACACCTATAATTTGGTTCAAATAAAGAATCAAATAATAATAATATTGTAGAATATGCGCCTTTCTAGAATAATACATACAAATTCAATATATTGTCTTCTAAAGGTATCTTTTCTTAAAGGTCTGTCCGTTGGTTTAAAATGCATCACAATTCATAATAGATTATACCTAAAGGTGATGTATAGATAAAACATTTTCGTTGGCAGTGAGTTCGTTGCTAACAAAATAAAGTACATACTAAACCATCACTTTACTATGTACTAAACTAAACAGGTAGGTCAAAAAATTTTTTTGGAGCAAGTTTAATATTTTTGTTGTAGATCCTTGTATATTTTAAACAAATAAAGCCTCTTAGAAACAAATCGAAAATAGCGGCGCCAATCATTACCTATCACTTTACACATTGTATCTATGTATAATGTGCGAGTGAGATGGAGTTCTTAGCAATGCTTCATTTCGATTCGTTTCTTTATTAGGACGAGTTATATTCGTAAGTCACTTTTTGTGCCAGCCTGTATAACACAAGATATACTAGATTATTTTATAATCTAGTTTTTCTTAGCATTCCACTCCTTTAGTAGTTTCGCAGTCAGCTGAAGGTTTTCGTCTTTCTGTAATGATAAATTAAAATATTTGTAATATGATACCTACACATATTTGACACTAGCTGTGCCCGCGACTTCGTTCACGTGGAATAGTGACTTTTCGGGCAGCATATCAGGCGCGAGGCGTATAGTACGTACTCTGTACGTTAAAAATGTTCGCCGTGATTCTTTAAATTGACATAACTTTTTTATTTATGAACCGATTGACATGAAATAAACACTAAATGTTAAGTGAAGCTTACTACAATATATTAGTGAAAACCGTATCTAAATCGAATAAGCCGTTTCTGATATTAGCGTGCACAAACACACAGACAAACAGACAAATAAAAAATTAATTACAATTTCGGGTTCGGCATCAATCTAATAACAACCCCTGCTACTTTTTTTTTATATATTTCCACTGTACAGACACCACTTTTCTACAATTTTATTATATGTATAGATATCCTACTAGTATTATGAAAAAGCGATATGAAATATTATGCGAAAGTTTGTATATACGGATGGATGTATGTTTGTTACTGAATTAATGAACTTTGATGAAGATTCGCTAACTTAGTGTCTAACACAATGATGGCCACCGAGCTCACTTGACATTTATTTTTAATCCATTGAAGGTTTTCTACAAAAAGTATATTTTACATCGCTCAGTGAATCAGCAAATGATCAAATGAATGAACAAATCAAATGTGCTCAGTGGCTATTATTCCGAGTTAGACATTTAGTTAGCAAACCACCCTGCTGTATCTTTGTCTCCAAATCGAAAATCTTACCTTAATAAAACAGAATCGAGCAAAGTTCTCTCCTAAATCCTTATGCCCTTCAGAGTAGAACGCAGTCGGTGGTATAGTGAGGATTCCTGCCTCTTTTGCGAATTTCTTAGTGAAGCGATAGTCTTTGTATTTGTCTGGCTCCTGTTTCAGATCTATTTTATTCTCTAAAAACATTTAATTATAATGTATTTAGTAATGTAATATCACTTGAAGGGGGGGGGGGGGGGGGGGAGAAGTATTTGCCTAATCCTAGGTCTTTTAATGTTAAAAGTACTCAACATTTTCCTAAAATCTATTCACAGATTAAATTATTGTAGTTACTTAATAAATATTGAATTTGGTGAAAAACTAAATTAAATGTACAGGAATATTAAAAGTATACCCCGTTATACTAATATGCGGTTTAACACACTGTTTTATCTTTTGATTTAGGATGTCTTTTTGCTATAAGTGTGCATCGTTAGCCAATCAAAAGTGATTCATAAACAGGAATTTCCCATCATATTGCAAGGTTTTAACTGGAAATATATATTTTTGTTTTTTTTTTTTTCAATAAATTCTAAGGCGCTAAAGAGCGAACTTTGACTTCAGTAAGGTTATTGACTTTCCTATTCTTAGTTTGAACGCATAGCCTGCTGATTTCTAGGGTTCTGTACTTGAAGAGAGTGAATGGGTTCCTGTTATTAAGCCTCCGCTGTCCGTCCGTCCGTCAGTCTGTCAGCGGACTATATCTCGTTAAACGTAATAGGTAGACACTTGAAAGTTTCACAGAATGTGTATTTGTATTGCCGCTATAACAACAAATAATAAAAATTTCAAAATAGCTACAGTGAAAAATTAAAAATAAAAAGCGTTATTTCTTGTACTATAGATCGATTCCGACTCACACTTGACCGATTTTAAGCAGATTTGACTGAAATTTTTACACTCTTCAGTTTGTTTTAAACCACACAGAAATACTTACCAAGTTTAGTCCAGTCAGCCATGATAAAGTACCCTCCATCAGGAATAGTGGGACTGAAGCCGTTATCCTTCAACACTTTGACAAGATAGTCCCTCTTGGAGACCAGCTCCTCGGCCAAAGAGAAGAAGTAGCACTCCGGGGAGTTGTACCGAGCCAGTTCAAACTCGAACGAACGCGCTACTGCTTCCTGAAAAAAAAGTACCATTGCATTATTTTAATCATTACATATACCTAAGCTTTTGTTAAGAGTTATTTTTTTTTTATTTTTTGACACAAAATGAATCATGCTAAAATTAAAAAATCTAAAACAATCACTACCCATATAAGTGTGTTTGCTAGTTTATTGGTTTGTCCTTCAATCACGTCGCAAAGGGTTAACGGATTGAAGCGTTTTTTTGCATGGATAATGGATATAGTATCAAAAAAAACGCGTGAACCCGTTGACCGGGATATAAAGGAAGCCTATGTCATTTGGCACTCTCCAGGTCTTTAACTACGAGTATGTTAAAGACCTGGAGAGTGCTAAGTGACATAGGCTACCTTAATATCCCGGAAAATCAAGGAGTTCCCTCAGGATTTAAAAAAAATCTACTCAAGTGAATTCGCGGGCATCAGCTAATTTACTCATAAAAAATAAATTACGAAGAATGATTTAATTGATCCGTACATGTTGCAAGTTGCAACTAACCTGTATTTATATGCAACAATCTATATGAAATTGCAACTAACTTGTATAGGAGTGACACAAGTGTAGACACAGTTCTGGTGGACAACTTGCAAATTTCTCATAAGGTTAGCCGGTCCGTAAGCCCAGCCCGTCTTCCAGCCGGTCACGGAGAATGTTTTGCCGGCTGAGCCGATTGTGATGGTCCTCTCCCACATACCGGGTAAAGTTGCTGTAAATTTTATACTTATGTGAGGCGCATACTGATAACATCATACACAGGGTTGTTGGTAACATCAGAAAGTTGTCACCAATAGATGAGTGATCTATTTGAAGCTGTCTCTACCTTTTCTCAATTGTACATATTTCTATGTAACAAACCCTATGCAAGCCTGCAACTTACCTGTATAAGTGTGCAACAATCCCTGTACGAATCTGCAACTAACCTATATTGGTGTGCAACTCTGTACAAGCTTGCGACTATCATTATGTAGTACTTTCTTCCTAATATCTACGTAAGTATTATGCAGTATTCGGATTTACATGCTAAAATTATATATACGAAAGTGTGTTTATCTGTTCGTCTGTCTGCTAGCTTTTCACAGCCCACCAACCACAACTAACCCATTTTGATGGGTAGGTACTTTTTATCCCAGATAATCGACACGAAAAGAGTTCCCACGGGATATTTAAAGGCTTACCAGTTTAACCGATTTATATAAAATTTAGTACAGAAATAGCTTGTATCCTGGAAATTGACATAAGCAACTTTTTATCCCGGACAATCAGCGATCAAAAACCTAAATCCACGCGAACGAAGTTACGAGCATCATCTAGTGAAGCATAAAATATTTTTGAAAATAATAATACACCCACCTATCCGAATATGTTTATGAGGTTTATACACCATCCACTCGTACACCTCATCAGACACGCACAGCACATTGTGTTTTCTGCACAGAGCCGCTAGAGTGTCCAGCTCCTGTGCAGTGAAAACTTTCCCCACTGGGTTGTGCGGCGTGTTCAGTATCAGCATCTTGGTTCGACTGTTGAATAGAGACGCTAGTTCTTTCTCGTCCAGTACC
The DNA here is from genome assembly GCF_905333055.1 of Maniola jurtina. Classification (NCBI taxonomy): domain Eukaryota; kingdom Metazoa; phylum Arthropoda; class Insecta; order Lepidoptera; family Nymphalidae; genus Maniola; species Maniola jurtina. The sequence goes on from NC_060032.1 coordinate 12,800,448, forward strand.
CAGTCGGCTGACGTCATTTCTCCTTTGCTGGGCTTCTGTAAGCAGTTTTACAAACATGCCCTATATAGTTGGTCTAAGATTTAACATTTCACCATTCTCGTCTAGAACCCAGTCGGCTGACGTCATTTCTCCTTTGCTGGGCTTCTGTAAGCAGTTTTACAAACATGCCCTATATAGTTGGTCTAAGATTTAACATTTCACCATTCTCGTCTAGAACCCAGTCGGCTGACGTCATTTCTCCTTTGCTGGGCTTTTATAAACAGTTTTACAAACATGCCCTACAGACTTAGTCTAAGATTTAACATTTCACCAGTGTTGATAGAATTCGAGCGCGAAATACTTCAAAATTTAAGTAAAATGGACCTTATTAGCCTTGTGTTAAAGCTCAACTTGGTTCGTACATCTGCAACCAGCGCTCCAAGCGGAAACGTAGCGAAGTGAAAATCGGTGGTATTGAGTTTTTGCTTAAAGTTACTTGACATTATTTTCTATTTCTATCAAATTCTTATAATATGGGCTTTCTAACTGTATTAAAGCTGGCTGAGATGTGAAATCTCAAACTAAGCATATTGACTTCAAAATAACTATGGCCCTCTTAAGAAAGCTCTCTTGGCTACAAAATACACAAACAGTTGCTCGTTGACCCCCATAACCCATTTACAACATAGATTATCAATAATATATGTATGGATACTGATTATATTTTTGTCAAAGGTTAATTGATACAGATAGAGGAAAATAAGGTCATCAAACAGATGAACACGCGACTTCGGTGTCGTATTAAAACTAAGGTTTTTTTTAATGTATCTAGACTTATGCTTGGTTGCAATGTTTGCAATTGGCTGGCAAGTAATCAAGCAGCCTAAGATGGAATGCGCTTGCCTAAAAGATGTCTATTCAAAATTTTATTTGTTCTCTTTTGTAGTTTTGTTTTAATGGGAAACAGGAAAATAATATGGGCGCGGCCGCACTCACTGAGTGGAGTAAGCACAGCATCTTTTTTGATAACAAATCAAACTAATCATTATGCATATTTTGGAATAGAACGACGACTTAAAGAGCGACGGCGGACGCCCTTTCCGTCTCCCATTGGATTTTTTCACTATACCAATTTGAACTGTGTGTCAAAGAAAATAAGACTAAGTTCAAGTTGTTATCAAAAAAGACGCTGCACCTCGGTTTCACTCCACTGCAGACACAGATCTTGCAGCACATACTGTGCTGCAGGTGTTTTTTATACTGATACCAGTTAGCCCTTGACTGCGATCTCACCTGATGGTAAGTGATGATGCAGTCTAAGGCTGAAATCTATAAAGCGCACTTGGACTTTGCTCTGGCTTAAGACACTTTTAAAACGAGACAGCGTTTTACCACTGGCAAACTGGCACTTAAAAAGTGACAGATTTATACCTGTCACTTTTTAAGTGAAACTTAAGTCTAAGCAAGGTCCAAGTGCGTTCTATAGATTTCAACCTAAGATGGAGCGGTAACTTGGAAAGGGTACGGGTAAGGGCAGTTTCATTAAACCTATGCTCCTGATTATTGAACAGATGTGCGTTGCGCCTTTAAGTTTTCAAAACATTTGAGCACTCACAGGTTTCAAAGCAATAAACTTAGGTGTGCCTCCCGCAGTCTTGATCATAAACTCGTAGCAGTCAAAGAAAGGCTCAATTACTATCACCTCATCACCTTCTTCCACATGACCTAGAAAAAATCAGTTCATTTTACCCATAGATAAAAGAAATCTGTGATTTTATCAAATATAAAATCAAACAGTGCATTGTGCTGGTGTGGCAGTACTAAAAGCCATTATACAAAATAAGAAGAAAAATCAGTTTTTACATTGTTTAAAAAAAACAGTTAATTTTTTTTGTGATTCTGTTTTAAACAAAAATTATCTGTTCAAAAAAATAAAACAAACCCTTTAAATAATAGGTATCATTACCCTTACTTTTTAAGGTTATTTCATAATTAATTTTATAGCAAAACAATGAAGCCTTATAGTTTCATACATTCTATCTGAGAAGAGTCCAAAATAAACTCAAACTATTCATAGGTACTAGATAGTCTCTGAACACAGGCACAAGATTGTGGAGTATGGGAAGTTCCTACAGTAGTGAATGTCCATCAGTTATTTGACATGAGTATATATATACATATGTATACCTATAGTTTTTTAGCAATATCTCTATAATTTAATAAGTTGCTAATGAAATGTAATAAGTAATTTTTAACCCCTGACCCAAAAAGAGGGGTGTTATAAGTTTGACGTGTGTATCTGTGTATCTGTCTGTGGCATCGTAGCGCCTAAACGAATGAACCGATTTTAATTTAGTTTTTTTTGTTTGAAAGGTGGCTTGATCGAGAGTGTTCTTAGCTATCATCCAAGAAAATCGGTTCAGCCGTTTGAAAGTTATCAGCTTTTTTCTAGTTACTGTAACCTTCACTTGTCGGGGGTGTTATAAATTTTTAATTTACACTTGTACATACCAAGGATAGCAGAAAACAATGCTTCATATGCACCACATGTTACTAAGATTTCATTAATTGGATCCAATTCTTTACCTACCAAAGGTGAGTAGAGTTTGGCCAGATTTTGTACTAGTCTTAGGTGACCCTGTAATAAATGGTTATGTACATTAATATATCATATGCTGCATCTTGCAGAAAAGGATTGCACTGGATTTAGACCTGTCACTTAGTTTAGTTTAGAAATTGTGTACAATAGAATTAGCCATACTTTCCATAGTGTGGGTATGTTTATGTTTCATTTGAAAAGAGCAACCACCGAGATTCTTGTTAGTTCTCAGTAGGAACAGCATTTCAAACCAGTGTTAAAATAATCTAACAATTCAATAGCACTTGACAGTAAAAGTTTATTTGAATAAAAAATTATTCTATTCTATTTTGTACAACTAGCTTACATACAGTCCCAGAGACAAGTATGCTGTGTGGAACAAATTGTTTACTTACAAATCCTCTGGTATATTGGTTGAGCAAAGGGTTTTCACCCGTGGCAACATTGGCAAGAGCTTTGGTGACATGTTCCGGTGCATGGTAGTCAGGAAATCCTTGACCAAGATTTACGGCTGGCTTGTACTCAGCTGCCAGTTGGATGTATTCAACCCTACAAAGTTACAGTCAAATCATTTAGTCAAAGAAGCACTAGTGAACTTTTTGATAAACAGTTTTTGGATTTGTAAGATGATAATATTATACTGGTGATAATTAACTACGTAAACTTAAAACTAAAGCTACAAGGGTTCCAAACGCGCCCATTCAAGTATAGATGTAGGTTTGAAAAAATAAATAAATAAATAAAATAAATAAATAAAAATTATATTGTGCGGTTCAAGGCATATAGTGGCAGAGAGTGTTTTCTTTAAATGTTACAAAGCAAACTGAATTTAACTCAACTACAAAATGTACAAATTGGGTGATCCTAATAATACTCCACAAACATCTGCTAGTATTTTTTTTTTAAATTTTTACTCAGCCACAATATGGCTTCAGCATAAGTTTGAAATATGTTGGATATTCGCCGGTATATGATATCATTGCCGGAAATGTAACATTAATTTCTATTAGAGGAATTACATAACTTTTAGTATAACATAACACAGCAATTGACCATACTGAACATACTCCATGCATATCCTCTATACCTACTTGGCATTTTATAAGCCAGAAATTATAAAAAAAAAGGAAAGAATGACTTAAACTCACCATACACTCTTCTCACCGGCACCATATCGAGCAGGAAGCTTGAATTTATCACACATAACTGCACTTATACTTATTTCCCTTTGTACTAATTTATTACTTGTATTGCGTTGTTTTATTGCACAATTACTGTGATCTTTCAACGCGGCAATAAGAGACCTTCTCCACCTATACATGATAACACAATTTTTATGAGATAAACTGTATTATAGAGATTTAAAACTTATCTAAATGTAAATTGTAAACAAAGTTGAATGACGGAGCAAATAAGTTTCATTTCAGTGTCTCCAGATTGTGATGTAGAATTAAATAATAGCAATACTAACTTAAAACTATTGATAAGAACAAGAAATTTACATATCTTTCGATGAATTATTTATAATTAATACACTGCTGAACGGGCCGGAAAATAACCATTCATGCACTTTCATGAATGAAACGTCAAAAACGGATGATTTTGACATTTAATTTTTTTTTTCTCTCTCGTCTGGCTTTACAAAGATTAGCCAATGTCAAGTTTGTAGTTATTTGTAACAAGTTAGTTAATCTATACAAGTATGTACCCCGTCTGTGCCAGCGCTCGCTGACATACGCACGGCACCCCCTTAGAGTGCTTTCCAAAAAAACACTCAAAAAAGACAGAGCACGCCCGCCAGCTAACACCAACACAGACGAAGTTCCCACATTTAAATTTGACATTCTGACAATGACATTGACAGACCGACAGAATAAAAACGAGTATTTTTTTTTAAAATAATGTCTTCCTGGTTCTGGGTTATAGTCTTTTAAAGCTGCACCATTGACAGTGGTTCCACTTGCCAGATTGCAGTCTTTAGATCCATGAAAAAACTTTAGCTAGCAAATATTGGAAGCTCTTTATTGTACTATGAAAGCACCTGTTTTCATTATTGGGGTGTTTTCAGATAATCTATCATTTCATTACCTACCTTAGGTAGTTATCTAACTACTTATTATTTTGGGACGCAAAATCGTATGAAGTGCTCCTAATTATTTACATAAAAACATTTAGGTAAGTAAATGACCGAGAGTGGCATAGGCTTCTTTATCGTGGAAAATCAGAGAGTTCCCACGAGATTTTTAAAAATCTAAATCCATACTAACGAAATCACGGACATCAGTTAGTAACTTAAAACACTTTTAGTCTGTACGTCTCATGCTTAGGTATTATTATAGGTACCTATCTTTTTGTGGAACCGTGAGACCAAGGTCTAAATAAGTTTTGTCCAAGAATAGAGTTAAACGAATACGCCAGCCAAGTTCGTAGTTTCCAACTAAATCTAAACTTTCAAGACTCTTGTGGCGTGAACGGAGTTATCAGAAACATGCGAAACTAGATAAAAAAATTCTTTGATCTGCTATTTTATTTCGTTACCACAGAACTACGTGATCAAATCAGAAATGAGGAGTGTCTAGTTCGAAAAACTGATAGGTCTACATCAGGGTCCCACGGTGTTAGAAAGGCGATAGACAACATCAGCTAGTTACTAGTCGCAAGGTGCCGCTGGATTCAGGCGGCGCAATACCGTGGTGTGAGGAAATCCCTACAACCAGCCGAACTATGTCCAGCTGTGGGCATCTATTGGTTGATAATAATGACGATGATAATGGAACGACGACCTGCCTGAGGCAGTGGTAAGCAAGTAAGTCAAGTACAAGAGGGAGGTTCCAGATTTCATTCTGATACAGCAATTTAGTTTTTAGTTTCTAAATTGACTGGTCTGGTAGGAGGTTTAGGCTGCTAGGTACCATCCTGCCGCCAGGTAACTTAGCGTTCCAGTACAATGCCGCTTAATATCCGATTAGGGGTAGGTAAATAGGTATAGCTTTTAATAAACTGCTTTTTATAGCAATCTTTGACTTCTCTCAGACTTAGAGTTAATTCGAGACTGGATTGTGTCTGAAGGAAAACATCGTGAGCTATGAGTGTTCTCCATAATATTCTCAAACGTGAGTGAAGTCTGTCAATCCCCATTTGGCTAGCGTAGTGGACTCTGGCCTAAACTATTCTGAGAGAGCGACCTGTGCTCATTAGTGGGCTGGTGATGGGTGGAGATGACGATTCCTCGAGAACCCTAGAAATTTTCTAAGAAACGAATTTTGACAAATTCTTGGAAACTTGACTTGGAAAATTAAAAAGGGTAAATCGAACGAATGAAGTCGCGGGATAAAAGTATAAGGTAAAGTGTTAAAAAAATATAGCCTACTGCGTGACTTATTTTTAATTTACTATTATTATCTATGGCGAAACCATTAAAATAACATACTTATAGGGTTCGTTATGCGAAACTAAAACTACGTGACACTCTTCTGCGCTGTTAAAATATGATAGGGTGGAAAGAAAAACCTCATTTAGTTAGGATCGACGATAATTTTCGTTTGAAGCGCCCACAAAGTAACGAGAAAACGTCTCTCTACCGAGAAGCTGGCTGGAAGGAGAGAGTAGGTATTTTTGGCTGAATTGTTAATGAACCTCCGTAATTTAGAGACGACTCCAAGGAATTCAGAATAGGAGAAATGGCAAGGGTGTTGAACCTTAGTGAAACTAGCAGCAGTGATTTGCTTATTCAGAGTTTAATTATTTGAGAAGAAATTACTGGTTTCTACTTTCTACATTGCTGCTTCACTGAGTGACATGAAAATAACTTTTCATAGAAAACCTTCAAAGGATTATAAATAAATGTCAAAATATGATGATAGAATCGGTGTAAAGACGCTGAGTTAGCGAATCAGTAGGCAAGACAAGGTCATGTGATCCGAGAATTTACCTACGCGGGCGGTGTGGCGCACCTCTCGTGTAGGTTTTACTTTTACCTCATGAGAGAGGAGAGAGATAAGAAGTTTACGTGACAGAAAGAGAGGCATTGGTTAAATGTTAGGCCGCAGTCCTGTGCCAGTTGTATTGCACAGTGTTGTTATAAGAGTCGCTATTTATTTAAATGTCTTTTCGTATATTCTTCTGTTTCTGGACTTTTCGGGACAAAAAGTATCATAAATGTCCTTCCCCGAGATGCAAGCTATTTTTGTACCAAACGTAAAAATCGATTTAGCGGATGGACCGTGAAAAGCTAGCAGATAGACATATAGACAGGCATACATTCGCATTTATAATACTTATTATATCAGTATGGATAATGGTGATAAGTTCCTAAAAATCGACAAAACGTAGTATCGGTGTTAAAGAACAGTATGTTCCTTCCATTTCTATTATTTTATTTAGAATTCTGTGGGCGACTCTAATTATTTCACGCCACCCCTGGGTATTTTAGCACGCTTGGCTTTTTCGTCCGATAAAAATTTAATTTACTTTAGTCCTTTTAGGTCTCGTGTTAGGTCCTATTAAAACTGAATTGTCTAGGGTCTAGGTATACTAAAGTGTATGTTAAGATTAAGTATATAAATTGTTACGTTATTCCTAAGACTCTAGTATCTAGATAACATTTATCTATTATACATAATATGTTTATAAGGACCTGTTGCATGAGAGTTCTTCATAATGTTTTTTAAAGGTGTGTGAAGTCTGCCAATCCGCACACGGCCAGCGTGGTGGACAGTAGCCAAACCCTTCTCAAGTTCTCATTCTGAGAGGAGACAAGTGCTCAATAGTGAGGCGGCGATGGGTTTATCATAACCGATAAAAACCAAAGTGGGTTATACTAGTCAGTATTCATACCAGCTGCATTCATATACCTAAGCTGTGATAGCCTAGTGGTTAGAACGTTCGCCTCCCAATCGGAGGTCGGGGGTTCGATCCCGGGCACGCACCACTAACTTTTCAGTTATGTGCGTTTTAAGCAATAAAATATCAGTTGCTTTAACGGTGAAGGAAAACATCGTGAGGAAACCTGCATGCCTTAGAGTTCTAGAGGTTTCAAAGGTGTGTGAAATTTGCCAATCCGCATTGGGCCAGCGTGGCAGACTAGGGCCTAAACCCTTCTCATTCTGAGAGGAGACCCGTACTCAGTAGTGGGGCGGAAATGGGTTGATCATGATGATTCATACCAGAGAGTTGTTTGTTTGTTTGTTTGTTACAAGTTTCCATAAAATCTTTTGGGCCTATCTTAATGCGATTTTTTCGTTTAAACAGCTTCATCTCGAAGAGACTTGGCTATATCCAGTGTAGGTCCGCAAGTACTAAGTGCACTGATCTTGAAGTTAATGGCTTTTAACGAAATAAAAAGAATATAAAGGATGAAAACTACACTTTTACGGTAGTACGCCCTTCGTTTTGTGGCCGACCCTATAAAGTGTTTGTAACTTGCTATGAATGTGTAAGATAACCCGTAACAAATGCTTAGGTATTTTTTACCCGACTGCGGTCAAGCCAAAAGAAAGGGTTATGATTTTAGCAGTTTATGTATGTATGTATGTTTACCTATATCCAGATTCTGTGTGTTCCACCGTAGTGCCTTAACTACTGAACCGATTTTGATGAATGAGGTGTCAATCGATTCGTCATAAAAGTCCGGGTGGCATAGGCTATATTTTATACGAAAAAAATTGACCAAACGGGTGTTACATCAAAAAAGTGGAGGTCTCCAAAAATTTTTTTGCTATTATATCGAGTGGGATGTCAAATGAAAGAGGAGAAAATGAGCTCATGTACCTATATAAATGTACAATAACATTAAAATATACCAAGGTGCAGAAAAACAATTTTACTCTAATACTAGCTGTGCCCGCGACTTCGTTCGCGTGGAATAGCTCTCAGCGCGCTTTATATAGCCACGGACGCTCAGGCGCGAGGAGTGTAGTACGTACTCTGTACGTTAAAAATGTTCGCCGTGATTCTTTAAATTGACATAACTTTTTTATTTATGAACCGATTGACATGAAATAAACACTAAATGTTAAGTGAAGCTTATTACAATATATTAGTGAAAACCGTATCTAAATCGAATAAGCCGTTTCTGATATTAGCGTGCACAAACACACAGACAAACAGACAAAAAAAAATTATTACAATTTTGGGTTCGGCATCGATATAATAACAACCCCTGCTACTTTTTTTTATATATTTCCATTGTACAGACACCACTTTTCTACAATTTTATTATATTTTACTCTAATATTTTAGAGTTTATTAAGACGATCGCAGTCGGGTTTTAGTTTTCAACATTTATTTACTGTAAAGAAGATTTATATGCGGAAGGATCTGAGAGCCTACTGTATTATTTCATCATCATCATTTTATTCTATCCGGGTTCATTATTGAGAATGAATGTCCCCTTAAAATTAAAAGCGCTTATAATAAAGACTTATTATAGTTCACTAATCTATCTGGATTGGCACTTGGCAGACACCGCCCCGTATTATTATGCCAAGAAAATCACTTTAGGGATGGCTTTATTACTTTACATGGCATGGATGGCTTTACATTAGATAATTTATTTACGGTTTTAGAATTTTTACCTTCGAGCATTAGTGCAAGACATTGCTACCTGCCAAATTTCATGATCCTAGAACATAATCCTAGATTAACGGGAAGTACCTAACCCATAGGCTTCACGAGTCTTGATATAGACACGACAAACAGACGGACAACAAAGTGATCCTATAAGGGTTCTTTTTCTCTGGAGATATGGAACCCTAAAAAATTCTTGGTACCACCTTGGTACCACATGTGATACGGTACCTAGGGTACCTAGCTACTACTTAAATATTATTATCTTTGCTGATTTCTTATCGTTGTTATATAATATATCCAGCTGGCAATCGGGGGTAATAATCGAATTTTAAAAATAAAATACAAATAGGTATTGGAAATTATATTTATTGCCTTAAAATAAACACAATAATATAAACTTACAATAACTTGACTATTCTAATAAGATTGACAACTAATGCTTTACTATTAAATGAGTATTCTTTGACAGTGAAAAAAGTTTTTACAGTCGATAGAACTACGAGTAGGTAAGACTAATTAATAAAGACATAAATATTATTAATTAAAGGCGAATCGGAGAAATGGACTTCCAATAAATCTCATAAAAAATGGATGACGATAGTTAAATAGAATCAATTGAGACAAAGTTAATTGTTAAGTATAAGAGCGTTATTCCACTAAAACGCGACGCTAAAGCGATATTAGAAAGAAAGATTCATCTGTAAAACCAAACGCAATGATAGTAGGTACAGCTCAGCGTGACGTCCTACATCATATTTTTAATGATTACAAAGACATCTATGCAGATTTTTATTAATAAGGTCACTACAATTATCAATTTCAAAAATTTCTATCCGATTATCACTGCCAAAGGCCAAAGGCAAGTTCTCAGTTTATGGTTTTATATTCGTTCGAACAAGTATGATCTAAGGCCGCGATTACATCTGTAAGTTTTACTCACGTAAGCTACTTACTTACGTAATTAATTGACAGCAAAACTAATGTAAATGTACTTAATAGAGTTTACATTAGTTTTGTCGTAAGTAAATCGTGTAAGCTACTTCCCTACGTGGGTAAAACTTACAGATGTATCCGTGGTCTTACATTGGCTTCTATGATGGTCCCGGTCAATTATCAACTTTTTCATGCATTAATTCATCGCATAGACAAGGTATTGTGGACGCAGAATGCAGAACTCTGATTTCTGGGCTGCCGGCTGTAAGATAACGCCTTTTTCCGAGCTTAAATAGGTAAAAGTACCAACTCAACCGGAAAAAATGTATCTCTCATTTTAATTATCGCAATTCTAATGGAATAACGCCTTTATAGCTTCTTTTTGGTTCGTTTTATTTTTGGTATGGAGTGTGGGTGTTAAGGGATCTATTTTCAATTATGCCTATTATTGGAAAATTTGGTGCTTAAAGAGAGATTTTATGCCCATTTGAAATATTTAGAAACTAATTAAGTACACTTATATTCGAAAAATGTATTTCCTAATTCCTTATTCTCTGACGACCTTGTTGTGATTCTCCTTCTTCTTGGTATTGATGCTGCTGGTTAATTGGCCTTTTTGATGGTTGTTTTTGACCCTGAAAATATTAATAACAACTTTTATGATGTCGATACATATAAAAATATGAAATTGAACTAATTTAGAGCTATTTAAAACAAAAATCGTATTTTCAAAGCTATCAAATCAATATCTGCTGGACTGGACATCAAGCTGGACATCAAGTTCTTGTCAAAAACAAAGACGACTTGCCGCCCGCAATTTTTTTTTATTCATCATGCCCGTCTTATGCCTTATGTCCTAGTAAGAAGGCAATAAATATAGAAATCGATCATTATTAATGAATGATTTTATTGGAAATTGCCTAATTTTTTTTGTAAAGTATTCACCATGGAGGTTAGAGAGAAGGAGAACGATCGCTACGCGCTAAAGCATTAGCGCGCCTGTCCCTGAAAATTGGTAGAATTTATAATTCGTTTTTCAGCCACCAGCCGCGCTGTCGTCGGTAAGGAGTATCTGTGAAGTTAGCTGTTTATGAGTACAAGTAGATGAAGTTAGTTGCATAATGTATAAATTTTCTTCGCGGCATCGGTGAGAAAATAATCGTGCTCCGTAATTTTTTAATTTTTGACGAAAAGAAACATTAAAAAATGGTGAAATATTGTATTGTGCGTGGATGTACAAGTGGTTTAGCATCTGATCGGAAAAATAGAGTGAAAAACAATTTACGTCAATCATCATTATTTAAAGAACCAAAGGTAATATCTTCATAGTAGCACATTGAAATATTGAATGTGTAAAATTATTATTTGCTTAATTAATCATGGTTTTTTTTTTCAAATAAATCAATCTTTATTAAGCTTTCAAGAAATTGTTGAAATTAAGGTTAATCATTTCAAATTAGCGCACAACAGCCCGCTTTTATTGAGACAACTTAGCGATCGCAGCGCCTCACTTATTTTGTCCGTATTTCGGGGACACTATTTTCTACAGCGATCGTTCTCCTTCTCTCTAACCTCCATGGTATTCACAAAATGATAGTCCGCCATCTTGGATTTGAAACTGGATACCGCAATATGTTATCTTAAGCAGTACTCCAAGAAACCTCGAAAAGGGCACTTATATTTATAGCTCTCCTAAAAAAAATTAATAGAACAGGTTTGTAACTCATTTCATCTATTAGGTAGAGACCTGTGACAATCGGAAAGATAGACAGACGGATAGACAGATAGACGGACAGACAGACAGACAGCAGAGTGTCATTAATAGGGCTCCGTTTTTACCCTTAAGTTACGGATCTCTAAAAATACATTTAACATTTTGAAAATGAAAGTGAACATAATTTTCGTAATCAGTCTACACTCTACATATTATAGGGTATTGCTGTCTCGTAACACCGGAAAAGAAGTATCACTTAAACTTTAAAAAAAAATTACCTGTCTTACATCTTCTTCCTCCGGCTGTGGTGTGGTGGTGGTAGGGATTTCGCAGTCTTCGGTGGGTGGTACCACGCATCTCAGAGAGCGCCTGTCGAACACCAGCATGGCTGGGCAGCGCTGCAGACGAGGGTAGCCTCCCTGACACTGCCAGTAGCGGTTGCAGGACTTGCCTAGGGGCACGTTGCCGTTGGGGTCTTCGTTGCAGAGAGCTGGGAAAGGAAACAGCTTTTTGAGCTTCGAGCATTGAGAATGTTACCCTCGTTTAATCGATAACCTTCACAGATAAGCTGACCAAGTGCGAATTGGCTGATTTTACCTAAACTCCTTTGAGACAATTATGGAGAAGTCTCTGGCATGCTCATGCTTTTCCTCACGTTTTCCTTTTTTTTACTCAGATACAAATTGGCCCTTGACCATAATCTCACCTGGTGGTAAGTGATGATGCAGTCTAAAATGGAAGCGGACTAACCTGGAACCTTTCCGTTGAAGCAAGTGGTATTTAATTGCTAAAACCGCAATATCTCCGAAAAATTAGACTCGCGTTCTCGAGATTGTACCCCGGACTACGACATCTACACCTAGTGGTGTAGATTAGTGTTATCACCACTTTGTTAAGGTCTAGGATTCTCTTGCTGCGTTTAATATAATAAAACCCACTTTTATAAAAAGAAAAACAAATGCTACTACGTATTTCTGAACATATTGCTATTTTCGTTTGATAATAATACTTAATATTATTATTAGATATTAATCTTCTCGGAATATCTAGTTTGGATATTTCCAGCACACATTTTACAACCATATCATGGCTCCAATCTTCTCATACCGGAATTGAATCTATCTAGCAAAGTAATTTTCTGAAATATCGACCTACGTGTGGGCGAAGCCACTTTCATTTCAGCAGCAACTTTTATTTATTTTACTTGAGAATTTTTATACTTTTTATGCAAACTAAGACGAAACAAACTTGGAATTAAGACAGTAAAATCCCCCATAGATTATACAAACTTTTGATCGGCTAATAGTTTAGAAAAGACTTAAGGGATCTGCTAATAGAAAACGAGAGGAATTTAGATATACTTAAATAATAAGAATTTAGATACAAATAGATTACTTGGAAACGAAAAAAATCTAAGTTCTTTCAAGTTTCTACCTCTACCATTTCCAACGGTTGAAACGTAGTGTGGGACGCCCTCCAGCACGATGGACCGAAGATATAAAGCGGCTGGCGAGAAGTGGCTGGATGAGGAAGGCTGAGGACCGGGTGTGGTGGCGCTCTATAGGGAAGGCCTATGTCCAACAGTGGACGTCCACAGGCTGATGATGATGATGATGATGATGATGATGACAGTTTACAGTGATTTGACCAGACAAGAAATCACCAATGGTTATATCATCACCATCAAGCCATCGCCGGCTCACTATTGAGCACAGGTCTCCTTTCAGAATGAGAGGAGTTTGGCCGTAGAACTTGAACAATTGAAAAGAGCAACCGCCGAGTTTCTTGCTGGATCTTCTCGGTAGGAACGGCATTCCGAACCAGTGGTAAATCATTTGACGATTCAAAAGCACTTGTAAAAGTTGATTTGAATAAAAATCTATTCTATTCTATTCTATAGTCCAATACGCTGGCAAAGAGTGCGGATTGGCAGAATTTGAGAGAGGAAGACAGAATTTATGGAGAACTCTCAGCCATGCAGAGGTTTAACACGATGTTTTTATAATCACCACCGTCAAACCAAGGGATATTTAATTGCTTAAAACGCACATAATTACAAAATGTTACAAAAAGTACTTGCCTGGGGTCGAACCCAAGACCCCCGGACTAGGAGGTCGACGTCATACTAAGCAACTTTCCACTAGGCTATCATCGCTATATAATGGTTGTATAGCGACTAGAAAAAGAAGACAAAAATATACAAACTACAGTATAAATACCGAGCAACAGGACCAAAGCCTTTGATTAAAAATACACCAGATTTACTAAACAGAAAAGATTCAATTTCGCGTTAAGCTAAAGCTAAGGTCCTAATATAAAATCGAGCCACGTTCCGCAATCTTAAAGGGATCCCGTATCGAATACAGACGTCCAATTACGTATTCAATGCCGCGATGAATCAACAATGGTCATTGTTGGTCGTCTGGGAATTCCTTCATAACTTTTGTATAAATTAAATTCGGGACCCGTACTTTACTTAGGCCGTTTAGGCTACAACCTATACCTATGTATACCGATTCAACGAGCACTGATGAAGGGATTTGGTCGTTAATATCTAGCGTTCGTTGGAAATTAACGTTGGATAGTCTTCATATTGTGGATTCCATGCTGATTAGACTACGAACTTACGAAAGTTGCTTAGAATGAATAAAGGTTTAACTATATTAATGTGATTTCAATACCCAGACTTATGCTTGTGCTAGTCTCAATGTTTGCTGATAATAGAGCTTGCATCGAACCCTGTGGTACACGTAATAAAGCACGCAACCTCTTGTATCCATACGAAATTAAGTTATTTAAACATTGTGTAACAATCCCTTCTTCCTACCAAACCAAGATAAAAATATTATTTTTCTTATTGTTTAGTTAAAAGTTAAAATGCTTCAATAATATGAACAATTTCTTCCTTATTAAAGCAAGGAAACGACAAAATATTTAATTCTCTGTTGAATTTTTTTTGCCATTCTTCGATCAAAAGTTGCTTCGATCCTTATATCCCTAGGGATGAATTAGGGATGAAGGACGTTGGTAAGGGAGCCTTTGTGATTTACCCGCATTAAAACATTTTAGGATAATGGATTAGGTAGGCATCTTTCATATTTTTAAAAGCTTTTTTATTAGTTTGACTTGTTCGAAAGCTGACATTCCATTGAAATTGGTCTGATTTCTCGTCTTCCAATACTATACGATTGAGATGTTGTATGACAATAGATGATTATGGTACCACTGACCGTTACTGAAAACCGAGGTGGGCAGTGAACATAGACATTCTCTGATGGGAAAAGGTAGGACATACCAATTTAGACATAATATATTAAGTATACAATTATATATATATTGTTTTCAAGACTGTCTTTTGTAAATGGACCTAAGTTTCCGTTTTATTTAGTTAGTGCAATAATAAAGAGCTTTGATTTTAAAATACGAGTGTAATTTGTCATAACTCATACACAAAAGTAATGTACAACATTAATAACCAAAAAAAATATTTCAAAAAAAAAAAAATTAATGAACTTCCTAAACCATTTGTCACTATTTAGTAAATGAGTTGCTCTACAAAACACAATAAACCATTGACTGTATGCCATTATACGCTTTACTGCTCATAGTAATTAGGGTGAAAGTTGCAAGAGAAACTATGCCATTCACCACTCGTATTCCAGCTGAAGAATCGATTATGAAAATTGCCAATAACGTCCTTATGAGAAGGATCATTATTTTAATGGATTGACCTATGACGTAAGATTTTTTTTCTTATACCCTAGTGTATTACGAAACTTATTAGGTTTATTGCGAAAACCAATTTCGGAAGCAGAAACTACTTAACTTTTGGAGTAAAGTCAGAAAATTCCCAAAAGACCGTAGTTAGGTAAATGCTTGCAGTGAGTGGGAGTCTAATATTGTAGGAGGATATGAATAGGCTTATATTAAAGTTAGGAAACTTTGACTGGATATATTACGTACATATTTGTAGAAACGATATTGTGTGATATGAGATACTATTGAAACGTTTTTTCTTTGATCTCAGGAAATGTCATTCCGTTCATTGTAGAGCAAAATCTCAATAAATACGTTATTCTCATGCGTGTCTGATTTTTATAGCACGCGCATTGCATAAATCAATATATGAGTATGCGTCTGATTCCGTAATAAATCTCCAATTCCATTATTTCTAGTTTTCTAATACATATCTACCCGAACAAAACCGTATATGAAAAAAAATTGGTTGATTAGCTGTCTCAATATTTTGTTTAAGAAACCCTTTATTTTTGAGTATCAAGAAAATTAAATCACAATTTAAGTATTGTGATTTGTGAATGAAGAAACTGATATAAATGGCTAAATTTTCTTGTCACTCCTGCCTCTGCTGAAATATGTATTCGTAACACACCATAGCGTCCACATTAGATAGAATAGAATTACGTACCTACTTTACGTAAAATGGATCGTCCAACAGACCATGAAATAAGGATAGCAGACTGTGAAATAACTTCAGCCAAATGTGGTTTTTAACAAAATAGAATAATTAATTTTATACTCATACTAGAGGATGCCCGCGGCTTAGTCCGCGTGGATTTCGGTTTTTTCAAAACTCTTTGATTTTCCGGGACAAAAAGTAGCCTATGTCCTTACCCGGGATGTACCCCAAGTCTGTACCTTTCATTAAAATCGGTTCAGTGGCTGGGCCGTGAAAACGTAGCAGACAGACAGACATACTTTCGCATTTATAATATTAGTAAGGATTAACTTTTAAAAGAATTTACTTACTCTAATGATATATAATAGTCCATAGTTAAATGCAAAAGATACCCTAGGGGCCTAGAACCGTCCTGAAAATGCCAGCGCTGTATGCTCTTGCTCTTAGAAGAACCAGACATAGCACAAAGAGTTGCAAGCATTTCTGGGTTATCGCGTCACCCGGTGTCACTAATACATTGATACAATTATTATGATGAATGCGATGATGACAGTAATACATACATATACTAGTACATTGTATAAACTAATCGGTATCATGTGCGTGATGGAATCTTTTAACCTCCCAGTTGGGAAGCGGTGTCTGTTCTGCCGCGCTATTAGTTTGTCAGTCAAGTTTTTGTTTCGCAGGCTGTAGGAGTGATTTGTCGAATTATTTGATGCTAAGAAGAGCTCTTTAGGCGCCATCTATGTTAGAAAATGTTATTTGAGGAGCAAAGTACCATGAGCATAGAAGTTAGCAGGCTCACGGCTCACCTTCACTGTTGTTTTATAAAGTTTAATTTTTTTTATTCGAACTTAAAAGAGATCCAACAGACACTTACGATGTTTCTGGCACCCATCCACGTTCTCTGGCCAGTCGCAGGAGTGTGCGTTCTCGTTGTACAGAAGACCACCGATACACAGCTGTTCAGTGGCAGTTCCGTTCCAACACGTCCAGTATCTTGTACAAGAGGTCTCATGTCCGAAGATGCCGTACAACCAGTCGCAGTGTTCTGTGCCGATCGGTGGATCTGAAAAAAGTTTATAAATAAATAATAAATAATAAATAAATCTTTATTATCTGAACAGAACATTATTTACAGACTTTGGTGTGAGGCCCTGCCTCCTGATGAAGTGAAAACTGTGTTTCAGGAGGCAGTGTCTTCCCATAATATAGTGTACAGCACAATATAATATAACCACTTATAATAATTAAATTAAGTTTAAATTGAAAACACGTAATTAAAGGTATACTTAATATTTAAAGATAGATAGTTACAATTCTAAGAGAGTTGTGTTATGGGTTTTTGAATAATAGGGGTAATGAATCATTTGTATATAAGATAAAAAGTTTTGGAACTAGATGGCCTCCCTGTTTGATCTAGAAAAGTGGACGCAGCCAGTATTTAAGATTTTTAAATACCTGTAGCCTACATTAGGTAGCAATAAGAATTCTAAGTCTATGGAAATACATATTGTTTTGAAATAGGTTATTCTGAACACACGTTGCTCAAAGATGATTTTATGTCAGTGGTTTGTAATGTAGCATTGCAGTAGCATGAATAATTTCTATTTTATTGTAACTTGTAATATACCTATTTAGTATGAAATTATAGACTTTCAAGTGTAATTCGTTAACAATAATACTGAAAAAGAATTTCCTAATTTGCAATTTATGTTAGGTATAGTGAATGATTCCCGCAACTAAGTCCTCGTAGTTATTTTTTAATTTCTCGGGAATTCTTGGATTTCCGGAATTAAAAATAGTCTAAGTTAGTTTACGGGATGCATGCTATCTCTGTATTAAACGTAAAATGGATTAAGTAAATGGGCCATGAAGAGATAACAGACAGACGAACGGACAGACACACTTTCGCATAGTTATAATATCAGTATGAATAATAATATCATAATCAACGGAATTTCTAACATCAGACAAAGTAATAGAGATGAAGAATGAAGATATAAATTCTGAAACTCAACACTATATTTAGCTTGTAATCAAAACGATAGGTAGTTAGTGGTAGTTATATCTTGTGTGAGTGAAACTTTAGTAATTAATAATGCACATAATGGGCCTAATAGGCCATTATTGGAGGTAATTACTAAAGCTGGGATAATCCCCATGATGCCGGAGTGACCGCGATGACACAAGAGGAATTAATTACCCCGTCGCGTCGTCGTCTATATCTTTATGGCTTAACAGGGCTCTCTCCGTCACTCGTTTCATACAATCGTAGTTCCAATTTCATTTGAATATTAAGCAACCAAAGTCCATGAAATTTTGCAGACATATTCTAGAAACTAATATCTGTGTCTGTGGTGTTTTAGATTTTTCTAAAAATATGTAGTTTTAAAATTACAGGGGCTCAAAGATTTGTATGTAAATTTTTAAGACCGCGTAACTTTGAAACCCTTACGCTGGTCCAATTTTGATGAAAGTTACAAAAATAATTTGCGTTCCTTGGGATAAAAAGAAGCCCTATGTCACTATCAAGGTCTGCAAAAATTACGTCATTCCGTTGCTCCGTTAGGACATGATTGAAGAAAAAACTAGCACACTTTCGCATAATCATGATGATAATGATAATAAATTATTATTGATGATAATGATAATAAATAACGTTTTTTACTTCACTATACATAGATACACGAAAATTCATTCAGATGTGCCTAAGATGGGACGCGTTTGCTTAGAAAATTCTTATTTACAATACTCTTCGTTGTCTCAGTTTTCTTTCGATTCAGTAGTTTTAGAATGAGTAAGAAATTATATAGGTTCCTGCTCGTCTTGTTTTGATTTACTTACTTATTTGCGCCTTGGGGTATTCACAGTAATTCGATCTCCAAGGGTAGTCGCACCCTTCCGTCACACCCCGATGTTTTCCAGCGAAGACCAGTCCATTGGGGCAGTCGTATTGTACTGCTTGGCCACCGTCACACTCCCAGTATTTGTCACAGTACTTGTCGTCCGCGACAATTCTTGATTTAGTCTTGCATGGGTCTTCAACTTGTGCACAGGATACTACTGCTAAGCTGGCAACGAGAGCTGTAAAAGAAACGCTGTAGTGAATTATAACAAGTAATAAACGGTAGGTGTTTCTTAGCGCGTATGTACGCGGCACATATACACGCCATACAGTAGTTGAATACTATTGTAACATAAGATCCCGGGATAGAAAACAACATTAAGTAGTTTCAATAGTAGATTATATCATAAGGGAGCAAAATAATATTTTTACGGCGAGGGCGCTTTTCTGAATCCAGAGCGTAGCGAGTCACATTGTATGGAGTCACTATGGAGTGCACCAGGGAGCGCGCTATCGCTCCCCATTTGTTATTTGGTTCGCAAAAACGCACTGCGAATTATCGCTGCGTTTAACATATGCAGTGTGTATAGTTTACGTCCATACGCACCAACTACCAAGTTACCCTAACTCTATTGAGTTAGATACAGACACCAGGCTATGGTGGTCCAATGTCAAGAGACAAGTCAAAAGCCCTTAATATCTCGCTAAAGTACCCTGGACAGAAATACCCGGCCCAAATTGAAGAGGGTCAAGGCAAGGGTAAGGACCGTGATTTTTTTATTACAGCTTTATTATAACCAAATTCCTTTGGATCTTAAGAGGAATTTTAAATGAAAGCGCGTATTCTGGGTATTAATAACCTATTACGCAAGAATTCCTGAAAACTCAGGGTTTTTTACCTTTTTACCATTATTTGATATACAATCTTAGAAGTAGGAATTTATGCCACCTGCTTTATTTGTTTTTTTGGTGAGCAAGTCAAAGTATAACAATAACTCTTTGTGATGCAACTATCGCTAAAAATTTTCCTACTTCCTAAATTATTCGAGAAAAGAAGACATCGTGAGCAAACCCACATTGTCATCTGATATTCTGTAGATGCTTGAGTAGTGACGTTGACAAATAATTAGGTACACTTTAAAAATAGGTAGCTGTAGCTATGCCCTTATCAAAAAGCTATCCATCATGGGAAATGTAAAGGCATGTACCTCGACACGCGATGCCGAGGCTATAAATGTGTGAGTGGATTAGATACATTTGAAGCATTACATTTTCCAATATTTTTAGAACCACTTTTATGTCTTCCACGTAGTTTTACGTCTGTACGAAGTCTGGTGAATCGAAGTAACTTAGCTTTTAAGTCTATAGATTTAAGAGGATAAACTGACTAAATGACACATTATTATTAAGGTGCAATCTATTCATTCACGTTAAGCTGCAATTGTTTGTTGTTGTTGAAGAGCGGGAACAAAAATACACACTCTGTGAAAATTTCAGCTCTCTGCCTATTACGGTTCATGAGATACAGCCCGCTGACCGACAGATAGACAGATGGACGGAGCGGAGGCTTAGCAATAGGGTCTCGTTCGCATCCTTCGAGTACGGAACCCTAAAAAAGACCCATATAAGTAGGAAGTCAGGTCATCTTCACCTGGCTACCTGTCTCTATAATAAAACTAATAAATCATTGACATAACTAATACATCATTCATCGTTTATTTAACACATAATCGAGTCGAGACATGCGAATTGCCTAGTCAATGTCATAAGTCGAGATGTGTGCGCATTGCATAAGTCGGAAGAACTTTCACCTGCTCATGCGCACCTCACATAACGTAAGACGATTTGGTTATGGTCATAGTCAATCAGTTGGTGGAAAATTTTGTAGTCATCACTAGGTGCTAATATTATAAAAAAACCGGTCATTTGCGAGTCGGGCCTCGCCCTTTAAGGGCTCCGTACATATTTTGGCTGTATTAAATATTTCTTAACCGAGTTAGAACATCGCAGTATAAACCGTGAACGAAAACCCAAAAAATGAGATTAAAAAAATAAATAAATATACTCGTACTCTACTCAATGAGCTCTAAACATGGTAGGATAAGAAAAATTTTTTTTTTTCGGCTCCTCTTTCATGTAATCCCTGAAAAATAAATAATAATTTAATTGAATTTTAGTTTTGGCTCAATATTACACCAAAATTTCAAGTTTTTGTAACTCATTTCGACAGACAGCAGAGTGACATTAATAGGACTCCGTTTGTATTTGTACCCTTTAAATTCAATAAACTTTGCACGCCATGCTTGGCAGAATGTGTGATTTTACCTAATATTTAATACCAATGAATATTATACCATACTCTAGCAAATAAACACTTCTTATTCTTATTCATTTGGGTACGGAACCCTAAAAATGTGGTGGAAATAAAGTGTGTTGGTTTGTTGGTTTGTCTTTCAATCACGCCGCAACTGAGCAACAGATTGACATGTTTTTTTGCATAGGTATAGACCTGGAGAGTGATATAGGCTACTTTTTACTTCGGAAAAGTTCCCACGGGATTTTTATAAACTTAAATCCACCACATCGCGGACTTCATCTAGGGGTTTTTAGTTTTTATAAAGTTAAACAGAAATTGTACGCAGACTTGAAATTGGTGGACCTAAAAATTCGTAAGAAGGAAATTTTCCTGGCATAGGCATCCTAGAATTGCACTAAGAAATGATTTTAAGGAATTAAAACAGGATTCTAAAATATTTAAATCCACGCGAAGTTACGGGAAAAAGCTAGTACCTAAGTGTACCTAGTACCTTTTAATTTTAATTGAGCCAAATCCAACAGCTCCTTGGCTATAACGTAACACAATTTGGTTATGGTTATGTTTGTACACGTACCTATTTAACTGCCTAGTGCCGATTGGCGTAAGATGGTCATTACTTATGGTAATGACTCGGTTGAGTAGGTGTAAGAAGTAAAGGAAATGTCAGCTAAATTACTCTTTTGTAGTAAAATGAGGTACCTACCTAGGTGTTTTACACCAAGCGAAAAAATCGAAAATATCTCCCGTAATATCTCCTGTAATTGGCTACTCTCCATTGAGATTTGACCGATTTCGGTCGGGAGGGAACGCACACAAAACACGCACACATACACACAAACACGTTTCTTTTAATTTTTAACCCCCGACCCAAAAAGAGGGGTGTTATAAGTTTGACGTGTGTATCTGTGTATCTGTCTGTGGCATCGTAGCTCCTAAACTAATGAACCGATTTTAATTTAGTTTTTTTTTGTTTGAAAGGTGGTTTGATCGAGAGTGTTCTTAGCTATAATCCAAGAAAATCGGTTCAGCCGTTTGAAAGTTATCAGCTCTTTTCTAGTTACTGTAACCTTCACTTGTCGGGGGTGTTATAAATTTTTATACACTTGTTGCATTTTTAATGTTCCCACTTCTTTGAGAGATCATCTAGCTTCGATCAACAATTTGTTCTATATCGATAGTTAGAGGTTTATTTTTCTAATGGGATGTGTGTGTGTGTGTGTGTGATTTTTGCAAATAAATTTAGATTTAAGTAATTATTTTATACGGTCAAAATCACGAGTACTACTGCTACTTTTATGGGTAGAAGATTCATTCTAATTGGTATGGAACTTAATAATATACCTATCGTGAAAGGTCATGGGATACTGTCCGTGGTCGGCAAATAAATTGCCTATGATTTGAGCCACTTTGCGTAAGCCGATTACGTTACATGTACGGATTAATATGATACGAGGTTTTATGGAGCAACTATTTAAGGGGCCCGTACATAAAAAAGAAGAATAAAAGATGAGATTCCAGTTTCCAACCACGCAAAACTTTAGGTTAAGATCAGAGTAAATGGAACAAAATATCGACGATCTCGTCTTAACAATGGCTTCAAGTATGAGCAAACTCAAAGTAGGTTCGGTACAGTAATACCGCTATATAAAGTCGCATCGGCAAAATTCGTTTGCTCAGAAAAGCAAAATGAAATAGGTACAGACCTTTAATCTGAGCAAAGTCAAGGTAGGCTCTACAGAGCTATGCCTTATCACACTGTGAATCTATGAACCATATTCATCCGGTCCCGAAGGTAGCCTATCCCAGAAAGCCCTAAAGTAAATCCCTACGGTATGTCAAATTCAAGCTAATAATAAGTTACAAAAATTAAGTACATCTATTTCCAAATGCACTATTAAAAATTTATTAGGTTGTGATTTTTGAGGTTTCTCAATGTGCTGATTACAAAAGTTAAATCTTTTTCAAATGTAACATGACAGACTTTCATTTTTAAAATAAATCTGAAATTTCACTTATTTTTTTCATCACAGGAAACAAGTTTGAACTTTGGTTCAGTCACTTTGCGTGACATGGGTCACCTACATGTAGAGATACCATGTAATATTACTTAACTAAGTTAGGATAACATTAAAGTATTTTAAGGAAATGGCATATGCAGATTGCAGTATATGTAAGCAACTTGTTATGAGTTCGTCGCCTTCTAGAAGTTCCGAGGCAAATTTTACACTAATCACACTAATATTATAAAGGCGAAAGTTTGTGTGTATGTGTGTGTGTATGTGTGTGTGTGTGTGTGTGTGTGTATGTTTGTTACTCCTTCACGCAACAACTACTAGACGGATTTGGCTGAAATTTGGAATGGAGATAGATAATATCCTGGATTAGCACGTAGGCTAATTTTTTTCCCGGAAAATCAAATAGTTCCCACGGGATTTTAAAAAACCTAAATCCACGCGGGCGTAGTCGCGGGCATCGGCTAGTATGCTATAAAATACGCATTTTCAGCCACACTGCATCGTTATAAAGTCTGTTGCACGACTCCTAAAAAAACAATGCAATGATTTCAGGGTTCATGTATGCATATTGAGTTTATTTATTGTACCATACCTTGTAAATGTCCGAACAGATTTGGATATTATATAGGATATTATATCGTAAGAGTCCCAACATCATCCTGATTTCTGAGTGACACTAGCTATAAAAAATAAAAATAAAATGGCGGCTGCTTGCCACCATTTTTATATGTGGAACATTCTAGGTTTTTGGTTTGGGTTTTGGCGGAGCAGTGGTGTTTTTAATTTTTTTTAATAACGACTTGTTAGAATCAGTGTTTGACAGATAGGACTTGTCCGAAAGATTTCAACTGTATGGAAATCCTAAAAAGTGGGAACAAGGTGGTCATGCAGTGAGTTGCTGGAAAATGTTGATGCCGGTCCCTTTTGTTCTGTCCTGTATTGTTGGAATTAATTGGAACATTTTCGGGTCGATAATAATTTATAAAGAGGTTGTATTTTTAGGTGTACCTACTGGTAGCTTGCATCTACTACCTACTAGACGATGCCCGCGACTTCATCCGCGCGAAGTTTGATTTTCCGGAATCATAGAAGCCTTTGTCCGTTTCTGTACCAAATATCGTTAAAATCGGTTAGACTGATAGGCCGTGAAGGGCTAACTAAAGATTCATAATCAAAGTCAAACTCAAAGCCAATTTATTCAAAATAGGTAAGTATCATTAAATGATTGTCAATTGTTGAATAATATGCAATATAATTGATGTAGTGGAAAATTAATTACTTAAATCAATAATTAATAACTTAAATCAATTAATGCTTTTTTTTTTGGAGAGTGACTAGTTTTTTCATGGCATGTATTACTTAGTTATTTTTGTCATAATCTTATAATAAACAAAATAAATGTTACTGGGGTTCAAAACGCGTCCTGGTTTGAAAATAGGAAAATGGTTATTACAAAACTTTGTAGATTAAAATATATACTTACGAGAATATTTTTTTGATCCAAACAGAAAAGTGGCAAACGCTGTCAAACTTTGCAATAAATGAAAATAATGTCTTGCATAGTTCAAGAATGTCTCGAAGTGTAGAGTAGGTACCGTGAGAGTGTACAGACAGACAATGTCCGATGTCGTGAGACTCGTGAGAGAAAATGCTCATCGTTGCTATCAACAATAGATATAATCTAGTGGCTGTGGTACAAGATGTACGAAATTATTTAAAACAATATTATGCTTATATCGCAATAATCATGATTGTTATGGAGAAAAAAAAGATCCAGACGTCCAATTCGGATAACGTACCAACGGAGGATCGAGTAACTCTCCGAGGGAGAGGACATTGCGCTTTAGGCCAAATTAGTCGTATATATTATATGAAATTAATATTTGTCCGTCTGTCTGTTTGTTAGTTACCTATGCGTTCGCGCATCGTTAATACGATTGAATGAACTAGTTGGTGCTAGGACTTGTGGAAAAGTTTTCGACAAAGTACCATCAATGCACAATAGGGGCGCGTGAATCGTAATGGAACACATGCCGGGCATTAGCAACTTCTGTATAAAATATTCTAATTTCCGACATTATATTCGTCAGGAAATTGTAACTTAACATTAATTTTCAAACACACAAATTCCACTGCTTCGCTAATATTAAAATAATTATATAGGAAATAGTAGGTATTTGGAAATGCTATTTGATAATTGTACACAATTCGTGCATACCTGACGCATGAGTATGTTTACTGTATT
Source organism: Maniola jurtina (assembly GCF_905333055.1). NCBI lineage: Eukaryota > Metazoa > Arthropoda > Insecta > Lepidoptera > Nymphalidae > Maniola > Maniola jurtina. The sequence goes on from NC_060032.1 coordinate 12,826,088, forward strand.
TAATATTAATCTACTATCCATAACTTTCATTAATTATGTGTAAAATGTGATGTAAAACGGTCAGTACTAATTTTTTTTGTCGCGCTATTCTCATTTTGGAAACACAACTTACTTGACACTATGACCATGAGTGGACCAAGATTTGGTCAAGTGATTTCTTCCATCCGATTCTCCTCACGGCTTTTTACCTGCAGCCAGCTTTTTACATCTGTTTTATCTTTATGCATCTATCTCAGCTTAGGACTGCTCTATCTTCATCGGCACATTCGTTTGCGGTGTTTCGACCGAATGGACTGGTATTTTGAGTAACAGGAATTAAGAGTATAGCGTCTCCCTCGATGGAATGATCTGCTTTTTACTACGGACTACAGGGACACGTGAAATAAAATTTTATTTTCATTTCTATCGAGTGTCCCTGGACTCGGGGTGATGGTCGTTTTTAGTGAACGTTGCAGACGGGTCGAGATCGCTTACAAATCGAAAATGGACAGCGTAAAAACCATCAAACGTAAATTCAGCTGTGTGTATTTTTAAATGTATTTTCGTTGAGTTCTTTCCAAGGCCTTAAACAAATGATCTAGATTTGGTACTTCTTTATGTTTGTTATTTTCAATTTTATACCTACCTACATTTAAAAAAAAATCACACCAGCCTATATTTTTTAACCCCCGACCCAAAAAGAGGGGTGTTATAAGTTTGACGTGTGTATCTGTGTATCTGTCTGTGGCATCGTAGCTCCTAAACTAATGAACCGATTTGAATTTAGTTTTTTTTGTTTGAAAGGTGGTTTGATCGAGAGTGTTCTTAGCTATAATCTAAGAAAATCAGTTCAGCCGTTTGAAAGTTATCAGCTTTTTTCTAGTTACTGTAACCTTCACTCACTTCACGGATAAAGTCGCGGGGATAAGCTAGTTAGGGATAAGGATTTATGCATTGTTTGTTATCTTGTATACAGACCTATATTCCAAAGGACATAACTTGTCTTGTGTGCTAAGGTTTGTAAATAGATATTAATTAAGCATTCACTTGTCTGCCCCAAGGTTGTGTGAAGCTACTCCTACACCTTATTGTTCTTTGCACGAAGCTCTTGATGCTTATGTTGCTGCAATGACTATTTATTTCGTGGGTACACGCAATTACAGACATTAGGATGAGTGTATTGCATTTGCTTAATCCAACAGATTTTACTCCACACACTTTTGTTAACTAGGGCCAATGACCGGCTAAGTAAACTCAGCAATTCATTTATTGGCAATTTGGATCACGGCTTCGTTCGCGTGGATCTTTTTTAAAATCCTGTTTTCTTTATTCAATTTTTTTTTTAATTTTCTAGGTAAAATGTACCTAGTCTTTGTCATTGTCTTTATCCTAAAACCATGCGAAAAATCACGTCAATCAACGGATTGCGGATTGCCACGTTGCGACGTGATTGAAAGACAAACTAATAAACCAATAAACCAACAAACAAACACACTTTCGCATTCATGATATGGGTGGTGTAGGTAAGTAGGTATGTACTATGACTAAGGTAAGTACTTATACTAACCCAGCTGAGTTTGCTGTGGGCTTCTTCTCAGATGAGGGCGCGTTCGGAATACTCTTACGTCAATTTATTTGTTAAATTATTACCATTGTACACGTCTTTTCATTGAATAAATAAATTAATAAATTTGATTGTAGGTATGTACTATGACTAAGGTAAGTACTTATACTAACCCAGCTGAGTTTGTTGTGGGCTTCTTCTCAGATGAGGGCGCGTTTGGAATACTTTTTCGTCAATTTATTTGTTAATTTATTAAGCTGTCCATTGTACCTACACGTCTTTTCATTAAATATTATAAACCCCCGACCCAAAAAGAGGGGTGTTATAAGTTTGACGTGAGTATCTGTGTATCTGTCTGTGGCAACGTAGCGCCTAAACTAATAAACCGATTTTAATTTAGTTTTTTTTTTTGTTTGAAAGGTCTCTTGATCGAGAGTGTTCTTAGCTATAATCCAAGAAAATCGGTTCAGCCGTTTGAAAGTTATCAGCTCTTTTCTAGTTATTGTAACCTTCACTTGTCGGGGGTGTTATAAATTTTTAATTTACACTAGAGGATCGTTGTCAACGATCCCCCGTCGATTTCCTACGTATGATATTATTGTTCTCATCTCTATCTGCCCTGGTTCGTGCATTCTCGGTTCCTAGATCGGTGCATTTGTGATAACCAATTCTAATTGCTGTGATTGGCTGAATTTACCATGTTCTTGCTGCGACAGTGAGTTTGAGCCACTAGCGGAACAATGTTAGCCGGTCAGAAATGATTGCAATTAGTCAACCTGTATGACGTCCGTGTTCTGTTTTTGATTACAAAAAAGAAAAAATTGTTGTTGCAATCATCAATTTTAGCAAATAGTGAAAGAGAGTCGGCCAATCAGAGGTCACAACTACCGTCACACTTTCTGTCAAACTATGGCAGTAGGCTTACCGAGTAATGAAAACAATTTTTCATTCTGTAATGTCATGTGGCAAGTAGGGTTGCCACCTGCCTCTTTTTGATTTACAGGCTACCACCATCAAAAATACGGGGTTTAGATTTGAAGAAATTTAAAAATTTGAAGTATTTGAAGAAATAGGCGGTGGTTCTCTCTGAAATGCATGGAAAGCCTATTTAGATATTTCAGTTTATTTGTAAGTTTTGTATTTTTTCTCTGTATGTTGCCGTGTCTTGATTGGTGAACTGTGTTTGCAATGTGATTTTAAATAAAAGATTTATTTATTTAAATAGCTTTTAAAAACTCTAGTTTTGTAAAGCAAAATGTTATACATTTCATACATACAATCTTTGCATTTTAACTTAAATTTACATTTAACTTGTAATTCCACCTTCACAGTATCAATACTATGGCCGTAGCCAGGAATCGATTTCGGGAGAGGTTTTATCAGGGCCGGAACTGAATCCTGTCATGAGGAAAAAACATTCGCTCAACTTTATGGGCTAATTACCTGGTTAGTGGAATTTCGCCTTTCAATTTGACAGTGAGATAAAATACAACAATAAAAAAGCGCGAGCGCAGTGAGCGTAAGTGTTTTTGGTTCAATACAGAAAGAATTAAAGTGAAAGGGAAACGAGTTTAGCCATAGCAAGATTTTATTTTTAAAGCTCCCTATCCATACTAATATTACAAATACGACAGTATATCTATTTGCCTATCTATTTGTTACCCTTTCACGGCCCATCTTCTTTACCAAAATTTTGGTACTTACTATTCAGAGGTAACTTGCATCCCAGACATAAACTTTTTAGCCCGGAAAATCCCCCACGGAATTTTTAAAACTCTAAATTCATGCAAACGAAATTGCGGGGCTTACACCAAGTAATACAAATTCAAAGCGCGAGTGAAGTGAGCGCGAAATGTTTGATATATTTCCAAAAAAAAATTGGTAAGCAAATGCAAGAAATACTGTAAGTATTATTTTAGGCTTAGGTTTTTGACGGCTTCCCAGGCGCAGTCGCCATTTCTAAATTTCTGGTCTGGTGGGAGGCTTCGGTCATGGCTAGTTATATGGTTAGTATGGCCCTAACGGCCAAGAAATTAGACTGCATCATCACTTACCACTAGAAAAGATTAAAGTCACGGGCTAACTTGTATAAAAAAAGGCTAACATCCTCAAACCAAGCCCCGCCGCCTTGGCTACGACCATGATCAATATCGAGTGGGTTTCGGCTACGCATTGCCGCAAAAGGAAAATATTCTTTTTACTGGACATAACGTCAGTGTTCGGTTTCGCCAGCCAAGTGCGAGTCAGACTCACGCACCGAGGGTTCCGATTCGGGTATTTTTTTCGACATTTTACACGAGAAATCAAAAACTGTTATGCATTAAAAAAATTATGCATAAAAATAAATAAAAATCTGTTTTAGAATGAACAGGTAAAGCCCTTTCATATGATAACCCACTTGATATATGTAGTTATCTTACTTTGAAAATTGAAAATACTAATATTTGTTCATGAACACATGACAGACGGATAAAAGGACAGATGGACAGACGGACAGACGGAAAGACAGACAGACTGATAGACAACGAAGTGATCCTATAAGAGTTCTTTTTGCTTTTGAGTTACGGAACCCTAAAAATATTTAGTTTTATTTGCCCCGTATTTTATTTTCATAATTACCGGTTTCTCTATCCTGACATACGGGGTAACCAGTAAAATACGGGGCCTCTGGCAACCCTATTCGGAAAACACTGTCACATTCAAGTTAATGTCAAATATTCTGTTTTCAATTACAGAAAGCTGCATCAATCATTATTACAATATTTTATTTGTTGTGATTGGCTGAATTTTTGAGTTTCAGCCAATAAACAGACTGTTTGCCAATTAAACGTCATAACAATATAAATGCCAGAAAGTTTAACCAACAAAAACAAACTTAGTGAGAATGCAAACGGCACACAATTTATAATACATATTATATTAGTCGTATATAATAGATATTATAGTAGTCATTCACTTTGGTAATAGTCAGATTGTCATCAGTAAAATTGATATTGGTTGATGTATCGTAAATTATTGTTTCGGTGACAAATATTTTTATTTTCTATTTATCTTTGAACAGAATGGAATAGAATGAAATGGAATGGAATACAATGATTAATTTTTATTCCTGTAAACTTTTAGGTAAACTTCAAAGTGTTTTTGAATTGTCAGAAAAATTTACCACTGGTTCGGAATGCCGTTCCTACGTTTTCTAGGATTTCGTACATTAAAACGAAAAACTAAACTCTTATAGGATCACTTTGTTGTCTATCTCTCTGTCTGTCGTGTGTGTCAAGAAAACCTCTAGGGTACTTCACGTTGACTCAAAACCATGAAATTTGGCAGGTAACCTAACTGCGTAATTTTGGGTAGTTTTTTGCGACATTGTTCAATAAAAAATTTGGATTCCAACTCCTCAATCCTGATGTTGCAGGAGACCTGACTACTAAAGCTAATGTCGATTATTAATTGATATTGAAGGTATCTATACCAAGTGAATACTTTGTCGTTGACCTCAACCCTGATGCTGTAAGAAATTGCATTCCTAAATCCTGGTGATCCCTCGGGATTTGAAAAGGATCATTCGTTTAAATGTTCTTACGTGATACAGAAACAAGTTGCATCCCGGGGACGGGCTATTACGGAGAGGCAACTTTTGTTCTGGGAAATGAAAGGATCGGGATTTATAATAACCTAAATCCACGCGAGCGAAGCTGCGGGCATTAGCTAGTTGTAAATATATTTAGAAGCTACTATAAGATAATAGATAAGGTACTTATTTCCTTATATTTTTATTGTATGGCAGCGCGCGGTTTTAAATTATAAATTGCACGTCCTGTGCTTTTCTGTAATACATTTTTTTCTCAATATCTACCGCTTTATCTCATAGGAAGAGTCCGTAAGACATAATACAGTGAAAATAGGCAAAATATACAATTTTTGCAGTTTCCACGTCAGTACCTGCCGATTTTTTCTAACAGTGTAAGCAGCAGAGCTGAGTTTACCATCAAGTGTTGATATATGGGTGTTCCATAGAAGCTTTGCATCTAACGTTATACCGAGAAACACGGGGTTCTCCTTTATTTTCAACATATGATTATTTATCAATGAATTTATGTCATTTAAGGTCCTGGTATTGGGCAGTGTGAATTCAACACACTTAGATTTCTTTGCATTTGGAAGTAAATTGTTAGCAATAAATCAGAGAGTGACCTGTGATATGGCATTACATATAGTATACATTGTCAAAAATTATAATATTAAAGCTGTGCGTATTGCGTGAGGAATTGCGTATTGCGTGAGGAATAGGTGCAACTTGCAGGGTTTGATGCATGCGCTATTGCCAGCAAACATGAGACATATTTTTATCTACAGGCAACGTCTGAGTAGGTAACGCATACGTCTCTAACGCAAGTTGAAATGTACCAGTGTATTTAGTTGGGTGCAGTCTAAATGTGGCCCGTGTGTTTAGACTGTCAGTTTCTGTCAGTTTCACGTGTCGTCCCCCGCACTTCACCACCCCGCTTGCACAAATCGAGACAGCACGAAATTTTCAAGATTTCTGGGTGTAATTTCTGGTTTTCGTAGTTCCCACATAATTATAACAATATAAAATATATAACGATAATTTTTTTACTACATAATATTCATTAAATTTTCTAGGTCTGTGGTTTTTCCAAATTTCATTAAATTGCTTCGTTGTCTAGAAAAACGAGCACAAAGTTGGGCCTTTTTTTAAAGAAAAATACAAATCTTTGAGCCCCTGTAATTTTAAAACTACATATTTTTAGAAAAATCTAAAACACCACAGACACAGATATTAGTTTCTAGACTATGTCTGCAAAATTTCATGGACTTTGGTTGCTTAATATTCAAATGAAATGGGAACTACGATTGTATGGAGTAAGTGACGGAGAGAGCCCTGTTATGCGTGTTTTAAGTTATTGGTACATGAATAAATACTTCAATAAATAAATTTTTCGCAAGCAATCGCGTCATGAAAAATCCAACATTTTAATGGGTCGTGCATGACGCATGAAAATCAAATAGGCATACAAAACGAATAATGGGTAAAAGGCACGGTTCTAACTTCTAACGGATTTCGAGTAAATACAGCCTGATTTAATTAAATTCGAATTTCCTGCTTCTCTACATCAGTTACAAAATCGTGCATTAGCCTGATTACCATGTAAGGGGTATTTCGTGGGAAGTAGGTACACGAATAGGTAATCAATTAATAACTGACCTAGTTTCTGATGTTAAGGCACCCCAATTTCGTGATGGACTCATTTCATTAGGACATTTTTGTGGTTTAACAACACGTAAATACAGCAAAGTTCCGTAAACTTGGCTGCAATGTCATTAAATCAACGTAACGATGCTCTGCGAAAGACATTTTTTTAGAAATGTGAGGAGGGCGCAATGGGGTGTCAACAAAAGTTTAATGTAACAGAGTATGGAGAATCCAATGTTTTTGCGTATCATAACTTTAAACTATTTTTATCCCGGAAATCAAAGGGTTCCCACGGGATTTTTAAAAGCTTAAATCCAGGCGTCGCTAGTTAGTCAGTTATATTATAGTATTATGATACCAGTTATGAAATTGCATAGGCGATTAAATCTGACGTTGTACAATAATAGCCTCTTTACGAGCCCTAAAAACGCAAATGTCACCCGAGCATTAGCATGATTGCTTCGTGGTAATCGTAATCAATTATTAACAGCCCCGAGTGGCCCGGGTCATGATGCTATGAAGCCATCCAATCTAAATACATCCATTTCATTAGAAGTTGGGACACATGCTGGAATGCCTTCCCAGTTATTTTAGAATCTATTAACAGAAGAAAAATTAGGGGTTAAATGGACATCATAAAACAATCCCATAGGGTTTGATTTTCAAAAACCTATTCTTCGTTCGTTAAGAAAATATTATGGGAAAGTCCTCAGCTTAAACTTTGTGTAAATTATATTCTAAATATATAAAAGAAAATTCGCAGAAGAACAAAAGCGACCGACATAGCTCAAAGGATTAGCAAGCTGAAGTGGCAATGGATAGGCCATATCTGTCGTAGAACTGACGGCCGATGGGATAAATGTGTTGGAGTGGTGGCCGTGTACTGTAAGCGCAGTGTGGGACTATTGTACCTCCAGCTCGCTGGACCGATGACCTGAAGAAGGTGGCGGGGAGCGTGTGGATGAGGAAGGCGGAGGACCGTGTTTGGTGGCGTGCTCTTGGGAAGGCAGTGGACGCATACAGGCTGATGGAATGGAATGGATAATATTATAAAAAGAAAAGGTTACTGACTGACTGACTGCCTGATCTATCAACACACAGCTCTACTGGACGGATCGGGCTGTTTGGCATGCAGATAGCTATTATGGTAGACATCCGCTAGGAAAGGATTTTGTGAAAATTCAACTCCTAATGGGGTGAAATAGGGGTTTGAAGTTTGTGTACTCCATGCTGACGAAGTCGCGGGCATATACTAGTTACAGTATAAGTAAAGTGAACTGACACAGCCGTGTTGGAGCGTGGCTAGTATTGAACTCTTCAGTGTTATTACCAGAAGCATCCATTTAGGAGATTGCTTATGGCATGCCCGGGAACACTATTACAATGTAACAGCCGGCCATTAGGGCATTGGGTGTCTGAGGTATCACACTAATATTATAAAGGCAAAATTTTGTGTGTATGTGTGTGTGTGTGTGTTTGTTTGTTACTCCTTTACGCAAAAACTACTGAACGGATTTGGCTGAAATTTGAAATACAGATAGATAATATCCTGGATTAGCACATAGGCTACTTTTTATCCCGGAAAATCAAAGAGTTCCCACGGGATTTCGATAAAGCTAAATCCACACGGATGAAGTGGCGGGCTTCAGCTAGTGTGCTATAAAGCCGGAATCAAATTATCGGACGCGGATGTCGGACGTGGCTGACCACTGCAACTTATAGAATCTGGATAATAAAATGTACATTGAACTGTGCAAACTATCGGACGTAACTAAGTAATGGACGTAACCTCGGATCGTCCTTAATTTTGTTTCAACTCTAGACTCAGCAACTGTTAAATACTTCTGGTGTTTAGATCGCCATTTTGATGGTGTCAATAGCAATTACCTAAATATTGTAATTAGATTATTTTATAGATTAAATCTCACGATACGCCTCTACGCGTTGTGAACCTCGCGCTTTAACGTGAGAGAACATTTTAATAACTTTTTCCAAAAATAGCCAATAATTTAGTACCTACCTGCTTTTCTGACTGACTCTTTCAATAGTAAATAGGGTATATCAACAAGTAGGCACAGACAGGTTATAAGGTTATCGGATAACATTGTGTTTAACCATCCCAGTTGGCCAGTTGAACTGAATATCGATAGTCGATACAACACCGAACCGCAAATATCTGTACAAAGGGTTAAGGTTCACTAACCACAAAATTTACAGTCGATCTAACATATAGCAAGGTTGAAATCGATAATATTTGTAGCCAAATGCCGTAATAAGCTAAGCTGATTCCTAGTTCCATGAATGTTATATTATACTTACTTAGGTATAGTATGTCCTATTAAAAATAATTACAAAGTGTAAGTCCTCAAAATAATTATATTTTTTTAATTAGTCTTGAAACATGCTCTATAATATGAAGGTTTTTAGGATTTCTGTTGTTTTAATAAATATTAAAGTTACTCACTAACACTCAAAATCATAACCGCAATATTTTTTATTTTATAGATTTTTAGGAGTCCCTACCTGAAGAGTGCAAACGGGACCCTATCATTATGCTTCGGCTGTACGTCTTTCCGTCCGTCCGTCAGTCGATCTGTCAGCGGCCTGTATCTCGTGAACCGTAGATAATAGATAGAGAGCTTGTAGAGAGTTGAAATTTTGACAGAATCTGTATTTTTGTTGCCTCTATATAACAACAAAAATAGTAATAATTTAGAAAATATTTAAACTAAAACGTTTTTTAAGTTAAGATAACACTAACATTTTCAATGAACAAATGCAAATTAAAAATTTATAACACCCCCGACAAGTGAAGATTACAGTAACTAGAAAAGAGCTGATAACTTTCTAACGGCTGAACCGATTTTCTTGGATTATAGCTAAGAACACTCTCGATCAAGCCACCTTTCAAACAAAAAAAAAAAAAAAACTAAAATCGGTTCATTAGTTTAGGAGCTACAATGCCACAGACAGATACACAGATACACACGTCAAACTTATAACACCCCTCTTTTTGGGTCGGGGGTTAAAAATAATAGCGTTTGGTAGCTCTATGTTAGCTTACTCGCTGTGGACTGAAGCTATTACCTAAGTAACCATTTACCTATGTACTTATTAGTTTAGGTCTATAAATAGGTACTCACCGAAGAGACTCGCCCGGCACCGTTCCGTCGACATTTTGTGGTTGGTATCTGCAGCAAGGGAATTATTGACTGAGTTAAATTGTTGTAGCTATGCGAGACTTGTAAAATTCAAAATATTTTCATTCAAGACTTTTACAAGTACTTTTGAATCATCAAGAGCATCTGCCATTAGTTAGGAATGCCTTTCCTACCGAGAAGAACCAGCAAGAAACTCGGCTTACTTTACTTTACTTTACTTAGTTTACTTTGTAACTAGAATCTCAATGAGTACCTACCTACCTTGAGGACCTAGGTAGTATTTAAAAGCAGTTCAATAGGGATGACGACTACTAGTCAAATCGGCGACTTTTTATCAAAAGTCAAAAAGCTCGCTTAGTATGGGAGCTTGTATGAAATACACAAATGTGACGTCAAATCAAATCAAATCAAATCTCTTAATTGCGAATTTGGGTAAACAGTGGAGATGTTACAAAGATAAAAAGGTACAGCCAAATTCTGCTTATAAGCATGCAATATGTTACATTAAATTAAGATACATTTTGGTCACACAAAAAAAAAAAATTAAATAATAATAGCAAAATGTCCAAAATTAAAATACAGTTATAACTTTTCTGAGAGGTAATCATTAATTGAGTAATATGTCTTAACATTTGACGTACTTTTTTTTAAATCAATAATTTAAAATGGTTAGCAAACTTAAAACTACCAGCGAATGTGGATTTTACGAATTTTGGAAGACCCACTATTTAATAATTACTAAAAAATATTTTTTTTTGCATCCCATTGTTAAAATCCCAGAATTTCTTGGACTTTTTAATAAAATGAAAATGAAAATGAATTAATTTGTATCACGTAGGACAGCTTGTGCCACTAATGTTATCTCAAGACCAAGAAACTCAGAGGTAATTTTGCTCTATTTAAAAAAACAACATGTATCAAAATTTTGAAAAGAATATTTTATAGTTAAAAATTACGATCGAGTGATATAAAGTACCTAGATATCATTCATTCAAATCAAATTTACTATGATAAATCCCAAGAGTTCGTAGAAAATTTTGACGAGATGCTTGATAAAAGTTGTCAGTTGGTGAAATGGTAGTTCTGCGTAATCTTGTTAAGGCAGATTAAACCACACATAATATTGACTCAACCTCACGGCAACACCGTCTCAATTTCAACTTTTGGTTTAGTTTCAACGATTGTACAACGCATCTTCACAAGGCTTACTTACTACTAGTAACTTTTGGATCGAATTCCATCCAGAGGATCTGGCTTGGGCGTTATCAGCGCGTTGCCTGTGAATTATAAGCACCTCCTCAAAGTTTTCCACCGGCTCCCGAATATGAATGAATATTAATGATTCACAAGTAGTCACAATAATAATATTATATTATTTCTTTTGAACAAGATATCTATTTTAATTCAAAGCAAAATGTTATTTCGAAATGATTTGATTATATAATACTTGTTGTTAATAAGTAAGTATATGTTTGTGTCTGGAGTGAAACGCATTCTGATTTTTGTAAAACAAATTTTTTGTGGGGTATCGACGTTACAGTATATTATTATGTTTTATTTCAGCTAAATTTCAGTTGTCTGCGATATTCTTACCATGTAATATGGGTCCTTATCACAGTTTTTAACCCCAAACCCAAAAAGAGGGGTGTTATAAGTTTGACGTGTGTATCTGTGTATCTGTCTGCGGCATCGTAGCTCCTAAACTAATGAACCGATTTTAATTTAGTTTTTTTTTTGTTTGAACGGCGGCGGTTTGACGGCGTTCTTGGCTATAATCCAAGAAAATCGGTTTAGCCGTTTGAAAGTTATCAGCTATTTTCTAGTTACTGTAACCTTCACTTGTCGGGGGTGTTATAAATTTTTAATTTACACTTGTTATTAATATAAATATCATAATAATGTTTTGTAGTAGGTTTAGTTATTGTTTAGTTGTGGCCAAAATGAGACCTTGTTTATTGCTTACATTTGCGTCAATTTGGGAAGCCTTGCGATATAATTCAGCCTCCGTAGATCAAATTAAGTCGCCTTGAGCGATAGTATTTATTTATTGATGAAGAAGGTTCTGGTAGTTTGCCTCACTTCTGAAACAAGATGCTAGGATACTTAGCTAAACGGTAGAGTCACTAATGAGAATTTCCATAGTCCATACCTATACTAATATTATAAATGCGAAAGCGTGTCTGTATATTAGCTACCTTTTCACAGCCCATTTGTTTAACCGATATTGATAAAATTGGGTACAGATACAGCTTACATTCCGAAGACGGATATGTACTAGTTTTTACATTAGTTTTTTTAAATGTTTCTGCGTATAAAGAATCTTGAATCTTGAATGTATTCCGAAAAATCAAAAAGTTCTCCAGAGATTTTTAAAGTCCCATCCAGTTAAACTGGTTGGACTGCTTATCTTTGACTCTTTTGACTTACAAGCTTGCACGTTCATAAAAGTAACCAATTGGTCAATATTTCTCGAGAGTTGAAACTATTGTAGCTTTGTCCTATCTGTCACTAGTACAACCTTTAAATATCTTTGCTAAAGTCAGAATGGTGCCTGCGAGCGTATCTAACCCTATGACTACTTAACGAAGGAAAAGTGAAGTAAGTTTACAAAGTATGTTTATCTACATAAGATGCGGTTTATGGTGATCTCACATTCAACAAACAAAATTCACAAAAGTACTTGTAAAAGTTAAATTGAATGAAAATATTTTGAATGCGGAAAAAAATATTTTGAATTTGAATTTATGTGTATTGTGTACACGCTATGAAGACTCGACGAGATGTTACATAATTGATTGCCACCTTTTAGTAGCACGTGGAAAATGCCACACGTGGCCAGCCCACGTATTTTTAGCCCTTATAAAAGGTCAAAGGACACTCTTGTGAATTTAAAATGTATCTACCTACTTATACCTATTGGAAATTCGAAACAGTAGATGCCTTAACAGGGCTCTCTCCGTCACTCGTTTCATACAATCGTAGTTCCAATTTCATTTGAATATTAAGCAACCAAAGTCCATTAAATTTTGCAGACATATTCTAGAAACTAATATCTGTGTCTGTAGTGTTTTAGATTTTTCTAAAAATATGTAGTTTTAAAATTACAGGGGCTCAAAGATTTGTATGAAAATTTTTAAGACCACATAACTTTGAAACCGAATATTTTAACAGAAATCTGGAAAACCACAGACATATTAGTTTCTAGAATATGTCTGCAAAATTTCATGGACTTTGGTTGCTTAATATTCAAATGGAACTACGATTGTATGAAACGAGTGACGGAGAGAGCCCTCTTAACCAATGCCTGCTCTCCTATTTGGGGCATATCATGCGACGAGGGAATGATAGTTTGGAAAAACTTATTGTGACGGGCAACACAGAGGGCAAGAGATTGTGAGGCCGCTCACCAACCAGATGGGCAGACCAGCTGTGGGACTCTAAGTGCAAATTCCAAGACTAGCAATCCGATAGAAGCCTATGGAAGCAATGAATCCGCACGAAGTTGCAAGAACACCAGGACCACGATCTTCAGAAATGAAGGAACGACTAGACTAGAGAGAAGTGCCTAAAAAAGTATTTTAAAATCTTAATTAGGTTACCTAGGTACTTTATTTAGCCAAAATATGCCATATATTTTATTTATGAGACGATATTACAAACAAACAATAGATATTTATCATATACATGTAGAATGTAGATCATAAACTTTCATTCGTTAATCTAGTTATATGAATATTCTAGTCTATGTAATTGGTCTGTTATGGTTTCAAAGGGTAGGTACATAATTGTTAGATAAATATACTCGTAATTAAAGGACTAAGTGAAAGGAATAATGTTTGAAATGGTTTCAATGCACATCCATTTTGGAAAATAAATGGTGTTTATTTATTCTATTGGATTCATTTACAGTACCTACCAGTACCTACTACCTAGCTACGTATATTCAGCCAATTTTGTTGAAATTCGGTAGAGAGGTTAACGGACGAAAACGAAGCTGTAGAGTGTAAACTATGTAAATAGGACGCCATTAAAAATTCAATACGGACCCGTCTCAGGTGTTTTCGCATAATATTGGGCCCATCTTGCTATACTTCGCACTTGTAGGACATAAAATGAAATGTGCTATTGAGTAAGAACTAATGAATCGCGTATCGGAATTTTGGTGTTCGTAGCCACGCTAGTCGCTAAAAACTGTAGCCGAGTTTTGTTTCAAAAACTGTGAAAGAAACGCCATAACAATGACCCTATAACAAGGTATCATTCGAGAGGGTCAATTTTTTTTACAACTTAGGCTGTACCAACCTACCCAAGAATTAAAAAAAAAAGTTGGTTGTCTGTAAAGTCAGTTTAGTGACGATAATTGAACGTGACAACAAAGGCCGATTGTGCTTCTTTGTAGCTCGTTCCGCGCTCTCGCTTGCACTTCAAGCCTTACATGGAACGCCTCAGAGCGAGGTAACGCCGCATGAGTCATGTTTTTTCGTGCGTGCAGCCGGCTCTATCGAATTATAAGACGTTGTCACGTCAAAAATGAGCGATAAGTAGGTAGGTTGACTCATGATGATAATGATGAACTCCTACTCATTCTGTAGGTAGGTACACTAGCTTATGCCCGCGACTTCGTACGCGAGGACTAAACAAACAAACCTCTATTTTACCCCCTTTAGCGGTTGAATTTTCAAATATCCTTGGCGGATGTGTATGTCATAATAGCTAACGGCATACCAAACAGCCCGATCCGGCCAGTAGTTTGAGCTGTGCGGTGATAAATCAGTCAGTCAGTCGGTCAGGTTTTCCTTTTATATATTTAGAATAATAAGTACCTAAGTATACTTAATTTACTCAGATAATACTGTAAATAATTAGCTACTCTATATTATCAAAAGTTTGGGCTTGCCTGAAAAATGTCTATACCTACATACTGGCCTATGTTTTATGTATTGTTTGCCAAACTTACGAGGTCCCTTATGTTAGTTCCGCTAGCCACAAAGGAAGGTAACATCCGAACAAAGACTTAAAAGATAAGTTACGTAACAAACATCGTTCCATTCATAACAACAATCAACCGCAAATTTTCACAGGCTTAAAGCTAAGTCCTGATGGAAATCGCGTGAACAATGGCAAAGAGCAATTGTCAGGTAATCCGACAGCATCTTACAATTCGTATTAAAGTTTCTACATCCGCACGCAATTTTTATTGAAACGTGGTTCTGGTTAGGTATAACTTTATTCTCACGCACAGGTTGCGCAAGAGTAGGAAAACTATATCTGAAGATAAAAAAAAAAACAAGATTTGATAGTGGATAGTAGCAGGACAGTTTCTATGTGGCATCAGCCGGAACTTTATAACTTCGTCCGCGTGGACTAAATAAATTCAACCCCCCATTTCACTCCCTTAGGGATTGAATTTTCAAAAATCCTTTCTTAGCGGATGTCTAGTCTACGTCATATTAATAGCTATCTGCATGCCTCAGCCTGATCCGTCATGTAGTTTGAACTGTGCGTTGACAGATCAGTCAGTCAGTCCGTCAGTGACCTTATCCTTTTATATATTTAGACTAGCTGTGGAAATCCTGACATACATAGATATTTCTTCATTTTTAACCCAAACTTTAACCTAAGTGTAACTTTCAAAATGACTCCCTTTCATACAAACTTTCATCCTCATATTTAACCCCCTTCTGGGTAGAACTTCCAGATATCGTGAAAACGTATTTTATCATTTTTAACTGAGAGTCAAACTGAAAAGATCAGTCAGTCAGGAAAAATATTTTTTTACAGGTAGGAATATAAAAGGATAATAGGACAATGCCCGACTTCGATGACGACGATTAAGGGTTTTTTTAAAATCCCGTAAAAACTTTTTCATTTTCCAGGATAAGCGTAACATAATATGAAATGTCAAGAAAAAACGAGTGTGTTGACTCGCATGAGAAGAGAAAGCGGCCGCAATTAGCAAGTGACATAATAAAATTCTCGGTCGGTCCAGCCCGGGACCGGATTGTCTGATGACGCCTTAAACGGCTGGCAATTTTTCCTTCCTACCTTGTAATTTATATAAAGGCCTATACTGGCAATACTATCAATGCTGTGCCTAAACTGTTGACCGTGAGTTTCAAACTCGATGCCAACGCATGGATTATTTTGCCAAGAAGACACTGAAATACTGCAATAGGAAAATACTAAATAGTGTTATAATTTGTTCTTAAAAATCTTTTTTTATTTACGATATTAGGATAAAAATAATAAATTCTTCAACATTCATCACCATCTACATCAGCGCTATAGCCTTTTATGGGTCTGGGGCCATCTCCGATTTCTTAAACTATCTCTATATTTTGTGTCGTCCACTTACACATTCCGATGGCTGCATCTCGAAACCCTTTTTACATCAACCATGGTGTCTTTCTAAAACAGTCCTGAAATCTTCCTTTGAACACTAATATCATAATGGCGACAGTTTGTGTGTATGTGTGTGTGTGTGTATGTTTGTTACTCCTTCATGCAAAAACTACTGGACGGATTTGACTGAAATTTGGAATGGAGATAGATAACATCCTGGATTAGCACTTAGGCTACTTTTTATCCCAGAAAATCAAAGTTCCCACGGGGTTTCAGAAAACCTAAATCCACGCGGACGAAGTCGCGGGCATCGGCTAGTTCACAATAAGTTAAAAAACGCAAAATGATTACTAGCCCATTGCACTAACATATTCCATTAAATGAAAAATACCGAGGATTCTTATTTATAACATTGTAGACAAGAGTAAATTAAAAATTTATAACACCCCCGACAAGTGAAGGTTACAGTAAAAACTAGAAAATAGCTGATAACTTTCAAACGGCTGAATCGATTTTCTTGGATTATAGCTAAGAACACTCTCGATCAAGCCACCTTTCAAACAAAAAAAAACTAAATTAAAATCGGTTTATTCATTTAGGCGCTATGATGCCACAGACAGATACACAGATACATAGATACACAGATACACAGATACACACGTCAAACTTATAACACCCCTCTTTTTGGGTCGGGGGTTAAAAAAACTATGTTACATTGTAAAGAGAAAGCGATCACATTTAGCGAGTTAATGTGACGTAACTTTACACGGTGGCTCCAAGTACAGACCGGGACCGGATAGTGTGATGACGCCTTAAACGGCTGGGAATGGTTGCGATTTTTCCTGTCTAAATAGTACTATGTAGAATTATGTGAATTGCACATGTAACTTTATTGGCAATACTTTTTGAAAGGAAATGAACTAAAATAGCAGGGTCTATATTAAGCGCGGCAGTTAAGAGGGCTCCTCCGTCACTCGTTTCCACTCGTTTCATACAATCGTAGTTCCAATTTCATTTGAATATTAAGCAACCAAAGTCCATGAAATTTTGCAGACATATTCTAGAAACTAATATCTATGTCTGTGGTTTTCCAGATTTCTATTAAAATATTCGGTTTCAAAGTTACGCGGTCTTAAAAATTTCATACAAATCTTTGAGCCCCTGTAATTTTAAAACTACATATTTTTAGAAAAATCTAAAACACCACAGACACAGATATTAGTTTCTAGAATATGTCTGCAAAATTTCATGGACTTTGGTTGCTTAATATTCAAATGAAATTGGAACTACGATTGTATGAAACGAGTGGAAACGAGTGACGGAGAGAGCCCTGTTAAGGGGTTTGTTTAGAAGAGGCACCGTTTGATTTACCTGGAACTAAGGGTCACTTGACTGACTTTTGCCTCGTCGAAGGGGCATCCATATCAAAGAGTTAGGCTCAGCACAAACGAGCCACCGAGTACAGCTACCGGTGGCCAGCGACAAACAATTCACACGCTTTTCCATACATTTATATCGCCGCATAAGATATATTGTGAGGTCGTTAGCAAAACACAACTTGAAACCGCTACGAGCCACATAAGACGCCAATACTCGCCACTGGCGTGTCGCTCCACCCCTCTGTCACCCTAACTCAATAATCGTTTAGGCGTCCTATACCTACATGCGCGTGCGTCATTAAGGAGCATGAAGTATCAATGAATATTCATATCCAAAATCCAATTACGTCAGTGGCGCGAGTAAACTTTCCGTCTTGGAGTCCACAGCAGAGAGCGGTTTTTAAAATGTGGTGGCTTTCAAACACCGGTGGCTATCGCGCGCTACCGTCGCTGGTGCCAAAGTGGTAGTGTCGGGCGACAGTCACCGACGGTGGTCGGTGGCTCGTTTGCGCCCAGCCTAAATAGACTAAAGCCGCGTTTATGTAGGGCCTGGTTATTTACGAAACAATTTTCTCTCTAGATACGTCTAGTGAGAGTTAAAGTTATTATCGTTACCTGGATATTAAAATGAATTGGTAGGAACAATTAATTTTAGAAATCCTGAAATTAATTTGAATACTTAAAAAGTATTTTACTCAATTTCACGATTTCTAAACAATAAATAATTTAAGTTAAAAGGATATGAGCATTAACAAACGTGTTAATTGAGAAATTATTCGCATACCTACTTAACCATTACGGTTAGGCATTGTAGTACATTGATTTCATAATACTATGATAGGTAGTACCTCCATATATGGTACCGATTCGCTTGATTGGTTGCTAAGTGACGAGGCTCACACCAGTATTCACAATCATTACTATGAGGTCTCATAGTGCGCTCGATCGCACTATTCTTTCTGCAAAGATGATTTTCATAGCTGTTTCTGACCTTTAGCGATCCCCTGACGCGACGAGCCCTTGGATAAAAACTGTTTATATTAATTTAGGGCCAATACATACTTACTTATTTTTTTTTTTACTTATTAGAGGTTTTTGTGCCGGGAGTTTTGGTCATGGTCAGTTTTTGAATTTGAATTTTTTATAAAGAATACTAACCGCACGAGACGAGGCGGTACAGTTCGGGTGCCGGGGGGCTCTAATGAGCTATGACTTAATCAACTGGGCAATTCCAAAGATTTAATCGTTCAGTTAGAATTTTCCTTATTTCAGAATTCAGTAGGTACGACATATTCAACCGAAATTCCGTGCTCGTTTTTTAATTCAATTCCAAAAAAATTGTCCCTTGGTGGCACACGATGCGTTGCGGCGGCGGTGCGGCGCCGGAGCGGTATCGCTGCGTCGCGTCGTACATAGAAACTTGCAACCATCGAGACGAGGCGGGGAGGTGTGAATGCGTTGCGACGTCGGAGCGGCACCGCTCAGTTGTTTACGAATATATATGGTGTAAACGAACGCTGTTACGGCGGCGTCACTGCGACATAACAACGTTGCAGCGCCGCACCGCTCGTGCGCCCGCTGATACGGTGAAATCTTTGCGGTGCGGCGCCGCAACGCATCGTGTGCCCCCAGCTTTAAACGGAAGCGATATAGATCCTGTTTAAATACCGGGAACGATAAAAGCTATTATTATTGCGATTATTATGAGGATATCCGGTTTATTTTTATGAGATAAGTAAAACAGTCAAGAATCAAGATAAACAAGGATATCGTGTCACTGCGCTAATTAATTTGTAATAATATCACGACAAGATAAATCGGGATAACAACTCCAATAACGACGTAAACGTTGCCGAGGGAAAAATATACATATAGCTACCTACCTACCCAATTACGTAATCGGCGAAAAAGAAAAATATTTTTCCCTAAGTAATTATTTCGTTGAGTCGTATCTTTTTAAGCTAACACAAAATGGTTGTATCTATATCTAGAACTAACTTATGCCCACGACTTTGTCCGCGTGGACTACACTTTCAAACCCTTAATTTACCTTCTTAGGGGTTGAATTTTTAAAAATCCTTTCTTAGCGTAATGTCTAATATCATAATTTTAGCTATCTGTATGCCAAATTTCAGCCCAATCCGTCCAGAAGTTTGAGTTGTGCGTTAATAGATCAGTCAGTCAGTCAGCTTTTCCTTTTATATTATTTAAATAAACTTTGACAGAGAACTTACAATGTTCGCAAAACTACTTGAATCTAGTCTGAATATGCGTCTGCACCTTGAGACCCCAACGTCTGTCGGTTTTTAGGGATCCATACCTCAAAAGGAAAAACTGAACTCTTATAGGATCACTTTGTTGTCTGTCTGTCAGTTGTCTGTCCGTCCGCTCATTGTGTCTGTCAAGAAAATCTATAGGGTACTTCCCGTACCCTAGATAGGGTAGACAGGTCTTATAGCACAAGTAAAGGAATTAATCCGAAAACTGTGAATTTTTGGTTATATCATTTAAAAAAAATTAAGGGTATTATGTATATAAAAGGGCTTTACCTGTATACTCTAAAACAGATTTATATTTGTTTTATTCATAATAGTTTTTGATTTATCGTGCAAAATGTCGAAAGAATTACCCGAGTACGGAACCCTCGGTGCGCGAGTTTGATCGCACTTGGCCGGTTTTTTCGAACTATGTTCCCTACAGGTTCCCTACCTATTACCATTTCAGCTCGCTACCCGCTGAGGTATGCCGTATGTTGGTTATTCTAGTTCTCCTACGGATCTTCTTATTTCTGATCTGATCACGTAGAGAAACTCCAAGCATAGCTCTCTGTATCGCGCAATCATCCACATTTTTACTACAATTTTTTTTATTATATTGGTATGGATAATAACACCGCAATTTGAATCTCATTAGCTACTGGCAATGGTTTTTAACCCCCGACCCAAAAAGAGGGGTGTTATAAGTTTGACGTGTGTATCACTGCATTTGTGTATCTGTCTGTGGCATCGTAGCTCCTAAACTAATGATCTAATTTAAATTTAGTTTTTTTTGTTTGAAAGGTGGCTTGATCGAGAGTATTGTTAGCTATAATCCAAGAAAATCGGTTCAGCCGTTTTTAGGTTATCAGCTCTTTTCTGGTGTTGTAAATTTTTAATTTACACTTGTCTTGTTTTCAACTAGGTTTCAGGTAGGTACGAGAGTTCGAACATAATTACAACAAGCTTTGAAATGAAAGTCGGTGGAATGTAACGACGGTGTACCTTGCTCCCTTGATGGGGATATAAAGACCGATCTAATTTAATTTACTTACATTATGTACGCCGGAACAAAGATGGTTTGAATTAAATAAATATTCTATAAGGTGTATTGCTAACCAGATGATGCCCGTGACTTCGTCTGCCTTGTTAGGGCACGGATTACATAAAAGATTTTTTTGGAAAATCCTCGGGAAAAGACAGTTCACGCGGTTCGCAGATGAAATTGGGACGAACTGGGTTCGATTCCCGGTAGGGGTTTGGAATTTCATAATTTCAAAATTTCTGGTCTGGTCCGGTGGCAGGCTTCGGCCGTGGCTAGTTACCATCCTACCGGCAAAGCCGTGCCGCCAAGCGATTTAGGGTTCCGGTACGATGCCGAGTGGAAACCAAAGGGGTGTGGGTTGAATAAAAACTGCCATACCCCTTCCAGGTTAGCCCGCTATCGTCTTAGACTGCATCATCACTTACCACCAGGTGAGATTGTAGTCAAGGGCTAGCTTGTATTGAATAAAAAAATAAAAAAAGCTTTTTTAGCGTAGCAGCACACGCCGGGTATCTAGTGCTTAATTAAATATTCCCTCAAGTCCCGTAAGAAACAGCTAGGATGTACGAGTAGTTACTTTAGCAAAAACAGACAAAAACTAAAGTCGTAAACATCCGGGGAGTTTTCCGTGAGATGAAATAAAGTAAATGCTCTAAATCTTCTTTAGACTTATAAGCTTATTTATGTACTAGGTAAATAAATAAAGGAAGCTGTGTTTAATAAAGCTCTACCCAATATTGCTGAGATCGTAAAAGAAATACTTACACATTTTTGCAATATTAAGGGTAAACATACATTTTTAACAGCAAACAAACGAGATACGTTTATCTACATACTACACTAGCGACCCGCCCCGGCTTCGCACGGGTGGACATTTATTTTTTCTATTTTCCGGGATAAAATATAGCCTATACGGATTCGGAAGAATCCCTCTAAGTAATGGTAAAAGAAATTTTGAAATCGGTCCAGTAGTTTTTGAGCCTATTCAATACAAACATACAAAAATACAAAGGTTTCCTCTTTATAATATTCGTATAGATGATGCTCACGAGTTAGTCCGTTGGATTTAGGTTTTTAAAAATCTCATAGGAATTCTTATTTTCCGGGATAAATAGTAGCCTATATCCGTCTCCAGAATAAAGGCTAGTTCTGTACCAAATAGATGGTCGGCGTGGATTTCGATTTCTGAAAGAAACGTGAGAATTCTTTGATTTTGCGGGACAAAAAGTAGTCTATGTCTATCCTCAGGATACAAGCTTTTCATCAAACTGGGCCGTGAAAAGTGACAGACAGACAGAAAGATAGAGACGGACATAATGATATTAGAATGGATGGATATATATAACTGCAAATAGATATATTTAGATAGATTTGTAACTCATTAGCTTATTTTTCAGCAGCTTATATGTATACATATAGTATAGTATACATAAGTTAGTTAGATAAATATGAATAACAAATATCCAAGATTGAAATGAAATAAAAAATGACTTAGATATATCATAATATTACCTATATCTACAGCAATAAATACATTACTAGCCTTTATGAATTATTGCAAATATTTTTTGTATTAGGAAGAGTTCATCAAGAATGTAGGATGGCATTTTTACCAAGTTAGGATTAATTGTAGTGCCATTTATTGCTTTTAACTACCGTGGGAGAATTCTTAACCTTTAACATGGAAGTTATTATTTCATATACTACATAGTTGCATAATGCATTCCATGTTAATCGCAATTAGTACTCGAGACGGCGAAGAATAATTAAATTATGCTGCTAAAAATTGTTTTCTAAAATGACTCTCTCTTTTCTTTTACAAATATCCATATTCCATATAAGTGTGTCTGTTTGTCTGCTAGGTTAACACGACCCATGCGTTTAAGGCTCGGCTTCCATCAAAGCGAAGATTGGTGGAGATTTGTTTGGCGGTTGGCACGCCAATCAGAAATTTTTCGCATGATCTAATATTAGTGTTATTGGTCTGCTAAGCGAATCTTCACTCATCTGTGCTCTGGTGGATACCGTGCCTAATACAGCTTGCATACCCAGGAAGGAGATTAGGTTACTTTTTAGCCTGGAAAATCAAAGAGTTCTAACTTTATTTAAAAAAAGACCTAAATCCACGCTGACGGACTCGCGTACCATTGTACTTGATACCTATAGTAATTTTAACCAAATATTACGAAAGAAAAGTCATCGAACATAAGTTGAATTACTAAATCGATTAGAAACGGCACATCGAATACAAATAGCGGATATTGTTTTAGAAACTCGTTAGTTACACACCAAATAAATTCCTATTACATATTTGGAGTTTATGTAACAGTATAAATCATGGAATATTCTCTGAATCATGTTTACACAAACCGTTTGTTTACCTATTTTATGGACTTCCACAAAAAATAATCTCTACATTTTTCCTTGAATGACTGAGTTATCAATAAAACTATTATTAATTAATTAATTTTGAAACAACAATACCGAAAATAACTTATTCGAAATCAAATCTAGCACCTAACGATCGTAAAGCAGCTGTGCGTAAGTAATTTTTTTTATAATTACGTGCACAGATATTATTAATTCTGTAGAGTGTAGATATAACATCGATGTATATATAATAACTAGTGTTTTGCTCAGTGCGCGAGCTGCTAAAGCAGCTCGCGTGACGTGGTTGGGTTAACTTTATTATACTAAACCAAATTTATTTATTAAGATACACAATTCACCCCAAAAAACCCACAAAACGACACCCATATAAATTTTTTCTTAAAAAGTGCATGTCCGCCATCTTGGATTTTAAAATAAATGTCGTTATCAAAATTAGCACCCTGGAAAACCCTGAAAACGACATCCATATTATTTTTTGTAAAAACGGGGTAGTTAGGGTTAATAAAGTAGGGTGCGTGGGTGCGCGGACCACTTAAGTGGTCCGCGAGCA
The DNA here is from genome assembly GCF_905333055.1 of Maniola jurtina. Lineage (NCBI taxonomy): Eukaryota > Metazoa > Arthropoda > Insecta > Lepidoptera > Nymphalidae > Maniola > Maniola jurtina. The sequence continues at coordinate 12,849,969 of NC_060032.1, forward strand.
TGCAGAGATTATTTCACCGATAGACATTTAGATCCTGATCATCTTTTGCCAATAAACCACTCTTCCATCTTTTATAGCCTCCGAGATAGACACCGACGAAATTTGTACGGCGGCCATCTTGTTTTTCCAAAAAATTCCACTTTTTCTATCAATCGTTTACTACTTTCTTCAAAGATTGTGAGTTTCAACGAAATCGGTTGGAAAACAAAAGAGTTGCAAAAATCACGTCGGTCGCCATCTTGTTTTTCTGAAATGTCATAATTTTTCACTACTTGCTTCCACCAGCCAAACACATCTGTCCTACATTATCGTATCGTTTTCCGTCTCTTTCTAGGAGAATGAGACATTCAATATTCGCCATACATTTTCTATGGGGAAAAAAAATCCGCCATTTTGAATTTTTTTTCTATTCATCGAGTAGACCTTCGGACCCTGATCATCTCTTGCCAAGAAATCACACTTCCATCTTTTATACCCTCCGAGCTGGACACCGGCGAAATTTGTATGGCGGCCATCTTTTCTTCGCCATTTTGAATTTTTTTCCAGCTTTTTGGCAATTGGATGACGTCATGAATGACATTTGCTCGAGCACCCCCCGCCTATCTTCAATACCTTAAGCGGGCCCTTCACCCGTCTCCGAAACCCTCAATCATCAGCTCTCTCCATAATTTTGGCTTACTAAGTTTTTGTTTTCTATCTGATGCCATCAGTAAAAAAAAAAATTTTCATACAAAATTTTACAGGAGTTTCTTAGTTGAAAATCTCGAAAATCTCTCCAAAAGTGGCAGCACCGATTGCATATCTCCATACTGCCAGCCGAGATACACAATCGATTCATACATACTGACTTTCCAAAATGTTGCCAACTGCCTCAAAAACGTGGTCAAAATATCGAAAAATAAAAAAAAATACAAAATGGCCGCCAACTCGTTTCACAGAAAGATTTTACACGGTTTCATAATTTTCCTATTAACTACAGGATATACCGCGCCCGATGACGTTTCAATCTTTCCTCTCGCTCGCACCCACACGAAAGGGGATACCGTGAAAAAGACCGTGTCGAAAATCACTTTTACTTTGATAAATTCTAGTGTTGCCAGTCTCCGGTGACAAAAATACCCAAATGTCATTTGTACGAGCAAAACACGTAATCACTCATACTCGGATTTTGCTAAAAGTGCGTATTTCGATTTTTTACAATTTCCCGAAAATCTTGAAATTTCCCTAAAAATGGGGTAATTTTTTTCCTCCAATCTATACCTCGAGCCTATACGTATAATCGCTTCATAGAAGCCGAATCGCTCCGATGTTGCCAACTTTGAGATATTTAACTTTTAAAATTGCGTTTTTTCGTACCTCGAACAAAACGGCCGCCACGACAGTCGCCATCTTGAATTTTTAAAAACCACTCCCGTTCTGTCAAAATACAGGATAATCATGGGCGAAACAAAAAAAAATAATTATCCTCGATCACCCCGTATCGGATCTGTGGCGCCGCGGTTCGGGGTCGAAAAATCAAAAATTTTAAAACGCTACGGCTCGGCCGCCATCTTGTTTTTCCAATTTTTTTCACATATTCTCTTAAACGTTTACTACATTCTTTGATAATTGCGAGTTTGAACGGAGTCCCTTAAAAAACAAAGGAGCTGCAAAAATCACATCAGCCGCCATCTTGTTTTTCCGAAATGTCATAATTTTTCCCCAGAGGGTTTTGGAAACCAAACACAACTCCCCTACATCATTATATCATTTTCCGTCTCCTTCTAGGAGAACAATTATGTCAATGAGTCAGTGAGTGGTAATCGAGCTATATATAGTATAACTAGTGTTTTGCTCGGTGCGCGAGCTGCTAAAGCAGCTCGCGTGACGTGGTTGGGTTAACTTTATTATACTAAACCAAATTTATTTATTAAGATACAAAATTCACCGCGAAAACACCATAAAACGACACCCATATCGATTTTTTTCTTAAAAAATGCATGTCCGCCATCTTGGATTTCAAAATAAATGTCATTATCATAATCAGCACCCTACAAAACCCTGAAAACGACATTCACATTATTATTTGTAAAAACGGGGTAGTTGAGGTTAATAAAGTAGGGTGCGTGGGTGCGCGGACCACTAAAGTGGTCCGCGAGCATGCGGGGTTTGTTTCACCGAGTAGACCTTCGGACCCTGATCATCTTTTGCCAAGAAACCACTCTTCCATCTATTATAGCCTCCGAGATAGACACCGACGAAATTTGTACGGCGGCCATCTTGTTTTTTCAAAATTTTCCACTTTTTCTATTAATCGTTTACTACATTCTTCAAAGATTGCGAGTTTCAACGAAATCGGTTGGAAAACAAAAGAGTTGCAAAAATCACGTCGGACGCCATCTTGTTTTTCAGAAATGTCATAATTTTTCCCTACTCGCCTCCCCCACCCGAACACATCTCCTCTACATTATCGTATCATTTTCCGTCTCTTTCTAGGAGAATGAGGCATTCAATATTCGCCATACAAAATGTATGGAAAAAAAAATTCCGCCATTTTGGATTTGTTTTCTATTCATCGAGTAGACCTTCGGATCCTGATCATCTCTTGCAAAAAAACCACACTTCCATCTTTTATACCCTCCGAGCTGGACGCCGGCGAAATTTGTATGGCGGCCATCTTTTCTTCGCCATTTTGAATTTTTTTTCAGCTTTTTGGCAATTGGATGACGTCATGAATGACATTTGGTCGAGCACCCCCCACCTATCTTCAATACCTTGAGCGGACCCTTCACCCGTCTCCGACATCCTCGATCATCAGCTATTTCCAAATTTTTCCTCGATTTTTTTTTTGTTTTCTATACGACACAATCAGTGAAAAAAAAAATTTCATACAAAATTTTACAGGAGGAGTTTTTGGGGAAAATCTCGAAAATCTCCCCAAAAGTGGCAATACTGTTTACATATTTCGATACTGCTGATTGAGTCACACAATCGATTGATACATGTCGACTTTCCAAAATGTTGCCAACTGCCTCAAAAACGTGATCAAAATTTCGGAAAATTTGAAGAAAATACAAAATGGCCACTAATTTTTTTTGCAGAAGCAAATTAGATAATTTTACAACTTTCCCATTAACTACAGGATATACCGCTCCCGATAACGTTTCAATCTCTCCTCTCGCTCGCACCCACGCGAAACGATCGCCCCTAAAAAAAGACCACCTCGAAAATAACTTTTTTTTTGATAAATTCCAGTGTTGCCAGTCTCCGGCAACAAAAATACCCAAATGTCATTTGTACGAGCAAAACACATAATCGCTCATACTCGGATTTTGCGAAAAGTCCGTATTTCGATTTTTTACATTTTCCCCAAAATCTTGAAATTTCCCGAAAAATGGGGTAATTTTTCCCCACCAATCTATACCTCAAGTTCATACGTACAATCGCTTCATAGAAGCCGAATCGCTTCGATGTTGCCAAGTTTGAGATATTCGAATTTTAAAATTGCGTTTTTTCGTACCTCGAACAAAACGGCCGCCATGACAGCCGCCATCTTGAATTTTTAAAAACCACTCCCGTTCTGTCAAAATACAGGATAATCGTGGGCGAAACACGAAAAAATAATTATCCTCGACTACCCCGTTTCGGATCTGTGGCGCCGCGGTTCGGGGTCGAAAATTCAAAATTTTCAAAACGCTACGGCTCGGCCGCCATCTTAATTTTTCAATTTTTTTCACATTTTCTGTTAACCGTTTACTACATTCTTTAATAGTTGCGAATTTGAACGGAGTCCCTTAAAAAACAAAGGAGCTGCAAAAATCACGTCGGCCGCCATCTTGTTTTTCCGAAATGTCATAATTTTTCCCCAGTCGAATCCCGCATCCGAACACATCTCCCTTACATCATTATATCATTTTCCGTCTCTTTCTAGGAGAACAATTATGTCAATGAGTCAGTGAGTGGTAATTGAGCTATATATAGTATAACTAGCTTTTGCTCGGTGCGCGAGCTGCTAAAGCAGCTCGCGTGACGTGGTAAGGTTAATTTAATTATATAAAACCAAATTGATTTATTAAGATACAAAATTCACCCCGAAAACACCATAAAACGACACCCACATCGATTTTTTTCTTAAAAAATGCATGTCCGCCATCTTGGATTTCAAAATAAATGTCGTTATCAAAATGAGCAACCTGGAAAACTCTGAAAACGACATCCATATCATTTTTTGTGAAAACGGGGTAGTTGAGGTTAATAAAGTAGGGTGCGTGGGTGCGCGGACCACTAAAGTGGTCCGCGAGCATGCAGAGTTTGTTCCACCGAGTAGACCTTCGGACCCTGACCCACATGATATTATTAAGGTATTCAAATCTTTACAGTACAAAAAAACAGGAGACTTATGGGGGATATCAGTAAAAGTAATCAGCAATATTATTGATATTGTTGCTCCATATCTTGCTCTAATTTTTAATAAGTCCGTAGAGTCAGGATCCTTTCCAGATCTTATGAAATACAGTAAATTGATTCCTCTTTTCAAATCGGGCAGTAAAAGTGACCCAAATAATTACAGGCCAATTTCGATTTTGCCGACTTTTAGCAAGATATTTGAAAAAATTATGCTCAACCAACTGCTCTTGCACTTTAACTTGAATAAATTACTTCACTCGGAGCAGTATGGTTTTACTAAAGGACGATCAACAATCGATGCGGGCGCAATGCTTTTAAAGCATATATTCGATGCGTGGGAGAACTCACAGAATGCCGTTGGAATTTTCTGTGATTTGTCTAAAGCATTCGACTGCGTTGAGCACGAGACTCTCTTAGCTAAATTGAGCTATTATGGAGTCAAAGACACTGCGCTTAGTCTTATTGCGTCTTATCTCAGTGATCGTATACAAACAGTATGTGTAAATGATGTGAAGTCATCCGGATCAGCCTCATTAATGGGTGTTCCTCAAGGCTCTATCCTAGGTCCCTTCATGTTCTTGGTATATATAAACGATCTACCATATTTTGTCCAAAATACTTGCGATATTGTACTATTTGCTGATGATACGTCTTTGATTTTTAAATTAGATAGAAATGAGAATAATTATGACGATGTAAATAGAGCCATATCGCAGGTCACTCACTGGTTTACTGTTAACAATTTGCTTTTAAATGCAAAGAAAACCAAGTGTGTCGAATTCGCACTGCCCAATACCAAGACGACAAATAACATAAAATTAATGATAAATAATGATATGTTGAAAGTAGAGGAGACCACCGTGTTCCTGGGGATAACTTTAGATGCAAAGCTTCAATGGAACGCCCATATATCAACACTTGCTGGCAAACTCAGCTCTGCTGCTTACGCTGTTAGAAAGATTCGACAGATAACTGACGTGGAAACTGCAAAAATTGTATATTTTGCCTATTTTCACAGTATTATGTCTTACGGAATCTTGCTATGGGGTAAAGCGGCAGATATTGGAAAAATTTTCGTTTTACAAAAAAGGGCAATACGCGCAATTTATAATTTAAAACCGCGCGATTCCCTACGAGAGAAATTTAAGGAAATAGGTATTCTTACAGTAGCTTCTCAATACATTTACAATAATATAATTTTTGTACGACAAAACCTCCTCAGCTACAAAAAAATCGGTGATTTCCATGACAGGCCAACTAGAAATCGTAATAAGCTCGCAACTCCTACGCTCCGCCTCAGAAAAGTGGGAAAGTCATTTGTGGGAATGAGTGTAATATTTTATAATAAAATTCCACAGTCAATATTAGACTTGCCTTTACCAAAGTTTAAAAAATCCATTAAAAGTATGCTCCTGGCAAAAGCATATTACACAATCGAAGATTATGTAAATGATAAAAAAGCATGGATTTGACTCGCTCCAGCAATGCGCGGGTCTGCAATTGCTTGTATAGTATAGAATATTATTGTAAATTGCACAATTGAAAAGAGCAACCGCCGAGTTTCTTGCTGGTTCTTCTCGGTAGGAACGGCATTCCGAACCAGTGGTAAATTATTTGACGATTCAAAAGCACTTGTAAAAGTTTATTTGAATAAAAATCTATTCTATTCTATTCTATTCTATTCTATTCCTGATCATCTTTTGCCAAGAAACCACTCTTCCATCTTTTATAGCCTCCGAGATAGACATCGACGAAATTTATACGGCGGCCATCTTGTTTTTCCAAAATTTTCCACTTTTCCTATTAATCGTTTACTACATTCTTCAAAGATTGCGAGTTTCAACGAAATCGGTTGGAAAACAAAAGAGTTGCAAAAATCACGTCGGCCGCCATCTTGTTTTTCTGAAATATCATAATTTTTCCCTACTCATATCGTGCACCCAAACATATCTCCCGAACATCATCGTATCGTTTATTGTTTCTTTCTAGGAGAATAAAACATAAAATATTCGCTATACAAAATGTATGGAAAAATAAATTCCGCCATTTTGAATTTTTTTTCTATTCATCGAGTAGACCTTTGGATTCTGATCCTCTTTTGCCAAGAAACAACACTTCCATCTTTTATACTCTCCGAGCTGGACGCCGGCAAAATTTGTATGGCGGCCATCTTTTTTTCGCCATTTTGAATTTTTTTTCAGCTTTTTGGCAATTGGATGACGTCATGAATGACATTTGGTCGAGCACCCCCCACCTATCTTCAATACCTTAAGCGGGCCCTCCACCCGTCTCCGACATCCTCAATCATCAGCTATTTCCAAATTTTTCCTCGATTTTTTTTTTGTTTTCTATACGAAACCGTCAGTGAAAAAAAAAATTTTCATACAAAATTTTACAGGAGGAGTTTTTGGGGAAAATCTTGAAAATCTCCCCAAATGTGGCAACACTGTTTATATATTTCGATATTGCCGGTTGAGTCAAGCAATCGATTGATACATGTCAACTTTCCACAATGTTGCCAACTGCCTCAAAAACGTGATCAAAATTTCGGAAAATTTAAAGAAAATACAAAATGGCCGTCAACTTTTTTTGCAGAAGCAAATTACATAGTTTTACAATTTTTCCATTAACTGCAGGATATACCGCTCCCGATGACGTTTCAATCTCTCATCTCGCTTGCACCCACGCGAAATGATCGTCCCTGAAAAAAGACCCCGTCGAAAATCACTTTTTCCGCCATTTTGAATTTTTTTTCTATTCATCGAGTAGACCTTTGGATCCTGATCCTCTTTTGCCAAGAAACCTCAGTTCCATCTTTTATACCCTCCGAGCTGGACACCGGCGAAATTTATATGGCGGCCATCTTTTCTTCGCCATTTTGAATTTTTTTTCAGCTTTTTGGCAATTGGATGATGTCATGAATGACATTTGGTCGAGCACCCCCCACCTATCTTCAATACCTTGAGCGGACCCTTCACTCGTCTCCGACATCCTCGATCATCAGCTATTTCCAAATTTTTCCTCGATTTTTTTTTTGTTTTCTATACGAAACCATCAGTGAAAAAAAATAATTTCATACAAAATTTTACAGGAGGAGTTTTTGGGGAAAATCTCGAAAATCTCCCCAAATGTGGCAACACTGTTTACATATTTCGATACTGCCGGTTGAGTCACACAATCGATTCATACATGTCGACTTTCCAAAATGTTGCCAACTGCCTCAAAAACGTGATCAAAATTTCGAAAAATTAAAAAAAATACAAAATGGCCGCCAACTCGTTTCACAGAAAGATTTTACACGGTTTCATAATTTTCCTATTAACTACAGGATATACCGCGCCCGATGACGTTTCAATCTTTCCTCTCGCTCGCACCCACGCGAAAGGGGATACCGTGAAAAAGACCGTGTCGAAAATCACTTTTACTTTGATAAATTCCAGTGTTGCCAGTCTCCGGTGACAAAAATACCCAAATGTCATTTGTACGAGCAAAACACGTAATCACTCATACTCGGATTTTGCTAAAAGTGCGTATTTCGATTTTTTACATTTTCGCAAAAATCTTGAAATTTCCCGAAAAATGGGGTAATTTTTCCCCACCAATCTATATCTCAAGTTCATACGTACAATCGCTTCATAGAAGCCGAATCGCTCCGATGTTGCCAACTTTGAGATATTTGAATTTTAAAATTGCGATTTTTTGTACGTCTAACTTAACGGCCGCCATGACAGCCGCCATCTTGAATTTTTAAAAATCACTCCCATTCTGTCAAAATGCAGGATAATCGTGGGCGAAACACGAAAAAATAATTATCCTCGACTACCCCGTCTCGGATCTGTGGCGCCGCGGTTCGGGGTCGAAAAATCAAAATTTTCAAAATGCTGCGGCTCGGCCGCCATCTTGTTTTTCCAATTTTTTCTACATTTTCTATTAACCGTTTACTACTTTCTTCAAAGTTTGCAAAATTCAACGAAATCGGTTGGAAAACAACGGAGGTGCAAAAATCACATCGGCCGCCATCTTGTTTTTCTGAAATGTCATAATTTTTCCCCAGAGGGTTCCCGAATCCAAACACAACTCCCCTACATCATTATATCATTTTCCGTCTCCTTCTAGGAGAACAATTATGTCAATGAGTCAGTCAGTCAGTGAGTGGTAATCGAGCTATATATAGTATAATAACTAGTGTTTTGCTCGGTGCGCGAGCTGCTAAAGCAGCTCTCGTGACGTGGTTAGGTTAACTTTATTATATAAAAACAAATTTATTTATTAAGATACACAATTCACCCCGAAAATCCCATAAAATGACACCCATTTCTATTTTTTGTAGAAAATGTAAGTCCGCCATCTTGCATTTTAAAATAAATGTCGTTATCAAAATCAGCGAAAACGACATCCATATCATTTTTTGTAAAAACGGGACAGTTGAGGTTAATAAAGTAGGGTGCGTGGGTGCGCGGACCACTAAAGTGGTCCGCGAGCATGCAGAGTTTGTTCCACCGAGTAGACCTTCGGACCCTGATCATCTTTTGCCAAGAAACCACTCTTCCATCTTTTATAGCCTCCGAGATAGACACCGACGAAATTTGTACGGCGGCCATCTTGTTTTTCCAAAATTTTCCACTTTTTCTATTAATCGTTTACTAAATTCTTCAAAGATTGCGAGTTTCAACGAAATCGGTTGAAAAACAAAAGAGTTGCAAAAATCACGTCGGCCGCCATCTTGTTTTTCTGAAATATCATAATTTTTCCCTACTCATATCGTGCACCCGAACATATCTCCCGAACATCATTGTATCGTTTATTGTTTCTTTCTAGGAGAATAAAACATAAAATATTCGCCATACAAAATGTATGGAAAAATAAATTCCGCCATTTTGAATTTTTTTTCTATTCATCGAGTAGACCTTCGGATCCTGATCCTCTTTTGCCAAGAAACCACACTTCCATCTTTTATACCCTCCGAGCTGGACACCGGCGAAATTTGTATGGCGGCCATCTTTTCTTTGCCATTTTGAATTTTTTTTCAGCTTTTTGGCAATTGGATGACGTCATGAATGACATTTGGTCGAGCACCCCCCACCTATCTTCAATACCTTGAGCGGACCCTTCACCCGTCTCCGACATCCTCGATCATCAGCTATTTCCAAATTTTTCCTCGATTTTTTTTTTGTTTTTAGTGGGAAAAAAAAATTTCATACAAAATTTTACAGGAGGAGTTTTTGGGGAGAATCTCGAAAATCTCCCCAAATGTGGCTACACTGTTAACATATTTCGATACTGCTGGTTGAGTCACACAATCGATTGATACATGTCGACTTTCCAAAATGTTGCCAACTGCCTCAAAAACGTGATCAAAATTTCGGAAAATTTGAAGAAAATACAAAATGGCCACCAACTTTTTTTGCAGAAGCAAATTAGATAATTTTACAACTTTCCCATTAACTACAGGATATACCGCTCCCGATGACGGTTCAATCTCTCCTCTCGCTTGCACCCACGCGAAACGATCGCCCCTAAAAAAAGACCACGTCGAAAATAACTTTTTTTTTGATAAATTCCAGTGTTGCCAGTCTCCGGCGACGAAAATACACAAATGTCATTTGTACGAGCAAAACACGTAATCGTTCATACTCGGATTTTGCAAAAAGTCCGTATTTCGATTTTTTACATTTTCCCAAAAACCTTGAAATTTCCCGAAAAATGGGGTAATTTTTCCCCACCAATCTATACCTCGAGTCTATACGTACAACCGCTTCATAGAAGCCGAATCGCTCCGATGTTGGCAACTTTGAGATATTTAACTTTTAAAATTGCGATTTTTCGTGTCTCTAACATAATGGCCGCCACGACAGCCGCCATCTTGAATTTTTAAAAACTACTCCCATTCTGTCAAAATTCAGGATAATCGTAGACGAAACCAGAAAAAAATAATTATTATCGATTTCCCGTTTCGGATCTGTGGCGCCGCGGTTCGGGGTCGAAAAATCAAAATTTTGAAAACGCTACGGCTCGGCCGCCATCTTAATTTTCCAATTTTTTCTACTTTTTTTATCAATCATTTACTACTTTCTTCAAAGATTGCAAAATTCAACGAAATCGGTTGGAAAACAACGGAGCTGCAAAAATCACGTCGGCCGCCATCTTGTTTTTCCGAAAAGTCATAATTTTTCCCCAGAGGGTTCCCGAATCCAAACACATCTCCTCTACATCACTATATCATTTTCCTTCTCTTTCTAGGAGAACAATTATGTCAATGAGTCAGTCAGTCAGTGGTAATCGAGCTATATATAGTATAACTAGTGTTTTGCTCGGTGCGCGAGCTGCTAAAGCAGCTCACGTGACGTGGTAAGGTAAACTTTATTATATAAAACCAAATTGATTTATTAAGATACATAATTCACCCCGAAAAACCCCATAAAATGACAGGCATTTCTATTTTTTGTAGAAAATGTAAGTCCGCCATCTTGGATTTGAAAATAAATGTCATTATCAAAATCAGCACCCTGAAAAACCCTGAAAACGATATCCATATTATTTTTTGTAAATTAGGATAATAATTTAGTAGGGTGCGTGGGTGCGCGGACCACTAAAGTGGTCCACGAGCATGCAGAGTTTGTTTCACCGAGTAGACCTTCGGATCCTGATCATCTTTTGCCATCAAACCACTCTTCCATCTTTTATAGCCTCCGAGATAGACACCGACGAAATTTGTACGGCGGCCATCTTGTTTTTCCAAAAAATTCCACTTTTTCTATGAATCGTTTACTACTTTCTTCAAAGATTGCGAGTTTCAACGAAATCGGTTGGAAAACAAAAGAGTTGCAAAAATCACGTCGGTCGCCATCTTGTTTTTCTGAAATGTCATAATTTTTCCCTACTTGCTTCCACCAGCCAAACACATCTGTCCTACATTATCGTATCGTTTTCCGTCTCTTTCTAGGAGAATGAGACATTCAATATTCGCCATACATTTTCTATGGGGAAAAAAAATCCGCCATTTTGAATTTTTTTTCTATTCATCGAGTAGACCTTCGGACCCTGATCATCTCTTGCCCAGAAACCACACTTCCATCTTTTATACCCTCCGAGCTGGACACCGGCGAAATTTGTATGGCGGCCATCTTTTCTTCGCCATTTTGAATTTTTTTTCAGCTTTTTGGCAATTGGATGACGTCATGAATGACATTTGCTCGAGCACCCCCCACCTATCTTCAATACCTTAAGCGGGCCCTCCACCCGTCTCCGAAACCATCAATCATCAGCTGTCTCCATAATTTTGGCTTACTAACTTTTTGTTTTCTATGCGATACCATCAGTGAAAAAAAAATTTTTCATACAAAATTTTACAGGAGTTTCTTAGTTGAAAATCTCGAAAATCTCCGCAAAAGTGGCAACACCGGTTGCATATTTCTATACTGACAGCCGAGATACACAATCGATTCATACATATTGACTTTCCAAAATGTTGCCAACTGCCTCAAAAACGTGATCAAAATTTCGAAAAATGAAAAAAAATACAAAATGGCCGCCAACTCGTTTCACAGAAAAATTTTACACGGTTTCATAATTTTCCTATTAACTACAGGATATACCGCGCCCGATTACGTTTCAATCTTTCGTCTCGCTCGCACCCACTCGAAAGGGGATACCGTGAAAAAGACCGTGTTGAAAATCACTTTTACCTTGATAAATTCCAGTGTTGCCAGTCTCCGGTGACAAAAATACCCAAATGTCATTTGTACGAGCAAAACACGTAATCACTCATACTCGGATTTTGCTTAAAGTGCGTATTTCTATTTTTTACAATTTCCCGAAAATCTTGAAATTTCCCTAAAAGTGGGGTAATTTTTTTCCTCCAATCTATACCCCGAGTCTAAACGTACAATCGCTTCATAGAAGCCGAATCGCTCCGATGTTGCCAACTTTGAGATATTCGAATTTTAAAATTGCGTTTTTTCATACCTCTAACATAACGGCCGCCATGACAGCCGCCATCTTGAATTTTTAAAAATCACTCCCATTCTGTCAAAATACAGGATAATTGTGGGCGAAACACGAAAAAATAATTATCCTCGACTACCCCGTCTCGGATCTGTGGCGCCGCGGTTAGGGGTCGAAAAATGAAAATTTTGAAAACGCTCCAGCTCAACCGCCATTTTGTTTTTCCAATTTTTTCTACTTTTTTTATTAATGTTTAACCAATTTCTTTAAAGATTGCAAAATTCAACGAAATCGGTTGGAAAACAACGGAGCTGCAAAAATCACCTCGGCCGCCATCTTGTTTTTCCGAAATGTCATAATTTTTCCCCAGAGGGTTCCCGAAACCGAACACAACTCCCCCACATCATTATATCATTTTCCGTCTCCTTCTAGGAGAACAATTATGTCAATGAGTGAGTGAGTCAGTGAGTGGTAATCGAGCTATATATAGTATAACTAGTGTTTTGCTCGGTGCGCGAGCTGCTAAAGCAGCTCTCGTGACGTGGTTAGGTTAACTTTATTATATAAAAACAAATTTATTTATTAAGATACACAATTCACCCCGAAAATCCCATAAAATGACACCCATTTCTATTTTTTGTAGAAAATGTAAGTCCGCCATCTTGCATTTTAAAATAAATGTCGTTATCAAAATCAGCGAAAACGACATCCATATCATTTTTTGTAAAAACGGGACAGTTGAGGTTAATAAAGTAGGGTGCGTGGGTGCGCGGACCACTAAAGTGGTCCGCGAGCATGCAGAGTTTGTTCCACCGAGTAGACCTTCGGACCCTGATCATCTTTTGCCAAGAAACCACTCTTCCATCTTTTATAGCCTCCGAGATAGACACCGACGAAATTTGTACGGCGGCCATCTTGTTTTTCCAAAATTTTCCACTTTTTCTATTAATCGTTTACTAAATTCTTCAAAGATTGCGAGTTTCAACGAAATCGGTTGAAAAACAAAAGAGTTGCAAAAATCACGTCGGCCGCCATCTTGTTTTTCTGAAATATCATAATTTTTCCCTACTCATATCGTGCACCCGAACATATCTCCCGAACATCATTGTATCGTTTATTGTTTCTTTCTAGGAGAATAAAACATAAAATATTCGCCATACAAAATGTATGGAAAAATAAATTCCGCCATTTTGAATTTTTTTTCTATTCATCGAGTAGACCTTCGGATCCTGATCCTCTTTTGCCAAGAAACCACACTTCCATCTTTTATACCCTCCGAGCTGGACACCGGCGAAATTTGTATGGCGGCCATCTTTTCTTTGCCATTTTGAATTTTTTTTCAGCTTTTTGGCAATTGGATGACGTCATGAATGACATTTGGTCGAGCACCCCCCACCTATCTTCAATACCTTGAGCGGACCCTTCACCCGTCTCCGACATCCTCGATCATCAGCTATTTCCAAATTTTTCCTCGATTTTTTTTTTGTTTTTAGTGGGAAAAAAAAATTTCATACAAAATTTTACAGGAGGAGTTTTTGGGGAGAATCTCGAAAATCTCCCCAAATGTGGCTACACTGTTAACATATTTCGATACTGCTGGTTGAGTCACACAATCGATTGATACATGTCGACTTTCCAAAATGTTGCCAACTGCCTCAAAAACGTGATCAAAATTTCGGAAAATTTGAAGAAAATACAAAATGGCCACCAACTTTTTTTGCAGAAGCAAATTAGATAATTTTACAACTTTCCCATTAACTACAGGATATACCGCTCCCGATGACGGTTCAATCTCTCCTCTCGCTTGCACCCACGCGAAACGATCGCCCCTAAAAAAAGACCACGTCGAAAATAACTTTTTTTTTGATAAATTCCAGTGTTGCCAGTCTCCGGCGACGAAAATACACAAATGTCATTTGTACGAGCAAAACACGTAATCGTTCATACTCGGATTTTGCAAAAAGTCCGTATTTCGATTTTTTACATTTTCCCAAAAACCTTGAAATTTCCCGAAAAATGGGGTAATTTTTCCCCACCAATCTATACCTCGAGTCTATACGTACAACCGCTTCATAGAAGCCGAATCGCTCCGATGTTGGCAACTTTGAGATATTTAACTTTTAAAATTGCGATTTTTCGTGTCTCTAACATAATGGCCGCCACGACAGCCGCCATCTTGAATTTTTAAAAACTACTCCCGTTCTGTCAAAATTCAGGATAATCGTAGACGAAACCAGAAAAAAATAATTATTATCGATTTCCCGTTTCGGATCTGTGGCGCCGCGGTTCGGGGTCGAAAAATCAAAATTTTGAAAACGCTACGGCTCGGCCGCCATCTTAATTTTCCAATTTTTTCTACTTTTTTTATCAATCATTTACTACTTTCTTCAAAGATTGCAAAATTCAACGAAATCGGTTGGAAAACAACGGAGCTGCAAAAATCACGTCGGCCGCCATCTTGTTTTTCCGAAAAGTCATAATTTTTCCCCAGAGGGTTCCCGAATCCAAACACATCTCCTCTACATCACTATATCATTTTCCTTCTCTTTCTAGGAGAACAATTATGTCAATGAGTCAGTCAGTCAGTGGTAATCGAGCTATATATAGTATAACTAGTTTTTGCTCGGTGCGCGAGCTGCTAAAGCAGCTCACGTGACGTGGTAAGGTTAACTTTATTATATAAAACCAAATTGATTTATTAAGATACATAATTCACCCCGAAAAACCCCATAAAATGACAGGCATTTCTATTTTTTGTAGAAAATGTAAGTCCGCCATCTTGGATTTGAAAATAAATGTCATTATCAAAATCAGCACCCTGGAAAACCCTGAAAATGACATCCATATTATTTTTTGTAGATTAGGATAATAGTTTAGTAGGGTGCGTGGGTGCGCGGACCACTAAAGTGGTCCGCGAGCATGCAGGATTTGTTCCACCGAGTAGACCTTCGGACCCTGATCATCTTTTGACAAGAAACCACTCTTCCATCTATTATAGCCTCCGAGATAGACACCGACGAAATTTGTACGGCGGCCATCTTGTTTTTTCAAAATTTTCCACTTTTTCTATTAATCGTTTACTACATTCTTCAAAGATTGCGAGTTTCAACGAAATCGGTTGAAAAACAAAAGAGTTGCAAAAATCATATAGGCCGCCATCTTGTTTTTCTGAAATGTCATAATTTTCCCCTACTCGCCTCCCCCACCCAAATACATCTCCCATACATCAATGTATCGTTTTTTGTCTCTTTATAGGAGAATGAGACATTCAATATTCGCCATACAAAATGTATGGAAAAATAAATTCCGCCATTTT
This sequence comes from Maniola jurtina, assembly GCF_905333055.1. Taxonomy (NCBI): domain Eukaryota; kingdom Metazoa; phylum Arthropoda; class Insecta; order Lepidoptera; family Nymphalidae; genus Maniola; species Maniola jurtina. Next base: position 12,865,615 of record NC_060032.1, read on the forward strand.
GAATTTTTTTTCTATTCATCGAGTAGACCTTCGGATCCTGATCACCTTTTGCCAAGAAACCACACTTTCATCTTTTATACCCTCCGAGCTGGACACCGGCGAAATTAGTATGGCGGCCATCTTTTCTTCGCCAATTTGAATTTTTTTTTAGCTTTTTGGCAATTGGATGACGTCATGAATGACATTTGCTCGAGCACCCCCCACCTATCTTCAATACCTTAAGCGGGCCCTCCACCCGTCTGCGAAACCCTCAATCATCAGCTCTCTCCATAATTTTGGCTTACTAACTTTTTGTTTTCTATACGACACCATCAGTGAAAAAAAAAATTTTCATACAAAATTTTACAGGAGTTTCTTAGTTGAAAATCTCGAAAATCTCCCCAAAAGTGGCAACACCGGTTGCATATCTCCATACTGCCAGCCGAGATACACAATCGATTCATACATATTGACTTTCCAAAATGTTGCCAACTGCCTCAAAAACGTGATCAAAATTTCGAAAAGTTAAAAAAAATACAAAATGGCCGCCAACTTGTTTCACAGAAAGATTTTACACGGTTTCATATTTTTCCTATTAACTACAGGATATACCACTCCCGATGACGTTTCAATCTTTCCTCTCGCTCGCACCCACGCGAAAGGGGATACCGTGAAAAAGACCGTGTCGAAAATCACTTTTACTTTGATAAATTCCAGTGTTGCCAGTCTCCGGTGACAAAAATACCCAAATGTCATTTGTACGAGCAAAACACGTAATCGCTCATACTTGAATTTTGCTAAAAGTGCGTATTTTGATTTTTTACAATTTCCCGAAAATCTTGAAATTTCCCCAAAAAATGGGGTAATTTTTTTACTCCAATCTATACCTCGAGCCTATACGTACAATCGCTTGATAGAAGCCAAATCGCTCCGATGTTGCCAACTTTGAGATATTTAACTTTTAAAATTGCGTTTTTTCGTACCTCGAACAAAACGGCCGCCATGTCAGCCGCCATCTTGAATTTTTAAAAACCACTTCCGTTCTGTCAAAATACAGGATAATCGTGGGCGAAACCAAAAAAAATAATTATCCTCGATTACCCCGTCTCGGATCTGTGGCTCCGCGGTTCGGGGTCGAAAAATCAAAAATTTTAAAACACTACGGCTCGGCCGCCATCTTGTTTTTCCAATTTTTTCCACATTTTCTGTTAACCGTTTACTACATTCTTCAATAGTTGCGAGTTTGAACGGAGTCCCTTAAAAAACAAAGGAGCTGCAAAAATCACGTCGGCCGCCATCTTGTTTTTCCGAAATGTCATAATTTTTCCCCAGAAGGTTCCCGAAACCGAACACAACTCCCCGACATCACTATATCATTTTCCGTCTCTTTCTAGGAGAACAATTATGTCAATGAGTGAGTGAGTGGTAATCGAGCTATATATAGTATAATATTATGCCCGGCGATTTTGAAAATGAGCGGTAATTAATTGACAACTTTACTAATGTAATTGTACTTATAAGAGTCTTTACATTAAGAGCGGTCTCTCCGTCACTCGCTCCATACAAAAGTAGTTCCGATTTCATTTGAATATTAAGCAACCAAAGTCCATGAAAATAGGGTACTTCCTGTTGACCTAGAATCATGAAATTTGGCAGGTAGGTAGGTCTTATAGTACAAATATAGGAATAAATCTGAAAATCGCGAATTTGTGGTTATATCATGTAAAAAAAATGTGTTTCAATTTTCAAAGTAAGATACCAAGTGGGGTATCATATGAAAGGGCTTTACCTGTACATTTTAAAAAACAAATTTTTATTTATTTTTATGCATAATAGTTATTGATTTATCGTGCAAAATGCTGGAAAAAATACCAGAGTACGGAACCTTCAGCGCGCGAGTCTGACTCGCACTTGGCCGGTTTTTCCACGTACATGCAAACTGTGGAATCAACTCCCAACGGCGGTGTTCCCACTAGATTACAACATGGGGTTATTCAAGGGAGTCTTTACAGGTGTATCCACGCTTCCTTACAACTACTTTTTTAGGGTTCCGTACCTCAAAAGGAAAAACGGAACCCTTATAGGATCACTTTGTTGTCTGTCTGTCTGTCAAGAAACGTATAGGGTACTTCCCGTTGACCTAGAATCATGAAATTTGGTAGGTAGGTAGGTCTTATTAGCACAAGTACATGAATAAATCTGAAAACCGCGAATTTGTGGTTACATCATTAAAAAAAATTAAAATGTTTTCAATTTTCAAAATAAGATACTTTACTAGTGTAGTTGGGTGTATCATATTAAAGGGCTTTACCTTTACTTGTACAAATGTATCCTAAAACAGATTTTTATTTATTTTCATGTATAATAATAATAATAATAGTTTTTGATTTATCGTTCAAAATCTTTGAAAAAATACCTGAGTACGGAACCCTCAGTGCGCGAGTCTGATTCGCACTTGGCAGGTTTTTTTTAACATAGTTAGCATCTTTTTCCGCTATGCAACAAGTGAAGGTGCTGTGATATTCGCGTGACTCGCACATATTACAGACAGATTTCTAGGCGCGAAGAAACTAACAGAAATCTGTATACGATACGTGTAATTAGGTAATTACTTGCTGCTAAACTGTCAAGTGGTTAGATTGGATTATGTGTCGTGAAACTTTGTGATATGACAAAAATTATATTTAACTTATTTATTTATGATTTGAGACTTTCACCTTCTGAGTAATAGGTTACCTCCTTACTTTGATAAGTAGGTATACCTACTTTTTTGTTTTTTCTTGTATTGAATTTTACCTTTTTTTTGTAGAAAACAGGTGTACCTACCTACATACCTAAATTAGGTACTTATAGCTGACATTCTGTTGTCTTTATGTAATTTTTAAAAATAACATAATATTTACTACATAGTGATAATACCGTTTGAGCCTCAATTGCTAGAATATACATATACTGGCGCCTGTGCTATCTCTAACGGTCAGGGTGGCAGTTTTTTTACCGAAATATCTATAACTTTGTATGAGCGTCGTATTCACTTGTAACATTTCGTTTTGGTACTCTATTCTATTCAAGATTTCGTTGTGCGTCTAGGTATACAGTATAGGTGACAATACAGTTTGATAATTATACAGGTTGTTTGGTAATTAGTATATATAATGACGACACGTACGCATGCTACTTTGATCTGATAAATACAATGCTGAAGTAAAATGACCAAATAAAATTATAAAAAAATCCCAACATTTTTTTTATGTCCATGTTTTCATGGCCCTAACGTGCCCTAACTCACTGAGATCGTTGGCCTTAGCCTATCTAAAGATGGCCAACGATCTAAGTGAGTTAGGGCACGTTAGGGTCATGAAAACTTTGACATACTTTTTTTTAAAATTTTGTATGGAAATTTTAAAATTTTATTTCGTCATTATACTTCAGCATTGTATTTATCAGATCAAAGTAGCATGGGTACGTGTCGTCTATATAATATACTAATTACCAAACACCCGGTATAAATATCAGTTGTAAGTACACAATTATTATAGCGCCTATATTGTGCGCCTATGGTTACAGTCGCAATTTTTTACGGATATATCCGAACTGTATGATCGCTAAGCGGTGGTTATTATAAGTTTATTTATATGAACATCGTATTAACTCGTAAGATTCCATTATGTAACACTATTCAAGTTCCGAGGCGCATCGAATTCGGTAATCTTCTTGATGACAGGTTGTTCGTATAAATACCTACTTGCTACTTCTATTAACAGTTATTACTGTTGGTTATACAATATAAAGTAACAGAATCATACGTGATTTGGTTATTTACCTAAGTAGTTCTACTTTTAAAGATGTCATGATTTTATAGTAATTATTACTGTTGGTTATACAATAATAAGTAACAGAATCATACGTGATTTGTATATTTACCTAAGTAGTTCTACTTTTAAAGATGTCATGATTTTATAGTAATTATTACTGTTTGGTTATACAATAATAAGTAACAGAATCATACGTGATTTGGTTATTTACCTAAGTAGTTCTACTTTTAAAGATGTCATGATTTTATAGTAGTTATTACTGTTTGGTTATACAATAATAAGTAACAGAATCATACGTGATTTGGTTATTTACCTAAGTAGTTCTACTTTTAAAGATGTCATGATTTTATAATAGTTATTACTGTTTGGTTATACAATAATAAGTAACAGAATCATACGTGATTTGGTTATTTACCTAAGTACTTAGTTCTACTTTTAAAGTAGTCATGATTTTACAGTAGACCGTTTCAACGATGTTTCACCTTCAACGAATAAATCAACACAGATATTAGTTTCTAAAATATGTCTGCAAAATTTCATCGACTTTGGTTGCTTAATATTCAAATGAAATTGGAACTACAATTGTATGGAGTAAGTGACGGAGAGAGCCCTGTTAATGAAAATTAAAAATTTATAACACCCCCGACAAGTGAAGGTTACAGTAACTAGAAAAGAGCTGATAACTTACAAACGGCTGGACCGATTTTCATAGATTATAGCTAAGAATACTCTCGATCAAGCCACCTTTCGAACAAAAAAAATAATTAAATCGGTTAATTAGTTTAGGAGCTACGATGCCACAGACAGATACACAGATACATAGATACATACGTCAAACTTACAACACCCCTCTTTTTGGGTCGGGGGTTAACAAAATACCTACTATTGATTCAAGCTTTGACATTTATAATATCAGATATTTTTGTTTACGGCCGAAGTCGTGTGCATCTTCATCAAAAAGATATTAATCGAACAAGTTTTATAGGACAGACACACACAGATAATGTTTTTGTAACGTCGCGTCGGGACTAAAAATAGCATCTCAAAATGGTCTCAATGTATTTATTTCAGACAGCTTTATTGAGATTTTATCTCAGCCAGCCTCGGCTCGTCTCAAATATCTTGGTGGGCATTGAGCTGTAAACCATAGAGATGTAGATCTCATTATACCTATGCCTATAGTAATTGTAATGCCTATGTCAAACGAAGAAAAAGACCCTCACGTAATCCATCCTAATCCTATACCTACTAATATTATAAATGTAAAAATGTGTATGTCTGTCTGTTAGCTTTTTACGGCCCATCCGTTTAACTAACTTGGACCAAAAAATAAGAAAGTGTGTTTGTTGGTTTGTCCTTAAATTCCGCCGCAACGAATCGACGTCATTTTTTGTACATATGGAGTAAAAGACAAGGAGACTGGAGAGTGGCATAGGCTACTTTTATCCCGAAAAGTCAAAGAGTTCCCATGGGATTTTCTGGGATTCCCATGGGAATCCCTGCGGACAAAGTCGCGAGCATCAGCTGGAGATAAGTAATAATGTATGTAACAATAAGAGGACATGTTACATACGAATCAAAGACTTAAAATTAGGATACCTCCTTGGTTCACATCTGTAGAGCGTTGTCTCTTCTACTCTCATGCGTTTTTATATTCTGTCTTACTCATCATCGGGCACGAATTGTAATCGCCATGTAACATGTCTATGGTACCTAATAAAATACATAATATGATATTGGTTGAGACTCTAGTTTTCGGCATATCTCTCATCTTACGGTCGGATGCAAACAAAAACAAACCACATCTCATTCAGATTCGGATATTGGGTTTGAGGCCGGACTGATTGGTAAGTACTAGGTAGGTATAATATTAATTTTTCAGATGGGTGATTCCATGAAAAATAAGTAGGTTAGTAAGTAACTTGATGTTGTCACTGAATAAATATACCCTACTTTTGAAATAGGTCAGTAAGGGTTAGGAGGGCCTGAAGGTTGAGTCCGTCCCGAACTTAAGGAGTCTAAAAAAAGAATTCTTCTTTAACCTTATAGAGAGAGAGCCAGCACGTACCAGACCTTCGTTATTTTATGAAAGCTGAAAGTTTATTTGCTCATCGTTCCTAACATTGGAAGAGACGATCAGCGACTATAAAGTTTGGATCATGGTGGCTTTGGCAGATAACAGGTAAGAAAGGTATATAAAATTCTTCGTCAAAGAATAAAGTCTAGTTTTTTTTTTCATTTCTTCGGAATAGTATAAAAATCCCATCACGCATAGCCAGATACTTAGTATCATGGCAACCCCCTATCAGACACTAAAGGCATAGTTCAAGGGTGTTTCGCAAGGGGTTGCCACGCTACGGCTAAGTGTCTGGCAATGCATGACGTGATTTCCAATAGGTACCATTTCGAAGAAAATATTTAAAAAATCTGCCAAAGCCACCATGATTCAAAATTCATAGTCGCTGATCGTTCAACCCTGTGTTGGGGACAATGCACATAGAAAATTTCTGCTTTTATAAAATAATGAAGGTCTGGTCCTCACAGGCTTTTTCTCTATATGATAAGTATGTCAAGACTTTAGCACCGGTTCGGAAAGAAGATTCTACTGAAAAGAGCTTAGGTATGTTTGAAAACATACGTAATATTTTTTGGAAATGGGTGAGAATTAGATCTTCCCACTTCTCTGACCGTTGAGCTTTTGCGGATTTTATGATCCAATGTAAGAGTAAGTTTATGTCGGCAAAGCGCCAATGATCTCAAATGTAAATTATCCCCCAAAGTTCCTGATAAGCGGGCCTTTGTGTCTTTGCTTTGCGTTCCTATCGACCCCTGATAACGGGCCTTGAGTGTCCTCACAAGACTCCCAATGACCTCTTTTCTTAATAACGCTTATGACTATGACAAATACATTATGTGCGCGAGGCATGTCCTTTATCCTAATTTAGAGCTGTTTATAATGCATGCGTGCAAATTTACATATAACTGTTAGTCAATTTACTTACGCGCATCGAATTCCATTTATTTAGAGGTTGATCGTGTTAGCGATACTTGACGGTTGGACGATTGTGTTGGATTTAACGAGCCTTGCTTGGCGGTAAGTACCTACAACAAATACTTATAACACAACAGGATGCCCGCGACTTCGTCCGCGTAGATTTAGGTTTTTAAAGATCCCGAGGGAACTGAGGGACGCAAGCTTCCTCAGTACCTTTCATACAAATCGGTTAAGCGGATGGGTTTTTAGTAGACTTGCAACGAATAGTATATTCGGCAGTATACCGAATACCGAATATTCGGCGAGGCCCCTGACCGAATAGCCGAATATTAGGCAAAAGTATTCGGCTGGATTTTAGCGCCAAAAACTTGTACAGACGTGATTGTTTCGCGCTCCTTTGTTTTGTTCTAATGTAGGTACTCATCGCTCGCGCGCCCGCTGTTGCTCTTATTACCACAATAATTCAAATACATAGAATCCTCCATTTTTCCAATTCAGAAGATGATTATGTAAGTGTGTTATGCACCGATGACTACTTAAATGATTATAACAGAAATGAAAATATGAATATATACGTAATCAATCGATTTTAATTTTTCATTTTACCAATTATTTCTCTATGAAATATATATATATATTATTTAAGTATTCGGTATTCGGCCGAATAATATGTAGATATTCGGTATTCGGCTGAATATAATAAAAGCAGCCGAATAGGCCGAATACCGAATAGTAACCGAATATTCGTTGCAAGTCTAGTTTTTAGGAATCCCGTGGGAACTCTTTGATTTTCCGGGAATATTGATTTTCTTATGTCCGTCCGGGATATAAGCTACCCTGTACCAAATTTCGTCAGAATTGGTTAAATAGTTGGGCCTTGAAAAGGTAGCAGACAGACAGACAGACAGACAGCCAAACAGACAGACAGACAGACACACTTTCGCATTTATAATATTAAGTATGGATTGATTTACAGACACAAAATCTATGGTAAATAAAAAAGTACTCGTAAGCACAGCTTTTGTATTCTTACATCGTTTATCTAACAAAAGATATACATGAAACTAAAGATTCTACCTATTATATATATATAGTAGTATATACCTACTATAGTAGTATAACATAAGCCTATCTTTGCTATTGCGCAGTCAGGTGATGTAACTGATTCTATTATTTTGTGGGTCACCCCTTTTTAACCCCCGACCCAAAAAGAGGGGTGTTATAATTTTGACGTGTGTATCTGTGTATCTGTCTGTGGCATCGTAGCGCCTAAACGAATGAACCGATTTTAATTTAGTTTTTTTTGTTTGAAAGGTGGCTTGATCGGGAGTGTTCTTAGCTATAATCCAAGAAAATCGTTTCAGCTGTTTAAAAGTTATCAGCTTTTTTCTAGTTTTCTTGTAATTAATATTTCCGGATCAATTAATATAATGGAAGGGCAAAGGGATGGCTTTCACTTCGTTCGATTCGCAAAGTGGCCGTGCTTAAAGTAAACAGAGGAAAATTTGAGTTTCAAACAACTGGGATAGCTTGTATAGCGTTAATTATGCGTACAGACGACCTTTAACTTGAGACGAGAATGATAAAGGATAAAAGGTCTTTTACCGTAAAATCGTAAAATTCGAATTTAATAGGTAGTTAGGAGCTAAAAAAATAGATATCATCTTCTTGCTGTCCATTTGATTTTGGTTATTATTGCTTTTGTAGGTATACTAAAAGGTATAAGGAGTGTAAGGCTATTTATTGAGCGACTGAAGATAATTTAAAAAGAGACAGATTTATGTAAGGGAGTCTTGTTTAAACTCTAAGCGAAGTTGAACAAAGTCAAAGTATACCTATCCTTTAACTATAAGTCTTTAACTAAATAGTACTTTTTGTGCGTAGTGTGGCATGTTCTTACGGCAGCATCCCGTTCTAATACAACCGATTCCGTGCATAGTGATGGACGTGATTCAATACTACAGCGTTCTGAATATACGAGCGTCCTATTTGCTGGATCCAGTAAAAAAACCGATCCGGTCGAATTTTACTGTTCAGTTTTGGCACTACAAAAAGCAGGATCCAGTCTCACGGTCTACGGACATAAGTCATATTTTAAATATTTATTAAGTGTCTTGCATACGGTTTTAGCGTTTTTTCCCGTGAAAAACTCAGGGTTGCGGGAACCAATAAAAAGCCGTTCCTGGAAAACTGGAAAAGGCCCATAGGAACAGGCTCGTAGTAAGCATTATATGTATATTCTGTATCTCCTGTGAAAAATAAAAAGTATAGACCTAATCTACCTAACATAAGTATAACTTATTCGCATAAATGTGCTCGTTTTTTCTTCAAAGCTCCTATTTATAAACAAACATGACTCGATTCATTTAGCAAAATATACTCGACTCCGCTCATACATACAAATTAAAGTCCTTATGTTATAGTAAATTAGCATAAGGACAAACGCGGACGACTGCTTTTTACCCGAAACCGATTTTTTATTTTTGAGATAGGCTGTCTTTACAGGGAAAATTGTGATTTTATGTTGATTCAAGACTGCTGTGTAGGTATGTTAGCGCATCTTATTATGTTATGGTCACTTGTAATCGGGGAGGGTTGTTCATAATAAATTATTAAGATTGTCCTCGGCAATCAATAACGACAACAGATTATGTCAATGGTTAGAATGATTTAAGCCACGTTTGCGCACCAGACCGATAATAATGTCAGTCCTGTCTCACTGTTATAAGTAGTTTCCACTACAATAACATTATGAAGAGAAATGATTTGTTGCTTTGTTTTTAACCTACTTACTCTAAAGCTATTGTACTGATATTAATCATTTTTTCACAGTAAGAAAACTACTTTACCCAGTAGTAAAATAGGCTATATTATATTTCACCCGGATGGGTCTCCTAGACATAGAGAAGTCCAGGCATGCTTTTATCGCTACTAAATCATCCTGAAAAATCAAATCAGACAGCGGCACCACTGATAGAATCAACAAGTGTAAATTAAAAATTTATAACACCCCCGACAAGTGAAGGTTACAGTAAGAACTAGAAAAGAGCTGATAACTTTCAAACGGCTGAACCGATTTTCTTGGATTATAGCTAAGAACACTCTCGATCACGCCACCTTTCAAACAAATAAAATTAAATTAAAATTGGTTCATTAGTTTAGGAGCTACGATGCCACAGACAGATACACAGATACACACGTCAAACTTATAACACCCCTCTTTTTGGGTCGGGGGTTAAAAAATAGGTGACCGATTTATCGTTTGTTGGGTCTCGGTTGAATAACCGTAAATAAAATCAAATGCATGGGCTGGCATTTCGGATCGATGCCGATTGCCGTGTTATATTTCACCTGCCATTATCGGTTGTCTGCGATAGGGAATAAATACTCGAGCCCTATTGAATGTAACTAGTTGGACTGAAAGGTCAGGCGTAATAATATTCTGTGAATTCCTTGCTCTAGTGATCGCTGATCAGGTTCACAACTAGATCATAAGGATCTCGGATTCTGATAATATTAACTTAGCTTGCTAAGCACAAGAAGCAAAAAAATTTCCATAATTAATCTACTTGAAAAAGAAGATAACGATGGTGCGGCTGGCGTTTTGGGTGCTTAATTTTAATTAAAAATATCTAGATTCTAGGCAAACCGATTACCTCCGTAACAAATTTTTTAGTTAATATCGCATACAATTATCATTGGTCTGTTTGATTAAAAGGTAGGTACCTAATAATTCACTAAAAACTAATTAAGAAGACTACACGTCTAATACTAATTAAAAATAAATCCAGCCTATTCAAATAAATTAACATTTTGCGCTGTTAGGTATGCGAACCCGTACCAACTAGCTAATTAATATGAATGAATCATTTTTAGTGCAATCTCATTGTATAATAGGCGATTATTACACGTTATTATGTAAATATGTATACCTAGTTATACGAATACATCTTCGGACATTACACTCGGAATACTAACTTTCACTATCCATGTGCTCACGATCTGTGACATAATTTTTTTTCACATATTTTTAACGTTCTACCTTCCGAGCTCCGAACCTTTGTAGCTTACATGAAACTTAAAATTACAATCGATGATATAAGACTATAATGTAGTCCTTAATTTGTAACGATTTTTCTGGTATCGGTTTTATAAACTATATTTAACTAAATAACAAAATATTTGACAAAACAAAAAATATTTCGCGGAAAATATAGAAAACGGTCGAGCTTGTTTTAGTTCTGCTAGTTTTTTAAAGCTTTAGGTATTTCTGATGAGAGTAACACCAGTAAACGATAGTGATAATAATTAAAATAATATTCAAATTCAAGATGTATCTACAAATTACAAAAGCTTTCATAGACCTATGCCTATGGTTATTATTTTTAAGGGTGTTCCCCCTTAATTCAATATTTATTTTCCATCTCTAAGTAAATGTATTAAAAAACACCTATATCTAAGCTTTAAGTTAATGTATAATATTAAAAGACGCTTTAAAAAAAACCGCTTATGCCAAAATAGAAAAAAAAAATAACTCACGTATGAAAATTGTGGAAGTGGCGACACGCACTCGAAAAAAAGTAAACGGGAAAAATGGAAACACGTTTGTAAATGGAAGCGGCTGGTTCGGTATACCAAGTATGACTGAGTCGTCTCAGGCGCAGGTGAATGTGAACGTCACTTACCACTCTTGTTTCACTTCGGTTACCCGACTAGACAGAATAGACTAGTAATTATTAACACTCGCGAATTAATTAGCTACCTCTTAAAATCAGTAGGTGTATACTTCCATTAAGCACTTCTTGGCGGTTATTCTCTATCTTATTAGTATAAAACTCAGTATCGATTGAGAGATCGTCGCTGTCAAATCTTGAGTTTTGTATGGAGATTTGTTTGACGACTTCCCTGGCGAAGTGGTTGACATTACAGGTAAATTGGGTAAATTATAATTTCTAGTTTGAATCAGTTCTGATATGATGGGAAGCTTTGATTGAGGCTAGTAACTACGTGATATCGATAATGCCGTACCGCTAACCAATTTATTATTTAAATCACGTAGAAACCGTATGGGTTTAGCAAACTGTCGCACGCGTTCTAGAATAGCGCCAGGTTATTGTACATACTTGTATTTCATTAAGTGTATTGTCATTCATCAGATGAGATCGCAATCGAGCGCTCATTCGTCGTTGAATGTATCTGATTCGCTGAGAGTGTTTTATTATTGGCTAAAATACACAGATGTAGCAAGACTACCATAAATTACAACACAATTTGCTAACTGTCCACACTTCCTAAAATCTAAACTAAACTAAATTGACAGATCTAACACTAAAGTTCTATGCTTCTCGCAGGGGGCACTAAAAAGATAGCAGTACATTTAAACCTGTTATTTTAGTTTAGAGAGTGTGTTCATCATAATTAGCCACAATAGTACTAATTCGCTAATATTACGAATTCGGTGATAGGTTTTTAAGCATTGTTAAAAATTGTCACGTAAAACTACAGAATAGTCCCCTGGTTTCGCCAAGCAATGCAATCTACCTTGTGATAAACGCTCTTCACTATTATCGAATGCGAATCGGCAAGCTGTCTTTTTAAATCGATAGGAGTATCAATACTTGTTTGTGCCTTGAATCATTGAACTTAGTGGTGTATACCAGGAGCCGGTGGAGATATAGATTGAAGTATGACTTTAGAAAAACCCCTATTTTCTCCAAGTAACCATAAAGCTATTTTGTACAAAAAAACATTTGAAATTTTTATATTTTTATGCTCTTTAAAGTAAAAACCCCCGATGCTACTTACGATTGAAACCGAGGTTACTTGCCATCAAACAAAAAGTTACTACATATCATTATCATCATCATCTCAACCCATCATTTGCCCGGCCCACTACTCAGGTGCTCAAGACTCTCACGGCCGTATTCACAAGCACAGTAAGCTCGAAGGCATAGTGTAGGTTCCACCAATCAGATCATTGTAAATTGACGTAATCAATAAAAAGTCATCTGTTTGGTGGAACGGACACTGTGCGTTCGAGCGCACTATGAGACCTCATAGTAAAGTTTGTGAATACGGGTTTCAGAATACGAAGGGCTCAGGTCATAGTCCTCCGCGCTGTACAAGTGCGATTGGCAAACTTCACTCGCCATTGAAAACACTATGGAGAACTCTCAGACATACCTACATATTTTCTTTTAAAGACTATTAGCCATGTTAATCATGACTTACATTCCTCTTTCCCTTAAGCGGAAAGCTTGTGCTAGGAGTGGGTACGACAATAGTGCAACGGGTGGGGTTTGAACCACCGACCTTTTGGATTTCAGTCTGCTCCTATAACCGTTGAGCTTGCATGATTAGCATGGCTAATATTCCTTAAAAAAAAACATGTAAAAATCTTACCACCTGCTCTCATACTATTGTACCAATTTGAGGTTGATTGTTATGCCTCTCAGGCCACGGTCTCATTTTTATTCACAACCCTCGCTTTGGAACATCTTCGTCTATAAATAGATCGTTCCACTTTATTTTTTCCATTGTCATTCGAGTAACCGGAAAATGTACAATGAAAAGTGACGTTTTCCGGTAAATAGTTATTTCACTACAAAAAGTAACGGTAGAGCTTTTGTTTTATGAAGTAGCAGCAATGCTTTTATCACAAGTGTAAATCAAAAATTTATAACACCCCCGACAAGTGAAGGTTACAGTACCTAACTAAAAAAGAGCCGATAACTTTCAAACGGCTGAACCAATTTTCTTGGATTATAGCTTAGAACACTCTCGATCAAGCCACCTTTCAAACAAAAAAAAAAACTAAATTAAAATCGGTTCATTAGTTTAGGAGCTACGATGCCCCAGACAGATACACAGATACACACGTCAAACTTATAACACCCCTCTTTTTGGGTCGGGGGTTAAAAATGAGACTTTTATCGAAGAACATCTCTCTCAATCAGTGTCCCATGTTTGATTCCCAAAGTATTAAAAAAAAAATAGCGAGCAAACGAGCAGGTGGGTAACCCACCTGATGATTGCCGCCGTCCATTAAAATTTTGTTGATCCGCCCCTTGAATAACCCCATGTTGTAATCTAGTGGGAACATCCTCGATGAATGTTGGTTCCACACTGTATCGCCTTATACCTATCGATTTTAGGACTTATACAAAGTCTAGACAAATAATAAGTAGGCGTATTAATAGTTTATTCACTCTAAAAATAATTCAATTCTTGAATAGAGTTAATTATTTCCTCGTTATTTATAAGCATAAAAAACTGGTATTTTAGCTAATATTTGAATGCATAATAATTATTGAGACGCAATAGATTGTTGTCTGTATAGCGGAAAATTAGTTCACAACTTTTTTGTTTGCCACTGAATATATTAGAACCCGAATAATAGTTTTAGGAATTATTCGAATTATTCATGCTCGATAATTTCAACCACAGAACACTTACGAGTGGCGCTTCCATCAATGATTTCAACATTGAAAAATCAAAACTCAAAAGCTTACATATGTACTTTATAGGCAAGAGTTTATTTACTAAGTAGAAAAATCAAATTGCCATTCCTGCTTCCGTTTTCCCCATACCATGCAGGGTGAATGAACCTCTTGTCCATGTTCCAGGGATATCTACTCATGTGCATGTACATATTAATATAGATTGCATCAACTTTGCCCAAAATGTGTGAGGAACTCAAACCTTTTTTGGACTTTTTTGAATGAAATCCATCCATCCATACTATCCATCCATACTATATTATAAATGCGAAAGTGTGTCTGTCTGTCTGCTACGTTTTCACGGCCCAACCTCTAAACCGATTTTAATGAAAGGTAAAGACTTGGGGGTAGGTACATCCCGGGGAAGGACATAGGCTACTTTTACCCCGGAAAATTCGAAGAGTTCCTACAGGATTTAAAAAAACGAAATCCACGCCAGTATCCTCTAGTCTATTAATATTTTTTAAAGTTAATATTCTAGTTTCCTCCAATGTTGGAAATGATGAATCGAATCGCATCGCATGAGTTTTGGTGGAATTTCGACTAGGTATGTCGGGGTACAGACCTTTGAGATGCCTCGTGGTCCATTAGCGAGGGAGGAATCACGTCGAATAGCACACGTTCCTACGAAGCCTAAATCTATAATGAACTAGCTGACGCCCGCGACTTCGTCCGCGTGGATTTAGGTTTTTCGAAATCCCGTGGGAACTCTTTGGTTTTCCGGGATAAAAAGTAGCCTATGTGCTAATCCAGGATATTATCTATCTCCATTCCGAATTTCAGCCAAATCCGTCCAGTAGTTTTTGCGTGAAGGAGTAACAAACATACACACACACACACACACACACACACATACAAACTTTCGCCTTTATAATATTAGTGTGAAGTGTGATAGATAGGTTATAGGTATAAAACAGCTTAATGGACATTGCTCTAACTTACAACCTAACTTATTTACGTCTAGGTACATATATCCTTGCCTCGTCTCCACAGGCGTTACTTTGAGAAATTCATGTCTAGCAAAAATAGGTTTTTATCTGTCTTTCTGTGAGGATAAAAATGCGAAGAGGTTGTACTTTTCTTTTTTTATTGTCGCTCGTAAAGCCAAGGTCTGTCCTCAAGGTGGCGATGCGTACTGGAATGTTGATATGGCCTGTTTTAATACATATACCTACCTACTTACCCAGAAAATTATATTTTGCAAAACGTAGATTATATTGATCATCCTTTTTAAAAAGCTTTCGAATTCCTATTAATCTACTTGTTGTATGTCCTACCCGTTTTCTAAAAATCCCGTGGTAACTCTACTTTTCGGAAGAAAGTACCTACCCTATACCTACACTAGCGGCACGCTATGATGGCCGGTTTGACACATTACAATAGTGATGTGGAATGTCAATTTATTCTCGAACAAAAAACAATTAAGTTTTGTTTTTGTACCTGATTAAATAGGTTTAATAAAACAAAAATGTATATGTTTATTTAATTTATTTGAACGAACTGAATATTTGAACGAAAATGAATATACATACTTTATATGCACACAAGAAACATATGAATACAAAAGATACCAAAAAAGGTGCCACAAAAGACCATAATTAATCAGATTCGTCCATACTACTATTTTCACTGTCGTCACTGCTATCATCACATACATTAATAATTATATGTTCGTTTTCTATAATATTATCTATTTTCACATCTCTTTCATAATCTTCCCTTATTAATTTAACAGTTCTATTCACAACCTTTTCCCAGTCTCCTTTAGTCACATGTTCACAAGCTTCTTCTAATAATTTTAGCATTTTTTTTGTGGTAAATGGGGGTTCTGTATTGTGTCTTGCAGCATATCCCTTAATTTGAGCCCACACCAACTCAATCGCATTATACTCACAATGGTAAGGCGGTAACCGTATAACTCTGTGCCCATGTTCTAATGCTATTTCGTCAATGACGTATCGGATCTTGGTTGGTTTGTTTTCTTTTAAAAGACGTACTAATTCCGCTTTTAACATATTCATGTTTGCATCTACGCCATTTTTACGAAGCCATGCGACGATATCAGCTTTCTTTTGGGATTGGGCAGGTGGCTTGTCAATTTGCATCGAGTGGTATGGGGCGTTGTCCATAATTATAATAGATGGTTCAGGGAGGCTACACAACATTGAGGTAAACCATTCAGTAAACTTTTCTCCATTCATGTCTTCATGATAGTCTCCAGTGGTTTTTGACGCAAAAGCCATGAGAGAACCTTCGACAAACCCGTTGATGGTTCCGGCGTGACAAATTATAAGTCGCGATCCTTTTCCTACAGGAACTTTGGAAGTAGATGCTGCTGTGTCATCGTTCCAAGAACGGCCTACAGTATGGTTAGCATTAAGCCATGTTTCATCCAAGAACACAACATTTTGCCAATTTTTGATTTCTTTCACTTGCCGTAAAAAAGTATACCTTGCCATCGCTATATCAAATCTTTCCATCAATATTTTGCGTTTGTTACATTTTTGTATCGAAATCCAATGGTCTTCAAAATCTTCGTTAAAGAACTTTCCCCACCGAAGAATAATCCAGCTTCCTTCAGTGAATGCACCAACTTTTTTCTTGTTGGATACTCCTTCTGTAAATAGTAGCCGTAAACATGTCTTCGGATAGCATCGGCATCAAAGCTATCGATGCCTACGACTGGTTTTGCTCGTTTTCTCTTTTTTGGTGTGTGAAGTTTATTTTCTTCTGTGCCAGTCTCGCCATATTTTTTTTTAGTTATCCGTCTAACAGTTCGTTGTCCAATATTAAGCGCATCAGCTACGCGTTCAACCACTGACGTTATAGGTAAAATTGGCCCTCCATTTTGAGCTTCACGATCGAAATAGTTACGAAGGCGTATTACGAACGCACGTGTCTGACTATTTAGAACAGTTCTCTGCGTACGTTCGGTCATATCGACGAAATCCACAACAAAGGGCTTGAACAGAGTCCAAATTAACGAGCAAGGGTCAACAGTAATGCAGTATCAATATTTGAAATCCAAAGCCAGGTCAAAACTATATCACAATCGCATTGCACTGACAGTTTATACTTTTCGAAGCAACGTCAATTCGAAACTGCTTTGTTTTGCATTGAGCATTGACGCGAGTTTGCCGGAGGTAGTAGTTGTGCTAGCCAGCGATCCTATGTGACGATCGTATTAGATTCCATTTTTAAAAATTTATTGATATTTTTTTGCGATTTCAGAGGTTTGTCCACATAGTGAAAATTGTTCATATTCACAAGTACATTCACCCCTTAAATGGTGCAAACTGATTTTTCTACACTTGTATACATTTAAGAAATCAATTTAATAAATAAATTTTGAGTCCTAAACCTAAAACTACATTCGATAAAATTTATGAATCTCTGCACATCACTATCGTCAATAAAGTAATACAATTATTTCCTTCAAAGTCGTTATCAATTAATACGGAACTTCATGAGCGGACAAACGTCAAACCGGCCATCATAGCGTGCCGCTAGTTTAATCTTTGGCCAACATGAAAAGGTAAGAGACGGACAAACATACGCAATTATTTTCTGATCTGATTAGTATATAAATTATCATAAGTATCACAATCAGATATGATGTAGATACGTTTAACTTTTATAACTATTGTTTGTTAGTTTTACAACTTTTCCGATTCAACTTATTTCTAAATTGCTGTACGTAGGTACGATTCTGCTATAGAAATATCTTTGAAATAGGTAAGTACAACTTTTGCTTTTATGAAACTTACATTACCTACTGCGGAAGTTTTTGCAGATAAATTTTAAGGAAGCTGTCTAGTATTTCTAAGCTTGCGTTTTCCCAGCAATAAACACGAAAGACTTGTATTGTAACTTGCAAGATCCAGATAATTCTAGAAAGGTAATATTAAGGTACTACTCCGACTCGCATGTCAGCCCGCCCGGCCGTTTCGGTAGAGTCGATAGGAACGGACTATTTGTGTCGTTTGTGTCATAATAAAAATACTCATATTTGATTGGAAAAGGGGGATCAGACCTTTCCACCTTTGACAGTATTTATTCATCCAAGCTTTGACAGATGATACAAGAAAGGAAATTATCTTATATTTTCCTACTCAATGAGTATTCTCACTAAGCAATTAAATATCAGAATATAAGAGAGATTATCTAAAAAGGCTCTAGGCTATAATTTACAAACTTTTTGCGAAAATAAGTTACCGTGATTATGATATTTGTGAATGAATTCAGAGAACATTGTCCCATCTGAGAGCTACCGTGCTGAGTAAATAGAACTTTCACGAAAATAATGTGCTTACAGTTGTATAGTTAATTTTAAGTTACCCGTGCGAAGTCGCCGGGTCGCTACTTTTTGACCCCCGACCCAAAAAGTGGGGTGTTATAAGTTTGACGTGTGTATCTGTGTATCTGTTTGTGGCATCATAGCTCCTAAACTAATGAACCGATTCTAATTTAATTTTTTTTTGTTTGAAAGGTGGCTTGATCGAGAGTGATCTTAGCTATAATCCAAGAAAATTCGTTCAGCCGTTTGAAAGTTATCAGCTCTTTTCTAGTTACTGTAACCTTCACTTGTCGGGGGTGTTATAAATTTTTGATTTACACTTGTTGCAAATTAATTGGAGCATTTCTACAAGTGAATGTGATGCTACCTTAATATAAAGATAGTGTCCGCCTTCACAGCACTAGTATATTATTTTTAACTTAAAACAAAAGAATAAACACGCCGGATGTTCTTTGTATATTCTGTTCAGGCAATATTTATGAGCTTCCGGTGAAGAGGGTGTACCTATTTTATTTATTCCCTGCTAAAATATGTAATGCAGTTCTACCGCTAAGGGGAGAGATTATATGCATCTCCTCACTGTCAAACTATTGGACCACTGGGTCCATAAAATACAGGGTTCAGGTACATACAAACGAAGGTATATTTATAGCTGGCCTGTAACCCCCGGCTTCAGTCATGATGTGGATTTTTTTTAAATCTTTTGTTAGTTTGTTAGTAAAAAAAATGTTTCTGCAAATAAAAATCTTGTATCTTGTATCTTGTATCTAGTGGCAGTCTACGTTATTAAAAACCCACATTTAAAATGACAAGTTTCTAGACAAAGTGGTCTAGGATTTACTTATATATGTTTGTGTTTGTGAGTGTGCTCTGGCATACATTGTTGACATTTTGTTCATGTTTATTTTAAAGTAAAGATATCTTATACTTTGAGTTAACGCTTAAGTTCGGAAAATCAAAGAGTTCCCACAGGGTTCTTAAAAAACATACGTAATATATTCACGTGGATTCTAGTCATTAAATAATGATTGCAGAGGTTTTTTATCAATTTTTCTTTGCCAGAATTTGTTGTTTCTAGTATCGGAAGTTAAGATCTTCTTTTAAGTGCGGCTGTGTCCACTCCTAGATGTATCACTTTACGACTTATTCTGCATCATATCTCTTGAGTTTTCTACAGTACATGGCTATGGCTCGGATACAGGTTTACGTCTCGAGACGTGGTTCGAATTTTAACGACTGTAATATTCAAATGTGACTTTGTTTGACATCGGCAAAACCATTTTGCAGAATATTTTAGAATAATTACCATAGATTCTTCCATTTTTATTGTCTTTTTGGTCTAAAGGCAACATAGAAGGTAAAATACATGTTATAAGCATTGTAATCGTATCTCTATTGTAGAAAAATGCTATACAGTACATAATAGTATTTTCGAAAAACTTTTTTATTAGAGCTTTTTTCAAAGTAGCTTGTATCATTCGAAGATTACTCCGTTCGTTGCTAAGTATTAATTTTAGTAATAAAGTCTTGCCAAAGATGCACTACTTTTGTTGGGTAGAGGGACATTAAAAACAAGTTAAGGCCAAAACAAAAGTAAACGTATTAATCCTATGAGGTCAAAGCACTTTTTGGCAACGTTCACTCAAGCCTCATGTTTACCAATATCAAGTGATCGGTTTTTTTATTTATTTTGGAGATGAGCATATTATGAGTCTTGTTTGGTCTATGGAATGAAGGTTCTTATGTTTCAACTTTCAAGTTCATTTGAAGAAAACAACAGAATATCAATTTTCCTTGCGTTTGTCTCCAATTAATTTTTAATTTACTATAGATTCTTCGTCATAGGTATTAAAAACCTATGCTAGTTCTTGACATTTTGTCCATATAAACCTTCGTACTATGCTAGATAAAGGCCAGGAATCTACTCTAATACCTATGCATTAACTGAGTAGGTACCTACATCGTAAAACTGTGTTGAGAGCCTGTTATCTATAGAGAAAATTGACTCGTCTTGGCGGGGGCACTACCGTGCCCCCTGATTAATTGCAGATTCCCCAGGTAATCTGCAGTCTAACGACCAAGCCACATTTTAAGTGAAGAGCATAGGTGTTCCTATATCCTCAATAGATCATCATTCAATTCATAAATAATGCATTAGATTCAGAAGGTTCAAAGTAGCTCAGAATATAATCCGATCCGCGACCCCATGCAGTCTTGCCTGTCTTACGCCTAGAGTTATGTTGGTATAGCGAGAAATCAAAGAAGGAGACCCTGAATTAAGCGAGCCTACGCGGCCAAATAGAGTAAAGGAGGAAAGAACGAAAGTCAAGTAGGTGAAGCTGAATGAAGGGACAACGAAGTGAGTTTTTTGATGTAACCTATTTAAACCAAGCTAGAAACTTGCGAAGGAATCTTGAATGATCCGACCTCTAATAACCATCTTCGATTCACAAAGGCGATTTAATCACGGAGAGAAACTCCAAGCATAGTTGCCTCCTGAGTAACTCGGAGCTAGTCATAGTCATAGCCTGACTATCTAGGTATTTTACATGTTCATAATGTATAAACAATACCCTGTGTGTTCACGGATGCCTCTTGTTTCCATAGACAATGATCTCTACATTCACAAACAATGATTATCCGTGTGCGATTCTAGATTGCTGGCATGTACATGTGCACAATAAGTTACCCTCATAGGGCTGCCACTGTTTTACCGTTAAACTGCATAATTTTTTTTTTATCCACACTAAATGAGAAATTATAAATGCGGAAGTGTGTCTATCTGTCTTGTCTTTCTGCTAACTTTTCACGGCCCTTTTGTTTAGCCGTTTTTGACGAAATTTGGTACAGAGGTAGCTTGTATCCCAGGAAAGGATATACTTATACCTATAATATTATGTATAGACTACTTTTTGTCCTGGCAAATCAATGAGTTGCCAGGACAAAAAGGAAAAAAATTGCCAGGAAAAAATTCTTATAGGGTTTTATGTTAAATCCATGTTAACGAAATCGCTGGCAACATCTTCTTATTTCTTTCTTTTCTCTGGGCTGATGTCTTCACTCCAGTCACCCAAGCTCGCTCCAGAAGCCGAGTAGACCACCCAGGTTGCTGGCATCATCTATTTGGTGCAGAGGTAGCTTGCATCCTTTTCGCTCAATGCAATGGACGAGAGCGATGGACGAATGTGTCCAAGGCTTTTTACAAAGATTTGTGTAGTGTCAATGTCCGAATATAGTAAGGAACCAACAAGTACGTAGTGGGAAAACTTATCATTTGATTGCATTGATCATGTTGGCTGGTCGTGATGGCATTGGTGCCGTGGGAGCTACAACTTAAGGTTACATACTCGTAAATAGCATTCGAGACAAAGCGCATAGGCAATAACATAATAACGTCGAAAATTTTTACTAATCATTTGGGAAGCTACCCAATACCTACCTATGGTACCACTTCGTTGTTCAACTTTTGTCAATCTTCAATCACCAATCATCGTTAACCCATCGCCGACTCACTACTGAGCACGGATCTCAGTAATGAAGTATTTAATTAAATAAAAAAGCAAAATCAATATGTAATGTCTTAAAACGCAATTCTCAGCCTCCCCAAGCAGGTAAGTTCGAAATAAGTTTTTTAATACAGTTGCTCAAAAAGTGGCGTATTGCAGGGACGTATAGCGTTCGGGATGTGGGCTATTACATAATCGTGCTTTTTTTTTACCTTTCCCGCACTCGTGCTTTTTCTTTTCCAACTGTCAAAATATTAAAAAGAAAAACCAACCATGAAGTTTTTACTAAAAAAATTCATAGAAGTTTTTATGATTCATGCAAATACGTATATTTCTAAAAAGAAGCTACTAATTTGTTTCAATATCAGATTTAATGATTTGATTGAATGAGTTTGGTTAGGTTTCATTTCATTTCATCTCATTAAATTTCATTTTCATTTCATATCAATAAAAAACTTCTACTGAAGACTTGACTGTATGGGCCCTTTGCCTACCAGAATGGGTGAAGAAAAAAAAAACTAATTTTTCAGAAATTTTCTTTACGAGTTTAGTTGTTGGTTGCCTAAAATGAGTAATTTCGACCCTAGTTTTTTATATCTATTAACAATAAAGTTGTTTTAAATTAAATTAAATTAAATTAGTTGAGTTTATTGTGTTTTTATTATTTTATTAAATTGCTTCATTTTTTCGCAACTGTATTAAAAATAGTCGTTCAGTACACGTGCGGAACCGTCATTGCAACTCGTTCCGACTGTCAACCCTCGCCTTCAGCTACGCATCGGCTCGGGTAGACATTTGTCGGAACTCTTTGCAATGACAACCTTTCCGCACTTGTAATGAAATATACTATTCCAGAATTTTTAAATTTATGCGCCGTAAAGAAAACCGCTTCACTGAAGTTAGTAAGCCGGTATGTGAGGCGCGTGCCGAGTTTTAAACTTTTCAAAATTAAAGCATTTACTTATTTGCTTATTACTTTGGGGTTTTAAAAATCTCGTGGGAACTCTTTAACTTTCCGAGATAAAAAGTAGTCTGTTGCTTTCTCTAGGTATTTAGCTACATCCATGGTAAATATCTCGTCGATTCTTTGCAGTCTGATTGAAGGACAAACCAATATAAGGCACTTTCGTTCTTTTTAGTCAATGGGCATAATCGTGATGCGTCACAATACATATAACTAGTAGGCAGATCCACTTTTTAGTTATTAGGATCTATTTTAGGTACTGAGCTCAGGATAGGTTTTACTTACCTACCAGTGTGTACCTACTAGCTAAACGTCGGGTAGGTAGGTAGGTACCATGTATGGTAGGTACCTACTAAGTTAAGGACTTATTTGATTAAATGAACCGTAACAGCGCTGCGAAGAAAATAACTCCTTTGGGACCGGACGGTGTTGCAGACAGCAAGTTCTAGATAAAATAAATATTACGAAATGTAGTAAGGTGATGCGCAATGCAACTTGCTCACACCTACTTTCGGGACGGGTCACCAAACAAGGTCCGTTTCTCCCTTTCTAAATGCTTGGGCCCATCGCAAGGTCATTTCTGTCGCTCGACATTTCAATATGCCTACTGCTCTATGGCACAAGTTAACACATAGTTAACATGTGAGCTTATAAGCTGTGGTGTGACCTTCATAGACACATTATCTACCCTACTCATAATATGAATAGAACTAGCATAATTTCTGATCTATTCTAAACCAGTACGATTTCGTCATCGTTTTGGTAAGTGGTAAAATGAGTAGGTACATGAACAACAGACCAAGTGCGAGTCAGACTCGCGCACCGAGGGTTCCGTACTCGGGTATTTTTCTGACATTTTGCACGATAATTCAAAAACTATTATGCATAAAAATAAATAAAAATATGCTTTAGAATGTACAGGTAAAGCCCTTTCATATGATACCCCACTTGGTATAGTTATCTTACTTTGAAAATTTAAACACATTAATTTAATATTTTTTAAATGATGTAACCACAAATTCACGGTTTTCGGATTTATTTCTTTACTCGTGTTATAAGACCTACCCACCTGCCAAATTTTATGATTCTAGGTCAACAGGAAGTACCATAGAGGTTTTTTTGACAGACACGACGGACGGACGGACAGACAGACAGACAGACAACAAAGTGATCCTATAAGGGTTCCGTTTTTCCTTTTGAGGTACGGAAGCCTAAAAATTGGTAAATTGAGAGTCGGGCTTGCACTCTAAGGATGCCGTAGGTACCATTGTAATATTTTCCTTCGGAAACTGAGTTGTTAGAGGTAAAATCTATCTATTTAATAGTAACAACTTAGGTACAACATTATTTCAGATTAATTTTATGGATGATTGGCTTACTTATCCTTTACATGTAAATTAAGTTCAGCAATAAATAAAATAGACGAGTTTACTAAATAAAGTCTGTTCGCTTAGTACGGTTGGTATATTTACTTCTTCAAAGTAAATACGATTCATATAAACTTTTACCCTTTGGCGACAATCCAAATGTTCTTAGTTAAAGAGTAAAGTATTGTTTGGGTCTCGAAGTAACAAAGTTTATTTTGTTAAAGAAAGACATAGCAAGACCCAAGACGAGAACAAAAAAAAACAAACAATATTTTTAAGATTCATTAATTTAGATAGGTAGGTAATTTAAAAAAAGGTTCTATCAAAAATATTTTTTTACTGTTTGTTCAAGATAAGTCATGCATAATTTATATAAACAAAGACACTTTCGCGTTTATAATAAGGGTAGTGATGCGTGTTGTATTTCTTAAAATCATTATGAAGAGATATCAAAATCTTGTGCGGGTAAAATATGTCAAAACCCTTTCTTAGTGGGGGTCTTAGAGGGGAACCTAAATGCACAATCTCAATTTTCTAGACCCAACAGGTACAACTGTACGTTGATATGTTAGTCAATCACTTTTTCCTTATAATATGCGTACCTATGTGGTTCACAAAAGTAACAGATTCCTCGCCTTCTAGCAATAACTTGGCACCGTCTTCCATTAGCCATGTGTAAAATTACCCAAACGCCTGGGAGGTTCCCACCATTAAGACTATAAGTTACATCTATTCGCCATTGTGAGGCTGCCTTGACCCAAATCTATGCGATAAATACAAAACGCAATGTTATTCCTTCACTTGAAAGGGAGAAGATATACGTAACTTTTCTCTGTGTTAAATAACGAGACCACTAGGTCCTAAATATTATGTATTAAAATTATGCAAAAGCCTGGGATCTTCTCACGTTTACGAGCGAGTACAAGTTGCCATTGTGATTTTTGTCATGATCCAAATCTTGTGACTTTAACTATGTTTTGCCTTCTCTTGACAGGAAGACGCTACGCGCAATATTCTAGTCTGCTTATAAGATCAGTTGGCCCAAAAATGTAAGCGCGGCAAAATTACGGGCGTTTAGTTTTTGTGTAGGCCCCTCAAATTATTTTTCACTCTCATTAGTTAAGCAATCCCAAATCTACTATACATACCTATATATTATCTTAAGTACTCTTCTGTATCTATACACAAAAAAGAATAAACTAACTGACTGACATATTATCAACCTACAGCTTAAGTTGCTTGGTCTAGAAATTTGATATTTTGCATGTAGGGTTTCTCTTAACTTCTGTTACTCCCCCTGTAACCCTGTTCCCTGAAACCCTGTTCTGTAACCCCTACTAAAAACGATTTTCAAAGTAGGTACGAAATCCATTTTTCGACTTTCATAATGTACTAGCCTATGCCCGCGACTTCGCCGGCACGGATTTAGGTTTTTCGAAATCCCGTGGGAACTCTTTGATTTTCCGGGATATAAAGTAGCCTATGTGCTAATCCAAGATATTATCTATCTCCATTTCAAATTTCAGCCAAATCCGTCCAGTAGTTTTTGCGTGAAGGAGTAACAAACATACACACACACACATACAAACTTTCGCCTGTATAATATTAGTGTGATTAATGAAATGGGCGCACTAAAGAGTACGAGCACATAGTCATACTTTAAATGTATTTCATCGTACTTACGTATGCCTCTAAATGCAATTCCTCTCGCAAGAAATATCAAATGTATCAAATGATTTTTGTATCGGACGAGAGCGCTATGTCAACACTTTGACGTATTGCTCGATGGATAACTATGATTTATGATGCTTTTATCACCTAACCGCAGGGACTCGATTTATAGTAACAGTACTAACTGTAACATAAAACTTTATAATACCCGATAACTGCTAGTATAAAGTATGGGATAGCTATAGCTAAGTAGCTAGGTAGATATTCTGAATTCTGTGCGCACAAAGCTCTTGGAAAAATAATACAAAATAAAGACTGATGTTTACGGGGAAAATGCTAGGCAGTAACAGTATATTTTCATTAAAATTGGCCTGATATTAAACTGTTCCCAGGAAAGATAATATGTTAAAATATATTTTCCTCGGAATTTTATAAGGATACACTTTTCCTAGAACCATAAGCTCGGCAATTTGTTCACTTCATGTAAACCATAACGTACAAAAGTAAGTGTTATCAATGCCATATGGGGTTCGAGAGGTTCTAAGACCCTTCAGAAATAATTTTTTTAATGTATCAAGGAACCCGATCAAGTCGTGCGAAAAAATGTTTTTCTCCTGAAAGGTTCAATAAAAAGTTTGGCCTGTTAAACCCCGCCCCGAAATCAATTCCTGGCTGCGGCCTTGTTGTTATGACTTTTCTTTTACAGTCTACTGTGATAAAGGTTATTGGCCGCCTACGAATAACATAGGTATTCTATTAGCATAGTATATAGTATAGTATATAGTATAGTATTCTATACTAATATTTTAAATGTGAAAGTGTGTCTGTCTATCTGCTAGCTTTTCACGCTCTGCAGTTAAACCGATTTTGATGAAATTTGGTACAGATTGAGCTTACACCCCCCGGGGACGGACATAGGCTACTTTTAATCCCGGAAAATCAAAGAGTCCCACGGGATTTCTAAAAATCCTAAATCCACGCGTACACACGCGGGCACCGTCTAGTTTAACATAGTTATTATGCTATGGTATAAATATAAATACAAACACGAGAATTATCTAATCAGAATTCGTTCAAGCCAGTTTTAAATATTTTCATAGATGCATTCAAGAGGAGGATCAACAATCTTCTGAAAAGCTGGCGGTTCCTCTGGTGCTGAAAATGTACCGCCACCTTCACATCAGTTGAGCCGCTTGCTCTTTTACTCGCTATTTCTATAAAACTCCTTTGGATCTCAAGCATTCAATAATATAATGAAACTTTGCTACTTAAAATACATAAAAAATATTAACATTGCGAATCAGCGACTCGTAAATTCAACGTGATCCTAACTAAGCTTAGCATGAATTTCAGATGAAAACCGTTTTCAAAGATAAATATTAAATGTAACAGAGCTGACGAATTACGCAGATAAATCCACAAAGGGAAACTTCTTCTGATGGTATTAATTTAGCGCGTTTACCGGATGATT
Organism: Maniola jurtina; assembly: GCF_905333055.1. NCBI lineage: Eukaryota > Metazoa > Arthropoda > Insecta > Lepidoptera > Nymphalidae > Maniola > Maniola jurtina. Next base: position 12,893,179 of record NC_060032.1, read on the forward strand.
GATAACACAGCCCAATTCCACGAACTGCCAGGACAAACTTGGCAGGTAATGAGTCTCACAGGCGTTTTGGATTATGTCATTTGATATAGGTACTCGTATATTCCATAATATCCTTCTTTTTCTTCGACCTAGCATTTCCTTGGTCCGCGTTTTTGCATATTCGCGCTCACTTTTCCAATCTACCAGAAACTATTTTTTAGGTTCATCGGTTCTTAGATCTGTACTGCCACACTTGCTTAAGCAGCCGCGAGTTTTTAGCCCCCGACCCAAAAAGAGGGGTGTTATAAGTTTGACGTGTGTATCTGTGTATCTGTCTGTGGCATCGTAGCTCCTAAACTAATGAACCGATTTTAATTGAGATTTTCTTGTTTGAAAGGTGGCTTGATCGAGAGTATTCTTAGCTATAATCCAAGAAAATCACTTGTAGCGCCTTGGACCGCGCAAGCAATAATTTGAGACATTTGTTACTTAGATAAACCCATAAAGTTTTTTCTTATCCTTTGCGTTAGTTGAAAAAAAAAGTTATATCATTGTTTCAGGTACTATCTAGCAGTTTCAGGAAAGTAAGTATTTGTTATTTTATTTTAGTAGGCGCAAAGCTTAACTAATTTTTTTCAACGATGTAATCTAATGAAAATTGCGGCAAGGAACCATAACAATTCAATACTTCATATACAAATTACTTTCTGCTGCTCGCGACTACGTTGAAATGGCTTTTAAAATATCTTAATTTTTGTCTTTATTTATTGGGGTTCCGTAGGTACCTCAAAAGGAAAAATGGAACGGAACAAAGTGATCCTATAAGGATGTAAGATCCTATAAGGATCAAAAGGGATCCTATAAGGATCACTTTGTTGTCGGTCTGTCTGCCTGTCTGTCTGTCTGTCTGTCCGTCCATCCATCCGTCGTGTCTGTCAAGAAACCTATAGGGTACTTCCCATTTGTGGTTACATCATTAAAAAAAATTAAAATGTGTTTCAATTTTCAATTTTAAAATGTGTTTTTTTGTGTGTGTTTTATATCGAAAAATCAAAGACTTCCAAAGAGAAACACACGCAGGCAAAGCCGCGGGCATAATAAAGTTTATAAATCCCTTAATTCCAAGATTGTTTGAACACAACTGCTTATAAAATGAGAGCAAAGCTGCAAAGAAATTATTGTGCTTGAAAAGTAGTTATTTCATAACTTACAAGTATTGTCGACAAAAGGTTGTAAGATGATAAAGTTTATATAATCCTGAAAGTGACGTTTAAAGCAGCTTTACAAACTGAAGTCCTGAAGAACAATAACATGGAATACTGATAGAAATTATAGCGGTTCATGTTATTTTCTATAGAAATAATAATATTATGTCATTGAACTAAATTAGATAGAGGCCACTATGCGATTGATTGCTTTCCATGTAATTGAACTAAAACGTTTGTAGGTATGTTTATAACACTGCTTAACCCCCGACCCAAAAAGAGGGGTGTTATTAGTTTTACGTGTGTGTCTGTGTATCTGTCTGTGACATCGTAGCTCCTAAACTAAAGAACCGATTTTAATTTAGTTTTTTTTTGTTTGAAAGGTGGCTTGATCGAGAGTGTTTTTAGCTATAATCCAAGAAAATCGGTTCAGCCGTTTGAAAGTTATCACCTCTTTTCTAGTTACCGTAACCTTCACTTGTCGGGGGTGTTATAAATTAAACACTTGTATGACAGAGATTGTATAATAAGTTTATTTGTAACACCCGCACGTCACCCGCGTTATCCCGCCCCGGATAAAACGGGGGCGTGCGGGGCGTCCCCATCCCGATTGCCATCTCGCCCTGTCGCGTAATATACATAACAGAGATATTCACATACCTGTTTTTTTTAACAGAACTGAATTTTTTATATTCACTCACTACGGGAACATGGCTCATTGTGGAAAGGTTGTTGGCATAGGGTAAATCAAACGCATTTACCACAAAGCAAACCAGATACGAGTACGAGTAGGTATGTTTCATGAATAGCGTTTCATTTTTACTACGGTCGACGGAAAAAACAAAAAAATTTAATCTGGTTTAATCATGGACTTACGATTTTTTCGCTACGCTCCGTAAGTCTATGGGTTTGATTATGAAAAGTGACATTTTGTATCAGTAAGTACGTAAAATATCAACTGAAAAAAATGCAGTGCAAACTACTGTCGGGGTTTTTAGAAAACTTTTTAAATTGCTTGACTCTCATTTTTCAAGTTTCCGGTTTTCTTCATGAATAATTTACGTGTATGTCCGGTAATGCCAACTATATCCAATTTCAACTTTACAGTTCCAATAGTTTCTAAACAAAAGTGGCTGTGACAAAAAGACAAACAGACGGACTGGAAATAACTAAAAGTTATGTAAAACTATGGACTATGGAACTTTGAGGAAAACCCCTTAGAAAAGCACATATGCGAACTACAGTTTAAGAGCATTCATCATCAGCGTCTCAATCCATCGCCGGTCCACTACTGAGCACGGGTCTCCACTCAGAATGAGGGTTCAGGCAGTCCTAACGCTAGCCACGTGCGGATTAACAGACTTCACACATCTTAGAGAACAGTGTAGAGAACTCTCAGACATGCAATAAAGTAATTGTGTTTGAATGTGTGTTTGTTTGTGTCGGCGCAAGCGTACGTGTTAGTGTATAATTCTATGTTTGAATGTACATTATAAATTAGTTGAATATAACGCCGGTGTTTTTTTTTTGCTATCTGTACGACGCACCAGTCGAACAGCGGCTGAATCGGAAAAATCGCACCTGTTTATGTCTGTGCATCCGAGCGAACTAACTCTCTTTAGAAATGAAACCGGATCATACCTACCATATGAAAGTACTTATGAGCGAAAGAGAAATGTAAATAAAACAAGCAAGTAATTTTACAATATGGCATATATTATTATTTATTGTAAATTGAATATGTACTTGAAAAGAGCAACCGCCGAGTTTCTTGCTGGTTCTTCTCGGTAGGAACGGCATTCCGAACCAGTGGTAGATTTTTTTGACGATTCAAAAGCACTTGTAAAAGTTTAATTGAATAAAAACGTTTTGAATTTGAATTTGAATTTTGAATTTGAATCCAAAAAATCCTTTGTCATTTATTTCAGCTCGCACAAAGCCCGCACATTAAAGCGCATACAGTCATTTTGATTTTGAAGAATTTTATGTATGATGCGTACAAAATAAGTTCTCACGCAGCATTTTAATTTTATGTCAACTGTCATGTGAAAAGTACGATTTTAGTCCATAATTTAAATGAACTGAACCTTACTTTTGACATGACTTTTGTCACATAAAGTTAAAATGGCGCGTGAGAACTAATTTTATGCTGACTATACCTACCCAGTGACACTCACGCCATCAAGATGAATCTAATGACGTATCACTTATCAAAATCGGTTGAGCCGTTGAGTTGTTACGAGCGGAAACAGGGACGGATACATACATACACACAACAACATAACCCTCCCTAAGGGCGTCACCGCAGTTGGGTAGTCAATTGATGAACAATAAAAAATTAATAGACGTTGAATAATACGAGTATATTTGAAAAAATTGATATTGGACAAAATGGTTGGACAGTTTCTTTTGACGCGCTGTTTAAAAAAGCTCACCGGGAGCTTTCGGGTGGATAGTTCATCAAAGGCTCAAACGTTTGAAAAGCTTGTTCAATTTCCATTTGTTATGGCTTCAGGAATTCAACTGCAGGTATACTGGTATTTAGGGTTCCATATCTTTAGAAAAAAAAGAACCCTTATAAGTCACTTCGTTGTCTGTCTGTCTGTCATATCTGTCAAGAATATCAAAACCGATAGGGCACTTCCCGTTGACCTAGAATCATGAAATTTGGCAGATAGCAATGTAGCAAAGGGCAAAATCTGAAAACAGTGAATTTGTGGTTACATCACAAAAAATGATTAAAAAGTGATATTTCTTGTAAAATTATACGGAACCCTTTGTGTGCGAGTCTGACTTGCACTTTATGGAGAATTCTCAGGTATGCAGGTTTTCCCTCGATGTTTTCCTTCACCCTTATAGTAAGAGATATTGAATTGCTTTAATAATACGCACTACTTAACTACGAAAACTTATAGAGCTGCATGACCGTGATAGATGTAAGGAACCCGAGACCCGAATAGGAGACCAAGTCTACCAGGCATGTATGTAAGTACTAAACTAAATCTTTGGGTAGGTAATAAACCTAGATAATAAATTTCACTTTAGTTAGTGTTTGTGTTTATATTTCTTAGCGCGAAGCTGGTGTAGCTAATTGTGTCAAAGTGTCCCACCGACGTTGATTATGAAAGATGATCTGAGCTTTTCCTATTAGCTCGCTGAATTGTGATTAATTGAGCTGTTAGTGTGAAACTACAAGTAACGTACCTAAATAAAGCATCCCGATGCAAACTGGCATGAAATACCAAATGTCTTCAAGTCAAAAGTGAATAGGGTGAATAGGCATCTTCTAGGCAAGCGCGCTTCATCTTAGGCTGCATCATCACTTGCCAGCAGGTCTGATTGCAGCCAAGCACTAGTCAATAAATTAAAAAAAAAATGACGAAATTGTATGTCGCATTCGCAAATAAAATACACGCGAAAGGCTCCATGTACAAAACTACAAACCATTTCAGACAGTTCTGCGCAAATCAGCTTAGTGAAATTTCACAGAGCAAGCTTACGATTTCCATTCCATTCCATCTACCTGTATGCGTCCACTTCTGAACATAGGCCTTTGCAAGAGCGCGCCACCTAACACTGTCCTCCGCCTTCCTCATCCACCCGCTCCCCGTCACCTTCTTCAGGTCATTGCATCGTTCCAGCGGGCTGGAGGCTTACAGTTAGTAGCTAGCATTGGAATTACCTATCTCATGATATAAACAAGTAATTAGGATTTTTTTATATAAAACCTTTTATTTTTATTTTATTTTTATTTTTATTATTCAATTGTAATCAACAGCGTTATACAACATAATTATTATAATAAATCTAAGTTAAACTTAAGGCCACATGAGATTACCTACTTAAAATTAATTGACAAGTATTTTAACAGAGTATACATTAATATAAAGAAAAATAATAAAAACAAAGAGATGTACAAAAAAATTTTTTAAAAATTATTCCACAGAGTAAAACCGAGAAACCTCTATACAAAAACAAAAACACTAAACCTAAGCCACGCTACCAAAAGAAAATGGAAGTTAACGAAAAGCCGCCCGTCTTCAGGCTTTCAGGCTTAACCCCATACTGCCCCAAACTTTTTAACACAAATCAAGTTTAGAATCCATTACCACATACATGAGTTTATTTATACTTGTTGCACGTACAGTACACAGAACTTTCAGTGGTTCCTTAATATTCCCTTCAGTCGGTTTTCGTCGGTCGAAGTGAGCGAACGTATTTTCCCGCCGAAACTAAATATAATGAAAAACATGAGGAACACCTATCGACGTGAATCACTAGTGATTTAACTGTCGAAAATAAACTAAGACTTTCGTAAAAAAAGTGGTTTAATTTTTTTTTTCGCGGAAAACTTTCGTGTACTTAAACTTTTTTTTTTGTTGCCTGTGAAGAGACGGCTTCTGTAGTGTTGAGTCTGTGAGAGTGTGGTGGAAATTAAAAATAGAAGATTAGAAAATCGATTTAAAGTTTTGAATATAGAGGTATGTAAATACTTAGTTACTTATCGATTTATTTATACCGGCGATACCAGTGACGAATGCACACGAAGCGCGAGTTTTTCTCTCATAAGAAAATTTTTGTTTCCAAAAGAAAAGTTCTGACTAACTGACTGATTCATCAACGAACAGCCCAGCCTAGATACTATATTATTATCTGTATTAATATAATATAGAAGACTGGGGAATGCTGGATTTTTCATAATTTCTACGGCATAGGGATTAGAGGATTAATATATTCGGTGAGCGGGGCCAGAGGCGGTCGCTAATGAATTGATAAATATTTTCAAAATATTGAAGGCGAAAACATTTCCCAGGACACTAGTTGTACATAACGTGTATTTCTTTTGAACTTCTGGTTTAGTACAAAAGTTTGATGCCTACTTACGTGGTGGTGATTGCAATTACTGACCACTGATTGGCTGAAACTCTCACACTGTATCTCTACCCATATTATGAATTCGAAAGTGTGTTTGTTTGTCGGTTTATTAGTATGTTGATTTGTTTTTCAATCACTTCGCAACGGAACAACGGATCGATGTGATTTTTTGCATGCTTATAGTTAAAGACCTAGAAAGTGACATATGCTAATTTTTATCCTGAAAGATCCGGGGTTTGATCCCGGGCACGCTCCTGCAACTTTTTGGTGCCATGCTTACTTTAAAGATGAAGAAAAACATCACGAGGAAACCTGAATACCTCAGAGTTCTCCACAATGTTGTCAAAGTTGTGTGAAGCCTGCCAATTCGCACTTGGCCTACGTGGTCGGCTATGACCTAAACTCTCCTCTCCGACCTCCTTTATGAGAGCAGACCCGTGCTCAGTAGTGCGACAGTAAGGGGTTGAGATACTGAGATTACAAAAAACGTACGCTGTACAATCATCCCATAATTCATCACCACACATACCTAAATACTAGTAAAACACAAAATATTGTTTCACTTATATTTTTTTGAAATTCAGAGCTCGAACCTTCATAAATTACTGCGCGTACAGTTTCGGCATATGAAATTACAAGTTAATGTATTAAGTTAGGACGTAGTACATTGTTATAATGTTGTTAGCATATAGCATGAAGCTCGTATAGTTTCTAAACCCGTTAAATTATTTCCGCGATCATTAATCACGTTGGTAACTTCATCGGGGGTCATTAGTTGAATGTAATCATAACGGGTAAAAGAGTGAAATTAATGTTGGTTGGGAATGAGATGTTATTTTTGTATGATGTTCGAGGAACATGCGTTGCTGGAAAATGCTGTCTTGTAGGTAAGTACAATGTGCAGCATGCGTTGTGCACTATCTATATACCTACATAATTATGCAATAATTTAAAATTCTCCTAGCATAAGCTTAACGCTTAGTTGGAGGGGAAAGGGGAATGTTAAATTTAAAAAACCCCCAACACAAAAACCTCTATAAGAAAACTAGAAAATAGCTGATAACTTTCAAACGGCTGCACCGATTTTCTTCGATCAAGCCACCTTTCAAACAAAAAAAACCAAATTAAAATCGGTCCATTCGTTTAGGAGCTAGAATGCCACAGACAGATACACAGATACGACACGTCTAACTTATAACACCCCTCTTTTTGGGTCGGGGGTTAAAAATAACTGATCAATTCCGAGTCGGAGTCCCACACGACGGGTTCCGTATCATTGTACAAGAAATAACATAAATAATAATAAAAATATAAATAAATAACAAAGGCATGCACATAGATAGCTATTATGACGTAGGCATCTGATAGTAAAGGATTTTTGAAAACTCAACCCCTCAAGGAGTAAAATAGGGGTTTGAAATTTGTTAGTCCACGTGGACGAGTCGCGGGCATAAACAAGATTGAATATTAAATCTTGCGATTTCTAATTCTATAATAGCGCGTGCACGGTGCATCTCGATTCTCTCTCGATTAAGAATCATGCTCTATCTATTTATCTTAAAGATTAAGGGGATCCTCCTCTGATCTAAGGGTGATCATGCACAGCATCCGATCCGATTCCGTGAAAATATGTTCCGAAGTAGTCATAGAACTATTTGTATGGTAGCTTACACACTAGATCCGATTTCCGTCATCCGAGTTCTCTCCGTCATCCGTCAGAATATCTCGGGTGTGCCTCGGATTCAAATCGGACATAAGAACATAATATGACGTAGATATTATGTCAAAGATGTCCACTGAATAGCTGGGATTTGGGGCAGAGATCGGATTAGTGCGTAAGCAATATCCGAGTTCGGTCCGAGTATTTTATATCGGTATATTCAGGGACTCGGACCGGATGAGTGCGTAACCGCTCTGACTCAAAATGTTCGGGCTATTCTAGGGAACTTGACTCAAGTGATATTTGCCAATATGGACCAAATGTAAGTCTCACCTGTTTTGGCTCATCTTTTGACTCCTCAACATACATTCAAAAATATAACTTAGCAATAAAACTTAGTTCTCATCCCACCGCTGCCACCATATTGTGTCAATGAACGGCATGTAAGATGACAACTAACTTTTATTGCTAAATACCCACAACAGGTACTTAGGTAAAATATTACTTAGTTATGTACCATAATGTACCAAAAGGTTATCCCCGTTCAGTTTACTGGGCAAACATTTTGTGGTAATCGGATACGGTGGCTACCGCTGTGGGTTCAAAATATTTGTACGCCACTCGCCGTTCGGAAAACAGGTTGGCATCTACATTTAATAAATTCAGATATATTTTATGATAGAAATTAGAGCTGTTGTTTCTGTTGTTAGCATCCTTTTTAGTAGAGAACTCAACTCTTCCATATCAATTTAGGTATGTTCTTACGCGTAACCTAAGCAGCAAGTGCCAAAGCTCATTATTTTAGCTTGTACTTTTCTTGTTTTGCCAGACAAATAATAGGTAGACGTTTAGATATGTTTGACGCACAACAACTAAATAAGTACGCAAGATATCTAAATTAAAAAAAAAACCTATTTCACTAGGCATTATCACAGTTTGTTGGGCAGCTATTTTCACACCATTAGAAGGTAGTTTGGGCTTGGATCATGTTTGGGTTGTTTAGATAAACACGAAATTTTTTGGTTTGGCAACACAATCTTTGCCGAACATAACGAACATTTTTATATTAGTGTAAATGTAACTTAACTACAGTATTGACTATTTGTTTGAAATAGAGAAAAACTATTTCACAAGTAGCACGTGAAAATCAAGTGAAAACCCTTTTCAAATGTAAAGACTACTTTACTAATAGAAGCCTATGAAAAATCACGATGCAAATTCTTACAAAGTTTGAAAATATTATTTACATTTAATTCCTCCTTTTTATTAAATTTTAATTATAAATCTAGACGTTAAAGAGTGTGTGAGCAAGAACACTAACATCGCTTCGTGGAGATAAGAAAGATAAAAAAAATTTAAATTAAATGTAGCAAACGTAGGTAAGTGCAAAAATTCACTTTCCTTGAAAAAACACGAGTGAAGTATCATCAACGTTATTGGTGACGATCATAACTTCTAGTTAAATTAATGTAGCAAACGATTTGTAAGGGCGAAAATTGAAAAATCTGTCCATGAAAAATCACTGTGAAGAAAAAATCACTGAATAAAATGATTTGCAAGTAGCAATAATGACCATCTAGTTTGGAACCTCTTCTGGACCCTACCTTTCTCTCAGAGATTGCAATCTCTATTGTAAATGCCCATCTGAAGCCTGAATGGATCTCATTCAATCACCATTAGAAAAGTATCCTAAGGTTCGCATTATTTCTGTACAATACATATGCATATAATATTATTTGTATACCCACGCACGGATGGTCTATGCATACATATACCTACAATATTATTTCCAATGCATATCTCGAGTGCGAAGATAGGGTGAACTTTTCATAAAATAGACCATTTTCATTCCAATTTGCTCAAAAGTTAATTTTCATGGATACGACATGAAAAATGAGGGACTTAGGATGGAATTTCCAAAAATTTATGAAAGGAACCTACTGTACTTTTAAGTTTGTGAGCTCAGCGGCTTAGGATGTTCTTTTTTAGATCAGTCAGTCAGTCAGGACTTCTTTTTAACATCTTCTTTAAGTAGTTATATTTTTTTTAATAAAATAGCGAGCAAACGAGCAGGCGGGTCACCTGATGTTAAGTGATTACCGCCGCCCATGAACATTTGATTGTATAGAAGAAGATGAATATAAATTATTGCTATTTTGCTTTTCTATCATTAGCCTTAACTTTTAATAAACGTATTAAACAAATCTAATTTTCATGAGCCGAATACTGTTACGGGGACTTTTTATACAAGTTTGAGCTTATCGAGTTGTTTAACAAGCAAACTTGTAATGATGTGTACATTCTACACCAGTGGCTTGGAAAGTAAGGCAGGCATAATTATTATTAAACTAGCCTATTCCTACACAAATTTCAAACCCCTATTTTGCCCCCTTAGGGGTTGAACTTTCAAAAATCCTTTCTTAGCAGATGTCTACATCATTATAACTATCTGCATGCCGAATTTCAGCCCGATCCGTCCATTAGTACGTTTACACAACAAAATCACCTCCGATAAACTTATGCAATATCTGAGTTTATGTTTGATAAACCATGACATTTAGATAAATGTGGGTGGGAGGTTTCGGCAGTGGCTAGCTACCGCTACCGGTCGTGTACTATGCTGCGGTGCTATGCCATATGCTGCGTAGAACATCCTTGATCAAAATCAAAATCAATTGTCAAAATAGGTACCATAGTAGATACACTTTTTAATTGACAACATGGGTCTCCACTCAAAAAGACATGGGTTTAGGCCATAGTCGTGCTACTAGTGTGTGAATTAGCAGACTTCACAAATCTTTGAGATTTATGAAGAACTCTCAGGCGTATTTTATTTCATAAGACGCATAATAAAACAATTTTTAAATTAAACTACTCTACCCCTTTCAAGTTAGTCCGCTTCTATCATCGTCACTCACCATGAAGTGAAATTGCTGTTAATAATTTTAAAGAACCCATGTAGGTAAACAACCATCTTCCAATTCTATAAATCAGGCCTTGATCATTATCTGTATAATATTATTATACCCATCGAGGCTAAATACGATACATCACATGTGCTATGAATTCTCAAGGAATTCAGTAATCCGTAGATTATTCATCTTGGTTGCAGTATCAGGTCAAGGTTGCTATATTCATGCAGTTTACATACTCTACATAGTGCAAATCTCGAATCGATCAGATAAGTGCAAGTAAAATGAAAGTTTGCATTTAGTGAATGAGACCCCTACACCGACTGAAAAGACCTGAAAAATATTTAAATGGCTGAAAAGATATATTATAAATGCAAAAGTGTGTCTGCCTGACATTATGTTTGCTAGCATTATACGGCCCGTCTGTTTAACTGATTCTGAAATAAGTCTTACAATTCGGATACGGACGTAGGCTACTTTTTATCCCGGATTATCAGAGTTCCCGTTGCATTTTTAAAAGCCTAAATCCGCGTGGATAAAGTCATGGCTATCATTTATTTGAAATAGAGACAAATGGCGTCCTAGAGACGAGAATCGGATACTTCTTATCCCGAAAAATCAAAAAGTTTCCACGGGATTTTCAAAAAACTTAAATCCACGCAGACGAAGTAGCGGGCATGATCTAGTAATTATAATACTTATAAGAACCCGATTACTCCGCCTTTGAATAAAAATTCACTCTCGTATCAGGCCATAACATTATTGATTCGACCCTTAGTTTGACCGCTACAATGCCTCAGACAAACAGCTAAGTCTTAGACAGGCAGATAGACTGGCTGACACTAACAGACAGACAGAAAGTATTCTCGATCAAAGAAGTGCAACTTATTTACCTCTTTTTGCGTCGAGGGTTGATTTTTAAAAGTTATACCAAAAATGAACTCTGGAATGAACTCTGAAATATGTTTTTAATTGAACGCGTTAATGATTTATGCGAAGCGAATTTTAATTAATGACGATAGGTATATAAAATACCCCTTTGTCCTGTTCCATTGGATTGGAATTATGTCCAAAAATTAATTGAAATTTTAATTAAGTCTTGACATTATGTACCCTCCCAAAAACACGAACATAATAAATTACTTTCAATCTATACCAATTTTATAAAGAAAGAGTGCTGATTCTGTGTGTGATGGAGGGTGCTTTCCGAAATTTGTGAAATTCTCTCACCATTTGTCACTGACCTTTGAGGCAGATCCAGTTATGAAGTTCCTTATGAGAAGATAGCCATGGAATAGGCTAAATGTTTATAGACAGAGGGCACATTGCTTCGTAACCCGTTGGGTTAATGTTGGTTATTTAGGAAACGAGATCCGTAGAAGGCCCGGCCCACTCTTTTACGGACCTCCTCATTTCCTCCTCATTCAAAATAATCCGTCAAAGTCAGATCACAAACAGCGGAGTCTTTATAATAGGGTCCGTTAGCTCTTCGGGTACGGATCTCTAAAAATAACCGATTACTTAGAACTCCATGAAAGGTAATTTTAAGGCTTTTACCTACTTGTTATGACTCCTTTGAGATGTATGAGTTGAGTTCCCATAAACACCTACGCCCGGGCTCAAGTTACTTAATAACCATGGTGATTGAATGATATCTGAGCGTTGGAAGCAATTTGCCGATTCCAAGAAAATAATTAATTCTGTAGGACTTACATAAAATAATGCTCATCTCTGTACTATAAGAACTTGTACTAACTGACTGATGACTGTCTTTTGTTGTTTTTTATTGCATATCTTGATGGTAAATGGTTTCAAAATTTGTCAAATTGAACAAACATATTTTCAAGACCATGTGCGAAACAACTCAAACTCGATCTTTAAGATATCCTAATAAACTAATTCTTACAAGAGCACCAAAGACAATATTATTTAACAAAAACTGCTACGCCATGGCAGTTAAAATCTTTAATAAATTACCATCAGACATAAAATCACTTCCAATAAAACAATTTACGCAAAAGTTGAAGAAATGGCTGCAAGGAAATAATTTCTATTCTTTAGAAGAATATTTCCAGCATGATAAAAAAAAAAGTATAGAAAGGTATATATAAAAAGGTATAGGAGAGAGAGATGCAATGGAACTGAGCATAACATAAGAAACATATTAATATTAAACCTACGGAAACAGTGGCTGGCTAATTTTTTGGGTTTAGAACCAGTCCGGATGTTCAGCTTGGATATGCAGATAGTAATAATACCTAATAATCTTGGCACTATTCTACGAAGGCATAAGTTTTACACATTTAATAAGATTATCCTACTTCAAATAAGCGAAAGATTTCCTGGAAGCCTACGCCGTAGAGGCGACTCTACGTGAGCTATCCATTATAATCCTTGCACTGCTTTTCTACACCCCTGTTGTAAAGGCAAAGTTACACATCAATACAATCCATAATATCCGTACTTCCATATCGATCACACTTCACACTATCACACTTCACACTAATATTATAAAGGCGAAAGTTTGTGTGTATGTATGTATGTGTGTGTGTGTGTGTGTGTGTGTATGTTTGTTACTCCTTCATGCAAAAACTACTGGACTGATTGGGCTCAAAATTTGGAATGGAGATAGATTATACCCTGGATTAGCACATAGGCTACTTTTATTCTGGAAAATCAATCAGAGTTCCCACGGGATTTTTAAAAGACCTACATCCACGCGAACGAAGTCGCGAGCATCAGCTAGTACTTATATTATTATATGCGAAAGTGTGCCTGTCTGTCTGTCTGTCCGTTCATCTGCTAGCTTTTCACGGCCCAAAATTTAATCGATTCTGACGAAATTTGGTACAGAGTTGGCTTATATCCCGGAGACCGATATAGGCTTCTTTTTATCCCGGATAATTAAACAGTTTCCACGGGATCTTTAAAGAACTAAATCCACGCGAACGAAGTAGCGGGCATCCTCTAGTATGTAATGGAAGATACTTAGGATTCAGTGCATTTTAATGGCCACAATAAAGCTGTATTTTCTCGAGACTGAAGGTCTCCAAGAGATGTACTTACTCGTATCTCGTTACTCGTAACTCGAGCATGCAACTTCTAAGATATTAAGTATATAAAGTTATAATCTGACTTTGTTCTCTGAGGCTCTTTCAAACTCATGCAAAGCTGAAGCGGCTTATGAGCCCGTTTTGTGTAATGAAGACTATTTTGTGTGACGGATATTAGGGTGTACATGTTGGGGCTTGAAAATCGGACTAATTTTCAGCTCCCGAGTCGGGTTTCATGCTGAGGAGTTCCGGAGATTCGAAGCTTCATTTTTTTTAATGTGATTAAATGATGCGTTTGATTTGAATGCTCATTGCGCTTAAATAAATGTTCAAGTCCCTTAAGCTGGAAATCAAACAAATCTATTAAAAAATGAAGAGGAAACTTTATTTTACGACCTGGTAAAATTAATTAGTAAATTTTTTCTGTAGATTTTTTAAATTTAAGTTTTCCTTCGTTAAAAAAAAAGATTCCGACGAATTGAGAACCTCCTCCTTTTTTTGAAGTCAGTCAAAAATTGAATAAATTTTATCCTATTTCGTATGTAGTACAATTTATGAAGACTATACTGTATAATATGGTAAACACTAAAAAGCTAAACTTATTTCTAAGAATATGAAAAGCGAAACTTCGGTTATGTTCACGATAACTCCGGTTTTACTAATGAATCTGTAATCTTTCGAAGCTCCGGAGTTACGCCAAAACCGGAATTCCGGAGTTTAAGCCCTAGTACATTTTTAATCTATCTTTTTTATTATAATCCTTTCTTCTTCTTAGGCAGTTGTCCAGTCGCCATTTTGTCACTGGGCTATGAGCAAGTGTGCGAGTGCGACGGGTGAGTAATCGCCCGTCATGCATTAATTAATTCCTGTGCAAACTGCGTGACTCGTGAGTGTTTTGTCCGCCAAGAGAGTGTCGCTGAGCGAGTTTTTTTTATAGCTATTCTTGCTGCGACAAAATAGTTGAGAGATAGTTCTCACCGTATATTAACATTATGTCAGTCAGTTTCTCCTTTTATACATTTAGATAAGGATATATTTTAACACACGTCCGATAAACCACGTTTCGCAAAAATATATGATAATGTCATGATACTTACGCAACGAATGATATGATACCTTATCCTTGTACTCCTAAGTCCTAGTACAAGTTTTTCGCTAAGTGAAGCGAAACTAAAATGTAAGTAATAATAAGCTACCTAACTTAAAAGTTACCCTAGGATTCTAATAAAATAATTTATATTTACACAACTACTTATTAATAACCATAAAAATCTACTTTATCAGATTTCAAGACATGTTAAGTATCGAAACAGAAAGTAGTCTCAAGTTAGTAAGGTAAGGTACTAAAACCGAGTTTCTCAAAATATCTATAAAAAGTTGTCAATGGTAATTATTGGTCTAAATATTGTTAGCCATGACATTACCTTCTTCTTAGCGTAAAAATATAGTGCGTCCATCCGATTGCACGTTTGAAACAATTAATCTTTCCTGCATTCGCCCTTAAATTTTTTTGGTAATTAAAAAAATGACAAGGATATTACTTACTTTGGTTATACTAACTACTTGGCCATACCTACACGACTACTTTAAGAAAAAATTAGTCGTTAGGTATAGCCAACTTCAAATGTGCCGACTTCGCAAGTATCAAAAACAACACTGTAATTACTTTTAAAGTAATTATTTACACATTAAAATGTTAACTTCGTCACTATAAGGTGGACACTATTAATAACTATTAATAGTGTCTTTACTTTAGCCTCGGATTATCGCTATATAAAACCACTAAACGATCTCTTTTATGGCTTTTCTTTAATTACTCTTTATTTTATACTCGTGAAAAAACTTTAACGTTAAATTCTACTTGATTAAAATCTATTAGATTGTGAGCCGTAACTTGGTATTTCTTGGCATAGAAAACTGGGGAATTAAAGTTGAAAGAAAATGTGTGGGAAAATGAGCAGTTGTTAGTAGATCATTATAAAAGGATTTTGTTGGCTTATTTATTCAAAACTACATTTGAAGAATGGAATTTATTAACGCGCTTATCTGAATATATTAACGAAAAAGCTGACTGACTGACTGACTCACTGACTGACTGACTGATTTATTAAGACACAGCTCAAAGTACCTACTTGACGGATGGGGCTGTTTGGCATGCAGATAGCTATTATGATGCAGACATCCGCTAAAAAAGAGTTTGTAAAAATTAGACACTTTGGTAGTCCACGCAGACGAAGTTGCGGGCATAAGCTAGTTAGGTAATAAAATGCAATAGCAAGACAAAATAGAACAAAATAAACTAATAAGGTCATAAGGTGCGCTGTGTCGATCATCATCATGATCAACCCATCGCCGGCTCACTACAGAGCACGGGTCTCCTCTCAGAATGACACGACTTTATTAACCCCCGACCCAAAAGGAAGGGTGTTGTAAGTTTGACGTGTCTATCTGTGTATCTGTCTGTGGCATCGCAGCTCCTAAACTATTGAACGGATTTTAATTATTATTTTTTGTTTGAAAGCTGGCTTGATCGAGAGTGTTCTTAGCTATAATCCAAAAAAAACGGTTTAGTCGTTTGAAAGTTATCTTTTTTTTTTTTTTTTGTTGACGCTGGGGAATGCATTTACGCATCCCCCCCGGAGGGAGGGTATGTGGGACTCGCCGGCCGAGAGGCGACCGGAATACCCACTAAACCCCAGCGGCGCTACTGCGCGTCGCCTGGCGACTGGGTCACGGGAACGGCCGAAGCAAACAACCGCGACCCAGCCAGCGACGTCTGCTAAGGCAGACCCTCCACCGGGGACCTGCTCGGTCCCCATCGACGCACCTCCGGGACGCACCAACGAAGTGCGTCCCCCGACCTTGGGACGCGCACGTCGCCCGCGTCCCATCCTCCGCTTCATCCACTGTGCCCTCTGCTAGTCAGAGGGACACGCGGAGAAACCTCCCCCCCTGCCAGGTCATTAGCCATAGCTAACAATATCTCCGAAGAGAAATTATTAGCCATGTTACCGGGGCGCACCGGCCCGAACACTGCTCTTCCCCTCGGACGCATCCAAAAGGGACCAGCAGCATCCAGGCACACTGGGAGGTTACCTGGCTGGCCGTTTGAAAGTTATCTGCTCTTTTCTAGTTACTGTAACCTTCACTTGGCGGGGGTGTTATAAAATTTAATTTACACTTGTTTACACTTGTTTTATTCTATATCAGTGCGAGCGACATATATTTTTGACTTTCGAAAAGTTTTGCGGTTTGAAGTTGCTTCAATGTTTTAGTACGGTGTTTCAGGTAGTCTTAATTTTGGTAAAGAGTAAAGTACGCATAATATTACGTAAAGTATTAGGTAACGTAAATAATTGCGTAAACAATTTATTACCAAGCTTATAAAAAGTGTATATTTGTATTGGGAAAATAGTTTTCAAATTACGTTTCAATTGTAAGTACGGGATTGCGTGACTGGAATGAAAACAATAAAGTTATTACCACAAATTGTATAGCTAATGATTAGTACTACATATATCAATTTAAAAATAAAACCCCACATATTTTCTCTCTATTTTTGTCATTTGTACTTATGTATGTACTTCTGCAGTCTACACCAACCATTTTTAGGCTACCATGCTTCTGTGTTCCTTGCATGGAAGAGGTCGGAGTAATAAAACCGCCTTTACACCCAACTTTCTGTATAATTTTTATTCTTATATGTTGTCTATATTTTGTGTGTGTTGTCAAAGCATTTTGACCGTTCACAAAGTGTGCTTGATTCTTGAGTCGTGCTTCTTCGTTTTTAGCTATAATCCAAGAAAATCGGTTCAGCCGTTTGAAAGTTATCAGCTCTTTTCTAGTTACTTCACTTGTCGGCGGTGTTATAAATTTTTAATTTACACTTGTTTTGTTGTTTTAGGCAAAGTCCAAGCATTTAAAAAATATATTGTTCCTCTTTTCCTTCTAACTATAAAAGAATACGACACAGATTTGCAAGTGTAGTTACTATAGCCAAACAGCTGTCATTCAAACCAAGTAAAGTGACTCATCGCTTTCAGAGAAGGCTACAGAAACAAAATAAAGGAAATCTTCCACAAAAATAGGTTACGTTTTAATTAGATACACAAACAAATGTATGTATTGTTCTACATATAAAGGCGGGCGAGAGATAATATTTCGGATCGATACCCATGGCCATACATCTATGTCAATCAGCCAGTTCCGTTTTGCGCTTATTTTGTCTGTCCATGTCTAAGGGTTGGGACACATCAACGCGGGGACGTCGCTGTTGTATCGCAGCGACTTTGTTGCCGTTTTAACACAGTGCGGCGAAATGTAGCGGCATCGTACAACAAAAGCAATCCCTTTTTAACCGACTTCCAAAAAAGGAGGAGGTTCTCAATTCGTCGGAATCTTTTTTTTTAAGTATGTTCCCCGATTACTCAAAGACCCCTGGACCGATTTGGTTTTTTTTTGTTTGAAAGGGTATACTGTGCAGAAGGTCCCATATAAATTTGATGAAGATCTGATGAATATCTTCGGAGATGGAGAACAGAACTCCTCAATGGATAAGAGCAAATTGCTCGCGATCAGTGTAATAGCTTAGTAAACAGTAGGGTTTTAACTGGGTATAGCATATTATAGTACAGTGGGGCTACTAAAAATTGTGAAATAAAAAAAATCAAAAGAAAAATAAAACCGACTTTAAAACCACAAACACTAAAAAGTAAAAAATAACTTTTGTTTAGCTACACGTGTAATGTGCCTAGGTATGAAGTCGGGCGAGCTTCACTCTTGGATTTCTAATTTTGTTGTATGCTCGCCTGACTTCAAACCTAGGCACATTACACGTGTAGCTAAACAAAAAATAATTGTTACTTTTTAGTATTTGTGGTTTTTGAAGTCGGTTTTATTTTTCTTTTGAAATTTTTTTTCAGTTCCAGATATGGACCACACAATGTACCACTGGTATCACTGCCACTCTCAAATACTATCAACGTTGGTGAGAACTAAAATGTTATACTGTAGACACTGAGCCCACATTGGTGTTGTTATGCGGTCATGGAAACGGATTTGACACGTTAATTAAACTCATTTTGTTTTGTACTGGCTCAAGTTAATTCTCTTTTTATGCAGTCCGTATGACGCATGTATCTACCTTGTACGAAAATGTAACAGAATTAATTTTATGGTTGTCATAAAAAGGTAATTTTAAAACCGATCGCGTACCACGTGACCAAGTAACTATAACCATCCAAAAAATTACGTCTATCCGTTGCTCCGTTGCGACGTGATTGAAGGACAAACCCACATTAAATAAACATACTTCTACATTTATAATTCAAATTCAAATTATTTTTATTCAATTAAACTTTACAACTGCTTTCGAATCGTCAAAATAATCTACCACTGGTTCGGAATGCCGTTCCTACCGAGAAGTACCAGCAAGAAACTCGGCGGTTGCTCTTTTCAAGTATTCAATTTACAATAATAATTTATAATAATAATATGGATACTGATGGATAGTGATAAAATGTAGAATATTATGTCACTCAGGTCTGTATAAATCACGTCGCCCGCCCGTCGATTCATAGCTCCTTTGCAACGTGATTGAAAGACGAACCAACAAAAAAACCAACAAACCAACAAACAAACACACTTTTGCATTTACAGTATGGATAATTCATTGTGATGGGTAGTGATGACAAAAGTACTAATGACATCAATTTAAATTGCGTTAAAGCAGTCATCACAGTTTGGACAAAGTCCAACAACTCAGTTAACTCTGGCGCTCCAATTTTCGAAATTCTAATTATTTCATTATCAATTTTATTTGATCCTGGGAAAATGGTGGAATGCGCTTAATATGTCAAAAAGCACTTCATTAGCGCCCGACATTTAGATATATCTATTATCTATGGCGGGGTGATTCGCTAACTCAGTGATCAACACTAAATGATATTTTTAAGTACAGAGCGAGCTGAGCCAAAACCCTTCTGCCTACAGCCTTGGTACTATACTCTATCCACGGAAAGAAAATAAATAGTATATTGCTCTCTCTGTTACGTAATCCCACACAAATGACAGAGACAAAAATATCAGGAGGCGTTAAAAATTTTGAGTCACCAACCAGTCACAAACATGTTTTCAAAAAACATTCGAAATTGAATTCGAAAATGTTTTCATAAAACATTCGTTTATTTTGAAACATACTTTCGTTTGTGATTGCTTGGTGATACAAAATGGTTAACACCCCCGAGATGTTTGTCTCTGTCTTTAGTATGGGATTACGCAACAGAAAGAGCGCTATACTAACTTCTTTCCGTGGATAGATTATAATGTTTCACTATGGACACCAACGGAAAAATAGATGTAGGTGCCTAGCTTTATCTTTACCATTTCTGTATCTACTTTAAAATCTGTGACTGTAACCTAGACGGATATGAAAAAACTATAAGGGGAAAAAAACCATAAAACTGGTATAATAACGTAGATAACGTTGATTGCTATTTACCATTTGTCATTATTATTGAAAAAAAAAACATTTTAATTTAAGTTATACCTAATAATTATGCATTTATTTTGATTATGATCTAATCTATCGACTTAAAAATTAATTGAATTGTATAAAAGGTTTTCATCTGAATTCTGATAGAATCTTCGATATCTTGAATGAATAATAATAATATGTTAATTAACTACCCTTATCGAATATATTATTTTTCGAGAGAGCCACGCCTATTTAGGTACTTCCCTACATATTTTGAATTCTGTGATTAATAAAAATACTAGAAGATGCCCGCGACGGGGTCCGCGTGAAACTGGTTTTTGAAAATCTCATGAACTCTTTGATATTCTGGGATAAAACGTAGTCTCTCTCGTCGAAGTAACTCTTAATTATTTATTAGTCTAAGCATCCAAAAAATCACGTAGATTCGTTGCGACGCGCCATTGTCGCGCGACGTGATTGAAGGACAAATTAATAAACAAACACACTTCACTAAATATATAAAAGGAAAAAAAAAAGCTCACAGACTGACTGCCTGACCTATCAACGCATAGCTCAAGCCACTGGACGGATCGGGCTGAAATTTGACATGCAGAAAGATAGTTATTATGACTTTATGAAACGATTTTGGAAAATTCAACACGTTTGGTGTAGTCCACGCGGACAAAGTCGCGGGCATAAGCTAATTCTTACTAATATCCTTACTAATATTATACATACGAAAGTGTGTCTGTCTGTCAGCTACGTTTCAACCACTCAACCGATTTTAATGAAAGGTACAGACTTTGGGTACATCCCGGGGAAGGACATAGGGTTCTTTTTATCTTTAGTTATTAATAAGGGATTATTCGTTTTCTCCATACCTAACTTACGCCTTTTTCCCAGCCTCAAATACGTCATCAGTCGAAGATGGATGACTGTTTACTCTTTAGAAATTCGCATTGAGTGAGCTCAGTGAATTTTACTCTCTTAATAGCCGCGTTGAGTAAATTTACACGTGAAGGAAATTATCCATAATTTATGCAGTAATGAATTTACAGTGTAAAAATAGAAATACTTACTTTTGGACGAGTTTACATTGTAGGAGTAAAAATATAACAGACTTTGTAACTCGATGAGTGTTGAAAACGGAATTTATTTACGACTAGTGGCCCGCTCGGGCTTCGCACGGGTAGCTTATTACAATTTCGTAGGGATTTCTAATTTTTATGAAAATAAAACATAGCTTCTGTCACTCAAGAATAATGTAGCTTTCTACAGGTAAAAGAATTTTCAAAATCGGTTCTGTAGTTTCAGAGATTACTTCCTACAAACAAACTTACAAACTTTACCTCTTTATAACATTAGTAGGTACCTATAGACTAGGGTGGACTATACAAATTTCAAATCCCTGTTTTCCTCCGCTAGAAGTTGGGATTTCAAAAATCTAGCTGCCTGCATGCCTTTCAGCCTAATCCGTCCAGTAGTTTGAACTGTGCGTTGAAAAGTCGGTCAGTCAGGACATTTTTTATATATACTTATATAGATTAGGAAGATAATTTCACTGTTGTTAATGTAATTTGCTTGTAAACTGTTAATCTTGATACCATTCGAGTGTTTGCTTAGATTAAATATTATTAGATTAACGATGTTTATCGTCATCGGCAGTACCTACATCTAAAAAATAAAAATAAATGAATAGTTATTTACCGTGTTGCAAAATCGTGCTCTTACTTTTCTATAGTGCATTATACAGATTCAACTCGAGCCCGCTTTAATATTCAACGTGGAAGTGTTAAAGTAAGTTTATGTTTTAAAGCAATTAATATTTTAGTGTAAAACTAAGCCCCGACGAAGCTATTTACTGGTAAATGTGCGACGAACAAGCTTCAATATAATACATCTTAATAATCCACACTGTAAATTAACTAAGTAGTTTCTTTAGTCAATAATGTAACAAAAACTTTCTGTATATTTTTTAAGTTAATAAATATATATCACACTTAATATTATAAAGGAGAAAGTTTGTATGTGTGTGTGTGTGTGTGTGTGTGTATGTTTGTTACTCTTTCACGCAAAAACTACTGGACGGATTGGGCTGAAATTTAGAATAGAGATAGATTATACCCTGGATTAGCACATAGGCTACTTTTTATCCCGGAAAATCAAAGAGTTCCCACGGGAATTTTAAAACCTACATCCACGCGAACGAAGTCGCGGGTATCAGCTAGTATATAATAGTTTTTTTTAGATTAAATCTCTCTTAAAACCTCTGAGTGTTCCTCGCGGAAATTTCGGGAGAACATTCCAATTTATTTGTTGAATAATGAATATATTTCAATAATACCTGCTTTTCCGAGTGATGCTTACAAATATAAAAAATGGAAAAATGTGTCTGTCTGTCCATTCGTTTAACTGTTTTTGCCATTTGTTACACTACAGAGATAGCTTGCATCCCGGGGAAGGATATAGGAAACTATTGTCCATCAGTATATTCTTCAAATTATAAGCTTTCAACTGAGTCGTAAAGTTTTTTTAGCAGAATCCAAAATTCTATAAGTTTGCTGATAGCCATTTAATTCAAAACCATCGAGAACTTAGACCTTAAATAGATTCAAAGGAGCTAAAATTTATTTCAATTAAGTCTTACTTTGTCTTGAGTTTGAGTGATGGGATCATTAAAATCACGTTAAAACGTAGTTATTAAGTGCGTCAATTTTGATGAAGACTTTTGGAAGCTGTCAAATTGAGCGAGTTTGCTTTACGTGAAGGCAGTCGTTAGGCTCAACGCACATCTACGTCGAAGAATGAAGCTAAAGAACAGTGTTTTTTTGGGTTCAATAGCTAGTAAACTAAGAACCCTTATAGTTTCGCCATGTCCATCTGTCTGTCCGTCCATTCACGGCTTAGCTTAAGACGAGCGTACAAAGATTAGGTAGGTAGGTACTAGAAAGCTGTTAGGTATTTGGCGTTGTTACACATTAATCACGTCGGTAAAGTAGTAAAATAAAATCTTGGAAAAAAATCGTGGGGTGTCGTTTTTAGGTATTTTAATAAAAAATATTGCAGGTGCGTGATAACCATTTTTCAATTTAGAGATCTGTGTGCAAAATATTAATCTTTGAATTGCTAATTTTTGTTAGAGTCTAGTGTCAAACTTAATGGTTGTTTTTAGATATGGCAGTATATATAACGAAGTTAAAAGAAAAACGATCACAGCTAAGGAGGTTTCACAACTTAACGAGTAATATTTAAATTGTCGACCAACTTGTGATTGGAGTCGTATAAATCATTGAAAATTACTTAGATGAAGTTGTTCTTTATGTAAAACAGCTAGTATATGTATTGTGATGGCCAACTACGGAAACCTACGTTACGCGTGGCTCGACACGCTTTTGACCGGTATTTTGTAACAATTTACATTCAGCTTCATTTCCATACTGGCGGCATCTGACATTCAAAGCCACAGCGCGTGGCGCCGGCTACCGTATGTCAAAGGTCAAACAAAATCTCCACTCCACCCTGCAGGTGCGCGTTGCGCCTGAAAAACGTAATTATTTCTTCAACATTCTCTTGACTGATTCCGGAGGAAACTGCTTAATATATTTTTAGCTTGCGATGTATTGTAAACAAGTTTGGATAAGCATAGCTACTCGTAAAATTGAAAAATTTCTTTTGTGACGGGCTGATATTTATCTCCATAACATACCATTTCTACGAGTTTCTTTTCAGACTTTGCTAATATCGTGTACGCTGGTTCAAATGATATATAGTCCTGTTGATATACAAATCGTTATGCTATACCTATTATATAAGGGAAATACCACTCACACTCTCACTGACCGACTAATCACGAAAACTCAGGAACTACAAAGCCCACAAACATGAAATTTGGTAAGTAGAGCTTATGCGTCAGCTAAATGTCACCCCTGAGAGAGTAAAATAGAAGATTGTATGAAAGTCGTACCTACCTATGAAAGGTGTATAAAGTTCGGTCATAGTGGAATAAAGGAATCCTTTACGGTGAAACTAAGTGGGAGAGTAAGACAAGCCTTTTACATTTAAATTAATACTGCTAGTATTTATTGAAACCTAAAAACTATTTTTTCATTTATTTATTTCATTTTGGTCCTGTCACAAATAATGAATGTTTAAAAAATAAATACTTACAACAATTGAAAAGTACCTTCTTCAAAATTAACTTAATATTATTGTGATAAGTGATAACTGATAACATAACTTATTATTATTATTATTTATTTATTATTTTAGCCTACCTCTAATTTTTTTTTTTTTTAATTATTATTATTATTTTTTATTTTATTTTTGTAATTTTTTAATATATTTTTTCCTTTCTTTTTTGTCTTTTTATATTTTTTCTCAATATTATGTATATGCAGGTAAATATATATATTTTTTTTCTTCAAATTAGTAAGTATAAATATACTTTTTTTTTTTTTTTTTTCTTCTTCAGAGGTCATCCCAAATGCGGGCAAAGGCCTCCCCCCTTTTCTTCCAGTAATCTCTGTTCGCTACCAGGCGCGTCCAGAGCACTCCAAGGCCGTCGAACTCCTCCAGCTCTGCGCGCCACCGCGTGCGGGGCCTGCCACGGGATAACATAACTAGTATCATAATAATTTTTCTCTCATGTGATTAATTTGAACAATACAGATTAGATGTTTACTATTGTATAAGTTTTTGAGACTATCTCTTGACCTAACATTCTATACGAACATACGAATAGGTTTGACAACCCCTGTGCTAGTAAACACTGTATTACAGTGGGTTGACTTCTCCCGTTCCTAAGAACTTAATTTAAATGTGTTAATATGGTGCGCTGATGGTCGGACATGCAAAACCGTACCAATACAACAGCGTTATAATCAAACATAGTGTACCAATAAAAATAAAAAGTCTTAATAATATATTTTAATGGAGGGTAGGTAGTGATTGTAGTTACGTACACGCGGCATTGTTGTGAGGTATAATTTGATGTTGTTCGTTGCTTCTAATCTACTAGGTACTAAAATTTCCGTATTCGTGGTACAATAGCAGGATTATATTGTTAGCATAATAGTTGATAATCCTACAACAACACAATACGGAAGATACAGTAACACAGATAATAATATTATAAAATACTAAATAATACCCGCGACTTCGTCCGCGTGGACTATAATCAATTAGTAATTACTAATTATAGTATTTGTACTGATAAAAAATTTATTTATTCGAGTTTAAAAACAGCCTAGCCATCCTAGACAGTAAAGAACAAAATTCCCGTAGATACTGGCTTTTAAAGTAATCTGCGTAGGTACTAAACAAAATTACTTAGTTAAGTGAAATGAGCCTGTTCTTTAATCCTTCTTACGTAGCCCCAACTTTTGCATTTTAATTTGTCCCAAGTGCCCTCTACCTCTACGGCAGTCTACGAGATAAACAGATTCAAGTCGTGTAAACAAAGCTTAACAAAGACCATTAAATTCTAGCCAAAGTTGTAATAACTCAAAATTTAAAAAACCTCCGACACAAAAACCTACTATAAGAAAATTAGAAAAGAGAAATTAGAATAACTTTCAAACGGCTGAACCGATTTTCTTCGATTATAGCTAAGAACACTCTCGATCAAGCAACCCTTCAAACAAAAAAAAAACTAAATTAAAATCGGTTCATTCGTTTAGGAGCTACGATGCCACAGACAGATACACAGATACACACGTCAAACTTATAACACCCCTCTTTTTGGGTCGGGGGTTAGAAATGACGTCCTGGGTAGACACAAATTGCGTCAGAGTTGCCAAAGTTTGCATGTCCATTAGGCATTTACGGTACTTTGGAGTTTAGAGACATGGTATTTTTAGGCTTATTCTACAAGTCTTATGCAAAAGAGAGCGTCCTATTTTAGCTCAACTCAGTGAACGTAAGATGAAATGTTGACGATTTATAAGGATGGAAATTCGTCGACGTCTACCGGTGGTAAAAAGGTGAACGACAAGATCGAAAAGTTTCTGAGCACTCTCTCCTAAATATATCCTCTATCGGTCTACCATCTATTGGTTCATCGAACTTCGAACTCCACTGATTGCCTATTCGCGAACGAATTCAAGTGAAAAAGTTTTGAAAACTGATCGTTTGCTGACAGTACAAGTTGCCTGAGGCTATAAAGATAGTGGACACAATATAAAATGAAATTGCTTTCACAGTAAATAAGTAGATAAAATAAATAAAACGTTGAAAGGATTTTTATAATGTCAAAAGCTAACTTAGACACCGTTTTTAATCCAATTTTAATCCGACAACAGTCAACAAGCTTGCAATATCTAAAGACAAAATCTATGGTATATGCCATATGACCACATGACCTCTTTGCCTTTAATGACGTTTTTCCAGCTCTGCCGCTTCTGGGCCGCATGATATTATTATGTAAATGGGAGAGTCAAGTGCTTCTTTCACAAGTTTGCTCATAACGTCTCG
Source organism: Maniola jurtina (assembly GCF_905333055.1). NCBI lineage: Eukaryota > Metazoa > Arthropoda > Insecta > Lepidoptera > Nymphalidae > Maniola > Maniola jurtina. The sequence goes on from NC_060032.1 coordinate 12,919,809, forward strand.
TTCAAGTGGCCTCTTTTCTTCGATCTTCGTATGAACGATGGGCTTTTCTATATTGGGCCCGGTATTCTGTGGTGACCGAAGTAATTAAGTATTTTCTACAGATAGCGACAGCTTCTGAAAATTATTTTTAATCCATTGAAGGTTTCCTACAAAAAAAAGTTTTAACATTACACAGCCAAGCAGTAATGTAGAACCGACCAATGTCACTGGCATTCAGTGATGAAACTGTGTTCACTTCATTGAGCGAATCACCCCGCAGATTCGATTTCTCTACATAAACTTCATTTGTTGGTAAATTTGCTGCCTCTAATGTTCAGTTCTTGTAATTTGAAGAGAGGCTGACGGGTGCTGAGACTGATTAAGCTGCTGTCATGTTGTTAACAAGGTTTAATGCGTGAGCTCGTAATTTGATTTGTGGATGAAGCGAGTGCACTAACTGGAGACGGGTTAAATGATTAACACCACCATATATCTATGCTAAGTACCACAGGCATTACTTAGTAATAATTCGCAGTACCTAATAATTCTCACATAATGTTCTGTGACCAAGTCAGAAATGAGGAGATCTATAGGAGAACCAGAGTAACTGACATAGCTCAAAGGGTCGCGAAGCTGAAATTGCAATGGGCGAGGGAGTAGACGTTGGGGTCCCAAGATCGCGACTTTATACCGGAAAGCGCAGCGTTAACAGACCCTTCCACTAGGTGAATGGACTACTTAGTTGCAGGGAGACCCTGGAATCAGGCGAGGCAAGACCGTGACGAGTGGAAGTCCCTACAACAGACGTCTATGTCCAGCATTGGACCTCTATGGGTTGACATGATGCTGAAGACATTATAGTGCAAACATGTGTGCGCAAATACAAGTGTACTATCAATTCCCTCACTCTCATAGTCCTAGTGGATGGTAAGCCATGATTGCAGAGTACAGGCTTCACCAAACACCAAAGGCTTTACGAGTTTTACGTCTCGGCACGGGATGTCATCGCCACCATCCCTATTCCCTACTCCTAAACCCCAGGATGTTACCTACTTAGAAATTCTTGACAAAAACCCACTAACTTTCAGTCCCGACGACCTCATGAACAGCAACTGAATAAGCTAACCTCTAGAGTCTAGGCTCTAGACGAACGAGGCAGTTAATTCGCAGTGAGGATACGTAAGAACCACAAGAACGAAATTGGAAATTCGATCTTTGAAAAAAAATCATTCAGAAACCAACCTCACACCCTCAATATATTTACGGCTAAGAACATATGTTTAGATTATATTCTAGCCTAGTGAATCCGTGGCGAATTGGCTAGTAAAATTTTATATAATTCTGGTAAGGTATTCCTACTCATATTTCAAAAGTAATATTATTAGAACAACTTTTCAAAAATTAATACATTATAGCAGACCTTTTGGACGCCCACATACACATTCATACTGAAATTATTATCATCCTTACATGTCCTACAATAAGGACGAGAGTTATTTTCTGTCCACCATTTATTTCTACGTGACAACTGACTTTGATATCATAGAAATGTGGACTTTAACTTGGGGTAATAAAGTTTAAATTTAATCAACAACGTTTACTCTTTGGTCGAGGAAAGTTTGTTCAGACAACTCCTGTGGGGAAATTACGATGTTGGGTTAGTTATGCCGGCGACACCACAGAAACTTAGTTTAATGTTTTGAATGTAGGTGTGGTTTTGTTCTTCGAATCAAACTTTATCGTCAAGTATATGGGAAATGAAAATGTTTATGTACAAAACATTAATTTTCCTACAGAAATTGGTATTTTGGACTGTGTTTATCATCAGTCAAAAGTTTTCTTCTTTATCGTAATTTTAGCACCGTTGTCAACCGATGGTCGTCCACTTATGAACATAGGTCTAGGTTTTAAAGACCTATGTTCATTTATAACACCCTCGACAAGTGAAGCTTACAGTAACTAGATAAGAGCTGATAACTTTCAAACGGCTGAACCGATTTTCTTGGATTATAGCTAAGAACACTCTCGATCAAACCACCTTTCAAACAAAAATACTAAAATCGGTTCATTAGTTTAGGAGCTACGATGTCACAGACAGATACACAGATACACACGTCAAACTTATAACACCCCTCTTTTTGGGTCGGGGGTTAATAAGTACGGACTTCCAGCTCTGGTTCTGGGTCGGCTCCCTAATGACGTCCTGATGGCCCTATAGATCGTTTCAACGAATAGTTCCTATGGCGTTATGTTGGCTCCCCTGTCTGTCTAAGTCATTGGCACCATATTGGCATGAGAAGACGCAGATTTTGTTTGTTTTTATTTGATTTTCATTTCATTCATACATGAAAATCAAATGAAAATAAACAAAATCTGCGTTTTCTCATGCCAATATGGTGCCAATGACTTGGAGAGACAGGGGAGCCAACATAACGCCATAGGAACTATTCGTTGAAACGATTTATAATGACTTCCTTTTGACGACGTCTTTCCACCTGGGTGAAGAGACTGTCAACGCAGCGCTTGCCATTGCGAGGTCGCCATTCCAGCATTGTGGGACCTCAATGTGTATCGGTTCTTCGAAATAGTCTTTCAGCTGTTGCAACTTCAGCTTCGCAAGCCGTTGGCTATTTTGGTCACCGAGGTTCTCCTACGGATCTCTCATTTCTGATTTAATCATCCATGATGGTTCTACAAACATACCTACATTACGTAAGTGTAATGTATGTTGGTAGAACCATAGTGGTCTAGACTCTAGAACCAGGCCCTTACTTGGAGGACAGGCAACATCAAAGGAGTCGCAGGGAGCTGCTGGATTAAGGCGCGCAATACCTTGGCTTGTGGAAGTACAAGAGATTTTGTCCAACAGTGGACGTCTATCGGATCGGATGATGATGATCGTGATCGTAATAATTTTATTTGCTCGAGATTGGCAAAAATAGAGACAGAGTTATAGAATAGAGGTTTTTCTCCTCAATTTTATATCCTATTCTGTAACTTCCTCGCTGGATTATTCATTTGAGTGAGGTTTGAGTTTAGAGGCCACCCAGGTAGCCAAATCATCAATAATCTCTTGAATTCTATTATGAAATAGTCTATAGGCAATTTGTATGATATGCGCTCTTTTTTGGTAATCAATCATTATGTGTTTTGCATACATACACTGCGTATTATTTCATCGTGTCATGGACCTGTTTAAATTTATTATTCATAGGTATGTACTTAGAGAGTAGTGTACGCCTTGATAGGTATCACGAAGAAATATTAATGTTAGTACATAAATGATATCTTTAATTTTTTTTTTAAACTTGTAAAAACAAGCATTTACTACTATGTCAAGACAAATCCAAAGACCTCAAACCTGCCTCAAACATGAGAGTTGCTATGACCACCTCGTGGCCCCATCATGAGTCCAGGTACCATGGAGTTCCATAATATTTCATCGAATTAATCGGAATCTATATCATAAAAGGAAAAACTCACTGACTGACTGTCTGATCTATCAACGCCCAGCTCAAACCACTGGACTTACCTATAAAACCCTTTGTTGATATATTTTCAGTAATTTTTTTTAAACAATTAAAGCTTTATTAAATATTACATTGTAAGGGTCAAAAGGCATTAAACAGCTCATAAAGGGATTGGTAGCATTTATCAGTACAAAGTAGGTAGACTTTATAGCTTTTATATTGCTATTTTGTGGTTACTAAAGCTCTTATTCAGAGACATTTGTCTACTTAATGAACTGTAAGAACTACTCGTAACTAAAACTATTTACCTACTAAGTGCGTAGGTAAGTGTTTCGTGCTTCACAGGGCTCTCTCCGTCACTCGCTTCATACAATCGTAGTTCCAATTTCATTTGAATATTAAGCAACCAAAGTCCATGAAATTTTGCAGACATATTCTAGAAACTAATAATATCTGTATCTGTGGTGTTTTAGATTTTTCTAAAAATATGTAGTTTTAAAATTACAGGGGCTCAAAGATTTGTATGTAAATTTTTAAGACCGCGTAACTTTGAAACCGAATATTTTAACAGAAATCTGGAAAACCACAGACATAGATATTAGTTTCTAGAATATGTCTGCAAAATTTCATGGACTTTGGTTGCTTAATATTCAAATGAAATTGGAACTACCTTGTATGTAGCGAGTGACGGAGAGACCCCTCTTCAGGCTGTAACTATAAAGTGGTCGCAAATCGCAATGTATTTTGCTATGTCTTACAGCTAGAAGCTTCGTCTTACAGCTATAGATCATTTAGACCTCGGAAATGTGTGGTTCTGCGAATAGGTACCTACTGATATTTTATTTGTGTATAGAGTCAGATACCGTTACTGAAATATTAGGCCGAAATTAATAATAATAATTAATTAATCTATCTGTAGTCTGGGTACCAACTACCTACCAACGTTGTTATTTGGCCAAAAAAAATATGACTTTTGACGAATAATAACAACGTTGCTGAGTAAATTACTTAATAGATTATTCATTATGTCGGCCAAAATCAGGATGACGTGGTAAGAGCTTTTTGGACAATGTAAACCCAAAAACGTAAGATAATCATTTGAAAAAGCACTTATGGTATTAATTTGATTACATCGTCGATAAAAAAGACGTAAAAAAATTTGATTACAAAACTTGCTGGTAACATAAAAAAATACATTTTTATCAATTTAAAAATACATAATTAAATACCAAAACTGGAATTATTATATTATACTGTACTAGGTAGTACCATGACAGACTTCAAACCGCGGTCCTCATATTTTGCAAATGAAATTCCTCTTGCGGTATACCGTATCGAAAAGATCGGATCCGAAAATCAAAGACAATAGAGTCCATTACAAAGGTTATGAGGGTTTTGATTAAAATAAAATACAAGTTAAGTTAAGGAAGTTTCAAGAGAAACTAATAAAAACGTTATTAACCGAGTTATAGCAAAGATCAAAACGCAATTTCTAACGTCCCAGATACGAGAAATCCAAAGGAAGAACTAAAATCCAAGCGAAGCGATTTACGACTCTCCATTTTTATGATCAGTGGATATTTATTTACAAAGGAATTTTATAAAATAAACTAAACTAAACTAAATAAGATGGTTTAACGTAAATTGGGCACTAAAAGACAAATGGTCATAAAACGGTTTGGCCCCGGACCGAGGTCAGGGCAGAAAATCTAGGTTACAGTTACACCAATGCTAGACCGCGATAAAATAGTATGACGGCACTAAAACTATTGCTAGTAAAATTCCTTGAAACCTGGTAGGATGTTAGTTTGGAAAGTTCCGACAATATTGGTGTTGATATTTTGTAGAAGGTACCTATTTATTGTGTTGTGATAACCTAGTGGTTAGAATGTCTACCTCCTAATACCTCTTTTACACCAACCCATAGCCAGAACTAACCTCAAACAAATTTTCCACCATATCCAGATTACCAAAAAACTACAATTCCATTAGTAAAGAGGTTGACATCTTCTACAACACACTACTAAAATTCAAAAAACAAATAATAGGATTGTTAAGTTCATAAATTGATTTATATTACATATTACCTACTTATTACCCGTAGTCACTATTCACCTTTTTTCTTTTTCTTTATTAATTATGACTAATTAGTATTTTTATTTTATTTTAAGACATTTTTGTACATTGTAAACTTTTTATTGTTCAATAATTATTATTTTTAAATTCTTTTGGCACAAGTTGTGACACCTAATTAATAAGTTATGTATCTAATAATGTGTGTGTGTGTATTTATAGATTTAAGAATGTATCGATATTATAATTTTCTGGTGTCCTAATAAATAAATAAATAAATAAATAATCGAAGGTCGAGGGTTCGATCCGGGGCACACAGCTCTAACTTTTCGGAGTTGCGTGAGTTTTAAGTAATTAAATTACACTTGTGTTATTTAATTGTGCTATCCTTCGTGTGTGAATCCGATTCGCACTTCCCCGTCCTTTTGTAATGCAAAAGAATATCATTTTCACGGCAACATCCGTCACAAATAAGCGGGGACCTCCGAAAACCGAACAAAGTTCCTAAAAGCATTCCATTACAAAGGACACAAAATGCTTTTATTTACCGTCATCCATCAATATGTCTCTCTACAAATGTCTTGGCTATTTAAAAACACATTTTCTATTGTTGTGTAGTCTAGAAAACTAATAGTAGCTTTCAATCATGTTTTCGTAGACTTGTGAAAGAGTTTTTTTGTTTGTTCTGGTTTTCAAATTATTTTTAACCCCCGACCCAAAAAGAGGGGTGTTATAAGTTTGACATGTGTATCTGTGTATCTGTCTGTGGCATCGTAGCTCCTAAACTAATGAACCGATTTTAATTTAGTTTTTTTTTGTTTGAAAGGTGGCTTGATCGAGAGTGTTCTTAGCTATAATCCAAGAAAATCGGTTCAGACGTTCGAAAGTTATCAGCCCTTTTCTAGTTACTATTGTAACCTTCACTTGTTGGGGGTGCTATAAATTTTTAATTTATACTTGTTTGTCACTGTCACTGGTCAAGTGTAGGCTATCTCCTCTCAAAGTGAGAAAGAATAGTTTACCACGCTACATGGCGACGTGCGGATTGGTAGACTTAGACTTGGTAGGAATAGAAGACCGATATCACCGCAAGTCAGTACCTACTTCCAAATATTCTATTGAATCAAAATAATATATTTCCAGCTACATACCAGCACAACATGGCGGAAATTCAACCCTGCCCATAGTTTGAAAGCCTTAGAATAAAAACCCAGTTGAAAGCATTATAAGTAATCATTTTATGCTTAGATTCTTTTTGTTTGTTTCAGAAAATCGTCTTCGGACCCCGAAATGACTACAGACAGTGCACTCAATTCTCAGCGGTAAGTAGGTACTTACTTATACTCTATCCAATGAGAGAAGTTAGTATAGGGCTCTCTCTGTTACGTAATCCCATACATATGACAAAGACAAAAACTCAGTGGGCGTTAACCATTTTGAATGACCAACCAATCACTAACAAACCTATGTTTTCCACACTAATAAAAAACCTGTTTTCTAAAAACATTTGAAATTCACTTCGAAAACATATACTATACCTACTGTTCGTTTGTGAAAGAAAGCGAGAGAAAATTTAAATATCTCTTTCCGTGAAGAATCGCCCGTGAAAACACTGTGAAGAAAAATAACGTTTTTTCTGGAAATTATTAAAACTAGATGATGTCCGCGACTTCGTCCGCGTGGATTTAGGTTTTTTAAAAATCCCATGGGAACTCTTTAATTTTCCGGAAAAAAAGTAGCCTAGATGCCCTTCCCCGGGATTTAAGCTAACCAAATCGATTAAACTGTTGGCCCATGAAAAGCTAGTAGACAGACAGACGGGCAGGCAGACAGACACACTTTCGAATTTATAATATTGGTATGGATTAGCAACCATGTCCGTCGCTAGTAAGTAAGAATAACAAACCCATCGTAGTCCGACGCGGTCGTTCGATCAGAGCCCCGCGCCATATTGCTACGATCACAAAAATTCGCCTTGTTAAAAGTTCAAAACAAAATACATTTTTGTTCAGCCACAAACATCCTCAATCTGTTAAATTGGAATCTGTTTTTGTCAATGGGACGGACCAGCCGGTTATTAAATTGTTATTTTTAGGGTTCCGTACTGGAAAATACAAGGGTTCAGCCGGCGCAAGACCGTATGGCGCGTGAAAGCCTCTACAAGAGACATATAGTATGTCCAGCTGTGATCGTCTAATCGGTTGATAAAATGAATACACTATTACCTGAATTCATCGTCCATTCCTCAATGCTTGAAGACAAAAGTCTTTAACTAGTGTGTCCTTCCCGTCCTCACCTATGGTACGGAAACGTGGACAAACAGGGCCTTCTCCACAAATTCAAGGTTGCTCAGTGAGCTATGGAGAGGGCTATGTTAGGAGATTCCCTGAGGGATAAGACCCGAAATGAGGAGATCCGTAGGAGAACCAAGGTCACTGAAAAAACCCCAAACTATTAGCAAGCTGAAGTGGCAGTGGGCATGCCATGTCTATCGTAGATGCGATGGCCGTTGGAGCCGGAAAGTCCTTGAGTGAAGACCGCGAGTGGAGCGTAGTGTGGGACGCCCTCCAGCACGATGGATTTACGATATAAAGCGGCTGGCGGGAAGTGCTGGATAAGGAAGGCTGAGGGCCGGGTGTAGTGGCGCTCTTAGGGGAAGGCCTATGTCCAACAGTGGACGTCCACAGATTGATAATGATGATGATGATTACCTAAATGCGTAAAATATTTCAATTGTTCACAGGGTATTCAAGAAGTCATCGCCGAACAACAAGCTGACACTATATCTTGCATCTCGAGATCTCGTGGTGGAAAATGGCTGCATTGACAAGATCCAGGGAGTCCTGCACGTGGACGCCGAGAGCTTGGAGAATAAGAAGCTGTTTGGACAAGTTACCTTGACATTTAGGTAAATTCCATATTATATCCCAAGAATACGTCTTTTACCAGTTAGATTAACGGAAAGGGGGAAAAAACTTCTACTAAAAGAACTAGCAAGAAACTTAATAGGTTACTCTTTTCAAAAGCCTATAGGTATGTTACAGTATGTGACCCATTTCAATGTAAAAAATAATTTTACTGTCTTGGACCCGAACAGACATACAGACAGACGGACAGCAAAGTAATTAGGGTAAGTAAAGGTTCCGTTTCTTTCATTATTCGACACAAGAACGGACTTTAAAAAGGATGACATAAAGTAAATAAATTCGACGCAAAACAAATAGAATATAAATAAGCCTTTGAATAAGCTTTCAAACGAGGCAAGCCTATATATTTTGTTATTTGGTATACAGAAAAACTGTTGGAACTTTATAAAAATAAAACAAAGCAAAAAATGAAAGCTATGAGAAACACAAAGATTCAAAACTCGTTCCTTTGGTTAGGAACAGACGGGTAATGCAAATGCAAAAATTATATTTCTTGAGAGGAGTAGGTAGGTAGTAGTAGGTATTTTTTGACCGTTCGCCATAAAAAAGACTTCCGATTATTTCAATGTGAATCGATCAAATGTAATTAAATTTTGTAGAGACTTACCTACCTATGGACTCCCAAATACTCTCCCCAAAAGTCTCACAAAGCACATTTTCATTCATTTTAAAAGCATAAAAGTACGTGAATGTAAAAGCACATAGCGATTTTCAAAACCAATTCAAAGAGAGCAAATAGCAATTTATAGTTTTTCATTGTTAGCCTACGAATACATTACTTAGGTCGAATGAACCCGGGGTCGAATACAAACAAAATCTTTATTCGTTTCTATTGTTTAGACTGAATCTAGGGACTCATATTTTTCATTCTTATGACCTTTGAATACAATCTCACCTAATGGTTAACGGTCACAAATGTAAGCGGCCAGCTAAGTAACCTATAAACAGCACTATCACGATCAACCCATTTCCGCCCCACTACTGAGTACGGGTCTAACCCCGATAAAACCCTATTACTACCCGCGAACTGCCGATAGATAGCGATAGATATAGTATAGTGGTATAACCCTTCATTTTGGCTTTGTCTTAGTCGGGTAAAAATTGTTTTTCTGTCGCTCGCCCCAACATAACCAAAACAGTCAAAACACAACCCAAACACAACCCAAACACAACCCAAATACAACCTCATTCGGCAATACGCGTTTTATGCATTTATCCTACGCGTATTTTCGGATACACTTTTTACGCATAATATAATATTATTTTGTGAGAGGATTAGATTGTTTCAACGTTCACATACTGAGTAAAAAACCAGTCAATCGCGAGTCGTACTCGCACACGAAGAGTTCCGCACTGTCATACAAAGAATAAACACTATGTAGACTTCTTAATTTTTTTTTAAATTTGCATGGTAGCCATTTTGAAATTCGCCTTCTTGGATTTTTTATTATTTGTTGTTATAGCGGCAATAGAAATACACTAAATGAAAATTGCATTCATGAGATGCAGTCCGCATCTGAATCGGACTGCATCTCATGAATGCAATTTTCACTGAGCGACAGACGGACGGACAGCGGAGGCTTATTAATAAGGCGCCATTGGCTCATTCGGGTACAAAACCCTGAAAAGGTATTTCACATCATCATCATCATGTTATCATGATCATCCATCGCCGACCCACCACTGAGCACGGATCTCCTCTCAGAATGAGAGGGGTGTAAGCCTTCGGATACGGAACCCTAAAAACAAAATGGCCACGAGTACCCTTAATCCCTTACAGTCCATTTCATGGCCCCGTAAATCGTATTTAATAAACCTACTTGACAACGAGCCCTTTTATTGTTGCAGACTCAATTCTCTACCCTCATAAATAGAATAAAACGATCAGTTAAGTTTCTTGGACTCTATAAACAATCATACGTTACAATACACATTGAAGATAAATAAATACAAGATAAATAATATATTTATTGGGCCCATAGATATGCCTTACGATTTTGTCCGCGTGGGTTTAGGTTTTTAAAAACTCAGTGGGAAGTGGGAACTTTTTATTTTCCGGGATAAAAAGATGCAAGCTATCACTGCTATTAGTTAATCGAAGGGCCTTGGGAAGGTAACAGACAGACAAACAGACACACTTTCACTCTAACAATAGGTATAAGTATTGTTGTAATGCTTACTCACACTTCTTCATAAATCTGAAATGAAAATGCAAATAAGAAATTTCAAAAATACACCCTAGAGCTGCTGCATACCTAATTTATTTTCTAAAGTTAATGAATTGTTATTGTGTTTGGGAGATAAATAGGTATTTGTATCCAGAAAACAAGATTTGTGGAGGGAAAGATATTCTTTTTAGGAGCTCTGGGATGCCAACACTGTAAAATAATGAATTATTTTAAATGCTTTCTGTGAGGAATAAGTTATGGTTCATTTTAAGGATCGTAGAAAAATACTGAACCCTTGCCAGATTGAAAAGATTTAGTACGAACTTGGCGCAAAGGAGGGCATCCAACTTTGAGCTGAATAAATCGCTTATAATAAATACGTCTTGTTTGTTATTTCCCACCTTCCATGGCTGCTAATATGATAAATGTGAAAGTGTGTTCACATGTGAACCGCTAGACTGATCTTGACAAATAAGCACAAAGATTTCTATCCTAGAAAATCAAAGGGTACCAAGGGATTTTTAAAAAACCGAAACCCATACGTTCGTACGTATGGGTTTCGTAGCTCCTAAACTAATGAAGCGATTTTAATTTAGTTTTTTTTGTTTGAAAGGTGAGTTAATCGAGAGTGTTCTTAGCTATAATCCAAGAAAATCGGTTCAGCCGTTTGAAAGTTATCAGCTCTTTTTTAGTTACTGTAACCTTCACTTGTCGGGGGTGTTACAAATTTTTAATTTACATTTGTTCAAACACTATTTTCAAAACCAAGTAAGGCAAAAATTTCTATTTATCCAAATATCTAGTAAAAATTCGCGCGGAAATAAACGCGCAGTTTTTCTCTGATTGAGGACTTTTTCCGCCATATGGTAATAGTTCCAAGTATGGTATGGTTGCCGTTTGGCACCCATACCATTCTCATCGGTACTCTACAGGATGTAATTTTGGAAAGAGTGCCCATAAACTTTTTGCTGCAATAGGTACATCATGCTTTACATCAAGTATAATTGCGGTCAAAAACGTGTCGATGAAGGTGTCAAAAAAATCGACAACGTTGCAACACCAAAGCATAATACAAATTTATTAATACACAGAAATGTACCTGTTTTTAATTAATTATTGTAAACACAATTTTAGTAGGTTTACTGCTCTACAATATCTAATGAGAAATTACTAAATATTCTAATTTTGCCAAGTAATAACAATAAATCTAGCCTACCCAGGCGTGTAATGACTATAATAATTGAAATTCATTAGTGGCAAAATTGCCGCTAATGAATTTCAATTAGCTCGCTCAAAAACCGATACGTGTTTATAAATCAACCATTAAGTTTGCGGTTTATACTTATAGGACCTATAGATGAGTATTGTATTATTTTGTTAGTCATAATAATCTATATAATTTTTATATTTATAACTTGCATTTAGCTGCGACTTCGTTCACGTGATATCCTCCTAATATAAGTAATACAGAAAATATTTCTACGGTCTATGTCCGTTATAGACTTTGAAACCATCCTACCAGATGTGCCCCAAACCGGTTTCATTAGAAAGGCAATAACGCAAAGATGGTTTTGAACCACAAAAAAAAATGCATCAGGCACAATCTTTTTCTACACGCCGGGTACCTATTCGCTAGTATATCATTTCTTAGTCTACTAGCTGATGCCGCGACTTCTTTCACGTGGTTTGTCCTACAATCATATCACTACGGAGCAACGAATCGACGTGATTTTTTGCATGAGTATAGTTAAAAATCTGGAGAGTGACATAGGCTACCTTTTACTCCCGAAATATACAAAGAGTTCCCACGGTTTTTATAAAAAACTTAAATCACGCGGACGAAGTCGCGGGCATCAGCTAGTAATTAAAATAAGGATGTTAACGTTATCAGTATTTTTTTCAATGCGCCTGATGCAGCTGAATATTAATAGTTTATTTTCAGGCAATTTTTTTTTTACACCCATTTCTTAAATATAAAATAAATTAAAATAGAATAGAATACAAGAGTAAAATAAAAATTATTTACGGTTGTTGCCACGATGTACGGCAAGCCAGTACTTCGGTATGCGATTTTCAGGACACTCAGAGCATACCCTGAGGATCTCGTTCTGAGAATTGCGGATGCGGAACCAGAAAGCCGCAACCCGAGATCTAATAATCGCGAAATATTGCGTCACACGCATTTTCAATATTGAAAAATACCTACACTCTTGCTTGCCTTTTGCATGTAGTCTCGAAATAATACTGTATCACATTAAAGCTCAGGTATCATATAAATTACCTACTGAAACTACACGATAAAATAAAATATACGTAGCTCAACCAATGCTTATAGTCCATTCTAGATCCATAAAAGGTTAGGCTCATTTTTCAATGGGCCATTTTATTCGCGCTGAGTCATTCATTCACTACAATCATTGCTCTACCATTCTACCCTCATAAATTGATCAGAATGGTTCGTTAACTTTGCGGACTTCATCTTATTAAGTTATGAAAAAACAAAAGAGAAAAAAAAAAGAAAAACACCACCATTTCAATTTTAGATTAGACAGAGAAAATCATCAGCTTCCCTTTTGCAGTGTTCTTAGAACAGTGTCTAAGCATAATTTCAAGAAAAGCTGTTTTATTTTTTAATATCTTTTAAAGTGTGTGAGGATATAATAAAGATCAAAGTGCGCTTTTCCGATCGAAGCTTTTGACAAAATCGCTCATTGTGACTCACGCGACTGAACGATTATTTAATATATTTAATTGCGTTTGAATTCTTTGTATTTACGCCTCAAAACGAATTAATTAGTATTAATACTACTACTAACAATTACTAATAGGTAATCCATACTTAATATTATAGAAGTGAAAGTGTAAGTAGTATGTGTCTGTACACACACATACTTCGAAAAACAGCCGGCCAAGTGCGAGGCAGACTTGTGCACCGAGGGTTCGGTACTTGGGTATATTTTCCGACATTTTGCACGATAAATCAAAAACTTTTATGTATAAAAATAAATAAAAATCTGTTTTATAATGTACAGGTAAAGCCATTTATTTCATAATATTATGATACCCCACTTGGCATGGTTAACACAATTTTTTTTAATGATGTAACCACAATTCACGATTTTCAGATTTATTCCTTTACTTGTGCTGTAAGAGCTACCTACCTGCCAAATTTCACGATTCGAGCTTAACGGGAAGTACCCTATAGGTTTTCTTGACAGACACGACGGACGAACGGACGGACAGACAGACAGACAACAAAGTGATCCTATGAAGGTTCCGTTTTTCCTTTTGAGGTACGGAACCCTAAAACCGATAGACGACCGATAGACCCCTTATAAAACATATCAAAGTTTAGCTTGTTCTCACTTATCTGTGTTTTGTCCAGGTACGGTCGAGAAGATGAAGAAGTGATGGGTCTCAAATTCTGCAACGAAGCAATCATGAGCCTGGCACAAATATGGCCTGAGCATTGCAACCTTGAGAGGGAGCCCAACACTCCGCTACAGGTAAAAGACTTTTCTAAACAAGTGTAAATTAAAAATTTATAACACCCCCGACAAGTGAAGGTTACAATAACTAGAAAAGAGCTGATAACTTTCAAACGGCTGAACCGATTTTTTTGAATTATAGCTAAGAACACTCTCGATCAAGCCACCTTTCAAACAAAAACAAACTAAATTAAAATCGGTTTATTCGTTTAGGAGCTATGATGTCACAAACAGATACACAGATACACAGGTCAAACTTATGACACTCCTCTTTTAGGGTCGGAGGTTAAAAATGATATGAAATGTTCACATTTCATACCGTGTAGATTTGTTCCCGAACAGTATTACAACTGTCCAGAAAAGTATGTACCTATATCATAAGTTTGAATTTGGAATAATGTTTGTTCCTCACAACTTTCCAGAAAATTACCAAAATTACCTGATAAGTTTGAATTTGAATGATTAATTCATAAAAGAAATACGGTTGTGTTGTCCCTGAAAAGTTTTAATTAATAGACTCGTGCCTTTTTGAATTTACGGGTTTAATTATCTGAAAAACTTTTCGGTTATTTTCACTGTTCAAAAACCGCTCCTGACACATATTCAATTCAAATTCAAAAAAAATATTTCATGTCCTCTTTTTGTTTTTAACCCCCGACCCAAAAAGAGGGGTGTTATAAGTTTGACGTGTGTATCTGTGTATCTGTCTGTGGCATCGTAGCTCCTAAACTAATGAACCGATTTTAATTTAGTTTTTTTTTGTTTGAGAGGTAGTTTGAGAGTATTCTTAGCTATAATCCAAAAAAATCGGTTCAGCCGTTTGAAAGTTATCAGCTCTTTTCTAGTCACTGCAACCTTCACTTTTCGGGGGTGTTATAAATTTTTAATTTACACTTGTTACAGATTTGTAGAAAAGGCAGGCTTATCAACAATGCATTTCTCAATACCCCCATAAATTCCCTTCAATATTTTATTTATTTCATAATCCAGTTTTCTTGTATCGGCAAAACATCCATCATATCGTGAACAGTTCATATCGTCCGTATGCGCAAGCGAGAGGAAAGATAAAAATGATGTATGATCCTCATCCCAAGTTTCTAATGCCGAAGTGTAATGTGCCATAATATTTATTGAATGATTGAAAGCAATCAGAAAAGGGTATTTTCGTTCTGGGTGAGTGTGTTCAACTTAAAGCTCCCTACCAAGGTTATTATACTCTATCCGCTCATATAATATAATACTAAATCCCATGAGAGCTCTTTGATTTGCCGGCATGAAAAGTAGCCACTCCTGATGTTTTTAGCTAAATGCAAAAAATCACGAGGACAAAAGGGGGTCTTTATTGGGGATTTATATATCAAAATGCCGGCCTGTTTTTCTTGAGGTCGGAGGTTCAATCTCGGGCACGCATCTCTAACTTTCCGGAGTTAGGACCGTTTTAAGCAATTAAATATCACTTGCCTGTGCTTTAACAGTGAAGGAAACCTGCATGACTTAGAGTTCTCCATAATGGTCTCACAGAGGTGTGAAGTCTGCCAATCCGCACTAGGCCAGCGTGACAGACTATTGCCTTGTAATTCTGAGAGCAGACCCATGCTCAGTATAGTGCCGGCAAGCAATGGGTTTAATCATGATGATGATCAAAGTAAAAGAAAGCCTCTTTCACAGGATGCTCTTATCAAGAGGCTGGGTGCGAATGCTTTCCCCTTCCATTTGGAGCTCACACCAATAGCGCCACCCAGTGTACAGTTGGTACCAGCGAAGCAGTACCATGGAGCACCTATCGGCACTTCGTATGATGTGCGGGCATATATTGGTAAGGATTCTTATCAGCTTATTTTTATTCAGATACAAGTTAGACCTTGACTACAATCTCACTTGGTGGTAAGTGATGATGCAGTGTAAGATGGAAGCGGGCTAACCTGGAAGGGGTATGGTAGTTTTCATTAAACCCAGACTCCTTTGGTATCTACACGGCATCGTACCGAAACGCTAAATCGCTTAGCGGCACGGATTTGATTTGATTTAACTTGAACTTCCACCTTCACAGTGTCAATTTAGTCGTTTTGCTGCACAAGGAAAATACTCTTTCCACTGGACAAAACGTCTGGGTTTGGTTTCACCAGCTAGCTTCGGCGGAATTTGTAGAAATACGGGAGCTTTATTTATCCCGTATTTATTTTCGCAATTACGGGTTTCTGTATTATCACACGCCCTGAAATACGGGGTAACCCGTATCTGGCAATCCTAATCATTACAGTCCGACAAGGCTCTTTTGCGCGTGGCCAAAATCGGAACTAAAGCCGCCATCTTTAGAAGTTCACTTGTTGATAGTACTGTGTCGACATAAAGCTACAACAGCGCCCTCACTCAAGTGCCAAAAGAGCCTTGTCGGACTGTAGTCAAATTGCGTCTGGCTCTTTGATTAATGAGTGACACGTCTTTATATAGCGGAACGAGCAGACGAGAAGGTGTCTCGTCGCAACACAGTGCGGATGGGCATCAGGGTGCTCCAGGGTCCAGGGAAGGTAGCAACTCTACCGCTGGTGCTGCCACCGAACTCGCCACATCGCTCCTTGAGCGCTTTGGCACATCACAATGTTCTCCGGTAAGTATCACCCCATAATACTAAATTATACCTTTCAGGTATAGAAGGCTCACTCTGAAAGGACGTTTAAGACGGGTCTCTCCGTCACTCGCTCCATACAAACGTAGTTCCAATTTCATTTGAATACTAAGCAACCAAAGTCCATGAAATTTTGCAGACATATTCTAGGAACTAATATCTATGCCTATGGTTTTCCAGATTTCTGTTAAAATATTCGGTTTCAAAGGTACGCGGTCTTAAAAATTCATATACAAATCTTTGAGCCCCTGCAATTTTAAAACTACATATTTTTAGAAAAATCTAAAACACCACAGGCACAGATATTAGTTTCTAGAATATGACGAATTTCTAGAATATATGAATAGAATAATAGACGCAATAAAATGCAATTCAGCTCGCACGGACTAATCAAACGCTTCTTTATCGTGTAAACTCCCAATGTTTTTCTTAACCAAGTGATATTTCATTGCTTAGAACCCATCTGAATAGGTAAGAGAAAGATATTTTAACCACGAGACTACTAATAAAATTGCTCAAAGGAAGTGCAGTAGTGATACAGTTGGTAAATAAATAATTTGTCGTGCGAAAGATTTCTTGAAAAGATTCCTGTATTTCTTGTAAGTACTAAGAAGGATTTGAAATACATGATACGCTATGAATAGCTACAACAGATTTTGAAATCCCTTGTGATTTTCCATTCGATTTATTCATGCCGTTTCAAATGGGTACTCACTGTCTTGGCCTCGTGGATTTGAATTTAGGTGTCTGTTTTATATAGGCAGTGAATATGTCGCAGGGAAATGGCATAAACCGGGATTTGACTATATCCCTCAGGGATATGGCTATACCCCGGTTATAACCCTATGTTAACCCCTACGTTATGTTGGTAGAGTATTTTCAAATGCTGTAATTTTCTCAAACCCTTAATTAAATATTGAAAATTGAGTCTAATTATTCAATTTCAAAATTGTTTATTGTACGTTTAACGGGAAACGCCGTTAAACATCGCGTTGTTGGCCGTTAGTGTGGCCGGGTCGTTAGGGAGTAATGCGGCAAAAATCACAGCAGACTAGGGTTAGTCTTATTTTAACGCTGACGCCAAAGTACCATTTAAAATTCACTTTGAATTGTAAAATAGGTACATACTTATTATACTGTTTAGAGTACGTGCGATCCTTTACTTATGCTTTGAATAAACTTTGCCATGAGATTCAAAGAGGTTTTCAATAGTAAAATAAAAATGTTCAGCTTATTTAAATTTTATAACAGAGTGTAAGAAAACAAGTGACGTTGTAACATTAGATAATATGCAAATAGATATTTGATGATATTTCTAGGTTTTCTTATTTTCTTTTGATTTTGATTGAGAAAATCGAACCCTTGGGCTGCTTTTCCACCAGAGATGTACCTACGCTATGTTAGTTTTTAACCCCCGACCCAAAAAGAGGGGTGTTATAAGTTTGACGTGTGTATCTGTGTGTCTGTGTATCTGTGTATCTGTCTGTGGCATCGTAGCGCCTAAACGAATGAACCGATTCTAATTTAGTTTTTTTTGTTTGAAAGGTGGCTTGATCGAGAGTGTTCTTAGCTATAATCCAAAAAAATTGGTTCAGCCGTTTAAAAGTTATCAGCTCTTTTCTAGTTTTCTTGTAGAAAAGAAGGTTAGATAACCGTTAGGTTCATAATATTATGTCAATTGACAAATGTCAAGCTGGACGATGGACGTTGCCTAGATTAATAATTATTTATTTGAAAATGATGTTTTGGAAAACTCAGACACTTTGGATCGCGGAATAGTCCAAGAAAATCGGTTCAGCCGTTTGAAAGTTATCAGCTCTTTTCTAGTTACTGTAACCTTCACTGGTCGGGGGTGTTGAACATTTTTAATTTACACTTGTGTATGGATGTGTGGTGATATCCACCCATTATCCACCAATCATTTTCATTGCTCCACATAGCATTGGTAGAAACGGGTTCAACGAAGCAGTTGTAGGGTTCCGTACCTCAAAAGGAAAAACCCGTCGAGTGCGTGTCGGGCCTCGCTCTTTTCAGGGTTCCGTTCATAATTATGAACATAATATTTTGGGTGTCTGAAATATTTTCATGGCAACCATGGTTCCCTAGTCTAAGCACAACCGTCACACGAAACAGCATGAAAGTATTTTTTCCTAGCACAGAATACCAAAAGGTAAGACGCACGGGAAATATTATTATTAAATTTGAATATTCACGAGTCTCCAGGATCATGTAAAAGATGTAAAATTGCCGATAAATTACACCATAGCAAGGCACCTGTGATTTATGCTCGCTTTATGACCGTGGTTTATTGCGGATCGTAGTTAACT
Source organism: Maniola jurtina (assembly GCF_905333055.1). NCBI lineage: Eukaryota > Metazoa > Arthropoda > Insecta > Lepidoptera > Nymphalidae > Maniola > Maniola jurtina. The sequence goes on from NC_060032.1 coordinate 12,938,867, forward strand.
AACATACCTACTCGTATTTTCATAGTTGTATGAATAATACTAGCCGATGCCCGCGACTTCGCCCGCGTGGATTTATGTTTTTTGAAATCCTGTGGGAACTCTTTGATTTTCCGGGATAAAAAGTAGCCTATGTGCTAATCCAGGATATTATCTATCTCCATTCTAAATTTCAGCCAAATCCGTTCAGTAGTTTTTGCGTGAAGGAGTAACAAACATACACACACACACACACACACACACATACAAACTTTCGCCTTTATAATATTAGTGTGATGTACCTACCAAAGATCATATTGTACGGTCAGTTGGGGGTAGGAACGTGACAATTTTCTTTGAAAATTTCACTTGAACGAAACATATTTTGTTATATAGAAAGATCTTAAAATGAACCAAGGCGTTTTCATAATGAACATAGTGATGCAAAAGTTTGAAAGAAACATAATACAGTTCACTTTAGTAAGTAGTATAGTTTCGTTTCGCTTAGTTTACTTATAAGGTAAACAAATAGATTTTCACTGAAATATGCAGACGCACTACACGCGGCCCATGCGACCTTGTAACGCAAACTGACAATGAAATCTTGATAGTGGGTGAAAAACCTAACTTCAGAAAGTCCAAAGCGCAAATCAGCAGAAAAAAATTACTTCTGAATCGCCGGGTACATCTCGTTGCTTAGCTAAGTACGCGTTTCTCCGAAAGGGTTACCGGGATTTGTTTATTTTTTAAGCGAACTAATGAAAATAAACCTGTCGTACGAGCGACAACGAGGTAGCATCGGTTGTGTTTCTTAAGCAAACAAACACACTAGTCTACGATGGTCTACGGTCTATGGTCTATGTTTGGATGTCCAACAATCACCATAAAGATAGGCTAATTACAAAATTGGGTGATAGAGTCACCCTAAAACGGTGATAAAGTAACTAGGTAGGTAACAGACGGGTTTGAGTTCTAAAGAACCTCTAAAGTAGGTCTACTTGAAATAAATATACATCTTATTTTCTTCATTTAATTAATCTGCCACCCAATTTCTGAGCCGTCTGTACGTTTCTAGAAAAAAATATAATAACTATTCAACAATTTCTTAGCCCGACATTTTAACCTCTACAAAAGACAGGACATTCTATAAATAATACCTACTCACTCAACGCTCTTATAAAGCTTTTAAAGATTCATCACAACTCAGCAAGCTAAGTATAAAGGATGCCTCGAAGGCTGAAGGCTCGAGAGATCGTTTTACTGTAGCGCCTTTTTGATTCCGATAAGAGTTGATTGAGAGTCAATAGCTGTGCTTATCAGATGTCCCCTTATTTTCTGCGACGGAATGTAAAAGCTGCTGCAGTAGGCTTTTGTATGTTAATTTTGGCTTAATCCGACAAAACAAAACCATAGCGGACTTAGCTACGTTTAGTGTAAAAACTGTCAATAGTTTTGAGGTTGGGCTCACCGTTAAGTGGAGTGTAAACCTATTAATATCAACGTGTTAATTTGGTAGTCTCAAATGCTTGATTTTAAACAACTCGTAAAGTTTTCTTACTTGCAAACATAACATTCGCTATAAAAGAAAATTTCAGTAGGCTTTTGTATGTTAATTTTGGCTTAATCCGACAAAACAAAACCATAGCGGACTTAGCTACGAAATTAAGTGTAAAAATTATCAATAGTTTTGAGGTTGGGCTCACCGTTAAGTGGCCCATAAGTCACGTAGTAAACCTATGAATATCAACGTATTAATTTGATAGTCTCAAATGCTTGATTTAAACAACTCATAAAGTTTTCTTACTTGCAAACATAATATTCGCTATAAAAGAAAATTTCATAGCCATAGAATTGCGTCTAAAAATTGACAATATACCTACTAGCCAGCAAGCATCCAAGAGAAGATATAGTAGGTACATGGCCCATACATAACAATTAATATAAACAACCTAATCTATATGGGGTTACAACCCCAATGTCCCATGTTGCGCATTTAACCATACATAATTTACATTATCCTACTTCGGTGAGTATTGTATGCGCGTGGCTTAAGTTATAAGATTTAAAAAATTCAATTTTTTATCAGCGTAAAGCCAGTAAATCATTTATTGTGCTCTTTTAACGCTACGCGTGTTAATCACTACCTACTAAGTATACTAAAATGCGAAGATGTGTTCATTTGTCGATTCAGCAGGGCGATTCAGAACACTTCGATTACACTGTGTTACAAAGTACCGTCAGATGTATTCGCTTACTAGCTGATGCCCGCGACTTCATTCGCGTGGATGTAGGTTTTTTATAAATCCCGTGAGAACTCTTTGATTTTTCCGGGATAAAATAGCCTATGTGCTAATCCAAGGTATAATCTATCATTATTCTAAATTTCAGCCCAATCCGTCCAGTAGTTTTGCGTGAAGAAGTAACAAACATACACACACACACACACACACACACACACACACACACACACACACACACACACACACATATATACATACATACACACAAACTTTCGCCTTTATAATATTAGTGTGAAGTGTGATAGTGTGATTAGTGTGATGTGATAACTACGAGACTACGAGTATAATGCGATAACAACGGTTGAGACTTGAGGTAAAAATAGATAGAGTAAATACCCGGAGAACAATAGAGTTTAAAGACCGGCCGCCATTTTCGAAGCACGTTTGTAGGTTTAAACTCCATGCCAATAGATTTTACGCAGTCTGTGTCGCTACTCGCTATGCATATTGTGTCACACACAAGTGTACGAATTTGTCTTCACCTTTCAAAATACAAAACCAAAAAATATTATAAAACTCCAGCTAGGCAAAACTCTACCTGGAGCCTTGTAATGTTTTTGATTTGAAGATAAAAAGAATTTTATATATTTTCCGCTGGTCACTTAACACTTAAGCCAAGTAGGTATGTTTCTAAATATATTTGGGTCAATTCTTAGCCACGGGTACTTAACCAACACAAAAACACGTCTACTTAAGAACTTGACGGACATTATTGGGTACTTTTTCGGTTGTGAAGAAAATGTTTGCTACGGAAATCCGCCACTGAAAATCGATGAACGAAGAAGTGAAATTGAATTTTTCTATAAATACTGCTCCTATTTGTGTAGTCTTTTTTATGCTAACATCTATAAATTATTAGCTTTTGTTCGCGGCTTCGTCCATAATAATTTAAAGCTTGTAAAATTCGGAAAAGTGTCTATAAATGGAGTTATAATACCTATTAGTGTTTTTTTTTCAAATCGGATGAATAGTTTTGGAGATTACCTCCTACATCGGCTACATCCTTTACAAAATTGACCTATATCTAGTTACATCATTGTTTTGTATTTGACTATAAAACATGCTAGTTACTTTATTGTTCTAACCAGCGGATGCTGTATTCTATTAATAGTTCATACAGGATGTTTATCAAGACAGTATCGTCTGAGATAATAAAACTACGTTCGTAAAAATAATCTAGTTGTAACATAAAATTAGCCCTGAAAAATGAAAACCAAATGGAATTAAATTGATAAACTTTTAAGGGTCCTATGCTTCTAACCTTAACTTTATTGTTAGTGCCTCACCACCTAGGTATATAATAGTTGTCAAATAAATCTCTCACTATACATTTGTCTTATTTATAAAGCGAGAGCCAGGGAGGCCCAGACCTTTGTTATTTTATAAAAGCTGAAAGTTTCTTTGCGTATAGTCCCCAATGGGAAGAACGATCAGTGACTAGCTATGAAGTTTGGATATAAAGTGTAATTTTTTATGTTTTCTTCGAAATAGTATTTATTAGAAATCACTAATGCATTGCCAACAGTTCCAGCGGGGTCTAAAAGAGACCTATATCCACGCGAACGAAGTCGCGGGCGTCATTTAGTTTTTGATAGCTTTGTATTTTGACTTCGTTTTTTTTATCTAGCTCGTTAAAATCGACCCGAAAATACCAAAACACAAAGTCTTTGGCAATCATCAGATACTTAACGCTGGCCATTACGTAAAAAAGAAAAAATAGGGCAATGCATGGTACTGGTATCCTGTTGACATTGGCAGTTGGCACCACGGCTTTTAGAAAAGTAAATGTTTCGCCATAGAAATGTATATAACTACCTATTTACTAAAAAACGCTCTTCAGTAGTAGGTACTATGACAACATATTATTTTAATTTTATATTTAGAGAACTTTGATGTCGACCAGGGTTTTCAGAGCTCTCAGGTGGTAAATGAAGACTGTACTTGGTCAGCCAGGTGGACTATGGCCTAAACTGTTCTATTTTAAGAGAAGACACTGGCCCGATAATGGGCCAGTTGGGTTGAAATGTGGTCATATTTGTACAAGTCTAACTCCCTGAATTCAAAAAATTTATGTTCGACAATGTTAGGGCATTATCTCAGTGGGACACCAGTGGTGTCCTAGTGTGATAAAGTATTTAGGCTCACCAAACTGCTCCAAAGGAATGGCTCGTTCCCACTATGTCGTCACCGTAATTTATCGTTGTATCGTTGTTGACGTCGGGCGAGTTTCCATCCTTATGTCGTCGACATCCCATCTACATGCACAAAACGTTTTGCGTCTTCATTCCTCATACGCATGGCTAAGGTTTGGAATACTCTTCCGCGATCTGTGTTTCCTTCCAATTACAATTCGGGTATCTTTAAAACAAGAGTGAATAGGCACCTTCTAGGTAAACGCGTCCCATCTTAGACCACATCATCACTTTCCATCAGGTGTGATTGTGGTCGACAGAGTGGGAACGCGGCCCAACCTTTCAGATAGATAGATAGATAGATAGATAGATAGAAAGTCTTTATTGCACACAAAAAACACATGTAAAGAAATACAAAACAGAAAGAAGAAAAAACAATCGTGTGCAAAGGCGGCCTTATTGCTTAGAGCAATCTCTACCAGGCAACCTTTCAGGTAGGTATATAGGCTGTATGGTTATGTAGTTTCTCGTAAACAAGCAGGTTTAAATACCTAGTCTCAAGCAAAATCCTGTAAACAAATCGCGAGTACAACGGTGTACAAACAAAATCCTTAAACTAATTAAAATCAACACCAACCTAGGTAAACAATTAAAATTCCCTTGTTTTTGCTTTCGACCGCTTGATTATTTTCCGGAACACCTCTTATTTAGGAACATCAGTTATTGAAAAGACGGACGCGACTCGGACTGTAGTAATAAAATGAGTCCTGTTTATTATAGCGGTAATTTATGGGGTTAGAATTCATTATTAAAGAGCATAATTAAATAAAAATCATGATTTTTCTTTATTTTCACATAAATCGCACTGTACAGTAGGTGAACAATAATGTCACAAGGCGATAAATGACAAATATTTTTAAATTTTTTGACATAAAAATAAAGTAATTTCTGCGGAAAAATATTTTTAGCAGCATTTTAGTTACGTAAAGAATGGTCGAGACACTTTTCATAAAGTAGTCCAAGAGCCTATTCCAAAATTAAAACTGTAGGACTAATCAGATTCCAACGTAGCAGAGAGTAACCACTACGCAACGGAGGTTGAACGGTACGGTACGGTACCGGTTTAGTAACGGTAGTGTTACAAAACTGAGTATTTTTTGCAGTTAAGAGGGGTCTCTCCGTCACTCGCTTCATACAAATGTAGTTCCAATTTAATTTGAATATTAAGCAACCAAAGTCCACGAAATTTTGCAGACATATTCTAGAAACTAATATCTATGTTTGTGGTTTTCCAGATTTCTGTTAAAATATTCAATTTCAAAGTTACGCGGTCTTAAAAATTTACATAAAAATCTTTGAGCCCCTGTAATTTTAAAACTACATATTTTTAGAAAATCTAAAACACCACAGACACAGATATTAGTTTCTAGAATATGTCTTCAAAATTTCATGGACTTTGGTTGCTTAATATTCAAATGAAATTGGAACTACGATTGTATAAGCGAGTGACGGAGAGAGCCCTGCTAACCGCTTTTCAGAGAAAGGACGGTGGAATTTCTAAACAGCGAAAATCAATAGAATAAACAATATTTTTTTATTGCAGGCTGAAAAATAAAGCCAAATTGGAGGCAGACGAGAATTGCCGCGCTAAAGGGGAGGAAATTGGTAAGTGATTTTTCCTTATTATTTTTTACGCCCATGTTGGCTCATTTAATCGGATATTAGGTTGGGTACAAAATGATTGCTTGGTGACGCGCGACATGTTATTTTTGTTATTCTGCGAACTGTTCAAAGCAAAGCTGCTATGTATTCTGTTGGGTCGTTGTATTTGAACCTTGTCTTTTATTTTCTAATGAATAATTGATTACAAATGGGTTATAGGAATGTATAGCTAGGTCTTAGTACGACGAAGTCTACGAACGCACGGAATGCTGAATTGGGTAATAGAAGTGGTATCTTATGTCTTTGACACCTGAACAACGTATTGCTAAAGCGACACACAGGTTATACTTGACTTGATGTGTATAGAAATAATTTAAAAGCACATAATATCTCTAGGACCCAAAGCAACGTTAGTTAGTAGTGATTTGTAAAAAAATCCAACCACGTGCACTGATGTTTCACCAGATGAAAATATTTGAATTTAATGAATAAATACCTAGAAGTCTGGTAATGGAGATAATTACCTCACATTAAAACCAAAGAATCGAGGGTTCCAAACACGCCCTGCGGAGCGATTTCCTCACTCAGCAATAAATGATAGCCACAGAGCTCATTTGTCATTTTTAAATCCATCGACGGTTTACAAAGAAAATTACTTTAATTTCACTCAGTAAAGCAGTAATGTAGAACCAAGCAATGTCTCGGTGGCTACCATCCATCGTGGAACACGGAACTGCGAATCAGCAGGCTGGTCTGCGAACAAGCCCACACCAAATTCTTTTACCATTTCTTTTTTATTTATTAAGCCTTTATTTACTCCTTATCTTTAAGTACAATAGGTTTTCTTACAACTATCTAGCTATTTATTCTACAATTTTTACCTTTATTTTTTATGTTAGTTTTGTTAGTAAGTAAAATTGTGTTTTGTATGTGTGTGTGTGTTCATATGTTATGTTTTGTAGTGTTGGTTAATTAAATCGTTAGTTTACAAATGTTTTTAAAACTACTTAGTATATACCTACATTTATATCTATTGCTATATACATATATTATTATTGTGTAATTAATTATTTGTTTGCGTAGGTAATCACTATTAAATCTAGATAAGGATCCCATATTTGGGTATAAGGCCTCCCCCCGGTTTTGTCTTTATTTTGTTGTATTTTTCATTAATGCAAGCTCTTGAAAAATCCATAATATTTATATAAATTCTTTTCATATACTTCTTTTTTAGATTCCTCACGTTATTAATTAGTATCCCAGAATTTTCCTTTTATGTTTATGTAATTATCTTAGCCTCATAGGTAAGTACATTCCATTTTGTTCAATTATGTAAATAATCCTGTTTTTATCCTATTAAAAAAAAAAAAAAAAACCATTTCTTAACCTATTTTAAATTCTGTGATACAAACTGTATCACCTGAACCTAGCCTTAAGCTGAACAAACTCGAACGAGATGTTATATACATATGTATTATTATAAGCCGGGGCGGAATTATTTATTCTAATCCTATAAAGGAAACGCTTTGAAACGATTTCCTAAAAGGATTTTTGTTAACGGAAATAAACAAAAATGTTTCATTTTTACGAGTATTAAATGTTAACTTCGTTTTACGGCCGAAATTTCCTCAAAAATTGTATGAACTTTGTTGTCAATAACAACCTTGCTACAATGGACTAAGACCCAGCGCGTGCCAGACTTTCGTTATTTTATAAAATCTAAAAGTTTCTCTGCGTATTGTCTCCAACACAGGGAGAAAAGATCAGCGACTCTGAAGCTTGGATCATGGTGGTTTTGGGCGATAATTGGTAAAGTTTAAAAGTTTAAGGGTGTCTGGCAGGGAGTCGCCAAGTGTCTGGCTATGCATGACGTGATTTCTAATACTATTCCAAAGAAAATATTTAAAAAAAATGACATTATACTTTGACATAAGATTTTTACAACTTTGTAACCTGTTTCTCCCAAAGACACCATATCCAAACTTCAAAGTCGCTGATCGTTGCTCCCCATGTTGGGGACAATACGCAGATTAACTTTCAGCTTTTATAAAATAATGAAGGTCTAGCACGCGCTGACTCGTAGTCCATGTAAGTCATCGACATTAGATATTATTGTATTACATACATTACATATTGAATTTTGATGAGATACCAACCACTAAGACCATTAGGTATCTACGTGTGAAATATAGATTGAAATTAATCACTAGGTTAATTCGATTCATCAAGGGATGGATTAAAGCATTAATAGATAATGAAGTAGACATATAACGCACTGTAGGAGTGAGGCCATCTTTTTATGGATGATAGCATGAAAGCCATCAATTCTGGCCCCTGTGAACATCCTACTTGCACTACAGTCTTGCGTTTTGCATCATCAGTCTTTCATAAATTAATTAATGATGAATAAATAAATACTTATTCAATAAAATGCAGGCAAATACAGTAAAACCTCGCTGAACTTGAAACAAAGAAATAAGAATGCGATATAGCTGCCAATAGCGGTTCCTTCGGTAATATTTCTCGTTATTTTCTGCAGAAAACCTGGAGTCTGCAGCGCCTCGGGCTACCGTTGAAAAGCCGTTCCTTTTATCTGATGGCAGGTGAGATTGATTCTATTTTTATTTGTAGCTATCTGTGATCCATTTGATTTTTTGCGCAAGAAATAGTGGATTTAGTTTACCTCGCCCCATTTCGTTATTTTTGAAAACTTCTTTAGGCGCGTTGGGCAATTTATGGCATGGCTTACAACTTCAAGGGTGCGTCACCGACATGCTAATTTAATGAGCTTTAATTTGTTTTTCTTAGCGGAACCTATTAACGGTCAGTTATTACTGGAATGTTATTAATGAGTTAATATGAATTAATGAATTGGAATGAATTAATATGAATTATTATCAAGTATTCTTCTGGTGATTATAGTTGTAAGTTTTCATTTTTGTCAGCAGTCCCCACTGACTGCCAATTTTTTTATCACTCATTCATTCGGTTCTATTTGAGACGAGCAACTACCGGGTTTCTTGCTGGTTCTTCTCGGTAGGAGAGACATTCCGAACCAATAGTGGTAGATTCAATGAAAATAAAATCCTTTTCATTTAAAGAAAAATTATTTTTCTTTGAAAGTGATTTTTAGAGTTTTTAATTTTTTTTAATTTAGCGGCTTTGAATTGGTGAATTTGGAGAACCATAAATCACTGTTTTGTCAAAGATTGTAGAGCCTCTGTCTTTCGCATATATAGTGCTGTATGAGACCCATTTAACATTCTCAAAATAGAACTACTTTTGCAAAATAATCAAATTGTTGTAAACACTTGAAGTTTAGCCCCTTGTTAGCTCAATACAATTTGATTTGCAATATAAACCTTCTCTTATTATTGTTTTGGATTGAACTTTACTCGGGACTTACCTAAAATAAGATTTGTTCATTGTTGTTACCCCCAAACGATATTAAAAAGCAATTCCGGCGTGCCTCGATTGTTTACTCGCAAATTAATTTCACAAACGCCTAACGATTTCGTTGAAATTGAGAATAATGCTATTATTTACAGGAATATCAGGAATTCCATTTTTAACCGACTTCAAAAAGGAGGAGGTTCTCAATTCGTCGGAATCTTTTTTTTTATAAGACTATTTTCATGTCAAACAACCATGGGACACTTGTACAGAAAACTATGCGTATAGACTTCAATATTAGGAACCATACACTCCGCTATTCAGTCGAGTTTTTTTTAATATTTAACTTAAATTTATAGGAATAATTCTTTCATACAATGCATTGCAATACGACTCACGCACCACTGACTATGTCCTATGTCAGAAACCTTCCGCAAGTGCCAACAACAACGGTGCACAATTTCAACTCAATATGATGAACGTTATGTTATGTCCGAACGCGTAGGCAACAAACGCGTCTCCATTGCACACAAACATTAATTTTTATAAATTTAAATTTAAATTCAAAATATTTTTATTCAATTAGACTTTTGCAAGTTTTTTTGAATCGTCAAGAGCATCTACCACTGGTTCGGAATGCCTTTCCTACCGAGAAGAACCAGCAAGAAACTCGGCGGTTGCTCTTTTCAAACATTTGATATACAATATTATATAAAGATTACTATAACACGCCTTTCCTGTTTTTCGGATGTGTTCGTATAAGAAGTACCTACTTACCCATCTGTTTACCCATTGATGTAAAACCTATGTATCTTGTTCGCCTAATATTTTCAAACAAAGTAAAAAGACTCGTTCGCTGCCTCTTTTATATATTTTATTCGGAGATTTCCTCAAGCCTGATTTGTAATACAATACCAATTTCTCGTAAAAACGTCTGCGTTTACGTCTTACGAGTCTCAGTTATTTCGAGCCACTTCAAAGACTCGAGACACTCAAGAGACAATCCTATCTAAAACTAAAGGCTATTACTTTGCACCCTTTGCACCATTTTGTTTGCCTGGAAGAGATAGGTAACCGCCAAATTATAGCTGCCTATATTATTGTTTTGCTTTGTTTGTGTTTTTAGGGTTCCGTACCTCAAAAGGAAAAATGGAACCCTTATAGGATCACTTTGTTGTCTGTCTGTCTGTCTGTCTGTCTGTCTGTCTGTCTGTCTGTCTGTCTGTCTGTCAAGAAACCTATAGGGTACCTACTTCCCGATGACCTACAATCATAAAATTTGGTAGGTAGGTGGGTCTTATAGCACAAATACAGAAATAAATCTGGAAACCGCGAATTTAGAAAGAAAGAAAGGAAGAAAGAAAAACTGTTTATTTGGTACCAACAATTACTTAAAATAAATAAATAAAATGTAAAATGGGACGCGAGGTGTGTGGTAATTTGTGCTTGTATCATTTAAAAAAAATTAAAATGTATTTCAATTTTCAAAATAAGACAACTATACTAAGTGGGGTATCATATGAAAGGGCTTTACCTGTACATTCTAAAACAGATTTTTATTTATTTTTATGCATAATAGTTTTTGATTTATCGTGCAAAATGTTGGAAAAAATACCCGAGTACGGAACCCTCAGTGCGCGAGTCTGACTCGCACTTGGCCGGTTTTTTCTGTATTAATTTTGTGGTGTACGGTAAAATTATATTTATTCAAACATTCATTAATTCGTCATTCTTTCCTACATCCATTACTTACTATTATTATTGATTCAACGGTGGTAGTGGTATTGCTACAAGAATGCCAAACGTTTGAAAACTGAAGTCGACGAGTCGGTCAAAGCTTTCAGCACGGCCCTGTAGGTATACTTTTGCTGAATGCAGTGACGGATTAACCCTTAATCAAATTAAGCAATTGCCTAGGGCATCACGTCTGAGGGGGCACCAGAAGAAGCACAAAAAAAAAATCGTCCTTAGGGCATCACGTCTCACTCTCACGTCACTAAAAAAGTTTCTAGGACTAATTTGAAACTTCGCGCGTTTTAAGTTGTCATAGAAACCGATCTAGAGTCATAACCCCACTCCCGCTTGCCCACTCGCTGCCCGCTTGTGCATTCGACAATTCGAATGCCCCCGAAAGCCGCAAAGCACATTTCAGTAAATAAATAAATTATGCGTTGTTAGGGTTCCGTACCTCTGTCTGTCTGTCTGTCCGTCTGTCCGTCCGTCCGTCCGTCCGTCTGTCTGTAACAGATTTTTATTTATTTTTATGTACAATAGTTTTTGATTTATTGTGCAAAATGTTGGAAAAAATACTCGAGTACGGAACCCTCAGTGCGCGAGTCTGACTCGCACTTGGCTGGTTTATGATTGTTGTCGCACCTACTTCACTTCTAAAGTAGTTACATCTCATCATCTTAATTTTCAAAAAACTAATGTTTTTAGGAGGTTAAGGTTTAAAGACCGTTTCTAGTTGACATACGGATAGGGGGGCCCACAGGCATGGATTGCTTAGGGCATCAAGTAGTCTTAATCCGTCACTGGCTGAATGGACTCGCCTACTTATGCGTACCTACTAGGCTCTCCAGAATTGCTGCAGTTGATATTTGTATGAAAATCAGGCCATGCAGGCCAGCGCTCGCCACAAGACGTGTACGCCAAGCTATACCTACACGTTGGCCAAGTACGTACCTATATTAGCCAATGTGTATTTAACTCTTTAAGAGTCTCAATCTAAAGATTTCTTTTTTGATAGACTAGATGATGCCCGCCACTTCGTCCGCGTGAATTTAGGATTTTCGAAATCCCGTGGGAACTCTTTGTTTTTCAGGGATAAAAAGTAGCCTATGTGCTAATCCTGGATATTATCTATCTCCGTTCCAAAATTCAGCCAAATCCATCCAGTAGTTTTTGCGTGAAAGTGTAACACACACACACACACACACACACACACACACACACAACTTTCGCCTTTATATTAGTGTGATGTGAAGACACATTCGGGGTGCGAATGATGTCTAAAACTCATGTTAAATATTATAACTACTAGACGATGCTCGCGACTTCACCCGCTTCTTTATTCTGCTGCGTTCTTTATTTTGTGGAATAAAAAGTAAGTAGCCTATCCTCTCCAAGTACTTACACTCTTCAACTACGAATTCATATATCCATCCATCCATCCATCCAAATCACGTCGACCCATCGTTGCTCCGTTGCGACGTGATTGAAGGACTAACTAACAAACCAACAAATAAATACATTTTCGCATTTACAATATGTTGAATAGTGTAGGAATCGTTTATCCGTGCTGGTCTTTTCAAATAGAGTAGATACGTACCTAGTCAGGGTTTCGTTTCGAACTTTTATCTTGTTAAACTTTAACTTTAAGTGCACAAAATATAAGCGTAGCAATACCTACCTATTCAGTACTGGCTAATGTACTTAGTTTATTTTGATTTCCTTTCGGGATAAAAGCATTTTCGTGCATTTGGACGGGATTTCTGCATTTCACTTTACTTGAAACTAGATTCCTCAGGGACTTGTCGTAAAACTTGATTGACTCAGTGGAAATTATATTCCCTTAGCCACGGAGATTTATATTGCGAGAGCATGCAATGCCCGCAAAATGGTCTCGACTGGTGTATAAACGCCAGTGTGCCAACCGTGCTTTTCGTCAATCAGTAAATTGGCCGCTGAAACAACTTTTACTGATTGAAAATAATATATGACGCAACTCTTAGGCCGCGATTACCTGTGAAATTGTCAGGTAAAAATATATTTTGATGGTCAAAGGGTCAAAACATGAAAGGTTTTGCTAAATGATTTTTCGTAAAAATTTGGAAAGTAAAACATAATTAAGTAGTCGTTCTTTCCTCCAAATGTTTTATTAATAGTGAAAAAAAAAGAATTTTTCATTTTTCATGGACTTCATAAAAGTTTCGATGTTAAAAAAAAATTGGTTGTCTGTAAATTTGTTATTATTATTATTTGTTATTATTATTATAAATCTGTTATTGGTTTACTGACGATAGTTGAACGTGACAACAAAGGCCGATTGTGCTTCTTTGTCGCTCGTTCCGCGCTCTCGCTTGCACTTCAAGCCTTACATGGAACGCCTCAGAGCGAGGTAACGCCGCATGAGTCATGTTTTTTCGTGCGTGCAGCCGGCTCTATCGAATTATAAGACGTTGTCACGTCAAAAATTAAAACGATGTAAGTACCCTTCAAAATATCTTCGTATACAAAATCGTTCTAACTTTAAATCTAAACATACATTCAAAATTACGAAAGTAATAAAAAACTTCCATCGCGCTGAAAATTTTCGTAACATTTCTAGGATTCCGTATCACCAGAGGAAAAGGAACCATTACCCTTAAAGGATCCCTTATAGGACTTTATTGTCTGTCTGTCAAGACTTCTTTACCCGAATTATAGCTTACAGGGTACTTCCCGTTGACCTAGAATCATGAAATTTGACAGGTACAGAAAACATTCCATAACCGTGAATTTGTGGTTACATCAAAAAAACAAAATAAATTGTTACCTATAAGTAAGTCTTGTATGATGGTACGGAACCCTTTGCGTGCGAGTCCGACTCGCACTTGACCAGTTTCTAGTTACAAAGTAGAATAAAAGCTTTTAGACGGTCGCTGTTTAAAACTAATTCTCCAGTAAAGAGCTCTACGCAAATAGAGGAGAGAGGAATGCGATCCGTAAAAACTTTGCTGCGACACGCTATTTGTCTCTATCAGGGGAAAAGCTAGAATAAATATCACTATGTGTGTATTTGTTTGTTGGTTTGTCCTTCAATCACGCTGTAATGTAGCAACGAATCGATTCGATGTGATGTTTTGCATGGGTATAGATTTTTTTTTTTTTTTTTAATTATATAGACTAGCGCTTGGCTGCAATCAGACCTGCTAGCAAGTGATGATGCAGCCTAAGATGGAGCGCGCTTGCCTAGAAGTTGCCTATTCACTCTTGACTTGAAGGTACCCATATTATAGGTAGAAGGGAAAACTGACGCCGGAAGGGCGTTCCATATCCTAGCGGTTCGAATTAGGAAAGAGGAAGCAAATCGTTTCGTACGTGTTCGAGGAATGTTGACTACGTACGGATGCAGACCTTGACGATGCTTTGCAGTGTGATGGTAGAAAGGTGAAGGAGGAAATGTATGGAGTGTGACATTTAACTTTATAGGTATAATAACGCGTTATGCAGCGCCGCTTTCCATAGCTTATCAACTTAGCACATCTCTGGTGGAGAGACAGCCTAAGTAGAAACTCGTGTCGTGCATAAATTATACTTAGTACTTACTTATTTTATTTTTCAAGAAATGTCATTTCTCAAATATTTTGTTATGTTAGTGAAATGCAGAAAACTTTTCAAAGCAAAATCTTTTTATCCCTAGAGAGAAAAGCTAAATAAATTGCATTAGAATTGGTACGCCCGTCGCCCACATCTCTCTGTAACGTTGGGTTTTTTACAAATAAACTTATGATGAGCTAATAATACTAAGGGTTGCTGAAAATAATAATACAGGGTCCGGTGAAAATTACTACTAGGATTTTGGAAGGGACGCTCAGAGCTTTTTGTAGTACTAGGAAAAACAATCAGTTTTAATTTAAAAAATTACTTACCCCCGACAAGTTTAAATTATGGGTCCACGTTTGATAAGTCTGATATCCTAGTAATCACCACCTTCCGACTCCAACATTAGACCTTAATCACTATGATTGGGTCTATCTACCAACGTCGAATTTGTCTACCAACTAATTACTGGTCAAGGCAAATCCATAGAATATATAGTTCAATTTCACCCTCACCACATGATAGCTTAGTGCAATTTGACCACCCATTGTGCCACAACTTTTTTCGTTCCACGCTCCTGATATCTATGGAACCAACTCTCTTCGGCGGTGGTCCCGCTAGATTTCAACATGGGGTTATTCAAAGTCAAAGTCAAAATCATTTATTCAATGTAGGTACAATTGTACTCCTTTTGATGGTCGAAATTGTTTTTGTACGATATAGTGCCATAGTGGTGATAATTAATTACGTAACTTAAAACTAAAGCTACGAGGGTTTCAAGCGCGCCTAAGTCTGAGAAGAGCCCACAACAAACTCAGTCGGGTATTCTTTTTTTTTACTATCACCACTTTACCAAATCACTTATACTGACTAGCCGGCAACTTATTGGTGGTTCCTCTGCTGCTCCAATTAATTTTCATGGGCGGCGCTAGTCACTTAAAATCAGGTGACTCGCCTGCTCGTTCGCTCACTTTTTTATTATTTTTAAATAGATTACAAACTCAGTGGACCTACGTTTAAAAGGGCTGAGTTCTTGTGCTCCATTGAGCAGGAAACTGGTCAAAAAACATGGTCGGATAATTACCGGACTCTTTCTGTAAGCCAACTAATGAGGTCAAATCAATTAACTCAAAATCTACATCTGCTGTAAGATGTAGAAGTATTGGGTAGACCACAGGTTGTCATAGATGAAACTTTAGATCAAGGTAATGTTATTGCAGAAGGACACACAGACAGACACAGCGGATAAACTTGTGGGAAACTCTACTCTTTTTACATCTGAGGTTAACACGAAGAAGAAACTTTCACAGTGATTCCAAAAAATGTGAAAATACATTTATAGGTCGCGCAAAGTCGAATCAAATCACCGTAAGTAAGTTTTGCAGGGTAATACCTACCGATCGGAAACTCGATCAAATCGTTGTTCTTGGCTAACCTCCTATTCTTTAAAGGCGTCAAATTAGATATTTACGATATAAATCTTCTAAATAATAGAAAACAAAAACTGTTTATTCGCTATAATAAGTTCGAAACCTACCGCCAAGATTAATATTATTGTATTCATGTAATCTGTCGGTTATAGAGAGAGAGCCAGCGCGTGCCAGACCTTCGTTATTTTATAAAAGCTGAAAGTTTCTCTACATATTGTCCCCAACACAGGGAGGAACGATTCGCGACTATGAAGTTTGGATCGTGGTGACTTTGGAAGATTGCCTTAAGGAAAGGTCTTATGAGGTCTCCAAGTTGGAGCGCGCTTGCTTAGAAGATACCTATATTCACTCTTGAAAGGCACGAACGCTGGAAGGGCGTTGGCCAAACCTGAGTAGTTCGTATCAGAAACGTTGAGCAATAACGTTTCGTGCGAGTGGATTGGATATCGAGCTCACGGTTCACGGTTTCTCGCTGTTCTATGGTAGAACGGTTAAGAAGGAACAAGTTGTGGAGTTCCTGAGCACACTACTGTACTTATTGGATTTTATGAGTTAGAACTATTACAGTTAAAATTCAGGGTCAGCGAACTGTAATGTGAACTTCAGTTTGTTTGTTTTCAAAACAATCCCATACATCTCGTTTAACGCTTTGTTTTATTACATTAGGGTAGCTTCAGAAAGCTATACCTACATTTTTCATGAGATTTTATCCCAGAAAGAAGTGAGTTGTTTCTTTTTTTTTTTAATTTATTTAATCAAAAAAAATTTAACATTGGATCTATAATATTATCGCTCGCCAAACTGGTGGGCCAGTTTGTTGGCGAGGTGGCGCTCTTATTTTATCGTAACTATTAACTAACTTATCCATACACCTTAATCTATACTTATAATAAACTTACCACTATTAAATATTTATTTAAACCTAACTAATTTACTACACAGACAAAAACACATTACTATCTCATCACACAAATCAAAAGAAAACACAAAACATAAATTACTAATTTTATAAAGCACGGACCTACTCCGTTAGGGAGTCCCTAAGTAGGTGTTTCTTTAACCTCTTCTTAAGGACTCCCTCACTGAGCCCATCGCTGTCCTCCTCAACCCAGCCGATTGCATTATATAATTTGGGTACTATATATGCGCTTATTCTTTTGCCATAGTAATTGTAAATTTTTGGCATTGAAAATCTCACCTTCCTATTTGTTCTACGATTATCCCTCATTTTAACCTTTTTTTTATAATTAGTTGAGAAAAAAATATTTTTTACTATTAAATATTCTACTTTTTTGTTGATAGGTAAAATTTGTAAGTCTTTAAAAATACTGTCATATTGTCCTTTGTATTTTTTTTTCTCTTTTTTTCCTAAAATATGTTTTAAAAGTCTAATTTGTATTTTTTTAATTTCTGTGAGATAGGTACTAAATGTTCTGCCATAAATACTCAAGCCATAACTAATTACTGAGTCTGCTAACGCATAGTATACTACTAGTTTTGTATGTTTACTTAAGACTCGGTCTAGGTGATAAAATTTTCCCAATATTGACCTTAGCTTGTTGCACACAGCTCCTATGTGAGATTTCCAATTAAAATTTTGATCTATGATCAAACCTAGGTAACTTCTTACGTAACTTCATACTGTAGGTATGCGGTTAAATCCCTTGGAGGATAAATTTTGTGTCGCCAACTTAATAGTCTCAACTCTCAGCCACTATTCAATTCGATAAATCTCTTACAATATACGGCAAAATAATATTGTGGCCTGGACGAGGAATTAAGGTCAGTTCAGACATGCGGAGAACGTGCGGATGCGATTTGAACCGCGCTAAAATGAAACTCCTTCAAAGAGGCGACGTGATTAATTATGAGAGATGTGAAGATGATTCACATCTCATTTCAAAACCAAAACGCATTGTAATGTAAATGAACACTGTTTGTTAGGCAGACCTTGTGTGCAAATAACTAAGAGAAGTTCAGACCTTGGAACGGTGCAGTGGAAGATTCACTGTTATATTTGAAAAAAGAAATTATTTATTTTGGGTAGATATGATATAAAATTTAACTTCTATCTACATATTATTTGGTAGTATGGCTGAGGTGTTTATGCTAGCAGTAGATGGTTTGTTATTCAATATTTCATTTAGAGCGCGCAATATTACGAAAACAATGTATATGTCAGATATCATCTCTAATGAGTTCCAGGCCTCTTTTTAGCTGAAACTGACTGTGTGAACGAATAATAAGACGCTAATTTGAACCATGATTTTTTATCTTACCAGCAGATTTCTTCTTTCTTCTGTATAAAATAAGCCATCGATTTAAGGAGAGCACTGTAGGTATATTATGTTATGCTTAGCTGAGAGAGAGAGGGCTTAGCTTTTGTTACCTATTATATTATATATGAGACTATAACAAGTACCTACATAGGCTTTATGCAAATGATACTTGCGCCCATGGTTTTTGAGCAATACAGAATTTAATTTTAACTAGCTGATGCCCGCGACTTCGTTCACGTGGTAGTACATTTTTTAAAATTCCCGTGGGAACTCTTTGATTTTCCGGGATAAAAAGTAGCCTATGTGCGAATCCAGGGTACAATCTATCTCCATTCTAAATTTCAGCCCAATCGGTCCAGTAGTTTTTGCGTGGAGGAGTAACAAACATACACACACACACACATACAAACTTTCTCCTTTATAATATTAATTTTAATTTTAATGCGAACCGCGCGAGAAGTCTGTTGTTTGGATCCGCGTGGTTTTCGTCATGTGTGCACAAGTCCTTAATTTTTTTCATCTATAAATAAACAGAAACTCTTCGGATTTCAAACATTTTTCAGTTGCCTAGTTTTGTAACTCTCGAAGCGCATTTATTGCCTGTGTTTTGGACATTTTATTAGCCGCCTTCTTGCTAAAGGCAGGCGTGTCAGTACCTACTCGGTTCAGAACTTTACCTAGTTTTATGAATAACGTTTTTTTTCTACTCTTCACCCTTTCATCCATACTAACACAGCATCGTGCTATTTTTTGCTATACCTAACGACTTTACTGGATTGATTTAAAATTCTCATTCAATGTATTATTCCACAATAGCGTCCGGTTTAACCTTTGCTAATCACACGATATTTTCCCCAGAGTGGAGCTGGAAGCGTGGCTGGACAAGGCCACCTACTCGCACGGGGAATCGATACTTGTTAGCGTCCTCATATCGAACCATTCCTCCAAAACTGTGAGAAGAATAAAGGTAATGTTTACTAATGACATATAATATAAATATATTTTACTAAACTAAATTTTATACCAGCGACTTCGACATTAACTGTGGCAACTCTTTCATTTGCATGATTAAAAAGTAGCTTATATCCCTCTCCTGGATGTAAGATACCTCTGTAGGTAGGTACCTACCATATTTCGTCAAAATCGGTAAATGGTAACAGACAGATGAACTTTCTCATTTGGTATAGATAATGTAGTGTGTATGTTTAGCTCCTTTTTCTTGGACTTGGTCTGTCTTGATTTAGGTTTTTTGAAGATCGTATTGATTACGATTAGATTCTTCGATCCTTTTCTTAGATTACGTTATAGAGATAGATAAATCTAGGAGCAAAATCTCAAGCTTCTATTTACCCTGCTAGCTTCGTGCCCGTGAACTTAGCAGAGCATATGCCAGCAGATCAAAAATAAAAAGGAGTTCCCTTCGCATGCAGAAGAGTTCTATAGTTCCTGATACTTTTTAAAGATAGTTCTGGCGTTTTTGCTAAAAAAATCGCAGTTGAAATAATGCTCTGCTAACTTCCGGTAGCAGATCATTTTCGAGCAAAGCGAAAAAAAAAGAGTTCTCTGTACGCACGTATCTCAGTTCTATAGTTCCTCATACTTTATAATGATAGTTCTGGCATATAAACCTAAAAAAAGTCAAATGAAAAAATCAATAAATTTTCAAATTTAGTCATCATAAGTAATTTAAAAAAATTCTAGCAGCTAGAACTCAAATCTCAGAACCTAGAACTCTACGATTTCTTATAGCTCATTAACTAAGCTATAAAATAAAGCTATTAATTAGCCCAGAACTCACAAAGAAGTCCCAGCAGAGCATAGAAGAATAGTTATAAACAATAAATTTTCAAACTTCACACCAAAAGTTGTTAAAAAAATTCCAGCTGCTAGAACTCTCATCTCAGGGGCTAGAACTCCTCGATTTATTATAGATTATTAACATAGCTATAAAATAAAGCTATAAACTAGCCCAGAACTCTCAAAAACGTGCCAGCAGAGCATACCAGAAGAGTCATGATACACTAATTTTCAAACTTATTATCATAAGCCATGAAAAAAAATCCAGCTGATAGAACTCTGATCTCAGAGGCTAGAACTCCTCGATTTCATTAATATTATTGATAAAGCTATAAAAGAAAGCCATTAACTTGCCCAGAACTCTCAGAAAAGTGCCAGCAGAGCATATAAGAAGAGTCATAAACGATAAATTTTCAAACTTAAAAATCACAAGTTACTAAAAAAATTCCAGCTGCTAGAACTCTCATCTCAGGGGCTAGAACTCCTCGATTTCTTTAAGATTATTAACATACCTATTGAACAAAGCCATTAACTAGACCAGAACTCTCAAAAAAGTGCCAGCAGAGCATACAAGAAGAGTCATGATGCACTAATTTTCAAACTTATTATCATACGCCATGAAAAAAATTCCAGCTGCTAGAACTCTGATGTCAGAGGCTAGAACTCCTCGATTTCTTAAATATTATTGACAAAGCTATAAAACAAAGCCATCAACTAAACCAGAACTCTCAAAAAAGTGCCAGCAGAGCATACAAGAAGAGTCATAAACGATAAATTTTCAAACTTAAAAATCACAAGTTACTAAAAAATTTCCAGCTGCTAGAACTCTCATCTCAGGGGCTAGAACTCCTCAATTTCTTTAAGATTATTAACATACCTATTGAACAAAGCCATTAACTAGACCAGAACTCTCAAAAAAGTGCCAGCAGAGCATACAAGAACTGTCATAAACGATAAATTTTCAAACTTAAAAATCACAAGTTACTAAAAAATTTCCAGCTGCTAGAACTCTCATCTCAGGGGCTAGAACTCCTCGATTTCTTAAAGATTATTAACATACCTATTGAACAAAGCCATTAACTAGACCAGAACTCTCAAAAAAGTGCCAGCAGAGCATACAAGAAGAGTCATGATGCACTAATTTTCAAACTTATTATCATACGCCATGAAAAAAATTCCAGCTGCTAGAACTCTGATGTCAGAGGCTAGAACTCCTCGATTTCTTAAATATTATTGACAAAGCTATAAAACAAAGCCATTAACTAAACCAGAACTCTCAAAAAAGTGCCAGCAGAGCATACAAGAAGAGTCATAAACGATAAATTTTCAAACTTAAAAATCACAAGTTACTAAAAAATTTCCAGCTGCTAGAACTCTCATCTCAGGGGCTAGAACTCCTCGATTTCTTAAAGATTATTAACATACCTATTGAACAAAGCCATTAACTAGACAAGAACTCTCAAAAAAGTGCCAGCAGAGCATACTAGAAGAGTCATGATGCACTAATTTTCAAACTTATTATCATACGCCATGAAAAAAATTCCAGCTGCTAGAACTCTGATGTCAGAGGCTAGAACTCCTCGATTTACTATAGATTATTAACATAGCTATAAAATAAAGCTATAAACTAGCCCAGAACTCTCAAAAACGTGCCAGCAGAGCATACCAGAAGAGTCATGATACACTAATTTTCAAACTTATTATCATACGCCATGAAAAAAATTCCAGCTGCTAGAACTCTGATGTCAGAGGCTAGAACTCCTCGATTTCTTAAATGTTATTGACAAAGCTATAAAACGAAGCCATCAACTAAACCAGAACTCTCAAAAAAGTGCCAGCAGAGCATACAAGAAGAGTCATAAACGATAAATTTTCAAACTTAAAAATCACAAGTTACTAAAAAATTTCCAGCTGCTAGAACTCTCATCTCAGGGGCTAGAACTCCTCGATTTCTTAAAGATTATTAACATACTTATTGAACAAAGCCATTAACTAGACCAGAACTCTCAAAAAAGTGCCAGCAGAGCATACAAGAAGAGTCATGATGCACTAATTTTCAAACTTATTATCATACGCCATGAAAAAAATTCCAGCTGCTAGAACTCTGATGTCAGAGGCTAGAACTCCTCGATTTCTTAAATATTATTGACAAAGCTATAAAACGAAGCCATTAACTAAACCAGAACTCTCAAAAAAGTGCCAGCAGAGCATACAAGAAGAGTCATAAACGATAAATTTTCAAACTTAAAAATCACAAGTTACTAAAAAATTTCCAGCTGCTAGAACTCTCATCTCAGGGGCTAGAACTCCTCGATTTCTTAAAGATTATTAACATACCTATTGAACAAAGCCATTAACTAGACAAGAACTCTCAAAAAAGTGCCAGCAGAGCATACAAGAAGAGTCATGATGCACTAATTTTCAAACTTATTATCATACGCCATGAAAAAAATTCCAGCTGCTAGAACTCTGATGTCAGAGGCTAGAACTCCTCGATTTCTTAAATGTTATTGACAAAGCTATAAAACGAAGCCATCAACTAAACCAGAACTCTCAAAAAAGTGCCAGCAGAGCATACAAGAAGAGTCATAAACGATAAATTTTCAAACTTAAAAATCACAAGTTACTAAAAAAATTCCAGCTGCTAGAACTCTCATCTCAGGGGCTAGAACTCCTCGATTTACTATAGATTATTAACATAGCTATAAAATAAAGCTATAAACTAGCCCAGAACTCTCAAAAACGTGCCAGCAGAGCATACCAGAAGAGTCATGATACACTAATTTTCAAACTTATTATCATAAGCCATGAAAAAAAATCCAGCTGATAGAACTCTGATCTCAGAGGCTAGAACTCCTCGATTTCATTAATATTATTGATAAAGCTATAAAAGAAAGCCATTAAATTGCCCAGAACTCTCAAAAAAGTGCCAGCAGAGCATACAAGAAGAGTCATAAACGATAAATTTTCAAACTTAAAAATCACAAGTTACTAAAAAAATTCCAGCTGCTAGAACTCTCATCTCAGGGGCTAGAACTCCTCGATTTCTTTAAGATTATTAACATACCTATTAAACAAAGCCATTAACTAGACAAGAACTCTCAAAAAAGTGCCAGCAGAGCATACAAGAAGAGTCATGATGCACTAATTTTCAAACTTATTATCATACGCCATGAAAAAAATTCCAGCTGCTAGAACTCTGATGTCAGAGGCTAGAACTCCTCGATTTCTTAAATATTATTGACAAAGCTATAAAACAAAGCCATTAACTAGACCAGAACTCTCAAAAAAGTGCCAGCAGAGCATACAAGAAGAGTCATAAACGATAAATTTTCAAACTTAAAAATCACAAGTTACTAAAAAATTTCCAGCTGCTAGAACTCTCATCTCAGGGGCTAGAACTCCTCGATTTCTTTAAGATTATTAACATACCTATTGAACAAAGCCATTAACTAGACCAGAACTCTCAAAAAAGTGCCAGCAGAGCATACAAGAACTGTCATAAACGATAAATTTTCAAACTTAAAAATCACAAGTTACTAAAAAATTTCCAGCTGCTAGAACTCTCATCTCAGGGGCTAGAACTCCTCGATTTCTTAAAGATTATTAACATACCTATTGAACAAAGCCATTAACTAGACAAGAACTCTCAAAAAAGTGCCAGCAGAGCATACAAGAAGAGTCATGATGCACTAATTTTCAAACTTATTATCATACGCCATGAAAAAAATTCCAGCTGCTAGAACTCTGATGTCAGAGGCTAGAACTCCTCGATTTCTTAAATGTTATTGACAAAGCTATAAAACGAAGCCATCAACTAAACCAGAACTCTCAAAAAAGTGCCAGCAGAGCATACAAGAAGAGTCATAAACGATAAATTTTCAAACTTAAAAATCACAAGTTACTAAAAAATTTCCAGCTGCTAGAACTCTCATCTCAGGGGCTAGAACTCCTCGATTTCTTAAGGATTATTAACATACCTATTGAACAAAGCCATTAACTAGACAAGAACTCTCAAAAAAGTGCCAGCAGAGCATACAAGAAGAGTCATGATGCACTAATTTTCAAACTTATTATCATACGCCATGAAAAAAATTCCAGCTGCTAGAACTCTGATGTCAGAGGCTAGAACTCCTCGATTTCTTAAATGTTATTGACAAAGCTATAAAACGAAGCCATCAACTAAACCAGAACTCTCAAAAAAGTGCCAGCAGAGCATACAAGAAGAGTCATAAACGATAAATTTTCAAACTTAAAAATCACAAGTTACTAAAAAATTTCCAGCTGCTAGAACTCTCATCTCAGGGGCTAGAACTCCTCGATTTACTATAGATTATTAACATAGCTATAAAATAAAGCTATAAACTAGCCCAGAACTCTCAAAAACGTGCCAGCAGAGCATACCAGAAGAGTCATGATACACTAATTTTCAAACTTATTATCATAAGCCATGAAAAAAAATCCAGCTGATAGAACTCTGATCTCAGAGGCTAGAACTCCTCGATTTCATTAATATTATTGATAAAGCTATAAAAGAAAGCCATTAAATTGCCCAGAACTCTCAAAAAAGTGCCAGCAGAGCATACAAGAAGAGTCATAAACGATAAATTTTCAAACTTAAAAATCACAAGTTACTAAAAAAATTCCAGCTGCTAGAACTCTCATCTCAGGGGCTAGAACTCCTCGATTTCTTTAAGATTATTAACATACCTATTAAACAAAGCCATTAACTAGACAAGAACTCTCAAAAAAGTGCCAGCAGAGCATACAAGAAGAGTCATGATGCACTAATTTTCAAACTTATTATCATACGCCATGAAAAAAATTCCAGCTGCTAGAACTCTGATGTCAGAGGCTAGAACTCCTCGATTTCTTAAATATTATTGACAAAGCTATAAAACAAAGCCATTAACTAGACCAGAACTCTCAAAAAAGTGCCAGCAGAGCATACAAGAACTGTCATAAACGATAAATTTTCAAACTTAAAAATCACAAGTTACTAAAAAATTTCCAGCTGCTAGAACTCTCATCTCAGGGGCTAGAACTCCTCGATTTCTTAAAGATTATTAACATACTTATTGAACAAAGCCATTAACTAGACCAGAACTTTCAAAAAAGTGCCAGCAGAGCATACAAGAAGAGTCATGATGCACTAATTTTCAAACTTATTATCATACGCCACGAAAAAAATTCCAGCTGCTAGAACTCTGATGTCAGAGGCTAGAACTCCTCGATTTCTTAAATATTATTGACAAAGCTATAAAACGAAGCCATCAACTAAACCAGAACTCTCAAAAAAGTGCCAGCAGAGCATACAAGAAGAGTCATAAACGATAAATTTTCAAACTTAAAAATCACAAGTTACTAAAAAATTTCCAGCTGCTAGAACTCTCATCTCAGGGGCTAGAACTCCTCGATTTCTTAAAGATTATTAACATACCTATTGAACAAAGCCATTAACTAGACAAGAACTCTCAAAAAAGTGCCAGCAGAGCATACAAGAAGAGTCATAAACGATAAATTTTCAAACTTAAAAATCACAAGTTACTAAAAAAATTCCAGCTGCTAGAACTCTCATCTCAGGGGCTAGAACTCCTCGATTTCTCAAAGATTATTAACATAGCTATGAAACAAAGACATAAACTAGCCCAGAACTCTCAAAAAAGTGCCAGCAGAGCATACAAGAAGAGTCATAAAGGATAAATTTTCAAACTTAAAAATCACAAGTTACTAAAAAATTTCCAGCTGCTAGAACTCTCATCTCAGGGGCTAGAACTCCTCGATTTCTTAAAGATTATTAACATACCTATTGAACAAAGCCATTAACTAGACAAGAACTCTCAAAAAAGTGCCAGCAGAGCATACAAGAAGAGTCATGATGCACTAATTTTCAAACTTATTATCATACGCCATGAAAAAAATTCCAGCTGCTAGAACTCTGATGTCAGAGGCTAGAACTCCTCGATTTCTTAAATGTTATTGACAAAGCTATAAAACGAAGCCATCAACTAAACCAGAACTCTCAAAAAAGTGCCAGCAGAGCATACAAGAAGAGTCATAAACGATAAATTTTCAAACTTAAAAATCACAAGTTACTAAAAAATTTCCAGCTGCTAGAACTCTCATCTCAGGGGCTAGAACTCTTCGATTTACTATAGATTATTAACATAGCTATAAAATAAAGCTATAAACTAGCCCAGAACTCTCAAAAACGTGCCAGCAGAGCATACCAGAAGAGTCATGATACACTAATTTTCAAACTTATTATCATAAGCCATGAAAAAAAATCCAGCTGATAGAACTCTGATCTCAGAGGCTAGAACTCCTCGATTTCATTAATATTATTGATAAAGCTATAAAACAAAGCCATTAACTAGACCAGAACTCTCAAAAAAGTGCCAGCAGAGCATACAAGAAGAGTCATAAACGATAAATTTTCAAACTTAAAAATCACAAGTTACTAAAAAATTTCCAGCTGCTAGAACTCTCATCTCAGGGGCTAGAACTCCTCGATTTCTTTAAGATTATTAACATACCTATTGAACAAAGCCATTAACTAGACCAGAACTCTCAAAAAAGTGCCAGCAGAGCATACAAGAACTGTCATAAACGATAAATTTTCAAACTTAAAAATCACAAGTTACTAAAAAATTTCCAGCTGCTAGAACTCTCATCTCAGGGGCTAGAACTCCTCGATTTCTTAAAGATTATTAACATACCTATTGAACAAAGCCATTAACTAGACCAGAACTCTCAAAAAAGTGCCAGCAGAGCATACAAGAACTGTCATAAACGATAAATTTTCAAACTTAAAAATCACAAGTTACTAAAAAATTTCCAGCTGCTAGAACTCTCATCTCAGGGGCTAGAACTCCTCGATTTCTTAAATATTATTGACAAAGCTATAAAACAAAGCCATTAACTTGCCCAGAACTCTCAAAAAAGTGCCAGCAGAGCATACAAGAAGAGTCATAAACGATAAATTTTCAAACTTAAAAATCA
This sequence comes from Maniola jurtina, assembly GCF_905333055.1. Lineage (NCBI taxonomy): Eukaryota > Metazoa > Arthropoda > Insecta > Lepidoptera > Nymphalidae > Maniola > Maniola jurtina. The sequence goes on from NC_060032.1 coordinate 12,966,142, forward strand.
CAAGTTACTAAAAAATTTCCAGCTGCTAGAACCCTCATCTCAGGGGCTATATCTCCTCGATTTCTTAAAGCTTATTAACATACCTATTGAACAAAGCCATTAACTAGACAAGAACTCTCAAAAAAGTGCCAGCAGAGCATACAAGAAGAGTCATGATGCACTAATTTTCAAACTTAAAAATCACAAGTTACTAAAAAATTTCCAGCTGCTAGAACTCTCATCTCAGGGGCTAGAACTCCTCGATTTCTTAAATATTATTGACAAAGCTATAAAACAAAGCCATTAACTAGACCAGAACTCTCAAAAAAGTGCCAGCAGAGCATACAAGAAGAGTCATAAACGATAAATTTTCAAACTTAAAAATCACAAGTTACTAAAAAATTTCCAGCTGCTAGAACTCTCATCTCAGGGGCTAGAACTCCTCGATTTCTTTAAGATTATTAACATACCTATTGAACAAAGCCATTAACTAGACCAGAACTCTCAAAAAAGTGCCAGCAGAGCATACAAGAACTGTCATAAACGATAAATTTTCAAACTTAAAAATCACAAGTTACTAAAAAATTTCCAGCTGCTAGAACTCTCATCTCAGGGGCTAGAACTCCTCGATTTCTTAAAGATTATTAACATACCTATTGAACAAAGCCATTAACTAGACCAGAACTCTCAAAAAAGTGCCAGCAGAGCATACAAGAACTGTCATAAACGATAAATTTTCAAACTTAAAAATCACAAGTTACTAAAAAATTTCCAGCTGCTAGAACCCTCATCTCAGGGGCTATATCTCCTCGATTTCTTAAAGATTATTAACATACCTATTGAACAAAGCCATTAACTAGACAAGTACTCTCAAAAAAGTGCCAGCAGAGCATACAAGAACTGTCATAAACGATAAATTTTCAAACTTAAAAATCACAAGTTACTAAAAAAATTCCAGCTGCTAGAACTCTCATCTCAGGGGCTAGAACTCCTCGACTTCTTAAAGATTATTAACATACCTATTGAACAAAGCCATTAACTAGACCAGAACTCTCAAAAAAGTGCCAGCAGAGCATACAAGAACTGTCATAAACGATAAATTTTCAAACTTAAAAATCACAAGTTACTAAAAAATTTCCAGCTGCTAGAACTCTCATCTCAGGGGCTAGAACTCCTAAATTTCTTAAAGATTATTAACATACCTATTGAACAAAGCCATTAACTAGACCAGAACTCTCAAAAAAGTGCCACCTAAAGGGATTAGGTCATGTAGTTAAACAGCCGAATAATTATAATAATTATTATGTCTTTATTTCACTCCTCCTTATTATATTCTTATTACACTTGCTTTCACGAAATCTCCACTAGGAATGTTTTCCGTTTTAACTATCCAAAAAGGTAAACTTCGTTATCTATCCGCCTCACTCTATCATTCTACCTTAAGATTATATCTTCCAATCAAGATCATACATCGAACAAGTTGAGCAATTAATAAAAGTAAACATTAAGTTCGCTTAATAAATCAGCTAGGTAATGAAATGTTTTTACATTATAAATTCGATAACTATTTCTAGACTTTTTAAAATCGTACAATTCAATCAACTAAAATGAAAAATACTTTAACACAGATCGTTTATCGATCGCACATAGAAGGCCCCTCCCAACTTCAGTTTACTCAAAATAATATCTTCAAATAGTTATAATTTGATTGATGCGAATTATCCCCTTAATAAATTATATATTAATTATGCTTATTTTTATACTTCCTAAATTATATAATTCAACCAACTAAAATACAAGAATACTTTAATACAGATCGTTTATCGATTACACATTGGAAGCCCCTCCCAACATCAGTTTACTCAAAATAATATCTTCAAATAGTTATAATTTGATTGATGTGAATTATCCCTTTAACAAGTTATACATTAAATACGCTTATTTTTATACTTCCTAAATTATATAATTCAAACAACTAAGATACAGAAGTAATTTAATACAGATCTTACACCGAAAGAAAGTTCCATAGGAAACCCTTAAACGGGAAACAATTTAATCAAAATAATACCTTCTCATAATTATAATTCGATTGACGTGAAGTATTTCTTCAGTAATTTGTCTATTAATTAAGTCATTAATATGCACACCCTTACAACTCGGCCATCCATATTATAAGCGAGTCCCATCGCTTTCAGTTTAAGATAAGAAACTACGAAAAGAAAAGAGGAGAAAAAAAAGAGAAATCCGACACGAAGTCGTGACTATGAATTCTAGCCGAAAGCATTATAAGAAGATATTACTACCAAACTAATTAAAATTAATCGTTCAATCAAGCTAGATTAGTGGCGAAATCTTAAGTCATATACGTATGGTAAAGCCTAAAAATAAGGCATATACGTTACATTAACATATCATTAAATCACAGAACAATTATGTACTTATTACAATAATAATTTTACATATAGTATAGTTTCTTATTCTAAGTATTATTATTATTATTTTAGCTATCATTTCACACATTACATATTAAATCACAACACGCTTGTATTTAAGATTAAAATTGTTTTACATACAATATAATTTCTTATTCTACATACCCCTTTATATGTTTTATATGTCTAGTAATCATCTACTACTATGTTTAGTTATATCAGATCAACGTTTTTGTTTTCCTTCAGACACACCTACTCACTCTCACCAGAACCATCGTTACCGGACAGATCCGATACTAAATCTCTGTTGAAATTCATCCAGGGTTGAATTTTATCAATTGCGACAATAGCTTCATACTTCCTGCCCTGTTTACGAGTGAGAGGTGTGTCTTCAACTACGAATCTATCATTGGGGAGAATTTTGGTAATGCGATAGGGACCCTGATATTTTACCACAAGCTTTTGAGACTTACCGTCATGAGGTACCTGTCTCTCCAATCGTACCAAATCTCCTTCGCTGTACTGTGTTGGGGCCTTCCTGTGTTTATTGTAATTGATGGCATCTTTTACCTGTTGTTCCATTATTTTGTTGCCTGTGTCTTTTCTCAAGCCGTCCAATTGTTCTACCGGGATCCGATTAAGTGTTTCGTTAATAATTTCGCTCAACTTACCTTCTGTCTTACTTGTGATATTAAATCCGAATAACAGTTCTGATGGGCTCTTTTGAGTGGTTTTATGTTTCGTTGTGTTAATGCCTACCTGTATATCGGAAATGTGCTCGTCCCAGGACTTGTCATCTCCACCATGGTTAGAAGCTGATAATGCATCGAGGATCGTTCTGTTGAACCTTTCTACTTGACCATTGGCCCTGGGTGTGGCGACCGCATTTTGGACATGCTTAATGCCATGGGATTTGACAAAGTCCTGAAAAGTTTTGCTTGTAAAACTAGTACCTTTGTCTGTTATCAGGCGCGACGGAACCCCAAAATAACTTATGTACTGTTTCATTATTCGAACTGAGGTAAGTGACTTAGTATCCTTCACTGGATTTATACTCACGTATTTTGTGAAGCCGTCCACTAGCACAAGTAAATAACAATTTCCCTTCTTACTTTTTACAAAATTAAATAGTTGGCGCCACTCAAATCATAACAAATCATAACATCATATTAGAAGGCGTCATTGATTGGCTGAAGTTGTTCAACATCTGATCGATAAACGTACTGTATATAAAATTCTTATAGTTTTTAGTTGATGAATTGTAGCATAATAAAGGATAATATTTGTAATCAATGTATAAGATGAAAACATCTTTATTACTTAGATGATTTGTTAAACGAGCTTGATAATTTGTATATTAGTCACTAAGTTTATTCATTGTACAATTTGGATTGGCCGATAACGATAAGATAAAAAGGGGAGTGGCGAATAAACGTGGAGAGGTTACCTGTAAGAGGGGTTTTAAAACGACGACATTCGAAAATATACTAACGTAAGAGGAACAACATTTATTTGACACAAATGTAAAAGTTAATAAATTTAAATATGAAATAAAAGTACTTATAATAATTTATCATAAAGATTGTGTTTGTGATTTCGTCAGACCTTACCCAAAAGGTCAGAAGAGGGACATCAAGAAAATATAATATTTTCTTGTCACGCTCACGACTCAGAGAAACAAGTGGAAATATACAGAGGAACGAGAAAGAAGTGGAGGTCTAGTAGACCACAGACATTTTGGAGCACAAGGCCAATATTTGGGCCTCAATATATCAAAGTACCTAGTCATGGCATCAAAGGATTTCTGGATAAACGGGTAGGATCTTTCCATGATTTTATTTTTATTGATACCTATTAATGGTAATTTTTTTTTTATTTGTGTGGGTTTTCGTTTTGTTTGTTCTACATTTAGTTATCATTTTGTTAAAAAGCTTTGCTCCGAGTTGGAATGGAAATTATATAACGTTATGATACCTAGAATTACCCACATGTTTATAATTCATCTTGTATATTGGTTATACAAATGCGATCGACCTTCAAATTGTGGTTTAAATAACATTAAGGTATTTAGAAGGCTTATTTTACAATGAAAAATGAAAAATGTTTATTTACAAAATACAGTCTTGTACAATTTTCCTGTGTCTGGTGGTACCCGCACTAGGTTATCCTGTATCGTGGGTACAATGGAATAGATAGTGAACATAGTGTTAAACAATATAAAAAGTGTGGTTTACTTAATGATGGGCGTTATTGTTACTTTTAAATAGTTTTCAGGATGTATCTACTATGTCCTGCCGGGGTTTTATTTCTCATTAAATGATTTCACAGGTGAATATCTCACGGAACGTGGTATTTCAATCTTCACACTTGTAATCGTGTGCCGAATTAGTTTGGTTAAGAGTTACGATAGGGATTTATTTTCACATAGTGGTTTTGTTTTACGGAAGGTGAATTTCTGGATTTAGGTTCAATCGTTTGCTGCATTCATTGTATAGATAGATGTTTTCCTTTTTCTAGCACACAGTGACGCGATATTATCACACAGCATTCATTGGGCATCTTGAATGTTGTTTTGTGAAATTATTATTTTTTGTAAACCGCTTTGGGATAAGGTAGAAAAAGTTACATGAAATAGCTTTTCGTTTTACGCCTGCCAGTGAAATAATCCCTCTCTACTTGTAATGGTTACTAAGTGATTGGGGATATAAAATGTTAATTGATAAAAATGAAGGTGATCCGTTGTAATAAAGTAATAGTGACCAGGGTTAATAAATTGAGCATTTTGAGAAATATAAATCCTGAAATGGGTGTAAAAGTAGGTTTATCTTATCTGGTTATTCTTTAACTAAATTTAAAATTATGGTAGGTAGGTAGTCAGATAGTTTTAAATACGGGGTGCATAAATAAGTGTTTTTTTACAAAAGTGAGGAGAAATGTTTTCATTTATCTATTTTTACCACTTGAAACGCGTAATGTTTGAGTTTCAAACATAACTTTGCTGATAACAGCTCACCATGAACAACCCATGGCCGGCCCACTACTGAGCAACAAGTGTCTCCTCACAGAATGAGAAGGGTTTAGGCCGTAGTCTACCACGCTAGATAACAGCTAATTAACTTTTAATACTGGCACAATAATTTGAGTACTACGAGTAGTAGGTAGGTATAGTATATGGGCAGCGGGGTTTTTTTTTGTTTACCTGTATTCACGCAATTAACTGTGTACTGCCGCATTTAAATGCAATATGATTTTGTTTTTATTGGATTAACATCGCTTGGCGGGTTAAATTCCTGGCAAATGTTCTATTAAAATTAGAGTAAGTTTTTTTTAGTGGTAATATACCTACAGTACTGCCCTTAGGGCAGGGCGCGATAATAAGTACCTACTACCAAAATACTATTTTCTTTGTTGTACGAAAGAAATTTTAGGCAAATATCTTTGCACTTCGCTCGCGTTTGTGGCACGACATTATCCCAGAAATATATTTAAAAAAAAAATTCACGCTCGCTTGACTCGCTTCGCGATAGTTCAGTTTCGATATGCATTTAGTTAACGAAACTCTCAGGAAACCACGTTTGTTGTGCTCTCGAAATTGATCAGTCTGTTTGATAAAATCGAAATGCGGTGCCTTATAAATTTCGCTTAGGAGCGCCGGTAGTATCTCATGATAATATGAATATTGATCATAATTTTTTTTTTAGGCTGATTAAGCATTGAAGGTTTTTCGGCTGGTCTGGCATTTCGCCTGATTTTATGTTTTTGCTTATTTAGCGCGTTCAGGAAAGCTTTGACAACGTTTTATAACATGAGTATAAATATTTTTTTTTTGTTTTAGTTGCCGAAACAGAAAAAAAAAAGCATTAAAGATGTGGGACCGAGGGATAAATCTAGTGTGATTTTTGGTTGGATTATGAAGTTGTAGTTAGGGTATTTAAAATAGAAAGATTTCAATTGTAGGAAATGATGTAAAACATGTTGAGGATAAGTTGTGTAATAAAGTCGATAATTCACTTGTTGGATGTCACACGATCTCATTGCGAGGAGGAATCTTTTTCTTGTCTCTTTTTTATAAATACGGTGTTCTGACGGGTTTTTATTTACGTCTCGGATTATTGAATACTTTCGGTGTTTGATTGGACGGTTAGAGGTTGCAAAAGCAATCGCCCTCTAATTAAAACATTTATTTAGGCATTAGTTCAATTTGGATTAAATCTCGCGAAAAGCCACGGTGGCTGTCTCTCGCGCGTCTTGGAAAGACATTCCTAATGCCTGTTTTTCTGAGGGAGGGATGCATTATCAAGTGAGATGAGCTGCAATGTTTGCGGCTGATTATTTTGGAAAATTTGCAATCGTGGCAAGTGGAGTAAAGTTTGACTAAACTATTTAATGAACTAAGTATATAATGGATTTGGTGAATGGTTATATTATATAACATTTTGATAAATGGATGAATTTGAAGAGTGTATGTATGTGGTTGATGCACATTTGTTTCATATTTTTACTTAAGTTATAAAGTATTACATTTGGTGAGTAGTTATTTATATTTGGTAGGGTAGGTTTGATAAACAGGTAGTTATCTTGATTAATAAGTGAGTTATCATTTTATAAATGCGTACTTTAATGTTTGATGAACTGGTATACTTGATAAATGTGCATATTTTCATACTTCAAAGACAAGTTGTACCTATTAGTTTCTTCAAGCTTTTAGTTGCTGATAATTATATTAACATTCTTTAGAGCGCATGTCCTATGGACGAAATCGTTTATACATACTTTCACTGTTTGAAATGTTACAATCATAAAGATATAGTTATGACTAGAGGGGGTCATAGCTTGTTGCCGCTCTTGTACATCCATGTGTCAACTAGGTATTGTTATCTCAGTATATTTCAGGGAACCTCCGTTCGGGTGAAAGCGATAGCTGTTGGATAAATGCTTGTTGGGTTATCAGAAGACCGTGTAGTCTTCGATGAGGTTACTTGTAAATATTATAGCGAAATAGTAAGTTTAGAAATAGAATGAGGCTAAACTAAAAAAATGAGACAAAGATAAAAATAATAACTTAAAGCATTGAAACAGCATAAAGTGAAATAGTAACTTACAAACTATACATACATATTTACGAATTATGTAGATAGATATAGTAGTACTGGATTACGTATATCAAATAAGAATACTGTCAGCTCATGTTTTGTTTTCGGCGTGGTAATTTTACGCTTAAAACTCATAAGAGATATCATGAGGTTCGCTTTCTGTAAAAGTTATTAGCTTTAACAGTTAATTGATTTATTACATTATTTATTTATTATACACTCAACAAGTAAAAGTATTTTGTTTTGACAAAATCCAAAGAAGTACCTATTGGATTAATAAGGCAAGGTACGAAGCATTGGCTGGATTTTACAACATTTAAAGTTTCCTGTTCATTTTTATCATTGAGTTAATTTGAGGCGGAAGGATCCTCTTGAAAATTTTTAAGATTAAGTTATTAGTAAGAAAGTATATTTTGCTTAGGTTAGTTTAAAATGTACAGCCGGTAATTTAAAAAAAATATATATATATATTTAATTTTACATAATAGGTGAAGCTGGTTGATGCACCAAAAATCGAATTATCATAGGAATTTAATTAAGCTAACATTTTTATTTATTATCAACTTCAAATATACAGTAGCAAACTGATTAGTTGGAATACATGCAGTGATTGGAATATTTAAGTTCCGATAGAAGAATCTATATCGTGGCTTGTTCCTTTATGGACAAGAATATTTTTTTTGACTCGTGGGACCACTTACACAAAATATCAACGTTCGGTTTGGAGGTCTTCCATGGCTATTCCTACAGTTCCGTGACGTATTGAAGAGGTTAACACTTTGTCGCTCATCACATCAACCAGCACGGCATTTGGGTATGATGGATGGATGTAGATAGGTACACATTTGATGGGGGGGGGGGGTTTAGTGGTTTGTATCAATAGGAACCAGGGGTTGAATGAGGAAGGCTGAGGACAGTACGTGTGGTGCTTACTAGGGAAGGTTTATGTTCAACAGTGACCTTATGATGATGACGATGTAGATGACGATGATGATGATGATGGACGTACGAGGATGAATCTTTTACGAAACGAATAAAGGAAAATCGAACAGATGCGGGTCATTACGGTTAACATATAAAATAATGTATAAGGTACCTACTTTCTTCTAATCTTTATGATCGATCAGCTTGTGATAGAGATCTTGATGTCGTAGAGAATAGAGATGTATCGAACGGAATATTTATTTCATTTTTTTCCTGCTATTATGTTGATATCGCTTTTCTCTATGAAAAGGAATTAATGATAAACTAATAGGTATCATTCGGCGGCGAGTCGCAACTGTGTCGTTCCCAGGGTCGAATTTGGTAGTTCTGCTTATGTTACTCGAAACGACAAAGTACGCCATATGGTGCATATTATGGCTAAAATAAAATATATAAGTATCATGTGAAATTATAAATCAAAGATTCTTTTTGCATGTAGATATTATATGGTTAAGAGGCACAAGTGACGCAACTACTGTACCCTGGCGTTTGTTTAACATTGTCCATTAATACTTCAGAATGTGGATTTTGCTAGAAAAAAAAAAAAAAAAAAACAATAGGTAATTGTGAGAAATATGGGAAGCGTAATCTGCATTAAAAGAAAAAGTTTGAATTGGAAGCAACCAGGCATAGGATTTTCATACATCCGTAATCACGTTCCTTTCAACTCTCTATCTATCACGGTTCACGATACGCCGTTCACGGTTCAGGCCGTGACGCACGTGCAGACGGACAGACGGACGGAGAGCAGAGGTTTAGAAAATAGGGTCTCGTAGGCACCCTTCGAGGGGTACGGAACTGGAGAAAACTAAATTATAATAATGATAATAGGTTTTCTAGGTTACCAAGTAAAATTACTTCTCTTAGGTCGGATTGTATTATGATGGATGCTTATGAAACAAAATTAAATGAACGGTCTACTCAAAGTGTTTTATGTTTGCAGGATCCAAGGATGTTGGAAATGAACAAATGAGGGAAATGAAGACCCAAAACTAGGTATGGGTCAGGGACACAAAGTCCCAAGGAAGGAAAAGACGAAAAAGAAAGCCCCGAGGTTACGGGCTATGGACAAAAAGTCCTATAGGAGGAAGGAGGTGGACCCTAGGATAAGGGTCATTAAAAATTTGGATCTGGAGGGAAAGGACCCTAGGATAAGGGTCATTAAAAATTTGGATCTGGAGGGAAAGGACCCTAGGATAAGGGTCATTAGAAATTTGGATCTGGAGGGAAATAAGGACAATCATATATGTATCCCGGTAGAAGAGAGACGCGCCAAGGCTCGGAATCCGCGATTTTCCAATAAGAAGGGAAGAAGAAAATATGTGCGTAAAACTATTGCGTTGAAAGTGTATGAAAATGTTTTGTGATTTAAATCGAGAACTGGCGGCGATTAACTTTAAGTTTAGAGAGTTTATTTTATCAAAAGGACAAGAAGTTCACTTACACATATTATTCATATTAAGAATCGCTCCCGATTCTAAATATAAATATAGAAGAAAACATAATCTTTAAAGGTATGGTGACTATACAATAATATAAAAAGTCAAAACACGTTATATTCGTTAACAAACTATACCTACATCTAGCTAAGATATCTATGGTGTTTGACACTGTTTGATTAAACTTTAAACTTTGTAAAAGATTTTTCCTCCAGTATGAGTTTCGGCAAGTACATTATGTAGTAGAGCTAGGTAGTTTACATACCATAATTAATCCTAGCTTTATGTAATTGTAGCATAATAGGTATGTTCGTTTTGTGTACCATATTTATGAGATTTAGCTTTAAAGTGATGCGTGTATGTACGGACTTTAATAGTATTTTCCTAACAAATAGACATATTTTGAATTTGTATAATTGACTTATATAATATAGTTCATCAGTTTTCTTATATAATTCTTTAGTGGGAAGGAGAGTCTAGTTGGAACAGAACTTTTAACAATTTATTTTGAGATACTTGAAACCCTTTAAAGTAGTTTTTAGTAATTAGTTTTACATGCTCATCCCCAAATCTCTATTGAGTGTTCCTGTAAAATATTGGCTTGTGAGTTATAATTGATACTTCGGACTTTATGCATATACCTTCCTTCTTTGATTAAATTGAGGCCTCCTTTAGTTGCTACTGGTCTCGCAATTTTTGATATCTTTATGATTTTTGAAAAATTATTTATAAATTTAGAGTGTCTGCATCTTTTTATTTTAATATTAGCGGAAGAGAACAGAAAAATGAATTTTAGATTAAAGGCTAAATTTGAGTGCTACTGTAGACTGGCAGGTAAAGTTGCGAGGGTAAATAGTTTGGAATTGAATTGAGTTTATCTGCTATTTTCTAATTATATCGGATGGAAAGGGTTGCTGCGAGTGCTCTAAAATTAAGTTGCAATCATAATCAATACCAATGTATCAATAAAACTGTATATTCCTTCTAGTTAAGGTTAGCAAGAATATTAATTTAATTAATTACTATCTTAATTTTTTTTTGTTTTGTTGAACTAAGTCTTTGTCATTTTGGTTGTGAAGTTTACATGTTACTTAAGTTTTAATTTTTTTTTAAAAGCGATGAGACTCGCTTAAAACAGGATGGCCGAGCTGTAAGCTTGGCCCATATTAATTATCTATAAACGTGTAGAAGTTACTAATTAAATAGTTGGCGCCACTCAAATCATAACAAATCATAACATCATATTAGAAGGCGTCATTGATTGGCTGAAGTTGTTCAACATCTGATCGATAAACGTACTGTATATAAAATTCTTATAGTTTTTAGTTGATGAATTGTAGCATAATAAAGGATAATATTTGTAATCAATATATAAGATGAAAACATCTTTATTACTTAGATGATTTGTTAAACGAGCTTGATAATTTGTATATTAGTCACTAAGTTTATTCATTGTACAATTTGGATTGGCCGATAACGATAAGATAAAAAGGGGAGTGGCGAATAAACGTGGAGAGGTTACCTGTAAGAGGGGTTTTAAAACGACGACATTCGAAAATATACTAACGTAAGAGGAACAACATTTATTTGACACAAATGTAAAAGTTAATAAATTTAAATATGAAATAAAAGTACTTATAATAATTTATCATAAAGATTGTGTTTGTGATTTCGTCAGACCTTACCCAAAACAGAGCATACAAGAACTGTCATAAACGATAAATTTTCAAACTTAAAAATCACAAGTTACTAAAAAATTTCCAGCTGCTAGAACCCTCATCTCAGGGGCTATATCTCCTCGATTTCTTAAAGATTATTAACATACCTATTGAACAAAGCCATTAACTAGACAAGTACTCTCAAAAAAGTGCCAGCAGAGCATACAAGAACTGTCATAAACGATAGATTTTCAAACTTAAAAATCACAAGTTACTAAAAAAATTCCAGCTGCTAGAACTCTCATCTCAGGGGCTAGAACTCCTAGATTTCTTAAAGATTATTAACATACCTATTGAACAAAGCCATTAACTAGACCAGAACTCTCAAAAAAGTGCCAGCAGAGCATACAAGAACTGTCATAAACGATAAATTTTCAAACTTAAAAATCACAAGTTACTAAAAAAATTCCAGCTGCTAGAACTCTCATCTCAGGGGCTAGAACTCCTCGATTTCTTTAAGATTATTAACATACCTATAAAACAAAGCCATTAACTAGACCAGAACTCACAAAAAAGTGCCAGCAGAGCATACAAGAACTGTCATAAACGATAAATTTTCAAACTTAAAAATCACAAGTTACTAAAAAAATTCCAGCTGCTAGAACTCTCATCTCAGGGGCTAGAACTCCTCGATTTCTTTAAGATTATTAACATACCTATCAAACAAAGCCATTAATTTGTGATTTTCAAGTTTGAAAATTTATCCTTTATGACTCTTCTTGTATGCTCTGCTGGCACTTTTTTGAGAGTTCTGGGCTAGTTATTGTCTTTGTTTCATAGCTATGTTAATAATCTTTAAGAAATCGAGGAGTTCTAGCCCCTGAGATGAGAGTTCTAGCAGCTGGAATTTTTTTAGTAACTTGTGATATTTATGTTTGAAAATTTATCGTTTATGACTCTTCTTGTATGCTCTGCTGGCACTTTTTTGAGAGTTCTGGTTTTGTTGATGGCTTCGTTTTATAGCTTTGTCAATAATATTTAAGAAATCGAGGAGTTTTAGCCTCTGACATCAAATTTCTAGCAGCTGGAATTTTTTTCATGGCGTATGATAATAAGTTTGAAAATTAGTGCATCATGACTCTTCTTGTATGCTCTGCTGGCACTTTTTTGAGAGTTCTGGTCTAGTTAATGGCTTTGTTCAATAGGTATGTTAATAATCTTTAAGAAATCGAGGAGTTCTAGCCCCTGAGATGAGAGTTCTAGCAGCTGGAAATTTTTTAGTAACTTGTGATTTTTAAGTTTGAAAATTTATCCTTTATGACTCTTCTTGTATGCTCTGCTGGCACTTTTTTGAGAGTTCTGGGCTAGTTTATGTCTTTGTTTCATAGCTATGTTAATAATCTTTGAGAAATCGAGGAGTTCTAGCCCCTGAGATGAGAGTTCTAGCAGCTGGAATTTTTTTAGTAACTTGTGATTTTTAAGTTTGAAAATTTATCGTTTATGACTCTTCTTGTATGCTCTGCTGGCACTTTTTTGAGAGTTCTGGTCTAGTTAATGGCTTTGTTTTATAGCTTTGTCAATAATCTTTAAGAAATCGAGGAGTTCTAGCCCCTGAGATGAGAGTTCTAGCAGCTGGAAATTTTTTAGTAACTTGTGATTTTTAAGTTTGAAAATTTATCGTTTATGACTCTTCTTGTATGCTCTGCTGGCACTTTTTTGAGAGTTCTGGTTTAGTTAATGGCTTCGTTTTATAGCTTTGTCAATAATATTTAAGAAATCGAGGAGTTCTAGCCTCTGACATCAGAGTTCTAGCAGCTGGAATTTTTTTCATGGCGTATGATAATAAGTTTGAAAATTAGTGCATCATGACTCTTCTTGTATGCTCTGCTGGCACTTTTTTGAGAGTTCTTGTCTAGTTAATGGCTTTGTTTAATAGGTATGTTAATAATCTTAAAGAAATCGAGGAGTTCTAGCCCCTGAGATGAGAGTTCTAGCAGCTGGAATTTTTTTAGTAACTTGTGATTTTTATGTTTGAAAATTTATCGTTTATGACTCTTCTTGTATGCTCTGCTGGCACTTTTTTGAGAGTTCTGGTTTTGTTGATGGCTTCGTTTTATAGCTTTGTCAATAATATTTAAGAAATCGAGGAGTTTTAGCCTCTGACATCAGATTTCTAGCAGCTGGAATTTTTTTCATGGCGTATGATAATAAGTTTGAAAATTAGTGCATCATGACTCTTCTTGTATGCTCTGCTGGCACTTTTTTGAGAGTTCTGGTCTATTTAATGGCTTTGTTCAATAGGTATGTTAATAATCTTTAAGAAATCGAGGAGTTCTAGCCCCTGAGATGAGAGTTCTAGCAGCTGGAAATTTTTTAGTAACTTGTGATTTTTAAGTTTGAAAATTTATCCTTTATGACTCTTCTTGTATGCTCTGCTGGCACTTTTTTGAGAGTTCTGGGCTAGTTTATGTCTTTGTTTCATAGCTATGTTAATAATCTTTGAGAAATCGAGGAGTTCTAGCCCCTGAGATGAGAGTTCTAGCAGCTGGAATTTTTTTAGTAACTTGTGATTTTTAAGTTTGAAAATTTATCGTTTATGACTCTTCTTGTATGCTCTGCTGGCACTTTTTTGAGAGTTCTGGTCTAGTTAATGGCTTTGTTTTATAGCTTTTTCAATAATCTTTAAGAAATCGAGGAGTTCTAGCCCCTGAGATGAGAGTTCTAGCAGCTGGAAATTTTTTAGTAACTTGTGATTTTTAAGTTTGAAAATTTATCGTTTATGACTCTTCTTGTATGCTCTGCTGGCACTTTTTTGAGAGTTCTGGTTTAGTTAATGGCTTCGTTTTATAGCTTTGTCAATAATATTTAAGAAATCGAGGAGTTCTAGCCTCTGACATCAGAGTTCTAGCAGCTGGAATTTTTTTCATGGCGTATGATAATAAGTTTGAAAATTAGTGCATCATGACTCTTCTTGTATGCTCTGCTGGCACTTTTTTGAGAGTTCTGGGCTAGTTAATGTCTTTATTTCATAGCTATGTTAATAATCTTTAAGAAATCGAGGAGTTCTAGCCCCTGAGATGAGAGTTCTAGCAGCTGGAATTTTTTTAGTAACTTGTGATTTTTATGTTTGAAAATTTATCGTTTATGACTCTTCTTGTATGCTCTGCTGGCACTTTTTTGAGAGTTTTGGTTTAGTTGATGGCTTCGTTTTATAGCTTTGTCAATAACATTTAAGAAATCGAGGAGTTCTAGCCTCTGACATCAGAGTTCTAGCAGCTGGAATTTTTTTCATGGCGTATGATAATAAGTTTGAAAATTAGTGCATCATGACTCTTCTTGTATGCTCTGCTGGCACTTTTTTGAGAGTTCTGGTCTAGTTAATGGCTTTGTTCAATAGGTATGTTAATAATCTTTTAGAAATCGAGGAGTTCTAGCCCCTGAGATGAGAGTTCTAGCAGCTGGAAATTTTTTAGTAACTTGTGATTTTTAAGTTTGAAAATTTATCCTTTATGACTCTTCTTGTATGCTCTGCTGGCACTTTTTTGAGAGTTCTGGGCTAGTTAATGTCTTTGTTTCATAGCTATGTTAATAATCTTTGAGAAATCGAGGAGTTCTAGCCCCTGAGATGAGAGTTCTAGCAGCTGGAAATTTTTTAGTAACTTGTGATTTTTAAGTTTGAAAATTTATCGTTTATGACTCTTCTTGTATGCTCTGCTGGCACTTTTTTGAGAGTTCTGGTCTAGTTAATGGCTTTGTTTTATAGCTTTGTCAATAATCTTTAAGAAATCGAGGAGTTCTAGCCCCTGAGATGAGAGTTCTAGCAGCTGGAAATTTTTTAGTAACTTGTGATTTTTAAGTTTGAAAATTTATCGTTTATGACTCTTCTTGTATGCTCTGCTGGCACTTTTTTGAGAGTTCTGGTTTAGTTAATGGCTTCGTTTTATAGCTTTGTCAATAATTTTTAAGAAATCGAGGAGTTCTAGCCTCTGACATCAGAGTTCTAGCAGCTGGAATTTTTTTCATGGCGTATGATAATAAGTTTGAAAATTAGTGCATCATGACTCTTCTTGTATGCTCTGCTGGCACTTTTTTGAGAGTTCTGGTCTAGTTAATGGCTTTGTTCAATAAGTATGTTAATAATCTTTAAGAAATCGAGGAGTTCTAGCCCCTGAGATGAGAGTTCTAGCAGCTGGAAATTTTTTAGTAACTTGTGATTTTTAAGTTTGAAAATTTATCGTTTATGACTCTTCTTGTATGCTCTGCTGGCACTTTTTTGAGAGTTCTGGTTTAGTTGATGGCTTCGTTTTATAGCTTTGTCAATAATATTTAAGAAATCGAGGAGTTCTAGCCCCTGAGATGAGAGTTCTAGCAGCTGGAAATTTTTTAGTAACTTGTGATTTTTAAGTTTGAAAATTTATCGTTTATGACAGTTCTTGTATGCTCTGCTGGCACTTTTTTGAGAGTTCTGGTCTAGTTAATGGCTTTGTTCAATAGGTATGTTAATAATCTTAAAGAAATCGAGGAGTTCTAGCCCCTGAGATGAGAGTTCTAGCAGCTGGAAATTTTTTAGTAACTTGTGATTTTTAAGTTTGAAAATTTATCGTTTATGACAGTTCTTGTATGCTCTGCTGGCACTTTTTTGAGAGTTCTGGTTTAGTTGATGGCTTCGTTTTATAGCTTTGTCAATAATATTTAAGAAATCGAGGAGTTCTAGCCTCTGACATCAGAGTTCTAGCAGCTGGAATTTTTTTCATGGCGTATGATAATAAGTTTGAAAATTAGTGCATCATGACTCTTCTTGTATGCTCTGCTGGCACTTTTTTGAGAGTTCTGGGCTAGTTAATGTCTTTGTTTCATAGCTATGTTAATAATCTTTAAGAAATCGAGGAGTTCTAGCCCCTGAGATGAGAGTTCTAGCAGCTGGAATTTTTTTAGTAACTTGTGATTTTTATGTTTGAAAATTTATCGTTTATGACTCTTCTTGTATGCTCTGCTGGCACTTTTTTGAGAGTTCTGGTTTAGTTGATGGCTTCGTTTTATAGCTTTGTCAATAACATTTAAGAAATCGAGGAGTTCTAGCCTCTGACATCAGAGTTCTAGCAGCTGGAATTTTTTTCATGGCGTATGATAATAAGTTTGAAAATTAGTGCATCATGACTCTTCTTGTATGCTCTGCTGGCACTTTTTTGAGAGTTCTGGTCTAGTTAATGGCTTTGTTCAATAGGTATGTTAATAATCTTTTAGAAATCGAGGAGTTCTAGCCCCTGAGATGAGAGTTCTAGCAGCTGGAAATTTTTTAGTAACTTGTGATTTTTAAGTTTGAAAATTTATCCTTTATGACTCTTCTTGTATGCTCTGCTGGCACTTTTTTGAGAGTTCTGGGCTAGTTTATGTCTTTGTTTCATAGCTATGTTAATAATCTTTGAGAAATCGAGGAGTTCTAGCCCCTGAGATGAGAGTTCTAGCAGCTGGAATTTTTTTAGTAACTTGTGATTTTTAAGTTTGAAAATTTATCGTTTATGACTCTTCTTGTATGCTCTGCTGGCACTTTTTTGAGAGTTCTGGTCTAGTTAATGGCTTTGTTTTATAGCTTTGTTAATAATCTTTAAGAAATCGAGGAGTTCTAGCCCCTGAGATGAGAGTTCTAGCAGCTGGAAATTTTTTAGTAACTTGTGATTTTTAAGTTTGAAAATTTATCGTTTATGACTCTTCTTGTATGCTCTGCTGGCACTTTTTTGAGAGTTCTGGTTTAGTTAATGGCTTCGTTTTATAGCTTTGTCAATAATATTTAAGAAATCGAGGAGTTCTAGCCTCTGACATCAGAGTTCTAGCAGCTGGAATTTTTTTCATGGCGTATGATAATAAGTTTGAAAATTAGTGCATCATGACTCTTCTTGTATGCTCTGCTGGCACTTTTTTGAGAGTTCTGGTCTAGTTAATGGCTTTGTTCAATAGGTATGTTAATAATCTTTTAGAAATCGAGGAGTTCTAGCCCCTGAGATGAGAGTTCTAGCAGCTGGAAATTTTTTAGTAACTTGTGATTTTTAAGTTTGAAAATTTATCGTTTATGACTCTTCTTGTATGCTCTGCTGGCACTTTTTTGAGAGTTCTGGTTTAGTTGATGGCTTCGTTTTATAGCTTTGTCAATAACATTTAAGAAATCGAGGAGTTCTAGCCTCTGACATCAGAGTTCTAGCAGCTGGAATTTTTTTCATGGCGTATGATAATAAGTTTGAAAATTAGTGCATCATGACTCTTCTTGTATGCTCTGCTGGCACTTTTTTGAGAGTTCTGGTCTAGTTAATGGCTTTGTTCAATAGGTATGTTAATAATCTTTAAGAAATCGAGGAGTTCTAGCCCCTGAGATGAGAGTTCTAGCAGCTGGAAATTTTTTAGTAACTTGTGATTTTTAAGTTTGAAAATTTATCGTTTATGACAGTTCTTGTATGCTCTGCTGGCACTTTTTTGAGAGTTCTGGTCTAGTTAATGGCTTTGTTCAATAGGTATGTTAATAATCTTAAAGAAATCGAGGAGTTCTAGCCCCTGAGATGAGAGTTCTAGCAGCTGGAAATTTTTTAGTAACTTGTGATTTTTAAGTTTGAAAATTTATCGTTTATGACTCTTCTTGTATGCTCTGCTGGCACTTTTTTGAGAGTTCTGGTCTAGTTAATGGCTTTGTTCAATAGGTATGTTAATAATCTTTTAGAAATCGAGGAGTTCTAGCCCCTGAGATGAGAGTTCTAGCAGCTGGAAATTTTTTAGTAACTTGTGATTTTTAAGTTTGAAAATTTATCGTTTATGACTCTTCTTGTATGCTCTGCTGGCACTTTTTTGAGAGTTCTGGTCTAGTTAATGGCTTTGTTTTATAGCTTTGTCAATAATATTTAAGAAATCGAGGAGTTCTAGCCTCTGACATCAGAGTTCTAGCAGCTGGAATTTTTTTCATGGCGTATGATAATAAGTTTGAAAATTAGTGCATCATGACTCTTCTTGTATGCTCTGCTGGCACTTTTTTGAGAGTTCTTGTCTAGTTAATGGCTTTGTTTAATAGGTATGTTAATAATCTTAAAGAAATCGAGGAGTTCTAGCCCCTGAGATGAGAGTTCTAGCAGCTGGAATTTTTTTAGTAACTTGTGATTTTTAAGTTTGAAAATTTATCGTTTATGACTCTTCTTGTATGCTCTGCTGGCACTTTTTTGAGAGTTCTGGTCTAGTTAATGGCTTTGTTCAATAGGTATGTTAATAATCTTTTAGAAATCGAGGAGTTCTAGCCCCTGAGATGAGAGTTCTAGCAGCTGGAAATTTTTTAGTAACTTGTGATTTTTAAGTTTGAAAATTTATCGTTTATGACTCTTCTTGTATGCTCTGCTGGCACTTTTTTGAGAGTTCTGGTCTAGTTAATGGCTTTGTTTTATAGCTTTGTCAATAATATTTAAGAAATCGAGGAGTTCTAGCCTCTGACATCAGAGTTCTAGCAGCTGGATTTTTTTTCATGGCTTATGATAATAAGTTTGAAAATTAGTGTATCATGACTCTTCTGGTATGCTCTGCTGGCACGTTTTTGAGAGTTCTGGGCTAGTTTATAGCTTTATTTTATAGCTATGTTAATAATCTATAGTAAATCGAGGAGTTCTAGCCCCTGAGATGAGAGTTCTAGCAGCTGGAAATTTTTTAACAACTTTTGGTGTGAAGTTTGAAAATTTATTGTTTATAACTATTCTTCTATGCTCTGCTGGGACTTCTTTGTGAGTTCTGGGCTAATTAATAGCTTTATTTTATAGCTTAGTTAATGAGCTATAAGAAATCGTAGAGTTCTAGGTTCTGAGATTTGAGTTCTAGCTGCTAGAATTTTTTTAAATTACTTATGATGACTAAATTTGAAAATTTATTGATTTTTTCATTTGACTTTTTTTAGGTTTATATGCCAGAACTATCATTATAAAGTATGAGGAACTATAGAACTGAGATACGTGCGTACAGAGAACTCTTTTTTTTTCGCTTTGCTCGAAAATGATCTGCTACCGGAAGTTAGCAGAGCATTATTTCAACTGCGATTTTTTTAGCAAAAACGCCAGAACTATCTTTAAAAAGTATCAGGAACTATAGAACTCTTCTGCATGCGAAGGGAACTCCTTTTTATTTTTGATCTGCTGGCATATGCTCTGCTAAGTTCACGGGCACGCTAGCTTCCAACTGGGTGTTCATATGTCAATCAGTGTTATCTCTTATCGAATGAAGAGCCCCACTTATACCTACCTAGAGAATTTTTAGGAGTTCCACCCAAGCGAAGCCGAGTAAGGTGGCTATATCTTATATTAAAATAATATTTAGATTGATAAGGAAAATATAAAAATAATAAAATCTATAAAGCAAGAATTAATCATTAATTTTGTTACAAGAGTTGTAGCTAGGTATATAATGTATTTCCCTATACAAATAACAATTCCATATTTGCGGCCTCGAACGAGAAAATGATATTTCATTGTATTGTAAGCTGGTATAATATAATGTATGCCTAATCCAAGTCTGAAAACAATAAAAGTGTCAGAAATTATTAATTTCCACAAAATGAATTCACAGTTCTCCCTTTAATCCTTTCAAAGCTTAGTGGACATCGCAAAATAATAGACAGAGAGCCAGTGAGGGCCAGACCTTCGTTATTTTATAAAAGCTGATAGTTTCTCTGCGTATCCCCAACACAGGGAAGAACGATCATCAACTAGTAAGTTTGGAACATGGTGACGTTGGGAGATGACAGGTAAAAAAGGTGTAAAAAATCTTACGTCAAAATATAAAGTGTTTTTTTTTCTTCGGTATTAGAAATCAGGTCATGCTTTGTCAGACACTGAGTCGTAGCAACCGCCTGCCAGACAGCCTGCCAGGGGTTGCCACCTGTCAATGACTTAAGATTTTTTACATCTTTTTTCCTATTAGCTCCCATAGCCACCGTGATCCAAACTTTATAGTCGCTGATCGTTCTTCCCCTGTGTTGGGGACAATACGCAGAGAAACATTCAGCTTTTATAAAATAACAAAGGTCTGGCCCTCGCGGGCTCTTATTCTAAATTGTTACAATGTTGCTACAATTTTCATACGGAATCCCCGACTTAATCCCAGATTAAACGGTGAAAATTAGTGCTAGAGCTCCCAGGAATTTATTATCGGAAACAAACAGGGTTTATCGATTTTAATCACAGGAATAAATACCGTATAATTTGATACTGTGTAAATATTTAATGTTCCAAGAGTTTAGATAGGTAATTCTCGCCGACCCAAAATTTTAATGGAAATGATATTTCGTACTTAAGCAATATTGAATTCTAGAGGGTGCCCGCGACTTCGTCCGCATGGATTTAGGTTTTTAAAGATCCTGTGGGGACTGTTTGATTTTCCGGGATAAAAAGTTGCCTATGTCAATAACATGGATGCAAGCTACCTCAGTACCAAATTTCATACAAATCGTGTCTGTCAAGAAAACCTATAGGGTATATACTTCTCGTTGACCTAGAATCATGAAATTTGGCAGGTAGGTAGGTACAGGTAGGTCTTATAGCACAAGTAAAGGAATAAATATGAAAACCGTGAATTTATGGTTACATCACAGAAAAAAAAAATGTGTTTTAATTTTCAAAGTGAGATTTAAACTCTACCGAGTGGGGTATCATAATATGAAAGGGCTTTACTTGTGAATTCTAAAACAGATTTTTATTTATTTTTAAGCATAATAGTTTTTGATTTATCGTGCAAAATGTCGGAAAAATACCCGAGTACGAAACCCTCGGTGCGCGAGTCTGACTCCCGCTTGGCCGGTTTTTGTTGCTAATGTTACTTTGATAAATATTATACGAGAATGCATGCGAGCTACAAATTACTTTGCTCGTCTTCTTAATTTGAAATGCATAGAATGTAGTGCATATTATGTTACCAGATGTGCACTGAAAATCGACTTCGAATTAAACAATCATTCTAATTCAATTGTGCCGTAGTTACATATATACTATCATGTACATTATCACTAAACTAAACTACTGTTTTTATATTATATAAATACTTGTATATCATATAATAAAACATAATATCTAATAAGCTTTTTTTCATAATTACTGTCTATCTTTGCTGTACTTTTTCTACTCCCTTTACAACCTCTCGCAATGACAAGGGTCACTGGTAGAGATATCTTATAGAGATAAGTGCTTCCCTATCCATTTTTTCTTTCTTTGTATGTTTATTGTTACAACTTTATGGTACAAATAAAAATAAATAAATTAATTAAATTAACACTGTCTTGGTCACAATGTGTCGTGCAGAAAAGGATAGCATTACTATTGAAACCTGTTGAATTTAGTCTAGTTTAGAAGTGGTGGAGAAACGCATTATTAATCCTTCATTATTATTTCTAGACGCTAGTGGTCCAGCACGTCGACGTGTGTATGTTCTCCAATGGAAAGTTCAAGAACGTGGTGGCCTTAGTGAAAGGGACGGGCACACCCGTCCTCCCGGGTCAAATTCTCACGGACACCTACACACTCACCCCTCACAAAGGTACAAAAACCCATTAAGGGTCTGCGCAAACGGGCCACTTGCCACAGCCAGATTACATTCTTTATAAGTTTCTCAGGGAGTTTATACACACGTAGGGCTGATGGCACCGTTGATGGGACGAAACATGTCATTCCATTCTTTTCTCATAATTTAGTTAAACTGTACGTGTAAGCGAGAAGACCGTCAGTATTGCGCTATCTTCACTTAAGCCTAAAAAGTGACGGCAGTGAACATGGCTCCCAGTAGTTGCATATACAATTAAAAATATTAATGCGCTAACAGTATGAATCGCGTTTTGGAGCCGCGCTGGTGACTTGTGGTGTACTTCACAACATCCCCTTGTATTACATCATAATATAAACCATACACGATGTGTTTGCGCTCGTTTAGTGCGCGATCCTGCAGTTCAGTTTCCTATCTGGCTTCAGATCTGGCTATGTAAGGTTCTGGCGATTGGCCCGTTTGTATCAAGCTTTACTTAGTTTGTATACCTACATATCATTATGTTTTAAATTATAATTGTGAAGGTAATTCTGTTATGTTTATCCTTTGATGGTATGCTTTTGATACTAATGAGTGAGTCCCTTTCATGAAAGTTTATCTCGGTAAGCTTCATTAAATGTTAGTTTTAGATATGAAAAGGTCACTTACATTTTAAGACAGTAATTAAAATTTTGAACAAAATATCTCGAATATTTTCAATTTCTATACAATTAAAAGGACACGCTTAGGTATACACTTTTTTTAATAGTACCATTAGGTACCTCTTTCGACTGTTAAAGCGAAAGCTATTTTTGCAGGTGTCACTAAAAATTGGATAGCATTAGAAGATTCCTACTCCAAATCGGGAGCAAGTCTCGCTTCAACAGTTGTATGCAGTACTGAATCACCTGATGATCGCAATGTCTTTGCCATCTACGTATCATACTACGTCAAAATTAAACTCACACTAAGCGCTATGGGTGGAGACGTTTCAGTCAAACTGCCTTTCATTTTAACACATTCTTGTATCAACGAAGCGCCTACAGATAGCGTTACCGAAGAAGCAACCCATAAGATAATTTTAGAAGCCAAAGAGAACAGCGAAGAAGAAGACAGCAAAGCTGAGAAAGAGACGGATAAACAGAACAATAATGGAACAAAAGGAGATGAAGCTACAGCGTTCAGTGACGATGCTGAAGCGAAATCACCAGAAGAACACAGATGTGTGGCAGATGTCTTAGTTAATATAGAGAATAAACTAAGTGACAGACCAAAGAAGTTCGAAGGGCAAACGGAAGTAAGGAATGCAAAGCCCAATGAAGAAGAACTGGATATGATTGTGAAATACCCAGGCACTGATACGTGATCCGATGAACAAAATGCTGACCAAACTGAGGAAGGTGAAAAGACTGAACACAAAACTGAACAGTCGAACGGTGGTAATGCCCTGGATGTAACATCTTGCAAAACGGAAATCCAAAACCCAAAAAGTGGTTTTGCGGAGAATTTAAGAAGAGCAGTTTGCTGTATAGATAAAAGACGCCAGTCTTAATTTTCTAGTCCCTGTAAATAAAAGAGCTATCTAATATAATATCGAAAAGTATATTTAAGTACATAAATAGATTTTATATTTTCAATGTTGAAAGAACTAAGTAGGAAAATCAAACTGTCTATTAATGTGTCAATCAAGTACCAAGTAAGGAACAATTGTATAATGGTGAATTCTGATTTTTGTTTTTAGTATACAGTAGAACATATTCTTTAAGTTAATTAATATAATGGACTAAAAGCCAGTGCGTGCCAGACCTTCGTTATTTTATGAAAGCTGAAAGTTTCTCTTCGTATCGTCCCCAATACATGAACGATCAGCGACCATGAAGTTTGGATCATGGTGGCTTTGGGAGATCACAGGTAATAAAGGTGTAAAAAATCTTATGTCAAAGTATAAAGCCTAATTCCTTTTACACTCTTGAACTTTGAGGGTGTCTGGCATCGGGTCGCCACGCCACTAAGTGACGGCAATGCATGACGTGATTTCTAATCACGTCAGTCTTTCTGGTCTAAAATAAATCTAGTCAGTCAAGTCTAAAATAGACTTTAGATTTTAATTTTTGTAACCTGTCAATTGTGCTTTGTGGTGAAATAAAGTATATACATACAAACATACTTTATACCTTGACGTAAGATTTTATAAAATACAAGCTTTTATAAAATAACCAAAGTCTGGCGCGCTTGCTCTCTCTCTATAATGAAAAAGGCTGAGTTCCATGCCGTAGAACTTTCGTATTTAACTAATTTAGAAAGCCGTATTTTTGTCACGAATATTGTCAAAGGTATTTTTAAAAACATAATATATTTCCTTATGCCAAAATATATTGAAACAAATTAACTATTAATGAAACTGACTAATTTTTGTAGAAGTGGCGTATACCCCAAATGCCCCCAAACTAGTCATTAGATTTAATTCTATTAGTTTAACAATACCTAACTTTCTATAAACCTTATGGTATGTTCAACCTCAGGGCCACCGTCGGCTAAAATTACCTTGTTTGATTAGTCGCACTGAGAGAAAGAGAAATTTCCTTCCAATTTTCTCCATCCAAAAACGGTCCTATTCTTCTTTCATTTTACCGATTTTTTATCCCATCGGAAAACTGTGAAATTTTTACCAAAATCTGAAAAGAGAACTTTTTCTTTTTGAAAGGAAACGCTTTTAGAAGGAGAAAGTGGGAAGGAATTTTGTAACATTCGAATAAGAAGTTATTTTGCATGCCACTATGTATTGTAGTTACTGTACTTACCCATAAGCATAACATCTATTGTACTCCTCAATCTATGTAAATAAATGAAATGAATGAATGAATGTGAGGAAATTTCTCTCAGTACAATAGAAGAAAAGCGCACAAGTGTAGAAAAGCACTCAACTCGTTTGCGAACATTAGCCAACGTTTGCTCTTTTGTGTGGCCATACCATAAAATGTTTGCCGAATATTGTCGGTAAAGAGCCTGAATGGTTATATTACGCTTACTAAATTGTAGTTCGATGTTCACTTAAAGTTAGTTTACAAAAAGTACAACATAAGTAAAAGCACTATTTTAAACCAAATATTTTATTTCGTTTATGTAAAAAAGATTATTATAAATAAAGTATTTAATACAATTTTGCGAATTGAGTAGTTTACCTAATTTGCGGATAATTCTAACTACCTAACCTATTCGTGATTTTTTTTAATGTTTATATGTTAGTTAAAGTGATAGACCGAAAATTGCATCGATATGATACACTGCATACCCAGTTCAAAAATTGCAGTTCAATAAACGATTCAGAGAATTTCTTGTTGATACAGTTACTTTTTGTCAGCAAGGTGCCCACGCACTCGAACTGAACTGCAACTGAACTGCGCGTCGCGGCAGCGCCCCGCACGATATTCTCTCCAACCGCGACGCGCGGCAGTGAGGTACGCGCGTCGCGGCTGGAGAGAATATCGTGCGGGGCGCTGCCGTGACGCGCAGTTCAGTTCCAGTGCGTGGGCACCTTTAAGCCGCAATTACACTAAGTTTTACTCATGTAAATAAATTTTTCAGCTTGTGTAAGTTGTAAGAATATACGATAAACTACTTTTATACGATTGTTTACATTAGTAAATTTTGTCGTAAGTTAATTACGTAAGATACTTACGTGAATAAAAAACAGGTATAATCGCAGCCTGGTAAATATGATAAAAGGAAAACTCCTAAGTTACTCATAAGCACTTTAGATCCTAGAATGCTGAAATTCATAGAGGTTCCCTTTATGATTTAGACAAGTAATGGGGTTTTTCAAAAGGTCCACGAGAGCCAAACCAAGGGTGGCAGTTATTATTATAATATGATAATCCGAAACCACGTTTTTGATAGTTTATACTGACGCTCTATATTATTTACTATTTCATATTTTGAATAATATACAAAACATGTTTCCATTTTCAAGAAATATTGCAGACATTTTAATCAAATTAGATAATACGTCCCCAAAGAGACATGTATTTTTCGAAATTACTGTTCAGATATTCAATAAAAACAATGAATATACGATGTAAGTCTAAGCTGTAAGAATAAATGAATGCTAATAAAATTACCTATTTGATTATTTTCCATTGCGAGCTACAGTAAAGGTATTATTATTTTTTACACTGGAATACAGTCAGTATTCTTTTTATCAGTTGGTTTCCATCGCAATCCTCATTTTATTTTTCATTTCTCCGAAAATTCCATTTTGACAAACATTCAGGTTTGTATAATATTAATTCTGCCAATTAGTTTCAAATTGTTTCATTTTCTTGTTTTATTGGAAGTTTAATACGCACGACCGACATCAGCGTATTTAAAGTTTAGGACTAAGTAAAGTCGTATCCTCTGTTCAACCTACACTTCTAATACCTTAGTTCACCTACATGTTTGTATAACTATTTTGTAAAGCACAAAACCTATTATTAGGGCGCGAATACACCTGTAAGTTTTACTCACGTAAGTAGCTTACATGATTAACTTACGACAAATTTACTAATGTAAACAATCTTATGAGTATATTTACATTAGTAAAGTTGTCAACTACGTAAGCCACTTACGTAAATTAAACTTACAGATGTAATCGCGGCTTTGAATTTGTAAATAGCTATTGAAACATCATGAAATTGTTAACCGCTTTGGTTTTAAACTATATGTAAATATGGTGTAAATAAATTTTTTGGAATGTGTATGCTTTATGTATTTTATTACCTACGTCTTATCCACTCTATAATCTATTTTGTTCGCACGAGAAAATTAGAAATGAGGTAAAAAGAAAAAGTAACGTTGATTTTAGGGATATAATTATTTCATAATTATCTTTAAATCGTGATCAGGTGGCTCTTTCAAAATCAATGGTAATCAGACTGTAAACTGAAAGTTAGTTAAGTTCGGTTACTAGGTAGGTAGGTAGTAAATGTAGGTGCCTTTTTTAAATAAAAATAGCTAGCAAACCAGCAGGCGGGTCACTTGATGTTAAGTGATTACCGCCGCCCATGAACATTTGCAATACCTAGCAAAGAAACCGTCAATGCATTGCCGGCTTTTCAGGAATTTGTTAGTCCACCCCTTGAACAACCCCTTTTATGCCTTTTATGACTTAGGCACTCATTAAGAAAGGATTTTTGGAAATTTCCTCCCGTAAGGGGTTTATAGGGGATGAGAGTTTGTATGCAAGTCCATCATTTTTCAAATCATACCTCTATGAAAGTTGGTATTTGGGCGTTTGGTTAAAAATGAAGAAATACGTGTTTCAGGATATCCATACGTTCAGCCATTTTCACCACTCGAGGTAAGCTGGGGCGGATCAGTTAGTAGGAATCACACTAATATTATAAAGGCGAAAGTTTGTATGTGTGTGTGTGTGTGTGTGTGTATGTTTGTTACTCCTTCACGCAAAAACTACTGGACGGATTTGGCTGAAATTTGGAATGAAGATAGATAATATCCTGGATTAGCACATAGGCTACTTTATATCCCGGAAAATCAAAGAGTTCCCACGGGATTTCGAAAAAACTAAATCCACGCGGGCGAAGTCTCGGGCATCGGCTAGTGAATAATAATTTTATCTCTAGACCAACTGAACCGTAACTTGTCTATAATAAGTATCCACTTCGTTTGTAGAAATGTTAACTATAACAGGTCGATGCCTGCGTCCCTATAAATTATTCAACAGCTTTCAACTGTTATTTCTCTCAATGGAATAATCGATTAAGATGAGTGTTGTCGTTTCCTTTAATTACTTAAACCATTTATCTTGTCTTTCATATCTTTGTTTACATAGCTTACTGCCGCTTAACTCTAATGATGGTCAGAATGAGCGTAAATCCAATATTTTTTGACGTGACAACGTCTTATAATTCGATAGAGCCGGCTGCACGAACAAAAAAACATGACTCATGCGGCGTTACCTCGCTCTGAGGCGTTCCATGTAAGGCTTGAAGTGCAAGCGAGAGCGCGGAACGAGCGACCTTTGTCGCTCGTTCCGCGCTCTCTCCGTCGCCGATTGTGCTTCTTTAAGCACAATCGGCCTTTGTTGTCACGTTCAACTATCGTCAGTAAACCGACTTTACAGACAACCAATTTTTTTTTTAAAGAACATTAGCCATGCTAATCATGACTTATACTCCCCTTTCCCCTCCAATTAAGCGTAAAGCTTGTGCCAGGAGTGGGTACGACAATAGAGCAACGGGTGGAGTTTGAACCGCCGACCATTCGGAATTCAGCTCCTCAACCGTTGAGCTATCGAGGCTCTAATATCGTAATAGATACTACAATAAAAGAAACATTTCAATTTTTACCTAATCATCACTAACCCATCGTTGGCTCACTTCTGTGTCTGGGTGCCTCTTATACAATGAGAAGGGTTGGAATTGAATTAAATAATTGTAAGGGAGGTACTATACGTAAAGTGAGGACGATTTTTTTCTCTCTATCTCATGGTGGTGTCGTTGGATATACCATTCACCTTCTTATCGCAGATAAACGGACTTGTATGTTTTTTTTTCATTCTCTATCACAATTGTTTTTTGGTATAAAAACAGAAAACTATCCTAAATTATAACCCAAAGAGTCATTTCGCATTATTTCGACCATTGACAATAGACTTGTGTGGCATTACAATTTCCGTTAGCGGCCATTCCATGGCGTGCACGGCAATCGTTTAGTATTCCAATGACGTGACACAGGAAATGCGAGGGGGATGTTCGAAGTTCCGTACTTCTACGTTTCGGCTAAGAGTGCCATTAGTCTTAGATAAAAAATGGGCCAACAGCGATCTCCGACCATTAGTTTTCCAATCATTGGACAGATGACTCAATTAGAAGAAGTGGATGAATAGTTATACTTAGACTGTTAAGTTTCGCAAACTTCACAGAGTCACTAATGTTCTATTATAGCCTAGTCAACCATAATAGATACCGACTTGGATTAAGGCTGTACTTTAAATTCTTCGCTGGCTGTATTTGACAGACGTTATCACTGACGATTTTTTTAAACTATCTTCACATTTATCTACTCACACAAACCCAGGGAAAACTGGATTAGTGCACCTATGCCCGACTATAAGTTTCCAACCCGAGATAATTCTAGATGCTAGTTTCGAGTTTAGTTTTAGTAATAAAAGAGTTAGGTACATGTACGTGAGTAAAAGCCAAGACTATTTCACAAAAGTACTTCAAAACGACTCCAGTCACGGTCTGGAAAACGTCTAACCTTGCTATGTAAGACTCGCTACAGTAAATTAAATTAAAAATCACTCCGTGGGAAACGCAAAACCAAGTTTAATACAATTTATTTAAGTCTGAGCATACTTGCAAGCTGTACAAAGTCAAGCGATACGTGAACGGGAAGTTCCTACTTAGTTTTCATTTAGAATGGGCTCTTTCAAGTGTAAACTAAGTTGGAGTCCCGAGGCGGGTTGTCAAGTACAGATCAACATTTACGTATTTCTATAAATGTGTTCGGGGAAAACATTTACTTGGTAAACGTAACAAATGAAATATATTTATTAAACATTTAAATATATAAAATGAAATTTCCTGGCTCAGTAGCTGACTGAAATCTTCAAGACCATATTATAAGTACCAATTTAGAAAATCCATACTAATGTCTATGTCAGTCCGTTTAACTGTTTGTTTGTTACCTTTTAATGGCCCATCCATATGAGTGATTTTAACACATTTTTTTAGTATTAATAATCGGGATTTCTGTGGATTTTAAAGAAAGGTACAAGGATAGCTTGCTGCCCGGAGACTAATACAACCAGCAACCTATTTTTATCTCGGAAAATCAAAAAGTTCCCACGGGATTTTCTTAAAACGAAATCCATGCGGACGAAGTCCCGTATAAAAATAATATTAATTGTCTCTTTAATACTTCCAAACTTTCATGGTTGGGAGAAGACTTTTGTGAATGATTAATATATAATTATCTTTGTAAATGATAATGAAGTCAAAAACACTGCTGAAACTAATACGTTTATAAAAAGGTACGTAATTAGAAAACTTTGAAAATAAAAGAAACAAGCGACCCGGAATGGGATCGGTGGCGTCGCTCCGTGAAATAGGTTAATGTGAAATTTAATGTAGCGAAAACTCATTTTGTTTCTTTTCACGAATTTTTCCACTATTAAGACAACTTCGTTCGAGAAGTTTTTATTAATTTATTTTAATGTTTTACTTTGTGACTCTAAGGGTGATTACAGACTATCGTTTGTTTTCTGCGTATTTAGGTTTGGCATATCGGTATAAACGCGCGCTACTTTTGTGCTTAAATAAATAAAAAAAAAAATAAAAAAAATTGTGACTTCTACGATAGGCAAACTAGAAACTGTAATAAGCTCGCAACTCCTACGCTCCGCCTCAGAAAAGTGGGAAAGTCATTTGTCGGAATGAGTGTAATATTTGTAAATTGAATAATTGAAAAGAGCAACCGCCGAGTTTCTTGCTGGTTCTTCTCGGTAGGAACGGCATTCCGAACCAGTGGTAAATTATTTGACGATTCAAAAGCACTTTTAAAAGTGTATTTGAATAAAAATCTATTCTATTCTATTCTAAAACGCACGTGCACACGCTCATTCATGGAGTAAGACAAGTGTAAATTAAAAATTCATAACACGCCCGACCAGTGAAGGTACAGTAACTGGAAAGAGCTGATAACCCTCAAACGGCTGAACCGATTTTCTTGGATTATAGCTAAGAACACTCTCGATCAAGCTAACTTTCAAACAAAAAAAAAACTAAGTTAAAATCGGTTCATTAGTTTAGGAGCTACGATGCCACAGACAGATACAGATACACAGATACACACGTCAAACTTATAACACCCCTCTTTTTGGGTCGGGGGTAAAAAAGGTATCTAAATTTCACGCTTTGATGTGTATAGCAGTCAACGCCCATAACACATAAGGTTAGAACACAGGAGCTTACAGAAGCTTTTTTTTTGTAATAAGTAATCCAAAAATTACCTTCCGGTAAATCTCCTTTATCCATGCGGCAACCGACAGACATCTACGTCAGGGTATTAAACCAGGATTTAGATAACAAATGACAGATAAACCCTCTCAATTACGCGCGATTAGCTTTTACTTTGCGTCTGTCTGTTTCCATGCGACCAATATAGAAAATATCGTAATACTGAAAGATATATTTTTTAATAAAAGCTTTTTATTAGTTTTACTTGTTCGTATGTTGCCATTCCGTCTAAATCAATAACTGATTTTTCAACTACTATACTATTATTTTATATATTATTATTTTCCCATCACATTGAGTGGAAATTTTGTTGATACTTACGTGTCGTTTGGATGACAATAGATGAAATTGAGCATCTCTGTTGAGGGAGGTGTGAATATTCAAATCTCGAATCAACAAGTGTAAATTAAAATTTATAACACCCCCGACAAGTGAAGGTTACAGTAATAACTAGAAAAGAGCTGATAACTTTCAAACGGCTGAACCGATTTTCTTGAATTATAGCTAAGAACACTCTCGATCAAGCCACCTTTCAAACAAAAAAAAAAACTAAGTTAAAATCGGTTCATTAGTTTAGGAGCTACGATGCCACAGACAGATACACAGATACACACGTCAAACTTATAACACCCCTCTTTTTTGGTCGGGGGTTAAAAATGCATTCAATACTATTCTCAGTATCAATGTTCAAAAGGTATGACGCCACAATAACAATCAATATTTCTACTTAGTAATATACATCAAGTTCAAAATGGCGGTAACAGCGACGTCCGGTCTCGCACGGATATTGCATTTTCACCGGCAGTGATGCTTTTTCATTTCACAATATGGCGATCGCGGGCACGTCCCGGTAAATCCCTTGTTGCCTCGGCAGTACGGTGAATAATGAATTTTCAGTTTCATAGAGGCAGTTTATAGGTGACTAGTTGATGTACACGACTTTGTCCGCGTGGATTTGTGCTTTTAAAAAATACCGTGGGAACTGTGAACTCTTTGATTTTCCTCTTTTGTTTTTCGGAATAAAAAGTAGCAGTCACTCTTCAGCTCAAAAATCAACTTCAACCCATGCAAAAATCACGTCGACCATTTTGAATACTCAGCGACTATATTATAGGTAATACTCACTACACTTACAGTGATGTTTAATAAAGGAGGTCACCTACGGTCACTTTTTGCAGCGATTCGGTTGCTTGTTTCCTTAACGCGCGACTAGACTGCATTCGGTACTTTCGTTGCGTTTTCACTTTTGACCGTTCGTAGCGTGCTTGTGCATCGATTTAGCAGCCTTTCCCTATTATAATATACGTGCAACCCATATTTACGTTGCCCACGCTGAGCCTGCTTCCGTTAATAGCAACAAAGACAACACGACCAACTTGGTATCAACCGAGTCCATCTTGCAATAGTCGCTTCCACTGGAGTTCAGAGTGGTTCAGAGGTAATCACTCATCGCGCGACCTTATCAATGTTGCATCACGTCTATATCGATCAATAATAGTAGCGATGCAAAATCATTGTTACGTGGGCGAAGGTATACGACCTGTGGCAGAATCGCGACAGTATCACTGCAAAAACACGCCGTGGGCAACCTCCCTACAATATAGCCTGATGGCGAAATATCACAGGCTTGTGAAAGCCTCTCGTACAGTGGTTGGAATGGGCCCCGAGGTTTATAATCGGATCCCCCACGACATAAAAAATGCGAAAAATATTAACATTTTTAAAAGAAAAATGATAAGCTGGCTTGTCGAGGAGTCTTTCTATAGTTACAATAAATTTCTACTTGGGAAGATCAAAGACTAAATTGTGTATTAATATTTAATTTTATTGTACCTATATTTAAAAAAAAATTTATTATGACATGTTATATTATTAAGACGTTATTATTTAAAAAAATGATTGTGATTGACGTAGGATTGTATAATTATGAATATTTATGAATAAATGAATATATCTAGCTAGCTATAAATAACGTGACATTATTGCTCTACACTCAATTTTAGGAACACAGCAAATTATTTCGACAATAGAATGGTACACGCTGCATTATTTCCCTACCTGAGGCCGGCCAAAATTGAAATTCATATTTAGTTCCGTCTACGGCTTCAGCAGAATGCACTGTACAATATTATAGACTTCGCTGGTGCCTAGATATTGATTTTATCATGCAGGATGTCCAGCCAAAGCCAAAAATAACAACTCAGTCCGACTTTTGATTTTTCAGTCCTTTTCACATGTCTCGTCTGTTGGAATATTGTGGACTCAATATATAAACTCAATATATCTAGTGACATTTCTCTTCTGGGCTGGCTTATTTTTTCTTCTGATCAATCCTTCTAGAATGCTGAATATGTAGTAAAGTGTGAGCTTTTCGCCGCATACAAATAGAATGTGTTGTGAAACATTTCTGCACGTTACTGTAAAAGCGACGTATTTTACCTATTTTACTGTACAGGCCGGATGTAAAGCAATTAGCGGTCTACTAATATGGGAAGGACGAGGCGAAGCCGAGGGCATAGAGCTGAGTCCTTTATTTTGTTATAAATATTATGTATTGTGCAAATTTTAATTTGTAGTAAATAATCATGAGTTATTTTCGTACGAGTGAAGTGCTGAAAAATCGCGGCAACACACTGTGTATCGGAATACTATGTGTCCCGGCGATTTTTAACCCCCAACCCAAAAAGAGGGCTGTTATAAGTTTGACGTGTGTATCTGTGTATCTGTCTGTGGCATCGTAGCTTCTAAACTAATGAACCGATTTTAATTTAGTTTTTTTTTTGTTTGAAAGGTGCAAGAAGGTGGCTTGATCGAGAGTGTTCTTAGCTATAATCCAAGAAAATCGGTTCAGCAGTTTGAAAATTATCAGCTCTTTTCTAGTTACTGTAACCGTCACTTGTCAGGGGTGTTATAATTTTTTAATTTACACTTGTCAAAGAGAATGTTTAACCAGTACATGTTCATGTTGATATTGTTTTGAATCCGGTTTAGAATTTACTATGTAAAATTAGTTCCTATTAAAGCTGTGCGTGTTCGAAGAACCAGCTAGTGATTCCAATGTAGCAATAGGTACTGCGGCACGTGTACAGGAATTCTGGGACTAATAAACGCATACGGTATAGGTACTCGCACATATGTATTATAAATAGGATACATTTCCAGGATTAATAAAGTTGGGTTTGGTAACAGGTATAGAATTTCATTATTTTATTTCGTGATAGAATTAGATCTGACCGACTGACTGACAGCGTGGTTATGATGCAGGTACATGGTAGTTTTATTTAATCCATAACCCAATTAAGGAGTAGGCATCTTACTAGAACGGTATTGTAGTAACTACTAGCCACTGCTGAAGTTTTCCACCGGACCACAAAAATTACATTAGACCTTCAAAGTTGGCCACCCATCCTATTTCTATCCTTTTCGGGGGAGTCAAGGGTTCGCCACCCCGGGCACGGACCTCTAGTTTTTCGGGTGTTAAATATCATTTACTTACTTTAACGGTGAAGGAAAACACGGTGAAAAAATCAGCATGCCTTGAGAGTTCCCGTAATGTTGTCAAAAGTGTGGGAAGTCTACTAATCTGCCCTTGGCGAACGTGGTGGACTAAGTCCTTCTTATTCTGAGAGAAGACCTGACGCTTAGTAGTAGACCGGCGCCCGGCGATAGGTAGAGAGGATGATGATGAATCAATCTAATAAATGCAAATAATAATAAATAATTAAAATAATTAAAAAACACGACTGCTTTGCCATATTGCATTTTTGCAAAAATATTATAGAAACACTCGGGTTGATGTGAGGATTTTAACGATACCCCATAAATCCAAATGAAACAAAAACTCCCATACAAACCTACAAACATGAACCCTGAAAACATTACACTCATTTTTTTGGAGAGTCGTGTAAAATATAAGAGTGGTCACGCTGCTCTGTCCTTCATTTTATCTTGTAGTGACCTTCATTATTATTTGGGACGTGTTTCCCTTTCATTGGTATGACGTCATTCCATTTTTCCAGCAATCATGCCGAGTGCGGTATCGTGTAAGCAAACCTAGATTCGCAGCGGGAGCAAACATACTTTGTACATACTTTCTTTATTTTATTTAACCAGACGTCTCTTCCATACTAATATTATAAACTAGATGATGCCAGCGACTTTTTATCGGCTTTTATGGGATAAAAAATACTTTGATTTTCCGGGATAAAAAGTGGCCTGTGACACTCTCCCCTCTCCAGGTCTCCAGGTGGTTCAAACTGTATCCTATAATGCAAAAATATCACATCGATCCGTTGCTCCGTTGCGACGTGGTTGACGGACAAACGAACATACAAACACACTTTCGCATTTATAAAGTGGAATGTAATGCGAAAGAGTGTATTTACGTCTGTCTGTCTGCTGGCTTTCCACGGCCCATCCGCTTAACCGATTTTTATCCCCCGACCAAAAAAGAGGGGTGTTACAAGTTTTACATTTGTATCTATCTGTGTATCTGTGTGTGACATCGTAGCTCCTAAACGAATGTACCGATTTTAATTTAGTTTTATTTTGTTTGAAAGGTTGCTTGATCGAGAGTGTTCTTAGCTATAATCGATGAAAATCGGTGCAGCCGTTTGAAAGTTATCAGCTCTTTTCTAGTTTTCTTATAGAGGTTTATGTGTCGGAGGTTTTTAAATTTTGAGTTATGACAAGTACAGAGTCAGCTTACTTCCCGGGGACGGCCATAATTTACTTTTAGTCTCGGTCTCGGCATATCAAAGTTAAAAGACTATTCATTTTTATTTCACCCATAGATCTTCAATATTACTCAAAAGCAAGAGATATTTCTTGCGTAGATATAATTTGTATATCTTCGGTTATCCATTTCAGATTCCCTTTGTATAAGTTATGAGTTCATAAAAGCAAAATTTTGGAAGTAATTAAGGTGCTCCAGCTAGTTCGGTAACTTCACGACTTCGGAACGGTATTACTCTGAGATAATTACTTGGCAAACAATATCACATTTCTAATTTACAGTCAAGATAACACCACGTCGAACGGCGCGGGTGGGACAATAACGCTGGAAATTGCCGCGTTGGGACCGCGCTGCTTTGTAAATCCATATACATTACTAGCTGATGCCCGCAGCTTCGCCCGCGTGGTTGGTCAGATCCCCTGCAGCATCAGGATTGAGGAGTTGGACTCCAAATTTTTTATGTCGCATATATAACAATGTCGCAAAGTTCCTCTATCGATTAAAAAAGAAATGACGCAAATCGGTTCAGAAATCTCGGAGATTTTGGTGTACATAGGTAGAAAAACACAACTCCCTTTTTGAAAGTCGGTTAAAAAAGTAGCCTATGTTACTCCCTGGTCAATTCTCTACTTGTCTGTGAAAACCCCGTCAAAAGCGGTCCAGCCGTTCCGAAGATTAGCCTTTTCAAACAGACAGACAGACAGACAGACAGACAAAAATTTTAAAAACGTGTGATTCAGTGTTGGTATCGTTCAAATAACCATATTATGAGCTTAAAAGGTAGTTATTTCGAAATTACAGACAGACACTCCAATTTTATTTATTTTAAGTATAGATAATTCGGAATGGGTTCCGTACCTCAAAAGAAAAAACGGAACCCTTATAGGATCACTTTGTTGTCTGTCTGTCTGTCTGTGTGTGCGTCTGTCCGTCCGTCCGCCCGCACGCGAAATTCCGTTTTACAATGTACAGGAAAGGTCTTTACCTGTACGGAACCCTCGGTGCGCGAGTCTGACTCGCACTTGGCCGGTTTTTATTTTGCAAAGCAGCGGCAAATTAATAGTAATGCGGCACTTTGCGGCGAAGGCGCCCTTAGTGCGTTTCTTGTGGGTCTGGCGACTATTGCAGCTCTTGCGACTTTTCTCGTAGTATACGATTACCTTTACTCTTCAAACCTCACCTGATACAATCCTATAGCTGTTAGGTATACCATATAGGTAGGATGTTTCAAAATGAACGACTTTACAATTTTCCCGCTGCCTATAAAAGGCATGTGCGCATCAAGGCCATTACTCAGCCCTTTATTAGTTAAGAAAATGCCAGTGCAAGTCATACTTGGAAATTAATATTTTCTGAAATAAAAATATTACACTTTGTAAAATTTTCTGTAATAAATTATAATGAAATATGACTCTTTTATCGTATTATTATTTTGAAAGTATCTAAACGTATGAACTTTTTATCAATTAGGGCAATAAAATACTTAATATTTACGTGAGTGAACAAACGCGCCCGGTCTGAAAAGAGGCCACAACAAACTCAGCCGGATATTTTTTTTATCCTCACCACTTGCATAGTGTACAAGTGGTTGTGGTAACGAGGCATTTTGCCCTGTTGATGTGTACTGACCCTTGAGTTCGTGCTCTACATGTCTACTTGAAAACAATTGAAATCGATATAGATAAAGATAACACTTGACCCCGAAACTATGAGTACCTACTATGAGTACCTTATTAGGGTCTTTCACAGATGAGCCTTCGGTATTATAGTAGGTACGTACTTAGGTTAGTTATTATGTTACACAGTTCAGCAACCTTCAGTAGCATAGCTTCAATAAGGCAATAACACTTAAATACGATCACACTGTTAATAAAAATACTAAAAATATTTTATATTTAAGTTTACAATATAAGGCTTAAGGCCTATTGAGGGAGAGCAGAAGCAACTACATTAGAAAAACAATAAATAGGTACGCTTCATGAATTGTCTCATAATTGCAACGGAGGCGACGTGATGCGTCCTCTTAACAGGGCTCTCTCCGTCACTCGTTTCATACAATCGTAGTTCCAATTTCATTTGAATATTAAGCAACCAAAGTCCATGAAATTTTACAGACAAATTCTAGCAACTAATATCTGTGTCTGTGGTGTTTTAGATTTTTCTAAAAATATGTAGTTTTAAAATTACAGGGGCTCAAAGATTTGTATGAAAATTTTTAAGACCGCGTAACTTTGAAATCGAATATTTTAACAGAAATCTGGAAAACCACAGACATAGATATTAGTTTCTAGAATATGTCTGCAAAATTTCATGGACTTTGGTTGCTTAATATTCAAATGAAATTGGAACTACGATTGTATGAAACGAGTGACGGAGAGAGCCCTCTTAATTTTTACGAAATACGAATCGTCTTTCCTGATAAAATGGTACGAAGTAAACTTGCAGCTGTACTTTTTCTCTGGCTTATGCTACACATCATAATAGTACTATTATATTATTCTGTGACATCATCTTCTCAATCTTTCACTCTTGGTAGAGTGGTCGTGGCTATGAATGCTCTTTCACTGTTGCTCACTGAAGTACGCATTTTTCATTTTGTTCACAGCAATTGTTTACCTTACATGATAAATAGTGGAGAAGTCATAAAATGGAACATGCTATGAAATATTTTAGAAATTTCTTTTATTCTGCCGCAATGTGCCTTGAGTCTAAGAGAAAGAGACTATTGATGAGGCGAGACCCCATTTTGTCTTTCTAATGTAGTTAGTTATATTGTAAAGCGTTCCTTTCAGTCTCCTGAAACATAATTATTATAGACCGCACATCAAATTACGCAATGTATACATAATATATTATCAACTTTACACAACACAGTATATAAATAACAGTATAACCATTAAAAATAAATGTAACTAAACTAACGTAAATATTTATTTGGTGAAATATGTGTAATTTTATAATATATATTTCGCATATTTTGTATAAACGGGCCGAATTTTTGACTCCTTCCTTTTTGGAAGTCGGTTCAAAACCCCGATGATTCAGCTTTCAAAAATTCACCCAAATAAACAAATACACAAATACTTGCAATACGGAATTGTTAACAATCGTGGAAACCCAGTTTTCGCATATTTACAAAGCTCTCCAACTTTATATTTAATAACCAACTTTATTTTAGTTTCAGAGCCAGTTTGCGGTTTTGAACAGGTATTTAATAAATGATGAAAGTTGTTAGAGTGGTTCTTTTGCGTTGCTCGTCTTTCCAGCTCAGACATCAGAGGGAGAACGAGATCACAGACATATTAACCAAGATAAAGCAGTTAACACACGGGCCACATGCAGTGCTGTAGCTAGACCCAAATTTAAGGTAGGGCAGCATTGGTTACAGGTAGGGCGGAAGTAAAAAATTATCATTATAGTTAAGTAAAAAAATTATCATTTATTGGGGGGGGGGGGGGGGGGTGTCTGTACGATGGAAATATATAAAAAAAAGTAGCAGGGGTTGTTTTGTATATCATTATATCGATGCCGAACCCGAAATTGTAATTATTTTTTTTTGTCTGTTTGTCTGTGTGTTTGTGCACGCTAATATCAGAAACGGCTTATTCGATTTAGATACGGTTTTCACTAATATATTGTAATAAGCTTCACTTAACATTTAGTGTTTATTTCATGTCAATCGGTTCATAAATAAAAAAGTTATGTCAATTTGAACGTACAGAGTACGTACTACACGCCTCGCGCAAACGACGGTATATGTAATTCAAAATATGCTGCCCGAAAAGTCACTATTCCACGCGAACGAAGTCGCGGGCACAGCTAGTATTATAATATAAAGTGAACGTCACAAACTGTGGTGTTCGTTCAAAAGTTTAGATAGGTACCTATCGCTACAATTTGGAGTACCATAGCGACAGTGGTACCCATGAGTGGTGGGGAAAAGAAACAAAGGGTTGAAATGGAAGCAAAGACGTTGGTAGGACGAGCTGAAACTCACTGCTGGTCCATCCTGGGTATTCATGGTGGCACAACACCGTAGGTAAGCATTGACGAGAGTTGGAAGAAGCCTTTGCCGAGAGGAACTCAGAGTTGAGATAGTTTTTATGATGCAAATTGTTTTATGTTTTACAAATTAGTCCTTGCCTGGGATCTCACCTGGTGGTAAGTGATAATGGAAGCGAGCTAACTTGGAAGGGGTTTAAACATTGGAATCTGCAATAAAGACTGTTTTATTCTTCTTTTTTTTCTAAGAAACAGGTCTAATTTACCGTAAACAGTTGATAACGTTGAAGAACCACTTCCAGGTCTTTTAACCTTTTTCAAGGATCTTCAAATCTCCTAACGGCGGCTCTCGGTTCATTAGATAACTTATTAAAACTATGAAGTGGGGGCTACATAATACTCGTACCTACTTAGTAGCTACCTATAGTACTTATAAAATCAAGTGTTAGTACTCAAGGATGCTATAAAATAGATCACTTCAAGATTTTCAAGTTACACCCGTCTTCCCTGTCTTAGAATTTTAAACGTTGAAATAATTTTAATACTTTAAATAAAATGTGGCAAAAATTTTTAGTTTATGTATTTTCTTACATGTCCCTTTCACACGGTAAGTTTAACTTTACGTTTATCAGAATTGTTAATTATTTGAAATATTTGGAGAAATTACTTTGTAATAACTATGCTTTTTCTACTTTCTCTGAGAATTTAAAACTTGTTAGTTTCTCTAATAGGTGGCCAGTTAGTGGTCAAATATGTTCATGTTTCATATGTTCATTGTTCACGGACGAAAGGTATTTATTTCGTCCATGGTTATTGGTTTCGTAGGTGACCGAAGCGCACTTTTATTTAATTCCTACTTATTTATTTTTCTAAACAGTAATTTAGTGAGAAAATAAATGAAAACCCATAATAATGTACCTACCTACTTTAAATTTCAACTGATACAAGAACCAAAAGAGCCCAATTTCTTTGTCATGGGCCAATACCATGGCTACTGTTTGTTACTGAAGTCATTAATTGTGCTTTCAATACTGAAAAATTTGTTTCAGTTTTCTCGCTTCTTACGGCTCTTACTCCTGCAATTATTTTATTTAGCCACATTCAATCACTTTGTTTATACCATAGGTACAATATACCTAGCTCTTATCAAGTTACTTACTCCTCAAAACCCACGATTTCTCGAAGCAAAACAAATTATAACTACAATCATCTGGGATGCCAAAGGGGCTCGGCGTCTTTACAAAACTTTCCGATACCAGAAAATAAATATTGTATCTCTGTATTTTGAGAAAAAACTTTTAATAGGTAATCTTGTTTGTAACATGTACTTTTCACTCGGTTGGTATTTTATTTGGGGGTTTTGGGATACAGGGGGACAAATAGGTGTCTATAGTGATAGGTGAGGGAGATCTAATTCCCAGTGATGGCTACAAAATTTTGTGTCTAGTATTTTTTTTATTTTTGGCGACCTAAAGGCCGTAGCGCCGCCGCGGTTGGTACTCATCGAAGGTTTCACTAAAAAAATAAAATTAGGTAATGTGTTTATTTTTCAAAACTAAAACTAAAAACCAAGAACTGTTAAATAGTCACCCATTATTTATTATTAAACGTGTTAGTTTTTTTGCTAAGAGCGATAATACATGATCTTATTACAAAAACTTTTGGTGCGATTGAAAGGTTAGCGTCTAGTCTATACATATACATATAATAAAATTGTAGAAAAGTGGTGTCTGTACAATGGAAATATATAAAAAAAAGTAGCAGGGGTTGTTATTATATCGATGCCGAACCCGAAATTGTAATTAATTTTTTTTTTGTCTGTTTGTCTGTGTGTTTGTGCACGCTAATATCAGAAACGGCTTATTCGATTTAGATACGGTTTTCACTAATATATTGTAGTAAGCTTCACTTAACATTTAGTGTTTATTTCATGTCAATCGGTTCATAAATAAAAAAGTTATGTCAATTTAAAGAATCACGGCGAACATTTTTAACGTATACATGCTGCCCGAAAAGTCACTATTCCACGCGAACGAAGTCGCGGGCACAGCTAGTTTTTTAATAAGATCAGATTTCAGATTAATGCCCTATTCACGCAACTTAGGTATGAGTATTGGGAGTTCGCTAAGGGTCAAGTATCCACTTTCCTCCAATAACATTTTGGTAAACTCTAGTAACCTGCCAGAAGTAAGCATATTAAGTTACCTACATCTTGTTACATTTATATAAGCTAACATTTTTCCTTTTGAAAGGAGTTTCTTGCCAGCTCTTGCCAAACACTTCGTGAAAACCCTAGGGTCTAGATCAAATAAATATCAGTTTGTTAATCATATTTCTAGGATTCCTGCTCCCAAAGTCCTTTGAGCCACTACCTCGTATAGTGGGGGGAGAGGATGCTCCTGAAGGTGGAGCTCCCTACCAGGCATCATTGAGGTCCTTATTCAACTCACACTTCTGCGGGGGATCCATTATAAGCAATCGATGGATTTTGACAGCTGCTCATTGTACTGTCGGGTAAGGATTTAAAGATTCTATAGGTACCTAATGTTATCCTTCCGATGCGATGGAGAGAGCTATGCTTGAAGTTACTCTACGTGATCAAATCAGAAATGAGGAGGTCCATAGAAGAACCAGAGTGACAGGCCTAGCTTAACGAATCGCGAAGCTGAAGTGGCTACCACTTTCCACCACCCTCATTATATCGCCAATCCATCTTCAGGCGCCCTATACTACACTTACTAGTTCGCAATCTCCAATCTAGAACTTTCCGATTCCAGCCAAGGCTAAGCCTGGTCTGATAAGCCAGTTCAACTTGCATCTCAACCTGCAATCATAAATGCATTTGCCCAGACCATAATAAAAACTCTGGCAAGAGAATAAACTTTACTATTTATTTCAGCCAATCAGCATTCGCAATGAAAGTAGTAGTCGGAACCAACAGCCTCACAAGCGGTGGCGACAAATATTCCGTGGAGAGAATCATAGTACACGAGGAATACAATAGCATGCTGATCAGTAATGACGTCAGCGTGGTCAGAGTGGCCACTGAGATAGAGTTCAGTGACCTGGTGCAACCTATAGCGCTGCCTGACAGCAATACTGAAGGCGGAGCGGATCTGATACTGACTGGATGGGGCAGAATTTCGGTAAGAACTTTTGGTCAGTAAGATTATGTCAGCGTGGTGAGAGTGATCACTGAGTAAACCTCCGTCTACACGCTCCATCTTACGTCTACCTTACCTGCACAAGCCAGTTTGCGCAGTTATGGGCGTGCGTGTGGATGGCAAGACAGTATCCCGCGCAGTTCCAAAAGATGCGAAAGATTAAATTGCGCAGTTCTCAGTCTTGCCTGTGATATTTTAACTGCACAGGTAAGACGGAGCGTTAGTATTTGACAACCTGGTGTAGCCTATGAAGAAAATGGGCGGACAGAGGGGGTTTAGTAATAGGTTCCCATTGGCACCCTTCAGGTACCGAACAGAAAAAGAAATGGGGATGAGGCGAGCGTGAGGTTTTTACCTGACTGCGGCAAAGCCAAAAGGAAGGGTTATGATTTTAACAGTCTATGTATGTATGTATGTAAGTATGTATGTATGTATGTAGGTTTGTATCCAGATTCTGTGTGTTCCACCGTAGTGCCTAAACTACTGGGCCAATTTGATGAATGAGGTTTCAATTGATTCGTTGTCCGGGTCCGAGTGACATAGTTGTTTGAAATATATGACCATAGACCAAACTGCTGAAATATACGTATATGTTTCAGTATATGATGAAATATATGTTTCAGTATCCCGGCAATCTACCCGACAAGCTGCAAATCATCGAGCTGTCTGCGCTGAGCGTGGCCGACTGTCAGAAGATCTACAGCAACGTCAACCAAGTCTACGACACCCAGATTTGTTCCTTGACGAAAGCCGGTGAAGGCGCTTGCCATGTAAGTAGACTGAAAAACCTTTTTCTTTCAAT
This sequence comes from Maniola jurtina, assembly GCF_905333055.1. NCBI lineage: Eukaryota > Metazoa > Arthropoda > Insecta > Lepidoptera > Nymphalidae > Maniola > Maniola jurtina. The sequence goes on from NC_060032.1 coordinate 13,009,974, forward strand.
ACCGAAAGGGTGCCAACGGGATTCTATTACTAACTAGCTGATGCCCGCGACTTCGTTCGCGTGGATGTAGTTTTTTAAAAATCCCGTGGGAACTCTTTGATTTTCCGGGATAAAAAGTAGCCTATGTGCTAATATTTAAATAATCTATCTCCATTCTAAATTTCAGCCCAATCCGTTCGGTAGTTTTAGCGCGAAGGAGTAACAAACATACACACACACACATACACACACACACACATACAAACTTTCGCCTTTATAATATTAGTGTGATCCTCAACTGTCCGTCTGTCCGTCCGTCTGTCTGTCTGCCTTTCAAATTCACCTACATCAGAGTGAAATGGAATGAGGGAACTCTCGGTTTGATCCTGAATCGGCAATATGTCAAATTAGGATATGGTGACGTAAAATCAAAGAAAAATAGTACTACTTTAAGGCTACCTGCGTCAATTGTAGGTATATTTGACGCCAGCCAGTGACGCCGAAAACTCGACGTGTTAGAAGTTATCTTACTGTGGTGAACTGTGCTTTACGGTCTTACCGTAAAAACTTTAGGCGGGGTTCAAACTTATGTTTTTGTGCTTTGTATAACACTAATATTATAAAGGCTAAAGTTTGTATGTGTGTGTGTGTGTGTTTGGTGTGTGTGTATGTTTGTTACTCCTTCACGCAAAAACTACTGGACGGATTGGGCCGAAATTTAGAATGGAGATAGATTATACTCTGGATTAGCACATAGGCTACTTTTTATCCCGAAAAATCAAAGAGTTCCCACGGGATTTTTAAAAACCTAATTCCACGCGGACGAAGTCGCGGGCATCGTCTAGTATGAGATATATTAAAAAAAAAATATGCAAATTGGTCCAGAAACCTCGAAAAATCGCTTTACATACATTAAAAAAAATGGGCCGAATTGGGAACCACCTCCTTTTTGGAAGTCAGTGTCAGTTAGTCAGTTTGTGGCAAGACAGCTAAGTAGGCACTTACTTATATTTTGAACTTGGATTAAGTATTTAGGTAGGTATGGTCATTCATATGGTCTTTTTAAAAATAAATCGTTAAATTATTAGTTGCTTTTCAAAACCTAAATTTTACAGTGAATACCTATTTGCAATGCTGTTATGAAAGTAGATACCTATCGATTTGATTACGTAATTGGCAAACCCAAATTAGTCCCATTTCACGTCAATACAGTGCCAACTGTAATAACATGACTACAAAGGTCTATGCATCTCTCTAATAGAACTGCTATTCTCTAAATCAGATTTTAGGGTCTAATGAACAGCCTTCCTCAACGCTGACGAATTGAATTTCCTTTGAACGCTTTGCTGTGACGATCCGTGGTAGGCTAGTGGTTAAGACGCCCACCTTCTATTCGTGAGCTGGGGGTTCGATCCCGGACACGCACCCCTAGCTTTTCGAAGTTGTAAGCGTTTCAAGCAATTGAATTGCTTTAACGGTGATGGAAAATATCATGAGAAAACCTGCATGGATTGCACTCTTGGATTTCTAATTTTGTTTTAATATGCTCGCTTGACTTCATACCTAGGCACATTACACGTGTAGCTACACAAAAGTTATTTTTTACTTTTTAGTGCTTGTGGTTTTGAAGTCGGTTTTATTTTTCTTTTGAATTTTTTTTATATTAATAGTATGGATTTACTGGTAGCGGCGACGGCGAATTCAACGACGAATGCAATATTGTAGAGAATAACTTGTTAGCTGACAAAGCCATTCCAACTGCGTATTTGAAATTGTTTAACATGCAGTGCCAAGCTTTCATGAACATAAACTTGAATTTGCTACGCAAACTGTGGTGCTGCGATTAGATTACCTCACGTAGAGATCGATATGTTGTGTCTAAATCTGTCTTTGATTACCAGACTAATAGGTCTTTTGTTATACACTCAGAATAAATAGGGGTGGCGCTTCCAATATCAATGGTTAAACATCTAATGATCTAAGACTGACATCTATACTTATAGAGCGCCTTTGTAAAAACGAGACAGCGCTATGCCGCTGGCATAAATTTCTCCCGTTTTAACTGAAACTTAATTCTAAACAATGTCGAAGTGCACTCTATAGATTTCGACGTAATTGTCCAAACCTTCTGGCTCCACGGAAGACCAGCGCTGTGCCTGTGTTCCCGACACAGACGCAGTTAATGCTGAGTGGAGTCCATTTTTGTACCACACACCACGCATCTTATTTCGACCCATTATAATATTATTATATCTTTCTTTACTTCTATCAATACCTACTATCTATACAGTCAGTTTACGAGGCCCATAGTTAGTGATCATATCTCGGATCCATATTATGTAAATAGATGGGGTTGGCGGCCAGGGCGTCAACCCCATCTATTTACATAATCTAAGACGATGAAACTAATAAAAGCCGTCACGTCCCCCGATGAATACTAACGCAATTTTCGTATGACGCGTCTTGGTGCGTTGACTCCGTTTTCCTTATTTGAGGGATCTTTAAATAAACCCTTACTGAATTATAATATGCATATATGTTAAAATTATGTAGATGTATGTAAAATCGACTTAGACGACGTGCGTGAGGTGCATAATACGTACCACGACTTTTTGCTATTTCATCCATATTTAATCTTTTAATAGAGCAAAGCACATTGCTTACTTGTATTTATTAATATGAGGCTGGTTAACACCATAACATTCATTTATATTTATGATTATAGTCGATGATGGTATAGCGTCACAGTTCAGTACTATGGTAAAACGTCGACGCTTCAACGACACTGGCAGGCGTCAAATGTTCCACATTTGACGCTAGGTAGCCTATGAATCCCCTATTTTCTTTGATATCACGTCACTCATAGCCTGTTTTTGACTTATTGTCCTTCAGGATCAAACCGAGAGTTGCGTCACTCTAACTCACTCTGAAGCGTGCACAATTAGGGTCAGAAAACACAGAATTAACTCAGGGAGGGTCGTGCCATGCGGTTATGCAAAGATAGAGCACCGTCATGCATGAACTACGTCATACATTATGACCAATTCTGTTGCGCACTATCTCTAAACTAAACTAGATTGATAGGTTTAATTCTAGTGAGCTATCTTTCCCGCAGGAAGCACTATGAAATAGTAATAGATTTGGATCTGTCATTTTAGTAGAGTTCAGAGATTGTCACAGATGAGTAAACCAGTTAATCTGTGGAGATTGTGTACAGAATTAACCACAATGCATATAACCGGGCGTAGGCTCCGTGAAATGTAGGTACCTACTTAAGCCCACCGCAATACCTACAGCTGTTGTCGTCGTAGATTTCTTTTCAGATGTTCAAGCTTAGTTAGTGGGGCAAGTGGAATACCTATTAGTTATTGCCCAATCTAATCCATAAATAAATAGGTACTCATTATAATTAATGTGTGTCCGTTTGTCTATCTACTAGCTTTTCACGGCCCATTCGTTTAACCGATTTTGACAAAAGGTAGGCACAGAGATAGGTTGCATTCCGGGGTCAGACGTAGGCTATTTTTTTGTCCCGAAAAAACAAAGAGTTCCTTTTACTTTTCAAAATCTTTAATCCACGTAGGTACCTATACGAAGTCGCGTGTGTTATTTATTTCGTATGAAATAATTATAGACAATAGCTTGCATCCCGGAAATGGATATAAACTACCTATACTTACTTTTTATCCTGGAAAATCAAAGAGTTCCCACGGGATTTAAAAAAATCCACATAGACGAAGTCATTTACTATTTCTTCAATATGGAAAAAACATTTATCTTCTTACCTATTTGTGGTTTTCATAATGAAGTGAGTTGATCAGGAAGCTGTGGAATCTAATTACGGATCAATACAACTTATGTGCTTAACTTACTATTCATCGCACATCCTTCGGTAAAGGAAAACTTCGCAAGGAAAACAAATTTTCGGATATATGAGTCTCTGAAAGTCGTACTTTCTAAAAGAAAATCTTGGATAAAGAGTTATAAAACGAATATTCAACGGATAGGTCATGAAAAGCTCAATAGAAAACGGGCAGACACACTTTCGGATTTATAATAAGTACTTATTATGGATGAAATACTATGTAGTATGGATGATATACCTAGTATGGATGAAAAATGTATGGAAGTATAAAATAGCGTGTATAAAAAGCAACATGTTCAGTTCGCCGCCTAGTTGATATTCTGTGAGCTGGCTGTATTGGATTTCAACGTAAATACAATGCACTCCAATTAGTGTGAGTCTAAAAATTCGACACCCTTGCAAATTGAAATTTTAGTTGACGTAGTACATAACGTTTGCAGTTTGCATGAACCAAAAAATTTTTCACCACTGTGAATTTGAAATGAAATGTATTTTTCATCAATACGCAATCGATTATGATTTTAAGTGTATGTTTATATGGTAGAGTTTTCTGTTCCGATGTGACAACTAACACCCAAACTAGAAGTATTCTTGTATTCTACTTTGAGAATTTGATCAGTGATTGAAGATTCAATATATATAATATTAAAGAAAACAAAATACGTAAGTAGTTAAGGTGTAATGATTATGTTATATCTAGGTAATACAAGAAAATCTACCTACAACTAAGCTATTATTCTAATTATTATTATCTTTATTTCGTCAAATAAATTTTATCTGAGGAATTTTCAGGATTTGACGATTTTCTTTAGGAAATCTGTCTTTATTCCTTATAAATAGAATAAAAGTTATTTGACGGGTGAAAAATCGGTCCTTAAATGCCTATAACATGTTGATTGAGTTGAGGAACTGAATGAGATTCTCAATTCAATCCGATTTTTCAATCATTTTTCTTTTAGGGCGATTCCGGAGGTCCATTGGTGGAAGACGGCAAGGTCGTTGGTGTGGTCTCTTGGGGAGTACCATGTGCGAAGGGCTACCCTGACGTCTACTCCAGGGTCTTCGCTTTCAAGGACTGGATCGTGGAGAAGACTGAAATTGGTAGTCAAGAAACTTAGATATATATCAAGAAGGCAGCATAGTACCTACCTACACTACAATACAAGTACCTACCTACCTACACACAGTACCTACCTACTTATTACTTAAATATAAATTGTTAAATAAAATAAAATGTCATACAATAATAATAATTACTATAATATACCTAATAAGCTTCGTGCATAAATTATTATTATTATAAATTAAATTAGAGCCTCAATAGCTCAACCGGTAAAGGAGTGGACTGAAAACCGAAAGGTCGACGGTTCAAACCCCGCCCGTTGCACTATTGTCGTACCTACTCCTAGCACAAGCCTGACGCTTAGTTGGAGAGGAAAGGGGAATATTAGTCATTTAAAATGGCTAATATTCTTTTTTTTTTTTTAAATTGCTGTGTAAAATTCTCAGAATGTATGGATTCCCTGCTACTGTTAGGTATAATAGCTTAGTTGTAGGTAGATTTTCTTGTATTACCTAGATATAACATAATCATTACACCTTAACTACTTACGTATTTTGTTTTCTTTAATATTATATATATTGAATCTTCAATCACTGATCAAATTCTTAAAATTGTATCCATTGTTCTTTTATCCATTGAACTACTCGTATATAGAGTCCCAATAGCTCAACGATTAAAGAACGATAAAAGAAGAAAGAATGAACTCCGAAAGGTCGGCGGCGGTTCAAAGCCTAGCCCCACCCATTATACTACTTACTCCTGGCACAAGCTTTAAAAGGGGAATACTAGTTATAATAAAAACATGACCAGTTTTTTTAAAAAAGAAGAAAGTAAATTGTTCGTAAATAATAATAATTTTTGTAGAAAATATGTACACGTAAAGAAATCTTCAATACATTTAGTTTAAAATGTAATAATAGCTAATTATGGAAAAAGGCTTCCTTTACTTTGCGAGTGAGTTTAGACACTCACTAACATAGAAGGTATTTACCTTAATATAATAAAAAGCTTTTAAGAAGAAAGCGCGCCCCTTTTAAATAATAAAGCTTCCTTCCTATTGCATTATACTCATAATGTCATCGCTATCGATTGAGTTATTAAGTATGAAACATCAACATGAACGCTAAATAGCTTGGCGGCACGGCTTTGCTGTTTGCTTGCTAAGTTGATAACTAGCCACAAAAAAATAAGGAAATGGAGGGGCCATCAAAGTTTTCAGACTTAGGCCATTTTTCAGAATAGCTCTACCGTTAAAGGCTTAATGATTTTATTCGTTTTGCCACTCTATGGTGTGGAAAATGGTCGGAAAAACGAATAAAAACCACCACCAGATTAGCTCGCTCATAATATGTTATGAACGAGCTACATTTACAGCCCATCCGCATAGAAAATTATTCATACCAGAGACAAAACTAGCGGCAAATCGCCAACGAAATTCGTGTCCGAAAATTCTCCTCCTTCTAGTGTTTGATGTTCGATGTTCTATCAGTATTTGGCGAGATAAACAAAGTCGTACTAAGAATACTGATAGCTGTCAAAAACTGGCCAAGTACGAGTCGGATCCGCACACGAAGGGTTCCGTACAAGATATAACCGGCTGTTTTGAAAGTTTTATTTATAAGCAGCAATTCACACTGAAAATTTCAACTCTCTATCTATTTCAATTCTGAGATATATAGCCCGCTAACAGACGTGAAGTGAATGTCTGCCCCAGAAAGGGGAGAAAGACTTAAGGGACAAGGTCTGAGGTAAACAAGTTGTAGGGAGTCAAGAAGACGCCCCTTTTTTTTTTTTCTTATACACAGGAAATGCCTCACGCAAAGGTTATGTGGGGCTTGCACCCACTAAAACCTGTGTTTGTTCCTCAACGGACTGGCGGTTATGCGGATATCACTAAGGTAGTATTCACCGCACAAGAAGATGCCCCTGGGAAACCAGAGAAAGTACCACGGGGCTCTCCTGCGATTCTGCTCTCTTGGCTCTCTGCTTGTTGGTAGGGTCATGGGAGTTGGAGGGTAAGCCGCTGACGGACAGACAGATGGACAGACGGACGGACAGACGGACAGTTGGCTGACGACTGTTCGCTGAAAAAGATGCCGCGCCTCGCCTTAGGTACTTTAATCCACTGGTAACGCGTAGCACCTTTACAGATTTGCTAGAAGTTCTTACTAAAGTCTTAAGTTAAATTAAGCTGTAAACTTCTCTTGTGTCTCCGCGTCTCAGCAAATTGAGCTCGAAGCAGAACTTTAAGCTCAGGTGCCTTAAAAACTTCGTCCAACTAAGAGCTTATGAAACCAGTATGAAACACGTCTCACTTAGAGTGCTTTGTAACTTTTAATAACTTACTGCGTGGTTGTTTTTATCTCTTGTTAGAGAAGTACCAGACAATTCCAAAATTACTACCCATATTTCACTACCCCTATTATAAACGCGAGTTTGTTGGTTTTTTCTTCATCGGAGCAATGGATCGACGTGGTTTTATGCATGGGTAATGGGGTATAGTCATAGATATTAATTTACATTTATATCGCTGGGTAAAGGTTTTTAACTAAACCTGAATTTTTTAAAGTTCACAATATATTGCAAAAACATCTGACTGACGCTAGAGGTCAACGAACGTTCCGTAAATAGGTCACTAGAAGTTAATACCCGTTGACCCGAGTTTTGCACGCTATGCAATGCAGATTTGAAAAATACTACATCACTGAAACTAAAAAATGAGCCAAAGGGCTATTGGCATTGATTTAAGGTAGTAAATGATTATTGGGATTGTTCAATTCAATTCAATTCAATTCAATTTTCTTTATTGCGAATTTGGGTTAGTTTACAGATCTTAATATATATTGTTAGTGTTCTGCCAAATTCTACCTTACGGCAAGCAATAATACAATAATACCACAGAAATCCAAATATTTGTTACCACAAAGTTGTTACAAACCCAAAAATTGTGATAAGATGATAACGCTAAGTTTATCCCAGCGTTCTGGTTACATTCTGTATATCTAAGTGCACCCGTGCAAAGTTAGAGCGAGTTATCTAGAAGTTTATATAAATTAGGTTCTATAACTGATTTAGCTTGAAGTAATATCCAATAGTATTTATTAAGTAGTTTCAAAGCTTTAAAATCAAAGCAAATCAAAGCGGCTTACCTATTGCAGTATCATAATGTTAGATAAACCAGATTATACCCCTATTCAATCTTGTTCCTAGAATCTAGATGCAGATTAGGTTTATCAATATAATTTTTACGAGACATTTCACCGCGTTTAATAGCCTCATCGGGTGACAGAAGGGCTGGCTCATTTTTTGCGCAACGGATCAGCCTGGCTGTCCAACGCGGAAATGCAGCCAGTATTCTTGGCACCATTCCACGCGGGCATGATTTGTATAGTAATTAGATAAGGCTAGCTTTAAGTTTTATTGTAATATTTTCAATAAAAAAAAAAAAATATATATATATAACTTATAATATTATTAATGTCAGAATGCCAAAGCTTACGGTATTTCGGATCAGGAGAGTAAACCTAAACCTACTCGTACGTATAGACTATTGATACTCCTAGGATATTTACTTACTTAAAAAGTTGAAAATACTTAGGTATTATTAATTTGTTCATGAACACATTTATTATTATCATTTACTAATTTATTTTGTGATGTAACCACAAATTCGCGGTTTTAGGCTTACCTGAGCTTTAAGACCTATTTACCTACCTACCAAATTTCATGATTGCAGGTCAACGGGAAGTACCCTATAATAGGTTTCTTGACAGACACGAAAGACAGACAGACAACGAAGTGATCCTATAAGGATTCCTTTTTTCCTTTTGAGTTAGGGAACCCTAAAAATAGCTCCGTAGTGATGTGGTTGCGACGTAATTAAAAGACTAACCGACAAACCAACACACTTTCGCATTTAGTAGGATGTCTTTATTAAAACGGAAACCTTCTGTATAGCATACACAGATCCATCCTAAGCGCAAGGCGTCAGCCTCGAACTGACCTTGTAACCATATCGAGCCGACCCGCAGCATTGACCTATATTTACAAGGACCTCGCAGTTTTAAACACGTTGATGTGTTCATTTTTCATACTTTAGGGTCCTTGAACCCAAATTTTCTCTAGGCTCTTCAACATTTAAACAATTATCAGTTTTTTTATAAACGCTAATAAGTAGGTATGTAAGTGCCTAAGTAGATATTACTGATTAAAAAAATAGATATTAAAAACAATAAGTATAAATTAAAAGAATATTTCCTAGCAAAGTTAGATGGCTGAGTCTTTTATGTCTATGTAGATTATATTATAATTATTTATATTAGTGCTAATCCTATTGACCTAATAAACCTTAAATTTAATAAACCTACTCACGATTACAATGTGTTACATACTTACGTGATTCTTTGCGTTATATACCTACTGTAGATTTTAATAGGTACCTTCGTTGCAGATAGGCACCGAGGACAAACCTCTGTGGTTTTTTCGGTGTTTTTAGTTTAAGCTCTTATTTGTATGTATTTTGTTTTGATAATAAATAAATAAAAAATAAATAAAAAAACTTTTTAGGGTTCCGTACCTTAAAAGGAAAATCAGAACCCTTATAGGCTCACTTTATTGCCTGTCCGTCTGTCCGTGTGTCGTATCTATCAAGGAAACCTATAGGGTACTTCCCGTTGACCTAGAATAATGTTTGGCAGGTAGTTAGCTCTTATAGCACAAACTAGGAGAAAATCCGAAAACCGTGAATTTGTGGTTACATAACCAAAACAAGTTAAAATATTTTTTTTATTCATGAATAAATTTAGTATTTTCAATTTTCAACGTAAGATAACTATACCAAGTGGGTATCATATTATGAAAAAGCTTTACCTGTACATTCTAAAACAGATTTTTATTTATTTTTATGCATATTACGGTTTCTGATTTATCATGCAAAATGACGAAAAATACCCGAGTACGGAACCCTCAGTGCGCGAGTCTGATTCGCACTTGGCCGGTTTGTTAAATCCCCGACCCAAAAAGAGGGGTGTTATAAGTTTGACGTGTATATCTGTGTATCTGTCTGTGGCATCGTAGCTCCTAAACTGATGAACCGATTTAAATTTAGTTTTTTTTTTGTTTGAAAGAGGGCTTGATCGAGAGTGTTCTTAGCTATAATCCAAGAAAATGGGTTCAGCCGTTTGAAAGTTATCAGCTCTTTTATAGTTCCTGTAACCTTCACTTGTCGGGGGTGTTATTTTTTAATTTACACTTGTTTTAAATTTATAAACTAGCGCTTGGCTGCAATCAGACCTGCTGGCAGAGATGATGCAGCTTGAGATGGAGCGTGCTTGCAAGATGCCTATCCATAGATTTGATTGATTCTTTTGTGTAATTTTGAAAGGTAGCCCAAGCATCATAGTGTACCGTAGTACTTGAATCGTAATTACTACCTACGCTAAAATCTGTGGTAGTACCACAGTTTACAAGTACCTCTGAAAATGGGCCTAGTTAAACAAAGTAGGTCTCTTGATTTCCCTCGCGGAACAAACACCTACTTCTAGCACTTTTGTTTAAGAACTTCATTAGAATTTAGGACACTTCCACGGCATTTTCAGAATTACGTTTGCGGTGAATAACAATCAAGCTTTTGGTTGGCAGTGTGGAAAAACTTCACAAAATTATAGCTAACTAAATAAGCAAATCCCAAAGAAAATTGTAGCTACATATTTTCGAAAATATTATTAGGTTTGTCTCTAAAGAAACAGATAATTCTAAAGGTCTGAAATTAATTCGTAATAGCGCCGCAACGAGAACTTCTGCCTAGAACAAAAACATTAATTTTAATAAGATAAATATTGCTTTAATGTCTTGAACTTTGAATACGCAGTTAAGTTTTTACTCCCAAGGTCTGATAATATTGTTTTATCATCAGAAAGTTTAAAACTTCAAACAAAGTAAAGTAAAGCATTCGATAACCTGTTTTCTGGATTTCGAGGGATATTATCGAGCCCATCCTTAGTGGCCCTTAACGGAATCAATCTCACCTTCGGACAAAAGGGCTGAGACAAAGGAAGCAATCTACTTAGACCCTATAATGTCCGTAATAATTCTAAGACCAAGTGTCTTCAAGGTTAACTGGGTGAATTTGGATAATGGCGTCTTTTGTTCAAACTTCAAGTCTGGTCACATGGCAGGCTGTGAGTATTTGATGTGGCTAGTTAGTAGTTACCACTCCAGCGGAAAAGCGTCCCTGCAATTTTTTTATTGATTAGGTACACGTTTAAAATTTGATAGATAGATAATGTAAATCAGTAATCAATAACCTTTAATAGGCGTATGTAACTAGGAATAAGTAGCTAAGGAATAATATAAATGCTGTATGTGGTCCAATAAAGAGCAAAAAAAGTTAGCGCTTGACTGCGATCTCACCTGGAGGTAAGTGATGGTGCAGTCTAAGTTGGAAGCGAGCTAACTTGGCAAGGGTATGAATGGTTTTTTTTTAATTAAAGCCATACCCCCTTAGATTTAGCAATCTGTGATTCTAACGATGCTGTGAGAGGTTAGCATGGTGCAGCCATGTGAACAAATCTCGCATTTTATGCCTATACGGGCGACTACTATACTATACGCACATAACTCCGAAAAGTTAGAGGTGCGTGCCCGGAATCGAACCCCCAACCTCCTGAATTGGACGACGACGTCTTAACGACTAGGCTATCAATCTAGACGTATCTACATTCTACACTATTGCATTCATTGCTTCGGCTGTAATAAAATGCACCCTTTGATGAACTATGTATGCACCAGTGAACCTACTTATAGACCAGACCTACTTATAGACCATATTTTTTGACAGTCTATGGTTTCAGGCGTAAATTAAACGGGGCAGAGCGGTGATGTAGGGTGGTTTTTAATTAGACGATCTCTAGCGATGAGCCTTAATCAAAAGATTCTTTTCCAATTCCGAGTCTGTTATTAAACCGTCTATAATGAGGTTGCTGAAGTCATTACAGCCATAATTATTCAAACTAAAAGTAGGCATTTCCGATAAAGTTCTATGTTATTAGAAAGGGGCGGGTGCAAGATTTATGACTTTCCGTATAAACTAGTGCCCATTAATTCAAATTGATTTCGACCCACCAGGTTATTGATGACTGCAATTTATTATTTTCCCACTTTCGCAGCAGAGTAGGTACTTAGACCACATAATATCAATCTACTCATAGATGATTTTACAAAATTTCTTCTTTAAGTCGTACCTAAGTACCTAGTAGAAAGTAACAGGGTAAGGTAACAGTTTAAAAATATTAAAGCTTATTAAAGAGTGTAAACTGTCAAGGCACCAAACATGGGTAATGGTAGTTAGTTCCCTGGCAGTTCTATAGAACAACTGAAGCGTTAATAGATAGGTACTAATCTACCTAAGTGCTTATTCTGCATTACAAAGTCCTATATTATAAGCCCTATTCTAATTAAGATAGGTACGTACATATACAATATAATTATGCATAATACTTATTTCATATAGAGTTTTGAAATAAACAATAATGGAATGAATTATTCAATAATTGGGTTCTTAGGTACCTACCTTAGTACCTATTCAAACCAGCTTGGACCCTTGGACCTTGCTACGATTTAAACCTACCTTGGCCTTAGATTTCCACCGTCCTTTATACACTGTAGGTCTATACGTGTACGTATATAATAAGTCTAACTTACAAAACACCCGGTTTTACGTTTTTCAAAATGCCGTGGAAACTCTTTAATTTTCCGGGATAAAAAGTAGCCTATTTCCGTCCCCGGGATACAAGCTATCTCTGTAACATTAAACATCAAAATTGGTTGAACGGATGGGCCATGAAAGGCTAGCAGACAAACAGACAGACTTTTGCTTTTATAATACAAAAAAATATAAAATAAAAGACGTATGGATGAGCAACTTATATTCGTCTCTGTATCAATAACACAAAGTTACAAGATAAGACCTTAACCCTCCGTCCTTTCACAGCAAAGTGTACGGCTGAGTGATCCAAAACTTGAAGAGCACTTCAGGAAGCTCCGTAATAACCGCGCTCCGGAACTCGAGGACCCGTCCCTTGAGACCTTGAAACGTGAATGCATATTGTCTTGAAAGGATATTTTTATTTATTTCTAACTTTTGCCCGCGATTTCTTCCGTGGTACATAATGTATTATTTTTATAAAAAAATATAAGTAATATAAGGTGGTAAAATATATTGGTAAAATATAAAGTAGCTTATAATCTATCATTTAAGTGTTATTAAAACCAGGTAAGTAAAGGTACGTCTACCTACTTATAGATACATGGACCATCGATGTATAGCCGGGACTATTTCTTTTCATCTATTGCAAAACTCCATAGTCCATAGAAAGAAGAAATAAGGATTATAAAAAGACGAGAAACCAAAGCTGTAAATTTAACGTCACTGTCATTTTTCATGTAGCTGACATTTGACATTTATTGTGTCACTGTCAATGACATGACATTGACACTTGACAGGTTAACCACAGACCAATAAAAACTAAAAAGGTTAACGTTGACATCACCGCACCCCACGTGTGTGGTTACTGGTTTGTTTACATAGTAATTTTATTTTCTTTAAAAATATGAGTAGGTAACTGAAATTAAAACAATAACTGCTGCAGCATGGATTTCATAGTAGACACGATTGGAGACGATGATCTCCAGGCGAAGACGGAGTTGCTCGAAAAAGATGATAAACTGTTTATAGGTTAGTTGAGTGTTTGATTTTCATTTTTGGCTGATTAAAACGCATTTGAATAGCCGTGTTGTTCTTAGCAACATTTTAAACTCCTAAACGTTCATCTGGTAAAGTTATCACACTTAATATTATAAAGGTGAAAGTTCGTATGTGTGTGTGTGTGTGTGTGTGTGTATGTATGTTTGTTACTCCTTCACGTAAAAACTACCGGACGGATTTGGCTGAAATTTGGAATGGAGATAGATAATATCTTGGATTAGCATATAGGCTACTTTTTATCCCGGAAAATCAAAGAGTTCCCACGGGATTTCGAAAAACCTAAATCCACGCGGGCGAAGTCGCGGGCATCGGCTAGTTTGTGATAAAAGCAGATCATCCCATTACAAATCGTAGGTCGGTAGGTACTTATATATATCTGTTCAGGACTTTGGGTATTCTTTATCAAATAGCTAAAATGAATTATCTCTTACTTATAACAAACTGGCAATGTTTCATAGGTAAAATTATCACTACAATAAAAGCAAGCTGCATATTATATTAGCATCATCAGCTATTGAATGCTTTTAAAAAAGTAATTGCTTTAAAGTCCCAAAAAGTGCTACCTATAAAATATTTTGTTCCAGTTTTTATTAAACGATAAAATGTCTCTGATGAGATTAGGGACACATCTGTACAAATCCATACTGCTTAATATTACTACAAATGTGAAAGTGTGTCTGTCTGTCTGTTGCTTTTCATAGTTTAATTATTAAACTGATTTAGATTTAATTTGGCAAAGGAGTAGGATACTTTTGATCCTGAAATTTAAAAGTGTCGCTGTGATTTTTAAAAAAAACCTATCTATCATATCTGTCTAGTATCAGCTGGTATAAGGTATTCAATACTTTAAAGTTTAAGCCATATTAAAAAAAAAAATTATTTTACAGATAAAGAAAAGAAAACAGAATCAATATTAGAATTATTTGAAAAGAAAAAACAAGAATTGGATGCCCAAGAAGCAGCTGAGGAGGAAGTACAGAATAAACTAAAAGGTTTAAAAATAGACAACCTCTTTGATGAATTCTTTGATGAAATGGGTTGGACAGCACCCATTATTAAGAGAGAAAAGAAAAGAAGGTTGTTCCATTTTGATCAATTGGATTTGGAAACTGGCAAGTTAAAGTCTAATCTTGGTTCAGTTGATGTGGACAAAGAAATGCTGAAGTCTGTACTGAAACCTGGCATTGAACAAGCGCATAGACTACCTAAGTATAATGTTAGCGAGAAGAAGTTAAAAGCTATGCGTAAGGTAAGGCCATCGTAATACACTCTGCTAGAATATGCAATGACCTTCCTGCTTCCAGTTTTAGAGTTCTGTACCTCAAAAAGAAAAACAGAACGCTTATAGGATCACTTTGTTGTCTGTCTGTCTGTCTGTCCGCCCGCCTGTCTGCTATTTTGCCTGCTATGGTGTCTGTATATAACCAAGAAACACATAAAAGTATAGTGATAAGAACTGGTGATGCAGCAACACCAAGGAAAAAACTGATCTATCCATAGAAGATTTTTACCTTTTGATAAAATATTATATTGAAACCAAATCTATCATTCTATGTCCAAAAAGTGGTTAACACCAGAAAACATGGGCAATGGGCATATTTAAAAACACTGATGTTATGTAGAAACTGACTAAATACCTTGATCCTGCTTAACATTTTTTTAGTAACATTATTTTTTGAAAATTGCAACATTTTTAGTGATAACTCAAAAACTAGGTACTATAATCTTTTTTTTACAAATGGGACTACAGAAATTAACTTATGCACTAATCTTCATACTAAAACACTATTTTTATAATCTCATGGTGGATATTAAACAAGTGATAAAGATTAGATCTCAAATAAATATTTTTCTTTGCATTCTTACAGAGAGAAAGAGAGAAAACCAAAGGACCCCAATGGTTCAACATGCCAGTGCCTGAAATGACTGAGGAGCTCAAAAATGACCTGCAGGTCCTTAAAATGAGATCCGCAT
This sequence comes from Maniola jurtina, assembly GCF_905333055.1. Classification (NCBI taxonomy): domain Eukaryota; kingdom Metazoa; phylum Arthropoda; class Insecta; order Lepidoptera; family Nymphalidae; genus Maniola; species Maniola jurtina. Next base: position 13,025,619 of record NC_060032.1, read on the forward strand.
TGGATCCCAAACACTTCTACAAGAAGAATGATATGGAGGTTCTGCCCAAGTACTTCCAGGTAAGAATTCTTAACATTTTATCTGTATATTTTATACTAGGGAATACCCGGCGTGTGCTATTACGCTAAATCTTCGCATTATTGCCTTTCTAATGATACTTGCTGTAATAGTGAAGAAAAACTGGTTTTGAGGAAACCTGCATGCCTGAGAGTTCTGTATGTTCTTAACTGTGTGTGAAGTCTACCAATCTTTACTTTATCAATGTGGTGGTCTGGTGGACTCTGGCCTAATTACTTCTCTTTCTGAAACGAGACCCGTGCTCAGTAGTGGGCTGGCGATGGATTGAGATGATATTATTATGCATAAAAATATAGCAAAGGTGAAACAGTCATCATCATCAACCGATAGACGTCCACTGCTGGACATAGGTCTCTTGGAGGGACTTACACACGCCACAGTTTCCCCGCGCCGCCTGAATCCAACGGCTCCCAACGACTAGCCTGATGTTGTCCATTCACCTAGTGGGGGTCTTCCAACGGTGCGCTTTACGGTGCAAGGTCGCCATTCCAGCACCTTGGGGTCCCAACATCTATCGGTTTTTCGAACTATGTCCTGCCCATTGCCACTAAGCTTCGCCATCTGCTGAGCTATGTCGGTTACTCTGGTTCTTCTACAGAGTTCCTCATTTCAAATTAAACAGTAACAATTCAATTTTACAGGTGGGCAAAATAATGGACTCTCCATTGGACCATGTAAATGAAAGACTAACAAGAAAAGATAGAAAAAGAACAATGGTTGATGAACTGCTAGCTGATGCAGAGTTCCAGAAGTACAATAAGAAGAAATACAAGGAAATTATCGACGACAAGAGAAGAACAGAGTACAAGACCTTCATGAAGGATAAGAGACAGAAGAATAAAGCTGCTTTAAAGAGTAATAAGATGAAAGCTAAGAAAACAAAATAAATGATTATTTATTACTAAAATATCTTGTGGTTTTTATATTAAGAGGGGTCTCTCCGTCACTCGCTCCATATAAACGTAGTTCGTATCCAATCATACTCAATGGAATTTTGTAGAAACGTTCCGGGAACTAATTAATATCTATGCCTGTGGTTTTCCAGATTTCCGTTCAAATATTCGGTTTCAAAGTTACGCGGTCTTAAAAATTTACATACAAATCTTTGAGCCCCTGTAATTTTAAAACTACATATTTTTAGAAAAATCTTAAACACCACAGACACAGATATTAGTTTCTAGAATATGTCTGCAAAATTTCATGGACTGTCGTTGCTTAATATTCAAATGAAATTGGAGCTACGATTGTATGAAGCGAGTGACGGAGAGAGCCCTGTTAAGGGTACACTTCTTCCGCGCTTCCCCATACAAACGTATTTATTAACGTATATTAGGAAAGGAAATAAAAAGATATTTACCAGAACCAGTCTTTATTATAAAATTTATCAAAAAGTCTCAGTATAGTGTACATGGTAAGAACCCACTTTAAAAACTAACCTATCACAGATAGAATGTAAACATTATGCCCATTGAATTAAGTATCTACAAATAAGTAATTTATATTGATATATTTTACATAACAAGTTCAAAAATATCCCCTTTGCCGATTTATTTATGGTTATACTCATTACTCGTACATTTCAACATTAGTATAACAATAATTGTTATAAAACAACAAATGTATAGTATAAATAAATAATTAATTGGTAAATCGATAAGTTTCGTCAATATCCGCCGGTTACATCGATTGATGCACCATTTATGAAGGAACTTTTATCTGAACTCAAAAACGTTATCACCTCAGCTATCTCTGAAACAACAAAAATACTAAATGAAATAACTGATAAAACAAACAGCAGGCAACTTTATCTTTGGCTTTTACTTCTGTGAAATTTATATAGTGCGTTTCATCGAATAGTACCTACGGCGTTATGTTGGCTCCCCTGTGGGTGGTCATTGGCACCATATTGCCATGAAAAGATGCAGATTTTGTTTATTTTCATTTGATTTTCATTTCATTCATTCAGGAAAATCAAATGAAAATAAACAAAATCTGGGTCTTCGCAAATATGGTGCCAATGACTTGGACAGACAGGTGAGCCAACATAACGCCAGAGGTACTATTCGATGAAACACACTATACCAAGTTAGCTCTTTTTCTATACATATAATAAAATTGTAGAAAAGTGGTGTCTGTACAATGGAAATATATAAAAAAAAAGTAGCAGGGGTTGTTATTATATCGATGCAGAACCCGAAATTGTAATTAATTTTTTTTTTGTCTGTTTGTCTGTGTGTTTGTGCACGCTAATATCAGAAACGGCTAATTCGATTTAGATACGGTTTTCACTAATATATTGTAGTAAGCTTCACTTAACATTTAGTGTTTATTTCATGTCAATCTGTTCATAAATAAAAAAGTTATGTCAATTTAAAGAATCACGGCGAACATTCACTATTCCACGCGAACGAAGTCGCGGGCACAGCTAGTTTTTAATAAATTTATTTATTAAGCAAGACATAGATAAGTAATTATAGTTATGGTTTATAGAGATAATAGTTACATCTGCATATTAAATGTATTATTATTATCTCATTCTAAAAGATAGATACACACAGAAAATCACCTGTCCACACTCGTGTGTGTGTGTGTCTCTGGATTATCTTGGTCAATTACAATTTACAACTCGACGGTTGCAAAACACATTCTACAATTTTTGGTATTTTCAAGTGTAGTTCAGTTTAGTTTCCGCTAAAAATCCATTTTAGTTCCGATTTTTACGTAAAATAAAATTTTCCTCTTAATACTTACCTGTGGGATCACCGAGTCTGCCCAAAGGCACAAGTTTGAGTAATTGCTCTTTTACTTTATCAGGTACAGTCTTGATAATTGGAGTGTCTATAAAACCTGGCATTATTGCATTTACCCTGAAATAAAATCGAAAATTATGTATAAGTACTAAGACTAAGATAATCTAGATTCAGTTAGTTGTTCTAAAATGTTAGAATAGAATAGATTTTTATTCAAATAGACTTCTACAAGTGCTTTTGAACCGTCAAAATAATGTACTACTGGTCCGGAATGCCGTTCCTACCGAGAAGAACCAGCAAGAAACTCGGCGGTTGCTCTTTTTAACTGTTAGCTGTACTATACAAGCAATTGCAGCCCCGCGCATTGCTGGAGCGTGTCAAATCCATGCTTTTTTATAATTTACATAATCTTTGATGGTAAAATATGCTTTTTCCAGGAGCATACTTTTAATAGATTTTTTTGAACTTTTGTAAAGGCAAGTCTAAAATTGGCTGGGGGTTTTTATTATAAAATATGTATTACACTCATTCCCACAAATAACCTTCCCACTTTCCTGCAGCGGAGCGTAGGAGTTGCGAGTTTATTTCGGTTTCTAGTTTGCCTGTCATGGAAGTCACCAATTTTTTTGGTTAAATTGGGTAAGTATGCATTAAAATCGGTTTGAACTTAAAGGTTAGGGAAATTAAAAGGTTAGTCAGTTATGCAAAGTTTCAGAGACTTTGGTTGCTTAATATTCGAATGAGAATCAAACTACGATTGTATGGAGTAAGTGATGGAGAGACTCCTGTTAATTTACCTATATCCTTTTCTGCAGAGAATGTGTTGAAAATACACTATTTTTTAATTTTGCTAATATTGGTGTACACTTCTTAACTTGATTTAAAATTAGCACTACTGAACTTCATAACATAAATTCGAAATTTAACCCCCGACACAAAACTCTCTAAAAAGTAAATACCTTTCAAACGGCTGAACCGATTTTCTTGGATTATAGCTAAGAACACTCTCGATCAAGCCACCTTTCAAACAAAAAAAAACTAAATTAAAATTGGTTCATTCGTTTAGGAGCTACAATGCCACAAACAGATACATAAACACACAGATACACACGTCAAACTTTTAACACAGGGCTTTTTGGGTTGGGGATTAAAAATAGTGTTACTTGTTGCTTGGACTTCAAAAATTCCAGACACAGCATACTAAATGCCTGATTAATACAAAAAACTGTACGTACTATACTAATGTATGACTATAGAATGAATTATTCAAACTGAATTACCTTATATTAAACTTCCCTAGTTCTTTCGCAGCAGATTGTGTCATGGCCACCACACCAGCTTTACTGGCTGAATAATTAGTTTGCCCTAGAAACAATACAAAAACAATGTTAGTTTTGCAACACTTCACTCTGGATTTTGGGATAGATATATCTAGTACAATAACTTCCTTTGTTCACAAGGATTCGGTTTTTAAAATTTATGGAAATCATGCAAACGAATGGTTCCTCATGGCCACCATTTAGAAATGTTTACCATTTTCACAGAATGTGTAATTATTTATAATACACATTCTGTGAAAACTTCAGCTCTATTACGGTTCAGAAGGTACATCCCACTGACAGACAGACGGACGGATGGACAGACAGCGGAGTCCTAGTAATAGGGCCCCATTGGCACCCTTCGGATACGGAATCCAAAAACAAACTGTTCTTACCTATATTTCCGTATTTCCCAACTATACTTGATATGTTTATGATTGAACCTTGAATAGATGATTCTGTCATTGCCTTGGCGAATGTCTGCATTATAAGAAAAGTACCCTGGAAAAATATAAATTTATTTATTTCGTTTTTATCTAATCTAGATAAATATAGATACCCTGGAAATTTATTTAATTTCTAGATCCTAAGTAAATCTCTGTTTAGGGATAAGCATTTCCTATGTACATAGCTTAATTTATCATAACTTTGTAACTACAATTTTGGTACATGAAAAATAAATAAATAAATAAATGTGAGATTTTATTTTATTTCTCCCTTGAACTAAGTATAGATATTCGAATGCAAGAGGAAAATTTTATTTGACCATAGAGTATGGGTGATGGGGTGGTGGGTATGGCAAGCGCTTGACCACAATCACACCTGATGGAAAGTGATGATGTGGCCTAAGATGGAACACGTTCACCTAGAAGATGCCTATTCACTCTTGTTTTAAAGATACCCGGATTGTAATTAGTAGGAAACACAGATCGCGGAAGAGTATTCCAAACCTTGGCTATGCGTATGAGGAATGATAACGCAAAACGTTTCGTGCGTGTAGATAGAATGTCGGAGGCATAAGGATGGAAACTCGCCTCGTCTTACGGTTCGGTGGTAAAATGGTGGTGGTTTACCTTAAGATTAACATTCATCACACTGTCATAGTCCTCCTGTGACAGTTTGAGGAGCCAGTTGTCCCTCGTGACACCAGCGGAGTTCACGACTATTTTCGGAGGCACCTTGTACTCAGCTAAGATGGCTTGTAGGAGATTTTGGACTGATTTAGGTTCAGATACATCTACTTCCATAGCACTGTGCTCACCAGCATCTAGAAAAGTAAAGTATGCGATTTTGAATATATTTAGGGTTGTGTAAGTCTGAATGAAAACACTGAACCCTTATAGGATCTCTCGTGTGTCTGTTTGTCTGTCCATCTATCACAGCTGCTTCGAATCTACAAGACTGAAACAAGACTGAAGACAAGTTGAAAGTTACACAAATATTAAAAATGTTTGTAAGTCAAATCCGAACATGTACATTATAAGGAACCCTTTACACACGAACTCAACTCGCACTTGTCTGGACCTGAAAACCTGAAACCTAACAGTTTACTGAAATCTGAAATATTGTAAGTAGTACTTAGGTATATCTTCAAAAGCTCTAACAACAATAAGTAAATCCCTTTTTAGATAAATTTTTAGGGTTCCGTACCTCAAAAGGAAAAACGGAACCCTTATAGGATCACTTTGTTGTCTGTCTGTCTGTCGTGTCTGTCAAGAAACCTATAGGGTACCTACTTCCCGTTGACCTAGACTAGAATCATGAAATTTGGCAGGTAGGTAGGTCTTATAGCACAAGTAAAGGATTAAATCCGAAAACCGTGAATTTATGGTCAACCATTACAAATTTGTGGTTCCATCATTAAAAAAAAAAAAATGTGTTTCAATTTTCAAAGTAAGATAACTATACCAAGTCGGGTATCATATGAACGGGCTTTTCCTGTACATTCTAAAACAGATTTTTATTTATCTTTATGCATAATAGTTTTTGATTTATCGTGCAAAATGTTGAAAAAAATACCCGACTACAGAACCCTCGGTGCGCGAGTCCGACTCGCACTTAGCCGGTTTTTTTAAATTATTGATGAGCTTGAATGGTACATACCGCTGTAACCAGAAGCTAAAGCTATATGCTTCTTTATAGTTTCCAGTGCTGCATCGTAATTCTTATCAGCTGCTACAACTGTGGCTCCCTCTCTTGACAGAACCTGACAAGCTGCTCTACCAATGCCTGACCCTGCACCTGTGGTAGACATTAAAGTATCAGAACACTGGCTTTTACCTGTGACTTTGCTAGGTATTTTAGAAGCAAAACTTCATAACCAATAGTAAGAACATAATTAGATAACAAAAAGTGAAATGAAAGAACCAATGGGATACTTCATTAGTCAGTCTGTTACTCCTTCTAAATAATATACAGCATATTTGATACACATAACATGACAAATGTGGCATGATGGCATACCAAATATTTAGTGCCATAGATTTTTTCATCATCTCTACTACTTGACAAACATTCAATATTCAAATTCTTTCAAATTCAAAATATTTTTATTCAATTAAACTTTTACAAGTGCTTTTGAATCGTCAAAATAGTCTACCACTGGTTCGGAATGCCGTCCTACCGAGAAGAACCAGCAAGAAACTCGGCGGTTGCTCTTTTCAAGTACATATTCAATTTACAATAATATGCCATACTGTTTACAAACAATTGCAGCGCCGTGTATTACTGGAGCGAGTCAAATCCAAGCTTTTTTGTCATTTAGATAATTTTCGATTGTATAATAAGCTTTTTTTCAGGAGCATACTTTTAATAGATTTTTAAACTTGTGTAAACTTACTTCATTAGTCACCTTAGTCAGTCTGTTACTCCTTCTAAATAATATATAGCATATTTAATACACATAACATGACAAAGGAGGCATGATGGCATACCAAATATTTAGTGCCATAGATTTTTTCATCATCTCTACTACTTGACAAACATTCAATATTCAAATTCTTTCAAATTCAAAATATTTTTATTCAATTAAACTTTTACAAGTGCTTTTGAATCGTCAAAATAGTCTACCACTGGTTCGGAATGCCGTTCCTACCGAGAAGAACCAGCAAGAAACTCGGCGGTTGCTCTTTTCAAGTATTCAATTTACAATAATATGCCTTAGAGCTTAATAATATGCTTTAGAGTTCACAGAAGCTTTTATGGGTTCATTTCTGTGATCAAACTAAGGACAGTTATTGGACTATGAATTAGATTTACAAATTAATCATAAGTAGAAGTGTAAGCTAGAATAATATTACTTATCAGCTCATAGGCTAGATGGTAGTAGCAATAAAGCTGCCTTTACAATAATGGAGCTTTATGGCAGGAACAATATTCTATGATGAGCTATTTTCAGGGTTGTTGCACTGGAGTTTTAAGCAAATTTTTTAAGTTCTCATATCTCTCAAGTATCATGCTATGAGGCTCTTTACTCTTTGCTACCTACATCTACAGATTGGTCCTAACCTCAGCATGCAGGGATGTTAGGGGCAATACTACCGTAACACCTTGTATATTTTTTTTATACAAATGGAGAATATACATTATACATCTTATATACACAACAGTAACAAGCATACTTGTTGACAATAAAATAATCTAAACATTAATTAGTGTTCAGACAAAGAATTGAATACTATCTGTAGAGGCACTAGCGAGTAATCATTTTAGAGGCTACGCGTGCAACGACGTAGCGTAATTCGTTAGTCGCCTCTAGCCCGTTGTATCATGTTGTCGTTTACAAATTGTAACTTAAAATTGTGAATTATAATATATATTTTTTTTAGTGTTCATTTCTTTTGTTTTTATTACTACCCTGGTAGAGAACACGGCGCTACTATATATCCAGCAACATCAGTCGTACATTAAATATATATACATCAAATATCTGTACGTAAAACACCTGTACATTGGTGACTCAGACTTTGAACTACCAGGGTAGCGCGTGTTAATTTTATTAAAATAGTAACGTAACGTGAGCTAGGGCAACTCAAGTTAACACGTGTAAGGAAGTGAAAAACTAAAAAACTTTAAAAATGGCGCAACCTACGACAGTAGTGAAGGATGAAGACACGTATCTAGCGTCGATATCTCTCACGTCGAAGATCCCGGAGTTTTGGACCGACCAACCTAGGGTCTGGTTTATCCAGCTGGAAGCAATACTGGCACCACAAAAACAAGGAGACGCATCCAAGTATAATATAGTGGTATCCAAGCTGGGTAAGGATGTCATACAACAAGTGACGGACATCCTCATCAATCCTCCGGAGGAGAGTAAGTACGAGGTACTTAAAGAAAGGTTGCTGAACATATATGAAGAGTCGGAGAACCGCCAAATACAGAAGCTCATCGGGGAGATGGAACTGAGTGATCAGAAACCCAGCCACCTCCTCCGAAAGATGCAGGATCTGGCAAGGGGTAAAATTAGTAATGAGACCCTAAGCGTTTTATGGCAGAATCTGCTACCAGCAGCAGCACGAGGCGTTCTGGCTGCGACAGAAGCCAAAGATCTAGACAGACTAGCCGTGATTGCTGACAAAGTAATGGAAACTATGAAGTCCCAACCAGTAGCAGAAGTGGCAGCAAAGGAGGCGGTACCCGGAAATTCGTCGATAGCAGCTGAAATAGCCAGGATACATGCAAGGTTGGACCAGCTGGACAGGTCCAGAGACAGTTGGCGAGGCAGGCGAGGTCGCGGAAGGTTCCGTGGTCGTTCGCGTTCCCGAGGACGAGAGGACAGCAGGTCCAGACGTACCCCGGATAGCCCGGACTGGCTCTGCGTGCATCATTTTAGATACAGGCAGAGAGCTAATCGCTGCGAACAGCCGTGCACCTGGAATACGAAGCAGGAAAACTAGTGGAGATGCAGGTAGAACCGGTGGGTACCTGCGTCGAATTAGGGAACCACCGTTTATGTATTACGGATAAGGACAATGGCATACGTTATTTAATAGACACAGGTGCGAACATTTCAGTGTTGCCTAAAAGTTATAAATCAGTGTGTGACAGTGCAATGAATAATAAATACAAACTTTATGCCGCGAATGGTAGTGAAATACAGACTTACGGAACAAAGACTCTAGTGTTAAATTTAAGATTGCGTCGTGCCTTTAAGTGGACTTTTGTGATAGCCGACGTTAAACAACCCATTTTAGGTGCGGATTTTTTAGCTAAGTATAATTTGTTAGTAGACTTAAGAAACAGACGATTGTTAGATCAGGAGACTAACATGTATGTAATTTCCACTATAGTAAACTCGGAGCATTCATCTATTTTTACTATAGCCGAATCTCATCCATGTTATTCTCTTCTAAGTAGGTTTCCAGAATTGACAAAGCCAGCGACGTTCAAAGAACCACCACGTCACAACGTAAGACACCACATCGAAACTTCAGGACCTCCGGTGCATGCGCGCCCAAGGCCGCTGCCGCCGGACCGATTTAAAAAGGTAAGAGAAGAATTTCGCCTTATGCAGGAAATGGGTATTTGCCGCCCGTCAAAGAGTGCGTGGGCGAGTCCTCTACACGTTGTACCTAAAAAAGATGGTAATATAAGGCCGTGTGGAGACTATAGAGCGCTGAATGCAATTACGAAGCCTGATAGATACCCAATTCCTCACATAAAGGATTTTACGTTTATTTTAGCCGATAAGAAAGTATTTAGCAGGATTGATATTAACCGAGCGTATCATTTTATTCCGATAGCAGAGGATGACGTGGAGAAAACAGCAATCATTACACCTTTTGGTTTGTTTGAATGGCCATGTATGTCTTTCGGTTTAAGAAACGCAGCACAAACGTTTCAACGTTTCATGAATAATTATGTTTTACAGGATTTAGAGGCAAATTTTCAGCAAAATAACCCAGATTGTGCGAATTATAAAGCAGAATTTGTTTTTTCATACTTAGATGATTTAATAATAGCTAGCGAAAATAGTTCGCTCCACGAAAAACATTTAGAGACCGTTTTTGAAAGATTACAACAAGTTGGACTAACTATTAATTTAGCGAAGTGTGCGTTTTCACAAGATAAAGTCGAGTTTTTGGGTCATGAGGTGTCAGCCAGTGGCTTAAGGCCGTTGCCAAGCAAGGTCCAAGCTATTGTAGACTTTCCCAGACCGAAAACGGTAGAGGAACTTCGTAGATTTCTGGGCATGGTAAATTTCTATAGAAGTCATTTGCGTCAGGCAGCCGAATATCAAGCTGAATTAAATAAGTATCTTCACGGAGCAAAGAAACGTGACAAAAGTAGTATAGTGTGGACAGAAAGTGCTGTTCAAGCTTTCGAACAATGCAAGTTGAATTTACAGAACGCTGCTTTGTTAGCGTATCCGATAACAGGTCAAGTGCTTGCTATAATGGCAGACGCGTCAAATACTTGTGTTGGAGGCACATTGCAACAAAGAGTAAATAACGAATGGGTTCCGTTAGGTTATTTTTCGAAAAAATTGACTGACACGCAACAAAAGTACAGTACCTACGACAGGGAGTTACTTTCGCTTTATTTGTCAGTGCAATATTTTAGGAACATGTTCGAAGGTAGAGATCTCGTTTTGTATACAGATCATAAGCCGTTAACGTTTGCGTTTAAAAAGCTAGGTAGTAGTAAAGAAACGCCGCGAAGGACCCGTCAGTTATTATTTATTAGTGAGTTCACGACGGTTATACGCTATACAAAAGGCGAAGAGAATGCGCCCGCGGACGCGTTATCGCGCGTTGAAACAATTTCGTGCCCGTCTGTACTTGACTTCACAGAAGTGGCTATTGCGCAAGCCAACGACAAAGAGCTCACAGAATTGCTAGGAACAAAAAACGGTAATACGAGACTAATAAAAATAGACTTGCCGAGTGTAAATAAGCCGATTGTTTGTAACTTGCGAGGCGATAAGGCTAGGCCTTACTTACCAAAACAGTTTAGGCGTATCGCATACGAAACAATACATAACCTAAGCCATCCTGGCATTAGAACAACAAGGAAAATGGTAACTAATAATTATTTTTGGCCTGGGATGAATAAAGATATAGGTATTTGGGCTAGGTCGTGCATAGAGTGTCAAAAAGCAAAGGTTCACAGACACACTATGTCACCTTTAGGGCAATTTGCAAAAGTAGGTAGATAGAATGTGTCATTTACACATTGACATTACAGGTCCATTCACTATTTCAGAGGAAGGCTACAGGTATTGTCTTACAATGATAGATAGAGAAACGGGTTGGCCGGAAGCATTTCCAATTAAAGATATTTGTGCGAAGACAGTAGCCAAACTCGTGTATGAAGGATGGATTACTAGACATGGGTGTTTTATTAATTTGAGCTCAGATCAAGGAAAGCAATTTGAAAGCAGTCTCTTTAGACAGTTAATGAAATATTTAGGGGTTCATAAGTTTAGGACGACACCGTACCATCCACAAAGTAATGGCATGATCGAACGATGGCATCGTAGTTTTAAGGCCGCCTTAATGGCGAGATTAAAGGACAATAGATCGTGGGTTGAAGAAATGCACACCATTATGATGGGACTGCGTGCAGCACCACGCAGTGACACAGGGGTAAGTGCCGCGGAATTAACCTTCGGGCGAACTCTGAGGCTCCCTGGAGAATTTTTCGAACCATCGGATAGTAAGATAACGGACGGTGAGGAGTACCTAAAGCAGTTGAAACAGGTAATTAGTAATTTAAGACCGAAACCCGAGACACACAGAGACTCTCGGACTATTTTTGTGCACCCTGCCTTAAAAGACTGTAAAAAAGTTTTTGTTAGAAACGATGTAATGCGTAAGTGTCTACAACCACCGTATGACGGTCCCTATGACGTCATAAAGCGGTTGGAAAAAGCATACTTAGTACAGTTACCCAATAGACAGACCCTTATTTCTATTGACAGGTTGAAACCGGCTTTTGTCCTGGATATCGAAAATCCACGACAAACGCCGGGTGAAACGTCATGTAAGAAAAAATGTAGATTTAGTGACGATGATGTTTTGCCGACTCATACAATCCGTACTACTCGGAGTGGGAGAGTCAGCAAAACGCCCGTTAGGTATCAGTAGAATAATTTGAGTATCAACTAGCAATTAAGCAATAAGTATTACGAAATAAGTATTGTAAAATGGCCCCGATCCGCATATATTAGTTTTCATTAGAAGACATAACTAAACCTTATTATTGGGAGTGTTAGAGTGGTTGACGATTGTTATAGTTTATTGGATAGTGTGTAAATGTAAAATGTAATGTAACAAACATTCGAAGCGTTGAGTGCAACGAAGGCTGGATGGCGTGGGAATAGCAACAATTGTAAGTGGACTTGCCACAGCGACCCCGTCGCCACCCGCTCAAGTTGTAGTGACCTCATCTCAAGTATGATGTGTTAAGAGATGTACCATGTATCGAATCAAAGAAACACTTTAACTGGGTGACGTGTTTAAATTATGATTTGTTGGGTAAGCGGATCGGAAACATTGTTAGGGTTGTCGAAAAATAAAGAACGAATATTGTGAAATAAAATTAAGGTTGCGGAAATTTGTATTTAGTTAATTTTTATTAAGATAAAAATTTGGGGTGGTGTGATGTAGAGGCACTAGCGAGTAATCATTTTAGAGGCTACGCGTGCAACGACGTAGCGTAATTCGTTAGTCGCCTCTAGCCCGTTGTATCATGTTGTCGTTTACAAATTGTAACTTAAAATTGTGAATTATAATATATATTTTTTTTAGTGTTCATTTCTTTTGTTTTTATTACTACCCTGGTAGAGAACACGGCGCTACTATATATCCAGCAACATCAGTCGTACATTAAATATATATACATCAAATATCTGTACGTAAAACACCTGTACACTATCTATGTGATCCACTGATCGGTTTCTACATGGTGGCATGGTGGTGGTACATCTTTGCCGATAGAATGATAACTAGCCGCGGCCAAAACCTCCGACCAGCCAGAACAACAACTAAGTAGTCACTAGACCTAAGTTATTTTAAAAACGCAATCAACCCCATTGAATTATTAACTACTAACATATCAACCCTTAACGAATCATGGGGACATCTAATTCAGATTTCAGATGTTTAGTTCTTAATGTAACTTTCTTTCATAGGAATTTCAATATATTTTATAACTTACCAGTAACAAGTGCGAGTCTTCCAGCCACCAAACCTTTCGATGCCATTTTTTTAATGTGCTTAACTAAATTTTACTATAAATTATATAAGAGCAAATAGTTTCCTTATCACTAATAATAACCTTCAATCCCTTCAATAAATTATTACATACTTATCAAAGATCACTGATATATTTCTTTGCTCTCTTATTTTGCCGTATCGTGCCGTAATCCGTCTCACGATCGGAACTCATAAAAACACCTAGTAATTATGATGTAAATTGATACTAATTTCGATTATGATAAAGTCCTTTTTTAAATTTTTAGTTCTAGATAAGACCCCGATACCAGTTTTGTTTGTGTGGTTAAAGGCATGACAGCGATGTGACGCTTTAGTATTGTTTGACGTTGACATCTAGTCGTGACATTAATGAAGCGTTCAGAAATCAAAAACTTCATGATCTTATCTTACTTAATTGGGTTGTTTAACCCGTTTAACCCCCAACGCAAAAAGAGGTAACTATGTTTGCCCCCTTTGTCTATTTCTGGCATGGTATATAGATGAACTAGATACTAGCTAGATGGAACAATTTGATTAGCAGTCTGAAGAACAGGCATGTCGTGTTAGGGTTCATTGATTTGGTATTGATGAATAACTAGTTGGCTTACTTACAGACAGTGACCTCTTGACCAGGGTCTGTTACTTACCAGGCACCAGGATTCAGAAAGGTGATCAAAGGAACTCAGTAGAACCGAATACCAGATCTACTAACATAATGATTGAATACAAAAAGAAAAACATATTATATTAAAAATATTTACTTATTGAAAAAGTTATGTAGGTATTATCTTTAATTTATAATTAAAATGTGTTTTAATTGACAAAATACAAACTATAAAACTACATGTACCACTGTGAACTATTTTCCAGGTTATGCTGATCAATATGGATTTTTAATACAGTTATAATACCTGTAATTACCAAAACAAACAAAAAATAATAAATGGCCATCAGTGGGGACTACCAACATAAATGAAAACTTAAAACTATAAAATGAGTTTTTTTTCATACTTAATAATAATAATTGTACTAGGTATCAAAACTTTTAGGTACCTAATGTAATAGTTAATACTAAATACAGTTTGGCCCGCGTGGTGGACTATGGCGAAACCCTCTTATTCCAAGAGGTAACTCTGCTAGATAGTGAGCACAGAGCGAGCAATGGTTGATGATAATAATCTATACTAATAAATAAAATTTAACTGACTATCTGTTTGAATGGGTAAACCTATTTTGACGGGACTTTTACAGACAAGTAGAGGATTAACCAATACATAGGCTACTTTTTAAACCGACTTTACAAATGGAGGTTGCGTCTTTCTACCAATGCACTGATATCTCTGAAATTTCTGAACCAATTTGCGTAATTTTTTTTTAACCGATAGAGGAACTTTCAACATTGTTCCATAAAAAATTTGGATTCCAACTCCTCAATCCTGATGCTGCAGGGGATCTGACCAATCCATGCGGGCGAACTGCAGGCATCATCTAGTGATGACTACAAATAAAAATTATAATTTAACTAAGTAGGTACTTTTACATATCAACAATTGGTTTGAATTGTAGCCACAGTCTTTCAAATTCAATTTGGTACTGTTCAACAAGTTCTCTCTGTGAGGTCACCACAACATCCTCCCAATTACCACTTAAAGCTTGATTTGTCCAGTTCAGCGATCCAGTTATGACAAAAGGGGTATATCTCGCATCTTCAGTGTGAGTGTCAATCAAACAAAACTTGTGATGCATCAAATTTGTTGACTTCATCCATCGCACAGGTATACCCTGTTTTTCTAAACGTTTTAATACTGAACCACTAGAAAACGCCATGTCCGCATCAATTATTACTCGAATTTGGATACCACGTATGTAGAGTTTCAGAATTGCGTTTATTAAGTCAGCATTCGTCATTACGTACATACAAATATCTATACTATGTCGTGGAGAGTTCAAGTAGTAAAGCAAGCGGTCCAAACTCTTGGTTATCATGCAACGTGAAAGTTTACTCCTCTTCAACTCTGCTGCACCGTACGAGAACATAATAACCTCGTTTATTTCACGTCTCCGATTCTTTTTACGAAAGAATTTAAAAGCAATGTGAGTAGCAAACGCTACTGAGAGAAGTGCTATCACAGCTTTGCTTAAATTGTTAGAAAACATTATTTTTACTGTTCGTTATCAATTACAGCACAAATAAGAGGTTGATTGCACTTAATTATCTTTGAAACTTAAGTAATTTGGCTACAACAATTTCACATAATTTTTTCAGCGCGCAACAAAATCTTCAAAACACCTTCAAAATTTCAAAATATTAAATATTAACTGTCATTATGACATAACTTTCTAGTTCAAAAACTATGATCAGACACGGGTTTAATATCAAAACGTTCGAAAATAATATGTCATGGTCATGGGTAACTTTAGAAACATACCTAACATTTTCATTTGACGCGGATGAGGACGGTTCAATGATTTGAAATAATAGCACAAAAAGTTTGAGTAAAATAACGATTTTTATTTATGAGGTACCTACATAGTATAGTGAATAGGATTTAAGGATTCAAATTTTTTTGAACTCCTATGTCGATATCATCACAGTTTTAGGAGGAAGGTACTATAGGCATAGGAGATTCTGGGCCCTGGGGCTGTACGAATTAAACAAAAGGATAATAAATATAAAAGATTTATTTGTATTCGGGTTGTCAGAGTAAATCTATACTAATAAATAAAATTGGAGTGTCTGTCTGTAATTTCGAAATAACTACCTCATATTAAGCTCATATGGTTATTTGAACGATACCATAACTGAATCACACGTTTTTAAAATTTTTGTCTGTCTGTCTGGCTGTCTGTCTGTCTGTCTGTCTGTCTGTCTGTCTGTCTGTCTGTCTGTCTGTTTGAAAAGGCTAATCTTTGGAACGGCTGAACCGATTTTGACGGGACTTTCACAGGCAAGTAGAGGATTGACCAGGGCGTAAAATAGGCTACTTTTTTAACCGACTTTCAAAAAGGGAGTTGTGTTTTTCTACCTATGTACACCGAAATCTCCGAGATTTCTGAACCGATTTGCGTCATTTCTTTTTTAATCGATAGAGGAACTTTGCGACATTGTTTCATAAAAAATTTGGAGTCCAACTCCTCAATCCTGATGCTGCAGGGGATCTGACCAATCCACGCGGGCGAAGCTGCGGGCATCAGCTAGTAATTTTATAAAGTTATATTGTTTATACTGAAATCATGGGGCCTAAGTCTCAAATTCAAATTATAGGAACTATGATGTGCTGGTTGCAGAGTTCCACTGTAACTTCCTATTAAAGCACACGATCCGTAGCCATTATCAGCAGTGGTTCCATAATTCGGCACATTTTGTCCCATTAACGCGTTCGAGTTTGGCACATACTGTCTATTACCTACATTTTGCATCATTAATGTATAATCATTTTGGTACAATCCAGAATTACCAATCGGTAACCCGAGGTTGAAATTCAAGTTGTTCGTTTGGAAGTGGTGTAACCACGGTTCCTTTGTGTTTCGGTTGTACTCTTGCCGAGGGTCTGCAGATTGGGGAATACCAATAGGAACTGGCACTGGCTCTGGTGAACTCTGGCTAGTTGATGTTCTGTGTGAGGATAATGCAGACCTTTCGTTCCTTCGAAATTTGGCACGTCTGTTTTGAAACCAAACCTGGAAGAAAATTATGACTGGGTATATTTTTTTAAACTCGGGCTTCGTATTTGCGTGATGTGTGTGCACTTCAGTGATCGCAAAGTAAAAATTAGTCTAGTTTGAAGTTGCAACAGGGCATAGAATTGTTGTCCAGAAGAGGGAGTTGTCCAGGTCATAGAATAAGAATTAAACACACAAGCCCAGATAAAATCTGTTTTTGTAAATGCGCATTCATGTTCTGATTCAGAACATTGTGATTGAACTTCTTATACCTATTTTGTTTAGTATCTATTAGGTAAGTAGATTTCATTTAAAATAAGTTTTGTACCTGTACTCTAGCTTCAGTCAAATTGACTCTCGACGCCAAATCTTCTCTCACAAACGCATCCGGATAGTGTGTCTTTTCAAACACTTTTTCCAACGCAGCCAATTGTTGACTCGTGAATGTTGTTCGATTTCTTCTAGGCTTCTTTCTTTCATCCATTTTTCCATCTTTTTCTTCTTCTGACTCTTTTCGAACTTCCTTCTCTTTCGCACCTTTGGCTTCATCAAATTTTCGTCTCATATCCTCATACGCTAAATAATCCACAGGCTTAATGTATTGTCTCTGGAAATCTTTGGGATACCATGCAAGGTCGTTTTGGTAACTTGTGTCGTAGTTAGTGCTAATTTGTCTTCCTGCTGTTAGATGGTGGAGTCTCAACAGGCTGTCTTCGTGGCATTTAATCATTTGGTATAGATTGTGATTGTTTTCTGGGTAGTTTGAAGCGTTTAAATTGTAGGTGACTTGCGCTTGGCCTTTTGCTTCGTAGTTCTTAGTTATAGAATCTCTTCCATTTATTCCTTCTGCAACAATAGAATACTTTTGTGATTTCCTATAACTCCCAAAAACCATGAAATATGTAGAGCGCATTGGCCGCCGAATTCCCTTGAGGAGGAAACCTTGAGGAGCAGTTGGTAACGGGGAAAATGAAGGGAACCTACGAAATCAGTGCTACGTAATCTACGGAAAGCCAATACGAAGAAAACTTCGCAAAATACTATAGACAGCTAACTACCTACTTAAAATATTCTGCAGAATATTGCTGATCTACATAAAACTGGTACTTTGTAATCCTCACATACATAAACAGTTCATGACCTTCACTCCAGTCCTACCGTTGTGAGAAATAAAACAAAGAATCATTTAAGTTTCAGGCATTTCAGCGTCTTAGATTATACATATTATACAGTTCAGCGGACGGTGTGTGTGTGGCATTGTATTGCGGAGATTCATCATTCAACAATATCAGTTACAAACACGTGCGATTGATTTAGACGTCAGAGGAAAGATAAGGCTCCTGCTCTAACTGAAACTCCAACTGGACTCTCAACTCTTTTAGCGCCAATTCAAAAATTGCCTATTTATTTTCTGCATGCACAAATCTATACTAATATTATAAAGAGGAAACCTTTGTATTTTTATATTTTTGTATGTTTGTATTGAATAGGCTCAAAAACTACTGGACCGATTTCAAAATTTCTTTTACCATTACTTAGAGGGATTCTTCCGAATCCGTATAGGCTATATTTTATCCCGGAAAATAGAAAAAATAAATGTCCACCCGTGCGAAGCCGGGGCGGGTCGCTAGTATACAATATGTGACTAGCTTTTCCCCGCGAATTTGTCCGCGTGATATAATTTAATAGCACATAGGTAGCACTTGTAGCTATCAGTGAAAGAGTTTTTGAAATCGGATGAGTATAGGTAAAATGGTTTTGGAAATTACATCCAAATCTTTTCCTTTATATAATATTGGTGTAGAATGTATTTAGAATGTACCTACTTAGATAATTGTCTCGTTGGTGTGGTCGTGTGTGTGTGTGTGTTGGTCGGGGAATAGGGTAGCTAGCTAATACGACTACGACTCATGAAGACCTGGGTTCGAGTCCCAGATTGGGGTTTTTTTCAAGAAGTTCTCAGTAGCCCGGAGTTTAAAAGTTAACGGTTTTATAACGTGCCTTGAAAAGCACGCAAAATTGATTGGTCCTGCGCCTGAACCATTGAACTATACCTAAGAGTACGGCCCGAATCTATTCCCGTACTCTTAGGATGGGAGAGAGGATCCCAGGAAGCACCTTGTTTGCACAGTCAGGTTTCAGTACAGTTTAACTTTATCTTGTGTTGAAGCTGAAAGCCTTGAGTAAATATACAACATTCCAGCGGCGGAAGAACTTAATTTTTGTTACAAAAAAATATATAAAAATCATTTATTCAAATTGGGCATTGCTCTTTTTGATTGTTATTAAAAAAAAATCATCTATTCAAATTAGGTATCATTGTACACTTTGTGATTATCAAATTGTGGACTTTGTAAGATAATAATGTAATGGTGATAGCAATTAATTACATAAACTTAAAACTAATGCTACGGGGTCACAAACGCGCCCAGGTTTGAGAAGAGCCCACAACAAACTCAGGCGGATTATGTAGAGATAGTTACTAAGTTTAATTTTTATTATGTTTTATGCAAAAAATGTCTGTCTGTCTGTTACCTTTACACGGTCCATCCGATAAACAGACTTTTACGGAATTTGGTAAGTACAGAGATATCTTACAGAGAGTTTACAGCACTTACGTATATAAATAATAGGCTTCTTTTTCCGGAAAATCAAAGAGTTACCAAAGGATTTTTAAAGTCTAAATCCACAGAAAGTTACGCGCATCACCTATTACCTAGGTATATGCATCAAAAAATTAAAGTCAATGTTTTAGGCCAACTCTTCCACCTACCTAGACGTGTTTAATTGTTTCAGTTTGTTTCAGAATACAATAGGTGTAGGTACTTTTCAGGTAGGTGCGTAGGTACCTAACTCTTGTTAGGTCACTTTTGCACTGACCGCCATACTTAAGTATTACGTAAGATAAAAAATAATACAAGGAAACTTACCTTTACATTGGTCCATTTCATAATTGATAATGTAGTATCATCACTCTTTCATAAAATGTTCTCTGTACATTCAAATATTGCATTGAAAAATTCCCTACATATCAAAACGCCATGTCACTATCGATTCAAATAAACGCCGATGTCCAGTTTAACTCCAATCGAAATACATGTAATTGTTATTAATTCACCACCTTATTGAATTACTATAATTAAATAATTCAACTAACTCGGTCTAATGTGCGAACTAATGGAGTCCCTACTGTGATCTGGCTCCTTCGTTACGCGATCCCAAAGACGACATGTGTGTGGTGCTAAAAACGCCGTGTAAACAACCCTGAAGGAATACTCCCACTTTTAAAATGATGAATTTAAACTCACGTTTATTTCTATTCTGATAAGGTTTAAATTTCATTGACAACATCACGATATAAGATTCGAATTGAATTACTGAAAAGTAAACCTTAATTTTATTACGGGTTAAATCTGTTTCAAAACGCATAGGAACGAATGGGAGTTTCACAGATACATTTTGAGAATACAGGCGTGTCTTTACCTTTGCCAGCCCAGTTTAAAAAAAAAAAGAATTGAGCGGGAAACGATTTTGAGTCATGATAATTGACACGTCAAGTCTTATTATTTATAGCTAAGAAAATTAAGAGGGCTCTCTCCGTCACTCGTTTCATACAATCGTAATTCCAATTTCATTTGAATATTAAGCAACCAAAGTCCATGAAATTTTGCAGACATATTCTAGAAACTAATATCTATGTCTGTGGTTTTCCAGATTTCTTTTAAAATATTCGGTTTCAAAGTTACGCGGTCTTAAAAATTTACATACAAATCTTTGAGCCCCTGTAATTTTAAAACTACATATTTTTAGAAAAATCTAAAACACCACAGACACAGATATTAGTTTCTAGAATATGTCTGCAAAATTTCATGGACTTTGGTTGCTTAATATTCAAATGAAATTGGAACTACGATTGTATGAAACGAGTGGAAACGAGTGACGGAGAGAGCCCTGTTAACATAAACTTTTAACGTAGGTAATTGGTTTTGAAAAGTTTATGTGTTTGAGGAGTGCTATGGATGTGAAAATATTGTTTTTATCACCACAAAATTAGATAAAAGGGAGTAAATGAATTATGAGTACAAACATTATATTATTATTATCAAAGTGTAAGTTCTGTACCACGCCAACAACAGTTAAATGGATGGGAGGGATGCGCCGTGAAAAGGCAGTTTGAATTTAATATTAAGTGGCTACGATGGGGCTGGCGTGTCCGTGTCGGACAAAGGTCACGTAAAAGTTAAGATTTAAAAAAAATTACGTAAGTAGGTAACACGGATTCAGGTGGGATGAAGACAGACATCATTGATGTAATTGTCATCATAACTTTTATTTACCAAAAAACACATTGGAAAACATATTAATACGTAAGTAAGTAGGTAGGTATAAAAATACTTATAGGTAAAATAAGTTATGTTAGAACTTAGTCTTAGTTACTACTAAAAGTAGTAAGTACCTACTACTAAACTTATTCTTTTAAGCACCCCTATAAAAGACGGCTGCCTCAAAAAAGCTGTTCTGTTTGTCGGTCTTTTTACAGACGGAACGACCTAGCATTCGCCTTACTTCCTTCAGAAAAAAAATCTGATTTATTCTCAAAATAAATTTACCTACCTACTTCAAAAACTTCTTTTATAGCATTTTCATCAATTTCATTTATTTGTATTTCGAAGATTTATAAAATTATCTGTGTGCTTAGTATGAGAATTACTATCTCACGAACGTTGATAGAATTTGGGCGACGAAACAAAATAAAGTAAACGTAAAATGGACGTGGATTTTCTTGTCAAAAATTGAGTACCAACGATTTTAATATCGCAATAGTTAAGGCCCATTTTACTTTGACCTTGAAGTGTTTCAACGCTCAGAAATTGAAACAGAGTGAAGGAGTATTCGGTTTCTTCTTCTTTTCTGGTTTAGTGGCTTTTTGTAGTGCCAACCCATCAATGCACTTCGCCAGTGTCGAGTAGCTTGAGGGAGGCACATAGGAGATTGGTCGGTAAAAATATGCCAATTTTCTGAGTACTTATTCTTAGAAGGCTTAACATATTGATCCTGAATCGATATCTGTCAAATACTAGGTACTGGACTTCTAGGGGTGACGTGAATATTAAGTATCATAATATTTGAAAAGTTTTTGTCACGCTACCACGACGGCCAATGTAACTAAGTTTTGGATGAATGTGGTTAATATTCATCCAAGAACATCACACTTCACACTATCACACTAATATTATAAAGGTGAAAGTTTGTGTGTATTTAGGTATGTGTGTATGTGTGTGTGTATATTTGTTACTCCTTCACGCAAAAACTACATGACGGATTTGCCTGAAATTTAGAATGGAGATAGATTATACGCTGGATTAGCACATAGGCTACTTTTTATCACGGAAAATCATAGAGTTCCCACGGGATTTTTAAAAAACTTACATCCACGCGAACGAAGTCGCGGGCATGAGCTAGTAGTACATACTCCATGCGTAGTCGTTTCATAGCCTACATTTGACGCCTGCCAGTGTAGGCAAAGCCTCGAGGTTTTGTTACAAGTTTCATAAATATCATGAAAGGTGCTAGTGAGATGTAGAATCTCATACTAAGCTGACTGGTGGTGAAATTTAATGTTACCACAGTGTAGCGCGTCTGCCGGTCGTCGGCGCGTACAGTCGTTTTTCGAGGTTTTACACTAATTCGATGCGACGGGTCTCCGTTCTATTCCCGGCTTGGCACACGGGAATGCAACACGACGGAAATCTCACAAAATTATACCAATTCGATTTAATTAATATATATGTATGGAACATAATACAGTTGATATTCCACTACTAGCTGACGCCCGCAGCTTCGCCCGCGTGGATTGGTCAGATCCCCTGCAGCATCAGGATTGAGGAGTTGGAATCCAAATTTTTTATGAAACAATGTCGCAAAGTTCCTCTATCGATTAAAAAAGAAACGACGCAAATCGGTTCAGAAATCTCGGATATTTCGGTGTACATAGGTAGAAAAACACAACTCCCTTTTTGAAAGTCGGTTAAAAAAGTAGCCTATGTTACTCCCTGGTCAATTCTCTACTTGTCTGTGAAAATCCCGCCAAAATCGGTTCAGCCGTTCCGAAGATTAGCCTTTTCAAACAGACAGACAGACAGACAGACAGACAAAAATTTTAAAAACGTGTAATTCAGTTATGGTATCGTTCAAATAACCATATGACCTTAATATGAGGTAGTTATTTCGAAATTACAGACAGACACTCCAATTTTATTTATTAGTATAGATTATAGTCGCTAAAATTATTTTTCCTTTAGATATAGGTTAATAATTTATGTAAGTATTATTTTAAGAAAATAATACCACATAAACATTGTATAAAATGACTAGCTTCAGCCCGCGACTTCGTCCGCGTAGACTACACAAATTTCAAATCCATGTTTTACTACTTTAGGGTTTAAATTTTCAAAAATCCTTTCTTATCGGATGTTCTGCGCCATAATAGCTATCTGCAATGTAAATTTCAGCCCGATCAGTCCAGTAGGTTGAGCTGTGCGTTGATAGATCAGTCAGTTAGTCAGCCAGTCAGTTAGCTTTTCCTTTTATATATCGACGGCTTAGAGTGAAAACCTCGTAAGTGTAAAAGAAGTAACTTTTCAGGAGGAAGAAAAAACTGCGTGCTGTAAAATTAGTAGCGAGTATTTACGAGTTTCTCATTTAATGTCATAGATGGCGTTACGAGTATCGAATGAACAAATTAGTCAGATCAGGATGTGCGTTGCGAGGTTTTCTTCCTAGAAACGCAATAAAATAAATTTGAGCAAAAATGCATTCCCGAGGTTTTCACTCTAAGACGACGATATACAGAAAAGTTATACAGAAGACAGACAGACAGCAAAGTGGTCCTATAAGGGTTCCGTTTTTCCTTTTGAGGTACGGAACCTTAAAAATATAAAATTTGTTAAAAAATACTTCAATTTTATAGTATTTTTGCTCAGATTATTAGAAGATAGATTATAGGCAAACACAAGAACTTTCAAACTGGCAACTATATTAGGTATATTTTATTACATCGAGTGTGCTACGAAAAGTTCGTAAAAAACAGCGCGTAGCAAGCATCCTTTCTCTACGGAAATCCGTAGAGGCTAACGCCATAATATTTTCTTCTTTTTCTTTTGAATTCTTTAACAAAATAAACTAAATATATGGTTAAGGTTGTAGTAAGGTTATTTTCAATGAATTATAGACTGGTAATGGGTCGCTATTTTTGAAGCTTGCTCGTAGGTGTTGTTTTACCCAATATCATGGTAAACTTCGCTCCAGTATCTGAGTATGCAGTGTGTACAAGCGGAAATTATAAATACGGAATTATTCCACTTTTAAAAACACTAATGTTCTTCTCTTATTCTTTGAGGGTATATATGTAGGTTCTGAGTACCCTGTATCACTTCAACCGTCTCTGATCCATTGTGATCGCCTCCACTACACATTTCCTTGTCAAAACTTATGCCAGGTAAAGCCGCACTTTTTGCCTGGAATTGAAATGGCATCTTCAGGATATACGATGTGTTTCCCTAAGTGAATGTTACGTTTATGCATTAGAGCGCGGCAATAGCAGACTATGTGCATCGGCGTCTCGACAGACTAAGCGCGTGGCTGCATTCAGACCTGCTGGCAAGTGATGATGCAGCGCGCTTGCCTAGAAGATGCCTATTCACTCTTGACTTGAAGGTAACCATATTTAAAAATAAAGCGGAAAAGTGACATAGGAAGGGCTTCGCATATCTGAAGTTTTATAATATCTTTGGTTAAGTATTGTAAGTAAAAATAGACACTGAAATTCCTCTAGACCGCATCGTTCTATATTCAAAAAGCAAGCGCGCGAAAGTGTCATGGCGGCCATAATTGGGGGTGACAGTTGACGGCGGCTGCGCCCGACTCCGGGCTCGTTTGCGCGGGCGCGTAACGAGACCGTACTAATCTTGTCTTGTACTTTCATAATAAGAGATGAATAGACATTAAAGCGTTCATTATGACTTATGATCTAAAGAAATAATATCTGCTTACTATTCGAGTAAGATAAGATTTGGCAATTTTGTTCGACTTTGACATTACAGTGTAAGAATTGCGCCCTCTTACATGCATTCCTTAATGGGTGATTTTGGGAATTTATACTTAATATTTTTTACACTACTTCTGGTCTGGTCTGGTGAGAACCATATTATGCGCATCAGTTTTCCTCTCCACTTTTACTGCAGGAACTTTCAAGTCAAGAGTGATTAGGCATCTTTAGGCTCTACCATGACTTGTCAGCAGGTCTGATTGCAGCCAAACGCTATCTAGCTAAGTGCCTAGTTATTTTTTTAAATACCGTGATAGTATAAAGCTGGCTAACTGTGGCTTGATCGAGTGTTGTTAACTATAATCGAAGAAAATCGGTTCAGCCGTTTGAAAGTTATCAGCTCTTTTCTAGAGGTTTTTGTGTCAGGGTTCTTTAAAGAGTTATTGCTTGGAGTATTTGTCAGTACGAGCATGTACCTATTCCGTAAATTCGTAGGTAATTACTCTAAGTAGTCTAAGTACTACTTATTAGGTACAATTTCGATAACTTTATTTTACAGGGACATCTTTCTAAAGTTTTAGACAATAAATCAAGAAGCACCGTTTACATTAAATCACAAGTTTGACACAATATTTTCGCCACGGTGGTCTATATTAGCGTTTACATGTTCATATCGTACGCTTGGATGTAGGATGTAGGCCCAATAATGCGTGAACATGGTCATTTGTCAAAATATCATCCGGTAGGGTAGCTACGATGCTTGATTTTTATATTTTTATGGACAAAAAGCTTTTTCATCTATAATAATGTAATTATAACCTTTTTTAATTCCACCGACAGTTAATTATTTAAATAATATCGATCATAATTGAAAACTATTACAGATACTTAAACCTGTATACACCCAATATGTACTTAATTAATTATACCTATTACACAGCTTGAGAGTTACGAAGTTTCTATTCGGAAGATTCTATTCACAACAATCAAACATGAAGTACAAATCACAAAGAAATATGGAGTAATAGACATTAGTTCCCTAATAATAATATTAAGGCCTACAATAACAATCCTCTTAATATTTTATTATTCGATTGTGATTGGTCGGTTTACATTCGTCCAGATTTTCAATTTAATTTTATGTGAAGGGAATGGGACTCATAATTTCTTTGATTCAATATCCAACTGTTCATTATTCCAAGTTTTTATAGGATAAGACGAGGGGCAGTGCTCGGGGTACTTTTTGTCCATCAAATCACTCAAAATAGATCACTGTACCGAGTATACTAGTAACTGTATCGAATAACGCACACGAGGGACTAAAAGTACCCCGTACGAAAAGTCTCCTGAATGATTGGGCATTGACAGACTGGACCCCACAAAGATACGGGATTTCGAAAAAAAATAGAACTTACTCGATTCGCTTCCGGCGAACAAATGTTCGCACACCTGCGTGCGTTGAGTCCGTGGCAAGTTCTCAGCGGTCATTTTACCAACCTCCGAGTATTTTTGTCCTCCACGGACACATGTCCCTTGTCTACGCAGGCCCTCATGGTCACAATACCTGCGCGCGCGCACCACAATTACCGCAACTCAATACAACCATCAGTCACGTCGCCTCCACGCAACGTTTCTCCCAACGATTAATTAAGGGTTTATTTTAACGGCATACCGAATTCGAATAAAATATTTAATTGCACTGTGACAGAGCTGAATTGTTACTGGTACTTTTAAACGGATGAGTTGAGATGCAGTTAAATGGAGCATTTTGTAGTGTTATGTGGCTCTTGCCTCTTATTATTTTATAGGTATCATTAGATTTTATTCCAACTATTCTAGCACTAGGTGGACGGACGACATCAAACGAATCCCAATGAGCCGCTGAATTCAGGCTGTACCCACAAGAGAAATATTATGTCAACCAGTGGACGTCTATCGGTTGAATTAATGGTGGTTCTATCACTTACATCACAATATTACATATAGGTAGGTTACTTAATCATTTTAACCACAATTTTGACTAAGTAAGTTCCCCTGCTTTAATATTTGCAAATGTTAGCGTTGCCATTGAAGTAATTTTTAAAGACCTGTGGCCTTGTTTTGACGCATGTCAGTCGATTGCTATGTAGACTGTAATTGGATGGGTAGCCGAATTTGAAGGTCCAAAATTGGCTTTTCCGTTTCGAAGAGCACGTTGAACCGTGTCGGACCCCGTTAAATTATCACTTACATCTAATAAGTATAATTCGTTGAACTTCGAGTTAAAGTAGTCAGTGAATCTTATTAAAATCTGGGCCTAAATCGCATTTAGCTAGCTATTGAGGCATTCAAATTAGCACCAATCTACAGTTAAGTTCGTAAAATTGCCAAAAAAATTGCCCATAAAATTCATCATCGCTGTTCTGCCCCATCGCCAAGCACTCTGGTGTTGACATTTTATTCCATTAATGGTTTTCGAAGCTAACGGGTCGTGCGATTTGCGACGCGGGAACATCCGGAAGATTGAAGATTATATGGGTTTAGCATGCGCCGGCGCCGGCCGACGGGCTTCGATGGAAGACTTGTTTTATTCCACAAAAGTCTGTCCATGTTGGAACTACAATATTAACTAAGTAGACCAAAGAACAGAAAAAGTATCATGCATGCAGAGAAACGTATGTAACTTTTACGTAATTTGCTACTCAGATATCTAAATTAATGAACTTTTAATTCTTAGTAACGGGTAATGCCTAAGGTATTGATTTACTTATGAGCGTCAAAATAATATGCGCCATAAATGGACATATTTTTTGCATTTTTTGATTGTTTTTTTCAGCTTCTAGAGACCAAGGCAAACCTATTTGATGATAATATCAATAACTGTACGCATAATTGATAACTGTACGCATTCCTGAGAAAATGTTTCTAGACGACGACACACATACGGACCGATAGACAGACATACAGACGGACAACGAAGTGATCCTTTTGAAGTAGCTAGGTACGGAACCCTAAAAAAAATTGGAAAGCTTGCTATTGATTTTCGTTATCTGCGGTTTTTATCGATCTACAAATAACCGTGTTCTTCGAATCCCAAAATATGTACACCAGTAATATTTCCTCAGGAAATCTATAATTTGTGAACGCGTTACTATAATTTTAATTGAAAACAGACCACCGTAAAAAAAGCACCGGGAGTCGGGATGTCTTTTAAACTTTTTTTTAAACTTTTTACGTGCGTAATGTCGTTAAACTTTGACACTTTTTTACGACACCGCTTATCGTTTTATCGGGTTCGTTAAGAGCATGTCACATTGAGATGTTGAGCCATAGAATAACAAATCTAAATCAGTAGTTAAAAAAAACGCCGTGCCAATTGATTTGCTAACTCAGTGTCTAACACTGAATGATAGCCACAGAACTCATTTGAAATTTGTTTTCAATCGTTAGAAAGTTTTCTACGAAAAAATATTTTAATAACGCCCAATGAAGCAGCAATGTAGGACCAATGTTCTCAATGTAGAGAGTAAGCCTCAATGGCTCAACGGTTATAGGAGCGGACTGAAAACCGAAAGGTTGGAGGTTGAAACCCCACCTGTTGCACTATTGTCGTACTCCTAGCACAAGCTTAACGCTTAGTTGGATGGGAGTGGGTAATGTTAGTCATGATTAAAATGACTAATATTCTTTAAAAAAAATGTCAAATGAGCTCGGCGGATAAAAGTATGGTAGGTATATGGCTAAAATGAAATTTAACTACCAAAAAACAAGCCAAAAATTTAACGATTCCTTGTACAAACCTCTTAAACGGTTACGTAGTAAAACAAGAAACTCCCGTTTACTCGTTTGTCCCTTCTTCAACGTGTCACATGTTTTGTTTAGAACTAGCTTATGCCCGCGTCTTTGTCCGCGTGGACTACACAAATTTGAAACACCTAGCGGGTTTGAGCGGAAAAAGGTATTGTTGCTCTAGTGGTGTGGCAACTCTCAGGCATGTCAGCGTTGCCCGTTTCACTATTTTTGACAACATTCCGGTGACATGCCCCGCGGGATTCGAAGTGCACCACTACGGTTTAACGTGTTTCGTTTTTGAAATGTAACTTTTTGGGTTTCTTTCACAAAAAGTTTCAAAAGCCACTTGAAAATTATTATCAAGCAATTTTTTGTTTCACGAAGACTGCCTAGCAAAATATTGCTACTATTTTGTCTGTTTCTAACTAGAGCTACTTGTTCTGCTAACTAATTAATAAGATGTACTTAGATATACATATGTACAATATGTAATACATCATAATATGAGATTGATTTTAATTTTAATATATTTTGCGGTATACTAACTGTAAGTACACAAAGCTTTTATATAATACATTTTTTTAATAAAGTCAAGAATTTTTAACTAAAATATTTTGGGATGAGATTTTTTCTCTTTATTGGAGATTTTAAGGATTAGGATTTAAGAGCGCTTTCAAGGATTTAATATATTTTAACTATAGTTACTTAATTGTGCTGTAATCCGGGTTTTCAGGTTACAAAATTTATCTATCCATATAATTTTACTATTCCTAAACTTTCAACAGTAAGTTGGTACCTATTACTTAGTTTTTTTAAATACGGTACGAATAATTGTAAACTTCATACTTGTAAGACTACTTTTATTTATTTACTTCTTTACAGTAATGCTTAAACTTTATTGTGAAATGTAGCGAAGGAATTCAAATTTTAGGTATCTTATGTCTACCTGAAAACTAACGCATAACATCTAGTTCTATAAGTATCGACAAGAATCCACGCCATCGAAGCATAAACCATCTCAAATAGATGATTCTCATACTTTATCTACACAAGTGCAAATTCAAAGTTCAAACCGTGGTAATTCAATACAGCCAACAACACACAGAATCATTTTCTCCGAATCTTTGTAAATAACCGACCACCCTCCGTCGGGTATCGGTTTCAGAGACGCGCCGCCACCGACAGACTGACACGCTGACAGCTGATACTGGACCGTGACCTGTCAACTTGTAGTGATCTCTTTAAAACTTTATATAGGTCACTAGCTTATGCCCGCGCCTTCGTCCGCGTGGACATCGCCTTTCTGCGATTGCCCACAACGCGCTGTGTTAGGGTTCCGTACCTCAAAAAGAAAAACGGAACCCTTATAGGATCTCTTTGTTGTCTGTCTGTCTGTCCGTCTGTCCGTCTGCCGTGTCTGTCAAGAAAACCTATAGGGTACTTCCGGTTGACCTAGAATCATGAAATTTGGCAGGTAGGTAGGTCTTATAGCACGAGTAAAGGAAAAAATCCGAAACCTTGAATTTGTGGTTACAACACCAAAAAATGTGTTCATAAACAAATAATTAGTGTTTTCAACTTTCAAAGTAAGATTAATATACCAAGTGGGGTATCATTATGAAAGTGCTTTATCTGAGCATTCTAAAACTGATTTTTATTTATTTTTAAGCATATAGTTTTTGATTTATCGTGCAAAATGACGAATTAATACGACTATATTACGGAACGCTTAGTGTGCGAGTCTGACTCGCACTTGGCAGAGTTTTTTCGCTCAATAAGCGTTTTCGGTCTTTGAACGTAACATAGTGCATGAGATTTAGAAGATTCGTGGATGGATAGACACAGGCGGCGCAAGATAGTGGCGTAAGAACGCTGGATGCCTTTATAAGTCCTATCCATCATCAACCACCTATGTCCAGCTGTATGTCCAGCTGTGGGCATAGGTGGTTGATGATGGTGATGATCAGGAGGTAAGTAGGTACTTACTATTTTTAACCGACTTCCAAAAAAGGAGGAGGTTCTCAATTCGTCGGGATCTTTTTTTAAATGTATCTATGTTCCCCATTATTAAGTACCTTATAATTGCTCACGCCATATAAGTTATGATCTAGACACGCTATCATAATAGGCTTCATAAAAGTAAGTATCTACCTAATTTTCTAGATAATTATGCAAATACCTTACATTAAAAAGGGGCACTGAGAACCGATAGGTCCCTGTTAGTCGGACTTTAGTCTTTACGAACTTGTAAAATAAGCGTCAAGTATAATTGAAAGAGAAAATTGTACATACCTACCTGAAAACATTTGTTTACAATAACCGGTCAAGTGCGTGAAAGATCACGGGTAGGGTTCCGTAAGCATGCCAGTTGCTAAAAACCTTAGGCGGTCATCTTTAACAGTAGATTTTTCAAAAACTACCTGAAGCCCAATGATTTTAAAATATTTATTTTTATCGAGGGTGAGCTTCCCTACTCTGAAAAATCTTTTTTTTTTTCAAAATTTTAATATGCCTCTGTATAAAGGTAACAGTTTTCTTTGATAATGATAAATTCATCTTAACATCTCTTATAGATTTCTAGCTTGTGAGTAGTAGGGGATTCGCCGGTTCTGCCCCAGACCCTGGCCCCCTCCCATGCCTCGCTGCCTCAGCCCCCTCCATGCCTCGGTCAAGATCGAAACCTAAAAAAAAAAAAAAAAAAAAAAAAAAAAAAAAAAAAAAAAAAAAAAAAAAAAGGTTTTGGGGTACGCTGAATCGATTGCGCTCACTCCCGACGTCGTATCTCTAACGGTTGCAAAGTTAGCTTTTCGAAAAACTAATCCCTAGTTCGTTATCTAATTGCTTAATCACCTACTAATGACGCTCTATTGTTCGCTGGCTCGTTGCTTCATTCTATGGGTTTTAAAGGAAACGCATGAATCATAACTACTCTTTATTAGCCTTCAAATATTGATTTAAATAACTCACATAAAAATATATCATTCTCTACTGTATTTCCATTGAATAAATCTAAAAAATCTGAACTTGTATAGTAACCCGTAAACATGAAATACAAATACATTATACAATATTCTCCACAAACTGATGTGTAATCATTCTGTATCCGCCTTGTATTGAATTGCCATATTCTTGTGTTTCTTTCCAAGAACTGCTTATGATATTTTGGTGGTGCTCGTCCAAATGAATCAAAATATTGTCCAACACCATTTGTATCTATATATATGGCTATCCAATGCGATCCTGGTTTATAATCGGGGTCTAGATTGCTTATTAAATAGGCTGGTGTTTCAACATAAATCGGTAACCGGTTTGCGGCATACACATTGTCTTGCAGACTTGGGTGGATTCTTCTTAAATATGTCTTTATCCCTATTGTATTCATATTACTTCAATACTACTGATCTTATCGCTGTCGAGGATCATACATGAATGGGACGTAAGACCATGTTATTTCAGATATATTATAAATCATCATCATCATCATGATCAACCCATCGCCGGCTCACTACAGAGCACGGGTCTCCTCGTGAGAAGGGTTTTTTGGCCATAGTCTACCACGCTGGCTGAGTGTGGATTGGCAGACTTCGCACACCTTTAAGAACACTATGGAGAACTCTCAAGCATGCAGGTTCCCTCATGATGTTTTCCTTCACCATTAAAACAGTGTTATTTAATTAAGTACTTGAAACGCACAAGACTTCGAAAAGTTAGAGGTGCGTGCCTGGAATTGAACCCCGACCTCCGATTAGAAGGTGGACGTCTTAACCACTAGGCTATCACAGCATAGTCTTATTAAAAATAATGGTCCATAACTTAAATAAAAACAAAAAATATTTCTTGTATCAGTGTTTTATTACAAACCTTAATAATAATGTAGGTACAAATTATAACTTAATCTATTTACAGAAATTAGGTTTCTTAGCTGCTATAGTCCACGCTTACATTACGATTTTTATCAATTTCAATAACATTGTCAAACTCTGCATATACGATGCAGTTTATCGTTTCAGGAATAGCTGAATCAAAGCGAACTTCTAGCCTCACACTACCGTGCTTTATAAGATTCCAATGACTAGAGTGAGCTGATAAATCAGGAGTTAAATCGAATGCTAAGAGACAATAGCCTTTTGCATATTGTTCCCTAGATATTCCGTTCCCTTCATTTAAAAAATGGATTCCCGTGCCTGAGAATAACGTATGATAGGCTGAACTGAAAGTATTATCATCGAATGATGGTTGCAAAGCTTTTGAAGGTATTTGTTGGCCATCAATATATAAACTAAATGTATTCATATGATAATTTTCAAAGTTGAATGGATTTTTCGTAAGAGTTCCATTAAATGCTGCGTTGTTAACAAATCCGACAATACATCTTTTAGGAACTTGACCAAGAAAAATATTATCGAGTGTTTTACCCTGAACCCCTGAAGGAATTGTTAAAACTTTAACTTCCGCTCGAGTTATTGGATATTTTGCAGTAGTAGATGCTAAAACTTTTTGATGTGCAAGTAATACAGTCGGATTGATCCGCGCGCGTCGAACTATGAGGGTTGCATCCGTGATACACACTTTAAGTTTTAAATCATTTGAAGAAGCCATAAGACTGAAAGTTTCCCTTGAGCGAATTAATTTAACACACATCTCAACACCATTAATCAAAAATTTTTCCTGGTTGAATATATCACCATGTAAGTGTCCAATCATTTCTATTTCTTTACTTTAGGCTGCAAGACTCTGTCTTTTAGTAAAACCTGTATTTTTTTCATCTACTGAATCCATATTCCCCGCAGTATCTTCATACCAAAGACCGCAAGTCAGGTGAGATTCTTTTGCTGCTGGCGCATAGTTTAATAATGTCTCAATGTAAGCACGGTAAGCGTATGTATTGTTTGGAGGTGAAATGAGTTTTTGATTCAAGTATACATCCAGCTGACTGAAGACTGAATGTAACCAATTGTTAATTGGAGCTACAACTGCAGATGAACTAAGTTTTGATAAGTCTTGATTCACTATCTTAGCTTTTAAATGGATCAACGTATGAGACAAATCTATGTAGTCTTCGCTCGTTCCAGGTATTTGAAATTCTATCGGTCCATCATCAGCAAGGGATGAAATGGGTTTGTAATGAATCCATAATCCATTTTCTATACTTGTTTGCGTTGATGGCAAAGCAAACAAATCTAACTCTGATTTAATACACTCACATGAATGATTATGTAAAAAAGACATAATTAATTAGAAAATATATCTTTTATTTTATTTTGACTGAGCCTTGATTTTTTAATAGCTTTCACTTTAGCTGTCAGCGGTTGAATGAATGAAGATTGGCGTTTTCTTTTAGTTATATATCCTGAGCCAGACATATTAATTCTGTCTATCTTGTCATGAACTTTCCTTTTTAAGTTTGAACTAGCTTCCTTAAGACGAGTTTTGATAGAATCTTCCAAAGGTCGTGCGCTAACCATATCCGATAGAAGACCAACACCTGCATTTAATGCTTCTTTTCCTACAGCTCGAGCACCACTAGAGAGTAGTGGTAAAATAGACCTAAACAATCCTCCAAGAAAACTCCCAATACCATGACCACGTTGATATGGTACACCTTTATAAATTACTCCAATACCTGACCCAGCCTGATGTGAATAATATTGCTCGTAAGGACAAGTTATCTTTTGATAAGGATCCATTATAATTTTCTAAAGTGAAGTTTAATACACACAGTTCCAAACTGGAATGGGATTTTATTGCCTGTGCTTGACCTTATATCTATTTCAATAGTATCAAACTCCCGCCGCATAACAGGTAAATAGTGAGGTGGTGAGAAAATATGCATTTTATTTGCTCCATATACATATGTTGCCGTATCTAAAGGTACAATTCTGAGAAGAGGAGCCATTACATCCCCCACAATTTGCGGTTCTATTATATCACAATAAACAAACAATTGAGATGGCAACCCTAATTTTAAATTAGAAGGATAGCTCCCAATTTTATTTACTGCAA
Organism: Maniola jurtina; assembly: GCF_905333055.1. Lineage (NCBI taxonomy): Eukaryota > Metazoa > Arthropoda > Insecta > Lepidoptera > Nymphalidae > Maniola > Maniola jurtina. The sequence goes on from NC_060032.1 coordinate 13,060,450, forward strand.
GATTTTTGTTTGGTTCAAATCCAAGTTGTAAACATAATTTGGTTGACAACTTAAGTGTGTCAATTGAGTTATCCAAAATTGATACTGATACGTGTTTGGTTATTTCATCATAATGAAATACTATTTCTTCAAAAGTATATCTATTTAAAGTTTCTATAACATGTTGAATGCTGTCATAGTTCATGGCCGGAATCCGTCCTTTATAGTGCACTAATGAATGTGTGTCATCATCAGGCATCAAAACCCATTTAGATGTGTTAATAACATTTTCATGTTCTTGAACAGTAAATACCGTACAAGGATATTGAATTTCTACAACTCCAACAAACCATTCACCTTCTAATATAAGGGATTTTGGTAACTTCGTTGAAAACATAGTTGTTTTGTTTTCCGGGAAGTATTCCATTGAACTATTACTAAGTAAAGTCAAATAAAAGTTTTCCTTTATCATATTTGATTTAAATTAGACTCTAAAACCCAACTGTTAAATTTATCAGGATAACCTTTCCACTTCACTAACACTTCTTTTCTGTTGCCGGAGTATCGAGAACTAATGATTTTATCTATTTTATAATTTGAGGAGGGGTCATAAAATACTTTTTGTAATTCTTTTTCATAAAAAGTTCCAACTATAGGTTCGTTTTGTAAATCTTTCAATGTGTAAACTACATGTGGGGATCTATCTATTATTGAAGATATAACAAATATTTCATCACTCCAGTTAGATTCATAACCTTTTTGAAAAATGTGTTTATATTTTGAAATTCTAACATTATCACCAACATGAAATGTAGGTAGTGAATTTTGTGATGATGGTTTGTTAGTTGCTTTCCTATCATATAAATTTCTCCAAACAGTCATTATATTGTTAGAACTAACATCACAAGGACACATCTTAATACTAGAATGAAAACTATGGTTATACGAATATACCAAGTCTTGTAAAATATCTATGTATTTATATGTATTTTTGTATGTAAAATAGCGCCACATTTTAGATTTCAGAGTTCTTTGAAACCTTTCTACAATACTTGCTTTTATATCAGGATTATTTGTAGTGTAATAATTTATATTTTTGCTTTTAAAATACTTTTTAACATCTTTAGAAACAAACTCAGTTCCTTTATCCGATTGTATGTGTGTAGGAGTCGCATTAGATTCATTAAATATACTTTCAAAACATTCGATTATTGTTTTAGAGTTTTTCTTTTTCATCGACCTAGCATAAGCATATTTACTAAAGACATCAATAACACACAATATATAGTTAAAACCATCATTATATTTCGAATAAGTTCTCATATCACTAAGATCAGCCTGCCATAATTCATTGAGATTTGATAATATGTATTTGTTTCGAGAAAACTTTCTGTGAACAGGTTTATGAAGAGTATAGGTTTCTTGTGATTGTAACCATTTCTTTACATCCGTTTTACTCATTTTACCTTTCATGGTCTTTGATAATTTATCAATGCTACTAAACCCAGCTGGGTGTTTTGGATTATAATATATATTATTAATTTCTAATAAGGGGTCCATTTTTCCCAATCAATTTTCTTCCTAATTTTTTTAATATATTTATCACCACTACCTTGTGGAGTATTTAAAGTTCTTTCATCAGATGTAGAGTTCCCTTCGAGTGATTTCATCTGAAGTTGATGAATAAAATCCGACCTCTTAGAATTTCCGATGTAAGTCAATGGTACTTTGATTGCATGTAATGCCTTGGCAAACTTTTCCCAACCTATTGGATCACTTTTTTTTAGTGGTCTCAACGAATCATTAATTAGATCAACAATATTACTTCCAGGGACTTTTTCATTATTAATTATCACTGTACCATCATCATCATCCCAATAAATTGTATTTTTACTCAAAGAAATCAAGTTTAATAACAGCTCACCTTTTTTCAAATATGATTTTGGTATAAGACTTAGTATTTGAGTTGTTGAGTAACGTGGTTGACTATGTTCATTCGAATTTTTATTTTCCTTCACTTCAGCTGTTGGTGACTCGAACGATACTAAGTCTTTATTTTCCATGTTGTTATTTTTATAACTCTTAGTTTCATTTATATTGTCAGTAATGATTGGCAACTCGATAGGTTGTCGTTCTCCTTCGGTAAAATGTAGGTATCTTTGTAGAATTTGTAGATATAAAATACATTTTTTCCGATCTTCGATATTACTATTTAAAATCTTTTGCATTTCTGCATCTAATCGGGACATAGGATTTTCAGTATTGGTATGCTGCTTTAGTTTTTCTATGAAACTAGGCTCAACAAGCAACATTTTTTTAGCATTTTCCATTTTAAACTATAGATGATACTAATCCACTCAAAATAGAACCCAAAATTAAAGGTAAAAATGCTCCTCCTTTTTGAATCAATATCTTTTTTCTTAGTTTATTTTTTCCCTTGCGAACCAAAGTGCGAAGTATACTTTTAAATTTTTTTAACTTTTTCTTTCGTCTATCTTCTAGTGGAACTTTACCTTGTAATACGTTGTGAATGCACTCACAAATGCAATTTATCTCTTCTTCTTCACAGGATTTTAATAATGCTTTTTGATATTTAGGTTTAAGTGTATGCAACGCTTGTAGCAGCTCTTTATGTGTCTTTAGGCTTCGATGCATTATTTGTAAATGATAGGAATTTGATGATTCTTTAAATATTTATAATCTTTTGGTGGGATATATACGACGCAACATTCATCAGAGGGAAATATTTTTGTCTTAATTCGACACATGTCATTTGTGTCTTGTTTCAGATCAATCATCAAATATCCATGTGCTTCTTTTGTCGCATCCTTATAGGCATCCTCAATGAATTTTGAATTTTCTGGTGACACTTGTCTTGATAGGTATCGTATTTGTGTTTTATCACGAGGATTTTTAAAATAAATAATGTAACTTGAATTCAAAGATATATCTCTTTGTCCTTTTCCCTGATGAAATAAATTTTGAGTAATATAAAAAACACTTAAGTTTCTGTGATGACTACCTTTAGTGAAAATATCTACAATACGACCATCAGATTCTCTCATAAGATCATCAATTATAACAAGGTGAGCATCTTTGCCATCAAACATTGTAAGATCAGGAATTCCTTGATGATAGTTAACATTTGATAAATTATATAGTGGTTGCATTTCATCATAACACCAAGTAATTTCAGCAAAGTCTCTACTGCAAATTTCTTTCACATATTTTATGAAATTTGTAACAAAATTTGATTTTCCACAACCACTTGGACCAGCTACGATTGCAGTAAATGGATGAATAAAACACAACATTGTAACGTGTGTTACTTGAAAGGTTTAAAAAAAGACTGAGACATTTCAGTGACAGTATAACATTTTATTTTACTTAATATACATTATATACAATAGAATAATAGTTCTATGAAACAAAATAAAAATCAAAAAGAAATAAATCACATTAAACATTTTTTTTTTAAATCTATTTACAAAAATGAACTAGAGGAAAGTTGTAATAAAATACATATAAAGACGAAAGTTAAAATTAATTTCTTAAAACTATATAGTATTTACAAGTAAAAAAATAAAATAAAAGACACATCAAATTACAATAAAAATTCCTTAAAATATTTACAAGTAAAAAATAAATAAATTAAAGACACATCAAATTACATTAAAAATTCCTTACACTACATTTCTTAAAATACCTCATTATTACTAATTTTATAATGACCCCAAGCTAATGTGTCAATATCATTTTGTAAAATATACCGCTTGGTGTCATTATACGACAGACAAGTTTTATTAATGTTTTGTGTGAAAATTGCATGTTTGATGGATCGAAATCTTAGCATATTACAATACTGAATTTTTTTATCAAGTAGACACGATCTGTAATTTTCCATGGTCATATTTTTTGTGACACTTTTATTTACTCCTTTTGCTTTTGCAAAAGTTTTATGGTCCACATCCAGTGCATACATTTTTGATCTTAATCCTACGAATTCTCTTAAAATTTTCCCATTATTTTCATCTTTAAAGAATCCTAACTTTTTTTTATTTATTTTTGGATAGCCGTAAATATTATCTTGTGGATAATCGGATGTATCAAAATAATTAATTAGATCACATTTTATATCTTCATAAAAATTGTCTGTAAAAATTTGATAAATTAAACTATCTGTATCTGTATACAATAACTTAATATTCTTGTTAAATTTTTTTATCATATAATTATAATGGAATTCATACATTAAAGTTTTAGAAATGTCTAAAATACAAAAACCCAAATAAATTGGTTTGTTATAAGTTAATTTGGTTCTGCGCAACTGTATTGCCACCAAGTTATCGTTGAAAACGGCTAAGCTATGGAATTCAGGTTTAGCAATTAAGTCTTGTGCCCCTAAGACTTTACCACGATTTTCCCAATGCGTTAACATTTTAACATTGACTCTCTTTTCGATATTTTCCATAGTCTTGCCGAAAACGGAATTGTTCATTAATTTATAAAAATCTTTCTCAAAATCTGAAGTAGCCAAAGTTCGCATATTCGTATTTAAATCTATATATGTTTGTAACCAAGGACTTTGGTTAAATTTTAATATTCTATGAATTTTAGTTAACTTTATACCCATACTAAGACATTGTTTTAGATTTCTATAATGAATTTTATATTTCGTTTTATTATTAAGATTGGGTACTAACTTGATATCTTTAGAATTCCCGATACGAAGATTTTCAGGGCATAAAGGTAAGTCGGAATGCAAATCATGAAGTTCATTAGGATACTCCAAATCGACTTCAAGAATAAAGCCAATATCCGATGTGTCTGATACTTTAAAGTTTGTTTCAGTGTTTACCCATTCAAACCCACCTGTTGGAAGATACTGGGACATGGCCCAACCATAAAGATTATTAGCGTCTAGATATGTTAGATACGATTTGGGTTTTTCCTTATCATAATCTTCCATAAATTGATTATTTGCTTTTGCATAACGATTGCTACATTGAGATATGCCTCCTCTGATCCCAGTTTTAATAAAAGCTATTTTATCATAGTCGGTCAATAACTCTAGCTCAATTTGAGTATATTTAAGCATGGCATCCCAACTTAAACCTGGAGCTGTGTAATAATGAGCTGGATCTAATCCATATGTTTTGATGCAAATATCACGAAAATTTTCATATATATCCGTTAATAGCAAAACATCCGTTTGCAAATACAGATTCGAATAATCTAACATGTTTTGACAAGAAAAATGACTCCAAATATCTTTTGCATGATTATAGTCATCATCGGAAACATGGGAATTAGACAGCGAATTGTAAAATTGAGGTTGAGATGGGAGTGATGATGATTTTAAACATTCAATGGAAGTCATGTATTCATACGGATAAATACCTTTTCTTCTTAAACGACTAAAGTCATCATTATGAGGAAAGTTTCTTTTTAACGATCTAAATTGATCGTCATTGAGATTTTTTGCTAATTGATCAAGACTGCACGGCAAAAATTTGAAAGAATCTATGAATCTCAAACTTATCTGTTGGTTATTAACATTTAATATTTTTGAAAACGAAATATATCTTTCTTTATTTTGAGGTATTACTTCGATTTCACCTTCCGTAAAATTTAATGAATGAACAATGAAATGTGCGTCATAATTACTAAGATTATGTAAAATTACAGGAATATGACGGGGAGCGCGATATTTTTCCACACATGATTCATGTGCTACACCTCTTAGATTTCCAGTGTGCCAGTCAAAGTCCAGAATGGATTCTCCATTAAGTCTTGATTCGCATATGTGACAGTTATGAGAATTTGCAATAGTTATTTCATCATCTTTTGTTAGAGGGTTTGGGCGTTTTTGAAAACTATTTTTTCTGCATATTAGTTTTATGTCCTCATAGAGTCGTTCCATGAATACTTTAGTGCAATCTGGACCGCTGTATGTTTCATATTTTGAAAGGCTATCATCGTATGAACATTTAATATAATATCCGAAACTATACACTTCGTGTTTCTGAATATTCTCAGTAAAAGGTTTAGAGGGATCGTTTGAGCATGAATTTATTGGTTTTAAAAACGCTTCGAAATCAGCATATATTACAAATGGTATTCTTAACTTTTTATTAAACTTATCAAACTTTATTTTATTGTTTGATGATGGTTGTCCAAACCAATTTTTTTTAGATAGTTCACTGTTTGGTAATTCTGTAATGATATGAACGCAATCATTTTGTTGGTGGGTTTCTAATCTCTCCTGTGTAGGAAAATGTAAAAGACACCCATCACATAAATAAATGGCATGTTCTTGGTTTGAAATTTGCTTGCTAACTAGTCGTGACATGTTTTTAATATAGCAATAATGCGAGTTTGTTTGATTTGAGATTAATAATAAATTAACATGAGTACTATTTCGAGATTTTGTAAAATAGAGGGGACCTACAATACTATGATTTTTCTTTTCTTTATTATATTCTAAGCCAAAAACATTCACACTTATATTGTTTTGCTTTTCAACTTTAGGTATATCCGTTAATTTGACTGGAAATGATATACCATCAAATTTAAGTTTATCTGAATGCATGCTGTATGACGAGACTCTATCGGTTTTGTTATTAGCAGGAGGATATAAAGCAGAAAGTAATGCCCATTTGAAACACATATAATCAGCATTTTTAACATTTATCACCGCTTTTTTTGCTCTAATATCTTGAGGTAAATCAATATAAGATGTACCACGAAGCGGGTTAAATTTATTTACATTCATATGTAAGCATTTTATGTTTGTTAAACTCCAGCCACTGTCTTTTCTTTCAAAAGAACTAATTTTATTTTTAAAAGTGTCACATAATGATGACAGGAAAATATTTAGATCGTCTCCACGGAAAACTATATAGTTTGATGTTTGAAAGTCAAATGAATTTGTCAATTGTTTGGTTTGTTGTATAAAGTCTGCGTGTAAAATGAAGTTTACCTTAAAAACTGTATGTTCTTTGATCGACTCTTGAACTAGGAATAAAATATCATTTTTTATTGAGTTCAAAAATGATTCAGGGGTCTTAAAAATCGATAAATTATCATTTTTACTATTTATCATGTACGTTATTATTCTTTGTCCAAAAGCTGAATCAATTACAGAAACATTCGATAATGATGGGTGCGACTTTAAATGATTATTTTTATGTAAATTACTTTTTAAATGATTAGAAAAATACCTTTTGGTTATAAAAATATTGCAAATATCACACTTCACTTTATTACCTTCTGAATATGCAGATGGTGTAGTGGAGTTATTTTCTGAGTATTGAACAGATGAAGTTGAGGCTCCCTCATTATATTTCACTCTTTTCGCAGAGTTGTTCACTGTGGAATCATTGGACCGCTTTAAAGCTCCACCAATTTGAAGTTTCTGTTTAGTTGGGCTAGAAATAAAAAATAGAAGCATATAAAAACAATAAATAATACACATCATATAATTTTAAAAAGAATAATGCTTAAATACTTACATGATTGAATCAATTGCTTCACACATATTATACAATTCATTATCATATGCTGGATCCAGTAAATCACAATAATCCAAAGCCTCAATGAGTTCCTCATCATTAATTGAAGTGTTGAAAAATGAGCTAACACAGCTCTCAATTGTATCTTCCATTGCTAACAGTTTATAAGACCACAGAGGGAGACTTATACATTAACAGCACCAGGTGGCTTACTGACATTACTATAGGATTTACAATGTGTTTTTATACTGCTTGTATAAGTGTTACGTCGAATTAATCTCACAAATTAAATTATGGTAAGTATTTATGTGAGGTAGTTTACTAATGACAGATTAAGTTATTAATTATTAAATGAGTATTTTTTACAACCCTCTGTTTCTGCGATTTCTTTTGTAATATTATAAATTATCTCATTCGTGTTCGCAAAATTTCCATTAGCCTTTTCTGTATAATATTTGATTTTTACATTAGCATGTTTCCAGTGTTGAGACTGAGGTATTTTGGCTAGTTTTTTTAGGTCATACACCTCTAATTTAATGAGATGTGTGGCTGTCGCACCATCGTTGGAGTTCGTAGATATATATGATATACTGCCATCTTTGTTAGCTCGAGCTACTGTTGAACTAGTTTTGTTTTTATTTTTTGGGGATGACTCGAAAAAAATGTCTATATTTTCAGATTTCCTTTTCATTTTCTTTGATGGCATTTCATGATCTATGAGCAAATTTTGTGTTTCTTCTTCTACCAAATTCGCAGGAAAGTAATATTGCTTATATGTATTGTTTTCTTGACTGTTGCAAGGGGAGTACGATATATTCTGTAACAATAAAAATAAACTATCATACTGATATCATAAATATTTACATTAATTTAAAGGGAACTAAAAGAAAATAAATTACACACTCACCTCCATTGTTTATCACACGACACTTCTTAATCACACACTGCTAATAAACACTTGTATGAACACAATATAGATTTAAAGTCAAACTGTACTCTCTCAGTACTCTTCAGTAGAAACGAGGTAGTAAATGTGACAGAAATTATTTATTTTGAGCTTATATAGTAAAACCAATGCCATTATCGTTAGTGAAGAATGTATTTGCACCGATAACAACTAGTTAAACAGCATATTATCGAAAAAGGTTTTGTAATCAATATTTCAAAAAGGTGGTTAGTGATTGTAACGATTATTGAACAAAGCCAAAAGTAACGTGATAAGCTAACTACCTAGATAAAGATGTATTGTTGGAATTTTCTAATGACGCACCTACAGAATTTCAAATACCTGGAATGAATAATGACTAATCGACGCGCGCGGATCAATCCGACTGTATTACTTGCACATCAAAAAGTTTTAGCATCTACTACTGCAAAATATCCAATAACTCGAGCGGAAGTTAAAGTTTTAACAATTCCTTCAGGGGTTCAGGGTAAAACACTCGATAATATTTTTCTTGGTCAAGTTCCTAAAAGATGTATTGTCGGATTTGTTAACAACGCAGCATTTAATGGAACTCTTACGAAAAATCCATTCAACTTTGAAAATTATCATATGAATACATTTAGTTTATATATTGATGGCCAACAAATACCTTCAAAAGCTTTGCAACCATCATTCGATGATAATACTTTCAGTTCAGCCTATCATACGTTATTCTCAGGCACGGGAATCCATTTTTTAAATGAAGGGAACGGAATATCTAGGGAACAATATGCAAAAGGCTATTGTCTCTTAGCATTCGATTTAACTCCTGATTTATCAGCTCACTCTAGTCATTGGAATCTTATAAAGCACGGTAGTGTGAGGCTAGAAGTTCGCTTTGATTCAGCTATTCCTGAAACGATAAACTGCATCGTATATGCAGAGTTTGACAATGTTATTGAAATTGATAAAAATCGTAATGTAAGCGTGGACTATAGCAGCTAAGAAACCTAATTTCTGTAAATAGATTAAGTTATAATTTGTACCTACATTATTATTAAGGTTTGTAATAAAACACTGATACAAGAAATATTTTTTGTTTTTATTTAAGTTATGGACCATTATTTTTAATAAGACTATGCTGTGATAGCCTAGTGGTTAAGACGTCCACCTTCTAATCGGAGGTCGGGGTTCAATTCCAGGCACGCACCTCTAACTTTTCGAAGTCTTGTGCGTTTCAAGTACTTAATTAAATAACACTGTTTTAATGGTGTAGGAAAACATCATGAGGGAACCTGCATGCTTGAGAGTTCTCCATAGTGTTCTTAAAGGTGTGCGAAGTCTGCCAATCCACACTCAGCCAGCGTGGTAGACTATGGCCAAAAAACCCTTCTCACGAGGAGACCCGTGCTCTGTAGTGAGCCGGCGATGGGTTGATCATGATGATGATGATGATTTATAATATATCTGAAATAACATGGTCTTACGTCCCATTCATGTATGATCCTCGACAGCGATAAGATCAGTAGTATTGAAGTAATATGAATACAATAGGGATAAAGACATATTTAAGAAGAATCCACCCAAGTCTGCAAGACAATGTGTATGCCGCAAACCGGTTACCGATTTATGTTGAAACACCAGCCTATTTAATAAGCAATCTAGACCCCGATTATAAACCAGGATCGCATTGGATAGCCATATATATAGATACAAATGGTGTTGGACAATATTTTGATTCATTTGGACGAGCACCACCAAAATATCATAAGCAGTTCTTGGAAAGAAACACAAGAATATGGCAATTCAATACAAGGCGGATACAGAATGATTACACATCAGTTTGTGGAGAATATTGTATAATGTATTTGTATTTCATGTTTACGGGTTACTATACAAGTTCAGATTTTTTAGATTTATTCAATGGAAATACAGTAGAGAATGATATATTTTTATGTGAGTTATTTAAATCAATATTTGAAGGCTAATAAAGAGTAGTTATGATTCATGCGTTTCCTTTAAAACCCATAGAATGAAGCAACGAGCCAGCGAACAATAGAGCGTCATTAGTAGGTGATTAAGCAATTAGATAACGAACTAGGGATTAGTTTTTCGAAAAGCTAACTTTGCAACCGTTAGAGATACGACGTCGGGAGTGAGCGCAATCGATTCAGCGTACCCCAAAACCTTTTTTTTTTTTTTTTTTTTTTTTTTTTTTTTTTTTTTTTTTTTTTTAGGTTTCGATCTTGACCGAGGCATGGAGGGGGCTGAGGCAGCGAGGCATGGGAGGGGGCCAGGGTCTGGGGCAGAACCGGCGAATCCCCTACTACTCTTGTGCCAGCGACTTCGTCCGCGTGGACTCCACAAACAAACTCCTATTTACCACGTTAACTGAACCTGTGGTAGATGCCCTTGACGAATCAAAAGTACTTGAATTTTGAATTCTTAGGGATTGAATTTTTAAAAAACCCTTTCTTAATGGATGTCTAACGTTTTAATAGGTCTGCATGCCAAATTCCAGCCCGATCCGTGTAATAGTTTGTCAGTCAGTCAGTCAGCTTTTCCTTTTTTATATATAAAACATATAGATATTTTTTATAATGGCAATTATCTGATGCCCACAACTTGGCCCGCGTGGATTTCGGTTTTTAAAAATACCGCGGGAATTTTTTATTTTTCGAGATAAAAAATGTAGTTTGTCACTCTGCGTATTCTATATCCATGCAAAAATCACGCCGATCCGTTGCTTCGTTGCGTCGTGATTGAAGGACAAACAATTTCGCATTCACAATACGGGTAGTGATAACACACGGACAGACAGGATGAAATAGTAAAGATTTCTTGTTTTACTAAGGATAAAGGAACCCTAGAGGGGTCTCTCCGTCACTCGCTCCATACAAACGTAGTTCCAATTTCATTTGAATATTAAGCAACCAAAGTCCATGAAATTTTGCAGACATATTCTAAAAACTAATCTATGCCTGTGCTTTTCCATATTTCTGTTAAAATATTCGGTTTCAAAGTTACGTGGTCTTAAAAATTCCCATACAAATCTTTGAGCCCCTGTAATTTTTAAAACTACATATTTTTAGAAAAATCTAAAACACCACAGGCACAGATATTAGTTTCTAGAATATGTCTGCAAAATTTCATGGACTTTGGGTTCGGTAATATTCAAATGTAATTGGAACTACGATTGTATGGAGTAGATGAAGGAGAGAGCTCTGTTAAATTGCAAATTGAACAATCGAACCTCCGATACATTTTATTGACACAATTTCCAATTGATTATCATGTAAACGTATTTTATTTTCTACCTACGATAATTATGTACAATGTGTATTAAATATAAAAGTAGTTGTTTTTGTATTTATTCGGGTAGAATAAGAAATGCAGGTGTTGGTGATTATTCTAACGTTAGGGCTGGTGATGTCTATTTTGTCGCTTCCATTAGATAAGATTGGGACAAAAATAGCGATTTTAGTTTTTAAACAGTATTTGAAGAACAAATTCAATGGCCAAGGTGAGTTGATTCATTATTATATTTATTAGTGGTAGAAAGTGCAACAATTAATACAGGTTTTATCTAACTTAATCTTTTAGTCACGTATTGGAGTGGAAGACAGTGAAATTGACCTAGTTAGTACCATTATTTACATATCTTATATACACCATTGATATTAAAAAAAAATTTATATTAAAAAAAATATGTAGTCCATATTATAAAGGCAAAATAATGTTTATTAAAAATTGCTGGTTTTTCTAGGGGTTGCACTTAGGTAGCTACAAAATGGAGCAACGCATTGACATGATTTTTTGCAAGTTAAAACCTGGAAAGTGCCGTTGGCTAATTAATATCAAAGTTATTATATTTATAGTTTTTTATTACAAATCTTCCAAAATTCGCTTTTTAGGGTGCCGTACCTCAAAAGGAATAAACCGGTCAAGTGCGAGTCAGACTCGCGCACTGAGGGTTCCGTACTCGGGAATTTTTTCCAACATTTTGCACGATAGGGATATTATTAAAAGACGCGCCTTTGGAGTTGGGACCTAAACTCTACCTGATTCTATTTTTAACCCCCGACCCAAAAAGAGGGGTGTTATAAGTTTGACGTGTGTATCTGTGTATCTGTGTGTCTGTGTATCTGTGTATCTGTCTGTGGCATCGTAGCGCCTAAACGAATGAACCGATTTTAATTTACTTTTTTTTGTTTGAAAGGTGGCTTGATCGAGAGTGTTCTTAGCTATAATCCAAAAAAATTGGTTCAGCCGTTTAAAAGTTATCAGCTATTTTCTAGTTTTCTTGTAGAAAAGAAGGTTAGATAACCCTTAGGTTCATAACATTCAAGTGTCAATTGACAAATGTCAAGCTGTCAAGATGGACGTTGCCTAGATATACATAATTATTTATTTGAAAATGATTTGTCGGGGGTGTTGAAAATTTTTAATTTACACTTGTCAGACAGTGGTGTGGGCAACCTGTTGTCGCTCCGCGGCGCGCTGCCACCAGATGTCAATGTCGAGGAGCACAGCGGCTACTTCCAGGGCGACATAGTACTGGACGACGCTTACACAGATAAATTGGTCAACTCGATGCTACGTAACGCTTACATCGGCTACGACTCACGGTGGCCGAACAATACCGTGCCTTATGAGTTCAATGATAAAGATTTTGGTGAGTTACATCAGAAAAATAGGGTCCGTAGCCATGCTAGTCAACAACTAACCAATAACTGAGGATGTGGAACGGCCTTCCGGAATCAGTTTTCCCTTCCACCTATAATATGGGTACCTTCAAGTCAAGAGTGAATAGGCAACTTCTAGGCAAGCGCGCTCCATCTTAGGCTGCATCATCACTTGCTAGCAAGTCTGATTGCAGCCAAGCGCTAGTCTATATAATTAAAAAAAAAAACTTTGCAGGACATTTTTTTTCTTAGTTGGTAAATTTCTTTTCAAAAACTAAGAAACCTTATAATAATTTTAGAATACTTTACCTCTATATTATATTTAACAAAATACACTCGAGTAGGTTTTTTTTTTCAAAATTTCAATAAAGATTCAATTCTCTTTGAATAAAGCATCTCATACGACTCTAAATAATTTGATGGCTATCTGGATATACCTATATGCTTACTATTTTTGTACAGACGAAGAGCAACGAGATGCGATCCGAGATGGTATGAAGCTTATTGCCAATAATACTTGTGTCAAGTTTCGACCACGAATGCCCAAAGATAAAGTTTACGTCAACATTACGGTAAGTGTTTCACACATTGTATCCTCGTACATCCTATTCGGGAGATCGGGGTCCAATCCCGGGTACCCGTAACTTTTCGAAGTTATGCGAGTTTAAGCAATCAATATCTGCTTAGGTATTGGGGCCACTACGTCACCCTCAAGACCAACCCTGACTGCGAAATCAATGGCCGCAGCCCGCAGCTGTAGTTGGACTGCTCTTAGGAGCCGCTCGAATTACTACGAATTATACATATTTCCACAGGTCAAACACCTTATTAATCAACAAACTCTTGAACAGCCGACAACGGATAGGTATGCTGCAAATGTTCACTTAACATCAAGTGAACCGCCTGCTCGTAAATCCCTCGAGTTCACAGAAGTTTTTTACGATTTCATTTCCGCAATCAGCTGTTTTCAGGGTTATCACATTTGAGTTTCAAACAAATTTTTTAAGTCGTCATAATATTTCCTTCCACGAATATCATGCTACGAGGCTACATGTGTGCTATGACCCTTAATCAATATGTGTAATATAAAAAGCCTGAACTTTGAATGTGATTTTTAGGCCTATGATTTTTGAGAGCCCTAGCACAGACTACGGTCTATTTGGGCTGTAAATTGCAAACACCAGTCTCAGTTTTTACTCGTATCTAGTGCTTTGGTCTACAAAGTTTGGTGTAAAATGTTCACTTTCATTATGTCTTTAATTAAATTTAAAAAAAAAATGTATAATTGTATCAGAGGTTTCTAGGCAAATGCAACTGGTTGCTACGCCCACGTCGGTTTCTTCCCAGGGCTAATTAAAGGGTGGCGCGTCCTGAACTACGCCCCGTATCCTCCGGGGGAGGGGTGTTTAACAATCGGCACAATTGTGCATGAGCTGATGCATATCCTCGGCTTCCAACACATGCATTCCACATACGACCGGGACAACTACGTTCGCATTATAGAAGAAAATATCATCCCTGGTACGTGTTCTTGAGGTTACACTTCATGCGTAATACATACAAATAATCGTAAGAAATCACACTTTCAAAACACTCTTCTTCTTCCAGCCCTTATCCCATGCTACGTGGGGTCGGCACAACATGTCTTCCTCTTCCACTTTCTTCTGTCATCCATCAACTTATCATCTACCACTTTTATACGCATATCCTCTTTCACGCAATCCATCCACCATTTCTTTAGTCGTCCTCTTCTCTTTTCTCCATCCACATGCATATTTAACATTCTTCTAGTGATATGACTCTCTTCCTTCCGCATTACATGCCCATACCATGCCAGCCTATTACTCCTCATTTTTTCTACCACTGGTGCTACTTTTCAACTTCCCCTTATATATTCATTCTCGTCACACCACACATCCATCTCAACATTCGCATTTCGGTCGCATGTACTCGTCTTTCATCCTTCCAAATACTATCACACTTTATTACTTACTTATAATAAAGGCGAAAGTTTGTGTGTATTTGTTACTCCTTCACGCATAAACTACTTGACGGATTTGGCTGTTTGGAATGGAGATAGATAATATCCTGGATTAGCACAAAGGCTACTTTTTATCCCGGAAAATCAAAAAGTTCCCACGGGATTTCGAAAAACCTAAATCCACGCGGGCGAAGTCGCGGGCATCGGCTAGTAAAATATAATCGGTCCAATACAAACGTATTACGCCGATTATATTTTATTTCGTCCACGTGGATTTAGGTTTTTCAAAATCCCGTAGGAACTCTTTGATTTTCCAGGGAAAAAAGTAGTCTTTGTGTTAATCCAGGGTATAATCTATCTCCATGCCGAATTTGAGCCAAATCCGTTTCGTATTTTATGCGTGAAAGAGTGACAACATACATTCATCCATAGGTACAGCCTGTACCTGTACCGTACAGGGGCCGTTCAAATATTACGTAAGCACTATAGAGGGGTGGGGGGGGGGGGGCTTTGCTTTGCTTATTTTTGATGACATGGGGGTGGGGGATCTAGATAGTGATTACGTCAGCAGTAATTATTTACTTTTTTACACATATCGCAACCCACACATTGTCTATGCAGAAAACGAAATGCAATACGTTTTGGTACTCGCTTAAAACTGAGTAGGGGAATTACCACGCGCTATTCACTTGTCAATTTTTTTTCCGTCAATTTATTGAATGAATAAATAAATGAATATTATGTGCGTTACAGTCCTCTATTCCAAACCTATTCATTATTTCTAGACTTATAACTGCTTCTCATAAATCAATCAATTGTACTAATGTTTACGTAAGCATGGGGGGGGAGGGGTAAGACCTTTGCTTACATTTGCTGACGAGGGGGAGGGGTGGGTTAAGACCTTTGCTTACATTTGCTGACGAGGGGGAGGGGTGGGTTAAGACCTTTGCTTACATTTGCTGACGAGGGGGAGGGGTGGGTTAAGACCTTTGCTTACATTTGCTGACGAGGGGGAGGGGTGGGTTAAGACCTTTGCTTACATTTGCTGACGAGGGGGAGGGGTGGGTTAATAATTGCAAAAAATCTGCTTACGTAATACTTGATCGGCCCCACATATAAACTTTCGCGTTTATAATATTATATTAGTAAGATTTTGTTGCTCTAAATGAATTTCGATAATTAATAACTTGAACTCTGATCGTTCTCAATAACAAGTAACTCAAAGTATTTTCAAATCGCCGTTTTCAATATTTGTATTCACCGTCAAGTTTTGGTACACTTCAGTATTTCAGTATCACAATTTCATTTTTCTTGAAACTTAATTAATAATTTCAATTTATTTTCACTCGTTTAAATACATGCCTTTATTTATTTATCACTAGAGGATGCCCGCGACTTTGTTCGCGTGGATTTAGATTTTTATAGATCCCGTGGGAAGTGTTTGATTATCCGGGATAAAAAGTTGCCCGTTTCGATAACAAGGACGCAAGCTACTTCGGTACCAAATTTCATACAAATCGGTTAAGTGGATGGGTCTTTAGGAATCCCGCGGGAACTCTTTAACTTTTCGGGATAAAATGTAGGTAGCCTATGTCCGTCCCCGGGATATAAGCGAACCCTGTACCAAATTTCGTCAAAATCAGTTACACTGTTGGGCCGTGAAAAGGTAGCAGACAGACAGACAGACAGATAGACAGACAGACAGACACACTTTCGCATTTATAATATTAGTATGGAAGGATGGATAATTTATTGGTGATGTCTTACGTCACGCGTTGGTTGCAGGGACGGAATCGTTCTTCGCAATCCTCGATTCCGATCGGGTGAGCAACTTGGGGGTGGAATACGAGATCCAGAGCGTCCTCCATTACAGTCCTCTGGCGTTCTCGCGCAACGGAAACTATACTATCGAAGCTTTGGAGGTTCGTCTTTTTAACCGACTTCAAAAAGGAGGAGGTCTTCAATTCGTCGGAATCTTTTTTTATTTTTTATTTATGTTCCCCGATTACTCAAAGACGCCTGGACCGATTTGGATTTTTTTTTTGTTTGAAAAGGTATATTGTGCAGGTGGTCCCATATAAATTTGGTGAAGATCTGATGAATATCTTCGGAGATAGAGAACAGAACTCCTCAATGGATAGGAGCAAATTGCTCGCGATCAGTGTAATAAATAGCTTAGTAAACAGTAGGGTTTTAACTGGGCACAGCATATTATAGTACAGTGGGGCCACTAAAAATTGTGAAATAAAAAATTTTCAAAAGAAAAATAAAACCGACTTCAAAAACCACAAACACTAAAAAGTAAAAAATAATTTCTGTTTAGCTACACGTGTAATGTACCTAGGTATGAAGTCGGGCGAGCTTCACTCTTGGATTTCTAATTTTGTTTTAATAAGCTCGCTCGACTTCATACCTAGGTACATTACACGTGTAGCTAAACAGAAATTATTTTTTACTTTTTAGTGTTTGTGGTTTTTGAAGTCGGTTTTATTTTTCTTTTGAAAATTTTTTTTATGTTCCCCGATTACTCAAAGACGCCTGGACCGATTTGGATTTTTTCTTGTTTGAAAAGGTATATTGTGCAGGTGGTCCCATATAAATTTGGTGAAGATCTGATGAATATCTTCGGAGATGGAGAACAGAACTTCTCAATGGATAAGAGCAAATTGCTCGCGATCAGTGTAATAGCTTAGTAAACAGTAGGATTTTAACTGGGCATAGCATATTATAGTACAAACAGTGGGGCCATTAAAAATTGTGAAACAAAAAATTTTCAAAAGAAAAATAAAACCGACTTCAAAAATCACAAACACTAAAAAGCAAAAAATAATTTTTGTTTAGCTACTCGTGTAATGTTAGGTACATTACACTGATAACGATTCGCGAGCATTTTACTCATATCCGTTGGGGAATTCTGTTCTCCATCTGCGAAGGTATTCATCAGATCTTCACCAAACTAAAATGGGACCACCTCTGAAGTATCATCTACTATACAAAAACGAATTATCAAAATCGGTTCATATTTGTCGGAGTAATAGCGTAACAAACATTTAAAAAACATAAGTACCTACTTCTAAAGCCTTCTCGCAGAATTATCGTCTAAACATTGGTGATTGTCGAATAAAAATCTCTACAGTAGTTTCTAAAATTAGCGCACACAGACAGACATTCAGCAGAGGGACTTCGTTAGTGATTTCTATCCCCCTACCCGAAAAGATGAGTGTTATAAGTTTGACGTCTGTATCTGTGTATCTGTCTGTGGCATCGTAGCTCCTAAACTAATGAACCGATTTTAATTTAGTTTTTCTTGTTTGAAAGGTGGCTTGATCGAGAGTGTTCTTAGCTATAATTCAAGAAAATCGGTTCAGCCGTTTGAAAGTTATCAGCTCTTTGCTAGTTACTGTAACCTTCACTTGTCGGGGGTGTTATAAATTTTTAATTTGTACTTTAGTTTTCTATTCTCTTTCAGCCCTACGAGGGTTTAATGGGCCAGCGCGAATACGTCACTGACAGTGATTGGCTCAGGATCAACAGGCACTACGACTGTCCCGGCGCTTGGGATGAAACTGTGGATGAAACTTATGAAAAGTCCTGTGGGTGCTAATGTCTCCCACCCCATGTCTCTTCAAACATTTTATTTTGAACTCCCGACCCAAAAAGAGGGATGTTATAAGTTTGACGTGTGTACCTGTGTATCTGTCTGTTTGTGTATCTGTCTGTGGCATCGTAGCTCCTAAACGAATGAACCGATTTTAATTTAGTTTTTTTTTTTGTTTAAAAGGTGACGTGATCGAGAGTGTTCTTAGCTATTTATTATGTAATCCAAGAAAATCGGTTCAGCCGTTTGACAGTTATCAGCTCTTTCCTAGTTTCTTTATTAACCCCCGACCCAAAAAGAGGGGTGTTATAAGTTTGACGTGTGTATCTGTGTGTCTGTGTATCTGTGTATCTGTCTGTGGCATCGTAGCGCCTAAACGAATGAACCGATTTTAATTTAGTTTTTTTTGTTTGAAAGGTGGCTTGATCGAGAGTGTTCTTAGCTATAATCTAAAAAAATTGGTTCAGCCGTTTAAGAGTTATCAGCTCTTTTCTAGTTTTCTTGTAGAAAAGAAGGTTAGATAACCGTTAGGTTCATAATATTATGTCAATTGACAAATGTCAAGCTGTCAAGATGGACGTTGCCTAAATACATAATTATTTATTTGAAAATGATGTTTTGGAAAACTCAAATACTTTGGATCGTCGGGGGTGTTATAAATTTTTAATTTACGTCTTGTTAGACTGTTTATTTAATTTTTAGAAGATTTTGTGTGGGGGTTTTTTTTGATTTTTTAATGTTATTATTTATTTTTTTAAACAACTTTATTGCTTAATACTATGACAAAGAATAAAATACAGGATAGATTTACAAACAAAGGATAATTTACACAATTTACACAAGATTTACAAACAAAGGGCGACCTTATCACTAAGTATACCTATGATCTCTTCCAGGCAACCCATACTTAAGAACTTAAACATTGTAATATTTTTCAGCCAGCGAAAAATATAACTTCAACTGATTCTCTAATTAAGTTAAATATAAACGTCATTTAGCACAGTTTATTTTTAGTGCGACCCAGCTACCGTTATCTTTTTCGGTAACTGGCAAAAGGGCCGAGATAAAATATTATTTACAAAACATACAAGCTTAGTTTTTTTAAGTGGCCCCCAAGGAGCAATGCGACCTTCGTGTTGTCGGGTGAACATATTGTGACGCCTGGATTTACTTAGGGGGACCATAAGTTGTCCATTGCCCGGACAGTCTTGTTTTGTGACGACTCTACATCAGCAGTGTTATAAGAAACGGTTCAACGTTGACAACATCGATGCGGTCTGCGATGTAACATCGTAAAGATCGACCAGGCCAGCAACGGTTGTAAATTTGTAATTCTGTAATCGCTTTACAGAAGAAATTCACATCAGGTTAAATAGGGTCTTCGACTGTAGTAATCAAGTTATATAAAGTTTTGTATAGCGGTTGATTATGGTGCTAGTATTCATTATTAAAGAGAATAATCAAATTTAAATCATGATTGTTATTATAGTTAATTATTATTATTAAGATCATGCTGTACTGTAATGAAAAATTAAAATGTAGGTACCGATACAAAGGCGGTCTTATCGCTAAATATAATAGCAATCTATTACAGAAAACCTTAACGCTAGGAAGAAAACGAACAAATGGACAGTGGGAGGCGGATTATGTTAAATATAAATAAAAAACATGATTTTAATTTTAATTGAGAGCCTCAATAGCTCAACCGGTACAGGAGTGGACTGAAAACCGCAAGGTTGACGGTTCAAACCCCGCCCGTTGCACTATTGTCGTACCTAACTCCTAGCACAAGCCTGACGCTTAGTTGGAGAGGGAAGGGGAATATTAACATGGCTAATATTCTTTAAAAAAAAATATTATCCATCCAAACCACACAAAATTAAATTAATTCGTCAAAATTCACAGTCATACTATCGCTTGCTTTGAAGTGCTCGTATCATGTAGACGCCGCCTGTCGCCGTAAATCCTGTCAGGACAAATTTCCACTCTTTGAAATCTCCAGTTAAAAACGAGGCGCAGATTCAATTGAATTTATTGCTTACTACATGAATGAAATAGTACTGAACGGGACAATAAATATATCAGCTAAAAATAATTTGCAAACTCATTTTTTACAGCGCGCTTGCTATGAAGGTGTCTATTCACTATTGTCTTTTAGTTACTCTAATTATATAATATATACTTATATTTTCCTATTTCCTAGGTCCTTTTACCTAAACCTATAGTTTTTCGAAATAGATTGTTTAATTATTATTTTTTTTCTACTAGGTAGGTACCTATCAATAAAACAATAAAGTACAATAGCCAAAACTTTAATTTATTATTATCATTTATCAATGAATTCTCACTGTCCTATTCTTCAACAATAACTTCTTCAACATTTTCATTTTCGTTAACAGTTTCCCGGTCAATAAAATCTTCGTTGACCATGTTATCTTCACTAGCCGAATCTTCATTAACTTTAGAAGCCAGAGCTTGGACGTAGGCGTTATCCTCATCAGTAAAAAGTCCCTTTTTAGGCGCCGGTAAATTCATCTTTATCAAAGGTATGGTGCGATCTACTTCCTCCTTCATTCGCTGTATGTTTCTTTCGTTCCATGCTCCAGGGCAGTTGTAGTGTCTGCGGAGCCTTAACCAGTCCCAGTGGGTTGCGTGGTCCCTCTGACCCATGACGCCATTGTGACTCTGGAAGAAATGCAAAGTACGATAAAACAAGCACAAGAAACCGGCAAAGTGCGAGTCATACTCGCGCACCAAGGTTTCAGTACTCGGGTATTTTTTCCGACCTTTTTCACGATAAATCAAAAACTATTATGTACTAGCTGTGCCCGCGACTTCGTTCGCGTGGAATAGTGACTTTTCGGGCAGCATATACGTTAAAAATGTTCGCCGTGATTCTTTAAATTGACATAACTTTTTTATTTATGAACCGATTGACATAAAATAAACACTAAATCTTAAGTGAAGCTTACTACAATATATTAGTGAAAACCGTATCTAAATCGAATAAGCCGTTTCTGATATTAGCGTGCACAAACACACAGACAAACAGACAAAAAAAATGAATTACAATTTCGGGTTCGGCATCGATATAATAACAACGCCTGCTACTTTTTTTTTATATATTTCCATTGTACAGACACCACTTTTCTACAATTTTATTATATGTATAGATAAATATAAATAAAAATCTGTTTTAGAATATACAGGTAAAGCCCTTTCATATTACGATACCCCACTTGATATTGTTATCTTAACATATTGTAATTTTTTTTAATGGTTGACCATAAATTCACGGTTTTCGGATTTAATCCTTTACTTGTGCTATAAGACCTACCTACCTGCCAAATTTCATGATTCTAGGTCAACGGGAAGTACCCTATAGGTTTTCTTGACAGACACGACGGATGGACGGACGGACAGACAGACAGCCAGACAGACAGACAGACAGACACACAACAAAGTGATCTTATAAGGGTTCCGTTTTGCCTTTTGAGGTACGGAACCCTACAAATTATGAATATTCAAAGTTTTAGGGTCGCCGGCCCCCAAATTTTTGATATGTACCTATGTATTTTGAATTTTGATTTGTATTTTAGAAGGTTTTTACCCTTAATGCAGTCATGCTAGGCTGTCGGTTTTTGCTGAAAGCAAAGGCACCGTAGTGCATACTGCTGGTGTACTCGTAGGGCAGGCCCAGGAGGTCGACTTGGTTGCGAGGGAATTGCTCAAAGGCGTACCAGTAATCTGTGGAACATAAACATAGGTTTTGCTAGAGTTGTATTCGCGCACTTTTCCATAATCTGCTAAACCAGACCAATCTGTATGGTACAACATGCACTTGTATTATATCGTGGACTTCCGCAAGGTAACGCCTACTTCTATAGTCTGTACCCTCAGTATGAGATTTTACCTCTCACCAATTTTGATAGTATTCGACAGTCGAAACAAAATAACGTCAAAGTAAATTGAACCTAAATACCCTTGATTTAAAGTTAAAAATTCAATACCACTGATTTTAATTTCGCAACGTTTCCGCTTGGAGCGTTGGCTGTGAGTATGTGTACAAACTTGAGCATTAAAACTCACTTAAGGGTGTTAAGGGTCATTTCACTTTAACGCTAAAGTGTTTCGATTCTCAAATACTGTCAACGTTGGTGAGAATTAAAATCTTATTACAGCAAGCGATACACAACGCCTGCCTTTCCACTACTAAATATGCAGAAAAAGCAGTACACAAAATCCTGGAGGGTTTGTGTGGTGGTGCGTATTGCTTGCTCGGGAGGGTGGGGAGAGGGAGGTTGGGGGGGGCTATGGGTTATCGTTAGAATCCTTACATTATCCCAAGTGGCTATCATTTTTTGTGCGTTTCGCTAAAAATTAACTTACCCGGTTCAATGTTATTCCAATTGATGCGCACGAAGTTATTCCGTTCGAAGGTTTCGTGCATGTGCTGGAATCCCAGGTTGTGGAGCAGCTCGTGGATGATGACGACGTGGTTGAGACAGCCCCGGCCGGGGGTGTTGCGCGCCAGGTTATTGATGCGGTCAGGCCATACGGTGGAGTAGCCCACGTGTGCGTAACATCCAGTTCCTTGGCCCTGAATGCACAAATATTTAATTACTAGAAGCTGCCCGCAACTTCGTCCGCGTGGATTTCGGTTTTTAAAGATCCCATGGGAACTATTTGATTTTCCGGGATAAAAAGTTGCCTATGTTAATTGCAGGGACGCAAGCTACCTCAGTTCCAAATTTCATGCAAATCGGTTAAGCGGATGGGTATTTAGGAATCCCGTGGGAACTCTTTGATTTTCGATCTTTGATTTTAGGCTAGATTTGACCAATAAAAAGTAGCCTATGACCATCCCCGCGATATAAAATAACTCTGTACCAAAATCGGTTAAACTGTTGGGCCGTGAAAAGGTAGCAAACGGACAGACCGATAGACACACTTTCGCATTTATAATATT
Source organism: Maniola jurtina (assembly GCF_905333055.1). Lineage (NCBI taxonomy): Eukaryota > Metazoa > Arthropoda > Insecta > Lepidoptera > Nymphalidae > Maniola > Maniola jurtina. The sequence continues at coordinate 13,084,101 of NC_060032.1, forward strand.
AGTATGGATAAAGTAAAATTATCAAGGTTTTGCAAGTTAACGAGTCTGACAAACTTATAAAACGTATTCGGAGTCTTATTTTCGTTAAAAATTAGGCAGACTTTCATTACAATTACTTCAAGTTTGTTGGTACGGCAGTTTTTATTCTATCCATTTTCCTTAAAGAGCTTGTTGAAAAGGCTTTGCCAGTAAGGTGGTAACAGCCACGGCAGAAGCGTCCCTCTAAAAAAATTAACCATAAATTACCCCTACCCTGCCAGAAATCCGGCCGAGAGATATCCACTCCCAGCACTGCAGCTAGCTCCATAGAAAAAATAGAACCTGGGCAACATCAATACGTTCCTTACCATTGATTTGTTAACTAAAAAGTAGATACACTATCCCTCACAAATTCACCTATACAAACGCAGCTATAGATAATTATACACTGAGACACCACCGGATCACAAATTCAAATTCAAATTCAAATTCAAAATGTTTTTATTCAATTAGACTTTTACAAGTTCTTTCGAATCGTCAAAAGCATCTACCACTGGTTCGGAATGCCTTTCCTACCGAGAAGAACCAGCAAGAAACTCGGCGGTTGCTCTTTTCAATGATTTGATATACAATATTATGCATATTACAAAAACTTTAGTTAGATTAGCTGGTCGCTGTTCCTTACCCTAATCGTAACAAAGACCCGTTCATTGGTTCGTCTGCGGAACCTGACACAGGAAAAGTGCTCAATCCAACTCATAGCTGTCAAAATAGCCTGCTGTTGTGCAGCATCTAGTTAAAGGGAAAATGCAAGGTGTTAGATAATGTACATAAAACATCCCGGCAAGCTGAGATTAGGCCCAAATAGAGAAACTCGTAGCGTGATTGATATCCGTGGCAGAGAATTATGAGTGTACGGGAGCTGTGTCTGTGTGCTCGACCCTACCAAATAGGAATTCCCACCGAACTAGTGTTGTGCTCGGTAGCGCCAGCTGGGCCGACGGTTATGCGTTGAAACTTCTATATATAGTGCAATTTGATAAACGCTCTGTCGATGCGTTCAAAAAATTTGTTTTGTCATTATGATTTATCAAACACCTAGTATCTAAGCAGTACTTAGTTATACAGAGAGAGCCAGCGCGTGCCAGACCTTATTTATTTTATAAAAGCTGAAAGTTTATCTGCGTCTCTAAGACAGAGAGGAACGATCAGCGACTATGAAGTTTGGATCATGGTGGCTTTCGGAGATAACAGGTAATAATGGTGTACAAAATCTTAAGTCTAAGTTCCTATAGGAAGTCTAATTTTTTTCGGTATTAGAAATCACGTCTTGAGAGTCGTGGCAACCTCCTACCATATAAGTTTAGTCTGATTCCATTTGACACAATTGCATCACAATACACAACAATGGCATAATGGCAGGGCACAATAATTGTCTGAAAACCCGATATACGTTGGGTCCCAACTTCCAATACTGAGTGGACAGACGATTTAGGTGGCGGAAGACCTAAGCGAGTGGCCCCACAAGAGACCTACAGCCCGGCTAGCATGGGCAGTAGATAAATATTATATCCCCCGATTATATCCACTGATGTCATAGAAATCAGTGGATATAATCGGGGATATAATTTTTATCTACTGCCCATGCTAGCCGGGCAGGAGTGGACGACTACCGGTTGGTGATGATAAGGATAATGATATTGAATCAAAATATTATAGATAGGTAGGTAGGTATAGGTACGATAAAGCAAGACATCACAATAACGAGGCGGAAAAATTCCTATTCTTAGTTTGTACGTGTTGTATCTATTGCTTTTGACAACTTACTAAATTCATTAGCCCCAAATTGCCAGATCATAACGTTTCCCGGCCATTTTGTGTTAGGAACGATGAAAGCGTTTCTATTGTTGCCAGGATCAGTACTGACGCCGGCGTAGTCCGCCACCAGCCCTTCTAATTGCGAGTCATCTAGGAGTACGTCGCCTTGGTACTTTCCACTGTTTTCCCAAATACTAGCGTCAGGGTTGGATAGCATATGGGAATTAAATAAAACGCCATCATCTGGAAAAAAAGTTTATATTGGTGCTGATTTGATTCTGATAGTGTAGGTATAAGCTAATACAAAAACTTCCTTTAAAAAAATTGAAGAACTGGCAGGATTCGTACCTGGGTATCGCACCCAGAGTGCCTTTGACCGTAGGCCACTGTTCACTTAGCGTTAGTGCCGAAATTACTAATCGAGATGCAGGTTCGAATCCTGCTACTTTTGTTATTAATTTAAAAATACTATGACTTTTAGATTAGACTTGACTAGGTCTTAAAACATTCGTAGCTATCGTGTGTAGTTTATCGTTTCCGGTTTTTCTCATTCAACTTAAAAAAATATGGTTGCTTATTAGTTTTATTAAAAAAATGTATGCCGATAACTTGGACTTGAATATAGATGTCTTGGACTTATTTAGATGTCTTTTTCGTTATGAGCACTACAATAAACTTCAAAAATAACATACATACGAGTAGGCAGACTAGACTGCAGGAGTTGGTGGTTGGGGTGCTCGAATTTTGTTTTGGACCACATTAATTGACCTAAGTAATCTTATGCAATCAAATTGATGTTATTTTATTCCAGTGATGAACCTACTGTTGGTAAAATGGCTGTGATACTAGCGGTAAATAGCTATGCTACTAGCAGTAAACTAGCTATGCAGCTGCGGTAAAACAGCTATGCCATCCGCGGTAAAATAGCTATGCTACTAGCGGTAAAGTAGCTATGCCATCCGCGGTAAAATTGCTATGCTACTAGCTATACTACTAGAATAGCTCCTATCCTGTCGATACTGGTACGCACTTCTAACTTTTCAGAGTTAAATATGCTAGTTTCACTTTTAAGCAATTAAGTATCACTTGCTTTAACAGTAAAGTAAACCTGCATGGCTGAGTGTCTATAATGTTCTCAAAGATGTGTGAAGTCTGCCAATGCGTAGGTACTTGTTCGGTTGACTTGGCCTAAATCCTTCTCACTCTGAGAGGAGACCGTATTCGACGCGATGGGTTGGGATACTGACGGTGTTGAATCATCATCATTGATAATTACTTTTTTGTCGACGGCTATTCGCGTCATGCATCAAATTATTTATCACTAGCCGATGCCCGCGACTTCGCCCGCGTGGATTTATGTTTTTTGAAATCCCGTGGGAACTCTTTGATTTTCCGGGATAAAAAGTAGCCTATGTGCTAATCCAGGATACTATCTATCTCCATTCCAAATTTCAGCCAAATCCGTCTGGTAGTTTTTACGTGAAGGAGTAACAAACATACACACACACACACACACACACACACACACACACACACACACACACACACACACACACACACACACACACACACACACACACACACACACACACACACACACATACAAACTTTCGCCTTTATAATATTAGTGTGATTATCGGCATAAATTTAAATTCAAATTCAAAATATTTTTATTCAATTAGACTTTTACAAGTTCTTTTGAATAGTCAAAAGCATCTACCACTGGTTCGGAATGCCTTTCCTACCGAGAAGAACCAGCAAGAAACTCGGCGGCTGCTCATACTAGAAACACTGCCTATAAATACTTAGATACGTAGATACTTACCTACTCTGGTACGTTCCAGAGCCTCCTTAAATTTGAAGATCTCTTCCCTGGTCTTCGTCACGGGCGGACCGCAAGCAGCAAGACCGATGAAGAAGAACAGCACTCCCACACGCTTCATTTCGGATTTTTGGATAAGTTTTCCACATTTGCCTTTATATAAAACAGAATGCACGTATCAAAAATAATAATTAATCGGATTAACCCTCCATGGGGACATGAATTTCTGTTAAAATTAAAAAAAAACTAAATAAAATAAAATTGAAAAAAAAACTAAATGAGAAACTAAAGGTCAGAGTGTATTTCACAGGGAGTTTTTTTCTCATTTTAAAAATTATAAAATACAGTTAGTTTTTCTGGTAATTTTTCCTATTTAGATAAAATTTTATAAAATCAATAGCCAGATCCATTATCAAATTACTGATCATGAGTTTTCAGATTTTACGTAGAGTCAAGTCAGTCCAATTGGTGCGGCGCGCTAAAATATTTTAGCGCGCCGCACCAATTGGACTGGCTTCTGGGACTTCTGCTTACTTATTTTTAAAGCACGTCTGATGCTACTGAGTTCACTCGTATTTTCAGAATTAAAAAATATGCTCGCTACGACAAAATCTCCAAATGGCTAAACTCTTTCAGTAAATTTAAACGTCTGTTTTGGTGGCCAAGGAATAATGTTTAAATATATTTTAAAGCGTGTGCAGTTAAGGGTTAATATTTGGGTGATATGGATAATTGAGCTAATCGTAATTGATGTTGGTGAAAAGTTAAATAATAAATAATTAATGTTAGATAATAAAATATACCTATTATTTTAAATTATTATTATAAAATAGACAAATGAGATTATTATAATTAATTAAGATATTAATTTGTGGTTATCATTAGATATTAAGGTACGTTTTGAGTTTGCTGTTATGTTAGTCAATAGGTAATGAAGACATTGCAGTTTCCCTCGCGCGATTTCCAGCGCACTCCCTTGGCACTCCACACAAAGATTGAATATTTCATCACGTGTCTACAAAATTTCGTTTCATTGATTTCCAAACGAACTCGGTATTCCCCTTCCGAACCTTCCCTCTGTTCCATCAATGTAAAAAACCGGCCAAGTGCGAGTCAGACTCGCGCACTAAGGGTTCCGTACTCGGGTAATTTTTCCGACATTTTGCACGATAAATTAAAAACTATTATGCATGAAAATAAATAAATATCTGTTTAGTATATACCGGTAAAGCCCTTTCATATGATTCCCCACTTCGTATAGTTATCTTACTTTGAAAATTTAAACACATTTAAATATTTTTTTAAAGATGTATCCATAAATTCACGGTTTTCGGATCGTTTCCTTTACTTATGCTATAAGACCTACCTACCTGCCAAATTTTATGAATCTAGGTTTTTGGGAAGTACCTACCCTATAGGTTTTCTTGACAGACGCGACAGACGGACCGACATACAGACAGACAACAGAGTGATCCTATAAGGGTTCTGTTTTTCCTTTTGAGGTACGGAACCCTAAAAACCAACTTCAAATGCCACTATACATTTGCAAGTGTATAAAAAGTAGAAGATTATTATTATAGTCACAGAGTCAAAAGAGTGTGTTTTACTGTTATACCTACTGTTAGTTCAGGCACGGATTTTAATACCCAATCATCAATGTCCTCAACCCAATGTCATCTACGTGTGGGTACAGTCTTCTCTCTTCAAAAACATCGGAGGAATCGGTGTATCTGTCGCAGCGAATGGCATAAGCCGAGAGTTAGTCAACTCCCTGAGGAATATGGCTTACACCCGGCAGATGTTAAAACGACAACTCAATTAGACTATTTCACTAAACAAATCTAGTGATATCATAATATACTGAGCATCTAATAATAATCCATCCATACTAATATTATAAATGCGAAAGTGTGTCTGTCTGTCTGTCTGCTATCTACGCTTTCACGGCCCAGCCGCTGAACCGATTTTAATGGAATTTGGTACAGACTTGGAATACTTCCAGGGGAAGGACATAGGATACTTTTTATCCCGGAAAATCAAAGAGTTCCTACGGGATTTAAAAAACCGAAAACCACGCGGGCGAAGCCGCGGGCATTCTCTAGTGAGATAATATTACGCAATAGAACCTGAGGGCATATTTTGTTTTAACCTAACCTAACCAAACTTTAGATTTTGGTGCCCTTCTTCTTCCTCTGGGATTTTACGATAACATCGAATGTGGTACAGAACAAAATCTAAGTACAAAAATCTAAAGTTAGGTTAGGTTTTCTCCTGTAAAGTATACACAAACTACTGTTGACCTTGCCCTACGACTCTCCTCATTTCTGATTTGATCACGTAGAGTAACTCCAAACATACTGGTAGCTCTCTCCATCGCTCGCTGAGTGACTCTGAGCTTTCTTATGAGGCCCATAAATATGTAGTCAGCGACCATTTTTCAATTAAACTAAAAACATTTTACGATTTTTTTTATTACAATGATGTTATCATATTATATATATACTACTACCACTATTATATACCACTATTACAAATTTCATGTGGATAGCTTTAATTATAGACTATGACACACAGACAGACGGACGGAGAAAGTCATAAGGGTTCAATTTTTACCATTTTGGAACGGCGCCCTTAAAATTAAAGGAAAAGGAGATAAATCGAGGGGAAAAATATAGTCCTCTTTCAATTTTTTTATTATTTTGAAGATATGATTTACACTTCAAATGCAAAATAAGATTTCTTAATTTTTTTATTTCAATAAAATTCAAAATAAATTACATTATTTTTAATTTTATCTTTTTTGAAACGTAGTTGTTTAATTTTTTTCTTGGTTGATTACTTCATCCTGGTCGACAATCTTTACTTCGCTGTCGTTGTTATCCTGGTCAAGATCTTCTGTTTGCGACGCCTCAGCCATCATCAGGGGCAGGGTGCGGTCCACCTCTTCCTTCACCTCCTGGATCTGCCTCTCATCCCACGCCCCAGGGCAATTGTAGTGTCTGCGAAGCCTCACCCAGTCCCAGTGGGTAACGTACACCATATGACCCATGGTTCCCGGAAAATTCTGAAATGTTGGAATACATAACTACCACATAAAAGAAAGATTCTATGAGAGTTGTTGCAGTTCTTCGTACACATCTCCAGGAGGATCAATTGATGGAAGAAAAATGACCTAGAGGGCCTGCATAGTTAGACTGAGACCACACGACCACACACACCGCTGTGGATAAGTGTTGCGTGCCCACGGGCACTGCGTTGCCGCTACGGCTAAAAGTACGGCGATGCAACGCACCACCTCTCCTGTCTCTCTAGTACCAATTGCGATTGGTACTGATTTCTATGCAGGATGACGCAACGGCACCGCTCAACCGCCGCACCACCAACGCAACGCATCGGGTGGGTTCACTCTTATTAAAGTTAGTGACTGCATTGGTGTGCTCCCACAAAGGTCGTCCACCAACCAACCATCACAAAAGTAAATAGGAGGCTATGTGACCAAAAACAAAGAGGCCGATAGGATACATCTACAACAGCCTCTGTCAAGAATGCACGATTGGTAAAAGTCAGTCTTCTGAGGTAGGTACCCTACGAGTGTTAAAAATAAACGTCTATTAATTTATATGTACGAAAACCAGCCCAGCTTTTTAACTTACCCGTGTAGCGACAATAGTTGGTTGTCCGTTATTGCTAAAGGCGTGAGTGCTGTAGTGCATACAGCTCTGGTACTCGTAAGGAAGACCTAACAGGTTGACTTCATTGCGCTGGAGACGGTAGAAGTTATGGGCCGCGCCTGTAAATTTTATAAAAGTGTAAAAGGCTTTAGAAGAAGTTCAAATTCAAATTCAAATTAAAAATATTTTTATTCAATTACACTTTTACAAGTTCTTTTGAATCGTCAAAAGCAAACATAGATGTGGATATGTGAGCAAACCTGGCCACCTGAGCGATGTCATATTATTCGTGAGCTACCTACCCTACCTACGTCAATGCAACCGCACTATTCTGAGATCTAAGGCTGAAATCTATAAAGCGCACTTTGACTTTGCTCTGAATTAAGATTGAGTTAAAAGGAGACAGATTTATGTGAGAGATATAGCTCTGTCTCGTTTTAACTCTGTCTTAAGTTTAAGCAAAGGCAGAGCGCGCTCTATAGATCTCACCCTAAGAGCGACGCGGCGCGGCCAGGTAGTGAAGTACCTACTACTGGTTCGCGAATTTTTCCAAACAATAATTTCTGGATTCAATTTTTTTTTATTTCAATACTAGGGTCACCATGTATACCGTATTGTACTTACCATTCATAATGTTGTTCCAGTTGATGCGTACATAGTTGTACCTCTCGTAGGCGGACTGCATGTGGAAGAATCCGAGGTTGTGCAGCAGCTCGTGGATGATGATCATGTTGTTCATGCAGCCACGACGGGCCAAGTTACACGTGTGAGCGCCGCGGGTACTTGAGAAACCTACGTGAGCGTAACATCCAGTTTGCCTTCCCTACAAAATAATAAATTGACATAATATTATGTGAGTGAAGAGATCCAATGTAACCAGGACGCTAGCAAAAACGAAGACAGGTGATAATGTCCTGTACTTTTTAAAAGTTCACAATATTTTGCAAATAAAACATCTGACTGACGCTAGAGGTCAACGAACGTTTCGTAAATAGGCCACTGGGGGTCAATGCCATGTCGTAGGTAGGGCATCGACTCGAGTTTTGCTTGCTATACATTGCGGGTTTGAAAAATACTAAATTACTAAAACCACAAAAGAAGACAAATGTTTTTCATTCACGTGTCAGGTAACTCAAGAGTTGGCTCTTTAGCCCAATGGCTAAGCATATAGTAATGAAGCTGTGATACAATATTACTTACAGTAATTAAAACAAAGTTATGTTCATGGGGTTGTCGTCTCCGGAACCTCACGCAGGAGAAGTGCTCGATCCAACCCATAGCTCTCAATATTAGGTTCTGCTCGGCAGTATCTAAACAGGATAATTAGCTTATTGCAGACCTATTTCTATTCTCATAAGTAATATTTTCTATAAGGACGAATTTGGAAAGGGGACTCGAATCCGTGTTTCGGATTCGAGTCCCCTTTCCAAACAAAAGCTATCTAAAATTAAATAACTTTCACATTCAGACAGGAATAAGTAAAGTTCAAATCTGGTAGTGGCTTGTCCAATAACAGAAAAGGCTCCTCCTTTTCCTCGCCCCGAAATTCATGATTTCTACTCCAAAAGACAATTAATAATGAAGTTATTTTCAGATTTGCGTTTCTTGGCCTTTTCTGCCATAGTTAGCCGCCGCCATGGATGTCGCCTCATTTTACGAATAAACCATTAATTCATTCATTCATTCATTCGCCTGTACGTGAGGCATCACTGCCAGAGTATTCACATACGTGGCATATCGCATAACAAGCAACCTTCCTTGCTTCCACTGGACAAGACTCTCTCTTGAGAGTCATTCCGTCTGGTCCTTCCTATCGCATCGCAACGAGCAAAAACATTTGGTTCAAATACTGCAGCCACTTTAGCCGTGATAAGAGACTACGAATGACTCCATCCAGGGAACTATAACGGGAGAAACGACTGCTATAAAAGGTAGGTACTATAATTAACTTACTAAATTCATTATGCCCGAATTCGTAGATCAGTACATTCCCTGGCCATCTTGTATTGGGCCTGACGTATGCGGCTCTGTCAGTCGTACCAGCATAATCCGCCACTAGCGCCTCGATCTGATCGTCATCGAGGACGATATCACCTTGGTACTTGCCACTGTTCTCCCAGATATTAGCTTTCGGGCTGGCTAGGATACGAGAATCTAACCGAACTCCATCATCTGTGAAAATTCAGGCTTTTGTGATTAACTTAACAGCTACATATAATGACTGTGAGATCTAGATATTTACACGTTAATCAGTTTGATTCTAGATAAAGAAATAACAATAATCGATAGATCCTCCGCCCGTACTTGGTTTATTTTACCTATAGATCAATGACGTCAATACTTGATGGCCATATCAACCAACAAATCTAATTTATTTTATGTAGGGCAATTCGTTGCTAGTGTCTCTCATGCTACGTCTGTGGCTCTACCACTGCACCAGTTTGGTATGCATATTCTACTGAGAAGAGCCGGCAAGAAACTAAGCAGTTACTCTTTTCAAATCATAAAAAGTGACAATATGTAACAATACAGCTGCGCCATCATAATGTAGACAACTAGCTCAGCCGGTTGCTTCCTCGCAACTTATAAGGAACTAGAGGATGCCCGCGACTTCCCCAGCGTGGATTTCGGTTTTTCTAAATCCTGTAGGAACTCTTCAATTTTTCTGGATAAAAAGTAGCCTATGTCCTTCCCCGAGATGTACCCCAAGTTTTTACCAAATAGCATTAAAATCGGTTCAGCGGTTGGGCCGTGAAAAGGTAGCAGACCGACAGACAGACATATTAGTATGGATTCATTAATTCTATAACAACCTCAACTTAAAAAGAGTGTTTTACACAATGTAATTAAATTTGTGTAATGGCAAATCTAAAACTCTTTCGGGGCTATATTATTACAAAAGTAATGTTCAAATTTTCAGCTATTTTGGTCCAAGGGTTTGAGAAGTCAGTCAATGGATCAGGACTTTTCCTTTTATTATGTGGAGACTTACCAATTCTGCTCTTTTCCAAAGCCTCTCTGAATGCTTGGATTTGATCCCTGGTCTTCGATACAGGGGGCCCGCTGCTAGCAAAGCCGATAAGGCAGAGCAGTAACCCTGTCCGCAACATTTTAGCTTTTCCCAATACCTTTTAATGACTGCTTTTATACCTACCAAAATCTCATGAATAATTAGAATAGATAGAAAAATAGATACCTTGAAATGTAATCAATTAAAGATAGAGAGCTAATTGGAAAAGATTTTGGATTAAGTAGATAGTTTGAATGTTGTTGCACCAGATTATAAAATATACTTTTGCTCGTGACTTCGTGCGCGAAGATTAATGTTTTTAACCCCCGACCCAAAAAGTGGGGTCATATAAGTTTGACGTGTCTATCTGTGTATCTGTCTGTGACATCGTAGCTCCTAAACGAATGAACCGATTTTAATTTAGTTTTTTTTGTTTGAAAGGTGGCTTGATCGAGTGTTCTTAGCTATAATCGAAGAAAATCGGTTCAGCCGTTTGAAAGTTATCAGCTGTATTCTAGTTTTGTTATAGAGGTTTTTGTGTCGGGGTTTTTTAAATTTTGAGTTATTAAATTGTCGTAAACCTTAATTTTTTACTCCTGGGTTAAAACCAGATCGCACCTTGCACAGTTCTCTACTTGTACGCTAAAGTCCCCTGACAATCGGTTTAGCCGTTTCGAAAATTATTCCGACTACACAAACATACAAACAAACGGATTAGTACCTACCCCTACTTATTTTATTTACCTACCTACGCGTAATAAGCTAGGAAGTCAGTATTTCGAAATCATAAATTATAGATACTTCAATTTAATCACATCACACTAATATTATAAAGGAGAAAGTTTGTATGTGTGTGTGTGTGTGCGTGTGTGTGTATGTGTGTATATTTGTTACTTCTTCACGCAAAAACTACTGAACGGATTGGGCTGAAATTTAGAATGGAGATAGATTATACCCTGGATTAGCACATAGGCTACTTTTTATCCCGGAAAATCAAAGAGTTCCTACGGGAATTTTAAAAAACCTTCATCCACGCGAACGAGGTCGGCGGGCTAGTTTATTATATATTTACTAGCTGATGCCTCCGACTTTGTCCGCGTGGATTAAGATTTTTAGGTTTCGAAAAATCGCGTGGGAACTCTTTGATTTTCCGGAATAAATAGTAGCCTGTTTCACTTTCGAGGTCTTTAAGTATCCATGCAAAAAGTCAAGTCGATCGACGTAATATAGAAAGGACAACCACCAAACAAGGATTAGATCCTAAGGGTTCCGTGTAGGTTAAGGTACGGAACCGTAAAAAAAAAATTTATGTACCTAAGTATTTCAAAAAAAAAACAAAATCATTTATTTCAACAATTAAAAACAATTAAATTTAAATAAAATAAATAAAATTTAATTAAACTTTCTTCGTTCGTTATATTATCAAAAGTGGTAAAAAAGTTATCACTCGAATCGCTGAGTAAGTAAGTAGATTCTTTCAAACTGGTTTTTTAAAACGCTGAAATCCAAAAATTTTATTAACAGCTCTTTATCAAAAATGTATTTAAATTTTTTGTTGCTTAACTATTTCATCTTGGTTAACAACATTTATTTCGCTATCATTTTTCTCAATATCTTGGTCAACGTCTTCTGTTTGCGACGCCTCAGCCATCATCAGGGGCAGGGTGCGGTCCACCTCTTCCTTTACCTCCTGGATCTGCCTCTCATCCCACGCGCCAGGGCAGTTGTAGTGTCTGCGAAGCCTCACCCAGTCCCAGTGGGTCACGTACACCATATGGCCCATGACTCCCGGAAAACTCTGCAAAAATAAAATATGTGGCAATGTTCACCGTACAAGCCTGCAAGGTACTAAAGTAATTTAAGTATTTTGTTACTAAGTCACTTTATATTGAATTTTTTTTTTTTTTAAATATTTTTTATTGAAAATGTTGCTATAAAACTTATAGCTAGCCTTATTTAATTACTGTACAAATGTACAAATCATATACAGTAGTAATACAAATCAAAGATATAATAAACTGCTAGCTGTGCCCAGGACTTTCTCCGCGTGATTTTAATTTTTTAAAACCCCGCAGGAAACTCTTCGATTGTCCAGGATAAATAGTAGCTTGTGTCATTTTCCAGGTCTTTAACTATATCCATACGAAAAATCACACCGATCCGCTAGTTACGGCGTGATTGAAGGACAAACCAATATGGTCTATTGTCAATTAAACAAAAACTATTATCAATAAACAACGCGAAAAAGTGATGAAATACGTCGCTGTTACTACACGGTAAAATTTTTAGAAGAGTGGATTTCACCTAAGTGGGTCGATTCCGGAAAACCTGCATCGACCAATCGCAATTGTTGTAATTGGCTGACTTTATGGGATTCTTGGTACAACAATGCATTCTAGCCAATAGTGAGCGAGCATCCACATATCAGAGGTGTTTGCGATCGTCACACTATACCTTTTTGCCAAACTACCGCGGCAGCCGCGTACCATGATCTCTTGCCATCATCTCTACAGGTGCTATTATAGTCTTACCCTAGTAGCGACGATGGTAGGTTGTCCGTTAGTGCTGAATGCGTGAGTGCTGTAGTGCATGGAGCTGTGATACTCGTAAGGAAGACCCAAAAGGTTGACTTCATTGCGCTGGAGACGGTGGAAGTTATGGGCCATGCCTGTAAATTTTAGAAAAGTGTAAAGGCTTTAGAAATTGGGGTTGATATGTACACAAGTGGAGATAGCCTAGTGGTTACGATTCGGGGGTCTGATACCGGGTACATCTGACCTTTCGTTACATCACACTAATATTATAAAGGCGAAAGTTTGCATATGTGTGTGTGTGTGTGTGTGTGTGTGTGTGTGTGTGTGTGTGTGTGTGTGTGTGTGTGTGTGTGTTTGTTACTTCTTCACGCAAAAACCACATTAGCACATAGGCTACTTTTTATCCCGGAAAATCCTTTGATTTTCCGGGAACTCTTTAGTTCCCACGGGATTTCGAAAAACCTAAATCCACAATCCACGCAAACGAAGTCGCGGGCATCAGCTAGTAATATATGTATGTGCGTTTTACTCAATGCAATTAAATATCACTTGTTTTAATGGTGAAACTAAACATCGTCGTAAGGAAATCTGAGAATCATATACTTATGAGAGCCTTCATAATGTTTTCAAAGGTGTGTGACGTGTGTCAATCCGCACTTGGCACGTGCTGCACTGCTAATGGCGATTCACCTGGCCACAGCGCTCTAAGACCAGTAAAATTCACCGCGTAAACCTTATAATTACTTACCAGGAACAATGTTGTTCCAGTTGATGCGTACATAGTTGTACCTCTCGTAGGCGGACTGCATGTGGAAGAATCCGAGGTTGTGCAGCAGCTCGTGGATGATGACGATGTTGTTCAGACAGCCATGCCCGGGGGTCGCGCGGGCCAGGTTGAGGACGTGAATGTGGCCGGTGGCGTGATAGCCGACGCGAGCGTAGCATCCATCAGGCTTTCCCTGATGAAACACAAAACACACATAATATCAGATATTTTTTCTAACTTGGGAGTTGGGATTGCTGCAATCACACTTGATGATAAGACACTGGCAGACGTCAAATGTTACCTATATTCGACGCTAGGTAGGCTGTGAAACGACTAGGTTTTCTGAAATCACGTCACCAAGCCAGATTATCGATTCAGCGTCTAATCGAGAGCTTCCTAACTCTAGTGCACTACAGTTAGTAAACACAGTGAATTATGCCAACGTTGCTTGATAGAATGCGAGAGTCGAAACATAATAAAGTCGAAGTAAAATGGACCTAGAGATTCATGACTTGACATCAAAAACTCAATACCAATGATTTTAATTTCGCAGCGTTTCCGCTTGGAGGGCTGGCTGTAGATGTATAGAAAAACTTGAGTTTTAAAACAAGGTAGTTACGAAAGGAGTTTACTATAATGCGGGTTTCGACGCTCGAATACTATCAACGTTCATGAGAGATAAAATCTCATACTAAGCATGTTTTTTCTAACTATTTAGGCTTGGGATTGACTGCAGTCACACTTGATGATGAGATGATGCAGAACGAAGTCGGCATCAGCTAGTTATAGATATGGAGTAGATACTCACAGTAATCAAAACGTAGTTCTGTTCATTTGGTCGTCGTAGACGGAACCTGACGCAGGAGAAGTGCTCGACCCATCCCATCGCTCTCAAGATAGCTTGTTGTTGGGCAGCATCTGAAATGTTTTCCTCATAGTAGACAGGTTGCAGAATAAATCAAAAGAGAAGCTCAAGAGTTACACGATCTGACTGACCTATCAACGCACAGCTTAAACTATTGAACGGATCGGGCTGAAATTTTTCATGAAGATAGACGATAGATCAAGGAAGTTAGTTTGTGTGTGTAATAAATTTTCCAAAAAAATTGGTTGTCTGTAAAGTCGGTTTACTGACGATAGTTGAACGTGACAACAAAGGCCGATTGTGCTTCTTTGTCGCTCGTTCCGCGCTCTCGCTTGCACTTAGACTTACATGGAACGCCTCAGAGCGAGGTAACGCCGCATGAGTCATGTTTTTTCGTGCGTGCAGCTGGCTCTATCGAATTATAAGACGTTGTCACGTCAAAAAAAATAACTTCAGCCCTAGATATGCTCTTGTGTATCAAGTTATACATCATAATGCTAAGCTAGAACCTTCTTTTGGGTGTGCCACACATGACAACGTTTTTTCCACCGCTTCTTCTGCTTGAGATATGTTGGCTTTAATTAATTATGCTCAAGTTGAGAAAGCGCTTGGTTATAAGATATAATGTATTTTTTTTTTCTTTCTTTAAACTTACTGAATTCATTGTGCCCGAATTCGTAAACCATAACATTTCCAGGCCACCTCCTTCCGGGCACGACGTAGGCCGCCCTGCTGTTGGCGCCAGCGTAGCTCGCCACCAGAGCCTCGATCTGCTCGTCATCCAGGACTATGTCACCCTGAAACTTGCCGCTGTTCTCCCAGATATTGGCTTCCGGGTTGGCCAGGATGCGGGAATCTAGCCGAACTCCATCGTCTGCGAAAGTAAAATTTTGATATTTACCAGAACATTACGAAATAATTGCACCTTGATGTAAAAAGCCTAATAGCGAGAGAGCCTGCGAGGGCCAGATTTTCGTTATTTTATGAAAGCTGAATGTTTCTCTGCATATTGTCCATAACACCATTAGGAACGATAAGCGATTTTGGGAGATAACAGGTGAAAAGGTGTAAAATTTTTTACGTCTAAGTATAGTCTATTTTTTTTTTCTTCGGAATAAGTAGTATTAGAAATCACGTCATGCATTGCCAGACACTTATTGTCATGGCAACCTCCTGAAAGTTAGTAAATTGTTAAAGTTTGAGGGCTTGCCGACTTTTCTGAGTTTTTATATAAGTAAGCATCAGATCTTGCTCAATTCGGACATTGGTCAGCACTTGATGAATGTGTTGGGCCAATGTTTCCTGGACCCTTTGGCTCGGACGGACACTAGGAAGGTAATTAAGTAAAAACAGTGGGCCTACCAGTCCTGCTCTTTTCCAAAGCCTCCTTGAATGCTTGGATCTGATCCCTGGTCTTCGAGACTGGAGGGCTGCTCACAGCGAATCCAATAAGACAGAGCAGCACGCCTGTACGCAGCATTTTAGCGTTTCCCAATACCTAGTTACGTCCGCTTATATACCCAAATATGAAGTAGATCTATAGATCTATATACAAATAAATAAAAAGTGTCCTTCTGCAGATTGATATTTCGAAATCACTGTCGTTTATTAAGCTCCAAGCTCATAGTATATGGTTACTTCTATTTTTTAAACCTGGGTACTAACTAATTTGGATTATTCGTTGGTTTTTGCTCACCGTTTGTCTTTTGATTGCCTTCCCGGCGTCCGTGTTTCCTACCACATACCTACATACCTACGAGTAATACCATCAAAACAAGAGAATAGGCATCTTCTAGACAAGCGCACCCCAACCTAGACCTCATCGTTTCTTTTTTATGCTTGATGTGGTCGGTTGTCCCACCACGCAATAATTTATTTTGAAAGTATTGTTGTATTTGCGTAGATTAGTCTCCGTTAGATTATTTCAGGTCTTGTTAAAATGGTTCAATCTACTTTGACAGGACTTTCACAGGTAGATAAAAAGAGCAACTATGCAAGGAGTAGGAACCTAATCGGAATATTCAAAAATCGTAGTTAAATCGTGAAGGAAGTCGTGGGAAAAGCTAGTTTGTTGTATATCAAGAGAATCTACCTACACTTTGAAGTTTAATCAAATAGATAGATAGCTAATGATAAAATGGTAATTTTGATTTTTGTATTAGATATTACACTAATAAGCAGTGATTAATTGCTGTGTAATTAATGAATGATTTTTTAAAATCTAAAAAAAACCACAATCTACAGTAATCAACAGTAGATATTGAATAAAACAAAAAAATCGTGCTAAGTATTGAAAATCTATTAAAATTTTATTAGAAGCTCTTTATCAACAATCTATTGATAAGTATTGGTTGACTGCTAGAGCGGTTACGCACTCATCCGGTCTGCAAACCCGTGAAAATAAGGATATAAAAAACTCGGACCGAACTCGGATATTGCTTACGCACTAATCCGATCTCTGATCCAAATCCAAGCTATTCAGTGGGCAATGGGCATCTTTGACATAATATCTACGTCATATGTCCGATTTGAATCCGAGATATTCTCACGGATGACAGAGAGAACTCAGATGACGGAAGTCGGAGCTAGTGTGTAAGCTATCATACAATTTTAGTTCAACGACTACTTCGGAACGTATTTTCATGGATTCGGATCGGATGCAGTGCGTAATCGCTCTTAATAATTCATCTCGGTTAGTAATTTATTTCGCTGTCATCACTCGTTATTCTCGACGTCTTGGTTGAGGTCTTCTGTTTGTGGCGACTCAGCCATCATCAGGGGCAGGGTGCGGTCCACTTCTTCCTTTACCTCCTGGATCTGCCTCTCATCCCAAGCCCCAGGGCAGTTGTAGTGTCTGCGAAGCCTCACCCAGTCCAAATGTGTGACGTACTGCATATGGCCCATGGTTCCTGGGAAATTCTGAAAACGTAGGAAAGTTCCTAAAGTACACAGTGTTTAGTGGTTTTAGAGCCGTGGCTAAGCAGTACTATCCATTTCGACAATTTATATTAACCCAAGTCTTAAAAATGAAAAAAATGAATCGAAAAATTATTGTTTGGCATAGTATGGCATATTATTGTAAATTGAATACTTGAAAAGGGCAACCGCCGAGTTTCTTGCTGATTCTTCTCGGTAGGAACGCCATTCCGAATCCATTTGACGATTCAAAAGCACTTGTAAAAGTTTAATTGAATAAAAATATTTTGTTTTTTTTTTAATTTTGGAAAAATTCGCGAACCAGTTAGTAAGTATCCCGCCGCGTCGTTCGAGTGGTTCGATATTGTCTCAGAATAGCGCGGTTGGCGCGCTTGTCACGTGACCCTCAGCCGCTACTAATGTTTTTCACAGATTCGTGTTTGTGTCGAGATATTTTTTTTATCCAAAACAAAGCGAGTAAAGTGATCGAGAACATGCAGGAGAAAACTCACGTATCACGTATCATATTAATTAGGGCATAACTGGGACTCGAAGCACATTGCGTCCTACATGAGAATCCGACAGGTATTTTGCCATCATCTCTACTAATCTCTTCCTCTTCTTCTTTTCTTGCTTGGTGGCTATTAGTAGTGCCATCTATTAATCTCTGCTGGTTCTATGAACGTTATTCCCTACCTACCTACCTTTGTAGCAACGATAGTAGGTTGTCCATTCATGCTGAATGCGTGAGTGCTGTAGTGCATGGAGCTCTGGTACTCGTAAGGCAGACCCAACAGGTCGACTTGATTGCGCTGGAGATGGTAGAAGTTGTGGGCCTTGCCTGTCAATTTTATAAAAGTATAAAGACTAGAAATAGTATCAATTGAACATCCAATTCTATAGTTCATTCACTGGACTCGGGATTGGAATGGACGGCGTCGTATTGTCTAGATATTTTGTTTACCTTAACTAGGTATAATATCATCATCATCATCATCAGCCTGTGGACATCCACTGTTGGACATAGGCCTTCCCTATAGAGCGCCACCACACCCGGTCATCAGCCTTCCTCATCCAGCTGCTTCCCGCCAGCCGCTTTATATCGTCGGTCCATCGTGCTGGAGAGCGTCCCACACTACGTTTGCTTAAACGCGGTCTCCACTCAAGGACTTTCCGGCTCCAACGGCCATCGCCTCTACGACAGGCATGGCCTGCCCACTGCCACTTCAGCTTGCTAATAGTTTGGGCTATGTCAGTACTAGGTATAATATGTAGGTTTCGAACTGGTCTAGTCGTGACTAGATCATGACTTCACCAGAATAACCGATATAGCTCAATGAAAATGGTGGAAATGAGCAGTTGAGGACATACCTACTTAGTTTGAAGTACCATTAAACATGGGAGTCCTGGGACCATGGGAGATCTAGTATGGCAACCCCGCATGGAAAAGGCAAAGAAGAGTCTACACTAATTGGACGGATAGTAATTACTCGTATAGTCTGCAAGCTGGGAGCAGCTAGACACAAACGGTAAAAGACTATGTTCTATGGACATCTTTGCAAGAGACCTACTAAGTATCAACGGTGGCGGTCTTTCGTTTGAAAATGCGATGATGTACCGTAAAAAAACCCAGCGGTACCGTCCGCGTCAGGTGAGGCGTCTCAGGATCCCAGGTATCGTATGCGACTGAGACGATCCCGACGTTGAACCGACACAGGTTTAAAACCTACCAAATTCCTAGTGCGGGAGAAGATGAGCATAATGTCTCCTTCTTAAGACTCCTCAGTCTTATTGCGATGATATACCTGGTACTAACCTTGCTGAATGTTGCCCCAGTTGATGCGTACGTACTCGTATCTCTCGTAGGCGGAATGCATGTGGAAGAACCCGAGGTTGTGGAGAATCTCGTGGATGATAACGATGTTGTGCAGGCAGCCTTCCCCAGGCTCCGCGCGAGCCAGGTTGAGGGTGTGGACGTAGGCATTCTCGTGGTAGCCGACACTCGCGTAGCATCCGTCGGGCCTTCCCTGGTGAAACACAAAAAATTCAGGTATTTGTTTCTAATTGCAATTGTAATTGACAAGAAAATGCAGCCTTATTAAAACTAGCTTGACAGTATTTTTATTAAGTGGTCCAAAGTTGCAAGAACGTAAGATGGTGTAAGGTAAAGCTCGCCTTTTCTATACAAGTTGTTAGTTGGATAACTATTATCACACAGATGATTATAAAATTATTATTGTATGCAGATATCTATCAGTTGGATAACTAAGGGCCTGTTTCAACACCGCCAGATAAACTTAATCTAATGGATAAATTTGTCATTTTAGCAGATTCCCTATACAAAAACTGTCGTAATGTCTTTATTCGTCAGGTTTGTCTTGAGATTTTGAAACAGGCCCTAAGGTTTAGATCCAACATGTACCTACCAGTGGTAAAAAGAACTTCTTGACACTGTGCGGTGATTTATCGATTTATTCATCTGGCGTGACGGGGGTGTTGGTGCCTGCGCGTTATTGCTTCTTCAGTTAACCTTTGGTTTCTGAAGGAAACTACTTTATATACACCACCCAATACATACCCTTCATTGTAGGCCACGGCTTTTTTATAACTATAGATACTTACAGTAATCAAGACGTAGTTCTGTTCGTATGGTCGTCGCAAACGGAATCTGACGCAGGAGAAATGCTCGATCCATTCCATGGCTCTCAAGATAGCTCGTTCTTGTGCAGCATCTGAAAAGATAGTCCATTTTCATAACAATCGTATATTTTGTCATGTTAGTGTCACTAAATTTCTTTAAATTTAGCTGAAACCCGCGAATTCGTACGCGTGGATTTAGATTTTTATAAAATCCGTGGGAACTCTTTGGTTTTCCGGGATACAAAGTAGCCTACGTCATTCTCCAGGTCTTAAACTATGTATATTGTATACCCATGCAAAAAACACCACGATCCGTTGCTCCGTTGCGACATGATTCAAGGCAACCCAACAAACAAACACGCTTTCGTATTTACAATATGGATAGAGATTATCATTACTATTAGATATGCACCGCAATGATATATTGCACATTACATAATATGTCGAAGTTCCAAAGACACGTACGAAGCGATTCGCTTCCTCGTTTCTGATGCTCACAGCTAGAATTTGCTTCCAGATTTGGGTTTCCCTGCTAGCTATAATCACTTACAATACCTATTGTTTTAAAAGAAGAGTGGCACTTTCTAAATATAGAAGCGCTCCGCTCCACCTTAGGCTGCATTATTAACTACTTTTTGGCGTAATTGCAGCCAAGTCCAAGTGCAACAGTTAAAAAAATAGCAATTAGAAATTACTTACTAAACTCCTTATGCCCGAATTCGTAAACCATAACTTTTCCAGGCCACCTCCTGCCGGGGTCCACGTAGGCCGCCCTGCTGCTCACGCCAGCGAAGCTCGCCACCAAGCCCTCGATCTGCTCGTCATCCAGGACTATGTCGCCCTGGTACTTGCCACTGTTCTCCCAAACATTGGCTTCCGGGTTGGCCAGCATGCGGGAATCCAGTCGAAATCCATCACCTGCGAATTTTTTTATTAGATTATACCTTATACCTATTATATCTTTGACTATACCGATTCTTATAATTATTATCATCATCATCATCAACAACAACAACAACAACAACCGATCTTCCGAACCGAAAATCTTTGAGCCCCTGTAATTTTAAAACTAACATATTTTTAGAAAAATCTAAAACACCAAGGCACAGATATTAGTTTCTAGAATTTGTCTGTAAAATTTCCAAAAAAGACTTTGGTTGCTTAACATTCAAATGAAATTGGGACTACGATTGTATGGAGTAAGTGACGGAGAGAGCCCTGTTAAGGCCATAGCCCACCATGCAAGCCAAGTGTGGATTGGCAGACTTCACACACATTATGGAGAATTCTCAGGCATGCAGGTTTCCTCACGATGTTTTCCTTCACCATTAATAAAACAAATGACATTTAGTTTCTTAAAACGCACATAAATCCGAAAATTTATGAGTTGCGTGCCCAGAATCGAACCCCCGACCTCCTAGGCTATCACCGCTTGTTACATTATATTATAGTAAGTAAATAGGTAAGGTTTGTAATACAGAGAACAATATTCGCTAAGCGAACGATCTCTGTGAATAAAGATTTAACTAGGTAGAGATGTGGGGGGACTTACCTGTTCTGCTCTTTTCCAAGGCCTCTCTGAATGCTTGTATCTGACTCCTAGTCTTCGACACGGGGGGGCCGCTGATAGCAAAGCCGATAAGACAAAGAAGCACGCCTGCCTGCAACATGTTAACTATTCGCAATACCTAAGTATGCATGTCTGCTTTTATACCCAAATATGAAGTAGGTAGATCTATACAAATAAAGAAAAATTGGAGTGTCAGATTGCCATTCCATCTGACTATGAGAGTGAGGGAACAGACAATGCTAGTGCACACCTTTGTGCATTACCTACTTATAAGATTATTGTGCCTATTAAAAATATTTACCACTTACGTTATTCAAACTCATGCGTGTATCTCAATTTTTTTTTTATACGAGGTCGGGAAGTACTCGTAGGTAGGTCATTAATTCATTACCTGTAACAAACGAGCTGACATTCGTGAGCCCGAGCAGTAGGCCAGCGTTTTTAATACCCACGTGGACGAAGTCGTAGGAAAACTATAGTTTGTGATTATATTATGAAGATACAACTTTGAAAAGGTCATTTTCATTTTTGGATTATATAAAAATACTGTACTTATGTGCATACAGCAGGATTAAATGATTTGTGATATTTATGATTAGGAAATTTTTTATGTACGAGTAGGTAAGTAGCTATTATATCTAAATTAAATTTTAATTTTAAGACGCTCCATACTTCTATGTAAAATTAATGATTCTGTTTAAATAGATAATTGTTTAATATCTTCATTAATAACTACAACAGCTGCTAAAACACTGCCTAAGTATACGGTCTACACTCCCGTAGATAAAAAAAATCGTTTTTGTAGCTACTCATATTTATCGACTCATAAATCTGAGTGCGCGATTTATTTACTTACATTTCATTATGTAATCATTTGTTTATTATAATAAAACTTATCTAATAGTTATTGGTACCAAATGACGTATAAATATCTGTTTCCTCGATTTACCTACTTTATTATAATTTTTGTTATGCGTTTGTTTTCTACGATTAATTTTGATAGCGATATAAATTACATTTACATGCTAAATCGAGTGGTATTATCCAAGATCAAGCGATAACTGATAACTTTGGCAGTCCAGCCAACGATGCACTTGGGTTTTTTTTTCCTGTTATTATCTGCAATCAGTCGGGGGACTATAAGCAGATTATTTGGGCTTTTGAGATTTAAAACGGTAGAGCCATTGCTCCAACGTCCATCAGATTTCGAGCACGTCAGCTCGATTTAATTCTTTTAACTCTGGGGGCGGCTAGAAGTGAGTTGGCAAGTGGGTTTGGATGCTTGGCAAGACGAACTTTGTGGTTTTTGGAGTACTTGTTTATTTCCTCAGCAACAGTTGGCATATGAAAATACTGGTGTAATTCCTCGTTGCGTGTAAACCAGGGCGCGTCAGTTATTGTCCTTAGTATATTGTTGCACTTAGAAGGTGCATCGAAAAACAAATCACCTAATTCTTCGATTACTTGCCGGTATTTTTTCACGAATCACCGTAGAGCTTCATTTTATAAAATCAATTCAGTCAAAAACTTCTTAGGAAATCAGACTGGGAGTAAAAAATGAAAATTCCATTTTATCTCAAAATCGAATTTATTTTGCTCAATATATAAAAATATTTCAGTAGCTCTACAAAATAAAAGAATAGAATATCATTATAATACTTATTTATATAACAAAGAACGTAAAATTACAAAATATTGGACGTGATACCATTCTCTCTGTCCTTCTAATTTTTAATATAAAAATTATTCGGACCCACACAGACAAGCCTACTCTACTCCACAACATCGTACATACTTAATTATTATATCGATAAGAATAATATAATAGTTCTTACGTTGTAAGTGCGCACGTAGAAAATTAAGGCCCAGGCGCAAATTTCAATAACCGAGCCGGAGGCGAGAAATTTTGAATAGTAGATTACAGATCGCCTATCGCAAAACTAAACTGTTGCCAATGTTTTGTTGTTCTTACAAAACAAATGTTGGTAAAGGCGAAGACACATTACTGTGATGTTGTGTGTCGTGATACAAGTAAATCGATATCATATATTTTATAAGAATACGTGTGAACTATTTGTCGTGCCACTTTGACACTGACGCTCAAGACGCACTACGGTTTCTGGACCATCGCCTCAGATTGCGTTGCGACACCACAACGCAGTAATGTGTTCGCACCTTAGTAAACAAGATCACTAGCGCTGACTCTACAGCTAAGCGGAACGGACTGTTATTTTTTTTTTATTTAAAAATCCTAGAAATCAAAACCGCAAAATTTTCAATGTATAAAGTTTTTCTTTTGATAAAACATATTCAATAAAAAATTCTTTTTTTGCAATAAATGCAAAAAAGCAATAGTACCTACTAACTAAAAAGTAAAAACCTATTATTATCAGTTCATTAACTTTTAACACAAATAGATGCCACTGCATTTTCTTATTTTATTAGAATATAGGCATAAATAGATTGTGCGTTTAAAGATTATACAAAATTGAACTATAAAAGTTATGAAACTCAAAATATGAAAAATTTAAATGACACTTTTCTTAAAGACTGTTTTTTTTTTCTGTAAAAAAAAAGCTTTGAACAAAAATTTATTTTTAATAGATTCTCTTTAGGGTTCCCTATACGAAGATTGCCAACGGATGCCCTAGTGCTATTACTAAGGCTCCGCTGTCCGTCTTTTGTCCTTCGATTTCAAAATAACCGCGATGAAAATTAAAAGAAAAGTGTAATTTCTTGTACGGAACCCTTCGTGTGTGAGTCGGACTCGCACTTGGCCTATTTTTCATTAATTTTCTAGATTTAATTGCTTAATATAATCACAATAAATCAATAGCAATGGGATTAAGACAAAAAGTGGACTTGAAGATTAACCTATTCAAATTACAATTTAACGCGGAGGCAAAAATTACTGAGTAAGATTAGACTCAAAATTGCAGTCGTTTTAACTTTTTCCTTTTGTGATTAAAGGAGAACCAGGACTTCGTCTGTGTTGTTAGCTGGCGGGCGTGCTCTGCCTTTTTGGAGTGTTTTTTTTTTTGTTAAAACTGACTGGAAAGCGCTCTAAGGGGGTGCCGTGCGTATGTCGGCGAGCGCCGGCACAGACGGGGTCTATACTTGTATAGTTTCACTAACTTGTTACAAATAGCTACAAACTTGACATTGGCTAATCTTTGTAAAGCCAGACGAGAGAGAAAAAAAAACGGAGAACCACGGAAGAGCTTCCAAATTCCAGTTATATAAATGTCCACTATAATTATTATTATCAATCTGACAATATATTGCATTGCAAGAAATAACTGAAATCACAATTACAAATCTCAATAACCGTTTAAACTAAAAGTAGCATTTATGTGGCACATTTTCAAAACATTATGTTAGAACTATTACATAGGTACTTTCTTATATTATATGAGCTCAAATATTACAAACTAAAATTAGAATCAAAGTACTTGTGCCCGTATGATACAGTTATATTTATTAAAAAATATAAATATAATACTACTAACTCGTTTCTATTGTATTATTTTATATTGACGGAATATATTACAAATATCTATTGATATGATTAACATTATTGTATGAAACCCTGTCATACTTTTGTTTCATATAAAACAAAATTGCTTTTAAAGTAAAAATCTTTTTTATTACCGGCAAATAATATGTTTTTCTAATTTAAAAATATAATCTACAACAGATTTGTAATCTAAACTTAAATAAAACTACATTCTAGTACGATATTCATCTCTAAAATACTATAAAACAAAATATTTCTCTTCAAAAATTATTGCAACAAAACAATTTTTTTGCTTTAAGCAATTTTATCTTATTTTAACAATCGGCAGTGAATTACTGGTTTCAAAAGCTGACTTCTACAGCCTGAAAAAAGTGCTAACACGAAGCATAAAGTAAATATTATTATATTTAATCGGGTTTTAGTTCCAAACCGAGATTAAAATTTAAAAAAAATACTTTATGCCAAGTAGATATTGCACAAAAAAAAAAATCAAAACATAAATAATACTATACAATTACTATAATAATATAATTAAAGACGGAAAAGAAACAACAAAATAAAATATCGTCACCTTATGGTCAACGTGTCAGTATCTTTGTTTTGTTTTAATTAATAACTAAATAAACAAAGTTTCAAACTAAAATGAAAGTTTCACCTTCACATAATTACATCGCTTAAATTAAATTTTAAAAGTACATTATTAAGTAACTTAAACAAAATGGCAATGATTGCAAAAAGGGCCTCTCTAGAGCCTTAAATCACAGCTTACACAAAAAAAAATATACACGAATCTTACAAATATTACACTAACTACGATTTAGTACATTGCTATTTATTAAGTCCTATGTACGTAATGAACACGCAAATTTTGCATTACAGAATGAAATAACTATACCCTATCCGCGGAGTCAAGTTAATATAGCGCTTTCTCTACCTAATCCCATACAAAAACAGAGAGAGCGCTATGCTAACTTCATTCCGTGGATAATTCAGTATAGCTCTTTCTGTTACGTACCCATACAAATGATAGAGCCAAACAGAGAGAGCACTATATTCACTTCATTCCGCGGATAGGGTATAATAGTTAGGTGCCATCTCCAGGAACGAGAGAATCGCGGCAATTGTCTTGCCGTGTGACAAAATTCTATACAAACTCTATGGACTAATCTCCTATCGCGGCTATAGTTTGTATCTTTTGTCGCTCGGCGAGACTATTGCAGCAATTCTCTCGCCGTGGAGACGGCACCTTACCTTTTGGCAAAGCTGTGTACAATTAATATTATCCAGAATATTTCGTAGAAAAACTACAAAAATATATTTATATTTTCATAGACATCGATTACAGTCGCGTACAAATATTAGTTAAAAAAGTCTTTAACAAAGTTTTATCTAACTTTTTTATTGTTTTTTTACAAAACTTTTTTTTAAGTAAGCTGTGTATCAAAATAGATGATTGAGGACCTCATATTATTTGACTTAGCACTAACTGACCACGGTCATTTTTTAAGCATATCATACACGATCGCGAGTAAAATGACAACAATCAAATGGAAATATATTTCGAAAAAACGTAACTAAAACTACCTTGAAACGTGGACCCGCGCTTTAAATTCTTTTCATTATGTAGGTAGGTACAAAAATATTTACAGTTAAAATAGCATTTTTGAAAATTATCCTCAATTTTGGATTTAAACAACACTTTAGTTTTGGGAGAGTCAATACAATCTTTTTTAAACGCTACACCAGTATTTTTTTGAATATAAAAAGAATTACTTACTTAATATTATTCTAGCTGTTGAATATTGATGTTATAAATTTTAAAACTAAACTATGTTCGAGTAGATGGAGCAATTTTAATTCGTTGAAAAACGTTGATTTAAAACTTTTTGTATATTAATGACTCATACATTTTTATTATCATAGGTTTTTCTTGATCCCTTGGCCTTATTAAATATATTCTAATAAAAGCAAGTGGCAGTGTCAATTTTATAATTAGATTTCACCTTCAGAATGAAAATGATGAAAACGACAACGGAAAGGTACCTAACAAGATGAATGAAAAAAATAAGGTTAAATGTGTGAGTTGAATCAATTTATTTTCGAAAGTTACTAACTATCTTTATCTTGAAGTAAGTAACTCAATAAATAACACCGAAAAAAGTTTTACCAAAAAACGTAAATTTTGAGTTAGGTCACTTTGATTCTGATGGTGAAATACATTTTCTTTGCTTTTAAACATCAATACACAATTTAATATCGAATATCGACGGCTCTCTCAAGAAATTGCACACATGATTTAACTTTCTTATAAGAAAAAGAAAGAACTATCTTCGACAGATATTCCAAAAGCACAGTCAATTTAATAGATAAAAATATATTAATATTTACGCGTATGGAGTATTTGAAATGTAATTTTTGAGAGCTATGTACATAATGTATGAAATAAATGCATCATAATATTCAAATTTACAAAAATACACTCATGTTACAATCAATAAAAAGTTCGATAATTCAACCTATATGTTGGTATTATAATATTATTATTATAAAAAATTTATACATTTTAATAGTATAAATAATTCAACCTATAATCACCTATGGCTTATCGTACAACGAGGTCACAAGGCACAAGACACATTGCGGTAGAGTGGAAGCGACGTGACGCGTCATCGCATCGACGACGACGATATGGTCGCTATGCCCAAATTCTTATTAAGTGAACTGAACCCGTAATGTACGAATTTATGTGAAGCAAAACAAAAAAAGTTGTACGAATGCACGGCATCGCTTTGTTTTTGTTTCTTACGTATGTTATTTAGTAGGGAGTAGGGACGCGTTCAGTTCGCTGCAACTCTATCAAACATTTTCATTTCACTCTACTGCAATTTGCATTGACCCTTATAACACTTGTACTCGTAATTAATGCATTGAGCCTTAAAATACTTGCTAAATAAATAAATAAAACCGACTAATTGAATTATTATATTTATATTTTGCAATTTAAATATTTTTTTGTTACTTAACAAGTATCCTTTAGTAATTTTTACAGAAAAAGATTGTGCGATTTCTATAGGTTGAATGTTCGAGGACTAAAAATATACTAATATTTCGTGAGAAGCATACAAATATAATATTATCTCATGTTCATGAAAGCAGTCTTTGATTGAAGGCCGATTCACTCGGGACTTAGTTTTTAAAAGGCAATATCGTATTACACTTAGACAGTCGATTGTTTATTTATTGTTCCTTTCTCATAAGCTACTAAGTAAATTCATTTAGCGAAGGTCCAAGCATCTTTATGTTGTGGCTTATCGTTAATCTACAATATAGTCTGTGCGCTGAGTATGAGATTTTAGATCAAATCAACGTTAATAAGATTCGAACGTCGAAACACTGCGTTAAAGTAAAATGGACCTTAACCGCCTTGTATTTAAGATCACGTTCTTCCATACAGCGAGCGCTTTACGAAGAACTATGCAAAAATAAAATCAGTCATACTGAATTTTTTACTTATATCAAGAATCTTTAGATCCTATTTACTCTGACATTATTGTGGTTCGACGCTCGAATTATATTATTAGATGTAAAATCTCATATTATTAAGCACTACAGAGGCGCTCTGATGCGCTCCGATTCTTCACCATTGCGTTACAACTTGCAACATACCACAACACAGCAATGTGTTATCACCTTCATTCTCTACTTTTCCAATATAATAAACGGCGAGCATAGCATTCAAGGCAGGCAACATTTTCTAAAAATGTGAGGACTAGAGTACATACCTAATTCATTATTCAATTGAAAATTAATTGGATAAATACAGAACAACTCTGTAAGTATGCATAGATCAGTGAGCTAGCACCAACATTGCGACTATTACAATAATTATTTATTAATGTTATTGGCTGAATTTATGGTAAACCAGATATGCATTTTAGACAAAAACGTACAAGTTTTAGCAAATCACGAGTGATTGCAATCATCTAAACAGAATGCACTATAGCGGCAAAAATGCCATATCTAAATTCAGCCAATTGTAGCAATGTGACAATCACAACGTCCATGACAGTCCTGCTATACACGGTGAAATAGTGGTTTTACACCGGAATTCATAGTCAACATAGGGGCTTTTTCAGAAGACAATTCAGACATGTGTCCTACACAACGTAAGCATTGCATAGAGGTTGAATATAACACATGTCGTTTGAATCGTCCTCTAAAGAAACCCCTATCTTTCCTATGAATTCCAGTGTTAGAGCTGTGGCTAAGTGAATCGCCTTTAGCAGTACCATCGAATATACTTGTTTGTTTTGGAAAACTATGTACTTTTTGTTTGGATGAAAAATATCTTGACACACACTCGAATCTGTGAGAAACATTAGTAGCGCCACGTGACAACCACGCTGTTCTGAGACAGAGCGACGCGGTGCGGTATTACCTACTATTGGTTCGCAAATTTTTCTCGATTCAATTAGTTTAGGACTAGGGTCAATATAAATGGCGAAATGTATGTACCACTTAGCACGTTTCATTTAGCCATGGCTCTCAAACCACAAAAATTTCACAGAGTATTTCATATATTGAAACCACAAAATGCATGGACACCTTTAAAACTTTCACTGTGTATTTCATATATTGAAACCACAAAATACGTGGACACAATATTCTCCTGAAGTTCAAGTTCTACGGATCAGTGAGCAACCTTAGAGCTTCCAAAACGGTCAAGCGGCTTGACGTCAATCATGTACATTTTTGCTTGAGTCAAGCATTTTGACCGTTTACAATGTTTGCATTTGCTTGACTTGACTCAAGCACTAAGCTTGAGTCAAGCATTTACGTGCATGACGGTGATTGATGCGATTTTATAGTTTTGCTTGATGCGACGTTCGGGCAGCGTTCGAGAAATGAGAACAGTGCCGTGAGCTTGATCAAGCTACTTTACAGACCGCATCAAGCTTTTTTTTAATTTACAAGACTAGCGCTTGGCTGCAATCAGATAGGCTAACAAGTGATGATGCAGCCTAAGATGGAGCGCGCTTGCCTAGAAGCTCGTATCAAGCTGCTTGATCAAGCAAAACAAATCTACGTGCATGACGTCAAGCCGCCTGACCGGAAGCCCTTAACTGTCATTATTAAAAAGTAATGTCATTAAAGGCTTATCTATTTTACTTAGTCTCGTTCGTACTTGAGCAATGTTTCACTTGGTCAGACTGTGGACTACGGGGTCAGTGGTCGCCTCGGAGCAGCTCCATTAAGAGGTTGAAACTGGGCCCCTCCCCGTCTTTGCCCTTGTTGGCAGGATTGAGCATTTCTTTGCCGACTTGCATGAAGAACTGTGGGAAGAAATAAAAAAAAATATTTAAGAATTAGGACATTCATCTTATGACTGTTCACCTCTATCTACTTAGACAATATACTATAAAAAATGAAGAAAGGAGTTTGTGTATGTATATATGGAAGATAATCCACGGAACCACCGCAGCTACTTGGCTAGACTCCTTTTGTGTGGATTTAGACCTCATATGAACTATACGGAAATACGCAGCAAGAGTTCACCGAACTTGGCGGGCGTGTCGGGCGAGTATGTCGCTGTGTACGCTTGAAGCGCTGCAAGCGTACACGGCGACACCTTTACTTGAGACGCTTGCACTTTTCCTTCAATACTCAACCTTAATTCCTCAACGATAAGGTATATAATCACCTGGCAAGTTCGTTGCAGTTCGGGAATACGCAGCAAAAGCTCTCCGAACTTTGCAGGCGTGTCGGGCGAGTGCGCCGCCGTGTACGCTTGAAGCGCCGCAAGCGCTTTTTCTTGAGACGCACGCACTTTTTCCGCTTCACGAAGTTCTGGAGCATCTGACAAAAAAGAAAGGCAAAGATGGTAGACAGTCTAGAATTTTGGCATTATATCACACACTGACCTATGCTCACGACTTTGTCCGCGTACACTACACAAATTCCGAACTTGTTAGATCATTTTTTCAGTCAGTCACCTTTTGATTATTTAGATTTACAGCCTTTTTTCTATCCGATAAGTATTTCTATTTCCGCTTTTCATTAAATTCTACTAATCTAACAAAAAATGTTGCATTATGCATCAAACTTTTCAAAAGGAACAAATCTTCCTAACCTATAACTCTTCTATATTATAATCCCTATCTAAAGCCTAACAATGTGGAGTATAAATGTTTACCTGAAGTGAGCAGTACGATGACCTTGAGCGCAACATATTCGTATCGGTCAACCCGTAGCCTCCTCAAATGGTCCGTGAAGCTGAGCATTCGTTCTATACATGGCGTCAGACCATATCTGTAAAAAAATTAATACTTTAACTAGTGCAAGGAGGACTATTGGGGCCTTTACTTTTTCTAATATTTACTAGTGATATAGCTGTTACTAAACTCAATTTTAAAATACTCTTCATTTATGAAACTTTCAGTTCTAAGAGCTCGTTTACATAAGAGAGAAATAAGGACGAAAGATTTTATTCCAAGGAATCAGAGGAGAGTCCAGAGTCGAACTCCCAAACAGGAAGCTAAAGCATCCCGTGTATGTGCTCCCGGAACCAGACATGTCCAAAAACGAGGATCTGGTAAAAGAACTAACTTGGCACTTTGGTGCAGGGTGATGCCACGACCGCCACCAACGCGCACCTCCCCCGGCGTGCTGACCCCGCGGTAGCAGCACGACAGCACCAGCAGCTCGCACCAGCTGTTGATCAGGAGACAGATCTGGTCGTCGATCTGCAAATAAAAGACAAAATGTTTAAGAATCTGGTTAAGAAATTTTTAATTCAACAGGACTTTCAAGACATTTGTCAGAGAACTTTGCAAAAAGTCTAGATCTTGTCTTGTGAAGGAAAGCCTTGTCTTCATATGATTTATAAAAAAGGATTAGCGGTAATTGAACAGAGTTATTGTTAAATAAGTGGTATATGTTTCTTACATAAGGCAAACAGAAGTATGAATCACAAAGACAACTTTCGATAAAGCTGAATAGAATCAAATCCTAACACGCTAGAACAAGTCAGAAAAAATTACAAGTAGACCAAAAAAGACCTGAAAGATCCTCTCAAATTCTAGTAACCTGGGATAAGATTGCAGAGAATTACTTCGACCGATTTAGAAACGAAAACGGGTTGTCAAAAGCATTTTTAAGCCATCAACACCCATAAACCAGGTTCACCATCGTCCTTAAAACCATGTTCACATCACATCATCACTGTTTTCTCCTGCTCTGTTTCTTGCAAGGATTTCCACAGAACACTGTCTTGTACCGTGCGAGCGGCTCTCAACGACTCTTTTGAAAATCGAAATTGCCCGTCCAAGTGGGAAGAAACTCACCGATATGTTCTTGAAGAGCGGCAGACTCTTGCACCATTTGACGATCTTGTAGAGGCGGTGATCGGCGATGTTGCACAGGTCGGCGAGGAAGTCCGCACTAGAGTTCTGCGCGGTGATGCCACTGGCTGCCAGCAGCGGGTTGGCGGACGGGCTGCCGGTGGACTTGCTCATGCGACTGAGTTCCGACTCGTTGTATTGCCATAAATGTTCCACATCCATTATTTCCTTTAAAAAATATTTATTGAATGCACTTAACCCTTTAAGAAGAAGAAGAATACCTTTATGTCTCATCAAACTACACAACATTTTATTCGCGCTCAAAAAGGATGCACCGGATTTGACTATTTGGATAGTGAAGTGAAACACATATACTCGTAACCTGATTCAGTAGTAACTTTATACACACCGCAAATAACTACTCCTCTATAGCGGGTCAATTTAAGAACAATCTTTACTGAACGAATTCAGATATTACGACAAGCTTAAAAAGCAAGTTTTTAGTATTCAAAGGACTGGTCTTGTGGGAGGCATCGGTCAGGGCTAGCTATCGCTCATTTATCGAGTTTTCTCTCGCATAACATGCCAGGTCATGTTGGCAACCAATACAAAATTTGCTAATGTTTAAGTAAGTAGTTTGAGTTACCTGCAATAATGGGGGTATGTCAGGCGTAAGTCGGCTGTTGCTTGATTCCCCTCGACTGCTGTACGACCCAGGGCCATTTACCTGATTTATTTATTATTATTATTTTATTTATTATTTTATTTATTATTATTTACATTAAAAATATACAGAGAATTTTTGTTACAGTCAGAATGATAGATAAAATGATAGATAAGATTTTAAACATATTGTGGGCTATTTTGATGACTGAGCAACTTGAATGATGAGCGTTTGCTTCTTGGAAACTTACGCAAGTGAGGCTGGATGCGTGCCGGAGCGTGGTCGGCGCGTGCGCAGAGAGTAAGGAGCCCGTAGAGGCGGCGCCCGAGAGCGTGTATGAACACTGATACGTTGAGCGACCTCCGCGAGTCCTGTCTTCTCTTATTGCTGCAAAAGTGATAATACTTTTTAGGTTTTTTAATAACCTAGATTGAACAAAATGATCTTATAGTGTCATCAGTGAATGCACTTAGATCTTTCTCACAGTTTTTCATTTATCTCAGTTTAAAGCTGATTGCAAATCGAAGAACCAAAAGATGCTAAAGCATTTTTTTTTTTGAGAAGGCCAGCTTTTAGATATATCGTACGCATGGATTTAGATTTTTTAGTCCCGTAGGAACTCTTTATGTCTCAAAAGTAGCCTATGTCAGTCTCCAGGTCTTCAACTATATCCATGTAAAAAGCCAGGTCAATCCGTTGCTCTGTTGCAGCGTGATTGAAAGACAAACCAACAAACACAATTTCGCATTTATGGTAGTAATTATTAGGTAATAACATGCTATCCTTGCTCGGTATATTACTTTATAGATTGTTAATCATTGTTAGGCCTACCTTCAAGTTTCATCCCACATCCCAGACACTTGTCAAATCGGCAAGCGGGGCACTTTTTCCTAGTGGCCACGGTAACTGGACAGTTGCCGCCTCGAAGACACATGTAGTTCTTGCGATTCTGCACCGTTCGCTTGAAGAAACCTTTACACGACTCGCATGAGAAGATGCCGTAGTGGAAACCGCTTATCTTGTCACCGCAGATTGGGCACGGACTGTGAACAATAGAAAATTACGATACGTTTCACAAAAAGTACTACAAAATTTAGTAAAGGAAGCCGCAATTTTTTTTTTTTTTGAGGAATTTCATGTTATTCATGACTGAAATTCCTCTTTCCCCTCCAACTAAGCGTAAAGCGTTTGCTAGGAGGCGCCGCTGGCTGGGTTGCGCGAACGTATTTGGCCCAGCCACCAAGTGATGCGTGGAACACCATGGGGATTTAGTCGGTAAAAGTCCAACATAACCTTCCTATATGCATGTGGAAGGAAAAAAGAGGAGAGGTGACAAAAGAAAACGTGGATGGATTGCGTGAAAGAGGATATGCGTATAAAAGGGGTGGATGACAGAAGGGAGTGGAACAAGAAGACATGTTATGTCGACCGCGCGTAGCGTGAGATAAGGTCAGGAATAAGAAGAATGGGTATTAGAATATGTCGCCTACCTGTTGATGAGCTGCTGCCTGCTGATACCCTGGTGATGATGGAGTCGATCGTCAGTCGTGTCAGTGTCGTCATCGTGCGCGGGCGACGCCGGGAACACGGCTGCCTCTCGGTATACCACGTGCGGATGCCGGCTCTGGAATATCATAAAGTTTTTTTTTAAATTCCATTACAAGTTAGCCCTTGATCCCTTGGTGGTAAGTAATGATGTCGTTTAAGATGAAAGCGGGCTATCTTGGAAAAGGTATGGCAGTTTTATTGAACCCAAACCGCTAACAAATTCAATGCGGCGTCGCACAGAAACGTTGAATCGCTTGGCGGCACGATTTATATCAAAAACAATGGCTACTTTTTAATTTCTAGTTCAGCTCTTGACTACAATCAAACCTGCTGCCAAGTGATGATGCAATACCTTAGGTTTAGTGGCTTGCCTAGAAGATGTCTATTCACTCTTAATTTGAATTATATTATTATCTCGTGAAACAGACAGAAGTGAAGAGAAAAATAAAGCCTATCCTAGCAATTTCAAGTGGAAATAAGAAAGCAAATAAATGGCTTTGTTGATGCTTCCCGTTTGTCAAAAATACCAGCGATTGTTATACCTGGTATAGTTGGTGCCAGTTTACAATAAAGATCTGATCAGATCGACTGTTGTACACGTTGGGAATATGATATAGGAATGTACCTGCACTGGGGAATGTGTGGGCGAGAACTCGGAGCTGTAGGAGTAACACGACGAGTGGGAGGCGTCGCTGTTGTTGCGCGACAGAGACGGCGTGTAGTGCCGCGACGGACGCGGGCTGGCCGACGGACTGCTGTACACACTGCAAATATGGGGCTATTAATAATACACATGAAAAGGAGAATGTGTGGACGAGAACTAGAAATATGTGGTCAAGAACTCGGAAACAAGAACAATCTTTATAAGAAACAGGCACATATTACGCAAACGACCGCGCAAATAAATTATACTATGTACCTATGCGTGTACATAGAATGTACGGCGGAGTCAGTGCTAGCGCTGGACTGCACTCGCGGAAGCCGCCCCAACAATGGAGACCCGTGCAGGCCCAGCAACTTGTCCATGCCCACTGATGGCTCACATTTCAACTCTGCAAAGAAGATAATACTTTAGTGAAGGTGAAGGGATGGAAAAGAAAGCGGGGTTTAATCTAAAATCTTCTAAACGTAACGTTTTCAACTCGACTCCAAGACGTAGTCAAGAAAAATTCAATTTACTAGCCCAAAAAAGGGCTTGTTAGAGAAAATGGTCAATCAGCCAATTAGAGATAGAGAGAAGAGTACTTCCAGATAATTGCTGCAGTTTCATTCTTGTTGGTTAAGTAAAAGGTTATAATATCTCCTACAGACTGAAGAGAGCTAAGTTGGCACTTCTTTTGGGAGAAGACGTCGTTTCGTCTCCATAAGAGTCCAAAAGAGAGGAAGAGTTTCTTTCTTAACTGTCAAGTTCTGAACTCAGGGGTGTGTGCTACAGAAGACTCGAACTGATTGGAATTAATACATTATCAACGCAGAGGGGGGCAGGCGAGAAAGAGATTGAGAATGCGAGGAGAAGGAGTCTTACCTGATAGCATCTCTTTCTTGATGGTCAAGTTCTGAACTTCTGGATTGTGTGGTAGAGGCGTCTCGTACTGGTCGGAGAGAGCAGATTTGGCACTACTTGTGGGAGAAGATGGCCGCCTGGCTAGAGTAAGCGACGCGTTGTCTGTTAACACTGATATCT
The DNA here is from genome assembly GCF_905333055.1 of Maniola jurtina. Lineage (NCBI taxonomy): Eukaryota > Metazoa > Arthropoda > Insecta > Lepidoptera > Nymphalidae > Maniola > Maniola jurtina. The sequence goes on from NC_060032.1 coordinate 13,120,445, forward strand.
GTAAAAAAAACTTCTTTAAAGTATATGGACGTATGACCAGAAACCGCATCATGTATCATGTCTCAGCTTTGTTTTAATCTTTTAAACTTATTCACTTAATCTAATTTAAGATGATGTTACCACAAAAGTTGTGCAATGTACGCAAATAACTGAACCAGTAAAGGATATCGAACCAAAAGCGCCATCAGCCATCCCTTATGTCGCGCCTCACTTCGTGCCACTAATTAGATTGAAAAATCATCTACTGCGCAGGTTAAAGAATACGACTTACCCTGTTCATACTAAGACTCCGTTGATGCGACTGCAGAGGCACTGTGTACTTGAGGTCTAGAACGCGCTGGTCGTCCAAGCTCTGGAAGGCTTCCGTTTTGAGGGGTTCAGTCTTGATGGTCACATTGCGGAGCGTGTCTATGGAGTCGCGCGACGATTGCAGGTCGAGGGAGCTGCTGTTTTCATCTAAAACAGATAGTACATAGTTTCATTAAGCGACATTGTTATTACTGAGGCCTCATTCAGACGTAATGCCCCAGCGTGAGGCAGCCTAATGAACTTTTTTATTTATAGGTACTTATATTCATTAAACTTATACAATATACAGGGCATTTTTTATAACGTTCAGTGCCACAAAAACCACAGTCGGTTTTACCGGACACTGCGTTAACTTATGATATCTGAGACCTTAGTGCAAGATTTTACATTTCTCCAACTTTAACAGAACTTGACAGTCAAAATACTTTAGCGTTAAAGCAAAATGGACCTTGATAGCCTTGTATTAAAGCTCCAGTTCGTCAATTTTACAACCAGCGCTCCAAGCGGAAACTTTGCTAGACTAAAATCAGTGGTACTGAATATTTGATCCCACCAAAAACATTTCATGTAAAAAGGTAGCCAAGACTCACAAGTTCATAATGTTTTCACTGTTAAAAAGTTATGAGATCTCTAGTAGAGCCAAGCCCCTAGCTGAGCTTAGATTTGTGCTGGCCATGGGAGCTATCCCAAGTCCAAAGTATATAGCTTTTAAATGTTCTTGACTATATGACATTTATAACAATAAATAACAAATCACTCTACTTACAAGCTCTGATTCTACAAACCCTACATCTTGGTAAAAAAGGACGGCTTGGCCGTTTAATATTCGTAAAACTAATACATGACATAACATATTTTAAGGCCATAAGGAATAGTTTGTTCGACAATTACTAATTTGTATTGTACTTCGTGATGGTCGCAGAAGCTATTCCGGGCTTAAATGTTATTTCAGATAAAAAATCCACGAACTGTAAACGGCCAAGCCGTACTTTTTTACCAAGATATAGGGTTTGTAGAATCAGAGCTTGTTAGTAGAGTGATTTGTTATTTATTGTTATAAATGTCATATAGTCAAGAACATTTAAAAGCTATATACTTTGGACTTGGGATAGCTCCCATGGCCAGCACAAATCTAAGCTCAGCTAGGGGCTTGGCTCTACTAGAGATCTCATAACTTTTTAACAGTGAAAACATTATGAACTTGTGAGTCTTGGCTACCTTTTTACATGAAATGTTTTTGGTGGGATTTCATTTCTTTTTGGCAGGTGCCCTAGATTTTTTTTGGATCTATTTCTTGTAGGTACATCATTTACATGGCCCACTCTCTATCGTTACCTCTTTTTTTAAAAGCTTTTATTCAACTTGCAATGTACTCGTATGTAAATATGTTTGTTCGGGTGGAATCTTGCAACTCAATTTTGAAGCAGATATACCAAACTTCAGTCTTTTAGGACTTCAGGAAACACAGATACTTGGTACGTTTGATAAATCTGCCACGGACATCTTATCTTGAAAACTTTAGTATTCGAGTAACAGATTTTACAGATATGCATCTCATATACGAGGGGATGAAGGGGGACCCGATTTCTTAATTTATCTGTTGTTCATAATTCTTGAAATTCCTGCTTAATGCCAAATTTCAGTCTTCTAGGACTTCAGAAAGTACCCTAGAATTTGTGACTAGAAGTTTTGACTGTCAATAAATCTGAAACTATAAAAGTTAGACAATTGATAGTCAATGCGTTTAATAAATCTGCCGAAGACATCTTATCCTGAAAATATATCAGCATTCTAGCGACAGAATTTACAGATTTGCTTCCCCCATAAGAGGCGTAGAGGGGGGGAAATTTCCAATTTCTTAATTTTCCTGTAGTTTGTATGCAATTTCTAGTCTACATACCAAATTTCAGTCTTCTAGCACTTCGGGAAGTACCCTAGAATTACAGACTAGAAATTTTGACTGTCAATAAATCTGAAACTATAAAAGCTAGACAATTGATACTCAGTGCGTTTAATAAATCTGCCAAAGACATCTTATCCTGAAAATATCAGCATTCTAGCGACAGAATTTACAGATTTGCTTTTCTCATAAGAGGCGTAGAGGGGGGGCAATTTCCGATTTCTTAATTTTCCTGTAGTTTGTATGCAATTTCTAGTCTACATACCAAATTTCAGTCTTCTAGCACTTCGGGAAGTACCCTAGAATTACAGACTAGAAGTTTTGACTGTCAATAAATCTGAAACTATAAAAGCTAGACAATTGATACTCAGTGCGTTTAATAAATCTGCCAAGGACATCTTATCCTGAAAATATCAGCGTTCTAGCGACAGAATTTACAGATTTGCTTTTCCCATAAGAGGCGTAGAGGGGGGGCAATTTCCAATTTCTTAATTTTCCTGTAGTTTGTATGCAATTTCTAGTCTACATACCAAATTTCAGTCTTCTAGGACTTCGGGAAGTACCTTAGAGGTTTTGAGTAGAGGTTTTGATGATCATCAGTGAGGGACGAAATCGGCGTATTTTAGGTATCAATAAATCTGTAACTATAAAAGCTAGATATTTGATACTTGGTATATTTGGTAAATTTGCTGAGGACACCTTATATTGAAAATTTCAGCTTTCTAACGTCATCCAGACCGAAGTTATGACGGGTCGAAAATACGGCGAAACACTTCGAGAAAAAGGTACGTAGCGCCCCGGCCGCCGTTTGGCTCGTCTTGGCGGGGGCACTGCCGTGCCCCCTGATTTCAGACAACAATCTTTAGGTCCAAACACAATTGTATTCTTTCACTCTCATAGTACGGCAATTCAATACGACCAAAGAGAGATTAGAAGCAGGACCGACAGCACTCCGGGGTGTAATACCGCCAACTTTCAAACTTAGTACTAGGTACCGACTAGAGAGAATTTCTTGTCAGAAAACCCCAATATAACTTTTGCCTCACACGGGATACGAACACGGGACAAAATAACCTGCAGCTGAGTAAGCTTATAGTATGAGTATAATACTTGGAATTGTATGACATTCAAAACAAACAAGTAACAAGAAGCCACTGTATCTTTAAAGGCCGTTGAAGGTCGAACCACGACGGTTAAATTAAATTTAACATATTGCATTGGTATTGTATGTGGTTTTTAGTTCTATGAATAATTAATTGCTCATCAATTTGCGCGTAATTTTATTTCCTTCCTTATAATATACCTACCTATAAATAATTGTCGGTTTTGTTCTAATTTAACTAAATAACACTAGAAACTTCAAGGTTAATATAAAAATCATCTTACCGTTATTAACACTTATGTCTATGGCCATTCTGGAGTCGGACAGCTCTCCTTTACATTACTTGGAGATACCACCACCTGACTTGACCTGACGTAATACCAATTTCATCTTACCATTCTTAACCCAGCCCGGCTAGCATGGGCAGTGGATAAAAATTATATCCCCCGATTATATCCACTGATGTCATAGTAATCAGTGGATATAATCGGGGATATAAATTTTATCTACTGCCCATGCTAGCCGGGCTGGTGTCTGATAATTTTGGAGTCGGACAACTCTCGTTTCCAGGACATGGGGCGTTCTTGTTCCGCCACCTGGTGGCCCGGCCCGCTGAAAGAGCGCTTCGTTTCGTTCCACACGTTATATAACAAGCATTATCTTACCATTGTTAACACTAGTGTCTATGACCATTTCGGAGTCGGACAGCTCTCCTTCTTCGGACATGGGGCGTTCTTGTTCCGCCACCTGGTGGCCCGACCCGCTGAAAGAGCGCTTCGTTTCGTTCCACACGTTATATATAACATATGTTATATATATAACGTATGTTATATATAACAAGCATTATCTTACCATTGTTAACACTAGTGTCTATGACCATTTCGGAGTCGGACAGCTCTCCTTCCCAGGACATGGGGCGTTCCTGCTCCGCCGCCTGGTCGCACTGCCCACTGGACGAGCGCTTCTTTTTGTTGCGCATGTTTACCTAATACAAACATAAACATGTCCTATAAATCTAAATATATAAAAGGAAAAGGTGACTGACTGACTGATCTATTAACGGACAGCTCAAACTAAGTACTAAGCGGATTTGGCATGCAGATAGTTATTATAATGTTCCACTAAGAAAGGATTTTTGAAAATTCAACGTCGTAAAACAGATGTTTTAAATTTTGTGTAGTCCTCGCTGATGAAGTTGTGAGCAATTAAACCAGTCATTTCATGAATGAATAAATAATCAAAAAAAAATTATGAAAAAATATACCAAATAACCACGATTACGTTCCGAAAAAAGAGCAAATCAATTTTATTTACAAAAGTTTGTAGATATACAGCTACAAAAATAAACACCATCAAATGATCATTCTTGGGCATTATAGTGATCATAATTTTAGCGCTTATTAAAATTAATAGCCGATAGTAAATTTTGCTTCAGGCGCTCGCCAGCAAAGTCAAAGATAAGTGCTTAAAACTAAAGCTACGAAGGTTTGAGAAGAAGTCCACAACAAATCCTCCGGGCAGTCTTTTTAGTTACACCATTTCACAAAATCATTTAAAAGTTAAATTAGCTATCAAAGCTGGATGCAAGTTGCATGCAAGATACCTACGTGCATATTGGAATGGCTCAAGGAAATAATTCAAATGTATGGAAATGTGACTTGACAATAATTCAAAGGTGATAATTATTAAGTTGGTAGGTACCTCGTATTGGTGCTGTGTAAAATCGATTTTGGAGATTTCGGCATCTGTGGAGTCTTCATCGTGTGGCTCGGAAGACACGCTGATGCGTACACCACTCGAGCTGTACGAGAAACGGCCTGAAAATATAACATACAAATAAGTGCGTTTTCAGGGTTCCGAAGGGTAAAAACGGAGCCCTATTAAGATCACTCTGCTGTCTGTCTGTCCACGTCTCATAGGTCTCTAGCTCGCAGACAAAATAAGTTATTTGGTATTTGATGTAGAATGTTGACCCAAAACCAAATATTCAATTGGAAATTCAATTGAATTATTTTTCAGGGGGGCCCACTACATGAAAAAACCAGAAAAAAAAATTTTCTTACCCTAGCTTGTGGGGATCATTGTTTAGAGCTTATTGGGTAAAGTAGGTACTATAAGAATATATAATTTTTATTTTTTTGATCTTAAAAAATAAGGAAATGGGGGGGCCATCAAAGTTGTCAGTTGTAGACCATTTTCGCGATGTGGATGTTTTAAAGAACGTTCAACGCATTTTAGCTGTTTTTTCACTCAATGAGCGTTTTCGTTTACTAAATTCAAACATAGATATGAAAATGAATACCTAATGTTTATCTGAGTTAAACTTACCATTGCTCGTCTCTGGACCCGACATGCTGATGGTTGTGACGGAGACATGCCCCCCCTCGACTTTGACGGGCTCCCCCTCGCTCGACATCATAGCCACGCAAATCACAGCGTGACCATCAAACTATCGATAGTTCTATTTCACCTCACTACACTTAAAGCACCGAACATCTAGTAGGTAGTCTATACAAAAAAATCTCAAAAAATATTTGATTTTTTTCTCATATTTAAATTTTTTTGCTATTTAATCATCTTGCGTCGCTGGTCGTTTTTAAGGCATCTGAGGGGATTACTCTCGACCGATGCAGTATAGGATGAACGCATAGTTTTGGTCCTTCGAAGTCGAATAGTTGTGCTCGGTTTAGAGTGGAGTGCGAGTGTCCAAATATGCACGATGAAACCAGCATCTTGTTAATCTGTAACAAAGAAAAAGATACGGTTAAAGCCAAAAAACGTGCTTTTTTCAAGATTTTTTGGATCGGGTTTTTTTTTATATGTGCCGTGATGGATGTGATAGTAACGCGTACTCCGTGGCTGAAGCTATATAAAATCCTGTGACTGATAGACGGACGGACTGACAGGCAGACAGAGGAGGCTTATGCATAATAATATAAGGTCGCGTTTGAAACTTTTGGGTACCGAACCCTAAAAATTCGCTTGATTAATAAGTTCAAAAAGTATTTTTAAGAGGAGTTCCAACTCCGTTGGGACGAATGATCTTACCGATTTAGATTTTAGATAGATACAATTTGATATTTTCAGAATCTAATAAGTAGGTAAGGTACACACCTACTAGATTCTGAAAATATCGAGACCATTCATTCGATATCGAACATCTCTACCTTATCGTATTTTTGTCGTATGCGTCATAGTGAAGTTTTCATGATGTCATAAGACACTTGGGCCGATAACTTGGACTTGGACAAAGCCAACGATACCTAAAATTTTATCAAAACTAATGAATAGATTAACGAATAAACCGATAACACACACACTGATAAACACTATACCCACCCGTAGAAGGATGAAAAGAAGTAGAAAGTTAGTTTAAATATTAAAATAATTAACTAAACCAAAATGTCATTTCCCGACAAGTTTTACAAAGGTTCATATTGAATACAAGATTAAAATCTGTCGCGTTTTAAAACTGTTTATACGTACGACATGCGTAGGGCCGTCGGACTGCGGCCTTGCCGACGCACCTAGTGTTGCGCATCGATGACATCGCTTGATGATATCGATAAAACGTCGGCTCTTCAACTTTGCCAATGCGTTGGCCAGTTCAATCGCTCTAACTCGCGCTCACTTTAGTTTGACAGGTCAATAGTGACTTATTATTTGTACTCATATTATTCATGAAAGTCGTTCAGTATGAGTATTTGTCGAGTATTTGTATATTATATATTTCTTATACAATTAAATTCAAGTTCATTATGCTAACCAAAATCCAGCACATAAGTAAAATAAGATACATGTTACAAAATAAATAAATGATTTGTTAATTTTAATATTATTAAGTTCTTTATGAAAGTTATTAATATAAGTTGTAATCTCAGAGAAACAAATTGGGCGCCGCAACGGTATGTTTCTATCAATCTGTTGGTTTGTCCTTCGATTACGCCACAACGGAACAACGGATCAACGTGATTATTTGCATGCATATGGTTAAAGACTTGGACAGGGACACAGGCTACTTTTATCCTCGAAAATTTAAGTATTCCCGCGTAAATGTTAGACCTCAAAATAAGAGCGGATGAACTCGTAGACATCATCTATTGGAATAAAGATTGCACTCTACGCTTATAAGCTTGGCAATTGCATGTGCCAATATGATGTCCAACGCATTGGTGCAAATGGAAAGCCGATAATATAATGGACCTTCGGTGTCATTGGCATTGTGTTTACAACGTTCAGGGCGAGGCTCCGGCGATAACGTGGCGTAAAGTATATTTATTAATCGAATTTGAAATTGAAATCGAGCGATAACATTGTGTGTCCTTTCCCATACATACTTATAACAATAAAATCGTTTGTAAAACAATGCTTGTCGCGTAGTAGTATAATACCTACCAGATTAATTAATTTTTAAACGAAAAAAAAATTAATAACGGAAATTATATTCATATGTAAGGTGTGGGGTTTTAGCAAGCAATTATAGCAAGGCATGTTAATTTTTTTTGTGACGCGTATGAAATTCGAGTCTCCGACCAAGTGTAAACGAAGGATACTCATCGTGCAAACTGTCTTCTAGTTCAAACTAGCCTTATTCTATAGCGCGCTAACTATCCAGCTTACTACCAAGCTAAAAGACAACGGCAACGCGACGCCTGAATTTTGGGTAAAAATTATTCAGGTGCCTGAATACGGACTAGCGATAATAATTTCTGCAATAGGATCCTTTACTTATACAACTAAAATGAAATTCAAATTGTTAAATTTATAACACCTAAAAATAAACAAAAGAACGTCACCAACAAATAATATCTACTTTTTTTAATAATAAGAAAATATTACAATAAAACTTACAGCTAGCCTTATCTAATTACTATACAAATCATGCCCGCGTGGAATGGTGCCAAGAATACTGGCTGCATTTCCACGCTGGACAGCCAGGCTGATCCGTTGCGCAAAAAATGAGCCAGCTCTTCTGTCACCCGATGAGGCTATTAAACGCGGTGAAATGTCTCGTAAAAATTTTTTTGCACCAAGAATTTTATAATGACGATGTATCATCAGCGTTTTGACACCATTCCAATATCACATTGAACACAAATTTAGTAGAGCACTGTGATAATTTCATCGATAACCATCCCATCCCTATTTAAGGTGGTGGGGATGGAACGGCCTTCGCCAAGCCGGTTGTAGGAGCAGGGCGATCGCGAGCATTTCGCCTTTCGCGCGAACTGGTCTGCCGAGTCACAGGCCATAGCACCGTTCCCAATACCTTATGCCTACCAGGTACTAAGCAGCCTACACGAAGTACCTAATAGATTATCGAGATGGAAGGTTCCTTTTAAATAAAAACCTGTCAAGTGCGAGTCAGACTCACGCACTGAGGGTTCTGTACTCGGGTATTTTTCCAACCTTTTTCACGATAAATCAACAACTATAATGCATAAAAATAAATAAAAATCTGTGTTAGAATGTTCAGATAAAGCCCTTTTTGCATCATGTTAGTACGGTAAAACCTTTCCTGATTCCATGGGTAAACTGAACTTTTGGCATGATAGTTGACGGGGTGGCGCTCCAAAATCGATGTAGTTGACACATAGAGCAAACATGGCGAGTCCTTTCTCAAATTTTACGCATTATACCTTCATTTTAGACACTGCTTACACGGAATACCTACCTACTAATTATTATTAGTTTATTTAAATATAGATAAGGTAGGTAGGTATGTAGTTATTTTCATAAAACGTCAATAAATCGGATCGGTTAGATTGAAAGAACATAATACGATAGCTAGATATCAAAGAGTGAAGACCGTCTGGCGAACCAATTAACGACCAATAGACCGAGTCTTGATCCCAGACGTTACTCGGTTATCGTTATCAGACAGCCGCAGTTGCCCTGGCAACTCGGTAATTGCCAATTGCACAATGCACTGCTTACATTATGCAGGAGGCAAAGAAACTGTTAGGAAACAATTGTTATACAGCTAAGCTTTCTCATTAGGTAAATTATGTTACGTGAATGATGTGATGTGATGAAAAATATTGGAGTGACACGAACGGTATGGATTAAACTAAAATCATAACTGTAAATCAATCAATCAAACAGACTGTTTGCGTCCACTGGTGAAGATAGGCCTTCCCAAAAGCGCCACCACACACGATCCTCCGCCTTCCTCATCCATCCACTTCCCGCTAGCTTCTTAAGGTCGTCAGTCCAGTTAAGGTTGGAGGTCTTCCCACACTGCGCTTGCTGATACGCGGTCTCCACTCCAGAACACGTCTGCCCCAGCGGCCATCAGTTCTGCGGAAGACATGGCCTGCCCACTGCCACTTGAGCTGGCTAATTCGTTGAGCATTGTCAGTCTCTCTGGTTCTCCTACGGATTTCCTCGTTATGGATTTCGTCCCTCAGATAAATCCTGCTCCATAGCTCGCTGAGCCACTTTGAACTTGTGGACAAGACCAACTGTCAGTGTCCACGTTTCAGCGCCATACCTTCGTCATCTCGGTCTTCAGGCTTTCGGACATCGACGAATTTTTGAATAACTATAAATGTGTTTCTAATTTTAAAAAAAATATCCTTATTACGGTAAGAAGGCCGATATTGATTAACAATATTTAGAAAAGTAACTAAAGCGTTTTCTTTGATATTATATATTTAAAGGAAGAGTTTGTCTCTACCTCATTTCTTAAGAGGATACTTGTCAACGATCCCCCGTCGATTTCCTACGTATGATATTATTGTTCTTATCTCTATCTGCCCTGGTTCGTGCATTCTCGGTTCCTAGATCGGTACATTTGTGATAACCAATTCAAATTGCTGTGATTGGCTGAACTTACCATGTTCTTGCTGCGACAGTGAGTTTGAGCCACTAGCGGAACAATGTTAGCCGGTCAGAAATGATTGCAATTAGTCAACCTGTTTGACGTCCGTGTTCTGTTTTCGATTACAAAAAAGCAAAAATTGTTGTTGCGATCATCAATTTTAGCAAATAGTGAAAGAGAGTCGGCCAATCAGAGGTCACAACTACCGCCACACTTTCTGTCAAACTTTGGCAGTAGGCCTGCCGAGTAATGAAAACAATTTTTCATTACTTGGCAATTATTCTAGGAAGTAGGGTTGCCACCTGCCTCTTTTTGATTTACAGGCTACCACCATCAAAAATACGGGGTTTAGATTTGTTTACGAGAGACATTGTTTTTTATTTATTATTGTATTGTTTATTATTGTATTTGAAGAAATAGGCGGTGGTTCTCTCTGAAAGCCTATTTAGATATTTCAGTTTATTTGTAAGTTTTGTATTTTTTCTCTGTATGTTGCCGTGTCTTGATTGGTGAACTGTGTTTGCAATGTGGTTTTAAATAAATGATTATTTATTTATTTAAATAGCTTTTAAAAACTCTTCATTTTGTAAAACAAAATGTTATACATTTCATGCATACAATCTTTGCATGTTAACTTAAAATTACATTTAACTTGTAATTCCACCTTCACAGTATCAATAGGTATCAATAGGTAGGTATCACAGTATCAGTATATCTTCACAGGAACAATCCATGGCCGTAGCCAGGAATTGATTTCGGGAGAGGTTTTATCAGGGCCGGAACTGAATCCTGTCATGAGGGAAAAAACGTTCGCTCAACTTTATGGGCTAATTACCTGGTTAGTTGAATTTCGCCTTTCAATTTGACAGTGAGATAAAATACAACAATGAAAAAGCGCAGCGCAGTGAGCGTAAGTGTTTTTGGTTCAATACAGAAAAAAAATAAGTGAAAGGGAAACGAGTTTAGCCATAGCAAGATACTTCTTTACCAAAATTTTGATACTTACTATTCAGAGGTAACTTGCACCCCAGAAACGAACATAAGCTTTTTATCCCGGAAATTCCCCCACGGAATTTTTAAAAACCTAAATTCATAGACCAAGTAATGCGAAATGTTTGATATATTTCCAAAAAATATTGGTAAGCAAATGCAAGAAATAGTGTAAGTATTATTTTAGGTTTAGGTTTTTAACGGTGTCCCAGGCGCAGTGGCCATTTCTAAATTTCTAGTCTGGTGGGAGGCTTGGGTCATGGCTAGTTAAATGGTTAGTATGACCCTACCGGCCAAGAAATTAGACTGCACTATTACCACTAGGAGAGATTAAAGTCAAGGGCTAACTTGTATAAAAAAAGGCTTAGATCCTAAAACCAACCTCCGCCTCTTTGGCTACGGCCATGATCAAAATCGAGTGGGTTTCGGCTACGCAGGTATTATTCTACGCATTGTCGCACAAGGAAAATATGTATTCTTTCTACTGGACATAATGTTAGTGTCTGGTTTCGCCAGCCAGCCCGGCTGAATTTGTAAAAAACCGGCCAAGTGCGAGTCAGACTCACGCACCGAGGGTTCCGTATTCGGGTATTTTTTTTCGACATTTTACACAAGAAATCAAAACTGTTATGCATTAAAAAAAATATGCATAAAAATAAATAAAAATCTGTTTTAGAATGTACAGGTAAAGCCCTTTCATATGATAACCCATTTAATTTATGTAGTTATCTTACTTTGAAAATTGAAAATACTAATATTTGTTCAAGAACACATGACAGACGAAGAGACGGAGAGACGAACAGATGGACAGACGGACAGACGGAAAGACAGACAGACGGACACACAGACAGACAGACAGACAACGAAGTGATCCTATAACAGTTCCTTTTTGCTTTTGAGGTACGGAACCCTAAAAATATTTAGTTTTATTTGCCCCGTATTTTATTTTCATAATAACTTTCATAATTAATTTAAAAATACGGGGCCTGTGGCAACCCTACTCGGAAATCACTGTGACATTAAAATTAATGTCAAATATTTTGTTTTCGATTACAGAAAGCTTCATCAATCATTCTTAATATCTTTTCTTCGTTGTGAATGGCTGAATTTTTGAATTTCAGCCAATAAGCAGACTGTTTGCCAATTAAACGTCATAACAATATAAATTCCAGAAAATTTAACCAAATAAAACAAACTTAGTGAGAATGCAAACGGCACACAATTTATAATACGTATTATGTTAGTCGTATATAATAGATATTATAGTAGTCGTTCACTTTGGTAATAGTCAGATTGTCATCAGTAAAATTGATATTGGTTGATGTATCGTAAATTATTGTTTCGGTGACAAATATTTTTTTTATCTATTTATCTTTGAACAGACTGGAATAGAATGAAGTGGAATGGAATAGAATGATAAATTTTTATTCCTGTAAACTTTTAGGTAAACTTCAAGAAAATCTATAGGGTACTTCCCGTTGACTCAAAACCATGAAAATTTAAAAAATTTTAATCGATAAAGGAAGTTTGCGACATTGTTCCATAAAAAATTTGGATTGCAACTCCTCAATCCTGATATTGTAGGGGACCTGACTACTAAAGCAATGGGATTTATAAAGTGTCGATTATATTAATTGATATTGAATGTATCTTTACCAAGTAAACACTTTGTCGGTGACCTCGAGGACCCAAGTCCTCAACCTTGATGCTGTGAGAAATTGCATTCCTAAATCCTGGTGATCCCTCGGGATTTGAGTGGTACAGAAACAAGTTGTATCCCAGGGACGGGCTTTTACGGAGAGGCAACTTTTGTTCTGGGAAATGAAAGGATCCCACGGGATTTTTAAAAACCTAAATCCACGCGAGCGAAGCTGCGGGCATCAGCTAGTTGTAAATATATTTAGAAGCTACTATAAGAATAGGTACCTATTTCCTTATATTTTTCTTGTATGGCAGCGCGCGGTTTTAAATTATAAATTGCACGACCTGTCCATTTTTGTAATACATTTTTTTCTCAATATCTACCGCTTTATCTCATAGCAAGATTCCGTAAGACATAATACAGTGAAAATAAGCAAAATATACAATTTCTGCAGTTTCCACGTCAGTACCTGTCGAATCTTTCTAACAGCGTAAGCAGCAGAACTGAGTTTACCATCAAGTGTTGATATATGGGTGTTCCATAGAAGCTTTGCATCTAACCGAGAAACACAGGGTTCTTCTTTAATTGATATCAACATATGAATATTTATCAATGAATTTATGTCATTTAAGTTCCTGGTACTGGGCAGTGTGAATTCAACACACATAGATTTCTTTGCATTTGGAAGTAAATTGTTAGCAATAAATCAGGGAGTGACCTGATATGGCATTATAGTATACACTGTCAAAAATAAAATATTAAAGCTGTGCGTATTGCGTGAGGAAGAGGTTCCAAGAGAGTTGCAACTTGCACGGTTTGATGCATGCGCTATTGCCAGCGAACATGAGACATAATATTATTACCTATAGGCGTATGTCTGAGTAGGTAACGCATACGTCTAACGCAAGTTGAAATGCACCAGTGTATTCAGTTAGTTACCTATCGACAATTTTGGAGTCGGGTGCAGTCTAAATGTGGCCCGTGTGTTTAGACCACGTTTAGACTGTCAGTTTCCCCGTCATCCCCCGCACCTCGCCACCCCGCTTGCACGAATCGAGACAGCACGAAATTTTCAAGATTTTTGGGTGTAATTTCTGCTTTTCGTAGTTCCAACATAATTATAACAATATAAAATATATAACGATATTTTTTTTACTACATAATATTCATTAAATTTTCTAGGTCTGTGGTTTTTCCAAATTTCATTAAATTGCTTCGTTGTCTAGAAAAACGAGCACAAAGTTGGGCCTTTTTTTAAAGAAAAATACACATCTTTGAGCCCCTGTAATTTTAAAACTACATATTTTTAGAAAAATCTAAAACACCACAGACACAGATATTAGTTTCTAGACTATGTCTGCAAAATTTCATGGACTTTGGTTGCTTAATATTCAAATGAAATGGGAACTACGATTGTATGGAGTAAGTGACGGAGACAGCCCTGTTAATTGGTTAGTTTACAGATTCAAATTGAAATAGGTACCTACCTAATTAATCAAAATAGATAACTTTACATCGAAATTTTGCTATTGAAGTCACGGACATCACTATCTATGAATCAGATACTGATAACGATGATTTTTTTTTTTCGAAAAAATCGAACAAGGTATTTTATTACTGGTAATAGTGTAGTAATGCAGTGATAAAGAATTGGTTAAGACGCAGATAAAACCTTTTTTTCTTGTTTTTTTTAAAATAAGAACAGAAACTAAGTAGGTAGGTATATATATAAATAAACTGCAACTACCTAATCTTGACTTTAAATTACCCAAGATATCGCAGCAAGATATAAATTATATCGAAATACCTATTTATGTTTAGGTACGTTCTGAATATGATTACGATAAAATGGTCGTCTCTCTTACTCATTTGGTAGTTGTTCATATATAAAAGAGAGATATTTGTATAATAATTTTGGTGTCCCCAATAAAGCGTCCGTACTCAAGATGGCGTCATCACGGCCTAGACAAGGCCGAACGGTCATTTGTACGAGAAGACGAGGTAGAGTACGTCACACGATCAGCTTTATCGAATACACAAAAACCTACGTATACTTAGCGTACCTACTTATCTAACATTTAAATGATCAAAATGTGACGAAAATTCTAACATACACCACAAAAGAGTGCTTTTGATAGCACTCTACCTACTGAAAAATCTTATATGAAGTTAGATCTTATGGTTTATACTTTAACTGAATAAAGATCTTTCCATGTTTCATTATCAACCGTTATTATTATAACGAAGATACCTATTTAGATACGAAGAGTAATTAATTCCTTGGTTACTTAAGTCCTTTAAGAAGCTCCTACCTTCAACAGCTAACCTAGGTACTCTTAGTTTTACATTACAACATTACGTTCTAAAACAAAAACACTGCTCCAAATTTGAATCCAGGCCCTGCTAGGAAATCTACCTACTGGTGCTACTGGTATTATAAATATTATAATAATTAGGTAGGTATGTATGTATATGGTATTTAATATGCTCCGTGGAAAATTTTGGTTGCTTAACATTCAAAGTCATTGATTTATGCAAATGGAGGTTTTGAATATACATTTATAGTTATAGATAATAATCGATTTGTTATTTCCTTATAATTTTATGTTAATTTAATCAATAGCATTATAATTATGAAATACCTACCTACCTACCTACCTATTAATAGTACTACCTATTAATAGTATAAGCTTGCCGTACGACTTACGAGTAACTCACTCGAACCGAACTGCAGCGGAACTGCGCGTCGCGTCAGCGCCCCGCACGATATTTTCTCCAGCCGCGCCAGGCGGCAGTGACGTACGCGCGTCGCGGCTGGAGAGAATATCGTGCGGGGCGCTGACGCGACGCGCAGTCCAGCTGCATTTCAGTTCAAATGCGTGGGCACCTTAACACATTACGAGTGATGTAAATAGTAATAGTAATTCGATCTATCCGTTATCGACACGTTTAAGAGGGGTCTCTCCGTCACTCGCTCCATACAAACGTAGTTCCAATTTCATTTGACTATTAAGCAACCAAAGTCCATGTGTAGACCATGTGCAGACATATTCTAGAAACTAATATCTATGCCTGTAGTTTTCCTGATTTCTGTTAAAATATTCGGTTTCAAAGTTACGCGGTCTTAAAAATTCACATAAGTACAAATCTTTGAGTTACTGTAATTTTGAAACTAAATATTTTTAGAAAAATCTAAAACACCACAGGCACAGATATTAGTTTCTAGAATATGTCTGCAAAATTTCATGGACTTTGGTTGCTTAATATTCAAATGAAATTGGAACTACGATTGTATGGAGTAAGTGACGGAGAGAGCTCTGTTAAATTACTGCATTAAACCCGTTTATAATCTACACTAGTCACTAATTCATATTAGTTACGGCCATCGGCATGTACATATAGTCATATACCTATGTATTAATAGATATACGATAGGCTCGGTTGAGTGATGTCCTTGTGTTCAAACTCGGAGTTGTCGATGGACGGGCGAGGCGTCGACCGATAACTATCTTAAGGTCAGTACCAGTACTATCAGCATGACGTCAACTCGAACCATGCCTTGTACTCGTATGCTCGTATTGCGAGTTGCGTTGCGATAGATAACTATAATCCTTGTACCTATTTCAAAGGCAGGTGCACACTTGCTAATTTTATCGATAAAAATTATTTAATTGGATTTTTTTTAAATAAGTTTAACTGATCTTGTGATTATAAGCCTTGCCATGTAACTACTATTAGGTCTAGGTATAAGTTTTGAACTAAATACTTCATAGGTCAACTTACCCGAATGAAAAGTCAACCAACCTCAGGCATGGGTGGGTTGAATCGAGTTTCTTGTTCTACAAAATTAAGCTTGTCCACTATTTTATAATTGAGTGCCGGCTTTTTGTAATTTGTTTCTAAAGCTTATTAGTGGATCTATCACATGTATTGGTTATTACGATAATATACACAAAAACAATAAAAGCACAAGCGTCTTAACTGAAAGGTCAACCATCCCCGGTCTCCTCTAATGACACAGTATATCATTGCCTCCTTTACCACTAGACTTATATAGAAGAGAACAGGCAATGTATCGTCTATCGTTGATAGAGAGTAGAAACATTTTTTTTTGTTCACTAATAGGCAAGCGCTTGACCACAATCACACCTGATGGAAAGTGATGATGTGGTCTAAGATGGGACGCGTTTACCTAGAAGGTGCCTATTCACTCTTGTTTTAAAGATACCCGGATTGTAATTGGTAGGAAACACAGATCGCGGAAGAGTATTCCAAACCTTATACCATTACCTTACCTATACGCATTAGCCATGCGTATGAGGAATGATGACGTAAAACGTTTCATACGTGTAGATGGAATGTCGACGACATAAGGATGGAGACTCGCCCGACGTCTTGCGGTTCGGTGGTAAAATGATGAAGGGGGACAAGATCGAAAAGTTCCTGTGCACACATAATTAAACTACTATCCACTCCACCCCGCAGTTGATAGACACAGTAAGTCTCTCAGGGTGTTTACCTCGTCTATTTCAGTGGCTGCGTGGGCGCGGGGTGCGTCGCCCTCTAGAGAGTAGAGACACTCGACCTCAGCAATCATCGGGGTCAAGGACACAGGAAACTCCGAGCTGTACAGTTCGACGACAGGTCTGGGTAAACACAGTCCACGCCAATTATCGCAATACCAACTAAACGAATTTACTAAGTCAACGATCTCATAGACGCTACGAGTATGAGACGCTACGGTTGATGACACTAGCACTGGTTTGTACTCGGATTTAAGAGGGCTCTCTCCGTCACTCGTTTCATACAATCGTAGTTCCAATTTCATTTGAATATTAAGCAACCAAAGTCCATGAAATTTTGTAGACATATTCTAGAAACTAATATCTATGTCTGTGATTTTCCAGATTTCAGTTAAAATATTCGGTTTCAAAGTTACGCGGTCTTAAAAATTTTCATACAAATCTTTGAGCTTCTGTAATTTTAAAACTACATATTTTTAGAAAAATTTAAAACACCACAGACACAGATATTAGTTTCTAGAATATGTCTGCAAAATTTCATGGACTTTGGTTGCTTAATATTCAAATGAAATTGGAACTACGACTTTATGAAACGAGTGACGGAGAGAGCCTGTTAATAGGGGTGAAAAATGTGCTTTAAGTACTTTATTGCACCACAAAACACAAATGAGTGGTTATAAAAAAGAAAACTTAAAATATGAAACTTAAAGTGAACATACTTAACCCCTATTAATTAATCTTCTACGTTTTCCAGTGCCATTAAGGAGATTGGTTAGTGGTTACCAATAAAACTTATTGGACTTTATTAACCGCTGCAAAACTCAACTCAACTCAACGTCAAAATAAATAGTAGTTAGGTAGGTATCTATTTTGTGCTTTGAACTCAAGGTAGGTACATGGAGTTACTATCAAGGCTTTTTAAGCCAGATAACTACTCGCCTTCATTTTTGGTATAGATTTTCTTTCATCCTCTGTTTTTCCTTTATACTTACATCTCTTTTATCCAAGATAATTAGGTCTTGATGGCGATCTGACGTGGAAAAATTGTAGAACATGGAAGCGTGGCAAGTCGAAAGAGGGTTGGCAGTTTTATTAAACCCGATTGTAATAAGTTGTTTAATTGGTTTCATAGGAAATATCCTTAGGCTTTCTTACCTGTCCAGAATGTGAAATTGGGGATTCCAGCTAAATAAATTGTAACTACATAATATTGTACAATTGCAGAAACCGCACAAACTATTTACTTCAGTAAATGAAAAAATCTATTATAGCTAGGTACAAACAACTTTCGAATTCAGCGTTTTTCTTTTCGAACATTAGACTTTTATAGAGGAAGTGGAAGGGAATATTTCTGTACCAGGTGAATGACTTATTTAAGGGTACACTTCATACGCGCTTCTCCATACAAACGTATAACATTCTTTGGTGTTCTAGAATATTTATTTATACTATTAGGTTAGAAATAAGCCATATATCGATTTATCCTTCCATTATCTATAACCTAAAACAATTAATAATATATACTAAAATTATATTTATTTTAAAAGTTATGGCTCGTGAAAAATCTCTATTTCAGAGCAAATTTTGAGGCACCTTCGATAACCCTAATCAAACTTATAACACCCCTCTTTTTGGGTCGGGGGTTAAAAACATGGAAATTATGTTTGCAGCCCATTAGAGATTGCATCACAGAAAATAACAACAATTTGTCATCTGGTTATCTGTTTTTGTCAATAACTTGAAATATAAGCGTAAAACGTAATAAATTTATACGTATTCGATATTTTCTTAGCGCCAGACGACAGCTGTCCAAACGCAACAGGCAAACATGAAACTACGCGAATTGGAAACGAATGGAAATTTTAAAGACTGAAACAAATACAACGAGGAACGTGTTGGCAAATGCACGACAGATGCCTTTATTAAAGATGAAAATGATTTCTGTCCGTTGTTGAGTTACAGAAAAATTGAAAAGTTCATCATCATCATCAACGTCAACCCAACGTTGGCTCACTACTGAACACGGGTCTCATCTCAGAATGAGAATCGCTTAGGCCATAATCTGCCGCTGGCCAATTGAGGATTGGCAATCTTCACATGCTTTGGATAACATTATGGAGAACTCTCAGGCATATAGGTTTGCTCACGATCTTTTCCTTATCGTTAAAGCAAGTCATATAATATTAATTATTTGCTTAGGGCAAACGCACGTATAAGTTAAAAGTGGTCCGGGATCGAACCGCTCTATCATTGAAAACTTAGACATGTAATTATACTGTAATTGTACTTAAATAAAAGTCCAAAAGATACATAACGTTCTAATTAAATAACAATAATAAATAAATAATTCATAATGTGAACGCATTATAAAGTTCCTTATATGTATGTCAACTTTGGACCCACATTAGATAAGTTACCGTCACGCGTCGTGTACGTTTCAATCTTTAACAGAATATGGAACACGTTTACTTTACAGCTGGCGTTTATTATTTTGTTTTAAAGCTGTAAGGTCGCGAGTAACTGTCCGCGCCGCGTGTCGACAAGGTTTCGCGATAAAATCTACGATATGGGATTATTTATCGATGTCGCAATCAGACCTGTCACAGCACTAGTCGGGGCGGAATGCAAAAATAACAAAAGTTGCATAAAAACAAAATAACTCTAGACTTAATAATAATAAACTCTAGTTTTTATTGAGGTTCCGTGCCTGAAACATACAGCTCTATTACTAAGCCTCCGTTGTTCGTCTGTCCATCCATCCGTCCGTCCGTCTGTCTGTCTGTCAGCGGGCTGAATCTCGTGAACCGTAATAGATAGACAGTTGAAACTTTCACAGAATGTGTATTTCTATTACCACTATAACAACAAATAAATATTTCAAGAGGCCGCCATGAACATTAAAATATGTTCTTTCATGTGCAATGGTACGGAACCCTTCGTGTGCGAATCCCACTAGCACTTGACCGATTTTTTAAATGAAAGCTCTTCCCTTCACATCTGAAGTGCTGCAAGGTCTATTTATGAAGCCACTTAACATTTCCTAAGTACTACGCTACTATTAAACTTATTGGTATACCTAGGTACTTTCTCCAAAGACTCCCAATCATATCCAATCGCGGACATAGAGTGGGTCGATCATACTTTCATACAGCACATAAACGTCTGTTTGCGACAATGTCTAACTACCCACTCGTAAAAGGAAATCTTTCATAACTCGCATTTCGCAAGCATGCGGCGCTAACAAGCAAAGCTACAGCTAAAGGTTGATACAAAAAGGACGCGTGACGGCAGCGAAACTACTACGTATTCAATGCAGTTCCTAGATATTGTGATATCATTATCAGCCTGTGGACGCCCACTGTTGGACATAGGCCTTCCCTAAAGAGCGCCACCACACCCGGTCCTCAGCCTTCCTCATCCAGCCACTTTCCGCCAGCCTGTTTAAATCGTCGGTCCATCGTGCTAGAGGGTGTCCCATACTACGCTAGCTTATACGTGGTCTCCACTCAAGAATTTTCCGGTTCCAACGGCCATTGCCTCTACGACAGCCATGTCCTGCCCACTTAGCAGTGGGCAGGACATGGCTGAAGTAGCCTTCAGCTTGGGCTATGTCAGTGACTTTGGTGATATAGAATAGAATAGAATAAAATTTATTCGTTGAACCAACACATAAACATAATATTACAAATACAAAACTAAAAATACAAAATATTTTTTTTTTTTAAATTATATAGACTAGCGCTTGGCTGCAATCAGACCTGCTAGCAAGTGATGATGCAGCCTAAGATGGAGCGCGCTTGCCTAGAAGTTGCCTATTCACTCTTGACTTGAAGGTACCCATATTATACGAGTAGGTGGAAGGGAAAACTGACGCCGGAAGGGCGTTCCATATCCTAGCGGTTCGAATTAGGAAAGAGGAAGCAAATCGTTTCGTACGTGTTCGGGGAATTTCGACTACGTACGGATGCAGACCTTGACGATGCTTGGTAGTACGATGGTAGAAAGGTGAAGGAGGAACCAGGTCAAAGAGTTCTTGTGCACACTCTCCGAAATATATCTTGTAGAATACCGATAGACTGGCAACTTTACACCGATGCTCTAACTAAAATATAAAATTTAAAATACTTAAAAACTAACTTAACTTAAACAGGTATTGTGTATGTACTATGTGTCGTGCCAACGAAAGGGGCCGAACTCAGCTTGATGTTGTGGATACACAATGTACCACATTGCTGGTATTCTGTTCGGGCCCAATATAATGAATCTATTTATTTCATGTAGGACAGCATGCGCAACTTATATGTCAGGATCTACCAATTCGGAAAGCAGGTGCTCGATTGCGGTAAAATGATAGCTACAGTGTCACCATCGCAATCACCTCTGATTAGTTGACGCTCGCTTGAAGTTTGTGGTACATATTTCACACCGTTCACGGATGGGGCACGGGGTTTAGTGCTGCGATTCGCATGCGAGTGAAGAGTGGGCAATACAAATCGCACAGGCTTACGCGCATGTTCAGATTCACTAGGACATCTTGCAGGATAGTTTCCGTCACGCGTATTGTATGTTTCGAGCTTTATCAACAAAATAATGAATAGAAATGTTCGACATTGCAGTTATTATACGGATTTATTGCTACAAGTTGTATTTAATAGTTGTACTGATTTATTGAAAGGCTTTATAGTTATTACAGGGTCTAATAAGTTAGTTACTAGAAAAGCGGTAGGAGTTAGGTACTACTGAGCGATTTATTATGGCTAAGTGTTAAGTAACTAGCGAACTTTTTACTCGATGACAATGTTAGCCCTAGACTGCGATTTCACGAGGTGAAGGGACGATGAGGTGAGGAGTCTTTAAAATCCAAGGTGGGACTTAAAGTCGGGTTTTATTGTAATATTTTTAAACAAACAACGAGAAACGAAGCCGGCCAAGTGCGAGTCGGATTCGCGCACTGAGGGTCCCGTACTACAGAAGTAAAATGGTAAGAATCAGTTTAGTTAACAAACCGCAAAACTAACCTTGTAAATGTTTGTTGTAAATATCAAAACAAACTTTGATAGTTAAAAATAAATAAAAATCTGTTTTAGAATGTACAGGTGAAGTCCTTACACATGACACCCCATTTGATATGTTATCTTACTTTCAAAATTGGAAATACTTAATTATTCATGACCACATTTTAAATTGTTTTGTGATGTAACCACAAATTCACGGTTTTTCGGATTTTTCCCTTTACTTGTGCTATAAGACCTGGCAAATTTCATGATTCTAGGTCAACAGGAAGTACCCTATAGGTCTCTTGCCAGATACAACAGAGACAGATAGACAACGAAGTGAAGTGATCCTACAAGGGTGGTTCCTTTTTCCTTTATAGGTACGTAACCCTAAAAAACACTACCTAAAAGGAAAAAACACCTACCTGTTTTCTAAGCCATAGCTATTTGTAATACTTATGTAACAGCTGATGCTCGCGATTTAGTCGCGTGGGTTTGGGCTTTTAAAATCCCGTGGGAACTTTTTGATTTTCCCGGATAAAAGTAGCTTACGTCACTCTCCAGGTCATAAACTATATCCATGCAAAATATCACGCCGACCTGTTGCTCCGTTGCGGCGTGATTGAAGAACAAACCAATGAACCAACAAACAAACACTTTTTCGCATTTGTAATATGGGTAGTTATGTGGTACGTGTGTGGTACCTAACACTAATTATACGAAAGAGGGAATATTTAATGTATAAGTCGACTTCGATATCTAAGGTTTCACCAAGTTAATGAGTTAACCCTTTTGACATTCACCGCTACAGATCACTGTGGCGACAGAGACCCGCCATTTAACCAATTTATATGGCAGTTTTGCTCTTTCAACGGTTTCTTATATCTTAAAGTGACATTATTAACCTACTTAGGTTGGAAATTTATTTTTATGTTAGCAGTCTTCATTAAGTCTGCTAAGAACTATAATTTTGCCTTTATGTATACTTTTTTGTCATTATGTGTTTTTTATGGAATTACTTACCAAATTGAAATATTTTTATAGATGTTAGAGTTTGATATACAGCTTTAGTAAGGGTCAGTCGTTGTGAATTTTATAACCGTTAAAGAGGCAAAGTGTAGCTCACAAGTCCAACTGATAATGTTAATGGTCGGTAGTAGGTACCTTTATTATAATATGTACCTACTTAATAAATAATAATATATCTAATTAACTCTATCTCGCCATGCATTCCTTCTCTTAATCTTTACACAAACATCATTATACTTATAATGCGAGTAGGTACCAATATTGTGGTCAAGCTTTTTTTAACCTCGGTTCAATACTATACGAACTGCCTCGAGCAGTTATTTCTAACCGCTCAAGTAGTTGACAACCGTTACCGTAGGTACCGGACAACTGCGCCAGAGCAATCGATAGACTTATGACTGATGATGCCCGCGGGGTTAAAACAAACCTATATCCACGCAGGCGAAGTCGCGGATATCATGTAGTTTACAATATTTTAAAGGATTTTGGGTCTGAGTTAAAGCAGTCAAGACTGCTACAAATTGTCCATGTTAAGCCGCTTTTATGCCTGCGCCAGACGCTTGTGACAAACAGCAAACAGCAACCGTGTGGACGAGTGTTTGCCGATGCTTGCCAACGCTTTAGAGCGTTCCGATTGGCAGGCAAGCCAACTGTAGTGCAAGCCATCTGTGCCGTTTGTCGATGGTTGCTGTCAGTTATTTGCCACAAGCGTGAAGCGCCGGCTTTACAGACCTCGGCACTCGAGCCTCTGAGCACAGAGTAGTCTACAAGTCAATAAGCTCCTACCGAGTACGGAGGTAGAGTACATAGAATAGGTACATATAATGTCGTCGGTAAATGTAGTACACCTTGGCTTCAAGAAATGTACGAGTAATTGCGGCGTGGCATGCGGGAGCTGTTACAGCACAGGCCTTACCCAATTCGCATTTATCAGACTGTGAACGTTTCAAGCGATCCGACTGCGATGAGATTGTGTTTCCTTCATAATAATTATTATTATGACTTACATACAACACTTACACCTATTCTACTCACTTCGTTTTTTTTTGTACCAGAAAGTTGTAACAAAAGAAGAAAAGAAAGTAAAAGTTGACAGGCAAGCACTTATTTCTATAAGAGATTTCTAATGTGATCCTTGTTAGTGCGAGAGGTTGTAAAGGGAGTAGAAAGGGAGTAGAGTTTTGTTCTAATCTAAATATATAAAAGGAAAAAATTAAGTACTAGTAAGAAACTATTTCAACAATTATGAAGAACCTAGAATAGATATTTTTTAAGGCCACTAAAAACACCAGAAATCCGTTTTCTTATTAGCATACTCCATGCAGAGTTGTGCAGGAATTCATTAACGACCAAGCGAACCAGATTATTACTAAGTTTTTGCCTGTTTTTGTTATTAAATAAATACAATATTTCAACAAGGTTGAAACAGAGACGCGTGACAAATCGAAATATACGTGTTGAATATCGACCATTCGACCTCGGCTCATGATTGTCGATATTGCCCTGTCATTTAGGCTGGGTATACACACTTAACGAATTCGACTTAGATATCCGACTCGACTCTTTCGATGCCATGAAATAATACTTATATTTTTTTATTTAAAGTTTAGGACATATATTTTGTGCAATAAAAATAGAGCAATAAACGTTGATAAAAAAAACTCGCTCGGAATGCTTTTCCTACCATGAAGAACTAGTAAGAAGGTTCAGTGGTTGCTCTAGGGTTTCTAATAGCGTTTGATGGTGGTGCATGATTTCTATTAAAATGCTCCTGGCACGACGGATAAGTTGAAGATCACTTGCGTAATTTGTATCTGAAAAAATGACCGTCTAAATTATTTTTTAACCAAATTCTGGACAAGGATTTGACAAACGCTAATCAAAAATTTAGCAATGATGAAGCTTGTGCTGTTTATGAGGTTCAAATGTCACCAGCCAAGTTGTATGAACAATTGAAATACATACTCCAATAAGATGCTTATTAGAAACAAATCATATCTACTGAGTTAAAGATGGATACATCAAAACAGTAATTTACAGTAAAAGGAATTTAAATTTAAATAAAGCTTTTATTATTATTATTATACATCAAAACAGTTGAGAATACAGCTTTTATATGCCCTTAGTTTCAGGTCATCTTATTTTATGTACCTATTGTTTACATAATATGCTGCATTGCCACTTAACACATTTAATGAACAGTGAAGTACTTTTCAAGTACTTTATAATGAGTGAATATTTATAAATAAAGGAGACGACCGTAAATCAGTTTGAATAGTCGAAAGATTTTGAAAACGTCTGCAAAAGTAAGATCAGACACAATACGTCCAATTAAAAGTTGGACATCAAATTTGGAAGCAAGCCAACTGGTGCATAAATGTGTAAATAAATTTTCAGGAAGCTACATTCAGGAATTCAGGTTACTTAAAAAAATCATTACGTTTTCGCAAAATAAAACTAATAGCTGTTACGGAAGCTGTGAAAATACTTCAATTTATTTGCAATGAATTTTTCTAAATCACATTTTACTTGATAATATATTCAGGCCGCGGAAACTAGTTAAGTTTTAAACGCACGTCCAACTTTTTTCGCTTAGTCGAATTAAGACAAGCATGTATATTCACAGCCTTATTCGGAAAATTAGTTCACACAGTAACAGGTGGATTGTGTGATGACTAATGAAGTAACTAATAAATACAAATAATTTAGGTATTAGGGCGTAATAAAACAGTGTTAACATTATAAACTATAAATTCAAACATATTTTTTACATAGTCGTAAGGCTAAATTTGGCTGTACTTATTATAAGTTTAGATTAAGACCAATGTATATAACCCAAATTTGCAATAAATTGATTGATTGATTGATTGGTTGATTGATTTAATTGACAATCAAAAAGTCCCAATCAGCCAATTCGGATAAATTATTATTATTATTTAACTTTGACTTTGTTCAATATTTACGTACCAGCCAAAATTGGTAAACTTAAACAAAGTGATTTTGGACAAGAATTGCCTAAAAGCTTTGTTCTTTATGCAAAAAACGTACGTACGTTCGTAAATTGCACTAAAGTATAATGCCATTGTTAATACACATGTCTTCCGCCTTGAGGCTTCCTTTGGACGACGACGTCTTCTGAATATAAATTTGTGACTAATCATTTCATTGGCAAAAATACCAATGTTTACCATTTAAATATTATTCGCCCTATGGGGCTACAGTACAATAGGTACAATAACGTTTAATCGTAATTGAAGAAAGTAACAAATACTCACACATAGGCCGGCCTTACACTAAGCAGTTAGCCAGTAATCAAAATACACGGACCGCTTGAGCAGTCAGCATTTATAGATTAGATTCCACGGAATTTGGATGTGGTTTTTTTATGATAAGTAGCAATATTAAAAACCAGTATTTCCATGGAAATAACTTTTCCTAATACTGCGGAATAACGGAGAAAAAAAGTGAAAACGAAAAATCAAAAAATCAGTGTATTTCTAGTTTTAAGAAAGTTACAAGGTGCGTAAAAGTTTTGATATAAATGAAGCTTAAGATAACCTTTTAAGCTACTTTTGTCATTTATTAATATTGCGATTAGTTAAAGTGTAGGAATTTTTTTTTTCACTTATACCCGGCAAAAATTTATCGAATTTCAAAATATTTTTCTCATAACTTAAGCATATTTGTCACACGAGGGTTCTACTCTATCGTTTTAAATGATTAAATCTACACGTTTTTGGAATAAAAAGCCGATGTCCGAAAAGAGGGCTTCATAACACAGTGCACCGCAATACCAAGTACTACAATACTATTTGACTATATCCTCAGTGCTGCAGTATGGAGCTAATTCCTCAAAAACTAGCAATGTCGGTTCCAGCTAGGTGATTCGCTAACTCAGTGTCTAACACTGAATGATAGCCACCGAGCAACCATTGAAGGTTTCCTCGGTGGCTTTCATTTAAAGTTAGACACTAAGTGAGCAAATCACCCCGCTGGATGGCGATATAATCAGTAATCAAATGACCCGCAAACAGGTTGAATTGCAAGCTTTTTCTAAGTTGTGTCAAAAAAACTTGTTGCTAAAAAACGTAAGCAAAAGGTCTTTATTGTACCAGTTATACGTCCTTGGCAAACTTTAAAGCATCTTGCTTATACATAATCGTAAAGATAAAGTATCTAATTGATTATCATGATTGATAGCAAATTATATACGTGATTAATGTTTCAGAATTTCGCTCTTGTCATGTGCCAAAGGTCAAATAATAATATGTATAAGCACCTGACTATAAGACCTATAGTTATTTTTCAAAAGTTGTACCCAGATCTTTTTTGACAATTAACAACGTCGTTATAATAACTTACCGACAGATTACGGATAGATCGAGCCGTTAATGCGTCCAAATATTAAAAGTTCGAATGACGACTTGGAATAATGCTTGATGGATTTGCTTTGAACACGTGCCACCGAGCGATTTAGCGTTCCAGTACGACGATCCCGCGTAGAAACTGATTTGGGCAATTTCTATAAAACCCGTAAGTAATGGGTTTGGTAAAGCCATACTCTTTCTAGGTTAGACCGCTTCCATCTGAGACTACATGATCAATATCACTTACCAGCTATTGATAGCGCAGTCAAGGGCTACTTGGCATCAAATATAGTATAAAAAATTATAAAGAAGAATAAACTGCCAGCGTATACGCACATGGAGATGGAGACCCATCACCCAGCATTATCATCGAACTATGATTCAGCTTAATTTACATACCCGAGCCAAAATTGATTAATGGTCTGTCAAAATTTAATTAGGCCCCGAGAACATAGTAACCTCTGTACACATTCCTACTCAGTATTTTGGCTGATGGCAAGGTTCATTCTACGAAAATAATATTATATTCAAATTAGTCAATCATAATATTGTGTCTCGACTCTCGAATCAATGAAATAGCGAATATATCTAGGAATCTCAAATAGTTTTTCTAAAAAGTAGAGTAGGTAGGTTTATAAACCTCTAGATTTCTAAACCTACCTAGAGTGATTCACTTTGGAACATTACTATTTCGTAGAATAACTTGCCATCACTTAAATGTTTATTATCGGAGTCATTGCAACATACATATACCTACCTACTTAATATTTCGTCATTTACAAAAAAAAAAATCCTCAATTTCAATTTACAATGTTTTTCGAGGACAGCGATTGGAATTTATGGTATTAATTTTGGAATGGCGCGGTCGCATTAAGATATCAATCGGGTCAAAGCATTAATTAATGCAACATACATTTATCTTTTAGCAATGAATCACTAGTAAATAGACAAAGAGCTAGAGAACGATTTGATATTAATGTTCTACCAGTCATATAGCCAACAACCTTTGCAAAATTATTACAATCTCAATTTTTGTGATTGGCTGAACTAATGGAATTAATGATGCAACAATTAGTCAACTAACAACTGAAATTATTGTAACAATGTGATCACAACTTTCGTACTAACTACTAAGGGTACGAAACCAAAAAGTGGTAATTAAAAAAGAAAAAAAAAAATTGGTTGTTTGTAAAGTCGGTTTACTGACGATAGTTGAACGTGACAACAAAGGCCGATCGCGGCGTTACGTCGCGTTACCTCGCCTGCGGCGAAGTAACGCCGCATGAGTCATGTTTTTTCGTGCGTGCAGCCGGCTGTATCGAATTATAAGACGTTGTCACGTCAAGAACATGTTAAAATGGATACAAATAAGGACCGGGGTATCTTCGCCATTGACTAATAGTTTGAAGTTTTGAACCTATACAATTCCTCAAATCCTTTATTGTGTACCACCTACTTGTTTCATCTTTTCGTATTTTGTCTCTCTTGTGTTTTATAATAATTTATCATTAATCATCTAGTTAGTGTAAGTGGCACTGTCGTTCCAATTAGATGTAAAATAAATAAATAAAATAAAATAAATAATTATTATATTTTCCATACTAACACGCCTGTCACGTTTTATGAAATTTAAACTGTATAAATCCTTTAAACAAATTGTCCACTAGCTCTTGAAACAAAATAGCCTTGTGGTACCGGTGCAAAAACTAGGGAAAGGAAATTCCTTGTGTGCCCGTTCGAGTAGTAGGCAACTCAGCTTTAGATTACCTAGATAAGAGTTGTTAAACTTAAAAACGCCTGAAATCTTAGCCCTTATTTCTTTTGGATTCTTGATTTACGTGCAAAGGTCTAAGCTGCGATAGTTGATAGTTAATTCTTTTTTAAGGTTTTTAGGGTTCCGTATCTCAAAAAGAAAAACCGACCAAGTGCGAGTCAGACTCGCGCACCGAGGGTTCCGTACCCGGGATATTTTTTTCAAAATTTTGCACGATAAATCAAAAACTATTATGCTTAAAAATAAATATAAACCTGTTTTAGAATGTACAAGTAAAGTCCTTTCATATGATACCTCACTTGGCATAGTTATCTTACTTTGAAAATTTAAACACATTTAATTTTTTTTTTCTTGTGATGTAACCACAAATTTATGGTTTTAGGATTTATTCTCTTACTTGTGCTATAAGACCTACCTATCTGCCAAATTTCATGATTCTAGGTCAACGGGAAGTACCCTATAGGTTTTATTGACAGACACGACCGACGGATAGACGGACAGATGGACAGACAGACAACAAAGTGATCCTATAAGGGTTCCGTTTTTGCTTTTGAGGTACGGAACCCTAAAAAGGATCCTTATAGGAACACTTTGTTGTTTGTCTGTCTGTCCGTTTGTTTGTCGTATCTGTCAAGAAAATCTATAGGGTACTTCCCGTTTTTTTGACAGACACGATAGGCAGGCAGACTTTTGAGGTACGGAACCCTAAAAAAGGAAAAAGGAAGGTAGTAAGTAGTAGGTATAGAGGTACATTTAGGATAAAATCATTGTCGCAACACGGAATCGAAGGCAACGAGGGCACAAGACCGGTACCTACTGAACCCAGTGACGTGTAAGGGACGGCTGATGGCATTGTGCATTTGCAGTTGGGAGGTGTGAGGGAGAGGGGAGAGCGGAAAATGGGTCGCCGCAGCATTCCGCGAACGAAGGTTGACACCTCGGCGAGCTTTTATTGTACGTAAGTTTGCACGTTTGTTACAAGTATAGCTACCTATATGTTGCGGGAGTGTATTGTAATTTATGAAATAGGTACTAGCTGATGCGTACGACTTCGTTCCCGGGGATATAGGATTTAACAATCCCGTGCAGTGATAAAAAGTAGCCTATGTGTTAATCCATGGTATGCCCTGGACTAACAACACAAAGGTTAAAACTACTGTACGGTTTTGGCCAATCCAGTAGTTTTTGCGTAAAAGAGTAACAAACATCCATCCATACATACATACAAACTTTAGCGTTTATAATATTAAGTAGGAGGCACCTGCGTATATGAAAATACCTACCTAGTACCTACCTACCTACTAACTTATGCCTATTAACCCCTATTTTATCCCTTAACAGGGCTCACTCCGTCACTCGTTTCATACAATCGTAGTTCCAATTTCATTTGAATATTAAGCAACCAAAGTCCATGAAATTTTGTAGACATATTCTAGACACTAATATCTGTGTCTGTGGTGTTTTAGATTTTTCTAAAAATATGTAGTTTTAAAATTACAGGGGCTCAAAGATTTGTATGAAAATTTTTAAGACCGCGTAACTTTGAAACCGAATATTTTAACAGAAATCTGGAAAACCACAGACATAGATATTAGTTTCTAGAAAAAATTTCATGGACTTTGGTTGCTTAATATTCAAATGAAATTGGAACTACGATTGTATGAAACGACTGACGGAGAGAGCCCTCTTAAGCGTTCAATATTAAAGATATTCTATTTCTAATTATTGCCCTCTTATGTTGGTACTTGCCTAGATATACTCGTAATTGTTATTATTGTTTCCTACAAACTCTATTAAGTAGGTAGGTACCTAACTATCAACCCAATGACTAAGGCAATCGGCGCTCGTGGAAGAAATAGGACAAAAACAATCCGGAAATTTTTGTATGATTCAATCATCACATCACACAACATAAAAGCTCCATCATGGGTTACAATAATTTATTTAAAAGATATTTTTATGGTTTCATACCCGAAAGGTGCCAACGGGGCCCTAGTGATTAGCCTCCGCTGTCTATCCGTCTGTCAGCGGGCTGCATCTCCTGAACCGTAATAGGTAGAGTTGTCACAGAGTGTATATTTCTATCATCATGCCGCTACAACAGCTCCAGCAAACACCGATGTATAGCAACAAATAATAAACAAACAAAGTCTTATAATTTCACCAAAGAGTGCCTGTAAAAGATTGATTCAGTAATAAGGCCGCCCTTGCACCCTTTGTATAGTTTCTTAAGTATCTATGTATTGTTTTCCTGTAATGTGTGTTGCAGTAAAGACTAAATAAATAAATAAAAATTTATAAGTACATTTTTTTAGTCTGTTATCTTCCTCCCTGTGTTGGGGACAATGCGGAAAAAAACTTCCAGCTTTTATGAAATACCGGGGGTCTAGCCCTCACGGGCTCTTAGTCCAAAGGGGTACAACTACCTACCTACTTGTTAATTCACGAGACGGTGTAAAGGCGCGTTCATGATTAACACCTAACAACGGCACCGAGTTCAGTAAATACGGTAATTGACTGCATGTTACGGTATTCAAAGCGTTTAACCCGAACTGAATGAGCAATTTAAAGGAGATCATTCTAGCTCCATACATTTTTGGGCCTTTTCTGAAAGTGCCGGCCAACGAAAAAAAATGGTACGGATCGTTAGAACTATCCATTTGGAGTAATAGTTAATATGGCAGAAAAGTTGTAGGATTGCTCTGAACCAAGTTATACAAGGTCGAAGATTCGTCATTTTCATACATTTTATTGATTTCTAAAAGTGCTGGGAAATATAAAATAATGTTAGATATTGCTAGAACTAATGATTTGAAGCAATTGTCATTATGACCCGAAGGCTGTGGGGCCATTATATAACGTGTTATACAAGTTATACAAAAAATTAATATACTTTGTATAATTAATTGTAACCGATTTTATGATTTTGTTACTCTTCTGATTGTTTTATACGAATTTGAATACACGTACAATTATTTTGACTCCCACGAAGTGCTGGATCAGCTGCAATGTGGACAAAATTCGTTTATACATACCTGGATTGTATGCGGCCTTGTAATACTAGGTGATCTCATCCAGCCATCTCCCAAACTTCTGCCCCTGGGAATTGGGATATCTCCGGCGAGCTCTGTGATGAATGCACCATTTGGTTATACGTACTGTTCACCATAGTAACTACGGGCTTGCTTCAGTCGATAGCTGCCCAAAGCAACCTGCGTCAATTCTTCTGTGAATCTAGGAAAGTCATTGAACGGAGGTTGTTGGTTGGTTGGATAGCCTGGAAATGAGCTCTCCTTCTATTATAATTACATATTGTTTGTGATAACAAGTTCTGCTGAACTGTTTTGCTCACTAGCCGTTCATGGATTACGTCAAGAAAATCACGTGCATGCACGTTGTTGTCTATCAGAACATGATAGCCGTTCAGCAATGCTGACAAAATCCTGAAATAATCGATCATGTTACTTAATGTCCGGTTACAAAATTCAAAAAAAAAAATCAAAATTCAAAATATTTTTATTCAATTAGACTTTTACAAGTTCTTTTGAATCGTCAAAAGCATCTAACAAATCCTGAATAACCCTGAGTAAACAAAAATCTCTTCCAAAACGGTCGTTAATCATTTACATTATCCAGCAGCAAATGGTAAAAAGTCTAGATTTATTGGCTTCGTCAGTAGTTAGCTGGGTTTTTACTGATGTTTTGTTACTGGCATTTGTACCACATAACCGCACACCTCAAGAAAGAAAGATTACCTCAAGATTGTTTATGGTATCTCTAAAACCATGGACTAAGATAAAAATCCTGTAAAAATCTTCTATATCATTTCAGGTGTCATTTAAAATCTAGGCATTGTAAGTTGCTGCAGCGTGTAGATTATTGTTCCATCGCAACAAATATAAAGGCTTTTAGTGGTTTCGGAACTTGTGGTTAGGGTATGATTTTCACTGAAAAAAGTAATTAGTGCTTTTCTGAAGATATATGTACATGCCTGTATCTGTCTGTACATGCCCTTTATAGATAGCCTTTCTTTCTTGAGGCATGCGGTTATGTGACACAAATGCTAGAAACAATACATTTAAATGAAACCCAGCTAATTACTGACCAAACCAATAAATCTAAGCTTGTTAGCATTTGCCGCTGGATGGTGGAAGTGATGAATAATTGCGTTAAAAGAGATTTTCGTTTGCTCAGGATTGATCAGAGTGACCGGGCATTAAGTAACGTGATCGATTATTTCAGGATCGCGGTAACATCGCTAAACAGCTATCATGTTCTGATAGACAATAACGTGTACTACAGACGTGATTTACTTGACAAAATCCATGAACTGGTCAATGCGCAAAACAATTTAGCAGAACTTGTTATCACACACAATAATTATAATAGAAGAAGAGCTCATTTCCAGGCTATGGAAGACGACATCCTCCGTTCAATGAATTTCCTAGATTCACAGAAGAATCGACGCAGGTTGCTTTGGGCAGCTATCGACTGAAGCAAGCCCGTAGTTACTATGGTGAACAGTACTTATAGCCAAATGGTGCATTCATCACAGAGCTCGCCGGAGATATCCCAGTGGCAGAAGTTTGGGAGATGGCTGGATGAGGTCAGCTAGTATTACAAGGCCGCATACAATCCAGGTATGTATAAACGAATTTTGTCCACATTGCAGCTGATCCAGCACTTCGTGGGAGTCAAAATAATTGTATGTGTATTCAAATTCGTATAAAACAATCAGAAGAGTAACAAAATCATAAAATCGGTTACAATTAATTATACAAAGTATATTAATTTTTTGTATAACTTGTATAACACGTTATATAATGGCCCCACAGCCTTCGGGTCATAATGACAATTGCTTCAAATCATTAGTTCTAGCAATATCTAACATTATTTTATGTTTCCCAGCACTTTTAGAAATCAATAAAATGTATGAAAATGACGAATCTTCGACCTTGTATAACTTGGTTCAGAGCAATCCTACAACTTTTCTGGCATATTAACTATTACTCCAAATGGCTAGTTCTAAAGATCCGTACCATTTTTTTTCGTTGGCCGGCACTTTCAGAAAAGGCCCAAAAATAATGATCTCCTTTAGGACAAGAAAATTTAGTTTTTCAACTTTTAAATTTTATTTTAATGTGAATTCCAGTAGTTGGGCTAAAGCCGAGTATTCATGAATTAAAATCGAGTGGTGTATTTAAAAATAACTAGCGCACAAACCGTTCACTCTTCACATTGTTTGTGACTTTACATTGGCACCTCATTGGCACTGACTCCAACAAAAATCACACTAATATTATAAAGGCGAAAGTTTGTATGTGTGTGTGTGTGTGTGTGTGTGTGTGTGTGTGTGTGTGTGTGTGTGTGTGTGTGTGTGTGTGTGTGTGTGTGTGTGTGTGTGTGTGTGTGTGTGTGTGTGTGTGTGTGTGTGTGTGTGTGTGTGTGTGTGTGTGTGTGTGTGTGTGTGTGTGTGTGTGTGTGTGTGTGTGTGTGTGTGTATGTTTGTTACTCCTTCACGCAAAAACTACTGGACGGATTGGGCTGAAATTTAGAATGGAGATAGATTATACTCTGGATTAGCACATAGGCTACTTTTTATCCCGGAAAATCAAAGAGTTCCCACGGGATTTTTAAAAAACTACATCCACGCGAACGAAGTCGCGGGCATCGGCTAGTAAAAAATAAAAAGATTCCGACGAATTGAGAACCTCCTCCTTTTTGAAGTCGGGTTAAAATAAAATAGAATGAACTAGAGTAGCTTCTACCAACAGAAAAATAATTATCAAATAATATCTTGAGAGGAAACCGGAGCTCAGTAATGGTCTGTTGATGCATGGGTTGGTGATGATCATAATAATTATATACATAGTTATTTAGATTGGTTAATTTTAAACATGGTGATGAATTAACTACCTATATATAAGTCATTAAAAGTAAAACCCTTCAAGCATCGAGGTCATTTTATAGCAATGTAATCGCACCTTTGCATACAGCGGCGCCACACAAGACCTGCTCCAGCTTGGGTGAGTCACTCGTTTCTCGGAATCGAATTTCGAATGTCTCAACCGTTGCGAAACCTCCTTGGACGAATTTTGGCTTTCGCTGCAAGGGACGCGAGCAGCAACGATCGAAATTAGAACCTATTCCATAACACTTAAAGGTTATAACAGGTTGCGTAGCAAATTCAAATGATTTGGAAAATGTTCAGGCGATCTTGTTCTTTCCTTGATTCTACATTGTGAAGTTGTGACTGATGTAATACACCTAGGGAGGTATAACTTCTTAATTTTTAGGGGTCTACTTACCTCAAAAGGCACCCTAAGGATAACTTCGTTGTCTGTCTGTCAGTCGTGTCTGTCAAGAAAAGGGAACTAAAACTTATAAGGTAGGACCTACGTCCCGTTGACCTAGAATCCTATTTGGTAGGTAGCACTAACAATGTCTTATAGCGCTAGTAAACCTACCCGTTTTTCCTCAGCTAAAAGAGAAAACTGGTAAACAGTATTATATTGGGGTTATGCTGTAAAATATAGCCTCTAGAATATGGATTGCATCTACCTTCCATACTCTGCTAGGTGCAGCACCTACCTACTACGTGCCGGCCTTTTACTTTTATTAAAAACTCGGGGTCAACCTTCGTGAATGAAATTCGAAATTATGGCTACACACACGTTTCACAATGCAATCAGCATGTTAAAATTATTAAGAGGGGTCTCTCCGTCACTCGCTCCATACAAACGTAGTTCCAATTTCATTTGAATTATTAAGCAACCAAAGTCCATGAAATTTTGCTACTCTAGAAACTAATATCTATGCCTGTGGTTTTCCAAATTTCTGTTAAAATATTCGGTTTAAAAGTTACGCGGTCTTAAAAATTCACATACAAATCTTTGAGCCCCTGTAATTTTAAAACTACATATTTTAAAAAAAATTTAAAACACCACAGGCACAGATATTAGTTTCTAGAATATGTCTGCAAAATTTCATGGACTTTGGTTGCTTAATATTCAAATGAAATTGGAACTACGATTGTATGGAGTAAGTGACGGAGAGAGCCCTGTTAAGTTTTTTAATTACGTTTCAAACGATTTATGGTGCTAACATGTTGAAAATATATTAGGTTTTATAATTAGGCTTTACGTAATATAACAATCAATGAGGCCATTCACCTTCGCTGACAAGGTAAAAGGTGAAAAAATTGTGCTTGTAGAAATCTTTTGCAAAAGTATTTTATGTTCAAAGAATGACTAGACCTAGCATAATATGCCTTGAGTAGGTAAAACCTGTTTCAAATGTAGAAATTATATTATTATTATTATATTATTTATGTAGTAAAAAAAAATTGAAAATTCTATCGCATACAAAACTGTACCTACATAGAAAAAAAAATCGGGAAAATAAGTCAGTAAATAATAATATTACATTTTTTTATACAATCTAAAAGCCACAATTTGAATTGTTTTAAGCCATTATGATGAAATCAGTGGGGACAGTGATCTATATTTTAGGAAACAAGTTTATTTTGTAATCTGTCCTAATTAACACACAATAGCCTTCTTAATTAGGTCGGTCTTAAAAAACAAAAGAAAAAAACAATGTTGTATTCCGGATAATATACTTTAGAGACATAAAATCACTTAAATATTTCAAATTGCTTAATGATTATAAACTGTTATTCCGGTTTCTTTTTGTCGTAATATAAATAATACTAGTGCCATTAAAAGTTTGTCTTTTAATAATAAAAACCCGGCCAAGTGCGAGTCAGACTCACGCACTGAGGGTTCCGTACTCGGGTATTTTTTCCAACATTTTGCACGATAAATCAAAAACTATTATGCATAAAAATAAATGAAAGTCTGTTTTAGAATGTACAAGTAAAGCCCTTTCATATGATACCCCACTTGGTATAGTTATCTTACTTTGAAAATTGAAACATGTTTTAATATTTTTTAAATGATGTGACCACAAATTCGCGGTTTTCAGATTTATTCCTGTACTTATGCTATAAGACCTACCAACCTGCCAAACATGATTCTAGGTCAACGGGAAGTACCCTATAGGTTTCTTGAAAGACACGATGGACAAATAGACAGACAGACAACAAAGTGATCCTATAAGGGTTCCGTTTTTCCTTTTGAGGTACGGAACCCTAATAAAACGCACGAAAAAAAATCACGCAGTTGAATTAGCAACACTGACTCATCTCAAAATCTCACTCTAACCACAAATAACCGGTTATAACCATAAAAATATCGTAATTATTTTAATACCTAATACTGATTAGTTCTACGACTATTACCTATTCATAATCCAGCAGAATAACGGTATATTTGTGTCGTGCGGGAAGCGTGTCACAACACTATACCGCTAGGGTCACAGTGATGTGCTCTAGTAGACAAATGCCAGATTAGGTTCCATATCTACGAGTATCTACCACAAAATGTAAAAGAAATGGTACGAGTATGAATTTAAGAGCGGTCTCTCCGATACTCGCTTCATACAAACGTAGTTCCAATTTCATTTGAATATTAAGCAACCAAAGTCCATGAAATGTTGCAGACATAGAAGACTGTGGTTTTCCAGATTTCTGTTAAAATATTCGGTTTCAAAGTTATGCGGTCTTAAAAATTTACATACAAATCTTTGAGCCCCTGTAATTTTAAAACTACATATTTTTAGAAAAATCTAAAACACCACAGCCACAGATTAGTTTCTAGAATATGTCTGCAAAATTTCATGGACCTTGGTTCCTTAATATTCAAATGAAATTGGAACTACGATTGTATGAAGCGAGTGACGGAGAGAGCCCTGTTAATTTAAAAAACTGGGTAGAATCGTGAGCAGAATCACTCAAAACATTTCAAAAGTTTTATGTAAAGGCAAGTTGTGATTTTTAGGGTTCCGTATCCAAAAGGGGCCATCAACTTTTCAGAATTAATAGAAATGAAATGAAATGAAAATGAAACGATTTCTTTATTTTGCGAGTTCTTTATTTTGAGATTTTCTTTATTTCAAAGTTTAGATCATAAACCAATAACAAATTATTAATTGGGATTTATTAAGCACCAAATCACATTGGTCATCACACATTTCTGGCTTACATTAGGTACCACATTCCATATAATAGGTAGGTCCTTTATTGGTTTTGTTATGATTTTAAGCAATATGTTTAATATTATGTTATTCCCCCAATCGTAGTTCTCAGAATGAACTACAGGAATACTAATAACCACTATAATATTATTATCTTCATTATCAGCTTTCCTAGAGCCAAACTAGACAACCTAAAGCCTTTATTTATTTATCACCAGCAACGTGAACATAAGTATAACTTAAAATGAATAGTAGAGTAGGCAGTTAGTTATGAAGAGCACCCTGGTCTTATTAAAATAAGATATTTAGCATATTGTTCAATGGAGGTCTGCTTGCATGCATAGCAATAACTTTTGTTACCAGGTACTGGCAAACATAAATCTCCTATATATATATATATATATATATATATATATATATATATATATATATATATATATATAAAAGAACCATAGAATTCATATAGGTATAGAAATGGTAAAGTAGCTTGTCACCGCCGCGCAGATGACTAGTGAAGCATCAGTTCGTGTTATTGTAAAAACAGACGTGTTTGCATCGTTACAGTTTAATTTACGTTGCTTTAAAAAGATGCTAGAGTCGAGATAATTAAAGCGTAATATTTAGGTACATAGAGTAGCTAAAACTCTACCCTTGAGAAATACCGCCGTAGTTTTACAACTAAAGACAACCGCAGGCTCCTCTGATTGGCTGACACTTACTATTGGTTAAAAAGCTAAAATACATAGTTGCAGCTCATATCATAAACTAGAGGATGCCTGTGGCTTTTAAAATCCCGTAGGAACTATTTGATTTTCCGGGATAAATATAGTAGTCTATGTCCTACTCCGAAATGTATCCCATGTCTGTACCAAATTTCATTAAAATCGGTTCAGCGGTTGGACCGTGAAAACATAGCAGACAGACAGACAGACACACTTTTGCATTTATAATATTAAGTATGGATAAAGCATATAAAATATGGATTCAGACAATTAGCAATCACAGCTTGCTAAGGGTGCCGATTTTTATCAACAGTGGATATCATTTCTATTCTTACTTAGAATTCAGTGAAAAGAACTCATATAGACGATTCTAGACTAGGATGATGAATTTCAAATTAATTCACTATTCTAGTCTGTTTTGAAACTAGGAGTAAAATATACAATTAAATCGAAACATAACCGGTCTTTCAATCTTGCCTGGCCAAATAGGGTTGTACCTACTTGTGAATTGTGAGTTGTGACCTTTTTCCTGTAATTATAACGCAATCTATAGTACAATTATTAATTATTATATTATGTTGTGCTATTCCATAATAAATAAAATTTGCTATTAATGTTATAATTTATAAATTTAATTTGTTTTTTTTTTTTTTGGTTGCCTGGAACAGATCGCTAGATAGCGATAAAGCCGCCAAATTGTACCAGCTTATATTTTTGATTTGCTTTGTATGTGTTTTTTTATATTCATTCATTTAGTGTTAATATTAAGTCATTTTTAATTTGGTTTTTGCTTTTCTGTGGGCACTTTGCCTTTTGGTTCTTTTGTTAGAAGTTCATCCGTAGGCACATCTATTAAGCTTTCGCATGCAAACTTTTATACGATGTATGTAGGTACCTACTTTTTACTGCAGTTGCGGATAAAATAACTAAAGCTGCAAAATAACCTACGATTGACAACCCTAGCCATTGTGCCGGAAATTATTTAGAGATTCTTCTACAATACCAAGCAAGTAGTACTTAGTAGGTAGGTAATAAAATTGATGAATTTATTTCGCCACTAGATGATGCCCGCGACTTCGTCCGCGTGGATTTAGGTTTTTTGAAATCCCGTGGGAACTCTTTGATTTTCCGGGATAAAAAGTAGCCTATGTGCTAATCCTGGATATTATCTATCTCCATTTCAAATTTCAGCCAAATCCGTTCAGTAGTTTTTGCGTGAAGGAGTAACAAACATACACACACACACACACACACACACACACACACACACACACACAAATACAAACTTTCGCCTTTATAATATTAGTGTGATCTTTCGTTCTTTCTGCTTTTTGTGCAGCTTTGGTTTATCCTCGAATTTATAAAAAGTTTATTCAAAATGCAAATGCGAGGCCAATCGGAAATAATAAAATAATTAAAAATTAAAAGCATAACATGCATGACCCCGATGACGTCGATCGGAACGGGATTGAAAGAGAAATTTGAATTTTAAGCAGCGCTTTGTGCAAAAATAATCCTTTCTTTCTTTTAAAAGTGGAGGTAGGTATATAATATTATTATGTATATCTATCAGTACCTACTCACAGTACTTACCTTCATAGGACCATAGTTCATACAATAATGAATATACTTTATAGGTACTTTTCAGGGTATTTCTATTGCTACTAAGTAGGTATAACAACATAATACCATAAAAATTTCAAAATGGCCGCCATAAAAATTAAAAAAATTAAAAAGTTTAAGTAAGTATGTGATTTCGAGGGGTACAAAATACTATTTAATCGATTTTTATCGTTTATTATTGGACCTATTTCCACCCTACAATTCCTACGAGTATCTTTACTCAATATGCTATAGTGGACTGGACATCTTCTAAGTTCGTCCGTACACGTGAAACTAGATCATTGTGTAGGTACTGTTTTGTTCAAAAAAATCGGTCAAGAGCGAGAAAGGTTCTGTAGTCCGTACCATCGTACAAGAAATAACACTTTTTTTTTTAATTTTCATGGCATGGCCGTCATTTTAAAATTCGTATTATTTGTTGTTAGAGCGGCAATATAAATATGTAATTCTGTGAAAATTTCAGCTCTCTACCTATTACCCGCTGACAGACAGAAGGACGGACGGACAGCGGAGTCTTAGGTTGAAATCTATAGAACGCACTTTGACTTTGCTTAGACTTAAGTTTCAATTAAAATGAGACAGATGTATGCCAATGGTATAACGCTGTCTCGTTTTAACAGTGTCTTAAGTTTGAGCAAAAACAAAGTAAGTTCTATAGATCTCAGCGTTAGTAATAGGGTTCCATTGGCATCCTTTGGGTACGGAACCCTAAAAATAGTAAATGGTTCATAGGTAGACATTCGAAATTCGAATGTAACGCAAGGCAAAGCAGACGGTCTGACTCACACGACCGCGCGCTTCCGCCTGCGGCGCGATAGCAAGGTCACCGGCCGCGCGCACATGCACACGTCTCGCCGTACTACACAACCCGCCGCGCACACATGCAAACGTGAAAGCAGTGAGAGTACTGTCGCGTTCAACACGTCTTTTTTTTTTTTTTTTTCTTCTCTGGTCTGGCTTTACACTGATTAGCCAATGTCAAGTGTGTGTAGTTATTTACAAGTTAGGAAAACTATATGTATAAGTATGGACTTCGTCTGTGCTGGCGCCCGCCGACATACACGTGGCGCCCCCCTAGAGCGCTTCTCAGTCAGTTCCTCGGTCAGTTCCACCACCAATAAACACCAGCGGGACACAAAAACCGGCCACTTCTAACAAAAAAACACTCCAAAAAATCACAACACGCGCGCCAACAAACGCCACCACAGACAAAGTCCAACACGTCTTTGTAGTTGAGTTATTTTATTTTCTGTCTGTATATTTTTAATCTGTGCTTTGGGTTTTTATAAAGAAACTTTATTATTATCCTATATCACTTACTCTGATGCCCGTGCAAATAGATACATATAAAAGCCAAAAGAGATATAATATAGGTACTTACAATACATACATATAAAAATAAATAAACCTACATACGCGTTACATAAATTATTATTATTAATTATTATAATAGAAATGCTTTAGTGTGTTTTCGTTGGTTTCTTGGTTTGTCCTTCAATCACGCCGCAACGGAGCAATGGATCAGCGTGTAGGTGTTTTTATCCCAGAAAATCAAAGAGTTTCCACGGGATTTCAAGCCCGGACAAGTCATGGGCATCAGCTAGTCTGTAATAATCTCGCAATACTACAAAACTCACCACGCTCACATGCAAATGTGAAAGCAATGAGAGTACAGTCGCGTTCAACACGTCATTCAGTGTAGTTAAGCCGTCATTTTTTTATCACTATCCATCATAGAAGTGCTATTTTATTGGTTTTTTGGTTTGTCCTTCAATGACGTTGCAACGAAGCAATGGATCAGCATGTAGGTTGCTTTTTATTCCGGAAAATCAAAGAGTAGTCTGTAATATTGCAATCGCTAAGTGAATTTTACCAAGCAGTTTATTGGAAAATATTAGCCATGCAAATCTTTACCCCTATCTGAAAACAAGGCAAGGCGTGAAAGCAGTGAATTATGCCAATAAATAAACCATTCCAAAATGGTGGCATCAATCACTACCTCTCACTTACCTGTATAAGCCTAGTGAGTCTACGTTTTGTTTAAGTGAAATTAGAACCTCTTCGTTTCTTTATTAGCATGAGTTATACAGTCGCATTCGACGTATTATTTCATAGATGCCGTTAGACCAAAAGAGCTCTGATGGCAGTAGGGGGAATTCCCTCTACTGCCATCCAGAGTTCTTGTTACCTTTAAAGCAAAGGTTGATTGACGATACAATAGCGCGACACGACTGAACCATTCGTGAATAGTGACATATCCGCGTATACAAAAGCAAGGTCGTCGGTGGTCGCCCGTGCACACAGGCCTCTTCACAGACATAACATACATAAGACTTGTGGTGCAAGCGTTAAATTAGTAAGAGTACAGTCGCATACTACTATTAATTATTATTGGTTGTAGTTGGGTCGTTATTTGTTTGAATTCTATTTTGAATTATTCGAATTCTATTTGAATAATATAATATTGGAGAAAGCTCGAATATCTGGGCCATATAATGCGCAACTCAAAATATGAACTGGTACAGCTTATAATACAAGGCAAGATAAAAGGCAAACGTAGACCTGGCCGTAGACGAACATCCTGGCTTAAGAACCTTCGCCAGTGGTTTAATATGAGCATAAGGTAAGGTGACTGTTTAGAGCAACGCGACAAAATCCAGTTAGCCTTAATGATTGCCAACCTCCGATAGGAGATGGCACTAGAAGAAGAAGATTTGAATTATCTACATTTTATTAAAAAGTAAATTAACTATGATAAAGGTGACTAAATATTCCCCTATCTAAAAGCAAGGTCGTCAGCCGCGCACACATGCAATTTTACAACGTACTGAGACTACACGCACACTGTCAAGCGTGAAAGTGGTGAGAGTACAGTCGCATCCAACATATAGTTGGGGCGTTATTAGTTTTACCTCTGCGAAAAAATTGAATTATAAGCTGCCCTAACAGGTAGATTTTTTTTCTTTTGGAACTAAACGACACAGATTTCTATAGGTCTTTTATATTGTAATTGTAATGTATTATAATTTGCTAATTACTATCTAAGCGAGAAGCTTGTGCTAGGAGCGGGTAGAACAAAGTGCAAAGGTTTACTTCGATTTTCAGATTTCAGCACGCTGCCAGCCGCTTGTACAGTTTGTATTGAATATTGATGCTTCATCATCTTAAATCATGCCGAATGCAAACTAAACGTTCTATTGCAGGCGCTATCGGCTTGAGCTGGTACCAAGGTAGTGACAAAATGCCAAGAGGCCGTCAAAACAAGTCTATTTCTGTTGAAATAAAATTCGAGGTCGTGATTCGCGAGCGCGATCTGCACTTTGAATTATTGTTGCAAATTTTTAATTTTGCTACGTTTTTTATGGCCCGCAATTATCTTGAGAATATCTTAAAACCGTTTTTTGTTTCTAAAGAATTCGCCTTGTTTTAGAAACAAACTTTGATTAAGGCTAGGTGAGCTATAACTGACCACAGTAAGCATGTCAAATTGAAACTTAAACTAAAAAGATTAAAGTACTTACCTCCTTAATAAAAAAATAATTACTTTGCTTGGACACCCACAATTTAATTGAACTTGCTAATTCTGAAAAAATATCTCTTTTTAATGGTAGCAAATCCTATAGTATAGAATAGCGAATACATACAACGATTTTTGATACAATGCAATACTAGATATTTTCTATCCGGATATTTTTAACATAATATGTATTTCCATATTATAATAGTGCAGGTACGAAAAGGGTTTTACTTAACTAAGTTGGCGATAAAAACAATAGTTTTAGGAGATACTATGGTAAATGGTTAAAAATTGAAATGCTTTGGACATGACCTCACTAACTGTAAAATTAATGGCTAATTATAATTACAGTAGATCAGCGATTAATCATTACCGTCCGGTTTAGAACAAACAATGTGTGCGCCGAGATCCTATTTC
Source organism: Maniola jurtina (assembly GCF_905333055.1). NCBI lineage: Eukaryota > Metazoa > Arthropoda > Insecta > Lepidoptera > Nymphalidae > Maniola > Maniola jurtina. The sequence goes on from NC_060032.1 coordinate 13,165,273, forward strand.
GACACTAGTTTCGCAATTAAACCACTGTTAGGTAGGATTGTTATAAAAGATCTCTGAACAGATAACAAAAGCCAATTGTTTTAAATCCTTATTTGGAAACATTACCGTCAGAATTAATGACTATTTATCAACCTCATTTCAACGGTATATCTATTTATTTTATAACAATACAGATAGATGAGCATTTAGAATAAACAGTCGAGTAAAATCAAATTATACAGTGTACAGACATAGAAAAGTGACTGGAATATTTTACCTCAAGATTTACGGAACTTTTAAATTAGATAAAATGCGAAAAAATACCTTACCTACTATTATTAATAGACAGCCTAGCAATAAAGCCGCTTTTTTAATTGACTTGAATATACAGTAAAAATACACGCCGAATTGAAAACATGCTTCTTTTTAAAACTCAGGTAAATATTGATAACTGGACGATTGGTGTACCTATTTCTTTGAATTTCGTAAATGGTAAATACATATATTGAATAGACGTGTTATAAATATTTTTTATTCTCCTGGGATAAAAATTAGTCTTTGTTCTTCTCCAGATTTGTGCCCAATTTCGTTGAAATCAGATGAGTGTTTGAGGCGTAAGAAAGTAACCAATAAATAGAAATTTAGAAATCTTCAGATTTATAAATAAGTAAAAAAATAAAAATTATAGTATATTAGTATGGAATATGGATGGACGAATACCTACACAGGAATCATCATAAGGCGAAGCATAGCAGTTTCAATGATAATGCAAACATTCAACGTGGGCATTAAGAAAACCGTTACTTTAATTATAAATATCACAATCAGACGTCTGACCGTAATATTTATTATTCGGATCAACAATACAATCACCGCCCACACATGTCGCGTTTATCGTCTGTTCAAACCATTAACATAGGAAGGTGTGTCTACCCAAGGTAGTACGATATGTATGATTCAACTTGCTGTAGGTACAGCATACCTCAATAAATCAACTTTCAAAAATGGTAAACAATTTTGTAGCGAAACCGAACCATCCATGATAAACTGTTTACCTTTACCTAGTAAAGCGTCTAATGAACGACCTTCCCCTGAACTCAATTGCTACAAATAGACAATTTTTAAAATAAGCAAGGACTCATTCCGTTTTCTTGTTGTCTATTTCTTATTTAAGTAATTTAGGTACAGAATTTGCTAATTTTGAAATCGAGAGATATAATGCAACTGTTGAAAGACATTTTGGTAGGTAGGTAACTACCTATTTACTTACATAATGCACCCTTTACGTATGTACATGAATTTCGAGTCTGATTAAACTGAAAGCAATTTTAATGTTATGTGTTATGAATATTTTTAGAGTTTTGCTATAAAAATAGTCTGCAAAAATTGTTCAATAATGTTGTACTTACAATCACGAAATACATCATTTTTATTTTATTTTACAGTCTACACGCCAAATGAAATAATTATATCATAATAAAATGAGGCCGGGTGCAGAAAATTTTGAAATAGTAGGGTTTTCAGTTAAAAATGATATATTTACCTACCATTGATTTAAAAAAAATAGCTATTTGCTATTATAGCATAGAAAAAAAGTAGAAGTACGACAGCCAGATCGTTATTTAAATCCAGCTGCGGTTTATAATTGATATATCAAATCCCTGGCCTTGATATGCAACTTTTTTTGTCAAAAACGTGTCTGGTCGCCGGCCGGTCCCAACTCGGGGCCCGGTATTTTGTTGGAGCTTTGTATACTACCTATTTCATGTTGCGCATATACATATTATTGTTTTATGGGTTTTGAATTTGAAATTTTGACCGTATAATAAAAAAGATACCCTACTTGGCAGAGAATTTTAATGACGGTAGATTTTAAAGGACAAATATGAGTCAATATACATAAGTACCTATAGTATACTATTATAAACACTTGATTTTGAATACCTAGGTACCTAATAGGTGCCTATACCTAATATCATTTGCGTCATAAAGCTTAGTAGGTATGAAACATAAATAACTGAGGTAGGTACCTACCTATATAGTTTTTAATTAAGGTCCTGTTTAGGTGGGTACCTACATGGTGAATTGTTATTCATAAAATGATTAAAGTACTTATTACGGATTGTCGGCATTAGAATGCCATAAGCCTAATTTGTCGTATTAGTTTACAAATTGCGAAAAACCAAATTAAATTTGTATTTCGTGGCCAGACCCGTCTAGTGCTCTTTAAGTGATTATCGGCCATGAACATTTGCAGCAACAGAGAAACAACCAATGACCCACCCCTCGTTGAAATCTAGTGGCAATAATTGTTATATTTCTAATGTAGGCAAGAATGCAGGTCCACCTACTAAATACTTACATCTGAGTGGGTAAGTACAGTTCATATTTCATATAGGTTGTGCTTATCTTATTAGATATGATGTATTAGAGACAATCTGATAAACCAAGAATGTAACTTACCTACTCACTAACAAATATGTGTAGTAGGTACCTACTAGGTACCTATCTAGATAAAATGCAAGTAGATATAAAAAATATGTAATTTCATACTGTTAAAATATTATAACTTATAATCTAATAAGCGTGTAGCGAATTATCATTATATTATTATTATGATACACCTACTAACAAGGAATATACTCCTTCTTAAAAAAGTGGTGAGTGACGTCCCGTAAAATCTGACTGGTGAACAAAGAAGACTAGACGTTCAGTGAATTAGAAGTTGACCGGCCTTTACTTGGTTTGTCAATAATATCGCTATCTTACTGACTACTACGACTACTTACATTAATATAACAATACTAATTTTTACCAATAACATTGTCTGCGATTTAGATTATTTAAAGATCTCCAGGTATTTCCTCAGAAATATTTTCTGAGTAGGAGTCTACGTGTAGAGAGAAACTGAAAACAAAATATCAATTATCTAGACAGTTCAGTCAGTCAGGCAGTTTATGCTTTTATATTTTGTTTATTATAAAACTAAAGATAGATAACTCAATGCTTATAAATAAGTAAATGTTTAGAGATACATACCAAGCTTAGGATATGTTAATCGCATACTAAATCGCAGCGCAGTAGTGGTAGTCATCGAGAGCTTCTATGAAATACCGTTACTTAAATGCAAATTCAAATGCCACAGCTACTTTAGAAGTACCTATAACTTAAGTAGGTTGGTAAAATGTACGATAATATCTACCTGTGAGATAGAAGTTAGAACTTAAGAAAGTTTACAAACAAGCTTTTCAAGTATGTACCTAGATTAGATAGATAGCAATTTAGGTACCAACTCTACCAACCTATAAGATAAGATAATAATATTCTGAACAGGTAATTTATAAAATAGAATGAGTTAAAAAACTAAGAATTAATAAGTAGGTACATATAACTACCTAATAAATAATGGTATTGATTGTAAATATGATTAAAATTATAACAACCCAATAAATAATTATTGACGGGGCTTCATGTTGTAATATAATATTTTTTTTTCTATTATGATGTAAAACATGAATGCAAATAAATAAAGAATAAAGAATAAAGAATAATATACCTAGGTACATGAAGTAATTACTTACTATATTTAATAAAAATAGGCCATTATTAGAAATAACAATTTCAGCATATAGAATTCATAGTTCTTACTTATAGCCAGTGATTAGGTAGGTACTTCATAAAAATATTAGCTATAAGTATGAAATTCATATAATACACAAAAATTCAAGTAACGAAAAAAAACATTAATTAATTAACCATTTAAGTGCGCGACAGTACGACCCAAACAAACAGGGACGCTACAAGGTGAGGGGCGGGGGTGGGCACCCTTCGCGTCACGTGACGCGCGACCTTCAGGCGGCGCACCGACCTTGAGCGCCGCTCGCCCCGCGCGCGGGTCAGAGGTGAATGCACGCACCCCCCGCGCGCCCCTCGCCCCGCCTCGCCCTGCTGTGGCCCCGAATGCCATCTAATGCCACTCACCTCGTCCCGGCTACACCATGGCACCCGCTCAGGCGCCACACGCCAACATCCTGATCCTACACCCTACCGCGAACAGGTATTAGCAACGCGGCACACCTTTCCCATAAAATATCACCGACAAGTTTATTGACATCGACTCGCTACTCGCAACTCGCTCGCACAATTGCGCAAATGTATAATTTCTGTAACTTTCCAAAACACATTCCGTTTACGTTCGAATAAGAAAACACTCCTCTTGCAAAATAGAACGTCTATTCACTCAAAAAATACTTTTTATAAGAAAAACATTGAACACAAGGGTTTACGCGAATGTATTAACCACACCATGTCCTTTCACCTCCGCAAAACAAAGCGGAATAAAGATAAACTCATTTGAGCAAACTGACATCTCGCGAGTCACTCGCAAACAAACATTCGGAGGCTGCCATCTAACGACGAAATAGAACATTATTGTGTAAAAAGTTTTTATTTTAATTATATCTCAATAGAGGACTCTCACTGCAAGGAAAACTTAAAAATCCATACTTCATGGGAAAACTTGAATACAACGGAAAATTGTAAGTAAAAAATATAAAAAATAAATAATAAAAATTATTTTTTAATGTCCAAAGTGGCAATTTTTTTTTAACCTGTGGTACTAAATGACATAAGCAAAGTTGCTAGGCTATGAACATTTACCACAATTATGCTACTTTCAAGCACAAAGCGTATGTACCTATTGCACTTTTTTATTTTTTACGACATTTTACGATTTACAGTTTATTACGTCACCCAAAAAGCATCAAATAGAAATTGCGACTAGTAGTGATTTTATTTAAATCGTTCCTGTAATTTTGGCTAACTACGTTTACATAGGGAATTTTATAGGGAATTCAATTATTATGTTACAGGCAACTCTATCAATTTATTTACTTTACATATTTGCTTATAAAAAGGAGAAAACAGCTGGGAGCTGTTTGGTTTTGTGTTTTATTTTCCTTATTTTTGTATAAAACTACTACAGTGACGTGATACGAGAATAATTTGTTAAAGTAATTATTTTTTGTGCGTGTCCAACAGTTTGGTGAGTCAAGAGCATAATTGACCGAAAAGATTCACGTGATATCCTTGAAAGACGAGTCCATTACTCATTAATTAAATAAATCTATCTGTTACTTCCAAGGCTGTACTAATAAAGCAGTGTTTCGTGAGTTCTGTGACTATTATGACAATTTTTAATACATAATGGGCGAGGAAAATGATGGGTACGGCAGGACGGCAAAGAAGAATGTTTTGTTGAAGATTGTGATATTGGGTGATGGAGGTGTGGGGAAATCGTGCTTGATGAGTAGATTTATATCTAATCACTTCGATGACCACAACTTTCATACTATAGGCGTGGAGTTTATGAATAAGACATTAGAAGTCAACGGCAAGCAGTATACATTACAGGTAATTTAAATATCTATATGTACATAATCCATACTTCTTACAAATTATTCCGAATTCGAAAGTTTGTCTGTCTTCTACCTGCATTTTCACGATCTATCTATATCGATTTTAACAAAATTTGATACAGAGATTTGCATCCTGGGGACAGAATCTTTAACAACTCAAATCCATTTGAACGAAGGTTGTAGGCATCATCTCTTTAGTAAGTACAGAGATAGCTTGCATCCTAAAGGTCGTCCATATTCGTGTATGGCCAACTTTTTATCCCAGAAAATCAAAGAGTTCCCACTTGATTTATAGAAAACCTAAATCCATGATGAAAGCACTGGCATCATCCGGTATTATAACAAGTGTAAATTAAAAATTTATAACACCCCCGACAAGTGAAGGGTACAGTAACTAGAAAAGAGCTGATAACTTTCAAACGGCTGAACCGATTTTCTTAGATTATAGCTAAGAACACTCTCGATCAAGCCACCTTTCAAACAAAAAAAATTAAATTAAAATCGGTTCATAAATTTAGGCGCTACGGTGCCACAGACAGATACACAGATACACATGTCAAACTTATAACACCCCTCTTTTTGGGTTGGGGGTTAAAAAGAAAACTAATTGATGTATCAATGTACAGCTCAAACCCCTGGGTCTAGAAACTTGTGATTTTTCATATGGGTTCTTACAATAATAAGGAACCCCAGTAATAAAGAATTTTGAGAAATTCCAACATTAAATGTCGAGTGGTGCTTTGACAATCTCCGAGGCACATAGGCGAGCGCTGTGATCTTAGAAGTGGGAGGGGAGACCCTGGGAGAAGAAGGTCAAGAAACCTATAGGGTACTTCCCGTTGACCTAGAATCATGAAATTTGGCTGGTAGGTAGGTCTTATAGCACAAGCAAAGGAAAAAATCCGAAAACTGTGAATTTGTTACATCACAAAAAAAAAAATTAAAACATGTTCATAAACAAATAATTAGTATTTTCAATTTTCAAAGTAAGATAACTATAGCAAGCATAAGGGCTTTACCTGTACATTCTAAAACTTATTTTTATGCATAATAGTTTTTGATTTATCTTGCAAAATGTTGGGAAAAATATCCAAGTACAGAACCCTCTGTGCCCGAGTCTTACTCCCACTCGGCCGGTTTTTGAACTATGCAGTCACATGCCTCATGTTCAGATTGGAGTACTTGTTTTGTGCACACTGTATCACATAATTTTAAGTGCTCACAAGATAAATTGTGTTTACTTCTTGTTAATCTCATAAATTACTTGTTTCCTTCCAAGATTTATTCAGTGAGGCCAATGAAGCATGCAGTGGATGTAATGTCACTCCTTTATCTGGCCTGGACTTAAGTGTGTAATAAATTTGATCTTATTATAATTAGAGATAAACAATGTAGATCTGCATAAGAACTTTTGTTCTTCATTGTTTATAAAATATATTTAAAGGTGAACTAAAGGAATGGCTATTTCTATTCAATAACTTGATTATGTATAAATATTGCTTCCTTTTGTGTACATATTATAATTATTATAAGTATGTACAATGTACTGGTTTTTACTGTACATACTGTATGTACATTGTACAATGTACATACAGTACCTCAAGAGAGCCTCAATAGCTCAACCGGTAATAAAGGAGTGGACTGAAAACCGAAAGGTCGACGGTTCAAACCCTGCCCGTTGCACTATTGTCGTACCTACTCCTAGCACAAGCCTGACGCTTAATTGGAGAGGAAAGGGGAATATTAGTCATTTAATATGGCTAATATTCTTTTTATTAAAAAAAATGTACAATCAAATGCAAGTCAGACTTGCACATGAAGAGAAATAATACCAATATAATACCAATACCATCAAACGAGATTTTTTTTTTTTCATGATGTAACCACACCTTATTTCATGATTCTACTGATGTAGGTCAATGGGAAGTGCAATATAGTTTTTGATTCCCTTGACGGATCTCACAACCAAACTGATAAGGTTTTTAGGATTCTGTGCCCTAAGGGTGCTAACAGGACTCTATTACTAAGGCTCTATTACTAAGGCTCCACTGTCTGTCCATTTGTCTACCTATCTGTCAGCTGTATCTCGTGAACGGTAATAGGTAGAGAGTTGAGTTTTTTTTTTCTTCTCGTCTGGCTTTCACAGAGTTTGTAATTATCCCTAATGCAGCTATAGCAATAATTAAGGAAAATTTAAAAATGATCAGTCACCCCATGAAAATTTAAAAAAAAAAATGTTTTTTTTTTTTTTTTAATTTATTTAATCAAAATAATTTAACAAGGATTTATAATATTATAGCTCGCCAAACTGGTGTGCCAGTTTGTTTGCGAGGTTGTACATACATACGGAACCTTTCGTGTGCGAGTTCGACTCGCACTTGGCCAGTTATTTACAGATGTCTTGAATTGTTGTTTTCCTAAGACAGGTAGTACTAGAAGCATCATAATTATGCATTGTGCTAAATGACCTTAAACCTGTAGCCAATGATAATATGTGGTTTCTACTATAAATTATTCACAAACAGGTCCTATGTCTTACATAATATGTATTGAAGTCAAGTGAATATTAAAACATATAAAAAAATTTAATTTTATTACCTAAGTAATCAATATTGTTTATTATTTTACTAGCTGTTGCCAGCAACTTCATTCCCGTGGATATAAGTTTAAAAAATCTGTGGGAATTCATTGATTTTCCGGGATAAAAAGTAGCCTATGTGTTAATCCAGGGTATAGCCTATCTCCATGCCACATTTCAACCAAATCCGTCCAGTAGTTTTTCTGTGAAAGAGTTACAAACATCCATCCATACATACAAACTTTGCGTTTATAATATTAGTAGGATGTGGCAACCTATTAGTGAGAAAAATCATATTGCTGAACCTAGTTAATTAGACGGCACTAAGGGACTTTATTTTTCAGTAATTTGCAAGAGAATGGAACACTTTTTGTTGGAGTTACTTTTAAAGCAGTGCCCAAATCATATCTCTTAAAAATATCTTGAGTTTCCCTTTATACATGCCCTTTATCCATACTTCCATACTAATATTATAAATGCGAAAGTGTGTCTGTCTGTCTGTCTATCTGTCTGTCTGTCTGTCAGTCTGTCTGCTACGTTTTCACGGCCCAACCACTGAACCGATTTTAATGAAAGGTACAGACTTGGGGTGCATCCTGGGGAAGGACACAGGCTACTTTTTAGCCTGGAAAATCAAAGAGTTCCTACAGGATTTTGAAAAACCCGAAATCCACGCGGTTGAAGCCGCGGGCACCCTCTAGTTTATAATATAATTTTAGTCTGTAATACTAGTATGTTTAATAATTGGTTTCAGATCTGGGACACAGCAGGTCAAGAGAGGTTTAAATCTCTAAGGACACCTTTCTACAGAGGGACTGATATCTGCATATTGGCATATGCGATTGATGACAGAAGTTCCTTCAACAATATCAAAACATGGTTGAACGAGTTCTTGCACCATGCTGGAGTGAAGAATGGAATTGAGAAGTTTCCTTTTATTGTTGTTGGGAATAAGGTACAAATATATTTAATTACCAAAGTAAAAAACCGGTCAAGTGCGAGTCGGACTCGCGCACCGAGGGTTCCGAACTCGGGTATTTTTTCGACATTTTGCATGTTAAATCAAAAATCTTATGCATTAAAATAAATAAAAATCTGTTTTAGAATATACAGGTAAAGCCCTTTCATATGATACCCCACTTGGTATAGTTATCTTACTTTGAAAATTTAAACACATTTTAATTTTTTTTTAAATGATGTAACCACAAATTCACGGTTTTCGGATTTATTCCTATACTTGTGCTATAAGACCTACCTACCTGCCAAACATGATTCTAGGTCAACGGGAAGTACCCTATAGGTTTTCTTGAGAGACACGACAGACGGACGGATGGACTGTACTGTGTATTACCTGTAACCTTAATTTATAGGTTATACTGTAATTTTTAATTTACACTTGTGTAACATTTTATCCAAAACAGAGTTTTATCTTTAACGTCATCCTTTTACTTTTCAAAGTACACCATACAATCAATTTCTTCATTTCAGTCAGACGTGTCATCAAAGGACAGGGAGGTGTCATACGAGCAATTGAAACAGTGGTGTGATGAGAACAAGATATCCACTTACTTGGAGACCTCCGCCAAAACTGATAGCAATGTTGTTGAAGCCTTCTCACAAGCTGTACAAAGGTATGTCATCATCAACCCGCCACCGGCTCACTACTGAGCATGGGTCTTCTTAAAGAATTTAGAAATTCTTTCACCAGTAGAAAACTACAATATTCCTGAGTAATATAGGCTATATTTTATTTTCACTTTGAAAAGAGCAACTGCCGTGTTTCTTGCTGGTTCTTCTCCGTAAGAAGGGCATTCCAAACCAGTGGTAGATGCTTTTGACAATTCAAAGAACTTGTGAAAGTTTAATTGAATAAAAGATATTTTGATTTATTTATTTACTAGCTGATGCCCGCGACTTCGTCCGCGTGGATTTACATTTTTCAAAATCCCGCGGGAACGCTTTGATTTTCCGGGATGAAAAGTAGTCTATGTATTATCCAGGGTATTATCTATCTCCATTCCAAACAGCCAAATCCGTCAAATTCAAATTCAAAGTCAAAATATTTTTATTCAATTAGACTTTTACAAGTTCTTTTGAATCGCCAAAAGCATCTACCACTGGTTCGTAATGCCTTAGTTTCGTCCAGTAGTTTTTGCGTGACTGAGTAACAAAAATCCAAACATCCACACTTTCACATTTATAATAATATTACTAGAGGATGCCCGCGGCTTCACCCGCGTGGATTTCGGTTTTTTTAAATCCTGTAGGAACTCTTCGATTTTCTGGGATAAAAAGTAGCCTATTTCCTTCCCCGGGATGTACCCCAAGTCTGTACCTTTCATTAAAATCGGTTCAGCGGTTGGGCCGTGAAAATGTAGCAGACAGACAGACAAACACACTTTCACATTTATAATATTATTAGGAATATTAGGTATTAGGATAAGGATTAGGATATTATATTAGGAGGACTTCGTCTGTGTTGGTGTTAGCTGGTGGGCGTGCTCTGCCTTTTTGGAGTGTTTTTTTTTTGTTAAAACTGACTGGAAAGCGCTCTAAGGGGATGCCGTGCATATGTCGGCGAGCGCCGGCACAGACGGGGTCCATAATTGTATAGTTTAACTAACTTGTCACAAATAAGCACAAACTTGACACTGGCTAATCTTTGTAAAGCCAGACGAAAGAGAAAAAAAAAGGATATTAGGATTTACTTATCATAATTTTTGTGGCCATTTTCAGGTGGGTAGACTTAGAACAGAAAGCGGAAAAAGAACTACGTATGTATCACCATCCCGACACAGTGACTCTTCACGGCTCTAGCACAACCTCCAGCTTTAGAGCGACATGCTGCTCTCGATTCACGTCGGACACATAGACTATCGCATTGGCAAGCTTTCTCCAGCACCCTAGCATGCCCGCCAAGAAATGTTTCATGCTGGAATCAATAAAAATCTGTTACATATCTTTTATATAGCGATTTTACTTTGCTTTTTGGCTTTAGCTTTTAGTAATGGTATAGTTCTCGTGCTGGTTATGCTAGGTCTGTTAGTTTTACAGGGTAAGTTTTTAATGAGTGTTTATTAACAAAACTGATTTAGAGTTTCGGTAGATAAATCTGTAAAGCAGTTTTAATATTATGTGTCACTTATTTCATAATAAGACTCACTTACCACCAGGTGAAGGGCTAACTTATATCTCAATAAAAAAAACTACAGAGAATGTCTCTTTAAAAACTTGCCTTGTAAATTTTTTATTTATATAAAATTAATCTGTCAGATTTGCGGTCGAAATAAGTTTTTTCTAATAGAAACATACCATTAAAACGGAAGAATTTTAAAGTACTTGTACTGTACTTAACAATGCATTTTGACTGTTGAATAAAAACAGAAGGGATTCAAGAAAAAATATATTAGTCTTATCGCCACACTACGTGACGATAAGTAAAATTGTATGTAACCACGAATCGATAGATTTATTGAATCATCCGTCCGATTTAGTCTCGATATTTCATTAATGAAATACTTGTAATTGCTGTAAATATATTTCGCTATAGTTACTTACTATTTCTCCCATTATGAGTGATGTATAATTAGATTTTTATTTAAAAGGATTCTCTCTTACGTGCGCCCCATATACGAAGTTTGATGATGCAATATTAACTATACTCCATCCGCGGGAAGAAGTTTGTATAGTGCTCTTAATGCCATACAAATGACAAAAGCAAAAATCTCAGTGGGCGTTAATCATTTTGAATCACCAACCAATCACAAACATGTAACATGTTTTTCAAATAACATTCCAAATTCAATTAGAAAACATTTGTGATTGGTTGATGTCTCAAAATGGTTAGCACCCACTGAGATGAGAGAGAGAGAGAGAGAGAGATTACGTGACAGAGAGCGCTATATTGACTTCTTTCCGTCAATAGTTTTTAGATTTTGTGGACAGGTTTAATAACTAATATCTGTGTGTGGTCGTTTCAAAGTTACACGGGCTCAAATATTGACGATTGAATGGGACGCGCTTGAGAAAAAATTGAATTTTGTAGTAATATTTGCTAGCCGCATGTGACGTAGAGTTCTCGTGATGGTCATGCTAGGCCTTTATAATTGCGAGAGCTTGTCATTCCTGTATATTTTACACTTATTGTTGACTTTGAATCTTTATCTTTTGAATTATTTTATTTAAATCGCGGAATTATGATTTTGTTGTGTATTAAATAAAGTAAAATTTATTGATTATATTACCTATAAGTATTGACCTATTTAATGTGACATTTTAACATTGATTGACATTTTTTCCCCCTCCTAAATGTTATAGTATTTTATGCATAATAATTTTGTTAAATCTTATTTATAATAATTATATTAATGATCATTATTTTATTGAAAAAAAAAAATATGCAGAACATTCCCCAACTATTTTGGATGTATTAAAAATTTATCATTACATTCCATATAGTGTGATTTTTAACTCAGTGGAATTCTAACAGATATCATTTCAGACATTGAGTGGGGTATTTGTATGAAAAACAAGGTTACCACCATTTTAAACTAAATTACTCTAAATCATACAACATAAAAAGCCATTATTCATACCTTAAATTAGAGATTTCTTTAAAAGTGTAAATCCTTGAAAGACTTGTTCATACTTGGTCTGCCCTGTTGATTTACGTTCTCCCATATTAATTATTGCCACTTGAAATTGAAATAGTGTTATATTAATTGATAACAATTAATATAAACTTACACTTTTATTTTAATCCTTATTAATTTAATCCATTTGTGGGATGTCTTTTATCTCTGGTAATATTAGGTAAGTAAGCGTCAGAATTCCTCGGAATTAAAAATCAGACTATAATTTTATGAGACATATCAACAATTAAAATAATAATCATTTTTTTTTTAATTATTGACTTAATTGAATTAATATATATTCAGTTCAATGTAAATTTATATTGTATTTAAAAGTATAGCTATGGCAAAAAACAACTTAGGTAGGTAGGTCTGGTTTTAATATTCAACCAACTGAAATATTCTGTTAATAATAATTTATTTATTTAGCAATGTCAAGGGTACCATTTATACCTTTCGAGTGTGGGACTCTAAAAATACCATAATATTTAACATATAACAACGTTGCTAAGTGAGTTATCCATTTTAGTAAAATTTTATTTTGTCATTCTGTTGCAATGGCAAATGGGACTTCGTCTGTGTTGGCGTTTGTGGCGCGCGTGCGGTGCCCTTTTGGAATGTTTTATTTTTTTTTGTTAAAAGTGGCCGGTTTTTGTATTTTACTGGTGTTTTTTGGTGGTGGAACTGACTGGGGAGCGCTCTAAAGGGGCGCCGCGCGTATGTCGGCGGGCGCCGGCGCAGACGAGGTCCATACTTATATAGTTTCCCTAACTTGTAAATAACTACAAACTTGACATTGGTTAATCTGTGTAAAGCCAGACGAGAGAAAAATAAAATTGTCATTAAAAATGCAATAATATTAGGAATCTCAAGATGTTTTAGCTGACAGATATAAAATTCTGGTTGTGATTTTATTTTGCTTTATGGGTTCGAGGAAATGCCAAAGAAAGATGTGGTTAATTCTGTTGTGCACAATTCCAAGCTGGAGATTTACCTACTTGTAACTTTTTTGGTGTAATGTATCGAGTTTTTATAACTCAAACCAAAAACTGACTTGTAACGTTAGTTTGTTAACCCCCGACCCAAAAAGAGGGGTGTTATAAGTTTGACGTGTGGATCTGTGTATCTGTCTGTGGCATCGTAGCTCCTAAACTAACGAACCGATTTTAATTTAGTTTTTTTGTTTAAAAGGTGGCTTGATCGCGAGTGTTCTTAGCTATAATCCAAGAAAGCAATCTTTGTTCTTAGCTATATCTCCAGCAATGTATTTAGATCTATCATTTTAGTTTGCTTGATGTTGTGTACAGCAGAATATTGACACATGAATGATAAATTTCACTGTTATTTTTTACTTATTTTTTTTAAATATTTTTAGTATGAAAGCTAACTAATTTGTTTATGATCATGATTTATTTTACTATACTTATTTCATTTATTCTTACCAACCTAATTAATTTATAATTTTATTCTAAAAGTGTTACCTTTTACCCATTCCAGGAATGATTAGAAAGTATTACAAGAAACGTGTGTTGTAAAATGCTTTAACAAAATGTATTTATTTTTAGTATTAAGTATATCTGCATAGAGATTATTGTTTTATTTAACTACATCACTTAGTAGGTACTAGATTAAGTGCCTAGCTTTTTAGTTAGTTACCGTATTTGATAAGAAGAGCACACTCGATACTAAATTTCACAGTTCTCATGTTAGTATTTGCTATCACTACTTACATAGGTAGGTATTCATATGAATTAGAATAAATGTATAATGTAAAATTTAAAATAAAGATTCATAAGCGAAATCTACCTCTTAAAAATAAAATCTTGTTTGTGTATATATAAAAACTCTTGACTCTTGTTACGACGCAATAAAGTGCAATTCACCTCGCACATCGTTGTGGCCTAAAACGCCTCTCTTTCTATCGCGTAAGCCCTTTCTCTCTCTCATAAGACTCTGCCATATTCACAATCATTACTATGAGGTCTCACAGTGTGCTCGAACGCATAGTTTAGGTTCCACCAATCAGATCATTGTAAATTGACGTGACACAGACATCTGATTGGTGGAACCTACACTGTGCGTTTGAGCGCACTGTGCGACCTCATAGTAATGATTGTGAATACGGGTATAAGGCGCCATCTCCACTAAGCAAAGTCATATAAGACTGCGCGAGAGCCGCCGCTGTCTTGTCACGTTATCCAGTTTAGTGCTAGTTTTAAGTTCCATTTTTAACCCCTGACCCAAAAAGAAGGGTGTTATAAGTTTGACGTGTGACCCATACTCAGTAGTAGGACAGCAATGGGTTATGATGGTGGTAATTTTTAACCCCCGACCCAAAAGAACCAAAGAGGGGTGAAAGACCGAAAGAGGGGTGTTATAAGTTTGACGTGTGCATCTGTGTAGAAAAATCGTGTAGAAAATCGGTTCAGCCATTTGAAAGTTATCAGCTCTTTTCTAGTTACTGTAACCTTCACTTGTCGGGGTTATAAATTTTTAATTTACACTTGTCAATTTATCGATCCAGACGTGCTTATGTTTTACGAAGTATTGACTTAACTATGTGAACTAATTCTTATGCTACCTACCTAATTAATTTTGGGTTCCATTTCATAAATAAAATTTCTTATACAAATTCTTTTTTATGATAACTAATGAAGTTCTCACTTGTGATGTGTGGGAGCTTTTACTGAGTAAAAATTGGTATTATGGAACTCTTTGGCTTGTCTTACGAAGTTTATTTTCATTTAATAAGTATAATATGTACTTCATTGTTAAACAAATGAAGTAAAGTTGTTAATGTAATATTTTATTGTAATTAGATCTGTGAAAAATGCACTGTTTTATCTTTAATTTGTATTATATGATTTATTAAAAGCTTATTTTTTTTTATAAGTACCTAAGTTGTGATTTAAATAGTTATAAGATGCCTTTTGAGGGATCAAAATAAAGTTGTAGGTGTTAACAATTCAGATCTTTTATTTTTCCAAGGTCCAAAATAGATTTAACAAATATTGGCGTCACTCAGAATAGCAGGTATTATTTAAATATTTTTATCGAATTATTGGAATGTCCTCTCCAAAACCAACACAAAAAAAACACAAGTTTAATGTGTAAGGTTATCCGAGAGTTTTAATCTAAACAAACTAATGCCAAAATAAATAATTTAATTAGAGCGTGATTGCTATCACAACATCTAATTATTCAGTTCACAATCCGAATACCGAAAATATGCGATATCGCTCCGAATCTCAGAAGGAGACTCAACTAAAACCTTCAAAACACCCGTATTTATGCAAGTTCAATCTTGTTGGCCTCCTAGTAACAGATTGTATGACATCGAATGAGCCAAATATCGATTTTACCAAACTACCTTCATCAGCTAAATTAATAATTTTATATTATTTTTGACAACTCAAATCAACTTTTTAAAAATAACCTTACAGTTCGGCCGTCCTGAATTTAACACGTCCTCGTGTTTCTAATCAATCTTGTCATGTCAGTCGCGGGCTTCCTTGCCCTAAGTCAAATCCAAATCATGGGCTATCCTGCCCTCCGTCAAATCATTAAAACCTACCCTTGAACTGCCGAACTCTCAGTTTTAATATCAAGTCAACAATAAATCCAAACGACTAACTTCTCATTCGATGTATACAAAATCTGAACCACTCATTGCAAATTACTTTCCAATTCACAAAAGACTAAATTATTAAAAAAAAACTAAAATTTTTAATCACCAAATCAAACTCAATAAAAATTTTAATCAAATGTGGGTTGTTTACAAAAAGATACCAAAGCGAAATTAAGACAACGTGAGACACATCCCACTTCTGAATTATTGGCGTCACTCAGAATAGCAGGTATTATTTAAATATTTTTATCGAATTATTGGAATGTCCTCTCCAAAACCAACACAAAAAAAACACAAGTTTAATGTGTAAGGTTATCCGAGAGTTTTAATCTAAACAAACTAATGCCAAAATAAATAATTTAATTAGAGCGTGATTGCTATCACAACATCTAATTATTCAGTTCACAATCCGAATACCGAAAATATGCGATATCGCTCCGAATCTCAGAAGGAGACTCAACTAAAACCTTCAAAACACCCGTATTTATGCAAGTTCAATCTTGTTGGCCTCCTAGTAACAGATTGTATGACATCGAATGAGCCAAATATCGATTTTACCAAACTACCTTCATCAGCTAAATTAATAATTTTATATTATTTTTGACAACTCAAATCAACTTTTTAAAAATAACCTTACACAAAATAAATGAACTAGGTAAGTCTTTAGTCTGTATTGTTATACGCAGTAGGTATGCATTCATACATCGTACCTATATCAGATTGAATTGGGATGATGACTATGTCAAAAATAAATTATTTAAATAGAGGTCTTCCGAAATTCGTAAAATCCACGTCCGCTTTTAGTTTTAAGTTTGCTCACCATTTTAGAAAAAAAATAAGTAGGTACGTCAAATTACATCAAACAGTAATGACGTCACACCTGTGAATTTCATACAAGCTAAGCTAGCGTTTTGACGTTTGATAAAAAGTCGCTGATTTGACTAGTTAGTCATCATCCCCATTGTTTACAGTAGTCGAACCTTGCAGGAAGGTTTCTGGCACTTGGCAGTAGCATTGCAACCACAGATATGGGCGTATACTGCATCATCGGTCCAGTTGCCAATATTAACCTAACATTTAGTTCCGAGTACGCTCCCTCTATCAGCTCCAAAATGGTGATAATGGTGACAAGTTGCTTCAAAAACAGGTCGGCAAAGGAATTCTACTGTTGTTGTGGGCACTATTGGCATGCCCACAACCCTAATACACTCTTGACGTCACACTTTCAAGGTCGGCGTTTAATTTAATTTGATATTCTTTAAAGTAAAAGATTCATCGAATTCGGTTTAGTAGTTGAGTCTAAATGTGACGAATAAACAAACATTTTATAAGTTTATTAATTTACTAGTGCTCGGCCCATGGCTTTGCCCGTGGAACTAGATAGGTACGAGTACACTACAAACTCTTGGTCAGGGCGTCATATATTTGGTAAACATCTCTGTAGGAATGCACTATACCTACCTATCGTATATCTCTCATGAGCGAGTTCATACTCCGACTATAGATTGTTTCAACGTATAGTTCCTATGGCGTTATTTGGCTCCCCTGTCTGTCCAAGTCATTGGCTATTTGCATAAGACGCAGATTTTGTTTATTTTCATTTGATTTTTATGAATGAATGAAATGAAAATAAACAAAATCTGCGTCCTCTCATGCCAATATGGTGCCATAACTTAGACAGGGAAGCCAACATAACGCCATAGGAACTATTCGTTGAAACGGTCTATCTATACCACTTGGCTGATTTTCGGGTGGCTGGACCTTTTCTGAGGGCCAGATCCGCACCTGCTAGCGTACCCATTTGTATTAGTAGAGGTCAGTGACTGCAAGGCTTGCCGGGCATTAGCTGGTATTGGAAAAGGTTACATAAAACAAAAGCAAAAATTACCCAAGTAAATATTTTATTTTCACAATTTACAAATATTAAATTATAATCTTTGGAATTTTATCATATTGTAATAAAATGAAAGTTCAATTTAAACCAATGAATTCTAATTAAAGCGACGAAATGGCTGTTTTAAATATATTAGGTAAATATATTTAAAATATAAATTAGGGATCCCTGCGAAGATCGTAATTAGCTACCCGTGCGAAGCAGGGGCGGGTCGTTAGTGTCAAATAAGTATGATGGGCTTTCATTTATAGATCGTTTCATTGAATAGTTCCTTTGGCGTTATGTTGGCTCCCCTGTCTGTCTAAGTCACGGGCACCATTATTTGCACGAGAAGACGCAGATTTTGTTTATTTTCATTTGATTTTCATTTCGTTCGTTCATGAAAATCAAATGAAAATAAACAAAATCTGCGTCTTCTATGGTCTTCTCCTGCCAATATGGTGCCAATGACTTAGACAGTCAGGGGAGCCAACATAACGCCATAGGAACTATTCGTTGAAACGATCTAGTAATGATCACCGAGTGAGTGAATTACCCGCTGCGGCAGATGACGACACTTGAGTAGCGCTAGAGGCGCTAAGTACACCGATTTACGAGTAGGTAATGTATACATGTATACGAATGAGAATTATTTTACGAATTAAGTCCAGTTGCATAACAGGCTGTTAAAGTAAGGTAAGAGTACGAGTACGTAACGAATCAATCCTAAGTTCATATTCGAATATTTCATGAGATTTTCATTATCAACTAGATGCTTGCGACTTCGTCCTCGTGGATTTAGGGTTTTTTTAAATCCCGTGGGAACTCAATGATTTTCCGGGATAAAATGTAGCCATGTCACTCTCCAGATCAATAACTATACGCATGAAAAAAATCACTTTGTTCTCTTGCAACTTGATTGAAGGACAAACCAAGAAACAAAAGCACTTTCGCATTAATAATTATATGAGTAGTGATTATTATTTTTAGATCAGATTGTATAAAACATGCATAAAAGTATACGAAATCTAGCCCATAAAAAAACTAAATTCTCTGAACTATGTAGACAGTAGACACAATAAAACTAAATACAGGAAGATCTACTTAAAACTAAATGTAACAGTTTAGTGAAACATTAACTATTCTAATATACATATAAATGTACTATTACAGATTATAGTAGAATAACATAAGTATATGTACTTATATGAAAGCGTGATAAATGGAATCATAACAAAATGATAACATTTCCATTAGATAAGACATAACAAAGTTTCTTATGATGATTGAATAGAATATTATTGTCCATTATTGATATGTGATTTTTCATATTATGCTTGAGTATTCGGTTTTAATTATTGCTAACGTTGGGGCTAATTCTGTTAACACAATCTCCATACAAAATTAAATTATCAAGGACAATCTAATGCTATCCTTTTTTGCAGAGAGCATTGTGAAAGGAATAGCAGTATATTTGGACATATCATTTTAGTTTAGAGATTGTGTACAAACAAATTAGCCGCAATCTTTAAATTGACAGGCGTAAGTAATTAATATAAATTTCACCTCACTAGCTCAAAAAGGACGCCTTTGCTGCCTAAAACCAGTGAACAAAAGTCGTTTTTGCTCACTGGTTTTTGACAGCAAAGGCGCCTTTTTTGAACAAGTTAGATGAAAAGTTGTATGTATCACACGATAGCAAAGTTTTTGTTTCTTGTGCCTTTGAATCCCTCTCTAGACTCAGAATTCTAACTTGAATCCTTCGCCCGCTCGGGTCAAACTAGCCACTCGCAACAAAAATGAACTTTGCTATCTTGTTGAACAAATAACTATTAAATATATTGATGGTCAATCAGAAGTGTTGTGTTAAAGTTAGATGCTAGGACCTCTGTTTCCCGTAATCTAAAGGGGCTTCCTAGCCTTGATCATGTCCTCGCTGATTTCGTACAACTTCGACTCTTCGTTCTTATCGAAGGGATATTTCGAGATGTACTCTTTACAGTCGCGGTAGAACTTTCCAGTATGTCCTTCGATGCTGTAATCCGTCGCCGTGAACACCACTGTTTCTGAACCCTGTAAAAAATTATATGCAATTAAAAAACCTAAAATTAAGGGAGAAGTGGCGAATGCTCGTGAGGCGTGTAACATCTGCCCCCCAAAACGTCACTTCATGATGACCACGACCGCTCTGCCAAGAGTGTTGCGACAAAGAAGAAGAAGTATTAAAAAACCAGTCAAGTGCCAGTCAGCCTCGCGCGCTTCAAAATTCACGGTTTTCGGATTTATTCCTTTACTTGTGCTATAAGAGCTACCTGCCAAATTTCATAATTCTAGGCCAACGGGAAGTAACTAATAGGTTTGCTTAACAGACACGGCAGACGGACAGACAGACAGACAATAAAGTGATCCTATAACGGTTCCGTTTTTCCGTGTGAGGAACGTAACCCTAATGTACGGAACTGTATAAAACATGGCACGCCGCTTGCGTAAAGCGTGGACGTATGCGTAAGCCTAAGAATGTATGATTGTATTATCAGCGTTATTATCAGTCAATCCTTTAATTATTCAATCAGTTTTTATAATTCATATTAATTGTTTGATAAAATCTATTATTGGTTTGAACAAAAGGATGAGTAGACATAATTATCGCCATATCTGATGAACTATAAAACAATCGTTTGTCTAAAATGTAATCAAAAATCTCTACTAAATTACCGAAATTACTAAACAACTTTATAAGCCTTTCGATACAGAAGGCTCATTTCGCAAAGACGTTTCAATAAATAGCGACTTTGTTACAACGAAATAAAGTGCAATTTAGCTCGTACAGCGCTGCAGGCTAACATTTACTAAGTGCTTCACGCATGTTGGGATAAAATATTATCTTTAACCTCAATATAATAATAATATATCCTGACGATAAAAGGAATAAACGGATAATATGCTCCTATCTACATATTCGTATTTAAAACGTTTACCGCTTTCAAATCAATACTCATAAACTTCTGTTATTGTAGTATATTGGCAACAGATCGACTGATGGTTAATGTGTTATGTTCAATGGTTGTACTTCTAAGGAACTATATACGCGTGCGACAAAATTGTCGTTGATTGCAATTTTCAGGTAATTTTAGGGTTCAAAAGGGGTTAGGGGTAAAAAAAAGAGTGGGACTCTCGTGGAGTGCCAAGGCATCAGCCAAAGATTAGGAGACATGGAAAAAAACTGCTCCAGCCCTAAGTTCCACAAAGGAATATAAGGACTCCATCATCATCATCATATACGCGTGCGACAAAATTGTCGTTGATAGCAATTTTCAGGTAATTTTATCTATGTCGAGCACACATAGTACATCGCTCCCGTAAATATAGATTTTTATAAAATTCGGATAGACTGTCGCATGTGTATACGCGCACTAATATGTTCATTGTCATTACCGGCTTGGTGGGAAAACATTGTGCTATATTTAGAGTGATAATCAGCCGGCGTTTTGTAACATCGACCTAGGCGAGTTAGAGTACTATGTTTTTCGAGTGTCTACGTGAATAGGCTGACGATGAAATGCCAGACTGAGTATGCCATATGAATACTTACTTGTTTCGCCGACCTCATGAACAATAACGCAACGGGCGCCATCAGTATGTAGTGGTACCATTTTACGAAGTACCTGCAACAAGTATTAAGTAGATATAGGTAAAGTTTTGCGGTTTTGTCTTCACTTCACGACAAAGAGACTTAAAAGGAATATGTCATCATCATAAAAGAATATGTAGTTTTAAATAATCAATCAATCAATTTATTTACTAACCGGACAACAAAAATCCATACAGTGTTAGTAATAATAAAAACTTAAAAACGTTGTTTTAGTGTTAGTACTTAAACACTAAGTAGTTAGTAACAATAAAAAAAAAAAAACTTAAAAACTATGTTAGTACTTAATTTAGAGCCTCGATAGCTCAACGGTTGAGGAGCGGACTGAATTCCGATAGGTCGGCGGTTCAAACCCCACCCGTTGCACTATTGTCGTACCCACTCCTGGCACAAGCTTTACGCTTAATTAGAGGGGAAAGGGGAGTATTAGTCATGATCAGCATGGCTAATATTCTTTTTTTTTTTTTTAATTACTAAGGGATTTAGTCCTCTGCATGAGTTTCCCCAGCAGAGGACCATCCATCTTATCACTAATCATGCGCAGGATGCATGATTAGTGATAAATAATACTTGCCCAATCTTATAGAATAGAATAGAATACCTACTGGGCTACCCGGTGTGAGGTCGCCACTCCAGCACCTTGGGACCCCAACGTCTATCTTTTTCGAACTATGTGCCACTTCAGCTTCACCACCCTCTGAGCTATGTCGGTTACCCTGGTTCTCCTACGAATCTCCTCTTTTTTCATTTGATTAGGTAAGTATCATTGCAAATAGTGACCGAAATGGAAGGGTCAAAATTTTAAAGTGAAGTTACTAGATCAAGTGGGGTTTTATATGAAAGGGCTGCATTTGCATATTCTAAAATAGATTTTTATTTACTTTTAAGTTTCTTATTTTTTGACTTATGATAAAAAATGAACAAAAACACCATGGTCGGGTTTTTACGTAAGACCACATGACATCATTGTCAAATATTACAGTAGGTATTTATTGGCAGAATATTTTCTTACCTGAACAGATTAGTGTAGCAAAATCCAGGGCAGCAAGCATTCACATCTATGCCAGAGCCTCTCAGCTTGTCTGCTAAGGCGCGGGTGAGGTACGCATTCATCAGTTTGGAGTTGCAATAGCCAGGGTTGCGGCGGAAGGCCTTGCCCTTCTTAGCCTGTTCTATCTCGGCTCTGAGTTGCAGATCATTGAAGTTGAGCTTGCCTTTTTCGTGAAGTGTTGACGAGACAAACACTATTCTGTAATTATTACGTTTTTAGTTTGTAGACTATCGCTTGGCAGCACACCTGCTGGCAAGTGATGATGCAGCCTAAGATGGAGTGCGCTTGCCTAGAAGATGCCTATACACTCTTGACTTGAAGGTAAAAGAAAAATGTTACAATGTGACTGATTCTGATGTAATTTTTGCATAGTTTAGAATTAAGATATTCTAAATTAACAGATTTAAATCTAGTGCTATCCTTTTCCACAGGAAGCGTTGTTAAAAGGGATACCAATACATTTAGACCTGTCATTTTAATTAACAGATTTTCTTACAACAGAATGAGCTAGATTACCTACATACTACAAAAGAGCACAGATCAAGTGATCGGTGTGGATATAGATACTTTTATCTCAGAAAATCAGAGTTTCCACCTATTTCCACTGGATTTTTAAGCCTTAATAAACACAGGTGAAGTTGTGTGCATTATGTATTACTGATCATCTAGTTCCTAATATAACAAACTAGCAGATCCACCTAGCTTAGTTTGGATGGAATGATATGTACTAAACTTAATAATATTAGTACAGGGTATGGCAATAAACCTTGTTAAGACTAAGAAACTATCGGACATATGTAAGCTGTAAGGTGTGCTAAGTCATATGGGACGCTGCTTGAGGTCTGCGGACTCAGGACATTTTCGGCTGACAAAAATATCCAGCCAGAATTCTAATAGACATCCAAGAGCTCAAGGACGGTCCAAGGTTACGTTGACTACTTAAGTTCAATAGTTTGCACAATTCAGTGTAAGTACATTTTATTATCCAGATACCTACAAATCTGGGCTGAAAAATTATTTCTGCCTTCATTCATGTGACATAATAAAGACTAGCCGATACCCGGGACTTCGTTCGCGTGGATGTAGGTTTTTAAAATTCCCGTGGGAACTCTTTGATTTTCCGGGATAAAAAGTAGCCTATGTACTAATCCAGGGTATAATCTATCTCCATTCTAAATTTCAGCCCAATCGGTCCAGTAGTTTTAGCGTGAAGGAGTAACAAACATACACACACACACATACAAACTTTCTCCTTTATAATATTAAGTGTGATTTTCACAATAATTTACCTGCTAGGTGTGGCCTTTTTCAGCAGATCAAGTAGTAAATCAGTCAAATACATATGGCCTAAATGGTTCACTCCAAGATGGATCTCGAACCCTTCCTTAGTCTTCTGGTCCAGGTTTAACGGCACCACCACACCAGCATTGTTGATCAGAACATCTATTTTGTAGAACCCAGCTTTGACTACTTCAACAAACTTCTCGATTGATTCAAATGATGCCAAATCTAATTGCATTGGGATCTAAAATATATAACTATGATTAGTTTATAACAAACTTTGTTTTTTTTTTTACTGAGTACTTGGAACAGTACTCAGTAAAAAAAAAAAAACAATGACACATTGTTTTTTTTTATTGCAACAACAGAAACTAACGAAGAAAAGGAAAAAACTCCAATTGTGAGTAGAGTCAGAGTGTAGTTGGCATTGAGTCTATGAATGTGCGAAGGCCTTTAAGAGGTTTGAATTGATTGCCGATGACCAGAATATTAAGTATAATTTTATAACATTCCAAAACCATTGTACCAATCCAATAGCATTTGAATTATTAAGTATGCATTGAATTGAATATAATACAAATATAGAATACTGTGATCGATGCCTTTGAATGTGCTACAAAGTAATATTATTTAACACCTCATACAAAGTTAGCAGTTTATTTTATCTACTTAAGTTGTAAATCAATGAAGGTCAAATCATTACCTACATATATCAAATGTGAGAGTATCCTACAATCATGCTTCAACAGAGCAATGGATCATGATTTTTTGCACAGATATAGTTAGAAAGCCTGGAGAGTGCCTGCTAATTTCATTTCAGAAAGTCAAAGAATTCCCACTGGATTTTTAAAACCGAAATTTAATTGGAAGATCTAGGTAGTTTATAGCTAGTTAAATAAAAATGTTATGCAACTACCTAATAAGCAGATTATTCTAGCAGCTAGTGTTTTTAGCTTTAGTTTAGTATTTCATGTTTTTACATTGTTTTGGTTCATTTCAAAGTAGGTAGGTATAGGCTAAATGTGAGCTTGCTAGGTTATGAGTTAATTGTGCTAGATAAGCAACGTTGACCCAAGATCTTAACTAGATGGGTGATCAACTTAGGAGGTCCGAATTTCGAGAACTACCTCACCTCAGACAGCACGTTAAGCCGTCGATCTCAATAATGACAATAAGTGAGTATTAAGAAAAATGAGGAATATTTTTTTCAATAAGTAATTGTAAACCTACCCCTGAGTGTTTTATTTCACGTTCCCTATTATATACACAAAATATTTACCAATTCACCGCTAGTAATCTGTTCTTTTCTTATTTGAGAGATGGCCTGTTTCGCCCTTTCAATATCTCGACAGGCGAAAATAACTCGCGCCTTCCTCTTCACAAGGGCTTTGGCAGTTTCCAGACCGATCCCACTGTTCGCTCCCGTTATGAGGAAAGTTTTACCTCTCAGGCAAGTATTGCTTGTGCACTTTGCCCAGTTCCTTGATCTCCATTTACGTATCAAACCCAGCACCACCACGGCTGAGATAGGCACAGCTGCGTAGATAACAGTGGCCGACACCATTTTAAAAGAAAAGATAAATTGATATTATTCAATACACCCGAAAATTCGTCTTACAAATACGCGTTCATGTCGTAACACAAGTAAGTGGGTTGAAAATAAAAATTACGTTTTTGCTTAAAATTGCGCTCTTCTCATACTACAAGAAGCTCACTCAAGGAAACAGATTAAATGTCAAAGTCAAACTAATGTCAAAGTCAAAGGTCAGTTATTTTCTCGCGAATTTCGTTCAGAAACGTAAATGGCGTAACGTAACGGTAACGGTACGACCAAAAAGGTACTTAAAGTGGAAGCGACGGGCCCGCCCGCGAAATTCAAATTTAATTTGTTTTTTCGCATTTTTTAAACTAATACGACAACGACGTTGGCTTATGGCATTTTCAATTGCGACAATGGCAGTATCATCGTCACAGGTTTATATAAAAATCGTCACTTGAAAGGGTCCAGTTTAAGAAATTAGCTCTAGTATCTAGAGTATTTTGGAGTGTTTTTTTTTTGTTAAAACTGACTGGAAAGCACTCTAAGGGGGTGCCGTGCGTACCTATGTCGGCGAGCGCCGGCACAGACGGGGTCCATACTTGTATAGTTACTAACTTGTTACAAATAACTACCTCAAGTAAGAGCCTCAATAGCTCAACCGGTAAAGGAGTGGACTGAAAACCGAAAGGTCGACGGTTCAAACCCCGCCCGTTGCACTATTGTCGTACCTACTCCTAGCACAAGCCTGACGCTTAGTTGAAGAGGAAAGGGGAATATTAGTCATTTAACATGGCTAATATTCTTTAAACAAAAAAAAATTAGAGATCCCCATGAAAATTGTAATAAGCTATCAGTGCAAAGCCAAGGCGGGTCGCTAGTTAGGTATAAAATTAAACGAACTAAATAATAGCTGCATCATTTATTTGAAATACGTACATCATAAGGACAACTAGATAAAAAAATCTATAATACCAGACTATGAAAAACAATTGATATGGTAACAATATGAATATAGGTATCAATGTATGAAATATCTTTTTACGAGGCATCTAACTATAGACGTTATAAATAATTAAAGTAGAGTTTAAAATATGTTTTAATGCATTTTACATAGGCAGGGCTAGCTAATGGAATGTTTAGAAAAGTTTTTTAATGCATTTTGGTCATATTATTTTCACCATTTAACATTCAATAAATTAAGGACCATACACAAATTATGTCCCTATTCTGGGGTGAAGAGGTTGGCGGAAAGGAGGGGGGAGGAAGGAAAAATATGACACATACCACCTACCTAACTACAGACAAAAAGATAGAAAAAGTGATTTTTGTGACTTAATTAATGGATGGTCCCTTAATATTAGACATAAATAAACACGTATTTGGCCTAATTCCACACTGTTTTTAATTTTTTATTTATTAAGTACATATAAGTATTTTGAAATATTGCATACCACTTAGTTACCTAAATGATAAGTTTATAGACCGTTTCAACGAATAGTTCATATGGCGTTATGTTGGCTCTCCTGTCATGGGCACCATATTGGCATGAGAAGACGCAGATTTTGATTATTTTCATTTCATTCATTCATGAAAAGGTGCCGATTACTTAGACAGACAGGGGAGCCAACATTACGCCATAGGAACTATTCGTTGAAACGATCTATACGTAGGTAAGTAGGTATGTACTTGACAGTTTTTTTTAATTTTAATAATAAAAATTCATATTTTGTGCCACTAAAGGTACTTTCATCAATATAATTCAAATAAATAAAGACAATATTTGATGTACTTTAATAACATGTTCAAAAATAAAGCTTCAATGTACAGTGTGTTACGCATTTTACAAAATTTATTTTCACACCATAAGTAGTCATAGCCATTAATGATAATGATTTTTTTCATAAAATGATTAGACGAGGCACTAAACACCCTTATGAATTACACAATAAATATGCTCCACCACTGCGTTAAGTGTAACCACATTGAATTTTAACTTTAAATTTTTAACTATTGGCATTTTGACTTTTTATTCAATTAAGGACTAAAAATACAAAAAATTCACAACATACAAATGGATCATGTAAATTGAACACCGCGATAACATGACAACAATAACAATAAATAGTGTGAAAAAGTACAATAACAAAAAAATTGTAAAAGACATTTGTCTATCTATTTAAATCAGATAAGTATCTATTTACATTGTAAATTTTTGCAAAATGGTTTTCATCTTCAAAAAAGCCGTTGACTCTTAGGCTGAGATCTAGGTATAGAGCGCACTTTGACTTTTCTCAGACTTAAGACACTGTTAAAACGAGACAGCGTTATACGGCTGGCATAAATCTGTCTCGTTTTAACTGAAACTTAAGTCTAAGCAAAGTGCGCTCTATAGATTTCAACCTTATTCTTGGTTAAATAGTTGTGTAAGAAATATAAGTCATAGTTATTTTAGTTCATCATGTAATTTTGACAGAAGACCTATCAGCTAACTCCGCAGCTACTAAATAAATGTTGTACTTTATTGATTAGGTAGGTATATCGGGTAGGTAGGTATATCTCAAATTAAATTATTATACTTAGTAAACCACAGAGCATATTCATAGTCATTATAATTAATCGATTGGCACTTTATGTGAGATGAGATGATTAATTTTGTGCCACATAAGACGTCTTTTATCAGTAATTTATATTAACTTACTTTAATATAATTTATGTAATACAAACTTTTACAAACACTGTATTTTCTCGCGAGCCCAAACTTACATTGAAAGGTTCAACTTTTTCCCCAGTCTTTTTTTTCGTGCACTAAAGGTTACACAAATATTTGTTAGGTACCGACTGTATTTATCTGTCAAAAGGGATTATTTTCATTTTTAAAACTTACCACATGAATGTTTTAAAATCAAACGTTGAAATATTAAGTAGGTAGCACTAATAAGCAATTTACGCTAGAACTCGATTTAGGGTAATTCCCTACTTCCGAGTGTTGCTAGTAGCTAGTCCAAGACAGAGCTCAGTAGTGAAAATTTTAATATTAAGTATATATTTTTTTAATATTTGAAGTGAAAAAAATAATTTGATACTATTTTATATTATGTCATAACTACAGAAGCTCTTCAAAGCTTCGTATAAAATTATATAATTTATTTAATGTTATATATTTAATAAGCACAATAATTATTATTTATTTATATATGAAATATAAATTCTTCAACATCCTCTGTGTTGCCCAGTTCTTTGTTTTAATTATAAATATAATATCATTATAATTAAACTATTGTCAAAAAGTGTAAAACTATTTAACTAATTTATTATATGCTTAGTTATCTTTTATAATAAACGTAAGTATAGCACATAAAATGTTAAATGCCATATACTTAGTTAATAAATAAAAAATCTATTGTTTACTCCAATGCCGATTTGCAATTGCAATATAATTAAGTTTATCTACTTAGGTACGGAAACCTTTAACATTCATGTTCTATTTACACATAAAAAAACTATTAAAGGCTATAACAAATTAAACAATTGTATAACTAAATTGAACTCTTTAATAACTAGTAGTCCTTTCTAAAAGGCGCCCTATATTTATTATATTCCCAAAAGCGATTAAAATACTAAGCAAGTCTTTGACGCGGAATGCGTATCTTTTACATTTTCTTTTTATAGGAATTATACGCCATAAAGAATGTCATGATACCCAAAGAGTCGATATTACAAATACATTATAATGTTTACAAAATGTATGTACCTAATAAATACAAAAGGAGCACAATCAACATTATAATTCACCTTCGAAAATCATTGCTTAGATCCAAGAATCCAATTCTCATAAGAATACAGCTTTGAGCGATTATACTCTCCTTAATATTTTTCTGCCTATGTACAATTTTACTGATGTTATGGATACCAGGGTCTAAATTATGAGATGTCTGTTGCAGAACTTGCTTCTACTAAAGTTGCCAATTTATGAATATTCCGAGGTAGTTTATCTATCTACGTAGGTAATCATAGTCTTGATTTTAAGCAATAGAGACCCACGACACATGTTTCTTGTAGGGAGTTCCCACTCGCCACTACTCTGCGCTTACTAGGTACACTAAAACATAAATAATCGAATTGGAAAAAAATATGAAAAAAGTTTAAGGCGAAAAAAAAAAGATGTGAGAAAAATACGGATTATTACATTAGTTCTGTATTCTGTCCGTAAATTGACAACTTTAGTAGGTATATCCGTGTTAACTCATAAACTACGTTGTGAATCTGCGTTTAGATGGATTCGAGTCAGTCGAGGAAATTTGAAAAAGTACCTAATTTTTGTATCGAGCGAGTTATGAAACAATACTTGTGACGTTATTATTTTAAGACCCAAAAACATAAACATAGGATAACTATATGTTGCTATTTTTTAACAAAAAAAATTCAAATTTCCCGCCACTGAGTCGCATCTGCTTTAAATAAATCATTTACAGGGTAAATATTATACCACCAACAGGAACCAAAGTTCTAAAAGCTCCATTCCTTTTTGGGTGTATAACACAGTCCTGAAGAAATTATTACATGGGTGTCGACAGTTGGTGTTTAGACCGGTCCACGCCAACGTCGACTGTAACAACCTGGCCATCCACCGGCGTACTGTCCGTCTCACTGTCCGGCATGATCACACACACAAACGACTTCCCACTAGTCGCGTCTCTCGGGTATATCGTCATTGGAATGAACCTATCACTCGTACCGTCCACATACGCCGCCAACCGCGAATAAACCTCCGGGAAATGCTTCTTCAACATCACTCCCCGACTTTCCAACTCTTTAAGGATATTCCTGAAACAGATCTCTCTAAACTTGTGCGCTGTAGCTGCATTCTTTTCTCCCGCGTTAGTCAATCTCGACGTGAGAATCAAAGTCTCCCTGTCTTCTGGTGTTCCCTTACTGTCCCTTCTACTTCTTTTACGATTCTGCTCCTGAATTGCCGCGGAAACTGATTTGCTGAGTCTCAGTTTGGCGCATCGGGATACCATTTGTCGTTCCCATTTCACTGCGCCTTTTGTTGGCACTTCACTGATGATGCAAACTGCTACGTATAAAATAACTCGAGTCTCTGGGTTGTATGATTTGCAGAGCTTTACGACTTCAGTGTACAATTCCGCTCCCATTTCGTTTGGCTGGAGCGAGTGCCATTTGACAAATTCAGGCTCGCTCAGGTACTGGTAGCCATGGGTGGTGAACTTTTCGGCTGCTTCTGGGCTAGTGAAGAAAATTTTTACGACTCCTCTCCCTTGGGCTAGATATCCTTTATGAGCGATCGTACTTATTTGGTGCAGGGAATCAGAGTCTTCTTTGGCTGCTGAAATGATTTGTCTACATAGCGTACTCGCCCTAGAATGCAGGCAAACTTTCCTATGTTTCTCCCAGTGAGCTCGCCTGCATTCTTTGGAGCAGTATGTAGTTGTGCAGTTGTGGCAAGTTTTGTAGTGTCTTTTGGCGTCCGCGAGGGGGGCGCGGGAGGAGCATTTGGGGTATTTGCATTTGACGAAAGCTTCGTCCGTGCTGTTCTCGGTCTGTAAGGAGGTGAGGGAAGTTTTGGAGTCGTGGTGGGTGAGGTGCTGTTCGGGGCGGAAGGCCGCGGGGTCGAGGCTGGTGCGGCGGTCGAGGGACGCGCTGGGGTGGGCGAAGGGCTCACTCCTCCTGCGAGAGTGCTCACCCTGCGCCGACTTCGAGCGCCTCGACTCTTGCATCGTAGCAGGATTATCAACTGTATCCTTCCCTGTAACACACAACAATTTAGTACCATACACGAATCATTCAACATGCTTCACTAATAACAATTTTAAGACTCAGGACCATTAATCTAGTAATATAATAGTA
This sequence comes from Maniola jurtina, assembly GCF_905333055.1. Lineage (NCBI taxonomy): Eukaryota > Metazoa > Arthropoda > Insecta > Lepidoptera > Nymphalidae > Maniola > Maniola jurtina. The sequence goes on from NC_060032.1 coordinate 13,196,768, forward strand.
GCTAATCAAAAATGAACGTAAATTAAATCAAGATGCTACACGACATTACAAGCATGCTCCGGGAACTGTACATTCTAATCTAACTGGGACATGCAAATCTTAAAGTAGTGACATAGAAATACAATTTTTTGCGCCAATTTATTTTGAATATGAAAAAATTTTGAATACTTATACCTATTTATACGTATGTAGGTATGAGGTAAAAATTGGGAGGACAAAAAATTTACAAAAACATATTTAAAAAAAAACTTATTCAGAACAAATATGAATGGAATGAAAATATTTAGAGTAGATAGTAGTTATACCTGAAAACTTACGTACACTCGAACGAAGAATTTGCATGTTTGTATCCTACGAACCAACGCGAACGTATCCAGGAATGGTCAAGCGTAAGCCGAATAGTTATATTATGCGGGATAAATGCGTGTTAGGCTAAGGCTTGAGTGAGGCGCGATCTGCGGGGCTTACAGCGTGCATTCAGATCAGCAAGAGACCTTGTGGACGCGTTTATAACTCCGGGAGTCAGGAGACTTGACGTGTGTGAGAACATACAGGGTGTAACCAGAACGCTAGCAAAAACTTCGCTATACCTTAACACAAGCCAATGCAAAAAACCATTTGGATTGCAGTTTTGGTTATTTAGTATTTTTCAAACCTGCATTGTATAGCGTGCAAAACTCAAAAAAAACGCGGCATTGACTTCGAGTAGATTATTTACGGAACGTTCGTTGATCTCTAGCGTCAGTCAGATGTTTTATTTGCAATATATTGTGAACTTTTAAAAAATACATGATTTTTTGAATTCTTTTTCGTATTTTTTTATGGTATCTTATTAGTGATCATCAGTACTATCACCTGTCTTCGTTTTTGCGTTCTAGTTACACCCTGTATGCCTGTATGATTTCAAAATCACGAACGCTGCACGCCCTGCTCCGCCTGAGACTTGAATAGGGCACTCAAGCCTTACACGTAGGGTGGACAAATATAGAAAAAATTGGAACGGTTTGGACTTACATATCGTTCCTACCTGCTCGATCGTGGTCGGGGCTTGGGTCGGTGAAGGAGCTCGGTCCTTCGCTGGGCGTGCTGATGAAGCGGGAGGCGGGGGATATGCTGCTGTGACCGCTGCTGGCTAGCTGCTCATACCGAGGACTCTGGCAAGCAAAGTTTTAGGTGCCTTGTGTACATTTACAGAACGCACTCCCCTTACTACACCTTAGTACGAAAGTTGTCATGATGACATTGCTACAATCACAATAATTAAGGAACTAAGCAAAACAGTGTAATTGTACAAAATAAAATTTTACAGTAGGAACAAAAAAGAACAAAAGCATAAAAAAACATTCTGACAGTCATACTAGTTTTTAAAAACTTTATTATTTCTCAAACTGTAGTTTTTTTCAAAAAACTGTCTAAGGGTGATGGTACTTTGACTTTGGTCAGATTTAAAGACAGGGTTAGAACGAGATAGATTTATATCTCTACATAAATTTGTCTCGTTTTGATCCTGACTTACGTCTGTGCAAATACAAAGTGTATGTAAATATTTTTTTTTTCGGCACTTGATTTTCATGTTCAAGCGGTACCTTAAATATATTTCCAAATTTAAATAAGCGTCTAAGTAGCAGAAGCAGGTTTCTATCTGTATCTGCAAGTTGTCTGGTATCTTATATTTACTAGCATCTTATATTTTAAATGGCACACAGACAGACAGACTGGACCACACTACTTCATAAGGTTCCTAAGAACCAAAGCTAAGTTAATAACGAATAGTACCTTGCCACCTAACAAGAAGTACGGGCTCGCAGACTTTCTGGGGCTAGGTTGAGGAGTGGGTATCCTCGTTGGCTGCGACGGCAGACCCAGAAGGGAGTCCAGAACGTCTTCCAAGGTCGTTGACCCGGGGGACGGCCTGGTTATTCCCAGATTTAAGGGAGAATGACGGTGGGAGTCTTGCCAGTCTGAAAAATATGAGTATTTGTTATTATTTTGTTTACTGAGCCAATTTAGAAACTGTTTAATTTTTATTTAGCAAGAAAAAACTTGGGTTTTAATTAAATACGTTTCAGAACTTTAATCATACTGACTGATATATATTAACTGCTATTAATTATGTAAAGATAAAATCATGTAAATTGTATTTTAATTAAGTTTTGCTTTAGTTCAACCAGAGAGTTGGGTTTACTGTTCAATGCTCAAAAGGGCTAGAACCCAGAGCCGTCAAGCCAGTTGGAAAAAAGTTTACTGTTTATAATTCGATTATTTTAATTTTAGAAGGCATTAGGAAATGAAGACAAGAGAATAGGTAATTATAAAAATATTATAGAAATCTTAGTAAGCGTTTAGTAGATAGTGGTGCATAAAAACAAGACAAAGTGATTCCAAAAGATAATATTCACTTACCATAAACAATGATGCTATTTTTCCATATTTTATCGAACTCTTGAATAAATATAAAAAATAACTACGATTATAATCAATTACTTAGGTATACCTAAATTATACTAATTTTAAACACTAGCAATAAAAACACGGCACAAAACCAAAAATAAAACAAAAAGAAAATTAAATAAAACTGAATATATTTAATAATAATCATTATAAGTAATGTTTAACTTATAAAGTACATACAATCATAATGTAAAAGTTCAATGAAGACATACAATGCTATAAAACTGAAAATAAAATTGAATAACTATATTTTATCTATAATTCATTTTCTAAAAAAACAATATACCGGGACTGAGAGATTCTCTAACATTTCATAATATCTATAACTACCTACGTATTAAATTACATATTTATTATTTAGTAACCAAGGTTTGATGAAAGTGTAGAGAGCTACAGCACTAAAGTGATACCTAATTTTACCTAAATTACAGTAATAAACAGCTGCCCGATTGCGTTAGAATGACAGTTACAACGTCACGATCGCAATCACCTCTGATTGGTCGATGCTCGCTTATTATTGGCTATACGATGCATTGTTGTAAAAAGAATAGCATTTTAGCCAATAACAACGATTGCGATTGTAATAATGATTGATGCAGGTTTTACGCAATCGACCTACAAAGTTAACGTTAACTTTCAAGTTATATTAAGGATTTTGTTTTTCATTTATTCTCTTCGAGACAGGCAAAGATCTTTAACCAAACTTCAAACGCGTATAAATTCTTGTATTTTGGATTATAGAGTTTAAATGAGACAGATTTATGTGAGAGACATGAATCTGTCTCGTTTTAACTGTGTCTTGAGTCTAAGCAAAACACGCTCATCTCAGGCACCGCAGTCAGCTCATCTAGTATGGAGATGTCAATCACGATAGGTATTATGATTATCATTTTCATAGGTGACAAATTTACGCAAACGCTCATGTTACTTTAGCTGAAAATCATACAAAATACTACTTTTTACTTGACTCAAAACACGACGTTTGGCTTTAATCGGTTGGAGTTTTAAAGTGTATCCGGCTCATTATTTTTACGTTATTAACGAACGCACAGATTACCTACAGCACAGATAAACATGTCATAGACAAACATATTTTACCAAAGCTTAGACTATTTTGTCGTTGATTAAAAAAAAATCGGGGCGGATTTCGGGCTGTTTCGGCGGTGCGAACTCGTACGCGAAACGTTAAATTCTAACCTAATCAGAACCTGTATAATTTACTTAGGGACTCGCAGACGGCAGACCCAACATAAATTACGAGGTGATTTAAGTAGAAGGAACTTGAGTTTTGAGACTTTAGTCTGTGTCTGTGTCACTTCTCACCACCACATAATATTGTTATCATGGTTCTGATAAATGTCGCCTTGTATTTATATATTTTCATATAATATAATATGATATATTTAGGCATTTAAATATATTTTTAATAAAATGTTTTGTGACATCTATAGACTAAAAAATAAACGGCAGTGTCTATTTATCGGTGCGCTCCGACGAATACCTCAGTCTATATCGCGGTGCGCAGGAGTGCACCATTCAATAGCGCTTCGCTTGTAGACTGTTATTCATGAGTGCGTTGTCTCTCATGCTGAGATCTATATACAAAGGTTATTTACTTCAGCTTCAGTTAAAAGGTCAGTTAAAGGTCAGATGCCAAGCGAATGCCAGTGATATAACGCTGTCTCGTTTGAACAGTGTCTTGAGCCTGAGCTAAGTCAAAGTGCGCTCAATAGATCCCAATCTAAATCTAACTCACAGGTCTAACTAACTGATTCATTATGTGAATCATTCGTTAGCGGGGGTTCAAGTGTAACAAGCTTTTTCGCTCTTTTCCCTACGTATATCGCATTTTTTTTTTTCACTCGCAAATCGTTCGGTGGCCCTGTTTCCATCCAAGCAGACCGGATCAGGAGATGTGTTCAGTGAACCAATCAGATTTTTAAAAGATGACGTGATAATTTTTCGTGATTTATACGGAGGTCGTCGGCTCGCTTCGCTCAACACCGCGTCGTTTCATTTAGGACCTTCTTTACGTTTCTGGCTTCGCGCTTTACTAAAACACTCTATGGGTAGGGCAGACAAGACTGCGTGGAGTCGGGGTGAACTGATTTCGTTTTGACCTTCTAATTAATGAGGTACGGCGGCTAAATTAATAATAGATTGAAATAATATTCGTCTAAGCGCACCGATGAATAGACACAATCGAAATGAAAAGAGCCGAAAGTTTAAATTAGGGCTTAAGTAGGTAGGTAACAGAAATATTAATTAGCACCTAAGTATATAAAATATAGCAATGTGATAATTTTATTTACAAAACTAAAAATTATTCACTAGCATTAAAACTAATTAATATAGATTTGCATTAAAAACACACAAACAAAAATAATTTACTCTGTACATCGTATAAAAACTAGAAAAACTGGTTTTCATTTCGGATTCTCTCGCAAATTACAGTTATGGCAATAACTCCGTTAAAAAAAAATCTTATCTATTGACTATTTTTATACCGTGTAATTTGTGCAAGCATTTGTCGAAAAATTTAAATGCGTTCGGAAATCTATTTTGTAAAAAAGTTTTAATAAAAAAAAATAGAATTAAACTGATTTCGTTTTAATTACAAAAGTCGTGAAGCATATAAATTATAACTTTTGGCGGATTTAATGATTTCAATAAAATGTTTAAAAAAATACAAAAAACTATTTGTACTGGCAACAACAAAATGTGTATAGTGAAAAGCCACAAAAGGTCTTAAGCGACTACAAGCCAGTGCTCTGTCCTCTATAGCTAAAAATGCTTATACAAAAACATCCAGTGTCCAAAGTGCATTGAAGCTATCAAAATACGTATATAATGGTCCTGAGTCTTACACAGTCTATAAAGCTCTATTAAACAACCACAGAATTCTGAATAAGGTAATAGAAATGGAATTCGCTGTTCTTTTATACAGGGACAGATGTCGCCGAATATATTTTCTAGCTACTCACACTAGCTATTCCAAAACACATATCTCTAGCATCCAGAGCAATGTAAATTGAACTGTAATACTATGTAAATACGTCTGTTTTTACAATAACGCTCTAATGTCAGATTCCTCACTAGTCATCTGCGCAAGCTCACTTATTTACCATTTCAATACCCATTCAAAATTCTGTGTATACAACATTTGATCAAACGAAATCTTTTCGGAAACATCACGATCCCATTGCACAGATAACTAAATACAGAGAACAGCACAGAAAAAAAATTAACGCACAGAGTATTAACATAACATAAAAGTTAGGACACTGCAGGTTTGGATATCGAGGCTAAATGCACAAGTTCTGTTTGGAAGTAAACAATTCAGGTACTATACGAAGAATAAGTTACTCATTCAAAAGCGCGTACGGTGCTTCGAGTGTGAGTTTTTGTGTGGACAAAACTTTTTCGCAAAAGCTGCAATTAACGATTAATTCATAATAGGCTTCTAATTTATAAAATAGCCATAGTTGGCCATATCAAACATTTTTGGTCCTTTTTGGTCCGAGCATGTTTTTCAAAGACCGAGCATGTTTTTCAAAGACGTCAAATATTCCTACAACTAAGCAAGAAACTGCTAACAGTTGGCACAACAACAGCTCAAAGGGAGCTGACTATTCAGATTTCAGTTTTAAATTATCGTCAACCGCCATAAGTATCTACATATAACATTCCTTTAAATATACTGTAATTTAATGTTTGCTCTCTTATACTCAACAGACTTCAAAAAGGGAGATTTCGATGATCATTTTAGTCAAAACTGGAATATTTTATTTAAATGCACACTAAGTAGTGTGGACCTAGAGAGCTAGACACTGTTCATTGTCTAGCTCTCTTAACACGGAACTGGTTAGTTTCGATTGTTGTCAATGGATGATTTTGTGGCTTGTGAGCCAGTCAAAAGTGTGATATTATCATAACGTAGCTGTTGAATGCTGTAGTAAAGATATATTTTTTAACCTAACTGAATTATTTCGGTTCATGCAAAAACTCACACTCATAGCACGTATTGGACTGGTAGCTCTCCAGCGGTATGCTATACATTGCTCGTTGGTCGGGGAATGTCGCGGCGGATGGCTATCGAAACCTGCAATGTACGGTGTGGCGTGGTCACGCTCGCTCACCGGGCGCCGCGCGGTGGTCGAGGCGCAACGATGAGGGCGGGCGCGGGTGCGGCGGCGGGAGAGCTTCTGACACCACCAGCGGCGTTTGTGGCGACTCTAGGGGTTTTGTACCTGGAAAACATTAATTTCAGATTTTTATTTATAAACTCAGAATTTTTTCATCTGAAAAATTTTTGGAGACCCCACTTTTTTGGATGTTACATTAGTCAGGACATTTTTTTTCGTACAAAATGTAGCCTGTGTCACCTGGACCATAAAAACGAATTGATTGACACCTCATTCATCAAAATCGGCCGCTGTGGTGGAACACAGAATCTGGTGGAATGTGGTTGATACCAAAATGAATTGTAATTTCTATTTTAACCTTTCAGCAATTTAAGCATTTAAGCAAATAAATAAATAGATGATTTGATCTGATACAAACAAACATACATTTACATACATACAAATATAAACTGCTAAAATCATAACCCTTTTGGCTTTGCCGTAGTCGGGTAAATAAAGCAGGGCTTACCAACAAACGAACTTTCGAGCCAGTACAGCTTCTGACTGGAGCGCGGCGAGGGCTGCCTGTCAATGTCACCGTTGGCCGGCTCTAAGCCCGACACGTAGTGGACGATCGCTGACGTCACTTCTTTTATCGACGTCTGGATCTCCTCCGACGCTTTCGCTGATGCACTTTGTTGGAGAAGGGATGAGGCTAACCTAAAAAAAGTTAGGCATGGATTAGATGTTGGACATCTGAAGAATTAGTTGGTTTAATTCTATCTTCCCCTTTTTCAAGCCATCGCACGTCTAGTGTAGAACCAACACCTTCGGATTGTTGAGCATCTGAGGAGTTGTACTACCCAATAATTGTGCCTTCCCTTTTTGCGCGGCACTGCACTTCTGTTGTAAAACCTTGGTTCTCACTAAATTTTTATATGGAGTTATTCAAACTAAATGGTGAATACCTACGGGACTGAAATTCGTTATACTCTTATTTTGGGACCACATAAGGCTTGCCTATACTGCCATATCAGTAGTGGAAAGAAATACTAAGAATGCCTCAAAAACCTATCCTCAAATCCTCAAAAAACATTGCGAGGAATTTACGTTGACAAAATCGTCAGTTCTCATCGACAGCATGATCTCCCTCAAATTTTACTAGTTGCACTCAATGTAACAAATTTACATGCCCAAAGACCGTTGTCTTTGGAGACAATTTGATCACTAGCCTCTCCAATGACAATACTGGGAACAAGGTGTACCTCTCGTGTGGAGTTCTCGGTGTAGAGTTCAGTCGCTCCTGACTCCTCCAGCCGAGGTAGGGCTGCCGCGCGCTGAACGACGACCGCGCGGATGGCGAACACAGGGGGCTCGTGCCTCGGATACTACTCCGGGTCGACGAGCAAGGGGATGTCTGGGAACAAAAACACATTTCAGACAAATAACCAAGAATCCACACCCTGTTTGCAACCACTGCTGGACATAGGCCTTCCCAAAAGCGCCACCACTTACGATCCTCCGCCTTCCTCATCCACCCACTTCCCGCTATCTTCTTAAGATCGTCATTCCAAACATTCATTCATTTCAGCAGTCATTTTCATACTCAGGGACTTTTAAAACCAGGCACAATCTTGCTCGAGAATCTTTTGACCCCAATTTCCCAAATTTCGATCTTCAAACCTGGCTAAAACACTGCCACTTCAGCATGCTAGCCTTGAAAGCTACGTTGTATGATTTTTTTGGGACTATACATGTCGCGGAGTTAGTCTTAGCTGCTGACTAACTTGTTGTCTGTTTGGAGACAGTTGATGGTAACTGCACATTAAGACTTAACCGTCTTCCATTCCTCAATATACTGGTAAAATGCCCAGTCACAATGTTGAAAATGTTCATCTTCACAAGTGCGATAAATGTTACTTCCTTGATCCGTGGTGAAGCTAGTAGTTTGTGAAGATAATTGAGCCTGCCGAATGCTAAGTTTAGAGTTGAATCTCGACCATCGCTTAGTGTAAAAATGTACAATTTGATTACACTAGGGACTAAGGTAAAGGTGAGATTGGTATTACAGATCACTTACTTGATTGGAATTAAGCCGGCTAGTGGACCATCTACCGAAGCTAGTAGTATGCGGGGACAGCTGGGGCGGGGGAGGCTGCGCGTTGGCGCCGAGGCTGCCGAGCGAAGTAGTTTTAGAGTTGAGACCCGTCCAGCGGCCTGCCGACGCGGACGCGTCAGACAACCGCTTGCGGAGGAGGAAGCCCTCTCGAGGGGCTGGGGCATTCTTGTACCTGGAAATGACAAGAAACTATCAACCATCTCATCATCATCATGATCATTGCCGGCCCATTACTGAGCACAGGTCTCGTCTCAGAATGAGAAGGGTTTACGCCGTAGTCTGCCACGCTGTCCCAGTGCGGATTGGCAGACTGCACACACTTTGAGAACATTATGGTGAACTTTCTGGCGTGCAGGTTTCCTCACGATGTTTAACTTCAACGTTAAAGCAAGTGATGTTTAATTGCTTAAAACGCACGTGACTCCAAAAGGGGGATCGAACCCCCGACCTCCGAAAAAGAAGACCGATATCCTAACTACTAGGCTATCACCACTTCATGAGCATCCATCCAACCATCTACAAAATTTGATGTAATTAGTCGTAGGCAAACGCTTTTGGCGTAGGTGAATGTCACGCATTATGTTAAAGGTGCAGTAGCTGAACTGATGTTATTCTCTTCTGGGGATCGTAAGGTATCAACATATCACATCTTATCTACCAGACGTACTTTTTCAACTCTGTGTTGTAAATCCTAACTTCTGACCTGAGGCTGCTTTGGGGGCGGAATAATATAATACGTGCGTAGTATTTTTTGGTGTTGGTACAAATTCTTTGTCTCTGAATGTATACTGTTCTGTAAGTACATTACAAATTGAGACTGTAGACGTGACAAATTAGATATGTGATTTAGGAGTCCAAGAAATTGAGGGAATAGTGAATTTTGAATCCAGCCGCAAGTCTATGAACAACTGGACTGAATCTGAATGAACTGTAGGGAATAAAAACTGAGGTACATTGGAACAGAAACGTGTTTATTTGAGCTGTGCTCATTCAATACAAACAACTAACAAGCTATGTTCTCGGTTGCCGGAAAAAGTAGATTATAATGGCAGACTGTATTCGCAACTTTGTTTCAATAGAGACTACGTTTCAAAAATTTATTATTTAAAGCAGCAACAGGCAGCAACATTTACAAAATTTTCGAGAAGTGAAAAAAAAAATTGCTATGCAATACGAACGGGGAGAACATCCATACTTAATATTTTAAATGCGAAAGTGTGACTTTCTGTCTGTCTGCTACCTTTTCACGGCCCAACAGTTGAACTGATTCTGACGAAATTTGGTACAGGCTTAGGTTAGGCTGCTTTTTATCCAGGAAAATCAAGGAGTTACCACGGGATTCCTAAAAATTCATCCGTTATTAACCGATTTGTATGAAATTTGGTACCGAGGTAGCTTGCGTCCTGTAATTGACATAGGCATTTTATCCCGGAAAATCAAACAGTTCCCACAATATCTTTAAAATACTAAATCCACGCGGACGAAGTCGCGGGCATCCTCTAGTTCTACATATTTAATTGGATAGATAGTTCCATCTTTAACTTTCATAGATAAAATATGAGGTTTAACAAAGAAGATATGCCATATGAGCAAGGTAGACCGTAGACAGCAGACAAAAGGCAACAATGGAGTGGGTTATCTTGATATCGGCTCTATATGACAGAACCAAGGCTTTATCAACTGACACAGATATTAAAAATAGCTTGAGATGTTTAGAATGGTCACATTGCATAGATACCATTCCTATTTTGCTTATTTGATTCATTTTTAGCACGCCCATTAGGCCCACGCCACGTTAGGGAATAAATAGATTTCAAACATTACGTACGAGTACATAACAAGGATTGGGTATTACTAGGTTATTACTGAGTTTGCCTAACGCAATTATTATTGATTGACTGTACCTATACACTGTAGAACGCTGCATTTTTGTCCTTGGTACATAATGTATACTAGGTCTACAGTAAAAGACTTTGCCAAATTGCAACTTTATACTAAAATCTTATGCTTCTAATGTTATGTTCATTCAAGCAAGTTGGAATGTGCATGCAATCGAGCTTTGCTACGAAACTTACTCGAGCAGCATGTGTCAGCGTGAATACCGACGTTCACAATAATTGCGGGCATATTGTCTACGAATTTCATATTGTCATACGAATATTAAAAGTATTGTAGTTTTATTGTCATGCATCGAGGGCATCAGATTTAATTCTTTATTAAGGATATGTCGTCTCGACTCATTGATGATAGAGTCTACAAGTAACCAGAAGATTGTCAAGGAAGGAAGGAAGGAAATCAGCATATCAGCCTGGCCATTCAAAGATACTACTGTCAAATGCCATCTACCAGCATTCTGGGGACGTTGTTTCAGTACAGTAGTTTGGATTTCACCGAAGGTTTAAAGTGGTGGGAAGTGTCTGGATGAGGAAGGCTGAGGACCGAGTGTGGTGGCGCTCTTTGGGAAGGCAGGCTCTTTAGCAGATGACGTCCGCAGGCTGAAATGATAATGATGAGTGGTTTGGATTTTTTTTTTTAATTTTTGTACTCATACTTTGTTACGCGTCGCATCGTGTATGAATAATTTAAAACGAATACTAATTAGTATCAGCTGCTACGTTCATTAAGGCATGTCCGCACTCCGCACGAGATACAATTAGGACTTCGTTAGTGACAATAAACAGTGAAGCGCTCATAGTCCAAACCGTGAGAAACTGCACGCTCGGAAACTTTGTAAGGCGAAAATAATTATGACACACTAATTCCAGTGTGTCCTAGATATAGGACACACTGAGAATTACGGCCGTATTCAAAAACGTTACTATGAGGTCTCACAGTAAGCTCGAACGCGTAGTGTAGGTTCCACCAATCAGATCATTGTAAATTGACGTGATACAGTCATCTGATTGGTGGAACGGACACTGTGCGTTCGAGCGCACTATGAGACCTCATAGTAACGTTTGTGAATACGGGCGTTAAAGCTGTGAGTTTTGGCAGACAAAATTTATTTAGGCTTTGTTCAGAGAGGGCAAATTCGACGCGAATCCTTACGCGCGAACTCATTCAAGCATTGACGAGGCACTAGACATTAAAATAATTGCGTCTAACGCCATCGCACGGATTAAAAATCGTGCGTAAACCGCGTGCTTTTCACCAGAATACTTTTCGCTCATAAAAGCGAATGCGAATGAATGTAAAAAGTAAAAATATCCTATGAAACACTAATAAGCCAGCGACCTTACGGGCTACGGCGTTGTAGTATAAAACATTATATGTATGATTCCAATCCAATTCATCAGCCTGTATGCGTCCACTGGACTTTCCTTTCCAACAGCACGCCACCAAACATGGTCCTCCGCCTTCCTCATCCACCCGCTCCCCGCCACCTTCTTCAGGTCATCAGTCCATCGGGCAGGAGGTCATCCCACACTGCGCTTACCTTATTTTTTTCCCCCTTTTCCCCTCCAACTAAGCGCAAAGCTGTGTTAGGAATAGGTACGACAATAGTGCAACGGGTGGGGTTTGAACCGCCGACCTTTCGGAATTCAGTCCGCTCCTCGACCGTTGAGCTATTGAGGCTCTGATATTATATTATACTTATTATATGTATAGCGAAAGGTAACATACCATTCCGGCACATTGAGCTTCTGCAACGATCTCTGGACTCGGAGTTCGTGCTCAGAGAGCACGCGATCTGAATTCTTCTGCAATTCGTTTTCTGGAGGCTGAAACAACGAAATTGTTAAAATTAATATACATAGACTAACGAAAATTTTAAACACTTGCAAGAAAAATCTACTTACACTAAATACTCTGGTAAAATAGAGAGTTCTAATTTGTTATCAAGTATCAAATGAAACACGGAAGCAAATGTTATATTATCTTTATTATAATTTGTTACAGTTGCTTTGTAACTAAACATTTACCAAATCTTCTTCTTCAGGTGCTAAACGGTAAAACGTTTTATAAAGAGAAGGATCGTTTTGTGGAATATTAAACTTTATCAATTCTTCATTTTCACAATTGAAGTTGTCCATCGAAGAAGAATCAGGTACATTTTCTTTATTTTTTAACGATTGACGTAATTTGTTACACGCAAACTTAGTATAAGCTTCTTCCTCGTCGCTATCCGATATGTCTGATATCTTGTCGTTTACACAATGTGATTGACTTATTACTTTTTCATTATCTAATGTTTCTTTCTCAAAAATACTTTCTGTTAAGCCGCACATTTCTACTATTTCTGACCAGGATATAATATCGTCAGTTTCCATTGTTGTTAATCTATGAGTACTGTTCGTAAACTCACGAGTCTCTTTTGAGTCCATCAAATCTGACATTCCGTAAATAGTTTCATACCATTCGAATTGGTCTGGATTTTCATTTCTCAAAGAATTAACACTTGAACTCGATTTATGATTTGATTTCTTTAAAGTTGATGATACAGGACCGGTATTTTGCTCTTCATTCGAGTGGAGTATGCAATCATTTTCAAAATCAGCGTAATCGGGCAAATCAATGTCCGATACTTCAGTTTGTATTCTTTGCGGTTGTATTATAGAAATGTCTAGATCTGATAAATCTTCTTCAGGAGGCGGCGGTATACTTTGGAGCAACTTTTCAAAGAAATTACGAACTCGTTCATCATTATCGATATTAAATTTGGGTATCTCAATCTTGATTTCTTCAGTAATCGATGACTTAACTTTTTTCAAAACTTCACTAGTTGTGGAACGGTTGCTGCTACACACACTGTCCGATTTCAGACTAAAAGTAGATTGCATGGAATTTCTCTGGGAGTCCAATTTCCGAATGCATATCTTTGATTTCCATTCTTTGTGTTTGTTGAGAAAACCTTTGACGGTCACAGAGTTTTCGTCCTCAGATTCACTTCTGGGGATATCGGGAAACTTTGCATAGTATATGTCCCTCGAAAGCGGTTTAGAATACACATGCTCCGGTTTCACATCTTCGAAAGGTTCCATGTCTTGCGTAATCCAAATAGTATCAAGGCAATACCAGAATCCATTTCTCTGAAGAACCTCTTCAGTAGTCAATAACACTATTGAAACCATTGTGGCTCGGCAGTTCTCTTGTACTGCTTGAGGTATAAACTCGAACTGACAATCTACAGCAGCAAATTAGTTGAGGAAAGTCAATATTTGCCCAATGCGAATGAATTTTCGAAGACTAGATGACGTATTAAGTATACACATCTTCTAAATGGCTTGTTTTTGAAAACCACAACTTTTATCTCTATTTGATCCATTAGTAACTTTTGATGTGTAATCAATGATAATAATTTATCAAGAATATACAGATAACTCAACAAGCTTTATGTTCATTCATCAACAGAAACTATCGGACACAGTTCATTGATCTGCTAAATTAAAGTTAATAGATCCATTGTTTGATCTTCCTAGCCGAACAGGTTTTCAGGTTAATTAAATGATTTCGTGCCAAATGTCAATTGTTGCTCGTATTAGACGGCGCGACCTTGAATTTATTAGGTATTGGACTCACCCTGACGTCAGAAGAAGCGAGAAGGGCACAAGGGCCGAGCAATCCTACACTCTCCCAGCAAGTCATATTCACTAAAAATGACGTTTACACTCTCGTTTGTCCTTCGCAAGATGTACTTGCATATCGGTTTTGGTATCACATTTCAATGCACCAGTGACTCCGTAACGGATTACGTAAGTGGAACTACCTAGGGTCGGCACCTAATTAATTTTGATAAACAAGTAAAGCAGATAACAAAGCGTAGCCGTCAGAGGAAGTAAAGCAAGCTGTAATATCGAGGCGCAAAGCGCTTTCCAATCAAATCAGCATAACGTTGCTTATTGAACGTTAAAACCCAATTACGAGGCTAAATCGGAGCGCCCTGGGGGGCTCGGTGCTTATGGTCGCTCGGCGGCCGGCGGCTGCTGCTCGGGCTGGCATGCGGGGTTCGGGGGCGCCTCGCGACTGCCTCTGCGGCACTCCGCACGCTGCGCGGGGCTGGGACAGGTGGCCGCGGCGGCGCCTCCTGCCAGACTGAGCCACGGTTCGTGTCCTTGGGGTTCGCGCATGCGTTCACACACCCTTACTACCAATTTCTTGTCTTTAACAATGCGTGGAAACGTCTCATCGCTGTGATGGCACACGTTTCTTCAGTTAAGCTTTCCAGTTGTGAATGCACCTCAGAATGGGTATTGCTCCTTTGTGCATTGTCTTTTTTCATTCGCGGTCGTTATTTTTCCCTCATTGCTGCTACGTAACAATAGGATCTCGTAGCGAGGTTCTGAACTGTTAATTTGTATTGAAGATCTACATATAGCATAT
Source organism: Maniola jurtina (assembly GCF_905333055.1). Classification (NCBI taxonomy): domain Eukaryota; kingdom Metazoa; phylum Arthropoda; class Insecta; order Lepidoptera; family Nymphalidae; genus Maniola; species Maniola jurtina. The sequence goes on from NC_060032.1 coordinate 13,211,783, forward strand.
TGAGGGATGTGTGGTCTAGTTGCGGCAGCGCATACTGCTCGATTGATTTGGTTAAGTATCGTTGACCAAGGTCGGTAACTGGATGGGTGACCGACTTTGATGATCCGAATTTGACCTTTTCGTTTCCTCCGTTGCCATCTATAACTGCAGTATGAGACGTCTCAGGTGTTTGAGGCGCCCGGTCCGCTCGAGCAGTCATTTTGGTAAGGCGATATTTCAGAATTTATCTTTATTTCCTCTTTTTTTTTCGAAAAATAGGAAAATTATAATCATGATTAGGTACTATTGATTCATATTGAGTCGCGCTTTGGCCGCGTAGATTTAGGTTTTTAAAATTGCCGTGAGAATAAAAAGGCCCATATTTATTGAAGAGTTAATTATATCGACCTTTCTCCCACATTATTGCAATTCTACAACACATGTAACATCTATACGTTGGCCTTTGCTTATCAGTCTATATCATACATAGGGTCAAGGTTAATTTCCTCGTCTTTATTGTTCTGATAGGGTTGTCACGAAGTAAAACCAGACGAACATTTTACTTTCATAACAAGAACCAGAATACTGCAATGCCTGTTATGTGCAACTCCCACCAAAGAAATATTATTATAATATGATTTTAGGTATTTATCTATTAATCAGTTTTTAGGGTTCCGTAACTACCTCAAAATGAAAAAATGGTCAAGTGCGAACCAAGTGCGGTCAAGGAGAACCGTTCTGAGTCTTTCAGTTCTGTTAACTAAGGACTAAAATCGTACTTTTGATATGACAATTGACACAAAGTTAAAATGATGCGTGAGAACTCATTTTGTATGTACTATATTTACCTACAACGTACATAAAGCGCCGGCCACACAGGCCGCGTATGCGTTGCGTAAGCGTAGACGTAGCGCGTATCATTGCGTTGTAATGTATGGAACTGTACGAGACATGGCATACCGCTTGCGTGGCGTGAACGTTCGCATAGACGTAATGCGAGCAGTTATGACTACGGATTCACGCACGTGTCACGTGTACGTGCGCGCGTGTGAATCGGCTTTTATGGAACAACAATGTCATCAACTTAAGCACTTGTTCAGACGTTAGGCAAACGATGTAAATGACAATTAGCCTGCATCGTCTAATGGATTGCACGCAGTCAGCGCTCATTTAGCTCCTAGGCTATAACTAGGGTACATACTCGTATTATTGCAATAGCATGCTAAAATAATCTCCCTTGATCTAGAATTGTACAACCTTTTTTTCGCATGCCATATCATAGGATCTAGCTGTTTTTGTGACTTATTTCAATGAATATCCCGCAACGATCTGTATATAATAACAAGTGTAAATTAAAAATTGATAACACCCCCGACAAGTAAGGTTACAGTAACTAGAAAAGAGCTGATAACTTTCAAACGGCTGAACCGATTTTCTTGGATTATAGCTAAGAACACTCTCGATCAAGCCACCTTTCAAACAAAAAAAAACAAAATTAAAATCGATTCATTAGTTTAGGAGCTACGATGCCACAGACAGGTCGGGGTTAAAAAAGCTCGTAATAGCTAGTAAATAGACAAACCCATAGGCTTTGACATAACGAGATCCCTCTCATCAATAGTCTAGACTTCCCTTTTGCGGCTTCGGATGACACAATGAAAAAGTAAGGAAGCTGCCACAAAGGCTCGTACAAACGAGAGTAATGACTGAAAATTTTCCTTTGCGCTTTTCCCCTTATTATACTGCTACTATGCATTTTACGTCGTCGGTTGTTTTAACTATTTTGACAGTTGGCAGCATTGGCATTCGCCCAACTCACAAATGCAAAGGACGAATCATATTGGGACAAATCGTTAACTTTAGGAAGTATAGTGCGTTTCATCGGATAGTACCTATGGCGTTATGTTGGCTCCTCTGTCTGTTGTGTGGTCATTGGCACCATATTGGCATGAGAAGACGCAGATTTTGTTTATTTTCATTTCATTCATTCAGGAAAATCAAATGAAAATAAACAAAATCTGCGTCTTCTTATGCAAATATCGTGCCAATGACTTGAACAGACAGGGGAGCCAACATAACGCCATAGGTACTATTCGATGAAACGCACTATAGTGGGTACAGAGTGCACTAGAGTGAGGGAACTCTCGATTTCATTCTGAATCAACAATATGTCAAATATAAGGCTATGGTGACGTAAAATCAAAGAAAAATAGGGCTTCTTTAGGGCTAGCTGCGTCAAATGTACTTACTAACATTTGAACCATCAGTTAACGATTTGCCCCTAGCATTGTGATTTGGGCGAATGCCAATGTTGCCAACTGTCAAAATAGTTGCAACTACCGATGACGTAGAATACTCAGTAACAATAAAATGAGGGGAAAAGCACAGTTCACGACATTAATTAGGGAACTTCTAACAACACACATGATGAATCACAAATCACAATGCAAGGGGCAAAACTTTATGTGTCGATGTCGGTTAGTTTTAAAATACTTGGGGGAATCGAATGCTTCAAAATTTTAAAAGAATTCCTTGCTTGAATCACTAAATGCGAAAGTGTGTTCGTTTGTTAGTTTATGCTCAATCACGTTGCAGCGGAGTAACAGATCAGCATGGTCTTATAAGTGGGAGTCTTTGGTTCGACTCCTGGCAGGTGAAATATAATGAATTTATACCTAATTATTAAATTGTCTCTGATCTGGTCTAGTGGGAGATAACCGTCGCACAGTGATTTAGCGTTCCGGTAGAGTCGTTACCAAATGATTTGCAGGGAGCCGCTGAATTCAGGCGGCGCAAGATTGTGGAGTGTGGAAACTGAAGTGGCAATGGGCAGGGCGCATAGTTCGAAATGATGTTAGGGTCCCAAGGTACTCGAATGTGACTGACCAAGACTGGCGTGTGGACGTAGACGTGGCCTATCGGTGGACAACAATGATGATAAAGTTTTCACCGCGTGTAATTTATCAGATTACCTATCAGTTAAGCAATCAAGTCATAAGGGGAAATTAGACTGATAGTACACGACCAGGTAATAGGTACGCAGTAGCAAAATTTCTCCATAAGCATTGCCATAAACAAAGATAATGTCTGTTTAATTTACAACGCACGGCCGTACAACATTGCTTTGAGGCCTTATCGCAAGGCACACGCGATGCAATGAAGCTCAAGAATTCGTAATAAATTAGGGTTGTAGGTTGTAGAGCAAAGCACTCTAGTGTTTTCATGTAGACATTAGGCATATCTGACTTGTTTAAACAAAGTTATGTACTATTAAACTATATGTATTTCTAACTGTTCGTTTCATTTCCTCATGAAGATTTCAGTTTATTTATTTCAAGCAATATTGATTTAAACTAAAACTTTTACAAAAGTGGCGAGTGACAGGGACGTAGCGCAGAAACCTGTCTATTGTCTAACTATAAGTTCTGGACGCGTAATATTATATAGCGCTAGTAATACAAAGGTGAAGAAACGCAAACACCGCAGATACACGGTAAGCCCTACTGGCTTTCACAAAAATCTTTTCTCTAAATTGATAAAGGTACCCTGGCCTGTTTTGCTTTCACTAAACCCTGTACCATCAAATGCTCAATTATTTAACCCTTAATTTCTGGAAATGTGGCCGAAGAACTTCAGATTTCGCGATTGTAGTCGACGAATCTAGTTCCCCTGAATCCTAGATTCGACTCATAGTTCTCAATAGAATATACAATACCATAGATTGCTAGTTTATATCACATAACAAAGAGTAAATCAACACCTAGCCCATATCCTGCCGTCCGAAGCAATCAGCTAAAGTGGGGTGGCGTCCGGGCGCGATACTAAATTGAATCAAATTGACCGCTCACGATTAAAGAGAGCCATCTGTTGAATAACCCCCTCTTAACAATGAATGATGGGAATTGGATTACAATTGTATAGGGTTAAATAAGAAAAAATCCAACCTCCAAAACTTCGATGTTTGGACGGGAGTAACCAAGAAGAGCAGTTATAGCCTAGTCCGTCGACGTCAGCCTCGTGCGGAGGGTCAGAGGTCAGAGGTCTATCCCGGGTACATACCTCTAACTTTTCGGAGTTAATATGTGCATTTTAAGCAATTAAATGTGACTTGCTTTAACAGTGATGGAAAACATCATGAATCCATGATGTTCCTGAAGGTGTGTGAATTCAGTCAATCCGCACTTGACAAGTGTGATGGACTGTGGCCTAAACTCTTATCATTCTGAGAGGTGACAGCTCCTCAGTAGTGGGGCGGCGATGGGTTGAGATTATAATGATGATACATAGTATAATGATGATAACTAAGACGCAAAGGTACGTAGACGAACGTACGAACGAACGCAAAGGTACGAAAAGTTGGAAAACGAGCATAAATTATATGGATCGAAATGTAGGAATTTTCTGGCCTGAACCTATAAAGAGGAAGTTCCGTTGATGATGACGATGGAATTAGATAATCTTGGAATCGTAGAAAATAAAATTACAAGTTGGAGAACGCGGAAAGAGAAATTTATGAAAGTGTAAACAAAGAATTGTGTAAGAATAACATGTGAAATAATTAATGGTACTTTGACTGGAATAGAATGGTGACGATGGCTATATAAAAATAATAAAATACACCAAGTTTAATAACATTTAAGAATGCGAAAAGAGAAAGAAAACAAAACAAAAACAAAACTGTCCTAATTAATATTAATCGTTAATCTTACATTAAGGAATAACAGTTGGATGACAAAAACTTAGGTATACTTAGCATGTTCTTAATTCGTATTTGGGGGAGAACTGAAAATGACTACACTGAAAGTCTACATTTGATGAACATACATATTCTGGTTCAATTTAAGAACCCAGTCAAGCGCGAGTCGAACACGCGTACGAAGGTTTCCAATTTCCATACCATCGTACAAGACAATAGCATTAGTACGTTAAATTTTTTACATTTGCATGGTGCATTTGGTTATTTGCATCTTGGTTATTTGTTGTTGTAGCGGCAATAGAAAACCAATTATGAGGGTTCATGAGATACAGTCAATTGACAAAGTACACGGACGGACAGCGAAGGCTTAGTAATAGGGTCCCGGTTGCATTCTTCGGGTACGGAACCCTAAAAAACAACGATTTTTCAATATTTTTAAGGTAAAACTAAGACAAAAATCATGCCATTTGTAGAAAATAGACACATTGATGTAACCGCGGGATGTAACTAATAAAGTCAGACGAAAATAGTAATGACAACTGTAAGTTGGTAGACGTTGATGATTAAGAGGGCTCTCTCCGTCACTCGTTTCATACAATCGTAGTTCTAATTTCATTTGAATATTAAGCAACCAAAGTCCATGTTTGCAGACATATTCTAGAAACTAATATCTATGTCTGTGGTTTTCCAGATTTCTGTTAAAATATTCGGTTTCAAAGTCACGCGGTCTTAAAAATTTTCATACAAATCTTTGAGCCCCTGTAATTTTAAAACTACATATATTTAGAAAAATCTAAAACACCACAGACACAGATATTACTTTCTAGAATATGTCCGCAAAATTTCATGGACTTTGGTTGCTTAATATTCAAATGAAATTGGAACTACGATTGTATGAAACGAGTGACGGAGAGAGCCCTGTTAAAGACCGGGCGCCCCTAATAGAACGGAAATAAGAAATGTTTGCGGAAATGAGGCGGGGGTGTAGGAAATTGATGGCTTGGAATCAGGTTTATGCGGCGGGTGGTAGATGGATCGTTTATCTTGGTCTGTAGACTTGATAGTTTTTGGATTTATCATTATTAGGACTAATAAAGAAACATTCGTTGACTGATGATAGAGATGAGTCGAAGAAGAAGACAAGTTGTGCCAACCCCACGTAGCATGAAACATTACACTACCTACCTATTATTGCATGGGCAGACGTTAAGAAATCAATGATTGAATTGATGAAAATTAAAATCCCACTTCTGTTGTTCTCTATCAAATTCGTCTTTCCTTTGTTAAATCCCTTTTACCTGGAACTGTTTGCTTATTTTGACATTTCACGTTACACCTTCCCAGTGTATCCTAAACCACATTACACAAACATCCCTTTCCAATAAATTCCACCGTAACATTCGACCACACGATCGTAGGGAATTATTTGCGCAATACACGAGGCTAGGTTGATATTTGAGTGGCTTGTAATGTCCTGATTTATGTGAATTGCGGACTTCACCACGCGTACTACTACAGTATAGCAACAATACAATAGCGCAATCGACTGCTATTTTGATAGAGGTTCATGTGAACTTGCGTAGATAAATTGTAATGAATTGAAATTATTTTTTTTTTCACTACTTCAAATTACCTGTCTTTGAACGATGGTGGCTGAAAAGAATAAAAAAAAAGGAAAAGCAAGTCCTAGGCAAGACTGCCCCAGTTAAGGCTGCCAAGTCAATCAAACCGAAAGATAAGCTATAGATTGACTGTCATGAAAAACACTGAAACTACAGTTTACGGCAAACCACACGCTATTATAGAGTCTGGACCAAGATATTTTGACGAGAATTAAATATTTTAAATCTCAGGCTTACATAGGACAAAGAGTACGAGAAGACCCCATATCCAAACTAACTGACTCCATCAACGCATTTTATTTACTAACTCAAAGCTCTGTGAAAGCACATTTGTTGGCCCAACTGTAATTTTTTAATCTGTGCCACTACCCAAAATAAATTATTCCTTCAATATTTTAGCCCCTGGTGAGTGCAAGAGTGGAGCAATTAAAAAAATAGGGCGCATATTTCGAACTAAAACTAAATGCATTCTTTGGCACGTTCGCCCGTTCCAGAACTGGAACTTTAAATTCCATTATTATTTGGAACTAGAGGATGCCCGCGACTTCATCCGCGTGGATTTAGGTTTTTAAAAATCCCGTGGGAACTGTTCAATTTTCTGGGATAAACAAGTGTAAATTAAAAATTTATAACACCCCCGACAAGTGAAGGTTACAGTAACTAGAAAAGACCGAAAAGACCTGATAACTTTCAAACGGCTGAACCGATTTTCTTGGACTATTCCGCGCCTACGATCCAAAGTATCTGAGTTTTCCAAAACATCATTTTCAAATAAATAATTATGTATTTAGGCAACGTCCATCTTGACAGCTTGACATTTGTCAATTGACATAATATTATGAACCTAACGGTTATGTAACCTTCTTTTATACAAGAAAACTAGAAAAGAGCTGATAACTCTTAAACAGCTGCACCAATTTTTTTGGATTATAGCTAAGAACACTCTCGATCAAGCCACCTTCCAAGCAAAAAAAAGTAAATTAAAATCGGTTCATTCGTTTAGGCGCTACGATGCCACAGACAGATACACAGATACACAGACACACAGATACACACGTCAAACTTATAACACCCCTCTTTTTTGGTCGGGGGTTAAAAAATCTATGTCAATTAAAGGGACGCAAAATTTCATACGAATCGCTTAGGCGGATGGGACTTTAGGAATCCCGTGGGAGCTCTTTGATTTTCCGGGATAAAAGGCTTAGCCTGTGTCCTTCCCCGGGATGTACCTAAGCTAACGCTGTATCAAATTTTGTCAAAATCGGTTAAACTGTTGGGCCGTGAAAAAGTAGCGGCCAGACAGACACACTTTCGCATTTAAAATATTAGTATGGATTTGAAATAGAGAACGTGTTTACGTAATTTCTGTATGAATGTGTAAGCAAACAATGCACTCATACGATGTAACGTTAGGAGGTAAAAGTTTTTAATGAAAGACTTGAAAGCTTGCGTGATATGTTGTAAAGGAAATTCTTATTCATTGTCTTTACTAAACAATGTCTTGAGTCACGAGATCCATTAATAAGTTTTGTGGAACGTTTTAAAATAATATCATGTGTTTTAAAGAGGCTTGTATAATGTATTATGCACTAAGTTTACCATGGCAACTTTTATAAATCCATTAAATTATATTTAACCAGCTGATGCCCGCGACTTCGTTCGCGTTGATATAGGGTTTTTAAAAATCCCGTGGGAACTCTAACTTTCCGGGATAAAAAGTAGCCTATGTGTTAACCCACGGTATAATCTATCCTCATTCTAAATTTCAGCCTAATCCGTCCAGTAGTTTTTGCGTGAAAAAGTAACAAACATACACACAAATACACACAAACTTTCGCCAAAAACACAAAATATTACAGTGTGATAGATAGAGAAGTGAATTAGGGTTTTCTTTGAAATCGCATGGGAACTCTTTGATTATCCAGGACTAAAATATTCTATGTCCTTCCCTAAAATGCGAGCTATAGCTGTACTAAATTCAGTCAAAATCGGTTAAACGGATGGGCTGTCAAATGCTAGCAAAAACTGTTGGGCCGTGGTAGCAGACAGACAGACAGACAGACAGATACACTATCGTATTTATAATACATATTATTGAGTATAGATAGGTTAAGGTAATCATGATCGAATGAAAAAGGGGTATAATTTATGAAAAAAGTCGTTATAGCAACTTTGCAAATGCAAGGTTTCCAATTTGAGTACAGATCCCTAGAAAGTCCATTTTAACGCGGAAAAACAAAAAAGCCCCATCAAAGCTACTAGGTTATCATAAGCTGCGAAAACATCACAAAAGGAGGTCAGTAACCCATGCAGCGGTGAGCCCCGAGTCTGGCCGTTCCATTCACGTACATTAGCCATGCAGGCGCGTTCATTACATAGCCCATTCAGTATCCGCTGCAGCTAAAGGAAAATCCCGGCTGAAAGGATACTCTATTTCACCCCTTTTGCTTTGTACAGAGTTATCTATATTTAAGCCAGTTCGGTAGTGCACTCTTTCGTCATAATTTGGAGAGGTTTTATCAATACAAATATGATAAATCCTATATAACAACTGGTTTTGCAAGCGATTTCGTCTGCGGTAGGTACATAATATTATATGTAATATTAATATTATATTATAATAATAATATTATTATTGTAAATTGCATAATATTGTATGTATGTAGCCTATAGCACTCTGGGATAATATAGTCATTGACAGACAGACATCTCTCAGTGAAATAATTTTTAGAATCGGAGCGTTAGTTCCATAATCAAAATCAAATCCAAATCAAAATTTATTTTTACACGACTGCCTAAAAAAGAAGTGTAATTTTTTATGGCATAGGTACCTAATATTATTGTAAATTGAACATTTGAAGAGAGCAACCGTCACCGAGGTTCTTGCTGGTGCAGGTTTTTGACAATTGAAAAGCACTTGTAAAAGTTTATTTGATTAAAAATATATTCGAATATATTTTTAAAATAATGATTGCAAATAGACTGATAAAAATATCAGTAACTTTTAATTTCTTAACAAAAACCTGTAACTGAATTATTACGCTTTGGAACTGAGGTGTCGATATGATAGTGTACCTAACCTACCATATTCTTTATTACTCGTGTTAGTTTTAAACTGTGACGTAGCGTTGAACATAGTGAAAATCCAGGAGATTTCTATTCAACTAGTCGGTACTTTGATACTTTTTTTTCACTTTAACAAAGTAAAATGGGGCAATTTGTAAATTCCGATAGCACTTAACCTGGTAGGTACTTCCATATAATATGTTGGGCGAAAGAATTAATGGATAGCACTTACATAGAGTATTGACAGAGATATTTTAACTCACTGAAACAGCTTTTAGGCTATTGTTTATGGAATTACCTGAAACAAAAATAAAATTGGTATCAATCTTATGAAAGCTGTTTTAACTAAAGATAAAATATTGTTATTTTCAGCACTTACATACTAAATTTTATGCTAAACTAATAACAAATTACATCAGACACGTCGAGGCGTCCACTTTTGACGGTACGGCTTTGCTAGTAGGGTGGTAAACTAGCCACGGTCAAACCCACCCAACAGACCAGAAGACTACTTCTATATACTAATAAATAAAATTGGAGTGTCTGTCTGTAATTTTGAAATAACTACCGCATATTAAGGTCATATGGTTATTTGAACGATACTATAACTGAATCACACGTTTTTAAAATTTTTGTCTGTCTGTCTGTCTGTCTGTCTGTTTGAAAAGGCTAATCTTGGGAACGGCTAAACCGATTTTGACGGGATTTTCACAGACAAGTAGAGAATTGACCAGGGAGTAACATAGGCTACTTTTTTAACCGACTTTCAAAAAGGGAGTTGTGTTTTTCTACCTATGTACACCGAAATGTCCGAGATTTCTGAACCGATTTGCGTCATTTCTTTTTAATCGATAGAGGAACTTTGCGACATTATTTTATAAAAAAACTTGGAGTCCAACTCCTCAATCCTGATGCTGCATAGGATCTGACCAATCCACGCGGGCGAAGCTGCGGGCATCAGCTATTACAAATAAAATTCAAACTCTTGCCAGAAATCGAACCCGGGACCTCCCACTAATAAGACCACAGCGCTTAGCACTGCCCAGGGAGGCCGTCAAAACTATACCTGCCATAAATGTAACTGGACCTTAGAAAGAAGTAATCGTATTACTAATTCGTATAAGAAACTCTAGATACCTACTATAAATGAAAGGTTAACTAATAATAAATGAAACGTAAGAAAGTGACTAATTGAGGAAACCTTAACCCAGCACAATTAACTGAAGATAACTATCTGTAATCCAATATCAGCTACCTTTCTATCTTGATTAGATTGAGAGCTGGTCTATACTAAAGCGTCATTAGCTTTATGGGGGTATCTATCTGGTTGATGCATTTTCTCCGTAATTAAGTTCTCATCTGTTCCTTATTTTCTAGGTTAAGTATTAATTATTATAAAACTTATCAATCTAAGTTTCTAGATCCAGCGGCTTGTGTTGCAAAAGAAAGAGAGAGATTTTTATTCAAATAAACTACTGTACGTTGATAAAATAATTGATATCATTTAGGTATAGTATCCGCGGAAAGTACATAGTAAAGAAGAAGAGAGATAGCGCTCTCTCTGTTACGTAATCCCATACGTATACAAATAATAGAGACAAAAATTTCAGTGGTCGCGTGGTGGTCGTTAACCATTTTGAGTTACCAACCAATCACAAACGAAACTACGTTTTCTAATTGAATTTCGAGTTTTTTTGAAAACATTCTTGTGATTGGTTGGTGACTCAAAATGGTTAACGCCCACTGAGAGTTTGTCTCTATCACTTGTATGGGATTACGTAACAGAGAGAGCGCCACACTAACTTCTGTACACGGATAGAGTATAGTCTGATAACCCCTTTATAGTTCGAGAATTTCAAGTGGCAATTGAGTTACTCGTAGAATTAACTGATGCGGTAACATGATCGTTGAGCAATTTTATTGCCTATCTGATGTTACCAAGCAACATTGAGTTATAGACAATAGAGAAACAGATCTCGTACATCAAGCGTCAAAATAGCGCGCCCCTATGTAATTTTATCTAAGTATACCATATACGTAAAAGAAATCTGAAAAATTGTAGAGGGTTCGCAGGTCTAAGAGGGAACGTGTTCTCAGTAGTGGGCCAGCGAAGAGATCGATGATAATGAATTACTACATTATACTATTATTACTCTACGATCTATACATACGTGTATAATAGTAGAAAATGACTGACTGACATATCAACTTACACCGCATGATGTAGACCCCTATGTAAGTTTTCTTTAACACGTAGACAGGGGGTCTACCAAAGGGTTTTCTTATGACGACATAAAAATAAAATGTCATAATCATAGTGCTCAAAGTTTTTATATGCCAAATGAAATAGTCTCGTTCTCTATGAGTGAGAACGGATTTCGCACTAGAATATGAATGCAACATATTTTAGTTAAAAGTTATTGTTTTTATAGTTAGAAAAATATCGACAGATAGATAAAGAACAGGTCCAACGCTCTTGACTGTTGTTACGTTGAGGCCGTTTTGTACAACATCATTGCCTCTAGTATATTGCAGCTCTCTGCCAACCAATAACAATTTCAACAACCTTCTATTGGAGCGCATAAAAACTTTCTATCAACAATTGATCTCAAATAATTGAGATCAACGTTATCGGTTCTACTAGAAGTTGAGTTACGAAATCCACGAGACTTTCCTTTGAAATTTTTAATTGCCGGAGATTAAAACTTTTGAAGTTGAAAGTCAAGAATTAGGAGCCGGAATCGTAAGTCAATGCGGAACATTCAGGAACTTTGAACTAGAAGTCGAGAAATCCATTATTTTTAACCGACTTCAAAAAAGGAGGAGGTTCTCAATTCGTCGGAATCTTTTTTTTTACGGTGCGGATCATTTTTAGGGTTCCGTATACCAAAGGTACTCCTACTGTACTAGTAATTTTATTGATGTGTCGAAATTTCAACTCGAAAACTCATCTAAAACTACTAATAGATTCTCGATAGTTGAAAACACTCTTTCAAAAATATTCAGGCAGGCCTTTACGACACTAGATCTAAATTTTATTTTATTTATTTATTTTTTATTTGTACCAGAAAGTTGTAACAATATAAATAAAAGGAAAGAAAAAGTGGACAGGGAAGCACTTATCTCTATAAGAGATCTCTACCAGTGACCCTTGGCAGTGCGAGAGGTTGTAAATGGAGTAGAATAGGTACAGCAAAGATAGACAGTAATCATGAAAAATAAAAAATAAATATAGTAGATATTATGTTATAATATATACTTACAAATATTTATATATTAAAATAGACTTACAAAAACATATATACCTTAATACATAAATATATACTTATAGTCATAAATATATCTTATAATATATACCGATAAATATATGTAAACAATATGTTATGACAGAGAGGAAAGATAGTGCTGTTTCAGACGAAGTTTGAAGGTGCTGATGGAAGGGTTATTTTTAAAAATACTGTCAGGTAGTGAGTTCCAAAGGCGAGTTGCGAGTACCGTAAAAGATTTAGCATAAAATATAGTGTTGTAAGGGGGAACTGCAAGTGAGTTTAACTTGACACACGAACGCACTGGCATCACCCGAGGAGCGGCTTCGTTGAAGCGCTCACGCAAGTAAGAGGGGGAGGATGAATTTAAATTCTTAAAGAGTAGCGTGAGAATATGAGTATTCCGGCGAAGTCGAATAGGGAGCCACTTTAACTTATTTCGAAATTGAGAAACATGGTCGAATTTGCGCAATCCGAAAATAAAACGGATGCACAAATTCTGAAGGCGATCTAGTTTATCAAGCAGCTCCTCGGTTGCATCTAAATAGCAGACATCGGCGTAATCTAGGAGAGGAAGCAGAAGAGATTGTGCGAGTAAGATTTTAGTTTTAAGAGGAAGGAAATTCTGCAAACGTTTCAAGGAGTGAAGGGAGTAGTGCATGCGCTTACTCACTTCATTAATGTGACTTGCCCACGATAAATGGCCGTCCAATATCACGCCAAGATTTTTAGTTCTTTCGGTTAGCGTAATAGTTACCCCATCGTAGGCTATTGCAGGGAGATTTTTTAAATCAGCACGAATTCGAAATTGTCTACTACCTATTACAATAGCCTATTACTACCTATTACAATTTTAACTACAGCTGTAGCATAATAGTACGTCTTTTCCGCGTACACCAAACTTTGCCTGGTAAACTTGGAAGACAGAAACTTACTGTTTTATTTCCCAGAACGAAATCTAAACTCGTCTTAGCGCCATATGGCGAACGAATTGCACAATTATTCATTCCTTGCGGTTGTTATAGGATTAGCTTTCGACTTTGTTAGGGTAACCATATTCGGATTTGAAAAAGGAGGAAAATAATAGAATTAGTATAAAATATGTAGTAAGTAGGTATAGGTAATTTATGGACGATGTATCTTGTTGATGTGTGATGATGTATGTTTATTACTTTTTCACTCCTAAATTGTTTCGGAAAAACATAGCAGAATTTTATTCTGGAAGTGTATAATTAAAAGTTCCCACGGGATTAAAAAACCTATATCCCAGGGGACGAAGTTGCGAGAACTAACTGTGTAAGTACCTATAATTTTTTTTTACTGACTAAAAGGCAAACAAATGGCAAACTTCTAAAAACGCGTAAGGTATTTAATGGCTTTCATCTGGCGCTTTAGATGCTGTTTACCTGTTAACTTTTAAGTCAGCTGAGTAAAAGTATTTAATATGTTTTGAAGGGCGGCTGATAGATACTTGGATGGTTGTTTAGTGATGTGTTGCACTGCACTTTGAGTTGGACTGTACTGATAAGACTTTTATGGTTTTATAAATGTTTTAATAATAAAATAGTAATAAACTTTACAACAATATAAGCGCTGGTTATTTGGAGACGGTCGCGCCGCGAATGGATTGTGCCGCGCGCCGGCGCCGCACCGCGAGGCCCCCCGCTCCCGCAGGCCGCCGCCGCGCACGCCTTGTTTAGTGCTATAGCACTAAACATCCTGCCCGCGCGAGTTGGAAATTGGAAGGGGGCAAATGTTGTTAAAGGCCCGCGTGATGACTCCCTTCTTTGTTTGGATCTCTGCCACGCGAGCCACTCCGTCCTGTCCTGGGTGCACCTTCTCCACTCTTCCAAGCAGCCATAAAAGTGGTGGCTGCGCTCTGTCTTTCACGAGCACCAGGCTACCTAGCTGGAGACTTGTGGATGAGCCCCTCTGCCATTTCAAGCGCTGTTGGAGCAGAGAGACGTATTCAGCCGAGAATCTCCGCCAGAAGTGCTGCTTGAGCGCCTCGATGCGTTGGTAGCGATCCATGGCGGCGATGTTTGTGTCGCTGACCATTGGGCGAGGAACCGACAAGAGTGAGCGTCCTATGAGGAAATGAGCGGGAGTAAGGCAAGTAAGGTCGGAAGGATCGGAAGAAAGAGGTGTGAGTGGTCTGGAATTTAGGATAGCTTCAATCTGAACCAGACACGTGGTCATCTCTTCGTACGTTAAATGTGTTAAATTTAAGATGCGTTTAAGGTGAAATTTGACTGATTTGACAGCAGACTCCCATAAACCCCCGAAGTGAGGTGTGTACTGCGGAATACGGCGGAATTCAATATCCCTATTGCTAAGATCTGACTTGATGTCGTCTGAGTATTTTGAGAAAAAAGATGCGATTTCATTACTGGCTCCAATAAAGGTCGTCGAGTTATCGGACGTTACAGACATTGGCTTACCGCGACGTGATATAAATTTTAGAAATGCTGATATGAAGGCCTCCTTTGTTAAATCCGTGACGAGCTCCAGGTGCAAAGCTTTAACTGCGAAGCAGACAAATATGCAAATGTAAGACTTTTCCAGTTTCGCACCCCTGCCCTTACGGCTTGCTATCATTATTGGACCAGCGTAGTCAATTCCAGTGTGCAAAAATGGGAATTCTAAACGTGTTCTATCCGCGGGTAAGTCACTCATCATAGGCTGTATTGGTTTCGGTTTAAACCTGCAGCAGCGAACGCAACGATGCACGACGCGTCTAGCGAGGTTCCTCCCCCCCAGTGGCCAATATTTTTGTCTAATAAAAGACAAAAGGAGTTGAGGTCCCGCATGCATTAATGAAATGTGTTCTTTTTGAAAAAGGATTTGTGTGAGATGATGCTTGCCACATAAGAGTATTGGGTGTTTGATGTCGAAAGGATAGTGTGAGTTTTTAAGTCTTCCTCCAACTCTTATGAGCTCATCTGAATGAATGAAAGGTGCTAATGAACTCAACCTATTTTTGTATGGAAGAGGCTTTCTGGACTTTAATAAAATATATTCATCTTTGAACATTTGTTGTTGTACGAGTTTTAGTATATAAGTTTCTGAATTTTTTAATTCTGTTGTAGATAATGTTTGTGTTAATTTATTTTTAGGATATTTGCAATTGTGTATAAATCTTTGTACAAAAGCAAAAGATCTAATTAAATGTGTGTAACTTGACGTTTTATTAATTAATTCATGAATTATGTGTGTGACTGTGTCTTTACTTTGTGTCGTTGTGTGTAAAACTATTTCTGTTTTTTCCTGTCTTTGTGTGCTTGTAGAATCTGATTGTGTGTTTGGTATGATCGGAAATTGTATGTCTTTTGTTTTAAGAAAATCTGGACCAGACCACCACAGTGCGCATGAGCCAATACTGTTCGTTGCAATTCCGCGTGAGACTAAATCGGCGGGATTTTCCTTCGATGGAACGTAGCTCCACCTGTGACCAGCTGTGCTGTCTTGAATCTCACCTACTCGAGTCCGAACAAACGTTTTTAATTGATTTGATTGCGTTTTTAGCCATGCTAACACGATTGTGGAATCAGTCCAAAAAAAGGAATCGTGTACCTTAAGGGTGATTGATGACATCACTTTGGCGTGAAGTCTAGACGCCAGGAGCGCACCACAAAGCTCGAGTCTGGGGATTGTGGTAGGCTTCAAAGGCGCCACTTTATTTCTGGAAGCTAGAAGGCGAACTTGTACCGTGCCATTTGCGTCGACCGCTCTCACGAAGATACATGCACCGTAAGCACGTTCCGATGCGTCTGAAAACGTATGAAGTTCCAAACGAATAACGTTATCAAAACTAACCCAACGAGGAATACGAAGTGATTTAAGAGAAATAAGAGAATCTATGAAGTTCAAAAAGGTGTTCTGGGTATCTTTTGACACTTCCTCATCCCAACCGCATTTATCTATCCAAAGGTTTTGCATTACCTTTTTTGCTTGAACAGTGCAAGGCCCTAGAATCCCAAGCGGATCAAAGATTTGACTAATAAGAGATAGAATTTTACGTTTAGTAATTTTCTTGGCTTTAGGATCTAGGTCAATTGTGAATAATAAATGATCTAAGTTACAATCCCATTGAAGACCAAGAGTTTTGCAGGGTAATGATTCATCTAGATTTAAAGTTTTATTTTTATTGATTTGTTCAAGTGCATTGTCGTTAGTTAATGATTTCAAGACTTCGGAGCTATTTGATTGCCATTTACGCAGCTTGAATTGTGCCGACAGTAAAGTTTTATCTACATTTTTGCACAGGTCAATGACAGATTCTATGGAATCACCACCACTAATAAAATCGTCAACATAAAAGTCCCTAGAAATGGCAATTTTTGCGTTAGGATCTGAACATTGTTCTGCCAACGAAACCAAGCATTTAGTGGCTAGGTACGGTGCAGATGCTGTACCGTAAGTAACCGTGTTCAACGTAAACGGTCTTATGTGTTCACTCGGATCAAATCGAAATAAAATTTGTTGAAGTGAACGTTGTGTGGGTTCGACTAAAATGGCTCGATACATTTTCTCAATGTCTCCCGAAACAACATATTTGTGCTGACGGAAGCGCAGTAAAATTGAAAGTAAGTCATCCGGCTCGAAGGACCAAAATGTTTAGTGATGTGTTGCACTGCACTTTGAGTTGGACTGTACTGATAAGACTTTTATGGTTTTATAAATGTTTTAATAATAAAATAGTAATAAACTTTACAACAATATAAGCGCTGGTTATTTGGAGACGGTCGCGCCGCGAATGGATTGTGCCGCGCGCCGGCGCCGCACCGCGAGGCCCCCCGCTCCCGCAGGCCGCCGCCGCGCACGCCTTGTTTAGTGCTATAGCACTAAACAATGGTACTAACTACTAAGTATTTACTAAAAAAATCACAAAATATGATATTAAAAACTTAAACTTAGGACATATCCTCGAAAATTATAGAGACTGGTAGCATTAATTTTGTGCTTATAAATAAAGCTTCGGCATTGAATAGCTTGCCTACGTCAGTTTCGCCAGCTAATCGTAGGAGTTATGTACAATTCTATTGCATTATTAAAATGCAAGGTCAAATTCAAACCAATCAGGACCACCTTTTACTTAGGTACTCCATCTAGATACGCGAAAGTTTCAATATTTTATTTTTAACCCCCGACCCAAAAAGTATATTCGCCCTTCAAAAGCGAAGCGAAGTGTTGTTATTAGTTTGACGTGTGTATCTGTCTGTAGAATCGTAGCTCCTAAACTAATGAACCGATTTTTATTTAGTTTTTTTTTTTGTCTGAAAGGTGGCTTGATTGAAAGTGTTCTTAGCTATAATCAAAGAAAATCGGTTCAGCCGTTTGAAAGTTATCAGCTCTTTTCTAGTTACTGTAACGTTCACTTATCGGAGATGTTATAAATTTTTAATTTACACTTGTAACTGATTGGAGTTCTGCAAACAAGTGAGAATTTTTAAAGACGAAAATATGTATGTAAATATTATAATCTTGATTTTCTTTTCAATTTTTCTAACATCAAAGGTGGTCCCAATTAATCAATTGTCTGTCGTTGTCTGTCATCGATTAAAAGTCGACAAGTAAGTACCTATAAGTCTTTTTACTTTTTATAAGGCACTTAATATGTATTTATTTAAACAATTTTATTACTATCCCACACAGAAATCCCTGGTCTTTAATACGCAAAATATAAAGCATAGTTTACAATAACAATACTTGATCTCGGTTATTTGCAATGCATTTCGCGCCTACACGTGCCTTAGACAGATTTATGACCTTTAAATCTAGTTTATAGGCTGCCAATACGAAACCGATAATAGAGGCTTTCTTGTTATTTTATTATCACCTTATCTTAGATTATGTACAATTTATCGCTAGTTTTGATTGGTGTCATGTGATAAAGTTTATAGGTATTACACAGACTAGACGCCGACTCCACTCCGACTCGACTTAGGTACAGTTGGGCAAGGAAATGTGAGCTTTATATAGTGTTCCCTATGGTAGTTTTCAACGTTTAAATAAAATAAGTAAAGGCATAAGTGTACGATTCATGGACCACGCGTAGTCCACACGTATTATGGCCATCTTCGACCCATAGAAGTTATCGCGGCACATCGCTTTTGTTTGCGACATGTGAAATTAATCCATACTAATATTATAAATGCGAAAGTGTGTCTGTCGGTCTGTCTGTCTGCCACGTTTTCACGGCCCAACCGCTGAACCGATTTTCATGAAATTTGGTACAGACTTGGAATACTCCCCGGAGAAGGACATAGGCTTCTTTTTATGCCGGAAAATCAAAGAGTTCCTACAGGATTTAAAAAATCGATATACACGCTGGCGAAGCCGCGGGCATCCTCTAGTTCAAAAATAAATTTTTGGTAGACACTCAAACTATCTACTCGTAAACTAGATAAAATTTAGTGATATAGACTGTTGTTCTATTGAATTACCTATTAAAAGATTTTAACACTTTCAAAATGCTTTTCACTTATTATTAAGTGATAAAGTTTGCAAGTTTGGATGTAGGAGGTAATCTCTGGAACTAATGATCCAATTTTAAAAATTCTATAACTGATAGACAGCTACATTATCCCCGAGTTCTATAGGCTATAGCAAAATATAACGCTGACGAAGTCGCGGGCAAGAGCTAGTAAAAAATAATGAATGAACCCTTTGTACCTTTACCCTTTGATAACAGATAGCAAAACTGTCGTGGTTATTAATCTTTTATGCACAAGGCTTAATAACTTCATTGTAGACGCATATTTAAGTGTAACGCAGCGGAAGCGGCCATTTTGTGACGTCACCCAATTGCAGCTAACAGCTAATCCTCTGGAATGTGTTGATAGCGTCGTGGGTGGGAGGCTGATGCCCTGTGATGCGATTACATACTGCACCCTACAACTGTAGACCTAATATCCAGTTGCGAATAAAACCTAAGTAGGTATGTAGGTATTACCTAGGTTACTGTTATTTATGAAAACACGAGATTCCGATACTGACAGGTTTATTAATAAATTAGACATACACAGTGACAGTTGACACACATTTTAAGTTCCATGACTACCTACATATTTCATACATATCATTGTCCTCCTCTAATAGAAGACTATAATAGACAGGTAGGTATTATAGATAACCTCTTAAGTAGTTCATAGTCAAATAGAACTTAGAAACAATATAAGAACTAAAACACACAAATAAGTTAATATAAGAAGATCTAATACAATCGCAACAAATAGGTAGGTACTATCCGGGTAGAACTGCTGAGCTAGGCTACGAATTATAATGTAGTAACTGATACCCGTGACTTCATCCGTCTGGATGTAGGTTTAATCCCGTGGGAACTTTTTAATTTTCCAGGATCAAAAGTAGCCCATGTGACTCTCCACTCTCCAGGTCTTTACCTGTATGCATGCGAAAAAGGGTGTTAAATTTTTTCTTATTCCTACCTACTTCATAATTTTGATAGTATTTTCTTCGAGTTCTCGAAGATCTCTGTATTATTTGACGTGTTTCTAACTTCAAAAAAATAGCCGCTGATTGGCTCTTTAGAATTCGGTCGTAATAGCCGATAAAATATTCCAGCCACTAAGCAGGTTACAGTATACTGAACTATGAGTCGTTAGTTGAAAGAACGGAAACGGCATATCAACGGTGGCTATTTATAAAATGCAAACCATACACGCACGTGTGGCCCCAGCTTAATACCAAACGTTACTCTTTATTGATACGCTTTCTTCAAAATACAAGTTCTAAAACCACGTAAGTCAAAATTAGAAACTTTAAAGGAGAGAGACAAAGCTTGCTGTTTTCAAAGGTTTCGATCGTTTGATGGATACCGTGCTGCTACTTTTTAACCCCCGACCCAAAAAGAGGGGTGTTATAAGTTTGACGTGTGTATCTGTGGCATCGTAGCTCCTAAACTAATGAACCGATTTAAATTTAGTTTTTTTTGTTTGAAAGGTGGCTTGATCGAGAATGTTCATAGCTATAATCCAAGAAAATCGGTTCAGCCGTTTGAAAGTTATCAGCTCTTTTCTAGTTACTGTAACCTTCGCTTGTCGGGGGTGTTATAATATTTAATTTACACTTGTTATTCCTTTATGAGTTTCTGTTGGACATTTTCTTATTTTTGACTGGCCGTAACGTCGCGTCTCGCGTATAAAATTACGATCAAAGAATGAAAATACTTATCTCTCAACTCGAACCCAAATCGAAATCGTTTAAAGTGGGAAAGTTAAATTGTCTTATTGTTTCCGGATTTTTTTCTAAAACAAACTTGAAGACTCTCACGTTTATTCAAAGAGAATCTTTAGTAAAAGTTACGTAAATTACTAACAATATATACGTATATAAGTTATGACGTCAACTTTCGAACATCACGCGTGCAACTGGAATAACAATTAAAACGGAAGCTACACGCTTTCCTTTGCAGGTTTGCCGTTATGAGCCTCTAGGACCGTTGTGCCCACTGTCACATCAATCTATACAATATGTGACTGCAATATTTTAATGCAATTATCACGGTCACGTAGCTTTTCCTCATATCATACTCTGTATTTGTTATTTACCTCCTTAGCACGACATAATGCTTACCTATTTCAATGTAAGGCGCTTGTCCGATCACCGTCGATTAGCGAGAAACGAATAATTGAGCTAACGAGTGTAAATTAAAAATTTATAACACCCCCGACAAGTGAGGGTTACAGTAACTAGAAAAGAGCTGATAACTTTCAAACGGTTGAACCGATTTTCCTGGATTATAACTAACAACACTCTCGGTCAAGCCACCTTTCAAACAAATAAATCTAAATTAAAATCGGTTCATTAGTTTAGGAACTACGATGCCACAGACAGATACACAGATACACACGTCAAACTTATAACACCCCTCTTTTTGGGTCGGGGGTTAAAAACTAGAAACGAGTAGAAGCGTGTGTAGTTGGGATAGTTTTGTCGTTTAGTTTTTAGAGGATTTGCGAGTGCATTAGGCGATTACTCGCCTGGTCGCTCTAATAGGCGCTCCAAACAAACATAGGTTGAGATTTATAGAGCGCACTTTGACTTTGCTCATACTTAGAAAAGTCAAAGTACGCTCTATGTATAGGTCTGATATTACTTCCTGCGCAAACTACGCAAGTTTTTAACCGACTTCCAAAAAAGGAGGAGGTTCTCAATTCGTCGGAATCTTTTTTTTTTTGGACCGCCAAGAGTGTCGCTAAGCGAGTTTTTTTCTTTGATAGCTCTTGTCGCTGGACAAACTGGTGGAGAGAGTTCTCGCCATCAATGCAGCGATCAACTATAAATAATAAATATATTTATCTTTCTTATGAATACAATCATAACGTTTGTTGAATTATATTATTATACGTTTACATTATATATTTTTAAGCGACAAAAAGTCCGTAGCTATAGTCGCTTACCTACTCGTCGGCGGTGGGACAAGTGCCTAAAACTGAAATTGGGCACGTTTATGCATGGAAATGGGATTACATAGGTCGATGTATGCTAATTGCTAAATCTATGGGATTAACCGTTTAATTGGGTAAAATGTGTGACATACATTTCACTCAATTAAGAGGTAAAAGGGTAAATTCTATAAATTGAGTTTCCGGTATGAATAAATTAATTCGTAAAAGGTTTGGATTTTGGAAGTCAAATGAAATGATGAAAAGGTGGGTATATAACCTATGTAACCTTAATGACCTTATTTACTATTGCACAAAAATAGAATACTTAATTGAACATAGAATAAGTAGGTATGCCCACGATTTTTTAGGATTCCGTACCTCAAAAGAAAAAACGGAACCCTTGTAGGATCTCTTTGTTGTCTGTCTGTCTGTCCGTCCGACCGTTGTGTCTGTCAAGGAAACCTATAGGGTACATCCCGTTGACCTAGAATCATGTTTGGCAGGTAGGTAGGCCTTAAGTACAAGTAAGGGAATAAAACCAAAACCATACGGTTAAGTCACAGAAAAAAAAAATGTGTTTCAATTTTCAAAGTAAGATAACTAAACCAAGTGGGATATTATACAAGTGTAAATTAAAAATTTACACTTGTATAATATTACTTTATTTAATTTAATTTAATGGTGCGTGCCCAGGCACGCACCATTAAATTAACCCGAACCCCCGACCTCATATTAGGAGGCAGAAGTTCTAACCAGTAGGCTATCACGGCTCTCCTCACTTATCATCTCAATACATCATGTCTTACAATGTCTGAAGCCTCTGAAGGCTATAAGCAACATTACATCATTGGTTAACATTTACACGTGTAAATAGATTCGCCCTCATCAGTCACCTATGGAAATGAAGTGCTATTATTCTACACTTAACAACCTTACCAGTATTTATGAACGTTGAATAGCAATTGATTGCGAAACTCTTTGTACGTCATCAGCCAAATCAGGCGTGCTTTGGCTCAAGGCCTGTCCCTCAAGGAGAGCTTTGTCAATCGGGGCCCATAAGCGACGCCGAGCTCTGATAGGCCCTGAGTCGTTCTTGACCTCTCATATGAGAGAGTACCGCAAAGTCCTCTGGTTTTAGTTTTTAGGCACTCACGTTTTGATTGTATTTAACGGCGTAAGTACCTGGTAGCTTAGCTGAGCTTGTGTTTGTAAGTGGGTGAATGTTATGTGTTTAAGAATAAAATATTTTTTGCTAGGGATATTCACACTTTAGTCTGTTGCGGTGTGATTTAGGAACAGACAAACACTTTTACATTAATCTATAGGTACTAATATTAAAAAGGAATTTTTTTAATATTTGTAATCCATAAACTTTGAAATTACAGCACCGATTTTTACAATTCATTCACCATTAGAAAGCTACGTTATCCACATTGGCTATATTATACGTATTATGTATATTTGTATCAAATTCCATCCGAGCGAAGCCGGGCAGATTAGCTAGCTATTAGTAGCTAGTATTCGAAGGATTTGTATGATTATGTCTTCAGGGTGGTCTCACATAGAACAAAATCGCAGAGGTCTACGATCAGATTCAACCATGATTCAACGAATTTCTAACCTTTAGCAATAATAATATGCACATTTAAGTTACTGTTTTCCTGTTTCTAAATCACTATAATAGTAAGTAAGTAAAATATTATAAGCTAGGTAGTAAGTAGGTAAGGTCCGTATGTTAATATTAGACACTAGCTGATGCCCGCAGCTTCGCCCGCGTGGATTGGTCAAATCCCCTGCAGCATCAGGATTGAGGAGGTGGACTCCAAATTTTTTATGAAACAATGTCGCAAAGTTCCTCTATCGATTAAAAAAGAAATGACGCAAATCGGTTCAGAAATCTCGGAGATTTCGGTGTACATAGGTAGAAAAACACAACTCCCTTTTTAAAAGTCGGTTAAAAAAGTAGCCTATTTTACGCCCTGGTCAATCCTCTACTTGCTTGTGAAAGTCCCGTCAAAATCGGTTCAGCCGTTCCAAAGATTAGCCTTTTCAAACAGACAGACAGACAGACAAAAATTTTAAAAACGTGTGATTCAGTGTTGGTATCGTTCAAATAACCATATGAGCTTAATATGAGGTAGTTATTTCGAAATTACAGACAGACACTCCAATTTTATTTATTAGTATAGATTATTGTTAATGTCTATCACACTAATATTATAAAGGAGAAAGTTTGTATGTGTGTGTGATGTGTGTGTGTTGTGTGTGTGTGTGTGTGTGTGTATGTTTGTTACTCCTTCACGCAAAAACTATTGGACAGATTGGGCTGAAATTTAGAATGGAGATAGATTATACCCTGGATTAGCACATAGGCTACTTTTTATCCCGGAAAATCAAAGAGTTCCCACGGGAATTTTAAAAACCTACATCCACGCGAACGAAGTCGCGGGCATCAGCTAGTATACGATAAATATGAAAATCCTTGACAACTATCTTAAGACGACGGTATATTATAATGTATTCTCACAGTTATCCATCAGTTATCTAAATAAACATTTGTCTCGAGTAGGTATATAGTGTGTAAGATATTTACACAAGTCAAAATGGTCAGTCAGTCAAGGCGAACCGGTAACTGTTGTTTTGGTGTTGTAAAAATTGCTATCGACTCACGAGGGTTCTTATCATGTTTTTACCTCGGACTCAATGTGGCCAAATTTCGAATTACCTAATGCTAAAGTTCTGTTACATGAAACCACAGTACTTACTGTTTTTTTTTTTTTTTTGTTATTAGATGGTTGGGCTTTACTTAGGATGCATAAGAGAGGAAGAGGTGCTAACTGGCTAACTTGTAAACAAGACAAGACGTTTTAGTAGATCAACTATGAAATTAAATTCCAGATCGGTGAAAATTAACGCAGTTTGCAATTTTAATGCTTTCGAATCGCGAAAGATTCTTCGCAGTCTGTGCAATGTTTTTTGAAAAAAAATATATCTAATAATAGTTTGTATTACTTAATTAAAAAAAAACAGACTTTTTGGTATCGCCGCCTACAAACTACTGTTAGGTATCTTCAAAAGAAGAAATAGCGCAAGTAGGTAGGTAGGTACTATTCAACACACCTAGTCTCTCCTTTCACCAAAGGTTAGCTGGTGAAGATTGCTTTAAGCAATAAGGCCGCCTTTGCATACAATTGTTTTTAGTTTATAGTTTCTTATTTTGTCTTGGTTTTTTTCTTGTTTTGTGTACAATAAAGTCTTTTTAAGTAGATACTTGGTATTAAAAAAAAAATTTGGCGAAACATTGACGAAGTACATACATTATGTGGCACTACTAAAAGCTATAAAGCAACACATGCAGAAGTATATTCTTCTAACGGTAACCAAACCGCGAGAAAAGTCGAACAGTAATGTTAGTAATTGCTGACTAATCCAAAAGCTTTTAAGAATAGCGAGCGCTTTAGCTTTTAGATGGAAGGCGAAGGCCAGGTTTTGCGTAAGCTTACAGGTTATCTCACAGACATTGAGTGACTGAGTGAGTGGTGCTTTCGGTATATCTTTGATCACTTTAAGACGCAAATTCATAAATGATATGGTTTGATATTTGTTTTGGCTACTGGTTGAAATACGTATGGGCTAAAAATAAAAATGTTTGTTGATTTGAAATGCACCTGATATTAATCTAAATATCGACGGTCCCCAAGAACACAGTCGTAAACTCCAATACGACGAAAACGTTTTTATTTCATATTTGAGTACAGTATTGTACATAACTATATTTTTTTTTTTAATCAGCTAGATAAAAAAAATATGGTCATGTAGCATGATTAATAAACAAACTTGCACAAATAAGCTAATCATCACAGTTTTTGGCTATTTCTTAATGATTTTACTCTTCTTACTTTTAAGGCAGAAATAATTAAAATTTTAGTTTAGGGAAACTTCAAACGCTCATTACTCAAATCGTGAATTTTGCAGATACGACTTTGTTCTTAGGGACCGTCGATATATAAAAAGAAAAGGTGACAGGCTGACTGATTTATCAACGCACAACTCAAACCCCGGACGAATCGGGCTGAAAGGCATACAGATAACTATTTTGACATAGGTATCTGCTAAGAAAGGATTTTTGAAAATTCAGGTTTTCAGAAATATCAGGGTTTTTAAATAAATCTCTATCCATTTTCTTCCCTTCCAGTGATATTAATTCCGAAACCGCTCGCCTCAACATCAAAGGCGTCGGGTTCACGCATGTGTGGACAATAAAACAATATTCTGTCTGAAGTCCGCTCTAGTGACCACTGGCTACTGGTATAACATGTTCACATTAAAACCCTTCGCCTTAACTGGAAATTGGAATCCAAAAATGCATCGAAATAAAAACTTTGATTACTATCATTTCGTAAACGGTAGGATAAGAAGTGTTTTCCATAAAATTGTTTAAGATTAAGTAATGATTTTAACTTACCTATTCAACGAGAAAAAGTGATCATGAACCACTTATTTATTTTATTTCTACTTAATGAATAAATAATCAACAAGCAATAGACAATTTAATCAGTTAACCAGTCCATTCCTATTCTGATAACTACAATGGGTGGCACTTTCAAAATCAATGACTACAATAATATGACAACGCGGATGGCGGCGGCGCCATATTCAAAGATTTGAAAAAGGAACACTGTTTTGCCCGCCCCCGGCCATGCGCTCAGCCATTCCAACTTTTTAATATTTAAATATTATGCCTACTTATTTCTCAAAGAGAGTCAAAATACGAAGGTTGAATAGACATAGGTTGATTAGGTTCAAACCCTATTGGTACGGTCGAGCATATAGACACACAGCTCCCGTACACTTTTATTTCTAATCTAAGACAAGCAAAAGACAATTTAATCTGTCAACCAGTCTATTCCTATTTGGATAACTACATTACATGACGACGCGGACGGCGCCATAATATATTCGAAGATTTGAAAAAGGAACATACTGGTAGATCTAATGGCAGCGGTACGGCATCGGCATGCACGCAGTTCCGTGTTCGTCCAGAAATAGTTTAAGTTCTGGATCGCCGCATTCCACATTTGCCCGCAAGCTGTTTGGTTATTCGTCATGTTTTCGAACGAAGCAAGGATGGCTTACATCGGGAATGCAAAATGGACGGTTCGGTTTATGTTTCCGCGTGGCGTGGATGGAAATTAGGATCAGTGATGATAATATCCGTTCGTTTAATGTTGCATTTTGCTCTTATTTCTTATTTATGTGCATTGATATCAATCGGAGTTTAGCATCCTTTTTAGTTTAGCAACTTTTTTATCCTGCCAATTCAAAATTAAAAAATCTAGAGTAAAAAATATTAAGAGTAAGGTCGCGATAGTTAAATATCTACAAACGAATTACTCTTTTTATTATTGTAATCTATGACCAGCTTTCATTTATATGTTAAGACAACTTTGCATTTAATATCGAGGTTATATTTTTCGGAAATAAAATAACATAGATCAATGTTACCCAGGGATTTTATAGGGATTTTATTTATTGTTATAGGGATACTATAATAGATAACAATAGATACATACATTATTTTACTTTAATACGTCATTCATATTATCGTGATTCCTTGAATAATTTTATACACAGAACTCAGAAATGAGAATTTCGCTTTTGAGATAGGTAGATACTAAATAACCTAGACACAGTCATTCGTCGCAAGACAAATGTGCCGCCAACA
This sequence comes from Maniola jurtina, assembly GCF_905333055.1. NCBI lineage: Eukaryota > Metazoa > Arthropoda > Insecta > Lepidoptera > Nymphalidae > Maniola > Maniola jurtina. Next base: position 13,239,547 of record NC_060032.1, read on the forward strand.
TTATGGTCACTCGTGGTTAAACGACTCTAATAACTCACACAGTTTGCGTTCTTCAAATGTGAATAGAAAGCGCCGTTTAAATGGTCAGTTAAACCAAAAAGTAGAGAGAAACTACGATCGAAACGAATAATAAGCAATGACTACGATTCAATGGAATTGCTAATCGGAATGCAATATCTTTCTCTTAACAATTTTTTTTCAAATCTTTTTTTTAAAGGTTTTTACATTGCTGTATTCAGCCTTAATGTTTTTTACTCAATAATAAAATCTAAACAAATTGCAAGCTCCGACAGTGTTTGGGTTGCTAATAAACTGATGTAAACATTTTATCAAACAGTATCTATATACTTACCTGTTTGTTTATTTTTTGGCTGTTTTGTAATAGGTAGAAAGTTTATGAAAGAATTTGTCCTTCGTCTACGAATTGGGTCTCTTAAAATAAAAAGTACGAAAATCATTTTTATTTTATCATTATCATTTTTATCGACGGCATTAATCGTTTAAGAAGGCGTGTTTCAACGGCCATGTGTCTTTATTATTAAAAAGCCAACATGATACATCTAAATTATGCCAACACATTCAAAATAGTAAGTACTAGTACTAGTAGTAATAGTAAGTAGGATTTAGGTTTTTAAAAGTGGGAGCGCTTTGATCTTCCAAGACAAAAAGAAGCCTTATGTCACTCTCCAGATTTTTAACTGTCTATTCAAAAAATCACGTCGATCCATTGCGCTGTTGCAGCGTGATTGAAAGATAAACTAACAAACAAACACTTCCGCTTTTATAATAAGGGCAGTGGTAACGATATCGACCATAACGATAAAATAGCAAAAAAACACTTTAAATACAAAAAAACTGTGGTTCCCTTAACGCCGTTTTTTTTTTAATTTACAGACTAGCGCTTTACTTCAATCAGACCTGCTAGCAAGTGATGATGAAAGCCTAAGCCGTTAATTTATTGAAGCCGATTTTGACTGTAATTTCATGTTCGTGACCCATAATATGAACAAAAGCACTCAAAGGAACCAAAACAAATTACCGAAAGATCCTCATTTTTCTTTTGGCAGGATGAACACTAAGCAGAAGTTTCCGGAACCGAGCATCGAGTTGAGAGGATAATTATAGGACCCCTCTTTTGTATTCCACCCAATGAATGTTATAAAAGTACCTATTACATAACGTGACTTTGACTTATATCAAAGCAAAATGCTGAAACGAATTCATTTATGCAAAATTTTTTCGAAGTTTCAACTTGAATTCAAAAGCCTTTTGCAGTTGTCTATCAAAATCATTGAGGTAAACCACCCCTTATCGAAATGATTGTTATGTAAATTCGATTGAATATTTTTTTATCTATTCTATTGTCGCTTACTGGATACAATATCTTCTTCTGTCCTCAACTAGGGCCTATCATTCAGTATGGAGTACTCCATAAGTTAGCTTTTACAGTTGAATAAATGATGTATTCAATGAATCAATCAATTATTTGCTGTCATTAAGTAGTATCACCCCATATTATAAGAGTTAAGTATTTTATCATACGTTCTTTTATTAGACTAGACTCAACTAAATTCATTCTTACGTGAAATTAGCGAAATGATCTACAGTAGATGCGTGCAAAATTTTTCCCATAAATCTAATTTTTTATAGCCTACTTAAAATTTCCGCAGCAATTTCATCTCGTAAACCAGGAAGAAGATTCTCAAGCACACTAACAAAGTAAGGGGCTACGAAAATTCATATGAAATTTGACAAGCTCATTAAATTTAATGGGAACAGGACGCTTGGGGCTGGCATCTTACCAACAGAGCAACCCGACTAGAGTAAAAGGGTGGCTTGTAATAGCAAAATTTCCTACGGTAAGTGAATTCCTCCAGGACTTTCTTATTTAGCAACATAATGTTATGTTAGCATCTACAATCACTCGCTTCTATTTTCGCCTTTTCTTTTTGACGTCGGAACCTCCGCAGAGATCCTATAGGAATTTACTAGCACTGTAAAAGAGTTTTCCTATAGAGCTATTTTCTTACAAAACTAAGGCTTTTCTGAGACAAAAGGGCCAATCACAGTTCACCCAGTATTATGTAAGTCAGTTTTCCCTTCCACTTTAAGATGGGTATTGGGTACCTTCAAGTCAAGAGTGAATAGGCAACTTCTAGGCAAGCACGCTCCCTCTTGCTAACAGGTCTGATTGCAGCCAAGCGCTAGTATGTAAATTTAAAAAAAAGAGATGTGTAAAAGACTTTATTTGACGTTGCTTTTGCTCTTTCCTTCCTTCTTCGTCTTAGTATGTTCTCGGTCTGGCAAAGCTCTAAGCGTACATACAGGCAACGGGAAGCGACTTTGTTTCATACTGTGTGGAGATACCACGTATCTACAAAGTGTCACGTAAGATCATTCCTAAGCAGAAGCGCTCCGAAAACCGCCAGAGGCTACGGTACTTAGGTAGGTAACGTACGTCTACTTGCAAACGCTCTAGAGAGTGAAAAAGAAAAATATACAAAACGAGGTCACCTCAAAACGTACAGAGGACTCTTGCAGGATTGCTAGTTTACATCGTTTGAAAATGTTCCATTTATTTAGGTAGAAATGTTCTGAGCTTAAATTGGACACCACACCATTTCATTTTACATTTTGAGTTAGCATATGAATAGAATATGAATTTACTTGGAGAGGAATAGAACACCAAAATATTCTCTTCATCTTTTGAAGACTATTTAAATTTTCGAAGATACTGAAGATATAAGTACTGATTCCAATGGCAACTAAATTTAAGTCTTTAATTCTCATCTTTGTCTTACCAATATAATAAGAAAAGGATAGACAAATTTTGTTTAAACTATCGAACCTCGTGACTTTAGGTGCCAGTCTTGAGCATAGAGCTTAAATATGTGGAGTAGTAGTTTTTATAGTCTTGATTTAAATTCATTTTACGTCTTTTGTGACGAAGTGATCCCATAAGAGTCCCTTTGTTCTCTGAAGATACGACACCTAAAAATAAACATTTAAGAAGTTTTTAAATTAAACTACACTGTATAGTTAATTAACTTGAACTACAAAACATATATTGTACAATAAAGTACAAAGCAGTTTCAATCAAAGTTCAGGTAGGTAAACCTCCCGGGGGTCGGAAGTCCCACCTATAACCGCTGAATGAGGTGACCTCAAAACGCAGTCCTCTACGGGGTTAACTTGTATTGCTTCATTGGAAAACGCAGTGTGTTATTTCCAATCTGATTGAAGTAATCAGACCCTGTATTGACTATAGCTATCTTTACTTAACTTTGTTGTTTTTATAGGGTACTGCACCTAACTTTGTTGCTTTTGTAGGGTTCACCGTTCGTGCGCGTGCCCGGAATCGATCCCCCGACCTCCCCAATAGGAGGCGGACATCTTAACCACTGGGCTATCACCGCTTCGTTATAGTAGGTGCATAAATATCGCGAACCAATCACTGAGAATGATACAAGCAGTATTTCCTTACAGTATCCAAAGCCCAGTACTAAGAATGCAAGCATCAACTGGACCCTGGAGGAAGTTTCTCAGGAATCGCCCACATGTGTTAATAGCCGTAATTCGATACACTGCGTGTTTGTGAGTGCACTAAATTCTAATGAAGCTAATGATATAATAACAGGAGCATATTGTTCTCTTGCAAGTACATTTATCTGAGAGTAGATAGTGTACCTAATTGAGGTCAAGTAGTGATGATGTGTCTTTCCGACTGAATTTCGGCCATGGCGACCATAGAGATTAGCCATTAGGAAATATTATAGTGCATAAGGGTATGTGCAACAGGTGCACTCTCTATTCCATCACTATCATAGCCCGATTGGACGGAAATCCGACACGACCCAAGAAAGATCAGGCGCAGCAGGACCGACGCTCGTGCTCTCGAAACAAAGCATAAATCGACAGTGTTGAGTTGACGGATTTTAATCCACGCCCCAAAGCTAAAAATTCTCAATATGAATATTTTTAAGAACTTTTGAAAGTCACCTATAATAATATGTATTTTTTATGGTCAACTAGTTCAGTGGCTTGAAGAATTGATTGCCATTGGGTCCTGGAATGGATACTGACGGATACTGTCGGACGATGAATGCTCGCGCTGGCAAGCGCAGCGTTGGTAGACCTCCCATTAGTTGAACGAACGATAATAAATAATAATTAATCAAACGAGTCGCAGAGGGCCACTGGAATCAGGCAGTGTAAGACCATGGCATATGAAAGTCCCAACAAGAGATATATTATGCCCAGCAGTGGACGTTTATAGGTTGATGACAATTTTGATCAATCAGGAGTCAGGTCAACCGTCGGATCTATCGCAATCAGGTCGCACCATCTCCAAATGTCAATACAGACTGGATCAGCCTTTCTGTCCAGCGCGGAAATGCAGCTAGTATTCTTGGCACCATTCCATGCGAGCCTGATTTGTATAGTAATTAGATAAGGCTAGGTGTAAGTTTTATTGTAACACTAGCTGACGCCTGCGACTTCGTCCGCGTGGATTTAGGTTTTTCGAAATCCCGTGGGAACTCTTTGGTTTTCCGGGATAAAAAGTAGCCTATGTGCTAATCCAGGATATTACCTACCTCCATTCCGAATTTCAGCCAAATCCGTCCAGTAGTTTTTGCGTGAAGGAGTAACAAACATACACACACACACACACACACACACACACACACACAAACTTTCGCCTTTATAATATTAGTGTGATTTTCAATTTAAAAAAAAGATCCAAAATGAAAATAAACATGTATTGGTCAAATAAACAATAATCAATCAAAAATGTACAACAGAGTTTATCCACTAGATTAATTTTACCATCGATGAACAAAGTTTGCTTATGGTCTCATGAGGATTCAATACACGTTCAGTTAAGTTAGTAGGCAAGAGAGAAACCGACGAGGTGCTAACTAAATAAACATTGCGGTCAAGGCTCATCGGAATCAATAGTGCTTTTAGAAATTGGTCTGGCAGGTCTGTTTATTCGCTTTAGACAGGCATCGCCTACTCTATCGTTTGGATCTTGATATTACAACTTTCAGCCTTAGCATGATGCCAAGACAATAATTTCCCTCGGGACTTAAGTCGTAAGGTCTTAAGGTCACTCGTCTATCAGTTCTGTCCTTTGACATACGACATTCAATATGGTTTCAAGGTTCCAAGGCAATGTCAATAGCAAAACTCAAATCATTTATTCAAAGTAGGTAATAGTACTCCTTTTGATGGTCAGAATTGTTAGATTTGTAAGGTGACGTAAACTAAGAACTCAAGATACGAGGGTTCCAAACGCGCACAGATCTGAGAAGAGTCCAAAGCCAATAGAGCCATAGACAATAGCATACGTAATACGCATAGGTAAAGATTTTTAGTGCTACTATATGAACAATATATTTTTAGTGTTGCAACAGCAACAGATGTCGCCGCAAAATTGGCGATACATGATATTGGCGAAGTAAATTGTGCCAATTTGGAGCACCTACAAGACATAAAAGGAAAAGGACCTCGTAATTCTGAACCTTACTCTACACGTGGTCCGTGGTCTAAAACAAGTACCAAAAAAAATCCAATAGAATTACATAAATAAGAATTAGATTTTCCGTTCAATTTCCATGCGCGCTTTTGAAGTACCTACCCATTCTAAATTGAATATTGAAGCCGATTTAGAAGTGGAAATCTTCAGAAAGGGATGAAATATTAAATTACGTACTGATTGATCATACACGCTTTTGCATATAGGGTACTGTATACTTAAATCTGATAAATAAAAATACACAAAATAATGATTATATGGAATGTGGATTCTATATATTTTTTAGAACCGTTCTCAAAACTAGTAGATTTTCGGGTTTTCCGTCAAAAATTAGGAGCAATCAACCATACCGAAATGTAGATGATTTTCTACCGAGTTTTGAAAGTTCAAGGAAATTTATCTGTAGATATTTTTATCTCATTTTAAAATTATCAAAAATATTCTATTTTTTTAAACTAGCGATTATAAATACCGATGGCCGTTTTTCAAAAGATTTCCATTCAAAAGATTCACCACAAGATTTTGCATCTTGACTTTTGATCTCTGGTTGCATTAAGAGGAAAGCCAATGCGAATGACATAGACGATTTCACCTTCAAACTAGCAATTTTGACATGTCATGACCCTCTATTGACAATTAATCAAGCAGACATTTCAATCTGCGAAATTTACGCGGACTTTTAGTATTTTGACGTAGGAGGGTAAAAGATCCAGTAAATGAACGAATAAGGACTACCCTGACATTGACCTAAAATTAAGGTATATGAGAATCGTTCTATATATAATTTTTATATTTTGTGTGTCTGTACACAGTAGGTATACACTCTTAAATTATTTAAATATCAGAAAATCAAATAAAATGCGTGGTATTAATTATTATAACTTATTTTATTTAACAAAAGGATAAATTGCCAGTAAATGAACTGGGAATTTCAGTGAATGAACGAACTCTAGCTAGTGCATAAACTCTCGATTCCTATTAATAAATAAATTCTTAAATATATTTTCGGCTTGGAATTCAAAAAAAATTGTCAGATTTTCACAGTTTTTGACTTATTGTATATTTTTTTCTACATTTTGCGCGATAAATCAAAAACTATTTTACATAATAATAATAAATAAAACCTGTTTTAGAATGTATAATAGAGCCCTTTCTGTATAATAGAGAAAAACTTAATGCCCATGTTGCACCCAAGTCGCTGGAAGTGCAACATCAGCTGCTGAATGTTTTGAGAGTAGTGAGAACAATATACCGTAACACATGTTATCAGATTTGTTCCTTTGAGCCGAGAAGCCACATGTTCTGATGCTTTTTAGACAATCTAAGATCTCTCATTAAGTGGTCCAAATCATTTTGATTGAATAGTCTAAGTTGAGATGTAAAAGTCACTACATCGTCACTACCTTCTGAAAGTTCTTGAAGTAGATTGGAGGTACTGGGTTGGGGCTGAGGTACAGATTTATCACCGGAAGTCAGAATCGTTCTAATTGTAGACTGCAAGTTACAATAGAGTCGATTGGAACAATTTTTTTGCTGTTTCTTCTGGTTATATTCACAATGCAGAAATAATAATCATCATGATGTTTAGATGGTTCGCGCCAAATTATAATACTTTTTTTAGTAAAAGTAGGGTCTATTCTTATTTGCTCATAAACGCAATGAGGAAATACAGCTTCCACATATAAAAATTTGGAGTCCAGGCCTTGCTGTTAGCTGCTAATGGGTTCTCAAAGTAGCCCGAGTATGCTTGTTTTACAAAGTTAGACACACTTGCACGACATTCTTTAATACGTACTCGCCACCAAATGGTACAAAAATGATTGGAATAACTTGCAGATGTTCTTCTTGATGTTGACACCTCGATAAATTTTGGAAATTACTTGTGTGATCTTAATAAAGTGTGAACATACAAAGTGTGAGTATAGTGCAAAATATGGGGGTACCTGTATCTCAAAAACTAGAGCTGCTGTGTAAAAAATTAAAGTAGATCTGAAATCAGCGACGTCAAATTAGTAAGAAACAGTTTCAAAACCTAATAAAACAAAAAAGTTGAATTTTGTATGCCAGTGAAATGATTCGGAATCGGAAGCCACTTTATATATCGCGAAATTTGGAAATGTGGTCAAATTTTCGAAATCCATATTTATCAATGAAAAGCGACATAATTTTGTAAGTAGTGCTTACTTACTTCAGTTTACTATTTTTGAACAGTTTCGCAGAGGTACCTACAACAATCGGCCTCATTCAATCAGCCGCCATATTTATAGTAACAGGCAAATAAATACAATTAAGTATTGGAACTACAATACCTATGCTCCTAAATGTATCTTAAAAAACAAGTCTCATTCAGCGTTACAAGTGCAGAAGAGGAAGTAGACAGACGGATTAACATCAGTTCGAACAAGTACTGGGCACAAAAGGAAAGAATGAAAGGAGTTTACCCAGTACATCTTAAAAGATCCGTTACAGATACATGCATCCTGCCATGCCTCACCTATGCCAGCCAAACATGGGTCCAGACAAAGAATATAAAAAGAATAATAGTGACTTGCTAAAGGGCGATGGCAAGGAGCATAACTTAAGGAAAAAATATTCAAAGTGAGAATTGAAGACATAAGAAAAAAGACAAAGCCTACAGACACCTTGAGACATGCCCTAAAACTGAAATGCAAATGGTCATATTGTATCGATTTTTACAGATGAAAGAAGGACAGGAAAAATCAAAAGAAAAATAGGTAGACCGAAGACGCGTTGGTCTAATCCTATTGTGCAAATCGCGAGAGAACATTAGCTTGATAGTACCAAAGACAGAGAGAAATGGGGATACCCAAGAGGGATCCTTATCCAAGAAAGAAGAATACCAGAATAAATATTTTAAAAAAAATCTAAAGAAAAATTAAACCGACTTCAAAAACCACAAACACTAAAAAGTAAAAATAATTTTAGTGATTGTGGTTTTTGAAGTCGGTTTTATTTTTCTTTTGAAAATTTTTTATTTCACAATTTTTAGTGGCCCCACTGTACTATAATATGCCATACCCAGTTAAAACCCTACTGTTTACTAAGATATTACACTGATCGCGAGCAATTTGCTCTTATCCATTGAGGAGTTCCGTTCTCCATCTCGGAAGATATTCATCAGATCTTCATCAAATTTATATGGGACCACCTGCGAAGTATACCCTATCAAACAAAAAAAAATCCAAATCGGTCCAGGCGTCTTTGAGTAATCGGGGAACATACGTTAAAACAAAAAAGATACCGAGGAATTCAGAACCTCTTCCTTTTTTTGAAGTCGGTTAAAAATATTTTTTAAATTTTGGTAACAGTTTCCTTTTTTGTGATGCCAGGGAGCTCTAAATATCGATTTTGAACGAAATCGGTCAATTAACAAAGAATTTCAAAATGGCGTCGAATTTTTTAAATTTTGGTAACAGTTTCTTATTTTGTGATCCCAGGGAGCTCTAAATATCGATTTTGAACGAAATCGGTCAATTAACAAAGAATTTCAAAATGGCGTCGACTTTTTTAAATTTTGGTAACAGTTTCCTTTTTTTTGATCCCAGGGAGCTCTAAATATCGATTTTGAACGAAATCGGTCAATTAACAAAGAATTTCAAAATGGCGTCGACTTTTTTAAATTTTGGTAACAGTTTCTTATTTTGTGATCCCAGGGAGCTCTAAATATCGATTTTGAACGAAATCGGTCAATTAACAAAGAATTTCAAAATGGCGTCGACTTTTTTAAATTTTGGTAACAGTTTCTTATTTTGTGATCCCAGGGAGCTCTAAATATCGATTTTCAACGAAATCGGTCAATTAACAAAGAATTACAAAATGGCGTTGACTTTTTAAATTTTGGTAACAGTTTCTTATTTTGTGATCCCAGGGAGCTCTAAATATCGATTTTGAACGAAATCGGTCAATTAACAAAGAATTTCAAAATGGCGTCGACTTTTTTAAATTTTGGTAACAGTTTCTTATTTTGTGATCCCAGGGAGCTAAATATCGATTTTCAACGAAATCGGTCAATTAACAAAGAATTACAAAATGGCGTCGACTTTTTTAAATTTTGGTAACAGTTTCTTATTTTGTGATCCCAGGGAGCTCTAAATATCGATTTTGAACTAAATCGGTCAATTAACAAAGAATTACAAAATGGTGCCAACTGTTTTAAGTTTTGGTAACAATTTCCTGTTTTGTGATCCTAGGGATCCTCAGATATTGATTTTGAACAAAATCTATGACAGTTCAAGAAAATAGATTGTAAACACTATTTAAATTATTATCATTAACATTAAATTAAATGAAAACACGACGCGCGACGTGTACTGCAGCCCCTGAGCTTGAGCACAGGCCGAACCGGTATAAACCGATTTCTCTCCGTACGCGACGGAGCGCCTGTGCTCACGCACACACGCGCCTCAAGCTTGTAGTAGTGTACCTATCGTAGCGCGCTTGTATGAAGCTTTGACTCTGTTCGCTACTCATGTGGTTATACAACGCAATACCAAACTCACAAACACTCGTACAAACATACAGACAAGTATATACTCACACACACTCACACACACACACACATGGACGCACGCACACGCACTTTTGAACGGTTTGAACGGAACACGGTTTTGAAATTGAAATTGAAAAAAGTGTAAGAATTTGTAAGAAAATATTTAAAAAAGGTATATCAGCCGGTTTTTTATTCCTGCTCTTAATACATGTAAAAACGTCCAATCTGTTCATTTACTTGAGCCTTTACCCTAGTACCTAATTATATCGACCGCCCCATATCAAAACAAAGTAAATGTCATTTTTCCGAAAATCGTTTTATGTCATAAGCCTAACTTTCATAGTATGTCCCGTTGTATTGTAAGGACACCCACATTAAAGTAAAATTAAAAGCTAGTAAGTCGCTTTGACCATTTTAAAACATAGTAAGTCTATGAACTCGCTAGGTTTTTTATAGATTAATGCGCCTAAGTTTTTCAAAGGAATTAGATTAAATAAAATAAATATCACCCATTATCTAAATACCATGTCAAAACAGTAAATACTTAATAATGCATTAAAACTTAAAAGTAAGATAGGAAAAGTCAAAAGGAGTTCTGACCTCTACATGTCAACTGTTAAATATGGTTTGCAAGGGAAATACTTTGCATACTTACATAATGTTTTTAGGGTTCCATATCTCAAAAGGAAACACGGGACCCTTATAGGATCACTTTGTTGTCTGTCTTTCTGTCCGTCTGTCCGTCTGTCGTGTCTGTCAAGGAAACCGATAGGGTATTTCCCGTTAACCTAGAATTATGGGCAGGTAGAGAGGTCTCAACTCTCATAGCCCAAGTAAAGGAATAAATCCGAGAACAAATTTCGTGATTCTAGATCAACGGGAAGTACTGTATAGGTTTTCTTGACGGACGGACGGACAAATGGACAGACAACAAAGTGATCCTTTAAGAGCTCCGTTTTTCATTTTGAGGTACGGAACCCTAAAAAAGAAAATGATGCACATGTAATGAATAAATGTGTAGGCCAGTCTTCACACTAAAATATTTAAACCCCTTTAATTTAAAAACTGTCATAGCCTAGTGGTTAGAACGTCCGCCTCCTAATCGAAGGTCGGGGGTTCGATCCTGGAATCACGTTCTACTAACTTTTCAGTTATGTGCGTTTTAAGCAATTTAATATCACTTGCTTTAACGGCGAAGGAAAACATCGTGAAGAAACCTGCATACCTGCAAGTTTTCCATGTTCTCAAAGGTGTGTTCCTAAACTTCTCTTGAATTTAAACCATTTACTAGGTTTTGATCTGAGAAAGAAATTTGACATTAATTGACAAAATTGAGAGACCTAAGCTTGTATAAGAACACAGAAGTGTCATAATTCGTGTTCACTTTGGCTAACGTCTCTCGGAGAGCAGAGAGAGATTTAAACTGTTTCTTATAATCATTGGCCATATTTCAAATGCGAAAGTGTGTTTGTTGGTTTAATATTCAATCACGCTGCAACGGAGCAACCAGTCGACGTGGTTTTTTGCATGGATACATTTAAAGACCTTGAGAGTGACATCTCTCTCCGCATCGTATTCTTTATTGCTGAGGGTTGTGACCTCTTTCCATTATTCCTACATCTAATGGTAGGTTTTCTTGGGATGCGGTGAGTTCAAAGAGCCTACGGAACTCGACTAGAAAAACGAGATTTTGACTCTTAGGTTTAACGGTTATGAATTAGTTATTATTATCAGTGATAAAATTGATTAGGGCTGCCAGGTAAAATGACATTTATCTCGGAAAATCAAAGAGTTTCCACGAGATTTTTTCCAAGTTTACGCTACTAAGTACATATATTATGAAGAGGAAAGGTTTGTTTGTTTGTTATCGATAAACTCTGAAACTACTGAACTACTTGCGCTAAAGACATAATCATCAACATCAACCGACAGACGTCCACAGTGAACATAGGTCTTTAATAGGGTCTTCCACATGCTACGGGTTTGCGCCGCCTGAATCTTTGCGCTTGCGCTTGACGACAATCATGCTTTAAAGAAAGCAATGATGAGGTCCAAGTTGGAGCACGCTTACCTAGAAGATGCCTATTCACTCTTGGCTTGCAGGTATCTAAGGTATATATGGCAGGAAACACGGCCGCCGAAATGGCGTTCCAACCTTTAGGCTCTCCCCATTGCCCGCAGCATGAATCTGAGCTTTCTTATGATGGTTATATTATTATGTACATATAATATCTCATAAGAAATCTCTAACACACAATCCAGCTAAGTAGGTCCAATTTCAAAAAAAGCTAGCTAGCCGACAAATCTAACTCAGTTAGGCAGCCTTCGGGAACCTTCGAGATGTCTCTCGTCCAAAATTCCTCAATGCTTGAAGACCAGTCTTTGAATAGTGCATGATGTCAGTGATGAAAAATGGATCCGAAATATAGGTCTTTTTTGTACACAGGAAATGCCTGACGCATACCCCTCCGTCATGTGGGGCTTGCACCAAACTTGCACTACTACGAAATCCATTTCGGAACACGGCACCCGGAACGAGGCGCGCTATCTCCTAAAAAACATAGGTATAATACCTATTTAGAACACTTACTATCTGTCATCATAATCTATGACAACCTCCGAGTATTTACCTGGTAAAACCGTGACTTTAGAATAAATTTTAGTATATAAGCAGGCTTCATTTAGAAATGAAAAAATCCCTATTTTATTTTTCAACGATTATAAACACAACTTTCATTCAAAAATAATAAGCTTAAATTCATTTTAAATAATATTTTGCGACGAAATGACGCGCACAGTCCTTCCGCCATGACAGTCCAGTGGACACTGAATTCCATAGAGCGCCTGCAAGAAAATAAATAGCACAGGAAGTTTTTTGGTTAGTTTTAGATTATTTAAGAAATGAAAAACATTTAGTATAAAACTAACAGTTCGAATTGATTGCTAAACCTAAACATATCATTTTCTGGAGGTTGGCTTCAAAGTATCAAGATGTTAAAGAAAATTTTTACAGAACAAGTTGCGAACAGCAATGTTTTCAACTTGTTTTTTTTTTTTATTGGGATAATGTATACTAAATTAAAAGAGGCACTTATAATCTTCACAAACTGAAGTTTTCAATTGCATGTATTTAATAGCTATTAATGCTTTAGAAAAATAAACAATTTACTTCAAAGTACAGCATTTTTGCGATTTGTCAAATAGCAATTACCGTAAGTAGTAAAAATATTCTTCATCTTCTATTGTTTTATAATATTCCAATTCATAGTCATCATCACTACGTATAATATTTTACTGTTTATTAACTTTATTATACACTAGCCGATGCCCGCGACTTCGCCCGCGTGGATTTAGGTTTTTCGAATTCCCGTGGGAACTCTTTGATTTTCCGGGATAAAAAGTAGCCTATGTGCTAATCCAGGATATTATCTCTCTCAATTCCAAATTTCAGCCAAATCCGTCGAGTAGTTTTTGCGTGAAGGAGTAACAAACACACACACACACACACACACGCACACGCACACGCACACGCACACGCACACGCACACGCGCACGCGCGCACGCGCGCACGCGCGCACGCGCACACACACACACACACACACACACACACACACACACACACACACACACACACACACACACACACACACACACACACACACACACACACACACACACACACACACACACACACACACACACACACACACACACACACACACACACACACACACACACACACACACACACACACACACACACACACACACACACACACACACACACACACACACACACACACACACACACACACACACACACACACACACACACACACACACACACACACACACACACACACACACACACACACACACACACACACACACACACACACACACACACACACACACACACACACACACACACACACACACACACACACACACACACACACACACACACACACACACACACACACACACACACACACACACACACACACACACACACACACACACACACACACACACACACACACACACACACACACACACACACACACACACACACACACACACACACACACACACACACACACACACACACACACACACACACACACACACACACACACACACACACACACACACACACACACACACACACACACACACACACACACACACACACACACACACACACACACACACACACACACACACACACACACACACACACACACACACACACACACACACACACACACACACACACACACACACACACACACACACACACACACACACACACACACACACACACACACACACACACACACACACACACACACACACACACACACACACACACACACACACACACACACACACACACACACACACACACACACACACACACACACACACACACACACACACACACACACACACACACACACACACACACACACACACTGGTACTACAAACATTTTCCTGTCTTTATGTTCGAAAACGTAATGACTCGAACGTCAATCGAAACAAAATACTAAATTAACTTGGAATTAACGTCAACATATACCAACGTAGGAAGTTAAATTGCACTTTAATTATACCTAAGGTGAGTTTACATACGCCTCCATTATGTGCCGTTGTTTGGATTTACAACACAAGAAACGAACGTGATGGAACGTCATTTGAGTAAAGGCTTTGCGAGTAAAAGTGCCATCAAATCCTTTGATTTTACGAGAGACGCATGTGACATACAGGCTGGATATAAAAGTAGAAAAACCATAGATACAGCCGAGTGAGAGTTACGATTGCGGATTGTTCGTTTTCAAAGGCATTCTGGTACAATAACGTCTCGTAGCTTGTTTATAATCGTGTTACAATAGTTAAGACCTATTTGTCACATAATTTATGTACAAGGTAAATCTGAAGTAATTATGTATCCTGTTAGCGTGGAATTCTACCAAGAATGCAATCGTTTACACTACACTATAAAATAATAGATTAGATGGCAGATTATGTAATTTCATTAGCTAGGAATCTTTATCTTTGATTTTTCTACACACCTTGCTCACTCCACTCGAAGTCAAAGTATTCTCAACTGGCGACCCGCCCCGGCTTCGCACGGGTGGACATTTATTTTTTCTATTTTCCGGGATAAAATATAGCCTATACGGATTCGGAAGAATCCCTCTAAGTAATGGTAAAAGAAATTTTGAAATCGGTCCAGTAGTTTTTGAGCCTATTCAATACAAACATACAAAAATACAAAGGTTTCCTCTTTATAATATTAGTATAGATAGAATCCTTTAAGCTACTTTTTTGCAATAAAGATTTTCTATCTATCTATGTATATTCCCTTCCCCTTAGCCTTTCCCTTCCTCGCACTCGTGTTTGCCTAAACTTTAGCCCCTAATAGGTAAGTAATACTGCTACTTTTAAACTTTTACACGTTGTTGGCTTGCGAAACACTTTCGAAACGTTGTTCAAAGTTTGTTTCAAACAAGCCATAGAAAATGAAAACTGCCTCACGTTTTTTAGGTTTTTTAAGAATTTCTACGTTCAGGCCCACTTGCTTTTACGTATAGTTAAAATGATTTAGTTTTTTTTTTTTTAATACTGTAACTTTTTGGCAACCGCATAAAGCGCAGGCCACATTGGGAGCGAAGCGAAACGAAGCTAAGGTCATTTCGCTTGCTAAGGTGCGAATCGCTGGCTTAGTTTAGTTTGCCGTGTGAACCGAAGTATTTGCTACAAATGTAGCCTGCACTTTATGCTTTTTCCAAAACGTGAGTGCATTTTAAAATTTGACCAAATCAGTTTAAGTGTCTTTGTGCAAATGGGATTTATCCTCTAAAAATTCCTACACAGCAGCAATATAGGTAAATGTGGATAATTTTGCAAGAGCTCTCTTTCAAGGCGTGGCAACAATGCGCATTTGCATCACATCTGTAACCGGTTGGCTTAGAATCAATCTCGGCAATACACGACCTTGCCTGAACAGATCACCCTGAGGCGAACAATTTCACTTTGAATGAAACGCGGCTGGTTGTCTTTTATGGTGATTGTGAACGCTTGACTTGGTAATTTCTTTATGAACTACCGGCGTATGCAGGCTCGCGCCATCAAGTATATCCTCCAATTTGCATGAAGCTTGAAGACTTGATCTAGCAAAGTTGATCGAGTGCTGATGTCGGTTTGCATGACAAGCATGTACAATGGATACCTCCATGCAGATTGGTTCCATTCCAACCTCAAGCCATCATGTAAATTGGATGATAATATATCAGTTGTTAAAATCTACCAAGGACAACCACTTTTGATCACAATTTTATAATTTAAGAACATTGTAAAATCTAACCAACCACAACATTACAATGTTTTTGGAAATAAATGACTTGATTTGATATTTGATGGTGTACCTATCCCCATAGGTATCCTTATCCTAGTGAACATGATCTTACGATGATTGACATGTTGCGTTTTTTGTTATTCTTCAATTTCCATGACTTACGACTTACGACATACTTACGAGTTTTATAATTTGCCCAAATATTTTTTCTTTCAATCACTTGATCAAGAATTCAAGACGCATGAACAAGAAGGTTGTTTAACTGCTTGTGTGCTTGCTTTCACTAACGTCTTTGTTAAGAAAAGATTAGACTTGGCTCACTTTTTCGAGCTGTAATCTACCAAGCTAAAACTGAATCTGCTTAAATACAAGAAATATTCACAAGTATCCGTATAATGTAAACAACGTCATAACGATGCATTGTTAAAAGATCGCACGCAAGTATAACTTTTTGCCATGAATGTTCATTATTGTCATACTTATCGTTGACTGTAAAAAGGAAACTGTCATTGTCAAGGTGTACTTCCAAGAATATTTAAAACAATACCACTATGATCGGTAGTTTTCCTGCATGGTTAAAGCAGCTAGGCCGAAATTTTAAATTTTGTAGGGATCCATATATCTTTAGGGAAAAGGAACCCTTATAGGATCCTTTCGTTGTCTGTCTGTCAACACAAGGAAATCAAAGCCCTTGGGGTACTTCCCGTTGACCTAGAATCATGAAAGGCAGGTAGCAATGTCTAATAGCACAAGCAAAGGGAAATATCTGAAAACTGTGAAGTTGTGAACATCACAAAAAAGTGTTATTTCTTGTACGATGCATGGTACGGAACCCTTCGTGAGTGAGTTCAACTCGCACTTGACTGAGTTATTTAAAGTTTCGCGTTCAGTTATCTTCTGACTGAACATAAGATGAACAATCTTCAAATAGCTTTAGAGGATTTGTCCCATTTGCCCACATTTCAAGTTTTATAGGTTTAAATAGCAAACAAGTCGAATCGTAAGTCTTCATAATTGTTAATTAAGTTGAGATATTGAGTAAGGTACGATAGGACTGGCACATACTTATTGTGTAAAAGCCCTGGAATAAAAATAATTAATGATATAGATTAAAAATATAACAATAGTAGGTAAGCAAGTACCTATACATATTATATCACTTGACAATGGCCACCCTACCATATGAATCGCTTGAACAGCTTGTTAGTTGTTAACTGCACTCAACTCAAGCTTTCATATTGTATAAAATGTAAGTAGGTATGTAGTTATTAATTAGCCAGTTCGTTCAGCCATTGCAAATTTAATGAGAGCCTCTCGTGTATTCAAGTGACGTCAGAGTTGTTTTTTTTACAAGTTACCGTAACGAAAAATATTAAAGCTCCAAATATAATTTAATAGTTCTAAATTAAAGTCTTTAATAATAACTCTCTACCCATTCTCGACCATTAATGTAGGAGGAATATTTTTTTTATTCATTATAGGCAAGCGCTTGAGCCCAATCACACCTGATGGAAAGTGATGATGTGGCCTAAGATGGGAATGCGTTTATTTAGAAGATGCCTATTGACTTGTTATTATATATTAAAGTGACCTCTACATTTCTCTAAATTAACATGTTTTAGAAGTAAGTAGTTTGTCCTCTGACATAACAAGTGGGGTATCATATGAAAATGTATATTCTAAAACAGATTTTTATTTATTTTTATTTTTATTCATGATAGTTTTTGATTTATCGTGCAAAATGTCGGAAAATTACCCGAGTACAGAACCCTCAGTGCGCGAGTCTGACTCGCACTTGGCCGGTTTTTTTTACATATTTTGTACCTTGACGCTAAAGCCAAAATATTGTTTGACACCAATTACGGATCTCTCAAGAGTATAGAAATATGAAAAGGTACGTAGGTAACTTGATTTAGCAGCGCAGCGATGAGTGGAGAGTGCCCGCGAGAGTTGAGGCTGTAATCAGATTTCCTAGCTACGAATATGTTGCCGCCGTAGGCTCAAAGGATTTCCGTCAGTGGCCGTGTATGGACTCCGGAAGCCCTTGTTAGCGCATATTAGTTTATAAATGAAGAGGCAAATTGAAAAAGGGTTCAAAAACAGAGAGAAACAAAGTTTGTTTAACTTTCCTACTTTTAAATTCCGCTTGAATTTCCTTTTTTATATGCAACTGTATGAAAACTTTGATGATTCAAACTTTTCGTACCGTTTAAAAATTCTAAAATAAAAAATAAAAAAATTGTTTTTATTGTAATTTTATAAATTGTTAGGATTCCGTACCCGAAGGGTAGGTACTAACGAGACACTACTACTAAGACTCCACTGCCCGTCCGTCCGTTTGTCTGTCTGTATCTTGTGAACTATAATAGGTAGAGAGCTGAAATTTTCACAGAATGTGTATATCTAATATGTATACAACAAATTCCTACTAAATATTTCAAAATTACCGCCTTAAAAATAAAAAAAATAAAAGTTATTTCTTGTACGATGGTAAGGAACCCTTCCTGTGCGAGCCCGACTTGCACTTGTTTTTTATTGTTAGTATAAACTTTGATCCTGAAACTTTTACAAAAAAAAATACCAATGTATTTATAGTTTGTATGGAGCGCGATACGAATAAACTCCTTTTAATTCAATCTTACAACCTTTATTAAAATTTAAAAAAAAAAACAGTCTGCTATTATAAACATAAAACAAAATAGTTCATAAAGCACATAAGTAAATGACTGTTAGCGCCCAAAACAGTTTTACGGCTATACATATCGAAGCTATGTGTAATGTGACCTTGGATAGCTTTGTTTACCCATTATTTACTATCTGGACGTGATTTAGCTTTATTTATACGTCTGTTATTCCGTATGGCATATAAATAGACCTCTTAAAAAGTTTAGTCATCTTCTTCGTTAGACTGGTGTGTTATATATTCTATGTCTGTGGGTTGCCAGTTTTCCGCAAAAATAACGAGTTTTAAAATTACAAATGCTGCCAGCATCTTGGGTGCAATTTTGCCTCGCTGCGGTAATCTTGATGAGATTTTAGATTTAATTTAGTTAATTTTAGTTTTCAATTTAATTTAATTATTTTTATTTGTTTCTAGTTTTAATTTAGATGTAAGTTTATTTAAAAAAAAAAAACTCCTATGTTGATGTCAATTGTTATACCTGTTACAGAGTCTGCTGGGGTCTGGTCCAGATTTTTTTAAGGCAAAAAACGGATACGGATGTTCCTAGAGCGTATCTATTTTTCTTTGATTTTAATTCGTTACTAATTAGGTACTATTCAATATTAGCTTAACTACGTTTGTTTAGAGCGCACTATTAATAAACCCCTCTTAAGAACGATCTTCAAATTGCCTCAGTTCTAGATAATAGTCTACCGACAAATCCGTACTGTAAAGCCATTCAGCGTTCCGGTAAAATGCCGGGAAGAAACCAATCAGAATTATGGAGCTATACAACTGACATACCTCATCCTTCGCGTTCATCCCGTTCAGTCCGCTTCAGACTTCCTGGCTCCTTTTCGAATCAACCTTCCCAGTCGGTGGTAGATAAACAACTAACAGAAACTCATATAGAGAAACTGATCTTACCTTTTGCTCCACAAAGATTAACAGGTAGAACAGCTTTCGTGAAAAAAAAAAAAAAATCACACCATCTTCAGACTCAGAGATTTTAAAAAACGACAAAGTCGCGGGCATCAGCTAGTGTAAAATATGTTTATTGAAAAGAAGCCGAGGTAGCTCTTAGAATGGTAATAACCGTGAATGACTCTCGACATTTCAACTGAACGAAAAAGATGGCGAGATTAGGCCTCTCCAAAGGCTTTGACTCTTTGACACAAGCTTAAGCCTTCCTTAGCGATTCGAGAGTTTTAAAAATGGCTGCGTGATATGCGTATTGCGATAGTATTCGTAATCTTTCAGTCTGCTGAAGATTAAGATTTTAACCAAACAACAAAAACCAGTATAAGTTTCTTACCTGGGGAAAATTATGAAGAGATTACGTATAGGTAGGTAGGTTATTTGTTAATTTAATCAAAGTTTTACAGTACTGAAAAAGAAGCGAAAATTTTCAATTATATGTGTAGGTGTTGAGTAGTTAAATCACATTAAATTTTTCGATTACTTTATATTTGAAAACTTACAAAAATAATCACACCTATCCTGCCAAGGTACGGAACCCAGTGTGCGGCTCTGAATTTCACTCAGCCAGTTTTTATTAATAGAAGTTACTTTGTAGAGTTCCATGACAAGCTCTCAACTCTTTTCCCATCATAAAACATCAAAAGAAATAGGGATAAAAATGTTGTCACTTGTCACGTTGAAGCGATAATCCTCTGCTATTTTTAGAAATAGGTCGCCGGAGGTACAAGCCCTCCCCTTGATGTCTACGTTGATGAGAGTTCTGCAGTGGTTAAAAACTTGGGACGACTCATATAGACGAGTGGAGTGAAGTAGAGCCGAGTCTATGGCCGAGTCTTTTTTTTACAGAACAGCGCTTGGCTGCAATCAGACCTGCTAGCTAGTGATAATGCAGCCTAAGATGGAGCGCGCTTGCCTAGAAGATGCCTATTCACTCTTGACTTGAAGGTAGGTAGGTTAAAAGTGAAGGAGAAAACTGATGCCGGATTTGCGTTCCATATCCTAGCTGGTCGAATTAGAAACGAAAAGGCTTTCTTCGTACGAATGCTCAGTGCAGACCTTGACGATGCCTTGCTGTTCGAGAGTAGCAAGGAGAACAAACCTTAGTTTCTTATAAGAGCTTTTGTGAAAAGAAATCCTTTTAAAGATTTTGTGATAACTATACAATGAAAAGCTTCTGGAAAAGTTCCAGTGCTCTCGATTTAGGTTTGAAATTTTCCGATAGACTACCGAAGTTTGCCAAGTTTTATCTAATTCTCCCCAACCATGATAACACGTAGGTAGGTATAAATCAAGCGGAAAATTAAATGAAAGTTTTCCTTTCTAGTACCTTTCGAAGCTGTTTCGATTAGCGAAAGCGATAATCTAATAAAAAGTAACTTTTTATTAGATTCAAATACTAATAGAGATTTAGATTAAGACCTTTTTTATCTTTTAAGTTTTTAGTAATAGATATTTTTTACGTTACCTACATCATTACCAACACACAGTATTTTCGTAAAATTTTTGTAACTAACCTAAAACCTTTCAAAATTAATTGAGTGCATAAATTCAACACATTATTATTCTATAAAGTAACCAAGTTTCTATTTATGTGAAGACAACAGCTACTTACGTATATAAAAAAGTACATTTAGCAGATTTTACAAAATTTTAGAAAGAGTATCAAGCAATCTTTGATATACTTACCTAAAGCTTGTTACGGTTAAGCAAAGAAAACTGAAGTTGTACCTATAAGAAAAGTAGAACTTTTTGTCAATCAACGTTTAGGTACAGAATTCAGAGAAAAAAGTTGTTCCGATTTCGGTCATTTCACTGCGACATAAAAGAGTGACTAGGTACAGGTTTGAAATAAAATGTTGACTTCAATTTAATGGAAGGAAAAAATAGGTTCTTGTACAGTGATTGCAAAACAAGTAGTCCAATCTGAAATTGCAAGACGTGCGCGATCATAGACTACGGATCACAAGTGTAAATTAAAAATTTATAACACCCCCGACAAGTGAAGGTTACAGTAACTAGAAAATAGTTGATAACTTTCAAACGGCTGAATCGATTTTCTTGGATTATAGCCAAGAACACTCTCGATCAAGCCATCTTTCAAACAAAAAAAACTAAATTAAAATCGGTTCATTCGTATAGGCGCTACGATGCCACAGACAGATACACAGATACACACGTCAAACTTATAACACCCCTTTTTTTGGGTCGGGAGTTAAAAATACATTGACACAAGCTCAGATGAGATCTGCAGCTCGATTACGGTAGAATGACAGCTACAATGTCACGTTCGCAATCACCTCTGATTGGTTGACATTTGCTCACTATTGGCTACAATGCATTGTTGCAACAAGAATACCATAAATTCAGCCAATCATAATAATTGCGATTGTAATAATGATTGATGCAGGTTTTACGGAATCGATATTATTTTGTAAAATGCGCAGCTGCAGTTATTCTCCTTGTATTCTGATCTGACTGCTTGTTTTGAATTCAATTTGACCAAAAAAAAAAAAGATTCCGACGAATTGAGAACCACCTCCTTTTTTTGAAGTCGGTTAAAAAAGTAAATTTGACCGATTTAAATTAAATACTTACTTTATTGAAATCATAGTTCCTGTAACAAGTCGTAGATTGAGCCCTAATTCGCACAAGCGATAAAAAAGCGTTGCGTTAAAACCCGGCGTTGCGCTGAAAATACAATAGTGCGCGATAAGAAAGTTTTGACGCGTGAACAGATACTATAAATACGATAAATAGAACAGATTTTATCGCGCACTGTTGTATTATCAGCGCAACGCCGGGTTTGAACGCAATGCTTTTTTAACGCTCGTGCGAATTAGGGCTTATGATGCCGTTAATAAAAGTTTAACATTTTATTCACGCACACGTCATTTAGAAGTAAGGTGCTATGTTGTATATTGCGCACCGATCAAGGTGCAAATGGTAATAAATTGATTACTATACATCCGTTAGTTCGATGACATCAGAAACCGCTAGTAGGTAGTGTGTCATGGATAATAGAGGTACCTGCCTACGTTCCCAAGCGTATAATTATGAAACCAGATGCTAATATAATTTATAATACGGGTCATAAATGTAGGGGTTTAGCTTACTATCAGTTATGCAAACGGTTCTTCCTTTGCCCAAATCAATATTAGAAGATCAGTAGAAAACCAAGTAGTAGTAGTATTCGATATTTTATGGGATCAATTTAAATTAATATACTTAGGTACATTCATTTTTAAGTTCTTATTGCTAAATCTGGATTTATGCAGATTACTTACCGAATTTCTAATATAATCCGAGTCCAAAGGGTACCTACGTAAAAGTTTTCAAAGTCAGTCAAAATATTTTAAAAGTCTTCATTTTTTGAAAAATGCCCTGGTCTGATATGATACCTACCTATAACTAACTCAGCCGGGTATTCTTTTTATTATTACCGTCAAAAAATATAATAAGGTTTTTTTATATAAATATCATCAATTAGGTACTTGTCATGTTATACTACAGAATAAGCGTGGGACTCATTGTATGAAATATTGCTAATTGTTTTAAACTAAGGACATTTTATAATGACAATGACACCGAAAATTATAATCCCAGAACAGTCAAGAGTACCTACCTACAATAAACCTACAGTATCGCATATACACCGAGTAATCACTATGCAGATTTTCGCTTATAGCCCGAGCACAGAGTTTTTTTTACATACGGGAACCGAGTATCACTACTCTACGCTATGCTGAACGCTATGTCTTTACTCGTATATCTATAGGTCTATTGGTCTGTATATGCTTACGATTTTCATCATATATCGATATAGGTACGTATAGAGCATTTAGTTCAAATTATAGGTCAAAAGTTTTAGCGTTTATAGTATTCAGTTCAGGTAGGTATTGAGTTCTAGTAAGATTTTTGGTAGAGCTAAGATAGGGTTAAGTACCTTCTTATCGTAGTATTGGTGCAGTGAAGTAGTTAGTTTAGGCGTAGTAGTTTATCTTTATTTTATTTTTCAATAATTATAATAATAATGAATCCACTTTACCCCGGTTAAAGTGGTTGCTAACATTATATTTGTATACTTAAAAAATATTTCGTTTTCTCTCGAAATGAGAAACCTTTAGGTATCTACCTATCACGTCAAACGTGGGTAATATTTTTATGAAATAAAGTGTTTATTTTTGCATCATAATGACACAGTCAAAGGTCCCGCATTGTATGCTAAATCCTTGAGAACAATAGCGATCGTCATTACTAATAGCACAAGAGCCCACATACCTAATTAACCGTTGATTGATGCACAGTATAAGGAGACACAGTAGTCCGACGCCTTTGATCTCGTGGTAAATGTTCCGGCATTGCTATGGAGATCCCGGGACGCTCGTTACCGGTTACCGCACGATTGCTCTGTGTAGACGACGACAGACAGACAGACAGACAGACAGACAGACAGACAGACAGACAGACAGACACCAAAGTGATCCTATAAGGGTACCGTTTTTCCTTTTGAGCCGAAAAATTGTAAATAAAGTCTCTTTTAACATCTATTACAATTGCAGATTCACAAGAACAATTCAGCTGTTAGCAAACTAGTTATTCCTTTTTAAATACTAAATGTTATAATATTTAAAAGATTTAAAGTTAATAATAAAACGACATATTTTTCCTTATGACAAAACAATTAAGTTTATATTTATTTTTCTCTAATGACTTACCCTTCTTTGACGTATTTGCTTTTTAATGTATTTATTAAAATCTCATACATAACTCCCAACATTAAATCAAAGTATCTACCTAGGTATGAAAAAATATCTTTATTTACACTTAACATTGCCTTAAAATAAACAACGATAACAACTGCGTTAGTTAGGTACAAACTGTGTTGCAGTTGTTAACGCCCACCTCCAGATTAACAAAATTAGGTACTAAAGACAAGAAAAATAAATATATATGTAACAATCTTAAAAATCAATGAATATTGTGTTAAGTTAATATGCGTGTGTGTGTGTGTGTGTGTGTGTGTGTGTGTGTGTGTGTGTGTGTGTGTGTGTGTGTGTGTGTGTGTGTGTGTGTGTGTGTGAGTGTGTGTGTGTGTGTGTGTTTATTTGTATGTGCATGCGAGTGTGAATGGATTATTTCAAAGTTACGATGTCTTCCGTGTCCCTATAAGAGAGTGATTTAAGCCATTGAGATATAAGTATTTTACAGGTTCGTTGATTAGCAGAGTAAATATTTATGTGATAATTTACTTTGTTGTATAATATTGGGCTAGCATAGCAAAAATGTTTACTTGCTAGTTCAGTTCTGCAAGATTTGATCTGGCATACCTTATCGGATCTTCTTTTACGATGGTCTAACGTAGGATCATAGTGCATTTGTTTGTGTTTGCGTAAAATTACTTGGAGTATGTAGATCTGTCGCACCGTTAGAACATCGCATAAACCATACAACTCACGGGTTGAAAATAGAATAGGTTTCCCTAGCATCACTTTAAGGATAGCTCTTTGAGCTCGCTCAAGTCGTAAGAGTAGTGTTTTTCCGCAATTACCCCAGATTGTGATACAGTAAGACAGGATCGACTGTACCAGAGCAAAATAAACAACTTTTAAGGTTTTTGTGTCGAGTATAGGCTTGAGATTTTTGAATATGTATATCATTTTTCTCGCTTGGCCGACAAGTTTGTCAATTTGTGGAGCCCAGGATAGTGTACTATCAATAATTACTCCTAAATATTTCATACAGTCAACTCGTTCCATTTTACCACAGTTACAATTAGCAATATTAAAGCCGCAAGTATGAGCTTTGATTAGAAAAGGGTTTTGGGGCTGTGAGTTCCTTTTTAAAGAGAATGTGATATATTTACTTTTTTGTAAGTTCAGTGAAAGCAAGTTAGAAGAGAGCCATAGCATGACCTTTTCTAACATCCGTTCTGCAATTGTCTGCGTTTCAGTCCAGGTTTTACCCCGAACAACTATTGCCATATCGTCAGCATAAGCTACTATTTTAACTAGGGGAAAAGAAAGATTACATAATTGGTTTATGTATATGAGGAAGAGTGTCGGACCCAGGACACTCCCCTGGGGAACGCCATAAGTTAATGGTTCTTCTTGGCTTATACTATCACCAATTTTCACACACTGAGTGCGATTTTTTAAGTAGTCTTTAAAAATGTTTAGTACCATCCCTCTTATACCTATTTCCTCCAACCTGCCAATTAGAATAGGGACTGAGACAGTGTCAAAAGCCTTTGACAGATCGAGAAATAAACCAATTACCTTATCTTTCTTATCCAAGCCTTCTGTTATAGTGCTCGTAAGTTCTAAGATGGCATCTTCTGTAGACTTACCACTTCGAAAGCCAAATTGGTTTTTCGACAGAATTTCGAATTTATTAAGGTATGTAACAAGGCGACTATTAATTATTTTTTCTAAAACTTTAGATATGGAAGATAAGACAGCGATTGGTCTATAATTGTTGACGTTGCCTCTGTCCCCATTTTTATATATAGGATGTATAACCGCTTTTTTAAAAACAGATGGAAAGATACCGTTCAGAAAGCAGATATTAAAGATATGGGCAAGAACGGGTGAGAGAAAGTGTCTGGCTTGTTTTAACAAAGTGCAAGAAATGCCATCCCAGCCTGTAGCACAGTCACCGCGCAATCCAAGAATAACTCTTTCTACTTCTTCTTTATCACAAGTATATAATCCATATATAAGTCTATGATTGAATCATAGAATTTTTGAATTCTTCTTTCTTCCTGGGTTTCTTTTCCGCACTTAAACGTAGCCGGCCGTTGTGCGTACATAATAACAATGTTGGTATTCAACTTATCGACTGATTACAGATAGATTGATTTATTAATTTCGCCGTCTTAGACGCCTTAGATTTAGATACAAATTGACTAACTCATAGGTTTATGTTTCAAGCAGTGGGGTCTCAGGCTATAAAAGTTTACGGTTTTCAGAGCGCTCGAATCACAAATGGCAAAAGGTTAGATTAAAAAGAAATTGGTACTCTTTATCTTCTGGTTGGAATCCTTTTATGTTTTAACAATGCACGTCTTTGTGGACAGCTATATGGCGAGACATACCAATAAGCCTTGGTCAAAGAACAAGCGGTAGCCAGAAATTGTAATACGAGTACCAACTACCAAGCATCCTATGATGATTTGATTTTTTTGACAAATCCTTGAAGTCAATTTTCATGTGCGAACGTACCGGCCCTTACACGAAATATTTTATTTATTCTATGGATTCAATAGATAATGATGTAGGTATATTTGTTTTTATTTAGATATTTTAAAGCTTTTATGCTAAGTTTAAGTTTAACTTTTAAGTTAGCTCTGGCTCGGTTAATTTCATATAGATAACACTAACAGGTAAAGCCCGCAATGGCCCAAATGAACAATTTTCTTTCTATCAGATTGTATTTCTATGTAGGTACCCTAAGTTTTAACTTCTGGGAGCCCTATTGTGACGCATCGCTGCCGCGCCGCCGCGCGTCTTGTTTGACGAAGGCTGCAGTAAGTTCGCCGTAGTAGTAAAGTAAAAGCTTTGTTATCTTATCTCGATGATAAGTTGGTCAGGAAGCCAATAACTCACTATCGATGTGGGCTCAACTCGATTGTCTTAGAAGTTTCTATGGGGCATTTCCGAGTAAAGGCAATAAAAGTTGATATAGTTGAGTCATAGTAAACTGATATGGATATTGGACTGTTAGCATTCGGATCGCGATAGTGCGATCGGCTGATAGCTACGCATACGGCTTGATAATAAAACTGTTAAATGTTACGGCCAAAGTGCATAGTTGACTCTATCTGGGCATTGTCGAGTTTACTGTTAATGATAAATGATTTTTATTGATTCACCAAGAGTTATTTTGTTACTTATCTCTAACTATTTAGTATTAGTAGGTTTGTGTTCCGGCAGTATTGAACCATGGTTGGATGAGTGGTAGAATTGCTTTTTATTAATCAATTAACGACTCATGGTTAGAAAAGATACATATTTCCTTTTTGGAGAAATATTGGGGTGCCCTTCAGTCGGAATTTCTGTTCTGGTGCAAAATCGCCGCTGCCCGGGCTATATCGAATTAGCTCACCATGTGGAACTTGGTACGTAACACAGTTACGCCCATCGTGGGGTACCGACTACCGATACGGCGGGCTGTGTCTAGCGTGCAGCAGATGGCCGCACTTTCACCTCTGCCCTCCGCGAGCGTTGCGTGCGAACATGCTTCACATCGCGATCCCTGTTTGGAGTGCCGTTGTCATTTACATAGCGCATTGTTCGTGGATTACTGTTCGGGTTTACGGTGCCAGACTTCACATGAAATGCATAGGGGAGTATGGTAATTGTGTAAACGATAGATTATAGATGTACGAGAACGAGTAGGTAATTGGATTTAGTTGCAGTTGAAAGTCTTTGTTGCGTTGAAAATGGTGTATTAGAATTTTATGATCTAGAAAACGGCCATTCTGAATGAAATTACGGTGTTTCCTTTGTAGGCTCGCTAAATTGAAAGTTCATCGACCGGCATCGATCGCTATGTTTGTAAACATTGCGGCTCTATGCGACAAGACACATCGACAGGTTACGTACGAGAGTGAGGTTTGGACACTCACCTGGACGGCCTGCGCGCTGTCCTTGTCGAGCAGGAACTCCATGGACTTGTGCGGGCGAGGCGCGCGGCGCTCCGGCGGCGCGGCGGGCGGCGCCAGCGCCAGCAGCGAGCGCGCGTGCAGCACCGTGCGCTGCGTGTCCACGTCCGTCTCCAGCACGCCGGGCGCGGGGGCGGGCGGCGGGCGCGGCCGCGGCGGCTTGTGCGCCACGCCGCCCGGCGCCGGGGGGGCCGCCGCCCGCGACACCTCCTCCTTCAGCGGGATGCGCACGTAGGGCGGCCCGGCCGCCGGCAGCGCTGGCTGCCCCGCGTCTGCCGCGCCCGGCGCCACTCCGCCCGCCCTACCGTTCGCGCCTGCGCCCCTGCATTTCTTCTCCTTGCGCCCCGAGAACCGGAAATTCGCGAACCGCGAGAGGAAGCCGGCGATGCGGCTGCGCGGCGCGCGTGCGCCCGCGTCCGTCATATCGCGCTCTGTCGGCGGCAGCGGCGCGCGCGCCTCGCCGCTCCCCTCCACCACCGTCACCTCCGCGTCTGCCGCGTCCACCGTCGTGCTCGAACTCGCACTTGTCGATCGCGCCGAACTCTCGCCGCTACTCGCGCTCGTCTCGCGCCAACTCACTTCGGCCACTACCGGCGAAAACGTAACTCCTTTGGAGCCCGCGGAAACGGAGCGCGCGGGCGGCGCGGGGTCGGGTGTGCGCGGCGCTACCAGCTGCAGCGACGCGCGCAGCTCCTCCGGCGTGTCGCGCTGCGGCGTCGCGCGCGCACGCAGCTCGGGCGTGGAGCGCACGCGCGCGTCCCCGGCGCGCAGTGGCGTGGACGCGAACGCCGGCTCCCGCACGGGGTCCGGCGACGGCGAGCGCGGCGGCGACGGGGTTGCGGAGGACGGTTCCATCCTCCGCCGGAGCTCGTCGAGCACGTCGTCCCAGGCGCCCCACGAGTCCCGCAGGCGCCGCGCGGTCAGCACGGAGAGCTCCCGGTCGTAGTTGCCGGCGTCGGCGAGAGCTCGCCGCGCAGTCTCGTCCAGCCGGCGGGCGGTGGCCTCCATCTCCCGCGCGAAGGCGCGCTCGGACTCGGTGGTGGAGTCGCTGCCGGCGCTGGGCTCGCGCGGCGGCGGCGGCGGCTGGCACGGCGGGCGCGGCGGGGGTGGCGGCGGCGGGAGGCGCGGCCGGCGCGGCCCGCCGCGGTAGTCGAGCGCGGTGAGGTCGGCCACGCTGACGGTGAAGCTGTCGCACACCTCGAAGCTCTGCCGGAAGCGCGCCGAGTGCGCGGCCAGGCGGCGCGGCTCGGCGCACACGTCGAGCTCGGCGGGCAGCGACAGGGCGCGCGCGGCGCGGGGCGGGCGGCGCGCGGCACTGGGCGAGGCGAGGCACGGCACGCTGCCGGCCGGCCCGTGCGCTATTTCGGGCGCGCGGCGCGCGGGCGGGGGCGGGCGGCGCGCGCGCTCGCTGTAGCCGCTGTCCTCGCTGAGGTTCTCGGCGGAGAGGTGAGCGCGCGGCGCGGGGCGCGCGGGCGGCGGCGAGGCCGGGGGAGACTCCAGGGAGTCCGGCGACAGGCTCGGGGACACGGGGGCTGCGCAGGAGCGCTCGAGAGACTCGAACTGGGCGAGGCTAGACGAGCGCGACAGGGATCCGAGGCTGGTGGGCGAAGCGGCGCGCTCCCGCCTTCTCCTCTTGGCCGGGCACGCCCATTCTCTTTCCGACTCGCTGTCGCACTCCGACCCTGGATGAAGGAAGACGACCTCACTAAGTATCTGCCCGTTTGTAGCCAGCTGCACGACCAGCTCGATCGGGCACCGGTAATGACAATGACACAGAGAGTAATGTATTTTGGACTGAATCCAATACATGCAAAGAGAATTAGCATGAGCTTGCCAAATTAAGAAAAAGTTTCTAAATTCATAAAATATATACTTAGCTTATATTTAAAAAATAATGATGTAAATAATAATAAAAAGAATTGAACATCTTATTTCTAGAGTATATAAGTAGGGACGGTTACTTAAAATAATAAATAATTAATTTGGCAAAAATTAAACTTAGGAAAAGCTTTTATCACAATGCCATCTAACGGAAACATAAGAAACTTTATGTCACATGTATAAGTTACTATCTTGTTTCACTACTCAACACTAGATGGCGCTGTACAGCAAATTTTAGTTATGGTAAAATACTTAAAAGATAAAATTATTAATATTTAATCATTTTATTTAATTATAAATACAACAGCGTACAAAATAAAATTGAGTTTACCTGCAGTGCCCCGAACGTGAATGACGGAATCAGCATCGGAATCTGACAGCCAGGTTGCAGCGGAAGAGCGTTCAGAGCGCAGGTCATCGCTCGTCTCCTCGACTATTGTTTCGAGGTACAAAGCGTGATTACTGCCATTGTCACCTGTAGACAAAGAAAAAATCAAAATTTACTGGCTACTCATCGATAGATGGCGCTATGAGTTTTCATCTGCACTACAACAGAAAAATATTTTCATCAACTTAATGGTTTGTTATTTAATATTATTTTAATTTCAGTAATAACTGCCTATTGTACACAACATTTAGATAATAATTTATATTTTATGATATACTTATAGGTAGAACACAGATAAAGATACCTATTAGGTAATAGTAACATATTTTGTTTTAATTTATCATTAACTGATAGGTCAGGAAAGATAGTAAACTTTCTCTTGTTTGCCTCATTTGTATTTAGCAATGTTGATATATTAGTCACGCTTGTAACAAATTATTGTCGTTGACTAACATGCGAATTACAAAAGCGACTCTATTACCTTAACTTTAAAGTTCAAAATCGCATTTCAATTAATTGCAATTACATTCAATCAAGTTCAATAACATTTGGTACCTATCCAGATGGTAGGTAGATATTCAAATTGCATTGTTATCTAATATAAATACCTATTCTGAATAGCAGTGAAATCTCTAAATTCTTCTTTATTTACATAACTTCTTTATGTGTTTAACATAATTAATGCGAAACATATGCCACACAGAACAATTTTACCTATAAATTATTATTTCATGTTAATTAGGTAGATGGGTAAGTATTCTTAATTACATAATATTGTTATCTATTAAAATAATCATTCATTTGTAATATATTATGCAGATACTAAAATTGAAATACAGTATAAACTCTATATAACGACACCGAAGGGACTGTGCATTTTATGGCGTTATAGAGAGTTGTCGTTAAATGGAGAGAAGAAACATCAGAATTAGAAAAAGAAAAAGTTTATTTATGTGCATAAAAAAGAATGTTATTTGAACGCTAGAAAGTTTGTGAGCAACTAAGAATATGATAAGGTATAGATAATCCATGACTCCTACTTATGAGTCATGGTCAACAACAGTGTACACGTACAAGCAATCCCAGTTTGTAAACAAAAGAACGAATTTCTTAGAATGTTCGGTATGCATGATGCCGACAGTCGAGTTTATTGCGGGCTAGGATAATAAAGCGACAATAGATCGTACACAGCTGCGCAGTTTTTACTAATTTTAGCAACTTAAAAGGTACTTTTTATTACTCAATTGTTTTCGTTATTGAGAGTGGGTGTAATGCTATGTAGAGTGAAACATGGTATGAATGACAAGCTAAACCAACCGAAGCCAATTGATTTCGACGCTTAAGGGAGTTTGTCGTTAAATAGAGTGACGTTACATGGAGTTTACACTGTACTTACAAGTTCTAAAAGATAGGGTCTTAAATTGCAACCTACAAAGGCAATAACTAATTATTACTAAGTAGGCTTGCTATTTATAATTTATAAAATGTACTATAGGCCATAGAGTTGGACCATAGAGCACCAAACCAAACTACGTAGTACGTACGTGCAACTTCATACAATTCCCAAATACACATTACACAATTTTGCGACGAAAATAGCGCAATTTTTGCCCCCAGAATTTTGTCATGTGGAAATCAAGACTCGTGGCGTGTTGAAGTTCTTACAGAGGCCTAAACCAGCAGTGGACGTCTATCGCTTGACGATAATGATGAATCTATTATGTAAAGTAAGTAAATATCATATAAGTAAGTAAATACACCTATGATAATAATTAATAATACAATAAAAAATTCTCGTCACTATTGCTCAAATTGCGATTGCAATATAAACCAATTAGCTTGGCTGAATAACTAACTCGTTAAATACCGTCGTAAAACTAAATTCTTGGCATTTGAGTTAAGTACTACCCTATTTGCAATGCACAATAGTTAACTTATTTACTAGTTACCGTGGTGCATGCAATAACCGATTTTGAACGCTTGTAACAATTAATAAACCTCATTGACAATACATTTTTTGAAGTAAAACTTTTCTTTTACGCTCTGAAGCTCTGACTTTAGAGATTGCTTGAGAGTTCTTTTCGTCAACTCGAAAATGGAATCACATATTTGTTCTACTTCAACAGCGTGAAGATAAAAGTTCCACGCCCTAGATTTTTCATAAATATTCTAAGCTAGTAAGCTGTTTGGTAGACTTGGACAAATGTTGTTACGCATTAGGTACCTACTATTCTAATAAATTTCCTATTAACATTTGATTAGGATTATATAGATTAATCAATATAACTTAAAACTTGTATCGCGATGATAAACAAACTCGGAACATCTTATGTAACATACACGGCACTATAAAATAAATATCAACACCACATAAACATCTCAACGCACTAAACTGGAGCAGAACACAAAACGCCCAATTCAAGATTACGAAATCCGGTGCTTTCCTTCCTATTTTTAAACCATTATTTATCTGCCTAACTATACATGCTCTTCTTTATCTATGAGCTAATGTTAAAAAATGGAATGGACTCTTTGCTAAATTAGACCCGGCAATTTGTGCACCTGGATTTAGGTTTTTAAAATTCCGTGGGAACTTTTTTTTTCTCTCTCGTCTGGCTTTACAAAGATAGTTTTAGATTTGTAACAAGTTAGGGAAACTATACAAGTATGGACCCCGTCTGTGCCGGCGCTCGCCGACACACGCTCGGCACCCCCTTAGAGCGCTTTCAAAAAACTCCAAAAAGGCAGAGCACGCCCGCCAGCTAAAACCAATACAGACGAAGTCCTGGGAACTTTGACTTTCCGGGATAAAGAGTAGCATAATAACTGAAGAACTAGAGTCCTGAGTATCTGACATAGCTCAATGAGTTTTTTTTTAATTTATAGACCAGACTTGGCTGCAATCAAACCTGCTAGCAACAGCCTAAGATGGAGTGCGCTTGCCTAGAAAATGCACATACACTCTTGACTTGAAGGTACCCATGAAGTGGCATATAATTTGAAGAACCAATGGCCACCTTACAACGGAAAGTGCAGCGTTGGCATACGAGTTGCTAAAAAATCGGTCACTCTATAAAGACAGCGGATACCATTTCTATTAGCTAACTTCGAATTCTGTGGCAGTTACTGTCCTCAAAAGACTAACAACCAGCAATAAATATAAAAGTAAACCAAGTGGATTTATTCCGATTGTTTTATTTCTTTCTTTGTGGAGGGGCCGCGCCGGAAATGAATGAATCCGGTACACGACGCAAATATGCCTAGCTATTGACAGATTGTTCATAATATACACGACTAGCGACCCGGTCCGGCTTCGCTTAGCTTGGCCTATTAATTTTTTTTTTATTTGAAAATAAAATATAACCTATGTCACTCAGGATTAATGTAGCTTTCTACTGGTGAAAGAATTTTTAAAATCGGTTCAGTATTACCAGAGATTATTTCCTACAAACAAAGTTTGTAAGTTAGATGTTGTTTGTCGCGTTTGATTTCTTCCGAGATTTTGAAGAATTATCGTCATATTCAAAACAATATTAAACTATGCTTATAAACCTCTCTTGAATCACTACCTATTGGTGAACACCGCATTAAAATCCGTTGCGTAGTTTAAAAGATCTAAACGTACATACAGACAGCGATATGTAGAGATATGTAGAGACGCTATTTTCAGGGCGGACGACCAGTGAGTGAGCTTAGTGAGCGAGTAATTTGATCTGAGGTCTGACATCTATAAAAGAAAATAACGTAACAAGAATTTTAACAAAATCTCATGTACATGAACCTATTACAAATCAAACCATGTTTTCTTTTACAAAATAATTGTAAGTGATTTTATTGTGACATCGTTGTTAAAAATAAAAAGTATACCAATTTCATAAAAAATATCTCTAAAAAAAAAGATTCCGACGAATTGAGAACCTCCACCTTTTTTGAGGTCGGTTAATAAACAGCGAGCCCGCCGCAATCGTTTAGCCAGCGTGGTGGGCTATGGCCAAACGCTTATCTTTCTGAGAGGAGAACCGTGCTCAGTAGTGCGCCGTTGATGATGATGATCAAGATGTGTGGTAGAAAACTGTGACTGAGTAAATAAATGTGTGTTCACTGTTACACCGACCAACGTAACCAATCACTTTCGATAAGCTACTTTTTTGTACATCGAAAGTGTATTTCATGTATGGTGTCGAGTGTCATAGCGAATGGGTCATAGATCTGGTATAATTTACTAGTTCCTCGGAAACAACCGTTTGTCGGCTCTCCGCTATACTGTCACGGTCTGCGGAGTTTACGGTTTGTGGTGACGATAGCTCTCACTACACGGTGAGAGGAAGGTAATACTAAGTTTCCTACTGTTTTGAAACAAGTGTAAATTAAAAATTTATAGTACCTACCTCAGACAAGTGAAGGTTACAGTAACTAGAAAAGAGCTTGAAACTTTCAAACGGCTGAATCAATTTTCTTGGATTATAGCTAAGAACACTCTCGATCAAGCCACCTTTCAAACAAAAAAAAACTAAATTAAAATCGGTTCAAGGGGCTACGATGCCACAGACAGATACACAGATGTTTGGTGGCACGCTCTAGAAAAGGCCTATGTCCAGCAATGGACGCTGTATATGGCTGACGGATTTTTTGGACACATGTCGTACATGTCGTAAAATCAAGACCAATTCTTTTAAATGGCGAATGTCCGTGTCTGAAAACACATGGTCAAACCATAGAAATTTAAATTGTGAATGAGTTCAGTCAGTCATTTAAGTGCAATATAAACAAGGATATGTATTAAAGCTTTAAATGCACTTTGCACTTATACGATACTTGACAACGCTTTCTCATACTCACAGCCGGATACTTCACATTTGGTTTGCAGATAGATGTAACCACAGATAGCTCGCTAGATGCTTGGAAGCTAAGTTTAGAAGCCTTCAAGTCAAGAGTGAATAGGCAACTTCTAGGCAAGCGCGCTCCATCTTAGGCTGCATCATCACTTGCTAGCACGCAAACCGCTAGTCTATATAATAAAAAAAGAGCCTCGATAGCTCAACGGTTGAGGAGCGGACTGAATTCCGAAAGGTCGGCGGATCAAACCCCATCCGTTGCACTATTGTCGTACCCACTGCTGAGTCCTGGCACAAACTTGACGCTTAATTGGAGGGGAAGGGGAGTATTAGTCATGATAAGCATGGCTAATATTCTTTATACTTAAAGAATTTAAAAAAATAAAGTTAGTATCTAGTTAGGTAGTATACAAACCAATCATATTATATTATTATTAGAATTATACAACCTTTGGACTTTACGAGACATTGAATTTTAACCCTAAGAGCGGTTACGCACTCATCCGATCCGTATCTGTGAAAATTCGAATATACAAAACTCGGACCGAACTCGGATATTGCTTACGCACTAATGCGATCTCTGATCCAAATCCAAGCTATTCAGTGGGCATCTTTGACGTATTATATGCGTCACAAGTCCAATTTGAATCCGAGGCACATCCGAGATATTTTCTCACGGATGACGGAGAGAACTCGGATGATGGAAGTCGAAGTTTCTTGGTTCTTCTTGGTAAGAAAGGCATTCCGAACCTGTGGTAGATGCTCTTGACGATTCAAAAGTACTTGTAAAAGTCTAATTGAATAAAAATATTTTGAATTTGAAGCTAGTGCGTAAGCTACCATACAAATAGTTCTATGACTTCAGAATGTATTTTCATGGGTTCGAATCAGATGCAGTGCGTAATCGCCCTAAATCACATATACTCGTACGTGCCGATAGCATGGTAACTGCTGGTAACCAGTAACGGCGGATGCCCTCCACGAGACAAAAGCTTTATAACATTAATATGTATAATATTACGTAACTCAACCGTAACTAGTTACATAGACACCAGGAAGCACGCGTGGTCTACCACCGACCACAAAAAGGGCAAACGAGTGAGGCAAACGCAATCAAGTGCAATGCACTTGGATTGAAAATGCATTATCCAGAGTGTTGTGAATACATTGCTAAAGATAACTTTATGTGTATATAATATATGTGAAGACGTTAAATTCATCTATCAGTCGACCAGATTCCGGAATGAAAAAAAGTTAAAAAAAAACGGCCAAGTGCGAGACTCGCACACGAAGGGAACCAGAAATGACACTTTTTTTAAATTTACATGTCAGCCATTTTGAATTTTTAATTATTTGTTGTTATAACGTTTTACGCAGGTATATATTGCATATATGAACACATTCTGACAAACAGCGGAGACTTAGTAATAGAGTCCCATTGGCACCATTCGGTTACGGAACCCTAAAAAAAGGATTTCAAAAGCTACCCACCACCAAGTGTTGACGTAGCCTAATGTCGTCTTTTTAAAGACGCCAACTAGAAGCAACTGCAGCATCTATGACGTAGGTGTGGCAAAGCAATAGTTAAACGATTCCAGCCATCGCAAATCGATCACGGGCAAGTCGCTCTGAATTGTGTTTACCTTGAATCAATATACCAATTTCCCGTCAATTGGTTTGCGTCAAACGCCAATTAGTATAAAGTGCGCCACGGACCGGTCTCCACTCAATGCAGAATAAACAGACAGATGTAGAGTTCGTGAGATTTTGTACTATTTTAAGGTTAATATACAGATACAGATAGACCATATTATAATCTTATGAGCTTTTGTACTAGGTATAATATGATTAATATAAACCTTCTCAAGGAACCCTGAAAAAGGTTTCAAATCACCCCGTTTAAGTACCTAGTTATTTATAGTTATTAATAGTTAACCCTGGTTCAGACTATACAGACAACTCTGTAACAGAAAACAATGTTTGTAACCACATACCGGTGATAGCCTAGTGGTAAAGGTAGGTTCGATCTTCTAACTTTTCAGAGTTATGTATTGTCTCATGGTTTAAAAGTGAACGAAAAACGTCATGAGGAAACCTGCATACTTGAGAGTTCTCAAAAATGTTCTCAAAGGTGTGTGAAGCCTGCCAATCCACACTCAGCCAGCGTGGGAGACTATGGCCTATCCCTTCACATTCTGAGGAGCCAGTCACTCAATAGTGAGCCAGCGATGGGGTGATCATGATGATTGTGTAAGTAACAATCGTCGTTATTGTGATATCAACATGTTGCCAATCAGACATCCCACGTCCGTGTTTAGGAGTTCAATCCATTACAATCGTCGGACAATAGACCGACACAGCACGAGGAAGTTTGCCTTGAGAACACTGAATGGTTTTTGTATTCTGTATATGCGAAGAAACCGAGTTGTAAACATTTGAGCATGAGAACTTTTTCAGAAGGTAGGTATTATAATTTATAACTTAAAGTAGGTATGTAATTACATAACAAAAATGATATTATACAGTCAGGCAAAGCTCATGCAAATGTAAGTATGTATTTTAAAAAGTGACGACAAAATCTTACGCTTGTGTGAGTGATTCATACCTACGCGTAACGGGTGTATCCCACAGCCCACTGAACACCATAACAATATCTCTGACTACATAGAGATTGTTATGGGGTTTACACACCTCTTAACACCATCAAACGGCAGCCCGTTACCAGAGTGTTACATGTAAGTTGTCAAATTAGCAACATTACTTACATAATTATATCTTAAGATTATCAATATAGATAAGAGCTTAATGTGGCTAGTCTCTATTAAACTAAAATGACTGGTCAAAATGTATTCCTATCCCTTTCATAATACTCCGTGCGGAAAAGGATAGGTACTAGTTAACTTTATGAAGGATATTAACTTAAGAAGTAAATAGGTGCTTGAGTAGAGAGGCCTATCAAATGAACTACATATTAATTTACTTAAACAGTGGCTTTCTGTTGATGTTGTTTTTAAGTAACAGTATATTCTTTATTACGCACATAAGTAATTAAGTAATGTGAAATAAAATAATTAACATTCCGTTCTAAATGACCGTTCTACGTATAATGAGGTTGTAATTTGTGTCTTGTGCCACATTATCGGCGGCCGCCATTTACAAATAGTTTTTTTTAATATTTAAAAATCGAACGCGACCGTTGAGGGATGACGGTTGCAGCTGCGTTCAGGAATCCGATGAGAAATCGCGCGTCTTGAATAATTTATTGTGCGTCAACGTTCGCACCTTCTTGAGTTCACACCAAAAGATATCATAACGATAATATAGGTGCGAGATTGTTGCTTTTACGATGTTTAAATACGTGTTTAAAAAACATAAAACTAAGTACCTACTACGTCTACATTAACATGCGAATATCTATTAAGTTTGTAAGTATTTAAGACTAGTATAATTTATTAACAAATATGTACATAAATATAACCATCGCAGCCATTGTGTAATATATTGTTAAAAATAACCTTTTTTTTTAAATATTCTTATTAAGTAAACCAAGCACAACTAGATTTGCAATTAATAAGACAATACCCATGATTTATTTATTTTAAATTAATTAATTGCGTAGTAAACTGAACAAGTAAGTAGATCTATATATTATGGCAGTTTTATAGACTGCAAAATTAGAGTCATTTATAGATGTACCTATTAACTTTTAAATAATTCTAATCATAATAATAATTAATTATCTTCAAGTAGAGCCGGAATCAATCTAATAAACGTGACTGGAAAACCTACACACAAAACCTTGGTGTAAAAGTCGTTACAATATTTTATTTACCACCAAAAGTCACGATCTTACTTGAATACATTCTAAACACAAAACAACGTTACTTAAGAAAATAAAGTTTTATGGGTTTAGTTATAAAATTCAATTTAATTACAATAGTTATTTACCTAACTAATTTTCTAATCAAGAATTCTAAAACTTTTATACAGTGCGATTGCGAACAAATCGAGAAAAACGCAAGCTCATTTTAACCCATGCCTACTATCCATGATAGCCCATTCTACATAACAGCTTATATGCGAAAGTGTGTGTGTTTAGTAACCTTAAGGCGCGTCCGTTTTGATGGAACTTGGTACTTACAGAGATATGGGCTAGTTTTTATTTCGGAAAATCAAAGAGTTCCCACGGGATGTTTGGCCGACTTCCAAGAAGGTTCGACCCATCTCAATTCGACCCATTTAAAAAACCTAAGTCCACGTGTGAAGGCGTGGGTGAAGTCTCTCCTATGGCCCAGCCATCCCCCGATCACTGACCAGTTGCCTCGTTGCTTCACCAAAGTAATAATTCAACAGTTACCAACTGCCTAGCCACGGATACTCGTACCTATCTAACGGCCGAAATTAATACCTAATTAATCAATCTATCTGTTATCTGTCGATAACTTACAACAACGTCGTGATTTGTGTCAATTGCGTCTTTTTAGACAAATAACAACGTTGCCAAGTAACATCGATAGATTACAGATATAATTCATTTCGGCAGTACTGCATACACGACATCAAACGATTCGCAGGGAGCCGCTGGATCGTGTGGACGTAAGTCCTAACTAGAGCCCTATGTGCAGCAGTGGAAGTCTATCGGTTGATAATGATAATGTATACGCGCTATAATACCTTCTTATAATCCTACTTTACCATAGACATTGTTTACTATATTAACTATCATCACTTATTCATTCAGATTAATCGTCGATCAATGTTTTTAGCCGAAGATTTTGTCGGAGCGTGTAAAAGCGGCCCACGAAACCGGTTCGCGTATAGCAATAACAAATCCATGATAAACGCTGGCATGCAAGGAATGCAGACCTGCAGCTTGTATAGATACATATAGCCTGATAAACAGACAATGCGACTGCCTTCTGATGGAATAACCTTTGTTTTGTTTTTTTTTTCGTTTCAACGCTCGCGCCGATACGGGCACGCTTTTGTCTTTGAAATCCGAAAAGGTTTCAACGGCAGCTATAAGTTTTTAATCACGTTATGTATTACCTGGCAGATACAGATTAAAAATAAGTAAATTCTCGATAGATACATAACTTACCAACCAGTGAAAGTGAAACTGTGAATGCAAATTAATAAGTAGAAGCGTTTATGTAAAAACTGATACATATTTGATTATTTTTTTCAATAATTCATTGAAAATTACCACATACTGTGGTAACTGTATAGTGGTGTGGTACCAGGTAACTTTGTTGCAGCATAAAAGTCTGACTCAAAAATCTACGGCTTTATCTTTTTTTTTTTTTGTAAGTAGGTACCCTTTGGACCACCTAATTTCACTAACTAAACACCACGTATACGTAAAACTTTAAACGGTATCCTATAAACCTCCTTCTATTAAAGCCACCAGTGCTATCAATGTTACCCGTCTTTCCATCAATGGAAGGGTTGCGACTGTGGTTGCGATTATAAAACGTATTTTTAATCCCCAACCCAAAAAGAGGAGTGTTATAAGTTTGACGTGTGTATCTGTGTATCTGTCTGTGGCATCGTAGATAAACTAATGAACCTATTTTAATTTAGTTTTTTTGTTTGAAAGGTGGCTTGATCAAGAGCGTTCTTAGCAATAATCCAAGAAAATCGGTTCAGCAGTTTGTCCGGGGTGTTATAAATTTTTAATTTACAATTGTTGTCGTTTGAATATAAACAATCATGTTCAAAGGCTTTTTATTATCTAGTTCGTTAATTTTTATTCGGGCTAATAAATAACGACAATGTACAAGAACGAGACAAGCACATTGACTTACCTAATCTGAACCGCCTCGACATTGAAACACGAGTCTACACCCACACACATCGCCATCCAGTTTACGCACTATGCCGCATTTTTACCGCCTTCGGCATTTTGAATATCGAACGATTCGAACTTCGAAGCATTTTTATTTTTAATCTGCTATATTTTTTTTTTATTATCGTTTAGAAACGCGAGCGAGCTAAGGCATACCGCTCAAGTCACTAAAGCAGTGTTGTACTAAACATAGTAAAGCTCTACATGAATCATTTGATCTATTATTATGCGTGGCAAGTGACCGCATGTCAAGAGCAAGACCAAGGACCGCATGTGTGTGCGTGGTTATACCGCATACGTTGCGTTCGTTCATAAATACTCGTCCTTATATTATCACTTTAAGACCAATTAAAGATAGCAGGAATTTGTACCTTAAGCGACGCTATTAAGACCGTTTATGTTTTTATTAGAACTCTCGAGACAAGATTTATTTGTACTATGCGGTAATACCAATGACTTTCTAAGCAAGGACATCGCACTGGCGCGCATAACAAGGGACCAAGTAAGTGTGCTTATACTCGGTGTAAGCACACTTTCTTCATTAGTCGCATGTTGACTGCAAAGCTGTCAAGACGCCTAAATGCGCGATCAAAAAGTGCCGAAATAATACGTTAACGACGCAGAAAAGAGATGCTGTGACTTACCACCGGTAAGTTAATTTTATTTACGTAAGATAACATGCGAAAAAGTGTAAAATACTTAGTAAAACCATTGAAAACACTAGAAATGTCTAAAATTATTTACAATGTTCCCATTCCTTTCTCTCACGCACATCGGAAAGAGACAGATGGAAGGGCGCGTCACGAATGTCGGAAAAACAAAACTGTGGAGTAGCTTTTTTTTTGTTCAATGTAAAATCTATTGGCCATTATTGTATCACATTTATTTTATTACTAGCTGTGCCCGCGACTTCGTTCGCGTGGAATAGCTCTCAGCGCGCTTTATATAGCCACGGACGCTCAGGCGCGAGGCGTGTATCTGTACGTTAAAAATGTTCGCCGTGATTCTTTAAATTGACATAACTTTTTTATTTATGAACCGATTGACATGAAATAAACATTAAATGTTAAGTGAAACTTACTACAATATATTAGTGACAACCGTATTCAAATCGAATAGGCCGTTTCTGATATTAGCGTGCACAAACACACAGACAAACAAACAAACAGACAAAAAAAATAATTAATTACAATTTCGGGTTCGGCATCGATATAATAACAACCCCTGCTACTTTTTTTTTATATATTTCCATTGTACAGACAACACTTTTCTACAATTTTATTATATGTATAGATAGATCTTTTGACGACCTCCGGTGCGCAGTGGTAGCGCGGTGGATTTGTATGATAAGGGTCCCGGGTTCGATTCCCGGCTGGGCCGATTGAGATTTTCTTAATTGGTTTAGGTCGGCTGGTTAGGCCATCTTGATTCAAGGCCCATCTTGAATCCGCCATTTTGGTTTTATTTTTCAGCTCCCTGTCAATTGGATGAAGTTCTGAGTGACATTTGTTCGAGCACCCCCCACCTATCTTCAATGCCCTGGCCGTGCTCCTCACCGAAATCCTCAATCATCAGCTCTATCCATATTTTTCCTCCGAATCATTTTTTGTCCTCTACACGAAACCATCGGTAAAAAAAACATACAAAATTTTACAGAAGAGGTGATTAAATGAGTCAGTCAGTCAGTCAGTCAGTGAATCAGCACGAGCAGAATAGTATAATAGTTATATAGTATAGATATAGTATAATAGTTTCATATTTACAAAAACGAAAAATCTCTCAAAGAAATAACAAAAATTAATAGTGCTACACTACTCCATTCCATTTTTTGTTCAGTTTGCTTCTAAAATCACCTTATTCAGCTTCGAGTGCAATAATCGATTTACATTGCGGCTTAATCACTGAGGTTAGTTTACAGGACTTGAATGTTAGCGGGAATGTATAAATGGAGCAGTTGAAGCTACATAAGGTGAATTTAGAAACGTGTGCCATGTTTGGGCTCTTGTGTTGTATGCCACGATGTGTCCATGCTTAGAAAGTCATTGGGTAATACCATAATAAGCACCTTACTTAACGTCGCTTTAGATTATTGCGGTAATAATAAGCGTAAATATTTGTATTACGTGGTCAAATATTTTGTTAGAATAGCCTATTTAATCATTATTCATAAAGCCCGCCCTGCACTCGCATGCGATTGCGTAAAACAACGTGAAATGGTGGCTTTAGGGTACCTATTATTTTAGAAAACGATGACGACACCCTGCTTACAATCCATCAACATTTTTCTTATATTACTATATTTTGTAAAGAGAGGGCGTAATATACATAATATTATAGTCAATGCATTAGTACTACCTAATCTTTTATCCGGTTCCACACAGGTTGCGGTTCCAAACAAAATATGATTTAAGTATCCGGAACGTGTATAGTCGACACTGAAATGGACATAATATAGAAGTACCTACGCTGAAAGATGTGTCCCATACAAAATAACGGTTATTTTTTGTTCTGATTCGAAGCACCCCACCGATAGTACCGGAATTTAAAAAGGACACCTTATGTCAAAGATGGTTTTCATGTAGACACTATGACACAATATGTCCAATCGCTCACATGACACTCATTGCAGCTGCTGTCTGCATTCTGCACTAAAACGGTGAAAATCAAGTTGCTTTAAAAATTCAGTTTTTCATTTTCAACAGAAGTCAACATTAACAAGCTTAATTACAACTACTCATTTGATAGAACCGGTAGTATCATAAACGGTTCCGAATCGGTTGCCAGACCCGTATAT
The DNA here is from genome assembly GCF_905333055.1 of Maniola jurtina. NCBI lineage: Eukaryota > Metazoa > Arthropoda > Insecta > Lepidoptera > Nymphalidae > Maniola > Maniola jurtina. The sequence continues at coordinate 13,284,008 of NC_060032.1, forward strand.
TGTCCTAACCTTTAGTGAGGAAACCATTTGAATACAGCACTTCAATATCTGCAATAGGTACTAAGCATAATAAAACAGCTATTAGTATTCTATTATGGTTGCATTATATTATGTAAGCATAATCAACCATTATTATCTTAGTAGATAGGTATAGTATGCGTTCAACTCTGTATAGGTAGATATTACATAGTATGTACTTATAAATAGATTTATCTTTCATTTAAGTAAGTAATTTATTTAAAAAATGTGTAGGTACCTACTTAACAGAGCTCTCTCCGTCACTTACTCCATACAATCGTAGTTCCCATTTCATTTGAATATTAAGCAACCAAAGTCCATGAAATTTTGCAGACATAGTCTAGAAACTAATATCTGTGTCTGTGGTGTTTTAGATTTTTCTAAAAATATGTAGTTTTAAAGTTACAGGGGCTCAAAGATTTGTATTTTTCTTTAAAAAAAGGCCCAACTTTGTGCTCGTTTTTCTAGACAACGAAGCAATTTAATGAAATTTGGAAAAACCACAGACCTAGAAAATTTAATGAATATTATGTAGTAAAAAAATTATCGTTATATATTTTATATTGTTATAATTATGTGGGAACTACGAAAACCAGAAATTACACCCAGAAATCTTGAAAATTTCGTGCTGTCTCGATTTGTGCAAGCGGGGTGGTGAAGTGCGGGGGACGACACGTGAAACTGACAGAAACGGACAGTCTAAACACACGGGCCACATTTAGACTGCACCCGACTCCAAACTTGTCGATAGGTCTAACTAAATACATTTCAACTTGCGTTAGACGTATGCGTTACCTACTCAGACGTTGCCTGTAGATAAAAATATGTCTCATGTTTGCTGGCAATAGCGCATGCATCAAACCCTGCAAGTTGCAACTCTCTTGCAACCTATTCCTCACGCAATACGCACAGCTTTAATATTATAATTTTTGACAATGTATACTATATGTAATGCCATATCACAGGTCACTCTCTGATTTATTGCTAACAATTTACTTCCAAATGCAAAGAAATCTAAGTGTGTTGAATTCACACTGCCCAATACCAGGACCTTAAATGACATAAATTCATTGATAAATAATCATATGTTGAAAATAAAGGAGAACCCCGTGTTTCTCGGTATAACGTTAGATGCAAAGCTTCTATGGAACACCCACATATCAACACTTGATGGTAAACTCAGCTCTGCTGCTTACACTGTTAGAAAAATTCGACAGGTACTGACGTGGAAACTGCAAAAATTGTATATTTTGACTATTTTCACTGTATTATGTCTTACAGACTCTTGCTATGAGATAAAGCGGTAGATATTGAGAAAAAAATGTATTACAGAAAAGGACAGGACGTGCAATTTATAATTTAAAACCGCGCGCTGCCATACATTAAAAATATAAGGAAATAAGTACCTTATCTATTATCTTATAGTAGCTTCTAAACATATTTACAACTAGCTAATGCCCGCAGCTTCGCTCGCGTGGATTTAGGTTTTTAAAAATCCCGATCCTTTCATTTCCCAGAACAAAAGTTGCCTCTCCGTAATAGCCCGTCCCCGGGATGCAACTTGTTTCTGTATCACGTAAGAATATTTAAACGGATTATCCTTTTCAAATCCCGAGGGATCACCAGGATTTAGGAATGCAATTTCTTACAGCATCAGGGTTGAGGTCAACGACAAAGTGTTTACTTGGTATAGATACCTTCAATATCAATTAATAATTGACACTTTTTAAATCCCATTAGCTTTAGTAGTCAGGTCCCCTGCAACATCAGGATTGAGGAGTTGGAATCCAAATTTTTTATTGAACAATGTCGCAAACTTTCTTTATCGATTAAAAAAACTATCCAAAATTACGCAGTTAGGTTACCTGCCAAATTTCATGGTTTTGAGTCAACGGGAAGTACCCTAGAGGTTTTCTTGACACACTCGACAGACAGAGAGATAGACAACAAAGTGATCCTATAAGAGTTCCGTTTTTCATTTTGAGGTACGAAACCCTAGAAAACGTAGGAACGGCATTCCGAACCAGTGGTAAATTTTTCTGACCATCCAAAAACACTTTGAAGTTTACCTAAAAGTTTACAGGAATAAAAATTTATCATTGTATTCCATTCCATTTCATTCTATTCCATTCTGTTCAAAGATAAATAGATAATAAAAATATTTGTCACCGAAACAATAATTTACGATACATCGACCAATATCAATTTTACTGATGACAATCTGACTATTACCAAAGTGAACGACTACTATAATATCTATTATATACGACTAACATAATATGTATTATAAATTGTGTGCCGTTTGCATTCTCACTAGGTTCTCATTAAGTTTGTTTTATTTGGTTAAACTTTCTGGCATTTATATTGTTATGACGTTTAATTGGCAAACAGTCTGTTTATTGGCTGAAACTCAAAAATTCAGCCAATCACAACAAAGAAAATATTGTAATAATGATTGATGCAGCTTTCTGTAATTGAAAACAAAATATTTGACATTAACTTGAATGTGACAGTGTTTTCCGAATAGGGTTGCCAGAGGCCCCGTATTTTACTGGTTACCCCGTATGTCAGGATAGAGAAACCGGTAATTATGAAAATAAAATACGGGGCAAATAAAACTAAATATTTTTAGGGTTCCGTAACTCAAAAGTAAAAAAAACTCTTATAGGATCACTTCGTTGTCTATCAGTCTGTCTGTCTTTCCGTCTGTCCGTCTGTCCATTTGTCCTTCTATCCGTCTGTCATGTGTTCATGAACAAATATTAGTATTTTCAATTTTCAAAGTAAGATAACTACATATATCAAGTGGGTTATCATATGAAAGGGCTTTACCTGTTCATTCTAAAACAGATTTTTATTTATTTTTATGCATATTTTTTTTAATGCATAACAGTTTTTGATTTCTCGTGTAAAATGTCGAAAAAAATACCCGAATCGGAACCCTCGGTGCGTGAGTCTGACTCGCACTTGGCTGGCGAAACCGAACACTGACGTTATGTCCAGTAGAAAGAATATTTTCCTTTTGCGGCAATGCGTAGCCGAAACCCACTCGATATTGATCATGGTCGTAGCCAAGGCGGCGGGGCTTGGTTTGAGGATGTTAGCCTTTTTTTATACAAGTTAGCCCGTGACTTTAATCTTTTCTAGTGGTAAGTGATGATGCAGTCTAATTTCTTGGCCGTTAGGGCCATACTAACCATATAACTAGCCATGACCGAAGCCTCCCACCAGACCAGAAATTTAGAAATGGCGACTGCGCCTGGGAAGCCGTCAAAAACCTAAGCCTAAAATAATACTTACACTATTTCTTGCATTTGCTTACCAATTTTTTTTTGGAAATATATCAAACATTTCGCGCTCACTTCACTCGCGCTTTGAATTTGTATTACTTGGTGTAAGCCCCGCAATTTCGTTTGCATGAATTTAGAGTTTTAAAAATTCCGTGGGGGATTTTCCGGGCTAAAAAGTTTATGTCTGGGATGCAAGTTACCTCTGAATAGTAAGTACCAAAATTTTGGTAAAGAAGATGGGCCGTGAAAGGGTAACAAATAGATAGGCAAATAGATATACTGTCGTATTTGTAATATTAGTATGGATAGGGAGCTTTAAAAATAAAATCTTGCTATGGCTAAACTCGTTTCCCTTTCACTTTAATTCTTTCTGTAATTGAACCAAAAACACTTACGCTCACTGCGCTCGCGCTTTTTTATTGTTGTATTTTATTCTTATTATTCACTGTCAAATTGAAAGGCGAAATTCCACTAACCAGGTAATTAGCCCATAAAGTTGAGCGAATGTTTTTTTCCTCATGACAGGATTCAGTTCCGGCCCTGATAAAACCTCTCCCGAAATCGATTCCTGGCTACGGCCATAGTATTGATACTGTGAAGGTGGAATTACAAGTTAAATGTAAATTTAAGTTAAAATGCAAAGATTGTATGCATGAAATGTATAACATTTTGCTTTACAAAACTAGAGTTTTTAAAAGCTATTTAAATAAATAAATCTTTTATTTAAAATCACATTGCAAACACAGTTCACCAATCAAGACACGGCAACATACAGAGAAAAAATACAAAACTTACAAATAAACTGAAATATCTAAATAGGCTTTCCATGCATTTCAGAGAGAACCACCGCCTATTTCTTCAAATACTTCAAATTTTTAAATTTCTTCAAATCTAAACCCCGTATTTTTGATGGTGGTAGCCTGTAAATCAAAAAGAGGCAGGTGGCAACCCTACTTGCCACATGACATTACAGAATGAAAAATTGTTTTCATTACTCGGTAAGCCTACTGCCATAGTTTCACAGAAAGTGTGACGGTAGTTGTGACCTCTGATTGGTCGACTCTCTTTCACTATTTGCTAAAATTGATGATTGCAACAACAATTTTTTCTTTTTTGTAATCAAAAACAGAACACGGACGTCATACAGGTTGACTAATTGCAATCATTTCTGACCGGCTAACATTGTTCCGCTAGTGGCTCAAACTCACTGTCGCAGCAAGAACATGGTAAATTCAGCCAATCACAGCAATTAGAATTGGTTATCACAAATGCACCGATCTAGGAACCGAGAATACACGAACCAGGGCAGATAGAGATGAGAACAATAATATCATACGTAGGAAATCGACGGGGGATCGTTGACAATGATCCTCTTAATAATGTTTATTACCGTCTAAAAAATTCGTTTAGTTTGATAGGCTGATGTTCAACTAGAAATCAAATTCCGTTTATATGGAGAGAGCACCCAAAATACACTGCCCTTAAACGCATGACCCAGCATTTTTCCAAAGATAGTTAACTAATAGTATACTGTAGTACCTATAGTATACCTACCTGTAGATTACAAGCTCTGGATTCTGCGACCTTTATACGGAAACGGCGTTTCATCTCGATAGGTACCTACTATATATATATTATTTATAATATATTATTAAATGTTATTTAAATAAAATGGCAATAAAAAAATTAAGTAACTGATTACGAATAGGTAAGTAATAGTTAGATAACCAGCCCATACCAAATACCGACGCACCGGTAACGCATAACACTAAGTATAAATACCTACTTGAATAAATTTCCTCACTTCAAGAGTTTCTCTAGCTTCCTGATTTCTTTTCTTCATCGCAATCTTAATAGAAGCACGGGTATGAACTACTTGTAATGTATAATTATAATAATTAAATATATTTGTAATTATTACGCGACTATAACTATTATTATTTGATAACTTATTATAACCTTGGCACTATTTTTAAGTTATTAATAATTATGAAGTTTATGTTATAGTTATAAATACATATAACAAGTAGATAAATAAGTAATAACTTTGATATTTTTTATCGATCCAACATAAATGCACGCAATTTCCTATTGTTCTAACTCTACCACTACATTTCCACTTCCACTACATTTCACACTTCACCAAACGCGTTTTCAGTTTATACAAAGTTAAAATCCATATTTTGAACATAATTCACACGGGGTAAGCAATTACCATATTATTGTCCGTTTCATAAACAGTTTTTATATCAAACAACAACTAAGCAATTAGAACCACAAATAACGTTGCGTGATAATTACGACAGCACAATGTTATATTGCAGTTTACAAATCCATACATCGTATTTAATGTACCAACCCACTCAACAGTAGGTACATACTATACGAATGCACTTTCTCTGTGCACTGGACGGAACATGGGTGGGTTCGGATTTCTGAATAACATTAAAAGAGCATTAAGCTCAGTGCAATGCAACTCGCGTCATTAGTTCGAGCATTGATCCAGTCGCGTCATTAGTTCGTGTAATGATTTGGGTGTGTCACATCACTAGGAAATGATCGTGACGATAAGCAACCGTAGGTATTAATCTCAGATTAGTTGTTTTTTAATTAACCCCCTTCGACACCGGCAAATATACCGGCATATTTATCTAACAACTAATTCAATTTTCTCGGCTAAAATAATACTAAAATATAAACCCATGAGCAAAAAAATCAAAACTTAAGTTTTATTTATTATTTATCTATACTAATAAATAAAATTTGAGTGTCTGTCTGTAATTTCGATATAACTACCTCATATAAAGCTCATATGGTTATTTGAACGATACCATAACCGAATCACACGTTTTTTAAATTTTTGTCTGTGTCTGTCTGTCTGTTTGAAAAGGCTAATCTTCGGAACGGCTGAACCGATTTTGACGGGACTTTCACAGACAAGTAGAGGATTCATCAGGGTGTAACATAGGCTACTCTTTTAACCGACTTTCAAAAAAGGAGTTGTGTTTTTCTACCTATGTATACCGAAATCTCCGAGATTTCTGAACCGATTTGCGTAATTTTTTTTTTAATCGATAGAGGAACTTTGCGACATTGCCCTATAAAAAATTTAGATTCCAGCTCCTCAATCCTGATGCTGCAGGGGATCTGATCACCAAAGTGGATGGGATTTAGAAACTGTCGTCGGTTGTAAATTGATATTGAAGGTATTTACCAAGTAAAGATTTTGTCGCGCGGTACGGATAGACTACTTTTGTCCTGGGAACTCAAAAGTTCCCCCGACGACATAAGGCATAAGTAAATTGTAGGTAGTTTACATGTCAAATTCGTTATTTACTACATACTTAGTATTTTTCAGTACTACAATAGAGAATATTATAGCAATACGATAATCATTTCTTTTGTGTTGAATTAAGTAGGTATTTTCGATCCGTTTTTTCTCGGTTTCGGCTCGGCTGCTTCAGACATGTCTCCAGAACTACGGTAAATTGTATCGTGTGTACAAGGCAGGTATTTAATAAGGCTTATGGTACATTATTTTCTTTTTACTTTGGACGTGAGTGTAGGATTGCCTTAAAGATTCATTTGAAAAGAGAAATAGAAATTGCAAACAAATAACATGCAAAGAAAAATTATAATGATTTTATGCAAGGCTTGAAAATGTAAATTAGCTCTATCAAATCTCACTTTTCTGCACAATAAAATTAAATGGCACTTGTACTACTGATATCAGCTTAGTGTACATACACACAATAATACTGGAATCTGCATTATTACTTAATTAGAACGAAAAAAAATATACGTGTCGGTAGAGCATGGCAGACGATAAGTACATGTTTTCATCATGAGATCATACATTCCTTAAATGTTTTATATTATTCGCGTAAACTGGCCCGCCTACGCTTTTCTTAAATGGAAACAGTAATAAAACGTTTAAGTAACTAAGCTAGAGATAGAAACCTTTTTTGATTTGATTTATAAAAGATTTTGGGATATCTATTTGAAACACTGTCTCCGGTAAAAAAATCTGAAACCCGTATTTTTGATACTGGTAACCCGTAAATCAAGAAGTGGCAAGTGGCAACCTCCTCCTTACAAATGTAGATTCAACAAGTGTAAATTAAAAATTTATAACACCCCCGACAAGTGAAGGTTACAGTAACTAGAAAAGAGCTGATAACTTTCAAACGGCTGAACCGATTTTCTTGGATTATAGAACACTCTCAATTAAGTCACTTTTCAAACAAAAAAAAAACTAAATTAAAATCGATTCATTAGTTTAGGAGCTACGATGCCACTGACAGATACACAGACACACACATCGTGACGTGTGTATCTGTGTATCTGTCTGTGGCATCGTAGCTCCTAAACTAATGAACCGATTTTAATTTAGTTTTTTTTTGTTTGAAAGGTGGTTTGATCGAGAGTGTTCTTAGCTATAATCCAAGAAAATCGGTTCAGCCGTTTGAAAGTTATCAGCTCTTTTCTAGTTACTGTAAACCTTCACATGTCGGGGGTGTTATAAATTTTTAATTTACACTTGTTCACATTACAAATTAGCCCTTGACTGTAACTACTGAAATAAACGAAACACTGATTCAGTTGTCAGTAACAGACTTTCTTCTGTGCATGCGTGAATATGAATCAGATATAATTATGTAAGCGCTTATTGTTTGATTTCTCCAAGCGTACACCTACATACCTAATTGCGCGAAAGTAGGCCTCTAGAGGCTGTTACGCCGTACCCACATTATACTTAGGCTGAGCTATGCTAAGCTGTTGATGTACTATGTATATTGTATATATCCTAACTACACCCGCGACTTTATCCCCACGTGGATATAGGTTTTAATCCCGCGGGAACTCTTTGATTTCCCGGGATAAAACGTAGCCTATGTGCTAAGACAGGGGACAACCTATTTCCATTCTCAGCCAATTCCGTCTAGTAGTTTTTGAAAAGTAAATTAAAAAAAAAAGATTCCGACGAATTGAGAACCTTCTTGAAGTCGGTTAAAAAGTAACAAACATACACACACACAGACGTAAACTTTCGCCTTTATAATGTTAAGTGTGATATAGAGAAATGAGATTTCTGTTTCTGGAATTAAGGCAAGTCATTTTAAGGCCCGATTTTTCAATGGTCAAAAAACTTTTATCTGAGGAATTTTGACGTTTTGACAGACTTTCTATAGAAAGTGTCAAAAACTGTCAAACCTCAAAGTTCCTCTGATAAAAGTTATTTGACGATTAAAACTCGGCCCTAGTCTAGTAAAAAGCTCATTCAGTTGTCTAATTTCATCTTTAAGAATTTTTAAACCGTGATAATTTATCGTACACGTACACATAAAAAAAACTGCAGTACTTTACACAGATTTACGTTAAGCCATGGTAAATTTAATTGTAGGGTTACGAAAAATATAACCTTGCCAATCAAGTTATACGATAACTTAATTTTAATTTTTGCGTGACGCAGACGCGACGTTAGCAGGTGTAGACCTTATCTATGTTAATTGACTTTAAACAAAAAATGCATTTAATCACGTTTTTACGTTAACTTTTCACATAATTAAACACGTAAATATTATGTACATTGAAGCGTTGCTAGCGGTGGGTAAAAGTTCTTCTATTAGGGGGTCCTGTAATAAACAGTTTATTGTTTATGTCAATAAATAACTGGTTTATATTGTACCTGTAACTTTTAGAAACCTCAAAGGACCACCTTCGCCTTAATCATTCTGCCATAGATAAAATACATTTAGGTACAGTCTTGCCTTCTTGGCAATGGATCGAAAACATAGTCGTTCGAATTACTATTTACCTGTAGGAATCAAACAAAGCGAAAATCAACATCTCGTTCAGTATGCAAATATTTAATTATACGGGTATTTTCTAGGTCAAAACTTTATCGTAAGTAACTAACTAATAACTAATGAACAGTAGGTAACAAGGTTTATTAAAATACTTGTTTTAGTTATATTTAAACCAATAATCTCATTCCAAACTAAGTAATAAGATCTCTTGTGATTTTACAAAACTTTAAGGAATGAAAAATACGCTTACACACTGTTTCGTTGTACCATTTTTTGTTTTGTTACATAGTATACAAGGAATCAAAAGCTTAATTTGCTATAATCCGCTGAAAAGGCAAATCTGTATGGTACAACATGCAGCATGCGACATGCACCGCCGCCGCCGTGCCAATTGCAATTGTGCATTGCAAGGTCTATATCTCCTAAGGATACTCCAGTGTCTGAGTGAAACGTGCGTCAAGTGTGTTCTACTGGATTTGTGGGGTGTTACGTGGTGGTACTTGGGGCCTGCTTGGTGGCTGGCTTTTCCTGCAGCTTAGCAGTGGGAGGGCGGGCGGTACATGTCGCATGCTGCATGTTGTACTATACAGATTTGCCTTTTTCAAGGGATTATAACAAATTAAGCTTTAGATTACTTGTAATACATTATCATGGACTTCGGCAAAGTAACGCCTGTTTCGATACAATACCTATACCTAGTATTTAGTAGCAGTAATAACGTAAGTCGTATGTAGGTAAGTGTAAAACAAAAAACGTTTTTGCTTTATTTTGATGTCTTCCATTGGCTCATAAAAATAACATCTACTATTAATTGCATTCACACTTTATTTTAAACTCTATCAACTTTAAGTACCAAAAACATATAATAGAGTCTCAGAATCATTCCCATGGCATTAACTCATAACTCATACATCATCAAGAAAAGGCAGACACATAAAGTAAGGCGTACACTGATGAGATGGTTTCTTTATAATTAAGTTTCATATACAAAATATTACAATAGAACAATAATGAGCTGAGAGGCGGGAGATTTGTTCGTTATGAAAACATTATAGAGAATATCAAGCATGAAGGCTCCCTCACAGTTTTTCTCCACAGTTATAGCATTATGATACAATCGATAGATACAATAAGTATATGAAATAATATGAAATACTAAATGATGCCTATCTCAGTTTCCTGGATACAAACTATCTCTGTACCAAATTTCATCAAAATCGGTTAAACGGATTTAAGAGTCCCATGGGAAATCTATGAATTTTCGGGATAAAAAGTAGCCTATGTCCTTCCCCGGGATGTAAGCTAACTCTGTCATCAAAATCGGTTAAACTGGCGGGCTGTGAAAAACTAGCAGACACAGACAGACATACTGTCGCATTTATAATATTAGTATGGATATGGATAAATCCGAAGAGTTAGAGATGATTGACGAAGGCTTTAGCAACTACAGGGCGGAACCATTACACCCGGAGTTCTTTCTACCCGAACGCCATTCAAGAGGTCCACACTCCACAGTGTACACTCGCTCTATCTTGCATCAGAGCAATCATACAAAACTACTGCCGGTTTTTTAGTTCGCTTTACAATAATGAGTCATTCGCTATTGCACATGTAACGTAAGGTTCTACATCAAGTGTTACTTATGACTAACAAAGTAAGCAATACTGATCCGATCTTTGGCCGTATCCGTTAGACCTTGATTGTATGTATTTTTATTATGTCTAACTGTAGATTTAAGGAGATCGCACACGGCCGCAAGGGCCGCAAGCTGGTGAAAATGAGTATAACATCAGCAGGTAGATTCTTACGTCCAAACTCAAGTGTTACTTTTCGATCATTGGCCGAAACCATTAGGACTTGATTGTATTTGGTTTATGGCTCACTATAAATTAAAGGCCATAAAATAAGATTTAAGTGTAAAGAGACAAGAGGACCTACAAGAAACGCGCGCAGCTCAATCTTTAAATACAAAAAATTTTAAGTCCCTTTGTGCCCTTATTTTGTAAGTCTATCTTGTATTTTTATTCTTGGTCATAGTATCACACTAATATTATAAAGGCGAAAGTTTGTGTGTACATGTGTGTGTGTATGTTTGTTACTCCTTCACGCAAAAATTACTGGACGGATTTGGTTGAAATTTGGAATGGAGATAGATAATATTTTGGATTAGCACCTAGGCTACTTTTTATCCCGGAAAATCAAAGAGTTCCCACGGGATTTCGAAAAACCTAAATCCACGCGGGCGAAGTTGCGGGCATCGGCTAGTTAAGCAATAAAGATGTTTAAATAAATCAATAAAATAAAAATGCGAGTGATTTTAGCTGAAAAATTTGGCAAGATTTGGCGCGACGAAGAAATCTGCAGAGTTCGGAGCTGATGTGACACAAATTCACGCTTTTTTACTGCGTACGTGTTGGTATAGACTATAGACATCACCATTTTTAGTACTAAAAATGTAAACTTGACGTCTGTTGTATCAGTTTTTGCAGTTCTTGCGGCGAATGCAAGTATTGCTGTGTGCGATCTTCTTTAGTAGAATTCTGTACATGCTTCAATAATTCCTTTTACACATTTACGTATTAGCTTACGGTAGATTTACGAACGATACGTTTACGTTTAATTGGCGTTGCCAAGCGATAAATTTGGTCACCTGTTTAAAACATGTCCCGTCGCACTGCTAACTAATGAGTCAATAAGCTGTTTAGTAGGCTCATAGACTTGACTAGCTTGTGCCTGCGACTTCATGGATTGAATTTTCAAAAATCTTTTCTTAGCGGATGTCTAGGTCATAACAGATATCTGCATGCCAAATGCCCGATCCGTCCAGTAGTTTGGGCTGTGCATTGATAGTTCAATCAGGCAGTCTTTCCTCATATCAACAAACGCATCTATAGTCTATACACAAATTCTTTCTAGTCTAGAAGTCCAATATTTCTATGATGACCAGCAAACGTTACAAATGCTACTATAGAAAATATCAATGATAAAATTATACACGCCATTAGTTCAAGTCACTGTAGTTAATCGAGTGAACAATGACTCACATTTTTCACAAAACTAACTAGATTCTTACTCTTGTAACTACAAGCAATACGCTCGCGAACACCTAGTTACAACTTTATCTTGTAAAATTAGTTGTCGATGTAAATTATTTTGTAATACATAAAGTTAAGTACCTACCTACTTGCCTAATTTGACAAGGTTATGAATAATAGCCGATCGAATTGAGCAAAAATTGGCGGTAAAGCAATCGAAGAAAGCTTTAGCAATCACTGTTTATTTAGTAAACTTAATTACCTTATTACTAATTAAGTAAGCGGGCATGTTGGGTGCTCTCCGAGGGTAATCCGTAATGAAGAACCAAAGTGACCGTCATAGCCCAACGAATTAGCAAGCTGGAGTAGCCCAGGCCATGTTTATCGCAGAACCGATAGTATTATCCCTAGTTATATATCCCCTAGAAACCCACTAAAAAGGATTTTCAGAAATTGCATAGGAGCGAAGCCGTGTCATGTGCGCCCGTAATTGCTAAGTAATTAAATAATCTAAAGTAAGCGAAACTAATAAAAACAATATGAAAATAAAGTAGGTACAATTTGTCAGTATCGATGTCAGTAAAATATTTTCATGAGTTAAGTGCCATTCCAAATAACATGGTAATGTGCCCTCTAAATCCATCGCACACATTTTATTTTGGCCTTAGTTTAAAATTTTAATACATAAATGGACATAATACTCTCTCTTTTTTATATGCATTTAAACGTAATCAAGCAAGTATTAACAGAACCATAAATTGAGAAACAAAGTGGAATGTATACGCGTTTCATGGTAATTTAAAACGTTTAGTAGACAAGAATTGGCAATTGTATTCTAGTTTTAGGCAGTCACGATATATTTGCATGCCGTTCTCCGGTTTTTTATGTCAAGTTGTCTAAATTAGTCACAATCGAAACGATATCTAGACCGATACCTAGAACGATATCTAGAACGATATCTAGATATTTAAGGAAAGAGATTTGGTTTTCTTGTCATGGTAGTTGTTTTCGTCGAATACTACCAATGCGTTTGGCTTCCAATTCCCATACCTTGTCACATACGACTTCAGTAAAAATACATGCTGTCGACACGTTTATAGATTAAGTAAGTGGTAATAATCGGTTCTAGGCAGGCAGTGCAGCGAGTCAAAAAGGCATAAATTCGGACCTTCAATGTCGGTCACCCATCCAGAATTGAATCATCGTTGATCGACTGTCATGTCACGAATCGCAACTAGACCAGCCCACACGTCCCACGATACAACATTCTAAGTTCTCATACTTACCTAACTGGATTCCTACCTACCAATTTACTAAACGACAAGTGTAAATTAAAAATTTATAGCACCCCCGACAAGTGAAGGTTACAGTAACTAGAAAAGAGCTGATAATTTTCAAACGGCTGGATCGATTTTCTTAGATCATAGGTAAAAACTCTCGATTAAGGCCACCTTTCAAACAAAAAAAACTAAATTAAAATCGGTTCATTCGTTTGGGCGCTACGATGCCACAGACAGATACACAGATACACACGTCAAACTTATAACACCCCTCTTTTTGGGTCGGGGGTTAAAATTAAAAGTTAAGTAAGTAAGATCTTCTAATAGGTAAACATGGTAACACAATACTATTTGAATTGCTCACCTGAATTATTTTAGTTTGCATGGTTACCTACATATCAGCGGATAATAATAATTTCAGCGCATGTGGTTATATGGAGTAAACAGTAGTAAAATTTGTTTACGTGCACATTCCATTCCTTTATTCTAGCTTTTAAATTACTAACGTAGTTACTAACTGTATTATGTCAGCTGTTTAAATGAAAAAATACTTCTCACAGTAGGTATAGTATTCAAATTAAAATTAAGTAATACGAGTACATATAATAATGTATTCATACATAATGAGGCGCAAACCATTGATTTAAGAAGAGCCACCCCTACAGCGCAAAAAATAGAGTAATTTGTTTAGACATTAGTGCTCAGGAACAAGAGTTTAAAAAAAAACCGGCTAGGTGCGAGTCAGACTCGCGCACAGAGGGTTCCGTACTCGTGTATTTTTTCAGACATTTTGCACGATAAATCAAAAACAGCTATTGTGCATAAAAATAAATATTTGTTCAAGAATGTACCTACAGGTATAGGCCCTTTCATATGATATAGTGGTATGAAAATTGAAACACATTTTAATTTATTTTTTTGTTATGTAACCACAAATTAGCGGTTTTCGGATTTTTTCTAAGTGCTATAAGACCTTTGAGGTACGGTCTTTTGAGGTACGGAACCCTAAAAAATTGAACACAAGTTTCTTTTTAGGCACCCACAGAACACAAAAAACACAAATGATTGAAGCGTTATTCACCTCGAGTTTACTTAATATTATCTACTAGTATCAGAAAATAGGTGCCTATGTCATATTTATTCTTGATCAATTTGATCTCAAATGCACTTGCACAAAAACATTACCCGCCTGAATGAGGAGGTTATTCAAAACCACACAACATTCTTCTTGAGATTGTGACTATTGAAATCAGCATCATAGTCTTGCCTCGGGAGATAAAGGGACGAGCGTTGTATCTTGAGGTGAAACTTCAAGGTCTTTCGTGTTCGAAAGATTAAGACGAGTACATGGCTACATGCATTATGTTGTACATTCACTTTTATTAAATACCGGGCAGGTTCGAGTTGAGATTATGGATCTAACTAACTCTATTATTTATTGCCTAGCTTCAGTATTCAGTACTGAATTTGAAAACCAGAGTGTTTTTTAACCCAAAAGGAGGGGTGTTATAAGATTGATGTGTGTATCTCTGTATCTGTTTGTGGCATCGTAGCTCCTAAACTAATAAACCGATTTTAATTTAGTTTTTTTTTTGTTTGAAAGGTGCTTGATCGAGAGTGTTAGTAGCTATAATCAAAGAAAATCGGTTCAGCCGTTTGAAAGTTATCAGCTCTTTTCTAGTTACTATAAACTTCACTTGTCGGGGGTGTTATTTTATAATTTACACTTGTAACGTAGACGCGGATTTTTGAAAATTCAACCCCAAAGAAGTTAAATAGGAGTTTGGTGTAAGTGCACACGGATGAAGTCGCGGGAATAGGCTAGTATTGGCTAGTATTTAAATTTTAAATAGATGAACAACCTTCCTTCCTTCCTCACTTTTTGATTCCTTAATAATTGGTTCAATAAGGTTTCAAAAGTTTTTTTATAGAACACTATAAATCTACTCGAAATTCAGCGTTAAAATTAAATGAAGATAATATGGTGATATTAGATAAGACCAGTGGTTCGAAAAAAGCACAGATAAGGCCATAGAAAGCTCTTAATCTTAAAGTTTCATCTTTTCATTAGGAGGCTCACTAATGAAAGAGCGCAACTCTCAAAAACTTTACTAAAATCTATGCCTCCAATCTACTTAGTAGACGGATAAAATAAATCTATGTCATGTATAACAAGCTGACACCCCTTCGCTTGGGTAGCATTTTTCAAAATCCAGTTGTTATAGAGAAAAGCTAAAGGCAAATCTCAAGTAAGACCCAGTAATTCAAGATATACGAGTATGTTGATAAATGTACGTCAATCGGTATAAACTTCTTTATATGCTGATGCATATCGGCAATCGATATCTCGATTGTGTTTATACGTATTGAAATCGTACTAATCACACTATCACACTAATATTATAAAGGAGAAAATTTGTGTGTATGTTTGTTACTCTTTCATGCAAAAACTACTAAACGGATTTGGCTGAAATTTTAAATTGAGATGGATAATATCCTGGATTAGCACTTAGGCTACTTTTTATCCCGGAAAATTAATTAACCTAAATCCACGCGGGCGAAGTCGCGGGTGTCGGCTAGTAAGTTCTAAAGTTAGTGTGATGAAGTCATTACCCCCTGACATCACCAGGTACAAATACAGGGCTGTCATTAGTTTATAGAAGGTATACGATAAACGGCGACCTTACCGCGAGACTGGTCTGACTGCGTGCCTCCTGCTTCCCTGCTGTACGACGGAATTTATAACGCCATTCACAAATTACAATACATAAATACATAGCAGATACATAATAGACAGGCGTAAGCTAGGGTCTTCGCTTCGAGCTTTTTGCTGCCTCGTGTAACCTGTTTTAAATAACAAAATTTACATATTCGTTGCTACAAGCATCACAAGTTCCTAATTTAGCTTACACTTTTTCTTTATTTTTTATTTATTACATTTTGGTGTAGTTGTAAGACAGACAGTTAAAGTTAAGTTACGCTACAGTTACCGTTACACTTTGACCATCAATAAAAGCAAAATGGGTTCACAAGACACGATTTGGTAACTTTGGATGCAAATATTTTAACCTTAACCTTTTGTATACAGACTTGTAAGTAAGTACAACCTATTTTGCTTTTTATTGGTGGGCAAAGATTTTAAGGTGGAAGCGACGGGCCTGCCCGCGAAATTCAAATTTAATTTGGTTTTTCGCAATTTGTAAACTAATACGACAACGTAGACTTATGGTATTTTAATTGCGACAATAGCAGTATCATCCTCACAGGTTTGTATAAAAATCTTTAAGTACTTGAAAGGGTCTAGTTTAGGAAATTAATTCTAGTATCGACTATTCTCACAAATTAGTCCCTTAACGTAACTTTAACCGCCTTCCATGCAGATTATTGTATTTTAGCGTTTTGTCATTTTTTTTTTTTTTTTTTTTTTTTTTTTTTTTTTTTTTTTTTTTTTTTTTTTTTTTTTTTATTCACTATAGGTAAGCGCTTGACCACAATCACACCTGATGGAAAGTGATGATGTGGTCTAAGATGGGACGCGTTTACCTAGAAGGTGCCTATTCCTTCGTAGTCTATCGTACGTACCCGATAACATGGTTTTTTGTCAAAGATCAATGTTGCTAAGCACCTACCTACCTAACTTATTGATAGACTAGCTGTGCCCGCGACTTCGTTCGCGTGGAATAGTGACCGCGCTTTATAATATTATAGCCACGGACGCTCAGGCGCGCGTGATTCTTTAAATTGACATAACTGTTTTATTTATGAACCGATTGACATGAAATAAACACTAAATGCTAAGTGAAGCTTACTATAATATATTAGTGAAAACCGTATCTAAATCGAATAAGCCGTTTCTGAGATTAGCGTGCACAAACACACAGACAAACAGACAAAAAAAAATTAATTACAATTTCGGGTTCGGCATCGATATAATAACAACCCCTGCTACTTTTTTTTTATATATTTCCATTGTACAGACACCACTTTTCTACAATTTTATTATATGTGTAGATTATTATTATTATAGATAGATTGATTATTAATTTTGACCATAGGTAAGTGTTTACACACACAATCCAAGCTAGGCTGTTACAGAAAAACCTTTCTAGGTTACTTAGGTACTTATTACGATAAGATTAAAGAGAGATCGATAAGCTGAATCTAGGCAATTGAGAGATTTGTTTACAATCAAATGTAGGTCTCAATTAAACAGGCTTAGTTTTACGTTACCAATCACGTTCTTTGTCCTCATTTGTATTGGCTTCAGCATAACCTACTTTACTTACTACTTACTTAATAAGAGTAATTAATTTAGTTTTAATAACAAAGATACCTGCCATGAAATCCACACTAATCCATATCCATAGTACCTAATAGGTATAATAAATAAATGCAAACGTATCTTTACATTTTAACGGCCCAAACGTTAGTAGGTATACACCGATTTTGACGTTTAGTACAGAGATAACTTGCATCCCGAAGACGGATACAGACTACGTTTTATCCCAGAAAATCAAAGAGTTCTCACGGGATATGGACGGATTTGGCTAGGAATGATTGAAGGTTATACCCTGGATTAACACCTCCTTTTTATCCCGGAAAAATTAATGAGTTCCCAAGGGAATTTTAAAAACCTTTATCTATTTAGCACATACATATAGCTTGCAGCCCGGACACAGATATAGGCAACTTTTTATCTTGAAAAGTCGAAGAGTTTCCACGGGATTTTTAAAAACCTAAATCCACGCGGACGAAGTCGCGGGCAACTTCTAGTAGGGCAATATTGGTGGATTTCACTAAATATATTTAGGTAATATTATACTAGTAATACAGGTTTCACACATAGTTCGCTAGTCGTTCCATCATACCTACCTCGCACAGGAAAGCCAGAGACCAAGCGCTATTCTCTCAAGAGTGCAGAATAAAATTAGTCATTCTATAAGCCCAGCTATAGGCTACTTTTCTACTATCCACGTCGTTATGTCGTCATACAAACACAAACATGTGAGAGCAATCTTAGATAAGAGAGTAATAAAATCAAAAATGTAAGCAACTTGTTTCGTAACATCCTAATAAATATTAACTTTTTGATCAAACATGAATTATAAAGTTAATTTATTAGACAAAGACCTAGAAGATGCGTTTCAATTAAGAAAACCATCGGTAAGGCATATAACTAACACTAGCTTGTACCTATGTAGTATGTACCTATCAAACGTTTGCCACTACAAAAGCCTTCTTTGTAACTACAGTTTTTTATCGAATTTAACTGTACAAGAGGTACATGACGAGGTCTCATCTATGGGCCGAGCTCTTCTTTATTGGACTTGAAACTCGTAGAATTTCGTATTTCGTTATAGCGCGATCAGCTAGAACTTTTAAACAGAGGTTGCCCGGTTCGAATCCTGGGCGTTTCTTTTACTAAAAAACAATCTTGCGTCAACCTACTTTTTAGAAGTAGGTACGGTACAGTCAACCACTAATAAGATACCTACCGACTCAGTAGTCAGTAGTAACGTGGTAGGAGCTTACCTTAATGTTTTAAATAAGTGAAATCGTGTGAATTTTGTTTTTATTTTTACTTAATTTTATGCCATTTTATAACATTTGAGACATTTGCATTATACATTCGCAGAGAAAGTGGCTCTGAACTTACGAGTTACGTTACATCTTGTTATTGTGGATATAAAGTTGAACATGATTATTTAGGTTTAGGTACTAATATCACAGGATATATACATTTAATATATCTAAGTACACACTACAGCTATAATATATACATTATCTGCACTAATATTATAAAGAGCTACAGTTTAGGGACTAGGAGATAATCTCCGGAAGTAATGATCCGATTTTGAAAATTCCTTGACTAATAGATAGTCTACATTATCCCCTGCTAATGCTTTAGGCTAATATAATAATTTACCTATATAAGGCGCGTAGTCACGGGCAAAAGCTAGTAGATAATAAATGTAGAGCTAGGTATATGTATGAATGGTTTCTACAGACCTAATTAATTTAACCTCCCTGACACAGATTCGCGCTTTTATGGTTCACCTACCTATTTCTTTATGGGCTTGAAACGAGTACAAACATAATCTTTAAAAGTTTGTTTTGGTAATTTCCTTAATGTTTTTTGTGACCGATATCTCTAAACCTATTTTCATGCGAACCCGTTGTTTTGTACACAATTAAATAATACATCAAAGTAATTAGTTCATGTTGCAAACAAAACAATACAAGTTAGGTTGGTAGGTATCTGCACCTAATCAAAATCAGTAATCAGACCCTGCTGTAATTATACTGTATAAAGTACATTAAGTATGTATGTATGTATGTATGTATGTATGTATGTACCTATGATGTAGATACGAGATAGTACAAGTAGCTGTGGCAAGTGATAGAGTCATGAAAACATTGCTTACCTTAATTGAAATAGTTTGCCAGTGAAAAAGCAAGTTCTTATGTAGTATGTAGGTACCTACCTATCTATTGCCTACCTTGGCTTTGTACCACCTTCGAATCTGTGTACGCCACTGCTAATGGTACGGCTCTACGATCGGGATTCAGCAAATGATTCGAATTTGGGAAAATTTTACT
The DNA here is from genome assembly GCF_905333055.1 of Maniola jurtina. Lineage (NCBI taxonomy): Eukaryota > Metazoa > Arthropoda > Insecta > Lepidoptera > Nymphalidae > Maniola > Maniola jurtina. The sequence goes on from NC_060032.1 coordinate 13,304,041, forward strand.
GCAGCAGCGTGGCTCCTAGCCGCGCTACGGAGTGCTGACGGCTTCATCATTGTAGGTATTATATGGATGGGAAGATAAAAAACACGCTCAAAAAGTCAATAGAATTTGCAAAAGTCGACGTAAGATTCAAGCGTATTTTTGCGGACGGAATTGTATGGCAAAGGCTAATCCATATACTTCGATGATTACAGTACGGTGTACCGTACCACCCTTGCCACCTTTGCCACTTTGATGAGATTATGAATATTCCAATGACCACAGTCAAAGTGATGACTTATCGGTTTTTAACTAGGGATCTAGTTACCTAGGTACTTACTACATACCTATGATAATGATAGCAATAGCATTGTGGACCGCAATGCTGTTGTTATCATTGAACTCAAGTTTTGTAAACTCAAACATCAGAATAGGTAACTCGGTAGGTAAGCAATAAAATTGCAAAACCATGCAAGATTAGTAACAAAAACACAAGCAAAAAGTGCATCTAGCCTTCATTCAAAGTTCTTCAACAGAATAAAAAGTAAAAACATAGAAATAAGATATAAATAGAGTAAATTTCAATGCAATTGGCCGGTATAAAACAGCTTTTTTTATTCAGTGACAAGTTAGCCCTTGACTGCGATCTCATCTGGTGACGATGCAGCAGCAAGATGAAAGCGAGCAAATCTCAAAGGAGCAGGTATGCCGTATATTGTGGTAGATAACATGGTGACAAATCGTAGGGACCGACTCTTTGCTGGTAGTGGTAGTAACCACCTAGCATGGACCATAGCCCAAGCCTCCTACATTAAAAAAAAAAACAAAAATCACAGTTCTCAAAGTAACAGTAGCACAGTACTATTTCTGTACCTTTGAAAAGCAATAGGTCTCTACGTGGCCTTAATAGTTTGCCGGCATGGTGGCAACTAGCCACGATCGAAACCACCAAAGCCTCCCGGAAAAACCACTAAGCACAAACAGTTTACCAGCTCTCATAGTACCTAACAGAGCTGTTGACCAAGGATTATATGGCTAGAACCCAGAGCAGAAATCCAGTTAAAATAATCACAAATTCACGATTTTCGGATTTTTCCAATAATAATTGTGCTCATAACATTGCTGCCTTTCATGATTATTGGTCAATGGTCAACCCACCCTATATGTTTTGATTTCCTTGTGGGGTGTTGACAAACAGACAAACAACGAAGAGCTCATTTAAAGGTCCCTTGTTTTCTCTACGGAACCCTAAAATCTGTTTGAACAGTAACGGTCTTAGTCGGTCGAGTGAGCGTCACTCACCATTGGAGCCGAAAAAGTCCTCTTTCTCCATTATTTCATGCTGGAAACCATAAGCAGGCAGCCATGCATGCGAGCCAGGCGGCTCGGGCCAATCCGAAATGCGAATCTCTTCCATTGCCACATGAAAACTTTTCACTACACACTGCACTCCACTGACGTTCAAAACATCACATTAATACAACACGAGCATGCATTAAAAGACTATGTACTACCTCGTACGAGTCGTACGTCCATTAGGTTTTCATTTAGGACGATAACGGTGTTTGGATCGGTTCGGTGTGATAGCCACACGTACGGTTTGTACGACGTGCGCACGCGGCGGGGTACGGCGGCAAACTGAAATTAACTGGCTGTAGCGTAGGGTTGCCACCTTGCCAGTTAAACTTGCCAAATCGATGCTGCACCGGCTGATGGAACTTTGGTATCTTAAAAAGTGTTTATTTAAGTAGACCACATCAGAATTTCCTAAACTCCAAAAAAAATGTTTTATTATTCATGTAATAGAAGTGTATGTTGGCTAAACTTACGTGTTATCTAACAATGTGTGACTAGTTTCGACTTTCGAACCCTTCGGGGTCCTTTTTCAACTGGACCTCTGTTCGCAAAGCGACGCGTAGCGCGCCCTGGATATTGCAGTAGCCAGGCACTCAGTGCAGTAGGTACATAGACATAGGTACGTACATAATATATTTTCAATGTACATAATATTATCTCTCACGATAATTTAAATGATTTTTCCCGTCAAAAATGAAAATGAACATTTTCAGGCATTCAAACGATTTATCAGTTTCTTTAAAAAACTAGAGCATAGATTACATCTGGATAAATTTCGTATTCTATTGCAAGTGTCAAGATTGTAAGTGCCTTTTCAATTGCTAGATTACGTGCTACATTCTGGATTTCAGTGGGATATGAAAATAGTGCCATATTTAGCACCGAAAGTGCTGAGTTGGCAATACCCTCTAGCGGCAAACACCGGTTCTGACGCGCATCGATCTCACCGCTGCGGCCGCGGCGACCCTCAATTTTATTATTGGTTCGTGTGAATAAACTTTTTCAACCAGTTTTTGAATTTTTTTGCATTGACTTCGGTCTTCGGTTGCCCAAATATTTTGATTCTCGAGTTCGGCACGAGGCAATGATCAATAATGTGGTAAATAATCATAAAACGTGATGAGTGACGTAAGCAATTTTTTATCTCGGAAAATCAGAGTTTTGGTAGACGTCTTCCTATTACTGTTCACGAGATACAGACCGCTGACAGACAGACGGACGGATGGATGGACGAACGGACAGATGCACAGCAGAGGCTTAATAATAGGGTTCCGTTAGCACCCTTCGACAAGAACAAAAAGAAGAACAATTTTATTTTATTTTATCGCTATATAACACTACAATATACCTTAAAACGAATTGAATTAATTTACATATGATACTTATACTTAAGTAAAAAAGATTCCGACGAATTGAGAACCTCCTACTTTTTTGGAAGTCGGTTAAAAATTATACTAAAAAAATTGTCACATGTGACCAAATATAGATATCACACTCAGCATAACGCTGCAACAAGCTGTAACGCTGGTTTTACGGAACTCTAAAAAGGATGAGCTAGAATTTAATGATAATAAATGACCGAATATGTTCAAAGAATAATACAGTAGGATGCGCCAACTAAAGTGCAAGGTCAAAGGCGAATACTGCCAAATGTAACGGGACCCGCATTCCAGCCCAGAAGCTCGCAGGTGCGCTCGAAACCTATTATTACGTGCTCATTTTACAAGTTCACTACAGCTCGGAAAGGTATACCGTGTGCCTAGTGGGTTGTCCGTCTTCAATTAACTGCAGTTACTGCAGACTTGAAGTGCTTGTAAGTGGTAGGTTATAAGTACCTTTTCATTAAAAGCAATGTAGTGAAGGTATCAGTATCACCATTTATCAGCATAATAGGGCATTTTACCCTTTTTTGAAAAGTGTCTTAATTTGATCCTAAGGTATAAACTACCAAAAAATTTACAAACTATTCAATCCATAAGTGATTGAAAAAATACCACCCTGCCCATGAACATCTGGAGCACCAGAAAAACCACGAATGCATTTCCGATTTTTTAGGAATTTTTGATCTGTTCGGTCTCTTATTATATCGATATTTTATTATTAAAAACGATAAATATCCGTTACTTCATCCGCGTGGAATTAGTTTTTATTAATCCCGTAGAAACTCTTTGATAAAAAGTAGTTTATCCTTCCCCGGGATGTGATGCTCTACCAAAGCTAACTCTACCAAACATCAAAATTGGTTAAACTGTTGGGCGTGAAAAGGTAGCAGATAGACAGACAGACAGACACACTTTCGCATTTATAATAGGTATTAGTATGGATTAAACCACACAGTTACCTTGCACGAGACGGTAGACGCCAGGTGCCCTCTGAGCGGATGTCGGGCCTCGCTATCGCAGAACTAGATTTACGCCGAGAACTCGCCGAGCCTTCGTCGCATAATGTATTTCAAGACAATCTACTATTTGTACCGGTTGTATAACCGCTAGGGTTGCCACCTATTTTTATTTCACATACAAGTTAGCCCTTGACTGCAATCTCACCTGGTTGTAAGTCATAATGCAGTCGAAGACGATAACGGGCTAACCTGGTAAAAGGGGTATGGATGGCAGTTTTCATTAGGCCCATGCTCCCTTGGTTTCTACACGGCATCGTACCGGAACGCTAAATCGCATGGCGGCACGGCTTTCCCACCAGACAATTTGCCATGTCAAGTATTCAAATGTCAGTACAGACAAGTTGTCAGTAAACAATACAGGGAAGTGCCACCATTTTGGTCAATAAATCAGCTAGACGGACTTACCTATAATGATTCGAGGCTCGAGCCATGCGAAATGTTACGCTTACATCACTTGGCACTGTACATCACAGGATACTACCTTGATTAAAAAAAGATCATATCTTTGTGTGTTTTAAGAAAAATAAGAAGAATTGCTGTGGTTATTTTTGAAATTGCTTAGTAGGAATGATGATCAATCAACTGACAATAATGTAAAGGCAAAAGTGTTAAATTCTTTCATCAGTAGGCATAGACACTTCTCTAAAAAAATAGGTGGCGACAACCCTATCAACCGCCCGCCCACTGATCAGTTGCTTTATTTTGATCACGGCGTAGCATACTTTCAAAATGTATTGGAATCATGTTGTTTAGTACGAGTTGAACTTCCGATAGGTTTATTTCTTTCCGGGCCCACTTCGTCGCTAGAGAGGCTCTGACATAACGACAGACTTGTGTAACGCCAGATGTACCTACCTACCTTATTTACAATTTATTTTAATATTAGGTAGGTACGAGCCCACCGCCTCGGAAAAGTTGCATTTTTAATACGGTTTTTTCGCTTGTTTACTCGTATGTTTGTTTTATAGGGTTCAATATTTATGTAAGTAGGTACATATACAGATCAAAGTTTGCAAATAGCTCTACAAAACATTTTTTTTTTTACATCGATCTCATAAACATGTACTTAATAAAAAAACTAAAATTACATTTGCAATATTTTCCTCACAATAAAAAAGCCATACAAAGACAAACTGGAATTGGAAAACTAATTTTGCTTGAATATTTTTGTAAGTAGGAATAGCTAGGTATTCGCTACTCTTATTACTCGTATGTACAAGCTTAACCGTGAGAGAAAGAAAATATTAAGTCATGTTTATAAAACCATGCTTAACATGCTTTTGAATACTAATGCATTTCGATGGTAAGGCGTGATAAAAAGCCGATAACTTTTATTACACTGTCTACTTATACAAATATTTTTCATAATGACTCTCCGTGATCACGCAATAGGTCAGATAATCGTGTGCATACAACTAGACGATTTCTCCTAATTTTTTCTATGAAAGTTCCTAAGGAACGCATGCGATCGTGATCCGTATGATGAAAGTTATTTATTTCCCTATATGGAGAGAACGTTACATGTAGTTTACAGTGTAAGAGACAGTTCCAGATTTCGAGTACCGATGTAAAATCTCTTGAATTCTCTTCTGTAAATTTTAACCTTTTTTTTATTTATTCAGATACAAGTTAGCCCTTGACTGCAATCTCACCTGGTGGTAAGTGATGGTGTAGTCTTAGATGGAGGCGGACTAACCTGGAAGCGGTATGAAAGTTTACGTCTAACAAGCTACGAGTATATTAAGTAAGTAGGTACCAATAATATATAGATAGGTATTATGAGACTGAGAGAAAGAAAATTGATAAAGTTATGACATGGAACAAAAAATGTGTGTTACTTTTTACTAGTAAGCGCCCTATACACCTAAGAATAGTTTACGAATTTGGAGCAACATTAGTTAATTTAATGGCGTTGAGCCAAAAGCTTCTTATTCAATTTATAGGATATCAAATTATTGTCTGAGAGAAATATTATGCGTTAATTATTTTGTCATGTAAGTAACTACTTATTCGAAATACAGAAAATTTTACAGCCTTTATACGTGGCGGATCAACAAATTCCTGAACAGGTGGCAACACATTGGCGGTTCCTCTGGTGTTATACCCCGTCCACACACTGCTCTACTCGCGCAATTAATCGCGACGCGCCGCCGCACTAGGTCACTTGCCTTTGCAACGCGATGGACGTCGAAACTGTGGCAGCGTGCGCGCTATTGCATACTTACCGACAAAATAGGGAGCGATGGGCGTGAACGAGAAGCATGCGAGTAACGCGGCCACACTACGTACGTTTCTGCCTCCGTTCCTCGCTCCTTCCCATGCCACACGGGCATAGTGTGGACGGGGGGATACAAAATGTTCATGGGCTAAGTACCTTATATCTCTACTCAGTGAGTTAAAGGTCTGCTCATTCGCTTACTGCATATATTTACTTATTTAAACACCGTCTCTGCGTCTATAATACCTACCTATGTTTGCTTGTAATTACGATTGCTAATGTCACGCGATGTTTGAGGTCAAACATAAATAACTTTGTTATAAAACGTGCTTAGATCGTGAGAATTAACTTTAAGATACTTAATTATAACTGTACGAGTTGATAATTTTTTTTAAATAAAAATAGCAAGCAAACGAGCAGGCGGTCACCTGATGTTAAGTGATTACCGGCACCCATGAACTTTTGCAGTACCAGAGGAACTGCTAATGCGTTGCCGGCCTTTCAGGAATTTGTTTAATATGAAGAATTTTAAGTTTTGAAGAAGTGTTGAAGAGGTGAAGCTTTGTAAGTCTGGGCTTTTTCTTGTCACCACAAAAATAGCCGTAATACATTTTGATGAAAAGTCATCATATTACTCATAACAGTCCTAAAAATATTTTCCTGTTCATTATGAAGAGACATTCAATTAATGTTAATCACCTTTGTAAACAATGTCGAAAGTCCCTCAAGCCCGCAGTCTGGCTGCGAGCCAGCGGGGAAGTGTTTACTACGATTTTTCACAACTTCGCGTACAATGTGTGTTATTCTCTAAGTTTAAAGCGTTGCAGTCGTCGTTGAGTTCGCTCGCCGTCGAAACTCGTTTTGTATGTGAAATTAAACTAACTGGACTCACCTCGACTGAGGCAAAAACAGTGCCGTGTACGAGATTAGGATCAGGGTAGGCATAAGGCATCAGGCATGCACAAAGTAGGAAAGTCATTCTATAATACGGGTAACAAAATATTTTTAGGGTTTACAATGCTATATAATAAGGAAGACACGCCATTGGGCAAAAGCACATCCCTCAGTCGATGCAGCACGGCAGTACGTGTTCAGCAACCGCACCATCATTCGACGTCAAAGCAAAGCCTTTTGAGGCTACCGAGCTTTTAGTGAGGACTATGCTGCAACTTTGTATTTTTTTTTGTGGCTGTATCAGCGTTGAAAATGAAGTTATGCGTGACCTAGGCTCTACAGTCTAGACAATAGTATGCTCAGCTGATTTTATCACATGATATTCTTGCAATAAACATTTTAAAATATAATGCATACTACGAACCACGAGGCGTTTTTTATTGAACCAGCTGACCAACTTCATCATATACATAAAAATGTAGATGAAAAAATGGTATCCGCTTTGCTAATAAAAGCTTACGAACATTTTTGTGGCAGATTTTTAGCATTTTTCAGATTTCATTTGATTTTGATGCAGTTCCAGTCAACGATTTGCTAGATGTAACTCTCTTTTATGTAGATAGGTGGTTGTATGTAAAGAAAATACCAGCAAACTAACCCGGCTTTGCACGGATGACCATTGACCTTAGTATTTAGATTAGGACTTATTCCCGAAATTTCGAGAAAAATTTTCACCAATTTAACGTAACGGTGCACACTTCAATAAAATCCGTTCAACAGTTTTAAGTTTAGAAATTTAAAACAGACAGACGTAGCCAGCTGAACTTATTAGTACTTACTACTACTGTCTAGTTCTAATACTACATAGCTATAGCTAGATACCATATAACATAGGATAGAGTACCTACGTACCTAAGCCTAAGCAGAGAGTTGGTCACCTGCAGTCCGTCTGCGTATAACAAGCTTATAACATTGAAAATCTCTAAAAAATGGTCAACTCCCTCTCACGATTTTAGAAAATAAGTGCTTACTTAAAAAATGACGAGCAATTATTAAAAAAAATACCTGATTACACAGTTTATTAATATAGTAAACTCACGCCAACTTGCGCGCACGTGATTTCAGAAGGCGTGAAATTAACGGTCAGAAAAAGTTTTAATAAACAAGATCAAGACAAGTAAAGAACTGTTTGTTTATTTTTTTAAACAACTTTTACTTACTTGAGTGGAGCTTTATGCTTGTATGACGTGTCCAAAGAGTTTTACTTACACGTTAGACCGGATGCTCATATTCATTTTCAGCCCCAATGGACATATCTATGCCCAATGGTAATTATCTGACCACAAAAAAATACCCAGCTGAGTTTGTCCTCCACTTCTTTGACAAATCCACACTAGGATTATAATTTTTTATAAAGTTAGCCCTTGACTGCAATGCCACCTAGTGGTAGCTGTCACTGAAATAACATTTTAAATCCTTTACTTAATTTTTTTTTCAGTTTATTTTAAAATTCATCGTACATTCTTTATTCTACTGTGGAACTAATATTGTCTTGTATGATGTTTTAAATTGTCTAGTTACTAAACATCATCCAATCCTCGCGACCAAAGCGACTACGAAGCCTCTTACGATATATTTTTTCAAAAGCGCCATGCAATAATATGCATACCTACTCGATCACTACATCTGCATCTAGATTCTCTTCGTAGACGCTTTCGGAACCCCCGTTCATAACGCGCAGATGTGGCCGTAGCTTTATAGGTCTTCCTAAGTAACTTTCGGTTCTTCATCTTTTCTTACCGTTGCCTCAGAATACATAATAGTACAGTACGCTGCCTTCAACTTTATAACATTAATTCCCACAATAACTAGGTAAGAATATATATATTGTATATATATTGTATTCATTTTCACACGCTACACCGTCGACCCAAATAAAATTCGTTCGAAATGAAAGCCTCTAACGAATTTGGACCAAACGGTGTACCATTGCGTGACTCGCACGTGTTATGGTCACTATGAATCGAGGTTTCTGAGTTCAATGAACATGTATTACTTTTACTTATAAACTACAATAAATAACAATTATTACTAACCTATACGTATTTATTACTTTCTTCGCCAATAACTTACTCCATCTATTTATATACTTTAAGGTAATAAATAATTTTTAAATATTACATATTTATCGAAAATTGCGGAACCAGCAGGATTCGAACCTTACGGGTGCAATACCTAGGGAGAAGCAGGTTCGAATCCTACCGGCATGCATGGAAATTAGGGTTGGCATTGTTTTAAACGTGTCTTTTTTAAAACATTTTTAAACAAAAAAAATGTTTGTTTAAAAAAACATTTTTTACAACCCTAGAAATCAATGCAGATTTAGGTATTGACTTTTGTTGGCTTTGGGAACCTCGCCAAGCAGGTTAGTTCATTGGTTAATCTTGAAATCTACATAGCATCCGTTCACACCCGTTATCTTTTTAAATCGGGCCACAGATAATGCAAGCGGACCCGGGTAGATACGCGCGCAGAATAAATGTGTTTATAGAAACAATCGGGCCGTGTGATGTCCAATGTGTGACCATTTGCCAACTACAAGTTCGATGTCCGAATAAAATATGACACGCATTTTATTTAGTAAGGTACCTACTAAGTACAGTCAGCAACAACAAAGCTAAGTTTGCACTCGTTCATAGTCGTTTGTACTGGCGGGTGCAAACCTAGCCAAAACTCTTGCAGACTGTACAAGGTCTACAGGCGTATGTCGCGGTAATATGTATTTTTTTTAAATTATTTTTACAAGTTAGGCCTTGACTGCAAATCTCACCTGGTGGTAATTGATGATGCAGTCTAAGATGAAAGCGGGCTAACCTAGAAGGTGTATGTCAGTTTTTACAAATTTGAAAGGTTTAGCTAAGTTTTACTAAGTTTGTTTGGTTTCTACACGGCATCGCACCGGAACGATAATTAATCACTTGGCAGCACGGCACGGCTTTGCTGGTTAGGTGGTAACTAGGAACGGCCGAAGCCTCGCATCAACTGAAGGATATCCATAACAACCCAAACCTCTGAAAACAGCAAGTTTTTTCACTCCACTGTAAGGTCGCTAATTTTGATTTACTTGTTCAGCAAAAAATGCCCAATCGAAATTATGCCGACCGGACATAATATATGTATAACAGCCTTTATTTAGATTTGTGTTGTTTCTGTGAGCAACAAGTAACAATTTAGTATGATATATTGCATTCGTAGACTGGCGATGAGCCAACAGCCTTCAATTTGCGTTGTTTTGTAGTCCGCGTCGAGCTTTCGCGTATACAGGGTGTAACGAAAATGGCAAAAACTTAGCGTCATTATTAAACTACCTTAACACAATTCAATGCCAATAACCCTTTGCCTTATCTTGTAGTTTTAGTGATTTAGTATTTTTCAAACCCGTATAGTGAGCAAAACTTGGGTCAATACCTCACCTACGACGCGGCATTGAATTCTAGTGGCCTATTCACAGACGTTTGTTGACATCTAGCGTCAGTCAGATGTTTTATGTGCAATATATTGTAACCTTTAAAAAATACACGATTTTGACTAATTTTTTCGTATTTTTTTGTGGTATCTTATCAGTAATCATCAGTACTATCACATGTCTTTGTTTTGGCTAGCTTTCTAGTTACATCCTGTATACTCATGTACGCGAGGTAATGACAATTTAATAACGGATCTGGAGTTGTGGATGTGCAAAATGATTTGTATTGCGTCGACTAATGCGAACACAATATTCACATTTTACACACAACTATAATAACGTGTTAGTTGTTGTAAATCACTTTAAGAGCTTTTTTGTTACAATACAAAACATATTGTAGAGGAATGTTTCAAGTAGAGACTCACTGACTATAATCCATAACAAAGTTTACGTCCCAGTAATGTACACTCTTGGTACACGAAGATACGAAGGTAGGTCTTGTGGGAAAATTCAGAATAACAGAAGTATGTTGTAATCCTCTGAGATCGCTAAGTAGTCATACCCAATGTTAGCGTCTTATCTCGCTTGGACAGAGAAATATACATTAGGAACTAATAAACTTGATATCACTAGCGTCAGCTCATAGAGGTATAAAAGCACTGCTTACCCTCAAAAATAGCTCTATCCACATTCTCCTTTATGACCTACCAGTAAGTACATACAATTATAATATAATAGAATAATTTAAATAACTTCGGCGGGGAGGGGCAACACACGCACAACAGACGGAAACGTTTAAGTGCGGAAACCAGCCCAGAAAGAAGAAGAAGAAGAAGAAGAAGTACATACAATTATAATATAATAGACTAATTTATGCCCGCGTCTTCGTCGACACGGACTACACAAATTTCCCACCCTTATTTTACTCCTTTAGGGGTTGAATTTTCATAAATCCTTTCTTAGTGGATATCTACGTCGTAACAGCTATCTGCATGCCAAGTTTCAGCTCGATCCGTCCAGTAGTTTGAGCTGCGCGTTGCTAGATCAGTCAGACAGTTACCTTTTTTTTTTATATATTAATTAGATAGTAGAATAGAAATATTTTCATTCATTAACTTGTTACCTACCTTCTTTTGAGTCATCAAATGCATCTACTACTGGTTCGGAAATTGAAAAGCCTTTCCTACTGACCAGCAAGGAACTCGACCTACCATGGTAGATAAACTCTGTGCACGACAATACTTGATGAACATCAGACATAGGGGTCAATCAATCAGCCTGTTTGCATCCTCTGCTGGGCATAGGCCTTCTGAAGAGCGCACCACCACACACGATCCTCCGCCTTCCTCATCCACCCACTTCCCGGCTCCCGCTATTCTCTTAAGGTCGTCAGTCCAGCGGGTCGGAGCGGAGGTCGTTCCACACTGCGCTTGCTGATAAGCGGTCTCCACTCCAGAACACGACTGCCCCAGCGGCCATCAGTTCTGGGGCAAACGTGGCCTGCTCACTGCCATTTCAGGTGGCTACTTCGTTGAGCTATGGTAGACAAAATACTGTATAGTCTGCTAATATTTCGCAGGTTTTATGTTGATTAGTTGAACTTTAAATTGCCCGCAAATTAAAACAAAGAGTACAAAGTACCTACGACTCGAGATGGCAATAAAACGGAACTTTCTTCACCGCGCGCCGGTGACTGCACCTTTCATTTGGACTTATTTGCCGGCTATAATAACCGGAATACCGGATGTTTCCGTATAAACAAAGCGTATCAGATTTAACTATCAAGAAGAACAAATAAAAACAAATAGAGTGAACGAAAATTTGTGTGAGGGTTCCGTAGTCAGTAAAGATAGGGTCGGTATCACTGAAAAATTGCCTATACTGCGAGAAAATTAGGTTATATAGGTATACTATATGATAAAATTCTGTATTCTGTGTTCTGTATAATTAAGGAGCTACGATTTATGATACTCCATTCTTTTAAATCCATTATTAAAAAAAATATACTTATAATTACGCCGTTTTTTTAATGATGTACATATATTATGCATAATCAGCTATCTGTAATCTTAACAAGTTACTTATTGACTATTGTAAAAAAAGTCTATACAATATTTGACAAATAACAACGTTGGTAACTTATCGGCAGATTACAGATTCTTATACAAATTAATATTATCTATCTAGGTATCGTCGTCACATGAAATCTTAGCTTCAATACATAATTTAAATACCTAGATAGATAGGTAGTGGTGCCATTGAAGTTGTAATAAAATGACTTATTTTGTCCCGATTTTTGTTCTCGACAAACAAATAAATATTTCAATTTATTAAGAATTTTTATACGGAATTCTAAAACTTAACTAGTGACAGCCGTAAATAAATTTGATATCTCTTACATCTAAAAATATAATATAAGGTAGGTATTTATTAACATTGTAAGAATGGTTTTAATTAAAATGGCACAGTTTTCGGTACATACATTAGTAGGTTAATTAATTACCCTAATTAATTTTTTACCCTAATTAATTTTACCCTAATTAATTAACCTAGTTAATTATTTTTCAGTGGGATTATGATAACCAAGATTGGATAATCTTTAGGTGCAATATCACATGTGATAATTGTTAAGATTTTTAAAAGTAAGTAGATATAACTAAAATTGCTGATAGATACATAAATGTGAAATCAACTCCATATCTTATGCAACACATATTTTCTAAAATATATCTAAAATTAGCATTTAAAAAATTACATTTCAATAAACCAGATAAGCTAAGCAATAAGTTTATTTTCATATTGCATTTTAAATTAATTTAGTATCCTGTAAGGTCATCGACGTAAGGCCAAATAATAAATGTGTTATCGTAAGTACCTAATTTATTTTCTAAAAGATACTAAAAAGACAAGTTCATGTATTTCTTTGAGAAAGGCGATTTTGAGCAAGTTATGTGTGATGCAATGGCATAAAAATATCGCATCGAACTCAACGAGATCTTATAAGTACATATATACTTAACTTGCTTATGCCCGCGACTTCGTTCGCGTGGAGTACACTTTCAACCCCCCATTTTACTCCCTTAGGGCTTTAATTTTTAAAAAAATCCAATTAACCCCCCCCCCCCCCCCCCGCTAACCCCAATACAACGGCCATTGTTTCGATGTGAATTGAATATATGTACGTAATTAATTAGCTTATTAATAAGCTTGTTTTGTATTGTCACGTAAAATGCAAGGAATTCTGAACAATTTCTCAACATAACCTTTTGAAAATACGGGTATTATACCTACTTGTCAAGAAAACACGTCTCCAGATATTATCTCTGTACTAAGTTCGTAACCCGTAATTTTCTTGACGTGTCGCTGAATTATAACTTGCGTAAAATACCACTTTAACAGGGCTCTCTCCGTCACTCGTTTCATACAATCGTAGTTGCAATTTCATTTGAATATTAAGCAACCAAAGTCCATGAAATTTTGCAGACATATTCTAGAAACTAATATCTGTGTCTGTGGTGTTTTAGATTTTTCTAAAAATATGTAGTTTTAAAATTACAGGGGCTCAAAGATTTGTATGAAAATTTTTAAGACCGCGTAACTTTGAAACCGAATATTTTAAAAGAAATCTGGAAAACCACAGACATAGATATTAGTTTCTAGAATATGTCTGCAAAATTTCGTGGACTTTGGTTGCTTAATATTCAAATGAAATTGGAACTACGATTGTATGAAACGAGTGACGGAGAGAGCCCTCTTAACTGCTACGTAGTGGAAACGAGGGGTTCTTAAAAACTTCATTTATTCTACGTATCATAGCAATTTATCACAATAGCAACTGTGTTGCAATACCTAGTTATTAATCAAATCATAGGTTGTTTTAACTTTAAGTACTAAACTATACTTTTACAAATACTTTTACTTCTGCTCATATCCTACTATTAAAAACACGATTTATATCCCTTTCCCATCGAATTAACATCCCATAACACAGAATTAAAAACAGGCATAGAAGTGTCAAAGGAGTGTTAGATTGTCGCCGCGCAGATATACAGTAACACTCCAGTGCAGTGCCCTGGTTGTAAAATATCGAATTTGCATTATTGATACGATTTAATTTACGTTACACAAGATATTAACATATGTTATTTCAAATTACATACTCTCGTTTTAACTGCACAAATCATGCCCACGTGGAATGGTATCAATAATAAGTACAGGCTACATTTTCGCGCTGGACAGCCAGGCCGATACTTTGCGTAAAAGTGAGCCAGTTCTTCTTTCACCAGATGAGGCTGATAATGACCTGCGGTGAAATGTCTACTTTTATACCCTTTTGCATGAGTTGCTCAACATCGGCGAAATGCTGAGTTACACTGCGCTGTGCCGATATTAAAAACCACATATACCATTTCTATACCTTAATCAAAGTTCCTTGGTGCCTAATAATACTGGGTATTAGTTAGTTTCAACAGAGTTACCTAACAGAAAAAGCTTACAATCGTTCGTATTTAAAACATACGTCCCGTAATTATTAAATTAAGATAAGGAATCTTGTAGTGGACCTGTAGTAATACTTACTGATACACTTTAACATATGCACACATTACCGGATTGAAAACGTCTCGGTTGCTTCACTTGCTAACATCTTTGGAAAGTTGATAGCTACATTCTACTCCTCTACATAGTGAATAGGCAACTTCTAGGCAAGCGCGCTCCATCTTAGGCTGTATCATCACTTGCTAGCAGGTCTGATTGCAGCCAAGCGCTAGTCTATATAATTAAAAAAAAAAAAAACATTCTGGTAGCTCTCGTCACACTGAAAATCTCTGTCTATAGTTACTGGTACATTGTGCTGGCTGTAAAAGTTGATCACATCACTTCTTTTTATTATCTAACTTTCATTAATGTTAAATATAGAGTAAGGTAATTTAGAATCACACTGTCACACTTCACATCGCACTATCACATCACACTTCACACTAATGTTATAAATGCGAAAGTTTGTGTGTGTGTGTGTGTGTGTGTGTGTGTGTGTGTGTGTGTGTGTGTGTGTGTGTGTGTGTCTGTCTGTGTGTGTGTGTGTGTGCGTGCATGCGTGCGTGCGCGTCTGTATGTGTGTGTGTGTAAAAATCAAAGAGTTCCCACGGGATTTGAAAACCCTAAATCCACGCGGGTGATTTCGCGGGCATCGGCTAGTCTGTCTATGTGATTACTCTCGTTTCGAAAAATTCTATGATTTTGATTATTTTGTTTGAAGAAATTTGATTTTGAAGTTTAATTCGGGTACGGTTAACCCTAAAAAGCAGACGTATGCTTAGTCTTTGCCGATGCCGATATTCCGAGTTAGGTATATATTATATATTATAGGTATATGTTATATTAGGTTAGGTATAAGTTAGGTAATATTTGAAACGGATAGAATACATCAGTTTCCTCCTACATATTACAACAGGCTATAAATCCGCATATTTGACACACATCTAGGTGGATGCTTACTCTACAAACAGCATACCTATTACCTACTTCGCAGCTTCGATACTGAATCATTTGTAATTAATGCAATTAACGGAATAGACGCGCCGACAGCACGCTTAAATAACATTATAAGGCTTCCCAAGAAAAAACTTATTACAAGTGTCATTATAGAGAGGAAGCGAATCCACTTTCGTTTTTTTAATCAAGCCAAAGCGAAAAACGCGTTAAAACCGCTACGAAGCGTTGATAACACGGTCTTGGAGTTGCTAGATACCGCACCCGTCCGTCCAGGCGCGCCTAAAAAATACAAGACATTAGACAAGTTTGTGACAAGCGCCTATAGGTATTTTTATTTTCATTTCTCTAACAATATTATCGTTTTTCTTTCCGAATACGAAACACCGATCCTCTCTTTTGTCGAAGTCTGTTAGCTTAAGAGGGGTCTGTCCGTCACTCGCTTCATGCAAACGTAGTTCCAATTTCATTTGAACATTAAGCAACCAAAGTCCATGAAATTTTGCAGACTGTATATCCTAGAAACTAATATCTGTGTCTAAGCATCGAGAGGAAAGGTGACGGAAAACTTGTAACGATGGTTATTAAATGACACGCGTGACGTCATCTAAGGTATCAAAAATCCTATAGATATTTATTTTTGTCACTTTTTTGTTTGATTGAGTTTCAAATCACAATTCAATTCAATTCAATTTATTTATTTGCTGATACAGTACAACGAACGGTACTTAAGGAGTTTTCACTTCAAAATAGCCACAGTTCGTTTCATAGTATTTAATGAACATGCGACATCTAGATATCCTAAGTCCGTGGTAGAAAATAATACCGTCAAAGCTAAATTACCGTTATCCGTAAGCTTTAGTGGTATTCTAAACTGCTACTTTACTGTTTTTGTGGTATTTGCGCAGAATTTCTTACGAATTCAGATTTTTCTGAATATTACTCAGAATCTCTCTACTCTTGCGAATTCTTGAATTCTTAGAAGTGTAAATTATGTTTTAGCTTAACTAAACTAAACTAAACTAAACTAAAATGTTAAATTTTCGATATTGTAAATTCTCAGCTGAGAATCTACAAGATCGAAAATTTAACATTTTAGAAGAGATAATTGGAAGGTATAATATTTGGAAATAGCTTGTACCCAGCTGTAGGCATTTGAGAAAAGGGGTCATATTATTCGTCAAGGTTTGATACAACTACCTAGGATGACCTAACCTGAAGAGAGAAAGGAATAATCTAAATACCTACTTCCAAAATAACTCAATTATAATCCCTTATCAGAGACAGCTGTCGTCAGATAGCGTTGCAACAATAGAGGACGGTTATCTTGATAGATGAGCTGAGAGAGTACAATAATATGAAAGTGTATAAAACCGGTAACACAGGAAGTTTATTTTTCAAATGTCAAAGGTTCTAATTCACATGGTTTGGAAATTCTCATTGCTTAAATGGATATTAAACAGTGTGTAAAAATACAGAGGCTGGTATATGAGTTCTGACAAAGTTGCGTGAAAGCAACCGGCTGAGCTTTCAGTTGCCCACAAGATGCTATTGTTTTGTTATTGTTCCAAGGAATTTGCACTTACCGGCTACGTTATAAAAGTAGTAAGTACAAAATTATATCTTGGAGCGCACAATAAATACATGATAGTAGTCAGATAGGTTAAGTACGTAAGTATAGCTTATATAAATTTCTAATTTCTAATACATATTATAACACTAGTGGGTAGTACTTTAACAGTTAAAGTACCATTGCAACAAAATCATCAATTGTTTTGTAACATAATATTGTAACTTATTACGATTTGAAAAGAGCAATGAGTCTCCTGCCGACTCTTCGCAGATCTTCATTCCATACTGGTGGTAGAGAAGTAAATTTTTGATCTGATTTCATATCCTACTCCAATGAAGGAAACATCCAAGCCCTTCGTTGCTTCGCAGCAAATCTTTTAGATGTCTCTACATTTTTGATATAAAAGAGTATCCGTATGGAAAAAGTCAGGTGATATGGATTACAGGAAAATGATCTACATTTCGACAAATTGTAAATCAAAAGCCAAGCGTTCCAGAGTTAACATTATCGAAAAATACAGGGTTTTCCAATCAAAATATAGGTTTTTATTTTGCTAAAAGAAATAAAATGACTAATGAGTTCAACTCGTTTATTATGTAACAAACAGGAGCAATAACATGAAAGTCATAAAAATATACCTATTCCCAAAGAATAAGGCCTTGACAGAGCGCTTTCTATGCTTGAGATAATCACTACTCTCCGTCACAGCCACGTTGCAGCACTTAGGTACAGCTTTTGCTATCTGATTTTATTTTATGGTTTTTGCATCTACATTGTTTACCTATAAGTACTTCTTTTTTCTAGAGCAATACCTATTATTGCCAATATAAAATTTCGTTTTACTGCTTATTCCTTTTCATGTTTTATCACAGAATCTTATCTAGTTTTTTTCAATGTCAGATAGCACAGTCTTGCAGCAGACAGATATCTGTTATCAATGCTGTCATCATTCTTGAAGAAGCATCGTCATCGTACTTTGTCGATACAAGATCTTCGAGAAATTGTGAAAAAGACATTGGGACACTAAAATCCTTGTTACAAACTATGTCCACGCAATTCGCCTATAATTTTACATTTTTTCTTCACTAAGCTGAAACCACAAACTCGCCGGCCAAATGTTTTCTAGAGGTACCTATGCCGATTGTCTAATCATTCAGCTATAGTTTTTTTTGAAGGACATAATTACTATTCAGATATAATTGTTAAGTCCAAGATGAAACAACAATTATCAGTTTTTAGGTTTTATTTTCTAAGTATTTTATCGTTGGTAGATTCCACTGTCACTACCAGACGAATGACGATCTCAAGCGAGTAGTTCAGGGACTTGAGTCAGAGGGCTTCCGGGCGATAGACACAGGGAATCTGTCGTCCGAAAAGAAAACAGTGCTCGATTCGGGAGGTGCACCTTCATGTTCTTGAAGCGCCTCAGATGGTTATGGACTCTTTTGGTCCCTGGAGGAGAAACCTCAGCAGGCGTTGCTGGCTGGGTTGCGTCAATGTGTTACCACTACAGTAGTAGACTCCAACATATTAATCTTATTTCTTATTGACATGTTATGATGAATGTCCACAAAGCAATTGATCCTATCAGTTGCACAACATGTCATGTCGTCAGCTTCAATCACGTCCAGACTTTCGAATGACGTTGTTAATTAATCTTTTGTACTCGTATCACTGCGATCATGTTTGCTGTATCGTTTTACACCAATCGATTAATATGAGCAGTTTGTTATGCATGAGTTAGGTTTAAAAGCATTGAATTTAAATATTGCAACATGTAAGATGTAGGCATGTTACCAATTTGATTTGCTAAATATTGCTTTATTAATAGAGAGGCCTCAGACCTGAATCTTACTCAAGACGATGATAGCACTAAGCAGTAAGCACCTATCTTGTTTCTTACTTTTTAGTTTATTTTACTTGTACCAAGTCGGGTTCAAGTTGTCTCATTTTTCTGTAGTCGGGTTATAGTTTTTACAACTTTTTTTTAAGACTCATCTTCGTTGTTTCACTTTCGCAAAGCGGTCGTGCACATCATGATATTAAGTATGATACTTTTCGGGGCGGAAGTTTTGTGCCTCGAATAAAAATATTATATGACCCCATAGATATAATACCTAGGTAAAACTCACATGCTTTTTCGTGGCATTTGAGATTGTTGTATGCGATACTAGGTTTTTGTTATTACTGTACTTTCTAACTATGTATCCATGCTGCCTAGTCTGATAAATAAGTGGAATAAAAAAATTGGAATTGAAACTAGAAGGGGAAAATGTGAGGTAAACTTTTTACGATACTTAGTGAAATATTTGTAAACCTCGTTGCACTATTTTGTTTGCTAATAATAATGGGTTCTCGCAACCATTGTTGTGACGCAGTGACCCGCGGCAACCGATCGCAATGGATCTATCCCTTCCTGGTACTACGTGGTGCAATCAAAGGGACAAATGATGAAAATAGGGCCGGTTTCCGTTTTTGTGACTCGATCGTGATTTATTTTGTGGGAAAATCGAATTTCTCTATAGGCTGATTTTTCAATCGCTAAATAAAATTAATAAGTTGCTAAATAAATGAGGGATAGAGACGTTTTGGAAGTTTTAGTATTGAAAATCTGTCACAATATGATTAAGTTTTGAATCTGGCGATTGAAAAATCAGCCTTAATTTAGCAAAAGCGTGCTCGGCGGGGTTCAATTAATATCCAAATTAAAAAAGGAATGATTAGAATTACAAAATTTTTCTCAAAATCTCTGCCCAATATCACTGCTCTATAAAATTATGCCTAAGAATTGATTAGTAGTTTTTATTATTATAATCATTATTTTAAAATTACAATACGTCAAATTAATATATCATTAAGATGTATAATTACTGTTAGGATAAGAAAACATTTATCAGCAACCTAGGCAGTCTAGGCAACCTATTACAGTAATTTCTCAAAGAAAGTAAAGAGCTCTTTGTTTATACTAGTCAAAAACAATGCCAGGCATGTGTTAATTATAGACAGTACAGTCTTGGTTGTACTAAGTTTGAGGCTAACAATGAGTTTGTACCGGCATTCCAGTACTTGCTAATTAGTCTTGAAGTTATATAACTTAACACTGTCGCTATTGTTATGCTTGCCAATTAACTTTTCTTTACATAGAGAAAACTGCAATATCTAAAGCACGAAGAGACGGGCTTTCGCTATCAGTGTCTAGATACGTAATAGTACTATGTAGTAGTATAAAGCTTTATTGCAACAAAACTTTCAAAAAGTCCAGTTTAAGAAACTAATTCTAGTATCGACTAATTTGTGAGAATAGTCGATACTAGAATTAATTTCTTAAACTGGACCCTTTAAAGTAAAGATTTTTATATGAACCTGTGAGGGTGATACTGCCATTGGCGCAATTAAAATACCATAAGCCTACGTTGTCGTATTAGTTTACAAATTGAGAAAAACCAAATTAAATTTGAATTTCGCGGACAGGCCCGTCGCTTCCATCTTAAGGAATACTTGCCTACAGAGTGAATTTTTATGCAGCTTAAAATGAAATGTGAATCCATTTTTACAAATAAATTCTTAGGATATTGGTGATTTTCCACGGAATTTTGATTTTTCAAGGAATTTGCAAATTCCAGTGATGTTTGTGTTAGATTATAAGGGCACAGAATAGAATAGATTTTTATTCAAATAAACTTTTACAAGTGCTTTTGAACTGTCAAATAGTTTACCACTGGTTCGGAATGCCGTTCCTACCGAGAAGAACCAGCAAGAAACTCGGCGGTTGCTCTTGTCAATTGTTCAATTTACAATAATATTCACATAAGGCTACCGATTCTGTTATCAAATATTTTCTTACCACTTCGGACCAACAGATCCTTGAAATTAAACTATAATTTGGGGTGAGAAGGTACCAGGGGCTCAGACAATGGATGGCGATCACTCACAGACTTCCTGAGTGAACACACAACAATGCTCATTGTAGCGTCCGTTACAATTTCATTGAAAGTGTGTGACGTGTGCTACCGATTCACAACGTATTGCAAAACGTATCAGTTATTTAGAAAGTATAGATTTACGAGTAGCTGCGGGAATGTGTCAATATCACACTTCACACTAATATTATACAGGCGAAAGTATGTGTGTATGTGTGTATTTGTGTATGTTTGTTACTCCTTCACGCAAAAACTACCAGACGGATTTGGCTGAAATTTGGAATGGAGATAGATAATATCCTAGATTAGCACTTAGGCTACTTTTCATTACGGAAAATCAAAGAGTTCCCACGGGATTCACGGTCGAAGTAGCGGGCATCGGCTAGTATCTTATGAACTAGACGATGCACCAAGTTCCGCGTGGGTTTAATTACGGGATAAAAAGTACCTAAGTAGTATATGCCAGTCTCTAGGGTGCAGTCTATCTCCGCACCATCAGTTGAACGGATGGTCCTTTAAGAATCCCGTGGGACTCTGATTTTCCAGGATATAAAGTAGCCTATGTCCGTCCCGGGAAGGAAGCTAACTCTATGCGAAATTTTATTAATGGGCCCTGAAAAGCTAGCAGATAGACAGACAAACTTTCGCATTTATAATACATATTAGTATGGATTTAATAAAACATTAAAGCGTTGAGGATCGGCATACTAAGACCGCAGACAATAGCCCACGGTTGCTAGGAATGTATCCTAAATGAGGGAAAACAATGCCCATTGTGGTATGCTCTGTCATTTCACCGGCGTACCTACCTACTTAGTTACCGATACAATGTGAAAGGCTTAGAAAAAGGTCTTATTGGTTTACGTGCCATTCTAATTGCACTATCGTCGACGTCCACTGCTGGAAGTAGATAACTCAGTTAAAGCCCTTTCATAATATGACACCTATATGATGCTACAAGATCTACCTACCTGCCAAATTTCATGATTCTAGGTCAATGGGAAGTACCCTACAGGTTTTCTTGACAGACACGACAGACAGACAGACGGACAGACAGCCAAACAGACAGACAATAAAGTGATCCCATAAGGGTTCCGTTTCTCCTTTAGACGTACAGAACCCTAATAACATAAGAAAGTACAGTCTCCTATTACGTAGTCAGTCGCTATTAGGTAACACTACCCTTTCCAAAGTGCAAAGTAACCGTAACATCATAATTGTAAACAATGCACGGCTTACAGCGTTTGTTATTACTCTGATAGCATCTCGATTCTCGATTGATTCTTGGAACGAATCGATCTGACATAATCGATTCGCTGCATGCCGAAAGAATGCGCTTTTGTTCGTACCTAATTTGGAAGTGGTCTAAAACAACCAATTGAAATCGAAAAAGGAATCGATTTGTGATTAGATACCTTGGTTCTTAATTTCATTGCTTATTCGTAACGGTAACGGTCAATGCACTTTAATAATAACAAGTGTAAATTAGAAATTTATAACACCCCCGACAAGTGAAGATTACAGGAACTAGAAAAGAGCTGATAACTTTCAAACGGCTGAACCGATTTTCTTGAATTATAGCTAAGAACACTCTCGATCAAGCCACCTTACAAACAAAAAAATACTAAATTAAAATCGGTTCATTAGTTTAGGAGCTACGATGCCACAGACAGATACACAAATACACAGATACCCACGTCAAACTTATAACATCCCTCTTTTTGGGTCGGGGGTTAATAAAGTTTAAATATCATCTTTATCTGTGTAGGCAAGAAATAAGAACAAAATAGACATACCTATAATGGTCTTATTCACTCATCCATGTGTAGCTTTTTGCCTGAGTCAATCAACCTAGAAATATGATGCAGAGTGTAGCTCTAGGTACAATCCACAAATAAATCATTTTCGAATTGTAAAAAATTTTGTAGGTACAAAAGCTTTAGCGTACCTGTTACTGTACTTGTTAAGTAGATTTTAGATTTTTTTAAATACGTATATGACCAGTATAACTGACTGTATTTCTTTTACTCTATTCTATTTCCAAATTGCGACCGTCAATAAATGATATTATAGGTTAGGTAGGTACCTACCTAAGTATATATTAGAGCTAGTGGAGCTAGCTTGCATGCGCGTTACTAATCGTTGATTGATAGATCAAGGAGTGGTGTAAGATCATACTTATTTAAACTATGCCGGCGTGGCGGAGAAATTGTTTTTATCAAGCAGACACGCTCAGCGAGAAATTATAGTTTCCAAGCGCAATACGGTCAAGGAAAATCACTTCTGAAACCTGATTATAAAAATAATATCGCTATAAATATACATATTTAGTTCTGCAACTATCTTATGTCATGTAATTTTTTTATTATAAAAATCCGAGCAAACCACTGCCGCTCATTCATGGACATTTGCAGCACTAGAGCGGCCATCAATGCGTGGCCTTTCAGGAATTAGTTGAATTAGTTAGTATAATTTTGATTTTTTTGACGGAAAGCATGGATGTGATCGCAGATCTTACCTGCCTAGAAATACTTACGGTAGAATTTAATTTGAAATTCACGCTGTAAATTGTAATTCAGGAAACATGAAGTTTGGCGGTAGCAGACAAAAATAAAACTTGTCGTCAATGTTTGTGGAGTTAGGTAACCTACGTCAATATTCAATATACCATCATCCCCATGGCGAGCGTGTGCGATTAGCTATTCTTACAATATGGAAAACAGCTGATATCTTTTAGACAAGCGTATTTTAACCTTAAAATTGCTTTATCTGCTTTGATTGAAGACAAGCAAGCATAAGAAAGCTGTTTTAGTTTAAGAAGCATAATTCAAATGTAGAGTTGTAGAATTTTACCTACTTACTTGGAATACAATATAACTACAACGTACCTAAAAAATTACTATCGGAAATCACTGAAACCAAGAACACCATCACCATCACGCAACCGGTATTTAGAACCCCACGAATTCCGAACTATTTATACAACGTATACCGAAAAAGCGCTCACCTATACAACTTTAAGCCTTAACAACATATGAAATATAGGTTTATTAAGTGCATAATTTATATTGGCTGAATACAATAAAAACATGTTAATAGATTAAGCTAATATAGATCATAATGGTAAGGTAATTGAATTGATGGTGGTAGCAAATGCAAGTTTGTAAGATGCACTTGTTTGTTGCTGTTGCGTTGAGGGATCACGAAGTAAGATCACGAGCTTGGCGAAATGTCTCACGAAGATTACTGTGACATTGAAGATTGGAGATAATTATACGACTGTATCACGTGTGGCCCACTGTGTCAATTTGATATTACTCAATTCAATGCTAAAATCATTGATGTAGGAGTTTACCAATATACGGCTAGAGTACTATATACTAGGCTAGGCTATACTTAACATAATACCATTTAATTTGATTCAATAAGCTATAAAAACTAAAAAATCTTATATAATGTAAATGCATTACCCATGTACTTATAAATTCCAAAGAAATTCCTAATACTAGGGTCTACCCAGATTTATCAGCTTTTTATTATTATTTTTACCCATGAACGCCATAAAAGAGAACAGGTACATCTATGGTGTCCCTACCTTTTATCCCAAGTAAACTATAAAAAAATCAACCAAGGGCGAGTCTATTGGACGGATTTGGCTGAAGTTTGAATGGAAATAGCCCTGAATTAATACATAGACTACTTTTAATCCCGGAAAATCAAAGAGTTCCCGCGGAATAAAAAAACTTATATCCGGACAAAGGTGCGGTTATCATCTAGTAATTAATAGTAATTAACACAAGTTAGGTAGCAAAGAAAAATTGTATGAAAAGTATAAGTAGGTAGATGCCAAATTCCCCTGTGGCTGTACACCCCACGCAGCTCCCTCTTGAGTTGATAAAACGGCACGTGCCGAGCGGCATGAAGCAAAGGCGACCGTACGTAAGTAAACAGACTAACTACCACCTGCAAAATTTTTATTTCATAAAATAGTGACTATTCGACAAACAATTTTGTACTATGTACCTATGCAGTGTGGAGAGACCCTATGCGAACACCTGCCTCCGACATTAGTAATTTATCTGTATATTATCATTATATATGTAGGTATGTACATATTGCAGATAATATTATTTATTACCATTGTATAGTCATTAAAATAGTTTCGCTGGCATTCATCAAACAATATTTTACTTGAAAGTTTGTTTAGAGCTCTACCTTCAGTTTAAACTTTGAGAAGATTTTTCGAGATAAGTGAAGGCCTCAATGATATGGTTAGAAATATGTAGATCATGAGGTCCGTGCGATCATAAGGTACGGTTCGTGTCCTGGATAAAAAGTTATTGGCTTTGTCTGTCGAGAAATAATGTCAGTGGTAGCACAGCTACTCATGTAGTAGCATCATGGCACTACTCATGTCTCATGTGGTAGAAACTTGTACTTGAATAACTTGGCCTCCTCGGTCCTCCGTCTCCTCGTTGATGCTCTCAAAGATAGCAATATGCCGAAATTAATACGTATTAATCAATCTATCCGTAATCTGTCGATAGCACAGAAATGCTAAGTACTTGACCCACCTACTAGTACCTAGGTCGATAGCGACGTTATTAGTTGTCAAAAAAGACTTACAATTTTTAACTAACAATTTGTAACTTATCCGACAGCTTACAGATAGGATTGATTATTAAATTTTCGCCGTCAGACCTATAGTTTAGTTTAGAGACTGTGTAGGTACAACTCTATGTAACAGAGATGATCAGTTTGTCAATGCCGGAAAATCTGCATCAATCATTTTTAATCGCAATTATTGTGATTGATTGAATTTATGGTATTCTTAGTGCAACATTGCATTGTAGCCAATAGTGAGCGAGCGTCAACCAATCAGAGGTGATTACGATCGTCACACTGCTGTAACTGTCAAAACAAGGGTTCTAATGGGGAAAGATTGGAGATACTCCATTGACAATAGTAACCAAAGGAAATAAATAAAAGACAAGTATGCGGCAGACAAAGTACCCTGGCATTTTAATGCCGATGCGTTGGCGCCGCGTCGCGTCGCATTCTTTATCGACTGCGGCTTAGAGTCGCCATTTTGTTATCTCTTTTAAGTATGTTGAGAATTATGAGATCCTACATTAACTGCTTGTTGATTTTATAATCAAATATGACTATAACGACTGCGACGGCTTCGCTCTGGAGAACTCTCAAAGATGCAGATTTCCTCGGCCGAACGGTGAAGGAAGCACCCATTACCTACCGCTAAAGCAAGTGATATAATTTACTTAATTGTTTAAATCAAACATAACTTCGAACAGTCAGAGAGTTCCCCGGTTCCAAATAAAATGCCGTTCGTCGTAACCACTAGGCTATCACTCCTTTTTAACCCCCGACCCAAAAAGAGGGGTGTTATAAGTTTGACGAGTGTATCTGTGTATCTGTGTGTCTGTGTATCTGTGTATCTGTGTATCTGTGTATCTGTGTATCTGTGTATCTGTCTGTGGCATCGTAGCGCCTAAACGAATGAACCGATTTTAATTTAGTTTTTTTTGTTTAAAAGGTGGCTTGATCGAGAGTGTTCTTAGCTATAATCCAAAAAAATTGGTTCAGCCGTTTAAGAGTTATCAGCTCTTTTCTAGTTTTCTTGTAGAAAAGAAGGTTACATAACCGTTAGGTTCATAATATTATGTCAATTGACAAGTGTCAAGCTGTCAAGATGGACGTTGCCTTGATACATAATTATTTATTTGAAAATGATGTTTTGGAAAACTCTGATACTTTGGATCGTAGGCGCGGAATAGTCCAAGAAAATCGGTTCAGCCGTTTGAAAGTTATCAGGTATTTTCGGTCTTTTCTAGTAACTGTAACTTCACTTGTCGGGGGTGTTATAAATTTTTAATTTAAACTTGTTAAATAATCCGATATGAAATACGAGGACTACCTATTTTCTTTGTGATTATATCAGCTGGTTAGATTTTTGCAACGCAACTAGGTAATACGATCTCACCTGATGATAAGTGATGATGCAGTCTAAGACAGAAGCGGGTTAACTTGGAAGGGATGTGTCAGTTTCAATAAGCCTAAACCCCTGATAGTCTTCTACACGGCATCGTACCGGAACACTGGTGGTAACTAGCCACGGCTGAAGCCTGCCACCAGACCAGATCAGAGACAATTTAGGTAATATGGATTGTCCCACTTATAAGGCCACTGCGCTCATCTCTGCGCCAAGGAGGTCGTCAAAATTCAAAATTGTATGTATTAGGTTTGTAGGTAGTTTACCTATTTGTATGCCTATTTGTAGTATTGAAAAATAAAAGTTAAAGATTTATAGAGTCAATAAAGAACCTATTACCCATAATTTTCCCACTTTCTCTTAACAACGATTTGTGTTTTTCACACGCAAACTACGCAGACGCAATTAACGAATATTTTCAACTTTAGCACCAATTTTACACATGACAACTTTTTAAAGTGAAATGTTTAATATTTTACTAGCCGAGCCACTCCGGCTTTGCTCGGATGGAACTTATAATAGAACTTCTAGTAGAATTCCCGAAAATCCTGAAACAAAATTATGTTTTCATTTTACCCTGAAAGCCCAACTCCAAAAAAATCTCCAAAAAATATTTTTTATAGAACTGCACTAATGCTTGTTGTATATACTCTATAATAAATTAAATTATTTTTAATTTTTAGTTGTGAAGGCTTAGTGAAGTCTGTTTAGAAAAAAATTAAAATAGCTGTGACTCACAGATAAACAGATAGGCAGGTGGACTAGATAAATGAGTTTTTACTTTTCACCCGACTACGGCAAAGCCAAAAGGAAGGGTTATGATTTTATATCGTACCAAGTCGCGACCAACGAAAGCTACCTACCTAAATCCCCATGGTACGTTCTCTTAGGTCAAAGACTAGAGTATCTACTAATTATCCATATTAGCTGCATGAATCTATCATCCAAAATAATCTTAACCAATTAGGTAGGTAGGTATTCGTAAGTTTATCCGCTGCGAGGTCGTATGCCAATGTTGTAACTTGCCAACTGGGTCATATTAATTACCTACCTTCCTTATAGGAATTCGATCATTAGCCGTTGAAAATTTAAAATGACAGGACGTAGGAAAGTACCTCTTCATTAGAGTCTATGATAAGATCCGGGAAGTAGTGCTTTTCCTGCTTAAAATATGTATAGGTACCTATTCCCTACCTATCTCCTCTTTTTAACCCCCGACCCAAAAAGAGGGGGTGTTATAAGTTTGACGTGTGTATCTGTGTATCTGTGTATCTGTGTGTCTGTATATCTGTGTATCTGTGTGTCTGTGTATCTGTGTATCTGTGTATCTGTCTGTGGCATCGTAGCGCCTAAACGAATGAACCGATTTTAATTTAGTTTTTTTTGTTTGAAAGGTGGCTTGATCGAGAGTGTTCTTAGCTATAATCCAAAAAAAATGGTTCAGCCGTTTAAAAGTTATCAGCTATTTTCTAGTTTTCTTGTAGAAAAGAAGGTTAGATAACCCTGAGGTTCATAATATTCAAGTGTCAATTGACAAATGTCAAGTTGTCAAGATGGACGTTGCCTAGATATACTTACATAATTATTTATTTGAAAATGATTTGTCGGGGGTGTTGAAAATTTTTAATTTACACTTGTTTCTATACAGAAAGCTCTTTACAAACAATTTCTATTATTACAAGTTAGTAAGTATGAATGTCGATCGGGATCGCGTAAATAAGGAGAAAATGCACAATAATGTAGACATTTACATTTTACAGACATATGCAATAATTCATCGGAATGCGTGACAGACGGAATAAGTGACCGTTGCGTTGTTATGATCACGAAGATGATGACCAGCGTCCTAACTCTTTCACACATAATTATATTTATTGTGTGCGGAAGGAGGACAGAAAATAGGCTTTGTGTAGCTCAAACTAAGCTAGTCATCTTTAGTGATTGGATTTTGATATGCATTAAACACACTTTACTCTAATAGACTACAGGCCCATGTTTAAAAATGGGTGGGTCATATGAACCACCTGACGTATACAGGACGATATAAGAGCATAAAATAATAAGTTTCAGCACTATGCCGTCACTTGTAAGCTGTCCAACAGAGTGCTGGTGAGAATTGAAAAGTGCAGGTAGAGTGAGTACATTTTGGTCATATATTTTTGTACGGCATTTTTACCATCGATAGATCCATGAAAAATAATAAGAAAGCGCGCAGTGCCGTAAAAAAATGGTGCGCCACAAAGTCAGTAAATGTTTTGATTTTCTGACAATTTCCGGGGTAAATTTGGTCATTTAATTCTGTACGGCACTAGTTTCATACTGTTTCAATACAGCCTCTAATCCATTATTCCGCAACGCCGTACAAAAATCATGCGACAAGGGGAAAAAATTGAGGGTAGCAACCCCCTCTCTTTCCGTGGTCCGGGGGGTGATTTGAAACAACATAAAATTAATTTATTTTGAAAGTGTTTTATGCATAGATAATATTTTTTTACATGCCGTACATTTTCGTTGGTCCAAAGGTTTGTAGGGGATGTGGATATTATATACACACCCGTTCACTTCAGTTAGACGGCATAGTGATTTTATCATATTATCAATTGTTCTCTTCAAAAATATGTTAATGCCGTACAGTATCAGATGGCCATAAAGTACTACCCTTAAAATGGTAGCGTCATTTTCATCAGCCTAAAAGATATGGTCTGCATTAAAATGTACGGCATAATTTTTTCCTAATTTATTTATCTTAATACTATTTAAAACAAGGGAAAAGCGTAGAAAATTGCTATATTTTATTAATCTATGAATATTTAAACTTTTGCAATAATTTGAAAAATTTCAGTTTTTGTATTTATCTATAATTTTTTTTAGAACAGTTTCTTTTGAACGGCAATACTATATAACAATAGTATTTTACACTATCATGTTAAAAAAAAAGTTGCCGTACAGAGTCAAATGATTTTACAGCTTTAAAAATTAAGTATACCATGAAATTAAGATAATTATTGATACACATTCAAATGAACACTAATTTTTTTACGGCATTATTTTTAATAGTACTTTTGAGTGCTAGATAATGTTTTGGAACCAAAGCCGTACTTTCTCAAATCACCCCCCGGACCACGGAAAGAGAGGGGGTTGCTACCCTCAATTTTTTCCCCTTGTCGCATGATTTTTGTACGGCGTTGCGGAATAATGGATTAGAGGCTGTATTGAAACAGTATGTAACTAGTGCCGTACAGAATTAAATGACCAAATTTACCCCGGAAATTGTCAGAAAATCAAAACATTTACTGACTTTGTGGCGCACCATTTTTTTACGGCACTGCGCGCTTTCTTATTATTTTTCATGGATCTATCGATGGTAAAAATGCCGTACAAAAATATATGACCAAAATGTACTCACTCTACCTGCACTTTTCAATTCTCACCAGCACTCTGTTGGACAGCTTACAAGTGACGGCATAGTGCTGAAACTTATTATTTTATGCTCTTATATCGTCCTGTATACGTCACCTGGTGGTTCATATGACCCACCCATTTTTAAACATGGGCCTGTAGTCTATAAAGAGTATTAAAAAGTTGTGTCTGTTACACCTACTAACCTACTCTGAAAATATACAAATCTAACAAGTCACTTTGCAGTAAGTAGGGAGATAGATGCCAGAAACACTAATAACCACTCTTGATCAGTCATAGATTCGGTAGGTACCCATAATCATATTATTGAGTGCCTTTAACAATGAGTAAAACTTGGTAAAAGTATCTGGGAAATCCGATGTTCAAGTGTTTTTCTATGAAATTAGAGGTACGTAGCCTAGGGCCTACCTAGCCTAGCCTAAGGCCTAGGCACACAGCTAGGTACTATTATTCTTGTGCTACCTATGTATCCTTCTTAACCACCTCCATTTATTAGGACTAAACAATAAAATATTAAAAAAAAAAGACCCGTGCCTTCGACTTTTCGGAAGTCGGCTTTGGCTGACTGAAGACCTTTATGAGGACAGTCTCCTTCTACTTATTTTTCTGGTACAGTAACTAGTTCCAAGCTGCCATTAAAAAAGAAAACCCCAAAGTAAACAAAGTTCGCCCAACTTTATTCGTCTTGCATATTTCCAAAACAGACAAAAAACGAGGAAGCGTGTCGCCGACGGGTGCCCTGTCTGGATTTATTTAGAGATGATTGCCCAAGACTAATAAATGAGATCAAAACAACATGGGTCCGCCTCATTTTATTGGACATTTGCGGTGATTCATAAAGGGCAGCTGGAAATAGCTTGTTTTTATGTCTTGTATACAATAGAACTTGATTGGCCAACGAGATTTAATAACTTTCAAAATAACTTAGGTTACTTCTGTTTTATTTCTTCCTTTCTTTTCTTTATTGCTTCCGTGTTTTCTTAAAATTTAATTGATTCTGAAAGGGTGAGAAGTTTATGTGAATGTTCTTTTACTACTGTTCTCATTTAATTTCCAGCAGCTGTTCTTCGATATGTGCCGGCTCTGCATTGCTTGACAGCTTGAACAGTAAGATTTTTGAAAAAACAGTCAACTGATACCGGAAATAATGAATTTCTGAGTTACGGGGGGTCAAAATTAGCTTGAAATTATTGAAATACACTCTGCCTGGCTGTCGCCGTTCTTATAAGATTCTTACTTGAACTTGGTTTTACACATTGGCAGTGTGTTTTAATGTAGCTAGAGAAAATTGTAGAATACGCTACGAAGGGAACGATGGTATGTCATAAAGAGGTAGGTATGTAGGTACCTTATCAAACTTATATTTACATAATATCCTTCGGAATCCCTTGTTTCCTAATAAAATCCACTAAATCTTTCTTACACGTAGCTAACTCCTAGCATAGTTCAACTAGCTCCAAGCGTAGTTCTCTCCACCGCCCGCTGAGTGACTCTGAGCTTTCATAATATGAGCCCCTGATAACAGAAGTAATTCAGAATTGTAAATTCCTTTTATTGTACAACATCATTTATTTCAAACAAACGAAAATTTTACTTTTAATTTAATTTGTCTATTCACTATTTTGAATTAATGTATTTGCATGCCAGCTTGGCGTGATACAGCTGGACTATTTTTATAATTACACCTGTAATAGCTGTATCAGCAAATAAATAAATAAAAAAAAAAAAAAAAACAGCCAGCGACCATGTCTTAGATCATAATAGGTAATTTATGTCATCATTGACAACGTGCACTGTTGTCAGTTTGAAGACTGCTCTTCAAGCATTGAGGAATTTTGGACGAGAAGTATAATAACTGTATATAACCTACTGTATCTACATAATCTCACAATTTTATTGAAGGATGGTCAGGAAGGAAGAACTGCCTATATGTGGAATGCACATGGGTTAATTTATGGACACTTTATTAAACTGAGATTAAACGATTATAAAGTAGTAATGTTGCAACAAGAAGCATGTTAAAAAGAGATTTCCTCGCGACTCATTTATTATAATCTATTATTATCGTGGACGTGAGAAAGTACCCACAATTATGAGTGCGACTGCAGTTTTCACTCATTAGTACAGACTGCAGAGCCCGTGCGACTCTCGAGGGAAATCCGTAGAGGAACAATAATCTACAGGGTGTTCTGTTTCTGTCATCCTTTTCTAAAAAGCTGCGATAGATAATAATTTTTGAATTCAGTATCAATGTAAAACACATGTTTTGGCGATAACTCATTTTAGAATTCCTAGTTATTATACAAGTCTTTAGTTCGCTACGTTTCATTCTTGAGTCGTGGAAGGACGCCCCGCTGCGCACCGCACAGCGCCCGAGCTGTCCCGCACCGGGATAATCATGGTATCATGAGTAAGACAAATCTATTATGGCAAACAAAATATATACTAGCTGACGCCCACGACTTCGTTCGCGTGGATATAGGTTTTTTAAAAATCCCGTAGGATCTCTTTAACTTTCCGGGCTAAAAAGTAGCCAATGTGTTAATTAATCCAAGGTATACTAAATCTATCTTCATTCTAAATTTTAGTCAAATCCGTCCAGTAGTTTTTGCGTGAAAGAGTAACAAACACACACACATACGCACATACACACAAACTTTCACCTTTATAATATGTATTAGTGTGATATGCCATAAATAAAAATGGCACAAAATGCCTCGATTGTGTATCAATTGATAGATCAGTAATGGTTCTTAGCTGATGTCTACGTCATAATAGCTATCTGCATACCCAGCTCGACTCGCCCAGTACTTAGTTTGAACTGCGCGATGATAGATCAGTCGGTCAGTCACTTTTTCATTAACCTCCGACCCAAAAAGTGGGGTGTTATAAGTTTGACGTGTGTATCTGTCTGTGGCATCGTAGCTCCTAAACTAATGAACCGATTTTAATTTAGTTTTTTTTTTGTTTGAAAGGTGGCTTGATCAAGAGTGTTCTTAGCTATAATCCAAGTAAATCGGTTCAGCTGTTTGAAACTTATTAGCTCCTTTCTAGTTATTAACCTTCACTTGTCGCCGTGTCGGGGGTGTTATAAATTTTTAATTTACAGTTGTACATTTAAAAGAGCGACTTTTAAACACTCTGTACATCGCGCATTGAACAAATAGATAGGTATTATTAATCTGTTAAGTATTGCCATTAGATAAAAAATAACAGCCAATTATTGTTGTCTTTTGTTCGAGAATAGACGGTATCTCACTAAGTGATTAGATTAGAATGATTGTTCTTTTTCTTGTATAGGTAGACTTATAAAGATGATATCCATAAAACATGTTTGTGGAAGGTTTATAAAAGCTCCCACATAGATTACTTGAACTATGATTTATGTTGATTCTAACCTGGGATTCTGGTTTCCATTGGGATACCTTCACTGCACACACTGACTATGTGTGTATGTTACGGCTACGGCAAAGCCAAAAGGAAGGGTTATGATTTTAGCAGTCTACTGTCTGTGTATGTATGTATGTATGTATGTGTGTATGTTCGTATCCAAATTCTGTGTCTATGTGTGTTCAACCGTAGCGCCTAACTACTGGGCCAATTTTGATGAATGAGGTGTCAATCGATTCGTCGTAAAGGTCCGGGTGACATAGGCTACATTTTATACGAAAAAATTGACCTAACGGATGTTACATGAAAAAAGTGAGGGTCCCCAAAATTTTTTTTGCTATTGTATCGAGTAGGTACCCCAAATGAAAAAGGAGAAAATTCTGAGTTCATAAATATGCATTTGCTACAACATTAAAATATACCAAGCGACAGAAAAACAATTTTACTATAATATTTCAGCGTTTATTAAGACGATCGCATTCGGGTTTTAGTTTTCAACTTTATCTTGTATATTATTTGGATACCATTTGGTAAGTGTAGGATTATTGGAATTCCTTTGAAGATTTTTTAGACCAGCGAAAGGTGGTCAAGGTGGAGTGAGCAACTTCCTTACAACGCCGTCTCAAGCATTAATATCACGTTATGATTATGATTACATAAATGGAGGAAGTGCCCTAAATTTTTGATTGACGCGACTTCATTGAGTCGGCTCTTCCCGTAGCAGCCGTTAATAGTTTGTTCCCCGAAGTGGGATCAAAATAAAGTGATGAGTTATGGGCTAGTTACTTACTTAGAGTATTTTTCATCCTTCTCTGTCGATTTAAAAAGAATAGGTAGAATTTTTTAATTCCATACACCGTAGGTATTTTTTATTAAGTACACATACTTATTTATAAATAAATAGAGTTAGTACATAGGTAAAAGTTTAACATAGATATACCTACGGTTTCCTAGCTTAACGGTCGATTAATTTAAACATTAATGTTTTGCCGTAGACTTCCGTTCACACAAAACAGTTCGAAGGGGAAAGGCAAAGGACGCAAAACATCTGTCTGCAATATGCAACTAGGCACCACCTGTCTTTCAGTTCCTTTAATTTGGAGCTCTAACAAGTCCCACACGTTTGCATTCATCCGGTAAATCCTAGGGTTTACCGCAAGAAACATGCAAAGGTCCTGATTTTTTTCGTTGCGTGAAAGACTGGCCCTTGAGGACAGTCACGCTTAAAAAAACCGGCCAAGTGCGAGTTAGACTCGCGCACCGAGGGTTCCGTATTCGGGTATTTTTTCCAACATTTTGCTCGTTAAATCAAAAACTATTATGCTTAAAAATAAATAAAACTCTGTTTTAGAATGTACAAATAAAGCACTTTCATATGGTTCCCCACTTGATATACATAGTTTATACTTTGAAAATTGAAACACATTTAAATTTTTTTTTTTCTGTGATGTAACCACTAATTCACGGTTTTCGGATTTATTCCTTTGCTTGTACTATAAAAGCTACCTACCCTGTCAAATTTCATGCTTCTAGGTTAACTGGTCGTACCCTATAGGTTTTCTTGACAGACACGACGGACGGACGGACGGACGGACGCGGACGGCCATCTCGACTTATTGCGTACTGTAAGTTTGAATTGAATAAATCGAATGCACAGTTCCGCACCCGAAGGATGCCACTGCCAACGGACCCTGTTACCTATCACTAAGTTTTCGCTCTCCGTCCGTCCGTTATGTTAATTTATTACTTTCTTATCCTGCTAGGGGAAATATACAATTTGGGGAAATAATAAGCCGTTCCCATGTTCTGTGCGATGCATTTATTAGGGAAATTATCGCTTTTTTTATAATGGACTGTAGTGACATCTAGCAACAACTGTAAATATAAGCTATTACCCAACAGATGGCGTTAATAAATGAATTTTTCTACTCAATACTAGATGGCTCTGCTGTATTCAAATTTTTTTTTTAACAAAAAATGATTTTTGATGACACACCTTTATTGAGAACATTATGGATTACTCGCAGGCATATAATATATAGGTTTCCTCACGTTGTTTTCCTTCACCGTTAAAGTAAGTGACATTTTTTAATGCTAAGAACGCACATAACATCGAAAAGTTAGAGGTGGATGCATGAAATTGAATCACCGACCCTCCGAAAACAGGCCGATATCTTCACCACTCAGTTGTCATCACTTAATCATATTTTATTGGTCGATTATATAGTATAGATAATACAGTATCTATCAGTCGTCTTCTATTATCGGAGCTATATAATTTTTCCAAATTTATTATGTACTAATATTATGCGATCGGTCATGTATATTAATTACATTGTGTGTGCACGTAAGTGGTGTGTCACACTGAATAAGACTATACTATTGTATTTTTAAGTGTTTTGTGAACATGCTGTGGGCGTACCTTATAATAATAAATAAATAAATAAATTACACATTCATAGTCAAGGATCAAGATGGAGATAGACCATTCAGAAGATAGGACATGAAGTCATAATTCAACCATTATGCAATGCATTAAGGTTGAATGGTCCCCTGAAGAAGCCCCTATCTCGTGTTATATTTTAATCTTAATGCATTGCATAAAGGTTGAATACGACATATATGTCGTCTGACTGGACCTCTAAAGAAGCTATATCTTGACTATGAATTCCAGTTACATATTATACCTATTATCAAGTAGAGTATCTAGTTATATTATATAAGTAGAGATATACCGTTTCACTGGGAGAGTTTGTGAGATAGGCCACGGATTACGGGAAGGTGACAGTTGACGTAAAATCAAGGAATTTGACATCGCTGCACCCTCCCACAAAATCCATTGTACCATCGGCCACGGGGGAGCACAGTGGTTATATCGGACTCCCAAGTCCTACAGACTAAAAACCTCACGAAGTTCCATCCCACCGCTGTCCGCCGAAGCAGATCACCGGCCACCACGGGATACTACGTGCTCCCAAATACCGTTAGAGGCATGGCGTAAACAGCACGCCGAGCACAGACTCCATCCCATGAGCCGTCTACCAAGCGGTTCTGCTATAGTTGGAATTATTGCTCGTTTTCCGTACCCAGTAATAAAATAAAACGCAATAATTTGTAAAACGTTTATTTCCATAAATGATAAGACTAAAACAACACTTCTCAGCGAATACAGCTCACCCTTACCTTTGCATCACAAATATTAAGTCCTCGCGTTATTTATAAAGCCATTCGTGTGCCTATTAAATACTATGTAATAGATTTTGTTATTGTATAGAGTTTATTTAATCCTATGCTATAACTAAAAGCAAGTTATTGCGTAAATTGAGTTAACCAAAAAACGTTCACAATGGCTGGATAGGGACTAGCAGCTTTTTAATATAAATTATAACAGTAGGTACAAAGTGCGCTTGTCGATGGCCACGCCTTAACGCGATATTATACGGGAGAGGTGTCTAGCTAATAGTTATTAATATGAACAATATTCGAACACAATATACCTAGTGCCTACTATACAAGAGATAGTCAGATTACAGACCTGCGACCTGTGGCACAGATATAGTATAGTACTGGTACAGAAGTTGCACTCTTTTGATCAAAATCCGACCTTATAACAACTAACATAAAGCATTTAATATAGTAGGCACGGATGAGTGACTGGCCTGACTGGGCGCCTAAGATAGGGGGTTACTTAGGTTGAAATCTATAGAGCGCACTTCGACTTTGCTTAGACTTAAGTTTTAGTAGGCGATCGACTTGCGCGTGGTCTGAAGTGAATTAAGGGCTTAGAAAATAAATGTTTATAAAATAAACATAAAAAATATATCAGTTAAAATAAATATATATTTAAAGAACAAAATATCATTTAATACACTTTACTACATACATATCCACAAAAATTCGTAGTTTTCGCAAGTATTCAAGTAAGCAATCTTATAAAATAACATTTTTGTTACTATACGTAATAGGCTCCCTTCTTAGTTTAACGGTAAATAAATTAAAATAATACTATTTTATCATAAATACTTACGAAAAAGCATGTCCGCTGTTTGAAATTACTTACTATCAAAATAAAAAATATTATAAACAAATAAAAGAAAAATATGATATTACTGATAAGATAAGGTGTTATCTAGGTAGGTATATTATTGTCAATAAAATGATATAATTTTCTTATTTTAATCTACATTGAAATCTAAGTTAGAAGACAGGTACGTATGTTAAAAAAATAATAAACACATACTGGGAAATTTTGAAGTATGGAATGAAAAAGGCTTCACTTCACTTTAGTCACATTTTGAACTAAATAATATACTACATACATTACAGTTTTTTAAGTAGTAACTACAAATTAAATATATATCATCCATTATAATGTCAAGGAAATACGGTCTACAATAAATAAATATATAGAAATGTTTACCTTACTAGGCTACAGAAATTCAGTTATTCCCAGTGGTCTTGGACAAAGCCAGGATTTTTATTTAAAATAAATCAGTCACCACTAGACTATGCCGATTCAGCGGGGACGACTGGGAAGGATAGATTTTTGTAATCCCAGATTTTCCCAGAGGCAAAATTCGGGGAAAAAATCAATTAATTTATCCCCAATCTTCAGAATAATATGAAGATTGGGGATAAATTAATTGATTTTCTCGCCAATTCGTTACCATTGAAGCGCCATCGCTAGTGTTAATTCGGAATTATTTTAAATAAAAATACCAGTTGTCACCCCTGGGAAAAATGCCCGGGAGAGAACTTAACTGTACAGTAGCCTGGTAAGAAAACATACAAACTTTGTATGCTATATTTAGTTTTAGTTGTATGGTTCCCCTGGGAACTGCCCGGAAAGAGAACTGGGAATAACTTCAGAAATTCAACTTTTTGTGGCTTGGAATAAAACTATTTTTTTAAATATACTTAATAGTTAAGCTGAAAGCAGAGGAAATATTTTTGTAACATGCAGTGTTATTATAATGTTATATAATGAATTTGATTCTTTACTAGGTTTCGCTGTGAACAGAGATATATATTATGCAGTTTTTTCTTTTTTTTTAATGACATTTATTTATCAGATCCATTATTCTTTGCTTGCTACAACAAAAGCGGTGTTTTCCTACTAAATATTTAGGTATATAGTTTTCTAAGTTTTGCTAGCACAAATTGCTACTTATATTTTTATTTACATCACAAAACGTATATCAAAATTAAACATATTTAATATACTTTGCTGCTAATAATAATAAATAGGCTTTGAAATTTAGAGTACAGATTAAAAAATATTCAAATATTTTTCATATATTCATCGTCTACTAATTATTATAAGTAATATTTCTTTATAAATTTTTTCTATGGCCAGAACTGAATATTGCACGCAATCAGTGTTTTTAATAAGCAATTTACACCTTTTCTATATACCTTAAAATGAGAAAGTAGTTTTACACTATAAGCAAAACCAATTTTTAATCGATTCAAAATCAAGGATCTCTAAAAAAAATTAAAATAATAAAATTTTAGTATCGCCAGAATCCACACTTGCTTTTTAGGGTTCCTAGCCAAATGGCAAAAAACGGAACCCTTATGGATTCGTCATGTCTGTCTGTCTGTCCGTCCGTATGTCACAGCCACTTTTTTCCGAAACTATAAGAACTAATTTCTTCTACCTTTCGATTAAAAAGTCGGCATAATATGGTGACAGCCCTAGGTGCTACGATTGATGCCGGCTTTTGTATTAACAATATAGGCATTGGGTCACTGTATGGTTTTCCTCCCTTGATATTATTATGAATTCAAGTTGTAACTCCTTTTATAGGTATTATTATTACTGTAATTCTACAGAAAGGCATTAGTGATTGTACCGATATTGTGTTGTGACCGTAACATAAATATTAGAGTATTTTAATTTAATAATTTTAATAATATAATATAAAAGCAAGTAAAAACGGGATT
This sequence comes from Maniola jurtina, assembly GCF_905333055.1. Lineage (NCBI taxonomy): Eukaryota > Metazoa > Arthropoda > Insecta > Lepidoptera > Nymphalidae > Maniola > Maniola jurtina. Next base: position 13,344,101 of record NC_060032.1, read on the forward strand.
ACAATACTATATTCGTTAAAGAAAACAACTAATAAAATCAATAAATATTATAATTAAAATATTATTAAATGCTTTAGATTTTCCACCGCAATTTTACACGTGCTTGACAATCAAATCTATAATATCGTATTATAATATGGAATGGAAACATGGCAAGCTCTCCTATAGGTAATTTTCCACAATAATACAGAACTCTGGTTACACACCGTACTGACTAGTGATAGTTATGTGCACTTTAAAACTAACTTCTCTCATCCAAACTCCATAGAGTTTTTATCTACATTCTATTCCATGCATAAATATCTGTTTTCGACCATAGACAATATCGATTTGAGAACACAATACACATTCAAACATCGAACGCAACGCAACCAATCAAAAATAGTACGCTAGTGTCAACCCATAGATAGGTTCTTTACAATGACTTCATGGCTCCGTCGATTGAGGTCTTTTACTTCTTTAGTGAGGTTGGATTCGACGAGCATCGAGTGCCTTTTCGCGTTGAGATCTTTCTTCCTCCTCACGACGTCCGGGCTGTACGGGTCAGACACGCGTCTGTCGAGGTTCACGTGACTCTGGCCCTGTGTGCTCGAGAAAGACCCTTGCCTCGGAAGCGAGGGCGATTGTTGCTCCGGATTTAGATTCGGGAGGTACGTTTGGAACGATGGCCGGTTTTGTGCCGCCTCCATGATGGAACCTTTTGAAGGGAAAATTATACTGTCAATCAAAACTGCTCATTTTATATTCATTTCCCGAAAATAATAGTTCTAATAGTAAATAAACTATTACTAGCCTGACTTCGTCCGCGTGGATTTAGGTTTTTAAAACCCCATGAGAACTCTTTGATTTTCCGGGATAAAAAGTAGCCTATGTCACTCTCCAGAAACTATGTCCAAGTCACAAAACACACCGATCATTATAACATTATAAACTAATATTATAAATTAAAAAGTGTGTCCGTCTGTTACCTTTTCACGGCTCAGCCGCTGAACCGACCTTGATGAATTTGGTACAGAGACAGCTTTAACATTCCCACGTGATTTTTAAAAACCTAAATCCAGGCGGACAAAATCTTGTGTATTATCTAGAAGTCTATAGAGACTTTGTTAACGTTAACTATGCGTAAATCTGTCAGTATGAACGCAAAAGAACGAGAAGTTTTTCCGACTCTTTTGTTACCATACTCGCAATAAAGTTTGATTTGATACTAAAGAATAATAAGATTATGCATACTCACTTATCTACTTCATGTAAGGAAATATAATATGAAAGTGCCTTGTCAAAGTTATCTACTTAATATTAAATGTATTAAGGAAGAAAAATTAAAACAAAAGCGATAGGTATCAAACTACAAAGTTTTATTGTGTTAAAACAATACAAACATCTAAACTAAACACATCTCAAAGTAAAGATTTTAAAGACACTCGAAAAATTTTAGATTATTAAATCTTTACTTTGATACATTACCACACAAGCATGCAAAAAACTAAACTAAAGCAAACTTTACAATGACAACAAAAAAAAAATCCAATAATGTTAATACTTTTAAAGGTTCCTTAAACTTAATAATTAGGTTAGCTGGGATTAGTTACGAAATACCATACGTTCAAGTAAATTAAATTAAATGGGATCCTTTTTCATATCGATTATTAGGGATAAGGATAGCATTCACGGCCAAAATTAATATAATCAATCTATCTATTACATTATAGATAGATTGATTAGTTAGCAACCTTGTTATTTGTCAAAAAGTAAGTTACTAAGTTACTGATCGACAGTTTACATCTAGATTAACTTCGGTTGTTAGTTACCAAATTGAACCCATTGTTTTAGTAAAAATCATTATTTTTACAAAAGGTTAATAAAAAATGTTACACTAAATAATACCAGTAGATTTTAGGTGTTCTAAATACAACTACATATTACAGAATTAGATAACAAATCATTATGGTTAGCACCATATTGATATTTTAGGACAGAAAATATAGAATATATATATATATATACCTGCATTTTTACTAGGTTTGTCGACCTACAAGGAGAAACAGGGATTTAAAACGTTCTTTTAAAATAATAAAGTATAAAAATTAAAGAGATCATATTACTCCTGCTCCGCCTGCGCGTATTTTAATACAGAAATTATTAAGTAAATTAATAATGCGGTTGGTAAATATGTGTTTACGGGTTATTTGTTGCAGTTGGAGGCGTGACTTTGCACACACATCGTTTTTGTGGTGAATGTATTTTCGAAAATTGAAGCAAGTAAAAGAGTCACAAAATTCGTCGAAACGAGATCAAGAACAAGAAAAAGAGTATGTACTCAACAAAAGTGGTCGCAAGCGAATAGTGCTACGAATATGAGAATGAATTCTGTAATGGAGTATTGAGCGCGGAATGATCGCTTACCAGCCAGATCGTGAATGATTGCTATTGAATCATAGCTAACGTAAACACGGGAAAATAACGTTCGATCTTTGTCCGTACGATAAAAATTCGATGCGTGTGCAACAGGAGTAAAGATCACAATATTCGTCTAAACGAGATCAAGAAAAAGAGTATGTACGCAACAAAAGCGGCACAGTCGCAAGCGAATAGCGCTACGAATATGAGGATGCATTCCGTGGTGGAGTACTGCGCGGGAAATGATCGCTTACCCAGAGTCCGGACGAGCCAGGGGGCGACTGTTTGGTTTTGATGCTTTTGGTTCATGGCTGCTTGCATCTCGTTTACTGCGGCGTTTAGTTGGTGACTTAGCTCCTGTGGACAAATGTAATAGTATATTTCATTACAAGTGCGGAAAGGCTGTCATTGCAAAGAGTTCCGACAAATGTCTACCCGAGCCGAGGCGTAGCTGAAGGCGAGGGTTGACAGTCGGAACGAGTTGCAATGACGGTTCCGCACGTGTACTGAACGACTATTTTTAATACAGTTGCGAAAAAATGAAGCAATTTAATAAAATAATAAAAACACAATAAACTCAACTAACTTAATTTAATTTAATTTAAAACAACTTTATTGTTAATAGATATAAAAAACTAGGGTCGAAATTACTCATTTTAGGCAACCAACAACTAAACTCGCAAAGAAAATTTCTGAAAAATGGCGCCAACCATAGAATATAAGTAGAGTTTTTTTTTTCTTCACCCATTCTGGTAGGCAAAGGGAACTATGCCCATACAGCCAAGTCTTCAGTAGAAGTTTTTTATTGATATGAAATGAAAATGAAATTTAATGAGATGAAACCTAACCAAACTCATTCAATCAAATCATTAAATCTGATATTGAAACAAATTAGTAGCTTCTTTTTAGAAATATACGTATTTGCATGAATCATAACTTCTATGAATTTTTTTAATAAAAACTTCATGGTTGGTTTTTCTTTTTAATATTTTGACAGTTGGGAAAGAAAAAGCACGAGTGCGGGAAAGGTAAAAAAAAAAGCACGAATATGTAATAGCCCACATCCCGAACGCTATACGTCCCTGCAATACGCCACTTTTTGAGCAACTGTATTAAAAATGCTATTAAACAGTAGATAGGGTTTTTTTTACGTACTGCTTGTTAAGTAAATATACTTGTTGATGCACACACAAGATGAATAAACTAATTTTCTTTCTTTCTTTCTTTCTTTCTTTCTTAATAAAGCGTTGCCAGACTTTTGAGATTTTCGTACCCAAAGGGTATGATGGAGTCCTATTAATGCCACTCTGCTGTCTGTCTGTCTGTCCGCGTGTCACAGGTCTCTAGCTTGAAAACGAAATGAGTTATAAACCTGATTTTGATATTTGGTGTAGAATGTTGACCCAGAATGGAACTAGTATTTAATTCAAATTTTTTAGAGGAGATCCCATACATGAAAAAAGGAGCTGGGGAATTCTTTTTTCTTACCCTAGCTTGTGGGGTATCATTGCCTAGAGCATTTTGAATAGAATATATTTTTTTATCTTAAAAATTAAAGGAATTGGGGGGCCGTCAAAATTGTCAATTCTATGTCAAAAACTAAACTAGTTAGGAATATGAACTTTTGGTATATTGTGTACCATATAATATACGAAAACAATAAATACTGAAAACTACGATTCGTGTAGTAGTTTATAAGGTGTGACCAAAACATAATTATGTACGGAACCCAAAAAAACAAGGACTCGACTCGCATTTGGAAGTTTTTTAAAGTGCTGACCTGATTACTGCATTGTGCCTGTACATGCGCCAGTTTAACCTGCGCCAACTCCAGCTCGAGATCTCTAACTCTTTGCTTTAACCGAGCTTCCGTGTCGCTGGGATTCTCTTTCTCCTCCTCGCCTTTTTGTTCCACTTCTTAAAATAAATCGAGAAAATTTTAGGTCGAAAAATAAATACAGGATGTTCACTATAACTTGGCCCTTGACGTTATATTTGCAACATTGCAAATCACACGATAATGAACCCTAAGTTCTAAGGAATAAAGCAAACAAAGCAATGGTGCCAACATGACGGCAGGGGTCAAGTTATAGTAAACAAGTCTACGCACCAATTAGAAAGTTTTGTTCCTACCTTCTTTATTGTCTTTCTGGGCCAATTTTAAACTGCAGCTCATACAACTTTTTACACAGTCCTGTAAGAAAAAAAACTGTAATATGAACATATGTATACTTCTATAGGAACTAGTTTGTGTGTATGCTTGTTACTCCTTCACGCAAAAACTATTAGACGGATTTGGCCAAAATTTTGGAATGGAGATAGATAGTATCCTGTATTAGCACATAGGCTACTTTTTATCCCGGAAAATCAAAGAGTTCCCACGGGATTTCTAAAACCTAATTAGTGCATCAGCTAGTCTATACATATAATAAAATTGTAGAAAAGTGGTGTCTGTACAATGGAAATATATAAAAAAAAAGTAGCAGGGGTTGTTATTATATCGATGCCGAACCCGAAATTGTAATTAATTTTTTTTTGTCTGTTTGTCTGTTTGTCTGTGTGTTTGTGCACGCTAATCTCATAAACGGCTTATTCGATTTAGATACGGTTTTCACTAATATATTGTAGTAAGCTTCACTTAGCATTTAGTGTTTATTTCATGTCAATCGGTTCATAAATAAAAAAGTTATGTCAATTTAAAGAATCACGGCGAACATTTTTAACGTACAGAGTACGTACTACACGCCTCGCGCCTGAGCGTCCGTGGCTATAATATAAAGCTCGGTCACTATTCCACGCGAACGAAGTCGCGGGCACAGCTAGTTTTAAATAAGAATTGAATTTCAAATGGTTTTTGAAAACATGTTTGTCGGTGACTCAAATTGGTTAACTGATATTTTTGGCTCTATAGTTTGTATGCAATTACGTAACAGAGAGAGCGGAATACTAACTTCTTTCCGTGGATAGAGTATAGTTTATTTATATTCATCACCTGTACTTGATGCAACTGCTTGTCTAGTCTCGCGCAGATCTCCCTGTAGTCTCGTGATACAGCTGCGTAGTGAACAGATTCCTTCCGCGCTTCCTCGTAGTTATGGCGACTCTGAAACCAAGCAAAATTTCATGTTTTTGATGTGAAGCCTTACAAGAAAGTTATCGTCAACTCCAAGTTGTGCGAGAGAATGATGTTTCAATTAGCATGTACGGCCAGAACATGCTCAAGAGCAGGATGCACGATATTTTGACAACATAAAATAACGTTACTATTATTTAAGACGATCGTCTAGTTGTAAATTTTCATACAAAAAGCGATACGTAAATGTAGTCCAATTTTCATAATCTTTAATCTGTAGATATAATGAAGAACTATGCTTGTACGTTTTAATAAAGAAATTAATTACGTTTTAATAAAGAATATTGCTGATGTTAAAAGTTACTAGCGTCTAATCTAAATATCTATATTACTTTCTTGTTTTTTTTTTTAAATTCAATAATATTCTTGCCTGTGCGAGTTGTGCTTCCAGCATTTCTTTATCCTGTTGTAACTGTGAATTTATTCCTTTTAACCTTTCCAGTTCCACGTTTATTTTCTCTTTTTCTGCGGATTCTGTAAATGAATTGCAAATATTTTCATTTTTATTTTTACAGTCTTAATTTACTTAGTTTTATATAAAGCTACGAGAGAAAAAAAAATTAGCAAAATAGACTTTTGAAATATATATTAATTACAATATGTTTGTGTCTGTGGAAGTGTTGAGCCGGATGCATTTTTATGTGTTAGTAATTATTTTTTTGGGATGACGGAGGAAGGTTTATTATTTATTTCCTTTTTAATTTAATTAAATTAATTTTCTACCTTTGACAAATTTCTCGTATTCGAGTTGATACTTCTGTAGCCTCTTCACTTTAATACTGCAAGCGAGCTTCACAATCTGACGCGAAGCCTCCTCGGCGCGACATTTCTTTGGTAACGTTACCCTGTATGTAAATTATTAATAAAATACTAAGGCTGAGATCTACAGAGCGTACTCTGACTTAAGACAGAGTTAAAATAAACAAAAAAAAGCATTTAGTTATTTAAAAGTATGTCGTCGGCATTCCATCTACATGCACATAACGCTTTGCGTCATCATTCCTTATACGCATGGCTAAGGTTTGGAATACTCTTTCACTAACTGATTCCTACCAATTACAATCCGGGTATATTTGAAAAAAAAAGAGTAAATAGGCATCTTCTAGGCCACATCATCACTTAATATCAGATGTGATTGTGTGTCGGCAGAGGCCTATAGTGATTAAAAAAAATTGAAGTTTATTACTAATATAATATAATTTATAATTGCATACATACCGTAGTTACGGTTTTTTTTTTTTCACTTTTACTAAAATAAAATAGCCAAATTCACTTTTATTTCCATAAGATTTAACGTTTTAAAACCGATTCTGGCATACAATAAGAGAAAACTAACTGAGAAGTTACGAATATTTTAAATAGAATACGAATGTTACCTGAAATATTTGAGTATTCCCTCAAAATCGTGTTGCAAGAGATCCTTCCGAGCGCGCGTGAGCAACGCTAGGGACACTTGGAATAGTGTGTCCATACCTTGTAGCAGAAACACGTCTAGTATGTGGTAAACCTGTACAGAATATATTGAATATTTTACCCCGTAAACCCCAGTCAAAAAATTTAAAAAAAAAAGTTCGTTGTTATCCAAAATTTACAAATTTATTGTTCACAAATGTATAAAAAATCATAGGGTCAACCCTATGATTTTTTATAGAAGGCCGCTTACCAAAAAGATGGTCTGACAAGCTGATGCAGCAAACTAATTTAAAGCCTCGATAACTCAACGGTTATAGGAGCAGACAAAAATAAATTGAAAAGTTTAAAAGCGATGCTATCCTTAGCACAATGTTCGTTGCGGAAAAGAACAGCACTACCTCTAGACCTGTTAAGTTGTTTCTTTGCATTAAAAAAAAAAAACAACTTCACTCCTATAAAAAAAAAAACTCACCAACGGCAACGGAAACCGTGCAGTGAAAACTGTTAGGAACCACTGCGACGCGAACATGTGCGGCTCCACGCCTAGTTCTAAGAAATGTGCACGCAGGTCGCTTAGTTGCTCCTGCAATAAACAAATAATTAAATACAGCTCCAATCCATAAGCGATGGCGGGCCAGATTATCGTTGACGAGTTTTTATGTTTCGTACAGAACAAAATAGATATTTTGGATGAGCTTAGTATCATACAAATCTATGCTACTAACTATACCGATGTGGAAGTAGAAACTGACAAAGGTGCCCCTACAGTGTATGCATCCACAATTTGATTTGATTTGAGAAACATAACCCTCCTCTGGGCTTCGCCGCAGTCGGTTGAAAACAGCAGAAATAAAAATTAAACAAAATTGCCATCTGAATTTCTGCAAAACATGAAACTTGTTTAAGACAAACATGATTGTTGTGTGAAAGGTCCCTCCAGAAAGAAATAAAAAAATCAATTACCTCCATTAACCTGTCAAGTTGATGTAGTCGCATGTATAGTGCCTCGAAACCGTCCTTGTACAGTTCCCGCAGCCCATAGCCATACATGAGGCGAACTAGCAGACAAAACGCTTGCTCTTCTGGCATCTGAGGGACATATACATTAAAATTAATACTGGAATAAGGCTGAGATTTATAGAGCGCACTTTGACTTTGCTCAGACATGACCCACAAAAAGGGTCAGATTTATATCAGTGATGTAACGCCGTCTCGTTTTAACAGTGTCTTAAGTCAGAGCTAAGTCAAAGTGCACTCTATAGATCTTAGGCTAAGAGTAAGTTGCTATTAGACTGTAGAGCACGTAGCGGAAGGAAAATTTTGGAACAGGCCGGCCAACACCGGGAAGCAAGGCGTGCACGTAAGACCAACAATGGATAATATGAGCTAACAAAGAAGACTTACGTGTAAAAGCAGTGTAGCAGCCAGGAAGCTCAACCCCTGGCAGTAGCCAACTTCGTGATCGTACACCGCGTAGGCTCTAGCCATACGCAGCAAGGAATCCTGCCCGAGCCCTCCCGCCTCGCGGAAGAAGTCGTGTGCAGGAAACGTGCGAGCTATGTCCCGTTGTATTACCGCTTCGAACGGACAGTCCTGGAAATGTGGTAGAGCATTAGTTGAATTGAAAAAAAAATACAGGAAACTTGTAACAAAACGTCGAGGCTTCACCTATAGTACGCGACAGGTCGAGATGGCAAGCGGGGTATGAGGCGGGAGGACGCCCCGCACAGTCGCACGACCCCCGCACTATTTCGCGCCGGGTTAGCGAAGGGGGCTGTGCGGAGCGTCCCCATCCTGATTGCCATCTCGACCTGTCGTGTATATACTGGTAGGCGTCAAATGTTACCCATATTAGGTGCTAGGCTGAATGCCACAAAACAAAATAAGAAGACGCTAGGCTATCATTCGTACATTATGTCATTCATATCAGTCCTGTAACATGTGCAGGATCTCAAACATGATATTTTTATCTTGATTAGGAATAATGCTAAATGAAAGAGCGGAACTATTTTATGAACTTTTGTTTGCCGGGCACTATACTGTTTCAAAATTAAAGTTTTGAAAACTGAACGAATGAACAACATACCTTGCTAATGAGCGTACGATATGTTTCCATGAGCTTATCGTTTTGGTCCACGCCGGCTAGACGCAGCCACACCTCGCCACGTAAAGCCTCCGGTACCCCCACGCGGACCAACTGACTGAGAGCTCGCGGTCTAGGCCCAATCCAACTAAAAAAACATAGATTTAGAGAACTTTATTGTCAAACTTTAAAACAGCTTCTTTACATTAAATGATAACAGTGTAGTTTTATAGAAATGACTTGTCGCTTAATGGCAGAAGTCTTAAAAGAATAAACTGACAGTATAAATAATGCGGAGTTGGTTCCAAAATAAATTTGGCCTATCGGAACTTAATTTTTTGGCGTTTTTGTTTTCTTTGGCACATAGAGATACCAAAATATTTTTTTTTTAAGAAACTATGAAAATCAACTAATTGTTACATTTGAAAACGTTATTATACTCTGTGCTAATGCAGCAGTCATTGTCATATTATGTCAAACTATAAACTACAACCTTGGTGGAAACATGGCCTTAAATAGTATTAACAAGAAAAACTTTAAAGATATCTTACCTTCTCAACACTTGTGCCCAATTTTCAAGTACATCGACTCCGCAATCTTTGGATACCTCGCCCGTTCCACTGAGTAGAGGCTCATCACCATCTATAGAATATTTTAATTTTGGGTAAATAGATGGGCTGTGAAAAGCTATCAGACAGACACACTTTCGCATTTATAATATTAGTATGGATTATCTGAATTCAGTCAAAATTATTGATCCGTATTTTCTTGGATTCAGATCAGACTAGTGCATAAGCAATCTAAGGTATTTTAAGAACATAATTTGCTATCTCATTTTAATTGGAACCGTTAGGATATGGGACACCATTCAAGCATCAGTTTTACCCTCCAAAAATATGGGTAGGTATACCCATACCAAGGATGAATAGGCATCTTCTAGGCAAGTGTGCTCCATCTTCTGCAACATCACTTGTTAGTAGATCTGATTGCAGCCAAGCGCTAGATATTAAATAATATATAAATTGAAAAAAAAAAAAAAAACAATCTCACCAGAGTCAGGCTCAGAAGGCGAGGGCGGCGCGGGCGCAGCGGATAACGGCGACTGCAATAGACTCGACAGTGATAGAGGCAAGTTGAGCCGTGACCAGTTCAACTCTCCCGACGTCTCCACACTCGCTACTTCGTATTGCAACTGCCCAAGGGAATCTACAGACTGAAAACAATGCTTTCTTTACTCTCCCTGCATCTTATTCCTCATGGCTGGGGGTCGTGACCCCTACTTTTTTATCACGTAATGTAATAGGCTTGCGACTCCTGCGCTTCGCTTCAAGAAAGTCCGAAAACCGAAAATACGGAACCCTAAGACACTCTAGCGGTAGGTCAACCAGACTGCGTGGAGTCGGAATGATTAAATATTGTTCTGGACTACTTATTTAGAAGGCGCTCCGGCTACCAAAAGTATACTTGACACTTTCATTGAAAATTGAACTTTAATGGTTTGCGTTAAGGAACAAGTTTGAAAGCTAATTAAATCTGGTGGTTGGATATTTGATATGGAACAACCACATGTGGCCGTCTAGTCACTTTTTCAACTAAGTCATGTTAGAATTTAGTAGTTTGAAAATGAGTCATAGTCAGGTAAAAGATAGTGTTTAATCTACAGCACTAACTACTTGTTAAGTGGATAGTTAGATGTTTATTACCTCTTTCAGATTGATGAAGAACTGTTGTACCAGAGGTCTTTTTGAGTAATACCAAAATCTTTCCGTCGGTGGGTAGACTTTGACCGGTGCTTCGACTACCAGCCTGTAACAAGGAACCAAGAAATCTTTTGTTATTTTAGTACAGTACTACCACTTTTATAAGTTACACCTATGTATTTGCGCAGAAATTATGTTTTTGAATGGCGCGAAAATATCTCGGCCAATCATGGCGCGGGTTCATCCGTTAGTAGTAGTTGCCTATGTGCTATGTTTTGTACGTGCGAATTATGAGCGCGATCTCGGCGCACGAGCCTTTGTTGTTCTTGCGTTCAAAATCTTAACGTCAATCAATAGGGTCTGTATTTCAATTACAATTTTAAAATATAAAATTTCAAATAATTTAAATAAATCACAAATTAAATCATCATTCTAATTAAACACACAATTATGTACATTTTTTCAATTAATATAGAAATGTTTTGGCTCACCGCAATGGATCCCGGATGCCCCTGATGACGAGATCGAGTGCCAGCGACATATAGGCTGGAGCCCCGTCTCCACTCGCTACATTGAACGCTGCTAATGCAGATTCGCCCGCGTTCCACAACGCGCAGACTGAACAACCGGAGCCGCCTGATGAACCGCTCACCTGTAGAAGAAATAAGAGTTGAAATATGTGATAGAAAGCAAGCCATTTTCAAGGTCATTTCAGACACCGCTGAGCTGTGCGAGCATTTGCAATCTATTGCATCAAAACAAGAGTCTTTATAGATGAGTCTTAAGAGATTTTGGAAACAACAGAAGCGAAGCTTCTATATTATTGTGTATAAAATCTCGCGTGTATGGGCACCAATGTAAGCTGCCCAGCTAGATACATATAAGATAGATATAAAATCAAGTGCATTTTATTCATTTTGCGAGCAACGTAGGTCCCCGTCCCATAATTAGTCCCCGTTCAGTAAGAAGCTTCACTTTAAAGACACAGTACCCTATCGTAGGGAAAAAACATGCAAAACGGGAATTAGTAGCAATGAAGTGTTTAAAAGGGACAATTATAAGTCTGTTATGGATTTTGCAGAAAGTTATGGTTATAAAAATTAATGAAGGCCAGAAATAAGTAGTAGTTACATACCATTTCCAACAGTTGCATATCGGAATGTTTGACGCTTCGCCCAGGAGCGAGTAGTATACCGAAACATCTCTCGATGTATAAACCACCAGTGTATGATGCCTGCAAGAAAAATATGTGTACTTTCGAGAAGAACATGTCAAGGAAATATGCACGGACGAACGTAAATATTTACTTAGACAAATATACAGATCAATGAAGGTAAATTTGTAGGAAAACCTTGGTAAATATTATGAAGGTGTAACTGACCTGTGGATCGTCGCAATCTGCTTGAACATTATTTGACACCTGTGTCACATTTATGGTCACTTGTTTGTCTATACCTCCCCTTAATTTGTAGCCGAGGCGTTCCTTGGGTACGTGGCTAAATGTGCCCTAAAACAAAATTATGAGGTTAATCCTTAACAACTTATGAATGCACCTCTAGCATGTCGACTATGTTTCACAACGGAGTTGTAACTATATAATCATCATCTTTATCTAATTTGACTATTATATGTTTGGAAAGGCACTGGACCCCTATAATAACAGGCTTTGTTAGTTAGGGGCCAGTATTCATAACACTAAAATATGTAACCAAGTTTTTTTTTCATTACAAAGTTAAAAAGCGCCACTAAAGTGTCCTCACGGAGGACATACTAGGCCTGCTGTTTTGGAGAGATCTTGACCTAAAATAGCACAAATTTTACCTTAGCATCAGTCTCCTTGATATCCACAGTACATTCCAGAACGTGCATAAGTTGCATCGGAGGTGCGGCGGGTCCAATCCCCTCAGTAAGCGATCCGGTCATAGAGGGCGCTGCGCTCAAGTCTCCCACAAGAGAGGACGCCATCGACCGTGGAATACGCTCGAATGCTTTAGCGAAACAACCTGAAAAAAAGTATAGTTTAAACTTTAAAGTCGAAAAGATAAGTCTTTTATCGAATATATGCTTAGGAGAGTGTGCTCAGGAACTTCAAGACCTTGTTCCTCCTTCACTATTCTACCACAGAACATCAAGAAACATCCGCATCCTTACGTGGTCGACATCCAATCCCCTTTCAAGAAAAGTTTTTGTTCAACATTCCCTGGTGATCTCATCTGGTGTGAAACCGCTATGGAACGGAATGCTCTTCCGGCAGCCGGTTCCTGCCATACTAGACGATAACTGCGACTGCATAGGGATGATAAATCATCCCTATGCAGTCCTAACTTAAACTAAAGGTTTAAAAAAAATCCTCCTAAGAACTCTCCGATTTTCCGAGATAAAAAGTAGCCTGTATCTATATTGGGTATGCAAGCTCTCTCTGACAAAATACTTAGATGATGCCCACGACTTAGTGGTTTTAAAAAAATCTCGTGAGAACTCTTCTATTTTTTCGGAATAAAATGCCTTTATCCGTCCCCGGGATGCAAGCCACCTTTGTATTTTTCATCAAAATCGGTTAAACGGATGGGCTGTGACAAGCTAACAGAAAAACACACACACATATAATTTAGCATAGTACACACATTGTACCATACCTAATATTTACAAGGTTTTACAAAATTAAATTCAATAATATATAACAAATGTTTTGATGCAGCGATTGATGATAACGATCATAGTGTTTACAGTCAGTCGGAGTTCCTAGAACTACGGATAAAAGTACAAACTACTACTCCGAAACTAAATGCAGTTAGCAATTATTCAATTGTTTTTATTCGATAAAAAGCTAATTCTTGGCGTAAGTACAAGGTCAACTTATTGTCTTAAATGACAGTGCCGTCTAACATGTAAGGGGTAGATACGGCAATAGGATCTTGGTAGTAATTCAATGACGTGATCACGGAACGTGATCAATGACGTCACAAGGCGTAAGCGACAAATATTTTTCAATTTTTTAACATAAAAATAGAGTAATTACTGCGGGAAAATATTTTTATGTTAAAAAATTTAAAAATATTTTTTGTTTATTGCCTTGTGACGTCATTGATCACGTTCCGTACAGCGTGATGTTAGTAATTATGTTAAAAATTTCGAAAAATCTATTTTTTTTAAATTATTTCTTTAATAATGAATTCCAACCCCATAAACTACCGCTATACAAAACATCACATCATTTTATTGTTACAGTCCAAGACCCTATTTATTCATTTACCAAATTGTGTATTGAACCCGGGACATTAAATTAGTACCAAGGAGCCAACCACTGTGTTAGAAAGCTCTCCAAGATATAATTGACTACTATTTCTAATTCACTATTAACAAAAAGTTGTTTCTATCTCCCAGTATCGTATAATATTGTGATATCCTAGTATTTGATGTGCATTTCAAAACTCAACAGAATAATGTGGGCGTAAACTCTGATAAAATACCTAAAGGTCGCAGCTGCAAGGACAAACGTTACTTTCTATACAACTTATTTGGCTTAGGTACACTTTACACAACATGACCGTTTAGAAAAACAGAATTAGGTAATCTAGTTGGTGATGTTGTTTATCAAAATCTAGATATTTTTAGCAAAAGATATAATGGGCATGTTATACTAAAGCGTTAGCGACTAAATTGTATTCGATTTCGGGAGTTATGTGCGTTTTAAATATCACTTGCTTTTCTTTGAAGGAAAATATCGTAATGAAAACTGCATGTGTGCTTGGCCAGCGTAGAGGACTGTGGTTTAAACCCTTTCTCATTCGGAGAGGAGATCCGTGCACGGTAGTGCGTCGGCATTAGATGATGATAATGACTTGTACAACTTACATTGGTTACCAGTAACTAAAAACTAAAATATGTACATATTTATTTATAAAATAACTTTAAGTAAATACCTTTTCAATGTAGCTTTTTATAATTAAGGTCTTCTAAACCTTATAAATTAATTAATTAACCTTAATTAGGTCTTAAGGTAAACGTTCTTTATATTTACAACACAATAAAAAATAACTGAACTAAAGAACTTAAGTGGATAAACTAAGCAATCAGTTTTAAAACATTTAAATGTTAACAAAAGCTGTCACATAAAAACCGACGAGCGTTCGACACTAAAGCCAGAAACTGTATGAAACAAGCAATCCATTATCCAGATAAGAGTTTGTCGAACTTATTCTGATTCATGAACCAGCGATTTCGAAACAATAATAATTACACCTTTTGTTTTTATATTAAACTTTTTTATATGCTTTTATATTATTAATTTTGATTCAGTTTTGTTTTCCTTTTAAATAAAAAATTGAGTTCCAGAGTTTAATGGAAAATATAAGTTAATAAGCATCTACAATAAAATATAAATAGGTAAACTTTGTAGTTTTGGATGTAATGCAGATTTTGAAAATTCTCTTACTGCACTGATATATTAAAGCTATATTACCCCGAGTGATACTTGACCTAAAAATCTTGTGTTCACTTTGACATAAAACCAGAATAAGGACGTGATAAAACAATATGTCACGTTATCTACAAAATAAAACTGTGTCTGTTAAAAAATACCATCAACTGGCAAGCTATTAAAAAAAAATCAATGATTTTAAACATCTATAGCTCGAAGGTTATAAAGCGGACTGAAAGTCGTAAAGTCGACGACGAACGGTTCAAACCCTACCCGTCTTATTAAGAGAGAAAGACAAAACGATTTGGCAAAACTCTAGGAACTGTCTCACCATGGATGTGCGAAGACACATGTGGAATATGTGTATCCTTCATACATAAAAGAAGCTAGAACCTAGAGCCATAATATCATTTAAAAAACCGGCCAAGTACTCGCACACCGAAGGTGCCGTACTCGGGTAATTTCATGATTCCAGGTTAACGAGAAGTATCCTATAGGTTTTCTTGACAGACGCGATGGGCGGACGGACAGACAGACACACAGACAGATAGAAAGACAGACAACAAAGTGATCCTATAAAGATTCCGTTTTTCCTTTTGAGCTACGGAACCCTAAAAAGCTGAGATTGTGTCATTTATTTATTTATTTATTTATTTATTTAGTGTCATAAAACTAGTTAATAAAGACCTATTCATACCTGAATTTAGAGAAAAATTAAATCAACCATTGTTTTTACTGGATCTAACATATGTAACAGAACATAACGTGTACAAGATAATGCAGATAGACAGTAACTATTCCTCATTATTTGGACAGCTCATTGTAACACAAATACTAAAATCATTTCAATCAATCGTAATAGGCCGCGCGAATAGCTACTTAGCTACTGAGTTTATTCAATAAAGAACCTTATTACATTTTAATAAGGCTTATTACTAGTTATTTATTGTGTAACCGTGTTTTATTTAGCAAATCATACAATATTATTGATGATTATGTCAGATCATTGTTTTCATAATAAAGTTGCATGCACGCCGCGCCGTACAGAAAAAAATTTCATTCATTACGTTTCTCGCCGTGGGGCTATTCGAACGCATCGAACTAAAAGCTTAGCGCGACCTTTTTTTTTTTTTCGAGGGGGAAATCTTCATAAGATACCCACTCGGGTTATGTGGGATTTCTACCCGCTAAAACCCCCTCGGTGGCCCTCCTCAGCACATATTGAGAAGCTCCAGGAACTCTTACGAACGTGCGCGACCTAGCGACTTACAATATAAACTTACTTGACACTGGGTTTGGTTGACGGCTTCGGCGATGTTTCAGCAGTACAATGCGGACTCCTCGGTCTCACCGTGAGCGCGAATCACTTCTAACATCAACTTACTTGACACCTGGTTGACGGCTTCGGCGATGTTTCAGCAGTACAATGCGGACTCCTGGGTCTCCGTGAGCGCGAATCATGTCTAACATCAACTTACTTGACACCTGGTTGACGGCTTCGGCGATGTTTCAGCAGTACAATGCGGACTCCTCGGTCTCCGTGAGCGCGAATCATGTTTAACATCAACTTACTTGACACCTGGTTGACGGCTTCGGCGATGTTTCAGCAGTACAATGCGGACTCCTCGGTCTCCGTGAGCGCGAATCATGTCTAACATCAACTTACTTGACACCTGGTTGACGGCTTCGGCGATGTTTCAGCAGTACAATGCGGACTCCTCGGTCTCACCGTGAGCGCGAATCACTTTTAACATCAACTTACTTGACACCTGGTTGACGGCTTCGGCGATGTGGCAGCGGAACACATGGCAGCGGTACACTGCGGACTCTTTGGTCTCGCCGTGAGACCACGTGAAGGCGAAGCACGAGGCGACGGGCGAGCCAGCCGCGCCTCGCGCATAGAACGATATCCTGTTGACTGCATAGCGCGTCATTACACTGTTGGTGTCCGCTTGGTATAATCTATGGGCAAAGATTGTTTCAACTAATTAAACTTCTTTAACAATATCAGTTATCGAAGGTAAGAAGATTACGCAAATCAAATTCTTGAAGGAGCGCGCAAAACTTTTTGTAGAAAACTTCTGAGAGAGCGTTTATTTTCATATAAATGGCGGGCGGGATACTGTGGACTGGACTACTGGATAATGTGTATACAGACATTTGCAGCACCGAGGAACTACCAATGCGCAGCTACTACCTAGTTTTTCAGGAATTTGCAGTGGAAACACCGCCGCCGAAGGGAGTTGGTTGGACAGTTTGCATGTGCGTGGAAAAAAGATTGTGGAAAGGAAGAGTGATAAAAGTGAACTTAGAAAATAAACTATTTTTTTGATTCGCTTTAGGTGCCATTTTCAATGTTTTGGTTCTGATTTTTGTTGTTTTGATTACGAACATGACGTCCATTATCACATCAAAGATGACCGAATCGCATTTCTTTATTTGAAATTTCACTTCTTTCCCAGAAACACAACAGCAGATTGGGCAGAAACATGGGGCCAATTTTTCGTGTGGTGTGATGTATTAAAACAAAGAAAAAATCAACTTACACAACAAGCCCTTGAGAGCACACTGGGATGGATATGGACACGGCAATACCGTCTCTGTTCTCGGGCATCGAGCTCAGTTCCTTCATGATGCGTTGTATGTCCGTCTCCGACTTGGGGTCCGCGATATTCTGAGCGCCCAGATAACTGACGCCGCAGAACACTGTGCATTCCTGGTCCACATCTGATACTGGAAACAAATTATGCGAGTATTACCATCTGCACCCAATGTGTCTGCGGCTAACTTTTCTGACAACTGGATAATGTTAGTAGTGTTATACGTCTAGTAGATACACTTTACTTTTCTTTGGCTGACTTAAAAGATAAACAAAAACACAGAAACCTCGCACAAACGGGCATTTGTCCGGCGCTGTAGACCTTTTGGAGTTAGGTCATGATTTCATTGTCAGTTTGCGATAACTAGGTCCTTTGGACCGCGTAAAGTGCGCCTGCGCATTTCAGCGAGGAGCTGCTTTTTTTTTTTTTAATGTCTTTATTATCAAATATATACACAGCTTATGTCCCGTGTAACACACACAGGATAAACACAAAATAATAAATCTAATACAGTTTGGCAGGCTATACACGCCCCTTTCAAACTTACCAATATCATAGTTAACACTCCATTCACATCATAAATACATCACAATAGGTTAAAATACTAAATATGCAAACCTTAGTACACGGTTAACACTTCTACACATATCTTATTACATTTAAAGCTCTAAATTCTAAATTATCATAAATACAAAACATAGTTAACTTTACTAATCACTAACTCACCTTTTAAACCAGTAACGGAAAAATAGATTGTACATGAAGTTGATTATTATTTATTTATAAACAGTAATATGCTCAATGTGGAATGAGCTATGCAACAATAAGTTAGTTATCTTAAAAAATAAGAATTAGGGCGATTGCGCACTGCATCCGATCCGAATCCGTGAAAACACGTTCTGAGCTAATAGAACTATTTGTATGATAGCTTACGTACTAGCTTCCGTCATCCCAGTTCTCTCCGTTATCCGTGAGATTATCTCGGATTCCAATCAGACATAATGACGTAGATATATCAAAGATGTTCACTGAATAGCTTGGATTTGGATCAGAGATCGGATAAGAGCATGAGCAAGGATATAGATCAGGGATCGGATTAGTGCGTAAGCAATATCCTAGTTTGGTCCGAGTTTTTTATATTCGTAATTTCACACACTCGGATCGGATGAGTGCGTAACCGCTCTAAATAATTGTGTCACCTTCATCATCACTTTCAATAGGCTTCATGTGGTCGTGCTTCTCCGTGGGAGACGGCGTGGAGGTGTCCGCGCTCGCAGACCCTTCTATCATCTCGTAGAACTTAGACCCGCCGACATGCCGGCACGAATCCTGCGCAAGTGTTATTAAAAAGTTACTTTTAAGGTGCGGCATGTTGTTTTACTGTTTTATTATTAGACTACTAAACCCTTGAGCCATAACAGCCATGTTTCGAATGGTTCTGTAAACACGAACACGTAGGTACTACTAGCTATATGTATTAGGGTTTCATATCCGAGGGGTGGAAACGGGAGCCTATTACTAAGCCTCCGCTGTCCGTCCGTCTGTCTGTCAGCGGGCTTTATCTCATGAACCGTAATAAGTAGAGAGTTGAAATTTTCACAGAATGTGTATTTCTATTACTGCTATTACAACAAAAACCTAATGAAAATTTCAAAATGGCCGCCATGAAAATTAAAAAAAATAAGAGGTACATAATGTTGTACGATGATACGGAACTCTTCGCGTGCGAGCCTGACGCACACTCACCGGTTTTTTACATAATATAGTAACATTGGCCTAACCATATCGGGACCCAATCCGGCCCAATACTGAGCACGGCTCTCCTCTCAGAAGAAAGGCTGAGACGATACGATAGTCCATCACTCTTGACTCTCAAATTGGCAGACTTCACTCACACACCTTTGAGAACATTATGGAGAACTCTTAGGCATGCAGGTTTCATCACGATGTTTTCCTCCACCGTCTAATCAAGCGATATGTACCTATTGAATTAAGACTAAGCACTAAGCAGTATAAATTAATCCAACGCTTCTTGATACAAAAACAATGTATATAATAAATAACTCAACAGGCTGGCTATTGTTATGTATGAGGATAAAATATTATTTATGCCTTGCAATAAAATTGTGGCTAATTCTGTTGTACACAATCTTTAATCTATACTAAATTAACAAGTCTAAGGGCCTGTTTCACATCCGCCAAATAAACTTTATCTAACGAATAAAGTCTTATGACAGCAAAAATGACAAATTTATTCGTTAGATAAAGTGTATCTGGGGGTTGGTTGTGAAAAAGCTCCTAAATCTGGTGATATCCTTTTCCGCATGGATCATTATGAAAGGGATGGCAATAAAAGACTTGTTATTTTGTAAGTTTAAATATTGCGTACAACAGAATTAGCCACAATGTCTTTGTTTTTTAGTTATGCTTATGACAAATATCGGTATAAGAAGCCGACACCCACGCAGATTTCGATTCTATAGCTTCTTTATGCCCGAAATAAGGCGTTGGCGTATACAGTAAATGAACAAACCCATCTTTGTATTTTGTAATGAAAAACATCACTATAGTACGTTCTTAATATCCAGGAATTTTGATTCTATGGAGTCTTTATATTACCCAAAATAAAGCAAGCGGTTTTCGCTACAAAGTAATAAGTCAAATACTTATGTGTTGTTTCATAGATATACTGAATGTTGAGACTGCCTCCTGTTTGAGTGGTCGTGCGTACGTGCGTTTTATAAAATACTAGCCGATGCCCGCGACTTCGCCCGCGTGGATTTAGGTTTTTTGAAATCCCGTGGGAACTCTTTAATTTTCCGGATAAAAAGTAGCCTATGTGCTAATCCAGGATATTATCTATCTCCATCCTAAATTTCAGCCAAATCCGTCCAGTAGTTTTTGCGTGAAGGAGTAACAAACACACACACACACACACACACACACACACACACACACACACACACACACACACACACACACACACAAACTTTCGCCTTTATAATATTAAGTGTGATCACTTAGCGTTTAAGCTATCGTGTGTGATTTCCATTATAAATATAGACGCTCGCGGCTGTACTCACGTGGTGAGTCTCAACTGAGACGCGTTGCGAGCCGAGTCCCTGTGAAAATGGACCCTGGATGAGTTCGAAACTAGTAGGGCTTACATTGACTAACCACGCGAGTACAGCCGATTCTACTCGTATATCCTACTATATATATTGAACCCGAGACCATCGCACTGATCCAGGAGCCGTGGGTCAGGGGTAAAACCATATGCGGTTTCGGAAGCTGCAATGGTAAGATTTTTTCACATTGCAATGACGAAGCACCAAGAACATGCATTTACATTCCGCGCTGCATTACAGCGTCACTACTAACACAACACTGTTCCAGAGATCTGACAGCAGTCATAATAAAAAATGGAATACAACAGGGCGTGGGACTACCACCAAGACCAGTGGTCCTAGTCTCACTCTACATGCCCATAGAAGACCGAATACCAACAAAAGAACTGGTGGACCTCACAACACATTGTGAGGACAACGACATAGATTTAATTATCTCTGTCGATAGCAACGCACATCACATCCTGTGGGGATGCACAGCCAACAACAAAAGAGGTGAGAATCTCATGGACTTTCTACTAACAACCAACCTAACAATTACTAACAAGGGCACTGAACCGACTTTCGTGTCGAGTAGGTACCAAACCATAATCGATCTAACCTTAGCGTCAACCAGAGCTGCAGACCAAGTAAAGAACTGGCATGTCAGCGACGAGCCCTCGCTCTCCGACCACAGGCGGATATGCTATGAGCTAGATCTGATGATAACCCAACACGCACCAAGGAGAAATCCAAGGAAAACCAACAGACTAAAATACAAAACCTTGCTAACGCATCAGATAGGTACAAACAAACCTAACGACATCGATGATATCGGCAACATCGAACAAAACGTAAACAAACTAACGGAGTGCATCAAGACAAGTTATGAACAAGCTTGTCCTCTGAAGAAAATCAACACAAATCGACAGTCAAAAAACAGCTGGTGGGGCCCAGATCTGGAAAGAATGAGGAAAAACCTCAGACAACTTTTCAACAGAGCAAAAAACACCAGACAAGAACAAGATTGGGACAACTACAAGGAAGCCCAATACAAATACAACAAACGCGTCAGAGAAAAAGACAAAACCTCGTGGCAAAAGTTTTGTACAAGCATAGAGTCGAACGATACCGCAGCCCGTATACGTAAGATTCTCGCAGACGACAACACCCGCACACTCGGCTCGCTGAGGAAAGCTGACGGAACGTACACTAAGGATGACAAAGAAATAAGCGAAACGCTCATTGAAACGCACTTCCCTGGCTGTAGAATAGTAGACTCAGCAGACTGGGAACACAACCTAGGAAACCATCCCACAGATGAGGATTGGGATCTTGCTAACAACACAGTCACACGAGATAGAATCAGCTGGGCTATCGACACCTTTCACCCTTTTAAATCAGGGGGGACCGACAACATTTTCCCTGCACTTTTACAATGGGGAAAACTTCAACTGACACCATGGCTGGAAATAATATATAAGGCCTGTATAGCATATAAATATATCCCAACAGCCTGGAGAGAAGTAAAGGTGGTCTTTCTACCAAAACCTGGAAAGAGTGACTACACTCTACCAAAGTCCTTCAGGCCTATCAGCCTTACATCATTTTTACTGAAAACACTCGAGAGACTAGTTGATCGGTATCTCAGGGATGGAACCTTAAGACATGTACCCCTACACTCACACCAACATGCTTACAGCACTGGCAAATCAACGGAAACCGCTTTGCATTCTGTTGTTGGCAAAATTGAACATGACCTAGAAAACAAACTATCAACACTGGGTGTCTTCATCGATATCGAAGGAGCTTTCGACAAGACAACCTTTGATAGCATAGACAGGGCCTTGGGACGATACGGGGCGCCAAGAACTATACGCAGCTGGATAAGAGCTTTATTAGAACTAAGAATCATACAACTAGATATCAACGGAGTCACAAAAGGCATAGTAGCGAGAGGCTGCCCTCAAGGAGGTGTTCTATCACCAATCTTGTGGAACCTTGTAGTTGACGACTTGATAAACAAACTAAACACAAGCGGATTTTACACCATTGGTTATGCTGATGATCTCACCATCTTAATCAGTGGCAAACTAGAGAACACACTATATGAAGTCATGCAACGGGCATTGCGCTTAATCGAAAGATGGTGCAATGAAAATGAACTTACCGTAAATCCAAAGAAAACAGAGATGATTCTGTTTACTAACAAAAGGAAAATAGAGCTAAACAAACCACCAACTCTGTTCAACACAAGCCTCAAACTGTCCACTGAGGTCAAGTACCTTGGTGTGACTCTGGACAGCAAGCTCAGCTGGAAAAGGCATACAGAAGATAAAATTAATAAATCGCTTACGATACTAAACCAATGTAAACGCATGCTGGGGAAAAAATGGGGGCTTAAACCAAAGATAATAAAGTGGTTATACCTAGCGGTAGTAAGAAGCTCATTAACATACGCCGCTTTGATATGGTGGCCGAGAACTCTTCTTACGACCGCCCAGCAAGAACTACAGAAATTTCAACGACAAGCATGCCTCGCCATTACAGGCTGCATGAGTACCACACCAACAACAGCACTTGAAATCATACTGGGGATCCCGCCCCTACACTTACAAATCAAAGAAGAAGCAACGCTCGCAGCCTTGAGACTGAAAACCTCAGGTCTATGGAAAGAACAGAACACAAGGCACACTAAAATTCTAGTGCAAAGCATAACCAAAGAACCACGCCTGGAGTGGAAATGCGACAGAACCAGGAAACAACACATACTGGACAAACAATACAAAATATATCCAGAGATAAACATAGATCCGAAGGCAACACGAGATGCAATAGAAGTGTACACCGATGGATCCAAAACAAAAACCGGCACAGGAGCAGGGGCCTACTGCCAAGAACTAAACATGAAAATAAGTCACGCACTCGGTAAGGACAACTCTGTCTTCCAAGCAGAGTGTGTAGGCATTACAACCGCAGCCATAGCAATGGCAAATCGACAGGTAAAAAACTTTAAGATTAACATTAACTCAGATAGCCAAGCTGTTCTCAAAGCTTTGGCTAAATTCTCGACAACCTCCGAACTCATACAAGACTGCCATAAGGCTCTGGAAACACTCGCCATGTCGAATGACATCACCCTACGGTGGGTCAAAGGACATGATGGGGACCAGGGAAACGAGGCAGCGGACGCATTAGCACGCAAGGCTACGACGCTGAAGGTGACAGGGCCACAGCCCATTGTACCCATACCCTTCAGTGAGTATAAAACTTGGTTGCATGAACTAACACTTAAAGAGCATTCCCGATTATGGGCAAGCGCAACTGACTGCAGGCAAGCCAAAGAGGCTTTCCCTAATATAGATCAACGACAAACTAACAAACTACTCCGCCTGGACAAAGGTAAACTTAGGAAGGTGGTGGGACTCATAACAGGGCACAGCCCACTAAACAAACACCTTTTCGTTATAGGTGTTACCGACAGTCCTCTGTGCAGGGCCTGCATGGAGGTCGATGAAACGCCGACGCACGTGCTCCTGGAGTGCATGGTCGTGGCAGAACAACGAGAACGCCATTTGGGTTCCCCAACCTCACTCCATGAAGTCCTCGGCAACCTGGGCGGTCTACTTGGCTTCTGGAGCGAGCTTGGATGGCTGGAGTGAAGACTTCGGCGGGGAGGGGCAACACACGCACAACAGACGGAAACGTTTAAGTGCGGAAACCAGCCCAGAGAGAAGAAGAAGAAGAAGAAGATATCCTACTAATGTGATAAATATGAAAGTGTGGATGTTTGTTACTCAATCACGCAAAAACTACTGGACGGATTTGGCTGAAATTTGGAATGGAAATAGATTATACCCTGGATTAACACATAGGCTACTTTTTATCCTGGAAAATCATAGAATTCCCGCGGGGTTTTGAAAAACGTAAATCCACGCGGACGAAGTCGCGGGTATCGGCTAGTTTAAAATATCCCTTACTTTTAAGATGAAGAAAAACATCGTGAGGAAACCTGCAGGGCCTGAGAATCCTCCGTAATTTTCTCAAAAAGGTGTGTGAAGTCTGCCAATCATAATTTGGCCAGCGTGGTGGACTAGTATGGCCTAAACCGCTCTCATTCTGTGAGTAGATACATGCCACAGGTACGGATCACACTCACATGGTAGTGAGTGTGATCCGGCGATGGGCCATAATTATAGTGATGATCATTAAAAAACTACTAATGATAGTTTTATTATAAGTCAATAAATTGGAAGTGGAAACAAGTGACATGAATTATGAAATATGTGATTCACTGCTTGATTTAAACATTTTAAATTGTTTGAATTATTTTATCATTATTTTAAATTAAATTCACAGAAATTCCATTTTAGACAAATAAATATATAATAAGGTAGTTCAGAGAAAGCGACCAATTAGGGAGAAAGTAGAGACGTTTTGAATGATGCTCAAAATTCAAATATATAATTTCTGTGTATTTTGAATACAAATTCAGGATTTCATAGTTGGTCTCTTTCTTTACGATTTAATTAATACCTTGTACACCGCATGCGAAGTTCTTCCAAAAGTCATTATATTACACTTTCATAAATACACTTTGCCAAACAACAAGCACCAAAAAACAAATTGTTTAAAATTATAATTCTAAAAATTAATTAAGTTCTATGTCAGCGTTCAATGCCCGTCGTTTGAATACTAAACAGTGCAAGATCTGATTCACACAACCTACTGACGCCCAAGTTATCATATGCTCGGTTAATGGTTAGGTATTTCAAGTTTACGTCATAATTATATTTTACTTGATAATATCTAATTAAAGGGCAAAAGCTGTTTGTAAAGTTTTGTGCCATTGTTGCCATGGTAACTATTGGTGGGCCAATATTAATGAAACTGTTTAAGGTAATTGCTATTTGACAAATCGCAAAAATGCTGTACTTTGAAGTAAATTGTTTATTTTTCTAAAGCATTAACATCTATTAAATACATGCAATTAAAAACTTCAGTTTGTGAAGATTATAAGGGCCTTTTTTAATTTAGTATAAATTATCCCAATAATAAAAAAAAACAAGTTGAAAACATTGCTGTTCGCAACTTGTTCTGTAAAAGTTTTCTTTAACATCTTGATACTTTGAAGCCAACCTCCAGAAAATGATATGTTTAGGTTTAGCAATCAATTTGAACTGTTAGTTTTATACTAAATGTTTTTCATTTCTTAAATAATCTAAAACTAACCAAAAAACTTCCTGTGCTATTTATTTTCTTGCAGGCGCTCTATGGAATTCAGTGTCCACTGGACTGTCATGGCGGAAGGACTGTGCGCGTCATTTCGTCGCAAAATATTATTTAAAATGAATTTAAGCTTATTATTTTTGAATGAAAGTTGTGTTTATAATCGTTGAAAAATAAAATAGGGATTTTTTCATTTCTAAATGAAGCCTGCTTATATACTAAAATTTATTCGAAAGTTACGGTTTTACCAGGTAAATACTCGGAGGTTGTCATAGATTATGATGACAGATAGTAAGTGTTCTAAATAGGTATTATACCTATGTTTTTTAGGAGATAGCGCGCCTCGTTTCGGGCGCCGTGTTCCGAAATGGATTTCGTAGTAGTGCAAGTTTGGTGCAAGCCCCACATGACGGAGGGGTATGCGTCAGGCATTTCCTGTGTACAAAAAAAGACCTATATTTCGGATCCATTTTTCATCACTGACATCATGCACTATTCAAAGACTGGTCTTCAAGCATTGAGGAATTTTGGACGAGAGACATCTCGAAGGTTCCCGAAGGCTGCCTAACTGAGTTAGATTTGTCGGCTAGCTAGCTTTTTTTGAAATTGGACCTACTTAGCTGGATTGTGTGTTAGAGATTTCTTATGAGATATTATATGTACATAATATAACCATCATAAGGAAGCTCAGATTCATGCTGCGGGCAATGGGGAGAGCCTAAAGGTTGGAACGCCATTTCGGCGGCCGTGTTTCCTGCCATATATACCATAGATACCTGCAAGCCAAGAGTGAATAGGCATCTTCCAGGTAAGCGTGCTCCAACTTGGACCTCATCATTGCTTTCTTTAAAGCATGATTGTCGTCAAGCGCAAGCGCAAAGATTCAGGCGGCGCAAACCCGTAGCATGTGGAAGACCCTATTAAAGACCTATGTTCACTGTGGACGTCTGTCGGTTGATGTTGATGATTATGTCTTTAGTGCAAGTAGTTCAGTAGTTTCAGAGTTTATCGATAACAAACAAACAAACCTTTCCTCTTCATAATATATGTACTTAGTAGCGCAAACTTGGAAAAAATCTCGTGGAAACTCTTTGATTTTCCGAGATAAATGTAATTTTACCTGGCAGCCCTAATCAATTTTATCACTGATAATAATAACTAATTCATAACCGTTAAAACTAAGAGTCAAAATCTCGTTTTTCTAGTCGAGTTCCGTAGGCTCTTTGAACCCACCGCATTATTATCCCAAGAAAACCTACCATTAGATGTAGGAATAATGGAAAGAGGTCACAACCCTCAGCAATAAAGAATACGATGCGGAGAGAGATGTCACTCTCAAGGTCTTTAAATGTATCCATGCAAAAAACCACGTCGACTGGTTGCTCCGTTGCAGCGTGATTGAATATTAAACCAACAAACACACTTTCGCATTTGAAATATGGCCAGTGATTATAAGAAACAGTTTAAATCTCTCTCTGAGAGACGTTAGGCAAAGTGAACACGAATTATGACACTTCTGTGTTCTTATACAAGCTTAGGTCTCTCAATTTTGTCAATTAATGTCAAATTTCTTTCTAAGATCAAAACCTAGTAAGTGGTTTAAATTCAAGAGAAGTTTAGGCCGTAGTCTTCAACAAGAAACTCGGCGGTTGCTCTTTTCAAAGATTTGATGTACAATATTAAATTGCTTAAAACGCACATAACTGAAAAGTTAGTAGTGCGTGATTCCAGGATCGAACCCCCGACTTTCGATTAGGAGGCGGACGTTCTAACCACTAGGCTATGACAGTTTTTAAATTAAAGGGGTTTAAATATTTTAGTGTGAAGACTGGCCTACACATTTATTCATTAGATGTGCATCACTTTCTTTTATAGGGTTCCGTACCTCAAAATGAAAAACGGAGCTCTTAAAGGATCACTTTGTTGTCTGTCCATTTGTCCGTCCGTCCGTCAAGAAAACCTATACAGTACTTCCCGTTGATCTAGAATCACGAAATTTGTTCTCGGATTTATTCCTTTACTTGGGCTATGAGAGTTGAGACCTATCTACCTGCCCATAATTCTAGGTTAACGGGAAATACCCTATCGGTTTTCTTGACAGACACGACAGACGGACAGACGGACAGAAAGACAGACAACAAAGTGATCCTATAAGGGTCCCGTGTTTCCTTTTGAGATATGGAACCCTAAAAACATTATGTAAGTATGCAAAGTATTTCCCTTGCAAGCCATATTTAACAGTTGACATGTAGAGGTCATTGACTTTTCCTATCTTACTTTTAAGTTTTAATGCATCATTAAGTATTTACTGTTTTGACATGGTATTTAGATAATGGGTGATATTTATTTTATTTAATCTAATTCCTTTGAAAAACTTAGTAAGGCGCATTAATCTATAAAAAACCTAGCCAGTTCATAGACTTACCATGTTTTAAAATGGTCAAAGCGACTTACTAGCTTTTAATTTTACTTTAATGTGGGTGTCCTTACAATACAACGGGACATACTATGAAAGTTAGGCTTATGACATAAAACGATTTTCGGAAAAATGACATTTACTTTGTTTTGATATGGGGCGGTCGATATAATTAGGTACTAGGGTAAAGGCTCAAGTAAATGAACAGATTGGACGTTTTTACATGTATTAAGAGCTGGAATAAAAAACCGGCTGATATACCTTTTTTAAATATTTTCTTACAAATTCTTACACTTTTTTCAATTTCAATTTCAAAACCGTGTTCCGTTCAAACCGTTCAAAAGTGTGTGTGCGTGCGTCCATGTGTGTGTGTGAGTGTGTGTGAGTATATACTTGTCTGTATGTTTGTACGAGTGTTTGTTAGTGTGGTATTGCGTTGTATAACCACATGAGTAGCGAACAGAGTCAAAGCTTCATACAAGCGCGCTACGATAGGTACACTACTACAAGCTTGAGGCGCGTGTGTGCGTGAGCACAGGCGCTACGTCGCGTACGGAGAGAAATCGGTTTATACCGGCTCGGCCTGTGCTCAAGCTCAGGGGCTGCAGTACACGTCGCGCGTCGTGTTTTCATTTAATTTAATGTTAATGATAATAATTTAAATAGTGTTTAAAATCTATTTTCTTGAACTGTCATAGATTTTGTTCAAAATCTATATTTGAGGATCCCTAGGATCACAAAACAGGATATTGTTACCAAATTTAAAAAAATCGACGCCATTTTGAAATTCTTTGTTAATTGACCGATTTCGTTCAAAATCGATATTTAGAGCTCCCTGGGATCACGAAATAAGAAACTGTTACCAAAATTTAAAAAAGTCGACGCCATTTTGAAATTCTTTGTAAATTGACCGATTTCGTTCAAAATCGATATTTAGAGCTCCCTGGGATCACGAAATAAGAAACTGTTACCAAAATTTAAAAAAGTCAACGCCATTTTGAAATTCTTTGTTAATGGACCGATTTCGTTCAAAATCGATATTTAGAGCTCCCTGGGATCACAAAATAAGAAACTGTTACCAAAATTTAAAAAAGTCGACGCCATTTTGAAATTCTTTGTTAATTGACCGATTTCGTTCAAAATCGATATTTAGAGCTCCCTGCGATCACAAAATAAGAAACTGTTACCAAAATTTAAAAAAGTCGACGCCATTTTGAAATTCTTTGTTAATTGACCGATTTCGTTCAAAATCGATATTTAGAGCTCCCTGCGATCACAAAATAAGAAACTGTTACCAAAATTTAAAAAAGTCGACGCCATTTTGAAATTCTTTGTTAATTGACCGATTTCGTTCAAAATCGATATTTAGAGCTCCCTGGGATCACAAAATAAGAAACTGTTACCAAAATTTAAAAAAGTTGACGCCATTTTGAAATTCTTTGTTAATTGACCGATTTTGTTCAAAATCGATATTTAGAGCTCCCTGGGATCACAAAATAGGAACCTGTAACCAAAATTTAAAAAAGTTGGCACCATTTATAATTCTTTCTAAATTGACTGATTTCGTTCAAAATCGATATTTAGATCTATCGATCGATATTTAAAGATCGATATTTAAACTAGGCAATCACAACAAAAACAAACTTTACCATCTTGTTGAACAAATAACTATTGTTAATTAAATTGTACCAGCCCTACCAAAATAGTTATAAATTTTGCTCGCTTCTTAGAAGCTTTGCCTCTGTTTGCTACTCTATGGTATAACACCATGTTAGTAAATCTTAGTATATTTTTAACCGACTTTAAAAAAAGGAAGAGGTTCTGAATTCGTTGGTATCTTTTTTTTTATGTATGTTCCCCGATTACTCAAAGACGCCTGGACCGATTTGGATTTTTTTTTTGTTTGATAGGGTATACTTTGCAAGTGGTCCCATATAAATTTGGTAAAGATCTGATGAATATCTTTGAAGATGGAGAACAGAACTCCTCAATGGATAAGAGCAAATTCAATTTTTTTTTAATGTATGTTCACCGATTGCTCAAAGACGCCTGGACCGATTTGGAATTTTTTTTTTTTTTTGAAAAGCTAGGTATACTTTGCAGGTGGTCCCATATAAATTTGATGAAGTTCTGATGAATATCTTCTGAGATGGAGAACAGAACTCCTCAATGGATAAGAGCAAATTGCTCGCGATCAGTGTAATTGCTTAGTAAACAGTAGGGTTTTAGCTGGGCATGGCATAATACAGTGGGGCCACTAAAAATTTTGAAATAAAAAATTTTCAAAATAAAAATAAAACCGACTTCAAAAACCACAATAACTTAAATTATTTTTTACTTTTTAGTGTTTGTGATTTTGAAGTCGGTTTTATTTTTCTTTTGAATTTTTTTTATATTTATTCTGGTATTCTTCTTTCTTGTATATGGATCCCTCTTGGGTATCCCCATTTCTCTCTGTCTTTGGTACTATCAAGCTAATTTTCTCTCGCGATTTGCACAATAGCATTAGACCAACGCGTCTTCGGTCTACCTACCTGTCCTTCTTTCATCTGTAAAAATCGATACAATATGACCATTTGCATTTCAGTTTTAGGGCATGTCTCAAGGTGTCTGTAGGCTTTGTCTTTTTTCTTATGTCTTCAATTCTCACTTTGAATATTTTTTGCTTAATTTATGCACCTTGCCATCGCCCTTTAGCAAGTCACTATTTCTTTTTATATTCTTTGTCTGGACCCATGTTTGGCTGGCATAGGTAAGGCATGGCAGGATGCATGTATCTATAACGGATCTTTTAAGATGTACTGGGTAAGCTCCTTTCATTCTTTCCTTTTGTGCCCAGTAAAACAAGCATAATCGGGCTACTTTGAGAACCCATTAGCAGCTAACAGCAAGGCCTGGACTCCAATTTTTATATGTGGAAGCTGTATTTCCTCGTTGCGTTTATGAGCAAATAAGAATAGTTAACTACTTTTACTAAAAAAAAAAATTATAATTTGGCGCAAACCATCTAAACACCATGATGATTATTATTTCTGCGTTGTGAATATTACCAGAAGAAACAGCAAAAAAAATTGTTCCAAGCGGCTCTATTGTAACTTGCAGTCTGCAATTTGAACGATTCTGACTTCTGGTGATAAATCTGTACCTCAGCCCCAACCCAGTACCTCTAATCTACCATTCTACTCTTAACACATTCAGTAGCTGATGTTGCACTTCCAGCGACTTGGATGCAACAAGGGCGTTAAGTTTCATTTTCTCTGTAGTCATTTGGACTGTTTTCCAGAAAATTTAGGTGACTTTCAAACTAAGATAACTATACCAAAGGGGATAATATCATATGAAAGGGCTCTATTATACATTCTAAAACAGGTTTTATTTATTATTATTATGTAAAAGAGTTTTTGATTTATCGCGCAAAATGTAGAAAAAAATATACAATAAGTCAAAAACTGAAAATCTGACATTTTTTTTAAAATTCCAAGCCGAAAATATACTTAAGAATTTATTAATAGGAATCGAGAGTTTATGCACTAGATAGAGTTCGTTCATTCACTGAAATTCCCAGTTCATTTACTGGCAATTTATCCTTTTGTTAAATAAAATAATTTATAATAATTAATACCACGCATTTTTTTGCGTTTTTGATATTTAAATAATTTAAGAGTGTATACCTACTGTGTATAGACACAGATAAAAAAAAATATAAAAATTATATATAGAACGATTCTCATAAATCTTAATTTTAGGTCAAAGTCAGGGTAGTCCTTATTCGTTCATTTACTGGATCTTTTACCCTCCTACGTCAAAATACTAAAAGTCCGCGTAAATTTCGCAGATTGAAATGTCTGCTTGATTAATTGTCAATAGAGGGTCATGACATGTCAAAATTGCTAGTTTGAAGGGGAAATCGTCAATGTCATTCGCATAGGTTTTCCTCTTAACTATAGTTACTCTGCTTACTCCAAATATAAGAAATTAGCTGTTGCATGCGACTTTGTTCGCGTGGATTAAGGTTTTTAAATATTCCGTGGGAACTCTAAGATTTTCTGGGATAAAAAGTAGCCTATGCCTTACCAGGTTCAACAATAAGCATTCAAAAAAACACGTCGATCCGTTGGCTCCATGATTGAAAGACAAACCAATAAGAAACACACTTTCGCATTCATAAATTATAATGTAGGTAGTGATAACAATTATTGAATTAAATTAAAGGTTTTAGGAAATTAAGTTAAATAATATGCCTAAGAGAAATCTCACCTTCAGGATCGTACTCATTGTTCACACTGATTGATCAAACATTCCGAATTCCAAACCTACTTTGAGTATCATTAACAGGTTAAACATCAAATCAAAAATTCAAGTCTAAAATTAAACGGCCATGTACCATGCAATATAAGTACAATGTTTTAACTAGGAAAACGGAAAATATAAATAGAGGAAAATTATAATTACTGTACAAAAATTAAACCATTAGTTGCAACCAAGGAAAACACTTATGATAAAGACTAATTTTTTTGGTTGTCAGGACATACTCGACGCAGTATTGTTTAATTAAGGTCAACTAATCAGAAATCACACACTAAAACAGAGATAATTCAAACTCCTTCCATCCTTCATTGATACCGAAGAAATCAAAATATAAGTAACAATTTGAGGCAAAGGTGAGCGAACAGTCAAGGCGGTCTGGTAACAAGCTCAACGCGCGCACAATGGACGGAATCAAAACAACTCGACAATTAACGTCCACGAGCTCCGATTGGGTATGCGATAAAATTTAAGTCGGTATGCACGTTAGTTTAGTACACTTCGACACCTAAAGAATGACGCTCACAGACGAAGTGAAGTGGCACCGAGGCGTAATAGTAGATTATACATGGGGATAATGTAATGTCGTACGTCACGGGAACCTGGATAAATCCCAAGCGTAACGAGGGATTTTAGGGTAATTCCCGAGCGCAGCGAGGGTAATTCCCGAGCGTAGCGAGGGTGTTGCATCTAGAATCCTGAGTGAAGCGCTCTTCGCGACAGCGCGCTCGGTCTGCGCTGGTCCTTGAAACTACAGCGCGTAAGAGGTGTTTTGTTCAGAGACTCTTGACTGTTTCTTTCCGAGACTCTAGGCTCTAGTGTAACTTTCAAGTTCTGTATGTGTGAGTAAATCTATTACGTCATTAAGGATGGGACATTACGTCGTCAATAAAACGTCTCCATATAACTTTGATTTACGCACATTTAACGTTAACTTGAGAGGTTCAGGGTTCGGGAGTTTCAAAATCATCGGAAATCTTTTACGGAGTAGTAGTTAAAGTATTTAAGGTAAGGTTAAGGCAAATAGGACTTTAGAAAATCGAAAACTACGCTCGACTTAATTTACTTCTACTGATTGAACACTCAATTTAAATATCACTATTGTGCACAAATTAGTAGACCCACATTACGCAACTTTTAACTGTACCAGTAGAGATAGGAATGAAATATTTAATGATTGGAAAATTACTACCTACTGCACTACTTCACTGTACCGATAGGAATATTTTGATAATATTTACGGGAATGCTGCAGAAAGTATTTTACAGCTGAGTACTCGGAAATGCTCGTTCTATTCAAACTTTTTAATGAGATGCACTTTTAAACTTCGCATAGAATGGTATTTGCTATAGGCATGCTTTGTACAAAATGAGCCAGTGTTGTTCAGACAACATTTGCGAATACAATGACGACCCAGAACGGGAATAATACCCCTAAATGTCACGAGAACTAGGCCGAAACGATGAAATTGGTTTGTGGAAATGCCACAGAAATAGGACGGACTAAAGCAAATTAATGTTGTTGTACTTATGGTGTCAGCTGTAGGTATATATTTTGTCTTTTGAACCTATAAGCGGTGATGAGACTTGAGAGTTCTCCATAATGTTCTCAAAGCAAGCGCGGATCCACCGTCGTGGGCACGATGGGCATGCCCACAACCCTAATAGACTTGTGACGTCACGCTTTCACGTTCAGCGGCGTCTAAATTAATTTGATATCCTATAAATTCCTTTTAGTAGTTAAGAGTCAAACGTGGCCTGTGATGTGCAAACAAACACACATTTACTTTCCTTTGACAGGTTTATTAATTTACATTAATTAATTACATGTGGAACTGTAAAAAATCTTGGTAAGTAATATGTTTTGTAAAAATCTCCTTTGTAGGAAATCATTAAATCGATCATGAGCGAGTTCATATTCCGACTCGCACTTGGCCGATTTTCGGGTGACTGTGACCACAGCCTTTTTGACGGCTAGATCCGGGCCTGTCTCAAAGATGTGTAAATATAATTCAATGTGGCGGAATTAAAATACTTGCTAACCTATTTAAGCTTTGGGCTGTGAAGAAACTGGAAGACCACACCAAACAATCAAGTATTCAGAATTACAATAGTGCGTGACACTCAACAAACTAAATATGTACCTAGTAGTTATTGCACAATTTAATGTTCAATATTTTATTGACGTCGACGCGGCGAACTGGTTGAAAATATCGCGGTTTAATTTGCCCTAACAATATTTTATGTGCAATAAAATTAATTTTATCGGTTCACATATTATACGCAGGTACCTGACTACGTACTAGTTGTTAACACATACATTTTTACACCTGTAATACAGTTTTAACGAGCTCAGTAAATTGCTTCAGAACAATTTCTACCGGTTTTTCCGGTGAAGAAGCAATTTTTATTGTAGTCTTATAAGTGAGATTTCGGGGTTCAATGCCAGGCAGGGGCAGTTTGAGAATTTATAATTTCTAAATTGGCTTCAGCTAGGATTATAGTTACTACCATATCGGCAAAGCTGTGCCGCTAAGCGATTAACAGGGCTCTCTCCGTCACTCGTTTCCACTCGTTTCATACAATCGTAGTTCCAATTTCATTTGAATATTAAGCAACCAAAGTCCATGAAATTTTGCAGACATATTCTAGAAACTAATATCTGTGTCTCTTAAGCGTTCCGGTATAACACCGCGTAGAAACCGATCTGGGGTATGGGTTTAATGAAACTACCATACTCCTTCCAAGTTAGCCATCCACGCTAGATCACAGTCAAGAACTTGTATCAGAATAAATAAATAAATATATAGTATAGTATAAACAAGTGTAAATTAAAAATTTATAACACCCCCAACCAGTGAAGGTTACAGTAACTAGAAAGAGCTGATAACTTTCAAACGGCTGAACCGATTTTCTTGGATTATAGCTAAGAACTATCTCGATCAAGCCACCTTTCAAACAAAAAAAAACTAAATTAAAATCGGTTCATTAGTTTAGGAGCTACGATGCCACAGACAGATACACAGATACACACGTCAAACTTATAACACCCCTCTTTTTGGGTCGGGGGTTAAAAAAACTGAAGCGATAATCGTAAATCCTTTACATAATAATTTAAATATAACATTTATAATATAATAATAGGCATAATGCGTCTGCCGATTACTTATTTACATACGTCGACGCACCTAGGACAGTCTGGAATTCCAAAACCGCATTATTGCAAGTTACAAACAATAACAATACATTGTTTCCCACTTTGATTATCACACATCATCACACCACACACCAGTATGACCAATTTACTTCGGGAATTGGCGACCTACATCTCTGTTGTGTTTAACGGTCAAATAAAATCGAATAGGGTCATGAACTTTATCACTGTATCCCTTGTTTCAGATATTTATGGTAAAATCTGTGAAAACTACGAAAACTCGTAATTTATAGTTTCTATATCCCTTGTTTCAGATATTTGTAGTACAAGTGTGTAAATTAAAAATTTATAACACCCCCCAACAAGTGAAGGTTAGTAACTAGAAAAGAGCTGATAACTTTCAACCGGATTAACCGATTTTCTCGGATTATAGCTAAGAACACTCTCGATCAAGCCACCTTTCAAACAAAAACAAACTAAATTAAAATCAGTTCAATAGTATAGGAGCTATGATGTCACAGACAGATACACACGTCAAACTTATAACTCTTTTTAGGTCGGGGGTTAAAAATAGATCCCAGCCAGGCTTGTGACATGTGCATTAATTATATCATGCTGCAACTTCAGATTGGACTACTTGTTTTGCACACACTATACAGCCTAAAATGCTCCGACCTTGACCTTGATCAAAATAAATTTACGTTCACCAAATGTAATGTGTTTGTTTAGTATAAACAAAAAATGGTATCTTATAGCAATCCCTTCCTAACAAAAACATAATATTTATGTTAGATTTGATAACATCAAACAGATAAAAATATGAAAAGATAGTTGTTGTTGTAGAAGTTGTAGTGATAATATTATTTGTTTTGTACTACAGCTATTACTGATTAATAAAAATACTAATGAAGTATGAACATGACTTTCATTGTTTTACTGTCTATATTTATTAAGCACAAACTGACTGACAGACATATTAACAAACAGCATAAACCGCTGGGTGTTAAGATTTTGTACTTAGGTTTTCTCCATTAGACCTTTACTGAGGCTACAATTAGACAAATGTCTGAAGAACAAGTATTGCAATTGATACTGACCTAAAACTGCTTAGTGTGTTATAAACATCACACTAATATTATAAAGGCGAAAGTTTGTATGTGTGTGTGTGTATGTTACTGGACGGATTGGGCTGAAATTTAGAATGGAGATAGATTATACTCTGGATTAGCACATAGGCTACTTTTCATCCCGGAAAATTAAAGAGTTCCCACGGGATTTTTAAAAAACTACATCCACGCGAACGAAGTCGCGGGCATCAGCTAGTTAATAATATTTTTTTTCACATATTTTGGTATTTTTCAGAGAACTTAATTTTTTTCACATACCTGATTCTTCACTGGTGCATTGGGAGCACTGGACCCATCTACTGTATCTCCCATCTTCGTATCAGAGTCACTTTCCACTTCGTAAATAACTTTATACAGGTCAAGGCCTTCAGGGACGTTGGATTCAATATTGGCTTCGGGCCGGATCGTCAGCTCTTGATTTATGAGCTGGCTGCGACTTATTCTGAGGGAGCTTTGAAGAGACTCAGATATGGCCTGGAATCAAATAATATGTTTAGTTAAAAAACCTGGTCAAGACTCTCATATGAAGGGTTCCCTACCATCATACAAGATATTTTCTATATGTGATTTAGTAAATTAAATTTCTCATGAACACATCTTAATTTTTTTTGTGGTGTAACCACAAATTCTGTTTTTGGATTTATTCCTTTAATTGTGCTATAAGACCCACCTACCTACCAAATTTCGTGTTTTTAGGTCAATGGGAAGTACCCTATAAGTTTTCTTGACAGACATGATGGATGGACGGACAGACAGACAGACAACAAAGTGATCCTATAAGGGTTCCATTTTTCCTTTTGAGGCAAGTAACCTTAAAAATCAAGTAATCTAATCAAAATTAATCAGCTATATTGGATTAAAAAAAAATTTTAAACTTTAAAGTCTCCAAAATTTTTAGTCTATGACACCCTGATTACTCCACTAGTCCACAGGGACAAGATCTATCTAGACACATTTGATAGCTTATTCAGATACTTGTATGACTTCCCTATTTTATAAATACAATATACATACTTAGTCATAATAAACTATGGTAGGCCAGATATCAGGCATTTTCAACATGCTCGTGTGAAGGCTAGATACTCTTTATAACTTTTTGTTTACAATTGAGTAGCACACTAAATACCTACTAACTTTTGTGCCTTTTAGAAATGCTTACATTTTTGGTAAAAGATATATTTATTTACAAAGCAAAAAGCATAGATTTAATAGAAGGTCTGGGCATTACCTTCGAACATTACATTGCCTAAGTTTAAGTATCAAAATATTATACCTAAAGTTACAGAAATAAAGTACCTGTACTTAAGCAAAAAATATTTCATTCCTAGAGTTCTCAAAAGATTTTCTCCAAAGGCTAGGTGAATTTTGTTCAGTTGCCAACCAACATACATACATAATGACAATAATATATAAAATACATACATAAAAACATCACCTAAAATACCAGGAACTGTTTCAAGTATAAAAACCCCATGAAGTATTTTTTATGACTTCAAGGCCATCCTGAGAGTCTACAAAGCTACAGCATAGATTTTAAATCTGTGGGAACTAAAATATTTTACGTACGTCGCTCAATATGTCTTCCAAGTCGCAGCAAACATTTGTTGTTAGAACTGGGACGGGACTTGGCGTTTGCGATCGACCTGGATAAAACTCAATGTCTGCAGGGTCCGACACCTCATTCATGCGACATCCATTGAACTCCATCACTGTCTGTTGGAAAACACCACGATTGTCCACAAATACTGATGCATTATGTATGTATGAAAAGAAAACCGACTTATGTACTTATAATACGAACAATTCATATATCTTACCCATCGAAGATTAGGTTCTCTTGCGAGAACAAGACATTTTAACGACCTAATATTTTAGCAAAAGAAAAGCAAAAGAAATCACGACTAAAATTCAATGCGGTTTTTAGATAGATGCATAGAGTAGGATTATATGGATAGATGTACTTATATTTACCGATGGAAAAATGATCAATTTGTTGGTTTTTGACTCGATGCAAAGAAACGTCAAAAATGTCAAGCTTCAATAAAACTCCGTTCCACGCAATTTTCAATTTTTTGCTATCACTAAAATTGTACAGACCTAGATAAAAAAGTTGAAGAGGACTGTTTAAAATCACTTTTTCACGAATCACAATTTGGATGGTGTGTTAAACTTTTCATTCATGTATAAAATTAAGTTTTGGATTAGTCCTATTTCGTCGTAGCTCAGTTTTTAAAACTTACTTTATTACTAATTTATAAAGAAAAAACCCTGCGTGGTCATGGTGGTCACCATCAATGTGAGAAGACCATCAGAAGACCTTATACTTATGATGGTTTATACACGACACGACCCGACTTACACACACCAAAACTCTCCTAAAAACAGACTTAAACCTTAATATGCTGAAAGTATTCGAACGAGATGCCAAATAAACGTCAAATTAGCGTCAAGATTAAACGTCAAACTCAGCGTCCGTTTGATAAAATGTCAATTTTGTATTTTCAAAAGTTTTGAAAAGTATTTTAAATTATATTATAATATTGTGGTCAGTGATTACGATTTTAAAGTTTTAATCGGGAAACAGTGACACAATGGAAAATTCTGAGAGTGAGATTGAGGCCCAAAAGTCTTTTAACTCACCACCAAGAAGAAGACGTTCAACGTTTTTCGAAAAACGCGATTCTATTGGTTTGTATTATTATTTTCGTCTATTCTCTTCAAAGTTCCTAAGTACGATGAAGAATATGTAGCTTGTGTTTTGATTTTAATAAAATTATTATGTATAATGAGATAGACGTAATACTAACTTTCATTTCTAAAATCATTTCAGTGCCACAACCAGCAATAGAAAATATTGACCCAAATCTGTGTAATAAGGTAAATGAAGTGGATGAGAAACGCAATCAAGAACTTAAGAGGTATTTTGTGTAACAGTAATTCATTACAGCATAACTCAATAAATGCATACTCTTATCTTCTATTACAAACATCTTTATTTTTAGGTATCATGACTTACTTTTAGCAGAAAAGAATCAATGGAAGGAAGAAGTAAAAAGCAGAAGAAATAAATACCATGACTTGAGACAGTAAGTAACTTTATATGAGCTATTTTGTTAGAGAACATCTTTATCTTCATTATGAATAATGTGATCTCAAACTTGGGTGACACCTAGTGTGTGTTCAGTGATAGTTGGCACATCTGTTAGTGATTGTGTAACTTGACTAAACTCTGAATGCCTTGACTAATTCAAGTCATATTACCACAATATATTTGTTTTGTTGAGACCATGGTTATAAAGCTATTGTAAACATAATCCTTCATTGCAGAAATCAACTTAACATCAGGTGACCCGCCTGCTCGTTTGCTCACTATTTTAACATTTAAAAAAAAACTAGTTTAAAAAAAATGCATAATATCATCATTTTCATTATTGAACACATCAGGATCTTTGAATTGATTCAAAATAGGGCTGATAGTCTTGATAAGTTTGGACCTTTTGAAGTAAGCTACCTAGAATAAGACATAGTAAAATGATAAATATTGTTTTTCAGGCAGTTCCAAATTGCATCAAACTCATCAAGCAGATCAAGGATATCATACTCTGTGTTGTCAAATGAGGACATTGAATTTTTAAAAGGAAAGATAAATGTATCACAACTTGTTGAGCGTCAAGCAGACTTGCACAAAAGCGTGATGCAAACTCGGGAACTATACAGACGGGCAACGGAACTAGACAATGTCATTTTAGACCACTGTGAGAAGAAACTCCGCAAAATCACTGATTACATATTGGAGAATAGTACAGTTGAGTTCAAAGAATGATAGACTATGATTATATAACTGCTTGGCTGAAACAACTGTATAATCTATTCAAAGTAAGAATAGGAAAGTCAACTACCTTTATCTAAACCGTTATTTGGAAATTGCAGTTTGCAAGACTTCACATGTTGGGAAAGTTATTCATAATCTTAATTTGAAAGCATTGTATATTTAGTATTCATATTATTAGCTTTTA
Source organism: Maniola jurtina (assembly GCF_905333055.1). Lineage (NCBI taxonomy): Eukaryota > Metazoa > Arthropoda > Insecta > Lepidoptera > Nymphalidae > Maniola > Maniola jurtina. The sequence goes on from NC_060032.1 coordinate 13,385,203, forward strand.
GTATATTTTATTTATAATTACTAATTAGTTAATTGTAAATTTATACACAGTAGACTAAGGTTTAGAGACAGGCCGAAAAATATGTACCTAAGAATTTTATAAAATTTAATGAAAAAAAGTCACATTGAATTCCTTCAGTTCTATGAAATGGGCAACTTTCTCCTTTCATTCTTCTGTATATAAAAATCTGCTAAGCTTAAATTATTACTTATGTAATTATAAATTAGTCTACGTCAACGTTTTACTAGAAGTTCCTTAACTGTCGTTTACTATGACATTGACGCCTGGCTAACGGTGGCGCCAGGGTGGCTCGGATGACGTTGCCTAACAGTTTTTTGTATTCATTATTTATAGGCAAGCGCTTGGTCACAGTCACACCTGATGGAAAGTGATGATGTGACTTAAGATGGGACGCGCTTATCTAGAAAATGCCTATTCACTCATGTTTTATTGGATTGTAATTGGTAGGAAATATAGATTGTGGTACAGTATTCCAAACCTTAGCCATGCGTGAGAGGAATGATGACGCAAAACGTTTCGTGCCCGACGAAGATCGAACTGTTCCTGTGCACACTCCGAAATATATCCTATAAAACACCGATTTGCATGGTACGCCGGCGCGGCGCTCTGTTGCGATGTCGCCACAGACGCTCGATTCAAAAATCCATTTTAAATATACGTGCACACGCGCGTTCAGCGTGCATTGCAATAAAATCTAACCTTTGTAATGAAATCTAATTTGTAAACTGAAAATGTAAATAAATAATTTGTAAGAATATAATTGTAATGGCTTTTTTGACGTGACAATATTATGTGTTTATTCATCACAATATATTATGTAGTACTATACACTTTTAACGCCCACGTTAATAATAATAATTACCCTATCTGTAATTTGTCAATAAGGTATTTAAAGACAATGCATAACTGAGTAGGCTCCTGCGGTAGTGGAGCGGTGCGGTAGTGGAGCGGTGCGGTAGTGGAGCGGTGCGGTGCGGTAGTGGTGTGATGACGTAACGCGAGAGCTCAGTGATTCGTCAACTTGTGACAACTGTCTCCGTCCCGCACCGCTCCACTACCGCATGAGCGTACTGCGTACGGAACCTACCTATCGGAACGTTATTTGTAAAAATGTATTACGACTTTTGATAAATAACGCTGCCTTCTAACTATTTTTATTTATTTATTTATTATTATTGACATTAGAAATATACAAAAAGTTTTTGTTACATTCAGCGCCACAAAAACCACAGTTGGTTTAACCGGGCACTGAGTTTATTAATTATAGCTATACAATAAAAATAAAATTATAGAAACCAGCATAATGATTATTACTAATTATTACGGATTACAGATATTGATTATTATTAATATATTATACTTTTATACACGTAGATCGTGATCCTGCTAGGGCGCTGAAATAAAATTATCATCTTGTATTGAAGACATGACACCCGTCTTTTTTCCAAAGCGAGCAAAAGTACATAATGATAAGTTTTTTCAAACAAATAAATAAAACGAAAGAATCATTCATAACAATTATTCATTTTAATATTTCATTTCATTATAAATATGTACATAATTCCATTCATACAATATCATCGAAATTAACATACAATTCATTGGTTAAAATATAAAGCTAGGTAGGCATGTTGAAATTTTTACTATTAGATTCAACATTTTTATTAATCAAATTATGTTAAGCCTACTCAAGGTATATTTCACAATAATTTCACTGTTAAAATCTTAATTACTATTCAAATAAATTCATTAAAATATAACACTAAAAGAATTTGTTTAATTTCGATATAAATTCATTAACTCTTAGCGGTTTGTAACACTTAAGAGCGTTGTAAACACTGTTTATCGAAATTTGTATGGAAAAAAAATATTAAAAATCAGATACTTAGAGCGGTTTCAGATTATCATTTTTTTTGCGCGTATAAAATTCGTTTTATATACTGCACGTACTTATTTTCACACGCACACCTTACGAGCGTTGTATGGACGCGTGAGTCGCTAAAGACGCCAATCTCATATTGCAGTTCCATCTACGTTACTAATTTTTCATAACTGGTTATAATCAAGAATTTTTTATCTACTATGTTATGACAAATTAAGCCCTATTACTTATTTGACAACTAGTTTTTTTAAATACAATTTTGAGTGTTGCACGATCAAGGATCACAACTAGTTTTTTTCCATTTTATAGTCAGTTACGAACCCGATTACCCTTTATTAGTTACTAAAAAACAATAATCGTATTCCCTTACGAACCTGGATAAAATATTCTTGTTTAATAATCATTTGCGAAAAGACGAAGCTTAATCTTATTGCGTAGCTAGTTAAGAAAAAATAGTTATCAACGTGGATGGAAGGATGTACCGCGCATAAAAATGAGTCTGAAACTACCCTTATTATTATAGACGTTCATCATTAAAATGCGGTTCAGTATTCAGCTGTAAGCTATCTAATAACTTAAAATTGAACTCATTTCACTCATTTGTACATTCTATTACAAAATTACGAAAACGTGTACCTTAGCTATCTAAACTGTATGACAGTTTTAAATAATCTTAATTTAACTAATAATAATTAATTTTTACACATTATATACTTTAGATTGTTTTTTGAATACTTACTTATAATGAGGTCTTGAATCTTGAATACAAAAAAAAATAACATTGAATTTTTCAAATAAATTTCTACAATAATAATTATTATTGTTTAAAATATAAATAATGAAATATGCGAAATTGCATATTATTGATAAAAAAACCTTTTCAAGTCTTTAATTATTATCAGTCGGTATTTTTTTATTTTGTTTTGTATTTATGGCCTGGCCTTAACATGCAATTTAATTCTAATTAGTTTCAGATATGGCTTTAACAGTATAGTATTTTTACAGCCGAAAATTCAATCTATCTTTAACCTGTCAGTAAGATACTTGGGAACGTTATTTGTCAAAAGAACATACAATTTGTGATGATAGTTTGTGACAAATAACATGTAACTGTTTCGGATTCATATACTATGATAAATCTATGGTTTTACAACTGCCAGATAAACTTTATCTAATGGATTGACAATTTGGTAGATTCCCAGTAGAAAAACTGTCATAATGTCAAAGTTATTTATCCGATAAAGTTTATCTGGAGGTTGTGAAAAAGGCCACAAGTAACTTATCGATAGATTACAGACATATTGACTATAATTCATATAATACAACATCAAACATGACTAAAAGGCGTTTCTTGTGCTAAAATTGAAGTTTTCATAGTTAAATTCACTTATACTATTAATCAGTCATTAAAAAAAATATATTTCAGGAACTTTCAGCTGCTGCGAACCTTAGGAACCAAAACTCAACTTAAATGCTTGGTGTGGAAACTTCTTCGAGTCTGCAATAATTTCTTTTCCTTCACAGTTTTGTATTCTCTACGGCATGGGCTGTTTCTCAGATCTAGGATTGTGTTTACATTGTCGACGATCTTTTTGGCAATTTCGTGCTCGCCCTCGAAATCGTGTTTCTTGTATGTTGTGTTTGGATTATATAGGTTTACGTTACCTGGAAATCAAAGCAACACTTAAGAGTTAACGTACTTACGTAACTTAACGAACGGAAATTTACGCCTAGCGCGCAGCACGGTAAATTCCGTACGTTTTATCTCATAATCCCACATAATCTGTGAACAATAGAACTACATACAAGCGCACGCACTCCGCAATTAACTCCTCACGGGATTTTGATTGATTTAAATTGACATAAAAGTAGTTTTTTTCTCAAAAATACTTTTCCCAAATGACAGTTCAATGCTTTTCGCGTGCTTGATTTCAGTGAAAATCATCGTGCCTCTCACCCAAATCATTCAACTCCGCCTCCGCGCGGATGGTGGAGAGAAGGGAAAGCCGGCGCATCTCTATACCGAGGATCTCTTTCTCACACAACTTTTGCTTGCTAACTTTACAATGTTAGCAAACTGATTACCCACGTGCGTCGGCAATTTTAGTCGAGCGTACAGCATCCTCTTAATGTTTTTTTTTTTTTTTGTGGAAAAGGATAACACTAGATTTAGACCTGTCAATTTAGTTTCGTTTAGCGACTGAATAACAGAATTAACCACATGTGTAAAAAAAAATATAAGTACCTGCATTTCTATCGCTAAACGCTGCATCATGATTGGGCGAGTACACTATTCTGAATGTAGTTTTGTTGCTTCTTTCTTCTAATATCTGACACCATGCTATAGAGTTCATACTGTGCAGAAAATATTTTGGACGCGCCTGCAAGGAGTTACATATTACCAATAAATAATGAAGAGATAAATCAATATTAAGCTTAAAATTAGAGGAATAAAAAATAGAATAATGTATCAGCATAATAAGATTCTATAGAAAAGCACATTTTTTTTTTAATATTCTAAAAAAAGGACAGAATATGAGTTTTAAATATTATGATTAAATTTTAGTGCACACTACTTTAAACAATAGGCTCCTAAAATCACAAGGTTTGATAGTTCTAAATTAAATTAGGCTTACGTCTGTCCTTTTTTTACTTTGCATTGGTAAGAAAAAGATGCAAATACTCAAATTTTTAGTTCCGCTCAGAATAAGTACCAATGTTTTCAAATGTAAAAAAATCATATATACATTGTTTTTTTTTAATATTCATTATTGGCAAGTGCTTGACCACAATCACACCTGACGGAAAGTGATGATGTGGTCTAAGATGGGATGTGTTTATGCAAAAGATGCCTATTCACTCTTGTTTTAAAGAGACCTGGATATTACTTAAAATAACATACCCAAAAAGCGTGTTTATTAGGAACAAGCGGCACAACTTCTATTGTATCTAGAGTGATACCAAGTTGGACAGGTGTGTTGGCTCGCACTTTATGTAACAACAGCACCCGGTAAAGTTTGTCTTGTGAAGCATCTGCCACTGCGCCAGACTGCAATCCAAAACCTTTGTTACCTACAGAGAAGAAAATAAAGATGAATTCTATAGAAGTTACCGACTTTTATAAAAATTGTACACAATATCATCATCAAAATATTCAACCCATTACATGCCACTACTGAGCAAGTCTCTCATGATGAGAATGGTTTAGGCCACAGTCCGCCATGCTGGTCAAATGCAGATTGGCAGACTCCACACACCTTTGAAAACATTACAGAGAACTCTCACAAAATAAGCCTCAAATTATTATCACTCAATCAAGTTGTTGTCTTACCCTCAATCACAGTATTCATTGCCCTTAAAACTTCTGTAGTATCACTGTCCCCTGTATGCAATCTTGACGTGTTAACATTACTTTGTCCAGACACTGATACTTTGGGGAAACACTGGAATGCTGAATTCATATCAAAATCGGGCATAGGGCATGCCATAACAGCTGTGTCCCTTTTCTTAAGGTCCACAAGTCCAAGGCATGTGAAACCGAATTTTGAGCATGGTTCGTTTTTGTCAAGACATGGGAATGCCCAGTCCACTTCACCATCATCTTCCACTATGAATAACCCATAGTTATGCACAGAGTCTAAAGTTATGTCTGGATGTTCGATGCTGTTGAAACAGAACAGGTGTTTCATATTAATGATTAATATCCAATCTATTAGCCTATATGCATTTTGACATAACCCAAGCTAATATTATAAATGCGAAAATGTATATCAGTCCATCTGTTAAAGCCAATTTTGATGAGTACAGGAATATCTTGCATCCTGCAGTTTGACATAGGCTACTTTTGTCCTGGATTATCAAAGAGTTCCCACAGGTTTTTAAAATAAACCCAATTACACATGAACAAAGTCATGGACATCATCTTTTTGGTACAGACATAGAGGTTCCCCTTATAATGTTGACAAGGCCAGATATTCCAAATTTCTACAAGAGAGAAGCTGCAGGCCGTCACTAGTTTAAAATATTCTGTACCATTTTCTCACCAATTATAAAATTATTATATCTTAAATTGTTGTTAAGATAGCAGTGTCCTATAATTTAAATTTTTAACCTATTAAAATGGTAATTAGAGTAAATAGGTAACTCTAATTAAAACTATAAAAGAAAAAAAATACAATGCTTTTTTTAAAGTTTTACACACAAAACACATTTGTTTAATATATAAAACTGATATACCTGTATTTGTAGCATGTGAAGCCAATTAAGTCTTTTATCTTAGCACTGGCAATAACACAGACAACAACAGGGTACATCTGATACTTTTCAGGAAGCATCGTCATGAAGATTCTAAAGGATTTTGTGGGTTGCCCTAGCTGTGCAGTGCCATCAAACTTTGCATACTCTAGGTACTGTCGATGGGGTAGGTCAGGACAGTTCTCTAGCTGTTCTGCTAGCAAGGATTTCTTTTTCTCTGGTTCTTTAACTTCAACTTTAGCAAAGACTTCTGCCAATTGTTCAGATGTGAGTTGTGTTTGTGGATCCTCCCATTTTATAACTTTGATCCTAGCTGCCTTTTTGAGATCTTGCTCCTTTTTGTCTATAGTAAGTTTTTGTCTGAAAACATTCAATACTATTTTAAGCAATGTGTTAAGTTTTTATTTGTAAAATAAGCATCAAATATTTTATACTTAAACCTATACACGCAAATCTGAGTAGATTCAGCAAGTTATTTATAACCTCAATATACCTGTGTACCGGCAGGAATTCGTCAGGAATCCGTGGATAACTGGGGCATGGCTCATCTTCGTCACTGTCGTCCATATCAGGATATGGGTCGAATTGAGTTACGAATTCTCTGTCATCTTCGTCATCTGTACCCGACTCCTTCCCTTTACTTGTACTCGGTTGGTAAAGCACTTTATCCCTTTCACGTTTCTTCACTTCCATTGCTTTGTTTTGAAAAATTTTCGAAAAGTCCTCGCCTGCCATAACTATCTCGCAAAGTCCGGTGTCGTCTGTTGCTATGAAAGCGTCGCGTACGCTTTTCAGCAGCCAAGCTTTGTTATCATATGTCGCCATTGCTTCTTATTTATTAAATTGTTTGTGTTTTGGACTGTAATTATTAGAATAATTTATAAACATGCTCGGTTGACACAAAATACAAATGTGAAATGACATTGATTGATAAGCTGTCTGATAACCACAGATCACTATATACCAGTCTAAAGCTGATAACCAAAAATTAAAGAGGAAAGTACTTATTGCCAACTTTAAAATAATGAGTATTCACGCAGAGTAGCTAACTCCAGAGCTTCACTTATCGAAATTATCGGTTTTTAAAATTTTATTTTATGCTCATTATTCAGAGTTCAAACATTTTTTTAGACTATTTTTGTGTACAAATCAAATCAAGAGTTTGTAGACTGACAAAATGCGAGACTTTCCATAGTTTCCTTGAACCTAAAAAGAAAACCGGTGAAAGTAAAAATCGTTATTCCACAACCAACAACCGTTCCCAAATGGTTTACAAAATAATTCGCATCACTACGTAATGTCACTTGGTCACTTGTTGCCATGGATACAGATGATATGTTTGCAAATAGTTAATAGGTTATGTTGTGAAGTTAAGAAGATTTTTATAGTTTTATTTTATTGGGCCTCTTAGAGGACCTGATTTTAAATTGTAATAAAATTCTTTTGCATACTATATTATGAGATTTATATTATATTGAGTGCTTGGCCAAATATTCAACCAATTTTATAACTTGTAGGTTTGCATTTGGTACCTACATCAAACGAGGATTTAATATTTACTCTGCGTTCTAAAAAGCTCAACAACAAAAGGTAACCAATTTCGTGGGGCCGACTTAGCTCCAAAAATTTTTTTTAAATCAAATTTATTTATAGGGGTTTGTTGGGTTGTCACAAAGTGAACATGTCACCCTTTAAAAAGTGCCTTGAATCTTTAAGTATATCTTAAGTACTTATAGGTACTATATTATGCATTGTATTGTATTATGATTTCATAAGTTCATGATCAAGAACCTGTAATTCCAAAATATGAAACTATACCTTACACAGTTCAAACCCAAGCATTTGAAGGTGAAATTAAATTTTCTTTCTCAGCAGTAATTTATGATTCAGTAGTAACTATACTTGAAATCTCTGTGCCACTAATACCTCTAGTAACCTAGTGTTAGTTAGTCTCATACTTTATATTTTGGCCTTTAGGGATTAAGTAATCTATAATAATTATGTACTTCACATATTACACACACAGAAAGATAATACTTTAAGAATCTGTTGGCAAAACATCACTTACAACCATGCAGCTGAGTGCTGGTATATGTTTTGGAAAAATCAAATGAAACACAGCTTCCAACATCAACTTTATTAGTCAAACAACTCCTACTACACAAAAGTTAAACATTTGCACAAGAATTTTTATAAATCTAAACCCACTCGGGCTAATAAAAAAATTAAAAATAAAAAACAATCTAAACAATACTATAGTTGCCCATAGCTAGCATACAGCTCCTCAAGTCTTGTACACAGTCATAGAATGATCGGTACGGAGGTGCCAAGGTAGCGTCGTAAAGTTTCAGCATTTCTATAAACTTCTTCATGGCTTCACCATACTTTCCCTCCTCCATGGCTACACAACCAAGCTTGTACATCATTTCTGTGTCCTGCAAACATTATTATTGTTAATAGGATAGTAATTAGACAGATCTTTAAGTAATCTTTGTGAGCTCTAACTTTTTTTTTTAGGTAACAGAATAAAATAACAGGATTGAGGTGTTTAAATTAAAATGGCAGATGATGAAGAAGGTAATTATTTTAAAAATTTATTAAGAGTTAAATTCTGTAAGTTCTTCTCCTCATTATGAGTCACATAATATTTTTTCAGTTTGGTCTTAGTGCACAAAAATTATTGAGAGATATTATTTGACCTTAATTTTTTCTTCTGCGAACAATTGAAGGGCTAGGTCATTTTCTCCACAGAATCAGTCTGGCTGTTCAACGCGATATACTAGGGTAGGACTTAGATTACCAATAAATTTTACAATTAATCACTATTTTTTTTGCAGTGGTGGAGGAAGCGCCAGAGGTCGTTCGAGAACCCAGTGCAGAGAGCGAAGCTGGGCTCAGTCCTGTAGAGGAGAAACCCCTCGCCCCTCCAAAATATGAAGTTCGGCCAGGACTCGGTGAGAAGTAAGTATCTTTATTTTTTTTCATATTTATGCCTATTGACTACTAAAAGAAAATTGTAACTACCTACACAGTAGAGGATTTTAAGGTGGGGTGCATGGAAGCATACTGTTCTCTTTTTGCTCTTACTACCAAAAAATCCTTTCTTAGTGAAGCCTGAAGGTCTACATTATAGACATAACCTACATGCAAGTTTTTAGACCCATTGGTTTGGGTTATACATTGATATGCTAGCCAATTAGCTTCTTCTTTCATATAGATAGATAACATTTATTTTTCATGAACAGATTCCAAGCGCAGAACGTTCGCGAAATAATCCTGTCAACAATGCAGGAGCAGTTGACGGGGCGCCAGTACCGCGCGGACCAGGCGCCGCGCTGGGCCAAGTCCATCTCCAACGCCGTGCGCCAACGATGCCAGGAACTCGATATGAAGAGGTAATCAATGATAAGCTATTTCTACTTGTCAGGCATCGTACAAACACACATACACAGGTGATAAAACTAATAAAGTGCCCATTAAAATAGGTTCTGCATCGACCGTCATGAGTGATGAACGTTTGTAATAATATCGATCGAAATAGAAAATCTATGACATGTTTCAGTTTATTGCATTAGTCACAAAATACTGTCGTTTCTGTCAACTGTCTTATCCGCCATGTTAGATTTGTTATTACGTCATAATATGTATTTTTCGAATACAAAATGTCTTATGATATGCGGAAAAAATTGCAGAATTCCGATTTATTAGCTTCTGCTTGTTCTCAGGTATAAAATTCTAGTCCAAACAACCGTCATAGAGATGAAAGGAGCCGGTATAAAGAGCGGACAGAGGTGCATCTGGGACCCCGAGACCGACGAGTATGTCGACGACTTGTTCAGGAACGACACCATATTCTGTTACACCATTGTCTATGGTATTTACATGTATTGATATAATATTTTAATTGACTTTTTAAGAAATTGTAAATATTTTGTGTATAAGACTTAAATTAATAAAACAAAGCTTGTATTTAATTTACTTTTTGGTTTTCTTTAACACCCTAGAACTCTTGATACTCTTGTAAGCACCTAACTACGTGAATGCCTGAACTAAATAGGTAGATACTCTTAATACGTAGGGAGAGCTACGGAACTTGAATGCCTCGGGCTCACATATTAAAGTGTCGTAAGCTGCTTACGGATAGGTAGATAGTAGGTACATCAGAACATAGATTCGTCCAAACTCTTGGCACCATTAGCAGCATAGATCGGAGTTACGGGATAGCGCCGTCTCTACTTGCCTCAACGTCTGTGTGACTCTGAAATCTACGCTAAGCCTGGTCATAGAGTCTTATTATTTTAACGCTTTTTTGTCCCGTTTGAAAGAGTCTCGGTCCGAACCGTATGGTTAGTGGAAACTGACAAACAGACAGTCTTTTCAGCATATTCAGTTTGCCTCAAGTCCAGGTTGCTCAAATAGATGCGCACGCATCGACACGATTGAAGAGGTATGCAAAGAGGAGTATGATGACGCCAAACTTCTTCAAACAACTTGAATGATCGGAAGTTCTTGTTTTTGCCGGTACAATGACCACAAAGCCCTTTATTCCACATCTCAAAGAATACATACGACGAACGCGAGGGCGGCGCGGCGGCTCCCACAGGTGCATGCTCAGCACCTGTTTATGCTATTGCGTCGACGCTACTCGTTACCAGCAGCTTGCGGTAGAATAACAGCTACAATGTCACGATCGCAATACATCTGATTGGTTGACGCTCGCTCACTATTGGCTACAATGCATTGTTGGAACAAGAATAGCATTTTAGCCAATAACAACAATTGCGATTGTAATAATGATTGATGCAGGTTTTACGGAATAGATCTACTGAGCATCAAGAAATTTGACATCACATATAGGTTTCCATAATTGCCTGGTCTACGTTAAAAACTTTGAGGAAAATTCTCAAAATAATAAACTAACGAAAAATTTATTAAAAAATTATCGTTATATTTAAAAGTATTCGCTAATACATTACTTTATATGCCGATTTTGTCATATATGGTCAGCGACGATGTTTGTTGAACAATTTTCCAGAGCACGCTAATTTGATTACGCTTCTATTGTGTGTTTTTTATATTATATCCACGAAATCTAGATTTAAATTGCGATTAGGTAACAAGACAAGTTTCGCTTCCTATTTATTATTCGACGTTTTTGTGGATTTAATAACTTACTTGTAACGACTTCAGCCCCTTCAAAATGTTGGTGTACTGCTGACACAGTCCACACTGGACCATGAACTCTTTGCAATCGTAAGGCACCGGAATAACGTTGGGGCATGGTCGGTCGGAATCGCATCTGGAAAAAAAAAGATTTTCTTCTTTATTTCTATATTCTTTTCTTTATTCTATTATATTTTTTTCTTTATTCTAGATTTTCTAAGTCTTTCAGCGGAAGGTCCCGAGATTTATCCCCGCAGCGGCAATTTGGGAATTTATAACTTCTAAATAGTCGCCGATCTAGTCGGAAAATTTTAACTCTACCTATTACGGATTATGAGGTACAACGCTGACAGACGGACGGACGGACAGCGGAGGCTTATAGTAATAGAATTTTGATGCCGTTCGGATATGTAGGTACAGGTTTAAAACTCTTTTGTTATGTGTTTACTTCTAAAAGTGAATAGCGTAGGTAAGTACTAGGTGCTCCAATAAGGCCTCGTCACACGAGTGAAAAGAAAATCAATAATAAAAATTAGATATGACGTCGTTTTTGTAGGTACTTCGGATGACCTTCATTTCATCCGGGAGGCTGCGTGGCAGGGGTGCGGCCAATCGATGGTTGCCATGGCGACCGCTACGTTTGCCGAGGGCTTCTTGCGTCCTTCATGATCCCCTTCCGTTTCGCCTCGATACTATAATCACACGGCCCTTGCAAGAAAAGCGACTGAAAATCTTACCGTAACACATGAAAACCAACTTTAAACAGTAAGCTTTAAAGTTGATATTGAGTTAAACGTTAACGGACAGCGGAACCTTAGCAATCGGGTCTCGTTGGCACCCTTCGGGCAGGAACCCTAAAAGAGACCACATCAACTTACTTAAATCGCATATAATTTTCGGTCATCTGCTCATACGTTGGCCAATTCTGTTCACAAGGTACACAAGTACAGTCGAACCAGTACTGATCCTTTAGCTGGGCCTTCCGCTTCTCTTTGGGGACAGTGGTAAATATTGGGCCGTAGTTTTCAGATATTTCCTCGCCTTTCTTTATATTCTTTACGGCGCGAACGACAATGTAGGGACCACAGAAATATCTGTAACCAAGATAAAAAAAAACTAAACACCATTACTTATTTAACCTTCTACTTCTCAGTGGAGGCTTAAGCGCAACGCACACTGGCAGTGTCAAGGTGCGGATTTATTTATTAATTTATTTTGGAATAAAGTCGACGACGCGCACCAAACTCAGGTTTGCACAGCGCAGCGCGTGATTGTTTCAGTGTACTAATATCAACGTTGTTGTAGTAATTATTAAGTACAACGGTAGGCATGTTATTAAAACAAATAAAGCTAAGTTCAAGTTTTTATAAAAACATGGCTCTACTGGCCCATCTGTTTGCGCTGGAGACGTTCGATCAGAAATACTGTAGTATTGTAGCATAGATAGTATTGAAGTTCTGCTTTAGTCGCTATGATCTCTTAAGCAGCTAGGTGCTCAGGGGATTGTAGTCAATCTGCACTCAACCACGATTTGCTTTGATGTTTCTAAATCTATGGAAATACCTTATATTACCTACCTAACGACACTAGGATCGCAGCAATGGTTGAACAATGCAAGTGTAGGGAAAACAGCGCCTGCCAAAAACACTGATTTTCCGTCGTGCTTGATAATATTTTTTCCAACTTTTGGTTTAGGGCAGTGCAATTCGAATACTTCATGGGCATTGAATTGGAGTATTTGAAGATTCTTCAGGATTAATCCACCATATAAGGCAACATCTTCTGTATAACATTCAGCGATTGCCATTGTTTTTAACTCATCAATTTCCACGGGCTTTTGTTTGGGTTTGCCGTCAAAATAACCACTTATTTCTAGAAGCTTTAACAGGAACTGCGTCATTTGTGTTCTATGCAAGAAATCCTGCTTGGTCCTTTTATCCTCGTGCGAAACTAAATGGTATATGTTCCTGTAATCACTAGTTTTGTATGTTCCTGTTGGTTTATTCTCTATATCCTTGATGATGTTCTTGAAATATTCTTTATTGTTTTGTGTTATCATCCTTAGAGCAATGTGGCAGGTTATCGAGCAGCCTGACTTCCAAATGAGTGGAAGAATATGACATTCGTATCCATGATAGGATTTTTGTGCAACGTCTAAACATTTGTCACTGCAAAATATTACGTTCGGGCATTTTGGACATGGCAAAGGAATTACGCACCTGAAATGAGAAACATTTTAAACCTCTGACTCGTCTGTATCTAGGAAAATAAAGTAGGTACCTCAGTGTTAAGTTTGTGTTGGAACTTACTTTACAAAACAATTTTGACAGTGAGTCTTCGAGTATTCACCCAATAATACGCCACTATGCGGTTTCTCTATTAGTAAAGTTTCGCCAGGTACTATATCTTTTGTAGCAGTGGCGAACCTTCCTTTAGTTTCACTGTATTCAATTTGAACTGCTTCTGAAGCAGCAGGATATTGTTGATTATTTTTTCCTGGTAGCTTGGGTTTGGGTGGAACTCTCTTTAGAGGTTCAGGATCCTTTGGATTTCCAGCCAAGACCAATCCTTTGTTCAGGATTTCCAGCATAAGTTTAGCGTCAGTTCTCATTTTCAGTCTTTTTTCTTTTTCAAGATTACTAGCTTCATCTAAGGCACTTAATGTATCTCTGTAACGTATCAACAACACATTATGAAACTCTAATAGGTTAAGAATTTATGGGAGTTTACAGCATAAGATTGTCTGTACTTACTGAAAAGCTATAATTGCTTCTTGATTCCTTTTTAAAACAAGTAGACATCTGGCTTTTCTTTCATAAATTTTGTATCTCAGATGTCGAGGATAGCCCAATGTGAGACTCCTTTTTATATCGCAAAGAGCATCTTCGTATTGTTCCAAATGATTTAAAGCTGCTGAACGGTTGGCATAAACAATCGACAGATCTTCAGCTGAAAATTTCAAAATAAATTGGTATCAGCCATTTAATTGAATTGATTTTAGTGACTTAGTAAAATTGATTAGGTAGGTAGTTACTTAAAAGATATTCATTTTCGCGTAACTACAAGATGTTTAATCAGGTTGCAGCTCCATTTTTCTAATTTGACACTAAGTACTTTTGTTACTTACTTTCTTTTTGTGGCATATGAATCAAACTTTGGCTGTACAGTTGCAATGCTTTAGCCCAATCACCTTTTTGGACGGCTTTATTTCCTTCATCCTTAAATTGTCTTGCCTTTTCCAAGTCTTTTTTGACAGGGAAACTGCCACCGGCTTCGTATTCGACCACGTCTTTTGAAAGATCATAATCCTTTACACAGGGAAGGCTGCAAAAATACGATACACGCTTTGAATTAGTTTCCAAATTAGCGAAATTATTTCTCGTCACATCGTCTATAGAGCTGTTTATATTTTCATGAAACTTCTTGAAGAATCCTTCTATCTCTGCCGTCATTGCTGCGAAATTTTCACTCTTTTTGGTTTTTTTTATTAATGTTGCAAATATTGTGTTGTTATAAGTAAAGCTAAACGCCAATTTTCATGATCTAATGTAGCTTTTAGGTTAAATCACGTATGAGAGATGCCGGCTCAACGTGTGGACTATTTCTATTTTTATATTTGGAGCACTCGTACGCCGATCGCTTCAGAGTGAAGTTCGGAGCATTTCTCTGTATTTACGTCTATTATTAAAGTTACGCAATTTAATTGATTCTAGAAGAAGTCGATGCAGTGCTAATGATTGTTTGATATAAACATTTATATCTGTAGATTATCTATCTAATTCATTTCTTGTAACTCATATTATGTGATGATTAATGTGTGTCCTATCAATGGAAAACTTTAATGCCCTTTGATCGACATCATTCTTGGAAAAGATCTTGCATGCTGCCTTTTAGTGTTGTTTTTTACTAAAGTCCATTTATTTAAGGTCTTTTTAAGGTGTCCGAGTATGTAAAATCTAAGTACGTACCTACCTAACTTAAAGTTCACGGATAAAAAAGGTATAATTTTTTTATTAGCTAAATGTTTCCGGTATGCCTATACGACTATATAATATATCGTCTTATGAAAAATGGGCATTGATTCACAGAAGGAACTAGTTTATCGGAGACTATCTAAGGGAAAAATAATTTCAGGGTGAAGTTGACAGGCTGATGGGAACTTGAACTGAAGAACATAACTGATGATGTAGCTGTCCTAGCCAACTTATTATAGCAACATTATAATTGTCTTAGCGGGGCGAATCTTACCTAGAATTTCGCGAAGGTCAAGTCCATCCATCCATGAATCCGGCGCATCACAGATTCAAGAATTAGAGTCACCATAAACTTTAAAGTTTTTCTGTATAACTATTATTTTATGGTGTTACTATTTTCTTTTTCTTTTCTGTTTCCACTGTGCTACTTATATTGAAACTTATAAATCTGAAGCAAAATAGGAGAAAAAACTGCGGGAATCAAAGGGTTGCCGCGGGATTAAAATATAAAACCTAAATTGATGGCATATCGCAGGAAAAATCATATCATCAAATAAATATATCCAAAGCTATTAAAAAATTTCATGACTAAAGGATGAATTATGGTCACTTCAAGGAATTCTACGTAGCCGTATAACAAAAAATTGTGGCACACGCAACTTTTTGCTTAGGTAACTGACCGCCGACATCAAATTGGCAGTGCAGTTTGAAATAAACGGTCTTTCCAGAATTCTCTGAAGGAGCCTTTTAGCAATTTAATTAACAGGAAAACCCCTTGACGTAAACGGAGTCAAAATTAAAAATAGCTGCACTTAAATGTGCGATCATACCAAAATGTTTGATATCCTTTTTTGTCTTTAGAACGTCATTTTTAGGGTTTCGTATCTGCAGAGACAAAGGAACCCTTATAGGGTTAAGTATTTCGTTGTCTGTCTGTCTGTCTGTCTGTTGCATTCCCTCTCTGCCTCGGAGAGCATGTTAAGCTGTCGGTCCCGGTTATTATCACTAACATCTGAGAATAACTGTAAATTAACCTAAGAGTCGACATTCTCTTAGTCGAGCTGCATGCGGAAGGATCTGGATCTCCTACCATTAGAGGATTAATGGAAAGGGGCCATGACCCTCAGTAATGAGGAATACAACTATAAAGAAAGATATAATATATTTTATAATAATATATTGTATTATAGTGTGTTAGATTAGGTAAACATAGAAGCATAGGAAAATGTAACTCGATAAAGATGCCCATTTCTTCTGGCCTACAACTGTAGCCTGTTTACATAATGACGTTTCAATGGCTGGCCATCGGTGTCAAATATCGTTGCGGTTGGTTCCTCGTTGCTGTGTTACGCATTGTCCAATCATGCGTCTGCGGAAAAAATAACTCGTTATTTTATATTTTTTCAGCCGTTTTCAAAATGATTTAGTTATTGAAATGAATGAAGATGATGATGATCGGTTCTATAGTAGGTTTTGGTCGTGACTATTACCACCCTACCGGATTTCAGTCATTATACCAGATTAGAAATTGCAGTCAAGGGTTAACTTGTGTAGTTTGAATGAATTGCATAGTATGAAAACATGCGATGTATGAACGGCGCTACTGGTCATTACCATCAGGCACGAATCATAATAAATCAATTCACGATTACGGATTACCCCACGTGGAAGTATTACGGATCGTATTTACTTCTCATTTTGCCCATATCTGACGCGCATAACAATTACTATCTGTGACTAGAATATTCCTAAAGTCGTGACTTATAAAGCTACAATCAATTATCATCATGACAATACTTGGTCCTTAAATTGAGCCTTATTTACTGAACGTTAAGGACTATTATTGAGTTTCAATATTAGGATTTTATTGGTCTATTTAATAGTGATGGTGCTATGTTAAGGTGCTAATGTTTAAAGATTAATTAGGAGATAAATATATGGATGCACATGTATTGAATCTTCAATAATTTGACATGGACATAGTTAGTGGCAACTGACATACATAAGTAATATAAAATTATTGCAGAATTGGCAGTGGTTTTTTGCCTAAGTAATTGGTGCATGTGCATTTATTTACATAAAATACGCAACGGCAGGTGGTAGGCGAATATGCACCCTCCAAATATTTCTTCACGCGTCTGTTGTAGGATGGAAACTATGGAAAGCCAATGGCTACCATATAAACTGTACCAGTATGTTAAGAATAATTATTTATTTTATAACTAGTCATCTAGACACCAGTCTAGATTAAATCTTGCTACGCTTGCGCTTATCGACATCGCGAGCGGAGCGAGTGCGTTTTTTATATTTGTATAAGTACAGTAAATCCATATCATAAAATTTAATGATTGTGAAAATTTCACTCTCATTCTAGCACCCCTGGGTGAATGACAAGTAGATTCTTCATCAAAAATTCTCATTTGCGGCCTCGCTTCTATTATGAAATGTATACAATGGATTAATATTTGAAACGCGAGCGGAGTGAGCGCGTTTTTTATATTTAATAAAGACTAGATGTACACGTAACACAAAATTTTTGGATTGTTGAAATTTCACTTTTACTGCCAGGGTGCTGCCCTACGTAGAATTATAAGTCATTCTAACAATGTATACTAACCTACCTACCTAAGGAGGCACTTATAACACGATTTCGCAAAATCCGGGAAACTAGAGTTTAATAAGTTATAGCGTAGGCATTATAAATATTTTCTTATGGCCTAGGCATTTGCTAATGTGCAATTCTCTTCGGTGTGACCATTTTAAAATCTTCCGGCATCATTACATGCATTGCTTCAAAGAATAATGTGTTACAAGATAAATCTTCGTGAATCATATAATAATGAGTACTTTATGATTACAATGGCGTATGCGTGTGGCAGAGTAGTTGCAATTATAGTACAGTGGCTTATGTAGGTACTTAGATTGTTTTCCTATAACCATTGATGTCGAAACTACCTTGCCTAGGTATATCCATAATTCCATACTAATATTATTTACAATACCTAAATGCGAAAGTGTGACTTTCTACATATATTTACCTTTTTTCACCGCCCATTTTGACGAAAGGTACATATTATGCAGCTTGCAATCCAGCGACCGACATAGGCTACTTTTCCGACCGGATTTTTAAAAACTTAAATCTAACCAGAACCTAAACGAAGTGGTGGGCTTCATCTAGTGCATACGATTTTTGTGATAAAGTTTGTTCTCGTATGTTCTAACTCACATTGTATCTATCGCAAAACGGTTTATTAATCATTAATTTATCCTAATGCACTATTAACAAATGCTTTGATTGACATAGATTTTAATTAGTAAGATAATTTTTATCGGCGTTTACTTATAGAGTACTATTAGCTCAGTTTTACGATAACGTGTTACGATACTCTCATTCTGAGTAGAGACTGGAGACCCGTGCTCAGTAGTGAGCTGGCGATGGATTGATTATGATGATGACTACTATATAAATTTTTTGATTGAAAATGAATTTAATTTGTTAGATAATCTTTACTGGCCTTTGGTTTTTGGATTTTTTGGATTTTGGATACCTTTTGGGTTTCGTGGGTACCCAAAAGGTGCCTTGACGGGATCCTATTATACTAAGCCTCCGCTGTCCATCCATCTGTTTGCCAAGCTACTGTACCTACATATCTCGTAAACCGTAATAGGTAGAGAGCTGAAATCTTCACAGAATGTGTATTTCTATTGCCACTATATAACTACTTACAAAAAATATAAAACTTAGTAAGTGTAAATTAAAAATTTATATCAACCCCGACAAGTGAAGGTTGCAGTAACTAGAAAATAGCTGATAACTTTCAAACAGCTGAACCGATTTTCTTGGACTATAGCTAAGAGCACTCTCAATCAAGCCACCTTTCAAAAAAAAACTAAATTAAAATTTAGTTTAGGCGCTACGATGCCACAGACAGATACACAGATACACACGTCAAACTTATAACACCCTTCTTTTTGGGTCGGGGGTTAACGAAACCCTTAGTGTGCGAGTCAGGTTCGCACCTGACTTATTTATATCTCCTAACAAAACATTGTTATAATATCATATCATCGTTATAACAAGGAGACAGTTTAACTACTGGGGGTGAAAGTGATAAGCTGATAGTATAAGACCACGGGTGATATTTTTAAAGATAAATCGTCGGCGCCATTGTTGTGTTATCTCGAGCCATGTTATCTCGTGTTTGGAATGTAAATATTTCTCTTGGCAACTGAAGGTCATTACATAATATACTTTGATAACAGAACTATGGCCAGTATCTTACGTGATTTATGAAATTGCACCTACCTAATTTCAAAAACCTGAAGTTGAAGTTGAATAGCAACTCAACGGTAGAGTAGAATCAGCAAGTGAAAATTGAGGTTCGGCCCTACTGTCATTATTTTTACAAATAACTCTTTTATGATTGTAAAATTATTGAATTGAATTTATTTTTATCTTCTCTTATATTTTACTAGCTGATACGCGCGACTTCGTTCGCGTGGATGTAGGTTTTTACAATTCCCGTGGGAACTCTTTGATTTTCCGGGATAAAAAGTAGCCTATGTGCTAATCCAGGGCAATCTATCTCCATTCTAAATTTCAGCCCAATCCGTCCAGTAGTTTTTGCGTGAAGGAGTAACAAACACACACACACACACACACACACACACACACACACACACACACACACACACACACACACACACACACGCACATACAAACTTTCTCCTTTATAATATTAGTGTGATAATCGTTTTAAATGACTTTCAAATTGTGTAAAATGGTAAGTAGGTATTTACCTACTTTGAACCTACTTGTAAATGTACAAAGTAAAACTAGCGCAGTGGCAGTGTTTCGTAATATACTAATTCTTTCATCGGTAAGCTAATTAATTAATTTAATCATAATTTTCCCGGTTCTCTAACATAAATAAGGAAAACATTTTTTTTTGGGACGTGTCAATGACATCGCAAAAGAAGAGAATGTTTCGCCTGAATGTTGATTTAGGCTAAAATAAGGAAAGGTCTTTTTACCTTTCGACATCAGTTAATTCATTTATTTATTCTAAGAGGGACAAATCAATCAATAAAGAGAGGGAAGATGATGGTGTTTATAATAATAAAAGATAATTTTTTTATTTAATGGGCTACGCCAGAAGGCTAGTTTCATCGCCCCTTCGCATTCAGCTTACCTAATCGCCTTCGTTTCGCTACTGTTGCTCACTATTCTATTATATACTAGCGACCCGCCCCGGCTTCGCACGGGTGGACACTACCACGAAAAATCTATTTTCCGGGATAAAATATAGCCTATACGGATTCGGAAGAATCCCTCTAAGTAATGGTAAAAGAAATTTTGAAATCGGTCCAGTAGTTTTTGAGCCTATTCAATACAAACATACAAAAATACAAAGGTTTCCTCTTTATAATATTAGTATAGATAAAAGAAATTTTGATATTGGTCCAATAGTTTTTAGAGCCTATTCAATACAAACATACAAAAATACAAAAATACAAAGGTTTCCTCTTTATAATATTAGTATAGATTAACTTATGAGACCCGACCTAATATTTCCATTTGCTTATTTATTATACGTGCTGCCTCTATTATTCCGCCGTCCTATTTATTTAATTTATATGTCGAAAAAAAATAAAACGCTGCCAGTATATTTTATTAGGTCCAACTATTAGTCATCGTTTAAGTTTTTTAGTCGCCGGCAAAATAATTTTCCATTTTAATGTATAAGACATGTAAATGTAGTGAACATTTACCTTCACCTTCCAACAGTATTTTTCTTAAATGCTCGCCGTATATTATACACAATTATTACTTAGGACATCATCATCTTTTCCCGTTGACCTCAGAGAAGTGTCAGGCACTTCCGGTGTTTGTAGGCATTATGAATAAAGTAAAATATACCCACGATGCAAGGCTGCTGCAGTATCATCCTTGAACTCTTAAGAATGTTGGGTATAAATTCTTGTGTTCTAAATGGCAACTTAATAGGTTACTAAATATCTTATGCACAAGTACTTAGTAGCTTAGGTATCCAAATGTGGAGAACCTAGGTACTTGGTAAAGTTAGTAATGAAGTATAGGTGTACCTACTGATTGATGGGTATACTGATAAACCCGGCAGTATTCTGTGTAGGTTTTTAGTCAGTATAGGCACTTTGATAGAGGAGGTACCTACCTAGTAGCTACTACCTACACTTCTATTTCTAGAGAAAAACCCTTATGTTACTTCAGATTCCTTAAATAAACTGCTAGCGTGGTGTTTGTTTTGGCTTTGGCACTCAACATATTGTGGCGAGCACAGAGATGATGCACAGGCAAGGGAACACAAAGGCGCTATACAAAAGCTAAGCATAAAGACATTTAAGTATGGGTGATATACCATTTGGGAGAGATAATATTTTATCCGCACCCAATCGCAATTTCTACAAAAAACCGTGTCTTTGGATATCCGATAGAAATAGCTGTTCCTACTTGGTTATACTATAAATAAGTTTAATAAGCCGTTAATCTAACCTTTTGTAGCTTCTTGACTGAACTATAAATCATCTATTGCAAATGTCAAATGATTTAATTAATGAGCTCTATGGATACTCCACGCATACCTGTATCACTTACAACTATCACTACCTATATTATAAATGCGAAAGTGTGTTTGTTTGTTGGTTTATTGGTTTTTCTTTCAATCACGTTGCAGCAGAGCAACGGATTGATCTTATTTTTTCCATGGGATATAGTTGAAGACGTGGAGATCACATAGGCTATTTTTTATCTCGGAAAATCAAAGAGTTGCCACAGGATTTTTAAAAATCTGAATCCACTCGGGTGAAGTCGAGGGCATCAGCTAGTCATTAATAAATAACATGCAAATAGGAAGTACTTTGGCTTTGATAAAAATATTATAATGCAAGATGCGCGGCGCATTCTCTGGGGACATCTCTTAGCTCGACGCGGGATGAATACTGAAGCACTCACCTTGTTTATGACATTGTTTATCACTTTTAATGTGTCATTAAGGGACATTATATACCACATTAGATGTACTCTATTTAACTACTGTAATTATATATGCTTGGTAGAGTCAATCTTGGACTAATGATCACGGAAACTTTTGCTAGTTTTAAAGAAAAAATTCGACACAAAAACAATCTAGAAGAGTGGATCTATCTATAAAAGATGAATTAAACCCTTCTTATTCTAAGACAAAACCCTTGCTTTGTAGTGTACTGGGGATAAATTGAGATGATGATGATGATGAATTTATAACAAAAGTTGTGTTCGTAAATAAACATGGAAAAATAATATGGACCTCAAACGCCCATTTAGATAACCCCATGATAACCCTAATTAACTTCCATTTTTCGATTTACGTCTCAATCAAAAATAACTTTTGCACACTGTGACAAGAATGTTATCTCACGAAACGGTACAGTAGTTATATAGCTCATTGTTTATTGTTTACCGAATACGAGCCAAATTAAAGCTATTCAAGCATCCAATAGATTACTTTTTATTGGAATGTTTCACTACCCGCGTTGGCCTGGTGGCCAGCTTATTCATCTACAGATCATGAGGTCCCGGGTTCGAATCCCGGATGGGGTCAAAAAGTTGCTGAATTTTTCTGGCAATAAATTGTCTGCGGTAGTCAGGAGTTGGGTAGTTACCGGTACACTGCTTAGGAAATTATATACTTAAAACCATTTTTTCTGTACCTGATCTTTCTTAGCGGCGCGTGGCGGGGAGCGGGTAGATGAGGAAGGCGGAGGACCGTGTTTGGTGGCGCGCTCTTGGAAAGGCCTATGTCCAGCAGTGGACGCATACAGGCTGATGGATGGATGGATGGGATCTTTCTTAGGATGTCGAATTGCCATCCTGTTTATCAGAGTGAGGGAATAGAGGCTGCACCTGGGTTTGTACACTCACTTGTGTAATGTAATATTATTTCCATCGCACACGCAAGACTGCTCGGAGCAGTCATGACCCTCGGAGTGAAAACTGCTCGAGCGGTTTCTTATTAGAGGAAGATTGTAGTTTTGATCTCGAACAATTTGCGCGCTTATTGGCGTAAGTATATACAATTTAAAAATGTTACAAGATCAAGAACTGGCTATGTTAGCTAGATTTTTGGGTCTGTGTTAAGGATAACCAGCCCTCTCCCTCGGTTACCTAAAAAATTAAATACATAAATGCATAAATATAAAAGTATCAGTTATTTCATACAGTTGTTTTGTTCTTTAATATTTTACACTAAAATGAACGTAGGTAGTACTTGTAAAACTAGGCTGCACAGTGTGCGTATGTGAGTGTTGTGCGTGTGTGTCTAGTGTGTGTGCGTGTGTGTTCGGTATGCAGTCACAACAGCAGTCAGTCTTGAGTCGACTGTTACAAACTGTCCCGTATGACCGCTCTTAAGTATGTTATCCATATACCTCTCCCCGAACAAAAAAGTCCGTCTGTTTCCAGTACAAATAGAAATAATTAGATTACCATGTCACACACATGTCACGCATATGTTTTGTGTAATTGATAAGTTAACAATGAACTTCAGTGTTGTAACTACGTTATTTCATTAAAATAATAATTTTATGAATATCTAAGTACCTATAGGGATTATGATTACTAGAGATTAGGATTGTTCGGATTTTATGACCTTCAATTATTGCGTTATTAATATAATAAAAAATGTTGCGATAGTTAATTCTCAAATAAATTAAAAAGTAACTTATTCACCAAGATCACTGAATAGGAAAAAGTAAATGAATATTATCTAATATTGATTCATTTATGGAGTGATTATGTATAAAATAACATAGTAAAACTTGTGGGTTTCTTATTTTACATTGGAAAAAGCACATTAATTAATTAAAGAAGACGTATTCCGCTCGGGTCTCAACTCTCAAGTTAACCTTGAAGGGATATAGAAATCTATTCTTTTCCTGTGTTCTAATGTCCTGATTTATTCCAGCATGAAGCGCCTTACTTCCTCATTCCTATATATAACCTAGGTCCTAGGCTATCGCAATAGCCTAAAGTATTAATTATGACAGAGCTAATCTTCCTCTTACTATATTTTAGCCTAGTGTATTCCATTTACAACTAAGTATATAATATTGCCGCAATTATATGATTGAGAGCCGTGATAGCCTAGTGGTTAAGACGTCCGCCTCTTATGCGGAAGGTCGGGGGTTCGATCCCGGGCACGCACCATTAACTTTTCAAATTATTTGTGCCTCAATAGCTCAACCGGTAAAGGAGTGGACTGAAAACCGAAAGGTCGACGGTTCAAACTCCGCCCGTTGCACTATTGTCGTATCTACTCCTAGCACAAGCCTAATAAAGCACAAGGGGAATATTAGTCATTTAACATGGCTAATATTCTTTTTTTTTTTAAAAAAAACAAAAAAAAAAATTATGTGCGTTATAGGAAATACCTGAGAACTCTCCATAATGTTCTCAAAGGTGTGTGAAGTCTGCCAATTCGCTCTTGGCCAGCGTGGTAGACTATGGCCAAACTTTTCTCATCCTAAGAGGACTCAGTAGTGAGCCGGCGATGGGTTGATCATGATGATGATGTTATAATATTATCATCTCTTTATATCAGTCTTGACATATTATGATCTCCTTTGATATTCTAGTGACGAGTACCCTAACTAAAAATCTAAAATATCCCAATTGCCAATCAATCACAATAGCTGACCCCTGGCCGCGTAGAGACAAATCAGGAATATTTCATTTTGACTGCGTCGACGTACCTATCAGTAATTGAGATCACTATAATTAAGATCTAATTCTTATCAATGACACCTAATGGACGGGTCAATAAAATTATTACTTAGACGTCCATGGCCCTCCATAGGGTCAATAAACCATTTGACATAGACGAATTCTAACGAAAATTATGTGGACGATTTTGGACTTTGCTATGTGATTTCATCACAATTTAATCAAAAGCCTACCAAAATCAGACAACCAGAAATGGTACAATTTAACTCCTATCCACCAGAAAAACAGTCTGCCAAAATCGGAATCGTAGTGGGTTATTTGCAAGATACCTTCGCTGACATTGAACATCGGCAAAGCTCCTGTAACCTGTAAATTGGGGGTTAGCCTTAGCATTTTGGCATGCTAGCCCACATGCATTAACCCACAATGTAACAAAATAATGGTAAATATGAAACTATGGGAATAAAGTTGCGGACACAACATTGGTTGACATAAATTCCTTGACTCTATAATCGCCACTTCGAAATTAAAATAATACTAAATTAACAATTGCTCTGTCCGATTTTGGTAGACTTGTGATTTTACCTAGAGTAAAAACAAAAACCGTTCACAGAAGTTTTATTCGAAATTTTTTCTAGGTTAGGTGATTTTTTTCACTAATTTGATTCATCAGGTTTTCGTGAAGTCAAAATAGAATCGGTGAAATCCTCGATATGAGAATCTCGGACACATGATTCATTTCATTTCATTTCATTTCATTCATTTCATGATACTTAGTCGGTTATGTCACACAGGAAATAAAAATTTAGATCTAGAGTAATACCTACGATCATCTGTAGATCATCTGTAGACGTAGGCAGATAATATTATCTAGTTATGCGGATGTTGCGTTATTATGCCCATAGAACTCTCTGATAGAACGCCTACATTGAAAAGGTTTTCAAATTGAATTTATAAGTATATTATTGGACACCCACTGACTTGCTAGTCTTTGTACGAGTAAAACACAGCAAAAATTATTTAGAACTAGATAATGCCAGCGACCTCCGTGGATTTAGATTTTTAACCCCCGACCCAAAAAGTGGGGTGTTACAAGTTTGACGTGTTTATCTGTCTGTGGCATCGTAGCTCCTAAACTAATGAACCGATTTTAATTTAGTTTTTTTTTGTTTGAAAGGTGGCTTGATTGAGCGTGTTATTAGCTATAATCTAAGAAAATCGGTTCAGCCGTTAGAAAGTTATCAGCTCTTTTCTAGTTACTGTAATATTCACTTGTCGGTGTTATAAATTTTTAATTTACACTTGTTTAAATTAGAACTGTTTGTTTTTTCGGGATAAAAAGTAGCTTATGTCCGACACCACGATGCTATCAATCTCTGTACCTGTCAAAATCGGTTAATCGGTAACTGTCAGACACACGGAAAGACGGATGGAAGGTCGGACAGACAGAAATTTCGCATTTATAATATTAATATGGATAATGGATATGGGGGTAGCATCTTTAAAAGTCAGGTACTTTGTGGAAATTAGTTGTGTGATTTTTTTTTTGTGGAAATTAGCTGATGTTGATATCGTTTTACTCAATTTAAAACTAAAGCTACAAGTGTTTCAAACGTCCTCTGGTCTAAGAAAAATCTTCAAAAAATTAAGCAGAGTATTATTTTTGTGATGTGTGTAAAAGTTAAAAGTATTAGCTAACTGACAAGCTAAATTATGTCCTTCGTTGTACCTACTAATTAATTATCAGATATCACAATTCACAGGTCATCATTTATTTTATTATCGATTTGTTATCAAAACATCCTGTAATTATCATAAAACTTACAATCAACATAATTATTGATACTACAGGTAGTGCAACTGGCGACCGCTCTCGTCTTCGTTCCGTGAAAATTTTAATCCTTTTTATTCCCTATCCCGTGGGAATTTCAGAAAGTCCGGAATTATTTCTCGTCTATATTAAAAAGGGAGCCTCCGTACAAAATTTCAGCTTTCAGGGCCAAGGTTGTATACAGTACGATTCTAGCTGCTATAAAATACCGTGGAAGCTCTTTGAATCAAATAGCTGATGTCGAATGTTAGTAAATGAAGTCTCTAAAATGTCATTACTTCTAGATTTTTTATACGGTTTAGTACCTACGTATTTATAGCTAATTACAATTTCCGCCCTTTATTTTCGTTCTCAACTCGCGCACGTTGACCGAACAAAAAATTAACTGCATAATCACCCAGACGAAAATACCCAAACTTGTGGCTGTCATTTATGCTTTGTTTTATTGCTATGTTGAGAGGTTCACCACGTTATTAATTTTTTACTGCATTGTATCTTTAGATAGAGGGTCGTGGGTTTGATTCCGGGCACTCTTTTCTACTTGTTAGAGTTACTTTATGTGCGTTTTAATCAATTAAACATCAGTTGCTTTAACGGTGAAGGAAAACATCGTGAGGAAACCTGCATGTCTGAGAGTTCTCAATAATGTTTCAAAGATGTGTGAAGTAGGTATGACAATCCGCAATGGGCTAGCGTGGCAGATTATGTCATAAACCTTTTCATTTGGAGAAGAGACCCGTGCTCAGTAGTGAGCCGGCTATGATGATGATGATGAGCATTATTTTTTTTTAAATTACTTTCATCATTATTTCAACCTATAAAAGTTGAAAAATAGATCCTTAAAAAAGGACTGAACGGGTTTTAGGTTTCCACTAATCGACGAAGGATTAATTCTTGAAATATGCAAAGTGCCTATAGGGTAAAAAAAGTAAACATTCATAAAGTTTATGTACCACTAATAGGTATAATAGAGACGCAGTAGCAACGTAGCAGATCCGTCTACGTTTCATCGTAGACCAGATGTTTTTTTCTTTAAAACTTTTCTACGTCGGATTTAAATCGAAATTCGTAGTCACTTAGTTCATTAAAAAATGTTTATATGCATACTACATACCTACCTAATATTATAAAATATGCAAAAGTCTGTCTGCTACGTTTTGACGGCCCAAACGTTTCACCCATTTTGGCGAAAGGTACAGAGGTAGTTAGCGGAAAATCATTTTTTTTTAAATCCCCGTAAACGAAGTTGCGTACGTTATACCTACACAGATAGCTTGCATCCTGGAGATAGGCACTAGACATAGGATACTTTTTATCCTAGACAGTTAAAGGGTTCCCCGGGATTTCTAGAAAACCAACGAAGACGCGGATGAAGTCGCAACATTATCTAGTTAAAAAAAAAGATAGTAAAAAATGTAAAAAAAGAAAATTCAAATTATGTTGGATAATAGTATCAGATATTGTATCAAAGATGCAATCAAAGATTATTTTATCAATAAATGCTACTGTGGTTACGACGAATCAGATTTTTTCGATCGCGCCTACTATCACAGATGTAGACTTAGTCTAGTAGGCCTTAGGTCGTAGTATGAATGCAACCTGTGGCTGGATAAGCGTTATTCCAGGCAGTGAACTAAGCGATTTAGATTAACCGAACGACCGATCGCGTTCTTATTTTGTTCTACAATTTACCACTTTATCAAGCCCAACCAAAACAGGGCGGGATGTCATTCTCAGTTAGATCATTGCTCGGATCGGACGCGTTTCAAAAATAATATTATTATTTCGATAATATTATTACAGTGTAATTACGATACGAGTATATCGGTTATTAATAGTCCCGTAGCAAAACACGTAGCGCTCGTCTACGAGTTGTAAAGTTGCGTGCGCGTACGCAGTGTTTTCCGTTAGTGCTCGAAATTCGAAACAAATTCTGAAAAAATGGCCAACAAAGACGTACAAAGTAAGTCTACTCATTTTTTTTCAAAATAATTCGAATAATTACTCTTATTAGGTGATATTAGAAGATTAATGGCGGATAAACGACTTCAAGTCACTATTTTATTAAAGTTCGTTATTGTAAGTTCTACAAAAGATCCATTCAAAAATATTAAATAAAGTCCTTGAATATTTTAAGCAAAAGCTACGAACGAATTCAAACTGGTTTTCTAAACCCTCGATTCAAACGGAGGGTTAGGAGCGGTCTAATGCTTTGTGTGTTGCCTGTGGCGTCGTAGCGTTCAAACGGATGGAAAGATTTGAATGCATTTTCTAATTCTCAAGCCTGTTTAATCGGGATGGTTCATAATTAATTAGTGTGATGGTTCATAAGTAGTTAGTCTGTTAAGTCAGGTAGAGTGTGATACAATTTGTCTTATCGTTCGATTTCGACCACAATTACAATAATATGGTAACTTTGACCTGATGCTGTAAACAGGGTCCAGGAATAATCTGCAATCTGACTCTTTGAAAATTTACAGCAGATGTATCGTATTGGGCTCCTTCATTTGGTTTCGATGAGTATTTGGATTACAGACAGTGACAAGGGTATAGTGATGGGGTAGGAAGGTGGCCATATAATTAAGGTCCACCGAGTTTGTGATCGGATTTGTCTCGTCGAGTTGTTAAGCAAATAGTGATCAAATCTGATTTTGGAGTATACGAAGCTGGTCCGGCCGGCCCGTCCATAATGGCGAACTAGGAAAACGTTTAGGGCACTGGAATTTGGGGGGCCCATGGCGAGGGTACTATAGGCGCAATTGGCGCGAATTATCAATTAATTGGATGGTGCAGGCGGTTAGCTCGCGCGTTTGTGTCTAGCAGCATACGAGTAGTAACAAAAAAAAAAACTCGATCAAGTACGAGTTGGATTTGCACAAGAAGGGTTCCGTACCATCGTACAAGATATAACATTATGTATTTTTGTTTGCATGGCAGCCATTTTGAAATTTTTATTATTTGTTGTTATAGTGGAAATAAAAAAAAATGAAAATTTCAACTCTACCTTCTTCTAGAGTTCTACTCTTATTCAGTTCATGACAACCCGCTGACAGCCAGACAGACGGACGGACTGACGGACGAACAGCGGAAGCTTAGTAATAGGGTCCCGTAGGCACCTTTCGGGTACGGATCCCTAAAAACTTGTATGGTTTTTATCAACGCCATAATTGAATTAGATCCGCCGCCCTGAGTACCTAAAATCGTTTCTGTACTTCGAATGACCTAAATACGGGAGGCCCGGGCATGGAATCAGGAAGTACCTTCGCAGGTACAACATCCATGGGCCCGGGAAGCTGCGTAGGGCGAGGGTGCGGCGAATCGATCTGTTGCCATGCCGACCGCGAATTCTGCCGAGAAGCCTGCGCTCTACTATCCCTTTCTGTTGACGCCATGGATTCAGGAAGTAATAAATAATTCTTACGCCTCGATATCAGGGTCACGCGGCCCTTACAAGAAAAACGACTGAAAATCTCACCGCAACATCATGAAAACCAACTTTAAAAGTCGATATTGAAATGATGAGGCAAACGTTATCTGCTTCAATATAGATATTTATTAATCGTCCTTGATCAGTATGTAGACCTTATCCAGTTTATGTGGATCTGATTTCCTGTTCCCTTACATTTATGATATGACTAAGTATATCAAAAAGCATTTATTTTCTCTATCTAAAGTATTTCTGTAAAATTCAAGAAAAGTTGCACGCGTATTTCGAAACTACAAATGCCATGAAAATCGACGTAAGCGTATCGCCCTCCTGCTCTGGACAATAGAACGGCTCAAACTCATTATGATCATCATGATCAACCCATCGCCGGCTCACTACTGAGCATGGGTTTCCCCTCAGAATGAGAAGTGGTTGGCCATAGACCATTATAGTCTACAACGCTGGACAAGTGCGGATTGGCAGAATTCACACACAGGGGAGTGTGACATCATCTTACCTAGCCGAGATCTTGCAACAAAAACCACTCAATCATCCAACAAAAAAAAAAAAAACATGAGCTCTCGCACTGTTCCTAATTATTTTTTACGAACAACTGCTTGTTTATTTATTTACATTGGTGTGTTATTTTTAATTTCACCATGGTAGGGCCGAGTCGGTCGTGACGTCATACGCCGAAGCGGCTCGTAAATGAAATTATTCTTGCAAGCGCAACTTTAAAGTTCCATAACTTTATCATTTGTTGAGATATTTCGATGATTCTTTCATATTTTACTTAAATTATAGTTAATTCATTAAAAAAATGGAAATTTCTCCATCGCAGCAGCAGCGCAGAGTTTGATTGGGCCGGGGTTGAAGGTGATGTAGGTTTATCAACGACTTAACAACAAAAGACCTGCAATTTTTAATTTACACGTGTTATTTTATCTATGTACTGTAGGTATATTATAAAAATTAGCATTAATCGAACGCTTAAAAATTTGTTACCT
Organism: Maniola jurtina; assembly: GCF_905333055.1. NCBI lineage: Eukaryota > Metazoa > Arthropoda > Insecta > Lepidoptera > Nymphalidae > Maniola > Maniola jurtina. Next base: position 13,416,501 of record NC_060032.1, read on the forward strand.
ACATGGTTAAATGACTTCAGTTCATTAGTTACTTATACACGATAATATGGTAATAATGCTCCAGATAATACCAAATAATACCAAAACCAGATAATACCAAGTTAGTAATTACAACATAAATATACCTGTGTAAACAACCCAAAGCAAAGATTATAAAACTCGTTTGTAAAGTAGATACAAGGAATAAATTAACTCGTTATAATTTTCCACGACTTTCTTCAAACCAAACTAAAATAGTATCGATGAAACATGTAGGTGTAGGTTACCTTACCTGATGAAAGAGTTTTTCAAGACAACTATGAATCAGTCTGCCAAAATAGAACACAGGAGGAAATTAACAATTTAAGAGTTTAGGTATTCGTAGTGCGCTGTAAACAAAGATGAGAGATGGCAATAAGGGTGGAGACTGGAGACGCCCAGCATACTCGCACAACCCGATGCGGGATAGAACGGGTGTGCGGATCGTCTCCCCGCTTCATACCCCGATTGCCATGTGGATCTGTCGCGAAGTATAGTTAACTAACCTCCGACCCAAAAAGAGGGCTGTTATAAGTTTGATGTGTGTATCTGTGTATCTGTCTGTGGCATCGTAGCTCCTAAACTAATGAACCGATTTTAATTTAGTTTTTTTTCGTTTGAAAGGTGGCTTGATCGAGAGTGTTTTTAGCTATAATCCAAGAAAATCGGTTCAGCCGATTGAAAATTATCAGCTCTTTTCTAGTTATTACTGTAACCTTCACTTGTCGGGGGTGTTATAAATTTTTAATTTGTACTTGTCTTTCATTAATCAAACTCAATAGATACGTTCTAATTAGGTATCTGTGTCTGTGGTTTGCCAGATTTTCGTTAAAATAATTTAGTTTCAAAATTACATGGGCTCAATAATTTAGTTATACCCTACACAAATCTTTAAAACTAAATATTTCCAAAAACATATCACACAAAGGTATAACATTGACGAAACATAAAGAAGAATTAAAAATAAAATATGGCTACTTACCAAATTATTAAAGTACATCAACTGTTTATTTATAGATACAGGATATATGCTATTGCGGTCATATTACAGAACAGTGGATCATATACCTAATGCGAAAATTTGATGAGAGAATTAAATATACACGTGAAACGTTGTCTCGTAATACCTACCTAACTCACATCTGCTATATACCTATTATCAGACATATCCATAACATTATCTATGTATTACGACGGCTGACGAAACAATTTTTGATAATCATCGCAAGTGACAATATTTTAGTAATTTGTTGTAGTTGGGGATTAATTTTTCTGGCATGTACCTACCTACTTACAACTTACAGAACGTCACGGATAGTCATGCAATGGATAAGAAGTACAAGCTAATTCTGGTTTCTATTTAGTAGTGAAGATTCGTAGAGCTACTGAAAAAAGGGACTTTCAGTTCCTTCAGTCAGTAGATATAGACATAAAAAAATATGCGCTACCCGCCCAGTTTTTAACCGACTCCAAAAAAAGGAGGAGGTTCTCAATTCGTCGGAATCTTTTTTTTTAGTAAGATAGGTACCTATTGGCTGTATTTAGGTAGGTTGTTTTAATAAAAAAATGCGAGTAAACAGTAGGCGAGTCACCTGATGTAAAGTGAATAACGCCACCCATGAACATTTGCAGGTGGTATTGTATGGATTACGATTTTCAGTTTTAATAGTAGATATCTATAATATACCTAAAATGTCTTTATAGGACACATAAATCAAACACACATCTTTGTAGTTACCTACGGTGGTATAGGTATTATTTATGTCCACTATGTAACAATACCGTAACAGGCATGTCAACCAATAATTTTTAATTTGTTGTTATACCTACCTAGTATCCGCGTAAAATGTAAACTTATTAGCATAAGTAATAAATGTACCTGTACCTACCAAGTACCTAGCTATCTACTTGCATAATATGATTTGTTTACGTTAAGCATTTCGGACATGAAATATGTAACAGCGTCATAAAAAATAAATATTTAAGCAAAATTTCGCATTATCTAAATCCTAATACAAACTCTCTGTAATCAAACGCGTGTTATTATTATAATAATATAGTATGTATTACTTATCATACCGATGATATGCTGACATACAATCCAAATGCGAAAGTGTGTCTATTTGTTACCTTTATCTATCTGATACCTTGTTTAACAGATTTTGACATTTGGTTAAGGGATAGCTTGCATCCCGGTGACGGACCTAATCCTAACCTAAGGGCTACTTTTTATCCCGGAAAATCAAACAGTTCCCAGGTTAATCCACACGAAGTCACTAGTTAAGTATCATCTATTAGGGTTCCGTATTATAATAATATCTAGAATGCCGGCAAGGATTAATTTACTTTGACTTTATTGCAGTTATTTTGTAAATCAAAAGAAAATTACCTGATATTATTATTTATTGGAATTTTACAACTCCGGTCGCCAGAGCAATGACAACCAATTCAAATCACTTACACCTTATTAGTTCAGTATTGGCAGCATATCAACTTTGACACCACGACTTTTTAGGTAAGAGGGGTCTCTCCGTCACTCGCTTCATACAAACGTAGTTCCAATTTCATTTGAATATTACGCAACCAAAGTCCATGAAATTTTGCAGACATATTCTAGAAACTAATATCTATGTCTTTGGTTTTTCAGATTTCTGTTAAAATATTCGGTTTCAAAGTTACGCGGTCTTAAAAATTTACATACAAATCTTTGAGCCCCTGTAATTTTAAAACTACATATTTTTAGAAAAATCTAAAACACCACAGACACAGATATTAGTTTCTAGAATATGTCTGCAAAATTTCATGGACTTTGGTTGCTTAATATTCAAATGAAATTGGAACTACGATCGTATGAAACGAGTGACGGAGAGAGCCCTGTTAAAAAGCTTATCTAACTGTTAATTTTTTTTTGTTATTTATACACAGTCCCAGTCACCATTAACACTATTGTATACTGTTGTACCTAGTTACTTACCTACTTTTCGCACACAATTTTCTAAGGCGTATTGCCAACGAAGATAAAAATAGAGTTGTCTTCCGATTTTGAGAACTCAATCAACAATCAACGTTTAATTTTAATTTCTACATAGCAATGACAATATTCTGCTGAATTTCTATACGATTAGCTTATGTATGACATATAAAAAGACTTGTTCTGACTGACTGACTGATCCATCACACATATCATCACAGCTTAAACCGCTGGGGTACGAAACTTGAAATTAAGATAATAAGTTCCTTTATAAGTATAGATTGTCGGCTATACCTACTCACGTGTTTAGTCGATACAAGCCCTTTATAGGGACTCACGATAGTTTAAACGTTCAAAAAAGTTCCTTTTATAATGTAGGCACTCAATAAGAAAGAATGTTTGGAAATCCCATCTCTAAGAGGGTCGAAATAGGGGATGAATGTTTGTATGAGTGCCCGTCATGGCATGGCTTACACCACTTGATACATTATGGTACCTTCTTGCTGCATGTAGGTTTTTCTACAACGTAAACCTTCACTAAGAAAAGATGTTGACAAATTCGAACAGAATCTTTAAAAACCCAAATTCATGCGAACAAAATCGCGGGAAATGACTTGTTTACAGCAATAAATTTATGCAGTTTCAGTTAGTTAAACCATAAATTATATTTCCCAAACTCTCTCAGAAGTGTCGCCAAAATCGTTACAATTTTACCTCTGGCAACGCCATATTATTTCTCAGTAATTTAAATCTGTATGTGCCAGGTCTCAAATAGGACCAAGAGCAGGGCCCTGATTTTAGCTATCCATCGAAAACATAAACATGCACGAAATACAACGTCTATTCATATTTAATAATGACCTTGTGTTATCAATTAAAATACGTAATGTATTAAAAATACACAATTTGAAGAATTTTGCTCCCAATTAGGTACCTTAGCTGATTAGAGGTATGTTCTCTGATAAGGTAATTGATTGGAAAATATGTATATTTATTATGAATGCACTTCTATAGTCAAAGGTATATTACATTTTTTTGTAACCGTAGTTGTAGCCGTAGCCGTAGTAGTTATTTTTTTAGTGCTTAGTTAAGTTTTTTTAGTGCCTATTACGCTAATAATAATGCCTGTTTCTTTTTTTTCGCCGTCTAAAACTATCTTTTTATTATAGCCTTTCTAATGCAACCGGTCTGGGGTACATCGGTTGGTTTCAAAGTCTATACACGGACAGAGGCAGAAACATTTTTGGTATTTTATATGTTGGATTGTAGAATCTCAGTCAGTAAAAAGAAAAATCCTGACTCATTCACTAAGCAGACTCATCAACGCTAAACTTTTGGACCTAGAAAGCTCAAGTTTTGAACAGATGCTCCCTTCAAATGTCAACGGAAGGCAGAATCTTTCAAATCAAAATTTCTACGAGATCGATCCCTAGTTGGCAATCTTCTTCTTTCCCGTAAATTCTCCGTCGTAATTATTGCAGGAACACAAATACTGACTGCGTCTATGACCATTCGCCCAAAGTTAGCGTCAGCGTTTAAACTTTAACAACAGATGTAGATATTATAATCCGATATCAAAATGGTTGGTTAGGTATAATAAACTATGAAAACCCTGGATTATCAATCTGGTATAAAATCTGTTACATAAAAATTAATCTTTGTTTTTTTGGTTTTCCATTTTATAAAACTTATTTAATCTTTTTATATTAACCTTAGTCTGTGTATTGTTTCAATTTGAGTTTTTGTTATCTCATGATCATTTTTGGTAGATAACATTATTTTATAATTATTTAACTAAGAGATTATAGTTAAAATAATTATGATATTCAAGTGTTGAAAAATTGGAAAAAAATCCTGATCTAGACTTGAAGCCACTTAGATATTACACGAAAATATATTTCATTAAGTAAGTATCTAGCTATCTAGTTAAATTATATTAATTGGACAAACAATTTAAAAAGCATTAATATGTAATTATATGGTAATTATTCAATGATGTCATTAATGGGTTAATAAAGTCTCTAATAAACACTAGAATATTATTTAATCCTAGGTATTTTAATTTAATCCTAATTAAAAAAAATGTCTTATCTGCATACATATCTAATTAGATAAGAACTATACCTACTTAAATATATACAATTATTTTATCATTTATCTAATACAACTATGAATAAAATTTAACAATTTACCTTATCACCGACCAATCTAATTTAAGATAAATAGTTTTATTTTAAAGCAAATCAAATTATACCGCAACGGAGTAACTAATTGGTGTGATTTTTTGCATGGATATATAAATAGTTAAAGACCTGGATGACGATTGACGGCAATATTGACTACTTTTTATCCCGGAAAATCATTAAAATCAAACCCGGAGTTCGTTCACACAAGAATATTATATCAAAATCCATGCGGACAGTGTCGCGGTTCTCACCTACTTTTTTAGTTAAAAAATCCGCTCATTTTTTAATATATTTACTTTTATTCTTGTTGCATTTATGTAATAAATGCAGGCATTTGCTGATTGTGCCAATCGAACGTCTTATGTTATTTAATCATTGTGTCTAAAATTATCTCTATGTATATCCGCTCTTGAACCGTAATGGTTCGTTGACCACATCATGCTAGGTGTACACTGTCGTACGGCCCGCCCTTCATTCGTGCGCGAATCGCAGCCGCGAATTTTTGCGTTAAACGTGCCTTATTTCGTAATTTTTAAATAAATAAAGAGTAATTTAATAATAATTATGAAAGCTACGCCGAGAGCTTTCCGTAGCTAGGTCCTTTGTTCAAGCAGGAAATATAAGAAACCCCGAAATCATCTACACTATTGTTTGGAGGCGCAGGTTGTAAAGAAATCAATATAATTAGATAGGTCATCAAATGCTTTGCCTATGTTTATCAAAAACTATCTAATCTTTGATTTAGTCTTTTATGGCAAATAAATTTAAAGTGATTTTATAATTTCGCAACAATTAAACATTAACCAAATAAAACAATAAAACTATTTTAGTACATATTGCCGCAATTGAACACCTACGTACCTACTCTATTATTGTTGTTGTAGAACCATAAAAGTTAGTTTGATAAAACGAGTACTTTCTACTGGCCATTGTTATTCAGCTATTATCTTTATTAAAGTTAGGTAAAATGCATACATTTTGAGATCTCATTCGCCATTTCAGCTATATGTGTCAACTGTCACGTGAAAAGTACAATTTTACTTCTTAATTTAAGGGCGAACCGGTTTTTATTTCGAACTAAAGGATGCCCGCGACTTCGTCCGCGTGGATTTAGGTTTTTAGATCCCGTGGGAATTGTTTGATTTTCCGGGATAAAAGTAGCCTATGTCCGTCTTCGGGGTATAAGCTAACCCTGTACCAAATTTCGTCAGAATCGGTTAAACTGTATGGCCGTGAAAAGATAGCAGACAGACAGACAGACACACTTTCGCATTTATAATATTAGAATGGATTACAATAAAATAATTAATCAATGCACGTCCGTCCTGCACCCCATATCCCTAAGCCCGTCCCTATAACCCATTGAAGTCTGCACTAACTCTAGTTCCAGTCAATTCGCCAAAATGTGAAGTTAGCTTAGTTCGGGTTGGGAACAGCTGATCCTTCGTCACCGGTCCTCTTACAAGTGTATATTCCGCTTTATGTCAATTCGTTGAGAGCGTTGCACCAATTATTTGTTATTTTGGCTGCGGTTTAACATTCCGCTGTCGTTTTAGCACTATTACGTGTTAACGGGACGTGACCACGTAGATTGGGTTACATTGAATATTTAACTGGATTAGGCCCGCGACTTGGTCCGCGTGGATGCAGTTTTTTTTAAATCCCTAAGGAACTTTTTGGTTTTCTGAGATAAAAAGTGCCTATATCCATCTCTGTAGCTACCGAGAAGATGATGTCCGTAACTTCATTCACTTGGATTTAGATTTTTACAAATTTCGTGGGATCTTTTTGATTTTTCCGGACAAAAAGCCTATGTCCGTCAAAATCGCCAAATTCGGTTAATTAGATTGGACGTGAAAAGATAGCAAACAGACAGACAGACACACTTTCGCATTTATAGTAGGTAATATTAACTTTACGAATAAGTAATGGGTATATGCGAATTTTATTATTTTAATGAGTTTTCTTTTGAGAATGAACCAGAACTTAATATCTGGTGGAAAAGTAAAAGCGCTAATCTGGAGCTAGCGCGAAAGTTGTAATCATCACATTAAGATAATTGCAATTGTTGAACCTAATTGACTGTATTTTTTGCACTTAAACAACTTGTTTCGTTTGTTCAAAGGAAATCATTTTTTGCTTACGAGGAGTAAAATTTAAAACAAAATTGTTAAGTGGGCAGTAAAAATATGTTATTCTCTTAAAATCCGTATCCACTGCGAACGTTATTCGAATACACAAATACTAGAAGAAGGATTAAACGATCACGAAGCTACAGAAAACATAATTAAAATGTAAATATATTGAGTGCATAAGTAAATAATGCATGATATGAGCAACACGCAAATTGTATCATCTGTATGCCGTTCGGATACGGGTGATTTGTCCAAACTACGCGTATAATGTACCTACACATTATACGTGTAGTTTAAAATTAACTAGATACGTGTACCAATAATTCTTGGTTAAAAGCTGAAACAGGGTTGGTATAGTATGTACAGTATAGGTACATATAAGGAATTCGTCTGTGTCGGTGTTAGCTGGCGGGCGTGCTCTGCCTTTTTGGAGTGTTTTTTTGTTAAAACTGACTGGAAAGCGCTATAAGGGGGTGCCGTGCGTATGACGGCGGGCGCCGGCACAGACGGGGTCCATACTTGTATAGTTTAACTAACTTGTTACAAATAACTACAAACTTGACATTGGCTAATCTTAGTAAAGCCAGACGAGAGAGAAAAAAAAAGGTACATATAATTTATCATAGTAGGTGGGTATATTAAAATAAAAGTCATTAATTTTAAAATATAATTAGGTAGGTATGTATAAGTTAGGATAGTAGTTAGGACTCCAGTAATTAAACCTACGTGGTTTCAGCAAAAGTCAACCACTACGTGTAAAAATTGTACTTTTTGTAATTTTGTATAAAAAACAGTAGGTATTTATAATTTTTATGATTTTGTGACACAAGTTTTTGAAGCTGGACATGACTTTTACTCGTAATAATTTTTAAAATAGTCTAGTCGCCGCGAGATGGCTTGCCTCGCGCCCTAACGTTTTGGGGTCGCTCGATGCAGCCCATATTTCGCATAATTATTTAACCTTACCTACAATCTCTATGTTTAATAATAAATAGGTATAATGACAATCGTTTCTTCTTATAAATTGCTAGAAAATTTAGAGAAGAGATATTATATAACCGTCAAAAATTATCATTCTTTAATATCGTATCGCAGATAGAAGGCTTTAATCGTCATAACATTCGTAGTGGTTGTAATTTGTTTTTTATTTGACAGTTGACGTACTACTCTTTATTAATTAACTTTATGACTTTGTCCTAGTTTAAGATCAATTGGAAGACAGCTTTTTCATTTAAAGTTTCCACTGTTATTGGAGTCCAATGAGTGGTACTCAATTCATGTAATTGCAAAAACCTATGAGGAACAACATTTATAAGTAGAACAAAACGATATAGAATTGATTGATGCTTGATTGATCTGTTGATGCTTAAGTTTACTTTGAGTTTTCTAAAGACGTCATGTTTAAGACGCATATACATATTATATAGGCTTTACTTGTCTATGGCATCGTATAAGTAGCGTTCGAATGGTCAACGAATGCTACGCAGTTTTTTGTTCGACATCATTACACTTTTCGTATCTAACCAATTGAAAGTTTGCTGCAGTAAATATGTACTGCAATATGGTAACCTGATACTGCACCGGAACTGTCTGAGGGGAACTGTCAGAAAGTCCCGACTTCTTGACGATTTCAAGAAAATTAATTTGGTCTCGATGAGTATTGAGTATAGATGGCCTGTAGAAAGTGAACACGGTCTGGATGACCAAAAGAAAGCCTGGGTAGAGCAAAAAGATTCAATGAGAGGATCTCAAGTGTATCAAACGTCGACATGTACATTGCTCATGTCAGGGGTGTATTAAATTTTAAATTTACCTTGTTACCAGGATTAAATGATTCAGTAGTGAATGTGGTTGCAGATCTAGAGACCGGCAATTCGAACTCCGCGCCAGAACCCGTGGCGCAAGGCGGCAAAGTTTCACGCCTGCTCGGTAAGGATGCATGGGGTAAAGCACTGGCACGCAACGCTGCTCAAACTATAGCTACCTATGGCACAATGGTACTGATTCTGATGGCAACTAAATTTTAGAGTATTCGCATCTTCTTCTTACCAATGTAATACGAAAAGGATAGAAAAACTTAATTTCATTTAAAACTGTCGAATCTCGTGACTTTTGGTGCTGGAAGCCTATTGTTTCAATTTGTAGAGTGCACTAAAATTCAGAGTCTTTAATTTAAAATTTATTAACCATCCTTTTTAGCTATATTGAAAAGAAAAACATACATTACTCTACATTTAATATACAGAAAGATATCAGAATCGACGCCAATATGCACTTTATTTTACTGGGCATGCTTACAATTATACTTATTCGGCTGTACACAAATCTAAGCTTTTTTGAAATTCGATGACAAGGCTTCTCTGATTTTTCATGCTGGTTAGTGACGAATGACGATGATGTCTAAAGCCGAAATCATTAAATCCCTAAATTAGTTAGAATCTTGGTTTCAACTTAGCTCGTGGATGAAGCGAGGATTTAGGTTTTTAAAAATCCCGTAGGAACTCTTTGATTTTCCGGGATTAAAGGTAGCCTATGTCAGTCTCCGGGATGCAATCTATCTCTGTATCTTTCCCCAAAAGCGGTTTAGCGGATAAGTCGTGAAAAAGTAACTTACGACACACTATCGTAATTATAATATTACTTAGAATAGATTCCAAATTACCTCTATCTCTATCCGAACTTATGACCATCCTTATAAGACGATAGTATAGAAATTTGTGTACATCCGAATTAGCAACAAATATTTCGTTTGCTTGGGTTTAGTTCTTTTAAAGAACATTTTCATGGATATTATTATGCACATCACCTGGAATCCCTTGCACACAAAGGGTGGCTTTGTCGAGCACTTTGATACCATGGAATTATATTATTGTGGCACTTATGTTTTTTTTTTGTGTTGTTTCGTTGAGCACCGATTTTGAATAAAGAAAGAAATAAAGAAAGAATCGATTTTAAATAAAGAAAGTTAGTAAATTTACCTATACTCGTTTGGATTGTAGACGTACTGTGTGTTATAATAAGATGTTTTGTATTAGCACCATATATTTTTTGCTTGTGTTTAGTAAAAGAGTATTTTTATGAACCTGAGCGATGAAATGAAAATTATTTGAAATGCACTTAACTGGAATTCCTTGCAATAAAGGGTGGATTTGTCGAGCATTTGGATACCATAGAATTGTATTATTATGGGGCATTCATGTTTTATGTTGTGTTATGTTAATATGTTATGTTTCTTTGAGCACCGATTTTGATGTCAAATCTATCTATGTTCGTTTGAAATGAAATCATTAGATGTGAGTTTTAATAAGATGTTTTGTATACAAATTTTTCTGAAGCTACAGCCACACCCGCGTGTCATGAACGCGGGATGCGGGATCCGATGTGGGAGCGTCCACCACGCGAATCTATAGTGCACAGGCACACAGCTACGCGACTATAATGCGAAACGCGAACCTCATTTATTCGTAGCTAGATCACATGAGTTAGATGTTGCCCATGAGTAGCCTTGTGAGCAGTGGCACGCTGGCTCTAATGGGCGCTGAGCATTATACCATGAAGTATAACTTCGTGCATTAAACCTATAAGTACTTTACTTCAATACAATTAAACATTAGCATTATCAAATAAATCCTCAGCTGATCGACAGTTTGACGTGTGAAATATATATTGCACAGACACTTTATCATTCCAAAATCATGTCTAAAAGCTTCCAGCAATAAATCTTGTGGGTACATAATATTTCCATACATAATCATCTCTGAATTGTCTATGCACGCCGTTTATTTGAATTGGCCGAGTAAGGGCCACTGCCCACTGCACATTAGTACATATACGATTCTTCAAACATCAGAATCTCGATCGCTATATTATGAAACTCGAAGCTCTTCACACAAAGCTTATGATAAAATTGAAAATTGTGAAAATGTTAAAAGAGCGTCGATTTGCTTTATCGGCTTCAAACCAAAACGAGAAATTTTTTTTTTAGGTAGGTAGATAACGAATTCGGTACTGACATCAATACAATAGTTATAAATTTTGATTTTTTGTTCATGGGTTGCTAGTAAATTGGTATTGAAATAAGTAGGTACTTTAAAATATTAAATACTTTTCAGTGCCTTGGAAGTCGGTTCACCTTTTTAAAAGTTTTATTACCCCTATGTATATGCATTTAAGTATGGTAAAAGAACTTGTAAAGTTCATTTGAATAATAAATCTTTATCTTTTCTCAATCCCAATAATTTAGAACCCCAAAGTCCATCTGTTCTCCGAAATATTATGTGCCCCGCCAACTGACAATTCAGCGTTATTATTTTTATGTCTAGTCATATCGAAACAAAATAACAATGCATTTGTACAATCATAATAGCATAATAATTACACAATGGCACCAAGTCCCACGATACAATAAAAGGATAACAATGTGACTAATTGTAGCTAAGAATCCTGCTGTCCACGTGTCTAAGTAACTATACCTACCTACCAATCTATTTGATAATTGCACCCATAACTACTCTTTGAGTGAGCAATTAAATTGCCATGAATTGAATGTAGCATCGCTCATAAATCAAAAACAATAAAATAGCTTAATAAAGTTGTTAACAAGAAAAGCAACATTATTTGAATTCCTCGCAATACAAAGGCTGGGTGCACATTTATGTAGACTTAGAGCGTCAAAAAAAAAAAGAAGCTCAGCTATGAAATTCTCAAAAAGCTTCCGGATTCCCCCGAGCAAAACTAGCCGCTTCCAGCCTAAAACTAATCAGCTGCTTTATGTTATGAAAACCTTAACCCTATAATCCTTTATGATTTCCGGGATAAAAGTAGCCAGTGCCACTTTCTAAGTCTTAAACTATATTCATGCAAAAAATCACGTCGATCCGTTGCTCCGTTGTGGCGTGATTGAAGGACAAACCTTCATTTCGCATTCATAATATAAATACTGATTCCACCCAAATGTCGGCCTATCCAAACCTATTATATCAACCACATAATCGCGGATACTTATTTATATTAGTAAAATTACTTTTCTAAAATATTTGAGACGAAAGTCTCGTACTAAATGAAGAGGAGATTATTATTCTAACACCAATCCACATGTCAACAGTCGACACCCATTGTATTCTAATAAGCTTCGTTTTGAACAAAAGATCGTTACAAATAATATACTACTGCTATTAGTTGTACAGCCCATTCATCCATTACTATAATGAAACATGCTAGTGTATTAGAATTTAGAAATGGTCGGATAAGTAGTGAAAGGATTTAAAAGCGTGAATGCCCTCCCTTTCCCTTGATGTATGTGAGAGCTACCTGTTATTATGCCCGCCACACACCATCACTACCCATATTATAAAATGCGAAAGTGTGTTGGTTGACTTGTACCTTGATCACGCCGCCACGGAGCAAGGGTTCGACGTGTTTTTTTTTTGCGTGGATATAATTAAAGACATGGAGAGTGATATAGGCTACTTTTGATCCCAGAAAATCAAAGAGTTCCCTTGTGATCTTTGTGGACATCAGTAAGTTGAAGTCTGTGGCTTCTTCTTCTTCTCTCTGGGCTGGTTTCCGCACTTAAACGTTTCCGTCTGTTGTAAGTCTGTGGCTGTCTAGTACATGATAAGTCTAAAAATCAGATTGTACCTACAGTATGAGCATTTGAAACTTAAATGGATTTATGGTGCGAAAAACCTAGTTGTATCATAAACAGATAGACAGAGTTTTGCATTTATAATATTAGAATGGATGAGTACGGATATTATAATAATAATTATGTTTCGATGGTTAACTGCCAAATGTTTTGACGGCTAACTCAACGTCGAACACAGCGTTGTTTAGAATAACAAGGCTGCACTCCATTACGCTAATGAGAGAACACGAAAGGAAAACGAGAATCAATTAAAATGATTAATACAGAAGCTCCTTTTATCGTATTTATTTACTGCACTTATCCTTGCGTTAATTAATGAGAGTAAGCATCATCCATATCCCATATGATTAATTTGTTAAAGTCATTAATTTTAATTTGATTTCTTAAGGTTACGCCAAATTCACATGACCGTGATAAAACTATCTGGCATAGACAACATTAGTATCGTTTTAGATTCACTCATAAAGTTTCATTTACGCCTGATGCATGATGTCCCTGGCGAAGACAAATTTTTTAATTTGTTTCTGGTATAATGGTCTGGCTTCAGCCGTGGCTAGTTACCACTGTACCGGCCACAGTAAGTGGAACTTGCAAAGCCGTGCCGCGAAGCAATTTAGCATCCCGGTACGAAGCCGTATTGAAATCGATCATGTCACAGGTTTTATGAAACTATTATACCCCTTCCAAGTAGGTCCGTTACCATCTTAGAATGTATCATCACCTACCACCAGGTGAGATTGCAGAATAGGACTATAACTTGTATCGGAATAAAATGCAACATAGTGCGATATTGAAGGTTTTAAGACCATATGGTACAGTAACTTATGTGATAATGTAATTCAGTCAGGAATTTTGAAAAAACTACGAGCAGAAAGATGCCCTTTCATCTTCATTATCTCACTCAGAGATCTCGCACATTTAAGTAAAAGATATAAATACTAAATACATAGGTACTTATACTTATTAACAGTTTTTATTTTACTTTTTCCTAGAGCGTTATGACACCTTTAACTAAAATTGATAGACAGACAGATAATGACCAATGCATAATAGGGGCTTACCTATAATATTCATACTTTTTTTTTCTCATAACGAAATAAAACAGATCATCTGTAATTTTGTTCACGTAACTTTACTGCTAAGTCGTAAATTCAATACTTACTCTATAGGTACACGCTATGTGAAAGTTCTTTTAAAATAAGGTAGTATTTTTCGTTTCTTAAAAGCTGGGTCCAGATAAAACGAAGCAGCCTCGTTAGTCTGCGTTGGTATAAAAATAGCGATATGAATATGCCTCGGGCTGAGGCGCGTTCTTGCCGCTTGCAGCATACCGCGCGAAAGCTAACTGCCGATGGTTGAACTTGTTTAGCTTTTGAAGACGTCAATATTAATATAAAGTAATTAAGTGTGTAAAACAATTACACAAGGACAGTCAAACTGATTCAGTAAAATTTTGTGAGCCGTATTTAGCTGAAAAGCCAAAAAGTGACATTTTGGCAAGAGCTAAATACGGTTCTCAAATTGTGACAGCATTAACAAACTTAATTATGTAAACCAGTTTAAGCAGTTTGGTGCAGATTTTCGACATTTTGCTAATACAACCAATGACAAAAAACAATCATTTAGCGTTTGGAGCATTTGTTTTAGTATTCGGCTGTAAGACTTGCATAGCTGCCGCGCTTGGTCTGGGCCCGGCTATTAAAGAACAAAAGGTTGAAAAGCTTTATATAATTTTAACATCAACCATAGTTCACTCTGACCATAGGCAATTTGGATCGTGATCAGTTATTTAGATTAAATAACACCTCAATGTGATCTTTACTTTCTATCGTCCGAGAATTTGATATTTAAGGTCCCTCTCTTCGCGTTGAAATTCTTATCAGAATGCTAAAAATATGCATTGTCTGTCTTCGAAATGGCTGAACCGATTTTAACGGGTTCAAGCGATCTGGGAACTTTAACAAGTTCCCAGATCAACGCAAATAATAGGTACTTATAATCAACTAGATATCTGCGATTTCGACCGCGTAGATTTAGTTATCGAAAATCCCGTGGGAACTCTTTGATTTTCCATAAACAAAAATAGCCTTTGTTCTTTCCCGGGATGCAAGCTTTTTCTGTACCTTTTATTCAAATAGTTTGAACGGATATGCCCAGAACAGACAGACAGATTGACACATTTATAATATAAATATGGATATATCAGTGGATATATCTGACCTCCCATTAAATAAAGTATGCCACCCTTCATCAGGGGACCTCCCAACTCAATTTTCATATCCATCACAATAATTTACAAATCACATACGATTATTCTGTCACAAGATTGCTTTTGTAGGATCACTTCAGTACATTTCCGTTCAGTTGTTATGAATACAGCCGTCTATTTTGGTCTGCCGCAATCAGTCAAATTGTTCAGGTCATGAGACTCTCGAAGTAAAGGAAGCTGCGGCTGAGGCCCACGCATTGCTAACAATTCCAACCAATTGTGGTATAGTTAACATTTTATATGGACGCCTACAAGTCAATGGTCTACTTTGTCTGTGTAGCTAGGTAGATATATATTGATAATCATATTATAGGAACTTATAGGTACTTGACTCCGACCACTTTGCCACTGTGAAGGGTTATAATGGTCTGTGAGGGTGCAGGGTGCGGCCGGAGGGAGGAATTTCTTGATTTTTATGTCAACTGCCACCCTACCGCAACCTACACCCTGGACCCTATCTTACACGAGCGGTCTTACGGTATTATTCACTTTTGGTAGATACGAGTACCAATTATAAGTACGCTTTAAAGGGTCGAATCTATTTATTATATTGAATTAGAAACGTGTTATTTACAGCAGTATAGCAGCAGCTTGCCTAGCAGCCTTACGAGAAAAAACGCCTTGACAAACGGACAGACAGACTGAATTAATTAATTATTACCTAAAAACCAGATTTGGCTAGAGTATTTAACACGTGAATGTGTTATATCCACTCTAAAAGAACCCAAAACAAATAATTTAAAAAAAAAAAAAACAAAAACAGCGATTTGTTTATCTATATGACAAATAGTTCATACTAAGATTTCATCATAACTTTTAGAATCCGTTTAGTAGATCTTCCTACATCATTACGTAAATCTATTGAAGTAAGTCAACGACCTCTAAAACGCAATTTGTTTCAATCACTGATATATTATAATGATAGGCTACTTAGGTGTAGAATTAGGGTAACCAAATGTAATGTGAACAAGTGGGATATGTTCAGATTTAAGTTTAGGTCTTAAGAGGCAGGTTAAAACGCTTAATAGGTATTTACCTATCGTTAGCCACTTCGCGAGTCAGGTTCGCGTTCTGACTAGGTAACTAGATATATGCGTCATAATTGGTCCCAGTAAATAGTTTATTTAATAAAATCTGTCAAGTGCAAGTCAGACTCACACGTGAGGGGTTCCGTACCATCGTATAAGATATAACACTTTTTAATTTTTTAAATTTCCGTAGCAGCCATTTTTAAATTTTTATTATTTGTTTTTCTAGCGGCATAGGAATGCACATTCTGTGAAAATTTCAGCTCTCTAACTATTATGGTTCACGAGATATTGCCCGCTGACAGACTAGTGCGTTGGTAGAGTCTTGACCATAGAGCCTGTAAAAAGATCAACGTAAAATAAATTATTTGCTTTTTCATGTGATACATAATGTGGTAAATGCGAAAGTAGCTGCCTGTTTGTTAATTGTTATCTTTTCAAGCTTAAACTGCTGAAGCAATTTCGACATTTGACAAGGAATCCCTCAAGTCCTGGGAAAGAACAAAGAATACTTTTTATTACATTTTCAAGAGATTTTTAAAAAAGCTTTATACACGCGAACGAAGTTCCGAGGATCAGCTAGTTAACTTTGCCGGAATTTTGATGAATCGATGTGGGGACCCTATACAGAGTGCAAAAACTATGCCGATGCCCTCTGGTGGGTGTTCTCCATACTAACCCATCGAAACGTTATTATAGCAATCCTTCAAAGTTTCTGCCAACTATCGTATCTGGAGATAATAAATTATTGCATGGTAGGCTAAAAGCTTTCTCCGAACGATGTACTTGGTGTACTTGTAACTCTGTATTTTATTAAATTTTCTTCTGTAAGAAAGTTAGACTGAAAGTTTTTTTATTTTATTTAAATTATGTAGGTATCTACCGATATTATTGTCCATATCTACCTACTTAATCAGAAATGTTCCCGAAGTATATAACAAGACCATACACTTACTCCTTAGGTAGAAAGACTTTCATGTTTGTTTAAGACAAATCTTTGACCATTTAATCAGTTTTTAATAATGTAATATTCATTTTATATATTATCGACAAAGTACATACATATTTCTTAAATACTTAGAATATCTGAAGCTATTGTGTGGAATTACAATCAATCACTACCTATTATAAATGCGAGAGTGTGTTTATTTATTGGTTTGTAGATTTATCCTTCAATCACGCAGCGGCGTGGAGTAACGGATTGACCTGATTTTTTACATGGGTATAGTTAAATACCTGAAGGCTGCTTTTTGTCCCAGAAAATCCAAGAATTCCGGCGGGAAGTTTGCAAATCCTAATCTACACGGACGAAGTCGCACGCCTTGGCTATATAAAGTAATAAATCCGAAAGTCCGATTGAAATCTGTGAATAAAGCAGAATTGCTCACACGCAAATTACTACGAGATTTCGCGGTTGATTTACACTCTTTTTTAATCGAGAGGAAATACTCTCGAATTGATTGACGGATAGTTTTGTTTTTGTTCGATCTTCTATAAAAAATAATTCGATTTCCAAAAGATTTGTAACGTAACACGTTGCAGAGTGTTATTGAAAGGAGTTAGATCACGTCGGATACGTAATATTGATGGATTGAACATCAAGATGTTTAGAGTTTATCTTAACTGCCCATTGTTTAGTGTTACGATATAATGGTGTGTCCACGGTAAACCATCGCTGCTAGCACGCTAGTGAAAGGGTACCTATTTGGAAAGTGTTTTGTAACGATTTAATTGCTGCGTCTACTATAGGTTTCAGTTTCTTTTTTTGATTAAAAAGTTCCCACGAGCGATACCTATTGTAATGACAACCCTTCTCATTCTGAGAGGAGACACGTGTTGAGTAGTAAGCGATGGGTTGATCATGATGTTGGTGAAACATTGTAATCTCAACAGCTCAACTGGGATGTTGGGACGGGCTATAAAGAGTGCCGATTGTATCTAGATACGAGTAGAACATGGTATTGGTATTTTCTGTCTTAGTTGCCGATATTTTGTCGCAGGCCTACTTCTAGGTCAAGCTTTTCGATTAGTTAGGAGCTAAAAGGTAATATGTATTGGAAGTTGACAACATATTAGCTGAATTATGACGTAAAAATGAAGTGGCCACACCAATACTTAGTATTTATTTTAGTAGTAGTAATTTTTAGTACGGAAAATGTGACAGATTTGGCCGAATACTGACGAGTAAGCAAAGATTGGTGCTAATGTGATCTTTGCATACGTCATCAACATCAATTCTTTGGCGACTCTTGCGCATTCTACAGGTCTTGTGGATCGTCTCTTCTTTTGCGATCGCCCATTAAATCCACACACGTCAGACACCCCACACAAATTGTGCCAAAGAGATCGTCAATATTTTTATGTTGTTTATTTGGCTAAGTAAGTAGATACAGAAATACTTAGAGCATTGCAAAACAGTTTGCCTATGCCTTATTCGAATCTTCAAAAGCAAACAAAAACCTCTTTAAAATGTTTACTTTGCGCAATACCATTCATAAAATCTTGACTAAAATAATTACGATTTAGCAGTATCGCTATAGTTAGTCGTACACATTTCCATACTAAATATGTTTTGCTTACGAATCATATTAGCCGTGTGCAATCTCCTTAAGGCTAGGCGTACATTTACTACACTGAGTAGTAAATGAGTAGGTATAACATTGGCTACTGTTATCTGAAGCATAAATATAACCTAACTATCAGAGGCTTAAATTGGCCACAACAAACGGCAGCTATGAAATGCTGAACGACTATTTTCTTAAAATAAATGTTGTTCTGTTGCTCCTGAGTGTTTTAATGAAAGCTTTAGCTGCTAAAAGTCAGATGCTCGGCTCTTGAGATGTACCAATTGCTCAGCCAGTTGTAGTAATGTTAGCTAATGAGTATCTAGCCTTAGTTAGCTTTATCCTTAGAGGCACTTACTGTTGGAGCTGAAATATTGGAGTGGTGACGGCGCGGCGTACTAGTAAGCTAAGCATAGGACACCCTCCAGTATGATAAATTGATATAAAATCGATATAAAGAGGGGCCGGTATGAGAAAAAGCTGAAAAAAAACAGGGAAATTGGCGCTCACTACGGAAGGTCTATGCTCAGCATGGATTTTCACAGGCTGATGAGGATGTTGATGATGAGCTTTTTTCTTCTAAATAGTAATGATGAAGCTTTACCATAAATTCTATTTGTCTTTCCCTCTGACTCACAAAAACAATATTATGTGTCTAACAGGAACCGCTTACATTTCGTGCCAAGTTTTGTATCATTAAATCACAAGAAACTAATTTAATAATACGTTAACAAATTTATTTCAAACTAAACCTTAAAGTGTTTTGAAATAACGTATTAAAATGTTTGTAGATAAAGAAACCATAAAATGCCGTAGCCCTGGAAACCTAGAAAAATTGGAAGTCACGGGCAAGGTTAAAAGAAGAGGTCAAGAGAACGTAGCCCGTTAGCCCTTTGCGCCAATCGGTTGGATTGGTTAGCACCACTCTCGGTACATCTGTCCATATTGCTCTTCAAAATGATGAGAGTCAGGATAGGATTGCAATCATTTGAAACTAATGTTTAAAACAAGTTAAATATTTTAAAAACCAGCAAAAAACACAAATAAACATGTTTTTAATCCTGTTTTAAGCAGAAAGTTTAGTTCTTTAAAAAAAAAAACGTTTTTTTAACCGTGCTGAAGATACGAGTAGATGCCAAATGTAAGAACTTGTACTAGAAAAGGTGATTCGTGGCAGGGGTTCTCAGCAATAAGCAAAAAATACGGATATATAAGAATTTTATGTTATAAAACAACATGTAGTTTTCTTGAAAATCTGTAGATTTTCTTGAAATTCTGTAGAATTTTATGTTATAAAACAACATGTAGTTTTCTAAAAAAGAATCAGTAAGAAAAGTTATCTTAAGCTGATCACAGATCATAGCAATAGAAGCGTGCGTATGAATGCAAGGCATTTTCCCAGTACTGAAAACGTGAATGAGCACCGTATACAAACGCGAACGAAGATTCAAGGTACTATTTCCATTTCCCCAAAAACGAGCACCAGTCAGTCATGGCGTATCAAATGTTTCGTAGAAATGCATTCTTTTGGCTCAGCTGCGGCTTTGGCTGTAATCTGCAATCGGGTTTCTAAAGTTTCCGAGAAGTGCGCTTTGACGAAGACGCTTTGAATCGTATGATTTGACGACATGCGAAACCTTAGTGACATAGGTACTATGACACTAACGTTTCGCAGAACTACATTTTATACCAATCTTTATATCAAATTGCCCTGAGTACTACAGTCTAAAATGAGTACCGGGAATCGGGTAGAGGCCTTGTTGTTTTATTTTCAACGTAATATTAAACGTGACTCGAATAGAAATACGTAAAACACATTATTGTCAACAAGGTAGATAGATATTCTGGTATTATCTACTGCTACAATTAGGGCAATGACTCATCAAAAGCTTTTAAATAGCCGACATTTTGTAAGTTTCATAATAAAAGATGTATCCACACATCCACACGACGATATACCAACGTTGATATCGGTTAAAAATTTTTCTCGTAACAAATTCAGTTTAAGTGAAGATTAAGCTAATTTAATCACAACAATTCTATGAAGTCTCGTGTTTAAATTAGTTTAACCGCCACTCAAATTTTTGAATTTGTTTCGAACAAATCATAGGGGCGCATAAACCCGTTCGGTATATTAGTAGAATGCGCCACTGCCCCCTTGATAAATATACGTAATAATATGTTCTTTTCAAATGACATGTCAAGGACATTTTTTTTTTCATTCTATTCAAACCATTCAAAAATTTTATTAGTTATGAATACAATTTGTGTCGTATGCTGGCTTCGAACTCGTCCGGTCTTCGGGGTCCTATAATAATAATCATGACTCATGGGCTTATCGGTGCGAATTTGGGTGTATAGAAACTTGATATTTGGATGTAAATTTCCTTTATAGCTGATATCCAGGCCAATTTTATTTATAAAAGAGCCATCCGATCAATTTAACTACTATATTATATTTATTATCAATATATTTAAGCGAATGCCTTCGTGAACAATTTATCGAGATTGGTATTCTAACATTGCAATTTTAGGTGGACTACTAGTTTTCCGATATTATGACTAACTACTAGGCTATCACAACTCTTCGGCTTCCTGTTCAGATTGTCAGGGGTTTGATCCCGGGCACGGACCCCTAAATTTTCGAAGATATGTGCGTTTTACGCAATTGTATCTAGGATCACTCTTGCTTTAACGGAACACATCGTGAGGAAACTTTCATGCCTGAGAGTTCTCCACAAAGTTCTCAAAGGTGTTTGAAGTCGGCCAATCCACACTGGTAGACTATGGCCTAAACCATTCTCACTCTGAGAGGAGGCCTGTGCTCAGAAGTTGGCCCGCGGCGATGGGTTGATCATGATGAATATTTTTTATGAAGTAGGAAAAATACAATATGTTGGTGTTTTTCTCTGTTATTCGTTTGAAAACCATTCATTACCAACCGCAATGTCATTGTTTTGTGCTGTCGTAGAAGATGTTCCATTGTTTGTTTGTACACAACCAACAATAGCAATCATATGTAAATGCGCTCGCGTCTTCGGTAATTTAATAAGATGCCTGTATTGTTTCTAAATTGCCAGTGTTATATAAAAAATTGCTAGTTAACATAATAACGTCTTGTTTTCGTATACAGTTTTGATGCAATATGGTTATACCCGAGGTAATAAAAAATTAATAGGTACTTCTTGTTTCTGGGTTAGTATTTAACTTAATGGATGGAATTAACAATTTCTCTAGTAACGCAATAGTGTAAATCATCTGGCATACAAGAGCTTCCGGGTTTATTTTGCTGATAGGTCAAACGATCTTTCCAAACCTGACCTTAGTCTGGTTTTTAATGACGAGTTTTGGACGCGATCACTCTCTGTTACGATTCCGTGTAGCAGTGTAAATACTTTTTTGTGCATTATTAGTATTTGTCAGCGGCTCTGATAGATAAATTTTCATTTCATTTCATTTTCTCTATCATCTGGAAAACGCAAGACTGTGGCACCAAAAACCTGACAACCCGAATGTGAAGGTCAAAATCACTTCTGATTGGCTGATAATAGAGGTGCATCTGGGATTCCATTATGGTAAAAGGACAGCTACAGTGTGATGATCGCAATCACCTCTGATTGGCCGACACTTGCTCACTATTGGCTATAATTCATAATTGCAACATGAGCACCATATATTCGGCCAGCCACAACAATTACGATTAGAATAATGATTGATGCAGGTTTTCCGGAATATCTTTCTCAACCACAATGTTACAACATGTCTCGCGCGACTTTCTGGTCGTTTTAGCTCTTCAAAAGCTTTTTCGATGGAAAAATCGTTGTGGCACTGATTGTGCTTGGGCAACTGGACGGAGTCGTGTTCAAAGGCTAGTTTCACACAATTTAAGTAAAAATAACATACGATTGTAAAGGAAACGGGTAGGACATGCGAGGCGAACGTGACGTGAGTATGATTCTCTACGCATATTGTATCTTTGTCGCTAATGTGATGCTCCGGCAATCATATGAATACTTTAATAACGAGCGCAATTTATGGGCGTAAGCGTTTATATAATCTAAATCTAAACGCATAAAAGAAAAAGATGACTGACCGACTGACTGACTGATCTATCAACGCACAGCTTAAACTATTGGACGGATGGCTGATATTTGATATGTATATACTTCTAGGTATTACGACGTAGACATTCACTAAAAAAGGATTTTAATGGTGTTAAAATAGAGGTTTGTTGTGGAGTCCACGTCCGTGTGGAAACTGCGGGCATAAGCTAGTAAAACATAAAGTTTTGATAAAAATCGTACATGAGGTATGTACACAGCGGCGGACTAAGCTCGTTGGAGGTCCGAACGGGCATCTGTAAATCGGGCCCACGTTCTTTAGAGTTTCCCGACTGTACATGAATAAACCACACAGCGGTTGCCCTATGACCATGGAAGGTGATAAGATAAGAAGTAAGTACCTACTAGTATTTTAAAAACAAAATAATTGGGTATAGTAAATCACAGAAAACATATTTTTTGAATCTCGAGTGTGAAATCTAAGGAAAAAAACCAATCACTTCATCTCATGACTTGGACGAATATGACACGATTCAAGGTTGTGTGTTGTACATATGACACGCACAGGCACCGCCCGCCTTGAAGGTTTAGGTTACGTCTTAATTTTTCGCATACGGGCAGTAAAAGATCTATTGCGATATTCTTTGATGTAGGTAAGTAAAGAAGTATTACCGAATGGTTGAAAAAGAATAAAACTATTCTTAACTATAGAGGATTAAAAATACGCACTTTACACACTTTACAGTGCGTGCGTGACACGTTGACCGCCGCTGTGCGCTGTGCTTCCATGTTCATTTATCATTTCAACCCATCACCGGCCAACTACTGAGCACCTCCTCTAAGAATGAGATGGATTTGTGAAGAATTGCGGATAGGCAGAGTTCGCATACCTTTGAGAGCATAGGTTGTCACCGGCTTGTTTATTTACATTATGTTTTGTATATACCTAGGTTGTGCGTTATTCTTTCAGTCAGTTAGTCTGTCACAGTATTGTCTTATAATCTAACTTTTGCCCGCGACTTCGTCTATATTTATATAGCTTATATACTATTTTCTTCAGGATAACGTTGGAGCTTTCTCCAAAGAAACGTGAGGTAAGTGAAAGAATTAATAAGTTCGGTTCAGTAGGTAGGTCTAGGTTCTTTCAAAGTTTATGGATTACAAACAAACAAATATTTCTTGTATATAAAATTAGTATAGTTGTATAGATAATTAACATATCATTTAGGTACCTATATTTTGTAGCCTTGTGTTGTGTGTCCAAGCTATAAAAAGTTCTCGTTGATAATTAAAATCTCTGGAATAAATTACTTTTTTGTGTTTATACCTAGATAAAAACCCAACTTTTTACTGCACACCGTGTTTATGAATTCAATTCTAGAAATATTCGCATGACTCGACTATCGTAAACTCCATCTTATACGTTTTATTATAATAGAACAAAGACAAAAACAGGATAACATCATTATAATTCATACGAATGTTCTAGATTGTATCACTCAACTCTACTACCTAAGCAGTTTGTTCTCTTTTTTTACGACAATTTTGCTGATTAAACTTGTTATAGCAATCAAATAATATACCTACCGGTTCTTAAAATCTGTTTTCGGCAATCAATCAATCTAGGTTCTTCAACCTACCGCGTCGGTCTCTACTGTCCCCCCTCTGGGTTAGGAAGTTGTCCCACCGCCTGACGAGAAAGCGATAAGCTATCGACTATTGTCTATTTTCTAGTTCAAGAAACGTAGCTACTATCGATGTAAGATTCCGTGTCAGTCAAAGAAATAAATATATTAATAGTTGTTCGCCGACTGTTCCACTGTCGGTGGAAACTCTCTTTCCACTAGTTTGCCGCAACGATAAGAGCTATCAAAGGAAAATTCGGTCAGCGATGCTCTCTTGGCGCAATTTGCGCAGGGATAAATTAATGTAGGTATAACGGCGATTATTATTAGCTCATCGCACTAGCACACTCGCTCATAGCCCAGTAAAAAACTATCCCAACTACACACTCGCTTCTCGTTGCACCACCGCGTTTCTAGTTTATGTTCGTAGAAAAACACAGGGTAGCGTATTACGATGACAGGAGTGCTGACACCGATTTTTAGTTCCCTTAGCCGATGTTCGTTGGAACATGTTGTTACAATGAAGAGCCGCATCTAGTGTGGAACATTTACATCGCTGGTAGGTACGTAATGATCGGCGATGTATCAAATTAGCAGTTTAGCACAGTGTCGCGACGGCATTGTCACGGCCGGTGATAATTTCCATGGTTTATTTGCTTAACTCCTTTACGCTTCGCATTTTTCAGCTGAAACGGTCTACATAATTGTTTACTTTATAAATTTTCTTAAGACAAACGATGACAAAGTAACTATTTATAAATGTATCATTTGCTTATTTGCGGTCAAAGTCAGTCTATCTATAATCTGTGAGCAAGTTTCGGCCAAAACGGTACGTTAGAGAGTAGGGTGACGCGATTAGCATCGGTTCGATTTAACGTCTCTTCCCACCAAACAAAATATAAAACCACTCACCTAGTGTACCTAGCAGAATACCTTTGGAATGTAATTTTTTTATCGTATAATGCCAACAGCAGTGCCTACCTACTCTACTATGATGATGTACAGTCTAGCCTATGAGTGAAGCTAATAAGTTTATAATATTATAATAACCCAATAATATAAAGGTAATATAAAGGTAATATAAAGGTAATATAAAGGTACCTAAGAATCGGTCCATTGAATTATTTTAATTTATTTAATTGGAAAACACTTTGTTCTTGTGTTCTTTAAATTGCACTATTACTATACTTCCATGAATGAAATTAGGAAGATAATATGTAACTTTCTTGAGGTACTTTAGTTAAGAAGTTTTTTCTGAAAAAGATTTATTTTTGTTTTCCAAGTAAGTACTTCAGAACCCGATTTCAGAGACACAGACCCGAGAGACAGAGAAAAAAAAAACGAACTACCTATTTAATTTATACCGAACGTATTTACACAAATTACGTGAGAATTATTTATTGCCATCTATTTGTTTGCTAGATATGGGCAGACAATGGTAGGTAAATATATGCAATTTAAATAATTTATAACGCATTAACTGAGACATGGGTAAGCGCCCGATATACTTTAGCACGTAAACAATAAATTGACGCATCTAAATAAATGGATAAGGTAGCAATTTGCTCCATCATCTTCTGAACTTGGCATTGCCAAGGTGCAATGTCAGGGTGCCCTCAGACATGCAGCACGATAATCTAAAGGACATTGCAAATATACGAAATGGAGAACAGTCGAATCTTTTTGATAATAACAAATGTAACTCGTTTTATGTATTTTGATACCGTTGAAAAGTGTACTCCTGCACTTTCTTCGCACCACCGCATCGTTAAGGTATCACACTAATATTATAAAGGTGAAAGTTTGTATGTGTGTGTGTGTGTGTGTGTGTGTGTGTGTGTGTGTGTGTGTGTGTGTGTATGTTTGTTACTCCTTCACGCAAAAACTACTGGACGGATTTGGCTGAAATTTAGAATGGAGATAGATAATATCCTGGATTAGCACATAGGCTACTTTTAATCCCGGAAAATCAAAGAGTTCCCACGGGATTTCAAAAAACCTAAATCCACGCGGGCGAAGTCGCGGGCATCGGCTAGTATTGAATAAATCATTAATTAATTCATTCAGGTTAGACTAACCTCAGCTAGCGGGGATGTAACGGACATTATGTAATACCTCGTACGCCAAAGTAAATAAAGCTTGTCGCTTCCAGTTTCTCTATGTGCTTTAGATAAATTTATGCATGTGCGAAATACCAACCAATCATACGCCTGCTTTTTTATCTTTATTGAAAAGTTACAATAAAACTTATCTCTAGCCTTATCTAATTACTTACTGTACCATCATGTAATGTAATCATATGCCCGCGTGGACCATATTTTCAGTGCCAAGAGTACTGGTCGCATGTCCACGCTGGACAGCCAGGCTGATCCTTTGCGCAAAAAATGAGCTAGCCCTTCTATCACCAATTTATCAATATTGTCTGCTTTTGTATATTTTTGTGTGAAAAACACGAGCAAGCTATTTTTAAGATGATTGTGCATGATTGTGCATGATTGTGTATTTTTATTTCCTAAGACAATTTTGTCTACAATCTGCGTAAGAAGTAGGTATTACTTTGTTATTAACTTGAGTGCATTTGTAATACAATATCTAACTTGATTCTAAGATAAATGATGTAAGTTCATACTATGGAAAATAATTAACCGCTATACTTCTTGGTACTGAATCTAGAAATTATTGTCATTCACTGAACTTGAAAGCACTTCATATTATTTCCATCAGTAAACACAATACACTATGGATCGATTAAAGCGCGTAACTTTAATTTTCCTTCACCGTTAAAGTAAGTGATATTTTAATTTCAACTCCAATAATTTAGACGTGCGTGCCCGAGATAAAACCCCGGACCTACTGAATGAAGTTGCTCTTACTCTTCTCCTTCTGAGAGGAGTCAGGAGACCCGTGCTAAGTAGTGAGCCGGCTAAGGGTTGATGATTAAGATGATGATACTATTAGTATAGATTGATTTACCTACTCCGATTTTCATAGGACTGTTTTTGTGGACCGACTCATAAAGCGGGAGTCAAAATCTACAAAGTCGCTTTGTGTGTCATGAACCTAGTTAATTATATTAACCACAAAGGTTAGCCGCCTAAAATAATTTATTCCATCCCGCAGCGTTCTCATAAACTTGACATACTTCGATCCATCAGACTAATGATTATGGTAGCAAATTGCTCTTATCACAACCTTTTACAGCTTGTAGATAACAGTTCCTACTTGTTTTCGGTAAGTAGTTAACGTTTTATGGACGGGCATTTAGATAACAAAGACTATTTTTTGTAAATGACCCGTGATTAGAGATTTTATAGGAAGTGTCTAGACATCCACAAATGGTCGTCTGATTAAAAAAAATAATGAATTGATTCCATTTAAAATTGAACCTTAATAGTTTTCAGTAAAAGGAAAAAAAAGCGAATAAAAAACTTGTAGTGGGATATTTTTTACTATTAAATGACCGTTTGTGACCGTCTAAATACTTCCGGTTCTTTATGACGGAAAACTTTAAAAACGCCGTGATGACTTTATGGTCAGAACGCCTGAATTTTTTTCCAGGGTTCGGGGATTGGTGGAACGCAACTGATTTTTCGGCAGCATTAAGTACTTACCTACGTATGCTCTATCGATTCCACCTTTTTTGCATTCAGTTCAATTCATCCACTGCTGGACATACCTAAGCTTTTTCGAGGGCATGTCATCAAACAGTGACACGGTTCTCTGCCTTCTTCATCCACCCGCTTTCCCCTTCATGAATATACTTAAAGAGGAAAGCGGGTGGGTTTTATACCGATGATCCTTAAGATATATCAGAGTGTAGGTCGTCTTACACTGCGTTTTGCGATCTCCATTTCAAAACCCATCTGCCATCGTTTCTTTATACGACTATGAAAAATAGAATTGCTTGAAACAATGCGAGTTCTCCACAATGTTTTCAAAGATGTGTGAAGTCTGCCAATCCACACTTGGCCAGCGTTAGGCCTAAACTCTTGTAATTTTGATAGGAGACTTGTGCTCAGTAGTTAGCCGGTGATGGGTTGATCACAATATAGGTGTTCTTTAAAACAAGTTTGCTATGTAAATGGGGAAATCCCTAATGAAAATTCATGAAACTGTGTACTGTAAGGAAGTCAGATACAAATCCCATACCGATTTGATTCAATTAGGTATAATGTGAGAAAAATAAACAATGGCTAAATTACTTATGAATGGACTGAAAAAACTTGGTCAATTAAAAGTGAATTAAACATAATAACTTAAGTAAGACTCCATAATATCCTGATGATTAACGGAATGTGGTGTGAAGGCCTTAAATATTTAAGTCTTCCCTCATTAGTAGATATTTTGTGGTACCTATTTATAATGCATTCATTTAGTTATGGTCAGTTATAAATAAATGATTCGTGAATAATTTAATGCGAATCATTAGGACTCGCTTGAGGCCTTCCTGGCACAGTGGTGTCAGTGCCAAACGCCGTATTCGAGTAAGAATGCCAGGGTTTGATTTCCGTCTCTGGCTCTCAACTAGCTAAGTTCTAAATTAGGTATTTTCTTAGTTAGGTACCTATGTTCAGTGACGGATTAAGACTACTTGGTGCCCTAAGCAATCCATGCCTGTGGGCCCCCCTATAGCCCAGTAATTTGGTCGTCAAAAAGGGGCTTATCTGGAAAGTTTTCAGAATGTTATGCAAATTGGTGATTTTATAGATTTCGATGTGCTCTTTCCGAATTTTTATTTTACCACCTCGTACCTTTGCCGCTCGCGCCGCCATCTTGGAAAAATGGCGCCCAAAAACAGTTTTTTCACGATAACTTCTTTCCCACTCATTTTACGATAAAGATGGCTATGTAACAATTAAACTAAAGACAATTTCCTACAATTTGTGTAGTCACCTTTTTTTGTAGACTCAATAGTTTCAGCGTACGAGCGCCACAAAGCCCACTCCAACACTCGTTTTGGCTAAATAACTCATTTCCACACCACCATGTGGTAGAGTGAGTGGCGTAATTTTTTTTATGGTATCTCCAGGAGACGGTAGTCACCTTCAATTTAAGCCATCACTTCATTCAGAGAATACTAACACTCTTCAGAATTCTGCTCGAGATAAGAGTAAATATACTGCATCGCAGTTTCGATCTCATGTGAATATGGACCTTTTTTTTGGGTTTCGAACCCAAAGGATGCCAATGGGACCTTATTACTAAGTCTCCGCTGTCATCCGTTTGTCCGGCCGTCCGTCCGTTTGTCTGTCAGCGGGCTGTATCTCGTGAACCGTAATAGATAGAGAGTTGAATTTTTCACAAAATGTGTATTTCTATTGCCGTTATAACAACAAATAATAAAAATTTCAAAATGGCTGACATGAAAAAAAAAACAAAAAAGTAATGTTATTTCTTGTTTCATGGTACGGAACCCTTCGTGTGCGAGTTGGGCTTGCACTTGACCCATTTTTTTATTTTTTTAGATTGTAGTGCGAGGTAAAATTTTTCATGCACGAATTGCGATATTGTGTATTGACTGCGACCACATTATAAACATGCTCGAGACACCGAAAAATCGGTCAAGTGCGAGTCCAATTCACATAGGAAGGGTTCCGTACCATAATACAAGAAATAATGCTCTTTTTTATTTTTTTTTCATGGCGGCCATTTTGAAATTTTTATTATTTGTTATTATAACGGCAATAAAAATACACATTATGTGAAAATTTCAACTTTTTACCTATTACGGTTCATGAGATACAGCACGCTGACAGACAGACGGACAGACGGACAAGCAAACGGATAACAGCGGAGGCTTAGTAATAAGGTCCCATGGGCATCTTTTGGGTTTAAAACCCAAAAAAAAAAAGGCTCATATGTACGTGAGATCGAAACTGCGATGCAGTATATTTACTCTTATCTCGAGCAGAATTCTGAAGAGTGTTAGTATTCTCTGAATGAAGTGATGGCTTAAATTGAAGGTGACTACCGGTTCCTGGAGATACCATAAAAAAAAATCACGCCACTCACTCTACCACATGGTGGGGTGGAAATGAGTTATTTAGCCAAAACGAGTGTTGGAGTGGGCTTTGTGGCACTCGTACGCTGAAACTTTTGAGTCTACAAAAAAAGGTGACTACACAAATTGTAGGAAATTGTCTCTAGTTTAATTGTTACATAGCCATTTTTATCGTAAAATGAGTGGGAAAGAAGTTATCGTGAAAAAACTGTTTTTGGGCGCCATTTTTCCAAGATGGCGGCGCGAGCGGCAAAGGTACGAGGTGGCAAAATAAAAATTCGGAAAGAGCACATCGAAATCTATAAAACCACCAATTTGCATAACATTCTGAAAACTTTCCATCTCATATTACAGAATTACTGGACTACTATCCGTATGTCAACTAGAATCGGTCTTTAAACCTTTACCGCCTAAAAATATTAGTTTTTTTGTAAAATAAGATGATGAGATGTAATGTACTTTAGAAGTAGAGTAGTTAGGTTCGAATTGTTGAATGCACAAGCGGGCAGCGAGTGGGCAAGCGGGAGTGGGGTTATGACTCTGGATTGGACTCTATGTCAACTTAAAACGAGCGAATCTTCAAATTAGTCCCAGAAACTTTTTTTGGTGTGGTTTTTGGTGACGTGAGAGTGAGACGTGATGCCCTAAGGATGGATTTTTTTTGTGCTTCTTCTGGTGCCCCCTCAGACGTGATGCCCTAGGCAATTGCTTAATTTGTTTAAGGGTTAATCCGTCACTGCCTATGTTACAAATTGTTGAACAATTTGACAGACATGTAAAAATGTTCCATACTTATACCTATATCTACTCGAGTACCGGATGTTTTTATACCACAAATAGATGGGTACAAAACCATAATATTAACTTAAGAAGGAAAAACGAAAATGCCAATTGATTTTCTTATGTTTACCCTAAGGGACATGAAATTAGAATAGTGATAAAAACGTTTACGGACTGGCTTGTTTGGTGAATGAAGTGAAGAAGCTATTCCCTGTTACTCTATCAACAATACTTGTTTAAAATACTTTCTAGAAGGTAGATACCTACATACGTCATTTTGATTCAAAATGACGTATGTATGTAGGGTATTCAATGCAAATGATGAGGCTAATAAACTTGTATTACAAGAAAGAAATTGAGGCTGATTACTCGGTACGGTCGGCGCTTACAACAATTTAAAAACCTGTTTTCATTATTCGAGCAACGCACTTGTTTGCGTCTTACATTTTTTCATTTTCATGACTACGTAGTTAATTTACAAGAGTTGGCAATAGCTGATGCCCGCTACTTCACCAGCATGAATTATTTTTAAAATTTCGTGGAAACTTCGATTTTTCGGGATAAAAAGTAGCCTATGTTACTCTCCAGGGTCTTTAACTACGTAGATCGATGCGAAAAATCACGCCCATACGTTGTTTCGTTGCGGACAAACTGACTACTTGTTTCAAAAATCATTACTATTGGAAAAAATAAATAATTAATCGATGTAATAATCAAGATTTTTAAATGTCATAATTAAATGTGAGTATGTAGCACCGTAGCTTTATGCCAGAGCTTTACATAATCAGGCCAAGACCTCAAAATAAAAACTACATTTAAACGAATTTACTATGCTTATATCAAAATTCCTATATTTATGTTTTAAATATTTATTTATAGTAAGGAAACATGCATGATTAAGCGTTTTATAAATCTTAAATGTGTTTCATAGTGTGTGAAATCAATTCACACTTGGTTGGTGTGGTGAACTTTGGCCTAAGCCATTCTCATTCGCAGAGGAGACTCGAGCTCAATAGTGGCCCGGAGAAGGGTTGAGATGATGATGATGATAGCTTAGGAGTTATAGTGTAAATGCATGTAAGTTTTGCCGGGTTTGTCCCTTTTTTCACATCACGCTGAAAATCAACAGAAAAGTTGTACTCAATTGCTTTGCTACTATATAACTGTTATGATTGGCTTAATTCAAGTGAGAGATTGTCGGCTAATCAGAAGTGATTGCGATCGTATCAGAATATAGCTCTCAACATATTATACTAGGCCTAATAGTAAAAACTTTGAGAGCTCTTGGTGGCCCTTTACATTGTGAAATAAAAAAGGTATATATTACGCCCGATATTATGTGTATATTCGTCTCTAACCAAACATTTGGCAAACAGTTAACGATAAAGTGTGTCAGACAAACACAGTCTCCACACACGAGGTTGAAACAATGCCTGGAGGCTTATCTTGTGTTACAACTACTGTATTTTTACAACCGATAAGAGCAGAATAAATTATTCAGTCAGTTTACGGCGCGTTCGTAAATATGCACGAACCTTCACGCCTTAATAAATTTATATGCTTGCGTTTGTTAGTCATTTAGTTGTATATTAACATGTGTCCGTTATTTCTTTTACCTTTTAAGCAACTTCGTAATAGGTTTTAATTTGTGGACGTTCCTACTTCATTGGCGCTATAGCCCTTTAGGTCCACGAGCCTGCTAAATTGTGCTCTTATATTGTGCGTCTATGTCCTGTGCATATTACTCCGATTGCTTTGACATCGCGGTCAATTTTGTCTGTCCAGCGTAGTGTTTTATTTACACGTACTTGCCCTCTGGTTTATTGCATCACAATATCGCATATCGCACATTGAAAACAAAACCGACCCTATACAAAATCTCGATTTTTTCAATAAAGAATTGAAAAGTATAGAAGTTACCGGATCTTTACAGCAGATGTGTTTATCTCGCAAAAATTGATGAGCTTGTACCTAACTGAGAATGTGCTACTTTTTGTTTAGTGCCAATTTTGTTTTCGATGTGCGATATTTTGAACGGAAAATGGTTTTTCTCAAACAAATAAAAAGTTAAGAAAGCTACTAACATGCTTATATTTTACCTTCAAATTCAAATGCCGTGGAGACCCTGGGATCATGGAGTCTTAGTGCAAAAAAAATATTTCGAGACATTTCACCGCGTTTATTAGCCTCATCGGGTGACAGAAGGGCTGGCTCATTTTTTGCGCAACGGATCAGCCTGGCTGTCCAGCGTGGAAATGCAGCCAGTATTCTTGGCACCATTCATTGTTATTGTAATATTAAAAAAAAAAAAAAAATTAAAAGTGGTAAACTTAAAGATAGTAAAACTTACATCATACAATATCATTGATCAAAATAAATTAATTAATGCCCTTCAAAGTGCAACACAGAGAGCATTTAATTGGCATCCGAATCTTTTGCTGTTACAAAATTTAGAAACATTTTCTTTCAGTTCGTGATTGATGTTTGTTAAACGGTATTAATTTTTTATTTGTATCAATAAATGTTTATTATCAAATCAAATAACAAATAATAGGCATGATTGCGATATGAATCGCGCTAATATTTAGCAATCGTAAAAAATGGGACAATGTCACAAACCAAACAGATAGGATAAGATACGCTCATTAAACATGTTTTATATTTAGATTAATATTATTCTGCGGAAGCAATTGCTTATTGCTCTTTGAGTTCACTTTTTTAGTGTTTTTTTCAAACTAAGTAGGTAGGTACATAAACAAAATCTCTAATGATATTATTAGGTGTTTCTTGTTGATTTCAATTAAACTGGTAACTAAATTATTATGTGTGCTTTGTTGGTATTTATGTAAGGTCATTAGTTTTTTATCATCATGATGATCGTCATGTCATGATCGGCGCGCCGGCTCACTATCGAGCACGGGTCTCTTCTCAGAATGAGAAGATCTTCAAGATTACCTAGTATGCCAGCAGTGGCCACGAATCACGACGCTGCTGAAATGATCAGTCAGCACCTATTATACTTAATTAAAATATTATTTTTGTAGACCTATCTGTAGAATCTACT
Source organism: Maniola jurtina (assembly GCF_905333055.1). Lineage (NCBI taxonomy): Eukaryota > Metazoa > Arthropoda > Insecta > Lepidoptera > Nymphalidae > Maniola > Maniola jurtina. The sequence continues at coordinate 13,450,850 of NC_060032.1, forward strand.
ATGAAATCTTTCAATTCAATTCAATTCAAAATATTTTTATTCAATTAAACTTTTACAAGCACTTTTGAATCGTCAAGAGCATCTACTATACTGGTTCGGAATGCCTTTCCTACCGAGAAGAACCAGCAAGAAACTCGGCGGTTGCTCTTTTCAAAGATTTGATACACAATATTATGCCATGTATAAAAGTAATTGAAGTCCTGCGCATTGCTTAAAAAAATATACCTAATACGAACCTATACCTGTAACTTTTCAAAAGTTACTTACCGGGTTAAAGCTTGCAAAGAATAACTTTTTATCTTCAATTATAACTTACGAGAAACGTTTAGAAGATGCGTTTGTTTGAATATTTACATAATTTTCTAATTTATTATTCCCTCCGCAAAAGTCTCATTTTCAACTTCAAGAGTTTCATTGAGATTTAAGGCCCAGAGAAATCATTTGGCACTGCATGCTACAGTAACGGTTTGACCGTATGCCAATGGGGTTAGTCATACGATTTGCACAGGTTTTACCGAGGTCCTACTTTGCCTAGATCTGCGTTATTTAATTTCTTGTTATTTTTAAATTAATGGTAACTGATCGAGCAGTTTGACGTCATTATTGACGCTACAGTGCAAATTATTTTCGTTTGATTTCCGGGTCAACTAATAACAAATTTTATATCTGTGTCTCTTCACTTTTCCATATCTATCATTTGTATGAATCATGTCTTTTATTGTTTTTAATACTAAATTCATATATTAATAATCATTCATATAAAAATAACGTAATATATTATTTACTTATTAAGAGGGGTCTCTCTGTCACTTGCTCCATACAGACGTAGTTCGTCTCTCATTGGAATACTAATCAATCATACTCAATGGAATTTTGTAGAAACGTTCCGGGAACTAATGATCTCTGGAACTAATGCATGATCCGATTCCGAAAATTCTTTCATTGATACATACCTACCTATATTGTCCCTGAGTGCTATAGATTATAATTGATAATTTAAAATTATATAGCTTATTATAGCACTTAAGGACAATGTATTAGTGATTTTTTTTTATATCACGTGGATGAAGTCGCAAGAAAAAGCTAATATGAATATAAAGAGTGACTGTTTAAGTTATAGGTACTTTAGCATTTTATCAAATAATAATAGGTTTATCAAGTTTATTCCATTAATATAGATCGTACCTGAATTATTTTGGTTTTTCCAACAATACAAAGTTCCTATAAATCGTGATTAAGGCTTCATATGAAGTCTAGGTTAGGTTAGGTATATTGAGTTCAATAGCGGAACGTTTCCACAATTCTTAGTAGGCAGTAGGTTTATTTTCATTCATCACATTATACCTATGCCACTTCCTTTCTCTACATCAGTGTTTATAGTTACGCATATTTCTCGGAATTACTCATTCATAGATAGATAGTTCCTCTAAAAATTAAATACATCTATTCAAAATAAATGAACGTCTACAAATAATGGTCTACAAATTACTTATGCGCCAATTTTTTGTTTTACAAGAAAAAAATTGGCACAAAATTCGAATAATTACTATTTATATCTCACCAAGAAAGAGTTCGGTTTTGCCCTACTTTATAATTAACAAATATAGACCTACTATACTACTCTATTAGTTGTATAAGTACTTCTAGCTCTATCCATACCTATGGCCTATTCCCACTCATTATCATCATCGTTATTGGCCTTTTCATCCCAAACTCAACTACTTCCAAGATTTTTGTATTGTCGTCTGTAGAGTCTCCAAGTCCAGAATGCCTCTTCTGGCAAATGCTTTACCTTATGTCATGTTACGTGTGGCCGCTAGGCCAATAGCTGAAGGCAGTAGACTATATGTATTTCTATTTTTAGCTATTTCAACGCCAATTTCATAACCATCATCGTCAACCGATATACCTACGTCCACAGCTGAATATGTCTCTTGCAAGGACTTCCACACGCAACGATCTTGAGCCGACTGAATCCAGCGGCTCCCTGCGACTCGTTTGATCTCGTCTGCCCACCTATGGGGGTCTGCCAACGCTGCGATTTCCGGTGCGAGGTCGCCATTCTAGCACCTGAGGACCCCAAGGCCTATCGATTTTTCGAACTATGAATTCGCCCACTACCACTTCGGCTTGGCAACCCGTTGAGCTATGTCGGTTATTCTGGTTCTCCTAATCTCCACATTTCTGATTGATCATCTAGAGAAACTTCAAGTATAGCTCTCCCCAAAGCTCGCTGAGTGACTAGTCTTATGAGGACGGACCTCATAAGCAACCCTGTCTCGGATTCATATGTCATCACTGCCAACAAGCATTGTTCGAAAACTTCAATCGATCAATCAAACATTTATTTATTTGGTCAAATGCAGGTTAACATAGAAATTACAATTCATTTTTCAACTTTGGTCTTCAATTGCTGAGGAATTTTGGACGAGAAGGCATCTCGAAGCTTCCAGAACGGTGCCCATTTACGTCAATTTTAACAACAATATTTTTTCACACTATTTCGTATAAAAACAGATAGATGTGCTAAAATTAGCCTTAGGTGCGCTATACTTGGATAGACCACTTCACCCATAAACCAGTAGTAGAAACCTGTTTCATAAAGCGAACACTTTTGATAGGAAAGTTTTATCCCTGTATCTATTCTATATTCAGCTCTAAGCAGGGTTGTTGCTCTTACTTAGGTTATGTATGATTCTTTACTATTCATTTTCTTAAGCTTGCATTTTAAACTTTAAATAGAGAATTCTCTGAAATGTAACGTCTTTTTCTCCTCATCTTTAGAGGGTCAAGGTTGTACAAGGCACGATAAACCTTTATCTAATTCAGTTACATATTCTGTACCAACTTCTAAATTACCTTATAAAGTTTCATCATCATCAACAACACATCGCCAGCTCACTACTGAGCACAGGTCTCCTATCAGAATGAGAAGGAACTGACCATGGTCTACCACGCTGGCCAAGTGCTGATTGGCAGACTTCACATACTTTGAGAACATTATGGTGAGCCTAAGAGTTCGTGGAGTTCACCATAATAATATGTTCTCAAAGTATGTGAAGCATGCAGGTTTCTTCACGATGTTTTCCTTCACCGTTAAAACAAGTGATACTTACTAATTAATCGCTTGAAGCGCACATGATTCCAAAAGTTCAGAGGTGCGTGGCCGGCATCGAACCCTGGACCCTCCAAATCGGAAGCCGCCGTCTTAACCGATCTATATAAAACTTATTCCATTATCAGTAATGTGATGGTAATTGCGGTCAAATACAAATCCGTCATTAAAAATCATTAATTTGTAGTAGGTTAATAAAATTGTGTATGTGTTACTAGGCGATTTAGTATTTCCGTATAGTGGCAGGTATCGCTCGTGAATTCCGCAGATTTTCGGAGACATCGACGCCGGATGAATATCAAAACAAGAACAGCATTCGGAATAAAAAGTAAAGTGCACCGAGTGGTCCGCTGTCATCCCCGGCTGGCGCAGACAACACTCAGGTGTACGAAGCGTAACAGAAAGGTAGTGCGTTACACGGTTCACACGACGATACTCGATAATTTCCTCTGAGAGACAACCGAGGAATTTTTCAATTAAAATTAAATAACTTGCGGTGATATCGCAACGGTGCGGTGCGGGTATTGTGATAGCGGATTGCACGCAGTGTAAACAAAATGAAGACGGATTATCCGATGGATGAAATGCATAAGAGTAAGTATTAATTGGAAATTACTGAAAAACATATGACCGTCAAAGGAAAATATACACGCGTTATTTGCGTTTCGTTCCGTCTATGGAATAATAAGAGTACTGCGAGTGAAAAGTAAAATTTGTTTATGCAAATAGTAAAATTTTAAAGAAAATACAGAGTCTTATTGTAAAATATTATAAAATTATTAATTGGAAATTACTGATAAAATAACTATAAGATAAGTTTAATAATAATTAAAAGTGAGACTTTCAAGTGATAGTTATAAGAGATATTGATTAATTGATGTAGGAGGAATATGTCTATGATTTGATCGATTTTAATCTTTTATACTTAGTGCATGTAAAAAATCCGTCGCACCCTTGTAATGTTTTTAAATAAGTAATAAATGTAGTTACAGTGTACAATGTACATATATACGCGACATTGGCAAAGTAAACTGTGCTGTGCTGGCACAATAAAAACCACTAATCAAACGAAGGAGAAGTATTTAATAGCATTTTTATTGATACGGGCAATGCGTATGAGTATATAGCTAATAATAATAATAATTTATGTCAAGCATTAATTAGTAAGTGAAGGTCAAAAGTAACCCTAAGTATTACTAGAACTTTATCTAAGTTACTCGGTCAATAGTCATGTAAAATGAGCAGATCGGTTTTCGTAGAAAGTGATGATTTCTAATGCAGTAAAATGCGCATTAATACCGCTTAAGATGCAAGTGGAAGTAATTTTATTGATCATAGTTAATTTTACTGTATATTTTATCAATGAATTTTACTGTATATACGAATTGTTTGCGTAATAACTTTTCCATATTTACATATTATTATTGTAGTTAAGTATATTATGTACATAACTTAACCATTTTAACAACTTTATATTACATTTTTTCTCTAACTCTCTACTAACTCTCTAATAATTTTATTTAATTTATAAATAAAAAAGCCTCTCAGATTTTATAGTAGAGCGCAATTAAGTAGTTAATAAACATTTACTTAGTGCTATAATTTATTGTGTAATAAAACTTTAATTGCTTGTAACTTGCGATAATTTCTTATAAATAACGCCTTCTTGTAAATATAGTTACTCGGTCAGTGGGGTCATCTTTTTATTGTTTGTGCAGTATAGATTAATAGTATCTACTTAGATATAACTTGTAGGTACCTATTTGCATATTGCACAAGTATAAATTAAAAATTTATAACACCCCCGACAAGTGAAGGTTACAGTAACTAGAAAAGAGCTGATAACTTTCAAACGGCTGAACCGATTTTCTTGGATTATAGCTAAGAACACTTTCGATCAAGCCATCTTTCAAATTAAAAGAACTAAATTAAAATCGGTTCATCAGTTTAGAAGCTACGATGCCACAGAGAGATACACAGATACACACGTCAAACTTATAACACCCCTCTTTTTGGGTCGGGGGTTAAAAACAACAATGTAAAATCTCTAGTTCATGAATTTCTACGAATCAACATAATAGTGTACTGGACTGTAGTAATAAAATGATGTGATGTTTGGTACAGTGGTAGTTTATGAGGCTAGAAAGAAAATATAAAAAATTGATTTTTCAAAATTTTTAATATAGTACGAAAAATCTGTACTGTACGAAAAATCTAAAAAAAATAAATTAATTGTCTTTTGTAATGAATTATAGCCCCATAAACTTTGAATTGCCCTTGCCCCACAAAATTGATTTTTTTTTTATTACTAGGTACAGTCCAAGACCCCATTATTGACCCCAGTAAAATTCTACTTTCTTTATATCTATGTTTATTATTATCTATCTTCCTACCTAATATTATTATCAACGTTACATCATCTTACAAATTCAACAATTGACAATCAAAAAGTGTACAACGGTACCAATTTATATTTTGTCTTCATCTTATATTTTAAATTGGACAAATTAAGTCGAATACCTACAGCATATTTTAGAATAAAAATTGCCTACCCGTTCTATCTACATTCAAGCAAAATATTAAAAACTATTATAAAAATGCACATATTCATATCTTTATATTTCTTGAGGTATAGATCGGTAGTTAAACTATGTAATAAAAGATGCTTTATATGCAAAGATCAGCTTGTGATTATAGTAACAATATAAAGTGTTATGTAATGTTGTTTTTTTTTAATTGCGGAAATGATAAGTATCAAAAAATTCCTTTGACGGATAGATGCAAAACATAATAATAAAGAAGCGTTCATAGAGTTGTAAGATTTTTGTAATAATATGAAAATCCACTAGCAGCGGGGTGGTTTGGAGTTGGACCCAAGCCGCCAGTGGTCAGGGCTCCAGAGTGAGGAACCTCCTCACAATGCGTGCCGTCTTAAGAAGCACTGCCTTCTGTATCTTACCCTTGATTCAACAGTTAAGCGATAGTTTAGTTAGCGAAGAAGCGTTCATAGAGTTGTAAGATTTTTTTTAATAATATGAAAATCATCATCATGTGCCATTTCCGAAGCGAAGTTTGGCCGTTAGAGCCTAAAGGAACTTTTCAGTTTTTGAAAATACATATAATACTCATAAAAATCAAAACGTAATATTATATTCGCCATTAAGAACCTCACGAATTTTTTTAATACAAGACATCCATACGTGTTTGTCTATTATTATATATTCAATATAATATGTATATTCCTAAACCTATATTGAGCAGTATTGATTGTTCTTCGTGGAAGATATTAACAGAATTTCAACGAAAGCTTAAACACTACGATGGATATAAGGACTTACCATATTTTCCCCGAGAAAAAAAGGGGTCTGGTGCATTTTTGAAACATCTAAATCCAAGCAAGAAGTCGTGGGCAAAAGTTATCACGGAATAAATCCATTCGATTTTCGATTAGTCATCTTTGTACACACAGAAACGAGCAAATTTTTTATCGTTTGTATCTGTGTCTTATAACAGTTGTTCTTTTTATTTTTTGCACAATTAGTCACTATTCGGTCAAGAATAATTTATACCTATTTGTTTGACTTATATGTAGTTTACTCTCGATATTTATTTTAAAATTGGATTTCATTTTCAACGCGGTTTCCACTAGTAGGTATCATGAAGAGGAATATTTATATTTCAAACACGTTCGCAAGTCGCAACTACTTAGTATTTAGGATTATTTTTATTTATTAAACTTATAGAAAGTAGGTCCATGACATTATTCCAGCTACATTCAGTGCCACAAAAACCACAGTCGGATTTACTGGGATCGGTTTTACTGGACACTGTGATATATTATAATGATAAAAATAAAAGCACTGATAGGTAAGCCAACCAGTCCAAAGTCAGGCCAGCTAGTTATTATAAGATTAGTAGAAATGAAAAATGTGCTATTCTATGGATACACTTCAAAGTTATTTTGTTATCAAGTGGCACAAAGATCGTCGCTATTATCAAAACACTCGATGCTTGACATTGTTATTGAGTTTTATATATATATTTTGCATAGATGACCGTTGAAATCAAACAATCTGAAGTATGAAAACATATGAATTGCTCACGCTTGACCGTAATCTCTAACAATATGGTGGATTCCTACTTATCGTCGGCTCACTGCTGAGCTCGGGTCTTAGATATTCTGCAACGCTGGTCTAGTGTGGATTGACAGGTTTCACACATCATTTGAGATCATTATGGAGTAGGCACTCACAGGCATGCAGGTTTACTCACAATCTTTTCCTTCAATGTAAAAGCATTAACATTTGTTTTTAACGCACATCCTCCGAAAAGCTAGAAGTTGCTCGGGATCGAAACCCCAACCTCCCAAATAAGATACTTATCTTCTTCTTTCTTCAAGATTTTCTGTAAGGTATGGGGTATAAGTGGACGAAGTCGCCGGTTTTTACTATGATGTATATAATAATCTATAATAACTCTATTTCGAAATAACATTGCGTAGCGACACTATTTTTTAATTGCCGTCCCAACGGCAATTACGTAGCTATTAAAAACATAAATATTGAAAAGTTATTATAAATTATTGTACCTATAAATAAGAAAATAAGATCAATATCAAGAAAATCCATTACAAGTACCTACTTGTATAAATTACAGCTCAAACTGCGCTGGTCTGAGACTTTAGGTATAAGAGGCTCTCTCTTCAACATAGGAAGCCTCCATCGCGTCGGTCGCTAGATTTAAAAAACCACTCGGCCTGGAAATCGGGGATATATAATAATGTCAGGAATAATAAGCCTTTTAGTATGTGTGTATGTGTGCATTAACACATAGGTTACTTTTATCCCAGAAAATCAATGAGTTCCCACGGGATTTTTAAATACCTATATTCACGGGAACGAAGTCGCGGGCATCAGCTAGTTTATCTATAAATTTCAGGTATTTTTTTAATCGAAGCTTTTATAAAATCATCCTTGCGCGCTTGGTCGCTGTGGAGTAAACCGAAAAAAACTTCACGGTCGGAAGCTAAATTACTCTCTCTTGAAGTTGAACACACAGGCCACAGCTCTACGTACACCCGTTCTATCTACGCTGGCTAAGGAAACCTTCAAAAATTGCTTATATTCTTCACATAAGTTGTAGTATAAAATATAATGTACACTAAGCACCTACCATTGAATACACCGAAAAATACGCAGAAGCTTCGCATTTGTCAGGTTTTCACCCGTTTCTTTTTTTCAAATAGGTATCAGGTATCACTAACATTATCTCTATTTTGCCACAGGAACAAGCTCCATAATCGGACTGTCCGATATCACGGACAACAAGCTGCTCTGGAGGCAGTTGGTCGCGGAACTAGTGGGAACCTTTTTGCTGACGTCGATCGGTGTGGCCTCCTGCATTGCCATCGAGAACGCTGATGCACCGAAAGTCACCAGTATTGCTCTGTGTTTCGGTCTACTCGTCGGCTCAATCGTGCAGGTACGTAATCTTATTTTTGAGCCTCGTGTCCAAAAAGCTTCTCTTTGATGTGCATGGGTAAAACTACCTTATACTAAATTCCACCAACTGAAAACTGAAAGGACAGAAGCTCAGAACTATCGCGTACTCAGTACTCACTCCTTTACGCGTTCACACAAGCTTTACACTTCAGAGGTTATTTGACCAATAACATTTTAGATGCGACGTATTATTGCGCGACGTACTTTTGTTAAGTAAGAATATTGATTCATAGAAAAACAGTAGTAGAGAACTAATACTTGCAATTCATATTTGACAGGGCTCTCTCCGTCACTTACTCCATACAATCGTAGTCCCAATTTCATTTGAATATTAAGCAACCAAAGTCCATGAAATTTTGCAGACATATTCTAGAAACTAATATCTGTGCCTGTGGTGTTTTAGATTTTTCTAAAAATATGTAGTTTTAAAATTATTACAGGGGCTCAAAGATTTATATGTGAATTTTTAAGACCGCGTAACTTTGAAACCGAATATTTTAACGGAAACCTGGAAAACCATAGACATAGATATTAGTTCCTGGAACGTTTCTACAAAATTTCATTGAGTATGATTGAATGGTTAGTATTCCAATGAGAGACGAACTACGTTTGTATGGAGCGAGTGACGCAGACAAGTGACAATCTATGCGACAATTCTGTGCTCTGAGTACAAAATTGTCGCATAGACTATCACCGATGAATGATGTCTGATGATATTACAACGTGAAGGGCCTTTCTAGTCGTTAACTCACGAGACCATTCTCAATTATTGTTCTTGGAGTTTATTTATAAGCTTTGGTTAGATTGCTCGTCGCAAAGCTACTCCAAGTGAAGGTTGCGGTTTTAGATTAGCCTATGTAATATGAACAACGAAGCAAATACTTACTTTCTTTACAAAGTAAATTGTGTGTTTATTTTGAACTTCGTGATGCCTGCGACTTCGTACCACTAAATGCCGTGAATTTAGGTTTTAAAAAGCTCTTCCATTTTTATATAGTATATGCATCACCAGTATGCAAGCATCTCTATGTTTTCATCAAGATCATCCAACATCCGAAGTATAAGTAGATTCCGTTCAACGAATTTACCAATCCGCGATTACACCAATAAGATTTACTTACGTAATTAGTTAGCTTGCGTAATTAATTAATTTACAACTTTACTTATGTAAAAATAGGTAGGTATTTATAAGGATAGTAAATTTGTCATAAGTTAATCACGTAAGTTACTTACGTGAGTAAAACTTACAGGTGTAATCGCGGCCTAATAGAAGCTCAGTGGTTGCCTTTGCGCCCTGTAATTACGTCTCTGTAAGTAATGTATACTATGTTCATATGCAATCATATGAGTGCCAGTCAGATATTAATTGTGTATTTTAACAAACTCGCTACTAGCTTACCCTTGATACATACAGAGGTCAATCGACAAATTAAAACTTGTGATCGTAATTAAGGTTAGATTTAAAAGCTAAGGAGAGGTCTACTTAATGTGACATAAGCACAGCTACCTGCATATATGGAAAAGTAATAAGATATCTATTGCTATCTTTAAAACTAAGATACATAGGTATATCTAATTAAGTATTGAGCGATGATAGCATAGTGGTTAAGTCGCCTCCTATCCGGGAGTTCGGGGGTTCGATCCCGGCACGCAACTCAAAAGTTTCGAAGTTATGTGCGTTTTAAACAATAAAATACCTATCACTTGCTTTAACGGTGAAGGAAAACATCGTGAGTAAATCTGCATGCCTGAAAGTTCTCTTTAATCTTCTCAATAGTTTCTGAAGTCTGTCAATTCGCGCTTTGCCAGCGTGGTGGACATAGTCCAAACCCGTCTCTCCGTGAGAGGTTATCCGTGTCACGTGTGCTCAATAGTGCGCCGGCGACGGATTGCTGATGATGATGATGAAGTATGGATTCGACATGAGTGTTTTTGGTTAATATTAATTTTTGTGTTAGGTTGTTTCTGTTAGGTAACATTTTATAGGTTAATAATAAACTAAGGTAAAGCATAGCCATCTTTTAAATACCGGGCCAGGTATATTAACAAATCGATAAAATTATTAATATCATTAAAATAAAAATACCTAGTCTTGTTCTCAATAAAATACGATAAGACAAGTACGCGGCCTACATTTTTCCAATGAAGTAGTGATTTCGCATCTACAAAATGCAGCTTCCAATTCCACAGAATAGGACAATTTAATCAATGTCCGGCCTTTCCCACGGAGTCGCAGACCCGTAATCGCTCATGTGTTAAATGTATTACACATGTTCCGTTCAATATCATTAAAAGGCCAATATGAATTAGTGAACCTTGGCATACGATAATAGTACGATACCACTTTCCACTAATAGAGGTGAATATAATCGACTGGGTATGGTTACAGTTTATTGACATTGTAATTATTACGTTTGTCAGAATAATGTCATATAATGTCATAAAGTGTTTATATATTTTTTAAGGACGTATTTGCACACTTGTATAGATTTTCGGTACGCTTTGTGGCTAAAATATACTAAGTAAATTGGAACTACAGATTGCTAAAAATAGATTGGTCCTTTATCTCCAGAGATCGAGTAATTTTTTGATAAAATCATTAATTTTGATACTATAAGAACGATTTTCCTTCACCTCTTCCACGCAGAATTAACGATTTAGGGTCAAGTTTAGGTACATTTTTCTCAGTTTACGTACGGATTTTATTCTTCTAATAAATATTTTCCGTTAGCACATAATGTGCACCTCAAAATATAGGATTATTATATTAATAATAGTATAACAATAAATAAAAACATCGTGTATAAATTTTTCACGTATTTTGCTTCAACTGCAAACCTTAATACAGTGCACTAAGGGTTATTTTGATATTGGGCAGGCAATGGTATGATTTCAAAATTATATCAGTCAGCGGCCAGCCGCCTTCGTGGGTGGTCTCTGCGTCGGTTGCTATAATTTTTTGATGTGGAAAAGATCGCTGTACGAACACAAAATAGTTCGACAAAACCCTAACTGATATTTATAGGTACTTATTCCGTGATTGTGCTGATATTTTGGCAAGGTAAGATAATAATGATAATATTATGTACCTATTATCACATTTTATCGTTAGCTGGATTTTTTTCTTGAGCATGATAGTGATCTGATAGTGAACTTCGAAGGCTGCGACAGGAACTTGAAGACTAGAAGAACTAGATGTGTCCAGTTTGGGCTCGTTTTCTTAGTCATGACGAGATCTTACCTCCGGATTTGTGGAGTGACCTGATGGTATACCTCGAAAGTCACTATTGGAACTCGGAGACGAATAGAGCTAGGTGTTTCGAGTTTGGGCTCGTTTTTTTAGTCATGACGAGATCTTACCTCCGGATTTGTGGAGTGACCTGATGGTATACCTCGAAAGTCACTATTGGAACTCGGAGACGAATAGAGCTAGGTGTTTCGAGTTTGGGCTCATTTTCTTAGTCATGATGAGATCTTACCTCCGGATTTGTGGAGTGACCTGATGGTATACCTCGGAAGTCACTATTGGAACTCGGAGACGAATAGAGCTAGGTGTTTCGAGTTTGGGCTCATTTTCTTAGTCATGATGAGATCTTACCTCCAGATTTGTGGAGTGACCTGATGGTATACCTCGGAAGTCACTATTGGAACTCGGAGACGAATTGAGCTAGGTGTTTCGAGTTTGGGCTCATTTTCTTAGTAATGATGAGATCTTACCTCCGGATTTGTGGAGTGACCTGATGGTATACCTCGGAAGTCACTATTGGAACTCGGAGACGAATAGAGCTAGGTGTTTCGAGTTTGGGCTCATTTTCTTAGTCATGATGAGATCTTACCTCCGGATTTGTGGAGTGACCTGATGGTATACCTCGGAAGTCACTATTGGAACTCGGAGACGAATAGAGCTAGGTGTTTCGAGTTTGGGCTCATTTTCTTAGTAATGATGAGATCTTACCTCCGGATTTGTGGAGTGACCTGATGGTATACCTCGGAAGTCACTATTGGAACTCGGAGACGAATAGAGCTAGGTGTTTCGAGTTTGGGCTCATTTTCTTAGTAATGATGAGATCTTACCTCCGGATTTGTGGAGTGACCTGATGGTATACCTCGGAAGTCACTATTGGAACTCGGAGACGAATAGAGCTAGGTGTTTCGAGTTTGGGCTCATTTTCTTAGTTATGATGAGATCTTACCTCCGGATTTGTGGAGTGACCTGATGGTATACCTCGGAAGTCACTATTGGAACTCGGAGACGAATAGAGCTAGGTGTTTCGAGTTTGGGCTCATTTTCTTAGTCATGATGAGATCTTACCTCCGGATTTGTGGAGTGACCTGATAGTATACCTCGGAAGTCCCTATTGGAACTCGGAGACGAATAGAGCTAGGTGTTTCGAGTTTGGGCTCATTTTCTTAGTCATGATAAGATCTTACCTCCGGATTTGTGGAGTGACCTGATGGTATACCTCGGAAGTCACTATTGGAACTCGGAGACGAATAGAGCTAGGTGTTTCGAGTTTGGGCTCATTTTCTTAGTCATGATGAGATCTTACCTCCGGATTTGTGGAGTGACCTGATGGTATACCTCGGAAGTCACTATTGGAACTCGGAGACGAATAGAGCTAGGTGTTTCGAGTTTGGGCTCATTTTCTTAGTCATGATGAGATGTTACCTCCGGATTTGTGAAGTGACCTGATGGTATACCTCGGAAGTCACTATTGGAACTCGGAGACGAATAGAGCTAGCTGTTTCGAGTTCGGGCTCATTTTCTTAGTCATGATGAGATCTTACCTCCAGATTTGTGGAGTGACCTGATGGTATACCTCGGAAGTCACTATTGGAACTCGGAGACGAATAGAGCTAGGTGTTTCGAGTTTGGGCTCATTTTCTTAGTCATGATGAGATCTTACCTCCGGATTTGTGGAGTGACCTGATAGTATACCTCGGAAGCTACTATTGGAACTCGGAGACGAATAGAGCTAGGTTTTTCGAGTTTGAGCTCATTTTCTTAGTCATGATGAGATCTTACCTCCGGATTTGTGGAGTGACCTGATGGTATACCTCGGAAGTCACTATTGGAACTCGGAGACGAATAGAGCTAGGTGTTTCGAGTTTGGGCTCATTTTCTTAGTCATGATGAGATGTTACCTCCGGATTCGTGAAGTGACCTGATGGTATACCTCGGATGTCACTATTGGAACTCGGAGACGAATAAAGCTAGCTGTTTCGAGTTCGGGCTCATTTTCTTAGTCATGATGAGATCTTACCTCCGGATTTGTGGAGTGACCTGATGGTATACCTCGGAAGTCACTATTGGAACTTACAAAACGAGCTCAAAATCATAACATCTAACTCTACTCGACTCGAAAGTCCAATAGTGGCTTTTAAAGTATACCTTCAGAGCACTCCAACAAGTTTCAAGGTATAATCTCGTCATAACTAACAAAACGAGCCCAAACTCGAAACACCTAGCTCTATTCGTCTCCGAGTTCCAATAGTGACTTCCGAGGTATACCATCAGGTCACTCCACAAATCCGGAGGTAAGATCTCATCATGACTAAGAAAATGAGCCCAAACTCGAAACACCTAGCTCTATTCGTCTCCGAGTTCCAATAGTGACTTCCGAGGTATACCATCAGGTCACTCCACAAATCCGGAGGTAAGATCTCTTCATGACTAAGAAAATGAGCCCAAACTCGAAACACCTAGCTCTATTCGTCTCCGAGTTCCAATAGTGACTTCCGAGGTATACCATCAGGTCACTCCACAAATCCGGAGGTAAGATCTCATCATGACTAAGAAAATGAGTCCAAACTCGAAACACCTAGCTCTATTCGTCTTCGAGTTCCAATAGTGACTTCCAAAGTATACCATCAGGTCACTCCACAAATCCGGAGGTAAGATCTCATCATGACTAAGAAAATGAGCCCAAACTCGAAACACCTAGCTCTATTCGTCTCCGAGTTCCAATAGTGACTTCCGAGGTATACCATCAGGTCACTCCACAAATCCGGAAGTAAGATCTCATCATGACTAATAAAATGAGCCCAAACTCGAAACACCTAGCTCTATTCGTCTCCGAGTTCCAATAGTGACTTCCGAGGTATACCATCAGGTCACTCCACAAATCCGGAGGTAAGATCTCATCATGACTAAGAAAATGAGCCCAAACTCGAAACACCTAGCTCTATTCGTCTCCGAGTTCCAATAGTGACTTCCGAGGTATACCATCAGGTCACTCCACAAATCCGGAGGTAAGATCTCATCATGACTAAGAAAATGAGCCCAAACTCGAAACACCTAGCTCTATTCGTCTCCGAGTTCCAATAGTGACTTCCGAGGTGTACCATCAGGTCACTCCACAAATCCGGAGGTAAGATCTCATCATGACTAAGAAAATGAGCCCAAACTCGAAACACCTAGCTCTATTCGTCTCCGAGTTCCAATAGTGACTTCCGAGGTATACCATCAGGTCACTCCACAAATCCGGAGGTAAGATCTCTTCATGACTAAGAAAATGAGCCCAAACTCGAAACACCTAGCTCTATTCGTCTCCGAGTTCCAATAGTGACTTCCGAGGTATACCATCAGGTCACTCCACAAATCCGGAGGTAAGATCTCATCATGACTAAGAAAATGAGTCCAAACTCGAAACACCTAGCTCTATTCGTCTTCGAGTTCCAATAGTGACTTCCAAAGTATACCATCAGGTCACTCCACAAATCCGGAGGTAAGATCTCATCATGACTAAGAAAATGAGCCCAAACTCGAAACACCTAGCTCTATTCGTCTCCGAGTTCCAATAGTGACTTCCGAGGTATACCATCAGGTCACTCCACAAATCCGGAGGTAAGATCTCATCATGACTAATAAAATGAGCCCAAACTCGAAACACCTAGCTCTATTCGTCTCCGAGTTCCAATAGTGACTTTCGAGGTATACCATCAGGTCACTCCACAAATCCGGAGGTAAGATCTCATCATGACTAAGAAAATGAGCCCAAACTCGAAACACCTAGCTCTATTCGTCTCCGAGTTCCAATAGTGACTTCCGAGGTATACCATCAGGTTACTCCACAAATCCGGAGGTAAGATCTCATCATGACTAAGAAAATGAGCCCAAACTCGAAACACCTAGCTCTATTCGTCTCCGAGTTCCAATAGTGACTTCCGAGGTATACCATCAGGTTACTCCACAAATCCGGAGGTAAGATCTCATCATGACTAAGAAAATGAGCCCAAACTCGAAACACCTAGCTCTATTCGTCTCCGAGTTCCAATAGTGACTTCCGAGGATACCATCAGGTCACTCCACAAATCCGGAGGTAAGATCTCATCATGACTAAGAAAATGAGTCCAAACTCGAAACACCTAGCTCTATTCGTCTCCGAGTTCCAATAGTGACTTCCAAAGTATACCATCAGGTCACTCCACAAATCCGGAGGTAAGATCTCATCATGACTAAGAAAATGAGCCCAAACTCGAAACACCTAGCTCTATTCGTCTCCGAGTTCCAATAGTGACTTCCGAGGTATACCATCAGGTCACTCCACAAATCCGGAGGTAAGATATCATCATGACTAAGAAAATGAGCCCAAACTCGAAACACCTAGCTCTATTCGTCTCCGAGTTCCAATAGTGACTTTCGAGGTATACCATCAGGTCACTCCACAAATCCGGAGGTAAGATCTCATCATGACTAAGAAAATGAGCCCAAACTCGAAACACCTAGCTCTATTCGTCTCCGAGTTCCAATAGTGACTTCCGAGGTATACCATCAGGTCACTCCACAAATCCGGAGGTAAGATCTCATCATGACTAAGAAAATGAGCCCAAACTCGAAACACCTAGCTCTATTCGTCTCCGAGTTCCAATAGTGACTTCCGAGGTATACCATCAGGTCACTCCACAAATCCGGAGGTAAGATCTCATCATGACTAAGAAAATGAGCCCAAACTCGAAACACCTAGCTCTATTCGTCTCTGAGTTCCAGTAGTAGGTTCCAAAGTATGCAATTTCATCAAGTCGGGAGGTAATGTAATGCTATCCTTCTCAGATTATTTTAGTCATAGTAGGAGCTCATAATTTCATAAGCATGGAAATGTTGTTCATTGCCAAGAAGTCATGGTGAAATATTTCATCATCAGACCCTTAGTCTGTAGGCACTGTTCTACTTACTGTATTATTGTCAAGATACATATTTAAAAAAAAAACTGTTAAAAAAAAATAGATGACCAAATATAAAATAAAATAAAAATATAAAAGTATCAAAATCAAGTCGATTCACTCATTTTGACGCAGCTGTGTGCGTGTGGGCAGTGTACTTATGTAGTAGTGCAATTTTGATACCTATTCATTTTGCAAAGACGTCCTTAATCTTGTTATTCAAATCAAGCCGAAAGAACCATAAGACGAACATAAATACTATAAATAGTGTTTACGCGTACCTAATATTTGTGTAGTATTAATAGTATTGTATGAAATTTTTCTTAGCCAATAAATCTTAAATTACAGAATGAAAATAACTGTGAGATACATCAATTTCTTATTGTTTTTTTTATTTTGATACAATAAATTTGTAGTTTTGAAAATATATACTATATATAGGTACCCATAACATAAATAGTAAGTATATAATATTTATAAGTGGAAAAAGAAGTTGAATATTAGCCACCAAAAGAAACTAAACCAAAATAAAAAGTTACGTCACGTTTATTTTACAGTTTAAGCTATTTGTACCTACTGAGTATTTGATCAAAACCAAATAAAAGCAAAACTATATTATTACAGTAAGACCCTTTAAATAATACAGTTGTCGAAAATTGATTTAGAGATAAGTGGTCACGAATAAAGCATCTGTATGTCACGTGTGCTTAGCCCTGGACGTTATGCAAATTGATCGAATGTAGATATAACTGCTACTTACTCATAACATGCTTTTAAGTGTTATGTGTTATTATTATAAGGACATAAATAAAATAATATTCAATATTTATGTAACGCATTGCATTTCTTGAATTTCAAGATTGTTTACAAATGTACCTACTTTGAAGTTTAACTTTGAGACACTCATGAGCAAAAGTTTTTCTCAGGAATTTTCTGAAAATTATTTTGGATTTTTATCGTTTGAAAATATTCTTAGGTAAAACTATAAAGTAACAATAGGACTTATAATACCTACTAAGTTGTCAATAAAGAATTCCTGCTGGCTTTCTGTGTTTTGACTAAAATAGATCAAACAACAATTTATCGGTTCATGTGGACAGGTTTTTCCTTTTGCATAATTAAGTATAAAAAGCATGTAAAAATGACGTAACTTGTGTAGATATGTTAATAACTTAATTTTATTCATGTCCGACTTGCACTGGACATTGAGAAGCGATGATGTTAAGGTCAAATTGGCCGGAATAAAATATTAAGCTCAACCTAGCTCTGATGAGAGAAAAAAAAGTTAGTATTTTTTGTGTCACAATAAAAAACAAAGGTAAGGATTTTTTGGCGTCGGTTACAAATTCATCGGGTTTAAATTATACGTTCTATTTATTAAACAGAAAAAGTTCGAATTTTGTGAGTTTGTATGTGGCGGGCAATTTCCGGAACCACTACACCTATTTGAGAAATTATTTTATCATTTGAAAGGTACATTACCTATCCCAGATGTACCAACATTAATATGCGTTTACTTAAGACAGATAATTCTGCAACCCGGGCCAAGTCGGAGCGGGCCGCTGGTATTAAATAAAAGGCAATAGAAAAAAAAAACTTTTTGAGACCTTGAAACTTGGTATAGGTAACTAAACAGTACGACACCACTAATTTCGGCCTCAATTTCCGACGAAAAATTGAAGTCACCTCCATAAATTAAACCTTACTAATATGTAATTCTAAGATAAACACATTCGCTTTTGTTTTTTTTAAGCGAACGGGCAATGTTTATTCAAAATGCTGTTATTTGATTGCTTTTTGACCCTGGGTGTAAAAGCTCGAGACATCACGGATCACCAACAACACGATGGTCTATGCAAATTATTTTAGTAGGTACTTCATCGCCGTTTGTGCTTCGATTTAGCAACTATGGGCGTATACGTGTACCACTTTTTATCTTGTTAGTGTTTTTCTCAATGTAAAAGTCAAGGGAAGTACCTAAATGCATACAACACATACAACATGAGTACTCGGGACGAGCTTTGTTGCGAAATAAGCGAACAAAATATTGATAAATATTAAGGACATACGAGTACCTATTTGCAAATTTCAAACGCTTGTCATACGGTGTGAAATTCTCCGCTGCAAATGTTATGTGCACGGATTGAAAAAGGCCACATGTTACATGTACATGAACAGGTACCTAATAATATTAAAAACTTTGTTTGGTGGATATCCTAATATTTCGGTTCGGCGAGGTCGATTCGTATGTTTTTTTTATGGCGTCGGATGACAACACTACCGTTGTCTATAAAGCTCTAGAGATGACGTAAGTAGTTTATATTAGAAAACGTTTTTAACCCCCGACCCAAAAAGAGGGGTATTATCTGTGTATCTGTCTGTGGCATCGGAGCTCCTAAACTAATGAACCGATTTTAATTTAATATTTTTTGTTTGAAAGGTGGCTTGATCGAGAGTGTTCTTAGCTATAATCCAAGAAAATCGGTTCATCCCATTTGAAAGTTATCAGCTCTTTTCTAGTTACTGTAACCTTCACTTGTCGGGGGTGTTATAAATTTTTAATTTACACTTGTTGTATGGTTATGTCAGTGTAAAAAAATTATAGTTGCCAGCATGTTAAGTAGGTACTTTTTGTAGAGGATTTCTTACAGCCCTAAGAAACCAAATCTATAGGTTTTCGGCTTCGATACATCGTAGAACCAGTAGAACCGTCAACGATAGACGTCTACTGCTGGATATAATATGTAGATCTCTTGTAGGAACTCCCACAAGCCGCAGTGTTGCGCTGCGTGAATACACTGATTCCCTGTGGCT
Organism: Maniola jurtina; assembly: GCF_905333055.1. Classification (NCBI taxonomy): domain Eukaryota; kingdom Metazoa; phylum Arthropoda; class Insecta; order Lepidoptera; family Nymphalidae; genus Maniola; species Maniola jurtina. The sequence continues at coordinate 13,470,443 of NC_060032.1, forward strand.
CGTGTGATGTCGTTCGTCTACTTAAGTGATGAGTCTGCTAACGATGCGCTTTCCGGTACGAAGTCACCATTCCAGCATCTTGGGACCCCAACGTTTTTATGTCGTCATCGTTCGGTATCTATACTAATAAATAAAATTGGAGTGTCTTCTGTAATTTCGAAATTACTACCTCATATTAAGCTCATATGGTTATTTAAACGATACCAACACTGAATCACACGTTTTTAAAATTTTTGTCTGTCTGTCTGTCTGTTTGAAAAGGCTAATCTTGGGAACGGCTGAACCGAATTTGACGGGATTTTCACAGACAAGTAGAGAATTGACCAGGGAGTAACATAGGCTACTTTTTTTACCGACTTTCAAAAAGGGAGTTGTGTTTTTCTACCTATGTACACCGAAATCTCCGAGATTTCTGAACCGATTTGCGTCATTTCTTTTTTAATCGATAGAGGAACTTTGCGACATTGTTTCATAAAAAATTTGGAGTCCAACTCCTCAATCCTGATGCTGCAGGGGATCTGACCAATCCACGCGGGCGAAGCTGCGGGCGTCAGCTAGTTGATAATAATATTATTTGCTTAATATAGGTATATACCTAATATGGTACATAGATCATCTTTGGAAACGTAGAACCATAATATTGTATTGAAATTTAGAGAATATTAAATAATACTTGCTAAAAGCAGAGAAGGATACAGTCGCGTGATCTCCAATAATTATAATAAGGTTCATGTTAAAGTCACAGAACACACGTTAACAAGTTGATTAGACCATTCACGACTTCTCATTAATCATATTCGGTGCAGGCAATCGACGTTTGCCATCTCGACGTTTTAATAATGTGCATGAACCATCTTGTTCTCAGAAATCCCTTGATATCCTTCAAGTTTCTGTGTGCATTTTCGTGTTCTGGATATTGACATTTTCCTTATCCACTCTAAGTTTCGTAAATCTACTCCAAATATTATGTGACATGTTACACACTCATTTAGGTTGCATAAGTCATGATTTGTTAACTTCGTATCAAAATTTTAACTTTAACCTTAGTCAGGGAGGTAGGTAGGTAATAGGTATGTGTCAGCAGCGAACTAAGTCCATCAGAGCCTCGGGGGCTCGAGGCAGCATTTATTAAAATAATAAGTGCGAACGAAGTGCTTGCTGGCGCAAATTTTTCTAAAAAGAATTCTTAGGTACCTATACTTACTCAGAAATCATAATTAAAGTGAACAGGATCAGCATCTATACTCAATCCGCGGGAAAATGTTAGTAGTTATAGCGCTCTCTCTGTTACGTAGTCCCATACAAATGATAGAGACAAAAATCTATGTGGACGCTAACCATTTTGAGTCGCCAACCAATCACAAACTAAATTATGTTTTCTAATTGAATTTAGAATGTTTTGGAAAACATTTTCGAATTGAATTTCGATGGTTTTTAGAAGACATGTTTGTAATCTGTACACTATTGTTCGTCAATTAAAAATGCATATAAAAGGTCACAAGAATTTACATAAAACTGTCTGCAACTTGAGATTCGGTTTTAAATGTTGAATCGTCAATAACCAATCATATTTTTTAGTTAAGCCTGTCAGCGTTTTAGATAATAATTACCTATTCGACATTATTAGTTGCCGTTAAATTAATGGCTAAGGATATTTATTAAAGGCGGATCAATCAAATATTTGGCAGACTTTGAGCTAGTATTTTAATACGAGACATTCTTTAATTGGTCATCTATTCATTTTGTAAAGACTAAAAAGCTGGAGTTATTAGAAATGAAAAGGTTATGCTTAAATAATATGATTTATAACCATCAGCATACCTAATAGTCATAACTTATCTACCATAAATAGATAGGTATTACCAGAGAACTGTGTAAGGTTTTAGTCGTATATAGAAAAATAAGTTTAGTTCTGATTTGGACAGAAGTATTCAAATTCAATCCATTTATTTCTTGTTCAAAATGCGAATGAAATCTTATGTTATATATAGCATAGTAAAATCTTATTCGAATTTAGAATAAAACGTTTTACGTTCGAACATCTTTTCAGTTATTACTTATACAATAAGCCCTAATTCGCACGAGCGTTAAAATAACGTTACGTTAAAACCCGGCGTTGAAAATACAAAGTGCGCGTTAAAAAAGCGTTGACGTGTGAGCAGATACTTGGGAATGCATGTGTTCTATTTTGAACGCTTTTTAAGCGGACGTTAAAAAAGCTCTCGTGCGAATTAGCCCTAAGGAGAGTCAGTTGATGAAAATCTGAAGTCTATTTGATAAAAATATTTTTTTTTTCCAACTAAGTACATTTTAAAGGCAAAACTATTATTTAATCTTGGATATCTAAAGTGCATGATCAGAAATGTAAAAGAGATTGGAACAATATACCTAAATGAAGGATGGTATTTTATTTGGGGAGGCTGTCCCTACACCAGAATGCATTACAGTCTAGTAAAATGTAACTGTCCAAAATACAGTTGCATTTATTTCTCAACATGGCCGTACTTACCTATGAAAGCTTAAGCCAAAAGGGCCGTTATAATTTAACTATTTTTATAAATTATTAAAATGTTCTTTCATACTAAGCCTTCGCGAGGACATAAGCCACAACGCTCAGAGGCTTATCAAAAGTTTTTGATCTTTAAATAACCCAACTGCAATATTAATTTGATCGGGGCGCAATTGCTATTGCAACCACTCAATCAAAATAGCGACCCAAACACAAAAGTATTAATAGTCGTTGAGTCTCGAGTCGGAGCGAGACTGGCTTAAAAACCGTCAAGCAGCCGTATTTATACAAATCGATTCAAGATGGCTGCTCGGAAGAGATCGTGTGACGTCGAATGAGTCAAATATCTGTTTTATTATTTTAAATTTTAAATAGTTTTTTTGAAAAAGCTAACAGTCGGCCATCCAAATTGGGTCGTTCGACCTCGAGCGACGAAAATAAATATTAGGCCAGGTTGTCCAGAATACTAATAGGGGCACGGCTGTTCGTAATACTACGGGACCAGGGTTGTCCCGACACATTTTATTCTAGGACCAGGGTTGTCCCTTAAAGGGTGTTGAATGAGTGGACCAGGATTGTCCCAACACATTTTACTCTAGGACCAGGGTTGTCCCTTAAAGGGTGTTGAATGAGTGGACCAGGGTTGTCCCTTAAAGGGCTGTTGAATGAATGGACCAGGGTTGTCCCAACCAATTTTATTCTAGGACCAGGGTTGTCCCTTAACTTCGAATTATATTCATTTGTGAACTATATTTTGTATGCTTAAGTGGATTTTTGCGTTAATTCCATCCCACTTTCTGAACTGAAAGCTTAAGCCAAAAGGGCCGTTATAATTTAACTATTTTTATAAATTATTAAAATGTTCTTTCATACTAAGCCTTCGCGAGGACATAAGCCACAACGCTCAGAGGCTTATCAAAAGTTTTTGATCTTTAAATAACCCAACTGCAATATTAATTTGATCGGGGCGCAATTGCTATTGCAACCACTCAATCAAAATAGCGACCCAAACACAAAAGTATTAATAGTCGTTGAGTCTCGAGTCGGAGCGAGACTGGCTTAAAAACCGTCAAGCAGCCGTATTTATACAAATCGATTCAAGATGGCTGCTCGGAAGAGATCGTGTGACGTCGAATGAGTCAAATATCTGTTTTATTATTTTAAATTTTAAATAGTTTTTTTGAAAAAGCTAACACCTAGTAGTCAATCAAGCCGTGAAAATACCGCAATGAAGCAATCAGTGTTATTAATGAACAAACAAATGCGACGTGACAATCAATATCTCAACTATTAAGCTGAATACGCATGCCTTAGATACTATCAAATTAACGTTACACAGATACGAGATAGATACTAGACAATACTTGTGACTTTGTCCATGTAAAAACTTAATATTAAAAGATGCGTTTCTTTCTTCAGGGTCTAAACTCAGAGGTCTAGACACTCGAAACCCTGAAGATTTGATTTGTTTTGTACAAATATTCAGACTAATATTATAAATGCAAAAGTGTGTCTCTCCTTCTGTGTGTTACAATGTTATGGCTAAACTGCTGAATCAATATTGACAATAATGCACATAGTTTGTCTGCTACACATATTTACTAACCACGATTTAACTAAAGAAAACAAGTCTCAATTTAAAAAAAAATTAAAACATTTGAAAATGGCACCATACAAGGGACACATTGAATTTTTTCAAAAAAATTATAGCTAGTGTCACTCTGGTAAGGATTCTAATGATACCCCATATATCTAAATATGCATTTGAAAGTTATGGTGGAACACAGAAAGTCACATGTAAGTATATAAGTAACAAAAAACTGACTGACTGATCTATCAACGCACAGCTCAAACTACTGGAGGATTGGGCTGTGGAATGCAAATAGCTTTATGACATAAATCTCACTAAAAAGATTGAAAATTAAAGAAAAAAAATTAATTTTGAAAATTAAAAGGGGAAAATATGGGTTTGGGTAAGTCCACGCGGACTAAGTCGCGGGCATAAATTACATAATATACATAAACCCTAAAAACATTACAGTCCTTTTTTGGACAGTCGTGTAAATAGTCACTCGGGAAAACATAACTTTTCACGTGGACGAAGTTGCTGGCAATTGCAAGTTTTCGTCACTACATTCATAAATAGTAAACATTTATTATGCACATATTTAAAATAGAAGTCGGTTATTTTTAATTCGATTATTTAATCAGTGAACTTTAACACAACAAACATCCCAACTTACCATATATTTCGATATGAGTTTATGTAGATATCTTGTGTCATGTCGGAGCGATGCGATGTTATCGCCGTCGCGACGTAGCCGCTGGACCGTATCCCGATTAATCGCTTCAATCTCGTCGCTATCTTTATCAGATACGCTGACTCATTGGCGGGCCATAGCTTGCTAATTTGATTGTTGTTTTATTTGTTCTAAAGCTTTGAATAGTTGTTTGATAGCTAGGTGTGTAGTAATTTAAAAGGGAATAGCTTAATTTCTTCTCTAATTAAGAGTAAAACTTGTGCTACGACTAAGTATATAAGTCTTAGCTAAGTAACATGGGTTGTTATTTAAACTTAAGTACCTACTAACTTTTGGATTTTAGTTCCATCCCCAAAAAGATTGAGCTTTTAAGTTTTGAGGGTTCAAAGGAGTTGTCGGACGCGCTACGAAGGTAGATTTAGGTAGGGTATTAAACATTTTCAGTAAAATGTAGGTACCTACCTAGGTAGGTATTTAAACATAAAACTTTTTTAAAGAAATTACTTAAATAACAATTACTTTTTAAAAGTGATTGAAAGCATATCCTGAGAAAACTGGCATTTCTGAGTTGCCAATCGGCACTTGGCTATAGCGTACTAGACTATGACCTACACCTTTCTTATTTGATTCTGAAGTCAAATAAGTAAAGTAGGAAACATTGTATTATTTTAGTGTTTAAACTATTGTAAGAGATTTCAATTATAAATATATTTTATTCAGCAATTTAATTATTTGAAAATAGTTACACATCTTTACGCATTCCAATGGTAAAAGTTATGATTCTCAGAACATAAATACATATAAAAACCAATTAAATCCATTTTGTAAGACGACCTTAAAAATAATGAAATAAAGGTACATCGTCGATATTAGTATGGAAATCAGTTTCGAGATATGGTTGCAAAACGAGACCAAAATTATTATCAAATGCATATAAATTGTAACCGAACCCTTCATTATGAAAAGCTCTTGGCCCAAATAAGTACTCAAGTTGGTTAGGAAAGTGATCGACGTCAAGGTTACCTAGTTAGTTTAAGTTCAAACACCTTACTACAAGTGAAGATGGCCGAAAACCCCAACTTTTTAAATCATCATCATCATCATTGTCTCAAAATATCTTTGGTTTCGGGTCTTCTCTTAGGATGAGAAAGTTTTAGGCCCTAGTCCACCAGACTGGCCAACTGCGGAAAGGCAGACTTCACACATCTTTGAGAACTTTATCGGAATTCTTAGGCATGCAGGTTTCCTCAAGATGGTTTCCTTTACCGGTAAAGCAAGCATATTTAATTGTTTAATCATGCTCATAGAAGTTATAATTAGACAACGAAAACTACAAATTAGAGGGGATTTCGAAAAGCTACAAGTTAGAGGGGATCAAACCCCGTACCCCCCGAATAAATGGCCGAACGTCATAACTACTAGGTTATCACTCGTTCAATAGTTTTTTTTTTTTTTTTACTATTGCCAGCTGGAAATTTTATTTCTTTTTATCCACGACAGCGTATTTGAAATACCTATCCGGTGTTATATACACATTTTACATATTATAAAAAACAAAGTCTGTCCGCCAAGTTTGTATGTCTATTCGCTTTAAGCTCCAAAATTGTTGCATTAAGTTTTCATTTTCAGCAATAGACACCTAGACAGATTCAATGAACTTTTACAAGTGCTTTTGAATCGTCAAGTGAATCTACCAGCAATGAATAAATAAGCTATGAAGTCGTCAAAATCATTACATAACAATACAATTTACATGAACTAGAAACATAGTAATATTATGTTATTACGGCGCTACAGCATCATACAAAAAGCGGCCATCACGCGATTTCAAGCGTTTTATTCACTTTATTCTAGTTCAGTATGTTTCCGAGACAAATCAAATTGCGTCAGTTATACTCTGTTAAACTTGCGCAACAGAATAAGCTGTCAGTCAGGGATTAACATGACAATAGTACGATCCGAATAAATGCCATTTGTCGTGCGTGCTGTTCGCCCACGGTAGGGTTAGCGACTCCCACTTGAAAAATGCATAGCTATAATTATCCTGACTACATCTTAAAATTAATGACGTAAGAAAGCATCTTGGTAAAAATGAATTGAATTAACAAAATAAATGCTTAATTGACTGACTGAAAGATTGGTTTCCCGTTGCATAGGAGGTCTTAATTTGGGGGCCAGGAGCTTTGTTTTGCCGAGCATTGCTCCTGGTCCTATCCCAAGGTAAACAGCTATAGTGATTGTATTTTTATTGTTGTACACGATATAGCCTTGTACTTTTAAGAGAAACCCCAAGAGGAAACTCCGAAAATATATAAAAAAATAATTGTCAGTTATGGTATATTATTTTCTTCTGATAACCCGAAAAATCGAAATATAGGAACTATAGATATTTTTTATTTATCAGGATCAAATTATAATAAACGTTGTCTATTTAAAAATGGTTAAAACATTTGTTTTATGTATTTTAATGAAATGAATGGATGTGAGGAAGGTGACAACCCTAGTCTTCGCAACCAATGTCACCGGCTCCGACGAGTTTATTGTGTCACGCAGTAATGCTAGGCATAGGTTTTAATTTAAATATAACACCTAAGATGAATTGGGTACCTTAGTTAATCATGCCAAGACATCTAATCACATACTTTTATATCTATAATAATAATAAATATATGTAGATATGATGGTTGGAAGTTTCGTACTTATCCAAAATTTTAATCATTGATCAAAAAATAAAGTTACCTTAGGTAAATTACTGTTGAAAACAATGGACCATATTTTGATTTTCCTTTTACAAGGTCGAACTGTTAGTCGATTTTTTTAATTCTACAAAAAAAAAGTGGAAAATCTTAGTAGCCATTGCTAAATTTAAAACATGTTTAGGTATTTCAATTAATAAATCAATTTGGCTCATCTTGAAGAAGTTTTCAATTCCGTGCCAATTTCTGCAACTTTTTTGCAAATGCAATCTTAGAACAAATGAACATACTTACCTCAGTACCTATTACTCGAATGTTTATGGTAGTCGTTATTTAGGTCAATTAATTCGTTTATAATAATTGTATAACATCAAACATCTTACTTTCCATGTTTATGTAATTTATTCAAAATTTACGGAAGTCTAGTTCATCACTACTTAAGAGGGCTCTCTCCGTCACTCGTTTCATACAAACGTAGTTCCAATTACGTTTGAATATGAAGCAACCAAAGTTCATGAAATTTTGCAGACATATTCTAGAAACTAATATCTATGTCTGTGGTTTTCCAGATTTCTGTTAAAATATTCGGTTTCAAAGTTACGCGGTCTTAAAAATTTTCATACAAATCTTTGAGCCCCTGTAATTATAAAACTACATATTTTTAGAAAAATCTAAAACACCACAGACACAGATATTAGTTTCTAGAATATGTCTGCAAACTTTCATGAACTTTGGTTGCTTAATATTCAAATGAAATTGGAACTACGATTGTATCAAGCGAGTGACGGAGAGAGCCCTCTTAAGGTGAATACTTCGGGCTTAAGCTGTTATTTTTACACCCGCTTATGGCATACGAGTATATAAATCGCTGAAGTGCGAGTCGAACTCGCACACGAAGGGTCCCGTACCTATGCAACCCTAAAAATTAATATTGTTCGAGAACAAGTTTATCCAATGAAGACAAAAATTCAAAGCCAAAGTCAATTAACTTATTTCAAAATATGGTACTTACCTAATAAAATTTTGAAAGTCAAATTGGTGAATTAATGAAAGTGAGGTAAGTTATGATAATAACTGGGTTCCAAACGCACCGTAGTCTGAGAAGAAGCCTAAAATAAATTCTGCTGGTATTTTATCTTCAGCTCATCTATATTGCAAAGCTATTGCATAAAGTAATATCTAAATGGACAACTTACTCGTATTTTGAAAGGCATTTAAATTGTTTTGAAATAATTGTTTTTTTTTTATTTGATTGATTTAATTGAAATTCATTCTCATCTCTTAAGTACCTGTAAAAATTCGTGTTCAGATAGATATATGATCAAAAGTAGAATTGGGCACAATGCAGTCGTTTCATTCATGTTTTCCTGTTCATTAATTTGAGTGTTTGCACTTTTTATTACGCCTACGTCTCACCTGCCGTGTAACGGTGCCTTAAACAAATGAATGTGGGAAAAATGACAGAGGTCGTGTACCCGCAGCTCGGACAAATACTAAATCTAAACGTACTATATGTTTGAGTAACTTACGGCCAAAATTAATGCTCAATCTATCTTTAATTTGTCGATAAGTTACTTAACAATGTTGTTATTTGTCAAAAAGACTTTTGACGAATAACAACATTGCTAAGTAACTTATCGACAGATTACAGATGGATTGATTATTATTTATTATTAATTTCGGCCGTAACTGTATCTATTTGTAAGCTTTTAATGAAGACTATTTGCGTATGGCTACGACCTATGATGACTTCTACGCAGCATCGTGCTAACCTCTTACAGTCTTGTGCTCTACACTCTACACCTACAGTAGGTACCTACTAGGTAGGTATATAATATTATTGGACTTATTTTTTTGTTCGAAAAATTTAATTTACCTACTGTACCTGCTATATATTGTGTGTTTTCTTTTGTCACAATATTATATTCTTACTTATGGGTTGTAATTTTATTGCCTGAAATAAAATTCATTGATTTTTTTTATTATTTATTTTATATTATAGTCGCTCTTTAAACATAATATAATATAATGGTGATAATATATATATGTCGTAGAGTCAATATTAAAAAGAGGTTTTAATGTCATAGACTCCGTGAAAAGTAACGTTACGTGAAGAACGCAGCCATATTTGTTTTAGCTGTCACTGTCAGAGTTGGATTTTGATCGGCACGCGTTGCTGTGTTCAGAATTCACTCTCGCATATTATTATCAGAATATTTGCGTAGCGATTGGCGATTCATTCCAGTAGTGATTATATTCTCTTTGATTCATTCTTGTTCTGGCTTCGGTGCGAGTAGGTTCTCAGTAGATACGGTGTGTGAGTGTCGTACTGTAACTGTAGGTTTTAGAATAGTGGTTACCTAAAGTGGTACTGGTGGTTGAACGAGTTGTTATTGTGGTGATTAGGTTAGATGGTTGGTTTGGGACCGGTGTAGGGGTGGAAGGAGCCGGTCTAGGTAGGTTAGGTTAGGTTTACCTAGTTACGCTGGAAGTTGTCACGTACAGTAAGTGAGAGTTATCATGTTTGTAGTTGCGGGTAGTTCAATATCACTTGATAGTCCAAGAATATCGTTAGTATGCCCACGAAAGCTCGGTTAATCTAAAGGTTGCTATCCTGACATATCCGCTTAGTTATTATCCAGGTTTACCAGTGGTTAGATCATGCTTCAATCTTAATAATCATTAGAAGCGCCTACAAAGTAATAAAAGTAGTGAAAAATATGCCCACGATAGCCTGATAACACCCTCGGCCTCCGTTATATAAATGTTTGGTGGCGCGCTCTTGGAAAGGCCTATGTCCAGCAGTGGACGCTTACAGGCTGATGGATGGATGGATGAATATATATAAATATAATGAATATAATGATACGTTAAATTTAAATTTTACTTTTAATTCCAAGACAACTCTTTGATTTTCCGGGACAAATCGATCGGGAAAATTCGCATTTATATCATAAATAATGGATATATGTATAGTGTATACCTATGCAATTTATAGTGTTACTAGTTGGATCTACTTGTAAAATAGGTAGGTAGGAACGTTAGGACAATTAATGCCTATAAATGAAACTATAGTACAAATTGAGTTATTTTCTATTAAAAGACGTTACAATTATTTACCGTAAGTTACGACGCATTTCATCGGGATTATTTGTTCTGTGATCGGGATTCTAAACATAATATATTTGCACAATTGTACCTATAGGTAGCTAATGAAATATATTTGATCAGCTTGCAATATTACGTAGATATTACTACATAATACGTTTTGTCGTAGGTATTCGATGTTTTTTTAGATATATTCTGTGAAAATGTTTTGGGGCACGTCTTATTGATGCGCTACAAGAGCCAACTACATTGAGGAAAGTCAGCTGCCTACTTTCTGACAATTTTATGCACTCAGCCTACAACGTCGGAAGCTTTTTAAACTGGACTTACCGTGTTGTCGATGCAAATTCCGCGAAATAGAGTTGAGTTACAGAATCATTCAGCAGGCGATGCTATGGAGCTTAGAGTTTCTACGTGATCAAATCAGAAATGAGAAGATCCGTAGAAAAACCAAAGTAACCTACATAGCTCAACTGACTGTGAAGCTGATGTGGCAATGGGTGTGGGCACATAGTTTGAAGAACCGGTAAACGTTGGCATCCCAAGGTGCTGGACAGGCTATCTCGCATCGAAAAGCCCAGCGTTGGTCAACCCCGCAATAGACGGTCATCAAGCGATATCAAACGAATCTCTGGATCCAGGTCGCGCAAAACCGTGGCGTGTGGAAGTCCCTACATGAGACTATAAAGTCCAGCAGTGGACGTCTAAAGCGCAGCGTTGGCAGATCCCTCAGTAAACGGTCATCAAGCGACATCAAACGAATCGCTAGATTCAGGCACCGCAAAACCGTGGCGTGTGGAAGTCCCTACATGAGACTATAAAGTCCAGCCGTGGTCGTTTGACCCTTGTAGATACAATATTTTCTACATAGTGTTAGGTTCTGTAAACGGCCTAGCACCCTAGGACGTTCTTCAAGAGTCGATGCTTTTGGTCGGGTCTAGATTCTCGGGTGACGCGTGGGATGGCGGATAGTCATTGTGCTGTCTTTATAAATTAATAAATAATTGAACTGTTAAATATAAACCTGTTAAAGTATATAAAAGCGTTTTATCTCTATTAATAGTTACTTAGAGGTTGGTTACTGAAGAAATTCTTCACATCTGTTCGGTGCGATTGTTCTACATACGCATGCATAGATCGTTGTCGATAAAGTCCCAGATCATGGCGACCTTGACTCTGATTGCCTTCAGCCAGCCGTAACCTGTTCGACATAGTGTCGTGACTTTAAACGTGTGAATTATTTCGAAAAAAAAATTACCTTCCAAAATATATTACGACCTTTGTCTTTCAGCTTGTATCGCTTTAATATCTAGCTATTTTTATTCCAAAGTAACCATTTTTCGCGACCCCCTAAGCGTTGTGATGCGGTGCCGCAAAGAAACTGATTATAACTGTTAGCTTTATCATTGATTATAAATTAATATTTGAAGCTGATTTGACTAAAATATAGAAAATGTAAAGTCTTGATTTGACTCAAATTTAAATGTAGAAAATATAAGTCTTGATTTGAATAAATTCAGTAGAAACATTGTTTACAAGTCATGATACTAAAATCGTAACGTGTATAAATAAGAATTTTGGCGGTATTGTCCACCAGTTTTTGAGCGTCAGTGTTGAAGCGTGTTATAATGCCGGCTCACGGCCAAAAATCTATAAACTTACTAATAAAGTGAATAATCAAATTCTAAACAAGTAAACGAAATAAATCACCACAAATAACTAATATAGTGTTTGGGAGAAATAAACGCTACTAAATGGATTATGTCTATCATTTCATCGAGGAACCTGACTACGATTTAACATGATGATGATGATGATGGAATCATAAATCGGTTTCTAGTCTTTGTAGACTTCTAGTCCTTTTATTCTTCCATGCATCAGGGCTTAACAACTCGTGTCCTGCTATCTTTGGCTACTACCTTGAGATGGTACATGTGCTTCTCACTTTTCTATGGTCTGTATTGCAATGAACCTCCTCCAGGTATTGGTCTCCTTCGACCAACAAGTTGCTATTGGAACGCCACTTGAACGGCATTGAGTGGAAGATAACTATTATCGCTAATCCACAAAATCCAGGGTTTTCTTAATAAATGTCTCGGTATTCCGAAAAAAGATCTGAGTTAGTTTCAAGTCGCACTGAAAGAAGTTCTACTTACTTAACTTTGTTACTTAAATATTAAAAAAATACTTTGTCAATTATTTTATTTACAGTCATTATGATAGTGTTTAAAAATTACTTTTTTTTTATTGCTCGATCATAATAAGTAGCAAACTAAACACTTAAACTTATTTTGAATCGCTTACTGACCAGTTAATTGAATACGAAGTGGATCGTAAGTTGCGCCACGGCGCATGTGCGGTGCGCACTCGAACGTGGAGGCTCCACGCCGTCTGTTAAAATAGCAAACTTCATTCATAGAGAAGATATCAATCATATTAATTAACGATTCAGATATCTTAAAGATCTACGAGTGCCTTGAGTTTATTAGCTTAGAAATCGTGACACATACATACCTCATTATTAATAGACTTAATCCATAATAATAAATGCGAAAGTATGTACCTATGTCTGTCTGTTATCTTTTCACGACGTTTGGTACAAATATAGCTTGCCTCCCGGAGACGGTCATAAGCCACTTTTATTCCGTAAACCCAAAGTTCTTGGGAGTTTTAAAAACCTAATTCCACGACATCATCTAGCTATAATAATTTTGTGAGATCATTTAGCCTAATATAATTTAGAATTTATTTACATACGTTGTGGCTAAGACTTTTAATCATTTTTTAATTATTTCATACAAATTACTAATTTAAGAAACCTAAGCTTTAACTTACGAAAGGATAAGTTGCCTTACCTACAATAGTGATAAATATTTGGAGTAGGATTCTCAAGCTTCTCGTTATAACACGTAACTAGGTAACTCTGTATCCATATCCATAAAACTGTAGGAAAATCAAAGTTAGATTTTTTCATCATTGCGTTTTTTATTTCGAGGGATTATAAGCAAACTAAACATAGGCACCTATACCTACCTTTATTAAACGTTCTATAGAGAGTTAGCAATACGTGGACAAAGCCAGAATCAGGAGTTAGTCATGCATGTGTCGTATTCAAAATGCCCTTTAGTACGTGCTTGCCTACCGAATAATTTTGATAACTGGCCGTGACATTTTTCCACCTTTCGCAAGATTCCTTCGTAAACTTGAAGTTTAAAATTCGCATATTATTATTAAACCCTATAGCGCTCCGGTTTCGTCACTATCTTAATGATTGCTTGCAAATCAGGCCCTCTTTTATTCAGCGGCGTACCTATATCTTTAAATTAATAAGCATTTGGACGTGTAAGATAAATAAATCGAAGCTTGCAACACCAATGCACTTGTACCTACCTACCTACCTACCGCTGCGGATAAGTATCCGCAAGTAAGTATTTATCTTTGTCAATAGTAATTGAGTTTGACCAAAATCAGATAAAATAAGTAGTTAATATGACGAATTTTGCTAAACATGTGGAATCTTTAGAATTTTGACGTTTATTGAGTAAACCGTCATAAACAGAGAGCTATGTTAAATAATTTTATATTTTTTATTTTGATGTGCTCAATATGCGTTTATGTATAGGTATAGGTGTATCGGATTTTTAAAAATCCCACAGGAACTCTGTAATTTTGCGGGATAAAAAGTAGCCTATGTATTAATTCAGAGTTTAACTACTTAAGTCCATTCATCCATTCAGTCATTGTGGCTTGAAGAAGTAATAAACATAATAATATATTGAATTTTAATATAATTTTGAACATTTTGTTGAATGGTAGAAGTAGGTACATAAACCTAGATTAAGGATTGGTAATTGCAGACATGATATTGGGCATAAACACCTCATACAAAGGAGGTCCGGGGAAAAAAAAACAACTGCTGAGTTTTTTTTCAATGTCACCACCTCCCAAAACTTAAAACTACGACGTCAAAACTATAAATCTCGACTTAAAACTACAATAATAAACCTGACAGTGAACAAGTAGTTACGAGTACATTGCATTTTACCATAAATATCTTTCGTTACGAGCGTGGTACAACGTAAACATCGTCTTTGTCAACCGCGGTAATGTCTTGATTTGTCAACTTGCGGTGAGGTATGCGCTTGCGCACGTGTTTATTAAAGCTCCACTGACTGACTGGCGACCGGTTTGTGGGGTCGAGCTTTGCTAGATTTAAAATAAATAGTCGACTGCTGTGCTATTTTCTTCAATATTGTAATGCCTATCGCAAACAGAAGCTTCCTATTTACGTGTAGATACATAGATAAATTATAAAATATCCAACGAAATGTTCAGTTAATTAGGTATTGATATTTTATTTTTCTCTGAGTTTTACTGTGTTTGTAATCCCAATGTTCATAGTTCAAATCATATCATGCAGACCATTGTCCTAGCATAATATTTTCTATAGGTAGTTGCATAACTAACAAGTCACTTTTCGATAAAGCCATTATTATGTCGATGTCGGTTTAAAAAAAAACATCAATTGACTCGAATTGACACGAAAGTATTAATAGCGAGCTCTATCTAAAGCTAAGAGTCCATTGGCAACAAACTTGCAGAAGTCAAATTGCGGAAGCTACTTTCCAATAGACTTGCATAGATTGACTTGTCGCTAGTATTTACACACTAGCAAGTGCAAGACCTGATTCCTGCAAGTTTTATTGCTAGTACACACTGCTTTACAGCACACCCCATACTTATCGACACTTATGTCGAATCATCTTGTCCGCAATGTCACTCGATCACTATCGATCAAATTACAGAAGATAAAAGACGCCGACTTATCAGACTTATTCTATTTCTTCTCACTATCTTAAGACCGTCAAAGTTGTCAATTCCACTTATGAATGGGTTGCCCAGATTCACAGTTTTTTAATGCTACTCGCACATTACGGGCCAATCATGCGCACACGCCAGCAAAAGCTTGCAAAGCTGAAGCACAGGCCGAAGGCATCGAATTTATCTATTGACTTCCATATAGATTGTAGGCACTAGGCAAATGACCTAAAGAGGATAAATCCAGAATAATTTGCTGAAAAGGCGCTTACATGCACACTTATAGATAGCTAGGTATGGTGTATATAAGTTTTTTAACAATAAATAATAAAACATTTGAAATAATACATTGATTAGTTAAGTAAGTTACATAAGGTAGGTTAAAGTAAGTTTTATACATTTTCAATTACTTACTTGTCAACGTAATATCGTGCAACAATGCCAACCAAGGCCAAGATCAAAATGGTCACATTTTAACAATGCTATATCAGCAAAAAATATACCTAACTTGAAAATATCGACTAAAATGTGCAAAGTATCAAATACTTAAATCAAAGGATAAAATCTGTTTTAATGAAAAAAGGTTTCAAAAAAACATTAAGGTAGTTGATTGATCTCCAAACGTTTCCTGCCCGTGAAACTTTATTTTTTAACCAGAATCTAAAGCTCTGAGTGGGTTACAATGGTAAAAAACAATAAATTTGAAAGCAAATTTCTAAATTTTTGAGCAACAATCAAGTCAAAATGTTAACGAGGCGATAAAATTAGTTGCACATAACGAATGCACCAGACAAATCGATTAGTAATAGAGTCTGCACCCGACAACTGTTATGCAACACGATATTTCCGTATGTGATCTAGGCTATACTAAAAATCGTATAAGGTGAACATTTATTAGTGCGGTCAACTCTGCAATCGTGATAATATAATTTTAAAGCTATACTTAATTTATTATTACTAATTCACAACGATTTATCGATTTATTGTTCTAATTCGATCGCCGCGACCTGAGAGAGCCATAAAATGTTTTCTAAACATCTGGACACCTCCTGAAAGTGTAAACATGTTTATCGCTTGCCTGAAATAAATCTACGTTGAGAAACCTCCTGTTACGATAAGCTGCGTTTACGCAAATAAAAATTGGGTTGTATGTTGTGTTCAATAAAAATTTGTGTTCGAAGCACAAATATTCTTCAGTGTGAACCATGGTGGTGTCGAGTAAACAATCCACGTTGCCGGTGAAGCGAGGGTCGCACAGTTTTTGCGTCTCATCCTTTAATGCCTCCATACTGAGCCCTGGATCACACTCTGTCGTTTTCTAAACGCCACCGTACATTCTCCTCAGGTGGAAAATAGGATTCCAATTTGCGCCGAAAATTTTTACGTACGCAGTACGCCTGCAAAGTATTACATGGTACAATTACTTAAGTATACGAGTGTTTGTTGATGCGGTTTACCCATGTAATTTTTGTACAAGAATTATATCACACTTATCACACTAATAATATTATAAAGTCGAAAGTTTGTATGTGTGTGCGTGTGTGTGTGTGTGTGTGTATGTTTGTTACTCCTTCACGCAAAAACCACTGGACGAATTTGGCTGAAATTCGGAATGAAGATAGATAATATCCTGGATTAGCACATAGGCTACTTTTTATCCCGGAAAATCAAAGAGTTCCCACGGGATTTCGAAAAAACTAAATCCACGCGGACGAAGTCGCGGGCGTCAGCTAGTTAATTAATGGTTGCAAAAAAAACTACTTTTTGCAGATTGTCACTATCTATACTCTATAGGTCGTGAGTCGCGACCCACAAGTTGGTAAACGTTGCAAATCAAACAAAAGATACTTGCCATCTTATAGAAGCGATGACAATTTTAATTTTAAAATATCTCAAATTGGCGTCCGAATAAGGCATTTGACGATAAATTTTGCAAACGAGGTCACACAGAGTTCATATAAATAGCCGCTCATTTAACGAGTGACTTCTAAAAAAGGCAATGCCCACCTTTTGACTCTAGTAATAGAAGTAAATTGAAAGTCAGGGTTGTCCTATTCGAACTCAAAATCACGCAGCACGTACACAGAGCATGTCAGTAATTAGTTGTAGAGATCCAGCCATGCGTGAAACGTTGATTGATAGATATTTTTATACATCTCTCAATAACTATTATTCCATCGCACTAGCAGAAACATATTGGTGACTTCGCCGGTATTTTTAACCGACTTCTAAAAAAGAGGTGCTCAATTCGTAGCGTTTTTTTCGTATGTATAAAAACAGATTTCTCCGAGATTTCTAAACCGATCTGCAAAATTTTTGTTTTAAATATAACCAGTTCTAGACTCGAATTCTAACTTATGCTACTTTTGTTTTCCATCACGTTATAAACTGAAAATCTCTGTAGGGTAATTTTATCTACTAGGAAAAATAGGCACCAGTATGTCAAAAGTATAGTTATTTATTTACTTACTTAATGAACATTTTACACCAAACTTTGTAGACCAAAGCACTAAATAAAAACAGTGACCGGTGTTTCTAATTTGCAGCCCAAATAGACCGTTGTCTGTGCTAGGGCTGCCAAAAATCATCGGCCCTAAAAGATAAATTTATTTTAAGACAAAAAATCAATGCTTATTAACATTTCATACAAACCTACATTTATTATTCTAATACAAGTATTTCCTTCACATAAGAGCATGGAACCCATAGAATCTAAAAGAAGATGATTTATTTGTCGGTAGGTAATTATGCAAAAAATACTTGCAACACCTTCCGGAGTTTTTACTCACAGCACAGCATTACCTATATAATCGATATAAAATCCGATAATAGTTAATAGGCAATAAGATTGATGTAGGTGATCAATTTATAATATCATTACCTGCCATCATTACGGCACTTTTTCTATAAGTTTCCGTTGCGATCGCTCTGAGGCTAGGCCTGAGTGAGGTGCGTTCGGCGGAGCGTGCAGCGTTCGGTCAGACCAGCAAGGGAGCGTATACATAGGGGGTTACGGCCCTCAACAATGAGGAATATAACGCAGAGAGAGGGTACCTCAGTTCGGAGGGGTTAGATAAACGGAGGAGCAGACAAAGCCATTCGGGCAGCCTAAGTTTGCCTTAAGTCGAGACCCAAATGGATACCATACCCGCCGCATTCAAACACTTGTGAAGTTGTGATTACGATCAAGTATCGGTCTATCAAAGACGTTTAGAATTCAGTAACAGGTCACTTGTAATGCATGTTTGTTTGTAAACATCAGTTGTGTCACAGAATTCTGAATAAGTACTTAAGAATAGAAGTGGTAAAGGATAGTGAGCTTGTCGCCACGCAGATTACTAGAGAAACATCATTGCGCGTTATAGTAAAGCATACGTAACATAGCGTAACAGACTACAGTTTAGTCTGCGATACTTTGGATATGAGAGACATAAATATGTGTAGTCATAATACATTAGGTAAACCATAGCTGTATGTAATCGGTTTCTCAGCAACGGCTCTAACGATTTGGATGAGATTTTGTATTTAAATAATATTTTCCTTCCAAGTTTATCTACAGGCTTAAAATTCGTTTCTACATGAATAAATTTCAAAAGAAACTGAGCGAAGATCAGCGTCACGCTAACCGGGATTAAATAACAGCACGTATCATTTCTATTACCTTATTTACAATTCTGTGGTCGTGATATAGGTGAAGGTTCGACGTTCACATCGATCAAAACATATCAAAGGCCCAATTTCGGACCTCATTAACATTTGCAGTTATAAAGTTCGGTCCTACTCATCTCTCGAAATGTCCGATTCAATTAATATTGAATTAAATACACTCGCCAATTAGATAATTTCAACCTTGATTAAGAGTATTTATTTTAATAAATATGGCTATCTGGAAAGATACGCTTGCATTGCAATCGGTATAGCCTCGGGCGATTTACAATAGGCTTAAAGAGCTTAAAAGGTAGTTGCCAAATACTGAGAGTTAATATATTTATTTGTAAGAGCATGCACTCCAAAAAAGCATTAGGTACTTATTAGAATTTTTTTAATAGTATCTAACTAAAACAAGCGTCGCTCGCACTTTCGAACTTTACTACTACCTGTATTTACAACTTACGTTACTGATGCAGCTGATAAAAATAGAATAAAATAAAAATAGTTTATCTAGAAAACTTAGGTAAAAAAAGGACGGAACTTTTGGGACTTTTTTTTGGGAGTAGGACTTGATTAGAGGAAATGCTCCTGTGTCAGAAGGCTCCAAAACGAAATCTGCGTGAGCGTGCATGCGTGTGTGCTGTCTAAGTGTTATATATCCGTGTATTTGTGTGTGTGTGTGTATGTGTCTTCTTCTTTTCGTGCCTCTCCACTATTGAAGGTTGCCCGTCATCTGGTCTTCTTTCGCCAAATAGGAAAGTTGTGCTACATCGACTATCCCGGTACTTTAAAAGTACCTTAATCACTTCCAATTAAAATGTTAGGAAGCAATTGTCAATAATATAAATCATTCTATTTTTAAAAAGTAAAGCTCGGAGCGCATGACGTAACTCAAGACCCACCGGCGAGTGTACCTACACTTGACCCAAATGGGACCGGTCCACACAGCTAGCCGAAGCCAAACTCTTCCTATTGCCGTCAAATGACCCGGCTTTTTATTAACCACGGACAAGATACAGATAAAAACAACAGACGTTTAACTGTAGTGAAAGTAATATTCATCCACTTTCTCTGTCTCAATCAAACCAGAGTCAACTAATCAAACTGACGTACAGTAGTAGATCTTTTATTATGAACTATGATACCCGCGAATTTGTTCGCGTGGATTAAAGTTTTTCAAAATCCCGTGGGAACTCTGTGATTTTCCGGGATAAGAAGTTGATTATGTCAGTTTCCGGGATACAAGCTACCTTTGTACCCATATACGAGTAAATCGACTAAAAGGATGGGTCTCTAAGAATCCCGTGGAAACTCTTTGATTTTTCGGGATAAAAAGTACTGCATCAGGAGGTTGTTTTTCAGGTGTTTGTTATTGTATGCATTTTGGCCTCGCCTGCACTCTAAGCTTTGTTATAACCTATAAAGGTGCCCACGCACTTGAACTGAACTGTAACTGAACCGCACGTCGTGCGGGGCGCTGCCGCGACGCGCAGTTCAGCTGCAGTTCAGTTCGAGTCCGTGGGCACCTTTAGGGATGAAATTTACTGTCGATGGTTTCCACAAATTCTTCAAAATACGTGAGCCGATTTCGCCAGTTATTTTTTATTGCAAAAATTGTATTAGCACCAGAAGGTTAGTTTTATCCAAAGTGAAGATCTGATGAATATTGTCGGAGATGAAGGACGGATGATCGTCAGGGATAATTAAGTAGCTGGTGTACAATTGTAAACACCATTAAATTGTAATCTTAGTTTACAATTTTACGGTCACACACATATACTCTCTTCCTGGTTAGCTGTACATACAATCTTTACAATCTTATGCAGATTATGAGATGTTATCCGCATCTTGGCGCGTTCGATGCGTTCCAAGCGTGTTCGTGAAATTATCCGTGTACTGAACGTTGCATGCCAGGCGTGTGGCTCGTCTCGTAATGTGCAATCACTTTTAGTCATTTTAGACAGCTCATAGTATCACAATAATCACAATAAATAATTTACTGCAATACATATATCACCAAAGGGCTAACCACTCTTTGGATGCGAATTTGTATCGTACATAAACGTATGAAAAGGTAAGAATTGAATGCGCTCACTGAACAAGTTTTCCTCCGTCAAATAGATCGGTACCTAGTGCCGGGAGGCAGCTTTCCTCCTAAAGTAAAGTCCTCTGACTCCTCTTTGTACCAAATTCCTACGAAAATGCATCCAAAGTACAGTTGGCTAGTCAGCTAGTCCTTTGTACGATTTTAGTCCTTATTTTAAAAGGTGAACCCTACTTTTGACATGACAATTGACACATAGAGTTAAAATGGCGGGTGAGTTCTCATTTTGTACGGACTATAATAATAATAATTAGAAGTTGAAGCGGTGTCAAGCAAGAGTTACACAGGCCTTGACGCACAAAAAAACAATAACACTGCCAAATTAAAACAACAATCAATACAGAACCACAATCAATAGAAGTCGTCACACCTGCATGCAGAGAGTTGTTATACTTGTTAAATTATTACTAGAGTCACTTATTTCCAGCTAATTGTTTTATTTCTTCATAAATAATTCGTTTAACTTATACCTCCAGTAAAATTAGTAATACAGGGGTCCAGAGGTCCTACCGCGGTAATTTGACAGCGACAGTGTGATGATCGCAATCACCTCTGCTTGATTAACACTCACTCACAAATGCACAACTATAATGTATTGTTGCAATAAAAATACCATTTCAGCCAATCACAACAACTAAGATTGATGCAGTTTTTCGGGAATCAACCTGCTGGTTCCAAGCTTTTTTCTTTTTTATTTATTTAGAGGCCTTTTATATTTATCTTTGGGAGTTTTTTTGGGGCCTGATATGAAATTTGCTCCTTCATGGTATGTTTAACTCAATGCCCGCATCGCCCGATGGGCCGCAACAATCAGCGGATTAATATGTAAATTATATCTATCAGCGATCGTTTCGCGCGGACTCCATTGTTCTACTATTCCTAATAGATATCTATACTCCCAGGCAGTATTGTCTCAGATTATCAAGCAGGTCCTAAAATGCAACGAATTGATTCTTTAAAAATAGATGTAGCTTCGCTGGAACAGGCATTCAAAGACGATCTTGACCTGTGATAAACTACCATTAATTCTTACATAGACAGAAACTGCCTCTTGACTGTCCTTTGCCACTTCACACCAATCGTTTTTTCCTAAAGCCTAGCAGGTAGGCTTCGTACGTCGTCGATCCATCAATCAGCCTGAGAGGTTTAACAGGGCTTTTTCTATGAGTAAACATAATTTTTATGGTCTCTTTACATTCTATCGTTTCTAAGTCTTTAAGCCAGCGGAGTTGCTCCGATTTAGTCTATTGGGTATTATAGGATTAATGACAACTAAGTGCAATAAATTTATACGTGCCAAAGTTCACACGCTCTTGAACAAATACATAATGAAGCAATTAACATTCAATGATGTCATCGGCGCTAAATTTTCAAAACTGTAATTTAATTTATTTGTAAATAACTATTAAAATATACTTAATTCATTAGATACTTATGAGTTCTGAGATCATTCAGCTTGAATCAGCGCTGAATATTTTATGATCACGGCAAATCGCAAGTTTTGGAATGTTGTCACGTCAAATAATATCTTTGCTGTGTACAGATATTGTCCTTTTTGTCTTCCTAATTGACACACCTACTAGGTATTTCTTGTAACTTCCCTTGCGGTATAATCTAGATGATTTATTAGCT
This sequence comes from Maniola jurtina, assembly GCF_905333055.1. Lineage (NCBI taxonomy): Eukaryota > Metazoa > Arthropoda > Insecta > Lepidoptera > Nymphalidae > Maniola > Maniola jurtina. The sequence continues at coordinate 13,493,222 of NC_060032.1, forward strand.
AGACCAATTTTATGATAGCGGACCAATAATAATTATGATAGTGGCAGCGGACCAGTTATGATAGCGGTAGGGGACCAATTATGATAGCTCTATAATACCAATAGATGGTCTTTACGCGCAATCTAAACATGTAAGACCAGCCCATCGTCAGATCGTTACTCGTCGTTTCATCGAACTTGGTACCTAAGTACCTACCGCAATAAAAACTGTACAACGGAATCGATCTCGAGTTATTAATGGTCAATGCTGAATACTTTATTTACAAATCATAAATAAACGATAATGGCATTTACTAATAATTATGATTATAAATAAAATAAAATAGAAATATTACGACCAAAGCGAGGTAACATTTACGTAATTATTTTATCCATCTTCTATAAGCTAGGCCTATAAATAACCATTAAGCATTAACCGCTGTTCATGTAGATATTTATAACTAATGTAGATGATAACTTCTCGGGCATTTAAAATATTAAATGCGTGTAATAATTAAGTTTAATGTAATTACAGTGCTTCGTATTTTACTGCTCGAGTGAAATCTCAATTTTGGTTATGAGTTTACTTACGGTTTCATTTTCAGATTTCAGTGTGGGGTTCCGGTTTCAGTTTAGACTATTAAATAAATATTAGATATTTTTGAGCTAACAAAACAAAACTATTTACTATACTGCATAAAAAAATTAAATATCTAACACTGTCCCAACTTCCAGATTCGATTACAGACAACGATTAAGTTTGTTTTTCTGATTCGAAAATGAAAGCTATTTTCAAGTAGGTACTCCTGAAAGTTGTTCGAATTGAGATCAGTTTTTCATTAAAATCGAACTCGACTCGGTATGATTTTTTTCCAGTTTCAGTTTCTATTTCGGTTATCTAAAGAATGCTTATGTTTTTGTGCTACCGTCATAACCGATTTTTATCTGACAACGCCCAACTTGGTGAAATGCGGTGTCTTATTTAACTTTGTCCGGGATGTATCCCAAGTTTGTACCTACCAAATTTCATTAAGCCGTGAAAACGTAGCAGACAGACAGGCAGACAGACACACTTTCGCATTTGTAATATTAGTATGGATTACAAAGTTAAATTTTTTTTGTGGGCTCTTAGACATCTTAGACATCTGCGTTAAACTAATTAGGTTTTTCTTGCGTCTGCCTGTTTTTAACCCCCAACCCAAAAAGAGGGGTGTTATAAGTTTGACGTGTGTATCTGTGTATCTGTCTGTGGCATCGTAGCTCCTAAACTAATGAACCGATTTTAATTTAGTTTTTTTGTTTGAAAGATGGCTTGATCGAGAGTGTTAGCTATAATCCAAGAAAATCGGTTCAGCCGTTTGAAAGTTATCAGCTCTTTTCTAGTTAAGTAGTTACTGTACCTTCACTTGTCGGGAGTGTTATAAATTTTTAATTTACACTTGTTATCGAATTTTTATCGGATCGACTATTATCAATTGTCTTAGATAGCTGTAAGAGTGTCGTACTCGGCAACTTCGCCACAGCGACGACCGTGACCTTCCGTCGTTTGTGCCAGTAACTGTTGTTTGTTATGACATGTGGCTTTGTAGTCGTAACGGTAATGAAGCGCATTTCAATGCAATTTCATTTTCAATTTGTTTCTTTAACGTGATGAATGATAATAATAATGTTCACAAAAGGTTTTTATTAACAGCATGTCCAGATCATTAATAACGATAAGTATTAGCCTACTATTAGTAGATAGGTACGTTTATGTCAGGGACATATGGAAAATCGCGAACCTAAGAACGCATCCGGTTTCTTTTCTCCTGATATTCCATACATTATATTATTCGAGCGATTTGCCCCTAGCCTCGCATTTAAGAGGAAAAATGTGCAGGAGCCGCAAGAGGCGAACGTAAAACCTTTTAAGGCTTCTGTCGTAAAACAAGGAACCTTCATGGTTTCGTCCAATCGGTTCATCTGTCTGTCTGTCTCTCTGCCTGTCTCTCTGTCTGTGACTAATACTCGTATTTTGAGCGTATTTTTACGACTTTGCAGATTTCAGATAGAGTTAAAACGAGTTAGATTTTTATGTCTACCAACTCCTGTCTTTACGATCACTTATTAACTCTATCAGCCGATGAACTTATTTATAAATGTTATTTATAAGTTCATCGGCTTATTTAATAAACTTTACGATAAACGGTAACATAAAACTAAGATTGAGTTTTATGGCAATCGTAAGTTCAGATCAGAATATTATTGATTCTTTTATAACCATTAATCTACCGTCTTTATTACCAAATTGAAACCCAGTAGGGAAAGTTGACATAAGAATGCACGAGAAATGGTCTATACGTAACTATAAATTCTCAAAATTTACATAAAGTAAATGTTTCAAATAACTTAATGCTACGTGACTAGAAAATTAAATTTTTATGGAGATATCTCTCGAAAAGACTATTGTGAAGTTGTAGCTAGAAAATATCAATAGATATTATAAAATCATTAGTTAAAGGTAAATAAATTACACTTAAACAATAGATAAGGTAAGGTTCGAGATTTTTTTTCTTAATTTTGCTGTCCGGGCATTTCAGAAAAATATTCCTATTTAACTTATTTTGTCATCATTTGAGGCCAAGCAGCCTCAACCCGAGGTAAACTGCGGCTGTTCAAATGGATTAAAACCCTGCGTGTAAATAACTTTCATGTAGGATATCTTGTGTTAATTATGCAACATCATAACATGACTCTACCACCGTTTCCTACTGAGAATAGTTGGCAAGAAACTCAGCAGTTGCCCTTAACAAAACAAAATGTAATCTTCTCAAAGGTTTGTGAAGTCTGCTAATCCGCACTTGGCCAGCGTGGTAGACTACGGCCAAACTCTACTTATTTGTAAAGAAAACCCATGCTCTGTACTCAGTAGTGGGTTGCTTATGGTGATTATTTTGTATGCTGCTAAGTTGCATGGAATAATTGGCTTTGCATCCAGCAAATCCAGATTGTTTCCATGCAACTTAGTGATTAAGAAATCATTCATTAATTTTATACTGGAAGCAAAGCAGAAAGTATCAAATCACATTATTTAACTCTTTATCTTTAATCATTTATAATATTGAAATACGAATAGTCCATTAACTCCACAGTTTACATCGATATGTAAATACACTAAACAGCTCGAAGCCGTAGGTGTAGCATATCTACCGGCGCAGGATTTACGAGCCTCAGCTAATAGCGATAACCTTACACCATTACTTACGAGCTGACACTGAAATAATCATACTAATATCTATTTAAATAGTACATAACAGTTTGTTTATGGATATTTTTAGACAAGATAGGATAATTTGGAAAAGTGGGTGTCACACACAAAGAAGTTTTCGGTAATTCGTACCCGTTGCAAAAACACTTTCCTATTTTTCCGATGGTTTTTTTTTTCAAAAACGTCGTAGAAACCTAATAACTATTTTAAAATACTTATTATTCAATAGCATTCAAAGAGGTACTTAAATCAAAATTTTTGTTTCGATTTCTCATATTCAGCCCTGATTTTTTTGGCAACATTTTAATATGTATCTGTGTAGCAATAATAGGTTTTTATAACTATGCTAAAGTAAAAAAAAAAAGATTCCGACGAATTGAGAACCTCCTCCTTTTTTGAAAGTCGGTTAAGAACTGATGTCCAGTTACTCACCATTTTGCGGGGCTTTACAATTTGCATGCTCTAGTAGTAAGTACACAATAGGTAATTAAGACTTCTATAATATGATCTATCCGATCCAGAGGTCATTTGACGGTAATTTTTCATGTTTAAAGACTTGCTGCATAAGTGTAAATTAAAAATTTATAACACCCCCGACGATCCAAAGTATCTGAGTTTTCCAAAACATCATTTTCAAATAAATAATTATATGATAATTATGTTTGACATAATATTATGAACCTAACGGTTATCTAACCTTCTTTTCTACAAGAAAACTAGAAAAGAGCTGATAACTCTTAAACGGCTGAACCAATTTTTTTAGATTATAGCTAAGAACACTCTCGATCAAGCCACCTTTCAAACAAAAAAAACTAAATTAAAATCGGTTCATTCGTTTAGGCGCTACGATGCCACAGACAGATACACAGATACACAGATACACCGATACACAGATACACAGATACACAGATACACAGACACACAGATACACAGATACACACGTCAAACTTATAACACCCCTCTTTTTGGGTCGGGGGTTAAAAATCAGCATTCGCATACTGCTTAATTGCACTAGAGTTCTTAGAAAATATTACAAAGGAAAACTAACCAGACATAAGTAACGTAAGATGACTATGGTATAGCCCTATTGGTATTTATAATATTAGATGTTAAAGGGCAGCTAACTATACGGCCTGCTACATCAGCTGCATGTGAGTTATTGATCAATTAGATTTGTAACAAGATAATGTATAAGATCATAAAGTCATGCCTACTTTTGGTGCAAATGGTGATATAAGTAGAGCATAACCTACATGACTTCGTAACTCAAACAAATAGAAAACTTGTCAGGAATATATAAGAAAAATAGGTAGGTAGGTACTTTACCGTATAACATGTGATTGAGCGTTTAATTTGATAGCGATTGCAAGATAAGTTTTTATTAGCTTTCCATATTATACACTAGACGATGCCCGCGACTTCATCTGCGTGGATTTAGGTTTTTTTTTTAAAATCTCGTAGGAACTGTTTTCTTTTCCGGGATAAAAAGTTGCTGAAGTCAATTTCCGGGGCGTAAGCTAACTCTGTACCAAATTTCATATAAATCGGTGAAACGGATAGACTCTTAAGAATCCCGCAGAAACTCTTTGATTTTCCGGGATAAAAAGGACCCTATGTCCGTCCTCAGTAGTCAGTACCAAATTTCAACCCGTTTTACGTTGAGTTAAATTGAATAAAAGATAACGATAATAATATGGCGACGCTATAAAATTTAAAGCTCTTCTTTTTAATCGTTTTTTGGTCAAAAATATAATGTAAGTACCTACCTAACAACTCTTTCAAACTCATGAGTGTAGGCTTTCTTAAAGCCGGGTTGGTAAAAATTCAAAATATTGCTACTAGACAACGTAGACCCAATGCAACAGGCTTCATGCACTTTAAAAACATCTGTTGAGTAGGTACGTATGTTAAGCGTAAGGTCAATATGTCGAGCATTCAAACCAAGTAACTGTACCCGTAAAATACGAATAACTGTAACAAAATAAACATTTATCTTCTCATGCACGCATGCAACTGAAACTACCAATCAAGTTTTTCTACAGCAATGCGAATTATATTAGAAACCATTCCAGTTACCCATCTGGTCAATGTAACGGATGCTAATTAACTAGACGACACTGTGAGTACGTGTACGTGTTTTTATGTACATAATAATTAGAATGATCTAGAACAGAGTAACACACTTTGGTACCTTTACCTACTCCAAACATACTATATATGTATATATTAATGCACTGAGCTTTAGGCAAACTTTGGCGACTTTGAGTTTCAGCCGTGAGTAGAGATATTTTCGTTCACGAGTTACCTATCTCGTAGTAAAAGACTTTTAGTTTCTTATTCATACTAATATTATATGAAACTGTGTCTGACTGTCCGTCTGTTTGTCTGCTAGCTTTTCACAGTCCGTCGCGTCGCATATTGCGACGGATCTAGGCTACTTTTGTCGCTGAAAATCACAGAGTTTTCAGAGAAACTTTGCATTCTGGTTATGAATATAGGCTACTTTATATACCGGAAAATCGAGTTCCCATAGGATTTAAAAAAAAAAACCGAAACTTACGCGGACAAAGTCGCGAGCATCATTTAGTCTAGTATAGTACAAAATAAACTGAGAAACTGACTCAATATATAAACGTATAAACTGCTGGGTGTACTTACTAATATTAACTCGAGATTTTACATAGAAATTTTCTCTATAACGTACCTAGACCTCGTCTCCCACTCAGAAAGTATTTTCAGAAAATCAAACCGAGCGAAGACGTCGGGTATTTACCGAGTGCTCAAGTACTTCTGCTGAAACATTTGGAATGGATAACGCGTTAGGTATTTTATAAACATGCAGCTTGGGCGGGTCACTTAGTAAGGTAGGTACAGAATGCTATAAAGGATTTATAGAATTAATTGCATAATAAAGCAAAACCTACGTGAATTGGAGCAATGAATGATTGTTGTGTATGTTGGTATTCGGTAAGAACTGATAAATACATCCGGCGCGAGTCGGATACACGGCGACCGACACGGGCGTGTAATGTGTGTTACCGTTTTGTTGGGCCATAAGATATAAGCGTATGCGTTTTCTACTTTAAGTACATAATAGATTATGTAAATGATAAAACAGCGTGGATCTGAGTCGTAGCTCACTCAAGCTATATGCAGGACTACAATTATTATCTATACATGACTTATTATTGTGAATTGACATGAGCATTTGAAAAGAGCAATCGCGAAGTTTTTTACTGGTTCTTCTCGGTAGGAAGGGTAGTCCAAAATAGTGGTAGATTCACTTGGCGATTCAAAAGCACTTTATATCTTGGAATCTTATATTGAACAAAAAAGTTATCTTTATTTTATCGCTGTCCTATGAATACTATGATCTATTTTTCCATAACTGACTTAAAAAGTAAACAGGTAGCTTTTAGCTGAAATACGTAAGTTTCATATCGCTATACGCGACCTAGAACCTTGTTACTGCGAACAGATAATGAAATCATGATTCGAATGAAAAATTTAACTCCAGAAGATCTAAAGCGTCGAGCAAATCGCGTTGCTTACTCGTTTCTTTGACATGTTTTCTGCGACTTGTTTATTTTTTAAGTTATCAAAACAAACCAAATGCATCAGCCTAGTTAGCGTCCACTGCTGGACATATGCCTTCCCAAGAGCGAGCTTCCACACACGATCCTCCGCCTCCCTCATCCACCCACTTCCCGCTATCTTCTTGAGGTCGTGAGTCCAGCGGGTTGGGGTCGCGGTCTCCACTCCAGAACACGTCTACCCCAGCGGCCATCAGTTCTGCGGCCAACGTTTTTAAAGATGATTTTTTAAGTTAGTTAAAGGAAAACTAAAGTAAACGATGTCTCTATCCGCCTGTAACTTGACCCGCGTCATGTTAGGGATTGTAGACGCCCTTGATCGTACGGTGACCGCGGGCATATGAGCACGCATGTGGCATGGCATGGTAGGTACTTCACGAGAAACCCGTTACGAGACCACGCAATTTATTACATATGAGATTTGATAATGATTCGCTGGCGAACCTTATACCTCTTACAGTAAAATTACTGTTATACGGTTTATCTACTATAAATACTAGACTGTATCCAGTGACTTCGTCCGTGATTTTATTTAAACACTTTTTTTAAGTACAATAAGTATACCTATTTACTGAATAGGTTTGTACGTTAGCTGTAGTTAGTCTGAGCTAAAATGATAAAATATTATTCAATAGGATGAATGGTAGGTATCTTCTCTATTTTTGTATTGGAGATCTATAGGAAGAGGAGAAAGGAAAGAAAACGACTTGGACTGCCCGGCTTTTCTGCGATTTAAAGGCCCGCTAGCTTCCCCTAATAAATAAAGCCTCTGTGGGCGGCTTTATTTATTGTCCCCTGAATTTAGAAGCTTTTGCTATGTTCATAATACATATTATATGTGCGAATAGGCTAAGTTTTTAGCTTGTGACTAGTTTTTAGATAGGTAACCTCATTTCATCTCTTAAAACATATTCAACGCATACCTAATACACAAACTATTTTGTTTTGTGTACTTTCTTAATTTATTCAGAAAATTCCTCTGTGAGATTTTTTTTAATCAACACACAGATTTATTCGGTTAAATTTCATTTCATACGTATGGGCTTGGTAGTGTTGACCTACTTAATCAACTTTGACAACTTTATGGTTTATATTTTAATGTAAGTTTCGCTCATAAAAATAAAACTTTGAATAGCAAATTAACTTTATTGAAGGCTCATGTCTATACCTTTTAATTACTATGTTAATTCGTTTAATGTCTAATTTATTCAACAAATATTATATAATCCGTATTTCCAGTGTCAGGGCTAGATTTACTGTTCACCTCCGAGATGTCATTGATCTTTAGTGTATTATCGTGAAGTAGCATAAATAGTCGAAGAGCCCACAACATAGGTACTAAAACCAATGTGATTATGAACACCAACCTATTACGCAATGTTTCAACAACTAGAAAGTACCTACAAAGCTTTGAAAAGTTTCAACTGAAAGAACTGTGTAGCAACTAGGTACGTCGTTTTAGAAACCGTAAATTTTAAAAATTCAGATTTTTAGGTACCTATTATATTGCCGTCTAACATTCGTTGTTAGATCGCAAGTTCAAAACGCCGCGCCGCGCCGAGATACAAATATGTTGCTCTACGCTGTGCAAAGTACGACTTTGCAGGACGTGACGTCTTTATAGTGACATGTGTTACGTCACGGGACAGTTATTTTCCCAAGTGACCGCAAAGCAAGTACCTAGTCCAATCTGAAGTCTCAACATGGCGATATGAAAAGGTCATAAACTAAGGATTTAATACAAAAGCCCGGCTAAGATCTGTTTTCGTATGATGCACAGTCATATATGAATCGAGTCATTATATGCCTCGTGTTCCGATTTCAGATTGGATCATTTATTTGTGCGCACTATTTACACGTTTACATGGTATAATTTTAAGATACTTGGAGTATTGAATTAAATGCAGGCTCTTGAACTAATTAACAAATACTGCTTTGGTTGTAAATTACGTGTGTCTGGTCTGTTAGACTACAGGCCCATGTTTAAAAATGGGTGGGTCATATGAACCACCAGGTGACGTATACAGGACGATATAAGAGCATAAAATAATAAGATTCAGCACTATGCCGTCACTTGTAAACTGTCCAACAGAGTGCTGGTGAGAATTGAAAAGTGCAGGTAGAGTGAGTACATTTTGGTCATATATTTTTGTACGGCATTTTTACCATCGATAGATCCATGAAAAATAATAAGAAAGCGCGCAGTGCCGTAAAAAAATGGTGCGCCACAAAGTCAGTAGATGTTTTGATTTTCTGACAATTTCCGGGGTAAATTTGGTCATTTAATTCTGTACGGCACTAGTTTCATACTGTTTCAATACAGCCTCTAATCCATTATTCCGCAACGCCGTACAAAAATCATGCGACAAGGGGAAAAAATTGAGGGTAGCAACCCCCTCTCTTTCCGTGGTCCGGGGGGTGATTTGAAACAACATAAAATTAATTTATTTTGAAAGTGTTTTATGCATAGATAATATTTTTTTACATGCCGTACATTTTCGTTGGTCCAAAGGTTTGTAGGGGATGTGGATATTATATACACACCCGTTCACTTCAGTTAGACGGCATAGTGATTTTATCATATTATCAATTGTTCTCTTCAAAAATATGTTAATGCCGTACAGTATCAGATGGCCATAAAGTACTACCCTTAAAATGGTAGCGTCATTTTCATCAGCCTAAAAGATATGGTCTGCATTAAAATGTACGGCATAATTTTTTCCTAATTTATTTATCTTAATACTATTTAAAACAAGGGAAAAGCGTAGAAAATTGCTATATTTTATTAATCTATGAATATTTAAACTTTTGCAATAATTTGAAAAATTTCAGTTTTTGTATTTATCTATAATTTTTTTTAGAACAGTTTCTTTTGAACGGCAATACTATATAACAATAGTATTTTACACTATCATGTTAAAAAAAAAGTTGCCGTACAGAGTCAAATGATTTTACAGCTTTAAAAATTAAGTATACCATGAAATTAAGATAATTATTGATACACATTCAAATGAACACTAATTTTTTTACGGCATTATTTTTAATAGTACTTTTGAGTGCTAGATAATGTTTTGGAACCAAAGCCGTACTTTCTCAAATCACCCCCCGGACCACGGAAAGAGAGGGGGTTGCTACCCTCAATTTTTTCCCCTTGTCGCATGATTTTTGTACGGCGTTGCGGAATAATGGATTAGAGGCTGTATTGAAACAGTATGAAACTAGTGCCGTACAGAATTAAATGACCAAATTTACCCCGGAAATTGTCAGAAAATCAAAACATTTACTGACTTTGTGGCGCACCATTTTTTTACGGCACTGCGCGCTTTCTTATTATTTTTCATGGATCTATCGATGGTAAAAATGCCGTACAAAAATATATGACCAAAATGTACTCACTCTACCTGCACTTTTCAATTCTCACCAGCACTCTGTTGGACAGCTTACAAGTGACGGCATAGTGCTGAAACTTATTATTTTATGCTCTTATATCGTCCTGTATACGTCACCTGGTGGTTCATATGACCCACCCATTTTTAAACATGGGCCTGTAGTCTATGTCGTATCTCATTTGAATGTACCTGTATCATTCATATTGCATTGCACTGCGCCTGACAGGTCAATGCTTATTATCGATATTGAGTGCTCCAAATATGTTTATTATTTCCGAATCCCATTAAATATACGGAACGATTGAAATCGTTAAACGTTAATAATAATTAATAAATAATTAATGCTGTTATTAATTGAATCATATCTAGATTTTATAGCAACGTGATATTTTAATTACTTACATACCTAAATATAAAAACCATGGCAAGTTTACTGGCGTTATAATAGCATATTATGCATAAATGTTTAAATTTATTTGAGTGCATTGAATTCAATTAATTTTTATTAACATAATCTGCAATTCGCCTAGAGGCTGGCTATAATTATAAGCCCAATTTTAATTTAAAACCTGAAAATGAACCCGGCTTTTCTGCCAAACTAAAGTAGCAGCTGGTTAGGCCTTTTAACTCTTTCTAACTTTATTTGTAAAAAAATTGACACGTTTTTTATCGGTTTCAATTAATTGTAAATAGGCACTTATAAAGCTTGTGTTGTAAGCAAGGTTATAAGGTACGATAAACAGGGCTTGGAGCCGGTTTTGAAAAAACCGTTAGTATAATTTATTTATTTTTTTAGTTAGTTTAATTTATTATTTTTTTTTTTCATGAAACCGTTATATCCGTTGAATGAATAACCGATTAATTAAGGGATGGTTTCAACTAAACTGAAAAAAGGTAAATACGGAGAACATGCAGAGAAGAGAGTTTTAACAGGGCTCTCTCCGTCACTCGTTTCATACAATCGTAGTTCCAATTTCATTTGAATATTAAGCAACCAAAGTCCATGAAATTTTGCAGACATATTCATAATAAATGCGTAAGTGTGTCTGTCTGTATGTCTGTCTGTTTGGTACAGAGTTAGCTTACATTTCAATGAAGAATATAGGCTACTTTTATCCCGGAAAATCAAAGAGTTTCCACGGGATTCTTAGAGGCCCATGTGTTTAACTAATTTATGGACCAGAGTTAACTTGCATCCTGGAAATTTACATAAGCAACTTTTTATTCCAGACAATCAGAGCTCCCACGGGACTTGTAAAAAAACCTAAATCCACGCGGATGAGGTCGCGGGCATTATCTAGTATTTTATATGTACAAATTGTCTTAAGGCTCCTCCGACATCCTGCATAACATTGTCCTTATTTTAATGATACAATCATTCATCGCACCGACCTATGACATAACATTATAAAGCAAGTCAGAGGTGCGGTGTCGCTCATCGTACGCTTTTCAGTCACGATCACAAAAGTTCTCTTATGCGAACATAATATTTATCTTCAAGGATTATTCTCTGTACGCATACCTACAATTAAATTAAATCAGTCCAAAGTTTTTTATTCTAATCCTCACACATTACAAGTATTATTTATAATTAATTTTTGTTATAGTAATTTACATATATCTTAAGGATTTCTAAATAATTTTTAAATACGTAATTGTGCATTTAAAAACGAGCCTTTATCAATAATAGTAACGAACTATAGGCATAGACTAAAAAACGTTCCGAACTGAAACCAAATATTTCTAACTTTTTTATCTTTCACACCTCTACGGCAACGGACGGCAATCTATAATATTGCTTGATAATAATGATCACTCTAAGTGGTTTGTAACATGTTTTGTAGCGGTGATAGATTTCCGCTTGATAACCGTCTTGTCTTATGTAGTTAGGTAAGGTAACATGAAGATGAAATCTTAGATGGAACGCGCCAATCTAAAGCAGATATGGCAGATGCCTATAATTGACTTCTACCTATATGGCATTACACGAGGAACGAGGAATACCTAACTAAATACTTAGCTACTATTCAATACTTGCGCTATTACCGATTTTGGCATGCATCAGTTGAGATCACAATCAACAAGTAGGTGTGTATGGGGAATCATCGTTAGAATTCTTACATCATCCCGAGTGACACTGGCTGTTTTTTTCTGAAAAAAAAAAAATGAAAAAAAAAAACACGACTGCCATGCTTTTTTATTTTTACGTATTACCTGCTTGTATTATACTTATGTTGTTATAACCGAGACTCAGCTTAAAAGTTTGAACGGAAGAGCATGGAAAAATGGATATTTTTTCTACCAAAAATGTTCCAAAAAGATAAAATGCTCAACTGCTTGGAGCTTTATATTATTACTTGCGAGTGGGAAACAAACCATTTACCAATATGTCTCTGATTTCAATAGAACATAAGCTAGATCCATTAATGGATTTATATAAGGGGAGCCGTCATAAGCGGATAACCTGACACGGTTTTACACTAAGCTTTAGATACCTGCCTGTATTTGACAGTAACTTAGTCCTGGACACACACAACGCCTGGCGTCAGCAACTCCAAAGCGACTCTTAGAATTTGTATTACAAAGAATTGCATGAAGTCTTGAAGTACAATGTGGTGCCGCGCGTAAGAGCCGCTATGCTGCAGTCACGGTTTACAATGTGACGTGCTTTATTAGTTAATCGCATTACAACATCTTGGGACCAACTGCCGTGTAGCGTCGTAGGCCGTAGCAGTAATGCGTTGAGAAGGTTCTGCCGTGCGCGCGGTCTGCTAACGTCCACGTCACCACGCGAATGTTCTGCATCCCGCGACCCGTACACATTTCTCGTGCCGCTTTTGCAAAGCTTTGTCAATGACAAGGCAGCAAAAAAGCATTGACGCACTGATCAAGCGTTGCTACCGTTGCGCGTCTTGTTTGACCCGCCTTTATGTATTTGAGTTCTGACGGCACATTTAATTGCTTCTGAAGTTCTGAGAGCCGTGCTAAATGTCTGAGAATGATTTATAATATATGTCTTGTAAGATTAGGAATGATGCCTAGATTGATTTATATTCGTCTTTGTTTGCTCGGGCCGGCTGCGTTTATTTACTCTATTTGGGCATATTGTTAACAGATTCTTAAGATAAATATTAAGCATTCAGACTATTGAGAGACGATGCACTTGTTTACTTACAATGTACAATGAGAATACATTAATTAATGTTTGTTTGATAATAGATACCTAGATTTTAAGTAAGTACCTGGTAGGTACCTATACCCTGATAAGTAGGTAATAGGTATATATACAATTAAATTCATAATAGACGAAGGAACCCAATTCTATGACCAGTTAAAAAAAAATAACGAAGTAAATATATTTAACTTTGCCAAACTTTTATATTTTACGCATCCCAAACGTAGCTTTAATTTACGCGTGTTTCTCGAAAGTTGCAGTTTGTGTGTCAATATGCCCTTAAGATATTTTTGTTCCCTACACACTTTTCATCGCTTAAAACATGAACTCTTTATAGTTGATACTATAGGTACCCATGTAAAAGCGTATAATATACGTATAAGGTACCTTAGCATACGAAAATAATTGATTAGATACGAGTAGAACGAAAAGCTTATAACATGAGCTTCATTAGCACATAGACACATAAGTAGACTGGTGTCACCTGATGTTACTTAAACTGTTCAAAAGTAATGAGTATGTCCATACAATTTTTTAATTATATTAAAAAGTTAAGATGTTGTCCCTACAATTTTTTAAAGCATAACCTAATTTTCCATTTTGTTTGTTACAGGGCATCGGCCATGTATCTGGCGGCCACATAAACCCGGCGGTGACGTGCGGTCTCTTCGCGTCGGGTGACGTCAAACTGTTGAAAGCGATCTTCTACATCGTCGTGCAGGCTCTAGGAGCCACGGCTGGTGCTGCTTTTATTAGGGTAAGTACTTGCTCCATTCTTGGAAAATCGTATAAATGCTTTTAAAACTATTCGTTCTTAAAAACCGCTCCAGATTAGGTACCTACCACTTATTATTTTTATCAGCTACGAGAGGATGCCCGTGACTTCGTTCGCGTGAATTTAGGTTTTTAAGATCCCGTGGGAACTGTTTGATTTTTCGAGATAAAAAGTTGCCTATGTCAATTACAGGGACGCAAGCTACCTCGGTACCAAATTTCATACAAATCGGTTAAGCGGATGGGTTTTTGGGAATCCCGTGGGAACTCTTTGATTTTCCGGGATAAAAAGTAGCCTATGTCCGTCCCCGGCATATAAGCTAACCCTGTACCAAACTTCGTCAGAATCGGTTAAACTGTTGGGCTGTGAAAAGGTAGCAGACAGACAGACAGATAGACAGACACACTTTAGCATTTATAATATTTATTATGGATTACATAAAGCACTGCAGTTATAAAATGCTCTTCACATAACTGCAAAACATTACAATTAACCATTTCCAATCCAAATACGGCAAAAGAAAAAGACGTCGACACTCGACATTCTAATCGCCATATAAAGTGGCTCGGTAATCAAGCTTACATATTGTGAGTGCTTGTGATGACATGAAAAATTGTCGCTGGCCCTGACACTGATGATCTTAGAATAAAGGAATACTGGGGCGACCTTCGCTTGCGAGAGAGTCTCACGTATTGGTAACTAATAACTATCACTAAACGCCATTGACTGCTGGATTATGAAAAAAAAGTATTTTGATCAGAAGTGTAACTATACGGTTTTTTCGCCAGCTCTTCATTTGATATGACTCATATTATGGAAAACATCGTCGCTGCGCATTCAAAATCCCCTATTTATTTTATAATTTTCTTTTTGGATGTCATTTTGTTCAATTTTAAAAGGCACGTGTGAACGAAAACACCTGTTCTTTAGCGAATGTGCTAGTTTAGGAGATAAACTTATTAGCTATATAGATGTGATTTTGATCTAAAAGAGAAGTAATTTTTTTCAAAAAAATTAAGTTTAATAGAGTCACCTGAAAATTTGTGATTTGTGATGTGATCCACAACGGAATGTTCATGCGCAGCGATGACATGTGTTTTGAATATAAAATGATGGACTGAAAGCAATTAATTAACTTTGAAATGAGATGATAATATTTTTGATCATTAAGTCACCAGCTCAAAGTTCGTTCTGTTGAATTTTATAATTACTTTTGCAACGATCATTAAAAGTTCAAGCACGCCATTCAATGTGAGTATGAGCATTAACGACAATGAACGGTGGTTAATTAAATATTTAAACTTAATTACTAATTATATATTAATGTGATTTCGAGTTGATATTATTATTACCTTTTTTAACTATCATTTATTTATTTTATTACCTTCATTATTACCTATAGTAAATTCGTATAAAATTATCTTAGTCAACCTCAACCTAATCTAGACCTAAGATATTTCAGAAAGTTTGGATTCTGGCGTAATTGGGAATTGAATTTTGGTCCTGTTTGACTTTGTGTCAAGTTGCTCTTCGCGACTTATTCTATAAAATTGAGAAAATAAATTGCGCTTGTGTCGCTCGCGCTTACATAGTACCTAAATAATTTAAAAGGTTCTCAAAAAGTCCTCGACTGCGGTTTGCTCTGCATTTTTCAAGGCCGCACAAAGCGCATAAAATCCAACATTTACTTAAATTTAAAAAAAAAAATTATGTACCTACCTACCCAGTGACACTCGCGCCATCAACGCGAATCTAATAATGTATAATTTATCAATATCGGTTGAGTCGTGAGTATACGAGCGGACAACCAAACACGTAACCTTTTTTTTGGGCTTCGACGCAGTCGGGTAAAAAGAACGGGAGACCTCAATTATAAATGCCGCCCGGACCTTTTTTATTTTTATTCAGATACAAGTAAGCTCTTGATTTCAATCTCACCTGGAGGTAAGTGATGATGCAGGCTAAGATAGCGGGCTAACCTGAAAGGGGTATGGAAGTTTCAATACACCCAAATACTCCTTTGGTTTCTTTCTACTCGGCATTGTATTCCGGAACGCTATATCGCTATAGGGTGGTAACTATCTACGGCCTCCGACGGGCTTGGTCAGTCACTGGTTTATTTAAAAGATTTCAGCAGATGAAGTTTAAAATACAAGATAGATTAGGTACCTACTACCTACTAGTAATTTGCGTGGCGACCTCACATCTCGATGTTCCAGATGCGACATTTTACTCGCAAAGAGCATCGATTTAACACATCACGATTTGTATGACTAATGTTTATAGTTAATTAAGCCTGTAAATGTGCTCACAATTACTGCATTAGTCCTTACCACAGATTTCTATATACGGTTATTTATTTTGAGGTCCTTGCTAATGATATTAAATTACAGCTGATTTATAAATAAATTATAATCCATATTAATATCTGTCTGCTTGTCTGCTACGTCTTCACGGCCAATCCGTTTAACCAAATTTAACAGAGGTAGCTTGCATCCTAGGGACCGACATAGGCTACTTTTGCCTCGGAAAATCAAAGAGGTCCAACGGAATCAATAAAACCCTAAGTTCATATTATTGAGGAAAGCGCGCATCATGCATTTGCTACAGATACACCTACGAGTAAGTAGCTTGTATCCTGCAGATCAAAAAGAGCCACCTCACGGAGTTTTTAAAACCCAAAGAGACAAGTCGCAGCATCACCTAAACAGCTGATCTTAGATCAGCTAAGATCAATTAAAATAAAACTGGTTTACCCCTGCCAAGTTAGTCTAATTGCACATTAGCCCGCATGATCACTTACGATCAGATGAGATCGCAGTCAGGGCCCAGGGACTTTCTTGTCAACGGATAAAAAACAAGCTAGGTAGATGTACCTATATCATACAATTAATGTGCCTAATGATCATGTATCATACAATTAATTTTCTAACGGTTAAAAATCAAAGCTATAAACTATTTCCCCCTAAGCTAATAAGGTACAATAAGGCGTAAGGTATGCCCTCAAGATGTTCTGAATGCGACATCCACGTAAAGTGCACCGTCTTAGCACATCACGATGCATATGAGTAATGTTTATTCGCGCGGAATGTGTCAGAAGATGTCTTATTAATTGCCTGATTACTTACCTATTTTGATCTAAATAATGTTGACATATTTTCTGCTCGTGTAAGCGATTTCAAGAAGTTGGTTAGATATGGTCTCTATATCGTCTTTACTATCCAAGAGCTACATCTACACAACACTAATATTATAAAGAGGTAAAATTTGTAAGTTTGGATGTAAGGAGATTATCTCTGAAATGTGGCTATAGGCTAAAAATTACGCAAAGCTAGTCTTAGACATTTTATCAGCTATTTATAATGCGTTCAAAATAAGAATGGGAAAGTCAATTACCTCGTTTTATCAACTGTTGAAAGTTATGGTTCTTTGCGCAGGTAGACTTAGGCAGGTAGGTTGGTACTGGATATAATGATTTTTTATTTCTATTGGAATTATTTTTAAAAATCCAGCTAAGATACATTGTTATAAAAACTCGTTAACTGCCATTTATGGAAAGGTGTTAACTGCAAAAAATAGTTTTTGAGCTACAAGTGGGAATTTTCAAAATCTAATGTTTCTAAAAAGAATGCTACGCAGGACCAAGGTTTTTACTTAGTTGTTGGTTTAGCCCTATGAAGTATTAGAACCATCAGTTTTTCTAAATTTCTAACTTGGTATCTTTAGCTCTTAAAATATTTTTGCATTTTAGCGGTAGTATTTTAAAACTGAACGTTCAAAAAGATAAGCGATTGTTTTTCGACATATCTGCAGACAAGAGGCGTTTATGTATTCGGCCGTTAGTCAACAAAATAATAAGGTTCCCCTAAATGTTATTCGTACTGCTAGAGTGGGTTAAACCAAATTACCTTATATGGCTTAAACGATTTCGCCATTACAGTCTCTTATCATGACCTAAACCTGTCCAACCAATGCTAGAATAATATATAAAATTCCAAACTCCACATAGTATTATAGTGGTGTAGTAGGTATGCAAGTGACCATGCGTGTTGTGTAAAATTCCACGAGTAAAATATAAAATAACAGACTATTTTAGTTACTTACTGTCTTAACTTCTTCAAAGCTTTACTTACACATACATTTTTTACATATTTATTATATTTTACAGTTTACTTAAATTTTACTAACTTGTCTATTTTGTTACAGTTAGCAGTACCTGAAAATAGAGTGCTCTCATTTGGCATGACCCTTCCAGGAACTGGAGTGACTGATGGACAGGTATGGTCAACATAATTTCGATCTATAATATTGAAACAGGGTAATTTATCGCTATGTTAAAAGGGTCGTCTAGTTGTTATATAAAAAGCGATAACGTTTTTCTCCTCGTAATGTAGTCAAATTTTCATAATTTTTAGAAATGTTGTGAAGAAAATGAAGAACTATGCTGGCACGTTTTAATTTTTAAGTAATATTGTTTATGTTAAAAGTAACAAGCGTCTCATTCCGTTGTAGGCGGTGCTAGTGGAGGCGCTGATCACGTTCGTGCTGGTGCTGGTGGTGCAGGGCGTGTGCGACGCGCGCCGCAACGACCTCAAGGGCTCCGCGCCGCTCGCCATCGGCCTCAGCATCACCGCCTGCCACGCTGCTTGCGTGAGTCATTCTTTTATTTTACCTAGGCTTAGCTTTACTCATCACAGAGTTGATGACATATGGTGCTGAAACGTGGACACTAACCGTTGGCCTTGTCCACAAGTTCAAAGTCGCTCAGCGTACAATGGAGCGGGCTATGTTGGGAATCTCTCTGAGAGACAAAATTCGTAACGAGCAAATCCGTAGAAGAAGCAGAGTAACCGACATTGCACAGCGAATTAGCCAGCTGAAGTGCCAGTGTGCAGGCCACGTCTGCCGCAGAACTGATGGCAGCTGGGGCAGACGTGTTCTGGAGTGTAGACCGCGTATCAGCAAGCGCAGTGTGGGACGACCTCCAACCCGCTGGATTGCCGACCTTAAGAAGATAGCGGGAAGTGGGTGGATGAGGAAGAAGGAGGATCGTGTGTGGTGGCGCGCTCTTGAGAAGGCCTATGTTCAGCAGTGGACGCAAATAGGCTAATTGATTAGCTTTACTATTTACCCTTTCTTTAGCTGGCAAAAATATGGAAGCGTACCTTAAATAAGCCATGAAAACCAAACATCCCTAGGATCTACATTACCTATCAGTTCAGCTGGTTGGCACGTAAAAATTAAAAGTCTTATCTTCGCATAGTAGGTTCCTATGAATATGAATTCGGATTTTTAAATTATTGTGTTTGTTTGCAAATTGCAAGGAATTGAGTTGTCAATTGGATTTCGTCAGAATTGGCTTAGAATTTTTAATGAATTGCTCACTTCCTGTTATTTTGTCATCGTAATAGGCATCTCACCCTCTTTATTGTAGTTGTTGTTCCATATAGGAATAGTATTCGACAGATTGAGATGGTTGCCATCTCAACCTGTCGCCCACTAAAGGTACTATATACGAGTAAAATTTAATATACTTTTGTTTAACAGATACCTTTCACCGGTTCAAGCATGAACCCCGCACGATCATTCGGCCCCGCTCTCGTCATGGGCGTCTGGACTTCTCACTGGGTATGTATTTTAGACATGGTACAAAATAAACCTGAGTTTTATCTCTTCACAATAGACATCGTCCAGCTAGGTGATTCGCTAACTCAGTGTCTAATAGCCATAGACATGCTATCTGATAGCCGCCGAGGTTGTGGTTGGTTCTACATTGCTGCCTCACGGGCCGACATTAATTTTTTTTTTAAGTAGGAAACCTTATTGAAGGTCAATCCATTGGGATTAAAAAATGAGATCGGTGACTATCATTCAGTGTTAGACACTGAGTTAGTGAATCACCAGTCAGGTCTGCTTCACTAGGTAGTTTAAATCAAAACAGAGATACGTAGCCAGCATTAAAAAAACGTAATTTATTTTAACTAACACAGGTCAACTCTTACATAGATTAATTTATATCAATACGTTACACATGCAATAAAAATATGTTGTATCATCAATACGTAACTTGCGAGTGATCTAGGAAACTATATTCACAGTCATATGAGAAACGACTGGGAAGCAATAAACGTAGGTATGCGTCCAGTTAACCTAATCTTTAACCCGTTACCGACCATCACTTTCACCACATCACGTGTCAGTGAGCAGATTATGTTGTAGAAAATCGTGATGTTGACCGTTACAATGTAACTATACTTTTGTCTAAATACTCTTCAGGTTGAAGACTTGTAGCTTCAGATACTTTGAAGAGCGTTTTATGCAAAATCTCTGGTATCTGGTTACTAGCTTCGTCCGCGTGGACTACAGAAATTTCAAATCCCTATTTAACCCTCTTAGGGGCTGAATTTTCAAAAAACATTTCTTAGCGGATGCCTACATGATAATAGTTATCTGCACGCCACACAATTCAATAGTTGGAGCTGTGCGTTGGTAGATCAGTCAGACAGTCAGTTAGTCACCTTTTTCTTTTACTATTTAGATTATTTACCGTCACCTGACCGTTTAATCGCAAATAGACCTATTTTATTTCTACTTACGAAAAAGAAAGTAGTAGGTAGGTACTCCAAGTCTAGGTCTAGAGGCACCCCATGCGTTAAGGGTGTGAAGTTTATTTAAATGGGCTAAGCCATCGCCAGTAGACTCGCTTCATCGTCCTTGACTTTAATTCATCCAAGATTTCGCTACGGATATCGAGCTCAAATAAGACGTAAGATGTCCAGTTATCTTAATCTAACCCGTTACTGAATATCACTTTCACTGCATCACGTGCTAGTGAGAAGATTATATGTTGTAGACTTGTAGAGAATCGTGTTAAAGTCGCGTAGGTATTATTTTGATGTGCAGACACATGATTTTATGCTTACGTAAGGTTAGTTTTGCCATCCTCCAGTATCATTAGATAGTACCTATTTGTCTTTTGATAAGGGGATTTAAATTACTGCATTGTTGGTCTAGTGTTTAGAATGTTTGACTGCGGATAACGAGGTTCTAGGTTCGATTTCTGGGACGAGCAAGCAATAGTTAGGTATTGGATTTTTCAGTACTAGCCCGAAGTTAGGAAGTTGGCGGTGTGTCATCCTCTAGCGTCGGAAAGCTCGTAAGCCGTCGGTTTTGCGATAGAGAAATAGCGGCATAATAATATTATCTGCCTTTTGACAATTTAAAAAAATATCAAACAAGGAGTACCTAGGTATGTACCTATGACAAAATTAAATCTACCTATCTATGTACTCGTGTGTTCGTTAATTTCTCGTACTATTTCTGATGTAATAGACCTGTATCTACCGCGAGCATGTACTTATCCATGCAATTCGTGCTAGACCGTGACAGTGAGAATTGGTGCGAGGCCAGTTTTCCACAAAATAAATATTATACAATTTGTTAAATAACAATGTGTGTTAGTTCATCCCATTACGTTCAGTTTGTTCGCAAATAACTAATTTAGAAGGTCAAATACGTTAGCGTTGACTAATTTAGACAAGTGTGTTGCGATTTTTTGCAGACCGTATTGTCTGTAGGTACCTACCTACCAATCTATGTCGGTCGCGCGTATTCGAACAGTGAAGTAAATCATAGTAAGTGAAGTAGAGGGAAAAGTAGGTAGATGCATCGCAGGACACAAGGATCGACTGATCAACCAATCGCGTGCATCCGCGCGGTAGGTAGATATCCTTTCATGCTTCGATCGGTTCGCCTAAGAGATCTGAAAAACAGGCGCATCACCGATAACTGCACTGGCAGCATTGGCAGTCGTCAGCATTGTCATGTGTCACGATGTGGTGTTTCATAGTGTCTCTGATCGAATAGTGCTTGCTCAATCGAAATTTGATACCGACACGACATCAGCTTCAGAAGAATTCAGACCTATGACATTGCCAAATTTCATTGGACAAACAGACGGACAGACAGCCAGACAGATAGAAAGGACGCAGAGTGACATTATAATAAGGCTTCGTTTTTACCCTTTGGGTACGGAACCCTAAAAACATACCTGTACCTACCTATAAAATACGTTTCATTCAAAATTTTCTTTCCAGGTATACTGGGTAGGACCGATAGCCGGCGGCGTGGTGGCAGGGCTGGTGTACAGGTTCATCCTGCGCATCGGCAAGGCCGGCGACAGCGGCTCCTACGATCTTTAAGCATTTGACTCTCACGCATAAACACACCATGTGTTTATTTATGCTGTTTCTCGTGATAGATGTTCTACATATACCCTGTGTATTTATATTATTAGTACCTAACTCAGTTTAAAGTCGTTAGTAAGAATAAATGCTTTGGATTAAGGCATTCACATAAAGATGTGAGTTGTGACGTGAGAGTAAGCGTAGTGTCCATTTTAAATGAAGACTGTCGTGTCGTCCGGCTCTGGCAAACAGATGCTTGAGATGAACTCACAAGTCACGATACAGTAATGTGTTTGCCGCTTAGCTCTTGTAAACAAGTGTAAATTAAAAATTTATAGCACCCCCGACAAGTGAAGGTTACAGTAACTAGAAAAGAGCTGATAACTTTCAAACGGCTGAACCGATTTTCTTGGATTATAGCTAAGAACACTCTCGATCAAGTCATCTAACAAACAAAAAAAACTAAATTAAAATCGGTTCATTAGTTTAGGAGTTACGATGTCGCTGGCAGATACACAGATACAAAGGTCAAACTTATAACACCCCTCTTTTTGGGTCGGGGGTTAAAAAAGGGGTACAGCGGCACCTGTTTTAAAAATATAAAGAATTATTCTGGATGATTTTCATACTAAAAAAACCTACCTATGACATTTCTTAACTATTCTATATCTACACGAGGGACAGCCTGATATAAGCTCATTGATACTAACTTTATGGGTTGTTTTATATAATCATAGTTTCATTTATAATAAGGTTTATTAATGGGCTTATGTTTTGTATACACACTAAGTATATTCTGCTTTGGGATTCCAAAGTCGACGTTTAAATTTCTGTACAAATGGAGGCTGATGGAAGCAAGTAAAAAAGTGCACAGTGATCCATTTCATATCTATCGTGTTTATGTATCTCTTAAGAGTGACAGGCGATAGTTAATATAATAATAATCGATGTTAGATTAATGTAAGTTTCGCGAGACGTTTAAAATGATCCTAATTTCCTACTGTTAAGGCAAGGCTACCTAATACAAGATTTGTAACAACGTATTCAAAGTGCGCCATTGTAGCCGCGTGCTGCTGAGTGATATTAATCATACAATTCTTTTAATTAAAAATGAAACACATGTACTCGCGCACTCAGAGTATCGTCCCGCAGTGCAGTTTGTTTCAATCTTTTATCTTGAAGTTCTCGAACCTACATCGCTGCCTGATTTTAATCTCAACCTGTTAACAAGTAATAAATATCTAAAGTGTTTATGCCTCATTAATTTACATCATACAAAGACTCCGATGATTGATTGTAAGATAAGTTATATTATTTAGTTAAGTAAGATAGGGTTTACAAAAGTATTAAGTCTATTTATGCAGCTATCGTGAATAAAATAAGTATGAGCTAAGTTATAAAGGAAAGAAATATTTCTGTTGGATTCGAATGGCTGGTTCGGCGTGAGCTGGTATTTGTTTGTATGTAAAACATATCTCTCACGATTATTGTTTATGGCGAAATAAAATAATACAACTGCTGATTGTTTTATATTATTGTTTATCCTTTACCTAACTGCATAGATGAATAAGCAAGGTGGTTTTCACTACGGAATAAAACCCAAACCTAAAGAAAAAGATAAGGACTCGAGTGTGCTCCAAAGAAACTTAGTTACGCTTTCATTTAAATAGTGAATACTTACTCAAACTTAATGAAATGCAGGTTTACAGTTTAAAATTCACGTTGGTTCTGGGAACTAATACCTCTGTCTGTGATTTGCCAAATTGCCGTTTAAAGGTTTAGTTTTAAAATTACAAGCTAAAGTTTCAAAGCTTACTTACAATTTTTTTTTAAACCTTATCTTTGAAACTACTATAGACACATCACATATTGTGTTAATTTACAAAACGTATCTACGAAATTTCATTGAGTTTGATTGGTTCGTATTCAAACGAGGACTAAATTATTTTTGTATGGAGAGCGCTGGGACTTGGGGAGCTAAGTATCCGTAGTAGCCGCCTCCTCATCTCCTTAATATTATTCTTTAGATCTTCATCTTTAATCAAAACTAATTTGATGGTAAAGCAATCTGCAAGTTGTTTTGTCGACTTCCCTGGCTCAATGGTAAGCGTTGTACCTAATAAGTGGTAGGTCCCGGGTTCGATTCCCAATAGGGGCAATTTGGGAATTTATATTTTCTAAGTAGTCTTAGGCCTGGACTGGGAGTCTTCGGCCGTGGCTAGTTACCAGATTTAGCATTCCGGTGGGATGCCGTGTAGACACCGATCAGGCTTTTAATGAAATTGCCATACCTCTTCCAAGTTATCATCACTTACCATCAGGTGAGATCGCAATCAATAGCAAATTTATATCAGTAAGTAAACCTATAAAAAGTGTCTACTCTGATTACCTATTTAATTCATCAAATGATGCCGGTTTTAGCAACGTCAACAGTCAACACTGCATACATTTATGACGATGGCTTACCTAATCATTATGTTAGCAGACAAAACGGTTATAATAGCTCAACCCACGCCAGGCTTTTGCGAAGTCTGTAATTGTGATTGCGAATGTCTCATTTACAAGTGTAATGTTACATTACGTTCGTTCAAAGAATTGTCTCAATTTAATATCAAACCAGATTACATACAATTGGCATTGTATTTCGCAAAGTATTTCTACCTACTGTATCATCTAAAGGTTATATTATTAATAATTTTCTATCATCATGCATTTAAACTAACACAGCTAGCTGTGCTGTGGGCCATAAGGCAGAGAAATGATCCGGTTTCAACTTCCATCCGAGCCAGTTTGCTGAGACCTGAGACGCTTTCTCTAGCTGAGTAGGTAGGACCTAACTCTTCATACGTTCTGGTAATACCTACCTACATCCTGTCGAAGATGATTATGGCTAGGTAGGTACATGTCTCTGTTACTTATAATTAATATTCTTCCAGATTAGGCATAATATGTAAGATGGTGAAGGAAAACATGTGAGGAAACCTGCATGCCTGAGTTCTGCATAGGTAGATAGGTAATGTTCTGAAAGGTGTGCCGTACTTGACCAGGTTAATGGCGACGGTCAAAACCTTTTTCATTCTGAGAGGATACCCATTATCAGTAGTGGGCCGGCGATGGGTTAGGTAATCAGGATGATGATAATATTAGACTGCATCATCGTATACTTACTTATACATAATTATTTGACTTCGCGTCGTCGTAGTCGAGTCATAAAGAATCATCATCTCGCAAATTAAATACCTATTAGGTACCTACCTATGTATCTGTATGTGTATGATATTGCACGCAAAAGTAATATCCAATCGGAAATCTTAACAGTGCATTTCGCAATGCACAATTCCTATATGCCTCGTGTTTAGATTGCACTAGTTATTTGGTTTTGCGCTCACTAATATATAGGTAGGTACGAGGTACTTTTCGTCGTAGACTTGTTAGAATTACTAATACCCTTGGATAGGGTTTTCGCATAAACTGAGGGATGGGTGTTTACGATTTTTGTATTAAGTTACTATGAAACATAAACTACTAACATAAAACTAGACCTGACATAAACCTAAACCTAACATAAACCTAGACCCACTTCTTTTTTTTTTAAAGAATATTAGACATGCTAATCATGACTAATACTCGCCTTTCCCCTCCAAATAAGCGTTAAGCTTGTGTCAGGAGTGGGTACGACAATAGTGCAACGGGTGAGGTTTGAACCGCCGACCTTTCGGAATTCAGTCCGCTCCTCAACCGTTGAGCTATCGAGGCTCAAAGTTCGACAGCTATCTGACAATATCTCATAACGACGCGTCACAATCTGCGCTGATGGCTTGCGCAAGTCGTGACTCCCGCGCTCTATCACACGCGACATATCGCCTGCGCAACTCCGATCCTATTAAAAATGCGTCGCTCATGTCAAGGGCGTTTGATCCAGTATTGTTTAAATTGTAAGTGATTGATAGTACGCCTTTACACGTGATGAGACAAGCAGATCAGTCATATAGAGCAAGATCCTAGGACCGCCAAACGTTACTTAATTTCTGAGTAATACAGTGTGGGATAGAGTATCCGCTATCTGGTAGCTAGTGCCAAATAAAACTCATTATTCAGACACAGTTCACGACAGTTAGTAAACTTGTAACAAAGGTCGAGGCTTCACCTACACTGGTAGGCGTCAAATGTTACCAACATTTGACGTAAGGTAACTTTGATTTCACGACCACGTCAGCAGAGTGAACTAGAGTGAGGGAACTCTCGGTTTGATCCTGAATCGACGATATGTCAAATATTAGGCTATGGTAACGTAAAATCAAAGAAAAATACGGCTAGTAGGGCTACTTGCGTCAAACGTACTAACATTTACTATACAACACTAGCTGACGCCCGCGACTTCGTCCGCGTGGATGTAGTTTTTTATAAATCCCGTGGGAACTCTTTGGTTTTCCGGGATAAAAAGTAGCCTATGTGCTAATCCAGGATATTATCTATCTATCCATTCCGAATTTCAGCCAAATCCGTCCAGTAGTTTTTGCGTGAAGGAGTAACAAACATACACACACACACACACATACAAACTTTCGCCTTTATAATATTAGTGTGATATTCTATTGTAATACTAACTACTCCATAACCCACGCATTTTGTCCCAGAAAATAAGTAATGTCTGACGGTCGGGGGATCTACGAAAATCGCATGGCGACAGGGTGTGCTAGCATTGGCTCACAACCGAAGCCGTCAGAGCCATTATGAAGACCAGAGAAAATTTAGAAGTTGTTAACATCAAACTTGCACCGCCCCGATTCGAACCCAAAATTTACGGCTTATAATACCAATCAACGATCACTACTGCGATCGGGAGGTTAAATAATGTTTCTGATTTTGAAATCGATATACACTCATTTGCAAAAAAAAAATGGTCGGTTTAAATTTTTTTTCGTCCCTGTAGAAAATACAATACCAAAAGAGATATTATACAAACTACTCAGAATAATCTGAAGATGCCAACGAAACAGGTTATTTTACTAGGTGCCCGTTTTTTTTTTGCAAAAGAGTGTATTGTGTACAGCAATTCTGATTGATTTGGGCAATAAATAAATATAACATTTAAATAAAACAATAGATAGAAGGAAATAGCATTTATTGAAGCAACACAAAGCGGGATACAATTTAAGCGCCACAAGATATTTTAACATTTCAATAGGATTATACGGATTAACTAGAGAAATCAATACACGTTAAGTGAGAATACGGTACACTACACATGTGGGTTTACACTATTAGGAGTTCTATGGGTTTCACAAATAATTTTTCATAACTGGCGCCATAAGTCAACAGGCCATGCACCCGTTGTAGCTGAGGCAATAGGGCGCGAATGGCCTTTCTCAAGGTAGCTCTTCGAAAATGCTCTGAAGGAAGGCGTCCGGCTCGCGGATCTCGTCGAAGCCTGCGGCGTCGCAGAATTCGGCGAACGAAGTGCACGGGAGCAGTTCTTCGAACAGAGTGACGACGATACGCTCGGCGGCTTTCGCATTCGCTTCGTCGTTGTAGCGAATGTACCCGGCCAGCTTGATCGGCCATTGCTCTACGGTTATTTGTGCCGTCTGCGTTGCGACTACGTTCTGTTGAAAGAGACATTTTTTACATTATAGTTTTTTTTGTTGAAAACTTAAAAAATAAAACTAAAAGTCCAATAATAATGGAACACCGATATCGAAATATTTGGAATAAACAAAATCTGGTCACGTCAGGTTTCCAAACAGATGCTTCAATAAGTCCAGGCGGAAAGACGAAATAACCCCTGCCCTTTACCAATCAACCTCTGTCCATTACGTATACGAAATTATTCGCCCATCACAAATAACTACCCCCTAACAAATACAGGAACTAACCTTGAACATGACGGAGTACAGCTGGTCTATAAGGGCCACAAACACCGCATAGGGCTTGTAGTCGGACCAGGGGCGCGGCGCGCGGTGCTCGTCGGGCAGCGCGCGGATGGCGGGCCCCGCGGGCGCCACTGCGCGTACGTGCGCGATTATGAGCATACGTTCCAACGCGTCCTTGCGAACAGTACGCCATCTGTGAATCACAAAAACTTAAATTAGCAATTTAATTCCTCTGCACAGCCTTTTAATTTTTATATCTTTAAGTTTAAAGTGACGTAATAATTAAATATAACCTTCATTATGTTACAAATCCAACAAGTGACAATCCAAAAGTGTACAATGTTATCCATTTTAAATAAATGATTGACTTTACATTACTATAATGAAACAAAACCCAACCAGTCACAACAAACGCTGGATGAAGGACGAATGAGTGAAACAAGTGTGCACTCGCGTCAAGTATCAAAGTTACATCACAATATTATAGGCCGTTTGGTTCCTGAGCTTCGATATATTACTGTAGGACACACACGTCATAAGTTATGATACGATATAACATAAAGAACACTGACTTGGCCGGCGGATAGAGCAGCAGCATCAGCGTGAGGAAGTACAGCGGTCCCTCGGCGTCGTGCGCAGACTCCAGCACCCGCGGCGGCGCCCACGCAAGGCTGGCTTCTAGCGCGGTCACTTCACGGGCCGCCACGCGCGTCCTGCGTACAATTATAACATGGATGTACAGGTTCGCGACAAATAGCAATTAGGGTATGAGGCGGGGGGACGCCCCGCACACCCGCACGGCACCCGCGCTCGCCCACATCGGGTTAGCGCGGGGACTGTGCGGGTGTGCGGGGCATCCCTCCCCGATTTCCATCTCGATGTTGCGTACTTTTGGAAAAGCACTTTTTCAACTATGCATAATATTTTTTTACAAAATGCATTCTGTGTTTTTTATTGATTCCTAGTTATGTTAGTTACTTTACGGAATGTCGACTACATAGGGTTGTTGAAAAACTTCATCAGGAATCGCGCTTCGTTGGTAAATAAGTTAAAAGTAAAAAAAAGGGGGGCTTATTAATGTGCTGCCTACCCTGTCATATGTCATTAGGGAGTTTTGTCTACGTTAGCCTTATGTCATAATAGTAAATCGCAAAGTCAGACGCTCGCGAAGGAGGTCCTGAATGAAATGAGTCGTTAAGTGAAGCTGAATGAAGGGGCCCAGTGCACTGCTGTTACAACTTACGTGTTGATAACGTATAAGGCCATGTGCGCGAGCGCGGGGACCAGCTGCATGTTGGAGAGCGGGCCGCCGCCGCCGGTGTCGTCGTGGAAGGTGCGCTCGCGCGCGAACCGCAGCAGCAGCAGCTTCAGGTCGTGCACCGTGCACGAGTGGCCGATGTCGCGGTGCCCGGTGCACTCCTGAATAAATGAAACCTTATGTCAATTCATTTAAAGTGGATTTCCTGCCACACCGCAGTCAATGCTTTAAGCGTTGTGATCAGTGCAAACTTCTTCTTTTCTACAAATTGTGTGGAAGATTAAACCAATTCTAGCTGACAATCGACTTTGACTTAACTCTAATTTGAATTGGATATGGACGACATTACTATGGACGAAAAACACTGCTTTAATGGGATAGGCATGGTGGTTTCCTACCTGCAAATAAGTAGTATGGCGTGCGAGGCATGATGCGAACGCGGATTCCGGTACGTGCGGGCCCCACAACGGTAGCAGCCCATTGCACCGCGTCGATGCGTTTTGGAGAGCTGCACTCTCCCATTCGTCTCTGCAAATCAATTTTCAATAGGTAAAAATGCAGAAGAAAACAGAAAAGTTAAGGTCTGTTAAGGTGGATGCAACGGGCCTGCCCGCGAAATTCAAATTTAATTTGGTTTTTCACAATTTGTAAACTAATACCACAACGTAAGCTTATGGCATTTTAATTGCACCAATGGCAGTATCATCCTCACAGGTTTATATAAAAATCTTTACTTCCAAGGGCCCAGTTTAAGAAATTAGCTCTAGTGTCGACTAATTTGTGAGACTTAGTCGATACTAGAGCTAATTTCTTAATAAACTCTTCCCCGCGCTCCCACGCTGTCACGTCTGTAATCACGTGAAAGTATCTTGACCAAAAGCCCATATAGAAGTGAATGATGAAGACTCACCTCGCCCTGGCGAGCCTGACGGCGGCCATGTGGCACTCGACGTGCACGATGTTGTAGTGCGACACGGTGGTGTAGCCGAGCGTCTTGCGCGCGCGCACCTCGAACTCCTCCACCGGGCAGCGCTTCGTGAATGTGTAGATGCCGAGAACCTAACGTTACACACAATAACTTAATTTGACTTGCCTAACAAAAATTTAGCACATAAATTTACAATATAGCCTTCGATAACTTATTATTAGCAAATAATTATTATTAAAGTAAGACCACAGATAAAGAGAGACAGTAGTCCGATGCCTTTGATGGTTTCGTGGTGAATGCCACGACATCAAAGCTGTGCTATATGTCAACGATGCTATGTTGAAGGGTGGTCGACCCCGACACCATAGGCTACAAAGGGCAGTTCGGATCGCTCCTTCGTCCCGCACTTTCCGCACGATTGCTCTATCATACCATATCCTTACTCTGTGGTAAGACCGTGGTTTGTGAAAGTCAAACATCCATCAATTAAGAGAAGCAACGCTAGGTCAAGGAGGAAAAAGAATATTAGCAATGAAAGTTTACCTTCGTAGGCTGGTATTTGTACCCCTCGCGGCAGATGCAGCACACGGCGCCGGCCTCCTCCGCCAGGTCGGCGACCTGCTGCGTGAGCGAGCACTGCGCCGTCACCTGCCCGCGCTCGTTGCTGCGCATGCCCAGCGCGCCCAGTTGCCGCTCGCGCACCGCCATGGCTAAGCGTTTCTTTTCCTATGAACGAAGACAAAACTTGCAATGCCCGCTTCTAGTCTAAGTAAACTTAGCTGAGTTGCCTTAACAGCCTTAATAGTTTTTTTTTTTGAGTTTAAGTGATAATATTGTGAAACGTTGTTAATGATAATGAAAAGACATCCCGACTGAGTTTGTTGTGGGTTTATTCTCAGACCTAGTAGCTTTAGTTTTAAATTTACGCAATAAATTATCACCATTAGGTACGTTATTATCTTACAAATTCCACAATTGTCAATAAAAAAGTAAATGGTACCCAATTTCGTAGTCGATGCATAACCACAGTTCACGTCAGTTAGGGAACTTGTAACAAAACGTTGAGGCTTCGACGTCACTGGCCTGTGTCAAATGTTCCTACATTTGACGATAGATAGTCTATGAATAGCCTGTTTTTCTTTGATTTCACCTCATAGCCTAATATTTGACATTAAGTATATTCAAAATCAAACCGAGACTTTAGCTCACTCTGGGATAACGTGGTATGGTTCCGCCATAAGCAATAGCAGCACTGACCTGTCTGGTGAAGTCCCGCACTTGCTGCACTTTGGCGGCGCACTGCGGCTGAGACCTCAACGCTTCCAGCAAGTTCTCCGCCAGCGATCCGACGTGCTCGCCCGACGATACTTGCTCCAAACGATGCACGATCGGAATCACCTTCTCACAGACTAGCATCTGCAAAAAATCTCCGCTTTTAAGAATATTTCATTGACCGCCCCGTCGATCTGAAGGCTATTTAGCAGCGGATCAAGTTCATGATGTTTTTTTAACTAAAACGGCATGCGCTTGACTGAAATAACAGCAAAGTAGGTGATGGTAAAGCGCGCTTGCTTAGGTGTTTATTTACTCTTCTTTATGTCAAGCAATCCAGAATTGAGGACTTTGTAGTGTTGTCTTGGATAGTTGTCTTTAAACAATTATCTCTAAGTAGCTATATAGCTAGTTAGAGATTCGACAAGACAATAGCAAACCTTTAGCTATGGGAACATACATTTTATACTATTATTATAGAAGTTATAATGAATAAACGAATGACGATTGGATGAATACCTGAGTAGGCTCGTGGTCGGCAGCCAAACCAGTGAGGAAGCGAAGAATGTACTTGAGAGCAGGGCGGCTGATGAACTCCTTGAGCTCGTCCGAATCTGTACACACTAACGTCGGTTTGACGCACGGTGCGTGTTTCTGTCAAAGACAAAGAATTTCATAACTATGGACAATTAGGCAGAAATGTCGGCTTAAACTTGGTTTCCTACACATAATATGTTACAGTATTATCAATTTTACCAGTCGCATCGGGAAAATTCGTTTATGCAGAAAAGCGCAACCTAACAACGCTGACTAAAACCAAATGTTCACCAATGAAATACATACCTTATTGCTTGAATTTAAGATTTCAAATACAAGAACAGCACATACTTGTGCTCATAATTCAAACGCTGACTAAAACCAAATGTACACCAATGAAATACAGGCCTGCTTGACGTTAAGATTTTGAACATAAGAACAACAGAGACTCGTGCTATCGCACTCATAATTCACCCATACAAAACATGGCACGTAGGCAATAACCAATACCGGGCGGACTTATTCAAAAATAAGATTTCTGCGCAGGTACATCGGCGTAACATATAAAAGTAAGGTAGTACTGTACAAACAAAGGGTATTCAAGGTTCACTGTAAAAAAACTTACCACAATATATTCCAATGCGTCCCGAACCACTCCAAGTGAGATCAAATAGTCTTTCAGCGTGCCTCCAATAGAGTTCCTCTCGATGTTAGCACAAAGCACGCAGAACAGTTCCATACGGAACTCCTCCTCGGTCCACTGTTCCGAGTCCAGGCGGTCGAAGTCCAGCACCGGCTTGAAGTGGTCTACCAGCATCGCCATCTTGAGATCATTGCCGTATACTAAAGCGGCTAATACGCGGGTGAGATGTCCGAGGGCAACCGAGTTGTTTCGGATACCTGTTGAATGAGGACGTTTGTGTCGTTCAATGTAAAAGTGGTATAACTCCTGTATCACATTTTGTAAGTTATATAATTCATCTCCACTAACTCTCTTGCAACTCTAATAATGCATAACAAAATAATAGTAGAATAAACTGAATAAATAAGAGTCTTTCTAACCCAACCATAACCCAAACAACAAAAAGCGTGAGACAAGTTTTTTTGATTTTTTAATAATTGAGTTAAAGTTCTATGAGAACTAAACCCACGTCTAATGTCGCGGATAAAATTTATTGGCCCTCAACGGGGATAAACTTCTACTCTCTCCTGATGCCGTGCTTTGATAGGTCTACTATAATTTGTTTTGATCAATAGCTCGAACTTTGGACTCGATTTTAATATTGCTGGGAATTCAGTGGACCAAAAATTTAAAAGCGTAATTATACTGATTTATTCGTCACATCCTCAACTTGTGACCCGAACTCAGACTGAAAAACTCGTTATTACATAACTAATAATCATTACCATATTCGAGACTCCTATAACTTAAAAAAAAAATAGTATCATAAAAATGTAACAGGGTACATACCTGGGCATTCAGTACAATTGAGAAGCGCTTGCACATGTTCCGGTCCACCAAAGGTCAGTGAGAATTGAAGGAACGATTCCAGGCTTTCGCTCGAAGCTACAGAGAGGATCCTTTCCATTATCTGCAAAAACAATTTTGAAATTTTACTGCTTTTTAAATGACTTCCAAAAAAGGAAAATGTTCTCAGTTTGTTGCGTTTTCTTAGATGATTTTTGAATTTTAATCAAAATTGCGAATAATAAAAACGACTTCAAACTTTATCGACAGTATTATTATATTTTGTAAAAACTATATTCAACATAAAACACTTCTCTGGCCGTATTTTGACATCAGAACATAGATAATGAAATTGCAACAGACAATGCGCCGAATATTATGCAGTAACAGTTTGGATAACTCACCTCAAGCAATTGGTAAACGAGCGGTGCACGCTGCATTTCCTTCTCGTCTGCGGCGGCCAAGCTCAACGCGTGTAAGAGCACGGGCAGAGCACGCGCAGACGGTTGAGTCAGCACGCGTACGCAGCGACGAACGCGTGCGCAGAGCGATAGTAACCGTAACAACGTGCCCGCTAGCGCACGCGCGCATCCCACTCTGCCAATCGCTGCTAGGCGTTGCAACATTACTTCCAGGCCACCTGTACAAAATAATTTAACAGCTTAAAGTCGTATTTTTTTTAAAGAGCCTTCGTTTTATTCGATAAACCTCCCATGAGAGAATTATTTCAATAATATTATAATTAAAATAGTAGAATAATATTGTCTCCAGAAGATGTCACCTAAATACGAACGATGTAAACAACAACAACTGAAAACTAACTGTAATTTAGTGGTCTGTAGAACTACAAAAGTCAAATAACTCCTTCCCGTTACTTCATCCGCGAATGTTTTTTGAGATTCAGTTAGAACTTCTCCAAAATCCTTTCTGTAGTGTGTTTCTAGACCAAGCAGTTTGAGCTGTACCGTGTACGTTTATACCGTATACGCAATTTGTCAGTCAGTCAGTTTCTTTTTTATAGATATAATGCACACTTACCGCAATCAGCAAGCACATTAGCCATACGATAGACTTGCTCGTCGTCGACAGCCTCCGCATTGGTCTGGCTGAGCGTCTCCACGAACTCTTCGGTAGCGTCTCCCAACAGACCGCGCATGCGATACACCACACGCATTGCGTCCACGCCCTCTCCGGATGTGCACCAAACCTGAACAGTTTTAAAGTAATCCATGAGCTAAAGCCGAAGAGCACAATTATTATGTGACAATTCAGTCAGCTACTGGTATTCTGATGGCAACTAAATATTAGTCGCGGATATAGACGCGGATCATATGAAAGGTCTTTACCTGTACAATCTAAAACAGATTTTCATTTATTTTTACGGATAATAGTTTTTGATTTATCGTGCAAAATGTCGAAAAAAATACCCGAGTACGGGACCCTCAGTGTGCGAGTCCGACTCGCACTTGGCCGGTTTTTTTACTGAATCGACTATTACGAGATTATCATTACCCATATTATAAATGCGAAAGTGTGTTTGTTTGTTAGTTTATTGTTTTGTCATTCAATCACATTGTGATATTACAATTTTTATCGAGTATTTTAGTATCGATAAGGCCAGCTCATTCAGGCTCCGCCCATACGCCATTTTGATGATCCCGGAGGCTTCAAATCAAATTTGACGTTACAGATCCCCTTCATAATACGTCCATGGCCTAAACATGGTCACTCATGTTGTCTATTACCTAAGAGTCTAATATCTGATTAAATAAAAATCGTATTTACCAGTGAATAGTTTGGGTCTCATTTACTACATAATATTCACACACTATAAGAACAATACCTTCTTATAAACATCCTTGACGGGCAGATCGAGGGACATGATCTTGTTGCACACGAGCAGTTCCATGCCGTTATCGTCCTCGAGCAAGGCGACCAGCTCGCAGTCCGTGCAGATCTTGTTCTTCACGTCACGCATCAACGGGCCCATGCCCGGTTCCAGTGACGAGTACGGGTTGCCCAACATACGACCCTGGGAATTTATTAATATCAGTTGAGTCTGCCTATATGAGAATTCTTAGAAACTAATATGGTGCCATTGATTTGAATTTAGTGTCATAGTGGTTGAGTAATATGAATCCTACCAAAAATACGCCTAAAAACCTAATTGAACATTTATTTTTGGCGTTATCAGGAAAACTACATAATATTTCCATTAACATTAAAATATCCAAACAACTTTAACAGAGTTCATTACAGGAGCAACTCTTTCATAAAATATCATAACAAGATTCCATGTCAAATATGGTAACTCTCCAAAACTTATTTTTCACTCTTTCTTGTTCTATCAATAAATTCTATAGAGGATGACTTATTTTTGCATTTTTTTCCTTCCTTACCATTCCTTTGGGTGTGCTTTCGCTAAATAATAGATAAGGACAACCCAAACTGTTCGCGATGATTCTCTATTAATTTAATTCGAGAAAATACAACTTAGTACAATAAGCGCATCGACACAAAGGACTGTCTGTTTACGCCGAAAAGAACAATAGGCCAGCGTCGAAAACACTCCAGAAACGTAAACATCTATTGTCTGCGGGTTTTTATGACCCACTCGAGGTGTCCAGAAAAGTCGTAGAAAGAGATAGGTTTATGCGAAAGCAAAGGACAGACGGAGCCTCGGATTACTATATAAACGGACGTTTTCGGCGACGGACCAGTGTGTATGTGTGTGTATACTCTTAACAGTGAAAAGTGCTGAGAACTGAACAGTGGGCTCTTAAGTGAAATTAAGTGTAGTGAATTAGTAAAGTATTAAGTGTAATTAGAAATATTGTTGTGTGTTGAATAAACGTGATTTACCTTAATAAGTGTTTCACTGTAGTTGTCGCACGTACCTTGACGTACCTACCTACCCGCCAGTTATAAGGTTACTTAGTGCTCAGTGCGTAACAATTGGTCCTTCGAGCCGGATCGGGTTATCGTAGTAGGTAAACCAGGTGAGGATGCCGACAACAAGATCAGAATCACGCTCAAGGATTACGACGGAAACCATGGCGAGAGATGTGACTGTAAGTATACCAGTCGAGTCTACAGACACGTCCACTACCAGTCAATCTACGCTAAGGACGCCTCCGCCCTGTGTGAACGTCAGAGCAGTGGGGTCCCCGGTGCAACAGGTCGGGGACGTAATCAGGGGGAATACAGACCCTGCCCCCACAGAGGGGGGCATTCCGGTATTCACTTCTGGTACTATCGACGTTTCACCGAATGTTGAGCCTTCTGGATCATTCAGGATGAAAGACAAAATTAAGGGATCACGTCAACAAGCGCTAGACATACGAAGGACTTCTTTGAACCCTTATAAGTCTACGTGTGCGGATAACGCGCACTCGTTGCCTAGGAAAAAGAGGTCGGAAATTGAAATAGAGTTAGCGCAGAGGGAATTTGAAACCGCCAAAGCTCTTGAAAAGCTGGCTCGAGCGAAATTATTGGCATTGCAGGAACAAGAGGAAACCGAAGATGAAATTTACGAACAAGAACAACATGTCGAAGAATGGGTAATCCAGGCTTCAGAAGAATTTGAAAATAAAAGTCAGCACCAGGCGTCAAGGCAAGATGAAATATCGACGGTACAATTACTTGTACAGGAAATCAAGAAGTTAAACGAAAAAGATAGAGATATCATAGAGTTGCCTTCATTCAGTGGCGCAAGTGCAGAGTGGCTAAATTTCAAGAAAGCTTATTTTGAATCAGCTGAGAACTTTTCCCACGCAATGAACCGAGCGCGCCTTCGCAAGGCTCTACGAGGAACTGCCAAAGAGGCAGTGGAAAGCTTGATGAATAGCGTTGATGATCCGATGATCGTAATGCGGCACCTTGAAGATAGATTTGGTAGACCTGGATCTTTAGCACTAGCAGAGTTAGAAAAAATGAAACGAATAAATCCAGTGAAAAATGATCCAAGAGATATTTGCAGATTCGCCAGCCAGGTAAAGGCCTCTATTTCTGTCATCAAAACCTTGAAGAAACCACAGTATCTTCACTCACCAGAAACTTCCAATTGCATAAGGGAAAAAATGTCAGTGAACATGTTCGATAGATACGTTGCCTTTTATAGCCGATACAGAGATACAGAAATAGCTGACTTAGAAATAATTGATTTATTCCTTACCGAAGAAATACAGAATTATGGAGTTTTCGCTCCACCTGAAATTGATGATACCATAACGTTGCAATACGTAAATTCAAGAAAGACAGGAAAGACAGTTCACGCTATGTTAGTGCCAGAAGAGAGAAAACAAGAATCACCGTCGACGAGTCGAGAAATAGCCATTCGTACAGTTAAGGATGCATGTACCTTATGTGATGAGTATCATGGCCTATTAGAATGCAAGAAATTCAGAGAAGCAAGTGTAGATGAACGATGGGAAATTGCGAAGAAAGCTAAGATATGTTTCAAGTGCCTTCGTTACAGACACCAGAGACTGGACTGCAAGGCCCAACCCTGTAGAAGATGCAGGAGATACCACCATGTAGCTCTTCATTCTGAAAGACTCGCACCAGCTGCGGTCCAGCAGAAGAACGAGTCGTGCAACAATGTCGACTACGAAGATGAAACATATCACGATGAAGATGATTATTATTGTGATGATGAACCAGAAGAGAAAATTGTATCCATCAATACCACAGTGACTAAAGGAAAGGTGTATCTGAAGATGGTGCCAGTGAACCTATATGGCCCAAAAGGAAAAGTCCGAGTGTTAGCATTGTTAGATGAAGGATCTACAATTACACTGGTAGATTCCTCGATTGCAGAGAAGATTGGAGTTGAAGGAAAGAGAGAACCATTGACAATAGAAACGGTTGGTGGAAAAGAATTGAAGAAGAATAACTCCTTGAAGGTCAAATTGAAAATAAAAGGCGTCAACAGTAGAGAAATAATGACAATGGAAGCCAGGACAATGGACGATTTGAAGTTGTCAGAACAAGAAGTTGATACAGACGTAATAAACAATTGTCCTCATTTAGTAAAAATCAGAAAAGAACTCGTTTACACCAGTGAAAAGCCTAAGCTTCTTATAGGACAGGACAATTGGGGATTGATTGTGACAAGGAAACTATTAAAAGAAAAGGCCACCAAACCAGTGGCATCACTTACAAGACTAGGATGGGTTCTGCATGGATTTGATACAAGTGCTAACGCCGTAGTTAACTTCGTTAACCACTGCCGAACTAAGGAAGATGAAATAGAAGAAATCGTCAGAGAACACTTTAAACTGGAGTCTTTGGGAATACAACCTAATTTGCCGAGTAATGACAGTGACCGAAGAGCCTTAGAAGTTTTAGAGAGTACCACGAAGAAACTACCAAATGATCAATACGAAACAGGACTCTTATGGAAAAAAGAAGATGAAACTCTACCGAACAATTATCATCAAGCTCTTCGACGACTTATGAATATTGAAAAGAAACTAGACCGAGATGCTGCATTAAAAGAATCTTATACAACGCAAATAGAGAAGTTGTTGGAAAAGGGTTACGCAGAAAAGGCCCCAGAAAATACCTGTAGCGGGAGAACCTTTTATCTTCCTCATTTTGCAGTTGTTCATCCAATCAAGACGAAGCCAAGAATAGTGTTCGATGCAGCGGCAAAATTTGAAGGTAAAAGCCTCAATGATGCGCTACTAGCAGGACCGGATTTACTTGAATCTCTGTTTGGAGTTTTGTTACGATTCAGAGAGGGTCCAGTAGCAGTGGTGGCCGATATTCAAGAAATGTTTCTAAGGATAAAGATAAGAGAAGCGGATAGAGACAGCCTTAGATTCTTATGGCGTGGAGAAGATAGAAAGAAGAAACCTGAAGAATATCGGATGACTTCGGTAATCTTTGGAGCTGCATCATCTCCAGCGACCGCCATATACGTCATGAATAAAAACGCTAAGGAATACGGAAAATCTTTCCCTGAAGCAGTGAAAGCAATTGAAAAGAACCATTATATGGACGATTACCTGCAAAGTTTCAGGACCACTGAAGAAGCAAAGCAAACGGCAGCAAAAGTGAAAGAAATTCATGAAAAGGCAAGTTTTCACTTGAAAGGCTGGGCTAGCAACGATGCGAGAGTAATTGAGGAATTCAGAGAAAAGATACAGAACGATTCTTTAGAACTCACGAAACAAGAAAAAACTCTTGGTTTAAGATGGTTGGTAAAAGAAGATGCATTGGCTTTTAATGTTGGTTTACGAAATACCTCGGAAGAACTCATGAATGGGACGAAAATTCCCACCAAACGAGAAGTAATGAGCGCTGTCATGTCAACATTTGACCCTTTGGGATTTGCGACACCTGTATTGATTCAGGGGAAGAAATTAATTCAAGATATTTGGAGAACGAAAATTGACTGGGATGAAAAAATTCACGAAGATCAAGTGAAGTCATGGTTGAAGTATTTGGAAGAAGTATCCACTCTAACAGAATTAAAAATCGCAAGATGTATCTCGCCGTATTCGCAAGAAGGAGAATTACATACCTTTACAGACGCAAGCGAAGAAGCTTATGCCGCAGCCGTGTATTGGCGGACTATAGGATCTAATGGGAAGATACACGTTACCCTAATTGCAGGGAAAGCAAGGGTCGCACCGACGAAACCCATTTCAATTCCAAGGCTAGAATTGCAGGCTGCTTTAATAGGGACAAGGTTAGCAGGGACAATAGAACGCGAAATGGATCTACGTGTGCTAAAGAAAGCATATTGGACCGACTCAAGTACAGTGTTGCAATGGATTAAATCTGATCCTCGAAAATTTAAAACCTTCGTAGCTCAGCGGCTGGCTGAAATCGAAGAATCGACAAACGTTGGAGAATGGAGGTGGGTGCCTACTAAAGAGAATCCAGCCGACGATGCGACGAGAGGGACGCCAAATGACTTTGACCAAGCAGCAAGATGGTTCCAAGGCCCTTCTTTCTTGCGCAAAAACGAGGATGAATGGCCTGTGAGAAGATTTGAAAAAGCGAATGAAAATCTGGAAAAGAAAGAAAGAAGGCGACAAGACAAAGGAAGAATAATACCGTCAACGCCGCCAAGCAGAAGGAAGAGAAATGATAACCAAACAGAAAAGCCCAGAGGAAAAAGAACGAACAATAATATGGAAGAACGCGAATTACGGACCGGCAAACTACAGGAGGAATGCTAAGACGTCCGTCGAGTCATCGTGGTGGTTCCTACAGAATCATCGCTTTAAAAGTGAGAAGGTGCTTTGGCACCGCGGGGAGATTGTTCGCGATGATTCTCTATTA
Source organism: Maniola jurtina (assembly GCF_905333055.1). Classification (NCBI taxonomy): domain Eukaryota; kingdom Metazoa; phylum Arthropoda; class Insecta; order Lepidoptera; family Nymphalidae; genus Maniola; species Maniola jurtina. The sequence continues at coordinate 13,534,197 of NC_060032.1, forward strand.
ATTTAATTCGAGAAAATACAACTTAGTACAATAAGCGCATCGACACAAAGGACTGTCTGTTTACGCCGAAAAGAACAATAGGCCAGCGTCGAAAACACTCCAGAAACGTAAACATCTATTGTCTGCGGGTTTTTATGACCCACTCGAGGTGTCCAGAAAAGTCGTAGAAAGAGATAGGTTTATGCGAAAGCAAAGGACAGACGGAGCCTCGGATTACTATATAAACGGACGTTTTCGGCGACGGACCAGTGTGTATGTGTGTGTATACTCTTAACAGTGAAAAGTGCTGAGAACTGAACAGTGGGCTCTTAAGTGAAATTAAGTGTAGTGAATTAGTAAAGTATTAAGTGTAATTAGAAATATTGTTGTGTGTTGAATAAACGTGATTTACCTTAATAAGTGTTTCACTGTAGTTGTCGCACGTACCTTGACGTACCTACCTACCCGCCAGTTATAAGGTTACTTAGTGCTCAGTGCGTTACACAAACATACTTCCCCGCTCCCAATGGCCCCAACAAGCTTGCAAATATTTTAACCTATAGAATATTTCAGGTACCTGTAAGAAGTCTTCCTGCTGCGGATCTTTTTCGAGCGTGAGGAAGAACTCGCCAACGTCGTTTTCCTCGGGATAGATGATGGAACATAGCCGCTCAAAGATAAACACGGGCGTGCGGTAGTCGTGTAGTGGGTACTTCTGGACAGTTTCGATGCATACCGCCATGAATTCGGCAGTCTCGGTTTCCGTGCCTGAATTAATACGACAAATTATAAGACCACGATTATTTTGTCCCAGAAGAAATATGATTTTATGGGGCTGTATCAATGTGACACATTTACCAACATTTCTTTATAACGTTCTTTCTAAAGGTAGACTTTCGAATCGAGCGTTTGTGGCATTACAGACGCGGCGCCACTGACGCCTTAGACGCTTGATTCGCTTAACCTGTTTGGGTTAAAATAAAAATGTTCATGTTAAAGTAAAATCTGACAGTCCTGTGCCAGATTAAAACTTTATAGAATAAGCTAAACATAATTACATTATTTAGAACACACATAGGTCGCCCATTACGTCTTCAGCACACTGATGCATTCGCATTTGGTCACCCTCTAGGGCATCCGACCCACACAAACTAACAAACTACCTTTATTGGTGGATGACCTGCAAGCCATCAGAAAAGCAGATTGGCGTGAAGTTGCGCGAGACAGGCACGAGTAGTAGCTTCTAATATTGGAGTCCTTTCTCTTTCCTGTATCTTTGGATCACTGACCCAACGAAGCAAGCCTTACCAGTAGTCATTTCCTCAAGTAACTCTAGCAGCTTCTCCTGCGTGTCGTCAGTGAGGCGTGTGCGTTGCACGACGAGTCTCCTCAGCGATAAGTATCCCCCCAGTACGGCACCTACAAGTCGTCCCTTGTACGCGCGACGTGCACCCGGCACGTCTTCAAGGAACATCGCCAGTAGCTCTGTGAGACGCTTCATAGCGTAGCCTGAGAATACGATAAAATCCTAATGAAGTACCCAATACCACTTGATATCTACAATATGAATTGACTATCAACAGTTTCTGAATCCACATGGCTTAAGGTGTGCAACAAGTATAGGTATGTTATAGATTTTATTTAAAACTACCCTCGCTTTTCTAAGTTTTGTTACACCGAATACAATTTCTTCGTGGTAATATTATTTGGACGTAATTTAGACAACATTTATATTTTACCTTGAGCCAAGTCCGACGTAAGCGTGGTTTCCTCGAGATGGTGTAGTTGATCGATTTCCTTGGTCATCAGATCGGCTATTTGCTGGAGAACTCCACGCAACGCTAGGAATTGTTTCCATGGTGCTTTTGACGCTAGCCCTGCGAACAAAACAATATGGAATACATGTAAAGAAATTCATCTAAGTATATGGAGACATTTTTACATTGTCTTACGCAGCCTGCGTAATTTGTGGTACTGGGATCTTCCTTTATTTGCAAATATTCTCGATGTCACTTGCAGTGCTGTCAACGTGTAAAACGCGCTTTGACTGCACGTGTAAATGCCGTCATACGTGCAAAGTCACTAAAGATTTGCGACATAATATTGATAGGTTTAGAAAACTTCTAATTGAGCAAATTTTGACATCAAATGAAAAGAAGTATAAAATACGTACGTTCGTATAATTCGAGGAACTGTTCGCTTGCTTCTCCCGCGGCTCCAACTTCTGGTAAGAAGCTCGTCAATAGTATCAGGACCTGCAGAAATGTAATATGTAAAATTTTCTTAACGCTTATTGGAATGTACATAAAGCTTGACTTCCTTTAAAAAGAACATACCGCCTTAGTTCTCTCGTAGGAGTCACACAGAGACTTGACCATCTGGCAAGCAGTGTGGCGCGCGATACGCGAGCTTGGATCGAACATAACGGGTCGAAGCCATCCGCCTTCGTCCAACGCTAGAAGACGCATGCCGTTTGAGAGAAGCATCTGCAAAAAATCAACGGTATAGTATTGATATCTTTTAGTGCTTTCCAAGTTACATTACTATATTTCAGAGTTCAATTCTATAGATTTAGTTGTAAAACCTGACCAGAAATATAAAAAACTTGCTCTGGGGGCATCGCTGGTATATGGTCATGGTCATTAATCATTATGTGTAAGATCCTTTCATAAAGAAAGGATTAAAATAATCACAAATTAGTTCCACGGGTTTTCCGCAATATGGCGAGGTGTTTTTAGGCTTCCCTACCTCAAAAGGAAAAACGGAACTCTTATAGGATCACTTCATTGTCTGTCTGTCTGTTCTTAGTTGCTAGAAGTCTCCTGAGACTCACCTTTTCCTTCCATTTCCCGAGGTATTTATGTGCGAGATGTAAGTCGCGTGGTGGCAGAGTGGTATCGGCTGGTGGTATCTCACTCTTGGAGACGAGCTTCCTCCACTGCTTGTGTGGCACCTTGCCCGCGAGCCAGGCCGACAAGTCCACCACCATGTTACCCGTGGTTGACTGCAGGACTGTTGGTGCGGGTGGGGTCGGCGGTGGAGTTTCCTGCTATAGGATTTAAAAAAAAATTGTCTGTATTTAATGTGTGTCAGTAAAAAACGAAGCGAGCTAACAATTCCACCTCACTCACACATTATACACAGGAATAGTGTGCAAGTGAGAGGATATGAAGGCTGACATTTTCGATTTGCCTTTATTGGCACGAGTAAACTCGCGGTTGAAGTAAAATTAAACACATACGGGAATCCATTTTGAGTTGACAATGTATGAACTTGTTGTGTAAACATCGCGACCGTATCTATGTAGTCTGTGCGTCGCCCGCATCCGTGTCACGCACAAGCGTACTAATTTGGCTTCACTTTTTCAAATATGAATGTTTACCTACCTATTGTAATATGATTTTTTGCACATTTATAAGCCTACCTTAGCATCCTTGGGCTGTTCTTCAGCAGCGGGATAGGGCACGGGGTCGGGCGCGGGCGCCTCGGGCTCGTCGGCAGCATCGGGCGCCATCAGCTCCTGCATATAGCGCAGGCACGGCAGCGCCACTTGTTGCAGCGCGAACTGATGCGCTAAACATACCATACCAATTAGGAGCTTGATAGAGCAAGCGATGCTGTGAAGACAAAGTGTAAATATCCCCTTTTCAGAGTGCCATATCGTCACCATCCGTCCGCACACTGTCCGTATACGGTATAGCCATTTTATAATACAGAATCATAATGGTCCTCCTACATGACAGGTATAAGTTGTATAACATTTTGTATTCACAGCATCCCATCCGCCTGGGACAAAGTTTTTCAAATTACGTTTATGGGAGATACTTATTACTGATATCAAAGGAAAAATCTACAAAGCCAAGACCTGTCACATTGTATCGTACAGAATGTTAGGTGGTAAAAGGGACGGATGAAAGACGAGTAAGAAAATGAATATATAAGGAGAAGTGATGAGTGAAGTATGAAGAAGAAGAAATGAGGCTGGCATGGTATGGGCATGTAATGTGGAGGGAAGAAAGTGATGAAAGTGATATCACTAGAACAATGTTAAATATATACGTGAAAAGAAAAGAGGGAACGACCAAAGGAAAAGACGGATGCGCGAAATGAGTTGTATAATACGTTGATGAGTGATAGAAGTGAGTGGAAGAAGACATGTTGTGCCGACCCCACGTAGCGTGGGTTAAGGTCAGGAAGACGAAGACTTATTACTGATACTTACAATTCGGTGAAGAAGTATTGATGCCAGGAATGCCGGCTAAAGCTTCCGGTTTAAGAATGGCTAGAGCTGCGGGCGGTATGCCCACCACTTCCGTCAGTTGAGGGCAGCACCTACACAAAAGTACAATTATTTTCATACCAATCCATACCTTAACGTTTAAAATTCCTTTTCTGTTAGTTTTTTCTGATTTTGACGAAATTTAAAACAAATATAGCTTAGCATTCCGAAGATGGGCATTATTTTGGCTACTTTTAATCCTAGAAAATCAAAAACTATTCGCTGGAATTTTAAAAAACCTAAATCCACGAGGTCGAAGTCTCGGTCAACGTCTAGTAGCAAGTAAGGGCAAACGGTCAACAAGACGCTAAGGGCGTATAAAATTAATATAAAATATACTAACCACACCCACAACTTCACAGTACAACGTAGACGAACTTCCCAACACTCGATAGAATCTTGAACTTTAACGAGCGAACCTAGCAGCAGTACTAAAGGTCGTACCTGAAATAGCAATAGCTTATTTAGATGTCGATACTCAATTACTGTTGGTTTCAGATTAAAAAATAACTACAGACAATAGTGAAAGAGACAGACAGATCGCGCGGGAGACAGGTTGATTGACCGTTAAGATTGATGACGTTGACTGACGAAGTTTGGATCATCGTGGCATTTTTTAAAGAATATTAGCCATGTTAAATGACTAATATTTCCTTTTCCTCTCCAACTAAGCGTCAGGCTTGTGCTAGGAGTAGGTACGACAATAGTGTAATGGGCGGGGTTTGAACCGTCGACCTTTCGGTTTTCAGACCACTCCTTTACCGGTTCAGCTATTGAGGCTTTGGGCAGATAACAGGCAACAAAGGTGCATAAAATCCTTCGTCAAAGTATAAAGCGTCTATTTTTTATATTTTCTTCAGCATAGTATTAAAAAATAGGTCATGCAGACATTGCCAGACACTTTGTATTGTGGTAACCACCTTGCCAGATACCCTTAAATTTTATGTGTTTACTTATAATTAATGTATAAAATATTAATGTAATAATCACTCACAGAATTATTATGGTCCTGCGACGCCGCATGGCCCATAAGCGATAGAGTAATCCTCTGTGACAGCAGGTTGCATAAATGTTCCGTCTCGGGCAGGTTGTCACGAGTCACCAAACAGATTAGAGAGCGGACTTCTTCTTGACACTAGAAGAAACAGTACAAATTACAACTCAAAATAAAGAAATAGCAAAAATAGAATATTCAAAACAATATCGTTAATTGATAATATGTTTGTTTTTGTCCTCATAATTGGACACATTAGCGAGTTTTGTAAACATTGATCGCCGTGGTCGAAATACGGCCATGGCACCACGGTACTTGGTGTGTACCCAACATTCTTCGTATGCCTCTTTCGTATGTTGATGATATTGTGTCAGAAACCTTTTCGCTTGTTCCAACAACAACAGTATAAAGTTTCAACTCTGATAAGCGATACGCAAACGCATAGTTAACAATTAAACAAACATCATTTCAATGAAAGTATTTATTGCATACCTGTGGGGTGCCGCGATGTAAGTTATGGTGTACAAGTTCGTGCACGAGGCCGAAGCGACACAGGCGCGCGCGGTGCTCACGCTGCGACGCCAGCGCGCGCAGCAACGTAAGGCATTGCTCCGCGCACGCCAGCGAGCAACCATAGCACGCCCCGCCACTCTCTACACAAAACATAAGAGCATTACATTACCAGCTTTAAAACCCATTCACTCTCTATACAAAATACATAAGATTCATCATATTATTATTATTGTACCAACTTTTAAACCCATTATTTATTTACAAGCTTATGCCCGCGACTTCGTTCGCGTGGACTACACAAAATTTCGAAAATCCTTTCTTAGCGGATGTCTACATCATAATACGTATTGGCATGCTACAGTAGGCATTCAGTAGTTTGAGCTGTGCGTTGATAAATAATTCAGTCAGTCACCTTTTCGTTTTATATATTTAGATTTCATTAAAGGCTTAAAGTAAAGTGGACATAAATAAACACAACACTTTTGTAGTCCAAATCACGAGATTAAAAACTGAGTAATGCAAAGTAGTCTCGGATTTTACCTTTAGTAACGTCGCCATCATAGTTCTGCAACAGTCCAGCATACACAGGTAAAGTATCTCCTTTGAGTTGTTCGCTCTGTGACCTGTCGTAGGCCACTAATTCTTTCCTGCAGAAAATATTGGCATTTTAAAATCTAATATGTCAAAAGTCTAGCGGATAAATGTATGTAGATAAATTACCATCGAAATAATGAAATAGTTTAGAAACGTATTGTAGTTTCTTCATGATAACTTAATAGGCAGACGCCGTGCATGTAGAAATATTACCAAAGATCATAGGTCACTGGTAGAAATCTCTTATAGAAATAAGTGCTTCCCTATTTTTTGCCCACTTTCTTATCTATTGCTTTTTCGTGGTTTTTGGTATGAATGCGAAAACCAATAATTAGGAAACAAAAAACCAAGACACGAAACGCATTAATGAGTCTCTTTAAAATGAAAATATGTTGTTTAAAATAATTTAAAAGGATATAAAAAAAATTAAGATTAAAAAGGCTCTAACTGCATTAAGACTCAAGATTTCGTGGCCTTAAAGCAGAGTTGAACCAGAAATCGTTTGTCATATTTACCTGCAAGCCAAAACCTTCTGTATGATCTTGGACAAGTCCTCGAAGTGGCCTTTGCTTTCCACGCAGTACTTATGGGCGAGCGTTTGTATGACGCGGTTGATCTGCGCGCCGCCGAACGCTCCGCCCGCTCCGTTGCTGTTCTCGTCAGGACGGCCTTCCACACGGTGTTCACTAATCTTGTGCACTAACGACTGTGAAAGGATTGACAATCAAAATAAGATAGATAACTCAACTCAATACAATTTATTCAAAGTCGGTCAAAATTGTTAGATTTGTAAGATGATATAGTTGTGATAAATAACTAATTATGTACACTTAAAACTAAAGCTACGATGGTTCCAAACGCGCCCAGGTTTGAGAAGAGCCCACAACAAACTCAGCTGGGTATTCTTTTTACTATCACTACTTCTAGATAGAAAGAATCAGAATAACTATCATAGTTCAGCAGGTTGCGAAGCTGTAGTGGCTATGGGCAGAGCACACAGTTCGAAAAACCGATAGACGTTAGGGTTAAAGGTGCTACAATGGCGACCTCGCACCGGAAAGTGCAGCATTGGAAGATCCCCACTAGGTGGATGCCACGGACATCAAACCAGTCGCGGGGAGCTGCTGTATTCAAGCGGCGCAAGTGGCGGCGGTGTGGAAATCCCTACAAGAGACCTATAATTTCATAGTTTATTAAATTAAATACAATAAGAACGAGTTTTCTACCCTCTACACTAGGAAAGACCTGTATTGCAGAAGGTAGTTCCTCAGGAATACAAAGTTTTGTCCAGCTATGGACGTCTATCGGTTGATAATGATGATGATAGTTAGTAGAGCATATACATACCTCCAACACAGGCTTATTAGCAATAAGTTGCCTGTAGACGCGATCAGCCTTATCGAGCAGCGCACCGATAGTTTGCACCATCTTCTTGCGCTCTTCATCGTTCTCGATGGTGTCGACGGCGCAGCACGGCCGAGCCGTTAACGTGTAGTCGAACTTGGCGTACTTGCAGAAACCACACGCGTGACATAGGAAGGGATCTTTTTCATCGTAGTTTATAGCCCTAAGAAAAAGAAACTTATCGTTAATGCAATCGCAATATTCTGTGATAGAGCTGGATTTTTTTTAAAATCTTTATTGCACATAAAAATTGTCATTTTTGTTTTTTCTTCTGTGTATATTTTAAAAATGAGGCGAATATACCTAAAAGTATAAAAAGTAGCAATAAAAATTCCTTGAACTTTAGTTCTGAACATGCTATTTATTCTTTGTGTCAAAAGAAAATTTGATAAGTCTGATATTTGCACGCCGTAATCGTCCCAATCAGAAGGCATTTGTACCGAGATAAACATACTATAACAGCACGAGTCTATACAATGCACAAAATACAGCAGATCTTACCGACACTTGTGACACTGGAACACGTTTTCACCACAGTTGGCGCAAACACCGGGATTCGCCGGTACCGATTGAGAGCAACGCGGGCACTGCAGAGATTCTCCTAAGAACGAAGAAGAGTAATACAACATTATAATTAATACAATAAATGATGTAACCACAAATTCGAGGTTTTCAGATTTATTCCTGTACTTCTGCTATAAGACCTACCTACCTGGCAAATTTCATGATTCTAGGTCAATGGGAAGTACCCTATAGGTTTCTTGACAGACATGACGGACGGACAGACAGACAACAAAGTGAGCCTATAAGGTTTCCGTTTTTCCTTTTGAGGTACGGAACCCTAAAAAATTATGCAAATATTCGTTTTTCGAATAGACATGATGAAAATACTTTTTTAAGACGATGAAGTTCTAAGTATACCACGGCAAAGATTTTTTCAAGCATACCTACTCTGATATAATATATGTGACTTATGAGGCCTTTGCCCAACATTGGGACAGTTCGGGCTAACAATAATAATAAGCCACTATACATTTATGTTTATAACGTCATTCACGATGAACTTTTTACTACCTGTAGCTTGTTGATTTTCATAGAAGTCGGCATACTCCATCATGAGGTTACAGGCGACGATCGGCAGCGGGAAGTCAACGCGTACTTCAGACTGTCCCGACTGTAGTTGGACGCGCTTAGCTTTGTGCCACATGCCTGTTAATCATATTCTCCTTTAATAACTCAATAAGAAATCAATGGTTATTTTTTTTAGGTGTAGGTTTCGGGGGTCTGGGATTCGCTCCAGGGCACACACCTCTAACTGCTCGGAGTTATATACATTTAAAATTATTATCTTATCTTAAGCAATTAAATATCCTGTTTTCACGGTGAAGGAGAACATCGTGAGGATGCCTGAGAGTTCTCAAAATGTTTTCGCAGCTGTGTGTAGCCTACCAATCCGCACTTGGCCAGCGTGCAACCTGGCGGACTGCGGCCAAATCTTTATCATTTTGAGGAGAGACTGGTGCATTATGCTTCAAGTAGAAATTTACCTGGTATGTTCTTAAGCGATTGCACGGCTTGCGCGGTTCTATTATTATTGTATTGAAACGTTTCTTTATGCATTTATACGCTACTGGCCAACTTGGAAATTATGCTTACATGTCAACAGTATCTATTCAATTAGATAGAAACTTACCCGGTTTGTTCTTAAGCTCTTGAACAGCTTGCACGGTTCTGTTGTTGTAGTAGAAGTTGATGGTGCGCACCATCTTGCTCCGCTTAATGTCCCCGATGCGCAGACTGATGCGACTGATCATGTGGCTGTTCACCAGCTTCACGATCTGAGTGGTCGTCGTGAACTTCGAGTCGATCTGCGGCAGTTATATGCGATTAGCTCTTATTTGATCGAGCCAAGGACTTGAGTGGCTACGGTTTTGAAGACTAGGTACAAGGAAATACTTCAAACTACTCCAATACAATATACTCAACATAAATATGGCCCTAACTTTGGTATTGTGGGATGTGGGAAAAATAATCTCGGGGTCGCCAATAAGCCAGGTGCAAATCAATTTTCGTAAAAGGATTTGTACTTGCGCAGTAGGCGATTTATCGATTTAGTCGGTGATACAAAGTGTAGGGCCAAGAGCGCAACATCTATACGAGCGCGTTCGCTTGACCTTTTCTTTCATACACATTACATATACAGTAGCAGGCAGGAAATATTTTACGACGAACTTTAGAAAGGTAGGTAAAGGCTTCGTACAGCGTTGTCTCTGTCCCTCATACTATTATCTAGTCTGAGTATTGTCAAAATAGAACCTACTGAGGACACTCCTATGGTTTGTTTACAATACCACAGCTAAGCGATGACAAACCTTGATAGTTGGCAGCTTGATAGTCGCCATGGGCACCTCGGGGTTGTTGCACACGAGGCACGGGTCGGACTCCAGGTAGTAGCCGTCCAGCTCCACGTACGCGCCCAGGGCGGCGTACAGGGCGGCGTTGCCGTGCGACGACAGCAGCTGGTTCTGATTGCGTAGGAGTTCTACCGCGCTGCCGATGTAGTTCTATACAAACAAGATAAAGTTGAAAACTAAAACCCGACTACGATCGTCTTAATAAACGCTGAAATATTATAGTAAAATTGTTTTTCTGTCGCTTGGTATATTTTAATGTTGTTGTACAATTATATTCATGAACAAAGAATTTTTTACTCTTTCATTTGACATTCCACTTGATACTATGCCTATGTCACCCGGACCTTTACACAGAATCAATTGACACCTCATTCGTCAAAATCAGCGTTTACTAAAAAATAGAAATACTCCCCGTAATACTCCATTTTACTTACCTCTGTATCGATGTTAGGCGTCTTAAGGGTGAAGTATCCTAGCAGGTCTACAAACTGAGCAGCCTTGCGTCCATACTGCGGCAATGTGGGCCACAGTCCCCACAAAAGCGATACCAGGGAAGCTTGCTCAGCTTGCGAACAGTTGCTAAAAACGAATATGAACGTTAATTATCAAGTATAGATACAATTTTAAGTTATTTTTAAGTAAGATAGTTAAAAATTGAGCTTAGATGCCTAGAATCTCTTGGGTACAAAGTGTCAAGAATACAACTGTACTACAAAGTGTTTACTCACTACCGAAATATTAAAAAGAAATCCTTACAAATGTACTCACTTGTAGATAGCGAGAAGTAAAGCGTGCGCTTGCCAACGAACTGCTGTCGAATTGGTTTCAAGCAAGAACGCTTTTACGAACAAATTCAGTTCTTCCTGGGAGACCTGACAATAAACAAAATAAATTAATACAACATACTTTGGCCTATAATAATTAATTTTCGTTTAGTTATATAATTTACCTGTTTAAGTATTTGCTGTACAAGTTGCGGCACTCTCTGTTCTTGGAACTTGGAGCCGTCTGATACGAAGGCGTCGCTTTCAGCGCTACGCTCACGCTCCGGCCACTCCGAAGAAGTCTATGGGAATAACGAATATTTTAGGAACATAAATTATGCATTTTCAACAAAAACTAATTTCCTTAATAGCAAGCATGGAATAAAAAAGGTTTTTGATTCATAGTCCAAACTTTTTCCAACAAGTTTGAACTTTTGCCCTTTCAAGCATTGTGTGTAACTTTAAACACCGATTTCTTACTCTCTGGCATTATTAAGCACCCAGAATTCTCGCTCATATCCGAAGAATCAGATAAATCAGTGTTGAAATCAACTTCAAACTGTGGGAATAATCTAATTGACTAGCTATTATCACTTGCCTTATCCTGTACAGCTGGTCGTTGCGCCGCGGGCGCTGCGGGGGCGGCAGACGCTGGCGCGGGCGCAGGAGGGGTGGGCGAGGGGGCGCACAGCGCAGCTTGCAGCAGCTGCAGCACGGTGGGCGCCACGTGCGGGTGCAATCGGCGGGCAGACTTCACCAGCCAGCCGAGGGTTTCGCGCCGCTCCGAGCAGCATGTGTGCTGCCAGTTGCCTGTACGCGCCGATACGATTTCCGCACACGCCTATGATTGTCATAGAAAATAATTGTTAAAATCACATTTCACATCACACTAATATTATAAAGTATTTATTCTATATCAAGAGCTCCGCAAATATAATATTACTTGCCTTCAAATGGTCCATAAGGCGCACAAGCTTGTCGTAAGCGGGATCCGTGCCGAGCAACGCGCGTGCGGCGTTCAGATGCGTGTCCAACGCATGCACGTCCCGCAGCTGGCGGTAACGTTCGCGCGTGCCGCACAACAGCAATAGCAGCTTGCGCACTTGTTTCCTACGAGTCAAAACAATACTTATGAAAAAAACCAGCCAAGTGCGAATCAGACTGGCGCACCGAGGGCTCCGTACGCGGGTATTTTTTCGACACTTGTACGATAAATCAAAAACTATTACGCATAAAAATAAATGAAAATCTGTTTTAGAAAGTACAGGTGAAGCCTCTAGTGTAATACATTCGGGTATAGCGGTACCTGAGCGGCGTCTGCTGGTTCATCATATACTCGCAGAGCAGGGTCCGCCAGCGCGCGTCGAAGTGTTTGGGGTCGCAGTGCTTGTGGATCTGGCAGGGCAGGCGGAGCGCCATCTCCATCACCAGTTGAGGGTAGTTGTCGAACACGTCCAGAGCATGACCTGTCACAGCAGATAAATAAAGTGTCATTCGCCAAGTTAGACGGTAGATATTAGAGGGTTTCACAAACATTATTTGCCCATATCCTCGCATATCTTTAGAAATCAAATCCTCTGCATTTTCATATTCCACCCAACCGAGTTGTAAGACTTAGTATTTTTTAGGATTTTCGGCAGTCCGAATTCATTGCACGAACCCTTTACATGCTAAGTCTAATTCAATTTGTCATTTTAATTGTTACTAGTCATTTGCTAAGGAACATAATGATATAGAAGGAAGGAGTGTTTTATTCCGCCTCCATAGATAGGTAGAATCCACTACAAATAATACCTTACTACTATCAATATATTAATAATGTATTCGAAAGATATAACCAAAGAAGAATGAACTTACTTTTAACATATTCTTTAACAAAGAACGGTTGCATGTCTGGCAGAGGCTGAGGCGGCTGCGGTTTCAGTAGTTGCTGTGCTGTTGTAGTGGTGCCAGTGCCTTTAATAGAAACATGCCGTCAGACAATTACTAGTAATTGGTGAATAATAAACATTTCAGAAAGTATTGCCTATATAAGCCTTAAAATACTCTTATTATCGTTAAGTATAAAACAGGTTCGATTTTAGTGAATCAAAAGGTAATCGAACGAACGCGGCCTTGAAACTACCGCGTCCACGCTGGTCCGCGGAAACAGAACAAGAGAAATTAAAACAATTATTGGCTGGGCAGCTCGTATTGTTGCCTATGAGTGAACTAGACAGATTACGAGTGAGAGATAATATTGGGTGGGCTGCGCGTGTTCTTCTCATACACTCATATTATGAGCAAGAATATGTGTAACAGAGTACAGCTTCGCTTGTCAACGGTACCGCGACGCTCAAGGTATTCTTGTACTCACTGGCAGTCTTCTCCTTCCAGTAGGGCAGTAGGGCAGCCAGCACGTTGTAGCAGTGCTTGGGCGCGCCGGCGCGCACAAGCGCGGCCGCGGCCAGGCGCGACACGTGCGCGGCGCACGCGGCACCCGTCGCCTCGCCGCGCGCCACCGCGTTGCCCGAGCTGCCCGCGCCCGCGCCGCACGTCTTCCATCGGGCCATTAGTACACCTGTGGATAAAATAACAATTCTTATGCTGCGATTGCTGTGCGACTGCTGCAGGTTAACATGAAATTAAAGAATTTGCCGTTCACATTAGTGCAATGTTTCATGCAACGTAACACACTTTGCAATAAATTCCACATTATGCACTATAGACTAGTTTTTTTTTTACAAGAGACACTTACTGAGAAGGCGCATGATAACCAGCTGCAATTCCCTCCTATTAGTTCGCTCATAAACATCTAGTTCAGAGGCCAAATGTTCGAGCCTCATGATCGCTAACTGCAACTGTCGCTCCGCACTCTCGCCACTCGTGCCCTCCTCGGGCTGAATATCCAATTCTGCTACTAGCACTTCGAGGAGACGCTCGAGGACCGCGCGGTCGCCTTCAACATTCGAGTCCAAGTCACCGGCAAGCATTAGTACCACCTGGTAGATAAAAAATCATTTTTGAAACAATTGGCAGAAATTTTTGTAAAGTTTAAAAAAATAACGTTCTTATTAGCTGACATGCCGATGGTTAAAAATTAGTTCACCGTTTTACTAAAGATCTTGCGCACTGAACAACGTTTTCTATACCCCTTTGATACATGAAAATTCGCCAATTCAAATTACTATTAATTTTTTTTAACGATAAAACATGATCAATAGAATAAATTCTTGACTACTACTAAGTGTATATTTGGCACAATCAAAATCACCCAAAAGGCAGTATTGATATATAGCAAAGGTAAGACCTGTCTCCCCCGATAAAAGACGCCCTAAGCACGTTCCAAACAAACCTCCTATCAAATCATGACCAACACTGCACCCTACCTTGTAGAACAATACATATTTACAATTTCTGCACAGCGACCAAGCGAAACAAATAAAAAAATTCTCACCTGTACAAACGGTATAGCCCGTACACCAGGTAAAGTCCTGAGGGTCGGCAACGCGTCGAGAGCTGCCGACAGCAAGGTCAGCCGCAGCGCGTGCAGTTTGCGTGCCTCATTTTCTACTTCAACTGTGCGGGATGTCGATGCCACTGGCTGGGACGAACCTGATGGACCTGCTATTACAAAAACAGACGGTGACCTCTACTTGCCTTATGCACATCCAACTTCTAATAAGTAATATTACCCAAAACCAATGTTGGACCAAGTGTCCACTAGTAATTGCAGAAATTAGCTCTGGCAAGTCACTTGCACTGTAATAACACTCGCTTGCTGCAAGTTCAATTTCTGTAAGATTAGTTACTAAAATTTGCAGAAATTGGAAGGAGTCGGCTATGGCAAGTCACTTGCACTGTATTAACACTCGCTTGCTGCAAGTTCAATTTCTGTAAGATTTAGTTACTAAAATTTGCAGAAATTGGAAGGAGTCGGCTATGGCAAGTCACTTGCACTGTATTAACACTCGCTTGCTGCAAGTTCAATTTCTGTAAGATTTAGTTACTAAAATTTGCAGAAATTGGAAGGAGTCGGCTATGGCAAGTCACTTGCACTGTAATAACACTCGCTTGCTGCAAGTTCAATTTCTGTAAGATTAGTTACTAAAATTTGCAGAAATTGGAAGGAGTCGGCTATGGCAAGTCACTTGCACTGTATTAACACTCGCTTGCTGCAAGTTCAATTTCTGTAAGATTTAGTTACTAAAATTTGCAGAAATTGGAAGGAGTCGGCTATGGCAAGTCACTTGCACTGTATTAACACTCGCTTGCTGCAAGTTCAATTTCTGTAAGATTTAGTTACTAAAATTTGCAGAAATTGGAAGGAGTCGGCTATGGCAAGTCACTTGCACTGTATTAACACTCGCTTGCTGCAAGTTCAATTTCTGTAAGATTTAGTTACTAAAATTTGCAGAAATTGGAAGGAGTCGGCTATGGCAAGTCACTTGCACTGTATTAACACTCGCTTGCTGCAAGTTCAATTTCTGTAAGATTTAGTTACTAAAATTTGCAGAAATTGGAAGGAGTCAGCTATGGCAAGTCATTTGCACTGTATAAACACTCGCTTGCTGCAAATTCAATTTCTGTATGATTTAGTTACTAAAATTTGCAGAAATCGGAAGAAGTCAGCTATGGCAAGTCACTATATAAATACTTGCAAGTCAATTTGTGCAAGTTTAACTCATAGTTACTAAAACTTGTAGAAATTGTATATTGAGAAGACAATAAAAACTGACTTCTGCAGGATTTATTGCTGGTGAACATTTAGCTTTGTGTACTGCGAAATGATGGGACGATTCAACGCATTTTATTATTCAGACACCTCAACCGCACAAGACAAGGTATGATACAGGATGGCACATGCTACATTCAATACTCATAGTAAGGTTGTACACCCTTTATATTAGCCTATCTGACAGTTCATACAAAATAGACTGAAACAGATTATTATCAATTTAGGGATTGAAATTACGAGATATGAAAATTTTATGTTAATGGAAAACTAGAAGGAAGTGCACGACGTTTGAAGTGTTAGTGATTAGCATAGATGGAACCCAAACTCTCTAATGAACACATGGATGAATGGATTGATTGAAAACATTAACTAAATTCTCTTCATACTTTACATCAAATAAATATAATCTATTTTTTCTTAGCTTACTTAAAATTAAAAGGCAAGCACATTGCTTCGTAAAAACGCATAGCAGTGCGCTATTCAAGGCATTCTAGCTGATATCAACGAGCTCTATGTACTACGCACTAGATGGTTAATAATAATTGCGAATAAAACTCGTGTCCTTTTGTTGACTCGTAGGATGATGGAGAAATTAAACACTTTGGCGCTGCTGCAGTTATAATTTGAGATTAAACAGATATAAAATTTTTACTATAGCCGCAAACGTCCGCTTGTATGGCGGCTAAAGAGGGGTGTAACATCAGCAATCTATCCAAACCACAACGCTTTGGTTTATAAGTCTAAGACACCATCTCTAGAACGAGAAAATCTCGCCGGTCCACTAAATTCGATACAACTCTTGTATGCCAATCTCCATAGGGCGATACTATCGCTGACGATAGTTAGTCGGACTGGTTCTCTCCCTCGCCCGTGGAGATGGCGCCTAGGCGTCCTACAGCCTGCAAAAACTTTTGTTCGGAATGATACCATCTAGTGCGAAGTACATAGACTTATTAACTTGAGCTAACAAGAAACTGGATAGATATATCAAGCTGCCGGGTCTAACGCATCGCTTATGCGTTTTTGCTGAGCTGTTACCTGCGATTTGCTTACATTAAGTAAGCTAAGGGAAAATGGATCATAGAGAATACTAGCCTGCGACAGCAGATGTTACTTCCATGGCAGTGGTGCAGGAAGTGCCGGTTGGCGCTGACATCTCGCCTACAACACACACTATGCTCACTCACTCAAACAAGCGGAAGGCGACTCTTCGATCACTCGACACAAGAGTCGAGTGAGCAAATACTTTTTTACTAACCCAACAAATACGTCTTATAAAATAGTTTCCCAATAAAGTAACTGATAGAACCATAAACAACAGCTGACTTTGTTTACCATATTGTAAATCCGCCATTTTTGACTTCAAAAGGGATGACCATCGTCATCACCCCAAAAATACCCCCTATATCGATATTTCAACTGACTTTTTTGGAACTATGTAAACTTGCCTAACTTGTTACTTCAATTTCAACTACTTACAATTTTTATTTGCAATCCGTACTTAATTAATACTATAAATGCGAAAATGTGTCTGTCTGCCTGTCTGCTAGCTTTTCACGGCCCATCCGTTAAACCAGTTTTGACAAAATTTGGTGCAGAGGTAGCTTGAGCTACGTTTTATCCTGGAAAATCAAAGGGTTCCCACGGGTCGCGGGCATCATGAAGTATTTTACATTATTTTTCTTTTTTATTTCTTGTGTCGAAGTACAAAACATACGCTGAACGTGAACTTACCGTAAGCACTGCTTCGTCCAGAAACTCCTCCAATGCTTTCCGCGGCTGATCCGCCGCTGTCGGACGCGGCGGAGCCTCCCGCCTCGGCCGGCGACGTGCGTAGAGTGCTCCCGTCTGTTGCTGCAGTGCTGCCTTCGTCGTCAGATCTAAAGATACAATTGATTATGTAGGTAGTAGGGACTTCGAGACAAAAGACATATATAACGTGACAAACTTAAAAATATATATACAAGTGAAATCGTTGATTTAACCACTACAGCTGTTGTACACCGGTCTCTGGCATTTATCAATTTATTGTGAAAAGATTAGGCTAAGACTTTTGCAGAAAGTGCTCATCTAGCCACACGCCAGTTGGTAACCAAGGTAGCGTATGAACACGCATAATACGGGCGCATGGCGAAACGGAGGCCTCGAGTCTATGTGTGCGGGGACTTGCGCAAACTGAACGGGAGCGAGCGCGTGCGAGGTGCATCTGGCCAGCTCTTATAGAAATAGTCTAAACTCCACCATTGTCATATCTAGTCACGCACCAGTTGGTAGATGTAATTAATAGCTTCACTATGCGTAAGAGCACGCATAGAGCAGTAGACTTTTAACAGACTTCAAAAAAGGAGGAGGTTGTAACAAAGAAAATTTTTCACCACCCAATAGGTGAAAAATTTAAAATAAAATTTATTTAAAAAAAACAAAACAATAGAATTAATTCCTTACTTTTACTTCCAGCTGACAAAATATATATATATAAAATGGATATAGGGAAAACCTTCGGGCGCCAGCCAGCTGGATAGAAATCTCCACAGATAGACTTGCCGAGGCCTGGACTTTTAATCGCAAGTCAGAGATTCGGTCCACCTAGCCGTGCTCTCTATTCCGGGACGCCAAATGTCCTCAAGAAATAAATATTGGTGAATAAAAATCAAAGAATTTAAAATTTATTATTAAAAATTAATTTATTAAATTTCTAAAGTTTTATACAAATTTTATTTATTAAAGAGGAAAAAAAATATGACAATTTATAATAGGTATCGCCCCTTTGTTCTTGTCTTAATTTTATATGTCTTATATATAATTATCAAAAATAAACAAACTTATAGTACCTGGGCCACATGGCCACACACTAGGTTATAAAAAAATAAAGTCCAAATTATCACAAAATTTGTTAAAATAGAGAATAAGCTAGGCACATGTCGAATATCTAACTAATTCCACAGGCCGAAAACTGCATTCCATCACACCAATTCCGGGATGGAATCCGATATAAAACGTAACATGTACGATCCAAAATGAAATTTACGGGAAAATCCTCATGATAAATGCTCAAATGAGGCGTTAAATGATAACAATCTAGGATCAACGGCTGTAACAAGGAAATGTTAGGTTAAAATTTTCATTCATTTTCTTGTTGGAAAATTCAATGTTCTAATGGCGAGATTGGGTAGAAAAATGAACACTTACCGCTAAAAGCGCCGTGTCCTACCACTCTATAGCCCTCTGGCCCATAAATATGTATTATACTTATTTAGTTTAACTTTCACATTTTTAAAAAATTAATAATTGACGAGCAAATGTTTGCGTGTCTATGTAGGAAGAAAAAGTGAACCTTCAAAATGGCCACCGAAAGATGCCAACTTCATTCGGTAAACGAGCTGTCAAAAATGTTACTAGTTTTTTTTTCCAATATGAAAGAAGGTTTGACAGATCGTTGAATTACATTCCCAAACGTCACGCCTTAGAAACGTCATGGTGAAGTTTGGGACACTGACATATGACGTATAAAAGGTCTACTAACAGATTTCAGGTTATGTTAATAAAAATATGCGATCTAAATAAAGGATGTAACGGGACCGCTAAGGTACACGTTACAATTTCCCCTTTCTAGAGAAAAGAAAAAAAAACCTTTTTTTTTCTTTACCCTAAACAATTCTATAAGACAAAACAAAGGGAACTACCAAACAAAAGGAAAGTTAAATATCTAAATTTATGTAAGCCAAAACAACCAAATAATCATTAATAAATACAGATTGAGAAGCAATCCATTAAAACAAAATTCCTAAACTAGATTTGCATAGTAGGTATTGGTATACTACTGTCCAAGACACTAGCATCAACGCTGTGAAATGGCAAACCAAACTAGCGAAGAAGGGAAGAAAACTTTCTAAAGAGTGTGTGATTAGGATTGGTATACTACTGACCAAGACACTAAGCATCAACGCCGTGAAATGGCAAACCAACCTAACACAACATAAGCCAAAATAAAAAAAAGAGTCTAGAGTTAGTATGCAACTGATCAATCCACTGAGGCACCCTCGCCGCGTATTGACGAACTAACCTAGCTAAGGGGTTTTCGGAATGGTATGCAACCGAACAAAGCACTCAGGCACCCTCGCCGCGCATTGTCGAACCATCCAAAATAAAGATGCACTACAAAAGAGCAACACCTAAAACATCGTCCTGCCTAAAGCAAGGACCTAGCGAACATGTCCACATGTGTGAGACAAGGCCAAGGATGAGTACTAAAGACCCACATAGAAAAAAATATATACATCTACTTGCCGATAAAACAGACACAAGCAGGAGGATAACATGGAGCATGTGCCAACCATGATCCCACAAAAGATCTGTACATATTTACAAAACTACCTGACTGACTATAGCAGAACAAGCAGGAGGATAATACGGGGCATGTGCTAAACCGTAATCCCTTAAAAGAAAACTATACATATTTACAACAAAATTAGGTAATACGGTGCAAACAAAGGCAAAACCGCAACCAAAAATGAGTTCTTCAAGAGCCTGGTAAAACGAAGCAACTGCATAACCGCTACCAAAAGATCTCTTATAAACAGAACTATAAAATCAAAAATATACAATATATACAAAAAGGAGAGGTAATGCGGAGCAACTGCGTAGCCGCAACCTACAAATCGGTAGGACTGACAAAGGAGCCAAAAAAAATCCTACACAAAATAATAATGAGTCCTTATTGTGTTAGCTTCTGCTAGATTCTTTTCCTGTTAAAATTAATTTTAAGTTTTAATTTTGTCAAATTTTAAGAATATCTTTTATATGGTATCTACCTGTACTATTTTTTTCCAAATCTTTTAATAAATATACATTATCTGAAATTTTCTTTATTATTTTACATTTAACAAATTTAGGGGCTAATTTGGCGGAAAAGAAAGAAGCAGCATTGGATTGCACAAAGTTGCGCCTCCAAACTGTGTCTCCAACACAATAAGAAATGCTTTTTCTTCCTTCATTGTAGTATTTGGCATTTCGTCTATATGACTTGGCCAGATTACTAACAGTTTTATCAAAAACATTACTCAAAGTAAGAAGTGCGTCCGAATAATCTGAACGACTACCAATAGTTAACTCTGAAGGGTCAGAGATAGAATAAAATTTATGTAAGGATCCATCAAGGAAAACTTCCCTACCAAACATAAGAAAATTAGGTGTGTATCCTGTAACTAAATTAATGGTGCCATTAATAGCTGCCTGAACATGGGGTAAATATTTAGACCACGTTCTATGGTCACTTTCAACATAGCATGCTAAGCAAGTCTCAATAGTTTTGTTAAAGCGTTCTACTGGATTATTCTGAGGGGTATATAAAGTGTTATAAAATACTTTTGGAATATTATATTCTTTAGCAAAACATTTAAAAGCTTTGGATGTCATCTGGACACCATTGTCAACGATGCAAATTTTTGGGACACCGTATTTTAAGAAGACTTCTTTTTGTAGTAAGTTTATTATGGTCCTTGTAGTTGCTCTACGCATGGGTAAGATCCAACAGAATTTTGAAAAAACATCTACCACCGTAAGTATATAAACACATCCAGAATAAGATTTTGGCAATGGACCTACAATATCGATGGACAGCATTGTCATAGGGCGATCGACCAACTTAGGATTAGACATAAGACCTAAAGGAGCTGAAGTGGAATGTTTATATGCTTTGCATTTATCGCATCTATTTATATAATCTTTAACATCTTTAAACATTTTAGGCCAAAAGTAATGCATTCGCAATTTGCCAATAGTTTTATGTATACCAAAATGACCAGAATTCAAATCATCATGATTATTTCTAATAGTTTCCAAAATGTTTTCTCTAGGTATTACTATTTTCCAAGCTAAATTTTTATTCAAAAGGGATTTAGACTTTACATATTTATATAAGGTATCGTTATCTACTTTATAGGTTTTAAATTTAGAAGGATGTTTCTGACATTCTACAAAAATTTTAGAATACCATGGATCATGGATATCCTCTGGACATGATACAATTTCAGCAATTTCTATACGAGATAAAGCATCAGGGACTGTATGACTACTACCTTTTTTATGAATAATATTAAATTTATACTGTGACAAACGAGTGGACCATCTAGCTAACCTACCAGAGGGGTTAGTTAAATTCATCAACCATTTTAAACTAGCATGATCAGTGACTACTGTAAATTCAGTACCTTCTACGTAGGGTCGAAAATGTTCTATGGACAACAAAACAGCTAAAAGTTCTCTTTCAGTAACACTATAATTCTGCTCAGCTTTAGACAATAATTTAGAAAAGTAAGCAATAGGATGTTGTTGACCTGAGTCATCATTTTGCATCAAGACGCTACCAATTGCATAACCACTGGCATCACAATGTATAGAAAAGGGTTTTTCAAAGTTAGGGCATTGTAAAACCGGGGCGGTCACTAAAGCATTTTTAAGATAATCGAAAGACTTTTGTGCATCATCATTCCAAGTAAAGGTAGTTTTAACATTTCTTTTACTGCTAGTCAATTTAGTCAAAGGAGCTACATAGTGAGAAAAGTTTGGAATAAATTTCCTATAGTAAGAACACATACCAATAAAACTTCTAACATTTTTAATAGACTTAGGTTGAGGATAATTTTTAATTATTTCTAATTTTTCAGGATCAGTATGTAAACCATCTTTATCTACAATATATCCAAGATATTTAAGTTTTTCTTTGCAAAATTCAGATTTACTTAAGTTATTTGCAAGTCTAGAATCTTTTAATCTTTGATATTTATTTATCTAAAATGCTGAATGAATTTAAAATCTTTTGAAAGTAAAATAATAATATCATCTAGGTAACAGGACTTAGTTATCAAAATCTGGTCCAAACAAACGATCAGAAAGTCTGTGTAATTCGACGGTGCATTTGTCATACCAAATAACATCCTAACGAATACAAATAGACCACGACCTGGGACTACAAACGCTGTCTATTCTCTAGAAGATTCTTCTAACAAAATTTGGAAAAAGCCTAAAAAAAAATTGATAAATTAAATAAAATAGATTTTCAATCGTCGTGCACCTATCATTTTCAAGAGAAAACTGGTCACAGCGACACCTATCAAGTTTTTGGCTCCGTTTCTTACAAAGAAATGGCCTTTTTAGGTAAGTAGCATTTTCACTAGTAACACATAAATAATAGTAGTATAAAAAACCTCAAAATAAACTACGCTTATTAACTAGGCGAGCACACTTAAATTAGCTATGCTAAAACAAACATCTTAGTATCTAGGCATACAATAAAAAAAAATAAGTTACAAGAATACAAATCACCTTAAAATATTACAAAAATACAAATTAAGACAAGAACTAGAACAATTAAAATATTTATTCACCAATACTATGAGAATCAACACAACTAGGTTCCCAAATAAAAATCAGTCCCTGTTCGGGGCTGCCAATTGTAACAAAGAAAATTTTTCACCACCCAATAGGTGAAAAATTTAAAATAAAATTTATTTAAAAAAAACAAAACAATAGAATTAATTCCTTACTTTTACTTCCAGCTGACAAAATATATATATATAAAATGGATATAGGGAAAACCTTCGGGCGCCAGCCAGCTGGATAGAAATCTCCACAGATAGACTTGCCGAGGCCTGGACTTTTAATCGCAAGTCAGAGATTCGGTCCACCTAGCCGTGCTCTCTATTCCGGGACGCCAAATGTCCTCAAGAAATAAATATTGGTGAATAAAAATCAAAGAATTTAAAATTTATTATTAAAAATTAATTTATTAAATTTCTAAAGTTTTATACAAATTTTATTTATTAAAGAGGAAAAAAAATATGACAATTTATAATAGGTATCGCCCCTTTGTTCTTGTCTTAATTTTATATGTCTTATATATAATTATCAAAAATAAACAAACTTATAGTACCTGGGCCACATGGCCACACACTAGGTTATAAAAAAATAAAGTCCAAATTATCACAAAATTTGTTAAAATAGAGAATAAGCTAGGCACATGTCGAATATCTAACTAATTCCACAGGCCGAAAACTGCATTCCATCACACCAATTCCGGGATGGAATCCGATATAAAACGTAACATGTACGATCCAAAATGAAATTTACGGGAAAATCCTCATGATAAATGCTCAAATGAGGCGTTAAATGATAACAATCTAGGATCAACGGCTGTAACAAGGAAATGTTAGGTTAAAATTTTCATTCATTTTCTTGTTGGAAAATTCAATGTTCTAATGGCGAGATTGGGTAGAAAAATGAACACTTACCGCTAAAAGCGCCGTGTCCTACCACTCTATAGCCCTCTGGCCCATAAATATGTATTATACTTATTTAGTTTAACTTTCACATTTTTAAAAAATTAATAATTGACGAGCAAATGTTTGCGTGTCTATGTAGGAAGAAAAAGTGAACCTTCAAAATGGCCACCGAAAGATGCCAACTTCATTCGGTAAACGAGCTGTCAAAAATGTTACTAGTTTTTTTTTTCCAATATGAAAGAAGGTTTGACAGATCGTTGAATTACATTCCCAAACGTCACGCCTTAGAAACGTCATGGTGAAGTTTGGGACACTGACATATGACGTATAAAAGGTCTACTAACAGATTTCAGGTTATGTTAATAAAAATATGCGATCTAAATAAAGGATGTAACGGGACCGCTAAGGTACACGTTACAAGGTTCTCAATACGACTGTCTGTTTTTTCTTGTCATACTTCCGAGGTGGTCTCATTTTAGTTTGATGAAGATCGAATAAATATCTTCGGAGATGGAGAACAGAACAGAATAAGAGTGAATTGCTCGCAATCAGTGTAAAAGCTTAGTAAACAGTAGGTTTTTTACCACATATAGCATATTTTAATACAGTGGAGCCACTAAAATAGTGAAAAAAATTCTAAAAATAAACAAAAACCGACTTCAATAACCACCAACACTAAATGGTCAAAATATTTAAAATTATTGAATATATTATTTATACAAGAGTTACTGTAGTTGTATAGTAATATTTTTTGGATTTGGTGCCAATGTGGAGTCACAAACAATAGGTATGAAAAGTAGACGGTTTGTGTGGCTAATTGTCTGAAAAGCTCATACTACTTACCCATTAGGAGATGCAGTAGCATCGCTGTACGCAGGCGCGGAGTGTGAAGAGTGTGCGGGCGCTTGCGTCGGCTGAGAGGGTTGCGCGGGCGGAGCGGGCGCAGGCGCGTGTGGTGCGCGTCTGCCCTGCTCTTGAAGAGATAGCGCTATTGCTAATTCCACCATTGTTTCGTCGTCTGCGTCTGCTGGTATGTCTAGGAGAGCTTCGAGACCTGTCGGAAGGGTTATGAAGATTATCGCCAGCTTGTAAATAAATGGGCCAATTTTAATAATACCAATCGTCGTAAATACACATTACCATTATGATAACGAGTCAAATGCGAAATTACTATCAAAGTAAATTTGCTGTATTTGTGTATTATGATCTTAATAGTCCACTAAATTTCTGGGTATAAACTAATTGGAATAACATTTAAAGCACTTGCCTCCATCAGGTGCCAAAAGAACCATAGGCTCAAGAGACTCATCAACATCCATATATTGGTTTTCTTGTTGCTCGTCGCGATTGGCGCTTAGATCCGATTCCGAAACGGCGGCCTCTGTGATTGAACTTGTCGGCTGTGCAGTTGTAACTGACGACGCAGCACCTGTGAAGAATTAAATATGTATTACCCAATTGCCTGCCCAATTTTAAATACATATCAATGTTGCAGAACCAGCAGGATTCGCAGCTGCGCCTCTCAAGAGACCCAGGTTCAAATCCTGTTGGTTAAAATCCAACCGTCAGAGGCACTCCGGGCGTGATACCCAACAGACACGGTTTACTTTACACCAGTGCCGAATTTGTTTGATGATCTTTTAAATTTTATTCAGTAAAGTGGATGTTATATTAGCCAAGTTTCTATGCCCATTTTATCATAAAAATTCAGTGTAACTTTTCAAGTTGAAAAAGAGTCTTGGAGTTGGCAAGAAATAAGAATATTATGTTAATGGGCATAGAAGTTAACAAATCCATAAACACTCAATACATAATTCAATTGACAGTATAATAAAACGCTTCTCAAGCTCTAAATGAAATATATTACATATTATACGGCTATAGACTATAAAACCGTAAATCTGATTGGACCGATTAATTACCTGGAGTGTTCGGGGGTGAAGGTATGTACACACGTCGCCTTTTGACTCTCGGACGTAAGACTCTCATCAACGCTGTCTTGGCACCAAAGCTAATACTCTGATCTTCGGCTAACAGCAGCGATAGGTAGATTTGATTGCCAAAGTCGATCTAAAACAAAATTGTTTTTGTCAATTACAAAGGATAAAATTATTCCATATTGCCCTCTCCAACAATTTAGTAAATTGGGACGTCACGACAGCGTTCTTCTACGGATCTTCCTCATTTCTGATTTGACAGATTCCAAGCATAGCTCTCTACATCGCCCGCCGAGTTAATCTGAGCTTTCTTAGTTACATCACTAGCAATACACGCTATTCAAAGACTTTGGTTTTCAAGCACTGAGGAATTTTGGACGAGAAGACATCTCGACATCTATGGTAAGTATAGTGAAGTTTTATTACTTACGCAGTCAGAGTCGGAATTCAGTTGGAACGCATGTATGGTGTCAGCTAGTGCGTGTAAAGTGTGTTCCACGTGCCGCAGACCGTATGACAATATTCCAGGAGGCCCGGCCGTTTGGTTGCGGCAGGCTGCCAGCTTCCATAGAACGCTGACCAGAAGCGCACATAAGTGAGGTTCCTTGTCGGGCTCGTCTTGGTTGTCTCCTTTCCAGAGTACAGACCAGTCACCTGTTAATTACGTAAGATTTTTTGTAATTACAAAAAAATGGCCAGCCTTGAATTATTGCAACCACAAATGTCCTCGTGGATATAGGGCGAAGGATCTTAAGACATTTTAAAAATCTTGCGGGAGCTCTTTATTTTCCGGGATAAAAGTAGCCTATGTCACAGGTCTATACGAACAAACCAATGAACCAAAAACTAATACTTTGGCATTTATATTATAGGTAGTGAACAGACGTATGATAGTGATAGAGGGAGTATTACCACTGGCTGGTTTGGAGGGCGTGGTTGCGCTGAACTTGACAAGATGCTGTGGGCGCGCCACCGCAACGCCGCGCGCTAGCAGCACCAGACGGAAGTACGCTTCGGGGTCGATGTTGCGGGCATCTGCCGTGTCGCGCAGCTCCCGGAGCGATGTGCATACGTATTTTAAGATTGCTTGATCCTGTGAAAAAAATAAATGAATCTCTCTTACACTTTTTTTTTATCAAAACAATGAATCTTTCGAAATCAAACAATATTACTTTGACAAGACTGACTTTGAAAAAATAATGATACCGAGTTTGGCACAGCGCACGCAGTTGAGACTGAGCCCGTGCGTGCAAGCTTGCTTTTTAACCGGCAGTATCCTGTATCTTTAAAGTATAAAACACGCAGGATTTTTTCCACGTTAAATAATACACTGACCTTAAACTGATGGTACTGAGTCTGGTACACCGCACGCAGTAGACATTGAGCCCGTGCGTGCAAGTGCGCAGAAGCAGGCGCACACAACAGTTTGCGTGCGGCCTCAGTCCCCGCCTCGGCACCCGCGGCTGCGCCCGTGTTCGACGGAGCGTTGGCGCCGAGCTCTAGAGCTTCTAAAGCGGAGCACGCTAGACGTTCCAGGGAGCTTGGTTTCCAAGCACCACTGCTGCTATCTGACTCCTTCAGATAAGAGAACACCGTATTAATAAGATATCAAGGCACTAAAACTAAAAAAAATCTATAAACGAATCAAAAAGTCATAAATAAAATAATGCTTACAGACCTGAAAATTTAGTTTATTTATAAAAATATAATATTACCAATAAGAACAAATAAAAAGTTTATTTTTACCTGTGCTACCTTGCTAGAAGATGCGCAAGCTGATGGATCTTCATTTTCTTCCGGCCATCCAAACTGTTCTTTGTTCTTGCCGTATACCTAAAAGAAATGACTTTATACTATGGCTACATTAACTTAAATATACTTAAAAAAAAAAATCCGAAAAAAAGCCCTGTATTTTTCAAAGTCCGCAATGTATTGCAAATAAAACATCTGACTGACGCTAGAGGTTAGCGAACGTTGCGTGGGTAAGAATCGCGATGTCAATGCTGCGTCGCGTGACGAGACATTGCACACTATACATTGCGTTTGATAAATATTAAATCACAAAAACTGGTACTGGCATTGAATTGTGTTTAGGTAGTGATAAGTAATAGTGTTTAGTTATTGCTTGCATTCTAATTACAACCTGTGTAATCAACAAAAGATATGAATTCAAAACTCACTTTTACAGAATCAACCATAGTAACTCCATCGGGGTCTTGCGAAGGCCCAAAATTAATGACGAGCTTCTTATCCGATTGCAGCGATTCTTCTCGCGTGAGCGGTATGTCGAACCAACGATTTCTGACCACTATCGTTTGAATTGTTCTTCCATATATCTAAACATAAATAAAATTTCTTTAGGCGCGGTGGATGACTTTGGATAGGTAAAAACTTCAATTTCATGCTAATTTAATCCATACTAATGTTATAAATGCGAAAGTGTGTCTGTCTGTCTGTCTGTCTGTCTGCTACGTTTTCACGGCCCAACCGCTGAACCGATTTGAATGAAATTTGGTACAGACAAGGGATACATCCCGGGGAAGGACATAGGCTACTTTTATCCCGGAAAATCAAAGAGTTCCCACGGAATTTTAAAAAAACGAAATCCACGCGGGCGAAGCCGCGGGCATCCTGTAGTCACTTATAAAAATTATTCCATAATACAATCTATTAAGGTGCAATTTTTAATGGCCAAGTATGCTTTCGGTGTAATCTGACAGTAAATCAATATGTGAGTTTGGTCTGATTGATCATTTAATAAACGATTTCACTCAGGAATAAAGTAGCTTTCTACTGGTGAAAGAATTTTTAAAATCGGTTCAGTAGTCTATAAACAAACTTAGAAACTTTACCTGTTTATAGCATTAGTATAGATAACATGTTAGGAGAATATAAATTGTTAAAAAAAAAGTATACCTCTACATAAGCAGGTGTCCTAGCAATGTCCTGACTACCGAGCAATATCCGTATGCCGCATATCACCATATTTGGATCAGAATTTGAGATCTCCATTGAAAATCCGCTCATCTTTGTGGATACTACGTATAATCCTAAAAGAAAATGTGTTTGGTTAGTACAAAGATTTATCCTTATTATCTTATTGTTTTGTAAAGTGAACTAAAATTTAGTCTTTAAATTTAAAATTCATTTTCCGTCCTTTTTTAGCGATATTAAAAAGAAAAAGATGCAAATACTCTAAATTTAGTTTAGAGAAAGACATCAGAAACGACGCCATTTTTATAAAATTAAGACTTACCGGTAGTATTGAGTCTGTGTTTGATCTGCGCCGTGTTGTAGACTTGAAGGAGATCGTTGCCGCCGAATTCTATATCGCTCATGGCGACACAATGCTCGAAAAAGTCGATAGGGAACTGTGGGGTTCCATTCGTTGATTTTATTACGGCCTGCAATACAATAATAACTATAGTCAGTCAGTTCATTTCAGTGTTAGGCCAATTAAGAAAATCATTCCCTCTACTATGATAATCCTAATCACAATAATATTATGAATGTGGAAGTTTGGATGTTTGTTATACCTTCACGTCACTATGACTGAACCGATTGTGCTGAATGGAGACAGCTTATACCCTCACTTAACACACAAGCTCTTTTTGTGGCGGATTTTAAGAGTGCCTGATTAAAAACCTATTTCCATGCGACGAATTCGCAGGCATCGTCTAGTATAAATATAAAAAGAAAAAGATATATGTCACATACGCGCCTAAAGTGAAGACTGCCAGCTAAAACACTGCCCGCCTTGAAGTAATTTAGAATTCAATGAAGGGAAGCATGGCATGACTGACAGTTCCCATTATATTATTTATTAATGCTGTCCTGTGCATTTAGGAAATTGACAAATGCGAATTCACCCAAGCAGACTCAGTTCGCTCAGTCAAGCGGGTCAGCTAGTTTTTTTAGCCATGTTAATCATGACTGATATTCCCCTTTTCCCTCCAACTGAGCATAGATACGACAAGAGCGCAACGGTGGGGTTTGAACCGGCGACCTTTTGGATTTTAGTCCGCTCCGTTAACCGTTGAGTTATTGAGGCTACAGAAACAGGCTAAAGTATAAACAATTGTAACGCACCACCTGTTGCGCTTTTCCTTTGGAGTGATGGGTTAGAAGCCTCGGTCTACGTCTAGGCGCGTGCACCGGTTGTATGGCCGGCGAGAGCCAATAGCCAGTTTGCTCGGGACTGGCTGCGTACATCCTCAAGCTTCCGTCCTCGCAGAGCAGAATGAGCGTGCTCTTCTGTTCGCCGCCGCCTCCGCACCAGTGGCGGACGGCGACCATGTCTGTTATCTTTGCTTTAGCTGGCACCACCTAGGGAAAAGTTTATTTATTTAGAGCTGTCGTTTATCACAGTTGTTATATCTGCTGTTTATTACAGTTAGCGTTATTAAAAAAGAACTCTGGCTTATTAATTGCACGATCATCAATCATCCAGACTTATCGATTGATTTGGTGATGTCTGTTTCATCCTTTCGCTTCACTCGCAGCACCTGTACGTAGACAAATACTCCCCACGTCATCTTTTTACTTGGCGCCAACTGTACTTACCTTTCCGCTAGATACGAAAAAGTTATTAAGTGCAGGATTGTCAAGTAAAATATCTAGTTTGATGGGGTTAGAATGAGTATCTCACAAAAAATAAAACGGGTGGCGTCGGAGAAAGTCCGACAGAATCTTAGTTTGTGTGGTGTATGTAACACAGCGTTAAGGGAGGGAGAAGTAAACGGTGATGGTGACGTTTTCTCGGTTTACTACACGCCCCGAGCGCGCTATCACGATACTATAGGAACTTCTGTTTCTGAAGTAGCCTTTGTTCTCTCGTCTTACCTTGATCTCCTGCACGTGAATGTTGTTGGGCGTGAGCATGAGCACGACCGGGTTGTTGGAGGCCTGCATGACGGCGGTCACGAGGCCAGGGTGGCCGGGCACCTCGGCCCACTGGCACAGCGACTGCACGCCTTGCTTGCCGCGCCCGCCCTCCTTCTGCGCGGCGGTCGATGATAGGGTTATCATCGCAGTGCCTGAATACCGTCAATAATATAAATGACTTAGTTTCTTATATTAGTCAGGCACTAGTAGTTTAATTTCTCTCATTATTTTACTAGTCTTTAAAGTGTGCCGACAAAACATTTATAGTTCCTCATCTTTTAACTAATGTTATAAAGCTTATTATCTTACGTTGATTTAGAAAAAAATCTTTAGTCGTGCTTCAAGATTTGTTCATTGTTATGGAACTGTGGTTTTCTCAGAATTAAATTGGTTACCAAGCAAGTTGAAAAATTTTAGTTGAGTAAAAGTTATAAGATCTTACCTTTCACACTATCTTCTACGGTGTTGAGTGGGGCGAGGAAGCTCTTCCCTTGAGCGTACGAGAAGAATAGCATTTTCAGTGTATGTGAGTAGTAGATTGACACGCCACCGCTGCCGACTAAACCAGCAACGTCCTAGAAAATTATCATTTAGGTTATGACGATGATTTAGGTTAATCTATGTTATAAGGTACGATAGGACTGCCATATACAGATTGTATAAAAGCCCTTAAAATAAATAAAGAAAATGAAAAAAAAGATCACTTAGTTGGAAGATGCCCATTCTCTCTTGCTTTTAAGGTATTTAGGTTATACATGTCACCTAAAGACTGACAAGGTATAATTAACCATGGAAGGAACATTTGCCTGCACCATATCCATAATAAAATTTCCCTCAAACTAAAGTGAGCATCAGGTAAGTGCTCAATTCAGTAGGCAGGATACCACCTAGTGAATGAGATGTGTCCAGCAGAACAATCAAACTATTGGCATAAACCGTTTCATCAATTTCTCAATAATCTGGTAAGCCGAACCATAAAATTCTCCACTCCTCTTTCCTCCAATGTACCTGATCTAACCTGATTCTGGCACAAGATACAATAAATAAAGTGCATACCTGTATTTCAGGGTGTAACACCTCAAGCGTGTTCGTCACGTAGAAGGTGCCCAAGGTAGCTCGGGACTCTTCGGTCATCGGCTGCCAGTATATGTGGCCCGCGGAACTCATGCACAGCATGTGCATTACGTCTTCTTGATTCACGAATGTTACATCTCGGACCTAAAAATATTATAACAAAGGTGTTAGGTTGCGATTACACATATGTAAGATTTACTCACGTAAGTAGCTTACGTAATTGACAGCTTTACTGTAAATGTACTTTTAAGAGTATTTACATTAGTAAATTTGCCGCAAGTTGGTCATGTAAGTTACTTACGTGAGTAAAAGTTGACAAACAACTTAGTTTGTTGTGGGCTCTTCTCAGACCTGGGCGCGTTAGGAACCCTCGTAGCTTTAGTTTTAAGCTTACGTAATTAATTATCACATACTAATCATTAGTTCCATTATACAATTTATTGCCTACCTTTCCGCTGGGCACGAGGAAGTAATGCATGGGGTTGTTGAGATCCTTGCTGAGGTCGAATATCTTGACAAAGTCTGACGTCACGAGCGCGAGCTGCGTCTGTGAGCCCGGCAGCCATATCGCTTTGATCACGTAGTTGTTTGCTTCCAAAGCCGCGTTTAGTACGAGGTGGTCGGCTACGGCACCTGATGTAAAAATATTAACCGGAATCAAAATTAATGCTAGCAAGATAAAGTTATTTCAGGGCATAATCTATCTCCATTTCAAATTTCAGCTAAATCAGCCCCCTAATTATGTAAGAAACCTGTATTCATGGTTATCGTTATCGTCAAGAAATTCTGCCCTTTGATTGGCTGTAAAAAAACGTAAACAGCGAATGAACCAATCAAAGTGCAGAATTTCTTCACGCTAACGATAACTATGAACACGTTTTTCTTACACAATCGGGGGACAGTTCAGTTATTCTGGCGTGAATATTTTATATAGGACTAGCCGACGCCCGCGACTTCGTCCGCGTGGATTTAGGTTTTCGAAATCCCGTGGGAACTTTTTGATTTTTCGGGATAAAAGGTAGCCTATGTGCTAATCCTGGATATTATCTATCTCCATTCTAAATTTCAGCCAAATCCGTCCAGTGGTTATTGCGTGAAGGAGTAACAAACATACACACACACATACACAGAAACTTTCGCCTTTATAATATTAGTGTGATACTCACCGCCGCTGTTGAATGTAAGCACATGGCATTCTTTCAAGCCGCATACGGCTAGCAGGTCTTCGTTCCAAGGGTTCCCGCTGAGACTCAATACAGTGAATGGAATGGGGGCAGAGGACAGTCGCGTTAGCGTCAACTTGTGTTTAGACGAATCTGCTTGCTTGAGTAAGGCCGATAGCTGTAGTACTGTGATTTTTCCTATAAATAAATCAAGTAATTCATATGGATGTTCCTGAAGACAGCTTGCAATTTTAGTCAGGCAGTATATTTCGACTGGCTGACTAAAATAGGTCTTAACTTATTAAATAGTTTCTGAATATGAAGCAGCCTAGTTGATTAAGCAGGACCAAGAATTTGTCAACTGGTCCCTTTAAGAGGAAAGCCAATGCGAATGACATAGACGATTTCACCTTCAAACTAGCAATTTTGACATGTCATGACCCTCTATTGACAATTAATCAAGCAGACATTTCAATCTGCGAAATTTACGCGGACTTTTAGTATTTTGACGTAGGAGGGTAAAAGATCCAGTAAATGAACGAATAAGGACTACCCTGACTTTGACCTAAAATTAAGGTATATGAGAATCGTTCTATATATAATTTTTATATTTTGTGTGTCTGTACACAGTAGGTATACACTCTTAAATTATTTAAATATCAAAAAATCAAATAAAATGCGTGGTATTAATTATTATAACTTATTTTATTTAACAAAAGGATAAATTGCCAGTAAATGAACTGGGAATTTCAGTGAATGAACGAACTCTATCTAGTGCATAAACTCTCGATTCCTATTAATAAATAAATTCTTAAATATATTTTCGGCTTGGAATTCAAAAAAAATTGTCAGATTTTCACAGTTTTTGACTTATTGTATATTTTTTTCTACATTTTGCGCGATAAATCAAAAACTATTTTACATAATAATAATAAATAAAACCTGTTTTAGAATGTATAATAGAGCCCTTTCTGTATAATAGAGAAAAACTTAATGCCCATGTTGCACCCAAGTCGCTGGAAGTGCAACATCAGCTGCTGAATGTTTTGAGAGTAGTGAGAACAATATACCGTAACACATGTTATCAGATTTGTTCCTTTGAGCCGAGAAGCCACATGTTCTGATGCTTTTTAGACAATCTAAGATCTCTCATTAAGTGGTCCAAATCATTTTGATTGAATAGTCTAAGTTGAGATGTAAAAGTCACTACATCGTCACTACCTTCTGAAAGTTCTTGAAGTAGATTGGAGGTACTGGGTTGGGGCTGAGGTACAGATTTATCACCAGAAGTCAGAATCGTTCTAATTGTAGACTGCAAGTTACAATAGAGTCGCTTGGAACAATTTTTTTGCTGTTTCTTCTGGTTATATTCACAATGCAGAAATAATAATCATCATGGTGTTTAGATGGTTCGCGCCAAATTATAATACTTTTTTTAGTAAAAGTAGGGTCTATTCTTATTTGCTCATAAACGCAATGAGGAAATACAGCTTCCACATATAAAAATTTGGAGTCCAGGCCTTGCTGTTAGCTGCTAATGGGTTCTCAAAGTAGCCCGAGTATGCTTGTTTTACAAAGTTAGACACACTTGCACGACATTCTTTAATACGTACTCGCCACCAAATGGTACAAAAATGATTGGAATAACTTGCAGATGTTCTTCTTGATGTTAACACCTCGATAAATTTCGGAAATTACTTGTCTGATCTTAATAAAGTGTGAACATACAAAGTGTGAGTATAGTGCAAAATATGGGGGTACCTGTATCTCAAAAACTAGAGCTGCTTTGTAAAAAATTAAAGTAGATCTGAAATCAGCGACGTCAAATTAGTAAGAAACAGTTTCAAAACCTAATAAAACAAAAAAGTTGAATTTTGTATGCCAGTGAAATGATTCGGAATCGGAAGCCACTTTATATATCGCGAAATTTGGAAATGTGGTCAAATTTTCGAAATCCATATTTATCAATGAAAAGCGACATAATTTTGTAAGTAGTACTTACTTACTTCAGTTTACTATTTTTGAACAGTTTCGCAGAGGTACCTACAACAATCGGCCTCATTCAATCAGCCGCCATATTTATAGTAACAGGCAAATAAATACAATTAAGTATTGGAACTACAATACCTATGCTCCTAAATGTATCTTAAAAAACAAGTCTCATTCAGCGTTACAAGTGCAGAAGAGGAAGTAGACAGACGGATTAACATCAGTTCGAACAAGTACTGGGCACAAAAGGAAAGAATGAAAGGAGCTTACCCAGTACATCTTAAAAGATCCGTTACAGATACATGCATCCTGTCATGCCTCACCTATGCCAGCCAAACATGGGTCCAGACAAAGAATATAAAAAGAATAATAGTGACTTGCTAAAGGGCGATGGCAAGGAGCATAACTTAAGGAAAAAATATTCAAAGTGAGAATTGAAGACATAAGAAAAAAGACAAAGCCTACAGACACCTTGAGACATGCCCTAAAACTGAAATGCAAATGGTCATATTGTATCGATTTTTACAGATGAAAGAAGGACAGGAAAAATCTCCCCTTGGCCGTGTCCAGCAGGCAAAAGAAAAATAGGTAGACCGAAGACGCGTTGGTCTAATGCTATTGTGCAAATCGCGAGAGAAAATTAGCTTGATAGTACCAAAGACAGAGAGAAATGGGGATACCCAAGAGGGATCCTTATCCAAGAAAGAAGAATACCAGAATAAATATTTTTAAAAAAATCTAAAGAAAAATTAAACCGACTTCAAAAACCACAAACACTAAAAAGTAAAAATAACTTTAGTGATTGTGGTTTTTGAAGTCGGTTTTATTTTTCTTTTGAAAATTTTTTATTTCACAATTTTTAGTGGCCCCACTGTACTATAATATGCCATACCCAGTTAAAACCCTACTGTTTACTAAGATATTACACTGATCGCGAGCAATTTGGTCTTATCCATTGAGGAGTTCCGTTCTCCATCTCGGAAGATATTCATCAGATCTTCATCAAATTTATATGGGACCACCTGCGAAGTATACCCTATCAAACAAAAAAAAAATCCAAATCGGTCCAGGCGTCTTTGAGTAATCGGGGAACATACGTTAAAAAAAAAAGATACCGAGGAATTCAGAACCTCTTCCTTTTTTTGAAGTCGGTTAAAAATATTTTTTAAATTTTGGTAACAGTTTCCTTTTTGTGATCCCAGGGAGCTTTAAATATCGATTTTGAACCAAATCGGTCAATTAACAAAGAATTTCAAAATGGCGTCGACTTTTTTAAATTTTGGTAACAGTTTCTTATTTTGTGATCCCAGGGAGCTCTAAATATCGATTTTGAACGAAATCGGTCAATTAACAAAGAATTTCAAAATGGCGTCGACTTTTTTAAATTTTGGTAACAGTTTCCTTTTTTGTGATCCCAGGGAGCTCTAAATATCGATTTTGAACGAAATCGGTCAATTAACAAAGAATTTCAAAATGGCGTCGACTTTTTTAAATTTTGGTAACAGTTTCTTATTTTGTGATCCCAGGGAGCTCTAAATATCGATTTTGAACGAAATCGGTCAATTAACAAAGAATTTCAAAATGGCGTCGACTTTTTTAAATTTTGGTAACAGTTTCTTATTTTGTGATCCCAGGGAGCTCTAAATATCGATTTTCAACGAAATCGGTCAATTAACAAAGAATTACAAAATGGCGTCGACTTTTTTAAATTTTGGTAACAGTTTCTTATTTTGTGATCCCAGGGAGCTCTAAATATCGATTTTGAACGAAATCGGTCAATTAACAAAGAATTACAAAATGGCGTCGACTTTTTTAAATTTTGGTAACAGTTTCTTATTTTGTGATCCCAGGGATCCTCAGATATTGATTTTGAACAAAATCTATGACAGTTCAAGAAAATAGATTGTAAACACTATTTAAATTATTATCATTAACATTAAATTAAATGAAAACACGACGCGCGACGTGTACTGCAGCCCCTGAGCTTGAGCACAGGCCGAGCCGGTATAAACCGATTTCTCTCCGTACGCGACGTAGCGCCTGTGCTCACGCACACACGCGCCTCAAGCTTGTAGTAGTGTACCTATCATAGCGCGCTTGTATGAAGCTTTGACTCTGTTCGCTACTCATGTGGTTATACAACGCAATACCAAACTCACAAACACTCGTACAAACATACAGACAAGTATATACTCACACACACTCACACACACACACATGGACGCACGCACACGCACTTTTGAACGGTTTGAACGGAACACGGTTTTGAAATTGAAATTGAAAAAAGTGTAAGAATTTGTAAGAAAATATTTAAAAAAGGTATATCAGCCGGTTTTTTATTCCAGCTCTTAATACATGTAAAAACGTCCAATCTGTTCATTTACTTGAGCCTTTACCCTAGTACCTAATTATATCGACCGCCCCATATCAAAACAAAGTAAATGTCATTTTTCCGAAAATCGTTTTATGTCATAAGCCTAACTTTCATAGTATGTCCCGTTGTATTGTAAGGACACCCACATTAAAGTAAAATTAAAAGCTAGTAAGTCGCTTTGACCATTTTAAAACATAGTACGTCTATGAACTCGCTAGGTTTTTTATAGATTAATGCGCCTTACTAAGTTTTTCAAAGGAATTAGATTAAATAAAATAAATATCACCCATTATCTAAATACCATGTCAAAACAGTAAATACTTAATAATGCATTAAAACTTAAAAGTAAGATAGGAAAAGTCAAAAGGAGTTCTGACCTCTACATGTCAACTGTTAAATATGGTTTGCAAGGGAAATACTTTGCATACTTACATAATGTTTTTAGGGTTCCATATCTCAAAAGGAAACACGGGACCCCTATAGGATCACTTTGTTGTCTGTCTTTCTGTCCGTCTGTCCGTCTGTCGTGTCTGTCAAGGAAACCGATAGGGTATTTCCCGTTAACCTAGAATTATGGGCAGGTAGATAGGTCTCAACTCTCATAGCCCAAGTAAAGGAATAAATCCGAGAACAAATTTCGTGATTCTAGATCAACGGGAAGTACTGTATAGGTTTTCTTGACGGACGGACGGACAAATGGACAGGCAACAAAGTGATCCTTTAAGAGCTCCGTTTTTCATTTTGAGGTACGGAACCCTAAAAAAGAAAATGATGCACATGTAATGAATAAATGTGTAGGCCAGTCTTCACACTAAAATATTTAAACCCCTTTAATTTAAAAACTGTCATAGCCTAGTGGTTAGAACGTCCGCCTCCTAATCGAAGGTCGGGGGTTCGATCCTGGAATCACGTTCTACTAACTTTTCAGTTATGTGCGTTTTAAGCAATTTAATATCACTTGCTTTAACGGCGAAGGAAAACATCGTGAGGAAACCTGCATACCTGCAAGTTTTCCATGTTCTCAAAGGTGTGTTCCTAAACTTCTCTTGAATTTAAACCACTTACTAGGTTTTGATCTGAGAAAGAAATTTGACATTAATTGACAAAATTGAGAGACCTAAGCTTGTATAAGAACACAGAAGTGTCATAATTCGTGTTCACTTTGCCTAACGTCTCTCGGAGAGCAGAGAGAGATTTAAACTGTTTCTTATAATCATTGGCCATATTTCAAATGCGAAAGTGTGTTTGTTGGTTTAATATTCAATCACGCTGCAACGGAGCAACCAGTCGACGTGGTTTTTTGCATGGATACATTTAAAGACCTTGAGAGTGACATCTCTCTCCGCATCGTATTCTTTATTGCTGAGGGTTGTGACCTCTTTCCATTATTCCTACATCTAATGGTAGGTTTTCTTGGGATGCGGTGAGTTCAAAGAGCCTATGGAACTCGACTAGAAAAACGAGATTTTGACTCTTAGGTTTAACGGTTATGAATTAGTTATTATTATCAGTGATAAAATTGATTAGCGCTGCCAGGTAAAATGACATTTATCTCGGAAAATCAAAGAGATTTTTTCCAAGTTTGCGCTACTAAGTACATATATTATGAAGAGGAAAGGTTTGTTTGTTTGTTATCGATAAACTCTGAAACTACTGAACTACTTGCACTAAAGACATAATCATCAACATCAACCGACAGACGTCCACAGTGAACATAGGTCTTTAATAGGGTCTTCCACATGCTACGGGTTTGCGTCGCCTGAATCTTTGCGCTTGCGCTTGACGACAATCATGCTTTAAAGAAAGCAATGATGAGGTCCAAGTTGGAGCACGCTTACCTAGAAGATGCCTATTCACTCTTGGCTTGCAGGTATCTAAGGTATATATGGCAGTAAACACGGCCGCCGAAATGGCGTTCCAACCTTTAGGCTCTCCCCATTGCCCGCAGCATGAATCTGAGCTTTCTTATGATGGTTATATTATTATGTACATATAATATCTCATAAAAAGCTAGGCTAGCCGACAAATCTAACTCAGTTATGCAGCCTTCGGGAACCTTCGAGATGTCTCTCGTCCAAAATTCCTCAATGCTTGAAGACCAGTCTTTGAATAGTGCATGATGTCAGTGATGAAAAATGGATCCGAAATATAGGTCTTTTTTGTACACAGGAAATGCCTGACGCATACCCCTCCGTCATGTGGGGCTTGCACCAAACTTGCACTACTACGAAATCCATTTCGGAACACGGCACCCGGAACGAGGCGCGCTATCTCCTAAAAAACATAGGTATAATACCTATTTAGAACACTTACTATCTGTCATCATAATCTATGACAACCTCCGAGTATTTACCTGGTAAAACCGTGACTTTAGAATAAATTTTAGTATATAAGCAGGCTTCATTTAGAAATGAAAAAATCCCTATTTTATTTTTCAACGATTATAAACACAACTTTCATTCAAAAATAATAAGCTTAAAT
Source organism: Maniola jurtina (assembly GCF_905333055.1). Classification (NCBI taxonomy): domain Eukaryota; kingdom Metazoa; phylum Arthropoda; class Insecta; order Lepidoptera; family Nymphalidae; genus Maniola; species Maniola jurtina. The sequence goes on from NC_060032.1 coordinate 13,574,036, forward strand.
TCATTTTAAATAATATTTTGCGACGAAATGACGCGCACAGTCCTTCCGCCATGACAGTCCAGTGGACACTGAATTCCATAGAGCGCCTGCAAGAAAATAAATAGCACAGGAAGTTTTTTGGTTAGTTTTAGATTATTTAAGAAATGAAAAACATTTAGTATAAAACTAACAGTTCGAATTGATTGCTAAACCTAAACATATCATTTTCTGGAGGTTGGCTTCAAAGTATCAAGATGTTAAAGAAAATTTTTACAGAACAAGTTGCGAACAGCAATGTTTTCAACTTGTTTTTTTATTTTATTGGGATAATGTATACTAAATTAAAAGAGGCACTTATAATCTTCACAAACTGAAGTTTTTAATTGCATGTATTTAATAGCTGTTAATGCTTTAGAAAAATAAACAATTTACTTCAAAGTACAGCATTTTTGCGATTTGTCAAATAGCAATTACCTTAAGACAAATAAAGAAAAGGTTTATTCCATTTATTGAAATTGATTCTGTTACAAAAAAAAAAAAGATTTTAAAGTTAGCTGGCATACGATATTTTTGAAGTGTTATATAAAGACAGGTTGTGTGGTGAAAAGGACGATGTTCTCCGAAGAGGACTTCTGGCAACGATTTTGGGGTCAAGATTTTAGCTAATTTCCAAGGGGCCTACCGCCATAGTTCATACAGTGTGACGATCGCAATCATCTCTAATGGGCCGACACTCTCACTTTTGGCTGAAATACACTGTTACAACAAAATTTCAGCCAATCACAAGATTGTAACATTCATTGTAATATTAACAACAGACCCATATTAAATTCTTTACTGTAAAAATCTATTTCCAACTGTGATCATGTTCTATGAAGTTGTTAAACTAATGCAATACTTTTTGCTTATAACCGTTATAACCCAAAATGAGCAAGAAATTATGCTGAGAATTAATCGTCTAGCTTGTGGATAGTACATGGAGAGCATTGATAATAAGCAATATACAAACCTTTTTCATGTGATACAGCGAGGTGTTGTCTCCGTCCTTGCGGCGAGGCGAGACAGCACATAGCAACGCGTCGCAGCTTGTGCGAGGACATCAGCTGTCGGATCGTCTGTCCGTTCTCGCCTGTGTACGACATGCGTACGTTCTCGAATGCGCCTTCTTGTGAACCTGTATGATATTATAAACCTGTCATTGTGTTCGCACTACTGAGCAAGAAGAAATAATCTAGAAAAATCTGGTTCAAAGGACCAATAATTTAGATTTTTAGTAGTTTGAGTAAAAGCCGGAAAACAGAGCACCATTCTTGTCACTATCATTCAATTAATTACATCAAAGTTATTTATTTAATAATTTTCCTGTATCACCATGAGACAGCATCATAAGCAAGCCTTAGCCTGCATAGTATGCAGAACTAATACACATTTCTGCTCGACAGATTATGAGATACTGCTTGACTAACCTAACCAGCTAAAACGGTTAACAGGCTTTTCATTCGCAACATACACGGACCCCTAACAAATAAGAAACTAGCAATATATCTTACCCAGAATAAGCAACATAAGAGAGACAAGAGTGTGAAAGCGTTTCTCGTCGAGATGTAATTGTGCAAGCGTACGTATTTTGCGACCGTGGCCGCACGAAGCACGCAACGGGCCTGAAAGCTAGTAGACGCCTGACGCGTTCAAGACATGAACTCCACTAGTTATAGGAAAATAGTGGTATAACTTACCAAGAGTAGGCAACATAAGCGAATCAGTGTGTGTAAAACGCTTCTCGCCGAGATGTAATTGCGCGAGCGCTCGTTGAGCTCGCCCGTGAGCTCCCACGGCCGCGCCGCGTTCGCACGCCGCACGCACCGGACCCGCTAAAGCCGCTAGCAAGCGTCTGACGCGCTCAAGGCACGGACCCCAGTTGTTGTAGGACAGCAAGAATGAGCGGCATCCTGTGTAAGTACAATAATGAAACGATTGCATAAAATGCTTGCAAGAAACATTAAATAACAATGATTTGCTGACGTAAATCCGTAGTTTGTTTGTTTTCATAGATGCAAAAATTTTACTTCACCAATCTTTGGTGGGCTTTGACCACATAGTGTGCGGTCAAAAGTATTTTAACTGGAAGATGAACCGAAGATTTCTGTCGTCCTAAACTAGAGAGCCAGTGGTATACTTCCTTACTATTCATGTTCCGTACGTGAGAACGTCAAACCAAACCTCGTCAACACGGCAACGCTTCTAATATTACAAATCCTGAAGTGTCTTGCATGTCGCATGATAAAATGCCTTTTAAAAGGTAAATTATAGTGTTTAAAAAAAATTAAAACGTAAAACCACATGGTCGAATTTGCGGGCAGCAACTAGTGCATAAAAGCATAATATCATCTTTCATAAATCCTACCTTGAATATTATGCGCCAATACAGGTCGGCGCGGTGGTGCGAGTAGGGCAGGCGGGGTAGGGCTCGACGGTCGGCGGCGGATAGAGGGCGCGGGAGGAGTTTCCTCCGACCCGCCCGTAGCACGCGCGCCGCCCAGCGTCACTGAGCGCTTTACTAGCGCTTGACAACTGGAAGAAACATAGTTTTATCGAAAAAAAAAATTACGCTTAAGTTTTTAAAAATGCACCCGGTTAAAGATTGATCAGTATTGAAGCTGGTGGATCTTTTGCGCCTCGTAGTCAATAGCTGATATTACAAAGGCACGGCCGTAAATGCTCTTGCAGGCGAAATGCGCCACATGTCGGAAAACTGCGGCTCGATTGCGGTAGAATGACAGCTACAATGTCATGATCGCAATCACCTCTGATTGGTTGATGCTCGCTAATTGGCTACATGCATTGTTGCAACAGGAATACCATAAAATCTGCCAACCACAACAAATTCCAATTGTAATAATGATTGATGCAGGTTTTTCAAATCGATCTGTAGATCTAAATAAGGTATTCCGCGTCATGTATTTATGTACCTTGGCATGGCATAAAATATCATGGTGGTAGTTGATTTACCTGGAATCAGGCTTGGCGCCACAGTCGCAGAAGAAATTGCCGAACTTGGCGTAGGAGACGTCGTGTCCGCGATGGCACACGCGTGCACACACCGTGCACACGCCCACACCGTCCACCATCTTGCACGTGTGGCAGTGGTACCAGTGCTGGTTCATGAACTCACGCTGCGTCACCGTGAATGTGCATAGTCTGTATTGAAGCATCGCATCCTCATCCTGTATAAACATGGGTTTCATAATAATATCTAGATTCTGACTTGGAAAAAAATATGCAAAGAATTCAAACCTTAAAAAAAGTTTGATTTGTTAAAATAAAAATATTTTAAATTAAATTAAAGCTTGACAAGGAGTTGTTAAGATTTCTCTCCAGCCCCTACGCATATTGTTTTCTTTTTGATGACAAGTAAGCCGTAGGCCTTTATTGCCAAATTATGACGATAGACGAATACTTTATCCTACCTACTGCGCCACTTATACTTTCCATCAGGCATGATTATGGTCAAGCGTGCCCATAGTAAGAAAATACATTTTAATGGTACTTACAGAATCATCAGCGCTTGTATCGTCATCGTCTTGTTGTTCATCTGTATATTCGAAATCGAACCCTAGATCTGACGGCGACTCCCAAGTTGGGCTCACCGACCGCCAAGCTGTAAAAAATGGTTTCTTTAATTCTTCTAAAATTATTAGGTCTTCTAATATAATTTGATTTGAAAGATATCACTGATGCATCTGTTCACGAGGTAGAAATAAGTCTGAGAACTGTACTTAATACTGAAAATATACTAACTGTGTGGTTGCGCAGTGCCAATAGCGTGCAAGGCATCAGCTAAATAGGAGAGCAGGACGCATGCCGACTCGATTTGTGATGTGAGGTTGTTATCCAACTGTCCTTCTTCTAGCTTTTCCAAAACGTCAGCACTGCTCAAGTTCTCCACGCTGTTGACAAACATGTAAAATGTAATTCACATAAACCTACCAATTGATTCGAATGAATCCAGTTTAGCGGTCTCAATAAATGCCTAAACCTAGTCATATTTTAAACGTTAAATAATAACGTTATCGTACCTGTCAATCAACATCAATAAAAAATGTTAACAAATCAATTTTTACGATTTAGGATCTCATCTCAAACATCCGTAAAGAAATAAATAGTAAATTCATTCGACGATTCCAAAGCACTTGTAAAACTTTATTTGAATAAAAAAATGTTTCTATTCTATTCTAAAAATACCGTACCATGTGGACAGCCAGGTGAGAGCGGCAGGGAAGAGATGGCGGTGATCCGAGCCCGCATTAGCGTCGGCCAGGCGACACAGCTCGCGCAGCAGCAGCGGCGTGCAAGTGTCTCCGCTCACACTGATCAGTGCGCCCACCATACGCTCGCACACCTTTTCTCCTCTGTACACAAAATATATCCTAAGCCTGTGTGTTACGCCTAAAACTAAAATCCTACGTTTTAAGGTTGAGTTGACCTACCTCTAAGGCCATTGCCACTAAAAGAAAAATCGACGGTACATAAAGAACGACTTTAAAACAACAGCTTTTTTTTTAAAAGCTTTAAGCTTTAAGTTTACCACGAGGTATACCATTTTTAAACTGAATAGATAGTAGAAAATTATTATTTTGGCAAGTCCATCCATAAACCTAGAATTTCGATAAAATAGTTTTAAAAAACCAGCAAGCAATGGGAAACGGTTATTTACAATAAAACACCTGTCCTTTCATGGACAGCCTTTTGAACTTTTCAGACATTATAAGTTTCAGACATGTTGGTTATTGTAATGATGACATACCCATGTTGTACAATATGCTTGCAGAGCAAAGTCAGCAAGTTTGCATTGTCGTTGCTAGCGCTGGCCGCTGTATTCGCGTTGTCGACCGCGGCGGGCGGCGCGGCACCGCTTTCCTTGCTGACATCGGACCAGCTGCATGTTTCTGCATTTAAATACGATAATTTTAGGCTTCCGTACCCGAAGGGTGCCAACGGGACTCTATTACTAAAGCCTGCGCTGTCCTTCCGTCTATCTGTCAGCGGGCTGTATCTCATGAACCGTAATATGTTGATGAAATTTTCAGTGTATAATTTCTATTGCCGCTTTAATACAAATAATAAAAACTAAGATGGCCAATTTCAAAATGGCCGCCATGCAAATTTAAAAAAATTGATGTGTTATATCTTGTACGATGGTACGGAACCCAGTCGTATGCGAATTCGACTCGCACTCGAACGGTTTTTTGTACGATTTCGTACGTATTATTTAGACTCAATCATTTTATTTTTGCACAGATATTACTTTGAATATTTTCTAGATATTACCTCTACTTGAATTAGCTGATTGTTGCGCATTTTCGGACTGAGCTCTGGGTGCTGGTGATCTGCAGAAGAAAAAAATGCTTTAGAAAATGGAAAATTTCAAATCTCTTATAATATTGACGTGAAAATCAGCCAACAGAGAGAAGGGTGTGAGTTCGAAGAGATCTCCTAACACTACGTTTCCCGATCGTCGTCGTCGAATAGGTCGTAATTCAAGCATGTTCTTGGTAGGAACGGCATTCCGAACCAGTAGTAAATTATTTTGACAATCCAAAAGCACTTGTAAAAGTTACTAGGATGGGATGGCTCTGCAAAGTACTAGTTTGATGCATTGGATTTGGTAGAGCGTCGTGCTAGAAGACGGTGAATAAGCGCTGGCCAATTCTAACGTTCAAATTTTCTCTGCACGCGTACTAGGTCCATCACACGGAAACGTTACTAATACAAATGGCTAGGATACGAAACACCTTTCCAGCATCAGTTTTCTCCACCATTTTTAAGAAAGGCACCTTCAATTCAAGAATGAATAGCTATCTATCAGAGGCGAGCGAGCTCTAAGGCTGAATTATCATTTGCCAGCAGGGTTGACTGCAGTTAAATCGCTAATCTGAAAATTGAAAAAACCTTCCGAGATACGCGCCCCAGTTATTATCACTTTAGCTAAATAAATACTTACGGTGTGTCAAACACGGGCAGGTCCTGCTCGCCGCGGTTCGCGTTGTCGTTCCGCGGCTCACCGTCGGTGCGGAAGACGGACCGCAGTGCGTTTCTCAGCGCAAGAGACGCAGGGTTGCCCCCGGCCTCTGGGGCGGACGACGTTGGTGTTGGTAGCTCAGCTTCGGTCGGGGAAGCGTTGGCGGTTGCCACGTTGCCGTTTGTAGATGTGGCTATTGGAAATATTAGATCAAGATTTTTTTTTTGGAAAAGTTGCAAAGATTGTTCAATTTTTATTGCATAGTTACAAAGTACAAACATACTAAAACAATCATAAAGTCAAATACATGATTGAATAAAAAATACTTTGAATTAATTGTTATTTCTGTTTATTTCAGACTAGACGATGCCTAAAACTTCATCCATGTTGATTTAGGTTTTTAAATATCCCGTCAAAACTCTTTGATTTTCCGAGAACAAAAGTAGCCGGGATGCAAGCTATATCTGTATTCTGTACCAAACTAAAATCGTTTTGTCGGATGGGGGATGAAAAGCTACCACACAGGCAGACACATCCGTATACTAATATAAAATTAAAGATACACTAGAAATGACCGAGTGGATCCTTACCCGGGGTAACCAAGCAAATGTGAGCAAGCAGATTGCGCAGCTTTTGTTGATCCGCCACTCCGATGAACTTGCAAACGGACACGCAGAGAGCGCTGTTCAGCTCCGAGTTTTCACAGCCAGTGAAAATCTTGATGAAGAGCCTATGAAAGAATACAGCAATCTCAATCATAGTAGTTTCAATAATAGTTTGGGAAAAAATACAGCTGTTGTACATTAAATGAGCAGGCTCATGCTGCATCAAGCTTAACCTGATGTTAAGTGATTCACTCATGATATTTGCAGCACCAGAGGAACCGCCAATAAGTCGCCGGCCTTTCAAGATCTGTTGATCCGCCCCGTGAGTAACCCCATGTTGAAATCTAGTGGGAACACCGCGCCGAAGTCTCTCTAAACCACATTTAGAGAGACTAGCTTTTGCCCTCGGGTTTGCAGTTCCATTCAAAATTATTATGACCAAATTTAGCAGAGCATGAAAGTAGATATGCTTTTGGTTAGTAAAAATGTCGACAAAATTGGCTAAGTGGTAAGAAATCAAACAAACCATTATTTTATGAATTTTTAGAGTTCCGGACCTCAAAAGGAAAAACGGAACCCTTGTAGGATCACTTTGTTGTCTGTCTGTGTGTCTGTCTGTTCGTTCGTCCATCCGTCCGACGTGTCTGTCAAGAAAATCTATAGGGTACTTCCCGTTGACCTAGAATCATGAAAGGCAGGTACAAGTACAAGGTTTATAACACAAGTAAAGGAATAAATCTGAAAACCGTGAATTTGTGGTAACATAACAGACAAAAAATGTTCTGGGGTATCATATGAAAGGGGTTTTACTTGTAAATTCTGGTTTTTATTTATTTTTAAGCATAATAGTTTTTGATTTATCGTGCAAAATGTCGGAAAAATTTCCCGAATACGGTACCGTCAGTGCGCGAATCTGACTTGCACTTGGCCGGTTTTTTGGTAAGTATGACGAATCAAGACAGAAAAAATCGAGTTAGTTTCGAAAATATTGCAAACACAATCAATATTCTTATTTCTATGTCTTACTTGATAACTCTCTCTGCATAAGGACTCCTCGCGTTGGGGGCAGAGAGTAGTATCTTTCCGAGTGCGTATCCAGAGTTGTCAGCGAACACAGTTTCATACGCAAGACGTCCTGCTGGGCGATCCAATATTTTCTCCCAGTATTTCACCTGTGCAATAATTAAAACCAAATTATTTTTGTCCCACTTGCTTGGGGATTGCTTTATTATAACAAGTGTAAATTAAAAATTTATAACACCCCCGACGATCCAAAGTACTCGTATTTGAGTTTTCCAAAACATCATTTTCAAATAAATAATTATGTATTTAGGCAACGTCCATCTTGACAGCTTGACATTTGTCAATTGACATAATATTATGAACCTAACGGTTATCTAACCTTCTTTCCTACAAGAAAACTAGAAAAGAGCTGATAACTCTTAAACGGCTGAACCAATTTTTTTAGATTATAGCTAAGAACACTCTCGATCAAGCCACATTTCAAACAAAAAAAACTAAATTAAAATCGGTTCATTCGTTTAGGCGCTACGATGCCACAGACAGATACACAGATACACAGATACACACGTCAAACTTATAACACCCCTCTTTTTGGGTCGGGGGTTAAAAAAAGTCAATCGGCACTTTTCTGCACGCTCGCCAGCAATTTGCAATATGACAATACTCTGGGCGCTCCTATGAATACTATTTGTCGCAAAGTCCTCTGCGTAGATTGCTGGTCCACAAGCAGTGTACATAGTCTTCAATATGTGCTCATGTGTGAGCTGCTTTGCTTTGTTCTAGTGCGGCTACCTGTCACGAACTAGTCACAAGATATACAAACACTGCTTACCCATAGTTGAAAAAACTGTGCTTACTTTACGTCATTATATGTACTAGGCTAAAAAAACTTATGCCTACCATTTGCCGTAGAATCCTCTGCGTGGACGGCTGCAGGTGGTCAATGAGTACAGTGTACGTAGTCTTCAATATGTGCTCGTGTATGAGCTGCTCCGCTTTGTTCGACTGCGGCACTAGCGCGGCGATCGTGTCGCTCAGTGGGTCCACGAGGAATTCTAGACGACCATCCGTCTGTACAAAGAGTGAAAATAAATGATTTCATCTGTGACCAGTTCTACTTACTTTAAAAAATATTTGTTTTTATTACTCAGATACAAGTTAGCCCTAGACTGCAATCTCACCTGGTGGTAAGTGATGATGCAGTCTAAGAGCGAAGCGGGCTTACCAAGTAATTCACCAGTATCAAGTAATTTTAAACATTTTCTTCAATAAAATCAGGGGTGAATCACTTACCAAAGCTGGTACGATTAAATCCAAGGTTCTTTTTGTGAGAGTTGGGCTGTCCGCCAATTTGCTAGATCCAACTTCCAGAAGTTTGGAGGCAGAGTAGGCGAGCATCATGAGGGATGGTCCGATGCAGTATCGACGCATGGTGCTTATGAGTTCGGTATGAGAGTTTATGAGGCTCAGGACTACACTCTCTGATGGTATAATGTGGTTGGCGCATAACGACTGTGAAAAGAATTAGAAAATGCAGTTGAAACATCCAATCACTGGTAAGCTAAAACACAAATATCTGCCATATAATTGAATTAAAACATGTGCAAGAGAATGTTTTAGACCAGTTGTGGATAACTATTAAGAAAAGGGAATTCACACAAAATTAAGAATTTTACACTTGACCGAAGCTGAGAAAAAGGATATGAAATATAAATTGAACTGTCTTGGTTCTGGTGGAACATTCATATTTTTACTACATTCAGTTTTCCTGTGGAAAAAAGCAAAAAAAAAAACGGCCCCAGAGTGGAGCACACTCGCAACTGAACGGCTTGCGACTGTGCTGTCAGATGCTTGTTGGATCCTCCATACATTCGTTCATACTAGGAAGGGAATTACCTGGTCAATACACGCGAGCGGTGGGGGCGAGAAGACAGAGATGACTGTGGCTACGTTGTCGGGCAGCTCCGCCTTCAGCCAAGTGCCCAGTACAGGAGGCGCGTCCTCGGAACTCACGGCCAGCACCGGCCCCATAGTGGAGCACACTTGCAACTGTACCGTCGCTACGATGCTGTCGGACGTGCTCGCTGCACCCTCCATATCTAGCTCCATACTGGCGCTTAGACTATAAACAATAAAAATCGGTCAAGTGCGAGTGTGACTTGTGCACGAAGTATTCTGTACCATATTTTAAGAAATAACACTTTTTTTAAATGGCAGCTATTTTAATTTTTTCAACTCTAGCTATTACGGTGCACAAGACGCTGACGTATAACCCGCTAACTAACGGATGGACGAACGGACGGATGGACAGGGTATGGAAGTGTGAAAATACAATCACTGCTTTTCCTAAGTTCGGCCGAGTCAAACACTGCTAAAGAGTCTGCACACAGAAGACAGGTCTAGAATCCTAGTCTTTTCCGCAGAGAGCATTATGAAAGGGATAACAACACATTTAGTCCTGTTATTTTAGGTTTTGTTCAGAGATTGCTTGTATAGGATGGCATATTATTGGAAATTGAACACTTGAAAAGGGCAACCGCCGAGTTTTTGCTGGTTCTTCTCGGTAGGAACGGCATTCCGAACCAGTGGTGAATTATTTTGACAATTCAAAAGTACTTGTAAAAGTTTACCTGAATAAAAATATATTCTATTCTATTGAATTAGTGACATTGTCTCGTAAATTACCGGCAACAGTCCAGAATAGTCTCAAGCAATTCCAGTAAATCGGGCATAAATTGATGTGCCTCTGAGGCAGTCGAAGAGTCGCTGAGACACAGTTTCAATCTCACCAACGCCGAATCACACGATATTACGTCAATGAGTGAAGGTAGACGGTTTGCTGCAAAGAAAAAAAAAATGTAATTATTGGGTCACTTGATAGGTACATACTTTGTCATAACTCGACTTAGCTGACATAGTATGATCACTAAGTTAAATGTAAATTAAAACCGGTCAAATGCGAGTCGGACTCGCACACAAAGGGTTCCGTATCATCGTACAAGGTATAACACTTTTACATGCAACACTGCAAGTTAAAGATGGGCAGTGCCATCTATATGTGATTTAGTAAAGTAACTATTTTTTCGCAAAAACATTTTAATATTCTTTTTGTGACATTATTACAAATTCACAGTTAACGGATTTTTTCCTTTCTTTGTGCTATAAAACATACCCACAAACTAGTTGTACATTTCGAGATCTCACTCGCCATTTTAGCTCTGTGTCAACAATGATGTCAAAAATACGGTTCAATTTTGAATTAAGAACTAAAATTATTGACACATAGACACCTATAGAATGACAACATACAAACAAGTCAACCTCATAAAAAGCTTTTAAAAACATGTTACTGAAGTGAACAGGAATCTTCTAGGCAAGCGCACTACTCCCGGTGATCATGTTACGTCTGCTGTCCCATAGAAATGCACATACGGTTCATGTTTTGTTTCAGATGTTTGATAGTCTCGGAAGCAAGCCACGCTGTGTACTTGATATTATCGCAAGACGCGCTCACACCGGCTAGGAGGTTTTCAGCATACTGAAATGAAATTATTAACATTAGAAATTAGAATTAGACTCTAAATGTATAAAAAGAGAAGCTGACTGACAGATTTACCCTAAGGATGCTACTTCAATTCCAATCAAAAAAATGGTACTGTACTTGGCGGCCACAGGTTTTGATACAATCACAATGGACCGGAGATGGTCAAAGTGATACAGGGTATACAAAAACCTGCTTAACCCCAAAGAACTTGTCCGAAACTTTTGGCTCCACGGAAGACCACCGCTGTGCCTGCGTTCCCGACACAGGCGCAGCAAATGCTGAGTGGAGTCCATTTTGGTACCACACATCATGCATCTCATTTTATTTCGATTTTATATGTGTTATCTTATTTTTGAGGCACCAAATAAATAGTTTTCTTTCTTTCTTTTCTTTCTTTCAAAGCAGCAGAAAATGAAGATGAATTTCCTTGGTGTAAAATCTGTTTTAGTCGACGTTTGGTTGCACTTTTCCGCGCAAACGAATTTTGCCGAAACAACTTATAAAAATGGTGGTACTGTACCTGCGTATACATTCCCTGCTTGACCAGCGCATCCTTAAGCCACGGGTTGAAAACTTTCTTATTGTCGGCACGCGGCGCCCATATGAGGGCGTGTAGCGGCAAAGGCGACGGGAGGTCGGCCGCTATGCCCGCCTGTAACTTGTCCATGTGCGGAGTTGCGGGCGGCATGCTTATCACCAACCTGAGGAAAATCGATACTTAGTAAATCCCGATCCATATTACAAATGCGAAAGTGTGTCTGTTTGTTGCTTTGTCCTTCAATCACGCCTCAACAGAGCTATGAAATTCATTGAATGTGATATGCACTCACCGCCAAGCAGTCTGGAAGCAGTAGTGCGCAGCCGAGAGCGCGGCGGCGGACGAGGAGTACTGAGTGTTGTCGCACACACACGCGGAGTTGAGCAGCGAGAGCAGCGCGTCCAGTAGTAACGGGTACTTCAGCTTGTGAGGAGTGCCAAGTACGAAGTTACACGCCAGACCGTCGAGTTTTGGATTCTCCTACATGAACATATCATTGTGAATGGGTGTTGATATTGATGATGTTGATAACTTCAATGCATAATCAAATTGAGAAATCGGATTTTTTAAATTGGTCCCTAGAACTTTGCTATATTTAATTTCAATTCTTCTCGGTAGGAACAGCATTCCGAACCAGTGGTAGATTATTTTGACGATTCAAAAGCACTTGTAAAAGTTTAATTGAATAAAAATAATTTGAATTTGAATTTGAATTTGAATTTGAATATAAATGCATTTCTTTTAAACGAAGTTTTTAAGCTGAAACATTCGACGTACCTGATTGTTAACCTCGGCGTTAGTTAGCGCGTAGAACTTGGGTCTCATTGACGTCTCGTCTTGTGACAGTCGCCTGTACGACGCTTCTATGGTCGGCACCTCGCAATAGATGCGCGACTTGAGCTGCCCGTTGTCCGTGGTAGTTTTCACACCCGTGCTACTTGGATCAGGCGGGGGCTGCGCCAAGCCCGGGGCTATTACCAGATTCCATTCAATCTGTGAAAAAAAAAATACTATACATATAGGCATTACGCATAACGTACGTGAGTTATGATAGCCTAGTGGTTAGGACGTCCGCCTCCTCATCGGAGGTCAGGGGTTCGCTCCTGTGAGGAAACCTGTTTCTTTGAGAAACGAATTTAGCTTTTAATTAAGCTCAGGAAAAAACACTACCCATATTATAATTGCTAAAGCGTGTTGGTTTATTGGTTAGTCCTTCAATCACGTCGCAACAGATTAACTAATCGATGTGATTTTTCGCATGGGTAAGTTTGACAGGCAACTTTTTACCCCGGAAAATCAACAAGTTCCCTCAGGATTTTTTAAAAGCGTAAATTTACGCAGACGAAGTCGCGGGCACCAGCTAGTATTTTGTAAAAAATGGGTACCTGTTGTAACAAAGTTTGCGGAGCGTCGTAGAGGTGCTTCATGAGATACTCCAGTAGGAGCATCAGTCGAGTGGTCAGCATCAGCTGGTGCGGCAGCAGGTTCATCGCGCGCTTCCTGTCCGTCATTCCGAGAGTGTCCACTACCTACAATATCGAACATTATGATAAAATAGATAACTTTCCAAACAAACCTAATTTTACTATAGTTATTATTCTGGCCATATATAATTAAGAGATAAATCGATAATAATAATTGGCTTTGTTTTAGATATAGAACAACAAGTATTTTTTATTTTATTTTATTTATTTTACAACTAATTAGAACAACAGTGCCACTTACACTAACTAGATTAGATAGAATTAAAGATGAACAATCGGCGTAATACGTTTTTTTAAATTCGATTACAAGTATGTATGGAGTGTTTGTAAATTTTATATAGAGAAGCACATATGAAGGATAACCTTAAAGGACTCGAATTAGTTATTCTCTGTTTTTTACTTACTTTAATGATAGCATTTGCAGTCAGGAGTAATACAGATTTCTTCTGCATCAAAGTCAAAGAATGGAACAAATACACAAGGAGTTGCGCATGTTCCACGTTCAAATCTGCAATAAATATTTAAACTTCAACTATCAAGTTTCAAAAATCTACTTTTAGACTAGAATTCCAACAGTAAAACAGCCAAACAAATACACCATATGGTGTATTAAGTTATTATGGTGTATGGTGTATTGTTGGGAAAAGGTTTTCACTTGAATACAATTGATAAAGTCTCTTGATAAAGAGAATCTAAATTTAAAGGTATGATTACATCATCAGAAAGAACAACAATATGGTCTGATGGAAAGCATGGATCAGATCTAAGGATGGGATCTTACTTAGATCTTATGATATAATGAATAGAGTATTGCAACCTGTCCCCTCTTCGCACAGGTACATGTAGTTGTCATATTTCAAAAGAATAAGACAGCATTTTTGATGCAAGCTCTGTCTGCTTGATTTCTTTCGACATCTTGAACAATTTATTCATCATCATATTTCAACAAATCAACACAAAACAATATTAAAAACTGATACCTATAAACCTTCCTCTTGAATCATTTGATGAAGATTCAATGACTTTGATTTGAATTCAATGATTTTAATGCGGTTTTGTAGTTTAAAAGATCTAAGCGTACATAGGGACATACGGCGGGAAGCGACTTTGTTTTACGCTACTCGTATGTAGAGATTATTATGAAGAATTTTATTTATCATACCTTCATAGTCATGATCTTGGCTGGGCACACTCTGCAGCGCGCACTCTTGCAGCGTGTTGATAATTTTATGCCACATCACTAGTATACTATTCTCGCGGTCCGCTGGGGCCTTGCTGAGGACCATGCTGCCGAGGAGTTTCACTACGCGGGGCCCAACCTAAACCACAAAATAAGATTTTATGTCACATCACTAATAGTATATTGGTGTAGCATATAATAGTATAGAAGTATATTATACTATAGTTTACTTTTAATGCCTGTCCAGACAAAAGAAGGAATATGCACGATCTTTGGATTTTCCATTAGTTATTATTGGCTAACTTTTCTTTTTTGTCTAGATATTTTCGAGTGTTTATATCAATCCGTTAAATTCTACTAACATGTGTTATGTGTAGGATCATAATTTATAGATGCCAAGAGGGGTAAAGTGCGACAGTAAAAGTATAAGATTAGTTTTTTAGGAAAGCTCCTTTTAAAAAGCAGCTTTTTTGGTAGCGTTAAATATATTGCTACGAAATGCTAGGATAACTTGCCCCCTCACCCCTACATGACTTACGATGCAAAGAAATGAGACAAAACAGAAGATATTTTCTGAGACATGCCCCCGAAAAAGAATGAGGTAAGTGTGTAGGTAGCGCACTCTTTAAACCCAGATCTTTAGCTCATCTAAACTTTTATTTATTGTGTTAAAGTCATAACATTATGTTTCCTGCTATTCAATTCGGTTTACTACTGCAGTACACAGGTCTTACTGCTTCTCGTGCTATTGTTATATCTATTCCTCATCTTTCCTCACACATTCTGATAGAAAGCTATCCTGCTGCTATTACAGTGTCACGATCGCAATCACCTGATTGGTTGATGCTTGTTTACTATTAGCTACAATGCATTGTTGCAACAAGAATAATTAATATAAATCCAGCCAATCACAACAATTGAGTTTATAATAATGATTGTTGGGCGCGTTTGGAACCCTTGTAGCTTTAGTTTTAAGTTTACGTAATTAATTATCACCACTATATCGTACAAATATAACAATTCTGACCATCAAATTAAAACAATAAATGATTTTGACTTTGATTTTGCAGTTTCCGCAATCAAGCAGCTGAAATCATACTTGAAATAGGTTGATAAAGCTAACCTGTAACGGTGAGGAGTAAGTTGAGGTATTGTTCCTTTCGGAGCCGCTAGCGAGCAACTGTTGTTGTAAGGCAGGCTGTAACGACGCAAAGGCGGGCGCGCCGCTCAGGTTGTGCAAGTACCGCACCAGGGCTGAACTGAACGATGCGTACAAAGCACCCAGCCGAGCTCCAAAACACGAGGAGATTGTACCTGGTAGAAAAAGAACCAGTCAAGTGCTAGTCGGACTCACGCTTGAAGGGTTCCGTACCATCGTACAAGAAAGTGTTGAAAGTTTTGTAGTGTAATCATAAATTCACGGTTTTCGGATTTTTTCGAAATTCGAATTTTCGGGTCTTGACATACACAATAGCCAGCCAGCCAGCCAAGGCCAGCCAGCGAGCGAGCGAGCGAGCGAGCCAGCCAGCCAGCCAGCCAGAGAGCCAGTCAGCCAGCCAGCCAGAGAGCCAGTCAGCCAGCCAGCCAGACAGACAGATATACAGGCAGACAGATTTAAGTGATCCTACAAGGGTTGCTTTTTTTCTCTGAAACCCTAAAAATAAGAGTTCTTACCAGTGTCAGTCCTAGCAGTCTCTCTATCCAAGTCCTTGGCGAGTGCGGCGAGCAACGCCGTGTGTGCTTCGTGCAGTTGCAGCGCGGAGGGCCCGAGCCTCTCCGAGTCCTCGCTGATTATTTCCTCCGTCAATAGGTTGAACACCTCCGTTGCTAATGTTATGTACTGGAAAAGAATATAAGTTTTTTCAATCCATTATGCTAATGGATTAAAGTGTACAGTCTAAGACAGTCTAAGATGGTAGCTGGCTAGCTTGGAAGGGGTGTGGCAGTTTTTATTACACCCATACCTCTTATCAGTGTCTATACAGCATCATACCGGAACGCTATTTATTTAGTTGTTTAATTGTTATGAGTTGTTTAATTTCTAGTAACTACCTTTTTTGCCGAGAAAACACGTCACTTGAGTTGCTTATTATATTTCAAAATGTATGGAGAACCAGAACTTTCGAATGGCAATTACGTACAAATACATTTCATAGCCAAGCTCTAGCAAGCAAGCTTTGAGAGAAAAAAAACTCGAGCTTTCGATAACTTTTCCTACGAGCATTGGGTGTGACCAGCGGGTATTCAAAACAATACTTTGAGTCTTATTACTTACAGAATACGGTTCAGCTTTGTCCGGCACGATGGCTTGATTGGGTCGTGCGTTGGCGTCATTTGCGTCATTGTTGTCGTTAACTCCCGCCCGCGTCAAGCCGCTGTCAAGAGCGTCGGGGGCGACTAGCGTCGATTCGAACCACAAGCCAAACAATGGCTCGCTGTCTTCTAAACAAAATTTTATAGCTAAGTCAGACGTGTATTTTTTGAATGCTTGGAGTTTTTCTTAAGCTATGCTTGGAGTTTCTCTATGTGTCAAATCAGGAATGAGATCTGTAGAAAGGGCCATAGTAACCGCGACGTAGCTAAACGGATTGCAAACGACATCAAACGACTCGACATGGAGCCGCTGGATTCAGAACACACTCTCGTATAAATGTCAAAACAATTAATGCGGGAGAGGAAAAAAACATTATAACAACTAACAAACCTTTTTCACTAAAAATAAAATGTTACAATATAGTGCATTATTAGGCACCTAAGGGACTTTTTATGTAGACAGGGATTGAAGGTGATTTCAGATAGTAACCCTATTTTTCATACAAATTACCCAATGCATAAGATGAGAACTGTCAGAACTGTGGAACCAACTCCCTTTGGCGGTGTTCCCACTAGATTACAACATGGGGTTATTCAAGAGGTGGATCAACAAATTCCTGAAAGGCCGGCATCTCATCGGCGGTATCTACGATGCTGCAAATGTTCATGGGCGGTGGTAATCACTTAATATCAGGTGACCCGCTCGTTTGTTCGCCATTTTTTATTTAAACTACCGAATTAAAAATCCGACTATATAGCTACCGTCATCAGTCTCAGAGTCCTCGGAGCAGAGGATCATGTCCTGGAAGTAAACAGTGTTGTCGGAGCGGTCGGGGTCGGCGTCCGGGTGCTGCTTCTGCACCGCGCGCTTCAGGTGCGTCGCCTTGCGGTAGCACACCACGCCCAGCGCCACCAGCAACTGAGGGAAACGAAAATGTTGACATTTCGTCGGTTAGTAAACAATGGCGTCAATGTTGTTGTCTTTAAACCCAAGACATTATCATTACTAATACGGGAGCGGTGCCAGCGATGAAAATGAACTGTCGAGAGATGATCTGTAGCCATCTACATCTGTAGGTTCGAAACTAGTCGGGTTTAATTCGACTAATCACGTGAGTCTACTAGCCATTCAAACCTTATAGTAAATTATTACCTGATGCAAAGGCGCAGCGGAGGCGAGTCGTAGTTCCCTCTGGTGTGCGGTATGGTGCGCCAGAATTTGTAGCGGAGCGGGGATAGCAGATGATGGTGTTGTAATGTTGGACGTGCTCAGCGCTTCCATGCGAGCGTCCGAGAGCAACGCGCCCGTCCATGCGAGGCAGCGGCCGCCGAGAGCTACCCATACGACACTTAGGCCTTGCTGCCTGTGGAGTGAATTTATTTGTCAAAAAATGATTGTTGGGTGTGAAACTAGACTTTTGTGGGAAGGGGATCCTTGGTGATAGAGATGGTGTGGGATCTGTGTAGTGTCAGATGTTGGTTGTTACTTGTTCGTCATCAAGTCAATGTGTGGTTTCTATGTTGTGTAGAGCATTAGCTAAGTGATTGGGGGTTATCTGTTGGTCAACACAATACTCACATTGGTGAGATTGTAAGGGCGGGAGAGTTTTTGGTGATAGAATTAGAGTGAGACCGTATGATGGCAACTGTAAGCGTTAGTTGTTTGTTACTCAATGTGTTGGTTCTACATGGTTTGGAGCATTGGCCAAGTGATTGGACTCTGTCTGTTGGTCAACACAATACTCACATCTTGGTGAGGTTTTATGGGCGGGAGGTGTATTTGGTGATAGACTTGTACTGTGTCGTATCAACTGTTAGGCGTTATTTATTCGTTGTCAAGTCAATTTGTGGATTCTACAAGGTGTGGATCATTGACCAATGAATGGGGCTTATACTTACATCTTGGTGAGGTTGTAGGGTCGGGAGGGCGGCTTGGCGGGACTGTGCGGAGCGGCAGCGCCGGGCGCGCCTGCCAGTGCGTGGTGCAGCCCACATAGCAGCACCCAGGCGCCGATCATCAGGTGATTTTGATACACCTTCACAGATCGTATATGATAATAGGGACAGCAATAAAAATGACAAAGATATCCCATACAAGTAGATAAATAATATGGTTTCCTATCATGGTTATGAGTAATCAGCTGCAGTAGTAGTGGGAGTGTAGTAATTTGAGTGAAAATTTGCCGTGAGGCGTCTTGCGACACTCAACAAAAGCGAAGCTATCTTCCGTCCCCCCTCATTCATATGGGGAAAACGCGGGCTACACACGAAGTGCGAATTAAATCCGCGTGCGTTCATTCGTTCTAATTTTTGGATTCCATCTGTTAAAAAGCATTCAAAAATCTTATTACAAAACAATTGCTAGAACTAAAAATTAAATCTGAATTAAATGCGGCGTATTATTACGAAGTAGTATAATATACACAGTAGGCGATAGAATTTTATAACATTTTACGAACCTGAAAGAAAATGTGTCTATTGAAAAGTGTTGTACTTTGTTCATTACAAATCTCTACAAAAGTACGAAATAACAAAAACTTATAAATAAATGCCTATACAGTATACATAGATACGCAGATATAGAAATCTTGTACTCACGTAGCCACCTGCGCGCGTAGACTGTTTGAATGTCTCTCCAACAGTGTTGTACAGACTGAGTGCACTTTCCACTAATGTCGCCGTCTGTTGCTCACTCTCCTCGTCCTTCGGGTGGAGTGAAGCCTAAGATTAAAAATAACCAGTCAAGTGTGAGTCGGGCTCCCACACATAAGGTACCATCGCACAAGGTACACACAGGCGATCACAATGGATCGGAGATTGTCTAAGTGATAAAATGTATGCAAGAGCCTGCATAGCCCCAAAGCAGAAGAACACTTTTTAATTTTGTATAGAAGCAGTAATCCGTAATGTAATTATGGAATTCCGCAAAGTAATCTTTGCGGAATTCCATAATACACTTACAAGGAACTAAAAATGAACCAAAAGCTTAATCTACTGCTATAACTTTTTAACCACAAATTCACAGTTAACAGATCCTTTTACTCGAGTTAAAAGTAGCTTAAGCTGCTGTTTTGAAATTTGAGATTGTGCATGAGGTTCCTTCATAACACTAAGAGGCCTCCGAGCCAGCCAGGATAGGTAAGCTAGTATTTCATAAAAACCTGAGCTGTAGCACAGCACAGAAGCCAAGCGGTGGCGACGTCGCTGAGCGCGGCGATGCGCTCCGGCGTGAAGGGCTCGAGGCAGGGCAGCGACAGCGCGAGCCGACATACGTGCACTTCATTCACCAGAAAATGAAGGCTGGAACAATAATGTCAAATCAAGCCGTGCCGCCAATCGATTTAGCGTACCAGTACGATGCTATGTAGAAACCATAGGAGTATGAGTTTAGTAAAAACTGCAATATCCCTTCCAGGTTATCATTTACCAGTGAGATTGCAGTCAAGGGCTAACTTGTATCAAAATTTAAAAAAAAACCCCATTGCTCATGTCCTGAACATGGGTGTCCTCTCAGAATGAGAAAATAGTTTAGACCATACTAGCCAAACACTTTTTTTGATTGACAGATTTCACACACCTTTGGAAGCATTATGGAGAACTCTAAGGCATGTAAGTTTCCTCATGATGTTTTCCTTCACAGTTAACGCAAGTGCTTTTCAATTTTTTTGTATAAAAAGTAGTCTATGTCACCCGGACCATAATGACGAATCAACTGACACCTCATTCATTAAAAGCGGCTCAGTAGTTTAACCTACATACATACATAGACTGCTAAAATCATAACCCTTCCTTTTGGCTTTGCCATAGGCGCAGTTGGGTAATAAAAGGAGTTTTTCCTTATAGAGCTCCATCAGCAAGGACGCGTACTTACAGTGTGACATCAGAGTTGAACTGTGGCGCGATGGCGCTCTCCTTGGCGTTCTGCCAGCGGCTGAGGTATCTCTGCAGGCAGGGCAGGGATGAGCACACTTTGAGCACCACGGAGCCTGCTCTTAGCTCCATCAGTAATGAGGCACACGTAGATGCCACCCACTTCTGTACAAATACGTTTGAATAAATAAATAAATGGCAAGCTGAAGTGGCAATGGGCAGGTCATGTCTGTCGTAGAACCGACGGCCGATGGGGCAGATGTATTCTGGAGTGGTAAGCGCAGTGTGGGACGACCTTCAGCCCGCTCGACAGATGAGCTGATGAAGGTGGCGGAGGACCGTGTTTGGTGGCGCGCTCATGTAAAGGCCTATGTCCAGCAGTGGACGCATACAGGCTGATGGAATGGAAAATAAATAAAAATATATTTTATCTAATTTAACTTTTACAAGTACTTTTGAATCTTCAAATGCATCTACCACTGGTTCGGAATGCCTTTTTTACAGATTTTAATTAAATGTGAGATAATGGCCTACAAATTCATGCAAATCCATATCCATAAATGTAAATGCAACAGTGTGTCTCTCTGTCCGATATATTTTGTCGGCTCATCTGTTTAACCCTATTTTCAAGTTTGGTATAGACATAGACATAGTTATATGGATAGTTTGGTATCCTAGAGACACTGGCCATCTTTTATTCTGAAAAATCAATGAGTCCCCATGGAATTCTGAAAAAACTCTTGACTTCATCCTTATGGATTTCCATGAGGATGAAGTCATGAGCATCATCTAATTGATATTTTTTAATAGAAAATTTAATCTACACAAACACAACTTTTTTCTTTACCTTCATGTCTATGGAAGCCTGTTGAGAGCCATTCCCTTCCTTAGCGCTTTCCATACTATCTTTGCTTCCGGGAGTCATGACCCCTGGTACGGGCTGAGCCTGAGTCGTTGAGGACACGGGATTCCTCAGGGGCATTGTCAATTGTTCAAGTAACGCGTCTGATCTACGCTGGGCATTAGATGGTGCTTGTTTCTCCGTGGTAGTTGTTTGAGATGCCAGCGATGTTATGGGGCTTGGTATGACCGAGGATTTTGATGCCTGGGTTTCTAGAAGTATTTTAAAAACATGATTTTTTACTGGTACTCTGTATGAGAAAACAGTTTTTTTATACTGGTATTCTGTATAAGAAACAGATTTTTGTAACAATAAAACAAATCATAATTAAAAATTAATGGACTGCTAAGTGCGTACGTCTATCGGTAGACAATGATGATGATCCAAATAATTCAATTAAAATTACCAGATGCATTAACATGTGCAGGCAACTTCGCACTTTTAAGTAGTGATGTCAATATAACTAGGTCAGATTGTGGAAGGCCTCCACCGTCAATGCCGCATAAGCCCACAATTGGGAGGAGCAGCTGAAACAAATTAGGTCACATTATATTTTTCTACACATATGGACTGAGTCTTCATAAAGTGCATTAAAATGAGTTTTAACCGAATTTTACCAGTAGAAAACAATTAAAAGGTCAAGTATGAGTCAGACTTACACACAAAGAGTTACATTCCATCTTACAAGATATAACACTATGTAGGTATGTAATTACACATTTTTTAATTTGCATGGTGGCTATTTTCAAATTTATATTAGTGTTATTTAGAAAAATTTCAAAATTTCAAAATTATTATAATAGTGGCAATAGAAAAACACTTTGAAAATTTTAATTTGGTTTAGATACAGCCCCTGACAGACAGATGGATGAAGAGACGACAGCAGAGGCTTAGTAATAGGCTCCGTTGGCACCCTTCGGGTACAGAACCCTAACAATAAATAAAAAATTAATATTGCTGAGTTTAGGCTTTTTTTTTTATAAGCACTTGCTAGTAAAAAAATCTCTGTAAAGTGACATATTATGTTAAAAACTAACAAGCTTATGATTAATTACAGGCAAATCATGTAATACAATGTATTAAAAAATGCCATAATTTAATATTATATTAGTTAGGTAAGCACTTACCTGCTTAACAGAAACATTTGGAGCAGTAGTGTTTGTTGAGTCGTCATAGCTCAATCCAGCTTCGGAGAGCTTCTTAAGAATTTGTCCGAGTATAATTCTGAATGCATCGCGAGCTGTGCTGAGCTGGTCAGCTGGCACTGTTTAAATCATAGAAATACACAAGTGTAAATTAAAAATTTATAACACCCCCGACAAGTGAAGGTTACAGTAACTAGAAAAGACCGAAAAGACCTGATAACTTTCAAACGGCTGAACTGATTTTCTTGGACTATTCCGCGCCTACGATCTAAAGTACCTATCTGAGTTTTCCAAAACATCATTTTCAAATAAATAATTATGTATTTAGGCAACGTCCATCTTGACAGCTTGACATTTGTCAATTGACATAATATTATGAACCTAACGGTTATCTAACCTTCTTTTCTACAAGAAAACTAGAAAAGAGCTGATAACTCTTAAACGGCTGAACCAATTTTATTGGATTATAACTAAGAACACTCTCGATCAAGCCACCTTTCAAACAAAAAAAACTAAATTAAAATCGGTTCATTCATTTAGGCGCTACGATGCCACAGACAGATAGACAGATACACAGATACACACGTCAAACTTATAACACCACTCTTTTTGGGTCGGGGGTAAATAAATTAGCTTTATGATGTGTCAATAAGGCCAGCCATATTTTATTGGTAGTTGTCTGCTAGAGAACTTTCTATAGAGCTGCACGCATTAGAAGCATACATCTGATCCAACAACATTCTAACAGTCTGTGGCATGTCATAAGTACATAATATACAAGGTGTTAGACAGGTGGATAGTGTCCGTATCATCCCGACAAGCTAGGAGTGCTAAGTCCATGTGAGTGTTGCCAGGATCTAGTAAGAAATCTATACAGTTTATTCAATTATGTTTTTTATCTAATTAAAAACATCGTAACTTTCCCAAACAACATTGCTTCTTATTTTCATAACATTGTGTAATAAAAAACCAAGGCCCTTGACCTAAATAACTGAATCATTATTCATGAAAAGAACAAAATTAATCCAATTGTAAATGTCTTTTAGATAGATTAATAAAAAATTATTAGTGGTATGATTTAATTAGTATAGTAGTAATTTTGTGTATATTCAGATATACAGAAAAGTTATAGACTGATAATAATTTGATCAATCAGCATAGAGTCGAACATTAGAAATTAAAGCAATATTGCGCCCATTTGTAGGTATAGTACATGACAGGTAGAGATGGCAATTGAGGTATGAGGCGCGGACGCCCTGCACACTCGCACATCACTTGCACCGGGGTAGCACAGGGGCTGTACAGGTGTGTGGTGCAAAGGGTGGTGAAATGGATAAAACTGTTTTTAGACTAGTGAGTCAATTTCGTTTTGAGATTAGTCAGAACAATCAAAATCAAATTAGCAGCTTTGTGTACTTGAATTAATATTGGACACTTTTCAACTATCACTACCCATATTATAAAAGCGAAAGTGTGTTTGTAGATTTGTTCTTCAATCACTACACAAGAAAGCAATGAATTGACATAGTTTTTTCATAGATAATATAGTAAAAATCTTGGAGGGTGACATTGACTACTTGAAAATCAGTTCCTATTGGATTTTGTATGTAATAAATAAATAAGGACAAAGTCACAGTAAATTATCTAGTTAGAATATATAGCTACAGTAAGGATAGTTAAAAATTAAAATCAATAAATCATATGATTATATTTTACTGTATACTTACAATTATTTGCATTGATGCTGATAAAGTGTGCTGAGAGACATGCAAAGCATGTGTAGAATAGGTCATTCGCATCATCATGGGTTTGAAACTCGCTTTCACTGTTAACCAGAAAAAAAATTAATTGTATAGTAAAAGATCACCTTTTTCTTGTTTTGTTCTTGCAGTTATATCAATAATGTCAATCCAATAAAAGAGGGTAGACTAAAATATCTTCAGATGCTGTAGGTACATTGCTTATTGGATAACTTAATTATAGAGGAAAGTTACGTTAGAACTGATATTCTGATAGTAAAAAATAGCCATTATTGGCTAATATTTTTAAGACAAAGAGAATACTGTAGACTATTAAATGCTTGTGATCTAAATAAACAGAAATAAATAAATGATAATTTTGGAAAGATGACTAACTGCATCTAAACCTTTAAAGTAGTAGAAATATTTTACCTACCTTTTGATGATGGCTTGTATTATTTCCACAGCGTCATTTTTGTCAAAAAATGGGCCGTAAAGCGCCGTTAATATTGGTTTAACTGTTGTAGACCATTCTATATTTCCTCCCGAAGCGGCCATTTTCCAGAATGACCTTTCGTGAAATGAAAATGCAAAATGTCAAAATGAATGAGTCTTCAATTTGACATTTGACTGACAGGTATGATTGGTTATCTGTGCACTGCTTAGAAATCCACTACACTGTGCTAACTAGTGGTAAACTGTTCATGTGATAACTATTATATTCTCTTTGGGTCTGCCGTCTGTTGTGAGTTTGTGACTTGTTTGTGACTGGTAAGCCGTAAGATGTAGGCAGGGTGTAGTGTTGTCTCAAATTTATCTTAGTAGTTCGCCTCAAACTGAGACCTCGCACTATAATAATTCCTTTTTAGAGGCAAAAAGAGCTAAAGAGTTATTGGAGATGGTTGAATTTCGCATTATTGCATCACAATAATGTCAACAGTGCTATCTATTTACATCAATTATTATGTTAAAAATACTAATCCCCTATAAAAAATAAAATAAATCGTTTCTTTATAATAATTATTATCTAGGTAATTTTAGTATTTGTTGTTCAAGTGCAGGTTATAACTAACTGAAATAATTATACAGTAGTTTCAGTTTCTATTATCTATGTAACTAGCAGTTTTTGAAATTTTGAAACTATATAGCGGTTTAGTATAAATAAGAGCATTGAATTCAATCTCCTCTTTAAAGCCCCCGATTTTGTGTGACAGCCCCCTTGAAATAATTTTTTTTATATTAATTTGGCAATAGGTATTCGGCTGAAGGCCATTAGTTTATATATTTTGTTTACATTTGAAGTAGTTACCAATTAACTACGTTCAGTAATTATTATTCAGAAGTTGAAGAAATGCTCTGAGAGACGAACGGACGGAAGGACATGTGGAAATTCACTCAACTAGGCACAAAGACCTCGTTTTGCTCGATCAAAAATTAAAATTCTATTGAATAAAATACTTATTTAATATCATTCTAAGAATTGCTTAATAAGAATGTTATACTTATAATTTGAAAAACTAGAATGACGAAATTTGCTAAGTAGGTGCTTCGATTATAGATGTGGGTCTTATAGCACAAGTAAAGGAATAAATCCGATAACTACCACACTTGTATTCAAGTTTCAAGAAAACCGTAAACTTACAAGCGTGTATAGTCTACATTACTACACTAGCGGCACGCTATGATGGCCGGTTTGACACATTACAATAGTGATGTGGAATGTCAATTTATTCTCGAACAAAAAACAATTAAGTTTTGTTTTTGTACCTGATTAAATAGGTTTAATAAAACAAAAATGTATATGTTTATTTAATTTATTTGAACGAACTGAATATTTGAACGAAAATGAATATACACACAAGAAACATATGAATACAAAAGATACCAAAAAAGGTGCCACAAAAGGCCATAATTAATCAGATTCGTCCATACTACTATTTTCACTGTCGTCACTGCTATCATCACATACATTAATAATTATATGTTCGTTTTCTATAATATTATCTATTTTCACATCTCTTTCATAATCATCCCTTATTAATTTAACAGTTCTATTCACAACCTTTTCCCAGTCTCCTTTAGTCACATGTTCACAAGCTTCTTCTAATAATTTTAGCATTTTTTTTGTGGTAAATGGGGGTTCTGTATTGTGTCTTGCAGCATATCCCTTAATTTGAGCCCACACCAACTCAATCGCATTATACTCACAATGGTAAGGCGGTAACCGTATAACTCTGTGCCCATGTTCTAATGCTATTTCGTCAATGACGTATCGGATCTTGGTTGGTTTGTTTTCTTTTAAAAGACGTACTAATTCCGCTTTTAACATATTCATGTTTGCATCTACGCCATTTTTACGAAGCCATGCGACGATATCAGCTTTCTTTTGGGATTGGGCAGGTGGCTTGTCAATTTGCATCGAGTGGTATGGGGCGTTGTCCATAATTATAATAGATGGTTCAGGGAGGCTACACAACATTGAGGTAAACCATTCAGTAAACTTTTCTCCATTCATGTCTTCATGATAGTCTCCAGTGGTTTTTGACGCAAAAGCCATGAGAGAACCTTCGACAAACCCGTTGATGGTTCCGGCGTGACAAATTATAAGTCGCGATCCTTTTCCTACAGGAACTTTGGAAGTAGATGCTGCTGTGTCATCGTTCCAAGAACGGCCTACAGTATGGTTAGCATTAAGCCATGTTTCATCCAAGAACACAACATTTTGCCAATTTTTTATTTCTTTCACTTGCCGTAAAAAAGTATACCTTGCCATCGCTATATCAAATCTTTCCATCAATATTTTGCGTTTGTTACATTTTTTGTATCGAAATCCAATGGTCTTCAAAATCTTCGTTAAAGAACTTTCCCCACCGAAGAATAATCCAGCTTCCTTCAGTGAATGCACCAACTTTTTTCTTGTTGGATACTCCTTCTGTAAATAGTAGCCGTAAACATGTCTTCGGATAGCATCGGCATCAAAGCTATCGATGCCTACGACTGGTTTTGCTCGTTTTCTCTTTTTTGGTGTGTGAAGTTTATTTTCTTCTGTGCCAGTCTCGCCATATTTTTTTTTAGTTATCCGTCTAACACCGTGGTCGTCAAACTGCGGCCCCCGGGCCGCATGCGGCCCGCCGCTGGTATTAGTGCGGCCCGCAACCAAAACCAATTAATTTTACAAAAAATACTAACTATACCTATGATTAAGTATAGATTATAATTTATAACTATGCAGAGCAATAGCACAGAATAAATATTAGTACTAAACGGCATGGGCAGCAAATGGCGCGGGCGTAGCGGGAAGTGAGTCGAGGCGGCGCGGGCGGCAGCAGCACAGCAGTGCCCCCACCACCCTCTGCCCGCTACCGCCGCCCGCTCGGCGCTCAGTCTGGCGTCATTCGTCGAGTCGGTCACAGAGTTCAAGAAGCCAGTGTATTCATAGAGTAGGATTATATTAGGGTAAGTGTATTGTTGTATCGGACACAGTACTGGGCGCTTGTTTCTTTTCATAGATTGCGAGTTACGCACGTATTAATAATGGCTGGAGTGTCATCAAAAAGTGCTTCCAAAAGGAAAATAGCTGATGAAAATAGGAGTTTTCAAGAAAAATGGGAGGATGAATTTTGTTTCATCAGTGGACACAAGGAAGGTACTGCTATTTGCTTAATATGCCGCGAAACTGTTGTCGGGATTAAGCGGTACAATTTATTTCGTCATTACACAAGTAAACATAGCTCGTTTACAGAGGCTTTTCCTTTGGAATCTAATGAAAGGAAGAATAAAGTAGCTCATTTGAAGCTGTCAATTCGTCGTCAACAGAATATTATGACCACAGCGGTTGGACAAAATGATGCTGTTACAAAAGCTTCGTACCATGTTTGTAACATTCTTGCAAAAAGGATGAAACCCTTCACTGATGCTGAATTAATAAAGGAATGTATGCTAACTATTTCTCAGACTTTGTTCCAAAATTTCTCAAATGGTAAACAAATAATGGCAGAAGTAAAAAAACTTACGCTTTCTGAATCAACCTGTCGCCGCCGCGTTGAAGATATTTCAAAAACAATGTTTGATGCAATAATTCAAAAACTGAAAGATTGCAGATACTTCAGTCTTGCGTGTGATTCCAGCACAGATATAACGTCGATGGCTCAATGCTCATTATTTGTGCGTTACTGCACAATGGACGGGATCATAGAAGAAGATTTCTTGGCTCTCATAACCATGAAAGGTCAGACAAGAGGTAGTGATTATATGGACGTAATAAAAGACTTTGTGGAAAAATACGATATACCTGTAAGTAAATTGATATCAGTATGCACTGATGGTTGTCCGTCCATGGTGGGTGCAAATAATGGTTTGATTGCATTAATGAAGAGAGAATGGAATTTGCCTAATTTGCTGCCCATTCACTGCTTACTGCATCAAGAAACTTTGGCATGTCAAATCTCAAATAACAAATTGAAGGATGTGATGAAAACGGTCATAAATATTATAAATTTCATTCGTGCACGTGAACTTAACCATCGAAAATTTAAAGAACTTCTTGGAGAATTACAAGCTAATTATGGCGACGTTCTCCTGCATACTGCCGTCAGATGGTTAAGCAAAGGAAAAGTGCTAGAACGATTTTTTAATTTGAAATTTGAAATAATTCTATTTTTACAACAAAGTGGTAAAGAATATCCCCAGCTTCAAAATGATGAATGGTGGGTACTTATGGCTTTTTTGACCGATATTACACTGAAGTTTAACAATCTTAATTTAGAATTGCAGGGACCTAACAAGATAATCGGACAAATGACGAATAAATTTTTTGCATTTGAAGCTAAACTGCAATTATACATAAGTGAGCTTGAAGCTAGAGACTTTTCTAATTTTCCTAGTGTTGCTACTCTGCGATCCGATGTATCTATTGGTGATAGTGTCTATCAAGATATGGTCTCCTTTTTAAAGGAATATTTGGCAGAAATCCAAAAAAGATTTAATGACGTGAGAAATATTAGGAACTGTTTTATTCTTGTAGAAAACCCTTGGCATTTTGAAAATGGTGACATTAAATTATTCAGCCAGTTAGGATTTCCGAAACCACAACTGTTGAACGAAATTATAGAACTTAAATTCGACACACAACTTAAAGCCCACTTCATCGAACATCGCGAAAAGCAGGAGTACGTTGAATTTTGGAGAAATGTGCCTAACAACTATAAATGTTTACGAGACTGCGCACAATTTATTCTAACTATATTCCCTTCGACATACCTTTGTGAGGCTTCATTTTCGAAAATGACATTTTTAAAAAATAAATATCGCAATCGCCTTTCCAGTCATTTAGAAGACACCATGAGGATTTCATGTAGTCCCAAAGACGCGAACATAGAAGAAATTGTAAAAAAAATGCAACATCACAATTCGTGAAGTGTTAACTTTTTTTTTTTTTTACTTAAGTAGGTACCTGTTTTTCTTTGTAATAAAAATCATGAATAAACATTTTTGTTTTTATTTAGTTACATTCACTTGCACCCGCGTCACTAGTTTCACATACAATTCACAAGTGTGCGGCCCCCAGTACTATCTCACATTGTCCTATGTGGCCCTTGACCAAAAAAGTGTGACGACCACTGGTCTAACAGTTCGTTGTCCAATATTAAGCGCATCAGCTACGCGTTCAACCACTGACGTTATAGGTAAAATTGGCCCTCCATTTTGAGCTTCACGATCGAAAGAGTTACGAAGGCGTATTACGAACTCACGTGTCTGACTATTTAGAACAGTTCTCTGCGTACGTTCGGTCATATCGACGAAATCCACAACAAAGGGCTTGAACAGAGTCCAAATTAACGAGCAAGGGTCAACAGTAATGCAGTATCAATATTTGAAATCCAAAGCCAGGTCAAAACTATATCACAATCGCATTGCACTGACAGTTTATACTTTTCGAAGCAACGTCAATTCGAAACTGCTTTGTTTTGCATTGAGCATTGACGCGAGTTTGCCGGAGGTAGTAGTTGTGCTAGCCAGCGATCCTATGTGACGATCGTATTAGATTCCATTTTTAAAAATTTATTGATATTTTTTTGCGATTTCAGAGGTTTGTCCACATAGTGAAAATTGTTCATATTCACAAGTACATTCACCCCTTAAATGGTGCAAACTGATTTTTCTACACTTGTATACATTTAAGAAATCAATTTAATAAATAAATTTTGAGTCCTAAACCTAAAACTACATTCGATAAAATTTATGAATCTCTGCACATCACTATCGTCAATAAAGTAATACAATTATTTCCTTCAAAGTCGTTATCAATTAATACGGAACTTCATGAGCGGACAAACGTCAAACCGGCCATCATAGCGTGCCGCTAGTTTAAATTGGCCCGGCACTTGGCATGAAACAGAGACAAAGCCATAGAGTATCGAGAATGTATTACGTTTGTTATCTGTGGAATGTGCATAAATTAATAGTGACGACCGCGTACGATAAGGTTTAATATCGACATGATTTTTAAACTACAAAATATTATAAGATTCTCAATTCGATGCATTTTATTAAATCTTTACTAAATGATTTCATCAACAACTTTGTCAAACATTTTATACATAATTTCAATAAGTAATCTATTACATTCTTTTCGACACATAGGAAAAGTAAGGAAGCCTGGTTACGTTTAAGCTATGTAATATTGAAAAAAATAATCACTTGGAATCTGCCTAATTGTTTATTTTAAAGAAAAACCTACAAAAATAAAATCAGTTCACACGACTTCTCTTTATTGTGGAATTGTCGATGCTTGATTATCGACATCAATGATAAATAATTTACAAACATGACAATTGACATCCCTAAGTCCTAACTTACACTTAGATATTATATATTTGAATTGAATCTTACATTTGTTATTAGTTCTCCATTTCTAATAGAAAAGAATTCAAACAGTTGTACTATAGAACTGAACAATTATGAATGACAAAGGGCCCAAAAAGAGAAAAATGAGTGAACTGAACGGTAGCGAATCCTCTGGTAAATAATTTTATAACCTCTTCATTATTGAGTGTTGACAATTTTTTTTTTGCTTTTGAATTTCATTAATTCATATGAATCTGGCCTAGTAGGGCTTTGGTGGCTTTGACTGAGGTACCACTGTTAAACATGCGCCGCCAAGCGATTTAGCGTGCCGGTACGATTCCGCCAATAAACCGATTACCAGTGTATACTATATAGGAGGAGGTGATGTAGGCAGTGGGATTGACTATAACAATAACAAGACCTTCCGGACGGTTGTCTTGACTAGGGACCCAGCTGGTTCAACCGTTGTATCTTGGAACTTTAATAGTATTTCCTAACGAAAACTTCGCTTGCGCGTTTGATTAAGTCTCCATACTCTATAGTGAATGAAGATAGTGGTACTATCTAGTGTCAGTATATGGAGACTGCCACAGGGGTGTGGGTTAAACTGCCGTACCCCTTCCAAATTAGCCTGCTTTCAACACACATTGCATTATCACTTACCAGCAGATATAGTGTGCAAAACCAGTAGTCCAATATGAACATGAGGTGTACAACTGTGCATTGTACAAAAACAGATTTCAACTGGGCTTATGTATTAATTAATCTTTAATCTATGACCTGCAAACTGCCATATTGTAACTTCAGATTATAAAATAGCAGTAAAAGACTTGCTTTTGTTTACAGAGCCAGTGGTGAAAAATGCTAAAACTCCACAAATACAATGTCCTTATCTGGATACAATTAATAGACATGTATTGGATTTTGATTTTGAAAAGTTATGTTCAGTTTCTCTAACCAGAATAAATGTATATGCTTGCTTGGTGTGTGGAAAATACTTCCAGGTAACAAAAACGATTAGTGTCCCATTTTATATGTGAACTTATAGTTAAGCTATTTAATTTATTGAATGAAAACCTAACAAAAGTATGTTCCTGAAAAAAGCATACAAAAATTATGCAAATAATAGAAAGTGTGGATTTCATTTGCTCCAGCAATGCAAGGAATTGCAATTACTTATGTAAAATGGTATATTAATACTTTAATAATGAGTAATGATCAATATTCCCTTTTCTCCTCCAACTAAGCATAAAGCTTGTGCTAGGAGTAAGTACAACAATAGTGCAACCAGTGAGGTTTGAACTGGCGATCTTTCAGATTTCAGTCTGCTTCTTTAACTGTTGAGCTATTAAGGCTTTATGCCTATATGTATTGAAATATTATACTGAACAATTAACAATTATTATTTTCAGGGCCGAGGAACAAATACCCACGCATATACTCATTCAGTGTCTGAGAGTCATCATGTCTTCCTAAACCTGCTTACGTTGAAATTCTATTGTTTGCCAGATAATTATGAAGTTATTGGTAATGTATTACTTATGTGTACTTTTAAGTTACACTAATTGGCCAGTTTTTAATCAATGAAAAGTTTATTAGGAAAAATAAATTGATATCACTCAGTGAAGCAGCAATGTAGATTGATCCAATGTCAAATGAGCTTGGTGGCTATCATCCAGTGTTAGACACTGAACACATTTTATTGACAAACTTAATATTATGCTTATTTTAGATTCCTCACTAAATGACATCAAGTATGTGCTCAATCCGATCTTTACACCTGAACAAATAAAGCAGCTGGATCAAAACACGAAGATGTCCAGAGCCATTGATGGTACTATGTATATGCCGGGTATAGTTGGCCTTAACAACATCAAGGCTAATGATTATTGCAATGTCATTTTGCAGGTAAGAAATCCATACCAATATTATAATCGTGTGTCTGTCTGTATGCTACCTTTTCACAGCCCATCTAGGCAGGCATGCTCCAACCTCATCATTGCTTTTTATTAAGCATGATTTTTGTTAAGTACAAGCCTTTTTTCTCTCTTCAGCTTACAATTTTAAAAAAAAAAACAAATTTTACAAAATTTCAGCCCAATCTGTCCACTAGTTTGAGCTGTGCTCCTTTTATATATATTTAGATAATGTACATGTTTTTTTATAATGATGCAGGTCCTTTTTTCTACTGAAACTTAATAATTAATTTGTGTTCTAGTGTTTATCGCAAGTAAGACCACTTCGCAACTATTTTCTGCGAGAAGAGAATTACGCCGATGTGAAGAGACCCCCAGGGGATTCTTCATTCCTGCTAGTCCAGAGATTTGGGGAACTGATCCGCAAGCTGTGGAATCCTCGAGCGTTCAAAGCCCATGTATCACCGCATGAGATGCTGCAAGCTGTTGTGCTATGGTCCAAGAAAAGGTTTCAGTTTATAAAACAAAGTATGTATGTCTGTGTACAACATTCTATACTCTATCCGCGGAAAGAAGTTTGTATAGCTCTTTGTTATGTAAATCCATACAAATGATAGAGACAAAAATCTCAGTGGACGTTTACTATTTTCAGTCACCAACAAATCATAAACATGTTTTCAATAAACATTCGAAACTCAATTAAAATTCATAGTTACGAGAGAGAGCGCTATACAAACTTCTTTCTGCGGATGGAGACAATACAGGGTAAATTTAATGTTATGGGGGCATTCTGCAACTAGTAGATGTATATGATGATTTAAAAGCCTTGTAAAAGTCTATTTCACTACAAGATATTTCTATTTCATAATACAAGTAATAACACTTCAATTTTTTCTATTTGCATGGTGGCCTTTTTGAATTTTTTATTATTTGTTGTTATAGCGGCAATAGAAATACACACTGCACTCTGAAAATTTATTACTTACTTACTTTTTACTATAGCCCTTCGTGTATGAGCTAACTCACACTTGACAGGCTTTTATTTTCTTTTGTGTAAATAAGTCTGTTTTACTTTCTGCTTACCTGTATCTAAGTCTCTCCTACGTCACAATAGTAAAATTTTGCTCTAGTTGTTTCTTTTGTTTACAGATGACCCAATAGACTTTATGTCATGGTTCCTGAACTCACTTCACTTGGCTCTGAATGGTACGAAGAAGCCTAATAGTTCAATAATATACAAATCCTTTCTTGGACATATGAGGATATATACAAGGTCAGTATATCCCAAACTATTACAGAGGTGTCAACAACCCATCCATGATCAATTCATTGCCGGCCTACTACTGAGAACAGGTGTCCTCTCAGAATGAGAAGGGTTTAGTTAGGCCATAGTCGGCAACGCTGGCCAAGTGTGGATTACACTTCACATACCTTTGAGATCATTGTGGAAAACTTAGCCATACAGATTCCCTCACGATATTTTCCTTCACCAGTAAGTGATATTTTTTAATTAAAACGCACACAATTCCGAAAGATCATAGGTCCTTGCCCGGGATCGAACTCCCGATCTTCCGAATACGTCACCGCTAATAATTTTAGTGTGAATAATATTAATTTTTGAAAGATTTCATACTGTTTTTCAGAAAGTTACCACCCCCTGAAGCAGAGGACGCGGCGAAAGTAGATCTTAGCAGTGAAGAGTACAGTGAAATGATAACCGAGTCGCCATTCCTTTATTTGACCTGCGACCTCCCGCCAACCCCTCTATTTACCGACGAATTTAGGGAAAATATCATTCCTCAGGTAAAGATTTCTATATTATTAGGCCTCATTCGCACGAGAGCTTTTTTAACGCCCGTTAAAAAAGCGTTCAAATAGAACAAATGCATTCCCAAGTATCTGTTCGCACGTCAACGCTTTTTTAACGCGCACTTTGTATTTTCAGTGCAACGTCGGGTTTTAACGCAACGATTTTTTAACGCTCGTGCGGATTAGGGCTTTTAGTGCATACATTTAGAGGACGAACTCGCCATATTTGTTCTATGTGTCAACTGTCGCCATAAGTACGATTTAAGTCCTCTTTTGACATGACAGCCATTTTAATAAGTCATTTTTCACAGTTGTACTAGAATGTAAACATTATTATTAAAGTGGCATTTACTCATGAAAAAACTTTTAATTTATTTACTGTTCAGGTAAATCTGTACCAGCTTCTATCAAAATTCAACGGACAAACGTCAAAAGAATATAAAACCTACAAGGAGAACTTTTTGAAGAGGTTCGAGATAACACAGTTGCCGCCATATCTAATTCTATACATCAAGCGGTTTACTAAGAACACGTTCTTCGTGGAGAAAAATCCCACAGTAGTCAATTTTCCAGTCAAGTGAGTACACAATTTGTACTACAAAACGTTAATGTTTGTGACGTCATCACAAATTCAATATGGCGCATCTGCCAAGATCACCATACATGGTACTTCCATAAGCGTGTGACAAACGGGACGCTAAGGTTGAGTTAGACTTAAGACACTGTTAAAACGAGACAGCGCTATACTGCTGACATAAAACCGTCTCGTTTTAACTGAAGTTTAACTCTGAGCAAAGTCAAAGTACATTCTATAGATCTCAGCCTTAGACAACTAATAGTACCTTACTATCAAAATTACTTATTTCGAGAATCGCACAAACAGTAAGCAATATTTTGGATGACTTTACAGAAATGTGGACTTTGGCGACATCCTCACCCCAGAAATTAAAGCCAAGCACAATGGAAAGACAATATACGAGTTAGTTGGCAACATTATTCACGACGGCACCCCAGAAAAGGGCACATACAGAGCCCATGTGCTGCACACACCTACACAGCAATGGTAAATTATATTAATTTTTATTAATTATTAAAGTTTTTGGATGGTTTAACAGGGTACATAATCGTAAACGTCTTACTAGATGTTTTGAATTGCAAACTTCCCATTTTAAACAGTTGCTAGAATAGTGGGTTTTGTATATAAGCGTGCATAAGTACTGATATTTAAGTGAATTTCCTTACAATTTTTACTATCCTTTAATTAGAAAGCTGTCAAGTGCAAAAAAATATTTTTTGTATTAAGTATCGCCAAAAAAACGTAGAGATTCTCAAAAACAAATGTTTCTAAAAAAATAATGTTAGGGCTAAGCTGAAAATCTTGGTTTATGTGTTTTTGGCGACAGCAAAAAAATTTTTTTTTATACTACTTAACAGCTTTCTAAAAAGCCGCTGAATTGTGGAGATTATATGAATTATTTATTTCAGGTATGAGATGCAAGATCTTCATGTGACAAGTATTTTACCACAGATGATCACACTCACAGAAGCTTACATACAAATATATGAATTAAAGCAGGACTGATCTTAATTTATGTAAATAAAACAAAATTTTACACATTACATGTTTTATTTTATAATATACAAATCGAATGTTCTTCAGGAGCTTCTCCATTTTATGTGTGATATAGTTGAATAGCTGGAAACAGAACTGAACTATTCCACGAAACTAAATACAAGACAGCGAGAAAATACTAGTTTCATTTGTATTGGATTCATCTTGTTTTACTTGACAGCATACTTTTTGAGTATATTTTTACACAATTTTGAACTTGTTTTCTTTGAAAATGACAATATGGATCGACATAACTGGATCAAGACACTGAGATTCAAAGTCTATCTACGATAATAATATGTTTTGAGCTAAAGAGGACTAGTCCAGTTCTGTTTGCTAGCTGCTCAGTTATTTTTTATGATCTATAACACCCATTTACAAACTTGGTAAGGAATATATTAAACAAAATGCTTTTGTATTTGACACTGAATAATGTTTTATATTACAGATAGTAAATATGTAGTAATATACATTATGTGTACATAAATTAATCTAAACACATATTATTCACTTTGACATAAAGATTATCCTACCACACTCTTTGTAGTAGTCTTTCACTTTATTTTTGCAACATGTTGTCATAGTCCTTTGAAGTCCTAGTGAAGCAGTGGTTAAAGCAATTTTTTATATATAAAAGAAACAATAATGCTAAGTTTTTAAAGGTGTGAATAATCTATTTTTCCTTAAATGATAAATTAAAACTTAAACAAATCTTAGATAACTTTCCACAGCACGTAAGCGACGCCCCGGCGCGAGGTTCTAAAGTTCGATTTTTCACTTGTACAACCTTTGATGAATACAAGATGATTATACATCTGTGTTCAAGAAAATATACCATCACCTCACTCCACGATTGGGGGTATATATAGACTTTATAGTAGCCAGTAGGAAATATTGCACATAAACCTTTAGAAAGAGATTTTGGCTTTGTAGAGCGTTGTCTCTGTCACTCATACTTATGTGACGTTTTGTCCTACCGTTTGACTTTACCTATGAGACCAAAGGACTTTTTCTGAAGGTCGATTTGTATTTCCTGCTAGGTACTGTAACTTTATCTGCATAAGGTAAGTTTTACAATGTACAATTATGTTTAGGCACTTGGTACTTAGACTTAGTAGAATCAGCAGATTTCTATTATGACTATGCATCTTGTCACAAATGTGGCATACTTTATCATGATTTTATTGAAGACGGTACGTGTCATGTGCCTTGCATGGCGCGTCGTTTTTGCATTCAGTGGAAAGTGATTTATTTAAAAGTTGTTTAAACTAAAAAAAGTAAATATTTGAAATAGCACTCCACTTTGAAACCAAATTGAACTAACGACAACACTGCAACAGTCTGGGCTAGTGACTTTCACCCCTTTTGCCTGCCACTCGTTTGAATTCCCCCATGTTTGTGGTGGAAATGGGTGACCCATACAACACTAGCTGGTCTATTTGCGTCACATCACCACCCGACTGATTGTCCTTTATGAACAACTGAATGTTTTGGACACTCTGGAACTTGACAAACTTGAGAGGAACTGGGTTACCAGCTTCCAGATCACTCGGAGAGAATCTGTAAAAAATATGCTAGGTGAAAAACGGTTGAATCTTGTGTATTATACTATATATAGCTCGATTACCACTGACTGACTGACTCATTGACATAATTGTTCTCCTAGAAAGAGAAGGAAAATGATATAGTGATGTAGAGAAGATGTGTTTGGATTCGGGAACCCTCTGGGGAAAAATTATGACTTTTCGGAAAAACAAGATGGCGGTCGATGTGATTTTTGCAGCTCCGTTGTTTTCCAACCGATTTCGTTGAATTTTGCAATCTTTGAAGAAAGTAGTAAATGATTGATAAAAAAAGTAGAAAAAATTGGAAAAACAAGATGGCGGCCGAGCCGTAGCGTTTTCAAAATTTTGATTTTTCGACCCCGAACCGCGGCGCCACAGATCCAAGACGGGGTAGTCGAGGATAACTATTTTTTCGTGTTTCGCCCACGATTATCCTGTATTTTGACAAAACGGGAGTGGTTTTAAAAATTTCAAGATGGCGGCTGTCATGGCGGCCGTTTTGTTCGAGGTACGAAAAAACGCAATTTTAAAAGTTAAATATCTCAAAGTTGGCAACATCGGAGCGATTCGGCTTCTATGAAGCGGTTGTACGTATAGACTCGAGGTATAGATCGGTGGGAAAAAATTACCCCATTTTTCGGGAAATTTCGAGATTTTCGGGAAATTGTAAAAAATCGAAATACGCACTTTTAGCAAAATCCGAGTATGAGCGATTACGTGTTTTGCTCGTACAAATGACATTTGGGTATTTTTGTCACCGGAGACTGGCAACACTGGAATTTATCAAAGTAAAAGTGATTTTCGACACGGTCTTTTTCACGGTATCCCCTTTCGCGTGGGTGCGAGCGAGAGGAAAGATTGAAATGTGATCGGGAGCGGTATATCCTGTAGTTAATAGGAAAATTATGAAACCGTGTAAAATCTTTCTGTGAAACGAGTTGGCGGCCATTTTGTATTTTTTTTAATTTTTCGAATTTTTGATCACGTTTTTGAGGCAGTTGGCAACATTTTGGAAAGTCAATATGTATGAATCGATTGTTTATCTCGGCTGGCAGTATGGAGATATGCAACCGGTGTTGCCACTTTTGGGGAGATTTTCGAGAATTTCAACTAAGAAACTCCTGTAAAATTTTGTATGAAAAATTTTTTTTTCACTGATGGTGTCGTATAGAGAACAAAAACTTAGTAAGCCAAAATTATGGAGAGAGCTGATGATTGAGGATATCGGAAACGGGTGAAGGGCCCGCTTAAGGTATTGAAGATAGGTGGGGGGTGCTCGAGCAAATGTCATTCATGACGTCATCCAATTGCCAAAAAGCTGAAAAAAAATTCAAAATGGCGAAGAAAAGATGGCCGCCATACAAATTTCGCCGGTGTCCAGCTCGGAGGGCATAAAACATGGAAGTGTGGTTTCTTGGCAAAAGAGAATCAGGATCTAAAGGGCTACTCGATGAATAGAAAAAAAATTCAAAATGGCGGAATTTATTTTTCCATACATTTTGTATGGCGATTATGAATGTCTCATTCTCCTAGAAAGAGACGGAAAACGATACATTGATGTACGGGAGATATGTTCGGATGCACGATATGAGTAGGGGAAAATTATGAAATTTCAGAAAAACAAGATGGCGACCGACGTGATTTTTGCAACTCTTTTGTTTTCCAACCGATTTCGTTGAAACTCGCAATCTTTGAAGAAAGTAGTAAATGATTAATAGAAAAAGTTGAAAATTTTGGAAAAACAAGATGGCCGCCGTACAAATTTCGTCAGTGTATATCTCGGAGGCTATAAAAGATGGAAGAGTGGTTTCTTGGCAAAAGATGATCAGGGTCCGAAGGTCTACTCGGTGGAACAAACTCTGCATGCTCGCGGACCACTTTAGTGGTCCGCGCACCCACGCACCCTACTTTATTAACCTCAACTACCCCGTTTTTTACAAAAAATGATATGGATGTCGTTTTCAGAGTTTTCCACGGTGCTGATTTTGATAACGACATTTATTTTGAAATCCAAGATGGCGGACATGCAGTTTTTAAGAAAAAATTGATATGGGTGTCGTTTTGTGGGTTTTGCGGTGAATTGTGTATCTTAATAAATAAATTTGGTTAAATATAATAAAGTTAACATAACCACGTCACGCGAGCTGCTTTAGCAGCTCGCGCACCGAGCGAATCACTAGTTATTATACTATATATAGCTCAATTACCACTCACTGACTCACTGACTCATTGACATAATTGTTCTCCTAGAAAGAGAAGGAAAATGATATAGTGATGTAGAGGAGATGTGTTTGGATTCGGGAACCCTCTGGGGAAAAATTATGACTTTTCGGAAAAACAAGATGGCGGCCGACGTGATTTTTGCAGCTCCGTTGTTTTCCAACCGATTTTGTTTAAACTCGCAACTATTTAGGAAAGTAGTAAACGGTTAATAGAAAAGGTAGAAAAAATTGGAAAAACAAAATGGCGGCCGAGCTGGAGCGTTTTCAAAATTTTCATTTTTCGATCCCTAACCGCGGCGCCACAGATCCGAAACGGGAAATTGAAACTTATAATTTTTTTCTGGTTTCGCCCACGATTATCCTTAATTTTGA
The DNA here is from genome assembly GCF_905333055.1 of Maniola jurtina. Lineage (NCBI taxonomy): Eukaryota > Metazoa > Arthropoda > Insecta > Lepidoptera > Nymphalidae > Maniola > Maniola jurtina. Next base: position 13,614,718 of record NC_060032.1, read on the forward strand.
CGGAATGGGGGTAGTTTTTAAAAATTCAAGATGGCGGCTGTCGTGGCGGCCATTATGTTAGAGGTACGAAAAAACGCAATTTTTAAAGTTAAATATCCCAAGGTTGACAACATCGGAGCGATTCGGCTTCTATGAAGCGATTGTACGTATAGGCTCGAGGTATAGATTGGAGGAAAAAAATTACCCCATTTTTTGGGGAAATTTCAAGATTTTCGGGAAATTGAAAAAAATCGAAATACGGACTTTTCGCAAAATCCGAGTATGAGCGATTATGTGTTTTGATCATACAAATGACATTTCGGTATTTTTGTCGCCGGAGACTGGCAACACTGGAATTTATCAAAGAAAAAGTGATTTTCGACACGGTCTTTTTCACGGTATCCCCTTTCGCGTGGGTGCGAGCGAGATGAGAGATTGAAACGTCATCGGGAGCGGTATATCCTGTAGTTAATAGGAAAATTATGAAACAGTGTAAAATCTTTCTGTGAAACGAGTTGGCGGCCATTTTGTATTTTTTTTAATTTTTCGAAATTTTGACCACGTTTTTGAAGCAGTTGGCAACATTTTGGAAAGTCGACATGTATCAATCGATTGTGTGACTCAACCAGCAGTATCGAAATATGTAAACGGTGTTGCCACATTTGGGGAGTTTTTCGAAATTTTCCCCAAAAACTCCTCCTGTAAAATTTTGTATGAAAATTTTTTTTCCACTGATGGTTTCGTATAGAAAATTAAAAAAAAATCGAGGAAAAATTTGGAAATAGCTGATGATCGAGGATGTCGGAGACGGGTGAAGGGTCCGCTCAAGGTATTGAAGATAGGTCGGGGGTGCTCGACCAAATGTCATTCATGACATCATCCAATTGCCAAAAAGCTGAAAAAAAATTCAAAATGGCGAAGAAAAGATGGCCGCCATACAAATTTCGCCGGCGTCCAGCTCGGAGGGTATAAAAGATGGATGTGCGGTTTCTTGGCAAAAGAGGATCAGGATTCAAAGGTCTACTCGATGAATAGAAAAAAAATTCAAAATGGCGGAATTTATTTTCCCATACATTTTGTATGGCGAATATTAAATGTCTCATTCTCGTAGAAAGAGAGAGAAAACGATACAATGATATTCGGGAGATATGTTTTGGTTCGCGATATGAGTAGGGAAAAATTATGACATTTCAGAAAAACAAGATGGCGGCCTATATGATTTTTGCAACTCTTTTGTTTTCCAACCGATTTCGTTCAAACTCGCAATCTTTGAAGAATGTAGTAAACGATTAATAGAAAAAGTGGAAAATTTTGGAAAAACAAGATGGCCGCCGTACAAATTTCGTCGGTGTCTATCTCGGAGAATATAAAAGATGGAAGAGTGGTTTCTTGGCAAAAGATGATTAGGGTCCGAAGGTCTACTCAGTGGAACAAACTCTGCATGCTCGCGGACCACTTTAGTGGTCCGCGCACCCACGCACCCTACTAAATTATTATCCTAATCTACAAAAAATAATATGGATGTCGTTTTCAGGGTTTTCCAGGGTGCTGATTTTGATAATGACATTAATTTTCAAATCCAAGATGGCGGACTTACATTTTCTACAAAAAATAGAAATGCCTGTCATTTTATGGGGTTTTTCGGGGTGAATTATGTATCTTAATAAATCAATTTGGTTTTATATAATAAAGTTAACCTTACCACGTCACGCGAGCTGCTTTAGCAGCTCGCGCACCGAGCAAAACACTAGTTATACTATATATAGCTCAATTACCACTCACTCACTCACTCACTCATTGACATAATTGTTCTCCTAGAAAGAGAAGGAAAATGATATAGTGATGTAGGGGAGATGTGGTCGGATTCGCGAACCCTCTGGGGAAAAATTATGACATTTCAGAAAAACAAGATGGCGGCCGATGTGATTTTTGCAGCTCCGTTGTTTTCCAACCGATTTTGTTGAGTTTTGCAAACTTTGAAGAAAGTAGTAAATGATTAATAAAAAAAGTAGAAAAAATTGGAAAAACAAGATGGCGGCCGAGCCGTAGCGTCTTCAAAATTTTGATTTTTCGACCCCGAACCGCGGTGCCACAGATCCGAAACGGGGTAATCGAGGATAATTATTTTTTCTGGTTTCGCCCACGATTATCCTGTATTTTGACAGAACGAGAGTGGTTTTTAAAAATTCAAGATGGCGACTGTCATGGCGGCCGTTTTGTTCGAGGTACGAAAAAACGCAATTTTAAAAGTTAAATATCTCAATGTTAGCAACATCGGAGCGATTCGGTTTCTATCAAGCCGTTGTACGTACACGCTCGAGGTATAGATTGGAGGAAAAAAATTACCCCATTTTTCGGGAAATTTCGAGATTTTCGGGAAATTGTAAAAAATCGAAATACGCACTTTTAGCAAAATTCGAGTATGAGTGATTACGTGTTTTGCTCGTACAAATGACATTTGGGTATTTTTGTCACCGGAGACTGGCAACACTGGAATTTATCAAAGTAAAAGTGATTTTTGACACGGTCTTTTTCACGGTATCCCCTTTCGCGTGGGTGCGAGCGAGAGGAAAGATTGAAACGTCATCAGGACCGGTATATCCTGTAGTTAATAGGAAAAATATGAAACCGTGTAAAATCTTTCTGTGAAACGAGCTGGCGGCCATTTTGTATTTTTTTTAATTTTTCGAAATTTCGATCACGTTTTTGAGGCAGTTGGCAACATTTTGGAAAGTCAATATGTATGAATCGATTGTGTATCTCGGCTGGCAGTATGGAGATATGCAACCGGTGTTGCCACTTTTGGGGAGATTTTCGAGATTTTTAACTAAGAAACTCCTGTAAAATTTTGTATGAAAAATTTTTTTTTCACTGATGGTGTCGTATAGAAAACAAAAACTTAGTAAGCCAAAATTATGGAGAGAGCTGATGATTGAGGATATCGGAGACGGGTGAAGGGCCCGCTTAAGGTATTGAAGATAGGTGGGGGGTGCTCGAGCAAATGTCATTCATGACGTCATCCAATTGCCAAAAAGCTGAAAAATATTTCAAAATGGCGAAAAAAAGATGGCCGCCATACAAATTTCGCCGGCGTCCAGCTCGGAGGGTATAAAAGATGGAGGTGCGGTTTCTTGGCAAAAGAGGATTAGGATTCAAAGGTTTACTCGATAAATAGAAAAAAAATTCAAAATGGCGGAATTTAATTTTCCATACATTTTGTATGGCGAATATTGAATGCCTCATTCTCCTAGAAAGAGACAAGAAACGATACGATGATGTTTGGAAGATATGTTTGGGTGCGGGATGGGAGTCGGGAAAAATTATGACATTTCAATAAAACAAGATGGCGGCCTATATGATTTTTGTAACTCTTTTGTTTTCCAACCGATTTCGCTCAAACTCACAATCTTTGAAGAATGTAGTAAATGATTAATAGAAAAAGTGGAAAATTTTGAAAAACAAGATGGCCGCCGTAAAAATTTCGTCGGTGTCTATCTCGGAGGCTATAAAAGATGCAAGAGTGGTTTCTTGGCAAAAGATGATCAGGGTCCGAAGGTCTACTCGGTGGAACAAACTCTGCATGCTCGCGGACCACTTTAGTGGTCCGCGCACCCACGCACCCTACTAAATTATTATCCTAATCTACAAAAAATAATATGGATGTCGTTTTCAGGGTTTTCCAGGGTGCTGATTTTGATAATGACATTTATTTTGAAATCCAAGATGGCGGACTTACATTTTCTACAAAAAAATAGAAATGCCTGTCATTTTATGGGTTTTTTCGGGGTGAATATCTTAATAAATCAATTTGGTTTGATAACAAGATGGCGGCCGACGTGATTTTTGCAGCTCCGTTGTTTTCCAACCGATTTCATTGAATTTTACAATCTTTAAAGAAAGTAGTAAACAATTAATAGAAAATGTGAAAAAAATTGGAAAAACAAGATGGCGGCCGAGCCGTAGCGTTTTCAAAATTTTGATTTTTCGACCCCGAACCGCGGCGCCACAGATCCGAAACGGGGTAATCGAGGATAATTATTTTTTCTGGTTTCGCCCACGATTATCCTGTATTTTGACAGAACGGGAGTGGTTTTTAAAAATTCAAGATGGCGGCTGTCATGGCGGCCGTTATGTTAGAGGTACGAAAAAACGCAATTTTAAAAGTTAAATATCCCAAAGTTGGCAACATCGGAGCGATTCGGCTTCTATGAAACGATTGTACGTATAGGCTCGAGGTATAGATTGGAGGGGAAAAATTACCCCATATTTCGGGAAATTTCAAGATTTTCGGGAAATTGTAAAAAATCGAAATACGGGCTTTTTGAAAAATCTAAGTATGAGCGATTACGTGTTTTGCTCGCACAAATGACATTTGGGTATTTTTGTCGCCGGAGACTGGCAACACTGGAATTTATCAAAGTAAAAGTGATTTTCGACACGGTCTTTTTCACGGTATCCCCTTTCGTGTGGGTGCGAGCGAGAAGAAAGATTGAAACGTCATCGGGAGCAGTATATCCTGTAGTTAATAGGAAAATTATGAAACCGTGTAAAATCTTTGTGTGAAACGAGTTGGCGGCCATTTTGTATTTTTTTTAATTTTTCGAAATTTTGATCACGTTTTTGAGGCAGTTGGCAACATTTTGGAAAGTCAATATGTATGAATCGATTGTGTGACTCAGCCGGCAATATCGAAATATACAAACAGTGTTGCCACTTTTGGGGAGATTTACGAGATTTTCAACTAAGAAACTCCTGTAAAATTTTGTATGAAAAATTTTTTTTTCACTGATGGTGTTATATAGAAAACAAAAACTTAGTAAGCCAAAATTATGGAGAGAGCTGATGATTGAGGATATTGGAGACGGGTGAAGGGTCCGCTCAAGGTATTGAAGATAGGTGGGGGGTGCTCGAGCAAATGTCATTCATGACGTCATCCAATTGCCAAAAAACTGAAAAAAAATTCAAAATGGCGAAGAAAAGATGGCCGCCATACAAATTTCGCCGGTGTCCAGCTCGGAAGGTATAAAAGATGGAAGTGTGGTTTCTTGGCATGAGATGATCAGGGTCCGAAGGTCTACTTGATGAATAGAAAAAAAATTCAAAATGGCGGAATTTATTTTCCCATAGAAAATGTATGGCGAATATTGAATGTCTCATTCTCCTAGAAAGAGACGGAAAACGATACATTGATGTATGGGAGATATGTTCGGATGCGCGATATGAGTACGGAAAAATTATGACATTTCAGAAAAACAAGATGGCGGCCTATATGATTTTTGCAACTCTTTTGTTTTCCAACCGATTTCGTTGAAACTCGCAATCTTTGAAGAAAGTAGTAAATGATTAATAGAAAAAGCGGAAAATTTTGGAAAAACAAGATGGCCGCCGTACAAATTTCGTCGGTGTCTATCTCGGAGGCTATAAAAGATGGAAGAGTGGTTTCTTGGCAAAATATGATCAGGATCCGGAGGTCTACTCAGTGAAACAAACTCTACATGCTCGCGGACCACTTTAGTGGTCCGCGCACCCACGCACCCTACTAAATTATTATCCTAATCTACAAAAAATAATATGGATGTCGTTTTCAGGGTTTTCCAGGGTGCTGATTTTGATGATGACATTCATTTTCAAATTCAAGATGGCGGACTTACATTTTCTTCTAAAAATAGAAATGGGTGTCGTTTCATGGGGTTTTCGGGGTGAATTGTGTATTTTAATAACTACATTTGGTTTAATACAATAAAGTTAAACATTACCACGTCACGCGAGCTGCTTTAGCAGCTCGCGCACCGAGCAAAACACTAGTCTAATATATGAATATCAATACAGATTTCACCACCATCAACTTATTTTCACAAAGAAGATTAAAAAATTGAAAATTGGTAAGTACATATATCTGGATTTAGGTTTATCAAAAGCAGACAAGAAGGTATCATTTAAAGAAAAGAGTTCTAGCCACAAAGATTCCTATTTAGTAGTCTAGTTTAGTAGGCCTTTTCACTCTGAAGGTATCCTATGTAATTATATTAATAAACATTGGGTTCAGAAAGCACAAACTTATATTGTAATATCCATACTAATATTATAAATGCGAAAGTGTGTCTGTCTGTCTGTCTGTCTGTCTGCTACGCTTTCACGGCTCAACCACTGAACCGATTTTAATGAAATTTTGTACAGACTTAGGATACATTCCGGGGAAGGACATAGGCTACTTTTATCCCGGAAAAACAAACAGTTCCCGCGGGATTATGAAATTTGGTGCTGAGGTAGCTTGCGTCCCTGTAATTGACATAGGCAACTTTTCATCCCGGAAAATCAAACAGTTCCCACAGGATTTTTAAAAACTTAAATCCACGCGGACGAAGTCGCGGGCATCCTCTAGTTTATTATAATTTTGTCATAAAAGGACACATCACACCAATATTGCATTTAAAAGCAATTTTAATTGTGTAAATGAAGTTTACTTACTCCAAATCTTGTACAGATGCATTCCCAGATGCCTGATCAAAATCTAGCGTTCGTGGTTGATTAATGAATAGCTTTACAAACTTGGGACCCTTGTCACTGGGTGCCTTTATCTTCACAGAGTGTAGTTTTACCAGCTAAAAGGAACAAAACTGTAGTAAATTACAAAGTTTGACATAATAACATGATAATATGAAATAACATGGTGCAAAAGTATCAACATTTTTATCAGACTCTAAAAATGGAGGGTTCAATTCATTGGAATCTTTTTACATTTAGGTAATGAAGTAATTGATATATTTTTTATCAAGTTAAGGCTTTAAAACTTTGTCTTATTTATCAAAAACAGGTCAAGTGAGAGTCGGACTCGCAAACATATGGTTTTATACCATCGTACAAGATATTTTAGTCTTTCTATGTGCAACACTGCAAGTTAATGAAAACAGCGCCATCTATATGTGATTTAGTAAATTAATTTTTCGTGACCACATTTTAATTTTTTTTTAAGATGTAACCACAAATTCTGTTTTCGGATTTATTCCTTTATATATATGTGCTATAAGACCTACTAGGTAGGTAGATTTTCCAAATTTCGTGATTATAGGTCTACGGGAAGTACCCTATAAGTTTTCTTGACAGAAACAACAAATGGACAGACAGACAAAGAAGTGATCCTATAAGGGTTCCTTTTTCCTTTTGAGGTACCAAACCCTTAAAAATAGAGGTATGGATTACCTGATTGAAAGAAATATTAATAATAAGTTGCTCATCACAGTCACTGGCCAGGTAGCCTCCCCCGCTGGTCAATGCGTGAGCTAGAGGGTGATCATCTGCCTCGTTCAGACATTCACATTCACTCTTTGTGATGAATGTTGTTAGATCCATCTAGAAAATAAATATATTGTCCATAATAAATTTCTGTAGTACACAATCTTTAAACTAACATATCTAAATCTAGTGCTAACCTTTTATGCAGAAAGCTTAAAATGAAAGATATAGTATTTTGTAATACATTACACATGCCATTTTAATTTAGAGATTGTTTAATTTAATTTCAGTACACTGTGAAACCTCATAGTAATGAATGTGAATACAGCTGTAAATGCCATTAATAGCAATCCACAATACATGCAGTCTAATAAAACTTACATGCCCAGCAACAGTGTTGTCATCATCACCAGACTCTTCAGTACCATAATACTGTCTCACTTTACTCTCCAGAGATGCAGCATCTGCACCTTGTAGGCGATCAATCCTTGTCTACAAATTATGAAAGAAAATACTTGATATGTTATGGAGTTAAAAATTACAGCAGTAAATAAAAGAAAAAGACTAAGGTTTAATGGCAATTCTCTTCGTGTTCGTGTTTGGTGCAGATATAGCTACTCCTTAAATCTTAACATAACATTGCAGCTTCTTCCTCCTTAACAGAATTTCGCTAGACATCTCAAGTCTAAGATGGACAAATATTTTAAGTAACTTCATTAATAACCATACTACAAACCTAAGATTTCTCACTCACTAGTAGTCCAAGACCATTTTACACTATTGTAAGACATACTGGACTAAGCAACCAAATATGCAATAGAATTACTTAATAGTCCTGTGTCAGTCGCGACCGATTCGGTCATTTGACTGAGGTCGCGCAAAAGTACTGATGAACGAATCAGTCGTTTTTGACCGATCCGGTTCAACCAGTCGCCACGAACCGAGAACCACCGAGAACGAAGAATGAAACTAAAAAATATTGAAAGAAATGATTGGTCTACAGATCATAGTAAAATAGTAATAGTAAGTAATCTATACTAATCTATACTAATAAATAAAATTGGAGTGTCTGTCTGTAATTTCGAAATAACTGCCGTATATTAAGGTCATATGGTTATTTGAACGATACTATAACTGAATCACACTTTTTAAAATTTTTGTCTGTCTGTCTGTCTGTCTTTCTGTCTGTCTGTCTGTTTGAAAAGGCTAATCTTGGGAACGGCTGGACCGATTTTGACGGGATTTTCACAGACAAGTAGAGAATTGACCAGGGTGTAACATAGGCTACTTTTTTAACCGACTTTCAAAAAGGGAGTTGTGTTTTTCTACCTATGTACACCGAAATCTCTGAGATTTCTGAACCGATTTGCGTCATTTCTTTTTTAATCGATAGAGGAACTTTGCGACATTGTTTCATAAAAAATTTGGAGTCCAACTCCTCAATCCTGATGCTGCAGGGGATCTCACCAATCCACGCGGGCGAAGCTGCGGGCATCAGCTAGTAATATATAGATATGGGCTAGGTAGGTATATTTTCCCAATATTTACCCTTGTTGTTATGTTCATTGTAAAATCGTAGGTATCTACCTACTTCATTTAGGCAACACGTGTAGGTATATGAGATGCATAAGGTTTTAGTATCTATAAATCTTAACATAATGATTAAACACGATTAAAAATAAAAGCTCAATTAAAAAGATAGGCAATTACATCATAACAGTGCATACAATCGGGAAAAATATTACAATAATGCAGCGATTTTGAACCCGCGTCGTCGGACGACCTATAACGAAACGCGAAACTATACGAAACGAGCGTGCGCAATCGAGACGTCTTGGAGTCTCATCGTCCGATTCACGACTGAGACTGACGACTGAGACTGAGTACCGAATACCGATACATTCGTGAGGAACGAAGAGACTGATTGGACCGAAGTACCGAAGTACCGAAAAAATGACTGATGACTGATGAACGACTGAAAAGATCTCAGTCGTTGCTGTAATCAGTACTTGAACGACCGAATCGCAGAAAATGAACGATTGACACAGGACTATTACTTAATAGATCATCTGATCTAATGTGGCCAGTAGTCTTAGACTTGGACTACAGTAGTCCAAGTCTATGACTACTGGCTATACTAGTGTGAGAGATTTCTTATGCAGTACTATACATAAAATTTTATTCATACATAAAATTCTTACTCTGTTTCTGTAGAAAATGAACGTGGGCATAGCACTTATTCCCTGAGCACTGGCTGTTTCGGCGCACCTATCTACGTCAACTTTTAGGAACACTGCTCGCGGAAACTTAGCCGGTAGCTGCTCGAAAATTGGTGCAATACGCTGACACGGTGGACACCTTGAACAATTAAGGAAACTCTGCGAATTTTTGTTCTCACTGGGATGACTCGTAAACTTGACCAGTCAGGTTATACTTACCATGTCGCTGTAAAGTCCACGACAACAAGCTTCGTACCGGCGTTCGCCATCTCAGATTGGAAATGGGCTTCATTTTCGATCACCGTTGCACCCATTCTAACTACAATTAATATTAAATTAAACACAAAACAGGAACGACAACAATGATGATACTTCAAATTTCAAAATGGTTGACACAATCACAATTGACATTATGATTAGACCATAGACAATGAAAAAAACTTGACGTTTTAGCAAGCGTGAATGTGATAGTGTAGAGGGGGCATTATTGCGGCACCTGCGTCGTATAAGTTCTCCGAATTCCAAGGCCGCGATTGGGTCGCACCAATATTTAAATTTCCGTATTTAACCGCCACTTTATTTTAAGTCCCTAATTTATAGGTCCATTCCATGGCCGCTAAATTCACTTCATGCCTTACACTTTGGAGTACCTTTTAGCCTACATAATGTAGTTCTCGGTGGGTATATACATATTCCTAATTTTCTGCGAATTGTTTTGGTCTCGAAGCTCTCGAATAAATTGACCAAGATTATCTCGAGGGAAAAAGCGAAAATCGCCTGCAGCGCGACTTATCCCCGCAATTATTTACGTTGAGCCTTGTAAATCACCACCAATTTCTCTGAATAAAGCTAGTCTTGAACGAAATTGTATTTTATTTTTTCTTTAAGATCCTATGCCTACCTATACCTGTATTAATAGTTTGCTAGGCGATTGGCGTGGGGACGCTCCGCACACCTACACGTCACTTGCGCTATTTCCTCATCGGCCTAGCTCCCTCGCCTCATACTCCGATTGCCATGTCGACCTGTCGCGTATAATATTCATAATAATTTAGGTTGAATAAAGACTACTTAGTGGATTCCTGCGAGTTCATTTACGTAATAGTATTTTTGGAATCTTGCTCTTGATTCTATCGAACCTGCAGTTTTTGAATCTGTCCCTCTGCTCGCGACGCGGCAACAAGACTGCGAGTCACATGGGCTGCAACTGCAACACGCAAGACACGTTGTGAGGGGGGCTGACTAGCTGAACTATCATCGACACTCGACGTCAACAGACAGACGCCCACTGCTGGACATAGGTCTCTCGTAAGGATTTTTTTACACGCAAGTCTTGCAACATCTGTAGGTCTGTATCCTCCAGCTCCCTGCTACTCGTCTGTCCACCGGCACCTATGTAGTCTGCTATCGCTGCACTTTCCAGTGCTAGGTTGCCCTTCCAGCACCTTGGGACGCCAGGGTGTATCAATTCTTCGAACTGTGATGATTAACGTGCAAACGTTATTAGATAATAACGTTTGCATTGCAGCTAATTTATTTATTTACTAGATAATACCCGCAGCTTCGCTCGTGGGATCACCAGGATTTAGGAATGCAATTTCTTACAGCATCAGGGTTGAAGAGCTGCGTCCTCGAGGTCACCGATAAAATCTTTACTCGGTATACTTAGGTATGTACCTCCAAAATCAATTTATAGCTGACAGTTTTTACAACCTATCAGTTTTGGTGTTCAGGTCCTCTGCAGCGTCAGGATTGAGGAGTATAGGAATCCAATTTTTTTATGGAACAATATCGCAAAGTTTCTCTATTGATTAAAAGAAATACGGAAATCGGTTCAGGCATCTCGGAGATTTTGGTGTAGGTAATAGGTACATGATGTATGTATACATAGGTATAAAAAAACAACTCCTCCATTTATGAAAGTCGGTTAAAAAGTAGTCTATGCTACTACTAAATCTATATTAATCCTCTATTTGACTGTGAAAATCCCGTCAAAGTAGGTTCAGCTGTTCCGAAAATTAGCCCATTCAAACAGACATACCAACAGACGGACAGACAAAAATTTTAAAAACACACGCACGCACGCTACAGGCACGCACACTTACGCAATGTCCATGTTTGTAGGTAAGTCGTGACCACGTGCCCCAGCTTGTAAAAAAAATACACGCGAGCGCGTGAAGTGTAAAAACTTAGGTATGATAATTTAAATTCCCGCATTTACATTTGCCGATTAATTTACACAGGCGTTAATTAATAAACAGATACGTAGTACTACACACAGCTGATTAGATTTACCTACCTACTTGCATGTAGGGTGAATATTAGCACAAAATAAGAAGGTTAATAATTAGGAATAATTTATCTTTTGGAACGGTAGAATCCAAATAATTTCTGATTATAAAGATAATTATAAAAGTGTGTAATTAATTTTAGGTAACTCTTACTAGTTACCTGTTATGTAATGATCTATTGTACAAAGCACAAAAATGCAAATCCCAGTGCGCAAACATCTCTTTGCTTCTGCTAGAAGTTCTGGGTTTGACACTTACCAGCTACTTATCAAGATATTATCAAGCGTAGGTACTTATAGGTATCAAATCTTTAAAAGGAGCAACCGCCGAGTTTCTGGTTCTTCTCAGTAGGAAAGGCATTCCGAGCCAGTGGTAGATGCATTTGACGATTCAAAAGTATTATAGAAGCAGGCGTTATTTTGCGGAAGTCCATGATATACAAGGATGATATAAAAGCTTAATTTGCTATAATCCGCCAAACCAACGAAATCAGTATGGTACGCTACGCAGCACCACACAAATTCCAACACCACTCGACGCGCGTTTCGCCCCGACACCGGAGCATCCTCAGGAGATGTAGACCTTACAATGTCTAATTGCAAAGACAACTTGTCTCTTTTACAATAATTTTATCAAATGAGCCTAGAGACGAGAGATATATGTGCAATCGCAACTGGTGTCATATATCTTTGGTGTATTAGTAGGAAACGCTTGGCCTAGTTGTAACAGCGTAGGTATATCAAACGATCACGCTGGTTAAGTAACGTTGACCCCGGTCGGTAACTGGATGGCTCTTTGTGTCCAAATTGCCCCTTAGGTTCCCGTATACTTAATAATAATTGGAAACCCACACCCTGAAAAATATATTATTATACTCCTTTTTCTGGCAGTCGTGTGAAAAGCATTTCCCGCGGCTAATGCGGCTCATGATGTAATGCACGATTAGCTCAGAAGGCAGGCGAGCAAGTAGTATTGAAAATGTGAAAGACCGTTCTAAAATTTAATTTGTCGTCTATATTAAGAGAAATCTCTAAATAATCCTCAGCTTTTCCACTAAGTTGGTCGCAGTACCGTATTTGTTTTTCATCGCAGCGAATAAAAACGGATCTAATTTGAGAAAAATGGTCAGTCGGGACTTGTTTTCCGATGAAAACGTTTAGTTTCATTTCTACAGAACTCAAGATGTTACGTTTAAACTATTGTCTTTTTATTATAGTTCAATTATATGGTTTTTCTGTTTGTCTGACAACAAATGTAATTGACCACGCGTGGGATTTGCCCACTGACAAAGAACTGTATAAGTATCTGAGTACGGTTAAAACTGTCGTCGATTATTGTGCCGAGTATAAAGACGAAGTCGATATTAATTTGGCATTTGGTTTATTCCTGACAAACAGTAAGTATTTTTTGAATTTTCAGTTTAAATTAATTTATCACAGCACACCATACACCATAGATTGTACACCATAATATAGGTGCCTAATGTTGTACAAACGCATGGTTGTGGAAATGCAGCCTTATTTATAAAAATAAAATAAAAATATGCTTTGGTCATTTAAACTTTTACAAACTTACTTTTGAATCGTCAAATGCATCTACCACTGTTTCGTAATGCCTTTCCTACCGAAAAGAACCAGCAAGAAACTTAGCGGTTGCTCTTTTCAAAGATTTGAAATACTTATGTCGTATCTCAAAAAAAAGGTATCTTTTTCCTGTTAACGAGGGGAAATCTTCAAAAGATACCCAATGTACTGAGAAAGACATCGGGTTATATAGGTTTTTTGCCTATACTAAAACCCCTTCCTATTCTAAACCATTAGTAACTTACCGTTAATAAGCTGGTTAATTTAATTTTTTTTCAGTAAACTTGGGTCATACTCTTCATAAAAAACAGAGAATGATACCAGAAATTGTAAGGAACCAAATAAAATATATTATAAACGAAAACAATGAAATTTTGGATGATTTCATTTTCAAGGAATCTGTGATTGAGAGTAAGAAGGGCGAGGATGGTAAAATGAAGAACCTAAGTAAGTAAAACCTAATTTATCAATTGGTTTTGCCTTTATAATGAATCAGCTTTACTTTTATTTATCTACACACTCGCTTTGCTCGCCAACTCGTTTATAGATAAGAAAAAAATCGGTCAAGCGCGAGTTGGATTCGCACAGAAATTGTTCCGTATCACCATACAATCAATATTATAGCAGCGTTGTCATAGCGGCAATAGAAATACACATTCTTTGAAAATTTCGACTCTCTACCTATATGGTTCACGAGATACAGACCGCTGACTGACAGACGAACGGACGGAGGGACGGATGGATAGCGGAGGCTCAAGGTTCCGTTGGCACCCTTCGGGTACGGAACCCTAAAAAACAAACCTCATTTCTCGTTAATCGTCGGCCACCAAGCACTAACAACAATGGTATTGTGTCGTAGGCGGTCGGTGACGGTCGGACATACCTCACATACCTATCGAATCCCGGACTCCCCTCCTACACCGCTTGTCGATGTCGATATCTAAATATATTTTTAAAAAAACATACTGTCGAATTGAGAACCTCCAACTTCCAAAAAGGAGGCAGTTCTCAATTCGACCCGTATATATATTTTTAATGTGTGTACCTACACCGATTTTTTCGAGGTTTCTGGACCGATTTGCAAATATATTTTTAAGTCGGTTAATAAAAGGAAAGACTGACTGACTGATCTACCAACGCACAGCTCAAACTATTAGACGAATCAGGTGGCTTGCAGATAGCTATTATGATGTAGACATTCGCAAAGAAAGGATTTTTGAAAATTCAACCCCTAAGGGGGTAAAACCGGTGTTTGGAATATGTGTAGTCCACGCAGACGAAGTCGCAGGCATATGCTAGTAATATTAATAAGATATTATCATTTATACCTTCCTCTAAACCTTTGTAATAAGTATCATTATTTGATAATTTGATTTCAGAGAGTATTTTGTCTCTTTTTAACAATGCAACACACTGGGTCGAAAGTTTGGAGAAATTTGTCTACACCGTGGAAAAGCGATACACACCAGATCAATTGAGAGAAATGTATTCTCCTTTTAGGTTGTATATGAAAAAAGTGGGCAATTTCTTGAAAGGGTCCCCGACTCCCGATGATTCTGGTGAGTATCGCGAGTTTATCGCTAGATCATTTTTTGTAACATTTTTTAAATTCACATACAACATACCCTTGACTGCGATATTATCTGATGGTAAGTGACGATACAGTCTTACCCGGGAGGTAATCTAAAATTATTTTTTATATAAATAGCAATCAAACAGGTTGGCAGACTTTTGTGGGCGTGGTGGGTTCGAATCACCACTTCTGAACTATTGGTAGCAGCTAAAAGCTTAAACTTTATCAATAATTGCTAAACATTTATTATTTAATTATTCATATTTTACAATATGAATTGATTTAACATTCGCATAGTCAATTATCTTAGCCGTAGCAAAACCGTAGCCCATAAAGTCTCCCGTAGGACCAAAAAAGGAAAAGGCTTAAAAAGGAATTTGTTTATGCGCTCCTTGAAAATAGCCCCATATCGCGGTTTGAGAGAACAAGCAGGTGGAAACATTTCCACATTTCCGCAGCAAAATATCTTGGAATAACGGGAGGTACCAGGCATCCAGGCTATGAAGCTGGTTTCTGGAACGTACAATCCGGTCAAAGAAGAGGAAAATTGCTATCAGTTCAACTTTTTCCATAACACCCCTGGTTAATTAAATTCGGTGTACTCCAACTCCCATTTCAGAGTTGACAAACATTGTATACTGCCAGTTTTTGTATCTGGTCAAATGGAAAGAGTTAATATTATGGTACTCAGGCACCTAATATACTCACTATATGAACAATACCTACTTCATATCGTGAAGACTTACTCGTGCTTTTGTACTTAGGTATAGCTAAAAGCCTAAAGGCTTGTTCTGCCACAGGAAAACAAGGATCATATGTTTGGACGAGCACTTTTAACAAATTATAACCATGATTTTTATTAATTTTAGATGACTGCCTGATCTCTCTGTCTAAAAACCCTAGAAATATGAAAGGATCGCCACCACGATGTTCCGTCGACGATTTTTGTCACGATATGCTGAAACGAGGGACGAATTTTGGTTACTCATTATCCCACAGGTGAGGTTCTTATAACATTTAATATCTACTTACCACCACCTTTTGTCTAATTTCTTTGGTTCGTTTTTCTTTGAAGAGTTTTTTTCGTTCTCGTAGGATATATGTAGTTTAGTCTCTAATATAGTTAAGTCTTTCTTCTTCTATTCGTCTATCTTTTATTAAATACCGAAACCAGTTTAAAATCTTTAGCAACCTGACGGTATTTTCTTCTATTATAGGATCGTTTTCTTACTGATGGCTCGTTTCGGACGCAGATGCTGTGTTTTCTCTGAGCAGACAGATAGAGCAATGGTAAAGCAGTTCTGTTCAACGGCTCATGCTGAAGCGGAGTATATTGTGGAAAACAGCTACGGACTTGCCGATCTGTTCATGGAAATCAGTTAGTATAGTTTTAAAACCTATATTAAATGCTTCCAAAAATCAAGCTTTACAATATACGAACAGTCGACTAAATGAAAGCTTGGACTTGAAGTCCAAGCTTTCATTTTCATTTTCATTTCAAGTCCCACATATGTAGATCTCCCCGTTGAGCTGGAATACCCCAGTACCAGCTCATTCCATTTAAACGAATCCAAAGGTGGGCTGTTCGACTTGTGGACGATCCCAAACTAACTGGCTCGTTGGAAAGCCTGGAGCACCGCAGAGACGTAAGCTCTCTTAGCGCGTTCCATCGCCTTTATAACGGGGAGTGGGATATTATACGAGCACAAAGGAGCACTGTGCTGTGCTCGTATTTAATAGCTACTCGATTACAGTAAATATAACGATCAGTCTATCCAGGCCTACGAAGTGTGCTCCAATTCGGCAAACTATTGTATACTTTCCATAACTAACCATCCATAAACTTACCTACATCCACAATTCCAATGAGATAGTGCCTACGATCCACCAGTTATGCATTTTTTCACTTTTCGAATTCGTGGCTTCTATCATCATAATCTGAATAATATTAGGTATGTTGTTTCAGTTGTACTATGCACCGTTGACGGGCACTCCCAGTTCCTCAACCGCATCTGGCTGGACAATATTCTGAAATTCCAAACTCCAGAGGGCTGCTTCGGAACCATACCTGTAAAGAAGATCCACCCCATACGCAGATCGTTCTTTGTGACGGAGATGGGCAAAAGCAATCTTCTACAAGAGGGCTGCAACGCTCACACGACCGGACTGGCCGCGGCAACATTCTCTGCCGCTGTTAGACTTATTATAGAAAAATATTATTAACCTCAGAAATATATCTAACTAGCCGATGCCCGCGACTTCGCCCGCGTGGATTTAGAATTATCTAAATCCCGTGGGAACTCTTTGATTTTCCGGGATAAAAAGTAGCCTATGTGCTAATCCAGGATATTATCTATCTCCATTCCAAATTTCAGCCAAATCTGTCCAGTAGTTTTTGCGTAAAGGAGTAACAAACATACACACACACACACAAAAACACACACACACACACACACACATACAAACTTTCGCCTTTATAATATTAGTGTGATTACTTTGCCTCAAATGCTTTTATTTAATAGTTTTAATTAAACAAAATAGTTTGGTAGGTACTTTAAATTTTAATTATTGTCTAAGTAAGACCTTGCATCATGTTTTGAACATAATATAGGTATCGACATATTTTAAAAAGAAGTGTTTAATTTATAAAACAAAATTATAGTACATTAACCACTTAAAATTACACACAAGAAAAATTCGATTAAGTCTGTAGTAGGTGCCTACCACTGCCTACCTATTGATTTATTACGTCTTATGTTTTAATTAAAGAAAACTCAGTAGAGAAACTATTGATTGTTTAGATTTGTGATGGACCTAACTACGTTTCTCACGATTATAACGTCGTTTCTTATGGTGTGAGTACAAAAGTATGTTATATGAGACAGCTGAAAAATATGATTATTATAGGTAAGTATCTATTTATTGAAGATGCCAAATTGAATTGCTATAGTTCTGATTTATGAGCTCTGAAAGCTAGAAGCGCCTTAACTTTTTAAAGAGCTATTCGTATATTTGTAAGATTGTAAAGTAACAAGTGAACTTGTTGCGTTTATGAAAATATTTTTGTTTAAAAATATTACAGTAAAAATCAATAGAAATTGACAATTTTTTCGGTATATGAAATATTATATTCGTGGAAGCCATAATATCGGTCATATTTTTTTGGTTAGAGTTTATTGTGGTAGAGTCAAGAAACATGTAAAAAAATACAAAACAGAATAATTGTTGGTTTGTTAACCTAGGCGTTATCCAAAAACTAGTTAGAGAGCTGTTCTAAATAGAGAAAGTCATTTGCAAAACTGGGAATATTACAGAAATAATTATCTGTAGGTAGGTAGATTGTAGCTGCATAGGTAATGCAGTGATAGTGAAACTTGCTAAAACAAGATTATTGAACTTCAAAGTCTCTTAAATAACTTGGTATTAATTCACTATGAATACCGTGAAGAGTCATAGTTAAATACAGAGATCGATTGTGGTAGGTAAGCAACTTTGATCCAAGTCATTAATTTGGATGGGTGTTCGAATTTGACTTTTATCTTTCCTTCGTGCATCGGAGAGCACATTAAAGCTGAGATCTATAGAGTGCACTTTGACTTTGCTAGACTTAATTAATTATAAGAACACTCTCGATCAAGCCACCTTTCAAACAAAAAAAAAAACTAAATTAAAATCGGTTCATTAGTTTAGGAGCTACGATGCCACAGACAGATACACACGTCAAACTTATAACACTCCTCTTTTTGGGTCGGGGGTTAAAAACGAGACAGATTTATGCCAGCGGTCTAAGCAAAGCCAAAGTGCGCTCTAAAGATTTCAATCTTAGCCATTTAGCATCAGTTATTAATTATCATTCATCATCATGATCGTCACCAACCGTTAGACGTCCACTGCCTCTTGTAAAGACTTTAACTTGTAGGCTTTGCACGGCAGAATTTCTGAAGATAGTTTCTTAGTGAAGCTCTACCTACATATTACTTTCTACCTAGTAAAAAATCTCACGTTCCTTTTTCTATATCCAGCGGATTGATACTGATTTTCCGGGACATAAAGTAGTCTATGTCTGTCTCAGGGAAACAAACTATACTTAATGTGCCGTGAGTAAGTACCTATCTGATAGAATGACAGACAGACACACTTTGGTATTTATAATATTGTGCAAAAGAATGGATGGCTCGTATGGAGACAATTCAGATGGGTTATATACTACGTGATAGGTAAGTATCTATAAGAAGACTCTATATAAAATGTATAGGTTTATGTGTACCTACTTCTACTTCCTATTTAGATTTTAGATGACTACAGCAGTCCGGAAACTGGGTAAGTACATAAACGAATATATTCCATTGACAAGACCTTGGTTTTCAAATTGATCAAAATACATAAATCCAAAAAAACAAGACCTTGATTAAATGTTAGTCATGTTACAAATATTTTATGACCAGTAATTAATGAGTAATCGATCATTAATGGCGATTATTATTATAGTACCAGGCCGTTACGGATACGCTATTTAATTTAAGTATAGGTAGGTACCTAAGTACCTAATGCTTAATCCCAATCAAAAGCTCCAATGGTCATTAGTCATTACTATTAGGTACTACTCATTGTTTTGGTGATTGTGATGATTCATGGCAGATAGTATTCAGTAGGTAGGTATACCTAGATAGATTCAGCTCTAGATGTAATAAATAATTACTTCACTTAACTAGCTCAAAAAGGGCGCCTTTGCTGCCTTTGCTGTCTAAAACCAGTGCGCAAAAGTCGTTTTTACTCACGCGCACTGCACCGCATCGCATCGCACCGCACCGCATCACATCGTCGAGCACCGTTACTAGTCGTGCTTAGGTCGACTAACCATGAGGTGAATATAAAAGATGTGAGTCAGCCGGGAGCATATTATCTATATTTAGATTTCAAAAAAAATTCAGCACTTGTAGTTTTGTCAGGCGCTGACATAATATTGTATGCGACATAAACTGCACTCCATCTGCACTCTTTTTCATTGACATTCATGGCAGCAATGGATGCAACTGTACTGATGCCACTTACGATTATACAGAAGCCCATTTCCTCGTCTTAAACGCAGTATCCTGTTCGGCACGCCACTGAAATTCGAATTACTCTACCCCACTCACAATATACTTTTTTTAAACGATGATATAAATGTATTGTTTTAAGTATAAAATATGGTTTATAACTCTACCCCACTCACAATATTCTTTTTTT
Source organism: Maniola jurtina (assembly GCF_905333055.1). Lineage (NCBI taxonomy): Eukaryota > Metazoa > Arthropoda > Insecta > Lepidoptera > Nymphalidae > Maniola > Maniola jurtina. The sequence continues at coordinate 13,634,825 of NC_060032.1, forward strand.
TTAAACGTTGATATAAATGTATTGTTTTAACTATAAAATTTATTTTAAGATTTTTAAAAATTTATTGGTGTTGGGATTTGTGTGGTGCTGCGTGGTGGTGGTGCGTATTGCTTGCTTGGTGGCTGGCTTTTCCTGCATGTTTATCAGTAGGAGGGCGGGCGGTGCATGTCGCATCCAGCGTGTTGCACCATACAGAGTTGTTGGGTTAAGTGGATTACATAATAGCAAATTAAGGTTTTGGTTCTGTGTAGATTTTTAATGATTATTTAATTTTTATTTGATCAAAAAAAATGACATTATTCTTTACAAAAAAAAAAAAATTAACGAAAATAAAATTGCATTGATACGAGTGTGATATTGAATCAAAAAGCTTTCCCGTACCGGGAATCGAACCCGAGCCTCCTGGGTGAAAGCCAGGTATCCTAGCCACTAGACCATACGGGATATAAGTAACATTCTAAAATAGTACATGTTTATTGTTTAGCTCTATCTATCTATGACGAATAAAAAATAAGTAGACGTACGAATAAGAAGTAAAATTATTAATACAGCTACTAATATTATAAGTCACTAACTGATACCCGCGACTTCGTTCGCGTGGATTTAGGTTTTTTGAAATCCCGTGGGAACTCTTTGGTTTTCCGGAATAAAAAGTAGCTTATGTGCTAATCCAGGATATTATCTATCTCCATTCTAAATTTCAGCCCAATCCGTCCAGTAGTTTAAGCGTGAAGGAGTAACAAACATACACACACACACACACACACACACACACATACAAACTTTCGCCTTTATAATATTAGTGTGATAGTCACTGATCGTTCCTACCTGTGTTGAGGACATGCGCGGAGAAACTTTCAGCCTTAGATCTAAACTACTTAATCTAAGCTTTCAACTCTTTCTATTGCCTATTACCTACAGATCGTTGGATTTATTTTTTGTTATGACTTATGACTAAACTTTAAATTACGTACCTACATTGATTTATGTGATGCTTTTTTGTCGAGATAAACAAATTGTAAATAGCTAACTACTTTATCTCGGGTACCTTGATAATAATATTATGAAGAGAAAATAAAATGATAAAAATTGGACAAGTGCGAGTCGGACTCGCACACGAGGGATTCCGTAACATCGAACAAGGAATAACACTTTTTTTTTAATTCTTTGATAAAAAAAGGTCAATAGAAATAAATATTCTGTGAAAATTTTGATTCTCTAGCTAAGATATGGTTCACGAGATACAGCCCGCTGACAAACAGACGGACGTACGGATGATAAGTAAGTAGTTTTATTTGACTAATGACTGACTCTTTTAAAACTTATTTATTAGATAGGTACATTATATTTTGTTCCTAATTGATGTTATGGAAGTCTCTCATGTCTATGTCACCTATACCTAATATTAGCATACCAACCTATCTAATAATTCAAGGTGATAAAGGATATTAGGGCCTTCAAGCATAAATTAATTAATAGGTAATATTGGTTGACTAAGATTGTAACTATACGGAAATTAAGTGAATATCTCAATGAATCACGTAGACACACGCGTTCCAAAAATTGATTCATTTTGTGTCTGTGATTTTCCAGATTTCTGGTGTTAAAACTGCACGAGCTCCCATGTAACTCTGAAATCATTACTACTTACCTACTACGTTTGTTTGGAGCGCGCTACGAATAAAATCCTCTTATGTAAGCAGATGAAACTGGAAAATCTAAATAATTTCCTAATAAACTTGACTTTAATAATATAACAAAATACCTCTTTTATTAATAACTTGACCTATAGAGTTGATTGATTTGCCCATTTCTTGTGAATGCCATTTACATGGTAAACTCCAACATAAAACGTAACGAAAACCTTGATCGGAATAAAATAGGTAAATTAATGGTTCTCTAATTTAAATTAAGGTTCAATAGCTAGACAGTTACAGGGCCGGATTATAATCCGATAAGTAGCAAGTTCAAACTTTTGAACTATAGTTGAAAACGTTCCGCATTCCGAAATTCGTTCCGCACTCAAAATTGAACAAAACCCTCAACTATTTTGTGTGTAGAGTTCTAACCCATCGTATAGGCAGCCCTTACACAGTCAATTTAGATCGCGATCAAGTAGCTCTCATCGTGATCACAGATTGATGGATTGCGCTACAACATTACAAATTCAGTGGATCGCGATCTTGATTTCAAAATATCCAGATATGTTATGCTCAGATGCATCAATCCGTCAATCTACTCGATACATTATCAATCTGAGGCTCATAACTTTAAAATTCAATATTTTTTCAATATTTTGTAAGTATATCAATAAATCTAGATAATGATGAGATAAATCGATATAATACTTAGTTTTGAGCGAATACCTACGTTTACGTAGTAACCCTCCTACGTTTTTATGAAGAAGGCACTGGAATGCATCACCTAAAGCAACTTTTATCCATGCAGTTATATCAGATTTGACCGCTAGCAGTGGTATCGAACACATAGAAGCACAGGTATGAATAAACGGTAATTTTTCTTCCTAGTGTTTAAGGTCTATACGACGGTGAACCGAAAGTGACAACTCGTCTGGGCGGCCTCGCTACAAATGAAGCTTGGAGTCAATGCCGGGCGGAAACGGCGAGATTGCATCACGCACTTCCGGTGGCCGAGGGTCTTTTTGTCCTGATGCGGTGATACTAGAATGCATCAGGCCATGGAGTAAAGGAGTGCACTCATTGGTATTTAATTAGTTTTCGTGATTCGTGAAAATACGATACGTTCTATTGTGGCCGTCATACAAAACGTACGGATTCGTCAAAATTTAAAAAACCCCCGACATAAAAACCTCTATAAGAAAACTAGAAAAGAGCTGATAACTTTCAAACGGCTGAACCGATTTTCTTCGATTATATCCAAGAATACTCTCGATCAGGCCACCTTTCAAAAAAAAAAAACTAAATTAAAATCGGTTAATTCGTTTAGGAGCTACGATGCCACAGACAGATATACAGATACACACGTCAAACTTACAACACTCCTCTTTTTGGGTCGGGGGTTAAAAATACGAATGAGTTCACACGTTTTGTATTGATATGATATCTATACCTACATATAATAAAATCTGAACTATATTTTATCTGTTCAGTCTTATATAAGATTTTCTACTGTATTTATTATTTTAATTCAATAGACCATCTTCATAAATTATAATAACTTTATTAAACGTGCAATTCATCGTTATAGATATATCATGATCGGATAGAGTGCATTTTATGGTTGAAATTGAATGATGGGCTTCCGTTGTAAGCGGGAAAGGATCTCCATACTTTACTGCTAATGCTTACACTTTGCAGAAACTTGATTGTGAGAAGAATCAAAATCGATTTCAAGTAGCCTGTACTTAATTTATGCTAGATACTATTTGCTAAGTATTGCTTTAGCTTATACTAGCCTTTAATCTCTAATAAGCGATGATACCCTAGTAGTTAAAAACTTCGACTAGGATGTCGAATCGGGGGATCAGGGGTTCGACCCCGGGAGGACGTGTGTTTTATGCATCAAAATAATATGACTGTTTATCGGTGAAGGGAAACGTCGTGGAAACCTGTCTCATGCATGAGTTATCTATACTAATAAATAAAATTGGAGTGTCTGTCTGTAATTTCGAAATAACTACCGCATATTAAAGTCATATGGTTATTTGAACGATACTATAACTGAATCACACGTTTTTAAAATTTTTGTCTGTCTGTCTGTCTGTCTGTCTGTCTGTTTGAAAAGGCTAATCTTGGGAACGGCTGAACCGATTTTGACGGGATTTTCACAGACAAGTAGAGAATTGACCAGGAAGTAACATAGGCTACTTTTTTAACCGACTTTCACAAAGGGAGTTGTGTTTTTCTACCTATGTACACCGAAATCTCCGAGATTTCTGAACCGATTTGCGTCATTTCTTTTTTAATCGATAGAGGAACTTTGCGACATTGTTTCATAAAAAATTTGGAGTCCAACTCCTCAATCCTGATGCTGCAGGGGATCTGACCAATCCACGCGGGCGAAGCTGCGGGCATCAGCTAGTCTATTAGTATAGTATATTAGTATTTTTAAAAGTGTGTAAAGGCTGCCAATCCACACTTTAAACCTTTGCCATGGAATTCGCATGCAATAAATTAGGATTACGCTGAATTTTGTGTTCCAATAATATCTAAACCGATTTTGACTAGGTATATTATTTCGTACTCAATTTTTATTATTACGACGAATTATTGCTACAAAAACTAAAAACATGGGTTATGTTTTATTTTTCTGCATTTAATTATATTTTTACAGAAGGGTAAAATGGGTATTTCCCTCCTGGATTATCATCATTATGATCAGGTTGGATTAGATCTACTTTGTCTAGATTTTTGTTTACAGAATTGTAATTCTACATAGAAAAATCTTCTTTCGTTAACCATGAAATACTTCATTTAAAATTTATTGTATTTGTACAAGTGTCCAGACTATTCAATAGACAATTATTTATTTAACTTACTGATCGTAATCTCATTACGTGCTACGGTGATTCGGTGATTAATACGATAATCACGCAATCACACAATTCGTATGTGTGAACGTGATTACTTTGAGTTCAACAACATTTTTATTGTGGAACAATCACCAATTATAAGAAGTTTGCGATTGTAATCAGCTCTTTCTTTCTCCACTTCTCACACGCTTCCATATTTACCCACAAAATGTATTTTAGTTATTCTTCAAACCGTCGTTTATTTATTTATACTATGAATTACTAAGTAGAAGTTTTGACTCTTCTCATATCCCTACATTTTTCATGATGTGTGGTGCATTTCCTCACCTACGTACCTACTAGGTGATACTCGTTTATAACCTCCCGAAATTGTACCTATACCTACCTATTTTTGCCTAAATCAGATCTAAATACGAGTATTAAGGAATTAGTCATAAGTCATAACCTTGAATTACAGATACATATCTTTAATTTAATCTGAATTCTAAGTACTTACTTATATAGGTACAATAAATATAAAATAAGTTTGCCAAAAAATATATGTCTGTGAAGGACCAGCTCTACAGAACCAATAATAAGAATTGCTATAATTTGATGAAGTTTTTCGGAAGTTTTTAGGGTCCCATACCTCAAAAGGAAAAACGAGACCCTTATAGGATCACTTTGTTGTCTGTCTGTCTGCCTGTCCGTCTGTCCAATCTGTCGTGTCTGTCAAGAAAACCTTCCCGTTGACCTAGAATCATGAAATTGGGCAGGTAGGTAAGGTTTATAGCACAAATAAAGGAATAAATGCGAAAACTGTGAATTTGTGGTTACATCACAAAACTAATATTAAAATATATCTCAATTTTAAAGTTAGATAACTATACCAAATGGGTTATCATATGAAAGGGATTCCACCTGGCCACTCTTAAACAGATTTTTATTTATTTTTATGCATAATAGTTTTTAATTTATCGTACCAAAATGCCCGAATACGGAAATCTCGGTGCGCGAGTCTGACTCGCACTTGGCCGGTTTTTTCAAATCAAGAATGAATGAATTTGTTTTTTACAAGACTATTTACACTAATATACCTATTTGACGTTATAATATGACGCTAAAATTTGTGACTTTGGATGTAGGTATGAGGGGTAAACTTTGGACCTATATAAATGATCTGATTCTGAAAATTCCTTCACTGATAGATACCATGATAGCTACACTATCCACGAGTGCCAGTCCATTATTACGCGAACGAAATCGCGAGGAAAAGCTAGTCTTAAACAAAATATTAAAGTAATAAAATATACTGTCCTGATACCAATTTATTACATTCACAAATGGCAGCATTTATTCTACATACATACGTCTAATTAGCATTTTACCATCACCGAAATTGGGATTGTTCGGGTCATTTAAGTCGGCAGTGGTAATGGGAATATTATAATGCAAGACCGGCCACAATTGGTTGTAGCGGCATACCGTTACTTGGACAATGAGGATCCTAGGGGACTCAGCCCGAATTTTAATTTGACGAATAAATTGGACTAAACTTGGCTGCTTAGTTCAATTTTGTCAAAACCACGCTACGTCATACAGAAGGTTCTAACATTAATTACTTCACTAATTAATATCAATTTTCATAGGTCAAAGTCTGATGAAGACCTCATTTATAAAATGGTCGTAGCTAAGCATTAGTTGTCGTCTAAAGTTGAACCTGAACAAGGTATGCTACAGTTTCATACTGTCATTCCATCCACTATAATAAATTTTTAGGTAGGTAATATATCAGTAGGGAATATATTATTATTACTCAGGTCAAAAATAAAAAAATCTATCAAATATTTTAAGAGTTTTTAGACCGAGAAAAGATAGTTATCTACGTATTTATAGCTTAAAACAGAAGCAATCTTAATTTTTAAAAACTACTTCTCAACTAAACTTTTCAACTATTTCTGAAGATTTAAAAGTACATGGAATGTAACGAGCTAGGTAATAACAATCAAAACTCACACAGAGTCTCAGACCAGTTGACCTTTTATCAATATATTCAATGCGATGTATAGAGTTTCTTATTTATACATTTCATTGACTATTTTGGGGTCCTTTATGTTTTATTATTTTAATTATTACTACATGCCCATATGTGTAGAGATAATTAAAAAGCACTTTCGTAGATTAAAGATTATGCCTGTATTAATATTGCAATTTTTTCTCGGAACAGTTCGGCGAAATATTTATGTTTTTCTTGAAGTATTTAATGGGAAATAAGGTAGAAAACGCTAGGTTTTCTAACTACTTTATTTCCCGTTAAATACTGTCAGTAGTAGCTTATGAACACATTCAGCAAACATGATTTAGTCCTGCTTAGTCAAAAGCCGATTTGATAAAATTCAACTTTGACTTTGGATTACAAAACATTCAAGCCTTTAGAACGGTTCCTGAGGATTACCTAGATAAATTGCGATGTATCATGTAGGTACCGGTTTTCAGTTTTTCACAATAACTAACATCACACATGATTGCAACAGTTTTCTCCGCCGACTAAGTTAAGTGAATATCTTGAATTATCTCTCTATCTATCTCGACTCTATGTACGATTTAAATCTGCTTGTTTAAAAACTTAAGATGAGATATAAAGGTTTATTTGTGGAAAACATTAACAGAGCTTTGTGTGAAGCCATATTTGTTTATTTTGCTTCCTACGTCCAACATCCGTGATGGTTGCAGTTTTTTTTCATGTTTTCCAGGCAATGATGATGCACCTTAAGAATTCTTTAATACTATTTACGTTTTAAATGTCTCCTTAATTTTAGATATAAAACCTGGCTAATTTTAGTATGCACTAGCTGATATGAGCTTAATATGAGGTAGTCATTTCGAAATTACAGACAGACACTTCAATTTTATTTATTAGTATAGATAAAAGTGTTTGTACAGCTCAACCACTGTATGGATCGTAATATTTGGCACTTAAAACTTGCCTCCTGAAAACGCATAGGATATTTTGTCCGGAAAAGCGCGAGATTTTGGAAAAAAGGAAAGTTGCAGGCATCAGAGTAATTGACACAAATGAATGTACTCGTAGAAAAACCGGTAAGTGCGAGTTGGTCCTGACTCTTTAAAGATTCGGTTTGGTCACAACTCACAGCATACAAATTAGGTAGGTACTTTATGAATCGATGTTTTTAGTATTTGTTGGCTAAATACCTAACATGTTACATTGTATACCGAAATTTCATATTCCGAACTAGTTTAGTTGTTGAGATAGACCACGTCCCAAAAATGGTCTAAAACTTTGATTATAACATACTTTGAAAATAATAAAATTTCAGATTTTTAACTAATTTCGTCTACGAGCTATTAGAGACCCATGACACGCGGACAGACCGACCGACAGACAGTCAGCAGAGTGACATTATAATAGGGCCATTTAACGCTTTGGGTACGGAATCCCAAAAATGACCCAATATAAAGCGTAGGCGCTCGTACAAACAGCCTTGTCAATATTCTAGCTGTGTACAGGTGCATTGACTCCACATTGACACAGATTTCAGCTCGGAGTCTAGACATACTCGACTCAAATTATTTACGACTGTCCTTACCAATAAAACACACGTAGAGCTGCTACTTGATAATTAACAGTTCGTCCTTTACAGGACTTATCATCGTCTTTTCAGGATTTATATATCTAAAGTAGGATATAATGTACCTATTTTGCCCCAGGCAAAACCAAAGTTGCTGTTATTTGAAAATGTCTATTTTGGGTAAATTATTGTAATGGATCATTCCATCTGATTAACGATGAGCGAAATTGTATTAAATTAAAATACTTTTGATGGACAACCGGGCTTAAACATTTCTACTTCTATGTACTTACTTATTCGTTGATGGGTACTAATTCCTAAGGATTTTATTTCGATGAATGAACTATTCAGTGTGTCGTTGTGTCAAAGAAAATTATTGATGTAGGTACGGCACTTGTAATTATTTATTATTATGTTCAATGATATAGGTACTTACCTACTTATCTACCTTTTCCGTATCTCATTAACTGATTAAATTAACTCAGGAATGTTACTATGACATATAAGAGACCAAGTAAATAGATAAAATTAGTCACGTTATGGAGTAGAGGAGTTCACAAGGGCAAAGCAATCGCTTAACTTACACACAGCGTCCGTGGGTGTCCAAATGCATTGTTCAATACAACAATGGTGGCATCTATGCAATATCACTCTGAAACGAAATGCTTCGAGTAAAAATTGCAAATTATATGCACACGAAACTGAACCATACCACATGTTAATACAGGCGTGAATCGGATGTATTATTTTAGGTTTTTGGCAACCTTTTGGCTGTGTTGATGCGTAACAAAACATAATGTATGCGGGACTTGCATCCGATTCAAGGATTCTTTAGTCATCTGTTTAGGCGGTGACAGTATAGCTATTGGATTAGAGAAGAGATTATCCTTTATAACCATTGATGTAACCCGCAGGGAACCTACATAACTAAGAGTTCTCCATAATATTTTAAAAGGTGTGTGAAGTTTGCCAATCTACACTTGGCCAGTGCAATGGATTATGACCTAAACCCTTCTCATTCTGAGAGGAGACTCGTGACAGACAGTGGCGATGAGTTGAGAAGATTACATGATATGGTATAGTAACACACATAGGTAAGGTACCTACTTAGTAAGTTACTTACTTATACCACTTACACCTAACTAGAGGATGCCCGCGACTTATAAATCCGCGTGGATTTAGATATTCAAAGATCCCGTGAGAACTGTTTGATTTTCCGGAATAAAAAGTAGCCTATGTCCGTCCCCGGGATATAAGCTAACTCTGTACAAGTCGGGCCGTGTGAAGGTAGCTGACAGACAGACAGACACACTTTCGCATTTATAATATTAGTATGGATTTTATGCACCCGACTATACGATTATAGTCTTACGAATATAATTTGTATGAAATAATGTTATGCAACAGTTAAATAGAGGTTTAAATTACCATCCGCAGTTATTATAGAGACAACGACATTCACTGGGTGACAAAGATTAAGCGATTGACGAAACTCGGCGTGCGGGCGTCGCGCGTCGGAGCTACAATTAGTGAAGCCACCACTTCATTACAGATGTCATGATGAACCTAAATACCAGGAAGCAGAGTCATTTGTTGCCAACCGAAGTAAGACTGTTGCAAAAGCTTGGAACGATGTCCTACGCCCTACTAGAAAAAGAAACTAGCGTTTTTACAATGTTTAAACAAAACAATCTGAATGAATGAATATACTATGATTATAGCTGTTTTAATAAGCTACAAAATCAGAAGGTGTACACAATAAATAACCCAAAAAATTATAGGCAGGATAGATTTTTCTTTCTTTCAAATAAATGTCGTTTTCAAACAATGCTTTCGTGACATGAGTGTTCCATGGCAAGAGAAAATAGACATCTTCTAGGCAAGCGCGTTCCATCATAGACTACATCATCACTTACCAGCAGGTCTGATTGCAGCCAAGCGCCTCAAATAAAAAAGGAAGTAAGTGTAAACTAAGTGTAAAATATAAAAAAGCAGAGGTGTACCGCCAAAACATATTCTGTGTTGCTCTCGCAGTGATGCAATGAGCTCAGATGAGTTGCGTAAAGTCATTTTAGCATGCTGTCTGCAAAGCTTTCTCGCACAACGTATTCGGAGAAGCACCCGTACGCATTTGTTTCACGAGTCAGAAGAGGGGCGTGAAATCAGGCCTCTGTTTGTCACACCAGCGTAACGTGGATGACGAATCGGGAAAGACATAACCGAGTCTTAATACCGTTCGAAAAACCTTTGGTCTTGGTAACGGTTGAGAGCTTTGATTGTTTTAAGAACTACCCGTTAGGAGTGAACGATGAATGGCCGAAATTAATAACCAATCTGTTATTAGTCGATAAATGACTTACCTACAGTTAAAATTAATAATCAATCTATCCGTAGGTATCGGTCGATAGCAACGTATTTTTTGATAAATAATAACATCACTAAGTGTAACTTATCGACAAATCACAGAATACCGAAAGATTGTAATATAACAATAAAATATAGCAACTTCTAAGGTCTTCTAGATATATAAAAAGCTGACTGACTGATCTATCTACGTACAGCTTAAAGTAGTGAAGGGGTCTACTGGATGAAAGTAAATAAGGTTGCCTTATGGCAGCAATAATAATAATTTATAGGAACAAACATTATAATTTGTGCTCTCAATTCAATTACCTATGTTTACAAAGGTCCAGTTGCATGATAGGTGGTTAAAGTTACTTTACGGTTTAACTTTGACCGTCAATAAAAGCAAAATGGGATATACAAGTTAGTTTTTAATTTTCGACCAAAGGATAACACGTATATTCTGTGAGTTAAGGATATTCTGTCAAAAACTGACTATTTAAGTTTTGGTTAGTTTTTATTTTTCGCCAATAGTAATTTATTGTAACTTACCTTTCACTCTTTTTTTCTTTTTTATACCTAATTATTTGGTTTTGTACATGAATTATTTAATGGGTGTAAACATTTCTTTGGGGACAGTTGTGATTGGTGTGTTTTATGTGTGTGTTGCCTGTTATTTTAATTTAGAACTGTGTGTCTCCCCATAATATAAATAAAATAAATAAAATTTTACCTTCAGCCTTAATCATGTTGGTATGAATACTGACTTATGTAAGTTACTTTGCTTTTTATTGGCAGTCAAAGTTTAACGGTAACCATGATATAATTTTAAGTATCTGTCATGCAACTGGGCTTTGCAGCAAAATATTACATAAGGTAAGTTATATGCTAAGTTACGGGGTCGCTGCACAAATACCGCCCGACGGTCGGTGACCCCTCACATTTTGGCGTTTTGTATGTAAGTGCGGCTCCTTTTTACTGTGTACGACTTTTTCGTTGTGGAATGACTACGTGGGAATTAACATATTTAATTGACGGACATATCATTATGCATACCTATCTACTAATGTGACATCGCTGTAAACTTTCAGGGGGTAAAAGTGCATATTTTTGAACTATGTCAAAAGCACCGGATTCCATATTCGCGTGCAAAAAATAAAATGAAATAAAATAAGAGTCTCTTACTTCTAATACTGTAGATTGGACCACTTATTTTGTGCGTACTATAAGAGCTTCTTGAATATTACTTACTCTTTTATTACATTTTCTGTAACGATAAAATCCACAAGTGTAAATTAAAAATTTATAACACCCCCGACAAGTGAAGGATACAGTAACTAGAAAAGAGCTGATAACTTTCAAACGGCTAAACCGATTTTCTTGGATTATAGCTAAGAACACTCTCGATCAAGCCACCTTTCAAACAAAAAAAACTAAATTAAAATCGGTTCATGAGTTTAGGCGCTACGGTGTCACAGACAGATACACAGACACACAGATACACAGATACACACGTCAAACTTATAACACCCCTCTTTTTGGGTCGGGGGTTAATAAATAAATCTTGCTGATTGCCGAATACGGCAATAGATGAAATATTAAAATATATAAATTAGATTAGTATGGGAATTGTTCACTAGGAACAAGAATTTTGGGTAAAGATCGTATCCTCAACGTATCGTGGGTCCTAACTAAGGCGTACTCTAATACTTTCGTAGAGTTTCCGTGGGCGAGATGCTATCGCCTCCTTACATTGGTTATGTTCGATACGGAGTCAATTCGCATGTCTTCAGAATCCCAATGATGGCCCAACGTTACGTAACGACACGTTCCGAACATTGTGGAATCCGAAACAGGTAAATGATTATACAATTTTGCAAATGTGCCAATATGACCAGTTTTTGTAAGAGATTTCTTATATACACCTAATATACATAATATATTATTTTGTTAAAATACCTAATGAATATATAGGAGAAAATGAATGTGGCTAAAGTTTAAAGTTCAAATTAATATCTCGAATTTTCGCACATCTTTGTTTCGCAAAAATTCTATTTTATATGTGCATCCAAGTCTCAACGTGGGTCTATTACATTATTATTACTTAGTATAAAGTTATATACATATATACTTAGTTTAAAGGCCTGAAAAAAGATGCAATTCATTTTGAATTTTTGATTAAGAGTTAGCTAAATTATTGTGTTTTAAACCTTTTTCTTTTTTTGATCTTGTAATGTTAGAGATATTTCTAAAGGAAGAACGCTAAAATTTTATTATATTAACTCTACATAATAGGTACCTACTTTAGCGTTCTTTGAACAAGAATGGTAACAGAAATTCCATAGTGACACAAGATATACCTACTATTTATATTATATATTCATAGTGTATCACATATTATCATATTGGCAAAGATAACGCGTTATTTCCAGTTAATACTGATTCGGTATACCTTTTTAAAGACAATAGCAAGAATAAAATTAATATTATTATTGCGTAAAAATTAAAAAAATCAAAAAGGTGAGATTATAATGTTTCTTTATTAAACATTGGCTGATGTCCATGGCTTCGTCGTTTATTTAAATCCCAGGGGAACTCTTAGATTTGCAGGAACAAAAAGAAACCTGTATCACTCCCCAGGTCTTTAACTGTACATGCAAAAATCACGACGATCCGTTGCTCCGTTGCGATGTGATTGAAGGACAAACCAATAAAGTTTATTGAATAAACGAATTAAATACACTTTAGTATTTATAATAAGTATATAATTACTTGTTAATATAAGAATTGTGTACCCAAGACAGACTAGGTCAGGATAATGAATTCTAGACCAGGATACAAAATTATATCCTTGTTAAAATGATCAAAAAATGAATTTTCATTATATTTTTTGAGTTTCCTTAATAATTATAGAACAAGAACAAAATAGTTCCTACTCTCAGTAGGAACTATGATCAGTTTATGTACGTTTATTTCTTCCGGTCATATCAAACTGGTGTACCCATACATACCGTTTTTTATACACATAGTATCAGGTTAATTACTCATAATACTATCTGGGTCAAGTTTATATGAAGTCGATCGAAGGCGAACCACGCGCGCACTTCCGTTATACTTCCAGTGTTATATTGGCGACAGTTTTACCCATCGGGATACAAAGCACCAACTAGGCTACGATTTGTGGGCCGAGTTAACACGGACACGCTTGAAATGGGTGGACAATGGTCAATGAGTAACATAGTTTATATATGCTATCAGAATTTAGAGCTAGCGAAAACTTATTAAAACCAGAGGATACCTGCAATGTAATCCGCGTAAGTTAAGATATTTTGAAAATCACGTCAGAAGCCATAAATTTTTTGATAAAAGTGCTCTGTGTCCTTCCCTGGGATGCAAGCTATTTCTGAACCAAATACAAAAGACATCTAATATTTTCCAGCAAGACTACTTAAAATTGTAATGAAACAAACAATTCTTTAGTTTCGGTTTAATTATAAATGGATCACCTCTGCTTGTATGCATTTTAAAAACAAGTGTAAATTAAAAATATATAACACCATCGACAAGTGAAGGTTACAGTAACTAGAAAAGAGGTGATAACTTTCAAATGGCTGAACCGATTTTCTTGAATTAGAGCTAAGAACACTCTCGACCAAGCCACCTTTCAAACAAAAAAACTAAATTAAAATCGGTTCATCAGTTTAGAAGCTACGATGCCACAGACAGATACACACGTCAAACTCATAACACCCCGCTTTTTGGGTCGGGGGTTAATAAGAACAAGGGAACAAAAGTTTTGGTAATAACACGTAAGTATTACTTAGTAATTTCAGGTCTATTTCACTAAACGTATTGGTGGAAAATTTCAGGTTCGTATATTTTAACCAAACTCTAACAAAAATAATAAAAGATAACGCGTCTGTACACTGTAATATGATGGTGTTACCGAATATGTCACTAGGTCTCACCGTTACTTGAGGCTCATAAGTAGGTAAGTGAGTATGTTCGAATTCTACTAATTGTAAGAGAATTGTATAGCAAGTCTTCCAGTCTGGACCTGCACCCGCATGTAGTGGAAATTCCACGGAAACGTACGAAGCGATTCCTCGTTTCTAGTTTGAACTGCTAGGATATGCAACGCTCTTCCGACATCAATTTTCCCCTCCAATTTTAATATCTTCAAGTCAAGAGTGAATAGGCATCTTCTAGGCAAACGCGCTCCGTTTTAGGCATCATAACTTGTGATAAGTCTTATTGTCTATAAATGAAAAAAAACCTTTAACCCCAAGAAGGTGTTAAGAGACAACTGGTTGAGGAAGGTGGCGGACCGTGTTTGGAAGTGCGATATCGATATGGATTTTCAGCAATAAACGCATACAGATTGGTGAATTGAATTTGACCGGTTAGCTAAGATACATTCGGCTTTACAAATAGATTATGTTTTCAACAATCAACAAAGATATCAAACTGACAAAAAGTAATAATATAACAATAGCACGGTTACAATAAATATCAGTAACATGTGGAAAATTTATGTTGGTTGTGGTTGTTTGGTTATTTCGGACAAAATCTAGTGAATCGGTTCTTAGTAAGTTTTATTATATCGAGTACCCATTATTACTGTCGGTAAAAGAATACAGATCGGCAACATCAAACATGGTGTTGAATGTAGGACGAATTTATGGGACCTTGAACAGTGTATAAATATTTAAAGAACCCGTTCCGAATTTCGTAAAGGTGGGGCGGTAATTTGATTCAATATGTGTTGCCAGACGCCGTTAGCTCATCGAAATATTCTGATGGCATTTAATGAGTTACGAAGTCAAGTCTGGTTTGTAAATGATGAATTTATGAGTATAGTTGCGACAGATATTCCACTGTGTGTGTGTAACTAAGTGTATTGAATTCGCACTGCCCAATACCAAGAACACAAGTAACATTAATTTAATGATAAATAATGATATTTTGAAAATAGAAGAGACTACTACATTTTTGGGGATAACCTTAGATGCGAAGCTGCAATGGGGCACCCATATATCAACTCTTGCTGGCAAACTAAGCTCTGCTGCTTACGCGGTTAGAAAGATTCGACAATTAACTGACGTGGAGACCGCAAAGATAGTATATTTTGCTTATTTTCATAGTATTATGTCTTATGGAATCTTAATATGGGGTAGAGCGGCAGATATTGGGAGAATTTTTGTATTACAAAAAAGGGCAATACGCGCAATTTATAACTTAAAACCACGCGATTCACTTCGAGAAAAATTTAAGGAAATAGGTATCCTTACCGTAGCCTCTCAACATATTTACAACAACATAATTTTTGTAAGACAAAATATTCTTAGTTACAAGAAGGTTGGCGATCTACACAACAGGCTGACTAGACACCGTAACAGGCTTGCGACTCCTACGCTCCGTCTCAGGAAGGTCCAAAAGTCATTTGTGGGAATGGGTATAATCTTCTATAACAAAATTCCTCAGTCAATTTTGGACTTGCCTTTACACAGGTTCAAAAAATCTATTAAAAATATGCTCCTGAGAAAAGCATATTATACTATCGAAGATTATGTAAATGATAAAAAAGCGTGGATCTGAACTTCGATTCGCTCCAGCAATGCGCAGGACTTCAATTGCTTGTCTACATGGCATAATATTGTATATCAAATCATTGAAAAGAGCAACCGCCGAGTTTCTTGCTGGTTCTTCTCGGTAGGAAAGGCATTCCGAACCAGTGGTAGATGCTTTTGACGATTCGAAAGAACTTGTAAAAGTCTAATTGAATAAAAACATTTTGAATTTGAATTTGAATTTGAATTTTGAATTTGTGATGTGTGTGAATCTAGCAAATAAAAGAAGCCAAACAATCATTTTTCGATGATCACCGACTTATAATTTACGTTTTTGTCAAAAGAAATTACCATTGCTTCAGAATGCTTTTCCTGCTGAGAAAAACCAGCAAGAAACTCAACAGTTGCTCTTTTACTATAATATTACGCCATAATAGATAAGTAATTTCAATCAGCGCATTGCTCGAAAATACTAAAGCTTAAAACGAGAACGTCAGCTATATAGAAGACCCAGCTTGGAAGCTTGTACCGATTCATAGACTTCGTCTTCGGAGGAGACCCCGCTCTTCATGAATTCACCATCATCATCTTTCCTCATTCATACACTTCCCGCTAGCCTCTTTATATCGTTGGTCCATCGTACTGGAGGGCACCCCACACTACTCTCAATTATTATTATACTCGGGTACTTTTCGGTTCCAACGGCCATCGACTCTACGACAAGACCTAACTGTCACTTCAGCTTGCTAACAGTTTGGTCTCTTTAAGTGCCCTTGACCTCACTGGATTTCCTTAATTCGGATCTTATCTCTCAGGGAAATTCCTAACTAGATCTCTCCTTAGCTCGCTGAGCAAGTTAGAATTTGAATGATGGCGTTTATCAGTGTCCACATTTCAGCACCATAAGTGAGGAAGGGTAAGTAGTAGGTTGTAGGTACCATAGGTAACCAGTTAAAGAGTTTTGTAGTACTACAATTAATTACTTACAAGACCTAACAAGAGCTTCGTAGCTTGCGGTGCATGTAACACAATAACGTGTGGCGTTTATCATTCGGCCATATTACATTATTATTGTTCCTCTCAAGGTCACATCTCTCTGATCTGATGCTGCGGTTTCGTGACCGACCGCGGTAACCTAATGACCGATATAACACTAGTTTCGATCTTATTATTGCTCTATTTACCTACTGAGATTCTATAAACACGTACACAATCCATAACACAATCATGAAATACAAAAAAATTTTTTTTACAAAGAAATAGTACCTATTTCTAATGTTTTATCATGTCCTTACACCTCAATTTATAACCTTAAGAGCGGATCCTATCCGATCCATGAGAATACGGATATAAAAAACTCGGTCCGGAATCATCGGATATTGCTTACGCACTAATCCGATCCAAATCCAAGCTATTTAGTGAACATCTTTGACATACATATCTACCTAGGCGGTCCCATAATGAATTGGCCTAGCTATGAAATAGTCAACAAAATGAGATGAAACTAATTTTATTTTTCTATGTAATCTCCACTAATAGAAACACACTTGTGACTTCTGAGAACTAACATCTCTAAACCTTCATAAAAGTGACTTCGATCTTTGTCTTCAAAATGACTAAAGACGGCCGCCTGCAACTCTTCATCGTTTGAAAATTTCCTTCCTCTTAAGCCCCGCTTTAAATTTGGGAACAAATAATAGTCTGACGGGGCCAGGCCTGGACTATACGGTGGATGTTCTAGTTCCGTGAACCCGCATTCACAAACTGCAGCCTTCGGAACACCGGCAGTGTGAACGGGTGCGTTGTCGTGGAGCAACAGGACGCTTTAAGACAACTTGCCTCTGCGCTTCTCCTTAATCGTGTCTCGCAGTTTATATAGTAATGAAGCATAATATTCGCCGTTTACGATTGTATTACGTTTTTTAAATTCTACCATCAAAATCCCTTGA
The DNA here is from genome assembly GCF_905333055.1 of Maniola jurtina. Classification (NCBI taxonomy): domain Eukaryota; kingdom Metazoa; phylum Arthropoda; class Insecta; order Lepidoptera; family Nymphalidae; genus Maniola; species Maniola jurtina. The sequence goes on from NC_060032.1 coordinate 13,652,769, forward strand.
GAATCCCAATAGATTGTACACAAGACATTTTTGGTGGATTTTTGCACCTTTGCCTTTCTAGATGGCTTTTCACCCTTGTAACACCATTCCATTGACTCGCGCTTGCTTTCTGGATCATGATATAAGACCATAGTTTCATCACCAGTAAGTAGCCGCTCGATTACATTCTTTGGGTTTTCGTCCCAAAGACCTAAAAACTCCGTTGCACAGCGCACTCGCTCCTGTCTTTGGACAGCTGAAAGAAGTTTCGGAACTTATTTGCACTAACTTTTTTCATACGAAGATGGTCATGGATTGCACGATGGATGGTACTTTTAGAGAGCCTAAGTCTAGCTGCAATTACTCTAATCTTCAAACGGCGGTCACTTAAAACCTCCTCTTCGATTACAGCAATAGTTTCAGGAGAGAACACTTTCACCGGTCGACCGTCATGGCCGAAGCCTTCGACCGTTTCTCTCCCGAAGCGAAACTCTTTCACCCAGTTTCTTACTGTGCTATACGAGGGGAAAGACTCCTTGTACACATCATCTACTCGTTCTTTTATTTGGGCGGGAGATAAGTGTTCATTAAACAGAAACTTGTGACGCTTCGATATTCGGTTTTCGACATTTCCAAAAAACACGCGAATCTTGATGTTCAAACCACTGCTGAGCTGAGACTACGCTTTTCATGTCGATGCATTTTAGTATATAAAGTAACACGATAAACGTACTGTCCGATATAACATAACATGTATCGATATGTTGGTTAGAACTATATCAGGCCAATTCATTTTGGGACCGCCCACGTACGTCATAATATATATCCGATTTCAATCCGAGACACGTCCGAGATATTCTCAGCTACCATACAGATAGTTTTCTTTGACTAGGTACTTCGGAACGTATTTTCACGGATTCGAATCGGATGCAGTGCGTAATCGTCCTAAAAGTTGATCTAATGTGAATTTTTACATCTCGCTACCTGAACTTTGTATTCAGTTAAGGATATGGTAACTATTAGCACCTTATAGAAATCGTCGATTAGCACAAAGTTTAGAAGATTAACTGGTGACTATGCTCATAGTATTTCCTAAAGCAATTTTTATTTAATTGGCGTTTCGTAATAGTCATAAAACTACCAATCAACGAATTTTTAATTGATATCAAATGGTGTGAAAAATAGGCAGTCAACAAGGCAATATCATAAATATTATTTAAGATTTTGTTACATAAGCATTAGGTTTTATTTTGTTATTTATTTTCTAATTGTGTTCAATAAAGTATACAAAAAAATAAATATATTATTTAGGAACACGCTCTTAATATATTAATGAGAGATATTATATTAAGAGCGTATTCAGTCCCCATGCCTATATTAAAATGCAGTCTCTTCATTATTGTTATTATTGCTACATTACTTTACCAATTAATAGTAAATAAATACAAAGTAAATTATCAGCACAAGTACACTTGAACAGGTAAGTGTAAATTAAAAATGTATAACACCTCTGACAAGTGAAGGTTACAGTAACTAGAAAAGAGCTGATAACTTTCAAACGGCTGAACCGATTTTCTCGGATTATAGCTAAGAATACTTTTCATAAAGCCACCTTTCAAACAAAAAAAAGCTAAATTAAAATCGGTTCATTAGTTTAGGAGCTACGATGCCACAGACAGATACATATACACACAGATACACAACTGATACACACGTCAAACTTATAACACCCTTCTTTTTGGGTCGGGGTTAAAAATATGCAGATGTAATCCGCACCTTTTCCTTTTACTTACAGACGCATTAGATTATACTTGTTTGAGCAATGTTTTGGTAGGTAGTCAAGTTTTTTGACCTCCCAAAATTACTAATCCTTTATTTTCTTTGTAAACAAAGACTTAGTATTTAATAATAATTAAGAAAAACTCACTTAATCTAATCTTTGGATTGCAATAAATAATTTTTGATCACAATTTTTCTTCACAACTCTATGTTTTTGTTCACAAATCAATTCACATCTTTCACATAATTTTATTAAGTATTGAATATTTGGAAATAATCTAAAATTTTCTTGAATACCAGTTCTGTTGCATTGACTCCCCAAACAAGATTGTTGTGACTCCAACTAGGTTCCGGTATAATATAATTTTCAATTAAATTTGGCAGTCTTGAAATCAAAATATCTAAGTCTTCTACAGGTGTTAACCAATCATTTTTAGCACTCATTAGTACTATGGGAGAGGTAATGCGAGATACGTCATATCTTGGAGGCTTTGCTGAACCATATTTTCGAATATTTTCAAATTTTCCTTCATCATAACGTCGGAATTGCCCAGAATCAATGGATTGCGCAAAATGGGCTAGAGTTTTTGCGGAAACACCAACGAATGTATGTCCGACAGCGATTGCTAAATTTAATGACGTTATGCTTCCTAGCTCGTAGCCAGTTGAGAAGGCTAATATTGTACCACACAATTCATTGGGGGCTATTTGACATAAAAGTTCCGACAGAAAATGCGTGATTTGATGTTTAGCGAAAAGTTCATTGAACCCCACCTCTTCAAGAATAGTTCTTATTTCTTTGGATTGTCGCGTTATTATTTTTGGGACAGGACTCTTTATATTCTTCATCCAAGCAACTGGTGCTAATTGGACTGATAGCCGTACTTTTTCATTATAGTCGGGTCTTAACGATCCCATGACAAAAAAGTTGGTGGATCCTTGCGAATGTCCTACATAATATACTTTCAACTTTTTAGTAGCACTTAACACATAGTTTATCACAGCTGGCAAATCATAATTACCATTTTCATCAAATGAGAACTCCCAATATGCTCGATCTTTATCTGGATCCAGTCGTAAATGCTTGCGAGAATATATATTTCCTCTGTAGTTGACTGCCCATACGTCGTAGCAATTGTTAGACAAAATATATCCCAGAGCTGTCTTTGGTCCCGTCAAGATCCATGTATCTGAACTGTCGATGACGCCATGGCCGAGTATTACGGGAAACTGTTGTGCGAGTGGACATTTGGGGAGTATTCTGAAAACAGTTAGCAAATATCCATCCTCTGTTGTCACAGTATGTTGTTCTGACGGATATCCATATTTTGTGGCTAACTCTGTGAAATTCAAGTACGTATCCTCGATATATAAAGGTTTTTTGACAGGTCTATTTTTGGTTAATGCGTGAGAAATTAATTTATTCCGCTGACTTGCCGGTATCGAATTTGTAAATTGAAGAAAACATAAAATCGTTAGAATCTTCGTTATCATTTTAATTGAATCACTTCCTTAATTTAATTCTTGACACAATAAAGTCCTAGTAAGGTATGATTTCGTAATATTTTGTTGCTCAGTTTTATAATACTCATGTGACCTCAGTGTTAAGGCCTTAAGGAAATCATGGTAATATGAAACAAAAGTATTATTTAATAAATCCTGATTGAAAAACAGTTTTTCATTATGTACTTTTTCCTCTTAGTATCGTAACTAGTTTTTGGCTAATAATATAAGTATAAACCTGCATGCATAAAGGCAAAGTCTTATACATGAATTCGTTAGTCCTACTTTACATTTTATCAGCACATAATAATTATTGAATCTACAGCCACAGCCTCTACTGTAATGTCAAGGTAGAAAGGGTAAAGAGGTAAAGATCAGTTGAATGTTATTGTATTGTATATAAAAGTACTGCCCATTAATTCATGATACGTAAATACATATTAATATTATAAAAAATATTCAAATTGAGAGAAAATTTGAAATATCAAGAAATAGCACAATAATTGCAAAAGTTTCACATTTTAAAAACTTGAGCTCCAAAAGTATTTTGTTGAGTAACATAGGTAGTTTTACATTTTGTAGCTAAGATAATTTGTTTTTAATGTCTGTCTTTAAAGGGTCTAGCGAGAAAGTAAACTAGTGTGAATTATTGCTAATAAACAAGTTTTGGTACATTTTTTGCCAATACTCTAAAATAAATATCTTACTTTATTTTTTCCCGTAACTTCGGCAGCGTGATTTTAGGTTTTTGAAGTTGCCGTTAGAAGGTAATAATCTCTCAAAATTATTTCTTGTGGTCCTATGCATGTAAATTAGTAACTTCTAACATTATCACTATCTTACGAATTGCGTACAATATCTGTAAATGAAGATCTTCATTTAGATGGCAACATAATTTGAATTTGCCGCGCACACGTCACAAGTGTCAACTGTCAACTGTCAAGAGTTGTGCCAGTGTTGAAAATGAACGTTATTTTTGCCGATGTTTTTAATGTAATTTGGATATTGGAATCTGATTAAAGTGTGGAGTAACAGCTTCGATTGTTGTTTCTCTTTTCAGAGCAACACAAGTTCTTTTATTTCGCACAATAAACACATTATAAAACAACAAAGTTGAAAAAGTGTCCACCGTGAAGTATTCTGAGTTAGAACATTTAGATAGATAGAAAATCTTTATTGCACGCAAAAATACATTATATATCTATTATGAAAAGTGACTATCTGACTTTATCAATGTATCTACTACAGCAAACGCCGAGTCTACAAACTAAGGATTTTGCATGTAGATTTAGTTAGTTAATCATAAGTAGGTCTAGTATATTATAATGTAAAAGATCTGATAGAAATTTGCCGTCAATATGAGCGTAGCTTAATGTTATGTATGTTAAACATGAACTAAACATGAACTTTGTAATTAACGCAGTGTATGGTCATGGTCCATGGGCAACTTCCAAAGGTGCATTTATCACGTCAGTTCTATACTTATAACAAAACTGTAAGTGAAGGATGTCTGTATATTATAAAATGTTCTCAACTTCGTTCGCGTGGACTACACAAATTTCAAACCCCTATTTCCCTTAGTAGTTGAATTTTCAAAAATCCTGTCTTAGCGAATATCTACGTCTATCTGAGTTGAGCTGTGCGTTGATAGATTAATCATTCAGTCAGTCTTTTATAAGTTTGACGTGTGTATCTGTGTATCTGTCTGTGGCATCGTAGCTCCTAAACGAATGAACCGATTTTAATTTAGTTTTTTTCGTTTGAAAGGTGTCTTGATCGAGAGTGTTCTTAGCTATAATCGAAGAAAATCGGTTCAGCCGTTAGAAAGTTATCGGCTCTTTTATAGTTTTCTTATAGAGATTTTTGTGTCGGGGGTTTTTTAAATTTTGAGTTATTTAAACTAAGTTTGTATAAAAAACGCTGGGAAGCCCGTTAAGGAAACTTCTCTGATGCGTGCTGTATGAAATATCTTAATCACTTATTTCAACTATTTATGTTTAACTAACAAAATTACTTATTTAATTATCATTAATGTTAATTTATTGCAAAAATAAGAACTAAATTAGTCAGCAGAGTCTCTTAGAGATCTTAATAACGAAAAATATAAAATGCACCTGATAGTCTCTATCATTCTGATGATTTTGCATTTAATTTTGGAAGAAGACATGTATTACAAAGTAAGGTCGTATGGTATTTTTTTGCACATAACCGCAAGATTCGTGTTAGCGCAAAGTACATTAGAGCTGCAAGAGGATCATTGTTCAGTACCTACTGAAAATGCATGTTACGACAGTAGCTTCAGGCACGCAGTAAAAACGCATGAGCAAAGATCACGTCATTATTATCTATGCCAATTGCCAACCTCTACTGAGATATCAGCTACGTTTATCAGCGTTTGTTCGATGCGGCTGATTCAGCCAGCTCTTGTTACTGACGTCATGAGTTCAAATAATGAAAATGCGTTGCATACTCTTGTTTAGCTTTGCGCCTCTCGTGGGTGATTAATTCCCTCTCGCAAAAGCGGGTGGACGTTCTTAAAATCATCCATAGGCTTATACAGGGGTTAATAACTTATCGGTTAGTTTATTTAAATTCCATAATTATTTTATGACTGTGTTAATTTATGCTTATCGGTCATAGTTCAGCTGGTTTTAGCGTATCGCATTTGCACTGATAATATAATTTTAAAATGATAGGATTTTTTATTCATTTGACATATTGATGATTTCCAATATAATTTCAAAGATGATAATTTTAGTAAATAAGTCTTTCATTACACCTCTTGATAAGCAAAAAGAGATCTTAGTAAGAAATAGGTACATAAAATATTTATTTTCTTAGCTAACTTCAAATTTTTAAAACAAGTACCTACCTCGTTTCTTACTGGACATTTTTTTCATTTGCACTGGCAGATAAAATAGGGATTCGCCATGAACGCACTTAGAAAGTTCTTTCTGGGTATACTAATAATGAAACCGTTATAACATAACTTGTTTTAGCATAATAAGTACCTAATTTAGGTAGCATGTCTAAAGCACCGAGCAGCGTCGCTTACGCATTTCTGCGATTTACTTATCTTTTAAATCAGCTAAGGAAAAATAGAACATACTTATTATTATAGTGACGTTTGTCACTTTAGTTTTTAGTTAGCCTGGAGCTGGACAAAAACATAAAAGGGCTTGCAAGATTTAGTCAAGACTCTAGATCGGTAAGAAAGACGTTACATACCGGACCACCTTCGGAGATAAATAGGTATACTTAATATAAATGTAATGATTATATCCATGTAGGAGTAACTTGTTTTGTGATTTCGACCATGATAAACTCAAGTTCAATTTCCCAAGTTTACCTAGATCCGTTTGTACCTAAGTATATAAGTGAAAATATATTGATATTATTACATTTTAGTGAATATTGTAGTTATTTGGCACGGGCAATAACTTCAAGGTCAGATAAATGTATAAAATAATGTTACCTAATGATTTTTAATATTTTATTTTATAATTAAATTAAATAATCTTAAAATTAAGTAACTTAAATCTAAAAATAATTTTTTTTACAGCTTTAATTTACAAATTACGATTTTTTTTATTTTGATACTGCAACTAATTTGAAAATTCATAAAAAGAACCACTGCTATTTAATAGTTTTAAGTTTTCCCTTCTATCGACAGTCTACCGCCAGACTACCAATTATTTTTATTATCATTGAGTACATAATGTGTAGTTTCTAGAAAGAAATGGTTTAAAGGTTACTACCTCATTATAAGTATTGACAAATATTGTTAAGAGCTGACCATTTCCACATATAATGCAATACGAACACCCAAACACCTTTCACGGGTCCATCTTCGCAAAATGTCGACGGATAATAGTTTGACAGATTACTTTAGCAACTATGTGCTAACTGAAAGTTTGTATTTAAATCAAATTGTAGGTACATAAAATAAAACGTTTCTGAATGGTTATGGTGGATTGAAAACCGAAAGGTCGACGCGACGGTTCAAACTCCGCCCGTTGCACTATTGTCGTACCTACTCCTAGCACAAGCCTGACGCTTAGTTGGAGAGAAAAGGGGAATATTAGTCATTTAACTTGGCTAATATTCTTTATCTAAAAAAAAAAAAAGTTGTGGTAGGATTAGTTTTTAAACCAATGCCTTACTAACTAGACTAGATAAAATTATGATTAGGACGATAAAGGAGTTTCGCTTGGCGTCTTACGAGTTCTTCCTCTGGAACCTCTGGAACCTATTAAGATAAACTTGGCACTAAAACATTGTAATTACAAAGCACTAGATAATGCCCACGACTTCATCTGCGTGTATAGTCTATGTCCTTCCCCGGGATGTAAACTAACTTTGTAATCGGGTAAACTGTTGGACCGTGAAAAGCTAGCAGACAGACAGACAGACACACTTTCGCATTTTTAATATTGGTATAATATTGGGACTAAATATAATCTAATAATCATAAGATTCTGGACCAGCAATTTCAGCTGTTCGTTGGTAAATAATAAGTTAATCAGTCAATTTCCCATTATACGAGTCTTATAATCGTCCATAAATATATAAATAACTACTTGCATCAATACAATCAGATTCACACAATAAATTATAATAACCGCAACTTCGATTTTACAATTTAGAAACTTTATATTTCCCTATTTTACACCTGTAGGGATTGAATCTTCAAAAATCCTTTCTTAGCGGATATCTACAAGTTTGTCCAGTAATTTGAGCTGTGCATTGATAGATCAGTCAGTCAGTCACCTTTTCCTTTTATATATTTAGATGATGATGTGTAGCCGATAGGTGTATGATATAGGTGTGGGTGAGTGAATGTCGATAGGAAGTAAGTGGCGGCGAACAATTTGTGCGCACGCGCAGTTGTCCTCATGCATACTAAACAAGGAGTACCGTTTAATTTATAGCTACATTTATTTATCATTTGCACTGTCATATAAAATGGGGTTTCCAATAAACCATACGTACCCAAAATGGCCTCCAAAAAGTACCTAAGTATAGACTGTGAAATTACGTGCAACATTATACATATACATTATAAAATATTTTCTTCGCTAATAAGAACGGATGGTTCTAGATGTTTAGTTCAATATATCAAGATCGACTTGCAAGATACAAAAATGATTCTAATGTTTAAAAAAATATTGTTTCTTCAAGAAACCAGTATAAAATTATTAATTTAAGTAATAAATAAACAGTGATATAATAGTTAATCCAGCACCATAAGAATAATATTTTTTTTTTTTTTAGTAAATAAAAAAGTATAACAAAATTTTCAAAATTTAAAAAAATCTCGACACTGTTTTATTAGAATTTGGCTGGACACTAATTTGTATTGGTTGGGTAGTAATAACCGGTCTAATAAGAAAACTAGAAAAGAGCTTATAGCTTCCAAACGGCTGAACCTATTTTCTTGGATTATAGCTAAGAACACTCTCGATCAAGTCACCTTTCAAACAATAAAAACAAAATTAAAATCGGTTCATTCGTTTAGGAGCTAGGATGCCACAGACAGATACACAGATACACACGTCGAACTTATAACACCCCTCTTTTTGGGTCGGGGATTAAAAATAGTCTTATCCATAGTACTTCACTGGTTGAAACTTGGATGAAAATGGAAACTTATTCTTTGGTTGGTTAATGTAGGTTTTGCATAACCTTGCAAGGTTATATCTACTCGTCAATTGTAGGTATCATTCTTACTCGTCTGTAGGTGCCTTATTCACCGGTCTAAGGTGAATGGTGATAATACAGAATCACAGAAGAATGGGTAAATGGGCTATCAAAATGTTGAAATCTAAGTTTTTATAACATAGGTTATCCTAATAGTCGATAATGTTCGCTAAATTAGTCCGGATAATTTGCAGTCATAGAGATATGGATAAGTTTTGTACCCATTTTGTACTCCAAATTTTTATTAATTATATCAGCAGCTTTGGCAGAAGTCATAGCCTTTTACGTAATTGGTTTCTTGGGAAGGGTTTTTAATATGAATGGTATTTTATTCAGATTGTTTACTTTTCATGTTTATTCTATAGATTTGTGTCATACCCGAGAAAATACTTGTCCTTCCGGAATTTATCACGTTTCCCTTAAGGAAACGCATTCACCTAGCTAATTAAATAATTGTGAAAACATGACTAATAAAATACTGAACTATTTTTATAATTAATCAATTTAGAAAAGTTTTACATTTCACGTAGTCATGAATTTTACGAGCATATTATATTTCATTCATAAACTTTCGTTTACGACGCATGCATTACATGTTATAACATTCATAATCTCTTAAAGAATTGTGTTTACAAGTTTAACGCGTTTAACTAGTACAGCCGGCTTCCGAATTACGCAGTAGGTAATAGATTTCTCCACTATCAACAAAGAATTTGCGGGTCAAACGCATAACCCTTCTCTTTTCAGGTCAGTGCTTGATAAATAACATTATAAATAGTTAAACATTGCAGTCTGTTGTCTTCCGCATACTGCGAATACCAGGCGTCGCCGCAGTGAGCTAAACTTGCGGTGACGCCCAATAATAATGCCATAGATTATTTTGTGGCGTGAAAATTAATTTAAGTTCGTCTGAAATTTTGCTATTTCTCAAAATGGAAATGAACTAAGGACGCAATGGATTGCCTTTGCAAGGCAACCCGTGGTAACAACGTCAGTCTTTTAGTCTGGAGTGTCCCACATATGCACCTCTAAAGCAGAGTTACCAGCACTATCACTTGTTTAAATAAGAAAAACATCGTGGATCAAGTGTAAATTAAAAATTTATAACACCCCCGACAAGTGAAGGTTACAGTAACTAGAAAAGAGCTGATAACTTTCAAACGGCTGAACCGATTTTCTTGGATTATAGCTAAGAACACTCTCGATCAAGCCAACTTTCAAACAAAAAAAAAACGAAATTAAAATTGGTCCATTAGTTTAGGAGCTACGATGCCACAGACAGATACACAGATACACAGATGCACACGTAAAACTTATAACAACCTCTTTTTGTGTCGGGGGTTAAAAACTTGCATGTCCGAGAGTACTCCATAATGTTCTCAAAGGTGTGTGAAGTCTGCCAGTCCTAACTTGCGGCGAGTTGGACTGTCTAGACAGAAATTTAACGATAAAATATACTTAGTCATAGAAAATTTCTAAAACTACTTCTTTTAGTTTATATGCGTAAGTGGTAAAAGTATAAAATACTTAATACGTGACTTCAAATTCAAACTGAACGAATGAACGTTTCTTCCATACAAAAGACTTCAACGGGGTCCAATTATTACCTACACAATTTAAATACTTTTTTCTTGCTATAATTACAGTTTACAAAAGTATAAAGAAATTGATTCCGTGGTATCATCTTTTTAACTATACGTTTTATCAATTTTATCTTAAGAGATCTTCGCATGTCTTAGGATGGTAATCAAGAGGAAATATGATATTAAAAGGTTATTAGATCCTTTATCTCCAAAGATAGGTAAGTATTATAAAATACATATACATTTGACAATTTCCCTGGCGCAGTGACGAGCGCCTTATGAGTGGCCCAAAATTGACCCTGGTCAGGTCTTTTGGAAGGCTTCGGCCGTGGCTAGTTACCACTACTGGCAAAGCTGTGCGGAGAAGCGCGGCATATTAGCGTTCCGGTACAATGCCGCGTATAAATCATAAGGAGTATGGTTAAATAAATTGCCACATTGCTCCCAAATTAGCCCGCTAGCTAGCCATCTTAAACTGCATAGCACTTACCACCAGGTGGCATCGCAGTCACGGGCTAACTTATAGCGGAATATAAAGACATATGCATCAGTTGACATATCTACAAAAGTAATCTTTGCGCAAACCGTGAAACCTGCAGGCCTTCAGGCCGGGCGCGGACGGTTGACGACTCCGATTCATTCGGACCCTGTCCCAAATACCTTCGACAATCTTATACAAGTACTGGCAATACTAATTACCTACTATAAGAGTACAACTTGATGGTGAGTTACTCGTTCTATAATTTACATTTTTTACTTTGCATTGATACAATTTAATAGTAGCTACGAGTACGTATTGAAATATTTCGTGTCTTGAAAAGGATAACTGCGGAGTCATTTCTTGTAGTTTCTTCGCATTAGAATCTGCTTTCTGAACCATAGGTAGAGTACCTAATGACATGTTGCAAGTAGCACAGCTTATCTTACATGAAATAAAGTTATTTGAGAGAATTCTTACCCGCGACTTTATTTTTTTCTTGAAAACGCTGCCAAAACAGAACATCGATGTGTTTGTGATTTTTGCATGGATATAGTTTAAGACGTGAAAAGTGACACTGCCTACTTTTTATCCTGGAAAATCAAAGAGTACGGCATAATATTTTTAAAAACCTAAACGCACTAGGGTGGAATCGCGGGAATCAGCTAGCAGTTCAATATATTTTATTTATTAAAATTTATTTGAATAAAGTAGTTTTAATTCTATTTCAATTAGATATTTGGGTAATATAGCTTAGTTGATAGATGATGTAGTACGTGTTTCAAGTCTTCGATTGAATTACCCGTACTATAAAACGATGCATCTCTAATCAGTATACATGTATTGCAATTTATTCTAACATAATTACCCTTATAAAGAAATTGAACGCAGAGTCGGTTTATAAAAGGTAGTTTATTCTTTTTATCAACTTCTTTGACCTTGCATCAATGCGCAAGGAATACTTAGGGTCTCGCCATAAAAACTTAAGGTTTAGGGTACAACAACAGTTCTCGCCCACATATTTAAAATGTTATAAGTATACTACGCCCATTCACCTCATCTACTCTTACCTTTTTGCATGTTTTTATTTAACGACGTACTATATAAGACACTGTTCATTTGGAATCGCTGAAACTTTTGCCGAACGAAAAATCAGCAAAAACTGCTACAATATTAAATAATAAAATTGCTTCTTGAATGTTTGAAATCAGACAAAACTCAATGCTGAACTACATAGCTTATGCCCGCAACTTCGTCCGCGTGGACTACATAAAATTTTGAACTCTATTTCACCCCCTTAGGGTTGAATTTTCAAACCTTTCTTAGCCGATATCCACGTCATAATAGCTGTTTGCATGCCAAATTTCAATTTTAATAAATCAGTCAGTCATTCCCCTTTTCTTTTTATGTATTACCAGTTTATGCCCACGACTTAATGCGTGGGGACCACACAAATTTCAAACCCCTATTTTACCCCCTTAGGGGTTGAATTTTCAAAAATCCAATCCATACTAAACGGCCCGATCCGTCCAGTAGTTTGAGTTGTGCGTTGATAGATCAGTCCGCCAGTCAGCTTTTCCTTTTATACATTTTAAAGATTTAGATTACATTAGTAACAAAAGTGTTTGTTTTTAAAAGGTAAGTTTCCAGCGAATGTACCCGGGAACGTACCTTCATCAGTAAGGTCCCGAAGTAACTGAGAACAAGAATTTACTTTCGCCAATGTGTTACCATACTTAATAAAATATGTATTAACACATAGTTCAAACAGATAAATAGGTATATCTTAGGAACTCAATGCAAACCACTTATTTTCCGTGTAAAGGCTATTATAGAATCCCATTACAACTATACCACTTACCAACTAAGTACATTCTTTGAATCAATTGTCTAATGCCGTGATTAGGTTAATTATGAAGCCGTTCGCTAAGTGACGGATTTCTCTCATACATCACGTCATAGTAACTAACAACAAGATGCTTAGTAATTACACAGGCTCGTAAAATTAATATTATTGCGGAATAAAATCATATTGTAATGTTAATTGCTATTTATGTAGTTACATATTTGTCAAGTGTGTCATGCTTTTAGTCTTATTATAGAAAAACTAGCGGTCCAGCCCGCCTTCGTCCAGGTTGAAAAACATTTTTTCTTTTCTGCGATAATTTAATTTAAAAGACAAGAAAGAGTTGATGGCATTGAATAGGTACGAGCATAAACAATAACAAGAAAAAAAATAAACCATTGTTAAAATTTGAAAAAACCTAATAATAACACGATAAAGTTGAAAACTAAAACCCGACTGCGATCGTCTTAATAACGGTACGGGATACCCATGCGAAGCCAGGATGGATCAGTTAGTTTAATTATAAAGTAGAGCATTATGTACCTTCTTTAACTGATATTCATAATAATAAATTAATGCGTTAGTTAACATCTGCATACTAAGCATCTTTACATATAAGAAATAATGATAGCTACACGTTTTGTTATATTACAAGAATATAAAATTAATCATATTATGTGCTATCCAAGTTGCGTAGTGTGCTAACCAAGCGTGACTAGCCTTTGAATAATAAAGAGTCAGTATGCCATTCAAGAATTAAAGAATCTCCACAAACTACGGTTTAACATTCGAACAAACATACTCGTTTTGTGAATTGTAATAATAATTCAAAAAACTTAAATTCTTTATCTTTTCATACATAATATTATTTTATTTGTCTCCTTCTCAATGAATAAGTATACGAGTATAATATGTTAACTTCAAGAAATTCTTTGAGTTATGATAAACATTTAGTATTATAACATGATAAGTATAATTTAAGTTAGGAGTTTGAACATATAAATCTTAAATACACCTTATATATGTCTTGTCCGATGAAATCTTGTTATCTTGGCCTTCCGTATTTTTATGTATTTTGTTCTGATTGTATAACCTATCCGTGAGAAATCTTTTATTATGGTTTACTATTAAAGATTATGATTAAAAGGTTTGGCATTGAAGCTACAATGATTAGCATAGTATTATAATTAATCTGATAGTGTATCTACTGTCTCTGTTGTTGGTTTGAGGGAGTCGTTGGATTCAGGCAGTGCCAGACTATGGCGTACGGAAGTCTCTTCAAGAGACCTATGACCAGTAATTGTAGACGTCTATCGATCTGTTTGTATGTTAGTTATTTTTTATGCCCAGTTTTAACGAGGCACAAACTTAAACATCTATCTGCGATACTCGTAGAAGGACGAAAATACTTTTCATATAAAAATATGTACCTACGATAAGCCTAGCATTCGAAAACAGCTACATAGTATTGTTATTATACAATATACTTCCATCTCCATCTAAATCCATCGTCACCATCTAAATGCTTGATCTGCATAATTTTATAGACCTTCCATTTATAATATGATAATAATAAAAAAATATTACAGGGCATATAAAAAATGGAGAGATATCGAATCTTCTAGATATGGAATAAGAATCCGGATTAAAACCGGAATTTCATTTCAAATACAAAATATTGTAATACATAGATAAAATAAGAGAGTATAAGTATAAAAATTAAATAGGTGTCTTTAGGCACGTCCTACATTTAAGGCTACATTATTACTCTCCATCAGATGTGCTCGCCCAATCGTGTACAAAGGTTCAATGAATCTAAAAAATAGCATAGTTCTAAAAATATCATATATTGGAACATGAAGGATCTGAGAACTCATGGCATAATACCTAATTATCCCAAGACAATTAGAAGAAGGGGCAACGACTCTCAGCAGTGAGCAATAGGTACGATGTAGAGAGAAAGCAGTAAAAATAAATACCGGGAGCCTGCTAGAGTGAATTAGTTTTTAAGAAGAAAGGATGAATATTGTGGTCTACAGAATGGAATCAAAATTAACGCTACTATTATAGTTACGTATATTTTCCAATACTGGCAAAAGTGACAGTTGAATGTCAAGCATGCTCTAAATACATTCTTAATTATAATATTTTAAATTCATGCATATGCATGATGCACTTTAAATAGCATCTCTTAAGCATCTGTATAATCGAGGTCATGAACTTTGCAATTTAGATGTACGTAAGAAAACCCGTAGGTGGCAATGATAAAATAATATTATGTGTAAAAAAGAATGTTAAGAGTACGTATTTAAATTGAGTGAGACTTAAAATTAGGACCCTTTGGTCACATTCATAGCGCACTATCTCTTCTATTCTTGTGCGTTTTCATCTTCTATCTTACACATCACCGAGCATGCATCGCATACGCCATGTAATATATGAACGTAACATATCGTGACCTAATTGCGACAGAACACATAATATTATTATATCGAATAGGATTAAGCAACTTTGACCCAGGTCTGTACTGGATGGGTGACCAATTTTAAAGGTAAAGATTGGATCTTTGCCTTTTCTCCGTGCCCGGAGAGCACGTTAAGCTATACTACTGACATTCTGATTACTGATAAGTGCGCGGAGAGCTTCCGCATTTTTATTTCAAGAATCCCCTAATATGATGTGATAATTCAAGGAATCCCTTAATAAGGACCTTGTGAGAAAAATCGTGCCAAATTGATTGACACCTGATTAAGAAAATCTTACAAACTATTTTAATTACTTAGGTTACTGATACTTAGAAAAAAAAGTTTCTATTGATAAATTCCTGCCTCGAGACCCGTTTGATTAAAAGTTCTTCCTTTAAACAAGTTACCATATTCCATCGAAGGCTTATAATCCGACGGTCATTGATTTAATATGCGATACATTATATGGGTAGGTATGTCTTATTTATCTTGATAATATGCTCGTATGTACCGCAAGAAAACACTTTCGCCTTCGCAGCGCAGGTTGTTCTTTTTAAAGAATCATGTAAATGCTCTGATGAATCATGGATAAATACGTGTGACCAATTTTTCATAAGGAAATGAAATCCACCAAAATATAAAATGCACTGCAAGACGCGCGGAACGCAACTTTATTATTAGCAATCTTATTATAAAAAGACTGCGTATAAAAAAATATGTAAAATAGTATATATTATATTGTATTTAAATTTTGAATCGTTATAATATTTAAATTATTCCAATTCTTCTTGCTTGCTTCTAAATGCATTAAAATATAAGTATAATAAGAAAAAATTGGATAACTCTATTTAAATATAAAATGTTTGTATAATAACATGCACTAAAATATAAGGAAGTACTGAAAATATGCGAATCTAAATTACAAGTTAATATTTTGGATGCATACAATTTTGGTTACTTATCAGAATTTTGTTTAGGCTAAGGGATAAATAAATAGTCATAACTGGCTATTTGGGAAAATTATGGTGTTTGTTAATTTGGAAATCAGGCGAAAAACTGAACGGCAAATAAAACTGTATTAGAGGAGACTGTCTATCGTCGTTATTTAGGATAGATAAGGGATGAATAAGCTGAAAGGAAGCTGGAAGAAAATTACCATTGACATAGTGGAAACTAGAAGTACCTGAATTTCCCGAAACGAAGCTCGGTAGTGTCAGGATAGTAGGAACCCGGTGCTTGTATGGGGAGCGCGGGGCCGGCGCGGGCGCTGACGTCGCTTTTCTCCGGCCGTACACCGTATTCGGCTTCCCGATATAAAAGCCTCAACCGCCCATTCACCCGCCCGCAGTGTGTGCTAGAACGTTACAGTGTCCACTACTCTCGTGCAAGGACTTATTGTTTAACCATGAATTCACGGTGTTTATTAGTGCTAGCAGCCGCCCTCGGCGTGGGTACGTAGAATTTGAAATATTTAGGGTGCGGCGAGGCGAGCGGATTCCTGTATAGTGTAGTGAAGGATCTGGTACATTGTGTTAGTATGCGGCCGCGGTAGGGAGCGCGAAAGCTGCCCAAGTGTTATCGATATTGGTTTCCACACTGGTTGCATTGCGCTGCAAGTGCTGGGAATAGAAATTGCAGTTAATTCGCTGCCTTCATTCGTTCTTTTGGAGTGCCATACCTATGTGTTTGTTTTTCAATTACGTTATAACATAACCGTTACCACTATTTTTATGCTTATCCCCTTTACTTGATTTTAAAGATACAATTATATTAAATCATGTTTAATACTTTAAGTTAAAAATTTTAATAATGCTTTTTCATTTTTATCTGATTAAATTTCTTTATTTTTATATCTTCTGAGCATTTTTTATTGTATATAGAAAAAAATTGTTTATTAGTATTAATTATAGTATAGAAAACACTTATTGAATAGTTTTGTTAACACCATAACATATCTATGGCACTTTTTGATTACGACATCTCACTTGCATTGTAATATCCGCCCGCCTTTCCGTCTCTATTATAATAATAATGTAATAGTTATAACACAATATAGTATTATGAATGAAAGCCACATAGATTGATCGAAAATCTGTAACGGACCACTTTCACTTCTTTTCCGGTAACTACCTATTTGTTATAAATATTTTCTTCGTAATCTCGGAAATACAATTGAAGCAATCAATGCTAACTTGTTTTATATCAATTTAAAGTGATAAATCGAAAACTTGCGTAACAATTAGACAGTACCTTATAACTTCAATTTAAAAGAAGACGCCAAAAATAAGTATATGTTTTTGCAGTGTTTTTTCATAAATTTCAGAAATACCTAATAATAAATTGTCAATAACATAGATCTAATCACACTTAATGTAATATTTATAAATGACTAGTTTTTACCATAAAATCACATTACATTTATTTTATATTGCAATACTAGCTGATGCCCGCGACTTGGCCCCCGTCGATGTAGGTTCTCAAAAATCATCAGGGTACTCTTTGATTTTCCTGTAGAGTGACACTCTCTAGATCTTTAACTATACCATGCAATATAAAATAAAACCACGATGATGCATTGCTCTGTTACGACGTGATTGAAGGACAAACCAACCAACAATATACTGTCGCATATATAATATGTTTGAGTTAGAGTTTGCCAATACAATGACGATATAGTGCGGAAGTGTTACTTGTAACAATTAACATTTATAAATAACAAAGGTCAAATATTAATAGCATAGGCCATAGGTGTTATGTCAGCATATTATGCTAATTAAGAAGAATAATATGTATTTGGTTTTATTTCATCTCAATGGAACGCCAACGTAATGTATGTAGCAATTAATGCTAACGTCCCCATTAGCTTTCTAACCTACACTTTAAGTTGCATAACACGAATATTGGGTGGGCATGTGTGATATAAGATATATATACTATGATCTCCGTATGGCGTATCGAGAAAACTTTTCGTCGAATCTGGGGCAGAGATAAGGTTTAATGCTACTATTTCCGTGTGGGTAAGAATTTTAAATGAATGAAAAACCTCTGATTCGGTGGCATTGTTGTATCAAACTCATCGTTAGTAATTATTCCATAGTCTATGTTATCTATTGTCTATGTTTATTATCCCTCTTTTTATCGTAAAAGAAATAAAGAAGAGATAAAACACAATATCAAAAGTAGGATTCGAATCCACGCCTTCAAAGAAGTACCCGACCCGGTAAAAAGTTGACCTTGCACACCCACGACAACATTTATTTTCCAAATATAAAATTAAAGATGTCTTTATAAAAATCTTTTTATATCCCTATTTTTTCTCAAATAATCAAAAAATAATCGAAAGCCTATAACCAGTTCTCCCTTACCGTCATAACTCATGGCGCTGAAACAAAGACACAAATTCAATACCGCTCAGCGAGAATACCGCTTCAATACCGCTGAAGATAATAGCTATTTAAGGCGTCTTCCTGAAAGATAAGATCCAGAACAAGGATATCCGCAGGGGAATCAAGGTCACCGATATAGCCCAACCCATCAGCAAACTGAACTGGTAGTGGGCAATCCATACTTATCGTAGGGGCGATAGCCGTTGGAGCTGAGTCCTGGAGTGGAAACCGCGAACTAGTAAACGTAGTAGTGCACTCTCCAGCACAATGGATAGATGACATAAAGAGGGTTGCAAGAAGTAGTTGGCTGGCAAAGGATGAGCATAGAGTGTGGTGGTTTTCATTTGGGAAAGCATGTTATATCCAATGATGGACGTCCACATGCTGATATGACGATCCTGATGATGAATCAAAAAATTCCGAACATAGACTAAAAACTCAAATAATGTAAATAGAGATAAGTTCGTAGTACATACCTATATGCGTCATTGTTTAGTATCGGATATTTGAAAATAAAATGAAAATAGTGCAAAATTGAAGGATATCCTTAATTGATTATTTGGCATTGGCAATTAATTATTTTTCGTAATGAATCTAGACTCATACAGTTTTCTAATGACTAATACCTACTTAATGTATATCTACATAAATGTGTTGGTATAGCCATAACGTAAATAATACAGTAAGAGGTCCCGGGTTCGATTCCCGGTAGGGGATTAGAATTTTATAATTTCTTAAGCTCTGGTCTGGTCTGGTGGGAGACTTTGAAGTTCGGCCGTGGCTTGTTACCACTCTACCGGCAATGCCGTGCCGATTTAGCGTTCCGGTACAATGGCGTGTAGAACCAAAGGTGTAATAAAAACTGCCATTCCCCTTCCAAGTTAGCCCGCTTCCACCTTAAACTGCATCATCACTTACCATCAAAGGCTAACCTGTATCTGAATAAAAACCCATTTAAATGGATACCGGAACTAATCCCTCCCTCGTTTTCATCCTGCGACCCTGCAGACTGTTGTGTCTAGAAGTCGTCGTTTATCGAGGGTATGAAGTCTATCTTTAGGCTGTAGTAGGTATAGCTATATAGCTTATAATTTATCTGACGTCAGCTTCGTCACAAAAAACTAATAATTACCTTGTCAAATGGATTTAACAAAGTTTGGTTGTATAGAGCTAATTTTCCACTTAGCATGTTTCAAGCGAAAGTTGTATTGATCGGTAATTATGTCATTTTCTCAATAGATCTTTCGCTAATGTCTGTTATTTGTTGCGAAGTTAATGTAAAACCAAGTGATTTCGATATTATTGTACAAGTGAATTCATTGCTGCTTTCTCGATTAGTAGATTATCTGTTATTTAATAAAGCACTTCGTACATAAGGTTAAAAGGTTTTAGTAAGAAAAAGAAAGTCAGGCATTCCGAACCAATCGTTGATTTTTATCAGCGAAAATCTTTCTACTTAATTAATTCTATTTCTGATAAAAAAGGTTATATTGGTGGTCAAAATTAGTAATGATAGTATGATGAAACTTGACTTAGTATATCATTCATAATATATTTTCTGTGTAGGTAAGTTCCACATTTTTATAGTCAACTTTACATACCTACTAATTAAATTTTTGAATGATTATCGATTTTTTTTGAAATTTTCAATTGGCTGCAATTCAGTATAGGTATGCAATTCAGTATAGGTATGCATAAATAAGTCAAAATAAAACTCATGAAAGAAAATGATGAAAATCATTTTTGGTGCACTAAATTATGCTCCTAGGAATCCGAATAATTTTTAAGCACAGTATCTAATCTAGTAGTAGTTAGTTTTAAAGTATTTTGTTGTAGACAGCTTCCTGATCAACGACGCTCGATCGATATTCAGGATTTATCAATAAATAGGAATGCTAATGAAAATTAAAATAAACATTTATATTCTAAGCTTGTATAGTTCCATCAATTGTTCTTTATACTAAAACAATTTCATTGTAGCTACTAAAGTTTTGTAATGCACATGTAACAATTGCATCCATTTCAAAGAATTGTATGCAAGGCAAAAGTTATTATGAAACAGTAAAGCCGCATTTTCACTAGGGGACATTTGTTGCGCGACTCTGTCGCTCGACACGAAATTCACGTGTCCCGCGCCGTGTCGCCCGACGTCGTCCGACGTCGCTTGGGACATTTACGTGTCGCGCAACTT
This sequence comes from Maniola jurtina, assembly GCF_905333055.1. NCBI lineage: Eukaryota > Metazoa > Arthropoda > Insecta > Lepidoptera > Nymphalidae > Maniola > Maniola jurtina. The sequence continues at coordinate 13,673,679 of NC_060032.1, forward strand.
GTCGCTAGTCGATGGTCTGCGAGCGTCGACGCGCGCGACCTTCGTGTCCCTCGACAATCGCCGGACAGGCTTTGAGTGGTGAGAACGTGTGTCGCTTTGTGTTCCACTGCACTAAACAGCACTACTTCCTCGGGCGACATACTGATCACGACTGGCCAATGAGAACGAGTCATATGTCGCGGGACAATTGTCCCACAACTTTTACAGAGACAACTACGTGAATGTCGAACGACAAGTATCTGCGACATGTCGCCTAGTGAAAATGCGCCTTAATAGAATTCAAATTGTCGCTCGTCTTGACAGGACGGTGTTCCTCCATTGGTTAGAGTCAGTGTAGAGTTTTAACCATTGTTTGTGCATTTCTGGCACGTACCCAGTTCACACGAATACACTGCGTAGTTTTGCGAAACGTCAGCTTCTTATTTCACAAATATAGTAAAATAATTACAAAAAGAGTAATTTTCTAGGATTTTCTTAAGTCTGATTGCAATAGCGCATATTACAGTTTGGATTTTATGGTTGCGTAAATATTTTATGAAACTTGACCTTAATCGGTATTAACATACGACCGAAATTAATAGCCAATCTGTCTGTAATCTGTATATAAGTTACAACGCTGTTATTTGTCAAAAATTATAATATGGTCTTATTTGGCATACAAGTAACATCGTCGCTTGGTAATTTATCTACAGATTAAAGATAGACGGATTAAATATTAATTTCTGCCGATAGAGATTATCATGTGGTCTTGCTGTTTATCAGTACCTATCTTATGTACATGATAGTTGAATGCTTAAGTGCTTTATAGTTATAGATTTTGAAATGTACAGATTAATTACACTTATTAACAGCGAAAGGCAATTTGGGCTGTGCGTTTACAAATCAAATTGATCGCGAAATTTTACGATCGTAGCAATTAAATATTCATAAACTTATTATTGCGTGAAGGTATTCAATTATCCAGGCTCGCGGTGCGTGTGTGAATTTCTCAAGAAGAAAGAAAACTCGGTGAAAATGATTGTTATACTGCTTGAGTGCGCAAGCTATCGAATATTATGTTTATCTTGTATGCAATCTGATGATAAACACATTATGCTATAGAAAACTCTATTCTCTTGCATATTCTATCCATTAAAAATGCAAAAGTATTTGTTGGTCTGACCTTAAATAGATAGAAAATAGAGCAAATGATCGACGGGATTTTTTGCATAGACTTAGAGGATGACTTTTTATCCTGAGAAAAAAGGGCTCTGGGATTTAAAAAAAATCTAAATCCACGTGGTCGAAGTCTCTGGCATCACCTAGTAACTATAATATTAATCTTTCCTGAAGAAGAAATATTCTAATACGAATGGTTGTAATAATCTGCGATCTAGGAATCAAAAAACTGAAAGTGGTAGCCTGCCATATATTGGCAGAAAAATCATCGCTGTTTTCAATCTTCTCAGTGTATAATTTGCATTTAGCATGGAATGTATATTTTTAAATGCTTTACTATAGATATTTTAACTATACGATAGGTCCCTTAAGCCTGTTTTAAAAACCTTGAGATTCCGTGTAGTAGTTTCCTAAAACTTTGTGTTTCTCTTATCATTAGCCGTCTAACAAGAAATGATTTGTAATTAGCACCTTTACACCAACACAATGCAGAGGAAGTTTGATTGTTGTTTCTATACGAATTTTTTATTGTTTACAACCACGATAGCCGTAGTCAACAATGCATCGTTTTTGAAGGTTGGAATTAAGAATTTTTCTTACACGATGATATGAGTGTGTTTTGTTCTCTTCCGTGAAACTCTTGCGTGTATTTGAGCATAGCACTAGGTATTATTATGTTATTCAAACATTTTATAGGTCCTTATTGAAAAAATTAAATTAAGTAATCATTATTTAAAACTGACTGAGTGCTAACATTCAGTCGCAGATAAGCAGTTTCCGAAGCGGCTATCCCCTATCATAGATTGCCAGCCATTCTTAGTTTGTGTGTTTTATCTTACACTAGCCTGGTATAGCCCGTGGCTTCTTTCGGTGAAAATTCGAAACCAGTTGATTCTCTATCCCGCGGGAATTTTGAAAAATTCAGTTCAAATCTACTTATAAAGAGAATCTCGGTGCACAGCTTTCTAGTTCTGCGTGTTGATGAGTTTGTAGGACTATCAACTAGATTATGTCGTTAATAGGCGTTCAAAATGCTTTCTCTAGCTATATGCAAAATAACAGAAATACCTAAGCACGATTTACTTAAATCGAATAAGTTTCTTGGATTACTCATCAAGTAACTATTCACAAAGCTCCAGTTACATTGAATAGAGTTGAATGCGACACATTAATAAGTCATTACACGACACAGCATTTAAATTGTAATCGCAGGCCGCAGCACGTATGTCCGTCTATAAATAATAGCGTGTAATTCAATTACAAAAGCATCTTGAGCTTAAACGTGGCATTACTTGGTGGAGATTGTCTGTCCTTCAGCCAACGATATAACCTCACGCCGCCGGCCCTTGTATTGTGTTGTGTTATTTTTATTCTTTAGATCCACCACGCGTTATCTTAATGTACGAAAACCCACGCAAAATCGATCTGAATTCCGATAGTATGAAATACATAAAGTTTTATTACATACTTCCCATCTCTTACAGTCTTATACACAGACTGTAAGCTTTATAAAATTATTATTAATTAGTCTCATCTATGCATAGTATATAAGAATCAAGGTTACTGTATTTTTTCGTAATCTATGCGTTCATGCAACGCTTATCCATTTGTATTTAAGCTTTGTGCAGTTGTTATTGACACTTGCGTAAAGGTTTCTCACATAGCACCTGGCGAGTCACATTGCAACTGATTGTAACGCATAGGTCAGGCAACAGCTAGTTCGTTATAAAATGTCATAATTAAGTAATTATGTAGTACTTGTATAGTAATTAAAGCTTTATATTCAAGATTTAGAAATATGGTAAAAATAAAATATTTACACCACGAAATAACTTATCGTAGTCGTGCGAAAAATTAAATTAGCCATGTTGTAATAGTTGACTAAGTATAATGCAACATACAATTACGCATATTACTTTAGCAACTTCCTTTTCGAAATAAATTAGTGGAATAAAAGTCTTCTTCTTCATTAGCTTTTATTTATCTATTCTTGGATATCTTTGCGCCCGCCATTCTTTTTATTTGCGGGCGAGCCTCTAAGTTTTTCTCGTAAACTTGTTGATGTCGTTGGACCAACGAGATGGTTATCTTCCAACGATATCCAAAATAAAGAATTAATATAATGATAAAAATTATTATGGATGAGATAATAAAAACAGTGTTTGTTTTGCTGTGCAGTTTATAATTTCGTAATTTTTGATACAAAAAAATTATGACCAATTCTTCTTGGAATACAATAGCTTGATCATGAATATTTAGTTATTTTGTTACCAACTCTAACAATTGTGAATAACACTTGACTAACTTCAAAATAATAGGGGGTTTTTATTGATATTTCTAACCTCAGAATAGTATAAAACAAAGTCAGATTTCGTGGTTGTCTGTGTATTCATTTCTGTCTCTTAAAGCCGAATTAATTATAATCATTTTATGTTTAACAAAAATACCATACCTAAGTATTTTTTAACTCCCGACACAAAAAGAGGGGTTTTATAAGTTTGACGTGTGTATTTGTGTATCTGTCTGTGGCATCGTAGCTCCTAAACTGATGAACCGATTTTAATTTAGTTTTTTTTGTTTGAAAGGTGGCTTGATCGAAAGTGTTCTTAGCTATAATCCAAGATAATCGGTTCAGCGGTTTGAAAGTTATCAGCTCTTTTCTGTAGTGTACCTATTGAGGTACAACTTTCGCGATTTTAACTAGGAAGGTTTGTTTTATAAAAAAATCTCATTTAGTCGATAGAAAAGGAAAGCCCACCCGTGCGAAGCCAAGATTAGTTAGGTAGATTGAAATAATTAAAAAAAACCGCTAAGAATGCTGAGCGAATGGAGGAGATGGAGTGATTTAAATAACATAAACGTCGCTTTTCACACAAAAAGATGAAAACACTTCACTTTCACGAGAATAGTTTATATTGTCGGTTATCTAATGAGATTTTTAATGTTGCATCACAATAATTGCAAACCAAGATTGTTATTTTTGTTTGTATATTATTGATAAATTAATCTTTATTTCATACCGCTTACCTACGTGTCTTTGATCACACTAATATTATAAAGGCGAAAGTTTGTATGTGTGTGTGTGTGTGTGTGTGTGTGTGTGTGTGTGTGTATGTTTGTTACTCCTTCACGCAAAAACTACTGGACGGATTTGGCTGAAATTTGGAATGGAGATAGATAATATCCTGGATTAGCACATAGGCTACTTTTTATCCCGGAAAATCAAAGAGTTCCCACGGGATTTCGAAAAACCTAAATCCACGCGGGTGAAGTCGCGGGCATCAGCTAGTATAAAATAATTTATGAACAAGAAAATATCAGTTTCAAGTAGGTAACTAAGTAATATATCATCTGAATAATGATGACACCATTAGGTCAAGTAGGTATCCAAAAGATTGAATATTGAATTTGATTAAAATTTAAATTATCTGAGAACACGCTGTTTGAAACAGATTTCTACCAGATTTCCTTATAAAATAAATGCTACGAATATTTAGAAATAGCTGTACAAAAATACCGTGGTCAGAGCTTAGGTCAGGGTTATCATTTTCATTTATAATAGTCTATGAACTTTATAATCCAATATACTTTGATGTATGTAGCGTATTAATTTTAATTAGATTTCAATATTAAAAACTGGTCAAGTACGGGTTGGACTTGCACACAAAAAATCCTTACCATCGTACAAGATTATGTACTTTTTAATTTACATGACGGCCATTTTAAGATTTTTTAATATTTGTGCCTATATCGTACATAGTAAGAGAAATACCTACAAATTCAGTGAAATTTTCACCGCTCTACCTATAACGGTTCATGGATATTCAGCTTAGTGACAGACAGATAGACAGACGGACGGACAGCGGAGGCTTAGAAATGGGGTCCCATTGGTTTTCATCGGGTACGGAACCCTAATAAATAGATAACATTTAATATTTAAGCAACTGGCTTATTTTTATTACGACTAAAGGTCAATCGTCATCGGAGATTTGATAACGAGATGCGCTCGCGCAGTATGTTAACGAAATCGAAAGTCCCGCCCACGAACTCGTTTGGTAGGTCAATTTTGGGCTTTCACCTGTACTACTTCGCAGTTTACGGCCTTAATATTAAATAATATTTACGTAATAATCGATTTATGTAATATATATGTTTTGTGTGAACATATTTGCCAAGATTGTCTTGATCTCGATATCATTACGACATTTTTTTCATTGTTATTTTATAAAGAAAAGGCGTTTATGTAATGTTAGAAAACCTAGCAAAAACTCTCTTGTTGATTATACAGAAGGCCGTTTTTCGTTAAATAAGTTCCAATAACCTAGAAGTCTATTTATTATTATGCTATATTAAAAAGTATTTTCATTCGTTATGCATAACTTTGAGAGAGAAACAATCGCTTTTGTAGATTTTGTTTTATTTTAAGTAGAGCACGGTTTCAATTGACAAAATTTTATATACTTAACTAAGTATTTATACTACACATATATTATGTTCTTGTCAGGTATTATACCTTATCATCATCATCATCATGATCAATCCATCACCACCTCACTACTGAGGACTGGTCTCCTCTCAGAATGAGATGTGTTTGTTCTCTTCTCATTTTGCTTTATGGCTTTTAGTAGGTCACATCAGGACCCCTGAGAGTTTTCCATAATGTTCTCAAAGATGTGTAAAATCTGCCAACCCGCACTTGGACTGTGGTCAAATTTTTCTCATTCTGGAAAAACCTACTGAAATCGGGAAAGGAAGAGTGATTATATTATAACTCGATAGAAAGAAGAAGGTTAGATTTTAAAATGAAGAACATTTATATAAAATTGCTTTTCCGCCAGGAATGTGCTTATACGGGGTAGCCCAGAATTTGTATGTAATACTTACAATAGCTCTTCTAAAATATAATCTGTAATGCGTTTAGCTACCTGAAAATGGAAAGGATCTTTCTTGATGATTAGTTTAACAGAGGCAATGGTGTGACTGCAGGTCATAAATAACAACCACCTGCTACTGTTATACAATGTTTTGTGTGGGCACAGTTCTGTGGTCATGTCATACACACAGGCGGCGCGGCGTGAGCGCACGACCAGCCGGGCTCCGGTGTCGGGTGCTTGCGTAAATCTTCACCGCGCACACAAGATTGCTAATTACGCTACTAATTTACCTTGGGAATATGGGTCACGGTACGCTTTCGCTTGAACGGGCTGAAACAATGAAAATTGCTCTTGCGATTTTTGTACATACCTTTTACCTGCCTCTCATGTTGGAAATTTTCCTTTGTTTTGCGAGAATGCGTAGCAAGGAGTGTATGTGACCTCACCAAAAGGATCCTTTCCAGTTTCAGGTAGCTAAATTCATTAAATATTATATTTTAGAAGAGCTGAAATGAGAGTAGCTATCAAAATGTAGTATTACATATAATTCTGTGCAACCTGTAAGCATATTCCTCGCGGAAAAGCAGTTTTATATAAATGACCTATCCAGTATTTATTTCAAAATTTAACCTTCTTCTTACTATACAGTTATATATTAATCACGATAAAGTTGCACATCTACTTCGTACAGAGAAAGTTTGCATCCTGAGATGGACTTGGACTACTTTTTATTCCGGCAAATCAAAAGAGAGAGCGGGAGTTTTAAAAACCTAAATCCACGCGGACGAAATCACGAACATTGTCTAGTAGATTATAGAAGGATATTCATAAGTAATTTCCGCTTCATCACAAACGCCAAGTAATGATGTGAAGATAGTGTGAGAGTAAATTACGAAATAACCAGGATGTTCTTCGCGGTTGGTTAGTCGCAAATGTCAACTGGTACCGACGACCGGCTGGTGACACACATGACATAACATCCAAATGAGGTGGATGCTTTACAGGTGTTGAAACTTGTTCTTCCTTTATAGTATTTTTATTCATTCACACATTACTCGGAAGATTACGATTTAACACCAGTCCATTACATAAATTCAAACATTGTGTAAAAACTAAAAACACTAAGTCGAATTATTTAGTTGTACACTATTACCTGAAATAAGTTTTGGTTTGATTTAACTCAACTACAATGTACAAACCTATCGCTTCTCATATTACAAGAAAAAGATTATAAGAAAGCATGTTTTTTGGTTGGTTTGCTCTTCAATCACATCACAACGAAACAAAAGATAAACGTGAATTGTTTCATGCATTTAGTTAAATACCTATAGAGTAGCATAACCTACTTTTTATCCAAAAAAACTAAAGGTCACGGACGTGACTTTGAAAACTTTAATCTAATTTTATTAAACTTAAATTAAAGGGCATCATCAAGTGATTACATACGTAGATTTATCATAATCTGATTTTAAATGTGAACTTGGCACATTTTTCGAGCTGGATTTCTTCTTATAAGAAAATCTTTACTCTCTTCTCTTTAGATAAAATACCTAAGAATCAGATAGAGTAACGTAGACTTTAAATTATATTCAGTTAACGAATTAGTTGTTAGAATTTTTTTAAAAGTAATTTGTCATACCTGTAGCAGATTAAACAAAGATTTTCGATTAGGGCTCAAATCTGAATTACCTTATTAATAGACCATACTTCTTACCCAATTACGTATATGCTTTGTTCAGATAAACCGAATTTAGACGAGAATTTTCTCGTCTAGCCACGTACGTTTGGTTCTGACAAACCTACAAGCATAGAGTGTGAATAACAAAGAGTAGGTAACCCAATAACTTGAACTAGTCATACCTTGCCCAACACGAGTTTGTCGCGTGGCATTCCGTGGAGAAAGAGCGGCCCTACTGGCGACCGGTATACATTGCAAAATGATTGCGTGCTTTAATCACCGTTTGACTAAACCCCTGTGGTAGTTTCTTTTGAAATTTTACTTGTAATTCACGAAGACACCTCTATGTAAATAGCATTAACTCCAACATGTGTCGTCATATAACGTAATCCTATTTGAAGGCTGACGTTCCATCGCTAATATTGAAGTGTTTCATTCGTTAGAGGAGTTTATTCGTAACGAGCTCCAAATCATCGTAGTGTGGTTCGCATTAGAATATTAACCAATAAAAAATGTGTACTTAATTTTAAAGTTACTTGGCCTCAAATCTTGGAGACCGTGAACTTTGAAACTAGACATCTACAAAATTTTACTGAATTAGATTGGTTAATATTCAAATGTGAAACGTTTTGTATGGAGATCAATGGGAAACGCGCTCGGGAAACTTCTTTTTTTAAGTTAGGGTTAGGTAAAATCTAGCTACAATAATAAGGCCTATAGCTTATTAACAAGGTATTTTCTTTTGTTCAGCGCTCGCCGAAGAAAACTTCAAATGCCCAGACGACTACGGCTTCTACCCACACCACATTTCTTGCGACAAATACTGGAAATGTGACAACGGAGTCGCCGAACTGAAGACCTGCGGCAATGGACTCGCCTTCGACGCCTCTGACTCAAAATACTTGACTGAGAACTGCGACTACCTCCACAATGTTGAGTGCGGTGAAAGAACACAACTTGGTGAGTAAAAATCTTTGTCATTTCGGATAAATTGAGCTAAATTAGAGCGTACAGTATCCACTCAGGAAATTCCGATATCAGTCACAGTTAATATTGAAATACTATCAATTGCCCGAAATGCGTTGCAACGCTACTCTATGTTAGACACCTTCTCGCAAGTCCCGACAACAACTATACAAACTTTCAATTTAACCGGAAAAACGATGCGCGAACGCATAGGTAACGAACAGACGGACTAATATAACTTTTGTATATAAGATTTTATGTGGGTAGGTACTTGAGCATATAATGTGGCTCGTAGCTTTAGTTTGAAGTTTGCGTAATTAATTATCACCACTATATCATCTTTCAAATCTAACAAATCTGACAAACAAAAGAGTACATATAATAACTAGGTAGGTACTTTGAATAAATAATTTTTGATTTTGATTTTGATAATGTATTAAGACAATAATTCAATGTCGGTGTAGGTTCTTTAATAATAAAATACCTAATTTATATTCATAAAACTACGACGCCTAGATTTGAATACTTAGAAATAACTCATACCTAAGCTCGACCTTGTGCAAAATGCGGAAGCACTGAGAATAGATTTTGTTATAAAGATCAAGACAATAAATTATGCAAGGATGTTATTATACAAAAGCTTTACAATTTTAATAAATTGTTTGCGGTCAAAGTTAAAGGATTTGTATGATAATAATAATTCATTTGAGAATCCAAAGTAGTAGTTACTACCAGGATACGTACGAAGGTCGTTCAGTTAGTGTAAAGATCTTCGCACATTACACAGATTTGATGTCGATTCTACTTTGACTCGACTCACAGTAAAGCATGAATATTTATGAGCACTATACCGTGGTCTGAATGGTGGAATATTGAAATGTATAATTATATTATTGATGTGGATTAACTTGGTCGATGTGACGTTGAAAGAAATGGGTACTTTCAATTAAATATTGAAAATTCTACACTAAGGAACACGACAAACAGTTCACATTTCCATGTTTAACTGTGAGTGAAAATCTTTATCATTTCGGATAAATTAAGCTGAATTAGAGCGCATAGTAAATTCCGATCTCAATTACAATTAATACAGAACTACTAGCAATTACCCGACATGCTGACTTGACTGTGAGTTGAGTCGTAATGGGGTCGGTATCAAGTTTCTGAAATGTGCGAAGACCTTAAGCCTTATAAGCATGACACATAAAGACAGGTTTATTCGTAGTGCGCTCCAAACAAACGTAGTTTAGCTCTCATTTGAATACTAACCACTGAAACTTTGTAGCTATACGTTCTAGGAACGAATACGTACAATACAAGTACATAATTGTACGTGCTTTTGAAATTTTGTTCAAATAAGTATAATTCGGTTTCAAAGTCACATGGTTTCATGAATTTAGATACAAATCTTTAAACAATGAAACTGGTTATTTTTATGGAAATCTGGCAAATAACAAACAAAGATATGAGTTCCTAGAATGTGTCTAAAAAATACATCGAGTTTGCTTTGGTTAATATTCAAACGAGAACAAAACTACGTTTATACGGAGCGAGTGACGGAGAGACTGCCGTTAAGGAAATTTTTGGGCCCAGTATTTGTTATGGCAAAAATAAAATTACTAACCTTGAACTAGCAGCTTTTGAAGCATACGTCTTCGTTATTGCATTAGCAAACAGGTTTCATTAATTAGTATACATGCGACTAGCATATAAAGTAACGATTGCTATATTTGTATGAGGTAACCTAATTATTATACGAAAGGTAAAGGTTAAATTGTTTATCATTGTATAAATATATGTTGTTAATAATTTTTCTCCTATCCAAACGGGATCTCCAAAGTTTGTATGGGGATGTGGACCCACATACATAATATGTAGGAACTTTGAAAGAATATATTGTCAATAAAAATATTTGTACGTTATGGTACCTAGCAAAATAGTAATATTATTCCATATTTGGCGGTTCCTCTGGTGCTGCAAATGTTCATGGGCGGCGGTAATCACTTAACATCAGATGACCCGCCCGCTCATTTTAATTTAAAAAAATAATCTGTTGATGCCTGAAATACAAATTTAAAAAAAAATTGTATTCTTCTAACGTTACTTTGTTTCAATAGAGCCCCCAATCGGAACTCCCCACTGCGCGAGATTGTACGGTATCTTCGCTGATGATACCAAGTGCGATGTCTTCTGGAACTGCTGGAACGGAGAAGCTTCCCGCTACCAGTGCAGCCCTGGTCTTGCCTACGACAGAGAAGCTCGCGTGTGCATGTGGGCTGACCAGGTCCCTGAGTGCAGAACCGAGGGTACGTAAACATTTCTAAATTCAAATCAAATAATATGCAATAAGGAACTGATTTTACTGTTACTATAGAATTCTTTTTTTAAACAAAAGTAGTAAATTATGTTAAACATGCATTCATGTCAGTCAAAAATTAAATGTTATTTACGATAATAATCTTATTTATATCTACTACAAAAGCACTCTACAACTGATGCACCGGAGATAAGAAGAACATCGCACAACTGACCGACTCTGAAGATCTTTACATCAGTATTTTCAACCTACTCTCCAACAGCACAACTTTCTCATGTACCTACGTTTCATTTCGCCTTCTCAAACTCTTGACTCACGTAACTTTTTCTGGTTTTTCCCAGAAGTAGCCAATGGTTTCTCTTGTGCGAACCCCGGAGAGATCGCCAACGCTGGATCCTTCAGCCGTCACGCCCACCCCGAAGACTGCCGCAAATACTATATCTGCTTAGAAGGAGTAGCTCGTGAATACGGTTGCCCCATCGGAACCGTCTTCAAGATCGGAGACGCTGACGGCACTGGCAACTGCGAGGAACCCGAAGATGTTCCCGGATGGTAAGCTTTTAACACTTCTAACCATGAACTCTTCTTCTAGTTCAAGTAAAACAGTCTTGACTAAGTAACTTGGACTCTTACTTCTAAACCACTAGTTGCATACCACTGGTGCTGTTCAACTAGTCAATAACATTTTCAATTCAATAATGTCCTTGTAACCCAAATGTTTTCCTTGTGACTAACAATCTGCACTTTAGAGGTCAATTTTACAAAAGCGTCGTTTTCAATTTTAAATATTTCATTTTTAAATGCGTAAATATTATTAGTTATTAAATAATTCATAAAATGTTTCGAATATATAAGAACTGAAGCTCGCTACCAATTTTTTTTCGTGTATTCATCACGATACGTTAGGGGAAATTAAGGTCAAGTTTTTATTTTCATTTTATAACTGAAATTTAACGCCTGCCCATTGCCTATTTTCATGTTGAAAATGGATATTTTGTGGTAAATATCGCTTGGCATTTACCGGAGTATGGTAATGACCATTTTAGTACACTCATTGACACAGTTTAGTATTTCGCTTGTTAATGTTTTTTCAACAATATTAACTAGTAAACTCCTTCATCGTGAAAAATATTTTATGTAAGTAAGTCTTTTGCCACAATACCAAAATTTAAATACCTACTCAGAATTATTACTTTTTGATTAAAAATCAATTTTGTAGATTCTTTAAATATTTCCAAACCTTGAATAATGCAAAGAAAAATAAAGTTCTTGATAAATCGAGCGGCAAAGTTTTAATATTCTTGTTGCCATTTCAAGGCAGTTCAGTTGGTATTGAGCGTTGTTAACGAGTTCTTGTTACACAATTAATGATATTCTTAGTCACAGCTAGGCAGTAAAAGTTGCTAGGAATTGTGATATCCATTTATATCGGCTTGCGAAAATATATGTATTAAATATTAAGTTTAGTTTTAAAACGATTTAGAGGGTAGAAGAGAGAGAGGTAGTAAGGTTGGCGTACATTTTCAGTGAAGACTACTACGGAGACTTGGATCTGAAGGCTATCCGCAAGAGCGAGCTGCTCGCCGGGCTCCAGAGCAACGGCCAGTCCCGCGTCGTGCCGCCCAAGCAGCTCAAACCCCGACCCCAAAAAGAAAACTAAATACTCTACTCCCACCTTAAACCTTTTAATACTCACAACTTCAACTTTGTCACCGCACACCACGCGCAACAAATCAATTTCGCTTTCGGTAGAGTTTAAAAGTATCTATTGATCAGATTAAAGATTTATTGCTTTTGGTGTGCGCTGACCTAACTCCAGGTTCAAATTCGTATTTTAAGTGAGTGAAGCCAATTTGATTTGTATTCATTTCCAGTTGCCAAATACTTTTTCGTTGTAGCCTTTAATATCAGTTTCACGAGCCAGGTTAGAGAGTTAGTAAAAAAAAACAACGCTAGCAATATTTATTTTTTAATTTGTATTTAGTTTTGGTAGCGTCCTGTTAGGTAGAAACGACCGATCGAATTGCCGCGTTATTGTTTTTTCAAGTCGGAATTAATGTCGACGATAGGTTTGCATTTATGTTTAGGATTTTCAATGTTGAACGATGTAACAGGACATGATTCCATTCGACATTCCAATTGCAACAGCCACGACCTTGTAAATATCTTACGTACTGAAGTAACTCACTTCGACTGAGTGTTGTTGTTTGGTATAGAAACTGTAATACTTAAGTTTTATTTTTAGTGATAAAATAAACAAAATATATAAAAACTAAACTGTTTTTTGATCTGCTAGAGTTGCACAATGTCCGGTGTCTCCTGGTAACAATTTTACTTTCACGAGCACTCTGTCTCCTATTTTTATTGCATTCACTTTCTAATAACATTTTCTTACTATCTTGTCTCTTACAGTAATTTCTTGTTTTCTTGTATTTGTATATAATCATCTTTAGTAACTATAACCTGGCAGTCTTTTGCATCATCACCAAAACGATTGACTGTTTTGGTAATTAAAGGTAACTATAATATTATGGTTTTTCTTTTTGCTTTAGATTTTAGGACTTTTCGTTATATTGGTAATCGTTTAGACATACCTATTCTCTGTAGAAAAATAGTTTTTTTTTTCAAAACTTTCATCTAACACTTATCAGTTTAGGGTTTGAATTTGTTAGATGAATTACCACGATTGTTCATGTCTAACTCAAAATTCACTGTGGTAATATCTATTAAATTATATTATATTAATATGTACACGCAACTTACAACAAATCTTCTAAACGGATTCTTATTATAAACGCTAGTAAATTTAGGAAGTACCAATACTCCTGTCTTTCACAAGATTAAGAATAAAAGCTATCCTACTTAATTTTTTACAATATTTTTCATGAATTAATATTTATACTTTTCGTTACTTGTATGTATTGTGACATTTTTCGATTGTGTTACAGCGAGGACTACTACGGTGACGTGGACCTAAAGGCACTCAAAAAGTTGGGATTCTGAATGTCAAGGAGCAACTCGAAGGACAGACTGAAGCTTAACCCTTTCGACTTGCTGAAATAGTGAAGGCCTCTTCTTAAAAAACCGGTTAATTTAATAATATTTATTGCGCTATACAAAATATGTTCAAATGTTATTTTAAAAGTCTTTTACTCGTCATTCTTTTTGTTTTGAAATGTAGTGTTGTGATTCAAGAATATTCCATGATGTCTCACGTGAGCGATTTGCAGTGAAGCGTATAGGATATGATAAATAATGAATACTCAATGGGTATCGCATCGTCGATATGTACAAAAAATATAAACCGTTACTCAGTCAAAGTCAACCCAAGATGAGATATTGTAAACAACTTGGTTGAATATGAGGAAAAGTGTAGGTTGATAAAATTATTGATAGCCATAATTATACTTATCCAAAAATAGATTTGTCTACCATTAGGGTTTATCAATGATTCTAAGTGTTTATTTTGAAGTCTGACTTTAAAATAAATGGCATTTACTTCTGTATATTTTATGGTTTTACTAGATAGTGTACATAGGAGAAATATATGTAGTTTTTAAAGGCCTTATGATTTTGTTTCGGTACCTACATGTAACTTTGTGCTGTTTTATTATGCCATGTCATGCAAATCGCTCACTAAGTCCAAGTTATAGATTTCATGGTCTGTCTGAAGAGGCGCTCGAGTAGGTTTGTTTTAAAGTTAAAAGACTTTTATTTTCAAAGTCTTTAACGTTTTGTACTCTCTAAAAACTGTAGTCTGTTTTTGACAAAAAATTAAATTTCATTTAATTGCTGCCAAAAAATAAATGAACTATCACTTTAATTACTTTGACATAGTACCACTACACCAGTAGGTGCTGTGTCGAAATGAAATAATTTAGTCATTTAACTTTAGTTTTAAGATAGAGTTAAGTTAATTTTCATGGATTAGTGTAAATAAAGTTTTTAATAATAATGTTTTGGGTACCATTTTTCCCCCGACATTTAAAACTAAGACAAAAAGAGAGTCTCAGAAATACCTACTACCAACTATTAAACCTTCAAGAATTACTTTTTACATTTGCTTTCGGGACATATTTGGTATTTAAACATTAAAATATTTAAAGTCTTAATCCAGGTATGTACCTAATAAAAAATCTTTCAACAAATTTTGATGATATTTTCACGATCGTAAAGTATCTAGGTACACTGTGTGGACATTCAATTTTTTACCTTGGACGCCCTTGTACAAAAATACCTAATATTTTATGAACTTTGAGATAATGTTGATGGTTCCAAAGTCAAGGTCCATCCTCAAAGTCAAGGTCGTCAAGTTTTTTTTAATTTTCAACTAAGAGAATAAATAAAACATCGTGCACTACAAATAAAATTTAATACGCATAATTTTTCGTCTCTACTTAGTACCTACCTACACAAAAAATATTAGGTACCTACAAACGAGTTCTCTATAAAAGCGTATGTATGACAGCGCGTTTTTCTTAAATGTAAATATATAAAAGTGTTACGACTTCATTTCCTTATGGTACAAGATACCTTAATGGGTTTGAAAATACTGAGAGCAAGCAATACTGGTCAAGCTTATTCGAAGAAATTCTATAAAATTAATTAATCCACGCTAATTTGTGCGATTTTTCCGAGCTGCAACTGGCGTATTGCGTCTTGACGAGATATAGCTACGTGTGTTGAGGACCAACCTGTAAAAAAAGAACTCTATTACTTTTTTTTTATTTTTATTAATTATCAAATATTAAATGTTTTACAATCTGCTTTCAACACAACAAAAAAAAAAAAAAACAACTAAAGTTTACTATTGTTGCGCATCATTCCGTCCATTAATCAATTTAGGGTACACATTTATGTCTACCAGGCTAAACTAGTAAGCAAAATACTGAGGAGATCTTTTAGCCACCTGCTTATTTTATTATTACAAACTAGAAGATGCCCGCGATTTCGTCAGCGTGGATTAGAATCTTTAAAAATCCCGCGGAAACTCTTTGATTTTCCTGGACAAAAAGTTGCCTATGCCAATTTCCGGAACGCAAGCTACCTCTGTACCAAATTTCGTATAAATTGGTTAAACGGATGGGCCTTTAAGAATCCCGTGGGAACTCTTTGATTTTCCGAGATTAAAAGTAGCCTATGTCCGTCCCCGGGATGGAAACTAACTCTGTACCAAATTTCATCAAAATCGGTTTAACTGTTTTCTGCCGTGAAAAGCTAGCAGACAGACAGACGCACTTTTGCATTTATATTAGTATGGATTTTCCGCCAGAAAACTTCTGACGCACGTCTAAAGACACTCTTCTTATATTTATATTGTATTTTGTACTGGATTCTGCAGACTTTTTCTGAAGCTCCCAGAGTGAGTGCGACAGAATTTTTCGAATACTTAGACAATTTCTGATAGGCTTTGTCATAAGTCAGAATTGCTATTTTATTTTTATACCTAGTCTTTCATCAGGACAGAATTAGAAAAGAAGTCACGTACAGAAACCATTTTTCCAGATTAATATAAGTCTATTATAAGGGTTCATCATCATTTAAGTTTTACAAAAGGTACGAGTATTTATCAGGGTTCTTCTAGGTTTAGATATGTTTACTTACTTTGTGTATTGTATTCCAATTTATTGATAACCATATTCTTATCACCATCCAAAGTTAATACTGGTGCAGCTGTAGAAGAAGTCGAGCTGGCTGCACTAGAAGCTGTAGTTGAAGTTGCTTCGGTAGATATTTGTGTAGTTTGAACGCTAGTTGGCGCGTTTGAAGTATTCAATTGAGTGATATTGCAAGAAACTCTGCTAGGATAGTCGCAAATACCCAGAATCTGAAAGGATACCAAGTATAAGATTGTTTATCTGAAGTAAAGCAAGCACTTTGACAGCCTTATAAATACAGGTGATTTGCAAAACATGCACTGAAGAGTCATATTAGATTATTTTCTTAGAAACATTTTCTCAAGGTTTTTCGCCTTTCACGATGACTGATACACATACCACTGATCATGTATTATTTTCCTCACATTGATTCTGATATTATAGAAGAATGCCTAACCGATCCGCGATTACATATATAAGGCGAAGATTTATTATTATTACTGCTAGGGTTTCAGGGTTCAGTATCTAATTGTTTCATGGATTGAGATGTATAAGATTACAGGATCAAATCTAAAATCGTAACTCTAAAATTTTTGTGTAATTGGAGAGTGATGATTAAAAATGGTAACCTACTTAAAAATTTGTTAAAACGATTAATGGAAACATACCGTTTTTCTTTTAGTCTATGTATGTCAAACTAAGGACTTTATTGTCTTAGAACTTTTGTATTTTCGAATTATTGATAATTGCGATTGTATTGCCCGCGGCTTTACTCATGCAATAGTATTGACTGTGGAATAATCCAGTCCGTACCTACAATACAGCGTCGACATGCTTAAGTCAATAAGATTAAAAGTTTTACGACAAAAAGTCTCTACTACGATCCAAAGCTTAAAGTCCATAAATGGACACATTACCTCGCTGTAGGCAAGGTCGGCGGGGCACTTGAACCGGACTGGAAGGCTGTTGACGCACACGAAGAACTCACTGCAGTCCACTTTGTTCCTGAAAGCTTCGAACTCTTTGCTGCATGTCGGATTGAGAGGCTCTGAAATATTAAACAAAATCATCAAATAAACTTTAACCGTGATGCAACTGAAGCAAGCAATCCTGGGTTCGATTCCTGGTTGAGTCAGTTAGCTTTCTTTGTAACGATGGACTTTGAGCTACGCGACCGCGACGCGCTACATCGACACGCGACAGAGTCTCGTATCATGCGATTTACTGATATACATATATGGAAAAGTGTCGCGTGATACGGTCGCTTACTGCAAATGGACTCTATACAATATTTCAATACAAAGCAGTGTGCAAGTGTCGCCTGCCAAGTGTCCCATGTCACTGTCGGCATCGCGGTCGCGTATTGCTTGTTCTAGTTGGTTTACCTATTTCATGTGGAAAGAATAAGCCTGGCTGTTCAGCGCGAGATTGCTGCTAATATTAAGGGCTAGAATTTTTATCTCACATGTCACTAAGTTCCTTTATTTAGCAAAAAAAATATTTTGAATCGGTTCAGGAATCTCGGAGATATTGGTTTACGTGCATAACAAACGCACCGAATTTTTGAGAACCTCCTCCTTTTTTGACAGCCGGTTAAAAAGCAAGATTATTAAGTATATTAATAAAACCATAACCACACGGGAATTAAAAATTAACGTTCATCACTGACTTACGATCGTATAAGGCAATTGCTTTCCATCTTTGGATGTAATAGCATCATACAGTTACTGTGAAGCGTGCGTTGCCTAATAAGCATTTACATAAATGGGCATGACATTTTATAAAGTTTTTGAAACGTAAAAGGAGTAAAGTGAGGATGACGCATGATTTTTTAACTAAAGACACGCTTTACAAATATAATTAATGATACGAGTATATTAAAAAAAGTCACATCCAACCAAAAGTTACATTAGGTCTCATTTACATAAGAACTTTTTTAGAATATATGTTCACACGTAAAAAAGCACTCACGTGTGAACATATACTTGGATATACATTTGTTCTATTTGGACGCTTTTTTAAGGGACGTTAAAAAGCTCTCGTGTAAATGAGGCCTTAGTCTGCCATATTTGTACATTCACGACGTTTGCCCACGTTAGATAAGCTTGAAAACTAGCTACCTCTGGAAAACCTTGAAAAATTTCTTAGTACAATTTGACATAATTGCTATTTATTTTGAATTATTTTCAATGACCGATTTAATAATTATAGATAAGTTATATTTTGAAAAACTATTTTTTTTCTAAGCGCTAAGTCTGTGCAAAATTAATAAGATTTAATTTATATTTCCCCGAAAAAGCGATTCAGCCACTCGGCCGAGTATTTTGAGCTGTGCGTTGATAAATCAGGCAGTCAGTCAGTCAACTTTTCCTTTGATATAATATATATTAAGAAGACTTACCCTTCACTTTCCTATTATTACAGTTGACATTTTGTGGATAGTCACAGTAACCCTCATTCGAAAACAGCAGACCAGCTGGGCACTCCTGTTCGAACGCCCAACCATCCCAGCAGTTCAAAAAGTTACTGCACAGGTTCGGCGAAGGTATTTGAGCTCTTCTTCCGGAGCATAGAGGGTTGACTTCGACTAATGGGTCCTTGTATGTTAGGATGAGGAGTTTGTTCTGGTACACTGGGTCTTTGTGGAATTGCTCGATCACTGCGTCTGATACTGGCACCATGTATGCGATGGATGTTCTGCCTAACGCTGTTGGCTAAAATTAAAACGTGTTATGTCAGGTGTTTTATTTTATTTTATTTATACTTATACATGTTAACCATTGACACTGCAATCTCACCTGGTGGTAAGTGATGATGCAGTCTACAATGGAAGCGGGCTAACCAGGAAGGGGTAAAGCAGTTATTATTAAACCCACCCCGGTTTGGTTTCTACACGGCATCGTACTGAGGTAAAGTATGGGGTTCTATTTAAGTGACATTCTGACAATACATAAAAAATAGGAAAGTTTATATTACATTTTAAAGACCTGTGAAGCAACAGAAAAAAACATTTTGCTAGGAATGTATACTGCGCTAAATATTATTATCTATGAAATAAACTTAGAATCAGAACTTACAAAAATAGGGCTAAGAAAGTTGTTCAGAAAACTCCAGTGAAATAGATTTTCTTGTTCATTTTGACCATAGTGGTAAAGCGAATTTCCATAAGTGTTCACCAACTGGCCTTGACCATCATAAACTGCAAAAAGTTTTTAAAATAAAGTTCCATACATAATGCGGAATATACCTATACTTAATATTATAATTGGATATACTATTTTATAACACAGTTTATCATTCTTGATCCTATATATAAATATATAAAACGAAAAGCCAACCGACCGACTGACTGACTAATCTATCAATACACAACTGAAAGCTGTCGGGCTGAAAGGCATGAAGATACGAGTAGCTATAATGACGAAGACATCCGCTAAGAAAGGATTTTTGTAAATTCAACCCCTAAGGGGATAAAATGCTGGTAAAATATAAAATATTTAAAATGGTTCCACCGCATTCAGACCCAATCTTGGATCAACTTGAGAATATAATATCTCGAACATAATCTAAAGGATGAAAATAAGCAATCTTCTATTTATAATTTTATAAGACCAATACTGTGTGCATTTCTATCTTGCGGTCAGTAATTAATCACCAAGAACGCAATGTGTCAAGATTCCTCAGATATATCCAATTCCATATACACTGGACGTCTACACTGATATCGGAAGTACGATCTATGCTATAATTTATTCATATGCGCTGCGCAGTGGATTTAAGAAAAGATAACTTGTGGTAAAAGGTCGCCGCATCGTTCATTACGAAGCAATATATCTTAGTTAACATGAAAGATGCATTGCGGTCAGCGCCCGCAATGGCTATCAATTTATTGATTACTAGCTTTTTCCTGCAACTTTGTCTGTGATTTAGGTTTTTTAAATCCTGTTCGAATAATTAACTTAAAAGTCTTTTTAACCCCCTACCCAAAAAGAGGGGTGTTATAAGTTTGACGTGTGTATCTTCGTATCTGTCTGTGGCTTTGTAGCTCCTAAACTAATGGACCGATTTTAATTTAGTTTTTTTGTTTGAAAGGTGGCTTGATCGAGAGTGTTCTTAGCTATAATACAAAAAAATCAGTTCAGCCGTTTGAAAGTTATCAGCTCTTTTCTAGTTACGTAACTGTATTTCACAATTGTCGGGGCTGTTATAAATTTTTTAATTTACACTTGTTTAATATAGTTCTACGCTATAGAAAAATTTACGTGCATCTTACATTTCTAGACTTAGTTTTTTGAGCTATACGTTGATAAATAATATAAAAATAAATAGAATATAAAAGCGGTAAAATTTGCTTGTTAGTGAAAATTCTCTAATAAATTCGGAACTAATGAAATGGATTTTAACTGAAAGATAAGTTACATTATCCCAAAATGCTACAAGGTATACTATATGATACCACGCTAACATGAAATTGCAAAAATTAAAAAAAAAAAATTCAGGGAGCTCTTCAAGATGCGAGGTTAAAAACCGTCTTATCCAATTAAGTAAATATTTATTTTTGTAAATATTAAAACTCCACTTTATCTCTTTAAAGTTTGACTTTATCACAAAAACTTAAGCAAGCAAACACGCGTTCAAGTGTTTATTTTATCTATCTATTTTCTATAAGAAAAACATTCAAAACATCAATTTAGAGAAGATCTTCTTTTTTTTTTTGCCAAAACGGAGAATGTTCCTCAGCTCTACGTTTGGTGCCGAAGGATTCCCCGTTTATGCATTAAGGAAATTTTATTTTTTTGTTCATAGTAATTACTAATTTATTGTTACTTAAAGTACGCAGAAAAATATGGAGCGGATTGGGAACTTAAAAACATCTAGATTATAAATTAATCCTAATTATAACAACAATATTAGGTATATGCGTAAAAGTTGTCTTTCATGCTACATAACTGAACCAATTTGATTGAAATTCAGAATAGAGATAGCTTATACTGCTAATTAATACATAAGCTACCTCTTATGCCGGATAATCAAAGAGTTCCCGCGATATATTCAAAAACCCATATCCACGCGGATGAAATCGCATACATCATCGAGTGGATTACTAAAATTAAAATAATTTAGTAAATTTAGTAAAAACAAGGAAAAATAATGAAAACTAAGAAAAATCTACTTACAAAGTAACCTCTTCTGCCTTGAGCTTTTTTCAGTAAGCTTGTTCAAAAGAAGGTTTTCATCCGCCCAAGCGCCGCATAGCCCCCACACGAAAACTACTAAAGCAAAAACCTTCAACATTATCCTTCCGAGGAGTATCTAGTGAGACCACAAGGGCAATGTCAGGGCTACAGTTTAATCCTAGCTTTTATAGCGTCGCATGGTCAAAACAAGTACTAAGTATACGCATACGTACGTGGGATACACTTAGTCAGGGCGCCAAAGATGATTCTAAAAGGATATGCATGTAACACCAGTATCTTGGAATATATGGGTAAGTTAAAATCTTTATTGGTTCTTTCGTTTATGGATTGCCATTTTGTTGTGTACTTAATAATAAGTTTTATGATAAAATTGCGTGAACACGGGCGGTTATTGACTGAGCTTACCTATTTGGGAAATTACACTTATGAGTCTTGTGGCAAGAAATTTAAATTTTAGTTATAGAAGATCTTAATAAGAACTTTTCTGGTACACCAAGTCAAGCCTTGTACATATATTGAATAGGGTGATTCGTTCATGAAAATTTTTTTTTAAGAAAAAGTTAAATTTTTGCAATACCTTTTATAAATATGTATTTTTCTAAAACAAAGTCAAAAATGGGAAAGATGAAGGCATTGAATATCTTCAAACTTCTTATAAATCGCCTTGTAGTTTCCGCATTTGAAAACTATAGTAATTTTCGTCTATTAATAATAACTCATAATATGGTTTATTTACAAATTTTTATTTCAGACATACGTCTACAACCTTCCTATATTCTGTGTCATTAGCACTTTATTACCTATGTTAGTACTACTAAAATAAGACCCTTTTTTATACTAAAAACGTTTACATATGGCATAACATATTTTTATCATAATATGTTTGATTTATGATTTGATTTGCATAAATGATGTAGGTATAAGCATCACGAATTACTTTCTATCCGTAATCGGATAAAACATTTTGAGATCAAAAGACCACCGAGATAAGACCATCTTTTCAGATCCATGCGCGCTGTCAATCAATTCTTTGAAGGATTAAAGCACATTTGAATGCATCTGAGACATATGAGTACTGTTATACGAGTACGTATTTTATTTGTTTTCTTTCTTGATCTTGATAGTAGGCACTTAATAAAATTGTATTGGCGTCACTCAGAAATGCAGGTATTATTTAAATATTTTTATCGAATTATTGGAATGTCCTCTCCAAAACCAACACAAAAAAAACACAAGTTTAATGTGTAAGGTTATCCGAGAGTTTTAATCTAAACAAACTAATGCCAAAATAAATAATTTAATTAGAGCGTGATTGCTATCACAACATCTAATTATTCAGTTCACAATCCAAATACCGAAAATATGCGATATCGCTCCGAATCTCGGAAGGAGACTGAACTAAAACCTTCGAAACACCCGTATTTATGCAAGTACAATCTTGTTGGCCTCCTAGCAACAGATTGTATGACATCGAATGAGCCAAATATCGATTTTATCAAACTACCTGCATTAGATAAATTAATAATTTTATATTATTTTTGACAACTCAAATCAACTTTTTAAAAATAACCTTACAGTTCGGCCGTCCTGAATTTAACACGCCCTCGTGTTTCTAAATAATCTTGTCATGTCAGTCGCGGGCTTCCTTGCCCTAAGTCAAATCCAAATCATGGGCTATCCTGCCCTCCGTCAAATCATTAAAACCTATCCTTGAACTGCCGAACTCTCAGTTTTAATATCAAATCAACAATAAATCCAAACGACTAACTTCTCATTCGATGTATACGAAATCTGAACCACTTATTGCAAATTACTTTCCACTACACAAAAGACTAAAATCTTAAAAAAAAAAACTAGAAATTTTAATCACCAAATCAAACTCAATAAAAAAAATTTAATCAAATGTGGGTTGTTTACAAAAAGATACCAAAGCGAAATTAAGGCAACGTGAGACACGTCCCGCTTCTGAATTATTGGCGTCACTCAGAAATGCAGGTATTATTTAAATATTTTTATCGAATTATTGGAATGTCCTCTCCAAAACCAACACAAAAAAAACACAAGTTTAATGTGTAAGGTTATCCGAGAGTTTTAATCTAAACAAACTAATGCCAAAATAAATAATTTAATTAGAGCGTGATTGCTATCACAACATCTAATTATTCAGTTCACAATCCAAATACCGAAAATATGCGATATCGCTCCGAATCTCGGAAGGAGACTGAACTAAAACCTTCGAAACACCCGTATTTATGCAAGTACAATCTTGTTGGCCTCCTAGCAACAGATTGTATGACATCGAATGAGCCAAATATCGATTTTATCAAACTACCTGCATTAGATAAATTAATAATTTTATATTATTTTTGACAACTCAAATCAACTTTTTAAAAATAACCTTACAATTGATACATCATAATCTTGTAGGCACGTAAAAAGAGCTTTTGGTACAAAAGCTCTTAAGAAAAATAGCTGGTATTAAAAATAACACCTTATGTATATCAAATAAGACCATGTTTTAGAAAACAATGATATATGTAGTACCTAATGTTGGCTTGAATGACATACGAGTAAAATTTAAAGAAAGACATAAATAACTGCCAAGATAATTATTAGATAGGTACTCTACAAAAATCATTTTCTTTGTTTTTATTCATATAAAATAGTACCCTGCCAAACCCGTGGAAGCCCCGTGAAATTAGAGATATATGAAGTGTGGAGGCAATTGTTCCTTGAGTAGGTATTATCCTGGCAAACTAAGAAAGGATTACAGTCGCGCACTGGCGCTTGTTGTAACTGGACGCGTATATTGTGCGATCGCTAAACCGGTTTCACAGCGTCGCTGCACTCATGCGTATTTGCGCGGTGAACAGTGTGCCTGATAGTGAGTAGGGTGACAATGAATAATAATGACCCGGATGAGTCCGACGAATCGGAGTGTTCATTGGAGTCGAGTGCGGCAGGATGTTCAATGAACGTAGAGGAGAACGTGGATATGACAGGAACCAATACTGATAAAAGACCGTACAAAAGAAATCGAGAGGGGGATAAAGAAGAAATGTGGACGACTGTGGGAAGGAAAGGTAAACGTTTTGCTCGAGCCGAAGCAGGCGAACCAATACCAGAGGACAGATACGAAATATGCATGACAGGGTCTGAACAACTTCCAAAACAGTTCAAATTGGCAAAATTATTGCAAACTGCGAAGATTCAGCATGTGACTCGGATCAAATATATAAACTCATACAAAGTTCTAATACAATTTAATAATGAGGACAGTGCAGAGGAGTTTATTAACTCAAAAACATTTCAAGAAATGGGATATAAGATGTATAAAACTATGGAAATGACACACACATATGGAGTAATAAAAGACATAGATTTGGAGTATACGGATGAAGAAATTTTAGAAAGTCTTAGTTGTAACATTCAAATACTTGGAATAAAAAGTTTAAAACGCAGAAATAGATCTGATGGAAAATGGGAAATTTGCGAAAAAATGAGAATATGTTTCAAAGGATCCAGTTTACCGCCTCACGTTAAAATTTTTGATACCATAGCAGAAGTGTCCCCATACATGTATCCTGTGACACAGTGCTCACGTTGCTGGAGATTCGGCCATTCTACCAAAATCTGTCCTTCTTATAAAATCGTTTGCCCAAAATGTGGAGATAACCATCCAAACTGTACGAAAACCACATTCAAATGTAACAATTGCGGAGGAAAACACATGGCCATGGCCAGAATTTGTCCAATACGGTGTAAAGAGAAACGGATCCGAGAACTGATGATTGAGTTTGGTGTTTCATATAAAAAAGCGATCACTTTATATGTTCCTCCAAGTCCCCCACCAAAACCGGAGCCTGTATTTACTGAAGAAGACTTTCCGAAGCCTAACAAAGAATATCAAGATGAATCAGGTCAATCCGACCCTTCTGCGGGAAAAAAATCTTATGCTGAAGCAACCAAGAAAACAGGTTCAAAGGAAAAAAAGAAGAAGAAAAAAGAACAAAGAAGTGTTTTTGAAGACATTAACTGGGGTGAAGAGTCTGAGACAAGTGAAAGAATGGAAACAAGTGAACAGGAAGAGGAACATTCTAATCAAGAGGAAACAACCGAGAAGAAAGAAGATACTACTTGGAAAGCATTGCTCAAAAAATTGAAAGAGAAAATTCTTGAAAGAAATCTGACATGGGAGGAAAAAATAAAAACTTGCTGGAAGATTTTATACAGTGGGATTGTATCTATGGTTGTAAAATATCTCGCAGATTGGCCGGGTTTTAAGCTCTTCAACCTTAATGGCCCCTAGCAACACTAAGCATTCTTTAAATGTGATCCAGTGGAACGCGCAAAGCCTCCACCCCAAACTGACGGAATTCGATTTATTGCTAAATCAGGAAAAAATTCATGTTGCTATTATAAGTGAAACTTGGCTTAGCTTAGAAAAAAATCTCCACATTAGCGGCTATAATATTTTTAGGTCTGATCGCACTGATGGTTTTGGAGGAGTAGCTATTTTGACACATAGGTCACTAAAAGTTCAGCAACAATATTGTACCATTTCTAATACAAGTATAGAAATACTAGCTATCAAAATTTTTAACTGTGAAGAGGTCGAGAATGTAGTGTCCATATATTGCCCACCGTCGATCAATACAACTCTTCAAGATTGGGATGAAATTTTTTCAAAATTTACACACAAAACAATTATTGCAGGAGATTTTAATGGGCACCATAGTAACTGGTCAAGCAAAACAGATACTAGGGGTAATCAGATATTTGACTCGACATTAGAACATAACTTTGTATCTCTTAACGATGGAAATTATACACGTATTAAGCTTGTGAACGGGTCAACCCAGAGAACATCCCCCGATATATCATTCGTATCGGAGGATATTGCAATCAAATTTAATTGGAAGGTACTTAGCGAAAATCTTGGAAGTGACCACCTAATTGTGAAAATGAAATTAGACATAATAAATCAATCATCTCACATCAAAAAGTATAGAAATTTTAAAAAAGCTGATTGGACAACTTATAAAAATACTATAGAACAAAAACTTGCTGATTTCCATCTTCCTTTAGATAATCAAAATGCTTACGATGATTTTATAAATATTATAAACTTGGCAGCGGAAGTGGCTATTCCTTACAGTGTGATCCCAGAGAACCCATTACGATCTGAAAAATTTAAGCCAAAACCATATTGGACACCACTTATCTCACGGTCAATAGCACAGAGAAGAATGGCCTTAGCGACATTCAGAAGAAACCCAACTCCAGAGAATTTACGTAACCTACAAGAAAAAATCAGGTCTTCTCAACGAGCGATTAGAAATGGTAAATTTAAATCGTGGCAACGTTTTTGTGATAGTATAGATGAAGTATCTATCACTAACGAAATGTGGATGCGTATGAAGTGGTTCAAAGGATATAAAACAATGACGCCCACCATTGACAGTGAGACATCCAATAATTTATTATGCTCCTTGGCTCCAGACTTTGTAGTTTCAGACATGCCAATATTTAAATCTAATAACCCTAAATTAAGGTCACCAATTTCGGCACATGAATTACATAACAGTTTAAAACGCTCAGACACAGCGCCGGGGGTAGATTTAATCTCATATTCTATGATATTCAATTTACCAGACGCAGGGAAAAAGATACTTGTTAGTCTTTACAATCGCTTCTTGACTCAAAGTTTTGTACCAATACAATGGAGAAAAGTTAAAATTGTTCCTGTGCCGAAACCTGGTCGAGATAATAGATCAGCAGCTGGCTTTAGACCTATTGCATTAATATCTTGTGTCTGCAAAATTCTGCATACCATTCTTACTCGTAGATTAGATTGGTTTTTAGAAAAAAATGATCATTTCTCTCAGGAGACTATAGGATTTAGAAGATCTCGGTCAAGTTATGACAATTTAGTTAGATTGATAACTCGCATTCAAATAGGTTTTACGAAGGGAATCCCTACAGCAGGTTGCTTTGTTGATATTGACAATGCTTATAATAATGTCAATGTAACCAGTTTGTTGAATATAGTAGATAACCACGGGGTAGGTTCAATTATATGTAAATACTTGTGGGAATATTTACGAGAAAGGGAATTGAATATTTATTTAAATAATGACTTAAAAGTTTGCCGTACTACTGCTTTAGGACTAGCACAAGGTGACCCGCTGTCCCCATTATTATTTAACCTAGCTACTAGTAAAATTTGCCTATCCATACAAAATGTATACATCTCTCAATATGCTGACGATTTTGTCATTTATAGTTCTAACAAGAATGTTGACCTAGCGATAAATAATATACAATCAGTGTTAAATTACTTTTCTAAATTTATAGAAGAACTTGGCCTCAACATCTCTCATAAAAAAACAAAACTGTGTATTTTTAGCAAGGGCAAACGAAGATCTGAACTTAATGTAAATTTAGTCAGTCATGATCATGATATTCAACAAGTTGACAGTGTCAAATATCTGGGAATGTGGCTTGACAGGAGTTTAAAATGGGGTAGACATATAAACGAGACAAGAGATAAAACGCTCAAATTCTTAAATATTTTCAAAGTTTTAGCTGGCAGTAAATGGGGGGTTCATCCGAAACACCTTAGGCGGCTGTTTATATCAGTTATACGAAGTAGACTTGATTATGGAAGTTTTTTATACGATAATAGTATTAATAGTCATTTGAGCAAACTAGAAAAAGTACAGAATCAGGCTATGCGAGTCATTGGAGGCTTCATCAAGTCCACACCAATCCATGTCATGCAGAGTGAATTATGTCTTCAGCCTTTACCTATCCGCCGAAAATATTTGGCGGGTAAGTTCTGGCTGAAGTCTAGATCTTTTGAAGATAACATCACTATAGAAGTTTTAAAGTCACTTAATGACATGTGTAATAATGTATATTGGAGAAACAAAAAACTACCGTTGCTAATCATAGTCCATGAAAAGTTAAAACAACATTCTATCAAATCCACTAAAAAACTTCAAATTCATTGTCTCCCTACATGGATTGGTAGTTTCGATTTGTCAAAGACTATCACTACGACTATAGAGGGATTAAATAGGCCCAAAAGAAAATTTAATAGATTGAACATGATCAATTATTGTGAAAAACTTCTTTACGATAGATATAATTCATTTTATAAATTGTATACTGATGGCTCTAAAGATGTGGCAGGTTCAGGAGCGGCGATCTTTGACCCTCAGGCAGAAATTAGCATGAAATTCAAAATTGAATCGAATATCAATATTATGCACACTGAGCTGATTGCAATATCTGAATGCCTGTCTTATATATTGTCACTTGAGGGTGATAAGTTTGTGATTTTATCAGACTCAAAGAGCGCCCTTCTACATTTGGCTCGGCTAACCTCGAATATTCGAGGATACCCGATAGCCTATGACATCTTAGACTCCATATGCAAAATTAACAACAATAATAAAACTGTCATAATTCAATGGTTACCCTCCCACGTAGGAATCATGGGCAACGAGGAAGCAGACACGGCAGCCAAACGCGCCATCAGCGATGGTATACCCTATGACTGTATACCACTACCAAATGAAATTTTGATAAAATTTAAACAGGAATGTGTAGTAGAATGGCAAGAATATTTTGACGAAAGGTCTCGGGTT
The DNA here is from genome assembly GCF_905333055.1 of Maniola jurtina. NCBI lineage: Eukaryota > Metazoa > Arthropoda > Insecta > Lepidoptera > Nymphalidae > Maniola > Maniola jurtina. The sequence continues at coordinate 13,703,122 of NC_060032.1, forward strand.
AAAGGCATATGGTATAAAACAATAGTGTGTCAGCTCCCTCGATGTCCATGGTTCGCAGAGTCCAAGTTTAAAAGGGCAGAGATTATAACTCTGTTAAGACTTCGGTCCGGGCACATCCCATCAAATAAATTCAAATTTATGGTGAAAAGGTCGTCCACACAAAATTGTATTGAATGTGGAAACACACAAGTGGACGACGTTTTTCACCTTTTGATGGAGTGTGCACGGAACGGGTCGAAGCGGCCGCGCGTCCTTAAAAACAACTACAGCGTGGGTATGTGCAATACTATATTAGCTGCCCCGCTGGCCAAGGACGTGCGGTCGCTTCTTAAAATGTGTTAATATTGTTGTAATATATATATGATTTGTGTTTTTTTTTTTTTTTTTTGATTGTTATGTTTTATGTACGCACTATAATTGTTAATTGTAGAACCTACGGGGGTGACATAGTCTTCTTAGACTAAAACCCCACCAAAAAAATAAAGAAAAAAAAAAAAAAAAAAAAGAAAGGATTACTGATGTGAAATTCCAACGGAATGTCAAGAAAATATAAATTCACGCGGACAAAGTTGCTAGAAAAGAATAGTTATGTCTACAAACATTTTTTAAAAAGATCTTTGTCTTAGCGAATTATTTCCAAAAATTTGCGTTTTTGGTAACTTGGGGGGTGCTGGGTTCGTGGTCTCATCGCTTTGCTCCACTGGCGGGGTCTACGGTATGATCCCTTGCCATCCTGTCTGATAGCAATCCTGTCTTTCAACACTCTATGGGAATCTTGGAGTTCTATTTAACCAATAAGCGTGGTAAAGGTAGGTAGGAAAGAAAGGAACAGACAGATAGACACTTTAGCGTTTATAAATTAGTGTTTTACAACTTCTTGGCGCAATGGTAAGCACCGTGAATGAAAAGTCTCGAGATCGATTTTCGGCAGAGGCAATCTTGAAATTTAAGATTTCTAAATTTTCTTTGGATCTGGTGGGAGGCTACGGCCGTGGCTAGTTACCACCTTTGTAAGTCCGCTACCATCTTAGGTTGCATCATCACTTACCATCGGGAGAGATCGCAGTGTAGTAATAACTTGTGATAAAATAAAAACAAATTGTTTTGATGTGGATGCAAAGTTTTATCGAAGACCACCTGGGATGAATCAGGCGGCGCCTTTGAATTGTGCATACAATCTAAATGCGCGTATGCATCGTTTAGACAGGGATCAGATTTGTTCCGTACGTTGCATTATTCAAACGAGTTTGGTCCATCTGATGTCGCGCTTCCTTCTTCATCCCTGAATGTACTGTCAATCAACTGCTTTGAAGGTACATAATAAGTTAAGTGCATGGATTTGTTGTTGTTTGTTAGAATACCTATCCTTGCCACGACTGTCAAATGTCAAGCATTGAATTAGAATGGCTATTATTCAATATCATAGCTGACTCATTCCGCGTGGTTATTACGTAAATCCTCTTCATGTTAGACTGCATCATCACTTACCACCGGATGAGATTATAGTCAAGGGCTAACTTGTATCTGAATAAAAAATGGCCTTTTTAGTCTCTACGTATCTCAGAGAATAATATATTTATAAGCTCTTGATCTCGGGTATCATCATTAACTTCTGAGAAATTGTTAAAGTTAAAATCTCGTACTTTGCCGAGTATTATCTGGAATATGCATTAATATCGCAAAAAAACTCCCCTACCGTTATATTATGATGAATGAAAAGGGGTTACTACGCTCAGCAATGAGGAATACAACGTAGAGACAGAAATTTTTGCTCTGCGTGCTTTGAAGTAGTTTATACACTATTCGCGTTTGGTTTGGCCATTTCGTAGATTGCTATTGTGAGTGCGTAGGCTCTTTATTTTTCTTGCATTGCGTTTACTTAATTAAGCGAAATCCCGCCAACGCAACACTTCACACAAAACTATTTTAATTAATCCTTTAATTTATTTACATATGCAGTCATTAAGAAAACCGTTTCTTTGTTTTTATTTGAGCAATATATTATTTGCACTTTGAATCGGAATTCAAACAAGTCACTAAGTACTTCTTAAACTTACTTGTTAAGTTGATTTATTTTTCCAAATAAGTAAAGCTTTGTTTCTATATACTTATTACAAGACGATACCCGCGACTTCGTCCGCGTGGATTTAGGTTTTTGAACATCCCAAGGAATCTCAGCTTTCCGGAATATAAAATTGCCTATGTCAATTATGCAAGCTACCACTGTACCAAAATTCATATAAATCTGTTAAACGGATGGGTCTTTGAGAATCGCGTGGAAAATCGCTTCGATTTTCGGGATAAAAATAGCCTAAGTCCGTCCCGGGATGTAACCTAAACCAAATTTCATCATAATCGGTTAAGCTGCTGGGCCGTGAAAAGCTATCAGGCAGACAGACTGACAGACAGATAGACGAACAGACAGACACACTTTCGCATTTATAATATTAGCATAGATAAAAAAGTATAGATATAGATGGATGACATTTCTTAGGTAGCTCAGCTTCTGGTGTGTAATTGAAGTGCAGAAACCTTAGCTGTTAATTTTACTGTAGCGCATATTCGTTTGCATGACTGAACATACACTGAAAACTGTTTGGGAAACTGTTTATCCGTATTTATAAACTTTTAAAGCTATTAAGTATAGGAATGATAAGGAAATGCAAGTGCCTTAAACAACAAGAAGCGCAAAGGTAGAGGCAATGGCTGGTAATGTTTCTATCCATACAATGGCAAATGACCACCATCTATGGTGCCACTGAATAGTCATCGACATCCAAGTTACCGCACAGTAGATAACACAGAATACCTCTATGGTATGTGTAGACTGTATGTGTTCGTGATAGTTGTAAATCATAAGTGTATAGGTACTTTTATTTTTCTTTGGGTAAATAATAAAAGCTTTTAATTGAATTAAAACAGTGTTTTTGTGAAATTCATTGGCGTTGACTTTTTAGCTTAAATGTTTTAGTGATATTTTATTACCTAGTAGGTTAGTAATTATTACTTGGTACTTTAGTGCTTAGACGAGAGTCATGTACTGGGGTATTATGTAAGAAATAGTATAATCATGGTGGGTAAAAAAGTCTGAGATGACTCTTTACACTAACGAGTAGCTACAGGACGTACATGATTGAATTATATGAATGTTCTTTGAGTGAAACGTTGTAAAAACTTAACTTTCTAGCGAATGTACGTCAAGAAAGTGATTTTTAACCCCCGACCCAAAAAGAGGGGTGTTATAAGATTGACGTGTGTATCTGTGTATCTGTGTATCTGTGTATCTGTGTATCTGTCTGTGGCATCGTAGCGCCTAAACGAATGAACCGATTTTAATTTAGTTTTTTTTGTTTGAAAGGTGGCTTGATCGAGAGTGTTCTTAGCTATAATCTAAAAAAATTGGTTCAGCCGTTTAAGAGTTATCAGCTCTTTTCTAGTTTTCTTGTAGAAAAGAAGGTTAGATAACCATTAGGTTCATAATATTATGTCAATAGACAAATGTCAAGCTGTCAAGATGGACGTTGCCTAAATACATAATTATTTATTTGAAAATGATGTTTTGGAAAACTCAAATACTTTGGATCGTCGGGGGTGTTATAAATTTTTAATTTACACTTGTATGTGATTTGCACGCTAGATTTGTTTTACTTTGTTGGATGCTGTCACATAATGACGACAGTCAGGCACAAAATTGCTCTATTATAAAAATCTACTGAAAGGATCAGTACTTATATTATAAATGCTAAAGTTGATTTATTGATTTGTCCTTCAATCACGCCGCAACGAAGCAATGGATTGACTTGATTTTTTATATGGATGAGACAAAGTGATATAGGCTTCTTCTTATCCCAGAAAATTAAAACGTTCCCACGGGATTTTTGAAACTCTAAATCCACGCAGTTGAAGGCTCAGGCATCAGTCAGTACGACATATTGAACTAATGTTCAATAACATACTCTTCTATATTGAGTGATAAGCATGATTTGAATTCCTAATAGGTATGCCTTCTAGGGTTACCAGGCGTCGGGCTTTAGACCGATTTGTCTGGTTTTTTACGGTTGTATCCGGCCAAATCTTTTTGTCGGAAGAAGACTGTTTTTTTTTTCAATTCGGTATTATTAAATACCAAAATATAATGACAGCATTGATGTTAGTCAGTTGTAAATGGTTAATTTTGTGATAAAACTGTGATTCATTTGTACCATTTGCACATTTGAGTACTTTCAAGTCAAGAGTGAATAGGAATCTTCTAGGCAAGCTCGGTCCATCTTAGGCTGCATCATCACTTGCTAGCAGGTCTGATAGCAGCCAAGCGCTAGTCTATAAATTAAAAAAACTAAATAAACAATTAAATTTCATATAATCGTGTTTTCTATTATAAAAAAAATTATGTTGATTCAATTTAAAAATGTACCTTTGTTCAATTCAACTTTAAAAGTGTGTTTAGCTTTTTAAAAAATATGTCTAAGGGCAAAATGTCCGGCCTTCCAACGCCGAGTTTGGCTTTAGTATTTTAAAGCTTGGAAACCCTACTTCTGTGTCCACTGCTGCTAGTTATGCATAAATACATATAACTTGACCAATATTTCCCGCAATTATATTAATTATTCATACTTTGTTAATATAATGGCCCACATTCTGAGTCAGTTGTGTAACGTCTAACATGATCAATTAATATTTGTTAAAATATACCTAATTACATTAAATATTGTTTTTATTATTTACGTAATTTATTATAATAAAGCAAATAAAATAGTTTTGCAACATTTTTTATGTCTAATTAATTTTTGATTTACCTACTAATGATTATTTATCAGGTTGATAATGATAATTTTCTTACAGAACACGTAGCTCTATAACAGGATCCAAATGTTCCAAGAACTCGTGAGTGAGCAGTGCAAATATATGTAAATATATATGAGTGGGAGGGAGATGGGCAAGGCAGCATAACCTTTCGCTAAGGCGTTCAGCTGGTAAGAACGGAGGACAAAAACTGTTATTGTCAGTGCACTAGAGAACGCTGTGAGAGCATCAAGTTTCGATAACCATAAGTCACATTTTGACGTTTTATTGAGTGGTTGTTTAGGAGTATTTTGGTGGGACGCAAGATGGCGTTCAGGTCGACCGTGGGTGTAGTCTTTCTGGCTTGCTTAGTAGGTGAGTCTGGACTTTTGCGCTTCGGAATCCATCTTCCGTTATAGATATAGACGTATGGTTTGCATTTCAATTGCTTTTCTTTCTATTGTAATGAACAGTTATAACGTGAATGGTCCCATTTTTTTCTGGTTCAAAGAGTATGTGATACATTTCATTGCTTATACTAAACATAAGTAAAGTTTGAGTAACAAATTTTGACGTTTTGATAGAATTCCTATCCGTGTTACGGCCGAAATCAATAATAAATCCTATCTGTAATCTGTCGGTACGTTACTTAGAAACATTGTTATTTATCAAAAGTTGTACCTACAGTTTTTTACAGGTCACAGATAGATTTCTTTTTAATTTCGGCCGTGAATTTCAAATTTATTCGTCAGATAAAATTTATTTGACGATTAAAAAAAGTAGGGCCTTAGAAGTTTATCATCATCATCAGCTGACCTTGGTTTAACTTACGATATCACTATCTAATAGCCATACCTATCAAGTGACATTCAAACCTAAGCCTTTAAAAATAATTTATGTGTTTATTTTTAAACTTGCGTAATGTTATGTTTATAAATCGTTTTTAATATCCTGTTAAAAGGCTAATAGGTCTGTATGCAATAAAAAATATCGCGTTATGAAACATAAAGTTGGCCATTTCATATACCTAATAGGACATTACTTATGTAATTATACTGTCAATTAATATTTTGTGAAACGAATTAAAGCAAGATACAAAATTAAGTTTGTTTATTATGAGTGTATTGATTTTTCAAGGTCTTTCCTTTGACGGTAGAATCACACGCTATATTACACACGTATACAATACAGCGATGGCGGATAGGTACATAGTGTATTTAGGAATTACTTATTATCCCTGATCTTGTATCCTGGTCCAGGTTTAGGTACGAAATAACCATTTGATAGGTACCAACTTTCGCAACGAGACCACGCCACCCTCAAGCCTTTCGCGCCCCAACAACGGTTGGGTAATAGAGAAATCTTAAGCAGTGTACTCTCGTGTACACTACATGTAACTATCTAAGTATACAAGTATTTAAAAAAAATCTTTGAGAATAAATGGCATTATTACGTACTTTTCAACAACCTTGTAGGAAAACGAAACGAAAAGCGATATCTTTGAAATTTCTGGGAAATCGTAACTCACCATTCCTCATTCTCATGTTTAGTTCAACATTACTCTCCTCAATAGCTCAACCGGTAAAGGAGTGGACTGAAAACCGAAAGGTCGACGGTTCAAACCCCGCCCGTTGCACTATTGTCGTACCTACTCCTAGCACAAGCCTGACGCTTACTTGGAGAGGAAAGGGGAATATTAGTCATTTACCATGGCTAATATTCTTTTGTATTAAAAAAAAAAAAATTATAAGAGTGGCATTTGTCCAATGTAACTATGTAGAGGGTACAGGCGGTACTTTGATAGAGTGGACTACCTTTTGCCCGCGACTTCATCCGCGCTACATAATTTATAGTCTACCTAGGAGATAATATAGCTAACTATCTATCATTTAAAGAACTTTCAGAACTCACAACTGACCTCTTTATAATTTAGTAACAGAAAAATCTCTCTAACCATAAATAAAAAATTAAGACTCAATGGCTAAGTGCCCTATCTTACTAAGATACTAACGTGTATCGTAACATGTAATGGTAGCGCATTACAATGTATACCTACAGCTCCATATGGAGAATATCTCACCTAGTGACACTTGTTTGAGCAAGGAAGTTGACAGCAAGTGAGTACAGGTGTTCTAGTGTGATAATGTACTAAGGTCCATCACCCACGGCGTCTTTTTATAGCGATCCAGCCGTGCATATCTCGAACGCGCGGCTGCATCGATACATTTTATCAGTAGTCGCATTTTCATTAGTACTGCGAACGCATTGCTAATGTATCGCGACCTTTTTGCGGCTGCAATACCTAAGTACCGTATAGCCATGGGCGATATTTCTAATACTCAAAAAATAAATGCCAATATCTTGTTATGGCCGAATATTGGCCTGGATAGGCTTCTGTCCAGCAATGTTTCGTAACAGAGAAACTGATAAGACATTGCTTCATGCCTTTATTCACTTTTAGTATGATTGTAAAATTCAAATAAATAAAACTGCATTGACCTTCGGAGGCTGTGTGCGCAAGACTGAAAGCCTTTATAGAGCTTTAGTCTAAATATATAAAAGGAAAAGGTGACTGACTAATGTCTATCAACGCACAGCTCAAATTACTGGATGGATCAGGCTGAAAGTTTGCATGCCGTTGGCTATTATAACGTAAACATCCGTTAAAGTGATTTTTAAAAAATTTAAAGGGGGTAAAATAGAAATTTGTGTACTCCACGTGGACACAGTCGAGTGCATAAACTAGTTTAAGTAATACAAAATAAGTAACGACATTTTGTAGTAAAATACATAGTAAAACATGGCTTTATAACAATAAGATAGAAATACCACTGGCTGGCGCTCAAGAATTTAGATAAAGTAAACAATCCTTTCTATGCGAATGTGTGTTTGTTTGTCTGCTACCTTTTCACGGCGCGTAGTTTAACTAATTTTGACCAAAAAGTACAGTATAGCTTGCACCACGGGGACTGAAATAGGCTACTTTATATCCTGGAAAATCAAATAGTTCCCATGAGATTTTTAAAACCTAAATCCATGCGGATTGAGTTGTGTGTGTCACCTTATAGTATGCTAATAATATATTTTATATAAAATAATATAATATAAAAAATAATACTAACATAAAAAATACTATACCTACTTAGAGTTCTTCAAAAGATTTTATAAAGTCATCTATTGGGACGAGGAGCTTATGTTATAGTGCAAATAAGAAGACTATATATATATATGTATACTATCTTAGTGGTAATGTACCTATGTATTCCGTATTTTGCAGTTATACCAGAAATTTTCTTCATGACCTTTAAAATTAATAAGGTATAATGTCAACATGATCGAATTTAGACACAAGCTTACGTCGCTAACGCGGTTAGGTAATGGAGAAACCAGTAACGCATTGCTTCATCTGTTTTTGTTCACTTTTTACTTTTGTCGTATGACTGTTATGCTAATAAGAATAAGTAATATGTGATGACATCCTTGGTGAAATAATAGTACTGTAGAATTTATTTGAAAACTCACACTGAAAAATAAAATTAATCTATAAGAATTTTCTTATGTAAAAGAACCTTGCCCCTGGTAGTGATTAGTCAGGAAAGTGCTTTAACTTAGAAAATAATAGAGCGCCATTGCAGATAATAAATTAACCTTAATGTACGTGAAAGTTGATGATTATCTAATTATTACAAAGCTAATTGCTCTTAATTATTATGGGAAACAATATAATGCACTTTATATTACATAATACTTAGCTACCTCCGCCTTTGCGTGAAAACGGACAGCTGTCTGTTAAGATAATATTAGTTCCACTTATCAATGCTACAAAAAATATCTATTTTTAATTTAAGGATCTATTATTAATTTTATCATAGAACAAAATTATCTAAATAACTAAACTAAATAATTATTAACTAAATATTTTCTATGTATAAATTTATATGATCAAATGATAAAATGACTCGCACTTGGCCAGTTTTTTTGCTTTACGTGGCAGTGACAAAATATACATTTAGACATGCTTTTATATTAAGTACACATTCTAATCGGTAATCTTTGATTTCAAATTAAGTTGTTTTAAATCCATCTTTTATCTATCAAATATATTAAAGAAAAAGCTGACTGATCTATCAACGCGCAGCTCAATCTACGGGACGAGGCGGGCTGAAATTTGGCATGCCGATAGCTATTATGATATAGACATCCGCTAAGAAAGGATTTTGGAAAATTCAACCCCTAAGGGGGTAAAATAGGGATATGAAAATTGTGTATTCCACGCGGATGAAGTCGCGAGCATAGGCTAGTACATATATAAAAATAAGGAAACTAACTTAACTGACTTATTAATTTACTTACAGCTCAAATAACTGGATCAAAAAACTGAAGTGTGTAGATTTTCTTTGTAAAGTATATCATCTCTGAGAAGGATTTTTCAGATTTCCACTCGAGTGAAACTGAAGCCGGGTAGGTAGTTCTTTTGTTGTTGATATTTTCAGGCCATCTGCAATCAGTCAGAGTATGAACTATGATCAAATTGTTATTGAATGCTTTTAGGCCTAAGCAGTTATAAATAAGCTTTTAATTACCACTAAAATATTATAGATACGATATATAGACATAACTAAATTAAACTATTAATACGGATTAAATTATGAGGATAACATATAACCTAGAGTCAGTCCAAAGAAAGTTTGAGTAAACGACCTTTCAATGATATTGAACTCGAATAGGAAGTCTGCGCCCAACTCAATGCAAACCACTATTAATAAAATGTGCTCGTACCAACGACAGGAAATACTGTCCATAACTTCGACACGCCTTGTATAATGTAATCACGAATTCACTATGTACTAGATATTATTTTCTAGGCTGCATAAAATTAGGTAAAGATTTGCTTTGTCCTCGTTTAATTATATTTTTAAAAATCCTATGGGAACTTTCATTTTCTTGGTTAAAAAATATCCTATGCTCATCTCCAAGAGGGATCTCTGTACCTTTCAAGATCAGTTAAACGGTTGAACCATAAAAAGGACAAACAGATAGACGTACACATTTTTGAATTAATAATATTGGTCCAGATATGGATTGTATATGGACCAATATTATATATTATTATAACTCAAAGAAATTTTTTTGAAGGTGTCTTTAGGTGAATATGTGTAAGGTTTATAATAAAAACCAATTTAAGTATTTACAAATAAAAATTTATCACCCTAACTTCACCAGATACACACTAATGAAAAAAAATTGTTGACTAGTGAATATAGTGTATTAAATAGATTAATACTTAGTATCTATGTGTTTAGGTTAGCTATTTTTTCAGTCTAATTACTAGTTTTGATTAAGGAATTTGAAAGTAGTTAGTCGACATATCAAACGTAACTTTATCGTGGTACGATCATAATTTGAAACCTTTGTAGCTAAGTAATAAAAATGTGTAATAGGTATAAGAAATAGGTCGGTACAATTTAAATTTTACAATATTATCCGACTCAATTTGACCGGTTTTTATAATAATTGAAAACATAAAGAGAGAGAGCCAGCGCGTACCAAATCTTAGGTACTATAACAAAATTCAATAGTCTATATAATTTATTTGTAATAATATTAAAATTGAAAATATTACAATAAAACTTAAAGCTAGCCTTATCTAATTACTATACAAATCATGCCCGCGTGGAATGGTGCCAAGAATACTGGCTGCATTTCCGCGTTGGACAGCCAGGCTGATCCGTTGCGCAAAAAATGAGCCAGCCCTTCTGTCACCCGATGAGGCTATTAAACGCGGTTATTAAATAGTCTTAAAAGCTGACTTTTTCATTTCAGTATTAGTATCATCAGCAGTACCAAAGAACGCGAAGAGGAAGCCTGCGAACGCGCCCGCGCGAGTCGCAGACGATGCTGAGCGAGATGCTGAAATCACCAACAGCTGTCCTGAAGACGGATTCTTCGCTGACGCTGAACAGTGCGACAAGTACTATGCGTGCAGGTAAACAATCTTTGTGAAGAGTACTGCGAATGGACCAAGATGCGAATAGGAAGAGCTGCGAATAGGACGAGATGCAAATGAGACGAGATGCGAATAGGACGAGATGCAAATGAGACGAGATGCGAATAGGACGAGATGCAAATGAGACGAGATGCGAATAGGATGAGATGCAAATGAGACGAGATGCGAATAGGACGAGATGCAAATGAGACGAGATGCGAATAGGACGAGATGCAAATGAGACGAAATGCGAATAGGACGAGATGCAAATGAGACGAGATGCAAATGGGACGAAATGCGAAGTAATGGGATGAGTTGCGAATGTGGAAAGAGTTGTGAATGGGACGACTTGCTAAGCCTTGCCTCTACTTCACAATGAATGAATGACGAGTACTTTACAATTAAAAAAGATGACCAATATGTTGATTACCTAACTCAGTGTCTACCACTCAATGATAGCCAGCGTGCTCATTTGACATTTATTTTTAATCCATTGAAGATTTTCTACGAAAACAATATTTCATTAATACTCAGTGAAACAGCAATGTAGAACCAACCAATGTCAAATGAGCTTGTTATCTATCATTCAGTGTGGAATACTGAGTAAGTGAATTATACCGCCTGGTGAGACTTCAGCCGTGACTTAGTTAGGTTAGGTATATTACTAAATTCAAACACAAATACACAAGACTAAATTTTCAAATTTTGGGTTTGGATTTCCCCACCAAAATCCAGATATTTGAGATGGCCAGTTTGATAAAACGCCAATTTCATAATTGTAAGGGCGTAATACTAATGACAAATCACCATTCTAATCACATGTTAAGTTGCCAATACGTCTTGACCCATTGTGTTATGGCCGTAGAATACAAAAACTATGACTCTACACTCTTGGATACTAAAATATAGTATAGGTAGGTACAGATAAAGGTTATCGAATAATAGTAAATCTTTTGAATCATAACCTTTCAACATATACCTGACTCTTCACGTATCTTAAATTCTCTTTTAAAGACCAGCAACTCAATAACTTAAAGGCAACAATTATGTATCTAAGTAAATTCATATATTAGCAAGTTAAAAGGCATATGCAAAGTATACCCTGGCTACTAGCAAGTAGTTTCAAGATGGCATTCAACATTTTACGACATCGCATCATGTGTAGAGAATATTAATAAGTAGGTTTACTTCGGAACTAACGATAAATCATGCAGAGAAAAAAATAATATTAAAAGTTTGAGTGTCAATGAAAAAAAAAATACTAAAAGTCAAAATGCAATTTTACCATATACGCATAATAATTTGGTGAAATAAAGATTTGATTTGAAGGTATACAAAGATAAAGAAAATAATAAGTTTGTAATCGGGAATTAAATGAGCGCGTTGAAGTCTTTTATATTGGAATTCTGACAGTCAATAAAATTTTAAATACTTTTTCCTTATTTAATGATGACCAAAATGAGTATTGACCACCACTCACAGTATTCAAACATCAGCATGAGTAAGGTTAACTTGCTAAAACTTCATGTTTACTGAATTATTGAAGTTTTTATGCATCTCATTTTTTTGCAATGACTGGTGGGATTTCCCAATATAAACAACATTCGTATACAAAACATATTTTATTATCTGTACGTTTTTTAGAATATAAATATGACATAAGATTTATTTACTAAAAATCTTGAACTGAACTACGAGTAGAGTAAGTAGTAAAGTATCTATTGAAACTTGAAAGGGTATTTTCCAAACAAAAATCGCGTGTTCTGTAAAGCTTTTAAGATTAGTATATCATACTGGATATCCAGTTGTAAGCAAACCGAGCCTGCAAATTTTTTATTCAAAAAGCCCCGTCTAGTGCGTAGCGCTACATAGACCTCGTCACTAAAAATAGTTTATTTTTTATTCTTTGGGGGAGATAAATTTCCTTCATTGTTGTTGGGTTTTGTACCGTTACTAGCTGTAGCGATTCTGGGGTCACAGCAATAGAATTTCACATCTCACTCTTTTCATCTCTTGCTTTTATCAACACGCGAGTTTTTAGCTACCATTTTTATTTTGTACCTATATTTTTCAGGGTTCTTGAATTAATTATAATACTCATTAATGTTAATTAAGTAGGTATCTATTTTCCTATTTTATTTAAATGATAGTCACTAACCGGCTTCAAAAAAGAAGGTTATCAATCCGGTATTTTTAGTAACAGTTAAAATTAAATTAAGTTGGTAATAATTTATTATACTATTTTTAATGTATTAATGTAAGTAGACGTTAGTTAACCTGATAGATATAAATAAAATAAAATTTATTTCAGAAATGGTGAAATAACCGAGAAGCTGTGCCCAGATGGTATGGTGTTCAATGACTACAATCCAGACGACGAGAAATGTGACTTGCCTTTCAACATTGATTGCTCCCAGCGACCTAAACTACGTAAGTATATTATTTTCATCATCAAACCATTTCCGACTCACTATAACTGATTCACCAAGTGCAGATTGACGAACGCCTTGGAAAACTTCCCTTATCTTCAAAAGAAGTGATATTTAATTGCTTAAAAGGCAAAGGCTTAAAAGAAACTGGGATCTTCGGATTTCCCAAATAGGAGTCCGAGATTTTAACCGCTAGGTTATCACCGTGTAAGTATTTGTTTTATTCGAAAAGATAAAGCTGCCCTAAATTTGAACTGGGTAGATAGATAAAGACCTGTTTATTTTTCATAATGTACACTGTCCTTACAGGGAGTCCTAATGCGACAGTGTACTCTAAGCTAACTTATACCTACTAAAAATTATTTATTAAACTACTACTTAACAGCTATCTTACGTCTTAGATAGATTTTCTAAGTCTTTTCTGAATCGACTGTAGTAGGTAATGTATCTTCGTAGGTAAATTGTATTAAAATGTGGCGACACTTTAGGTATACTTAAACACATAACAATGATGTTAAGTCATACATTAGGTACATACAAAGGTCATAACCCACGTGAATACTAATGCTAATCATACGAATATATACTTACTCGTATTTCACATGTTTGCCATTTCAACTTGTATCATCAGTATTATAATGATCGTACTGTGCTAAAGGTTAACTTTGCTCGGAACAACTTTCCAATCTCAAGGGAGCTGTGGCCTTGGTGGAGATGGAATTTATTGAATAACAGCTTTATCGTCGCATGAATTTAGTAATGTAGACAAAAGAATTTGCAAAAAATGTCTGTTCTGTTTTTTGCTTAAAGTACTTTTGTGTTTTTAATCTACGAGCCTACGAGTATTTTATAAAATTTCATGTTTATTGCACTACTTAAATTAATCATAATAACTGACTATGGATTGTCGATAACTATAATACCAAACATACGGCATTCATTTTTAGTTGTAAAATTACTAGGTAATAGAATTTTTCGTTCACCGAGTCCTTATTTGCTATGCCATTAAGGTATATTATAATAACTTTCAAAATTTCTAAGTCTAATAATATTATGTATGTACATATGTAAGTAGTTTATTGCACCACAAAACACAGGACAGTTGCCTTATGTGTTCCTTACGTTCTTGCGATTTTAATGTCATCAGAGCATTAATGAACGTCTAATATTCCTCAACTAGTACTAATAACAAACAATGTATTTCATTATTACAGAGACGCCCATCCCGTCCCTGCACTGTGTCCGTCAAAACGGCTACTTCTCTCACGAAGATCCGGCCGAATGTGGCAAGTTCTACTACTGCGTGGACGGCAAGTTCAACATGATCACGTGCCCAAGCGGCCTCGTGTACAATGATAAGAGCGGCATCTGCACCTGGGCCGATGAAGCTAAGAAGAAGGGATGCGGAGCTGCTGGTAACTTCACCTCTATTTTTTTCTATCTCTATGCGTAGAGAACTCTATTACTTTGGTCACGAAATACCAAAAAAAAAAAATTGGTTGTCTGTAAAGTCGGTTTACTGACGATAGTTGAACGTGACAACAAAGGCCGATTGTGCTTCTTTGTCGCTCGTTCCGCGCTCTCGCTTGCACTTCAAGCCTTACATGGAACGCCTCAGAGCGAGGTAACGCCGCATGAGTCATGTTTTTTCGTGCGTGCAGCCGGCTCTATCAAATTATAAGACGTTGTCACGTCAAAAATCTCGTTCCCATGTTCCCAGGTCCAATTAGTGTTAGAAGAAGATTTTTTTAGGCAGGATGTCCTTAGGGCTATACAAATATGAGAAGGTGGACAAAATTCCAAAAATAATTAATTCGTTGCATAGTGACTAAGTACCACCAAACTTCTGACAAGGAGTTCCTGAGTGCCTAGTGTATTTCAAACATTCATAGTACCAAAGCCACACACATACGCACATACAAATCGTGGAACCAACTCTCTTCGAAGGTGTTCGCAGTGAATTTTAACATGGAATTATTCAAGGGGCGTGCCAACAAATTCCTTAAATACCCTTTTCTAAAATTCCTGAAAACGCATTAGCGGTTTCATTGCAAATTTTAATGTAATCATTTGACATTAGGTGACCCGCCTGATTATTTGCTCACTATACGTATAAAAAATAATCTTCGAATTTAAAAAAAGTGCTTAAAGTGGACATGGGTTTTCTAACTGGACCTGGCATGGAACTCAACAAAGTCCACATTCTGTTAGGAGTTTAATATATCTATTGCTTGATTTAGGACAAAAGAGTTGTGCTTGTATCTTTTTGTAAAACACGTGTGTCGTGTATGTACCATAATATAACTGTAATAGCAATATTTTCAGGCATTTTCAATTTTGCTTTGCAGATGTGTTTGCATTCGACTGCCCACCTGTGAATGAGACCTTCGGTTTGACCCATCCTCGTTACGCCGACCCTGATGACTGTCAGTACTTCTACGTGTGTATAAACGGTAATACACCTCGTCGGTCTGGATGCAAGCTTGGACAGGCCTTCGACGATGTCAGCAAAAAATGCGAGTGGGCGAGGAAAGTGCCTGAATGGTGAGTAGATTTTCTACGAGTGTTCTTGATTTAGCTTCTTTAGCCATCGTCATCAACCCATTGCCGCTCTACTACTAAGGACGGGGCTCTCAGAATGAGAAGAGTTTAGGCCGTAATCCACCACATTGGTCAAGTGCGAATTGGCAGCCTTCACTCACTTGAAAACATAATGGAGAACTTTCAAGTGATAAATTTTAATACGTACGTAGCTCTCGTAAAAAATCTCCTAGAGGTATGTCCTCGGGATTAAGCCCCTGTTCCATAAGCAATATTATCTTTTTGACTAGAATAGCTTTAGGGAAAACGAGCTCCAACTTTGAATTTGTTCCAAAATTGACTTCCTCAGTCAATGTGGCTAACTTTGCTGTACACAATCTCTTGACAACTAAACTAAAATGATTGATGCTTTTCAGATGTTAAAAAATATTATGTTTTTTGCAGCGCCGATTGGTATAAGGACCAACTCTCAGATGCGGAGCTAGAGGCGCTAGAAAACCCCCCTACTCCCAAGCCGAAGCCCGCAGGCTCTCCCTCACGCCGCAAGCCCAACCGCCCCGGCAAAGGAAAACAAGTGGAGGCCGACCAATAGTGATTAGTATAGATAGCTCAATAAAGAATAAGTTTTTAAACTACATGAGGAATTTTATTTGCCTGCTACCTGCACCTGCTTTAGCCTATCTGCCGACCTCTAATTAAAAATCAATTACCTGCAAACATATTTTTGAGTTATTGCTAAAAAACGTGGACATAATGAAGCACGCGTTACTTTTAATTTTTTTTTTTTTAATTTTTTAAAAAGAGGGGTGTTATAAGTTTGGCATCGTAGCTCCTAAAGTAATGAACCAATTTTAATTTAGTTTTTTTTTTGTTTGAAAGGTGGCTTGATCGAGAGTGTTCTGAGCCAAGAAAATCGGTTCAGCCGTTTGAAAGTTATCAGCTCTTTTCTAGTTACTGTAACCTTCACTTGTCGGGGGTGTTATAAATTTTTAATTTACACTTGTAATATGTTTTGGGTGTCTGGCTGGGGGTTGCCACGATACTAAGTGTCTGACAATACATGCCGTGATTTCTAATATTATTCCGAAGAAAATATAAAAAATTAGAATTCATACTTTTTGTTACCTGTTACCAAGTCTTTGTTGCCTGTTATCTGCCGAAGCTATCATGATCCATACTTAGTTGCTGATCGTTCCATCTTGTGTTGAGGAACTTTAGGCTTTTATAAAATAACGACGGTCTCACAAACTCTTTCTATTAGACCCAGTATCCACCTAAGCGGAGAGGAGAGGAGAGGTGTACACTGTATAGTCAACCAATCAGATTTTTAAAAGTTGACGTGATAATTTTTTCACATCATCCATCATGAATCTAATTGGTCGACTGAACACATCTCCTCTCGCTTAGGTACCGGACCTTAGTCTTGATAATCAAACAATTGAATTGTTTTCAAATGAAGTAAACAATAATAAAGTCAGTTGCTATTTTTTCAGATTTTGAGCTTGGTAATAAAATACACATCTAAAAGTTTTAATCTTTTATTTTTTACATACATACTTTTCTATTTACATTTTTATTTTACTGTTCGTTATTTTTTTATTATTTACATGGTCTTTGTGAAAAATATATACAAACATAATTTGTTAAGGTATAGGTAACTCTATGGTAACTAATATCACGCAAATTCTGGTTATTTTGGTAACCTTTTGTTTTTGTAGATAAGATTTCACTTATTATAGCGATACTTAAGTAATAATAATTACTCGTTGTTTTTAATAATTTCACATTAATAAATAGGCTTCGGTGGAAAATTACTTCCAACTGGTATTTAAAAGTAGGTGTTGTGAAGTTTATTACAAAACGAAAACGAAGATTTTATTTTCCTCTTTTTAAACATACCTTTAATATTATTTTTAAATACACTGTTCTGTATACGAAAATATTAATTTTATTAGGTACGTCTGGTATGCCAGGAGTTGATAATAATCTCATAAAAAGCTTTTATAGTATCGAAAGAAGACGTAAAGTAGTTAAGATGAAATAGTGAGCTTTGTATAATCCAACAAGTTACTTTTCTGGATTAAACCCTTAGCTATTCTTATATTTAAAAAACCTAGTTAATTATATTCGTTTTCGTTTAGTAATATTATTGTTGTTTTAAATTACGCGTGCGCACAATGAGGTACTAATTCCGGGTCTTCGCAGGTGAGGTTCTGGTCATCGAAGACCTTGCCTTCTTCACAGGTGATAAGACGGGGGTTGCCCTCCACACAGGTGATTAGTCTGTAGCAGTCTCCAGGCACGGGGAAGCGAGGGAATGGCCAGAACTTAGCTGATTGAGTGTTCGCTGGTACCTTTGTTGGGCATTTGAAGCCGACCACAGCTGTAAAAAATAAACATATTTAATACTAGTCACTTCCCGTGTTTGCACGCGATGGTTAAGGTTTTTTATGCTGATGGGTGCTGTTGGAATGTCTTTAAGTATTTTCTCAGTGCTACATCACTACCAATGTTATTAAATATGCGAAAGTGTGTTTATTGGTTTATACGAGTACATATTTTAATCATGTCGCAACGGAGCAACGGATCCATGTGATTTTTGCATGGGTGTGGTTAGAGCTGGAGAGTGACATAGGCTTGCTTTTTGTCCCAGGAAATCAAAGAGATCCCAAGGGGTTAAAAAAATACTAAATCTTTGAGGGTGAAACCGCGGGCATCAGCTAGTACGTTATAACAAGGCCTTGTGCAAAATTTTATATTTCTAAACCTACGAATAACAATATTATAGTTATTCGTAGTTAATTCCAAACCCACTGGCTTAAGTTATGCTTCAGTCTTTCCGTTAGTGTTAGAATTTTATTAAATAGACTAAGATGATGCCCGTGACTTGGTCCACGTGGATTTAGGTTTTTAAAAACCCATGGTAACTCCTTGAGTTTTCGGGACAAAAAGTAATCTATATCAATTCCTGGGATGCAAGCTACCTTTCGTTAAAATGGATAGGTCGTGCTGAAAAACTAGCAGACAGACAGACAGTCATACTTTTGGATTTATAATATTAGAATGGATTTTTAGTATTGTGCTACAGAAAACTATACAGAAACCTGCTAAAGTTACCCGTGTACCTACTATAAAAACAAGTTTCTTCACGACAATTTCTTAACAACCTAATTAAAATATTTAAAAGCATTAAAATATTAGGTATCTACTTGAAATAATAGCGGATGTTAATATGTGACTTAAAAATATTTATTTAAACTAGGTCGTTTCTTCCTAATGAACAAAATGATGCAATTCTGTTAAATTACGCCTACGTACCTACTTGTCCTAATTTAGATAGTTTTAAAGCATAATTATACTTTATAAAAATAAATTGAAATTATCATAATTATTATACTCGGTTCTTATATAATTTTTTTTATTTCATAGAAAGCAATTTAAATAAATAGTCGCGACTTCGCCCGCGTGGATTTAGGTTTTTAAAGATCCAGTAGGAACTCTTTGATTTTCCGGGATAAAAAGTAGCCTATATCCGTCCTCGGGATATAAGCTAACCCTGTACCAAATTTTGTCAGAATCTGTTAAACTGTTGGACCGTGAAAAGGTAGCAGACAGACAGACACACTTTCGCTTTTTTAATATTAGTATGGATAATTGTTTTGCATAGTAATATATTTAATCTTGATATCAATTAATTTTCATTTTTTTGTTATCTAGTATAAGTAAATTAGCACTCTAAAATGTACAATAAAGAGCAGTACCATAGTTTTGTATGCTATGATAGTAACTATTAATTTTATAAGGATTCTTAGTATTCATTCATCATTTGCAATTTAATATAGATACGTAAATACCGCGACATTGATCGCGTGAAATTTCACTATTTCCGTGAAACTAATAGCCATTTTCCTAACATAAAGTAAACAATGTCCCGCCCCCAGAATGCAAACCATTTTATTATGAAAAGTTAAGAAACAGAAATGATTAAATTAGTGAGTAAGTAGTATAGATTTTACTGTACGGGCTCGTATTCTAGAAACGACGATATATCCAGTAAACGACATTAGTTCAACGAAGAGTAGAGGCATAGAATACTTAATTGTACCTTACAGGTACAGAAGGTTCTCTCTGCAAAGACGTTTATATAAATAGCGACTTGTTATGACGTAATAAAATGCAATTTTAGAGTTTACCAAACACTTATCTTTCCATTGCGTAAACTCTTAGCTCTTATTTATCTCTGTCTTTAAAGAGCCCGAATCCCATATACCTATATATTTCACGTCTCCAAGCGAGCCAAGCCAAGTAGACGGTACCAGAGAACAACCACGTTCTCTGGTAGGTACCGTCTACTTGGCTTGGCTACCAAGATAGCCCATGTGATGGGCATTCCAAGTGAGGGCTGCGATGGACATCCCCTTACATTAACGAACTAGAAAAGGCAGCTGTCAAAGAGGAATGGAGTTGCATAGTCAAGTGTGCCTCAATACTCATTTTGCCAAGAGCGTTTACGACAGAGCAGTATAGATTCCGATGTTCACCATACCAGTAGAACCTTTATATAATTTTTAATAGCTAACCTTCAGGGTTACAGAAAGGCTGGAGTAGATCGGGCCAGTTGCATCCGTGGATGCGTTCGTCGTACACGAGACCGGGTGTGCAGGGCTCCTGGTGGGGTACTCCGTAGGCGCACTTGATGTAGCTGGTGGAGCATTCTGCGCTGTCTGGGTAAATGCCGAACTGGTACTCGCAACCGGGAGTAGAGTATGGGGTCACTGAAAATGTCAAGTGATGTATTTTAATACAAATAAATTGATGTTTTCTGTTAAACTATACGTGCTAAGGGATTTGATTTATATTACAAAGGTTAGGGCCGGTTTAACCAATGTAAAATAAGTCTTATCCGAAAGCAAATTTGATATTTGGCAGGTTTTCAATACAAAACCTGTCATTACGCCCAATTTATTCCTCGGTTAAACATCGCTCAACGTTGGTGGAATCGGCATTTACCTACCTATAACCTAGGTAGGTTGTGACGCCGTGATTTTTGTCTTTGGTCGATGGTTGTCTATTAAGAACAAGTCTCGTGAATTGATGTTGACATTATATTCTACTACAATCTAGGTATAATATTGCAGACTGATTGCTGGTCCTAACTACTTATACTCATATATTTAACCTCTTAAAGAAAATCTCTCTATTACAAGTAAAACTATAGGAATCTATATTAACCAGCCGCTTTAGAGTCTTTAAAAGTTTGAGGTAGGTAAGTATTTTTTGTCTGTACTTACAATCAGCCTTCCTCTCTCCGCACTCTACAGCCCAGTGGTAGTTGCAGTGGTTGTGCACAGCGCCTTTGCCGTCAAATAGTAAGCCATTCTCGCAAGTCTCTACAGTCAAAGTTCCGTTCGTGCAGAGGAAGAACTGGTCGCAGAGCTCAGGATGCGCGTATGCCTGTAGAAAGCAAAAAAAAACCTTTAGCTCTTTCAGGTTATTTAAAATATGGAATCCTACCAACAAAACATCTGTTTTGTCACTCGTGTGTCCTAGGGACGGGTGTTGCCAATTTCTTTTTCTGGTATATAGTAATAAAATTTTGTTATTAACTATAGATAAACATTTATTCATAAAAGTACGAGAACCAGCACGTTAACTATACATTTTTAATAATTCTGACCTAAAATTATTTTGTACCTACTATAGATGATTCCCGTGATTTTGAATTGATTTAGGTTTTGTTAAAGCCCAAAAGTACTAAGCCTATGTCCATCCTCGTAATGCAAGCTATCTCTGTACTAAACATTACACACACAGACAGACAGATTGACAGACACACTTTCGCATGTATAATATTTTAAGAGTTAGTTACGTACCTGAACTCCATATTGCTCGGGACACGCTGGTGCATTTTGAAGAAGAATCCCCGCATGCGCTGAAAAGAGAATTAAAATGAGACGTTATTCAATTGAACAAACCTTGATGTTATTCTATTCCCACACTCTCAGTCTGATGGTAACCCAACAAAACTGGAGAAAAATCGATTACGTAGTTGTACGGACGGGATTACGGGCTGCTAGCGAGATTTTTTTGTTAGAAAAATCCAATTACTTTATTTTGTCCGATCAGGGACTCAAACCTCATTCTGTTTCCGAATAAGCTGACCATTAGACCAACAAAGCAGTTGAGTTTTTTTTAAATTCAGATACAAATTAGCCCTTGACTGCCATCTCACCTGGTGGTAAGTGATGATGCAGTCTAAGTTGGAAGCGGGCTAACCTGGTAGGGGTATGGCAGTTTTTATTAAACCCATAGGTACCTCTTTGGTTTCTACACGGCATCGTACCAGAAAGCTGATTCGCTTGGCGGCACGGATTTGCCGGTAGGGTGGTAACTAGCCACGGCCGAAGCCTCCCACCAGACCAGACCAGAGAAATTTTAAAATTCCAAACCCCTGCCGGGAATCGAACACGGGACCGCCTACTAAATAAGAACCACAGCGCTTACCACTGTGCCAGGAAGCTCGTCAAAATACGGTGTAGTAATTACAAGAGTTACGAGGGGACAGACCAACATTCACAAACAAAGCAGGTTTTCATTGTACCCAATGAACACGTGTGTGCGAAGCGTGACGGTTAGGCAACTATGATGTGAGGTCGATCGCGGCGATTAGTTGTTTCATTAGTCAATTATTTTGCTTGATTTCTTTTTTTACGTGAGGTCGGGGTATTAAGGAACGTAATTGTCTAACAATTTTATAATAGACTTACTAGATGATGCCTGTAACTTCGTCCGTGTGGATTTTTAAAAATCTTGTGTGAACTCTTTGATAAAAGGATAAAAAGTAGCCAATGTCCAGCCACGAGTGTTATCTATGCTATCTCTGAACCAAAATTTCATCAAAATCGGTTAAACTATTGGGCAGTGAAAAGTTAGTAGATAGACAGACAGACAGACAGACGGACAGATAGATACACTCTCGCAGTATGGATTAGAGAATGTTGCCGGAACCAGATATGCAATAGGAAACTCACAAAGCATACCTTAATTTAAGCACGGCTTCATCCATAGTACATTAAACTCATCTAATTATTTAAATATAATCATAAATTAGAGTCAAAGATACGAGTGATATAAACAAACGTAATGTACGTACAATGAAGTTAATAAGTGATTGGCAAAAACAATGCTATTAAAAAGTTGTAACTATAAAAGTGTGAGAGACAATCTATATTATAGAGGTCATCAGAACATCTAAGTATATAAATCAAAATAATCTAGGATATACCTACATTATGATTGGCAACTAACGGTGTTAAAAATAACAATGTTATTAATTGAATAATTTCCCAAAATATTATGAATTCAGTTTTATCATCACAGTTGCGGTACTCAAATTGGTGGAAAAAACGGAATTTGTGCTTTTCGTCGATATACCTAACACACCCAAAGGCAGATTTGGATCCTGTCTTTCGCGTCCACTGTGCACTGTCCACACATCAAATCAAACCAAAAATCAAAAATATCTGGACCTTTAACAGTGGGATTGATTAATTTTAATGAATTTTTGAAAAACAATAAAAAAATTGTTTTATGAATAGACCTTCTTTTATCACTTTTCTGTTTGGCAGTACTCAGTTCGTGTTCATTCTCTTGAACGTAAGACCATCGTCACGATATCGTGTGTACCTATCAGCTGGCGCATCGTTCACTTTTACTTTTCTTCTTATTCTGACAGATACTGTTTAAGCTATTATGTAACGAATTGTATTTTGAACGAATAACTAAAAGGCCGTTAGATAATTTTAGCTTCTTCGATTTCTGGATTTTTCCACTTTATTTACACTAACAGTTTAATCCCTTTATGTATTGGTCATTAGATAGATTTATTCAGGATTTCCTTTGGATAATAAACAGATTTTTTTCTTGAAGTTGGTCTATCTTATAAATGGTTAAGAGTCATGACTAAGATGCATTTAGAACCAGTCAAGGTCTTACTTAGTAAGGTAGACTTTACGATTTTACGGAAAGTACGATAAGCTGTTAGCTAAAGTAAAAATTTCGTAAGGATGTATGTTAGTTGTAGTTTGGTTTTTTGGTTAATGCAACAAAATAATTGCAGATAGGTAGAGCTTGTTGTCTCCGTTAAGCGGGATAGAGAATGGGGACAAAGGGACAAGTTTTTAATAATTTTATTCGAATCCCGTTGTCCCCGTTAGTGGGGGTACGGCTAGAGGGGACAACGGGACTACACGCATAGTATGTGTGTACTTCATTTTTAGTATTCATGATTTACTGCAAATTGTAAGTAGGAAGAGAAGTAGAACAAGGTTATAAGGTCTACCTTGGTATCTAATAAAAGTAGAATTTGAGAGCGAAAGACGTAGACCTAGTAGGTACTTAGTAGATATTATGTCGTATATGAAAGTTACCATGTGGTTAACAATAAATTATTTCCGTGACCTTGCTACACAATAAATGATTTGTAATGCCTCGAACAGTCAGTCAACGACTTGAAACCATAAAATGGCGCAACATTTACTTTATAACTTTAAATTATTATGATAACGTAATATTTTATGTTTCCATATAATATTACTGATTTAATTCGATTAATTACATTCCTACATTATACACATTTCTTGCAATATTACTCAATACATTTTAATTTATTTAAGTAAATTAATTTGATATTTCAAATAAGTAAACATTTGATGCTTTTCATTTATAAGGTATTATTTAAATTTAAAGAGCTTATTTAAAAAAAACAATAGTGTATAATATTATGTGTGTTTTAGCTGTGTGACTGTATGTTTATTGTTCATACTATTCTATATTTTTTGTGATGTGAACTAACCATTGAACTAAACTAGTATGTACCTTTTAAAGGACTATTCCAAGCAATTATCGTGTTCTATGAAGCTGTCAAAATAAGTATGACAGGGCATCAAGTTTCAAGCATGAGTTTCAGCCCTGTACAATGGATGTAAGAAGTATTGATCCAGTATTATTCGGAATGAGCCGTCTGAGTAGGTTTTTGAAATATATTACGTTAAAAGCCTCTAATAAAAAAACTTGTGTGTGTTTAAAGCTATATTATACTAAAATTACTATGCAATACATAGTAGCATTGATGAATTTGCCGATTATTATTTGCAGAAATATGACATAATATCTGCACACGAAATATTAAAAAAGTTAAATAATACAACCCAAATTAATATAAAGTAGCCACAAAAGCGTGTTCTTATCGCCCCATACATGTAGAGCGAGCGAAAGTAGTACCAAGAGTGGTCAGCCTTGGTAGGCAACTGTCCGGTTGATAGTGTTGTCAGATTACATGTTAGATACTTTTGTATCAGTTTACTTTTTATGTAATTTTGACCACAACCACGTGGTACTAAAAGCTTTTGCATTGTCATCATATCCTACAAATATTATAAACCTATTATAAACGTGAAAATTTGTATGTATGGATGGATGTATGGATGTTTGTTACTTTTTCACGCAAAAGCTACTGACAGATTTGGCTGACATTTGGAATGGAGATAGATTATACCTTGGATTAACACAGGCTATATTTATCCCGGAACATCAATGAATTCCAGGATAAAATTTAAATAATCTATATCCACGGGAACGAAGTCGCGGGCAGCAGCTAGTATCTACTGATATAATATATTATATAGCATGGACTTTGGCTTTGTAGTTTTTTTTAAATTCAGATACAAGTTTGCCCTTGACTGCAATCTCACCTGGTGGTAAGTAATGATGTAGTCTAAAATGGAAGCGGGCAAACCTGGAAGGGGTATGGCAGTTTTCAGTTTAGCAACTAGACTAGTTTAGGGATTCCAAATATCGATTCTTTTTCTTTTCCTGACCTTATTCCACGCTACGTGGGGTCAGCACAACATAATTTCTTGCACTCACTTCTGTGATCCGTCAACGCATTATCCACTCATTTTACCTTTTCTTTGGTCTTCCTCTCCTCTTTTTTTCCACATGTATATTTTATTGACTAGGTAAATAAATACATTTTCCTTTCTTTCTATTACTGTTTTAATAAGACTTCAAAAATATTATTCAATCTAAAACTTAATAAGTAATTAGGTAACTTTACCACCCTTGTGAAACATTGCATCGTATTACATAATATATTATATAGTCGAAAGATTTTTCTTCATCCTGAATTTTGTGGAAAAAGCGTAAGTTTTCAGCTGAGAAAGATAATAAAATAATAATAAATTGGAGTGAATATTCGTTTATCAATACAATAAATATCTATTAATACAACGTACGTTATAGCGAAATAACCACCAAATTTTATTTCGAAACAAAGCACCAGTTTAACAAGTATGAATGAACTTATTATTTTGAAAGGACTATTTCTCAACCGTTTAATGAAACTGCTGTAATCCAGTTGTAGGATTTCGACACTGGTTTAACATTCACGTTTCCGCCTTAAATTCACCGAAAACTATTTAGGTGGTAGAATAAGATCATTTAGGAATAATTGCTATACCTACCTAGTAAGGAAAAATAGGGTAGCTTTATGTATGTTACTTAAATATCCATATTAATTGATGCGATATTTTAAAAATTAAGTTGGTAAAGTGTGAAATTTTTTACTTTCTTTCAATGTAAATATCATTGAAAATGAATATAGCTCTTTTATAAAAATAAAAGAAAGTGTTTAATTCATTGTCATTGCAAGTAAATATGGTATAGTTAAAATAGAATAGAATTTTTGATTCCAAATAAGATATTTTAAGTAACTAAGCAATACTTTATAAGTACCTAATATTATTTATATATGTACAGTATTAATTACACACTAAATGAAAGTGTGTCAATCGCAGATTATTTTTTTACATTTCAAGGTGTTTATTAAAAATGTTCATATAGTAGAGTCATATGTTTCGAGTATGTTTAACTTACTAATATGTATTTATCATTATTAACATACTTTCAATTTTTGAATAGAAAAATAAACGAATTTAGAATAACAACAAGTGTACATTAAAAATTTATAACACCCCGATAAGTGAAGGTTACAGTAACTACAAAAGAGCTGATAACTTTTAAACGGCTGAACCGATTTTCTTGAATTATAGCTTTCTTGAATTGTAGCTTCAAGAAAATTGGTTCACACTTCAAGTGTTCTTACACTCTCGATCAAGCCACCTTTCAAGCAAAAAAAATTATCAAAATCGGTTCATTCGTTTAGGAGCTACAATGCCACAGACAGATACACAGATACACACGTCAAACTTATAACACCCCTCTTTTTGGGTCAGGGGTTAATAACACGAATCGAAATTTAAGAACTTTCTCTAACACTAATAGGTAATTATTTGAACTTGGTCACAGAATGACGCACGTTTGACACAGTCATAAGGCTTTTATGTCGAACAAAGGTATTCGATAAGAAGATTGCACAAGCGCGGAAGACGTAGAGAAACCTGTTCGCATCTCGTAAACTTATGTAATGATGCGGGGCATCGGTGATGCGTCGGAAATGTCCATTATCCTAGATTATACTATACATATACCATTGAGGCCACTAAAAGGTGTGTGGGAATTTATATTCATAGTCCGCAATCTTTTAAAGTTTTATAGTTTAATGTATATCTCAAAATTTACAAATATCGTTAGACTCGGAACCACCCACTTAATTTGTGCTATCCTTAAATTTAATTTTAATAAATGTGAATCCTTACCAGTATTGAGTGAGTTCTCTGATTTTATTTAGAGAAAACAACCTTAGCTAATATCTGGTAGAGTAAACAGCACTGTTAAGATCGTAAAAAGTAACCTCCATTAGTGATTTGATTACTTTATTATGTATATTTACACCTATTATATGCATTTACTTATTATGTTTATATTGTAATAAACACCTATTATATTCTTCTAAAGATGATCATCTTTTATGGATTTACCTAATTGACCAGTCTGATAAAACTGTTAACATAAAAATATTAAAATTAACATTTATAACTTGTTTATCACTGCAGTTCAAATCGCGTTTGATATAAATACTTTGTTTTATATACACTTGTATTACAATAATTACATAAGATGGTAAACACAATGCAAATGAGAAGGTAAATCACGTAATTTGTAATGATTCAGCTCTGCACAATGGGAAGTAAACATCATTTGCTATTCTAGGCGAATCGTACGGAGAAAGCTTTGTTTATATTCTCAAAAAGAAAGATGCTACAACAATGAAAATGTTACGAACGTTATGCGCTTGAGGAAATTGCAAAGTGATTTTGAATAAACTTTGCTCATTTTACAAAAGATACTTCTAGTTAAGAATATAAAATTTTAGTATATTAAATACCATATACTATATTCAAACAACAAATACTGAAAACAAAGATTTATAAAATGGTTTGTAAGCTGTGACCAAAGCAAATGAACATTTTTTGGGTTTTCCTTTCACGGTTTATTGCGATGTTCTAGCTCAGAAAAGAAACACATTTCATAATGACTAACGAACATATAAGACGTATAACTCAAACCTTGAAATCAAAAAAAAAAACCATGTAAATTTGCCCTGTAAATTAAACTTCTTCTAAAATGTAATTTTGAGAAATCCTCATTGGATCCTCAAATGGATGTTTAAAAATCTAAATCCACACAGATAAAGTCCGGGACAGAGCCAGCTAAATAAAAGTCATGTAAAACTATTTTAATTAACGGATAATTTTGAGATTATTTTGTAAGCAAATATTACAGGCTAATTAATTAATATCTAATTAAGGAATCTGAAAAAATC
Source organism: Maniola jurtina (assembly GCF_905333055.1). Classification (NCBI taxonomy): domain Eukaryota; kingdom Metazoa; phylum Arthropoda; class Insecta; order Lepidoptera; family Nymphalidae; genus Maniola; species Maniola jurtina. The sequence continues at coordinate 13,731,644 of NC_060032.1, forward strand.
GCGCGCGTTGAACTCTTTTGTATGGACAATACACAATGGTTGAATATTCCACGCTACACGTCGCCTTGAACATTGTAATGCAAATGATTTATAAGCTACTAGCTTATGCTCACGACTTCTTCCGTGTGGACTAGACAAATTTCGAACCCCTATTTTACCCCTTTAGGGGTAGAATTTTAAAATTCTTTCTTAGCGAATGTTTACGCGAAAACAGCAATTTATATTTGCATGCTAAACTTTAGCCATCCAACTATAGATCAGTCAGTAAGTCACTTTTTCTTTTATATATTTTAGATTAAGAATATGAAGATATTTATTTACAAAACAACGTTTCTGTGTTTATATGGTAAGAACACTTCATTTTCCTTCATTTATAACTCAAATTGTTGATTGTTATTTTTGTTGTACGTATTTAGTATGGTATAAGTAAAAATCAATAATAATCCTTTATAAATGACGGTAAAGGAAATGGTCAATATAATAAAAGATATCCACGTAATTATATTAGCAATACAATAAGTAATAAAGTAGGTTTAAAGGAAACCTTACTTACCATTAAACATAATTAACTTTTGTGAAAGTTTTGATATTTAACTAAATTGCATTATGACCCACATACAGAATTAATTAAAAGTTAAGGTCAAAGTAATGATCGATGACAAGTTAAAAACCTCACTATCCTAAATTCTGCCATATTATATTGATCGTATGCTGGTCAATTTGCCTAAAACCCTCTAGCTAAATAATTTGCCTATAAAATTTTCCGAATTTTGGTCACTAGGCCTGTATTGACCTATAGGGTCATAATTATTATTTATGGGTTATAGTAAAACGTATTGGAACAGTTAGAAAGTACTTCCTACTTTTAGTTACTGTACATCTTGTTCTCTCTTAACCCCTTGGCCTCGTGGTGGGAAAATTATAGCCAGGAACCACAACCAATACAAAAAACCAAACAACCTTTGACAGCTGTATAAAATATACTTTGAGATTTTTGGAGGTAAATTTTGATTAATCGTTTAAGGTGATAAATGTTAAAAATTTACCTAATATTTTTACAGTTATGTCATTTTATTTTATACTTAGTTTATAATTTATAACTTGTTCCAAATATGCTTTTTAACCGGTCAAGCACTTGGACAGGTTAGGGCCTTGAGTGTGAACAATTCCGGCCCCCTTTCCAATCGGTTGGGCAATACGAAGGAAATTATTACTTAGCTGCACTTACAATGATTTATACAATCCAAATACGACAAAATTATGATCGATTACTATTGTGTCGACCTTCGAAATATTTTCAAAATATTACGATCACGTTAGAACAGGTTTTTTGAATCTATAGGAAGACCTTGTCTTTCGATGTTCAAAGTAGGTATTCTAACGTATCTAACGTATCTAGTATGAAACCCTAATGCGCCAAATTTCATCAAGAGCGCTTAAGGGAAAATGTCCTTTATAGACCATATAGGACATTTTCCCGGTCTATATAGACCAGCATGTGGTAGATGGATAGATTGATATACTTTCGCGTACATAGTATAGATAGGTTACAATATAGTTACAATTAGGATCAAAATTTTACTTAGCAGAATGAGATCACAACTAATGGGTTCAAAACAGCAACGAGCTAATATAAAGACTAAAGAGTGTTTAGTTTTGGTTTTAAAATTATATTTTGTTATTTAACAATAAAATACAACCCCTGAAATTAAGTTTTGTAAGAATTTTGTTTTAACCAAGCCCTTATACTCGTAAACATTGTTTCATTAAAGTAAGTAATTGTCCTAGAAATCGAAGGAAGTAATTAATGTCAAGTACTTTATAAGTAATTTGTTTTCAGTTGGTAGATAATAAGAATATAAGTAATAGAAGGGAAACAGAAAATTACAAAAAAGGTTAAGAAGATCATTAAAGTTATATTACGTTTGCTAATCGTATTTGATGAATGCAATCAAGTAACATGATTGTTGAAGGTAGGCCCTTGACTGCAATTTTTTGGTGGTGAGTAACACGGTAAAAAAAATGAAAGCAGAATAACCTGGAAGAAGTATGACAATAATTGGTTTTTAGGTGTTCTTAAAACATTGCACCAAAAACCAAGACTATTTAAGTAATAAGTATAACAAACAGGATTTTTAAGACCAGATCTAAAATTCATAATGTATGTAACTGAATCTTTGTTAAAATCTTTTTACGGGTGTGGCTTTAAATAAGTAAGGAGGTATCGCAATCTAAGTCAACCATTTGTTGCGCCCGCGCACCAATCGGTTATTAAATATGCCAGACCCTTTCCAATCTTGGGCAACCAACGCCGAAGGATATAATTTCAGTGTTTGTAAAAACCTTATGTTCGCGTTTTAACCACTTCAGTATTTCAATGTCTAGTTTTTCTTAAAACTGCACAGACGGATTTGAAATTGGGATAATCTTAGATAGGTTGATATAAGAATATTATTCTGGAACAAAAGATAGGAAATAGTTTGATCCAAAAACCATTAGGTATACCGAGTTAACAAAACAATTAAGAAATCGATAAAAAAGTTTGCTTTTATTTCTTAATTTTTAAGGTAGTATTACGTGACACTCCAGTGTCACGTTTTTCATTTTCCAAAATGAAAAACTGCCTCGTTCTTGTCCTCATTTATAATATTTTAGTCTTGGTAACACTAATACTTAATGATTTTTTTCTGAACTACCTAGAGGAAAGTTATCATATAGTCATATACACACTAATAAAATCGCATAGTAAAAATCAGTTTAATGACTATTTTAGAAACAAGTAGGTATGCGTTCTTTTGTATATAAAATGACCTTTAATAATATGCTACTCTCCAGTTTTTATCTTTAATCTAGTAATACGGGTTTAAATGTTATATAAAACCGATTAAATACTAGTTATATGTAATATATATTATATTGATGTTGCGCGACAAAAAGAATTAAACAGTTTTTAGCCTCGAAGTAAATCAATTGGTGATCTAATCTTCATCAAAAATGTACGCTAAAGGTCAAAAGAATTATTAATTAAAGTTATTCATTTATAAATAGGTACATATATAAATACGTTGTGTGCCTTAATGTTCTAAAAGTCAAGTGTAGAGCTAAAATAGTAAGTAGAAAAAAATATAAAAAGTGTACTAGTCTTGCTACTCTCAAAAAATAACTTTAAAACTAAACTTAAAAATATTTTTAGACAGGTTAGACTATTTCCTGACTATGCTAGGCTATTTCAAGTGTTTATGGTCCTAAAACTAAGTTACTATGTATTTACTGAGAAATTATGATAAAGAACAAGAGAATAGAGCCAGTAAAAATAACTCACGCTACACAATCTAAGACGTAATTAAGATTGAATTACGAGCAAAATTTTTCAATGATATTATGTGGAGTGTCAATTTTTTGTTATTATCAGTTTATGTCGTCATTAATCATTCTGACATCAGGGTCACTAATAACTTGAATGTAGTTTTCGCACAGGATGAATAGGTTTCTGAATTAAACAGAGCAACTGCGTGACCTTTACTAATTAAAAAAAACTTTTTAGACAACTTTTTTATACTTTTAACCGTGACAACTCGATTAGGGTTAAGGTTAGGGTAGGTTGTTAATGAACAGTAGGTTTGAATTCTTACCATAAGCAATGCAGAGGGTTAAAATCGTCAATGCACTATAGGTCATGTTGTCTGTACGTAACGACGTCCGCGCGTGTTACTTAGCCCGGCAGCACTGGCGCATGCGCAGACAGCGGCCGCAGCTACCACCATCGGCGCGGTATGTGTAGTGCTGGTCGGTATTTTCTTTTCAATATGTGCAGCAAAAAATTCGTAATCCTTTATCATTTAAAAAACTATGCCTAGAAATTATCTGATTTGAATAATAATCTATTTTTATGCAGATGGAAATATCTTACCTAAAACCACTGAGTTTTAAAACTTTGGAATATGCATGTACTTACTTAAGTTTTATTATAAAGCAGACTCACATAACACAAAAACAGACAATTATAATACAAAAAGTGAGCATTACTCTCATTCAACCCATCAATTTGTCTGCTTCTTGATCATTTATCCATTAAAACTAGTAAAAAATGACTTATAAAATTGTATACTTAAGTAGGTTCATCTATCGCTGTTTGTATCCACAATATGTACATATTGTTTGAGTGAAGAAAATCATGGGTTAATTGTTTTATCGCTAAGTTTTAACGATACCTACATTTTCACTGTTTCTGAAACAACTAAACGTAGTTATGAAAAGCGGACTCTTACTATGAATACAGCACCGGAGTTTGAATTAACTATTACGAAAACGGGCATATGCCTCGCGGCGTGCTTTGTGTGACAATATCTTACTGATTCTGTCTCACTAGAATGGACATGACAGGAATAATTAGTAAGAGTACCTATTAGCAGAGTAAACTAGAGTGAGGGAACTCTCCGTTTGATACTGAATTGACGATATTTAATATTCGGCTATGGTGACATGAAATCGTAGAAAAATAGGACTATAATAGGGCTACCTGCGTCAAATGTACTAACATTTGATAAACATTTGACGCCTATATCAGTGACGTCGGCGACGCCTCGACGTTTCGCCAGAAGTTCCCTAACTGTCCTGATATGTGGTATTAGTTAATTAAGTGACTTCCATGGCGCAGTAAGTAGTAAGTGAAATTTAAAAAGTGGGAGGTTCAGGATTCGATTACCAGCAGAGGTATTTGGGATTGGGATTTCTAATTTCGAATTCGAAATTGAAAGTCCAAAAAAAAAAAAATGTTAACGCAACCTTACATCCACCCGAGTACAATACAAAAATCCTATAACAGTATCTGACATTGTTAATGCTCGTGATTTCAACATGCTCTAGATTTAGGTTTTTAAATTCCGTAAGAACTTTTTGACTTTCTGGGGTAAAACATAACCAACGTTACGCTCCAGATCTTTAACTGATTTGTGAAAAAAATCTGTTGCGGCGTAATTGAAGAACAAACAAACAAACACGCTTTCGCATTTTAAAATGTGGATGTTCGCGGCAATTTTTAACTGACTCGTTTGTGCTCATGTAAAAGTCGTGGGAGCCTCACCTGTTATAGCCCTAGCGAGTACCTACAGACCGGTTTACGCCAGTAGATCGATTTCGAAAAATCTCCATATTATTATTTTGATTTGCCACAACCGCAATTGTTGTGATTGGCTGAATTTATAGTATTCTTGTTGCAACAATGCATTGTAGCCAATAGTGAGCGAGCTTGAGGTGATAGAGCCCCCGAACAATATGGTGCAACATCGAGGCATGCCACAAAGCTACTTGCTACATCCTGCAAAAATTTTAAATGTAGCAAATATTATTGGCAAAATGTCGCAGTGTACAATTTCAACTCGACACAATGATGTAGTCTTGGATGAATAGATAGCTGCATGCTGCTTAAAGCTGCAAAATTAATATTTCCATTTGTAGACATAATATTATTGCTTCGGTATAAATCATCCTTAGACAACAAACAGACTAGAAGGTACACAAAACCACGACAAAATGATCCACAATATTTTGTTGTCACAAGTGTAAATTAAAAATTTATAACACCCCCGACAAATGAATGTTACAGTAACTAAAACAGAGCTGATAACTTTCAAACGGAAGAACCGATTTTCTTGGATTATAGCTAAGAACACTCTCGATCAAGCCACTTTTCAAACAAACAAAACTAAATTAAAATCGGTTCTTTAGTTTAGGAACTACGATACCACAGACAGATACACAGATACACACGTCAAACTTATAACACCCCTTTTTTTGGGTCGGGGGTAAAAAGTAAATTACCAGATTTTTGTCCGCTAGACATGTCTCCTATTTCAACCATTTCTATGCGTTGTGTAACATGTATTGGTTTGACTATTATCTAGTAAGTAGTACAAATACATAATATACTGGTCTTTGTATTTAAGTAGGTCTCAAACAATACTCGAATTTGTAGCTCGTTTTGGTTGGTCAAGTAGTCTATATTTCTCGGAATCTAAATATTATAATAATAGTAGGTAATACTTATCCAACTAGTGCCAGGATATAATTGGCACCATGCCATACTGGCACTTTATTTGGCAGCCGGGGATTTGATCCCGGACACGCATATTTCGGAACTATGTACGTTCCAGGGGTCACTATCACTTGCTTTAACGTTGAAAGGAAACATCGTAAGGAAACCTGCATGCCTGAGAGTTCTCCATAATGTTCTCAAAGGTTCGTGAAGTCTGCCAATTTGCACTTGACCAGCGTGACGGACTATGGCCTAAACCCTTGCTATTCTGAGGGAAGACCTGTGCACTGTAGTGGGCCGGTGATGGGTTGATCATGATGATGTTGACTAATTTTTAACCCCCACCCAAATACAGGGGTGTTATAAGTTTGACGTGTGTATCTGTGTATCTGTCTGTGGCATCGTAGCTCCTAAACTTTTAGTTTTTTTTGTTTGAAAGGTGGCTTGATCGAGAGTGTTCTTAGCTATAATCCAAGAAAATCGGTTCAGCCGTTTGAAAGTTATCAGCTCTTTCTAGTTACTGTAACCTTCACTTGTCGGGGGTGTTATAAATTTTTAATTTACACTTGTTATAAGTAAGTAAATATTCTGCTGTTTTTTTTTTTTTTTTTTTTTTTTTTTTTTTTTTAATTTATTTAATCAAAAAAAATTCACAAGAAACTATAATATTATCGCTCGCCAAACTGGTGTGCCAGTTTGTTGGCGAGGTGGCGCTCTTATTTTAACTTATATAACTAACTTACACATTACATTACACCTTAATCTATACTTATAATAAACTATACTACGACTAAATATTTATTTAAACCTACCTACTCCGTTAGGGAGTCCCTAAGTAGGTGTTCCTTTAACCTCTTCTTAAGGACTCCCTCACTGAGCCCATCGCTGTCCTCCTCAGCCCAGCCGATTACATTATATAATTTGGGTACTATATATGCGTTTATTCTTTTGCCATAGTAGTTATAGGTTTTTGGCATTGAGAATCTCACCTTCCTATTTATTCTAGGATTATCCCCCATTTTAACCTTTTTTTTATAAATAGTTGAGAAAAAATTATTTTTTACTATTAAATATTCTACTTTTTTGTTGATAGGTAAAATTTGTAAGTCTTTAAAAATACTGTCATATTGTCCTTTGTATTTTTTTTTCTCTTTTTTTCCTAAAATATGTTTTAAAAGTCTAATTTGTATTTTTTTAATTTCTGTGAGATAGGTACTAAATGTTCTGCCATAAATACTCAAGCCATAACTAATTACTGAGTCTGCTAACGCATAGTATACTACTAGTTTTGTATGTTTACTTAAAACTCGGTCTAGGTGATAAAATTTTCCCAATATTGACCTTAGCTTGTTGCACACAGCTCCTATGTGAGATTTCCAATTAAAATTTTGATCTATGATCAAACCTAGGTACTTATAATTATCTACATATTGTAGCTGTGGACATACACACGAGTCTTTAGCACCATGCAAGCAGTCATAGCTGTGGCCAACTATACCTATATCTTTATACTGAACCATTTTAGCCCGTCTGTTGTATGGCGAGTATATATGCATGCATTTCGTCTTTTCCATATTAATAATTATACCATTATCATGCGCCCATTTAATCACATTTTCAAAGTCTGACTGGATATGATCGCGCGCCTCCCTCACGTCCTTTGACGCGTACAGCAGACACATGTCGTCAGCATACATATATACTCGACATTTTTTAATCACATTGACTACACTATTAACGAGCATCAGGTAACCCACTGGCCCGTATATTGAGCCAGTCGGTACTCCCAGGGTTACGTGCCACTCGTCGCCCTGAGTCCCATCAATATCGGTGCGTATGGTTCTTTCCGACAAATAATTGCGGAACCACTCATTGGTGGGACCTGCAATGCCACACTCCTGCATGGCCAAGAGTAGCACTTCTTTTTCCAGCGTATCGAAAGCCTTCTTATAATCAATAAAAAGAGCTAAAATTTGCCTACCACTATTTAAATTGGCATTTACTTCGTCTGCAAACTGAGTGAGGGCTGTAACTGTACTCCTGCCTCTCCTGAAACCGTGTTGTGCGTCTGTCAATATGTTATATTTTTCTAAGAACCTTGATATCTGGCCCACAATTACTTTCTCAACTATTTTATTAATTATAGATAGTATGGCTATCGGTCTATAGTTTGTGTATTCAAGATGGCTACCACCTTTATAAATAGGTCGTATGATTGCTTTTTTTAACTCTTGAGGATATAAGCCATTTTGAACACACAAATTCACAAAATAAGCCAATATTGGGCTCAACCGGTCTGACATAGCCTTTACATCTTGTACCCTAATTTTATCAAAGCCTGGAGATTTTTCACTACTTAACTTCCTAATTATTTTTTTTATATCTTTATCATTAACTTTTATATATCTAAACGAGACCTCACTGTTTTTGACATATGTGTTTCACTTTCAAGCTTGTATCTCAGGAATATATACTGAACTACTAAGTAGATTACTTTTATTCTCGAAAAAGCAAAGACTTCCCAAGAGAATTTTTGGACGAAGTTGTGGGTATCATTTATTTGGTACAGGAGGTAGTTAAGGCGGACATAGGCTATTTTTTATGACGGAAAATCAAAGAGTTCGCACAAAAAATTTTTAAACCTTGTCTACGCGAACGAAGCCGCGATCATCATCTAGTTCGTATATAAGTGGTTATTATATTTTGCACATTTACCAGCAGTTGCTTCGAGTGACTTTGTTTCTATTGAATGTTTTCGCCTTTTCATTTGAGAATACATGCTCTTCGAGTCACGCACGAAGAAAAAAAAAGTTTCTCGAGTAAAAAGAATGAGCTTGTTATAAATTGTATTGCTTTTATTTTTTTAAAATCACGAAAAGAACAACAATAAATAAATCTGTCCTTAATAAGTTTAAAAAAGTCAAACATTCAAGCGGAGTGTCAATTAAAAAGGGTTTTGAAGAAAATAAAATCATTTTAAAAGTCTATGACACTATTTATTTAAACCTTAACACTATAAATTATATCTTACTAACTAAGTTCTACGCCTTCTTCGGTAGTTTGTTCTTTTCTGTAGGTTGCCCTTCGTAGTAGTTTTCACTGGAAATAAAAATAACATTATTGTATTAAAATGAAACCTCCATGTTTATGCGGGACAAGATTATTGGATTTTCTGAACAACTTGGGAAAATTCCTAAAATTTCTTTTATACCTGGCTTTTGGTGTTCTCACGATAAGAAGTTTTAATTTTCACTTTGTAAGATGCGAAGGTCTAGTGCCTTTATTTTAATCCCTTTCAATATTACTAAACTGACTCCAATTACTGTGGTCAGTCGAAAGTCTATCTAGCATAAAAATGTATCTTACCATCCTTGCACCTTCTCTGGTTCGTCGCACATGAACGTGTCTTCATTGTAAACCTTTCCTGAAGGACAGCTGCCCTTCTGTGGCTGCACTCCGTTGCGGCAGATGTAGAACTTCTGGCAGTCTTCGGGGTGGGGGAATGTGGGGTGTGGTAGAGCACGGCCGTTGGGTCCCATCACATCACCATCGGGGCAAGTGAAACCATCATCTAATACATCTGCAAAAATAAATTGCATTGTATATTGCCAACAAATTAATATCTTACACAGTTTACTACAGAAGGCCCATGTTTCTTTCACGCAATTTATACCTAAATTAATAAATTTATAATAAAATTAATTAATTAACCCTTATAAGATCACTTCGTTGTCTGTCTGTCTGTCTGTCGTTTCTATCAAGACTCGTCAATGGCATCGAAACCTAAGTATAGGGTACTTCCCGTTGATCTATAATCATGAAATTTTGCAGGTGGCAATGTTTAGCACAAGTAAATGGAACAATCTGAAAACCGTGTGGATACATCACAAAAAAAAAAGGAAATGTTCACGAACAATATGTTTCTTATTCACAACATACATGGCGCTATCCGTCATTAACTTGCGTGTTTCATACAGAATTACGAGTAAGTGTCGTATAGCTGTTGGAGCGATACTGGTTTGAGATTTCTTATGCTATAGAACGGAAGTGTCCTTGTCCTTAGTTAGTTAGTTAGTTAGTTGTTAGTGTCCTAGTGGTAGTCGTCCTTGGGCGTTGGGTTTATTAGAACTGAAGTGTATCCTAAAAAGCACCCTTCGTGAGCGAGTCTGACTCGCGCTTGACTGGTTTTTTATTCTAGATATTTATTTACCTTTAGTGATCTGATCGCACGTACGCCGCACAGATTCCTTCCAGTCACAGTTGGAAGTCTCTTCGTTGAAGTACAGACCGGGAGGGCAAGGGTGTTCGTTGGGTACACCATCCGAGCAGAAGTTGAATTTGTCGCAAGCCTAGAATTCATTTTAATGACTTTAATAAAAAAACTACTTCTTCCGCCTGACTTCATCCGCTTAAGAACTACATAAATTTCAAAGACCCAATGGGTGTTGAATTTTCAAAAAAAAAACCCCTTAGCGAATGTCTACGTAATGTCTGTCCAGTAGTTTGAGCCGTGCGTTGATAGATCTGTGTCAGTCATAGTCAGTGCATAAGTCATCATTCCTTTTTAACCCCCGACCCAAAAAGAAGGGTGTTATAAGTTTGACGTGTGTATCTGTGTATCTGTGTATCTGTCTGTGGCATCGTAGCGCCTAAACGAATGAACCGATTTTAATTTACTTTTTTTTGTTTGAAAGGTGGCTTGATCGAGAGTGTTCGTAGCTATAATCCAAAAAAATTGGTTCAGCCGTTTAAAAGTTATCAGCTATTTCCTAGTTTTCTTGTAAAAAAGAAGGTTAGATAACCCTTAGGTTCATAATTTTCAAGTGTCAATTGACAAATGTCAAGCTGTCAAGATGGACGTTGCCTAGATATACATAATTATTTATTTGAAAATGATTTGTCGGGGGTGTTGAAAATTTTAAATTTACACTTGTGAATTTATACATAATAATATTAGGTACACAGTGTATTATAGATGTGATTAATTTGTGTGTGAATTTAGAAGTACCTAACTACATAGTATGCACAATTGATGATTGCTGATATTAGTAAAACAGAAAGTAAAAAAAAATTGCTATCATTTTTTGTCATTTGGGAGTGTTTGGCTAAGTGTAACAGAGTAGTGTGAGTACATAAAATCTAACGGAAATTTTTTAATGGGCCAAACAACCTAGCAATTATTTTAATATAATATCCTCACTACATACCTATACGAATATTTTGTTCTCTACGTAATTCGTTTCATCGATTTCATTAAAAACTGAACATTTGTCTTTTTTTTTTCAGCACTTGTTATCATAGAACCGTAAAATTCTCTATTTCGTAGTTGAAACCCCCGGTTTTTTATATTGAGAGTTGAAGAGTTTAATAATTACCTGAGGATCTGGGTGCTTGAAGTATCCATTTTGACGTGGGCAGCCTGGAGAGGGTTTTGGTTCCTCTGAAAATGACAAATGACATTATCTATGAGTGCTAGGAATCTGTAACTTTTTTATATCTAACTAGCTGATACCCGGGACTTCGCCCACGATGATTTCTAGGGTTTTAAAATTCCGTGAGAATTCTTGGTTTTTGGGGATGTTCACAGGTTGCAAGCTATAATTGTGCTACGCCAAAATCAGTTCAGAGATTGAGCCGTGAAAACGTCACAAACACAGCATGTTAGATAATGATATTACGTCAGTATGAATGAGTGTAGAAAAAAAAAAGGCTGGGCATAAAAGTCTATAATTGCTGCGCGTATGTACGAACGCACTGTTAATTTGAAAAGTTGCGTGAGCTGGAATCAGGCATATATTTTCAAAGCAAGATGCATACTTGCTCAGCAATGAATAATAGGGATGTGAGAGCCAAATTGGTGTTTTTTCGTCAAACTTTTGGTGATTACTTACGTAATTCTTTTCTGTCTCCACATTCTACATTTGATGGGATGTCACACAGCTCTTTGTTGGGGTTTTCATCTGCAAACACTAGGCCATCTGGACAAAGTTTTGGTTCCGCTTCACCTAAAAGCAAAAGTAAAAAATGTTTCATCGCTCAATTACTTACACCTTAGATCAGTTGTTGACTTATATTTGCGGTTTTTATCATGTAACAATTTATGGAATTACTAGCTACTGCCTGCGCTTTCGTTCCGGTGGAGTTTAAGTTTAGTTTAAGTGTACTTTTCAAATTTGAAACTAAGACAACTCAGGATTTAATATTGATATTATATCCGTCTCCAAGATGTAATAGCTTGGCATCTTGAAGATGCCAAGGTTTGTCAGGTTTGTAAGATCATATTCGATAACAGATAGACACACAGATTATGCATTTGTGTTTAAATGATTAACGTGAGTAAATTAAAAACTAAATTGATTTACGTTGATAGTTTACGTTCATATTACAATAATTATGCCTCGTAATATTATCTATTCAAAATGTTAATTATATTACTAAAACAGGAAATCCACAAAAGTTTAACGAGAACCTTGTAAAACGTAATGCAGAAATATTTAAGGAATTTAATTTAATATGCAAGAATTTAATGCGATTGTATCATTGAACAATTCTATAATTAGGTACTTTATTATGTATCTGTGCAAAAATCTAACCTAGAGCCAAATAATTGCAATATCACTATCAAGAGCAATGAACGACATTACAGTACGAGTATTTAGCAAAAAAAAAAATATTGCGTTCCATTTCACTCTTTTTAAAATTATGTAAAAAAAAAGAAAAACCTTTAAGTCTACGTATTATTTAACACTAGGCTATTGATTATAGCATAATGTATAAAGGAACTAAGATGTTCATGGGATTTTATTGCAGTAATCGGTCAAATGGGTGATGTAAGAAAAAACCGCGTAGTAATTTTGAAGGGTAGGAAGGGAGATAGGATTTTTTTAATATTATTTCAAAATCTGAAAAAATTTCAATACCTACACTTTATCACCTACCTATTTCAATACCTACACTTTTTTTATTTTTATTTTTTTAACTTTTAGTAGAAAATTAAATTTCATATTAAAAAATTAAATTTCCCATTAGAAAATAAAGTTTTTAAACCAAAAATGTTTAAACAAAAAAAACACAAAAAGCAAAAATTCGATTTTTGTCCTCTTTTTGCTTATTTTGCACACACCTAAAAGTAGATTTTCCTTTTAAAATGTCCTTTAAATGTTTGATCCGACATTTTTGAGGACATAATCACCAGTCTATAATAAGCCCCATCCATAAAATTAAATGTTAATTAAAAAACCTTGATAACATCTGCTAAATTCACTCACAATTTAGTAATGCTATTAAAATAATTTTATTTGAGGGTGAATCTAGAAGAAGCCGTTATGGCCACCCTATTAGCATAAGTACGAGGTCGTACGAGCAAATGTTTCATCATTAAATGAATAATGATTAATTTTGTGTCGATCATCATGATTTGGAAGCTACAACGGTGGCTAGTTATAATCCTATCGGCGAAGCCCTTCCCACCAACCAAATTAGCGTTCCGGTACGATAATAAACATCGCTTCTACTTCATTTCACAGGTATAAGACAGTCTCCACTTACTCGTAATACCACGTCAACGCAATCAAGGGCTAACTTTTGAAAATCGTATACAAGATCTAAATTAATAAATGAAATAGGCTCTATAATAAACGCTCAAAGATAAACGCCCTTTAAATATTAAAGCCCATATCACACATTGGGAACAAAAGTGACCCGATTCAAAATCACGATTTTTAATATGGCTGTATTAAGGCTTTGCGTTTGCTGAACGACAAAGTATAGTGACACTAATGTAGGTCATAGAAGTTATCAAGGCGAGGATCTCTACAAAGCACCTGTTTTCCCCGGTAGTATTACCTACAGCTAATGTAATTGCAACACAGAACTGCCAATTTTATGATAATGCCATTTTTGGTTTCAATGTGCGATATGTTTGGCGATAAGCTTTATTGTCTATATTTCTATAATCTAAAAACTATTTCGATGCGCCACTGCTGGTTCGAATGTTTTATAAGGATATCTGATTTTACTTAATGAACAGCTATAAATACACAAAGATACGCTCTCAATAAACTCAAAGTTCACAGATTAAGATGACTATAATATATTATTACATGTAATTAATCTTAATGACGGTTGGGAACTGCGACCTCCAAACCAACAAGTGACCTCTGTGTCAGACAGACGATGGCACAGTTTTACTGAGTTATAATACACAGTAACTACCTACATATTTAAAAACATCTTTTAATTTAATGACAAGTTAGTCCTTAACCGCGATCTCACTGTAAGAAAGTACTGATGAAGTTTATGATAGAAGCGGGCTAATCTGAAAGCAGTTCAATTACATCCATACCCCTAATAAGTTTCGTACAAGAAAACTTAAAGTGGTTATCGCTTGGCGGCATGTCTTTGTCGGTAAGGTGGTAACTAGCCACGGCGGAAGTCTATCACTATAAAAGAGCAAAGCTAATTCAGAAATTATATATTCCCACATGGCCTCTGTTAGGAATTGAATTTGAGATCCCTACTTATAAGACCTCAGCTCTCACCATTGCACAAGAGAGGTCATCAAAGTTTCTGTCCACAGAACTGCAAACGGAAGTGTATTTCGAAATTATACTTATATTAGAACTTGTGCAATCACATATATGAAGATAGGTGACATTTGCGTGATACGTCGGCTAGAACACGTTGACCTTTCGACACACGATACTGACCTTTGCTGCATTTGTAATAAAGGTCACACTGGTATGGGTCTGCGTAGAATCCGACCTTGGTAGGGCAGTCGAAGTCTTGCGCTGAAACTGTAAAAGGAATTTTTGTACACAATTTCGTCGTGAAACACTTACGGAATGAAAAATGAAGTTGCAGACAATAGGTAGGTACTATCAAAGAACAGTTTCTTGGAGTTCAGTTTATAAAATTATACTCGTTCCATATTATGTTGATCAAGCATCCTGTCACAATTACGTTTAGAATAACAAGTGACACCTTCAATAAATATGATCATTGCGACAAAGTTTAGGTCTGTTTTACACTGGAGTAACAACATGCGAGAATGTCGCATTAATTTTCGCAAGGAAGCATTAATTTATTCAGCCCTAAGCAGCTTGAAGCTGTCTATTTTACGTCATGATGACATCGTGATGTAGAATTTAATATTACGGCACGCTAATCTGCCAACGATTTGACATTTTATTTTAATTTTACATTTTAATTTATTGTTCAATGCGCCCTATGGCATGCTAAAATGTCTCACTACGTTGCTCTGGTGTAAATGAAGCTTTACTTGCGGGGTTATCATCGATAAAGCCTTGTAAAAGTCTCGAGATTGACATGTTGTACTATTGTGTTCGGCTTACTGGTTTATTTTAAATAGATACTACGACTTAAATAATGACAACCTACTAATTACATCAGAAATAGCATTCTGAATTAAATTTGTAAGTTTATTTGTGGCTTTAGATTGACCTGCGCCCATCATTTTAATTTATTGGTTCCTACAATTAGTGGTTATTTGCTATACCTACTAGTGAAACCAATTTGCTTTTGTACCTTACTAAGTTTTAATCGACCTTCATTCGTCTCAAACTTTTTGCGAGCGATTGTGAAAATAAGGGATTCGTTTTTTGTATTTTAATTTTAATTTGATCCACTTTAGGTGGCTCATTGCGTATCAATATTTTGCTGTGTGCCTTGTATATTTTAATGTAAATAAAAAGATTGACAAGAATTTTATGATACAAAATAAATTGATTACAGTCTTGGCATATTGGTTCTACCTGCATAAAAGAAAAAGAATTTAATTTGTACCTATTTTTAATTTAATTTGTTTAATTTGTAAATTTAATGGTTGTACCAATATTGATTTTTGATTATTAAATTATTGCCCGTTTTTTTGCATTTGTTTTATTTGTTTAAAACTTTTTATTGCATATTAAAAGTAGAATGTTTAAAGGCGAACTTAATACCTGAAGGTATTCTCTTCCATTTAACCTTAGGTAATGGGGACAAGGTGATAGAACTAATGATTTTAGGCTTATTTCGTGGTTTAACGACATATTATAATGTAAATAACGGGTTTGTACCACGGATAGAGTGATAGAAACAGTGCGTAGATAAGGCACGTTTGTATCTATAAATTAGGTATATATACGAAATTTTTCGGCTTGAATAACAAAATATATCAATCACGATTGCCGAACTTGCCCTCATTCACGGTACTTACACACACGGGCTGCATAGCACAATTACAACTTATACGTTTCGAAAATCCGATATGCCGTGACAGCGTTCAATAGTTAAAATTACCCTTGCAAAACGTGCATTAAGAAATTGCACTGAACATTGCTGGGACTTGGTGAAAGGAGGACGAGGTACTCCTATTATTAGTGTGTTGAATTAACTTTTTTTTTCAATTACAGGATGGCACGCGGCTAGTCACTTGATAATAAAATTGTTACACAACGACGACTCAATCAATGAATAAGAGCAGTGATAGCCTCGTGGTGTTTGATCCCGGGCATGCACTTCTAGTTTTCAAAGCTATGTGCGTTTTGATCAATCTAAATATATAGAAGGAAAAACAGAATGACTGACTGACTGACTGATCATTCAATACATAGCTCAAGCTACTGGACCAACCGGGTTGAAATTTTGTATGCAGATAGCTGTTATGACGTAGACATCCGCTAAGAAAGGATTTTTGAAAATTCAACGCTTGGGGTAAAATAGGAGTTTGATATTTGTGTAGTCCACGCGGATTAAGTCGTGGGCGTAAGCTAGTTAAATATAATGGTGAATGGAAACATTGTGAGGAAACCTACATCCCTGAGAGCTCTCCATAATATTCTCAAAGGTGTGTGAAGTCCGCCAACTTTTGATGAAGGTTTTTTAAAAATCCCGTGGGAACTCTTTGATTTCGAGAATAAAAATCCTATGACAGTATCCACGACGCAAGCTATCTCTGTTCTAAACTTCATGAAAAAATTGATTTTCCGGGATAAAAAGTAGCTATATCCATCCCTGGGATATATAAATTTACTCTGTATCACGTTAAAATCAGTAAACACGGATGGGCCGTGAAAACACAGACATACAAAAACACTTTCGCATTTATAATATTAGTATGGATAATTGGATAAGTGTTAGACCTATAGCAGGAATAGTATAATATTTTAACAATAAAATTATTACAAATAATAATTAATAAATTACAATCAATTATAAATTTTAAGAGACGGGTATTGTGATACCAGAAGTTGCTACAGATTACATCGGTTAAAATAAAGGCTATTAAAACTACCTACTATACTAGTATTTTCATGGTGACATACCAGAGTAGTTCCGTATAATTTAAACTACTATTATTAATACACATTTATCGAGTATGCTAAGGACGTATGCCCAAAATTTTTAAGCTTATAGCCTTAAGGCATAATAATAGCTTAACTAGTCATTTACAAACTTGTTTTTATTTAAATGTGCATTATCTTGAGTGTCATTTGGCACCACCCATTGCAAACGTAAAGAGAAAGCATTGTACGAGTATTACGTACATTGTCTTACACAACTGAAAAAGTTTTACATTTTTAGCATCCATATGCATTGCTCTCCCGCGCTAACGAATAATAGGTAGGTACATATAAAGCTTTTACTGAAATTAAGAAATGCCATGCAGGAAGTTAAATAAAGTTGAACAGCACGAAAACCCAACTACTACCCGCGAACTGCCGATAGATAGCAATAGATACTTATAGTGAAATTGTTTTTCTGTTGTTGTTTTGGTGTGCTTTAACATTTTACTCTATTTATATTTATGAACTCAGAATTTTTTTCCTCTTTCATTTGATAACCCACTTGATATAAAAGCAAAAATAAATTTTTGGAGACCCCCACTTTTTTGGATGCAACATCCGTCAGGTCGATTTTTTCGTATAAAATATAGCCTATGTCACCCGGACTATAATAACGAATCGATTGACACCTTATTCATCAAAATCGGCTCAGTAGTTTAGGCGTTACGGTGGAACACACATAAATACAAACCTACATACGTACATACATAGACTGCTAAAATCCCAACTTGACTTGGCTTTACCATAGTCGGGTAAAAACCAGTCAAGTGGGATTTGAACTTGGACACAGAGGGTTCGGTATCGTACAAGATTATGTAGGTACTTTTTACTTTACATGGTAGCCATTCAGAAATCTTATTTTTTTAATATAGCAGCGATCAAAATACATATTCTGTGAAAATTTTAACTGTCTACCTATTACAGTTCATGAGATACAGTCGCTGACGGACGGACAGATAGACGGACGGACAGCGGAGGGGTCCCCTTCGTAACTCTAAAACACCTATTAATTATAAATACTTTGACGTGTAACTATGATATATTTATGATACTTTATCAATTTAGGTAGGTATGTAAAGCAAGAATTTTAGTCATCAATTGCCCTCGTTAAAGTAACGAACCGTAAAATTGTAACCACAATCTGGATTTTTGCAAGCGTCCTTGAAACTTAGCTGTTACTTTCATAACCCTTTGTAAAGGAATTGTTATTAATTTCATATTGAAAGGATAGTTTTACTTGGGTAATATACCTGTATTTAGAAAAGGGTGTAACTGCAACCGCAATGTAGAAATACGTGTTAGAGCTTTTACTTTGCCTAGCTTACGAGACACTGTGAAGGTTTTAGTCTCCAGAACTGTGGTTTACGAGTACAATTACTTTGAAATACCACTCCAAATTCTATCTATTATTACATTAAATCTTAGTTAAAACTATAGTAATTTTGAGTAACTTTTAAATCGAAAATATTCGTAAAAACATATTTTCATTTATCTTAATACTTTTAGTAACATATTTGCTACTTTTTCAAATGGCAAAACGCCGAGTACCAGAACAAACGTTTAGGAAAAACATCCAATATCATAAAATTCCTTAGAAATTAAACAAATTTACAGTACACCCATAAACATTTACAGTCTACTCTAGCAAATAAAATTTTTCGAGCACGTCCGCTAACCGTATCTAATTTATTTGAAACCGGAACTTAGCCGGAGCTAAATAGCGCATCTGACACTATACAACTCAATCAAGTAGTTAGCTGAAAGTGTACCATTCTGTAAAATTTTCTTCAAACCAATCATTTAGTACATAAAATATTAGACAAAAATTTCAGTTTGAGATTTTTCCCTTTTGATCGATTTCATTCGAATATAAACAAACGTTTTTAAAACTTAAAATTTCGATTTATTCAATCAATAATTGTGTTCACTTGTAATTATAACAAAATCTGAAAATATTATTGGTTAATTAATACCAAAGTAATATAAATGATGATTCGGGTGACCAAATGTTTAGGGGAGAAGGAGAATTCGAAGATTGATTATTATTATTAGAGAAATATGAGACTTACCAAAAGCGCACGCAGCGAAGATGATTAAACTTCTCATGTTGAACGAGCTTATAAAAACTAAATTAAATTAAAATTATTCTATAATATATATGACCCCGGTACGCGTGCGGTTTCCGTCGAAGGTTGCTCGGTATTGCCCGTACAAACGTATTGTGGAAGGCGCCTGCGCTGTCTCATTACAAATCGTTCGCCGAAAAAGGTTGCTTTCCCCAAAACTCGTTATAATAATATTTGACATGAGCTTTTACTTCACACTGGTGGTTTTTATTTATCCAGATACAAGTTAGTCCGTGACTGCAATCTTACCTGGTGGTAAGTGATGATGCAGTATAAGATGGAAGCGGGCTAACCTGGAATGGGTATGGCAGTTTTCATTAAGCCCATACTCCTCTGGTTTCTACATGGCATCGTACCGGAACGCTATATCGCTTAGCGACACGGCTTTGTACGTAGGGTGGTAACTAGCCACGGCCGAACCCTCCGACCAGACCAGACCAGAACTCTGCCGGGTATCGAACCCGGGACCTCCCACTAACAAGAGCACAGCGCTTACCACTGCGCCAGGAAGAGACTAGACTAGACTAGAGTAAGATACTGATGTTTTGGGCATCTTTTCTTTCTTTCTTCTTTCTGGGCTGGTTTTCGCACTGAAATGTTCTCGGGCATATTTCAACCGTACCTTTATTTTATCCAATTATCTAAAAATAAGGACAGAAAATATAATTATATCAACATCTGCTCCTTCTTTCTTTAATATTATACAACAGAAGCACTCACTGTATAGTGTCGAATGTTTATCAATCTGTTATATAGAATCACTTTACTCTATATACCAGACGTAAAATAGTAGACAGGAAAAAGTCATGCTGCATATATACAGAAAGATCGTAGGTACCTCTAAATATCAGATCACAAGGTCAGTCTCATGGTGTGGTAGATCTTAGTTTTTAACGAGTTATTTTAACTTTTTAGCTTCCGACCCAAAAAGAGGGGTGTTATCTGTGGCATCATAGCTCCTAAACTAATGAACCGATTTAATTTAGTTTTTTTTTGTTTGAAAGGTGGCTTGATCGAGAGTGTTCTTATATAATCCAAGAAAATCGGTTCATTGAAAGTTATCAGCTCTTTTCTAGTTACTGTAACCTCCACTTGTCGGGGGTGTTATAAATTTTTAATTTACACTTGTTTTAGCGTTGTGATTGAAAGGTTCTATGAAATGTCAGACTGTTGCAGTTTTGAATTGGATTCGCAGAAATATCTCTCAGTGATTTAAAATTATTTTAGTTCACTCTGCCTATAGTCTCTAAGTATCGCCATTTGCCAGCTTTACTAAATAAGAATTTACTTTTTAAAGTACTTTTTAAGAAAACTAGAAAGTCGTGCATTTAAAATTCATGACAAGATCTTAGTGATCTGAGTCAATGAACCACTGCAGAAAAAGTTACTTATCTTATAAGCGATTATATCTAGATAAGATTTGGAGACTTTCAAATCGTCCATTTATTGCGTTCATTTTAATATTTTAATGGAAAACAATGATGAAGTTAATGTTAAATAAAATCAAAGTCAAGTTTCAAAGTGTAAAAAGTAAAGACCGTGTGGTCTAACTTCCAATATTGTTTCTGTGAAAGCACAAAGTAAATCGATACAGCCGGAATCGATGTTTCCAATAAACCATTGAGTCCCTTTGTATTCCGTTCTATTTATCTAAGTTTATGGAGTAAGAACCAACGCGTGCTAGACCTTCGTTATTTTATAAAAGCTGAAAGTGTCTCTGCGTATTGTCTCCAACACAGGGAGCAACGATCAGCGACAATGAAGTTTGGCTCATGGCGGCTTTGGGAGATTACAGGTCATAAAGTTGTAAAAAATCTTACGTCAAAGTATTAAGACTATTTTTTTAATATTTTCTTCGAAGTAGTATTAGAAATCATCCACTTCCAGACACTTAGTGTCGTAGCAAATCCCTTCTTGACGCCCTTAAAGTTTAAAAAATTAAGAGGTCGTCACGACTAGGGATTGCAATGCTGGATCCGCAATCCAGCAATCCAGCTGGTTCCAGCATGTTTTTGGTGCTGGCTGGATCCAGCATCTGACGCTGGATCCAGCGGTGCGGATCCGCAATCAGCTTAAAACAAATAAATTACTTTCTTTTCGCGCAAAAACCACAGAATGTCTTTCAGAAAAGTAAATAAAACTGTAACATATTTGATTGGCTTCTCAAGTCTGAAATTATATGATAACTTCAAGTTCTGTTAAGATTTTTTAAGTGGGAAGTGGGATAGGCTACGCAATTTTATTTCGAAAATTAGTGAGACTAAGAAACTGTGAGCCCTACAAAGTTAGTAAAATAGTACCTAAATGAATAGCTATTTCAGATTAATGATGTGTATAATCCCTTATAAAATCCCTTATGAATAGCTACTGTAAAAGAAAGCACGGTACGTTTTTGAGTCCAACGTTTTCGTTCTAGAAATTCTTTTGACCTACAGAACAAACCCTGTGGATGGTCGGAGATCCTACTTGACAGTGAAGAATTAAAGATGATCGTGGAAGAGGATCTTGCTGCTGGTATCAAACACTATAGCTTTCTTAGATCTGGCCAGATGATTACGACAGGTCTTTACTGTCAACAATTGCAAACCACGCTGGAAAAGCTAGCCGTTAAACAACTGAGATTGGTCAATTGCTCTAGCACACTGCTGCTTCAGGATAACGCTAAGCCTCATACTTCACGACAGACGATTGCTAAATTAAGGAGCTATGACTGGAAACACACACCATACTCCCCGAACATTGCTCCAACAAATACTTTTTTCGGAATTTAGACTATGTCTTGCAAGGAAAAAAATATAATTTCAATTCAGTCCAAAGATTTTATTGCCTTGAAAGATTTTATTGATTCTCGCTCCCACAATTTTTTCAGCAATGGGATCAATGAATTACCTATAAAATGGCGAAAGTGTGTATATAAATAATGAATGGTATATACTTCGATTGATTAAATACAATAGGTACCTAATTTCATTCAAAAAGTTTTTGTTTTTTTTTTTCATATAAATTCTTTTTTCATAGGTAAAAACCTCATATTATAGCTACAAACAAATATAGGTAGTTAGTTATTAAAGTTTCAACAGTTACAACGTAAAAAAATGTTGCATTTCTTTGAGAAATCGATAAATGCTGGATCCGCGCTGGATCCAGCTGGATTTGCTTCGATCCAGCAAAAATCCAGCTGGATTGAAAATGCCGCTGGATTGCAATCCCTAGTCACGACAAACTTTCAGCTTTTATAAAATGACGAAGGTCTGGCACGCGTTGACTCTCTCTCCTTTAGTAAAGCATTGGACGTGCTAAAGCGTTTTTTGCTCTATTTCGTAGGAAGTCTGCCTTCAACTTATTTACTTCTCAGAAAGTATATTAACCAACCTATATATATATCCTAGCAGAAGGTATCCTCTGTTTCATTTAAGTCAGCGGTTTTTTTCATAAATATGAAAGAAGATGTCAGAAAAAAAAAATCATATTATGTACTTACTAAGTATGGTAATCGAGATATTGCAAAAATTGCAAAAAAATGCCATAGCCAGCTTATCGGACCAGTCAAAGCTAGATGCACAAAATTCTAAAAATGATAAGATTAACGTTAATTTTATGTTTTTTTTTTTTTAAATGTATGTTTTGCTGGCAACCCTCCGACATGGTTATCGGAGACTTTGTAATAGCTTAACACGGCATTTTTTTTATTTTTTTAACCTTGTTCTGTTCCGATTGTCATGAAACAGGTTAATTTTTATGTTACAATAATTGTAGATGCAGGCTGTTTTTACCAAACCTGGAAGTCACTTTGCTATTCTAATAATTTCAACATTAAAATAATTAAGAGGTCGCTTTAATTAGTTCTGGTTTTCAAAAGCATTTCCTTATTACTGTACAAGTAATATTTAAATACCTACCTAATGTACAAAATATCTTCTTATATAGAAATGTACATTTTAATTTAGTATTTTTTAATGTTAACAAATTATGCTTTGTAAATTTGCTTTTATAGAATAATATTCTAGTTAGAGATAATTAATTAAAATAGTATAATATTTGCTATATATAATATAGCTTACATCTGGTATTAGCTATATACGCAAATATATTTTAAAGTATTTTTATAAATACGGATCTTATCTGATGATTTTTTATAATATTTATTTTATATTTGTATTGAGTACACCAAAAAGTAGCATTTACGTATAAGGAAGAGCTTTTTGGTCTTCTGAAGGTTTTGAAAGTATGACCTTGTATTCGTTTTGGTGTTTTTTCATAAAATATACATATGTAGTATAGTATACTTTATACCTACTTATATGAGTATAATAGGTTTACGAACACTAGAACGTAACTGATTTCTAAACTAAATTGATTGGTCTAATAAAACTTATTCTATCATGTGTTTTCTTTGTTATCTTATATTGCACAACTGGGAAGAGACTGACTTCCATGTCACAGACACAGAACAGGGGTGTTCTGTGGTCACGGATTTCCCTAGTTTGAGAGCGAGGGTAATTTTAAGCAAAATTGTATTTTTCATTTTAGAAATATAGATTTATTTATTTTCCTCAGAGGACTTTGTAAAGGGACTTTTAGATCTATCGAGATTGAAATTAGTCATATTCGAAATAACCATATGAGCTTAATATTATGAGGTAGTTATTTCGAAATTACAGACAGACAGTTCAATTTTATTTATTAGTATAGATAGCACTACCTTATTAAAAACTTACATTCATTGATTTTGTATACCTATACAATTTCTTGGTTTTCTTGGTTGACTCAAGTGTCCAATCATAACATATTAATATACCTACTTTTACAATTTTTTATGTAACCAAACCGAATCTGCAATTAAATCTAGCTATATTTACTTGATATTACATAACTTACTAATAAGCAAGTTAGTAAGACTGATTTTTAGTGTAAAGAAATACTAATAAAATAATTACAGGCTGCCAAAATTAGGTAACGATATTGCGATTTTTGGAACTACATAATTAGCAAGTCCAATCGATAGGTATCTTGCGTAAGGCACTTGTCCCACCGCCCGCGCCGACGAGGAAGTGACGACGGATTGACTAATTTCTCGCTCAACAAACGTACATTACGTATGATTCGCTGACTCGCTGACTGTGCACTTTGCCGGCGAGAACTCTCTCCAGTAGGTTGTCGCAGTGATAAAGCTATCAAAAGTTAAGGAAAAGTTCATTCAGCGACGCTCACTTGGCGGTCAACACTCTCGCAGTTTACGCAGGGATTAAAATATGTCTCAGCTACTTATCCAAGCAACTGGTGCAAGTAATCATCCGTTGAACACTCGCTCATATCCCAGCGACAAAACTATCCCAATTACACACATATTTATCGTTGCTCGCGAATTCATTCCTAGTTTTTAGTTCAACTCGTTTCTCGCTAATCGTCGGCGATCAGACAGATGCCTTATAGTGGTGATAATTTTCAAAATGTCTTACATAAATCGTTGCTACGCAGTCTAAAGTACAGGATAATGGATAACGATTTAAATAAGCATTTGTATTACACAATACATCGAATTTCATTATTTTATGTACGTAATACTGTGTGCTTTAAGAATACTGAATTCTATAAATGTTATATAGCAAGCAGTTATGTCACATAGTAGCTTTATTTTATTGCATTCTTTTCTAGATTCTTTAATATCCTCTAATTAGTTTTTTTTTCATTTAATAATTGAGTTAGAAGTGAACTTAAAGAACCAATTAAAAAAGTTTACTTCTTATCGTTTTACCATTTCATCTTGCGATTTCTTTCTACTTATAGGACCTATTTTGGTTTTCAAAAATCCATGGAAACACCTATCTGTTATCCTAGGTAAAAGTATCCGTCTCTAAGATGCTATCTTTCAAGATCTTTTTACTAGATTTATTAAGCTTAGATTAACCGCTAATTCCTATATAGCGGTTGTGCCATAAAAAGCTAACCAACAGACACACTTTCACCATAGTAAAGTAAGTGTTTTTTAAGAATTTTCAACAATAAATCTCTGTTCAATGTGATGCGGCAGTTAAGGACTTACGTTTTCTATGAGTTTTTAAAGACTAGTACTATTATGTAGATATTCTGATATCGCCAAATTAAGCAACTTAGTAACAATTAAGGTTGAGTAATCGAAAGCCAGCCGCGAACTGGTCTTAGGCTTAGTGTAAGACATTATTTATCCTTGAAAACCAGTTGACGTAAGTTTCTGGTATACTTAAACTGGGTCACATTATGGGGTATTTCAGAGTCAGAAACTTGAATTGAACTTGCTGCAAAACAAGGACACATTAAAAATATCGTTTTTTAATAACTAGATGATGCCTTCAACTTCATCTACCTGGTTTTTTGAATATCCCATAAAAATACCTCGTTTTTCCGGGATAAAACCTAGTGATTATCCTTGCCCATCCCCATAACTCATTTTTTCAAAATTTGGCATGGGGATGCAAGCTATCTCTGTACCAAAATCCGACAAGTAGATGGGCCGTGAATAGGTAACAGACAGACAGACACACTTTCGTATTTATAATATTATTATGGGCTATTGTTTTTAAATAAGACTGTATGTTACAAGACGATTGTAGTGCAATAAATGTTGATGACCTATCATCAGGTAATCAATTTAATCAGGCGACGGAAATTTCCACGAGATCAATACCAAAATAAAATATGACTAATAAAGGTGTGGTATGTAGTAAATAAAAATCGTCTTATTGCAAAATAGCTTTTGCTGGTTTTGAGCTTGCTTTTAACACCTCTGCAGTTTTAACAATCGGCGTTCGATAGTATACCTTTATTACCTATTACCAAAGAGACGAAATTGTTTTCTTCAAGCAACATAAAGATGGAACAGGATCAGATTTTTTTTAATTTCAATTTAAAGACTCTCAATGGGGATTGTTGTAGTAGTTGTAATTGTAATAGTTGTATCAACTTTTAAATTTTTAGGGATCGCGCCGATCACAAATCGTTAATATTGCGGTCTTTGTTAAACTATTCGCTACCAAAATAATTTTGGGGGCTCTTTGTACGTCACGAGTTTTATTTTCAACGTGCTGCGAACGGCAATCGTCATAGCTCATTTACATAGCATTTGTAGATACTTTCAAATTTATAACACCCCTCTTTTTGGGTTGGGGGTTAAAAATAAAGACGCAGCCAGTGTTTGTCTATTTATTTATAAGTATACAGACCGCATTTCGCTCTGGATTTCACCAAAATGCAAATCATTTTATGAAAAAGATTTAACCCATACATTTTACTATAGACTGACCTTTCAGAATAGTATAGACTGTAGATAATCACAATTGTGTGAAGCCAGTTACTTATAGCTAAATTATAATTATAAAAATTTTAGTACAGCAGCCGACTTGTGTTCATGGTTTGTTCCTGAAAAGCGATTGCTAGAAAATATATCATCAAGTGCACCTTTGTGCACATTGCGATGTATATTCGGCTTTACTTAAACGAATTAAGCATGACATAGGATTTGGCCTTGTGTGTATTTTGCTCACGATTTTGCCTGTTGTGTCTTGACTCTTGATAAACTTGTGATACTAGAGTTGAAAAAAGTTATTTCTGGTATTCATACTAGATGCAAAATAACGAAAAAGTTGAGCGTTAAAAGTAACTATAATCCCAAATCCCATAGTATAAAAATGTGCCTGCTCAATTTCTATCTATAAGAAAATTTACGTTTCTTTTTGGTTGCCTATCAAAGTAGGTAGTTAATATATGAAGAAAAAGATCTATTACAAAAAGTGGTAATCAGTTGTCTCTACATCTAAAAAGCCTTCAAATAACAATAACTATTGATACTTTCAAAGACCTGAAAAAGAACAAACTGATAATTCTTATTGATTAAACACAATAAACACGTTATGCTAAATATTTTTGAAATAATATACTTAATGGACTTTCTAAGGCCTACATTGTTGCCTAGTCCATACATGATGTGTAACTTATAATTTATTGTGTAAAATAAGTTATTACACAATATTATTTCAGTTATGTCAATTCAATATATATGTTAATATCAGAGACGAGTATTTAAATTAAATTATTTGAAATCATTCAACTTTAAATAATTACTATAAAAGTTTAGTTTAACCTACTAGGTAATATTGTTAGTAAAGATGCCTAATGCTTCAATACCAATTGTTGGCATGTGGGAAAATTGACTAGGTACTTAACTCAATTTGTGAGATCGTAGATATACAGAAACTGTTAAATGGTGTTATTATATTAATTTAATGAATCAACTAACCAAGTAATGCATACAAATCAAACGTAGTTAGTTATACGTTCAATTTAATAATTATGATTATCTAAGTCTGACCAGAGATATAAAAAAATTACAACATAAACGGGTTTAATTGGTTAGCTTTGATATGAAAGTGGGTGAAACACAGATACGATAACGATTAGGTATAAAAGAAATATTACTCATAGTCTAGGCTCGTAGTTGCATTGTTTATATATAACAATATAATTTCTATTGTATTGTTGTCTGCTTGTACATAAAGCACTCAGCGGGGGCCAAGGCTAGAACAATAAATTTCTATCGTGAACTTAGTAGACACAAATTGTATTTAGCATATCTAACAAAATATAGCTCTTGTTGTAGAAAAACCTTGAATAACTTGTACTTAATTAAAATTAAATACAAAAAAAATGTTTTAACTTGGTTGATCATTTTCTAGATAAGTAGGTATGTGTAAGTATGAATTGCATGCCTGCGTCTTTTTCACAAGTTTCTACAGACTAAATTGACCTTTGAATTGAGCGTATGTACGAATGTTCAGTACAGTACAGTAGGTTCATTATCATTATTCATTAATGACGCCAGGTATGTATGTGGCACCCATTTTTGCAATCTCCACTGGTAAGCGCATTTATTTGTAAATTTGATACTCAACAGAGGTTATTTGGTAATTTATAGTGTCCATATTTTCTCTGGTCTGGTTTGGTGGAAGACTATGACCCTGGGCAGTTACATACCACCCCACTGGCAAAGTCGTACCGCCAAGCAATTCAAATACAAATTCAAAATATTTTTATTCAATTAGACTTTTACAAGTTCTTTTGAATCGTCAAAACCATCTACCACTGGTTCGGAATGCCTTTCCTACCGAGAAGAACCAGCAAGAAACTCGGCGGTTGCTCTTTTCAAAGATTTGATATACAACAATATTAATACATACATTACAATAATATTATACAATTTAATGCTCCGGTACAACGCTGCGTAGAAATCGATTAGGGTGTGGGTTTAATTAAACCAACGTTAGCCCATTTCCAACTTAGACTGCGTCATTACTTTACCAACAGCTAAGATCACAATCAAAGACTAATTTGTAATCATATAAAAAATATTTTTTCTACCCAAGCAAACCCTATAGGCTACTTGTCCGTTTTATTTACTTACCTGCACTGAATAAACAAGGCGTAAAAAAGATCAAATTAGATGATTCAAGTATGATAATTCAACTGTTAACAAGATGTAACAAAACAGTGGAATGCAATCTACAGCAAAGGTGCCCGTGGTTGTATTTCAAAAACAAAAGTCATTATTATGCGAGACTTATGAAAGTATATTATCTTTGACACACATACATATAATTAAGTGAATAATAGGCGTTTTAAAAATATAACGTGTCTATTATTTATTCCGTGGGTTTTGACTGTCTAAAACTGTGGCTCGGTCTCTGATATAGAACCGTCTGGGGTTAGCTATGCCTAGATTAAACCTACACCCTAAAACTTTAGTATATTAACAGCAGAATTGTAGTGATTCGAAAAAAATCGAATCACGGAATTGTAATAAACAATTACGAACGACATCTACCGGTCGCGTAATACATTACTAGGACAAAGAATTTCTGACATTGACAGACTTCAACGTCAACACTGATTAACATTCAGTGCCATCTGTCGGAGAATAGTTTACATAGACTAATCAAACAATGACAGTTTTTCTAGAACATTCTTTAAAATAAAACTACTCATACAAATTAGCGACCTCTAACGACAGATAGCTTTCCATTTAAAAATAACTGTCAAGACTATTTAATTAATCATATACGCTAGCGACATCTGTCGATCAATAGTCTTTCATTCTGGAAACTTCCCCGACAAACTAATAACATTTCCTGTAGCCAGAACACTCGAGAATACACCTTATTTCCGCTAAATTTAATATAAATAAGCAATCCTCCTAGTTCAGGGATTCCTGATTTCTATTACCTGCAATCACGACGCAGGAGTGAAGTGAAAGTAATAAATAAGTGTAGTGAATTCTGTGTAACCCTGGATTAAGGGTTCCTTCTACCAGGAAGCTCTAACAGTTACACTGAAGCCCTGCTATTAACCTGACTGCTACCCCACCGGCGAAGTGTCTATCAACTTCGTACCGTCTACCCAAGCCACGCTGCACACTGCTGTCGAGTAGCCTACGCACAAGCACTGAGCCGCCGCACCGCAGCGCCGCCCGAGCATCGTCGATTGTCCGACGCGTCTGCGAGCCTTCTGCGAGCCCGTGTCTGCCCCCGGCGTCTGACCAAGGCCAGTTGTCTTCCTTCGGACGGTCAACGTATCTTCATGCGTATGCGATTCTCAATTAACTACCCTGTGATTGTAGCGCGTTACCTACGGCCGCTCCCGACTGAGTTATCTATTAAGTTTATTTAAGTTCCACAACAATGGAGCTATCTAACCTAATTGTATTAACTACCCATGCGATCCTACCGCGTATCTATTAGTAATTTATTTTCCACAGGGCGACCAAAAGCGCGACAGTGGCGCCCACTCTAATTTTTGTGTCTCTTATTGTGGAATAAAAAAGGTGCCTAATCACAGTTCACCCACAGGTTCGAGATCGCATAGCATTAACATACGCTGACCGTAACAAAGTGTATGGTTACGAGTATATTTTGAAATTTTTGTGTAAAATTTCAGGATACACTACGTGTGTATATTTTGTACTAACTTCTATATTTTATATTTTGTGTAACACAGTTACCAACTTTTATAAGTGTTCCACTAATCAC
Organism: Maniola jurtina; assembly: GCF_905333055.1. Lineage (NCBI taxonomy): Eukaryota > Metazoa > Arthropoda > Insecta > Lepidoptera > Nymphalidae > Maniola > Maniola jurtina. The sequence continues at coordinate 13,762,206 of NC_060032.1, forward strand.
TCTTAACTTCCATTTTACTTTACACACATTCACAATGTCCTACCCGATTAAATACCTATCTCTTCTAAACAATGAACTCAAATACGAAGTTATAGCAGACCTAGACGGTAATAATTTAGGCACCTGGCATGTCAAAGACATAAAACTAACCAATTACAACACTCAAACTTAAGATTATGCATCATTTTCTATATAACATTACAAACCACCTACTAGGCATAATTTTAAGAAATTAGACTACATCTATCCACTAAACTCACAAACTAATTAATCGATTCATTAGCTAATCACCCTAATCTCAAATACCTATGAACGTAAATAAAGCCGCGGAAAGTGCTATCAAACAAACATGATCATTCCATGCATCTAGATTCAAAAAAAGAAACAACAACCGATAAACAGTGTCCACGTAATGTACAGCAGTCAACTCAAGTTTAACATCACGCGATATGCATGAACTTTAAGGTTGGTTGTACACCGCGTCGCGCAATCTTACGTTCATCAAAACAAAGTAGTTAGAACCGGTACACTATACAGATACCTACACCAGTATCTAACATATACTCACCTATTACATTTAACTAGACATAACTACAAACTCAGTAAGTTATGTACATCTACCCTCAACCTAAACAACTAATGTACCAACCGCTACATAAAAATCACTACTTATTCCACAGACATACCTTGCGAAGTCCAAAAAGAATATTACTATAATGCTAGATACACACTAACGTGCTGATGACCTAAAAGTCAGTACAAAATTGGCCTTCACTGACCTAAAAGGTGAATGCTACGCCTACACTAAGGCACTACTAGTACACAAATAATTGTATTTTGCTTACCTAAAAGGTGAAATACGTCCATATCTTAATGACCTAAAAGTTAAGATATCCTTCTATAACAAGTTGTTAATCCTCTATACTAAACAGTGAAAAGACAACTACACCGATTATTTTTGGACTTTGCAACAATCATAACACCTGCTAACATGAGAGCGAGTCATGGCGAACAAACGCGATAACTCTGTACACTAGGACGCGATGGACCACTAGTATGGCCACCGCTTTATGAATGACTGAAGAATGTTCGGATAGTACGAAAGATGAAGCATGACAAGGTTAACTCGAACTTTAGCGATATTTAGAGGTAGTGTAGAAGGATTTTATTAGATAAAATCCTACCCTAAAAAGGGGAATATGTAGTGATTCGAAAAAAATCGAATCACGGAATTGTAATAAACAATTACGAACGACATCTACCGGTCGCGTAATACATTACTAGGACAAAGAATTTCTGACATTGACAGACTTCAACGTCAACACTGATTAACATTCAGTGCCATCTGTCGGAGAATAGTTTACATAGACTAATCAAACAATGACAGTTTTTCTAGAACATTCTTTAAAATAAAACTACTCATACAAATTAGCGACCTCTAACGACAGATAGCTTTCCATTTAAAAATAACTGTCAAGACTATTTAATTAATCATATACGCTAGCGACATCTGTCGATCAATAGTCTTTCATTCTGGAAACTTCCCCGACAAACTAATAACATTTCCTGTAGCCAGAACACTCGAGAATACACCTTATTTCCGCTAAATTTAATATAAATAAGCAATCCTCCTAGTTCAGGGATTCCTGATTTCTATTACCTGCAATCACGACGCAGGAGTGAAGTGAAAGTAATAAATAAGTGTAGTGAATTCTGTGTAACCCTGGATTAAGGGTTCCTTCTACCAGGAAGCTCTAACAGTTACACTGAAGCCCTGCTATTAACCTGACTGCTACCCCACCGGCGAAGTGTCTATCAACTTCGTACCGTCTACCCAAGCCACGCTGCACACTGCTGTCGAGTAGCCTACGCACAAGCACTGAGCCGCCGCACCGCAGCGCCGCCCGAGCATCGTCGATTGTCCGACGCGTCTGCGAGCCTTCTGCGAGCCCGTGTCTGCCCCCGGCGTCTGACCAAGGCCAGTTGTCTTCCTTCGGACGGTCAACGTATCTTCATGCGTATGCGATTCTCAATTAACTACCCTGTGATTGTAGCGCGTTACCTACGGCCGCTCCCGACTGAGTTATCTATTATGTTTATTTAGTTCCACAATAAGACACACCCTATTTGTAAGATTGTTTGACTATAATTATAAGTATCAATCCGTCTTCGCGTTTTACTAAATTCCTACCTGTCGCACGAAGCGCGACAGAATGAATGTTTTCTCTGTCAATAAAATCTGGGAAACCAAAAAAATTTGTTTTATTAACAATAGCTACTTACCTACCTGGACGGCGCTGTTGGCGTTGAAATTTTGGTGTTTTAAACGAATTTCTCTCGGATTCAGATGACTATTTAGATGAACTTGGAAAGTATAATATGCTTGAAGTATTAAGATACAAGTTTATGCCTGGAATAATATTTTGCAATGCCTCTTTGTTTGAATGATCTGTGCGTACATATCAGTACGTGCAATATCAGAACCTTCATAAAAGTGCCAAACACAATTTTGTAAACTTCAATTTAACCAGATCAACGATGCACGAATGTATAGGTAACGAACGAATAAGACAAACATAATTTTTTTTTTTTGTTTTTTAACGACGAACGCGAGCGCGTTGATGTCTTTATTATGGCGCGAATGAAAGTATTCATCTAACATGCATACTTTTAGGGGTATCATCATTTATTATTCATTATTTCATTAATTTAGTCATGTTTCGAAAACATGTGTTAAAAAGTATTCGGATAAATTTCAGCATCATTCTCTTCGTTTTTTTTTTTGCAAAAGATGCAAGGATATCAAGTTGCATGCAACCTTGTAAATCGAAGCTTGCGTGTTTCAGTAATGAGGTTATTAAAGCTTATGCGCATAGCACTTTCGATCATTAGTTTAACCCCTTAATTATTATCTGACGAGGCTAATGAATGCCCCATAAATATAATGTATAGACATTGCACTGTGCAAAGTGGCATTGCAATGCAGAATTGCGTATTCTTGGAAATGTTTTTATAACGACTTAACTTTATCTTAACGGCTTTGATAAGCACAATAATTGATCCTGTCCTTCACTAGAATATATTATACAGATGTTAGCCATAGAAATGGAATGAAACCCTGTTACTGTTATTATACGTAACATTTAGTAGATTCATTTGCATATTAAGGCGTAAAAGTTAATTCGTAAGATTGGTTTAGTAGGTATGTAAAGGATAAACTCTGGGACTAATTTCCCGATTCTTAACCTTTTTCACTGACTGCTATTCTACCTAGCTTTACCTATGCTGCTCTATACCTAGGCTGTACATACTTCGATTCGTTCTCGCCTGCATGTGAGAGCGCAGCCGACCTTGTCCTTGAATTTACTCCCATCAGTATAGTACTGATGGGGGCTGATGGCTATACCTAGGCTATAAATTATCCCGATGCACATTTTCTATTGTAACGTTTCTACAACGTAAGCTGGATAAAAAAACTTGAGATTTCACACATGAGTGTAACGTGAAAAGGATTTTCTCCGATTCTATCTTAGTGAAGACGAGAAATTTTCTGTAAGAGTTAATAAATATCCTGAGGTGTAGGCAATAAGAATTCGATTTAAAAAGTTAACAACTATTATATAAGTAAGTAATGTATAGGTACTAATTTGATGTAATCAATGTTCTTGGAATTCAAGCGCCTATTTGCTCAAATACCAATTTCGCAAGATCTACAACGCATATATCCGCATACTTTAGGTAGGTACTGTTCCGCCAATCTTGTAATGCCTTTTTATCCATATTTTTTAAAGTTAACACGCAAAAAAAGGTTGGACTTTACACTATCAATCTTTTTTTTTGTACGAGTACCTACAGGTACGTTAACTGGGTGCTAACAAAATGCAGTGATGCAAAACTTTATCATTTGATGAGGTTATTCAACTTATGATTGGTCTTTAGCTTTTCAAAAGATCGTGACAAACAGTTATTGATTCAGGTATGATTATATAGATGGTAGGTATCATAATATACTAATAACTGAAAATTTTAAAAAACCCCCGACACAAAAACCTCTATCAGAAAACTAGAAAAGAGCTGATCACTTTCAAACGGCTGAACCGATTTTCTTTGATTATAGCTAAAACACTACGATCAAGTCACCTTTCAAACAAAAAAAATAATTAAAATCGGTTCATTCATTTAGGAGCTACGATGCCACAGACAGATACACAGATACACACGTCAAACTTTTAACACCCCATTTTGGGTCGAGGGTTAAAAAGATCGTGTTTTAAACTGATAATAAATAATGTATTGTAAAAGCTAGGAGTTTTATGAAATGGAAAATCCTTTTCTCAAAATTGCAATCTAACTACGAGTGTGATCTTTAATACCAAATTTAACTTCTATAATAAGTAGATTATTTTTGGGCGATTATAAGGATAGGTAAAATAAAGTAGACTTATATATCTTAACGTATATTAACTTATCAAGTCTTAGGTGTAACTAATTTATCTATTATTAGCTTAAGATCTCGCCTTGGGTCCCGGAGCAGCGTCTTCGGAATCCTTGTACCAATCCTCGCTGAAATAATAAAATGTATTAGTATGATAAATTGTTATTGCATTAGAATTTATTTCTTATTCTAAAACTGATAATTCAGCTCCCATTTTACAGAGTACATAGGATAAGATAATGGTTTGCGAACGACTAGGAAAATTTATTAACACTTACAGCATTATTCATCCTCTAGAGTATTTTTACGAATGTATGTAATGTGTAAATTTAAAAAAAAAGGTATATAATGGTAAAATATGAACTTTAAATCATGAACAATAATTCCATGCATTAACAAACCATTCTCGAACACCAAACTTGATCAATTTTATGTACTATATTTTTAATTCCTAGAACTCATATTATACTTTTTAAGAGAAGGCAATGAAGCCGGAAACTCACCATCCGCGTACGTTCTCAGGCGCGTCACACCTTTCGGTTTCCTCATTGTAGACCTCTCCGACTTGGCAGCCAAGGTCACGGGGCTCAACACCGTTCAAGCACACATAGAAACGTTGGCAGTCGTTAGGGTGGGGGAACTTGGGGTGAGCGACGGCTTGACCCTGGGGGTCTTTCTTCTGATCCTTGGGGCACTCGAAACCATCCTTAGTCTTCTCTGTAAACAAAGTCAATTTTTAGCGAGAAATCAACAATTTCATGACAGGCCCAAACCTGAAACATGGTGTGTTGAACAAACAAAAAACAATGGTGTGTTGAATTTTAAAATTCCGCACAGATTATTTCCAATAAAAAAGGAAAACATTTGACATTTTTCCACTATTTATCATAGCCAATATCCAAAACTACAGGGCCTTGCTTAGCTTAAAAAAAAGACTGTAAGATCAACCGCTGTTGGAAAGTCTCTTTTAATTTTATAACCTCCAAACGTAAATAGAGACATTTGTAATTCGTACATTGCATTAAGATCCACAGTAAAACGCATTTGCAAAGGTTACGAAAGACATAAATAGCGAATCATTGAGATGTACTGGAACGGTGAATGCTACAGAGAGAAGGGCATATTGATCACAACTACATACTAGCATATTATGTATAAAAAGCTTTGTCTAGTAGGTAAATACAACACTTTTTCATATAGCTAACCTTTTTGAAGGGAACGATTAACAAAATCATTTCATTAGTATATCTGACTATAAGTTTCAACCCCAAAATTTTGTGTTCTTTATCAAGAATGAATACACTTTACTGTACACCATACTAATCAATACAAATAATAAAAATATAATAAGTTTAACAAAGTAAGTATAAAGTATAAGCCTTGAGAGCCTTATCGCTACCATTTTTTTCAGGCAACCATCGATGTAAAAGGTAGCTACAGATACTAGATTAGGTGAAGCAAATATACTACACTATAAATAAATATGTATATATAAATAATATACAAATATAAATCATACCTACATGTAATATTATCCTAAATAAATTTATGTAAAAATAATTTAACACATAGGAAAGGTAATAATCATTTACGTACTTAATTTTTTTTAAATAAATGGTCTACTAACAACCTAAAATCTTACTATACTTAGATTTTATTAACTATCTATGATCAAGAACTCACTATCCTTTACTGTATAGATAAGTATAAATAAATCTGTGCAAGTGATTGGCTAAGTGAGAGGCTGAACGTAGAATTTATTGGATCGTGTCGTATCAATTTGTTTTAGTTCCAAACTTTTGCCATAACATTAGTCATGGCTTAAGCTATAAATAATAATTTTAGTCTTAATGTTTGTTGTGTAATATTTTCACTAGTAGGTAGGCACTTAGCCGAAAATTGGAAAATCAAATCTTATTACGTTAACTATGTTTAAAAATAAACTTTTCGGCTACCACTAAACTCTTATATTGGGTTATATAAGGTGCAAATCAATCCTTCTTATAAATCCAGCAACGCATTGGCAGTTGCTCTAATGTTGCATAGTGCATCATTTAAAATCAAGTGAGCCACCTGCTCATTTGCTACGTATTTCTATAAAAAGTACGCTTACTGTCTTGGGCATTACATCCTTGTCTGCCAGCAGAATCGGGCCACACACAGGTTCCGGAGTATTCGTCGAAGTGGAGACCAGCGGTACACTTGACCTCGACCACTTCACCTTCGATACAGTTGAAGAATATGTTGCAGACGGCAGGGTCTGGGTGAGAGAAGAAGCCGTTGCGGCGGGGGCATTTCTCGCTAGAACTTGCGGGTTCTGCGGACAAAATAAATTAAAAAATTAAGAATAAATAAATAAATAATAAATAAATAAATCTTTATTGTCTTAACAAAACAGAATGCATCAATGAAAGGTATACTTGATATTAAGGTAAAGTTTCATTGATGATCTTAATCAAAAAACTATGTGAAAAATAATAACAGTAGTACCATAAATGTTGAAATAAAACATAAAAGTGTACAAAAATGAAAAACCGGATATTTTTTGGTACAATCAAGGACCGTAAGAAAAAGTTTTTATAAAAAAAGATAGTACTAAAATGTTAAATTCCAGATTATTACGAAAAACACCAAGGCAAACGAAACAAACAACTTTTAAAATGTATTCATAAAAATTATGTATCAGTTGCATCATCTTTGAGTTGGCATAACTTTCCGAATAGAAATGGGGATATAAAGTTAAAATCCTTGAAAGAACAGGCTGCGATGTATGACGTCGTATTTCTAGGTATCCATACAGAGATAATGAGCAGGAAGTTAAAGTTTCTTTTCTAGACGACAAGAGTTACTGTGCGCCGATCACTATTTTTATATTGTTCCGTTCTCTACCGAACCGCCTTGGTTCAGTGAGTTATTTGTCCGGTATCGAATTCCTTTCACGTCCCATTAAAATGCCGGCAGACATACAATATCTGCAACTTTATCATGACGAATATCTGACACAGGTATTGCATTAAAGCTACGAGTAGGTATGCGTAAGGCACTCGCACCACGAGGTATCTTAAGCAAATACTTAATGATCCATAAAAAAATCAACAAAATCCTTCTACTCGTCTTTAAATAGAATCATGACCACAACCTTCCATTATTCAATTCCATTTAAGTCTAAGTATGCAATGATTCACTTGTATAGGTATCCTTTATCAATTTACCATAATATAGGTACCAAAAACTATTTCTTGTACTGTAGAATATTTTGGTACTGAAATAGATGGTGTAAAATACCAAAGCAATGTTATACAATATGTACTTAGTATTACGCGACAATCTCGGCTAAATTGGCCTAGAAAACTACCAGGGTGCGACCTAGGTGGTCAAAGGTGGACAGGACACTTTCATTTCTGGCATGGTTGCGTTGAATGACCTTCAGAACGATATGCTTAACGTAATATTATTATTAGCATTTCGATTGTACTAATATAAGTTCAGATATTATTTTTCGCTTTAATAAAATATGACAAATTTATTAAAGGCAACTTAGGGTGATTATGCTCTCATCCGATCCGAATCCGTGTAAATACGTTCCAAAGTAGTCATATAACTATTTTTATGGTAGCTTACGCACTACTAGTAGATCCGACTTCCGTCATCCGATTTTTCTCCATCATCCGTGAGAATATTTCGGATGTGCCTCGGATTCAAATCGGATATATTATGACGTAGATATGCTAAAGATGTCCACAGCTTGGATTTGGATCAGAGATCGGATTAGTGCGTAAGCAATAATCGAATTCGGATCAAGGTTTTTATATCTGTATTTTCACGAATATGTATCGGATGAGTAGGTACGCTCTTAAAATTGTAAAAAAAATCTGAAAGTCAACAATAAATACGAAAATTTTAATAATTAACATGATTCAATTATTTGTCATTGATGAAAAAGTTTAATGAGGTACATAACGCTCAAGATTATCAACTTTTTTGTATAAAATCTTTCTTGTTTCTTACACGCAAGGACGCGTGATTAAAGACCTTACTTCACCACAACTAGTTTTAATTCCAATTATTATCTATTTATTATTTTAAACTGAAATACCAAGATTGATTTCAAGCAAAAAGCAAAACTAGCTAGATATACATCCTGACTTTGGTCAAACAATTAGTACTTCTATATCGATGTTCAAATACTTCAAATTAGAGTCTTCGAATTATTATGACGTGTAATCCAATCATGGGATTGGCTGATAAGGAATAAATTCTATAACTGTACATTTAAGTTTCACTTCAGTGCTACGGACTGCCCAGTACAATACCAATAATTGTTTTAGTTATAATATAATATAATTATATGTACATTAATGCAATATGCGAGATACCCATCTCTTCCGATGAATGATTCAATACCACTTTTGGGCTCGATTGATCAAAAATAATGGTAATAATACGTTATGCTTCTATAAATAATTACGATCTCTGAGGGATAAGGTGCATATAATTAACCTCTTATCTACTATCAAATACAAAATACAATTTTAGAGCAAATAGAGCGAACGCGAAAGATTTTCTGATCATGTGCCACAATATATCACTACCCGACTTTCCAGTTTGAACCTTTGGAGCCTAATTTTGTCACTAACAAACGAAGACCTTGGTATATCGTTCGTGGCGCGTTAAAGGAATTTTAGTATATTTATTTAATTATATATTTAGGTACATATTTTAGTACTGTGGCTCATATTGAACCGGCATATTAGGCTGGTGAATGTTACTTACGGAGTTCGGTCCTGTCACCACAGTCTACATTGAAGGGTTGGTCGCACTTGTTGATTTTCCTGATGGTGGGGTCGAACACAAGTCCGTCGGGGCACAGCTTGGTGGTGGCAACACCATCCACGCACTGGTAGAATTTGTCACACTGCCGATCATCTTCATACTGGCCATCTTTGTTGGGGCATTTGAATTGCGATTGCGCACCTGTGAAAAGAAAAATATAACTTTATAACAATAACTTTTTCGCTGGGCCGATGACCTGATCAAGGTGGCGGGGAGCGGGTGGATGAGGAAGACGGAGGACGGTGTTTGGTGGCGCGCTCTTGGAAAGGCCTATGACCAGCTGTGGACATATACAGGCTGATGGATTGGATTGGAATTACTTTTTAATATCCTCGGTCATGAATTTCAAAGTAATAGTAATAGTACTTTTACAGATTAAGGGGACAAAATGTGTGCTGTAATTTTATGGCGCTACAATCTATATTTTAGGATGATATTATATTTTTTGCACATACTTGTCCTTCCTCACCTTCCGCTTTTAAATGCGGTTTTTTAAATTAAAAAAATAATTTTATTAGATACAGTTTTAAGTGTTACTTAAATAAAATCAACATATATAACAATCTAAAACTTATATACAATAGTTATTACAATATCATTACATTATATTAGTATTTGTTATTATTCACGAAAACACCTAACTACACCTTCTCATCATAATAAATTACAAATCCAAATCACTTTCAAGCTCTTTCAAAACTTCAGGTCCGCCTGTTTTCAATGACTCTTTCATACTGTAACTTTTTTGCTGCTCTACTTATTTACCTAATATCAGTTTTTTTATGGTTTCTGATCGAGTTATTGCATTTTCCCCCGTGTAAATTGGCAAACAAAAACCAAGAGTTGGTTTCATTCGTAACAATTTTTTTTCACCATTACAATGTCCTATGCGATAACAATCGGCAACGATAACGAATCAAAGATAAAGTGAAAGCCGAATCAATCAAGCCAAGAATCAGACCGTCCGTGTTCCAATACTCTAAAGACCGAACGGGTCACTATTTTTTTTCTTGCATAACAACGCACTATTATATAATCGTCAACGTCAACAAACAATATTAGTTTGCTTGCTCTTACGCGTAGGTACCTACTTTAGCAACACTTTAACAGGGCTCTCTCCGTCACTCGTTTTATACCATTTCATACAATCGTAGTTCCAATTTCATTTGAATATTAAGCAACCAAAGTCCAACCAGAAATTGGAACTACGATTGTATGAAATGGTATAAAACGAGTGTCGGAGAGAGCCCTCTTATCGAAGCGAACTCGTCGGCGGGTGGAACCTAAAATAGTGCTGTTTCCACAGATGACGGAAACAACGTTATTTGTGCGTGTCAGCCTTTCCCTCAAACTGCACTTCAAAACGAGAGAGGCTAGATGAATGAATTTTGCAACAAGATTTTTTGGTCAAAAACGGTAAAGTGATAATTTCTAATCGACCTTTGGAATTACACCTATTTTTGGCAAAATAATTTTTTTTTACACAAAATAAAGACATTTGAAATTATTATGAAGTAAAATTGTTAATTTTTCAATTTTCTAGTTTTTATATAGTTTATTTGTGCAAGTAGTTGTCTCAAAATTCGCCCTTAAACGGCCATAACTTTTAAAATAAATACAAATCCATACTAATATTATATTAAATGCGAAAGTGTGTCTGTCTGTCTGTCTGCTACGTTTTCACGGCCCAACCGCTGAACCGATTTTGATGTTTGGTACAGACATGGGCTACATCCCGGGGAAGGACATAAGCTACTTTTTATCCCGGAAAGTAAAAGAGTTCCTGCGGGGTTTTAAAAAACCAAAATCCACGCGGGCGAAGCCGCGGGCATTCTCTAGTTTACTATTATTAATTATTTTAAGGCATAGATAATGGTGAGATAAATCGATATATGGCTTAGTTATAGATCTCGAACAATAAAAAACAGAATGATAGGCGTAATACTTTTGCATGGACAAGCGCGTAAGAAGTGTGTTGTACACTTAATTGATCGACAGCATTTAAAGGCGACTGCACACTTGTAAAATAGTGTTGCAACAAAATTGCACGCCTTCGATGCTATCACGCAAACAAATCGAATGCCTAATATACTAGGTTTCGTAAATGATTTCGGCAAAGTAACAATAGCATTTGACAGCTTATATACCTACCTACACTTTATTACTTCACAAACATATAAAAAGTATTTAAAAAAAATTATCGCTGCCACCAAAATTTTCTCAGTCATTATCAAGTACATTGAGTTGGCTACATGGTTGCTAGCTACTTTATCACTGACTTCACAACTTAACACGAAGCTTAACACAGTATTTACTATTTTGTTGAACAGTGTCTCAATCAAAATATTTGCTCTCATCCTGACACTTTCTTGAGTTTACAAAGTAAGATTTTAAAATCACTGTACTTAGAATCATATTTCAACTTTATCATTGGTAATTTTGTGTGGTTTATCGATGATATAATTATCTTTTTGCAATTAAACATAAAATATCTAAACAAGTAAAATTCTCACTTATTAGACCTGTTTTTCAGCGTTCAGACCCATCCCACTCCGATTTCGCTCGTTTGGAATAGAATAGAATAGAATAGATTTTTATTCAAATAAACTTTTACAAGTGCTTTTGAATCGTCAAATAATTTACCTACCTATACTTGAAAATGTTAAATTTCTAGTTTAGTTGCCCAACGTTTTGAACGGCACCTTGATTCGCCAGTCAATTAGTTTCTCCATAAATAATATAGGTTATAGGTATTATAAGTATTAGGATTTATGGTCACGGAAATGTAAATCGGTATTTATCTTATTAATGACATGTGAGAATGCGACATTTACCACGAATGGCGAATGTAGTGTTAATTTATGCATTTCAAATCTCGAGCGGTCAAGGCTATGTTGGCAAAAACTCGATTCTTTGAATTGGGTTTTATTTTCGTGCAAATTATGCACAGAACTGAGAGAATAATTCATGACATTTTACATTATATTTGTTTTTAGACATATCTCCACTAGGTCAATCAAAATTTAACATAAATCTTAGTCTAATTATAATACCTTTAAGATTTAATTTAAATCGACTCTCTGACATTGAGACAACGATTTAATAAAATTAGTAAGGTATAAATTATGTAAATTATGTGTTCTGATAAGTCAATAGTTAATCTTGAATTAGAATTACCTAATAACCTTTAAAATGGATGCTGATTACATAGTAAGTGGTTTGCTAGCGTGATAAATTAGATCGCTGAAAATATTTATTTCGCTGAAATTATTTAGCTAAAGAGTTTTATTTTAATTAATTAACATAAACAAACTTATCTTAATTTAGTTGTACAGACAGTACACGTTGTAAAGGCAAGGGTAGCTCCTTTGCCTCTAGTAATTTTTTCTTCAATTTTATATTCAGAGAGCCCGTAAAAATTCTTGAAAGTCAAAAATAAATAAAAAATTGGTGTTTTCTCGGAAGACACTTTCGCAAATCAACATATTTTATCATAATATGTTGACAGCTTATAAATATATTTATATAGTATATAGCAAGCAGCCCCAGCTTATAATTTTTATTGTAATTTCTCTTTATTTATCGTAAGAAATAAGCTGACTTCTGAAAGGTTTATTGGTAATGGACACTTGACCATCTCGTACCTATATTACCTCAACCAATTTTACTGTATTGTCTGGAACTGTTTGTTGATGTCTCTACTCTGGTGCATACTGATACTTATGAGAAGCTGCTGGTACAGTATAACCAGTATCAGCTGTTTATCACTGTACCCACGTGGGATAAATACCTATGCCGAGTTTGAAATACGCCCGCGCGGTATCGCAACCTAGCGGTGACGCAACCTGTCGAGAAGTGAAAGCGACTCGGTTGCGACATGCGGTGCATCGCTCGGATGCATCACAGGTCGCCTTATGACCCGAAAAACTCGATGAACTATCAACTTTATCTCAGCTTCTATGAGTGTGAAATTATTAATTGGTACTGGTTGCCGAAGGTCGAATCATTTCGGTGGCTTTTAAGTTTTGTTATAAGTTCTAAGACCTTGTCACTTCTTTATGTAAGTAAGTCATTTTTATTTACTTATTTATTTAATTAAAGACATAATGAAAGTGAAAATTTTACACCAGACTTTACAGAACAAAACACTAGATATAAACTGAGACTGGTGTTTGCAATTTGCAGCCCAAATAGACCGTAGTCTGTGGTAGGGTAAATTAAGTATTTTCTTCTATTTTATTCACGCTTGGCCAGCGTGGTGGACTATTGCCAAACTACTTCACATTCTGAGAGGCGCCCGGACTCGTGGCTGGCGATGAGTAGATCATGATGATGAAGTATTTTTAGAACCTTACAATAAGATTCAGTTATTAAGTTAACATGCATATTAATTCATGTTTGGTTACTGTAATATAGGTATTATTATAAGCTGTCGTATTTTAGCACGATATGTATTTAAAAATAAGTATAATGTGGGCAGATATGTGTGAGACACGCATATCTCAAAGTATGAAATACCTACTCGAGCCATGAGGAAAATGTTTCATTATAAAAATGCAGTAGTAGGTATAAACCTTCTCACTCTGAGAAGGGACCGCGTGCTCTGTAGTGAGCCGGCGATGGGTTGATCATGATGATGATGCTGAGGTATAAAATGAATATAGTATCAACCTAAGTACCCACTAAGATATTTCCAAGTAAATATTTAAATTTTATTAAACCAACAGGTCGTCCAAGTCACGTTTTCCTCAGTTAGTGACCAGCATACAAAATCAAATGTCAAGTTAGAACGATTTCCATAAACAAGTTTAACTTAATTATATGGAATTTTATTATAAATTTGAAATAAATTACGAAAATGCTTCGCCTATAGCGACAGTTACAAAACTGTAATTAATTTATTGAAATTATAAACAATAAAATTAATTATTTGCTTTATAAATTCATTGTAAAATAAATAGGTGCTATCTATTCGAATTCAAGGGCACATTTTAATGCCAAACCTTCTTTAAAGGCAATAAAACTATCAGAGCATAACTTTTCCCCAAATTAAGAATTTTCCCCGAATTTAACTATACTGCTTAGGTAGGTTCTTTCTGCTTACGTAGCATAAGTTTTTTTAATGTATCATCAGAGTACGGATGGGAAAGAGACGAGATATGTTTCGTCTTTTTTATTTTATTCAGATACAAGATAGCTGTTGAATGTAATTTCACCAAGTGGCAAGTCGTGGGTATGCGTAGGTTATCACGGCTTTAAAAATCCGTATAACCTACTGCATAGTGGTTAAGACATCTGGCTCCAATTCGGGAGGTCGTAGGTTTGTTTCCCGGCCCGCACCTCTAACTACTAGGATGTGCGTTCTTTATTTGCTTTAACAGTGAAGGAAAACTTCATAAGGAAACCTGCATGTCTGAGAGTTCTCCACAATGTGTTGATCTCAAAGGTGTATGAAGTCTGTCAAGCCACATTTCGCTAGCGTGGTGGACTATGATCTAAGCCCTTCTCATTTTAAGATTGGACTTGTGCCCAGTTGTGGGCCGGCTATGGGTCAAGTTGATCATGATGATGATAATGATGCAGTTTAAGATATTCATTCCAACACACAGTTAACGTTAACTTTAAAAGTTACACTAGTATTTTGGATCTCCTTGAAACGATATGTATCTCTTATAGGGATAAGTGCTTCCGTGTCCACTTTTTCTTTCTTTTTCTCTTTATTGTTACAACTTTCTGGTACAAATAAATATAAATTTACAAAGGCTACTGTTTCCAGTAACTTATGTAAAACGGCCTAGTTGCAAAAGCCGTTGTAGGTACACTTTGCGTAAATTTAATATAGCTATGTCAACACGATCATAACGCAACGCGTAGATTTTTTTATCAAGCTTAATTTTTATTGAAAAACAATGTCAGTGTTGTTTAAAAAAATGTCATAATTTATTTCATTTATTTTACTTTATTTGTACCAGAAAGTTGTAACAATAAAAATAAAAATAAAGAAAAAGTGGACAGGGAAGCACTTATCTCTATAAAAGATCTCTATACCAGTAACCCTTGGCAGTTTATTTCAAGAAAGAAGTATTCAAGTAGTATCTATCTCTCTGAACTAAAATACACTCCAAAACTATCTCGTACATAGATGGGTATTCTGCTAACAATGACTTTGAACTCTGCACACTTCAAATACTGAAAATAACTTTCAAGGTTGAAAAAAGGCGCTTGTATGCAGTTATCTACCTTAAAAAATATTATAATTCAGATTTACCTAATAAAATTTTACATTTCAAAATTTGGATATTTGTTACTCCTTCGCGCTAGAATGACTGAACCAATTTGGCTGTTTGGGATAGAGATACTCGTAGCTTATAATCTGAATTAATACAAAAGCTGCATCATGATCGTGACCTCAAGATTAAATATATAAATGTACATTTATAAACACATAAGCTAACTTTTATCCCGGAAAATCCACTCCACTCAAATCCCGGGCATCATCTAATAGGTACATACCGACCTAATAAAAACATACAAAGCTAAAACGAAACTAACTCTTTCAATGCTTTTTGCGATTGTTTGTTTTTACTAAACGCGAAGTGTTGCTTTTCATTTATTGTTATACTTACAGCTACTAAAAATATCATTGAGCTGTAGTTTTATCTAAAAGTGTAAAATATATTATGTAACAGCAAATTACAGTTGCCCCAAAAATTACTATATTTATCAAATTTTCTTTTTGTAACTGTGATTGTAAAGTTTTATATTTCTTTAATGGCAGTCAACAATAGGGATCTGAAGGTCCATTAAGGACAGAAAATCCTTGAAATCATTAACTAGAAGTATGGCTAAAAGAGAGAAAGACAGCTTCAGGTTTCTTGACGGGGTACGTAAGCAAGATGCCTAAACAAGATTCGTTAGTAAGTCTGAATAAAGAAAATTTAACTTGTAAGAGGAGTGGTGCCGAGCTCTACTCTAGAGCTTTTGTATCGCAAAGAGCTTTATAAGCATAACAACGTATCTATCAAAATTGTTCTGGTAAACTGATCAAAGTCAAGGACATTTACTAGTTTTTCCTTAAGACAGCGTTATAGTCAATTGGCCTTCAAATTTTTCAACATTAGCCCAGCCAAGTCAGCTCAAAAAATAGGGTTAAGGTTACAATAATTCGTATAGAGCTGAAAATTGGTACGAATGTTGGGTCACCATTATATATGAATTGTGAAAAGTACCCATCGATCCCACATTTACAGAAAAAACTATTCAAGATCAAAGTTCACGAAATAGGATTTTTTGCATTCTTCAGCTTAACATTAAGTTGTATCATAAAATAGGTCAAACCAACATTGTAGAGCATACAATTATCTATTAAAAAAATTGCACTTTTTTCCCTTTAGAATCCCCATTTCAGAGGTATAACAATTTAAAAAGTTGAAAAAGTTGTTCTTCATAATATGCATGTTATTTACAATAAAGAATACATCAATGAGCCGTAACACAACATTTTCAACTTTTTGAATCGCTATATCTCAGAAACGGTGATTCGCAGGAAAAAACGTGTAAGAACATTTTTTTAAATGATGCATGATCTATATTTTGTTTGACCTATTTTATGATACAACTTTGGAAAATGTAAAAAAAAAAATTTTATGAACTTTGACCTTGAATATTTTTTGCAATTATGTCGGATCGATGCGGACTTTTCACAATTCATTTATAACGGCGTTTCCAACTCGTACCAATTTTTAGCTCAATGCGAATTATTGTAACCTTGAATATGTATTTTGACCGGACTTTGACCTGTTACTATACCGTCTATATGAGCTTTTAGAGCTTTCGCATTTATGCGTCTGCATACAAAACGACTTTCAAATACTCTATCCGAATACTGAATAAAGAGATATAATACAAATAAAATCACTTGGGATTATACCTACATCACCATCAGTGGCATAGATGTGTACTGAATATCAAATGATTGATTAACGATTTCAAAACTAAAACAAGTGTAAATTAAAAATTTTCAACACCCCCGACAAATCATTTTCAAATAAATAATTATGTATATCTAGGCAACGTCCATCTTGACAGCTTGACATTTGTCAATTGACACTTGAATATTATGAACCTAAGGGTTATCTAACCTTCTTTTCTACAAGAAAACTAGAAAAGAGCTGATAACTTTTAAACGGCTGAACCGATTTTCTTGGATTATAGCAAAGAACACTCTCGATCAAGACACCTTTCAAACAAAAAAAAGTAAATTAAAATCGGTTCATTCGTTTAGGCGCTACGATGCCACAGACAGATACACAGATACACAGATACACAGACACACATACACAGATACACACGTCAAACTTATAACACCCCTCTTTTTGGGTCGGGGGTTAATAAATGTAAGTATTTAAAGTTAGTAGATAGGTACTGCTGTTCTAATATTTAAATGTTAGCATAGTTCTAAGTCAATTTAATTTCAGTTTTCAAGGTTAGCACTTAAATGCATAGATGTAGAAAGATAAGGTAGGTCTCTATCACAAAATGTCAAATGGCTTTGAATGACTTGCGATTCCTAATTAGTAAACTGTGTCTATCTGTCTATTACATTTTCACGATCCATCCACTTAAATGATTTATTTTCATGAATAATTTTAATGTAAAGTACAGATCTTGCATCCTGGAAACGGACATACGGACATACGGGCTACTTTTTGTCCACGGGATTTCCAAAAACCTAAATTCATTCGGAGTCAGTAACAGGTGTCATCGTAGACATCGATATAATTATTAGTTCATTATAAAAAAGTAGCTAAAGTAGAGTTATTTTAATAAATCAATATGTAAGTCACCATATTCATCATCATCATCACTAACCCATCACTGGCGCACTACTGAGCACGGGTCTTTACTCAGTAATTTGTAAGTGCGGTTACTTAGTTTACACAAGTACCTATTATAACAACTTGTTAGATATTTAACCTTTATTAAATTGATTTATTGACTATACCGTCTTGAACAAGGAAAAGCTTCTTAATTTTAATAATAATTGATAATATAAGCGACTATGACTTTAACTTTTGAAAAATGTTCCATTTTAGAAGTTTTATTTCAAATCAATCACTACACTTACCATTTTATTATATCATATTTTTAAAACCGAACTGCTAAAAAGCCCTTAGATTTTTTCCTTACATTAGGTACCTTCTTACCCCTAAGGTACAAAGGGGGACAAAATGTCAACAAAACGTAAGGTGCCCTGAAATTTTTTCATACATTCCTAACAACTGTCAATATTGGATCTAACTACTAGATGTGAAATGTATAGTAAAAAATTACAACTTCAATGTTAAAACGGCTTATGAAACTTTCAGCCGCAAAACGCAAACGCAGTAATTATTAGTTGCTACAATTTCTTGCGCATAAGTTAGTATGTTGCACACTGGTTAGTATTGATACATACTAGTACGAGTAACCAATTTATGTGATTAATTGAGAAAGTATTAACTTAATATAACTTATGTAAAAATATTTACAGCACTTTTAGGTTAAGTTAGTCAGCTTCTTAATATAATTATTATCATATGTTAAAGAAAAATAAATTGAAATTTTTATTCATTTAAATTTTTTTTTTTAATTAAAACTTACTCGTAAGAGCGGCTACAGCAGCCAATACGATGAACACTTTCATGATGACCTTTTTGATTATATGATTAAAAAATATTTAAAAATACAATGACTAGATTATGGTCCGACCCCTCTGGCGACCCTGGTGCGACTGACGAATGCAAGCGTCGCTCGCGCTTTTTCTTCACCTGACCTGCGTATGCGCCTAAAACCGGTACGAAGACATAGGCGTTATTTAACAAATTATTATATTAATGAAACAATACTAATTTCCGCAATTGAATATTAATCCCATCAATTGATGGGTCGTTAGCTTAATATGATATTTCTAGAGAAGTGCTAACCTAGTCATACAAGACTTTCTGCGCCGGCCGCTTACTCCTAATGCATACTGACTACTAATTAATTTTGAGTGCTCAATATTTCCGTATGCATTTATAACGTTACAGTAATGAGTTACAAAGAATCCTATTATTATTATGACCCTTAAGACTACTTCAGCGTACCCATATATGTGGTTAACTGTACATCCTAAAACTCAGTCTATGATACGTCGTGCATAATAATAGCACTATACTTGTTTGGAAAAAAAAAATTCAATGCACGTGGACAGCAACACGACACCGTTCACTTTGACAGGTTTCTTAAATTTAGGTCCATGAAATTCAACATTCGAACAGTCTGTGGTGGCAAGCATGCATTTTATTTCGTTTCATATGGACGAATTACACCATTGAATAAAATGTAAGTAGAGTAAATATCAAATTGTACGTTCTATTTACAAATACTACTCAGAATCTACATTACTCAGTACTACGACTCAGAATGTACTTTATGACTCTTAGAATTAACTTTTATACTCGTATCTAACTGATGATCTGATTGAAATAAATTAGATGATGCTCGCTACTGCGACGAAAAAGTGACTGACTGACTGATCTGTTAACGCTCAGCTCAAACTAAAAAAAAAAAAAGAATATTAGGCATTTTTAATCATGAATAAAATTCCCCTTTCCCCTCCAACTAAGCGTTAAGCTTGTGCTAAGAGTGGGTACGACAATAGTGCAACGGGTGGGGTTTGAACCGCCGACCTTTCGGATTTCAGTCCGCTTCTATAACCGTTGAGCTATTGAGGCTTTAACTATCTCTAAAGGATCTCTTTGGGCATGCAGATAGCTTTTATGACATGCATGGTCATCAGCAAAAAAAGGTTTTCTGAAAGTTCAACCCCCTAGAGTGTAAAATGGGGGAGGTTGAAACCTGTGTAGTCTAAGCTGACGAAGTCACAGGCATAAGCTAAGGCATAATACTTTTGGACTCTGTACATACACAAATCACTTTTAAAACAAAATCTCATAAATATGGTACACGTAACAAGCACAAGCTACAATTAACTAAAGCTAGGACTAATTATGGTACCAAAACTATACAGTTTGAGGGAGCGCTACTATAAATAATGACTTGCCAAAACACATATTGGAGGAAAAATCTTTTCCAAAATTTAAAACCGAGTTAAAAAAATACTGTCAGACAATAGATTGATAGATAGATAGATATATATTTTAGTTTGTTAACTTAGGATATAGCATGTTTTGAAATATTATTATTGTATAAAGTCACCGTACCTTTAAAAATTATGTTTTATGTATATTTATATTTAGAATTATTCTCATATAAGTGAACATTGTTCTTCTGAGAAATAAACTCTTTAAACCTAATACAATGAATTCAAAATTTAGGGTAAATTGCATTGAAGTATATATAGATGAATTGAGGCCAAGTACGGGATAAATTGAAGGCTTTTTGAGTCACTACTGCACCGATGCTGCATCTATCTGTATCACTAAGTACAAAAAATCGCCGAAGGCGAGGTCTCTTAAGTCTAACCAAAGCCAAAAAACGCGCGCTTTAATATAAATCACAACCTAACTGTGCAACTTCTGTCGGTAAAAGACCATCAATCATTCATCACATTATAGCATTATATTAAACCATACTAATATTATAAATGCGAAAGTGTGTCTGTCTGTCTGCTAGCTTTTCACGGGTTTAACCGATTTTGATGAAACTTGGTACAGAGTTACTTACATCCCGGGGAAGGACATAGTCTTTTTATCCCGGAAAATTAAAGTGTGCCCACGGGATTCTTAAAGACTTTGTATTTGTATTTATTTATTCTTCGTTTTAGACTTATAAAAGCACTTACGAAAGTCACAATACACTGAAAAAATAAGTCTACCAAATATGTAGGATCTAAATAATATCAAAATAACAATAGTAACAATAGTAAACCAAATTTCTAATATTACGGGTAAACAAGTAGGTACATAATTTTTAGCTTAGCTCGTTGAATAGCTTGTGCAGGGCTACATTTTCCATGCGTTTTTATCATCTATATAATCATTAATCTTATAATAACTTTTCACTCATCCGTTTTACCGATTTATATGGGTACAGAGGTAATTTGCATCCCGGAAAATCAAAGAGTTCCTACGGGATTTTAAAAACCTTCCACGCGGATGAAGTCGCGGGCATCATTTAGTACATACAAATAAGTAATCTAATGAGACGTACGTGCATTGTGACAGACAGCGCCAAAGTCTCACATGAGACGCAAAGTTCAAGCGGCGCTCATATTATAATCATTGCGAAATTATTAACCTTTCCTATATTCGCGCACGGAACTGAAGTTGTTGGCTGTAAAGATGCGCTTAGCATTTTATCAAAGTGTTGATTATTACATTGCATCAAGTGCCTACCATGGTGATAAATGGGCCTACTAAGTTGGTAGGTTGATTGGTTGGTAGTTAGGCCTATAAGCCTACCAACCAATCAACCTACCAACTTATACACTTTTAGGGTTTACACACACACACTGTTTTAGTGTTTGTGTTTTAAATTAAAAATAAATAGTAATCTGTGACAAGATCGGAAGATAGATCGACATTTAAATGGCTATTTTTACGTTTATCCAATCTAGAGAGTAAAGTTTCAAAGGTAGGTTAGTAGTTTTAATAAACGATGATAATATGTAATCGGTGAAGAAACTGGAAAGAAGTAGCACTAGATAAATTATGCATTTTGATTAATTTGTCAAAAATATATTTTAAAGACCACCAAAATTTACTTCAAGAGGGCACCCGATGGTAACGTAGAACGGCCAGGCTGATTCTTTGCGTGATAAATGAGCGAACCCTTCTGTCACCAAATAAAGTAAGCTTAGTACCTAAGTACCTACTTAGTAAGTACTTTTTATACTTACTGAGATACCTAGATAACTACTTTTCATTTCTTTCCTTTAAATGCTCTGCGTAGTCGTAAACATTATAATACTTATTCGACGTGGAGGACGTAGTGGCATCCGGCTACATGTGGGCCGCTCTTAGCGCATCTGTGTCTCAAAGCCACTCAAAGGTCAACTTGTAGGTATCTATTAACACAGTCACTCGTTCCACTATCTCTAATGAAGTTACGATGAAATCTATATTCTTTATAAGTGCGAAAGTGTGTCTATCAGTCTGTCTGCTAGTTTTTCACGGTCCGTTTATAACCATTTTCAACTTTCAGGGAAGGCCATAGGCTACTTTTTGTCCCGGAAAATCAAATAATTCCCACGTGATTCTAAAATAACCCGTGGATCCGTGAACGAAGGCGCAGGCATCATCCATTTGATACAGAGGTAGCTTGCATTCTGAAGCTGTCTCAAGGATGGAAGCTATCTCTCTACTAAATACCTAGGTACTGCTTTTTATCCGAGAAAATCAAAGAGATTCCACGGGAAAATTAAATCCACGTGGAAAAAGTCGCGGGCATCATTTAGTACCTAGGCTTACTTAATGCCTAGTAAAAATGCGAAAGAGTGTCTGTTTGTCTGTCTACTAGATTTTGACGGCCCATCCGTTTAACCGATTTTGACAAAATTTGGTACAGAAATAGCTCCAGAATTGACAGTTAACGAAATCCCTCTTTCAGGATCTAGTAGTATGTTTTATTTAGTGAAAAGTTAAGTAAGTAGTAGCTAAGTATACATATCTACCTATAAGTCCTTTAGCCTATAATTAGCTTTGTACATAGGTAACTATTACGTACAATCGTGTCATGACTTCAATATAAATAAACTAGGTTTCGTGACATTGTTTCATTGACTAGCAGCTGAAGTGACTAACTTGTAGAAAGGTAACGAATGAATCTAGGCATGAATCTAGATTGTTAGGTAACAAAGAGATTATAAACACTACGAGTATGATCCTTAATACCTACCTATAAATTGAACAAAAACTAGGAAAGCATGATAGATCTAAGCTACCTACTTATAGTTTTAGCTCTGCATCAGCGAGATTAAAACCAAGGTTAAGGTTTCAATTTCGATCCTACAGTTTTAAGAAAGGGCTTTTAAATATCTCGATATTTAACCAAATTATTAGGCTATGTACTTACCTAAGTCTGGTTATTTAAATTATATGTCTGATTTGCCACGGTAAAGCTTTCGTGTTTACATACCGAAGAAGCTACGACCCAAAATCATGCCGCGGCGGCATTTTTGTGGCATAATATGTGCTCAATATTTTTCAGCTTAGCCGCAGCTGGTGGACTTTTATTAGGTGGGTATCTTGGATAGGTATTTATAGTTATTAAGTACTAATATTAATGAATATTTTATTTAACAGGATACTATTATAGTACTGTTAATTGAGCGATTGATTAATTATCGTGCATTTAGCTTTCATAGAGACGATCGCAGCTGCGGACAGCACGTAACCACCTACTATGTCAGAAGCATTTTTCAGCACTTCATAGCATCATAGCCGACGTAGAGAAGCTTGACTTTGTTTCTAGACGCAAAAATTTAGATTGGCTGCGAGAGTGGCCTGACACTAAAGCAATATACTAGGCAACCAGTGTGCGTCCAGCTTTAATGTTATCAAACACATAATTAGCATTAAAACTGGTTACAAGCCATGATAGATCACAGACAATGCTGTCAATTCGACAATAGTTACTTTCACTAAACTGAGTCTATCAAAGGAAATAAATTAACATCAACAGTTCCGCAAGCTTAGTTAAATTATAGTGTCATAGGCGATTGCAATAGTGCGGGACTGAAGATGAAGTACCTACTTTGGTGCGGTTTATTCAGAAATGACGAGGCCTGGGAAACGTGGCGCAGGCGTAGGGTCGTCATTTAGTGTGATGGTGTAACACTAACGCTTTACTTGACAATTTTATTCCACAGGATCGCAGTGATTCTATTGAAATCGTCCGTTCTGTTGGTTGAGCGTCTCCCAATGCTGTGTTTTCTTGTGCTGAATCACCATTCAAGGATCGCAGGCACTAGAGTAACCGACATAAGAAACCCTTGTTAACAGACACATGGGAACGTCTCGAAATAAGATGGCATGTGTAGGGCGTAAAATACCTGGCTCTAAGTAGGATACCTAGTTCCTCATCAATGGCTACTTAGATATTTTTTTTAAGAATCCAATTTAATTTTTCTTTATTGTAGTAGGTACGTAAGTAACTACTTGTATTTATTATTTTTTGTACTAAAGATTCAGGGCTTATGTAAAAATACTGGTTTCTTCACCTTTGCATCATTTTCTCAAACGGTGGATTGTTTAATCAGCAATTTGAAAACAAAATAAAATAGAAAAAATAGAATATATACTAATGCACTTTTAAACATAACAATAAAATTAGTTAAAATGTTAAAATAGAACCGTATTTCCCCCGAAGGGTAAAAAATGGATATTTAGGTTTCAGCCGTATAGCTTGAACCATAGAAGGGATTGACGAGGGATATTGGAAGGGTAATCTCACTTGTGGTTCAAGCGTAGGCTCGAACACCTAAATAGAGCAATTAACTAATAATTATTTATTAAAACGACAGTTTGCATAAAATGGTAAAGTCTCTAGGACAAACTTAACAAATCACATTAATAAGATGAATTTACGAGTAGGTAGGTACGTATCTACCTACTTAGTTACTTGCCTACTTATAAGGTGGCGTACTTTAGCAAATAAAATATAAGTATAGGCACTTCGATTAAATAATATAATTATTATTATTTGGTTCACTAAATAATGCGGATGCGGAAGTAATACCTACCTACTTGTAAATACGAAGGAAAATTTTACTTCCGGACCTGTGAAATTATTTTTTAATATTGGTACCTATTTATTTAGTTACCTATTAACTGCTTACTTAAAAATCTGACGCATTTGGGATTTGAACATAGCTTGGTAGGTGGTTTTATGGTGGTATTTTAATGGGGGCAAGTGTAGTAGGTAAGTGTACCTAGTACTTATTTTTTTAAATAACATAGTAGTTAGGTAAGTAGCTATGCATTATGGAGCGACGATAGCCTCGTGGTTAAGACGTTGTCCTCTTAGTTGGGTCCAGGGTTCAATCCCAGGCGTCTTAATCTTTTCGAAGTTTAATTGCTTGAAACGCACATATGTGTATTAGGTAAGCAATTAAACATTTGCTTTTTTGGCGAAGGAAAACATCGTGAGGAAACCTGCATGCCTGAGAGTTCTCAAAGGTGTGCGAAATCTGGCAATCCGCACTTGGTCAGTGGGGTGGACTACGTGGTCGTGGCCAACGACCCATTTCATTCTGAGAAGAGACCCGTTCTCAGTAGTGGGCTGGCAATAGGTTAATAATCATGATTAGCAGACAGCACTTAATAGTGCTTAAATGTTAAAAACCTTTTCTATTTAATTTTTGTACCATTTTAAATTCCCAGATTCATTTTTACAATGTTCACAGCATTTCTAAAGTTACCCGCTTCTACTGTATTCTACAGGATCCAAAAAATACAAGAATAAATTGTCTATTACAGAGCAATTTATTGACATATGACATTGACATTTGACATTTTACAAAAACAAAACAATAACAAATCCACAAACATTTGAAAATCAGAGAAATTATCGGTAGTCGGAACAGATTCTAATATGATGTCGTGGGAGAAATAGAATTCATAATATTTTACAAAATACCACCTGTACTATCAGAACAATGATTATCGCATTTCAGGCCTTGTTATTTTTCCGGGAAACTTTCGTCACCGTGATCGAGAGATTCCTCGGGCCGTACTACCGAAAGTTGAGTTTAAGTTTGAAGTTTAGAAGTGATGAAGAAGATGATAATGAGTCTGATGATCACGTATTTGCGGAGTACGATGATGAAAAGGGGGTGGTGTTTTATCCGCCGGTGTACGTGCAGCGATACGCCGCCGTCAGCGACTGTCTTATGGACGAACGATGGTGTGGCAAGTTGGAGAAGGTAAATTATTTATTAAAGCAAAGATACCTTGAGCTATAGGTACTCTACGAGATTGATAAGACTAGTTATTACAATCTACAGTTATGTAGAAAAAAAGAATAGCAAAATATACGTAGGTAAGTAGTTAGGAAGGTATAAAGGAATTCCCTTATTTACCCCCTTAGAAGATAAATTAAACACTTATACAGCTAACTTTTATTTACTAACAGAAGCCTAAATACCAATTATCCATTATTTCTAACTTCAAAATGATTAGGTACTACTTCCTGTCCCTTATTTTCATCCTTTATTTTAGTGTCCCTTTAAGGTTTTTGAACATCCTTTGTTAGTGCTATGTTATATAAAGAATTGCCCAAAACTTTATGCTTCTAGACCCACCAGCTTAAACTGTGGGTGGTCTGTAATTATCAGCATTAGAATTTTTCTAGGCAGGAGTTTTATATTGGTAAATTTCATATTGATAAATAAGTACTTTATTGTTTTTTTAAAGGTAGTAGACCTTGGATACCATGACATGAGTTTCATCAGGTATCTTAAAGATGTGCCAGGAATAAAACAAATTTTAGGAGTGGACATTGAATCAATTCCTCTGCGATGCTCGTCAGACCTTCTGGGATGTGACAACTATATAGCAAAAAGGGAAAACCCATTGCAAGTTACTGTAAGTTAATTGTTATATTTTATGTTTAAAATACTAAATTATGCTTGTGACTTTTTCTCCATCACTATACCCTTTTGGGATTGATTTTCAAAAATCCTTTCTTAGTGAATGACTACATGATAATAGCTATATGCATGCCTTTCAGCCCGATCCGTCCAGTAGTTTGAGCTGTGCGTTGATAGATCAGTCAGTCAGTCAGTCTATCAGCTCTTCCTTTTATACATAGATTAAACTATCAGACTATTTGAATTGTGTACTGAAGCCACCTGCCTTACAGCTACTGAGCCTTAAGCCTCAAGTAAATTTTTGCTTTACCATTGTGAAAAAAGAGTAAGGAAACATTATGAGCAAAATGGCCATTTAGTGTGATTTGTGATCCATCCGAGGACTTTTAGCCAATTAGTTGATCATGAGGAATTAAATTCCTGTAAGCATCATTGTGGAATCCTTGTTTCAGCTCTTTCAGGGCAATGCAGCAGATCCCGACTACAGGCTAATAGGATGTGACGCTGTAGTGGCCATAGAAATGATAGAACACATGCTACCACATGACCTGGAGAGACTCATCCATACAGTCTTTGGTTTCATAAAACCGTGGGTTGCCATTTTCACCACACCTAATGGGGACGTTAATGTTCTGTTTAAAGCTTTGCAGAAAAATGGTTTGAGAAGATTGGACCATATGTTTGAATGGAGCCGTGAACAGTTTCATGATTGGTACTTAATGGTCTTTTAAAATTCTTCATTTTTAGAGTTCCGTACCTTAAAAGGAAAAACGGAACCCTTATAGGATCACTTTGTTGTCTGCCTGTCTGTCTGTCCGCTGTGTCCATCAAGAAACCTATAGGGTACTTCCCGTTGACCTAGAATCATGAAATTTGGTAGGTAGGTAGGTCTTATAGCACAAGTACAGGAATAAATCTGAAAACCGCGAATTTGTGGTTACACCATTAAAAAAAAATTAAAATGTGTTTCAGTTTTCAAAATAAGATAATTATACCAAGTGGAGTATCATATAAAAGGGCTTTACCTGTACATCCTAAAACAGATTTTTATTTATTTTTATGTACAACAGTTTTTGATTTATCGTGCAAAATGTTGGAAAAAATACCAGAGTACGGAACCCTCAGTGCGCGAGTCTGACTCGCACTTGGCCGGTTTTTTTAATACAATGTATTAAAAATTAATGAAGAGACCCATGCTCAGATGTAAACCTGCGATGGGTTTATCATGAACTTTATACAACTTTTACGAGTCAGCCATCCCGTCAAGCAATTCAGTTACTGTATTTTTAGAACCCAAACTATCACTGTATGTTACAGGTGTAGCAATATAGTTGCTCGATACCCAGAATACACAGTCAGCTGCAAGGGCATAGGCCCTGGTCCACCCGACACATTACACTTGGGTTGTTGCAGCCAGCTCGCACTGTTTGTTGCTAAAGATTACACTAAACAGCCTGACTTGGATCTTAACACTTTAGCTTTAGTGGCAAGTAAGTTATAGTCATCATAATCTCAACCCATCGGCAGAGTAAACTACTGGGAACTCTCTGTTTGATCCTGAATCGACGATATGACAAAATATTAGGCTATGATGACGTGAAATCATAGAAAAATAGGATTATAATAGGGTACCTGCATCAAAAGTACTAATATTTGACGCCTGCCAGTGACGTCGACATCTCGACGTTTTGCTAAAAGTTCCCTTTATTAAAGCATTGGGCTCCTAAGAATGAGAAAGATTTATTTAGTCCATTGTTTGCCATGTTGGCCACGTCCGATTTGACATGTTTACACACCTTTAAGGACATTATGGAAAACTCTTAAATATGCAGGTTTTCACGCGATGTTTTCCTTCACCGTCAAAGCAAACAATGTTCAGTTACTTAAAATGCACTTAGCTCCGAAAATTTTCTAGCTTAATTTTAGTCTAAGAATATAATTCTTAATTGTCCAATTTCTGTTTTACTTCAGAAACATCAAGTCCAAACAATTTAAGTCATATAATAGACAATTGGGAGAGTCCAGATTCAACAATAGAAAACAATATGATATGTGCACCACCCAGGTAAGATTTTATTTTTAAATTTCACTTTTCTTAAATTCCCTTTTGCCACTGTATTAGGTCCAAAATTAATAGAAATAGAAAGATTTTTATTCAAATGAATGCTCTTCAATTTTATTTTCAATTGAATCTATCAAAAACAATGTACTGTGGAATTGTTCCTCTCCAAAAGTTATAAAAAAGTCTGCAGATAGCATATTAAATCTAACCTTGTTCAGAACGCCCATCCTACCAAGAAATACCAGCAAAAAACTCGGCAGTTGCTGTTTTCAAATATTCAATTTGTAATGCTTTGCCATGTAACTGCAGTCTCGCACATTGCTGGAGCGAAATTATAGAAGTGTCTTTAAATTGTGTTTTTTTTCCTTTATATTTTGATGCGTCTGTCATAGCGTAATCTAGAAAATTTTGTATGCTTGCGACTTATCTAATTTTAGCGTATCTAGATACTAGTGTCGCAGCCTAAAACGCGTGCAGAGGCATCTAGTCTGTAATCCTGCAGGGTTTCAGTGGAGAGGGGAAGGATAGGCAGAACAAACTTTAATTATTTTGCTTGATAGTGGATCAGTAGTTCGTAAAACGTACGACTGTATGTCAGCTGTTTGACCGCCAACAAAGCGACTAGCTTTCGACTATTTTCTCGCGTAAGAAACGTACAATCGATGTATCATTTCGTATCAATAATAGGGATAAATATATTAATAGTTGATCGCTGACTATGCACACTGCCTGCGAGAACACAAGTTTGACGCAGCGACAAAAACTACAAAAAAAAACACCCTGAACGACGCTCTCTTGGCGATCAAAACACTCGCGAAGTTTGTGCAGGAATTTCATTAACGTCGCATTCGCACACTCGCTCAAAAGCCCAGCAACAAAACTAACTACACACTCGCTTCTCGTTGCTCGCAACTCGTATCTAGTTTTTACCTTAACTCGTTTCTCGCTAATCGTGGGCAGTCGGACAGCTGCTAAAAGTCAGTTCGTCTTGAAACATCCAGGGCGTCGTCTCACTTTATTATGTATTTGCAAAATGCCAGCATCGAGTCCTATCCCGAGCTGATGTACGACGAGCCTTCGTGCATAACACTAGCCTTATCTCCCCCGTTTTCCTTGGACTCCATGGAATGCAAGGACCAGATATTGCAATGCAACTTAGATTCGGAGATCGGAAAAAACTTCCTCATGTTTGATGATGAAGTGTACTTCAACGTTTTGATGCCTCGGCGAAAAAAGTACTGTAGAGTTTATGAGATTGAAGATGTTGCTAACAGGTCTATTGATTCTAAAATAATATATTATGTAGGTACAAGTTGTTATTTAAGTATACTTATAGTAAATAAGTAAGACTACGCTAACACATACTTGTTATGTACACACAATTGTGTGTTATTTAAGTAGATACCTGTATCCAAGTGGTTTAGACACAGAGGAGTCATGAAGATGTTACGTGGTTATACGTTTATAGGTCGGTCAAATATCTACAGCACATGAGTAGATACCCTTACCAATAGCGTACCTTGAACGAGATGTACTCACCATGTTTCCTATTTATAACTAACTAGAGGATGCCCGTGACTTCGTCCGCGTGTATTTAGTTTTTTATAGATCCTGTGGGAACTGTTTGATTTTCCGGGATAAAAAGTAGCCTATGTCCGTCCCCGGGATATAAGCTAACCCTGTACCAAATTTCGTAAGAATCGGTTACACTGTTAGGCCGTGAAAAGGTAGCAGACAGACAGACAGACAGATAGATAGACAGACAGACAGAGACACACTTTCGCATTTATAATATTAGTATGGATATCATACTCAACGTGCCTGTCCACTGAAGCGGAGATGTGTTTAGCAGATTATTGATACGTGACGTGACAATTGTATTTCAGCATCTCTGTGTATTCTGATTGGTATTTTGAACACGTCTCCACTTCCCAAGGATGCCTAAGGTTGAAATTATAGAAGGTACTTTGACATATTGCTTTGATTTAAATTTCAGTTAAAACGAGACAGATTTATGCTAGCGGTATAACGCTGTCTCGTTTTAACATTGTCTTAAGTCTGAGCAAAGTCAAAGTGCGCTCTATAGATCTCAGACTTAGTCTATGGAAAAGAATAATTTTCCCGTCACGCTTCGCACTTGTAATTTGTATATAAACGGCACTTTGATAGAATGTGTAAATGTCATAATAGATATCATTAGTTGTTCGTTTAATAGATATTCATTTATTAAGGTATGATTAATTTAGTAAATAAAAGATAAAGAAAATAATAGTAAGAATAATAGAAGCAGATAAATAGAAAGAAATATTGATTATTTTACCTAATTAAATTCCATAAACGTCTTAAAAGTTTTTTTATTAATAAAAAATATCTGTACTTAATCCAATGTAAATATGGAAATCCAATGTTTGTAATTATTTTGCCAAAAGTGTTTTTTTTTTTTCAGATTAAATTGTTCGACATTTCTCGTGAAGAAATTCTCAAAAGCGACGCAAAATTTAATGGCGAAGAACAAAATGGACTCGTACGTGCACACGCATGAAATTGTAAACTTAATCCGACATTTGACAAACATGCTCAACTTTAACAAGGAGCATGTAGGCAGAGATTTTGAAGGCACCTGGTGTAATATAAACTGGGGCACGAATGCTCCATACTGGAACCAGTACTACAGGATTGTGAGAGAATATAGGTATCCGTTTGAGGTAAGTACTACGTTTTAATATATGTATACTATTGATCACGACAAGTCGAGATGACAATTTTATAGTGCGCTGAAATCACATACCGGGTCATCATAGGCGCAACGCACATATGCAAAGGCAACATCTTTATTATACTATATATAGCTCGATTACCACTCACTGACTCACTCACTCATTGACATAATTGTTCTCCTAGAAGGAGACGGAAAATGTTATAATGATGTAGGGGAGTTGTGTTTGGTTTTGGGAACCCTCTGGGGAAAAATTATGACATTTCGGAAAAACAAGATGGCGGCCGAGGTGATTTTTGCACCTCCGTTGTTTTCCAACCGATTTCGTTGAATTTTGCAAACTTTGAAGAAAGTAGTAAACGGTTAATAGAAAATGTAGAAAAAATTGGAAAAACAAGATGGCGGCCGAGCCGCAGCGTTTTGAAAATTTTGATTTTTCGACCCCGAACCGCGGCGCCACAGATCCGAGACGGGGTAGTCGAGGATAATTATTTTTTCGTGTTTCGCCCACAATTATCCTGTATTTTGACAGAATGGGAGTGATTTTTAAAAATTCAAGATGGCGGCTGTCATGGCGGCCGTTATGTTAGAGGTATGAAAAAACGCAATTTTAAAAGTTAAATATCTCAAAGTTGGCAACATCGGAGCGATTCGGCTTCTATCAAGCGATTGTACGTATAGGCTCGAGGTATAGATTGGAGGAAAAAAATTACCCCATTTTTGGGGAAATTTCAAGATTTTCGGGAAATTGTAAAAAATCGAAATACGGGCTTTTTGAAAAATCCGAGTATGAGCGATTACGTGTTTTGCTCGTACAAATGACATTTGGGTATTTTTGTTGCCGGAGACTGGCAACACTGGAATTTATCAAAGTAAAAGTGATTTTCGACACGGTCTTTTTCACGGTATCCCCTTTCGCGTGGGTGCGAGCGAGAGGAAAGATTGAAACGTCATCGGGCGCGGTATATCCTGTAGTTAATAGGAAAATTATGAAACCGTGTAAAATCTTTCTGTGAAACGAGTTGGCGGCCATTTTGTATTTTTTTTTATTTTTCGAAATTTTGACCACGTTTTTGAGGCAGTTGGCAACATTTTGGAAAGTCGACATATATCAATCGATTGTGTGACTCAACCAGCAGTATCAAAATATGTAAACAGTGTTGCCACATTTGGGGAGATTTTCGAGATTCTCCCCAAAAACTCCTCCTGTAAAATTTTGTATGAAATTTTTTTTTCCACTGATGGTTTCGTATAGAAAACAAAAACTTAGTAAGCCAAAATTATGGAGAGAGCTGATGATTGAGGATATCGGAGACGGGTGGAGGGCCCGCTTAAGGTATTGAGGATAGGTGGGGGGTGCTCGAGCAAATGTCATTCATGACATCATCCAATTGCCAAAAAGCTGAAAAAAATTTCAAAATGGCGAAGAAAAGATGGCCGCCATACAAATTTCGCCGGTGTCCAGCTCGGAGGGTATAAAAGATGGAAGTGTGGTTTCTGGGAAGAAGATGATCAGGATCTGAAGGTCTACTCGATAATTAGAAAAAAAAAATCAAAATGGCGGATTTTTTTTTCCCATAGAAAATGTATGGCGAATATTGAATGTCTCATTCTCCTAGAAAGAGCCGGAAAACGATACAATAATGTATGGGAGATGTGTTCGGGTGGGGGAGGCGAGTAGGGAAAAATTATGACATTTCAGAAAAACAAGATGGCGACCGACGTGATTTTTGCAACTCTATTGTTTTCCAACCGATTTCGCTGAAACTCGCAATCTTTGAAGAATGTAGTAAACGATTAATAGAAAAAGTGGAAAATTTTGAAAAAACAAGATGGCCGCCGTACAAATTTCGTCGGTGTCTATCTCGGAGGCTATAAAAGATGGAAGAGTGGTTTCTTGGCAAAAGATGATCAGGATCCGAAGGTCTACTCGGTGAAACAAACTCTGCATGCTCGCGGACCACTTTAGTGGTCCGCGCACCCACGCACCCTACTAAATTATTATCCTAATTTACAAAAAATAATATGGATATCGTTTTCAGGGTTTTTCTGGGTGCTGATTTTGATAACGACATTTATTTTCAAATCCAAGATGGCGGACTTACATTTTCTACAAAAAATAGAAATGCCTGTCATTTTATGGGGTTTTTCGGGGTGAATTATGTATCTTAATAAATTGAAAAATTTGGAAATAGCTGATGATCGAGGATGTCGGAGACGGGTGAAGGGTCCGCTCAAGGTATTGAAGATAGGTGGGGGGTGCTCGACCAAATGTCATTCATGACGTCATCCAATTGCCAAAAAGCTGAAAAAAATTTCAAAATGGCGAAGAAAACATGGCCGCCATACAAATTTCGCCGGCGTCCAGCTCGGAGGGTATAAAAGATGGAGGTGCGGTTTCGTGGCAAAAGAGGATCAGGATCCAAAGGTCTAATCGATGAATAGAAAAAAAATTCAAAATGGCGGAATTTATTTTCCCATACATTTTGTATGGCGAATATTGAATGTCTCATTCTCCTAGAAAGAGACAGAAAACGATACATTAATGTATGGGAGATATGTTCGGATGCGCAATAATATGAGTAGGGGAAAATTATGACATTTCAGAAAAACATGATGTCGTTTTCAGGGTTTTACAGGGTGCTGATTTTGATAATGACATTCAATTTCAAATCCAAGATGGTGGATTTACATTTTCTACAAAAAATAGAAATGCCTGTCATTTTATGGGTTTTTTCGGGATGAATTAATCGGGGTTAATAAATAAATTTATTTTATATAATTAAGTCTACCTTACCACGTCACGTGAGCTGCTTTAGCAGCTCGCGCACCGAGCAAAACACTAGTATACTATAGCTCGATTACCACTGACTCACTGACTGACTCATTGACATAATTGTTCTCTTAGAAAGAGACGGAAAATGATATAATGATGTAGGGGAGTTGTGTTCGGTTTCGGGAACCTTCTGAGGAAAAATTATGACATTTCGGAAAAACAAGATGGCGGCCGACGTGATTTTTGCAGCTCCTTTGTTTTTTAAGGGACTCCGTTCAAACTCGCAACTATTGAAGAATGTAGTAAACGGTTAACAGAAAATGTGGAAAAAATTGGAAAAACAAGATGGCGGCCGAGCCGTAGTGTTTTAAAATTTTTGATTTTTCGACCCCGAACCGCGGAGCCACAGATCCGAGACGGGGTAATCGAGGATAATTATTTTTTCGTGTTTCGCCCACGATTATCCTGTATTTTGACAGAACGGGAGTGGTTTTTAAAAATTCAAGATGGCGGCTGTCATGGCGGCCGTTTTGTTCGAGGTACGAAAAAACGCAATTTTAAAAGTTAAATATCTCAAAGTTGGCAACATCGGAGCGATTCGGCTTCTATGAAGCGGTTGTACGTATAGACTCGAGGTATAGATCGGTGGGAAAAAATTACCCCATTTTTAGGGAAATTTCAAGATTTTCGGGAAATTGTAAAAAATCGAAATACGCACTTTTAGCAAAATCCGAGTATGAGTGATTACGTGTTTTGCTCGTACAAATGACATTTGGGTATTTTTGTCACCGGAGACTGGCAACACTGGAATTTATCAAAGTAAAAGTGATTTTCGACACGGTCTTTTTCACGGTATCCCCTTTCGCGTGGGTGCGAGCGAGAGGAAAGATTGAAACGTCATCGGGCGCGGTATATCCTGTAGTTAATAGGAAAATTATGAAACCGTGTAAAATCTTTCTGTGAAACGAGTTGGCGGCCATTTTGTATTTTTTTTAATTTTTCGAAATTTTGATCACGTTTTTGAGGCAGTTGGCAACATTTTGGAAAGTCAGTATGTATGAATCGATTGTCTATCTCGGCTGGCAGTATGGAGATATGCAACCGGTGTTGCCAGTTTTGGGGAGATTTTCGAGATTTTCAACTAAGAAACTCCTGTAAAATTTTGTATGAAAAATTTTTTTTTCACTGATGGTGTTATATAGAAAACAAAAACTTAGTAAGCCAAAATTATGGAGAAAGCTGATGATTGAGGATATCGGAGACGGGTGAAGGGTCCGCTTAAGGTATTGAAGATAGGTGGGGGGTGCTCGAGCAAATGTCATTCATGACGTCATCCAATTGCCAAAAAGCTGAAAAAAAATTCAAAATGGCGAAGAAAAGATGGCCGCCATACAAATTTCACCGGTGTCCAGCTCGGAGGGTATAAAAGATGGAAGTGTGGTTTCTTGGCAAAAGAGAATCAAGATCCGAAGGTCTACTCGATGAATAGAAAAAAAATTCAAAATGGCGGAATTTATTTTTCCATACATTTTGTATGGCGATTATGAATGTCTCATTCTCCTAGAAAGAGACAGAAAACGATACATTGATGTTTGGGAGATATGTTCGGATGCGCGATATGAGTAGGGGAAAATTATGAAATTTCAGAAAAACAAGATGGCGACCGACGTGATTTTTGCAATTCTTTTGTTTTCCAACCGATTTCGTTGAAACTCGCAATCTTTGAAGAATATACTAAACGATTAATAGAAAAAGTGGAAAATTTTGGAAAAACAAAATGGCCGCCGTACAAATTTCGTCGGTGTCTATCTCGGAGGCTATAAAAGATGGAAGAGTGGTTTCTTGGCAAAAGATGATCAGAGTCCGAAGGTCTACTCGGTGGAACAAACGCTGCATGCTCGCGGACCACTTTAGTGGTCCGCGCACCCACGCACCCTACTAACTTATTATCCTAATTTACAAAAAATAATATGGATATCGTTTTCAGGGTTTCCAGGGTGCTGATTTTGATAATGACATTTATTTTCAAATCCAAGATGGCGGACTTACATTTTCTACAAAAAATAGAAATGCCTGTCATTTTATGGGGTTTTTCGGGGTGAATTATCTTAATAAATCAATTTGGTTTTATATAATAAAAGTTAACCTTACCACGTCACGTGAGCTGCTTTAGCAGCTCGCGCACCGAGCAAAACACTAGTTATTATACTATATATAGCTCGATTACCACTCACTCACTCACTCACTCATTGACATAATTGTTCTCCTAGAAAGAGACGGAAAATGATATAGTGATGTAGGGGAGATGTGTTCGGTTTCGGGAACCCTCTGGGGAAAAATTATGACTTTTCGGAAAAACAAGATGGCGGCCGAGGTGATTTTTGCAGCTCCGTTGTTTTCCAACCGATTTCGTGGAATTTTGCAATCTTTGAAGAAAGTAGTAAACGGTTAATAGAAAATGTAGAAAAAATGGGAAAAACAAGATGGCGGCCGAACCGTAGCGTTTTGAAAATTTTGAATTTTCGACCCCGAACTGCGGCGCCACAGATCCGAAACGGGAAATCGATAATAATAAATTTTTTCTTGTTTTGCTTGCAATGATCCTGAATTTTGACAGAATGGGAGTGATTTTTAAAAATTCAAGATGACGGCTGTCATGGCGGCCGTTTTGTTCTAGGTACGAAAAAACGCAATTTTAAAAGTTATAAATCTCAAAGTTGGCAACATCGGAGCGATTCGGTTTCTATGAAGCGATTATACGTATAGGCTTGAGGTATAGATTGAAGGAAAAAAATTACCCCATTTTTCGGGAAATTTCGAGATTTTCGGGAAATTGTAAAAAATTGAAATACGCACTTTTAGCAAAATCCCAGTATGAGTGATTACGTGTTTTGCTTGTACAAATGACATTTGGGTATTTTTGTCACCGAAGACTGGCAACACTGGAATTTATCAAAGTAAAAGTGATTTTCGACACGGTCTTTTTCACGGTATCCCCTTTCGCGTGGGTGCGAGCGAGAGGAAAGATTGAAACGTCATCGGGAGCGGTATATCCTGTAGTTAATAGGAAAAATATGAAACCGTGTAAAATCTTTCTGTGAAACAAGTTGGCGGCCATTTTGTATTTTTTTTTACTTTTCGAAATTTTGATCACGTTTTTGAGGCAGTTGGCAACATTTTGGAAAGTCAATATGTATGAATCGATTGTGTATCTAGGCTGGCAGTATGGAGATATGCAACCGGTGTTGCCACTTTTGGGGAGATTTTCGAGATTTTCAACTAAGAAACTCCTGTAAAATTTTGTATGAAAATTTTTTTTTTCACTGATGGTGTCGTATAGAAAACAAAAACTTAGTAAGCCAAAATTATGGAGAGAGCTGATGATTGAGGGTTTCGGAGACGGGTGGAGGCCCCGCTTAAGGTATTGAAGATAGGCGGGGGGTGCTCGAGCAAATGTCATTCATGACGTCATCCAATTGCCAAAAAGCTGAAAAAAAATTCAAAATGGCGAAGAAAAGATGGCCGCCATACAAATTTCGCTGGTGTCCAGCTCGGAAGGTATAAAAGATGGAAGTGAGGTTTCTTGGCAAGAGATGATCAGAATCCGAAGGTCTACTCGATGAATAGAAAAAAAATCCAAAATGGCGGAACTTTTTTTTCCATACATTTTGTATGGCGAATATTGAATGCCTCATTCTCTTAGAAAGAGACAGAAAACTATACATTGATGTATGGGAGATGTGTTTGGATGGGGGAGGCGAGTAGGGGAAAATTATGACATTTCAGAAAAACAAGATGGCGGCCTATATGATTTTTGCAACTCTTTTGTTTTCCAACCGATTTCGTTGAAACTCGCAATCTTTGAAGAATGTAGTAGTAAACGATTAATAGAAAAAGTGGAAAATTTTGAAAAAACAAGATGGCCGCCGTACAAATTTCGTCGGTGTCTATCTCGAAGGCTATAATAGATGGAAGAGTGGTTTCTTAGCAAAAGATGATCAGGGTCCGAAGGTCTACTCGGTGAAAAAAACTCTGCATGCTCGCGGACCACTTTAGTGGTCCGCGCACCCACACACCCTACTAATTTATTATCCTAATCTACAAAACATAGAAATGCCTGTCATTTTATGGGGCTTTTCGGGGTGAATTATGTATCTTAATAAATCAATTTGGTTTTATATAATAAAGTTAATCTTACCACGTCACGCGAGCTGCTTTAGCAGCTCGCGCACCGAGCAAAACACTAGTTATTACTATATAAATAACCGTTAGTAACCTCCTCCTCTAACCTATAGGGAAAATTTTCGATTCAAAATCGACAAAATCAGCGTTTCCGACATAATCCTAAATCTTGACTGACTTAAAATGTAGGGCATTTATTAAGATTTCTTTTATGTGACAGATTAAATATTTTAATTTAAGCTATTAATTCATTCATCTAACTGACAGCATCTGTTTGCAGGTTAAGACTGATGAAACTCGCATTGTAGACTTAATTACAGAAGAAATTAACAGACTGGTAGACATGGAGTACGATGAAGAACTCACATTAGATATGCACAAATTGGAAATACCTGTTAGCCAGTTGATGCGAGCGGTCGAGCACATTACTACTGACGTCGACAAAGTAAAGTAAGTGATTATATTATTATCATACACTAACTATAGTAGGTACTGCTGCCGCTATCAACTGAATATCATAACAAGTAACAATAGTACTGAGTCCATGACTTGACCTGCAAACTGTAGGTAATCAGAAAAAGAAAACTTCTTTGGGCCTCATTATTGAAATGCACTCATTAAAATGCAGTTTTGAAGACTCATATAATTTTTCAACGAAGTTTCACCCGATGGGCATATGGTGAGGCAAAACAATTTTTTGTAATAGCAAAAAGCTGTCGTTTTTGACACATTTCTTTTTATCTTCAGGAAGGATTTTTTCTGAATATGAAGCGGTTATAAGTTTTGATAAATGTGCCAAATTTCAACGTAACAGCTGTTAAAGAAACTAATGTGTAAAGGAACTATTTAATGTGATTGTTTCTTTTTTTTACCCGACTGCGGCGAAACCAAAAGGAAGGGTTATGATTTTTTTAATATTCCAAATCGGTCCAGGCGTCTTTGAGTAATCGGGGAACATACATAAAAAATTAAAAGAAAGATTTCGACGAATTGAGAGCCTCCTCCTTTTTTGAAATCGGTTAAAAATGGCTGTGACACACAAACAGACGGACTCACGGACTGGACCTTAAGAGTGTTAATTTACAACGAAATCCTTAAAAAAATGCCCAGCTACACCTGAGTACTCTCTTTCAGAGAGCTTCTGGTATGGAACGGCTACGAGGTGGAAGATAACCTCGTGATCCATTCTCGTCTAAAAATGGACGATATCTCTGAAGTCTCACAGGGTGACGATTGGCAAGAGGACTCTATATCTGATGTAAACGTTCATTTTGAAATTGTTTAGTTATTTTGTGTTTATTTTTAATTTTATTATTTTCTATACTCTATCCGCGGAAATAAGTCAGTATAGCGCTCTCTCTGTTACGTAATCCCATACAAATGATAGAGACAAAAATATAAGTGGGCCATTTTGAGTCACCAACCAATCATAAACATGTTTACGTAAACCATTCGAAACTCAATTCGAAAATGTTTAAAAAAAAATTCGCAATTCCATTTTTTTTAATTTAAAGAAGGAAAATCCTCATGGATATCGTCTGGCATGCCCGATGCAGATGTTGCGCAGTGACCTACGGACTAAAAACCTCCTCCACTCTTCGATATCTCCGCTCACGGCTTCCCGGTATTGCACGAAGAATTGCGTCAGGAAGGCAGCAGCTGTTTTAGGGTGTGAGGTTTTGTCTCTCCCATTCATCGTCTTCTCGCGTTTTTTTCGAAATTCAATTAGACGACATAGTTTCGTTTGTGATTGGTTGGTGATCTCAAAATGGTTAGCGTCCACTGAGATTTTTGTCTCTATTTGTATGGGATTGCGTAACAGAAAGAGCGCTATACTAACTTATTTCCGCTTATAGACTACAGCTTGTTCTAGAACACTAGTCTTTAGTGTAAAATTACGACTGTCATTTTTAGTTTCATCACAGTTCAAAAAGGTATATAATAGTTATGTAATCAATCGTTATATAACCATAGCTTGATTAGATAAATGTATATTACAATTTAAATGTAAGACAAAGTCTCATAGTTATCTTAACGAATGTATTTTTATGAAGTAGATACCTTATAAGTATATTTTTTGTACCTGATTGCAATGGTGCCTATGTGAAAAATAAATTATTTTTGGTACTTAATTATTAAATAGAGAGTCTTCTAAAATTCGTAAAATCCACGCCCATTGTTACTTTTAATAAATTATCAATTTAACTACAATGTGCGAAAAGCTATGAGGTCACATCTACGTATTTCATAAAAGCTTGCATTCTTTGAGCCCATACTAAGCGTGTGTTTTGACGTTTGATAAAAAGTTGCTCATTTAACTAGTAGGCACCATCCTTATTATATTTTGTTTTGTTTCATTCAGCAAGTTGTTTTTACAAATACTATAGACAACAGTGATGTAGTAGACCTACTTTGTAAGTTTGTACTACGATTAAAGGATTCTTACTTTTACAAACGCATGTTTTATTTTTGGCTAGAAAAATAATTACTTACTCAAATTACGCTATAATGCGTGGTCGTTAATTTACTTTTTTGTTCCCTGTTGGCTTTCCCTGTCTTAAATCTTCCTCATCCAGCCACTCACTCCCACCAACCTCCTTTTCTTTTTTCTTTTTCTTCCTGGATTTTTTTTCGCACTTATACGTAGCTGAAGATGTCCGTTGTATGACGAACATCCTCTTTTTATCGTCTTGTCGCGCGGTCTCCACTGTAGGGCTGAGATCTATAGAACATACTTTGACTTTGTTCAGACTTAAGGTTCAGTTAAAACGAGACGGTTTCATGTCAGCAGTATAGCGCTGTCTCGTTTTAAGTGTCTGAAGTCTAAGCAAAGTCAAATTGCGCTCTTTAGATCTCAACCTATGACTCTTCAGCTAATTGTAGGTGCTATGGCCGCACGTTGGATCCGAAAAGTCCTACAGTGGATAGCGTTCGTAATATCTCCGTAGTATTATGACAAACTTTGTTCATAAGTAATTATTATTCTGGCTGTAACTCCTGGGAGAGTCTGAAGTCTATATTATGCCTAACCCTTTCTGTAAGCTGGCTATATGCACTTAGCGAATGAACTCTGTGAATATAGGTATGTATAACCGGGTATCATGGGCCACATGCGGATAGCTCTGGCTGGCTTGAAACCTGGTGCGTGGGTTTCCATACACATCAAAGTGTCGTGGCGCAATTTACAAACGACGCTTAACATTGGCCGTAAGCGTCACGAAGCTAAGAGCCTTTGA
Source organism: Maniola jurtina (assembly GCF_905333055.1). Taxonomy (NCBI): domain Eukaryota; kingdom Metazoa; phylum Arthropoda; class Insecta; order Lepidoptera; family Nymphalidae; genus Maniola; species Maniola jurtina. The sequence continues at coordinate 13,804,021 of NC_060032.1, forward strand.
GTGTTATCTTAACAGTCCATCTGCTCTATTTAGTATCAAAAGTAGCTATGAAATTCCGGTTTACCACGTAATAATTTGACTGTAACTTTTTGCAGTGGGATACGACGGAAGTACGTTCCACTTCATTTTCAGATGGTAGTACGATTGTACCGGATTACTATGGTTTGCATTATTTATTTCTTACAAAAATGTTCATTACTATCGATAAAATTATATCAATCTCATAGAAAAGCTCACGATTAACAATAAAATTTGTAATATAATATCAGTGATACTATGTACGAGTAGTTTTAAAAGTGGTCATGCTAAGCCTGGAAATTACACAAGCCATACCCATAGGAATAACTAGGTAATTCTACAGGTCTTCGTCTTCGTCGTGCTATCGATCAAAAAGTGCGCAAACTTCGAACATTACTTACCGCTGATAAAGATATCACCACCGAGTTAGACCGTGTAGTATGCAGATTAATGAAGCTCGCACTTTGCATGAGTAAAGGAAGACAGAACCCACCACCCATAAGTTGGATGCAGTGCAAGCTCTTTGATCTACTCACTCTCACTGAAAAGTCTGTTGAGCGACGGAGACTGCAGGAATACTCATTAAAAGCTATCGAATACCGTGAGAAAGCTATCATATTTTCAAAATATTAAACATAATTTTTTTCTTGAGGATTATCTAAGTAGATAGCTGTTACCTACTTACTATTTAAATTATTTTGTTATTCTTTAAAGTTGGATTTGAACTTAGAACTGATAAGTTTCCAATAATATAAATTATTTGCTTATTTACTAAAACTAGTCGTTTCTCGGTTTGGAAAAGAGCCGGAAACGACCAGGACTATTATTATTGGTGACCAAAATACCAAGACAAAAAATTTACTTTTTACATCACCTTTTATTTCAGAATATAAAGATATCATTAGTCATGGCGAAAGAAAGATGGATCATACATGGTAAGTCACAGTAGACATTTAAAAAAAATTTACTAATTTGACCCGACGGATGGGCCGACATGGTAATCAGGGTGGGAAACACGATTTATACTTAATTTACTTTTATTTTTTAGCGATCTGATTGTGTCGAAGTATCAAAACTTAGATCTTCCACCAGGTATGGTTTTGCTAAACAGGTATTTTTTTGTTATCTTGAATTGTTTCCACAGCGGATTTATTTGGAATTAAATTAGTTCTGTTGGAATCACACTCAGCTTTTTATTTTTATTTTCGTTATAATAGCCCTCCATATCTAAATACTTACTCATTTTATTTAACTTTTAGATTACAATATCTATACCAACGATGATTCACAAATGTACGATAATTCTGAATTTGAAGATTATAATATCAGTATTACCAGCAATGAATTCAAAGGTAATAATAAATATTTAATATAATAATATATGAAAGGGGTTAGATTGTATACAGTAGAAATTAGCTATATATTTGTAAAACAAATTAAAATTATAATGTAAATCACTGTCAAGAGATTTGCAGATGAATTTTTAGAGCATGAAAATAGTAATATCCGAGAAGAACCTATCAATGTAGCGGTAGTAATGGATTTGAAGGAAGTACATAATATTCATGACACAGAATTACTCATGGAAGAGACTGGCCAATTAGACAAATGTAGATTGGAACTAGTCCCACATCCCAGTTGTAGAAGTGTATCTGGTTTGATAAACTGTGGAGAAAGTACTTGTAGCACATCTAATAGTGCTGGAAAAAAACAAGAGAAACTCATAGACAATTATAAAATTTCTATAGAGAAGAATAATATAAATGGCTCTGAAGCAATTAAAACGCAAAACAAACCATTTCCTAAAAAACGAAGCAACGGTAACTTTGCGAGCAAATATAATAGGCATAAAGCGAGTAAAACAAATATTAATAAAAAAGTTTCAATTAGAAGATCAAGTTATATTAATGTTCTAAAATATGATCTTTTTGAATATAAAAGGCACACGTTGAAAGAAAGAAAACAGCCGAAGGAATATCGGATGTTTCAATCTACAATCTCAAGACCGGTAAACAAACAAAACAGCCACTTGTAATAACTTTAATTATATTCAGTTCAGAGAAAAACAAATTCATTTTCAGATACCTTCCAGTTTAATCGAACTTTGTGATTCGGTGTCGAATAAAAACTTGGAAAAATTTAAGTCTACTGTTTCTAATAGCGAAAGGAATGAACTGTGTCAATTAAATAGTGATAATGCAGTCACTGAAGAGTTTATTGGAATAGTTACAGAAGATGACGAAGAAACCATCGATGCTCAATATAATATCGGAATATCTCGTGAGTCGGATTTAGATAGTTTAAAAAATGAAGACGTACTAGACACTATTATTAACTTATCTAAGGATGATAGCTATTGCATACTGGAAATCGAGCCAGAAGAAGTCCAATCGCAAACGATATTTTTATATGGTGAGAAATGGTTTATTGAAAATATAAATAATTTTATTATTAATTGTTGTTGTTGTTGTGACATCTTGAAATTTAAAATAACATTACAGATTTAGATGAACCCAGTACGTCCAAGGGAGTCCATCACTTAAGTACAGACGTTCAGTGCGGACCAGATGTGACCACTGCTCGTCCCATGATGTCGCAATCAACATCCTTTACAAGGATGCCAAAGTTATTTACAATTGGAATAAAAATTGAAGAACCGATCACTGATATGAAAACATACGATCTCGCTACATGCACAGAAATGTGCCATAACAACGATTTAATTGTAGACCGTACATCTGTAAGAATTAAACCTAAAGAATCCATCCCAACTGTCACATCAAGTTTTACAATGACACAAGCAATTGAGGATAAAACCACAACTGCTCATAATTTTGATTTAAGAACTGAAACAAAACTACTTAAACCTGAATTAAGTGCTCTTAAAACTGAGGATTCCGGCTCAGAGTTTTGTGGGAATGAAGCAAACGATGCCAAATCATCGACACGATTAGCTATGCCATCTAAGAATACTAGCGATTTCCAAACTCAATGTGTGAGTAATGAAAAAAATGTTGTAGTAAAAATATCACAAGCAAGTTATGATAGAGCGAGTTTGGTATGTGGGAACGTTCATGTGCACAGTTTCAATGCAAGGCAAGTGTCTGAAGATGTAGTGTATCTAGGCGAGTGGCAACTAAAACAACAATTACAGAAAAGAAATCGTATTTCCACTGTAAGAAAAATTCCACCGCTGCCAAAGAGACAAAAGTTATGTTTGAAACAACATTCAAGAGTTGATGAAATCAAAAGATTTTCAAATAAAATTGCATCGGAAACAAACTCGAAATTAACTGTCAAGAATCAAGAACGTTTAAATAAAACAGCCCAAAATAAGAAAAAGTACTTGACCGATCCTGGTAAGGGAAGTAAAATTAATACTGTTAAGAAGGTAAGACAAAATAATACCTACTTAATTTTTATCAAAAGTTCAAAGTTATAAGATTGAGTTTCAATTTATACTATTCATATTTCAGGTGCCCTCGAAGATAGCTCAAAGGTAAGAGCAAAATTGCATCTATATGGGTAATTTTTTTTAATCATAAATACATTTAGGTATTCATATAAAATCGTGAAGTAAAAACAAATAATTATTATATGTGTGTTTGTTTTGTAGCGCATATTGCAAGGTTTTGTATTATAATTTGTATGAAAAAATTTCAGTTCGCATGTATCTAAGAATATGAAAACTATTTACACAACAAAAAAACGCACTAGTATTAATACTAACGAAACTATTGTAAAAAAAGGAGAAGAGAATCAAAAAAATAAGAAAGTTAAAAATTATTTACCTTTATATTTGCGAAGAAAAATACGGTCTTCTGCTATAGAAAACAATACCGTTGACAATAAAAGCCAAAATGAAATCGACCTGAAGTCTGAAAATATTATTATCAATGAAAATCTATTTTCGCCTAGGAACCCCGAAGAAATCACAAAAGACTTAATTAAGATTCCAGAAAATACTTTACTTACTAATATTAACTACGAGTACATGATATTTCGCAATAAAATTCAAACAGAAAACGACTCTAATATAAAATTACCAATTGCTACAGGAATGATAAAAAGTGATAATCTAGACTATAGTCATTCATCACAACATAGTTCCACTTGTTCTTCGCCCAATAGTATAGCAACTGTTCGCACTGCGTCTGTAAGAAATAGAGTCACATGTAACCAGATAAATTCTACATCGTCAGAAAGAAGTAGCTCTGGAATTTTAGAATCTGAAATTAAGAATGCAAAAAATAAGAAATTTTCTCGGCGAGCCAAGATTAATAAAAAATCTTCAATTTTATCGTCTACGCTGTGCGATAATAAAGAAAATCTACCAGAATCATCTAAGAACACAAAAACATCTTCTAAAAGCATGTTTTTAGGAAGAACAAAAAGTGTTTTTGTGGCACAGATGACTACCGAGACTTCAGCTTTGCCATTGCCATCCACAAATATTTCGAAAACTAAAATGCAAATTTTAACCAAATCACTCAAATCGGAGAACACTGATACTTGCAGTACAGATGATCAGTCATATGAAGCACCTAGTTCATCAATATTTGAAGCTTCGTTGGATGAGGATTCTAAAAATAATGATACCAATTATCACTCATTTACTAGCGTCTCTGATAACAATGAATTTATAGAATCATCCTCAAATAACATCTTTGAAAATGATGCTTATCCTAACCCTAATGAAGCTGACGACGAGTATTTGAATAGTCGCCAATCTATCCATAACACAAAAAGTAGCATTATATCTGCCATAAGAAAATTAATTGAGAGTAAATTAAATCTTCCAGAAAATTCCTATGACTGCGATTCCGACTCCGAAACTGTTATTTTGAGTAGAGATGATGATTACGTTAGCAAATGTAATAATAGTTTTTCGCCTACAAGTATTGGTACAGTAAATACGATTGATTTAACTTGCGGGTCAGAAAGCGACGTAGATTACTGGCATAATAATTGTCCTAGTACGGTGAACGAAAATGATATGGTACTTAATACTGTAGATTTAAAACGCCCAGATACTGAATCCGACGGTCTATCAATTAAATCTTTTGCATCTATGTCTACGTCAAAATTTTCTGAATACTATTTAGCTGATAATGAATTGGAAAGCGCAGTACCTCAAGTTGACACCCTAAATATCAGCTCAATTCAAGATATATTTGAACGTAAAGAACTGAACACTGTACCTGTGAGTGTGTTTCATATTTTGCACTTCTTGTATTATTTGCTATAAGGGTTTTAAATTACTCTTTTAAAATTTTGCAGAATGTGAGTGGAGTATTAGCCGCACAAGCATTTAGTGGGTTTTCTGTTAATGAACCGTTAACAGGTGACCAGCCGGATTTTGTGAATTTTATAGATTCAGAAACAGGCAGCATTGCATTTCGGTCTGCTAGACAAGCTGTAAGTTTAAAGGAAATGTTCATTTCTGCATTAGAAATTTCAATCTTTTCTTTTCAACTGAATTATTATTTTTAGGCATCTGAAGAAGTATTTGTATCTGGACGGTCTTCTGACACTTACGAATCATGTTATGTAGATGAGGACGCCTATCTCCCTAACTGGTTGTTCAATATGATTAGTCAACAGCAATCGGTAACGATAATGTTTCTTAAATCCATGTTATCATACTAATATTAAGTCCACCTGTCTTGTTATCTTTGCATGGCTTATCCGCTTAACCTATTTTGACGAAAGTCGCTTTCCATAGCTTGCATACTAGAGTATAGAAAGACTATAGACTACATCTAGTCACGAAAATGAAGAGTGAAAATCTACTAGATAGTAGTAAATTTGGTATTACCATAGAACAATATTGAGAATAATTCTAAATTTCAGGCCGAAGAATCTGAAGCTGAGGAGATCAATTTACCGTTGCAAATGCCCATGGAAGAACCGGGGTTTGACTTGAATGGTAATGTTACGGAGCCAGGAGTTGGTGTCGGTGCTGGTGCTGGTGATGGCAGGGGCATGCACAGTGATCATTCACAAGACAGCTCTGGACGTGGAACTTCGCTTAGCTCGAGTGAAACCTCTTCTGGACCACAGAGTGAGGTAAACATTTTTTTTAAATTAAATATTTTCTTTAGTATTGCGTAGTATTAGGTCTAGATTATGTAGTTAGATTTTTCAGTACTCTCCTCGGAAATTTCAGCAGTAAAATAATTTTGTTTCTTTCAGGCAATTTTAAGCGATCCGTCTAATTTTACGGAACAAGTGGCCTATTCACGCGAGCCAATAAATATGTCTGTAACGATTGGTGCGCCAAGTCGTCCGGAGGCATCTACGATCTCGAACGCTGCAGGTAAGAAGATCTATCACTTCCCGCATCTTATCTATCTGTCTTAAATTAAGTTTCATTGTAAACACGAATATTTCTTAAAATAATTACAATAGATCTTATATGTAGTAATTTTGTAGGCGTTAGATCAGAAAACTTTAGAATAATCATAATCCTTGAACTATTTATTCAACCCAATCAAGGTAGACTTTTAAACTGAAAATTTTAATTAGACATGGGATTCTGTACTTAGTAAAAATAGGGTCAAACAGAAGTACGTAGTTAATAAAAAAGATTTGTGCCCTTCGTCCTCCAGTCCTGAAAGATTAGCTATAAGAGAATTTAGATAAAGTATTTGCTTTAAAACTGAGTTAGTCAAAATACGCTTTACAGAAAATAGTGGAGCGGACACGTCGAATCATCAAAGTAGGAGCACAAGAAGTTTGATAAATCCAGTGCAGGTTACAAGCGATATTGACGCTGATGTCAGTTCACTTGAAACTGATGCGATCTATTCCGATAACTAACTAATTTTATCAATAATATTTTTGATTAAATAAAGACCATGTTGAAGGAATTTATGATTTCGAAAAATTGTTTTTCAAAATCGTTACTTTGGAAGTAACAGTATTGGTAAATCTATGCTGTTCCTATTGTAAGCGAATTGATGTTCACAATAAATTATTGTATTTTTACCTTCGTGTTTTTATTGTACAAGCTTCTGATTAATTTATTATAAAGTAGTCCTAAGTAACTTAATATGATAAGCTTTTGTATAAAATAGATGGTTTCACTGAATCAAAATATGAGCCAATTTTTGCCCTCGATTAGAACTGAGCTGCACTACTATGAAATACGAATAGAATAACTAGCTATCATTTGACATCGGTATCATAATCTATTGAGGGTTGCCAAATACCCAAAAATGCACAAGGTCCTTTCGTACTCGCGTAATCTAACTGTAGAGAATATCATTTAACAAAATCTCTTTCTTAGAATATTTTTTTTTTAAAACAAAGAAGCGTTGGAAATGAAAATATAACACACATTATCGAGGAAATGTCTTTTTTTGCATTTATTCATATTGTACAATCTTATAATATGATTCATTCTGCAAAATTTTACAGGCGAGCAAGAATTCATATATAAAACATTAGCTCTTTCGTATTGTACATAACCATTTTACCAGTAGGTATAGTGAAAACATGCGTATAGTATTTAGTTTTAGGATAATAAATTACTTAATTACTAATTTAAATTTGGTTCTTTATTAATACAATATCAATAGGATGTACTAATCTGCAGTTATTGGCTCGTACCAAAAAAAAAAACGTGCGTTCTCGGTGCCGATGAACTTTCTATGCTAAATATATAGTAATAATAATTACAGATTTAATACAAACATTTCGAGTTTTCTGGTAAAGCGTTTACACAGATAATATAAGGCATGACATCTGACACGATCCCACTTCGCTAGGGGCTATAGGACCCAACACACAAGCAGGCTGCCTGAAGCCTCATTATAGTAATTTCGGTTCTCCTTTATCGAAATATATTTTAAATACTGGTTTATAGAAAAACTGAGATTGGTGACGGTTAGATGCACAATGCCAAAAACACAAAAGGCAAGAATTAAGAATATGGCGTTTTTCGATAATGAAACATTACTTACGCAAAAGGGCTGGCTCATTTTTTGCGCAAAGGATCAGCCTGGCTGTCCAACGCGGAAATGCAGCCAGTATTCTTGGCACCATTCCACGCGGGCATGATTTGTATAGTAATTAGATAAGGCTAGCTTTAAGTTTCATTGTAATATTCGCAAAATAACAAACAATCGTAACGTTAAAAACGCTAAATGCCAGAATTGGAATGTTTGGAAAAACCAAACCCAAAATTTCGTAGTTTAAGCAAAGTGAGAATATAATTCTTATTAAAACTTAAGGGGGTCCCTTAAATTTTAGGGACCTCTTTTTAAGAGTATCTTAACTTTAAGATGTTCTTAAATTTTAATGGTATATTAGTGCCCTTAAATTTTAAGAGACCTTAGTTATATTATTTTAGTTTAATTTTAATTTATGTTTCTTAGAGATTAGTTTTGTTTTTTGTCAATTTTTTTTACTATCATAGCGATTTGGCATTTTGAAACCGTTTTAAACCTTTTGCATTTTGCGTTTTAGGAATTGTACGTCTAAAGATTGGTAATACCTATAATCCAATCTCTATATCCATGTAAGAAATTATTCGTCTGACCAATTATCACATCGATTTCATCATAGACCATTATTTTTTAGCAACTCAACCCAGTAAATTATTTTCCTTAATCTAATATTTTGGCCCTTTTGGCATTGAATGAAAGTAATCGAGAAGCTATGTGAGTTTGTTTACCTTATTATAATATCGTTGTACCTAGCTCATCTAATTGCGTCACAAACAAATCAATTAAACGTTTCAGTAAAACAATGGTTAAATATAAAACAATGTATCAAATTTATTATCCGAAACCTATTACTCATCTACTGACGCATTTGGAAAAACTAATCGGTTCGATCGGTTAAAGTTGCAAACAATTTATAGTAAACAATTCAAAGTAATCCGTTAACAAGCTAACTATACCTACAGAAAAGAGAATGACAATACGAATAATCATACAGTGACGCGTGTTATTGAATGATAAAAAACGTATAAGAATATTGAATAAATGCCCTTATTTGTAGTAGTTAGGGTAACCATTACATAGAACGTTTTTTTTATTATTTTAAGGCAGTGAAACACCCAACTTAAATTCAAGGACAGTTGGGGACGAGATTACCTAGCTAACATTAATATTAACTAGTACATATCACTAGACTTTTTCACAACGACCTCTACAGACGGTCGCGTTATATATTACAATATTTACACATCTTAAACTTGTATGCCTCGCTGTAGTTATAAGTAGGTATCACGAACACTAAAGCAGGACGCACTCCGCAACTCTATTCACTCAGTCATCGAAAGTCCATCGGCTTATTGTATTCTAACACCCCAATTATAAATGACCGAACAAAAATCTTCATACATCTATACAATAACATTAATATAAATATTCGTTAAGAGTCAATCCGTTAAATTATAAAACTACATAGAAGAAATCTAACACTCTGAGATCAAGGGTAACAAGTTATATTTTTCATGTAACATGTATTTCGTCGCATAATAAGCAATGTAAAAAAATTCTATGTATGTTTGACAGCGTAGCTATTTTTTATAATAGTATGAATAGATAAGCAATAAGAATCAGTTTGTAGTTTTATAAAAAAACATTATTTACTCCAACTCGCAGACACACTTTGAATAGGTACTGAAACAGTTGTCTAAAAAGTTAGCAATGATAATAATAATAATTATTATATTCTACGTATTAAAATATTGCAACAAATATACAGATTTCAGAGTAACATTATAGAAACTATAAAATAAGTAAATAACTGAAACAATTATTTTATATGACTCGTCGACCTTGTAATATGTATAAAATATAATTTTGACAAACGGACATTTTCATTAGGCATGTGACCCTGATTTTTAAATTATGACCAATAAGTAAACAAAGGGGTTGTTATAAATGAAAACATTATTAAGGCAGTGGCTTTTTTATTTAAGATGAACTGAAATCGAGATTTTTTTAAATAAATTGAATCTAAGCAGTCAAATAATAATATTTAGTTACATATAGAAATACAAAAACGATTTTATTTCAATCAACAAAAATAATTTACACTAATATTTTAAATCTATCACTTGTTTTCTTTGAACACATTTCATTAGTAGCAATAATAATTATATTAGTAACTTTATCTATAGGTATGACTTTCCTACAAGTGACGGTGACATAATTTGTTTACGTATTTATTTGGACTTAAATTAAATATCAGAGTCAAGCTACGTTTTGTTCAAGGTTTTTACTGTGAAGGATATCTTTACTATTACACATAATATTGCATCTAAGAGAAGTAATATTCCATTTGTTTTAAAACTATTGAATCGAACCGCGTGGAAAGGAGTAAAATCTTTGGATTGTGCACAACAAGTGGTTAAATCACTTTGTATGTTTATTCAATGTTATTATATACCAATATCAGAATTAAGAGTATTAAAGAAATGAGACGGTATTCTTATGAACTACTAGCCGCAAACAACGCATCGATAGGTATTCTTTCAATCGGAGTTGACTTTATATTATATTATAAAAAAGAACATTACGATTTTTTATACAAAATTTGTACCTACAATCACCGCTTGTCAAAATAACCACGCAATCATCATTCACAAAGTTTAAATTTAGTCACAAGACATGCACAACGTTAATAACCAAACAATTTTTTTCGACAGCAGTAACAAATGTTTGCAAAGAGCTTAAATCCAATTCGAACACAGCGTCTTCATGAAATGAACAACTTTCCTATGCAATCACACAGTTCTAATAATTAACCTCATTCATTATTATGTTATCACAGAAAATCATCTATTTACAATTTTGACGTACTTAAGTTTTGCACGTAACCTATAGCATGCCTCGTAACGATCTTAAGATGGTTTGATGATTTCACCTCGAACATTAACTATTATAATAATCATAGAAAAATTATGTCTAAGTAACTAGGATTCGTATTTAACTAAAAAAAGTCGGTAACCAATAGAACTCGCCTAACTTAAGAATTAGAATTTCACTAAGCTTTTTTTGACCAAATATATCAAAATCTAGTGCAATATAAGAACCTACAACAAGTTTTTAAAAATAGAATCGAAGTAAATCCCAATAATGCCGATGATAATGTTCGAGGTATTTGCTCACGCTTTTAGTGAAAATGACAATGGACCATGTACCAGGTTTAATTATTACACGATGAATCTTAGTGATCGTACCAGAATTGGCTTACTACTTATCACAAATAAAATTATATTGATAGTCAAGGAATTTTAATATAGGAATTGAAACACAATGTTTATTTTTGTATAAGGGTCACTCATAGTTAACTTACATCATAAAAGGAGAAAACAATGGTAGAAGTTAGATGCTTTTAAAGCTAAGAAATTGTTGCGGTCATATTCCAATAGATAGTTTTTATTTAAAAAAATATTTATTAAAATTAATTAATAATAATTAATATAAAATATTTATTATAATAAAAACCAAAGATCAGTTAAACACTGGATGCATTAACGAATCCCTTTATTAGCAGTAAGCAGTAAAAAAGATTATAGAAGGCAGATATTCCGACGATGTATTTATAAGTGACCCCATCCTAGTTCTTTCGGCCGTGAACTTAAAAGTTGTAAACCAATTCAGTCTGTGGCTTCGATTTTGTGCCTGGTCACCGTAATGACATTTAGAACAATTTTAATATCGTACAGGTTTTAACAATTCGAATTACTGATTGCTTACAATTTAGTGTAAAGCTTTTGGAGCTAATTAAAATTAGTATGCAATAATTTTAATAATGAGATCTTGAATTACAAATTTTAATCACAGTGAACACTATGGGAGTAGGATTAATGCATCTCATTTAATCGTAATTATTTATCTATATACGTTTAAGTTTCAGAAGATAATCTTGATGCGTTTATATTTCAATGCTGATATTCTATTAAAATTTTCAAAATTTAAACAGTTTTAAATATACTTGGTCTATGGATGATTAAATGTTACCTAAATAATATAAAATACTCTTCCTAACCAGGCGACAAAATCTATTTAAACAATATTATATCATTATTAATCCAGTCAAGCGATTGCGTAGAAGATCTTGTCACATTTGGTCTGGCTGACTTGTTTTGCGACAGACGTTGCAAAAGAAAGTATTAAAACCGATAAATTATTGTAACACAACACTATGATTGGTACGAGTACGTTACTGAGATTGCGTTTTCTTTTCCAAACCCGTATCTACATCGTCCTCCATTGCCAAATGTAACAAAACACTAGGATACCTATTGACTGGCCTACACACGATTTAACAATTTAAGTAATAATATTCTGAAGTATTCATCAAAGTTTACATACAATAATTCATATTTATTTATTTAATTGTATTTAAATTTAAATAACATAGATATAAAGCACTTGGGGGAAGGACAGCAAATTCAATAAAAAATGTTCAACTTTTATTTAGTATATAATATTAACTAAGTAAAAATTATTCGCTATGTAAATATTTTATACATTTCTAGTACTTATTAATTTGTTCCGACGATGAAATGCTAGGTTGCCCCAACGTCTAATTTGAACATGAAACGAGCTCGGTGCGGCGCTCAAGAACTTGGCGTAGTGGGACCGTACGGCGACGGGCGCGGACTGTACGTCTCCGCACAAGCTCGTTGCGGTGTTCGAGAACTCGGCACGGTTACGGGACCGTGTGCGAGGCGGCCGGACCGTACGTCTCCGCACGAACTCGGTACGGCGCTCGAGAACTCGGCGTAGTTACGGCACCGTGTGGTGACGGGTGCGAGCCGGACCTCTCCGCACGAGCTCGTGCGGTGCTCGAGAACTCGGCACAGTTACGGGACCGTGCAGTGACGGGCGCGGACCGTACGTCTCCGCACCGAGCGGGGCCGTCGTCGTCGGCGAGGACCTCGGCGTCTGTTGTTTCAGCAGGCGATATATTATGTAGACTTTATGAAGTGCAAATTTAATATAGAAAGTTTTACTTTTACAATACAGACTAATAACTTCATTTTATGTAAAAATCCTAGCGCAAACGAGTTGCCTGGCACTGTTTCATAACTCGAATACCTTAACCGTAATATAAATTAAAGAGTAAAATTTTTAGCGAATTAAAAATTAAATTTTCCAAAACTTTGTAAATACTAGAATTCGGACACTCGGGGGCCGCGGAGGGCCGGTCGCGCCGGCGCGTCCGGGGCGGCGAGCGGCGAAAGTCGTCCGTGACTAGACACACGCGAGCGCGAGCGGGCACGCGAACCGTCCCGAGCAGTCAGAAGGTGTGCGCGTGCACGGCGGGCGCCAGGGGCGCGGGGGACGCGCGCACGTCCCGCTGGGAGCGCGCGCGGCGGCGCCGCTAGCACCAGTCGTCCTCGTCGGAGTCGGAGTGCCGCGCGCGCGGCTTGTACCCGTTGGGCAGGCGCGGCGCGGTGGCGGGCGACGGCAGCGCGCGCGCGCCGCCGCCGCGCCCCAGCGCCAGCGCCGCCTCGTAGCTCAGCGGCGCCTCGTACGCGCGCGTGCCGCGGTCCGACTCGTAGCCCCATCCGCGCCTGCCGAACTCACGCCCGGTTTCATTGAGACTTTTCGGAACACAAATATTACATGTGGTTAGTTTATTGCGATAGAATTTAGGTCGTCCGAGGACGGGTTGGTTGGGTCATGGAACTCACCTTTCTCTAGATCTATAGTCTCGGTGTATCAGTCTTTCAACTTCTCTGCCGTACTCGTACTCGTCGTGTAAAGGCTCTAACGGTTCTCTCGTTGTGTGCCTCAATGATAACTGTGAAGTAAAAAGACGTAATGCAGACGAATTCAAATAAATGACTGTTGATTTGATCATCAGACATGTTTTTTTTAAATCGCTCGTGTAAAAATCAGCAATGATTTGTTAGATGGTTAGATATAAGTTATACACAGTATTGTGTTCCTAGATTCCTATAGAAGCGTATATTCTATTACCTGATACCCTATGCATATGTCTATACTCTGATTTGCTTCTCTTGCCTAATTTCCATATTCGCTTTGAAAACAAAGAACGAAGAAGGAAGTTTAGATTTAGCATTACGAAGAGGTAATTGTTTGCCCTACTTACGTGCGAAGGACTGTGGCTTATTCTTGAAAACGGTGCTTGTTGCTTTACATGTAAGGTGGACGGCTTCGTCGGCGTCGGCGGCAGCTGCCGGCCGCGGCCGCGCCTGCCTCCCTCGCGCTCCCACGACCGCTCGCGCCACTCCCGCCACTCGCGCTCCCTCTCGCGCTCGCGGTCTCCACCTATCGATGCCCAAACTGCTCTTTGAATAATTTGAGCGTTCTATTCTCTGGCCGATTGCTGTTACTAACGATTGTATAATGATTTCATAAGGCGTAATAATTAGATGAAAGAAGTAAAGAAAGGAAAATAATTAAGACCGTAAAAAAAATTATGTAGCCGGGATAACGAACAGATGTGCAAACAATTTTCTTATGAATAAATCGTTACGATTTCCTTCGACGACAGCGTCCCCACATGTTCATCACGCGAACGGCGTTCGACGACATCTATCATAATTTAGAAACAAATTCTTTTCCAAGGAGCAAAAGGTCTCTGATCAGTATAAAATAAAACATTTCACTTCAGACCTTTTGCTTTACAATTATGTGGTTATCGAGTTTGTAACACGGGATTCGAATTTTTGAATTGATCTTATAATTTATTATGTAACAATCGAATGAAGTTATATAATTTTTCATTGTAAGATAAGGGGTATAGAACGTGTGCCGCCTTGCAAGTTTCCATGATTGAATTGTGAGAGGCTATGATAAACGTTAGTCTATTAGACTCCAAGGAAAGAGCCACAACTGAAACGGGGTGTGCTCGGACGATTTGAAATAAGTGTGTTAGCCTTACTTTCAGTAGTGTCTCTTAGTGGGTAGGTATTAATCGATTGCATAAAGCAGACTGCGCATTGTGTGGTGTGTCGAGGGCCGGTGTGTGAGGCGAGTGGATCTCACCGTAGGTGTGGTGTGGCGGGCTGGGCGATCGCGAGGGCTGGCTCAGGCTGGTCGTGGGATACGGCGCCCTCCACTCCTTCCCTGCTGTCAGGAATACCTTCATGTACCTTCCACCACGCTTTATCCTATGCCCGTCGGATTACCGACCTAATTTCTTTACTCACAAAGGTGACTCTAAAAGTTTTGGACGTCTGTCAAAGGTTTTAAATCGTCTTCTAGGGATGGAAATCGGAAAGGTTCGGAATGTCTATCAGAATGGAATAATTTGTGTGTCCTAATGTTTATATAGTTTGAAGGACACAGAGGATATCTTCGTATAGTGTGTACAGGAATTTTTATCTATGTTATAATACCTACAAAATATTGGAAACGAAATCAAAAGTTTCATCAAGCTTTGCATGCTGCATGATGTAATTTATGTTATTTCTGTGCATGCGCTCCAGGCATCGTACCAAATCTTAATGAAAGCAATGTGCAATCAAAGTGGCTCCCGAATGTTGTAGCATGCAGCAGGCAATACAATTTTGACAATGCGAATTTATTTTACAAATTTTCGTATCATGGCAATGGTATAACAATCGACAATTTAGAAAATACCTTTAATATAAAACAAAAACTTATTACTAAACTATAAGATCAACATAACAAGATGAAAAAATATTGTTCATGAATTATAAACCAGTAAATGGGAATACCAACGAGCAATAATTTAAATAGCTATATATTAACTACTAAACGTATTTTACAAAACTAGCATTTGTGTAATAATAGGGCTAAGATAAACAATCTTCATCTAGTATCATGAAATAATAATTTGTTCATAGCATCGGCTTTGCCCACTGAAAATCTTATCACTACTTCTACCGAACATGAAATTCTACAACTACTTTAAAGCTAAGGTTCCCATATTCTCACAAAACTTTCAGAGTACCTTCATGAGAAGAAAAATGTTTGCAAAACTGTTTTAGTTTCTTTAACTAAATCTAAATGAAATATAATAAATATGCTTATGGTTACAATATGCGTGAAAACTATATGAATATAATGGTTTTAATAATAGTTGAAGGCGAAAAATATAGCTGGTTGAAGGCTTGATATTTTTGTGATGAATGATCAGTTCTATCTTATATTATCTTTGCGTTAGCATTAAGCCAGTACAATGAATCTGCTGATATAAATGTAAAGGAGACAAATTAATATAAGTACCAGAAAAAAAGAAATAATGACCGAAGAAAGAAATAGATTCCTAGTCCATTTATTAATCCTGGAGACCAAAATGACGTTTCGTGTGTTGCCTGTTTTTTATGGCTCTTTAATAGTGATGTGGTGCAATCGATACTTACCGATAAATATTAACCGATAACGAAATGTGTTGAAAATAATTCCGATTCAACTGAAATAAGTATGGGCTGATTCTCAATTTATATGTGTTTTACATACTATTGAAAAATTCCTTAGGTGAATTATTTTTTGTATTTTTTTTTTTGTTACTAAGTCTTACAAATAATTTATATGTGATTAGTGCTACTTTTTTATCTCGTAATTACACATTTCGTAGGTTTATTTTACTTCCAATGCACGAATTATTATTTTATCAACAATTTTTATCTGAACCGGAACCCTGAGGACGACACTATTTTTTGTTAACTGGTAACATCATTTTTGAGTTTGACATTTCTAACTGTCATTTTAGTCTCTGGGATTAAAAAATTGACTATAATCGAATACCAGCAGATTCACATTGACAATCTGTGGTTGAAATCTATAGGGCGCACTTTGACTTTGCTTAGACTTAAGTTTCAGTTAAAACGAGACAGATTTACGCCAGCGGTATAACGCTGTCTCGTTTTATCAGTGTCTTAAGTCTGAGCAAAATCAAAGTGCGTTCTATAGATCTCAGCCTTATGTCAAAGACTTAAATAGTTACGCTATTATATCTTCAGCATGTTAGCTTTAACTTTAATATGAATGTACCTACCATGTGGGTGGTAGTGGTGCGGTGCTCTGTGTGTTCGACCATGTCTGTGATGTTCGTGTTTGACTATCTCGACGACGTTGTTGACTGTGTCGGAGAAGCCAATATCGTGATGGTAACCTCCGTAGTGCCCTCTTCGTCTCGGACTTGGACTTCGTCTGAAAAACAATATTGCTTGTTCGAATTATCATTTATTTGGACCCCTTTATTGCATATACTCGTATTACAGAATAATAGTACAGAGAATATAATGATTAAGTGAAACAAAGGGCGACCTTATCACAAAAGTGATCTCTTCCAGCTAATCGTTTTTAGGGTTCCGTACCTCAAAAGGAAAAATGAAACCCTTATAGGATCACTTTTTGTCTGTCTGTCGTGTCTGTCTAGAAAACCTATAGGGTACTTCCCGTTGATCTAGAATCATGAAACTTGGCAGGTAGGTAGGTCTTATAGAAAACCATAAATTTGTGGTTATATCACACAAAAAAATTAAAATCATAAACATATAATTAGTATTTTCAATTCTAATTATATGTTTATGATTTTAATTTTTTAATTTTCAAAGTGAGATAATGATATCAAGTGGGGTATCATATGGAAGAGCTTCACCTGTTCATTCTAAAACAGATTTTTATTTATTTTTACGGATTTATAATAGTTTTTTTTTATTTATCGTGCAAAATGTCGTAAAAAAACCCGAGTACGGAATCCTCGGTGCGTGAGTCTGACTCGCACTTGGCCGGTAATCTCGTAGATAATTTCATTAGGTACTCGTACATGCATAATGATATTAAATTAGTCACAAGTAAAATTGTTTTTTGTACCAATGTCACCGTGATGGTAAAAAAATTCGGGAAAAGCGTTAAACATCTTTTTTTTAATAATTCATGCATGTATTAGAAAAGGTCATTAGATAGTCATTAGGTCATTAGGTCAATTAGATAATTGTTGAAGGTAGACTGGTTAGTTTTGTTAATTGTTAGAAATGTTAGTGGAGTCCAATTTTCTGAACATACCGTTCGACACTACGATATCTTCTAGATCAATTTCTTCTTCGATGACGCTATAAAACAAAATAAAATAAAACAAAATATGCATAAATATGTCCTACATAATATCTCATGCGGTACGTGCAATCAGCAGTCTATGTTTTTTTTTTAATGCTGTGAGAAATCATTCAAGTATTTTAAACTCCGAAACTTTTCCATATATTTAACAATTTCCAAAACAAAACGCATTTTTTTTTTTTTTTTTTTTTTTTTTTTTTTTTTTTTTTTTTTAAACCCAATACAACCTAATACATTGAAAATAAAATATAAATTGCTAACATTTATCTTGTGTAAGGTTATTTTTAAAAATTGATTTGAGTTGTCAAAAATAATATAAAATTATTAATTTACCTAATGCAGGTAGTTTGATAAAATCGATATTTGGCTCATTCGATGTCATACCTACAATCTGTTGCTAGGAGGCCAACAAGATTGAACTTGCATAAATACGGGTGTTTCGAAGGTTTTAGTTTAGTCTCCTTCTGAGATTCGGAGCGATATCGCATATTTTCGGTATTTGGATTGTGAACTGAATAATTAGATGTTGTGATAGCAATCACGCTCTAATTAAATAATTTATTTTGGCATTAGTTTTTTTAGATTAAAACTCTCGGATAACCTCTACACATTGAACCTGGTGTTTTTTGTGTTGGTAATGAGAGGACATTCCAATAATTCGATAAAAATATTTAAATAATACCTGCTTTTCTGAGTGACGCCAATACTTGGAACATTCTACTTGTCTAAGTCCGTTTGTCAGCAAATCTGTATTTCTATCAGTTACCTTAATAAATAATTACCTTAAACTGGATGATCTTCCATGGTGTCCATTTTGGTATGTGTGAGGAGCCTGTAATCTTGCTTCGTCTAATGATTCCATGGACGCGTGGTGTGATCCCACATCTTGCAACTCCAATATCTATATAATTTAATACACGGTTAATTAACCAAGTTAACACGTCCTTACGTTAATCAAAGATACTAAAATTTCAATACACTCGGCTGTCCCATATTTACAAAACGTTTTAAGTTACCAAAACATCGATGCACAACTAGTGTGCCTAAGTTGCAGTGCATGCATTTGTGCTCGTGCATTTTCAATCTATTTAAACACATCAGATACTTACCCGGAATTATCAAGTTAGATCTACTAGTGAAAACTAATATTATTAATTATATCATGCGATATTTTATGAATTAACTGTCATGCATTTATGTTGGGTAGGTACGTTGATTTAAGAGTAGTTTGATTAGTTTTAAGTATGGGCATGATAGTATTTGTTAGTGTTCGTGTAACGGATATGACAGTGCTGCGTCTAAAACAATTTAAATATTATCCCTAGTTGAAACATTACACATATCATTCACTATATTTAAGTACCTAATCTTAAGTCATTCGTTATATAAACATCAATATTCTACAATTAATACTGCATTATTACATTGAAAACAATTACCTAAACATCAACAACCTGTAAATTTCAAATAAAAAGATGTTATCAGTACAACATATCTATAGATACAGACATATAACGGGCCTAAGCCCCTAATTGCTGCGATACGATACTTAGGCTAACTGCAGAGAAATTGTTTAGTAAGCTAAGACAAAACGTGTACATTAATTACAATAATATCTTCATTAGGACAACACAGCGACACTAACAATGTTATAACACCAACTATCTAGAGCAAAAATTATAAATATTCAATAAGGTTAGTAGTAGTACACCACTGGTTAACAATATAAGCAGTCCAACATTTCAACCCCGAACATTATATAGGTGATTTTAATTCAATAATATCAAATCTATTGCCAATCGATATTGATGTAAGGTAATTTTACGGGAATCCTGCTCCTGTATGTTGAAACTTAGGGCAGCGTTCGTATTATTGAACTGGGGTTTTTCGACAACAAGAAAGATTGGATCTATAGGGTCACCAACGGTATTCACCTTTTTGTTGTTCCTGCAACAAAGGAAAACAAATTAAAATATACTTACACAGAAGACACAATGCTCCTAGAAATTTTTATAAAGTTAATTTAGAATAATTTAACGATTAAAAGCCAGGTTTTTAAAAATGTGAACGAGATATTTAATAATGTACGCGAATAATTCTGTCCTTTAAAATTAAACGATTCATCTCTTCACCCTTGTCGTTGTATATGTGTAATACAGACCGAATATTATTGTGATTATTCAGTGATTGTGATATCATTATTAGCATAATCAAATTTATTTTGCCAAATTATGCCGAAACAGACTTTAAATTAATTTACATTTTGTAAAATAAATAATTCACCAAGGACAGTTGAGTCAGATTTAGATAAATTCTTATTTTAGATTGACAAAATGTCCATGATGGAGTGCATTTTAACAAGTGTAAATTAAAAATTTATTACATCTCCGACAATTGAAGGTTACAGTAACTAGAAACGAGCTGATAACTTTCAAACGGCTGAACCGATTGTCTTGGATTATAGAACACTCTCGATCAAGCCACCTTTCAAACAAAAAAACTAAATTAAAATCGGTTCATTAGTTTAGAGGAGCTTCGATGCCACAGACAGATACATAGATACACACGTCAAACTTATAGCACCCCTCTTTTTGGGTCGGGAGTTAAAACGTGGTTTAATTTTATTCAACCATAACTTACTTGAGAGATCTTCTTGAAGAGCGTTGTTTGGCGAGGTTTGCTAAAGAATGTGGGTCTTCAGGGTGACCATTGGTAAGTGCTGGGATCTCATGAGTTAGAGAGCCCGTCCGCGAACCAGGGCCCAGTCCGGCAGCAACATCCATCAGGCAGTTAAACAAGGACGCCTTCTGCACCACGCACCCCCTCATCATCTACTCTCCCCGTACATTTGCGCAATCTCATGTACTAATACCTTTGACGTTGACCACATGAGTATGCGCAAATGCCCCGTTCAATACATATCCATGCTGGAGTTCGTTAAGATGTGTTTGTATTTCTGTTCGTGTTTTGTCCAGTGTAAGAGTTTTATGAGCCATGGCTATGAAATCGAACATGGAATGTATTCATAGTGTTTGTGAAGATGAGATCAGCGTTCTAAGACCTGAGAAAACACCTAACTCAATGTTATTTTGTATAATTTCACATAGATCTTGACAGTGATGATTACCTATGCTTTTGGGAAGCGAACATGTCTTGTACGAAGGTATTTTGTGTAATTTCAAGGAGCTGCAAATGACACAAAGCATATTTGTTTATATCCAGTGCATTAAAGTACATGTGCAAATATGTGGCCAGAGGCAGTAGGTATGCCGATTAGCAATGCCAATTTTGTCATTTGTTTTTTGACTTTTGAATGAGAGTATTTCTTTAAATATTCTTCAATTTTTTTATATATTTTATTATTGACATGCGCAGTATTTGGTTACAGGTGTTGTAATTCCTTGAAATATCTTTGCTGGCAAATAATAGCATAGCGTAAGCATAAATTTTAAGTAGAAGAAATTCATACAACAGGCTTCTAAAATTCATAACAACTGAGCCAAAATGTAGCTGCGATAAAACAAAATCGTTATTATGTAAAAACAAATCAGATTTGCAATTTTCGAAGACAACCTTAAGAAAATCATGCTCAAATTCAGAAAATCGCTTAAAATTATCAAACAGTATTTGTTAAATGATAGATATTTAACAAACAGTAAAAAATAGCCGATTGAAAACAGATTCTAATGGGGAAGACAAAAATCTACTATAAGACACTTCTAGATCTACGACAATCCTTAAAACTCATTACCACACACATCATATCCAACATAACTAGGTAGGTATTTACGAATTTTGCAACTATAGGACAGATTACTATTTTTTGTGGTTTACTAAACCCTAACGATTGGTTTGGACAAACATGTGAACTTGTCACAACTTTGTCCATTCTACCAGTGAAGTGCATCATAATCTAACGCTATGTTCGTTAAAATTGCTATGTTACTAATACTTATATGAAATCATCTAAAAAAATATTTGTCCTCGACCATTTTGTCGATTTGATTTTATTTCTAGCTTTTATATTCATAGAAATCTTTATTCAAACACGATGCGAAAGAAATTTATGAAAAATGAATGGATAAATAAATAATCTAGAATAGTGCAAGAAAAAGGTAGTTAAAGTTTCGTTCCGTAAAATATTTAATACTACCGGCTGATTGGCCGTTGGGCTATTCTCGCTGAATGCCTGAAAAGTAAACCACCAATGTAGTCGACTCATTTTATGAGTCGATTTCAACTAAAGTGACGTATTGTTGCTATTCACATGTATGCCAACAGTTATATTTTTGGAACCAATTTATCTTTCGGTGGTTATTTTTTGGATTGGACAAGAAGAATTTTCGCAATATTTACACAACAATACATCGACGGGACGACAACACAACCAACTAGGTATAATAATAATTATCTAACTATTGAGTGAATTTCATAAATCTAAACATAGGGTATTTAAGGGTCCATCAACAAACACTACTATTTAATTGTGTAGTTACATAAAAACCTAACGACGAAGTTATACTTGGTTCAAAGGTACTATAGATATTGTGCAGAAAATACATCTGACTGTAGCCACATTCGATTACTCTGGCTCCAGCTGAACTACACCTAAGGTAATTAAATTCTTTATTCAAATAAGTAACCACGTGGAAGAAAAAGTAAAACAGTTACGGTGCATCGTAGTAAGATTTGCTACGTGACTCACCTGGCCCCTATTTTCATCCGGTTTAAACCTTGTCGTTCGCCAGTTCTCTATGATGATGAGCCCAGCGTAAATCTTTCCGACAGTCAGTTTTCCAGCATTGAGAACGTCTCTTCGAGGCACCAGCAAGTCTAACATCTTCTTCGCTTGAAGTGGCCAAATGTGGGTTATTGTTTCTCTGAGATCTTCATCGGCTTGGTCCATTTCTTGAGCTGTAAATTTATCATTTTTAATAACAACAGGTTCTCCTAACTGTTCTCATACAAGTAAAGCTGAATAAATAAAATATTATTACCGGATCTCATTTTGATGCTGAGGTTTTCTCGAATTAAGGCAAAAAGCGTTGTCGTAAAATTAACTTTCCCCTCTTCGTCCAGCGGCATGTTCATTCTTATTAATTTTTTGAAAGCTAGTCTGTTTGGACACTTATTACCGAATCCTAGTGGTGGATCCATGTTTTTTAACATATCGTACATTTCAGTGTAATGGATTTTTCCTCTGCAACAAAAGATTAGGCATATTCATCCGTGCTGTTGCTAAAAAAAAGGTGACTTCGTGTTTTTTTTGCTTACGTTGCGTTTGGATCATATTCAGCCCATATTCTAACAAATTCGTCTAAATGATGTGCTCCCAAAATAGAAGAGTCTCTTGTCAAATAATCAAAATTATCCATAATGACGGCAACGAACAAATTTAACATCTGTAGACAAAAGATAAATCATGTATTGCTGAAGTCTTTTACGGATAATAACACTTGATGTTAATAAAATAAATACTCACAAGAAAAGAACAGAAGAATATAAAAGAAACGAAATAAGCATAAGCGAGAGTGCTTCCACAGGATTCATTTGGAGGCTTATCAGCTGCCTTATCACATTTGGCTGGCTTTAAACAAGCTAGCATAATATTCGGCCATGATTCACCCGTAGCACACCTGAAATAGTACACAAAAATGTAGATTTCAAATAGGTACTTAAAGCGTAATATTAATTCATTTACATTTTATTAGGTAAGTATGTAATTATTATGTGTTAGATGAAAAGAATCCCGATTATTATCTTCTTACCTAAATAATAACATAAGCGCTTGGATAAAGCTCCGAAAATTGTTATGTCTGTTCATATCTGATTCGGCTGCTAATTCTATATTGCCAAATACCTGGAAAACATAAGGTGTCACAAAAAGTTAACACATTTCATAAGATAAAGGCTCGGTTATTTTCACTGATAACTTATTTTTTACGCTGATATTGTCGCAACTATTTACTATGTTTAACTCAATTTTTTTTGGTCGGTTTCGTACCGACTTCTTACCTGCATCCCAATGATGGCATAGATGAAGAATAGCATCGCAATGAGAAGGCACACATAGGGTAAGGCTTTGAAACTCTGCACGAACGTCCAGAGAAGTATTCGAATAGTATAACCCTGTCGAAGCAGCTTGATCAGTCGCGCGGCTCGAAACAGGCGGAGAAAACCGACGTTGAAAGTGTTTTCCTGAAAATTAGTTTGTGTCTATGTTAAACTAAGCTTCTATGACAGCCTCGTTAAGAACGTTTAATAGGTATATAATAATTAATTAACCGACTTTCAAAAAGGTGGTTCTCAATTCGGTCCGTATTTTTTTAATACATTTTTTCCGCGAAATGTTATCAGTAGAAATAGGTATTGCCAGCATCGATCAAAATCATTCATGGGTATAGTTATAATAATGGGGCGTAAATAGGTCATTTTTTCTCACTCATTTTTCTTCTTTACAAAAAATCTAAACCCTTACGTACATACTAGATTAAATAAATTATTTTGACAGACGCTGGGTCATTTTCTGGATTTTACTTCTGCTAAAAATAAATGACTTTTGCAAGGAGTTGCAAATTTAATACAAAAAAATTAATTACCATTATGATTGAGCCAGAACGAATACAAATTGATCAATAGGTACGTACTTTTAGTAAGTTACATTTTAGGCTTTTCATTTAGTACCTACATCTTATTCAATCAGAGTTTAAAGTTACTTAAAAAAAGTAATAGCAATAAATAGATATAACGAATCTAAAATCAAGAAGTACTTAATTAATAACACACTACAAAATGTATTTAAAATTCTACTGTCAGTAAACATTGTTTTAAAAGTTCAACTATGACTGAAAAAAATCGATCACCAGAATTGATCGCCAGAAATACACAAAGAAATAAAACACATACGCTAACATGACGTAGGATCCGATTTAGTAATGATGGTAATGGAGATACTAGGATATGATCGCTATCGAATTTGGTAATATTATGGACAAAATATGAGAAGAAATCAAAATATTTCTTCACCATAACTATCTAATACATTAAAACAAATAGTTATTAATCAACAAATAGGAGTACAATAGCTATCTATTTAAACACTAGCTTTACTATGACTAGCCAAAATAGTCTAGGACTTTCTTCGACCACAGAACACCAATTTTACAACATTTTAAATCTAAAATTGCAAAACACACCCAGCACACTTTGCCTATTTTATAATAAACTATCTATAGACCAAAATTTCAATAAAGTTCTATTTCTACGAAATTTTAATAATAATTTTGATCTATACATATAAGTTCTAAACCATCAAGAATAGTTACAAAAATTCTAAAATTCCTAGCAATTAGTTTGATAATTTACCTGCTGACAGGATATGTCAGCAGCACAGTTTTCGGCAAGGTCACTCTGTAATCAGGATATATACCTTCATTTCGTGGACAACAAATAATTAGACAGCGGAAAAAACTCAGTATAAAGTATTTAAATTATTTCATGAGATAAATAGGTAGGTACAGCTCTTAAATTTTTTAACCAAAATATAAAAAAAAGATACTTACGCCAAACTCCATAATGAGGGCATCAATAATACTTCCAATGACCGTTATAAAATCAAATGTATTCCAAGGGTCTTTGAAAAAATTCTGCAATTATAAGAAAAAATATTAGTGTCGAGCTCATTTTTTTCGTAACTATACTTTAACGAAACAAAAGAAATTGATTACTCAGTAAATGAAATTTCGAAAGAAAATAATATTATTTTATCTGATTGATTACGTTAACTCCATATAAATTAAAAGAAAGTAAAAGAAAATTAAAGGGTATACAAATGTACACTTTCTATATAGTATGGATTATATAAAAGGACATTAAATTGAAGGACAGGAATAAGGACATCTCTCTTAGTAATTTAGTTGATCTATAAAAATCTATAATAATATCTTGCCTATAATCTATAAAAATTCATAAAGTGAATAAAAAACTATTAAAAAATTATTGTCAGTAAATAAGCGGGCATATCAGAAAATTTTCTATTAAATTATTACTTACTAGCTTTAAATATATTCAGGTCAATATTGAATATTAAATATAGCTAAAATTAAATAAACTTGATTTTATGATGTGTATTATGATAAATTTAGACCATATTGAAGATTCTCAAGAAATACTCAATCCATGCAAACATTTATACAATGTTTTTTCTTAAATGTATCTTGAATTAAGTATTACTATGAGAATCTTCAATTTTACATTTATCTTAGAAGATAATCAAAAACCAATTTTAAGAGGTCGCAGATATTGGCCTATAAGCCATTATCGATGTTATAAATAAACAAAAAGTGGATCATTCTTACCGTACATCCGAAGGCAATTAACTTCAAAACGGTCTCGAGAAGAAAGAAGAACGTAAAGACTATGTTCATGACTGTTAACACGTCCATGAGTAGTGGTGGAGCCTCGTGAAACTAATACAAAACCAAGACCAATTTTTTAGAGGTAAATCAAGTTATCAAAACTAAGCTAAATGCTACCAATTGCTTAACTATTTAGTTCTCTAAAGTAACATCAGCCTAAACTGATCTAGCATTTAACTTCAAATTTTAAACAACGTAATATTTAACTAACCGCTATTCTTAAATAAAACAGATACATAATGTTTATTATGTAACAGTACGTGTATTTTGTGTGTTTGTCATGTAGTTCGATTTCGAGCCAACACTTTGGTGTGTAGTTATTGTTCAAGTCGTTTTGTGAATAGTGCACGTGCTTCATGCATATTGGCAACCTGTACATGCACACAAGGTATCACATGTAACAATATTACTGTACTTAGGTATTTAATTCTAGTTACTTACGAAGCAACACGTGAATGTATTTTATATAGTGGAATATAATACACGAAAATAAATATATTCGTACTGACCTCATAGATCCGGCTGCAGAGCGTGTCACCACAAAGCGCCAAAGATGGTCAATTAATTAATAATCTTACCTTAACCAACGTGCGCTGCTGATTATGTAAACTGAACAAGCAATTATTAAAACCACACATAATTTAGGAGCAATAGAAACAGTATTTTATGCCAATACGCCACATGCAAGAAAAATAGGCCATGCTTAACACTGAACAACTGCAAATAAATAGTTAACTTTGCAGCATATTACTTTAGAGAGAAACCAGTAGGGAATACATGGAAAGGGTTAATATTTACTTGGCTAAAAATTATCCCATACAGTCATGAAAATATACAAAAAGGTATGTTATTAGCAGAAAGAGTACATTTGTAATTTCCATTTCGTCTTTCTTTGATCGATAGACCTCATTAAGTGTCAGTTTCAACTGTGTAACTTGTGTACTTACTTTGACACCATAAGCGATGATTTTCAACACTGTTTCCACGGAAAACATTCCAGTAAACCCCATATTCGAATACTTGAGGATATCCGCGTAGACGTCATTTTGATTATAGTACTGCCATTATGTGATGACGTGTCGGATAAACCCATGGCAATGAAAATATTTATTTGTTATTTGATACAGTATTTTGAACTAAGAAAATATACAGTAGAAAGTAAATGTAAGGAATGCGTTAGTTATGATGTAGTTAAAAGTATAGATTCAGTTACTTACAAAAAAAAAAAAACTAAAAGGTATTTGATATATTAGAAGAATAAAATAAATATATCGTTACCAATATTGTGGAATGAAATGCTCAATCTCTAGCTACTATAGGAGGAGATGATGAATTAAAAACAAAAGATAAACGTATAGTGAAAAAATAGAAGTATGAAGGATTTGGTTCTAATTTTGAATTTCAATATGTTCGTTATATTTTTATTTAATTTAGAACACCGGAAGTGTGCTTACTTTAATTTAGATTAATAATTTAGTATACACAGACGTACATGAAGCAGCCTGAAGCCACTGGCTTGGTAGAAGGCCCTTCTACCAATCATGCAGATTTTTTCACACAAAAACAATTAAGAATCGGGCTTTATATAAGAATCATGCAACACGAACAACATGAATGGCTTCATGCCTGACCTGATTCCAGAGATTTTGTGCATTCACAAGCACGGATAATCAAAGAAACTGTGTTAGTTTTTTTTTTGTGCCGAAATGGTGCAGGAAAGGATAGGCTTAACGTGCATAAACACTTATACATAAATATTAATGAATAGCAAGCAGGGACAAAGGATTTCACAACAAAAACACTGGAATAAACAACGAAAAATGTTGACGATACACTTGATGATAATATAGGCTCTGGATCCATTACGGCGCATTCCATTGCTGTGTACACTGACGCCGAGTTGTATAAATGTGTTGTGTATGTGTGAGTATGCATGGACAATTTTGGCAGTACTAAATAAAGCCAATTAGTATGTATTCAGTACACGTACTTGCATTATCAGGATATTCACAATTCTTTGGATTTAGGCGTTACTTACTAACATGAAAATAAAACAATATCTTAACAATAGACAAGTATGGCGCAACATCTTTTACTGGGTTCTGTGCAGGCTGTCGTGAACATCGGAGGTATGGCGACTACACTATTTTTTCTTAAGTGCCTCGTGAATACTTGAACTGTCTTTTCTACTTTTATAAGCGATCGTCATCTACATTTCACATCTTTGGTGCTTCATTTGTTAAGTTCTTTAGGTTGAATTTGATACTATCGAGTGTTTAAATTTTTACTCTATTGAAGTTTAATAATTGTTATGAATGTCACACTAAACTAAAGTACACCATGTTTAGATACATACCTTCATCATGAGCAATAATGTATTGAGCACAATGAGTGCCATGATGAAATACTCAAAAGGCGTAGAGACTACTATCCTCCACACTTTGTACTTAAGACTCCCTCTTTTACTTGGCATATACCTCTCTAGAGGTCGGGCTTCTATCGTGAAGTCTATACACGATTTCTGAAATTAAAATTGATAGAATTAATAGCCCATTTTTCTATATCTGAGATTACTATGCTCCAAATTCGTCAAACTAACCTGATTCTTATCAATTTCACCGTTTTGTAACTCAGCTTCACCCTGCTCTTGAAATGTAATAATAATCAAAGCTACGAATATATTAACAAAGAAGAACGGAAACACCACAAAGTAAACTATATAAAATATGGACATTTCTATTCGAAAGTTTTGTATAGGTCCCCTGTCTTCGTACGTGGCAGCCATTGAATTTTGTAATACTCTGGAAAAATAAATTCATATTAAACATTATTTAATCTATTTCTTAATAAAAACAGACGGAGAGTAATAAGAATCTGAAGTATCATAAAGGTTCATCAGTAAGTATTTTATTCCATAGCACTTTTGACAAAAATATATGGCTTACTGTGGGAACATAAGTCGATATGATGATAAAATTAATTGGGGAGCTGGCGAAAAGAACGGTGTAGTTGCACGAAGCAAAGTTTTACAAGTGGAGCGAAAACTAAACGAAAGCTTTGAAGCTTTGCTGTAATTACCATTTTGATCGAAATAATGAACTTTTAATTTTTCAGTACAATTTTAAGGTGTTTTTCTTGGAAATGAGTTCAGATTTGTAATAGTTTAAAAACATCCGGATTAAGGAAAAAAGTATTTATTACAGCGTTTTGTTCGCAACCTCGCTAATTCACTGTAGTAATTATACTTACTGTGGCCAACCTTCCCCCGTCTGCACCGCGAAGAGCGTCAGCATCGCGGACGCAACGTTGTCGTAGTGGAATGATTGCGTTCTCCACAGCCGCTTTTCGACTCGCGGCAGCAAACTGCTTGGCTCGTAGACAAAATACGATCCTCTGTGCAAATAATAGTCATAAGTTACAATCTACAGCAACATTTAAATACATATCATTTTTTATATTATTATATTAATCAGATTTTATACGGAAATAAGATCAGAAAAATAACGGGTTAAGCTAAAAACACTTGTGATTAATACTTTTTGTGAATGGGTACCTACATAAACATTTGCAATATAAAAATTTATTTATCTAAAAGCTAATTATAGAAGAGAGAAAACATGTAAGAAAGTAATACTCACTGGCAGTCTTCTAAAGTATTCTTACTGATATCGTTGCAGTGAAAAAATTTACCATTAAAAAGTTGAACCGCAATTACAGCAAATATGAATTGAAACAATATATACACTATGAGAATGTTAATGACATTTTTCAAAGAGTTCACAACACAGTCAAACACTGCTTTTAACTTTGGAACACGTTTAATAGTTTTTAAAGGTCTGAGCACTCTTAACACTCTTAACGATTTTATTGTGGACAAATTTTGCCCCGCCCCTTTTTTCACACCTCTGGAACAAGAAATATCCATGTTAGAGTGTAAAAACTTACATTTTGACCAAAAATTTGTATATACATTATTATATTTTGAGATTGCAATATTGCACACTGTGCTACGATTCTGGAGATTAAGAATGGAGTTTGTTAAGGATTTATACAACAAAAACGCTGATTTTTGTAAACCTTGGCAAAACTTCAATTCTTCAGACGATTCAAAAGATCTTAATGTTGAAATATATGTAAAAAAGAATACAAAATAAAAAAACTAATTTTCACTCACCCGATCTCAAAACCGAAGCTGACAAGGGCGCATATAACGACCGCAGCATCCATAATGTTCCATAGGTCGCGTAAGTACGCGCCCGGATGGAACAAGATGCCGAGATCCACAATCTTCAACAGCATCTCCACAGTGAACACCCCCGTAAATGCGTAGTCGAAATAGTTCAACACTTTATTTCTGTTAACAAAATAGTAGGTATCAGTTAATGTTGATGATTTAGACAAAACAGTAGATTAAAGTTACGCTAAAGATTATTATAAACGTTGAATCGTTTAAAGCATTAATTAATCATTTAATTTAAGATAAATAAAATATAATTTTATAGTTATTTCAACAGATTGTTGAAATAACATTACTCTATACAGTCGAATTTGTGGAAAAGAAAAAGAAATAAACCAAGCTATTTTACCTTGTACTCTCTTCGACTACGGGGTCTTCGGCTGCTAATGCCACAGAACTCATACAAATAACTACCATAATAAAAAAATCAAAATATCTTAAATTTACAATCCAGTGTGCGCCTCTTCTTATGCTAAAACAAAGAAAATATTTATTTTTTACACACATTAAATAATATTTTTAATCATGGAAGTTATTTTTTTTTTCACATTGATACAAATGCTTATTGCATTTGTTTTTTCAACTTACGGATTAGTCGGTGACAAAACAAACATGGACGAATATGGCAGCATTGGTTTTGGTCCATCTGGTATCTCTTCTTCTTCCTTTTTCTCATCCTTTTCTTTTTTATTCTAAAACGTAACGGGGTTTTTTTTGAAAAACTATTTATAAGCTAGCCACATTTCTTTATATTTAAAACATATTTAATAAGGTTCTTTTGAGATAGTTGCTATTTATTTACTTGAAGTCTTCTAATTATTTATTCTAATATATGTATAGAAATCACATTTTTTTTTTCTAAGATTTTCTCTTCTTTATTTCAGTAAGAAAGAAAGTAAGTTTATTGCAGTAAGAAATTTTTTTTCTGCTTATCAAACATGCGCTGCTACACAATTTTGATAACCAATATAATAATAATTAAAAAGTATAAATTATTATCTTAAGAATCTATTTCAAAAGCAAAATGATAAAATTATATCAAAATGTAGCCTGGTCGACAATATGTGTCGGGAAATTAAAACGATGACGAAAAAAAATTGTATTTATAATAATAAATTTTGCCACAGTTTCTACATTAAAAAAATTGAAATTTTGTAAAATACATATCGACACTCGGCCCACATAAGCAACATTGATCCACTGAGGATTTAACTTCTAATATTGTTGACTAGTTAAAATCTTCAATGGATTTTTTAAAATATGCATAATATTTTCATAGCCCAAACACATCAAAAGTTAGAAACAGAGCAAATAGTCACTCAGATTTGTCTAAATTAGAATTTTAGACCGTGTTTTTAACTGTTACTTTTAGTGATAAAAATTGATAATTTTGCTCCAGTAATTTCCAACAAGGTCTACAGGCATAAATAAAGGTTCCCATAAAGTCAAAATTACAGGAAAAATTATGAAATAAAGCTCAGTCGTATGTCAACAATATTGTAAGTCATCACAACCACCGACGTTTAAGCACAGCTCAGCGCCACTTTGCTGCTTTACCTTCCTACTGGCTGGTGACTGACTTATGTTAGTGGGGGTTCCATCCACCGCGTGTAAAGCATCCAACTCTTTCTCTAATTCCTAATCAGCCGGAATACAAATTCAATGTAATCAATTTGTATTGCGGTCGATATAATTTCATTAATGTTTAATTAAACAATTTACATAATAATGATCTTTCGCAGCTAGAGCGCATCATCAAGATTTGATTTGATGCTTTTATATGGTTTATATTCAAACATTAACCCCAATTGTTCAGGATTGCGAGTATTTATTTACAAGAATTGCCAATTAAATTACAGTTTGACATTTTCTATGCGGTATAGGAGATAGAGTGTATTCTATGTATTACCATTTTAGTTAAATTTTAGTCAAGAAAAGTCTTTTTCAATTGTATAAAGGAAAGCCTATTCGCAAAAGGATTCTTTATAGAAGCCATGAAACATTCTAAACAAGACAGTATTAAAATATAAACATTAAAATGCTTTATTGTTACCTGTTTCTCCTTATCTTCCTCTTCTTGTTCTTCTTCAGCTTGGGTTAACTCCTGTAAATAAAAAATGCCAACATTTACACGGAAAGCGGCATCTTTACAATTGAGCTCCAACGTTGACACACAAAATAAATTATAATTCACAGTTAATTGTTTAGACACCGAAAACCTTTCCTTAGTCAAGCATAATAGTTATTTCATTAAAATTAACGGTATTTTATAACCTGATAGATATAACATATTGACTAAAGAGAGGTACATTCAAAATAACCATATGAATATCCATACCTGTGCATTGGCCAAGTTGTCGACGGCGATGGCAAGAAACACATTCAGCAGGGTGTAGTTACCAAATAATACAAGAATGACAAAGTACAGCGAGTAAATCATCCCCCTTTGAATACCACCCTGAGATTGGATCCCACAATACATCACTTCGTTCCAATCTTCGCCTGTTAAAATCTGAAAAGTAAATTAAATTATAGAACCGATTAAATTCTTCTTGATACAGAAAACATGTTTTTCATGATTCAAAAAACATTTTGATTTTAGGACGAAGTATCAGTATCAGGAAATTAAATTTTTTTGTGCAAGATTAAGATCTTATTATAATTACCTGGAAGACAGTAAGCAACGCGATCGGAAAGGTGTTGAAATTAGTGGCCGGTGTGCCGTCTTCAAAGTTGAATTGACCACCGAATAACTGCATACCCAGCAGAGCAAAGATCAGTATGAACAAGAACAGAAGGAACAGCAACGAGATAATAGATCTCATTGAGTTTAGAAGAGATATCACAAGATTACGTAGCGACACCCAATATTTTGTGACCTGAAAATGAAACATGTGTAAATATATTGTTTGACAAAAGACTATGCATTAAAATGTAAAGTGAATAATAAGATGCAGACATTACCAATGATGAAATATATGCTTCCAGTTTTTTAACTAAACTGATGTTTATTTACTTATGTATAAAGATATTATAAACAATTTAAAATCAAGTATTACCTTAAATATCCTCAGCAATCTCAAAGCCCTAAGGACTGAGAGGCCGAAAGAGCCGCCTTTTACTTCTGACCAGACTACTTCGAAAATGGAACCAGATATGACTACACAGTCGAAGCGGTTGAATGAGGACTCAAAGTAAATGCGCGGCCCGAGGGCATACATTTTCACCCACATTTCCATCATGAATAACCCCAAGAACACAAATTCGGCATAGTCTGAAACAAAATAACAAGAGTTAACGTATTGTTGAATATTTTATAATTCTAAAAAAAATTGAATACACAACAATTTTTTTAGATATTCTGAATTGGATATTTTTTTGTATCTTACTAAAATCGCCTTTAAATTAAGCTTTATCTGTTTATTGTTTTAAAATCATAAATAGGTACTGGTAATGTTTTCATATCTAAAGATGATTTCAAAAGAATCTACGTTTCACTTACATAAAAATGAAGTAAGCCACTTAGGTTGTCTATAGTGCTCGACGGCTACGCATATCGTGTTGAAAAGCACCAGTACGATGACGAACCAATAAAACCATTGCGTTTTGACCGTATGTCTTATCCAAAATCGAAACCTCTTTTCCGCTCTCCAGAAGTCCGCACATTTACCGGCCGAACGCGCTTTGCTTTTCAAAAAACCTGAAGTGTTCAAAATGTTTTGAATAAATTATCCTACCAAGCATTGATGCACACTATAAAATATCTGAATGGTCTTTAATCAATATACATAACATTTATTATAACTTGGAAATTCTGTTTTTTGTTATAATTAACATAGGAGTATATTTTAATATGTACATATTCAGAGCTTAATCATGTGTACATAATTGTAAAAGACCAAAATATTTTTGATTATTCTGATATAAACATAGAGTTAGTTCTGTAGATTATAATGAATATTTGCAGCAAATTTCTCGTGCTAGGTAATAAATTCACATCACAGTTTGAATAACATATTAACAAATTGGAGCGGACAGTAATTGGATTTGCACGGATCGAAATTCTATCACGAGTCGTTACCCGATATTTGTTGCAAATAAATCTCAAGAACATCCATTGGGACCGGTGGCATTTCTAGTTTAAAATATTATAAGTTGGCGTTACGTTATATGGTAACTTTCCTATTTTAAAATATAATGAATATCAAGCTTAAGGATTCGGATGAGAGTGAGGTACGTATTCTATTATTGATTAAGACTTTAAATTCTAAACTGAAAAGTCTAAAAACATAACTTAAAATTGGGATCGCATGGTTGTTATTTATAAGGGATCAGGGTACGCTATTCCTAAGGCTATATCTAAACTAGATTGACTACTAAGAAGATGAAAAGGAATATTCTACCAGCGTCACGCTTGATCCCATACCTTGCTTTTTCTTTGTAACTGTAAACAACCAACACACAAATAGAGTACGAATACGTATGGAAATGAATGAGTTTAAGAATTAAGTTTTGAAAGAGAACTACATGCAACATTCATTATCGTAATAGTTTTAATAGAGCTGTTCGAAAACCTAAATGTTATGTACATAAACAGTTATTTAGAGTCGTATAGTAACTAGCTGGCTAACATGAACACGGTTAATATTAAATGTTAACGTATCAAATCAAAAATCGTAACCATAAATAAAATAAAAGGCACTAAAATGAGACTTAACAAAACAATCAGTCTATAATGGTAGACTTAATGAAAAAGAAAGGAAATTGGATAAAGTTGAAAAAAAAACTAATGAAAATGTTCAACTACGTATCACAAAAACATTTCATTTAATAGTGTTTTACTGACCGTCGTCCCCACAGTCTTCGTCCTGTTCTTCCTCTTCAGTATCTGTACTTTTACTTTTTCCCAGATTTTTTAATTTCTTTTTAGCCGCTGCTCTTCTCCGAGCTAGAACATCACAACGATTAATCCTTAATCACGCATACAATTGCAAAAGTGTGTCTGTCTGTAAGTTATCTTTTCACGGTCCATCCGCTTACCCGATTTTGCCGAAATTTGATAAGAGATAGCTTGCATTCCGGAGACTAACATTTGCTACTTTTATCCCATGGAATTTCAGAAAACCAAAACTCACGGAGACGAAGCCGTGGGTATCCTATAGTTCAATATATTTGCATGTACAAAA
Organism: Maniola jurtina; assembly: GCF_905333055.1. NCBI lineage: Eukaryota > Metazoa > Arthropoda > Insecta > Lepidoptera > Nymphalidae > Maniola > Maniola jurtina. Next base: position 13,839,908 of record NC_060032.1, read on the forward strand.
AGTATAGTACAGCCCTATATATGTATATGTATGTATAACCCCTTATTTAACTAAGCTACTGTCGTATTTCTATTACCTTCTATTATGTGCATTCTCTCTTCTTCAGTCGTCCTTTCTTCTGCTAATATTACTTCCTCTGAAAATATTATTAATGTTAATTGTAGTGTTTTTTTTCACATTATTGATATAATAGTTACGTCTAAACTTACCTGCTTTACATATCCACTCAACATAACCGTTGAGTTCTCTCTCTAGTAATTGTTGTCTTCTTAATTTAAGAAATTCTTGTCTATTTTCTACTTTCTCTCTTTCTTTAGCGAATTCACTGGAAATATGATTTGGTGTGATACAATCTAGCAATGAATTAATGATAACTAGCTTATAGTAATTTCATCGAATCCATAACGTGTAAATTACTCGGAATAATATGTTATTTATCATTTTAATATATTAATATTGTACAGTTCTTTTGATGAAATTTTAAAATGAGCAATATACCTAGCCTGGTCTACCTAAAATTACTGCAAATATTACTTACTGATATAACACTCGATCTACCAAATTTAAATGTTCAGTGGAAAGTAAAAACAAACGTAAAAAAACAACTAATACAGTCTATAAATATATCTACAAAACTTCATCCCTAGCTTTACACAAGATTATCGTCAGACCTGCTTCCGTGATCCAGCCAATATAACCAGTGAAGTCTGAGTTAAACATTTGCCTCGCCCTTTCCTTTTGGAATTGAGCTCTACGCTCTACTCGACCTCTCTCATTAGAAAACTCTCTGCATACATGCATTTTTAAATAACAGAAATAAATAAATAAGTAGAAACGTAAAAGTGAAACAGATGACACTTTGTAACGTATTAAAGAACACTCACCCGCTAAGGACACCGAGAACTAAGTTGAGCATAAAGAATGAACCCAATACTATAAGAGGCACAAAGTAGATCCAATTAAATGTACTACCTAACGCGTCATTCGTCTGAAACAATAAACATTTAAATAGAAAAGTAATAATTTTTTTATACTGGAATAAAGCGATACCTACTTAAACTTATCAATAGGAAAGTGTACTTAAATATTCAATTGAATTTATTTGAAATTTTAGTCTGATGTAATATAGCATGAAATGTAACTCCTCTTTTTTAACCGACTTCCAAAAAAGGAGGAGGTTCTCAATTCGTCGGGATCTTTTTTTTTTTTTTTTTTATGTATGTTCCCCGATTACTCAAAGACCCCTGGACCGATTTGGAAAATTTTTTTTTTGTTTGAAAGGGTATACTGTGCAGGTGGTCCCATATAAATTTGGTGAAGATCTGATGAATATCTTCGGAGATGGAGAACAGAACTCCTCAATGAATAAGAGCAAATTGCTCGCGATCACTGTAATAGCTTAGTAAACAGTAGGGTTTTAACTGGGCATAGCATATTATAGTACAGTGGGGCCACTAAAAATTGTGAAATAAAAAATTTTCAAAAGAAAAATAAAACCGACTTCAAAAACCAAAAACACTAAAAAGTAGAAAACAATTTTTGTTTAGCTACACATGTAATGTACCTAGGTATGAAGTCGGGCGAGCTTCACTCTTGGATTTCTTATTTTGTTTTAATATGCTCGCTCGACTTCATACCTAGGTACATTACATGTGTAGCTAAACAAAAATTGTTTTCTACTTTTTAGTGTTTTTGGTTTTTGAAGTCGGTTTTATTTTTCTTTTGAAAATTTTTTATAATAATATCGATACATTTTTTTTCCGATTCATCATAATAAACCTACTGAAACCAATCATAATAAACCTATGATCAGCTGAAATTTTTTTCATTAAGAACGCAATGGAGAAACCTTAAAAAGTTTCTGTTGTATTGGTTGGTTCTTGAATTTAACGCATTTTAATATTGTAGGATATTTTAAAAAATAGACTTTATAAGAGAAAAAAACATTTTGAGAAAAAGACATTCTGAGAAATGACAAAAAAGACATTTTGAGAAAACTGAAAAGGCCATTATGCGCTGAGATGGAATTACGGATCCATATCATATTTAAAAGAATTCAAGTCAACAGCTAGTGATTATTATTAATTGTAGCAAATATTCTTAGGATTTGTAGGTTTACTAATTTCTAATTGAATGGATTGAGATTTGGCCCTTTAACCAAAACAAAATATTTCTCGCAGATTCTGATAGTGAATTGGACAATCAAAATAACGTAGAAAAGTTTTACCCAATAGAGGATGGCGGTCCAGCCCTCCATTGTGATACACTGGAAGACAGTGAGCATAGCGAAGCCGATATTGTCGAACGAGGTGATGCCTTTATTCGGCCCCTCCCACTTTTCCAGGCAGGTGCTCTTATCATATGCACAAACATACGCCCCGTGTGGTGCTAGCGTTTCATTATCGGCATTACACGGTGTTGGACTTTCGCCATCATTCACTATTTCATCTGTGAAATAAAATGATTATTGTAAAACAGATTTTTCAAATGAATTATCTATTTCATACTTTAAGTTTTGTCCACATGTAAATACCCAAAATTAAAATTGTAAAGCTTTTTTTATTGTTTAATAGCGCCTATTGATTCCCCCAATCTTAAGATACTTACTAATATCTTCTAAGTTATAACAAGTCTTATGTAGCGCCCCAGAATAAAACTCGAGGCCAATGATAGCAAATATGACGATTGCAAAAAGCACCAAAAGGCCAATCTGCAGCAACGGAGCCATCGCCTTGATGATCGACTTCAATACAACTTGCAAACCTGTATGCAGAATTTTACTATATTATGTGCTTCACGGAATCATTCAGAGTATTTCATTTTGTTGATGAAACGCAAATTCGAGACTCATGTAAATAATTACAAGGGTGATAAGAATTTTTGAAATTTAGTTAAAAATCGAACATTAGTGTCAGTGATGTAATTAAATTTAAGCCAATTTGCTATAGAAGTACATTTACGAAAGATGATTAATTTTGAAATAATCATAATACTTATAATAGTTAACAATAAAGTTGATGTTTAAGCAAAGATACGACAACTAATTATAAAATAGAAAATAGTAATGACTGAAAAATAAACGTTACAGTATAACATTAAAAAGCCTGCAAATGGAAAGATTACGGTGATCGTGCACAAAAACATGTGATTGTGCTGTTGCATAATTTGAACGCGTACAATTTACTTTTTGGCTTAAAAATAGGTAATTACATCACAAAAGTAAGAAATTCACTGATGATGACCATGAATGATTAAGAGCGATATGTTTACAATTTATGCAACAGTTATAATAGTGAAACTACGAATGCTAAACTAAGGAAGTTCTAGAACTCACTAGGAACGCCCGATACTAATTTAAGGGGCCTCAGCACCCTAATGGCACGCAAGGTCCTGAAGTCGACGTCTGCGGGCGCGATTGGCAGCTGCGTGATGATACTGCCGAACACATATCACTCGATACTATAGCTTGAACTAGCAACTAACTTAACAATAAAATTACTACTAAGGAATATGCTCGTGAAAGGAATATCACATCTACAAAAACAGATAAAATGTTTATATTTTCAAAACCATATTCCTATCTTTAGCAACAAGAGTCACTAGCTTATAAACTACGATCTAAATCTTCTCTCTAGTTACGTTGGTAATTAAACTAATCACATGTTAAACTTTACAAAATTTAAACTATGACATATTTATTCACACCTAAATAATCGTGTTTAGCTAAATTCTTACGTTAGAATTTTATTTGAAAAATAACACAATACACAATGTAACAAATGTTATCTATTATGCAACACGTAATCGAAATCCAAAGTACATTTAGCATCGACAATAAATCACAAAAAATCGAAAACCACTCAGCTATAACGATTCTCATAATGGCAAGAAATCGATGCTACGTTCTCTCACTAAAGAATGTAAAAATTCTATTTCCAAACTAGCGCTGTGTTATCTACGTCAAAAAAGTTCCATCGACCACATCTAGCCAGAATGTTCTATGTAATAAGGTTTATTGAACTTTTCGCCAATTACTGTGAATTACTTGGTATCCGCGAGACGAGCTTGAGCGGGCGGAGCACTCTGAACGAGCGCAGCATCCGCAGGTCAACGTCCACGTTGTATTCGGCGAATATCGTCATCGACCTAGTTTTTGTCATCGAACAATTCAGTAAGAAACCCTTTCTGACCTATCTTACTATCAAAATGCCTAATAATTCAGGTCAATTTAATATTTTCTTGAAATATTTTTTTAAAATTCCGTTTTTTGATATTCATGCATTCCAATAGCTTTTTAAAACCAATGTGTCGATAGATTCTAATTTAATTGTTGTTGCCAAAACTTTGTAATTAAATATTATATAATTTGATTGAAGTAAGATGAATGGTTTACTTACCCAGTTACTACAACGAAAAAATCCATAATGTTCCAAATGTTTCTAAGATAAGAACCCCTGTGTAAAACAAAACCTAAGGCTAAAATTTTTAACGAGGCTTCTACACAAAATATTCCTAAAAAGTACGCCTCGGTCTTTTCCTGTAACAAATAAAAAAATAACATTAGATAAACGATATCCTTGGTCCTTAATGAAGTTTATTTTGTTTTACAAGTTGATAGTAAAATAATGGCATCTGCAGAATTAGTGTGTGTTACGAATACTTCGCTGCCGCTGGAATTGTGGACGGCAAACTAAGTTCGTTTATGTGCTAACGAAACTTCTAGATCTTTCTAGCAATAAGACTCAAAATGGTTGATTTGCACTGCGCAGAGATCGCGCCCTCTACCGTTAGTTTTTATAACAACCACAAGCATTTTGCAACTCGTTAGGTTGACATTCTCAGCGAGCCCAGCATGCGTGATGTACGCGAGTTAGCTCACGTTTCAATGCACCTTTTTCACCGGAACTTTCGAATGTTACAGGTGTTCGCATCTGCCTTTGGACCCGCTCGCTAACATGATCAAGTGCTTCAATACAAACATTATTAAGTTCTTAGTGAAGCAGCTTATAAAATTATAGGAAAAAAGCTATTCACCAGTTCACATCGGGCGTTTAAATTAGGTTATCGTTAAACTTTCTCCCCAATAAAAAAAAGTTGAAAAAACTATAACCCGACTACGGAAAAATACGATACGATAAATTAGGGCTTACCAGATTCTGTGCTAAGATGGTCTTATCGCCGTTGGGCAGATGCTCTTCCAGCGCCAGCACCACGCAGTTGGCGATGATGGTAAGCAGCACCGCGTACTCGAAGGGTGGCCACTCGATGATGAACTTTGTATACCTGGAAATCAAAGAAACATGTCCTTAATTAATTTATTAGATTCAGGTTTAAAAAGTTTATTTTTCTCAAAAAGAACAAAAGTTCAGTTAGATGACAAACAATCTAATATAATATCTTTCGGCAAGCCAATATACAGTAGACCTCGCTCAAACTGTTTGAACTTAATTTTCTACCTTCAACAGTTACTAAGGCTATAGATATCCGACAGTTTTTTATGAATTCTAGATTCTATAGACGGAGTAGGCATGACCTTAATCCTATAACATTATAAAGGCTGTAATTATTCGTGTTAATGACAAGATAATTACGGAACACATTACGGGACTTGTCTGTCACATACTGGGTGCATGCAACCATTATTGCATTTCCATCACACGATCTATTTTACCACTAAGTGAACTATTAATTATCATCCAGTTATGCTGAAATTAAAATTATTATAGGCTTCATAATCAGAAGATCAAAAGGAGAACCGAGTAACTGACATAGCTCAACAGGTGGTAAACCTGAAGTGGTAATGGGGAGTTTGAAGAACCGATAGATGTTGGTCTCCCTAGGTGCTAGAATTGCGACCGTCGGAGCGAGAGAGGTGTCAAAGCGAAGGTGTACACCTATTGCCTAAGTTTTTGCCTCATAAAACGCTCCTAACACTGTGTAGACTTAAATTCCTCATATGTGCTGATGTCGGTCGTGACATCAGATTTTCTATTTGTACCTATTGCTTCGAGCGTCACACTGTTGTGTTTAATATCACACAATGTGTCTTCGTACTCATGTACGCGATTGATATCAGGATAGATCTGTCTTCTTGTTTATTATTCCTTTTTTCTAACTCATCATCTCAACCAGTTTCAATGCTTGCTAGAGGATAATTTGTATCCTGAACATGGACATTGGATTCTTTAACTAGGACTTATTCTGGAAAATCAAGATACTAGGTGATTTTTATAACATCTGAATCCACGTGGACAAAGCTACTCAATCTAAGTACGTATAATCTTTATGGCACGTGACGTGTATCATGATAGAGCCAGCTAATTTATACAAGAGCAACAGGATGCAAGGGTAATAGCGTTGTTTATAGGTTTAGCGAAGTTGTTAAGGTGATTTCTTCCCCGTTAATGAGAAGTGGGTCGTTATCGTTCGCATTATAGGTTTCGCCTCTCAGGCATTGAGCTTAGGTGCATGTATTATCACATCATTGACGAGCTATTCAGGGAAGTAATACGTAATCTAATGAGTGTATGGAGTTATTGGTATACCTACTAGATTTTGCATGTGACTTCATTCGCATTTCGCATGATACAATCCATAGCACTTAACACTCGGGGATAATGTAGCTAGCTATCAGTTAAAGGATTTTTATAATCGGATCATTAGTTCCGAAAATTACCGTCAATATGTCTGAAAACTCGCAAAAAAACTTTTACCCTTTTACAATATTAAGTAAGTATAGATATAGATAACAATAGCATTAAGAAAAAAAAATTGTAGGTTTGTAGTTTATTTATTGTTGAGGAAAACGTGATTGTAACAGGATTCAAGTATCTTAAAGTTACATAGAACCCTTTTTTTCATTAACTTTTTATTACATAATATGGGTTTTAGGTGGACTGGGGTGCACCTTTCTATACAAAATCATCTTATACCCTCAAAACCTACATTTTTCTTGAAACTGATAAGAAAACTAAGCTATACTGACAGAATGATACCTATATTATTAGATAGGTAGTTTTGTGTTAATGTTGCAAGCAAATAAGCACAAATAAAAACATATTACTAGAACAGATCTAGTCATAATCTTGCTCTAGAAAACGGTGTTCAAATTAGCAATTTACCACCCAAATTGATGCTTCACATACTGAATTGACCTTGCTATGAATATTTAGGTAAACAACGTTTCACGTCGCGTAATATGCCCACAAAGAGCGAACAGTACCTAACTGTTTTCAAAATGCATGGGAAGAACAAGGTGCTTGTTAAATATGTATTAGACATTCGTTGGAGCTTCCTTCTTAATGATGTGTTTTCACAAACCAAGTGCGTTCACAATGGTAATTGGTATTGTTAGCCATGACGGCTAGAAAAACATTAAGAGAAAGTATTCAAATAAAAGGCAGTCTTACTCCCGTGACAATGTCAGCATAACACAAACTAGGTTAGGAATAGTCCATCAGTCGTGGCTTCGAAGAAATAGGTACTTACCTAATTCTTCATAACTAACTATAGTCTTTATTTATAGTTTGACTAGTCGGAATTATGTGCGTTATAAGCAGTTAAATACCACCAAACTTCTAACAAAACGTCGAGGTTTTGACGTCACTGGCAGGCGTCAAATGTTAGTACATTTGACGCAGGTAGCCCTAAAACTGCCCTATTTATCTTTGATTTTACGTCACCATAGCCTAAATATTAGACATATTGTCCATTCAGGATGAAACCGAGAGTTACTTCACTCTAGGTCACTGTGATACCACCTAAAGCACAGTGAAGGAAAGTCTTGTAAGGAAACCTACATATACTGCGTACAATCTGAGAAAGAACTCGCCCTTTGAAAAAACAAGCCCTTTGAAAAAGGTCCTCTTCTTTTATAACAAAACTCCGCAATCAATTTTGGACTTGCCTTTACACAGGTTTAAAAAAAAATCTATTATAACTATATATGCTCTTGAGAAAAGCATATTATACAATCGAAGATCATGTAAATGATAAAAGAGCGTGGATTTGACCTGCAGCTAGCTCCAGCAATGCGCGGGACTTCAATTACTTTTATACATGGCATATTGTATGTCAAATTTTTGAAAAGAGCTACTCCCAAGTTTCTTGCTGGTTCTTTTATGTAGGAAAGGCATTCAAACCCAGTGGGAGATGCTCTTGACGATGCAAAAGTACTTTTAAAAGTCTAATTGGATAAAAATATTTTGAATTTGGATTCTTCAGGATATCACTCACAACAGCTTAAACGCTAAAATAGCAGTAGTTGTTTACCTCCGAATAGGGTTTTCGTCGGTTAATATAAAGAGCGAGGTGGGCCCCGGAGTAGCGGGCTGGTGCGCGCCGCCCATGGTATCAGCTGGCGCCGCGCGAGCCTGCGCGCCCGCCGCCTCCTGCGCTGCCGCCAACCTGGAACGTGACACGTTCACATTGAGAATACAACCAATACATGACATACTAAGTACTATTATAATAAGCAATGCTACGTTAGCTGGCTAACTTGTTTGGCTGTGGATGACGAGGTCCCGGGTCGAACCAAAACAATTATAAGCTTTTTCTGTCAAGAAATTGTTTGTAATAGCAGCGTGGAGTTGGGAGGCGTTCCCAACTCCAGGATCAATGACATTTAAATTGAGAGTACCAACAATACATGAAATACCTACAACTATTAAGTATAATAATATGAGAGCAACGCTTCATTGTTTTCTTGACTAGTTTGTTTGGATGCGGAGGACGTCCCGGGTCAAACCAAAACAATTATAGACTTTTTTGTCCAGGAATTGTTAGTAACAGCCTGGGAGGCGCTGTTACACCCCGAGTTTAAAAAAGCACGAGAAGCCTTCGGTTCTGTGCCGATTTCTCTCCAGTCGCGTCGAATTGTACTTAGTTCCATCGGACTATGAGTGTACACTTTTTATAGCTTTGTGCACACACATCATGTGCACTATAATAAATTACTATATCTTAAGCTCTTAAGAAGTATGCTAGTCTACGTTGAGATTGGCCGCCGTGGCCGAAATTTTATTCTAAGTATCATTAGGTATTATAGGAAGAGACGTTGGTCAGACCAAATAAAAGAAGCGGTCGATACACCTATCTGTGATGCTATCCACGCGGTTAAAAATAGCGAGCAATGGAGGAATATCGTAGCAAAGATTGCATCCGAGGGGAGCCACGATCCTCCAAACTGAGGGAACGACGCAGGAAGAAGAAGGAGACAAGTTATGAAAGACCCAATCTGAAGATACGACTAACGCTATTTAGGTCTACTACGTACCAATCGTTGGTATCAGCTATCGTAGATTGAAAAAGTTATGAGCAAAGTCTCTGGTTGCGATAGTAGGTATACGAATACTATTGGTCTATTTTTTCAAGGGTCAAGTCGATTGTTACACCCGTATTCACAATCATTTGACACTCACTCTAACAGTGCATCCGAACGCATAGATAGCTGTTTCCTTCAATCAGATTATTGAATAATGAAGTGCCACGTCCATTATCAATAATGTGATTGGTTGAAGCTACACTGTGTTGCGTGTATGCTGAAACTTCATATTAATGATTGTGAATACGGCTATTAATTTTTCATTCCGAAGAAAGCAGACAGTGTACCTGTATCTATTGGGTACCTATATAAAACTACTTTTGAATTTTAGGCATGTCGTGACTATGCTTAGATGTGTGAAAAATTTGTATAATTTTATTAACTTCTAAAGTCGATATCTTATTAGGGTATTTATCCTATCACTATAACCCACGGCGTCGCTTCCGTAGTAATTTCGGAAAATTCGGCCTTATTTCTTGTTTACATTATAAACGGAATCTCTGTGCAAAATTGTGTTGTAATGTCTGGTGTTGGTGACTCAATCAGTGAGTGAGTCAGGTGATAGGTACAGACAGACAATAATAATCTCTTAAACTGTTATAAGTACTTTTAGATTTAATCATAGTTAAATTTTAATTTAACATATAACGATGTGGCTGGCATATAGGCCACCTTTAAAAAACCCCGTAAAATATTAAGCCTAAAAAAAGAATACTTGTGTATTCAAGAAAAATTTATAAGTAGGTACGTACCTACGAGTACTTATAACATTAATTTATTAGTTAAGTAAACGTAAACTTAACTGGTATAGTTATTGAAATAGTTGTTCATAGTTTTAAAACAGACTAGTTCGTAGTTTACCGTTTAATTGGTAATAATAATGTTATTAAGCATGCCAGCTTGCCTAGCATCGTTTAAACTCTTTATGTCCTTAGACACGCGACGATTAGAGAAAATTAAATTTTCTACTACTATTGGGAAATCTAATACAAGCTTAAATAGACAATGGCAACATGGTAAATGCGACTTCTAGTAAAAAATTAACTTTGTAAAAACCTTTTCACTGCGTAGCGCGCGTTGAAGTCTTTGAGGAATATACAGTACACCTATTCATCCTATAAAACACAAAAAATGATTGTACCTATACCTGTTATAGACTTTGGAACCGCCCAACCGATGTTTCCAAACCGGTTTCATTAGAAAGGCAATAATGCGAAGATGCGACAATACATTCACGCGGATTACAATGCCTTTCACTTTGGCGATGCGAATTCCGCGAGAAAGCTTTGTCCTGGTGAATGTGTTTGGGCTGCTAACATTCCTACTAATTACGCATTTTCGAACTCAGCTTAAACAACTCGAATTGAGACCAATGATAGAAATAAAGATGAGTGAAGTTTGTTCAGACCTTTTAGATTTTCCACACACAAAATATGTATTTTATTCTATTCGAATTTAAACCCTGAGAAGAGAAACAATAGAGAGGTTTAAAATAATTACTATTCGTTTCGTAAAAACTCAAAGATCGCACATATACCATTTAATAGATAGTGGTTCCGACGAAGTAATTACAATTCAATACACAGTCGATTTTAATTAAAAAGCGTCAACGTTGGCAAAAAAAAAGTGTACACGGATACGAAATTACTGGAAAGCATACGGTATCTGATCTGAAAAGGGAACGCCCATTCTGTGAACCCAAGAGACACATAACTTGAAGCATATATCAACGGTATTAATTAATCTAATGCATTCGTTAGCTTCTTTTTCGCCCGGAAGGTTGTAGTTAGGGTTGCTATTGTTCAATAGGTCAAGTGGCATAAACAGTCTAATAATGTCCCATTGCTATTACTGATGTGTCTTTCAAAGTCAAAGTCAAAATCATTTATTCGAAGTAGGTACTATTGTAAACCTTTTATACTAATACTAAGTATAAAGACTCGTAATAAAATAAGAGAGAAACGAAATTCGTCTTTTTCTACGCTACAGTGGGTAATTTTATTCTGAGTCGATGGAAATGCTCATCCGAGTCATTATATCATTCAAACTCAAAATTTATGAATTTTCAATTAGGGCTGTAAGTGCTAAAGGTGCGACATTTAGTATAAGGAAACCTAAAGGATATTTAAAAAAATTAAAAACTTTAAAGCTTAATAGCTTATCTACTATAACAGTAGTTACAGGTTCGTACTGAACTCAAAACACCAAGCGTTGGTACCTTCGGCGTCATTACAAGCTTCACGCAAAGTTTGAGAGGAAATAATAACAAACCGATACGCCAGAAATGGCGACTCATTGTCTGGGTTTGATACCAGGAAGACGCTACGTCGCGTCGTCGCTTGTATAAGTTTTCTCGGATAAATTTTCCGGTTGATTGTTATTATTGGTTAATTGACCTACATAACTAAACGTTTTACTCGTACTTAGTACCTACCTACCTTGTAATTTTCTGAAGCTCGATTTTTCACTACAATTATATTTGCTTTCAATGTTTTTAAGAGGACGCGCCCTCGAGCGCACTTAAAGGGGTAAAAGATTTGTATTGTACTCGTAAATCTTTAAGCCCGTGTAACTTTGAAACTATACATTCTTTTATTAATGTTATAAATGCAAAAGTTTGTCTGTCTGCCTAGTATCTTTTAACGGACCATCCATTTAACTAATTTTTACTTCCCGGAGATGGATTCAAGTCACTCTTTATCCAGGATAATTAAAGTACGGTATTTTTAGGAAACCTAAGATTTTTTAAATAACAAAAATAGCGAGTAAATGAGCAGGTGGGTCACCTGATGTTAAGTGATTACCGCCGCCCTTTAAAATTCACTCGGATGACGTCGCGGGCTTCATCTAGTAAAGATATATAACTTTTGGGAGCTGCGTTCTGTGTTTCAACCGTTCAGACACAATAATTTGCATGAAACAAAAAACGTAGTCTCTTTGGGATTGTATTGTAAGTATGTAGGTACAAGAAAGCGGCAACCCTAAATGTAGTTTTTACTGACCTACTTCTGCTATTCAATGTAGGTATTCATGTAGCCTTGTTGTATGAAAACAAAGATTCGATGGTACTTGTTACATAATAGATTGATGACGCACGATTAGTTCGTGCTAAAGAAAAGAAAAGGTTTAGAAATGATACTTTCATTGTGTTGGCACAGCGATCTCACACCAAAACAAAGTTTTCGGCAACCGGTTCTCTGGAGATAACTTGCATCCTGAAGGCAGATACTCGTATAGACGACTTTTTATATCCCCAAAGATCAAAGAGTTCCCGCAAGATTTTCAGAACCTAAATCCACGCGGACGAAGTCACAGGGATCATAATAGTAGCTTCCGACGCTGCAAGCAATCGATACAGATCAGATCAACCAAAAACCGGTTTGGATTGGCCACTCTGCGAGGGAAACTCAACAAATAGTGATTCCTCAGCGAAAGAAGTAAGCGTGAACGTCGTGATTAAACTTGGCACTATACGTTCCTTGCAGAAGTTTCGAGGATTAGATTTTATGTGGTGGTCGAAATTAGTTGAGATCCTACAAAAACCCTCTTCACCCTTCACCTTGTAGGCCACAAAGCGAAGAGCATATTATGATTTAAATTTTAAACCCACCGATTTGCGATATGTACCTATAGGTACATCGGGTATATTTTGGAGAGTGTGCTCCGGAATTCCACAATCTTAATTACTCCTTCACCTTTCAAGACAGCAAGAACCGTGAGCATTGGCATCCATACATGGTCGACATCCAATCTACTTGCACGAAACGTTTTTGCCAAAGTGTCTGATAGGAACCGCTAGGACTACGAGCTTTGGAACAGCCTTTCGGCGTCCGAAGGCAAGCGTGAATAAGCATCTTCTAGGCAAGCGCGCTCCAACTTAGACCTCACCGCTACTTGACGTTAAGTGCAAGCCTATCCTGTCATAAAAACATCCTTTGTCAGCAAAAAATTCCAAGTTAAATTCTTGGTTGGTTCAAGTTTAGAAAATAACTAGGCACCATGTTCAAATCGGCCCGGCCTGGGCTTATAAAAATGACTGGTTGCCTACAAGCCTCATCGTGAAAATGATTTACAGTCCAATGCCTCATAGAAACATTCTACATTAACAACATACTACTACCGATAGAATCGATAGGTGCACCTCATTCATCAAAATCGGTTCAGTAGTTTAGGCGCTACGGTGGAACACACATAAATACAAACCTACATACATAGACTGCTAAAATCATAACCCTTCCTTTTGGCTTTGCCGTAGTCGGGTAAAAATAATGTATTATGAGAAGCCAAGTAGGTATGTGGGATTTAGGTCCGTTAGGTGTCTAATTGGCTTAACGAAGTGTTATCAGAGAAAATACCTCCTAGGTAACTGAATAATCACAAATAAAATGATTTCTAACTAGTTGAGCTGCCCCGGCTTTGCTCGGGTTGAATTTAGAAAATCGGCGTGGAGGTAGAATTCCCAAAAATGCTGAAACACTTATTCCTTCATTTGTACCTAACCGAGAACCTGAATACCAATTTTCATGAAAATAACTTGAAAAAAAAAATGACGAACTTTCATAAAAACTTTCATCCCCTATTTATTATAATAATTCATATAACTACCTATACCGGTTTTTAGGGTTCCGTACCTAAAAACGAAAAACGGAACCCTTATAGGATCACTTTGTTGTCTGTCTGTCTGTCAAGAAACCTATAGGGTACTTCCCGTTGACCTAGAATCATGAAATTTGGCAGGTAGGTAGGTCTTATAGCACAAATACAGGAATAAATCCGAAAACCGTGAATTTGTGGTTACATCATTTAAAAAAAATTAAAAACTTGTTTAAATTTTCAAAGTATGGTAACTATACCAAGTGGGTTATTATAAAAGAAAGTGCTTTACCTGTAAATTCTAAAACAGATTTTTATTTATTTTTATGCATAATATTTTTTGATTTATCGAGCAAAATGTAAAAAAATACCCGATTACGGAACCCTCGGTGCGCGAGTCCAACTCGCACTTGGCCGGATTTTTTTAAATGTTAGTGAAATTAGTTCGTATTAGCACTGTAGTGTAGAGGTTATGTCTACAGTAGTCGTAGATAGGTAGGTACAGTTCGCCAGAGGTCATGAACCTGTTTTCTGCTGAGGGTCAAAAAGACAAGTGTTGTGTATTTCCAGAGAGATATATTATAGATATATGTAGCATATTACTAGAGCGTGCAACGTCGCCCGAGACAGCTTCAACTTGACTGGTATAGACTGTGGATACAAAAACACTAGGCGCGCTTTTTATTGGCCAGTTTTATGCTGGACCTGCTTTACTATGTAAGTCATTAATATCTTTATCATAAAAATTTATAACACCCCCGACAAGTGAAGGTTACTGTAACTAGAAAAGAGCTGATAACTTTCAAATGGCTGAACCGATTTTCTTGGATTATAGCTAAGAACACTTTTCAAACAAAAAAACTAAATTAAAATCGGTTCATTAGTTTAGGAGCTACGGATGCTACAGACAGATACACAGATATACACGTCAAACTTATAAGACCCCTCTTTTTGGGTCGGGGGTTAAAAATTATTATTAATGGGCACAAGAGTTAATGAGATACGTATGTATTATGTTTAGATATAAATGTAAATTAACGTTTTAAGTTAACGTCTTTGTTATGGTATATACATATACCATACATTGTTATGGTAGGAGCTTTTTAACGCCGAAAGTCAACCTAATTTCTATAGGTAGTCAAAAATACAACGTTCTCAACTGAAATACTACTAACATTGAGCTTTAAGTTTGCAAACTTTTATGAAGTCGAAAAGTGACCCTATCTAAAATTCCGATTATTAAACATATGAATTTTGAGCAGAAAACGACGCAGTATAAACTGACAATATAATCTTAGGTCATAGAAGTTATCAAGACGAGGACCTTTACAAGGGACCTATTTTTTCCCACAGAATTACAGCTGATGTAGTTGTCTCACAACTGCCAATTTTGTTTTCATTGTGAGATATATGTGTACATGTATATGTATTTACCCGTCTGCTCCAGAATAGAAGAATATTTTTTGGGTTTATATAGCTAAGTATGTATGTGTGTCGTAACTGTTGCGATGCTTTGTCGATAAAAATCCGGGGGGAAACGTTGTCATACTGATTGTGCTTGGACTTTGATATGATAATATCTCTGTATATTTTGCCGCCGACAAGTTAATAGCAAGAGCCAAAGCAGACTCATCGATTTAGGTTAACAGCGAAGCTAACATCAAAACAGCGTGACAACTCAATTTGGAAAAGCACAGCCTAACTAATTACCCGCCAACCGCGCGACGATATTGTCTCAAATTACCTTGTAACTGGATCAACGAACTATCTTAAAGATATCACAGGTTGTTCAATTTGCTGCCGTATATTTTAAGGATGATTTCACACTAGCGGGTTTTCTGCTCTTTAACGCTTATTATATGCGTTACAAACCGCTATATTTCCTACCTCGTGTGTGCTCGCTAGAACCAATAGATGAGTCAGTAGCACTAATCTGACATCGTTCTATTATATGTTTAGAGAAAAGGTAAGCAAGTTTTTGCCTATTCTAAGGTGACAATAATTTATCTGTTAATTACCATTTTACGGCCCAACCTGCAAACCGATCTTAACAAAATTTTGCATGGACATAGCTTAATTTCTAGAGAGATATAGGATACTTGTTATCCCAGGAAAACAAAAAGTTTCCGTGCCATACTTTTTCAGGAGTTCAAGTTACGCCGGTTTACACATAGGTGAATCTTTGAGCCGGTATAACTTTGAAATCACACATTTTTATGGAAATCTGACAAACCACAGATACAGCGTATACAGAATTTGTTATTAGAATGTGTATACAAAATTTCATTGAGTTTGATCGGTCAATATTCAAATGAGAACCAAACGTATAGTGCCTACGCGACAGGTTGAGATAGCCAATCGGGGTGCGGTCGCCCCGCACACCCGCACAGCCCCCGAGCTAATCCGGTGCGAGATAGCGTGGGTGACGTACGGGTGTGTGGGGTGTTCCCCATCGTTATACTTCTAATAATTGCCATCTGGACCTGTCGCGTACTATACGTTTGTATGGACAGCGCCGGGTTGCGTGCCAGGGTTACTTCTCTTAAAGAACCTAAATCAACACGTACAAAGTCGCGGGCGTCAACTAGTACCTAACAAACAACGTCGTAAGCTAGAATTTTCAATACTTTGCAATGGGGTTCATGAAGTAGATGGGAAATCAGGTCGAGTGATCAGTTGTACCTACTGGAGGACACTGCGCATCTTGGCCTTCAAACGCCTCATTAACGAAAACACTTGAGTTATTGTCATCTGCCTATAAGAATAGGCCCTTCGCCAACCAATAGGCTGTTTAGGCCTTTTACACGTTATATTCTTTGTTACGTAGCAATTTTATGGGAAACCGGACTTGATGTTTCGATAGTATTATACAAGAGACTTATCGCACGCTTAATTGTTAAAGTCACAGAATTCAAAATGAATTTAAGCACAGGCCCAGCTGAGATCTGTTTTCATACAATATGTAATCATATTCCTGGTGTTTTGGATGGACTACTTGTTATGCACGCACTATACAACGTTTTGTAACATTTATCTTAAGGCCAGCGTGGTAGATAATGCCCTAATTCTTTCTCATTCTGAGAAGAGACCTGTGCGTTATGTCCGCGCTTATCTGCGTATTTGAACCGCTAGGTACTTTTTAATTACTATAAAAGATTTAAAAGTGAATACAGGAAAAGTTTGTTCTAAACGTGTAATTGGATTTTTTTTATTTTAATTTAACAAAGGTTATTTAAACTTATGTCAGCTGGAGCCGTTTTGTTTTGTTTTGAAAATATAAATACCAGAATGAGTGGATACACTATACTTACCTACTTGCGCTACGAATAACGAAACGGCATGTCAACATCGCGCTTCACGTGTGGGTAAGTAGGTATGCTTCTAATATTTAACCAATTTATTGTTATTTTTTATAGGTCCTGTACTTTCAACTAAAAAATTCAAACCGAGTGTTTGAATTTTTTAAACTGCATATTTGAGTAGGTAAGTACCTACACGCTAAGTATCGAATTCTGACTAAGCAACTTTTTAATGGTAATTGGATGATATGTTAATAAAAAGAGAAAATTCACTGACTTAAATTATTTATCAACACAAGCTGAAATTACTGGGTCTAGGAACTTAAGATTTTATATACCTATAATGTGTTTAAAAGTTCCAACAGGTTCCTTAAAAAACTTAGAACTACGCGGATGAAGTCGTGGGAAAAAGGCTAATCTAGAAAAACTGAGCCCGCCCTAATTTAAAAAAATCCTGATGCTTTATGTAGGATATGGCGTTAAATTAGATACTGCGTTTAAAAAATATATTTTAAATATTAGAATACTCCTATTTGGGAGAGAAGCCGACCCGTGCTTTTATAAACATAATTATACCTATTGGATATAGCCCCACTTCAAAAAAGACTACTTTTTATACCAGAAAATCAAAGAGTTCCCGCGGGATTCCTAAAGACCCATTGACTTAACCGATTTGTATGAAAGGTACCGAAGTAGGTAGCTTGCGTCCCTGTAATCGAAATAGGCAACTTTTTATCCCGGAAAATCAAACAGTTCCCACGGAATCTTTAAAAACCTAAATCCACGCGGACGAAGTCGCTGGCATCCCCAATTTTCGAAATAAATAAAATGTAATTCCTACCTTTTTGGTGGCATTCAGTCCGTATGACTAATTTACAACTTAATATGATGAGCACAGTCATATTATTATAAGTCACATCACATAAAACAATTAACTTTAACAAGATTTATAAATAAAACAATGTTTTATCATACCTACACCCTGCACTACGTCACTTTTATGTCACAAACTGTGGGGCCGTGCTGTGGGATGTAGGTACGTCAACTCTTTTTAATTCTACCTTCAAAAGCATAGATCTGCAAAAAAAATGCAAAGACATTTGAAACATCACTGATCTTTTATAATAATACATCAATACAAGTACGCTGGACCTCCGATTGCCTACTTGTTTCTGAAGCAACTTGATTCTTGTCATTTTGGCGCTGATAGCTGCACTAAATGTTATTAATGAACCATTTAGCACACTTCTTCCAGCATATTTGTATATGTCTATTTCAGTGAAAAACATCAACTCAGTCAAATCAGCGTTAATGTTGAAAAAATTAGGTTCTAATGTGAATTATATCATTATTTGAGCCCTTGGAGGTGAACTAAGTGTTGTAATAGCTGCAGATAGCAACTAGCAACAGAGAGTGACAGCGCTCCGTAGACGGATGCTGGGACAGCCCGCCTGAGTGAAGGTCTGTGGTTTTTACGAATAACTACTCTGGGGTCGTGGTTTGATAAAAGGTGTATTGTACGTATATGTGGTTTTGTGATATTGATCTTCAATAAAGTGTCTCAATAATTAAGATAATGGTTTCATTACTTCTATACTAAGATTAAGAAGTAGATACTCCATTCTCCCTTACATCACCGTATCTTGATAAAAATATATTTGTCTCATTTTAACAGGTCTCATTAGAGCGAATAAGACTGTATTTATCTATTGTTATTAAATAGGGTGTATGAAATAATTCTTTTCCGAGCTAAAACATGCAGTAAACCGTGAAAGAAAACCCCAAAAAATTTTTGTTTATTTTGGTCATAGCTTACAAGCTATTCTATAAATCGTTGTTTTCATTTCCACTCGTTATTTAAATACAGTATAATATGGTCTCTACATAATATACCGAAATTTGATATTCCTAAGTAGTTCAGTTTTTGGGATTTGGGAAAAGTGACAACTTTGACGACGCCGATTTCTTATTTTTTAAGGTTAAATTAAAATTAACCAGCCAAGTGCTAGTCAGACTTGCGTACCGAGGGTTCCGTACTCGGGTATTTTTGATACTCAGGTATTAATGATACCCCACATGCTCAACAGGTTGCGAAGTTAAAGTGGCATTGGGCAGGGTACATAGAAAACCCGATAGACATTGGGGTCCTAAGGAGCTGAAATGGTGACCTCGCACTGGAAAGTGCAGCGCTGGAAGACCCTCACTAGATGGACAGACAACATCAAACGAGCTACAGGGAGCCGCTGGATTCAGGCGGCGCAAGACCGTGGCGTGTGGGAGGCTGACCTATGTCTGGACGTCTATCGGTGGAAATGATGATGATGATGAATATCTATGTACCAGGAAGGACATCAAACTCTTATAAGTACCGTCCCATTCTAGAAAACAAATATCGTGAGGTACAAAATATGGTACAGATAAGTCAAAATGCAGAGCCAAATAGCGTTTCGGGTTTCGGCAAACGGTAGGTATCGGCGGCGCTGTGGCGGTCATTTTTGCCGGGAAATTGCCCATATCCGATCTCTGCCCGATACCTCGTCTCGTTGCTATTTGTTTTTCTATTGACTAGCAATGCTGCTATTTGTGTTGAGGCTCCTATTGGCTCGGGAGACCGTAGTAAATTTTGAGCAGGTGTTTGATAAAACCTTAGCGTTCGTTGGGTAGTGGATGAGCGTGTTTTGTTTTTAACATATCTATGTTTTTAGTGTAGGTAAAATCCGGAAAGATTCGGTAATTCATAATTTCTAAACCATACTTATTATAAATTAAAGTCCCCTGACCTAAATTCAGCGAAATACGTGTTTGTTCGGGCTAATCTCAGAAACTATTGTACGGGTTTTCATAATAATGGTTTTCACTACTTAAAAGAAGGATTATCTAAGAAGGATACAGTTATAAATTATGAATATTTTAATTGCAAGTTGACCACGCATTGAACCGCGGTTCTTGTCTTGGTAAGGCGACTACGATTAGTTTGCGTTGCAATAAGAAGTTTCATACAAAATATACTGGATGATTCGAGTTGATAAGGTGAGGATCCCTTTCCAAGTTGATATGTGTGCTATGACCTTAAATCATTGTTTGAATCCATAGCTAGCTAGTTCCTTTGGCGTGACAAACTCCAATAACTCGTCTGCTCACTACGTCCATTCAGCAATGGTGACGTGGAGCTATTCTAGTTAACGACATAGAAAACATTTCCTTATGCCTTATACATTCCTTCATTCCTTATTTTATTAGGTCGGTAATTGTATTTTATAGGCATATAACGACAAAGCCTATGTCAAAAATAAATTATTTCTTAAAAATTATATAGGGGGTCTTCCAAAATACGTACAATCCACGTATTTTATTAATTTAAAGTGTAATAACCATTTTAAATCATCGTTTACCTAAAAAAGCATGTCAAATCATTGTGACGTCATATGCCAGGATTTCATAAGAGCTCGCATACTAAGCGCGTGTTTTGACATTTGATAAAAAGATACTGATTTGACTAGTTGTCAAACACCGGATTTGACGTGAGCAAAGCCGCAGCAGATCAGCTAGTAGGTTATAGGGGAGTGTTAACAAACCCTCATAATATTAATAAAAAAATTATTGAGCCATAAAATATATTGCCCACCTCCTTTAAGTGGTCAGGTCGTATTCTTTAACATATTTTTGTAATTTTTTATCGTGTCGCTAATTCTGTTAGCGTGACATTGGACAATAAGGCGCCTACACACTATGTCCATTCAATAACGGTGTGCGTAACGATTAAAAGTTTATTTTCTAAAATCTCTGAAAAAAACAAAGCCGCACTCCTTGTTTTCAAGTAGTTTGAAAAGACTACGCAGAAAAACGCGGTTTTTCTGCGTAGTTCACTATCACTACAGTTCACAACAGTTAGAAAACTTGCAACGAAACGTCGAGGCTTCAAATACGCTGACAGGCGTCAAATGTTACCTATATTTGACGCTAGGTAGGTTATAAAACGACTAGGTAGGTATCTTTAGTTTCACATCACCCTTAGCCTTATATTTGGCGTAATTAATTTTTTTTATTATATAAACAATTTTCCTTAAACTCACAAATCCTTTCCTAAAACTCTACTCTCTCTACCTCTAACTCTTAAAATAATTTAGACGCAGTTGAACTACTAGGAAAAAAATCTGACTAGTTCAACGGTTGAACTATCGTATCAGGTAAACTAGTGGAAAACTTCTCAGAATGAGAAGGGTATGACTACAGTCCACCATGGTACTTGGTAGACCTTTAGCCATTCTAGCCACGCTAGACATATTTTACTAGTGAACTACTAGACTATTTTACTGAAGAAAGTAGCCAAATCTATAACTATATCAAGGTTAAAATCGCGCCTATCCATCCTTGCTCCATTGCGGCGTGATTGATAAACCAAACAACCAATAAAAAATACACTTTCACCTTTATAATATGGATAGTGATGTGTGGCTCTCGGAGCACTAAATGCGACGTGTAAACTCTTGTTACATCCCAAAGGAATAATCTAGGTCCACACATTACCCTTTATTTACGTACCAAACACATTATTTATCTAATGTTTGTTCCGAGTCTAATATTTCCTAGTAGGGAGTCAACATGTCGGGCTTACTGTTGACATTCCAGTTAGCGTGTTATTAAAACTGGGCACTTTATCTAGGCGATAAGATATTGTGTTTATTAATATCAACATTATTTACTTTGATTATTATTATTTATTATCATACGTAGTACTTCATAGCTCACTGGTCAATCTTATTCAAATTTTTGTATTTATATGGCCGATCCGTTGTTGTTCGCATTTTAAAAATTATTCCGAGTCAACTACCTTTTGCAGTACCTACCTACTACAAGAAGGGAAACTCCAGACAAAAAAAATTGCGGTCTAGAACTCGTTTTTGCTTACAACTTTGCGTTCAACTTTATGTTCATATCATAAATATCTATTTTAAAATCTTTTTAGAACACGACTTTTGGTTGAAATAACTTCTACAGGTAGGTTCTTATTAATTTTTAATTTTTATTTTTAATTTATAGACTAGCGCTTGGCTGCAATCAGACCTGCTAGCAAGTGATGATGCAGCCTAAGATGAAGCGCGCTTTCCTAGAAGTTGCCTAGTTTAGTTTAATTCTGCGTTTTGCCTACTTTCTAACAATTCTCGTCATAACTTTTATCACTTTATATCTTTATTTTAAAATGTGTAAATATCCCTGTTTTAAACCATTGTACCTTGTATTGCAAAAGATTAATTATTAAGATAATAATCATCTTTACGCTAGTTAATACCGTTATATTAATACTGAACTGTTATGGTGCCATAAGGAATATTAACATTTTCCTACCTACGCAGCTAATAAGAAAACGTATTAACCTTTAACTTAACAAATAAGTAAGATGTTCAAAGTAGATATATAGTCTATTGGGAACTAAAATCCTGTGGGGGGAACTATGTGTGGGTGAAATGTTAATAGTTATCTACTTTTTATAATAAAAGTTTATTTTTACACTATTTCACCTACGCAATATTTGAGTACGTATAACAGAATTTACCCACAAGAATCTTAGAACGATAACTTCATGACTCACTATAGGTATTTACCCTATGTAATATTTGTATCGTTTTGGTTTTAGATATGTTAGTAAATATACCTAGTCTATATTCTGGGTGATAAATACCTAATAACTTGACTGCATGCTGAATATTTTCAGCTTGATCCGTCCTTTAGTTTGAGTTGTGCGTTGATAGATCTGTCAGTCAGTCAGTTTTTTTTATATATTTAAATTAAATTACTTCTGAAATTGCAAAATGGCAAAGCCTGATAGAATCGAGTGGAACAAAGTAATAACAGAGAGACCTAGAGTGAGGGAACTCTCGGTTTGATATGATAATATCACACTTAATATTATAAAGGCGAAAGTTTGTATGTGTGTGTGTGTGTGTGTGTGTATGTTTGTTACTCCTTCACGAAAAAACTACTGGACGGATTTGGCTGAAATTTAGAATGGAGATAGATTATACCCTGGATTAGCACATAGGCTACTTTTTATCCCGGAAAATCAAAGAGTTCCCACGGGATTTTTAAAAACCTTCACCCACGCGAACGAAGTAGCGGGCATCAGCTAGTGATAAGGCTATGGTGGCGTAAAATCAAGGAAAAATAGGGCTACTTTAGGGTTACCTGCGTCAAATGTACTAACATTTGACGCCTGCCAGTGACGTTGCAGCCTCGACGTTTTGTTACAAGTTCCCACTCTGTCGTGAACTGTGCAATAGTCAGTAACGTGCGTATCTGTTGACAGACTATGAACATGCCCGTGTCGACCTCCAAACAATCGTAAATCCTCGGACGCCTGTTTTGTGTAGCCGCATTGGCGCCGACTTGACGTTTCTCAGAAATACTAAACTCAAATATCGTAGACTTGAAGCCTGTTACACGGTAATATTATATACATCTATACTAATAAATAAAATTGGAGTGTCTGTCTGTAATTTCGAAATAACTACCACATATTAAGGTCATATGGTTATTTGAACGATACCATGACTGAATCACACGTTTTTAAAATTTTTGTCTGTCTGTCTGTCTGTCTGTCTGTCTGTCTGTCTGTCTGTTTGAAAAGGCTAATCTTCGGAACGGCTGAACCGATTTTGACGGGATTTTCACTGACAAGTAGAGGATTGACCAGGGTGTAACATAGGCTACTTTTTTAACCGACTTTCAAGAAGGGAGTTGTGTTTTTCTACCTATGTACATCGAAATCTCCGAGATTTCTAAACCGATTTGCGTCATTTCTTTTTTAATCGATAGAGGAACTTTGCGACATTGTTTCATAAAAAATTTGGATTCCAACTCCTCAATCCTGATGCTGCAGGGGATCTGACCAATCCACGCGGGCGAAGCTGCGGGCATCAGCTAGTAATCTAATAAAATATTAAGTATAAAAACAATAGATTAGGTTATATAAACCCCTACACACAACAATACCTAATTAAATATATTACAAGATGACATAGAATTTGTAAAAAGTGGGCGTTATTTTATAAAAGCTGAAAGTTTCTATGCGCATTGTCCTCAACACAGGGAGCAACGATCAGCGACTATGAATCTTAGATCATGGAGGCTTTAGCAGATAACAGATCACAAAAGACGTATAAAACCCTTCATCAAAGTATAAAGTCAAATTTTTTCTATATTTTCTCTGGAATAGTACTAGAAATCACGTCATGCATTGCCAGACACTAGTATCGTGGTAACCCCCTGCCAGGCAGCGGGTTGCTTATCAAACTCAAAATCATTTATTCAAAGTAGAGTTTTTCATTTTTGGTGGTCAGAATTGTTAGATTTGTAAGATATTACCTATAGTATAAGTGGCGATAGTTAATTACGTAGACTTAAAACTAAAGCTGTAAGGGGTCTAAACGCGCCCAAGTCTGTGAAAACTTTTATCATATCTAACGTAATTATGTGCTAAAACTGATATCTTATGATAAGATCTAGGTAGGTAGTCGAAAACGCGTATTGTTGACAAAACGTGTATATTAATATGTCCTCTCGACCTCCAATCGGCCGTAACTCCACAGACGCCTGTCACAGCCACGCCGGCGCCGTCGTTTCTCGGAAGGACCCAAGGACGCCTATCTGGCGGTTCTCCAGCCAACTTAACTGCAACCAGGGACGCCAGATACAACTAATTTTCCAAGAAATTTCTCCCATTTATTCAGAATATAGACATTAATCTAGATGCCCATTTATCACGTCGCAACTAATAGAGTAGCTGACCGAAAATATGGTCTATGAAAATCGGTCAAGTGCGCGTTGGACTTGCACACGAAGGTTCCGCTCGCATCGCAACTAATAGACATGAGATGAAAATCGGTCAAATGCACGTCGAAACAACACTTTTTTTTTTAATTTCGTGGCGGCCATTTTGAAATTTTTATTATTTGTTGCTATAGATAGAATTTTTTGGTATAGTTAAACAAATTATTATTATCATTGGTCGATGCGAATTTACGAAGTGTAAGATGCCACAAAGCGGAAAGAAAATTCCTATATGCAAATATAGGAATTTCCTTTCATTTTCCTAGCAAATTTTTTGGTCGGTGGAAAAACATTTTCAGAACTGAGGGAGACTTCTGAAACGAATTTCACCCTGTTAATTTTACTAGTATTGTTGTCCCTTATGTGTGGCGTTTTCGCTTGCTGTATATCCACTAAATTATTATCGACCAAAAATAGCCTTAAGTACCTACTCGTATAAAGCGATATCAGTTCTATTTGTTAAGTATTTTTGTACGATATTGCTAAGATTTGGTAATAACTGTTTTGGTGTAACTAACGAAGCAACATAGTCACTAAGCTTCCAAATAAAGAACCAATAAGCCACGAAAGAGGAAAAACTATGTCTGTTGGCGCTAGGGGCTTATTTTTTGAAAATCTTGTTGGAATTTTGTTAGGTTAGGTTTAGCTTACTAATAAGATCTTATTTTTTTTATTGTTCACTAAACTTACACAAAGGTACTTTAACAAAAATACGTTAATCATGGGGAACGTTTAATAGTAGGACTATTAGTTAGGAATACATATCCAATGTATTAGATCCCTCCATCGTCATCATCATCACAACCCATCGCCGGCCCACTACTGAGCAAGGGTCTCCTCTCAGTATAAGCTAAAAAAAATAGGGGTAAGGTTACAATAATTCGTATATAGAGCTGAAAAGTACGAATGTTCGGTAATGAATGAAATATGGAAAGTTCCTATCGATCTCATGTTTCCAAAATGCAAAAATGGGTTTTTTGCGTTTTCCAGTCAAAAGGTAAGTTTTATCATAAAAATTGGTTAAACGAAATTGTTATAAAAATCTAGATTTATATTTAAAGACTTTTAATTTTTCTTAAAATTAAATAATTGTGAGCTTTTAAATATTATATTTGGAATCTGTATTTGCCTGTTATTCACTTTTAATTTTAAATTTTGAGGATGCTGTGAGGATTTCTGTACGATTTTACGAGAATTTCCTGTACAAAAGTTTTAAGAAATAAAACACACATTCACATTAATTAGTGGATTAAGTCGCCGGCAACTAGTACTTTTGTTTATAAAAGTAGATACCTACTCCCGGGAATGGCATATTCAACAAACCGCATAGGTAATAGTCTAGTAATATAGTTCAATGGTAATAGTACTGATTTACCTATGTGATGGTAACAACTAGGTATATTGATATGTACCTATATATTTATCCTGTGTATTTTGTAAATGTGATAATAGCGGTTATTCGCCTGATGTAAACTGTAGTAAGCTCTCTACAGAGTAGGTACCGACTCCACACAATCCTTTGTATTGCCATGCTTATTGTTCTATTATTGTTCACTAGCTGATGCCCGCAGCTTCGCCCGCGTGGATTTAGGGTCTGAAATCCCGTGGGAACTTTTGATTTCCCAGGAAAAAAGTAGCCTATCCGTAATAGCCCGTCCCCGGAATGCAACGTGTTTCTGTATCACGTAAAAACATTTAAACGGATGATCCTTTAAAAATCCCGAGGGATCACCAGGATTGAGGAATGCAATTCCTTACAGCATCAGGGTTGAGGAGTTGGATCCCTGAGGTCAACGACAAAATCTTTACTTAGTACAGATACCTTCAATATCAATCAATTTATAATCGACAGTTTCTAAATCCCATCAGTATTGATGGTGACGTCCCCTGCAGCATCAGGATTGAGGAGTTGGAATCCAATTTTTTTATGAAACAATGTCACAAAGTTCCTCTATCGATTTTAAAAAAAAATACGCAAATCGGTTCAGAAATCTCGGAGATTTCGGTGTATATAGGTAGAAAAACACAACTCCCTTTTTGAAAGTCGGTTAAAAAAGTAGCCTATGTTACGCCTTGGTCAATCCTCTACTTGTCTGTGAAAATCCCGTCTAAATCGATTCAGCCATTCCGAAGATTAGCCTTTTCAAACAGACAGACAGACAGACAGACAAAAATTTTAAAAACGTGTGATTCAGTGTTGGTATCGTTCAAATAACCATATGAGCTTAATATGAGGTAGTTATTTCGAAATTACAGACAGACACTCCAATTTTATTTATTAGTATAGAAGTATAGATTACATTTTTAGGTTTTCTTTTTTTTTTAGGATATCTTGAATTTGTTGATACCATTATTTCGTTATTTCATTATGATTATATTTTCATCTCTAAACCTTAAAATTTTATACGCAGTCTAAGGGTTGTGTTCTGATTACTGAACAGGAGCATTTACAAAATTGGAATTCGATTTTAGCATTACATTACAATGTTACAACGGTTACAACAGCGAATGTTCCTCTGGCCAGTACTGTACGTACTGACTACAGCAATGTTCGAAGTTGTATCATTATTCATTACAAAAGGGCGCAACGTTATGCTCGGCTTGCCGTGCGTACTCTACTCACCGATGTTACGCTCGAATCAGAGCTGTTATATTACAAAAAACTGATGCGATCAGAATGCACCTTAAGGTGTAATATGGCCAAATAACACATACCTATTCCTACTTCTAGCCTTCTTCTTCCTCGAAGAACACATCAAAACGAAGGTCTTAGTAATTATTATTAGCAATAAAATCTATTACAAAAATAGAAACCGTAGGTACGTCTCGTATCCTCGTAATTATATGATTAATGGTATGAATAACGACTCTCAGCAATAAGGAAGAAAGAGGTATAGTGTAACATAACTTTATTTACTTTCAATCAAATCAAAAAGTTAACGATTTGAACGTTTTCCAAGACTCGACTCATAGAGTTTATTGTGTTTCGGAGAAATAGTAAACACCCACGTAAACTGTTGTGAGTCACTTAATGATGTCAGGTAAAATGGCGGAGCCATCCCATGTATGCTAAAACAAACAGCTCGTCGCTGTCTCAATAGCTATGTCGGTGGCTCTAAAGGAGATTGGCCAAGTTTCTTAGTTAATGAATCAAAGTAAACATATAAATAAAACAATAACAAAACGATTATTATAATATTTTAGACTCCAAAGTCTAGACTAATTATTATAAATAAATAAAATGACAAATGTGGCTAATTCTTTTGCACAGTACGTCCATAGATAAATGATTGGTTTCCAGTGTTTCCACTACGCTCGACCGTAGCAAAGAGTAATCATTTATCTAAGAGTATCTCTTAACTAGAAAGCTCTCCGCGGGAATAAATCGCATCTGAAAATTGACATTACCATGTATTTCGTGTTGGTACGAGTGTTGAGGTCCCACAACCGCGGCGGGCGAGGGTGAAAATCGCTCCGTAAGTTCCTACTACAAATCTATTGCAAATTATGAGAGAGAAAGTTTAACTCTAACACTATATTTATTATTGGAGTTCTATACAAAGGATGAATTAGGTTACTTTTTGTACTTATCATTTAAGTTGAGTTCAGAGATTGTGTACAACAGAATCAGCATCAATATAATGCGTCAAAGTAAGTATCTCTTACAAAGTCAATCTCTATCGGTCATTATTTATTGTCACTTTACAAAATTACGGTTTGCTTTTGCATACTTACATAATGTTTTTTTTTTACATTAGGAACTTTGAAATCACAACGAGTCAATAGTGGATTGACGTGATTTTATGCACGGATATAGGATCTTGGATTTAAAAATCTGTTCGTTTTGGCCGAGCTTTTGACCAGAATTTGGTAATTTCTTTGACCATCCACGTAACTCAAATTCTTAGTTCCTTTACATAGAACGATAATCAAAATATGTTATATTCATACAGACTTGCAGGCAAACTTGACCGGCTCTTTTGAATGGAAAATTTCATAAGAGCTTCCTAAAAATAAAAATAGAGTATATGTATGTAGGTAAAGTGTTACGTTTGAAATTTCAATTGGAACTTTTTGTTTTATTGAAAATGGGCTAGATACGTGGGCACGATTTGTACAGTAATTTCATTAGGCTTAATCTAATTACTGTATCTGCTGCATTTCCGTGCTGAACAGCTAGGTTCCTTTGCGCAAAAAATGAGCCAAACTTCTGTTAATAGATGAGGCCATTAACCGAGATGAAATGGTTTATAAAACTTTTTAGGACTAAGACTGCAACATTTCGAAATTTTTATGATTTTTGTCATAGCTGTGATAGAAATACTCACACTCAAATATAATATAATGAAATCAACTTTATGGTTCATGAGATACAGTCCGCTGACAGGCTGACGGATGGACAGATGGACGGACAGCAGAGCCTTAGTAATAGGGTACCGTTGGCACCCTCCGGGTACGGAACCCTAAAAGTTAAAAATTGAAAATAAAATAATCAAGAATATACAATAAACAGAGGAAACCTTGCACACCACCACACACACTGTGGTAGTTTCACTTGACAATAGAAAGCACTTTGTAAAAGCTTGTTTGTATTAAAAACAAGACGATTTACAAAAGTTAGAACTGGTAAGTTTTGCTACCTAATTAATCCGTATCGATTATTTTACCAACAACCAACAATGATGTTAGTTTAAAAAAGTTCAAACTTAAACCAAACCAACAATGCTGTTGAACTGAAATCATTAACTGTATTGACTCTAACTTGGCACACGATTGCAAACATACATTTTGTTCTATTTTTATGACTCATTTGGTTTTTTATATAAAGACAACTTAACCCTAAACTGCAACCTTACGTGGTCGGATGATATCTCACGTGAAAGTTGGTTGCGATCTAGCCTGGACGGGGTATGCGGTCATATTGAACCCATTTTGAAATAACCTGAAATAATTTAGATAAGACTATAATCTCGTCCAGGCTCACCATTCGACCAGTGAGACCGAGGTTTTACTTAATTTTGTTTACTAAAATAAAGAATAGAGTCACTACAAGTATCTCCACTTATACTATACTTATATGAAAGTGGTTTTATGCTCCTAAGTTTAGAGTTCGTTCCATCGAAATATAAATGGTTCTTTCGTATTCTTCTTTGAAAAAAAAACTCGAAGTAGGTACTAGCGGTTTGAGTGATAGCTCGTTTCCATTTATGTACTTGTTGTTTACAAAAGTGAAAGATAGAGTTGTTAAATTGTTTTCGTCGTAGGTAAGATACACATAATAATAGTAGGTAATGCTGATCGCATATTACGACTCGCAAAAACAACAGTTTTACCAGACTACGGCAAAGCCAAAAGAAAGGCTTATGATTTTAGATTTAGCAGTATATGTACTTAGTATATATGTAGGTTTGTATTTATAGTGCTTAAACTGTGTGTCAATCGATTCGTTATTATATGTAATTCGGGTGACATAGGCTACATTTTAGACGAAAAAAATCGACCTGACCGAATTGACATCAGAAGTGGGGGTCTCAAAGTCAAAAAGGGGGTACGTGCTAAGTTTAGTGCGAAGATCACCTGCGGACGGGAGCAACCACTGCTTCCCTCATAACGGCCTTCAACAGAGAGAATTGGCGCAACATCGTGAAGGAAGTTATATCTCGAGAGAGACAGGAGAGCCACGATCCTCAACGATCCACCAGCCACCAATGTGAATAGAAGAAGATAAGAGATACGGTAGAAATACGGAAGGCGCGGCTCTAGTGCTAGTGTGCGATCATCTTTAGTTCTAAATTGTTGTAATCATCATGAGTGACACAGGAGTGGCCCTTTCATTTCTCTTTTAATTGAATTAAAGAATCGTCCAAGTGGTAGGAACTTAGCTCATTCTTTTCGAAATTTCCACTGTTTTTAAACATTTTGCTCCTATTTCTAGGACTCCTTTAGGTGTCGATAGTAACGGAAGTAAAGTACGCGACAGTTTGAGATGGCAATCGGGGTGGGGACGCCCCGCACACCCGCTCCGCCCCCGTGCTAACCCGGCGCGGATAGCGCGGGTGACGTGCGGATGTGCGGGGCGTCCCCCCACGTCTTGCCCCGATTGCCATCTCGATCTGTCGTGTACTACCTATAGTCTTGTGCCGTCAGACCAGGTGGGTGAATATAATAGTTAGAGAGTGTCAAACTAGTAAAAAAATAATTTCATTCCATCACACAGAGAGAAAATGACCATCAAATATAATAGACTTAGGTATATCAACTATTCAGTCGGGAGTTATACGTTAGTCACCATTAGAAGTAAAGTCTACCTATAGAATGAGTCAAATCCACATTGTTGAGTCAACAGTGAGTCACAGAATTTGCATAATAGGACTGAATCGTATTGTCATTACAAATATTAAAATCTAGAACACTATCCAATACAAAAGTGAATGAACAATACCTAATGAAATCCGCATCGCAGTGGCTGCGGCGGGAGGCGCCTACTCGTCGCGAGAGCCAGGCGCCGACCCGTCTCGTCTCAGCTCAAGACGCGTTGGAAGTTACCCAGAAAATATTTTTTCCCTACAAATATAGGCTTCGAGGTCACTTTGGCTGTTATGTTAATAGGACATCGGTTAGGAAATCCCTATAGCATATATTGTAATTCATCAATGTCACGCCTTATTTTTGCTTTGATGCTGCATCGTTTTTTATGATCCTGAATTTACATCCTTAAGTTTAGATTGCTTTTTAATTGTGATTTAAATTTTTAACCCCCGACCCAAAAAGAGGGGTGTTATAAGTTTGACCTGTGTATCTATGTATATGTCTGTGGCATCGTAGCTCCTAAACTAATGAACCGATTTTAATTTAGTTTTTTTGTTTGAAAGGTGGCTTGATCGAGAGTGTTCTTAGCTAGAATCCAAGAAAATCGGTTAAGCCGTTTGAAAGTTACTCTTTTCTAGTTATTACTGTAACCTTCACTTGTCGGCGGTGTTATAAATTTTAAATTTACACTTGTAAGATCTTTATTTGAAAACGATACAAAAGTGTTTAGTAAAAGTAAAATAAATAGAAATAGAAAAGTTTTTCATTCTAATTAACTTTCACAAGTAGGTACTATTGTACAATGAAATCGTCAAATGAATCCACCAATGCCACTGGTTCGGAAATCGTTTTTTCTTACCGTAAAATATAAATACATAATACACCCCTCGCTTACACACATAAAGCAATAACTGGCAACGTTTTATAAACCGTTAAGCTATTTTCGCGACATAGCGTAAGTATACGATACAGTCGTAAAATGTTTCGTCTTCAATGTGACAGTTACGAATGTGGTACTGTGAAAACGAAAGTGGCAATACAGACCGATTTTTGTTGGTAGTATTTGAAACCTCTTTATTTATGAAATGATATGTCCGTCTATTTATTTATAGCTCAAAATTGTCTTTGCACCATCATCAACCGATGGAAATCCACTGCTGCTAAAAAAATTAAGACAAAAATAAGGATGTACATATTTACTTCTAAAAAGCGCATACCGCCGATAAAACTAAAGTTTGGTATAGTAACGTATTTTGACCTCCAAATCACGAATATAATATATATAATTGGCGCAGCCACACCACCCCTAAAATAGTAGTCTAAATCAGTTAGGAATGCACGCATACCGAATATGCACACCGAACGAAAAGAGGTTCTCCTTCATTTTTCATATACTTATTCAAAACGACGTTGCGCCCATTTTCGCTATGATATTCGAGATAAGGAGGTCAAAATACGTTATTATACCTTTCAGGCTCATCGCAGGTATGCGTTTTTCGGAAGTTTATCCAAAAATAATTTTAAATTGAATCAGCGAAATCAAACACACACTGCACGTGGATATTATTATAACCTAGGCCCTAATCTATTCCGTATTCTTGACATAGATATTTTAATCTTTAAGCTTTTTCATAGAAAATTACTATGCGCCGGTGAATGGCGGGAGAGATGCATAATAAAAAGCATTGCTGGCACATTATGAGACCCTCACACTGAAGTGCCACCCTTCTTATCTGCAGGGTGATTCGCTAACTCAGTGATCATCACTAAATGAAAGCCATAAAATTCATTTGATATTAGTTGGAGAGATAAACGTTCGTAGCAAACGTTTCGTAGCAAACATTCAATGGATCTCTAATTGGGTATATTATAAATACAAAAGTGTGTTTGTTTGTTGGTTTATTGATTTGTTGATTTGCTGGTTTGTTCTTCAATAACGTCGCAACAGAGCAAAGGTTCAACATTATTCTTTGTATAGGTATAGTTAAAGACGTTAAAGACCTGATGAATGATATAGGTTACTATTTACCCTGAAAATCAAAGAGTTCCCACAGCATTTATCCAGAACTAAATCCACGCGGATGAAATCGCAGACATCAGCTTGTTAAAGGTAAATTTCAAATCAGCTTTTTTTATTCCATTACAAGTTAGCCCTTGACTGCAATCTCACCTGATCGTAAGTGATGATGCAGTCTAAGATGAAAGCAGGCAAACTTGTAAGTGATATGGCAGTTTTATGCCCCTTATCGGCACGCAACGCTACAAATGTGTTTCAATTTTCAAAGTAACATAACTATACCAATTGGTATCATATTATGAAAAGGCTTTACTTGTACATTCTAAAACAGATTTTTATTTATTTTTATGCATAATAGTTTTTGATTTATCATGCAAAATGTCAAAAAAAATACCCGAGCACGGAACCCTCGGTGCCCGAGTCTGACTCGCACTTGGCCGGTTTTTTATTATTTAGAGATTTGATCTGTGATTTTGCTGGGTTCTATTTTGTAAATTACATAAGCCCCTACGGGCTACGAAAGGAGTTTGAGCTGAAGTCACAGAAAAAGTTAGTCGATGTTTAATAAATCATGTTAGTGTTGTAAATAATATGAGTATGACCTTTGATCGTAAGTTATGGAATAAGCTATAATTCTAGCTAAAGAAAACATCATATTCAAGAAGACACCTACGTATCATAATATTATGCAGATTGAGAGAGCAAATAGTAATAAATAGTTTAGAAAGGTCATTCTAATAAATTCTATTTCGAAGTAAAATAATGTTATATGTATCTAAATCAGGGAAAATATGCGAAGATGGTGTTTTATAAGGTGAAATTTGATACCTTAAATATAGCCCATGTTACTTTTGAAGAAAGTATTTTTGTAATGGTGAAAGAATTCTTCAAATGGGCTCCGTAGTTTGGGACTTTATTATTAAAAACAAACAAATAGCTCAACGGTTATAGGAGTGGACTGAATTCCGAAAGGTCGGCGGTTCAAACCCCAGCCGTTGCACTATTGTCGTATCCACTCCTAGCACAAGCTGAAGGGGAATGTTAGTCATGATAAAAATGGCTAATATCTATACTAATAAATAAAATTGGAGTGTCTGTCTGTAATTTCGAAATAACTACCTCATATAAAGCTCATATGGTTATTTGAACGATACCATAACCGAATTACACGTTTTTAAAATTTTGTCTGTCTGTCTGTCTGTCTGTCTGTTTGAAAAGGCTAATCTTCGGAACGGCTGAACCGATTTTGACGGGACTTTCACAGACAAGTAGAGGATTCATCAGGGTGTAACATAGGCTACTTTTTTAACCGACTTTCAAAAAAGGAGTTGTGTTTTTCTACCTATGTATACCGAAATCTCCGAGATTTCTGAACCGATTTGAGTAATTTTTTTTTTAATCGATAGAGGAACTTTGCGACATTGCCCTATAAAAAATTTAGATTCCAACTCCTCAATCCTGATGCTGCGGAGATCTGATCACCAAAGTGGATGGGATTTAGAAACTGTCGTCGGTTATAACTTGATATTGAAGGTATATTTACCAAGTAAAGACTTTTTTAAAAATGTACGGA
The DNA here is from genome assembly GCF_905333055.1 of Maniola jurtina. Taxonomy (NCBI): domain Eukaryota; kingdom Metazoa; phylum Arthropoda; class Insecta; order Lepidoptera; family Nymphalidae; genus Maniola; species Maniola jurtina. Next base: position 13,874,848 of record NC_060032.1, read on the forward strand.
TAGACTACTTTTGTCCTGGGAACTCAAAAGTTCCCACGGGATTTCTAAAAACCTAAATCCACGCGGGCGAAGCTGCGGGCATCAGCTAGTTCCTTGATAAAGAAAAACCTTTCCTCTTTATAATATGTATTTATTAGTAGAAATAGAGCAACGCAACAGCTTACTTTTGTGTAGGTATCGCAATTAACTAATACACAAAAAAAAACAAGTTTCTTGTTTGTTCTAAAATAATAATCGAAAAAGAAAGTTATATTTAGTCGTATTGAATCGACTGGCGCTGCCACTTGCGTCGGTTGTGGTTATTGCAATAGATGTTTATGTTGCTCGTACATTTCTATTTGTTTGTTTATGTTATATGCTTGCTACGATATTTGGTTAACAAAACTGTATAAATTAGCTTATACTGTAAAAAACAGTAAAGAATATTCCTAACATCAATGCCTATTCCAACCCCTCGAAATTTAGATCTAGATTACTGAAATTTGCCTTTCGAAATTCCTTTTTAGACAATGAATTATTTCGATTTTTTAATTCTCACAAGAGTGAAGCCGCAGATCGCCGTTAGTTGTATTTAAATATTTTAAAAACATTTAAACTATTAAGTAACATTCATACTTATACAAAAAGTTTGCTTTGTTTGATTGACTTTGGAAAGTTGTTATGATCCGATAAGTTGTAATGGAGCTATTACATTGGTTTACTATATTAAGCATTTTTTGATAAACACGTCCGTAAGTTAATTTATTCAAGTTCCATAAATCTATTAATCGAATCGGATTATGTTAAGGATCACATCTACTGTACCTAACAAAGAAAGGTGCATCCCTTTACCACTGAGAGAACTTTCCGCCACGTGTTCGACCAATCGCTCGGGTGGCTGCGTTAAAATAAACATTAGTAGCGTATTTCGGAACGCAGGCCTTCAAGTCAGCAAAAAGTGTGAAGGAGACAACAACAGGTTACCCGACCGGAGCGAGCAGGACACGACGTCTTTATCCGATCGATAGCCGCAGCCGCAGAGTACCGCTCGTGTGACGTCACACGACCGTCTCGTCATCTTGGCACTACAAGAAATTGTCACTAAGTATATTTTTTCGAATCTAACACCACTATATTGGTCTTCGACATGTGAGAATGCTATGTTTGGATTTTTAAATGTCTACATCTAAATTAATTACGACTTTGGTAATTAAAACGAAAACGAAATTAGGTCGAATCCTAATTTAATAAGTTCGAGGTCACTGAATCTTTAATCATAAAGGGTAGTCGTGTTTAGACTTATGGCCAATGTTGTTATTTTTCGTAGCGGCCTACGGAAACTCGTAGCCCAGCTATAAAATAGCGTAGCGCTTTTCATTTCTAAAAATAAGGCGCTACGCCGACTCTAAGTGGACTTTGTACGGGCTATTTTAAATTAACACCACTCTTTTATTATAAGTGACTAGGTGATAAAAAGTCAAGAAAGTGAAATGGTATTTCTAAATAACTTTATCTAGTAATAATTAAATAATTGATACTTGAGTGTAATATTAGTTTATGTGATAAAAATATTTTTGTTTACCAATTTCGTTTGAAAAAAGTGCATTTTACAACTCACTTTTACTAGAGAGTACAACGGTTTAAGGAGCGGGCTGAAATCCAAAAGGTTGACGAATCAAAGCCCACCCCGTTGCACTATTCCACTATTGTCGTACAGTTCCTAGCACAAGCTTAACGCTTATTTGGATGAAAAGGAGAGAAAATTAATAATATTTAAAAAAAATTGTATAATACCACTGCATAAGGGTAGTTGGGGTAAAGGTAGCCAATGAAAGTAGGTGAAGTATAAAATGAACAAGTACAAGTGTAAATTAAAAATTTATAACACCCCCGACAATTGAAGGTTACAGTAACTAGAAAAGACCTGATAACTTTCAAACGGCTGAACCGATTTTCTTGGCCTATTCCGCGCCTACGATCCAAAGTATCTGAGTTTTCCAAAACATCATTTTCAAATAAATAATTATGTATCAAGGCAACGTCCATCTTGACAGCTTGACATTTGTCAATTGACATAATATTATGAACCTAACGGTTATCTAACCTTCTTTTCTACAAGAAAACTAGAAAAGAGCTGATAACTCTTAAACGGCTGAACCAATTTTTTTAGATTATAGCTAAGAACACTCTCGATCAAGCCACCTTTCAAACAAAAAAAAAAACTAAATTGAAATCGGTTCATTCGTTTAGGCGCTACGATGCCACAGACAGATACACAGATACACAGATACACAGACACACAGATACACAGATACACACGTCAAACTTATAACACCCCTCTTTTTGGGTCGGGGGTTAAAAACAGGGTCAGGTGACATAAATAGGACTTTAGTGTCGTCCAATCCTGTTCCACTTATCCTTTTTGAAATGATCTGTCCCTGTCGTGATGTCGAGGCGAGCGTGTATGCACTCAGGTTACGAGGAGGACAAAAAGGTATCATACAAACAGCCCGTGTTCTGATCTTACGCTTAGGTGCATTTTAGCAGTTTCGTAGTGGTCTACATTACATAGAATTAAGGCTTCAATTCAATTTTATTTATTTAGTAACACAGATATACATATAGGTGTGAATGCATAATAGGACATTGGTCCAGCTATACCACGCTAAGATGGCATGCAAATATACATGTAGGTACAGTACATACTAAATACAAAATTAACAAGTGTAAATTAAAAATTTATAACACCCCCGACAAGTGAAGGTTACAGTAACTAGAAAAGAGCTGATAACTTTCAAACGGTTGAACCGATTTTCTCAAATTTTAGCTAAGAACATCGATCTCAAGTCACCTTTCAAACAAAAAAAACTAAATTAAAATCGGTTCATTAGTTTAGGAGGTACGATGCCACAGACAGATACACAGATACACACGTCAAACTTATCGCCCTCTTTTTGGGTTGGGACTTGGGGGTTAAAAATAAAAGTAGAGGATTAAATTTAGCCTGTTAGGCGCAACGCACCCTGACAGAGCCGTGCAAATGTTGCCCCTTATCGTAGCTTTCACGTTACGCAGAGCCCGCTTCATCGAAGCGATAGCTCATTGGTGGATGGAACCTAAAATATTAATTAATAATAATTAAGAGGGGTCTCTCCGTCACTCGCTCCATACAAACGTAGTTCCAATTTCATTTGAATATTAAGCAACCAAAGTCCATGAAATTTTGCAGACATATTCTAGAAACTAATATCTATGTCTGTGGTGTTTTAGATTTTTCTAAAAATATGTAGTTTTAAAATTACAGGGGCTCAAAGATTTATTTGTATGTAAATTTTTAAGACCGCGTAACTTTGAAACCGAATATTTTAACAGAAATCTGGAAAACCACAGACATAGATATTAGTTTCTAGAATATGTCTGCAAAATTTCATGGACTTTGGTTGCTTAATATTCAAATGAAATTGGAACTACGTTTATATAAAGCGAGTGACGGAGAGACCCCTCTTAATACCTATCTTGACAAATTCCAGTGTTAGACTTAAGTATCAGATGCTGATCAGGTGGAGGTTATTATGTATCTAATTCACCACAAAATTTAAAAAAAAAATTGCATCTTCTCGCATTTAAATTTTACCTCATACTAAACAAGCGCTATGTTAATGGTCTGTTTATAAAGTTTGGCTATAGAGTTTGTTTATACAAACCACTTATTTCAATAAACGAAACGCACACGCAATCGCATGATGTCAAGCGGATTCGTTTTTGGCCATTAAAATACTTCAGATAACGTAAAAGCGCGCCGCTCTCTTGTATACGCGTTTTATGATCAAATTAAATAATTGGCAGTTTGGCAGAATTCCACAAGAGCCTGTACATATTGGACCATCGCACTTGATCAAGATGCGAAAATATGCTAGAAGAGGTCATGACCCTCTGGAGGAGGAATGTAACTAGAACCAGAAACCCAGAAATCTAATTAAACCATTATGCATAAATCTATAAATGCAATGACCTGACGACACGCGTGACCTCGACTCTACAAAGCAAAGATAACTTTGAAGTCATTTTTCTTCCAACGTTTAACAATTTTTAGGGTTCCATACCCCAAAAGGAACAACGGAACCCTTATAGGATCACTTTGTTGTCTGTCTGTCTGTGTCTGTCTGTTTGTCCGTCCATCCGTCCGTCCGTCTGTCTGTCAAAAAACCTATAGGGTACTTCCCATTGACCTAGAACCATGAAATTTGGTAGGTAGGTAGGTAGATCTTATAGCACAAGTACAGGAATAAATCTGAAAACCTCGAATTTGTGGTTACATCATTAAAAAAAAAAAATTAAATGTGTTTTAATTTTCAAAGTAAGATAACTATATCAAGTGGAGTATCATTTGAAAGGGATTTAAATGTGCATTCTAAACCAGATTTTTATATATTTTATACATTACAGTTTTTGATTTATCATGCAAAATGTCGAAAAAATACCCGAGTACGGAACCCTCGGGGCGCGAGTCCGACTCGCACTTGGCCGGTTTTTTATTTTAGTACTTTTAAATATTATTGGCATATTAAAAACTTCTTGCTGAACTGCGTAAAAGGCACACTATATGCGGCCCAACAACCTTGTTACAACGAACTGACAATGAATTCAGGCACGAGTGAAGAACCTAACTCCTGAAGGTTTAAAACATCGGGCAAATCGCTTCGCTAACACTTTTTTCCGATAATGTTTCTGCGATTTATTTATCTTTTATGTCAACTGAAAAACAAAAGTATAGCTGACTCACTGGAATTTATGAAAATCCTTTCTTAGTGCAAAGATTAACTTCATAAAGAGAATCTACTACTATATCTAACAAATGTATGTATAGAGAAGAAAGTAGTTTTACAGGAGGCGTAAAAATGTGGATGAAATCGAAACTACAAAAAAAATACCTAGGTAATTGTTTTTTTTTTTGTTTAGTTTTTAGATTTTTGATCTCGTGGAGGGCGGACTTGCTTAATTGTCACGTCTACTATATTGAATTTCTCCTATTCTTCTCACATTTTTGCTTGGTTATGAATGCTTATTATAAGATTTTATATCTCACGAACGTTGATAGTATTTGAAAGTCGAAACATTTTAGCGTTAAAATAAAATAGTCCTTATCTGCCTTGTTCTAATGCTCAAGTTTATTCATATCTACAGCCAGTGCTCCAAGCACACACCTTGCGAAATTGAAATCGATGGTACTAAATTTTCGACTTTAAATCAAGGACCATTGCGCTCATTTTACTTTAACGTTAATTTGTTTCAACGGCGTCTAAGGCGTCATTTCCACGGACGAGAGAATCGCGGCGATCTCGTTGCGATTCCGTCGTCCGTGGAGATAGCCCCTAAGCCTACTGGCCCCGTAGTTTCTATGTATGTATGCCGCAGCAAAAAAGTGAAGTTTCGCGCGAAGTTAAACCCTTACAAAGTTGCCAATCAAAAAGTTACGAAGGTGGCATTAATTCAAATAGTTTCATAAATTCTTTACTAATATAGAGCACGTGCCTTGCAACATATGAAGCGTGAGATCGATATACTTTTTTCCAATAATTGCATTGTTTGACCTGACTCCCTCGCGTGACCTCGACTTGGTGTTAGGGAAGCAATTCTCTATTACGGAACCCTTGCTTTGTTTTACTATTTAGAAATACCTTTTTAGGGTTTCGTACCAGAAGGGTGCCAAACAAGTCCCTCCGTCTGTCTGTCCGTCTGTGTGTCAGCGGTATGTCATAAACCGTAATAGGTTGAGAGTTGAAATTTTCAAAAAGTGTGTAATGTGTATTCCTATTGCTGCTATATTTATGTATCTTTGTAAATTTTTTACGAGCTTTTAAAAATTTGGTATTGGAGCCGTAGTTCTGCATTTTGCAGCCCCAAAGTTTGACAGTTACAATGTGATAATGGCTATCACCTCGAATCAGCTATTATTATTATTATTGGCTAAAGCACACCTTTTGGCTTATAAACCGATCCGCTAATTTAATACAGACGAGATGTGACTGACGATTATTTTCATTGATTAATACTGATACGTAAGCAAGTGTAAGAACTAGGGGTTGATTAGTATGAAATCAATTTTAAATATACAACGCAAAAATTAAATATAACATATTAATATTATACCATTAGCAAGCTGAAATAGCAGACCGGGAATAGTGGTTCTCACTAGGGAAGGTCTATGTTCAGCTGTGGACTTCCACAGGTCAATATGATAATGTATATGTAAATAGATCATTTCCACCGCCATCGTTTCGAAATAAATTCTCTGTTTAAGTACTCAGGAAAACGGAAAGCTTAATATGTCTCATTAGTAACATTTCTCTAACGAAATACGAATAGTAACGCCCAATGCCCTTACAGAAACGCCTAGACTTACTCTATTTCTTAGTATGCACTATGCATATTATACTTAAGTTAATTACTTAGATGCAATTAAGACGCTATCAATTCAACCCTGTACAGCTACTTTGTGAAGCGACGTGATGTGAACACGTGGCCATTTTGATGTACCTAATACTTTAATGTAATTTTCAGAATATATTAGAATACTTAACATGATTATTAAGGTCGTTAAGTTGCATTTTGCCCATCCTCTACTAAATAAGAACATTTATATCATGTGAAGGATTTAGAACTAAGATCAATTTCAATAATTAAGAGAATTGTGGCCTCTTTTTAGACCTGGGCGCGTTTGGAACCCACGTAGCTTTAGTTTTAAGTTTACGTAATTAATTTCCACCACTATAATATCATCTTACAAATCTAACAATTCTGACCATCAAAAGGAGTACAATAGTATCTACTTTGATTAAATGATTTGAGTTTTTTATCATGGTACTATGCTAAAAGTAAAGATAAGGGGTAGGCATCTCAAACTTTTCGGGGTTATGTCCGGTGGAACCAGCATGGCTGAGAGTCCTCCATAATGTTCTCAAAGACCACTTTCTGAGAGGAGACCCGTGCTCAGTAGTGGGCCGGCCATGGTGATAAAATGGTGAAATGGTGATAAAACAGATAATTATAATATATTTAACGAATCAATTAGCATACAGAGTTAAAATATACTTCGATAACTACTTTACAATATTCAAAGCCTATTGGACTCCGAAAGGTCAGCAGTTCAAACCAAGAGTAAGCTAAGCTTGCGTTTTATACTTCATTGGAGGGGAAAAGGGAATATTAGTCATGATAAACATGGCTAATATTCTTTAAAAAAATAATTTGACACAAATGTTGAAATGATTGATAATGTTGCTGTTGCCATCGCTGTCGGTATCCTTTCAACCAATCAGCTATTACGAAATAAGAGTTACTACTAACTTCTGATTGAGATTTATTGGCTACATCCTGGGTCACACTTCTCGATGCGTGTGATACGATTGATCGAAATTATACCAAAGTAGAGGATGCCCGCGGCTTCGCCCGCTTGGATATGGGTTTTTTTTAAATCCCGTAGGAACTCTTCAATTTTCCGGGATAAAAAGTTACCTATGTCCTTCCCCGGGATGTATCCCAAGTCTGTACCAAATTTCATTAAAATCGGTTTAGTGGTTGGGGCGTGAAAACGTAGCAGACAGAAAGACAGACAGACACACTTTCGCATTTATAATATAAGTATGGATATGGATGAATGTACATGACATGAACAAGGCGATGCACGAGCAGCTACTCTCTGTTTCATAAATTAAAGCATTATACAGAAAATATGACGAATGCGATATTACTGTGGATGCGATATGCTTTGCACTCAAAATTGCTAATGAGTATGTATGCCTGAGATCCAGCTAGGTAAGTCTGATTTTAAGAAAGAGGCTAGCTACCGAATCCAACTAGGTTGGGCAGCGTTTTGGTGGCTTTGAAATGTCTAATTGTCGTCCAAAATTTCTCAGTGCTTGAAGATTATAAATCGAACAGTGTCTTATAGATCCGAGACAAGGTCGCTAACTCACTAACTTAACCTAAGCTAAAGTTAAAGTTTAAGGTGATTATGAATATAGTTATTAATAATTTAGACGGGATTTAATTATGCAACAATATAAATACATTATACATACAAATTACAAAAACATACATTTTTGGATCAGTAAACAAATTGATAGTATTGTGAACATAAACTCTAATCACGATACAAAGTTCAACAGATTATATTGTTTAGTTTATTATAAGTGTAAATTAAAAATTTATAACACCCCCGACAAGTGAAGGTTACAGTAACTAGAAAAGAGCTGATAACTTTCAAACGGCTGAACCGATTTTCTTGGATTATAGCTAAGAACACTCTCGATCAAGCCACCTTTCAAACAAAAAAATCTAAATTAAAGTCGGGTCATTAGTTTAGGAACTACGATGTCACAGACAGGTACACAGCTACACACGTCAAACTTATAACACCCCTCTTTTTGGTCGGGGGTTAAAAATAGTTTTAGTTAGATTTAAACATAATAATAGAATCGGAATGGTGTTGTTTATACCTGGTTTACTGCCTGTTACTACCAATTTATTAGGTTGTAACAACACAGGTACAATCTATTAGGCAGCGTTAGGAACATAAACTCTTATGAAATAGGGGCATAAGGTCAGATTAAATTAATTAGTTTGACATAACACTGTTAAATAAATATTGACAGTTTGATAAGTTAGTAAAATCAAATACATATAGTATAGGTAAAGTAACTAAGTACTACACAACCGACTCCTCAAAAATGGACCTAATGTTTTCAAGGTTTATGTAAATGTGAGTTTCTTTATTCCACCATAATTTCTAAATGCCTGAACAGATTTGGATGTATGGATTATTGTTAGAATTCTTACATCATCCCTAGTGGCAACCGCTATAACTTTTTGGAAAAAAATCTATATGACAGGGTATGGCGTAATTTACAAATGTGAATTTTTTTACTTTTCAGTTTTTTGGCAGGGCAGAATTGTTTTTAACTTTTTAATTACGACTTCTTTCGTACGTGACAAATAATACTGAGGAGATTTAAAAGAATAAAACTTATGAGTTAGTAGTACTAAGAGAATAGTGATAGTGTACTGTAAGTGCTGAAGAACTTTGGACAAAGTGGTTCTAGAAAGTTATTATCTGTAATGTTATCTGTCTGGGATCTATAAAAGAAAAAGCTGACTGACTGATCTATCAACGCAGAGCTCAAACTAAAGGATCGAGCTGAAATTTGGAATGCAGATAGCTATTATGACGTAGAGATCCGCTAAGAAAGGACTTTTGAAAATTCAACCCCTTAAGGGGTAAAATAGGGGTTTGAAAGTGTGGTCCACGCGGACAAAGTCGCAGGCATGAGCTAGTATATTGTAGTAAAATTATCAACGAAATCAGCTCCCTTCAGTTCAGAAATTCGGTGCTCAGATTCGAGCCTTTTCATACTGGCTTCCCAAGCTGCGTGCTTCTGCGGATTATCACGCATGGTCGACAACCACGGACAGGCACGCGCCGTGCTCAATGCTGGGACGATGGAGACGACATGTCTGCGCTACTACGGATGATACTCTTCCCATGTGCGTCGATGCGGGCTAGTCCGCTTCAGTCCGGAATATCACGCACCGTGGGAAGCCAGTATAATTGATATACTATTTAGAAATTGACACACAGTCATTATATTTTTCATCATAGTTACCTATTCGACAAGTGTAAATTAATAATAACACCCCCGACAAGTGTAGGTTACAGTAACTAGAAAAGACCTGATAACTTCCAAACAGCTGAACCGATTTTCTTGGATTATGGCTAAGAACACTCTCGATCAAGCCTCCTTTCAAACCAAAAAAACTAAATTAAAATTGGTTCATTACTTTAGGAGCTACGATGCCACAGACAGATACACAGATACGCTGAAGGTTGTATTAATATATATTTTATTGTATTTTTATTGTATTAATATATAATATTGAATTGTTGGCTACGCTCAGGATTCAAAATAACGCCCTCCAGGAACAAATTGTCCCATCTTCGGCTCCGAGATTTAATATTTTTCACTTGTAAGTAGTCTTCGCTACGCTTCAACCCACTCGCACGTAGTTTAGCTATATAAGAAAGAAAGAGATAGCATGCTCCCTACTTTCATAGCAGCCATGCCGGCTACAGGCGTCATTCGTTTTCGTGCGCGCGCGACTACCGCACGTAGTAAAAGATAATAAAAATAATAAAAAAATAAAATATTTCTCAAGTTAATTACCATGCCGAAAAGAAGGCACATAGCACTGTGCATAAGCATAGCATAAGGAAAAAAAATGGCGTAAAAAGATTAGAAAATATGAAGAAAAATTACGACGCCAGCATTACGGATCGGATAGTGAAGGTATGTACGAAAAAGTTATTCTTTTTGTTTCCATGCTGGCTATTTCTTGGCTACTTATAGCAATTATATCTCTGATCTACTACGTGATATTAGACCGTAGATTAAAAAAAAAAAAAAACAAAACGGCTTCGAGTCAATACGAGATATTGACCAATAGCAATATATTATGAGTTAATACGAGATATTGACCAATAGCAATATTATGAGTTAATACGAGATATTAACCCTTCTTTTATTTATTTATCTTTTCAACTTTCTCCGGTCCCCGCAACCAACAGCACGACCGCTACCTTCTGTCGTGGAAATTCCACACAGGGCTGACTCGATTGAGCCAGAAGTATGGGGCGTGGAGCCCCCGCCATCACCACCTGCGGCGGTGGCAGCATCTACATACAGTACCCGATCTGACAGAGGTTACAAATGCACCCCCTAGTGCCGACTAGAACTCTTACTCGCTTTAGGGGATTTCGAGAGCCTCCTTAAAGAGGGACTAAAAAAGGAGGTAAGGGGCAAATTATTAAAAAAAAAAAAAAATGCTTATTTCCAAAAATCTGTCCCCTGCTGAAGCCCTCCGTGCTCAATCCAAAAATTAGCGCAATGCTAACAGAGTCGGCCCGGAATAGAGATTCCCGTGTTTTAAAAAAAGCAAAACCAGCTAGCATGTGCTTTTACAGTACTCAGCAAGACAATGTCGGACATGCTAACTAAACAAATAGAAGCACCGGCGATTCTGAAAAATCTTGCAGATGCGGGTAAATTGATTGCTGACTCCCATTATTTAGAATCTGAAACCAGACGCTCACTCGTGACGCCTATGGTCGACAGAAAAATTGGTTGATTTCATCAAGTCTTCACGGGGCATCCAGAAGACGGGGGAACTTATCCAATCTTCAGCCGCATCAAGTGATTTAAACTTCAAGCCCTCCCTGCCGCGTACACACTCGAACTACCGCGGCGGACGTCAGCCGACCCGCGGCAGGGGGGCCAAATTCACGCCGACGCAGGTTTACCAGCGCCGTTCAACAGCGTACCAACCACAGCCGGTTTGCAGCGGGCAGCGAGCGTCAACGCCGCCACCATCGACGTCTCGACGTCACAAGCAGTCGTGGCTGGCGAAGCAGAAACGATAAGTTCCCAGGTACATGCGGGTCGTTTAAAATTTTTTCATGAGAGCTTGGAAAAATATTACTAATGATGAAGCTGTTCTTAATAGCATTTCTGGGTATAAAATTCCATTCACCGAATTACCAATTCAGGACCCAACATCTTATCCAAAAATATCTCTTCCCAATAATAATAATAATAATAATAATGAGTTTAAGTTTTTCTCAAGCAATTCGTAGATGTGAACCGTGTAAGGGCCAATTTGTTTCAAGGTATTTTTCTGGTCCCTAAAAGTAACGGTGAAAAACGTATTATTTTAAATTAAAAAAAAAAAAAAAGCTTAATAAGTTTGTAAATATAAGTCACTTCAAAATGGAAGATATTAGGACTGCAATTAAGTCAATGACCAAAAAGTCTTATATAGTAAACCTAGACCGCAAAGAAGCTTACTTTTTGGTACCAATACACAGAAATCACACAAAATATTTAAGATTTTTTTTTTCTCTTTACGAGTTCTTGGTTTTACTTTTTGGCTTAAGATCGTTGACACGGCTTTGGTCATTTTTGAGCCATTTTGCCGCTTCATATTTTGTTAAACACTGCATTTACGTAAAATATATTCATACTACATTGTAGAATATTTCCTGTTTTATTAAATTGGAAGAAAATATTTCCCAATTTATTTTTATTTTTTATTTTATGGCCAGAAATATCAAAAGACTATTAGTGAATTTTGGGTTTCGTCTCATCTTTGACATTCACTACATCAAAAGTTACTAGGTCAATTCATACAAAGACATATTTTTTTTTAAAGATGAGGTCCTGAACTAACAAAGTGACAGATTCAAAGTTTCAATTGGCATTTTTTAAATTAGAAAAATCCAAACCAAAAAAGTTATAATTTTATAAAATTATAGTCATGTAAAACTATCATTTAGGTGGATTATTTTTCTTTATTTATAAATAGAATTAAGTACTCATGAAAGTAAAACATATTTACAATATATGTTATGAAGGGGTTAAAGAAAACATCTAAATTTAATTATTATTTGTTACCAAAAATAAACTTGAAATACACCATAAAACTGCGCAAACATGCAGTAGGAATCGAACTAGGAAACTAGTATCGGTCGAGGCTTTTCCGAGAACGGACGTAACACTTGTTTTCTGAAAATTCTTTGAAAGTTTTCTGAAAGTTTTTTGAAAATTCTTATTGGATTATTTAGCTGAAATTGTAGTACGACTATCACATCTCAATACTAGGTATTTTTAATACTCGTAATTTTTTCTTACAGATAGTTTAAAACTTTTGTATATATAATATTTTCATTTTTGTGTTTTGCGTATATAGTTAAGGATTATAGCTGTTGTAAAAATGTAATACATAATTTGAAGAACGAACTAGAGAATACCTATCAAATCTTATCGAACAAGACCATTCTGTACCCAACTAGGGTAAGACAGAGAATTTGGCAGCTATGTATGTGTGTTTGTTTGTTTATCGATTCCCTCATTATTGCCAAACTACACATTAAATTTAATATAAATCCCGTCCCGTATGTTAGAGGCTATATTATGACGTCAAAACAAATCAATTTAGGAGATATAACCAACAAAAAACCAAGAAGTGTTGCGAATTTAGAAGTACTTAGATACATGATATGGAAAAAATAAAATAAAAAATGTAGATATGTCAAGAAAAAATTAACTTCAGACAGATGGCTAGAGTTTGATAACAAATCCATTATGCAGATTTCGAATATATATATAATTTATACATATAAAGATATACTTAATTATCTACGATGTATTTTTGGAAAAGGGACATGGAAACCCATCCTCTTCATCGGTGCCTTTCCCTGGTGGTGGGTGTATTATCAGGCAAGCTTTCGCCAGGCAACAAGTCCCTCCATCAGCAATGAGTACAATTCTTGCATCCTTGTCGAATAGTACAAAATCCCAGTATACTTCTAGCTTTAAACTATGGTATGGTATGGCTATTGCAATACTAAAAGTTTAGATCCTTTAGATATTCAGGTTTATGACTTACTGGACTTCCTAGCAGATTGCTTAAGGAATGTATCCTCTTATGGTTCATTAAATAATCATCGTTCAGCTTTATCTCTTATTACCATAAATAAGGTGGGCCAAGATGAACGAGTAAAGAGGGTTTCTCGAAGGTGTTTTTAAAATTAAACCAACCTTTCCTAAGTATGATACCACTTGGGATCCAAATGTAGTTCTTAATTACCTTGCAAACTTATACCCAAATAGCTCTCTTAATTTGGAACAACTCACTAAAAAGCTAGTAGTTCTACTAGCCTTGTCTACTGGACAAAGATGTCAGATATTAACGTTAATTAGGATCCCAAATATTAAAATGAGCAGTGAAAGGATTGTTGTAACGATTACCGATATTATTAAAACTTCAGGGATAGGCAAATCACAACCGAGACTTGACCTCCCTTATTTTATACAACGGCCAAGCGTTTGCCCAGCGGATACACTAGTATCCTATATAACGATGACCTCGATCTGCAGATCTAGTCACGATGATAGACTTATACTTACTACTAAAAACCCTTTCATCCTGCTTCGTCCCAAACCATTGGACGATGGATAAAACAAATTCTCACAGCTAGTGGTGTCGATACGGCAATATTTAGTGCTCATAGTACTCGACTTGCAACTGCTTCTGCTGCACTACGAGCAGGTGTCAGTGTCGATACTATAAGAAAGACTGCTACCTGGTCAGAGCAGTCAGCAACCTTTGCGAATTTTTATAATAGACCTTTGACTAACGATAATTTAGGTTTTGCTAATGCACTATTTAATGTTTCGCCTAATTAAGTTATTTTCTTTGTATGGAATACAGATTCAGGTTAATTTTTGTGTTAATTTTCATAATAAATAACTACTTATTTTGTTTAATCTAGATTTGTTTTTGGTTTAATATTTTGGCCTCCAACGTTTCCATTTGCTCTGAACATCTTACAAGTGAAAAATATTAAATCTCGGAGCCGAAGATGGGACAATTAAATGATCAAACGAACTTACCAAGTGAAGTTCGATCTTGATTGTCCCATCTTCGGCGAAGAGATTTAAGGTCCCTCCCATCCCCGTCTATAATAATTATTTATTATTTACCCGAAACATCAACGTTGGAGGCCTTTTTATTCTCTAAACTAAATGACGCCTGTAGCCGGCATGGCTGCTATGAAAGTAGGGAGCATGCTATCTCTTTCTTTCTTATATAGCTAAACTACGTGCGAGTGGGTTGAAGCGTAGCGAAGACTACTTACAAGTGAAAAATATTAAATCTCTTCGCCGAAGATGGGACAATCAAGATCGAACTTCACTTGGTAAGTTCGTTTGATCATTTAAATATCTCTGTATGGCCCTTTGTAACACAAATAACTATTATCAACTTCAAAGTCAACATAGCATAAAATTGGCAGGATAGTTGCGCGCTCGCCATTGCTTGCCTGAGCCATTTCGGACTTTGGCGACCCCATTACAAAGGTTGTACCTATCTTGTTCCAGTTCCGAGGTAGGCTATTTCATACATTTCGCGGCGTATCTTAGGTTTTGTGTTTAAATTAATAAAAAGAAACGTAATACTACGTGATAAATATTATGTTAATAGATACCGAGGAAGGTACCTCATGCATAACCTCGGGTTCTTTAAGCTAACCAAGAACTTAAAAATAAGGAATAAGTATAGTATAATGTATTCTTTGAAAAAGTATACTGTACACTTAAGAGCATAACAGAGACCAGGTCTATAAAATATCAACCAGAAATCTAAAAAACATGTCAAATAGATTTGTACCCTTAAAATTCTGATTGGGGTATTAGTATAATTATATTCATATATATTTATTTCATGGTAATAGGTACACTCAATATTTGGTACTATTTGCGGCCTTACGCTAGTCAAAGTCAGAAAAAAGACAAACCGCAAGTTCATGCATAAATAATATTTTTTCGAGTGCAATCTAAAAGAATGTTGATAACAGAGAGAAATACACGTTTTCATTCATCAAAAATATTACCTTTTCAGTTGATTTTGTCAGCTCGTTTAAAATACACAGTATCGGGTTGGCCGAGTTTCGCTCGAAGTTGAAAATGAATACCAAAGTGACTTTGTAGGGCTAAGTAATTTTTAGAGCAATTCATCTCTTTATTTAGGTACCTACACTTTTTAAAATTAAGAAACCAAACGACTGAAAATTAATTCCAGTTCTTTTTTTACAAATAAAAATTAAAACCTCTCTACATTGATAGTTCATAGGTAATTTGATGCAGATTTTTAAGGTTCCGTAGCTCAAAAGGAAAAACGAAACCCTTATAGGATCACTTTGTTGTCTGTTTGTCTGTTCGTGTGTCCGTCTGTCCGTCCGTCGCGTTTATTAATAAAACCTATAGGGTTCTTCCTTTTGACCTAGAATGATGAAATTTGGCAGGTAGGTACCTACATTCTAAAAAAGATTTTATTTTTATGCATAACAGTTTTTGATTTAACGTGCAAAATGTCGGAAAAAATACCCAAGTACGGAACCCTAGGTGCGCGAGTCTGACTTGCACTTGGCCGGTTTTTTTTAATTTATACATTAGCGCTTGGCTGCATCAGACTTGCTGGCAAGTGATGATGCAGACCTAAAATGGAGCGCGCTCGCTTAGAAGATGCCTATTCGCTTTGATTTGAAGGTACCCATAGTAAAATTGGAGGGGAAAACTAATGCCGAAAGGGCGTTCCATGTCCTAGCGGTCCGAATTAGAGAAGAGGCAAATAACTTCGTTTGTACCCGTGGAATTCGACTACGTACGGATGAAGACCTTGGCGATGCCTTGCGCTACGACATAACACTAGATATTCGACAAAAGCTGGTACAAAGGGTATTTTCCACCACCTTTTAATGGAAATCTGGATTTGCTAGTCGTGTCACTAAACAACAACGTGAAGAAAAATCATACCTTTATTTATAATTATTGAACAATTTCTCAATTCCTACTGCTTCTCAGGCCTTACGCTTGAGTAGAAGGTACAAAACACTCGTTATTTCGCCTTCATGTTTCACAATGTGAAAACGTTGAGGTATGTTATTTTAACTTGGTCTAAGAGTATGTAGGTCTTAGTCATATTTTTATTTATGAGACCGTGACAACAAAGATTCCTATCTTCAATCATAGCTGGCCATTAACCTCGATAGGTTAGTGACCAAAATCGGAGTGGAGCTATTTCGACAAAGAAATATTTAATGATTATTTAAAGAGTTTCAAGGAAGTATTATGTATACTCGAAAATGTTCAGTACAAGATAAAAGAGATAAAGAAAACTATGATATATATGATCCTAAGCACTCAAGAAAAGGAAGGAATGATTTATTTATTTTGTACCAAAAACTTTAAACTAAAATATAAACATTGAAAAAGCATACACCAGAAGCCCTAAGGATAAAAAAAAAAACTGAAAAAGCAGAGTAGGTAATTTTTAAGTTAAGTAATTTAAAGAATGCGAAACTTACGATAAATATTCCAAGTACAAAAAGGTAAAATAGTTCATTGGTAAATAATATAATCAACGAAAAAACTACTTACCCACTAATGAAGTATCATCACTGGTGAAAAAATCTACAGCAAAAGTTCTTCTCAACATGAAAACCAATAAGCGCACAAAATTATACAAACTGAAAACTTTAATGGAAGATGTAATTTTCAACCATTGGAACAGGTATTTGTATTGAAATTGGATTGAAGACTGAATCAACTAAAGAAGAACAACATCTGACTGTCGTTTGAGAAATTGCAGGCAATTTTTTTCAGACTATATAAAATTATTTACTTATTTAAATATTCCTTTTAAGTAATCATGGAGGTCATCCAAGGATCCCTAAATAAAGCCTAAATAAAGGGATTATTTAATGTTCTGTAACGCTTAAACCTAAAACGGTGTAGGCTTGGTGCCCATAACCTATTTAATTTTATTAACATTGATTACGATCTTTTCCTCAATTTTAATCAGGCTTAAATTTGTATCTTTTATTTATTCTTTTATTTTATATCACACAGATAGCAAAAAGAAAAGCTCAATATTTCTTCAATTATAATAAGAAACACGGGCATATCGTACTCTCTCATCTACACTAAGCGAAGTAACAAATAAAATTTTGTTCTCTATTTATTAGATGATGGGATTTAGGTTTTTTTTAAAAATCCCGAAGGAACTCTTTGATTTTCTGGGATAAAAAGTAAGTAGCCTTTATTCGTATGCAAGTTATCTCTGTACCAGAAAGATGATGCTGCAACTTTGTCCACGTGGATTTAGATTTCTCTAAAATCCCAGGGGATCGCTAATTTTTTTAATTAGGAATAATGTCTCTTTCTACTGGTGAAAGAATTTTCCAAATCAGTTCAGTAGTTTCAGAGATTACATCCTACAAACAAACACAAACTTTAACTCTTTATAATATTATTAGTATAGAATATAGATTAATATGGATGATGCAATAACATTGCTGTAACAACCTCTCATGACCTACATTTATAATGGCTAATTGTACCTATTATCGAATGATATAGCATCTCTTCTCTACATAGTACTTTTAGACGAAGTCGCAAACCGCTTTTGTATTTGCTTATAACTTCTAAACCTCTTAGTCGAATTCAATGCAGTTTATAATTATTTGGTGAGGAGGTACATGAGAAAAGTTTATATATTACGTAGGAAAAATGTCCCTAGGAATGTAGGAAAGGGAAGGAATTCCCTGCACTTTTGGCAAGTCAGCTGTATTCTCAATTTTTTGTTCCCGTATTCACAATCATTATTTCCAGTAGGTTCCACCAATCAGATTATTTGAAAATTGATGTGGCACTTCATTATTCAATCTGATTGGTGGAACTTAGGTACTTTATGCCTTTGGATGCAATGATTTGGATACAATACGTGGGAAGATCTATTTTGCTATAGGTTTATATTTTATGACAACCTTTCATGTAACACTTGGTAACACTGAAAGGGAACAAATAAGTCATATCAAAGGAACTATGCTTCATTGCAATCTAAAGCAATCAATTTTTAAATATATACGCGTCGCTTGACGATGCGAAGTTGCTTATGTAGAGTTTGTAACTTGAGTTGATTACTTCGTAAATTATAGCAAGGAGCATAAATAATGTAAGGCCTGGTATCCACCTAAGCGGAAAGGAGAGGAGATGTATTCAGTCGACCAATCAGTTCATAACAGATGACGCGAAAAAAATTTCATATCATCTTTTAACATCTGATTGGTGTGACTGTATATTCACAAGCTGTTAGGGGCTTATGTACCGAAAAATTGAAGAAAAGTTTCTGATATCATATTGGAGTTAAAATTAAAGAAATTAAAGCTTAGATACTTCTCTTAGAGCCTTGATAGCTCAACGGTTAAGGAGCCGACTGAATTCCGAAAGGTCGGCAGTTGAAACCGTTGCGCTATTGTCGTACCCACTCCTGGAAAAAGCTTTACGCTTAATTGGAGAAGAAAGGGGAGTATTAGTTATGATTAACATGGCCAATATTTATATCAACAAGATAAACAAAAACAAGAAAACAAACCAACAGAAACTCCTAAAGAAATAAAAAGTAACAGCACGGTATCCATCATAACCCAAACTTCTGGAAAAAGCAAGTTTCTTTCCTCTCCAGAAAAGTTCCTAATTTTGGGTAACGTGGTATAAGATCTAAACGAAGAATTGCCTGTCTATCTGCGATCTCTTCACGGCCAATTCGACACAGGTTAGCCCTTGACTGCAATCTTATCCGATGGTAAGTTATGATGCACTCTAAGATGGAGGCGAGCTAACGTGGAAGGGATACGGTAGTCTAGCTCTGGAAGGGAGCTTGCATTTTTAACTTAAACATTAAAATACTCAAGAGTTGCAGTTACAAGAGAAGGAGTACGTTATAGTAAAAAATATAGCAGGATCTGGGAACCAACCGCACTATTACCTCAACAGAACTCCTACCATTATGTGATAAATTGGAAAGGGAGAACCTCAGGATATACAGAAAGGTAAAGATATAGACGTAACCAGCTGATGCTCGCGACTTCGTGTGTGGATTTAGGTTTTTAGGATCCCGTGGGAACTCTTTGATTTTCTGGGATAAAAAGTAGCCAATTTCACTCTTCAGGGCTTTATCCATGCAAAAAACACTCACAAACAAACAAGCACACTTTCGCATTTATAATATGGATATGTACCTAATGATAATCATAAGGAACGAAGTCTGAAGAACTATAGTTTTTTTGTAAGTTGGAATATCAAACTGTAAATAAAACTAACGTATTTTCAGAAAATCAATCTCGTTCAAAAGGTTCTGCCGTCGCTTTCGTTGGAATTTGTGTAGAGCAAGAGAGAGGAAGACAAATACAGCTGCTTAAAAATTCTACTAAAAAATGAAACGGTACGCTAATGGATACTTAATGTATTTACATTTAGTTAGTACGTAAGCTTTATAACAATATCGATGTAATTTACTCATCAAGTAATGACTAACACTGCGATATAATGCCTGCACTTAGTAACACTAGTCCTAATGCTTATGCGATGAGTGTTAATTAAGGTGTTTATAAACATAAAATAGAAGAGAGTATCACGAATAGTTTCTATAACGCTAATCGAATTCATAACATTCATATTCTTTAATGAAAACTTGCAAAACCATCTAGTTGTATGATGGCCTGTTGTCAGTGTTTTTAAATTGCTTAGGCTGAAAAGTTATTTTATAACGTTAAAATTGAATTAGGTGTCGCTAGGTGTTACGTGTTGAATCCGTCGAAGATGTTGGTGCGGCTGCTAGAAACTGCTACGTACGTACCTACAGTTCACGTGAAAATGGCACGTTACGAAGCCTTACAATCTAGCACTCACCAGACTTAGGGGCATGGGCGCGGCGCGTCGCTTGCGGACGCACTCCTTTAGTTAAATGAATCCGTTACGAAATACCGCTTCTCTTATCTTCATTTCCGTAATATAAACACCGTTCATTTAGCTAAGGCTGACTTATAACGATACAAGAACCGCAGCGATCCGCTGTTGCTAGGAGCGGATCAATCTTCAACCCTTACAGGTTACATGAATGAAACCTACACACTTTAGTCGCGCTCGTATCGATATTGTCTTTCGATTCGACCTCCGCAAAGACCCGCACGACCGACCGAGTAATTATTAAATAATAACTTAAATCACAACGGTTTCTGGTAGTGTAAAGGATTTGGCACAGCGATAACCGAGACCGTGAGAGAGGGGCGGAGGATTTGTAGCGAGTCCTAGCCTGACGTGTCTGTGTCGTGCAGCGGACGAGCGTCGAGCGGTAGACGGCGGTGGCGGAAGGTCGGGGAAGCCGGGAGCGCGCTCGGCGCGAGCCCGGGCTCCGCTGACGTCAGCGACGGCTCGGCGCCGCGCGGCCCTGCTCACCAGTCACCACCGTCGCCGGCCAATTATTATTTTATATACAAGACCGGGAAAGTCGTGAAACAAAAGGCAACGACGGCGGGGCGCGGGCGGAGAGCGCTCGCCGCAGGAGCGACGCACGGCGCCATCTAGCGGGCCACGCGGACCTTCTCGCGCCTACTCCTTTCGGTCTGCGGACGATCGAAACGAGACGAAACTCTGCGCTGACCGACCCTCGCCGGTCGGGAACACTGTCACTGTCGGGGGCTACACTGAGCGCGGGCATGGGATCTCATGGAACGCGGGTCGTACCGTGGTCAGAGCGTGGCTGCGTGTGGTGTTGGCGGTCGGGTGGGCCATGCTGTCAGGCGGCGCGGGAGAGGCGCGGGCCGGGCATGGCGGGCTCCTGCTCGACACTGCGGTGCGGCCGGTGCGGGCGTCCGCGGCGCGCGCTGCACGCCACTGGGCCGCGCACCGCCCGCGCCCGCGCCCGCCGCCGCTGCGCGCGCACGCCCGCACTCGCCACTCTCCGCCGCGGCACCACCGCGCCGAGGCCGCTTCCGCTGCCGCCGGCCGAGGCTGCACCGCGTGCACCGGCACCGCACCGCACGACGCCTCGCTGCTCGCCCGCACGACACAACACAGCTCCCTATCGATTCTCGACTACACTCGTTCCTGCATCTCTTGAAGGATCATTGATTTGCACTTTGTATGCTTAAGCTTAAGTTAAACTTCATCTAATGTTTAGTACAACGTGTGCAGTAATAAATAATAATTTGACCAAAGCCGAAGCGTGCTACTAGTATAAACATCGATGTATATAAAATTATAATGGTGAGTTGAGGAACAAAATAGGTATGTATAGTGCTAAAGAATTATAGCTAATATTGGCCAATGGCAAGTACTTAAATTAATAAAAAATAACTAAGGCGGCTATTTTAAAGATAAGCCAATCATTTTCCTATAATTTTTTTGATCATGGTCTAGATTTGCATTAAGGAGTACTAAGCAGTTATTAAATTCAACCATCATAAGCTACAAGTGGAAATTAAAATTTATAACACCCCCGACAAGTGAAGATTACAGTAACTAGAAAAGAGCTGATAACTTTTAAACGGATGAACCGATTTTCTTGGATTATAGCTAAGAACACTCTCGATCATGCCACCTTTCAAACAAAAAAAACTAAATTAAAATCGGTTCATTAGTTTAGGAGATAGGATGGCACAGACAGATACACAGATATACACACGTCAAACTTATAACACCCCTCTTTTTGGTTCGGGGGTTAAAAAGGGTTCTCGCTAACCAAAAGATGTCCATTGGTGGACGCCTACGTCCTGTAGAAATGTAAACACTCCTAAACTATTTATTATGCCCCTTATATCTATCAGCTCCATGCGACCTGTTTGGCTGGCTGATTTAAATAACTCAAAATTTAAAAAACCCCCGACACAAAAACCTCTATGAGAAAACTAGAAAAGAGCTGATAATCTTCAAACGGCTTAACCGATTTTCTTCGATTATAGCTAAGAACGTTCATTCATTTAGGAGCTACGATGCCACAGACAGATACACAGCCAGGCTAAGCCTTTCCGTAAGAAATGAGCCAGCCCTTCTGTCACCAGATGAGGCTATCAACCACGGTAAAATATCTCGTAATTTTTTTAGCACTAAGACTCCATGGCGCCAGAGAGCCCATGGCAAAAAAAGTAAATCTTGATAAGAGATAAAAAGTAGCTCGTCACTCTCCATGTCTTTAACTATCCTACCCATACACGTCGATCCGTTGCCACGTGATTGAAGGACAAACCAAAAAACCAATAGAAATACAAACAAAAATACTTTCACACGGGCCATCCATATTATTTTTTAATGTACCTACGAACAATTAACTTTGGAAGCCACCTTGACATTCACCTTGAGTAAAATTAGTAGTGAAAGAATTTCACACTTGTTGTGAAGCCATGATCATGTTCCTCTATTGATATAAATAAACTTCAAGGCTTGTTACAATCAATACTATATATTTTAATAGCAAAACAGTGTGTCAGATGGAAAAAGTTTGTGAAACATATTGTTGTTTCACAAACAAATGTTGATGAATGAATGGATGTCAAATATTTCTCATATTTATAGAATTACAATAATTATACTAAAACAGTAACTGTAACTACACGATTTCTGTACATCACTACTTACTTTTTATCTCAGAAAATCAAAGAGTTCATACGGGATTTTAAAAATCTAAATATCCAGAGCATAAACTTGAGGACATCAGCTAGTTAAATGTATTTTGAAAATTTTAATCGGAAGAATAAAAATATTATGTTAATATAGTTTTTTTTTTAATTGTCTGTCTATCCGTTTGTCTAAACTCCCCAGTTTTACACACACTTTGGCTATAGAAGGAGCATGAGCTGAGCCGAGTCGAAGAAGCCGTGCTGGCTAGCTCCATTAAAATTGGCTGCTTTGGCCGAATTTGGATCATAAATTATTATCTCCTTCAATTTAATCGCTCTAAATCTTTAATAATATAAGAAAACTTTCTTATTCCATTCCCTTGGGACTTGAAGAATGACTTAAAAGAATCCTTTGTCATCCACAAAATTTACTTAAGATTAAGCTTTAAATCAGGTCACGCCTTAAGGCGTACACGTTTATTTTCTCAGAAGATAACTAAAGTCACCAAGATGTTGGTTAGGCAGACTCAATTTGTTAAAAATAAATTGCATGCAATAAATCGATCAACAACAAACATCAAACCAAAACCTACCTACGTCAAATCAAAATTAAAACATTAGGTACTTAAACAGATATGTGTGACCAGCTTAACTCACAAAATCATGTTATTAGTGCCTTGAAAACTTATATTATGTACCAAATTCAACAATGATTTGGTTTTGATTGGTGATACTGGTAGAAGTTTAAACGAACTCATCTGTAACTGAGCCATCGAACATTTTCGAGTATTTTTCAGATTTTTTTCCATGGACAGGGAGTCGAGAATGTTGTGTTGTCTA
The DNA here is from genome assembly GCF_905333055.1 of Maniola jurtina. Classification (NCBI taxonomy): domain Eukaryota; kingdom Metazoa; phylum Arthropoda; class Insecta; order Lepidoptera; family Nymphalidae; genus Maniola; species Maniola jurtina. The sequence goes on from NC_060032.1 coordinate 13,898,732, forward strand.
GTCTAGTATTATTTTGTCAACTGCTATGACACTTCCTGAATTGTGATATGTTGGGAACATGTTGGAAACTGGGCTTTTTTAAAAATAAAAAACCAGCCAAGTGTGATTCAGATTCGCGCACCGAGGGTTCCGTACTCAGGTATTTTTCCGACATTTTGCATGATACATCCTATCAACTTGTAAAAATCTATAATATAATATCGAGTTTTCACGTAATTATTGTAATCATACGACGTCGTCCCTCGCGTAGCGTTGCGTAGCATATGCGTAGCCGAAGACCGCTACGATTTTGTACGTAGCACGTACGTATTATTCAATCAACATTAATTTATTTCCCTTGTTATTTATTTTCATATCTCATCACGAGTAGAGAAAAGCTCAGCATAATATGTGTGTATGTGTTTGTGCACATCCCATTAAAACCACTGCATCGATTAAAGTGAAACTTTTGCAGTACGAAAGTTTAGCATGTGATTTTAATCAAACTTAGGCGCAACGCACTCCTACAAAGCGGAAAGAAGCCAAAGAATGCACATTTTCATGATAACAATTTAAATTCAGCTTATTTACTTTGGCATACGGTTGAAATTGGTTCAAAGAAAATACCGCGAAATAAACACAAATGGCTCGCTGCTTTGATCCGCCGATGTAAAAGTAAATAAAGATGAGTTTTAGATGTTATCAAAAAAGACTCTCCACCTCCGCTCCATTCCACTTTGTAAGTGTGCTTTGCGCCTTAGATAATATATTGTTGCAATTTTGGTCAATATTCCTATTTTAGAACCAAAATTTTTCGCAGGCGAAAATCGAAGGCAAAACCAAGTTATCTACAGCTTTACACTGCCGATACTTGCCTTGAAAATCATTGCATTTTAATCTTTGAATGCTTCAAAGCAGGGTTTGAACCCGGGCACGCACCTCTAGCATTTTGGGGCTATGTGCATTTTAAGCATTTAAATATCACTTGCTTTAACGGTGAACCAAAACATCGCGATTCGTGACGAAATTTGCTTGCCTGAGAGTCCTCCATAAAGTTCTCAAAGCTATGTAAAGTCTGCCGACCCGCACTTGGCCAGCGTAGTGGACTAAGGCCAAACTTTTCTCATTCTGAGAGGAGACCTGTGTTCAGTTATAGTGAGCCGGCAATGGGTTGATGATGATCATGATCTGGTGGAATAGCAGTGAAACAAAAACGAGTCAATAAAAAAATATAATCCTCAGTCACAATTAACGGTATATTCAGTCAGAGTCAGAGAAGATAATACGTGAAATAGGTCACCAAAAGATAAGTGACCTATTAATAGTAGGTACAGAAATATGCAGCAGCCCTCACTCATTGTAGTCCGAGATCACGGAGGTGTCATAATAATATGTTAGAGGCAGTAGTACCCCGCAAAACGGCTTATCTGATTGGTGAACAAGTAAATTGGCAACATTGCCATTGGTCCTGCATTGCCAGATACAGAGTCGTGGCAACTCCCTGCCAGACACCCACCACGACTCTACGTATCTGGCAATGCATGACGTGATTTCCAATACTATCCCGAAGAAAATATAAAAAAATAGACTTTGTACTTTGACGTAAAAAGAATTACATCTTTTTAGCTGTCATCTTCCAAAGCCACGATGATCCAAATTTCAAAGTCAATGATTGTTCTTTTCTGTGTTGCAGAGAAACTTTCAGCTTTTATAACGGCTAAATTTCGCTGGCTCTCTCACTATTAGAAATACAACGAAATAATTGTATCAGTTAATGCATGTAAGGAAATAATAAAGGATATTTTATTTTATATCTTCACCAGTTCGTCATATTCGTCCGTGAGTCAAAGCGATTTTCGTAAATCATAAGAGCTGTAATATTGAAATTTGGCCAAGTAATAGAAACCTGTTACAGAAAGGCATATACATATTTACATTATGGATATTTTGGAAATAAACTACAACTTAAGATAATAATGATCGCTAAAGATTTTAGCAACTAGCATGGCTACGGATTCCTACTTAGCGTGTTTTGACCCACACTTGACCAGTATTATATTGAGGGGCCAAACTTTGCTGAAAATGTAGTAGGTCTACTGCATCTCTATATGCTCTATAGCTCAATGGCCGAGATGCAGCCGACACGAAAATTGCACTTCGTCAGTGCGCGCTGCATGCCCGCTATTAGACTGTATCTTTTATATTCTACTTTTCTTTTATTCGACTCTACGTTTTACCTGAAAATCTGCATTCATGCCGACTTTTTTATACCTATCTATGAAGAGGAAAAATGGCTTGTAATTCTATTGTCATCGTCATCTCAAACCATCGTCGGCCCACTACTGTACACGGTTCTTGTCTCAGATTGAGAATGATTTAGGCCACAATCTACCACGCTGGTCAAGTGCGGAATAGATTCCACATGCCTTTGAAAACATTGTATTTGAAAACATTGTGTTTATTCACGATGTTTTCCTTCACCATTAGAGATTTGGAGGACGATGTCTTAACCTGTACGAGGCTATCATAACTTGTTAATAACATAAATGTATGATTAATTATTATTATTAGTGTAGTCCAAACCATCAGCAAACTGAAATGGTAATGTATAAGTACAGTAATTAATTATAATCTGTACTTTTATACGAATATTAAAAGTTAATACAGATAACATCCAAAGAATTTTAAATAATACAATGAAAAAGGCACACGCTATTATATTTATTGCGCGAAGAATTTTTTTCTTGTTTTATTTTCCGTCGCCTGCCTTCACATAAACCATTGTAAAGTATAGCCAAAACGTTTCGGCGCATTGATACTCTAGTTCTAAGAATAACACTAACATTTGTGGGTGTGTGTGTAAGGTATGTATATGACTTTCAAAGTATCTTAATACCTTTTCTTTCATCTCTTTCTTTCTTTCGTTTGAAGTAGTTTTTTATATTTACCTAGGTTAGATATAATCGAACATGCGTAAATGTTTGTGATGACGAAATAAATTGGGATTTTTAATAACTTGAATAGTTGACCCACTCCATTTTCGCTAGGGTATATCTAAAACCCTTTCTCAATGGAGATTTCAATTTAGATCCAGTGGTTTGAGATAACTTTATCGGTCAATCAGTTAGCTTCTCCTCTTATACATGGGCTTTTTTTTTTTTTTTTTTTTGTTGACGCTGGGGAATGCATTTACGCATCCCCCCCGGAGGGAGGGTATGTGGGACTCACTGTTCGGGCCGGTGCGCCCCGGTAACATGGCTAATCATTTCTCTTCGGAGATATTGTTGGCTATGGCTAATGACCTGGCAGGGGGGGAGGTTTCTCCGCGTGTCCCTCTGACTAGCAGAGGGCACAGTGGATGAAGCGGAGGATGGGACGCGGGCGACGTGCGCGTCCCTAGGTCGGGGGACGCACTTCGTTGGTGCGTCCCGGAGGTGCGTCGATGGGGACCGAGCAGGTCCCCGGTGGAGGGTCTGCCTTGGCAGACGTCGCTGGCTGGGTCGCGGTTGTTTGCTTCGGCCGTTCCCGTGACCCAGTCGCCAGGCGACGCGCAGTAGCGCCGCTGGGGTTTAGTGGGTATTCCGGTCGCCTTTTGCTAGACTGCAATCACACTTACTAACAAGTGATAATGTATGTCCAGAAGATGCCTGACTGTTTTGAAAGTACTATTATTTATCAAGGAACTTGTTATCTCTTCCTTCCTAACTCCGGGTTAGTAATAGGAATTTCTTTGTTTTCCTATATCAATGTTTCGAACGCAAAACTTTTTTCTTATTCAACTACTTTGTCCAGATAACTTTAAAATCGGCACGGAAGCGGAGTTTTTCGTCGTTACGTGCCCGCGTTTTCGTTACGGGTACGTTTGTAGTGTTACCTACACTTTGCCAATTTTTGGCTGCAGTTCGAATGTAACGTTTGATTAGTTTTGTGTTCGTGTTGAAAAACTGTACTCTGTAGGAAATCCTGCGGTTTATATTTTTTAACCGAATTCAAATAAACGTTGAGGTTCTGAATTTTTGCTATACATTTTTGAATATTTTACTGTGCTCGTTAGAAACAATTCAGAGCAATACTTTTCACAAATGTTAATATTAGTATGTCCATAATATTTTTGTGTTGCGTTGTAAAATATGTTTGAAGTATACAAGTCCGCACATGGCCAACGAGGTGGAATATGGCCTAAATCATTTTCATACTGAGAGATAAATAATTTTTACTATAATCCATACTTCCATAATAATATTTATACACAAATAATTATTTTATGTATAGGTGCTATTTGTCTTTTATTAAATTAAATAAAAATATAGGTGCGAGAGTGTTTCACGCGTTTAACATATTTTGATGAAATTCGGTTCAGAGATAGCTTGCATACTGCAGACTGAAATATGCCACTTTTTATCGCGGAGAATTGAATAGTCCTGAAATCTGAATTGAAAGATATTTAAAAGCCTTAATCCAAGCGGATGAGGTCGCGAGCATTTTTTTTTAATTATATAGCGCTTTGGCTGCAATCAGACCTGCTAGCAAGTGATGATGCAGCCTAAGATGGAGCGCGCTTGCCTAGAAGTTGCCTATTCACTCTTGACTTGAAGGTACCCATATTATAGGAAACTACTTATTTATTTCCATTGTAACAGAATATGCTATGGAAGAGCGGGGCCGCCCGCCACAAGTACTAGTTTAATACTAGTCACTTACTGGGACGGTCCCAATTTCTATGTTATATGTAAACTTGTTTTATACCGAAATAAATATTTTTGTATTTTTTTGTATTTGTATAGGTGGAAGGGAAAACTGATGCCGGAAGGGCGTTCCATATCCTTGCTGTTCGAATTAGGAAAGAGGAAGCAAATCAAAAAAAAGCATCATCTAGATGATTCAGTATATTTTTTTCAAAATTACTTTAAGAAAATGTAAAGTTTTTATAACAATAATTATAGAATCACAATTATCACAACACGATATAGTACATAGTTTGAATGATATTGCAGTCTAAAGGAAATTGCAAACCTGCAACTTAAATAATTACTATTTAAATCATGTCCGCAGGAAGATAGCGTAGATATAGATACCAAAAATACTCGTAGCTGCATTTCAACTCTGAATTTCTAAACTGATTATTTGCAAAATAAATGAGATCTCCTGCTTTCTGAAATGATAACTAAACATAACTTTATGTTTAATTCTCTTGCATGTCTACCGCGACTTATTAACTATATCAGCTGTTACTCTAGTTCTTTTCTTCCTTTAAGAGGGCTCTCTCCGTCACTCGCTTCATACAAACATAGTTCCAATTTCATTTGAATATTAAGCAACCAACATCTATGAAATTTTGCAGACATATTTTAGAAACTAATAAATATGTCTGTGGTTTTTCAGATTTCTGTTAAAATATTCGATTTCAAAGTTACGCGGTCTTAAACATTTACATACAAATCTTTGAGCCCCTGTAATTTTAAAACTACATATTTTTAGAAAAATCTAAAACACCACAGACACAGATATTAGTTTCTAGAATATGTCTGCAAAATTTCATGGACTTTGGTTGCTTAATATTCAAATGAAATTGGAACTACGATTGTATGAAACGAGTGACGGAGAGAGCCCTGTTAAGACCAAACAATGCCCGCAACTTCGTCGACGTAAGTTTTGGATTCTTAAAATCCCTTGGGAACTGTTTCATTTTCCGGAATAAAAAGTAGCTGGTGTCTTTTTCCGCATTTCAAGCTGCCTCTATACGCAAAGATGATGCCCGCGACTTCTTCGGTAAGCAATTAGGTTTAGAAAAATCCCGTGAGGATTCTTCGATTTTTCGGGATAAAATGTAGCCTGTGGCCTTTCCCGGCCAGCAAGCTATGTCTGTGCTAAATGTCAATATCGATTAAAATGCCGTAAAAAACAAGCAGACAGACACAGCTTCGCATTTCTAACATAGTATGGATATCAGCTCATATAGGTACATAGATACTTACCGCCTACCGTATCATCTTTGCAGTAGTAGACAACTTCAAAACCTTTGTAAAAACAGCTAGATATTCGTCTTTCTTAAGCTTCTACGGCGTTAGCATACAAAATCGCACTCAAATTATAAGACGCAAGACAGATCTAGGGTAGCCAAGTCAACTGAATTTATGGTCAGTGCTAGAACAATGCACTGCAGGTTGGTTAGCTTAACATCCAGAACTACTGCTATGAAATGAGATTAATGGATGACTCGCATACATATGTGGCGAGCATATTGGACGATAATTATGTATCTAGGCGTCTAAGTAATAGAACTGGCTTATGCCTTCGTTCGCGTGAGTTTAAGTTTTTAAAAATCTTGTGGGAACTCTTTGATTTTTCGGATTAAAAGTAGCTTATAGCACTCTCTAGGTCTTTAACTATGTGTAAAAATCAAATCCACGTCGATTTGTTTCGTTTCAATTGAACGACAATCCAATAATAGTTTTTTTTATTCATTATAGGCAAGCGCTTGACCACAATCACACCTGATGGAAAGTGATGATGTGGCCTAAGATGAGATACGTTTACCCGGATTGTTAAACGACAGTTTGTATCTTTTCCTATCAGATATGAGCGTGGTCAAGCGTGCTCCTGTAGAGAATTTAAAAAAAAAGTGAGAACATAGAGCAAATCAAAACCTGTAGGTATAATATATAATTATTACTTCAAAATCATTCATTTAATTCAAAGTTTGCAGAATAATAATGAAAGTGAGAACCTGTATAGGACGTCGTTATACGTGTAATCCGTATTTGCGAGAATTATTCCCGTTTTCCGCGAGTACCTCTGTGGTTTCCAGCAAATAGATATAGATTAACGTGAACTTGACTATGTCTTCAGTACTCGCTTGTCACTCAGCTCTTAACACGAAGTATGAAATTACGTGCCTCTTACCGAAATGATGACTAAGAAATGATTGATGATGCGTTCGAAGAATCGTGCGTACTGTGAAAGAGTAGACAGGCAATACTGCATGCCTAGTATGGTAATTCCTTATTGGATTTTCAAAAATGATATTATATCAGTCTTTATCCCGAACCTCTGCATATGGTAGAATTATTAAAAACTAGATGGTGCCCGCGACCTCGTCCGCGTGGACTTAAGTTTTTAAAAATCTCGTGGGAATTCTTTGATTTTCCGAGATAAAAAATAGCCTATGTCCGTCCCTGGGAGTAAGCAAAATCGGTTAAATTGCCAGGTCGTAAAAAGGTAGCAGACAGACAGACATACTTTAGCATTTATAATATTAGTATGAATGAATGAAAATTTCAAATCATGAAAAAAGTTATATATGTTTTTTTACATAGTACATAATTAATATATACACTTACTACGCCATTTTACCAGAGCGTACCTGTATAGTTCAGTAGTGTGAGCTGTGCGTTGATAGATCAGTCAGTCATTCAGTCAACTTTCCATTAATTTATATAGATAAATTAAAAAAGCAAGACTTGCCTTTCCATTTCTTATCTCGAACGTTAGTATAACAACTGTAAATTAAAAATTTATAACACCCCCAACAAGTGAAGGTTACAGTAACTAGAAAAGAGCTGATAACTTTCAAACGGCTGAACCGATTTTCTTGAATTATAGCTAAGAACACTCTTGATCAAGCTACGTTTCAAACAAAAAAAAACGAAATGGAGATCGGTTCATTAGTTTAGGAGCTACGATGCCACAGATACACACGTCAAACTTATAACACCCCTCTTTTTGGGTCGGGGGTTAAAAATGGACTTACCCTCATCGATAATAATGTAAAGATATGTTTTCAATAACAAAAGTTCAAGAGTAGGTATACAGAATACATAGCTGCAGCGAGCGACCTAGTGACCGAGGTCGACGCCCGATGCAACGCGACCCGCGCCGCGCAGTTGACCCGCGAACCTAGATGGCTGACTGCCTGTCTTGCTGCTGCAGACGCGCTCGTAAACAATGTGTTTGCTGATTAAGGCCTTCGCTTCTGTACTTAATTTTTAAAAGACCTAGAAATATGATTAGAGGTAGCGTGAACTAGAGTGAGGGAATATAGAGGGAACTCTCGGCTTGATCAACGATAGATAGATAGATAGATAGAAACTCTTTATTGCACACAAAAACACATATAAGGATAACAACACAGTAAGAAGAAAACAGAAAAAAAACAATTGTGTGCAAAGGCGGCCTTATACTACTTAACGATATTAAGTCTGATGGCTATGGTGACGTAAAACCATAAAAAAATACGGCTACTTTAGGGCTACCTGCGTCAAATGTACCTAACTTTTGACGCCTGCCAGTGACGTCTCGATGTTTTGTTAGAAGTTCCCTAACTGTCGTGACCTGAGTCAGAGTTGAGACACAAAGCTGCCGTCTAATTCTAAAAGCTGCCAACCTAAAAATTAATTTTGAGCTATCGCCAAAAACATGGGAAGTCGTAAAAAATGGTCAAGTGCGAGTCGAACTCGCACACGAACAGTTCCGTACCATCGTACAAGAAACATAACAATTTTAGGCTTCCTTATCTCAAAAGTAAAAAATCACTTTTGATTGTTGTCTGTCTGTCTGTTGTGTCTGTCAAGAAAACCTACAGCGTACTTCCCGTTGACCTGGAATCATATTTGCTTGGTAGGTAGGTAGGTTTTATAGCACAAGTAAAGGAAAAAATCCGATAACCGTGAATCCATGAACCGTGAATCACAACAATAAATTATACATCGATGATTAAAATGTGTTCACGACGAAATTAATTTACTAAATCACTAATAGATGGCGCAGTCCTTCATTAAATTGCAGTGTTCTGCATAAAGGTGGTAAGTATATCTTGTACGGTGGTACAGAACCCTTCTTCTGCGAGTTTGACTCGCACTTGACCGGTTTTTGTGATTTACAAATTCAAACAAAAAAGCTGTTGTCGTAGCAAAATACCATCAAAAATCTCTAAAAAGGAACTAATTTTACACATACAAAATACATACTCTTTGGATTTGAGATGACCAGTTTTACATGATATTAAAAGTAAAAACATTAAAATAGAAATGAAAATTGTTGACTAATGACATTTGTAAATTTTCTGCAAAAAAAGAACAATCCGTTTCTGGTTTTCATGCATTTTCCAATATTTTTTCCATGACTTATAATATTCATTTGATTCAAAATGGTTAAAACCAGCGTTAGAACGCAAAATACTTCAGTACCAAACACGAGAGAAATTGTTTTAGCCGCGATCAGAAAATTAACACTGAACACAGGTTGGACTACAAGAAAAATCAACGAACTAATAAGACTTGAATATAACGCACGTGACCGCAATCTTAGTCGAAAAGTAGGAAGGTAAACAATGCCCAGTAATTTTTATGTAGAGCACTTTTTACAAAGACATAATTTACAGTAGTAAAAAGTACCTAAGTATAAAGAGGCTGATAAACCTGAGCATTTGACGTTTGGAATTTTTTCCGAACAAAGAAGCAAGGAAGGATCACCTTAACTAAATTGTTTTTGAGCGGCTAATTATTCCTTGTTAGTCAAACTATTTTAAAACGCCGAATGCTCAATGTTTTATTACAAGTGAATGCTCAGGTTTAACAGCACCTTAATATTATAATTGAGTATTTTTACCGAATTTAAAATTCGATGTAAAGTGTACTTAAAAGGGAATGAGGGGTAATATGGATAATATTATGGTAATGAGGAGGATATACGAAAAATACTATTAATATTTATAATAAATAAATATTTTGCTAGAACCATATCTGGTATGATTAATTATGTGAGCGTGTGATGTAAAGTTCGTACTAGATGAACCGATTAAAAATTCGTGACAGTCAAGTAAAATACACAACAATCCTGCGCCTATAATTCAATCAGAATTACTAAGGAAACTAACGCTGTAGGTGCTCCAGTTCCCTACAAAGGATCCTAGGGTAATCCTGTAATCTATTATCGGGTGCTGGAGCACCCGATCCCCAATATTCCGCACTGTATGAAAATTGGTTACCGAAAATAGTGTAGGGATCTAGGGTTAACGTTCTCAACTCAACAACTCGTTAAGATTACTTAACTTGAGATTCAAAATATTTGTACCCAAGACTGTGTATGACTTCAAACAGTACGCGCGTCACAGCTCACCACAACGTGCCCTAGCACAAAATGAAGATTAACACAATTTCTAAATATTTTAATACATCAAAAATTATTGAATCAGCAGGATTTGAGCCTCGCGTCTCTCTAGGTATGGCGCCGTTGATCGCTAGGCTCCTCTACCCATCAGTGCCGAAATTTAAGATATTATAGTCTAAGGTCTGAGCGATGGTATCAGCTGCATGATAAAAGAGTCATAGCCTAGCTGTCCAAGGCACTCCTGGCGTGATACCCCAGAAAAACGCAAAGTTTGCGAATCCTGCTGATTCCCTCATTTTTGATACGTATTAACAAGTGTAAATTAAAAATTTATAACATCCACGACAAGTGCAGGTAACTAGAAAAGAGCTGATAACTATCAAACGGATGAACCGATTTTCTTGGATTAGGTATAGCTAAGAACACTCTCGATCAAGCCACCTTTCTAAAAACCAAAAACTAAATTAAAATCGGTTCATTACTTTAGGAGCTACGATGCCACAGACAGACACCCAGATACACATATCACACCACTCTTTTTGGGTCGGCGGTTAAAAATATTTAGATTATTATAGTGTACCTAGTATAGTAGTGTGTAACAACAATAAAATTATATATAGACACAATTTCTTCTTTTTCCAGAGCATTAAAAACAGGAGTAAAGCGAGGATTATTTCATGTAGTTAACGGCAGGTACCGGTTAAAAGATGGTCTGTGTCATATTTTGGCATCTCCCATTGGTGCTCGCGAAAGGCAGTCGCATAACAGGACACATGCCTTAAGGAAAATTACCAAGAAAAAAGATCGCTGGCTGAAAAAGGCACAAAAATGTATAACTATTCGTAGTGATTGATTTTATTGTTCAGATTGTCTTTTTTACTATTTTTTTTACATTTTATTTTTTGTCAATGATTTTTTAATAGACACTTATTAAAATAGATCTACTGTGTTTTCGTTTTAGATATTTTAGTACCTATCTAATGTTAAAATTTTATAAAATACTAGCTGACCCAGGCTTTGAATTATCGAGAAATCCTTTTTGAAAAATTTTAAGATAAAACTGTACCTACATCATCATCAGTCAGTCAGTTTTCCTTTTTATTGTATACAAAAGAAGGAAAGAAAAACTTTAATTATAAATCTACCTTGCTTTACCTAGCTTGTATCACTTGCCAAAAGCAAGGTTTCACGTTTGTCATTTGTCATTATGTCACGAAAAAAAAGGTTTTGTTAGCGATTACAAGCTTGGAGCACAGCTTGGAGTTAGTTTAAGCTAACAAAATAATTACACATATTCTAGGTACAGAACCCTCGATGCGCAAGCCCGACTCGCACTTGCTCGGTTTTTTTATAACAATAATATTGCATTGTTCAGCTCATGGCTAGGTTGTCACAGTGATAAGGCTTCAATGATTGCATTAGTCATAAACAGTCTTATCAACAGGCTTCAGAGGGGGAAAAATACTTATAAAGACTCGGTTTCTAACGTCTAGATCTTTAGTTAAAGAAAACTTTACTATCTACGTATTATTTCAAATCAGCCTGCCAAAGGGCTCTGTATTTAGCATTATTTCAAAAAATAACTGGGAAAAATAGTTTTAAGATTATTCGAGGTAACGAAGGTCTATGTCAACTGTTGAGATCACAAAAGTCGATGTTGATTGTCGAAGTAACGAAGGTCGATATCGACTGTCGAAGTAACAAAGGTCGATGTCGACTGTCGAGTTAATGGAGGTCTATGTCGACTGTCTAGGAAGACACAAAGTTGGAAGTCGACTGTCCAGGTAATGAAGATCGATGTCGGCTGACGAGGTAACGAAGGTTGATGCCGAGGTCACAAAGGTCAATGTTGACTGTCGAGGTAAAGAAGGTCGATATCAATTGTTAAGGTACGTAGGTGGATGACGACTGTCGAGGTAACGAAGGTCGATATTGTCTGCCCAGGTAACGAAGTTCTATGTCGACTGCATGGGTATGGTCAGGATAAAGTAGCTCGATGTCGACTGTCGACATTACGAAGGTCTGTGTTGACTGTCGAGGTGAAGAACGATTTTCAGCGTGGAGCATGCACAGACAGACAAAAATCTAAAAAAAATTGTTTTAGCTATAGACTCCATACTAACACTAATCAAATAAAAAGCAATTTTGATTAGAATGGAAAGTATGGATAGTAGGTATATTATAGAGAGACTCCAAAAATAAGATTTATACGACCCAATTCCCCGCAGCCTAAAAATCAAAGAGTAATGAAAAGGGAACAATGGGCACGTTTGTAGGCCATCAGTTGTTTGCTTTGTGCACTCTATGATCCGCTACTGGTTGAGGGCGGGGTGCAAATGCGCTCTGGACTTAAGTAACGACAAGGTGTGCCGTTTTAAACAGTGCATTATACTATTATGGTTTACTACACTGAAAAATAACCAGTCAAGTTGGAATCAGACTCGCTCAGGAAGGGTTCAGTACAAGATATACTTAACATTTTTATGTAGAACACTGCAAGTAAATGGCAGTCAAGTGCGAGTCAGACTCGATCACGAAGGGTTCCGTACCATCAAACAAATATACTTAACATTTTTATGTAGAACACTGCAAGTAAATGGCAGTCAAGTGCGAGTCAGACTCGATCACGAAGGGTTCCGTACCATCAAACAAATATACTTAACATTTTTATGTAGAACACTGCAAGTAAATGGCAGTCAAGTGCGAGTCAGACTCGATCACGAAGGGTTCCGTACCATCAAACAAATATACTTAACATTTTTATGTAGAACACTGCAAGTAAATGGCAGTCAAGTGCGAGTCAGACTCGATCACGAAGGGTTCCGTACCATCAAACAAATATACTTAACATTTTTATGTAGAACACTGCAAGTAAATGGCAGTCAAGTGCGAGTCAGACTCGATCACGAAGGTTTCCGTACCATCAAACAAATATACTTAACATTTTTATGTAGAACACTGCAAGTAAATGGCAGTCAAGTGCGAGTCAGACTCGATCACGAAGGGTTCCGTACCATCAAACAAATATACTTAACATTTTTATGTAGAACACTGCAAGTAAATGGCAGTCAAGTGCGAGTCAGACTCGATCACGAAGGTTTCCGTACCATCAAAAAGATATACTTAACATTTTTATGTAGAACACTGCAAGTAAATGGCAGTCAAGTGCGAGTCAGACTCGATCACGAAGGGTTCCGTACCATCAAACAAATATACTTAACATTTTTATGTAGAACACTGCAAGTAAATGGCAGTCAAGTGCGAGTCAGACTCGATCACGAAGGTTTCCGTACCATCAAAAAGATATACTTAACATTTTTATGTAGAACACTGCAAGTAAATGGCAGTCAAGTGCGAGTCAGACTCGATCACGAAGGTTTCCGTACCATCAAAAAGATATACTTAACATTTTTATGTAGAACACTGCAAGTAAATGGCAGTCAAGTGCGAGTCAGACTCGATCACGAAGGGTTCCGTACCATCAAACAAATATACTTAACATTTTTATGTAGAACACTGCAAGTAAATGGCAGTCAAGTGCGAGTCAGACTCGATCACGAAGGTTTCCGTACCATCAAAAAGATATACTTAACATTTTTATGTAGAACACTGCAAGTAAATGGCAGTCAAGTGCGAGTCAGACTCGATCACGAAGGGTTCCGTACCATCAAACAAATATACTTAACATTTTTATGTAGAACACTGCAAGTAAATGGCAGTCAAGTGCGAGTCAGACTCGATCACGAAGGTTTCCGTACCATCAAAAAGATATACTTAACATTTTTATGTAGAACACTGCAAGAAAATGGCAGTCAAGTGCGAGTCAGACTCGATCACGAAGGGTTCCGTACCATCAAACAAATATACTTAACATTTTTATGTAGAACACTGCAAGTAAATGGCAGTCAAGTGCGAGTCAGACTCGATCACGAAGGTTTCCGTACCATCAAAAAGATATACTTAACATTTTTATGTAGAACACTGCAAGTAAATGGCAGTCAAGTGCGAGTCAGACTCGATCACGAAGGGTTCCGTACCATCAAACAAATATACTTAACATTTTTATGTAGAACACTGCAAGTAAATGGCAGTCAAGTGCGAGTCAGACTCGATCACGAAGGTTTCCGTACCATCAAAAAGATATACTTAACATTTTTATGTAGAACACTGCAAGTAAATGGCAGTCAAGTGCGAGTCAGACTCGATCACGAAGGGTTCCGTACCATCAAACAAATATACTTAACATTTTTATGTAGAACACTGCAAGTAAATGGCAGTCAAGTGCGAGTCAGACTCGATCACGAAGGTTTCCGTACCATCAAAAAGATATACTTAACATTTTTATGTAGAACACTGCAAGAAAATGGCAGTCAAGTGCGAGTCAGACTCGATCACGAAGGGTTCCGTACCATCGAAAAATTATATACTTAACATTTTTATGTATAACACTGCAAGTAAATGGTGGACTGCGCCATTTAGTACATTAATTATTTCGTGATTACATTTTTGCTGTTTTTGGATTTTTTACTTGTGCTATAAGATCTACCTACCTGCCTATTTCTAGGTCAACAAAAGGATCTTATTATTTTAATTTGTTTGCGAGTGTCATAAGTTAAGCAACAAAATAATTACTTCCGCGTATCCTTTCAAAGTATAAAACTCCTCGATGCGATGAGTTTGACTGTCTAACTCAGTTTTTTTCATCAGTTTTTTTAGGGAACTATTATCTAACTTCGAAAAACCAATAAAACGCTAGTAGATCTAGCAATTGGCTTGCTTAATAAATAAACATCAAAGAGTATAATTAAACGGAAAAAAATTGCACGTTAGTAGGGCATCAGCTATTTGCTTTGTGCAGTCTATGTCACTGTTGACTGTTGGCTGAGCGTAGAGTACAAATGCTTTGAACTTAAGTAACAACTGGGACTCTTTTGAAACTGGGGAACACTCACCGTGTTTTGAGCTATAAAAACGGCGCTATTTACATGCGAGTCTTAAAAGTTTCAATAAATAAGTAGGCCTTCTATCAAAAGTATCTTTGGAGATAAAAACACTCATGGAACTTTAAGAGGGGTCTCTCCGTCACTTGCTCCATACAAACGTAGTTCGTCTCTTATTGTAATACTAACCAATCATACTCAATGGAATTTTGTAGAAACGTTCTGGGAACTAATATCTATGCTTGTGGTTTTCCAGATTTCCGTTAAAATATTCGGTTTCAAAGTTACGCGGTCTTAAAAATTCACATACCTACATCCCTGTTAATGAAAAGTTTCTAGAAACCTATACAATGATTGATCTATTTACTTGTTTAGTAAACGTTAAAGTAATGGAAACAATGCGCATGTTAGTAGTAGGGCTTTAACTGCTTACTTTGTGCGCTCTATGAATCATTGTAGGCTGAGCGTAGAGCGCCAATGCTTTGAACCAAAGTAACGACTGGGACTTTTGAAACTGAGGAACACTTGCCGTGTTTTAAGCAATGAAGGTGGAACTATTTACAAAGTTTCACTAAATAAGTTAGTTAGCTTTCTGTCAAAATTCTATTTAGAGAATAAAACATTTATGAAACTTTTGTGACAATTTTCTTTATTATTTGATGTATTGACATGCTTAGTTTACATCGAAGAGTAGGTAATTAAGTAAATGGAAATAATATGTATGTTAGTGGGGCTTTAGCTGCTTACTTTGTGCACTCTATGAGTCACTGTTGGCTAAGTGTAGAGCTTAAGGTGGAAGCGACGGGCCTGCCCGCGAAATTCAAATTTAATTTGGTATTTCGCAATTTGTAAACTAATACGACAACGTAGGCTTATGGAATTTTAATTGCGACAATGGCAGTATCATCTTCACAGGTTTATATAAAAACTTTTACTTGAAAGGGTCGAGTTTAAGAAATTAATTCTAGTATCGACTAATTTGTGAGAATAGTCGACACTAGAATTAATTTCTTAAACGTAGGCTACGTTGTCGTATTAGTTTACAAATTGCGAAATACCAAATTAAATTTGAATTTCGCGGGCAGGTCCGTCTCATGCCCCTTAAATGCTTTGAACATAAGTAACGACTGGGACTCTTTTGAAACCGGGGAACACTTACCGTGTTTAAGCAATGAAAGTGGAACTATTTACAACCGAGTCTTACACAGTTTCACTAAATGAGTAAGTTAGCTTTCTGTCAGAAGTCTCTTTAGAGGATAAAAAAACCCGACCAAGTGCGAGTCAGACTCGCGTATCGAGGGTTCCGCACACAGGTATTTTTCCGATATTTTGCACGATAAATCAAAAACTATTATGCTCGAAAATAAATAAAAATCAGTTTTAGAATGTAACAAGTAAAGCCTTTTCACATGATACCCCACTTGTTATAGTTATCTTACTTTGAAAATTAAAACATATTTTAGTTTTTTTTTTCTGTGATGTAACCACAAATTTACGGTTTTCAGAGTTATTCATTTACTTGCCACCTGCCAAATTTCATGATTCTAGGTCAATGGGAAGTACTCTATAGATTTTCTTGACAGACACGACGGACGGACGGACGGATAGACGGACGGACAGACAGACAGAGAGACAGACAACAAAGTAATCCTATAAGGGTTTCGTTTTCCTTATAAGGTACGGAACCCTAAAAAATATGAAACTTGTAAGAGAAATTTCTAGAAACTCATTGAAACGTATAAAATATTTGATCTATTTACTTGTTATTAAGTAAACATCAAAGAGTAATTAATGCACACAATGCGCACTGTTAGCGACTAGGTTTAATATTGTGTGAATTCTGTGCACGACGTACCTATAAGTTAGGCAAAGGGCCATGTTTCGCTGTTTGCCCACAAAAAAGGAACGTTTCAAGAACCCTTTAAATTATGACTCTTCGCGTCGCCTACCTGCTTGACTAAAGTGTTTAAACTCGTAGAATTTGGGACTCAAGTAGTGTAGGTTAAAAGGCCCTTATGTTTTAGATTTATTAGGAGCCTAGTGAGAACAGAAATTAGAATAGAGGCCAATTGTATTGTAGAGGCCAATTAAGGTTAAATTTATGTTAACTTGTCATTTTTGTGTTTAAATCAACATATTTTATTGCTAAGAAATAAGTGTGTTAAACTTAGCTTGAAATAAAGAGGGTCTCGAAGGGTTCACTCATTGGTGTGGGAATATTTTACTGGCTTCATGATATAAATACCACTCCTTGAGCCGAGACCAATCAGTCAGCCCAAGTCAGCCCAGAGACTAGCATACGAAATAAGTACTTTATTTCAAGAAACCTCTCTTCGTCTATACCAATAAATTACATCTACCTGTCGCGGTAGAAGTGCACGACCGGGGTGCACGGGACGGGACGTTAGAACCAGCCTACGAGCCAACTGAGGGACAGGGTGCAAAATAGTTACCTGACCACCCACTCACGCCCCGTCAACTATAGTGGGACAAGTTCCCAGGCGTTGTTACGCATTTACAAGCGACGCGCCGCAACAAATGGTCCTTCGAACCGGATCCCGGAAGACAGATTCCTAGAACTGGAAGTTGAAGATTTTTGAAGGTGAAGCTACGAACAGGAACAAGAGATATGACTCTCACCAGGTTCCAGAAGGCAGAGCGTGTGCCCCTACGCGCAAATACATCGCAACGAACAGAACAGGTGAATGTGCGCAGATCAGAAGGGACCACATCTATCGAAGCTATAGCCACGAACTTAAGATCTTCAAATATGGAATCTTCGGGATACACCGCGACAAAAGATACGAAGATGTTCGAAAATGGGGCTAGACTCAAAGAACAGAAGACCACTGACGAGATGATGGCTGAGTGGAAGAACCAGAACAGAACCTTGAAGACGATTGAATCAGGGGGTTTTATCCGCACGTCAGTTCGGTCTAAGAGATCTTCTGCCAGATTACGCGAGTTAGAAGCAAGAGAAGAACTGGCGCTTTTAGAATTGCAGCGCGCTGAAGCAGCAGCTAATCTGGCCAGAATCAGATTCGAGAAACAACGAATCGAAGATAAAGTAGTTAGTCTGGATAAGGAACAAGAAGATAGAACATCTCACGTTCAGAACTGTATCCAGACCTCTACGTTAGAAGAAATGAAAGACGTCATTCCTGACAAACGAGGGAATCAGTCCCTGCTTCACTCGGAGTTTATAAGCTCAGAACAGTCGAGTGGAGCTGAGAATTCAGAAATGATAGCGAATACAACGATGCCAATCCACGCAGTGGAAACGACCAGAGTTTCAGAAGACGATCTGGATAAGGAACAAGGAGGAAGAACTTCACTTGTTCAGAACTGGATCCAGACGTCATCTTTGAAAGAAACTAAAGATGTAAGTCCTGATAAACAAGGGAATCAGTCCCTGCTTCACTCGGAGATCATAGGCTCAGAACAGTCGAGTGGAGCTGCGAATTCAGCTTTAGAAGACGGTTTGGATGAGGAACAAGAAGACACAGCTTCGCATGTTCAGAACTGGATCCAGGCATCATTTTTGGAAGAAACAAAGGATATCATTCCAAATAAACGAGGGAATCAGTCCCTGCTGCACTCGGAGCTTATAAGCTCAGAACAGTCGAGTGGAGCTGAGAATTTAGGAATGATAGTGAATACAATGTTGCCAGTCCACTCAGTGAGAACAACCAGGGCTTATCTGAAGATAATTCCGGTAGAAGTATTTGGACCAAAAGGATCCCAGAAGATACTAGTACTTTTGGATGAAGGATCAACGGTCTCTCTTCTTGATTCACGAATAGCTAAGAATATTGGGGCAAAGGGAACTGAAGAAAAATTGGTGCTAGAAACAGTTGGAAGAAAATTGATACGCAAGAGGGACTCTGAGAAGCTCAACTTAATAATACGAGAAGTCCACCAAGAAGGAAAGAAAAGCCTCGATCGTGTTCGCACCATCGAAGAACTGAATCTTGCTCCACAGTTCCTGGATAAAGAAAGAATAGAAAAATATCCACACCTGAATGAAATGACAAGTATTCTTTATTATGAGTTTGAGCCACCGCGGTTACTCATAGAACAAGACAACTGGGAACTGATCGTATCTCAAGAAATTAAGAGAGGAAATCCCGGTCGACCAGTCGCTTCACTGACGGAATTCGGAGAATCGTTGGGAGTGCAACCAAGAAGACCTACGACAGACTCAGATGGAAGAGCTCTCACGATATTAGAAAAAACCTGTAAAAAGCGAGAAGATGGAGGCTTTGAAGTTGGATTGCTGTGGAAAAATGAAGATGATGAAATGCCAGAAAAATACAAATCAGCCGAAAAAAGACTGTTCACCATTGAAAAGAAAATGGATAAAGATCTTCACCTCAGAGATGAATATATCAAGCAAATTCAGCATCTGCTTGATGAAGATTACGCAGAAGAGGCACCAAACAAACAAGATTCTAAAAGAAAATGGTACCTTCCTCACTTCTCTGTCATACATCCATTTAAAAAGAAAGTAAGAATCGTCTTTGACGCTGCAGTTAGGTCCCAAGGGAGAAGTTTGAATGACGCTCTTCTATTGGGACCAGATCTTCTGCAAAATCTCTTCGGGGTGCTAACAAGATTTCGTCAAGGCCCAATGGCAGTAGCAGCAGACATTAAAGAAATGGTCCTGCAGATAAAAATAAGACCTCAAGACAAGGATCATTTGAGATTTTTATGTCGAGAAGGTCGTCGAGACGCTCCACCGAAAGAATATAGAATGAACACCGTCATATTCGGCGCAACTTCATCACCAAGCACAGCTATCTTTGTGAAGAATAGAAACGCAGAAGACTTCAAAGAACGTTATCCAGATGCAGCAACAGCTATAGTACGTAACCATTACATGGATGATTATCTTCATAGCTTTCACTCCGAACAAGTACTCGTGAAAGTTGCGAAAGAAGTAGATTACATCCACAGAAAAGCAGGATTCGCACTAAGAGGATGGGCATCGAATCAACCGAATCTTCTTCAGCAAATCACAAAAGAAAATGTAGACAAGACTGAAATAGAGCTTGGAGATAAAGAAGAGAAAACTCTAGGCTTACGGTGGTTCACCGAAGAAGACAGCATCAGGTTTCGTACTAGCCTACGGAACACACCCCAAGAAGTACGGGAAGAAAAAAGAATCCCAATGAAAAGAGAAGTCGCTAGTGCAGTCATGAGCACTTTTGGCCCGTTCGGGCTGGCCACCAGTTTTAATACAATGGAAAAATCTACTGCAAAGTATATGCAGAAGTGGAATTGGCTGGGATGAGCAAATAGAAAAACAAGCTGCACTGCTGGGAAGCCGACTAGTTGAATCACTTATACATGAGTCAGATCTGACAATCAAGAGAAAGACTTATTGGACAGACTCCAGCGTTGTCCTGTCATGGATCAAGTCGGATCCCAGACACTTCGAGACATTTGTGGCACATAGACTTGCAGAAATCGAAGATGTCATTCAACCACATGAATGGCACCGCATGAATCCAGCCGATGATGACACGCGTGATGTACCAGAAAACTTATCAAAGAGTCACATGTGGTTTACTGATCCTGAGTTTTCGAAACAAGAAGAAGAGTACTACGTCGAGCCAGTTCAGAATTCAGATTCAGTCGTGATGCAGCAGATGTAGCATCGCCAGGTTCGAAGATTGGTGCTACGCACAAGGGGGAGGATGTTAGCGACTAGGTTTAATATTGTGTGAATTCTGTGCACGACGTACCTATAAGTTAGGCAAAGGGCCATGTTTCGCTGTTTGCCCACAAAAAAGGAACGTTTCAAGAACCCTTTAAATTATGACTCTTCGCGTCGCCTACCTGCTTGACTAAAGTGTTTAAACTCGTAGAATTTGGGACTCAAGTAGTGTAGGTTAAAAGGCCCTTATGTTTTAGATTTATTAGGAGCCTAGTGAGAACAGAAATTAGAATAGAGGCCAATTGTATTGTAGAGGCCAATTAAGGTTAAATTTATGTTAACTTGTCATTTTTGTGTTTAAATCAACATATTTTATTGCTAAGAAATAAGTGTGTTAAACTTAGCTTGAAATAAAGAGGGTCTCGAAGGGTTCACTCATTGGTGTGGGAATATTTTACTGGCTTCATGATATAAATACCACTCCTTGAGCCGAGACCAATCAGTCAGCCCAAGTCAGCCCAGAGACTAGCATACGAAATAAGTACTTTATTTCAAGAAACCTCTCTTCGTCTATACCAATAAATTACATCTACCTGTCGCGGTAGAAGTGCACGACCGGGGTGCACGGGACGGGACGTTAGAACCAGCCTACGAGCCAACTGAGGGACAGGGTGCAAAATAGTTACCTGACCACTCACTCGCGCCCCGTCAACTATAGTGGGACAAGTTCCCAGGCGTTGTTACGCATTTACAAGCAACGCGCCGCAACACGCACGTTAGTAGGGCATTAGGTGCTTGCTTTTGAGTCACTGTTGGCTGAGCGCAGAGTGCAAATGCTTTGAACTTAAGTAACGACTGGGACTCTTTTGAAACTGAGGAACACTCGCCGTGTTTTAAGCAATGAAAGTGCAACTTTACATACGTCTTAAAAAGTTTCACTAAATAAGTTAGCCTTTTGTCAGAAGTCTCTTTAGAGGATAAAACTTTTGCGAAACTTTTATAACAAGTTTCTCTAATGTTTGATGTATTTTGCTTGCTTAGTAAAAGTCAAAGAGTTATTAGATGGACACAATCCGCATGCTAGTAGGGCATCAGCTGCTTGACTCAACAGTGACTCTATGAGTCACCGTTGGCTGAACGAGACTGCAAATGCTTTGAACTTAAGTAACGACTGGGACTCTTTTGAACCTGGGAAACACTCAAAGTGGAACTATTTACATACAATTCGGCCATCTTTCAGAAGTAACTTTAAAAAGTAAAAAAAAATTTGAAACTGTGTAGGGAATTTCTTGAAACCCATCGTAATATATTTGATCTATTTGCTTCTAGATCAAAAAGATCAAATGTAATTAATTATATGAAAACAATGACTTTTTTAAAGAAAAATTACTAAATACTTGAGTTTTATCATTGCCGAAGGTTTCTGTCATACATAGTTCAGTATTGTATTTTGAACTCACTCTCTATTTTATGTGTCTTTAAAACTCAATACTCACACAAAAAATGATCATGCTTCTGTTTTTTTAATTTATTTACCTAGTAAGTTTATTTCGTTTACATTTATCACAAAATATAGGTAAGTTTAATATCGCTCCACCGAGCTCTACCGGTACGCAAAACTACAAACCATGATTATTATGATTTATTTGCACCAATTAGTACAAGCAAGGCTATGTGTTTACTTAAGCCTCCCCTGCGGCTATACGTTAAATGCGATTTCGTATTATAGCACTGCAAGCTACCTACAACTTTGTCTGCGAGAGCAATTACAGAGTCACTGTTAAAAATCGGTCAAGTGCGAGTTGGACTCACACACGAAGGGTTCCGTACCATCACACAAAGTATACCTAACACTTTGTAGAGACTGTGTAGAACACTGCAAGTTAATAATGAACTGCGCCATCTATAAGTGATTCAGTAAATTAAATTTTTCGTGAACACATTTTTTTTTTGTGTGATATAACCACAAATTCACGATTTTCGGATTTTTTCCTTTATTTGTGCTATAAGACCTACCTACATGCCAAATTTCATGATTCTAGATCAACGGGAAGTATAACCCTATAGATTGTCTTGACAAACACGGCAGACTGACAAACAGACAGACAACAAAGTGATCCCTAAGGGTTCCTTTTTTTTTTGAGGTACGGAACCGTAAAAAACTTCATTAAGCCGTTTATTTAATAAATTTTGCATCATCATCATCATCGACCCATCGCTAGCTCACTGCTGAGAACAGTGATCTCTTCTCTGAATGGTCAAGTGCTGATAAGTTGACGTCTTCATACATCTTTGGGAATATTATGGAGAACTCTCATGCAAGCACACTTTCTCACAATGTTTTTCTTCACCATTAACGTAAGTGATAGGTACCTACTTATTGCTTAAAGCGCGCATAACCCCGAACAGTTAGAGGTGCGTGCCCAGAATCGAACCCCGGACCGCCCCAACTAGGAGGCCGACTTCTTAACCGTTAGGCTATCACCACCTCAAAATTATACAAAACTTTTAGACTTAAGTTAGCCTTGATTGCGATCTCACCTGGTAAATGGTAAATAATGATACATAGCTACGACCGAAGCCACCCACCAAACGAGACCAGAGCCATTTGAGAAATCATTAATTTCTAAATTGCCTCTGCCGAAACTCGAACTTCAAACCTTCATCTCATAATACACAACGTTCACCAATGCATCAGGAAAGTCTTCATTAAGCTAGCTGATTAGATATTTATGAAAATAATAATAGAATAGAAACGAAATCAATTTAATATATATATCAAATTTAGAGTTAGACAATTTCTCTAACATTAAATATTTAAATCAAAATACATTAAACTCTCGCGGGAATATACTGTTCTATTGTACCAACAATTTTTCGAATTGTATCTAAAGTAAAAAAAAATCACCAGGTACAAACGAAGTAAGAAGAAAATACTTAAAATATTCTATATCCATATAAAGCAATTTAGAAACGTTTAACATAAAAATTATTGCGCATAAACGTTCTGTTTTCCACAACAATTAAACTGCTAGATTATATCGTCGGCGGAACTTTTCACCTAATTACTTAGGCTGTATTAATATAGGGAAAGCAGCATAAAAATAGGTCATATATTGGCGAAAGAAAGAGACGAAAAATAGTGCAACAAATTGTGGTATTGCTTCGTCCCTCTCTAGCGCCGGAAATCAATAATAGCAACTGGCCACGTGGAGCCAGGAAGCAAAGCCCGTTCCATTTACACTAGCCGAACGTCGCCAACGGACCACTTTGACAACGTTCTATTATTCGGAAATTGAATTTGAACGTCTTGCTTTCTGCTTCAACTGGCTCGAGGTGAATCAAGATTCGGTTCAGAAATCGAATGGATCATTTGCCGTCCAGCGGCACTTTAAATGTAATAAAGTGATTTTAGTAAAGGTTTTGTAAGAAAATTGTTAACGAATAAATTATAATAAAATCTTTTTTATTTAACTGTAAATTAAAATATTTTTAATTAAAATATTAAAATAGTTACAAAATCAAATATTCAATAATTATCTTTGCATTTACCTACTTGTATATAGGCTTGAAAGAAAAAGAAAATAAAACATTTTTTTTTATAACATTACGGAAAAGAACGATGTTGAAATTCAAATTTATTACAAGTAGCGCCATCTTATTTACATGCAGAGTAAAATTTGAGCTTTCAGGGTTTACTGAAGAGTTCTGAAAGCGGTATTGTTTCCAAGGTTCAAACCGAGTTGGACAACTAAAGTAGCGCCATCACTTTAGGAAAACTTTTGGAGGAAAAGCGTCAATAGATGGCGCTGAAACATATTAGTTCCAATTTTTACAGCAAAAGGATATTATGGCGCTTCGCTTCTGGCTGTGCCTCAGACAAATGGACTGCGTAAAGGAACAATTTTATTTTCAAGTAGAGAAGGTAATGTCACTGTAATGTCACAGAGGGCGCGCATATAAGTTTAAGTTACGAATTTCAAATTTAAACTTCTAACAGAGTAAAATGATAAGAAAGTTTGTTAAAAAAACCTTGTTTACAACATCTCTGCAGTTCGCAGCGAATGCAGCATTAGTAGGTACTTACCTATTCGGTGTTCATTATCAATATACAGACAGGACAAGAACTACATTAAAAACGTCTTTTTTTTGTTACCAGCTAATTTATGCCTCGAGACCTGCTGAGAGTCCTAGCGGGATGCTCCCGGCCGGCCAAGTGCGAGTCAGACTCGCGAACCGAGGGTTTCGTACTCGGGTATTTTTTTCGACATTTTGCACGATAAATCAAAAACTATTATGCTTAAAAATAAAAATAAACTGTTTTAGAATGTAAAAATAGAGTCATTTCATATGATACCCCACTTGGTATAGTTAGCTTACTTTGAAAATTGAAACACATTTTTTTTTCTTATGTAACCACATTAAATTCACAGTTTTCGGATTTATTCCTTTACTTGTGTTATAAGACCTACCTACCAGACAAATTTCATGATTCTAGGTCAACGGGAAGTACCCTATACGTTTTCTTGACAGACACGACGGACGAACGGACAGACAAACAGACAACAAAGTATAGAATTATAAGGGTTCCATTTTTCCTTTTGAGGTACAGAACACTAAAAAAAATTGGTACGGTAGGGATTGTTGTGAGTTGTGAGGTTAGTTAGTGGACAACTCACATAATGTCTCCGAGTTTGAGGCGCGTGTGTATGAGCGCGCACGTCTTGTGGTCGGAGGCGGCGAGCGCGGCGCGGCGACGGCGCGGCGGGCGCGGCGACGCCGGCAGGGACTCGCGGCGCGCGTGCACGCCGGGCGAGCTGCCCCGCCGCCGCACTGACGCGTGCCGCCCTCCCACGCCGCCCAGCATCCTGGAAAACAGCAAACAATTGCTGTAGTTTTAGGTTTAACTAGTAATAAAAATATCCTCAACTCATAAGAACTGACTTTATTTCATAGCTATACCATTGCATGATAAACTTTAACTTTAATTCTAAACTACTAACTTCTAATCATATTAATAAATTCCAATCTTTTCTGCTTCGAATCAATAATAATAATCAACCGCTTTTCTTGCCGCCATTTCTACTCTAGGCAAAGGCAATATCGCTAACACTAGTTTAATTTTAATTTACCAGTACCGATGGATCTGGCATATTATAGGTTATTATAAAATACCCTTAAAAATATTCGAATATAAAACAAACAATCAATTTACAAATAACTTGAAAAGTTCTCAAATTCAAACCCCGACTGCGATTTGCACTGCATCTTTTTCAGCCCGCACACTGAGGTTGAAATCTATAGAGCGCACTTTGACTTTGCTTAAACTTAAGTTTCAGTTAAAACGAGACAGATTTAATCCAGTGGTATAGCGCTGTCTCGTTTTAACAGTGTCTTAAGTTTGAATAAAGTCAAAGTGCGCTCTATAGATCTCAGCCTAAGTGCCCAGATCCGCCATTTTTAACCCACGACCCAAAAAGAGGGGTGTTATATGTTTGACGTGTGTATCTGTGTATCTGTCTATGGCATCGTAGCTCCTAAATGAATGAACCGATTATAATTTAGTTTTTTTTGTTTGAAAGGTGGCTTGATCGAGAGTGTTCTTAGCTATAATCGAAGAAAATCGGTTCAGCCGTTTGAAAATTATGAGCTCTTTTCTAGTTTTCTTATAGAGGTTTGTGTGTCGGGGGTTTTTTAAATTTTGAGTTATGATTTTTTACTTTTGTGATAACTCAAATCATGGTTTATTCAAACATACTCTGTATCTCTCCTCTTTAAAAATCACGTATGTCATCTGCCGAAAAGGGACAGCATTATAATGTTTAAATAAACGGGATTAATTGAATCGAATTTCGTATGAGGAGCCCAAAAGGGACAGCATTATAATGTTTAACTAAACGTTATTAATTAAATTGAATTTCGTATGAGGAATCGGGGGTATTGAATACCTACAACGCGCAAAACGTGCCTTATCTCAAGTTACTACATTTATTGTCCAACAGACCCGTTCATTTATCCTTCAAAGAGCTCCTTAAGTTGGAAAAGGCTTAGGCTGTGGTAGCTGGTCGCGAGTGATAGCTATTGTAGCGAAATACAATAAGTCTTTACTGTCTCTTATTTCTTTAGGATAAATTTTGCCATCCGTCTGTCTGTCTAAAAATATACCTAATCAACATTATTGACCGGCCACTACTGAGCACAGGATTGTCAGAATGAGAAGGGTTATTTTACCTTTACCCTCCCTCGAATTCATGGAAGTATGAATACTGAATTTTCAATCAAGCAATTCAGTTTGCTTTTAATTGATTATTAATTTTAACGATAATCGTAACGTAACTTTAACCATCTATCTTTAACCATTCATGCAACTAGACCTATGTATTTTCTCGTGTTAAACTAAGTTTATTTTAATAAAAGAAAACTCATCAGAAATTTTACTATTAAAAAGATAACTTACACCCGGAGAAAGCTGGGCAGGTCGTTACTCACTAGTATTTTAATAAAGTTTTTTGATCGGCGTCTCTGTAAGTACAGTCAAAGGCAGTAAGTCGTTTAGCACCTTAAGGATCATATTGGCGTGGCACGGTTATACACATGCGTTAGGTGTGTGTGGCGTGTTTATAGAAAAAAGTCATAACTGTAACAGGTTTTGGATGCAATAGTTTCGCGGAATTGCTACTCGACTTTTGAGACCGACTGTACCTACTAGCGGTACAGAAAGAAAAAGAGTAAAAATTGTATGCGATGTTATGGAAGTGTAAAAGCTAATATTTAAGTACTATATTTGGCTTTTAAGATTATTTTCATATACCACACATCATTTAGCATTCTATGGTACCTATGATTGAATACCATAAAATATAAAACTTTATAAAACCAACGGGGCCGACCAACAAATTACTGAAAGGCCGGCAACGCATTAGCGGTTCCTCTGGTATTGCAAATGTTCCTGGGAGGCGATAAATAAAATCACTTAAGAATTAAGATCAGGTGACTCGCCTGCTCGTTTGCTCACATTTTTTTAAATCTTATAAAATACAAAACTCAATTCTTGTAGATAGAACGCGGTGGAATAATAATGATTTGTATTCTAAGAATAGCTGTTATATAATTCAATCATTAAAGGTACTATAATGAACGGAGGTACGATTTTATTTTAATCATATACACCCTTAGGAAAGTAAACATACCACTTTGCAATATGAAAGTAGGTAGGTAATATTATGTTATTAACTGCGTTAAATGGCATTCCAGGATGTCTCCTTTCACGTTTCAAAGTGAGTTGAATTTAGTTAGATACGTACATGAAATATCTCAATTCAAAGCCGGCTCGCATTTCCTGGAATATAGAATTCCTAGTTAGGGCTTGGGTAGACAAAACGCGTGTCGGCAGCGAGGCGTGACAGCTCGTAGCAGCTATGCTCTTTTTTTATTGCGTGATAGGCTTGCGCTTGACGACAAGATCTAGGTAGAAGGGCGCTTGCCTAGAAGATGCCTATGCACTCTTACTTTTAAGGTGCTTAGGTCATCATGATCAACCCACCGAGAACACCTTTGAGAACGTTTTTTAAGAATATCAGCTATGACTAATATTCCCGTTTCCCCTCTAATTAAGCGTGAAGCTTGTGTTAGAAGTAGGTAGGTACGTTATAGAGAACTCTCAGGCTTGCAGGCTTCCTCACGATGTTTTCCGTAGCCGTTTTATTTGCTTAAAACGCACATAGATCCGAAAAGTTACCCGACCCCCGACCCGACCCGGGGAACTCCCGACGACCTTTCGAAAGAAAGCGGATATCTTAACCACTAGGCTACCACGGCTTTTTTCTTGTATTACAACTTTGCAACTTCTAGCACCCTCAGGATAAAAGGGGTGGCTCTTCCAACATTAATGCTAGCTGCTAGCACCGATTTTGGATGTGTAGTTGCCATTACGCGTTGCATCTGTCGAAGCCTTTAGCAAATATATTTGCAACATGGGAATATAAATATAAACGTGGAAAGTTGAAGAGAGTAGTCCCGTGGTCTCTATAATGAACGCGCTTTCAAAGGGAACCGAGTATCTATTCATATAGATATTCAAACGAGTAAATACAGGACTCGCCTGAGATGAAGTCTTTCATAACTATAGCTGCTACACGTGACATCCTTTACGTAAAATATCTCTTTTCCTGTGGGGCTAAGACATTTTTCAAGAAACTTATGTCTCAAGAATCTGCGGATGGAATTTTCTTTATATCACTCAGATCATATTGAGAAAACATTCACCTGCACCCGCTTTAATTTTCCATCCTGTGGCTGTGCCTAGTTATCATCATTTACACCCATTGCCAGTCCACTACTGAACACGAGTCTCTTCTCAGACCGATGATAGATGAGAAGGATTAGGCCATAATCATAATAGCTCTGCATGCCAAATTTTAGCCCGATCAGTCCAGTAGTATGAGCTGAGCGTTAATAAATCAGTCAGTCTGTCAGTCAGCTTTTATATATACTAGCTGATGCCCACGACTTTTATTAATTAAAATTAACGTTAAATTTACATTTAAAGCTGGGGAGTTCAATTTGGCTCAAATTATAATAACACATGTTCCTGGAAAAGCACTTTACTGCTACTAGTTCAAATATTCAACTTTTAGAGTAGGTACTTACGTAACATAGGTATAACTTCACAACATAATAGCTGTAATGTTATACGAGAAAGTTATTCACAACCAATTATAAGTCCCGTATACTTCTGCGAGTTTGTTTGGCATCCGTCGTACAAATTGTGCGACGAACTTTTAGTTTCATTATGAAGTCTTGTCTCCCGTGAAATTTTTATTCAATTATTTAAAGCAAATTATCCATTATATTATATTGTCCACTGGGAGTAAAATTCAGTAAAGTAGATTGATTAAAAATATTGTTACTCGGCTGAAGAACTTCGTTTAAGATGTTTTATAAGATTAAAGAATAGAAAGAATTTTACAGGTATATTCTAAAACAGATTTTTATAAATTTTTATGCATAATAGTTTTTGATTTATCGTGCAAAATGTCGGAAAAAATACCCGAGTACGGAACCCTCAGTGCGCTAGTTTGACTCGCACTTGGCTGGTTTTTTTATCCCTAAAATCAAGTTGTTAAAAGTTTTACTTTGGAAATCAATATATGCTGTACAAAATAAATGTTGTAAAGAAACCTTGCCTCTGAATTAGAAAAAAAGAAAGTAGTTTAATTTGACCTCACTGTCTAATCTAAAGTATGCCAATATATCGCCACTATATTTGTATATCAACTTGTATCAACAGCTATCAACTACATCGGTTATTATGATGTAGGAACTAGGCCACACATCCTCAAGCGTATTCACAGAACTGACTCTATGATAAAGTACATAGCTTCGTAGGGAAAGGGGTAAGCCAAAATCGAGATGTTACGCACCAATGCTTTGACAAGGGTCAAATATCTTTATTGCGACTTCAACACACGTACGCACTCCGACCGTGCGTAGGGGAGCAATGTGTCTTACAGATTTTTTAGAGATTAGTTTTGACTTTTGTAGGGGTCCTTAGAGGTTTTCGTAATCTGATTACACTGTCTATACTTTTAGACTGTCTAACTTAATTATACATGGAACGCATATAATGTTCATATGACTTCGTCCACATGCTTAAAGTTATTTATGGGCGACTTCGTCCACGTGGATATACAAGTTTTTAAAAATCCTGTGTGAACTCTTTGATTTTTCGAGATAAAATTCGGGTAGCCTATGTCACTTTCCAGGTCTTTAACTACATTCATGCAAAAAATCACGTTGATCCGTAGCTCCGTTGCTGCGTGATTGAAGGACCACCAAACCAATAAACTAACAAACCGACAATCAAACACACTCGCATCTATAATACTTATGGGTAGTGATAGCACTCGGGGATATTGCAGCAAACTATCAGTGAAAGAATTTTGAGAATCGGATTATTAGTTCCGGAGATTACACTTTCATCTAAAACAAACTTTTCCTCTTTATTTTCGCAGCTTAGTTGTTTTTGAGGACACCGGTACGAAGTCTGCGACAGAGAGGGCTTTTTGGTTTAGTAAATAACTCCACTACACAGTTTTTGTAGCGTTTTGTTTTAATTGAATATTTTCAATAAATATTCAATACACGTTTAATACAATTTTATTCATACCAGTAGTTCCTCTTATTAAATTGGATTCGATAAAAATATTGCAAAACTTTCTTTTAATTGAGCCTTTTGGCAGAATTTTTTTTTTTTAATTACAAGTGTAAATTAAACTTTTAATTGAGCCTTTTGGCAGAATTTTTTTTTTTAATTACAAGTGTAAATTAAAAATTTATAACATCCCTGATAAGTGAAGGTTACAGTAACTAGAAAAGAGCTGATAACTTTCAAACGGCTGAACCGATTTTTGTGGATTATAGCCAAGTACACTCTCGAAAAAGCCACCTTTCAAACTAAAAAAACGAAATTAAAATCGGTTATTCGTTTAGGAGCTACGATGCCACAAACAGATACACAGATACACACGTCAAACTTATCACACTCCTCTTTTTTTAAATAAAATATTAGCCATGCTTATCACGAATAATACCTACTCCCCTTTCCCCTCCAATTAAGCGAAAAGCTTGTGCCAGGAGTGGGTATGGAGCTTTGCATCCTGTATCAAAATCGTGTAAAGTATTTTAGTCACGGCACTAGTTAAAATCACGTTTTACAATCGTTTATTTAGCATTTCAGCATACACATAACTTGGTCATCATAACATAACGGACTGTCAGGCGAAGTTTACTCGACAAACACAGCCGTCGCACTTCGCTCAAATAACATATTGGTGGATAGTGGATACTTCATACGAATTCCGTTTCCAAAATAGATTTGTATAGCCTTTGCATAGTGAAGTGGGATGGATACCCTCATTTGTTTAAATTGTATTATTGACGGATACTCGCTCTTTCATTGCTCCAATCACAGAATACTTAATAGTACCTTTTACGCGCCGAAAGCTAACTCTGCAAAGAAGTTTATAAAGTAAAAATTAAATTAAATAACGATTCTGTTTTCGACGCAATAAAGTGCAATTCAGCTCGCACAACGCTTCCGCCTAAAAAGAAACGCTTCTCTTTCTCTCGCGTAAACTTTCTCTCTCTCTCTCTCTCTCTTTTTTTTATTTCTATTTCTCACTCTCTCTCTTTCTATTTATCTTTTTTTATCTTATGAGACAAGCCTCATGCAACAGCCCTCAAAGGAGCAGGTATTGACCTCAGGTCATGTGACCAAGTGAGGCCGTCTGCTACAATCGCAAAACACCCGGAATATGATTGGCTGAATTTATGGCACTCTTGCAGCAAATAGAATTTTAACCAATAATGAGAAAGTGTCAGCGCAACAAGAGATCGATGTCCAACAATGGAAGTCTATCGATTATGATAATGATATTACCCGAAAATTAAAATAGTAGAAAACGAAACAACATAAAATATTACGACCGCTACAGAACTATTTCATAGACCACCTGTTCGCAAACCGGCTGTGATTCAGGCCGCGTGCATATTTGACTCACTCTGATGGAAATACGTCGAGAAAAATATTTAAAAGTCAAATTTTTTGGTTGTATTTATTTATCGTACGTTTTTTACGGCTTTCTAGACATGTTGATTTTACCTACAACGGAATGGAGACGGTAAATTGCGTTTGGGGTTAGAGGTTGGGGGTTTACTAACTATCCATATGGGCCCAAAAGTATTTCATTTTGCTGAAAAACTGGGCTGAGTTTGATTTGTTTTTGCATTTCATAGGTATTACATAAAGCTTAGACATGTTTTAATTTTGTCTTGTAATTATAAGGGCTTTGGCCAGTGGTCAAAATACAAGAATATCTGAATGGTCGTTGCTGTAGTGAGTCCTGAACGTTGAAGACTGATCTTTGGGTGTAATTTTCAAGTTAACGTTAACTGCATCTACCTAAGTCTGCTTTTGTGTGGAGATGTCATTCACGACGTTAACCCGTGAGTTTCTCGTATAATATTGACTAACAGTCAAACAGTCCATGTCAGCTATTTAGACCAAGTTAACGATAACTTAACAAACTTCACAAGAGCTTCTGGCAGTTTGAACTCGACTGTGGTTGCAGCATTCAATAGTCCCCAAGGGACAACACTTACTAAACAAAAATACCTAGTAACTTCTAATCTCCCCTGTATATTTTTTGCCGTCTTTTATCTTACAGCTTCTGTCTTAATTACCTAACTTTAAGCCAGTTTACTGATACCCTAACTTAAGAAGCCATTTTACGGATAAGCTGGCGTTGATAAATCACTGTGTTCATCGGCCGGAATATCTGAGTTTTTTTTTTGACCGGCCACTTCGGTTTGTAACTAGAAACAGTGAATGACTCAGGTATAACTCAGGCTGTTGCACATCGTAGTTAATTCTGTTATACACATTCTTAGTACTAAACTAAATTGAAAATCCTTAATCTAATGGTATTGCTTTCCACAGAGAGCATTACGAAAAGAAAAGCAAAGCCGTATTTTGCACTTTTCGGGCACAGGAGCCATTGAAAGTAGATTTTTAAAGGAACTTTTTTTATTTTATAAAAAAATTAATTTGACGTCAATTTATGCAATAATTATAATTTATCTATTTGATGACGTTACACGATTTCATCTGAGTGAATTTAGATTTTTAAAAATTACTTTAGAAATCTTTGATTTTCCGAGTCAAAAAGCAGCCTATACATATATCTGATCCTGATATACACGCTACATGTATCTCTGTAGTGAATTTCATCCAAATCAGTTTAGCAGATGAGGCGTGAAACAAGATACACTTACACCGTAACAAGACAGACATACTTTCGTATTGACAATGCTACTTAGTATGGATATAGATTTTTCCCCTTCACATAATCTATAATTATCAAACAAAAAAGCTACATTAAAATCGGTCCATTCGTTTAGGCGCTACGATGCTACAGACAAATACACAGATATATAGATACACAGATACACACGTCAAACTTATAACACCCCTCTTTTTGGATCGGGGGTTCATAAAGGGAAAAGCTGACTGACTGATCTATCAACGCAAACTCAAACTACTGGACGGATCATAACGGAATTTTGGCATACAGATAGCTAATATGACGTAGACATCCGCTAAGAAAGCAGTTTTGAAAATCCAACTCCTAAGGGGATAAATAGGGGTTTTAAATCTGTGTAGTCCACGCGGACAAAGTCGCAGGCATAAGCTAGTAGCTGATAAGTGGTACCTACCTATCGAAGAACATTCCGATCCGTGGATGTAATTAAGTTGCCGGATACCTCAAGACGTTATTGAAATACCTCGCCGGCGCTTTGAAATACTTCAAAATACAGGTACTTCCAATATTAGTTCAACTTTTAGCTTTATTAAATGTGTCTAAGACATCTTACAACTGAAAATATTTTGGCTGTCGATTTTCTAGATTAACTTGTTTTCACGCCAGCTTTATCATTCAGCTAGCGTATTTTTAACGTATGTTTAAGTTAATCCTAGCCTAAGACCTAGTTTTAATACGTCAGCTTACTATGCGGAGAATCCGAGGTTCGATTTCAGGCACGCACCTATAACATTTCGTAGCTATGTGCATTTTAAACAATTACATATATCACTTGCTTTAACGGTCGAAGATACCTAACACTGCGAGGAAACATGCATTCCTGAGAGTTCTCCATAATTCATAATGTTCTCGAAAATGTGTAAAGTCTGATGAACTATACCCTGAAGTTTTTTCACTCTACGAGAATATCTGTACTCAGTAGTGACCCAGTAACGATTTCAAATGATGATGATAATGATCTCTGTACGAATAGTTATAAGTATTCACCTGTTTCTTCCTTCCTTCACGATTCGAACTTCAACCGGTCCCTTCCTTTCAAAATGATTGATTACCAAAAGGCGAGCACAGTAAAAAACAATCAAAAATAAAACGCTCGTCATGATGATAATCGCCAAATCATGAAAGGATTTGCATAACTGAACCATTACGTGAACAAGTCACATTTTTCTTAACTTACTTATCGAAAGTACAAGTTCTTTATCAAAGTAATCTTAAGTGAAAAAAATTAACTAGTTATATATCCCGGTTTTCCTAGCACCAGTAGCGACGATAACCCAGTGGTTAAGTAAGATATCGGCCTCCTAGTCGTTATAAAAAATACTTTGTTACAGGTATTGATTAAAGCTTACGTTTAGCATAATTTTGAAGCTATAATTAAAACCAGGATGCATTGTGTCTGTTAGATATTTCGGCGAAAGACGGGCGTACAAAGACCGCGTATAATAAATCTAAAATGTGTAAACACTAACGTTTTTAATAGCATTCAGTCAACCACCAGTTATTTATACTCACACAGAACTAGCGATGGGCATGATTGCTAATTTTAAATCATTTTCATTTGGTGAAATCATTATTTTTCTTCCCATTGATTTCACATGCGATTTTTTACGCACTTACACTCGCTTTATAGGTATATAATATTTAACTAGTTTTCACGGAAAATAAATTTTAATACGCTTTTTGCAAAAGTAGCAAACAATTGTTTGCTATACTTATTAATTGAATTTTATTATGTTTTTCCTTGCTAACGCAGAGATGCGAGTTTTCTCACTCGCGCGCTTCTTAACTTAGGTCGATGACCGTGCACGCACATATCTTCTTTAAACAATAAAAAACTTTGTAAGGTCTTGCTTCTTGATGTTCCTTTTTTTACTACAAAATGATAGATACATACTCGTATTAAAAGGCTTTACACGTGATTTTTCACATGCTATCTGTGAAATGACCCGTCACTACATGGAACCACGTACTGTGGCGTTAAAATAAAATATTGCTACGAGGGAAATTTATAAACAAATTTTTCCAATAAAATGAAAACTCGTCTTAAAGTGAAACAGAGCAATTTCGAAGTTTACTTCGAAACATCGTTACTACTACTTACTTATTTATTATTACTGTTAATGTACCTTTCATGAATCGAAAGGTTAGACCTTTCAATTCATGACAGGTACATTAATTAGGTGGCGCGTCCTTGGGAAGGCCTATGTCCAGCAGTGGACGCAAACAGGCTGGTTGATTGACATGAACGTGTCAACATTTTGGCATGATTCCCTATTTCCAATTAATTGCTCTGGCAATGTCTGGTATCGCGGAGCTAATCCATTATTTTTCAATTGGCTTTTAGTACGTGGCATTACACAAATTCAACTACAGCGGCGATGATTTGATTTATTGTTCTTTATATCTTCAAACTTCAGTAAATACTTGAAGATTCTCGTGTCTGGCTTTACTGAAACGTTTGTTCTGATTCAATGAAACGTTGGTATGACCACCCTGGCACTGTGGTCTTTTAACTGAGAGGTTCGATTTCCGGTTGCGTTATTTTAGCTATCTGTAACCTTGGTTGGCTCAGACTGGTCTACTGCAAGGCTTCCGTTAATTCGCTATCGTCTTAACTGCCCGTTGGTCTAGTGTTAGCATGTTCGACTGCGGATGACGAGGTCTTGGATTCGATTCAGGATCGGGACAAAAATAAAACTACTACTGGGTTTTTGTACTAAGAAATTCTCGAGTAGGTACTAACTCGGAGTTTGGAAGTTGGCGGTGTGTCACCATGGAAAGCACATAAAGCCACCTGTCCTGTGCCTGATCTCTCTCCGATTGTGTCAGATTTCCGTTCTATCGAGCTATGAGAGTGCTAATAGAGAGTGCACACACACTTTTGCACTATAATATCTCTATGGTATATTGCTCATCTCTATGGAGATTGACCGCGCGCCGTGGCCAAAATTTGGTCGGGAGGAAAGGACCTTATTATCTTATCTTATAGTTACCTCCGACCTTTCTGCCAAACTGGTTAGCACAAGGGAGGGAGTGGAACATTAAAGTTTCTCTAAAGAAAGGTAGTTAATAATTTTCCATTTCATGTATCAGCATGTAGGTACCTTTTATGAAAATAAATGAACCGCCTATCTCTTGTAACTTTTCTCTTCATACGCTCAAACAGCGCTATTGGACGAATGATTTACATTTATATTGGCTAGCCTTCACTTTGATAACGTTTGATTGACCCGCGTAAACACTTAACACTGTAGTGTGCTATCGGCCTGAATTGATGAAAATAAAAATAAACAACCTGAACAAATATTACAAAAAGTTGCATGGATGCAATCGGCAATCAATTTCCAATGTAATCGATCCAGTAGATTAGGATTAAATTGGCTGTGACAGACGGATAGACAGCCAGACATACGAGTGATCCTGTAAGGGTTCCGTTCATTTATTCAGATGTACGGAACCTTAAATGTAATAATAAAACTAGATGTAGATCACGGTAAGAAGCTAAACTAACAAACAAAACATGTTAGTGTATTTCCTAAAAGATATATTGGCCATAAAATTAGAAATACATTACGTCTCAATTGGCATTCGTTTGCATGAAGATATTGACGCGCGTATTTATAAATAGAGTCAATCTTTTCATTATTCCTTACGTAGAAAAGTATTTAGTATAGACAATGAAATCCCACCAAACACATTTCTGAATGTAAATTTAGTCGCTAAGACTCAGAGTAAATAATGCTTTCACTATTAAAAAGTTATGAGATCTCTAGTAGAGCCAAGCCCCAAGCTGAGCTTCGATTTGTGCTGCCCATGGGGCCTGTTCTAAGTCCAGGGTTCTTGACTGTACCACATTTATAACAATGTATGTTCTTCTATTACTAGTTGATGCCCGCGACTTTGTAAGCGTATATGTAGGTCAAAAATCCCGTAAGCCTCTTTGGTTACTATATCCATGCAAAAAATCACATCGATTCTTTGTTCTGTTGCGATGTGTATGAAGGGCAAACCGACAAACAAGCAAACTATCACATGATATAGGTGAAAGCCGTAAATCTAGTACATACGAGTACCTACATATAAAATATTATTTCCTCCACATCTAAATCCTCGTCTCGTACAAGTCTGAACAAAGTAGATTCCTTAAATTTAATAACAAACCTAATTTGAAGGTTGGGAAAACTTCGAGTTCAATGATAAATCTGTTTAATTAACCCAATTTCTTATACGGAATCCCCACAAAGGGAAATTAGCCAAACCCTTGGAGGTTTTGTTTTAAATCGCGCTACATTTTAATTAGCAATTCAAATTTTCGTAATACTGTATATTAGGATCAAGTATTTGTCTAACTGTTTACGTGGTATAATTATTTGGAATTCAATCATGAAGACATTATAATCAATTCATTGTTAAATCCTTTGTTGAGTGCTCACTAGCCGCAGTGATTGTATTGTGTTTCTTGGTTAATTAGAAATGTGAAACTAATTGCAAACAATTTGTCCCTGTTTCATTTGTGGTCTTATTGAATTCCAAACTAGTGCTAGTGAAAGTGTGTCTGTCTTTCCGCCTGTAACTTCACTGTAGACTTCACAATTGAGCAGGTATCTTAGTATCTAATTATGTACAAATATTACTGAAACATGATATTATATTAAAATATCGACAAAGCATGTACATGTCATTAAAATAATGGTTTTCAGAGTGCAGCCGACCACACATTAGTAAAGTTCTCAGTCATAATGGGATCGAGAGTAATGTTCAATATTAGTTTCTAATATTCACAGCGAAAGTTTAACTATTGTTCACTTGGTTTCCATGGCACGTGACTTCCGCCACTTCATAATATAATATCCGGTTTCTATACCTAAAAACATGTTCTGAAAATTTACCTTAGCATTTTCATGATAATTTTATGTTACCGCACCCAATGGCAATTTGAGAATTACCTAAGTTATAAAGAGATTTTGATTCGTCATCAACCATTAGACGACCAATGCTGGACATAGGTAAGTATCTTGTTAAGGTAAAGGTTGCCTGGTAGAGATTGCTCCAAGCAATAAGGCCGCCTTTGCACACAATTGTTTTTTCTCTTTTCTTCTTTCTGTTTTGTGTTCCTTTGCATGTGTTTTTGTGTGCAATAAAGTGTTCTATCTATCTTGTGAGAAATTCCATGGTCTGTGTGAAGCATGAATTCAGCGGCACCTGCGAATCGTTTGATGTCATGTATCAAACGTACCGAGAGAGGAATCTGCCAACGCTATGCTTTCCAGTTCGAGGCCGCCATTTCAGCACCATGGGACTTCTGCATAGTATCGGTTCTTCGAACTATGTGACCTGCCCATTGCCCCTTCAGCTTTTCAATTCATTGTTCTATGTAAATAGGGTTCGTTCTACGGATCTTCTAATTTTCGATTTGATCACGTAGAGAAACTTGGAGCATAGATAGTCTCCTCGTCTCAGTAAAATAAGTTAACCTAAGTAATTTAAGTTTTTACCTATGTACGTAATTTAAATTTCAGTAAGCTGCCATATTCCTTACTTCTATGTGGCTTTTAATCAACAGCGGCTAGTTAACAATTAGCAGGTATGTATATTAAGGTATTACTTAACTCTATAAAATTATGAGTCAAAACTAACATAGCAATTTCTTCCTCGCATCATATACTTTGCCAATGGCCATAGTCGTATTTAAACTAGGTATGTAGGTACCTACTTGGTGTATGTACGAGTGTATTGGCATTAAATAAGGTTTGTATTCTGTACGTCTCCTTGACAACGTTGGCCGGAAGCCACAGCGGTTTATGGTTACCCAGGTGTGTGCATAACTATCTACACCATTGTAAAATCGTATCCAAAGCTTAACCCATATTAAAACAACTTCGTAGTAAGAAAAAGAACAAACATAACTATTAACAACCTGAAAGATTAATTAAGTATGGAATACAAAGTTAATCAGATCATAAGAGATTTCTAATTCTGTGTATAGGTACTTAAGCCACAGTTTATATTTTTCTTCGAGATCAGGTCGTCCTTACCCACGGTAATTTGGATTCTGATTTCTGCCGGCATATCTATAAACTGTATTATATAGGGTCTTACAAAGGTGAACAATCACTAAAAGCTACGTAGGCATATCGTTAGGGTAAATGGTAAAAGCTTCGTTACGTTGATTCAATTCTAAGCCGGGTCTATTCACTTCCAAACAGATGGGGCGGACTGACATCATTCTATATAGGTAGGTATATAAGTATTTCTCCTTCTGGGAGGTGTTTGTGCTCAATAGTAGGCAGGTGATGGGTTGATCATGATGATGATAAGTTCTTAATTCAATTCGCATTTGAAGGGGTTAAAGCAAAAAATAAAAGTTAACAAAAAAGTCGCAAGTAAAAACGTTAATTTTTATTTGAGTTTCATCTCTACTTCCATTTTCAAAAATCCTTTCTTAGCGGACGTCTATGTCATAATATGCTCCAAATTTCAGTCCGATCCACCCAGTAGTTCTAGTTTGAGCTACCCGTTGATAAATCAGTCAGTTAGGCAGCTTTTCCATTTGGATTAATATAGATTTCACTAATGTTCCATTTTCGAATAAATCTAGCAGATTTTATTCAATAGAATTCTAAAAAACTGAATTAGTGCGTGAAAATTCAATCAATTGAGAAATTTTAGCGAAATCAATTTTTTGAATGAATGAATAATTTACGGCCAAACTCGTAAATATTATGGCACCGACGGAGGTGAGGAAATTCTTTGATCGTAAAGATTGAAACACACAAAGAGCGACTGAAGCGTGGCATCTACATTACATGTATGTTTTCAATATCAAGAATGTACTGAGCTCTGTATGACCTCATACAGAGCCGAGTACAGTTGTTACGTGGTTTGTTTGTTTCAACCTTTAACAGGGCTCTCTCCGTCACTCGTTTCATACAATCGTAGTTCCAATTTCATTTGAATATTAAGCAACCAAAGTCCATGAAATTTTGCAGACATATTCTAAATAGAAACTAATATCTGTGTTTGTGGTGTTTTAGATTTTTCTAAAAATATGTAGTTTTAAAATTACAGGGGCTCAAAGATTTGCATGAAAATTTTTAAGACCGCGTAACTTTGAAACCGAATATTTTAACAGAAATCTGGAAAACCACAGACATAGATATTAGTTTCTAGAATATGTCTGCAAAATTTCATGGACTTTGGTTGCTTAATATTCAAATGAAATTGGAACTACGATTGTATGAAACGAGTGACGGAGAGAGCCCTTTTAATGTTCAAATAAATTGTGGATTGAAAACACTGGCAATAGATCTTCAATCAATACAGATTTATAGACTAGTGCACTTAAAGATATTTTTGGTCTCACTATCTTGTTGGAATTCCTTTCTGAATATAGCGTACCTAGATACCTAGACAATTATTATTTAATAGGATTATCTTCTTCTGTCTGTTTCGGAACCGTGTATTTTTTTATTAGTATATTTTTTCGCGTACCTCAAAAGAAAAAAAGGAACCCTTATAGGATCGCTTCGTTGTTTAATAGTAAATTATCTATGGGATTATAGTATCTGATTGTGAATTTAACAAGCCATATAGTACACGTGACGCGCTAAAAAATACTAGTGAGGCATGCGTGGGCAATATTAGACGTGAGTTGTATAATATGTGCGCTTTTTGCTGCTCTAGTGACTCTTGCGCTTCTTGGAATGGAGCATGTCCAAAATACTGGCGGCAAATCTGGGCTGAATAGCTAGGCTGATTCTTTGCGTAAAAAATGGTCCAGCCCTTCTATTACACTAGATTATAGGCAGTTAACAAAGTACCAACGCTGCAATATCTGATAAGAATTATTGGACTAAGTCTTCATGGCCTTAGGGAAGAAAACGAAACGAAATAAAGTCAATCAGCGTTTTGGAAAGGTATACACGCTACTTTTTATCCCAGAAAATCAAATATGGGATAATTAAAAACCTAAATCCACGTGGACGAAGTCGCGGGTGTCAGCTAGCAAAGACATTCTCGCGCCGATTTACCGGATCCTGACATTTCAGTTACAGCTCTCATTTCAGAATGAGTAAATTGAGTAAGTATGCGTGGAGACGAATGAAATTCGAAGCCCTCACAAATTGCTGAGTGCCGCGTAAAACACAAATCGTGTCGTGTTTATTATCATCTCGAATTTTACGATCGGAAAAGTTCCCAAGATTTTTGGTTCTTGGAATTCGGAAATCTCTAAAAGAACTCAATCATAGGTTTGTCTTTTCCTAAAATAAGGCAGAATAATTTTATAAAAGACTAAGGTATATCCGCGACTTCGTCCACGTGGACTGCACTTTCAAACTCTTAGGTACTTTACCGCCTTAGAGTTAGGGATTGAACATATTATATTGTAGACAACGATTACATAGCTTAAAATCATCAGGAGTTGAATTTTTTAAAATCCTTTCTTAGCGGATGTCTACGTCAAGCTACTACAACGAACTGTAATGCTACTGTCATAGTTATCTGCATGTCACAGCCCGATCCGTTCAGTAGTTTGAATTGTGCGTTGATAAATCAGTCAGTCAG
This sequence comes from Maniola jurtina, assembly GCF_905333055.1. Lineage (NCBI taxonomy): Eukaryota > Metazoa > Arthropoda > Insecta > Lepidoptera > Nymphalidae > Maniola > Maniola jurtina. Next base: position 13,940,863 of record NC_060032.1, read on the forward strand.
TCACCTTTATAACCCCCGGCCCTAAAAAGAGGGGTGTTATAACTTTGACATTTGTATCTGTGTATCTGTGTATATGTCTGTGGCATCGTAGCTTCTTAACTAATTAGACCAATTTTAATTAAGTTTTTTTTTGTTTAAATGGTGGCTTGATCGAGAGTGTTCTAAGCTATAATCCAAGAAAATCGGTTCAGCCGTTTGAAAGTTATCAGCTCTTTTCTAGTTACTGTAACCTTCACTTGTCGGGGATGTTATAAATTTTTAATTTACACTTGTCATTTTACGTACTTAATTATTATTTAGATAATGCTTGTTATTCCGTAACTCAAGAATTGAATTACTATAATATAATATTGAAAAGCAAATGTATATAATAACTTCTACATACAAGTAAATAAAACCATAGTCCACAGAAAAATATGTTGTAGTTTTTCATATCGAAGTTTTTCGAATCTCTACACTTTATGTATGAATATCTCCCACAAATTGGCAAGTGCGTCGTAAAACACGGCACTAAGAGGGTCGCGATTCAATCCGATGCGTTTATGACCGAACCCTGCCGTCTTTAGTACTTATTACCATAAATTTACTAGTCTTGGGTCTTCACTGTATATAGATGGGTCCAGAAAATTAGAAATAACTTTCAATTTCGGCAGGAGTTGAGCAGTGGAGCGAAAACAGCGACTGTGGGACGAAGAGACATTTCATCGTTCCATTACAGCTAATTGTTGAGTTGTAGGAACGGAGCGGACTAAGAATTGACATTTTTCAATTTTAACATGAATAAGAGCATTGGACTTTATTATTATATATTTAGTGACTTACTTACCTATTGCTTAGGAGTATCATTATTAAATGTTTGCTTATCAGTAATAAATAACTAGCCGGTAAAAGCTAAATCATTGTGGACCGCCAAAACTCTATGCCAACACTCAACAAGGTACGCCACAAACACATCGTATTTCTAATTCTATGGGTATTGCCAATGTTTTTCTGGCTAGCAGAGAGGACTTTTTCAATCAAACAGCGAGACCTAACTTTTTTAGAGAATGTGCTATTTTAAACTTCTAACTATTTGTTCCTAGATAATTCTCCTGTATTTTATTTCTGAAATACTGTCTATACTCTTCATTAAATACTTTTTATGAAATAGTTCGATGTTTTATAAACTCCCTGAGTTCCTACGGCATTACCCGATCAAATAGAAAAATAAAAGGTACGATAGATCAAATAACTTCACCGAGAAATAGGATTCGATGTTGACAGAAGCAGTGTATTGAAATAAGCAATTATGGGGAGAAAAGTCATCCTACAATTATATCGCTAAGTACCTGTCTGATCGAGTGATCTCTGATGAAGGGGTGATTTAATTATAGAAATATAAGACTTTACTTTAATTAATTAAATCATTTATTAATTTATAAGTACTTTTTCTGATTTGAATGATCTAAGAGAGGGTTCATCAAGCATTTAAAACAGAAATTCATATCCAGAGCCTTCATTCTATACCTATTTTATAAAGGATTTGCTTAATATTATATTATTATTTAATGTAACTTCTTCCGTAATTCATTGTACAAGAAAAGCATTTTAATCAAAACTTCTTTACGCTGAACTCAAATTGAGCACCTAATTTTATTTTTGTTAAATTAGATAAACTGTATAATTTTGCTATGTTTCTATTCACAAGCATTAAGTACCTACCATACGTATACTCATTTAAAGGTATTAAAATTCTATTTCCGTATTTCCATCAGATACCATGGAAATATTTCTCATAAATGGCATGTTTACAATTACAATCAATTGCTCTTTTTTTAGACGTCTGAAGCTATAAGCTCCAAAATCCCAGTGCTGCCAGACGTGACTGATTTTCTGAGAAACTAAATGTGTGGGATAGGTCAGTGTTAGTGTCTACTTTTACGTACGTACCTATGCATACTTCCCAGCTTGTGCCGACGCCCAATTGAAAGGTGTCCGCTGCTATAGGTACTTAAAACATTTACTCACTTTTTAAAAGTCTATGTGCTGATTTTTATGTATGTTTCCGGAGTAGGTATCATAATATAAAAATTACGACTCAGACCATAAGTAGAATTACCTAAATATGTTTTTTCTTCGAGCATTAAACCGTCTGGTGGAAACCACTGTTGACGGGTACTGTCTGGCAGAATCTGTTGAAATTAATTAATTATTTACAATATTCCGTAAAACTTACATAAAAATCAGCACTCAGATTTTAAGTGAAGTGAGTAATATTTTTACGTTGATAAATTTAGCAGTTGATACATATAAGTTGGCCGTCAGCACAAGCTAGTAGATATGCGTACGTTAATAATACACCCAAATTCTCTACACTATAAATACTCTATCCCATACATTTTTTTCAGATTTTTTAATTATTTTGTTTTAAACAACATGACTCAGTACCGATTTTTCAATCCCTGAATAATTTTTAACTGAGGACTAAATTCGACGTTTTGAGAGTTTTAGTATTGGAAATAGCCTAAATGTCAAATTTATTCATCAGATAAAGTTTATTTGGTGATATAAAAATCTGCCCTTAATACGACTAATTTTCCCCTCCAACTAAGCGTAAAGCTTGTTCTAGGAGTAGACCCGACAAAAATGCAACGAGTAGGGTATGAATCGGTCACCTTTCAGATTTCAGGCCACCCCATAACCGTTAAGCTATTGAGGCTATAAATAAGTAAGGTCTGGCGGTCCTAAGATCTTGGTCTATTATCTGTTCAAAGCAAACAGACAATAAAAGGCAACGTGGATCAAATACCTTTCTTGAAAAATAAATTTGCTATTACAGGAGTATTGAGGGGAAATCGACGAATCCGGGGAGTCAGGAAACCTCCCTCAATATCGGTGAGAAAAAAAAATTGAATTTCCCTAATTGGATTTCATAGACGGCTTTGTATAAAAAATGTGCATATAATTAACGAAAACATTAATTTTAGGTGGGTATGCACAGAAATATTGTATTAAAAGAATACTTTGAACATTACTCTAATTAATCATTTTAGTTTAGACATGTTACGTTCATATTACTTTAGTAATTCGTGCTTGGTGATGAGTAAGACAGGAGATAATAACTCAAAATTTAAAGAACCATGACACAAAAACCTCTATAAGAAAACTAGAAAAGAGCTGATAACTTTCAAACGGCTGAACCGATTTTCTTGGATTATAGCTAAGAACACTCTTGATCAAGCCACCTTTCAAACAAAAAAAAAAACTAAATTAAAATCAGTTCATTCGTTTAGGAGCTACGATGCCACAGACAGATACACAGATACACACGTCAAACTTATAACACCCCTCTTTTTGGTTCTGGGGTTAAAAACACATGAGAATAGGAGAGATAGCGCTCTATAATGTAAAACAAGTGTCCTAGTTTTAAATCTTCACTTTTAATGTGTAACATTACATAACAATCATGTAAATAGTAATGATAATTGATAATTTATTATCATTGGTTTAGATACATAATATGTATATACGTCTATTGAAAGCTTCGGAGCTATAGAGCAATAACGGTAATTATACCATTCTGTCGACAATTCCGTATCGGGTCCTGGTACAAAAGCTTTGTAATAGAATATTATAGTATCCAATATTACAGTATCAATGTTAGTGGATTTCATAACATCATCGTTTACTAATAGACAAGATTGAAGCTACATAAATAATACATACCAGCCACGACACACTGTAATCATTTTCATAGTATGCTAATTCGTTGATATTGTCAATCAGTCAGTTTCTCCTATTAAATAATCTTCCACTACCTAAACACGGGTCTCCTCTCAGAATGAGAAGGGTTAAGGCCATAGTCCGCCACGCTGGCTTGGTGCGTGTTGGCAGACTTCACACACCTTTGAGAATATTACAGAAAACTCTCAGGCATACAGGTTTCCTCAAGATTTTTTCACTAAATATCACTTGCTTTGATGTTTAAATTAAGTGCGTTTTAAGCAATTAAAACCAATGTATTTAACACTGATAAGTTAGAGGTGAGGAGCTTCCTTTTAAAAATAAATATACAAGTACGCTGATGGCCGCTGGGGAAGACGTGTTCTGGAGTGGAGCCCGCGTATCAGCAAGCGCAGTGTGGACGACTTCCAACCCGCTGGACTGACGACCTCAAAAAGATGTGACAGTGGTGCGCTCTTGGGAAGGCCTATGTCCAGCAGTGGATGCAAACAGGCTGATTGATTGATTGATGATACGAGTACGATTTATTATTACTGTCTATCCTTATAACCTCCAAATTAATCCTACCTACCGTTCTATTTTCACTTAGATTAAAATCCGATCTATTAGAAAATATCGAGTCGAACCGCAAACCCAGGATACGATAATCACTTAATCTGTTTTCTGAAGCCGTCTATATAATTCACCGACCGTGGGATTATTTGTACGCGGGATTGTCGACAGATAAGTTCGATAAGCCTTTCAGTAGGAGTAAAAACAAATTGGATCGATGGCACGGAAGTCGGAACTAAGCGTAGGGCAGAAAGGTAGCAACAGGTATTGCCACATAAATGCTTCTCCAATACTATTCAAAATAGATTTTGAGCCTCTATAATAAAGTCTAAATTGCATTAACTTGTGTAAAGTTTGGTAGGGTTAGTTAATTATATTGTAATTGTAATAATTAATATGCAAATTCTACATAACCTATCCATGTACAATTTGCGTATTAATATTTCTTTCCTTCACATATCCACTATTTAACTGTGTAAGACTTCATGTAAAATAGGAGAATACGTATGTTTTGGCAAAATAAAGAAATTGCATTGTATTCCCACTTTTCAGCACTTGATTTCTACAGTATTTGTAAACGCGTTTGATTGGTATGATTGCCCGAGGCAAAGTTCGTTACGCTTCCGAAGTTAATAAAAATTGGATCGATGATAATATGAACCCGAGTGAAGGGCGGAACATTTAGTAATATCAACAGGTATCTTGCAATAGTAACCATTCCTACCGTCTGGCATTTTATTTCATTTGAGCATGTTTCCTGCATAAGTATTTTTATTGAAATTTTTATCCACCTGCATTATATTCTTTACTACTAGTTCGTCGTTGAGTTCGCCGATGTAAATTCCATTATAGATAGATGACTGCCCTGTCAAATAAGTTTCAGCGTCTTCAGTCAGATAGTTGCTATGAATTTTGACCTGGTTGTAACTGACAAAAGATTTACTTTACCGTCTAAAGTCTTATGCGTAGACTTTCGCTTATAACAAATATCTAAAATATAGATTCTAGATAATGCTCTATTACACGAATAATACGTCACTCGTGTATAACGGAATTGACTGGTACAGAAGAACCTATCGTCTAATGGACGTTACTTATCAGCAATTATGTTTATAAAAAAATCAAATTATTTTGATAGAAGCTCAGCGATTGTTTAATTATTTATTCGCAACTCTCCCTCAAGAACACTTAAATTAATTATTTTTAACAAACTATTATAATTTATTTTGACGCTGCTTCAACGTTGAAAGAGAAGCTGTGAGGTTAGAGAATAGCGTTTTGAAGCGCTACACTTTACGTAGTCTTATATTAAGTGCCATCCGGGTTCTACCTTGTTGAGAGGGATGACTAGATTCTAACAACGTTTTCATCTCTTAAAATTTTTAAAGCAAACATTTCAATTTATTTAAAGGATTACGTGGAGTTACATTTTATTTTAATGAAAGAGCTTGACAAAGCTTCCGCTAGGATAAGTGCCCAGTTTATTTATCTCTTAGGTTCAATCTTTTTAAATACATACTCAATAGTTTTTTTTCAACCATATATTATGATACTTGTGGTTTTATCACCACTTGCAGACCAAGAAGGTACAATCAGCGCAACAAGGTTTTGCCTTATCGACAAGCGTTGCAAAAACCGCGAGAGACCTGTGTCGTAATGATTATAATACAAGTGTAAATTAAAAATTTATAACACCCCCGACGATCCAAAGTATCTGAGTTTTCCAAAACATCATTTTCAAATAAATAATTATGTATTTAGGCAACGTCCATCTTGACAGCTTGACATTTGTCAATTGACATAATATTATGAACCTAACGGTTATCTAACCTTCTTTTCTACAAGAAAACTAGAAAAGAGCTGATAACTCTTAAACGACTGAACCAATTTTTTTAGATTATAGCTAAGAACACTCTCGATCAAGCCACCTTTCAAACAAAAAAAACTAAATTAAAATCGGTTCATTCGTTTAGGCGCTACGATGCCACAGACAGATACACAGATACACAGATACACAGATACACAGATACACAGATACACAGATACACACGTCAAACTTATAACACCCCTCTTTTTGGGTCGGGGGTTAAAAAGTATAAAATGTATCAAATTTGTCACAACTTAAAACGCTATGATTTTTTGCAGCAATAGAAATGCGATACAGTCGCAGTCCAGCGACGATTAGTTAGATCTTCACCGGCAATCAATTTTAGATCTGCGATCCGCCATCAACGATGCAGGGTCGAGAAACATGAAACGTAGATCGTATTTTTCTTATCCGACCTTAGGAAATTTGTGATCCTGCCACGCTGCTTTAACGCAATCCAGCCGATCTATGCCGGACAGTCACCCGCAAATTGGAAACGGCAAGTGCTCCAACAAATATGCCGTGGATCGTATAGACCCAACTATTTAATAAAGACAGTAGTAAAGATTTGCGACCAATTAATAACAAGACATTTGTAATTGCTGTTGTGGCAATAAATTTGGCAGTTTCATGATGTATTCACTCGTCCGTAAAATGCACACGTTTGAACGGCTTCAAAAGTTTTGTATTAAAAGCCCAATTAAATACTTTTCCAGAAATCCCTAATTTTAAATTAGGGACAGCCAAAAAAAGGGATTCGACTGACACTTTAACTGCCTCAAAGGATCGTTATACAGGGTCTAAATTGAAATCGAATATTTAATCAATGACAGAAACCCCCAATTTACGGTTAGGCTTTCAGCAGTACAATTTTCCCAGAATTTGCAAATGAGGAGTGGAAGAGACGCGCATTATTGAACGATTGATGATAACTGAATACATCAATTTGCGACAGAAATACTTCCCTCATATTCCGTATTCCCCAATTTTGCTTTTATGTTTGTGATAGCTTTAGCCCGCAACTTCATTCGCGTAGAGTAATTTCAACCCCCTATTTTACCCTTTTAGGGACTGAATGTAAAAAAATCCTTTCTTAGCGGATGTCTACGTCATAATAGTTACTTGCATGTGAAATTACAGCTCGATCAGTTTAGTGGTTTGAGCTGTGCGTTGATAGATCAGTCAGTCAGTCAGCTTTTCCTTTTATATACTTACACTGATTTAGATTGTTTAACCGGTCCCTTTTATTTAATATAACCTATAATTTAGGAAAATGAATGCTAAATAGGGTTGCCCACATGCCTGGCATTGGCGGGTAACCCCTTTTAAGGGACGCCATATTAAGGTAATCTTTTATATTAAATTTATGATGGCAGCGCATGAAGTACCATAAGCCGAGAATTTATATAGTCTCAAAGAATCCATTAGTCCATTCTCAACAGACAAGTAATCTCATTAACATATTTTAAGAGGGGTCTCTCCGTCACTCGCTCCATACAAACGTAGTTCCAATTTCATTTGGATATTAAGCAACCAAAGTCCATGAAATTTTGCAGACATATTCTAGAAACTAATATAAATGCCTGTAGTTTTCCAGGTTTCTGTTAAAATATTCGGTTTTAAAGTTACGCGGTCTTAAAAATTCACATACAAATCTTTGAGCCCCTGTAATTTTAAAACTACATATTTTTAGAAAATCTAATACACCACAGGAACGGATATTGGTTTCTAGAAAATGTCTGCAAAATTTCATGGACTTTGGTTGCTTAATATTCAAATGAAATTGGAACTACGATTGTATGGAGTAAGTGACGGAGAGAGCCCTGTAAGTCTCAGATATCTCACGAGTAAATACGGTATGCTCGAGAGATTTTGAAAAGTATTTTAAAAACTTTTCAAGCGAGCGAGATTCCGCAGTAGGTAATGGATAAATGTGATCAACAAACTCAATATCCGATATATCGCCTCGCAGTTCTTCAGCTATAGTTTATTATTCTTCCCGTTTATTTACAAAAAGAACAGGAGCTCGGGAAAATAAATGTTCCTAAGTATCTATCGAGTAGAGAAAGTTTCTCCGTTGTAACTTTTGATCGAAACAAAATAAATAAACAGAACTTCAGTATCAAAGAACCAGGGCAGGTAATTGATTACTATTTGCTAGGAATAAATAATATTATTAAGATGATGAAAGATGAAATGAATAATTTATTTAACTGCAATCAAAAAGAAATAGTAGACCCAGATTGAATGAAAAACCATACCTACGTAACTTATGAGTTTTAAGCCATGGTTTTCCCATCCAATTCTTATTCAGATTTTAACTATCATATATTATTTACTTAGATCCTTTGTTTTCCCTGGATCAGAAATATGTCCTTTGTTTTATCCTAGATAGTATTTAACTTTGTACCACGTTGAAATCAAATTTATTAAAAGTCAAATTAAAGTAAAAAAATGGATAGTACACTGTATTTATTATATTTGCGAGCAAGATGGACTCACCAATGCTTAAACACATTGTTTTGTTGTAAATGTTCTGTCATTTTGCCACGAATATTAGTATTAGGTACTAACATTAGTTTTTAAGTGTATCTGTCTACTAACAAATTGAGCCCTAGTTGCTTCAAATAAGAAGATTTTATTTATTTATTATTATTTTTCTTACTGATAAAGAGGAAAATTTGATTTGACAAGTGATTTTCCAAGCGTATGAAACGCTTGAATAATTTTATACGAAAAATAGAGTACCTTGACCGGAGATAAAATTAGATTTTATCAAGCCACCCTAACTGAATTTACGATGTGGACCCTTACGGTGTCTACACACCAAAGCTGGCTGTATGTATATTATGTATTGCGGTATACTACGGAGCTGCAAGGTACAATAATGCACATAGTCGCACAGTGTAGCACAAGTGTCTATTAAAAATTTATAACACCTCCGACAAGTGAAGGTTACAGTAACTAGAAAAGAGCTGATAACTTACAAACGGTTGAACCGATTTTCTTAGATTATAGCTTAGAACACTCTCGATCAAGCCATCTTTCAAACAGAAAAAACTAAATTAAAATCGGTTCATTAGTTTAGGAGCTACGATGCCACAGACAGATCCACAGATACACACTTCAAACACCCTTCTTTTGGGTCGGGGGTTAAAAACATGCAGCATCGCAACAGTTTGCGTCATGTGACAGACTGTCGTCATATTCGTATTCTATAGGCATATTCGATCGACATTCCATCTACATGCACGAAATGTTTTGCGTCATCATTCCTCATACGCATGGCTAAGGTTTGGAAATTCTTCCGCGATCTGTGATTCCTACATTAGAATTACAATCCGGGTATCTTGAAAACAAAGTCAAAGTCAAATCATTTATTCAAATTAGGTAGGTAGTTATTGTGCTGATTGTCAATTGCTGAATTTGCAATATAATGATGCAGTTTACTTAATTAATTAACAAGTTGATGATAGCCTAAGATGGCTTAGGCTTCATCATCACTTTCCATCAAATATGATTATGGTCAAGCGCGCGTGTGGCTTTATGCCAGAGAGTATAGACTACTACGGCATGCCGCACTATACTTGTAGCATGCTGTTGCTCAAGTATACCTAAATATAATTAATTGCTTCTAAGTAAGTGCCGAATTTGCTGCACAAGCTCGCGTAGAAACCGCCGGCATGACACCCGCCCAATGCAACCCAACAGCATTAGGTATAGCTGCTGGGGTGGCTTCAGTATGTAGACACCTTTAGGCGCCGAGCCAGGTAGTTTTTGCTTTACATTTATAAAGTGCATCAAGCCAAATTGGTGCATGCTCTTAAAATCGAATTTTTCAAAAGTTCACAATTATTAAACAACGCTCTGAGCCCGGCTGTTGGATTAGCTTTTACAAAGGATTTCTGCTTTGCTTGCTTTATATTTTTTCAGGAACTTTTAAGAGAAATTAAATTTACAACGCGAATTTACCTACGTAAATACCAATATGTAAGGAACTATATTTTTACGAATAAAAACTGCAAAAAAAGTAGTCCAATAATTTTCATAAAAGTGGCAGGAAGCAGGTGGACGAGGAAGGTGGATGAGGAAGGTAGATGAGGAAGATGGATGAAGAAGGTGGATGAGAAAGAAGGATGAGGAAGGTGGATGAGGAAGGTGGATGATCGCATGCACCAAGCAGGATCATCCACCGCTCTCGAAAAGGCCTACATAATATTATGTCCAGCAGTGGACGCATGCAGACTTGAATGTTCCTCTGCTAATATTATCTTCTAATCTAAGGGTCGGTAATATTCGTAAAGGAAATATACCAATGTGTAAAAGACACAGAATGGTCGAGAAAAACCGGCCAAGTGCGAGTCAGACTCGCGCACCTACCTACCTACCAAATTTCATGATTCTAGGTCAACGGTAAGTACCCTATAGGTTTCTTAACAGACACGACGGACAAACGGACGGACGAACAGATAGACAGACAGACAACAAAGTGATCCTATAAGAGTACCGTTTTTCCCTTTGAGGTACGGAACCCTAAAAAGGAGACGCGAAGTTACTAGGTAGGAGTACAAAAGAACTGTAACACCAGATTTATTAAAATTCAACTTCAATCTGAATTACCTACCAGTAAGTCCATCGAGTAACAATGAAGCGCCTAGCAACGGGCTGCATTTTCGGTACCTATTGTTTCCGATTTAATTAACTCTTGTTGGTGAACACGATATACTCGTGCTATGTAAACATAATATGTGACGGCATTCACTGTGCTGCCCATTGAGATGCAAACATATACCAGATGCTAAAAAAACGCCTCATCTAATTGGACATAGATTTAAGCGCTATTATATAACCAATAAGGGTTATGGGTTCAATAAAACTGCCGTATCGCTTCTAAGTTAGCCCGTTTCAATCTCAAGACAGCATCATCACTTACCACCAGATCGCAGTCAAGGACTAACTTGACTAAAAAATTATACTTAGGTACACAAGATTTATCAAAAGCTTTATTGTATTGTCTCTTGTTATACTAGATAACAATATAAGCCTCATAAAAAGGTGGCAGCCCTATATTTTATATACTTACCTATATTTTAGTTACATTATCAACCGCACAGTCACTGAAGCGCGTATGGATGCAATGCAACAGGTAGGAGCGTTAAACTAGCACAAAGCCTTAACACTCGCCAAACTTAATTACGGCTTCACTTCGGCTCCAAACTAATTTTTATTCCACACCTGCGCGGCCATTTTGAAATTCGCCAACATTGTTTTAATTATATATTATTTGCTGTTATAGCATCAGTAGAAATACAGACTCTGTGAAAATAATTATCTAAAATTCAAAAGATACAGACCACTGTCCGACAGATGGACCGCGTAGGCTTAGTAATTGGGTCCCATTGACACCCTTAGGGACTGAACCCTGAAAATTTATTTTTCTAAATATACCTACACAGATTTATGAACAATGTACTTATTGTCTCTATTGTTCACGAAAAGGTGGCAGCCCTAACCTATATTTCAGATAAATTATCTACAACACAGCTAAGCATATTGTGCAGGAAGCGCGTGTGGATGCAATGCAACAGGTCGGAGCGTTGAACTGGCACAAAGCCTTTAACACTCGCCAAACTTAATTACGGCTCCACTTCGACTCCAAACTCATTTTTATTCAACACCTACGCGTAACCTCGATACAAACAGAAAAAAAGAAACATATTTTATTATTTTTTAATAAAAAATAATTTCTTTCAAACATTGGTATAAATAGAAAGAAAGATACATTTATTATTATTAAATCAAAAAAAAACTTGCTATTAAACAAGTAATCATAGTTTTCATGAATATAATCGGTTAACTTGTTTGTAATTTTAACCCCCGACCCAAAAAGAGGGGTGGTTTAAGTTTGACGTGTGTATATGTGTATCTGTCTGTGGCATCGTAGCTTCTAAACTAATGAACAGATTTTATTTTAGTTTTTTTTTTTGTTTGAAAGGTGGCTCGATCGAGAGTGTTCTTAGCTAAAATCCAAGAAAATCGGTTCAGCCGTTTGAAAGTTATCAGCTCTTTTCTAGTTACTGTAACCTTCACTTGTCGGGGGTGTTATAAATTTTTAATTTACACAATTGTTATTACTTTTGTGATTTGTGCATAATTTGTAAATTTTGTATTGCCTAGGTAGCTTATCCTCTAAGCTACTAGATTCCTACGCGAATACATCCGTGTGGATTTAGGTTTATATAATGACGTGGAAAATCTTTGATTTTTCGGCATAAAAGAAATAAAAAAAAGGAAGTTATAGGTATATAGGACCCGTATATTATGCGTATTTTGTCCGCGAATTTTTTAAAAACTAATGAACTGATTTTGATATTTTTTCACCAATTTACATACGTTCACGTGTGTAATGTAATCTCACGTGTAATTACATGTGTGAACGCCTTATTAGAGTGCTAGATTAGCCTCAGCGTACATTATCTCTTGCATGCGAACTTCTTTCTTAGCCTTTGTTAATCCATTGTTGGACATACGAGTAGGCCTCCTCACGTGCACGCCATTCCTCTCGGTGTTGTGCGAGCCTCCTCCAAGTCTTTCCCGCCAGCTTGGTAATGTCGTCTGACCAACGGGAGGGCTGTCTTCCAACGTTCCTCCTTCCGGTGCGTGGCCTCCATTCCAGCAGCAAACGAGTCCATCGCTCGTCTGTAGTCCTACACACATGCCCTGCCCATCTCCATTTCAACCTGGACACTTTCAAAACAATATCAGTTAGTCTCGTTCTTTTCCTGATAGTGGCGTTTGGCACACGGTCAATGAGCGATATACCCAGCATGGCCCGCTCCATTGCTCGCTGTGCCACTTGCAGTTTGGATGTTATTTGTTTTGTCAGTGTCCACGTTTCCGAACCGTAGGTCATTACTGGCAGCACACATTGCTCGAACATACGCCGCTTGAGATGGATGGGGATCTTCTTATTCTTTAGGACGTCGGATAGTTTGCTGAAGGCAGCCCACCCGAGTTGGATTCGGCGTTCCACCTCTCTCATTTGGCTTTGCTTATCTAGGGTCACTACTTGACCCAAGTAAACGTACTCGTTTACCTTGTCAATCTGCTGACCTTGGATAGATATATGGTCTATATCTGTGTTCCGACACATGAATTTTGTTTTTCCTATATTCATTCTTAGTCCAATAGCAGCAGAAGCATTTTGTAGCTGTTCGAGCATTGTGCGCAGTTCTTCCGGTTGTTTGGCGAAGAGTACGATGTCATCAGCGAAACGAAGATGTGATAGCATTTTTCCATTAATGTTCACTCCGTTTTCAGACCAGTCAATTAATTTAAAAACGTCTTCTAAAGCGGCAGTAAACAATTTTGGGGATATAGTGTCACCCTGTCGAATTCCTCGTTGAATGCTGATTAGCTCAGAGAGTTCATGAAGCCTCACTTGAATTGTGGCACCCCTGTATATTTCCCTTAGCACTTCCACATATCTGTTGTCAATCAAACATCTTTTTAGTGAGTGAAATATTGCCCAGTGCTCAACGGAGTCAAATGCTTTTTCAAAGTCCACAAACGCTAAGCACAGATCTTGATTGTATTCCACACTCTTTTCTATTAGTTGTCTTACTGCAAATATGTGGTCTATAGTAGAAAATTTGCTTCGGAATCCAGCCTGTTCCACTGGCTGTGCATGATCGAGCTTATTAGTAAGTCTGTTAGTCAACACCTTCGTAAATGTTTTGTATATGTGCAGTAGAATGGATATAGGTCTATAATTTGCTAAATTAGTTTTATCTCCTTTTTTAAATATTAGTGTCACTATCGCATTCTTCCACTTTTTGGGCGTGATGCCTTCAAAGAGTACGGTGTTGAATAAAAGTTGCAGCTCTTTTAATACAGGTGTCCCACCCGCTTTTAAGAGTTCTACTGGTATATTGTCTTCACCAGGTGCTTTTTGGTTTTTCATTTGTCGTAAGGCTTCTTTTATTTCGTATAAGCTTATTTCTGGCAGATCTTCCGTAAAGTGGCGTGTCAATTTTGCTCTAGGATCGGAACGTGGGCTCTTAGGTTCTTCGCACCTTGAAGTGTATAAGTTAGAGTAGAAGTTCTCTACTTCCTTCATTACCTCTTTCAGGTCTGTCGTTTCTCTTCCACCATCGATCTTTAGTTTATATATTTGAGCCACGCTGCTACGTAACTTTCTTCTAAACACCTTTGGGTCCCGGTATTTTTGTATAGTGTCAACTATTGTTTTGTGGGTATGGTTTCGCAGATCTCGTCTTATCGCTGTCTTTACTTGCTTATTAATGATACCAATTTCTGTAGATTGGGGGTTTGAGAGAAGTTCTTTACGTTTGTCAATGAGCCGTTTAGTTTCTTTCGTTAGAATTGACTCCCGCACGCGAGTGTTGGTCATAAATTTTTCTCCTGCTTCCTGGATTGAAGTTGACAGTCGGTTATCAAGACACGCGACAGCGTGTCTCGCCAAGTTCGATTCTAATAAGAACGGCGGCACGCTGACAAGTGTATATTACACGAACCATTTCGAGCTACTTTTGACCCCCCCATAACTCAGAAACTATTGAACCTACATATTTGTAATTTTGCATATCTATTAAGACCCCTTTAAACGCTTAGAATCCAAAATTTCATGAAAAAATCTTTTATCGATATTAAGTTATTAAGGTCTGAAAAGTGCCATTTTTAACACTCACTCACTCACTCACTCATCAAAAACCTAACCTACTTCCAGGTGACTTAGAAACTTCAAATTTGGTAAAGTGATAGGTAATTAGGTGTATACAAAGGAAAAAATCAGAAAATAGCAAATTATGTTTTAATATGTCATATATTATATGACAAAGTTATTGGTGTGGCTAGTAGAACAGCAAGTATGGATCAAGGTGCACATTTTAAGTTTGTAAAACTGTGTAACGTTGGTTCGTTGATCCGTTGCTCCATTGCGACGTGATTGAAGAACAAACAAATACTTGTTCTTTAATATGGGTAGTAATGGGTGATTCACTTCCAAAGCAAGGAACATTGTTATGTTCCTTGCTTTGGAAGGACTATAATGTTTTATAACTTCATATATACTAGTGACCTGCCTCTGTTTTGCTTGGTTTCACACGGACAGGTAGTACAATACAAACTATTCACAGAGTTGATTTTCCGTTGTATGTTTTAAGTGGTCTAATTGTGTATTTTTATTTGTAAGGGGTAATCTCAGAAGATAAAAGTTATGTACCTAAAGGTTAGGTATACTATATCTGACATACTGTACTTATTAGTTAGGTACTATTGTACTCGTATTGAAAGTGAAATCACACCTGGTGTCTTGTCTAGGGAATCAAAACCTAAAGGACCTAGAACATTATGAAAAGCAGGTAGCAATATTATCATAAAAACCAAGTAAAGGAAAAAATCTTAAAACTGTTAATTTGTGGTTAGGCTTCACAAATCAATCACAAAAAAAGTGTTATTTCTTGTACGATGGCGCAGAACCCATCGTGTGCGAGATACTTGACTGGTTTATAATTTGTAAGGAGTAATCTTAGATGATAATATAAGTTATGTATGTATATCTAAAGGTTAGATATATTATGGTATACCTAATAATTACTAGTTACTATAATTTTCGTAAAATTATTCTCGGTTATGCACAATGAAACGCATAAAAAAGCAGGAACCTTTGAAACAATAACAAACAATTATAGTGCACATGTTGAAGTCCCATGCAGCCGTTACTGGTCAGCTGAAGTGACTCGACTCGACATAACATTTTGCTTTGCTTGCATAAATTATTATGTTTTAAAATTGTATCCTAAGGCTCAAAAACAATTACTGATTAATATTATCTATACTCAGGTACTATTTGTTATATTATCAACTTAAGAAGTTATTATATTCCATAAAAATATAAGAGCCAAAAAAAGATTCAACAAATTTTACCCGTGAAAATGTTACTTTAAGACATATTATCAATGTCATAAGTCATATTAATAAATCCAACCATGGATATACTATAATACATATAATACCCATGTCAAATTAAAACTTTTTGTGCTAGTACCTACTACGTCTCTGAGCTAAGCCGCGGACAGACGGACGAACGGACGGATATTGGAAAACTATGTATAATAATATAAAGGGTTCCTTGTTGCCTATGGAACTACAAAAAAAAGGTCGTTGTTTTGTTAGTACTTCTTGGCAATCAATGGTACCCTGTTAGACATTGTTTGGTGTATTGTTTGTTAATTTACTTGTTTTGCCAGATGTCAGATATCGCGATCCATAAGGCGCAAGGCACACCACCGGAATGGTGAGAGGATGCGCGCCAAGCGCACGCCTTTGCAGTCAAGACTGAAGTAAATAGGGTGATCCTCCAGCCGAAATATTTAAACAAAATTAAACAATCTAAGAGTAAAAAAACCGGCCAAGTGCGAGTCAGACTCGCGCACTGAGGGTTCCGTACTCGAGTATTTATTCCAACATTTTGCACGATAAATCAAAAACTATTATACATAAAAATCTGTTTTAGAATGTACAGGTAAAGCCCTTTCATATGATACCTCATTTGGTATAGTTATCTTACTTTGAAAATTAAAACACATTTTAATTATTTTTAAATGATGTGACACAGATTTTCTCAAATACTAAAAATACTTAAATATAAAAATTACAATCTGTATTATTATTATTTATGAAGATGAATATACTGAACTTTATCCAACAAAAATGATGTAACCACAAATTCGGGGTTTTCAGTTTTTTTCCTGTACTTGTGCTATAAGACCTACTTACCTGCCAAATTTCATGTCTCTAGGTCAACGGGAAGAACCCTATAGGTTTCTTGGCAGACACGACGGACAGACAGACAGACAGACAACAAAGTGATCCTATAAGGGTACTTTTGAGGTACGGAACCCTAAAAATGAGAAAAATATTCATGCTTAGTTTAAAAAAAACTGTGCCTATTTAAAACATCGAGATTTTCGCATAGTGGTCACTGGTCACTCTACTTAAGATCCTGGCAAAGAAACCACCTCTACTCGAAGTGCAGTCTCTATTCTATTCATCACACCTCGACTCACCACGCTCGGTCTGCGCTGACCCTTAGTTGTAGACATTTGGCATAAAATAGAATTCATATTGTTACTAGTTCGTTTCAAGTTTGGATATTAAGAGTAGAGGCATTCAAGCTCGGGAAGGCGGCGAGAGCTGTTTTATTTGCATTGCTTTTCTCAGATTTTCATGTTAATCTTAACATATAGATCCTAGTTAAATAATTGTGAAAATAACCACAAAAACTCAACTCACGAGATCGTGTGATTATGTTCTATTATTGAGTTCGCGTCTCGATATTTTATTTTAATTTAAAGAGGACTTCACTACTCAATTATTGTTAAATTACATAAGTTTTAAAATAATCTAAGTGTGTTCGTGGTATCCTGGGTTCCAGCAGCAGAGTGTTGGGAAGTACTAGTTATTAAGTTTATCTATTTTAACATGCTTGATTAAAATTTGCATTTTAGGATATACAATCCATGTGCATTCGTGGTATCCTGAGTTCCAGTAGCAGAGTGTTGGGAGGAAGTACCTAATAGTTATTAAGCCTATCTATTTTAACATTGGAAATTCATTAAATAAGTATAGCAGGTGTTTTACGAAATATTACTGCTTTAAATATATATAATACTTTAAGTGTACCTACTATCTACCTACCTTAAATAATTTTTCTTGGTGTTCTTTTAAATTATTGTGATATTATTATTAATTATTTTACGAAAATATATTTATTTTCAAGTATGAGTCGTACAGTGCAGTTACTGGTTGGTGACTCAGTCATATTGCACGAAATAATTTCAATGCCTCCCGATGGAAGCTGTTTATTCCATTCGATTGCATTCTCACTATATAATTCTATTGATTCGCAATTAGCAAGTAGCGTGCGTGCGGCAATTGTCGAGTATGTCTGTCAAAACTGGCAAGATTTGAGCGCATGGACGTGCAACCAACACGGTGAGCCTTACGATTCTGTAGAACAGTATCGTGCGAGTATGCTTCAATCGACTACCTATGGGGCTGTTTCTGAATTAAAGGCCGCAGAGAATTTGTATCCCATAAGGATCGAAGTATACCACGATGGCAGCTTGCGTGGTATATTTGGTGAAGAGGGCCATCCTATAAAGCGTTTTCTCTTTTCGGGCAATCTATTGTCAGGACATTATGATGTTTGTGTACCGTTGGAACCACATGATAATGAAAATATAACGCGAAAAGGACGTCCACCAAAACAAAAACAAGGTCGGCCTAAATCATCAAACAAATCCCGTAAGGAACAAATCCGTGATGCTAATCAGCGCTACAGACAGAGACATCCTGAGGTAAATCGCGAAGCCACTCAGCGGTACAAAGAAAAACACCCTGAAGTAAATCGCGAAGCCACTCAGCGGTACAAAGAAAAACACCCTGAGGTGAATCGGAGAGCCGTAAGACGTTATACGGACAAACATCCGGAGGTCAATCAAAATGCTGTAAAGCAGTATGCATTAAAAAAACCAGAGGTAAATAAGAATGCTGTCAAAAATTATCAGGCAAAGAAAAAATTAGCATACACAAGTGAAAACCACGTAATAAATAAATTGACAGATAAAATAAAAAATCGGTTGGAAGCAGAAAAAATTGTTAAGTGGGTTCTTCAGCGACGTAATAATATGGTGAATAGTTACATTAAACTTTTCGATCGCCTCCAAAAAAAAATTACTGTAAGTATTGAAAAATTTAAAAGTCTCTCCCCTGAGACATCTATAAAAGATAAATTTATGATTCTTGCAGGGGAATCTAAACATCAGAGCACTCAAGAACCCTACTACTATGAAAGTTCATACAAAGTATTAAACTCAGATGAAACTATAGTAATAAATGATGAGGGCCAAGCAAATGTGTTTAATTTACAAGAGAAAAATAAGCTAAATAATATTTCTTGGTCTTGTAATTCAAAATTATGTTTGCTAGAAGAAACTGTGCTACAAAACCTAGAGAATAGTTTTCAATTTATACTTTCGAAGTCAGCGATAGATGTATTTACTTTGGTATCTAATCAGAGCCATGAATACTATGGTACAATTAAAATTCTCAGCAATATTAAAGCCCATTTTCCAAAAATAAGAACAATAGTTAGAGAACTTTATCAGTTAGCTTTTTATGGCAAAAATATAAATGCTATAGATTCTGACTTAAACACTATTAATGTAAATAAATTAAAAGAGTTAGGAATTCCTTTAAACAATATCGGTAATGCCGATTGTGAAGTAAATATGGACGAGGTACAATTGAATGAAGATTTAGTAATACAAAAATATAAGTCTGCCTTTAATGATATGAAAAAAAGATGCGCCGATGTCCCGGTACATCATTGCATATCATGTCACAGGTTACTTTGCTTACATGACATGTCAGCCATAAATAAACTAAGAATTCCAATTCAAACTGACGTATGGCACAGATTACAGATTTTTAATGAGTCTCATTACGTCCAACCTAGTTCTTTTGTTTGTCTCTTATGCTTAAAAAAAATTAGAGCCAATGAGTTGCCTTCCAATTCTATACTAAATAATCTATATTATAGTGATATACCAAAACAACTTAGTAATTTAAATAACTTTGAAAAAATATTAATCCAACGGGCCAAGGCATTCCAAGTCGTAACAAACTTGATTCCAGTGGGAAATAAAAATCTGCCTAATAAGCAAATGATAAAAAAAGTTAAGGGTAGGACATACCATTTGCCACTACCTGTAGAAGTAACCCTTAATAAATTACCAAAACCCGAAGACCCCTTAAATCTCAACCAAGAACTTTTCATTCTCGTTAGAAGTAGTCCTACTAAAAATAAAATAATGTGGCAAGAAATAGTAAACGTTAATAAAATATATGATGCGTTAAAGTATCTTAAAAATAATAATACTCATTATGCAAATATTAATCTCCCTCATAACCCTGATAATCTATTAAATAACCTTGACCAGAATTTGAAATATGATGTAGAAGTGACTGAGAATATCGAAGACTCACAAAATCAATCTGCAATTCTCACCCAAGTAACAGAAGAGAAAGCAAGTATTTACGAAGAATATACTATATACCCTCTACATGAAAAAAAAACAAAATTTAGCAGCTACAGCTCTATATCAAATGCTTAAAGTTAATGCGGCACCATTTGATAACCGCAACAAGCATATAGATACTTTGTGCTTTCCAGATATTTTTAATGAAGGCAAATTCGGCCAGTTTTATCCGCGAGAAAAAAATATTACTAGTGCTGAATTCATAAAATCTCGCTTAACATCAAAAGATTCTAGATTCAGACTTAATCAGCAATACATATTTTACTTATTACATGATGCAAATTTGAGACAGTTGAGTGCAGGCATATTTTATAAATTAAATGTGACAAATCAAACCCAAAAATTAACAGCTCAAAAATATTTGGAGATGATAGAGAAGGATGAACTTGAAGGAGATTTAATGGCAATATTTAGTCGATTACGAAATACCGAGCAATTTTGGAAAAAGCCTAGAAGCGACGTCTTATGTATGACTCGTCATTACGGACCTGCCACATGGTTTTTGACTATCAGTCCCTCAGAATGGACGTGGACAGACCTTGGCGAGTATATTAGGGAAATTAATGGTCCCGATGCTAAAAACAAATCTATAAGCGAGTTAGTAGCAATGGACCCCGTTGCAGCATCACGATTTATCGATATAAAATTTAAAGCTCTTTTAGCTTTCCTAACATCGTCTGAAGCACCTTTGGGTGAAATAGAACACTATTTTTGGCGGCGCGAATACCAAGCGAGGGGGTTGCAGCACTTCCATCTTATGCTGTGGGTAAAAAATTCCCCAATACTTCAAGAGTCAACAGCTAATGAGGTCGCATGTTTTATCAGTAAATATGTCACATGTGCTGTTCCTGATAAGAACATTTCACCAACATTACACGACCGTGTAGTGAAATATCAAACCCATAAGCATAACTCATACTGTTTAAGGAAAAAAAAAACAAAATCAGGTTTCACAACTGTTTGCAGATTTGGATTTCCTCGCCCAGTAACTGAATCTTTAACGATAAAAAATGTAATCGAATCAATAGCTGCAAGAAAAACATTAAAATCTAATAACAGACTTTATAATATACCCCGTAAAGAAGAATCTCAGTATATCAACGACTACAACCCAGCAATCCTTCTCGCTTGGAACGGTAATATGGACTTGCAGTATGTAGGAGAAAAAACAGCAGTATTAAATTATTACATCACTAAATACACCACAAAAGGCGAAAAGAGTCATGCAATAGACACTTTTGACAGCATAAACTCTACTAAATCTCTTGCTAGTAGGCTCTATAATGTAGGTCTTCGTGCTCTTAATAACAGGGAATGTGGCGCACTTGAGGCATGTGATACACTCTTGGGCATATCTCTATACGGCACTGACCCGCAGACCACAATAAGATGGCTCGATGTAAATCTGCATCGCAATCGTAGAGTAAAATCTAAAAAAGAAATCGACCAGCTAGAATCTGATTCCACAGACTTATTTTTCGAATCTTGGGTAGATAATTACTATCCTCAACGGCCTCGGGACTTAGAAAATATGAATTTGTATGATTTTGCACGATGGTATGACGTAACTACAACTCCGCCGTCAGCATCTGCACTAATACACAAATTACCATCAAATAAATTTTTAAAAAAGCGACAGCGGCCCTATTTAATCAATCACTATAGTTACGATGTAAATAAGTACCCTGAAAAATATTATTTCTCTCTTCTGTTATTGTTTTATCCGTGGAGAGACCTAGCTGTACTCAAATCAGGTAAAAGTACTTACACAGAAGCATTTAATCTTTTAAAAGATCAAATTAAAGCTGGACTCAATTACGGAGATATGCAAACCGAATTCTTGAATAATATAGAGAGAGCATTCGAAATGATTGAAGAAAAAGTAGCGGAGATTAAAGAAAACCAAGAAAAAAGTGATGAGAATGATGATGACGGAATAGAAAATCCGCTGGAATTCATGCCTATTGAAGCTGAAAATGCAATGCAGGATTTTCGGAATGCAAAAGCGTTGGTATCGGAAGACAAACTTGAAGAAATGATACAAGGCCTCAACGTGGACCAAAAACGTATTTTTAATACCATTCGTGACACTTTGATTGAAAATAAAACAAGACTGAGATTATTTGTTAGTGGTACGGGAGGCACTGGAAAAAGTTATTTAATAAATACAGTCCAAAGTTGGGTTAAGCAACATTTAAACAAATTAGTTGCAGTAGCTGCACCCACAGGCATTGCTGCTTTTAATGTAAATGGTCTTACAATACACAGGCTCCTACAGCTACCGGTAGAGCATGGTAATTGCTCTAAGTACACTTCTCTGTCAGATCAAGTCCTTAAAGTTTTAAGAAGTGATTTAAATGACGTAATTCTTTTGATCATCGATGAGATCTCTATGATTTCAAATGTGACATTAATGTATATTCATCTTCGTTTAACAGAAATATTCGACACTGGTGATATAGAAGATGGCTGGTTCGGTAGAATTCATATTGTATTATTTGGCGATCTACTGCAGTTGCCTCCAGTGAGACAACTCTCACCTTTCGAGAGCATTAAATCCTCAGACGTTCTAAAGTGGTTGGGGTCGCTTAGCGCACCAAATTTATGGAGAGACCTTTTTTCATATGACGAATTAACTTTAAATATGAGGCAAAAAAACGATCCAGTTTTTGGCGAGATGTTAAATCGTATAAGAGTAGGTGTTGTAATAAAACAAGATATAGATGCTTTATCTCGTCGGCTTCTAAAATTAAATTCCGATAACTCAACGGCACGATTAATGGAAATTATAAGATATTTTTCAAAGATGCCTAATAATACAGTATGTTTGTTTGCCACTAAAAACATGTGTAATCAATTCAATAATGCAATGTTAACAAGTATAGAACAACCAGAGATCAGATTGAATGCAATAGATGAAATAGATTGCCCACGATATTTAAACAAACGAGTCAGGGAAGTGTTAAAGAAAAACGAGGATGATTCTTCACTATCTGCTGGTTTAGAAAATGTTATAACAGTCAAAATAGGGGCTCGAGTAATGTTGCGTAGAAATATAGATGTAAGCAAGGGGTTGGTTAACGGATCGATTGGGGAAATAGAGAAAGTACTTTATGAGGCCGACCAAAACGATAAACCGAGAAAAATTAAAATTAAATTTAGCCATAATTTAACTTACGAGTTAGAACGCGTCAAAACTAAGTTTCAGATATTGAATAATGCATATGTGCACCGCGAACAGTTCCCTATTTGCTTAGCATACGCTATCACTATCCATAAATCACAAGGCCTTAGTCTTGACAGCGCCCTACTTGATTTAGGTTCTTCAATATTCAGCAGAGGGCAGGCGTATGTTGCACTATCTCGAGTCAAGACTATGGATGGTGTTCATCTTATCAACCTAGATCCTAGCCAAATTAAGGCCCAAGAAAGTTCTATAAATGAATATAACCGCTTGCGAACATTATACCGCCCCGATTTGGACAAATTATCTGTAAACAGAAAACGAGTGAGAAAAAATCCAGACCTGGAATGGACTGTGCGCTCTCACATTAACATTTTGCAGGAAAATATAGAAAATGGCACCGAAAAGAAAACAGTGCAGCATAAACGCAAGAAAAAACGCTGAGCTGTGCAATAAACGACTAAAATGTTGATCTTAGTTGAGTCATTTATTGAGTAGTATATCATCAAGGCGCTCTGTCATTAATTTTAATAAATCGTTGATTGCTGCCCCTGAGGATTATATCAATCCTACTTGTCCATACTAATAAAATATTATAGAAGTATATTATGATCATTAATATTAAAAATTGCGAAAAGTTTCAGCATTTATGCTGCACTGTTGATCATAAGTGGAACGGACCACTTTCAAAAAGTATGTTTAGCATAGGCAGCGTAGTTTAATTGAAATGATGACGTGTGTGGGGGGGAGCTACAGTTTCTTGGTATTTTAGGAGACTTATTAGTCTTTGGATATTATATTAATCAAAGGACTAAATATGCTTCCTGGGATATCAAGGGAAGGTAGAAGCTCACCATTGGTGGCGTGGTGGAGCTACCAATCATCATTTACTTTTCACAAGTAAATGATTCCACTTCAAAGTTTCTTTCTTTTAGAAGGTTTCAATAAGCTTACACTCTCTTAATATCAAGTCTTCTTGCAAAGGTTACTATCAAATTAATTCACTTTAACCTAGGAAATCAAAAGAATCTGAAACATCAATCGAACTCAATATGTTCCAATACGGGGACCAAAATCTTTCATTACTTGAACTCTAACCGATTATATCCATACTCTCACTCAAAACTACTCAACCGTAAACTACGAGTAGGTAATATAAGTAGATGCAAGGTATTTATTATTATTAGCTAGTTAAGTAAACCAAATACAGCAAAACTCGTTTAAATGTGTTGAACTCATTATTTTCAATAAACTTAAAGTAGGTATTTAGAGTAATACGGTCGCATTATTATAAAACACCTTATAATCAAACGTTACACGTGCCACTCTCAAGAAATACTTTTAAAAGCCTTAACTTTAAAAAGATCTGTAAGATAGTTAAGGTAAGTAAAGTTTTTAGACACCCTATTAGGTTTCTTGGTTTGTTTCTATTATCGTGTTGTTTTAAAGTTTAATTCTGTGCAATATTTGTGAAGTAATTTTAATAAGTACATGAAGAGAAATCAACTTCACAAAAAGTTATGATATCCCATCAAAAACATAAATGTGAAAATGTAGCCAAGTTCGAACTTGAGGAACATCTTAGTTTAATAAATGAAGATGATAAAAACATAAAATAAATGTGAAAATGGAGCCAAGATCGGACTTGAGGAATATTTTAGTTCAAATTATGAAGAGAAATCAACTTTACAAAAATTGATGATATCCCACCAAAAACATAAATGTGAAAAAAGAGCCAAGTTCTATAACAAGCGAGGAATTTAAGCTTCGCCGATAAAAGCATTGATATCTAAATGGGTGCCAAGTTCTATAGAAGGTCTTTGTATAATTCCTACAAGAATGTACAAAGAGCTTTGATTGTTTTAAAATATTGTTTATGTTATTAAATACATAACTTGGCAAGTTTGAATAGTCAATTAATCATATTTAACGTCTAATATGCTATATATTTCAAGCTTAAAAATGTACTTGGCAAGTTTTCATCTACATACATCAATTATTCGTGGCGAAAAAAGTTGCCAAGTGCATTTTTAAGCTTGAAATATATAGCATATTAGACGTTAAATATGATTAATTGACTATTCAAACTTGCCAAGTTATGTATTTAATAACATAAACAATATTTTAAAACAATCAAAGCTCTTTGTACATTCTTGTAGGAATTATACAAAGACCTTCTATAGAACTTGGCACCCATTTAGATATCAATGCTTTTATCGGCGAAGCTTAAATTCCTCGCTTGTTATAGAACTTGGCTCTTTTTTCACATTTATGTTTTTGGTGGGATTAAGTACGTCTACATCATCATTTGTTTTGTGTTCTTTCAGGAGCTCGGTAACACAATTTTGATACTCTTCCCTATTTAAATCTATTACCGTGTAATCCAATCTTTTCGCTTTTTTGGTAGCAAGTTTTCTACGTTCATCCTTTAAATTAAAGGAGATTTCTGCTCTGACTATCCTATGATCGCTGCCGATATTCACGCAGTTCAATACATTGACATCTTTACATATGTGCCTCTTGTTGGTGATGATATAGTCGATTTGATTTTTTGTAAGCCCATCCGGACTCAGCCAGGTCCATCTCCGGCACGGTCTTTTTGGAAAAAAGGTGTTCATTGCATACAAGTCATGTTTTGCCAAGAAATCAGCCAACATTTGCCCTCTCTCGTTCCTCTTTCCCAGCCCAAATTTTCCTACGTTCGGTTCTAATACAGATGTTTTTTGGCCCAACTTTGCATTAAGGTCACCCATTATCACAGTGTACAAGCATGGAGTCTCTTGCAGTGCCCTTTCAACATCATCGTAGAACATTTCAGTGTCCTCGGAGCTACTTGCGCTGGTAGGTGCATACACTTGCACAATTTTTATTTTTGTCAGCTTGTTGATATTAAATATGCCAAATATTACTCTTGGTGAGATTCCTCTTAAACTTTGAAGTTTATCGGCGAAGTCTCTATGCACCATCATACCTACTCCTCCTTCTGATTTTGTATCATTTCCCTTATAGAATAGTAAGTGTCCGGACTGTAATCTCAGAAGATCTTCCCCTTGTCTCCTCGTCTCCGAAAGTCCCATTACAGTCCATTTTATGCGATTTAAGACACTATTTTCTAGGTCTAATAATCTGTCGTCTGTTCGTAACGTATTTACATTAAACGTAGCCGTGTATATCGTTGGTTGGCAGCCGGATCGAACCCAGGGATTCTTAGCACCCCTTGTTCTGTTGGTATTCTGGCTGCTGCCGTGGCCAGGCCAAGCAGAACTGCTGGGAACTAGGGGCCTTCTTTTGTATTGTGCTTTCATGAGGGATTAATAGCCTTTGAGACACCACGCTGGCTAGTGCGGATTGGTGAATTCACTCTTTTGGAGATACTCTCCAGGCTTGTGGCAGCCTCCACTGGCTAAGATCTTGGCACCAGGGCAGTCAGGTGTTTAACCGTCGCCTGATATTCGACGTTGTCGCTCTTTAGCACCACCCGGGGAGCACGTGTAGGGCTACAAAGGGTTATCACCTACGGACGCGAGCGACTTTCTACCGCTTCCCCATGCATGCGAACTATGATTAATTAATTGTTATTGTAGAGCCGTTTAGTGGAGCGTAATTATTACTACAATACATACTCGTATTCCACGGAGCGTGCAGCAATCAAACATTGTAATACTAGGTATATAGATACTCGTACATGTGTGGATTCAACGCAACGCAACAGGTCGGAAACGTCAAACCAATGCAAATCCTTTAACACCCACTGAACTTAATTATGCATACAGCATACAGCCTTAATTTTATTTCAAACAACGCTCCAACCCAGTTTCACTTCACAATTTACGTAGTCTATAGGTTTGAGGTGTAGTCTAGATGAAAGTGGAGTTGCGTTGTAAATGGAACGTATAATGTAAACTTGTTTTATACCGAAATAAATATTTTTGTATTTTTTTTTTTTGTATTTGCGTTAACCGCTATAATGGGTTTTAGTTTTGCACAGCCCGCTAAAACCGCACTCTGGCCAGTTTTAAGTCCTTTCATCACAGGTTGCCTGTAAGAGATTGCTTTAGCAATTAGGCCGCCCTTACAACCTTTGTATAGGTTCTTCTATATCTAGTATTGTTTTCCTTTAATGTGTGTACAATAAAGTTTTGTAAATAAATAAATAAAAGCATTTTATTCGCTTGACAGTACCACTTTGTTTTGATCGTTATTAATCTAGGGGTGCAAACTGAAATTACCTTATTCAGTGTCTACTCAGTATTTAATACACTGTATTCACTACATTACATTCAAACCTAACCTGTTGCATTGTTTTCGCATATAGGTAAGTACTTTAATTTTTCACCGTATCTTGAAAGGATATTTTTAATTATTTTGTTCTTTAACTTATCTCCGACTCCAAATGTAAGTTTTTAATCGCAAAAAATATACATATATTTTAGTGTGATAAAAGTACAAATTAACAATTTTCGGTTTTTCCGTCACTTGTGCTGTGAGATCTTGCTTATTGCTAAATTTCTTGATTAAAGAATTAAAGATCCATGGAAAATATTCACACTCACATTTTTTTTTTTATTGTGGTGAAGATTTTTTTACAACTCCAAGGGACCGTACAAAGTATAGTAGTGGAGGTATCAATTGCAACTTGATACCTCCACGCGTTTCCGTGAACTTGACTGACAGACAGATAACGAAGTGATCCTGTAAGGGTTCTTGTTTTGAGGTACGGAAGCCTAAAAACTGGCATGTAAAATTTAAAAAATCTATCGCAATAACCATAAAAGGAACATTCTTGTATCGAAAGAGCTCATTAACTTATTTGCTGCTAAAGTAAATGTGTTTTTGATTGCTTGTCAGTTGTAGACCGCTGGACTCCAATTACCGAGTAATCGATTGGTTGTCCAGGCGGGCGACACGTCCGCCAGCACTTTACTTAATGCGTCTTTTTATTTTATTAGTTTGTCCTCGCATTATATTGTGGTTTATATGAGTGTAATTTATTTCTCGTTGGAGCTGTTGCGATGAAATTCACATTTCAAAATCATAACATGGTATTAGTTAATCCTTGATTAGAATCGGGATTATCGATGAGATATAACCTCTCATAGGCTGACTCTTTTACGCAGGCGAAGCATAAACAATGATATTGATACTTCAATGTAAATAAAGTATGACCACACCTACGCGTTATGAACACGGAATGTGGGACGCGATACGGGAGCGTCCACGATGCGAATGGTCGCGTAGGTGTCCATTAAATATGAAGGTGACCGTCGCGCGGCTGATGTTCCCGCTTCGTAGTCGCTTTGGTCGCGCAGGTTTGGATGATGCACTAACTTATTAAGAAGAAGAGAAATAAATCTATTGTATCGTCCTTATGCTAATAAGCGACTTGCCCCAAAAATAGTTGTTGAGTTATCGTTAGTTGTGAGAAGAACGTGGGAATATTGAAAACCTGATGTTTCTAGAAAAGTAAAAAGTAAATACACAGCCAGAAATTGACCCCTTTTTAATCAGCGAAAAGAAGCGCCGAGCGTCGCTCGTCTATTAAAAGGCTGTTCATAATATTAAGGAAAAGGTTGTTCTAATCACGAACCAATTTATCCGAAACGTTTAAGAAACTGATCCACGGATCATGTTCCTAAAGCTACAGAAACAATGTTTCAAATTAACCTTGCTTTGTTGGTTACAAAGATTTGTGCGGTAGAGAAAACAAATTCTCATTTTCTCGAAGCGACCCTTGTCTTAATTACAATGGTAAGTAGTAATTTATTATCACCAGAGGGCTCCTAAGATCCCCCTCAAATCATAAAAACCCGGTCAAATGCGAGTCAGAGTCGCACGCGAAGGGTTCCGTACTATCGTAGAAGATATAACACTTTTAATGTGCAACAATGCAAGTTAATTACAGGCAGCTCTATCTAAGATTTAGCAGACTAATTGCATGTCCGTCAACATATATTTTTTTCTTATGATATAACCACAAATTCACGGTTTTCGGATGGTTTCCTTTAGTTGTCAAATTCAAAATATTTTTATTCAATTAGACTTTTACAAGTTCTTTTGAATCGTGAAGAGCATCTACCACTGGTTCGGAATGCCTTTCCTACCGAGAAGAACTAGCAAAGAAACTTGGCGGTTGTGCTATAAAACATTGCTAGCTGCCAAATTACATGATTCTATAGGTCAACGGGAAATACCCTATAGGTTATGATTCTTTTTCTTTACAGACTTCTTACAGAAGGTTTCTATTAATTATGTACGAGTACATCTACTCAAAGCCATCCAAGTGTAAAGGAACTATTGTACTCATACGATACAGGATCAATGTAATTCCGTGACTCACAGAATGTAGGCAAGCGTAAGCGGGTGTAAAATAGTAAAAAGAAAAAGGAGTGAAAGGAAATAAATGATTCGATCTATTGTAAGCACGTTACAATACGAACAAGGATCCGTGCTTGTTGCGATCAACTAAGCTGTACCTAATCTTATGCCTATTGAACTGTGCAAAATAAAAAACTATCGGTTCATTATTGAAACCTTCTGAAACTTAAAGCGGAAACAAATCAATGGACGCGGCTGACGGACGCGACTAACAGCCGCGACTTATTTTTATTTGTACCAGAAATTCACTAAAAGAGACAAGTGTAAATTAAAAATTTATAACACCCCCGACCAGTGAAGTTTACAGTAACTAGAAAAGATCTGATAACTTTCAAACGGCTGAACCGATTTTCTTGGATCACTTATAAATCCGCGTGGATGAAGTCGCGGGAATCATCTAGAACACATTGTTGTTGTGAAAAAATCTTTCATATTTTTCATATTTCACAACTTTTAAAATCCCTAGAGAGAAACCTTTAAGTAGCTTGTTGGACGAGCTTGTTAAATAAGATCACAATTTAAACTTCATAAACTCTGCAATCAACAAACCGAGAAATCTCCGTTGCATTAAACTTATACGACCTCCGACAACCATGCAGATTAGATGTTGGAATGAATTAATGTTTCTCCCGAGTTTATCTTTCAGAATATATTGTAAATTGAATGTATAATAGAGAGATAAGAAAATATGTAGAAAATTTTCATTTAATTAATTATGCATTTACGAGATTTTCCAATTGCAGAGTTTCATTTTAAATATTTGTATAGCGTTATATGTAGCATTTTTGATACACGATGTTGATATTCAACATATTATGGTAAGTAAAATTGATATTGAGTTAAAACTTTACAAGCACACCGCGCCGCTAAGCCTTTTGCCTTTTCTACGATGTAGCTGAAGCTTTGGAAGAAGCTTGGATGCTAACAAGAGTCATGTCTAAAAAATAATCATGTTTATGAGATGTGGATGTACATGACATACCTATAGTGCGCGACAGGTTGAGATGGCAACCGGAGTAGCGACGCCCACGCACTTACCTGCTGCGGGGGAAGTGTGAATGTGCGGGGCGTTCCCCGGCTCATACCCCGATTGCCATCTCAACCAGTCGCGCCCTATACTTAGAATAAAAATTCTTGCACCTACTAATATTAATTATGCAAGAATAGAGAAAAAAATAACCCCCGTTTATTAATTATACCAGCATAATCGCAGGCATGCTCAAAGAACGACCGATATCTTGAATCAAAAACTTACGCCAGTGGTATGGAAAGAGCACTAAATCATTATGAAAAGCAGTGATTTCCAAAGTTCAAACTATACTTATGACTTGGGACTAAATGCTTACCTTTGTTAGTCCTCAAGACGTTAAAAAGAAGCAGAATATTTGAGAAAAGCATAAAGTATTTAAAGTAGCAAAAACAAAAAGTATCTGGAAATGTATGTAATGTAAGTACGCGGTAGTAGGTATGTAGTACTGAAAACAATGGAACATCTTTGGAAACCATGCATGAGTCATCAAGCAAGTCTTGTTTTGTAGGTATACTTATGTGGCCCGTAAGGAAACACAAGGGAGAAATTGCTCGCTCATCCCTCTACGTCTGTTCTAACGTCGACCTATTCAGTGTAAAAGCACTGTGCAGTGTGCATTTACATATCGTGATAGTTTGTGCTCCTAACGTTCTGTATAAACTGTATCTGAAAATAGTCTCACACGGAACAGTCTTACAGCTTCTATTACTTAAACTCTTATATCATCGTACTTACCAAAAACTACTTTGAAAAGCCTTGAACTTTCCAAGACAAAGAAAAAAAACCAATTTGATTTAAGATATCACACTAATATAACAAAAGCGAAAGTTTGTGAGTTTATGTGTATGTATGTGTGTATGTGTGTGTGTATGTTTGTTACCTCCTTCACGCAAAAATTACTGAACGGATTTAGCTGAGAGAATGGCGATAGATTATACCCTGGATTAACACTTCGGCTACTTTTTATCCCGGAAAATCAAAGAGTTCCTACGGGATTTCTAAGAAACCTTTATCACGAGAACGAAGTTGTGGGCTTCAAGAATCAGATAGTATATAATATATATCCAAATAATGCACTAGAACTTACATATTTGTAAACTCCAACTGAACACGAGTCCACTACATAATATACTTATGTTAACTTACAAAGGCCGGACCAGATATTAATCTGCGCTCAGACGATGTTCCTCCCCCAGTGGGAGGGATGGGGGAGCTCGGTACAGGCAACAGGTGCCCGAAGCGATGCCGAGAGTAATGGATTAAGAGCCCGTGAAGGTCAGACCTTCGTTATTTTATAGAAGCTGAAAGGAAGCACGATCAGCGACTATGAAGTTTGGCTCATGGTGGCATTGCCAGATTGGCAGAACAGTTTTTTTAACATTTTCTTCGGAATAGTATTAGAAATCACATCATGCATTGCCAGACACTTAGTATCGTGACAACGTCCTGCCCAGACACCCTTAAATTTAATATGTCCTACGTGTCTGACAGAGAGAGTGTCTGGCAATGCATGACGTGATTTCTAATACTATTCGGAAGAAAATATAAGACTTTATACTTTGACGACAGATTTTGCACGTCTTTGTTACCCTGTTGTCTGCCAAATAGGCAGTATGATCCAAACTTCATAGTCGATGATCGTTCCTCCCTGTGGTGGAGACAATGCACAGAGAAACTCTCAGCTTATAAAATAACGAAGGTCTGGCCCTGCCGGGCTCTAAGTCCGTAAGGGATGATCCAATGAGTCTCGGGCCAAATTTAATTATTGTCTCCGCTCGCAATATACCTCAACATTGAATTTATCATTGTTTATATTACAATTTTGGATAACAGCGACACTGTTTACTAATTAAAGTGAACTTTGGCTCCTTATTGAATTTCCAGTAATATAACCATTGATGTTGGATTTATTATTCCGAGAATATAACCATGTGTTTCACAAACAAAACCCTAGTTCAGTGGATGAAAATTATTACTATCACAATGATCTCCACTACGAAATTATTTTTTGACCAATTCAGTGCCGGTCAATTTTATTTCATTCTAGATGATATCCACGTGGACTTGAGTTTTTAAAATCTTCTAATGACCATCATCGGGATGAACCAGCTATTATTGTACTATATTTCGTTAAAATCAGTTTAACGGATAAGCTGTAAAAAGTAAGTAACAGGGAGACAGACAGATGAACAGACAGACAGAAGACACACTTTTGCACTTTATAATATGTGTATGGATGTTTATGGATATTAGAGTCACAAAAACTATTCGACATCTACTTTAGAAAAGTAAATTTCCTGTCCCGACTTATGTAATAGTATTAGGTACCTACCATCGACACTACCACTCGATACCCTTAACGATATCACTCCGACTCGCGAGCGAACCATTAGGCTCCAATCGACTATTGACGTGATGAAATCGCACTCTGGCACTGCAGAAATATGAGCAATATCTCGGATACCTATTTTACTTAGTAATAATGGCACTTAAGTACACTTTTCTCGTCAGATTTCCTTCTTTATAAGGGCTCTCTCACATCATGTGTGATAGTTTTGATTAGAAACCTAAGAAACGGCCGTAAAGTTAA
Source organism: Maniola jurtina (assembly GCF_905333055.1). NCBI lineage: Eukaryota > Metazoa > Arthropoda > Insecta > Lepidoptera > Nymphalidae > Maniola > Maniola jurtina. Next base: position 13,974,310 of record NC_060032.1, read on the forward strand.
AAAGCACGATTATAGAAACCTGTTACCGCTAAACAGAGGCATATTAAAATTTTGTAAAAAGAGATTTTTCAAAGTACCTCATTAAAATGAAAAATGACAAAAACGACAAAAAATGATAAAAAAGTAGGTTTCTAGGACAGTTTTTGAAAAAAGTAACATTAAAAAAATAATGATCACCTTTTTAGCGTCTAGGCTAGGAAACCGTACCTTATGCGTGTTGACACACACTTGACCAGTTTTTTAATCTATATACGACTAGAGGATGCCCGCGGCTTCGCCCGCGTGGAATTTGGGTATTAAAAATCCCGTAGGAAGTCTTTGAATTTCCGGGATAAAAAGTAGCCTATGTCCTTCCCCGGGACGTATCCCAAATCTGTACCAAATTTCATTAAAATCGGTTCAGTGGTTGGGCCGTGAAAACGTAGCAGACAGACAGACAGACAGATAGATAGACAGACAGACACACTTTCGCATTTATAATATTAAGTATGGATAAGTATTAAGTATAGGAAACTTGATAATGCCCGCGACTTCATCCGCGTGGATTTAGGTTTTTTAAATCCCGTGGGAACTATTTGATATTCCAGGATAAAAAGTTGCCTGTGTCAATTTCCGGGAAGCAAGCTACCTCTGTACCAAATTTCGTATAAATCAGTTAAGCCTATGTCCGTCCCCGGGATGTAGGCTAACACTGTATCTTTCATCAAAATCGGTCAAACTGTTGGCCTGTAAAAAGCTAGCAGAGAGACGAACAGACGCACATTCGCATTTATAATAATGGATGCTTTTGGGTCGTCTTACATGAGATGCGACGCAACCCTTATTTACAACCCATTAGAAAGGATGATCTGTCTGCAACGTACAGCCATACAACGGATTCCTCTTTGTGCTTGCATCTAGACCCGGCATTGCTATAGGTAGGAGCTTTACTTAGATTTTATGCAGGGGGTAATCTGCGGAACTAATGATGCGATTCTGAAAATTCTTTCACTGATAGATGAAGTACGCGACAGGTTGAGACGACAATCGGGGTATGAGGCAATCGGGATATCGGGGGGGGTGACGTGTGGGTGTGCCACCCGCAGCGGGTTAGTGCGGGGGCTGTGCGGGTGTGTGGGGCATCCCCACCTAGGTTGCCATCTCAACCTGTCGCGCACTATACTTACTTATCCTCTGCTTATCCTAGAGTGTTGTATAGGTAAATTATATCACGCGGACGAAGTTGCAGAAAAAAAGAAGTTTCTAATATTATTATATAGGTACCTACGTTCTACATGATAGAAAACTGGAGCTTTTTGTGTTATTTTTAGTAAAATCGAAGCCTACCCAGACATATTAATGATTATTTTTCTTTGATAAAATGTTCTGTTCAAACGTGGGACTTGGGAGTAATAGAAGGAAGTGAACTTGGAAGTTTTTTTCTAAAAATAAGCACTTCCGACAAAAAAATTATACTGTTTTAATATACCTAGGTATGTGGGTTTTAAATAAATTAAATTATTTGTAAGAAGCTTACGCCTTATAATATCTACTTATGTATAGAATCTGACCTTTAAATATTCTAAGGGCAAATAATTTCTACTTGAAAGCTTATTATATTAGAGGACGGCCTGATTTTTGAAAGGCCATAGATTTAATTTTAAGTAGACAACTCAACATTTCAAAGAGAAATCTCTTGAAAATTTTAAGCAAAACAAAATACAATCAAAAAATTCACAACAGAGATTATACAATACTGTAAAAACAACTTCGATAAGGAGGCTGACAGAAGAATTTAGCCACGCCGGGCAGCAATTTCAAAGTTGTGTTAGGTCTTCAAATCGTCGACACTGCAAAGCCAGTGCTATGAGTGTATCCTACCTGTAATGATGTATAGAGCAAAAACGTGAACACTGACGTTGATCTCGTTCACAAATTATGGGCGCTATGGGGCAAGCTATGTTGGATACATATAAAATCCGGAATGAGGAAAGCACAAAAATAAAAGTGACCGAAATAGCTCAAAGGATCAGTAAGCTAAAGTGGCAGTGGTCCGCCCTCTGTATGTCGCAGAACTAAAGGCCAATGGGGCAAACGTCCCAGCGTGCAGCGCCCAGACAACTCGACAAGACTTAATGGTGTTAAGAATCTATGTAAATATCTATATGAGTTATATTGATAAAAAAAACGTGTTCTGGAGTGGAGACTAGCGGTAAGTGCACTGTAGGACGACCTCCAGTCCGCTTGACCGACGATCTGAAGAAGGAAGCGGGTGGGTGAGCAAGGAGAACATAAAAAGACCTATATCCAGTAGTGGTGTCAAAAAATAATTTATCTATAATACATATTCAATATAGAAAAATATTCAGGATATTAGATTTTCATTAAACCCCATATTGATTACAAAATATAGTAATTTAAAAAAAATAGAAATTCTTACTAGCATTAGAATTGCTTTTAAATTTGACGAGGCGTTTGCTAAAGATACAGCTACGATCTACGCCTACGTCACAACTCACAAGTCACAACAGTAATAATAAAAATATTGGATATTGCGTAACTGTTACATCATTTTTAGTATTTTGCCTATCTAACCCGAGATTGGTTCGAATGTGGAATACTGCGATAGAATAAATTATTTATCTAGGTTTTCGTATTCTATTAAATCAGGATTGCAGTTTATTTATTTGTCAACGTGAGTGTCGATAATTATTTTGAATGTGGATAATTAATTGTTTCGTTTTTCGTAGATAGATTTGTGTCGTGCGTTAGTTATTATTTATAGGTTAGGTAGTTAGGTACGTAAAGTGCTAGTTGATGTTTTTGGAAATATGTGCATAATTTTATAACACGTATGAATTAGCTACTATGTTTTCTTTTTAAGTAGTAAGTAGTAAATACCTATCTACTTAGTGTTTATGTGGTTAATTCTTGCAACTCAACTTCAGATTAGTTTTTCTAACCGATTGAGTTGAAATTTGAAACAGTAATCAGATATTTAACTTCGATTACAATGCAATAATTATGGTACCATATCGGTGGTTTGATGATGGAACCGGGTGGGCATAAAATTTCTCAACTTCTGAACAGGGTAATACTCGGTCGTGTTTGGTCTCGTTGGATTTGCCTTGACAAGTACTTTAGAGTGAATATAGATCATATCCAGAATCTCATGATGGAGCTGGAAGGTGGCCATAGAATCCAAGTGTCCGTTATAGCTTCGGCGTGCTTGGCCTGTTAGATTTTTGTACCTGTTTTAGCGTGATGAAATAATTTCAATTGACATAGTTAATAATATTTTCAATGTACCTATTGACAAACTTGTACCTACTTTCTTAAGTTCGGGATTTCTCTATGTTTTTCAGGGTTCTGTATCGGAAGGGTGCTAACAACGAGAACCTATTATTTGTTTTTGTAACTGTAACCTTGTAGCTGTACTAATAAATATACTATAAAATATAGGTAGGTATATTTATTCAAGTAAACTTTTACATTTTACAAGTGCTTTTGAATCGTCAAGAAACTCGGCGGTTGCTCTTTTCAAGTGTTCAGTTGTTTATTAACCCCCGACCCAAAAAGAGGGGCGCTATAAGTTTGACGTGTGTATCTGTCTGTGGCATCGTAGCTCCTAAACTAATGAACCGATTTTAATTTAGTTTTTTTTGTTTGAAATGTGGCTTGATCGAAAGTGTTCTTAGCTATAGTCCAAGAAAATCGGCTCAGCCGTATGAAAGTTTTATCAGCTTTTTTCTAGTTACTGTAACCTTCACTTGTCGGGGGTGTTATAATTTTTTAATTTACACTTATAACAATATTATGTAATAGCAATTGCAGCCTCGCGCATTGCTGAAGCGAGTCAAATCCATGCTTTTTATGGTTTACATAATATTCTATTGTAAAAACAATAAATAAAAATCTGTTTTAGAATGTACAAGTAAAGCTCTTTCATATGATACTCCACTTGGTATAGTATCTTACTTGTGCTATAAAACCTACCTACCTGCCAAATTTCATGATTGTAGGTGAACGGGAAGTACAATTAAATAAAAATCTGTTTTAGAATGTACATTGTACAGGTGACTACTAGGCTACGTAAGACCTACCTGCCTGCCAAATTTCATGATTGTAGGTCTAGGTTCTTGACAGACACGACGGACGGACGGACAAACAAACAGACAGACAACAAAGTGATCCTAAATGAACTTTTAAGTACGCCTAGTGTGTGAACTAGACAGTCCTAAGCCCGTAAAAGTATGAAGGGAAGTTCAATTTTTTTTTATTTTTTTTAGGAATATATTCTATCGTAAAAAATATTCAATATTTTTAAGTAACTAGCGTTAGTATTAAGATATGTAAATGTAACCATATTTGACACCTTTAATATCCAGCAGTGGACGCATACAGGCTGATGAATATTAGAAAACCCCTTTCAATACCTTTTATTGCTAACTTAGTATAGACGTGACCTCGTCTAGTAATATACACTCAGTCTAAGATAGCTCTTACGCAGAAGAAGTATGGCACTTAAACTAATTCGAAAGATATAATTTTAAAAAATCCAATCAAAAAGAGCACTTGGTTCTTCGTCTTTTGTGAGCTGCATTTGTTGCCGGCCTTTTCACAGTAAAATGCTCTCTAAACAGACGGTAGAGTCCTTGCAGACTTGACGTTCTAAAAAAACCTGTAAAGTTTCTCCCTTGGATGGTAGTCATCTTATTTGTTGTTTTTTCGTAGCCTCTCGTACTTTCATTAGTGTACCAGTACAGTACTAGTGTACCATCATTAATGCGAAAATGTGTTTGTTTGTTGGTTAGTTCTTCAACCACACCGAAATGAAGTTAACGTTGCTTCGACGTAATTTTTTTGCATGAATATAGTTAAAACCCTAGACCACAACAACACACAATAACTAGACACAAGACAGTATCAATGTGTAGTATGCATATCTTCACCTAAGTGTAAAAGTACGTAAACTGGTTCATACTACCTTTACTCTGTGCTTGTGTCATGATAAAGGAAAGGCAAGACATGGGAAACGGAAATGACAAGGGAATATTCATTGGAATATTTCATCTAAGTTTATTGTCGTTCGTTGTTTCATCCATACTAATATTCTAAATGCGAAAGTGTGTCTGCCTGTCTGTCTGTCTGTTACCTTTTTCACAGACCAACAGTTTTACCGATTTTGATAAAATTCGGTACAGAGTTAGCTTACATCCCGGGGACGGACAAAGGCTACTTTTTATCCCGGAAAATCAAATAGTTCAGTTTATCCGTTTATCCGATTTTTATGAAATTTGGTAGAGGTAGTTTGCGTCCCGGAAATTGAAAAAGGCAACTTTTATCCCGGAAAAGCAAAGAGTCTCCACGGGATTTAAAAGAACATAAATCCACACGGACGAAGTCGCGGGCATAATCTAGTAGTGTATATTATGTTGTTGCCGTTGTAAGGCCGTTACAAGGCCGTTATGCTAAGGAGGCCAGAGACAATGTTTTTTTTTTTTATTATTTACAGGATAGAAAGAAATCATTAGCTCCAGGTTTTTAATCAGTTAAACAATTTATCGAACTTTGTAACTATCATCATGATCAATCAATCATCTCCGGCTCACTGCTGAGCGCGGGTCTCCTCTCAGAATGAGAGGGGTTTGGTCATAGTCTACCACGCTGGGCAAGTGCACACGACGCTTGCTTATACGCGGTCTCCACTCAAGGACTTTCCAGCTCCAACGGCCATCGCCTCTAAGACAGGCTTCCCCCTGCCACTTCAACTTGCTAATAGTTTGGGCTTGTTAATGACCTTGATTCTCCTGGATGTTATCCCTCAAGGAAACTCCTAACATAGCCCTCTCCGTAGCTCACTGAGTGACTTTAAATTTTTGGACAAGGCCATTTGTCAGTGTCCACGTTTCAGCACCATAGGTGAGGTAGAAAGAAAGCTTCGTAAGATTTAAATTAAATATAATACTCTGCATTAGACGGGATTGAAACGTCAGCATACACTAGCATGGTATCACAATAGAGATGCATGCTATTGTGCGGGCAGCATGCGGAAATATTGTGTCCTGGCGCGACTGGCAGCGTGGAAAGGATTTACACATAATTTTCTTTCAAGCGTTTTTACGCCATTGTTCATCAATATATTAAATATTACTATAGGTCTATTACACTTAGGCACTTTTCATTCTCATTCTGAGAGGAAACTCACGCTCAGTAGTGTGTAGGAAACAATAAATGATGATGATGATCAACAGGTGATAATGTAACAATTTGGAATTCAATTTTGAAATAACATCGAATGGTATAGTATGTTATCAATAAATACAAATAAAAACAAAAATCGGTGATTTACGAGGTGGATTCGCACACTCAGGGTTCCGTATCTTCGTACAAGAAATAACACTTTTAATTTACCTGCCAAATTTCATAATTCTACGTCTACGGGAAGTACCGTATAAGTTTTCATGACAAATACGATAGACGAACAATCGCTCCTACAGACAGTCAGACAACAAAGTGACCCTATATTCCTTTTGTCGTTTTGAGGTACGGAACCCTAAACTAAACAGAAATGATAAGCAAGTTCCAAAATAAATATCTTAAAAACTAAAATAAAAAAATGTAAACTCGGTATAATTTATGGTAGTAAAAAGTGTTATTTAAATTGCGTGTCAGCTAAACTTTGATGGTCGGTCAAAATCCGGGCAAATTTCAAGCTCCTCGTTACAGCTAATAGTCGTTTTAAAATTTACGAACGTTCCATTAAACTTTTAAACCGCTTGCGTCAAGTTTAAATTAAAGTATCGAGTTTTTATATTGGTGCGGTGCTGTAAGGAAATTACAGTGATGTTCAAACTTGAACAACTGTTATGGTCTTAACTATTTTTTTTTTGTCCGCGTTTTTACAAATCCTGTGGGAACTTTTTGATTTTTCGGGATAAAAGTAGTCTTTGTTTTCCCCGGGATGTAAGGTTGAGCCGTGAAAACGGAGCAGACAGACAGACAGACACACTTTCGCATTCATAATTATTACTACGGATAAGGCATGGAATGAAATTTTAATTAAAGTTCATATTTTACGTTTATTTTAATGGAAGTTAAACTATTTTATGAAAAATTTACCTGATTTAAGAATTTGAATTTACGGGAGTGGTACTCACAATTTGTAAGAGCAAAACGGCTGAACTCGTGAACTAAAAAGCTTACATAGATTAAAACGAGAGTTTGTTTATTATTATAATCGTTTATTGTGATCTATTATTTATGTTTTTGTTCTAAGGGAACTCTTTGATTTTTCGAGATCAAAAAAATAGCCAATGATATGCGTATTACAATCTCTCTGCACCAAATAGATCCGCGACTTTGTCCACGAGTGACTACTTTTTTAAATCCTGTGATTTTCAGGATAAAAAGCAGCCTATGGCCGTCCCGGGATGCAAACTATCTTTATATGATTTTTTTTCCATCATTTAACTAGGCAGCCAGACACAATTTTCATTTTTTTTATATAATATAAGTATATGTCGGCGCGCGGCGCTGGCGGCTGATATCAGATAGCACCTTGCCCAATTCATGGGAATGCTTTTGCTTATGTTAGCGCGTTTAACTTGTCGCGAAGCAAAGCACAAAGAGATCATTGTTTTCATTATGAGCGACGGTGACGTGGTTACCATGCCATCGAACGTGGCCTGGGGTCGGTTTGTTTATCTAATGGGAAAGCTTACATTACAAGCTGAGAGCATGAAGCTGGCAGTCAAATTCTGACCTCGATACCGAATGAGCGCGACCCGCGGGGACTCGTTATTCGCTCTATTAATTAAACTTAATGAAATCTTGACAAAGACTTCTAAACGCAGATTATGACGTGGCCATTTGATTAAGAACGTTGTGACTAGTGATTAGTGAACGATATCGTTAAATAAGACTCTTTAGTGATTTCATTACACCTAGTTATTGTATTTGCCTCGCGCGTTTCCTTTGCCCACAAAAGATAGACGAACTAAGCTAGAATCTAGCCTTCTTGATGACGATCGTGAGCCGCTCGCTCCGACATCAGAAGTGGGATCCGTCGCGAGTGCAATTTGGTGAAAATGCGCGAATTTATGCAAGTCATAACGTAGACTTGCAATGAAAGAAATTATGGACATAGAATGAACATTTGCGTATACTCGTACGTGAAGTGGAACCAGGACCAGTGTACTCCTGCCAGAGATCTGCTAATCAGGTGTGATCTATCCATGTTATTTGATTGGTGTTGAATATTTTCTGTGAAACGAGATTATGGCTTATTAGACAGATGTTTTTATTGTGTCAAGCCTATTCTTATTAGAATTTGGTTAATGGGTTTTGAAAAAGCGAAAATATTCAGTACCGAGTATTAATAGAATTGATTTGTTTATTGAAAGTAAGACAGAGATTTTATTTCAAAGAGTATAATGTTTGTGTCTACGAGTAAAGAAATAATATTACGCAGTGAAGTTGTGAATAAGAGCTGTATTAATGTCCCGGCCACATTAGCGGCCAGCAGCGCGATGTTCAGTGGCGTTTCACTTTGAACGTGGATGTAACCGCGAACAGTGTACGGCGGCGGTCGCAGTGCTGTTTGGCGTTGGACGATTTTGGTCCCAATTAAATAAGCATTGACGACCTTACCACAGTAACCTTACTAGCTACTACCTTAATGTGACCGCACCGTAACAAAACGTCGCCGTCTTTAAGTGTTAAGTTACGAGGCAATGTTTATAAGTGGTTGCTTTAAGTTGATGCCGAAAATATGGGGTTCCGTTATCAATGCCTAATCTTGATGTTGACTTATTTCAACGGTGTCGATTCTGATGAATCAGATGTATTTCTCTAAACTAAACTGACTTGGGTCAATGGTGTCGATTCTGGTGTCTTTCTCTTAACTAAGTTTTGAGTGTTTGGATCTTTTCCTTTTTAATATTGCTGAGAAAGGGCTAAGAGTGAATTTTAAATTAAAGACTCTGAATTTGGTACTGCTCTGCAAAAGATATTGTACTGGAACTGGTGCCTGTAGTGGCGGGGTTTTGACTGTTTTGAATTGAATTATGTTTTTCTGTCCTGTTTTTATTATCTTGCAAAAACGTGTAATGATTAATGAGTTCCGTGTTCTATCCTATTGTAGTATCATAAAAACAACATACTTTTCTTATCACACTGGTGGAAAAGAGTTGCAAGTGCTCCATTTGGTTGCCATCAGAATCAGTACCTGTACCTAGGTACTTATGTTATTTGAATAGCGTAGAGCTAATTACAAAAGGTGCCGATGTTTATCGTTAATACAAACAAAGAGTCTCTTTCTAACAAAAACATAGAGCTTAGCGGTGTGACTCTTAAACACTTGATATTATAGTCACCGACGCGATGTTATGAATGTACGAGTATGTACCTAATGTAAACTTGCTCTCATATTCGGTTAGTAACTGATTGAAGTGTTTCTTTTGTAAATTACTAAACAAGTTCACGAATCACTACGTACGTACCTGTTGCTAGGTACTGTGCCGAACTATCTAAACAAATGAACGTTTGTACCCAATGTTTTTCTGTTGTTCTGTGTTTAGAATGCTTTGTTTAGAAAGTGTTTGGAAGTTTGCAATAATTCATTCTGAGCTATAAAAAAGCTTGATGAATTCTCTATTGGTGTTAATTTAATTAAGTTGAAATCATAAAGAGAAATTAGAACGTTGATTTAGTTTAAATCAAGGAGAAATCAGAGTACTTAATAAAGTTTTTTAAGATTTGTTGAATCAAGGGGCAATCGGAGAAATAAACATTTTTGATTTGATAATAGTAGCATAGCCCTAGATTAACAAAGAATCATTGATGGCTCTTGTGTAAAGTTGAACTAGAAGCATTGATGGCTAGAAAGGACTATGAGATTTTCGTGTGATCGAATAGCTTGCTTTTTGGTGGTTTCGTGGAAACCAGGCAGTGCGGCGATTGCATGCGTGAATGCGTCGTATCGGGGTGATCCTGCATGGGTCTACGTCCAATACTATGGCGATTCCGTATGTAGATGCGCGTATCAGTTGAGAAAGTAGAGCTATTGCGATATATTTTGTGTTTTAAGAAAAATGGAATCAATACGATCTGGTTTTGATCGTCGAGTGTCAATGCAATGATTCTTTGAGAAGGTTTTTGATGACGTGGCTAGGGTGGAGTTCGCCGACTTTTAAAACAGCTGATTATTATTAGAAAACCGGCTGATTAAGTGATTTTTACTGTTCACCAGCACCTAACCAAGGTTTGCAGCCCTAAAACGGCCGTTTTACCTAACCGAAGTTGTAAAGGGTCGGTTACTACCTGGCAAAATTTAGAACAATAGTGTAGTTTATCTTACCCATAGCGTCTTTGTACTTTTCCAGTTGAAAGTATTTTATTTTATGCTCCTAAATATAGGCGTCACAGTTTGTTGTGTTGAATAGTAATGACAATGTGTCTTCGCTAACGCGTTGCGTTTTAGCGTTCGTTCGTAGCAGCAGCGTAGCTGAGAACAGATAGTGTTCCGCCGATTTAGTAACCATGCTACACTTTTTCGTGATGAACAGTAAATATTAAAACGGTCGTTTAAACGACGGTTTCGAAATAACCAGCTGATTTAGCAACCGTTGTTTATGTAGCTTTCAGCGAACTCCAGCCTGAGTGAGTTAAAAATCAAATAAATTAAAGAAAGTCCACCATCATGATCTCGAGCTTTAAAGTCAAGTTTTTTTTTAAACTTGAAGAGAGTTAGTATCTGTCACACTTGTGAACGTTCTTCCTTGTGAGTCATAACGGAAATTTTTAATATTGACTTGACTTTTAATTATGATAGAGATTTACTGCTGTTAACAATTTAAATTCGTATGAGTGATAATGCGATTCAGGTTTCGTCAACTTTTTGCCAAAATATGCAAAAACACGTCATTAGCCAACCGAGAATTTTTAAGATAATGTTGAAGAAGAACGATTGCTTTCTAAAACAAGATTAAAAGCAAAACAAAACCGTGATTTTATACTAACGATGCTATTAAATAAATTAAAATGAAACGAAATGAACAGTGACATTTCAAACTTGAATCAATATCAACGTTTGTTACACATGATATTTTGCACTGAAAAGTTGAATGGAATTCTAAAATACAATGATTGCCAATAGTGTTTCAGGTAGTAAGGTAATATCTAAACCAAGTTTATGCACGAATCAATTGTGCACTTTGACTCAAAAAGCAAAGTATGATTTCTACTAGTTCCTGGATATGAGAAATTACATCCTAAAGTTTTTAGAGAACTGTATGATTTGTATGTTTGAAAAATTAAAATCTGAAAAACATAGCTTGAACTTGATCCGATACCAAAAGTTTTGTGGATTTAATTCATATTGACTTTAGTGGAAAAGAAGTGGTACAAATCAAACAAAAAGAATCCATTATTGTTTTTACTGACGCGTTTGCTGTATTGCTACATTATTGTAAATAATTGAGATTGATAAAACGACAGCAAACCTTAATTTCTTTTGTTGTTGGTAATTAATTTGTCTTCATAGAAAATCATGAAACAAATAACACTAAATTAGGTTCAAAGTTTCGTGGTCGATTTAAAGTGATCGAGTTACTGGTTTAAAAAAAAAAATGACGATAATGATGATACGATGAATAAGAAGATGCCAGAATGTTACGTACCCACAGAATTTGAGATGATTTTAGATAATGATGATGAAAATGAGGAACAGTCAGGTGTAGCCATTGTCGGCGCGCGTGAAGTAAATAACGATAATGTCTAGCGTGATATCGCGTATGAAGTAAATGACAAAAATGTCTAGTGTGATAACGTGATTGATTTTGGCTCACAACCTGTTCCTGTTGTCCGATCGTAGGCCATATTCCTAACCCAGTTTAGCTGGTCGGAGGCTGCGCGGCGGCAACGGGTTAAGGGTGTGTGTGCGTGGTGGTGTGCCCCGTGGCGGGTTTGGCTTGTTGCCGTGAAGTGCGGATATATTCCGTGGTGGTATGACTTATTACAGTCGCTGTGTTGCTGTGGCTTATGGATGAGTTCATATAGTCATGGCGGTGTTGATTGAAAATGAATCACGTTTACTGTTGCACGTTTACTTACTTTTACACTTTTGTTTAATTTTTACGTCTACGTATCATTGTACGGTTTGATTGTTACGTGTACGTTTATTTGTACATACGTACGTTTGTGTAGCCTTAAGCGAATTTAAATTTCGTTATTTTGGAGTATAGACAACTACTTAGATTGTTCTTCATTGTGGTTCAGACATTGTTCTTCATTGAGTTTTGAACGAATAGATTGTTCATTGAGTTTTGGTACTTAGTTTTGATCTGTGGATAAGTACTTGACATTCTGTGCTTGTGGTAGTTGTGTAGGATAGCCGAACGGCTTATTACATGAAAGGTTGTCATTTTGCTAATGACAACAGCTGAAGTCCTGTAGCACACGAGGGCGTGTGAGAGTCAGGATCGCCGTGTCGGCGCGCGGCGCTGGCGGCTGATATCAGATAGCACCTTGCCCAATTCATGGGAATGCTTTTGCTTATGTTAGCGCGTTTAACTTGTCGCGAAGCAAAGCACAAAGAGATCATTGTTTTCATTATGAGCGACGGTGACGTGGTTACCATGCCATCGAACGTGGCCTGGGGTCGGTTTGTTTATCTAATGGGAAAGCTTACATTACAAGCTGAGAGCATGAAGCTGGCAGTCAAATTCTGACCTCGATACCGAATGAGCGCGACCCGCGGGGACTCGTTATTCGCTCTATTAATTAAACTTAATGAAATCTTGACAAAGACTTCTAAACGCAGATTATGACGTGGCCATTTGATTAAGAACGTTGTGACTAGTGATTAGTGAACGATATCGTTAAATAAGACTCTTTAGTGATTTCATTACACCTAGTTATTGTATTTGCCTCGCGCGTTTCCTTTGCCCACAAAAGATAGACGAACTAAGCTAGAATCTAGCCTTCTTGATGACGATCGTGAGCCGCTCGCTCCGACATATAGAATATTGATTTGAAAAGTTTTGGTTAGTGACACAACTAGTTTTCTCGTTATTTTAAAAGTAAATACGCCCTAAAGTTCCTTTTAATTAGGCATAGCCGAGATAGACAGGTACTTTATACCTATGCACCTAACAGACATCTGAGCAGTCATGATAGTAGTTAATCTTCAACATAAAGCCACCACGAGATCACTGATTGATTGAATATCACCTTACTACACTGCTTGCCAATTTCCTTGTACACATATTATATTAGATATACATAATACATTCTACATGATACCCATGAATTAATCAAGTGGATTTACGTTGTTTAGAAATCCGTGGAAACTCTATGATTTTCCGGGGCAAAATGTAGCCTGTATCCTTCCCCGCGATACAACCTGTATCTGTAGCTTTCGTCTAAATCGGTTAAACGGATGGGCTGTGAAAAGCTAGCAGACAGACAGAAAGTCAGACATTCTTTCGCATCTATAATATCAGTATGGTAATATAATACACATGTTATATCAAGATTTATACCAGGATACCTATGTATCGAAAAATGTTGTACACGCATTGGCCTATTTTACTATATGCATAAGCAACGTGGTTTGTCGAAGGTGCTACGATAACACTCACGATTTTTTTTTTCAAGAAGTACAAGCTCCATACCAGAACCAGCTGGGTGGGAGTAAGATTTGATGGAAGTATTTTCGGAATGAATATAGTTTTCCTTTCCGCCGGTTTCTTAGACCTTTATAAGTTTTAATTGTTGTCTCACCAACCGTTCTCATAATACCGTGTACCTAACCTAGTAACATAGTAAAAATTGGTCCACTTGTATGTTTGTTTAAAAATGCTACTGGATTTTATTGTAGTGTCCTTCCAATACAGAAGTTTGCTAACATGATACTCTTAACGTGTGCAAAGCCGGGGCAAATTAGCAATAATATAATACTCATGTACCTAACATTTAGTATAATACGTGCTTCTACTCCTATTTCCCCAGTCCATTAGAGCTTGAATTTTGGAGTAAGTTGAAACAAAACAATATTGGTATCCTTTGAAATTCAAACAGCATCACGTTTCTAGGTAATCCTTCAGGTCCTACATCGCTCAGAGAGTATTAGGCACGTATGTTAGATACACTAGATAGGTAGGTACACCAAGTTATAATAATACTATAATTAACTATGTTGATGTCAATTACATAGCATAATTATATTGCTGGTGCAACTTGATTAGTATTCTATACAACTAGCGGTTACCCGGTGTGTACTAACTACGCTAAAATATAGCCTAATGCATTGTTTTCTTGTCTAAAATCATTTTCGCATTATTGCCTTTCTAATGAAACCGGTTTGAGGTACATAATACCGGTTGGGTGGTTGCAAAGTCTATAACGGACATAGGTAGATTTTTTTTGCATTTTGTATACTAAAAAAATGATGTGTGTTAATAGAAGTTAATTTATTTTATTTACGTGTTTATTTTAAACCTGACTGATTTCATACTCTCATATAAAAACTCTCAAAACGTCAGTTTAATCATCAGTTAAAATTCTCTTTCCGAGTTAAACTTGTTTTATTGTTGTGGTAAAACGGCTAATATTTTATTCATTACATTTCTTACTAATGGTCCAAGGTCTCAATGCCGCCAAACGTTATTTATTTTCTAAAAAACAAAATGTGTGGGATAGAATAGTGCTAGTGTGTACTTTGAATAAAAACGCATATTTGGTAGCTTGAATATCGGGCCAATTTAAAGACATCACTATTCTTAATGTCTGAGGCTTAGATTAAGAATTGGTATGAGTGCTGTAATTTTTAACCCCCAACCCAAAAAGAGGGGAGTTATAAGTTTGACGTGTGTATCTGTCTGTGGTATCGTAGCTCCTAAACTAATGAACCGATTTCAATTTAGTTTTTTTTTTGTTTGAAAGGTGGCTTGATCGAGAGTGTTCTTAGCTATAATTCAAGAAAATCGGTTCAGCCGTTTGAAAGTTATCAGTTCTTTTCTAGTTACTGTAACCTTCGCTTGTCCGGGGTTTTAAAATTTTTTAATTTACACAAGTATATTTCCTAACATCCTGCGCGTTTATCTAAAGATCAAATTCAAATTCAAAATATTTTTATTCAATTAAACTTTTACAAGTGCTTTTGAATCGTCAAAATAATCTACCACTGGTTCGGAATGCCGTTCCTACTGAGAAGAACCAGCAAGAAACTCGGCGGTTGCTCTTTTCAAGTATTCAATTTACAATCAGAACTTTAGAATCATCGTATTTAAATTACTCGTATTTACATCTAAGCAATAATTTAATGTGCATAGTTTATAATAATATTATGTTGTTTTATGTTAATTTAAAATGAAATCACAAAGCTAGCATTGTTTGCCGCTTAGCACATGGAGGCTGGGCGTGCCCTGCGGGATTTAATTACCATGCATAATACGTGAATAATATAATCGTGAAATTGTTTGCGTTCAACGGTTCACTAATTACGCCATACGCTGATTAGGAATTACTAATGTGAAGTTAATTTGTAATGTCTCTAAAATAAATAATAAGGGATTTCAATTAAGCATCGATAAATAAATAACCATAAATCCTACCATAATAATCATAAATAATCGATAATTACCACTTAATGATCACTGTGGGTCAGCTATTCCAGAGTCCAGACAGACAGACAGACAGCAGTGATATTACAGGGCTCCGTTTTTACCCTTTGGGTACAAAACCTCCTTACGCATCGTGGAGGTTCGAAGTACTAATAATTAATTAAAAACAGAAATAAATCATAATAATATTGTTGTTGAAAATTAACTTATAAAAAGAAGTTAAATTATGAACAAAATCTTCTTAAAAATTTCTTCGAACCAAAGTTGATCAGCGAAAGTTTTCAAAAAACGTAAGAAGTTAATGGAACTCTTGAAAACACGCACACCAACTCAGATGTTATTGGCATAACACATTTTGAAAGTAATTTATTATATTTAAAACGACTCTGGGGGAGGAAAATCTTCAAAGAAAAGGTAAAAGTTGTTTATCGTTCAATTTCCTACGGGATTCGGGGTGGATATTTGCATAAAAATGATTGAGGATTCTGTAACAAGGAGTCATTTTCTCACATCCATCGCATACACACAGGTATGAAATCTAGTAAAATCCTTTAAACCTGGACTTTTGTATTGTGGAACATAGCACTCAGCATACCTAAGGAAAATTTAGGTTAGTTGGAAGTGCAAAAAATAATAATAAAAAATTAAATTATTGAAAAGTAGATGATGTCCGCGACTACATTCGCGTAGATTTAGGTTTTTTAAAAATCTCATAGGAACTTTTTGCTTTTTTCGGAATAAAAAGTAGCCTATAGGTCAATTTTTGCGAATCAATACCTCCATTCATCGTTTCCAGCAGTAAAAAATTAACAGATAGACAGACAAGACTTTCATGTTTATTATATTCAAAAGAATCAAAAAAAATTGTTTGAATACAAAGCAGCAACAAACTATCAGTATGGATTAAAATAGGCGTATCAAAATAAACACAGTGAGAAAAAAGGAAGGTTTCAAAGAGGTTACAAAATCGTTCGGGCGAATATTTCCGAGATAGGGCTACAACCTTACAGGAATATCTGGTGCGGTGTAGGTGCGTGACTGAAGACCTCAGGCCAAAAGTGAAAGCCGTTGATTTTCTATTCAGTCTTGTTCGCTACAAGAATTCATTGTTGTATAGACTTTTTAAGCGGGTATATTCTAGAAACACATCCATATAGGCACTATTCACATACTTAATGCTTATTTTATGCTAAGAAAAACAGTTAAGTAACCACGATGAAGTGTTTTTTATTCGTTTAGAACGGAAAATGCGTAACTAAGTATACCTACTTACCAATTTTTCTTCTACCGAAATCACGTTTTCATATGATTCATCGCCAATAGTTACTGCTGTCAAAGTAAAGTGTACTTATATCGTAAAAAAAGAACACACGCGTCGCCAGAGAACAAGTGATATATTAAGTTCTTGCAAAAACGTTAGACGAGAACGTAATTTATTTCGAAGCTTTTGTCCTCTTTGTCTGTTTCCATCGCTTTGGTACAGTTGTAAGTAATACCTACAGAGTTCCAGCTACTGGTTCTTTTATTGGTATCCAACATGAGAGCCAGGGAAGTGTGACATATTTCGACAGTACCTAGATATCAGTCTTATTACTCTACACAGGTTAAGCAATGGTGATTCACGCCGATAACTGGATGGGTTACTGAATTTCGCCATTTCATTTCCTCCATGTTTGGAGAAAACGTTAAATTAATTATCGTTCCCATCTCCCGATTATTAATAATAACATATTTTGATAATAATCGTTAAATATAAGAATCGGATCCCGGATTCGGTCAGTCTCTCGGATTAGTCGCTGTAATTTGACTATTTTCGAATTGAACAGCGGATACCTCTGCATCTTTATCTCATCTTAAGTATTAAGTAAAGTTCATAAATGTAAAAAATACGCTCGCCTTTTTCATACAATTGCAAACAAATTGCAAAAAGATTACCTACTCACTAAATGGAATTTCACCGAGTAGATTTCTAAACGATAATATTACCTGTCTGGTTCAGGAATTCTAAGATCTCGGATATTTTAATAAAAATATTATTTTTCAATTATAATATTACTTCCAGACGAACATTAAAAGTGAAATTTTTCAATATCATATCGGATAACGTTTATAAAACATTTTCATGGTATTTTATTCGATTCTTTTCTTTTCATAGTGATTACGGGAATCGGCATAATCAGTCTTCCTCGGGGTCAAATATTTACAATAACGGAATAAACAACTGAATCCAGTCCATCAGCGTTCATTATTTCTGCATAAAGAGTTGTGGGATCCGATTTATATTGTTTGCATTAAACATTGGCACAGAGATTTCATGACTAAAGTAAAATTATGCAGCCCTATCCCGCGAATTCGTCCGCGTGGTTTAGTTTAGCGAGTTAAAAATCCCTTTGTATTTCTTCTAAATTCGTTCATAGTAGAGGTCCTCATATAACGCTAATCTATTCGCTTAGTATGAATTGATTGATTTGGTGAATTTCATGAGTTGTTACAGTCTTTAGTATATCCCCGTATGGAATGCAACATTTTATGGATCAATACCAATAAAATTAGATAAAATCGAAATATTGTTGTAAACAAACCTTACCTACTACAACAATTTTTTAAAGAACTGATCCAATTACATACTATTAGAGCATAAAACTCCACTACTATACGAATTACGAGTACTTATCCCATATCCCTTTAGCTTATAAGTGTACCCTACGCCCGCATGGATTCTAGAACTTCTAACTAAACAAGTTAATAGTATGCAAACCAAATGCCATATTAGAGGCTCTTATTTTGAAGCACCCGCTTATTTACAGGCCGCAGAACTTTCTATTACGCATACCTTTGGACCAAACTGATTTCGATTGTGCTAGATCCCTTTTGAAGTTGATTTAAAACTCGTATAATGTAAAAGATTTTTTTAATAATTTGAATAAAAATATTTCTATTTTTATTCGAATAAACTTTAACAAGCACTTTTGGATCAAGTGAAACACCTGGTTCGGTAAGAACCAAGCAGAGACTTCTTTTTTCAATAATTAACAAATATTGACAAGTAATCGTTAGTAGTGATAAATCATTTTTTATTCGTAAATGTAGGTACCAAGCTCTTCGCCAAAACAGTCCAAACCTACTGTATAGTACTTTGTAATATACTGTATATATAGTATATACTACTGTTAATACAAGTAAAATATTATACAAAGCGTCAATCCAAAGTGTTTGATTAGTAGGTATAAACTTTTTCATTTCGCTCTCTCGAATTGCGTTTGGAAATAAATTTTTCCAACTTGCGTTTCGGAAGACATCATTTTCCACAAACTTGATATCGAATTTATTTCGACGGAAGCTAAAAAGACCCTTCTTATATGATAATACTTCCAAAATTCGTCACACATTTTTATGCCATCAAAATAATTCTAACGATCTTCCATACTGAATTCTATTTTAATTGGATCTTAGTTAGTACGACTAAAAAACATTTGAGATTTTCAAATACAATTTGGTTGATAAATGTACTTATTGAGCTTGATTATTACAGTTACTTATTATTTACAGTTCACTAAATAGGGTACTAATGATTTTAAATTCTTTCATGGTTTGAAGACGTAGTATATTGTAAACTAGCTGATACCCGCGACTTCGTCAGCGTGGATTTACGTTTTTCAAAATCCAGCGGGGACTCTTTAATTTTCCGGGATAAAAATAAGCCTATGTGTTCATCCAGGGTATAATCTATCTCCATTCCAAATTTTAGCCAAATCCGTTTAGTAGTTTTTGCGTGATTGAGTAACAAACATCCAAACATCCACACTTTCACATTTATAATATTCTTAGGATTAGGATTAGGATACCTGTTATCCTACAGGTACATACTGGGGTTAATTTGTTGATTTTTATTTATGGTGGTATGCTGGTAGGTACCAAGAACTACTTTTAGTTTCAAATTCAGTAGATAAATAAATTATCATCATCATTTAACCCATCCTCTAAGAATAAGAACGTTTTAGACCACAGTTCACCACGCTCGCTAAGTGCGGATTGGCAGCCTTCACATATCTTTGAAAGCACTGTGAAGAAACCATAGGCATGCATGATAAGATTTCCTCACGTTATTTTTTTTTTTTCACCTTTAAAACACATAGTGATATTTCATTGCATACAGCGCGTACCTACCCAAGATAAAATCTCGGACACCCTAAATAGGAGGCCAAAGTCTTAAAACACTGGGCTATCGCCGCTTTTTAGAGGAATAATATGCCATCAAATCATATTTACAATGATTAATTATTTTGATCTAATTAACCATTAAGTTATAACCGCAAACGCAACCGCTAATACACTCTCTGCACTTTCGTTCCTATAATAATAATAACAGCTGTGGTTATTGTGGAATAGATAAACAATAACAATACAAGTCAATTATAACAATGATGGTTAAGGGTCGAGCGGAAACAATCAGGATTAAATTGTATGCATGCTCGAGGGTTTTCTGTTTTTGCTGAGATTTGTAAAGTTTATATTTTGAAGCTAAAATTATGTGTTGTGAATGTTTAATCAATCAATCAGCCTGTTTGCGTCAACATCTGGACATACGACTTCCCAAGAGTGCGCCACCATACACGGTCTTCCGCCTTCCTCATCCACCCATTCCCCGATACCTTCTTAATATTATGAATATAGCTGATGGACTAGGTTCGCATGGATATAGGTTTTTTAAAAATCCCGTGGGCACTCCTTGATTTTCCGGGATATATAGTAGCCTATGTGTTATTAATCTAGGGTATAATCTATCTCCATTCCAAATTTTAACCAAATCCGTCCTGTAGTTTTTACATGAAAGAGTAACAAACATTGACAAATACACACAAACTTTCGCCTTTATAACATTAGTGTGATTAGTTTAAAATATTTCAGTGGCGCTCCGGTTAGAGGATACTTCCTCGTCGTAAGGTCTACTTTGTGATGCATTTTGTTATTATTTTTACGAATTTTTATACACGTACCATTTTTGAACCTCTTCTAAAAGTCGTTTGTCGCTATACCGTTTTTAACCTGTTTTTCTTCGTATGGAGAGGCAGCGCAGGTCAAGTGAAGACGCTGCATCAACCTGCAGCGATGTGCCAGCAGTGTAGACATCGATGTGTTGACGATGATGATAATGATCGCACTGAGCAAACAAAGAAGAAGGGGTAAGTTTACCTGTAGAGTGAGTTGTCGAGCGGCGCGAGATGCGGCGGGCCGCCGTCGTCAACTTAGCGGCATGTCGTCCGCCGCGGCGGCCGGCGACGCGAACCGACCTCGCGACCACTGCGACCGCCTCGCTCACTTCACTGCACTGCACTCCACTTCACCACATGCTGTCCCTTGCACCACTACCCTTCACACCGCACGACACTTTATACCTGAAACAAAATAAAGGCATCACTTGCTTTAAAGGCCGATTCACACCAATTGCGTACACGTGATACATGCGTAGTGACGTGCGTGAACCCCTAACACACCGGGTTACACATGAGTCAACGCTTTACGCAACCGGTGTGCCATGTTTCATACAGTTCCATACATTACAACGCAATGGTACACGCTGCGTCTACGCTTACGCAACTCTAACGCAGCCTGTGTGAACGAGCTCTTATGGTGTAGAAATCATCGCGAGGAAACCTGCATGTTTAAGAGTCTACAATGATCATTAATGCTTTTATAACTTTGAAAATTCAGACTCTGGTAAATGAATGTAGGTAATCAAACATAGAATGGAAAATAAATATATTTATTAAAATCAGTAAATACTAAAATACTTTAAAAGAAGCGTTAGGGATGATTCACGCTACACCATGAATGTGCTGTGCACGGGTAGAGCCGTAACGTGTGCCAGATTAAGAGCCCAGCCTGAACCAGTTTATACAAAACTTCTAAGTATCTACTACAGGTTTTAATGTAGACCGTACCCGACCCGTGGCTGATGGAAATATTGTATTCACTCATATTATTTCATTGCATTTTAACAACAACACTTTCCAGTGACCACAAAATAGAATGCCAACAAAAATATAACCTGCGTGGTAAAAAGAAAAATTATTTTCCAAAACTGTTTTGCCGTTATGGGTTTTCCAATTAATAAAGCTTTTTCAATTTGCATATTTTCCAGCACAGTTTTCTACCAATTTTTTTTATTGTAAATATTGTTTTAATATTTATTTATTAAACCAGTAATAACTCGGGAAAACAATGTGTACCCTATTATGAATATTAATAACGTTACTTAATAAATTATGACTCTTTCCCATTATCGTTATTGGTGATGAAGAGATGCTATAAATATTTTATTACAAAAGTTTAATATTAATGTATAATTTATTTTTGACGAGCCTTTTATTGTAATTTGTGGTTTACGTTTCAGTATTCAGTAAACAGCTAACTTTTTCGATATGTAAACTATTTTTTACATTTCAATCCTCCGGTGCTCCAATGTTCATGGGTGGCGGTAATCACTTAACATCAGGTGACCAGCCTGCTCATGTGCTCGCTATGTTTCATTAAAAAAAATTGTTTATGGACAAAATGTCTAATATCAGAAACAGGATATTTTAAGCTTAATAGTATACCTTAGTAGTACTTGTTCTACGTCTACAAACTGTGACGGATGAAACATAGGATCGAAATACATAATAATAGGTACTTCATTTTGAACCCAATCAGAACTCTTATCATCACCACAGAATGTTGAAAAGTCTATTTTTACAAGACTTTGAAATGCATTAGTTTCAAATATTTGAGTAGTAAGTCGCGTTATGATCTTTGGCGGAATTCTTTTTTCTAAAAAAGTGTAGGCATTGTATACTTTTACTCGTAAAACGGGAATATATTTTCGACGCGAACATACCGAAAAATCTTTCTAACAGTTCGTTTTACAAGTGACCTGCAAACATTATTCGTGTAGATATGGATCTGTGTCAGCAGACGCGAGGCCCTGTATCTAATCGTTACTGAAATCAGGCAGCGATACAACACCGCCTATACGCGTAGGTTCACCACTCAAACACACAGATTACACTAATCTATGGCGTGCGTGTAGCTTTGCGGTAATAAAATGTCACTAATAGAGAAGTACTTAATAAACAGCAACATCACTAAGTAAATCTGAGTTCGTGTTTGTTCGGGCTAATCTCAGAAACTTTACCTACAGTGCAGATTTTCATACAGTTTTACGAATAGAAAGAATGAGAATCTAAGAAGGCTATAATTTGTGAGTATTTTGCGAAAATACTTTGCGTCCCGGAAATTGACATAGGCAACTTTCTATCCTGGAAAAGCAAAGAGTTCCCACGGGATTTCAAAAGAACTTAAATCCACGCGGATGAAGTCGCGGGCATCATCTGGTAATAATAAAAGTCGTCCTATCTGAGAACTTCCGTGGCGTACACTGCGTAAATAGTTGAAGAATACAATTTATAGTGGAATAGTTCGAAGAAGTCTTAGCAGCAGTTATTTTTAAGAAACTATATGAGTAGACTTCCACGTAGACTGACACCTTGACGACAATGGGAGTACGTCAGAACAAGGCAGGTACAGTACGCGACAGGTGAAGAAGACAATCGGGGTATGAGGCGGGGGGATGCGCCGCACACCCGCACGTCCCCCGCACTATACCGCCTCGGGTTAGCGCAAGGGCTGTGTGGGTGTGTGGCTGTGCAGGATATCCCCACCCTGATTGCCATCTCGACCTGTCGCCAACTATAGATACATCGGTCACGTCCATGGATGACGTCAGGTAGAGTCGACGACACAACAATGTATGTACGCATACAGTAAGTACAACACTCAAAACACAGATAAGTTTAATCTATGGCGTGCGTAGTTGCGGTAATAAAATGTCACTAATAGAGAGGTGCTTACATAGCCTTTCAAGATAACCTATTGCTTTTAATTTTTATAGCATTTAACAGCTAGCTTTTTCCCGCGGCTATATCCGCATGGACTTACGTTTTTACCCGACTACGGCAAAGCCGAAAGGAAGGGTTATGATTTTAGCAGTCTATGTATGTATATATATATGTATATGTATATGTAAATATGTATGTACGTTTGTATCCAGATTCTGTGTGTTCTTGTAAGCATCCTGC
Organism: Maniola jurtina; assembly: GCF_905333055.1. NCBI lineage: Eukaryota > Metazoa > Arthropoda > Insecta > Lepidoptera > Nymphalidae > Maniola > Maniola jurtina. The sequence goes on from NC_060032.1 coordinate 13,998,032, forward strand.
CGGGTAGCATGGGCAGTAGATAAAAACTATATCCCCCGATTATATCCACTGATGTTATAGAAATCAGTGGATATAATCGGGGATATAATTTTTATCTACTGCCCATGCTAGCCGGGCTGATTTGTAAAAACCCTTTCTAAATGGGAGTCTACGTTTTTAAAGGTATTTAATATGTATAATCTCAAGTTTCTAGACCCAGCAATTTGAGCTGTACGTTACAGTTGTAATGGCAATCAATATCTTATTTTATACTATACACAAATTACAATATAATATATAATACGATGCAGAGAGAGAAAGAGAACATGTCTCTACCCAAATTCAAAACTTTACACACTCGGTAAACATTGAGTTCCGGTTCCGTACTCTACGATTTCATTCTATAAAGTTTTCAATGTACTATACCTCACATTTGAAAGTCGCATGGGATGTATTGGCAAAGTTGGTGAAAATCGTCGTGTTTCGGCCGTTAACTTCGCATTTACAGGATTCAATATATTTTTACTTTCGCAGGATTTCAAATGTTCTTTATTCCGGTAAAAGTTTTCACTAGAAACCGCTGACTGAGTTGTACAGTCTAAACGAAAAACTGAATAACTGTAAGTAGAATAAATAAAAAAATAAGAACGAGCTTTAAACATTTGATGCAAGCAAGTGTACATTATTTGTACTTTTATAATATCTGTATAATACACAAATAATTCAATTGAATTAATTTCATGACGTTAATTATCTCCTCATAAAATTCTGATCCATGTATTTCAGGTAGATTCTATATTTACACAATATATCAAAATTAGCATTTACTTTACACTTACCCATTTTGTTACTTTTATCTTAATAATCTTAATCTTTTTTTATTGTACTTAGTCATAGAGTACGTAAAACCTTCCATTAAGAGGGCTCTCTCCGTCAGTCGTTTCATACAATCGTAGTTCCAATTTCATTTGAATATTAAGCAACCTAAGTCCATGAAATTTTGCAGACATATTCTAGAAACTAATATCTATGTCTGTGGTTTTCCAGATTTCTGTTAAAATATTCGGTTTCAAAGTTACGCGGTCTTAAAATTTTCATACAAATCTTGGAGCCCCTGTAATTTTAAAACTACATATTTTTAGAAAAATCTAAAACACCACAGACACAGATATTAGTTTCTAGAATATGTCTGCAAAATTTCATGGACTTTGCTTGCTTAGTATTCAAATGAAATTGGAACTACGATTGTATGAAACGAGTGGAAACGAGTGACGGAGAGAGCCCTGTTAACGTATTATAGTGCGGTGGCTCTTGCAAAACGCCCTTATTATCCTTGCAGCTACGCAACTTCAAACAGCTACGCCGTAGCTGTCTGAAGTTACGCTATAGGGCGTAGCTGCTACGGTAAGATGACCACTGCCTGTCGATATTATTTAGTGCTATGGTAAGTTGTGTGGTTCGTCTGAATAGACGACAAACTCAGGTTTGAACAAATTAAAGTGATTTTTACATAAAGGCATTTCGTCAAAACTATTGTTGGATTTTTAAAGGTATAAAACAGCAATCTCTTAGGTAAGGACCTAATAATAAGCTTCAATGCTATCGTATTTCTCTAGCCATTCTCCGTTCTCTTGGCTCTAATGGAGACTATTATGTTCATACTCAGTGGCAGAGAGATTTCATAACCAAGTATTACTAGAGGATACAAGAATATTTCCCGTCCTTTTTAGCAATATTAAAAAGAAAAAAGAAAAAGATACTTACTCTAAATTTAGTTAAGAGAAAAACACGCCAATGTAGCTAATTCTGTTCTTTGTTAATACACAATCACTAAACTAAACTAAAATGACAGGTCTAAATATATTGCTTTCTCTTTCACAATGCTCCCTTTGGAAAAGAAGAGCACTAGATTCAGACCTGTCAATTTAGTTTAGTTTAATTTTATTTAGTTTAGTTTTATTCATTTTAGTTTTTAATTTAATATATATATATATATATATATATATATATTTAATTTTAATTTAGGTTTAGTTTTGATTCGGCACTTATTTGCGGTTGCTCTATATTCCTCTACCCCCGAGAGATCTGTATCATAGCAATATTATCAACGGCGTGATTATAAATGTTAGACACGTCTTCTATATATGAGTTTGTATTTCAAAGACGTTTGTTCCATGAAATACAAACTCATGAAACTGTTGCGTACGGCAAACTGAACAAGTTGCCTGAATTATATTTTTTATTTTATATATTTCATATGATACACCTTAGATACACTATAATTAACATTAAAAATATTGTGTTATAATAATTGACTAAAAGATAGTCTGACTCGCACTTGTCTGGTTTTTAGTATACAGTCAGCTTTTACGATAACAGCGATCGTGAACGAACCAGATCGGGTAATTTTGTAAGTACGAGTGCTTACTTAATTACTAACTTAGTACTTACTAAGTTACATTTTATATGTGGGTGTACTACAGAAATTTACAACCCCTATGCCCTCCCTGAGAGGTTGAATTTTCAAAAATAGTTTCTTAGCTGGTGCTTACGTCATAGCTATTTGTATACCAAATTCCAGCCCGACCCGTCCAGTAGTTTGAGTTTTGCGTTGATAGATCAGTCAGTCAGTCAACTTCTCCTTCCATATTATTTAGATATTACGATACTCACGGATACGATAATTACGGTACGTGTCACAATACCGCCCTCGGTCCTGGTAAAAAAATCTAAGATTGATCCTAATTGCATTCATTGTCCTGATTTCAAAACCACTCCCCCCTTCACCCCTAATTCAATTCCTGGCAACGGCCATGAGTATGGGTTTATAGTGGCTTCATATAAATTGGAATACGTTGACGAAAGAAGAATGAAATAAGCTCGACTCGACGATTCAATTTTCAGAAACAATAAAGTAATATTTTTCAGTTCCGAGTAACCGTGAAGGGGATTAAAAAATAGATTTAGGTAACAATACTTATTGTCCTCTGCACTTCATTTTTGTAGCTTTATTAGCAACTAGTTGATGCAGCGACCTCGTCGAGATTTAGGTTTTTGAAAATCTCGTGGGAACTTTTTGATTTTTTCGGGATAAAAAGTAGGCTGTGTCACTCTCTAGATCATCAACTATACCCATACAAATAATTACCATTACTCCACTGCGATGTGTTTGAAGGATAAACTAATAAACAAACACACTAAATCGCATTTATGATATGGTTGGTAATAAGTAGTATCAGTATTACACAGGTTCAAAAAATCTATTAAAAATATGCTCCTGAGAAAAGCATATTATACTATCGAAGATTATGTAAATGATAAAAAAGCGTGGATTTGAACTTCGATTCGCTCCAGCAATGCGCAGGACTTCAATTGCTTTTATACATGGCATAATATTGTATATCAAATCTTTGAAAAGAGCAACCGCCGAGTTTCTTGCTGGTTCTTCTCGGTAGGAAAGGCATTCCGAACCAGTGGTAGATGCTTTTGACGATTCGAAAGAACTTGTAAAAGTCTAATTGAATAAAAACATTTTGAATTTTGAATTTTGAATTTATGAGTAGTGATGGTAAAAGGGCAGAATGAAATAAATTTAGAAGGGTAGAGGTAGGTTCGAAATTTTCTTTTGAAGAACCGGTCGCCTTCACGAACAAGCTTAAGTTTGCAGCAAAGTTAGAAGAAAAAAGCTGTTTATACTAACTTTTTATTACAGAAGGCCAATGATAATATTTATGTGAAAAAGAAGTTTTTTACAACCTCCCTAGCGCAGTGGTAAGCACTGTCGTCTTATGAGTGGAAGGTCCCGGGTTCGCTTCCCGGCAGGAGCAATTTGGAAATTTATATGTTCTAAATTGTCTCTGGTCTGGTGGGAGGCTTCGGCTGGGATTAGTTACCACCTTCCGTAAAACTGTAAAACCATTTCGTCACGCAATCTAGCTTTCCGGTACAATGCCTAGAAACGTACATGGGTTTTTAATTAAACTGCCATACCCCTTCCAAGTTAGCGCGCTTCCATTTTAGACTGCGTCATCACTTACTATCAGGTGAGATCTTAGTCAAGGGCTAACTTGTAATGAAATTTTAAAAAAAAAACATACGTATCTAAAATGAAGACTTACAATTAGAACACATTTGTAGAGCGCTCTCTTTTAAACTCGTGCGTTGTTATCTTCCGTCTTACTTATTTTACCGAGCACGAACGAATTATCCGCGATGTAATATAAACTATATCTATAGTAGGTATAATGTAAATGTAGAAATCAATGAAATAAAGTACATAGAGAGCGGCGTTTCCGCAAAATAAGCCCGGTATTTAAAATCAAAACCTTTTAACACGTCTACTCAATTTTTTATGAACCGCAAACCCATAATATATTCCGGGACCCCCATTAGATAGGCCGAGCTCCCAACGTTAATTGAGACAAATCATAAAATCCCGGCGTGGCTAAAAAGGGCTGAGCTTCACCGCCCTTAACCGAAGGGCCACGCAATAATACATCAAGTCAAGTTTTATGGTTAGCCTTCTTTAGAACGTGCTATAAACAAAACAACTATTCAATCTATACAGCTACCCTTAATTCCTCAGAACCTTAATAGGTCACGGAGTGAACTAAAACCGAAAGGTCGTAAGTTCAACTCCACCCACTGCACTATTATCAGAGTGAACTACTATTATCGTAAAACCTACGCCCAATAATCGAACTAATCCCAAGCCAATTTATTTGAAGAGACAAAACGAGTAAAAAAAATATGGCTTATATTTTGTTAATTAAACTTATCAAAAATCAAAACCTAAATTATTCCAAACTCATATTATTGTTGTTGTTCAATCTAGTCCTTGGAACCGTCTATTCCATTCTGTTAGATCGATCCATCTAACAATCCGGGAAAAAGTCCATTCTGTTCTACTGCTTGGGCTAAGATTCTGCTAACAGATCGGAAGTCAATACTTCCGATCCGAAAAGAGATATTTCAACTATGGTTTTGACCAATTAAGGTTACGTACTGACGCTCTACCAAACAATCGATAGCTCGATATACCAGATCTAAGCTGAATGCTTTATTATCTACCTATATGACTTCACTCTAGATAATATATGTATATTACATAGGTATAACATTCCCAATTTCAGTCCGTTACCTAGTCAATGTTATTTGGTTTCTACGTCGTTTACCAGATTTCCTGTAATTATTCCTTAAGTAACTTTTCCGGGAAATGATTCTGTATATACGCAATGCTCAAATAGCAATAATACATAAAGATACGTATGGAATATTTGAAATCCCTCGAAATCTTGCGATGCGATTTAGGATTTAATTCAAACCTCAATCATATTTTGATCCATCATTGCCCAAGTTCGAACATAAATAGCTTCATAATGAGAAACAGTTGAATCTATAGGTAACTTTATTTTTGCTCGCGATCCAGAAATTTTCCGTCCAAATCTGTTTATTTGAATTTGTTCGTATTGAGAAAATTAATCATCATCATCATCATCATCAGCCTGTGGACGTCCACTGCTGGACATAGGCCTTCCCTAAAGAGCGCCACCACACCCGGTCCTCAGCCTTCCTCATCCAGCCACTTCCTGCCAGCCGCTTAATATCATCGGTCCATCGTGCTGGAGGGCGTCCCACACTACGTTTGCTTAAACGCGGTCTCCACTCAATTAATGCGCAACTTTATTTCCATTCTAGAATAATACCATCACTTAATTTTGAGATGAGACCCGTACCTACTCAGTAGTGGCACAGTTCACGACAACTATGGAACTTCTAACAAAACGTTGAACACGTCAATGGCAGTGACAAAGACAATGTAATTAGTAGGTACATTTGACGCAGGTAGCCCTAAAGTAGCCATATTTTACTTTGATTTAACGCCACCATAGCCTCATATTTGACATATTGTCGATTAAGGATCAAACCGAGAGTTCCCTCACTCTAGTTCACTCTGGTACACGCTTGATAATGGCAAACAATTGCAATCTTTCAAACCACTCCTAACTAATTACTAACTGATAATATCTAAGGCAATTTATATTCTACACTAGCCGATGCCCGCGAGTTCGTCCGCGTGGATTTAGGTTTTTCGAAATCCCGTGGGAACTCTTTGATTTTCCGAGATAAAAAGTAGCCTATGTGCTAATCCAGGATATTATCTATCTCCATTCTAAATTTCAGCCAAATCCGTTCAATAGTTTTTGCGTGAAGGAGTAACAAACATACACACACACACACACACACACATACAAACTTTCGCCTTTATAATATTAGTGTGATTTGTAACGTAGAATACGAGTACAGCTCATCAGCTCTTGGACCAGGAATATAAAAAGGAAATGTATTTATGGCGAATGATCTAGTGTTTTTCGAGCATAAGTGCTTCGTAAACTTCTGAGGCAATAAAATTTATATGTAAATCGATAAAAATGTACCTCAGCTATAAAAAAAAACAATGAATACTGAACGATTGTTTCTGCAGTACATTGTATTAAATGTGTAAGTAGTTAAAAAGATATAGTGCATGAAACTACAACCTTTATAGTACAGTTATCTTCTCTATATCTACTTTATGTATTTTTATATAAATAAGAATGTATCTTCGTTTGTTCCCTTATGTATACCTACACCATGTATCAAATTAAATTTTGTGCAGTTATTGTTACAACTTGCGGGAAGGTTTTTGGCATAACACGACTAACGTAATAGGGTACGTGCGAGTTGGTAGTTCATACAAACAGACAATTGAAACGCATCCCGGGTAAAAGCTCTAATAAGTAATCCTTATTTTTCAGTGTATTCGCATATGAGGACTTGAGGAATTTATTTTAAACTCCTATGTGACAACCCTGCAAACAGCTGATTAGCGGAAATGAACTCGTAAGCAACTTCTGGAGCTCGAAGGACCGTTTCAATGCTTGTCAAGTAGCAGGGACAACGAAAGAATCTATGGCACTAAGTATTTGGTTGCCATGATAGATAGCTTAAAGAACACTGTTGCATTAGGACTCCCTGTAAGAACAGTGTGCTTAATGGTAAAATAAATAAAATTAAATAAAATGATTTATCAGACATACTGTATAACACATACTTTTAATAGATTCACATTTTAGTTTGTAGGTGTCCGTGTAAAACCGGGACGAGCTGGTACATAATATAATTATAATTTAATCTGGAAGATTACGTAACTGTATACATGGCTTTCGGTAATTAATGTCAATCCCCTGATTTAATTACTAATTACTCAGACTTTGATACTAAACAACATAATGAAAATATGTGGGTTACCTATCCGAAAGCAAACCTTTTATATTTTAAAGTACTTGGTACCACATAAACATTAATTTTCATGCTAAATTAAAATGAAGATATTTTTAGTACTTTTGTTTTAACCTTTGAGGATACAGTTAGTAGGTACATAATAATTATTCTATTGTAGTTTTAAATTTTATATTTATTTATCACAGGCGTGCGATAGGCTTCCTACGTCGTAGACACCTGAATTTGATTTATATCTTCAGTGTTTAAAAAAGAGGTGTACAGTTTACTTTCATGCAATACGACTCACGCGCCACCTATCGTACATTGATGGTACTTACTGTCTGAAACCTCACTAGTCCCAACAACAACTGTACAAAGTTTTATGTCAATCAGATGAACAAAACACGAATAGGTAATATACAGACAAACAAACGAGCATTAATTTTACTTATAAATTATTTTAATACTGTGATTAACCCAAATCAAGTTTTAGTACAGTTTAAAGATTCCCCTAACAACTTAATTCCTAATTGCCATACTTATGTTATTTTACTAACAATTTTTTTACATTAACAAACAAATTATTATCATTCTCATTATTTTAATTTTGTCATTTCCATTTTCAAATACAAACAAACACATTGTATATTACCTGTGCTCACAAATATCATTCGCGACTTGCAACTTTTACACACGACAAAAACTGGCACACAAAGCACGCAATTCGAATTTCGAATCTGTAACCGATCGCTCCCGTGACGTCGGCCTCACTTCAACAGGTCGCATCCCGCACTGGCCGGCTGGGCGGGCGGCCCGAACGCGCTCGCGCCAAAAATAATACTCCGACAGGACTTCCCTTTAACCGTGTGGGTATCGGAAAATGCCATCCCCCGTCCTTTATCACGTCGGAATCGACGTTGCTTCGACACGTGTACACGTCGTTTAATCTCTTTGAACACGATAAAAATTGAAACCTGAGTAGCTACTTATACTCTATCAGAGTAACTATTTTTCTCTCAGAGTAAAAGGTATCTTAAAACTATAAAAACGGTCAAGCGAGAGTCATACTAGGGGTTCCGTTGAATCCGTACTTGTACAAGTTTTATGTACCTATTTTTAAAAAAAATTTGCATGACAGCCGTTTTGGAATTCGCCATGATGGTTTTCTATTATCGTTATAAGTATTTGTTGTAATAGTGGCAATAGAAATACACACTGTGAAAATTTCAACTTTCTACCTATTAAGGGGGATTAAGACGGCGGAGGTACCTACCTAATTAGGGTCCTGTTGGCTGGGCACTCTTCTTATACGGAACCCATGATAAATATTGAAATCTGAGTAGTTAGGTATCAGGAAAGGCATTCTGAACCAGTGGTAGATACATTTTGCATTCAAAAATTGAATTGCATATTTTTTTTATCAGCTACTACTCTGATACCTTGATTTGATACAATGTAGACGTCATTTATTTTAATCTCTTTACACAATATAAATATTGAAACCCGAGTAAGCCTACCTGAGGTACCTACCTACTACTCTAATGACTTCCCTGGCGCAGCGATGAGCGTTGTAGGTATGACTAATTGGCAGGCCGTAAGAGGGGTCTCTCCGTCACTCGCTCCATACAAACGTAGTTCCAATTTCATTTGAATATTAAGCAAGCAAAGTTAAGTGTTTTAGATTTTTCTAAAAATATGTAGGTTTAAAATTACAGGGGCTCAAATATTTGTATGTGAATTTTTGAGACCGTGTAACTTGGAAACTGAATATTTTAACGGAAATCTGGAAAACCACAGGCATAGATATTAGTTCCCGGAACGTTTCTACAAAATTCCATTGAGTATGATTGGTTAGTATTCCAATGAGAGACGAACTACGTTTGTATGGAGCGAGTGACGGAGAGACCCCTCTTAAGTGGGTGGGTTAGATTCTCAGCGGGAGCAATTAAGGATTTTTTGTATTATTATCTCTGCTCATAAGTCTGATGGGAGGCCACGGCCGAGACTACTTAGTACCATTCCTACCGGCAAAGTGGCGAACGCCCCAAATAGGAGGCTAACGTCTTAACCACTAGGCTATCACCGCTTCCAACATAATATAACTTGGCAGCAACATTAACAAAAGGAAGCTCCACAATGAGTCATGAGACTTTTCATTTGATACCAAACTCGTTACATTTCTTCCAATTTTATTTTATTTTCTTAACGCATTGTTGTCTGTTAATAGAATCTAACAGGATCGCTCATGGCATCAGGGGCTTCTTATTGCCATGTGTACAGTGCACCAATTTATCTGTTCAGGTGGGAAAAATTGGAACTTGAGCTGCATTCCCGCCATTTCAAAACCCACGCAGACGAAGTCGCGATCTAAAAAAAAAGCTGACTGACTGAATGACTGTCAGTCATACTGTGCTCAAACTACTGGACGGATCGGGCTCGGGCAAGCAGATAACTATTATGATGAAGACATCCGCTAAGAAAAGATTTTTGTAAATTCAACTTCTAAAAGGATGATATCGGGGTTTGAAATTTGTGTAGTCCACGCAGATAAGCTAGTTAAACTATATTGAATCTTCGCTATGTTGAAAGAATTTTAATTCCATTTTTTCTTGGAGAATTTCTTAAAAATAGCATTATCAAATTCGCCACCAGTAACACTGTCACCTAAACATTTGAGTTGGTGGTACTGTACAGGAAAATATGAGAAAATGCCTTTCCGGCCTTCCCCCAGCTCTCACGTCGGAATTGACGTTGATTTGACACGTGTAGACAAGGGGTGTTAAACTCCTTAAAAAGGTTTCGGAATGAGAGTGATAAATACACTTATCTAAATTGTTTTGAAGCTTTCTCTACGCCCACATGGTCAATATGTGGGAGTAGGTGGGAGTACTGCAAAATGTCTTCCCCAGCCCCAAGTACCCTTCTTATTATCACGTAAGAATTGACGTTGATTTGATACTACTGTAAATAATAATCACAGATAGAAGACCAAGCTTCTGCAAAGGTTCTATTTATTCAGAGTTCTGATGGTCAATTGCTCAAACATACAGATACATATAACCTATTATTTAGAAACAAAAAAGATAAGATGACTGAAAATCAAATAAGTAAAGCTTATAAACTTAGGTTACAAACTTTAAAAGGGAAAGCCACACATTCTACCCGAAATAAATACCCGGAGCGGCTAATCTAAACGTAAAAACCTAACTATACCTATCGAAAGTTTTCTTTTCATTACTTAAAAAATGCACCAACCAGCCTTTCATACTAGACCAATTTGTATAGCTTCAACGCCTTTTCCAAACAACATCAAAGTAGTGGCATTACAGCTAATGACTTTACACCAATCAAGTATGCTTTTACAGTCACCAAGTTAGCAAACTTCCACACTCTACCATTAATTGCCACATGTTTGTTGAATGATGTTTGGATGACGTTTTTTACCAAGTTTTTAGGGTTCCGTACCCGAACCGTGTCATCGGGACCTTATTACTAAGCCTCCGCTATCTCCGTTACTCTGACCATCCATCTGTCTGTTTACCGTCAGCGGGCTGTATCTCATGAACTTAGAGATTTGAAATTATTACCGCTAATAACAAATACCAAATTAAAAATTTCAAAAATTACCGCCATCCATACTAATATTATAAATGCGATAGTGTGTCTGTCTGTCTGTCTGCTACCTTTTCACGGCCCAACAGTGTAACCGATTCTGACGAAATTTGGTACAGGGTTAGCTTATATCCCGGGGACGGACATAGGCTATTTTTTATCCCGGAAAATCAAAGAGTTCCCACGGGATTCCTAAAAACCCATCCGCTTAACCGATTTGTATGAAATTTGGTACCGAGGTAGCTTGCGTCGCTGTAATTGATATAGGCATTTTATCCCGGAAAATCAAACAGTTCCCACGGGATCTTTAGGAACCTAAATCCACGTGGACGAAGTCGCGGGCATCATCTAGTGTACAATAAAAAAAAGAGCATAATCTTGTACGATATACGGGGGCCTTCCTATGCGAGTCCAACTCAAACTTGACTGCTTTTCATTATTTTCATAGAAGATGCGTTTCTATTATTGTCATTCGAAAACATAGTGGCACAAACTTACGTGTGCTTAAACTGCAACAGGTTCACGACTGCAGCTGTGTGCCATACGATACTAACCACTGCTGTGATTATCTAACCCAAAGAGATACTTATTACCAGAACTACAACTGAATTGAAGACACATGCGGTAGAGTATAAAATATGTACTGCCCACCACAGAAGAGATTCAGTTACGCTATCTATACAGAATCGTATAGAATTTTGCTATGGTTTGTTGTTATGGATTACTTAATTTTATGTGCTCCTGTTTATGTAGTGTTTGATCCAAATTTTTCGTCCGTCAAGTTAATTGGACGGTGGTGTCAACAGATATCCGTAACAGAACTAAGCGTACATTTACCCCACTCTACAAAACCTGGTCCAACGCACTTTAGGTAACTTTGATGGATTAGTTCCGAAAGTAAATAACTAGCCCAAAAAGTATAGCTTTTATTTTACTATTCTACTTATAACTAGACTCTAGAGGCATACTTCCATTTATTCGTAGAGTAGTTCAGTGAATTCAATAAAAACTATTCTGAGATTAGTAGAGGTGATATGAAAGTGTTCATATTAAAGTTTACATTAACGAAAACATCGTTCTTATAAATATTTATACGTTAGGAAATCTGTTTAGAACACTCTCTCAGAATATGCGTAGCTACCTATACCTAAGTACTTAGTAGGTGAATGGGTATTTATACGAAATCGTGTTTCTCATTGAAGCTCTAATTAGTAGCTCTAAGTACGGAGAAAAAGTTCTTTTCGAACTAGCCACTTATTATTAAGTAGGTATTACGAAATTCTGATATACAATAATAAAAACCTAAGTCCGTGTTTAGGACACGGACTTAGGTTTTATGCACGATGTGATTTCTAATACTTAGTATTCCGACGAAAATATTAAAAAATTCGACTTTATACTTTGACATAAAAATTTTTACACCTTTGTTACCTGTTATCTCCCAAAGCCACCATGATCCAAACTTTATAGTCGCTGATTGTTCCTCCCTGTGTAAAGGACAATACGCAGAAAAACTTTCAGCTCTTATAAAATAACGAAGGTGTGTCATTCACTGGCTCTTAGTCCAATATGAAGATGGCGTTATTATTCGAGCTAGACACGCGATGTCTCAGCTATAAAACATTACAATAACTAGTTAGACAGGCCATTATCTACTTCAGTACCTTGTAATTTCGTTGAATCCTACTTTCCTTAATTCAAACATTTATAACAGACAAATCACCTACATTACGAAAAATACAGATCGGTAAAAATTCGTCAGGAATAAATTTGTCTGTAATTATATGACGATGGGTATAACTGTTCATACAAACTAAGCCTTCAAAATGATGTTACCTACATCATGTTGAAAGCTAACCTATCCTTGGAGTCGGATAAAGATAAATCAAGACTTATTAGGACTTAGCTGGGACTAAACGTAAACGATGCTTCCGTACAATGTGTACCTATGTCAGAAAATATTATGATATTATAACATGCTTTATGGGATCTTTAGAAGTATGGAATTGGACACATCTGTTGAAGTGATGTTTACATGTTTGAATCAATAGCAAAGCTAAAGGACCATGGGCAATAATGTGTGATCCCTAGTCCTGGTACATTTCACGACAGTTAGGGAACTTATAACAAATTACTACATTTTTACATTAATACATTTTTTTTTAATAAAAGAATATTAGCCATGTTAAATGACTAAAATTCCCCTTTTCTCACCAAATAAGCATCAGGCTTGTGCTAGGAGTAGGTACGACAATAGTGCAACGGGCGGGGTTTGAACCGTCGACCTTTCGGTTTTCAGTCCACTCCTTTACAGGTTGAGCTATTGAGGGTTTAACGCTACAGTTTCAACATTGTTGGAAGATTTTACCAAAATGACCTAAGGTCATTTTTCTATCGTGTAATGATCTAGACGCATCTTTAAAGGTCACTGAAGAATAGTGAAGTACGCTGGAAAAACAAAACAGAGTAAGCAACATGATCAACGGAAAAGAAACTTTATCGCTAGTAAATTGTAAAATGCAAAGTAAACCATTGTCTTACCGTGATTTGATTCATACAAAACCAGAATGCAAGGGTCAACTTGGGAACAACGGGCGATGGTGCTAATGATCGCGGGTGGACACGCAACGGTTAGATTACATCGCCACATTTCATGGGGGTAGTAATTTCCGACCAATTCTTATTCGTAGCGTAAATGTTGCTAGTATAAAAAACTATAACCATAGCGATAATTCGAAAGAGGTTAATCTATTAATAATTTCCGATCATTTCATTAGATCTACACACAATCTGAAAATGATTCTTATATGAACCCATTCTATATGTATATAGAACCTACCTACTTAATTTATCATATTTCTATATTTATTATTTATAATCAAATATTGGTAGGTATTTCTTGAAATAATAATACTATAGGCTCCTAAATATCCTTCCATATTATGCGCTTTGAGTAAAGAATAATGATTTCGACTCGTCATTTGAAAATGGCATTAATAATATAGGTACGATATTAGAAAATACTCTCCGATATATGAAAGAAAACTAGAAGCAACATTCGGATATTCAAAGTCAGTCGCCTATTCAGTTACCGACGCTAGTTGGCAGTTCCATCCATCTGTCCATCTGCCTGCATGCGTCCACTACTGGACATATTATTAAGCTTTTGGAGAGAGCAACGCCCCATCAAACCAGTTCCCGCCACCAAGATCGTTGGTCCAGCGGACTGGAGGTTGTCCTACACTGCGCATTCTGGTACGCGGTCTCCACTCTCCAAAACGCGTTTGCCCCAACGGCATTGCCATCGCTGCCACTTCAGCTTGCTAATTCTCTGGGCTATATCGGTTGTTTTGGTTCTTCGACGCAATATCTCATTGCGGATTTTATGACACACAGCGAGACTTGCAAAATAGCCCGCTCCATAGCCCAACGACCTGTTAAGGAGCCAGGTCTCATTTCACGTTTCCGCTCCTTACGTTAATTCAGGAAGGACGCACTTTTTTGGCAATTTTGATTGGCAGTTAGCACTTAGCAATCTTCAAGGCAATCTCAACATTATAGAACGCTGTTCTAAATTATAGTAGTAATTTTATGGTCTTAGTAAATCATTGGCGTAATAAATTGACCAATAATATCTATCCCCTAGATAATGTTTCTATAGAGTTTAATGGACTATTTTGTTATTTATGAATGAACAAATTTTAGTTTATGAAGTTTTAAGGCTTCCATTAATAAGACGATGTGATTTATTTTACGCTATCTAACTAAGGATTCAAAATTTTCCACAATGGTTGAATTTAGCAAGCAGCATTTAAATATACATATATCTCTTCTTTGATAGAATTTGTTAACTTTGAAGCAACATTTTTACCGTAGTTCCAATTTCATTTGAATATTAAGCAACCAAAGTCCATGAAATTTTGCAGACATATTCTAGAAACTAATATCTATGTCTGTGGTTTTCCAGATTTCTGTTAAAATATTCGGTTTCAAAGTTACGCGGTCTTAAAAATTTTCATACAAATCTTTGAGCCCCTGTAATTTTAAAACCACATATTTTTAGAAAAATCAAAAACACCACAGACACAGATATTAGTTTCTAGAATATGTCTGCAAAATTTCATGGACTTTGGTTGCTTAGTATTCAAATGAAATTGGAACTACGATTGTATGAAACGAGTGACGGAGAGAGCCCTGTTAACACTAATCGTAACATATCATTATAATGCAACTAGTTATTTTACTGAGCAATCCATTCAAAGTATTCAAGTCCGATACCGTTTATTTTTGATACGGCTCGGAACCTTGGCCACACGTTCATAGCTCATAGTAAATCATGATAAATCCATACGCACTTGTGTACATACCTATTGATGGAAAGTTCTTCTGTCTGTCTGTTACCTTTTGATGATGACAAAATTAAGCCCCGAGATACTAACTTTATGGATGCATAGATTACAATAATTGATATTGGTACAATTGTTAGATATATAAAGTATAATACAATAAAGTTTTAATTTTATTTCTCATCAGGTGACAGAAGGGTGCGAAGTAAAAAATGGTTGTCCAGCGCAGAAATGCAGCCAGTATTTTTGGCACCAATTCACGTGACCATGATCTGTACAGTAACTAGATTTTTATTATAGCTTTAAGTTTTATTGTAACATTTTCAAATTTAGTTTATATCCCGGTTAACAAACGATTTTTAAAAACTTTTATTCACGCTTTAAGTAACTCCAATTCATTGTTATTTTTGCTGCAAACTTTTCCTAACCTAATACTTACCCTTTGATCGCTTGTTCAAAGTATTATTTTGCTAAACGAAGCCCTGTAATAATAAAGATAACATTTTCATTAGATCGTTTACTGAACTCAGATTTTAATCAAAGCAACCCAAAGTATAAACAATCAAGTGTTTTATTATAATAGTAGGTACTGTGAATTTAGTTGAGTGCGGATAGGTTTATGGTAATACAACGCCGGGACGTGAAGGGTGACGTGGGCGAACCGACACGTGTCAGTTTTGAGTTTTACGTAGGTAGGTATCTACATGGACGTATTATAACTATGGACCGATAATAAACTGAAAATGCGTGTCAATTATTTTTGTGTGCGTAAGTCATTTTGTCACTGTGTGCACCATCTAGGGCTGGGACGGCGAATTTGGGTATATCGATACCACATCAAAATTAATTTTCTATGTTACTACGACGGACTACGTGCAATATATACTTATCCATACTAATATTATAAATACGAAAGTGTATCTCAGTCTGTCTGTTAGCTTTTCACGGCCCAGTAGTTTAACCGATTTTGATGAAATTTGGTACAGAGTTAGTTTACACTCTAAGAGTGGGCATAGGCTACTTTTATCCCGAAAAAATCAAAGAGTTCCCATGGGATTCTTAAAAGCCCATCCGTTGTACCGATTTGTATGTACAGAGATAGCTTACGTTCTGGAAATTGACAACTTTTTACTTCAGAAAATTAAAGATTACTCACGGGATTTTTAAAAACCTAAATCCACGCGGACGATTATATATTCAGTAAAAACAAAAGTAAAATGAAACACTTTTCAAATAATTTAAATCAATTTATTACGTATTAGGTATTACTATTAACGTAGACATATTTTATGTACTTGCAATGTTATTTTTTGAGACGGAAAGTTTCTGGCAGCATTGAATATTAATTATTTACAATCTTCTGTAAAATATACATACATAAAATCTACACTCATATGTTTTAATTATGTACCTTTAGCAGCTGATACCTGTAAATTGGCCATTTCTCAGAAAATAAGTAAATACGTTCTGGTGCTTCTGGGATCTTGCTCTATTATAAAATAGAAAGCTCTTTAAACGTCAAGAATTCTAGGTCAACAAAATTATAGAGAGCTAGACATTGAAAACTGACTGAGGAAAATGTTCAAAACCTTCCTTTTGTTTTATTATTAGCCAGCTCTCGAAGTGGTTTTCGTTTTTGTATAACCTGAAATTAAATGAATTTATGTATGCTGTTACTAGTTAAAAATGCAAAATTCCTTACGATGATAATAAAATTTAAGAAAACATCAGTAAAACATGAGAAATTATTTAAACTCACTTGTACCTCAATCCTGAAAAATAATTGTTGGTCCCTTTTTGTTTAACTATTGTCAAATAAAGAAAAGTGTAATATTACTATATATTTATTAGTAGATAGGTACCTACATACAATTTGAAAGTGCTTAGTGCTTACTGGTTGATGGTATATAAGATATCCTTCAAATATAGTTGGTATTGCATCTGATTTCAATTTATTTATTTTTAAACCAGAAATATGTATAACAACACTCTTCGAAATGTTTGGAGCATAGACGAGAATATTCCTTTGGCTCCCAGTTTTTTCGTTTTATGGCCCTGAGCCACGCAGTTCTAAATTCAGGACATTTTGGAAATCTACAAAAGTATGCAAATGTTATTAAAACGATAAAAGACAAATTTGATTTTATCGATAAAGTGTGTACACATCACTAAAAACGAAGCCTAAAATAATGCATAAATTTATATTAGATTACGCTATAAAACGTGGTTTTTGACAGTATTACACGAGATAATTACACTTATAACATGTAAATCTTTAATTTTTTGTGATTTTCGGAATAAAAATCGCGGTTGGTATCGATGAAATAGTTATTAAAGACTTACCTATGAAAAGGCAATTCAGGAACTTGGACGCCTCCTTTCTTATATCTGGAGGCACAAAACACAGCGTCACACATTTGGTTTTTAGTTTTTATCTTAATTTTAACCCAGACTTTTGTGATTTTTAAAATTTTATAAAAACGCAGCATCAAATCCCAATGTTTTGTCTCCAAATGCTGACAACTACTGTCACCAGTTACACATACAGTGCGTTGTTGCCAGACTTATATGAGCTATCGCTTTTACCCGAACGGAGGTTCCGTGAAATAGACCGAGATAACAATATCTAGTTGACAAATGGATGTACAAGAGCGGCAACAACCTATGACTACCTCTATTGTTTATACTATCTCTATGGGTATCTAGCTATCTACTACGTCCAGACTGTGGGCGGGCGGTACGACGGGCGGCAATACTGATCTGTGTACCACGAGATCGTCGAAATAAAAAAAAATACCAGCGTATTTAAAATAAGTACTAATCATTTATTTTTTTTATTAAAAAAAATGGTTGTTTAGGGTAATATCATGAGTTTACGAAAAGGTGTTTAACAAAGGCGGATGATAAGCAATTAATTATAAAAATAAATCTATATTATTATTTTTTGTGATGTAACCATAAGTAGATGGGAATTACTCACGATAGTAAACATTTTTCCCTTGTACTCTAAGTACTACCTACCTGTCAATGATTCTAGGTCAACGCGAAGTACCCTATAGGTTTCTTTACAGATATACAGACAGACAGACAATAAAGTGATCCTATAAGAGTTCCTTTCCCCCTTTCGAAATACGGAACCCCAAAAACTAAAACTAAAATAAATTTAAATAATTTACTTTTTTTACTGATTTATTAATATTAATTTCAATAAAAAAAATATTGCCGTCTCACGTATGAAACATAAATTTAAATACTGAAAATTCCACCGTAAGATGCGCGATATAAAGCTCACATTTCCATGCTTTATTGTGAGTCGAATCGGAGTGGAGTCGAAGTCAAATCTGTGTAATGTGCAAAAACCTGCACCCGCCTGCTATTCAACTGGCCTTTGGTAGCCCAATTTCAAAAGTGGCAACTTATGAAAATCAGGCTGTGCTCGAACTCAACAGAATATGATTGATTGCCCTCCTGCACGAAACATTCGCACCATCGCTAATCACCCAAATATGGCAGTCTAGTGGAACAACGCTTGAAATGGTTACTTATATTTTCTTGTTATACGATATAAGCTTGTATAGCTTGGTTGTGATGGGCATTACTTTTTTTAGAGATTAATAAATATGATAAAATTGTGCATTATGCATAAATCAAGAGTAAAAATCGTTAAAATACCAATAGGAACTAAAGATTAGACTCTAGGCAGATATCTTTTAGGAAATCTCTAATTTCTTAAAATATATCCCGCTCAAACCACTATGTCAATGGATCAATGAATGATTAGGTTAATGTAGGTAGGTTTGACATATACTTAATATCTTTAACCACGCAGTAGGTAGAATCCGATGACTCTAACCACAGAGTAGGACATCTACTCTGAATGAGCTCTAACTTTACGAAATGTGGGGAATGTCACTTACTTACCTACTTTATTGGTGATGGAAACATCGCGATTCCTAGGAAATCTACATGCCTGAGAATGAGAGAGTGTGTGAAGTCTACTAATCCGCACTAGATCACAGTGGTGGACTAAGATCTACATCTTTCTCATTCTAAGAGGATATCCGTGTTCAGTATTGAGTCAGCGTCGGATCGAGATGATGAACATTAGAGTATACGTAGGTATCTAGTATTATGGAGCTGTGAATCAGTTTTCCGAGTTTCTTGCTGGTTCTTCTCGGTAGGAAAGGCATTCCGAACCAGTGGTAGATGCTTTTGACGATTCAAAAGAACTTGTAAAAGTCTAATTGAATAAAAATATTTTGAATTTGAATTTGAATTTGAATTTATAATAATGTATAGACAAACGACTTACAAGAGCTTAGGTATATGAGTTCAGTCAGTCAAGTTGACTTACTAAGCCATTTACTTGCCCTGGCCATTATTGACCTTATACGTCTATCTTCAAAGGTCATCACACCCAGTCACTATGTAGAACATTTAGTAATTTACTTTCTTAGCTTAGTCATATTAGCCTATTTTGGTTCAACCTTTCCCGTTTCGCACATCGTAACGTGTAAGCAGCGTGTAAACAAGACATCTTTGGTTCGATTGTATTGGTTCAAGAATTACTTCTTACATCTATGTTTAGTTCTTTATTATTCTAGGATTCGATTTGAAAATGGATTTTGAAGTTTTGAACATAGGGATTTTCTAAAGGTTATAAAAACGTACCTTGTACAAATTCTGGTAACGACCCGCCAATTTTTAAAGCACTCTTGTTGGTATTAAAAGGTGCGTAAGCCATGTATGCCTAAGCCCCGCGCCAATAGATAGATACCTATGTATATCAGTATTTTGACTACACATAATATGTAGTCTATATCTAATTTGATCTATATAAGAATTTGTCTTCACTTTTAAAATTACAATCATAGTAACTACCCATGAGACTTTCTATCTGATATTTATATTTTCCTTAAAGTTAGTTGTTGGTCTATTTGTAAAGTTGTAAAAGTTCCCGACTAGAAATGTGTCTATCTAATCTAACAATTGCATTGCGTGTCCTGCCCAAAATCACTTAATAGTTCCAACTTCCCTTTCAGCATTCTTTTAAATAAAAGATAAGGCTAACTTTGTTGCGGCTACTTGAGTAATAAAGCTAGAAAGAACTTGGCGAGGTGTAGATCGATCAATTTGTTTCCTCCTGGTAGGTATCTATGTTGAATACCTAAATGTTTTATCAGTAGATAGGCATATTATAAGTATCTATTATATTATTAACAACCCAAGTAGATCTGAAAAGCTATCAAATACAGAATATACAGACAGACACACTTTCGCATTTATAAAATTAGTATCTAGATAGCTTATTGCAATATCAATAAAAAAGTTTCGCTTTGCGGAAGTCCTTGGGACACAATTTTTTCAAAATCTTGCGATGTAACTATAGGTATAATGTTTTTCCATGAAACTAACTCATTCATCTGATTTTAATATTTATTTGCTTCCTCTTTGTCTAGGTTTTCAGTTCGGCCCACAATGCTTGTTTTATCACCCACTTAAAAAATAACCAATGTTTTCCTTTTTCGCATACTTCATAATATTTGCGAATATAGTAGACTCCATATCCTTTCCTTTGAGTAATATCAACTTGTATCTATTCTCTGGGAACGTTTGTCGGCGAAATCTCGCGTGTGTAAATATTAATAGAAGCTATGTTTGTGTTAGCTCCAATCGCTACAACATGGACGCTACAATTTTGAATTGGATGAAGAGTTACAGAGATAAATGTTTTTTTTTTCGAGATATTTTTGGAGTAGAACTTTGTTTATTATTCATTTGTCTTCAACGGCGAGTAAGCTTTGGCAAGCTTGGATCCTTTTTGGAGACCACTTTATTGGCTAGAACGGAATCATTGGTCTTTCATTCAAGAAGTGGTTGTTTCATATTAGGAATAAGATATAGTAAGTAAGTTCTTACCAGATCTTTACGAATTTTCAAAAGATCTTCTGCAGAAACTCATGATGATGTCAAACACATACGAAACGTTTTTGGTTAATCGATTCAATACAGTTTAAGGGTTAAGTTTTATATGGGTTGCTCTAATACAAAATTTACCCATTTGAAATCATTACAATCATAAAAACAAAAGGATAAGGATAATTTATATTACTTATTCCCTGAAAACGAAGTTTTTCAGTAATAATAATTTGGTACCATCTTGAAAATATCAGCGCGTGACTGGCAATGAAATTGAATTTAATAACTCGTTCAGGAACTTGATATATTCTGAGGCGGATTCCGGCAGAGCTCTGAAATTGTCTATTTCTGCTGGAATTGATTTCCCTCTCAAACATTCACATAAATCAGGAGTAGATTTGATTCGTAACAATTATAAATCTTTATGGTGCAATTTCGTTATTGGAAAATGTAGGTATAATATCACATCGAAAATTATTAATTTTGCAGGAATTCATCATAATAATCCATACTAATATTATAAATGCGAAAGTGTGTCTGTCTGTCTGTCTGCTACGTTTTCACGGCCCAACCGCTGAACCGATTTGAATGAAATTTGGTACAGACATGAGATACATCCCGGGGAAGGATATAGGCTACTTTTTATCCCGGAAAATCAAAGAGTTCCCACGGGATTTTAAAAAACCGAAATCTACGCGGGCGAAGCCGCGGGCATCCCCTAGTAATTCTAATAAATTATAAAACTATATATGGTTTGTATGTTTTTAATAGAGTCTTGGACTGTAGTAATAAAATGATGTGATATTTTGTGTAGCGGTAATTTATGGGGCTAGAATTCATTATTAAAGAGAACATAATTAATAGGACTTCGTAAACCATCGAGTTTAGGACAACTTTTTTGTTTCAAGTTTTTGAAAAAATACCATGCTCATAAAATATTTACATGCATATTCCAAGAATGTTTCACTGGAAATAATAATATGAGTATATACTGTGTAATATATCTTACAAAAGAGTCAAGGCGAATACTCCAAGCTTTCAAGTGACTGCACGGGTGTGGGAAATAGGGAGCTGAGACGTAGCTACTTAAATTTGAGTTTCTTGTCGTATTATAATATGCACGTTTTCCAAGCATTAATATACATATATTGAAATATAGAATTATTTCTTAATTTCAGTGTCGTTAAATTAAGTAATATAACTTAAATTACGTAAGTTCTGGATCCGGTTGGAAATAAAATGAATACTTATTGCATTTTAATATCTTTGTAACGATCATATCGTATCGTACCTTTAAAAAATAAGGACTCAGTTGTCATCCTCGTGCTTGGATAATTATTTCGTCCAAGTCTTCGAGCCAATATCTCTGATTAATAAAATAAATTATCCAGATGTCAACGTCGACATATTTCAAACTGAAATTTAGGTACGCGAATTTACTGATGAAATAATTATCTCCCGTCCCTTCAACTTCCCTAAACAAACTGACATCGCATCAAACTCTGAATATTGAACTCGGTTTATTGAACTAGGCTTTTACAAAGCTCCTTTCAATCGTCAAATATTGAGTCAGTTTAGAACAATCTACCACCTGTTTGAGCATTTGAGCATCTAACAAGAATAATGGGCAGGAAACTTTGGGCGAGTTTGCGTTCCATCATTATAAACATTCGGTCGCCGTAACACGGTTTGTGAAACTCACAATCACAAATTCAAATTGCGGTAATCCCAAACGTAGTTAGAGGTTGATTGGTGGTTTTGGTACACAAATGAATTATTTAGCCATGCCACAATAAAGAATAGCGATCTACTGTGAAAATCAGCCAATTAGGTAAGTGATTGCGATGATCACACAGTGAAAATTCTGGGGGAAGTACGAAAGTAAAGCTTCTACTTGAGAGTAAGTATATATTATAAGTATACTAAAAAAAAAAGTAGTAGGTAAGTAAAGAATTTCTTGAGACTTAATTAAATTGAACAAATTGTTTAGCGCAGTTAACTTTCTTGCTCGTGAGCGGTGAGTAAACTAAGTACCATTTCCCGCCAGCACAGAAACCTTATAGACCAATAACTTACCAAACCGGCTAAGTGGTAAAATATCGTAAGGTGCAGTTTGTGTTTTAACAGTTCAGTCCCGAAAATCCGTAACATTCCTACTACGCTCACGTACTCTTACCTAATAGTGATTGACGTGGCAACACTAGGGCTGACACAACTTTCAGAGTATCATCCACTTCAATGGAAACCTGTTTTCAAGCTGATCAATTACTAATTATGATGTAGAAATAGAAATAAAGTTGGCAAACTTAAGGACAAACGTGAAAATGTTGTTTATCTCAGAAAAATAGTTACGGATCCAATTCATTCAACAAAGAAAATCCTGAAAGATGAACCTAATATGGGAAAATGCGTTAGGCGAGTGTTTTGTCTTAGATATCGAAATTCATTTCTAGAACGGAAAATCTACCTACACTGTAGAGTTATAAGTTATAACACATTTTTTGTTGTACAGTACTGGAAATGAAACATCAGGAAATTACTCCTGTTTATGTTTTTCTAGTATTAAACCAAAGTTTTCTTACATCACAGATGTTTGTCCGGTTTGATTAGTTTACAACTTTTTCGGTTTATAACACTGTCCGTTTTAGTTGAAAAACGTGGCAGTGCTACGTTTGTCTTGTTCTTCTCAATTGGAAGGCATAGTTATTTCAAAATTATTGTGTGATCTCTGTTTTTTGTATCTTTTCTTAGGCTACGGGGCCAAACACGTTCTAGGTAGTCAACCCTAGCTGAACTCGGTGTCAATCGAAGTTTCTCGATTAAGCTAGCGGTAATAAATGGTGTATAGAGACACACCTTCGTCGTTCCGCAAGACATAATAGTGTCCATCCCTTCGGTTCATAAATTTTATTGTTTGTTTATACGCTGACGATTTAACGGATTATCCGTTTTGTATCTTATTCAACTTGTGTGTTCTTTAAATTGTTTTAGAAATTTTGGCAGTTTTTAGGGTATCTTACCTCAAAAGGAAAAACGGAACCTTTATAGGATCACTTTATTGTCTGTCTGTCTCTCTGTCCGTCCGTCCGTCCGTCGTGTCTGTCAAGAAAACCTATAAGGTTCTTCCCGTTGACCTAGAATCATGAAATTTGCCAGGTAGGAGGTCTTATAGCACAAGTAAAGGAAAAAATCCGGAAACCGTGAAGTTGTGGTTAAATATCACCAAAAAAAATTGAAGTCTTATATTGTATGATGGTACGGAATCCTTTGAAATCGGAGTCGCACTTGACCGGTTTTCTTCAATAACGCGAATGCCCCATACAAACGAACTTCTATTCTCATTAATAAGCAGTCAAACTCAATGGAATTTTAAAGGCATACTCTATAACCTAATATCTGTCTATGGTTTGTAAGATTTCCGTAAAAATATAATTATATAGTTTCATAGAAAGTTACACGAGCTCAAGAATTTAGTGAAAATCTTTAAGCTCGAAGAAAACTCCTCTTCCGGTTATAATTACCTACTTACCTAAAGATACAAATCCTCTCCTTGCTTTCCAAAAATTATTTCTTCAGAAATAGTTTATACCTATTTAATTTCTGTTGTATTGTAAGTTTTATGAGATTCTAGTTCTAAGAATATTTTTATGATACAACAATTATGTATTTATAAATTTAATGTTTTTTTAATCTCAAAAGCCAGAAAATGGTTTCAATGTGCATTCTTTTCTTTACGTCACTAAAATTTTAATATTTTAATTGTGAAACTTATTATTTATCGAAAGAGAAAAATCGTTAATTTACGTGAAAAAACTGGAGATTTTACAAAGAATTATTATTTAAACTATATAAATGTTTAATGAGTATTTTATTAACACAACTCATAACTTGTTAACTTTCTATCTCAATATTTCATGATATCAAAGCTAAAAGGTATATTTTTTACACAGCACCCTCTTATTTCTTTACGTCAATATAATAGATATTTCTTTTTAATGCCGTAACTCATTATAAAAAGATATCGACGAAAATTCGTAAAAGCCGTAAAAGAAAAAAACAAAGGTTCCAACAAGAATTTCAGAGCTAATGGATTTGCTCAAATAGACGTGTAGGTAAATGGTTGAGTGAATATTGAAGTGGCTTAATAGAAAATTTTATTTTATTTCAAATGCCTTATTCCGTTTTATCTTACTGCATCTACTCGATTATACTTGTTTCGGAGTATAATGGAAAATTTTATTTGAACTTTTCAATAAATTTTTCAGTTTTTTAGTATTTCCGTTTAATTTAAAAATAATTGAGAGACAGGTAGGTAGTCGATTTACGTTGTTTTTTGGAGGAAAGCCGATTATTATAGATTATTTTGAAATTATTTTTAAGTAGGTAAATATATAGGAAAGTTCCCTAGGTTGAGGTCATAATGATCCACAGAGCAGACTGAAATTCAAAAGGTGAACTAATCCCAGCCGGACTATTGTTGTACATACTTACCTACTCTCAAGCTTTACGCTTAGTTAGAGAAGAAAAGTTGATATTAGTTATGTTGAACTTGCCTAAGTTCTACAGTAAGAAAAACCTTTATACTTAAAAACCTTTTACACACCATTCTAAAGATAAAGACTTAGGACTATGAGGCTTTTTGAACTGCCGTAGCGTTTCCGCTAGTCCGAGCACAGACAACTGAGTGTGACAAAAAAATCGTGGTTTTTAATCGTCAAAATATTGCACAAGCCGCGAGAGAGGTGTCGCACCGATTGTGCTCGGGCTGCAGGTTAGCCTTCTATCATGATACATGAGGCAGCTTGATAATCTAATGACTGTCAAGAGTTAGTTGGATGTCGAATAAAAAACAGTGTAACTACATAGTTCGGTTGAGACGGGATGCTGCATTTTACGTTCCAAACTATGATATAATATTTACCTTTATACACGCTGTATACCTATATACAATAGATATGTTACGTTCATATTGCGTGGTATATAAAATCCGCTATCACTGGTATCCGGTATTTTATAACCGTCTTACTTAGTCATAGTAAGACGGTTATAAAATGCACGAGATTAAAAGAGATAGCTGTCTACAAGGTAGAGCCAAAGTCTTCACTATAAACGCATGCTACTTCTTATACATGACTACCATAAGTTATTCCAGCAAGATCCTGGGTAATATCTCCTATACTTACGTCAATTCCTTTTTGATGTTGAAGCTCATTATGTGGCGACATATTACAAAGAAGAGGAAAAGCGTGAAAGCCGCGGAAAAAACAAAGCTGAGCGTAGGAATTACCCGCCTAATGGATCTGCCTCAACGTATAACTGGATAAGCGAATAAAATCAGGCGTAGCTTTTTTTATTCCCATATCAAACCCTTGACTGCGATCTTAGCTGGTGTTTTTTTTTAATAACTAAATAGGCTTATGCTTGTCTGTAATCACAACAAATAGGAGACGATGCAGCCTAAGATGGAAAGCGCCTACCCATAAGGTAGCGAGCTACGAGTAACTTAAAAGGATTATGATAGTTTGATTCCTTATCAGTTTCTACACGACATCGTCTTGGTGGTACGGCTTTACCGGTGGAGTGGTAACTAGTAACGACAGAAGCCTCCCACCATACCAAACCAGAGACAATTTAGAAATTATAATTTCCTGAATTCCTGAATTCCTCTCCCGGGAATCGAACTCGGGACCTCCCGCTTAGAAGAGAGCGTTCTTCACTGCGTCAGAGAAGTCTCATAGAACCCAACCAGGGGTACGAGTTTAATAAAACTACCATACCTCTTCCAAGTAAGCCTGCTTCCATCTTAGACTGTAGCATCACTTACCACCAGGTGAGATCGCAGTCAAGGGCTAACTTGTATCGGAATAAAAAATTAAAAAAGTTTGAGCAAAATTAGGCGGCTTCATCTATTATTCAAAGTTGAATAAGTTACTGAAAGAATTTCATTTCACTTTTCAGCAAAATATAGCCTTTGTACGAAACTGGAGTAAGTCAGATAGTTAAGACTAAGGACTAGCTACTTCCGTTCGTAAAAAGCACTTAGGATGAACGCACATTAACAGGACTCTCTCCGTCACTTACTCCATACAATCGTAGTTCCCATTTCATTTGAATATTAAGCAACCAAAGTCCATGAAATTTTGCAGACATAGTCTAGAAACTAATATCTGTGTCTGTGGTGTTTTAGATTTTTCTAATAATATGTAGTTTTAAAATTACAGGGGCTCAAAGATTTGTATTTTTCTTTAAAAAAAGGCCCAACTTTGTGCTCGTTTTTCTAGACAATGGAGCAATTTAATGAAATTTGGAAAAACCACAGACCTAGAAAATTTAATGAATATTATGTAGTAAAAAAATTATCGTTATATATTTTATATTGTTATAATTGTGTGGGAACTACGAAAACCAGAAATTACACCCAGAAATCTTGAAAATTTCGTGCTGTCTCGATTTGTGCAAGCGGGGTGGTGAAGTGCGGGGGACGACACGTGAAACTGACAGAAACTGACAGTCTAAACACACGGGCCACATTTAGACTGCACCCAACTCCAAACTTGTCGATAGGTCTAACTAAATACACTGGTACATTTCAACTTGCGTTAGACGTATGCGTTACCTACTCAGACGTTGCCTGTAGATAAAAATATGTCTCATGTTTGCTGGCAATAGCGCATGCATCAAACCCTGCAAGTTGCAACTCTCTTGCAACCTATTCCTCACGCAATACGCACAGCTTTAATATTATAATTTTTGACAATGTATACTATATGTAATGCCATATCACAGGTCACTCTCTGATTTATTGCTAACAATTTACTTCCAAATGCAAAGAAATCTAAGTGTGTTGAATTCACACTGCCCAATACCAGGACCTTAAATGACATAAGTTCATTGATAAATAATCATATGTTGAAAATAAAGGAGAACCCCGTGTTTCTCGGTATAATGTTAGATGCAAAGCATCTATGGAACACCCACATATCAACACTTGATGGTAAACTCAGCTCTGCTGCTTACACTGTTAGAAAAATTCGACAGGTACTGACGTGGAAACTGCAAAAATTGTATATTTTGCCTATTTTCACTGTATTATGTCTTACGGACTCTTGCTATGAGATAAAGCGGTAGATATTGAAAAAAAAAAATGTATTACAGAAAAGGACAGGACGTGCAATTTATAATTTAAAACCGCGCGCTGCCATACAATAAAAATATAAGGAAATAAGTACCTTATCTATTATCTTATAGTAGCTTTTAAATATATTTACAACTAGCTAATGCCCACAGCTTCGCTCGCGTGGATTTAGGTTTTTAAAAATCCCGATCCTTTCATTTCCCAGAACAAAAGTTGCCTCTCCGTAATAGCCCGTCCCCGGGATGCAACTTGTTTCTGTATCACGTAAGAATATTTAAACGGATGATCCTTTTCAAATCCCGAGGGATCACCAGGATTTAGGAATGCAATTTCTTACAGCATCCTATACCTTCAATATCAATTAATAATCGACACTTTTTAAATCCCATTAGCTTTAGTAGTCAGGTCCCCTGCAACATCAGTTGGAATCCAAATTTTTTATTGAACAATGTCGCAAACTTTCTTTATCGATTAAAAAAACTACCCAAAATTACGCAGTTAGGTTACCTGCCAAATTTCATGGTTTTGAGTCAACGGGTACCCTAGAGGTTTTCTTGACACACACGACAGACAGACAGATAGACAACAAAGTGATCCTATAAGAGTTCCGTTTTTCATTTTGAGGTACGAAACCCTAGAAAACGTAGGAACGGCATTCCGAACCAGTGGTAAATTTGTCTGACCATCCAAAAAACTTTGAAGTTTACCTAAAAGTTTACAGGAATAAAAATTTATCATTGTATTCCATTCCATTTCATTCTATTCCATTCTGTTCAAAGATAAATAGATAATAAAAATATTTGTCACCGAAACAATAATTTACGATACATCAACCAATATCAATTTTACTGATGACAATCTGACTATTACCAAAGTGAACGACTACTATAATATCTATTATATACGACTAACATAATATGTATTATAAATTGTGTGCCGTTTGCATTCTCACTAGGTTCTCATTAAGTTTGTTTTATTTGGTTAAACTTTCTGGCATTTATATTGTTATGACGTTTAATTGGCAAACAGTCTGTTTATTGGCTGAAACTCAAAAATTCAGCCAATCACAACAAAGAAAATATTGTAATAATGATTGATGCAGCTTTCTGTAATTGAAAACAAAATATTTGACATTAACTTGAATGTGACAGTGTTTTCCGAATAGGGTTGCCAGAGGCCCCGTATTTTACTGGTTACCCCGTATTTCGGGATACAGAAACCTGGCTGGCGAAATCAAACACTGACGTTATGTCCAGTAGAAAGAATATTTTCCTTTTGCGGCAATGCGTAGCCGAAACCCACTCGATATTGATCATGGTCGTAGCCAAGGCAGCGGGGCTTGGTTTGAGGATGTAAGCCTTTTTTTATACAAGTTAGCCCGTGACTTTAATCTTTTCTAGTGGTAAGTGATGATGCAGTCTAATTTCTTGGCCGTTAGGGCCATACTAACCATATAACTAGCCATGACCGAAGCCTCCCACCAGACCAGAAATGTTGAAATGGCGACTGCGCCTGGGAAGCCGTCAAAAACCTAAGCCTAAAATAATACTTACACTATTTCTTGCATTTGCTTACCAATTTTTTTTGGAAATATATCAAACATTTCGCGCTCACTTCACTCGCGCTTTGAATTTGTATTACTTGGTGTAAACTCCGCAATTTCGTTTGCATGAATTTAGATTTTAAAAAATTCCGTGGGGGATTTTCCGGGCTAAAAAGCCGCCTAAAAAAAATGTCTGGGATGCAAGTTACCTCTGAATAGTAAGTACCAAAATTTTGGTAAAGAAGATGGGCCGTGAAAGGGTAGATAGGCAAATAGATATACTGTCGTATTCGTAATATTAGTATGGATAGGAAGCTTTAAAAATATAATCTTGCTATGGCTAAACTCGTTTCCCTTTCACTTTAATTTTTTCTGTATTGAACCAAAAACACTTACGCTCACTGCGCTCGCGCTTTTTTATTGTTGTATTTTATCTCACTGACAAATTGAAAGGCGAAATTCCACTAACCAGGTAATTAGCCCATAAAGTTGAGCGAATGTTTTTTTCCTCACGACAGGATTCAGTTCCGGCCCTGATAAAACCTCTCCCGCAATCGATTCCTGGCTACGGCCATAGTATTGATACTGTGAAGGTGGAATTACAAATTAAATGTAATTTTAAGTTAAAATGAAAAGATTGTATGCATGAAATGTATTATAACATTTTGCTTTACAAAACTTAAGAGTTTTTAAAAGCTATTTAAATAAATAAATCTTTTATTTAAAACCACATTGCAAACACAGTTCACCAATCAAGACACGGCAACATACGGAGAAAAAATACAAAACTTACAAATAAACTAAAATATCTAAATAGGCTTTCCATGCATTTCAGAGAGAACCACCGCCTATTTCTTTAAATACTTCAAATTTTCAAATTTCTTCAAATCTAAACCCCGTATTTTTGATGGTGGTAGCCTGTAAATCAAAAAGAGGCAGGTGGCAACCCTACTACTTCCTAGACAGAATTTAAAAATTGTTTTCATTACTCGGTATGCCTACTGCCATAGTGTGACAGAAAGTGTGACGGTAGTTGTGACCTCTGATTGGCCGACTCTCTTTCACTATTTGCTAAAATTGATGATTGCAACAACAATTTTTTCTTTTTTGTAATCGAAAACAGAACACGGACGTCAAACAGGTTGACTAATTGCAATCATTTCTGACCGGCTAACATTGTTCCGCTAGTGGCTCAAACTCACTGTCGCAGCAAGAACATGGTAAATTCAGCCAATCACAGCAATTTCAATTGGTTATCACAAATGTACCGATCTAGGAACCGAGAATGCACGAACCAGGGCAGATAGAGATAAGAACAATAATATCATACGTAGGAAATCGACGGGGGATCGTTGACAACGATAGCCTTACTAATAGCGTTTAATTTGATAACACTTCGTTTGCCGTTAGCTGTCAGAGTTGTTAAGATAATTGGCTGAAAAAAACTACTAGCCTGATCAGCACACTCTACCTATCTTAAAATGCATTAGATAAGTGCCGATTAACTAATAGTACCTACCACTAAATTAAGAAATCCGAGACCAATTTTTTTTTCTTAAAAACTATACGCCCTTACCATAATACACAAATTAAAAAAAAAAAAACTAAATTATACTGACCCTAGTGATGATCACCGAACAAATCCATACAAGCAATCACGACACTACAAAACACTTATATTTTAATTAAACAAAAAAACCGCACATCATACAAAAGCTACTGGAAAACGCCCGATTTTCAAATTGAAATTCGCGCGGTAAAAAGCTCAGTGCGTTGCAGTAACGTCCATACAATGATAAATCGCGTCACTCACTGGTCGCTCGCCGGCTACGCGCAGCTTTCGTTCACACCTATGTATCCTGTCGTATAATATTTTCTGAAACGCTGTGCTCGTCGTTGAGTTCGACGACGAAACATATTTTATGAAAATATATTGTTTGTTGTTGTTAAGTGTTTTCGTTTAGCAAAAGAAAGTCAATAGGAAAACCACTTAATACACATTAATAGGAAAGAAGTTAAATTATATTATAATCATTGAAAAAGATTAAATATTTGCCCGCCGAAAAATAAACTAAATCCATTCTAAATTATCTGTTCTTGCTGTGACACAAAAGTGCAATAGTTGATCATGAGGGAAACACTTGTCTTCCTTTTGCCCTGTTGGTAGAGCAAGATGGACAAGATAAAAACAAAAAAAATCTAGTCTTGTTAACAGTATACGAGTATAAGCAGCCTACAAGCCAAATGTAGCCTTAGTAGACCACCCGACCCAGGTTCAATTATTTAAGTACAAAGCCGTCGAAGGCTACTTGAATACGATCTACTGAAACTGCGACCGGGCCGTCGGTTTTGTACATATCATTAAGATTCTACACCTGTTACACAGCCTTATAGCCAGCGCTACTGAGTTAAATACTCGTGTTTTATTTCGTAGATGCGACACTGTTGAAGTAAGGCTTTTCACTTAGAGAATAGCCCTGTAGGATGGTAGAAACTGTTGCTTCCAATAACAAAATATCAAATTGAAATAAATTATATTTTGTCCCGCGGCCTACTTATAAATATTGCTTTTATTTCATTATCGCGTCCCTTTTTTCACTTTAGCTGTATTTGACTCGACATTTCAGGTTACGAGAAATTGTTTACTTTTTCAGGATTGTCACCAGAGCACAGTAATTAAGACTGGGCAGAGTCTGTTAAGGATTTCGTCTGTATAAAGAGGAATAGCAGATGTCCGGGTAGATGTTGAGACTATAATGAAGAGGAGAGAAGATAGGGAAAAGAAAGGAAGGAGGAAACGAGAGATACCTACTCGTAACACCCAGAGGAGAAATCTCTCACGAGAGTTTAAACACTAGAACACCCAGAGCAGAGAATTGGCACGAAGGTTGTCTCGTTTTCAAAGAACCTTTTTTCAGATCTTTAAATTTCTTTTGCGAACTTTCTGATATATTATATTATTATTATCTTTCACTTTGTTTCTTTTTCAATTGTGTGTATACTGTTTAATCCTGACTGAATATTTGTATGGTTTACCTGAACGGAGCCTATCTGGTTCTGGAGACGGGAATTTGTTATAGTCCGAGCGAATTGTAAGAATTCTTCTGGGACAGGGTCGAAGATCAAAGAAAAAAGAATTAAATTAAATTCAATCCAATTTATTTATTTGCTGATACTGTAATTATACAAATACTGGTCCAGCTGTATCACGCCAAGCTGGCATGCAAATACATTAATTTGTGTTAAACATAGTAAATAGAAAAATTAAAATAAAAGTAAAATTTGTCATAACTTTTCAAATTGACTCTCTCAAACCTGGGACTTTTGTTCTTCCAATGTATTAAACAGGCCTGTACCAGAGAAGACATCTAGATAATACAGTTACAAGGCACTATACCACTAAATGGCTTCTACGTTACATCTATGCTAAGTCGCTTATCGGTCCAGCTTTACCGGTAGAGTGGCTATTAGCTAAGCTGAAATCCCTAACTTATGGAACGATTTGTAAAAGATTGAATTAGAAGATTTATTAGGATTAGGATTAAAATAAATGTCTCTCTGTGATTTCAACGTCCACTATGGTTAATTACGGTAATAAATAACTTGTTTTTAAATATTTGATGCAACGTCAGGATGACGATTAAGATAATTTTATTGAAATTAATAAACTGCTATCCCACTTCAATAAGATGATTAAGATTAAAGGGATGAACTAATCGAACTAAACATGGATAATGTTAAACTGGATACGTCAGGATTACAACCTTTAGATTAACCGAGCCTCCGTGGGCGAACTAACAATACCTACTCTCGCTTTAAGCGATAACATGGATTACAACCTTCACTTATAAGTCATAAAACCAAGTGTCTCCAATGAGTATAAACAACGCTTATTAACCCTAAGTACCTAAGTTGCCCCTCACCCCTTATACCGACTCTCGGTCCAACCATCTAGGTTAGATGGTCTATAAGAATCTAAAGGAAGGTTAAAGGAAAAACTCAATACCTATAAGTAAAAGGACAGTTAAGGAGAGGATACTTACATTATCTTGTGGAAATCCACAGCTGGACATATGGCTTTCAAAATGAACGCCAATACACTCGGTAGTCTTCAACTTCATCCACATCCAGCTATTTCCCTCTACACTCGTCGCTTCGTCTCTTGCGCTTAAATGTAGTGTGGAGGGCGCCCCACTCTACACTTTGTCAGGTTAGTTAGCTTACATAGTTAAATTAAATAGCTTAGTTAAGCTTTGTAGTTGTGGTTAAAGAATTTAGTTCTCAATGTGAACCAAAGTATTCAATGAAGAGGCGCCGCAGCTAAAGAACTAAGCTAAACAAAGTTAGCAAACCGCATTGTGGCCTGTGCTTTACTCGTATACGTTACATTACGTTGAGATATATAGGTACTTATGTAATAATTAAAGTATCTATTACAGAATAGATTGACCACTTTGTTCAAAAATTAGCAAGATCCATGACTTTCAATACATACATTCCTAGGTACTCGTAAATAAACAACTAAAACGAACTCCTACCTGAACCTCAGTTCACAAGTTAAATAGTTCCTTCTCAGACGTTAATCTCAGAGTTCCTTACTACGAGTACCTACCTATGTGGCACAGTCTTTGAGCTCGTTCCGCGTAACTTGTCACAGAGCTAATCTAAATAACACACACCCACTAACGCAGAAACTGCTTGGGGAAATATTCCACTTAACTTGGGAGTATTTTTTTTAATTTATGTGTAGATTAGCGCTTGGCTGCAATCAGACCAGCTGGCAAGTGATGATGCAGCCTAAGATAGAGCGCGCTTGTCTAGAAGAAAAAAAGGATAATGCCTATTTATGTCCTGCCCTATAAAGTCCTACCACAAGTATCGCTAGAGATGTCGCAGGACATTAAGACGTTCTTTTCAATCTTTTCAAAATGGTTTTTTTCGCTTGTTTCACGATTTTTTTAGTAATTTCACGGGAGTTTCTATGCGCCGTAACAGTGCATTGCTTACGTGCTTCAAGAAGCCACTTTAAAAAATACGTGCCTACTGATATGAAACGTCTAGTCTAAACATATAAAAAGAAAAGATGACTAACTGACTGATGTTCCAACACACTGATTGACGAGTCAGGCTGAGATTTGGCATGTAGATGGCTATTAATATGTAGTAGACATCCGCTAAGTAAGGCTTTTTAAAAATTCAACGCCCAAGAGGGTAAAATAGGGGTTTTTTTTGTGTTGTCTACGGTGACGAAGTCGTGGGCACAAGCTAGTCACAAATAAAAATAAAAGGTCCCGCAAAATACCGTTATTCAAATAGCGAGCTTGCCTAGCAAAGACGTGCAAAAGGAAATAAATCCAAACTTATTATAAAAGAAACGTGAAGCATCGAACGCCGCGTAACTTGTTCCTAAGGTTTTTATTCGAGATACTTTTTCAGAGAGTTGCCAAGTACTAGAGGGGGTATGCTAGAGGTGGTTTTCCGCAAACGCCCTTAGGGCCTTTTCAGTGCGACGCGGATGGCCTGCGCGGACGTCCGCGGCGGACGGTGGAGTGTATGAAACCTCAACAGCGCGTTCAGAGCGACGCGGAGCTGTCCGCGTCGCGGAGTTGTTGAGGTTTCATACATTTTGCCGTCCGTCGCGGGCGTCCGCGTGGGTCGTCCGCGTCGCACTGAAAAGGCCCTTATCCCTTTTTGATTTTATATTGGATCTGCGGCTTTTTTAACCGACTTCAAAAAGGAGGAGGTTCAATTTCTCAAAGATTTTTAATGGGCATCAGTATTTTTAACATAACTTCACAATACCTAATGGTAATAATATATCGTACTGTCTTCTGTCTGTTACAATATACCTACATATAGTTAAAATTATCTTATGTGAACCGCGATACCGCGAGGTCTCAGTTCGGGGTGAATCACTAGTAATATTAATAGTGAAGCGTGTTCTTTTCTTGCTTTTTCGAGTTGTATGCTTATGGAGTTGGAGTTTTGCTTTTACCAGCCGCTCATGCAAATAAAAAGCCTACTCAGCTGTTCTGATGTCTTATTTAAAAAAATTGTATCTCTATGGTCTATAACTCAATGCTAAAAAGCGAAGGAAAAATCCTCCGCCCTGTGTCTCCTTTATTTCTATTTTAAATGCAAGAGCCCGCAACTTCCAATACTTGAATACTTCTTTGGCGTTTTGTTTGCTTGCCCACAAACGAGGTCGTTTATTCAATTAAGTTTTTATGCTTACAATTTGTCTGTTTTTTTATGCAAAATAGAACATTTTTATTTAAGTTTAACTTTTTAATATCCCTGTGTTAAGGCATAAATTCAGCACCAACAGCTCTTTCTATACTTAGGTACCTACTACTTTGTGCATAAGCGTACTTTATAAATATACTATTTTAGTATAGCTAGTTTACGTACTTACCTAATTAAATTTTATCATGATTATCTTACAAATTCAATAAAAGACAATCAAACAAGAACTAATGAAAGGAACCTCCCGTGTCCAGTGGTACTTAAGCACCGTGGTCTTATTAGCGGGAGTAAAAGAGAGAAGGAGAAGAAGTAAAAGTACCTACGTAGTACGTACCTACCCATAGATAAAGATATTCCAAAATATCCTGCCACGCTAACAAAGTCGCAGGAATTTCTTAGTAATTATATGGAGCTATTCATTTTCGCGAGATAACGAAGCATCCTGGAAAGCCTCTTGTAGCCGGTAAGAACTTAATTAACCGGCGATGAAGCAGTATGCACAAGTTAAAACATTCTTTTCTTACATCATTAGTAAGTTAAAGGGTTTTATTTATGACTTTAGGGCTCCTATAGGTACCTACTCTAGGTAGTTAACTGAGTAGATTTTGGATTTCGGGAAGGCCAAAGGTTGAACCTAATATGCCATTGCCAATACGGTACGACCTTGAATGGCGGCAGGGTGGTATCACAGCCAAAGCCTCCCATCAGACCAAATAAATTATTACCAAAATTTTACGGGCTATAGGGTAGGTAGGTACCTACTAATTAAACACATTTTGTGTTATAAATTTTTGATTTACACTTGTTTAAAATAAAATAAAGCCTACCTAAGTCACTCAGCATAATGTGGCTTTCTACTTGTCAAAAAAAATTTAAATCGGTTCAATAGTTCCAGAGATTACCCCCTACAAACAAACTTACAAACTTTACCTCTTTGTAATACGAGTAGGTATCACATCACACTGGCGATATTATAAAGGCGAAAGTTTGTATGTGTGTGTGTGTGTGTGTGTGTGTATGTTTGTTACTCCTTCACGCAAAAACTACTGGACGGATTTGGCTGAAATTTGGAATGGAGATAGATAATATCCTGGATTAGCACATAGGCTACTTTTTATCCCGGAAAATCAAAGAGTTAACACGGGATTTTTAAAAAACTACATCCACGCGAACGAAGTCGCGGGCATCAGCTAGTAGATTATAAATCCATATTGAGGCTATAGCTTTTCTACTTGCATTTGCTTATTAAACAGCATAAAGTGTTTATCTAGCAGCACTTACTGATTGTAGCGCTTTGCTAAGTGCCCCCCTGTCTACACTTAAGCTGTAAATCTACCATTCCATTTGTGAGTTGCGACCATAAAGCAAATGTTTATGAGCCTTTCTCATTTATGGCTAGTACTACATGAACTTACCTAAAATAATAATAACGATATTGTGGCACCCAGATTCCAGGCATAGGTTTTTTAGCCACAGTCACTGCTGTGACGGATAACCTATCTTCAAAATAGGTGTCACTCTCTGTGCGAATCGTCTTTCTCATTGCTGACGGTCGTATCAGTAATCACATAGGGGTATGAGTTTTCTTGGAATACTTACTAATATGCGGTGGGTTCCCAGATCCTTCCGCAAACAACTCAAGAGAACCAGATTTTGGTTGTTATTGTATCAGAGTTTAGTGAAACCAACGTACTTAATACGAGTTGAAATGCCTAGGCGTAAATACAGCCTTTAATCATGTTAAGGCTGCTTTTAATTTATTAAAGGCCGCTTATATACTTTTTTATTATAGGTAGGTGCCTCCTTAATTTTTCTAAATCAAAGTCAGCTTTGACTACATCCATTGAAGACAATTCCTCGAAGTTCAACGAAAGAAAAGAGTGAACACGTCATGCAGGTTTCCTCGCGATGTTTTTTTCACCGTTAAAGCAAGTGCTATTCAATTGCTTAAACACACATAACTCCGAAAAATTAGAGGTGCGTGCTCGGGATCGAACTCCCAACCATCCGAGTAGGAGACCGGCATCTTAACCACTAGGTTATCACCGCTTCTACTAATCTCTCTACATAGTATAAAACAAAGGCGATTCACGCTGTCTTCTGTCCTTATGTAGGTAGGTAGGTACGCTTAGAGCTTTTAAACTACGCAACAGATTTTAATGCGGTTTTCAATAATAGGTAGAGTAATTCAAGAGGAAGGTTTATACGTAGGTATAGTTTAATATTGTTTTGTGTTCATTTGTTCAAATATGACGATAATTGTTCAAGATGTCGGAAGAAATCAAGCCGATTAAAGCTTTCATTGAAAATGCTATCTTATTCTTTTGAAATATACTTAACAAACCACACATACGTTAGTACCTATCTACATTGCATCCGTGCGAAGCCGGGGCGGGTCGCTAGCAATAAAATAAAAAATCTAACTAAACCCACGAGACCTCCAGTCAATTACCTACATTATAATCTAGGTGTAGGTATCAAGCGGATATAAGGCGTTCGTCTAATATCCCCGGGGCACGCTGACCTAATTTTTCTCGTTTAGCTTCAGTAATAAGGCCCTGTATAAAATTATGGCCGACACATTTCTCAATACCCCGCGGCTTTTATGTGTTTTCGTACATTAAGGCTCTTTACGCATTGCATCCGATCCAAAGTACCTAACCGTAGCAGTAGCCCAACCCTATCCGCGGAATGAAATAATTAGTATAGCGGTCTTTCTTTTACGAAATCCCATACAAATGATAGAGACAAAAATCTCAGTAGGCGTTAACCATTTTGAGTCGCTAACCGATCACAAACACGTTTTCAAAGACATTCTAAACTCAATTAGTGATTGGTTGGTAACTCACGATAGTTATAAGCGTCCACTGAGATTTTTGCCTGTATGCGCTATAATAACTCCTATCCGCGGATATACCACTTAGTACAAATAATAAAACTAATCTCTGGCCGTAGGTCTACTATAATATCTCTATGAGGTTGAGATATGATTTATATTAATTTTTTTTTTTAATTTATAAATCTACTGCGCAACCAGTTTCGTTTTCGTAAAATTCGGATAGTATTTAGTGCGCAACCCGTTTGTTTCGTTTTCATAAAATCAGTCTTTCAAAATTCGGTTTTAGTGCGTACCTACCCCTCATACAAATAATACTTGTTACTTTATTTTTTTTTTATTCGGGTGGGATGCAGTGCGTAAGAGACGTCGACCTCTTATAAGGGGCGTCGGGGGTCCGAACCTCTAACTTTTCAGAGTTATGTGCGTTTCAAGTAATTGAATGCTTGCACTTGCTCTAATGATGAAAGAAAACATCTTGAGGAAACCTGCATGCCTGAAAGTTTCCCATAAAGTTCTCAAAGGTGTGTAAAGTCTGCCAATCCATTCTTGGCTTGCATGGTGAACGACGGCCAAAACCCAAGGTTTCTCTCTCTGGGGTGCTCAGTTGATGATGATGATGATGACACACAGACAAACGCGTCTTCATCTTCATGCTGTATAGTAAGAGTTTATTCTATATCATTTTGATTGGGTAAATAAACACTTTTTAGGAATGTACAAGAAAACAACAATAATAACTACTAAATTTTTAATTGCATCCAACAAGTTATTCTTAAGCTTTTTTAATTCTTTAGGATCCTTATAACTTAATATAAACTAAAAACAAAAAGGCAACACACTTTCTCCACCTTTCATTTGCACGCCAGTTACAAAAATATGTAAGGGCCATAACAGACCCGATGCTTTCAGCATCAGCGATCGGCGATTCACTTGCTTTTCGCAGTTTGCTCCACTCCGCGCACATACAATCTCCAGTCGCAGCGATCAAGTCGATTTCATTTATACAGCGATCGAAAGCAGAAAATCATCAAACGCGATGCAGCATCGAAACAATCGCTGAATCGCGCGATTGTAATGCAGCGATTGAACACAGAAAGTTGTCACGAAATCGCCGTTGCTAAAAGCATCGCGTCTGCTATGGCCCTAATATAGTAATAACAAAGAAAGGAAAAAATCACACATTCAAAGGTTGATTGATTAAGTGTATCTTTAGATATGAAATAACATTTCGTCTGACTGTCTGTTACACTAAGTAAACCTTAAGTAAAACTATGTATTCACAAAGCCAAAGGCCAAGGCTCTCAATATGGAGCCAATTTTTTTTTTTGTAAAACGCTGTCTGTGCGTGTGTTTCCTGGAACAAACCAAAATAATATAATTATGTATTCTTTTCATTTTTTTCTCGTAAAGTAAACATTTAGAAACACCTTATACAGGTCAACTAACAATGTGCAAATTAAAATGTAAGGTAAAACTGCTTTAAAAATTATTTAAAGTTAATTCATACAATCGCGTATCATTGAGTAACACCCCTAGAAAGCGACTTAGCACTTCCTTCCCATACAACCATTGATCTATATTAATATAGATGACAGGTCACAAATAAAATGTTGTCGCTCAAGTGACCACATTTACACACATCTGTACAAGGTGTATCTGTGAAATAGCTCTTTTTAATTTTCATGGTGACCATTTTTAAATTTTTTATTATTTGTTGTTACGCCGGCAATATACGTTATGAGAAAATTTCAACGCTCTACTTATTAACGGTTCACGAGATACAGCCTACTGACCGACGGACGGACTGACAACGCAGGCTTAGTAATAGTAATGACCTAACCCCACGCGGACAAAGTCGCGGGCAACAGCTAATAACAGATATTTTTTTTTTTTTTTTAAATTATAGACTAGCGCTTGGCTGCAATCAGACCTGCTAGCAAGTGATGATGCAGCCTAAGATGGAGCGCGCTTGCCTAGAAGTTGCCTATTCACTCTTGACTTGAAAGTACCCATATTATAGGTGGAAGGGAAAACTGACGCCGGAAGGGCGTTCCATATCCTAGCGGTTCAAATTAGGAAAGAGGAAGCAAATCGTTTCGTACGTATTCGAGGAATTTCGACTACGTACGGATGCAGACCTTGACGATGCCAAAATATACAAACCTACCAATCAGTATTACGTGTCACTCTTCCAGAGCTTTATGGTCTTGTCGTTTTCGAGCGCCGCGGACGCGATGATGTTCTCGGTGGGGTGGCACGCCGTGCACAGCACTGTGTCGGTGTGGCCGGACAGCCGCTGTACTATCTCTTTCGACTGCAGGTTCCATATGTACACCAGGTTGTCCTCTGAGCCCGATACTATCCACTGTTGAATAAAG
Organism: Maniola jurtina; assembly: GCF_905333055.1. Classification (NCBI taxonomy): domain Eukaryota; kingdom Metazoa; phylum Arthropoda; class Insecta; order Lepidoptera; family Nymphalidae; genus Maniola; species Maniola jurtina. The sequence continues at coordinate 14,039,292 of NC_060032.1, forward strand.
TACAATTTGTATCACATGAAAATATATATGTAGCTGGATATTAAAGTAAATGGAGCTCAAGAAATCAGAAGACAAATCATAAAGGAGAATTATATCTTTGTGATGCGACACGTTATTTTACGGTAAACGCTCAGCTGTATACCTCAATTATGACTTGATTGTGGGTTGGAACATTTTTCGTAAAAAAAATTATGTGAAATTAACAAACAATAATTGTGACCAACTGGGCTAGTACTTTGGAAGTGGGTAAATGCATATGGCAACTTCCAATAAAGGGGACTTACTCAATGGAATGTATTATGCATACAATCTGAAACAGGACTTGCCATGTATTTTGCTTTATGTGCCAACTGTCATATCAATAGACGCGTAATATCAGTTTAAAATTATATGAAAATATTGTTAGGTTTTGTAATGACGATTCACAATACAGGTCACTCAACTACAGCATCAAAAAGTGAAGATAGTAATTGTGTTAGAAAATGTATAAAAATAAAAATTATTATAAGTGTTATTCTCAGCTTGCAGCTAACCACTTATGGTTTAAAATGGGTTCTTAGGTCGAGATTTATAGAGTGCACTTTGACTTTGTTCAGACTTAAGACACAGTTAAAACCGCGCCATGCCGCTGGTATAAATCTGTCACGTTTTAACTGAAACTTAAGTCTACGCAAAGTCAAAGTGTGCTCTATAGATTTCAACCTTAGAGTAAATCCGCACTGCAAATTTTCACCGCACGATTTTTCTCACAGAATTCTATGAAATATTATATGAAGCCGCACGCGCTCACGAAAAAAACGGGCGTACCGCTTCATACACTTTCTGTATCTCACAGAATTCTGCGGAAAAATCGCTCTGTGAATTTTCGTACTCTAAATAATAACTTAGCTCTCATAAGAAATTAAATACTTTTATTAATATTACCTTTCCACCAGTGACGCTGAAATTGGCGAAAATGCAATACTTTTCGTTCTTGTGCCCTGTGTACGTCTTGAGACATTTGCCTCTGCTGTAGTCCCAGAGCTTCAATGTGTTGTCCAGAGTAGCAGCGAGGATGTACTTGCCGTTGGGAGAGAACTTTACAAAGGACACTGGTGGGTTGTCGTCGTCTATGAGTGTTTTTAGGCACTGTCCGGAGGCTGTGTCCCAGATTCGACTAAAATAGACACAAGTGTTAATTAAAAATATATAACACCCCCAAAAAGTGAAGGTTACAGTAACTGGAAAAGAGCTGATAACTTTCAAACAGCTAAACCAATTTTCTTGCATTCTTTCGTTTTCATAATTTCGTTTCTCATTCTTTTCTCTCGATCAAGCCACCTTTCAAACAAAAAAAAACTAAATTAAAATTGGTTCATTAGTTTAGGAGCTACGATGCCACAGATTTATTTGAAGTTATTCATCTATGTGGCCAATCAAAAGAATTACTGAGATAATGATGTAGCATCAAATTTGGCAATCAGGAAAAAGAGATGTAATTCAAATGCCATTCATCTGTCCATTCATTTATTTTACTTTTGGCTGCACAAGCTACTGCTTGGTTAAGCTAAGTTTGCACCTCGCGTCGATTACGTCACACTGACGTTTAGGTACGGTGTGCGAACCGTACTGACGCGACAAGACGACCGCGGGGAGGTGAGTGGGTAAGTGGGGGAGGCGCCGCATTCCAGCGAGGTGCAAACTTAGCGCGACCGAGTTATAGCAATGACCGATTTAATTTTTTATAACAATCAACTTAACTATATAATAATTGGCAGTCCGTGGGAATTGCTACCAGGAGTGTTAACTGAAATTAATTTTAGGTTCGAAAATTTAAATTTCATAATTTGTAAACTACACCAACTAACAGTTTAGATTTCGCGTCTATCGGCACTTCGAGGGCTATTAACATAAGCATGTGTGTGACGCGACCCCAAAGTTTTTACCCATCCCAAAACTACCCAATGAACCTAAAGAAATTTTCACTTCAATAAAAAAAAAAAAAAAACAATTTATTAATGATTTAACAACTCACCATAGACCATCATAACTTGAGGATACAATGAGGCTTCCGTCTCTGTTGAAATGCACCGCTGATACTGGATCTGAATGTGCTGGTAACGTTTTCAAACATTTACCTGCAACCAATACAGTTTGAAACTTAGTTTTGATCTACCTGTTTGGGATGAATTATCAAAAAAAAAAATGAAACTGATGATAGTTAAAGCCTCAATTTCTCATAAAATGATGACACAGGTCACAAGTCACAGGCAAAATGTATAACCATAACCAACTCCCTTAGGCAATATTCCCACTCAATTTTAATGGGGATTTCAAGGGGCGGATCAACAAACTTCTGTAAGACCGACAATGCATCCACAGTTCCTCTGTTGTTGCAATTGCTCATGGTCGGCGGTGATTTCTTGACATCAGGTGACCTGCCTGCTTGATTGCTCACTATTTTTATCACAAAAAGGTATTAATATGGGGCTTAGAGCCTCCATAGCTCAACGGTTGAGGAGCGGACTGAATTCCGAAAGGTCGGCGTTTCAAACCCCATCTGTTGCACTATTGTCGTACCCACTCCTGGCACAAGCTTTACGCTAATTGGATCGGAAAGGGGAGTATTAGTCATGATTAGCATGGTTAATATTCTTTTTTTCAAAAAAGAAAAAGAAAGAATATGCATTGTGTGCTTTGGGTACCACTCTACAAAACTGGCAATATTAACGGCGTAGAAGTACAAACTGAAAATGTGACTGCATAAGTGCAGATAAAAATGCATTGTTTCAATGCCATTTTTCATTTTTTAATATTAGTATATTTAAGATATTATTTACCTGTTCGTACATCCCATATTCGAACGCTTTCATCAAAACTTCCAGATACTATAAGATTACTCTGTGGGTTGAAATTGCAACAAAACACGTAGTTACTGTGACCTTTCAGCGTCTTCAAACATTTGCCAGAACTTAACTCCCAGACCTAGAAATAAAAGTTTTTTTTAATGCAACATAGACTTACGCTTGATGACAATTATGGCTAATGAAAGCAATGATGAGGTCTAAATTGGAGCCTAGAAGATGCCTATTCACTCTGCCTTGAAGTTACCTAAGTTACTATGTGGCAGCAAACACGGACACTTGTTCCAGACCTTAGTGGTTTGTATCAGACAAACGTTGAACAATTCGTGAAAATTTGTACATGGAATAATAAACCTCTTTTTTTATTCAATGACTAGCTGACGCCCGCGACTTTGTCCGCGTGAATTTAGGTTTTTCGAAATCCCGTGGGAACTCTTTGGTTTTCCGGGATAAAAATGTGCTAATTCAGGATATTATCCATCTCCATTTCGAATTTCAGCCAAATCCGTCCAGTGGTTTTTGCGTGAAGGAGTAACAAACATACACACACACACACACACACATACAAACTTTCGCCTTTATAATATTAGTGTGATATGTTAGCCCTTGATTGCTAACTCAGCTAGTAGCTGTAGCCACAGAACAGAGATTTTATTTTAACCAACAATTACAGTACAAAATATTGACATCAATATTTGATTGTTTTCAGCTTAACTACATAAAAAGCTTATTTGTTATTATTCATTGAAAATTTACATATTTCTGGCCTTATCTAGTAAGGTGTTAATATATCAAGTAGGATGTTATCTTTAGACGCTTATCAGTTGCCCTAGATGTAAACATCCTAATCAGAGCACACTGAATTATCTTATATGTATAGAGATAATAGAGTTCAATTGCCGTGAGAAATAACTCAAGATATTTTTGACCTGACCCATTAACCAGTATACTAAGATGCATACTATCAGTACTGTAACTAAAGGCATAATTATTTAAATTAGCCCTTTTTCACTAGATTGTTGTAATGATCATCAAAAAATGGTATTTATAAGAATCGGTCAAGTGCGAGTCGGGCTCGCACACGAAGTGTTCTGTACCATCCAGTGATATACTAATTCTATATCAATGGTAATGATATGGTGCCATTGTTCAAAAAATATCATGTTATTTTTTTTCATTTTCATTATGGAAATTTTTATTGTTTGTTGTTGTAGTGGCACCAGAAATAGACATTCTATAAAAATTTTAACTCTGACTATTACGGCTCACAAGATACAGCTCACTGACACACAGATGGACGGACAGATGGACAGACAGAAGGACGGATAGCGGAGGCATAGTAATAGGCATAATCCAATTGACATCCTTCGATTCCCTTTTAGAGAACCCTAAAAAGTGAGTCAGGGCATGTTGGTTTCTTCAAGGATATCTTATCACTTTTTATGCAAATCGGTCAGTTTTTGTATCGATAAGTTAAGAATAGTTTATATTTACACATTTAGGAAACAGGCCTTTGTTCTTCTACACTAAAGTTTGAATGTAGGAGGTAATTCCGAAACTACTCATTCAATTTCAAAAATTCTTTTGATAGTGAGATTCACATTATACCCAGTGCTATTATTAGACCATAAATTATATCACACGAACAAAGTTTCAGGCAAATGCTAGTGAAGGTTAGTTACAAAATTACACCTTTATAAAACAGGCCTTTGTTCTTTTCAAATCATTTTTATAATATATACTATTTTCTATTTTAGTAATTTACTTTAACTATTATTATATCTCATTAAAATACCCTTAACATAACCAAAACATAACTTATCAAGGTTACTAAAACGTAACTAAGACTTAGTAAAAAATTCACATTTTATGATAATGTTATGCAAACCTTTAAAAACCCTCAAGCCTGTCAAATATTGTTTTAAAAGACTTAGATTAAATAAAGGAAACATGCTAGGAAATGAAAAAATAAGCTAATTACCTACTAGTACAAATCAGTGTCGAAAAATGCAAAAGTCACACTTTTTCAGTACTGAAAATATGATGTCAACAGCTTACATAAGCCACAGCGTTAAATAAAATAAGTAGATAACAGACAGCACAGTTCGCATTAATTAGGGAACTCCTAACAAAACATCCCTGGCAGGCGCCAAATGTTTGTAATCTATACTAATAAATAAAATTGGAGTGTCTGTCTGTAATTTCGAAATAACTACCGCATATTAAGGTCATATGGTTATTTGAACGATACTATAACCGAATCACACGTTTTTTAAATTTTTGTCTGTCTGTCTGTCTGTCTGTCTGTTTGAAAAGGCTAATCTTGGGAACGGCTGAACCGATTTTGACGGGATTTTCACCGACAAGTAGAGAATTGACCAGGGAGTAACATAGGCTACTTTTTTAACCGACTTTCAAAAAGGGAGTTGTGTTTTTCTACCTATGTACACCGAAATCTCCGAGATTTCTGAACCGATTTGCGTCATTTCTTTTTTAATCGATAGAGGAACTTTGCGACATTGTTTCATAAAAAAATTGGAGTCCAACTCCTCAATCCTGATGCTGCAGGGGATCTGACCAATCCACGCGGGCGAAGCTGCGGGCATCAGCTAGTGTACTACTAAATTTAAAGATGTAACCCTATTTCTTCGTCTTAGATAGGATTAAGTAATTAGATAAGTATAAGATCACTAACATTAGTTTTAAGGTGTGTTATTACTAACAATTATGATTAATTTTATGGTCGAAGTAAAGGATTTTATTTTTATTTTTTATTTATTTTCCTATAATTTCATGTTACCATAGCCTAATATAGTTGATTCAAGATCAAACAGAGAGTTCCCCCACTCTCACTCTGGCTGACGTTGAAGAAAATAATGCAACGGGCACAGTTGAATTAAACACTTATGTGGACAAAAATCAGCAAAATGCCGGTAATGAAAAAAATACATTGTTTGTGTTTCCTACATCTGGTTTCATCAGTTTAACTAAGTAGAGAACCAGTGTATTTTTAACCAACTTCGAGGAGGTTATCAATTCTTCGGAATCTTTATTTTTATATATTAATGATTACATTCAAAGCTATACCTTTAAAGTTTTGTCATCACTAGCACTGACAATCAGCCGGCTGTCGGAGGACCATGCAACGTCACTGATGCCCATCTTGTGTCCGGATATAGTCTTCTCAAATTTGCCATCATAAGCTCCCCACACTTTAATGAGTTTGTCAGCAGCTGAAAATGAATACAAACTTTTTTGATGATGTTTGTCTATCTGAGGTGTTATAACTGTTTTCAGGGTTCTATATCTCTAGAGAAAAATGGAACCCGCACAGGATTATTTTTCTTTGTCTATCTGTCTGGTCATGTCTGTCAAGACTCATCAAAGGTATTAAACCCTATAGGGTTCTTCCCGTTGACCTAAAATCATGTTGATTTTAAGCCTGCTTAACTTTTTAGGGCTTTATTTTTTTAGGATTTTTAAAATTATGTACTTAAAATTATTTAAACACACTTGTAACTTAAGATAAAATATACAAAACAAACTGTTCAATTAAGTTTCTAATTAGTACTTTATCATGGCATTCTGGTTATTCAGCACTAATAAAAACTATTCCATTAAGGCATGCCTAAAAGTAGTGTTATGAGTGTCAACTATGTAACATTATGGGTTCAACTTAGCGGTAATATAGCTAGCTTATTATCACTTCACTGGTGTAAATAAGTGTAACTCCGTTAATAGTTTGAATAACTAACTATGTCTTATAACAAAATTTCAAATCCAAATATTGTATTAGGTCACATACATACAAACAATATGTAAATCAATTGTCAATTTTTAACTTTTTAGGTCATACCATTGCAACATTTAAGCCAAATTATCAAAAAAAAGGTGTCTGTCACAGCTAGATTCTCAATCAATTCAAAAAATAAGCAATAACAGCTACTTTATGCAAATAAGACTAGATATAGACTACTTTTACTAAAATTAAATGAGTTTGTATTTTAAAGAATTAGTAGATACATAATTACAGAATAAATTATTCAATTACACTTGAGCAGCACAAAAGAATATTTTTACACCTTGCCATAGTTACTATTATTAAACAATGCTATCTGGTAGAAAAGGTCAGAATGCTATGTAGGATTTAACTTTGTCTCCATCTTATGCAGATATGTATTTTTATTTTACCAGACTACAGAAAAGCCGAAAGGAAGGGTTATGATTTTAGCAGTCTATTTTTATTTGAACAAAACCTTTGATATGGTATGAGAGGGTTTAAAAACAACACAATGGCCTGCTTGCTATGTAATATGCTATTTATACTCACAGGAGCTCGCAAGCCATTCTCCATTTGGGCTGAATTTAACCGACGACACAGCCTTCGTGTGCCCCGCGAGTGTGAACTTTAATGTGTAGTTCGGCTTCTGAAAATCATTATCAAAATTAGCGCCAAATCGCACGTGCTCCAAACTACAAGTTACATAAACATGTGCGAGCCGCCAGATTGATGCAAAACGGCATAATATTAGGCAATGCTGTGAAATACTTACCGCTACTGACGACTTGTTAGACTGAGAGGAACTTTGTGATAACGAATTTGAACCGGATAAATTAGTAGATGGCCCGCCGTGAGTTTGGTGTGCGGTAGGATGGCCAGGCCCGGGTCCTAGCGGCACCATGTTTCAACTTTCGACGCACTTCTCGTAACTTTGTTGGTCACCCAAAACAGTCACTAATACTCACTGGAGGCGAACCTAAATACAACTTTTCGGAAGAGTAATCACAGCACTTGTCACTCACTAACAAAGTTTCATTTAATTCAACGTAGATTTTCAAGTAACATTCTAAATCCGAGCGTCTCAATGCGTGCATTTCGCGAAGAACGAACAGTGTTACCAACCTAGCAATTCGACAAAAAATTCCCTCCGCGTTCCTCTCATTTGCCTCCGCCTACCAGCATGACGTCATTTATTATTTATGGTTGCCGTTGTAATGGTGCATCTATATGGTACATGTAGCCTTATGTTAGCCCGCGTATTAATTTGTGAGCCCGCGCAAGTTGAGGTATAATAATACTAACTGTGCTGAATCTACTTTGTAGTCTGCTGTGTGGTGAAAGCTTATTTTACACCCGAAAGCCGGCGCCAGATGCTTGCGGCAAAGAACAAATGGCAAGTCACACGCTTGCATGCCGTTTGTCACAAGCGATGTGTGGATTGGCAGGTGTCAAATGTTTTGAGGCAGGCAGCCCTAAAGTAGCCCTGTTTTCCTTTGATTTTGCGTCACTGACCTAACGTCGATTTAGGATCAAACCCGGAGTTCCCTCAATCTAGTTAAGTTCACTCTGACGAGAGTGTAGTCGAGCTGTCGATAATTCAAGACTATCATATTTTTTAAGTATGGCAAGAAAGTTTGACCGGTTGACCCTTTTGACACTACAAGGTCAATTTCAATTTTGTCAGTGAAAATCAGAAAAGCCGAAAACGTAAAAAAATTACATTTCCAACAGTTCCTTCTCGCCGATTTTATAAATTAAATTGTTTTTCCTAATAACTGAGCATAATAAATAAAGTATGGCTCTCAATAAACTCAGTATTGATGCCCTTAACTTGGGTGGGAAACGGGTATTGATGAGGTAAGTTTAATTTAAAGTTTTAATAAAACTCAAAGAATATGTCGCAAGTCTCTCAAAAATCTTTTATATTTTTAGAGTGGATTTCAACGTACCTCTAAAAGAAGGAGTAATCACCAACAACCAACGCATAGTAGCTGCCCTGGATACAGTTAAATATGCACTGGACAAGGGTGCCAAATCTGTGGTTCTGATGTCGCATCTCGGAAGACCGGATGGTCGAGCAAATAAAAAATACACGCTTAAGCCGGTCTCTCATGAGCTTATAAAGTTATTAAATAGGTAAAGGTACTATATTATGTTTCATTTATAAATTAAACATACAGTACAGAATTCTCTTTATTCAGATTTACTTTTGATTCTTAAAATTTTTCGTAGTGAAATTCTGTTATCATATTATACTGCAACAAACAAATTATATCTACATATGGTTCAATTCGTAAAAATCCTCGAAGTAAGTAAAGTGCATAATTTTTTCCCTGCTCCATTATAGGATGAGTCACCATCAATTTGATGTAAGTACCTACTTATGTAATTTAAAAAAAAGTTGATTTTCTTGCTGTGAAATTTTAACTAGGGTTTCAGGACCAGCTCTTCTACCGCCTTTAAATGAAATTGATGGTGACTCATTCTATAGCAACTCCTTTTTTCCCCTGCAATAATCTGCAATCAGTGGCAACTATAAGCAGATGTGTCTTATATGTTTTACTTTTACTGTGATGTGTAAATATGACATCTTCTATTTTCTTACTTATTCTTTGCTGGGATTCAATCAATTTATACACTTATTCATGCTTATGTTTAATTCACTTTTCATTGAATCTGAATACAAATATTTTAGAGACGTAATATTCCTTCCTGACTGTGTGGGACCAGAAATAGAAGCGGCCTGTGCAGACCCACCAGTAGGAACTATCATATTACTGGAAAACTTGCGCTTTCACATTGAAGAGGAAGGCAAAGGAGTTGATATAAATGGAGCCAAGGTTAAGGCAGATCCTGAGAAAGTTAAGGCCTTCAGGGCTAGCCTGAGGAAGCTAGGAGATGTTTACATTAACGATGCTTTTGGTAAGATATTTTTAATTATTGCATTATAATATGCCCAACTTTACTAAAAACTAAAAGTAGATGACTCTCTAGAATATAGAAGAATGTTTGAATCATATACTTGAATTTACCACTGGTACAGCATTCCGAACCACTGGTAAATTATTTGACGATTCAAAAGCACTTGTAAAAGTTTATTTGAATAAAAATCTATTCTATTCTATTCATAAATTTTTATAAGGCATCAATAATGATAAACTCAATAAAATAGTGCATATCCATACTTATCCATTCCAATATCAAAAATGCAAAAGTGTGTCTGTCTGTCTGTCGGCTAGCTTTTGACAGTCCAACAGTTTAACTGATTTTGATGAAATTTAGTACAGAGTTAGTTTACATCTTGGGAAAGGACAAAAGCTACTTTTTATCCTGGAAAATCCAAGAGCTCCCATGGAATTTTCAAAACCTAAATCCACACGGAAAACATCTAGTATAGTATATTTTCTCTGCAGCATATAATATGATAGTTTAGTATTTTGCTAGACTCTTTAGCCTTAATGTTGTTATTCTAGTTACAAATCTGTCTGATAATAATTTTATAAGTACAATAGTTACTGTATGGGTCACTACTGATAAACATGTTAAATCAAAGAATTTCTACATTATGAAGTTTAAATTGTTTATATATGAATCCAAAAGAATATGTATTATGAATATTGCTTCAGGCACAGCCCACAGAGCTCATAGCTCTATGATGGGTGAGGGTTTCGAGCAAAGAGCCAGTGGATTTTTACTCAAAAAGGAGCTTCAGTACTTTGCCAAAGCGCTTCATGAACCAGAAAGGTAAAAATGTTCAAATCATATTGTTGAATATTCAAATTAAATTATTTAATAATGAAATAATTTTAGTATGGATTTAATCCAAGATTTATATTCCTCTTAGCTGTAAGCCTGTATATACCTCATGTAACAAATAAAAGACCAGTCAAGTGTGAGTTGGATTTGCTCACAAAGGTTCTGTACCATTGTACAAGATTTTTTTTTTTGTGATGTAACCATGAGTTTACAGTTTTCAGAATGTTTCCTTTACTTGTGCTATGATACATTATTGACATGACATACGTGCCTATTTTAATGAAATTTGACAGGTTCTAGGTCATTGGGAAGTACCCTATAGGTTTTGATTCCTTTGGCAGGTCTTGATAGACAGGAAAGACAGACAGACACACAGACTGACAGACCTTTTTTTCTCTGGAAATACCAAGAATTAATTTATTTCTATTACAGGCCATTCCTTGCCATACTTGGTGGTGCCAAAGTGGCAGACAAAATCCTTCTTATTGAGAACTTATTGGACAAAGTCAATGAGATGATAATTGGAGGTGGTATGGCTTATACTTTCTTGAAAGAAACTAAGGGCATGCCAGTAAGTATACTTACTTTTTTTTATATAAAATTTTATTAAGAACTAGCTGACGCCCGCAGCTTCGCCCGCGTGGATTGGTCAGATCCCCTGCAGCATCAGGATTGAGGAGTTGGAATCCAAATTTTGTATGAAACAATGTAGCAAAATTCCTCTATCGATTAAAAAAGAAATCACGCAAAACGGTTCAGAAATCTCGGAGATTTCGGTGTACATAGGTAGAAAAATACAACTCCCTTTTTGAAAGTCGGTTAAAAAAGTAACCTATGTTACACCCTGGTCAATCCTCTATTTGTCTGTGAAAATCCCGTCAAAATCGGTTCAGCCGTTCCAAAGATCAGCCTTTTCAAACAGACAGACAGACAGACAGACAAAAATTTTAAAACCGGGTGATTCAGTTATGGTATCGTTCAAATACCCCTATGAGCTTAATATGAGGTAGTTATTTCGAAATTACAGGCAGACACTTCAATTTTATTTATTAGTATAGATGTGAATTTGAATAAGACCAAAATAAAATTACTAAAGTGCAATGTGCTACTACAGTAGGGAGTGGAGTACCAAACCTGCTGAGGTATCTTTCTTCATATTCAAGCTCAGCTTAGTTCTATTTTGTACAAATGGTGACAACTCAAGGCACTGGGCGCCCTTTCAGTCTCTTCTTTTTTTAACCCCCGACCCAAAAAGAGGGGTGTTATAAGTTTGACGTGTGTATCTGTGTATCTGTGTGTCTGTGTATCTGTGTATCTGTGTATCTGTCTGTGGCATCGTAGCGCCTAAACGAATGAACCGATTTTAATTTACTTTTTTTTGTTTGAAAGGTGGCTTGATCGAGAGTGTTCTTAGCTATAATCCAAAATAATTGGTTCAGCCGTTTAAAAGTTATCAGCTATTTTCTAGTTTTCTTGTAGAAAAGAAGGTTAGATAACCCTTAGGTTCATAATATTCAAGTGTCAATTGACAAATGTCAAGCTGTCAAGATGGACGTTGCCTAGATATACATAATTATTTATTTGAAAATGATTTGTCGGGGGTGTTGAAAATTTTTAATTTACACTTGTTGTTTATAATAAATTAAACCACATTTCAAATAAAATAAAGTTGAATTGAAGGTAAGGAAAATAAAGCTGAGTTGTTGCTAAAAAAATATGTTGCACCTCAACTTCACTCAACTATGTAAATGTGTGTTGCACCTTATTCAGTTAACAAAACATTCTTTCTGATATTATATTTGTTTCAGATTGGCAACTCTTTGTATGATGCTGAGGGTGCTAAAATTGTTACCAAATTGCTAGAAAAAGCAGTTAAGAATAATGTTAAAGTTCACTTGCCTGTAGATTTCATAACGGCTGACAAGTTTGATGAAAATGCCCAGGTAATGACCCCTCTCTATAAATTAATTATTAAAAAGCATTGTTATTGACCATAATTTTTATCGAATATCTACAAGTAAATTAACAAGCTTATAGTTATGGGCCATAATAATAGAAAATCATGGGTGGAGTTTTGAGCTGATTACACATTTTGATCACCAACAAAATTTAAAAAAAAAACATTCAAAATGCAATTAGATTTCGTTTGTGATTGGATGGTGGCTCAAAATGATTAGCGTACACTGTGATTTTTAACCCCCGACCCAAAAAGAGGGGTGTTATAAGTTTGACGTGTGTATCTGTGTATCTGTGTGTCTGTGTATCTGTGTATCTGTGTATCTGTGTGTCTGTGTATCTGTCTGTGGCATCGTAGCGCCTAAACGAATGAACTGATTTTAATTTAGTTTTTTTTGTTTGAAAGGTGGCTTGATCGAGAGTGTTCTTAGCTATAATCTAAAAAAATTGGTTCAGCCGTTTAAGAGTTATCAGCTCTTTTCTAGTTTTCTTGTAGACAAGAAGGTTAGATAACCGTTAGGTTCATAATATTATGTCAATTGACAAATGTCAAGCTGTCAAGATGGACGTTGCCTAAATACATAATTATTTATTTGAAAATGATCATAAAATGATGTTTTGGAAAACTCAAATACTTTGGATCGTCGGGGGTGTTATAAATTTTTAATTTACACTTGTAGTTTATTATCTCTATCATTTGTATGGGATTACGTAACAGAGAGAGCACTATACTAACTTCTTTCCGCAGATAGAGTGTATAGTTAGACCAGATAGTCCAAATAGCCATGATAGTAACTGGTAGATCAGTAGATTTTTAGGGTTCCGTACCTCAATCGGAAAAATAGAACCACTTTTTAGTCTGTCTGTCCGTCCTGACCTAATGTCGGAAAAACTACCTTAGTATGGAACCCTCGATGCGCGAGTTTGACTGGCACTTGGCGAGTTTTTTTTTTTGACAGACCACCAATTTAGATTAGAAATTGCTTACAACACACTAAGCCACAGTGTATAGTTAATTTTGTGAAAGTGTCTGAAACAACAAAGGATTTTTTTTTGTTACAAGGCTGGAACAGCTGATGTTGAAAGTGGTATTCCTGAAGGCTGGATGGGTTTGGACGTTGGACCTAAATCTAGGGAGCTCTTTGCTGATCCTATTGCGAGAGCTAAAGTTATTGTATGGAATGGGTAAGATGTAACTCCAATCTTCGATACTTAATATTATAAATAGAAAGAATATGAATTTTTGAGTTTGCGTCTATGTGGAAGGTAATCTCTGTAAACATACTAATAAATCGTGAAAGAATTCCTACTTTCAACTATAGGTAACAGATTGAGATGGTAATCGGGGTATGGAGCGGGAGGATTACCCGCACGTCACCCGCACTCTCCTGCAGCGGTTTAGCGCGGGGGGTGTGCAGGGCGTCCCCACCTCGGTTGACATCTTAACCTATCGCGCACTATAGGTGCCACGCCACTGCACCTATTTTGATTGGTTAGTGACTCAAAATGGAGAATGCTCACTGAGTTTTGTCTCTGTCATTTGTATGGGAGACTAAGAGAGAGAGTCCTAGACTAACTTTTTTCCATAGATAGATTATAATGCAGTTATTGAATCTTTTATTTTCGATTATACATACGTAATATTTCCTAACAGACCAGCTGGAGTGTTTGAGTTCGAGAAGTTCGCGGGCGGCACACGGGCTATTATGGACGGTGTTGTGAAGGCAACTGCCAACGGGACTATCACTATTATTGGTATGTATATTATCAGTTTTTAGGGTTCCTTATTTCCAGAGAAAAAAAGGAACCCTTATAGGATAACTTCGTTATCTGACTGTCTGTCTGTTTGTCTGTTGTTTCTGTCAATACAAGGGAATCAAAACCTTTAGGATACTAATGAGTTGCCTGACAGCTTTGATAGTTCTAAGTTAAAGTGATTTTGTGGAGTAGTGATAGTAAATAATACTCAGATGAGTTTGTAGTGGACTCTTCTCAGACCTGGGCGCGTTTGGAACCCTCGTTTTAAGTTTTAAGTTTACGTAGTTAACTATCACCATCACATCATTATCTTACAAATTCCATAATTGACAATCAATGATACCCAATTTGAATAAATGATTTGAGTATGAATTGTAAAATCTGCCTTTATCTATTCATTCTTTATCGATAGAGTGCAAATTTTTAATAGGCTCACCTGTTTAAAAAAAAACGCTAATCTTAAACCACTCTAAGCTCCATTTGGTTGGTTCTATTATTTTGTACGGTTTCGTACTAAACTAATACTATATTGTCATTAGGTGGTGGCGATACGGCGACGTGTTGTGCCAAATGGGGCACGGAAGACAAAGTGTCCCACGTCTCTACTGGAGGAGGCGCGTCTCTTGAATTGCTTGAAGGTAAGTTTGACCACCGCTGCAAGCATAACACAGTGAAATTTTAGTGGTTTTAGAGCAGTGGCTATGTGAATCGCCTTAAGCAGTACTATCCATTTTGAACATTATATTGACCCTAGTCTTAAAATAAAACAAAAATGGAATTGAGAAATTATTGTTTGGAAAAATTCGTGAACCAGTAGTAGTATTTCACCGCGTCGCTCCATCCTGCTCTGTCTCAGAACAGCGCGGACGTCACGTGCCTCTCGTATTCGCCGTCCACTACTTATCCACCGTCCAATACTTAATCCAAAAAAAATGTGCCTATTTTCCTAAAAAAAAAAACAAGTGTAGTCGATAGTACTGTTTAGGGCGATTCACTTAGCCTTGGCTCTAAAACCACTAAAATTTCACCGTGTATACCAATTTTATGCGAACTGAAACCAACGCCAATTTTATACGAACTGAAACCAACACCAATTTTTTCCATTTACGCCATTACCATATTTTCTGAACAGAATTGTTTTGATTTTTTTTTAAACATTTTGTTGTTTAGTTGAAATTCAAGTAGCTCAAGGATCAGCCCTTGTGCTTAATGTTCTGAATCATTGTCTTTGTTGACCCTTTGAACATACCAGACGAACGAATGTACAACACTTTGTACTTATACTACCTGACGCTTCGCCAGGGTGTTTCTAAAACTTATTTCTCAATGGGAGTCTAGGAGAAAACTCACTTGCAAATTGTCCAGTGCCGAGACCGATCGGTTGAAGCTGTTGATATTTTAGTCAGAGGCATAACGCATACCTGAGGAGGTTCCTGCGGTAGTGGAGCGGTGCGGGAGGGGTGTGATGACGTGACGCGAGAGCTCAGTGATTTGTCAACTTGTGACCACTGTCACCCTCCCGCACCGCTCCACTACCGCAGGAGTCTACTTGCTTATGTGCTATATCTATAGTCTATCCTTTTAAATGTATAGAAGATGTGCAAGTTAATAAATTTTGGGAAAAGATATTTAATCATATTCATGCACAGCAAGCTGCTATAAATTCACCGAAAGTCCAAACTTTCGTAACAAATTTGCACAATCATAACGGAAAGTTTTGAGCAATAAGTCGCTTTCATACTTGCTATACGAAATGAAAACTCGAGTCGTTCAAAAAGTTATAACATTGCGGATACGTGCACGGATTTTTTGATCCCTCGACACGAAAAGATGAAATATCTCTATCTATCAATATTATACCATGATATGCGATGTTGCGGCCCTTTTTTGAGAAAATTTTGATGGTATTGACAGGATCGCAATATATACGGATATTCTTGAAATCATGGGTTTATTCAAGGATTGGACCAACGAATTCCTGAAAGGCCGGCAACGCATCGGTGGTACCTCTCTGGTGCTGCAAATGTTCATGGACAGTGATAATCACTTGACACCAAGTGACCCGCCTGCTTGGTTGCTCGCAATTTTTTATAAAAAATACAAAAAAAAAACCTGCGATCCAAGAATCGCGATACGGTATTGATAACATAATATTATAATACCCCGTTTTGGTATGTTTAAAGCATCTCTCAAACGGATAGGCAGATTTCAACGTTTTTAAATAATTAATAATCAAAAATAATTGAGGGCGGATGTAGGTACCTACTCGGAAATTTTAGTTTTATGAAAATGTGTTAATCCATTAAAATATTAGTTTTTCCAATCGGTGAGGAGCAGTCTCTTTAAATAAAAAATAATACTTCAGTAAAAATATTTTCTACGCCAATTTTTTTACGATTCACAAGATACAGTCCGCTGACAGACAGACAGACAAGCAGATCACAGGGACGGACGGTGGAGGATTAATAATAGAGTCCCTTTGGCATTCTTCGGGTACAGAAGTCTAAAATGGCGTATATTTTCATTGCTATAATTATTATTGCAGCATAACGAATCGACGGAAAGTCCGCAAAGGCGATAATCATAAATATTGCGACGCCGTTAGCCGTACAATGCGGCGTTGATTGCGAGCCGTATGCACGAAATTGCACTCAATTTTGCCTTTGAAATTATTGAAATGAATATTTATTACCTATGTTGTTTTCAAGAGTTGAAAACTGTATCCGATGTTTTGTACCTCAAATGGAAATAAAAGAAGTCGGTGTTTAGGGTTCCGTACCCGGAGGGTGCCAACGGTACCCTATTAACCTTCCGCTGTCCGTCTGTCTGTACACAAAAAAAAATTCAAAAGAAAAATAAAACCGACTTCAAAAACCACAAACACTAAAAAGTAAAAAATAAGTTTTGTTTAGCTACACGTGTGATGTACCTAGGTATGAAGTCGAGCGAGCATATTAAAACAAAATTAGAAATCGAAGAGTGAAGCTCGCCCGACTTCATACCTAGGTACATTACACGTGTAGCTAAAAAAAACTTATTTTTAACTTTTTTGTGTTTGTGGTTTTTGAAGTCGGTTTTATTTTTCTTTTGAAATTTTTTTATTTCACAATTTTTAGTGGCCCCACTGTACTATAATATACTATGCCCAGTCAAAACCCTACTGTTTACTAAGCTATTACACTGATCGCGAGTAATTTGCTCTTATCCATTGAGGAGTTCTGTTCTCCATCTCCGAAGATATTCATCAGATCTTCACCAAATTTATATGGGACCACCTGCACAGTATACCCTTTCAAACAAAAAAAAATCCAAATCGGTCCAGGGGTCTTTGAGTAATCGGGGAACATACATAAAAAAAAAAGAATCCGACGAATTGAGAACCTTCTCCTTTTTTGGAAGTCGGTTAAAAAGCAGTACCTATACAAAAAAAAAAGACTCAGATACTCTAAATTTAGAGAAAGACATCAGAATCGACGGCATTGCATACATGTAGTCGTATGTATTTGTACTAATACGTAATGTTACTACGTAATGTTGTCAAATACTAAATATCATATTATTATTATTTACAGGTAAAGTGCTTCCTGGCGTAGCAGCTTTATCCGACGCATAATATGCAAATAAATAAGCGAGATTACAAATTGTTCTTAGTATAATATTTCATATCGCTTTTCTATGTTTAGGAGTACCTACATAAATTATTGTAACTAGAGAAGTTGTAGTTGGATGAAAATGTTAACTGTGTCATATTATTATGATTCGAATAGCGTTATTTATTGAGTGTTAAGAATAAATGTTGCGTAATCTATTATATTCCAAGTCTTTTAATTCTATCACATTTATTATAGTTTTATAAGTGGCGACGTTTTAAAAATAAAAATTAATAGGTACAATAAGTAAATACCAGATAAGGGCATTACCCCTTTTGTCTGTAGGGTAAGAGGAAAGGAAAAATAAGACTAGTAAAATTCCATGCTATCTATGGATAGCATGGAATTTTACTAGTCTTATTTTTCCTTTCCTTTTATTTAGTATGCTAAATACTAATATTATACTTATATGGATATACGAAAGTGTCTCGAAGTTTTCACGGCTCACCATTGAACCGATTTTGACAAACTTTGGTATAGTGATAGCTGGCATCCTGGACATTAGTAAGTATACTTGCTACTCCGAAAAATCTAACTACTTTTGTTACATAAAACAACTGACGCGCCCGGCAAAGAAAACTGAAAAGTCCTAACAAACTAGCAGATAAGGGATAAGAGCAGTAAAGTTCGCGCCCGCGTCAAAAAAGCCCTAACAAACTCAGTCTGATAAGGGCAGTAAACTGTAAAGTCAGCCGAGGGCAGTAAAGTCAATCGCGTCGCTCTTCACATTAAACCTTGATGGTAACGAATACCCCGATGTCCCTTTGTACCCTACCTGTTAGCTGCGTTCCTATTGGAAAACATCGCGTAATATCTATCGATCTACTCAACGCGCAAGCGTGCTTTCATAAAATTCCCAATCTTCCTAAAACAAAGCAAATCTTTTGCATGTTTAACGTTATACAATTTTTTTTAAAGAGTTGATCGTCTTATTATATGATTGATAGGGCCTGACTCCTGGATCGATTTGTAAACAAACCACGTTCTGTAACTGTCGTTAACATTGGATTGGAAGTTGGAGCCCGTGGAACCAACACTTTG
This sequence comes from Maniola jurtina, assembly GCF_905333055.1. Lineage (NCBI taxonomy): Eukaryota > Metazoa > Arthropoda > Insecta > Lepidoptera > Nymphalidae > Maniola > Maniola jurtina. Next base: position 14,058,077 of record NC_060032.1, read on the forward strand.
CTAGAACTTTGATCCAATTGGCCAACCTTGGCGCATGCTCATATTAAAGTGTTAAAAAATAAATCGGAGCAAAGTGTCAGTAACGCAAAAGATCTCCCGTGCCGCTGGTTTACCGGCAGGCGTTAGGCTTTTATTATTTTCTAATTAAAATCTCTACAGAGATAAGTAAAGTTAATTATTTAAGTTTGCCGGTTTCGCGTAGATCCACCGGTTTTGTGTCAATTGTTGTATAGTGATTATGTACCTATTAATGTTAAGTAGTTTTAGCGAAATCTGAAATAAGGTAAGATTTAGCCACAGCTTGTTATTTTCTTTTAGAAATAACATACGCTTTGTGTCTTTATCTGTTGCTAAGTAGCTGTGAATAGTGCTTTGATTGTAGGGGTTAAGGGTTGGTTTTTGTATAGCATTGTTTGGGAAAATAAGTGTTACATTTATTAGGGTGGGTGCGAACTGGGGAAATGATTCATTAAAAATGTTACCGGTGCTTTTGCTGAAATCGCAAAAGCAAGAAGAGTTGTTTTTTTTTTTTTGAGAATTCTTCATCTAGATTCTAGGTAGTGCATCGCAGAGCTCCGAGTACGTGAATAATACCTAATACCTATGTTAGGGGAGCAAAGATTACGTAGATCGCTATTTGAGTGATTGATCGATTTTCTCACTTTAATATTGAATAGATACCTACCATTTCTTTTAGGGATTCTTAAAAAATATTGTGCATCTTTTAAAAATGTTGATAAATCCTTTATCAGCTATCTTGTAAGTTTATTTTAGTTATATTATTTTTAATTGTGATATATAATAATTGGTCCTTTTTATAAAAAAAAATATTAAAGTAATAAAAACCTACTTATATTATAGATTCAGATATCTACAACTGCAGTACAGGTTACCTAAGCTGTCTCTCGGGTCTATTGCAACTGGTCTATTATTTACTCTATAAGTATTCATCAGAAACATAGATTTACTACATTTTATCACGTTTTGAAATTCCAATGAGTTTATATGGACGTTGCACATTCCTCCTTACCTATTTTTAGAATTATATGGTATTTGTTTAGCCTTTGCCTAATGCTTATGTACCTACTTAACTAGGAACCTTGTTGATGAACGAGATTGCAAATTGCCTATGCATGAGTATGAATACCTAAATGCTAATACCTATCTTTGCAAACCACCCATTTTTTCCGATTTTGCTCCCTAGCACATTATTCTTCTCTTTGTCTTATAATCGAAGGATATAAATGAAGCTAAGTGGGTACTATCTAGTATGTTAAACAGTACCTAGTAAAAAACCTTTACGAATTTTTCGTAGATGTAGGTGAATATTATGCTACACAATCAAAGAAAATGTCTAAACCTACATCGAAAAAATAAATAAATCGAACAAATCAGGAATCGAACCTGGGATCGCGAATTGGAAATGTACCGTTACTAAACTGACTATTGGTAGGTAGGTACACGGTTACTATGACGAATATCGACGAAACTTATACTAGGTATGGGTCAAAAAAATAATAGGGATTTTATATACCTAGACGATAGGTGCAAAGTGATGCCAAACGACTATAATATTTTTAGTCTAATTGGAGGCAATAAGTATTTCTTGATGCAGTTACAAACATCTGGAAAAAGCAAGATTTTAGTACCTATTTATCATAGCCAATTTTTTTATACAAAAGGAATAATTAGTTTCAACAATTTTGGGAAATTGCAAAGCAGGTTTTGAGCGGGGGCCAAAGCGAGTTGGTAACTATAATTACTCATCACCTTAATAAAGCACCTTAGGTTGTTATGTGTAGGTACGTTTTAACAAAAGTTGTTAGGCTATAACCACTCACAACCCCAAGGTTTTGTAACCTCCCCCTCATTATGTGAAGTATTCACTGTAGTGTAGGTTAGCACGCTACGAACAGTGTAGAAGTAGAACACAGGTAATTTTCGTAGGTCATAAATTAGAGCTCGCTCGCACAGTGAATAAAAATCGCGCGATTTTTTTTCGCAACACTTGCAATTTGTGATTTGATATAAACACGCGGAGCGATGCGGTTAAATCACGCGTATATTTTTACCCGACTACGGCAAAGCCAAAAGGAAGGGTTATGATTTTAGCAGTCTATGTATCTATTTTTGTATCCAGAATTTGTGTGTTCCACCGTAGCGCCTAAACTACTGGGCTGGTTTTGATGAATGAGGTGTCCATTGATTCGTTGTAAAGGTCTGGGTGACATAGGCTATATTGTATACGAAAAAAATTTACCTAATGGATGTTACATCAAAAAAGTGGGGGTCTCCAAATTTTTTTTTGCTATTGTATCGAGTGGGGTGTCAAAATATGAAAGAGGAGAAAATTAGTAGTAGGTACATTTATATATATAAACTCAAATATATATAAATGTACCTACTACAGCATTAAAATATACCCAGAAACAGAAAAACACTTTTGCCATAATATTTCAGCGTTTATTAACACGATCGTAGTCGGGTGTTAGTTTTCAAATTCATCTTGTTTGCACTAAGGAGTTGTATTGTATGGCGCTCACCGCATTCGCAGTGCGTGGTAGGTGAAATTTCGTACGCGGAAAATAAATCGCGCGAATAAAAATCGCTGTGCGGGCTAGGCCTTACGGCTACGAGTACGTCCACCGTGGTCGCGTACTATGATTAACTTCAATAATTTTTAGAGTTCCGTACCCGAAGGGTGCCAGCGGGACCCTAATAAAAATCTTGTCCTTCCTCCGCTGTCCATCCGTCTGTCAGCGGGCTGTATCTCGTGAACCGTGATAGGTAGAGAGCTGGAATTTTCACTGAGTATCTAATTCTATTTCTCCTATTACAACAAATAATAATAAAAAATTACAAAATGGCAGCCATGAAAAAAAAGTGTTATATCTTGTACGGAACTCTTCATCTGCGCGTCAGACTCGCACCTGACCGGTTTTTTTAATTCGTAAGTGTAGCCATGTAACACGTTCCTACTTGACAAAGAAATTCATTTAATATAGACGTTGAAATCTATTGATTCTCGAAACAAAAGCCCACAGCGGATTCGTTTCCGGGAAATCCAATACGGTTGACAACTCTATTCTATAGCCACTGTTTTAATAATGTCTGTGTTCAAGAAAATTGGGAAATAGAACGTGATAAAGATAATCTTAAAATATAGTATTGTATTTCAATGTAAACAAGAATACATTAGATAACTTATAGAGTTATTTTTAAAAGTTACTTTATAAAAGTTGAAAGTTTATCTCCGTATTGCCCCCAACACAGGGAGGAACGATCAGCGACTATGAAGTTTGGATCATGATGGCTTTGGTAGATACCCAAAGTGCGTCTGTCTGTCAGCGTATCGCGTGAACCGTAATAAGTAGAGACCTGTTTTCACGGAATGTGTATTTGCCATGTGTATGTGTGTAACAACAATCACATAAGTATAAAAAAAAAAAAAAATTACCGCTAAAAAAAGTTTTATTTCTTATACGATGGACAGGAAAAATAAACTAACAAGATATCATATTTTAAACCTCTACAAACAAAGTTAGTTTAGCGATTCGTTAACAAAAGTGATTCAGATTACCGTTTTATTTCTTCTGTAGTACGGAACCCTTCCTGTGCGAGTCTGGCTCGCGCTTGACCGATTTTTTATCTTTTAGCCAAAAGCCAAAATGCCGGACTGGAGTTGGTTGGTGATGGCAGCCCTTTTCGGAGCAGTTTCCGCGCTCTCCGTGCCGCTGGCACTCCTGCTGTACTTCGTGAGACCTTTCGAGCAGAAGACGCCGGCCGAAGAAGACTTCTGCTTGCCTATTACTTTACCTCCGGTAAGTTAGTGCTGCAATTTATTCACAGTTATTTTTTATTCAGATACAAGTCAGCCTTTAACTGCAATCTCACCTGGCGGTAAGTGATGATGCAGTCTAAGATGGAAGCGGGCTAACCTGGAACAGGGTAATTTTTTGTTTCTACACGGCATCGTACCGGAACGCTAAATCGCTCGGCGGCATGGCTTCGCTGCTAGAGTGGTAACTAGCAGACCAGACCCAGAGATTTAGAAACTATAAAATTCCAAACCCCTGCCGGGAATCGAACTCGGGACCTCCCACCAATAAGACCACAGCGCTTACCACTACGCCAAGGAGGACGTCAAATACATATCCACGGGTGACGTGCGTGGAGTGTACGGAGCGTCTCCCGCGATTGCCATCTTAACCTGTCGCGTACTATACACGCTTCCATATACTTATCGAATACCGATTTGTCAAGTTTATTAAAAACTGCCTTACTGCCCAGGCTATTTATAATATTAATAAGGCGAGATTCTAAAAATAATTTTCTTATTGTGTAGAATCCATACAAGATGCATACATACATACATGATACATGCAACGTATCTAAGGAATAGAGTTATGTTCTTGGATGACTTTACTGAATTTCTGAAATTTCTTGCTTAATAGATATCCACGTTGTACAGGATAACCCTTACTAAGCTTACTTAGGTAGGTACATGCACAAGATTTTAGGCCCAGTGGTTTGAACCATGAATTTGACCTACTATTATGTATTCTGAGATTGTACGTTGTCAGTACGTCAGTTTTTCCTTTTATAAAGATATAGCTGATGCCCGCGACTTCGTTCGCGTCGATGTAGGTTTTTTATAAATCCCGTGGGAACTCTTTGATTTTCCGGGATAAAAAGTAGCCTATGTAGTAATTTAGGGTATAATCTATCTCCATTCTAAATTTCAGCCCAATCCGTCCAGTAGATTTTGCGTCAAGGAGTAACAGATATACACACACACACCCCCATACACACAAACTTTCGCTTTCATAAGTGATATCTTAAATATTGCTTATAAAATTTCAAAGATATTCCTTGACAGAATCACACTAATATTATAAAGGCGAAAGTTTGTATGTGTGTGTGTGTGTGTGTGTATGTTTGTTACTCCTTCACGCAAAAACTACTGGACGGATTTGGCTGAAATTTGGAATGGAGATAGATAATATCCAGGATTAGCACATAGGCTACTTTTTATCCCGGAAAATCAAAGAGTTCCCACGGGATTTTGAAAAAGCTAAGTCCACGCGGACGAAGTCGCGGGCATCATCTAGTTATCAATAAAGGTACGCGTAAAGGCACAGTCTGCGATAGTATTGGATCCCTAGATTTTATAGTCCCCAATTCGGTTTATGTTCACGTAAAAGGGTCATAAAAGTGGATAATTTATTTTGTTGACTTTTACTATTATTTGAATTGTGAAGTAATGAACGGGTCTTCGTGAATTCTTGCCCCATGTTACCCTCATGAACTTTACGAGCTGTCTTGCCGGGCCAGCGTTACGTCTGTACATACCTACTCCTTACAACAGGTTGGTATCACAAAAAAGTTCCATGAACCTGCGCAGTGGGCGATTTTTTTTTTAATTGTGGGCGATATTTTTTAACTAGATTTAACTAGATTTAGCCCGCGGGCCACGACTTTATCCGCGTGGATTTATATTTATAAAAATCGCGAGGGAACTGTGATTTTTAAAAAAATAAAAAAATATTTTCGAAATTAGAAACCCGTCACCCGAAGGGACCCTTTGTCCCAGGTAGGTAGGTTGTCTTGCGTTGAATCCAACAGCTCCCTGCGCCTCGTTTGATGACATCTGCCCACCTATGGAAGTCTTCCAACGCTGCGTTTTTCGCTGCGAGGTCGCCATATACACACACCACATACATATAGAGGCACCAATAAACGTTGGGGTTCAAAAGTGTTAGGTAGGTATTGGTTTCATAATTTTATAAATGCAGTCATTGCGGACTGCAGTCACTCTGCATCGCGTGCCATTTCGAAATCAAAAAGCCGTCAACCAAAGGTCGATTCACTCTGTAGCTAGGCTAGGTTACTTATTTATATTTCGATGGCGCCTATACCTACTTGTACTCCGTTGTTTATTGGGCGAGCATTTTTTCTTGGCATGAGTCAAATTAAGAAAAAATCTTGACCATAGGTATAGGTATTAATAGAAGCTATCTATGAGTATCTGTAATATAGCTTCACCTCTGAAAATATCGTGAGAAACCTGCATACCTAAAAGTTCTCAAAGGAGTGAGAAGTCTGCCCACTGGCCAGCATGGTAGACTGTGGCCAAGCCATTCTCGTTATGTGAGAGTGCCCAGTAGTAAGCCGGCAATACGTTGATGATGATGAGATAAGCTTCACATTATTTTTATGAGTTTTATACTTTCTTTGGAATTGGATTAGAAATCACGTCATGCATTGCCAGACACTCAAAGTATCGTGGCAACCTCTTGCCAGACCTCCTTAAACTTCAATATGTCTTGGGTGTCTGAAAAATTATATAATAACGAAAATGTTTTATGAAATAACGAAGGTTTGGCCCTCCCAGGCTCCTTCTTTATAAGTTACGTAACTAATTAATTCGAAGTAGATTTAAGTTAATAGATTTGGTAAAATATTGTTTACTGTCAATTATAGTAGGTACCGATATCTAGTAATTACAGGCAATAATTAATAATATAGGTACCGATTTATTAATTAAATACTATAATGCCGCACGTCAAACTCATTTAATTACCGACACCCCTAATTTATTCCATAAAAGCGAAAACTTATACCTACATTAGAAAGTGGCGCGTTTGATGTTTGTACAGAGTTAGTCAATTTCCGTAATTTCCTGGTATTTTCTCAACGTCGTCGTCGGCGTAACATTTTCCTTGGTAACAATCAAGGTAAATGTAAGGCTTTAGCTAAGCCTGACTTAAATATTTTGTATTTAAATTTTAAGTATTAAAATTTGAAGCTTTTACACGTGTAATATTTTGTAAGGCAAAAAGGTGAGGTTGTTTTATTATTTTTTTATGTATATAGTCTAGATGAAAATATTAAAGTTTTTCAAAACTTTAGGACAAAACGCATAAGGATTAAAGGAACCACCACAAAACGGTGTACATAAATATTTAAGATGCATATTAGACAATGTTCGAATCTGTTACTGTCACTCTTTTTAACCGACTTCCAAAAAAGGAGGAGGTTCTCAATTCGTCGGAATCTTTTTTTATAATATGACGACAATAGAAAGAATTCGTGATAACAATACCCAACAAGAACAACAGCAACCTGCCAGTTTATGATATCCTGCCTTGATATGTACTCGGAAAAAATTATCGCGTCATTTTTTTTTATCTAATTGCATCTCCTCTCCGTTAGGCTTAGGTGGGAACCGAGCCTAATAGTCAAAGTTCATTCCTGAAAATTAATAGAGTATCCTTACTTATACAGGAAATTCTGAACGAACTAACTCGAGGTGCAGGGAGTACGCCAGAGGGCGCGCTCAACGCGATGCTGCAGTTCATATTCCAGCAGAGCACAGCTGACACTCGCTGGCTGCGACGGCGTATGGCCAACGAGCTCGCCGAACTGCTGGCCAAAACATCCTCCGGAAAGATTTTTGAGTCTCTTACGGTAAGTTAAATGTAAATGTTCTTCTTCCGATGAATTGTTATCAGTTACTTGCTTCGTATAGCCCATGAGGTGAACAGACCAAGTGAGGGCTGCGATGGATGTCTCCTTGCATGATTGCACTAGGAAGGCATCCATTAGAGAAGAACGGAGACGCGTTGTTAAGCGTGCCATAGCACTGCAGTGAAGACCACGAACGCTCTGTCAAGAGCGTAACGACAAAGAAGAAGACCTGCGCTGTGGTTATCGGTCACACAGAGACACCTCTATGTTTCAATCGGAACTGACATAATGTGTCTCTTAATAAATGTATACGTATATGTATAATGTATATTCCTTTTACGTGAGATTTCTTTCCTGTAGATTTAGGTTTTTTACAGTTCTCGTAGGAACGCTTTGATTTCCCGTACTAAAAAGTAGCTTAAATATTATTATCTTCAGGATGCAAAGTTCAATGTTATAAATAAATCTATTGAGTAGTGGTGGCGTAAAGTAATAATGAAGATGCATGAAGAAATTGGAAACCTAACATCTATAGAATTTATTCATAAATAGTGTTAGTAAATAGGAAATAAATAATTCTGCTTGCAACATTAAAATGAAAATTAGAAATAAGTATTTTAATTTCATTCTAACAGCTCCGTTCACTAGAAGTGGGCACAGAGTTCCCGAGCATCACCAATCTCCGGCTGGTGAATGGAGAGTTAGAAGATGACGGAGCAAGGTTGCGGTCGCTGGACTTGAAGTTCGACCTGCAGTACGACGGCAGCTTCAGGATAGAAGTCGACGCTGTCATGCTGTTGGGGAAGATTGCCAACATTTCTATCACCGGTGCGTAGAAACATTTTTACGGTTCGGAGTGTCCATTGGACTTTTTTGTACTGTCTCAAACAACCTGTCTATACTCTATCTACGGAAAGAAGTTAGATTAGTGCACTCTCTATTACGTAATCCCATACAAATGATAGAGACAAAAACCTCAGTGGGCGTTAATCATTTTGAGACACCATTTTATCAGAGAGACTCGGCTCGCAAGCGGCGTGGTTTAGACTGGATACTGGCATATTATTGTAAATTGTACATTTGAAAAGAGCAACCGCCGAGTTTCTTGCTGGTTCTTCTCGGTAGGAACAGCATTCCGAACCAGTGGTAGATTATTTTGACGATTCAAAAGCACTTGTAAAAGTTTAATTGAATAAAAATAATTTGAATTTGAATTTGGATGGGTTTGAAACTAGTCGGTCGGGCTTACTTCAACTAACCACGTTAGTACAGCCGCTATTAGCTATACTCTTTTATTTCTTTTAATTTGAGTATTTGCCGAGGGTTAGGAACTGGAAGGAAGCTGCGTTTGACCGGCCCCAATGGCGGAGTTTGCTTGACCGAGCCAAGGCCCACCCAGGGCTGTAGTACTTTGATGGTGATAATTTGCAACACAGACCGCTACGTAGCACCTAGGCATATTTAACAGCTGCTTTCCTCTATTCCAGTGGAGAGCATAAGCGGCAACGTCCGGGTGATGTTCCGACGCACGCCATACACGCACTGGGCGATCGCGTTCGAAGCTCCTCCGCGCCTGGAGCTGCGAGTGCGAGGTCGCTTCCAAGGCAGGCAGCTCAAGCCTCGGCTAGCGGCCCTCGTCGCTGCTCATATCAGAAGGGCCGTAGCACAACGGCACACGCTTCCCAATTATAAAATTAGGTGTGATTTTTAAGAAAAGCTTTAATCTAAAAAAAAAACTCTAGTATGTTCATTATAAATTTCCATCAAAAAATTCAAAACAAATTATTTGACTACTAACTTGGTTCAAAAATTAGGTTATTTACTGTCTGCAGTAAATAACCTAATTTTTGAACCAAGTTTTTGAACCGACATAATTCTCCGTGTAAAAGGACTAGTAGTGTAGCTCGGAGACATCCCCTACTTCTAAACTCTGTTTTCGGTTAGTACTTCACCTAAGTACTACATGCAACGCGACATCAAGGAACGCGGTCTGCAACCAAGTCAAATGTCTATGAAGCATACATGTCCGCGCTACGTAATTGTGATAATGTCATTATATATTCAGAGATAGAAATTATTTCTAGAAATATTTTGTCTTGGTTTCAGATATAAGCCGTTTTTCCCAAAATCCGAGCCAGGTAGTACGGAAGGGGAGGATGGTCCAACCCCTCACGGTCGACTCACGGTTCGACTGGTTGAAGTGACTCGGCTGCAATGGGCTGGAACCAACGGCACTGTACGCGCTGCGTTAGCCGTCGACTCACATGGATGGGTAAGACTTCTGAAAAAAAATTACAGGTTGCCTGTTTGTTACACATTACAAAATATAAATATATAAATATCCTACTAATAGCACCAAAATGAAACAAACATAGAGTACCATAGGCCCTGGAGAATCAAGGAGCTGACCAAAGTTTATGCTTCTTACTTTCTCGAGAACCAGATAACCTATTTTTAAATCTAGCTTAGTATCTATGTTGGCTGAAAGGGGCACTGCCTCAACTATATGCGGCAATCAACTGAAAAAACAAGACTCTTGGGTGGGTTTTTACGTATGATTAACAAATCAGAATCGATTATTCAACACATTCTACGAATTTTGAGCAATTTTTGGAGAATCAACAACTGATTTTGTTAATATTGTTGCTATTTACCCATTAGATCAAAGGTAGGTAGCTAAAACATCATGCCTTAGTGCCTCACGTTAACTCGTCGATGCGTTCGATTATTGTCCAACTCCAAAGTATAAAGCTGCGCCCACGTCCGCTTTCACTTCAAGAAGCGCTTAATTAAAATAGGTCAAAAATTCCTCAAACATCTCGAAAATGTTGTTGTGAGTTACTAAAATTTTACAACCAAAAGAAAAGTTTAATGTAATTTAGAACTTCTTCCTTTCTCTTGAAGGTATCACTTCGCCGGGGTATACTAGTTCTCGATGTGGTTCTACCAGCAGTGTCAGGTCCACTGGGGCTGGTGTGTTGTCAAGGAGTGGGCGTGGTGTTGGTGGACACAGTGGTGCCGATGTCGCCGGCTTACAGAGCCGACCTGCGTCGCGATGACGTCGTGTTGGCTATCGACAACAAGCCTGTCAATAATGTTGCTCAAGTAAGCTGCCTTTCTGAGATTTTAACAGGTATCCCTCTTGGATAGTATCCTAGTTTTTGACGTGACTGTATCAGCAGTATCGGGTCCGCTAGTACTGGTGTTGTCAAGGATTGGGAGAGGTGTTAGTGGTACAGTGGTACCAATGTCGCCGGCTTACAGAGCCGACCTGCATCGCGATGACGTCGTATTGGCTATCGACAAAAAGCCTATCAATAATGTTGCTCAAGTAAGCTGCCTTTTTGTTAAGATTCGTTTAGGTGTTACTCAATTAGCATCCTCGATGTAACTCATTTTCGACGTGATTCTGATAGCAGTATCACGTCGAAGGTGCCACGTGTTCAAGAATGTTTGGCCAAGTAAACTGTCCTAAATAATTTATTATGACATGTTATCAAAATATAATGACTAGAGCTTAGAATATTGTTAGCTATTTTTCAACTTTGAACAAAGAAAATAGTATCTTTCGCTTTAGCAAAATACGTAGATAGACAAACTTCTTTTTAATTCACTCGTTTCCGGTTTCCGATGCTATTTTCAAGTTTGAATGCCCCGAAATCGGAAGTAAAGAGTTCAGGAGACTTCGAAAGCAAAAAATTATCCAAGCCTGGACTCCACTAGAGATTTGGTAACCACAGTCTTGGCTTTCGCAGGTGGGGAAACTGTTACGTTGTGTAGAACGCCGCGCAGTAACAGTGCGGGTGAGGAGAGGCGGGTCGGGCGGCTCGACAAGAAGGGAAGACGAGCCCAAAAGATTGCGCACTAATTTCTCCTTTCGACGCGTTTCGGAGGTCATGGAAGGGGTCCGAATACAGGGCATCCGTTCTACGGCTTCTAAGAATAACTTAATGGTAAGTTGTAATAGATGATGCCTGCGATTTCAACAGCGTGGGTTTAGGTTTTTAAAAACCCCGTGGGAACTCTTGGATTTTTTGGCATTAAAAGTAACCTAGTTAATATGTCCGTATCCAGGGTACAACTATCTGTGTACCAAATGTCAAAATCAGTTAAATGGATGGACCGTGAAAATCATGTGAAAATGTAACACCAAAAACACAGACGAACCTTCGCATTTATAATATTAGATAGTTACGTGGCATAAATAACATACGCCATTTTTACTGTTCTCTATTTTTTGACCACTGTTGTTGTTAACAGAAGACAAAAAATGTAGTTCCACAGAACTCATCAACTCCGAAATCATCTTCAAAGACTTAAGTTTCCTATAAGATCTAAAAATTTTGGTTTTAGGAAACCGATTCACCCTCAAAGTCATCAGAACAGCAATCTGAAAACGACACTCCAGTCAAACAAAAAGCTGAACCACAAACCATAAGGCCAGTTTCCAAGACCACCGACCCGATCGGCCCAGCAAACTTTGGTTTACGTAAACGCAGATGTTCCGTAGAAAACAAATCTTCTGACAGTTCTGCCGGGAGCACGCCACCGGCTTCTGGTGCAAGCACGCCTTTGCGACAAGCAGTAGTAACGAACAAGACTGTCAAACATCCAGACATACCCATTATTAAAACAGATTCTTCTGAATGCAAAATATCTGAAAAGGCTGAAAACGTGGAGGAAGAAGAACTATTCGAAACGGGCGGCCCTAGACAATGCGAACACGTAGAAATATGTCAAATGTTTTGGACAAAATGTGTGCCAATAAAACCGATAATACCATTCGACGAAGAAACCGAATTTAAACTGAACGAGAATCACAAGTACCTGAATATAAATGTGTGGTCAACGTTGCCGGGAGAGAAAGATGAAATTTTATTAGGTTATTTGAATATACCGTTAGCGGCATTGCTTGGTGAGTGCCAAGATTCCACGGTTCCTCATCACATGAAACGTTATCAGTTTCTGCCGCCAGATGTAGATATTAAGTTTAGGTAAGGCATTTTTTTATTAATATGATTTTAACAAATTGTGTCTAATAGTAGCCTGCCTGAAACTGTCTCTAGCTGATGGCTTAGCGTTTCCTACAAAACAATTGCTTAACACATTTTTGGTCAAGGAAAACATAATTCGAAATGGAAGTAAATAAATGCGCACAAAGCAAAGGTAGGGATATTTACATGACGCACATGACGGGCTAACGAAAGGATTCGGTGTTTGGTATACTACGTCCGTAGCCTTTTGGTATTGTATCTATTTTGGTGCTGTGTGTACACACACATACATACACACTTCGGCCCACGTTAAACCAAAGAGCCCAAAGAATCCTCTTAGTCTTGGACTTATGTTCGCAGGAAAATACAAAGTTCTTAAAATGGAATAAATTGCCCATATCCGTCTATTCTATAGCCGAGTGTCCACTAGCTATAAAACTTGCAGAAATTAGCTCTAGCAAGTCACCTGCATGTCACTTAGCTAGAAATTGCGGAAGTTACATTTCAATGGAATAAACTTGCTGACATTGACATGACAGTAACTTCAGCAACAGCACTTCCCTGAGACTTTTGCTGCTAGGTACTTATTATAACAATTCAGGTGTCCTATTTCAGCAAAACCCACAAACTAGCGTCGCACGCCGGTTTCGAGCCGTGCTTATGTTTCGGGGATGCCCTGGTTTGGTGGGAGTGGGAGGACGCCGGGAACGCGCGGGCACCGCGTCCAGCGCCAAAGAACAACCAACCAAGAACCCAGCCCACTAGAACTGTCCATGATTTTGTACGAACACACTTTCATAGGTCCACGCAGTGCGATTTTTGTAATAAAAAGGTAAGCTCTATGGTATTGTAAATTAGCTTCATCTTAGACTGCATCATACCTTACCACCAGGTGAGATTGCAGTCAATGGTTAACTTGTATAAGAAAAAAAACTAAAAATTGGAAGGGATCATTTTTCATAACCGATTTACGAGAATGAGACGCATTTGAGAAATAACTGCGTAACATTTATAATAGCAGTGCTATCTATAGTGCGCATCTGGTTGAGATGGCAATCGGGGTATGAGGCGGGGGGGACGCCCCTCTAAGGTTGGGTACAGGAGGTGTAGAAAAATGAGTGAACGAGTCGATGGTTGTAATAGGACTGACTTTTATTCATGCCACATTAGTATACATGAATGTGCTTATAAACTATTGACATTACACTGTACACCTCCCATGGGGTGGTAAAAAAATTATTAATGTTCTATTACATAATTTTTTTTTCTTAATAGCTAAATATAAAATACAAAAACATTTTTGTTTTTTTTAAATCGTAGGGAAACAATATATTTCTTACATCTAATTACAATATTGTTATATTTTCTTACAAATACATACAGTTAATCAGTTAAGTATAGTTTAGTTCTATTTTTATGAATAACATCTATTTTTCCATTAGTATATTCTATTTTTACATTCGGTGACAAGTCTTCAATTACTTTATATGGTCCTAAATATAAATCTGATAGTTTATTGCCTGTTTCATTTTTAATTAAAATTAAATCGTTAGGCTTATATTTTATAGGATTAACATATTTGTCGTATCTAAATTTTTGTCTATATTTACTATTTATTAAATTGTTACGCGCCTCTGTTTGTGAAACTTGTAAGCGATATCTCAATTCTTGAGGATAGTTATCGTGATTGTAAAGAGGTTCTATTTTCGTTGAAAGATTGTTTGGTAGGTTACACTTTTTACCATATACTAGTTCAAAAGGTGTAAACTTTGTTGACGAATGTACAGTTGTGTTATACGCAAAACACCAAAAAGGAAGCCATGTACTCCATAAATCTGGTCTACCTTCGGTCTGAATTCTTAGAAAACTTCCTAAACTCTTATGTGAGTTTTCTAAGGCACCTATACTTTCATGGTGGTATGCTGTTGAATTTAGTTTAGAAATATTGAGTAACTTACAAACCTCTTGAAATGTTTCCGATAAAAATTCAGATCCTCGATCTGTTCCCACAATCGTTGGTATTCCATGAACAAGGATAAAGTTATTTACAAAAACACGCGCTACTTCTGTGGCTGTTTTTGTAATCAATGGGAATGCGCATACATATTTTGTTAGTTCGCATTGTAGCGTTAAAATGTATGTGTAATTATTAATATCTCTATCTAAGGGTCCAACTATATCTAAAAATATTTTTTCAAAAGCTGAATGAGCTGTTGAAGTAATTACCATGGGTTCTTTCACCGTGGTGGTATATTTTTGTTTTTGGCATTTAGGACATTTTTTTACAAAATTAATTATGTCTTTTTCCAGTCCTGGCCAGAAATAATATTTCTTTATGTTATTTAACATTCGTCTAATGCCCGCGTGGCCACTTGTGGGCAGAAGATGAAAGTCGTTTAATATAACTTTTCTATCATCCATGTTATCTATTCTATTTACGTCCTCTAAAATACATAAACGAGGTCCTTTCCATTCAATTGTATTCTTTATCTCCTCTACTAACTTCTTAACAAATATATTATTGTTATTACTTTTAATAAAATATATTTCTTCTACATTTATTCGTTCACAAAACTCACCTAGCTCTCTCACAAATGCGGCTCGCGTCAATTGCGATTGAGAAGCAGGGTTTATAAATATCGTCATTTGACCTCTGTCATATGAAAAAATATTATTTTCGCAATTAATTTTATTTTCTTGTCGCAATTTATTTAAAATTTTCGCGTCTATAAATCTTAACTCAACTGCGTTCTTTGGTTTAATATGACTGTCTACGACTATTGGCTGATCAGACCTGTCGTCGGTAGAGATCATATTATCCGAAGAAGCACTTGTATCTAACCGTTTCCTCTGTGCACGCGTCATCACATTTACACTATCACACATCTCTTTCAAATCTTTAGAACTCATAATCACTCGAGATAATGCGTCTGCAGCCACATTATCTTTACCTTTCACATACTCTATCAGATAGTCATACTCTTCCAAGGTCAATCTAAATTTAAGCAACCTACTCGAAGGGTCCTTCATACTAAACAAATAAATTAAAGGTTTGTGGTCGGTAAGAATTTTAAAAGTCCGACCGTACAAGTAAGGTCTAAAGTATTTTATTGCCCAGACCACAGCTAAAAGCTCCTTTTCAATAGTCGGATAATTCTGCTCAGCTTTGTTGAGACTTCTACTTGCGTAAGCTACTGGACGTCCATCCGAGTTTGATAAAATTGCACCTATCGCGTAACCTGATGCGTCTGTGTGAACAATAAACTGATTACTTTTTGAAAAGTCAGGGTATTGTAGAACTGGTGGTGTCATCATACATTCCTTTAAAATATCGAAAGATTTTTGACAATTACTATCCCATATAAATTGAACCTTTTTTCTGCATAAAAGATTTAAGTTGTAAGCTTTTTCGGCAAAATTAGGTATAAACTTTCTATAATAACTAGCTAATGCGACGAATCGTCTTACTTCGTCAGCAGTTTTTGGGATGGGGTAATCTTTTATGATACTAACTTTCTGAGGGTCGGGTACGATGCCATCGCCTGACACTACGTGTCCCAAATAAAACAATTCCTTTTTGAGAAAATCACATTTTGCTGGATTTAATTTTAAGTTAACGTTACGAATTCTTTCAAACACTTCAATTAAATTTTTGTTGTGATCTGATAAGTTCCGTCCAAAAATAATTAAATCGTCAAGGTAACAAAGACATTTTTCGTAGGATAAACCAGCCATTGCCATATTCATCATTCGTGAAAATGAGCTTGGACTTGTTTTAAGACCCATAGGCATTCTGGTCATTTGATATTGGCCTGAACTAAAAGCTGTGTATTTTCTGCTAGCTGGATCGAGCTCAACATTATAAAAACCTTGATTCAAGTCTAAGTGGGTAAAGTATATACATCCTGATAATGAGTCTAATATGTCTGTTATATTCGGTAGGGGAAATTTGTCATCAATAATACAGTTATTTAATTTTCTATAGTCAATGACTAATCTCCATTTTTTCTCCGTACTTGAGTTCGATTTTTTCGGAACTAATAGAACAGGGCTAGACCATTCACTGTTACATGGTTCTATTATGCCTTGTTTAAGCATCTTATCGATTTGTTTATCCATTTCATTCTTTTGTGAATGCGGAAGTCTATAAGGCTTGGAATACACTGGTGTCGTATTGGGCTTTAAAGAAATTGAATGTTTATAAAGCTTAGTAGTGGTAAATTGGTCACCTTCAAGGTAAAATATGTCGTTATATTTTGCACATATATTTTCAATACTAGATTGCTCCTCCAAATTTAAATGGTTTAAATTTAGTAATTTGAATAAACGTTTCACTCTATTTGAGTCTCTACAGGGATTTTCAAATAAACAAACATCATAATCACTAGCCTTGTGTATAATAGGCTTTATATCCTGTAAATAAAAATCGGTTTCAGTAGTATTCAAAACTTTTATAGGTATTTTTCCGTCCTTAGGCATAACTAGCATGCTCGCGATAAAAATTCCATCTTTAATTTCGGATGCACAGACTACGCTCTCTTCAGTCATACTAGTAGTAATGTAATGCGTAGATTCAGACCTAGCAGGTATAGTCAAAAAGTTGGGTTTCTCAACTTCAATATTATTTAACAATGGTAGTATGAATTTTATTCCATTAAAGTTCAATGTTAAAATGCAATTTTCTAAGTCAATATGAGCTCCGTACAAAGAAAGAAAATCTAGACCTAAAATTCCATTGGCCATACACGGTAAAGAATCAAATACATAGAACTCATGCGGTAATTGTACACCACTTGGAGCAGATAGTGTTAAATAAACAGAGCCTTTCGCTTGGATTTGACCCCCCACGCCGTTGATTAGAATACGGCGGTCGGCTATGGGTGTATTGTTACATACTATTGTTTTGCAAACCGCTGAAATGCTTGCGCCGGTATCTAATAACCAGAAGCATCTTGTATTGTTCAAATATAATTCTACGTATTTTACATTTTTCTGTAAGGTTAATATAAAGGGTTTATTCTCGAAAAAACTGATTTTGGTTTTCAGGGGAGGATTTAATCTGACAATCCGATTCTGATCCGCCCAACATATGCATGACATTTCTAGTCTGTTTAGCTCCTCGATTTCTATAATAATAATTATTATTATTAGAAAACTTACCTCCGCGACCTCGTGTCATCCCACGAGCGCCGTTCTGTTTTCCTCTCGAAGAAGAGTAGTAGTGCGCTGAAACCTGATGCCCTAATGCTCGCCCTCTGCCAGGTACATAATATGATGGCCGTGAACCTGTATACTTACCTGTATTCCATCTACCTGAGTAATTATTAAAATTCCTAGACTGGTAGTATGTACGCTGTTTCATGGTTAATAAATCACCTGCTGAAGGGGAAGGGTTCGAGATTTCTTCATCAAGGGCACCCTGAATTGCATCCTTAAGCGAATCGTAGTTCCTGGCTGTAATTACTGTGCTAAGTGTACGATTACGCAACCCGTCGGCAAACTTTTTAGTGACAAATTTTTCATTTAAGGGCTTAAGTACCGCATAAGCATTTGAATCACCTTTTGACTGCGATATTGTAAGGTCAACAAAAAGTTCTGACATTTCTTTCCCATAATCTTGTACAGATCTATTATTTTGCCTTAACTGTTGTATTTTATTTTGGATAGCTATAGGCGATTTTTGTGGCAGTAACACACGCCGCATATCGCTAACCAAGTCATTGATGGCTGTGTAATTTGGCTGTAATTGCAATTTAGCATTTTGTGATAGTCTACTTTTTAAGATGAATTGAATGAGATTATTTTTACAGTCGGGACTTGTAAGCAAAGAATCATAGTAAATAATATTATCGATTAATTGCTTCACAGATATTTCAGAGTCATCGATGACTGGCAGTAATTGTAATGCTACTTTTAATTCGAATTTTGACATTTTGTTATAATTTTCACAAGACTCGGTATTACACAATTTTAAAATAGTATCATATAAATTGAAAAAATCATTACTTAACTTGTCAAATCGTAAGCATTCATCACCCTTAAAAGATACTGGTATTGAAGCTAATTCTTCTAAAATCGAATTAAAATTACTTACTAAATTGTCCGCTTCACTTAACTTTTTAGATATAATTTCACCTTTTCTCCGACTTGGGCCGATTTTCACTAAATATACCTTTATCTTGGAAAGTTCGTTATATAAGTTCAATAAATCGTCATACATCACTGTCCATCTTGCACTTTGCACTAATTGTAATAGTTTTTTCTTGAATAATAAAATATCACGATCCACAAGGTTTAGCACGGCAGTTCTCACACGAACGCTCCAGTGCTGGTCCTCGTCCTGAAGATCGGCGCGACCGTCGAAGCACGTGCTGGGTTATTTGGCTTCTCATCCAATTTTCGTGGCATTTTTTGTAAAATTTGAAGAATATGTAAAGTACTCCCAGTAACAAAATTGTGCATATAATAATCACAATTATATTGATTGAGGAAATATGCCAATGTAATTGTTCTATATTGGCATTGTTTTGACTATTCTGATTGATAAAAATGTCTTCTTTCTCCACCTTTGAGTTGCACATTATACAGGTGTTTTTATATTTTATAAGTATTTATTTATTTGAGTCCGTTTGGCGGGGTCGCCATCTAAGGTTGGGTACAGGAGGTGTAGAAAAATGAGTGAACGAGTCGATGGTTGTAATAGGACTGACTTTTATTCATGCCACATTAGTATACATGAATGTGCTTATAAACTATTGACATTACACTGTACACCCCGCACACCCGCATGTCACCCGGGCTCACCCGCAGCGGGTTAGCGTGAGGGCTGAGCGGGTGTGCGGGGCGTCCCCACCCCCGTTTGCCATCTTAACCTGTCGCGCATTATAGTTGGCTTATCAGCCGTAAACCTATTTATTTTATGCTATAGATCTAAGATTTTCCTACAACTAAAAAGACTCTTCAAAGGAAACGAATTTTGTCTCATGAGTTTTGACCTAAAAGTCCTCATAGTTAATTTCTTAACTGCGATGTTTATCCTGTACAAATCTTCGTTCAGTCTATTACACTTCTAGGCTATTATATTCTAATTGCTTTGCCCTAGATTTGGCTGAAAGATGCAATGCAGTGCCGCAACTGCGGGCTGTGCTGTCACAAGAAATGCGTTACGAAGTGTCAGGAGACTTCGCCGTGTGTCCCGAGACAAGATCGAGGTAATTTATCTTTTTTTTAGGGTTCCGTACCTCAAAAGGAAATGTCTGTCTCATAAAGTCACAACCTTCACAGTTATGCCAAAGAGTGCCGAAACTATCTGGCTCGAAGGACCATAATATCGTGTGATGAATATAGGAAAACTGTATAAATGTATAAGTGCAGTTGGTGTTACGGAAACGGCCGGGGCCTCTGAACAGACATGGTTGTAGGTTGCACTGCGCGATAGTATAAATCATAGTCTCACCCGCCGTTGCCCTCACTCCTAGATATTTTATAAATCACCCACTGTGCAGGTATAAGGTCAGAGCCGCTTTTACGAAGCTTGAACTGTAGCAACATTTAATCCCTGTTTTCGTTTAAGTTAATTTGCGTGTTTGTCTTTATATGAACACACAAAGAAGTTTTAAAAAGTCTCCTAAGAAAAGATTGATGGCCTTAGATGTCAACACTCCCGCTTTTCGTAATGTCTCTTTTAAAGCTACCCAATTATATGTTCTGGATTCCAAAAACGGTTTGTAATGTCTTTATTTTCTTTATAAAAATATTTTATTTTCAAAACATGAGAGATATTATGATCTATACAATATTATATAGGTCTTTATCAAAATAGACTTGCTCGGACAGACAGACTGATTTATCAAAGCCCAGTCTAAGCCGGCCGCTAGGCGGCTAGGTTAAACCTAGTATCAAAATTTCATTTTCTAGATTAGATCAAAATTTTCTAACCCCACCCACCCGTAAATAGGAGATAGAAGTTTGTATGAAAGTCCGTTATTTTTTAAAGTAACATCAACGATGAAATTGGTATTTAGGTTTTCGGTAAAAACAAAATAATTGTTTGATGTTTCACAATTTTTATTAGAAATTAAATTAATAAATAAATATGAAAGTCCGTCAGATCATAAGTTAATTTCATGAAAAGGTTTATTTGAGTTTTCGGTTATAAATGAAGAAAACGTGTTTCAGGATTGTTGGAAATTCTACCCCCGCGCCGATTTTCTAAATTCCACACGAATCCGGGGCGACCCAGCTAGTAAAAAATAAAGAGTAGATAATATTATACACATACCTATCTAGATCTACTCGTACTTATAAAAAAATATAAAGATATCAGTCATTTTAAGAAAATTAAAAAATCACAATACCTAGAATACCTAATGGTTTCGACGACTGAACGCATTAATTGAAATACCTAGGTGATAAACGGACGTCCATAACAAACATAAAAAAAGTTTTAAATCTCCAGTTAAGGATTAAATCCTTAGCATTAATCTTTTCATATATTGAGCGATTAAAGCTGTTAATCTTAATGCTAGGTCACTGACCGCGTTCACGAAATGCGCGTCTTTCTTCTCGTTTGCGACTTGGCGAAATGTCAACAAAGATATTTAAAAACCAAAACAAGGCCAAAACGTAGTACGTACATCCTTTTTGTGCGGAAAACATGCAAATAAATACCTAAAGGAATTCTGTTTTATGGAATATTCAATATGAATGTCAAGATTTTTGACGATCATTTGTTCTTTAAAAAAGTAGCCAGTGGGTGTTACAATGGTTTTACACGTTGTACTTAGTACACTTCTCTTAATATGTTCGAAATACAAATCATACCAAGATCATACCTACCTATAGTATGCGACAGGTCGAGTTGGCGATCGGGGTATGAGGCGGGGGGTGCCCCACACACCCGCACTTCACCCGCGCTATCCGCGCCAGGTTAGCACGGGGGCTTTGCGGGTGTGCGGGGCGTCCCCACCCCGGTGGCCACCTCTACCTGTCGTGTACTATAACTTGTTGTTTGGAATCATCATGACCCTATCTATTTTTTATATGCGTAGCTGTAATGCGTATTTACTATTACATGTCTGCCTATGTGTAGAAATGTTTTCTTACATTTTATTAATGGTAAAAATCATAGGCACATTAAAGTCATGAGATTAACGTTCCGAATGAGGAAGTTAATAATTATGACATTAATGTTATTGATCTGCTGGTTTTTATTCGATACTATCTACGGATTACTGTCGGTAAAACATAAAATGCGCTTTATCTGGCTTCTAGACTAAATAATTGCGGAATGTAGAATAATGTAAAGAAATTGTTGAGTAAAGCCAAGACAAAAGGCATGTCAACATGCCTTTCGTCTTCTAAAATGAAATTATAATGAAAAGCATTTCAAAATTGATACAGACTTAAAAAACTGAAAGATCTAGATCGCGAGTCAAGAATGCGAAACTTGACTAAAATAATATAGATACCAGAAAGCGGGCCAGTAGTAGTGAGACAAAGATAAAACGAAGAAAGAGATATAATATCTTAGGCAAAAAAATGCAAATAAAAATCCTCTTTTCCTCCTTTCGTTGGCACGACACATAATACATACATAATATACTGTTTAAGTTAAGTTAGTTTTTAAGTTTTATATTTTAAATTTTATATTTTAGGGTTTATATTTTTTATTTTTATTTTTTATTTTTAGTTTTGTATAAGCGTCTTTATTTGTAATACTATGTTTATGTGTCGGTTTCAACGAATAAATTTTATTCTATTCTATTCTATTCTATTCTATTCTTTTTTTATCATTTTCTATTTCTCGAGGGTGGGCGATCCTTTAATGTGCAAAAGTTCGTCTAGGTAGGTATAATAAAACCTTCATAATAGAGATGCTAAATAATTTCAGATCAGTCCTCAGGAGTTGGATGCCCGCCTCCAGAGCTGACCATGACTGAACCGGACAACGCCGTGGACGCCGACTCGGATGATGACGACAAATGTGACAGAAAGGACTCCTTGGATGTCCAGGAAGAAGGTAAGATGTAACTGTATGTACATAGCTCTAAAGCTATTTAGTTGCTGCAAAATAGTGCACATAATAACCATATGGCTCAAAGCATACAGTGAATGTCGAAACGATAATTTTAACATTTCAAAGTAAATTGAACTTTAACTCCACGGTGTATTGCACAATTTATGTGGAGCGTAGCTTTGAATCTACCAGTAGGTATGCCTTGAGCCTTAATATATTCTTAACAAAGCTGCAATCTGCAAGGTCGGTAAAATACTAGATAAGTTGATAATATTAAAATTCGATCTATTATATAACTACGTATTTAAAAGTAAAATGAGACTTTGGCGAACAAAAAGTGCCATGTCCCAATAGAGAAATTTTACAGGTTCACCTGAAAAAATTAGTTATTGGGGCATGACACTATGATGGTTCGTTCATTTATCATTTTATTCATATGGAACTAATCTGTCTTTTTCAAAGATGCCTTTAAATGTTGTTCTGCTTATAACTTATTCTGATTATGAAATCTCAGAGTTTAACACAAGGAAAAAGCAATTACCTAGATAAGTCTAAATGTTCGCCATCTTCTCAAGATTTTAAAATTCTAAGTACAGCTCCTAACGTCTTCACGTCATGTTTAACTTTTAACTTGTCTAATATTACTGTAAAAAAAATTATCTAACATTATTTTTGTTTATTTACAACATTTGGTCACTAAAGTTGATCGAATGTTAAAAATCTCGTTTCTCTTTGCACAGACGAACTACTCGAATGCTGACGAAACCGTCATTAACACACCCGGCCTCTCCTGACACGTACCAACACAAATAAACTCAGGTTTTTGCTCGATCTCAGTGTTTTGCCCCAGATCTTGTGGATTCGCGGGAAATTCTGCGAATCATTTGTTTGGTTGGATGTTTATTGCCTTCTAACTGAATTAGGGTGGCAACATACTTATCACACGACGATAACAACGTCATAGGACACGTGTTGAATCAAATCTAATCCTAAGATTTTATATGAGTATGAGTATCACACTATGTGTTGTGCAGACATATTTTCTGCTTTGGCCTATAACACATACCTACGTCAAATGTCAAAAAACATTCTACTTAGAGATTAGGACGCTCTTAAGTATATACGTTTCAGTATTCGGCTGTAAGTATGTTGTCGCCATTAGTTCTCTCCTTAGTCATCATGCTAGTTGGATGCCTTGAAAGCCCTTTTAGAAATCTATTTTCCACTACTGCAGTTCCTTTTAGCAAGATAGTTTTTTCAATTGGCATTATAGATATAATTTTATTTTATAAAAAATATATAAAATGAACGTTTATCAAACATAATGAAATTATGCAACACTAATATCATTTCTAATGATTGCAAAATCTTAAATACGGTAGGTAGATATAAATGCTTCATTGCCACAGCAAATCTTTTAGGAACATTTTCTATAGTTGGTACTTCCACGTAATATAGCATAGTTAATCCATTATTATATATTTATCTAGGTTTAGAATTAGACTTCATTTGCTATTAGGAAACGAGGTGCTTATTATAAACATTGAAATACACTAGCTGTACTTATAAATAAGTAGTTGCCTGATTTATCGAGCGCATCCAATTAAGATCCTCTAGCCTTCCTAGAAACATATATATTCGTCTTACCCAACATACCTGTCTATACGCTGTTGTGCAACCCGAAAAAGCCCCTAAGTTGTTAGCAAACTAAAATAACAATTATTAGTTAAATGTACGGTCTGGTTAATTTAATTTTCAAGGCTAATGAGTCACATTTTGTAATTGAAAGACAATGCAATTTAGCTCTTGTATGTTATCTTATAGATCTCGTTGAGGTTGCCGTCAGCCGATGAGACGGTAGGATCTTGTCAATCGAAAATGAATTTTATTCCTATTTGTCAGAGAATACAATTTGCGCTGATCTGACATTCTCTATTTCGTTAGATTGAGGAATGACTTTACATAAAACGTAACAATTTCTAACACATTATGGAATACCAATTAAGCACTCTAGATGCTTTCGAAATATGACATACATAACTAACTACCTCAATACATAATAATTAGTTTATATGAAAAAAATCCTAATATTTTAATCGGCTGTTAAAGTAAAAGTGTAGGTAGGTAGGTATTGTACTTATTTACTTTCGCTACATTTTTTGATAATTGCTGGCAACGAAAATACGTGTAGGTACTATACATATATATTTTATTGCGGAAAAGAAATCAAACAATTAAAATGATACAACATTCTCACTAAGAATTATTAATATGACAGCACATTTATTGCAAGTAGAAAGAATGGAATGTAGAAGTGAATAGCTACCTTCTATGGAATAATAAATTATATGATAATACCATAATTTGGGTACCTGCTTTGGTTATCGAACGCCAGATCCACTTTAAATATTTTCCTAGATGATAGATATTTACGAGTGGATTTCGCGTAACTATCTGATTCAGCTCTTACTCTTCTACGAGATAGATGTAAGTAGTTTGTCGATGTCTAAGAAAAATATTAATTCAATCAATTAGCGAAATCCCGGTTTTCTTTTTCCTACTACAGGTGCATACAAACTACAGTAATCGTGTGGTGTTGCGATACGATACAGAATTACTTTTATGTGAGCTCTATAGAGCACATTGACTTTGCTCAGACTTACCTACCTAAGTTTCAGTTTAAACGAGACAGATTTATGCCAGTGGTATAACGCTGTCTCGTTTTAACATTGTCAAAGTCATAGTGCGTTCTATAGCTTCCAACCTAGAGTCATCGGTACATTTATTAAGGTGCCCACGCACTCGAACTGAACTGCAACTGAACTGCAGCTGAACCGCGCGTCGCGGCAGCGCGCTGCACGATATCCTCTCCAGCGCCTTTAAGACGAGCACATTGGTATATCGTGGCAACGCTCAAGGCGCGGTCGAATTAGCCGATAGTTACGCCTGAGTGCGTTGTGACACACAATACTGTTCTTTGTTAGCGCCACATGTTCAGGATAACTTGTCGATATCCAAGTATATCAGCCAATCAGCAAGAATTCTCCTCCTCCTCTCGACATCCAACAGCACAGTATCAGCCAATCAGCAAAGTTCTGTTTTCCTCAAGGCGGTGGAGCTATGAGCGCCTTGGTGGCAGGGCTGCGTCGCGCGGGCTCTGCGCATTCCCTGTATGCGCCGAGGAGCAACGCATCTTCAAGATCTTTGCCACCTTCGCCCAGTCACACTCCCAGGTACAGTACTAACCTAAAGGACTACGCGTACTCTTCAAATCAAATCAAAATCATTTATTCAAACTATTGTACACCTTTTGATGATCAGAATTGTTGGATTTGTAAGATGATCTAGTGGTTCCAAACGCGCCCAAGTCTGAGAAGAGCAACAAACAAACTACACTAGGGGATTATAGGTAACGATCATGTTTAGGAGAGCATTTGGGGTGCTCTCCATTAGTTCTTTTGCTGAAGTTCTTTGCTGTGGGCAGCGTATACCAAATAATTAGGTATATAAAAAGTGCGATGGTGTTTTACTCCTACTACTTGAAATATATTTGATACATCGACTTGAATAGGGTACATACAGGTAATAAAGACTGCTCTGGGAAAGAGCCAGCACTACATCACGTTTTTGGTTCAACCCAATTCATGTCCAATACAGACAGTCTGTTCCCATTAGTAACAAAACCTAGTTTTCTCGGAATTTCTTATTCCAAATAACAAAATCTTCCACGATCTTAAGTCATATGGCACTCCAAAGTATAAGATCTTGAACTTGAGCAGTAGGTTATTACCTTATTCTGGTTATCTGTGATCTTGCGAATCTGTGATCTATCACGGAGTAACCGTAAATATTATCCTGCTCTCTATTTTTGTGTAAATACGTCGTCTGGTAAAAAAGTCTGGGATTAGGTAATTACCAAATTACTACGTCTTGGCCATGAATGTGGACGGTGCGTGGGAGGATCATTAACGGCAAACAACTCTTTGAGGAATAAAGAAATTCTGGTTTGAAATGGATGCTAAAATACTGCAAACGTACTTACCTGTAGACTATGTTTAAAAAAATAATAATGAGGGAATTCGGACAACCCTTAAAAAATAAAATAAGCTATTTTTCTATCCCAAGGGTAACGTATTGTTTTTGAAAGTTATTGATTATGCATAGTAGTCCTAAAACGCTGCTTAATTAAGCACCTATAGCACACTAAAATAAAATTGTATCTTATGAAGGTTTCATGAATTTTATTGTGTACACAAACTAACAATAATTCAAGGCCGGCAAGGCATCGGCGGTATCCTGGTGTGGCAAATATTCATGGGCGGCGGAAATCACTTAACATCAGGTGGGTCGCCTGCTCGTTTATTTTTTATTTAAAAAAAAAACAAAAAGGCGTCAACTTTTTGAAATGCCGCTAAACTATTCAGAAATCAGCAAGTCATCCAAACTGATGTTCGCAGGAAACAGTCGCTAGAATCGGGAAACCCGTTTAGCGGCTGTGGCGCGTCGTGGCTGGCGCGCGCAGGCGTCAGCGCGATGTTGCAGCCCGCGCTGCGCAGCGCTCTGCCACCAGACGCTCTCTTAGCGGCCGCCAGGGACTCCGCTCCGGATCTTGCGGCCAAACTCACTCCCACACAGATACATGAAATGGTAAGGAGCTTCCCTTCAGCATTCACAACAATGGCTTTAAGCACGTGTGTCACTTTAGGCTTGGAACCAAGCGACCCGCCCAATCTGGACTCGTGAAGTAAACGCTGACATCTTTTCGCACAAAAGATTTTATATGGTTAGGGAAAGCTTTTTGGGGGATTTTATATGATTGATGAAGGGGGATCATTAAGCAGCGTCACAGACGTATCTCTCTCCTATATATTTCACGTATCGCTGGACTCTTATTGGGTGAGACAGAGTACAAGAGACAAAAAAGTTTCACTGTTGTTAGGTTTCTACGGCACCTCGCTTTTCTTTGAATTTTAAATGATATATTTTCCTCACGGCAGCTTCAAGCCGTCCGCGAGGAGCTGTCGGCGCTGGACGCGGGCGGCGAGGAGGGCGGCGAGGGCCGCGCGTGCGCGCTCACGGCGCTCATGCTGCACTGCTGCGCCGCCGCCCAGCTGGCGCAGCAGCGCGCCGCCGACGGCAACACTTGATCTCATTAAACCATTGTTCGTTGTACATCATTTGCGTTTCATTTTTGACAAGCTGATGCCCACGTGGATTCGGGATTTCAAAAATCCCGTGGAAACCCTTTGATTTTCCGTAATCAAAATTAATCTATGCTTCTCTCCAGAGAGGCGATTCCCTAACTCAGGGCTCATTTTGGTTGGTGATTACATTGCTGTTTCACTAAGTGATATTAAAATATTTTTTTTGTAGAAAACCTTCTATGGATTAAAAATAAATGTCAAATGAGCTCGGTGGCTATCATTCAGTGTTAGACACTGAGTTAACGCATCAGCAAAAAATCACGCCGATCTGTTGCTCTATTGCGACGTGATTGAATGACAAACCAATGAACAAACAAACACTACACTTTCGCATTTATATAATGTGTAGTGATGTAGGCACCTAAACAGTATTTGTTAGGAGGATTAGTGAAACGAGCATAAGTGTACAGCTGTTTATGACTCCATAGAAATATTGTATTTAGCTGCAAGGCCGCACACGGCACCAATATGGCGGAAATGCGCTATTAATGTTACGTTAATAACATGCACGTGTTGTTTAGGTAATTCCTTTAAATCTAAAAATGTTTTGGATGCTGAATTCAAAAGTCTCCTTAAGCGATGGACGCTTTTCATAATAAATTACTGAATTTATGAAAAAAACTTAATAGTGAATAACTGTAAGAACGGAGTCAAACAACACCGTTGTTATAGTTATTTTTTTAACAACACCGTTCTTACACTTAATGTTTTAACCATACCTTTCTTACAGTTATTGTTTTAACACCGTTCTTACAGTTATTTATTCTACTAACGGTAGCGATACTTAAGTATGAAAAATTAATACCTGACTGGTGTACTTAAATATATTTCTTAGGTAGCCACGTACAATTCTTACAAATTGGAAACAAATACCTACCTAGTAGGTAGGTACATTCGATACCTAGGTAAGTACTGTATCTACTTAAAACGTCGCTAATTATCTCATCTGGATATTATCTAAACAAAGAAAATGCGGAGATCTGTATCAGCGTAACAATTCACACAGATTAGATTCAATAGCTCTTATTTCGAGCGGGATAAAATCAATTTTCCCACATTTCAGCTTCAGATCAAAGACCCCCTCGCGCATATTGAACTGCGTCGAATGTCCATTTGGAGAGAAATTTGGCTGTTTCCCAAGTTTTCCTGAAATAGCACAAAGGATCGACCTCAGCGTTTGCGATGAAAAACTTCTGCGAAGTGTCAGCGGTCGGGGCGTGATTCGCGGCGGAAAATTTGGTGCGTCACTTTCAAAACAACGCGCGGTCATAGTTACCAGCGCAACTATGCCACTAACTATTACAAAAAAACTCTTTAGCTAATTTACAAACATTTTTTCATGCATCAGGTATTGTGGGGCAAGTTTTTAAAAATGCCGAACAAAAGCTAAGGACTGAGTAGACCTAGTAAAATATATGACCAAAAACAAAACAAAGAACGGCCGGACCAGAGGGCGGAGTTTACTCGACAAGCTGAAAGTTTTAGGTGAAAACCAACGGCCAGCTAAATAGCTTAGGCCAGCTAAGGTCTATGTTGCGGCTTTATGTGGTCCAATAGGCGCATTTCTAATTCTGTGTGTCCAAATGAACCAAAGATCGGTTAAAAATATCTATATAATTAATTTTAGCCCAGATTTCAGATTTCAATCCACTCCAGAGATGACTAACAGTTTTATAAGCACCTACCTACTTAAATCCTGTTAATGTAATAACCTATGTAGGTATAAACGCGAAAGTGAGTCTTTGTTTGTTGGTTTGTGAAACTGGAGTCACAAACCAACTAACAAAGACACTTATTTTAATTTTCTGGGATAAAACTCTCTTTTATCCCGGAAAATTAAAGAGTTCCCAAGAGATTTAAAAAAAAATCCACTTGGATGAAATCGCGATTATAATATATTAACTAGATGTCTTTGAGTCGCGGATATCATACTTAGTCATCAGCTGTTCAATGCTGGAAAGGCAATTGGAACTAGTGATAGATGCATTTTAACATTCAATAATATACTTTGTTAAAGTTCACTTGTAAAAAAATTCTACTCTTCTATTGATAACAATATGATTGGTAACTACTTAAATGATTTTGATTCAATGCGGATTTTTTTTTGACGGCTAGGTAGTAGCACCTAGGTGACTCGTGATCACGCTGCATGGGTTTGAGTTGTGACAAAATGATATCACCGCAACGTTAAATTTATTTATGCTCTCAACATACACAACGCTCAACTCGAACTAGGTCGTGAGAGAAGGAAGCCACTTTCGTATACATACCTACCTACTTAGATACACAAGGTTATTAAAATAATTAAAATCAGCTTTGAGTAATCTAACTAAGTATGCGCAATCAAGTTGTGCAGGATATTAAGTGCAGTTAAAAATTATATAGATACTATGAAATAATAGACAAAAATTGTGTGAATTTACGGTATAAATACCCACGAAATTCCTCATCAATCATCATAGAATAGAATAGAATAGAATAGATTTTTATTCAAATAAACTTTTACAAGTGCTTTTGAATCGTCAAATAATAATTTACCACTGGTTCGGAATGCCGTTCCTACCGAGAAGAACCAGCAAGAAACTCGGCGGTTGCTCTTTTCAATTGTTCAATTTACAATAATATTCATATTATACAAAGATACGGGCTTCTAGGCTTGATAGGCCAACCTTCCAATGAAGTATGAAGGTAATTATACCTACTGCTAAACACGACTAAATAAGTATGATCCTAAATAAAAGAATATTTATTTATTAAATATTTCCATTCCCGCCCATCCACATGTAAGCGAAAAGCTTGTCCTTACCATAAATGCTTACCAATCACATTACTACTAGGTATTCCCTTCTTCAACCTTACCTTCGCCCTTGTAAGCCCTTTTAAAAACATCTAGATAAA
Organism: Maniola jurtina; assembly: GCF_905333055.1. Lineage (NCBI taxonomy): Eukaryota > Metazoa > Arthropoda > Insecta > Lepidoptera > Nymphalidae > Maniola > Maniola jurtina. Next base: position 14,088,661 of record NC_060032.1, read on the forward strand.
TAGATCGATACTCTTTACTTTTTGTCATATTTTACTTAAATACAGCTAAAGATATTTATTATAGGATATATAGGGAATGCAACATTAGATACTGCCTCCATATTTGGAATCAATTTATTGAAAAGGCACCTCTACCTATAGAAATTTATCCAGCTGACTTAAGGCCACAAGCAGAAAAATACTACCGGACCATAAACTGATTATAATGAGCTTCCCTTGCGATTGTATTTCAAGTAAGGATCTAGGCAACTAGTGATCTACGAGAACTAGGTACCTACTCCACTTCCGAGTTTAGATTAGGTACATAAGTACCTACCTAGGTAAATAGTTTAGGTACTTTTAAATTTTACCAGACAGAGTTCTTAACGACCTAAATAAAAGAACTAATAAAGTAAAAATGTACTAACTATAAAGTTTTTTGGAAATAAATTTTTAAATAGACCGTTAATAGTAGGTAAGGTATCTGGACCGTTAGATTTAAAAATCTGGAGGACTTTCCTACGGAAAATTTAATGCTAGCGGCGCTCGTATCCGTGTTTCGCTTCCTTGTTTATTTGAATCAAAATAAATAGATTTATATTTTAATAGTTGCACGGGACTCGGGAATATAACAGTGTTGGCACGCGTTCAAGGTTGCCAAAGTTGAAAATCTGCGTCTCTCTTTGGCCAAGACATGAAAACAGTGCGTTGAACGGACGCTGCTCCGCGTCAGACTGTTCCGCCTGACGCAAATAAAATATAACGTGCTCACATCTTGTGATTAGGAGGAATGGCAATTAACAAAGGAAAGCGCGTTTCCATGCAACATTATCTTCTAAATACATTTTTAACCCCCGACCCAAAAATAAGGGTGTTATAAGTTTGACGTGTCTATCTGTGTATCTGTCTGTGGCATCATAGCTCCTAAATTAATGAACCGATTTTAATTTAGGCTTCTTTGTGTCCCGGAAAATCGAAGAGTTCTCACGGGATTTTTAAAAATCTAATTCCATGATTATTCCATATGTTGACGAAGTCGCAGACATTATTAGTATATTTGATACTGAGATAACTTGTATATCCTGTATAGGTACTAAATAGGGTAGGCACCAACTTTTTATGCCGGAAAATCGATGTCCAAACCTACGTAACTTAAAATCCACGCAGGCGAAGTCACGGACATCATCTAGTCGTTTATAATCGAAAGTCACTTTTAAATTACTACACTAACTACATATTCTGCAACGCAATTCGAGAATTTGTACACAACTTAAAATAAATAATAATATATACGCTTTTTTTAAGTAGGTACGTAATACGGATCCACATGATGACATACGGCGAATTAGGCTGGAAAATCATTGGACCATCCCACCCATCCTTTCACATTCAACTCGCATACAATCATACATTTAATCAACGATTACAAAGGCGACGATCACACTATACTATAACATAGTTTTGCGATCACAATAATTAGTATTAAATCCATACTAATATTATAAATGCGAAAGTGTGTCTGTCTGTCTATCTGCTATTTTTTCACGGCGCGGCCCAACAGTTTAACCGATTTTGATGAAAGGTACAGAGTTAGCTTACATCCCGGGGAAGGACATAAGTTACTTTTTATCCCGGAAAATCAAAGAATTAAAGGCCCATCCGTTTAACCGATTTGTATGGATTTGGTAAAGAGGTAACTTACGTTCCGGAAATTGATATAAGCACCTTTCTATCCCGGAAAAGCAAAGAGTTCCTATGGGATTTTTTAAAAACCTAAATCCACGCGGACATAGTCGCGGGCGTCATCTAGTCACACTAATATTATAAAGGCGAAAGTTTGTATGTGTGTGTGTGTGTGTGTGTGTGTGTGTGTGTGTGTGTGTGTGTGTGTATGTTTGTTACTCCTTCACGCAAAAACTACTGGACGGATTTGGCTGAAACTCGGAATGAAGATAGATAAATATCCTGGATTAGCACATAGGCTACGTTTTATCCCGGAAAACCAAAGAGTTCCCACGGAATTTCGAAAACCTAAATCCAAGCGGACGAAGTCGCGGGCGTCAGCTAGTTAAAAATAAATTCCATCTGAAAACAAGAGACGTTTTCTTAAATGGAGAAAGTACCTAGGTTCTTAAAGTAGGTATGTTTAACTTCGTCGGTGGGTAACCTACACCGTAGCTACTAACTATACAATTTACGATTCCTGTCACCCAAACATTTTCCTAAAGACTTCCGCGAGGAAAGCGAACGTGCGTCAACTGCGTAGACGGTGCGAGCGGGACGACTGTACTTTGTTGTTGTTGCCCTCTCTATCACACGCCATGCTTCTTTGTTTCAGCGATGATATAAAGGCTCGGTGGAAACGCCGCGCTCGAATTTGCAAGTCTTGCCGTTCACCCAGGCGCTTTTGCGTTTCGGAACGGCGTGAAAAACAATAACAAAATAAAAAACGTAAATAAATCAAAAAACCTAACTGTGCCTTATTGGATTGAATCTCGTCGGACTGTCGTGTTAACTTAGCTAGTGATTGCTGAACTGAGGAGTGCAGTGTTCAATTTTCAAGTGCAGTGATGAGGCCCCCTACGGACTATGACGGTACCAGGATGCCTGCTGAGGCGGAGGAAGGGGATCCGAGGGCACCAGCGATGATGATCTGCGCGCGGTTGGCCGGCCGGGCCATCATCAGGGTCGTTAGCAGGTGCGAGGATGCACAAGAAAATAGTCAATTAGGTCAGTTGTTGCATTTGTTTGATTATTGTGCATACACAAAATTGGTAGAGTACAATAATCTCGCGCACCCTTGGCCGACGTTTTGTTAAAAAAGTACCTAGGTAGATACTTAAGAACATAGGCACGCGTAGGTATATCTATTACCTAGATCAGTGTCTCAAACGTACTTACAATACCTAGGTACATGAATTAATAAACTTACTACACTGGTAGTCGACAAACCGCATTAAAATTGGCCCAGCCATTTCTAAACAATAGTGCCACAAAATATAGAGACGTCGGAATAAAAAAATGTGGTCTTTAAAATGTGGTCAAGTGCGAGGTGCACTCGCACACGAATGATTGATTCCGTATCACCGTATATGAAATGATACTTTTTGTTTTTATTCCATGGCGGTGATTTTGATATTTTTATTATTTGTTGTTAAATAACAGCAATAAAAAGTTTCTATTACAAACATATATTCTGTGATCAACTCTCTATCTACTTATTACGGTTCAGGAGATACAGCCCGCTGACAGACGGACGGACGGACGGCCAGCGGAGGCACGCGGAGGCTAAGTACCTACCTAATAGATAGGTACCGTTAGTACCTAAGTTGAAAAAAATTTGAAATCCCGTGAGAACTCTGATTTTCCGGGATAAAAAATAGTCTATATCCATCCCCGAGATGCAAGCGATTACTTACGAATAAAGAAAGATAATATAGATAAGTACACTTATAAATATTATAACTAATACCAACTGTACACACGTGGTTAATCGAAGTAAACCCGACTAGTTGCGAGCCCATCTGAAGTCCTTTTTTAAAGGGACTCTGCTCGGCACGCGGCGCGGTTGAGACTGCGCGCTGCTCGGGCTGCCGCCTGCATGCACTTAGGTACTACTTAGTATTACCTAGGACCTATTATAGTATAAACCTTTTTTTTTAAATCTTTATTTTAAGAGATTATTCGCTGGGCGAATATGCCTCTCTATATAGCTGCAATATAGTGCATTCTAAATCTAAAGTACAAACCTTCCTAATCGCTATCAGTTATCACAAAGAGTACCTCATTTCAAAGTAGAAACAACACAAATCTAGGCTAAGAAACAAGTTCATTAGACTATATTTTTTTGTCGTACAAATAACAAAAGGTTTGAGTCTAACTAATCGCACCATTCACCTACTTGGCGATTCTGTACTGTTCTAAAATGCCTAAGTACTTACTTATCTTATCAATTCCCAAATTGCGTTGTTTATATTGAGTTGGATATTTTAAAAAACCGATCAAGTGTGAGTCGGACTCGCACATGAAGGGTTCCGTACCATCGCACAAGAAATAACATTTTATTGTTATGTACCTAACCACAAATTCAATGTTTTTTTTTTCATTTTCCCTTTTCATGAGCTAATTTCCCTCACGTTCCGCCGCTTTCTTTGTAGACATCACTCCTGCAAAGAAGGCAGCGGCAACATTGTATTTTTTCAATAATAAGAAGAACCGCTTTTAAATACTAAGTAGGTATTTATAAAAATTAATCCATTCAAAAATCGAATCGCTTACCTTTCGGTTGTAAGGCGGACACTTTAACCCCTGCGCTGCGTCGTAATCATCGTCACAAATGTTTGGATATAGATTAATCGTGGGTAGTAAGGCCAATTTAATATTAATTAGGTATGTAGGTATAGATAATATTTGTCAATGAACTGATCGTGAACGGCCTTGACCCACTATCTCTATGCTAATCGGTATAAACTAGATTAACCGAATGCATTATGGATGTACTACCGATATGTTACCTACCTAAGGGTGCCTATCCTCTAAAACGGAGACGTATTTAGAAGACCAATAATATTTTTAAAAAAAATTAAGCCAGCAATGCACGGGGCTGAAATAACTTTATAGGCATGGACTTATAATTTTATAGGTAGATAACTAGATACATGATGGCATATCATTATTTTTTAAATCGAGTCTTTGATAAAGCAACCGACGAGTTTCTTGCTGGCTCTTCTCGGTAGGTCTAATAGGCATTCGGCATAAGCATTTAACGATTCAAAAGTAATAGTAAAAGTTTATTTAGAGGAATACTTACTTCAAATACCTAATGGCAGATTGACCGTCGCACTGCAACTCACCAGGAGTCCTAGTTCGCACGTTAAAAAAGCGTTGCATTAAAACCCGGCGTTGCGTTGAAAATATTAAGTGCACGTTAAAAAAGCGTTGACGTGTGAACAGATATACTTGGGAATGCATTTGTTCTATTTTTAACGCTTTTTTAGAGCTTTTTTAACGGACGTTAGCGAATGAGGCCAATGTGCGCGTCTACGTTTAGAGATCGATAGATTAACAGATGACAAAACGTAAACAACAGAACTCTTTAGACCTTTAACTCTACCTGGTAATGTTATCGGAAATAGTCATACTGCTGCATGACTGTAGCCTTGTTTTCTCAATAGAGCAGTAAAAATGTGGCAATAATTAATCTTATTGCTGTTCTAAAAGCAATTTCTTGAATTTATTACTGGTGATGTGATGTAAACGTGAAGTAGGTTTACTAAGACACTAAGTAACAGCAAAATGTTGCAACTACATTGCAAGTGTTGTTGATATTTTTATAGTGACGCAAAATCATTCTCGGTGAGCAAATGGGTATATGTCATCCGTCATCAATTAATGCTAATTGCACATTACGGTTCGCATCTAAAGGGAAATCGCCGCACGACCCGCACACCCGTCTCTCGCATTTTTCAGTTTGAACTGAAAATGTTATCAGCGCAAGTTTGGCGTCGTTAGGTTATTTTTTTAAATTGATTTGAGTTTTCAGAAATAATATAAGATTATTAGATAACTTATTGGAGGCAGTTTAATAAAATCGATATCTGACTCATTAGATGTCATGCGATCTGTTGCAAGGAGACCATCTTGGTAGAATTTGTTTAAATAAGGGTGTTTTGACGGTTTTTTTTCAGTCTCCGTCCGAGGCTCAACGATTTGAATACCACCCTTCAGTGCCTTTGGTGTTTAGATCTTAAATAATTTATTATGCAACGAATTAGTTAGTCATTTTCGATTAAATCTCTCGGTAACTTCTACTCGTTGTGACTTGTGTCCCTCGTGTATGTTTTAAGAGGACATTTCAGTTACCTAGTTAATATTTCAAATTATACCTACCTGCTTTTTTCTGAGTGACGCCTTAAAATAGATCCATCTGTTTTAAAAGGCTTGACCTGTTTCCCATATACTTAACTACGGTTATTTCTGCGATTTTCCTTACCTAACAGTTTGATGATTCAACGAGCAACCTTATCATCGGCTTTGATAATAAATTGTTATCAAACGATGAATAAACAAATAACAATAACGCACCTACCTATACATATAATTAACATGCATTGGATCGAATGATCGATGTAAGATAACAGATCACTAATAGAAACGGTACGTATGTAGATATATATCTACTGTAAGATAAACTGGTATTATTTACGGTTTACCTACGTATTACGTATAGGTAGGTAGGTACTTTGATATGAATAGGAAGGAATACCTACCTATGTAACGTACAATTGTACTCAATAAAAAGCCCACTTGGCAGCGATGTAGAGTGCAAAGCATCGTAATGCCTAATATTAGTACGTGATTAGGAGAAGGGCTGGTACGTCTGCCACATCTGCGCAGTTTCCATACGCGTTCGCCACCGATACGCGACTCGATTTCGCTCGCGTGTGCTAGATTAATTTTACTCACAGATTTTACTTAAGTATCTGAATTTAATCCTTGACTTCGATTGCATGTGTGTATGAAAGAGATCTAGTACCTACCTACTTACTTAATTTAAAATGTTCAATAGATTGGGAAAATTGGAATAATTAAAAGTTAACATTGAAAATTTACATAACTATTCATTCTAATTTTAGACTTTAATAATAATAATTTTATCAGACTTAAATACGGTCTAACTATTTTAACTTAAGCTTTTGTAGCTTGGTGTCAAACGTTGTAGTTAGTACTTAGTTGATGGATTAAGAAGTACAGACACACATTCGGATGTATGCCTACTTAATAATTACACACAAAATACCTACTTCCCTACTTAACTACTAAATTATATTTTTAAGTAACTACATAATATTAAATTTATTATAGTCAGGTATGTTGATTGGTACGCACTACTACATTCATTAAGTGGAATCTTAGACGTTTTTTTAGATTTTCCTCATTCCACGTTACATCCATATCGACTCCCGGAAGACACTGGAGCACAATGAATGTGCTAACACGCGGAAGGAGCGCGTGCGCAGTCACATGGATTTATTGCGTGCTACATACGAATATGTACACTATTGAAAAAAACATGACACAGAACTCGAGTCTCGACAGCAGCGATGACGCGTAGAATGTCATACTGAGCGCGTGTTCGATTTGAAGTAGGCAAGTCTACATTACGATTCACGAGACGAGTCTAACTTAGTGACAAAGGAAAAGTTAAATAAAATTTTCTTAAATCGCCTTTCGCCTTTTATTAAGGGTTCAACGTTTAAATCTTAGGCCAAAATATAAGTAGCTTGGTTTGAATATGGAGGCCAATGAGTAAGCCCTAGCAGTGGCCTGCACAAAGTTGCACTGCTAAGGTATGCATTACTTAGGTTCGTAATTACTGGCAGTTGGCACGTCATCTCTGAAAAGATGAGCATTGAGCTATTTAAATTAAGGTAAGCAGTGCTTTTGTGCCACTATGACCTGCACGCCTCTGTCGTTGTTGTTGGCTACATTGTGGAACGATGGAGCCAATGGAAAAAACGATGTTATTAAAACTATATCATAAAAGAAGTATACAAATTATTATTTAATGAGTTGCTATCATAAAGTGAACTCGGCTACAAACACGTTGGCCTTAGTGAAACAATTTATTCCATATACAGCCAAACTGGCGATTTGAGGTCACTGTTCGGTAATCTGCTTCCTTGTTTCGATAGGTATGCAGTTACGAACTGTGACCAAAATTTAAATAACTAGATTTGACATTAATTATTCAAACTACTTAAATGTGGTAAATGTGGGTAGATACGTATAGATACAAGTGTAAATTAAAAATTTTCAACACCCCCGACCAGTGAAGGTTACATACAGTAACTAGAAAAGAGCTCATTCATAACTTTCAAACGGCTGAACCGATTTTCTTGGACTATTCCGCGCCTACTATCCAAAGTATCTGAGTTTTCCAAAACATCATTTTCAAATAAATAATTATGTATATCTAGGCAACGTCCATCTTGACAGCTTGACATTTGGCAATTGACACTTGAATATTATGAACCTAAGGGTTATCTAACCTTCTTTTCTACAAGAAAACTAGAAAAGAGCTGATAACTCTTAAACGGCTGAACCATTTTTTTTGGATTATAGCTAACAACACTCTCGATCAAGCCACCTTTCAAACAAATAAAAAGTAAATTAAAATCGGTTCATTCGTTTAGGTGCTACGATGCCACAGACAGATACACAGATACACAGACACACAGATACACACGTCAAACTTATAACACCCCTCTTTTTGGGTCGGGGGTTAATTTAATAATGTAATAAACTCAGAATTTGATTTTTGAACGTAATATTTACTGTCATTTTGTAAATGTCATTGTCACTGTCATATGACATTTCCAAAACAAAATAATATGTCAAACTCTTGTGTAAATAAAAATATAACTAAGAAATATTTTCATTTTTCTACACTCTTTCAAAGAAAATGAACAAATAATTTAAACAAAAATTTAGTTAAACTTTAAATTTACCTGCATAAGTAGGTTAAAAAATAGGAATAATTTATTTTTAGTTTAGCAGTTCGTACTTCGCAGTCCGCGCAAACTTTATAACATTAATTTATAAATAGATTCGTTTCGGAGTGAACTCGATGAAATAGTAGAACTAGGCGTTCAAAATACCCAGTCGAACATTCTATGTAATATTTTAAAGACGTTGTTTGTTACAATACACTTTCTTATATATAGTGATATTTTGTGCTGAAGAATAATAACTAGTGCAATCGAGACAATGGCTTTGGCTGTTACGCGTGTGATATTGAGATGTGAAAACGCTCAGGAAACTCAAGAGTTAGGTAATCTGCCCATCTGCTATGACCTCATTTTAAAATACCATACCTAGTTATACTTATAGGTACTACTACTATCTAAGTTCTAATGTAGGTACCATTACAATACTCAGTCTAAAGTACAATGCTTTTTAACGTCTGTGATCCGAGTTCTTTATCGGGTTAGTATTAAGTATAAAAGGGAAATCGAGATACATGCACAAAATGTTTCAAACTTATAGCTTATTATTGATGTACGCACATACTAGAATTGCAGGGATGACTGAAATTGAAACCTAGCAACTGACAAAATATTCTTACTTAGCTTGACTGCATGACACCACCAGTACAACTTTGATAGCTCATATCTTGGAAACGTGACACTGGAATATTTTGTTTCATATAATTACTGTCTGTGTTGTTACCAGCTATTGATTAATACAGGTATTGAATGTGGCCACTCTTTTGCAAAAAAAATTGCATACTACTTATAGGCAGGGCAAAATCTTCAAAGCCCTCTTAAATATGCTAAAAATGTTATTATTTTTGTTTCAGATCTGTCAGAGTGTCAACTAATGCAAGTTCCTGATGCAGTATACCACCTCATGCGGCACACAGAGCTCAAGAGCTGTGATCTTAGCGGAAATGTGATCACAAAGATTCCACCAAAGTTCACTGTTAAGTTTAGTTTAATTACAGGTAAGACATTCTCAGATCTTTCAACTTTTAACTTAACATAATATGCTACCTTCAGTATGCCAGGATTGTATCTTTAGTCAAAAAATTTGAGCAATTAACCTGTGAAAAGGTATTAAAAGGACAAATATGTAACCTATTTTTCCTTAACTGATATAAAAGGTAAACAAGTATCTTCTTGCTCAAACCGTAAATGGCACACTAAGCAGCCCATAGAATGCTGCCACAAACTGACAATGAAATCATTGAAAAACCTAACTTGAACTAAAACACTGGGCAAATTGTGTCACATATGCAGTTCTCAATGGCCATACTCTCAAGTCTGCAGTCGCTGCTGAATTTTTTTTATTTCAAAAACATTTTCTTTTGTTCCAGACCTAAATCTGTCAAACAATCAAATGGCTAAGCTGCCAGATGAGATAAGTACACTAGCATGCCTTCAGCGGCTGGACATTTCGCACAACACATTTGTGGCCCTCCCGCACATTGCCTGCCAGTGCCCAAGTTTGCACACTCTGCTGGCACACCACAATCAAATCATTGGTACTTGAATTATTAATTATTTTAACTATAAAGGTAATATTTCAATAGCAAGCTCTCATATATTTCTATTCCTTAATAAAAACTTAGAGAAAATTCACAACAACCTAACATTTGAAGGACGAGTGATTCTGACACTGACAGTGCTTTAAATTGTTTTCTAGCTAGATAAAAAATGTTGACCCAAGTCAGTAACTAAGGAGTTGGGTGAAAGAAAAATTCTGAATTTGACCTTGGATTCCTCTGTACCTCAGAGAGGTATTTAAGACATCAGTCCTGGTTATTATTATTACTAAAATTTAGATATCTAATAATAGTCCTTAAACTTGAGACTTGCAATTGTACCTACTGTTAGTGTAATTCTATGCCAAAGTATCTGCAAACCTATCCACATCACTATCCTAAGACACAGTGATAAATGGAAACTTTTCTTAGACTACGAGAAAATAATAAGATGCAGAGTGAAAAACTAACATTTGTTCTTATTTTCATTGCAGAAGTTGATGTGGACAGATTAGCAAGATCTCGAGCGCTTGAATACGTAGATTTAAGTGACAACCCAATTCCTCCGCGGACACATGAAGAGTTAAAACAGATAACGCGGCCTGCAATATCTATTTCTGAAAGAGAAAAAGAAGATTGGGAAGAGGATCTCTTAATATAGAAGACATGACTACCTATGTACAAGACTTACATTCAAGATACTTTAGATATAACGTAGGAACTGGTGCAATATGACCTTTACAGGAAGGGTAAAAATGACTGGTCCTAACTCAACTGTGATTTAGCCTTGTGCAAAGAAGATTTATTAAGCTTATTAAAACAGGGATTAGGGTCTCGGGAGATATTCGTATATGAATGATTTTTTTACTTTTACAAAAGATTTTTATTCGGCTTCCTAACTAGCGATTAATTTATAATTATTTTTTTATGATGGTGTTTTACCCATGGAGCTATGAATCAGCTTATTCACTTAGAAAATTTCTAAGTAATCTTTGAAATGTTTTTAAAATTATTTTGCAATTAGTTAATTATGAACTTAAAAAAATTATTTAAATTAGCAAAAATCTGTTTCAATTATCAATATTTCTAATCTAATGATGATATGAATCATTTTCTAAAAAATTGACACTAGGTTTGATTTAGTTAGCCGAATTGACACAAAAGTACAGCAGGAGCTCAAGTGTGTGGATAGTACTTAATTATTATAATAAGAGAAATGCTATGAACATTATTCGTATTTTTATATAATTTTATACATTGTGATTGATTTTTTATGCAACATTGACATTAAAGGTGTATGCGCATTTACTACGCATTGAACAAGCAAGAGTTCGCCATACAAATCTATCGCGCCGAAAGCGTCGCTTTTAGTTTACATTGTGAATTAATATCTGCGGAAAGAAGTTAATATAGCGCTGTCTCTGTTACGCAATGCCATACAAATGATAGATGTAAAAAATATCAGTGGGCGTTAACTATTTTGAGTAATCAACCAATCACAAACATGTTTTCGAAAAAACATTCGAAATGCAATTCGAAAAGCTATCAAAAATCGAAATTCAATTCGAAAACATAGTTTTGTTTGTGATTGGTTGACTCAAAATGGTTAACGCCCACTGAGATTTTCGTCTCTGTCATCTGTATGGGATTACGTAACTGAAAGAGCCCTAATACTAACTTCTTTCCGCAAGTAGGAGTTAATGGTACATAATGGAAAGTGGTCTACGAGGCATGATATTTTGGTGGATTGCTAATAAGCGCGCCGAAGTCAAATTTGTTTGTCGCCAGACTTCGTTCGGGATTACATTGCCTTCCAGATTATTTCTGTGAATTACCGCGCTCGGCAAGGATTGGTTAGTGAGGTTACATTTGCGCAGGGTTGCCATTGATTTAATTAAACAATTTTTAAACAAGTGTTTTGAATATGTTTTTAATTTGAAAAAAGTTCTAAACATGTTTTTGATCTTTTTTAAACAAAAAAAAATTAACGCTGTTTTTTTCCAACCCTACATTTAAGGCACCTAGTTTATCTTGTTCGGCGTGTCGGTACTTGCAGGTTTACATTTGAAGTACTTTTGTCAAATTAATAAGATTAACTTTATGTTGATCATTTTTTAATGAATACTAGTCCATAATGATAATTAGGTTAAAAGAGCTTTTTCAAAAATATTCTAACCCAGTAAAGTTGTGAATAAAAACGAGGGCAATTATTTTTTAAGTATAAGTATTTTATTCTAAGTAACATTGCAAAGTTTTATACAATAAATATTATTTAGATTAAATTTTACTGTGGTGTAATTTTGGTGGTGCTCAGTTATTTCTTTATAACTTATTTCAAATTATGTACTTATGTAAAAATGATTTTATTTTAAAATTTTAATGTAATGTTTTTAATTTTCGTATAGGTTACACCACTAAACAATTGATACCTATAGATTTGAAGATCTGCAACATTTTAAATGCCAGGTATTGTAGAAATACTATTGTAAAAATGACTGTTACATTATTATGAAATAAAATAGCACTTTTATGTTGTAAAGGAAACGCCACTCATATTTTAATAAAGGCATTTATTGCTTATTTTTGAGTTTCATTAAGTATTGGGTTTACTTTGTGCCTGTAAAACTATTAGGATGAAAAGGATCGACGTGATTTTTATATGGAGAGTGAATAGTGATAAAGCCTACTTTTTAATCTGGAAAAATCAGAGTTTCACGGGATTTTACAAACCTAACCCAGGCGTTGTGTGGCATCATGCGTAATGCGTAAAAATGATTTCTCACGCGTCATTTTAACTTTGTGTCGTATGCCATGTCAAAAGCTTTCGTCTTGTGACAAAAGAACTGGCTCATTTTTTGCGCAACGGATCAGCCTGGCTGTGAAGCGCGGAAATGCAGCCAGTAATCTTGGCACCATTCCACGCGGGCATGATTTGTATAGAAGTTAGATAAGGATAAGATAGTTTTCAATAAACAAAGTACGATTTTAGTCATTATAAAGGTGAACCTAGGTGAACCCTGAACCGTAGGCACCCGTAGGGTACCTACTTATTGCATGACAGCTGACCTTGAGCATGAGTAGTTGAAATGGCGTAAGAAGTCATTTTGTACGGACTATACCAAAATACAAGTTTCAATGTGTTCAAAAATTTGCTAAGCTATGCGGACTTTTTTAGTAAGGACACCTTTTGGCAAATTATGAGGGTGATTAATGTCAATTCTAATAGAAAAAAAATTGTTCATGAATCATGGGAATCATGTTGCTGTATTTTCATCAAAGTTTAAGAATTTGAAGAGTTGGTAATTTTGGCTATTAAATCCACGATTGATTTTGTTCATAAACGATGGCAGGCGGAGTAGAAGATAACCCGAATTTAAAAGGCTTAAGCCGGTATTTCAACAGCGAAACAAATAGGGGACGAGCTAACGTAAGTATTCGTAATAAATATCTAAAAGAATTTAATATTGATGAAACTTTTAACCGATGATTAAAGTTTACCTATTATCTATATTTCCAAAATAGGTAACCAGCTGTCGTTATTAGATACAATCTCAATTGCTGTGATTGGTTGAAACAATGCATTGCATAAGGCGCCATCCCCATGGGCGAGAGTAGGTATCGCAGCGATAATCTCGCCGTGTCACCAAATTCAATACATCTCTTATGGGCCAATCTCCACAGGGCGATATTATCGCGGCGGTACGACGAATGACTCGACGAGTAGGTATAACGTCACGGATTCGTCGCATCTCGCGGCGATACCATTGAGTCTCAAGACGATACCGTCGAGTCTCACGGCGATACCGCCACGTTAGGCCACAATTGGAAGGCCCAACGAGGCGTTGCGATTCTCTTGTCCGTGTAGATGGCGCCTAATCCAAGAGCAAGAGAGTCGGCAAATCAGAGGTGATTGCAATGACGTCACACTAACTGTTAGTTTTACTGTAATCGAGCTGTAGATAAACTTTGTACTTTTTAAAAGTACCTTCATAGCGTTCCCTCTGTTGGCGCTGCAGTAGCCTGTAGATTTAGCGCAAAAGTACCTAACTAATTAGTAGAACATTGGGGACAAATCCTTCAAAAATGTTGCGAGGTAAGTTTTATAAAAATATATAAAGGAACTATAAAATGTTTAAAAAGATGTTTCTGCTTATTTCCAGGTTTCAAAAGTAACTCTAGGAAGTTTAGCTTTGTATTACATTTACCACAAACTTTTCAAGAGCGGAAAGAAGAAGCCGTCCACCGCTAACTGACAAATTTTTAATTCATTTACATCTAGTTACATTTCAATAAGTAACATTTTTAAATTTTAAACTTTGGATTTTTTTAACTGAAAAATATCAGTAATATATATTATAATATCATGCTTGTAACGGAACGGAACGCATTTATATCTGTCACGTGAAGTGTCAACTGTCAAATGAATACTTAGGTACCTAACGAGTAGCAATGTTGCCAGCTGTGTTTGGAGTGCATTTTTGACAATTTGTGATTTTTGACTAGAGAATTTATGCGCAATCTAGTGCATTTTTAAGCTGTATTTTAGCGTGGTATTAGCATTATTAGCTACTGCTTGTCTTTATTGCACATCAAAATGAAAACTGACGGTGAATAATTTCGTATATCCTTGGGTTATTTTTTGGACCAAAATATGTATTTGATGATTACATATAGGTAATAAGGTAACTATCTATTCTTAAAGAATAATAGGAAACTATAAAGCAAAAATTCAGTCAAATACGTTTATACACCTAACTAGTTAATCCAGGGATGCACAATTTAATTTTTTTAATTTTTCACGTCATTTTTCGTAATAAGTAACAAACTTTTAAACAGGTACAGCCGTAGGTAATTATTATCCGAAATTTTTAACATAAAAGAGATTTTTTTAAAGCAAAATAAGCGCAACTTAGGTACCTAGTTAGTGCGTATTTGGAAAGTAGTTGGCAACATTAGCGTGCTGAGCAGTGTTGCTACTTGCGTCTTGCTGTCATCAGTTGTCATTTTCCTGGTTTTCACTAATCACCTGTGCTAATCACTTTCAACATTTTTTGGAGGTTGTTATTACATAATTTCAATAGCAGGTACTTTTTACTTTTGTTGTTTATTAATTTGGAAGCTACCTGAAATAGTTCAAGGAAGAAATACAGTGACAAAAAATATTCTGTAAATTAATTATCTATTTTGCTAATTTTTTGTTAAAATTATTTTAGAATGGCCGGTGCAGAAAATGTTGATGAATCCCAATTAAAAGGACTTTCGAAATACTTTAACAGTACTACAAATAAAGGCAGAGCCAATGTAAGTATTAAATTACAGAACAACTCAATTAATCTCGAAATATTACGTTCTTTTTAATTCTTTAAAATACTCTCTTAGGGTGGGCAGTGTTAACTTGCATATCTTTGGGGTAATTCCAGTAACTATATCCCTATAAAACCTATCAGAGCAGTTTGGTACTGTTGGGCAGATAATCTGATAATATGCTTTATTCCTTTATCCTGTTTGCCAAATGAGATATAAAAGGGTTTTGGCAAGTACCTATAATAATACTGCCACCACATATCTACAATTCATTATATAGGGTATTAACTACATACTTATTAAATTTTAATATTTCAATGATGGTGTACTTATAAAACTTTGTAGCCAACCTTATAATTTATTCTTTTCAGTCAGCGAAGGCAACATATGCTGTCTTTGGCTTGATAGCGTTATACTTCGCAATGAAACCGAAATCAAAAAAATAGAACAAAAAATATTAGCTATGCCTCAATTTTTATTTAAGCTCATTCTTTAAGAGAAATGTTTAATAATTTAGTGTGAATAAATAAATCATGTGAAATTCCAAACACTTATCTTTTTCTATTGAATCTTTTATATTTCTTCTATATCCTATCCTAATTCCTATCTATACTAGGTATGATAAAATAAATGATAAAGTTTGAGTCCAGTTAGGAGACCATAAAATAAAAATAAAACACAGTTATTTAATAAATATCAATTTAATTAAAAATATAAGTGTAGATAATCATAATGTAGCATATTAGAAACTAAAAATATCATTCACAGATTCACAATATTGCAACAGTCTACAGAAAAATGTACATGGGTTCTCTTAACTAATTAGGCTGGCACTTGAAGCAGAGGGTGGAAAAAAGTGATTCAAAAATACTATCTTTATCAAAGTTGAATTTTCTACTGAATGGTAGATAAGTATTTATTCTATTTTATATTGATCAAGCAAAAGCTAGAATGCTCATTTGTGTTACTATTCTATGTAACAATGAATGGTGTTAGCCCAATCTGGGGTTCATTCGCTAACTCGGTGTTCAACATCAAATGATAGCCACAGAGCGAAACACAATGGACTACTAGTTTTTACATACACTATGTTTTTTCCATTCCACTCTGCATCAGCGAAGTAAAATTTCATAGTACTTAAATGGCTCAGAGCATACCTAAAACATCTGAGAGATACCAGAGTGCTGACCAACTATTTATCATATTATCTTATTTTCTTTGGTGAAAAAATATTTAGATATAATTAGAAAGCTTTAAAAATCGATTTCCAGTTTAGTTAAGATTTAAAGTTACAGTATATTTGATAGCCACATGGAATATTACAATGGATTTCATGAGCCATATAACTACCATAGTTAAAATATCTTACCATATATTGTTTTGTGCTTTCTAAAACCTTTTATAAAAACGTTAACACTAATAATGAAGCACTAGCACCAAAACTATGTAAATAGTAGGTGTGTGTGTGAGCTGCAATGTAAAAATATTCTTAGTTATTCTGTAACATCAAGATGTTGAATTGATAATGTTTTGTATACTGAATGTTGATTTAAAAAAATGTAGAGACAGTTAAACAAATTGTACCATCTGTGGTAGAGACAAATATACCTACTATTATATGAGTATAGTAAATATTTAAGACAGATCTCCGATTACAGAAATATAGAGAGAAACATAATTTTGGTGAGTCAATAATATGTAATACTGTAAGTTTAATAACATAAATAATTAATATAATATGAAGCCCTTTACATAACATTCTGACTAGCATTAATTGCTTGTTCTATATAAAATGCACCTTCTAAATTCCCTTCCTATCTAAAAGCCAACAATCACACGGCAGAAGTCGTTAGACTCATCTGCTGTACCATTTCAGTCATCTTATAATTTGACGTCACGTTTTACACGAATTTTAAAACCTACAGAAATTACTTGATCCATAACTATTAGGTGCTGCAAAGATTGCTAGACATATTAATTCCCCCAAAAATGATTCGGACTTTAGAAAGTTCTTCATACAAAACTGTGTTCATTAAAAGCCTCATAGATGAACCCTGCCAAGGATAAGAAAAAAAAGGATGATTATTATGTATTTGTATCCCAAAAAAATTAGAGTTCCTCCAGGATTTTAAAAATCTACATCCAAGCTGAATGTATCATAATAAATAAATCTAGTATCAAAACCAGGTGAGGTTAAAGAAACATTAAGTGACATTTTCCGCAGTGTTGCAGGTTTCTAAAAACGCTAAATAGGTAATCATTCTCAGCTTTCGTTAAACAGCAAAGTCCGATTTAAGAAAAAATCAACATCTTTTCTTGCAAGGGCACGATCAGAGTCATCTATAAGGCATTGTAGCAACATGCCCTGGAAAGTTTCTCATTGCATTCCTATGAAATTCTAGGAAATTCGAGCAGTGCAGACTTGTGGATGCGTTTAACTTCAGTTCTATCTTGCCTACTATTTACAACTAATTAAATTTAACAAGAGAAAAGTGCTTGAAGTGGTAGCAGAGTTTGTTGCTTGGTCTGCACTGACTCTCAAGTTAATACAATTAAATAATTATAAAAAGATCACACAAAATTGTCTGTCAAAAATATAGATTGTTCCAAAATACTTTTGTTATGTTGTATTAAAAATATGTTCATTCTATTAATTATAGAGATTAAAAGATTAAGCTTAGTGAGATTACGATTAATAACAACAGCATTGGAACTCGGGCATAATATCGTTGTAAAATTACGAAAAACATTAACGCGTATACAAACTACATAAGATCGTAAGATTGTTCATAGCGAATCAAGCTTTCATCGAGCTTCGGTAACCATATGGATGGAATGCTTTTATTTGGAAACAAGCAAAACTTAGGATCAATTTACATTGAACGGAAGTGTCAATTTCGCCTAGTCCCTCCTAGAGGGCCTCCCATGCCTCCCTCTCCCCTTTGCGCGACCTCTCGCGGATTCCACAGATGAGGCTGACAGCCGCTTCGGGAATTCTCGTCTCGTCATCGGAATGGGGATAGTGCCTTTGTCAAAAATAAATTATTTCTTAGGAATTATTAAATATTATAATATAACAAGTCTTCCAAAATTCGTAAAATCCACGTCCGCTGTTAGTTTTGAGTTTGCTAACCATTTTAAATTTATCGATTTAAATAAAAAAGTACGTCAAATTATGTCAAATATCTTTGACGTCACTGTGCCTAGTGGGAGATTTTTAATCTATTCCATCGCGTAAAAGTTAACTGCGTTTTGTATGGAATTGAAACAGCGCCATCTAGTGACAAGAAGATGGCGCTGTTTCAATTCCATACAAAACGCAGTTAACTTTTACGCGATCGAATAGGTTAAAAATCTCCCACTAATAGGCACACACATCTGTGAATTTCATACAAGTTTCCTCACTAAGCAAGCGTTTTGATGTTTGATAAAAAGTCACTAATTTGATCAGTAGCCATCATCCCTATTCTCGAGAACGTGCGAGCATTCCCCGGAAAAAGCGCGACTTTTATTTTGACTCGATCTAGTTTGTACGTAAACAGTTATATGCTACACAAAAAAAAAAGCAAAGGTATACAATGTACAATTTCGTTACAAAAATTCGCTTCCATTCCATTCCTTTCAATGTAAATTGAGCCCAAAGTTCCTAAATGAGCTCATTTTAGGCTCAAGCAGACGACACTTTTAGTATCGGCGATCAGCGATTTTACAATTGCATCGCGTTTTGACGAATTTTTGCATTCAATCGATGCATTGAAATCTTGCGTTCACAATCTCAAGCTAAATTCATAGGTCTAGGCGTAACAGACGTGGCCACTAGTGTACTATCGCCTTTGGAAACCTATTCCTTCGAAGAGCTAATAATTTTAATGTGAGACGTCTATCAAGTTGGGCGTGAGCTTAAGCACACAGAAATCTGTGCTGTTTTTTTTAACAACAATAAGCCGCAAAGCATTCTTCTAGTTCGAGTTTGTCTATCAAAACTTTGTTGATTTTTGTATGTTTGTGTCAGAGTAAAATGGACCTAAACTTTGATTAAGGTCATAATTACGGAAGATATGCAGTTTTTTTAATTAAGTTATAATGGCGTAGACCCATCTGTTCTGTACACCTAGCGATACAAAACAGCAGCGTCTACGCCATATCCAGCTAGGTTTTGTTCAGATTAGTATGAGATTTTACATGAGATACAATAACGTTAGAGTAAAATGGACCTAACTTTCTTTGAGTTAAAGTCAAAGATTCAGTACCAGCGATTTTGATTTCGCGTTTCTGCTTGGAGCACGAATTTGAGCTTTAAACCACGACAAGTAAGGTTCATTTTGCTTTAACGCTTTTAATGTTTCAACGCTCGAATATTATCAACGTTGGAGTGATGTTAAAGTGTGATGCACACCGCTCTTGAACTGCATCGCCCCCAAGTTTGACCTCATTATCTGGTCTTCTCGTTCTGTATGGTGAGTTTAGGTGAACAGGCTTCAAAGCCACGTGGGTGCCCTGGTGAGGGAATAAAGCACGGGCGGTGGGATGGACGTGGGTGCCGGAGTGCCATCGCCTTCGGAGTCCGATTCCTCTGAGGAGACCCGCTCGGCCGCGCTGAGGGCCACACGCGCGTACTCGTCCGTGTCTATACTTTTGCAGAAGTGGATAGCATATCTGGTGGAAGAGAGATAAGTTATTGTATTGTATAAGTTATTGTATAAGAGATGTGGTATTTATATACCACATCTTAAAAAGATATTTCATAAAATCGGGAGACGTCTAGACAATCTAGTACTAGTCTAGTAAATCCTATGGGGTATAGGGATTAGGGAAGAGACTAGGGATTATACCGACTGACAGTTTTTGGCAGATCTTTAAGTATTTTAAACCAACTTCCTAAACTTATTTGTTTAATAAAGAAGCGTTGGAAAATTGTAAGCTGGATACTTATTTCCTCCTTGGAAAAAGACAAGATCCTGTCGTCTTTTACTACTATTTTAAACCATCGAGGCATTGTTGATCACTAATGCCTCGATGGATTAAAGTAGTCCTCCGCGGACAATGGCCCGTCATCTGCGTGGGTCCTAAGGCAATTTTATTCCTACCTTAATTTTTCTCGCAGAACACTCTTGCACGAATATCTCGGCATCTTCAGGAGGAAGAAGCACGTGTAGCTCTCCGGCAAAAAGTGATCAGGTGGTTGGTATTTGTCGAGAACCTAGAAATCAAAAGTCGTATTCAATAACATAAATTTAGGTACAAATAAAAGAAGAAACTGGTACTAATTCTGATCGCAACTAAATACAGTATTCGCATCTTTTTCTTACCTATGTAATAAGAAAAAGACAGGCAAAAATATCATTTTGAACTGTCAAATAGAGTAGCACCAGTTTAAAAGAGACTAATTTAAAATTGATTTTCCGTCCTTTTTCAGCAATATTAAAAAAAAAAGTGCAGATCCCCTAATTTTTGTTTGGAGAAAAACATCAGAATCGACGCCACTGACTGACTGACATATGAGCAGCGAGTGATTTGTTTGTTTGTCTCTCTCACCTGCAGTACAAAGTCCCTTTGGCGCGGATCCTGGGGCGCGCGGGGCAACCGCGTACGTCCCCATACAAAACGCAGGAATAAAGCACGTTCGCTGCCCGACAGTTCCTCCATTACTTCCCAGAACCATTGCACCAGAGGAGCGTTTGGTTCAATGCCTGAAAAACATTCTGTTAGCTCAAAGATACTTGATGCCTGTGTCAGAGTTTAAAGACATTTGACTTGATGATACTCTTGACATGTTCAAAGGTTTAAAAAACTCTAAAACTTGCATTAAAAGAACATAGGGTTCAAAACTTTATAAACACCACTTTTCTTATTCTAAAGTACTTGGACGGGTGTGTCGAAACCATCAGAGATACTTAACTCAAAGATTATCTCTTGAACTAGCACACAATATGCTAAGAAACGGGTTGGTTTTAAAAGGCGGGTGTACCTACATGTAAAAACTCAAAACAAGAAAAAAAAGAAAGTCAAAACAAAATGACATCAAAAACGAAAATTCAAAAAAAAATACATAGCGGATTTTTTCACGATGTATACCTTTGTAAGTGGCTGAAGCACGTAAAGCGTGGACCGGTATGTCTGGTGAGCCGCAGACGAGCGTTTCCAACTCGGAAGCGTTGAACAGCGCCAACAGTGGCGCGGGGATGACACGTGACATTCCGTCCCTTACCGCTCGCACTTGTTCGTCAAACTCGTGAAGCCTAAAGAAAGAAATCATAGGTATTGGAAGCTGAATAGCACATTCTGTCCTTTTCGTATCTAAGGTGGAAAGAGATGCACTGATTTTAAGTTTGATTTAGTTGTAACTAGCTGAGGTCCGCGATATCATCTGCATGGATTTAGGTTTTAAAAATCCTGAGGGAACTCTTTGATTTCCCAAAAGAAAAGGTAACCTATGTCACTTTCCAGGTCTTTAACTATATCTATGCGAAAAATCCTCCTTTGTGATTGGAGAACACACCAACAATCAAATAAAATTTTGCATTTGTAATATGAATAGAAATTCGCTCGAATCGCTATCCACTATTAGGTATGGGTTAAATAATTGTTTCTGATTTAATTTTCACCGAGCTTACGTTACTCTAACTCGCAACTTGACTACCTTCAGTTATTTGGATACTAGAACTCTTGAAGATCAGCTTGTAATACCTGTAATGCAGCGCCAGTTGCACATACTCGTCCTTATTATCGGGCGTCACCCGCTTGTGTCGTGTTGAGAGTTGCACTTCATGCCCAGCCGCCGACGGTATTGAGAACGGTAGCTCGAGGTTTTGTAATTCCTACAAGGAAAATATAACAATAACTCATTATTTACAATAATATGCTGGAGTTAGAAAAAAAATTTTTAGATCTAGGTTTCCTAGACAATATGTACAAACTGCATTACACAAGTTACTTTACAAACATTATTTGCCCGCTTTGATTTTAGTGTCTTTCAAATCCTAATGGATCAAGAATCTTAAGACTTAGGACATAATTTTCTAGGTTTTTGACTATTTCAATGCAAAAAACATTTGAGCCCATTGCGGCGTGATTAGGAGAAACAAACAAACACACTTTTGCATTTATACTATTAGTGGGACAACTCGCCTTATTACTCGGCGTCATGTCGCGTATGCATAAGAGGGCGGGCAGGAAGTCTTTGTCCACTTCGGCCAAGACTTGGCCGACTTGGCGTATGGCCATAATTGATCATACGCCTTCCGCTGAAGATTGTAGTTTTGATTGCGAAGCTCATTAATACAGCTGTTTCAATACTCGCCTTATTACTCGGCGTCATGTCCCGTATGCACAATAGGGCGGGCAGGAAGTCTTTGTCCACTTCGGCCAAGTCTTGCGGGCGCAGCGGCTGGCCGGCCAATTGTCGCCATACACCTTCCGCTAAAGATAGCGATAGCGGCGAGCCGGTCCTGATTGCTATGCCCATTAGTACACCTGGGGAAAGGAAGTTTGATCGTAACAAATTTTTTTGCAACCAAATAAACTACTAAAATATTTACGTCTACTCTTAAAAAATAAATAAAGTGTCAGTACGAATAATTACAGAATGAGCTTACAGGAATCAAAAAAGAGTCCCTAAAAATATCAGTTCGCCCATGATTGGGCGTATATTTGTAATTTAAATTTAGTTTTTCAACAATATCTGCATTAGGCATGTTTGACGTATCTTTTCAAAAAGGTAGCAAAGCCAATCAAGCTAAAATCTCAGTAAGGCCCTACTGACTGAGGCCACCTCTGTCTTGTAAGAAACCCTTTAAACCTAGAAAGCGGCACTCGTCTTGATACCGAAACCCATTTAAATATCGGTTAAACAACTCTTCACATATCACCATTAGCAAAAATACTGAAACTTAACTTTCAGGCCATCACTTACCCAGAAATCTAAAACAGTTAAGGTGCAAGGGAGTATTGGCAGTGGGGTTCAGTAGGAAAGCATCTCTCGAGGCGCCCGCGTCGCCGCGTCCATTGGGCGTAGCCATCAGCAGCGGAAGAGACCCGTTCTGTAGCTCCTCACACATCTCCGCTATACTTTCACTGTAACCACCGCCGCAGTCGTCGACGCTTTCGCCTAAGATGAAAAAAATGGCAATTTTTATTGTATACTTCGATCAGTTTCCTATATCAAATGTTTAGAAACAGATACAGAAGCATAATATACAAGTAACCATACGCTTAATTTACTATAATTCGCTGAAACAGACAAATCTGTATGGTGCAACGTGCAGCATGCGATATGCACCGTACGCCCTCCCATTGCGCCAATCAAAATCAAAATTTTTGACTATAGTCTAATAACGTCATTCTTTAGACTATAATTTAATTTAATTTAATTTAATTTGATTTGGTTTGATTTAGTTTAATTTGATTTCATTTGACTTAATTTAATTTAATTTAATCATTAACATAGTTCATAAGGCCCTGTTACTAACACTATATGGATGAAATGTTCCGAAATAAATGTTTATTATTATTATATATAATGCACATAAGAATGTCTTATGATATACCTAACACGCTCAAAAAATTTACCCTCCATATCGGATGTGGCAGTGTCAAAGTTTCTTGTGCAAGCTCGAGTAGGCGAGTTACCATTTGTCCGAACGAGCTACCATTTATCCCGGCGAGCTACCATTTGTCCCAGCGAGCTACCATTTGTCCCAGCGAGCTACCATTTGTCCAAACAAGCTACCATTTGTTCGAACACTGAGCGCATGCCGACCGGACCGGCGCGGCCAACCCACTGTCGAGTTTGATTAATAGCTACAACTCACCCACAAACTTAACCTTCCACACCCGATGTGGCAGCGCCAAAGCGTCCTGAGTGAGAGCGGGTAGGCGAGCTACCATTTGCCCGAACACTGAGCGCATGCCGGCCGGACCGGCCAGCCCGCTGCCGCCTCTACGAGCCCTGCGCGCCGCTACCCGCGACAGCTCCACCACCGGACCGTGTTGACGTTCGCGCACCATTGTTGCCATTATTGCCTATAATAAAAATAATAATAGTTAAACTATTGAGTTACAACTTTACCACTCAAACGGCATGGAAATACCAGTATACGAGTATATCAACATCAAATGGTGGCTATTAAAAATTTGGCGTAATAGGCGCTTAAAAACCCTATATTGGATAAAAATTAAAAGTATGTACAAAATTGAAGACAAAAATCGTTTTCTAACTTAATATGACAACTGGCCATTTAATATGCAAAAGCGATTTGCAGCCCGCAAAAATTATATTATTATTGTTTGTATCGGTCATGTTTAAAGATCTTACGTTTCGAGATTTTAATAAATGTATATTGTTTGGCAAAAATTTTCAACAGTCTTGCATTTTCAATCAGAAAAACAGCGAAATGTTGAATTGACCAAAAACAGTTTGCATAAAAACTTTATTGCCTTAGACAATATCTGGATATTCAAAACTTTGTTTAAAAAAATGGCTTACCTTTCTGAAGGCAGCCTCTTTCACACTGTAGAACAGTAAACTCCTGAGCTGATCCAGTGGTTCATCTAAGACGAGCAGTGGTAGGTTCGGACACACCAGTTCAGAGAATTGATGCAACAGTACCTGAAATAAAATTTATATTGTTGTTATTGCACAACAAAAAATCACTAAATAAATTAGTGATTTTTTGTTGTGCGAGTTTGTGTTTAATTGTATGTATGTTAATGTTTTCCTCGTAACCTTAACAATTTACTAGTTAATAATAAATGAGGACTTCGTTTTTGCATTCCAAAGCTGCAGATCAGAGGGATCCAAGGTTCTTAATTAGCGTATTTTCTCTATATAATATGTACACTGATGTCTCGGAGATTCCCTCGATAGAGGAAGTTCACATAGGTATTTTTAAACTTTATCTTCTTCTTCTTTAGGGCTGTCCTTGGAGTTCTTGTATTACTTCGACCGTCTTCTATCCATTGTGATCCAGTGTTACAGTTCCATGCCAATACTTGTGGCTGCCAGGTTCAGCAGCACTTTAACGACTGGAACTAAAGCAGCAGATGACCCATCGTACACCCTGAGATCGAGATGAATCGTACACCCTGAGAAAGTTTCCATAGGTGGATGCTATGTTTAAATACATTAGAGTGTGCTAGTAGCAGATTACGTGCATCAGAGTCTCGACAGACTCCTGGCATATTTGTAATCTTAATCCATTCGTAGTGATCGTCTATCCTCTCACCACCACTCCACTTACACTCAAACCCACTTACCAGTCTATTGCAAATAAGTTGCGGCGCCATATCCCGCAGAAGATGACATTCGAGCGGCGGCGGTGGCGGGGGGCGCGGGGCGCGCGGCGCTTCAACGCACAGCGCCACGGTATGGGCGCTACCGCACGCCACGCGGGTTACGCGTTTTCCCTGAGAATAATATAAAATCATATGTCTGACATTATGTGTACAAGTCTATACAAAAATAGAGTAAATCTAAATAATTGAATATAAAAGTTTATTACACAATATAAATATAGTTACTGATATAATAAATAATAAACTAAACTAAACTAAAACACTAAATAATAATTAAAAGAAATTATTAATTATAATAACTAAATAATAATAAATAATCTAAATAATTAGTTCTAAATTTGGTTGTACACAAAAGCCCGATCTAAACATAACTCACATATCAAAAGTTAATGGTATCCTATACCCAAAAAAATGCGACGCGAATTCGCCTCGCAAGCCTTCATACTGCCACGGTTTGGATATCCAACCAAACCATTCATTTAAAAATTGTGAATACTAAGTTTTGGTGATATTTTTTGTTGTAGAAATCAAATCAAATCATCATTTTCAAATCAAATCAGCCTCGCTTCAATTTGTCATTAAATGTCTCCAATCGACGTAATAAATGTCACTTATATTACCACACCATTATTTTGCAACCCTTAGAACAATCATGCAACAAACTAATAATGATCTTTACTTTCAGAATCACCTGTAATGCCATAAGCAGTCTCGGCCTCTGCGCGGCCAACGTTGTCCCATCCCCTAATTGACCTTCATCGTTGTCTCCCCACGTGTATACTTCGCCTGTGTCGGTACAAGCCACGCAATGTAGACTGCCTAAAAATTATTCACATCTGTAGTTCCACAATTCCAGAAACCTTAACAACAAAGACGGGTAGCGGTGATAGCCTAGTGGTTAAGAATTCAGAATTCAGTGGTTAAGGTTCGATTTCAGGCACCTCTAATTTATGTAAATAAATAAATAAAAGTTTATTTAGCTCACAGAACAATACAAGAAAAAAAATATACAAAAAATGTAAGATACTACAAAATTACAACTAAATCTAAAACTATGAGCTAGAAAATCCTTAACACCAAAATTGATGTCATGATGCAATATTAATTATATAAATTATTTATTATTATATAACTGTTGTATATGACGCCAAACCTGTTTAATTACGCTGATACGCGGGTGTAACCGCAAAATTTTAATGTCACAGCTGACAACAGTTCATACTATATGGGGCATACTTCATTTTTAATGCCCGTTACTTTTTAACAGAAACATACTTAACGAGCTTTAAAACATTATATTGGTACTCACCTGTAGCAATGGAAACTATCATCTTCCCCTGCATACCCGTAACACGCATCGGCCGCCGTACGTGCTCGTAACTTCCATGACCCAATCTATGGTAATCCCCCTTACCCCTACAACAATTAGCCGAAAAATCTGTCTCAATAAAATGGCATTAAAATGTAGTTATGGAAGTAAAGTCCAAAGAACCTTTAAATTTTGGGATATCGTATTATTGAATAAGGACTTACCAAGTGTAGACACTACCACACTGACATAAGGCAACAGAGAACTGAGATCCACACTCCACTTTGATCACCCGTAAACCTTTCAAGCAATCTATTCTCATCGGTAATTTACAGCCTTCTGAACCACCACGTCCTAATAACGAAAAAAAGAAATATAAGCCAAACGAAAAGTGAATATAAAAAGTAAGTTTATTATTTAATCGGTTGAAACTTTTACTCTATGGTTGAAACAGACAATATAGATGAATTTATTAACGTGTCATAAAATCTCATTTTTAACCGACTTTGAAAAAAGGAGGAGGTTCTCAATTCGTCGGAATCTTTTTTTTTCTTAATCCGTTATCATTATCACAGTTCTTGGTGGATTTGGTCGACTGAGAAGAAGCCAACAACAAACTCAGCCTCCTTTGTTTTTACTATGACCGTTTTATAATATAAATTAAAACTTATTAGAACTATCAAAGCTTCAACTTTGTTTTCCGTTTATTTTAATAGATCACTGAAACTAAATGTATTGCCAAAATCATTTACCAAGTTTTCCATAATCTCCATCGCCCCACGACCAAACATTGTCATCGTCAGTTATGCACAGAGTTTGCGCGTCTCCGGAACCACAAGCCACGTCGATTACTCGGTATGACGACAGCGCTTCCACCTAAATGGACAAAGATGGATGGAAATCAGAAAACGCTAATGCGTTACACCAAGAAATGAAAAATTACACATTCAAAAATAACTCAAAGAAAGTCGAAACTGATCTGAAAAAATTATTAAAGTATATTTTTTTAAGACTATATGTAAACTTGTACTTGACTGCAATTACATAAAAAAATAGGTGATGATTGTAGCCTAAAGTGGGCGTGTATTCAGGATGGGATATTTATTTTCCAATGCGACAAGTCATTTTGTCGACAGCTCCCAGCTGTAATCAGTTTTATCGTAAAAGGTATCTCATTTAGGTATGATTCGATTGTGGATTGGAATGTTTTTCAAAAGATTCGTTCAATGATTCTCTAAACTAAAAATTGAGCTATGATCCAAATGGATTTTGTTAAGTAAGTGAAATTCAAATTACCAGTTTAGGCACAAGTTGGTCCTCGGAATCCCCGTGCCCCAGCCGGCCATACCTCCCCTTGCCCCACGTGTATATCCGCCCCCTCGCAGTGAGACACGCAGAGTGGGCGCCGCCGCACGCTATCGCTACCACTTCCAGACCAGATAGCGCTGTTATTAACTTTGGGCGATCGTAGCTTCTGTTACAGAACATAAATGAATAATTATTTATTTTTATATTAAACTAGCCGATGCCCGCGACTTCACCCGCGTGGATTTAGGTTTTTTCGAAATCCCGTGGGAACTCTTTGATTTTCCGTGATAAAAGTAGCCTATGTGCTAATCCAAGATATTATCTATCTCCATTCCAAATTTCAGCCAAATCCATCCAATAGTTTTTGCATACATACACACACACACACATACCCACAAACTTTGGCCTTTATAATATTAGTGTGATAGTGTGAAGTGTGCTATACCAAATACAAAAGTACTAAATTAATAGATGTACACTACTACACTACACTGTACAATAGTTTGTTCAGATCAAATAAATGTTCTATGGTAAAATGGGGTGATGGAGTCGTGAAGTTCCTGAGCACACTGTTCAAAGTATTTCCAATACTCACTCATAAGCAAACGACATTGGTCTGTGCTGTAAGCTAAGCACTTTCATCTCCAAAGGTAACTGATTGTGAATCAAAGTAAAATAAAATGAAAATTTGAAACCAAAACCCAAACTCAATTTGACCGGTCACAACAAAATAGACCAACCTACAAATTATGAGTTACGTAATGATAATAATTTTCATTTATTAGAAAATCTTAAATTAATCTTAAGCAACTTAAGGATATGTCAAAGCTCTGAAGGAAATAACACAAACTGGCCTTTAAACAATTAAATTTAGTTGAACCATGAGCAATCACAAGTCAATCCTTATTTTATTGAAATCAATGCGAATTGGTTTGGCACGTTTTGGCATAACAGGGTCCAATTTTTCTATCTACAAAAGTAGCACACATTTATTTCCTTACACTCGATTCCCATGGCCAAGTTTTCCGTCTTCACCTTCACCCCAGCTGTAAACTTCTCCATCGACAGACAAAGCTAAGCAATGTTTGCCACCCGAGTTGCAGGCCACCTACAAAATGAAAACAAATTGGCAAAAATACTACATACTTAACAATAGTAAATTAGATAATGCCCGCGTGGATTTAAGTTTTTTTTAAATCGGTGGGAACTTTTTGACTTTCCAGGATAAAAAGTTTCCTATGTCAATTTCCGAGACGTATACCTCTGTACTAAATGTCATATAAAAGGATGAGCCTCTAAGAGTCCCATGGAAACTAATTTTTCGGGACAAAAATGTACATCGACGGGATGTAAGATAACTCTGCACCACATCAAAATCGGTTAAACTGTAGGGCCGTGAAAAGTTAGCAAACAGACAAACACACTTTTGCTTTTACATTATTAGTATGGAAGTATGGATTAATAAAAAAATGATGTGAGGACATCTAACCTTGGTGATGAAGACGTGTTGAATAGACGCTAACAACGTAGGCTGAGAAACCGAATCGATACCGCCTATGCCTAAACGGCCACCTGCACCATAACCTAAAACGAAATACACACATAACATTAAATTCAAAGTCTTTAAAGGTCCAAATTCCCCATCTGAAACTTTTTTCTTTTTATGTTACAAAAATGAGAGCTGATTTTCAATGAAGTTCCGAATTGTGGTTTTACACTGCATTGCAAAAAATATTTAAAGCATCAAAAATACCTTACACCTAAAAGTAAAAATGTTCACTTGATTTAAAAAAAAAATCTTCCTTTCTCTCTATCTAAAAATAACATCATAAATTGCTTTGTTTAATATATTTCCACTCACCAGTGGCATAAACCTTTCCATCAGGCGTGACAGCGAATAAAGTTTGTTCCCCACCGACAAGTTGCACGGGATTGAGTGCTGCCAGCGCGTGGCAAGGTGTAGGCGTCCGTACTTTGGCCCCTTCAACGCCTCCGAGTTGGCCGCGGTGGTTGTGTCCCCAGCCGTACACCGCGCAACCGCGGGAACTGCCGTTCCACCAACCCGACCAGTCTTCTGGACGTCTATGAGTTAAAAAAAATCCGATATGAAACTGAGTATTTATGTATTTATTTATTTTTATTTTTCATGTACCAAAATTGTATTTACAAAGTTACATTCACAAAAACGTGTGCACATAAACGTGCAAAAAGCATCTTATTTTACAGTCGCTCGGTTCAGAAATCTGAGATTTTTCGCAAAAAAAAATGATTCCTCAGATATTGAAAGCAGATAAAGGAGGTAATATAAATTCTGATTACTCCGAATATTTTTGCGTTTGAATTTTTTCTAACGATTTGGACAAATAAAAATAAAATGAAAGTAACCACTCTTCATCAAGTAGCCAAATAAAATGAAAGCCAAATTTTAGAATGTAAACAAACCTCTGGTTTTTTTAGTTTATAAAAGCCGGCGACGCACTGGTCACATCAAGTGACCCGCTTTCTCGTTTGCTAGCTTTTCATATTACAAAAAAAAAACTAAAATTAAAAGCGATTCTACAATACACCTTTAAAAAACGGTACTCACTTGTTCACCCAGTGCAACAGTTGTTCATCATGCTGTCTAGTTATCGCCTTGTTATCTTCCCAAGGGTTCTGCGCGTCTGGACTGCTCTCCTCCACATTGTACACTCCCAGATCCGCGAGTCTCTTACGAACGTCTGCTAGGAAGGGCATCGGTAAAGGTACCCGTCGGATGAGCGCATCCGCAGTGCGCATACATAAGCAGTACCGTTTGAACCACGCCCACCGAGCGGCGTCGGCTCCGGAACATACGCGAGAATCAATGCGAAGACCGCAAGCGAGCCATGCTAGTTCCTGGGTAGAAAATATAGCGTTAATAAATGTGGCTCATAAGCCTTTAGCATACCAACGCATTCGCACGCGGCATACAGTATATGGTGTTCGCGGTGTACTTATAGGCCACACAGACGTTTATCGCTCAGAAACCACTTGCTGATGCGTTGGTGTATGAAAGACATAAACATGCTACCATGCAACATTTATTATTCGTGCCGTCTATAATCCTTTTAATATAAGTTATTCTCTATTTTTTACAACTACACCAGGCGTATAAAACAAGATTATAAAAACGTTACAAATATAAATGCGATTTACGTTTAGAACAAGCTATATTTTGATCTCCAAAGACACAACTTGCTTAACTTTAACTTTGAACCTTCATTCGCGTTTATGTAATCAAAATGTATCAAAAGATTAACACCAGAATCCAAGAAAGGGGCTTCCTTAAAGGACGATTCTGATGACACGTTTGAAATACACAACTTTAATGCATTGCATAAAGGCGACACATCAAAATTGTCACTGAAACGTACAGTTTTCAGAATCACCCGGTTTCGGTAACGAGATATACTCACCTTAAGATAATGCGTGTGTAAGAGATGCGTGCCGGTACGTAATGCAGGCTCCTCGTGTTCATACTGCGCGTGCAGTAATTGCGGTAGCGCCTGCAAAGCGGTCGGCGGGGCGACCCCCTCCCCCGCGCTTCCTCCCATACCCGCCGCACATACGACGCCGCGTAAACGACGCACGCACCACACACGCCCACGCCACGCTACAAGTAATGTATCCCATTTTATACTTGGACAAAAAATCTGCATGTTTATTCATACTCGTAACTGAGTAATATTACCCTTCTCTCTTACTATACAAACAATTTCACACCTTGTTGACGCGTGTCGGATGCAACTAATACGGGCTGTGAGTTCGATACAACCTAGATTGTTGTGAAGTCGAAAACGTAAAATCGTCGTTGAAAATGCCGTCGTGTGCAAGGGAACTAAGACTTTAATAAATTAAAAAACTTAACTACTAATATACCTCTTTCGGCTCCAGCTTAGCTAGAACTTGTGGTAGGACTTAGTAGTTGCAATAGTAGACCAATTGTTAGTGTTTGAAAGTGCAACCTCTCAGAGTTCATTCCGGTGTCAGACCGTTGAGAAAAATCATTTGCCTGTATACTTTTTTCAGGTGGAAACAATTTTTTTTAAACCGCCAACTTTGACTAAATTTTTGAAGCTTTAAGGTTTTCGAATACAATTTTCATTTACTTTTGTTTAAATATAAGCTGAATTTTTTCTTTCTGAGATCTTTTCATGTACCTACTGTCTTGTCAATGATAGAGAAACTACTTAAATTTATTCTTTAACTGCTTAAATAACACGTACCTAATATCGTATATACCTGTATACTTACATAATGTAGGCATTTGGGCACAAATAGCCAAAGCCTGCGCCAGTCGCGGCGCTAGCTGATGATCGTTCGATATAGCCGATAGTAAGGGACCGTCTAGTAACCGCCACGCCAACTCCACAGAGGGACAAGATAGAACGTAGCGGTCTGTGCCACTTTCCTACAAAACAAGATAAGATTCGGTTGGAAAAACATAATAAGAACTAGTGCAACTGGGAACAAAAATAGTGCTGCCATCCTTTGCAAGACTATGCTGATGATAAAGATAGGTAGGACTTTGAGCCTCTCAATTAAAGGGCACTGCATACAAACGTGTTTTTTTTCGTGCCAGCTCGGTTCCCGGGCATAACAAGCCCAGAGGAATATTTTTTTATTGTAGTGCTTGAGTGCACATTACCTGTTTCTTACACGTTGAAATATAGTATGTACAGTAACATTTTAGTGCAATACAAAAAATATGGATTGTTCTCACCACATTTGAGTGTGACGGCAAAATAGGATGTGCTGTGAAACGCCAGCCCCATCCATTCACTGACCCATCACTTGTGAACCTCCAACGTAACTCATCACCTTTAAATAACAACACATGTTTATATGAAAAGGACCTTTTAAAGCTGAAAAAAAAAAACAGATAAAAATATTCTGTCTCACTCACCATTTACCACAATTTCTTGGGCCCAATCCATTGGTTCCCTACCAGATCTAGTAGCAAGAACTCTTCCCGCACTGTCTGATATGGTTAAAGGGTCGTTCCTTCTCTCGGTAGAGCAGCCTTGTTCAAACGATACTCGGAGGGATGAAGCACCGGGTATTTTTACAACACCTGTAAGTTTAATAATTTTTTTTTAGAAATGGCTTTTCAATCGTCACCGAATCCACCATTGGTTCGAAATGCCTTTTCCTACCGAGAAAACCCAGCAAGAAAGAAACTATGAAATAGAAAAAGTTTTTTTGCAAAACATACCAAAAAATGTGAAGCCTCTGGTTATATGAATAAGGAAGAAAACAATTCCATTTAACCAACTTCCAAAAAAGGAGGTGGTTTCCTATTCGCTGCGTTTGACTAATAGGTACTTTTTTTGGTAAAAGATTTTGTGCCGCAAATTCTCTGCAACCAGAGCTTTCAATAAGAACCACACGTCGAATAGTTTACACTTTAGAAAGGTTGTCTTTTACCCGTAAAATTTTCACAACATACCGGAAATGTCCGTGTCATCTGCATAGGGATGCGGGCTGTCGACGGTGACGGGGTGCGGTGGCGCGCGCGTGCCTCCCGCCGCCGCTTCTTCGAGCTCACACACGCACACTTCCACTACCATGTCCGCTACTGCGGGCTTGCTTGCGCACAGTGCTGCGTTCAAGGATAATAATAGTTTGAAGACTGACACGTTTGAATTTAAGGCATCTATAGAGCGCACTTGGACTTTGCTCTGACTTAAGAAACTGTTAAAACGAGACAGCGTTTTACGCTTGCATAAATCTGTCTGGTTTTAACTGAAGCTTAAGTCTAAGAAAAGTCAAAGTGCTTCTAGTTGCCTCCAAGCAATTTAGTGTTCCGGTATGATGCCATCTTGAAACCAAAGGGATATGGGTTTAATAAAAGCTGCGATACCCCTTCCAGGCTAGCCCGCTTCCATCTTAGACTGCATCATCATTTAACATCAGGAGAGATTGCAGTTAAGGACTAACTTGTATCTGAATTTTATAATAAAATTCCACAATCAATTTTAGACTTGCCTTTACACAAGTTTAAAAAATCTATTAAAAGTATGCTCCTGAAAAAAGCTTATTATACAATCGAAGATTATGTAAATGACAAAAAAGCTTGGATTTGATGCGCTCCAGCAATACACGGCGCTGCAATTGCTTGTATACAGTATGGCATATTATTGTAAATTGTACATTTGAAAAGAGCAACCGCCGAGTTTCTTGCTGGTTCTTCTCGGTAGGAACAGCATTCCGAACCAGTGGTAGATTATTTTGACGATTCAAAAGCACTTGTAAAAGTTTAATTGAATAAAAATAATTTGAGTTTGAGTTTGAGTTTGAGTCTGAATAAAATAAAAAACATACACAACAATCAGGCTTTCTCTTTTACTCTCGGGAAAAAAATCACTGCGCTGCGCCTCACCACATTTCGTTCGGACCTTAAATCGTCAAAAGAACAAAAATATTGCAAAGTCCAAATTTTTTTCTTATTTGGATATTTCTGTAGTGAATAAACTCACCCATTAGCACATCAGTAATGACTTTGACCGCATTGGTCGCGTCCGGCACGCGTCCCGCGGCGGCTAACTTTAGCAGATCCACTAACGCTCGTGCGTCCGATTCGCCCAGTTGAGATGTAAAGTCATCTAGAACTAGCTGAAATTAAAATACTTTCATTCAAGTGCTATACCCCGAAAGTGCGTAGTGCGTACATGTGAAAGGCGTATACATTTCGGTTTTTTTTTTTTTCAAACTATGCGTGCAGATTCGCTTGCTTCTTCTGCTTGAGGTCTTTTGACTTTAATGCTCAAGTATTAACGGCATCCGAAATTCGTATGTATAGCTGGTAATGTATGGCACAGCTTTCAAAAATAAGCATTTTTTCTATCTTTCTTCTTTTTTTTAAAGATAGACTAATAATATCGATGAATAAAAACCTATTGTGATGATTTAACCTTCTATTTCCACATGTACTAGTTTTAAGAATCTTCGAGGTGATAATGAATCGGTATCTTTTAGGCAAGAGCACTCTTCTAATAGCCTCTCTCGTCAAAAAAAGGAAAGGACTAAAATGAAAAAATGAAGTGCAAAGTAACATTTTATAAACCTGAGATTTTTAATGTCGGTTTTCTTATTAGTGTAGCGCCCATTTATTTTGATTCCAACGCGATCTCTATAAACTCTAAATACACCAGAAAAAGTCGCGGGTAAAAACAGGGACATTTTATAAACCTAAAAATGTAGGTTTTCCTATTACCGTAGTACCCATTTATAAATTTTGATTCCAACAGGATCTTTACAAACCCTAAATACACGTGGAAGTTGCAGGCAGAAACATGGTTAAGGCATAAGAAAAGCAGTGGTTATAGTGCAAATGCTAACCATACAACGTGCTCATAAATAGTTCACACAATTTGCAAGCCACCTTCACCTTGGGAGCCTCGGCCTGCTGCACCGTCATGGTGGCGGCCGCTACCGACACGGCACTCGACGACATCACTGCAGAGTGCCGAGATGATATCGAACCACTTAGAGGACTGCTTGCGCCGCTCTGTGAGAAAATAAAGTAGTTCGTACAGATATCAATAACAAATAGATCGATTTAATCAAAATGATTATAGAAACAATAGACCCACATGAATCTTTACACTTCATGTGCCTTTTCCGATAGTCTGCGTCAGATTTTTTCCGACGCCGGAATAATGTCTGGCCAGCATAAGAGTTTAGTTCAGTTATGTCAAGAGATTGTGGTTTATTATCAAAACGACGAAATTTTATAAGGACGAATCGGCCAGACAAAAGCAAGCGAAGGCTGAGCAAACAGATTCCCCCTTCCCCCTTCCCCCTTTTCCGGTCCTTCACACCGGAAAGAGCAGCCAGAGAAGGCAGGAAGGAGTTTTTAGTCCATAAGTCATCGAGAGCATCTCAGTGAAGTTGGGCACGTCAATAGACCGTTGACATCAATGAGACCTATCACCTAGAAAAAAAAGTTCATGGTAGAGCAAGTTGTTGTTTACCGGTAAAGTAGCCCTATCAGCGGGTGCCTCGCCACCGCCCGTGCGCGCATCAGCTTCCGCGTCGTCGTCCTCCGAGTCCATCCCCACCACCACAGGAGCGGCCGTCGAACACGCCTCATGGGCTCGTAACGCTTCTACCAGAAGACTGCGAGCCTACAAACAATTTACGACCGGAGAAATTTTAAATTACTAGCCCCCTGATTGTGAAAGGAAAACATATTTATCGTAATCAATAGCAAATACTGCCCCATGACTGGTTCAATTTGCTGTCCAAATTTTTTCACAACCTATCAAGGTTGGAAAAGCCATAAATCAAGAGAGGCAAAAGTTTACACCTGAGGCTATGAGCAAATACCTGAGTAATGTGTAAAGCGAGGAGTATCAGCGATAACGCGTGTTGCACAGCTACTGGCGGCTCGAGAGAGAGTGCTGCGGCCGCTAGAGAGGGGCGCGGGCCTTGTGGCTCTTCTACTGAGATCTCATCTGAGTAGAGACCTGCAAAAGACGTTTTAATTTAAGGTTTACCTGACTGCCTCGTTGGTCTAATCGCTAGCTTTTTCGATTGCGAATCAGGGGAATCTTGGGTCAGTGTGAGTCAGGCCACAAAAAATTACTGAGTTTTTTACCCCACTGAATTTCTTGAAATTTTCAGTCAGTGGGAGTTTAGTATTGACCCCGACGTCTCGTACGTAAGCCCGTTGGTCCTGCACCTGATCCCTGCTCGAGTATTTTGCACTTCATCAAAAATTTTAAAGCCAAGATTGAGAGAAGTGTAGATATTAGATATTGATATACTTTTTGTGGATCATGATGTATTTCTTGAGGATTGATGGGCGAGGGTGAGGTGACATGGGGATCAATATTTTTGTGAATTTGAATTTTAAGGGGAACTTAATGAGTAACGAATATTACAAACTAGGTTATGTCCGCGACTTCGTCCACATGTGGATTTAGGTTTTTCAAAATCCCGTAGGCACATATTGATTTTCCGGGATAAAAAATAGCCTATGTCCGTCCCCGGGATATATAAGCTAACTCTGTACCAAATTTCATTAAAAGCGGTTTAGCGGTAGAGCCGCGAAAATGTAGCATACAGACAGATACACTTTCGCAATTACAATATTAGTATGGATAAAGTGTGATGCAACTTTACCAAGGCTATGCGCTCCCAATGGATCCTTCAAAGTCGGGAAAGGCAACGGAGCTACATGTGGCGTCTGTATGTCTGGTTGCAGAGCAGCCGGGCGCAGCGCCCAGGCTGCGGAGTGTGAAGACCCAGCGGCAGCCCTCTGCACGCCTTCAACTCCCGCCACCACCGCTGGTCTACGGTTGACGCAAGTGGTACCGTTGCCCTGTTGCCCGTGATCGTTGTCTCCCCACGCCCAGACCTTTATAATGTAAATCAATGTAAAGGATTCCATATCTGAACAGAAAAGACACGTGAGGTGTCAATAGACGCTCAACAAAAGTGAAACTGTTGTCACTTTTACAGACAACAATACGTACTGCACAGCCAAGTGCCGTTAATCGCTATTTTTGCTTGTTCTCATTTAGATCCTCATTTCAAAGTTTGAGAAGCGGCAACCTAGCGACAATTTTCCTGTTTTACTTTCTCTTATCAAAAACTCTGGTATTGCAATACACCTATTTCTACGAAGCAAAATGTTTTTCCACTATTATACCTGACTACTAACAAGGGATATGTTTCGACACGTACACTGATAAAATAACAGCTGAGAATTAATAAGATTCAAAAGAAATAAGCTTCTTTTTTTCCACTTACCTGGTTTTCACTCGTGACAGCCAAGCAGTGTAAAGCCCCAACAGCGACGTGAATGACGCGCCGACCGCGCAACGCTTCCACGATAGTGGGACGACGCACGTGCGCGTCGCAACCGTGCCCCAGGCGGAAGTAGTCGCCTTTACCCCACGTCCACACCTGAAATTTAATAGTATAGAACCCTCGGATCGCGAGTCTAACTCGCACTTGGCCGGTTTTTAATTTGAATTAAATAAGACTCTCCTTTCATAAAAATGTATTTAACACATTCAAAACTACTGTTTAATCTGGATTGTAGTTCAAGCTGCATGTGTGTTTCTTCAAGTTCTTTTCCAGATCAAATCCAGATGACACTCGGTCTCATTTAATGAGATCTAGCCTCAACTACTATCCAGACTGATTTAGTATACTTAAACCAGTGTTCATACTTCATATCAATAAAACTTTGCGTCGTTCGTTGAATACTGTGTGCGACGTTACTTTTTACCGTATTTTTTGTGCATATTTAAAAAAATGTTTTCGATTTTTTATTTCTGATGAACATAACGGGATTTTTATTAATGTGGAGTTTATTATAGCTGAATTTGTTAAGATTATTTCAAACGTACCTCTCCGTCCCTAGTTAACGCCAAACTGAACTGGGCACCACATTCAACTTGAATAACACCAAGAGTATTCAGCCTTTCCACGTTCATTGGAACCGCACAACCATCCGACCCACCCCGACCTAAAAACACGGAAGTAAATTAATCGATATGAAATTTAACTATCACTTTATAATACAGCTGTGTCAGTACCAACCAACATACGTACTACATAGCATCGTGCGGAAACATGAATGAAACTACCTATACCTAGTTTTCCAAAGTCACCATCCCCCCAAGAGAAAACCTTTCCACAAGCTGTGAGGGCCAACGTTTGGGCGTCCCGGGACCCGCACGCCACTTGTATGACCCTGAAGCCAGCTAGCGCTTCAACCTAAAAGAATATAACACATTAGATATCCAGCTGGTTATTTTAACAGCAGTCAGTGAAGCGAAATCTAATAACTTTTATTAGAGACAAAGAAAAGACAAAGAAAATTGGTTTTAGGAACCACCACATGAAAAATAGTCATAAAAACTTTTTCAAAAATTTATATGACATTAAATTTATATATTTTTTTTGCAAAATTTTATTATTTTTTAAAGGGTCGGCCGCATTAATGTGCGGCAGAAATTGCCAATCTGAAAACTTTCTATCACATTCACTTTGCAAGCATCAGAAGCATCCTGATCAGGCAAAATTCTGATAGTCTTCGTAATGGGTACTTCCCAATTAGCAAGAATCATGTGGCGGATAGCAATGTCTTATTGTAGTGTACTTACCATTTTGGGCAAAAGTTGTGTGACGTCATCACCATGGCCCAACCGCCCATACTCCCCCAGTCCCCAAGTATACAGATGTCCTCTCGCAGTGACGCACGCGCTGTGAGCGGACCCACAAGCGATTCCTACCACCCTTTCACCAGAGAGTGATTCAATTATACGTGGCGCTTCCAATGTTATGCGGTTGCCTTGACCCAACTTTCCATCTTCGCCTTCGCCCCAAGAGTACACCTATTTAGAAAAGTATTTGGATATGATTTTATAGCCAAAAATGTACAACAATTTCCAAAACACTACACCTCATTGGATGTTGCATCGTTCCAAAAGTGCACATGTTACTGGAAATGTATGAAATCCAGAAACTGTATACAATTCTAGGTTAAGTTAGAAAATATTACGTTAGATAATTTGGCAAAGGATTTCTCAGGAAAGGTATGTAATAAAAATCCTTTGACAAATTGTTGTCTAGAAATATGTAATTCTTAGAAATTGTATACAATTCCTGGATTTATACATGTTTTTTGTTTGCACTGAAAGTTTAAATTATTGCTTTAGACACAGATAAATACTTTCCATTACTCAAATGATAATTTTGTTTGTCACATAAAATGCCACAACTTTGGATTTAGGTCAAACAGGCTGTAGCATATTTCCCAAAATTTTAAGAATCCAAATTAACTTAGCAAAAGTTACGAGCGATTTCCACAATGATATTTTTTAAAGAACAGTTTCTTTTCTCTAGGCGAGTGGTCAAAAGATTGTTAGGTTCGTTAGGTTGCCATATTGCATGTTTTCAACATGCAATATGGCAACCTAACGAACGGAACAAGTTAAATCGATAACTTGATAGTAAATATACGCAGTAATCATTACGTTTCTGGGAAAAATACCAAGTGAAAGAGAGAGAGGGCAAGATACAAACAGAAGTTTAGTAGAATACCTTCCCATCAGCAGTGAGCGCCAACGCGTGTTTTCCCCCTGAGTGCACGGCGACCCGACGTACCAGAACGTGCGAGAGGTACGGGTTGGCACGCGGCGTCGACACGTTGTTACTGTGACCAAGACCTAGTCTACCATTCGTACCTTCACCGCAAGCGTATAGCTAAATCATTAAAAAAAAACATTAATGCGTATAACCTTCCGCCATGTTTGGTACGCGCAAATTATGAGCGAGATAGCACGAGTCTCTGTTGTTCTTGTGTTTAAAACCTTAACGTCAAGCTATAAGGTCGGTATTTGATTAAGATTTAGTCGGCGTTAGGTTGCAATTTTCTGCTCAATGGAACTTTTCGATGCGACTTATAAAAGTGGTAGTACTATAATGTGTTAGAGTCTTAATAATGCCTGAATCGTTTATGCATTATTAAATAAACAGTCAAATTATTTATATGGTCGGAGTAAACATTACCTTTCCATCATGTGACACAACAAACAATGTTTTGGAACCGCCCGCTATGTGAACGGGACGTAAGGCGCTTAGAACTGGAGAGAATACGGGAACCTTCACTTTAGACCCTTTAACACCGCCCAACTGATCTTTATCATTTAAGCCCCATACATACACCTGCAAGAAAAAAACACGTATGCAGTTCATTGCACACAGACACACACACTGCAAAAAACTAAACTTCCAGAGAGTGAGACAAATGCAGAGTATTAGGTGTAGGATAATTATTGTAGGATGTATTTAAAGTTTAAAAAATATTTTATATTTCATTTTATAACACTTATTAATTATCATGTAATAAAAGACTTATCAATTTCAACAAAATGTTACACAAGAGGTTTATGGTAACTAATGTATGAAATAATACGAAACACACACATACGAAACCACAACACACTTTAAAATGTACTTCTTCTATCTCATTCTCTCGCAGGCTCAATGCTATAGATGAATGTATTTGTCTCGTTTTAGTGATAGTTTTTCGTTTCATCGAGTTTCAAATCACAATGCGACGGTGCTAAAGAAATTTTCACTTCAATTATTTCAAGAAATTTTTTGTTACGTAGCGAGGCGTGAATGTAAGACCAAAATATACGAGTAGATAAAATTGTATACTGATACCTTAGGACAGTCATGTGGTAATGTTGGAGGATTATTATCAGCAGAAAGTGTGCTCGTTGGATTATCTTTTTCCATCCAGTCTTCGGCTACGAAATTCATACTCTAAAATGATAAAATAATTGAAATTAATTTTATTTGAGTAACCATGGCGTAAAATAAAGTAAAATATATATTTGGTCTAAATGTATAATTGAAATACTTACTCCCAGAATTTCCGTGTACAATGGATTCGGTCTAAATCCCGTAATGTAAAGACCATGAACTCGACAGTCGGCGTTTACGTTTCTATTTTGTTTGATTGCAATTTCTATACATGGGTAATACTGTAAAAAAAAAACCATATTGCATTAATATTGTGCTTTCAAATTAATTTCAATGTAATAGGAATATTTAATTTTGGCATAACACAACAAATAGTTCAAAAACTTTATTTTATTTTTATAAGAGAAACAGGTAAATCGAAAAGTGTTTATAAAAAAATCATTATTCATTTATCATCATTGGGGCTTTACAAAAGTTTTTACTATATGTAATAAGCATACTCAAGATGTCAAACATATTCACTCCCATAATACTCTGAGCAGTCAAAAAAAATACTCAAAACCGATAATGAACGCATAATAAAACCATGTATTCACCTGTTTACAGTCAGAAAGCAGCTGTATTTGTGCTAAATGTGTAGGTGGGCGGTCTCTTGATGGCGGCGCGGGCGTGCACGGCACCGCGGCAAGCGGCGCGAGAGCAGAGTCCTCGAAGCTACTGCCGGCCCTGACGGATAGTGCAGCCGGCCCGTGCGCGCCGCCCGCCACGCCCAGACCCAGGCGTCGAATGCGTACTCCGCAACGCATCTCTACGCGGATCCAATGCTGATGGTGCAAAATTTAACAACGTAACCTTGTAGTGGGGGGCACACAATATTATTTATTTTTCAAAGTTCGCCTACCACTTCGTTTCATTTAGATTATTAAAATCCTTTGGGAAATCTTTATAGGCTAAAAATTAGCACCCGTCTCCAGGATGCAAGCTATATCGGTACCAAATTTCGTTAAATGAAGCGAATGGGCCGCACTTAGTATTTATAATCACTTTAAACAGCGTTACAGCTTTGCGGATTTGAGAAGTTTTTTTTTTTAATTTATTCCTGGAACAATGCTGGTAGGTACATAGCCTACTTTTATCCAGAACAATCAAGTAGTTCCCACAGGATTTTTAAAACCTAAACCCTAAACGAAGTCGAGGGCATGGTCTAGTTAAGTAGTAAAAACAGAGATTCATTGAATATTATTTCAAACTAATAACAAACGGTATTCTGTAAAATTTTACTCTCCCTCTCCAAGTAAATCCTGATGAGCTAAAATAAAGTGAGAATCTAGAATTTGAGACGTAAATAGAGCAAACATACCTGTCCTGTACCACTCGAGCTCTGCCAATAAGTGTGAGGTTGCGAATCAAGTAACCGCCGAGCTCCAGCGCCGGGACGACATGAGGACACTCGCACGGCTCGTACGGCGCCGCGCCATCCAACCGCACTCCCACCCGCACTTTCACCCCATTCCGCTATGCAAACAAGTATAATAATAAGTAGACTACCAATTTTACTGATGTACATGCGCAGAAAATCTTGTTTTTTGAATGACACGAAAACGTATCAGCCTTTCTTTAATTCTTCTTTGTAAAGTCGTTGTAGTAAAAAAAGTGTTATAAATCAATTGATATGTGTGGTTTCATACAGTTAATTTTTCAAAGATGAAATGTAAAACCATGAAGAACAATTTCATGAAAAAGGAGAATCTGTTCCAACTTACATTGATCAGTGACTAGTTCCATTTCACTGACTTGTCCGGTCCAGCCTGGTTGTTGTGGAAAGTCGACCGTCAGGTCTCGCCCATTGCTTGATATCGCTGCAAAGTACAAACTAATTAAAATATTACGGAAATATGTCAATTTTCTCCATAGCGTCAACGATCAGTTAAAGAAAACAAGTGGCGCAAACTGCGAGAAAGGTAATGTTTCAGTAAGTAAAAAGTTATCTGGAATGGTTAATGTGGAAAGTTATACGGAATAGTTGTTTGGGATGCGAAAGCAGGCTTCGCATTGATCGAATACCCGCGTTTTTCTCCAGAACTAGGGCAGAGACTTCTACTTCATTACTTGTCTCAAAGAACAGCTTAGGGATAAAAATTTGAAGATAGTAGAAGGTTATGGCCGCTGGCATTTCTGCAGGCAAGTCATATTCAGAATATACTAAGGCATTAGTAGTTTAATGGATAGATGAAGATTAAAAACTTTAAACAACCATTATGTCCCATGCCATGTGGC
The DNA here is from genome assembly GCF_905333055.1 of Maniola jurtina. Lineage (NCBI taxonomy): Eukaryota > Metazoa > Arthropoda > Insecta > Lepidoptera > Nymphalidae > Maniola > Maniola jurtina. Next base: position 14,132,430 of record NC_060032.1, read on the forward strand.
CGACTAGGTATTCTTATTTATCGATTTCCATCAGTGAAAAATCTGCGAAACGTTAGAAACATCACTAACCGACTTCCAAGAAGGAGGTGGTTCTCAATTCAGCCCGTATTTTTTTAAGGTATGTTACACCGATTTTTCTAGGTTTCTGGATCGATTTACAACTTTTTTTTCTAAATAGAATCAGGTATAAAATCGTACATGTAACAGTTCCAACGCTGGTATGGTCTATACAGCCCCACTTGTAGCGTGGCTGCGTGACGGCGGCGCGCACGCGCACGCGGTCGCCCGCCGCGAATGGTGGCGCTCCTGATACCACTTCTGCGTGTAACGCCCGCACGCCCGACACTCTACCTAAACCACGCCATTCCACCTTGAAACAAAATACAGGGTCAGTGGAAAAGGTCAATGTAGCTAAAGTTGTATTGGGAAATAAAAATTTCGCCTTTTTTGAAGCTAAGCTAACGTTTCGGATGAGTATATTACCTAAATGGCAAAATGTGAAATGAAAGAACGCGGAGTTAAAATGCACCGTAATGTTGTCAGCTCACTAGTTTTCCATATGAGTGAGCGAGACAGATTGCAGCTTAGCTAATATTATATCTATTACCCTATTTTTATCTAAAGATTTTTAAAGAGAAAGATCTTCATAAATAAAGCCTGAAATATGAATTCGTAAATATAATACTTACATGTAGAAAAACATTCTGCTTTATATCGCGTTCAACTTTTTGAACCTGTCCAACATCGCCAAGTGCAATCTAAAAATGCAATTTCAAAAATAAAAATAAAAATCTACAAAAAGTAGTACATACTATCATGAATTATCAAAAAACCGGTCAAGTGCGAGTCGGACTCCACAAGAAAGATTCCGGACCACTGTACAGAACATAACACTATATACTTTTTAATTTTTTTCATTAATATGACAGCCATTTTGAAATTCGCCTTGGTTTTTATTATTTGTTGTATAGCGGTAAAAGCGACGCACTCTGAAAATTTCAACTCTACCCTCTTCTACCTCTAAATTATCTCTCTATCTAAATTACGGTTTAGATATTTGATACAGCCCGCTGACAGACAGACGTACGGGCAGCGGAGGCTAAGCCTCACATCTATCGAACGCACTTTGATTTGCTCAGACTTATGACACTGTTAAAACGAGACAGCGTTATACCGCTGGCATAAGTCTGTCTCGTTTTAACTGGAACTTAAATCTAAGCAAAGTCAGAGTGCGCTCTAAAGATTTCAACCTTAGTAATAAGCTCCCATCGGCACCTTTCGGATATGGAACTCTAAAATTACACAATTTCCCTTTCTAAAAATCTTAACGACTTCGTCTGTGTTGGTGTTAGCTGGCGGGCGTGCTCTGCCTTTTTGGAGTGTTTTTTTTTGTTAAAACTGACTGGAAAGCGCTCTAAGGGGGTTCCGTGCGTCTGTCGGTGAGCGCCGGCACAGACGGGGTCCATACTTGTAGTTTAACTAAGTTGTTACAAATAACTACAAACTTGACATTGGCTAATCTTTGTAAAGCCAGACGAGAGAGGAGAAAAAAAATTTAACCGTCGGTAAACGTTTAAAAAGTTACTTACACTTTCATAAGCCTTGCAGCACCTAACAGTCATACCAGGAGTAATGATATCGGACAAGTACTGGGCGTACTCGTCCTCAGACGCAAAGCAGCTGCGCCAGCGATACGGCGTTTGTTTCTTCTCCTGCTTTGACGTGGTAGGTTTTATTTCGAACACGGTATCGTCCATGCCCTGTTGCGGTAACTCCAGGAGATATGCCACTAAGGCCTCCACTGAGGGTAGACTTGTGCCCCCTATAAAACATACATTTCCCATAACTCTCATAAAAAGAGAAAAATTATCGTTTCATAACATGTGGCTTACCAGAATATTATCAGACTCTAATACTAGTTCGGAAAATAGATTCTACAGACAAAAACCGACAAGAAAGAATCATTTCAAAAAAAAAATTAAATTCAAGTCACCCTGTAATTTTTGATTTAAACGAAGTATACTATATAGTTGTAATAGGCGAGGTATTAGAAAAGAATAGATTTTTATTCAAATAAACTTTTTACAAGTGCTTTTGAATCGTCAAAATAATCTGACACTGGTTCGAAATGCCGTTCCTACCGAGAGAGCAAGAAACTCTATTAAAAATTAAAAATCGATAGAGGTTAGAGTCCAAGGTGTTGGTAAGCTCAGCAAACCGCCCACTAGGTGGACAGACATCAAACAAGTCATATGGAGTCAAGACCGCAGCGTCTGAAGCCCCTACAACAGACCAGCAGTGGATGTTTATTGGTTGACAAAGAAGATACAAATATTATGAATAAAAAATTGCCATACCTAATGTCTGTATAGCCGCATATACAGCGTGTCTTGAAAACCCCATTTCGATAACTTGTTGCACTTGCGCTGAATTGGCCCATGTATTTAGATCTTTTCGTGCTAAAATTATTAACAAAGCGTAAATAAAGTTTTTCAAACATAGATTATTTGCCACTGATTAAAAATATAAATTATATACTTACATAGTGACGCTGTACTAGTTGATGGACCCATCGATACTTGCATTACATTACTTTTGTCTATTATAGGTATCTCAGGAGGAGAATCGAAATCTTTTTCATCACCTGCAAAGTTAGAAACGGAAGAAGTATTAGGGTACCTAGAAATAGTTTTCCCAAAGAATTCGTAACACTAAGATTTTTAGGCTACTTTCAGAACTCTAACTGGCTTACTTCAATTTAGGCATGAGTTACAGAAACGTTAAATCTGTAACTCAAAGACAAATATCATTTTTTATAACGCTTACCAGAAACATGTGCCGCCAACTGCTGGACTATAGTAAGAGCAGCGGCTGCAAGGTCTTTGGGCGAGTGGGAGGAAGCCAGTGGACTTGGCCGAGTAGCTAGGGCAAGTAGGCGCCTTAGCAAAGTGCCCTCTGTTCCTAGCATCGCACCTCTGTCTAGGGTGTTACCTATATTCAATAAGGATTAAATTATTCAATTATTTTTTTAAACAAATTAGCCACGAATATTCTCATACCTAATAACAGATAGTGTAGATTAAGGTGGAACGTGCCTGCATAGAAGGTGCCTATTCACTATGATATTTAAGGTTCCAATATTGAAATTGGCGGGAAAAGTGAAGCCGGAAGGGCCTTCCAAACTCTAGTAAAATCGTTTCGTACTAAGAGTGTTTCGGCTGTGTAGGGGTGCAGACCTTTTACGGTCCGATAGTAAAATGGCGAGAGGGGAACTAGATCAAATAGTGCCTTAGCACACTTTCCGAAGTCAGACACAGCGTTTGTTGTTACCGATATATATTTTTTAACTTTATATATACATATTGAGTGGTATATAAACTTAAGATTTTGGATGTAGATTTTTCTATAACGTAGATCTAAATGCACACTATCTAAGTCATTTGAAGAAATCTCCCTAAAGCGTTATTTAATAAAAATTTACCGCCATTATCCGGTGGTTGCATCAAGACTTTTCTTAGTCGAGTCCGGGTTGTCAGCAATCCCCTCACAGCACAGAGTGTGAGCAACTCCATTTGTTGCCGTCTAAGTCCATAAACGTCAATTTCAGCTAAAAATAAAAGTCAGAGTTTTTTGACAAAAAACCATCATACACTTTTTGATAATATGATATAACAACATCGTTAAAAGCAAGTTATAGTCAGATTTACACATTGATTATTATTAATACGGCGGTAATCACTTAACATCAGGTGACCCACCTGCTCGTTTGCTCGCTATTTTTTTATTAAAAAAAAAGTATTAACATACAACTAAAAGTGTCTAACCTGGTAAATGGTGAGGATGCATGGGCGAAGCTTGCGGTCCGGCGCCCAATAAAGCGGCACAAACTCGCAATGCACTCTCACCTCCTCCTAGAGCTTGAGATAGACGTTCACACTCCGCACTTTGTACGCTATTCAGATCCGTCTATAAAACATTTTTTAAAAGATTTTATAGTCTTAGGGCGGACTTATAACAAGGATAGAAAATTTAACATAACTAATTTAAAAAGTTAGTGCAAGTCGACCTTAATTTTAATTAATTTGTTTAGGAATAAATTGTATCTTAATCATCGTCATCAACCTGATTGAATCTATCCTTAGGCATCCTTCAGATTTGGTAACAATACGTTTCTTTTTCGCATTTCGACGAAGAGCTTTCCTCTTTAGCTAACATTTTACTAGTTTGGGTAAACAAAATAGTACTCAGATCAAAGTGCTTTCGAATAGAAATGCGAGTCTGCCTGTGGATCCTGTAAACTTTATTTACGAAATGTGGTGAAGTTATTGGTCAATAAAATGGTATGGAAAGGTAAGAGATATCAAAACAATGGGTAAGGTACCTTAGTAGTGGTATTGTCATCGTGCAATAGAGTTATTTTAGCCCGCGGGGACAACTGAGTAACGACGGCGTTTCTTGGTGGAGAGCCCGCACTCACTCTTTGTCCTAAGCGAATACGCCATTCCATTCCACCCACCACTCCTAAGGCTCCAGCTACAAAAACAGGAATACTATTAGCTATAGATAAACTGACTGACATATCTGTTTGATAGAAGCAGGCGTTACTTTTGCGGAAGACCATATACCTTTTATATACCCATATATATTTTATACTGTCCGAAACTTCTGGCACCACGGAAGACCAGCGCTGTGTTTGCGTTCCCGATACAGGCGCAGCAAATGCCGAGTAGACTCCATTTTGGTACCACACTCCACGTATCTTATTTCGAGCAATCATTATTTTATCTGTACTTTCTGTGGCACCAGATGAACCTTTTTTTGTTCTTTCTTTCTATTCCAGGTACAACAAACTTAATTCGCTATAATCCGCAAAGCTATATGGTATAACGTGAAGCGGCCTATCCGCTTTACCGATTTTAACAAAATTTAATCCAAGAGGAAGAGTCCCGGGCATTATCTATGTAGTAAAAATAAATTACATACCAATGAGACAGTTGTTTAGAGATGGTGGAGTTGGCTTCATAGTCTGAGTTATTTCTTGACTGGTATGGGGCCACCAATGCCAGTCACTTGTTATCTGTAAGCAAATTACATTACTCAATATTTTAGAAGACTCCACGATAATGATGTTTTTTTTTCCAATTTATAGACTAGCTCTTGGCTGCAATTAGACCAGTCTGTAAGAGATGATGCAGCCCAAGGTAGGGCATGCTTCTCTATAAAAATTGTCTGGAATTTGCTAAGTAAATCTTCATATTAGTTGACACACATCCTAATGATTGTTCTCATGTTTAACGAGAGTTTCATAAATAACATATCATAAGGTAAAAAATGGGTAAGAACCACGATTAGTATGATCCCATTTACATTACAATACGAAATAAGCCTAAAATCATTAGTTTCATAAATAACCAATAACCCGGCGGGTAGAAAGAAACAAGGATTGTAAGACATATTTTCTCGAGAAATCTTAAAAGCTGTCACTTTTAAACAAATTATAAAGCTAAGGTTTTGGTTACCATTTGTGCCGCGAGCTGCAACTTCTCCAATAAGAGCGCCGTGACTGGTCCGTGCCACTGCGGCACGGTATGCAGTTGTCGTACGAGATTGACGATAGCCGAGCAAGTTGCGCCAGTGTAACTGGCCGTCGCAGGCGCTCTCCATCGATTATCTGAGTTATTAAACCATTTAAAGTCACGAAGTGATTGCAAAAAGCTTCGACACTAAAATCCACACTAATACGACTAGAAATATCCAAATTAAAATATTGTAAATACAGCAAAATTGTCGTTATTAAAAGTGTCATACACTATACATACCTATTTCTTCTTCGTCAATATTAATCGAAGTAAGAGCAGTTAACGCGTGCGTGTGCGCTCTCAAAGCCGGATCAGCTACATGAGTTTCAAGCCAAAGTCGTCCCGTCAATGCTATCAACTGAGCTGTCACAGTGCGCCGCCATTCCAAAGTTCCCGTATGTTCTGCTAGTACTCGTCTTAAAAGCCATAGAGACTGAATCTGTTTAGATGAAATACGTATTTTTTAGTATACAGAAACATTTTGTAACATAAACGAAAAATAAGGGTGATGATTAACCTGTAAATATATGAGATCCTGTGAAATAGGTTTGTCCGTGGACGATATAATACTGTAGCAGAGTTCAAACCAAGAGTCTGTGCACAGGGATATCCTCATCTCGGGGCTTTGTGCGCTTGCTGTAACAAAAATATGCGGGTAGCAAGTCGAGTTTCGCATTGGTCTGGTATGGTCTGACAAATTTCCATTACAGATAGGTGTAGAGACGATCTGGGTAAATTCCAAGGATGCTAGGATATCGCTTTTTGCATGTACACATTACAGTTTAGTAATCGAACTTTATAGCGAATTCGTATAACAATGGTATTACTTGAATGAATCGCCCATCGCTTTACTATATTACATACCTCGTAACAACGCCAAAGCGGTATGCGTATGAGACGCAAACGCCGTCGGTGGCGGGTAGACGTGTGCGTGCGCTAGTGCCAACAGTCTTCTTTGCAACGCTGCCACGTTTCGTCTCGCAGCCAAGTTCGGAGCGGGCGTGGTCCCCGCGCCGGCGCACAGGGCGCGCACTGCGCAAGTACAAGCCGAACGAACTTCGCTCACTGGCCACCATTCCACGCTATTTTCCACTGCAAAATGGATCACGCTAATATTATAAAGGCGAAAGTTTGTGTGTACATATATGTGTATATATTATGTTTATTACTCTTTCACGTAAAAACTACTATACCTAGATAGATTATATCTTAGGTTAGAACATAGGCTACTTTTATCCCAGAAAATCAGAGAGTTCTGACTAAAACCTAAATCCACGCGGATGAAGTCGCGGGCATCAGCTAGCTGAACATTTTCTTCGAGAAATTTTAAAAGGTAGAATTCGACTTAGAATGTATTCTAAGACTAAGGGTGGATCTAGAGGAATGCACTCGAAATTTATCATCGGGGATTCCGCGCAAATATGGCACTGACGCAATATTTCAATGTCACATTGCAGCAGAATTCCGCGCAAATTCGATTTATCAGCCTACTAGCCTTACTATGGTATCGATTCTAGGCGTAAGTAATCAGTAATATGAGAATGTTCAAAACGTTATTTATTCCGCCGCTCACCCAATGATAATAATTATATTTCTCTTGATATTTTTTATACTGTGTTATGCTTGTTTTGTTTTGTCTTTATACACTGTCCAGAAATATTATACAGGTTAAAGGCGTGAAAGTGACAATGTCAAATAATAAATAATCATTTATTAATCGTATAACATACAAGCAAAAGATACTTAAGCTAAACACACGTTTAGTGTCAATTAAAGACCTTACCGTTTCCCTGTACAGTCTCGTCGACAGAGGGCGGTGGTGAAGGCGATCGTGCCAGCTTTAGGTCATATTTCCCTTCCTTGCCCATGCGATATGAGTTGGTACCTCCCGCGTCCCAAGCCACGCGAACCCAGCCGTCCTCACCTAGCTCGCCTATCACGCGACCCTCCCCGCCTGGCACACCATCCTAGGCGAAGAGGAAAAGGGAATACTTTAAATACCGCGTATCCATTTATAGACTAGAGACCACCCAGACCACCAGACAGCTTCGCTCCCGTGGGAATTTTTAAATATCCAGCCTTATTCCTTGTCTTCATTATAAAGGGAACCTGTTTGCAAAATTTTGCTTTTTGGGTTCAAGGACCCAAAGCAAGCATTTCTAGTATTAGCATGGATTTGGTAAAGAAACTTGAAATTTTGCTTGGTAGTATTTTTTATGAGATTTCGGAAATTCCACGCAAGCGAAGCTGGGGGAGCAAGGAATTTATTTATGTCTATGTTGGGTAAAATGGGCAATTTTCTAAAAACTGGACTGGCCATTACCTGATCGCCCCATTTCCAGTCTTTTCCCCGAACAACTCGCGTGCCAATCTTCATCAGAGAAGCCAGCTCTGGTCCTGACAAAGATGCGCCTCTCGCGCGTGCACCTAATCGTTCATCTTCGTAGATAACCAAGCAATCCGCTGAAATGCATTTGAGAATTCAATAACTTCTCAAATTCTAGGTACAAAATGTTTGCAACACCATAAGCTATCTACAGGTATAACCTATAACTGGGACTTGTCTGTGGTGGCGTTTGCTGGCGCGCGTGCGGTGCTTTTTTGGAGTGTTTTTTTTGTGAGAAGTGGCCGGTTTTTGTGTTCTGCTGGTGTTTATTGGTGGTGGAACTGACTGGGAAGCGCTCTAAAGGGGCGTCGCGTGTATGTCAGCGGGCGCCGGCACAGACGAAGCCCATACTTATACATATAGTTTCCATAACTTGTAAATAACTACAAACTCACATTGGCTAATCAGTGTACAGCCAGACGAGAGAGAGAGAGAGAAAAAAAACCCATAACTGAATAGGTTTTTGTGATAGTGGAGCAATGCAGGAGAGGTGTGAAGACGTGACGCGAGAGCTCAGTTTTCCGCAACTCACACCCTACCCCACGATCTGTTTCAGTGAATCGATGCACCTGTCACATATACTTACATTTTGACTTCATCCCATTACAAATAAGGGAAGAATGTTGAGATGTATCCCCTCCGATTTGTTTCAGTAATGTCAAACACGAACTCAATGCTCCACCATTTATTAGTTGCTCCAATTCTGGGCCCTGACTCCCCTCAATGAGCAACGATAGGAGTGTTATTAGGAACCTTTAATGAAAAACATTAATTAAAACGTTAAGGACTCCCAAGACAGTCAAGCAGCTTGATGGCACGCACGTAGATTTTTACTGGAGCCAGGCTTGTTGAAAGTTTACAATATTTGCTTGGTGGTTGGATCAAGCATTTACGTGCTTGCTCGTGATTGATGCGATTTTATGTTTTGCTGGACGATCAGGTACAAAATGAGAAAAGTTGCTGGCTCAAGTTACTTGACAGACACATCAAGCTGATTGAGCAAGCAAAATAAGGTCAAGTGCTTGTCATCAAGCCGCTTAAACGTCTCAGCAGCCTTTCAATTTTTTACTATTCTTCCGTACTATAATTTACCTTGCCCTGGACGGTCTGTTTAGTAAGGCGTGTGCGCCATAATTTGCACTCATTTTAAGAGGCAATGCTTGCGTTTGTTCACCTTCAAGAACCCTTGCCTTCAATTCGATGAGAATAAAATCCATTAACTTCGACCTTTCCAAAAGCACCATATATTTTAAATAAGGTATCACAGATTCAATGTTTTTTAAAGGTTTTGTTAGTGGTATCGAAGGTTTGAGCTGGGCATTTGGGACCGAATCAGCCATTGAAGCCCCCAATAGACCCGAAAGTGCTGCATATTTAACACTTTCAGACATCGTTTGAGAGGAATGTAAAATGTTGTTTATTACAGAGTAACCAGTTCGCCGTATATCTGCTCTTTGTATCTGAAACATTTTCACATCATTAGAAGATTAAATTAAGATTTATTTTGTACAAATAACAAATTTGAAATATGTGGATACCTGACAGTATAATGCTCGTCTAAGAATATCAATATCGCAAGGTTCTTCTGTGATCACGAAATCTATAATAGCAGCGGTTAAATTTTGCTGCTCAGGAGTTACTTCTTCTAACATCCAATACAAATCTAGAACAAAGACAACAGTTCTTATAGTGTTCGGTCAAAATTGTATGGACTGGAGAAACAGATAAAAAATTAAATACCCTTCTCTTCGCAGGCAAGTTTCGCAACCCACGCATTAACAAACTTATTTCTTTCAGAATTGTCGTCATCTTTTTCTTCGTCAGCTACAATAAGCTCATTTTTGAGATCTTCAGCTAAAAGTATAACTTGCTTTTCACTCTCCAAAGATTCCTTAAAAACTGAGTTATCAGTCATTTCATTGATTGAACTTAACGACAGTTCGTTTGTAGGAGTTTTATCGTCGTCTTTATCGAATGCGTCTTCCTTTTCACTTAATTTGAGATCAGATACTTTTTCAGTAAGTTTGAGATCAATTACTTTTTCAGTCAATTTGATATCAGGTCGACCATCGTGGCGCATGTCGTCGTAATTACAAGCATTTTTTAACTCTTTTTCAAGTGGTTTTTCTTTAGATTTTAATTTATTCTTCGCTTGTAAATGGCAGGAGCTTTTCGAACTATGATCGCCGAAACCATCTAAGCTAGCGTGACTTTTAGGCGGTTCTACTATAATAGTTTGTACTTCATCGGCTTTACTTTGATTGCCAATACCAGATTTTATGAGTAGTGCATCGCCTTGCAGTAAACTACCTGTTGCTTTGAGCATACTTTTACTTAAGCTATTTTGTCTATTTCTAAGGTCTTTTGTGGTCTCGAAACTGAAAAAGATTTTGAATTTTATCTTTTTTTTTCTCAATAAAAGATCCTTGAATGTACGGTTATACGAGTAAACTTACCATTTATTGAAAGTCGGAGACTTGGCCATTCTCATAACCTTCTGAAATATTTTCTTTGCGGTGGGCGGACGTCGTGAGGGCGGGCGTGAGTGTAACGCCGATACAGCTGGCGAAATAGCGGCGCGTACTTCGTGTAAGAGGAAACGAGCCCTTTCTAAGGGAGCTGCACATACCTAGGGGACAACATTTTTATGCTGGAGATCCTAGATGAAGTTTAATAAGATAGTATGTATGTGTATACCTGTATTTCCAACTTACATAGGTCTAGGGACTTATGAAACATTGACTTACTTCCTTATATCCCCTTGACAACTGTTGCCTTGTACGCATCAGTGTCCATTTACTCTGTTGTACGGCTTTTACGATCTCTGACATAGCCGGTGACAGCTTGACTTCACCCTTCTCCATTTCTGCAGCACAAAACGTTCATAAGCAAAAAGTTATAACTATGAGAAAGCGGTTTATAATTTAAATTTTGAAACTCAGTCGCCATATTTACTCTATGTGTCAGCCACGTGTCAACTGTCATGTCAGAAGTACGGTACCCCTTTCTTCTCTTCTTGTTTGGTGGTTTTTTGTAGTACCAGCCCAGTACTTCGCCAGAGTCGAGTAACTTGAGGGAGGCAATAATAAGGAGCAAAATCGGACTATTGACATCACAGTTGACACATAGAACAAATATGGCGAGTGAGTTCTCAAAATGTATGCACTATAATATATTAATTAATCATGATGTTTAATACTAACCTGCAGTAGCCGTTGCTAACGCGTGTTCTTTGAGACCGGCGTGATACAACAAGACGGCCAAAAGAGCTCGTCTCAGTTCTTCCAGAGGATGTTCAGGAGGGAAATGCGGAGCGCAGCCCTCACGGCGTTCGCAAGCCCACCACAAATGTAATGCTAAGGGATCCTACAGTAAACAATTTTTCTATTTTTACTGAGGTTTATTAGGTCAATGATTCACAAGCGTTCATTGCCAATGCGGATTATATTTTACTTTTAGATAAAGTTTTCTAATGGTGGAAAAATAATAGTTATTAAAATTGGCTCAGAAGTTTAAAAGTTTATAGATTAACAAACAAATCTTTCATCTTAATGAAAATGTATATGTATACACTTATCAAATCTTGCTTGAGGGCCATGTTAGCCTCCTTCTGTCCAGTTTTATATTTCAGAACACAGAAGTAGGAATCAGTTTAGCTTGTTTTGTGTTTCATAACATGCCAACTTGCGGCGCCCGCGAAATATCGAACGTATAAGAGTATACACTTACAATTCAAGCATGCTTCTATACAAAAAATTACAAGCATATGGCCGCGAATGACTTGGTTTTATAATAATTTCTTATACTGGAGGCGTATTTAGACTGTTTATGAGACACCGTTTTAAGTAAAATTCTTTGCTATGTCTGATTCGTTTAATTGTGTACAATTCTGGAAAACTCAGTCTGGTTTTTACTGAAATTTTAAATCAAACTAAGCAATACAATGGCTTAGCGGTCAGAGCGTCGGGCCCAAACCCAGAAGACGCAGACTCGAATCCTGCCGGTTTCACACTTTTTGATATGTATTTAAAAATTATTTAAATCAAACTTACGTGTAGTTTTGGTTCAGCCAACGCGAACAGCAGCGTATCCGCGCGGACAGACGATACTGTAATATTCACTTTCGGGAGTTTAGTGATGCGTGTCTGTGGCGGGTACAGCACGTTGGAGGTATGTGACGTATGAGATACGTGGGGCGTGTCGCTGGCCGGACTGTTGCCGCCTGTCGACGACCCGCTTCGGGCCTCTGCCTTTTCCTCTTCGAATGGATTTGCTGGTTGAGACGTCTATAACAAATAAATCGGTCAATTGCAAGTCGGACTTGCACATGAAGGGTTCCCTACCATCGTGAAAGAAATAACTTTTTTGTCATGGCGGTCATTTTGAATTTTTTATAATGTGTTGTTATAGCGGCAATAGAAATACACATTCTGTGACCACTTTTTAGCAATTTTGTTTCACGAGATATAGACGGCTGACAGACAGACGGACGGACAACGGAAGCTTAGTATTAAGGTCCAGTTGGCACCCTTCGCGGAACCACCCTAAAAAGGAGGGGCTGAAGTATCTTAGACAGTCCGCAGAGAATGTGTCAACTCATGGCCTTAAGTCTCGATAAGCTCCTACAATAAATCGAACAGAAAGTAACTTCTAGAATCAATTTCTGTAATCAAGATCGTTGCTGCAAACACGGGTGTCAAAATAATGTCTTTAAAGTTTATAACGCGTTAAAAAACGCTGTTCTCGAATAGTTTCCACATAACAAATAAATCGGTAACACACTCACATAGAGTAAATATTTCGTCCTGATTGTTGAGTTAAAATTATTCTACCTTTTGATCCACATAGCGTGGATAGTCTTCTAAATTATTCCGTTATAAATTATAACACATATTTTCAACAACATAAAATCTAACTGTTCAAGCGTTTTAAAAGATTTTTCTCAGAGACGTACCTGAAGACCACCTCTAAGGAAAACAGCGGCAGCATAGGGCGCTGCATCGCGTTCAGCTTGTTGTATGGGCAAGGATCGCGCTAATCGCAGTCCACATTGTGACAGGCCCAACGCTAAGTGAAATGCGCACGATGATAAGATATGGTGCGTTCGGAGACTCGACGTACTTTCCTGTTAGAGAATGATGGATTTGATATTCGTAATTTTGATCACAAAACAGAACTTATACAAATCTCCAAACTTAACGGTCGGGTCGAAAATTAGTGCTTTTTTTTCTCAAGGAACATGTGATAAGGACAAGATAAGGACAATGCTCCATTTAAATCCGTCAATTAAGTTCGATTTGTTTTACAAAGAGATTTGTTTAGAACCGATTTAGCACCGAAGTGAAAAAAAGCAAAAAAACTCGATCGCTATCGACGATAATAATCTAAAAGATTTTTATTCGACCGCGAAAGTCTATATTGCGCAGTTGACTTTGACTAAGACCTAAGATACAAGCAAATAGTACCGCGGCACCCGAATCTGCCCAATTACATACACTTATTCAACTTTTTATACCATAATCAAGAATAATGATTAACATCGCCCAAAATCCTACAGAAATCATTCGAATAAAAAAAGCCCTGAAAAAAATTAATAAAATTGGAAGTCTTAGAAATAACTCACCTGGCACTTATGACTGTATATCTGAGTAGCATACATCCCAACACATTTCTCAGTGATTCTCGACAAGAACGCCGCGTGGGGATCTACGCTCAAGGCAGCGGTGGCCTCGCAGCCGCGCAGCTTGCGCACCAATTCCACGGTGCTAGCGCTTTCACATTCGAAATGTTCCACGTCGAACACGTGGCCGGCGACTACTATCCACGACCCTCCCTCTTTGGTATGGTTTTGTAAATCACATCTGTTAGAAAGAGACGTAAATATGGTTATATATTTTTGCCCAACTTCATCGTTCTTGGGCCATCCAAGTGCGAGCCCCCTCCTTCATGATGTCATAGCCCGGTCAAGTTAGACACACAAGGTTACAAAAATTCACATAGCCTGAAAATTTCTACAAATGTTCGAAACACCATTATAAATGAAATGTGAAAAGTCCCCATCTGAGTCCAAAACTGATTCAAGGTCAAAGTTCGCAAATATGGGTTTTTTGCGTGTTTTCAGGGAAAAGGTAAGTTTTCATAGAAATAAAATAATCATCATAAAAATAGGTCAGACTACAATTTTTTAGATCATGCAATTTTTTACAAAAATTGTCTTTTCACTTTTTCTTCTAAGAGTCACAGTTGCTGAGATAATGTAACGACTCAAAAGTTATGATGAAACAATCAGATACACGATGATTATAAACAACTCACTTGCGAATAATACTTCGGTTCAACTGATGACGTTTCGACATAAGTCCAGGCCAGCCCAGAAGGTCAGCGTCCAACTTAGCGGCGGATGGTAACGTTTTTGCCGCCTCGTCGCAAGCGCGCACAATTTTCACGAGTGAGCCCGTGCAGTCGGAGAGAGAGATGGCGGAGCGTGCTGCACATGCGCACACCCACACCGCGAGCTCGCTCATTACACGACCTGACAAAGGTTAAAAAGATTTTTAGTTACTTATATCGTAGCTTACTTCTTTTTCATTTGAATGGGGATAGTAAAAGACGTAACAAAATGTTCCAGTAAAGGTTTTCTGGTTACTGACAATACCAAGTTAAATAAGCAGTCAAGGGCCGGATCAGCGAAATTTTTAAAAAGCCGGCAACGCGTTGGCGATTCCTCTGATGTTGCAAATGTTCACTTGGGCGACCGTAATTACTTAACATCCGCCTGTTCGTTTTCTTGCAATTTTATAAACAAAGACATCAGAGTTTCTCTCGAGATACGGTGGACGTAACTGGTGCTAGGCATAGATATGTCTCCAATAAAAAAAGGCGAAGAAAATACTTGCCCACAATATCAGCGCTTATCAGATCGCAAAGTGCGACAAGCTGGGCGTTATCCGCTATGAACAACCCGCGAGGAACAACTCAGCGTGGAGTGGACATGTTCTGACAGCAGACTGGTGTACCGTGTGAGTAGAAAACGCAGTCCGCCGCGCGTTTATTACAAGGGATTTTATCTAATAGGGGAAAAATAATACTTACCCACAATATCAGCGCTTATCAGATCGCAAAGTGCGACAAGCTGGTCGTTATCTGCTTTATGTACAGCCCGCGAGAAACAGCTCAGCGTGGAGTGGACATGTTCTGACAGCAGACTGGTGTACTGTGTGAGTAGCGAGCGCACTCCGCCGCGCGTGCTACGACCGCCTCTAGACCACATGGCTTCGCTGAATAATAGCCTATGACAAAAGGAATATTTGATTGGCCTAAATTGTTTGGTAATTTACAGAAAGGGCTTTAAACCGCTGTACCTTATTATACTAAGCCTTTATTTTACACTAGATGATCTTCACGACTTCGCCCGCGTGCATTTAGGTTTTTAAAAATCGCGTGGGAATTATACGATTTCCCGTAATAAATAGCAGCCTATCTGCGTCTTTGGGATGCAAGCTATCTCAGAACCAAATTTCGTCAAAATCAGCTAAACGGATGTGTCACGAAAATCTAGCACAGACAGACGACACTTTCGTTTATTAAGTTACAGGCAGCAAAAACTCTAAGACGTACAAAACAGAGGTTTACTGGAAGTATAACATCATAGACAAAGACTTTATATTATGGACTTCTGTTTGCTTTATTTTGATTTTGAAAACAAATCCTAATAATTTAATATATAACTTGAGTGCAAAACGCAAACTCCTGGAGAAGCAGGACACTGAAATAATAATGATTACTTAATCCTTTGAAATTAAAGATAACTTACCTTTGAAATCTTATAAGAAGATCGCAGCTAGGACTCACAGTGTCGTGTCCCTTGAGATCATCAGTCTTACTAGTATCTCCGCTCATTATGGAGTTTATGTGCATTTGCGTCTGGCAACTCGTGTTGCGTATCAAATGCTTTACCTGAAAAATATGAAAGAAAATCAAATAAACTATAAGTAGTTTGAAGTATTTACTAAGACTGGGCGCATATTGGCTTCTATCGTCTGAGCGTCACACTCAGCTGTCAAAAAATAGAAATCCATTGGGCGAGAGTAGCCAATGGGCCTTCAATTTCCTGAAGTAGTCAATAATAAAAAGTCCTAGTAAGGGCTAAAAAGCGGCCAAGTCAAACTCGCACACAAAGGGTTCCGTACCACCATTTCTTTTTCCTGGCGGTAATTTTGAAGTTTTTTGTTATAGCGGCAATAGAAATACATTTTCTTCAAAAATTGCAACTCTGTGCCTATTACGGTTCACAAGATACAACCCGCTGACGGACAGATGGACGGACGGACGAAGGACGGCCCCGTTGGCACTCTTCGGGGGGTACGGATCCCTAAAACAAATAAGAAGTTACATACCAAATGCATTAGAGGAACTGAGGCGCCATTTTCGCAAACTGTTGCATTATTGCTAATCTGATATTCGTCCGTACAATTGGCTGTAAATAATATTTGTTTAGTTAGTTTATTTGGTTGGTTAGTTAGTTTACTTAGTTATTATTCAGCTTAGGAATTTCATTTTTTGAGATATTTAGTTGTTTTACAATACCTTGAACAGTTTCACTGTCTTCAGACATAGTTGTTGCTGAATGCCCACGTTGGCCTGTTACTATGTCGATTTGGTCATATTCACTGAAAACAGTTAAGCTTAGTATATTACAGTTCATGCAAAACCTTTAAAAGGGTAGCGGATTATAAAACTTACTCATCTAGCTGCAAATGATTGTACGGATCGTTAGAATCAGCTTGAAGGGCGTTTCTTAAAGCATCCCGCAAACCTCCACCTCCCAATAGAGACCACACCAACAGTTCTGTCATGAATCTTGCTCCTGTACTAGCGGGGACTGACCCTAGAAAGTTTTTGGTTTATTAAGATGAAATATAATATTAGCATTATTATTACATTAGCATAAACCATTTTTAGGTTTCTGTACCTCAAAAGGAAAAACGAAACCCTTATAGAATTACTTTGTTGTCGGTCTGTCTGTCCTTCTGTCCTGTCTGTCAGGAAATCTATAGGGTCCTTCCCGTTGACCTAGAATTATGAAATTAGGTAGCTTATAGCACAAGTAAAGGAAAAAAATCCGAAAACCGTGAATTTGTGGTTACATCACGAAATGTGTACAAGAACAAATAAATAATTAGTATTTTCAATTTTCAAAGTTACTATATCACGTAAGGTATCGTATGAAAGGACTTTACCCTGTTCGTTATAAAACAGATTTTTATTTATTTTTATGCATAACATTTTTTGATTTCTCGTGTAAAATGTCAGGAAAACTACCCGAGTACGTAACCCTCGGTACACGAGTCTGAGTCACACTTGGCCGGTTTTTTTATGATTGGGCGTTACATGTGTGGGACTATACATATTACACATACATATATTATTAAATTTGCTCGTCCAGCGACGCTGTCTTGTAGTGGATGTCGATGGTTGAAACGATGTCTATGCTAATCTTACCTTGAGGTAACAAAGCTATGAGATGCTGAGCTCTAATCTGAGGAGTGGGCAACAGTATGGGCCAGGCCGCAGCCAGAGCCTTCCTGGCAGCCGCCGCGGCCGCTACCCCGGCCCTGCCTTCAACTAGCGCCACCAGCGCGGTGTGCACTCCAGCACACCAAGATCTACTTTCCGAATCTGTTTCGTCTATTTCATTGCCTCGCGCGCATTGCCAAGCGTGTACCTACAAAGGGCCATTTATTAAGATAAAAATAGAGTGGCATTTTTACAATATAATAACACTACAATTAGTACAACTGTACTAACTGTACCATACCATAACCATAACTTATCATCAATAAAATATCATACATTCGGGGTTTGTTGCGAAAATGAGGCCAATAGGCAGCGAAATTTAGTATTCAACTTTAAAGGTTTAAGAGCTTGAGGCCATCGGATGGTATTGTAGTTTTGATTGTAAATAGGAAATAATAAAATAAATTTGAAAATAGCAGATACCCGCGATTTCGTTGCCATTTAGGTTTTTAAGAACCCCTTGCGAACTCTTTGATTTTTCGGGATTTATAATATGGGTAGTGATATTATTACAGTATATCAAAAGGAAAATTCTGAGATTTAGAGAAGTGCTGAAAAGATAAAATAGTTTATTGAAATTAAATGAAAAATTTGACTTACTTGTAACCTAAGGAGATTCAGACATGAGATTGCTAGACATTCATTATCCTTTATATTCGCCGTACCGCTTTGTTCTACCACTATCCTAAGTAGCCTTTCAAGGAACCTGAAATACGGAAACATTTGATGCCAAAGCTAATCATCAACCTAAAAATTCTCTCTATTTTTGAATAAAACTTTTATGACATGTATCATTAAATTCACCATGATCAACCCATCACCGTCTCACTACTGAGTCTACGGGTCTCCTCTCAGGATGAGAAGGGTTTTGGCCATAGTCTACCTAGCTGGCCCAGTGCGGATTGGCAGACTTCACATACTTTTGAGAACATTGTGAAAAACTCTCAGGCATGCAGGTTTAAACCCTCACGATGTTTTCCTTCACCGTTAAAGCAAGAAACGCTCTCATGACTACAAAAAGTAACAGGTGCGTGCCCAAGATCAAACCTTAGACCCCCGACTAGGGAACCGACATATTGACCACTAGGATATCAACACTTGTACTAGAAGGCCGAAATCTTGACTAAAGAATTATTTTCTAAATACTCACTTAAATGTATTTTCTGATAAGTCAATCACAAAAGGCATTGAAGACGGGAGATCTCTTGGATTTTCTTCGCTCCACGCGAATATTTGCGACGGCCCAGTCGCGACACCTAAAAATAAAATACAATACACATTTTACTTTTATAATACCAAAACAATTATACTTACAATGTTAATCCTCCTCCCTCCTCCTTTCTTTACTTAATGAGTTCCCATTGACTGTCATGGATAAAATACAAGAATATGACAGAAACAAAGTAAAAAGAGCTCTGAAGGAGTTCTTGTTGAATGGTGCCGGAATAGAAAACAGCTGGATCAACAATTAGGTGTGAAAATTATTTTTTTTGTAAAATACGGGTTCCGTTTTTCCTTTTGAGGTACGGAACCCTAAAAACGAATACAACAATAAATACTTACCATTCGCTTTAAATGAAGGATTGAACGCTTGCAAAGGTTGCGGCACGGTGTTGGCGATCTGCGCACGCTCGTGCGTGCCCCATGCGTACAGCACGCCTTCAGACGACAACGCAATACCGTGCGACATACCGAGTGACAGATCGACTATTTTTATACCTGCAATTATTTAAACGTAAAGCTGTGAAAAATCTTACATTGGGTCACTTGTACTGAGAGCAAGGAAGTCAACGACAGAAGTCTACTACCATCGGATATAGGTATCTTGCAAAGACTTCCACACGCCACAGTCTTAAGGGCTTCCAAGACGGTCAAACGGCAAGCTCGTAGTTTTGTTTTGCTTGATCAAGCTGTTTGACTGTCGCATCAAGCCCCTTGATGCGTCCGTCAAGCAGCTTAACCAAGCAAACGACACTTTTCTCATATGTCGAACATATAAAATCGCATCAATCACCGTCAAGCACGTACAGTACAACCAAATTAATAATGCGCATAGAAATCTTCGTCACTGTTCGGCAACGGTCGTATGATACACATGATATTGACTCCTATTTGTTTATAACAAGGTGCAAAATGCAAGTGCATTGTTTAGGGCTCTTACGATTCAATGATTCGGGTGTTTCTGGGAATACGACGAATTTTGCACCTTGTTATAAACAAATAGGAGTCAATATCATGTGTATCATACGACCGTTGCCGAACAGTGACGAAGATTTCTATGCGCATTATCAATTTGGTTGTACTGTAAATGCTTGATGCAAATGGTTGAGCAAACATTGCTTGATGCTTGAGTTAAGCATCAAAATGCTTGGCTCAAGCTAAAATCGTGATTGTCGTCAAGCCGCTTGACCGTCTCGGAAGCCCATTACATTGCCTGAATCCAGCGGCCGCCTGCGACTCGTTTGATGTCATCTGTCCGTCCACCTAGTCTGTGAAGGCAGCGCTTTCCGGTGCGCTGTCGCGATTCCACTGATAGGTTCTTCGAACTATGTGTCACTGATCTTTGCAACCCGTTGAGTTGTTGATTGCTCTGGTTCTTGTACTGATCTCCTCATTTCCGAGTTGATCACGTAGAAAAACTACGAGTATAGCAGTCTCTATCACCCACTGAGCAAGTCTGAGTTATCCATATTTCAGGAAACGTACGTACCTTGCAGGGCCTCAACTAGTTTAGGTATTGTAGTAGATTCCAAATTTCCATGACCTAATCTATATCCATCTCCTTTACCCCAAGTGTAGACTTGTCCTCTGCAAAAGCACAAAAAATAAATAGCAATTTATGTTTGTAGCTGTAATAGATCAAATTTCAAACTCTACATGAAAAACTTTGAGCATTTTAATATTCATTTGGCATAATCAGTGTCCTACACAGGGTTTGAAGGCAGGGTAGGCATTAAAGTAGGTATCTATTTAGTAGCAGGTCCTAAATCATAGTGAAAAACCGGTCAAGTGCGAGTCAAACTCGCACGCGAAGGGTTCCGTAACATCGTCCAAAAAATAATACTATAACTTTTTTTCGGATTTTTTTCTTTCACTTGTGTTGCAAGACCTTGCTATCTCATAAATTTCATAATTCTAGGCCAACGGGAAGTACCCTATATGTTTGGATCCCCTTGACGGGTCTTGACAGACACGACAGACAGACAGATAAGTGATTCTATAATATAAGGGTTACTTTTTCCTTTTCAGACATGACAAGGGGCATAACAATAAACATTTTAAAAGTAACCAATGTTGTACATTGCCTTTATTATTAAAATCATCAGAATCAGTTACCCGTCAGTAAGGACAGCATGCCAATGTTCCCCAGTATAAACTCGAGCTACTCGCAAGGTAGACAACGCCGTAAGAGCTCTGGGTGTACCCGTCTCACTGTCGCCGAACACTTGCACCGCGCCCTCCCAAGTGCAGCACAAAGTTTGACCTTCACCCCAACCTATTTACAGGAGAAACTTTGTGAAAAATCTAGAACTACTATCTAGCCAACACATTAGTCAAGGAAATTTACAAAAAATGTTAATACATAATGTAGAAAATTGACACAACGCCATTTTGTCTTACTGTGAATTAAATCACAAGACCGATCATTGTGTTGCACTTAAAATCTACTTCCAACGCCAAACCACATTTTCTTTAAATATGTTTCCTAAAATGTATTGTGTTTCAATAAAACATTTCTGATTTCAATAAAATTCAATCAAATCTAGATAAAATTCTCAATTGACTCGCAAGGTACACAATTTTGGGAACATTCAGTTTAACCCTCTCTCTATTCCTAAACATCGTACAGTAATAAACTCTGGAACGAAAAGTACCCGCGGAACTGCAATATACGCTTTGGATGATTTTTTTAATAATCTTTGACTTACCAAGAGCGACATCAATAATCCGTTCGATGTTATGCGCAGTAAAAGCCACGGCATGCGGAGTCAAACAGTTTTCAATCGTGCCGTGGCCTAGTATGCCATGAGCGCCGCGTCCCCAAGTGTATAGGGCTCCGCGAGATGTTATCACCGCGCTGTAGGAAATTCGAATGTTATGGCAAGACTCCAAGATCAGTTTTCAAATATTGTGAAGGAAATCTACCGATAGAAATCACCTGCAAGCGAACCACACTAATGATCTTATGATAAGCGAGATGGTGTAAAGGCTGGAGCGCATTTCTTTTTTCTGCCAGTCGTGTATCCGTGGTCTTGTCTTGGATCCTCGTCCGCACCCCATGACCAAGCGCCCTCGCACGGTGTCTTGTAAAGGTAATCCTTCCTAGCCTAACCTACCAAAGTTTTATAGAAATAACAGCACCTCGATTTCGGCTATCTCACGATTATTATTACGGCTAAACGATTGTGGCTAAGCAGAAATCGGTTGAAATTTAAAACAACGTGACTAAAATCTTCGGGGATGAATCTCACCTGCAAGCGATTCCGGCAGCCACTCTAACGACCTCATGATGAGCGAGATGGTGTAAAGGCTGGGGCGCATCCCTGGCAGCCGTATCCCCGTGGCCCAGTCTCCCGTCCTCGCCCGCACCCCACGACCAAGCACCACCGCACGATGACTGACAAAGGTAGTGTCGTCCATTTGGATGACATGCCACTTGAGTTATTGTTTTACTTTCTAGTCCTAAAATACATAAGCTCCATTGATATAAAATGTTGAAATATATAGTTCTCAGAATCGTTCACAAATTCTTGTACACTGCCACAAGATGCTATTATTTTTCCGTAATTAATAATCACCATTACACCATTATCCTAAAAATTCAACCATTGACAGTCAAAAACTTTACAATAGTACCTACTTTGACAAATTATTTGACTTCTATTTTCACTGAAGGAAATAAACTTGTCATAGAAAAAGCAATTCATTAGAAAGGATACCCTTTCGATGAAGTGATAGAACGAAAGTGTCCAAACCGTAATATATAATAGGTAGTACTTAGTAGGTTCTTACCCGGCACAAGATGAGGGGTCATGGTGTCATAAGGCAAAGTGTACACCGCACCATCGTGAGTTAATAACAACGCCAATTTTTCAGCACACGCGATTTGCTGTATTCTCAAACTTCCTAATTGCAATAATCCAGAACCTATAGAGACAACTTCTTGGGCCGACTCAGTGCACTGAAAAACGAAAAGCATTCCTCTGGTGCTGCAAATGTTTATGGGCGGCGGTAATCACTTAACATCGGGTGACCCGCTTGCTCGTTTGCTCGCTATTTTTTATATATAAAAAACAAATTGAAACAAATACATCACTAGTTCACTACCCATATTTTAAATGCGGAAGTGTGTTTGTTTGTTGGTTTATTGCATCGATGTATATGGATGGGCCCCTCGAAGATAAGAAACGCGCTCAAAAAGTCAAGAGAATTTGCAAAAGTCTCTTGACTTTGACAATGACGATGACGTAAGATTCAAGCGTATTTTTGCGGACGGAATTGTATGGGAAAGGCTAATCCATATACATCGATGGTTTATTGGTTTTTCATTCAATCACGTTGCAACGGAGCAACCGATCGACGTGATTTTTTGCTATAGTTAAAAACTTGGAGAGTCACACAGGCTACTTTTTATCGCGGAAAATCAAAGAGGTCCCACGGGATTTAAAAAACCTGAATCCACGCTGACAAAGTCGCGTGCATCAGCTAGTTTATAAAAAATATTTTTTATGAGCTGGATAGTTGTATACTTACAGTAACAAATCCTTTCAAAGGCGGTAACAACGGAGCACCCAATCGATCTAAATGACAGAGCAAAGCAATACCAGCTTTCCTTACACTCATAAGACCATCGCCACTTGGTATAACCAGTTCCCTAAAACAATAACGTAAGTACAATTGAAATAGCCTCATTCAAATTTAACCTACATAGTCTAATTCAATAGTGCTATCCTATTCACAATGTTACCTATAGTAAGAGATAGCACTACATATTAAAACTAGGTATAGTGCTATCCTTTATAGAATGTCAGCTGTAGAAAAAGACAGCACTAGATTCATAGCTGTTATTCAGTTCAGATCAGATATTTGTGAATATTCAAACTAATCCTTTTTTTTGTGAGATAGGCTTGTGATTGACGAGAATCAGAGCCATGATGAGGTCTATGTTGGAGCGCACTTGCCTAGAAGATGTCTATTCACTCTTGCCTTGAAGTGTATTCAAGTTATACTTGGCAGGAAATACGGACGCGAGAAGGGCATTCCACACTTAAGTGATTTGTATCAGAAAAGTTGAGCAAAAATGCTTCGTACTCATGGAACAAATCTCTTAAAAATAAATACTTACTTAAGATATGCCTCAGTAGGATTACTCTCGCTATTTGGTTCTGAGTTAACTATTGGATTAGGTGCTGCAACTTTGGCCATGCGTCTTAAAAATGGACCTAACGGCGCTGTGCATTCTTCTAAAACTATTCTGCAAATAAAAATTCAAATTAAAAGTTCTTTTTTTTAAATTCAGATACAAGTAAGCCTTTGACTGCAATCTCACCTTGTGGTAAGTGATGATGCAGTCTTAGATGGAATCGGGCTAACCTGGAAGGGGTATGGCAGTTTTCATCAAACCCATACCTTTTTGGTTTCTTTGGACGGCATCGTACCGGAACGCTAGATCGCTTGGCGGCACAGCTTTGCCAGTAGGGTAACTAGACACGACCAAAGACACCTACCAGACCACACAAGAAATTTAGAAATTATGAAATTCTAAGCTCCTGCCGGGAATCGAACTCGGGACCTCCCACTAATAAGGCCACAGCACTTAACACTGCGCCAGGGGGGTCCTCGTAAATTTTTATTCATTATACAACGATCACACCACAAGATGCCTCTACCTATTGTCCGGTTGTCGTTTCTGCTTGGGTGGTAACGTGACTAGAACGTCTGCAGCCTTCAACAGCGCTGGAAGTTCGGCGCGACGGGCGCACAGCTCCACCCACACGCACAGCGAGGTCCGCCAGTCGCCTTGAGGGACGTTGCAACCTACTTCACTGCGAAATGAGGATGTTATGAATGGCATGTACATGAATTTCAATATTTCAATTTAAAATTAAGGAAAGTTGCATAAAATACAGAATCAAACCCAAGATATTTTAAAAAAGTCTATATGTATGTATACCTATCAAGACGCACGGTTGTGTGTTGAAGCCAAGTTCGAATAAGAATCTTATAAGAACGGCGGCGACGGCCAGTGTGTATATTTATACTTTATTTGATATTCAGGCTAATAACTTTTTTTCAAATAACACAAAATACAAGAAAAATATTTACCCAGCAACAACCTGATGCAAGAATTTGGCAGCACTATCAACAACTTCTGCCCAGATCTTTTGTGATCTCGGCACTTGTGCGATCGAATTTAGCTGTCCACTGCCAGCGTACAATGCAGCTTCGGGCAATCCGCGTACTGCATCCAGTGCGTCGCGAAGTAGGGCGGAGCATACATCGGCCTCCTCGCCGCACCGCCATGCGCGCCGCACTAGCGACAGAGCGAGACGTAATGCAGCTCTTGCGCCCACTCGCGCTAGAGCAAAGGCACTGAAACAAGACATTAAACCATAGACATACGCACAACAGACGGAAACGTTTAAGTGCGGAAACCAGCCCAGAGAGAAGAAGAAGAAACCATAGACATGAGTTCATAGGTGTGCCAAAAGGTCATACCATATAAATGGCATGACCCTTTGGCGCACTGATGCTTGAAGCCGATTGGTAAATCAGCGTGCAAGATTATATTGCATCACAGCACAATACAGTAATGTGTTTGAAGTTTATATCTTTCTTAAGAGCGTTTATAGCTTGTACCTTGTAACAACCTTTGATTAGCCAACAGTCAATAGCTATTGTAAAGAAGTTAGTCCTAATATGCTAGACATTAGATATAGATCAAAGAGGTAATTGGTGCTCATAGATTACCTTTCAGATTCATCACTTGCTTCCTCACCCTCTTCTTGCATATCAGATCCTAACTCCATTGGTTTATTGAGAGTGCTGACAACATTGCTCAGATTTCTATTGCTAACACCGTGGACAGGTTTCTTTTCAACTTTGGTCTTTTTAGCCTCTTTATGGTTGTTTTGATCCCTAAAACCAAACAGTTTTTTTTAAAGATTATTATTTATTTATAACCAGTTTAAAGTAAAGGTACTACTAACGTAACTAACTTAACAAATGCTTATGTTATAGAGAAGTTTGTTAAAAGTAATGTTCTAAAGACATTATTTATAAGGACAGCCAAATTATTATAGGTATCAAACTAGATTAAGCTAAGACTATTAAGTATTACTATACAAACTCTATCTTTTTAACCCCCAACCCAAAAAGAGGGTTTTTATAAGTTTGAAGTGTGTATCTGTGTATCTGTCTGTGGCATCGTAGCTCCTAAACTAATGAACCGATTTTAATTTAGTTTTTTTTATTTGAAAGGTGGCTTGATCGAGAGTGTTCTTAGCTTTAATCCAAGAAAATCGGTTCAGCCGTTTGAAAGTTATCAGCTCTTTTCTAGTTACTGTAACCTTCACTTGTTGGGGGTGTTATAAATTTTTAATTTACACTTGTTGATGAATATATGTAGTCAAAGACCTTACTGCAATTAATTAAGTCAATTATTAAGTCAAACACTTAAATTGATTTTGCCTGATAATAATTTATCAACAGTTGTTATGTATAAGGTTTGACCCAACCCCAATTTACTGCCACAGGGCATAGAGAGTGTGCAAAAACTTATAAAACGTTTCCAATTAACAAAACATCAGAAGAGAATAATCAATAGAAGATAAAAATGCTAATGAAATATTAAGCTAAATTGTTAAGACTATAAATAGATAGTGAAAGGGGTTTTTTTTCTCTCAATATTCCTTAAAGAAAAAGATGTGTAGAGATAAATTAGCACCAAAATTTCAAGATATCTTTCAATACCTGATCACTGCTACCAGATGTCTATGACAGAGCACAATTAGTCTGCGTATCTGTGATATGAATGGACAGCTGACAGCGGTATTGATAGCCCTCACTCGCTGTTCCCAAACTAGGGCCTCCATCAGGCTTTGCAGACATTCTGGTCCTATGTTTAGAGTTAAAAAAAAACATAAAAGAAATTTCTTAATAATTTTAAATACATATCAAAAATTATTTAGAAATTTGCTTGAAGAGTAGGTAAAACACTATCATAAAATTATAAATAAAAAGGAAGTTATTTTAAAAGTTGTGATCATTAATTTCATCTTTAAGTTGAAAATATAATGAGTTTTGATTATAAACCTGAAAATCCTTGCTTATTAAGGGTATATTATGTTAAAGAGAAAACCTTCTTACAAAATCATTAGCTTTAAAAATCTGAATTTTAATTAGAAGCCTGAAAATCTTTGCTTGGGTTATGTAAAAGGAAAAACTTTTTTTACAAAATCTTAAGTTTCCAACATTCCAATCAAAAGAATAATATTAGAAATACGAAATAATTGAGGGAGTTAAATTGCATATGAGTACAAACAAATAGAATTGCTTTTTAAAATCACCTGGATCCAGCTTCCATTTGATATCATCAATAACCTGGACAGAGGGTGGTGGTGCAACAATTTTAGACTGAATTGAGGCACGTAGCTCTTCTTCAGCTGAAAGTGCAGTACAGGGTGCGCATGCACATCCCGAATGAGGACCGCAAAGACCGTCACAACAAGTACAGTTTAGAATCTAAAAAGATTAAGAGAGGTGCAGATTTTCCAAAAGAAAAAGTTGAAAGTATATTATTATAGAAGATATTTTTTCTATGTACTTAGGTATATAAACACATACCCTTAGGCCGCAATAATACTTTCCGCTATCACCAAGTTTCGCAGTTATTCCAGCAGCATTGACCAACCCGTTTCCGGCATCGAAATATATTTCTCTGTCCTGTAGTAAACTATTGAATAGGCAATAAACAGCTTCGGGGTCGTGAAGGGCTTCTTGTAAGTCAGGATTTAGCCATTTGGGGTCTAAATGTTGTTGGGGACGAAATATGAAGTCGTCTTGTTCCTCGGGCACAGACATATTCGCAACCGGTTTGTTTCGTATACTACTCGGGTATTAAAACCTTTCCATATTCAGAAATTTTATAGTAGAATAGGGCATATTGTTTCACTTAGAAATCACATTATCTCACTAAGAGTAGGATTTTTTTTCGAAATAATAATTTAATCATTTGATTCTTCAATCACAAATCAATCGAAACAATCTGTCACAACTCAAATGTCAAATTATTTAACGTTCCATTTTATCCATTAAAATCTGTATCAAAATCAGCTGAGCTCTATATTTTATTTTATTTCTGTATATAAAGCTCCATTTTTACACACAAAATCAATGTAAACTATTAAATTGATTGAATTACAACTTATGTTTAAATATTATCATACAAAAAAATTACAATTTTTAAACGTTTATTTATCATAACATCACCACCTGTCATCACCGCACCATCACGTCTGACAGCACAGATTCAAAAATTAATCATGTAAATAAACTGCTGCATGTTGTTGAGGCGTATCTAATGTGTTTTGATAAAAAATAAATTATTGCGATTTATGTTTAAAATTTTCCTTCAGAGCATCTGCTTCGATGGATACAGATATTCTACTCGATAGTAAAGACTGCTTGTACGGTAAAGACAATTTTTTAGCACATCGTCCGGCTTGTTACGAAAACAAAGTGCATTGTGCGTGCAATTTACTTTGAAACAATAAATAAATGGAATGACCTTCCGTTTGACTAATCCACGTAGCAAGACTGCATTAGTAGTCCTTGGATTTACTTTCTGTTATAATTTGTGCAGTTTTTTTACTCATTACTACATCTTTACAAGGTTATGATTTTGTCATTGTTTATATCAAGACTCATTAATCTTTTTAACTACGTACTTACGTAGTTATTTTTAAATTAGAACTTATATTTGGAAATACTTAGTGGAGAAACCCCGCCTTAGTCCTGTAAAATCTATCTCCACAAACCATATTCTTCAGACTTTACAATGTGACTAAATAAACTAATGCCATTAACAGCAAAAAAATCTACAGCAGTATACATTTCTTATTAACTCAGTACTTTTTCTTGTACTGCATACTTAATTTATAAAGCAGAACAGCTTAATAATGAAAGAAGAAATGCATTATAGAGAGTTTATGCTATATTTGTCTGTTAATTACTTTGCATTTTAGATGAGGACTTTTTGGAACAACTGACTAAACATGCACTGCCATCGTTGTTGGATGCAGCAGATGCATCACCAAGTGAGATCTTAGCTGATGCTGCACCACTTCTAGTGCCCGCTATATCACCAGTGCAAAGCTTGAAGTCTTCTCCAAACGAAAGCAGCAGTTCTGACTCTGGCAGTGAAGATGATTCTAAAAAGTATGAAATCATTTTATTACTTGGGTTGTGGGGTGTCACTACCCATATTATTACTGTTTGTTGGTTTATTCGTTTGTCCTTCAATCATGTTGCAATGAAACAACAGATCGACATAATTTTTTGCATGGGTACAAATCCCATACAAATGACAGAGACAATCTCAGTGAGCATTAACCATTTTTAGTTGAGAAACCAATCACAAACCATTCATAAACATTTTATAACAGTTTTGTTTATGGTTGTTTGGTGCCTCAAAATGGTTAACACCCAGTGAGATTTCTGTCTCTGTTATTTGTATAGGATTATGTGACAGAGAGAGTCCTATACTAACTTCTTCCCGTGAGTAGAGTGTAGCATTAAATTTATGCTTAATTGAAGTGGAAAGGGGAAAATTATTCTAGTTTTATGTTCTTTTGTATAGAGAAAAGTTTCAGCTTTGTATTATTTATTATTAGTAAATTACCATTTTTTGCAGTGGTTCCTGCACATCTTCCAATAGGCAATCATCCCAATCACCGTTTGATTGGCCGACATTCAATGAGGAACCTACAAATCAGCTGAGGCTTGAAGATGTAGAACTATTTTTGCAAAAAACAGGTATAAATTGTAGTCTTGTAGATACATTTTATAACATCAAGACTGTAGTTTCATTTATATCATCTCTCTCATTCATCAATTCTATTCGTGGCATTGTGAGAACTCTTCATAATAACTAAAGGTCGCTGCATACGTAACGTGTTTTTTCCCGTCCCAGACGGGATGGGAGGATTTCTCGAACTACTATTGGACAACTGGAACGCCCCGCCCTGTCCGTTTTTTAGGTGTCCAATAGTACTTCGAGAAATCGTCCCGTCCCGGACGGGACGATTACTTTACGTATGCAGCGACCTTAAGAAATGAACTAAGTGATATAGTTAATTCTGTTATATACACAATCTCTAAACTAAATAATTTTGATAGGTCTAAAGCTAGTGCTATCCTTCCTTGCAGGGAACATTATGATAGAGATATCAATTCATTAAAACTTGTCATATTTTGTCACTGTAAGTTTTACTCACATAAGTAGCTTACGTAATTAATTGACAACTTACAAATGTAAATGTACTTGAAAACATGTTTACATTAGTTATGTTGTAAGATAATCAAGTAAGCTACTTACATGAGTAAAACTCAGAAGTGTACCTATCTGCAGCCTAGCATTAATTAATTTTTACATTTATTAATTTATATAAAATTTCATTTTAGTTCCATTAACAACAAGTACAAATGTGGTATTTCCTGATACACCACCAAAGTCAGGAGCTTTAGATAAAACTAGTCCTGTGATGGCAATTGAAAATGGAATCATAAAGGTAGGCATGATTTGTTTGATTATTACCAGCATTTAAAAGCCACTGGAATGCCAAGAGTAAATGAAGCAGACTATTCTATACATCAAACTGACTGACTGATTCCAGAAAACCTGCATGAATCATTAGTACCTACCTACAAGATGTGATTGGATGAATTTATAGAATTTTGGTACAATAGGTTGGCATGGCTGGCAAGATAATTTTGTAAGCTTACATGAGTAAAACTTACAGATGTATCCGCAACCTTAAAAAATTGTTGACAAATCTGTGTTATTAGTTTCTAAATCCAGTAACAGAGTAATAATGTAATGTTATTCTCACTTTATTATGCATTTGATTCCAGGTTGTTAAGCAAGAATACAATCAAAGCATTGATACTGACAAACCAAATCAAACCAAGGGTAAAGTACTTAACTTTTAATATATATAGTTAGTAATCAGCAATAAAATTTAATGTCTGTTTAGTAAAGACACTTAAAGAAATAACGAACATACACAAACACATAAAATCTATAAGTTATATTTATACATAAGTTGATGATTTAATTATTTTATTAGCTTAATATTTAATATCTGACTGCGCTAATTAAACACTTTTTTTAGCACTAAACAATATCAATTGTCCAAATTCGATCTTCAAAGTAGTGAATGAACATTCCCAAAGCTTTATTAAAAACGAAGATAATAAAATCCTATATGCCACTGAACAAAACAGAGGTTTGAAGATATTGAAACCTCCACCGCCAGTGACAAAACCAACCAGTGTCATATCTGAGAGTACAAATGATAGAAAGATTCCAATATCGCAGCTGTCTCAAACAAAACATATACATATTCAGAATACAAATAGTAATGGTTACCATGTTCAGGTAAGAACTTCCACACCTTAGTAATTTATATAATAACTAACTTACGCCGGGACCGGCTATATAAATTACAAACCCCTTTTACCCCTTAGGGTATTTTTCAAAATTCTTTCTTAGCGGATGTCTCAGTAACTATCGCAAACAAACAGCCCGATCCATCCAATAGTTTGAGCTGTGCCTTGATAGATTAGTCAGTCAGTTACTTTTCCTTTTTAACCCCAGACCCAAAAAGAGGGGTGTTATAAATTTGACGTGTGTATCTGTGTGTCTGTGTATCTGTGTATCTGTCTGTGGCATCGTAGCGCCTAAACGAATGAACCGATTTTAATTTAGTTTTTTTTGTTTGAAAGGTGGCTTGATCGAGAGTGTTCTTAGCTATAATCTAAAAAAATTGGTTCAGCCGTTTAAGAGTTATCAGCTCTTTTCTAGTTTTCTTGTAGAAAAGAAGGTTAGATAACCGTTAGGTTCATAATATTATGTCAATAGACAAATGTCAAGCTGTCAAGATGGACGTTGCCTAAATACATAATTATTTATTTGAAAATGATGTTTTGGAAAACTCAGATACTTTGGATCGTCGGGGGTGTTTTTTTTAATTTACACTTGTATATATAGAAATTCAGATTCATTGTATGTATTTAATATTGGTTTATAATCTAAACAAGGTTAAAAAAACTTGCAGACATCATCTAATTAGTATAGAGATTTTTCAAGAGTTAAGAGAAAAATCAAGCAGAGGGTTGATAGATGATGTGATAATTTTTTCACATCATCTATCTATAATCTGAATAGTATGTTAAGCGCATCTTCGCCCATCTCCGCTTTAGTAGATACGGGTCCTATTATATATTTTGCTTCAGTTTTATCCAAAGTAAAACATCAAACATATCCCTTCTAACCTTTTTTTCTATTTTCAGGCATCCCCGCCGAAAAATACCTTAGTTATCAATGCAGAACCAGAAGTCCACCAAACTGGTAGCATTCAAAGTATTGTTGGGTATCAAACCAGCTATAGCGGAATAAAGATTCCTACTAGCATAGATTTGTCGAATTTAACGGAAACAGAAATTAAAGTTCTTAAAAAACAACAGAGGATGATAAAAAATCGGTAAATAAATGAATTATAATGACAAAGAAATCCTTATATTGCCAGCAGCTTTATAGAAATTTTTTTATGGAAAGATTTTTATTCAAATAAACTTTTTATGGTTCCGTACCCAAAGGGTGCCAACGGGACCCTATTACTAAGCCTCCACTGACTGTTCGTCTGTCTGTCAGCGGGCCATATCTCGTGAACCATAATAGAGAGTTGAAATTTTCACAGAATGTGTATTTCTATTGCCGCTATAACAAAACCTAATGAAAGTTTCAAAATAGCCGCCATGAAAATTGAAAACTTAAAAAAGTGTTATTTCTTGTAAGATGGTACGGAACCCTTCGTATGCGAGTCCAACTCGCACTTGGCCGATTTTTATTCCGACTCGCACTTGACTGATTCCTATTCCGACGACCTTAAAAAGGTAGCGGGAAGTGGGTGGATGAGGAAGATGGAGGAGCGTGTATATGCTCGGGAAGGCCTATGTCCAGCTGTTGACGCAAACAGGCTGATTGATTGATTGAATGAAACTTTTACAAGTGCTTTTGATACGTCAAATGCATCTACCACTGGTTCGAAATACCGAGAAGAACCAGCAAGAAACTCAGCGAAAACTTTTCGAAGATTCGATCCAAAATATTATGCCATGTATAAAAGTAATTGCTGCTCCGCGCATTGCTGGAGCAAGCTTCGAGTCAATACATGCATAATCCATACTAATATTATGAAAGCGAAAGTGTGTCAATCTGTCTGTCCGTCCGTCCGTCTGTCTGTCTGTCTGTCTGTCTGTCTGTCTGCCTGCTACCTTTTCACGGCTCAACAGTTTAACCGATTTTGACGAAAGGTACAGAGTTAGCTTATATCCCGGAGATGGGCATAGGCTACTTTTTATCCCGGAAAATCAAAGAGTTCCCACGGGATTCCTAAATACCCATCCGCTTAACCGATTTGCATGAAATTTGGAACCGAGGTAGCTTCCGTCCCTGCAATTAACATAAGCAACTTTTTATCCCGGAAAATTAAATAGTTCCCATGAGATCTTTAAAAACCGAAATCCACGCAGATGAAGTCGCGGGCATCCTCTAGTTCTTTATAACCGCTGGGTTTTTTGCTGATTTCCTCATCTTTTCAACTTTTGCAGGGAGTCTGCTTGTCAATCGCGACAAAAGAAAAAAGAATACGTAACAGCTTTAGAACAACAGCTTTTAGAAGCACACCAAGAGATTGCACAACTCCGACTTGAAAATAAGATCTTAAGGGACCAATTACAATCAAATGGAAGGAGTAGGAAGGTTTGTCCATTATTTTTCTACCTATTTGAATCTCCTATTAAATAACTGAAATGTTGATTTAATTAATTCCTGACTTTTGCTCTAACATAGTAACCAACCTACTACTGAGTATATTGAGTAAGGTAGACAATAACCCGTTAGAACTTAATTCTTATCCTGTAAACTTCAAAAGAACTTGTAAAAGTTTAATTGAATAAAAATATTTTGAATTTGAATTTGAATAAAAATGTACAGATATGATCTCCTTTGCATTAACACAAAATTACAGTGTCTGGCAAAAAAATTAGATAGAGCAATATGTTTCCACTGCCTTTCTTTGCTTAAATGTGAAACAATTGCGAAAACGCAGCGCAGCTTGGTGGAAACTGCAAACTTCGAGTATTAGGACACCCCTATTGGATAATCCTACGACCATTTTCATGCAACGCAACGTAAGCAACGTCGCTTATTGAAAATACTAACTTGCGTTGTTACAATTAAGTCGCACGTCCCACACGTCTCAAAACACAATTGGTTTTGAATTTGTATAGTATACTAGCTTATGCCCGCGACTTCGTCCGCGTGGACTACACAAATTTGGAACCCCTATCTTACCCCCTTAGGGGTTGAATTTTCAAAAATCCTTTCTTAACAACGTCTACGTAATATGCGATGCCTTCATATTGTATACTAGCTGATGCCCGCAGCTTCGCCCGCGTGGATTGGTCAGATCCCCTGCAGCATCAGGATTGTGGAGTTGGACTCCAAATTTTTTATGAAACAATGTCGCAAAGTTCCTCTATTGATTAAAAAAGAAATGACACAAATCGGTTCAGAAATCTCGGAGATTTCGGTGTACATAGGTAGAAAAACACAACTCCCTTTTTGAAAGTCGGTTAAAAAAGTAGCCTATTTTACGCCCTGGTCAATCCTCTACTTGCCTGTGAAAGTCCCGTCAAAATCGGTTCAGCCGTTCCAAAGATTAGCCTTTTCAAACAGACAGACAGACAGACAGACAGACAGACAGACAGACAAAAATTTTAAAAACGTGTGATTCAGTTATGGTATCGTTCAAATAACCATATGAGCTTAATATGAGGTAGTTATTTCGAAATTACAGACAGACACTCCAATTTTATTTATTAGTATAGATTAGGCTTCAATATCACCTATCAAGACTCGGATCCTTGTAAACCTAACTTTAAGAATGTATCTCCAGCATGTTTTTATTAAAGAGTGAGGCATGTGCTTACAGATCCCACGCCTAGATACATCAATATTGATACCCAAAAAGAACATTGCAGTTCTTTTCGCCATGGTTTTTATGGTTTCTTTAAATTGGAATGTCTTAGGGTGAGTTGATTATTACGTATAGTACTGCCACATTTATAAGTCGCATTGACAAAATTCGTTTGCGCAGAAAAGCACAACCCAACATCGATTAATACCGAATTTACATTAATGAAATATAGACCTTATTGCTTGACGTTAAGATTTTAAATACAAGAACAACAGATACTCATGCTTTCTCGCTCATTATTATTATTCGTGCGTACAAAACATGGCGTGTAGGCGACAACCAATAGCGGACGGACGCGCGCTATTATTGGCTGAGATATTTTCGGCCATTCAAAAATGAGATTTATGGATGTACCTGCGCAGAAACGGCGTAACTTATAAAAGTGGTAGTACCACGTAGTACTGTAGGTATGCATTTGATGAAAATGTATTGAATTTGTAGACTACTATAATAATGCAACGTTTCACTTTTAGGTGGAATTCAAAGCCATTTTCAGGACCAACTGCCACTCATGTCGGCTCTCGGCATCTTTTGTGGTCGGAAGATAACAAAGATGTTATTGCTGGTAAGTATACTAATTGATACATTATATTTTCAATATCTCTGTAAAATTCAATTGCCATATCACGCATACATGCGTTGTTAATTTAAATAAATTACTAAGAGTCTGGCAATGCATGACGTGATTTCTAATACTATTCTGAAGAAAATATTAAAAATTACACTTTATACCTTGATGAAAGATTTTATACACGCCTTTGTTACCTGTTATCTGCTAAAGACACGATGAACCAAACTCCATAGTCGCTGATCGTTCTTCCCTGTGTTGGGGACAATGCGCAGAGAAACTTTCAGTTTTTATAAAATAACAAAGGGCTGGCTCTGACTGGCTCTTAGTCCTTTAGGTATTAGTAGCAGAAATCGTAGTCACTCTTTAAATATAATTTTGCAGATTATGATCAAATAGGTAATCGTAGTGCTGACGGGAACGACTGTCAGAATACAACACTAAATGATTTAAAAATCAACCAAACCGAAAGCATCAGGATAGCGGGAGAGCTAAAACGTTGGATCGGAGGTGGAAAGACTTTGAATTGGACAAATGCGCCTAGGAAGAACAGAGTATATTTGGATGAAGAACAAATAACGGGTAAAACATTAAATCTTATCTTTGGACTTCGTCTGTGTTAGCGTTTGCTGGCGCGCGTGTTGTGCCTTTTTGGAGTTTTTTTTTTTTTTTTTTTGTTAAAAGTGGCCGGTTTTTGTGTTTCACTGGTGTTTTTTGGTGCTGGAACCATGCTGGAACTGACTGGGAAGCACTCTAAAGGGGCGCCGCGCGTATGTCGACGAGCGCCGGCACAGACGAAGTCCACCCTTATATAGTTTCCCTAACTTGTAAATAACTACAAACTTGACATTGGCTAATCTTTGTAAAGCCAGTCGAGAGAAAAAAAAATCTTATCTTTTTACTAATTTATGTATTGCTTTTGGTGTAGGTATTCTGTATCTTTTTGATTTTTCAAATTGCCATGTTTCGACATTCAGCATATTTTGATTTTACTCCAAAACCAATAAACTCTGTTGTATTGTATCAAATCTCATTTCGAAAATTCTTACTAATTTGACATATTTTTAGTAGGTGGCTTATTAGAAACATACAGGCTTTTTAACAAGCTGAATCTTGACAATAACCTACTTGATCTTCCCACGAATAAAAATGGGAGGTCCATTCGAGAGAAATCCCGCTTAAGAAGACTGAGGCGTTCCATACCTGACAAGGACATAGATTTTTCGGATGGAGCGATGTTTTATGAGAGGCTGTATCACAAACCTATCAGAAAGTCTGTCAATGATTTCAATGTGGACGACTTTGGTGAATGGAACGCGTTGCTTCAAGCGCTTCATAGGCGAGACGACACGTTCTACGTGGTTGGTGTCGGTAAAGGGGAACATTTGCTGTTGCCTGCGGTGAGCCATAATGTGACAAGACCTCCTAAGATGGCGTTGATTTTACCAGCACTTACTGGGAATGGTGAGTTATGATCCATCCCCTTTTCCCGATAGCTATAATATTGGTATCTTCAAAAAAGGAGTGAATGGGCAGGCTTGCTCCACCTTAGGCTGCATCACCTCCTGTTTGGTGTGATTACAATCGAGCGCAAGCCTATATAATTATAAAAATACTAATATTAAAAAAAAGATTCAGATGAATTGAGAACCTCCTCCTTTTTTGAACTCGGTTAGTGAAGAAGTGTGTCTGTGTCTGTTAGCTTTTCACAATCCATCCCTTTAACCAACTTTGACAAAACTAGTTTGTTGAACTCGTGAACCGTAATAGGTAGAGATTTGACAGTGTGTAAATACTATTGCTGTTAAAACGACAAATAATAAATTTTTCAAAATGGCCACTAAGTATGTTAGTTTACAAATTTAAAAAAGACAGTCTTATAAGATGGTACGGAACCCCTCGTGTGCGTGTCCGACTCGCACTTGACGGGTTTTTATTAGGTTTATTGTATTTTTCGCAGATTCATTAAAGGCCGACCATGTGACGCTTATGCAAATCGACTGCTCCGTCGTCAACACAACCCTGGTAAAACTGAAATCGGAAGCATTGCCAGAAAACATTAGAAAAACCAATGTCGATAGTATGCCGTTAAATCCCAGGCCAGAGAACAAAGGCGTAAGGAGACTTAAACTAGATCCTAGTCCACCGGAAACTGTTCAAAATACGAGTGATAGTCTATCCAACACGATAAACAATAAGAATATTGATTACGATTTAGATATAAGTAAGAATTTTCTGCTCACTCAGCACATACTTTCCAAAACAGGTGTTTTAAATAATAGCTCAGTAGGAACAAAAGATCCTTCTCGTGAAGCAAAGTTAACTAATAGTAATGAAACAAGGCAATCAAATAGCTAGAGTGATATAGGTACTTATAAGAAATTTACTTACAGTATTAAATTGCGAAATATCACGTCCTTTTGCAATAGGATTTGAAATACTGTAAAACTGCTTTTTAGCAATTTTGGTGCCAAATATTGAAATAAAAGTAACTAATAAAAGTAAAAGTAACTTAAAAAATATTTGTGCAATTTTAACAGATTTTCAAAAAGGAGGATGAATTGTATAATTATCGTATAGTAAGTAAATTTATATAATATAATTTTTTATCATCAACTGTTGTGATTTTTATATTATTTTCTCAAAAAAAGTAAATAGTACAGTTATGTTTTTAATATACCATGACAATGATGTTTTTTAATAATTATCTTTTGCTCCAAGCTTTTGCTATAAAATATAGTTTAAAACTCAAAATCGAATACTGGGAAGTTGAGTAGCCATTTTAAATTTTATTCCTTTTGACAGATCTTATATCGTATTGTTAACTGCAATGACTGTCATCCATACATTCTTGGACCCTTCAGCCCTAATTCGCACGAGCGTTAAAAAAGCGTTGCGTTAAAAATACAAAGTGCGCGTTAAAAAAGCGTTGACGTGTGTACTTGGGAATGTATTTTTTCTATTTGAACGCTTTTTTAACGGACGTTAAAAAAAGCTCTCGTGCGAAACACGGCCTTAATTAAACCTAGTTAAACTTCTCCATATTTAAAATAATATTACAATTTTCTCTTTAAGTTTTTTTAATATTTAAATACTTACTACTTACAGTCAGTGCCTAGTTTTCATTCGAATCGACCGTGTTTTACCGCAATAACAGCGAAAACTGCTGACGCCGCGATCCGACCGCGCCCGCGCCGCCCGCGCCGGTCGTACGTTAGGCACAATGACCTAGTTCCGCGTTTCGTCGCGTCAGGTTTATTGTAATAGCAAATAATATAATCAACGCTATACTACTCGGTTCCTCCAACTATGGCCGATACAAAAATAGAATTAAGAACGGAAACTGAGCATTTGCTTTTTAAAGCATTTTCAGAAAAAAAAGCAGAAAATGAGAAACTTCAAATTATAATTAAAAAAATGGAGCAGCAAATTTTGGATCTTCAGAAACAAATAAAGCTCTTATCTAATAAGAATAACGACCCGATGGATACTACCGAAAACAAGGAAAGTTCTGATCCATCCGTTCAATATCATACGGACGAAGAAGAACTTGCGCAAGAAACAGAATGGATAAGAGTAAAGAGTAGGAAAAAGAGGAAACTAAGCACGTCACCCATTCTGTCGCAGAGTAGAGAATTCGAAACATCAAATACAGCAACGCGCAAAAATGAAAAGAAGAAAACTAAGAAAGTACCACTACCCCCACCTATAATGGTGTCCGGCGTGGAAAACTATCAAACCTTTTTTGACTTACTCTCTGGAAATCTTCCAGAAGCCTCATCAGATTTTACATTAAAAATGATGAACGCAAAGAATGTCAAAATAAACGCTAAAAATGAGGATGCCTACCGAAACTTGACAAAAGTTTTATCTCAAAATCAGTTTTTGTGGCATTCCTATGAGAATAAACAAGAAAGACCTATTCGTGTCATGGCTAAAAAATTGCCTGCCTCATGCCAGCCCAAAAGAATAATTGAAGACCTCCAAAGCAAAGGGTACAAAATAGAAAATGCAGTTAACAAACTAAGATGGCAGAATAAAGAGCCGCTTAATATGTTTACTCTAACATTTAATAATGTAGAAGATATAAATAAAATTTACGACATCAAATACATCCTAGGGTGTAAAGTTGAAATTCATCCTATAAAAACATCAAAACTGGTACCACAGTGCAAAAAATGTCAAGCCTATGGCCACACGCAGAAATACTGCGCCAGGGAGGCTAGGTGTGTAAAATGTACAGGAAAACATCTGACACGAGACTGCTCCAAGCCAGCAGAAGAAAAACCAAAATGCTTACACTGCGGTGAAGCGCACCCCGCTAACTATCGAGGTTGTATGGTTGCCAAAGAAATGCAGATTCTAAAAAATAAGAATCTTAAAAAATCATCTACATCCTATCCTCAGCGTTCATCGAAACCTGAGAAATCTACTGATCCTCATGTAAATAAGACTAAGGAAGACACGAACAAAAGTGAACACCAAACTTATGCCCAAAAAGTTTCTAAAAATTTGCCAAGCACTCAAATGCCCCAAATAAAAGTGGAAAGCAAACTGGATGAAATTCTTAAATACATGTCCTCGTTCGACGAGCGATTGAAAAAACTTGAAGGTGGTGCTAATAAGGCTACCAATAAGCTGAAAAAATGAATAATATGCTTAAAATATTTGCATGGAACTCAAACGGACTACTACAACATCAACAAGAACTACAAGTAGTCCTAGATACACAAAAGATTGATATCTGTCTAATATCTGAGACACATTTTACCAAGCAATCATTTATTAAATTTAACGGTTATAAAGTGTACCATGCCATACACCCAAATAACACAGCAAGAGGCGGCAGTGCCGTCATAATTAAAGAAAATTTGTTTCATTATCAAGAATACAAATTTGAGGAACAAGAAATTCAGGCAGTAACTGTAAAGGTCAAAACTACAAGATACGAATTTTCCGTAGTAGCCATATATAGCCCTCCAAGGCATTCAATATCAAAAGAATATTATGTCAACTTCCTCGAGAAAATTGGAAATAGATTTATTATTGGAGGCGACTTTAATGCGAAAAATACTTATTGGGGTTCTAGATTGACTACTACAAAAGGTAGAGAACTCTTAAGTGCTATTAAAGATCAAAAATGCGATGTAATAAGTACAGGTAAGCCTACCTACTGGCCAACAGATGCGATGAAAATTCCAGACCTAATTGATTTCTTTATTTATAAAAACATATCATCAAAATACCTAGACATTGATGAAATGTTCGACATGAATTCAGACCATTCTCCTATCCTCTTAACGCTAAGTGATATAATCATATATAAAGAACCTTATCCTGTACTTGTAAACAAAAATACAGACTGGGACAGCTTCAAAATGGATCTGACTAATAATATTAACTTAAATGTGCCGCTTAAAAGCTCGGAACAACTAAACGAAGAAGTAAGAAAGTTTGTGTTAGATATTCAGCTGGCTGCTTGGAATAATACACCAAAGCTTAGAAAAAAGCCCCAAGGACTGGTTGCTTATCCCAAAAATATCCTTGAACTCATCATTGAAAAGAGAAAACAGAGAAAAAAGTGGCATCATTCGAGATCTCCCCTTGATAAAAGGGTGTTGAATAACTTGACTAAGGCTCTAAAGAAACAAATAAAAAACTTTAACAATTCGTCAACCTACAGTTATCTTCAAAGCCTTACAAGCGAACGGAGCACCGACTATTCACTTTGGAAAGCCACTAGGAATTTAAAAAGACCATGTTTGCATATTCCTCCAATCAAGGAAGAAAATGGAATGTGGGCAAGAAATAGTGAGCAAAAAGCTAAAAGATTTGCAGAATATCTAGAAAAAATATTTCAACCAAACGAAGGAGAACACACTGACTTTACTACAATTGAAACAAGTCAAGAAAACACTCCCATTAAACTAGTCACCCCTAAAGAAATACTTAATATAATTAATAAATTGAACCTGAAAAAAGCTCCAGGATATGATCTAATTACTACAGAAATCTTGCGAAACCTTCCAAAAAAAGGAATCGTTAAATTAACGACGCTGATTAATGCAGCATTTAGAATGAAGCACGTCCCTGACTTGTGGAAAGTTGCAGAAGTAATTATGATCGCCAAACCAGGAAAACCACCAAATGAGGTTACATCATACAGACCAATTTCTCTGCTACCAATTATCTCAAAACTTTTTGAAAAGCTACTACTCAGCAGATTAAAACCTATATTGGATGAAAAAAATCTGATTCCCGACCATCAGTTCGGATTCAGGGAAAAGCACTCGACGATCGATCAAGTTCACAGAATAACGAATATAATTGAAAGAACACTAGAAGAAAAGAAAGTTTGTTCATCCGTATTTCTCGATGTAGCACAAGCCTTTGATAAAGTCTGGCATGAAGGTCTTGTTCACAAACTTAAAGTATTACTCCCTCAACCATTCGCAAACATACTTGAATCTTATATATCCGATAGAGTATTTAGAGTGAGGCAAGAGGAAGCCTACTCCAAACTCAAGGAGATCAAAGCTGGAGTACCTCAAGGAAGCGTTCTAGGACCTGTCCTGTATCTCCTGTATACCTGTGATCTTCCACAACCTGATCATAATACCATCGCTACTTTTGCCGATGACACTGCCATCATAGCTGTGGGTAATACTCATCAGGAGGCGGCGGGAAAAGTACAATCAGCATTAAATGAACTCAACAAATGGACGAAAAAATGGCGAATAAAATTGAACGATTCCAAGTCTACCCATATTGATTTTACAAATAAAAAACCGAACTATCACCCTATCTATATTGACCAACAAAAGATACCTTATGCTAATACGGCAAAATATCTTGGAATGACTCTTGACAGCAAGCTACGCTGGAAAGCTCATGTCAAGAAGAAAAAAGAAGACCTAGAGATAAGGTACAAAAAATTGTACTGGCTCATAGGTAGAAACTCTTTACTATCAACACAAAATAAGAAACTCTTGTATAAACAGGTCCTAATGCCAGTGTGGACTTATGGTATCCAGTTGTGGGGATGTACCAGAAAAAGCAACATTCAAATAATACAGCGATTCCAAAATAAAGTACTCAGGGGTATCATCAATGCACCCTGGTACGTCAGAAATGAAGACATTCATCGCGATCTTCAAATGGACTTCGTGGACTCAGTTATTAGCAAACATGCTAAATCCCACGAACGCAGGCTCCATCAACATGTGAACGTCGAGGCTATCCAGCTCCTCGACAACACAGACCTAAAACGTAGACTTAAAAGGACTAAGCCTTTTGAGCTAGTGTAGTTATAGTGTTAGTGCAGTGTAAAGAACACAAGAAAGAACAAAGTGAAAATTTAATGCTAGTGCAATATAATGAACACAAGAACAAAGTGTCATAAAATAATAACTAACGATAAACTAAGAAATATGTCAATGGACGGACTCTTAGATATAAGTACTTTTATAAGTTTAGGTTAACATAATATTACTTATTAGCTTTACTCGTAGGCTAGATTGTAATCTTAATAAAGTACTGCTGTCAGTACTTTATGGTTATAAAAAAAAAAAAAAAAAAAAAAAAAATACTTACTTATAATAATTTTATATTTGTGTACCTATGCCCTATGGCTGTGTAATGTGTTAATTTTTTTTGTAAGATGTA
Source organism: Maniola jurtina (assembly GCF_905333055.1). Taxonomy (NCBI): domain Eukaryota; kingdom Metazoa; phylum Arthropoda; class Insecta; order Lepidoptera; family Nymphalidae; genus Maniola; species Maniola jurtina. Next base: position 14,175,528 of record NC_060032.1, read on the forward strand.
GAAAGCTATCACAAAATATAATATATTATAAAATTACCTTGCATTGTTGACCTATAAATTATCCATCTGTGTTACTTTTAAGTAGGTAACTATATCTATTATTATTTAAAACTCGTCGGTTAGGTACTTGTGGCAATAATATATTTTTACTCTTGAAATATTTGTTTTATTGAATCTCTTTGAAATCTAAAAACGTTATAGGTACGACAACATATTATTGAGCCAGCATTGGTAGGAAGGTACTTAACCACCTAATTATATGACACTACATGATGCCCGCGAATTTGTCCGCGTGTCCCAAGTTTTTTAATCCCACCGGAACTCCGGATTAAAAATAGCCTATGTTCAGCCAAATACACCTAGTAATATTTGCGTAAAAGAGTAACAAACATACAAAAAAACTTTCGCCTTTATAGTATTAGTATGATGAAGACGTATGATGTAAATATTTTTAATGCAAATAGGATAACAATTTTATTTAACGATGAATAGTTAAATAATCATCTGAGCCACATGTCCTAGAGATACCAATGAATTATTTGGAGCCCAGTGGAGTGGAACGTCACGTCATTTCTGACCTGTTTAATTGATATTAAATTATATATGATATGATATTGATATACTATCACCTCCCCTTCGGTGGAAACGCACCCTAATTTGGTCAGGAAGGAAGAATATTGGGAGATAGAGAAAATATTTTATACTAGCTGACTCCCTCGACTTCGTCCGCGTGGATTTAGGTTTTTCGAAATCCCGTGGGAACTCTTTGGTTTTCCGGGATAAAAAGTAGCCTATGTGCTAATCCAGGATATTATCTATCTCCATTCCGAGTTTCAGCCAAATCCGTCCAGTAGTTTTTGCGTGAAGGAGTAACAAACATACACACATACACACACACATACAAACTTTCGCCTTTATAATATTATAGTGTGATAGTGTGATGTAAAATGTTACAGTAAAAAATGGGTAACTTTGAAAACACATTTAACTAACTTATTACGAAATAACTGCCAAAATGGAATTTTAAGAGACCTTTTTAACTATACCCAGTATATTAAATAATATTTTAGTCTTAGGCTGATCGGAAAAACCCAGTTGAGTTAGGTGGAGGTGGACCTTCGCTGGCTATTGTTATTACTAATATAATATTATTATGTCCCCTGGCAATTTTAAATTTCTTTCTAAAGTTATCCATATTTACTGTAACCTGGGTTATACCAAAGATTTATACCTCGGGCCTGGGTTTATTTTTAAACGCAGTGACCGTTGTGACAGGACTGGCCGTGACACTGACAGCTATGATGGACTTTAATGATTGACAGTGACATAACATTAACAGATATAACCTAAAAAGATATTTTTCAATTTTACAAATAATATTTAATTTTTAAAAACAAGTTAACAGGAAAAGCGATTGATAAATAAAAGAAATAATCGCTTGGCACTTGTTTCACGTACGACTATAAAAAAAATATTCATGTGATTTTAGCAGTCCTATTTATTATTTCAGAAATGAATTGTTTACGTTTACTCAGAGCAACTAATTACAAATGCTTTAACAAAGCTTCGGTTAAGTTCTTATCCCAGCATCCTTTAAAATTTATGGAAGTCCAAGAGAAATGGAAAGAAAAGGATGGTGTTTCTCAGCAGTGGAATCTAATATACAAGGCTCCTATGGAACAAGTCCTTAACGTTGCAACAGCATATTTAACAGCTTCAACTGTTACGATTACTGCAGGAGGCATTTATTACGCTGGATTTGTGTTTGACATAAACACAATGTACGACCCAGTTCTACTTGGAGGTGATGTAGTTATTGCAAACAATGCATTTGAGTGCCTCATATACCTTGGAGCATTTGTTCTGTTCAACACGGCTGTGAAAGTTGTATTGTCAAAGTTTGTCATACGCTTATATCAGGATGGTGATCAATACCTAGCAATCTTCAGAGGAAACTGGTACAACTCTATTGTTAAACACGAGTTTCACTTGGACGAGTTTAAAAAGCTAAATCCTACATTTGTTGTATCCTGGGGAGATTCTAGGTTTAGCCTTGGAAAGAAGCATGGCATACTGCTGGATCAGTATTTTAAGACTCCTGAGTATTATAATTATTTAGTGTATAAGAAGAAACCTGACACTTCTAGAGAATAATTGGTTTTGTTAAGACTTCATATAAATTAGTTGTTGCTTAGTAAATTATGAAATATATAAAAACACATTGTTCTTTAACCTGTTTTATTAATATTGTCTACAATAATAGTTAATCTAGTTAAAATCCACCAGTGAAAGGATTATTCCATCTGTGCCTAGATTCTTTCTTAAGAGTGGTTGAGTCCATTTTCCTTGGATCAGTTTCAAATTTCTCTAGTGCTTCTATTTGTTTTTGTTCTGGTTGCAGTGTCTTTGTTACTATACACTGTCCATCTTCCTTAAGAACAGTGTATTTAATATCTTCCTCTGTAGGTTCCCCATATGGAAATGTGATTGGTGTTATTTTGATCAAATGTTTTATTTTCCATAATCTTGCATTAATATTTGGTATATTCTTGACAATAACAACTCTGTTCTGAAATGAAGAGAATAATATTACAATTTACAAACTAGCAATTAAATGTTATAAGTTTTTTTTACAAAATAAATTCTTACTTGATCATCAAACTTCAATTCACTCAAAATCTTTTTTTGCCACCATGGATGATGTTTACTAGTTTTAATTTGTTCCACTCTGAATAGTTTAGATGGCGTACACTCAGGATCTTTATGATCAGGATACCTAAAAGCACATTTATATTTTTTTCAAAAAAGATCAATCAACATACTTAAATGAAATAATGTAATAAGACTCCTAAATGCTAGAGGTGAACATTGAATTAATGAACTGTTTATGTAGACTTGGTGTCAACGGATAACCTACAGCAGTCACAGATAGACTACATTCAGTGTTCACAGATAGATCAAACCAATTAATTATGAGTGGCATTGCATCAGTCTAATTCTATACAAAACAGTACACATCGACGACAACGTGATGGGCTGTGAAGTGGTTCTACTTGTTCAATCAATGGATGAACAATGATTATAGTAACACTGTTCAGTTATTGATGATAGTAGAAAATCTGTTTTATGAGAATGAAATGAGCAAACAGGTGGTAATTATACAATGTTTATAATTTTGATGCGAAATATACCTAGGAAAGTACTGTATTCCTCCAGGATATCGTACTCCGCCCGAAGGCTTATGTCCTTTTGAGCGACATAACAACGTTAGAGGTGTTATTGTTTTTAATAACTGCCTATTCATTTTTTTGCCTTCAGTTTACTTCAGAACACTACAGAAACTGATAATCTAAAATCTCAATTTATAAAATTGAGTTACATATTTGAGGTTATTTTTGTAATTTGTTGACATTTTTGACCACAGATAAGGTATTATTGGATGAAGGATTATATGGATAGGCACTAAGTTCAAAATGCGTGTCAATTATTTATGTGTGCGCACGTCATTTTGTCACTGTGTGCACCATCTAGAGTTGGGACGGCGAATTTGGGTATATCGATATTACCATCAAAATTAATTTTCTATGTTACTACGACTGACTACGTGCAATATATACTCCATACTAATATTATAAATACGAAAGTGTATCTCAGTCGGTCTGTTAGCTTTTCACGGCCCAGCAGCTTAACCGATTTTAATGAAAGGTACAGAGTTACCTTGGGAGCGGACATAGGCTACTTTTATCCCCGAAAAATCAAAGAGTTCCCATGGGATTCTTAAGGCCCATCCGTTGTACCGATTTATATGAAATTTGATACATAGGTAGCTTACGTCCTGGAAATTGACGTAAGCAACTTTTTACCCCAGAAAATTAAAGATTTCCCATGGGATTTTTAAAAACCAATAAATTCACGCGGACGGTTATTATATATTCAGTAAAAACAAGAGTAAAATGAAACACTTTTCAAATAATTTAAATCAATTTATGAGTATTATTACTATAATTAACGTAGGCATATTTTATATTATACTATGTTACTTTTTGTGGCGGAAAGTTTCTGACAGTATTGAATATTAATTATTCACAATCTTCTGTAAAACATACTTACTTATATTATATCTACACTCAGACTTTAAGTAAAGTGAGTAATGTTTTACATATGTACCTTTAGCAAGCAGCAGCTGATCCTTATAAATTGGCCGTTTCTTAGAAAATAAGTACATAAATACAGTCTTGCGCTTCCGGGATCTTGCTCTATTATAAAATAAAAAGCCAAGTAAAAGTCAAGAATTGTAGGTCAACAAAATTATAGAGAGCTGGACGTAGAAAACTGTCTGAGGAAAATGCTCAAAACCTTCGTTTTTGTTTCATTATTAGCCAGCTCTCGAAGTGGGTTTCGTTCGTCCTTTATAACCTGAAATTAAATGAATTAATGTATGTCTTGCTGTTACCTAGTCAAAAATGCATAATTCTTTATGATGATAATAAAATTTGAAAAAATATCAGTAAAACAATTAGGTAATTTTTAATTTTAGAAATTATTTAAACTCACTTGTATCTCAAACCTTAAAATTAAGTATATATTATAACATAATATCTACTAAGTTTTTTTTTCCATAATAATTACTGTCTCTCTTTGCTGTACCTATTCTACTCCCTTTACAACCTCTCGCACTGCCAAGGGTCACTGGTAGAGATCTCTTACAGAGATAAGTGCTTCCCTGTCCACTTTATACAAATATACTTGTACAAATAAAAAATTAATTAATTGTTATTGTCTTTTTTGTTTAACTATTGTCAAATAAAGAAAAGTGTAACATTACTACATATTTATTTGTAGATAAGTACCTACATACAATTTGAAAGAGCTTATAAGTGCTTACTAGTTGATGGTATTGACTATTGAGGATATCTTTCAAATATAGTTGGTATTGCATCTGGTTTCAATTTATTTATTTTTAAACCAGAAACATAACAAGACTCTTCCAAATGTTTGGAGCATAGACAAGAATATACCTTTCACTTCCAGATTTTCGTTTTATTGTCCAAATCCACGCAGTTCTAATTTCAGGACATTTTGGAAATCTACAAAAGTAAGCAAATGTTATTTATACGATAAAAGACAAATTTGATTTTATCGATAAAGTGTGTACACATCACTACAAATGATGCCTAAAATAATTCATAAATTAAAATTAAATTGCGCTGTAAAACGTGATTTTGGTCAGTATTACACGAGATAATTACACTTATAACATGTAAATCTTTAATTTTTAGCGATTTTCGGAATAAAAGTCGCGGTTGGTATCGATGAAATAGTTATTAAAGACTTACCTATGAAAAGGCAATTCAGGAACTTGGACGCCTTCTTTCTTATATCTAGAGGCACAAAACACAGCGTCACACATTTGGTTTTTAGTTTTTATCTTAATTTTAACCCAGACTTTTGTGATTTTTAAAATTTTATAAAAACGCTGCATCAAATCCCAATGTTTTGTCTCCAAATGCTGACAACTACTGTCACCAGTTACACATACAGTGCGTTGTTGCCAGACTTATATGAGCTATCGCTTTCACCCGAACGGAGGTTCCCTGGAATAGACCGAGATAACAATACCTAGTTGACACATGGATGTACAAGAGCGGCAACAACCTATGACTACCTCTATTGTTTATATAATATCTCTATTAAAGGTATTTTTCTGACATTTTCACTTTCAAATGGTTTTTTTATCACTCATCTGTCTACGGAGACCACAGATAAATAACTTTGAAAGATAAGCTAACATTGTGATAATTTAATTTTAATCGGATCCGGATTCGGTGCAGTGTACAACCGCTTCAATGCTTTAAATTTGTCCATGCACGGATATACAATAGACTATAGAGCTGTACCAGCTGCCAAAGTCAAAATCTGCGATCTGTGGCTTTGTTTTGTTTACAATTCCAAAATCCGAAATTTAAATTTAAAAAACTAACTGCCGCACTACCTATATAAAATTATAAATTTTACAATATTAGCTGCTACAATACGGTATATTTGCCTATAGTACATTTGCCGGTGTGTATAGATGTGCTTTTTAAAAGACCCATGAAGAAAGTACGTTTTGAGTCGCCGGTGAAACCATTTTTATCATCAATGCAGGAATCCGAGTGCCACTCTCCTAGGCCCTTTATTCATAAGCAAGTTAAATCAGCACCTCATGTCGAATATCTGGACTATCGACCGGTACCATTCACACATGACCCTGTACAGAGGTTCGAGTGTGGTAACTCTTCACCATATCCAGTAGTTAGTAGAACGAGTTTGACGGATACTGCTAAGTTAGAACACAGGTGGGAGCCGTCAAATGAACTAGACTTGAGTATTCTTGATTCTGCGCTTAGTTCACGTACCGTGCAGCAAACATACCTAACAGATCAAGGGAATTATACGCAACCCATGTATTGTCATTTGAAATCTAACCCATTGACTGAGAAAACACAAAATGTCTTAACTCCTATGGAAAACAAAACTGTACATAACCCACCAAATGTTTTAAGAAAGAATGATGACTTTTTCTTAAGAAGAGATAACTTGAATGGATATAAACAGTTAAGCAGTGAAATGAATAAACTACAGTTGGATAAAGAAAATGACCCATTACTCAAAAAAACTCAACTTATGATGATGGGACATACAAACTTACCATTAGAGAATGTAGAAAGCCTGAGCTCCAGTAAATCTTCCAATAATACAAATAATAGTCCTTGTAGGTGTCATCATTGTATAAAAGTCTGTAATGCTCAACATATGACTCAGTCGAGGGTTGAAATTGTAAAAAATCAAAACATAAATAGAAACCGTTACAATGTGTGTCATTGTATAACAATGCTGTCTCAAAACCACACACATTGCCCTTGTAATATTCCTGCGATGAAACCTCAGGTTCCAAATTGCAATTGCAATAACACACCTACCATACCTGCACCCTTATCTAAGAATATAGTAGATAAAAAGACATGGGCTATTCAAAGGTATGCTCAAAATAAAAATGCTGAATGTTTAGAGAAGCAAACTAACATCACTGTAGATGAAAAAGAACCCACAGTTGCTGATTTGTTTAAAATAATAAAAATGCAAAATGAACAATTACAGTTGCTGCAAGAAAAAGTTGACAAATTTATATCTAATTCAAGCAATGGACATAATTCAAGCCCTGCAGTTCAAAATTTTATTACTGAACAGGTAGCTCTTGAATCGGGCAGAACAGAACAGAAAATATCCATAGGTGTTATGACAAGTTTTGAAGTTGTTCGAACTTCTACTATAATCAACAAAGAATTTGTCAAACAAAATGAAGCTCAAGTACAATGCAATAGATCTCAAATCAGCATCAAAGAAGTTGTGTCCAAACAACCAGTAAATTCAAACTTTCTTGATGGGTTGACTCCAGTATCAAAACATGTTGAACTACAACAGCACAGTAAGAGTAATGGGGCAGTTGGCAATGGTGATATGACTAATAATGATTGTAATAATGAAAAGACTTTGAACGAGATGAGTTTGTATAATGTTCAAGTGGATAATGCAATAACTCCAAACATATCACCTGACCAAAGCCTCTATCTAGATGTTAGGGATTATAGCGAGTAAGTTGACATATTTTAAGTTATATATTTTCAAATGATGTAGATAGTCAAAGCAATATATATACTTAACTAGCTGACGCCCGTGACTTCGTCCGCGTAGATTTAGGTTTTTCGAAATCCCGTGGGAACTCGTAGATTTTCCGGGATAAAAAGTAGCCTATGTGCTAATCCAGGATATTATCTATCTCCATTCCGAATTTCAGCCAAATCCGTCCCGTGGTTTTTGCGTGAAGGAGTAACAAACATACACACACACACACACACATACAAACATTCGCCTTTATAATATTAGTGTGATGACGTTTATTTTCAGCTCTGATGCAAGCAGTGATGACCAATCAAATGTTGGATGGACTTATTATAATAAAGTTATGGTGAGTAGTCCTTAGGCTGCAATTACACCTGTAATTGTTAACTAATATAAACAGTTTTTTAGATAGCTTATTGTAAAATTTTACAACTTACGTAGATAAGTTGAAAAATTTACTTATGTGAGTAAAGCTTATTACAAGTGTAATCGCGGCCTTACTTCATTAATATATTAACAGGAACATTAAACATCTCTGATAATGACAGGAGTATTATTATTGACTGATTTTATGGTCTCATACCCAAAGGGTGATAAATGGCACTTTATTACTAGACCTCCACGGTATGTTTATTTGTCTGTCTGTCAATCACAGGGGTCTTGAGTTTGATCCATAATAGGAATCTAATCTAAATTCTAAGTGAAGTCACTTTTTAACCCCCGACCCAAAAAGAGGGGTGTTATAAGTTTGACGTGTGTATCTGTGTATCTGTGTATCTGTCTGTGGCATCGTAGCGCCTAAACGAATGAACCGATTTTAATTTACTTTTTTTTGTTTGAAAGGTGGCTTGATCGAGAGTGTTCTTAGCTATAATCCAAAAAAATTGGTGCAGCCGTTTAAGAGTTATCAGCTCTTTTCTAGTTTTCTTGTAGAAAAGAAGGTTACATAACCGTTAGTTTCATAATATTATGTCAATTGACAAATGTCAAGCTGTCAAGATGGACGTTGCCTAGATACATAATTATTTATTTGAAAATAATGTTTTGGAAAATTGAGATACTTTGGATCGTAGGCGCGGAATAGTCCAAGAAAACCGGTTCAGCCGTTTGAAAGTTATCAGGTCTTTTCGGTCTTTTCTAGTTACTGTAACCTTCACTTGTCGGGGGTGTTATAAATTTTTAATTTACCCTTGTAGGATAAATCTATCAGAATTACATAACCGGATTTGCTTGAAGAATTTCCATACAAATACAAATCATTTATTGCAGGCCATTTTGAATGCATTCAGTAATCAAACAGATGCACAAATTACAAGCTAATCTTTTTTTTTTGTTTTCTTTACAGACACATGTAAATGGGATGTTACAAGAATCTGACATGCCTTCCTCAGCAAGTGCATTGTATAGAAATGTAAGACAACAATGTATGCAGATGCAGATTGACAAATCTAACGTTAGCGTGGCTAAAAGGTAATTAATAATATTCAAATTGAAATTATTTTCAAAATCCTCTTCAGAATTAAATCCCTTCAACCAGAATTGGGTTTGTATTTTATCATTTAAGCAAATTTAAAGTTTAACATGAGCTGAATAAGGTAAGTTTTACAATGCAATGTTTAAAAATAAGGAAATGGGGGACATCAAAGTTGTCAGTTTTGGACCTTGGAATCAGTTTTAGACCTATCAGTTTTAGACCTAGGAATATGAAACTTCAGTATATTATGTACCATATACTGTATTTAGACAACAAATACCTACATCTGTTAAGGAAGAATTTTTGAAAATACAACTCTTAAGGGGGTAAAATAAGAGTTTGAAATTTGTACAGTCCACGCTAAGGAAATCGCGGGCGTAACCAAATTTTTTAATAAGATTTTATAACATAGCTGCCTAAATTTTCAGAGTGACATTCGGAGATGACCCATTAGTACAAAAGCCATATTATGTTCAACAAGCCGCAAGTCCCACGACAGACACCAGTCTTAAAATGAAGCAGCTTGCAGCTAAGTACTTGAAGAATGGTGCCATGTCCAACACACCATCACCTAGACCTGTGGCCATGCCTGTTGACATGTCTCTAGCTACAAGAAACTATATGGAGAAACACAGGATATTTAAAGGTATTTTTATTTGCTTCTTTTGGTACAGTCAGCAACAAAGCTCGCTTTGCACCCAACAGTACAAGTGACTATGGATGGGTGCAAACCTAGCTTTGTTGCTGACTGTACTTCTTTCTTGTTTTTACAGGTAGTAGAAACCTGCCTAAACGTTTCCTCCTGTTTTGTGTTTCGATATAATTGTTATAACCATTGAATTTTCAAAAATCCTCTCTTAGTAGATGTCTAAACTTAATATCTATGCATATTGGCTGTTATTTTTCGGGCCGTATTTGAAGGACTTGATTCATTCTTTGAGCACTTTTTGTTTCAGGAGCTACGCAACCAGGTCAACCTCAACTCGATTTACCCAAATTTTTAGATATAACTGCGCTCAAACAACAGCCCAAGTTTTTATAATGATTATGTTATTTATTTTAGACAACATGGAACTGTAAAGAGCCAAGGTAGGATTGATTGTAGATTTTTATTATTACTTACGTATACATTTTTCTTAAGTAATTATTTTTTACTATTACATTTTTGACAGTGCAATTATGAATAAGTACATAGTTGTAGTTTTGGAGGGTTTTATTATTCTTAATTTTATTTTATTTGTGAAAGTTTGCCATACTTTAAATAAACTGTAAAGTCTGAAGCCACAACGTAGCTTCAGTCTTAGGCTATCTATAGAGCGTACTTTGACGCTCAGACTTAAGACACTGTTAAAACGAGACAGCGTTATACCGCTGGCATAAACCTGTCTCGTTTTAACTGAAATTTAAGTCTAAGCAAAGTAAAAGTGCACTCTATAAATTTCAACCTTATTTATCTGATAATAAAGGTCACAGTACACATATCAACTCGGAAAGGGAACGTCACCACTATCATCTCGAGCCGTCCAGTATTCTTTGTATGAAACTCCTTACTGGAACACACACTAATCGGAATCGTATCGTTATCGCCTCGCCTCGCGACAAGCTCATGAACCGCGGTGCAGCATGTGGTCAACTTCCAATTCCAACGTACGTACCTACAGACGTACTCCTTGCTGCTGCTGATCCGCTTACATTAGCTTCATCATTACAATCACAATTATTGTGATTGGCTGAATTTATAATATTCTTGTTGCAACAATGCATTGTAGCCAATAGTGAGCGAGCATCAACCAATCAGAGCTGATTGTGATCGTGACATTGTAGCCGTCATTTAGCCCATGGTTGATGGGAGGCGATACAGTGACGTTCCCTTTTCGAGTCTATATGTGTGCTGTGAGCATAAAGGTACCATAAGCGCTTGCATTTTATGCCAACCTTATTTAATTTGTAATTACTTACATAGCTTGTTGACTGTAAGTACTGCTATTAGTATTTGTATTAAGATATTTTAAGGTAATAAAAGATGTTTAATATTGAACAGACATTTATTTAAACTTTACAGGAAATAACAGAGTTAAATCTTAACACATACATATAAATTATAGTTGCCATAACTTCCGTTCTGAACAATTCGTACTATGATTAACATATTTGATTAACTTTTGTAATCATATTTACAATTTCTCCTCTACTATTACTCGTTTTACATATAACTCTTAGTATTTCAGATCCAAATTAAGTATATTAACAATTTTGATGAACATAGTACATGACGTCATCAGTCTTCACACATTCAATATGGCAGATGTTGCAAAATGACGGTTTTACTATGAATTTCATTATGGAATTTCCTTCCTCATCGATAGGTAAGTAGATCAAGAAAATTTCAATAATGGGTACTATTTTGCCAGCAAAAATACCAAAATTGAATTTACAGTATCCGGCAAAAAATATCATATAAATAATTTAATGTATACAATTTAAGAACACACACCATCTTTGCTCTATGTGTCAACTGATAAAAGTATGATTTTAGTCCTTAATCTAAGGATAAACCATGGATTTAACAAGTAATAATTCTTCTAGTATTTTAAATTTCTTTGGGGTAAACCATGCTTTTGATATGACAGTTGACACAAAGAGAAAAAATGGTGAGTGAGTTCTCAAAATGTATTCATTACATCGAGCTTTAGAAAGAGATCTTGTCGTGCCTATAGTTGAGACTGACAAGTCGGCGACAAAACGCAGGTATGAGTGACAAAGACGACGCTCTATAAAGCCAAAACTACTGATCATCTCTTTCTTAAGTCCTATAACACAAGTAAAAATTCATAATATCGGTATACCGTTACTATGTATTTTTACTTGTGTTTGGTTTCACCATAATCGATACGATTGCGTGGTATCGTTATCTACTATTTCAGGGTTTTAGACAAAATTCGAAAAAAAAAGTTTTCTGATAATGATTTGACAGGAAAGCAAAAAAATAAATCGAGTGACTGCACCATTTCACAACGAGGTCCCAATTACCACGAACCACATGATTCTCCACTTGCCTATAAACCACACAGTCTATTTATGTGAATACTTAACAAATATTTTGTCTTATAAAATCCTTTTATTTTTATGTCGGTTTAAAAATAAAATAAATTATATATTTCTTATAAATCCATTTATAATGTTTACTTGTACTTCATCATTTACATTTAATATCTACAATAAATAATTTAATATCTTTTAAAACATTTATCTGGATGTAATCTTATATAATTATCTTATATAATATGGGTATCTAGGCCTCCACTGTTTATTATTTATCCTAAAAATACTAAAATGCAATTCCATTGGTAACATACAAACATACATAGATATACTACCAATTAACTCATACAGAATTTCACAAAAATAAATAAGTAATAATCTTAAGTTCTAAATAGCTATCTTGATTATGTATTACTATCCACCCATGCAGCTTTCCACGCAACATCAAATTTTAATATATTTTTATATTACCTATAATACATATATCAATCATTTTAAAGATAAACCTAAATAGTGCCTAACATACAACATCCTGAGACTACGTATATAATGCTGGCCCACCCCTTCGCTAGAGTGGAATTTATGAAAATCGGTTAGGGGGTGAAATTTTTAAATGTCCGGAATCTGTTTCCTCCCCGAAAGCCCAAATACCGATTTCCATTGATATAACATGAAAAAAAAAAAATGCCATACTATCATACAAACTTTCGTCCCATATTCAACCCCTTTAGGGATGGAATTTTCCAAAAATCCTTTCTCAGTGAGTGCCTATACTTATGTCATAAAATGAACTTACTTGGAAAAAAACAAGTTTCTTATACCAACGGTTTAGGCTAAGCGTTGGTATATCAATCAGTCAGCGCAAGTTTTTTTTATTCGTATCTAGACACCCTATCTACTGGTTAAAAATTCTTTCACACTTGTTGATATAAGTGCTTTTTAAACAGAAATACACAGTGGGCTAAGTTATTACAATATTTTTGTGATTAAAATAAGTAATTGTACCTATATCTGAATACATCTGATATGTAGGTATTCATAAATTTTGTTTTCCTGTTTTCCATTATTTACGGAGTCTCAGGCGGTAGGCAAGCAATAACTCAATTTAAATTCTTTATACTTATTTAATATCAGTTTGGTTCCGTCATTGGTAAGTTTATATTTAAATAACATTATTCAATACATTCAACATTTATACGCTAATACATCATAAATAATATTATATGCATAAAAGGCTACAATTTGTCTACTATTGCCAGTCGTTCTTAAGCAGTCTCTCTAACTACCATACCGTCTAAAATGTTAAGGCTTTTCTACGCCCGAGCCGCCTCCGAAGAGCGTCTCGATGAAAGCCTATGCCGCTAAAAACCAGACGCTCAGCATCTAAAAACAAGCGATTACTTAGGCAATAGTAGTCAATCCAGCCCATAGGTAGACTTCTGTGCTGCCGCCCTTTTAATGAAGACCCGTTAAGTGCAAAAAAGTTTTTAATTGATTTATACAATTTTCAAAAACTGATGTTTCTTGGCCCTACGGTACCTACCTAGCGTTATTTTTAGAACATTATTTTTTTCACAATTCCTATGGTTTTTGGCAATAACTCAACAAATATATTTTGCGCTTAACAGCTTTTTAGTTTAGGGGGCAATTGCGGCCAAAGCCACAGACGCGCACGACGGACGCAAGAGGCCTGGAAGCGGGCGGCGCCATACATTTTCATACTGTACCCTCAGTATAAGATTTTACTTCTCACCAACGTTGATAGTATTTGAGTGCCGAAACACTTTACCGTTAAAGTAAAATGACCCTTAATTGCCTCGTTTTTTAATGCTCAAGTTTGTACATATTTACGGCCAGTACTGAATTTTTGACTTTAAACCAAGGGTTCTAGGTCCATTTTACTTTGACGTTATCTTGTTTCGACTCTCGAATACTAACAAAATTGGTATTATCATAGTGATAGCCCTAATTCACACGAGCGTTAAAAAAGCGTTAAAACGTTTAAAAAGCTCTCGTATGAATGAGGCCATAGTGTCACATCAGCCACGGCGCGACCTTCATTGCGTCAATCGCTTCGACCCACGGAAATCTATCTTATAATATTATAGTTAACATAATATATTTTTAACGGTGTAAGCTGTTATCTACACTCCTTTGTAATATTTACACAGAAGAATATCTATCGCTATAATATTTCAATTCTCTTGCATCGCAAATAGTTTAAACATTAAATCTAAGAAATGGTAACCAAATATTTGGATGGCACTTTTATATTTTTATTAAATATCGAATAGTTAATGCATTAATGATTTCATCATTAAAATGTAGTAATATCTATTTTACATCACTTTTATGTCTTGCATGTTCCTCCTCAATTGGACTAGATTATTAATACAATTTATATAAAGGTAACTTCAAGCAACACGCACGCGAGCATAACAAAAACAAAAAGTTATAAGAATTGTAGGTCGGTTTTTTTTTTTTTTTAGATTCTCGGTTCGGTTCGGTTTAGTTCGGTTGAATTTGAAAACTATAAGTAAATAACTTCAATGTTCAATGTGTTTTTGGATCTATAATCTAAATTCCACATCAAATAGACACGATTGCATACAGTTTCCGCGATAGAAAAAATTTCCGAAAATTGCTCCTTCCTAGATTTTTTATTTTAATCGCAAACTTAAAAAGTAAAATGTCCCGCTTGTGCGTTACCCTATCATTGACTTAGCTATTTAGTATAAATAAAATAGTAATTATATGAAACAAGTTTATTTTCGATATACTCGTAGTTGAACCTTACTTCTAGTACTTATCTTAAACTTAATTCTAAGCTAGTTCATAACCATATGTACATTATTATACCTAGGTACTTACCTAATATGGCTACGGTATTAAGTACCAACCTATACTTTTAATAACTCCTCTGTGTATAAAATTAAAATGCTTTTAAACGAAGTAGGTACATAACTTTTTTTAAATAATAAGATTGAATATTCATTTTGAGCATTTAATTGGGTAGGTACGCCTATATAAAATATATATATACTACCTCCGCAAACTATTTTGTCTAATTAATTATTAAAATATATTTTTGTGATTGCTGTAGTATTTCGTAAATGCTCCATGTAAAATTGTAAGCATAAAGCTTGTAATATATCTAAATACTTATTGCATTTGTATTTTTTTTTCTGAAAAAATAGGTAGTTCATTTTAAATGTTAATAAAATACTTAATATTTGGTACTTAGTATTTTAACAAAAATATTATTTGAATAAAATTACTATGCAGTTCTGAGAAATAAAATTCACATCTTTCAAACATATTTACAAATTTTCATTTTTTAATCACATTCAAATCATCCATCATTTTAATTACTAGTTAATTATTATTGATGAAACTTATATCCGCGAAACTTATACTTATTATGATTGTTCGTAATATTTTTAATATCATAACATTCTTATATTCTTTACCTTAACATTAATTTCAGTTTTGTACAAAACTAAGTAGGTACATTTTCTAAAAATCTGTACTTTTCTAATTATGCAGTTACTTGGGGCAATATGAATATATGTAAACCTTATTTCAGTCGACTCAGTAGGTAATGATTGTTTATTATACCCATTGAATACCTATAGATTGTAGATATTGGTAAAACTTAATCATAATAGCAACATATTTTTATTTTTCTATAAATCTAACCTTCACCTTTAAAATATTTTAAAAAGAATAATAGGTATTTGTAAACATTTATAATTTTTCAGATTATTCATAATATACTATGAATAATTGGAAATATAATATATGTGCATGTAAATATATTTTTATATGTTAGTGCCAACAAGTAGATATAAGACGCTAAGTAAAGGTTTAAAATTTTTGGACAATTTCATTTATTCGATAAGCAGTAATCAGTATCAGTCAAATAGAGTTATATATTTAGGTAACTACAATAAAGAATATTCTACTTTATTGTTATACTTTAGTACATTCAAATAATATTCGGGAAGGTAACCCGAAAAATAAATCTATATTAATACAATTATTAATTCTGTAATATTTTCTGTAGTCTTAAATAAATTGAATCGCTGTACTACACTACAACAATAATAGTAAAAATCTTTCAATATTTCATATCAGCGGAAACATCTAGAATTTCATATCTACTAGACCTATCGGTCTACCAATCTACCTACTTACTATGTACTAATATTGATAAACGTTTGTGTTTACTATGGAGTGTAGAGGTAAGGAGCACGATCTCGGTAAAACGTAAAAACTACGTAAATTGTTGAGGTACTGTCATTTATTACTCAAGTGATTAAAAGTATTAAATTTTCTAACTCGGCATACTTCAATCCCTTAAATTTTCTAACTTGGCATATTTCACTCTTTTAACAACAGACTCTTGAGAGATTGGTACATTTATACCTCACCTATCGTAAAACTGTGCCTCTGCCGACGCTAGTGCTATTTTAGAGGGGTTTCGAACTATTATTTTCTGTTTATAGCTGGACACTTTTTCAACTTTTCTTCCATAAACAATCGTGCTCCTTACCTCTACACTCCATAGGTTTTACGCTACAACCCTACTTTGAACTCTTGTACCCACTGGCCACAGGGGTCGCATTAGTTTAACAACCAGTTGCATATGAGACGGTTAAAGTTACGTTAGGGTTACTGTTAAACTGATCACCAAAAAAAAAGCAGTGGCACAAGCCAGTATTCATACCTTCTTCATTAAGGAAGGTAAAATTTTAGTCCAACGTTAACAAACCCTCACTTGTTTAACGGTAACCGTAACGTAACTTTAACCTAGTGATATGCAACTGTTTGACGTTGACTTAACCTGAGGCGGGCCGCCGAAAAATCTTGCTGAGCCAAATTCCTCTCTTAAAATCGTGCGTTTAGTGGAGACGGACAAGCAAATCTAATAATACCATTTTTATAAGTTACGCCGATGTACTTGCGCAGAAACCTCATTTTGGAATGGCGTGAAAATATCTCAGCCAATCATAGTAGGCGTCCGTCCGCTATTGGTTGTTAAGTGCTATGTTATGTACGCGCGAATTATGAATGAGGATAGCACAGTCCCTGCTGTTCTTGTGTTTAAAATCTTAACGTCAAGCAATAAGGTCTGAATTTCATTGGTGTTTTTAGTCGGCGTTAGGCTGCACACAAGTAGGTTATAAGTCACAGAAAACTGTGACTTATAAAAGTAGGTAGTGTTCATATTTGAGCAACCATAGTTTGCTTAAAGTGCGGGTGCTCAATCTTGAATGAATTGCTGAATCTTTATAAGTTTGCACGAGCTTAGAGTCGCATCTTCAAGTTCAAAGTATTTCAGGTTCAATGAAAGTTACGCTTCTAATAGACAGGTGTCAACTTATGATGTCGATGATTGGATACTTGGAATATCTATCGAGTCTTCTTCGCCGCCTCCTCTCGACTTGCTGTCCAACCTTAATTCTGCTAGTCTTTGTCTTATACTGTTCGGCCTGTAAAAAGATGAAATTGGTGAGTTAAGGTATAATGAAGTGTAATAGGACAGGATAAATTGTATGCATTTTAATTTCTTATGATGGATTTTCTTCGGAAAATCCACCAGATTTTTAGAAATGGTTAGAGAGGTACCTAATTTTTTTTTTTAAATTTATAGATACGCGCTTGGCTGCAATCAGGCTTGCTGGAAAGTAAGTAAAAATGCAGCCTAAGATTGAGCGCGCTTGCCTAGAAGATGTCTATTTACTCTTGACTTGAAGGTACCTATAGTAAAATTGGCAAAAATATCGTGAGGAAACCGGCATGAATGAGGGTTCTCCAAAATGTTCTCAAAAATGTAGTTAGTGGTCTGTCAATCCGGCCTTAGTAGTAGCCTATAAACTCTTCTCATTCAGAGGAACTCGTATTCAGTAGTAGGCTGGTGATGGGTTTATGATGATGATTGATGACGATACAACGTAAAAAACAAATAATTAATATTAGATAATATTTTTTTTTTACAATTTTTAGTGGCCCCACTCTATTAAAATATGCTATGCTATTAAAAACCTACTAGGTATTTACACTGAGCCGAGCCTACTAGGAATTTACTTTTATCCATTGAGGAGTTCTGTTCTTCATCTCCGAAGATATTGATCAGATCTTCACCAAACTAAAATGGAACCACCTCTAAAGTATGACCTACCAAACAAAAAAGAATTATCAAAATCGGTTCATATTTGTAGAAGTAATCGCGTAACAAACATGCAAAAAAAACAACATACAGTCGAATTGAGAACCTCCTCCTTTTCTTAAAGTCGGTACTTACCTGTCGGAGAAGTAGGAGGTGACGACTTGGTCGGCGGAGACGGACTGCCGCTGGTAGGTCGCGGCGCTCAGGTTGCACTGCGGGATCTTGTAGATGCGCACGCAACGCCCGCTGTTCTCTGGAAGCACTACAACATAAATTACCACTGACATGTATTGGCGTCACTCAGAAAAGCAGATATTATTTAAATATTTTTATCGGATTGTTGGAATGTCCTCTCAAAACCAACACAAAAAACACAAGTTCAATGTGTAAAGGTTATCCGAGAGTCTTAATCTAAACAAACTAATGCCAAAATAAATAATTTAATTAGAGCGTGATTGCTATCACAACATCTAATTATCCCGTTCACAATCCAAATACCGAAAATATGCGATATCGCTCCGAATCTTAGAAGGAGACTAAACATAATATTGTAGTCTTTGGACTAAACTAAAACCTTCAAAACACCCGTATTTATGCAAGTTCAATCTTGTTGGCCTCCTAGTAACAGATTGTATGACATCGAATGAGCCAAATATCGATTTTATCAAACTACCTGCATTAGATAAATTAATAATTTTATATTATTTTTGACAACTCAAATCAATTTTTAAAAATAACCTTACACATGTTAAGAATTACACAGTATAACCTCCGTTTGTAAAGGAATCCATGCCTTAGTAAAAATTAACCCTAAAAAGAAATATACTTAATAAAGGGGATCGCAATACGACAGTTGACACTCCCTATTGGTGTTTAGTTAGTAATTGTTAGGTACGTTAATAGTTCCTAGATTCCTCCAGACTCAATATCGAGTGAAAATAAGTGAAAACCTGGAAAGAGAATATTTCCTACAACTGTCAAGAAAATCTATAGAGTAGGTCCTTCCCGTTGACCTAGAAGCATGAAAGGCAGGTAAGTAGGTAGCACAAGTACCTACCTAAAGGAAAAATTTGAAACCCGTGAATATGGTTACATCACGAAATGTGTTCATGAACAAATAAATTTGTAAGTATTTTCAATTTTCGAAGTAAGATAACTATAGGTACAAAGTGGGATATCATATTATGAAAGGGCTTTACCTTTACCTACATACTAAAACAGATTTCTATTTATTTTTATGCATAATATAGTTTTTGTTTGTCGTGCAAAATGCCGTAAAACACCCGAGTACGGAACCCTCGGTGCGCGAGTCTGAACTCGCACTTGGCCGGGTTTTTTTCTCGCTTGATGTAAAATAGGTGCCCTATTGTTTCACGGTCTTACCTTGTGGTGACGTAGGTGGCGAGATGGGCGTCATCCTCTGCAGCGGCGGGCGAATGTTCTCTTGATCTGATGATATGGAGCTGCTCCGACTCGAACCTGAGTTGGTCTCCGATGTGCGGTTGTTCTGACTTGGATCTCCCCTTCAAAACAATCAGGTGTTTAGTCCATAGATATAGTTTCTTATTACGGAATGTAGAAAAAAGTTATAATATGAACAACTTCAGTTTATTATAAACCTTAACACTTGAGCGTGAAAGGAACGTGGACTACAAAAATCATTTTACTCCCTTAGGGATTGAATCAGTCTAGGTTAGGTTGAAATCTTTTCTTAGCGGATGTCTACCTTCGTCAACAGCTATCTGCATGTCAAATTTCAGCCTGCTCCGTCCAGTAGTTCGAGCTGTTATAGTTCAGTCAGTCAGTAAATCAGTCACTCTTTCCTTTTACATAGGCTGCACTAAAAGTATCGGGAATGGAATATTTCCACTGTCCCTGTCATATTAAAATCTTTTTAATTGAAAACTCCTTGGTTTTAATAATCGAATACCATTTATTTATTTAAAAAAAGATTCTCGGTCTTTTCACAATGTCTTGTCAAACTTGTTTAGTCGTTGAGAAAATGGAATTGACTCGAGAAAATTCTAGAGCGATGATTTATTATGACTTTCGAAGTGGTTTAACACAAAAATAGTGTGTTGACCGGATGATTTCTGCATTTGGTGATGAAGCCCCATCCAAAACCACAATTTATCGCTGGTTTTCTGAATTTCAACGTGGACGTGCCAAGCTCAGTGATGATCCCCGTCAAGGTCGTCCAAAAACTGCAGTCACCCAAGAAAACGTTGATGCTGTGCGTAAGCTGATTGAGGAAGATCGACATGTGACATACCGCGAAATTCAGGCAACTTTAGACATTGGCATGAGTCAAATACAAATATTCTTGCATGAACAATTAGGTGTAAAAAAGTTGTTTTCCCGATGGATACCGCATTTGCTCTGTGAAGAGCAAAAAGCGGCTCGCGTTACTTGGTGCGTCAGAACTCTCGAAAGATTCCACGCAGGATCCTCAAATGCTGTATACAACATCGTATCAGGTGACGAATCCTGGATATACGCGTACGAACCCGAAACAAAAAACCAGTCACGAGTTTGGGTGTTCGAAAATGAGTTAAAGCCAACAAAAATTGTTCGTTCACGAAGTGTTGCAAAAAAAATGGTGGCCACGTTTGTCTCCAAAACCAGCCATGTTGTGACTATTCCTCTTGAGGGACAAAGAACGGTTAATGCAGAATGGTATGCTAGCATTTGTTTGCCACAGGTCGTTTCTGAACTCCGTAAAGAGAACTGCAACCGCCGCATCATCCTCCATCACGACAATGCGAGTTCTCACACCGCGCACAGAACAAAAGAGTTTTTAGAGCAAGAAAACTTAGAATTACTAGACCATCCGCCGTACAGCCCCGACCTAAGCCCTAATGATTTCTGTACTATCCCTAAAATAAAGAATACATTGCGTGGTCAGAGATTTTCATCACCTGAAGAAGCTGTGGACGCCTACAAAACGGCCATTTTGAAGACCCCAACTTCCGAATGGAATGGTTGCTTCAATATTGGTTCCATCGTATGGAAAAATGTGTCAAATTTCGCGGAGAATACTTCGAAAAGCAATAAATACATTTTTAAATAGTAATGTTGTGTCACTTCCTTGATTCCCGAAATTTTCAGTGCCGCCCTCGTATAAGTATTTTTAGATAGACAGAGACAGGAGATTATACAGACTACTATTTTCCCAACTCACTTGGCCTCTCCGTTGTCGTCATCATCAATGGAGTAAGGGCCACACTTGCTCATTTGTCGCACTAGCTCGTAGTTGTCGTGTAGCGCGAGGCACGGGTCTATCTCGCGGCTCAGAGGGACGTACTCCGGCGCGCACGCTACGTAGAATATATCCTGAAAAATTTTAGGTCAAGTCAAAGACCGTAAGTCGTTTTGCACCTTCATGATCATATTCGCGTGGCACGGTTATGCACATGCGTTAGGCGTGTATGGCATAGGTCTATAGAAAAGGTCATATTAAGTGCGACAGGTTTTTGATGCAATGGTTAGGGGAATTGCTACTCGAATTCTGAGGCCGACCGTATCTCAATTGCTGCTTCTCTTCGATGAACAACGAGAAATCTGAGCATCATTTTTTTGTTCTTTTCAGACCTAATAAATAATAAAATCGATGCAAAATTTTCAAACTACCTATGTCCTTTCAGAATTTTCGTTTGCAAAACTGGTTTTTTCCAAATCCTCAACATCTGATTATGAATAAATTATTGTGCAAGCAATGATTTTTGAAATGTTTTCTTACCCTTCGACCGCAAAGTATTTTCAACCCAGGAATGCACGCCGCGTGCACTAACGACCCGTTGGCAACCAATCTTATTTCTAACAAGTCTTCAGCAAACGCCATTATGTACGGAAATGCGCAAACTGTAAAAAAATATTATTATTAATTTTATTATGCATTTAACAGATCTAAATTAAAAAAAATAGATAATGATGAATCAAAAGTACCTATCATTTAAATTCTAAACCACTACACTGTAACGAGGCAGGGTGCCCAGAACGCTGGCTGCGTTACCTCGTTGAATGGCCAGACTAATATGCTGACCAAGGTAACTGCCAGCCCTCCGGTCACCCGTGGTCTCCATGAAACGTGTTGACAGGTCCTTAAAAAGGATCTAGCATACTCGCCCCACAAAGCCATGGCTTACTAAACCTAGATAAAAAAATTGTTTATTAGGTATAAAGCAGTTTAATATTGAGTATATTTTCTTACCAACAGCAGTAGGAACGGTCGTCCAGTGAAAATCATATTCACAATCGCTTTCGAGGCCTTTACTTGTTAGTCGCTCGAAATGACACGTATCTAAAAAACCACGCAACATATTATGAGGGTTCAAGGTGCCAACAAAATAAATGCTTAAAATATTTGTGAATATTGTTTCTTTTAGGAGTTATTTGATTGTATTTTTGAAGTACCTAAAATAAGTCTTTTAATTTCTATATTTAATGCGCCATCTATGTAGTTACTAAACTCAAGCCATAGTTATATTGCAAAACATGGATGATAAATTATACACTGGCATACTTACGGTTGTAACATAAAATAATTTGACCATCTCTCTCGTCTCCAATTCTTAACGCATTAACTAGAGCGCCGCGTCGCGGCCCGCTATCTTCTGAACCTTCTGCTCGTTTTATACTCTAAAATATCAACAATTGTATCAGAATAAATGAATAAAAAGTAATTTAAAAGTTTTCAAAAACTCAGACTGCGTTTTGCATTGCATCTTTTTCAGCCCGCTCTTCAAAGTGCATAAATCCGCCATTTTCATTTTTAGGATTTTATGTATGTACCCATTCATACATACAGGTCAAAATAGACTAAATTTTAGTGCTACTCTAAACTATGCCCAAGACTGTACCTGTACCTACTATTATGTATTCTGAGCCTGTCACGAGGTTCGACAGTTTTAAATTAAATTAAGATTGTCTGTCCATTTCCTATTAGTACGAAAAAATGCGAATACTCTAATATTTAGTTACGATCAGAATCAGTACCATTATCCATCAACATCTTAATTTAATTTTATAAAATCCAGTATAATACCTGTACGCTATTCAATTCTAAAAGTTCCCAATGATGTTTGTAACCGACTACCATGACTCCGTATTCTCCATCCATCAATTTTATTAGTATTGGCGATTCGCTTAGTTGGATATCCTGAAAATTAAAGTTTTATTGCTTAGTAATAGAAGTATAATACTAAAGGCATAACGCTAAACTGAGGAGGTTCCTGCGGTAGTGGAGCGGTGCGGGAGGGGTGTGATGACGTGACTCGAGAGCTAAGTGATTCGTCAACTTGTGACATCTTCGGTGTTTCCATTAGATTAGGTACATCATGGGGTTATTCAAGGGGTGGATCAAAAATTCCTGGAAGGCTGGCAACGCATTGGCGGTTCCTCTGATTCTGCAAATGTTCATGGGCGGCGGTAATCACTTAACATCAAGTGACCCGCCTGCTCGTTTGCTCGCTATTTCTTTAAAACAGGTATCACTTCACTAACCGCAAGAGCCTACTCAGCTATTAGCTATAATATGCGCTATATCTGTAGTAATTATTTACAGATCATTATTATTATTTACCTTTATATGTACATATTCGAAACCCATTTCATTATCAGAGTTAGGTTCTTCAGATAGTAAAAGGACTCTCCTTCCTATTGCTACAGCTAAAAAAGTTTTGCCTCCTTCACCTGAAATGGAACAAGATCTTATGAATTTTCACTAAATTCATAAAAAAATTGATTTCTGGTTTATCCTGTAACCAAAAATGAGCATGCCTATTACCAACAGGAGAGTGTTAGGCTACTTTTCACCCAAAAAATCATAGAGTTCACGGAATTTCTATAAACTTAAAGATTTTTATAAATGCTGCAAAATAGTGTGAATCCATCCACTGAACTCCAGAAAAGACAGATTTCTTAATAAACTAATAATAATTAGTTAGGTATCTATAATATTGATGGTCTGAATTTCTTACCCTGTTCAAGTATATCGAATAGGTGTGCAGTCTTAGTTCTAGGCAGCCTCGCGTGCTTGCAATCCTGTAACGGCCTCATAGCCCAGGCTCCAGCGCAGAGCTCCGTCAGCGGCAACGCGTACACCCCCGCGCCGCCCGCCCCGCCCGTCGTGGAGCCTCCCCCCGCGGACACCCGCGCGCCCACGCGGAACAACCCCGCGCGCTCCGTGATGCGAGCCGCGCGGACGCACCCCTCCCAGCGTAGCACCACTTTTGTTGTGCCACTTTCTGAAATGAATAGGTAGAAATAAGATTACTTCTGTTTCATCTCTCGTGAATTGCTCTTCATTTCTTAGTGGTCTTCCAATAGGGTATTTTATCCTTTTTTGAAAGGTGTCTTAATTTACACTTAAGACACTAAATAAACCCCGCACGCTCCGTGATGCGAGCCGCGCGGACGCAACCTTCCCAGCGTAGCACCAATTTTGTTGTGCCACTTTCTGGAATGGGTAGAAATAAGATCACTTCTGTTTCATCTCCCGTAAATTTCAGGTTCGGGTTGAGTTTCATGAAGAAAGCTACCTTCAAGAATGTATGTGTTTGAAGTAGTAGACAGCAATAGACGACCTTCCGCCAGTTGCTCTGCGCATACTGGAGTAGCGGGCAGTGGGGCTGCGCGCCACAGGCGACCTTCCCAGGGCGCGCGCCGCGACCCTCCCGACCCTGGAATAAAAATCAAAATCATTTTTTTTAAAGAATATTAGCCATTTTTAATCATGACTAATATTCCCCTTGCCCCTCCAACTAAGTGTAAAGCTTGTGCTAGGAGTGGGTACGACAATAGTGCAACGGCTGGGGTTTGAACCGCCAACCTTTCGGAATTCAGTCCACTCCTATAGCCGTTGAGCTATTGAGGCTAAAAATATTTTTATTCAATTAAACTGTTACAAGTACTTTAAAATCGTCAAATCCATCTACCACTGGTTCGGAATGATGAAAGAAATCACTACCTATCCTACTAGTATTATAAACGCGAAATTTTGTATGTATGGATGGATGTATGGATGTTTGTTACTCTTTCACTCAAAAACTACATGGGCGGATTTGGCTGTTTGAAATGGAGATAGATTAACATATATGCTAGTTTTTATCCCGGAAAATCAATGAGTTCCCACGGGATTTTTAAATAACTATATCCACGGGAACGAAGTCGCGGGCATCAACTAGTAATTATTATTGTGATGTATTTATACTAGCAGAAAGAGTTTACTAAATGATGCTTTAGCTTTATTTTGCTTTGCTTGTTTGCTTTTCTTTTGATCCGTTCGCGAGCACAGCTTCTATCTTATGAGCTTTTATTGCTACTTGCTAGCTAATATTTGCTTTGCCTAGAATTTATATTAACAGCAGACATTGAGCAACTATATTGCTAAAATAGTTTAAATAAGCTTCCACAAATAGCTTGCAAGTTGCAGCGTACCTAGTACCTACCATAAAAAATTCTACTGAAGGCTTAACTATACGAAATGAAGTAAAGCTTAAGGTTCAGTTACATTCAGGCGATCAAAGTCACGTTACGTTAACCGTTAAACTTAGATCGTCAATAAACGCAAAATGGGTTGCACAGGTACAGATTTGTTATCTTTGGACCAAAATTTTACCTTTAACATTAATTATGGAGATATGAATACTAACTTGAACAAACGACTTTCGTTTTTAGGGTTCCGTACCTCAATAGGAAAAACGGAACCCTTATAGGATCACTTTGTTGTCTGTCTGTCTGTTCAGAAACCTATAGGGTACTTTCCGTTGACCTAGAATCATGAAATTTGGTAGGTAGGTAGGTCTTATAGCACAAGTACAGGAATAAATCTGAAAACCGCGAATTTGTGGTTACATCATTAAAAAAAAATGTGTTTCAATTTTCAAAATAAGATACGAGTAACTATACCAAGTGGGGTATCATATGAAAGGGCTTTACCTGTGCATCCTAAAACAAATTTTTATTTATTTTTATGTATAATAGTTTTTGACTTATCGTGCAAAATGTTGGAAAAAATACCCGAGTACGGAACCCTCAGTGCGCGAGTCTGACTCGCACTTGGCCGGTTTTTTATTGGTGGTAAAAGCTAACGTTTAAGCTTTAGCTTTTGTAGCTCAGTGTGAAGAAATAGTCGCTTTTCAAGCATATGTTACACCCGATTGAGAACGTTGGCACTCACCCATGGACACTAAACTAGTAGGAGCATCTCCTCGCAATACAGCGTCGAGCTTCAGAGCCTGGCCTACATGCAAGAAGCGTTCCGTGCGAGCGGCGCCCGCGCCCGCCGCACCCGCTCCTCCCGACCACACGTCTGATAACGCACGACGGGAGAGCATTGGCTGAAAGGTACACGAATAAATGTTAAACAGCTATATCGAATCGAAAGCTATAAGGAATCGGGGTTCGGGCTGAAAACCAGCGCTGTATGTTTTTGTGTATGGGCAAGGCATACAGCATTTATGCTGAGTTGGGACCTTTTTTTCTGGTTGTGTCACACACGACACAGTTTATTCCAGAGCTTCTTCTGCGACTATGTTCAAGTATTAGAGGCCCTAGAGGACCCTAACTGGTAATGCGTGGCACAGATTTCAAAAATAAACGTTTTTTCTTTCTTTCTTTCTCTCTATAAATACTCATAATCGGTTTCAGAGAGGTATAGAAGAGATATTTAAAATAAAAATTGTGATCTATGAAACTGTCAAAATTAGTAAGTATGAAAAATATGAAGTTAGAAGCAATAACGAGTTGCTGCACTTTCGCAAAAAATTTTGTTCGAATAGAGATATTGTTGCGTCGATATCTTGAAGTGGTAATGAAATGCGTCGTCAAGCAGATGTCCGCTAGATCTCCATCATATGCGTAACTACATTTCAAATAATGTTTCAAGTTCAAGCAAATACGAATATAATATATCGCAACGTCAATCTTTGCTGTGCTCTATTGAAATTTGTTCGTCGAGTATGTATTTGCAATGGGAAAAACTGTGAACCCGTTAACACTAAAAAACCTACGTGCTTCTAGATGTTGTAATGAAGATATTAGATCATAGCGATTTCAAATAGCCTACCCTGGTGATTCATTAGAGTTCAACCTATTAGTCAAGCCTGAAAGGTCAAGGAAAGCCTATACAGTCTTATCGGTACGCAAGCCCTTTATGTCAAAAGAAAATGATGAAGAGGCCTAAGCTTCGATAAGTGCTAATCTGAAATCTGAATTTTTACTCGTTGAATTGTTTAGACTTTGAGAATTAGTAGGTATTTAGCGTGATTTGGTTTGAGTAAAGAACAGTGGTCAAAAATTTATAAAAAAAAACTGTGACTAATAAATCCCTTGCAGTTTTTTTGCAGCAAGAAATAGATATTATTTAACTTTCAATATTGCATGGTTGGCTTGCGGTGGCTATTTACCTTGGTAACTAATTTATGAGTTAAAGAATAAATATTTGTTACCTAAAATGACCTACGTACATACCTAATTTTGATCGACAGTAGTTCACAATTTAGGAAAATTAACTTACCACTTTGTGATCTGAGCAGTGTTCTGCATATATATCTCTAATTAGGGTGTCTAAAGTCCTCTGTCTTTTCAAAGCGAATGTCGGTGTTTGAAATGCCGCTTTCTCGCCGTTCATTAGTTTGACCTAAAATATAAAGTAGGTACGAGTAGATATAGTGAAACACAGCTTTGCTAGTCAACAAATCTGCAATCCCAATAGGCTTTTAATGACCTAATTTAACTAGAACGATCCTCTGCCGATAAACTCGACTATATCAAACCAACCAATAATAATATTAGTTATAGTCGTGATACTTCATGTCAAATGTAGAAAACAACTTAACAGGGCTCTCTCCGTCACTCGTTTCATACAATCGTAGTTCTAATGTCATTTGAATATTAAGCAACCAAAGTCCATGAAATTTTGCAGACATATTCTAGAAACTAATATCTGTGTCTGTGGTGTTTGAGATTTTTCTAAAAATATGTAGTATTAAAATTTTTAAGACCGCGTAACTTTGAACCCGAATATTTTAACAGAAATCTGGAAAACCACAGACATAGATATTAGTTTCTAGAATATGTCTGCAAAATTTCATGGACTTTGGTTGCTTAATATTCAAATGAAATTGGAACTAGATTGTATGAAACGAGTGACGGAGAGAGCCCTCTTAAGTATTCTAACATTTTCCTAAAAAAATATTGCCTTAACCAAAGATTCTTCTTATGTACTTCCTCTTGCTTACCCCACATATAATACTAGATAATAATAATATCAATAGAGATTTATTTACCAGTAGAAATTCTCTGAACAGTTGGGGGTCGTTGAAGATTGCCGGACATGGCAGCGAAGGTCCAAATGGCGGTACTGTATCGTCTGTGTACACGCTCAATCTGTACCCTTCGCCTTCTACTTCTGATACTACTGCGAATATATCTGGTTTGCTTTTTAAGAATATAAATTGTTCAGTGTAGACAT
Source organism: Maniola jurtina (assembly GCF_905333055.1). Taxonomy (NCBI): domain Eukaryota; kingdom Metazoa; phylum Arthropoda; class Insecta; order Lepidoptera; family Nymphalidae; genus Maniola; species Maniola jurtina. The sequence continues at coordinate 14,204,352 of NC_060032.1, forward strand.
AGATACATGCACGTTAAATCCAAAACTAGCTATTATGCTTATTCCAGCATATGAAAGGATACTCAAATTGAGTGTTCAGTATGGACGCAGGTGCCCAGCACGAACGTTGTTAACGGACCAATTTGTATTCAATAATTTGTTTGCACTGGCTCATAGCGGACACGTGCAATGCTGCATTGCAAACTCGATTCCCAATAATATACCGTGAGGCGTGAAGCTTTACACTGGTCGTACATTGCATTTTGCTATATTTTGTGTTGGCTTATGTAGAACAACTAGTACGTATGCTACGTCTTTGATTCTACCACCGCCCGGTTCGGAAAGTGGATTCTACTGAAAACAGCCGGCAAGTAGCTCAGCACTTTGCTCTTTTATAAATGAAATCAATTTCAATATGTACATAAAAAGTTGCAATATTATCTTGGAGCATTACAAGAATAATCATCCAAGAATATTATTAATATACTCTTCACTATCTACAATATCACTATAACGTTTTGTGGGAAATTGAAAGCTCAGCCGGTTGCTTCCATGCAAAGAATTAAGGTCTCTAGGGAATTGCATCGATTGTGTAATAGCAGTGTTTGTCTACAAATCTAAAAATTCTTTCGGAACCATAAATATCAAAGCAAATATTAGCCCCATTAATAATTTCTCCAAGTAACTTTTGCGAAGATTAGGTACAAAGCGGTGTTATCAGTTTATATCGGTTTCTAGGAAACTGGCTTTGTATATTATATAAAGATAAATATATTTTTGTGATACCTACAAAAGGTTACTGGTTTTTCGAGAGAAATCAAACAACAATATTTTTTCAACTCTCGTCGAATAGCGAGATGGTGTCGTTAAAGGATAAACTGTACAGTATCGAATATCGATACACTAAGAAGAAAAAGAATAATCGAGAATGCGATGGATAAATATCTGTCGTTAAAACTATAGCAGAACTTTTGATGATATAGGTAGGTAGGTACTTACTTATTCAACAGTTTATTTTGATATAAGTTTCGAATGCCGTATGCATTGCATTGCCGTATCACAAAAGCGATAAAACGGTAAAGCATTACTTAACGCAAAAAATATATATTTTTAAGCAAAATTTTAGGTTAAGTATTTATTATTTTTACTGATATTTAAATATGCGCGTGGCATCGCTAGAAAAATAGTATAAAATGATAAAGCTATTAATAAAATATGGGTTTAAGCGCACAACCAGGATCAATTACATACTGTCCTTACAAGATTTAATTAATTAAACTATCAGTCGTCGTAGTGGCACTGGTTACATTTTATAGCTTTACTCAGAGTAATACAAAAGTCCGGATGTGGATATAATATAGACATGTACATTCATCAGCTACGAATGCGGAGACCAAAATTACAGACATTTGTTGCCCAGCTAGGCCTATTAGGTTAAGTATCTCGTACCTACACGCTATTCCGGAGAATTCATGAATTCGGACTTAGCTTTCTAACGTCTATCTTATTATATGTTGTATGTTTTTTTTTATAAAAAAAGCGAGCAAATGAGAAGGCGGGTCAGCTGGTGTTAAGTGATTACCGTCGCCCATGAACATTTGCAGCACCAGAGGTACCGCCGATGCGTTGCCGGCCTTTCAGGAATTCGTTGGTCCACCCCTTGAATAACCCATGTTGTAATCTAGTGGGAACACCACCGATGGGAGTTGGTTCCACAGTTTGCATGTGCGTGAAAAAAGGATCTGGCACAACGGGCGGCTAATCACAAAAAGTGTATGTTTCTACAATAATACTAAGCCGCAATTTTCAATAGGTACATGATGTCATAAGTCAATCCTACACGTGCCACAAATCTCAATTTGCAATAAGCACCTTTCTAGATGTATCTTGTATAACCTTGATGAAATATTGAAACTTTATTGCACTTTACATCGTAATAAAATGAAGTAGATATTATTAAATATTGAATACCTTGGAAATTGGAAAACTATGCTGTACCGTACTGTGTAGGTACTAGGTACGCTGTGTATTCTTGGTATACTTCGACATTTAATACATAATATTACTACCTACTAAATATTTCAAAGTGTAATTTTTTATAATATGGATTAGTTTTACGTATCTATCTTATTAATGGTGTGTTTATGTAATTTTTGTTTAGTTATCAAATCACTATAAGCACATTAAAGTTATTGATATATTTTATGGTAAGTACATTTCATACCCATACATGAATGATGACCTTTGAAGAATCAAAAGAGCTTGTAAAAGCAAAAAAATCAATGGGTTGGTATCACCTACATACGAAATAATTAAGTTTGAAAATTTTACCTACTTACGCCAGTGAATCATACGGAATTAAGTGCAATAGGTACTGGAGTAGGTAAGGAGTCAGATAAATAAGAAGGAAAAGAAAAAGTTGCAAAAGCGTAAGATACTCTAATTGTATTAAATAAGTCGTAGTAACAAAGGATACGAGTAAAGTGGCTCTTGACGCACTGCGGGTTGAATGTATTGTGGGTGGAGTCTTCAGTGAACACGATATTTACTATATCGTTGCCGATGTGCCTCTTTCTCTCCAGCTGCAACATTAACAAGTAACATACAAACATAATGTTTTCTGATATAACTAGGTTACAATCCTTAAGCTACGTATATAATATATGAGTTAGCTATATATATTATATCGTATATACTACGTTAGCACCATGTTTAACCTTTATGATTAACCTTGTCGATCTGATGTAGAGTTGTTGGGTTTTGTTATGTGAAACGCGTCTGCTTGGTGTCAAGACCTCCTTATATCTAATACATATTCACCCACACGCCACGGGGGTGCAAAAAAGAAAGATCCTGGCGGGGTCACCATGTAGAGTTGTTGGGGTTTGTAATGTAAAACGAGTCTGTTTGGTGTCCAGACCTCTTTATTACTATCCTTGTATCTAATACATATTCACCCACTACACGGATACCGTCTCCACGCGGCGTGGCTACGTCGGCTACGTGAGCGATCATGGCGCGAACGCGAACCAGCGCGGCGTAGCACAAAAGCAACAAACAATCTATATCAATACATATAATAAAATTGTAGAAAAGTGGTGTCTGAACAATGGAAATATATAAAAAAAAAGTAGCAGGGGTTGTTATTATATCGATGCCGAACCCGAAATTGTAATTAATTTTTTTTTGTCTGTTTGTCTGTGTGTTTGTGCACGCTAATATCAGAAACGGCTTATTTGATTTAGATACGGTTTTCACTAATATATTGTAGTAAGCTTCACTTAACATTTAGTGTTTATTTCATGTCAATCGATTCATAAATAAAAAAGTTATGTCAATTTAAAGAATCACGGCGAACATTTTTAACGTACAGAGTATATGCTGCCCGAAAAGTCACTATTCCACGCGAACGAAGTCGCGGGCACAGCTAGTCCATACCTATAATTGAAGTGGCACGCGGGATGTGTTGCGGTGCGATGCGAAATTGAAGCGAAGGCTTCATTGGCTTGATATTTCCGCGCGAACTGGATGCGATGCCGTCGTTTAGACATACATGATGCATTTATTTATGTTATCTATTTAATTTTGCAAAACAGTCATATTTTTTAATGATTGATCCTCTTTTCAATGACTGAGGATCTTTTTTTTTTTAGATATTATTTATTAGGTATATCAATCCAATAGAACCTAATCGACCGGGCACATGTATTTTTATGTTCTAATCTAACCTAACCTAAGATTTAGGACAAATGGCCTTAAGTTAGTTAGGTAGGCTTATGAACCCAACAGAACCTAAGTATATTTATTATATTTATATGTTGTAACCTAACTTTCATATATTTTTATAAAGTGCTCATTTGTAATTGACCAATTAATATTTTAGGGGATCAAAATTTGCTCCTAGTCTGAAAAGAAGCTCACAACAAACTAAACCGGGTACATTGATGCATATTAAGTTTATGTTAGAAAACTTTTAGCGTAGCTACGTAACTACTGCTCATAAAATGGCAACATACGTACATTGTTATTGTAATGTTAACGTACAAGTATACCTCGCTACAAGTATCATTCCGGAAATTAACGAGCGAATGTTTGCTAGAGTTAGGTATTTTAATGTTTTGTGGATAAACGAGGTTAAAATGTAACATCACTTACTTTATTTTCATTCTCATCAAAAGTTTATGATATGTTAGGTAATACGTAAAATAAGCTTTCCTATGCACTAATCACCTGTTAAATGGTAATAATCATTAAATCAAAACATAAAGTCCAAACTCGATTATCCTGCCTTAATTTTTTTTTAAATAAATAGCAAGTAGGCCACATAATCTTAAGTAAAATCCTGCACCCCTTGAATATTTGCATCACCAGAGGAACCGTCAATATACGTACTTACTCGTAAGTACGTATATTACCTACCTAAGCCGGCAATTTCCATTCTCCCCACCCATCTCTACCATCGGGCTCTTTTTATGGTGTTTTTTGAAAACTACTAATGAAAACAAAGCAAACGAGTGCAAAGTCAAATTTCCCATCAGCCATCAGTGATTTCCAATTTCCACCTCCATCACCAGAGAGGCGTAATGGTACTATAATCATCAATAATCATCCAAACCACACGAATTTGTAAAATTTCAACTCAATCGGACGATGGATGGAAATAACCCAAAAAATCAGTTACCAATTTCGGCGAAATGACAACATAATATGAACAGAGCAACCTAATAAAAAGCTTTTAAAAAACAAGCGCAGCGTTTTATCTTATCAAGCTTTTAAATCCGATCTTAATTTAATCGGCATTAACATACAATCCATTATGGAACAGCTACGGGTCTAAAGCAATCTCACAAATTAGTTCATGCAAATGACCAAAGCGTCTAATTGAGGTATTCGGTTCAATATGCTGACCCTGAATGACGCCAAATTAAACTGCTTTGCTGATATTGACAGTGTTTTACATTGGTCATAGGCACAGATATTAGTTTCTCGAATATGTCTGCAAAACTTCATGGACTTTGATCGCTTAATATTCAAATGAAATTGGAACTATGATTGTATGGAGTAAGTGACGGAGAGAGCCCTGTTAAGCAGGGTAGGTAGGACTTTTAAAAAAAAAAATATTACAGCCTAATTTCTATCTGACATCGGTCTAACAAAGCTTGGCTTGTCGTTTATTTTCAAAGTGGGCGAATGTACGGAATTGTTTGTGGTAAGAGTTTGGTTTCGTGGAAATTCACGCTTAATTTAAGAAAAAAATGTTTGAAGTTACATTTTCGTGGATTGAAAAACATTTCGCGGTAAACCGTTAAATGCTGTACTTATAAATAGTTAGGTTTATTTGGTGTAGGGCATACGATAAATCGGCTTTATAGAAGAGTAGGTATAATGTCTGCCTTCTGTCCCGAAGGAGGGGATAGGAATGATGGCGTAGGTGGCAATTAGTAGGTAGTTACACCTACTATTTAGGTACTGTTTTTTAAGCAGCATTAAGTTTTATTAACATTTTCAATTAAAAAACCTCTTTACTTGAAAAGTAAAGTATAAAAATACAGCTGTTTTAATAACATAACATAGAAGTGGAAAATTCCCAAACTAACCTGTTGTTTGTTGTCTTTTGAAAACGGCAACATTGTCGAGACGTGGAACATAATTTCGTGGCCTTGGTGCATTGTGTAAATGGAATGACTGCCTGTCATGTCACCTGAAAATGCAAAGTCCTTGAATCCTTGCCGACTCTTTTCATTCGTTATTACGTACAGTCAAAGGCCGTAAGTCGATTAGCACCTATTCGCGTGCCACGGTTATGCACATGCGTTAGAAGTGTGTGGCGTGTTTATAGAAAAAGGTCATAAGTTTATTTCAATAAGAACTTAACTACCTACGTTTCGGGGCTTCAAGAAACCAAGGGTATTTTAAATGTAGAGATAAGAGAAAAATACTTTATTTCCACCATAGTTTGTAACAAAGCTTACAATTGTATTCGTTATGCTTTTGCAGCAGAACAACAGCAATATATTTTACAGTTTTCAACAAACAACTTTATCTAAACGACCGTAAAGTTGTCTCTTTAACGAAAAATTACTACAAAAATCTAAATATATAAAAGGAAAAGTCGACTGACTGACTGATCTATCAACGCACAGTTCAAATACTGGATGAATCGGGCTGAATGAAGACAGCTATTGTGACGTAGACATACGTTAAGAAAGATTTTTCAAAACTCAACCCCTAGTGTAGCAAAACAGGGCTTTGTTTCTGTACACCACGCGGACGCAGTCGCGCGCATTAACCAGTATAATATAAACCAATAAAGTCACGTACCTAAATGATGCACTTTGGTAGAGGTATACCTAATTAATGTTAGAATAAAAGGCCTCACCTTTAACATCGAGGCCTCCTCGAAAGCGATTCCAACCTCTTAATCGAATCTTGTCCCCCAGCAGTGAAATAAACCGCTCCCATTTCTCGTTGCCTTTCTCTGAAATATGACCTTTCGTATAATAAAAGTTGAGATTAAAGGTTAATATGGCGTAAGTACCTCTCTTCAGAAATTTAATTAACTCTGGTTTTTTAAAAGTGTACCTAAGTAATGTGAACACATTATATAAATATAATATACGTGACTATTTATTTAAATATAACCTACCTAATAAGATAAGCATATCACACTTTTAATCAAAAAAAATCCCATTCCAAACTAAACGTACGTAATTGAATTTCAAATTGGTTATGAATTTGTTCAGAAAACTACGAGCTTTTCCAACAGGTGTAGGTATTGATTAGGAATTTGATCAGTTTCATTGTTAGGGTTCCGTACACGATGGGTGCCAACGGGACCCTATTGCCAAGCCTCCGCTGTTCGTCCGTCCATCTGTCTGTCAGCAGGCCGTATCTCATAGTAGAGAGTTGGCATTTTCACAGAATGTGTATTCTATTGCGGTTATTACAGCAAATAATAAAAATTTCAAAATGGCCATCATGAAAATCAAAAAGTGTTATTTCTTGTACGATGGTACGGAACCCTTTGCGTGCGAGTCTCAGTCGCACTTGACCGATTTTTGTTTCAATTATAACTTTTAGTTCTGAAAGCGATACTTTACCGTTCGAAAGCATTTCATCGTCAGTCTTCTGGCCGGGCTTCATTATCATAACGCCTATTTTAAAATTCACCGAGCCCTCTTGTTCTTCGAGGAGCAAAACATCTTTTTGTAATTCTGGACACGTTATCTACAATATAAGATCTGGGTTATTTTTACAATCACCTGATTTGTTGGGAAAAAATATATAAAATAGTATGTGGAAATCAACAAGTTATGTAATACCCGTCATCTAACATTATACATATAACAAGTGTAAATTAAAAATTTATAACACCCCCGACAAAGTATTTGAGTTTTCCAAAACATCATTTTCAAATAAATAATTATGTATCTATAGGCAACGTCCATCTTGATAGCTTGACATTTGTCAATTGACATAATATTATGAACCTAACGGTTATCTAACCTTCTTTTCTACAAGAAAACTAGAAAAGAGCTGATAACTCTTAAACGGCTGAACCAATTTTTTTAGATTATAGCTAAGAACACTCTCGATCAAGCCACCTTTCAAACAAAAAAAAACTAAATTAAAATCGGTTCATTCGTTTAGGCGCTACGATGCCACAGACAGATACACAGATACACAGATACACAGATACACAGATACACAGACACACAGATACACAGATACACACGTCAAACTTATAACACCCCTCTTTTTGGGTCGGGGGTTAAAAAAGAGGTTGCTAAGCCACGGAATAAGCCTAAGATCATGATATATATATTGTAAAGTAAGTTGGCTTCGCTGTTAAAGTTATGGTAAATTGAATTGGTACGACGCCGTTGTCGTAGCAATATCGTAGCAATCTCGTAGAGCGAAAATTTTATCTTAAAACTTGCGTGACATAACTTTTATCAATATATTATTCGAATTATTCTCAAATATTGCTTCATCGATCGAGTTTATTTGTAATAGCATATTTTTATAAAATAATTGTAATTTTACTCGATGCGTGATTGACCGTAGTCACATAGCAACATCGTAGAGCATGCTAAAAATCGTGTTTTGTAACTCATGATAGAACTTTCTTTAGGAAATGACTTTATCAATAGCGTGTGATGTTTTATTATTCAGATAGAACCGACCAATGAATGTTCTGTGGCTGAGAGTTTACGTGGAAATGTAAATGGAAAATAAATTGGGACCATTTTTTCGATATCAAAACGGAGCGTGGACAAGGGAGGCTCTGTTACTCTATCTCAATATTTTTACAATATCTGCATATTTTCAATTTTTTTATTCCGATGACAGTGTTAGAAGTTTAAACGAATAGCTTCCCACTGCGCTTTTCTTTGTGCTTTTCCAGGCATTTGTTATTTTCAATGTCATAACGGACCTAACCAATGATCTCTACGCTATTTGGAACCCAATTTTGTAGCAACTTGAGTATCGCTATTTTGGCACTGATAGCATCAGAGAGCGTTATATGAATGCACTCTGAACTAAGTATATTTTAGTAATGAGACATCTATCAATATAGCCATAGCCCATACCCCTTCCAGGTTAGGTTTCTTCCATCTCAGACTGCATGATCATTTACCGGCAGGTGAAATTGCGGTCAATGGGTTAACTTCTATCTGAATAAAATAAATAAAAAATAGTGTCAACACTAAGATAATTTGACACAAAGAATCAATTTTAATTCCAAATGCGCTCGGTGGAGCGTTTTGAATCGGCACCAAAAATAACTGTCATTTTCTATGGCACATGGCACACCTTCGCGTGTACCCAATTGTATATACAGGGTGGTCAAAAAGTCGTGGATCAAACGCAATAGGGAGATAGAGGAGGACATTTCCAGCAAAAAATATTTCTACAGCATGGCCTTATTTAAATTGCCCTAAGAGTTATGAATATTTTTGGGTTTTTTAACAAAATACCAGATTCTCTTACAATTAGACTAATTTAAAAAAAATGAGATAAAAAATAATAAAACAAACGATGCTGTGTCATTACTAGATAATGTTTCAACACTACAAACCTTCTATTGAGGCTCTGGGTGCCAAATTACAAGAGCAATTAATTTTTTTCCAAAACTTTTAAAGCGTTACCAAAAATTAAATGTCACTTTAAAAGCGCACTGTGAAAAAAAAATGTACTACGGAAAAGTGACCCTGTATCAGAAAAATTTGCTGATTTAATGCCAATTCAAATGAGGTATAACACATTACTCTTTGTTTCATAATTCTGGTATTATAATCGTTTGTTCATATCAAGGTGCAAATTTCAGTAGATAAGTTTAATTCAAAATAATTTTGAAGATTATCATGCTGCTAGTTAAACTGCTAGTTTTTTGTACGTTAGAATGCTAGAAACATCACTGTGCTTGTCACACTTAAAATTTGTGAAAAGAACAGAAACTGTTCACTACCACCACGTGCCAGAACTAACCAGAACGCCCTCTTTTCTACGAAACAAAAGGAAAAAAAAACTATGCCTCTCTTTCACATCCTTCCTTATTCCAACAATGCAAATAGAAATGATGATTAGTGTGAACGAGAGGCATAGTTTCTTTATCCTTTTGTTTCCTAGAAAAGATGAACTACTTGCAAGACGGGCGTTCTGGGTAGTTCTGGGTGGTTCTGGCACGAGGTGGTAGTGAAGAGTTTCTATTCTTTTCACAAATTTTAAGTGTGACAAGCACAGTGATGTTTCTAGCATTCCAACGTACAAAAAACTAGCAGTTTAACTAGCAGCATGATAATCTTCAAAATTATTTTGAAATAAACTAATCTACTGAAATTTGCACCTTGATATGAAAAAACGATTATAATACCAGAATTACGAAACAAAGAGTAATGTGTTATACCTCATTTGAATTGGCATTAAATCAGCAAATTTTTCTGATACAGGGTCACTTTTCCGTAGTACATTTTTTTTTCACAGTGCGCTTTTAAAGTGACATTTAATTTTTGGTAACGCTTTAAAAGTTTTGGAAAAAAATTAATTGCTCTTGTAATTTGGCACCCAGAGCCTCAATAGAAGGTTTGTAGTGTTGAAACATTATCTAGTAATGACACAGCATCGTTTGTTTTATTATTTTTTATCTCATTTTTTTTAAATTAGTCTAATTGTAAGAGAATCTGGTATTTTGTTAAAAAACCCAAAAATATTCATAACTCTTAGGGCAATTTAAATAAGGCCATGCTGTAGAAATATTTTTTGCTGGAAATGTCCTCCTCTATCTCCCTATTGCGTTTGATCCACGACTTTTTGACCACCCTGTATGTATGTCTATGAACTAACATAAAAGTGCTGACCTCTCTAGACTTTTTTACAAGCCTTTCGATAACGGTAAGCGCGAACGTAGCGTAAAAGTGCTCACCTCCCTAGGCATTTTGTCATGCCTTTCGATATTGGTAAACGTGAACGTAACATAAAAGTGCTCACCTCTCTAGGCATTTTGTCCAGCCTTTCGATAGCAGTAAACTGAGCTAAAATCTGTTTGATAGTCGGCCGTGTGGGCGCCTGGCCTCCGCCGCCGCTCCAGGCGCTCGCGGGTAGGTATATTTTATGCGCACCCTGTGAATAAAAATATGCTATAAGTTAAAAATATCGAGAAAGTTTACGGAGTTCTTTTATCTTTATTTTAAGTGAAGAAAAAGTTGGGCTGGATGATAATATTATCTATCTATACTAATAAATAAAATTGGAGTGTCTGTCTGTAATTTCGAAATAGCTACCACATATTAAGGTCATATGGTTATTTGAACGATACCATAACTGAATCACACGTTTTTAAAATTTTTGTCTGTCTGTCTGTCTGTCTGTTTGAAAAGGCTAATCTTCAGAACGGCCGAACCGATTTTAACGGGATTTTCACATACAAGTAGAGGATTGACCAGGGTGTAACATAGGCTACTTTTTAACCGACTTTCAAGAAGGGAGTTGTGTTTTTCTACCTATGTACACCGAAATCTCCAAGATTTCTGAACCGATTTGCGTCATTTTTTTTTAATCGATAAAGGAACTTTGCGACATTGTTTCATAAAAAAATTGGATTCCAACTCCTCAATCCTGATGCTGCAGGGGATCTGACCAATCCACGCGGGCGAAGCTGCGGGCATCAGCTAGTTAAGGTATAAAAATGCGGTTGATAGAATATTGTCTTATAGCAATGTTTAGGAATCATTTCAAACCTTTCAAATATCCTAGTAGGTATATTTCATAAGACACAAACTAGGATATAATAACCTTCAGTCCGCTGGACCGATGACCTTAAGGTGGTGGGAAGCGGGTGGATGAGGAAGGCGGAGGACCGTGTTGTGTGGCGCGCTCTAGAAAAGCCTCAGATGGATTAGACTGATATTCCATGAAGTGGACACAATTTACTAACTTCAATTTTTGCCATGAAAAGCTACATTTTTAATGATAAAACTCGAGGCTTAGATTTATGATATTATAAATTAACTTCGGTAGGCTTTGAGCACACAAATCACGATATTTTAAATAAAAATGGTTTTTCATATTATAAAATCCTATTAAATCTATTAAAACGACTTTCCTTTTTGACTGAACGGAATAGAATATTTTAATAAACATATTATTTCTTATACTTACCTATACTAAAATGAAACTAAATAAGAACCTACCTACTACAGAATGGTCTTGAGTGTACAGAATAAGTAGCATAAATCCATTTCAGTCTAAGTCTTAATATATCTTCTTGAAACACCCCTCTTTTTGGGTCGGGGGTTAAAAATAAACAAAGGAACATAAAAATAGGATATATACTGTTGTGAAAATAAAACCAATATACCTACTGAAACTCTAATGCCACCGCATTCTCCATTTCCGTGAGCTAATGATGTGTAAAGTGCAATTGGTCGAAAACATCTAAGACATGTACGATGTAGAGATGATATTTAAAATCTTACTTTCCCTATTCTTGTTTTCTTTACCTCCAAAAATTTTATTGTACAAAATTACGTAAGCTAAGAAAAGTGAATAATAATATTACAAACCCATATTGATAGAATGAAAACCTTAAAGTATGAATTTCATGTGAATATACCGAGAAGATCGTACCAGAAATTCGGAGAATGTTGATTTCAATAAATACCGCAAGGGCGTATGTACACCAAATATTTACTGTTCCGAAATTGTGCAGGTGAAAAGCAGAGTGTATGATTTGGAAACCTGCACTCGTATAGCACGTGTACACTTTACCTGTACATCAGTGACATATTTATGCTTGCTAAAGTATATAACTTATTCCAAGAAGATCTTTATAATACAGTTTCTTCGAAACTCGGGATTCAATATTATTATAGTGCCAACAGTGTTAACATTGTTATTTGCAAACGAAATCCTGAATATTCACGACAATTTCTAGTTGAGTGTTTATTTATCCGACTAGAATGTAATGTAACGTGTCTAGAATGTAATAACAACGAGTGCTTACCATCTTGTTGAAGAGAATAGCTCGTAAAAGACCCGCGCCCTCCTGCACTACACTTAGGAGGTATGGCTCCCTCGCGCCATCCACGCCGATGTAGTTTTGATGCACTGCAATAAACGATTTTTATTATAGCTTTAAACCGTTTTAAGAGGAGTTGGCCTTATTCGTAGCGTGCTCCAAATAAACAAAGTTTAGTTCTGATTTGAAATCTTCAAACCCGTGAAACTTTAATACTAAGAAAAACAATCCATACTAATATTATAAATGCGAAAGTGTGTCCGTCTGTCGCTACGCTTTCACGGCTTAACTGCTGAACAGATTTTAATGAAATTTTGTACAGACTTAGGATACATTCCGGGGATGGAGATAGGCTACTTTTTATCCCTGAAAATCAAACAGTTCCCACGGAATCTTTAAAAACCTAAATCCACGCGGACCAAGTCGCGGGCATCCTCTAGTATCTAATAAATAAATGTGGGTAACTGTCATACAATGACGGCTTTTTGCAACCATAACTGTCTGGTGGGAGGCCGTGGCTAGTTACCACCCTGCTGGCAAAGCCGTGCCGCCAAGCGATAGCGTTCCAGTATGATACCGTGTAGAGACCAAAGGAGTATGGATACTGCTATACCACTTCCTGGTTAGCCCGCTTCCATCTTAGACTGCATAATCACTTACTATCAGGTGAGAGTGCAATTTCGTCGCTTTAAGTTTAAGGTGATAGTTGTACATGGTGCCTTTTTGAGCTTGATTTAATTTCCTTAGATATTGATAAACATTAGTTGCTTTAAAACTAAATATTTTACGGAAATGTGGCAAATCACAGACACAGAAATTAGTTTTTAGAACGTGTCTACAAAGTTTTATCGGGTTTGATAGGTCAATATTCACATGACATCCAATCTATGTTTGTATGGAGAGCGCTCGGGAAACTTCTCTTAAGAACAGAAAAATAAATGCCTGAAGTGCTTATCATGGCTAAAAGGATTCAACCTCGATAAAATGTCTAAAAACATATTTTATCCTACCTAAATACCTTTATGCCATACTTTCCTTTTAGGGTTACGTTCCTACCTCAAAAGGAAAAAGGAACCCTTGTAGGATCATTTCGTTGTCTATCGTCTGTCTATCTATCGTGTCTGTCAATTCGGGGAATCAAATCCTATAGGATACTTCCCGTTGACCTGGATGAAAGGCCGATAGCAATGTCTTATAGTAAGTATACACAGCCACACAAGTAAACTAAAACTATCGTATATTTGCGCGAATTGTATATGTAAGCTACTGGTAAGCTACAATAAAATTAACAATATCGATAAGTTGAAATTTTATCTTTTAGCTATTTCAATCCCTAGAGTTTCGTCAACTCTATCTTTATAAAATTGTACCTTCTTTTGTAAATGTAATGGTTCGGTGGGCACACTCTTAAAACAAAGGTACCTAATAATCCCGTTTGAATTGCCATCGCTTTGAGCTGGATTATTGAATGTCTTGGCGAATTTTCTTTTAATCATAAAAGAGATTTTTCACACAAAATTGGATTTCTCTCAATGGAGAATAAGAAGGTACTTTTTTGTTAGAGGAAACAAAAATTTTCAATTAAATACTAATGAAATTTTTTATTACTCCTAAATTATGACAGCTTCTTTGCCTTATGAATTTTCGGTTGTAAATTTCATCGTCCAAGCCAAACAGTTATTACTATACCAATATAATTGGCCCTAGATTTTTCTTTCTTTATGAAATATCGTGGTCAAGAGGTTAGCATTCATCTAGCAAATCATATATGTTTAGCAACAAATAATAAGTTGCGAGTACTACCTAAAACATTTTTATTGCATACATATTAAAGAAGAAAAAGAACAATTAAACAAAAATTTGTGAACAAAGAATGACCCTTTTATTCAAGTGATTTCTACCAGGCAACCCATACTTAAAAGTGTTAAAACTCATAAAACAGAGAGACGGGGAATCAAATCACAATACATAAAAATTACACACTCTTCATACTATACAATAATATGATATAGGGACAGACGACATCAAACGAGTCACAGGAAGCCACGGGTTCAGGCGGTACAAGACCGTAGCGTGGCCTGCAAGGGAAGGCCTGAAAGGGAATGTCCAGTAGAGAACGTCTATTATCATCATCATCACCAACCGTAACTACACTTTATTAAAATTCTTGAAATAATAATAAAACTGAACAATGCCGAAAGGACAAAATTCCTGCTCAAGAGATATAAGACTATAATTTATAAAAGAGGCTGCTTATAGAATATTATGTCAGCGATTTCCGCAGTTGAGACCCCTCAGAACACTGAAGGGTCCCGCAATAATACCCTTAACTCCTCTTATACTTCGAAGGCGAGATCATAGATTTTTAGGGTAGCCAAATGTACTTAAGTGTCTTCTGGACACTTATAAAGATTTATAGCAAACAAGTTGCAATATATAAGATTTAAGCGGAGAATTTTTAATACGTTTTAGTGTATTTATTCCTACATCTGCATACATAATTAAATTAAGTAAAAAACTCTCACATACCGATTACCGTTAACCTATATCTACCTAGGTATTTACCGTCAGGCCTAGAATTAGGTCAAATTTGTAAAGGAACTGCATAAACGATGTATAGAATTTATTAATATTCAGCAAGTAATAGGTCAATTTTGTCTTGTCACCTACATTGTGGGTGATTTTTTAAAGTAGGCATTATACCAAGAAGACAATCCCAGAGCGAGGATTTCACGCATCAATTTGAAGTAAGAAGAATAGGCAAAAAAGCAAAAAAGGTTTTTGTCCCCAAATAAGCATAGATGGTATAAGTAGGGCAACGTCGTATATCAGCTTTCAGAGCATTTATTTAAATCTAATAATATGACAGGGACTTCGTCTGTGTTGGTGTTAGCTGGCGGGCGTGCTCTGCCTTTTTTGAGTGTTTTTTTTTGTTAAAACTGACTGAAAAGCGATCTAAGGGGGTGCCGTGCGTGGATTGGCGAGCGTCGGCACAGACGGGGTCCATACTTGTATAGTTTCCCTAACTTGTTACAAATAACTACAAACTTGACATTGGCTAATCTTTGTAAAGCCAGACGAGAGAGAAAAAATAATAAAAAATAATAATAATAATAATAAATCTTTATTATCTGAACAGAACATTATTTACAGACTTTGGTGTGAGGCCCTGCCTCCTGATGAAGTGAAAACTGTGTTTCAGGAGGAATAATAATATGACACTTGTTTGCCGTATTGTAATTTGTATGTTGCTTACATACTTTTGTTACTACCAGTAAAGTGCTGGTATGCTTATGGTATGGTATGGTTTATTATTCAAATTATATATAAGAAGCACCTTTAGAATTATCGAGACAGGATTGGAAATTTTAAGATTTTGACTTTGGGTCGTCATTTTGGATGACGACCTTCATCGACTCTTATTTTGATAAGAGGCAATGAACGATGATATTGTAGCATTTAGCCATATTATATATAGCCTTGTAGCATAGAAAGAGATATGTAAACAATACATCTTAGCGCGCTTTCCAGCGCTTTTCATATAACGTAGTTTCGTTCTCTTTTGAACATTAACCAAACTTATGTATCTAGACAGATTAAGAAACAATAATATTATATGGGTCTTTGGTTTTCCAAAACTCTGTAAAAATGTGTAGTTTTAAAGTTATGGGATTCTTCTTAGACCTTGCACTTTTGAGTTGGAGAGGTCTGAAAAATATTAATAATAACTAGCCCCTTTAGCTCACTCACGAAATCGTTTTTTTTTTTGCATTTTCTAGCTCTTAGTTTTAAGTTTAATTTTAATGTTGTAGTTTTGTGTTGTTAGTTCCCCTTGTATTATTATGTGAGCTTAATATAAACTTTAACTTATATTTATTTTTATTTAATAAAGAGAATCACTTTGATTGAAATTTTCTGTGTTAGCAATTAAGTTTTTCATTAAGTCTGGTTACTTAACAATATGTTTGCATAGGTACTTAATTTTATTAATTCCTTAAAGGTCAAACCTACGATTTTGCCGCCTCAAATAAAATTGAAAGGAAATAGGTATGCCAGGCCAGCCGCACTCGATCAAAGCTTTGAGAAATTTCATCAGTCAATATAATATAAGTAGAACCTTTTACGAATTCTATACTTATTCAAATATTTTAGTATTTTACATACATTTTGTGGAAATTGTTTTAGATATGGTTCTACAGTAAATTAAATTACTATCCTAAAATTAACCTATTTGTTAATTACCAGAAATTTTATCTTTTAGCTATTTCAATCCCTAGAGTTTCGTCAACTCTATCTTTATAAAATTGTACCTTCTTTTGTAAATGTAATGGTTCGGTGGGCACACTCTTAAAACAAAGGTACCTAATAATCCCGTTTGAATTGCCATCGCTTTGAGCTGGATTATTGAATGTCTTGGCGAATTTTCTTTTAATCATAAAAGAGATTTTTCACACAAAATTGGATTTCTCTCAATGGAGAATAAGAAGGTACTTTTTTGTTAGAGGAAACAAAAATTTTCAATTAAATACTAATGAAATTTTTTATTACTCCTAAATTATGACAGCTTCTTTGCCTTATGAATTTTCGGTTGTAAATTTCATCGTCCAAGCCAAACAGTTATTACTATACCAATATAATTGGCCCTAGATTTTTCTTTCTTTATGAAATATCGTGGTCAAGAGGTTAGCATTCATCTAGCAAATCATATATGTTTAGCAACAAATAATAAGTTGCGAGTACTACCTAAAACATTTTTATTGCATACATATTAAAGAAGAAAAAGAACAATTAAACAAAAATTTGTGAACAAAGAATGACCCTTTTATTCAAGTGATTTCTACCAGGCAACCCATACTTAAAAGTGTTAAAACTCATAAAACAGAGAGACGGGGAATCAAATCACAATACATAAAAATTACACACTCTTCATACTATACAATAATATGATATAGGGACAGACGACATCAAACGAGTCACAGGAAGCCACGGGTTCAGGCGGTACAAGACCGTAGCGTGGCCTGCAAGGGAAGGCCTGAAAGGGAATGTCCAGTAGAGAACGTCTATTATCATCATCATCACCAACCGTAACTACACTTTATTAAAATTCTTGAAATAATAATAAAACTGAACAATGCCGAAAGGACAAAATTCCTGCTCAAGAGATATAAGACTATAATTTATAAAAGAGGCTGCTTATAGAATATTATGTCAGCGATTTCCGCAGTTGAGACCCCTCAGAACACTGAAGGGTCCCGCAATAATACCCTTAACTCCTCTTATACTTCGAAGGCGAGATCATAGATTTTTAGGGTAGCCAAATGTACTTAAGTGTCTTCTGGACACTTATAAAGATTTATAGCAAACAAGTTGCAATATATAAGATTTAAGCGGAGAATTTTTAATACGTTTTAGTGTATTTATTCCTACATCTGCATACATAATTAAATTAAGTAAAAAACTCTCACATACCGATTACCGTTAACCTATATCTACCTAGGTATTTACCGTCAGGCCTAGAATTAGGTCAAATTTGTAAAGGAACTGCATAAACGATGTATAGAATTTATTAATATTCAGCAAGTAATAGGTCAATTTTGTCTTGTCACCTACATTGTGGGTGATTTTTTAAAGTAGGCATTATACCAAGAAGACAATCCCAGAGCGAGGATTTCACGCATCAATTTGAAGTAAGAAGAATAGGCAAAAAAGCAAAAAAGGTTTTTGTCCCCAAATAAGCATAGATGGTATAAGTAGGGCAACGTCGTATATCAGCTTTCAGAGCATTTATTTAAATCTAATAATATGACAGGGACTTCGTCTGTGTTGGTGTTAGCTGGCGGGCGTGCTCTGCCTTTTTTGAGTGTTTTTTTTTGTTAAAACTGACTGAAAAGCGATCTAAGGGGGTGCCGTGCGTGGATTGGCGAGCGTCGGCACAGACGGGGTCCATACTTGTATAGTTTCCCTAACTTGTTACAAATAACTACAAACTTGACATTGGCTAATCTTTGTAAAGCCAGACGAGAGAGAAAAAATAATAAAAAATAATAATAATAATAATAAATCTTTATTATCTGAACAGAACATTATTTACAGACTTTGGTGTGAGGCCCTGCCTCCTGATGAAGTGAAAACTGTGTTTCAGGAGGAATAATAATATGACACTTGTTTGCCGTATTGTAATTTGTATGTTGCTTACATACTTTTGTTACTACCAGTAAAGTGCTGGTATGCTTATGGTATGGTATGGTTTATTATTCAAATTATATATAAGAAGCACCTTTAGAATTATCGAGACAGGATTGGAAATTTTAAGATTTTGACTTTGGGTCGTCATTTTGGATGACGACCTTCATCGACTCTTATTTTGATAAGAGGCAATGAACGATGATATTGTAGCATTTAGCCATATTATATATAGCCTTGTAGCATAGAAAGAGATATGTAAACAATACATCTTAGCGCGCTTTCCAGCGCTTTTCATATAACGTAGTTTCGTTCTCTTTTGAACATTAACCAAACTTATGTATCTAGACAGATTAAGAAACAATAATATTATATGGGTCTTTGGTTTTCCAAAACTCTGTAAAAATGTGTAGTTTTAAAGTTATGGGATTCTTCTTAGACCTTGCACTTTTGAGTTGGAGAGGTCTGAAAAATATTAATAATAACTAGCCCCTTTAGCTCACTCACGAAATCGTTTTTTTTTTTGCATTTTCTAGCTCTTAGTTTTAAGTTTAATTTTAATGTTGTAGTTTTGTGTTGTTAGTTCCCCTTGTATTATTATGTGAGCTTAATATAAACTTTAACTTATATTTATTTTTATTTAATAAAGAGAATCACTTTGATTGAAATTTTCTGTGTTAGCAATTAAGTTTTTCATTAACCCATTATAGCCCAGCGGTGCCATATGGCACCCAATTTCGTATGTTTAAATTGTCGGGCCCTGTCCTTGTAATAAGAGGTGAAGTCAAGTGGTTTGTTGTCAATGCCATACTAGAGGGACATAGCCATTACTCCATTTACTTTGTTTTGTCCCGTAAGCTTTTTGTGACCTGCACGAGCACCTGTAAATCAGTGATGTGAAATTGCTGCCAATAATGGATGCAACATTCAAGTAAGGAGATCATATTTTTTTTATTTTGTGTAATGTAACACTTTTATGCATTTACACTTGATGCCAAACCTTGCATTGACTTGTTCATATCATAAAACTGTCGTATTTTGTTTTATTGTTTGGATTATGGCATGTTAAAAGATATGGATGCCGTACAGCACCGCTAGGTCATTATGTTGTCTTTATATTATGTATGCTAAAAATCTAATTTATGTCTTTTCTTTGGTTATTCCTTATGTAATGGCTTTTTGTTTCAATGGAGATTGTACATTACATGAGGCACTTGCTATACTAGAAGAAGACGATAAACTCGAGCCTCAATTGCTATAAATTGAAGCTCCAGACCCTATAATCCTATCTGACAAAGATGAGGGTGGTTTTATAAATAATCCCACTGGTCGGCAACTCAATGCTAGATGTGAAGTGGTGCTAGGCTCTACATCTGTTCATACCTATTTCAGTTCAAAAATACGCCACGACGTGGTGGGCGTCTACAGCTTCAAACACCAAGCAAAAACATCTAAAAAATACTGGCTATCGGGTCTGACAGCATATGTTATGACAGCAAAAATCATTTATTGGTACCCAGCGAGTCATGTCGCAAGTGTGGGTTACAGTATTGTCACAGTCAGACTAGACTACAGTGCAATAAATGCATCGTGGGGCTGTGTGCACCCTGCAACCTACAAGCTTCCCACAAATAATATGTAATTTTATGGAAATATATGTAAATGTTCATGTAATATATTGAATCTTTTAAACAATTTTGAACCTTGAACTATACAAGAGTTAATACCTTAATAATTCTTATCAAATTGTGGTAGAATATTTTGGTAACAATCAGTTATAAGAAATTTATGGGACATTTAAAAAGACACGGTAGGAGCCTAGCGGTGCCATGCAGCATCCATGGTTATTTCCAGAAGTAAGACTTGCACCAAAATTCTGATGATTAGATCTGACCAATAGGGTCCATAATAACAACATATCAATGAAAAACTCAATTC
The DNA here is from genome assembly GCF_905333055.1 of Maniola jurtina. Taxonomy (NCBI): domain Eukaryota; kingdom Metazoa; phylum Arthropoda; class Insecta; order Lepidoptera; family Nymphalidae; genus Maniola; species Maniola jurtina. The sequence goes on from NC_060032.1 coordinate 14,224,972, forward strand.
TGAGACCTTTAAATAATTCAGGCTATAATGGGTTAAGTCTGGTTACTTAACAATATGTTTGCATAGGTACTTAATTTTATTAATTCCTTAAAGGTCAAACCTACGATTTTGCCGCCTCAAATAAAATTGAAAGGAAATAGGTATGCCAGGCCAGCCGCACTCGATCAAAGCTTTGAGAAATTTCATCAGTCAATATAATATAAGTAGAACCTTTTACGAATTCTATACTTATTCAAATATTTTAGTATTTTACATACATTTTGTGGAAATTGTTTTAGATATGGTTCTACAGTAAATTAAATTACTATCCTAAAATTAACCTATTTGTTAATTACCAGATGGTACCCGCAACTTCGTCGATTTAGGGTTTTAAAAATCCCATAGGAACTCTCCGATTTTCCGGGGTAAAATGTAGCCGTGTTAATTCAGGGTATAAGCTATTAATTATCTCCATTCTTAATCAAATAGGTTTAACAATCATTGTGGCTTGAAGGCGCAGGTATAAGTAACTTATAACAAACATCCAAACCATAAGCACTATCATGTTAGTAAGATTACCATATTTTAATCAGTTAGGTATTTAATATAACTTCACCACTTCCTATGCGTGGAAAATGAATTAATATAAGCACCTATCTCAATAAATTAGAAAACTTATCCCTAATTCTGTTTTTTTTACGCTAGTGCCTCAGTTTAGTCATTTATGTACCTAACATAAATTATTCTCGCACAAAGGAAAGCAGTCAGCTCCATATCGAAAGAAATATATTACGTATCCGAACTCCTTTGTCAAGCTCCTATGGTACAAATAAACTCGGTTTGGTAAATGGTAATTCATGAAGGTTCAAGGCTACCCACAATATTTATATTGAAAGATATGTAAGAATGATTTCAATGAGTTCGCGTAGAGGGCACGCTTAGGGAGAATCGAGCGACTCCCCGCATCCACGACCCCCTGAGGGAGTACAGCAGTTCGCAATATTATCACTTAACAGCTCTTGTAATACGAGAGTCGGGGTTATAGACTTGTTGGGCCCTACGATTGTGAGTATAATAATAATATAATAGTATATAACTTGACAGTAAATAACGTGATTTTGGAGAATAACGGAGACAATCGAAGATTATGTAAATGACAAAAAAGCTTGGATTTGATGCGCTCCAGCAATACACGGCGCTGCAATTGCTTGTATACAGTATGGCATATTATTGTAAATTGTACATTTGAAAAGAGCAACCGCCGAGTTTCTTGCTGGTTCTTCTCGGTAGGAACAGCATTCCGAACCAGTGGTAGATTATTTTGACGATTCAAAAGCACTTGTAAAAGTTTAATTGAATAAAAATAATTTGAATTTGAATTTGAATTTGACACAAGCCCTTGTGGAGCAAAAATCTAGTATAGTAGGCGACAGGTCGAGATGGCAATCGTGGTGGGGATACTCGGCCCCCGCGCCGGTGCGCGATAGCGCGGGTAACGTGCGGGTTTGCGGGACACCGCCCCGCCTCTACCCCGATTGTCATCTCAATTTGTCGTGTACTATAGTTATTTATAAAAACTAACCTAAAATTTTAAACAATGTCGAATGTAGGACGTACCTACCTTACTTATCTGTAAACAATAAAGTCTGCCTCCTAAAATTCACTAATTTTGAAAGTTAGCTTTAGTTTTTCCAACTTTAAGTTTTAGAAAATAGATAGATCTTAATATGGCTTCCAACTGTACACATTTTGCATAACTCAAAATTTAAAAAACCCCCGACAAAAACCTCTATAAGAAAACTAGAAAAGAGCTGATAACTTTCAAACGGCTGAACCGATTTTCTTCGATTATAGCTAAGAACACTCTCGATCAAGCCATACCTTTCAAAAAAAAAAAAACGAAATTAAAATCGGTTCATTCGTTTAGGAGCTACGATGCCACAGACAGATACGCAGATACACTCGTCAAACTTATAGCACCCCTATTTTTGGGTCGGGGGTTAAAAATTATATAATTAGTTGTTTTGACCGTTCCTGCAGAACAAAGAATTAGCTTGCGATCAGTGACCGGTGCCGGCTTATCTACAGATGAATAAAATTCGTGGTGTTCCTATTTAAGATTAGCGGTAATTGACAAACTTTACAGAATATAATGATGATAATTATCGCCAAAGCCCGGCATTGCTGTAGAAAATCCTGGAAATAGCTTTTGGTAACAGACATTCTTATAGATATAGCAGCAGGGCGCTAAACTTTCTTAACAAAACGTTGGCAAGTATATATAGAACGCGACCTGATTTCGTATGTCTCAACAGCATAGAAGCATACTTGAAAAGTCATAGCATCTATTCTTGTTCGATAAAAGAAATTCCGAAGTAGTTAGGTAAACGTAGTAGTTAAAGTTTCGTTTTATCAATAATCATGGAAGTACTAAACTAACACATTTTATAGATCCTAATATATATATATTTTCAAATAATGTTTTTTATTTTTTATTCATTTCCTATTAAAGGCATATTAATATGTCCATAATAAGAGTGGAAAGCTTAACTTTACAAATTCCTTTACCCAATAAGGGACAATCCAAATCCGTTTTTTTAGAAAATTCCATTTATTGCTTTTGTTACTAAATTACAGTAGGTGGTACCTAAATACTGGTACCTAATTTCCAAGAACTGGCTTCATTATTTAGGTTTCCCTGTTGAATAAAACATGTAGCGTGTGTTTATTGAAACGTATGAAAGCAGTATGAAAGAGTTTTGGGGTAGCTACCTAAACAGAATATCTCTGACATTCATACATAATAATTATAAATAAGTAACACTTATGTAATAAAAGTTTTAACAGTACCTTGACCTACCTTCTTAATTTTAATATTTTTAAAGCAAAAATAAGTCAATTTTAGATGATGATATTTAAAAACAGGAAAATGTACAATTCAAAGATAATTTTTAAACTCGTTCCTTATACTCGTGAACTTGCTTATTTGTCAAAAATTATCTCACATACATTACCTTTGTAAAATAAAGAGGGGTCTCTCCGTCACTCGCTCCATACAAACGTAGTTCGTCTCTCGTTGGAATACTAACCAATCATACTCAATGGAATTTTGTAGAAATGTTCCAGGAACTAATATTTATGCCTGTGGTTTTCCAGATTTCCGTTAAAATATTCGATTTCAAAGTTACGCGGTCTTAAAAACTCACATACAAATCTTTGAGCTCTTGTAATTTTAAAACTACATATTTCTAGATAAATCTAAAACACCACAGGCACAGATATTAGTTTCTAGAATATGTCTGCAAAATTTCATAGACTTTGGTTGCTTAATATTGAAATGAAATTGGGACTACGATTGTATGGAGTAAGTGACGGAGAGAGCACTGTTAATTCTAAATGGTAAATATTCATTGTATTTTATTATTGAGAGCAGTTATTGCAAAAAAAATGTACTTAGGTACTTACCTATCAAGATGCGCACTTAAAAATAATATTTTTAATTACATTACAATGATATAGTATTATTTATTATTATTAAGATACTTAATAAATCATAAACTTTTCAGAACTTGGTTTGGCTCTTGAGATTTCTGTGCTTGTATAAAACTTTGTTTTTTAATTATTCCCATTCAATTAGTTATTGTTTAAAGTATAAATATTTTGACGTTCATCATTAATTTTATAAAAGTTTGCGTAAATGTTTGCGTACGCAAAACTCTCCAATTAACGCGAAAATTATTATTTCAGTGAAGTTCTTAGTGTAAATATTTGGAAAACATCGACAGGTTTATACTGAAAATTTCATAAAATAAGTGAACCTTCAGATAAAGTTGCAAACTAAAACCCGACTTCGATCGTCTTAATAAACGCTGAAATCTATACTAATAAATAAAATTGGAGTGTCTGTCTGTGATTTCGAAATAACTACCGCATATTAAGGTTATATGGTTATTTGAACGATACTACAACTGAATCACACGTTTTTAAAATTTTTGTCTGTCTGTCTGTCTGTCTGTCTGTCTGTCTGTTTGAAAAGGCTAATCTTGGGAACGGCTGAACCGATTTTGACGGGATTTTCACAGACAAGTAGAGAATTGACCAGGGAGTAACATAGGCTACTTTTTTAACCGACTTTCAAAAAGGGAGTTGTGTTTTTCTACCTATGTACACCGAAATCTCCGAGATTTCTGAACCGATTTGCGTCATTTCTTTTTTAATCGATAGAGGAACTTTGCGACATTGTTTCATAAAAAATTTGGAGTCCAACTCCTCAATCCTGATGATGCAGGGGATCTGACCAATCCACGCGGGCGAAGCTGCGGGCATCAGCTAGTATTATAGTAAAAGTGTTTTTCCGTTGCTTCGTATAGTATGTTTTAGTACATTTATATTCATATATACTTAGAATTTTCTCTTCTTTCATTTGATCATCTTTTGACCAAAAGAGACCCCCCAATTTTGTGATGTAATATCCGTTAGGTAATTTTTTTTGTATATAAATAATAAAGCCTGTGTCACCCGGACTTTTACAACGAATAAATTGACACCTCAGTCATCAAAATCGTCTCAGTGGGTTAGGTGCTACGGTGGAACACACAGAATCTGGATACAAACATACATACATACCTACATACATACACAGACTGCTAGAATCATAACTCTTCCTTTTGACTTAGCCGTAGTCGAGTAAAAAAGGAAAATAAATAAAAAAACCACTACGCAGACAACTCCACAGTTTCCAAGAAACCATACTTGTCATTCTGCCAAAGAAGGAGGTAAACGATTTGGGAAAAATAATCATTCACCCAAGGGAAAAATGTATTTCCACACCTCAAAAGTCGAAATGCTACGCACGTAGATGCCAGATTACGCACAAGGACGTGTCGTGGTTTTCTTTCATGTGATGTGTGGATGTGTGCCACATACCTACATTCATATGCATCACATGACACGCACTGCTTTACAACATTCATATTGATGAAACAGATTTATTAAATAGATATCTTTCAAGCATACGTTACATATCGGATTGTGGTGGCCTTCCAAATCCTTCCACAGATTATTATCCTAAGAAACCCCCTACTATAATGCAATTAATGGAAGGGGATACTCACGGAAAAGACAAAAGGTAGTTTATGACGCAGAGAGAAATGTCATGTATTATTCGTTGATCGCACTTGGGTCCATTAACAAGAGTAAATTAAAAATTTATAACACCCCCGACAATTGAAGGTTACAGTAACTAGAAAAGAGCTAATAACTTTCAAGCGGCTCAACCGATTTTTTTAGATTATAGCTAAGAACACTCGATCAAGCCTGCACCTTTCAAACAAAAAAATAATAATTAAAATCGATTCATTAGTTTAGGAGCTACGATGCCACAGACAGATACACAGATACACACGTTAAACTTATAACACCCCTCTTTTTGGGTCGGGGGTTAATAAGATGTGGATCTATTGATTGTCTTATTTTTTACGTAGAACTTCAATTGTAGTTAGTCATTAGTGCCATGTTGTTTCTATCCAACTGTAGTTAGGTAAACATGAGGTATTGTTATTTTGTAACTCTATCCATTTATTATACCTATCTATCTAGATGCTGTTTGAAGAAATGGGAAACAAACAGAAAGGAAGTGGTTACAATCTTGTTAGTATTCATTGGATTCCTACAAAGTGAATTGTACCAATTCAATAAATATTAACAAGTCGAAGAAAATAATAGATTTTATTATATATTTTATGAAAATAAAAAGTTATCTTCTATAAGAACGTAGATATACCGACTTAAGTTTGTCAATTTAAAAATGGATTGATTAAAAACATTGGTAGGTAATTGGATGATATTCAAATTACGTAGGCAGGTACCTATTCGTTTATTTACTTTCGTAACTTTTATAAAAATTAATTAATTTGATAAAAAAATTAAAATAAATTCGTGATTCTTTTTTTTTATTGGGTAGAGAACCATCTCGAAGGGATCCCGTAGCATTTCCACTAACATTCAGTAGTTTTAAACCAGCTGTAATACAAATTAAGGTTTTGAAGATTTTTCAACACTTACTTTTGCCAAGAAAATACTTGAAGTACCATCGCGTCTGGAACTCCGGGTTTTCCAGAACTGGTGCGCTGGGTGGTCCAAATAACTGTAACAAATTTTGCTAAGTCATAAAAAGCTTACCGAACTCGTTGAGGAAAAAGTTTTCTTGTTTATTGATGACGTAATGGATTTAACCATGGAATTAGAGTGTTCCTAGTACCTACTAGGTAGCATTTAATAACTCTATGGATTCAACGTTTAAAGTTGTCTGATATAATTATTATCTATTTACCTACATAAACCACAACCACTATGTACCTACATAAACCACAATTATACCTAATAGGTATTTTAGCCGAAATATGAAATAACAGTCAAATATCGACAATGCAGGTCATTTTAATTAACTTGGAACGAGCTCGTTGGCTGCACCTGCAGGCAATTTGTCGTATGAAGACAGTTTTCAAAATTTTCACACAAACATGATGTGGTAAGCCTTCGTGTTAATAAAAAAAAATCGTAGTTTTTTTTTATGATATCTTATATTAGTTACCATCAGTACTATCACCAGTCTTCGATTTTGCTAGCTTTGTGGTTACGTAGTATTACGAATAGATAAGTAGGTATTTGTGTAGGTAGGTATCTACGCGTAGGTGTAGTTACACGCAAAACAAGCAGTCTAATCTGAGTATGAGACGTTTGACTGCACATTCAGCCTGTGTCCTCCTTGTCCTTAGTTACTTGTGCCTCTATCGCCATGTTGCATTTTCAGATTGGATTACTATACATACGCGAGTAGCCGCGTAATGTATCAAAATGTCGGCGTAATATTGTGTACCTACTTACAATTAATAATAAATACAAGTGTAAATTAAAAATTTATAACACCCCCGACGATCCAAAGTATTTGAGTTTTCCAAAACATCATTTTCAAATAAATAATTATGTATTTAGGCAACGTCCATCTTGACAGCTTGACATTTGTCTATTGACATAATATTATGAACCTAACGGTTATCTAACCTTCTTTTCTACAAGAAAACTAGAAAAGAGCTGATAACTCTTAAACGGCTGAACCAATTTTTTTAGATTATAGCTAAGAACACTCTCGATCAAGCCACCTTTCAAACAAAAAAAACTAAATTAAAATCGGTTCATTCGTTTAGGCGCTACGATGCCACAGACAGATACACAGATACACAGATACACAGACACACAGATACTCTTTTTGGGTCGGGGGTTAAAAACGTTACTGATCACTGACGCTAAAAAAACGTACGTAGGTATCTAGGATCTTGCAAAATGTGAGACAGTATATCGCTTAGTCAGAGAGCACGTCAACAATCCAATAGCATTATTATGCCGCTCACGTATACAGCCTAATGGAGATTGATGCAGCTAAAACCGTTGTCAATCGAAGTTTTTCGATTAAGTTAGAGTTCGGTGTACATAAAACGTAAAGGAAGATTTAAGCTTGACGAGACACGGATTTAAAATGGTAAAAAACTATTGTTTGAGAGTAAATTCACAATACAAAGTGTGGAGTCGAAGTGCCGACCAGTCTCAGACGCATTTCAATCAAATAGTAAAGACCTGGTTTCTCAAACTTAACTCGATCGAATACGAACGCAGTGATCAACACACTGCGACAGTAATAAAAGCATCAGACTACAAACAGTACCTAAGCGATATCCACGTAGGAAGAAATTCAGTCCATTTTTGCGAAAACTCAATCTAACTACTTATGAATTTTTATTTATTTTTATTTTTAGCTTGGCTGGTCAGCGCAAGGTAATATTCTCTGTCGTTAAGCTCATAGTAGAGCATACGTGGTCTTCACAGCACTGTTAGTGGCACGCCTAACTATGCGTCTCCATTTCTCTCTGACGGCTGTTTTCTTTATGCACTCATGTAACATGTAAGGGGACGTCCACCGCAGACTTCAGTAGTTGGTGTGTCTATCTCATGGGTCATTTATCACGGTCTAGACTCTAGCCATTTCTTATACTCACCTCGTCCTTTTCTCCAAGCGAATTGCCGTTTTCGAGGCGGTATCTTCGTACCACCGTGTCCGCTGCACCACCGGCCTCAGTTGATGCCGACAACTGCAACAAAAAAAAATATTTGTAAAGTGGAGACAGCTCTTCTCAGACCTGGGTACGTTTGGGACCCTCGTAGCTTTAGTTTTAAGTTTACGTAATAATTTATCCCCACTGTATCATTTTCCAAATCTAACAATTCTGACCATCAAAAGATGTATAATTATAGTAGCTACGTTGAATAAATGATTTTGAGTTTGCGTTTTTAAGTTTGAAATATTAACTGTTGTACGAGAATAGTCATTGTACTAATACGTTAGACTCTTTAATTAGATTTATCATCTCACTAGCTACTGCCTGCGAATACGTCCATTTGGACTTAGGGCCTTAAAACCCCGTTGAAACTCTTTGATTTTCCGGGATAAAACTTAGCCCGTCACTCACCAGGTCTTTGATTATTGGTACTCATACTGAACTCATACAAAAAATCACGTCGATCCGTTGCGACGTGATTGAAGGACAAACAAACCCAATTTCGCATTCATAATATGGGTAAGTAAGGACACAATATTATGCGAATAAAAGATTTAAATTTGATCTGACAGAAAGAAAACGATTTTTAGACTATTTCGTAGTCACATAATATGTACCCTAGGCACTGAACTGATTTGAAACTAAGTTTAATTTGCGAAACGAGGTCATGAATAAGAGCCCCGGATGGATTCGGAATTAGTCGAGCTATCTCGATAAACTTCGTACGTGAGTATTGTCGGTATAATATTCTAGCAATATAAAAGAATGGGGAATTTTGGGCGATGAGTTCCTTTTCTTAGTTGAAAATTATCGAATTTTCGGCGCTTGGTCTCTGTTTAGCTATAATCGTAGCAAAACATTTTAAAATGATTTATTTTTATTCATTGATCAGTAATTAGCTGTTGACTGCGATTGTAAGCGATGATTCAGTCTAAGGTAGTAATGGACTAACTTGGCAGTTACATGTACAAAGTACAAGACCGATGTCTCTTTCCCAACCCCTAATCTGATTCTTAAATGGCTTTGTAGCACGGCATTGTCAGTTGGACCGTAACCAGCCACGTCCAAACCGTCATACCTTTCAAAAAATATTTTTAAATTGTCTCTACTGGAAACCGAAGCCGACACCTCCTACTCATAAGACAAGAGCGCTTACCACTGCACCAGAAAGGTCGTTATTACCACTAGCAGAATAAGTTCATCCATTCGTCCATTTTTAACCGACAGTACCAACAGGCACATGAGTAGAGACGAAAAGTAAAAACCGGCCAAGTGCGAGTCAAACTCGCGCACCGAGGGTTCCGTACTTGAGTATTTTTCGACATTTTGCACGTTAAATCAAAAACTATTACGCATAAAAATAAATAAAAATCTATTTTAGAATGTACAGGTAAAGTAAGGTACCCTTTCATATAATACCCCACTTGGTATAGTTATCTTACTTTGAAATTGAAACACATTTTTTTTTATGTAACGAAAAATTTACGGTTTTCGGGTTTTTTCCTTAACTTGTTCCATAAGACCTACCTACCTGCAAAATGTCATGGTTCTCCCAACGTCAACGGCGTCAATGGGACCCCTATATGTTCACTATTTGTTTACTTGACAGATACGACAGACGGACAGACGGCCAGACAGACAGACAAAGAAGTGATCCTATAAGGGTTCCTTTTTTTCCTTTTGAGGTACGGAACTCTAAAAACATACGTCTGAATTACGAAGTACAAACTATTTGAGTTTGAAGCTGTACTTCTCAAACAGAGCTAGTTACGCGATCTCATTTCCCGAACTAAATTCAATTCGTCCCCGTAATATCAGAGTGAACTGTGGTAATATTGAGAAAACCTTTTATTTGCTTGCGAAATAGCTGTGACGAATTTGATCGTGATTTGTCATTTCTTATTCAATTTGAGCCTTGGCCCATGACTTGAGTCTTGTGGGTTACTTGTGGAATGTATCACAAATCACAATAGCAATGCGATACAATAGAATGTATGTACATCGCTGATCCATCTTTATTTTGCGGTTGAATGGCGGTTGACAAGAAAAGGACAGATAAAAATATCTCTTTTTTGAAAATATTACAACAAAACTTTAAGCTAGCCTTATCTAATTACTATACAAATCATGCCCGCGTGGAATGGTGCCAAGAATACTGGCTGCATTTCCGCGCTGGACAGTCAGGCTGATCCGTTGCGCAAAAAATGAGCGAGCCCTTCTGTCACCCGATGAGGCTATTAATCGCTTTTTCACTAATACTTATTATAACTCATTCAACTCACATTGTAAGTGCACGGTCTCAAAAACATACTTTTGTTTTTTAAAATTGTAGCAAATAAGTACTTGTCCACCAAAAAAAAGATAGGTAGCCACATATTAGATTTATCTGTGATGGAACACACTAAGCCAGTATTCGCAAAAGGGTTGCCTGGGATATACTCTACGCGTCTAAATCAGATTTTCCGCGAGAAAATTCCCGGAGAGACCGCTAATTTACATAGCATAATATTGTTTAGTTGACTTTATTCGTCCTCGTATCTGCACAATATTGTTTAGATACATAAGTTATTCGTTTTATAATATGAAAAAAATGTTTGTTTCTAATCTTTTTCTAATTATTCCCTCATATTATGACTTAATTTACACCTTTTATAGAAATGTTAGAATTTTTGAACCTGAACTTTAAAAATACCTAAAATGAGTACGATGTTTTAAATGATTAGTTTAAGGTATATTAGATTCATAAATATGAAATTGGTGTTTTAGGTATGTCTATGAAAAAAGTAAAACGATTTTTTTAAAAATGACATCGTATTTAATCAAGCGAAGCATTTTATCTACGCACTTTCGCCATTTTTAGGTAAGTATCTCTATATAATAACAAGTACAAATTAAAAATGTATAACACCCCCGACAAGTGAAGGTTACAGTAACTAGAAAAGAGCTGGTAACTTTCAAACGGCTGAACCGATTTTCTTGAATTATAGCTAAGAACACTCTCGATCAAGCCACCTTTCAAACAAAAAAACTAAATTAAAATCGGTTTATTAGTTTAGGAGCTACGATGCCACAGACAGATACACAGATCAAGATAATCAATCAGACACACGTCAGACTTGTAACACCCCTCTTTTTGGGTCGGGGGTTAAAAAATGACACAAGATATTACTGGGCGTATTTTTCCAACACAGTGAGAAAAGGGAAGAGATTTATGTCAGTATTCACTGCACATGCAACTTGAAAGCTTTTATTACGATGATTTCTCACGTACGATACCAGAGCGACCAATAATATCAGAACCTTTTATATCTACACCCTTTGTAGATCATCATCATCTTCTTCTTCAACCTATTACCGGCTCACTACTGAGCATGTGTCTAAAACGCTGGCTAAGTGCGTATTGGCAGACACACACACCATTGAGAATATCATAATGAAATGCAGGTTTCTTCACTGTTATGTGCGGTCTAAGCAATTCAATATCATTGCTTTAACAGTGAAAAAAAAACATCGAGTGGAAACCTGCATGCCTGAGAGTTCTCCGTAATGTTCTCAAGGGTAGGTATGTGAGTCTGATAATTCCGCAATGGGCCAGCATCGCAGACCCACCTATACTCACGTTTACATTGCAAAACTAATATTACACGCGAGATAAAATCAAGCTCATATCTGTATGCTAAAGATGTTTATAATAATAAAAATGATGATAATCCGAATAACATCTTCTGATAGCAAGCTTTATGGCGGTAATTTCCGTCGCGACCAACCGCGCCGCCCTGTATTGAGGTTTGTCCTAGCTATTAAATAAGAATACATTATATTAGAGCGTAACCTGTTAGCACGTGGTATGAAAGTATTTATTGCTGGAGTATTATCCGATTAAGGTTGTGTTGGTTAGAGCGTTGATAATACCTAAGTTTACTTAGCGAACGGCTAGGTATAATTGTTTAGAAGGTAAATGTTTCTGGAATAAGTTCTCTCTCTTTTCGTAGCATACTATATTCCTGGTAATAATAATGTTCTCCCAGCCAAATTTTCGGCGGGCAATCATCATACAGATTAGCCATCTGCGTTGGAGATAATATTTATTATAGAGTAGTGTGTGGACTCTCTAATCTTATGGGACGGAAATCCGACACGACCAGAGAGATATCAGACGAAAGGACCAATGGGCTTTACGTGCTCTCCCAGGCACGGGGGTGAAGCACCGTCAATTTTCTAACTCCGGGCTAGTATTAAAAAGTAGTTTCCGTTAAGAATTTCTTAACAGAAAAATCTAATACACCTCGATTGCCATCTCGATCTGTCGCGTACTATATCGACTATATTTTTAAATAATATCCATAACCTACCTACTGTAATTTGGAATGGTATGTTCCATAATATATAATTCCATAATGATAGGTATCCTAATGGGAAAAAATGCAACTTACATAAGACAAAGTAGCGAATGGTAAGTGGACACTTAACAGAGGACACTCCGGCACTCGCTCCATACAAACATAGTTTGTTTGTAATTTTGTAGACACGTTCTAGAAACTAATATCTAGGTATGTCTATGGTTTGACTGTTTTCGTAAAAATAACTAGTTTTAAAATCACACGGATTTAAAGATTTGTGAGTAAATTATTGAGACCGTGTAACTTTAAAACTGAATATTGTAACGAAAATCTAGAAAATTACAGTTATATTAAGGTAGATATTAAGTAGATAGTAATGCCAGAACGTAACTGCAAAATTTCATGAAGTTTGATTTGGTGGTATACAAATGAGAGCCAAATTACGTTTCTTTGGAGCGCACTACCAACAAACCCCTCTTAATTTGGCTCGAGGAAAGGACACAATCCACATTCCTATTGCAGCTAGTAGGTACATGTATCTATAGCCACGTAAGAAAGCTCAATCAACTGGAGTAGTAACATAGGGACCCCAACCTAGGGATCTTTATTGTGGTAGTTCTCGCAGTCATAAAACCGCTGCTGCGCTGTATTAACTTTTAATCATAAGAACTTACAACTATCAAGCCTTTCATTATGAGCCATATAAAGGTGACATGCTTTAAGCACATGCACTTAGGTATAAAATACAAGTTTAAATTAAAAATTTATAACACCCCTGACAAGTGAAGGTCACAGTAACTAGAAAAGAGCTGATAACTTTCAAACGGCTGAACCGATTTTCTTGGATTATAGCTAAGAACACTCTCGATCAAGCCACCTTTCAAACAAACAAAACTAAATTAAAATCGGTTCATTAGTTTAGGCGCTATGGTGCCACAGACAGATACACAGATACACAGACACACAGATACACAGATACACACGTCAAACTTATAACAACCCTCTTTTTGCGTCGGGGGTTAAAAAGAGTTCAATATTGAACGAGTAGGTACCTAAACTGGTGTATAATGCAAGAATCAATAAAAAGGCTTTAAAAGTAGAATAGATGTTTTTAGAGTACTGGCCTTACTGAAGTTTTATATTTAGACCCATAGAAGAAAATGTAGAATTTCTTCTTTTTTCGCCCTTTGTATATAATCTAAAAATATAGCGAGAGATATGAATAGCAAGGCTCAACCTTTTTATTTAGAAAGGAGATGCTAAATACACCTACATGTTTCAATTTTAAATACAAGGGTGGCCTTTTATTGAAGGTTTACGAAGTATCAAAAATGTATCGTTTGGATACAATTTTCGAGTTCAATAAATCCAAAACAGATATAAGTCCCGGGGTAAAGTAATTTCGGAATGTAAATGAGAAATTGAGCTTATATAAGCCTTTTAGGAACCATTTCATTTAATAGAGTACTACTAAATATTTGTTTTCTAACCTCAAAGCTTTTATGGAAAACAAATTTGTCGCTTCCAAGCCAATATTTTGCATGTCACTGTGAAAATTATTGTGTTGAAGTCATGTTGAAGTGCAAATTCACGTCAGGGTGAACGTCTTTACCAACGCCGAAAAATATTGGAGTTTACGGCGAAAATATTTCGTGTTAACAGAGCTCTCTCCATCACTTACTCTATACAATCGTAGTCCCAATTTAATTTGAATACTAAGCAACAAAGTCCATGATATTTTGCAGACATATTCTAGAAACTAATATCTGTGCCTGTGGTGTTTTAGATTTCCCTAAAAATATGTAGTTTTAAAATTAAGGGACTCAAAATTTGTATGTGAATTTTTAAGACCGAGTAACTTTGACACGGTATATTTTAACGGAAATCTGGAAACCCACAGGCATAGATATTAGTCCCCGAAACGTTTCTACAAAATTCCATTGAGTATGATTGGTTAGTATTCCAATGAGAGAGCGAACTACGTTTGTATGGAGCGAGTGACGGAGAGACCCCTCTTAATACTGTTCAATACATGACGTAGGTACATTTTTTTAGCTTACTAGATGAACCCGTGGCTTTGTTTATAGGTTTTTAAATCCTTGATTGTCTCCTCTTTGAAACTCTTTGATTTTCCGGGATAAAATGAGCCTTTATTAATTTCCAGAACGCAAGATAGCTTTAAATACTAAAAATATAAATTGGTTAAACGAATGTGCGCTTAAATCGGTTAAACTCTTGGGCCGTCAAAAGCTAGCAGACTGACAGACACACTTTCGCATTTATAATATTATATAGTATAAATCGATATGGATAGAAGTAGATATGGATATGGATGTATACCCAAAGCATTTTTCCTCGCCAGCTGTATTCAATCAAAACATTTGTAGGTTTTCAACTGTGGGTAAAGTTTTCTTCTTTCCGGGAAAACTTGAAAACAACTAAATACATAGCGAGTAAAAGTTCCAAAGGTTATATGTATCACGGAAAAGGTATTCCTATAAGTAGTTAGCTATTTTACGTTGTTTCCTTGACGAATAGAAAAACTCTCAATAGAAAACTATTGGTTTCTTTCGAAATCAAAAAAGATTTTGATTTGTTCACTTATTTTTAATTATTTTTAAACGAATAATAGCCGTATAATTTCATTACTAACGTTCCTTTTTCCCCCCTCCAACTAAGCGTAAAGCTTGTGCAACGTTAGTGCAATGAGTGGGGTTTGAACCGCCGACCTTTCGGAATTCATTCCGCTTCTCAACCGTTAAGCTATCGAGACTCAACGGTTATTAAATAAATGTATAAGGAACGGTTAATAAATATATGTATAAGGAAGTTATTTCATGGTTACAAGTATTTTGTATTAGAAGTACTTACCTATTATAACTAGCATAGCAGTAGATTGGTATAACTAGAGCCTGGTAGCTTGATTAGCTAGTATATCAATCAAACGCCGGGCACACCTTGACACCGTCTTACAATAGGCAATAAAGCGTGATTGTATACCGACGACAAATGGACACTAATATGTAGAGACGATCAGTCACGCGCCAGCAGACCTCTGATGTACCGTGATAGAATTTTGGGAGACAAATTACTGGAAATTCGAGGAACTGCGTAGATCATTGATTGGCATCTTACTTTCGTCTCATTCGGTAACTGATGTGGCGTTTAATGATAATTGATGTTTATCTAAAGATGAAAGGAAAGTAGTTATACAGACCCATCATATCATGTATACACATCGATGTGTATAAATATGGCCATAGTATAAAAACACTAATTCGCATTGCTTCGGGTGGCAAGTTGGTTACACATCAGACGGTGTTACAAAACCATTAGCAATCCCTAGTAATAATATATTCCGTACTAATCTATACATATAATAAAATTGTAGAAAAGTTGTGTCTGTACAATGGAAATATATAAAAAAAAAAGTAGCAGGGGTTGTTATTATATCGATGCCGAAATTGTAATTAATTTTTTTTTGGTCTGTTTGTCTGTTTGTCTGTGTGTTTGTGCACGCTAATATCAGAAACGGCTTATTCGATTTAAATACAGTTTTCACTAATATATTGTAGTAAGCTTCACTTAACATTTATTGTTTATTTCATGTCAATCGGTTCATAAATAAAAAAGTTATGTCAATTTAAAGAATCACGGCGAACATTTTTAACGTACAGAGTATATGCTGCCCGAAAAGTCACTATTCCACGCGAACGAAGTCGCGGGCACAGCTAGTCCTTAATAATAATATGTATGAAACGCGTTACCGAAAGATTTCATAATAATGTTCCTATTTTTTTTACATTATATAGGTACTACGCCATGGATCGACATCAAAATTTCTTCTTCGGGTTTGAGGAGCAAATCATTTTGATAAAAATGGTAACTCGAAGGTGCCAATTTTTTGGATCACCTGTTTATTATAAGGTAGGTATCATGATCAACCCATTGCCGGCCCACTACTGAAGACAGGGCTCCTCTCAGAGTGAGAAGGGTTTAGGCCATAGTCTGCCACGCTGGCCCAATGCGGATTAGCAGACTTCCCATACCTTTGAGAACATGGAGAACTCTCAGGCATGCAGGTTTCCTCACGATGTTTTCCTTGACCGTGAAACAAGTGATATTTCATTGCTTAAAACGCACATAAAAAGAAAAGTTTGCGGTGCGTGCCCTGGATCGAACCCCGACTTCCGATTGGATTTATTAGATATGATAATAAATAATTGGTTTATAGCTATTCTGTGATTATTATTGTCTAACAATAGAAATTATTGTTACCAATTTGCCATAGCAATAATTGCATCAAGGTTACGTAATTGGTTTCAGTCAGATGGTCGAGGCATGTACAGTGTACATACATGGAAAGTGGAAACCCACTAATTGTGTTGACAATCAATCATAGGGAAACTATGGACTTGATAGTATGTTGAAATAGGTTAATTAAGGGCGATTTCTTCGAAACTATATTATTGTATCTACAAAATAAATCACAGTCCGAAACATAACTGGAGATTGACTTGTATGTAACATTTTGGTGTAACTAATGTATTGAGTTTTTGTAACTCAAACCGAAGACTGGCTTGTAACGTTAGTTTATCTATATTATATATTAGCTGATGCCCGCAGCTTCGCCCGCGTGGATTGGTCAGATCCCCTGCAGCATCAGGATTGAGGAGTTGGACTCCAAATTTTTTATGAAACAATGTCGCAAAGTTCCTCTATCGATTAAAAAAGAAATGACGCAAATCGGTTCAGAAATCTCGGAGATTTCGGTGTACATAGGTAGAAAAACACAACTCCCTTTTTGAAAGTCGGTTAAAAAAGTAGCCTATGTTACTCCCTGGTCAATTCTCTACTTGTCTGTGAAAATCCCGTCAAAATCGGTTCAGCCGTTCCCAAGATTAGCCTTTTCAAACAGACAGACAGACAGACAGACAGACAGACAAAAATTTTAAAAACGTGTGATTCAGTTATAGTATCGTTCAAATAACCATATGACCTTAATATGCGGTAGTTATTTCGAAATTACAGACAGACACTCCAATTTTATTTATTAGTATAGATATATATATAGTTAGTTAGTTAGTTATTCGCGGCGAGCGCCGCGTGCACCACTGCACTCGACTGTTGGTTTCTTCGCGAATTTCCTATGAGTGTTACATTACGAGTCAGTGCTGGTCTGCCATTTTGTGTAAAAATATGATACATTACAAATATGATATACAAACACACGCTACAAGTCAGTCTGTTTCGCCGTATTGTACCAAGATCGCCTCGAATGGTACAATACAAACTAACGGTAGGTACAAGTCAGTCTCCAGCTTTATACTTTTCAAGATTTTCGGAAAAGTAAATCTCTTGAAGTCCACAATTAAAACTTAGAAGTGGGTAGATAGGTAGCTTATGTATCTATTACCCTAGATATCTGAAACAAACTAACGAACTCTGTATACCTACTGTTTCAATGTTTATATACTTTGTTGGCTCTAGACAAATAAAAGTTTCACGTTGGCGAAGCGTTTCAACCCTGTATATTCTATGTTGTTTTGAATTTACCAGAATATTCTGATGGTAGGGTTGAATTGGCAAAGTTTTTGTCGTTTAATTAGGGAACAATCAATCACACATATTTCCGGCTCGGCGCACCCCTGAAAACAAAAGAGCGCTGATGTGTGTGCCAGACAATAGTGTTGATAAAATATTAACCACGGGTGAGCGGTCGACTTACTCGTAATAATAATTTATTGAAATAGATAATGACCACATATTATTAACTAGTATAAACCCGCGATTTAGCCTGTCTGGTTTTTCAATTATTTAAAATTCCTGTGGAAATTCCTTGATTTTTCGGGATAAAAAGTATCCTATGTGCTATATGCGTCTTCAGGATGCAAGCTATCTCTAGATACAGTAAGCGACAGTTTGCTGGGATGTTGTGTGCCTTCTCGCCTATTTCCAGGTTTCCGTAGGCAAAGGGTGCCAACAGGACCCTATTACTGAGCCTCCGCTGTCCGTCCGTCCGTCTAACAGCGGTCTGTATCTTATGAACCGTAATTGGTAGAAAGTTGAAATTTTAGAATGTGTTCTATTACCGCTATAACAACTAATATTAAAAATTTCAAAATGGCCACCATGAAAATTAAAATGTTATTTCTTGTACGATGTTACGCAACGAGTCCGACTAGCACTTGACTGTTATTAACCCCCGACCCAAAAAGAGGGGTGTTATAAGTTTGATGTGTGTATCTGTGTATCTGTGTGTCTGTGTGTCTGTGTGTCTGTGTATCTGTGTGTCTGTGTATCTGTGTGTCTGTGTATCTGTGTATCTGTGTATCTGTGTATCTGTCTGTGGCATCGTAGCGCCTAAACGAATGAACCGATTTTAATTTAGTTTTTTTTGTTTGAAAGGTGGCTAGATCGAGAGTGTTCTTAGCTATAATCTAAACAAATTCGTTCAGCCGTTTAAGAGTTATCAGCTCTTTTCTAGTTTTCTTGTAGAAAAGAAGGTTAGATAACCGTTAGGTTCATAATATTATGTCAATAGACAAATGTCAAGCTGTCAAGATGGACGTTGCCTAAATACATAATTATTTATTTGAAAATGATGTTTTGGAAAACTCAGATACTTTGGATCGTCGGGGGTGTTATAAATTTTTAATTTACACTTGTTTTAGGTTACCAATTATTTTACTAGATTTTTTTTTAATTATGTAGACTAGCGCTTGGCTGCCATCAGACCCGCTAGCAAGTGATGATGCAGCCTAAGATGGAGCGCGCTTACCCAGAAGTTGCCTATTCACTCTTGACTTGAAGGTACCCATATTATAGGCAGTGACGGATTAAGACTACTTGGTGCCCTAAGCAATCCATGCCTGTGGGCCCCCCTATAGCCCAGTAATTTGGTCGTCAAAAAGGGGCTTATCTGGAAAGTTTTCAGAATGTTATGCAAATTGGTGATTTTATAGATTTCGATGTGCTCTTTCCGAATTTTTATTTTGCCACCTCGTACCTTTGCCGCTCGCGCCGCCATCTTGGAAAAATGGCGCCCAAAAACAGTTTTTTCACGATAACTTCTTTCCCACTCATTTTACGATAAAGATGGCTATGTAACAATTAAACTAAAGACAATTTCCTACAATTTGTGTAGTCACCTTTTTTTGTAGACTCAATAGTTTCAGCGTACGAGCGCCACAAAGCCCACTCCAACACACGTTTTGGCTAAATAACTCATTTCCACACCACCATGTGGTAGAGTGAGTGGCGTGATTTTTTTTTATGGTATCTCCAGGAGACGGTAGTCACCTTCAACTTAAGCCATCACTTCATTCAGAGAATACTAACACTCTTCAGAATTCTGCTCGAGATAAGAGTAAATATACTGCATCGCAGTTTCGATCTCATGTGAATATGGACCTTTTTTTTGGGTTTCGAACCCAAAGGATGCCAATGGGACCTTATTACTAAGTCTCCGCTGTCATCCGTTTGTCCGGCCGTCCGTCCGTTTGTCTGTCAGCGGGCTGTATCTCGTGAACCGTAATAGATAGAGAGTTGAATTTTTCACAAAATGTGTATTTCTATTGCCGTTATAACAACAAATAATAAAAATTTCAAAATGGCTGACATGAAAAAAAAACAAAAAAGTAATGTTATTTCTTGTTTGATGGTACGGAACCCTTCGTGTGCGAGTTGGGCTTGAACTTGACCCATTTTTTTATTTTTTTAGTTTGTAGTGCGAGGTAAAATTTTTCATGCACGAATTGCGATATTGTGTATTGACTGCGACCACATTATAAACATGCTCGAGACACCGAAAAATCGGTCAAGTGCGAGTCCAGTTCACATAGGAAGGGTTCCGTACCATAATACAAGAAATAATGCTCTTTTTTATTTTTTTTTCATGGCGGCCATTTTGAAATTTTTATTATTTGTTATTATAACGGCAATAAAAATACACATTATGTGAAAATTTCAACTTTTTACCTATTACGGTTCATGAGATACAGCACGCTGACAGACAGACGGACAGACGGACAAGCAAACGGATGACAGCGGAGGCTTAGTAATAAGGTCCCATGGGCATCTTTTGGGTTTAAAACCCAAAAAAAAAGGCTCATATGTACGTGAGATCGAAACTGCGATGCAGTATATTTACTCTTATCTCGAGCAGAATTCTGAAGAGTGTTAGTATTCTCTGGTCGAACTGATGGCTTAAATTGAAGGTGACTACCGGTTCCTGGAGATACCATAAAAAAAAATCACGCCACTCACTCTACCACATGGTGGGGTGGAAATGAGTTATTTAGCCAAAACGAGTGTTGGAGTGGGCTTTGTGGCACTCGTACGCTGAAACTATTGAGTCTACAAAAAAAAATGACTACACAAATTGTAGGAAATTGTCTCTAGTTTAATTGTTACATAGCCATTTTTATCGTAAAATGAGTGGGAAAGAAGTTATCATGAAAAAACTGTTTTGGGCGCCATTTTTCCAAGATGGCGGCGCGAGCGGCAAAGGTACGAGGTGGCAAAATAAAAATTCGGAAAGAGCACATCGAAATCTATAAAACCACCAATTTGCATAACATTCTGAAAACTTTCCATCTCATATTACAGAATCACTGGACTACTATCCGTATGTCAACTAGAATCGGTCTTTAAACCTTTACCGCCTAAAAATATTAGTTTTTTGTAAAATAAGATGATGAGATGTAATGTACTTTAGAAGTAGAGTAGTTAGGTTCGAATTGTTGAATGCACAAGCGGGCAGCGAGTGGGCAAGCGGGAGTGGGGTTATGACTCTGGATTGGACTCTATGTCAACTTAAAACGAGCGAATCTTCAAATTAGTCCCAGAAACTTTTTTTGGTGTGGTTTTTGGTGACGTGAGAGTGAGACGTGATGCCCTAAGGATGGATTTTTTTTGTGCTTCTTCTGGTGCCCCCTCAGACGTGATGCCCTAGGCAATTGCTTAATTTGTTTAAGGGTTAATCCGTCACTGATTATAGGTGGAAGGGAAAACTGATGCCGGAAGGGCGTTCCATATCTTAGCGGTTCGCATTAGAAAAGAATTGGAAGATAAAGGATCTTCGGGAACAGTAGCTAAATAAACGGATGAAGACGTTTATCTACATTAAAATGAAGTTCATTTATCTTGGCGACAAAAGACTAGGTATCTATATAGGAGTTAAGACTGTTTGCGTCGGTTATTTTTCTCATTCTCTTTTTGTTAATGGCTTTAGGTGAGACAACAAAGGTATGTTTGCTAGTGACATTTCTATGCTGTGTGAAATTGAACAGCGTCTGATATAAAATATAGTCCCCAATTGTTCCCTACTGTCACACTCAGGTGAAGGTACGGTCCCTTTTGTTGTTATCGTGGTACACTGTGACCTCATATTAAGAAGACAATAGAATCCGTAAGATATTTCAGCGAAGGCGCGGAATAAATAAAATAGAACCTATCTGGTGTAGGTATCGGAAGTTTTGGTAAATCATATTAAATAGAAAAACCAGCCAAAAACGAGTCGGACTCACGCACCCAGGGTTCCGTATATTGACAGGAAGGATACGTGTAATTATTTCGTTGCTTAATTTTTATTAGCTCCGATGCTAGCTGCGATTACAAACTTATACTTGCTGTATAAGTTTGTAATCGCAAATTTAATTGTGATATATAAGTACCAAATGGTTCTCGGGGTTTTCCCTTTATTTGTGCTTTAAGACATCGCTTCCTGCCAAAGGTACCCTATGTCTCTTGATTCAGACTAGTCTTGACAGTCAGTCAAGCAGACAGACAAACAACGAAGTGATCCTACTTTCCTTCCTTTTCCTTTTGAGGTACGCCACCGAAAAACCTATAACACAGAGTACTCTTATAACTAATTTTCGAATACTATGTCACTCGAAGAAATACATGGGGCAGCTTTATTCCTTGGCAAGAATATTTTTATTTTTCCATAATATTTGCACTTCACTTTGTGTGAACAACTTGCGCATCACGTTATTATACGTTGATGATACTATGGCCGGACTCTTTCCGCAAGTCCCCACAATAATGTTTCATCAATTCCTTCCGCAAGTCTCTAAAACAACTGTACATAATTTCATAGCAATCTAATGAATGAAAGGAACGCATATTATGGGACAAACAAAGCCCTATTCATTAGTGTATTATACCTAGGTACTATAGTTAGATAGGTGTAGATAGAGTACATATATGTATATTTAAGTATGTAGGTACGTGAAGTAAGTGGGCTGTGCAGTAGTAGAATCCAATTACCAATTGGAGAATAGCTTTCAATTTTGGTATTGCCACATGTGACATGGCAATATCCGGCCGTCCCAGCCAGAAAAGCGATAAAATTCGAAGACTTTCTTTCCCTATTATACAAAAAATAAAAAAGTGTTAAGTAACAGATCCTGGGGCTTTGGTGAATGCATTATACCGCTAAACTTCCTTTGTTAACTATAAAATGCGCGTTCAGATTTTGTGGCATTTTTGTTGTACAAATAATTATCCATATTGATGAAGTTCTTTTACTGTGTCAACATAACAAAAAATGTTATAAAACTATGAAGCAGAAATATAAAGCATATTTACCTATGTAGAAGGTATTTTCTTTTAATTTTATTTTGTACTACGCATATTCTTTTGACGCAAAATATCGCATTTACTCGTATATTAGGATTTCTGGTTTCTCGATATTTATAATAATTAAGTATTAAAAGCTATCTGGGCTATGTTAATGCTAAAAAAAACTTTGAGATTGTTAAAAAGTTTTAATTGTCACCCTTAACGAGGCTTAAAAGTTCTAACAAGTTGGACCATTCGAAATCTTGTTACGAGGCCATTTTCATGAAAAAATTAATTTTGATCCATTCATGTTGCTGTAACTGACTTCATAGAAAAAAAACGATACTATTTTTATCTTCGTAATGTATCTCTAAACTTAAAACAAAACCACCCAAGTGTGAGTTGAACTCACACAAGAAATAACACTTTTTTTTTGGAATACGCAACCACAAATTCAGGGTTTTCAGATTTTTTTCTTTGCCTGTGTTCTAAGACATTGCTATCTGCCAAATTGCTCGATTCGAGGTGAACGAGAAGTACCCCATGGGTTTTGATTCCCTTGACGGACATGACAGACAGACAAACGACGATGTGATCATGTAAGGGTTCCCTTTCTCTGAAGATACGGAACCCAAAAAAGTAAGTAAGGACTTATAAGAAGAAAAAAAATATCGATAAATGAAAAATATAGACCCCAGAAAATGCTTTTTAGTTGCCACTTCGTTTTCTACTTTTAACTTTCCCCGCTTTTCATTAATGGGCCAAGAAGCAATTACCAGTGACAGACGTTGATGGAAGCGGAATAAGCGTATTTCTTAGTCTATTTAGCAACTATTAAGTTTTTGGATTTTACTTTTTGTTTTTTATTATATTTTAATAATTTTTAACCTGTTGTTGATTTCACTATAGAGAATCACACTAATATTATAAAGGCGAAAGTTTGTATGTGTGTGTGTGTATGTTTGTTACTCCTTCACGCATAAACCACTGGACGGATTTGGCTGAAATTCGGAATGGAGATAGATAATATCCTGGATTAGCACATAGGCTACTTTTTATCCCGGAAAACCAAAGAGTTCCCACGGGATTTCGAAAAACCCAAATCCACGCGGATGAAGTCGCGGGTGTCAGCTAGTACACCATAAATTTATAATCTTAAAAATCAGCTCAGTCAGAATTTGATATTAACCTAGTTTATGCAGTTTAAAAAATTAAACCGAGTATTCTAAAATATCCATAAAACAGCAATATAGGTATCTAATAAAACGGCCATAATAATAATAAATTGTAAGCGAACATTGCGAAGGTACATAATAATATGACGTTTTATTTAGTTTTTCAAACAAAACTAATTGAAGTGAAAAATATGTATATCTGAACTTTTCCTCCAATCACTCTTAAAATTTTCATGATAACTTAACAGTAGTGGCGTACAGCTATGCTGTTTGAGATACTATTTACAATAATTGAAATAACCTTGTTTTGATTTTCATCTCTCTACATTTTGCAAGCAAATGAAGAAAAAAAAAAAGTCAAATGACAAAATCAATTGAAATTAATTAATTTAATTGAAAACCGAATTGAAAATTTTACAGAAAAGACTCGTAATAAAAGAAGCAATCTATTTAATTAACTTTGGTTTCAATTGTTTTTTTTTTATTATCGTTTCAAAAATAATTTGCGAGTTGTTCAGCCTCTCTCGAATGGCCCTGACATAGTTCAAAATGATATTCGAAGCACGGACGCGGCTCAAGAGCTCACCTGTTCAACGGAGCCATACTGTCTGCGAGAGAAGACGCCCCGCCTCGAGATGAGCTCACTTGCTGATGAGCTGAAACAATGGAACAACAAGTTAACAAACAAGACGTTTTATTAACCCTCCGACCCAAAAAATGTGGTGTTATAAGTTTGACGTGTGTATCTGTGTAACTGTGTATCTGTCTGTGGCATTGTAGCTCCTAAACTAATGAACCGATTTTAATTTAGTTTTTTTTGTTTATTTATTATTAACAAACTGAAGTTGGTTGGTTTACAGATAATAAATTAACCCATTTTATCTACATAATCAAAGTTTCCGAAAGTAAAAGAAGCCGATAAGCACTAAACCTTGAACCTGCGGTGAAATAATCGATAGTTTTGATTGTATTGTTAACGCCCGCATGGAACATGTTGGGGCCGGGCGCGAATGGTGATTTACCTACTTCTAAGTTTCAAACATTACTGTTTCAAACTTATATAATATCTTGTAATATACTTTTTATATTATTCACAAATACAATAAACACTTAAATATAAAAATCACAAAACAAAAATGTCATCCATCCAATAATTTTTTGACGGCATTATTTTTAACCCGCGACCCAAAAAGAGGGGTGTTATAAGTTTGACGTGTGTATCTGTGTGTCTGTGTATCTGTGTATCTGTCTGTGGCATCGTAGCGCCTAAACGAATGAACCGATTTTAATTTAGTTTTTTTTTGTTTGAAAGGTGGCTTGATCGAGAGTGTTCTTAGCTATACTAAAAAAATTGGTTCAGCCGTTTAAGAGTTATCAGCTCTTTTCTAGTTTTCTTGTACAAAAGAAGGTTAGATAACCGTTAGGTTCATAATATTATGTCAATAGACAAATGTCAAGCTGTCAAGATGGACGTTGCCTATATACATAATTATTTATTTGAAAATGATGTTTTGGAAAACTCAAATACTTTGGATCGTCGGGGGTGTTATAAATTTTTAATTTACACTTGTTAATAGTACTTTTGAGTGCTAGATAATGTTTTGGAACCAAAGCCGTACTTTTTCAAATCACCCTCCGGACCACGGAAAGAGAGGGGGTTGCTACCCTCAATTTTTCCCCCTTGTCGCATGATTTTTGTACGGCGTTGCGGAATAATGGATTAGAGGCTGTATTGAAACAGTATGAAACTAATGCCGTACAGAATGAAATGACCAATTTTACCCTGGAAATTGTCAGAAAATCAAAAAATTTACTGAATTTGTGGCGCACCATTTTTTTACGGTACTGCGCGCTTTCTTATTATTTTTCATGGATCTATCGATGGTAAAAATGCCGTACAAAAATATATGACCAAAATGTACTCACTCTACCTGCACTTTTAAATTCTCACCAGCACTCAGTTGGACAGCTTACAAGTGACGGCATAGTGCTGAATCTTATTATTTTATGCTCTTATATCGTCCTGTATACGTCACCTGATGGTTCATAATCATATGACCCATAAATTTTTTGGGCATGGGCCAGTAGTCTATTTATCACTCTAAAATAATTGGCAATCAATGGAAACTGCACTGCCGGCAAAAGTGAATATTTTAGACTATGGGTTTTTGATTTTAAATTAATTGTGGTACTTATCAAAATTAAAATTCGTAATTCGTAACTTAAAACCATTAATATTATATCGGATATTACTCTGAGGGCTATTAAGATGAGCATTGTATGTATGTATGTATGTATGTATGTATATACTTTATTTGATCACAAAACACAAATGACAGGTTACAAAAAAGAAAACTTAAAATGTAGATACAACAATCTTAACGCTAGGGAGAAAACAACCAAATGGACAGTGAGAGGTGTTGTATACATCCATACTAATATTATAAATGCGAAAGTGTGTCTGTCTGTCTGTTTGCTACGTTTTCATAGCCCAACCGCTGAACTGATTTTAATGTTTGGTACAGACGTGGGATACATCCCGGGGAAGAACATAGGCTAATTTTTATCCCAGAAATCAAAGAGTTCCTACGGGATAAAAAAAAACGAAATCCACGCGGGCGAAGCCGCGGTCGTCCTCTAATATAATAAACCTAAATACTAATAGCTTAATAAATTAAACCACATAATTTACTATATTAACATGTTAGTGACACGATTTACTCTACCTAGTACCTACTACGGTTTGAACCCATCCCAAAATCGCCCAACGCCTAAAGAAGTGTTCACTTCAAAAATTTTAATGGCGTGACCTTTTTGATGGAAGTTGGGAGTTTTCAAGATATCGCTTACCGAGGCCCTCAGTCACGACAGAGCACTCAACGATACCTACTCTGAATTCAACATGGACGACACTCAGAGCCTCAAAATGTTCTCCTTTGTTGGTGGAAATTTTCACTTCATTGCGTATTTTCTCACTATCCCGAACACTTGCCAAAAAGAAAATACAAAATATTTTAGCGGGCGTTTAAGCTATCGTGAGTGATATCACTACTCATATTATAAATGCGAAACTGTGTTTGTTTGTCGGTTTGCCCTTTTATCACTCTGCAATGGGTAACGCAATAAAGTCGAAGACCTCTCTCCGTCACTTACTCCATACAATCGTAGTCCCGATTTCATTTGAATATTAAGCAACCAAATTCCATGAAATTTTGCAGACATATTCTAGAAACTGAAGAAAATCGGTTCAACCGTTTGAAAGTTATCAGCTCTTTTCTAGTTTTCTTATGGAGGTTTTTGTGTCGGGGGTTTTTAAATTTTGAGTTATATACTTTGCTCTTTTCTCATGTTATCTATTTAGTTTAGTTATTTTCCAGTATTGATGCACGTTTAATACAAGTAAATTTAAAAACCTATTCGAATAAAATAATTGAATTTTATTTGTCTTCCATAAACCAGATTTGATTGTCTATAATTTAACAATGTGGTTCATTTGAATTCATGCGTTTCTCTTTGAATTTTTAACAATTTGCCAATTAAACACTAGATGATGCCAGTAAATTCGTCTACGGGGATTCAGGTTTTCGAAAATTCCGTGGGAGTTCTTTTCTGGGATAAAAGTAGCCAATGTTATTCTCCGGTATGCAATGCTATCTGTGCAAACATTAAAATTGGTTAAATGAGTGAGCCTTTAGTAATTCCGTGTGACTTAGAATTTCCGGGATAAAAATTAGCTTTAAGCCATCTCCGGAATGTGAGCTGACTCTATACCATCAAAATCGTTTAAAGGGATGGACCGTAAAAAGTTAACAAAGTTAGCATAATATCGTATCGCTGGTGTACGAAAAAACTCAAGTCACCAGTTTATGATTGATTACACCTAAAATATTGTAAACTGTGTAAATATTTTTCTTAAATAAATAAATATATTACTATTATAACATAACGACATACACACTGTCGCATTTATAATATTAGTATGGATATCTATGATCAACCCATTTCCACCCCACTGCTGAGTACGGGTCTCCTCTCAGAATAAGAAGGGTTTAGGCCATAGTCTAGTCATAGTCATAGGCCATAGCTGGCCCAATGCGGATTGGCAGACTTCACACACCTTTGAGAACATGGAGAACTCTCAGGCATGCAGGTTTCCTCACGATGTTTTCCTTCACCGTTAAAGCAAGTGATATTTAATTGCTTAAACGCACATAACGCAGTATGGATATGGATAATGCAAAAACATTTCTAGTCCTGTAGTCCGATGTGTAAAGGTTATTACTAGTTCAATATAGCGGTATAACGTGCTCGATATTCAATGAATTGAATATGCTCAATTTCTGAACCTTAAGCTTTCTGCCGAATAGTGTTGGGACAAATATATGGAGCGTAATATTCCACAGAGTTAAGCACAAATGGCTTTGGGGCAATGTAATTCACACTGTATATTTGAGAAAAGGCCCGTAATGGTTGCTTCCGAAATTCCACATAGATCAACAATTATTAATTTTCTAAATATAGGGATAAAAGGACAAGCTGACTGACTTACTGATCAACGCACAGGTAACTCTAATTATTTAGATATCCTCTTCTTTGAAAAAAGCTTAAAAACTTCATAACTAAGTAAAAAAAAAACCGGCTAAGTGCGAGTCAGACTCGCGCATCGAGGATTGCGTACTTGGGTACTTTTTCGACATTTTGCACGATAAATCAAAAACTATTACGCGTAAAAATAAATAAAAATTTGTTTATTTTAGAATTTACAGGTTAAGCCCTTTTATATGATACCCCTTTTGTTATAGTAATCTTACTTTGAAAATTGAAAATTGTAATTATTAAAATTATTCATGAATACATTTTAATTTTTGACGTGACAACGTCTTATAATTCGATAGAGCCGGCTGCACGCATGAAAAAACATGACTCATGCGGCGTTACCTCGCTCTGAGGCGTTCCATGTAAGGCTTGAAGTGCAAGCGAGAGCGCGGAACGAGCGACAAAGAAGCACAATCGGCCTTTGTTGTCACGTTCAACTATCGTCAGTAAACCGACTTTACAGACAACCAATTTTTTTTGTAATGTAACCACAAATTCTTAGTTTTCAGATTTTTCCTTTACTTATGCCTACTAGTGTAGACTACCATGAAAATGCTTCGTTATTTTCTTTATTTGTAAGCCGGTTCCAAGTTGCTACACCTAGTTGTGGATTGCAAAAGGCATATGAAGATAATTTAAAATGCTTATATAATTCATTATGTACCTATTTACTCCCAGAACCAATTCCAAATTGAGGCTTCGTAGTTTAACAGCGGGTCTGTTTGTGACTGAATGTTCTCAAGGCTAGTTCGACCTATACTGGGTTAACGAGGTTCTTGTTCAATGAGCGGAAACTGTTTGAGTACGTGTATGTAAGGAGGAAATTTTACGGAGCGTGATATTATTATTGTACCTTCAGGATTCGGTGAAATTGTTTACGAAAAGATGTGATACTTAGTGGATTTCTATTATTTTTAATGCAAAGTTTTCTATTCCTGTAATCGTCAACAAGTGTAAATTAAAAATTTATAACACCCGCGACAAGTGAAAGTTACAGTAACTAGAAAAGAGCTGATAACTTTCAAACGGCTGAACCGATTTTCTTGGTTTATAGCTAAGAACACTCTCGATCAAGCCACCTTTCAAACAAAAAAAAAACTAAATTAAAATCGGATCGGATCGGATCATTAGTTTAGTAGCTACGTCTCCACAGACAGATACACAGATACACACGTCAAATTTATAACACCCCTCTTTTTGGGTCGGGGGTTAATAAAAAGTAAATATGAAGAAGTACCTAATGGTTAATTTATATTTATGCTAAACTGAAAATCGCTTTCAAGTAGGTACCTACTCATATAAATAAACGAAATGGAATATCACGTTCTATAGAACATTTTCGTCGTGGAAAACGTTGATGAAACTTGATGAAAGGGATCCCGTTGATTACAAAATCGGGGTTCCAGATTAGTTTGGAAGAGGAAGCAAGTATGATGACGCGTTTTAGTAATTAAACTTTGTCATTTTATTTTAGAAAATAGCTAGATGAAATTTAAATTTGAAATATATTATGTAAAGATAAATAAAAAAAAATAGGAAAATTTATGGCTATTTTGGTTGAGTTTTTTCTTATTGCTAACTTTTATAGGAGTCAATACAAGATCGAGAGAGAGAGAGTGCAAAAAATCAACAGCTCCAATAATATTAGATCCATTCCATTACATCAGCCTGTATACGTTCACAGCTGGACATAGGCCTTTCAAAGAGCGCGCCACCAAACACGGCCCTCCGTCTTCCTCATCCACCCGATCCCCGCCACTTTCTTCAGGTCATCGGTCCAGCGGGCTGGAGGCCGTCCCACACTATGCTTACCGGTACGCGGTATATTGCGATAATAAAAATTTAATTTCTTTTTAACCGACTTCCAAAAAAGGAGGAGGTTCTCAATTCGTCGGGATCTTTTTTTTTTTTTTTTTATATTTTTTATGTATGTTCCCCGATTACTCAAAGACCCCTGGACCGATTTGGAAAATTTTTTTTTTGTTTGAAAGGGTATACTGTGCAGGTGGTCCCATATAAATTTGGTGAAGATATGATGAATATCTTCGGAGATGGAGAACAGAACACCTCAATGGATAAGAGCAAATTGCTCGCGATCACTGTAAACAGTAGGGTTTTAACTGGGCATAGCATATTATAGTACAGTGGGGCCACTAAAAATTGTGAAATAAAAAATTTTCAAAAGAAAAATAAAACCGACTTCAAAAACCAAAAACACTTAAAAGTAGAAAATAATTTTTGTTTAG
Source organism: Maniola jurtina (assembly GCF_905333055.1). Classification (NCBI taxonomy): domain Eukaryota; kingdom Metazoa; phylum Arthropoda; class Insecta; order Lepidoptera; family Nymphalidae; genus Maniola; species Maniola jurtina. The sequence continues at coordinate 14,255,988 of NC_060032.1, forward strand.
CTACACATGTAATGTACCTAGGTATGAAGTCGGGCGAGCTTCACTCTTGGATTTCTAATTTCGTTTTAATATGCTCGCTCGACTTCATACCTAGGTACATTACATGTGTAGCTAAACAAAAATTATTTTCTACTTTTTAGTGTTTTTGGTTTTTGAAGTCGGTTTTATTTTTCTTTTGAAAATTTTTTATTCAATAAAAATAGCGAGCAAATGAGTAGGCGGGTCACCTGATGTTAAGTGATTACCGCCGCCCATGAACATTTGCAGTACCACATCAACCGCCAATGCGTTGCCGGCCTTTCAGAAATTTGTTGGTCCGCCCCTTGAATAACCCCATGTTGTAATCTGATGGGAGCACCGCAGGGATTGGGTGGGATAGGGTGGGAATCAACGTATTAGATATTTAATATTTCTGAAGAAAAATCAGAAAAATAAGAAAAGATCTTTCTATATCGATGCGTCAGATGATAAAAATAACCGAGCAAGTACCTAAACAAGACGGCTTAACGAGCACCAGACAACAGTCGCAAACAAGTTAATTAGTTTATATCAAAACCATGTTACCTACTAGTTCTAACAACAGTAACAAACATGTGAGTTTATATCAAAACCATTTATAAAGGTTATATAGGTTACCTGCTAGTTCTAAATTGGCTATTATCGTTGTGATATGCAAACTCAGCGCTGTAGTTTAACGGACTTTCCATTGGTAGGTAGCGGCACAATTCGTGAGCACTATAATATAGATCTTATTTAAGTATTTATCTCAAGTAGGTCCTTTTATTAATCACTATCAATTATTTTAGTTTTAAAAAAGTACTGAATAATTTCGGCCTAAAGTCTAGGTACGTGCTAGTAGCCGTAGTAGGTGCGGAACCCTTCGTGTACGAATCTGACTTGCACTTGACCAATTTTTTTTTTAATATTTGAAAATAAGTTATCGTAGACTCATTTATGTTATAGTAATTTTGATAGGCACTTGTTATGGATTCGTAAGAAAAAATATCGGCGGAAGTCAGGCAGGTCGAATGTGAAAATGACAAAAGTGATCTATTACAAGTGTAAATTAAAAATCATAACACGGCGACAAGTGTAGGTTACAGTAACTAGAAAAGAGCTGATAGCTTTCAAACGGCTGAACCGATTTACTTGGATTATAGCTAAAAGCACTCTCGATCAGATACACAGATACACACGTCAAACTTATAACACCCCTCTTTTTGGGTCGGGGGTTAAAAATTGGACTATATTAGTATTTAAATTCTGTTTAAATAGATAAGCAGACACACATTTATGCTCATGATATACAAGGTTATATACCACGTAGATGAATAATAATATTATTACCAGTAAACTAGCTAAGTTACTTTTGAGTTTCACACTCCTAGTTTTGATAACTTTGCAAACACTGCAGAGGCTAAGTTGTTTTTGATTAGAGGGATGCTTATCACGGCTGGAAATACTGCAATGCACATAACGAAAACCTGCTTGTCATCGCTATTCGCTATCATATTCTGTTGGTTTTATTTTACGAGTAGATAAGTATGTGGATTGAATTGCAAGTTAGCGTGCAACCCATAGCAGCTTGCAAGCAATAAATGTATTGGAAATATGTAGCGCGGACTTTGTAAATGTATGGATAACTGAATTTTAATACGAAAATATAGGTACTGCCTTTCACAACTTACATAAAAGCTGTAAAATATGGATACCATCATACGATTTACATTTTTAATATATCGTCTGATTTTATTTGTTGGTATCAAAATAGGATGGTATATCATTTTCGGACAGCGTTCACATAAGGAATGTTATTCTACCCACCGAGAATTTATATCAAAGGGTGCTGATACAGTTATTGTCTTTTATTTACGTAGGGCTGAAGTATAAGTACCACAAATCGAGGTCACGGCAAAATACAGCTATTTGTATGTCAATGTAGAGTTTCTATGCAAATTTGTGTTGTTTACATTTATTTACTTAGAATGCTGAGAATGGATCAACTGAAAGAGGCGCCGTGAAGTTTAGGTATTTAGATGATGATATACATACATATTAAGTATGAATATTACCAGTTATATTCCATCCATCAGCCTGTAAGCGTCCACTGCTGGACATAGGCCTTTCCAAGAGCGCGCCACCAAACACGGTCCTCCGCCTTCCTCATCCACCCGCTCCCCGCCACCTTCTTCAGGTCATCGGTCCAGCGGGCAGGAGGTCGTCCTACTGTTAGAATATATTGTATCAATAGACAATGCCTACTCTGTGGAACAGTCACTATGTCTACACATTTTTAACCTATGGTCTTTCTTCCTTCCCAACATGGACGCCTTCACGCACGGATTTTGTGTCTATAATAAAACTGATTAAAAAAGCCTCTCACAAAAATAGTACTTTCATTAAAATCCTAATAGGTTATGCGGCCCAGCCACGTAATCTATTTTGATTTTGCATTGATTACTATTTATTGTGAAATATTACAACTTGAAAAAACGCGTGGCGGCCATTGCGGCGCGGTCGGCGAGGTACGGAATTATCTCTGCAAATACTGCCTGTTCAAGGTAGGAAGTCAATTATTACAATCAAGTTGGTTGGAGCAAGCTGTAAGATGGAAAACACAACTATTATACCAGTGGCTCAAGGCACGGTATGTAAACTGGAGGGTCCAAAAAATTGGAACATTTGGAAATTTCAAACATCAGTTTTACTGAGAGGGCAAGGTTTGTTTGACATCGTAGAGGGTAAGAGCGTCAAGCCCGATGATCCAACACAAAAAACTTCATGGGAAAGCAAGGATGCAAAGGCTCAATCATTGTTAGTTACAAGGATGACTGAGGACGTCATGTTGCATATTATAACCTGTAGTTCTGCAGCTGAGATGTGGAGAAAGCTTCAAAGTGTGTATGAACAGAAAAGTGAGACAAATATACACATAATCCAACAACGGTTCTTCCAATTTAAATTCGACGAAGGTATGGAAATGTCGTTTTTTCTATCCAAAATCCAGGAAATAAAGAACAATCTCAAGCAGATGGGAGAGGATATTTCAGAAAAATTTGTAATCACAAAGGTGCTTATGTCATTACCAGAGAAATACAAACATTTTGTGTCAGCATGGGAGTCTGCTCCGGATGACAAACAAACATATGATAATTTGGTTGCTCGACTGCTCGTGGAAGAGGAGAGGATGAAGGAGGCTTCGAGTTCAACGCCTGCATCAGCTTTTGCAGCTAACAGGAATAGTGGTAAAAAGTTTCAGTGTTTTCGGTCTAAAAATTATAATCATTCTCAATCTGAGTGTAAAGTGAAGACGGACAGTCCAGTGAAAAATCAAAATTATGCCTACGGTAACAATAAGCCAGAACTCCGCTGTTATTTTTGCAGGAAATTAGGTCACAAGAAGAGTCAGTGTAAATTTAGACTAAATAAACAAGGTACTAGCTCTAGCAATGCATTTGTAGTCTCAAACTCTTTGAAAGATTATAACCAATCTACTTTTTTGGTCGACACAGGCTCGAGTGATCATATGTGCAAAGATAAAGAATTGTTCACTTCTTTTACTGATATGACAAATAAATTTGTAATGCTAGGAGATGGCACACCAATTAAAGTGTTAGGGTCAGGCAGTTTAATGGCACAAGTATATAATGGTAAAGTATGGGTCGACTCGACCATAGATAATGTTTTGTATGTCCCCGACTTAAAAACTAATTTGTTTTCTGTAAAATGTGTTACGTCTAAAGGTTATGTCATGGTGACAGATGAAAATTCATGTAAATTTTACAAGAAAAACCAAGTGTCTGCTATTGCAAAGAGGATTGATAACCTTTATTATTTAGATTTTCGTTATAAATGTAGTGAAATAAATATGGTGCAAAATAATACAGACTTAAATGAGTGGCATCAAAAACTTGCTCACCAAAACATGACCTATGTCAAAGAGGTGTTAAAAAATAATAACATTTGCATTGAGGGTGCAAGTAGTGTGCAAGAACAGTGTGAAAGTTGCTTAGAGGGCAAAATCCATCGTTTACCCTTTCCAAGTAGTGAGATAAAAACAACCAAAACTTGTGAGTTAATTCATGCTGATGTTTGTGGCCCTATGGAACAAACGTCGCTTGGAGGTGCAAGGTATTTTGTTGTTTTCAAGGATGATTATTCTAACTATAGGAGTGTGTATTTTTTGAAAGGGAAGGATGAAGTTAAGATCTGTATAGAGAATTTTTTAAATAAATCTGAAAATGAAACGGGAAATAAAGTTAAATATTTTAGAAGTGACAACGGGTTAGAGTTTTTGAACAAAGATGTAGCTCAATTGTTTCATAAACGTGGTATTATTCATCAACAAACAGTGCCATATAGTCCTGAGCAAAATGGTAAGGCAGAACGGGAAAATAGAACTTTAATTGAAGCGGCTAGAACTATGCTGTGCGCTAAGAAGTTACCTAAATATTTGTGGGCAGAGGCAGTTAATACAGCTGCATATGTTTTAAATAGAACAGGTAAAAGTACTATAAAAGATAAAACTCCTTATGAGTTGTGGTCTAACAAAAAGTTTGATATAAATTCTTTAAAAATCTTCGGCACACCTGTTTATGCCCATATTCCTAAAGAAAAAAGAAAGAAGTGGGACTCAAAAGGCGAAAAAGGTATATTAGTGGGTTACAGTGAGAATGTTAAGGGTTATAGAATATATTTCTCATTCAAAAACACGGTTGACATTAGGCGTGATGTAGTGTTCATGAAAAGTTCATTTTCTGAAGAAAAACAGTCTTCACAAGTACATGAAGAAACTGTGTATGTAGAAAGCACTCATAGTGATAACTTAGAATCAAAGTCTAGTACTGTGTGTGAAGAAAACTTGTGTGATGAACAAGAAAGTATGTATGAGGTTGAAAGTCAAAGTGGGAGTAGTGAAAATGACACTGTGGTCTATACACAAGATAAACCTAAGCGTATCCGTAAGAAAACCTCTTTTTTCAGGTGTAATAATGTTTCTTCTGTAGATGAAATACCTACTACATACAAAGAGGCTATGTGTAGGCAGGATGCTAGTAGTTGGCAAAAAGCTATTGATAGGGAGTTAGAGACATTAAAAAATAACAATACTTGGGAATTTTGTGATTTACCTCAAAATGCTAACGCTATAAGCAGTAAATGGGTTTTCAGAACGAAGAAATCAGGTAATACTATCCAATATAAAGCGAGGCTTGTGGCTAGAGGCTTTGAGCAAACTGATTTAATGGATTTAAATGATATTTATGCACCCGTGGCAAAGCTGTCAACTTTCAGGTTATTTACCGCAGTAGCAACTCAGTGTAAATTACCTATATATCAAATGGATGTTACTGGGGCTTTTCTGTATGGGGAAATTGATGAAAAGGTGTTTATAAAGTTACCTGATGGGGCTTATAGTGGGGATAAAAATATAGTTAAGCTAAATAAGTCGTTATACGGTCTCAAAAAGTCACCTAAAAGCTGGAACCAAAAATTCAACTCTACAATTTCTAAAATTGGGTTTAAAAGGTCACAATGTGACTCATGTTTATATACAAAGTGTGATAGTAAAGATAAAATGTATGTTCTTCTATATGTAGATGATTTGTTGATTTTTGGAAGTAATGAAAAACAAATATCAGATTTTAAGTTATTATTAAATAAAGAATTTAGCATGAAAGACTTAGGTTTAGTGTCAGACTTTCTAGGTATCAATGTCAAGCAAAATTTAGATTCTGGTATTACTGAATTAAATCAAAAACGTTATTTAGAAAGTGTATTAAGAAAATTTAACATGCAAGATTGTAAACCGATATCTACCCCTATTGATCAAAACTTTAATACAAAAATATTGGAAAATAAAGAGTGTTGTGATAAAAATATTGAAAATCAGTGTAGACAGATAATAGGTAGTCTAATGTATGCAGTCTTAGGAACAAGACCAGACCTATGTGTGTCAATTTCTATACTTTCTAGGTTCCAAAACAGAGCAAATACTGCTTTGTTAAGCTCTTTAAAGCGTGTTTTGAGATATGTAAAATATTCTTTAAATTATAAGTTAGTATACAAATGTAATGATGCGTCATTGATAGGCTACTGTGATGCTGACTGGGGAGGAGACTTGCAAGATAGAAAATCCACCACCGGCTATTGTTTTATGTATTCCAATTGCTTAATTTCATGGTGTTCTAAGAAACAAAGTTCAGTGAGTCTCTCTTCTACGGAATCAGAGTACATAGCATTAAGCATGGCAGCAAGCGAAGCATGCTGGTTGCAAAACTTGTGTCAAGATTTTGATATTCATACTGATAAGATAATAATGTATTGTGATAATCAGTCTGCTATTACAGTTGCAAGCACCACATGTATAAAAAGGCTTAAACATATAGATATAAGGTATCATTATATAAGGGAACTTGTCAATAAAGGTAGAATTTGTTTGAAATATGTAAAAACTGAACATCAGGTGGCTGATATGTTTACAAAAGCTTTGTCTAAAAATGCGTTGCGTAAGTTTTCATGTATGGTCCACCTGATAATATAATTTAAAGGTTTTAATCATTTGGAATTTTTTTGGTCTGTTTCAAAATGTAACTTAGCTTTTCGATTTTTGTTAAGGTATGTGTGTAAAGTATATTTTTGTTAATTAATGTGTAAATGTTGGGAGGTATCTAAATTTTTAATAATAAAGTAAGCATTGAAGGGGGGTGTTAGAATATATTGTATCAATAGACAATGCCTACTCTGTGGAACAGTCACTATGTCTACACATTTTTAACCTATGGTCTTTCTTCCTTCCCAACATGGACGCCTTCACGCACGGATTTTGTGTCTATAATAAAACTGATTAAAAAAGCCTCTCACAAAAATAGTACTTTCATTAAAATCCTAATACCTACACTGCGCTTACCGGTACGCGGTCTCCACTCCAGAACACGTCTGCCCCAACGGCCGTCGGTTCTGCGACAGACATGGCCTGCCCATTGCCACTTCAGCTTGCTAATCCTTTGAGCTATGTCGGTCGCTTTTGTTCTCCTGCGAATTTCCTCGTTCCGGATTTTATCCCTGAGAGTAATACCCAACATAGCTCGCTCCATAGCGCGCTGAGCGACTTTTAGTTTGTGGACGAGGCCAACTGTCAGTGTCCACGTTTCAGCTCCATACGTCATCACAGGTAGGACACACTCATTAAAGACCTTAGTCTTAAGGCTTTGCGGTATCGACGATTCGAAGACCTGACGTAGCTTTGAAAATGCTGCCCAGCCCAGCTGGATTCTTCTGTCAGCCTCCTTGTCGAAGTTGTTTCTACCGAATTTTATAATCTGGCCGAGGTAGTTATATTCCTGAACAACTTCGATGCTGACATTGCCGACGGTGACGGGTCTTGAGGTAACGTGTTCGTTAAACATGACTTTCGTTTTGTCTATATTCATCTCAAGACCTACTCGTCTGGAAGAACAGCTAAGCTCGATCAGCATTTCCTCAAGGTGTTGCAGCGATTCAGCCAGTATGACTATGTCATCCGCAAATCGCAAGTGTGAGATATTTTCGCCATTCACGTTTATGCCTCGACCATTCCAGTCCAATACCTTAAACACGTCTTCTAAAGCACAGGTGAAAAGTTTGGGAGATATTACATCTCCTTGCCTCACACCTCTCCGTATAGGGATCGGATTCGTTTGTTGGTCTTGAACTTGGACGGCCATGGTGGCGGAGTCATACAAACATCTCAACACTTGGATATAATGCCAGTCGACTTGGCATCGCTGTAATGAATCCAGAACAGCCCAGGTCTCGATGGAATCGAAGGCTTTCTCGTAGTCCACAAACGCTAGACAGAGTGGCAGATTATACTCCTGAGTCTTCTGCATAATCTGCCGTAACGTGTGGATGTGGTCTACGGTACTGTAGCCTTTCCGAAACCCAGCCTGCTCCGGAGGCTGAAATTCGTCAAGTCTTCGGGCGAGACGATTCGTAATAACCCGCGAGAACAGCTTGTAAATATGGCTTAGAAGTGAGATTGGTCTGTAGTTCTTAAGTAGACTCTTATCTCCTTTTTTGAAAAAGAGTACGGTGACACTTCTACTCCATTTTTCCGGTGTTGTGCCAGTTTTGATGACGGTATTAAAGAGGTCTTTAAGCTTGTTAAGAATTGGCTTTCCTCCTGCGCGCAGGAGCTCCGCTGTAATACCGTCATCACCTGGGGCTTTATTATTCTTCAGCTGTCCGAGGGCTATACTAATCTCACCTACGTCGATATCCGGGAGGTCATCGGTATAGTGGCGCACAAGTCTTGCACGTTGGTCGTTCGTGGTTTGGGTGGGTGCAGGTTTCGAAGCATGGGCAGAGTAAAGCTGCCCGTAAAACTGCTCGATCTCCGCTAACACCTCTGGTTTCGAAGCAACAGTTCGGCCATCCGATGTTCTCAACTTCGTTAAATGGCTCCTCCCAAGACTCTTAGCGAATACTTTAGCCCCCTTATTACGTTCAATCGCATCTTTTATATTGCGAGTGTTGGCAGCACGCATATCGAAACGTATTCGCTTTTTAATGAGCTTGTTTAGAGACCGCCTCTCTGACGAAGTTGAGGACATTTCCCGTCTTTGCTGCATCAAATCCAGGGTCTCGCTAGAGATCTTATCAGTTATATTATCAGTTATCAATATATCACCAAGGGTCAATAATCGTAGCACGTCTACGAAATGTCTACGAAGTAAGTATAATTTTCTGTCGATAGAGATATTTAAATTTCGTAAGTTCTCAAAGTGTGAATGCAAACACGTGCAGGAATTATGAAATATCATCTACCTTAGCACATACTTAACAATCCAGTGTTTGACAACTAGTGAAATCCAGTATCTTTTTATCAAACTTCAAAACACGCGCTCAGTATGCGAGCTTTTAAGAAATACTGGCATGTGACGGTAAACGATAATTTAAAATGGTATGAAACTAAAAACTAACAAAGGACCTGGATTTCACGTATTTCGAAAGACTCTCTATTTAATCATTTCTAAGAAATACTTTATTTTTAACATAGGCAAATCCCGTAATGGGAGAATCTCTTTGCCTAATAGCACATAATATTATCCGGGTCTAAGTCTAAACTTTAAATGCTATAGCTGGCGATTAGTTATTCGACTACCTACCTGGCGCAGTGGTGAGCGCGGTGTCTATAAATTTAATTTCCGGCAGTGGCCATTTGACGGTTAAATATGAAGATTGGCTCTGGTCTGGTCTGACGAAAGTCAAGTACCATGTATTTACTGGTAGACGGTTACCACGCTACCTACAGCAACGAAGTGCCGCTAAGTGATTGATTCCGGTAAGATGCCTCGTAAAAACTGATTAAGGATGTAGGTTTAATAATCCATTATGGGAAGTACATGTAAGTTAGTACCTTGAGTAGGCTACTGTAATTAGTTGGAGAGTAAAATGAGGACAAATAATGGGCAATGTGATTGTTTCTTATGAAGTTTCTGTTTTATGTCTAAGTCGTTTCTAATAGTATCGATCGTATTTAATCTTTAAATAGGATCTCTACGTTTACTTTCGTTATGCAAATTAAGCCTCTGAGTGTGAAGCATTCTGTTAATGAACTTCCTCGCTATTCTCGGAGCGGACGGATAGCGTAGTAATGTAATCAGCGTGCTTAGTATGAGATTTTACATCTCAGCAACATTGATAGAATTCGAGAGTCGAAGAAAAATAAAGATGGATATTAACTGTCTGATATGACAACAAGTGTCGTGTTGTGACATGATGGCTAGTTCTCACATTCATATGCCGTATTCTAACGCCTTCTGACAATATTATGTATGAATACAGCTGCAATTTTAACAAGCAAACGACTTTGATGCGCCAGAACACAGCACTAGCACTTGCATATTGGTCTGACGTGTCGTGATGGATGCTCTTTCCCAGCCTCTCTAACTCTGCCGGTCCGACGCAAACGCCGATCGCTTCTAATGCCACACAACAGAAGCCATCAATACATTGCTTATTACTAGTGTGAAAGATATCATACTAAATATATATAATTTCATTCTGACGTGTCACGACACGTCAGAGAAATATAAATCTATCTCAACGTTTAAGTAAAATGGACCTAAAGGCCCTTGGTTTGAAGTTAAAAACTCAATATTTTAATTCCGCAACATTTCCGCCTGGAGCGCTGGCTGTAGATGTATACATAAACTCGAACTTTAAAACAAGATCGAGACACTTAAGATCCAGTTTACTATAACACTAAAATGTTTTGAGGCTTGAATACTATCAACGTTGGTGAGTTGTACGATCTCATACTAAGCTTACTGCGCACAGGGGAGAGAAATCACAAAATCCGTTTAACTTTTTCAGAAACTTGATTAGCTGTACGGAATACGCTCGAATATTTTGGGCTTCATCCGGATAGACAGGTAGTTCGCGACAGTTCGACATGGCAATCGGGGTATGAGGTAGGGGACGCCCTGCACACCCGCACGTCTCCCGTACTGGGTTAGCGCGGGGGCTGTACGGGTGTGCGGGGCGTCCCCACCCCGATTGCCACGTCGCCCTGTCGCAAACTGTACATACTCGCTCGCTTCGGGAGCGCTACTGTAAAATGACTCTGCAAAGACATATTATTTGAGCAAAAATCTTTTTCAACATTTAAAGATAAATTGAAAAAGCACTGACATAATCAATAACTTAGAATGTAATGTGGGTTATAGTTGTGTTGAAATATCGTGGAAAACAAGGCTACATATTTGCAAAAAATCCAATTTACGATAGAATAGTAAAAATACTCGTAGTTTTTTCGTGTTCCGCTTTCGAGGTTTGCTTTTTTCTAGCTTGTATTTCGCGATTTGCGTGTTTTGAATGTATGCTACAAACTCGCATCGTTCTTCACGGGCCGGCTATTTTAGAGTTTGTTTTATTTTTGTTTTAGTTTATACTAATTCTACAACTTGCATTTATTAGGGTTCCGTATCCATAGGGTGCAAAAAGTTTAAGCAGAAGGACCGTGAAAAGGTAACGAAAACAGACATCTACTAGCATAGATTGAGAATAAACTCAAACAAAAATTCCTTTGTACATATATTTTCCTGTAATTTAAGTACATATTTTATGATTAAATTTTCCTTCATTACTAAAAAAGATAGAACTCGGTTCCAATTTTCATTCTAAGCTTTTGTTTGCGTGTTCGACGCTATGCTCCACTATAAATTGGTCTAGTTATAATTTATTTCAAATGCACTAAAATAATTCCAAAACAGTTTTTATCAACCCGAAACATATTGTCGCATGTCTAAAATGTGTCAAATTGATTGTGTACAGCTACTTACTTACAATGAGTAATGAGTATAAATTTAAATGTTAGGTTAGGTTTAAAGAGTTTATTTTCTCAAAAAGAGCAAGTTCACTTGCATGAGAGACAATTTATCTAGTAGAATCTATAGAAGTACGGTGATTCTATATCACAATAATTCAAAATACGTAAAACTTCGAAACATTAAGGTGCACACACATTGGTCTGACGCAGCATGGTCTTATAGGACAGATGGGACTTGCAGTCATAAAATGATAATTAGATCCTGGTTGAATGACTGGAGTAAGTATTTTTAGGGTTCCGTACCTCAAAAAAAAAACGGAAACCTTATAGGATCACTTTGTTGTCTGCCTGTCTGTCTGTCCGTCCGTTTATCGTGTCTATCAAGAAAACCGAAAGGGTACTTCCCGTTGACCTAGAATCATGAAATTTGAAACGGAACCTCTGAGTGCGCGAGTCTGACTCGCACTTGGTCGGTTTTTTTGAATATGAAGAAGCTCGGCAATAGCTCTCCGTAACTCGCATGTAAGTATTTATTTTTAAGCATAGTTTTTGATTTATCGTGCCACCCTCGGTGCGCGAGTCTGATTCGCACTTGGCCGGTTTCTTCTATTTAAATACTTTTGTTACTACAAAAAAATGGCTAGTGTTAGTGTTGTGAGTGAACAAGGTTCATAACGACCGCATTCATACGAAATTCCTATTAACTGCGCTGTAAACTATTTCCCTATAAAGCACGACATCCGTTGTCTGTAACACAATACTACTGTCGCCGTACTGCAGTCGGAAACAAGTAAGTTCAAATTGTCCCTAACTCGATAGAGTAGCACTCATGCGAACTGGCGCTGCGGTGAGTTGGTGATCGAAATTGGATTAAATACAAGCCCTTGTTTAAAGAGAACGGGTTCACGCAAATTTTAATTAAAGTCAGGTCTATATTATTAGTTCAGAGGGTTGTAGCTCGAGGAAAGGGTGGCTAAAATATCGGTTTCAAAGTAATGGTGTTTATGCGATCCACTTCAATTTAAAGCAGTAGTAGACGACGGCCAATTACCACGTTCCAGGTAGACCCGATTGACGTAGAGTAACTCCGACCGTAAAATGACAGCAACAACGTCACCATCTGATTGGTTGATGCTGGCTACAGTGCATTGTTGCAACGAGAATACCATAAATTCAGCCAATCACAACGATTACGTTCGTAATAATTATTGATGCAGGTTTTCTGGAATTGACCAGCAGATTTATAACCGAACCTTTGTTGGTTGTGTGTCTCTCTCGGACACGTGTATAATTATTTCCGCTTCGGCCGCGTACGAAACCAGCAGAAACATTTTAGGTTAAATAGAATTCTGGGAAATCGTCAACAGAATTCTGTTAATCATGTTAAGAACGGACGAAAAGCTCATATTATTTTAACACGTTTTGAACCGTAAAACCGTGTCTAAAATGAGTTCAGATTGTTGTTATATGTAGCTATAGTAAAGTAGATGGAGATATTGCAATCTGGATAAGTTTATTAAATCAAGTTGTGAGTCCTACTGTCATCCCTTCTACCCCCTCAGTATTTAACTGTTAACCACCATTAGTATTACCTACCCCTTGTTTATTCTGTACAAGAGATATTTTAATATTATGTTTTGAATACGATGAAACTGGAGTAAAGAATGATAAAAAAAGGATAAAAAGTCTGATATATTTTATCTGTTTCTCAGAATAATTGTTATACGAAATTCAAATATGTTCACACAATACATTCATCTAGGCCTTTCGTAAAATACGTAACAAATTCAGAATAGTTAAGTACTATTTACAAAAAAAAATCTATTTTCACTTAGCTCGATTAATAAATAGGTATACGGGATTACGGGATAGAAAAACAGGCCTTATTTTATTACAAAAAATCCTCAATTAGAGCGAAAGTATAAACACTCATAAATTATCTAGCCCTAATTAGAACCAGTTTATTAGGTCAGTGAAATTAGTAGTTTTATGTTATATAAAGTAAATAGGTTATTGATTTATAATAGACGGCAACTATTTATGTAATGTTTACCCACGATTAGATATTGTTTTTCAAATATGAAGAACCTCGGCAATATGACTCGCATGTATCTACCCAACAAACTTTTACTTACGTAGGTATATTCTAATGTCGTTCTACTGCATCATCATCAATCCATCGCCCAGCTCCCTACTGTTCACGGGTCACCTCTCAAAAGGACAAGGGCTTAAGCTAAAGTCAGATTGGCAGCAGATTTTCACACACATTTGACAGAATTATGGAGAACTCTGGGCATGCAGGTTTCATATGCACAAAGTTTTTCTTCGCCGTCAAAACAAGTTATAAATTTTTTCAAAATCAAATAACTCCGAAAAGCTATAGAGCCTCGGATCGAACCCGAACGAATTCTATTTATTCTGCAAATGGTCTATTTATTTATTTTGAAATTCTTAAAAAATAAAAACAATTTCATTTTGTATAAGCAACGGTCACGCCTCTGTTTTCGACAAACAAAATCAGAACTTCCCAGGTCAGTTTACTGTCTCCAGGAGATAGTCGTATTCCGTATTTAACATAAATCTTTTACGTGCTGACTAGGCACATAAAAGACAAGGTAGGTTTTGGATAAATTCAATCCCAGTAAGAATCGTAGATTTTATGCTTACACTTTATTTATACATACCTATTTTGTACTAACTATACGAATATTTCAGAATACTGGGTGCGACTTTGAAGGTTGAAGGATTTCAGAAATATAATAAACCCATAAAAGACAAATCTGAATGGAATAAAAGTAGGAGAAAGTCTATAATCATTTATTATTCACTAGCTTAATCCCGCCTATTCGCGTGGATTTATATGTTTTTAAAGATCCCGTTGGAATTTCACAAAATTCTTCCCCTAGTATAAATTCCCAGGCTAGGTACTCCTGAAATATCCAAGTGGTGGAGGCACTGGGATAACCATGAATAAACCATTTTTTTTCTTTTTTATATATTACAATTATTATACAATTATTACAGGTATTATATTCAGATAAAATTGATTTGGAGCAAGGATTTTATAAATACATCTTGAAAATGTTGTATTTTAATATTCATAAAACTGTTACTAGGCTAGGTTATAAAAGAAACTATAACTATAAAGTTAGACAGTTAAAACTCTAATAACATTTAAAATATAGTATCGTCGAACATAGGTAATTTCTGAAGAAAAACGGTATAATTTTAATCTGTAACCAACTAGCTCGAGTTCCTTGGAAACTCAAAGACGTAATAAACTATTATAAATACCTAACTTTATCAGAAGTGATTCTATCTGTGATACCAAACTGAAACCTATTGAATTTTTTCTACATTCTGGTGGCTTCACTTTAAAAGGACACTTTAAAAACTCTCTAAAGTATTAGCTATCTCACAGAAAATGTGATACAAGTACAATTCGTACCCTTACAATTATTATTATTATTATTTATTATTTTAGCCTACCTCTAATTTTTTTTTTTTTTTTTTTTTAATTATTTTTTTATTTTTATTTTTTTGTAATTTTTTAATATATTTTTCCTTTCTTTTTTGTCTTTTTATATTTTTTCTCAATATTATGTATACGTAGGTAAATATATATTTTTTTTTTCTTCAAATTAGTAAGTATAAATAAACTTTTTTTTTTTTTTTTTTTTTTTTTTTTTTCTTCAGAGGTCATCCCAAATGCGGGCAAAGGCCTCCCCCCTTTTCTTCCAGTAATCTCTGTCAGCTACCAGGCGCGTCCAGAGCACTCCAAGGCCGTCGAACTCCTCCAGCTCTGCGCGCCACCGCGTGCGGGGCCTGCCACGGCGCCGCGCTATGTAGCGTGGACACCAGACTGTGCTCTCCCGCGTCCACCTGTTGTCAGATTGTCGCATTACGTGACCAGCCCATTTCCATTTCAGTTTTCTCGCTTGTCTGATAACATCGATCAACTTAGTTCGGTTCCTTAGGCATTCGTTTCTTAATTTGTCTACCAGCCTCACTCCGAGAATACTCCTTTCCATTTTCCTTTGTGCTATCTTTACTTTCTTGATCTCTTCTTTATTTAGTGCCCAGGTTTGTGCTCCATAACTCAAAATTGGCAGTATACATGTGTTAAATACTTTCGATTTAGTGGACAGTGATATTTTTTTGTTTTTAAAAATGTATTTTAAGCTCCAGTACCTTTTCCACGCATTCGAAATTCTTTTATTTAGTTCGTCGCCTTGGGTAGAGCTCTTGAACGATATCGTTTTTCCTAAATACGTAAAACTATCTACTGTTTCTAGGATATCATTCTCCAGACTTATAGAGGTCGAGCAACCTGTGTTGGACATGATCTTAGTTTTACTTTTATTCATTTTTAAACCGACTTTACCACAGTGTGTATTTAGTTCGTCTAACATTGCTTGTAGGTCTTCTTCGTTGGTGCTAAATAACGCTATGTCGTCTGCGAATCTTATATTGCTCATATATCTGCCATTAATCCTTATACCTTTTTGATGCCATTTTAGCTTTCGGAAGATGTTTTCCAGAACGCAGTTGAAAAATTTTGGCGATAAGCAGTCACCTTGCTTTATTCCTCTCTCTATTTTCAGTGGTTGTCCTAACTGATCAAGTTGTATCCTTGCTGTGCTACTTTCATACATTTTTTTCAGTAGCCTTATATATTTATGCGGTATACCATCTCTCTCTAAGGCTTGCCATAGGTAACAGTGCTCTATTGAGTCGAAGGCTTTGGTAAAGTCAATGAAGGCGATGTAGAGCGGTTGTTTATACTCCTGGACCTTTTCTACCAGCTGTTGCATTGTATGTAGATGATCGTTCGTACTATAGCCCTTACGGAATCCCGCCTGCTCCACCGGTTGTTGTGAATCTAAGATTGGTGTTAAGCGTGACAGTAGCACTTTTGCGAAGATCTTGTAAATGTTGCTGGTCAGAGTTATGGGGCGATAGTTGTTGACGTCGTTAATACTTCCTTTTTTAAATAATAGTGTAATTGTAGAGTTCAGCCATTCATCAGGGACAGTTTCTTGCTCAAGGATATCATTAAAAAGATTCGTTAACACCGTACTCAGCTGATTAATGCCAATTTTTAACAGTTCACATGGTAATCCTTCAGGACCTCCTGACTTATGATTTTTTAAAGTGCTTATAGCTTTCTCTACCTCTCTTGTGAGGAAAGGAGGAATTTGGTCAGCGTCTCCAATTGATGGCATCAGGGCCGTTCTCTGGTCTTGTGACATTCGGCTTCTATAGAGTTCAGAGTAGAAGACAGTGGCTTCCCTTACTATGTCCTTTCGGGCCCGTAGAGCCTTATTGTTAGATTTGGTTCTTTGTTCCAGGAAGGGGATCCACTTTTTTCCCAAACTAAAATGCCTTTCTAGACGGGCTATTGAAATGTTGGTTTTCGTAAATATTTCTATATTACTATTCTCTTCTCTTCTCATATCTCTTCTGATAAGTTTTTTAACTGTTTTATTTAATAAGCGGAGCCGCTCATTTTCTATATCGGACCTGTTTGTAACTGAATTAAGTAGAGCCCTTTCATTTATTTTAAGGATAGTTTCTGGTGAAAAATTTGATGTTTTAGTGACAGAGTGAGTTAGGTGTTTTTTTGCTGATTCTTTTATGTAGTTTAAAATTTTAGTGTATTTTCCTTGAATGGTTAGGTTACTCTGAAATACATTTTCCTCTGACGCTTGCAGCTCTGCCTGGTATAGTTGGTTTTTGATTTTATTATTATACATATTAATTGATTTTTCATTGTTACAGAAGTCCCTTCTTGCTCTATTATTTATTTTCATTTTGCATCGAACTATCCGGTGATCGGTATAGAAATTGAATTTGTTTATTATCCCTACATCATGATATCTGGAAACTTGTCTAGCAATTACAAAGTCTATTTCTGATTTGGTGATAGAGTCTGGCGATAACCAGGTCCATTTTCGGTTAGCTCTTTTCTTAAAAAATGTATTTAGAATTTTCAGGTTATGTTCTATACAAAAATCTATTAATCGTTGGCCATTCATATTTCTCTTATCAGTGGAGTATTGACCTATAACTGAGTGCTCGAATTCTTTCCTCTTCCCAATTCTCGCATTAAAGTCGCCTATGATCATCAAGTTAGCTTTATTTAAATCAAGTTCTTTCGCAATAGTCCCTAGTTTATCATAGAAGTTGTTACACTCTTCACTAGAAGCTTGTTCCGTAGGAGCGTATACCTGGATTAATTCAAGGTTCTCCTTACTTGAAATTTTGAATGTTAGAGTTGCTATTCTCTCTGAGATTCCTCTAAACTGAACAATATTCTTTTTCCATCTTTTGTGAACACAGAAACCAACACCATAAAGTCCTTTCGTTTCACCAAAGTGGTAGAGTATATATTCTCCATATTCAGTGATATCTTCGCCAAATCTTCTAGTCTCACATAGTCCAATGATGTCCCAGTTTATTTCGGCTAGGGCCTGGTTTAGCTCAAGTAGTCTTTCTGTACTTTGTAGAGTTCTCGTATTAAGGGTTAAGATGTTTAAATAATTTCCTTTTATGTGTTTGTTACATATACTCTGAAGTTCGGGGGGGTGGTAGTCGCTGACCCTTACAATAATACCTATTTATTATCCATATTAATAAATGCAAAATTGTGTCTGTCTGTCAGCTACCTTAATGACCCATTCTTTTCAGATTTTTTGTCGAATTTTGGTACAGAGGTAGCATGCATCTTAGAAATGGCCAATTTTATGGCCACAGGCTAATTTTATCCCGGAAACTCAAAATTTTCCACCCGATTTTTAAAACCTAAATCCATGTGGATGATGTCACAGGCTTCACCTATTTAGCAAAAAGATAGCTTGCATCCTGGGGACAAACATAGGATTTTTTAACAGAAAATCGAAGAGTTCTCACGGGATTTATAAAAAAAGTCTACATGAACCATCTTGGGGCCAGTATTAAGTTTCTCCATAATCAAATAACTAACGTATGTATTTTGTTTTGAAGGTGTCTACGTAGAAATGATAAAACATTCTAAAATGGACGACCTGAAACTGGCCGAACATGTTTTAAGTTTTAAAAGTTTTAAATTGAATCAGGGAATACAGATGCAATCACAGATCCCCAGCTGTGTTGTTTCAACGAAGTGCTAAGTTATTGAGTTAGGAATTACTTCAAGTCTCTACATCTTATTGCTATGTACCAGCATGAACCAGAAGACGCGTCGTGTTTAATTATTCGGAACGCAATTTTTATTCAGAAAAATCGATCAAGTGCGAGACGGACCAGCACACGAATAGTTCCGTACCATCGCACAAGATATTTTAATACTTAGATGTGTAATACTGCAAGTTAATGACAGACAGCGCCATCTGTGTGTGATTTAGTAAACTAATGCTTTTTTTTTGATGTGACCAAAAATTCAAGGTTTTCGGATTTTTTGTGCTCGATCTACCTACGTCAATGGGAAGTACCTTAAAGGTTCTTTTTGAGGTACGGAACTCTAAAAATATCATTATGGCATTCTGTCAGTGGCAAAATATTTTTTTTTTTTTATATTGAATTATTTTCGTATAAAGTGGGTTACGCAACTCGTTCAGTGTTTCAGCCAGTTAAATTGAAAATTGTTCCACGAACGGAACTTTATAGTAATTAGTTTCTCATTGTTAACTATTAGACGTCTTAGAATAGCTAAGCATTTGTTGATGCAATTATTATTTATCTACCGATCATTAGAAAATCTACAGAGACGTCAAACACGATATTTTCCAGTAAGTTTCTTGACTTGGATAGATGAGAGCCTCGGTGGAAAGACCTCACTGAATCTCTGCTGTCTGAAATAAACTTCTATTGATCAATTACCTCGATTATGTCCATTGCTGGACATAGACCTTATAGATCCACCCGAAAGCATGCCATCAAACATGATCCTTCTTCATCCCATATTATACCTAAAAATTACTCTACGTTTTTTTATTTTTTTGCTCTCGATAATAATAAGATTGCAGTCAAGGGCTAACTTGTCTCTGAATAAAAAATAAATAAATAAAGTTTAAAATAACTCGGCTACATAACAAACCTGTTATTATTCTCCGTCGCATAATTCAAAGGCGAAATAAATAGGTCAGTTGTGAGTTAATACAAATGGATGTCACACTCGTCAGCGGCGATATTTGTTTCAACGCGTGTTATTTAAATCAAATCCATTGATGCCTTTGTTGGCGATAAAGCTACTTTGATCGTATTTTGTGTTTGTGGTTATTGAAGTCGGTTTAAAAAAAAACTGAGGCCGGCGATTGCTACTCCACTGAAAAACTGGTGGGTTCCCAAGAGTCATACCCTATCTTGTAACAGTGTAACTCGTTAGTCGTTGGGATGATGAAAAGAACTATTTTTGGAAAGTAAAGTTGAAAAGTGTTGTAACGTAAGGGAATTAATAATACTTTAATCTATGTCTGAAGAAGACTATCCAGTAAGAGTGTCTGCTATGCGAATTTATCAAACATACACTATGGGATATTCTTTATATTAAAATTCGTTCGTTGCAGTTAAATGAAATTACTCTACAGCAAGTTGGAGTTCAGTTTGACATCCTGTTTGGATTACTCACGACTGACCTATTTATTCGACCCTTGCAACGAGGGTCGTGTTTACATATGAAAGCGGAAATAACGTAGCTTTACAATGTACCGAGTAACAAACTACTATAAGCCTTAGCAAGGGTTGCCCTCAGTCGTGATTTCTAGTATTTTTATTTCAATAATCTACGTCACAAGATGACTTGTAAGAGTCACAGGAGGTGTTAGAGATGGGCACCTAGTTACTTAACTAAATATAGGTACCCAACTGATTGAGTCCATAATGGGGTGCTCAAATGCGATAATCTTATTATGTGAAAAGCCAAGAGGTGTTGCTATGACTCTAGCGGGCGTACATTTAGGTTTAAATAACACCTAGTAGCAGTAGCAATAAATAACAAATCCATACTATCTAATATTGTAAATGTGAAAGTGTGTATGTTTGTCTGTTACCATTTCACGGTCTATACGCGTAACCATCAATTTTGACGGACATAGACTACTTTCATCTCCGAAATTCAAAAACTTCCCAGCGAATATTTAACAACCTAAATCCATGGATCATATAGTAATGAATATATATTTTTTTAAACACTTTTGCAAGGGTGTACACTGTACAGTGATTCGACTGCTTTTTCATAATTAAATAGTTTTACATAGTTTTTCATCATTGTGTATTTCACATAATATTTTAAAAATATATACTTATTAATGTTAATTGAAAATAGGAATTGTCAACCCTACTTGTTCCCCTATCTATGGAGAATGGAATGCTATTGGTTAGTTGAAAAATAGTATGAATAGCTAGAATGTTATGTAACTACCTACGATGTAATAGCTTAAGCCACGTTGGCCAAGCGGTAAGTAGCTTATTTATTAATATCGGTTTCTTTCGTAATAACATTCATTGCGTGAGGCCATGTATCTTATATTTTTTACAATCAAATCTTGAACGAAAGAGGGAAAGACCCAAATCACTAATAGGTGGTTGCCAGTCCTGAAGTACAAAGGCCATGAGACCCGACATTTTTCCCTAACAGCCGGACATGGAATAACTAACAACAATCACTATCCTATCTCATGTGCCGTGGATTGGCATAGGTTCTGAAACGCATTCACTGACAAAATGCATGCCGACCGACACGATCGTAAAAACCAAATATATTCGGCTAAAACCAGCGCCTGGCAGCCCTATGTACTTACTACTTGTACTTCTGAAAGCTCGTAGATCAAAGTATCAAACGCTACGTGTGATATGGAAGCCTGTCAAATCTTCATCATTATAGCCGAAGTGCGATCCTCGCTCATTGGATTATATCACGCTCTCGGGGTCTTAAATGAGCAAAACAGGTTTAGAGCGGTTTCAGACACGCGTTTTTTTGCGCGTTTAAGCTCATTTTTGTACCAATAACATGGGGAAACAGGACGCCGCCTGTTGCGCTCTCTGTCGCACTTACAGGCCTGACGGCAGGTATAGTGACGCACCAGTGTCGTGTCGACATAATATGTTATGAAAAGTATGTAAAATATTTATTACAATAGTAATTAATTATTGGTCTGAAATACCTACATACTTAGACTTGAATAAAAATTTAAAATAGGTATCAGAGTCACTGTCGCTACTACCTACGCTAATGACAAGGCGTTCACATAAAGCTGCTTTTTGCCAATCTTTTTCTTGGATTGATTCAGCGTGTAAAACAAAGCCTCGACGTTTTGAAGTTCCTTAACTGTTGTGAACTGTGGCTACATTTTATCACCCTGGAATTACGTGTAAAACTTGCTATATTTTCAAAAATTATTTGTTCCGTTAGTTTATATTTTGATGATTGATTCTATTCAAAGTATTCGCAAAACGCAATTCATATTTTCGAGCTAGTAAATAATATTATGTTTGGTGAAATAGGTACTAACGAAGGGAAGCTTTCATACAATTTTGCCAATTAAAGTTGATACTCGTTCCACTTGTATAATATTTTCTCTTAATCGCATTAGTCAACATTCAATGAATTTGTCCTGTTTTCGGTTTAAATGAACGTTTTAATTATTTATCAGAAAACATATTTTATTTCACATTCTCGTAAGTCGACCAGAATTTATACCCGAAAGTGCCTTTTTGCTTTTAAAACATTTTAACATTAAACAAGTGGCAGGTTTTATCATTGGAATATATTATGTAGGTATACTTTTTCGTTCGTTCAAACGTTCTTGAGCAGGGTACTTTGACGTTGTCTCATAACGTTGTCGCATCCTATGACGCTCTATCCCATCACAATGCGTCGCAATAAATATAAAATTATTATAAAAATTACCACTTTTTGAATTGAACTGGCTTTCAGGACTTTAAAACTATTGGAGTGAGTAAACTTTATTGAACAAAATCTGTTAGCTTTAAAGCTTTTGAAGCTCTCCAAAGTGTTTCTGTTTCGAAGTTAGGTAATCTGTAAACACAAGCTTAATTTCCCCTTAATTCCGCATGGTACTTGCTGAAAATCATTGCTTGTAACTTAAAGTATTATGGGTTTCATTTGGGTGTTTCATATTGGTATTTTAATGTAAAATAGGAAGGTCAAGTGGGAGTCGGACTCACACATAAAGGGTTCCGTACTATCATACAAAAAATAACACTTGCTTTTTTTATGTAACCACAAATCCAGTATTTTCGGATTTTTCCTTTACTTGTGCGACAAGCTATAAAATATTGCTATATCTGCCAAATTTCATGATTCTAGGTCAACGGGAAGTACCCTAAAGGTTTGATTCCCTTGACGGGTCACGACAAATCGACAGGTAGACGACAAAGTGATCCTATAAGGGTTCCTTTTTTCTCTGGAAATATGGATCCCAAAAAATTGATCTGATTAATCATTTCATAAAAATAAAAAGCTAAGATGAGCTTATATTTTCAGTGGTTTACAATATAGTTTAAAGTGGTTTGCATTGGAAATTGTATCACTGAAACCAATCTGTTTGTGGTGGCAATTCGTCGATTTGACACGGACAAACTACGCCGACGAATGACAAATATGTTCGTCCTAGTTCCCGGATCGATGCCGCTTTGCAGCAGTATAAAACCATGCAAGAAGAATATTGTGTAATGTTAACTTTTAGGTACTAAACAAGTTTTTATAAATTTCAGATGTAATATATCCATCGAAATCGATCGGAATCAGTCATTTGGGATGCAAATTGCAAACCCCAGTCTCAGTTTTTATCTAGTGCTTTGATCTAGAAAGTTTGGTGTAAAATGTTCATTTTTCATTAAGTCTTTAATTAAATAAACAAAAGAAATAAATAAATGAATGGTTTGGAGAAAGCAACGTGTTGACAGTGACAAATGAATATTTTCCGATAGAAGCTTTATCGTCATTGAGGTTTATAAATCTAGGGCTCACGGATTCGAGTAAAACTGGCAACTTTTATTTTTCTGAGTCAGCTTAAGTACTTAATCGGGAGAGTTTAGTTGATCAATCTATGCTCGAAGCCAAAAGCGAAGTTTCTAGGAGATTACACAGAGATAGATTGGTCAGTACTTATCTAAAGACTCTTGTAGTCAAGATTGTAGTAGCAATCTTGTTGTAATCGTATTAGTTTCAAAGGTGCTACGCTAGCTACGCAGGTGTCTACATAGCTAGTAGCTATGTAGACCTGCGTAGATAGCGTAGCACCTTTGAAACTAATACGATTACAACAAGGTGTCTACATAGCTAGTAGCTATGTAGACCTGCGTAGATAGCGTAGCACCTTTGAAACTAATACGATTACAACAAGGTGTCTACATAGCTAGTAGCTATGTAGACCTGCGTAGATAGCGTAGCACCTTTGAAACTAATACGATTACAACAAGGTGTCTACATAGCTAGTAGCTATGTAGACCTGCGTAGCTAGCGTAGCACCTTTGAAACTAATACGATTACAACAAGATTTAGCTACGAATTTAAAATGATCAAACTTTAGTAAATATGATATATTATTTTCTTTTAAAAAAAAATTCAGCTTGTCGTTGAAACGAATGAAGATATTTATCATTTTAATCCGGTGTTTGACAACTTAAGAGTCAAATCAGTATCTTTTTACCAAACGTCAAAACACGCGCTTAGTATGCAAGCTGCTATGAAATACTGGCATGTGACGTCACAATGATATTAGGTGCTTTTTAAGTTTAATCGATAATTTCAAATGGTTATTACGCTTAAAACTAACAAAGGACAGGGATTTTACGTATTTTGGAAGAGTCTCTATTTAATAATCACTAAGAAATAATTTATTTTTAAACAGGCAACTACCGTATTGTAATCGTATATTAGTTTAAAAGGAGCTACGCAGACTACGCAGGTGTCTACACAACACGAACATGAATGATCTAACTGTAGTAAAATATCATTAAACGATTTTTAACTATTGAAACCAATAAAGAATTCATCATTGGAAAAACTTAAAAAACGCTTAGACTAATTCGAAATCGTGTTCGCGGTATTGTGAGGCTGGAAACATATTATGGTTTTTAACATGTTTTTATTAACTCGCTTGCTTGTCGGTCTGTTTGTATGTTTCTTTGTTACAAACATTGCAATCGGTTTTAAACTAACTTCCCGATGAGCAGATGCTTGAAATATTAAATATATGTTGGAAATTAGAATTTGAATGTATTTTTTTCTTGTTTATTAATATATTTTTCGATATTTTGGGGACAAAAAATCCATTGATAATACTTTGAAATATATTGAGTTAAATATGTATTTCGAACTAAATCACAATATGGTGGACATGAGGTTCCTTTCTTAGTTTGGACGTATTTATACCATCCGTTCCTTTCACGATTGCCACAATAAGGTAGAACAATAAATTTCCCTCCCAATATAACAAAGACGGCTTACAACCACAATCGTACCAAAAAAACGCCGCCAAGGCTTTTGTTTTTAACCCCCGACCCAAAAAGAGGGGTGTTATAAGTTTGACGTGTGTATCTGTGTATCTGTGTATCTGTGTATCTGTGTATCTGTGTATCTGTGTATCTGTGTATCTGTGTATCTGTGTATCTGTGTATCTGTCTGTGGCCTCGTAGCGCCTAAACGAATGAACCGATTTTAATTTAGTTTTTTTTGTTTGAAAGGTGGCTTGATCGAGAGTGTTCTTAGCTATAATCCAAAAAAATTGGTTCAGCCGTTGGGAAGTTATCAGCTCTTTTCTGGTTTTCTTATTACTTTTATCCCAGGACCACCAGAGGTTACGTATTTTCTGACACAGAAAATATGTACGATTGAGTAGTGTTAGTAAGTATTAAGAAAGCATGCCTAGCGTACGTGCTAGCTTGCTTAGACGGCCAATTTTCAGGTATCTGATAATCAAGGTACATAAAACCATTACTTACCTCACGTAAATTCTCCAAACTGATTTTTACGTATATTTTAGGCAATATCCTTAAAAATATGTCGCCAATACTCCCAGACACTTCCCGCGTCGGCCGTATTGCTTTGCAGACGCTTTAAAGCTCCCAAAATAAGTAATTACTTAACTGCACGTAAATTCTGATGCTCCATTTTTATATATGTCCACCAGACAACTATTTTAAAACCTTTTACAAGAAGACAGACCAATCCAGAGGGCCAATCATCCCCTAAATTCAATTTTAATGCCTCTGTGGGTTTGAGCGCGAGGGCATCATTATCTACGCGCATGAGACTGAGTAAGACATGTATTAGGATATATTGACTTCTCTCTCACTCTCTTATAGTTTACTTATGTCAATTAATTATTAATATTAAAAAAATCAGCTAAAAATTAAAAAAATTGGAGAATTTACGTGAGGTAAGTAATGTTTTTATGTACCTTGATTACCTGATACCTGAAAATTGGCCGTCTAAGCAAGCTAGCAGGTCTGTAGGCATGCGTTCTTAGTACATACTAACACTACTCAATCGTCCACATTTCGTTCGTCAGAAAATACGTGACGGCTGGTGGCCCTGGGATCTTTCACTATTGTAACAGAGGTTTATAATATTATGTCAATTGGCAAATGTCAAGCTGTCAAGATGGACGTTGCTTAGATACATAATTATTTATTTGAAAATAATGTTTTGGAAAACTCCGATACTTTGGATCGTAGGCGCGGAGTTTCTAATTTATAAAATATTATAATCACAGTTAAACGAGAAAACATCAATTCAATTATAATATCCAACAGTCAACCAAAGGCCACGAACAATCAACCCAAACCCAAACCATAGTCAAACTATTTTTAGGGTTCAGTAGGTATCTGTAGAAAAAAAAATGTTGTAGCCTCGACTGTTGTAGTCGCGTAGGTGTGCATGTCACCATTAAATATCGTAGGAGGCGATGACACTCCGCGCGGCTGAGGTTCCCGCATCGTAGTCGCTTTGTCGCGCAGGTTTGGATGATGCATTAGGCGCACCTTCTTTATATTTTATCTGCTTGAACTCAGCTTATTTACTTTGACAAAATACGTTTAAAATTCATCATCATCAGGATCAACCCATCGCCGGCTCACTACTGAGCACAAGTCTCCTCTCAGAATGAGAAGCTACCACACTGGCCAAGCACGTATTGGCACACCTCACGCACCTTTGAGGGAGCATTATGGCCAACTCTTAAGCATGCAGGTTTCCTGACGGTGTTTTCCTTCACCACTTCGTTGTCTGTCTGTGTGTCATCTTTCAGGAGAATCAAAACTTATAAATTGGGTACTTCCCGTTTACGTAGAATCATGAAAGGCAGGTAGCAATATCTTATAGCCCAAGCACTCTACTCCTGTGGCCCAAGTAAACAGAAAAATCCGACAACTGAATTGTCATTACATAAAAAAAAACTTGTACGGAACTCTTCATGTGTGAGGCAGACTCGCACTTGACCGGTTTTTGAAAGTTGTGTCAAATAAAAAATTGACATGCAATAACAAACAAAATGAAATACAAGCCACTTTATTCCTTATTTCATCGGGTGAAAGTCGATTTCAATTTAATCGTAGGTATATCTTGAAAAGCGAACTATTATACGACTACGTAAAATGCGTACATTTTTAAAGCAACGACATGTTAGAAACAGATATTTCGTTTTGGTCGTGTTAAACTATGTGAGTCATTCAGATAATTCTTGATTTAGTGATGTTCGGTCAAAAATATTTCATGGAACGTATAATTAACATAACATTGATGTTACTTTTGAAGAGATATTAGCTGCCTTATTGGATTTATATTATTATAGAAATTGGGTTTTAGAATGGCACAAATAAACGGTAATTTATGAATAAAAGTTTAAAAAGCGTGAAATAAAAATTAAATTAAAAATTTAAAAAACCCCCGACACATAAACCTCTAAAAAGTAAAAAATAATAGGTAAGTATGTATGGACCCTTTAAGAATAGTATAAATAGTAAAGTTTTTATCCAAGCGTTCGTTGCGTCGGGGGACCGCTATTCTTTCTACAACAGATGACTTTCATAGTTTATGATAGGTAGCGGTCCCCTGGCGCAACGAGCGCTTGGATAAAAACTTTACTATTTATACTATTCTTAAAGGGTCCATACATACTTACCTATTATTTTTTACTTTTTAGAGGTTTATGTGTCGGGGGTTTTTTAAATTTTTAATTTAATTTTTATTAGGTGTCATTAGCCTAGTTTTAGTTTTCAAATTTACTATGGGAGTTGAACTGGAGTTTGCCACGCCACTGCCACGACTACAAATTTGCGGGATATTCATTAGCATTGTTTTAATTTTTTCAACCGCTTGTGTTTTCATTAGAATTTCAAATGCTCTTTTATTTACATAATATTTATTTTCCTATGACCTACCATTTTTTCGGTTAAGCTAATTCTGCTTATTAATTATTCTAACCCATATTTTACTGGGTCAATAGTACACACACCTACGATCGACGATTCCAAAGCTTTCCACCAGACCAGATCAGAGACAATTTAGAAATTTTCAATTCTCAAATTGCCCCTGCCGGGCATCAAACTCGGGACCTCCCACTTCTAATGTCAAAGCGCTCACCACTGCGTCCGGGAGGTTTTCTCCATCTAAATAATTTATTTCAAAATCATAAATCACTGACTGATGATGAAAAAGCAAAAAATATGGGCACGATAAAAGTATTAGAAAAGCTTACCAGAAAAGCTTCCTCGTCTATTTGTATGGATTTAGCGTCCGTTGCATCTCATTGCCCATCTTGAGTGACCCAATTTATCCTTATAAAAGTAGGCTACAATTTATGACACGTCATTACGGAGTTTTGGATTTTCTTCGCTAAAACTTATTTGCTTGTTTTTCAAATAATTTATCCTAAATTTATCTTTTTTGAATCTTTCGCTTACTCAAATTCTTGATGGTAATTAAAAAAATATTGAAAGTTTGGACACCAATCATATTGTATGAATACGTTACCTAGTTTAATATTACATGGCACATAGAACTCGTGCTCATTGATGACTAAGACAGCAGATGAAAAACGCACAAGAGTGAAAGAGCGCTCTATATAAACATTACCCAAGGGTCGTAGTTTTAAGTTTACACTTTAGATACGTATGTAACGTATGTACTTTTTTTACACATATACATATAAAAGTATATAATGCCCGCGTGGTTTGGGCACTTTAAAAATCTCATGGGAACTCTTTGATTTATTTTACAGGATAAAAAGTAGGCTTTGGCCATCCCGGGATGCTCGATCTCTGTACCAAATTACGTCACAGTCAATTTAATAGATGGGCCTTTGAAAATGATACGGGAACTCTGGTTTTCCCGGATACAAGTAGCGTATACCTGTCCCCGAGAAGCAATCTATCTCCGTGCCTCTTCAAAACCGGTTAAACAGATGGGACGTGAAAAGCTAGCAGACAAACAGACAAATAAGTATTGTACCATGGATGATGGACACGGAAACGAAATCATGTTAGCGTTTCAACTACTGTAAGTGATATCCATTATAAATATAGTCAGTACAGCCGGTATCAACTATATCGAAATGAAAATCATTATGATGACTGATGAGACGGGAAATAATTTCATTAATTTCCTGAAAAAGTAATGATGTTTTTTGGAAAATGGATGAGAGAAAACTACAAGTTCAGAGAGTAATGATTGCCCGACAATTCGTTCGCGACGACTGTCTTCAAAGTTATATTCAAAAGAGTAATTTCACTTCACAGGAAGACATTATCCATGCTGGGTCTTTGCTGGGTATAATTTCTTGAAACGTCAACCGCTAAGTCTGCGGTCTCAATGGAACATGCGATGCCTGCAATGTTAAATAGTTTTAATTGCTCTCACTGGCTTTGGAGGCATGCGATAGAATTTATTTTATCACAGAGGTACTAGGACCTACAATTGACTATTATTTTACTTACAAGCTTCGTTGGGTTGATGATGGTGATCATCACCGTCAAACTAACCATGCTAGACAAGTGGCTAGTGCTAGTCAGCTAGTATATAGATATATAAAGTAGTAGTATAGTATAGTATAGTAGTAGTTTATAGATATATATATAGTATAGACTAGCCGATGCCCGCGACTTCGCCCGCGTGGATTTAGGTTTTTCGAAATCCCGTGGAAACTCCTTGATTTTCCAGGATAAAAAGAAGCCTAATCGAGGATATTATCTATCTCCATTCTTTTCAGCTAAATCCGTTTTTGCGTGAAGGAGTAACAGACATACACACACATATACACACAAACTTTCGCCTTTATAATATTTTTATATTAGTGTGATACTACGTTAGTCTAAAATATACGGATTAGACTAGACTTGACACGCCTCTGACCATAAGACCGCCTACTTGCCTAGGTACACCCTTCTGTGCAATCTATTTATCTCCTGTATGTTATTTATCTATTTAAGTGTGTGCAATAAAAAGTTTATCTTTCTATCTTTGAAATCTCATTATGAAGAACTCTCAGGCATGCAAGTTCCCTCGATGTTTACTTCACCTTGAAGCAAGTGATATTTAATTGCCTAAATAGCACATAACTCCGAAACTACTGTCTTTATGGGTAGTTGTTAACCCAGTTTTAGTTTAGTTTACGAATTTAATATGGAAGTTTGTGATGAGGCTTTCCACGCCTGGAATACAAATTTATGGGTCACTAGCTGATGCCCGCGACTTCGTCCGCGTGGATTTAGGTTTTTAAAAGTGGAAACTCATTTATCTACCGGGATGAAGTCTTTAACTATACCCATGCAAAAAATTACGTCGATCCGTTGCTCCGTTGCTACGTGACTGAAGGACAAACTAACCAACAAACAAACAAACAATCTTTCGCATTTATAAGATGGGTAGTGATTCCATCAAGCGAAACTGGGTTGAGTCAACTAGTATTACAATGCCTAATATAGAGATATACCGTTATATTACGATGACCTAACCGGATCCACACATTTGGGTCAACGATGCAATCATGTGTGTCTCTTTCATTATTAGACTTGTTGACAAAGATAGAATTAGACTTTCAGATTTACGACTTCTACAAAGAATGTGCTTTGCTTTAGTAACACACAGGCCACACAGGAAAGACAATCTCCACACATTATTATTTTTAACCCCCGACCCAAAAAGAGGGGTGTTATAAGTTTGACGTGTGTATCTGTGTGTCTGTGTATCTGTGTATCTGTGTATCTGTCTGTGGCATCGTAGCGCCTAAACGAATGAACCGATTTTAATTTAGTTTTTTTTTGTTTGAAAGGTGGCTTAATCGAGAGTGTTCTTAGCTATAATCTAAAAAAATTGATTCAGCCGTTTAAGAGTTATCAGCTCTTTTCTAGTTTTCTTGTAGAAAAGAAGGTTAGATAACCGTTAGGTTCATAATATTATGTCAATAGACAAATGTCAAGCTGTCAAGATAGACGTTGCCTAAATACATAATTATTTATTTAAAAATGATGTTTTGGAAAACTCAAATACTTTGGATCGTCGGGGGTGTTATAAATTTTTAATTTACACTTGTATATAGTTATTTGCTTGCTTGAAATTGCCATTCATTGTTTGAAAAGCAAGTCTAGAGCGTAAGTATATAATTTAATATTATTTTTGGATGGATTTTAACGATTTAGCATATCTAGGGATCTAGGAAGCTTTTTAAAAGCCTTTTTAGGGTTCCGTTAGTACCTTAAAAGGACTAAAACCGTATCCCTATAGGAGTAAGTTACTAAGCGGCGTATAATTTGCCAAAAATACCAGATACTTACATACAATTTTTGAATGATTTTGCTAGCTAAGAATATGTATTAGGCGCATAATTAGTTAGGTGTAGTCCCAGCCAGGGAAAGCTGAGTCTGACCTTCTTCGTTTTAATCAAATTTTTTTTGCTTGTCTATTCGTTTGTCTAAAAAAAGCCACGAAACAATTTCGAAAAAATAGGTGTTTCGTAACTTAGTAAAACGTGTGCGTGGGTAAATTTCCCAGTGTCCACTAGAACCTCATTATTTGGAGCTTACTCTATGCCCCGAAAATCCAATTTACACTGCAATGTTCGTAAATCCAGGGATTGCCCTAAAACTCACGGTGATAAACCCAGTTTTTCCACATTACTGTGCCGAGGAGGCTTTTTGGATATTTTAGGGTTGATACGAAACTGTAATGTTATAATCATCATCAAACTGATCTACCCATTGTCGGCCCACTACTGAGTACGGTCTCATCTCTGAACGAGAAGGGCTTAGGCCATACTTAGCCTGCTACGCAGACCCAGTTCGAGAACCCACCTTTGAGACCATTGTGGGGAAATCTCAGACACGCAGGTTCCCTCGCGATGGTTTCCTTTGCCGTTAAAGCAAGTAACATTCAAATGCTTAAAACGAGGTAGGTACCTAAAGTCCAACTACCTACCTACACCTACGCAAGCAAAATTTCATAATTATTATTTATCCTGATTCCTGACGGCATTTGATTTCGATGAACATTTAGTATATTTATACAGATTTTCACAAATGTTAAAAATACTTAAATATAAAAATTATAAAACAAAAATATCATCCAAATCACTGTAACGAGGTAGGGTGCCCAGAACGCTGGCTGCGTTACCTCGTTGAATGGCCAGACTAATATGCTGACCAAGGTAACTGCCAGATTTCCGGTCACCCATGAACTCCACAAGACGGGATGACAGGTCCTTAAAAAAGGATCTGAAATGAAGGATATGAAATTATTTTCTATATTTTCATATTTGCGCCTCTTGGCCCTTTCTGCCTTAGTGGCTGCCGTTCCGGCCGCCACGGAGGTCACCTATATGTGAGACAGCGCCAGTGTATCAACACACGTGGCATCCCATACAAGCGACCTTCCTTGTTTCCACGGAACCAGAGTCATACCGTCTGGTCTCTTGCCATCGCTACGTGCCAAACCATTTGGTTCTAATACTGCAGGCACTTTAGCTGTGACAAGAGACCTACGTATGACTCCGTTCAGGGAAGCATGACGGGAGAAACGACCGGCACTTTTGGCACATGCAAGGCCATGGTGACCATATACGTCCACTGTCTCGCCACAGTGGCAAAGATGTGGCTGCTGAATCCTAGCGCCAAGCCGAAGACCAACCGCGATGGTAAGCGTAAGGTGGTCTAACAGAGTGCCGATATGTTTTGAAGGGAGAGCTTGAAGCCAGTAGCTTGATTCTCTCGTAGACCCTGCGAGGAGACGCGCGCGGTCCTTTGCAGAAGTTGATGAATTTATCAACTCCTGCAAAACATTCGCACAAAGTGCGTCATCCCATTGTCTTTGAGAAATCAAAGATACCGGCTCTTTACTGGGACATGCCAAATTGAAAGCTTCTCTAGCCTCTGCCAAATACGAGAGCTCTACGGAATCCAAAGAAGGATTTATAATATTGCCACAGAGCCCTAACGTACTATAACCAGAGGAAAAGCTGGTAATGAAACACTGCTAATTTTACGAACGCCTAAACCACCGTAGCGGACCGGGAGTGAAGCTTGTGTCCAAGCTACGCCATCCAAATCCATTCCTTCATCATAAGCATTGCATACGCAAACAATTATTATGTTAATTCTTATCTAATAAATAATAAATTATTATTATAAGTAACTCCATACCACAAAATCAGAAGGTAAATCTTTATTTACTACAAAATATTTAAAGTGATTTCCTAGAATAAATGCGGATGCATAAGTTCTCTGAAACAGATTTGTTTACTTGCAAGTAATAAGAAATTTAACGTTTCAATATTATATATAATACAATAAAATATATTATTATAAGATCTGAATAGTACATTTTAGTGTTCTGAATATCTTTTTGTGCTAGAGATATTTTTATTAGATATTGGGGGACAGTAGCGAAGGATTTTTATTTAACAGAGCTCTCTCCGTCACTTACTCCATACAATCGTAGTTCCCATTTCATTTGAATATTAAGCAACCAAAGTCCATGAAATTTTGCAGACATAGTCTAGAAACTAATATCTGTGTCTGTGGTGTTTTAGATTTTTCTAAAAATATGTAGTTTTAAAATTACAGGGGCTCAAAGATTTGTATTTTTCTTTAAAAAAAGGCCCAACTTTGTGCTCGTTTTTCTAGACAACGAAGCAATTTAATGAAATTTGGAAAAACCACAGACCTAGAAAATTTAATGAATATTATGTAGTAAAAAAATTATCGTTATATATTTTATATTGTTATAATTATGTGGGAACTACGAAAACCAGAAATTACACCCAGAAATCTTGAAAATTTCGTGCTGTCTCGATTTGTGCAAGCGGGGTGGTGAAGTGCGGGGGACGACACGTGAAACTGACAGAAACGGACAGTCTAAACACACGGGCCACATTTAGACTGCACCCGACTCCAAACTTGTCGATAGGTCAACTAAATACATTTCAACTTGCGTTAGACGTATGCGTTATCTACTCAGACGTTGCCTGTAGATAAAAATATGTCTCATGTTTGCTGGCAATAGCGTATGCATCAAACCCTGCAAGTTGCAACTCTCTTGCAACCTATTCCTCACGCAATACGCACAGCTTTAATATTATAATTTTTGACAATGTATACTATATGTAATGCCATATCACAGGTCACTCTCTGATTTATTGCTAACAATTTACTTCCAAATGCAAAGAAATCTAAGTGTGTCGAATTCACACTGCCCAATACCAGGACCTTAAATGACATAAATTCATTGATAAATAATCATATGTTGAAAATAAAGGAGAACCCCGTGTTTATCGGTATAATGTTAGATGCAAAGCTTCTATGGAACACCCACATATCAACACTTGATGGTAAACTCAGCTCTGCTGCTTACACTGTTAGAAAAATTCGACAGGTACTGACGTGGAAACTGCAAAAATTGTATATTTTGCCTATTTTCACTGTATTATGTCTTACGGACTCTTGCTATGAGATAAAGCGGTAGATATTGAGAAAAAAATGTATTACAGAAAAGGACAGGACGTGCAATTTATAATTTAAAACCGCGCGCTGCCATACAATAAAAATATAAGGAAATAAGTACCTTATCTATTATCTTATAGTAGCTTCTAAATATATTTACAACTAGCTAATGCCCGCAGCTTCGCTCGCGTGGATTTAGGTTTTTAAAAATCCCGATCCTTTCATTTCCCAAAACAAAAGTTGCCTCTCCGTAATAGCCCGTCCCCGGGATGCAACTTGTTTCTGTATCACGTAAGAATATTTAAACGGATTATCCTTTTCAAATCCCGAGGGATCACCAGGATTTAGGAATGCAATTTCTTACAGCATCAGGGTTCAAGAGGTCAACGACAAAGTGTTTACTTGGTATAGATACCTTCAATATCAATTAATAATCGACACTTTTTAAATCCCATTAGCTTTAGTAGTCAGGTCCCCTGCAACATCAGGATTGAGGAGTTGGAATCCAAATTTTTTATTGAACAATGTCGCAAACTTTCTTTATCGATTAAAAAAACTACCCAAAATTACGCAGTTAGGTTCATCATGATCAACCCATTTCCGCCCCACTACTGAGTACGGGTCTCCTCTCAGAATTTAGCAGTTAGGTTACCTGCCAAATTTCATGGTTTTGAGTCAACGGGAAGTACCCTAGAGGTTTTCTTGACACACACGACAGACAGAGAGATAGACAACAAAGTGATCCTATAAGAGTTCCGTTTTTCATTTTGAGGTACGAAACCCTAGAAAACGTAGGAACGGCATTCCGAACCAGTGGTAAATTTTTCTGACCATCCAAAAACACTTTGAAGTTTACCTAAAAGTTTACAGGAATAAAAATTTATCATTGTATTCCATTCCATTTCATTCTATTCCATTCTGTTCAAAGATAAATAGATAATAAAAATATTTGTCACCGAAACAATAATTTACGATACATCGACCAATATCAATTTTACTGATGACAATCTGACTATTACCAAAGTGAACGACTACTATAATATCTATTATATACGACTAAAATAATATGTATTATAAATTGTGTGCCGTTTGCATTCTCACTAGGTTCTCATTAAGTTTGTTTTATTTGGTTAAACTTTCTGGCATTTATATTGTTATGACGTTTAATTGGCAAACAGTCTGTTTATTGGCTGAAACTCAAAAATTCAGCCAATCACAACAAAGAAAATATTGTAATAATGATTGATGCAGCTTTCTGTAATTGAAAACAAAATATTTGACATTAACTTGAATGTGACAGTGTTTTCCGAATAGGGTTGCCAGAGGCCCCGTATTTTACTGGTTACCCCGTATGTCAGGATAGAGAAACCGGTAATTATGAAAATAAAATACGGGGCAAATAAAACTAAATATTTTTAGGGTTCCGTAACTCAAAAGCAAAAAGAACTCTTATAGGATCACTTCGTTGTCTATCAGTCTGTCTGTCTTTCCGTCTGTCCGTCTGTCCATCTGTCCTTCTATCCGTCTGTCATGTGTTCATGAACAAATATTAGTATTTTCAATTTTCAAAGTAAGATAACTACATATATCAAGTGGGTTATCATATGAAAGGGCTTTACCTGTTCATTCTAAAACAGATTTTTATTTATTTTTATGCATATTTTTTTTAATGCATAACAGTTTTTGATTTCTCGTGTAAAATGTCGAAAAAAATACCCGAATCGGAACCCTCGGTGCGTGAGTCTGACTCGCACTTGGCTGGCGAAATCGAACACTGACGTTATGTCCAGTAGAAAGAATATTTTCCTTTTGCGGCAATGCGTAGCCGAAACCCACTCGATATTGATCATGGTCGTAGCCAAGGCGGCGGGGCTTGGTTTGAGGATGTTAGCCTTTTTTTATACAAGTTAGCCCGTGACTTTAATCTTTTCTAGTGGTAAGTGATGATGCAGTCTAATTTCTTGGCCGTTAGGGCCATACTAACCATATAACTAGCCATGACCGAAGCCTCCCACCAGACCAGAAATTTAGAAATGGCGACTGCGCCTGGGAAGCCGTCAAAAACCTAAGCCTAAAATAATACTTACACTATTTCTTGCATTTGCTTACCAATTTTTTTTTGGAAATATATCAAACATTTCGCGCTCACTTCACTCGCGCTTTGAATTTGTATTACTTGGTGTAAGCCCCGCAATTTCGTTTGCATGAATTTAGAGTTTTAAAAATTCCGTGGGGGATTTTCCGGGCTAAAAAGTTTATGTCTGGGATGCAAGTTACCTCTGAATAGTAAGTACCAAAATTTTGGTAAAGAAGATGGGCCGTGAAAGGGTAACAAATAGATAGGCAAATAGATATACTGTCGTATTTGTAATATTAGTATGGATAGGGAGCTTTAAAAATAAAATCTTGCTATGGCTAAACTCGTTTCCCTTTCACTTTAATTCTTTCTGTAATTGAACCCAAAAACACTTACGCTCACTGCGCTCGCGCTTTTTTATTGTTGTATTTTATCTCACTGTCAAATTGAAAGGCGAAATTCCACTAACCAGGTAATTAGCCCATAAAGTTGAGCGAATGTTATTTTCCTCATGACAGGATTCAGTTCCGGCCCTGATAAAACCTCTCCCGAAATCGATTCCTGGCTACGGCCATAGTATTGATACTGTGAAGGTGGAATTACAAGTTAAATGTAAATTTAAGTTAAAATGCAAAGATTGTATGCATGAAATGTATAACATTTTGCTTTACAAAGCTAGAGTTTTTAAAAGCTATTTAAATAAATAAATCTTTTATTTAAAATCACATTGCAAACACAGTTCACCAATCAAGACACGGCAACATACAGAGAAAAAATACAAAACTTACAAATAAACTGAAATATCTAAATAGGCTTTCCATGCATTTCAGAGAGAACCACCGCCTATTTCTTCAAATACTTCAAATTTTAAAATTTCTTGAAATCTAAACCCCGTATTTTTGATGGTGGTAGCCTGTAAATCAAAAAGAGGCAGGTGGCAACCCTACTTGCCACATGACATTACAGAATGAAAAATTGTTTTCATTACTCGGTAAGCCTACTGCCATAGTTTCACAGAAAGTGTGACGGTAGTTGTGACCTCTGATTGGTCGACTCTCTTTCACTATTTGCTAAAATTGATGATTGCAACAACAATTTTTTCTTTTTTGTAATCAAAAACAGAACACGGACGTCATACAGGTTGACTAATTGCAATCATTTCTGACCGGCTAACATTGTTCCGCTAGTGGCTCAAACTCACTGTCGCAGCAAGAACATGGTAAATTCAGCCAATCACAGCAATTAGAATTGGTTATCACAAATGCACCGATCTAGGAACCGAGAATACACGAACCAGGGCAGATAGAGATGAGAACAATAATATCATACGTAGGAAATCGACGGGGGATCGTTGACAATGATCCTCTTAATTTCTTACCGTAAACTGACTGAATAAAAAATCTTTTTCTGTCTTTAATTATAGATGGATTAATAAATACCCTGATAAATACCATTAATGAAAAAGGGTACTCTTCTCTTTAATATCAAGTCCTATGCTTTGAGCAAAATATCATAACCTTTTAAGAGAAATATTGTTAATGTCATAAAAAATTAAAAATAATCTAATGATGTATATTATGATTTCAATAAACACTAAGATATATCTAGACAGTCGTCATAATACTTAATATTCATGGCAAACAAAACGATGTACCTAATTATAAAAATAAAATTTTACTGGAGAACCAGAAAACTGAATGAAAGCTGTTGAAACTTTACTTAAGTAATTGTACCTTTTTGATCGAAATAATGAACTTTGACTCAATTCAGTACATTTTTTAAGGTCGATTCGCTTGGAAATAAGTTCAATTTTGTATTCTTGGGGCAAACACGTCCAGAATGTCTGGTACACTGTTAGGTCACACCCACACCACCTTCAAGCTTGTAAAAATGGTTCATCGTGACGTATGCAATGTTTTTGTTAAGAAACAAAAGTACCAATCAAGCAGAATGTGTTTCAGTATTGCATGTTGATGATAAATAAAACACGAGTCGCCTATAAATTCAGTACCGTCATAAATCTACGACCCAGAGCCACAAGATTAATTCATTAGCAGTAAGAAGCGTTCAGCAAATTAACTCCCTAATAATACAATTTTTCAGCAAATTAACTACCTAATAATTTGTACAATTTTTCTCAAATTATTATTTATCTTTCAACCCCAGGGAATTATATTTCAAGGACCATCATGATCACTATTTTAATAAGAACAAACACATAAAAATATTTTCAAAAAACGTTATAGGTACAAATGCTAAATAATTATAAGCAACGTTTGTACCTACCTAAACCTGTATTTTGAAATCAGTTGTTCAAAAACACGATGGAATCTCCGGAATAGATAAACTCCCAACTTCAAAATTCGTGTACAAACTAATTTTTTATTTACTGTGTAATGCATTTTTAAGTTGCTCTATGGGCTATGAAGCGGATTAAGTTGGGTGTCTCTTCGAGGGATAGCGTCCGCAACGCGGAAATCCGTCGGTAAACCAACGTAGCCGACATAGACTAGAGGATTAGATTAGCAAGCTGAATTGGCAGTGGGCAGACCATGTGACCTGCAGAATCAATAGTCACTGCCTCTTTCCTGACGCGGACTGTGCCACTGGGGGTTTAGTAGAATCCTGTGACAATACTAGTGAGTCCCACATGCCCATTTTTATGCGGGATGCGTAAGTGCATTAAACACACCGAAAAAAAGGTTTCTGGATCCGGCGCGGCGGTGGAAGCATCCAGTACATCTACTTCAAATAGTAACCTATATATTATGTTCCGCCAATCTTACTAGATGGCACTGGATTACTTTATATCACGTCACTAAGATTTTGACGAAAATAGTGATGCCCTTTAGTTTTCTAATAATGCCACAATTGCTTATGCGTAGCTTCTAAAGACGAGTGGCCTAGTTACAACAGAGCATCTCAATTGATTAATGGAAAGAAGTCAGTAATGAGGAAGAGATGAGGATACTTTCAGGATTTTTTACTATTGGATAATACCTAGAGATGATTTTCGAGATGTGGGTATACAGGCGAATGTTGCGAATCTCATGGAGAGATCGTATTCGGAATACCACCGTGTTGCAAAGAATGGGGAAGTCCATTGAGTTAATCAAATGTGTACAAAGGAGAAAGCTCGAATATCTGGGACATATAATGCGCAACTCAAAATATGACCTACTACAGCTTATAATACAAGGCAAGATAAAAGGCAAACATAGACCTGGCCGTAGACGAACATCCTGGCTTAAGAATCTTCGCCAGTGGTTTAATATGAGTACAAGGTCACTGTTTAGAGTAGCGGTGAACAAAATCCAGTTAGCCTTAATGTTTGCTAACCTCCGATAGGTGATGGCACTAGAAGAAGAAGATGATACCTACTGTCAGATGTTGACTCTCACTCTTCTCTTTTCTTGCGATTAAGGATATCAACTTACATAGCGCTACTGGCTCTCCTGTGCAGCAGTTGCAAGAGGCTGCCGTCGGCTGCCGAGGAGCAGAGGCTCCGGGAGCGCGCACGCCGCTCGCCGCGCTCCCCGCGCTCCCGCCACCGCGTCATCAGCGACTCCAGGCACAGCATGGCGCCACCATCGCACACCATCCGAACCGCTTTACCACTGTGCTTACTCGAATATCCTCTTGTCTTGAACCACACTCCGGCTTAGCTAAGATCTACTGTTTCCAATTTTTTATATAATCAAAGAGTCCTCGGTGATTGTATCAATGACACTTTTAGGCTGCATCTTTCAAAAGATGAAAATGAACAAGTTACAACATCTTTAGACTCCCTGTCTAAATACCTTGCAGTAAAAGCACTTAGCTAAAAGCTAAATTACACGGGCTACCGACTTCGTAAATATTCTTCCACATAACATTCCACAACTTGAATTGTGCCACATTCACCAATAGATTTGTTGTTCAAAAATGGCAATTAACGACTGAGTTTTATAACATAAACAAAACGTTTACCTCGCATAAAAGTCACATTTACCACCAATAAAACGGCTTATTCACATGCCAAATAATATGCAACACTTGGATAACGAGTTGAATTTGGTTAACCGCTCAGAAACAATCGTATTCGAATATAGGGCATAGCCATTACATCACTTTTGATCGTAAACTAGTTAAACGGAAGGCGAAAATGCTCACAGGTTTTAACGTTAAATTAAAAAAGTTTTCAAGTGATTGTAAAAGGGAAGAGATAAAGAAGTTATGTGGAGTTTATGTGTGTAGTTAAAACTTCCCGCGTTTTTGAACGCTGGCAGATGGGTGCCGGTATGCGACTCAGACGGGTGCCACTTCGCGACTGAAAACAACCGTAGAGTTAGACTACAGACCGTATCGTGGAAGCTACGGAGTACGGCGGACACCCAAGTCCTAGCCTCATGTCACCCTCTGAGCTGCCCTTAATACATGGTTTTATTATGCTCACATTTTTATGCCAATGTCGCGCTTCTTTGAACTTTCCATGATAGATGGTGTCGAGCTTCTTGTTAGAAAGAACCATCTGCGTAGTTAACTATCAGCTATTGTTATGTAATGCTTTGTTAGCAAAATAATAATCCTATAATTTTCAGGGAAGATTGTTTACGTATTTATTAGTACCTACGCTATGTACAGCCTTTGTACTGTGTAGAGTGAGTGAGGTGGGCTTTAACGCTATGCGGCATGCGTAAATAAATAAGTTCACTTAGGACAGTTTGCGAAATTATTTAGTGACTAATTCAGTTAGGTACTT
This sequence comes from Maniola jurtina, assembly GCF_905333055.1. NCBI lineage: Eukaryota > Metazoa > Arthropoda > Insecta > Lepidoptera > Nymphalidae > Maniola > Maniola jurtina. Next base: position 14,297,052 of record NC_060032.1, read on the forward strand.
ATACTTTTCTAGAGTCTACTTACTTACAAATTATGTCTAGTATGTTTGACCTAGTTGTAGCAACGCTGACCCAAGACGGTAACTGGATGGGTGAATGACTTTTACAACTTAAGTGCAAGTGACAAATTAAGTCTGAAGTCACATCAAGTTTGAAATAGGTAATTACCTTGCTTTCCACTTTTGCTGATCTAGGTCTACCTATAAATGTCTGCCTACTATTTACAACTTACTCTACCTAATTATAATACCTAATTATAATACTTTATTATAATTAGGTAGAGATAGGTTGATTCTGTCCTTATTATCGATGTTTAAAATCTCACTGTGTTTAAAATAACTTATACAAACACTTGAGTCGAAAAAGATTAATAACATTCGTATCTACCTATTGCCTTATCTTATATATCTTGACATGTTCTAATAGATAGTTTGTAAAAGCTCATTAATTTACCCTATCAGATGGTGCTGTGCTTTTCGAGAAATAGTTTTGGCACCAACCTTCGCTATAAAGAGGGCATCGACTTTGCCTACGTTTATCGATTTACCGTTCAACATATTTAAACTGAACTAACAAACTGTGAAAATAATGTTTTCGTCTTGAGAATACTTGTTTTATTTTTTATTTAAACTACCGTGAGTGATATCCATTAATAAATATAAATGACTGACGGCTGAAACTCATGTGTTATTCGGAGGATGCCCGACTATAGTTTCCCCGTCCGGGGTTCTTTTTTAATAAGTCTCTGCTCACGCGGCGCCAAGGAGACTAGTCGGGCTTACTCCGACTAAACGTGAGTTCAGCCGACAGACGTTTATATTTATTTCTTACTAGAGGATGCCCGCGGCTTCGCCCCCGTGGATTTCGTTTTTTTTTTAGTCCCGTAGGAACTCTTTGATTTTCCGGGATAAAAAGTAGCCCATGTCCTTCCGTGGGATGTATCCTAAGTCTGTACCAAATTTATTTAAAATCGGATCAGTGGTTGGGCCGTGAAAACGTAGCAGACAGACAGACAGACAAACTTTCACATTTATAATATTAGTACGGATTTCGAAGTAGGTATGGCCACCAAAAGCAAGTGCAAAATAAAAAACCCAATTAAAGTTAAGGCACCCTGCCTCGTTACAGTGATTTGGATGATATTTTTGTTTTATAATTTTTATATTTAAGTATTTTTAACATTTGTGAAAATCTGTATTATTACTTTCTGAATAAACTAAAACACCATATTCAAGTATCAGATAAGTTTTCTCAGAATAAATTAATATAAATTAAAGTTTAATTTCATTTGAAGACTGAAAATGACTTGAAATTCAACTCGTTTACTTAGACAATTGTGTAATACCTGCAAATTACGAGACGCTAAATCCTGAAATAGCGCTGTATGACGGCTGAGGAGTCACGTATTTCATTTGTAGCTCACGATGAATCTCGTTCACGCCGGGGACTGGCGTTAAGCCCGCCCAGGTTCCCTTTACTTGCGAATTGCTTTACAAGTCATATTGATTTTATACAATGCTCTTTTGTGTTTCATAATTAGTAGGTAGTCTTTTTAGGCTTCAATTCTTCAAAAGGAAAAACAGGGATTTCGTCTGTGTTGGTGTTAGCTGTCGAGCGTGCTCTGTCTTTTTGGAGTGTTTTTTTTTTTTTTTGTTAAAACTGACTGGAAAGCGCTCAGATAAGGGGGTGCCGCGCGTACGTATGTCGGCGAGTGCCGGCACAGATGGGGTCCATACTTGTATAGGTTCCCTAACTTGTTACAAATAACTACAAACTTGACATTGGCTAATGTCAAGCCAGACGAGAGAGAGAGAAAAAAGGAAAAACAGAAGCCTTAGGTATAAGATCACTTTGTTGTCTGTCTGTCTATCTGTCTGTCTGTCTGTGTGTGTGTGTTGAATAATCAGTGTTGAAAACTTTATGAAATTATTAAAAAATATGTTAATATTTTAATACCTTGGTATATTTAATTTTCTTTGTTTTTAAATGGGGTTAGCACAAGGCTCTTCATATTGTACTACCGCCCGTCATCTCAGATTTGTGAAAAATACTCGCTGAGCAGGCTTTGTTCTCGGCATATTTTTAATTAATTTATTATTATGAAATCATTGAAAAAGATGATAACAATATTTTAATAGGTACTTAGCTATATTTAATTTTCTTTGTTTTTAAATGGGGTTAGCACAAGGCTCTTCATTTTGTACTAACAACCGCCCGTCATCTCAGATTTATGAAAAATACTCGCTGAGCTGGCTTTGTTCTCGTCATATTTTTAATTAATTTACTACCAGTAATAATTACTAATAGGGTCCGAGGTTTTATCCGGGCACGTACCTACCTATCTGTAACTTTCCAAAATTATGCGTGTTTTATGCAATAAGATATTTATTGTTTGGTGAAGGCAAACATAAAGTGTGTGAAGTCTGTTTTTGTTCTTAGCCAGCGTGCTCGACTACGGTAAACAAAGCTTAAACCGTTCTCATTCTGAAAGAAGACGTGCTCAGTAGTGGGCCGGTGATGGGTTGAGATGATGATAATAACTGATAATAATATGTATTTGTCACCTACTTTCCTACTTTAATTATATTTCATCTATTCGAGCTACTTAGGAAAAATTAGGAAAAACCTAACTAGATACTTACCTACCTACATTTGGGTCGTTGGGTAAAAACAAGAATTTATATTCTCTCGAACCATACAGAGAACCTACAGTCCACTCTCTCAGTTTGTGGTTAGTAAAGCACCTGAGCGTTGAGTTACCTACCTACTTACATTGTGCTTTTGTACACGAACTGGCCAGCAACGTACCTAGGTAACGTGAGATAACCACACGCTGACCACTTTGAAGTTTTGTTTATGTAGAGACTCGATTTTTTTATATGGACAACGCAGATACCCGTTACTTTGTCAGACTGTAATAAAAAACCAGCCAAGTGCGAATCAGGCTCGCGCACCGAAGGGTTTCGTGCCTTGGAAGGATAATATATAAGAATAATATTTTATAGTAATAGACATGGAGTATAGATGAGTATTCTAATTAAATTATGCGACCGATACAAATATAAAAGCGAAAGGTAAAAGATTTCGTAAACGTACTTACATAGTAGATACGATACATACCTTAAACATTCATGACAAAATTAAAAAAAAAACTAATAGGTGCCTAACGCAGCTAACAATAAAAGCTAAAGTGAGTTTAAGTCAGGAACCGCTATTCAAAGTCAGCGCTTTATCGAATCCGCAAAGGGACAATGAATGGGAACGAGTACAATTTTCCAAGAATTTCGAGGAAGAAGTTAGTCGCCGAATCCACATTAACTTCGGAAAGCTTCAAAATGGAAATGTCTACTTGTCTAAAATTCCTCAATGCCCGAAAAGTGAAGATCATGTACCTAAGTCTCATTGCGTGTTGCATGTGATGAATTACGGATCAGTGACATGATCGCTAACTACGGACGGGTCTGGATTTTTTGCCGCTCTTAGATATACTCGTAACCGTTCGCTGCTCAGGAGTGGGCTTCTTAAGAAAAATCAGAGTCACTTAGAGAGTGTTAGAGAAAGCTATGCTCAAAGTTTCTCTACCAGACTAATCGACATAGCTCAACGGTTTACGAAGCTGAAGTATCAATAGGCGGGACGTAGTTCGAAGACATAGTTCAAAGAATCGATAGTTGGGATCCCAAGAAGTTGAAATGGCGCTCTCGTACCAGAAACTATAGGTGGATAGACGGTCATCAAAGAATCGCAGTAGGCTGCTAGATTAATATGGTGCAAGACGCGGCGTATGGAAGTTCATTCTAGAGACCCATGTCCAGCAGTGGACGCTGTACTATTTGTCACGTGATTCATGAAAAGATTTGCGTCGATTATACTCGTTTCAGTCAATGATCTTATTGCGGATCCTTCGCTCAAATCTGAAGGTGCTTTCACTGTCGCTTGATTGTTAGATCAATTAGGGCCGAGTACACTAGGGAATTAGTACTTCGTGAGTCGGCACGCAATACGAGTGGTCACGCTGGGCCAACGATCTCCAGAATAATAAAATTGGTCAAACAAATATCTCGGATGTATACATGGATTTTCCTAGCTTTTCATACTACACGATACAAACAAGTAGAAAACAAAAGTATATCTCTAAAGTAATAAATAATTTAATTTATTCCCATTGAAATACTATGTACCTACTAAATGTTTTTCCTTCATTATTGTGATTTTTGAAAATAGTAATAGAATACTTACTAGGAGTAAGAACGAAAAAATATTAATTATGACTAACATTATGTTTTATAGATAGGTGGAAACAAATTATCGGACTCGGCTGATGTATGATGGGATCTGGATAATACATAATACTACACTGAAATGTGCAAACTATCGGACTTAGGTTGCGGACGTAACCTTGAGCTCCGAGAGATACTTACCTATCTGTCGCGGCCGTAGAGTTAAAAGTGGTGGCTTACGGACGCGTCCCATAGTTTGTTCCGCCCTTATCAAAGGACTGATTTTTCAATCGCCAGATAAACTTTATCTGATGATTGATGAAACAAATATTTCCTAAACAAAATCCGTCAAAACCTTTTTATTCCTCAGATAAAAGTTTTTGACGATTGAAAAATTAGCCCATAATAAAACATTTTCCTGACACTCAAAGATATAGCCATCAAAGGAAAGATCTAGGTATGTTTTCCTCTGATATTTGTAGACTGCAATACGTATGGAAATGAGGATGTAATAAAAGACAGCAACCGAAATCCGAATCATCTCCCCATGTATTTATATTTATGGAGCTTCATATTGGCTATTTCAATACATATTGCTTTTCAAATTGTCGACGTATTCAATTGCGATATTTGATTTATTCCTTGTCTTGTTGCAGAGTAGATTTTTCTTATTATAGCTATATAACTTAAGGTACATTTGAAAACCGTATTTGAAATCATTGATTTTATGTTTAACGGCCATTTAGCGGCCATCATCTAATGGTGGAACTTAAACTGCTTCAGTGAAATCCAAAATAATAGATAATATTTTCAGTACCTACATTAAACAGCCCAAAATTGTAGACCCCCGTAAAAATGTCAATTTTTATGTTAGAACTTTATGAATACCATAGAATAATTTCTGTAGAATTAAAATTTGGCGCGGACTTTACTTACGAAAATATAATAGGTATTCTAAAACGGAACTTCCGCGGCTCGCTTATTTTGAAATTTGGACGTTTTCATAATGAAAAACTTGATCCTAACTTTCGTTCCGTTTGAAAGTTAAAACCCGTTTTATGTTGGTAACTTTTGCATAATATGACTTGACAAAGCGTAGAGAAGACATTGGCATTTGCCCAACTTTGTCTAGAAAGTTCTTAGAAAGTTCTCGACACTCATTGCCTAAAGTAGGTACATATTATATCTACCTATTTACCTATTTGAATTTCGCGTTTAAGTCCCATTTGTCTCTACTAGTTGTAGGCTAGGTACAACATGTACCTATTACCCATCAGAGAGCCATTTTAGACCTGTTTTAGATATAAATATTAAGTACTTAATACTAATTATAATGAAAGGCATGGATTTGATTTGCAGTTCGCTCCAGCAATGTGCGGGACTGCAATTTAAAAATACAATACTTAGGCAGGCCTTAAAAATCTTTCTAGGTACTTAGGTACCTATTTCATTCTAAAATAGGTACCCAAGTACTTCTTATTAAATTTAATTTTTATAATTAAGTTCAGACACATCACACAAACACACAACGGCACTTCCGTTGTGTGCTGTGTCTTAACCATAAGGACTGGGAGGAATATAATACATTCAAGCTAAGAATGGGGATGGCATTCCGCCATATTGAAATTCATAAGCTGTCGTTGGCTAAGCAGGTTGCAAAGCTGAAGGCTGAAGTGGCAATATTATGATTTATGATGATGATTTTAAAACGTGATACAGTCATGATACAGTAGTATTATTTCAATGGTAAAATGTGCTGTGATAAGTGAATAGTAGTGACATCTATTGCAAATTAGTTAAATTATAGAGGGCGTTGTTAGTAGTGTGGTAAAAGTCTACCTGACGGTGGTTATCAAAAACTTGTTTACAAATTACAAGGCTGTTTCTGCACGCACGGACAGATGGCGTTACTCTATATGCTTCGTTTGTACTTTATAATATACATTTTAAACAAAATGATCTGAACTTCAAATCCTTAAAATTACACGTACAGTAAAATAATAAAATTATACAAAAAATATCTATCAAATCTATGATTAAAATATACAGTATGTCACTGACAGTAATACGATTTTGACGTCCAACGTTTGACTTTGACAAGTAATATTTGACATTCTATTTATTGATTTGTTTCTAATTTGTTTGAAGGTTTGAAGTTCAAATCAAAGATGTGATTTTGTGAAGCAAATATCTAACATAACATAGGTTTTAAAACCAGAATTCCCAAGAATTCTATAATCAATTATACTCACCGGCTACACCAGCCCTCCAACGAAGTACTCCTGTATTCAGGTTTGCATTTTTTGTGTTGTACACTGTTCAGCTTATTCTTTATTTTTACACTCAGTTTTTTTGGACTGCCGGTTATTTTGAAATTGGACATCATTTACTACAGTTTTTCTAGTCTTTCATACTATTATTTGCTTGCTGACCTGCCCTGGCTACGCCCGAGTATTGTCTCTAAATTATAAAGAAAACATTAGGTAAATTTCTAGTTTCTAGAGACAGTAGTATACCTAAGCTATACGTTGATATTATGTGAGTCAGTTCGTTCGTGCTTTGTTTGCGTGAATTTCGGTTTTTGAAAGACACTGCTAGAATATCTCCTTAAATTATTACTCAGAAAGGACTTATTTTAAATTTCTACATCCACTAGCTTAGGTTGTCTTATGTGTTCTGTCAGTCAGTTTTGTATTGTTTACTGTAGGTGAAGAAAATTTCATACAATAAATTTCAATTTTATACTTTCCAGACATGGAAGAGTCCCAGGAAACACCCGACTATGATGGTGAATTTGCATTTGAAACAGATCACTTAGCAATAAGAGGAAACAAGGATTACAGTGAATTATTGAAATACATTATTCAATTAGAAGCTCAGAAAATAAATGCTCTTCATGACATTGAAAACTTGTGCGAGACACAGAACAAAGCTTTAGAAGACCCAGTAGGGTTTGTTCAGGATTTACAATGTGGTAAAGTTAACTTTCCACCTCACCAGAAGATAGAGGATTTACCAGTGATTGACTGGAGTTCATACGGGATTGACACTGATATCGAGAATGACTATAAACCAACTAAAGAGGAACTGGAATCTGCCACAAAAGTTAGAGGACGAATATTCACAGATAGCAAGCCAGAAACATTCAACCAACTGTGGTCATGCGAAGAGCAAAAACGGCTGGAAGAGTTGTTGGAAATATATCCTGAAGAACTTGTAGAAGCAAAGAGATATAAAAAAATAGCCAATGCCCTCGGGACAAGAACACCTGTACAAGTAATGAGCAGAATACAAAAGTATTTTGCAAAGTTAGCCAAAGCTGGCTTGCCTATACCTGGACGAGCACCAAAGCGGGTAGGGAAGGACAAAACCAGGTCATTTTTCTTCAAGAAATCTACATTCTTTCCCCAACTTCATGTCCCAGTTAAAATGGAGGACCCTTATGACAGCAGTGAGACCCAGGATGGAACATCACTAAATATAAAATCTGGAAACAAGTCCATGTTAGAATTGTTAAAAGCAGCTAAGGAGCAGAGGTTGTTGGATGAGACGCTGCCAGTTTATCAAACAAAGACTATGTGTGTAGGTTGTCAAAAGACAGGCTTTCTTGGTGCAAGGTGGACAGATAATGCTGGGACAGACTTTTGTACTGACTGTATTGTTAAACTTTTACCTGCTGAAAAACTGATACCTATTAGACAACCTGTTTAAATTCAATAAATGCTTATTACTTAATATTTATAATTTTAGTCACATTATTATAGCATTGATTGATTCTGATGTTTTTGTCTAAAGTATATCTGCATCTTGTTCTTTTTTAATATTGCTAAGAAAATAGAAATTGAATCTTAATTTTAATAGTAGGTATCTAACACTATGCACAAGACCGGCACCTAAAGTTATGAGGTTTGACAGGTTTAAATTAAGTTTGTCTGTCCTTTTCTTATTACATTGGTAAGAGAAAGATGGGAATACTCTAAAATTTAGTTGCTATCAGAATCAGTACCATTACATAAGTTTAATCCTACATGTTAAACAAAGAAAGCACATCAATTATTATTATAATACTACTTACTAAAAAATATAATAATTAACTTTCAAAGAAACATGACACAAATTGTTTTAGTTTAGATGGGCAAACTGTACTAATCAGGCTAAAAATTTTCCCCATAGAATTGTAAACCTTTTTCTATGGGTCTGAATTTAGTCTGTATCCATATTTTTTTCATCAAAATTACTTACTAACATTCAGAATTGGCTGAGTGAGATATTATGAAGATTATCTATTGAGAAAAAACCAACATTCAACTAAATACATTTTTAAAAGGCCACTCCATATCAACCATACAATGTGTACACTGCCAGTATTCTTGTCAAAACTACCCCACTTTGAGCACAAAAAACGTTTACAACACACAACACATACGAAACCACAAATCCGACTAAAGCAATAAGGCAAAATCTGATATAGTTGGGGAAAAACAAGATTCTAATGGAGCGATCGTGCAATACTGGGTATTCGCCGCGAGTGGTGATGAACCACTGGATCGGAACAGTGAACACGGCCGCACTCCGCTGCCGTACCCCCTAGTCTAGATATCTACAGATAGACAGGGTTGTGACCAAGATATCAAGCGTGATTAACTTTTTAGATGTACTTGCGCAGTCATCGTCACTTGTATATTTAAAAACTAGAGGATGCCCGCGGCTTCGCTCGCGTGGATTTCGGTTTTTTTAATCCCGTAGGAACTCTTCAGTTTTCCGGGATAAGTAGCCTATGTCTTTCCCCGGAATGTATCCTAAGTCTGTACCAAATTTCACTTAAATCGGTTCAGTGGTTGGGCCGTGATAACGTAGCAGACAGACAGACAGAAAGACAGACAGACACACTTTCGCATTTATAATATTAGTATGGATTGTAACAATTTGGTGTGCATAACATGCAGAAATCGGTCAAGTGCGAGTCGGACTCGCACGCAAAAGAAACACTATTTTTAATTTTCATGGCGGCCATTTTGTAATTCTTATTTTTAGTTTGTGTTTTGAGCGGCAATAGTAAAAATACATATTCTGTGAAAATTTCAACTCTCTACCTAATAAGGTTCACGAGATACAGCCCGTTGACAGACAGACGGACAGCGAAAAATTAGTAATAGGGTTCCATTGCGTATGTAAGAAAAAAATATTCTTCGTACGATACTGGTTGTGTAGCACAAGTTACTTAATTGGTATACAATTAAATAGCTGGTCGCTGTATACAAAGAATAAAATGTATTCGTACGTACCTAACTGATTTCGTAGTAAGACAAATATTCTTCCCACGAAACTGGTTACGTAGCGCCTGGTTAGGTAGGTCGCGTAAGGGGTCTTGCAGTGTTTTTTGCGTATAGGTAATGCTGATTTCCAAAAATTATCGCTAATTGTGGTAACTTTGCTCATTCTGAAGCCAAGTCAAGGACTACGATTTCACCTGGTGGTAAGTGATGATGCAGTCTAAGATGATAGCGGGCTTTATTACTACAATGCGGACTAATCTGGTAGGGGTATGGTTGCAGTTATATTAAACTCTTCTTGGTTTCTACGTAGCATCATACCGTGGATACCTTAACACTAATGTTAAAGTTAGCTAAAATCAGGTTTCGGTCGGTGGTAATAGTCTAGTGGTTAAACATCGGCCTCCTACTCGGGATTCGATCTCGGGCATGCACCTCAGAGTTATGTGCGAATATCTTGATTTAACGGTGAAGGAAAACTTCGTGGGGAAGCCTGCATGCCTGAGAGTTTTCTCCATAATGTTCTCAAAGGTGTGTGAAGTCTGCCGATCCGCACTTGGCAAACCCCTTTCAATCTGACAGGAGACCCGTGCTTAGTAGTGAGTCGGCTATGGATTGATGAGACTCAGGTAACTTGAACATTACACCAGGGCATAATAATGTGCAAGCGGTGTAGTAGACAACTAACCTTGAGTGTCCGACCCTTGTCAATTTGTCACTCAATGTTAGCCAAGCGAATAGAAGAAATTGCTTCAATGAAAACACTCTTAGTTGCTTTGCCAAAACCAATTTTCGTTAGATTGGTAACACATATGTACTTAACCGTGCTATCATGTTTATTTGTCTGCTAGCAGATTCAAGGTTGTAGCAGGTATTTTAAATCTAATGACTGTTTTAGGGTTCTGGATCTCCAGCAAAAAAAGGAGCTCTTATAAGATCATTTCGCTGTCTATCAAGTCTCGTCAAGGGTATCAAAACCTGTTGGGTACTTCCCGTTGACCTAGTATCATGAAATTTGGCTTGGCAGGTAGCAATGTAGCTCAAGTAAAGGGAAAAATTGGACAGCCGTAAAAAATAAATATTTTGCAAAGGGTTAGATTAACAGTGACTTTCATACCAATTCGCACAATATACTCGTATTATTATGTAGTTCATATTGACAGAGTTCTACTATTTTATTTTTTACCTAAATGTTACAGGCCTATAAAATGGGGAGTCAATCATAGAACATTGTAGAATGATCTACATTTTCGAAAGTAACAAGGAATTGAAAGTAAAGAATTCGTAATAACTAAAACCTGTTGATTATGATTTTTAAATCTGCTAGAAAAATTTAATATTCAACCACAGCATTCCGCAAAAAAAGCCGACCAAAGAGTTTCCTCTTAATTGCTAAGTCAAGCAGCATTAAGCTCGGCCTTAAAGTGCCACAGCGGTGATTGCATTCGTTTGTTCCCACATTCTTTCGCGCTGCTTGCAGTTTCCACTTTTCCGTTAACGTACACACCGTCTCTTAGATTATGAACTTTAATTACTACTACTACTATACTCTATCCACGGAGAGAAGTTAGTATAAGGCTCTCTTTGTTACATAATCCCATACCAAAGACTCAGTGGGCGTTATTTATTTTGAGTCGCCAACCAATCACAAACGAAACTAGGTATGGTATAGGCTTTCGAATGTTTTTTGAAAATATTTTCGAATTGAATTTCGAATGTTTTTTGAAAACATGTTTATGATTGGTTGGCCATTCAAAATGGTTAACGCCCACTGAGTTTTGTGTCTTTGTCGTCTATATGGGATTACGTAACAGAGACAACCCTGTACTAACTTCTCGCGGTGGATATAGTATAGTACTGATACATTATATCGTTGACCTCGGCATCTCACTAAAAAATTCTTGGTACCTATAAGTTCCGATATCTTACTTGCCATGGTCCAAGAATGAAAGTTGAAGTAAATCTATGGAGAAGTACCTACGACGCAACCTTTGCCTTGTACCTAAGTCGAATTAATTTTCTAAACAATATATCGAACATCCACACACCGTCTCTTAGATTATGAACTTTAATTACTACTACTACTATACTCTATCCACGGAGAGAAGTTAGTATAAGGCTCTCTTTGTTACATAATCCCATACCAAAGACTCAGTGGGCGTTATTTATTTTGAGTCGCCAACCAATCACAAACGAAACTAGGTATGGTATAGGCTTTCGAATGTTTTTTGAAAATATTTTCGAATTGAATTTCGAATGTTTTTTGAAAACATGTTTATGATTGGTTGGCCATTCAAAATGGTTAACGCCCACTGAGTTTTGTGTCTTTGTCGTCTATATGGGATTACGTAACAGAGACAACCCTGTACTAACTTCTCGCGGTGGATATAGTATAGTACTGATACATTATATCGTTGACCTCGGCATCTCACTAAAAAATTCTTGGTACCTATAAGTTCCGATATCTTACTTGCCATGGTCCAAGAATGAAAGTTGAAGTAAATCTATGGAGAAGTACCTACGACGCAACCTTTGCCTTGTAGGTACCTAAGTCGAATTAATTTTCTAAACAATATATCGAACATCCACAGTAAAAAGCTAAGCTGATTCCTAGTTCCATGCGAATATCAATTAGATCTTGTTTTTACAAATGGCGTAATACAGACAGGCGTGTTTAATCCATCCAAGGCACAATTAATTAGTGGAATACCTAACTCTGACCACTGCTCTGTTTAACAATTTTACCAATTAGAAAGCTGCCAAACCATTTTTACAAGGGCCACCCCTCCTTTATAACGGTAGGTAGGTAAGGCTCGGGCTTTTAGGCTCGTGAATTTGGTAGGGTTTAATAGGCGGACAAGATGAAATTGGGAAAACGAAGATTTGCATTTTAAATTAGACGAAATTAAAAAATATTTTAATTTGGAAACCCTAGCCTCCCTAGACTCTTTTTGTGTCTGTAACCGATCGTTTTAATAAGCCTGCGAAAGTATTTTAATTCAACGGCCAATCGAGTCCAATAAAATTGTCGTTCTCCGTTTGTAATTGCAAATTTTCGCTTCGCATACAAATACGCTGTAAGCTTCAACTGATAGCGTGAGGATAATAATTGGACTGGTAGCTATCGTTGTTTACTCTGCACTATTGAAATTCGCAAACGGATATACCGGTATTGATTAAATTAGGTAGGCGCTTACTCGTATATGGCTTAAAGTACCTCAAAATTTGGGAGGATTACATTACTTGAAACCTTCAGGTATCAATATCAGGTATAAACCTTCAGATATTTAAAGTAAAAAAAAAAGGATATTAGCCATGCTTATCATGACTAATACTCTTCTTTCCCTCTAACTTAGCGTGAGCTTGGCTAGGAGTAGGCGCGACGAAAGTGCAACGAATGGGGTCTGGACCCCTGACCTTTCGGATTTCGGTCCGCTCCTATAATCGTTGAGATATTGAAGCTTTAGATGATTGGACTCAGTTACGTGATCTGGACGTCACACTAACCGTCCGTGCTTCAAGCCATTTACTTTTGCTTTGCCATTTGCTTCATCAATCAAAAGATGCACGCTGCATTTGCAAAGCATTGTGTTTCTCGTTTCATCTATTTTGTGGGAATCCAATAATTTTATTTGCGTGCAGTGCCTGTTGCTTTTACTATTATTATAAAGCGATCTACAGCGGTCACTATGTGAACTTTAGTGTCTAGCTGCTATGCAAACAAACTTACCAAATTCCAGTTTTGTTGTGGTGCACTGAAATTAATATTGAGACTGTTAATTTAGGTAGAGAAAATTAATCCTATATTAATTAAGGTACCTAAGTGTTACCCAGGCAGGCGCAGAAGAGTCGGTCGGCTAAAAAACTCGTTGGTTTGGGGAGGATGCAAAACGCATTGGTAGATTAACAAGTTAGAAAACGAGTGCAAATAATAGAGGTCATTATAGGATGCTTCTAGAGTAGTTACGGACATACAAAGGGCCGAAGTGTTGTTGATGCAATGATGACTGAGAAATTTTTTCAGGTTTAAAAAATCTTGACGTTTCGAAAATAGTAGTAGATATAATAGTAATAGTAGTAGTACTTATTTACCTGCAAAATCAAGACTAGGTATAAGTATTTATAGATAGATGTCTACGTATTTTTCTATAGCTGTTAAATTGAATAGAGCTACTTTCCAAAATTCAATGCTTGTAGCAATGGGTATAGCGAAAGAGTTTTGGATATATTTCAGTGTCATTTATAACAAGTTTCTCTACTTTTCTCATTCCATATTTGTAGGTACATTCACGTTCCTATTTCTATTATTTTATAAAACATATTATTTGGTATTACATTGTTAAGTTGAAAATAATAATAATAATTACTGACCTACCTATTTAATTTTATCGATCATTCTTGCTTTGATTTTGGTAGGTACCTACTTGTACTTATTACTTTAACACGGCAAGTTAAATAAAAGCTTATAAAAACCAAACGGATATAGGTCAAAGGTAATACAATACTAGCTATTAATTACTACCGCTTGGGGACAAAAATGTATTTCCTAAAGTTAAGAATTTATCATACTCTATGTATTTGTCTAAAAACTGAAAAGATGCTGACAAAGGAAAAGACTGACAAATGGTTTTAGGCACTATTGTATAAACACTAAGCCCTAGGGTAATTCCTTTGTTCGGAACAACACAAAGCATAGTGACACACAAGAAGCACAGCGTCGCATAAATCACCAGCTGAATCCCTATTAGTGAAATGATGCTTCATAAAATCCTTTGTACGGCAAACTATGGAACTTTGTTTAATATCTCCGCGTGTAACGAACCAAGTGTAAATAATTACTGCGGGTAGTTTATATAATGATAGTAAAAAAACCGGTCAAGTGCAAGTCTGACTTGCACACGAAGGGTTCCGTATTATAAAAGGCAAACACTTGAATTTTGTTTTAATTTTCATGAAGGCCATTTTGAATTTTGTATTACTTGTTGTTATAGCAAACAATACAAATACACATTCTGTAAAAATTCCAACTCTACCTATTGCGGTACTAGATACAACCCGCTGACAGACAGACGGACACGGAACGGAAGCCTAGTAGTAGACATCTGCAACACACCACCCACCCAACGCCACACGACATACATAGGTAATTCTACACGTTTCGTAGCGAACTGCTACGATTTTCGTAGCTCGCTCGCTACTCGCTACGAACATCAACTTCAAATCAAGACAATTTTTCGTGAAGTCCTCGGTGACCTGGGTAGCCTGCTTGGATTCTAGGGTGAGCTCGGCTGACTGGAGTGATCCAGCGGCAGATCCACTCGGTTCTGAAAAGTCCTTATACGTTGTATAGAAACTTACATGCCTATACAGGGTGTTTGGTAATTAGTATATAATGACGACACGTATCCAAGCTACTTTGATCTGATAAATACAATGCTGAAGTAAAATGACCAAATAAAATTATAAAAATTTCCATACAAAATTTTAAATTTTTTTATGACCAAGTTTTCATGGCCCTTATGTGCCCTAAGTCACTGAGATCGTTGGCCTCGGCCTATTTAAAGATGGTCAATGATCTCAGTGAGTTAGGGCACGTTAGGGTCATGAAAACTTTGACATAATTACGCTTACTTGGATGGGGAGTATTATTAACATGATAAATTAAAAAAAAATCAATCAACTTCAAGACTGATTTTTTTTAGACCCAACGGTTTGAGTTGTACGTGAATATGTCAGTCAATCAACTTATTCTGATGTAAAGAAGATTGCTATTTGTACCAGGCCACCACCTTATGCAAAAGCCGGGCACACTTACTACTTAAATTACTCCGTAACCCGTTCGGGTCTTAAAACAATAATAAATAATTAATATTCCTTTTGTCTCTGAAACTGAAAACCTTTGCGCAACTGTGGAATAGTAACAAGCACATATATACTAGCTATAATAGTACTTATTATTATTAGAGGGAGAGAGACCGCGAGGGCTAGACCTTCGTTGTTTTATAAAAGCTGAAAATTTATCTACGTATTGTCCCCAACACAACGAGGAGCGATCGGGAACTATGAAGTTTGGATCATGGTAGCTTTGGGAGATAACAGGTAACAAAAGTATAAAAAATATTACGTCAGAGTATAAAGTCATTATTTTTTATATTTTCTTCGTCATGCATTGCCAGAAACTATCTCGTGGCAACCCCCTGCCAGACACCCTTAAAGTTTAATAAGAAAATATGAAAAAATTAGACTTTATATAGGTACTTTGACGTAAGATTTTTTACAACTTTGTTACCTTATTCTCCCGAAGCGACCATGATCCAAACTTCATAGTCGCTGATTGTCCCTCCCTGTGTTGAAGATTTCAGCTTTTATGAAATAACGAAGGTATGGCCCTCGCGGGCGGCGCTTAGTTCTTTATGCTGTTACCGCTGTAACTCATACAGAAAAGGAAATAGGAAACATCTGTTTCGTAAAACAGTGTTATTACGCATCGCCGCCCCACTTGATAGATTCTTGTACGTTCTGGCTCATCTGCATCAGTTGGAGCTCTTTATGCGTAAAATTATAGCCGTAGTTTTACTGATATTAAAAAATTCGGCCAAGTGCGAGTTGGATTTGAGAACTAAGGATTCCGTACCCTCGTACAAGGGTAATAAGAGGGTCCCGTTGGCACCTTTCGGGTACGGAACCCTTATTCGTAGTGGATGGCTAGCATGCTACGTCTCGTACGCTACGCTTCGTAGCGGTTCGCTACGAAACGTATAGAGGTGAATTATTTTAGAATGTGGGTGTGAAATAACCGCTTTAATTACAACTCTTGCTCTTAGTATGAGATTTTACATTTCACAACGTTGATAGGATTCGAGCGTCGAAAAAAGAAATACTTCTGCATCGAAGTAAAATGGACCTTTACTACCTTGGTTCAAGGCTCAAGCTCGACCAGCATCCACAGCTATTGCTCCATGCGGAAACCTGGTGGAATTAAATCGATGGCACTGAAGTTGTGACTTTAAACCAAAGACTTTTAAGTCCATTTTCATCTGACGTTATTGTGTTTCGACGCTCTAATTCTATCAACCTTGGTAACATTAACTCTCATACTAAACACACTGTTCTACTTATTATCCTTGGTCCTCCATTCAAAGGGTGTGACGATCGATACAAGCAAAAACCTGACGAGCTGAACGAAAGCTAGAGTTGAAGATTGTAAAATGTAGAGCATTGCCAAATGCACGTACCTACTAAGGTAATTTTAATTGATTCGACCTTTTGAGACTATTTACTCTCGTCCGTTGAAAGTTAGGTTGATAGTTCTCCATGGATTACAAGCATTGATTTTAGGGCTAAGGTTTTGTTTATTCTGAGATTACAAGCAACTTTTGGCTCACTTTATTTAAAGTATGTAAGTTCTATGTTTGAATTATAGCGGTCATGAGAAATCTGCTTATTTTTGATATAGTATTCAGTATCATTAGGCTAAATTAGGTATAAGTCTTATATTTTTTGATTAATATCGATTTACTTTCGACAGAAAACAACTGAATGTTTTAATGCTGTCTGATTTTAACATTTCGTCATGTGTTAAAACTTGGTTTGAGAAGATGAATTTTAGTATTCGGCCTTTAAATATTGAAGTTTATTACAAAGCGTTCTAAAACTAAAAAAGTTTTCACTTCCTTTGTGGTAACTAACGGAGCGTCTATAAAAATACTAACGCTTGGGAGCAATTAATAAAAGTTAAACCGCATCGTGTTCTGTGTTAGCAAGTTTTATGCGCACATAACTCACTCCAGCCTTTTCTGAAACTTTGCTAGAACATTCCTGTAAAATAACTTATTTTCTCTTCTTTTCTATTATTATTGCCCGTTACGAACTGAATATTCAAGATGTTCTACGGACTTACAGCAGCTGTAATTCTTTTACTTTTGGATAGTAAATAAATAAAAAATAATTTGATACTTATTTTTAAATTAAAACTAATTAACTCTAAGTAATTAATATACGGTAGGTATTTTTTCACCATTTTTGTCACTCAGTGTATACGCCTAGCGGCCTGCAACTTAAAAATTTTTAATGAATTTTAAGTAAGTAACGTATCGTATAGAATATTTCACTAAGTATCTATAGAATCCCTTATGGAAGAGCCCAAGGCATTTATAAAATGAAAGACATAAAATATTAATATTTGAGCCCTTTACTACAAATTCGTAAAACTTTATTAGACGTCAATTTCAACATTCCTGGTACAATTTGCTTTGAGTAAGTATTCAAATTCAAATTCAAATTCAAAATGTTTTTATTCAATTAGACTTTTACAAGTTCTTTCGAATCGTCAAAAGCATCTACCACTGGTTCGGAATGCCTTTCCTACCGAGAAGAACCAGCAAGAAACTCGGCGGTTGCTCTTTTCAAAGATTTGATATACAATATTATGCCATGTATAAAAGCAATTGAAGTCCTGCGCATTGCTGGAGCGAATCGAAGTTCAAATCCACGCTTTTTTATATATTTATCTTATTTTTATATATATCTTATATCTTATATTTATCTATCTTATTTTTCGTATATATTTTGTAGCCATGTTTTATCGTTACTAATATTGAAAATTCCCCTCCAACTAAGCGTAAAGCTTGTGCTAGGAGAAGGTACGATAATAGTGGGAAACGGGTGGGATTCAAGTTTGAACCACCGATCTATCGGATTTTGCAGTCCACTCCTTTAACCGTTTGCTTCCTTTATTTTGATTGTATTTAATTGCTATTTAATGTACAATGTCGTATTATTTTCAGATAATCTGCCTAGTCAGACAGCGATCAATGCATAAATATATAGGCACTAAGCATGATCATTATCGCACATATCAACCCACGGGCGGTCATGTCATTTTATGCATGAATGAAAATTACGAAATATTTGCGAAAGTTTGTGTCTGTCTGTCACCTTTTTATGGTTGATTTTGACGGAATTTGACAAAAAATTAGCTTAGATTATGTCTAGGACGGACAATGGCTAATTTTTGTCCCGGTAAATCAAATAAATCAAACAGTTCCTACGGGATTTTTTTAACGTTGATGGAGTCGCGTTAGTCGCAGTCGACATAGCTTGCATTCTGGAAACTTTCCAGGATAAAAAGTAGCTGGATTTCCGGGATGAAAAGTAACCTATGTCACTCTCCAGGTTTTTTAATTATTAAACCCTGCAAAAAATCACGTCCATCCGTTGTTATGTTGCAACGTGATTGAACGACAACCCAAAAAACACACCAATTCTTAATTATATATACGTAGTACTACGAGAGTCTAAAGTTTTGTGCTGAAAACAATTTGCTGGACATTTAATTATTATTTGTCGTACGATCGATCGATGAAGCTAGATTTTATCTACTGCTTCTCTGAGAGACTTCTTAAGTTTTAGAAGTTATTTTAAGATTATAAGTAAACAAAGGGGTCGCGCAGAAGCTTAAAGTTAATCAGTTTTGTCAACAAATTATATTTTGATAGTCCGTTTTAATCTGTTTTGAGGTCGTGGCTGCAAAAGTTTTAGATCTTTACCCGAGGCAATGGCCTGAAGGAAAATGGAGTTATAATCTCTGCAAAATCTTTACGAAATACTTTGCTGATACCTAAATATTTTCTCAAATATACAGTTATATTAGAAAAACATACATGTTACTTATTAGAATAGAATAGAATAGAATAGAAAATATTTTTATTCGTGTAAATTTTTACAAATGCTATCGAATCGCCACTGGTTCGGAATGCTGATCTCACCGAGAAGAACCAGCAAGAAACTCGGCGCGGGTTGCTCTTTTCAAATGATCAATTTACATGCAATTGCAGCCCCGCGCATTGCTGGAGCGAGTCAAATTCATGCTTTTTATCATTTACATATCTGTTCAATATGTTTTTAGATGAGCACAACAGTAGGTATTTTTTTTTTTGTGTTGCAAAGTGTATGATTGCTACATAATATCCAATGGTAAATAAAAACAGAATGAACGTAGATAGGCAATAATTAACTCAATTCAGGAATTACACGGGAACACAATGAAGCAAAATGAGATGTAATTGGTAAGAGGAAAAGTAATACGATCTCTTAACTACCTCTAGTCACGTAACCGGAGCTCTCTTGTTAAATTACACGGAAAAAATAAAAGACTAACAACATTCCTAAATAAAACGATGAAGTTTCAGAAAAAAATGGCTGCTAATTAAAGAAGAGTTCTTTTTGCCATTTTTTTCATACTGCTCTATCTGTTAAAAATCGTTGCATTGTCAAAAAGTAACTAGTAAAATATTGTTGAGTTGCAGCTGATTTATCTTGTAGTATACTTTCAAATAGAAAGACGATCCGGTAGCGAACATTGTAATCAGAAATTCGAAATTGATTTTTTATCTGACTGCGATCTCACCTGATGGTAAGTGATTATGCAGTCTTAGATAAAAATAGTCAGTGGACTTAACTGGAAGGGGAATAGCAGTTTCGTGTAATCCATATCCCTAATCAGTGTCTTCGTAGCTTCTTATTACTCGTAGAACAATTTTGACGGCACGGCTTTACCGGTAGGGTGATATTTAGCTACAGCTGAAGTTTCTCACGGCCCACAAGACCAGAACTAAGCGAATGTAGAAAATAAATACTTTCCATTTTGACTCAGCCGAATGTTGAACCAGTGGCTTCGAACTAATTAATTAAAGATCTTCATTAAACAAAAAAGTTTTTACATTTTGAGATTCCCAAATATAGGTAACAAAAAAAAATAACTGTATTACGAAAAAATTATATATTTATATTAAAATTTATCTCTAAAAATGTATATTTACAAAAAATACAAGATTGCAACACTCACTATAATAGTGACAGAGAAAACTCGCCAGTTCAACATGAATAAACACGATATTAACCATCACGATGCCGGTAATTCGGTTTTATTTGTTATTTATTATACACACACATAGCGATTGTCCTGTCTATCCGTCCATATTATGATAATGATATGCATTTCTACCAACCGGAGTATATACTGAGTATAACCGGAGTTACTGTGTAACCGGAGTATAATGTATATACTCGCACCACGATTAAATTTATTCTTTTGAATTATCAATATTTCAACCCAGTTGTATGGGTCGAATCGGCTGTTGTTCTGTAAATTCTTGTTTAATAAACTTAACCTTACCGAACCTTAGTGAGGTCCCATTTGGGAGTATGACGGGAGTATGTCAATATTTTTTTGATTCTAACTTTTCATCATGTTCAGATGGTACCTTAATTATTTTTTTTAAATTATAATATAGGTACGATTATGCAGCAGTAACAAGTTTCTCTGTAACGAAAATTAATAGTTTCTGATTAAAATAGCTGTGACACACGGACGGATAGACTGAACGAAATTATAAGGATTCCGTGTTTTACTCTTTGGAACCCTAATATGAATTATATAAAAATTGACGCTTTTCAATTTGAACTTATGACCTTAAGTGATAAAGCTCCTTTCACAAAACAAGCAATACTTAAACATAAATTGTATTAGTCAAATAAAATCATTTGAAGGCTTATTATTTTCGCAATGGAGACTCGTTGTCTCGTCTTCGAGGCCGATCGACCTTAAAAGTGTAAGCCAGTAGACTTGAATACCTCGTAATTTTCTCCCAAGTATTTTACTTTCTGGTAATATAATTCCGCTTAGATTCTATGGTTTCGAATGAATTTTGTGATGAAAACTTGTCTCAAGGGATATCTGTTGTTTTTTTTTCTCCTTTATTTATTTATAACTATCTACATGTCAGCCCTATTATAATCTAATTAAATAAAAGAAACACAAAATTTTTAACCTAACAAAATAAACAGAAAGAAAAATTTTAGTAAAAGGCAACGCAAGTGATACATTTCTCAAGACCATATCTGTTGTTATAAATAGGGAACCCTTTTATTTTCTTAGTTAATATATCCAATACAGAGTGAACATTAAAACTGTATGTTGCCCTGACGGCTCATGTTACATAATCTATTCGTTTCATAGCCTACATTTTACACCTGCCAGTGTAGATGAAGCCTCTGTTACAAGTTTCAAAACTGTATTGAACTGTGATTTTTAACCCCCGACCCAAAAATAGGGGTGTTATAAGTTTGACGTGTGTATCTGTGTATCTGTCTGTGGCATCGTAGCTCCTAAACTAATGAACCGATTTTAATTTAGTTTTTTTTTTGTTTGAAAGTTGGTTTGATCGAAAGAAAATCGGTTCAGTCGTTTGAAAGTTATCAGCTGTTTTCTAGTTACTGTAACCTTCACTTGTCGAAGATGTTATAAATTTTTAATTTACACTTGTAAATTCAGTGCAACTTTCTTGCGGTAATAATTCACACTATGTATTTGTCGTTATCTATCATTGATATATAGGAATCTACGTTACTGTGGTACGTAGCTACCTACCTACTTGCTATTTACATTATACATATTTGAATCGTCGTTGCGAACCCAGGCAAACGTAAACGTTTAGATGCTATCTCTTATTGCTGGTTTTGTATGTATTCTACTTTATGTAGAGATAGCTGGTAATTTTATTCTCATGATATCTTTAGGTAGATAAAACGTACCTACATCATAACTTACAACAGCGATAAAATGTTCATAAGGAGGTTTTTTAACCCCCGACCCAAAAAGAGGGGTGTTATAAGTTTGATGTGTGTATCTGTGTATCTGTCTGTGGCGTCGTAGCTCCTAAACTAATGAAGCGATTTTAATTTTTTTTTTTGTTTGAAAATTGGCTTGATCGAGAGTGTTCTTAGCTATAATCCAAGAAAATCGGTTCAGCCGTTTGAAAGTTATCAGCTTTTTTCTAGTTACTGCAACCTTCACTTGTCAGGGGTGCTATAAATTTTTAATTCATACTTATCAACTATATTTTTGATTGGAGATTTACATTCAGAGCTTGGAGGCCGAAATCTTGAAATTTTGAGACGCTAAGTTCTTTTTGTTATATTATTATTAGTCTTTAATAAAGGGTATAATTATTTATCTTTCTAAGTAAATAGCTAAGATTATTATTATTTGTCTGACTATAAGAAGATCAGAGATATAATTCACTCCTTTAATTAACTGGTATTTATATTACATAGCGTAAAGTCAAAAGCTCTCATTAAAATATTATGTAACTAGCTGACATCCGCGACTTCGTCTTCGTGGTTTTCGGTTCTTAATAATCCCGTGGAGACGTTTTGATTTTGCGGAATAAAAAGAGGCTTATGCCGCTCTCGAGGTCTTTAACTTTTAACTATATCCAGGCAAAAATCAGAATGATACGTTGTTCCATTGTGGCGTGATTGAAGAACAAAACAACAATAACTCATGACAAACAAACACACTTTCACGTTAAGTATAATATAGGTACTTTTGAAACTTTAAATATAATAATCATGTACATCTATACTATAATAAATAAAATTGGAGTGTCTGTCTGTAATTTCGAAATAACTACCACATATTAAGGTCATATGGTTATTTCAACGATACCATAACTGAATCACACGTTTTTAAAATTTTTGTCTGTCTGTCTGTCTGTCTGAAAAGGCTAATCTTCGGAACGGCTGAACCGATTTTAACGGGATTTTCACATACAAGTAGAGGATTGACCAGGGTGTAACATAGGCTACTTTTTTAACCGACTTTCAAGAAGGGAGTTGTGTTTTTCTACCTATGTACACCGAAATCTCCGAGATTTCTGAACCGATTTGCGTCATTTCTTTTTTAATCGATAGAGGAACTTTGCGACATTGTTTCATAAAAAATTTGGATTCCAACTCCTCAATCCTGATGCTGCAGGGGATCTGACCAATCCACGCGGGCGAAGCTGCGGGCATCAGCTAGTCATACCATAATGATGCAAGTAGTTGGCAGGTCGACAAGGCAACTGGGGTGGGGACGCCCCGATTGCCATATCAACCTGTCACGTATTATACAATAGCTGATGCCCGCAGCTTTGCCCGCGTGGATTTAGGGTTTTCGATATCCCGTAGGAACTCTTTGATTTTCCGAGATATAAAGTAGCCTATGTGCTAATCCAAAATATTATCTATCTCCATTCCCAGCCAAATCCGTCCAGTAGTTTTTGTGTGAAGGAGTAACAAACATACACACACACATACACACAACTTTCGCCTTTATAATATTAGTGTGAAGTGTGATGTTACCTTGTCTTTAAAATTTCT
Organism: Maniola jurtina; assembly: GCF_905333055.1. Taxonomy (NCBI): domain Eukaryota; kingdom Metazoa; phylum Arthropoda; class Insecta; order Lepidoptera; family Nymphalidae; genus Maniola; species Maniola jurtina. The sequence continues at coordinate 14,320,748 of NC_060032.1, forward strand.
ACCTATATAGGGGTTGAAAAAAAATATCATGAAATGTGGAGTTAAGCTCTTTAAAAAAATCTCTTTATGAAATGCGACGTGCCCCAGCTCTGTACACATATTGTCCTTTGAAAACTTTAAACAAACAGACGCACGCGTTTCAATTACGGTGGAATAAAAGATTAAACATTGTTTATTTTTATTAAAGAGCGAGCTTTCATAAGGTGAAACAATAAAATTTCACTATATTTTCACAAATACATAATACTTATTTACTTTCGCGGCAATATATCGTCAACTGTCCGTGAAAGAATTAATTAAGAGGGGTCTCTCCGTCACTCGCTTCATACAAACGTAGTTCCAATTTCATTTGAATATTAAGCAACCAAAGTCCATGAAAGCAGACATATTCTGAAAACTAATATCTGTGGTTTTCCAGATTTCTGTTAAAATATTCGGTTTCAAAGTTACGTGGTCTTAAAAATTCACATACAAATCTTTGAGCCCCTGTAATTTTAAAACTACATATTTTTAGAAAAATCTAAAACACCACAGACACGGATATTAGTTTCTAGAATATGTCTGCACATGGTCTTTGGTTGCTTAATATTCAAATGAAATTGGAACTACGATTGTATGAAGCGAGTGACGGAGAGAGCCCTGTTAAATGAATATTTCGTTAACCTACATAGATTGTGTAACTTTGGTTATGAGCAGGAACTATTTTTGCTTCTATTAATATTGGATAGACGAGAATGCAATATCAACTTCTCGTAACACGTGTTTTACACGGTGTCCCTTATGGATTTACATCGATGATTGGAATACTCGGTATGACTGTTATATTGGTTTCTAAAATGAATATTCTAAATTTTTATCTTCAGCTATCTCTATTTTCTGATATATGTAATAAGTTAAGATTCAACAACAATGACAGTGCTAAGTCGGTTGGTAGCTCCAATCTTGATAAAATTTTGGTTTATTGAACTTGCGTTTAGTAGTATAATAATAGTTATAATAAAAGAATAGTTTTTCAAAACATTAGCCCTACACAATTTTCATATTTTATGTAAACCAATACGCAACGACAATCAATTTCAATCATTAGCAGAAGCTAGTACTTAGATATGTGTCATAATCATATCAAGTCAATGGTCATAACTCATAATAGTTCCTAAGTAATTGTTTATTGTGTTAATTAACTGTCAATTATTATTATCAATGTTGATTATGCACCACAATCCAAGCTGATTTCTAGTTCCATGTTATGCACAGTTAATGGGCAACAATGCCGGCTTTCTGTTAATAAGTAAACCTTCTCTTAGGTATTAGGTTCATATCAGAGCTTTCACGACCGAACCAAACTTGAACCAAAAAGGTATCATAAGAAACAATTTCGAAGAACTATTGTGCGCGGGAGACAAAAATTCATCGACTTTAGACCATAAAATACATAGTACCTTACAGATGCGACGAACTGAGAACGTCCCCCTTTTTTGAAGTCGGTTACAAATTGACGCAACCACTGTCCCGGCTGAGTGAACTAGTCCCGGTTTCAAAAAGCTTTTACTAAAAGCTAGTTATGCACTGTAGTAATTAACTCTACCAGTGCAAGCTCGTCACGTCACATTTCCTTTGGCAAGTCAATTTCACGCTATCGACGGACGTAGCGGGTATTTGCCAACCACTGTCAACGGAACAGTAAGCGAACGGTCATGTCGCCCGAGCGTGCCAGTGTGACACTTCATTTCCTTGCCGTAGATAGGATTAGCAAAACATCAGCATATTTTTATAATCAATACCTAACAACACATAGTGACCATTATCACGATCAACCCATGCCGGCCAACTACTGAGCACTGGTCTCTTCTCAGATTGAGAAAAGCTTAGGCCATATTCCGCCACTTTGGCACAGTGCGGAGTCGCAGACTTCACACACATTTGAAAACATTATAGAGAACTCTAGGCATGCAGGTTCCTTCACGATGTATTCTTTCATTGTTAAAGCAATAACTTCGAAATATAACTTCGAAATATAACTTCGAAATATAACTTCGAAAGTTAGAGGTGCGTGTCCGGGATCAAAAAACCCGCCTTCCAGGTTAGCCCGCTTCCATCTTAGACTGCATCGTCACTTGCCACCAGGTGAAATTGAAATTGAACAAGGGCTAACTTGTACTTGAATAAAATAAAAAGTAAAACAAATATTTTTTTAAATGGGAAAATCCTGGTTTTGTGTGAGTAGCTACTGGCAACCCTGTCTTCTGTACGTGTCGTGATTGTACACGCATATTGGATGTACATTGTACAGGCAATGTATGCATAAGCGACAAGCCTACCTGATCCTATTACGGTATTTTTTTGTTGCGAAAAATGTAGAGCTATCGAAAAAACTTTTTCGCAACAATATAATATGAACTTCTATTGAGGTATATAATACGTATACATAGTTAAATACCTAATATTATTTAAAAAGATAATTTATTATTGTACCAAACTAAGATGTAGGTTCTATGTAAACTAGTATTATCATTTGTCAATTTAGGATAAGCGCGTTGAAAGTATTTTACTTCAGGTTTTAACATTTAAAGCTCTTTTTTTATTTCTATACAAGTTGGTAAGTGATGATCTCACCAGATGGTACGCGATGGTGCAGCATATATGGAAGCGAGCTAACTTAGAAGGACAGTTTTATTAAACCCATATTACTTATCAGTTTCTACGCGGCATCGTACCGGAATCAGTCGTAACTATAGCTACAACTGAAGCCTCCGACAAGATCAAGTAAGAGGCAATCTAGAAATTGTAAATCGCCAAATTACCCCTACCAGGAATCGAACCCTGGACCTCCCGTTTATAATATCACAGCGCTCACCACTGTACTATAGAGATTTTCACTGCGCCAGGAAGTAACTTTATCTTGTCATGACCTGGTACATAGTAATAACACGGAAAGTTGTGTTAAAACATTTTATGGGACATATAATCCCTGAGAGAATTTGTAAAATAAGGGATTTGTCCTCTAATGCTACGGCTACACTTTCCGTCTTGCCTGAGCAGTTAAAATTGCACAGGTAAGACAGAGTAAAAACGAAACAGTGAACAGTGGTACAAGCAAGCTCACGCAAACTCAAACTGTGCAAAGCTCATTGTGTTTGGTGAGCTGTGGTGAAAAGTAGTTTGGCCAACAGCAGAGTAATTTTTATTAAATTCTTTTATTTTATTGTTAAAAACACTTTTACACAGTTAAAAAATTGGTTGTCTGTAAAGTCGGTTTACTGACGATAGTTGAACGTGACAACAAAGGCCGATCGCGGCGTTACCTCGCGTTACTTACCTGCGGCGAGGTAACGCCGCATGAGTCATGTTTTTTCGTGCGTGCAGCCGGCAGTATCGAATTATAAGACGTTGTCACGTCAAAAATAATGTCAGATTTTATTGTTATGTAATAACAGAACTCGGAAGTCAGTTTAAAAGAGAAGGTAGCTATGCAAACACTACGATACAATGTCTCCTGTAGAAATTTTATTGAACTGAGGCAATGGCGTCCACACGCTTAAGTAAAACCGTGCAAGCGTAAAATAGTGCAGTCCATTCTTCAGGAGGTCAACGATTGCTCAAGCTGCGCTTATGGAACCGCGTGGGATAAACCGTCTCCCATCTTGCCATCTGGCTTGTGCAGGTAAACGCGCATGTAAAACGGAGCGTGTAGCCGGAGCTTAATAAATTACGAGACATAGGTCACAGGTGTACCAGTACTGCGGGCGTCAGAGCTACACTTTACCCTTGCAATCTATTAAGGGAGACAGATTTCCCTCATTTATCCGTGCAGTGGCATATTTATGTTATTCTGTAACAAGTGTAAATTAAAAATTTATAACGCCCCCGACAAGTAAAGGTTACAGTAACTAGAATAGAGCTGATAACTTTCAAACTGCACCGATTTTCTTGGATTATAGCTAAGAACACTCTCGATCAAGCCACCTTTCAAACAAAAAAAAAACAAAATTAAAATTGGTTCATTAGTTTAGGAGCTACGATGCCACAGACAGATACACAAATACACAGATCGACACCTCCCACGTAAGTTGTTGTAACCCCAAAACTACAACTTTTCAGTAGAGCGTTTTAAAGATATAAATTAAAATTAAAGCTCCATTTTTCAATATATTTTTGTGAAATTCGGTATTTAGTTATAGTTTACAGTACTTTAACATATTCTGAAAGATAATTTATAGAAATACTTCACATTTCTGAGATTTTGTTCATACAACATTTTACGGCGTGTATCATCTTTGTAAAATGTTGTATAAGATACTTACAACAAATTACGCTGGAAAAAACGGGTTGAGTGCCATCGTATGTGTTAAATACAACAGTGTACGTCGTTTAAAATTTTAAAAAAAAAATGTAGTATGTGTAGTCCGATTCATCATTTCCAACCAATGGATGTCCACTACTGGACATAGGTCTCTTGTAGGGACTTCTATATGCCACGGTCTTGCACAACCTAAATCCAGTGGCTCCTTGTGACTCGTTTGATGTCGTCTGTGCACCTAGTGGGAGTCTGTCAACGCTGCGCCTTACAGTTCGAGGTTCCAGCACCTTGGGACCTCAACGTCTATGGGTCCTTCGAATTATGTGCCCCGGCCATTTAAACTTCAGCTTCGCAACCCATTTATGCCGGTTACTCTGATTTTCCTACCGATATCCACATTCCAGATTCGATCACGTAGAGAAACTTCAAATATAACTCTCTAATTGCCCGCTTAGTGACTCTGAACTTTCTTATGAATCCCATTATAATATGTGACCATATTATCTCGGATCCATAATATGTCATCACTGGTAACACGCACTGTTCGAAGACTAATTTAGTTTCCGTACGCTGCCGCCGAGTCGGATTCGTTGGCTGACCTGTTTCTTGAAATTGCACTTACCTACCTGGTCCAGGCTCACACTTTTCTATAATTTCGAGTGCAGAGCCCTCAACGATTACTGGGTGGGCCGAGACATAAGAATTAGACATAATTTTCGTCTTACTCATGTTCATTTTCAGGCCCATCTGTTGTGAAACTTTGCAAAGGTCATTGAGCTGTAAATGTAGAAACTCTGGGAAACCTAATGAGGTTTCCCAGAGTTTCTGCGATAGTGACTATGTCAACGACAAATCAAAGGTAAATTTCTTTTGATGTTAATGTCAAGTTCATTCCAATCCAAGCTTAAAGATAAGGACTTCTTCCAAAGCAGCGGTAAAGAGTTTCAGAGAATTACGTCTCAATGTGCACTCTGTCACTGCAATTGGACTGGCCTAGTCTGGTCCTATATGTCGACTGACATGGCGTTTTCGTACAGGATTCTATTTCAGCATTTGCATGAACAGGCAGTTGTTTCAGCATCTCAATAGCGACCTTAATACAGCCCCAGTTTCCACCAAATCAAAAACTTTCTCATAATTTGCAAACGCTTAGCAAAGAGGCAGATTATTATAATAGCCTTCAGTTATATTATGCATAACATGTCGCAGCTTATGAATGTGACCTATAGTGCTTAAGCTTTTTCAGAATCAAGCTTGTTAGGGATGCTGAAAGTCATCGAACTTATTATTGTGATGATTCATAATGACTTACGATAACAACAGCTTATAGACATGGCTTAGCAGCGAGATGAGTCTATGACTCTTCTTGAGTAATGTTTGTAACTTTGTAATTTCGTTATGCAATGAACTAGATTAATTTGAATATAAGATTCACTAACCTTTTGTGCCCACATTGCAACAAATAAACCATTACTTATTATTTATTACGGCATTATCGCCATGACGGGTTTGAAAATCCCATCATGGCGATTGGAAAATCGCTGAAAGACCTTAAGTACTGGTTTGCCACCCGCTTTCAGGAATTCTACCGTGATTCTGATATCACCGAGCGAATTTTTATCCTTGAGTTGTTTGAGAGCCATACTTATCTCGTATAAACTGGCATCTGGGATATCTTGGGTATAGTGTCCCGTCAATTTAGCTCTGGGATCTTTAGCTAAATCTTCAACAAGTCTTTGTATTGTGGTGTATAACTTTCCATAGAACTAGTCCACTTATTTCAAGAGCTCAAGTTAGCTGAAATGAGGTGTTGTCAGTTTTTTGTCGTATCAGCAGGCCCTGTTTAGTAGACAGATCTTTCGTGAATACTTTTGAGTTCCTGTTCCGCTCTATGGTATCTTTAAAACGAAATTAAAGATCCATAAGTCACGTGTTTGTACAATAGAGATCTGCCAGTAGGTAGGTGCATCTGCTGAAGACTACAGTATCATTTCTGGCCTTTTTCTGGCCATGAGCTTTAAAATCATAAAAAATATTTGTTATTTTTGGACGATAGGCCGTAAAGAAATTGGACTCCACCACCTGGTAGGTTCTACCAACCTATTTCTTGGAAAAGTAGGCTCTGAAATAATATATTATAGTAGTGATTTTTTTGTTAATTATATGGCAACCTAGTGGTATGATGAGCCGAGTAGTTATTTCATTGACTAGCATAGGTTTACATCGCCATCAAACTAAATTTTAACATAGTTTTATTGTATACAATGTCGTATGTAAGAAAAACAACAATGTCATAGCAACGTAAAATATAGCATGTAATCATACAACAAAATTTTGAGAAATAAATGCCGAAGTAAAATGTTGTATGTATCACTTAACACAAAATTTATTATAATTCTGCAACGTAAACGGTTGTATGTCATCATACAACACTGTTTTTGGGTGTCCTCAACGACGTAAATTGTTGTATGTAATCTATACAATAGTTTAGCTTGGCATCACTATTAAATTACTAAAATACGATAATGAAATAAAAAAATGAAAACACAACCGTGACATATCAGTGTCTTGAGTGACAAACATTTCATTTGAAGTCCGGCGTGATCTGTTGTATCTGTTACATACGAGGTGCAAACGTGCGACTTCACCCCACATAAAACGTTGTAAAGGTCGATACGATATTTTACGTCGTCCTCGTTTGAAAAATACAACATTATACGTCTCATAAGTACTTTAAAAAACAACATTTTTAGGATTTTTTTTAATTGAACATATAAAATAGATAAAAATAGACATTGTTATGTAAAAAACGCAAAATTGCAATTTTGTGGCTTACAACAACTTACGTGGGAGGTGTCGAGATATACACGTCAAAGTTATAAAACCCCTCTTTTTGGGTCGGGGGTTAAAAACGGGTGTAGGTCAGATCTATTTTTTATTTAAAACTTTACATAGGAATAGTATAGGTATCTTGAAACGCGGCCAAGAGCATCGCAGAAACGTTTTTAAAGTTTGTTATTTTAACCATTCTATACGACTTTTTGTTCAGAGTAACAAGAATACACACACATACAAACTTACGCCTTTATAGTATTAGTGTGATATGTATCTACGTATAACGTAGACCAACTCCTTAGAGCCTACCTTATATTTGCGGTTCAACCAATAGGTATGTGCTGAGTCACCGATTTTTCCCTATTTGGGAATTTCATTTGTTTTTCCAACTCTACATGACGGCAAATTACATAATTTATAGCGTAGCATCCCACGGTGGAAGACTTATTAAAATTGCTTAATTTTTGCAAACAAACTGCTAAGCAGACGAGAAACTAATTAAAAGTAATCGTGAGACCTGCCTCTCTACCGATAATGTTAATACTTATCATACCTACCCAGCTATTATAATATTATTTAGATTAGTTTACAGTTTACAGTGTTGCTATTAATATTTATGTGGCTATCCGTGCAAACATGAAGCATAAATAAAACTGGATGAATGGAATACAAATAATATTCTCACGTTATTCTTGAATAGCAGAAATGTGTTACGTTTACAATGCTACACTCCTTTTAATTAAATGTGTGGAACTGGAGTGAAGACAATAAAATTGAAATAGTACGCTCGAATAATTTACTTTGACTCAGTCGGTTCCCGGAATTTAACCAAGTCATTATTATTTACTCTGACTCGTATTAGGTGGGTCCAGACAAGCGACAGTCTTATGAGGCTTTGCTTTGTCTGATCGTGCGGTCGAGGCATTCGCATTTGCCTCGAGCACCTCCGTAACAGCTGCACCGCCACCAAAATCTATGCTTCACATGGCTACATGTTAGTCTAGACTCTGCTGGACCCAGATTAACGACCCATTTCCTAGTTTTTACATGGATCTCATTCTTTCATATCAGTAAGGTTAGTATTAGCTTTTACGCCTCAATAGCGTTGGTAGAATTTTGAAGCCTCTTACCATAAGACTTACCAGATACCTACCACCAGATAAAATGTTAAATGCTCCTGAGTATTAATAAGTCTATGATCCTCCTGTAGTTTAAACTGAGTTTTTATACGAATGATGCATTGAGGCACTGTGCGATATAACTCGTTAACCTTTAAAACCCCGTGATGTTTGCACTATCCGCACATCAGTCGTTCACGTAATCCCAAAGTCTCAGCCGTCATTGACCCTTTTCCAAGCTGGGTAGGAAGGTACTTTTAGAAATCCAACACAAAAACCCCTTTAAACGGTGCGAACGCTTTGTCAAACCTTTCTAGACCATTCCCGATTAAAAGGTAAAAAAGTAAAACGAACTAAACACGGATTTAACTTAGATTAAAATATTTTTCTAAACATTGAGAAAAACGGTTTTTACTAAGTCTATATTTGAGTTACCGAAAAAAGGGAGCATTTATTAGCTAGGCACATAAAAATTGTTGTATTTCTAAAATCTCCTTAGTTCCGATTTTTTTCCTTTACAATTAGACGATTGTTGACATTATAATGTTTTATGGGTGGCGGACGGGAGCTTTTTACTGACATTTTATTTTATCTCCTGGGAAAAGAGCACATTTACAAACGCAAAAAATACGTAAAATATTCGCTTGAAACAATTTAAGGGCGGACATAAAATCCCGGCGTGATTATTCTGGTCGGTAAACATGTTAGCCGTTATTTTTCAGTGCTTTTATTTGGTTTTACTTTTAGGCTTTTTTTACTCATATCTTGCAATAGGTAGATAGATACTGTTAGTAACAATAGTTGAATAGGTGAAATCTGTAGCGTTAGTTTAAGAACAGATGCGAAATTACAGTTTAAGTACCTATTTACTAGCTGTTATCAATGGCGTCTGCCTGCTATTTCGTCCTGCGATAAAACGATGACATAATAGTCCTATCGTATCGTATCCGGATCGTATTCGGGATTTTTTATAGTAAGACTAGCTGATACCTGCGACTTCAAATACGTGTAATTAGGTTTTTAAAAATCACATGGAAACTTTGGTTTTTCGGGATAAAAAGTAGACTTTGTCTCTCACCAGGTCTATAACTATACCCATGCAAAAATCACGTTGATCCGTTGCTCCGTGGTAACCAGTTGGAAATCAAATCAATAAACCAACGAACAAACACAATTTGGTATAATTACAATATGGGTCGCAATTATGTGTTACATCACACTAATATTATAAAAGCGAAAGTTTGTATGTGTGTGTGTGTGTGTGTATGTTTGTTACTCCTTCACGCAAAAACCACTGCACGGATTTGGCTGAAATTCGGAATGGAGATAGATAGTATCCTGGATTAGCACATAGGCTACTTTTTATCCCGGAAAATCAAAGAGCTCCCACGGGATTTCGAAAACCTAAATCCACGCGGGCGAAGCCGCGGGCATCGGCTAGTTACACATAATTGTGACCCATATTGTAATTTTAGAATGTAGAATTTTAGAATTTTGTAGAAGCAATTTTAGAATACCGCCGAAAAGACCTCTGTAAGATTAATCTACTAAAGTCCCGGATCGCCCCAAACAAGTTCTTCCCCGGCTCGTGAATCACACTAATAAGGGAGAAAGTTTGTGTGTATGTGTTTATGTATGTGTGTGTTATGTATGTTTGTTACTCCTTCACGCAAAAACTACTGAATGTATTGGTCTGAAATTTTGAATGGAGATAGATTATACCCTGGATTAGCACATAAGCTACTTTTTATCCCGGAAAATTGAAGAGTTCCCACGGGATTTTTAAAAACCTACATCCACGTCAACGAAGTCGCGGGCATCTGCTAGTATTTGATATTAGGATTTCCTCCCATTACTATCTTTCTTTATAATTTAGTGTAGTAGCGGTTACTTACTGACTGTCCACGGTCAATGCACGACGAGGCGGGGGCACCAAAGCCACGGGCCAAGCAGCTTGCACCAATGACTCTCTCACAAACTGCTCCCAAGAGGGCGACGATCCTGAAACAATATCGTTGGTAAATACTGTGTGTGTGTAAAGCAGCTAGGAAGCGTCCAGTGGAGTGCACGGCATAGACGCACTGATGCACTGCTTACCCTAGTTGTAATAGCTCAATGCATATTTGCATGCATCCTTTCAGTAAACAGATTCCTACCTATCAAATGCCTACCCTGGCTTCAAGCACCGTGTAAGCCACTGGGTACGTCCTGTATTTTAGTTTATTTATGGTGTTGTGATGAGATTTTTCGTAGTTTTCCATCATGGTGCATTGATTATACAAGATTATAAATAGTCTGCGAAAATTATCTTATTAAAATTTTGTTTTAAAACTTGTATAAAAAAACGCTATTCAAAACAACTTTGTTGTTCTTAAAAAACCAATCACTAAAAAGAAAAAGTGTGGAAAGCTCTTGTACGAAGTAAACCGTTTTTCTAGTGATTGGATGTTTGTCGGTACATCTCTAAATCCGAATAAAATCCTTTCCTTCCTCTGATGTACTAAATCCCGATAAGATTCAACTGAGATTCAATAATGAAATATACGACAATAAAGTGGAGCTATTCGTCTAATAAGATCACATCACCACGGTTCCTCTGCCGACTCCTTAATCTAAGCTCTGCCGCAGTGCTTGCATTATTTAGTGGTGCCACAGTTTAGCAATTTTCTAAGTTATATGGAGCGATAAAAAGGATTGGTAGCATAGCAACGTAGAATAGCACATCTCTGGTGGAAAAGTAGCCTGAAGTTGCCTTTAAACTACGGATATAATATAATATATAAATATCGCTCACCCTACTTTTAAATGTCACTGTTCACACTTAGATGTAATATTATATTACATCTAAGTATTCATACTTAGATGTAATATAATATTACATCTAAGTATAAACAGTGTGACAGTAGGGTGAGCAATATTTACATATTACATTATATTTCCGTAGTTTGAAGGCAACTTTATGGCAGCGCCATAGATTGTATGTAATAGATAATAGGGCAGCGCTATAACGATGTCAAAGTGCGCGCTAGATCTCAACTTTATAGTACCTATATATTATATCCGCAATCTGTAATAGCTTGTGAGCAATGTAGTGAGTCAATACGCCTTGCTGCACCAGAGAGGTTGGCTAAAGGCTTTCAGGAGTATCAACTAGGAATAATCTACTTAACTCGTAGAACGGATGAGACAGCTAGAAGATTGATCGGCGAAATTTGTGTAGTAGAAAGTAGGTCACTTCTAAATTAGAAAATAGTTTAAAGCACTATCGAAAAGATCTGGGTAACTCCAATTTTCATTTGTTCATATTAATAAATAACATATTTTCAATTGAAAAATTTAAAAACCCCTGACACAAAACGTCTAATAATAATTTTAAAACGGCTGAACCGATTTTCTTGGATTATAGATAAGAACACTCTCGATCAAGCCACCTTTCAAATTAAAAAACTAAATTAAAATCGGTTAATTCGGTTAGGACCTACGATGCCACAGACAGATAGGTACATAAACACACAAACACACAGATACACACGTAAAACTTATAACACCCCTTTTTTGGGTCGGGGGATAAAAATAGAAAGTATTATTTTATCATTAGAAAGTATTATTTTGTCATTGTGCTATAATATGTCAAAATCGCGAGGGTGCGTTTCCATTGACGCGGAGCGTGGCGTGGTAGAGCTGAGCTGAACTGCATTAGGCCGTGTTCCGACACCTAAATTAATAGTAAACTATACAGCTTAAGGGAACCTATTTCTGCGTAGCTTGCAACGACCATCCAGTTTTCTTTATTGTCTACCATTTTCTGATCTAGGTTTTCTATTTTTATGTTCCAAATTTTAATCACAGTTTCTTCTCTCTCCTCTCAGTTCGCACGACGCGACAGACAAATATGGTGGGCACAGCATCGTCAACTTCTGAGCAATACATACATCCGGGTTGTTTATTTACAATACGTAGATACCTACGAGGAAGTCCATGAATCCCTGTTCCCTGTTAAAACTTGCATCAATCGGTAAGGCAGTGGTCTCTGTCCATTCTTCCAGACTCGGAATGATACAATGTGTCCATCTACTTTTGGTATAAGCTTTTACACATCTACACTTACTTAGTAGGTATATTCCCAAATTGTTATACGATTTGGTACCTAATAGGTTTAGTAACAACTCGTGAACACTTTAGTAATCCTGAATTCCTGACTAAATAGTTCACGCTGCACTTGATTTAGATTGATGGCAATTTGCAGATAGCCTCGACACGCTGTGAATTTTGTGCGACATAGTACTGCAAAGCCAATCTACCAGCTAATCGATTAATGCCTTTGTGCATAGTGCATACATAATGACAATCATTTTATATTAAAATTCATAATATAGATTAATAATAATAATTTATGCGAAAGTGCTTAGGTTGTGTGCGTGGTAATTACATAATATCTGGTATGTGTGTACCTAAATACAACTTCAAATATTCCGTGGAAACCCTTTGATTTCTAGATTAAAAAGTAGTTTATGTAGTCTTCGGGATATAAGGCTAATTTATAGGTTATTTTAATATCAAACTTTCCACCGGTTCTGATTAACTTAATGCTCCTGTCATTGAATAAATGTAAATATAAGAGTGACTGATCTATCAATGCACAGTTCAAACCAAAGACTTACAAGACCAACAGTGACAGATTAACGGTGTTACAAAAAATGAAACGTAAATGTGTGCGTGAAATAGAGTTGTCCTGACTTTAGCATTTGTATTATCGATAGTCTTACTGGCGAAATCATAGGACACTAATGAGTTAGTTTAACGAAGTGAAGTAAAAAGCATTTTATAATCTTAAAAAATCAAATACATTTCAAATACACAAATAGTAACAAAGCTAAAGCTAGGTAACAGGTTATTATTTATTAATGAAATGACTTTAATATTTTATATAAATAATTTATTAATGAATTCTGAGATACTTATAGTTATTTTAACCCCTTATAACATTTTTTATTGATATTTCGATAGAAAACTATTAAAAGACGTTATAAAAAAATCTTTTTTTGAGAAATAGAGCAATTTTTGGGATTTTCATATAAATTACCGGAATTTGTTGGTTTTCCACCTTTATTTTTTTAAAGGGTGCAAGTAAATTTAATTTGATTAATTACAATAACACTCTGATATAATGTCTAAGTGACAAGTTAATAAAAATAAATAGTATATATGGCGCTCAATTCATAGCTAATGACTTCCCCGATAAGCACTTAAATACAGTAATGTACGGGTTACCCTTAACCCTGTATATGAAATCTAAGTCACGCTAAATAAAATAAAAATTAGTGAAAATATTTATTTCGTTCTTTTCTTTTATTGGAAAGTACCTAGTGTTTTATATTGTATTTTACATACATCACATGAAACCTATCACATCAAACCTACCGGTAGACACGATTATCGACTATCGATACTTGTGACGTCATTACTTTGTCAATCCCTATCGTAAACAAACGTTTTTAAATTTTACACAAAATATCCAAAAATTCTTCATTTAGCAATGTAATTTGATGATAAGTCTTAAGGGAAACCTATCATCTAAGCTTCCAATAGCTATTTTGCCTAATTTTCAAACAACAAATGATGAAATAATGATTATAAACAATTAGTATAAATAATCAGTAATTACCTGTGAAACGTGTATTTACGCGGATTATAACGTCTTGTAACGTCACATTCGCTCACTGAACAAGACACCATGGTGGCAAGACATAGATTTTACGTTTTAATCGTAAAATTATTTAGTAAATGCAAAAAATCACCTCGACTCGGAACAGGCTGAACTCTTACGGCCCGTTTCTCACGTAAACAATGACTTATTGGCATCTTGTTTCGCTATCTCGCTTTCGCTCGCGGCAGTGGGTCTAATCTGACTACCTCTCGCTCCAACGCTTTGTCAGTCTTTGAGCGAAGCGAAAATTGTATGTCTATGGTTCAAACTACTGGATAGATCGGGCTGAAAGGCATGCAGATAGTTATTATGATGTAGACATACGCTAAGAAAGGGTTTTTGAAAATTCAACTCCTAAGGGGGTAAAATAGGGGTTTAAAATTTATGTAGTCCATGCGGATGACGTCGCGGGCATGAGCTAGTTTATAATAATATATTGGTATTGGGCATTTGACAAAGGAATTCAAAGGATATTTTGCCAACCAGTAAGAAGTTACTTTGATAGATAAATCTCAAAAAGTCTGATAACAACGCAGAAAGAAAGTTGGAAATGTTTGTACCTCGAATAGCTATCAATAACCCGAGTCCCGACCCTTACTTACTAGCCAAAAGTTCGTTTATTGGTTTGTTACGTCCCATGTCCATAAAACGGTACAAGTCCTTGTATTATTATCTTATTTTTCGTCCAAACAACAAAACGGAGCAAAATAGGTTCATCTAAGTACTTACTTATTAATTTTTCATATAAATTGGACTCAATATCACAAATGAAGAAAACAGTAGGTATGTAGGTATTCCGTTTTCAGCTTTGTATCAACTAGAGGTTAAGACTTGAGACATTTTCATCAACGGCAACAGACGCTGTATAAACCTGCCTCACCCTGAGGCACGCCGTACTATGTTTCTCGAACTACATTTTATCGCTTTTTTCGTACTCAACTCAGTAGTCAGTACGGACCAATAACGTTTAGTGGAGACAGACGAGCAATTGTATCCTCTCGAGTAGATGACTGCTGATTTGAGGCTGTTCAAATGTACCTCTCATTAAATAAACAAAGAGATAGACAAGGCAGTATCAGCCTGTGGTAATATGAAATGTTAAAATGGGACTACATTTTCCGTCAGTAACACATTTTCTAATATTCACAAACTCGTGGATGTTGCTAGTTCTACACTAAAAACATCCAGACTTCTACTTGAATATTTAAAGTAAAACGTGATACCGACGATGCCGCGTTGGAATATTTTGTCGTAGACCGATTGGAAGGATTGGATTCCAAAACCGTTTGAAGGTTTTCAAATTAGATAGACCTTTTTAAATACCGACATCCTACTCCCTTCCCAATGGATCATAGGCAAACCTGAAAAAAGAGAAAGGCCAAATCCGGACATTCGTTATCTCTTAGCGTCGGAAAACGCTAAGGGTGTTTTTGCACGAGCCACCGCACTGCACGATAAAATGCGGCGACGACTCCGGGCGCCGCGCATCTAGTACTATATATCATAACTAGCGACCCGCCCCGGCTTCGCACGGGTGGACACTATCTATTTTCCGGGATAAAATATAGCCTATACGGATTCGGAAGAATCCCTCTAAGTAATGGTAAAAGAAATTTTGAAATCGGTCCAGTAGTTTTTGAGCCTATTCAATACAAACATACAAAAATACAAAGGTTTCCTCTTTATAATATTAGTATAGTCGTAATAGAGCGTTTACTCATTCAACGACACTGCATAGCACGTTTTGCAGACAACTTTTTGACCATTTCGTCGGTTCCGCTATGTACCTTTATACCTATACGAGTTTTTTACGGTGATGATATAGCAGCTGTACAGTACGAAGTAAGTATGAACTTGAGCATGACAATTTACCACATTACTCACAACGCTACTTTCTATGTTTCTCTTAGAAGTGGATGAATCCAATATTTTTGCATTTTTTCTTCACGAGTAAAGCAGGATTACAAAAAGTTGGCAGAAATTATCACGTCGTATGCTGTGTGTCATGTGTCATCTTGATCATACAAGTATAAATTAAAAATTTATAACACCTCCGACAAGTGACGGTTACAGTAACTAGAAAACAGCTGATAACTTTCAAACGGCTGAACCGATTTTCTTGAAATATAGCTAAGAACACTCTCGATCAAGCCACCTTTCAAACAACAAAAAAACTAAATTAAAATCGGTTCATTAGTTTAGGTGCTACGACGCCACAGCCAGATACACAGATACACACGTCAAACTTATAACACCCCTCTTTTTGGGTCTGGGGTTAAAAACGTGCCAGCGGTGACTCGTGTAGAAATGTCCTTAAGCAACAAGGTCACACCACCCATTGAAAAGTAAGGCATGACTTTCACTGATGACAAAAGTTTGTTTGATAACAACACAGATACGTGAGGAATTTTGTAATATGAATTTTGGTAGCTAAATGGAATGTTCTTGCCGGAAGCTTGACCTCCGTCACTTTTCAACCCTTTTGTTACTCTCACTAATAATATATTAGTAACTAGCTGATGCCCGCAGCTTCGCCCGCGTGGATTGGTCAGATCCCCTGCAGCATCAGGATTGAGGAGTTGGACTCCAAATTTTTTAGGAAACAATGTCGCAAAGTTCCTCTATCGATTAAAAAAGAAATGACGCAAATTGGTTCAGAAATCTCGGAGATTTCGGTGTACATAGGTAGAAAAACATAAATCCCTTTTTGAAAGTCGGTTAAAAAAGTAGCCTATGTTACTCCCTGGTCAATTCTCTACTTGTCTCTGAAAATCCCGTCAAAATCGGTTCACCGGACAGACAGACAGACAGACAGACATACAGACAGACAGACAAAATTTTTAAAAACGTGTCATTCAGTTATATGTAGTATCGTTCAAATAACCGTATGACCTTAATATGCGGTAGTTATTTCGAAATAACAGACAGACACTCCAATTTTATTTATTAGTATAGATGTAGCACATTCACTAAATAGTATGAAAACCAACTATTTGTTTATATAAGCCCAAAAACCAATTGAATACTTATAAAAGCTGATTTTGTGAAAATGCATGGATACTTGATTTATTTTATGTTTTAATTAAAATAGAAACGACATTTACTTCTAAAACAAACCTACTTTAAAATGAAAGAGTTCTTGCAATAAGAGCATAACCAGCAGGTTGTTACTTAAATAGACATCCACTTACCCCACCCGGCACGTCGGTCGACAGAAAGGAAGGTGTTATTTCAAATTACGAAACCAGTTAAGAGGAAAACCTATGCGAATGACATTGACGATTTCCCCTTCAAACTAGCAATTTCGACATGTCATGACCCTCTATTGACAATTAATCAAGCAGACATTTCAATCTGCGAAATTTACGCGGACTTTTAGTATTTTGACGTAGGAGGGTAAAAGATCCAGTAAATGAATGACTACCCTGACTTTGACCTAAAATTAAGATATATGAGAATCGTTCTATATATAATTTTTATATTTTTTTTTATCTGTGTCTATACACAGTAGGTATACACTCTTAAATTATTTAAATATCAAAAACGCAAAAAAATGCGTGGTATTAATTATTATAAATTATTTTATTTAACAAAAGGATAAATTGCCAGTAAATGAACTGGGAATTTCAGTGAATGAACAAACTCTATCTAGTGCATAAACTCTCGATTCCTATTAATAAATTCTTAAGTATATTTTCGGCTTGGAATTTAAAAAAAATGTCAGATTTTCAGTTTTTGACTTATTGTATATTTTTTTCTACATTTTGCGCGATAAATCAAAAACTCTTTTACATAATAATAATAAATAAAACCTGTTTTAGAATGTATAATAGAGCCCTTTCATATGATATTATCCCCTTTGGTATAGTTATCTTAGTTTGAAAGTCACCTAAATTTTCTGGAAAACAGTCCAAGTGACTACAGAGAAAATGAAACTTAACGCTCTTGTTGCATCCAAGTTGCTGGAAGTGCAACATCAGCTACTGAATGTGTTAAGAGTAGTGAGAATAATATACCGTAACACAAGTGTCTGATGTTATCAGATTTGTTCCTTTGAGCCACATGTTCTGATGCTTTTTAGACAATCTAAGATCTCTCATTAAGTGATCCAAATAATTTTGATTGAATGGTCTAAGTTGAGATGTAAAAAAGTCACTACATCGTCACTACCTTCTGAAAGTTCTTGAAATGGTAGATTAGAGGTACTGGGTTGGGGCTGAGGTACAGATTTATCACCAGAAGTCAGAATCGTTCAAATTGCAGACTGCAAGTTACAATAGAGCCGCTTGGAACAATTTTTTTTGCTGTTTCTTCTGGTAATATTCACAACGCAGAAATAATAATCATCATGGTGTTTAGATGGTTCGCGCCAAATTATAAAATTTTTTTTTAGTAAAAGTAGTTAACTATTCTTATTTGCTCATAAACGCAACGAGGAAATACAGCTTCCACATATAAAAATTGGAGTCCAGGCCTTGCTGTTAGCTGCTAATGGGTTCTCAAAGTAGCCCGAGTATGCTTGTTTTACTGGGCACAAAAGGAAAGAATGAAAGGAGCTTACCCAGTACATCTTAAAAGATCCGTTATAGATACATGCATCCTGCCATGCCTTACCTATGCCAGCCAAACATGGGTCCAGACAAAGAATATAAAAAGAAATAGTGACTTGCTAAAGGGCGATGGCAAGGTGCATAAATTAAGCAAAAAATATTCAAAGTGAGAATTGAAGACATAAGAAAAAAGACAAAGCCTACAGACACCTTGAGACATGCCCTAAAACTGAAATGCAAATGGTCATATTGTATCGATTTTTACAGATGAAAGAAGAACACCTGTTCTACCTAGGTAGACCGAAGACGCGTTGGTCTAATGCTATTGTGCAAATCGCGAGAGAAAATTAGCTTGATAGTACCAAAGACAGAGAGAAATGGGGATACCCAAGAGGGATCCATATCCAAGAAAGAAGAATACCAGAATAAATATAAAAAAAATTCAAAAGAAAAATAAAACCGACTTCAAAATCACAAACACTAAAAAGTAAAAAATAATTTAAGTTATTGTGGTTTTTGAAGTCGGTTTTATTTTTCTTTTGAAAATTTTTTATTTCAAAATTTTTAGTGGCCCCACTGTACTATAATAATGTGCCATGCCCAGCTAAAACCCTACTGTTTACTAAGTGTCGCATATCTCTGTAGGGGGGAAGACTAACTACTGCGTCTTCAGATAGCGAAGCAAATCGCCCAGATTCTAGTTATTTATTATGAATCTATTATTGCAATCTGTTACTCTCACCTTCAATCCTGCCACTTGTAAGTGACCGATGTACCAGCCACTGGAAACCACTGTCCTTGACAGGCTATTGTACAACCGTGTCACCATCTGTAATATTTAATTTCAGCTATGATTCACACTGAATCCACTAAATGCCTTAAGCTTGTACAAGTAGAAAACACCAATGTTTTCTGTCTACTTTATTGTCATTGATATAAGTTAATCACAATGAGAACAGGGGAGCGATCGTTTACATTGTTTCCATGCCTGGTGGTCGAACGCACGACAGGACGTTCGACCCACCATCACGAATTTAAGGACTTAGCGTGTTACAATAGCTACGGCAGTCTACCCAACGGGATCATGCCGCTCTCGCCGTTCAGGGATTAACCTTCACAGCCTGAGATCGTCCTACATTACCGGTAATGTGTCCAACGTCTTTTCGACCACCCCTGCGCCTGTGCGGCCTGGGAATTGGACAAGCCCTGCATCTTTACGACCGGGAAACTCAAGCCCTGCGCCTGTGCGGCCGGGAAATTCATGATCAAGCTCGTATGGCACTGCAACAGAGCCGTGCTGTTCATCTGTCTCCTTATTACAACTAAGAGAAGCTCGCGGCATTAATAGGTAAACTTGAGGCACTTAGCTGATATGCATCTGCATGGATGACGTGGCGCTGCCGCCCGGTGACACAGCCCAGCACACATCATTCACATATATTCACACCAACGAATGTTACTAGCGTTGCAGCACGGTGACACAGTCCAACACGTATCATTCACACTAACAATTAACTAATATATGAAGTTAAGATATTTTGGCGCGTTCGGCGGCCATCATACTCAGACATGTCGAAACTTGCATTCTTTGTTATACTAAAGGAAACCAAAGACATACTCACCATAGAGTATCGGTGTTGCTATATACAATATTTACATTCGCGGTTTCCGCGACACTCCCGCCGAGAACGGTTGATTACAACAAGGTAAGCAAATTGCGCGTCCATTCCCTTATCTTTTCAAGGGCTCGGACCGCTGCAACTCGCTTGTGACCGATGTCTTCGGATCGTTCTTCCGTATCCTCATTCGTTGTCATCA
The DNA here is from genome assembly GCF_905333055.1 of Maniola jurtina. Taxonomy (NCBI): domain Eukaryota; kingdom Metazoa; phylum Arthropoda; class Insecta; order Lepidoptera; family Nymphalidae; genus Maniola; species Maniola jurtina. The sequence continues at coordinate 14,341,073 of NC_060032.1, forward strand.
AATATTTGTCCCTCACATCAGAATCATCTCTCAGATCATTTACAACTCTATCCTTTTCCATGCTCTCAGTCTCTATGTCTACTTCATTATTTGCAACATCTGCTGTATTTTCCGTCTCATCTATGTTTTCAATTTGTCTCATTTCAATGTCATTATCATTTAACGTTTCCTTTTGTGCGTTCACCGATTCTATTGTAACAGTATCTGGTGCAGTTACCAACTCTTTGGAAACTTCATTAGATAATTTTTGGACTTCAGAATATTGTTTTGCATCTTGAAGTATCGGTTCCCATTGGACACCGTCTTCTACTTCAAGCGGATATAAGTGAGCAATAGAACGGGTAAATATAGTGTCTCCTACTTTCACTTGAGCCACTCTCGTTAAACCATCAGAACTCTTAATTAAAGAAACTATTTTACCTACTTTCCAGCCTTCACGATTTTTATCTCCTTTCAACTGAACCAACTGGCCTTCTTTTGGGATAAGTTTTGAAGTCACACGTGGTTGTTTGAGCGAGTGACTGTATCTCTCACGTAAGCTCGGTAAGTAGCGATTACTAAACATTTCTTTAAATTCTTCTAACAGTATACGAGCTCTTCTCCAGCCCTGGACTAAGTTGGTCTTTGTCGATGTCCCTTGCAATGGAATGTTATCTGATGCTGTTTCTACACTGATACATCTATCCATTTGTAGAAAATCCGCAGGTGTCAGGACATGTTCTAGCTCTGAATCTACGGCTGTCAATGGTCTGGTGTTTATTATTGCTTCTATTTCCTTAACTATTGTTGCAAGTTGATTATCCTTTAAAAGATGCTTTTGAAGTGTTCTTCGCATACAATGTTTTACGAGTCCTACGAGCCGTTCGTAAAATCCTCCATACCAAGGTGCGAGTTCAGGTATGAATCGCCATTTTATTTTATTTTTAACACAGTATGCATTGGAAACTATATCAGCTATTAATTTGAAATGTAATGCGTTATCTGATGTAATTAGAGTTGGTACTCCTCTGGTCGCAATCATTCGCCTCAGAGCGAGTAAACCTTCTTCAGCTGACAAATCGTCTACCACTTCTAAGTGTACTGCTCTAACTGCCAAACATGTTAATAAGCATATCCATCTTTTGCTCGTTCCTCCTTCTGTTTTAACTAACACTGGTCCCAGATAGTCAATACCAGTAAATGTAAATGGTTTGCTATAATTTACCCTTTCATGTGGTAATGCAGGTATGGGTGGTGCTTTGAATGGTCCACCTCCATGTTTCACGCAACGTGGACATTTTTCCAACTTCTTTCGAACTTCACGTTTGCCTTGTGGTATCCAGTACTTCTGACGAATCAGGCTCAGAGTATGATTGACACCCACATGATAGTTCTTTTCATGTGTTTTTCTTATAATTTTATCAGTGAAATCACAACCTTTAGGTATAAGTATGGGGTACCGTTTGTCGAAAGACCATTCAGCATATTGAAGCCTACCCTTACATCGTAAAATTCCGTCAACGTCCTTGAACACTCCCAAATTACGACTGAGACTTGTTTCTTTACCATTTACTTCTTCTTTGAAGTATTCAGCTTGTATTTTCTTAATTTCATTTATGCTGTTATCCAGACATTCAGTCTCTACTTCTTGTTCTTTAGATGCGTTGTCTTGTCTGTTGTCATCTATAGAATCTTCCAATTCTATTACCTCTGGAACCTGTTCTTGAACCTCATTGGTGTTCATCTGACCTTCTACTTCCGTTTGTGAACAACTTTGCGTGTCACTAGTCTTCGTCAGACCCTCCCCAACTAAAAAAGTATCGATATTGAATTTCCCTGACCAACTGTCAGGTTTCTTAAGCAAAAAATTTGGTCCATTTAACCATTTCTCTTGATCCTCCTTTGCGCTTGTTGATCTGGTAGCAACATCAGCAGGATTCAGTTCTGACGGTACGTATTTGACGATTAAATTTTTATTTTGTTTGATCTCATTGATCCTTCTGGCAACAAATGGTGTTAGTAATTTAGTTGAGTTAATCCAATCAATAACAATTTGACTGTCTGTCCATAATATTTGTTTAGTTATATTAAAATCAATGAATTTAAGAACATATTGTATTAATCGGCTTCCAATTAATACGCCCAACAGCTCTAAACGAGGGATTTTTAGATTTTCTTGGTCTTTTATCGGTACTAATCTCGACTTTCCAATAACAAAACTTTTCTGATCATTTCCAACGATATAAACTACAGCTGCATAGGCTCTTGTTGAAGAGTCCGTGAAACAATGAATTTCAAAGTCGTTACATTGAGGATTCTTCATATAGCATCTAGCTAAACTTATTTCCTTGACTCCTTCCAAGTCTTCTTGAATATCCTTCCATTTTTCAACGATATCCTTGGGTAATGGTGAGTCCCATTTTATTTTCATCTTCCACAGGTCCTGCAGTAAGATTTTAGCAGCTAACAGAGTGGGAACTATAAATCCACATGGATCGAAATAAGATGCAACGCTTTTCAGAATACCTCTTTTGGTATTAGCATTGTTTATAATTTTGTTGGTCCTCAAGTGTAATGTATCATCCTTTATGTGCCAGTCTAGACCCAATACTTTTACTATCTCTTCTGGACAACAATCAGGTATTTGTTGCATGAAATCCGTTGAATTAGAACTCCATTGTCTCAAGTTCATTGAGATTTCTTGGAATGCCTCCTTTGAGTTTCTATATAACTCTTCGACTTCCTTTGCAGTGTTGGCTCCAGTCACAACGTTGTCTACATAAATGTCATTTGCTAATTTTCTAACACTTTTATTTTTGGCGTTCATCAGATGATGTTTGATTGTAGCATTTAAAATAAATGGGCTTGATATTATTCCAAATGGAACGCGAGTGAATCTAAGGTAAAGAAGATTATCTTTTGTTACTGGTTTTTTGGTATCTTTTAACCATAGAAATCTTGTGACATCTCTGTCCTGTTCTTTAAGTCCAATTTGTAGAAATGCCTTTTCAACATCAGCTGTTATTCCAACCTTATAACATCTAAATTTAATTAGTAATCCCGTTAAATCTTCTAATAATAGTGGTCCACAATAAAGATATTGATTTAAACTCTTGTTATCTTTGGTCTTTGCTGAAGCGTCGTATACGATTCTCAAAGGTTTTCCCGGTGTCAACACTCCATGAAATGGTATGTAATGTATTGGATGATCCTTTTCCTCTGTGTTTGGGACTTCTTCAATGATTTCATTTTCCAGTTGTTCTCTTAATGTTTCATCATATATTGTTAGAGTTTCAGAGTCTGATCTTTTAACTAAACTTACTAGACGTCCGAACGCTAATCCAAAGTTAGATGGTAAGTCTGTTGGATAGTCGTTCCATGGCCAACTAATATAATATCTGTTATCTCTGTACTCAGTTGTGTCATTGAAGTGTTTGATAGCTTCTTCATCGCGACTTAATTTTGGTGAATCGGTGATTCCAATCGACTCCAAATCCCACAAACGTTTTAAGTCTCCATTGTCTAATGGTGGATCTGGTTGATTCAGTCTGACTTCACATGAAGATTGACAATATGTCAATACTGACAGTTGTTCAACTGTGTTGTTATTCTCTGAAGTTTTGCCCGAAAGCATCCATCCGAATTCCGATTCAATGAGGTATAAGTCTTCTGCAATACGAACCTTCTTCGTTGACATAATCGTGTAATAATAATCATTTCCTAGTAAAATGTCTACTCTGTCTGACAATGTACCATTATCTGCTAAGATGTAATTTTCCTTGATCTTGCAGTCAAGTAAGTCCTTTTCTGGATGTGGAACTCCCTGAGATATTGAAGGTACCACGTTGGCACATACAGTCCTAATCGCTTTACTCTGTGTAACTAACCTTACTTTAACTAATGGACTTTCTATTTCCTTGGGCTTCTGTGCTCCAAACGTAAATATTGAAAGATTATTTTGCTCTTCAACTGGAAGATTCAAATCCTTGGCAATCCTTTCAGTGATATAGCTCCTTTGACTACCACAATCCATTAGAATTCGACATAGTTTTGTATTATTACCATATCCTCGAACTTCAACCACCGCAGTCTGCAATAAAGTAGTTCCCTTTCTACTGGCGTGCATTACACTAGTGCTGGTTGATCCTTTCTGTTCCGGTTTTTCTTGAAATTTACTAGGACATAACGATTGATGATGAGACCCTTGTTTCTCACAAAATTCACATTTCCTTTTTACTGTGCATTTACGCATTATGTGTCCTGGTTTAAAACAAATAAAACATCTACCTCTCAATCTAGCTTTCCTTTCTTCAATGGTTCTTGCTTTGGTACAATCTTTATTGTTATGGTGTTCCCCACAGAAAATACATGACCATCTTCTTTTCTTTTCTTTAGTAAATTTGCTATAACCACTTCTTTCTGTTTCAAATTTTCTTTTAGTTGGGAAGGTTTTCTCTCTCTGATACCTATTGTTCACTTTAGGTTTAAAATTGTTCCAACGGCCTTTATTATGTTTGAATTCATTAGTATTATTCATCTTAGAAGAATGTCCTTTGTTTTGAAGAACAGTTTCCTTTACATGTAAAGTTTCCACAGTGTATTGTGGCGCTCCTTCCATGGTACTTTCCTGAGTTATCATTCGTGCTTCCTCTTTAACTGAGATCACTCTTGAAAGTTGTGTCAATATGTCTTCGACTGACTCTGTCCGGTCAGAGTCCAATCTTATTTTCATTTCATAGATAATCTCAGTTGAAAACTTTTCCATAATAAGAAATCGCATTTGATTGGAATTGGTATTTTCTCCCATAGATTGAAGTACTCGGAGATGTCGTTCTATCTCATCCAAAGTTCCTTTACAATCCTCCATCTTTTCCGCTCGCTTGATTTTCTTTAGAGCGTTATGATGCGCATATACAATTTCATTTTCTTTCCCATATCGAGCCTTTAAAGTATTGACAGCAATCTGATAATTTCGATTTGTTGTTTCAAGTCCATCTATAAGTCTAGCAGCATCTCCTTTGAGAGAACTTTTGAGATACAGCAACTTGTCGACATCATTCAATTTTCTTCGATTCATGTTTGATGTGAACTGATCCCAAAATTGGTGCCATTCAAGCAAATTACCACTAAACTCTGGTAAATGCAAATCTGGTAGTTTGCTGTATGACGAATAATCACTTTGCTGAGGTAACATCACTGACTTCTCACTCTTCATGGCTAATCTTGCCTCTAGCTCTGCTAAATTTTCTTCACCTCGAAGTTGATCATTAGTCAAATCTGATATCTCGTCTGGATTAGGGTCGTTACAAATTTTGAAATAATTATATAATTCCGTGGTAAACCGAGATAAAATTGCTTTCAATTTAGACCTAACAATCCTTGCTGATTCTAAGTTTTCATCATTTTCATGAAGAGTTTGACATAAATTGAGAGCTTGATCCGAGAGAGATTTCACTTCTTTGACAAAAGTGGACAAACGATTTAAGAGTATTTCTTCCATTTTGCAGTCAATTATTCTGGAAATATGATTTAGGCTAGGTATAATAACCTACAATAAACATAGGTAAGTATATAATAACCTATCATCAGGTATACACACTTACTCACATTTTAAATAAGTCACACACACACAAGACATTCATCCTTAGGCCAACGGCACAAGTACTTTGAAAAGTAAAAATATTTCTCATACATGAGTTACCCAAAATTCTACTCTATGTCACTAGCACAGGTACTTAGTCAGATAAGAATGTTTAAGCCTTTAACTATAGTAGTTGTTACTATTAACTTAATTTATTAATATAGAATTAAGTTATTTCCATATTATTGAAAATTGAAACACCAAGTACATTATTTTAGTTATAACACTTAAGATATATAGGTACCGTCCATGTAGGTATGTATCACCATAAACTCATAATCAAGACAATGAAAAACAAATATAAAAATATTTTGAGAATTTGTTGTTATAGTTCATGCCAACTGTACACCCTATAACATTAACTATAATTTTAATTCCCTTTTAGAAAAATTACTTTGGAAATATTGATTTACTTATTGTATGGAATCTGAGAGCAATAATAATAAGCAATATCTGCCATTATTTAATATTTAAAATCATTCATGGACACTGTATCTCTAAACATAAAACTTCCACTAAATTCTACAAGTCAACTTGAAACTATTTTTTCAACTCAGGTAAATTGTTCTTGCAACCATATAAAGATAATAAAATTTTGTAATTATCTAACTTTGATAAATAAAGTATGTATATGCATACATACAAACAATTATTCATCCAGTACTGTGAGTCAATTTGTACTTCTGGATATTGTCTTACACATGGATAATTAGGTTTAATTTCAGTTTAGTTAGCTAGCATAAGGGTAATTAATTGTAACTTTCGTTTGAAAGTACTACTGTTCCTATAACTATAATATATCCAAAACTTACCTTTTACTAATTTCTGTAAGCACTTAGAAGTAAAATACTGATCGTGACCTCGTGTGGTTGCCTAAAACAAGTACATATTCACGTTTAATTACACTAATACTGTGACTTGAAAATTTGTGGCGAGTCTTACAACGAACTTCCGATATGTCTGAATTCAAATATCTAACCGACCATCTCGCTAACTTGTTCGAATCTAGTCACATTATTGAAGTGAGTTAAGATCTATTAACACTCAACAGCAGATTTCTTCATTAAGTAATTAAAATCTTTACTAAATATAAACACAACTCATATAATAATGTTCCTATATGAAAATTTTCATAAATAGTTTTGATCTTCGATTTGACCGTGCGAATAAACTTTTCATCACAAAACTCGACATGAATAGCGTGCTCAAATTATCAAACGATAGAAATATAATGGTCGTCTTATAAGGTACAAAACGAATGTGCTTACCCGTTTAATTATATTAACTTTACACTGATTCAGCGTTTTATGGTTTTTCAACCTCGCGTCTCTTTATAAGAAAAATAAAAATGGCCGATGTCTGATACAGGATCGAACTTGAATTTGTGTATTTACGCGGCAAATTTGAAATATGATACTCAACTCTTTTATCTTTACGTACGGGGTCCGAAATTTATCTCAAAATTAATCTTATAATTAATCCTCTTTATTAAACTAAATTACTTGTCTATTTATACGTTTACCACATTTAATAAATGTAATGACTAAAAAGCCTATCGTCCACAGACTCCACAGCTCACTATATATTGATATACTCTATGACCATAGATTAACTAGTAGTCTATGTTCCATGAATAAAGCTTAGCGTACATCACGCATTCATAACCATAATATCATAGACAAAGAGTATAATATACCCATCACCTATGTTTTAACTTTTAATCCTAGACGCCATTTTCTAATTACCACGTCCGGTTCAACCAATCAATCGTTCAATCAATCAACTTTCATTTATCTAAAAAATCACACTAAAATGATTCTGCATTCATACTATCTGCATAAAATATTCCTTCATAATATTATTACGCAACCAATCTCAGTTTTATAAGCAAATAGCTCATTTTACTATGAGACAGACTCGACGATCTTAGTTTCGTTAGCGAATGATAGGTGGCGTTGAGAGTAACAAATTGCAATTTTTCAATAAACACGAATTAAGAATATTTTGAATTCTTAAAATTGGCAAATATTTGATTTGCAACAAATCCCAGATTATCTCCACCATGTCGCATATCTCTGTAGGGGGGAAGACTAACTACTGCGTCTTCAGATAGCGAAGCAAATCGCCCAGATTCTAGTTATTTATTATGAATCTATTATTGCAATCTGTTACTCTCACCTTCAATCCTGCCACTTGTAAGTGACCGATGTACCAGCCACTGGAAACCACTGTCCTTGACAGGCTATTGTACAACCGTGTCACCATCTGTAATATTTAATTTCAGCTATGATTCACACTGAATCCACTAAATGCCTTAAGCTTGTACAAGTAGAAAACACCAATGTTTTCTGTCTACTTTATTGTCATTGATATAAGTTAATCACAATGAGAACAGGGGAGCGATCGTTTACATTGTTTCCATGCCTGGTGGTCGAACGCACGACAGGACGTTCGACCCACCATCACGAATTTAAGGACTTAGCGTGTTACAATAGCTACGGCAGTCTACCCAACGGGATCATGCCGCTCTCGCCGTTCAGGGATTAACCTTCACAGCCTGAGATCGTCCTACATTACCGGTAATGTGTCCAACGTCTTTTCGACCACCCCTGCGCCTGTGCGGCCTGGGAATTGGACAAGCCCTGCATCTTTACGACCGGGAAACTCAAGCCCTGCGCCTGTGCGGCCGGGAAATTCATGATCAAGCTCGTATGGCACTGCAACAGAGCCGTGCTGTTCATCTGTCTCCTTATTACAACTAAGAGAAGCTCGCGGCATTAATAGGTAAACTTGAGGCACTTAGCTGATATGCATCTGCATGGATGACGTGGCGCTGCCGCCCGGTGACACAGCCCAGCACACATCATTCACATATATTCACACCAACGAATGTTACTAGCGTTGCAGCACGGTGACACAGTCCAACACGTATCATTCACACTAACAATTAACTAATATATGAAGTTAAGATATTTTGGCGCGTTCGGCGGCCATCATACTCAGACATGTCGAAACTTGCATTCTTTGTTATACTAAAGGAAACCAAAGACATACTCACCATAGAGTATCGGTGTTGCTATATACAATATTTACATTCGCGGTTTCCGCGACACTAAGCAATTACACTGATCGCGAGCAATTTGCTCTTATCCATTGAGGAGTTCTGTTCTCCATGTCAGAAGATATTCATCAGAACTTCATCAAATTTATATGGGACCACCTGCAAAGTATACCTAGCTTTTCAAAAAAAAAAAAATCCAAATCGGTCCAGGCGTCTTTGAGCAATCGGTGAACATACATTAAAAAAAAAATTGAATTTGCTCTTATCCATTGAGGAGTTCTGTTCTCCATCTTCAAAGATATTCATCAGATCTTTACCTTTATATGGGACCACTTGCAAAGTATACCCTATCAAACAAAAAAAAAATCCAAATCGGTCCAGGCGTCTTTGAGTAATCGGGGAACATACATAAAAAAAAAGATACCGACGAATTCAGAACCTCTTCCTTTTTTTAAAGTCGGTTAAAAATATACTAAGATTTACTAACATGGTGTTATACCACAGAGTAGCAAACAGAGGCAAAATTTATAACTATTTTGGTAGGGTTGGCACTGGAGGATACAATTTAATTAACAATAGTTATTTGTTCAACAAGATGGTAAAGTTTGTTTTTGTTGTGATTGCCTAGTTTAAATATCGATCTTTAAATATCGATCGATAGATCTAAATATCGATTTTGAACGAAATCAGTCAATTTAGAAAGAATTATAAATGGTGCCAACTTTTTTAAATTTTGGTTACAGTTTCCTATTTTGTGATCCCAGGGAGCTCTAAATATCGATTTTGAACGAAATCGGTCAATTAACAAAGAATTTCAAAATGGCGTCGACTTTTTTAAATTTTGGTAACAGTTTCTTATTTCGTGATCCCAGGGAGCTCTAAATATCGATTTTGAACGAAATCGGTCAATTAACAAAGAATTTCAAAATGGCGTCGACTTTTTTAAATTTTGGTAACAGTTTCTTATTTCGTGATCCCAGGGAGCTCTAAATATCGATTTTGAACGAAATCGGTCAATTAACAAAGAATTTCAAAATGGCGTCGACTTTTTTAAATTTTGGTAACAGTTTCTTATTTCGTGATCCCAGGGAGCTCTAAATATCGATTTTGAACGAAATCGGTCAATTTACAAGGAATTTCAAAATGGCGTCGACTTTTTTAAATTTTGGTAACAGTTTCTTATTTTGTGATCCCAGGGAGCTCTAAATATCGATTTTGAACGAAATCGGTCAATTAACAAAGAATTTCAAAATGGCGTCGATTTTTTTAAATTTGGTAACAATATCCTGTTTTGTGATCCTAGGGATCCTCAGATATTGATTTTGAACAAAATCTATGACAGTTCAAGAAAATAGATTTTAAACACTATTTAAATTATTATCATTAACATTAAATTAAATGAAAACACGACGCGCGACGTGTACTGCAGCCCCTGAGCTTGAGCACAGGCCGAGCCGGTATAAACCGATTTCTCTCCGTACGCGACGTAGCGCCTGTGCTCACGCACACACGCGCCTCAAGCTTGTAGTAGTGTACCTATCGTAGCGCGCTTGTATGAAGCTTTGACTCTGTTCGCTACTCATGTGGTTATACAACGCAATACCACACTAACAAACACTCGTACAAACATACAGACAAGTATATACTCACACACACTCACACACACACATGGACGCACGCACACGCACTTTTGAACGGTTTGAACGGAACACGGTTTTGAAATTGAAATTGAAAAAAGTGTAAGAATTTGTAAGAAAATATTTAAAAAAGGTATATCAGCCGGTTTTTTATTCCAGCTCTTAATACATGTAATAACGTCCAATCTGTTCATTTACTTGAGCCTTTACCCTAGTACCTAATTATATCGACCGCCCCATATCAAAACAAAGTAAAAGTCATTTTTCCGAAAATCGTTTTATGTCATAAGCCTAACTTTCATAGTATGTCCCGTTGTATTGTAAGGACACCCACATTAAAGTAAAATTAAAAGCTAGTAAGTCGCTTTGACCATTTTAAAACATAGTAAGTCTATGAACTGGCTAGGTTTTTTATAGATTAATGCGCCTTACTAAGTTTTTCAAAGGAATTAGATTAAATAAAATAAATATCACCCATTATCTAAATACCATGTCAAAACAGTAATACTTAATGATGCATTAAAACTTAAAAGTAAGATAGGAAAAGTCAATGACCTCTACATGTCAACTGTTAAATATGGTTTGCAAGGGAAATACTTTGCATACTTACATAATGTTTTTAGGGTTGCATATCTCAAAAGGAAACACGGGACCCTTATAGGATCACTTTGTTGTCTGTCTTTCTGTCCGTCTGTCCGTCTGTCGTGTCTGTCAAGAAAACCGATAGGGTATTTCCCGTTAACCTAGAATTATGGGCAGGTAGATAGGTCTCAACTCTCATAGCCCAAGTAAAGGAATAAATCCGAGAACAAATTTCGTGATACTAGATCAACGGGAAGTACTGTATAGGTTTTCTTGACGGACGGACGGACAAATGGACAGACAACAAAGTGATCCTTTAAGAGCTCCGTTTTTCATTTTGAGGTACGGAACCCTAAAAAAGAAAGTGATGCACATCTAATGAATAAATGTGTAGGCCAGTCTTCACACTAAAATATTTAAACCCCTTTAATTTAAAAACTGTCATAGCCTAGTGGTTAGAACGTCCGCCTCCTAATCGAAGGTCGGGGGTTCGATCCCGGAATCACGCACTACTAACTTTTCAGTTATGTGCGTTTTAAGCAATTTAATATTGTATATCAAATCTTTGAAAAGAGCAACCGCCGAGTTTCTTGTTGAAGACTACGGCCTAAACTTCTCTTGAATTTAAACCACTTACTAGGTTTTGATCTGAGAAAGAAATTTGACATTAATTGACAAAATTGAGAGACCTAAGCTTGTATAAGAACACAGAAGTGTCATAATTCGTGTTCACTTTGCCTAACGTCTCTCGGAGAGCAGAGAGAGATTTAAACTGTTTCTTATAATCATTGGCCATATTTCAAATGCGAAAGTGTGTTTGTTGGTTTAATATTCAATCACGCTGCAACGGAGCAACCAGTCGACGTGGTTTTTTGCATGGATACATTTAAAGACCTTGAGAGTGACATCTCTCTCCGCATCGTATTCTTTATTGCTGAGGGTTGTGACCTCTTTCCATTATTCCTACATCTAATGGTAGGTTTTCTTGGGATGCGATGAGTTCAAAGAGCCTACGGAACTCGACTAGAAAAACGAGATTTTGACTCTTAGGTTTAACGGTTATGAATTAGTTATTATTATCAGTGATAAAATTGATTAGGGCTGCCAGGTAAAATGACATTTATCTCGGAAAATCAAAGAGTTTCCACGAGATTTTTTCCAAGTTTTCGCTACTAAGTACATATATTATGAAGAGGAAAGGTTTGTTTGTTTGTTATCGATAAACTCTGAAACTACTGAACTACTTGCACTAAAGACATAATCATCAACATCAACCGACAGACGTCCACAGTGAACATAGGTCTTTAATAGGGTCTTCCACATGCTACGGGTTTGCGCCGCCTGAATCTTTGCGCTTGCGCTTGACGACAATCATGCTTTAAAGAAAGCAATGATGAGGTCCAAGTTGGAGCACGCTTACCTGGAAGATGCCTATTCACTCTTGGCTTGCAGGTATCTATGGTATATATGGCAGGAAACACGGCCGCAGAAATGGCGTTCCAACCTTTAGGCTCTCCCCATTGCCCGCAGCATGAATCTGAGCTTCCTTATGATGGTTATATTATGTACATATAATATCTCATAAGAAATCTCTAACACACAATCCAGCTAAGTAGGTCCAATTTCAAAAAAAGCTAGCTAGCCGACAAATCTAACTCAGTTAGGCAGCCTTCGGGAACCTTCGAGATGTCTCTCGTCCAAAATTCCTCAATGCTTGAAGACCAGTCTTTGAATAGTGCATGATGTCAGTGATGAAAAATGGATCCGAAATATAGGTCTTTTTTTGTACACAGGAAATGCCTGACGCATACCCCTCCGTCATGTGGGACTTACACCAAACTTGCACTACTACGAAATCCATTTCGGAACACGGCGCCCGAAACGAGGCGCGCTATCTCCTAAAAAACATAGGTATAATACCTATTTAGAACACTTACTATCTGTCATCATAATCTATGACAACCTCCGAGTATTTACCTGGTAAAACCGTAACTTTAGAATAAATTTTAGTATATAAGCAGGCTTCATTTAGAAATGAAAAAATCCCTATTTTATTTTTCAACGATTATAAACACAACTTTCATTCAAAAATAATAAGCTTAAATTCATTTTAAATAATATTTTGCGACGAAATGACGCGCACAGTCCTTCCGCCATGACAGTCCAGTGGACACTGAATTCCATAGAGCGCCTGCAAGAAAATAAATAGCACAGGAAGTTTTTTGGTTAGTTTTAGATTATTTAAGAAACGAAAAACATTTAGTATAAAACTAACAGTTAAAATTGATTGCTAAACCTAAACATATCATTTTCTGGAGGTTGGCTTCAAAGTATCAAGATGTTAAAGAAAACTTTTACAGAACAAGTTGCGAACAGCAATGTTTTCAACTTGGTTTTTTTTTTTATTGGGATAATGTATACTAAATAAAAAGAGGCCCTTATAATCTTCACAAACTGAAGTTTTTAATTGCATGTATTTAATAGCTGTTAATGCTTTAGAAAAATAAACAATTTACTTCAAAGTACAGCATTTTTGCGATTTGTCAAATAGCAATTACCTTAATTGGTGAACTCAATGTTTTATTGGCGAAGTAATAGCCCTCAAAGCAATTCTCCAACGTCTAAGCGAATATAAATTACAGACAGAAAGATTCCGTTCTTGTAATTTGATTGTATTATTATATTTTCATCTCTGTGATAATATTTTCACCATACTCATTTTTTCAGCACAGAAAATAATCACAGTATTTATGTGCTTCTTGTTTCTTTAATATTGTACTGTCAATTTTATTTCATAACAAGTGTAAATTAAAAACTTATAACACCCCCGACAAGTGAAGGTTACAGTAACTAGAAAAGAGCTGAAAGGCTAAACCGATTTTCTTGGATTATAGCTAAGAACACTCTCGATCAAGCCACCTTTCAAACAAAAAAAAATTAAATTAAAATCGGTTCATTAGTTTAGGAGCTACGATGCCACAGACAGAAACACAGATACACACGTCAAACTTATAACACCCCTCTTTTTGGGTAGGGGGTTAAAAAGCAGAATATATTTTGTTGCTCTGAATGGCAAGTAAAATTGGAAGTTCTTGCAAAATATTAATGATAAAAAATTATTATTATTTAAAATAATGCAATATATACGTCAACCAAACCAAACGTTTTTTTCATATAATCTATTGAAGTCCAAGAAAATGTGTTCATACTTAGATGTTTATTTCTGCAGCTGAAGTGAAACTTCTTGCATTTTTTATTTCGTTTGCGATTGCGATTGTTGTTCTTTTTTATTATACTTACTGCAGATTTATGCCGTACATTCATATACTCGTCTTAGATAGTAATAACAGTAGTTGATTTTACGAGCGTGGCTTTTCAGTAAATAACGTTTCCGACGTTGAGTAACTAAGACAAAGGGTTAATCGAAGACAGGGAAGACAGAATGTGTAACAATAAAGTAATATTTATTATTAAGGCCTCCTTGTTGTATAGCTAGACGTATTTACTCTCTACTAATGAAAAGTTGGAGATATTTAAATTGAAATGTAAAATGTATTTTAGTAATAAAATAAACACATTTTCTCAGTAAAGTTTGCTCGACAGCCAACGTGGGAGAGACGAGTTGTCTACTATTTCAATTGTATAGAAAATATTATACAAAAGATGTGTTAGAGCAGTGAATAGGCATCTTCTAGGCAAGCACGCTCCATTTTAGGCTGCATCATCACTTAAGAGCAAATCCGGTTACGACCAAGCGCTAGTCTATAAATAAAAAAATTACCTATTTTACAGCTTTGAAGTAAACAACAATTACTGGTAACAAAGGCGTCGTCTCGCCGCTTCAGTGAGTTTTTCAATATTTTCATGAAAACCTCGAACTATCGAATGTTTCAAAAGTTTGAAACTCTGGAGCGCTTTGTTTTTGTTCCATCACGCCATATGTTGGAAGACTTGTTATAAAGTAATAAGAGCGTTCCGAACATGGTTTTTTATTGTTATTTCATAAACATTTCTTTGCCACAAAGCCAACAAAGGAATATTTAAAGGTTTGAAATCGAATAACAAAGAGAATTTCCTTTTTCGAAAACCTCATAAATGTTTACCTACCTAGTAGGTTGTCGTATGAAGGTTAGAGCAAAAGGAAGATAAGGTTTCGCATGGATTCCGTTGTTCTACGGTTTGGTTTAGGTACTTAGCTTAGTTTAGTTATTGCGTGAAAGACTAAGAAACACACACAACACACACGCACACACACATACAAACACACACACATACTTTCGCCTTAATAATAATTTTAGCCTGATAAACTCCAGTCATGAACTGTAACTTCAGTGTTGTACCTACAACTTTGATACTACATACTCGCAATTATTATCTTCACCCAAGGCTTCCAACCAAACTTCCAACATAAATTGATGTTTCAATTATATTCTAACTTCAGTTGCACAGTTACTGCTCATCATGATTTTAGATATATTGACATGCAATAAGTACAAGTACCAAGCATATATATATGTATGTACAATCTACATATACGAAGCTAGGCATGCATGTTGTAAAACGATACTCTATGTAGATTGAGTTGGTAAATAAGTTTATTTTCTCTATTTTTCACATGATCTTGTGCTGCTTGAATCCAATGGCGCCCCTGTGACTCATTTAATATCATCTGCCCACCTAGTGAAAGATTTGCCCATGCTGGCTGCGGTTTTCAGTGCGAGGTTGCCTTTCCAGCACCTTGTAATACCAATATCGTAAGGCTTTGAACTATGACCGATAGGGCAAGACCGTGGCGTATGAAAATCTATACAAGAGACCTATACCCAGCATTGGACGTTTCTCGGTTAACAACGACTATGATTCAATGTTGAACAAAAAGCTCTATTAAATTTTCTAGTACTAAGCTTTAAAACTTACTATTAATAAAAAAAATCTTATCTGTAGAATTTTTTTATTTAGTTCTATTTACATACATTTCAACAGTACCAAAAATTATCCTATTTATTAAACTCTTTTGTTTGGGAACCTATAGTTCGCGACAGGTCAAGATGGCTAACCCGGTGCATAGTATGACTTTCGCGTCCAATATTGAAATTCTGCTTCATACACATACCTAAACAAAAGAATTAATTAAGAAACAGTTCCTTGTTTTCTACGTAACATTAAAGGGATCGATCGGGCGGGCGGAACTGTAGCGATTTCATTGTTTGTTCTACTTAATTTTAACAAATCTTAACCACAAAGTCTCTTTGTGATCGTCCAAATTACGTAATTTTGACGCATTGCGACCATTGTAATAATTCCTGACTGTAATTAAAACTAATCTCGTTATAAATCATAAACAAGTTATTTAAAAAGTTTCCAAAAAACCCCGACTGTGGTTTGCATTGGATGTTTTTAGCCTGCACATAATAAAACGTATAAAATCCGTCATTTTGATTATTAACCCCCGACCCAAAAAGAGGGGTGTTATAAGTTTGACGTGTGTATCTGTGTATCTGTGTGTCTGTGTATCTGTGTATCTGTCTGTGGCATCGTAGCGCCTAAACGAATGAACCGATTTTAATTTAGTTTTTTTTGTTTGAAAGGTGGCTTGATCGAGAGTGTTCTTAGCTATAATCCAAAAAAATTGGCGCAGCCGTTTAAGAGTTATCAGCTCTTTTCTAGTTTTCTTGTAGAAAAGAAGGTTACATAACCGTTAGGTTCATAATATTATGTCAATTGACAAATGTCAAGCTGTCAAGATGGACGTTGCCTTGATACATAATTATTTATTTGAAAATGATGTTTTGGAAAACTTGGATCGTAGGCGCGGAATAGTCCAAGAAAATTGGTTCAGCCGTTTGAAAGTTATCAGGTCTTTTCGGTCTTTTCTAGTTACTGTAACTTCACTTGTCGGGGGTGTTATAAATTTTTAATTTACACTTGTTATAGGGCCGAAACACATAACGCAAACTGCTTATTTTTGCGGCGCCGCAACGCCAAAATCGGCAGTTGCGTTGCCGCGTTGCGGCGTCGCGAAACAGGGCATTATGGTAGGGCAACCATTTTCTCGTGATTTTTGAGTGTGGATAGACGTCTCTCTGCGATGGATCGTAATAAACTTATTGCTTATTTGTTATTAAGAAGACATTATTCTATCTTAAAAATACGGCAAAGAAGATACTGGATACATCCATTAAGTAAGGGTATGAATCCAAATGGCGAGTTCTTTTCTAAAAAATACGAAGCATTAAAGATAGACGAAAAAAAATTTGTTGCCTACTTTAGAATGAGTATATCATCATTTGAAGAGCTATTAAGCGAGTTATCAAAATATATACAGAAGAAAAAAAATAAAGGAAGAAAACCAGTTACTGCTTTGGAAATGCTGGGCTTAACTTTAAGGTAAAACAAATAGGTTTCTTATTTTTTTTTATTGATGTTTATGGCACTCGGAATCAAATGTTTAGTTTTATTTGTACCCCTGGCTTTATACACCTGTGGTACTAGCGGGGTGTCGATAAAAATTTTGCATCACTAGTGTTCATGGTTTGGGGGTACCTAGTGGTACAAAGCCAGGTTCAAATGAAACAAGACAGAATCAAATTAAGCTTTTTGCATTATACAATTTTCTTACTTTAAGAATACTTTAATAGGCCTTAAAAAATGTAATGATCAATTTAAGAAAAATCAAACTCCTCATCTTGTGAAACATAGGAAGTAGCTGACGTTTCGTCCAGTAAAAATGGTGAATTTATTGGACGTTGTTGGTTTGATGATGAGGTAGTCCTCTGTTCAGTAATCGAATTTCCAGGAGTAGAAGTGTGGTAGCCACTCTGAACCGTATTATCGTATCTCATAGTTGAATATCCTTGATTGTAACCCTGATGCTGATATTCTTGATTATAGCCGTGATGTGTATTTTGATGAATTGAAGGTTGAAGAATGTCGGTTAATATTTGAAGCACCCGACTTTGAAATATCAATGTTTGATTCTCATTTAACGATTGTAGAGATGGTAAAATCCCCTTGAAAAAATGCAAATGTCTATTCTCCGGTGTTTTTAATATTGCCAATAAATCTTCTTCAATATCATCCTTATCATCTGCCTTTCGTTTTCGTGGTTGACTTTTATAACGAGGCAATGCCGTTATTTCATTCTCAATATCTCCTTCCGCTACGCATAAACTGGAATCAGTTGCATTTTGTGAAACCTTTTTCAAAAACTGTAATTGTTTATTCAAGTGATATTCTTTAATTTTTGCAGCTCCAGCTCCTGATCGATTGGCATCTTTTAGTTTTTTTTGATATTTAGCAAAATTATCTTTTATGGCCTTCCACTTCTTGACTAAATCATTACCTGCAACAAAAAACTTCACAAGTGAAAAATAGTAATAAAGACTAAAATTCCCTAGATTCCATTTATACTACATATAAAATTTGATATAACTTTCATAAGTACTTTCGGTCCATCCAATTTCATATAAATGGCTGGCCGCCGAAAAAGAATAATTTTCTGCTTTTTCTTGACTTAGGCAAGTTAAAAACTGATTGACTTTGCCTAGAACAACCATAATGTAAAATATTTATTGAGTACTTCTTTGAAAAACTACCTGTCTATCTTTGAAAATCTATTCCTTTAGCAACACTATTACCTGCGCGGTTTGAGTTTGATTATACCTACATTTGTATTATTTTATTATTTGCCTACTAATTATTATTTCATTTTAGATTTCTAGCAACCGGCAGTGACTTTAAAACCATGCATACGAATTACTTCCGAGGAGCAAGTACAATAGCAAAAATTGTAAGGACAGTTTGTCGCGCCATATGGAAACATCTATCAAGTCAAAATATACCTCCTATAACAAAACAGGTTCTAGAAGATGTCGCTATTGAGTTTGACAAGAAAGCAAATTTTCCTAACTGCATAGGAGCTCTTGATGGTAAACATGTCCGTATTACATGTCCTGCGCACAGTGGATCACTGTTTTACAATTATAAGGGCTATAATTCAATAGTTTTATTAGCTCTTGTAGATTCTAGATATAGATTCATTTTTGTCGATATAGGAGCGTATGGCAAGGAAAGTGACTCCACCGTTTTCCAGAACTCTAAACTTTATGATTTGATTATGACACGCAAATTACCTATTCCTGTACCAAAGCCTTTACCAGGTTCTCAAAATGAAACTCCATTTGTTTTTGTAGGAGATGAAGCATTCTCAATTTCGAATAACGTCATGCGCCCTTACTCAGGAAAACATTTGTCGGTACAACAAAGAGTTTACAATTATCGACTGAGTCGTGCCCGAAGATATGTCGAGTGCGCTTTTGGCATCCTAGCCAATAAATGGCGCATATTTCATCGATCTATGAATGTGCAATACGAATTTGCGACAGACATTATCAAGGCATGTTGTGTAATGCACAACTTTGTTTTGAATCGAGATGGAGTACAAGCGACCGATGACATTATCTTTGATGATTCTGATCTGCAAATGTTGCATTTGCCCACAGCAAATGAAAATAATTTAAGCCCACATCTAATACGGAATGATTTTTGTAATTACTTTTCCAGTGATGTTGGCGCCCTAAGTTGGCAATTAAACAAAATATGAATGTTCGTATACCTACTCAGTTCAAAATACAAATAATACCTTAATACATTTGATTCAAACTATTTAACATGTTGTGAACAAACATAAAAAAAGCATATATACGGTCGAACTGAGTAACCTCTTCCTTTTTTGAAGTCGGTTAAAAATGTGTATTTTATTTCTTTTCTTTCATTATTAATTATTTCACTGTTAAAATTTTCAATAAATGTGATTTACTTTTGTAAGATGTTTTATTTCTTATCTATGTACTTTTGAATAGTTTTGAATCAAGTGTCCACTCTACGACTATAAATGTTACTCTATGCACAAGAAACGTTTGAAGTGCAACCATTAAAATTATAGCTATCTCTTTCAATTGCGTTTTATTTCATATCTTTTGGTTTGCTAATCAGTAAAACTTGCAAATGTGTGCAGTTTTGGATTGCTGGGAGGTAATGATTTAAACACAGGAACAGATTTAAAACGTAAATTACTATGAACGTAACTTATCTTTAGTTTAAAATATCATTGCCTAAGACTATATGTTACTACTTACCCAGTTTTGATTTTTCGGTTGAGTTTTTTTCCTTGTAATCAACATAAACGATCTCACAAATGCTTTTCCATGCTTCTTGTTTTATAAATTTGTCTTTATAGGTTTCGTCACTAGTATCCCACAAACAACGGTGTTCCTGAACCGAAGATATAAACAGATCGACGTCAACGTCAGACATTTTAATTTTAAAACTGCTTCTCGGTTGACACGTGTTGTTTGCAAGAGTGTTAGAAACAAACTGCATCCTTGTCAACAAGTATGACGTCATAACGCTGGAATTCACGTCGTGCGTTGCGGCGCCGCACCGCTATAGCGCACTGCCGATTTCAGCGGCGCGGCGCCGCAACGCGCTTATGTGTTTCGGCCCTTTAAGAATTTTATGTGCCCAAGACACTCGCATCCTCGAGACAAATCTGATGTCGTATCATTTATCAATTATTGTATCATTTATCAGGCTTGTGCTGACTCAATGATTTTATCAAACAATGGCAGTTTTATTCAGTTTGACTTTTTTTTTAAATATTGCGATGGCTTTTTCGATCATTATTACCTACTTGTATTGAACTGAATTTGGAGCGCGTCAATAAAAGACTGGCATTATTTGCTCTATCGACACTCAACTGTCATGTCAAAATATGGTAATTAAAAACGGTTTACCGTACTTTTAACGGCAAAAGAACGGTTCCTGACATTGGCTAATCTGTGTAAAGCCAGACGAGAGAAAAAAAGAACGGTTAATTCATACTCTTGACATGACAGTTGACACATAGAGCCAATATGGCGACTACTTTTTTTTTACAATCTTTTACACGTATACATAACATGTACACAACAGTGTCAAAATCGGTTCAATTCTCCAGTCGTGTTGATGAAGGTTTCCTGAAGATGTGCTCACCTAAATTGCGAGAAATAAGGTTTTATCAACCATAAATTGGCTTGACTTAAGGTTAATTTACTCACTTGTTTTTCATCTATAGATGAAAATAACAAAAGCTTTGAAAGCTGAACAAAGAAAAGCGTAATAATAGCAATTCTCATATTTACCCAAGGGTAACGATTTATCACCACGTAAATCAGGCGATACTAAATATCCCAGTTATGTATGGGTCTAGTATACTGTACCTTCTTATATTATGCTGACGGTCAGCACTTTCATTGTGATAAGGGTCCGCTTAATTAAACGAAACTAAGTAATACAGGTTTTTGTTTGTCTTGAACAAATAGTACGAATTATTATAAGTTCGTACCACAGCGTACCTCGAGATACACGCTTGCTTTTGTTGGGTTGTCACATAAAATATAATAAATATCTACCTATAACTTTTTTTTCTCTCTCTTCTCGCTTTACAAAGATTAGCCAATGTCATGTTTGTAGTTGTTTGTAACAAGTTAGTTAAAATATCCAAGTATGGACCCCGTCTGTGCCGGCACTCGCCGACATACGCACAGCACTCCTTTAGAGCGCTTTCCAGTCAGTTTTAACAAAAAAAACACTCCAAAAAGGCAGAGCACGCCCGCCAGCTAACACCAACACAGACGAAGTCACCTATAACTTATTTAATTAGAGTTCTGGATGTTCTATTCCACGATGAACGCTCAGCTTCGGTTGTCAGTGTACAGATAAGCGTTATCGCATTTGTGTGCGTAAAGTAAACCGCGTCACGGTCGAAACTGAGCGCCAAGCACACTATAACAATGTATGTGCACTTACACCAATATAATCAAACGGTCTTCATGAAATAGAACATCTGTATCAGTCTATTTTACAGAACCAACCAACCAAATCAACAAACCTAAATCACTTTATAATTATTATAGAACTCCTCAATTGAATAACTCATACTGTGTATATTGATCTCTACGCAATAAATGAAGCAAAGATTTTATAAGGCTCTAGATAAGCAAAGTTCATACAATGGTATTTTTAAAAGTGAAGACAAATTCGTACGCTTGTGTGTGTAACATATACACGTAGCTGACCCAGACAAATAGATATTGGCAGGGGGTTTACGCACCTTTTACCTTCAAGCGTACCAACTTTAAAAAATGGTGGCCCATTGCCAGCGTTGCTAGGTAGACTAATAATCCAAATACAGTCCTTTTTTCATCTAATTAATATTATTTTATAAATTATTAATGTAATACGAATAAAAATGAGTGAACTTTATTTTTATTATAATTCCCTAAAAGGTCCTAATAATAATTAAAATTTATAAAGTAAAACTCATAAGAATGTTTCGTTCAACAAAGTTAAGTTTAAGTACTCCAAAAATCCTGAAGACATTAATTATGAGGGTCATAAATAAAATGGTGATTTGGTTAACTTGGCGCTCTTTATAAACATTTGAAGTTTGGAGTGCGACGTGCGTTGGAGTTGGGCGCTTTTAATTAGAAAATATACCTCTTTTCCCAAGGGCAGTTTGTAAGTCTACTCAAAGAACTAATATTTGAAAATCTTCAAAATATTAATGAAAATTGTTACTCCTTTAAATACAAGTGCGTACTTTACAAGATACTACTTAATAAAATGTATATTTAGTTTTAAAACTGCAGTAATTAAAACACACTTTTTTAAATGTTTTTCTTATGAAATACATATAAACTAAGATACAAATAGTATAAAAAAATAAAACTCAGATACAAATTCAAATTATGGTATTTTTAGGATTCCGTATCTCTAGAAAAAAATGAACACTTTAAAGGATCACTTAATCATATATCTGTCTATCGAGACACGTCAAAGTTATCAAAACCGTAGGGTTTCCCTTTGACCTTGAGTCATGGGCAATGCAATGTCATATAGTACAAGTAAAGGCAAAAATCCGAAAGCGTGAAAATGTGGTTACACAAAAAAAAAATATCTTGTACGGTATCCTTCGTCTGCGATTCGCACTTAGCATTTTTTTTAGTGTGACATCTATAAACTTTTATTCATAATTGAACTAATTTATTCAAAAATTATTGTATAATTCCCGTCTACAAATACATCAAAGGAAGGTCGTAAGTTAGCAATTCATGCTAATGACAAGCACTTTTGCGTATTCTGCAGTAAAGTAGGTACTAATGGTAGAGTGAACCTAATGGCTCATTAGTGTTCTTCTTTTGAAACTCCTTTCTTGCCTTACGTTTTATCCGAGCTTGATAATAAATCCATGTCGCACATTGTGTTCTAAACACATTTAAATTTATTAAAAAAATATTTAATATAAAACGTTAATTGAAAAATAATTAAAACAATTATTTTTAATCTATTTTAAACATTATTATAAATCAAACATACCTACAACACAAATATTGTTGTTATGTTTAATATTGTATTTAATTTTTTAGATAAAATACCCCCGCCCCTATAACGGCTTCCGATCAATACACCAAAGGCTGGAAAATTCTTTTTTAAGGATTGATGAATTAAAATATTCACAACAATCTCAGATTAGGTAGATCACACTATCACACTTAATATTATAAAGAAGAAAGTTTGTATGTGTGTGTATGTTTGTTACTCCTTCACGCAAAAACTACTGGACGGATTGGGCCGAAATTTAGAATAGAGATAGATTATACCCTGGATTAGCACATAGGCTACTTTTTATCCCGGAAAATCTAAGAGTTCCCACGGGAATTTTAAACAACCTAGATACACGCGAACGAAGTCGCGGGTATCAGCTAGTACTAAATACGTCCCTGATAGGTAAGTAGGTAGAACCTGTCAATAGATATCATAATTTTCCGTCTCTGTCGCCAAGATAAATTGACGAATTTGGCAACTCATTTTAGAGATATCTTGGTATGCCTGCCCAAAATTTGAATCCTCAATCATCGGGAGGTCTTCGATGGTAAGGTCTTTCAGTAAGTAAGTACATTATTCAGTAGTAAGTAAGTACCTAAAATTATCTTCATCATTTATTTTTATCTAGTTTATAATATAGCGACTTAGAGTTTAGGTACCAAATTTCTGAAAGCATTTTGTTGTTCCAAAGGAAAGCTTAGTTATACCTGTGAAACTCTATTTGTGTACCTTTGGGGCTGAAGGTGTTTGCGTAAACAATATCAAACTTAACTTTATAAATTACTGGCTGACGCCCGCGACTTCGTCCGCGTGGATTTAGGTTTTTCGAAATCCCGTGGGAACTCTTTGATTATCCGGGATAAAAAGTAGCCTATGTGCTAATCCAGGATATTATCTATCTCCATTCTGAATTTCAGCCAAATCCGTCCAGTGGTTTTTGCGTGAAGGAGTAACAAACATACACACACACACACACACACACACACACACACACACACACACACACACACACACACACACACACACACACACACACACTCACACTCACACACACACACACACACACACACACATACAAACTTTCGCCTTTATAATATTAGTGTGATTTACTAATAAAACTAGTACTTTTTTATTTTATAGACTAGCGCTTAGCTGCAATTAGACCTGCTAGCAAGTGATGATACAGCCTAAGAGGAGCGCGCTGCCTAGAAGATGCCTATTCACTCTTGACTTAAAGGTATCCATTTTAAAAGTGGAGGCTAAAACTGATGCCGAGAGCGTTCCATATCCTGGCGGTTATAATATACATAAAATTCAATTTGAAAAAAATATTCCTCTTAAAAAAATATTCTCTACACTTGATGTTCAATAAATTCACTAACCCTATATTAAACTGGATTAACGCAGGGTATAAATTTTCTAGTGCCCATTAATTACTATCGATAGACCAGCGGCTGAGTTGGAAAGTTTTAAATGGACTCGTCAAGGCTAGACAAATGATCCATTCCGAGGACGAGAATAGGACGTTATTATTCTAAATTAAATCCTAAAAGCAACCCTAGATCTGTTCCAAGTTTAGGATAAGTATTCAGTTCTAATTAAAAGTTCGCATTTGAGAAGAGCGAATATTATCTTGAAATAAAGATAACAATTCGTTCTATTCTTTGTTATTATTCTTGTCAAACATTTGATCCTGTACACTGACCTCTCAATTAATATAAGTACGCTGGATCTGCTATTGCCAACTTGTTTTTGAAGCAACTTGATTTTCGCTATTTTGGCACTGATAGTAAGCAATTAGCGCCATTTGAGCGTATCTACTCGGAACTCAATGTTATATTTATCACCGAAAGGGAAGAATGGAGTGGGCTGCACAGTTTTAATTTAGAACAGTCTACTAGTCTCTGCTCTACCTATTGTTCACTTTATTCGGAATTTATATCCATGTCAAGGTCTTTGTTGTCAGCTCGGACTCGCTTTCAAGTGCAGTGTAAATTAATCACACGGCAACTCAAACACTTAAATCTTTACTTCTAACTGTAGGGGCATTTAAAGAAATCGTGGTGGAAATTGAGCTTACCCTTTTAGGTACTATAATGAATACTATTTAACTAATGCTATACTATTTAACATAAAGTCTAACACAACGTAGATATGCTAGTCTACGCATTACTACAAAGTGCTGATATGAGATTCTAGTAATCGTTAAATATTTTATTAGCACCTAAGTGACCAGCCACAGCGCAGCGGGCGAACAGCCGCCTGCTTGCCGCGTAGTAGGTAGGGTGTCGCAGGTTCGAATCCCACTCATGAAAGGTGACAAGTTATATTTTATAATTTACCTTTTTAATTTGGCATAGGTGTCGACTTAAAATAGGAAACGAGCACATTCGCTAATTGACATCGTGTGTGAACGGTTCAGTGTTGAAAACATGCAGCAACTACCTGCATATGTGATGTTGGTCAAATTGTGATGTAGATATAAGTTCATTTTTGGTATCTTAATTCGGAAATTGTGTTGTGCACAAACGGAAGGGGTAAGTGCTAGGCTTAGACGACATAAACGACTGCCCATTGCAATTTATACGTGGCGTATTACAATAGTCTTTTATTTGTTGATAGCCTAACGCCACGCCCTTCTACCTCGGGACCTTAAAATAAGGACAGACACCATTGTATGAACGAACCCTGAGATAGGCTGAGGCTAGCATCCTTGGTGTGGAAGGGAGCCTGACTTACCACCCTAGTCGAAGTCCCTCCTGGCGCTCAACTGTATATATAGCATAAATAAATTGAATTGTTAAATTGGACTTTTATGTGCTCCACCTTAACTCCAGCACCTACCTGCACTCACGGACCTAGGCAAGACATAACAGTGCTAAACCAGAAAAAGTAGTCTATTGAACGGCAGCAACAATTTTTTTTCCATAACACTTCATTTGTACCCAACACTTTAATTGGTTGGTTAAAAGAATGTGGGCTGTGAAGAGTTAGCATACAGACAGACACAGTATCGCATTTATAATATTGTGGATATGGATGTTTTGATAGATATACCTTCCACAGGTAGAGGCATTCCTAAAACCACAGTCCGGAAGACCGCGCTATTCAGACAAAATATTAAACTCAGTTTTACTTGTGACTGGTATTTTAGTTAATTGAAAAATAACTTTGGACGCTTTCTAAAATAAATACTTCAATATAAATTCATCTCGATCACAGATGGTCCCATGGGATACATTGGCCTTAGTGACGCAGAAATATTATTACCAAAACCCTGCCAAAACCGAAATCAATTATTGGATGTATATATTTTAGAGTACATGATCAGAGATGAGAATGTTTGGCATAGACGGGGTATCCCCAAGAGATGGACCGTGGAGTATATAGAGTACAATATATTGCAACACGTTTCCAATGCTTTCAAGCCTTTTACAGCCTTTTCAATAAGCATTTAATATTTACTGTTGGATAAATAAAGATTCATATTCAGCAAGCTATTTCCAATTCAATGATTTCTCCCAAAACGGCTCTTCCTAAGCGATTAGATGATCGTTAGTCCGAAATTAAGATACTTGAGATTCCGCGCGCGTCTCGCGTAATACGATCAAACCTGTAAGAAGAAAACGATGAGAATTTAATGGAAACCCCTTTGTTGAAATGGTAATATACCATTTCCTACATAAAGATGTGCATAGGATGTACAATTCAGGAAAGCCTCATAGGTGTATATGTAAAACTGGGGACGAAATCGTAAAAACATAACTTTTATAATATGTTGATTGTTTATTGTTATAATTAATTAATAAAATGATGATCTCAAGTTCAATAAATTTTGTGATTAATAAAACAAACAAACTGTAGCTTATCAAAATTAATAATTTAATAATCTTTGAAACTTTTGTTTTGTTAAATATTTTACTTAGTGGCTCGATTTCACTCCACTTTCCCTAACATGAAGAGTATAATGGAAAGATTACTCAAAATTTAAAAAACCCCCGACACAAAAACCTCACCATAAGCAAATTAGAAAAGAGCTGATAACTTTCAAACGGCTGAACCGATTTTCTTCGATTATAGCTAAGAACACTCTCTATCAAGCCACCTTTCAAACAAAAAATAACCAAAATTTAAATCGGTTCATTCGGTTTGGAGCTAAGATGCCACAGACAGATACACAGATACACACGTCAAACTTATAACACCCCTCTCTTTGAAAAAGAAGAAATGAAAGAGAAGGAAGAATAGGAGTCCAGCACTATCTCCCTCCCAGGAGTCCAGCACGATTTCCCCTCCTACGAAAAAGAATTTATTAGATAAGGAAAATTCTAACTCAAACAATCATTATAAGTTATTGATTAATAGTACCTACGGGAAGGTAGTTTATAGCAATGGACATTTTCGAGTATTAGGTAAATATAACGCATAGTAGTGGTGAATATTGGGTAATAGGACACTGGTAGGAATACAATTTCGGCTGTTTCTAATTTCTATCAATTAAATGCTTAACACATCAAATACAAACGTAATACAAAACAAAACTAATTTATCAACTGCCCAAAAGCACCCATATTTTAGGAGTCACGGTTGACTGGTTAAACTTATTAAAACTTTACGAAATTGCATGGAACGATTCATCCGAGCTAAAATTCAGTTAAGTTGAGTTTACTCAAAACCAATGTCCATTAGCAGTAACTCATCCAATTTTGTACTCATTACCTATACTGCGAATAGCATTAGCATAGTGGGTCTCCTAGTCGTTGGTTCCTAGGTTTCATCACTTTTCGGAATTGTATGTGTGAAGCCAATCCGCACTTCATCTGCGTGGTGAACTGGTGGCCTAAACCTTTCTCATTCTGGGAGAACACTTGTGCTCAGTAGTTGTTCGACAATGGGTTGTTAATGACGATATAATGAGTTGTGAACAGAATGGTCATTAATAGGTAAAAGCCGCTACGAACTTTCCCTAGACGGTCTTCTGCCGAAGATGGATGGCCTTGACTTTTTCTTTTTTTTTTTAGTTTGACTTTTTATCGATGCCAGGTTTGCACTTGACCGCGATCTCATCAAGTGATGTTGCAGACATAATAGGCGCTAAACCGGAAGGGTGTGACAGTTCTGTAAAAATAACTTATTATAGACTGTGTAATGTGTATTATTTAATGACCATGCACTTATCGTGTGCTAAAAGCTATAAATTATATAAATTCCACCCCAGCGAAGCCGGGCGGATTACCTAGTATGTACACTTATGTCAATGAGTTCATTATGGCACTCATCCAGAGTACCTTCTGTCATCTTTTTACATCCCAATTTTGCCGTTTGGCAGGGTTAGCTTGCGTCCCGGGGACGGATATAGGTACTTATCTTAGAAAATCAAAGAGTTTCCACGGGATTTGTAAAATGTAAATCTATACGAATATTCTAAAGAGGTATAATTTGCAAGATTGTTTTTAGGGGGTAATCTCTAAAGCTATTGAACCAATTTTGAAAATTCTTGTACATTATTCTTGAGTGACATAGGTAACATTTTATTTCATAAAAATTGGAGATCCCTAGAAAATTGTAATAAGCTACCCGTGTGAAGTCGGGGCGGGTTGCCTGTTCGTTAATAATTTCGCTATATCAAGTTTGCTCGTGCAAAGTTTTAACAACGCTGAATTTAGAAATTGGACCTTGAATTTGTATCTTTATTTACTTTCTAAGCTCTAAAGCTGCATGCAGATACCGAGTTGTTGTTGGCATTACGCCAACTAGAGGTTGCGATGCAAGAACATTTATCCAATCATGATTCTGATCAGAATAAACCAAACAAATATTTAAATCAAATCAGTCAGCTTAATGGCGTCCTTCATCTAAACAACTCAAAAAAAATTATTTTCTAAATTATTTCAAGTTCTTCGAGCCAGGAATGGTACCTACACATCTTCTGGTCTGCAGTTTCACGGCCAGAAATTAATAAAATCAATCTTATCAATAAACAATCTGTCGATAAGTCATTTGGCAACGTTGTTAGGTATTTGTCAAAAAAGACCATACAAATATTGTTTAGTTGCTAAGATTACTAATAGGATTGATTATATTTATTACTATGTTACGCTGGATGACTTCCTTCATCAGCAAAACGTGCCGAGAGAGTCAAATAACACCATGTACAGAATGCAGACTACACTGGAAGTCTTCGTTACCTACCATCGGTGCGAAACGGACGTATCTCTAAGTATAATATGTAATTTTCATGTAAATCAGTACCTAATTAAACCATTCCACAACCAAAAAGGACTTCTACTTTCTCTACCAGCTCCGGACAGTCGTCCTTATGTACGAGTAGACGATGCCCGCGACTTCGTCCGCGTGGATTTAGGTTTTTTAAGATCCCGTAGGAACTCGTTGATTTTTGGGATAAAAGTAGCCTATGTGTTTACTACCATGGTATAATCTACCTCTATTCTAAATTTCAGCCAAATCCGTCTTTTATACGTGAACATACACAACAAACGTACATACACACATAATATATACACAAACTTTCTTCCCCCTTATTAATATTAGTGTGAAGTGTGAGGTTGTAGTGTGTCTAAAAGCTTATACATATTTTGTTGTGCTGGAGCTTTGTTCTTTGTTCAATTAAGTTTTGATATCAAACCCGCCCAATGCGCTGAAAATTTGTGTAATTTACTGCTACCCGCATCAGCCCTGCTTAACGCAATTTCAAAATGTTTATCATAATATTTGATGGTGGAATTTTGCGCTGCCGTTTTTCGTCTGCGCGCATATCTCGTTAAAATGTAATAATACACCTTCTCGTTATAACTGGTTTCCTAATCATACAAATACGGGGTATTTTTGATACGGGGTAGTATTATTACGGGGCGATGAAATTTTTAAATTCAACATTTCCGTAGTTTTAATTTAAAAAACCGGACAAGTGTGAGTCAAACTCGCGTTCCGAGGGTCGCGTTCCGAGGGGTATAAGGATACGTGTATTATTTTGTAACTTAGACAAATCGATAGACATCTCATTGATTAAAATCTATCCAATCATTGGGATACTCTAATTCCAGATAAACATGAGAACATTGATGTCGGAATCACCTAAAGTACTGTGCGTGAGAACAACCAACCTAACCCTGTCTTTGGTCACACAGTGGGCAAAAATAAATCTGTACTAAACTCCGGGCATAAACTGCTAAGAGTATGAACATTAAAAAATGTCGAACAGAAAGCTAAGTATCTATACCCACTAATATAAGTTGCAGCACATCCATGAACTTTGAAAAGCACAGGTAATCCGCAACTGTGCCGCCGCCGCCACGTGAAACGGTCCTTACGTAGACAATTTGCATCTAAAGTGGGCTAATCTGGATAAACGTGTACAAAGTAATGTTTGCTCTTAGCACCAGCAATTTAGCCAGGCTCAATGTTGTTTTAAACGTTATCTCGGCCTTCTCAAACCTATGTTCCAGTTTAATGGGCATTTATTCCTTTTCTTTTTATTAAGGAAAGCCAACAGTTGATACATAAACAGGTAGCTACTTGCATTGCAATTATTAACATTTTTAACCCCCGACCCAAAAAGAGGGGTGTTATAAGTTTGACGTGTGTATCTGTGGCATCGTAGCTCCTAAACTAATGAACCGATTTTAATTTAGTTTTTTTTGTTTGAAAGGTGGCTTGATCGAGAGTGTTCTTAGCTATAATCCAAGAAAATCGGTTTAGCCGTTTGAAAGTTATCAGCTCTTTTCTAGTTACTGTAACCTTCACTAGTCGGGGGTGTTATACATTTTTAAACTTGTCTTGTCTTAGACATGATATTTTTTACATGATATTTTTTTTTTAATTTATTTATTCATGTACTACTTATTAAATTTTTTTATTGTGGGGACTAAATAAGTACATACTTTTAGACTTTGTCAACGATAATTGAATAGAATGATTTAGAAAGGACTTTTTATTCGTGATTTTTCCTTTGGATGTTATAAGTTCAGAGAAAATTCTTTTAGTTTAAGTACATTTTGAGTAAAAATAATATGAATTTTAATTGGTATTTTTATTCCAAACTTCATTATGCAAAGAGACGAAATACTCTCGATAATTGAATCTCGCAAATTGGTTCTGACGCACTTTCCGTTATTTAATTACGATGCTCCATACTTCTGTAATTCTGATGAAAATGAAATTCAATGATAAATTAAGCCTTTATATGCCTTTGATTTTAAAAAAATCAAAGTAGATAATATCGTATTGTTGGCATAGATTAATAAAACCGGTAAAGTGCGAGTCAAACTCACACACGAAGGTTCCCGTACCATTCGTACAAGAAATAACACTTTTTTAACCAGAAATTCACGGTTTTCGGATTTTTCCCTTTACTCAAGACATTGCTATCAGCCTTTCATAATTCTTGGTAAACGGGACAGACAGACAAACAACTAAGGGATCCTATAAGGGTTCCGTTTTTCCTCTTGAAGTACGTACCTAACCCTAAAAATGTCATTTTACCATAATTATTGTACGCCGCTTAGCATAACTTTCACAATTCACAAACCTAATAAAGAAGGAAATTACAGATGATTGTATGAAGAGTATTACGATTCTTCTTAAGATTTTTTTTGAAAAGATTTTTCTGCCGAAAGATCAATATAATTTATCCTACTAATATTATACTAAACGCGAAAGTTTGTATGTATGTACGTATGTATATTCGGAAGTTTTTTAATCTTTCGCGCAAAACTACTAGACGGATTTAACTGTTTGGAATGGAGATAGATTATACCCTGGATTTACTCAAAGGCTAGTGGCTACTTTTTATCCCGGAAAATAAATGAGCTCCTACGAATTTTTAAAAATCTATATCCACGGGAACGAAGTCTCGGGCATCAGCTGGTAAACATCTAGTAAGCTAATAATATAACCACCGTACAGTCCGTCGTCAATACCACACTCAATACGACTCACTGTCACTGATCGATATTACCAACAATTCGAAAAAGCAATAGCTGTACCTATTCAACGAACGCACAATTTGATTTATTATGGCAGCTTTTGCGATAAACTGTTTACGAACGTAAAAAAAATCCTTCGTACTCGTATTGCATTGAGAAATTGGGTCCCTTTAAAATTCGTAGGTACCTATTTTATTTTAACCTAATACAAAACAAAATTTTGCTAAAATTTTGCTCTAAGCTAACTTTACATTTTCCGGACAAAAGTATCTAATTTGACTTTGAATCAAAATACAGAGTTTATTATAATTTCCTTTA
Source organism: Maniola jurtina (assembly GCF_905333055.1). Lineage (NCBI taxonomy): Eukaryota > Metazoa > Arthropoda > Insecta > Lepidoptera > Nymphalidae > Maniola > Maniola jurtina. The sequence goes on from NC_060032.1 coordinate 14,373,662, forward strand.
GTGGCCTATTAAATAAATAGAATTTGTTTTGGAAAAAACAAAAATGTTATTGTGTTATTAAATTTCCTTTGTTTGCGATACAAAGCTTTAATCAGAATTTGGGAGTATTGAAAAATGCTCAACAAAGATGCTTTATACTGAAACAATCGGATACAATAATACAAATTTTATTAATAAATTAACTTTCGCTTGTACAAAAGAAATTAAATTACTTACCAATTTTTTCTGTACATCTTTAATATTTATAATACGTACTAGCTTTTGCTTGTGGCAACGTCTGCAAGAGACAAGTATAACACTTCATTAAATTAATTTAGGTCATTTAATAAAATTGATGATCTCTTACAATCGTAGTAGGCCAACCGAGAATAATTGGGTATCAGTGTTATATTGAGTATGGGTCTCCTCTCAGAATGAGAAAGGTTTAGGTCATAATCCACCTCGGTGGCTAGTGCGAACTGCGATTTGGCAGACTTCAAACACCTTTGAGAACTCTCAGACATACATGCAGATTTCCTTCCCCGTTAAAGCAAGTGATATTTTGATAGCTTGAAGTGCATATAACTCAGAAAAGTTAGGATTAAACCCCGGTTCAAGTCTTAACTACAAGGCTATCCTCGCTTATTTACAAACTAGCCGATGCCCGCGACTTCGCCCGCGTGGATTTAGGGTTTTCGAAATCCCGTGGAAACTAATTGATTTTTCGGGATAAAAGTAGCCTATGTGCTAATCCAGGATATTATCTATCTCCATTCCAATTTTCAGCCAAATCCGTCCAGTACTTTTTGCGTGAAGGAGTAACAAACATATACACACACACACACACACACACACACACACACACACACACACACACACACACACACTCTCTCTCACACAAACTTTCGCCTTTATAATATTAAGTGTGATAAACTTAAAATAAAACCTTTGAATTCGTAAAAGTATTTTCCGGCGAACAACTCCGCTTGTAAAAGATATTTTGAAATAAAATAGTCAGCTGAAGTAAGCACTTTTTGCATCCAGCATCCCGATCATTGAGGGACGCTATTTACTTAGATTGCAATGTGGACATAGCAGAAAGAATGTCGTGCAAACAAGTATTGATTTTAACAAGAGTAAGGCACCAGACGAATTTTGTTACTGCACGTATATAACAGACTTAGATTAGATTACTTTTTACCTTTCAGTTATCTGTAATATCATATTATATTGTGCTTTTTTAGTGTCAGTATGGGGTAATTCAAAACCATAGGAGGTACAGGGAAACTGTCTTAACTTACTCGTGCACTAATTATTCAAAAAGTGTTCCATAATTGCATTTCGTGAAAAGCTAGCAAACAGACAGACAGATAGCTATAAACAGACGCACTTTCGCAATTATAACGTTAAGAATGGAATAGTATGGAATGGATAAGTATGGATTTGAATGATACAAAGAGAACTGTAGTTGCTTATATAAAGGACAATTTTGCAAGCAAAGAGCTGCTTGAGCAAAGAGCGTGAGAACTATTATAAGCCCCGGTCCTTGTCAGATATGCTATTAATTCAGTATGCATGTTCAACAAGGGTTAAAGGGTATTGGATGTTTGGTTGCAGAAATGCAAAGGCAAATTGACTTACTAGCAATATACGCATTATATGCAGCAGGTACAATACAAATACGACCTTGTAAACAAGGGACAATAAAGTTACGAGCACAAAGAATACAAAATCTATGTAGATACGGTGCAACAGGAGATATCTTCTAACCAAAAGCCTCACCACGTCGTTTACATAGCATACAGGTAAACAACACGCACCAACACTTTTAAGAGGGGTCTCTCCGTCACTCGCTCCATACAAACGTAGTTCGTCTCTCATTGGAATACTAACTAATCATACTCAATGGAATTTTGTAGAAACGTTCCGGGAACTAATATCTATGCCTGTGGTTTTCCAGATTTCCGTTAAAATATTCGGTTTCAAAGTTACGCGGTCTGAAAAATTCACATACAAATCTTTGAGCCCCTGTAATTTTAAAACTACATATTTTTAGAAAAATCTAAAACACCACAGGCACAGATATTAGTTTCTAGAATGCCTGCAAAATTTCATAGACTTTGGTTGCTTAATATTCTAATGAAATTGGGACTACGATTATATAGAGTAAGTGACGGAGAGAGCCCTGTTAAGACACAAGATAGCTACCTACAAGCTCTTAGATCGTAGTCTCTTGAGAATCTCCTGGTGGCGTAGTTTTAGACAATGTAAAGCACAAACATGTTCTATAAAAGAATAGAAAAATATGCTACGTTTTTAAAATTCTATGAAATACAGCAAACAAAAAAAGCGTAGTTTAAAAACGCTCTCTCACTTTTCATGCTCGTAAAGTTTTCTCTATGCCCACATTGCTTAGTGTAAGCGGACTAAACTGCTTTTTATGCTCTTGAACATAAAAGTGTTGTATGAAGTGTCTGAGCCTAGTCCCACATGCTCCTGTGCTCTCCTGGTACTTTATTCATGTAAGCTACCATTGGTGTCACGTCAAAAGGTTTCCGACCTTGAACTTGCGCAGTGGGTGATATATCAGTCTACATACTTATTGTATTGTCACAGTTCACAACAGTTAGGGAACATCTATCAAAACGTCGAGTCTTTGACGTCACTGGCAGGCGTCAAATGTTAGTATATTTGACGCTAGGTAGCCCCAAGGTAGTCCTATTTTACTTTAATTTCACGTCATCATATAATAGCCTAATATTTGACATATCGTCGGATTCATGATCAAACCGATAGTTCTCTCACTCTAGTTCACTCTGGTCTTGCAGTGGGTGAATTATTTACGTATGGCTAGAGCACACGTAATGTCCAGAAGAGGAGAAGTATGAGAGTGTTTAACTTGCTAGAAGACTTAAGCTCATCCATTCTCATGATTATATATTCTCTAAACGTCGCCGAACGAAATGGCTCGTTTTAGTCTCTTGTTGAACAATCTACTATATCTGTTCGAGCAACTCAAACGCATTAGTGCAGCAAGCGGTAAAAGAGGTCATTTTGTTTATTTTTCATCTTATGATAGTTGTATTATAGAACGAATACAGAACTTTAACAAGACAATGGTACAAATTCGGTTGCTCATAAATTTCTTTTCAACACTAAGGCCATCTTGCATCTTTGTTTTTTGTAATGCTGTTTTTGGCAGAAGCGGGTTCCAAAAAGTGATACATAGCATAAAAAAATTGTGTGAGTGGGTCTCAATCGAAAGTTTTAAAAAGTAAAAATACCCAATTGCTATCTTTTCCTACTATAATAACATCAAGAATGTGAGGAAAAATATCACTATTATAAACCCGAGTTTTACTTAAATTCATTAAAATTATAGTCCAAAGCTAAAATATTTTAGCAACATTGCTTATTTTTAATGGGATGGAATCAAATTACGTCTGTTAATGAAAGCGGAATGAAAGTTTAGTGTAATATCACCGGTATCTGCAGATTCTACTCGTGATTCTGTTTATACAACACAAACACAATATGAAAATGGTAATAATGCGGGGTTTCTCGCTGCGGCAAGCTGTAAAAATGGCCGTTTTTATTACGCTTCCATAAAACAAATGCGAATTTTTTACAAATAGTTAACGTAGGTAGATACTTATTTGGGGTACCAGCCAGGTAACCTCCTCGTGTGCCTGAGTGTTGCGAGTCCCTTTCGGGAAGAGCAGCGCTTGGGCCGGTGTACCCTGGTAACATGGTTAACAATTTCTCTTCATGGGATATTGTTAGCCATGGCTAATTGACCTGGCGGGGAGGGGGTGTTGTCCGCGCGTCCCTCTGGGTGTCCCTAGCAGAGGGCGCAGTAGACGCACCCATGGGGCATAGCCCCAGGAGCGGAGGGTGCGGCTGTGTTGGGTGGTTGGTGATGGGGCTTCATCACCCATCCAGTCACTGGCTGCCCCACCGGTCTCTCGCCTGTCCAGTTTGGTGACGGGCGAGGGAGATGTTGAGGATAGGGAACGTGAAAAGGGAATTGCCCTTCCCGCGAACCCTAGCCCTCAGGAGGACCTGTGGGTGATGGACTCGGGGTGGTCTGTCGCTCACTATGTGGTCCTCAGGTCGGTTGGCGTGCTGTGGTTCCGGCATGCCTCTAACGGTGTTTGGGTGCACGTAGTGTCCCAGTGGTGGGTCTGCTGAGGCAGACATCCGCTGGCGGAGTAACGAGGTGTTTACGGTCCCTTGTGCTCCGTCATCAGCGGTGGGATGGAACTTCGTGAGGTTTTTAGTCGGTAGGAGTCCGACATAACCACTGTGCTCCCCCGTAGTCAGTGGTATCCATGATGGATTTTCCTCACGAGAACAAAAAAAAAAGGTAGATAAGTACTTATTTTATTACCAGATGATGCCCGCGATTTCATCCGCGTTTGATATAGATTTTTAAAAACTCTTTGATTCCTGGTAAGTATTTGCGAGAAGCTATCTACATTCCCAACCAAATCTGTTCCTTATGTCGTGAAGTAAAGTAAATTAATATCCAATTTGGTTTAGCATATACAGAGGTTTTTACAAACTGTATTAAGACAAATTTAGAGTCAAGATACCAACATCTTGTTGTATCCAAAAGAGTTTTTTTCTTTTTTGTTGCTTTCAAGCGAAGCAATTAGAAAAGAGGGATTCTTCGAAATAATGGAATGTTAGACGAAACTTTCATTATAGTTCGTTATTTATACCATCCAGTACCAAAATGGGACGCAGTGGCTGTATATCAATCGTTTTGTGTTGTTTTATCTACATTGTTCACCAGAATCGTTTGATTTATTATGCTATCAAAACTAGTTCACACTACACTCACACATACAGCTAACATACAATAACTTACTAAATTAACAATTCTTATACAAACACTCTACACAACAATATTTGTTCATCAAATAATGTAAGTAGGCAGGCTCACTATGCAAAATGGATACACATTAAAATGTAATGCTGTTGAGTTAACCGACGAAGGTACGGAAAGGATCTTCCGGCTATCCGATATAAACTCCAAAATGGACTTTTCCGTAGGTAATATAAAATGTTAAACAATGTAAGAAAAGATTTCTTTTATGGCCTTGCTTGCCCGCGTGATTTTAGATTTTTCAATTCTGAGGGAACTTCTTCATTTTCCGGAATAAAATAGCCTATATTTATTATAGTATGTCCACATGCGGGATGCAATCTACCAAACATCAAAATTGGTGAAGCTGATGGTGTATGAAGTGGGATGTGTGCGTGTGCGTTTGTGTGTGTCTGTTTGTCTGTGTGTGTGTGTGTGTGAACAAATAATTGTAATACCTTTGTTAAACTGCATTTAGAGCAAATAAACGATTGATTGATTGATTGATTGACATGATAAGAAAAGAAACAAACAGATAGACAGACACGCTTTTACATTTATATTAATATAACTTCGTTGAGGTTTTTATATACGTAGGTAATAATATTTTTATTCATACAGATGTAAAACCTATAGGATACAGTAGGAAATCTACACTGCCACGTTGAAACGGTTATGTGAACAATTTGCATTTAAAGTGGGCTAATTTAGGTCAAAGCGTATAAAGTGATAGTTCCTCTTAGCACTAGCAATTTACTCTGGCTCAGTGTCGTTTTCAAGTGCTTTTACAGCGACACTTACCGGTCGTGTTATGGGATACAATCCAAATCCTATTTTATACATCTATAGAATAAAATTGGAGATAGCCTAGTGGTTAAAACGTTTTTTAGACTAGTCTGGGGATCCACGATCTTCTCACGGGATCACCTCTAATTTTTCCGAGAATAGGCAATTAAATTGCTTTAACTGTGAAGGAAAACATCTTCATAATGTTCATAAAGACGTGTGAAATCTTCCAATCCGCACTTGATCAGTGTGATAGACTATAATAATCAAACTATTCTCATTGAGAGAGAAGTGAGTTGGCGATAGATTGATGATGGTCAAAATAATGAACGTTACATAATATAATTTTTCGTTATTTTTCTTTATAAAAATGTGTATCAATGACCAACGAGTACGCTTTTTAACCCCCGACCCAAAAAGAGGGGTGTTATAAGTTTGACGTGTGTATCTGTGTATCTGTGTGTCTGTGTATCTGTGTATCTGTCTGTGGCATCGTAGCGCCTAAACGAATGAACCGATTTTAATTTAGTTTTTTTTGTTTGAAAGGTGGCTTGATCGAGAGTGTTCTTAGCTATAATCCAAAAAAAATGGTTCAGCCGTTTAAAAGTTATCAGCTCTTTTCTAGTTTTCTTGTAGAAAAGAAGGTTAGATAACCCTTAGGTTCATAATATTCAAGTGTCAATTGACAAATATGTCAAGCTGTCAAGATGGACGTTGCCTAGATATACATAATTATTTATTTGAAAATGATGTTTTGGAAAACTCAGATACTTTGGATCATAGGCGCGGAATAGTCCAAGTCGGGGGTGTTATAAATTTTTAATTTACACTTGTTAATTTTTTTATGATTTTTAATCGTAAAATGTCGGTAGATGAGATTTTATATTCAAATGTTTTTAATTAACATTCTTTTAGCGTCATATTTTAAGCCCTACTAATCTACACGCTATAACTGCATTTTTAACCCCCGACCCAAAAAGAGGGGTGTTATAAGTTTGACGTGTGTATCTGTGTATCTGTCTGTGGCATCGTAGCTCCTAAACTAATGAACCGATTTTAATTTAGATTTTTTTTGTTTGAAAGGTGGCTTGATCGAGAGTGTTCTTAGCTATAATCCAAGAAAATCGGTTCAGCCGTTTAGAAGTTATCAGCTCTTTTCTAGTTACTTTAACCTTCACTTGTCGGGGGTGTTAAAAAAATTTAATTTACACTTTTTCTAGTAAGCCCTCACCTGATGCTAAATGAGGATAGGTAAGATGGAAGCGCTCTAACTTGAAAGGGGTATGTCAGTTTCATTAAGCACAACCCCTGATCGGTTCCTAGATGACGCCGTACCGGAATGCTAAATCGTTTCACAGCACGGTTTTTCCGGTATAGGATGATAACTAGCCACGGTCGAAGCTTCTCACCAGACCAGACCAGAGACAATTTAGGAATTATAAATTCACATTTGCCCTTGCCGGGAATCTAACACATGACATCCCACTTATTGTGCACACGAGCGCCAATGGACCAGAAAGGTCGTCAAAGGTATTCAGTAAAGGAAATATTGCACAGAACGCATGAATGCGTGACAACCTCCTGTATGCGAAATATGAAAATTTTCTCTTTGAGAATTTTTATTCAGAAACGTGCCATAACGTAAGAAATTTTCTTTACTCTGTTGTCTATATCATCACAAAATTCATAAAGATTATTATCAATTAAAATTTGAAAGAAATAAGTGCAAGTCAGACTCTCACACGATGGGTTCCGTACCATGCAAGATATGAAACTTTTTAATATTTTATGATGCTTAACCACATAACGGTTTTTGGATTTTTTGCTTTACATGTGAACATTGCTACCTGCCTTTCATGATTCTAGGTCAACGCGAAGAACCCTTTCGGTTTTCATTCTCTTGGCGGGTCTTGACAGACACGACATACAGACAGACACACAGACAACGAAGTGATCCTATAAAGATTCGTTTTTTTCTTTCTCTGGATATACGGAAGTCAGAACCAGCGCTTTCTTTTAGTTAAACTAATATAAATTTCCTTTATTCTGTCGTCGGATCTACTCGTTATTTAACAGCAAAATGAATACAAACTGAGGAGCTACGCTTCAGTCCACATTTTCTTGTTTTTTATTACAACAAAAAACTATAGCTACGTTAATTAATCTTTCTTTCTTTATTAGACAGCTTTACTTGACTAAGTGTATCTAATTCCAAATAATATAGAATTTATTAAGTTTTCGCAATTTTTAGGTTCCTCTTCCCCAGAGAAAAAAAGTGTGTACACGTGCACGTGTGTAATAGGATTTCTTGACAGACATGACAGACGGACAGACAGACAGACAGACACAACAAAGTGATCCTATAAGTGTCCCGTTTTTCCTTTTGAGGAAAGGACACCTAAAAACAGACGCATAATAACTTAAAAAGCTCTTAAGCTCCAAGGGACCTTATAGTATTTCATTCGTAAAAGTATTTACTCACTGTAATTATTATTATTTAGGTATTCATCGGTCAATGTTCCATTCGAAATTGAGCGCCTATTCAGAAGAATATCAGTCCCGAAACTAGGCCGCAGCACCCTCAAAAGGACTGTCAAGTGTCAGGCCATACCTATCTGTCTATGTCATTTTATGAGAATAATGGATGTAAGTAATGGAGACGGATTTTAGCGCGTAGGCCTATTTGCATTGTACGTTATAAACACCCAAATACCTGAAAATACTATTCACTCTTAGAGAAATATATTAAGTTTATTTATGTACAAACACTTACCTTTATTATTAATCAATTTTGAATGGTATAGCATAGCTTGCGACCCGGGGATAGGAATTATAGGCTACTTTTTATCCCGGAAAATAAAACGGTCCCACGGGATTTTTAAAATTCGAAATCCACGCGGATGAAGTCGTGGGGTATCATCTCTCCCTGAATCGTAATCCTCATTGCTGGATCAACATGACAAAAAACAGTCAAGTGTTAGTCGGACTTCTACACGAAGAGTTCCGTACCAATGTAAAAGAAACAACACTTTTTTTTGGATGTAACCACAAATTGAAGGTTTTCGGATTTTTCCATTTACTTGTAACTTGCCAAATTTCATGCTTCTAGGTCAACCCTACTTAACGTGACATCATCGTGACGTATCATCATCATCTGAATCTCTCCCGGCTCTCCTCTCAGAATGGGTAATGGTCATAGTCCATCACGCTGACCAATCGCGGATTAGCAGACTTCAACCCCTTTGAGAACATTATGGGGAACTCTCAAGCATGCAGGTTTCCTCGCGATGTTGATCTTTATTTTTCTACTATAGTGGAAATCTATACATATAATATAATTGTAGAAAAGTGGTGTCTGTACAATGGATATATATAAAAAAAGTAGCAGGGGTTGTTATTATATCGATGCCGAACCCGAAATTGTAATTAATTTTTTTTGTCTGTTTGTCTGTTTGTCTGTGTATTTGTGCACGCTAATATCAGAAACGGCTTATTCGATTTAGATACGGTTTTCACTAATATATTGTAGTAAGCTTCACTTAACATTTAGTGTTTATTTCATGTCAATCGGTTCATAAATATAAAAGTTATGTCAATTTAAAGAATCACGCTACCCGAAAAGTCACTATTCCACGCGAACGAAGTCGCGGGCACAGCTAGTAAGTAATACGTAGGAATTGAAACATCATAAAGAAAGCTCGCTTGATTACAAATTGTTAGTAATTTCGCAATACCACGCCATGACCGCAATCTAGTCTTCCCTTTTACTTCAGTGAACATCAAAATCATAAAATAACATTATTGCGCATCTACAACTTGCAACCCTAATAGCATTAAATTGTTTACGCTAAGTTGCGTTGGAATTCTCTCTGACCCTTATACATTCTTAATCTTATGAGAAGTTTCCGTAGCGCACTCCCCAGTAGCGCTTTCCATACAAACCCAGTTTGGTTTTCATTTGAAAGTTAACCAATCAAACTTAGACTTTGCTCAGACTCAAGGCACTGTTAAAACGAGACAGCGTTATACCACTGGCATAAATCTGTCTCGTTTTAGTTGAAACTTAAGTCTAAGTCTAAACAAAGTCAAAGTGCGCTCTATAAATTTCAACCTTAGTGTTTTAGATACGTTCTAAAACAAATATTAAGATTTTTAAGAAACTCTTAATCCACGCGGACAAAGTTGAGGGCAGCATTTAGTAGAAATATTTATAAAATATTTTTGGCTTTTTATGACTCTACGTTATAGATGCCTACTAGCCGATGCCCGCAACTTCGCCCGCGTGGATTTAGGTTTGAAATCCCGTGGGAACTCTTTGATTAGCCTATGTGCTAATCCAGGGTATTATCTATCTCCATTCCGAATTTCAGCCAAATCCGTGCAGTAGTTTTTGCGTGAAGGAGTAACAAACATACACACACACACAAACACACACACACACACACACACACACACACACACACACACACACACACACATACATACAAACTTTCACCTTTATAATATTAGTGTGATTGTATAAAGTAGATAAGTAATATATTATCCAACCCAAGAGGACCAGGAATTTGTCTATCATTACTTACTTCAGTTCGCATCCCTTGAGAATCACAGAAAATGCTGTATTGTGTAATCTTCCCTTGTGACGTAATATATGTTGACTTCGTGTGCTATTTATTAAAGTGTAAAGGAATCCCACGAACTATAATATCTGACTTGGTGTTTTTAGGGTTCATCTTCAGAGAAAGAAAGGAAACCTTAAAGGATCACTTCATTGTCTATTTCTCCGTCTGTTTGTCGTGTCTATCAAGACCCATCATGAGAATCACAACCTATAGGGTACTTCCCGTTGACCTAGAAGCATGAAATTTGGCAAGTTACAAGTAAAGGGAAAAATCCGAAAACCATCAATTTGTGGTTACTTCCAAAAAAAAGTGTTGTTTCTTTTACATTGGTACGGAACCCTTCGTGTAGAAGTCCGACTAACACTTGACTGTTTTTTTCTTTGTTTTACACGAAAAGTAGAACACTTACCTCAGGCTTTTCACACAACAGCTCATATCCGTCTTATGCAAATATCTATAGGTACTACCTACCTTAAGAATACTGAGACTTCTCTATATTAAGACAAAGTGTAGGTATGTGCTTATTGAATGTTGGTGATTGGTACAATATTTTTTCTTCCGCACAAAATACGCTAAATATGTAAATAGGCAACTTCTAGGCAAGCGCGCTCCATCTTAGGCTGCATTATTGCTTGATAGCAGGTCTGATTGCAGCCAAGCGCTAGTCTGCAAATTAAAAAAAAAAAAATTAGGAACCGGCCTTTCACATGAACTTTAAATTATTCAATGGAGCTTTCATGTAGAAGCATTCTCCACTTTTAAATTTTGCAACGTAGTAGGTACTCTTCAACATACAAACGATGAAGCATACTTGTATCTATTCTTTTAGAATTGTTATCGTAAAAGGAAAAGGACTAATCTTATATGCTTGTAGTCCATGTGATGTAAAAACTTGAAATCTGGTATTTATACTGTATACTGTATATATACTAAAATTTATCCGTATACCTATTTATTTAATCCTAATTATATATCTTTTTAAATTCTATTAGATACAAGTTGTAGCTTTTGACTGCGATGTCATCTGGTGTTAAGTGATGATGCAGTCAATGGTAGTGGGCTAACTTGGAAGGGGCGTAGGAGTTTTTATTTAACCCCTTATCGTTTTCTACATGGCATCGTACCAGAACGCTAAATTGCTTAGCACGGCTTTGCTAGTACGGTAACAGACTCAATTTAGAAATAACAAAATCCCAAATGGCCACTGCCGGAAATCGAACCCTGGACCTCCTATTTATCAGACCACAGCGCTTACCACTGCTCCAGGGAGGTAGTCAAATGAGTCGATAGGTACAATGGTACAAACTTCGCCTGTCCGTGAAGTCTGTGTAACTGGTATTGACTTTCATAATAGCTTGAGTGCATTCTACAATCTTTTTATTTTCTTAAGCTTCAAATGGCTTCAGAGTAAATATCTTCGGCGCTGAAAGTCAGAAACTTGAAGCGTACATAATGCTACGTAATATCACAAAATACTTAACAAGTGTAAATTAAAAATTTATAACACCCCCGAAAAGTGAAGGATAACTAGAAAAAAACTGATAACTTTCAAACGGCTGAACTGATTTTCTTGGATGATAGCTAAGAACACTCTCGATCAAGCCACCTTTCAAACAAAAAAAAACAAAATTAAAATCGTTTCATTCGTTTAGGTGCTACGATGCGACAGACAGATACACAGATACACACATCAAACTTGTAACACCCCTCTTTTTGGGTCGGGGGTTAAAAAGGCAAAAGTAAAAGCGGCACTAAATTCTGTATCAAGCGTATATTAATTTCTTACAAAAGAACTGTACCAGTAGGAAGGAATTTAAGGGAAACCCTTGAGTATGACAATGCCCATAGTCATAAAAACATACAAGGTACAAATCTCAAAGGAACATTAAAAGGACCGCGAGCCGCATAAGACATAAATCCGATATAATAAAGAATAAGTCTCACAAGGTCTCAATCTCACAACATATAAAATATTCATGAAGTTACGACACAGCTGTGGAAATAAATATCGTTATTGGAACTTCCTATTACAATCTTATTACTATAAACTTCCTTTGTATAAACTTGTCTAGACACAATTCCCACTTCAATAGTATATCTACCTTTTTTTAACCCCCGACCCAAAAAGAGGGGTGTTATAAGTTTGACGTGTGTATCTGGGTATCCGTGTATCTGTCTGTGGCATCGTAGCTCCTATACGAATGAACCAATTTTAATTTAGTTTTTTGTTTGTAAGGTGGCTTGATCGAGAGTTTTCTTAGCTATAATCAAGGAAAATCGGTTCAGCCGTTTGAAAGTTATCAGCTCTTTTCTAGTTTTTATCTTGAATTTAATACATAAATTGCAACTGCGGGGTTGGCAGGAAGATAAGAACAATAATAACGTGGAGATGACCTTTTTATATTTGTTGACACAAATAATTTATATATTAAAATCAACGTCAGTATTATTACGCATGTTGTAAAATAAAAGCCTTCGTCTATTTGAGTAAAATGATCTCAATACTTCAAACGAATTATTCTGAAAATGAGTTGGGATCCGCAGTCCGCAGCGCAGTTTGAAAGATCTTATATTTTCCAAATTATAATTAGTGAATAATATGTTAATTTGCCTACTTCAAATGCGATGCCCCTTTTCAAGTAACCTACCCTAAGCCAACAATCTAAAGAAAATAAAAGAAAGCAAGATAACAAAGTTACAAAAGAAAAATACGATAAAATATTAAACTGTTATTTTTATTCTATGAAAACATTATAGCGTTATGAAACTCAGCAATAACATAGTGCAAATAAAGAGAAAGGTTTTTTTATGTAAAGCATCCGTTTTATCTACGTTCAGAATATACCGCCGCTGAAAATAATAAAACAAACAACCCCCAGAGAAAATAAGACCCATATTTTTGGTAAATCCGGAAAAACAGTCCATAGGGTTTTCTTTCTCCATTGATTTGAGGTAATATTATCTGCTATAAAGTCACTGTACACACAATTTACTTTATCTATTCTTTTTTTATTTAGTTTCATGTTATCACAAACCAATATTCTCATATACCTATGAGAAGATCCTAAGCTGAGCTTAAATAATTTTCAATGTACACAGTGATTTCATGCCTACGAGAACTTTTTAAAGTCATTAATAGATAATAATGGTTCACCAATATAAAAAGCGCTAGACAAGATGATTTAATTTTGAATTAGCTTATTGAAATAGACTCTTTACAATTCATCTCTATTTCATGCATTATTTTAGACTTTAGTTTACTATTCGTATATATGAACAACTATAAGAATACCAGAAGTGAACCTCAATAAAAATATAAGAATGAATAAATATAACCCTTATTTGCATGATTAAGGCTTGAGACTCAACAAAACTAAGTTAGCGCAATAATAACAGATTGACAAAACACGTCCGCACACTAAGATCGACCGAACCAAAGTGAGTCGAACTCTCGCAGGCCACTTTCAAGATAGTTTTCCGAGATGGCGCCACCGTTGCGTTCCTAAAAACATTACCAACAGATGCCACGTGACTTCCGTTCAAAAGCGCGGCAAACATGTGCGATAACACAACGTCCAATCAGATTGAAAAACTGAAACGGAGTAGGGTAGGTACCGGACGTATATGCCACAGATAAGCATATCACATTTAACGCATTTATTACATTTATAAGCATAATATCATGTCACCGTAAGCATTAACATAATAGCTGTTCAAAAAAGCTGTATGTTATAACTAACATGTTGAAATTAAGTTAACAAATCTCAAAGCAGACTCATTAAACTTTTGCGAACACAATTTTTATTTTAATAACCAACGTATAGATACTTGTGCTTGATTAAGCTGTTGCTACTTTATACCTGTTGTCAACTACCTAGACATTGATTTTCTCTTGAAACTCATAAACAAAGGGCAATAAAATGATAATTCTTCAACTTAATCGTATTACCAGACCTCTCGAAAACAAATTAACTTACATACACTAATTGCATTTACCTACCGACTTCAGAATTAATCTCCAACAGGCAACAATCTCTAAAAAGCCTTCACGCCTGAAAAACGGAACGCAATTAGAAAAACTTCCATCATTACGTTAATGACAGCCACATGAAACATCGTTACCTACATCTACTACATCTTTGTAGAGGTTCGTAGTAGTAGATTACTTACTTGGTTGGAAAATACTATTCATAGGTTGCTTGTAGTAAATACTTACCATCAAACTTTTTTTTAATCGGGACACAGAAGATTGTAAAATTAAGTAGTTTGTAATATAAATTCTTATGGAAAAAAAAGATTCCGACGAATTGATATGCTCCTCTTTTTTTCGAAATCGGCTAATAAACTAATTTGCAGCACTACGCTCCAGTCCTGGCAGCACGCTTTTAATATTTCCAAAAACACACTACATAACACACCATAATACCTAAGTGATACTTACTTAGTACATAATAGGTTGTTACTTGGTATACCCAAATAATACCTACATTTAAACATTATGATTCAATTATTTAACTCAACACCGTACTTTCTTGTATAATATAATTTTATAACGTAAACATACCTACCAACTTTGTTCATAATTACGATTTGGTACAACCGCCGCCGCCGAGCCGCCATTTTACAAGTTACCTAAGTTAGAAAGTTTTTGTTGAGTCGTGCGAATATTGTCTTAGGGCGTCTCAGTTAGAACTTGAGTTTTAAATTTTGCTGTGAAATGCTGAGTTAGCGATAGTCAGGTAATATCGCTATTGTAACAATAAAAAGAAAAGGAAAGAAAAAGTGGACAGGGAAGCACTCTATAAGAGCATCACTATAAAAGATCTCTACCAGTGACCCTTGGCAGTGTAAGAAGTTGTAAAGGGAGTAGAATAGGTACAGCATAGATATAAAGTATTCATGAAAAAAGCTTACAAGATATTATGTTGTTTTGTTTAATTTGAACTAGATCAAGATTGGAAGATTATTTTTGCCGTCCCCGAGTCTCGAAGGAAGCTTTAAGCTTCCAAAGCATTGGCTCGGAAGCAACTTCTGTACTTGGAGCATTCGAATGGAAACAATTGAGCATTTGATAGCTACTTAGCGTAGGGAAACTTGAGATAAGATGTTATGCCTGTGAGAGAGGCTTGACTTTCATGTGACAGTACCAGAGTGAACTAGTCAACAAGCGACTAAAACGAGCCATTTCGTCCGACAACGTTTAGAGACTATAGAATCATTAGCATGAATGGGCTTTAGTCGCGAGTTAAACACTCTCATACTTCTCCTCTTCTGGACATTATGTGTGCTCTAGCCATACGTAGATAATTTACCCACTGCGCAGGTACAAGGTCAGAGACCTTCAAACAAGACCGGAGTGAACTAAAGTGAGGGACTCTCGATCCCTCCCTTTGATCCTGATAGCTACAGCTAGCCTATTAGCTATTGTGCACCCAGCCATAGAATTTTACTGTGCCTATGCCCAGCAGTGGATGTCTATCGGTTGGCAATAATGGCGATGATGATGATGATTATAAATATGAAAATAGTTCACTGTTCAAATTATTTTCAATAAACATAACGATTTAGCTTTCTTTAACTCTGATGCCGGATCTTCATTTGCATTTGAGTCACAGCACAAAACGCGCCATGCAAAAAGGCGCCGTGATGAGCAGGCATTTAAAGACTTAATAGCAAAAAAAGATAAAGATCTTTTATAATTAAGTTTTTCAAAGGAATCTAAAATTCATTGCTTTTATCACCGTCCAATTTTACGCGTAGTAAGTTTAGATTTTGAGTTCTTTTTTTAACTTAACAGGGCTCTCTCCGTCACTCGTTTCTACTCGTTTCATACAATCGTAGTTCCAATTTCATTTGAATATTAAGCAAGCAAAGTCCATGAAATTTTGCAGACATATTCTAGAAACTAAGATCTGTGTCTGTGGTGTTTTAGATTTTTCTAAAAATATGTAGTTTTAAAATTACAGGGGCTCCAAGATTTGTATGAAAATTTTAAGACCGCGTAACTTTGAAACCGAATATTTTAACAGAAATCTGGAAAACCACAGACATAGATATTAGTTTCTAGAATATGTCTGCAAAATTTCATGGACTTAGGTTGCTTAATATTCAAATGAAATTGGAACTACGATTGTATGAAACGAGTGGAAACGAGTGACGGAGAGAGTCCTCTTAAGGACTCTAATGTTTCAGATTGGAGATTTCGATTTTAAGATCTTTTTACGCTTGAACAATATAGCCTACTTTCCAAAAAAGTAACAATAGGCTAAGTACCTATTTTAAGTCTATTCTTAAACCTGCTGTTATAGAATTCATTTCAAGTGCTTGAACTTGAAATACATTTATCTCGAAATACCTACTCAGAATATTATTTGGAAAGTGTCAACATAGTGTCAACATATCTTTTTTGATACGGTCTACATATATAGCATGTTCGTGACTGATAACAGTTGGTCGATACTTTTTACGTAAGCCTTGTTCCCAGAGGGTTGCGAGGGTTTTGTTTTTAGACACTTTTGGGAAATAAAATATGTGGGTCGCCTCGTTTTACATGTTATTATTACGTTAATTGGAAATACCTGACCGTAGACACCGTAGACCGATGCGATTGTTCTATAACAGAACTGGACTAACAACAGCTGAGTATTCTACTGAGCAAATTGTTCAAGTGATCATTTGAATGTTTTTTTTTCTAGTTATTGCGTCGTATTATATGGACACGTTTATCAATCACGATGATGCCTGCGCCAACGTCCGCATGGTTTAAGGTTTTTAAAAATCCGTGAGAACTCCCTGAGATGAAAGCAATCCGGTTATTATTATTAAGGTTTGAGCCGTAAAAAGCTAGTAATTCTTTACCTGTGCCGGGTACCTCCCCCCCCCCTTCCCCCCCAGCACGACTCATACCCCGCTTGCTATGTCGACCTGTCGCAAACAATACCTACCTACCTACTAATCACCTGACCTATCTGCGCTCCAAAAAGTGTACCTACTTAAATCAGACCATAATCTCACTATGTCTACACCGCACGATCATTGCTTGATAAATAACAGAATATGTCTACGTCCCTGACCCATTTTAATAAAAGTTTAAATCTCTCCAGAATATTCACGATGTAAAAAGGCGATGATACTTTATAGTCAGCTGAAAACTGTCATCTGACACAATAACCAGAAGTATCACTAATGATAATTCAGTCAAGTTGAGCTCAAACCTCGATATGTCCATTGAAACTTGCATTTTCAAAGTATTGTTATAAAAATATTCTATATTAAAACCCAATACAATCTAAAATAATGCAGAATAAAACTACAACAATTAAATACAGATATACAACAAGTGTAAATTAAAAATTTATAACACCCCGACGATCCAAAGTATCTGAGTTTTCCAAAACATCATTTTCAAATAAATAATTATGTATTTAGGCAACGTCCATCTTGACAGCTTGGCATTTGTCTATTGACATAATATTATGAACCTAACGGTTATCTAACCTTCTTTTCTACAAGAAAACTAGAAAAGAGCTGATAACTCTTAAACGGCGGAACCAATTATTTTAGATTATAGCTATGAACACTCTCGATCAAGCCACCTTTCAAACAAAAAAAAACTAAATTAAAACCGGTTCATTCGTTTAGGCGCTACGATGCCACAGACAGATACACAGATACACAGATACACAGATACACAGATACACAGACACACAGATATACAGACACACAGATACATAGACACACAGATACACAGACACACAGATACACAGATACACACGTCAAACTTATAACACCCCTCTTTTTGGGTCGGGGGTTAAAAAATGAATTGGGAAATATAGTGTAAAAGATATAAAGTATAATAATTATTAATAATGCCCGCGACTTTATCCGCGCGGTTTTTTTAAAGTCCTTGTGGGAACTCTTTAATTTTCCTGGATAAAAGAAGCCTATGTCTGTCTCCGAGATGCAAGCTATCTCTGTATCAAATTTCGTCAAAATGGGTTGAGCGAATGGACCGTGGAAAGGTAACAACACAGACAGACACTTTTGAATTTATGATACTTTAGTATGGAAGTAGCAATAAGTATTAACAGAAATCATAGATACTTATTGTATCATATTTTTATTTATTTACAAACCAACGCTTGGCTGCAATCAGACCTGGTAGCAAGGGATAATGCAGCCAAAGATGCGAAGATGCCTAACATTTGCGATTATTCTATTACGATATGAGAAGGTTTGAGATGAAGGATCTTTAAAGAAGAACGTGATAATATTTCTTGAGCAGTCGGTCAAGACGCTGTAGATACCTACTTGCGAAATCAATAAAACATGAAACTTATAAAGCAAACTCAGAAAAAGTTAAAATGTGCGAGAGCTTTATTATTTTAACCTCTAAACTCTATAAAGTTCATAAAAATGGGCTACAGCCTTGGGCTGTTAATTTTCGACCTTCTTGTAAATTTTATATTGCCTTGCGTGCCCACAGCCTGATAAAAATTGTAGGAATTACTGAAACATTAATCATTCCATCGTATTATTAAGATGAATTACCATGATACATTTACTCCATAAAAATGTACCAGAAATTGAAAAAAATTGGTAAATATAAATTAATTCGACAAATTGCTTTATGCTTCGAGTGAGCTTTTCAAAAAAATGGTTTGTTCTATTTTTAACCCCCAACCCACAAAGAGGGGTGTTATAAGTTTGACGTGTGTATCTGTGTATCTGTCTGTAACATCGTAGCTCCTAAACTAATGAACCGATTTTAAATAAGTTTTTTTTTTTGTTTGAAAGGTGGCTTAATAAAAGTGCTCACGTCAGTCAGCAATGGGGATTGCGACACAGAGAGAGCAAGCTTAGCTAAAGTCTGAAAGGTGATCAAAAGTTCTTCTGAGTTACCTTAGTTTTGCATACGTGCCAACTAGTCGCTGGTCTGTGATGGGTTTGAAAGTTCGCTTTACACAGATTAGGAAAAGGAACTATATCACAAGCTTGCCGTTACGCACTCTAGCTCTCCTAGTTTCCACAAGCGTAGCGAGCTTTCGGGGCAGTTAAATTGGGTATCAGCTAGAACCAAAGCGCACTTACATACAATTAGACGACGCCCTTAAGTTTGTCCACAAGCCAGTTTTATGATGGCATAATATTTACTACTTGCTATATAATAAATTAAACTTCTGCTGGTCGATATTTAATCTTGTTCCCGTTCCATCCCTGTAACCCCGCAGGATTGTCCTATCCTATCTAGATCCTTCTGTCCTATCCTATCCTGTCTAGGTCCTATCTAGATTGTAGAAGTCATTATCGACCGACTGTACGATGTACTCGGCTGTACGTAGGTACTTATAACCTTAACCCACCTTGGGTATACAAAGCGTCAGAAATTCGCAAGTTCTATTCAATTCTCTTGACACCCGTCTAAATGTTATAATGTGAGTATGTTAATATATCTTCCCTCGCCGGAGGAAACAACCCAGCTCAATAGGTAAGTTACCTATTTGTATGGTATGAAGTAGAATGCATAATGATGAGGGTGCCCGTGTTTTGAATTTGATAAGTAAATGGAGAAATAGGTTGGCACCTATTCGTACCTACCTTATGTCAATCCAAATGTTCAACACACCAAGGTAAATTAGAGACAGGTGTAAAATAAAAATTTATAACACCCCCGACAAGTGAAGGTTACAGTAACTAGAAAATAGCTGATAACTTTCAAACGGCTGAACCGATTTTCTTGGATTATAACTAAGAACACTCTCGATCAAGCCGCCTTTCAAACAAAAAAAAACTAAATTAAAATGGGTTCTTTAGTTTAGGAGCTACGATGCCACAGACAGATACACAGATACACACGTCAAACTTATAACATCCCTCTTTTTGGGTCGGATGTTAATTAGAGAAAAACAACACAGTATATATTAACAATAGGTAAATCCGTGGCGTGCTCCGAACAAACGTAGTTTGATTCTCATAAACTGAATATTAATCAGTCGAACTCAATGATAGGGGTTTGAATATTTTAGTATGGAGCCTGGTAGTTCGCCATGTTTAATTTTTCCCAAAATAGCAGCTTCGCATAAAACCTGTATTACTCAATAGCTAGCGTCAATACAAACAGGTATGTGAGGTGTATGAGATAAAATCTTCTAAAGTGACACGTTTCTGAGATATAAGCTATCAAAGTTGTAGGTACTAGTGGCGCCACCAGAATAACAGTCTAGCTGGGTACCCAATATAAACCCATAAAACCCATTTTGGATAAATGAAAAATGGCGGACTACGAGGTAGGTCAAAATCTTGAAAGCCCTTTATAGACTTGTTCTAAAAACAAAATATGTCTGTGGCTGTGGTTTATCAGATTTCTGTAAAAATACATGTATTTTTAAAGTTACAAAGGCTCAAAAATTTACAATACAAATCTTATACCTATATTAAGCTCTACCTGCTGTATAATAGAAATCTCTATATTTTATTCTTTACTACTTACCAAATATTTTATAGAGGCAATTAATTTGGTTAATAGAAAAAGTCACCGTTCGCAATTTTTCATAAAATATATCGCCTGCTCTCAAGTAATTTCCTAAAACATTAGGTTGGAGAAACGGAAGTCAATTACAAAAATTGCTACCGTTACATTTGCGGCGCGTTTTTATTCAGAATATTTTTACTCTTTGGATGAAAGTAGCAATTACCAAAAAACTATTAGTGATCTTACTTAAGAAATCTTTATTTTTGTTTCTAATCGTTAAAAAATACCTACTGGAAATGGTACAACTGGTGGAATTTTGTTACATAACAACGAACGTTCTATCGTTTGTTCTTATAAACTCGAGATGCAGGAAAGTTCAACATATGAGTACAAATGACATTACTGGCGAATGGCGATGAGCAGGTAAAAGTTCGTTTTGATACCTCAAAGCAAACGATCAACAAAAGCTTGAGCTTTCGATCGCGACATTTTCATTTAAAGTTTAAACTAGATCAAGGTCACGTGAACTCGAAATGTTTTGTATTTAATGAAAAAATACATGCACAACTAGGCAAAGCGATCAAGGTGTACCTATATATCCCGTAGAAATCTTGATAGATTGGTCCCGTATATAAATCGAGAAGATCCCCAAAATAAAGCTGTATAGAACGCCGGAACATAGAAAGGGACTCAACATAATTCCAGTTTACTGGGCTATAAGCTTGTCCTTTCACTTCCTAAACCAGTGCCGATATGAATATTAGTACGAGAAGTACGTTTGTATGTATGTATAAATACGTTATATCACCACAAAACACAAATGACAGGACAAAAATCAATAAAAAAATTAGTATTCATATCGGCACTGGTTAAATAATATTGTATTATATTATATTACTTACTCTATCTATCTTTATAAACGAAACTAAAACTTTACAGAAGCAGATGCGTATACATACTATATATCTTGACTAAGTTAGGTTAAAAAACTGTGGTTATAAAAAACTTTTGAGTTCTTATATCTTGAATCGGAGGAACGAGTACCTATTGTAACCTTACTTGTATTGTACTTACTTACTTGTATTGGGAACCTATTGAGTATTGTAGACACAAGCCGCAGTAATAAAAAAAACACGACTGCCCAGCCATATTAAATTTTTTCAAAAAAAAAATTACAGCATGTGTCACTCGGGATGATGTAACGATTATAACAATGCCCTTTATATTCAAAACTGTTCAGGCATTTAGAAAGTGGGGTGGAATAAAGAAAACCTTGAAGACACTGCACTTCTTATTTTTGGGCAGGCGTGTAATAAAACTACCTTGACTGGTTGACTTAATCTTTCTTATTTAAGAGGGCTCTCTCCGTCACTCGTTTCATACAATCGTAGTTCCAATTTCATTTGAATACTAAGCAACCAAAGTCCTTGAAATTTTGCAGACATATTCTAGAAACTAATATCTGTCTGTGGTTTTCCAGATTTCTGTTAAATTATTCGGTTTCAAAGTTGCGCGGTCTTAAAAATTTTCATACAAATCTTTGAGCCCCTGTAATTTTAAAACTACATATTTTTAGAAAAATCTAAAACACCACAGACACAGATATTAGTTTCTAGAATACGTCTGCAAAATTTCATGGACTTTGGTTGCTTAATATTTAAATGAAATTGGAACTACGATTGTATGAAACGAGTGACGGAGAGAGCCCTGTTAAAAACCTTTTTGACAATAACAGCTAATAGATACACAAAATATGTATTGGAATGCAAATAATTTTTATCATGCATTTATTTTACTGCTATCATTTTGGCTAGAGTGCTGAATATCGTAAAAGCGATCGTAAAACCGGGATAAAATACGGGCTTGTCAAGGCATATACCTATAGTAGGACAAAAACTTTAAATGCGGGAAAGAGCTCATTCAACGAATAAGGGAATTTATGTTCATCCTATCTTCTAAGACAATAAATGTAAATGGTTTGGAAGACTAGTCTAGCACTAGACTAGACTAGCATAGAAATTCATATAAACTACTAGCTGATACCCGCGACTTCGTTCGCGTGGATATAGGTTTTTTAAAATTCCCGTGGGAACCCTTTGATTTTCCGGGATAAAAAGTAGCCTATGTGCTAATCCAGGGTATAATCTATCTCCATTCTAAATTTCAGCCCAATCCGTCCAGTAGTTTTTGCGTGAAGGAGTAACAAACATACACACACACAAACACACACACACACACACACACACATACAAACTTTCGCCTTTATAATATTAGTGTGACTAGAATATGATGCTCGTGATATGGTCCGCGTGGATTTAAGTTTTAAAAATCCCGTGGGAACTCTTTGATTTCCGGGGATAAGAAGTAGCTTATGTCACTCTCCAGGTCTTTAACTATATGCATACAAAAAACTGATCAATCCGTTGAATCCGTGATTAAAGAACAAACCAATAACAAACAAATACTTTCGTATTTATATGATACTAGCTGATGGCCGCGACTTCGTTCGCATGAATATAGGTTTTTAAAAAAATCCCGTGGGAACTCATTGATTTTCCGGGATGAAAAGTAGCCTATGTGTTAATCCAGGGTATAATCTATTTCATTTTCAAATTTCAGCTAAATCCGTTCAGTAGGTTTTGCGTGAAAAAGTAACAAACATAAACACATACAGCACATACACACAAACTTTCGCCTTTGTAATATTAGTGTGATTAAAATATTAGTATGATAGACGTGATTCAATCCATTAGGATATCATATCAGAATCAACGATCTAACGAAAGATACGTATGGATAAAACCGGCCGGCGACACGCGCACTGAGGGTTCCGTACTCGGGTATTTTTTCCAATACTTTGCACGATAACTCAAAAACTATTATACATAAAAATAAATAAAAAATCTGTTTTAGAGTGTACAGGTAAAGCCCTTTCATATGATACCCCACTTGGTATAGTTAGCTTACTTTGAAAATTGAAACACATTTTATTTATTTTTTAATGATGTAACCACAAATTCGCGGTTTTCAGATTTATTCCTGTACTTGTGCTATAAGACCTACCTACCTGCCAAATTTCATGATTCTAGGTCATCGGGAAGTACCCCATAGGTTTCTTCGCACACCACAACCACAAATTCGCGGTTTTCAGATTTATTCCTGTACTTGTGCTATAAGACCTACCTACCTGCCAAATTTCATGATTCTAGGTCATCGGGAAGTACCCCATAGGTTTCTTCGCACACCACAACCACAAATTCGCGGTTTTCAGATTTATTCCTGTACTTGTGCTATAAGACCTACCTACCTGCCAAATTTCATGATTCTAGGTCATCGGGAAGTACCCCATAGGTTTCTTCGCACACCACAACCACAAATTCGCGGTTTTCAGATTTATTCCTGTACTTGTGCTATAAGACCTACCTACCTGCCAAATTTCATGATTCTAGGTCATCGGGAAGTACCCCATAGGTTTCTTGACAGACACGACGGACGGACAGACAGACAAACAGACAGGCAAACAGACAGACAGACAACAAAGTGATCCTATAAAGATTCCGTTTTCCTTTTGAAGTACGGAACCCTAATTATAGCCTGTGTATTAACACAATAATAATCTATTGATATTATAGGTAGGTAACTACGTATCACTTCCAATAAGTTAATCGATTTGATGACGACAGTCGACATGCAAATTACTTAAGCGGTCGTAGGCTCTCTATTCTTTTATCGCCTTTGTATTTAATAGGCAACGAACGAGAAAACCAATCTGGTTTAAGTGGTAGACATAGATAGGATATTATATATTATAGCATTTGATATACGACCCGTATCATCTCTTCCACTAGATTTTGAATTAGAAAAAATCATAGTGTTACAGTTTGATGAAAATATCACATTATCCATTGTTTTGATAATGTCAGAAGAAGTTTAGGCGTATTTTAGAAGAAAAATAAACGAACGCTCCAACTAGCATAATTTTTGCGATATTAACAATAAACCTCTACAAACAAAATTAGTTTTGCGGTTACCGTTTTACTTTTTCTGTAGTATGGAACCATTGGTGCACGAGTCTGGCACTTGGCCGGTTTTTTATATACGTAAATAGCGAACAAACAAACAAGCAGACAACCACGCCCGTGGTTATTTGCAGCACCAGACGAACGGCCAAAGCGTCTGACTTTAAAATCTAGTGTGAACACTACTGGAGTATAATATTATGTAAGGATACCATTGTATTATAATTGCAATTAGCAGTTATATAACAAGCATATAATTTGCTAAAAGAGAAATTCTTAATATAAAAGTAATCACGTGAAAAAATAATATCCGCCAAATATAAAACTCACGTGCAAACCGTCGTTATGTGTAATTTACATCTAAAGTGGGGTAATTTGGGTCACTGTGTAATGTGTACAGAACACTAATGTTTGCGCAGCGTCAAGCATTTGCTGACTCAGACTTATTAGCCTAGGAATACAGATTTAGAGGTTGTTAAATCATATTATGTATAGGTAGGTATGTATCAATAAAACCAACATAACAGCAAATCGCTCTTATAAGACTTAAATATACTTAATAGTGATAATACATGAATACGTATAGTAATATATAAAAAGGAAAAGCTGACTGACTGACTGACTGACTGACTGATCTATCAACGTACAGCTCAAACTACGGGAAGGATCAGAAACGATATCCCATACATCCAAATCTGTTCAGGCATTTAGAAATTATGGAGAAATAAAAAATCTCACATAAGTACATGCACCCTGAAAATATTAGGTACACTTCTTTTTGGGCAGTCGTGTATCTAATAGCCATGAAATAATCCACTACAAATTATTTTCACTGTTTATATTTATTAGTTCTTTATAGTATTATGTAACAAACATTTATTTGCTTATTTATTTTACAATAATGTACACTGTCCTTACAGGGTGTCCTATAATGCGACAGTGTTCACTAAGGTATCTTATACCTACTTAACAATTATAACAAACATAAAATTATTTATTTAACTAATGATCAACATAATACCCATGGATGTTAAGTAAGAAAAGACCTGCGTGTAAAAACGAAGCCTTTTCGCAATTGCAATAGGTTTGAGTGATATACTTGTATGGCCTCGATAACCACCCCCCCAGGATCCACCATTGCCACTGCGTCAGACTATCGTTATCACATGTTGCATTATTCATTTAATACGAAATCTCCGTAATACGATTGCTTGCCATCGCACCACAAAAACAACAGGTTAAGTGCGAGTTGGACTCGCACACGAAGGGTTCCATACCATCGTACAAGATATTATACTAAACACTTTTTAATTTTCATGGTGGCATTTTGAAATTTTTATTATTTGTTGTTATAGTGGCAATAGAAATACACACTCTCTGAATTTTAACTCTCTACCTATTATTATATTAGTTCATGAGATACAGCCCGATGACAGACAGACGGACGGACAGCGGAGGCTTAGAAACAGGGTTCCATTGGCACCCTTCGGGTACGGACCCCTAAAAAGTAACTTGATAAATCGAATCACTTCCTTCAAAGTTGGCGTTCGTAGCGGGTGGCGAGCGTGCTACGACAAACCGTAGCAGTTCGCTACGAAACATATTATAGGTTTATTTATAGTACTAATAAAGGCCTGTTGGCGCCTTGGGTACGGTACCCTAAAAATATATATTTCAACAATCTTCTTTTATTCACTGGAATTTTTCCATCTGAATTTCTGTATTAGAAGCAACAAGTAATCGAAACCTTCAAATGAAACAGCGTTTTGCTTTAGACAAGATGAAAACGAGTTCTCGTTGTTAGGTCAGTCTTTTGTTTTCAAGAAAGGAAGCCACGTTTTAATATCGCTCGCATTCTTTTTAAACGGAAATTATTTTCACGATTGTGTAAAAAAGAGCTATAAGAATAACCTGATAGCTATCTACTAGATATAGCTACGGTTTATTGGGCAAACTCGTTGCCAATCATAAGTACATTGTTTATTCCTGGCAGATTTTCCGGAATAGTTTCATCAATGGCACCTCTGAGACAATATGATTCTCTACATCTAGGTTCTTATGAAACTGGAGTTTTGGTAAAAGTACCAATTCCGTATAGTACCCGGTTGGGGATACCAATTGAATAAACTACGATATCCCTTTCAGATAAGGACGTTTCCATCTTATATTGCTATAATTAATAAGTGCATGTAACTACCGTTATAAAATCGTACATCTTTCTTGTGTAATCAAATAACACTATCGCCTATATAACACAGGTATACCTTTACCTGTCTAGCTTAGAAACAGTTGGTTTCTTTGCTGTATATGTACTTAATTGGTAATTCTATAAGAAGTACATTATATTTTGCACTAGGTACTTACTTGTACTTATGTTTTTGTACATTAAAAAATGTATTTATTTATATTTATTATTTAAATTATTCATTTGAAATCTTCGCAGAACCTTGTAAATAAATAAACTATTGGTGAAAACCTTATACAAATCCATACATTAGTTTCTATATTTTGTTTTATAAGTAGTGATAGTGGTAAGTATAGGTAGATAGGTAAGTATAGCGGTAAGTAGGTTATTCGTGCTCAAGCACTCTAAAAATGAGCACATTTCCAAAGTTTTGTGAAAAGTTTTCGTCGCCAACTTGTAAAACGCTAATATGCTTTCTAGCAAGACGTAAAAGTCAGAGAATCCACGTAGATTAGGTACAATAAAGACACAAAAAAGTAAGAAAAAGTATCACTTTACTTTATTCACCTCCACAAGTTTGTTTTCATTCGATTTATTTTATCTACAGAGCAAGTTTGAATCAATATTTTATACAAAAGCTTATTTTTAACGTAAAGTTATTTAATTCGAACGATAATAAGAATAAATTATCACTATGTTTCAAAATAAGCTCTAATGCATTAGGTTACACCTAATGACTTATTATATAATTAGAACCTACATTAATTAGCAGAGAGTTCATAAAGAGATAAGACTGTAACTGATGTACGTTATCTCCAGCTATAAATCGTTAATTTATCTACCATTGATATACCTACTGTACGGTTTCGAAACGTTCGTGCTAGTTTGAGAAGCTATGACTAAAATAATCTTTGTAAATTATATTATCTGAACTCTAGATGACAATATGAATCCCTCAACTAAGCCAATAAAACAAACTGTAATTATTTCTGACAGCTTAGGTAGAGGGCTCGGCTCCATGATGAGCTATTACTTAAAGCATTCAGTGATTAATAGATGTTCCCCTGGTGCTACTTTTTACCATTTAATTAATAATTTAAATGAAAAATCATTGGATAGCAATACAAATGTCATATTGTTGTTTGGGGACAGTTTACAAGTCAAAAAACAACAGATTGTAAAATGCATTCAAAAATTACTAATTTTACATGAGAAAACCAAATGTAAATTTGTCTTGTGTGCCTTTCCTTATTCTGGTACATTTAATAAACAACAAAATGAGAATATACATACATTAAATTTGAAAATGTATAATCTGACAAAATATTATAGCGAAGCTATTTCTTACTTTGATATTAATAGTTTTACTAATAAGTTTAGATTGACCGGTGACAGTATGCATCTTCCAAAGAGATGCAAGATGCATATTGCTTCACTATTAGCATATAATTTAAATGATTCAGTTACAAGTGTTGTAACAAAGTCTCTTGACTCTTATACAAACCGTACGTCTAGTACTAATATTTTCTGTATTGACTCGAGTACTTCCAGTACTAATATTTCAATTATTGACTCAAGCAATGGTTTATGTACTATTAGGAACCCTACTGCTTGTTTAAACTAGATAGTAAGACAACGGAGGAGCTCTGTAAAATGAATACTGTACATCAAAACATACAGAGCCTCACCGGCAAGGATGGTAAAAATTTTAAATCAAGTAGTAATACAACAGACAAGCAATGTATGATTAATCTTGTACACCAAAATATACAGGGCTTGTCTGGAAAAGAATATGAAATTGAACTTTTTATAAAAAAATTAGATATCGATATTCTATGCCTTACTGAGCATTGGCTCAATAGTTATCAATTAATTGTCAATCTTGGAAATTATTCATTGTCAAGTGCGTTCACAAGAAAGAAGGCTATTCGCGGAGGATCTATGATAATAACCCGCAACAACATTAATTACAAGGAACGAAAAGACATTCTTAATCTTTCGGTTGAACGCACTATTGAGCTGTCCTGTGTTGAGCTGGAGCGATATATTATAGTTTGCGCATACCGACCTCCTTCGGGTGACTTTTCTCTGTTTGAGGACGTCATGGAGGAGGCACTGAGGCGGATATGTAGGTCATCAAAAAAAATATTGATTTGTGGAGACTTTAATATTGATATTTTACTTCACACCTCCTTTACAGACAGATTACTTAACTTATTTAAAAGTTTTAATTTAGAAAACATTTTTGTTGAGCCCACACGTGTAACTGCAACTTCAGCTACTTGTATTGATAACATTTTTGGTGATTGTAAAATTGTTAAAAAATCCATTATCACCACTCTTAGATCCGACCACTGTGGACAAATGATATCTGTTCCCAGCTCTCAACAAAATATAACAAAAGTTATAAAGTATAGGCCAGTCACCACCAAAAAAGTAAGGCAATTCAAACTCAATATTTTATCTACTTTACCTACAATTGACCTTACACAGGGTGGTCCGGATGAACTCTATAAAGCTTTTTTTAGCTGTATAAACTCCCAATTTAATTGTATTTTTAAAGTCATAGAAAAAAGATTGTTTAAAAATCTTAAATTTAGTGAGTGGGCTACTGCTGGCATTTATAAAAGTAGGAACAAGCTGTTTGACTTGTATGCAGAAAAGCAATATAATTATACTCCAACATTTGTTCAGTATGTAAGAAATTATTCAAAATTATTTAGAAATGTTTGCATACAAGCTAAGTCAATTCACATAAAACAGAAAATTATTAATTCTGATAATAAAATCAAAGCAGCTTGGGATATCATCACAGATGAAACTGGGAAACGTAAAGTGGAAAATAATAAATTGGAACTTAAAATTAACAACCATATTACTGACTCCGACTTAGAAATAGCAAACGTATTTGAGGACTTTTTTCGAAACATTCCAGTTACCACTACCAGTTCCCTTAACTCGTCGCCAACGGAAGCCTACACTCTTCTAAGGAGCAATGTTTCTGAGTGCAGTGTATTATTTAAATTTGAACACGTTACCCCATATGATATTGTTAAAGTATTCAAATCGCTACAGTACAAAAAAACCGGAGACCTATGGGGAATTTCAGTAAAAGTAATCAGCAATATTATTGATATTGTTGCTCCATATCTTGCTCTAATCTTTAATGAGTCCGTAGATTCAGGATCCTTTCCAGATCTTATGAAATACAGTAAATTAATTCCTCTTTTTAAATCGGGTAGTAAAACTGACCCAAATAATTACAGGCCAATTTCAATTTTACCGACTTTTAGCAAGATATTTGAAAAAATTATGCTCAACCAACTGCTCCAGCACTTTAATCTGAATAAATTACTTCATTCGGAGCAGTATGGTTTTACTAAAGGACGATCAACAATCGATGCGGGCGCAATGCTTTTAAAGCATATATTCGATGCATGGGAGAACTCACAGAATGCTATTGGAATTTTCTGTGATTTGTCTAAAGCATTCGATTGCGTTTCGCATGAGACTCTCTTGGCTAAATTGAACCACTATGGAATCAAAGACTCTGCGCTTAGTCTCATTGCGTCCTACCTCAGTGATCGTATACAAACTGTATGTGTAAATGATGTGAAGTCATCCGGATCAGCCTCACTAATGGGTGTTCCACAAGGCTCTATCTTAGGTCCCTTCATGTTTTTGGTATATATAAACGATTTACCATATTTCGTCCAAAATGATTGCGATATTGTACTATTTGCTGATGATACGTCTTTGATTTTTAAAGTCGATAGAAATTATAATAATTTTGACGATGTAAATAGAACCATATCGCAGGTTACTCATTGGTTTACTGTTAATAATTTGCTTTTAAATGCAAAGAAAACTAAGTGTGTCGAATTCGCATTGCCCAATACTAAGACGGCAAATGATTTTAATTTAATGATAAATAATGATATGTTGAAAGTAGAAGAAACTACCGTGTTCCTAGGGATAACTTTAGATGCAAAGCTTCAATGGAACGCCCATATATCAACACTTGCTGGTAAACTCAGCTCTGCTGCTTACGCTGTTAGAAGGATTCGACAGATAACTGATGTGGAAACTGCAAAAATTGTATATTTTGCCTATTTTCACAGTATTATGTCTTACGGAATCTTACTATGGGGTAAAGCGGCAGATATTGGAAAAATTTTCGTATTACAAAAAAGGGCAATACGCGCAATCTATAATTTAAAACCGCGCGATTCCCTACGAGAGAAATTTAAGGAAATAGGTATTCTTACAGTAGCTTCTCAATATATTTACGCTAATATAATTTTTGTACGACAAAACATTCATAGTTACAAAAAAATCGGTGATTTTCACGACCGGCAAACTAGAAACCGTAATAGGCTCGCATATCCTACGCTCCGCCTCAGGAAAGTGGGAAAATCGTTTGTGGGAATGAGTGTAATATTTTATAATAAAATTCCACAATCAATTTTAGACTTGCCTTTACACAAGTTTAAAAAATCTATTAAAAGTATGCTCCTGGAAAAAGCTTATTATACAATCGAAGATTATGTAAATGACAAAAAAGCTTGGATTTGATTCGCTCCAGCAATATACGGCGCTGCAATTGCTTGTATACAGTATGGCATATTATTGTAAATTGTACATTTGAAAAGAGCAACCGCCGAGTTTCTTGCTGGTTCTTCTCGGTAGGAACAGCATTCCGAACCAGTGGTAGATTATTTTGACGATTCAAAAGCACTTGTAAAAGTTTAATTGAATAAAAATAATTTGAATTTGAATTTGAATTTGAATAAAACCTAAAATAATTCTGTAATACGAAGTCTACGTATTATATCATCATCATGGCCAATCCATTGCCGGCCCACTACTGAGCATGGGTCTCCTCTCAGAATGAGAATGGCTCAGGCCGTATAGTATGCCATACTGCCCAGTGCGTATATTGGTAGGCTTCCACACGTTTGAGAACTTTATGGAGAGCTCCCAGGCATGCAAGTTTTTCCGCGACGTTTTTCTTCATGGTTAAAGCAAGTGTTAATGTGTTAAAGCAATTTAATGGCTTAAAACGTATGTGCCCTGGATCGAATTCATATTTGCCGTACAAAGCATATTCTAACCTTTAAAGTATGGTGAGTGATTGGTATTATAAGTATAGGTTGTGGCGGCTATACTCACGTATTTAGTTGATGTTTAACCGATCAGTTTCGAACTTATCCGGGATCCTTTTTCATAGGGACTCAGCTAGCGCGTCGCGGGCGATCTCAGCAGCGAGCTGAGTCATATGAAAAAGACTATTCTGTTTATAAAGAATATTCTGTTTGAGATGTTAGAGTAGCTACCTATAAGCTAGACGCTTAGGCGACAGTTATACAGCTAATGTGCGCTTAGCCTTAGGCTATGTCTGCATGATACCATACTCGAGATACAAGAGTAGCTTCAAGCTTGATGCTCATGCAACAGTTGCATAGCTATTGTGCGCTTAGTGTTACGCTATGTCTGCATAATAGTTCCCATACTCTACGGATGAAGCTAATACTATTACGTAAGGCATACAAAGACTATAGTTGCGAGAAGAAATTCAAAGCTAATATTTATTAGAGATTAGAGACGCTGATATAGAACAGTTTGAATTGAATTTTACATACTTACTTATTCATTTTATAAAATGGACGGTCTTGCTTCGCGCCATCTGATTTACATTTAAAATGTTGATCGTGTTATGAAAACGCTATAATATCACACTAATATTATAAAGGCGAAAGTTTGTATGTGTGTGTGTGTGTGTGTGTGTGTGTGTGTGTATGTTTGTTACTCCTTCACGCAAAAACTACTGGACGGATTTAGCTGAAATTTAGAATGAAGATAGATAGTATCCTGGATTAGCACATAGGCTACTTTTTATCCCGGAAAATCAAAGAGTTCCCACGGGATTTCGAAAAACCTAAATCCACGCGGGCGAAGTCGCGGGCATCGGCTAGTCATTTATATACTTCATGTTATAAGTTTTGGCGTTATTCGCTTCAGTTTGAACAGAGCTTAAATCTGACTTAGTTAGCCCGCTCTATGCGGAGTGAGAAAATGCGAGCCTCATTGATGACTCATTATAGCCTCAATTTATCAGATCTGGGTATTTTCCAAGATGCCTTTTTCATCAGTCGCGATTACTCTTTATGAATTTATATTATGAATCCATTTTCAAGTTTTAACAGTTACTGAAATAATCGGCTGTGTCAGACGGACTAACAAAGTCCATAAGGGATCCATTTTGATTCGGAACCCTAAAAACGCCTAATCTTAATAGCGTGCTTATACCCAGGTGCCGAATAAATTCAATCGTGGTCACTGCGGCAACTTCAGCAGTCTCAAATACTTCAAGGTAAATACATAGATCGATACCAACCGTACCTATTGAACTTGAATTGTTCGGACGATATGATTTTACATTTTTTTATTATTAACTATTGTGATTTGTGCCTATAGTTGATGCTCATATCTGATGGGAAGTGATGATAGGCCTAAGTTGGTCTGCCTTTGCTTTAAAGATACTCGGATTATAATTGGAATTGTTTGAAGAGTTTGGAATTCTCTTCCGACATTAGTTTCATACTAATGTCGGAAGAGAATTCTAAACTCTAGCCGCGTGGCTAATGCGCGTGTATTGCGTATGAGGAATGATGACTCAAAGCATTTTGTGTGTAGAAGGAATGTCGATGACATATGGGTAGGAACATTTTATTATGAACATTCAAACAGTATTGGAGACCTTTTTTAGCATTCTACGTGTAGGTACCTAAGTTGAAAACTATGGTAGTTATTGAAAAACGTTTGTACGTGCTCTACCCACATTCTCGTCTCGAGTGCAGAAAATCCACGGCTATTTTCTCGAAGGACGATTTTGCGAATGTTGGTCTTCGTGACCAACATATTCTATACGATGTTATAAAAATTAAAGGGGGTTCTAAAACAGGTCACAGTAACTATGGAAAACCAGGCAAGTGTATCAGCCTCACACACGGAGGGTTCCGTAGCATCGTACAATCAGCAACAAAGCTAGATTTGCACCCGCCAGTGCAAGCAACTATTTTTAACCCCCAACCCAAAAA
Organism: Maniola jurtina; assembly: GCF_905333055.1. Lineage (NCBI taxonomy): Eukaryota > Metazoa > Arthropoda > Insecta > Lepidoptera > Nymphalidae > Maniola > Maniola jurtina. The sequence goes on from NC_060032.1 coordinate 14,407,694, forward strand.
GAGGGGTGTTATAAGTTTGACGTGTGTATCTGCGTATCTGTGTATCTGTCTGTGGCATCGTAGCTCCTAAACTAATGAACCGATTATAATTTAGTTTTTTTTGTTTGTGAGGTGGCTTGATCGAGAGTGTTCTTAGCTATAATTTAAGAAAATCGGTTTAGCCCTTTGAAAGTTATCAGCTCTTTTCTAGTTAACGTAACCTTCATTTATCGGGGGTGTTATAAATTTTTTATTTACACTCGTCCTTAAAAGTGATTACGCTTTCCTACGTAAAGAATCCGAATTGATATTAGGTATATCACATTATAATGAATGTATTTCGCCTACTTTCAAACATTTTATTCGCTTTTGTAATTCCTAATAAAATCTTATCATTAATCAAATACAATATAGATCTATTGTTACAGCTGTTTCTATGCAGCAAACCTAAATCCTGGAAAACCACTTAAAAACTTGAGATTTTTCATACATGATGTACAAAAAGACGGAATATTTTTCTTTCTATTTGTAAGGTTTCATACCCTCTATTATTCATAGAATTATTTTAAGCGTAAGGTTTTGGAACCTTCTTAATTTGACTTTTGTGCAGGTTTTTGATATTATTATAGTTTAACACAGCAAAATCTTCCCAACTAAGTTTGTGCAAGTTAATAGGATAGAAGATAAGTAAATAGGTAGGTACTTTAAGACCCCATAAAGAACCTTATCTACCGCTTTAATTAAATTAATTCAAAACTTCCTACTTCAAAGTTTTAAAAGCAGCACAGTGTGGGTGGGAGTAAGAAAATCAAGTCTCAGAACTTTAATGACTATATAAATATTACTTTTTTTATGATTGACATATGAAAAAATTGACATGGTTTGAGTAAGAACATTCTTCACAATCATAACCCTTCCTTTCGGCTTTGCCGTAGTCAAAAGTAAAAAGAATAAAGCAACCGAGATTTCATTTACACTGAACTAACGTAACTAGTCCATTCTCAGTTCAGAAGAAAAACGAGAAAAAGTTGAAAAACTTACGTAAAATGAAAATTTAATTTTAGAGTGGTAGAACTACTGCGGACTTCTAGAGTGCTTACTTTTCTGTGTATAAATTCGATTTTTCCAGATGATGTGACATATTTTAGGATAGCTTATGCCCGCGACTTCATCTGCGTGGACTACACAAATTTCCAATCTCTGTTTATAACTAGACGATGCCCGCGACTTTGCCCGCGTGGATTTAGGTTTTCCGAAATCCCGTAGGAGCTCCTTGATTTTCCGGGATAAAAAGTAGCCTATATTATGTGCTAATCCATGATATTACCTATCTCCATTCTAAATTTCAGCCAAATCCGTCTGGCAGTTTTTGCGTGAAGGAGTAACAAACATACACACACACACAAACTTTCGCCTTTATAATATTAGTGTGAAGTGTGATAGTGTGATAGCTATCTGCATTCCAAACAGCCCAATCAGTCCAGTAGTTTGAGCTGTGTGTTGGTAGATCAGTCAGTCAAGCAGCGTTTTCTTTTATGTAATACAGGTTTATAACTTTTACATTTTACTAAGTATTCAATTTAACAATAAATACACTGATGTAAATAAAAAAATTGACGACGAAATTTTTAAACAATGACGTATTTTACCAAGGAAGTGAGGTTAGTTCTTTTATGCGCTGTCGAATAAGCCCTTGAAGGGAATCCCATATGATGGTAAGTGACAATACAAAATAAGGCTAACTTGGAAGAAGTACGATAGTTTTATGTATAGGTATTAATTTGATATCATCATCATGATCAACCCATCACCGGTCCACTATTTTTTTTAAACTATTAGGACGGGTCTCCTCTCAGAATGAGAAGGATTGAAGCCCTCTCTGCCACACTGGTCAAGTACGGGTTAGCAGACTTTCACACCTTTGAAAACATTATGGAGAACTCTTAGGCGTGTAGGATTCCTCACGATGTTTCCCTTCACCATTAAAGCAAGTTACTCTCTTCTCACCCTTAATCGGTTACTAGGCAGTATATTACCTGAACATTTACCTAATCACTTACACATGGCTTTTCCAGTAGCGTGACTAGCCACGGATGAAGCCTTTCACCAGACTAGACCTAAGTTAATTTATAAATAAAAAATTTCAAATTGAACACGCTAGGCATTAAACCCGGGGATCAGACGGCGCGGGTGCTCAGAATAGTAAGTATCAGGGAGATCGTCAAACTACATATACCTACATGAATATATTATATTGAAAGTGGAGGGAAAAATTGATGCCGGAAGGGCGTTCCATATCCTAGAGGTTCGGATCAGAAACGAGGAAGCAAATCGTTTCATACGTGTCCGAGGAATTTCAACTACGTACGGATGCAGACCTTGACGATGCCTTGCAGTACACGATGGTAGAAAGGTGAAGGAGATACCAGGTCAAAAAGCTCCTTTATAATGAAGACAAGGAAAAAGGTAGGAATTTTCCCACGAGATAAATAGGATTCATATTTCCACCGAACGTAGCCGCGCGTGGTTGCTGGTCCCACTATAATTTAATAAACATCCCTTACCTTGCTCTTGTAGAGGTGGGGTCCTTTTGTCTTCTACTCGCCTCTCCATCTCACACTCAATGTTGCAAATATGACTATTTACATATCGACAGTAATGCTATTACAAAATCAACCAAGAAATAAATAAGAACTAGGGATACACGGCGTGTGCTACTATGCAAAAAAAAAGTTCTAAAACCATCTTCTCATTATTGCCTTTCCAATTAAACCGGTTTGGAACATATTGGTTAGATGGTTTCAAAGTCTATTACGGACATAGGTAGAAACGATTTTCGCGTTTTATATCATAGATTTATCAAGTAGTAATCTATGATTTTGTTTTCTTGTCTTGTTTTGGCTCTTGTCTTCTTATTTTTAAGTTATTAGAAGCGTATAATGAAATCGAAACTTGGACTTGGACCAACAAACATTTAACAATAAAGATTTATGGACAGCAACAGGTAGAGACTGACTAGGAACTAAAAAAATAATATAAACTGCTAGCTTTTGTCTTATTTGATTTCTTTAAGCACGAACTTCCGAAGTACTTATGAATAATGTTATGAAATTATTTGAATGTACCAATTTATTGTCAAAAAAAGTTATACTGCAGTACCTTATTTACAATAAACGTGATTACAATTAATTAAAATAAACGGGACGAAAATTTTGATTTTGTTGCCGTCTAGAAAAAAATAACTAAATCACTTTTAAATAATTGTTTATTGCTTGAGAATATGTTGAAACTTCCGTTTCATTGGCAAAAAAAGCTAAAACGCCAGTCAATTTTTGCCTAGCTAGTAAATGCTACGCGTTCGTAGCAACTGCTACGAAATGGCTACGGTAGGAATCACGCAAGACTATGCAATACAAACATGGATCGTAAAATGTTTCGTATAAAATTGTACAAGTAAGTAACTTTCCTTTAACTTAGAAATACATATAAGTTCAAACTTTCCTCATATTTTTATTGCATAATTGTTTTGTTTCATAATCTTGTTTTGAAACAAAACCATATTATTTGGGATTTAATGGTTCAGTCTCTTATCGGTAATACATATAAATATGAAACAATCAAATTTTAGATTTCACCGAAAATTAAATAAAAACAAAAAGAAATTGAATTATACCTAATAATATTGTACCTATTCCACAATCTTCATACTTGTATTTCTTTATGATTTTATTCACGCTAACTTTATAGGTTTTCGCGCTTTAATTTTTAAGGTTTTTAATAAAAATTTATAATAAATAAGGGGATATTATCAAAACCATATAAAACAACGTTAAAAATAAATAAAATAATATAGTATCCGAAACATGATTTTGTTATTATTTACTTCATCAAACGACTTCGCTTGTAAGGGCGTAATATTACCGCCCGCGCGCTCGAACTGAGAGGAAGACCCGAAGCGACTGGCCGTGGCCGTTTGTATGATACGCTCTCTTCAACCTTATGTAAGCATTTTATGCTATCGACTAACACGGTAATCAAAATTTAAATATAAGTTAGCAGTTGGTATTGTTACAGACCAGACACTTTTTTTTTTTCCGTGCGGAAAATCCGTCATGGATACCATCGGCCACGGGGGTGTCGGACTCCTATCGATTAAAAACCCCACGAAGTTCCATCCCACAGCTGACGACGGAACACAGGGGACCGACAACGCCTATTCCTCCGCCAGCGGATGTCCGCCGCTTCAGACCCACCACTGGGACACTACGTACCTTCAAACACCGTTAACGGCACGCCAGAACCACAGCACGCCAACCAACCCGAGGACCACACTGTGAATGACGGACCGCCTCGTGTACATCATCCACAAGTCCTCTCGAGGGCTAGGGTTCGTGGGATGGCAATTCACTTTCCACGTTCCCCATCCTCAATATTTCTCTCGCCCGTTACCAAACTGGACAGGCGAGAAACCGGTGGGCCAGTGATTGGATGGAACACTCATCACCAACCACCCAACACAGCCACACGCACCGCTCCTGGGGCTATGCCCCATGGGTGCGTCTACTGCGCTCTCTGCGTGGACAACACCCCTTCCCTTCCAGGTCAATTAGCCATGGCTTAGAATATCCCATGAACATTGTTAACCATGTTACCAGGGTACACCGGCCTAAAAGCTGCTGTTACCCGCAAAGACATAACATCAAGATTCAAGCTAAAGTGAACTGTACATATTAAAGAGTTTATTTGAAGTTTGGCTTTTTGATTTGAATACTTACCATTCAAATTCAATGAGTAAACACGTGCTAGAGACCAATATCTATGTCTGTTAATATAATTTGCCAGATTTTCGTTACAATATTTCGTCGTAGCTTCATAGCTACATGAGTTCATATTATAGGTATACTTACTACCTAATCTTCACATTTACATAATTATTAGGTACTAATCTTCTAAACTCAAACTCAAAACATTTATTCAAGATAGGTGCTATTGTACTCCTTTCAACTCAGGTAACTCTAAAACATAATAAATAACTCTAAAATATTTTTACATGATTTTTACGAAAATCTGGCACACCACAGATACAGATATGAGTTTCTAGTGCTTACATAATTCATGGAGTTCAATTGGTTAATATTTAAGTGAGAGCCAAATTACATACGTTTTTATCTTGGATGAATTACATCTTCAATGCCCAACAACGCCATAGTTAAAACGATGATTCCGCCGATAAATCAACGCGTTAAATTGAGTGACCACACTTGAACGGTTAACGTTTAATACCTACCAATTGAATTGGGGCCAAACGGCAATGTGAATGCCGTTGTAAAATTATCGCGTTAGATCGTGGCTACACCTACGGCTAACGGCCGTTAACGCGTTTATCAACGACGTGTCCCGTCGATGTAGCCGGAGCGTAGCGCAGAGACCGCGCTGTTATTAAATCTCTCATTTTGAAAGGAAAAAATCGTAAATAAACCTTAAGATATCAGTACAATAGAGCGAGGTCTTTGTTAAATACTTAACAAGGACAAGTACTTGTAAGTGGTTACTAGTTCCCAGCTAATCTATAAGTAGGTAGGCTCAATAGCACCTTTGAAAGTAGGTACAGTTGGACCTACATTCATTGAGTGACATCATAATTTTTCGTAGTAAACCTTCAGTGGATTTATAACACCCCTCTTTTTGGGTCGGGGGTTAATAAATGTAAAATGAGCTCGGTGACTATCATACTGTGTTAGACACTGAGTTAGCGAATCAGTAGGCTGGACTTATTACGCTGCATCGTATTGTACGTCTCCGTACATAATTATGGCCATCATTATTTTGGGTAGAGCATCGCAATAAACCGTAAAAGAAAACCCCGAAAAACGTTGTTTTGTTTTAGTCACAACTTAAAAACTATTTTATAAATCGTTGTTTTCAATATTTATTATTTAAATACAGTATATGGTACATGATATACCGAAATTTCATATTCCTAAATACTTAATTTTGTTTTTGAGATAGCCCTCGTCACCAAAATGGTCTAAAGCTGACCTTTGATGGCTCCTTATTTTTTAAGATTAAAAAAAATGCATGTGTACTAAACATTGATACAAGGATGATACATACAACAATTATGCTAGGATAAGAAAAAAAAATTCCCGGCTCCTTTTTCATCTATCTCAGCTCCGCTAAAAAATAATTAAATTGAATTTCTAATTCAATATTTAGGTTCGGGTCATCGTTTTACATCAAATACCAAAATTTCAGGTTTGTAACTCATTTCGTCTCGAGCTAAAGACCTGTGACATACGGACAGACAGACAGACGGATGGATGGACAGGGACAGACAGACAGACAGACAGACAGACTGCAGAGTGACTGTTAATAGAGCTCCGTTTTTAGCCTTTGGGTACGAAACCCTTCTTGCCCTTCAAAGAACGTCTAATAATTATGTCAAATGTTTATGACATCACATCTGAACATGATAATAATGATAAAAATTACTGATTTAAGGTCGCTGCATACGTAACGTGTTTTTTCCCGTCCCGCACGGGACGGGACGATTTCTCGAAGTACTATTGGACAACTAGAAAACGGACGGGGCGGGGTGTTCCAGTTGTCCAATAGTAGTTCGAGAAATCGTCACGGACGGGACGGGAGGAGGAGGAAAAAACCCGTTACGTATACAGCGACCTTTACTATGGATTTACTGGCGAGACCATAGACATGGCGAGACCATAAAGCTGGCGTCAGACATAAAAGCGTATGCTTGCGAACGACAATAATTTAGCTTAGAGTCCTTTTCATGAAAGAAGTCCCGCGGTGATTTTTGGAACTAAATTTGACAGGACGGCCATGTTGTCGTTGAGCTTATATTGTTTCATCGAAGTATGCAGGAAATAGTATTAACTATTTGATAAATTACATTGCTAAATGTAAAATAGGTAATTTTTTTACTCATAAATGGCAACATTATGTCACGCGAGTACAGCGCTGCGTCTGGGGGACTTCTTTCATGAAAAGGACTCTAGGCTTACGCTTGCCAACACTTGTCGTTTGATCCGATTGGCTGCAAGTCAAACCATAGCCACTGTGTATAAAACAAAACACTGATTTGATTATAGATAGATATATATTAATAATCAATGGTACAAGTACAAAAATTACTCTGTGGTGTTTGCCGTTTCTTGCTGTTTGTTGTTTGCCACAAGCATTACAATAATATAGGTATATCTATGTCACAAGCGTCTGGTGACGTTGGCTTTATGCTGGATCCACATGCTTGTGACGAACAGTAAACAGCAAGCGTGTGGATGGGTGTTTGCATATGCTTGCCAAGGCTTTGGAGCGTTATTAGCAGACAAGCTATCAGTGGTGTTTGCCAATGCTTGCTGTTTGTTGTTTGCTACACGCGTCGGGCGCCGGCATGCCGGCTTTATAATCTTTTTTTTAATAGATTCATGTCATGATAGATTCTTAAACTTTCTTTACTCTATGGTCGACTGGTCGTACTTGTCATTTGTCAAGTTGGTTCTTTTGAAGCAATGTTTTGAAGTAATATATTTTGTTTTCCTCTTTGTTTTTAGCAGTTTAGGCGGTGAACTAACGTAAAGTAAGATTTTAAAGCATTAAAAACAAGATTTAACAACCGTAGAATATCATAGACTGGTTTCGATCAACAACATGACAAGCGATTTACAAAAGATTGAAATGGTCTCAATATTTGTTGTACCTACATTATAATCATCAAGTGCAAAGCATCAAGTACCTAGCTAGTGATAAAATTCTGCGTTCTGCCTGAAATGTGACTGGTACACTCCAATTTTTATATATCAATTCGGAGCTTTAACGACTTAAAAGGATTATAAAAAAATGAAACGTAAAAAGTCTCCAGATTCAAAACCAAAACGAACTAAAAAAGCCAAAGAATCAAACCCATCCAATGGAATTGACAAATCTCAACGGTTATTACGTAGTCAGACAAGTCCGCAGACACCTCATGCTAGGGGAAAACGGGCTTCAGACAAAACAGACAAAAGAAATGGACTGGGCCTTGTATGTGGCAAACCAATGCCACCTCTATCAGAATTGGAAAAGATGTATGATGGGAGCGATGAAGAGATGCCTGAAACAACTTCTGCAGCTGCTTCCGCAAATATCAAAGCACCAGAAGAAAAAAGCACTCCTGTTTCTAATGGGGCAATAACACCAACCACAGCCAAGAAATATGCTGATGAAATATTAAAAATATTAAATGGCGAAGATGCACCTCAGCCTATTATACCAATGAAAAAATATAAAAAACCAGAAGTACCCTATATAGTTGGTTGCACTGAACGTGAACGGATCCCAGAAAACCCTAATTGTAATGTTTTTAAAGGTGATGATTATGGCATTACTAGTAAAACTAATGCTTTGAATGGAGATGAAGACCAAGGCTGCAGTGATACACCAGGATTTTATATGAATCCGTATAGTTTATCAAAGTCAATTTTTAATGCTCAAGCAAATGAAATAGCATCAAAACTACTATCTAATGAAAATAATCCCATTGTTGGTGGTTCTGATAGTGAGGACACCATGATCTATGAACTGAACTCGCCTATACATAGATTTTCACCAGTACCTAGCACTTCAAAAGACTGCGAAACCATTTCAAAAAATGATCAAAAGTTTATAGAGAGTTTTGTTTCGTCCAAAAAGAATTATGGTGAAACCAATCATACAATTGAAACATTTAGTAAAACTACCGTTATTGAGGAAGGTCTATTCAACATAGGTGCAGATTTGAAAAATCCTAGAGAAGAAATTTTGAAATCTGAAAGTGGTCCTCTAGCAAACACAGTACATGAATTAGTGACAAATAATGTTACGTCATCTTTAAATAGTGGTGGTAGTGATGATGATATTGAAATCATTGAACAGCCTTGTGAAACCATTGAGATAAATGATGAAGTGAACCACATGGATGTGAAGACTAAACCTTGCACATATGTTAAAAGTGAGAATAATAGAATTAATAAGTTGGATATGATTGTTGATAATATATTAGATGATGATATATGTGAAATAATAGACATTGATACACCTAATGCGAACATAAAACGCAGTAACAAAGTCCGAACAGAAACAATCAAATCACCAATAGTACTTCAAAAATATTATAATCCTTTTGATTCGAATATAATTGCTGAAATTGATTTAACTAATGTTGATGATGTGATTTCTGAAAATCAATCTATAATTGATAAATATAGCAAACACAACATTTTAAGCTCAGTAAACTTAGTAGAAACTAATGTTGCTAGACCTGGATCAGTAGAAAATACAAATAAACCTAAAAATGTCGCTAGCATGCAATTTGGAAGTAAAAATAACCAAACAAACACTGACCAGACTACAAAACATAATCAATTTTTTTCTAGCGAATTAGAAAAAATTGTTAAAGACTTTTTTAATAAGCGGGGAAACACTAGTTGTCCCCATAATCGAGCTATTAGGCCTTTAGTTTTGCATGGCAGTGAAAAAATGTTTCCTGTATGCTCTCTAAATAACAGTTTAAATAATCCTATTCAAAGAAATTTTCCAGAGCTCTCTCTAAATAACAGTTTAAATAATCCTATTCAAAGAAATTTTCCAGAGCTCTCTCTAAATAACAGTTTAAATAATCCTATTCAAAGAAATTTTCCAGAGCTCTCTCTAAATAACAGTTTAAATAATCCTATTCAAAGAAATTTTCCAGAGCTCTCTCTAAATAACAGTTTAAATAATCCTATTCAAAGAAATTTTCCAGAGCTCTTTCTAAATAACAGTTTAAGTCCAAACAAACAAAGTAAAAGGAAAAGACGAAATAAAGATAAAAGTCAAAGTAAAGCTGATAACAACATAAATCCAAGTACAACTAATTTATTTAATGTAAATAACAATGTAGAAACTCCTAGTCAACCATCACTGGGAACGTGTCCTATTTGCTTAGATGACTTGACTAGAGAAAGAGTAGGATCGACCAATTGCGGCCATCTATTTTGTATGCCTTGCTTATCAACAGCATTAAAAACCAAACCTAAAAGGTGTCCTACATGTAGGAAGAAACTGACTGGTCTTGGGTACCATCAGATTTTTGTGTAAGATGAAGGTTGTTCCATGTAATTTACTTTAAGGTGCATTGGGGTAAATGCGAAAGTTCATTTTTTCTACCAATACTAGTGATAAAATTCAGAAATACCCCAAGACACATCGCAATTACCCCAATTGTAAATACTATCTGCTTTATAAGTATCTCATATATTAAGTTTCTCAAAATATCTGTCAGTATGTAAAGAGAGTTAAACTATAATTGGAGCTAATTAGAAAAATTGTTGATATAAAATTAACTGAATAAAAATTGTCGCCTTAAACTACCTTAGTAATAGCTTAAGGCGAAAACATGTTTACGTGTCGTGTCACCACAACACGTAAATATCAGTTTCATACATTTTGTATGGTTAGTAAAGACACATCATAGTGGCGCGGCGTGTCTTGAGTTGTTACGCCTTGTGTGGTGTCTCTCTCTAGTCATACTAAATGTATGAAATCGCTGCGTGACGACACGCCACGTAGATGTCTCTGGCGTTATATTTTCTTTTGCTACTTTACTTTGTTTATTAATAACTAGACGATGCCCGCGGCTTCGCCCGCGTAGATTTCGGTTTTTTTGTTCCCCTGGATGTATCCTAAGTCTGTACCAAATTTCATTAAAATTGGTTCAGCGATTTGGCCGTGAAAACGTAGCAGATAGACAGACACACTTTCGCATTTATAATGGTATGGATAATTTTATTATAATTAGAAATTTAAATTTGTATGCAGGTACCTACCAATTTTAATTTCTAATTATAATATTTAAAAGATCATGTAAGTTTTTCTGTAGAAAATTTGATTTTATTTTTAAAATTGTAATTCAATGTCTACTAAAGAAAAACTGTGATATATGGTTAATGTACCTTAACTAGTTTAAGTTTAGAATAAAACCTACCACAAAAATTTGGTATGCTTTACTCTGGTTTATCCCATGTGTAAAAGTAATTTAAAAATGCACATAACGTTTTCGTGGTAGGACTGTCACTATTTAAGCTTTTGGTAGGTATAGATGTTCTATTTACAAATCTGTTTGTCTGTTTGTGTGAATGCACACATATCACGATGCGTTTACGTTATGCACACGAATACGAGTACCTACCTAGGTATGTTAACTACTTATTGGTACACTCATTAGTCATTACTACTACCAAAGCTAAGCAGAATTTATGAAATAAAACTTTTGTATACCTATCAGAGACAGTAATATTTAGAAAAAGACAGACAGTTAAAGAGAATATTATGCATTTCTCATTTTTGGTAATACTTACCTGCTGAATTAACTTCAGCTAGGTAGGTAGTTAATTTGCTAAGGCTTTCATAAAACTGTAACAACTCAATCAGAGATAAATTTAGCAGACCAATCAGATTATTGATCTCATTTATCAATAATCTAATAAATTGGTCTGATAAACACATATCTCTGTCCATCTTCACTATGATGTTTATTCACTAACTCAGTGATCATCACTAAATGAAAACCATGATGAAGTTCATTTGACATGTCTTTCAGTTTCTGCTTCACTGAGCGACATAAAAATATTTTTTCGTACAAAACTTAATGGATTAAAAATAAATGTCAAATGAGCTTGGTCGCTTCCATTCAGTGATGACCAAAATTCAAATCATCAGTCAGCAAATTGCCCACAAATAATTAATTAAGGTGTATTGGGATAAATGCGAAAGTTCATTTTTTCTACCAATATTAGCATTATTATATTGATAGAATCACCAGGCTAGATGCCATATCTTTATTGTACTTTACACTCCAAGCGACCACCTACCATGTTGTGTGTCATAGTGTCAAACGCACGTGCATTATGTCGATTTTTTAAACAAGTGATTTACCCACGTTTTTGGTGCTTTGTAATAACCGAACATCATTTTCTTGGAATCATGGTAAAATAATTGAAAGAATGTAATGTACTTGAATTATTTTAAAGATATATAATTGGTTTTTACAAATTCGGTAAAGGGTCACAACGTGTTAGCTCTGTTTTTGCATTCACAAATACCCCTCTGGGGTATAATCTTATTTATTATCTTCATAATAAATAAGATTTGGGGTAATTCCGAATTACCAAAGCTGTACAAGAACAGTTTAGCAAAACTACTAGCAAAAGTGATGATATTTTGTTTCAGAGATAAATACAATCGAAAAACAAACATTACCCTTCTGTCAGTGCAATAAAAACCACTTTTGATATTTGGAAATACCCCAAGACACCTAGCAATTACCCCAATTCAAAGAAAAAATAACGCAATTTTTCAAATGCTAAAATTTAAAAAACTAGAGTACTCATATAATGTTTTTTAAAATATTTTTTAATAAAAGAGCTGTAACTCATAAATGGACCTAATTAGAAAAATTGATTATATCTATTTAGTATAATCAACCAAAATAAAGACGTTATATTAAGTATCTCATAGAAATTCCTGTAGAAAATACCCCAATGCACCTTATTTTCAAAATTGATGTTATTATTACTTACTTACTTATGTTTGTTATTAGAATATTATGTTTCATTTATTATCAGTTATTAATTATTATTACTTATTTACCTTACATACCAGATCTTTAATGTAAATAAAAAAATTGTGCCATTAAAAGTTAACAATACTTATTTACTTGTTTTTGACTTTATTTATATTGTCCTATAAGACTATCAAAAATTAGGGCTGCTATAGGTGTGTCTCAAAATAAAATTTCAATTTCCATATGTAATAAGTTTATTGTTAAATTCATAATATTTTTATTAGATTTGATATTAATTAACTAAAGGTTTTATTTTTGATAAAATATCCATACCAATATTATAAATGCGAAAGTGTGTCTGTCTGTCTGTCTGCTACGTTTTCACAGCCCAACCGCTGAACCGGGTACAAACATGGGCTACATCCCGGGGAAGGACATAGGCTACTTTTTATCCCGGAAAATCAAAGAGTTCCTGCGGGATTTAAAAAACCGAAATCCAGGCGGGCGAAGCCGCTGGCATCCTCTGGATTTTGATAAAACCTTTAGTTATTATGTATTTAAAATTATCCCTACATTGATTGAATATTAAAATTACTATTTTGAATTAGGTACTTAATACTTATTCTTTATTACTACTTGAATTTGGTACACCATCTGATTGCAGAAGCTCTATTGATGCAGACAACTGCTCTAAACTTTGTACTAGCTGTGCCATTTTATCTTTAGATGCAGAATTTTCAAAGCTATCTTCTGTGGGCTTCTCTGCATCTCCGTACAATCTAAAGTGAAGTCTTGCTAAATGCTCTTGTTGGTCCCTTATACTAATCATCTGTTCCATGCTGCACCCAGTGCCAAAAGCACTGAGTTTTCCAGTATGGAAATCACTCAGCAATTCTAGTAAAGCTTTTTCCATATGTTTAACATCAGGTGTTTCTTTTGGCATGTGCTTAGGCCTAGTATTATTAGAGCGCATGAAATCACGATGCAACCGTCTCTCATTTACATACGATACTTTAGCAGAGTCATTGATACTATTATTACCAGTACTCGTAAATGTATGGGGGTTTTTTGATGTTAGACTAGCTGCTTCACTTGACATTTTATTGCTTGTGACTGGTGAAGTAGCCGGCTGAAGAACTTTCTGCTCCTCTTCTTCGCCTTCATTCTGCATTAGCTGTTGCGTTTCGTTAGCTTCCTCCAAATCCAAACTCATGTAGATCGGGGGTTTTGTTCTCTAGCTTAACAGGTTTCAAAAACTGCTTTGTTTGCAGTTTTTTAATAGAAATAGTCTAGGTGAAATTAGTGTCTCTTTATCTTAAGTTTTATTTAATTACTCAAATGTTAAATAAAGGTAAACCAAACCAAATCTCTGATTTGAGATTTCTCATTCACTTTCACAATATTTTTGTCAATTTTTGGCATGCCAAAGCAATTAGCAAAGCCCAAATCAATTAATGTACTCTGTGACCCAAATGTCAAACGCAGTTTATAACAATAACAATGCCTTTCTAAAGTTACCCGTAGTTACTGTACCAGCTAAGTTGGTCATTCTTATGGAGCCGCTTGATGCTTGTGGCAAACACTACAGAATTTTTTTATTGTTGGTGTAGTAGAGTATCGCAGTGGAAGCGTGCTGGGCCCATAACCTGTTGATGTAGCAGAGTAGTGGCGTAAGTTTAATTGTAATTAATACACATTTCGTCGCTGCGCGTGCGAATCCGCGTAAGAGCAACTTGTAAAGACCGCGTATTTGCTTTTTCATGATTTTACAGGAGGAAGAAAAAACTTAATATCTCAGCGATTTCAATTGATATTACCGACTGAACTTAACAGATAGTTGTTTATAACTTTCTTTATTGGAAAATGACGTAAATTTACTTGTAGTTGGCTTAGATTTTGTGTAAAGTCACTTACGCGGCTTTGTTTTGACTAATTTTACAAAATAAGTAGACTTTTATCAAAGGTACGCGGTTTTGAAACAAAACAATTCGTAAAGGGTTGTATTTATTATTAGAAAAAAAGTCGAAAACAATATAATAGAACATAAATATTATGTACTTAAATATCAGGAAATCAGTTTACAAAAAGTTATTAGTTACCTATTCATAATTTTTAACACAGATCTTATTACAAGGGTTCAGACTTCTTATGAAAGAGATCAAAATAACCATCTAAAACTAAAAAATAATGACTATTTATTATTACTTAAACATTATGCGTAAGTAGTTACATACATACCTAGAAGAAACAAAAAATATTTTTATAAGAATATAAAACTTTAATAACAAAAATAAACCTTCTTCTAAGTTGTTCCATAATAATCACAAAACCTTCATCAACAATTCTTGTGTCAGGTACTTAAATGTTTTCAATTAAATATTTAATAAACAAGTAATTATAATAACAACAATAATCTATTTGGTACTTGCTCTTAAATTCTAATTAAATTCTGATAATTACAGCATTTTACAGTCAAAATAGTAACTTAAAATTATTTGAAAGGTAAATTATCATAAAAAGTATGAAACTCTTTAGCTCCTGTAGGTGATCATAATTTGTCTTGGGAATTGGTTTACCTGGATTCATAAAGCGAAGGCGTACTGTTAATCAAACACGTAATCTTCCTTGGTCTTCTAGGCAATGGGACAAAATCATCTGAAAAGTGGAGTTTATATTCTATGGTGCCATCTGGATTATATCTCAGTGCTTTTATATCAATCACACAGTGATCACCCGCTCCTCAGCCAGGTCTTATTGATTCATAAATCTGGTAATCTTTAAGACCAAAATCTTTAAAAAACGTATAATCAGGTGTAATAACTTCATAAGGGCTTGGTACTTTTCTGGCTTCCTTTGTTATTGCGGCTTTCAATCCCCGTGTGGACTGAATCCACTTCCATCTGCGTGTGGCCTTTCTCCAAGTACTTCTGAGTTATTACTACGTTCCTAGCCATAGCCAAGTGCAACAATGTCTATTTGTCCCATCTCCAAGCCAATAGCGAACTGTCCATTTTTTATACCCAATGTATCCAAAAACGTTTTCAGGCAAACTCTTTCTTTTTATCATTAAATTTAGGTAGTTTTCTAGATTAAGGTTTTTTATCCACCATTGAAGATATTATGTACATTTTTTTTGCCAAGTCATTTTCCAGTAGTTATTGAATATTTCAGATCGAACTTCTTCCGTTAATTTTGAACAATACATAGCTTTGCCACTGAAGCATTTTGTTGACATACATAATATTGGCCCCATTATTCTTGCTGGCTTAGGATCGTTCTGAACAAATTTTGTGCCCTCTTTTTTAAATCCAATGTTCTCTTTTCCCATCATTCTCTTTCTCTTATTTTTCATTCTTTTCCAATTATTTTTATCTCCTTTACGTTTTTTTTATATATTTTTTCTTCCAAAATAAAGTTATCGGTCCTCCATCATTTGGGTACTTACTTGAGAATGCAAGGGATTTATCTATAAATAAGAAATGAATTATTTATAACTTATTTATAAGTTTCAGTAAAATGCAATACCGCGTAACTTAACAAAACAAATAAATGTGAGTGATGTCAAGACCACGTAAATAGTTGTTAGGGTTTACATTGGTCAGAACCATTAAATTAAAACAGAATTACATGTAATTTAAATATTTTAGTATGAGCTCATTATAAACGAAAAATAATAAACATTTAAAACATACTTACATGTTGGTTAATCACGGCAAAATAATTATTTTCGGGAGCATACACTGACTGCAGCACATTTTTCTCACCGGCCGTAGTAAATACGCGCACTTGCTTCCAACTTCAGGCCTCCTCCTGTTCCGCGGTATTGTTTCGATAGCAAAACTGACGTTTCTCATTGGATAATTCAACTCAGGTGAAGTCTAATAGAAGCCAATAAGCGTTTAGAATCGGCCAGCACGATATTTCAATTTTGCGCGTTTTGCTGTTACGCGGTATTTACAAACTGCTCTTACGCGGTTTCGCACGCGCAGCGACGATTTGTCATATAAAATAGATATATTGAGATTAATTCAATCAGAAAAACAAGGAACACTATGACAACTCTGTCATAATTCAAAGAATATTTCATATTCGGCCAGTCGACATTGAATCTCTTTCATTAGCAACCAACCTTCTTTTACAACAGTTATACACAGTGTTCAGTTAAGGTTTGGTTTGCAGCCAATCGGATCGAACGACAGCCATTGGCAAGCACACGCAATCACTCGTCCACAGGGTTACCAAATGCCAGTGCCTGTTGTTTGTTGTTTGCCACAAGCATGAAGCGGCACCACTAGAATCATAATAAATTCATGGTGTGATTCATGGCTAATCTAGATCTTCAGAATTGTCTATGGTTCAGACTTCACTCTGACGTGCTTGTCAGTTGTCAATTGTCAAGTTTATTTTGTATAGTGATCAAAGAATATACTACTCTCTTAGTGATCTTCACAGACCACGAATCCGGAGGTGATCTTGTCAAATATTGAAGTTAGAAAACGACAAAGGTAATGAAAACTATTTTCTGTATTAAATTTTATTATTACGAATAATCTAATTTCTTGTTTAATATACATTTTCAAATCACCCTAAGCTGTTTCGCACATTATGTACAGTTCGACTGTGCTATTGAAAAGTATTTTCTTGAAATCATTCTGTCTCCATTGTCCATTTTTTTCTGGCCACATCCTCAATAATTGCGGCACATGTTTCGCTCGAGTACCGATAAAAAGTCATAACTTATTCGTATTCGTACAATGCATTTGCCTTAACGTCATTTATTTTTACAAAAAATTGACTTGATTTTTATTAACTGTTTTGATTGTATACTGATTAAGTTGCCTGTTCGTATTTTGAATGTATTAATTGCGTCGCCAGAGCCTACACTAGTGCCGGCGAGCAACAAACCTCGTTAAGATGACGTCGACGTCAACCCTCGATACGAAGATACGAAACCTCACTCTACGAAAACTCACAAGATATCTGCACACTGGCAAAGAGATACCCAAGTACTATCCTGGATGCTGGATATCCCACAAATATTTTGAAGCTGATAAACTAACTGCGATTGATGTGGCTCTGGCAAATAAACCAGATGATGTTGAAATCGTGAATATTATTGTAAAGGTAAAGTATTACTAGTATTTGAATTTTTATTTATTAGTTTTATATTAGACAACTTAATAGGCTATGCATCATACAATGGTATTTAATAACATAAAGAGGTAAAGTTTGGATGTAGGAGGGAACCTCCAAAATTACTCATCCAATTTAAATTTTGCCTGATTGTAGACTATGAATTATATAAATAATAATATGTGTTGTGGGCTAGAGTATTGAATATTTTAAACCCTCCACTTTGGTCCAACATGTATGCTGAGCGGTACCCTACATATTAACTAATTAGTTTTCATTTTGTAGGCTTATAAAGATGGTTGGTACACCAGATTTGAGACCATTGCCTTTGCTTTAGTAAAATGTATTCTTGTTGGTGATTTTATCATAAAAGAAGCAAGTTACAAAGCAGCAACAGAAATTTGTAGCACTCCCGAAGAAATCATGCAACTTAATAAATTCACCAGACTATTGCGTACTGGTAAGTAGTTAGATATTAATGTATTGCAATTTATCAGATACTACTTCTTGATATCTATGGAATATAATCCATATGATTATTAAGTGTAAATGTAAAAGTTATGTGAAACGTGAAGATAGGCAACTTCTAGGCAAGCCTGCTCTTAGGCTGCATCATCACTTGCTAGCAAATCTGATTGCAGGCAAGCGCTAGTCTGAATATGAAAAAAAAACAAAAAAAATCTGTTTAGCATCTTTTATGACTTAGTTGCTGGTCATGACAAAAGGGCTTTGAAGAATTTGACCTCCTAGTAGTCTGCAATTTTCCTTTTCTCCATGAGAACTCAGATTTTCTGGGACAAAAGTAGCCTATGTCCATCTCTGGGATGCTGATGTCTATGTGCCTAATTTTAAAAAATCTGTTAAGCTTGTTGTTCGTTTCCTTGTATATCATAGAGTTCTGCAAAATAATCCCTTCTTGTATCCAAAGTTGGGCAAAATTATTCAGTTATTTGCAAATAATTTCATTTACTCAAATGACTACATGTTCTTTACTAACATTTTTTGGAGTCATAATAATAAGATATTTTTGTTCAAATAATTATCTAGCTAAAAATGTATTCAAATAATGCTCAACTCTGCTTCAATCAAACTTGACGGGATTGTTTTCCCATACCATAATAATTAATTACATTGAATATTATAGTTCTGTTTTTTAGAGGGGCGATAGTCTAGTCTAGTGGTCAAAACGTTTTAGAGCGGCGCTAGTCTAGTGGTTAAAATGTTGGAAGGTTGAAAGTTCAATCCTGGGCACGCATCTGTGACTTTTCACAGTTGTGTGTTTTAAGCAATTATAATTTCGCTTGCAATGGTTAAGAAAAACATTGTGAGGAAACCTGCATGCATGGCAGTCCTCCATAATGTTCGCAAAGGTCGAATCTTCAGTAGACTCATATGGCAGACTATTGCTCAAATCTTTCTCTTTCTGAGAAGTGGCTAACCGGGTGATTCAACAAAATGTATTTTTCGATGAAACTATGGAACAATAACTTACCAAATAGAGTGTTCTGAATCGCGGGGCTGTACTGATTAGTGGACATAATTAAGATGATGATAATGTTTGATTTAGGAAACGGTCGTGGATGGTGTAAGCACGTCCAGAACTGGTACAAGAGCAAAGACCCCATGGAGCTAGCAAAGGAAATGACCAGAGTAAGAGCCAAGTACGGCCGCTCACATAAGACTCTGCTTCGAAAATCACATATGAAAGTTGATGAAAATGATCATGGTATGTTTTTCTATTTTTCCATTATATCTATTTTCCGTTTAGCTGCAGCGATAGCTTAGTGGTTAGAACGTTCGGCTCCTAATCGGAAGTCGGGGATTCGATCCCTGGCATGCATCTCTAACTTTTCAGTTATGTGTGTTTTAAGCAATTAAATATCGCTTGCTTTAACGGTGAAGGAAAACATGATGAGGAAACCTGCAAGCCTGAGAGTTCTCCATGTTCTCAAAGGTGTGTGAAGTCTGAAGTTTATTTGTATGTACAATTTTATATTTCCATTCTGTGTGTGACCTCACTTCGGGTATCTGAATGGCCCTTTCTTTTCCTCCATGTCTCTGAGAGCATGTTAAGTTGTGAATCTTGGTTATTTGTCACTAATAATTAATAATTAATAAGTGATAATAAATAATAATTGTTCAACTTTGCAGCCATTATTATTATATTTTCAAGAAAACTCCCATATAAATAATGGAAAGGAGTCACAACTCTGAAAAATGAAGAATACGAGAAATCAAAATCATTTATTTACAAAAATCATATATTCAGAGTTAGTAACACTGTCTACTCCACTCCATCCATCTGTATGTCTCAGCCATTTTGTTACTTTTAGCAAGAGATGCAGTTGTCAAGTATGCAATTTTTGGATTGAAGCGAGCAAAGAATGTATGTGGGAACGCGGAAGGCACCAAGGAGATATTTGAGTACATCCAGAAAGTGGAGGACCTGCGGCACTGCGAGGACCCCGCGGTCGCGGCGCTGATGGTGGCGCAAAATCACTTCACTTTGGATCATGTTCCGGGGCATCTCCTCACTGCACAAGAAGTAGGAACTAATGATATTAGGCCTATTTCCAGGCTTAGCGACATATTGGCGTAGATTCTGATGTTTTTCTCTAAACTAAAAGTGTAAAAAAAAGGATGGAAAATGAATTTTAAATTAAAGACATAGTGCAGCTATTCAAACAACAATAGGCGCCTAAAGTCACGAGGTTTGACAGTTCCAAATTAAATAGTTTGTCCTTGTCTTATTACATTGGTAAGAAAAAGATGTGAATACTCTAAAATTTATTTACGACACAAATAGGACGGAACTGCAGTGCGGCAAGAGAGGAAGTTCCGAGCTATCATGGGCAGTATTGAATTACCCATTTTCTTGTTCTATCCCAGACATGCAACTCTAAATTTTCCGAGAACTATGTGCATTTTAAGAAAATAAATATCACTTGCTTTAACGGTGAAGGAAAACATAATGTTCTCTAAAGTGTGTGAAGTCTGCCAATCTGCACTTGGCTAGCGTAGTGGACTATAGCCTAAACCCTTCTCATTCTGAAAGGAGACCCATTCTCAGTAGTGGGCCGGCGATGGGTTGATCATGATGATGATGCTGGACTTTATCCCAACTATAGTAAGTACATGTGTGAAGCAACAGAAAAGTCGCTAAATACGCGTGTATTAAATCTGTTGTATGACTAGCTAATGCCCGCGACTTCGTTCGCTGTGATATAGGTTCTTAAAAACCCCGTGGGAACTCACTGATTTTCTGGGATAAAAAGTAACCTATGTGTTAGTCCAGGGTAAAATCTATCTCCATTCCAAATTTCAGCTGAATCCGACTGGTAGTTTTTACGTGAAAGAGTAACACACACACACACAAACTTTTTATTTTATTTTTTACTCTCATTTAGAGAGCTGGGTCACTAATGCGACCATGTGGCTCTCGTAGGTCTAGACTATATTATCGTAATACTTAAAACTATATCTAAATGCTATTTAGACATTATTTCTACATCTTTATAGAATAGAATAGAATAGATTTTTATTCAAGTAAACATTTACAAGTGCTTTTGAATCGTCAAATAACACTGGTTCGGAATGCCGTTCCTACCGAGAAGAACCAGCAAGAAAGCCGGCGGTTGCTCTTTTCAATTGTTCAATTTACAATGATATTCCATACTATATAAGCAATTGCAGCCCCGCGCATTGCTGGAGCGAGTCAAATCCGTGCTTTTTTATCATTTACATAATCTTCGATTGTGTAATATGCTTTTGCCAGGAGCATACTTTTAATGGATTTTTTAAACTTTTGTACCTTTACAATATCTAGTCTAATATTGACAAGTCTAATATTGACGCCTGTCAATATTGACACAAAATGTATTCTCCAGGTCTGGAATGCAGTTTTGCCGCAGTTATCATTGAGTCAAGTGCTGTACTACATCCAACGTATTCACAATATGGGTTTCCTCACCAATGATTCTGAGACAACTGCGATTTTGGTCTCCCTATTGAGTAATCAGGACATCATCAAGAAATCGAAAGTCACTCCGATCGAGGTGTACATCACTCTATGCAACTATAAGAAGAAGAGCAGGTATCTTTAATCTAATTCTTAATCAATGTTGAGAGTGTAATACAAGGTACTATTAGAACACTAGCAAAAACAAGATAGTACTGTTTTTTTTTTTGTTATTATAATAAAATAGGAAGATAGCGAGCAAAAGAGCAGGCGGGTCACCTAATGTTAAGTGATTACCGCCGCCCATGAACATTTGCAGCACCAGAGGTACCGCCGACGCGTTTTCGGGCTAACTTTAAAAAATCTGTATTTTTAAAAGTTATGCAAATAAAACATCTGACTGACGCCAAAGGTCAACGAACGTTGCGCGGATAGGTGCAGTAGGGCCCTATCCGAGCAACCGCTGCCGCGTCGTTAATCTACCTCCATTCCAAACAGCCAAATCCATCCAGTAGTTTTTGTGTGAAAGAGTAACAAACATACACATACATATACAAACTTTCGCTTTTATAATATACGTGTGATTGCTATAAATAACACTTGCAGATATTAAGAATCTTTATTTCCCATCTTTTCAGCTTCGGCTACACGCTCCGTCTTACCTGAGAGCTTACCTGCGCAAGCCAGTTTGCGCAGTTAAGTGCGTGCGTGTGGACGGCAAGACCGTATTTGCGCAGTTCTAAAAGATGCTAAAGATTGGACTGCGCAGTTCTCGGTCTTGCCTGTGCAGTTTTAACTACGCATGCAAGACGGAGCGTGTAGCCGGAGCGTTAGATGCATTGGACCATAGAACTAGGAATCAGCTTAGTTTATTACTAGAAACTAGGCCATCCAATTAATGTTGAATTTTTATCTCATATCTTAAACAAGTTACTAGCAAAAATGATAAATTATGTCTTAATGATTTCGTGATTAAAATTAAAGTTTCTAATTAACTTTATCTACTAACTAGTTTAAGCCCGCGACTTCATACGCGTTGACTATACAAATTTCAAACCCCTACTTTACTCTTTTATGGGTTAAATCAAAAATCCTTTCTCACTGGAAGTCTACATCATAATAGCCATCTGCATGCCAAACTTCAGCCTGATCCATCCAATAGTCTAAGCTGTGTGTTGATAGATCAGTCAGTAAGTCTGTCACCATTATCTTCTACTAGCTGACGCCCGCGACTTCGTCCGCGTGGATTTAGGTTTTTTGAAATCCCGTGGGAACTCTTTGGTTTTCCGGGATAAAAAGTAGCCTATGTGCTAATCCAGGATATTATCTATCTCCATTCCGAATTTCAGCCAAATCCGTCCAGTAGTTTTTGCGTGAAGGAGTAACAAACATACACACGCACACACACACACACACACACATACAAACTTTCGCCTTTATAATATTAGTGTGATATACTCGTACTAACGATTTGATGCCCACAACTTCGTCGACGTGGATATTTATATTTTTAAAAATACAGTGGGAAATTTTTGATTCTCTGGGATAAAAAGTAGCCTATGTCACTCCCCAGGTCTCCTTAATTATACTTATGCAATAAAAATCACGTCGATTCATTGCGAGTGATTGATGGGCAAACCAACAAACAAACACACTTTTGAATTCATAATATTACAAATGAGTTAATGACGATGAGAATGACAGTTTATGCTATTTACAGACCAGCGACACACGATAAAGTCAAGGTGGCCATGGAGAGACAAATCCGACGTCGCGCGCGTCAAACATACGACTCTGACACCGATAGCTGGGAGTGGAATGTGGTCAAGCGTCATCCTAAAGAACTGAAACATTGGGGTTAGTAGGATATTAGGGTTTCATACAAAGGCCGAAGGAAAGCCTTTTGGCACATGATAAAAGCAAAGTGGCTCTGGAGAGGCAAACGCGACGTCGCACGCCAAACATACAACTCGAACACCGAGAGCTCGGAATGGAATGTGACCAAGCGTTATCCTAAGGAACTGAAACATTGGGATAAGTAATCAATAGGAAAGTAGGAACTCTAATAGGATCATTTCATTGTCTGTCTGTGTGTGTGTTTGTCAAGGGAATCATAAGCTATAGGGTAATTTCCATTGACCTAGAATCGACAGTCCAAAATTTACTGTGAAATTTTTCATAAAATATTAGTCATTTTCACAAATGACTTTCCTGACGCGGATCGTAGTAGTCGCAAGCCTATTACGATTTCTAGTTTGCCTGTCGTGTAAATCGCCGATTTTTTTGTAATTCAGAATGTTTTGTCGTGCAAAAATTATATTATCCTAATACATATATGAACCGCGTGGAGACCGCGTACCGGTAAGTGCAACGTGGGACGACCTCTGACCGATGACCTGAAGAAGGTGGCGGGGAGCGTGTGGATGAGGAAGGTGGAGGACCGTGTTAGGTGGCGCGCTCTTAGATAGGCCTTTGTCTAGTTGTATGTTGTGCATACAGGCCGATGGTATGGAATGGAAAAAATATATAGAACACAAAAAATGATTCTACCTAAGTCTGCTATATACTTTGAAACCTTCCAACCGATAAGTGACAACCCGGTTTTTTATTAGAAAGTCATAAATGCGAAGATGGATGCCACTAAAACAATGCATTAGGCACATTCATTTTTTATCGTAGTAGCACACGCCGAATATCTGCTGGTTGTAAATATTATAAAAAATCTATTACAGGTATCGATTATGCGCCCAGTCCCGCGGTGCTGGCCGCTTTGAACAAGCTGATTGACCACACTTGGCTCCTCACACCACCAACCAATCTGCGCTACCTCATCACTCTGGACATGAGACACCATATGTTTAAAGGTCAGTATTTCTAACATTGTTAAGGCCCACTTGCACAAGGACGCTTGAACTGATTTAGTTATATTTAAGTTTTTATTGCTGTCTCTTTTTGGCAACCATATTATGCTCTTGCCAAAAAGTGACAGCAATAAAAAAAGTATAGATATTGATCAGCCGCCCAGTCCCGCGGTGTTGGCCCAAGGTCAAGGGAGATTCAGGCGGCAAAAGACTGTGGTGAGTGGAAGTTCTTACAAGAGACCTTTGTCCAGCAGTGGACGTCTATCATTTAATAATCATGATGTAAGGCAAAGCCAAAGTATGATATGATTTTAACAGTCTATGTATGTATATATTTCTGTATAATTTGTGACTGCGATCCAATTTTAGTCCTTTTCCAGCATTTTATGCGCGACGTTTTATGCACATAGTATGTCACCAATCTTAGTAACAATATTGTCTCTTGTAGGTCGCCATTTTTGTAAAAGCTATGCAGTGAAGAAGAAGAGTAAGAAAGCGAAGACGAAGCCCGCGCCCAGTGAGACCGATGATGCTGAGGAAACTGAAACCAAGCCAGCAACCAGCAAGAAACACTTAGTCGCAGAGTGCTTTTACAACAAGAACGTCACACCCGGTCATGCCGGTAAGTAGAGTACTACCACTTTTATAAGATAAGCCGATTGACTTGCGCAGGAATCTTATTCTTGAATCACTTAAGTTTGTTGTTGTAGTTGTAGTTTTCTGCTGGAGGAGTTGCTATATGTTCATTTTCCCATACTTGTACACAAACTGCATCAAATAGGTAGGGTTTTGTTTACTGAAACTCCCATAATTAGGGTACTGGACGCGCTAAGTTTATTTGACTTAGTACTTTTCAATCTAAGTTAATTTCAACGTTAATAGTGCTACCTCATTTATAAGTTACGCCGATGTACATGCGCAGAAATATTATTTTTGAATGGCGTTAAAATATCTCAGCCAATCGCAATCGCGTCGTCTGCTATTAGTTCTTGAATTTGCGCCATGTTTTGAACGTGCGAATTATTAGCGAGATAACACGAGTTTCTCTTTGTTCTTCTAATTAAAATCTTAACATCAAGCAATAAAGTATGTATTTTATTGGTGTATTTTCTCCTCAGTAGAATCTGCATTCCAAACCGGTGGTAAAGTCACAGACGTAGCTGTCCTACATGAAATATATTGATTTTTTGGATTTACTGAATTTAGACAGAAAACTTTTAGCCAAAGAGGTTTTCAGAAAACTGACACAACGGACAAAGTTACGTGCCAAAGCTAGTTCAGTATAATATTTGACAGCTAAGCTACAATGTATTTTGCAGCGATAATAATAGCAATGCAGTTGCTGAAACGCGAGAAGGACGCGAAGCTAGCGGTGTTCACTGAAGAGGGGGTGCAGCTGGTCTCCATCGAACGGAACTTCAGCAACATTGACGAGGCTGAGTTCGTTCTAAGGGTAAGTCAGTCCAGATTTTATTTTGTGTATGAATGAAGCAATAATACGTATTGTCCGTTAGTGTTTTTCTATTCTTAAAGTTTGGTTTATGTCAACAAAAAAAGTCACATCACTGTCACTGCCTAAAACTCTGTAGCTCGATTCTGTAAAACCTGCAACACTTTTTATTATTACAATCGCAATTGTTGTTATTGGCTAAAATGCTATTCTTGTTGCAACAATGCATTGTAGCTAATAGTGAGCGAGCGTCAACCAATTGGAGGTGATTGCAATCGTGACCTTGTAGCTGTCATTCATCAGTGTCTACGATCTCCTTGTTAAACAATGTTATATTCACAACAGGTTTCATTATATAGTTATCCTTGTTTTACATTCAGAAAGCGAACTTGGGCCGAGTTCAGCTCGACGCGCCAATCGAATGGGCCTCAAAGACTAACCAGAAGTTTGACGTCTTCATCAACATGGTGGACCGCACCACTCGCTACACGGAGCTGGAAGCATCAGCGCGCGGCGGCCGAGGCTCGGGGGGTCGATACGGCCCTCCGCCGCCTCCCACTTCTGAGCTGGTCGACCACTGCCCCGTGAGGGCGCTCGAGCGATATAGGGCCAAGGCTGTGCGTAAAGCTAAGTAAGTGACACTTCAGTTTATGGGTCCCAAAAGAGTAACTGAGAGAGAGAGAGTTCTGCACTTGATCTCTCCTGAGATCAATTTGATTGAGAGTAAGAAAGGAAGCAATAAACCTGTGTTTGAGTACCTACGCACTTGTACACTCTAATTTTTTTGACTGATATACCAATGAGATTAGCTGGCATAGCCGAAATTAGTCAGGAGAAACAGAACCTTAAGTTTCGGTACGATACTTCGCAGATCAGGGTATATTGAAATTACTAGGTTAAACCTCTTCCACCTTGGACTGCATCATCACTTATCACCTAAATTAACATGCGCCCCACGAGAAAATTTTGTGTACTCATTTTCTCACACGAGTAAATGCGTAGAAAAAATTTTCTCGTGGGCGCATGTCCAGCTTGCTGGTGATCGCAGTCAAGGGTTAACTTGTATCAGAATTTTAAAAAATCTTGGTGAAGTGCTGAGATCCGAGTGAAATGGTAATTGGTTTGATTGCAGGCTGATCGTGATGTCTCTGGCGTCGCACCGCGTGGCGACCACGGACGGCAGCCACGAGGGCGTGCTAGACATCGTCGGCATCGACGAGCACGTTCCCAAGCTTATTGACGCGTTCGCGCTTGGCCAGTTCGAGTAATTCCCGCCTCTTTAGTTGTTCACTATAACGTCTAAGGTTGAAATCTGTAGAGCGTACTTTGACTTTGCTCAAACTTTTTTTTTTTTTTTCTCTCTCTCTTCAGGCTTTACAAAAATTAGCCAATGTCAAGTTTGTAGTTATTTGTAACAAGTTAGTTAAAATATACAAGTATGGACCCCGTCTGTGCCGGTACTCGCCGACATACGCACGGCACCCCTTTAGAGCGCTTTCAAGTCAGTTTTAACAAAAAAAAAAAACACTCCAAAAAGGCAGAGCACGCCCGCCAGCCAACACCAACACAGGCGAAGTCTGCTCAAACTTAAGCTTCAGTTATAACTCAAAATTTAAAAACCCCCGACAAAAACCTCTATAAGAAAACTAGAAAAGAGCTGATAAGTTTCAAACGGCTGAACCGATTTTCTTCGATTAGAGCTAAGAACACTCTTGATCAAGCCACCTTTCAAACAAAAAAAAACAAAATTAAAATCGATTCATTCGTTTAAGAGCTACGATGCCACAGACAGATACATAGATACACGCGTCAAACTTATAACACCCTCTTTTTGGGTCGGGGGTTAAAAATGAGATAGATTTATGCCAGTGATATAACGCTGTCTCGTTTTAAGAGTGTCGTAAGTCTGAGCAAAGACAAAGTGCGCTCTATAAATCTCAGCTTAAGTTCTCCATCTTATACATAGGATCGTGTCCAAAACCTTTTATACACATCTAACATTGATACTAATTCAGGTGGTCGATTACGGTAAAATGACAACTACAATGTCACGATCGCAATCGATCTATGATTGGTTGATGTTCGCACACTATTGGTTACAATGCAAACAATAATACTATAAATCAGCCAATCACACCAAATTAAGATTGTAATAATGATTGATGCAGATTATCCGCAATTGACCAGCTGTTGTACACAATCTCTTAAAACTAAATCGACAGGTCTTAACATAGTGCTATCCTTTTCACTTTGTTCTTTACTGAAAATGATAGGAGATAGAATTGGTACAGCAGCAAGCTTATTCAGTATCTTACTGGACTCTTCGAAGAAAAGCTAAAAATAATTGCATTACGGTCGCTGATCTCTATCAATATGCGCTGGACCTGCGATTGCCGAACTGTTTTCGCCATTTTGGTTCTGGTAGCAGCACTGAGTGTTCTCAGTACTCAATGTTAGTGATGGGCATCTGTCAAAAAGTGTCAACATGAAGACCACTTGCAACGATGTCAATTTTAATTCCCGTTAATCGGCATAAAAATAAATTAGATTAAGAACTAAAATCGTACTTTAAGACAGTTGACACCTGAAGCAAATATGGCGTGCGTGCGTATGCGTTCTCAAAAAGTACGCACTAAATGCGTTTAATCTGCATAATATCCATCTTATCCCTTTTTAATGCTGTTTTGCATTGCGCGGTCCTATGTGTCGTTTGGAAATATTATAGTGAACCTTCTTACCTACTTACTATATACAAATTGTATTCTGAGCAACTAAGGAACTATACTATTCAGTATCAGGCGAAAGATCTATCTAACCTTTTCAATATGATACATGTTTGTATATAGCGGGTGATGTGAGAGAAAATATCAATCAATCTTGTATATTATTAATATGTATGTAATAGTTATTAACTCCCTTACCTCAGTATTCAATTCTTTTATTAAACACCACTATGTGTTCCGAACCCGGCTAAAAATATAATTGTTGAAGTAAGAAGTGTGTGTTATAAAAATTCGAAATTAGCTTTTGCTGCAAAGTGAAATATTTAAAAGATGAAAGTTTGGATGCTACAATTTCTTTTTATAATGGACTGAAAAAATGGAGTTATTTCGTACTTTGAGTGGTTCGGTCACAGTGTAACAATTTTTTTTTATTAGAAAACGGGTTTTACAGAATGTTAGGTTTTATTCCAACCTTTTTTTTTATTTTATGTACTTCAATATTCTTACTTTGAAAAATTTAGAGACAAAATATTAGGAATGCTTTTTACACATTACTAATACAATGTTCTCCTCCAATAAAATTGCAAATTCGTACCTATAATTTTTAAAACTTTTTCAGTAACATAGTAGTAACTTAACGATAGATTATTATATATTTTTTATAATCTAAAAAGCATAATATAAGCATAATATACCTAATTAATAGTTAATTACTTAAGAAATGGTTGCCTAACATTCTGAACATAGAAAAATTAGACCATTAATAAAGAAAATCGTATTGCGTGAAAAAAAACGTGTTTATCAGTTCTGGTAGTCTCTTAGATCTCTATATGGGCCCTTTGTGTCGGGAGAGTCTTGTTAATTATGATTATATTATTCTAGTTAGCTGTAATCGCTTGAGGTATTAGACCTATAAAAAGTTATTTTTGCTGGCTGCAGGTTTAACCAACTTAAGCTGTTGTGGCGATGTCAATTTTTTATTTTGGCATCAAATCGAACGTTACTTAGAAAATGAATATTATAACAATAGTTTCGTTTACGGTTTATTGTATCTTTTTAGAATTGCGCTTATTGGGCTTCTATGAGCATAATAATTCTTGTTCTTATAAGATAAGAATATAGTGTAGTTTTTAGGTATTTAATCTTGATCCTAACCTTAGTGGTATACAATTGATTCAAGAGAATGTTATTTTACATGAGAAAATAGTAGGACCCAACAAACCAAAGACTGAATCGGTGTTTAATATGGAAGTCTTCACAAATCAATGCATTTTTAATTGTATTATTAAAATGATCAATTTTCATTAAATAAATATTGTAATTATTTTAATGAAAACAAGCACTCCTAAGGTTAGGATTTTTATTGAAGGCTTATTTTATGGAGCTTGTTAATTAGTAACAGGGTCTTTTTGGTCATTCAAAAATTTGGCACCTGACGCTCATTGTTCTCACAGGTAAATGTGTTCAGTAATACAATAACGAGTGAATTCGGTGACAAAAGACGAAATTACCTTTATTTTTTAATGTATTTAAAAGTTTGTATTTCAATTAAATAGAACTTCGGAATAATAATGTTTGTATGCCAGTACTTTGTTATTAGAGTTAATGGGTTATTAAAAAATATTTATAACTGTTTTAAAGCATAATATCAAAATGGTGCGTGGTTAGTGCGTTAATATTTCCTATTTGCCAAAGTAAACTAATGCATTTTTAATATTATTGTAAAAGTACTGGCTTGCAGACATTTATTTGTTTGTAAGAAATGTAATAATTGATAGCATAATATCTTCCTTAATATAGACTAAATGAAACGTGATACATGCTTAGGTTTCGTAAACGTAAGCTTAAGTACAGTACTATCACTGTTATAAGTCGCATCGGCAAAATTCGTCTGCGCAGAAAAGCGCAACCTAACAGCGATTAAAACCGAATTGTACACAAATGAAATACAGGCCTTATTGTTTGACAATAACATTTTAAACACAAGAACAACAGAGAGTCATGCATCTCATACAAAACATAGCGCACATACAGTCCAGTAGCGAACAGATGCGCGCTAAGATTAGCAGATATATTTTAGCGCCATTCAAAAATAAGATTTCTGCGCAGGTGCATCGGCGTAACTTATAAAAATGGTAGTACTGTACTGATGTTGAAATTAACTTAGATTGAAATAGTACTAATAAACTTAGCGCGTCCAGTATCTACCCTAATTGCGGGCTTTTTACCCGACTGCGGCAAAGCCAAAAGGAAGGATAATGATTATAGCAGTCTATGTATGTATGTTTGTATCCAGATTCTGTGTGTTCCACTGTAGCGTCTAAACTACTAGGCCGATTTTGATGAATGAGGTGTCAGTTGATTCGTTGTAAAGGCCTAGGTGACATAGGCTATATTTTATACAAAAAAAAATGATGTAGCGGATGTTAAATCAAAAAAAGTGGGGTCTCCAAAAAAAATTTTTTGCTATTGTATCGATTGGGGTGTCAAATGAAAGAGGAGTAAATTCTGAATTCTCAGGTATAAATGTATAACAACATTA
Organism: Maniola jurtina; assembly: GCF_905333055.1. Taxonomy (NCBI): domain Eukaryota; kingdom Metazoa; phylum Arthropoda; class Insecta; order Lepidoptera; family Nymphalidae; genus Maniola; species Maniola jurtina. Next base: position 14,438,920 of record NC_060032.1, read on the forward strand.
AAGTACACCAAACGACAGACAAACAATTTTACTCCAATATTTCAGTGTTCACGATGATCGCAGTCGGGTTTTAGTTTTCAACTTCATCTTGTCAGTAAACAACATTTATTTGATTCATTTTGTATTCGAGCGTGGGAAAGCGAATATACCAGAAAACTTTATAAATTCGACAACAAACTGCCCATTGGTTTTATTGAACACTAGCTGATGCCCGCAGCTTCGCCCACGTGGATTTAGGGTCTGAAATCCCGTGGAAAAGTTGTCACAAAGTTCCTCTATCGATTAAAAAAAAAATTACGCAAATCGGTTCAGAAATCTCGGAGATTTCCGTGTACATAGGAAGAAAAACACAACTCCCTTTTTGAAAGTCGGTTAAAAAAGTAGCCTATGTTACTCCCTGATCAATCCTCTACTTGTCTGTGAAAACCCCGTCAAAATCGGTCCAGCCGTTCCGAAGATTAGCCTTTTCAAACAGACAGATAGACAGACAGACAAAAATTTTAAAAACGTGTGATTCAGTGTCGGTATCGTTCAAATAACCATATGAGCTTAATATGAGGTAGTTATTTCGAAATTACAGACAGACACTCCAATTTTATTTATTAGTATAGATAAACATACTAATTTCGCTTACTCGAAACTCGAGTAGAGGTACTGGTCTCGTATTCATTTATTTTTGTTAAACTGTAAGCATGTACCACGTTCTCACTGTTCGTAGTAATAAGTGAATCCGTTTCGAAATGTTGGTTACTTTTGTACTAATATATGAGCGGAATTTTCAGAATCTGTGATCACTTGGTACTCTCTCGGGTTTAGGTATTTTTTTTATATCTGAATGTTGAACGCCTTCGAAAACTGAAACTCGAAATTGCTAGGTAGCTTACGCTTTTTTTTATTGTGTATGTACGTTATTTTTGTTGTGTGCGTTTTAGATTACCAATAATAATTCTTTAGTGGTTACAATTGACCAATGTGTTTATTTGTTTTTTTTTTTTACTAACGTTGTTATGAATGAAAATACTAAAGCTCTATACACATTTACCCAACGCACTCGGCCAATGGACTAGCTAAATCTGTCCTGGACCACACGGCGTGCATTTGCAGCGTGTGGCCAGCATTGGCCGGTTAGCCGACTTTTGTTGGTTCTTTTAAAAAATTAATTAAATCAAAGGAACCCAAACGCATTGGGTCAATGTGTACTGGAAGCCTTAACGAAATAGATGCGTATTGGTCAAGAAAATTGTCATTTATTTATTTATGAGATTGTGTTTCAAAAAATAGCATTCTGTGATTGTTGATGCCTTGGCGACTTCAAAACTTAGAGATACGATAGCTAAAGGCTGGTTTTTCTTTTGAAAACTATATTATGGTATTAAAAAAAAGGGGGAAAACGGCCAATTCTAGGACATAGTTTAGACAATGCATAATAGTTAACAAAACATTGTTATTACATACCATAGTCCATAGTTCAGTTTTTTTTCATGTATGTATACTCAATACTTCTATTGACAATATCCACTCACGGATGGCATGCATGTATGTAATTTTAGAAAGGATGAAATTTTACTGGCGAAACCCGATTTCAGGCCAAACTAATTTATCTTAGGCGTTACTGGTTCTCCGGTCTCTATTTGGGGCCGAGACGTGGACCCTCAAGACCGACAAAAAATCGTGGCTCTGGAAATGTGGTGCTGGAGACGTCATTAAGAGTAAACTTAAAAAAAAAAAACTTGACCGCAAATCGTATAAACGTCTCCATACTCAAAGAACTTTACAAGTATTTAGGCCAAACTAGATTGCCCTTTGCTAAGCTAGTACATGCGTAGGATAAACTGATTTTGCCTAGGTCAAACTAGTTTGACCTGAAATCGGGTTTAGCCGCCTAACATAGACACTGAAACATATTGACACTATTCACGGATGATAAAATTACAGGCACGGATCGATAATTTTCTCGCTATGTGGAAATTTCCATTTTTAAATTTTTAGATCTCCGTGAAATAAACTTTTTTTTAATGGGCTTTAACGCCAGAAGACTTGTTTGTCCTCCCTTCATTCAGATTTTAAAAAACACTAGATACACTAGGTGGTAGCTACATTATAACGATTGCAATCACCTCTGATTGGCTGACACTCTCTCGCTACTTTTTTTTTTAAATAAAAAAATAGGGAGCAAACGAGCTGGCGGGTCACCTGGTGTTAAGTGATTACCGCCGCCTATGAACATTTGCGGCACAAGAGGTACCGACGATGCGTTTCCGGCCTTTAAGGTATTTGCTAAAACGCGTTGTTGCAGCAAGAATACCATAAATTGAGCCAATCACAACAATCGAGACAGTAATAATTATTATTGATGCAGTTTTCCGGCATTGACCACCAGATTTCGTTCTGGTCCACATTCGACCAATGCTTTAAAACAACCCAAGTAATTTGCCATCTATGATTGTAATCATGTATCATCCGTGGATGGTGTAAATAGACCCACTTGAACAAGGACAACAGATTTAGTAATTTTTTTTAATGCTGTCACTCTCGTAACCCGCATTATACGCTTGCCAAAAAGTGACAGCATTACAAAAAACTAAATTAGTTTAGCTATTGTCCTTGTCCTACTGGGTCTTAATGTGTGTCTTAATATTGATCCTTAGACAGTATTTTTATAACGTGTAACCTTTCCTGAAAGTGAATAATGTATTATGGTTTTTTTACCTAAAACTTATGAGATTTTTGACAGCAATCTTGGAGTTAACCTGGTAGTTATTATTAACTTCAATAATAATCAGAATTTTCAGAATCAGAATATTTCAAGTATCAGAATAATCAGAATTGAAATTTGTTTAGCACATACCTGCAAAAGATAATTCAGGTTTCTTTTAGCTGAGTACTTAAACACCAGCTCTTACAGGTTTCCTTTAAATATAGCTTTTTTCTGTTTGGGGAAAATGTAAGCCGTAACTAAGTTTCAAGTCATGTAGGTGAATCTGTTTACTGCATGCATATAGATATGCATGTAGATATGATTGTATTGTCAAGTATAGAATAATCGTATAATTTTCGATAACACTTAAGTTTGCTGTCAAAAAAATTCAAAGTGTATCATGAAATAACAAAATAGAAAGTATATCTTGATTGTGTGAACTACATTTATTATGAAAAATCAAAATTAAATAATCACAATTTTTTACAAAAGTTACTCTACGAATATACATAATTAGGTACGTATATTATTTTCACTAAAGGAGCATAATAATTAAATCCGTCCCATTTTAAAAGATGTGACTTCATTTTAAAAATACATTGATCCTAATGAAATCTCATATATACATACATTTTTTAATCATTCACAGCGGCATATCAGTGGCACCTTAAAAATAAGTATAACATAAATGTAAAATCATTTGTAAAATGTACTTGCATAATATTTGTTTTAAAGATAATAAACCTATACATTTAGACATGTGAGTTTTATTTTTACCCGACCGACCGGAGGATTATGCTTTTCGGTAGGTAATAGGTATACTATATAAAGCGATAAATTATGTACTTATAGAGAAACAACCTGTGAGGGCTATTTTTATAAATAACCGTTATTTATGAAAGCTGAAAGTTTCTCTGTGTTTGTCCCCAACACGGAAAGTAACAATCAGCGGCTATGAAATTTGGATCATCGCGACTTTGTCAAATACTGTACTTTACAAAATGTTTACAATAATTTTAAGAAAAATAGTACCTACGTCATGTTTAAGTGTGGTAACTGTCTTATTGCAACAAAACCTAGCCAATCTTTTTTCGGTTAAAGTGGACGGAGCCACGTAAACATACAATCTTCTGGTTAGTTACATAGCTATATAGTGCCCAGAGTTGGACTATGGCCACACACTTCTAATTCTGAGAGGAGACCCGTATTCATTAGTGATTAATGATTAAAGTGAGCCTGCGTTAGTGAGCGTTAGTGAGTTAGTGATAATAAGGATGATGATGATGAATTGAACTAATTAGCAAGGGGTTTATTTCTTTTGTAGAATGCAATGAAAAAGATTTTATCTTATTTTAAATAGCAAATAAACACTTCTTATTCTTATTCTTATTCTTATTCTTTAAAATTTACTTTTGCATTGCTTGATTTTTTGTCACACTTATATATATATATATATATATATATATATATCTTTATAATATTAGTGTGATATATATATATATCACACTAATATTATAAAGGCGAAAGTTTGTATGTGTGTGTGTGTGTGTGTGTATGTTTGTTACTCCTTCACGCAAAAACTACTGGACGGATTTGGCTGAAATTTAGAATGGATTATACCCTGGATTAGCACATAGGCTACTTTTTATCCCGGAAAATCAAAGAGTTCCCACGGGAATTTTAAAAAACCTACATCCACGCGAACGAAGTCGCGGGCATCAGCTAGTACTTAATAAAGTAGTCCCCAATGAAAGATTGAACCTGTGTCGATTCATGATTCACAGTATTTGACACGTTTCTAAAGTTACCCGTGATCACTGTAATAATTTGTGTCTGGTCTTTACTCCATGGTCAAAAATCAATTTTGACACTGACAGTGACAACTAACTACAATTTTGAAGTGTCAACTGTCAAGTGATTTTGAAATCCAACTTTCATTGAATGAGATATTTTTTCTCGTTTTTTGCACAGTTTTTTGTAGTTTTGTTGTAATAGTTATATATTTTCTGACAAAAATGATGGGTGATGTAGATAAGTGGATTGAAATCGCCAAAAGATGTAAATATCTGCCAGAAGATGATCTCCGGGAGCTTTGTAACATCGTTTGCGAGTTGCTACTTGAGGAGCCAAATGTTCAGCCGGTTCAAACACCTGTAACCGTATGCGGAGATATCCATGGCCAGGTATATTAATTTATTTAGTATCGAATATGTTAATTTACTTTATTTAAATATGAAGGAACTTAGTTTTAGAAGCTTTATTCAAACAAAAAAAATCTATGTGTACCTTATAAAATTTTGTGGGTGTCTAGTATCTAAATAATTTGATTCCTACATTATATCAGTTTGAGATAAATCTCCTTTGTGAATTAGATAACTTACTGGCCATTCAGTTACATCCAATAGGTTAATTAATTATAGTGTACATTTCATTTCAGTTCTATGACTTAGAGGAACTATTTCATATAGGTGGTCAAGTGCCAGAAACTCAATATATATTCATGGGAGATTATGTGGACAGAGGATACTATAGTCTTGAAACTCTTACCTTACTAATGGCGCTTAAAGCAAGGTATCCTGACAGGTTGGTGTTTAATTATTATTACTCTATGGCAGTAACATTGCGTATAACTCTGCGTATAAATGTATCTGATGTTGATGATGTCATGATTCAAGCAAGGCATGACTGATGAAGAAACACATTCACATTAGACATTTTTTTTGTTTGTATCACATTTCTTTAATTCATATTGCCTGCCTACCATATCATATTCAATTTTTGGGATTTTCACAAATATAATACAATATTATACCTTATAATTGTGTTTATTAAGTACCTATGTACTTAAATTATAATTATGCAACAATGTGATGAAACTTTCAGGATATATTTACTCAGAGGGAATCATGAAACGTGTCAAATAACAAAAGTTTATGGGTTTTACGATGAATGCCTAAACAAATATGGGAATGCAAATGCATGGAAGGATTGCTGCAGGGTTTTTGACTTGCTTGCAGTAGCAGCTGTAAGTATAATAAGGCTAGAGGCAAATCAATTAGAAACCATCTATATATCTGTCATCTACACATATGCACAGGCAGTCATGTTTCAATGTTACACTCCAGTGCAATTCTGCAAGCATTGTCTCTATCCTGAAAAATATTTAATGGATTTTCATGTACCTTGTTGACTCCAAAACTGTTAAACAGTTTGTCTGAGATCTAAAGAGTGTACTTTGAATTTGCCTTTAAAACAAGACAGCATTATATTGGTGATATAAATCTGTCTCCTCTTAACTGAAGCCTTATAAGACTTAAGTCTGAGCAAAGTCAAAGTATGCTCTTAAAAAACAACAAAGCTTTAAACATACTTTTCCAAAATTAAAAATAAAGTTAATGCATTGATATAGTTAACTTTATTGTAGTGATTTTAAAAGTCAATAATTGATTTTATCTGAGAAGTGAAACCTTAATGAACATATCAATTTCCTCTGTTCTTGTACCACTTATACTCTGAATGGGACATAGAAAATATTGCATTTAGCATGCTTTTATCTTAAAAAATAATTTACACAGTTTAAAAACCAATCGCTGCCTGTAAAATAATAGTCATCATTTAAATGTTTATTTACAGTTAATAGATGAAACAGTATTGTGCGTCCACGGAGGACTGTCTCCAGAAATATCAATGTTAGATCAGATCAGGTGCATCGACAGAAACCAGCAAATACCTCACAAAGGTGCCTTTTGTGACTTGCTTTGGTCTGATCCAGCTGATGTTAAGTTGTGGTAAATGATTTATTTATAGTCTTGTTAATCTGTTTACATAAAAACCATAAAGCAAAATAAGAATCATACCAGAGTAAGGTCTGTTACCCACCAAAGGAAGATAGATATTGTGATAATTCCGATAATTTTTCACATTATTTGTCAATATTCTGATTAGACTGCTGAACACATCCCTGCTCTATGCTGCTTGAGTGGATACTGGGTCTAACAGCTTGTTTAGTCCCAGTTAATTCGTCCAAGGTCCCAGTGTTAGCAGAAGCCTCCTTTCTGGGCAGTGTTGGGTGTTTTGGGAGGCCAGGCAAGGTCAATTTGAGAATTTATAATTTCCAATTTCTAAATGCATTGGTCTGATGGTAGGCTTTGGCACTTTAACAGCACCTTCAAGTGTTCTGGTCAAGCACCAAGTTTTGGTGTGATGCTGTGATAAGGAGTAGGTATAGGTTCAATTAAAAAATTGACATCAGGATAGCCTACTTACTTACCTTTTTTTAATGGTATCTCTATGCGAAACACCATTAAAAAATTTAGTATAGAAATAGAAATTCATCAAGCACTCCAGTGCTTGGTGGAAAGTTACATTTTTATTGACTGTTAGAGGATGCCTGCGACTTTGTCTACCGTGGATTTAAGTTTTTAAAGATCCCATGGGAACTGTTTGATTTTCTGGGATAAAAAGTTGCCCAAGTCCTTCCCAGGGATGTAACAAACCAAATTTCAACAAAATCGGTTAAACTCGTGTCGTGAAAAGCTAGCAGACAGACAGACATACTTTCGCATTTATTATATTTGTATGGAGTATGGATAATAATACTTTCATATTCATTTATTCTGTAAATCTAGGTCTGTGAGCCCCAGAGGAGCAGGATGGTTGTTTGGCAGCTATGTCACAGAGCTTTTTATGAATTACAATAATCTGAATCTAATATGTCGAGCACATCAGCTTGTAAATGAAGGTATGTTCACATAATTTCTTACTTAGTATAACTCATAGTTTACTACTCTGGTTTATTAGCATCACAGATTTGTTTTTAGTTAACTTTTGTTAGAGCTATTTTAAATCTAGTTGAACCCCATAACCCCATCTCTCGAGGAATATTTAAACAATGGGTGGGATTTTCTTTACATTAACCTAAATGCAAATATCTAGTTCAGCAGTTTAAGATTTTCAGCACTTTTAATTATGTAGAACTAGTAACTAGATGATGACTTTGTGTTGATTTAGGTTTTTAAAAATCTTGTGGGAACTTTGGTTTTCCAAGATAAGTGTCCTAGTGTCCATCTCCAGGATGCAAGTCATATCTGTGGTGACTTTGTCCATTTGGATTTAGTTTTCTTAAGATCCTGAGGGAGTGTTGATTTTCAAGAGATGATACAAGCTATATCTGTACCAAACATCAAAATCGATTAAACAGATGGGCCGTAATGTAGCAGACAGACAGACACACTTTCGCATTTCTAATACTAGAGTAGGTTTGTAGGGATAATATAGATAATGAATTTTTTGTTTTAGGTTACAAATATATGTTTGATAAGCGATTAGTCACAGTGTGGTCCGCACCTAACTATTGCTATAGGTGTGGCAACGTAGCCTCAATATTGGAATTCAAGACGGTCAACGACAGAAATGCTAAAATATTTCAAGCAGTGCCTGATAGTGAAAGAGAAGTCCCGCCTCAGCACACTACACCTTACTTTCTTTAATTTAAGCTTAATGTTATATAAGTATTCCAAGTAATTATATCAGATTTTGTATAGTAAATTGTTGTATATTAAAAATAAGCTTTTATTTTTCATCCCTTCATATGGAAATATCAATTTATTGCGTACTTCTCACCTGTACTGATACATACTTACTAAAATTTGTAGTTAGTATATTGTGCTTAGTATGAGATTTTACATCCCACCAAGACCAACGTTGATAAGATTCGAGCATCGAAATATTATAATGTCAGAGTAAAATGGATCTTAAGACTGTTCTATTAAAGTCAAATATTCAATGAAATGTTTGACTGATTTGATGCTCGAATTCTATCAACAAGCAAGTATTTTAAGCAATTGAATACAATAAAAAACATTTTTTAGGAAAATTGTTTTTTTTTTCAAAATGACAATGAGGGTTGTATAGATGATTATCACCCTTTTATAAGTCAAGGCTCCAAGACCTTTATGAAATTTTTGGTTTCAGAAAAGTATAATTTTTTTTTTATACAATACTGTATGATTTTACTTATAGTAGTTTTAAGTTTTAATCCCTGTTGTAATCAAAAGTATAATCGAAATAGGATTGATCAAAACTCTGCACGCGCACATAACCGTCTTCACCGCCTGACGCAAAACTCTTGCCATCAGGATGGAATGATAAACTGTTGATTGGTCCAAAGTGTCCTTTGACACGACCAAACTCCTCTTCAAAGACAAGGTGGAAGAAACGGGCGTCAAACTTTCCTTGTCTAGTGGATGTTGTTGTTACCTCCATGGCGTCTTGCCCACCACCGAGTACCACATGGTCTAAAATGGGACTGAGAGCAGCTGAGTTCACGGGACGTTCAGTTTTGTACTCTTTGAGGAGTTCAAGGGAGCTAGTGTCAAAGAGTTTGGCGGTTTGATCCTTGGAAGCTGTGATGAACATGGTGCCGTCACGGGAAAGCTGCATGTCATTCACCTGATGTGTGTGCTCCTTGATTGAATGCAATTTTTTGCCAGTCTGAAAAGAATATTGGCTTTGTGTTAGGAATAAAGGTTGGCTGTGTGATTAATGCCTTAAATAAATATGATGATGAGTTTGATGATAAAGGTAAACAAACATTTCAGTGTGGAAACCATAGCCACGGCGGCCACAAACGTATATATTAAAATACATATGGCTCTGTCTGTGACTAATGTGTAAAAAAGATAGTGTACAAATATTTATGGTTAAACAGTATGGTAATTGTTTGATTATTGCTGTATTGTTTTTCGATAATTTTTATACAATGCAAGAAAAAATTTCGATTAATTCAAGAGTATGAATTGATATTTTTTAACAAAGATGTTCAATATTTATTATTTAATAACTTTTTTTCTATTAAAGTATTAAATATTTATATATTTTGGTTTGGTCAGATTATGCCTGTTTACCTTTAAAGTTAAAAGTTTGAAATGACATATACCCTTAAATCCCACTGGATCAAATCACCAGCTTCATGACCAGTGATGATAGTCTCATCCAGGGTGCCCCACACCATTGATGTCACTTTGGAGTCTGTGATTTCCCATTTCAGTATTGGAGCTTGGGTTGATAGGGACTCGTCAACTGTCCTTGTGTCTATGATGAAAACCTGCAAGATGAATCATGTTGTACTAAGTCAGTAACCTTCACATGAATGCCGACAACTGTACAAAGTTTCAACTGAATCAGATGAACAAAATGTGAATGCATAGATAACTGACAGACAGACAGACAAAACATTAATCACATTAATATTATAAAGGTGAAAGTATGTGTGTATGTTTGTTACTCTTTCATGAAAAAACTACCAGACGGATTTGGCTGTGGAGATAGGCTATACCTTGGATTAACATTTATAGGCTACTTTTTATCCCAGAAAATTAAAGAGTTCCTATAGGATTTTAAAAAAACCTATATCCACATGAACAAAGTCACAGGGATCAGCTAGTTTTTATATTTCCGAGTTAGATCACTGAGTTAGTAAATCACCCAGCTGAAGTGGTTGTGATCATCACAAAGTAGCTGTAAAATTTTAGTGCTAGGCTTGCAGGTTAATGACTGATTAAGTCTTACCTCACACGGATGCCCCATAGCCTTGTCAGTAGTGTAGGCGGCTTGATAGGCACTAAAACTGAAGTTACATGTCCTCACAGAAGAATTTGTTTTAATTGTTGCTATGTTTTTACCAGTTTCCAAATCCCATAACCTATAATAGAATACAATTAGTTTAATATTAATCCTTCTTTTGAAATAGATTGGTCAGCACATGTTTTAGTATCTTCAATTTTGGGACTGTGTAAATGTAGAAATAAGTTTAAGTCTAGTACAACTAAATTGACAAAGATAGATACTACTATACAATAGATATATACTAGATAGATAGATAATAGGTCTATAGGTACCTGCAAGAACTGTCTCCACCGCCCGTGATAAGATGAATAGTTTGCCAGTCCACATCAAGGCACCATACCACACCACCATGACCATTGAAAGTGCCCAAGCGTTCTCCGTTTAAGGACCACCATACATTGGGCTTAGAGTCCTTGGCCGCGGAAAACAACAAGTCTCCTTCACGATTATACTTGATTTGGGTTATGGCACGCTCGTGCCCTTGCAGCATCAAAGGTTTCTGCGAAACCAAGAAAGATGTTACTCCAGCCCGAAAGCAATTAACGATTTCATGAAATGCCCGGATTTTTTTTTTGCACATTCTTGTGAATTAACTTACCATGTTTTATGCTTTAAATTGCAAATTAAATAAGAGAAAAATCACAAAATGCTTATTAATATTAGTAACATGTGGCGGCACTGTTTTTGACGTATTTTTGACAGATGAAAGAGATTGGATTGTCATTCCGACATCGTTTGACATTACATTTTACGTAATCCTTATGTTCTAAAAGAACATTTAAAATTAATTAATTAATTGTTTTTAACATATTACATAATATTTTAGATATTTACTAACTCTGTGTTATACGTTTAGTTTTGCTCATTTTTTTTAGCTAAATAATCTGGCTACTGCTTGATACTAGAGCCATCTAGTGTCAAGTAGCTTGGACAGATTTAAAGCTAAATAAGCTTTTCTCTAATCGACACTAGATGGCTCTAATAAGTTTTTGAGAGTGTTTATTGATGTCAGTATCACTAGATGACGCTGAATAAGCTTGTTACTACACGACACTAGATGGCTGATCTTTTTTTAATTTAACACATTTAGCCAAACGTAGGGTAGATGAAAAATATTCTATAGCGAGTAGATAGAACAAACTTTTCGCTTTGAATTTGCTTGAACCAAAGAAAAGAGCCTAAATTTTTCTGTGGCATTGTTTCATGTGTAATGAAGGAACTAAAAACATAACTCAAATCCCCTCACTTCATACCCCGATTGCCATCTCGACCTGTCGCATACTATACCCTAGTTATACACGACACTAGACACGCAGTCTATACAGTGTCGATGTGTGTTCACCACACAACATCAGTTGCAGACCTAGCTCAGTGCTGCGCCACGCTGCCATGGCACAAAATTATTGCTTGTCGTGTAGGTAAATGTTATGGACATGTCGACATTTGTGTCGAGTGCCAATGTTGTTGTGCCAATGTGAGCGTCTTTCTCCTTGGGTTATATTTTTTCCGCACACATAGATAGCTGTCCATTGTGAGTGCCGTCGTGTATACCAAGCTTTAGGTATACTTATTTTGTAGGTATAGTTGGGCATATTTTTACGATGCTATGGGAGCTCCTAGGGAGCGGATCTCCTAAAAATTGGCAAGTGGAAAAAGTTAAGCAAAAATGAAAGGCATAATATTTCACATACATTTTATTCTCTTAAGTTATTAACCATTGATTTCCAAGAGTACAACTAAAAAACAAATTAAAGTACAAACACGTTATGCATCGCTAACTAAACACAACTGTAGGTAACTTCTCTTGGCAAACCAGTTCATCCATTGACTAACATATCTCCCGGCGCACCACGAACGAGACGTATAAACCGATACAAACATCAGAATCATCATCAATACAAACATTGTACACTAACTTGGTCAAAATGTATAACAACAGCCTTCATCCAACATACAGTGTGATTGACTAAGTGTAAACCCTACTGGAGAGAACCCATCTACATGTAATGCACACTCAGTCACTCTGAACTTAATGAAATCTATGTCAAATTCTATGGATACCTTGAGGCACTTTTTTGTGAGACTGCGTGGTAAAAAGAACAACTTGGTGGTCGCTTTTTTGAACATAAACGGTACCATAATTTAGACCCCAAATCATCAATACAAGCGGAACGTGTTTGTGAAATCGTAACAAAAAACACGAAGTAACTTGTAGAATAGATATCTAATATAGATATATATGTATTTTATATACTTAGATTTCAAATATCCATCTTTGACATTACATTACATACAACAAACACTCATCAACGTTTCGAAATATATATTCTCTTACGGATTTACACTCATTTATTTTATAACTATTTAAATTACAGCATCTACTGTACACAGATCGACCCTACTTCAATCCAAAGTATAAGAAACGCAAGTTTTTACACAACAAATCTTATGCTTAGAATGTGAAAATATTTCGTCACGATATGGACTGTAAAGAAAGTGTGAAATGCATTAAGTTCAAGTTACACCCTTAAAAATATATTAACATTATTAATGTTTATTTATTACTATTACATATCAGTCAAAATATTTTCGCGATATCCGAACTAAATAATAGGTCTACGATAAATGGCCGACTTCCGAAACACTTGATGTAACAGTGTGACAATGTTCGGCTTTGGACGCACTAGTAAGTAGGTTAGTTTACATAGTTGGTTATCAATTACTTATAATAACACCTACTTAAAGTATTCTGAAGTCGAAACCATCAATAGAGTAGGTCATTAGTTTATAATTTTATACTATCAGAACATTGAGACCAACGACTATAAATACAATATCCAAATCAGTACTCAAGCAGAAAAGTTTTTGCGATCTAACGATAGTAGCGGCAAATAATTCACGTGATAGTACGGAGAAATGAAAGTTCACCGAATAGATAGAGCTACTTTGAAATTAGGAGAGCAACGAAAAGCGAATGGCTACTTTACATGTAGTTTAGTTTTTATTTACAAATAATTGTAATAGCCTCAGTGGGCTTTTCGTTCACTATTCTAATTAGGTACTCGCCAGTAATGCGCCAATTTCCGTTACTCACTAACAATACTATCCTTTGTACAACGCCAATAACATCCTTACAAGCTAAATTTTCCCTTTGATACTTTGCCGTTAGTTTCGCCTTAACTATGCTATTAACAAAATAAGTGTCAATATTACTTACATACATTATCGTTAACACATTAGTAGAACGATGCACGACTCGCGATTAAAGTTAAACTTACTATTTCCGTCATACACGATTAAAAATCTATAAAGGCATCTTTACCTCAGACTTTAGATTTAACACCTTCGTTTTGATGGTGTCTATATCGACTAATTTATTATAATTTAAGTTAGATATAATAATTGAATAAATAAATATTATGAAGTTTGAAACCCAATAAATTGTCAGTAGGTTTGGCCTACTTTGGGGCGCGCGCTTATGAAAAAGTAATAATGATTTTAATACACGCGTCGAATTAAAAAACGCGACGCGCAATTTTTTAAATAAACTATCACTGTTTATCACAAACAACTAATATTTTCACGAATGTTATTAACTTAATAAAACATAATATATAACAAAATTATTTTAAAATCTATTTAGGCATTTGATGGCAGTGTCGTAACCGGTTGTTTTGGAACTAATTATAATGTACAAAACGCTAAATAGTATCCACTAAAACTTAACAGCTAATGGTAACGCAATGAGGAACGGACACGTCTCGCTCATTCAGGTAACAGGATTCATTAGACGATTACAAAACATTTTGTAATATCGATTGTTTTTTATGCTACTATTATAAAGCTAATTTCCAAGAGTAGACAGCTCATGTGTGTTACTGTAATCCGTATTTTATGTTACAATTGACGAGGCTGCCGTGATATTATTGAGTTGTTAACACTTTTTTATTTCAGTCTGAAAAATTATATCTAGCTAAATCTTTTTCGGATTCATAGTTATATTATGTCCGGTTCGGACTACGTGGATTTAACTTGGTATTTGACTTTCACGAAAGATTATTTCATTATATAAGATTGTTTTTTTTAACGATCAATGCAATCCAAACATAATGATATTAATGATTTTTCTCAAAATTCGTCTGTCCTGTATAAACATTGTGTTAGAAAAATTGTAAGTCAGTAGCTAGTGTCAGTTATCACAAGTGTTACCCTTTAGATAAAATATAATTTAAGTCACTGGGGAAACACACCTATTTAAATAACATCAACAGTAATTCAATTAGTAATTATTATGAAATTCTGAATATAAAATTGGAGTCCAGTAATAAATATTTCATAGATATTTGCATTGCTGAAAGATCTCAAAGATCTTCATTGAGTACAGCGTAGCTAAACTATAAATGTACTCTCAGGACCAATGCTATTTCAGTGTTTTATAAAATTAAACTGGCTTTCTTTTTTAAGCTAAAGTTATATTATATTGAGTGTTATTTAAATAGTGTAGTTACTGTGGGATTGTCGTATCAAAATATAAACGTATATTATAAAGAATACTTTTATCCGAGAAATCCGCGATGCCGCCAAGGCTACGCCACTGGATAAGGGCATGTATGAAAAAGTTTGTTGAAATTGATATTTATTAGACCTATGGTGTGAATAATAATAATTAATAAACCTAAGTCCTTA
Organism: Maniola jurtina; assembly: GCF_905333055.1. Lineage (NCBI taxonomy): Eukaryota > Metazoa > Arthropoda > Insecta > Lepidoptera > Nymphalidae > Maniola > Maniola jurtina. The sequence goes on from NC_060032.1 coordinate 14,453,930, forward strand.
GAACGAACTTTTTGGTTGTAATTACTTACACTTTTAATTTGACATTATTCGTCATTCCTAATCTAATGGTAACTGTTCACCGTTGCTGGAACGTTTATAATTAATTTATAACATTAACGAGTAAAAGCTTGTATACACGTCGCGATTTTTCGCAGCTTTCACATGCATACATTTTGAGATCTCACTCGTCATTTTAGATCTATGTATCAACTGTTATGTCAAAAGTACGATTCTAGTCCTTAATTTAAAGGTGAATCGAATCGTACTTTTGACATTACAGTTGACTAAAATGGCAAGGGAGATCTCAAAATACACGCGCTGCTACTAAGCAGCCTTGTACTACAAAGAATTGCTTAATGCTTTAGATTGAATAAAAACAATTGTTTAGCTTTTTGTTAACATCTTATACTGTAGGTATTCAGGAATTGTAACTGTTGATCATGCGTGTGTTTTAAGAAATTTGTGATGCAACGTACCTATCTAAAATATTTAAATATGCTCATTTTTTCACTGGAACTTAGGTAAGAATGATGTACCTTTGTGATGTTTTAATATTTGAAAATTCGTATAAAATGTAAATATAAGAAATATTATATTATCAAAGTTCGAATTCTATTATTATTGAGCTCGCGTTTAAAATCGCGTCGTGTATACAAGCCATAATATCATTGATATCAAAGATAATAACATTTAAGTAGGCAGTGGTTAAAGACAGTGACGTAGTTAGTTAATCAGTTTGGTACTTACAATTAATGGCTATTTAAGACTAAATGTGTACAATGATTTATTACTAATGTGTGTTAATATGATGTTATGTACTTACCAGGTGATGTCGAGTAATGTTATTATATGAATTAGTTAATGTTAAGTTTTGGTCAAGACTACTAAGTCAGCGGTAAATGAAGATAAATGAGTGATTCTCAGAGTTGGATTCTTTTTCTAAAACTTTAAAACGGGTGTAGAGATGACAATAATTACATATTTTAGAAAATAGAATTGAACAAATTAAATACATAAATCTCAAAGGATACATCTTGCCTATTTCTTTAGATTATTAATTAATTATTGTTTAAAAAATATATAATGTTAATAAAATCATTACTAGGTAGCGAGCTGAATCCAACCCTGATGATAAAATATAAAAAGCATCACTATAATAAGTTCAAGGAATGCTACGGTTGTTGCAATGTCGATGGTAAAACGTAGGCGTTTTCATTTTTCATATAAACCTACCTGATAGTTCATGTGGCATCATTGAAAAGATATTTAAATCAATTTGTTTGCCTATATTGCACACGGGATACAGTAAATGATTCATAGCAATAAAATAGCCACGCAGTCTTCGACAAATGTATTAAATTTTTGTCACATAATTGTTAAGCCAAGACAAGAAAATGTAAAAATTACTGAATTATGTGCCTTGAGAGATAATAACGATATCATACGGACGTCTGATGAAAATTAATGGAATTGAGCATAAATTACACTTGAACACATCAAAGGAAGCAAAATATAACACGATAAGTAAATCTTTGAACCGTCTCCAACCGAGGTATCCGTACTCCAAGCGGAAGACACTTCAAGGACTTACGAGATGCGCGTACCTACCAGGAACACGCCTCTACTGGTTACTTAAATCTAGTTAGACCAGAGTAAAGTAAGTTTTAGAACGACAATATATGCACAAGTGTCTTGCGAAATATTGGCAATAAAAATGCATAAGTTGTGACTATAGAAACTAGCGCGAATCAGCGCTACAACATGATAGCGTAAAAATAGTACAGTTGTATACAAGCAGTCTTGGTAAACACTGAGAGTAGATACTTAGTGCTACTTACAATACGAACAAGTCAAGGTATAAAATAAAATTAAAATCCTCGATATTACACACCCAGCGACGAGTCTACCGGTTTAACCCTACACGATATAAAATGCAAACTAAAACAGCAATATTTCATTTACAACTCTTTCTATGAACAACGAGCTTAACTACAATTCTAACTAGAAAAACTATATTCTATATTTACAGAAATAATATATTATGCGATCTCCGACTGACGAATTTAAATAGTAACATAATTATATATTTTACTCTATCAATAACACTAAGTAGTGTACACTACCACGTATAAAACACGCATCCGAGTCCCTGGTACTAATTAAATAATAGCTAGTTTTAATTATAAATCAGTCTGTCAATTGGGACGTTTTATTTCCTCTAATAAACAATAAGCCAATACACACATCGATTCAACAAGGGTATAACGTACCGCACTATCCTCGCACTCTGCTTATCACTTCAGTTCTCACAGAGTCCTCGCACTGGAGGCGATCGCTCAGCGCGCGCCGGGTCGAGGGCGGCCCAGGGCGCCTCATTCATTCCAAGTGTTTATTGTCGATGGCTGAGCGCGGTGCTGGCGGTGAACACAGGCGGTGCAGTCAGGTGACGAGGGCGGTGCGCGGGCGCGGCGCGGCGTGCGGGCGGGGCGGTCGCTCGTACATCGAGAACTAGACGCCCTGCTGCGCCATGTACTATCTGATCTCCGCCGAGTTCAGCACGAATGGTACGTAGAACATTTTACTCTCTAGTAACAGGTTCGCCGCCGCTTGAATCTGAAAGTGCACGTCGTGAGTCAGTACTCTAATGTTTCGCTTTCGGTTTCAAATGCTCTTGCTTGCTTTCTACACGAACTGGTTTACAATTATGTATTGTATTGTACTTTAGAAATGGATTCATTTAATAACATTTTGATGGGTAACTGTAACTAAATAAGCTCTTTCTATTTTCAAAATCTTATACCTACGTATTATGTAACTAGGTACGGTAACTAATGTAATAGTTACTAGTGATTGTATATAAATCCTTTTCATTCTCTATCCCGTGAGAATTTTGAAAAAATCGACCTGATTCCTTGTCCACATTATAAGGGGAACCTTGCAAAATTTCAACTTCTAGGTCCAATGTGTTGGGCTGGGTAGATGAGCCAGTAAGTGAATCAAGACTTTTTTTAGGTACCTATTACATTCTTAGATACCTATATATACCAAAAACCAAAACAAACAAATCCAATTATAAGTTGTAGATAAATTTTACTAATTCAGAACTCTGTTTACTTATTCATATTAAATACCTAGGTATATGTTGATAAACACTAAACAGTTCTCTATGCCTACCTCGGGTATTCTCGCGAATAGCTCTTGCAATCTCCCGGGGTGGTGGGGCGCGGCGTGCTCCAGGTAGCTGCGCAGAACTTGCACGTACCTATCTTGAATACTCTCTAACTCCACTTCTGAAAAGAATGAACCATTTTAACATGTCATAATGATAAAAAGCCTTCATAGTCTACCCTGGGAAATGAACCACTTTTTCCGAGGAAAATACTACTATTAAATTATATATTATAGTATAATGGACATATAATGCAGTTTTATTCAAGGCTTTTAAAAATAAGATGAAGCGAATAAATTCTGCTTTTTGAAAGATTGAGTAGGCACACTTGTCTAGAAGTCTACAATTAATTGACCACAAACCATTGAACCACAGGTTGAGCGATGAACCAGAGAAGATAATTTATACTAACGAAAAAAATATTCAGAGTTTTAACAGGTATTTTTATCCTATTATGGGTGGACTCCTGTGTGTGGCTGTATTTTCATGTTTTTTCAGTAACTATAAGTTCTCCTACTCGCCCACAGATGGCGGTAGAAGGCGCAGCGGCGGCGCGGCCTAGCAATAGCGTAGAGCGCGCGGTGCGGTGATGACGTCACGCGCTCAGTAGGTCACTCCGATAGCGGGGCAACGACCGCGGCTAGCCGTTGACCTCCGCTCGAGCGCGTTCGCGTCCTCAACCGCTGTAGCCGTCCCGCTCGCACGCGCTTCACGATATTGTACGCATTACGTATGCTCATACCAATTACAAATTAATACCAGTTATAACTTTTCGCTCTCGGTCAATAATGCATACTTATTAATAGCTGAATACGGATTTAATTTTATTAACTGTCATTAGAAAACCTTGCTTTTCAGCGTAGCAACAAGTTATTTATAGAAAAACTCAGGTAGGTACATAGGTACTTGAAAATTATTTTAAAAAATTGAAGTTTTAAATTTTAGGTTTTATATCAGCTTTATTTAAACGAAACTTTTAGATACTACAAAAAGATTTTTTTTAATTCTAGGATTTCAAAATATTTATCTATCTTTCTTTAGGTAGCACGGGCTTAAGTATGTACCTACCTAACATTGTTGTGCAGGATAATTTCGATAGGTACATTTTGAATTTCGATTATGCCAACCTACCTACCTAATTTGATTTTTTGAAAAAGGAACCGCTACTGCTTGCCGGTTTAAATCTCGATAGGAAAGGGCATTGTAATTTTAAGTTTATTTGACTAAGGTCCAGTACCATGAAAGGCGGTTAAAATTACGTCACGGTTAACATTAAACTTTGAACGTCATTAAAAGCAAAATGGGTTGTGTACAAGTTAGGGGTTGAGATCAAAGTTTGACGTTTAACCTTAATCATGGATGTATAATTAGAAATACTTCTTGTGCACCCCACTTTTCCTTTTTTTGGTGTTCATAGTTTAACCGTGACTGTAACGTAACTTAAACCGCCTGTCTTGAAAATGGTTCTAAAAAATTTACTAGTACACACAATGACTTTCTAAAGTCATTGAGTACACATAATATTTTTCAATTCGTAAAAATATGTACTACTTAGTAATCATTAGTATATTATAAATGCGAAAGTGAGTTTGTCCTTCAATCACGCCACAACGGAGTAACGTATTGACGTGTCTTTTTTCGTGGATATTATATTTAAAAACAAAAAAAGTATACCTAGTTAAGGACCTGGAGAGTGACATAGGCTACTTTTTCTACGGGATTCTCAAAAACCTAAACCACGCGGACGAAGTCAAGGGCATTAGCCGATTAAAGCATACCTAATTGAAAAACCTGAATCCATTAACACTGTCAATACCTACCTATAGTACGCGACAGGTAGAGATGGCAATCGGAGTGCACGCACATTCGCGCTAACCCGGTGCGAGAAAGCGCGGTTGACGTGCGGGTGTTGGGGCGTCCCCCCGCCTCATACCCCGATTGTCATCTCAACCTGTCGCGCACTATAACTGTTAACATAGTCCCGTGTAAGTACATGTTACGTAAGCGCCAGCGAGACGAGTTAGCGACTAATCAGTTTTTTCGCCGCAAGCGCGCGGCAAAAGAGAAAGTTCGCTTCCGCCTCGCTTTTCGCTGAGAGTGAAATGCTGTCCCGTTACAACTGACGTAACCAACGGCCAACTATTATACGGACCGCATCGTAGCGCCGTGGTAGCGCTCCCCAGTACGTAAAGCGATAAATCACAGAAAACGAGTAGGCAGGTAGGTATACCTACTTACAAGTATCGCGGTTGAACTTTTTATCTTTTATTACTAACGGGTTAATTAAAATTTAAACCACATAAGTCCATCCATACTAATATTATTTCTAAATATATCAAAGGAAAAGCTGACTGACTGACTGACTGACTGACTGATCTATCAACGCACAGCTAAAAGTTTTAAAAAATTTTACACAAGTTTAAAAAATCTATTAAAAGCATGCTCCTGAAAAAAGCTTATTATACAATCGAAGATTATGTAAATGACAAAAAAGCTTGGATTTGACTCGCTCCAGCAATACACGGCGCTGCAATTGCTTGTATACAGTATGGCATATTATTGTAAATTGTACATTTGAAAAGAGCAACCGCCGAGTTTCTTGCTGGTTCTTCTCGGTAGGAACAGTATTCCGAACCAGTGGTAGATTATTTTGACGATTCAAAAGCACTTGTAAAAGTTTAATTGAATAAAAATAATTTGAATTTGAATTTGAAATTTAAAAGTTCTGGACGGATAGGGTTCAAATTTGGCATGCAGATAGTCATTATGACGTAATAGGTACATCCGTTTAGAATGGATTTTGGAAAATACAACCCCTAAGGGGGTAAAATAGGGGTTTAAAATTTGTATAGTCCACACGAACTCGCGAGCATATGCTAGTCGTCCATACAACATACAACTGATATAAGAATGAAAGTAGTAAAGTGAGATAGTTATAACTACAGTGAACTGAGTGTTTACGAGGTGAAATGGAAAACGCTTGCGCAATGGTTCCGCGGTTTCGTGCGCGCTTGTGTTTGTGTATGTATATGTGTAGGTGAGTGTTGGTATGTATGTGTGTGGAGACAATATATTATTACGTTCATGTTAGTTGGGTAATAGGTATACGTTACGGTATTTCAAATCGGTAATCGGTATTTGCCGAAACAATAAATAGACACATTGAGACAGGTCGATATCTATCGATTGTGTCACTAATCAATTTCTGCTAAAGGGCCGGTAAGGTATTCAATTCAATTCAATTCATTTATTTATTGCGAAGGATAACTCGGCATAGGCTGCGAAAGTGTTTGTCAAGAGTAAATAGGCATCTTCTAGGCAATCACGCTCCATCCTAGGCTGCATCATCACTTTTATTAAATTTAGATTTCTTATTAAATTATTTTATTTTTCTTTTATAACTATTTTTTTTTAACTATGATACAGAAGAGAGTGATGTGGAATCAGTTATTCTGAATGATGCAAATATTATACATAAAATTTAAATAAAATTACACCATAATAACAGACAAGTAGGTAACTGAGGCGCTAATGAAGGGTTATAAAGCTTATAATTTTTCAGATAATATTTTTTTTTATTTGATTTCATTTTAATATTAGATATGATGGATGGTGCATAAAAGTTTTTTCAGGAAAATTGTTTTGTGCGACTTACGCCGTGTCGTGAAAAACAGCTACACAACTGCGCTATAGTAAAAAAATAACCAAAGGCTTTACTAAAAGGCTTGTAAATCCAGTCAGTATCATTTTTTATTGAGGATTTGATTCCTAAACTGAATAAATAAATCCAATCACCCAATCTATCGTCGTGAATAGTCAATATTTAACCAATATTGTCCATTCATGTGCCAATGTTCTTTTTGAAATTCAAGCAGTTATTTGTTTAATTTTCAAAAACACCGTCATATATAAAATATTTAATCTACACTTCTAAACTAATATTATAAAAAGGTAAACAAAGTTTGTAAGTTTGATTGTAGGAACTAATCTCTGGAACTAATGAACAGAATTTAATTTTTTTTAGCTATATGAGTGACATGGGCTGTATTTTATTTTCAAAAATTACATACCCATGCGAAGCCGGGGCGGGTCGCTAGTGTGTATTTTTCAAACGCAACGTCAAAGTGCGTTTCGTTTCAGAAACAGTGTAATTATAACGTGCACGGTGAAAATAATTTTCGAGCGATGTGTGTGTGCGTGCGGCTGACCTACTTACAGCATCGATAACGCAGATGTCATGTTTTTCCTGCACTAGCTACGGACGCGTTCACAAACTCCAAACTTTTCTTACACTTTATGAAATGAATAGCTAGCTAGATATGATATTTTTGTATGAGATTTGTATGGTGTAGGTACCATTTCCACCTTCTTATACATGTTAAATCAAAATTATAATTTATTTTATTCATTTAGGACAACTAGCCCGCTGGACCGATGACCTGAAGAAGGTGGCGGGGAGCGGGTGGATGAGGAAGGCGGAGGACCGTGTTTGATGGCGCGCTCTTGGAAAGGCCTATGTCCAGCAGTGGACGCATACAGCCTGATGGAATGGAATGGAGGACAACTAGTGTCTTTTATGCTACGCCCGTGACTCTACCACCGACTCGGATTAAAATTCTACTGAGAAGAACCGGCAAGAAACTCAGAAGTTGCTCTTTCCAAATCATAAAAACAATACAGTACACCCATAGATAAATGATTGGTCTTTGCTACGGTCGGAGCGCAACGAAGATCAATCATTTACCTATCTAAGGTTTGGTGATTGAAAAATCAGCCATAATTATTTTAAAATTTACATCAACCAAGTTTTTTGAAAATATTAAAATGTAGGTACCTTCGCGTATCATGTATGCAAATATAATATGTGCTAAGAGCTTTATCATATTTGCATGCTGAATTACAGACTCGGTGAAGGGCGTAGTAATTGGATTACGGCTCCAAAGGCAATTTCACACGCAATTTAAATACAATAAATTGAGGAACTGGACAACAAAACGGTGTGATTGCATGAAATAAAATTTTACAGGAGGAGCAAAAAACTAAATGAAAGCTTCTGAAAGTTTACCGTAATTATTCGTTTGATTGAAATCACGAACTTTGAACTCAAAAGTAAAGTTTTAGGCCGTTTTGCTTGGAAATGAGTATAAGTTTGTATTCAGTGGGCTAAAAACGTTCGGATTACAGAAAAAAAAGTGTTTCAATCAGAAGTGTAACTACACCGTTGACACTGGTACTGATTCTGAACGCAACGAAATTTTAGAGTATTCGCATCTTTTTCTGACCAATGTAACAAGAAAAGGATAGCCAACCTAATTTAGTTTAGAACTGTCAAACCTTGTGACTTTCGGTGGCCAGTCATGAGTCTAATGTTTAAATTTGTAGAGTGCACTAAAATTTAGTCTTTAGATTGAAGACTTTTTCGTTCTTTTTTAGCAATATTATAACGAAAAAGATGCAGTTTAGAGAAAAAGATCAGAGTAGACGCCATTGCTCCGTCTCGAATATCCACACGCAAGGTACCTAAACTGGGTTCTAAAATTACGTCAAAGTTTACGTTTGCATTCGTAGTAAACAACCGAAATCTACGCGGTAATCGGATTGCGAAAATATGCGCAAACTTTGATGTGTGTCGAATTTAGATAAGTGTTAAGTGAGAAATTGTGCTTTATTGTTTCCGTTTTATTCCAAGTCGATTGTCTCCGAAGTGAATTTATTGCCATATGCCCCGGTGTTGTTTCTAATCGATTTCGCAAGCGTCTCGGTTTGAAACTGGGTTATATGTACCATAAATCATAATAATATTAACGAGCATACTTCGCGACTCCATTTTGGTGTCTTCGTGTTGGAGTACGTACACCCTTCCTACATATACACGGTATAAAGAGACACACAGTAGTGCCACAGTTCACCACGACAGTTAGGGAACTTCTCACTAAGTATGTAACTTTTTTTTAATCCCTTATTTATAGGCTTTTTACATTTATGCATGTCAGCCTCATTGCACCTATCTTATCCTACAATTCTATCTATGTATAGAATTCCATCTTATCCTACAAACTTAACGTATCATACAAACAAGTTAAAAGTAACATTTGATATCTGCCAGTGACATCGAAGCCTCGACGCCACTGGACAATGTGGAAAGAATTCTCAGATTTGGATCATAAGTTCCGTAGATTATCCTCTAAATCCAAACTTAAAAGTATTACCTTTTTATAACAGTGTAGATAAACTCTGTATAAAACGAGATTTTTAAAAACCTACTTCCACGCGAACGAAGTCGCGGGCATCAGCTAGTCCTATAGGTAGTCCTATACGAAAAAGTAGGTACAGAACTACGAGTTATAATAGGTATACCTTCTTAATTACCATACCATACCACATCATACATGCAAATAGTAGTTCAGCGTACATGGAAAATCGCTTTGTCTTTTCATATAAGTATGCAGTCAGCCATTACATAGAGCGCCAGGATCACATATAATTATAACTTGTAAGTGACCTACATACGGTGGGGCGATGCACCCTCGTCTATAACTGGATTACAGCCGCGTTGTCAAGCAAAATCAATCGATGTGCATTTTAGGGTTCCGTATTCGAAGAGTGCCAACGGGACCCTATTGCTAAATAAATAATAAATAAATAAAATAAAATCGTTTTATTGCAGGTTAGGGACCCATATAAACAGTAAAAAATACAAAATATAATATAAAAATTAAAATAGTTTAAAATGAAATAGTCATTTTACGTTAGGGATCTGGTGTACCCGTAGCCAGTGTTTATAGAACACATTGTCAGGGGACGCCTGAGCGACGACTTTAAGCATCTTATTTTTAGAATTGCGGACTGTTTCCCAGAAACCCGCAATTCTATTTCGTATAATGGCGTAGTAGTCCGGGACTCCAGCGTCGGCGAACATGCCCGACGCACTACAATACCTTGGCATTTTTAATAAAATGCGAAGGGCATCATTATACTGTACCCTGAGGATGTTAAAAGATCTTTTGGTGTAATTGATCCATAGTTGTGAAGTATAGAAACTCATACAATAAGCTTTAAACAATGTAACTTTAACATCCTCAGAGCACCGAGCAAATCGGCGAGCGAGCATGTTGCACCGTATTGCCAGTGACCTTCGCTCTCGTTCTATATCAAAATCGTCGCTCAGGGATCCCGTTAACATGTGTCCGAGATACCTGAACTGTTGCACAACCTGAACTGGTGTTCCATCTAACAAAACTGGTGGTATCCTCTCCGGGCCTTTACCAGCTCTAAAAATCAACATTTCTGATTTGCGTACATTGTATTTTAATCCATGTCTCAAGGCGTAACCTTCGCAGATCGATACTAATTTACGGAGACCATTTATTGAGGGGCTAAGCAGCACCATGTCATCGGCGTAACTTAAGTTGTTAAAACAAACTCCGTCAATATGACAACCGATGCCAGTACCACTTAGCTCCTCAATCAGGTCATCAACGTATAGATTGAACAGGTCCGGAGAGGTTAAACCGCCCTGACGTACACCACACTCTAGTCTAAACTCACTAGAGGCTGTGTCGCCCCAACGCACAATGTTCGTTTGGTTCTCATACCAGTACCTCATCAGCCCGACAATACTGCTATGTACATTTGAGTCGCGCATTTTTCTCCATAATATATTATAATTAACAAGATCAAATGCGCGAGTCAGATCCAAGAAACACGCATACACCGATGTATCACGACTTTTATAGTAATTTACGACGTGCTTCAGAGACAGAATTGCCGAGTCTGTAGAGAGACCGGGACGAAAACCAAACTGAGCATCACTAATCTGTACATTCTTCATCAGTTCAGGCTGCAACAACCGCTCAAGTACCTTGCCGGCAATTGTCCCCAGCGAAATGGGCCTATAGTTAGCTATACTGGACATATCGCCCGTCTTGTTTTTTGGCACAGGAACCACTACCGTCTTTAACATATCTGCAGGAAGATAACCATGTTTAATGCACATATTAAATAGCGTTGACAAGGCCTCATACAATTTGTTTCCAGCGTATAACATGTGCTCAACACTCAGACCATCATGGCCTGGTGATTTACCACGTTTCATATCTTTAATCGTTCGGAATATATCAGTTGGACTAAAGTGTACTGTTTTAGGTGATGGTGACAAAGGCTGAGAGTGGAGCACATGTGCAACGTCTAATGGTTTCACGGAGAAATGTTTTGCAAACATGTTGGCTATCTCCCTGCTGTCCTGTACGTTACTGACACTCACTGGCCTACTTTCTTTTCTATTTAATGATTTAGTCGCTTTCCAAAACTGTGTAAAATTTTTGTCAGCTCTATGCGTCGCTAAAATGTCCATTTTTATAGCTTCCTCATTATTCTGGCACCATTTTAATTTCTTTTTAAATATAGCACGAGTCTTTGTCATGTCATTATATGTTTCTCCACTACTGGGCTTACCACAGTCTATCCAAAACTTAAAACACAGTCTTGCAGTTTGATAATACTCTTTTACGTGATGATTCCAGCCAACTAGTTGTTTTTTATGGCGGAATTTGTGTACACCAGATCCCGAATATTTACTATTAATAGCTGCATATTTTAAAATACCAATAACATCATTGTAAAAATTATTAATAAAATCTAAAACATCGTTAGAACTATCTAAGTCGTTTGTATCACAGTGACTAGATTCGAGTAACTTATTAAAATTTTCAGTACATAAATTAGTATACATATTTATTTCATCTGCATTTCTCTGTCCCCATCTTATGTCTTTATGTAAGTTATCATTATTACACTCCTTATTATCTACTTTTTTAGTCATTAGCTTAATATCACAGTTAACAAATAGTGGGAAGTGGTCAGACCAACTAACACCATTATCCACACACACACACACAACTGTATTTTTTGCGGCAATAGTTGTCAGGCAATGATCCAACCACTTGGTCGTTCCATGGGACTCACTTAGGAAGGAAAACGTTCCAGAGTCTGCTCCTAATACATCTATATCTGCACAAACCCAAGTCTGCTCCTCACAGAATGACAGCATCTCTTTGCCGAATCTAGCTGAGGGGTGTGCATTGTAGTCACCAAGCATAAATACGGTCTCAATCCCACATTCTTCAATCACCGCACTCATCCTGCCAAGAATGTTCGTGAACTCTGGCAAATTATCTTCTATATCAACAGGCATATATACGTTGAAGAGTAATAAATGGCGATCCACAGAACTAATTTTGACCGCCGCCAACCTATCACTCTCACAATCCACTACGGTCACATTATCAAAAAGAGACTTACGCCACATGATAGTTAAACCTCCATAGGGACGTCCGCGCAATATCCCAGCTGAGGAGTCCACGGATGATTTCGAAAATGATGCGAAACTATCATCTATTTGATGTACAAAGTTGAGGTCGTGCTGGAGAAGCCACGTTTCCTGAAGAGCGATAATATCAGCGGTTTTACAAATTTTTCTTACGGCATCTATGGAACGCTTAATGCTTTTACAATTAAGCGAAGCCATACGGATTATGTTAGTTTGTAGATCATTAGACTGTACTGGCATTATCGATTGTATTTGGTGGCGTTCTTCGTGTATCGTTCTTTGTACCGTCTATATACCAACCCAGCAGGCCAAAACTTGCCATCCAAAAAGATGTCAAGTTTTCGGGTAGGTATCGTAACTTTAAAAGAGTTAAAGGATGTTTCGTTTCTCTGTTTGAGTTGCTCGACACTTATGCATTCCTCACCCATGTCAGCAATGTGCTCTAAAATATTATCCACAGAGACCGATTTCTGGGCACGAGAAATATATATGGAGCACTGGGTATCCGCTACTTGAATTTTACACTGCGTGTCTGAGGTTCCTCGCATATTTCTTAATTTGCGCGTCTTAAATTTATTCACTACAACCGTAAATGACGCATTTTTATCATCCGGCATTGTTTCGTTATAGCTCGATGCAGGTCTCGCTATGACAGGCTCAGCGTCAGCTGATACGCTGGATTGACCCGAAGTTACACGAGCCATTCGTGCGCTATTTGCTTGGCGCGGTCGAGCCGTTTTGAATACGATGTCACGGTAGGTAGGCGTATGCGCCACTTCGGTGCAAGGCGCGTGTGTGCGTGCAGGCGGTGGTACTGCCACAAGCGGAAGCGATTTCGACGGTGATGTTGAACTTACTCTCTTATGAACGTTATTACGATAGTTTGGGGTAATCGAGCTCCGTGCTGTTGTCGCAAGAGTAGGTTCCTGTGCACTCACAAGTGATGGTGGGGTCAAAGGTATTAATGAAGAATTCCTCTTCTTAGGAGTCGTCATATTTAACTTTTGTATTTGTTCAACAACGGAGTTGCGTATCTCAGCAAGCTCCGCACTCATTTTCGTCTGAAATTCTGAGAGTTCGTTCTTCATACCCGTCATATCCTTCAAAAGTCGCGTGACATCAACGTGGTCAAATGAAACCGGTGGCAACCGATTGATGTCTTTGGCAACAAAATTAGGCTGCGCGTCGGGGTCCACTTCTTTTAGTAATCTAATAACGTCCTTGATATTGCGTTTTTTCTTGTCTTCTCCTTTGCGCTGCACATGTCTCACTTTATCACCGCACGAGTTATACAAAATACTTTTTCCAGCTTCAATTTCTGCGTCCGTAAAGTTGGTACTACAAATTTGGGTGATGCTTTGTTCATCTAGAATGTCCAATTTGTTCTGCACAAACGTAAGAAATTCATTAATTATGATAATTGCTTGGCCCGCCATATCTTCTGAGTTGGGCCAGCGTCTTAGATAACATTATGCATTGTGCACACAGTGAACTAAACTACAGTGCGCAGCGCAGCGCACGTCCACCCAACAACGCGATCGCAGCTAAGCCTCCGCTGCCCGTCCGTCCGTCTGTCATTCAACAGGCTACATCTCGTGTGCATTTGGTATGTTTTATCGGCCAAGAGAATCCAAGTTTCACATCATATATTATCTACTATCATGAGAAAATCGATAATTCATGCTAAGATTGAATTGATTCTATTTATCCTAAAAACATAATAATAATAATCGCAGGAGAACCAAGGTCACTGACATAGCCCAAACTATTAGCAAGCTGAAGTGGCAGTGGGCAGGCCATGCCTGTCGTAGAGGCGATGGCCGTTGGAGCCGGAAACTCCTTGAATGGAGACCGCATTTAGGCTAAGCGTAGTGTGGGACGCCCTCCAGCACGATGGACCGACGATATAAAGCGGCTTGCGGTAAGTGGCTGGATGAGGAAGGCTGAGGACCGGGTGTTCTTTAGGGATGGCCTATGTCCAACAGTGGACATCCACAGGCTGATGATGATGATGATGATCCTAGTAAATGTTTAATAATGTATGGAAGAGGGCTCACCTTGATTAAGCAGAATGTAGACCTTCAAACAGACATACTCCTCCATCCGCAGCTGGATGCGGCGGAACACGCACGTGATCTGCGTCATCTTCTCCACCACGAGCCCCACGTCCAGTCGAAGCTGCTCTAACGTTATGGGCCTGCCCATTAGCGACGTTAGGCAGTTCTGTAGCGTTCTTAGATTCGCGTTCACCTACGAGAAATGGTTATTTTAATTAAAGGGACTATTTCACAACCGCCAGATAAACTTTATCTAACGGATAAATTTGACATTTTGACAGAATCCCAATACAAAAACTGTCAGAACGTCAAAGGTTCTCCAGACTGAATTTCAGCCACATCGATAAATCAGTCAGTCAGTCACCTTTTTCCTAAATATATAAAAGGAAAAGCTGACTGACTGACTGATCTATCAACGCACGGCTCAAGCTACTGAAGGATCGGGCTGAAATTTGGCATGCAGATAGCTTTTATGATGTATAGGATAAAATAGGGGTTTGATGTAGTCCACACGGACGAAGTTGTACACGGTATAAGATGGGTTTTTTTGCAAAAACAGGATTTTTATCATCTAATTAGAACGTTATATTAGATACTCCTGTATACTTTTATATACCTAATAATTAATTCATTAAAAATAATTAATATCGATAGCAACTGACGATTCATTTTACCTAAGATTACGAAAAGGCGGCACGGAATATGAATCGGCTTTTATGTAATAGTGCAATACATAAGCATAGAGGAAATGCACTAGACAATGAAAATAGTTTTTGTGTAACTGCCGGTATTACTGTTACGCTTATGTAATACATACTGCGATAGTAACATACATGCTGTTTTTTACATTTTTTCGAATGTTTCTGACAAGGCTATAATGGTACTGATTCTGCGATTGATACTGATTCAGAAAAATATGCAGATACTCTAAATTTAGTATAAAGAAAGATATTAAAATCGACGCGCGACGCCATAAATAGATAAAACAGAAAAGATTCCACTATACGATATTAATACTTGTCCACCTGCATCACTTCAGATGAATGGTGCCGCGAAGGTGATCAGCATAATAACTTAAGATACCTAATGTGATTATTTATCGAGTCTGTTTTTGGTGAGAATATCAAATCAGTAAATATTTGCGTGACTTCATTTGTCATATTGTTTTCATCATACCTATTCAAAAAACTAAAATTGACTAGAGGATAGCGGGAACGAAATTCAGTTTTATTCAACAAACACATATGAATATGAAAGTTTAATTTTTTTTACAATTGAGTATTTATGTTTTATTTAAACTTTCAATATAATGTCTAGATCTAGGTAGGTACTCTTAGATTTTTTTGTCATAGGTGGGATAAAAATAGTGTTTGTAATCGCAACCAAAATATTTCATTCAGGCGGCGTGTATTGAACGCTACGCTCTGGATTCTACTGTAGAATCCTTTGCTTCGCTCTGAATTCAAAATAACGCCCTCGAGGAACAAATTATCACTTTCGCCCCTTGCAACGCAAATAACTATTGCCGCATCGCAATCGAATGAGCAAAAGCGACACAGTTTAACAATTTAAGGCCGTTTACCATAGTTCACATTTATTATTCATCCTAAAAGCTGGGTAATAGAAACTATGTATTGCATTTTACGATTCTAATAGAGCGGGCTATGCAGCGCAAGCGTCGAACTGCAGTGAGACGACTTTCTATTGGTTACGCAACGATGCAGATCACGTAACTGCGCTCGCGCATGTGCGGAAGTCCCTGGAGCGAATGTGATCATTTGAGTGCCTATAATAATTCAGGGCTGCTTGGTAAGATTATAATCTTTGTTCCACTTAAATATATTTCCTTATTTAACAAATATATTAAAATGAGCTTATATCTGGTGAAAACATGGTTACAAACAACAATGGATTAAAAGATGGTTCAATCTCATAAAATCTCGGTTACCAGTTTAACTCGTACAGTTAAGTTTAGTTTTTTTTATTGAAAATGGTACTGATTCTGAGCGCAATTAAATTTTAGAACATTCATTATCTTATTAAAAAAAGGACGGATAAACCTAATTTAATCTAGAGCTGACAAACCTCGTGAGGTGCCAGTAGTATCTAGGTAAGCGACTTCTTCTAAAAGAACCTATCTAGGTAAACGTGTTTTAGGCCACATCATCACTTTCCATCAAGCGTGATTGTGGTCAAGCGTATGCCATAATGAAAAAGGGTAGTTAAGAAATATTTACCTCTTGCATGAAATCGTGTTCATGATCCGAGGAAGGTGGTGCATGCGCGAGCTTCCCGTGCATCGCCTGGTAAGCTGCTGTCGTCAACACTGAGATCTCGTGCCATTTCTCCATCAACAGCTTCGAATGGATTTCCATTGGTATTTCCATTATAAACGGCAACTTCTTCGTCCACGCGACCATTTTATGTACAATAGAGTCACCGATTTTACAAAGTTTGTCACCGATTTCGGATGTGTCATGTAGGAGATCAGGTAGGTGACGAACGGTGGCAATGTCCTCCATAGCATCACAGTCTATTAGCGCCCGAATCATATGTAACGCCCTTTCTAAAGGAACGGCACGATCTCGAGAGGATGAAACTGCGCTTTCCAGTCTTGCTCGTAAGTGTACAACCTAAAAAAGAGAGACACAGTAAATAAGGATATTCTGATTCTGATTAGCATTCAATTTAATTCGATTCGTATATGGAAACAATTACCTCGCTAGGGTTTGTTAAGGCAGTCTTTAGTATGGTCCCATTGACGAGGTGCGGTGGGAGAGGTGGTAAAGGGTCTTTAGGTTTTTCAGGCGGAGACGCCCGACTCGTCGCTGCGGTCGCCGCCTTCGTGTTCGCCTTCTTGTGTTTCTTATATTTCACTTTGTATAAGTTGTACACGGCACCACTATTTCGGCCTCCCGGCATTCTGTCTTCACGTACAGCTGTTGAGGACAAACATATTGTAAAAAAAACATTCGATCAAACGGTCAAAATGAATTAAATGATTAGATTTATATACGTACCCTGTAAAACCATTCCTTGTTCTATACACTTTTTGAAACGGCAATATTGACATCTATTTCTTTGAGCTTTTGTAATTTCACAGCCACCATCAGCAACACAGGTGTAAACTCGTCGGTTTTGAACAGTCCTTTTAAAAAACCCTTTACAACCTTCACACGTTATAATGCCGTAATGTAATCCCGTCGCTTTATCTTCGCAAATCATACAAATCATCGGTTGCTCATCTTCATCGCGTTCCGTCTCCGCAGCATACGTCCGGAGTTCCGGCCTGGCCGCCAAGGGACTCGCACTGGGTACACCGGCCACTCCCGCAACGCTACCTGCTGCAGCGCTCAGATTTAAAGCGTGCATTTGTTGGTGTGCTGGTAACTGTGAGACATCTCCCGCCCACAAAAGCTCCATGTTTAGTGATGTCACTCTCGGCCTCCTCAGTTCACCCCCGAGATTCAATAGCATTCGGGCCGCTGACTCTTCACTGCATTGGCCCGGATCAGGTGTCGGTGGCGTCGGTGTATGCGATGCACTAGCTGATGGCTCTGAACTGGTGGTTGGGGCTGGTAACGTCCAAAACATTGTTCTTACACCACCCGATTCTCCCATAATGACCGCCGGCGCACCTCGCCATTGCGTAGAACCTCGAGATCCCGCTTTCTGCTCCAAGGGTTGCGGTGGGAAATGACCACCTATCAGTTCTGGCTTGACGCCGTTTATGCAGGCGGCAGGTGGCCAATGACCCGGCGAGAGCGATGGATGCGTGGCCTGCGGGGACGGCGCGATGGCTCGGGGTCTGTAGGGCTGGGGAGGCTCGGGTTGTGTGGCCTCGGGCTTCTCGAGCTTGACGGATGAGAATTGAGATGAGGACATGGAGTCATGTTTTCCGACCGGAGAGCTTTCCGACTTGACGACGGAGGGCGCTCCTTCGAACTTGATCACCGAGTAGGGCGGTGCGGAGCGGATGACGGTGGGGTGGCACGCGGGAGACGGCGAGGGTGAGCCGCCGCCGTCGAACACGGGCGGCGGATGCGGCGGCGTGCTGCAGCCCGCCTCGGCCATGCGCGGGGACGGCGGGCCGGGGTCGGGCGACGAGGTGCTGGTGTCGGCCGCCGACTCGCCTGTGGAGCATACATCGAGATTAACGACGGTCGCAGACTTCCGCGTCTTCGCGAAAGTATAATAGCGAGGCGTGCTTTTAATAAGTGACAAATAGAAACTAGGTGAAATGTCAACGACCGCGCGGCGTGGTCGTAGCTGTAGCTAGTGAAGCGCGGGGAGCGACGCAGGGACGCGACACTGCACTTCCCGCCGCCGCCGACTAGATTAGCCGGTTGCGTCACGACGCGAGCGCGGCCCCGACCACATAGAAAACTAATTTAATTCACGGATGCGATCGCAAAACATTTGGAAAGGCCACTTTACAGTCGAGCGCGAATGCATCGCTCGATGATCAATCCGTTCCTATTAAAATATATTTGCATATTTGTTAATTCTATAGTTTACTTTAGTCGTTCACGCAATAATCCGGAACGCGGAAAGAAAAATATGTGGAAAATATAGGAAGCGTGGCCGCACGTTGTAACGGGTGAGCGCGAGATGCGGTGCGCTGCGCGAGGAGAAAGTGAAAGCGGCGCGCGCGCAGATGGGGCGCCCGGAAGCGTTGCCCGCGCTGCGCTGCCGCCGCACAAAGGGCTCCACGAACTACTTTGCTATTGTTAACAAGTTTACTTTCGTTTAGGATATTAAAATAAACACTAATAAATAAAAAGGGCACACTGTTAAATTGTAATTAATGCAGATAGTTTCACACACCTATTTTCCTTTAATTTACAAAACTAATCACTTTAACACATCAAAATGAATCAATTATATTATTTCTTACTATTTATGCGTATACCAAGCAAAATAAAAATTATTTATAAACATTTCTCATTACCAAAAAGTAAACAATGAATTAGAAACTTTACCGACTTTTTATTACTAAATCCATATGCGTAGGTTAATCGCACCGGTCGAAGCTTACATCTTAAATCACTCAGTCCATTGAACTTGGAAACAATTATTGGGTATATTTAGACAACATAAACTTTTAGCACTCGAATAACCATGGTTGTGAATTTGCGAATTTAATTAGAACTCTGTCAACCATTTATTAATGGTTTAAAAGACTTACGAGCGCCGCGAAAATGTTAGCGCGGTTTTGTTTACGCGAGGAAAAGTCGCGAAGAAAGTTTTCCACTGGCGGCGCTGGGCAGCGGGCGCGCGCTGTGAGCCCGACCTACCGCACGAGGCAGCGCGGGAGGCTCCCCGCGCGCTTCCCGGTCCCTCCCTCCAGCCACTATTAGGTCACTCAGACGGCCGTGCGTGCGAAGTGCAACCGCACAATGACTAGTGCAACGCGTGCACCGCTCTCGCTTCGAGGACGATCTCTATTTCACTCCGCGTCCTTTGCCACATCATTGGTGGGGACCGATCTTTCTAGCCGCGTGATGCAATAGCCGCTGAGGTCTGAGGTCCTAGGAAGGCCCGCTTCGGAGATAAGTGCCCCGTGGCCCGTTTTGTTAGCGCCTATTACGTCGTCGGTATTGATTGAAGGTATTAGCGTATTTATAACGTCGAATTGAACCTGTCGAGTTGTCAGAGAACTCTGAATATGGTGCCGATCGATTGAAATTGCCGTAATTGAATGAGAGGATCGATTGTAATTTGTATTGGAAGCTGTCTGCAATGAGTACGGAAGCGTTTGTCGTCAGACAACAATAAAGACGCTTACGCAATTCGCAGTTCTCTCTATAGGCCGATCTTTTTCGATCGGTGCAAGCGAAGGTCGAGCGCGGTCAGTGACCGTACGGAACTGGGTCACACCCCTACCCCGGCGCGTCTTGCGCCTCCCTCCGCGGCGCCACGTGTCTACCCCGCGACCTCCTCCATTATTCTCTAATCATCATCATCATCATGATCAATACATCGCCGGGCTCACACTTGGGCGCATTTGGAACCCTCGTAGCTTTAGTTTTAAGTTAAAGTAATTAATTATCTCCACTACATCATTGTTTGACAATCAGAAAGTGCACAATAGTACCCAATTTGAATAAATGACTTTGACTTTGACTAGCCGACGACGGAGCACGGGTCTCCACTTAGAATGAGAAGGGTTTAAGTAATAGTCCGCCACTCGGACCCATTGCGGATTGACACACCTTTGAGAACATTATAGAGAAAACTCTTAGGCATGCACGTCTCCTCACGATATTTTCCTTTTCCGTCAAAGCAATGATGTTTAATTGCTTAAAATGCATATAACTGAGGTGATCGAACCTCCGACCTTCCTAATAGAAGGCCGACGTCTTAACCACTAGGCTATCATATTTGTCTAATATACTAACACATATCTGTAAGGTCAGGAAAACGACAGAAATAGTACCTCCCTGGAAGTAGTATCGATCCCAGCATCCCGATAACATCACATCCATTACATCTTTCTATGATGAATAAGATTGAGAAATACTGTTTACGAATTTATAGACATACTAGATAATACCCGCGACTTCGTCCGCGTTTTATTTTAAAGGTTTTTAAAATCCCTTTCCGGGATAAAAAGTAGCCTACGTTGTCTATGTCAGTTTCCGGGATGCCAGAAACCTCTGTACCAAATTTCATATAAATCAGTTAAACGGAAGGGCCTTTTAGAATGCCGTGGGAACTCTTTGATTTACCGGGGTTAAAAGTAGCCTATGTCCTACCCCGGGATGTAATCTAACTCTGTACCAAATTTTATCAAAGTCGGTTAAACTGTGGGGCCGTGAAAAGCTAGCAGACAGATAGACAGACACATATTTATAATATTATTACAGTATGGGTAATGCAATATCGTGACTAAATGCAAATTTATCTAGCTAATAATAAATTAAATTAACATTCCAGGTTCTTATAATTGAGAAATAAGTACAGGTACTAACTTGGTAACCTTCAACAAAATTATTTGCTTAATTTTATGAATTGAAATTATATTATCCTTAGCACGTTAAAGCAACAAATTAGCCTTATATACATAATAATATAGCTCACTACTATAAATTAATTATAACTAAAGCTAAATAGGTGATAAAGCCACAATTAAACAACAATGCACAATTAAAGTTTGATAGGTGTTACTTCTGTAGAAGGTCAAATTATTATATTGAAATAAAATAATAATGCTCCTTTCTAGGAACGCTATCATTATCACCCACTTCTCAATAATAACGCTAAGTGCATCTGTTAACAGTTAACCATAAACAGAATTTTATTCTAGACTAGATAATCCCCGCGACTTCGTTCGCACGGATTTGGATTTTTATTAAATCTCTTGGGAACTCTATAATTTTCCGAGATAAAAAGTAGCCTATGTCCTTCCCCGGCATGTAAGCCAACTGTACCTTTCATCAAAATCGGTCCAACTGTTGGGCCGTGTAAAGCTAGCAGACAGACAGACAGACACACAGAAAGACACACTTTCGCAGTCGAACTGATTTCGATGACAGGTACAGAGTTAGCTTACATCCCGGGAAAGGACAGATAGGCCTTCTTTATCTCGAAAAATCAAAGAGTTCCCACGGGATTTTGAAAAACCTTAATCAACGCGGACGAAATCGCGGACATCGTCTAGTAAAGCATAAGCAATCTGTTTCCGTGCTTTCTTCAACAAATAACGTATGACACAGAAAAAGATAATACATACTCGTAAACTATAATGAATGAAAAAAAAGAGAATACAAATAGTGCGGTCGTTCGCGGCGCTAAGCGTAGCGTATCATACGGAGTGATCCCGCTTATCTTGTACTCGTATGTTGCACATACAGCCGCACGCGAAGGGTGCGTCACGCGGGTGCGTTGCGTCACGCCGCGTCACGCCCTCGCGCCGCGTCCCACGTCACGGAACGTTATCAAGATTCACGCAAATCTATTAATAATTGAACTGTACATCTACTTTTTTTTCGCATTACGAGTCGAACGACGATACGAGCGTATTCATAAATCGGCTACGTTTACCTCTCTCTTTCGTCTGGCTTTACACTGATTAGTCAATGTCAAGTTTTTTGTAGTTATTTACAAGTTAGGGAAACTATATGTACAAGTATATATGCCTAGTAATAGTATATAAGCCTCAATAGCTCAACAGGCTGAGGAGCCGACTGAATTCTAAAAGGTCGGCGGTTCAAACCCCACCCGTTGCACTATTGTCGTACCTACTCCTAATACAGCTTTGCGCTTAGTTGGAGGGGAAAGGGAAATATTAGTCATGATTAACATGGCTAATATTCTTTTAAAAAAAAAAAAAAAGTATGGACTTCGTCTGTGCCGGCGCCCGCCGACATACACGCGGCGCCCCTTTAGAGCGCTTCCCAGTCAGTTTCACCACCAATAAACACCAGCAGAACACAAAAAGCGGCCACTTCTAACAAAAACACTCCAAAAAGGCACAACACGCGCGCCATCAAACGCCAACACAGACGAAGTCCCTACGTTTAACTACACTTAGGTTGAAATCTACATATAGAGCGCACTTTGACTTTAATTAGACTTATATTTCAGTTGAAATGAGACAGATTTATGTAAGCAGTATAATGCTGTCTAGTTTTAACAGCGTCTTAAGTTTGAGCAAAGTCAAAGTGCGCTCTATAGATCTCAGCCTTAAAATTGTAGTGTAGGATCCTAACTCGCGAACTCAGAGAAAATACTTAGAAATTCAATATTAGACTAGTCATTCAACGTACGTAGTACGTAGTCAGTCAGTAACGCAGGCGCAGTCAGTATTCTGAGCATCTTGTTACAGTGCAGCCGAATGATATTTTTGAGTCTAATTTTTAAAAAGTTTTAAACCTTTGAATTGTAACCAAATTAATGAATTAGTTATTAATTAAATAAAGACTATTCAGAAAATCATCTTAAGCTTTGAGTTCTTACTTCTATCAACGTGATATTCAACGGCGTTTCCCGTTGAACGTAGATGTAGCCACGATCCACGTACAACGGCATTCACAATGCCATTTGGCGTTAGACGATTTTAATCTCAATTCAATTGGCATTAGACGTTAACCGTTCAAGTGTGGCTACTCATTTTAACGCGTTAATTATCGCGATTATTATAGAGTTGTTCGACATTAACGTTAACCTTAATGTAGCCGCGACATAAGAACAACTTTTCAGCGGTCTACGTGTTCAGGTAGTTTTTCCATACCACAAACATTAGTAAGTCAAAATTAAAAAAATTAAAAACACGAATGCCCTGCCAAGATCGGTATTCTTTTAGTAAACTTTGAGTTTTGTTACTGCATGATACATTAATTCTCAAAACTGATAAGTTTAGCAGCTAATTTAATAGGTGTAATGATAATAATAATCAACGTTGGTGATTCTAAATGAATTGTTCATAGTATAAAAGTCCTTAACCTTTAACTTAGCCACTGATTTGTCACATGTATATAATCGCAAGATCTACAAAGTTACATAGTCTGCAACATTACCGTGAACCGTTTTCAGGTTTAAAAAATACAAATATTATATACATAACCGCACAATGGCATTGGACTTGTTAAACCGGATTTTTGAAGATAATTTCGAGTTACAAGTGAAAGTTGGCGCAGTTCGTGCCGCTCGCAGCGATTCAGGTTATGCTTAGCATCGAATATTATTTAACTTTCGACGGATGATGTCGATTATAAAACACTAATTTATTTTCTAGTGTTATGCAACTTTTATGACATTGCTTTTCTAACATTTAAGTGGCCAGGCGCATATTTTTCTTGGTTATTAATGTTCCGTGATTGTATACATTTCCGAACACTTGCAATGTCGGAATGAGTAGGTATTGTTTATTTAGAAAGTTCGGTGTTGTTTTGGTGATGAATTCTTTTTGAGAAACTCCTGGAATCATTATTCATTTAAAATTTACTATATTCTGAGGTTCATTCAATACATACAGTAAATATGAAGCGACTTATTAACTCTATTCCTAGTGTTGTACACATAGCAAATAAAAAGAACATTTCCTAAACTAAATCGCCTGCGTCATGTCCTTTGACATTTGAGAACTAACAAAATAGATAAACCTCGTGACATTAATATTTTAAAGCGGACCTATAGCAGAACAAATAAAATGATTTAGTTTTACGGGCTTCCCTGGCGTCTTTCTTAGAAAATTCGTAATAGGGCAGAAGAGCTTGCAAAATATTTAGATATTGAAGAAATATTTCCTTTCCACATAATACATAATAGCACAGAGTCTACGTGCACCTAACCTATCTGTAATCTGTAATAGAACATTTTTCTCATACTTAAGAGGGGTCTTTCCCTCACTCGCTCCATACAAACGTAGTTCCAATTTTATTTGAATATTAAGCAACCAAAGTCCATGAAATTTTGCAGACATATTCTAGAAACTAATATTTATGCCTTCCAGATTTCTGTCAAAATATTCGGTTTCAAAGTTACGCGGTCTTAAAAATTCACATACAAATCTTTGAGCCCCTGTAATTTTAAAACTACTTACATATTTTTAGAAAAAAATAAAACACCACAGGCACAGATATTAGTTTCTAGAATATGTCTGCAAAATTTCATGGACTTTGGTTGCTTAATATTCAAATGAAATTGGAACTACGATTGTATGGAGTAAGTGACGGAGAGAGCCCTGTTAAAGAAATCTCCATGATCTTTTCAGTAATCTCCAAAAGGTTTTTAGAATTCCAACTCAGAATTTTAAATCTAAAGATCATTAACATTCAATGTCACGAAGAAATCGAAATCAAATTACAGAACACAGGTAGGTAACATCGAACTCACTATCGTATTCGAAAGTGACATGCGCTTCGTGAGCTGAGTTGTAACTGCCAGTACTCGAGTCGAATAGTAATAGACTTCGTTCCTGACCTTACTCAGCTAAAATGTCAAACGCGCTGGCCATATGCGATCAAGTTAGCAGCGCACTTGAGGCGACGTCCAGTAAACTTGACGGTGTATGACTATCAGTTGACTGGACAGCCTACAACAAACTTGATCGTGTATTACCAGCGTCAGTATGGAGCTTTTAAGTTATTAAAAGCTGAGTTCTTTTTTGAATTCAAACATTTTCTTATTCTTGATACAGTTACCCAACTCAACCGCCGAGTTTCTTGTTGGTTCTTCTCGGTAGGAACGGCATTCCGAACCAGTGGCGATTCAAAAGCACTTGTAAAAGTTTATTTGAATAAAAATATATTCTATTCTATGCTATTCAGAAATGGATGCATCTACTTGAGTAAAAACCGCTATATTATTGATTTTTTAGATTTCATACGGTTTTAGTTTTTCAATATTTTCAAAGAAATAACTTCCGTATCTTGTGGACCATTGTGGACCGATGTTAGTTAGTTTTCCACGTAGTCGACATGTTTTATTTAGAATGTGAATTTAGTGCTGTTTAATTACTCCTTGTATGAATCAATGCGTTTCATAATGCACATTTTTTTTGAAAATTAAAATTATAGAACAGTGATAAAATGTCTAATTTTTAGGACATTTGTTTATGAGAAAACTTAGGCTCTACGAATGGGAAATTAATGGCTACGCCGCGCAGTCGTTTGGTTGTTCGATTTACTACGAGAATCTACGGCAAAAAAAATACCTAGATTATGTAAAAATATGTCGGCCTCTTAATTGGGGGGTCCGGGCACGTACCTCTAACTTTTCGAAGCTGTGTGCGTCTTAAGCAAATTAATAACACTTGCTTTAACTGTGAAGGCAAACATGGTGAGGAAACCTGTCTGAGAGTTCTCCATAATGCCCTCAAAGGTGTGTGAAGTCTGCCAATCTGCACTTGGTCAACGTGGTAGGCGCATGCTCAGTAGTGAGCCGACATTAGATTGATCAAGTTGATGATATGTGAATCTACTCACCATCGCTACTACATCGGGAGTCAACTTTCCGCCTCTTTAGTTTGAGGTCTTGGAACAGACTCATGTTGTCGAGGTCACACGGGCCGCGGCTGAGTGTCATTATTCCTGTGGACAAAGAAAAATTTGTTTTAGTAAAGTGTTCAATAGCATATGTCTATAGATTGATAAAATATACTTTGATTTGGTTTACATTTCCAAAACGAATTAAGCGGCATTCGCGATTACTTATACTAAATTTTCCGCAGTATTAACATAACAAAAAATAATGTTCATTTTACTAAAATTAATAATTAATTAATAAAAATAATAGTTTTTAATTGCAAATAAATAACTACTTACGACATCCCGGAGGCATATCGGGTTTTATCACGTAATAGGGACCCGAAACGGGAGGGTAACGGTCATACATTACTAAGTACGATCTATAAAATATATTTTTCTAGAAAAAAGATAGGTACCAACTCCTTTTTCTAGAAAATACCTTTTATAGACCTATAAAGTGTATTGTTATGACGAGTAATTCTTTTTCTAGAAAATATCTTTTATAGACCTATAAAGTCTATTGTTATGTCAAATAATTCTTTTAGTCTGATAATGTATTTGTCATGTTTATGTTTATAGAGCGTCCTATAGATCCTAATTGACATATTGTTTAGAACAATATTGAATTGCAATTTGTAAATAGGTCCACTCATCGCGCTGAATGCAACTAACTACCCACAAGTCATCGCGTGAAAGCATGTTTTATTCAATTTCATTCACCGGCTCCGAGTACGTAATTTTACGACACTGATAATAATAAATAATTGAAATTTGCCGGACCGTAAATTCGTGCGTACATTCGTATAGTGACACAATAGCTACTGTCACGTGAGAATTGCTGTAGAAATGTGACGTTATGCGCATTGATGTTTGATGAACGACTCAATTGAGGCTGGTCGCGGTTTAATTACGTCAACGACTCGTAAGGTAGCGTCTGACGAATTGGGAACAAAATATTTGTCTGCCATTGAATACCTACGATTTCGATAAGTAAATAGAGGGTTGTCATCTGGGGTTTCCCCCGATTTGTCCTAAATTGCAAGACAGTATTTCGCATGCTATCAGGGTTTATTATGTTATGTTTTATGAAAAATGTTTCATAGTTCTTGAATGATCAGAGGAAGACTTAGTTTGATTTTGAATGATTGTTGATTTTTTGCAAAGTAAGTTTTTTTGCTTTATAAATTAATAAGTATTAAATAATGTTCACTAATTAATTATTTAATTTGTGAGGTAAAAATAGACAGTTATGTCTGGGTTTTACGCTCAAATATCTGGAATTTTAACCTCCTTGTCCTAGTTTATAGGCAAAGTTAGGGTGCCATATAAATAAAAACGCGCGACTGCAACGCTACACCTGCGCTGCAGCCGCGCATCAATGCATCGATCGAAATAATATGGATTTACAAAGCAGCGCGGCGGCAGCATTGCAGCCGCGCTGCAGTTTGCGGCTGAAGACCCCCTTAAGATTTTGTAAGAAGAAAAAAATGTTTTCGGATTAATCAAATGCTTAAGCCTCTTATGTTTCACATTGAAAAAAATATTTTACAATTCTGTTTTACTAAGCAGCCATAATGATAAAGGTAGATGTTTACAGAACGTTGAATCTAGTATTTTGCATACTAAGTAAAGACAAGGAAGAATAAATTTTATCATTCATTCAAGTTAAAGGCCAATGTCTACCGACATCAAATGGATTTAGAATTGCGCCGTATCGTAAACAAAGTAGTATTTTGCGTTGTATTTTTGCATTGCTTTTGCAAACAAAAGTAAGATAAAATTATGTCATTGTTAAATTTGAATGTATCGAGTTTATTTACAGTGTTATATCGATAATGTATTAAGTACACATTTTTGCTTTTAGTATGAATCGATGAATTAGTGTCAGAATTTAAATTTGATACAAAATAAAAAAAACACCTCATGACAAATAAGTAGATTTAAATATAATCAAGCTTTACGAATCCGTGTAACTTTGATAGTCCAATATGTGCCAATGTTTTCCATTTAAAAGGATTTATACGTTTTTAAAACGCGTTACGATAAATAATGTAAAAACGTCATAATATACTGTATCTAATAAATATAGGTATGAAAAAACAGTTCAGATTTCATACCTGCGCCTGAAAATACTTATGTATTAGTATGTGATTACGTCATTTGATTTCAATACTTGTGGTTTCCGTCATAGTAAATAATCTAGTCTCCTATATATGCACAATAGTTGATACAGGTCCTTGGCCTTGGTAGCTGTTTTGTTGTCTTGTCTCTTTGTACTGGTGAACTTGATACATTTATAAATGTATGTCGTGCATCGAATGAATACTTGCGATTTATTTATGAAGTGCTAAATGCTACGCACTGTTTACACGTCCAGTAAATTATTCAAATGCATTCTACGAGAACATATTTTAAAATCATTATTGTTGCGTTTCGTAAGCATTCTG
This sequence comes from Maniola jurtina, assembly GCF_905333055.1. NCBI lineage: Eukaryota > Metazoa > Arthropoda > Insecta > Lepidoptera > Nymphalidae > Maniola > Maniola jurtina. The sequence goes on from NC_060032.1 coordinate 14,482,903, forward strand.
TAATATAACATATTGCAAATAAATAACTATTCTTGTTTAAACTAAACTCTCATAATTAATTACTTATAAATTACACTACACTCTTCATAATTAATTACTTAGAAATACTAAGATTTGTATGTAAATTCTTAAGACCGTGTAACTTTTAACGGAAATTTTGAAAACCACAGACAAGCACGTGTATTTGAATTACATCGAGGACGTATTTACAAAATTTCATGGAGTTGAAGATTGGTCAGGATTCAAAAGAGAACCAAACTGTATATGTTAGGAGAATACTACGAATACAACCCTCTTATGTTGTACTCTTAAAGAATCACATTAATTTGATTTTTCCATGTAACAATCAGAATAATGAAAACCAAGTAGAGTTTGCACTTGGATGTTCTTAAGTATTAGGATACATTTCAGTATTTAACCGTCTATTTAGTAAACATAACACGTATTCATAATGTTAAGGTTTACCATTATTAAATTCTCAACGCCAACTACTACTTCTACATAGGATGAACACCTTTATTCCCGTTAATCTGTCGTTTAACTAATCTCAGTTTAAGTTACTAATCCCAGATTATATAGCGAGCTACGTAGACATTAGAAAGAAAAGTTACCATAAAATATGCATGTAAAGCTTGGCATGTGAATAAGTAGTTCTACTGCGATAATTCACGCTTCCATAGCAACACAGAAACCGTTGTTACTAACACTTGCTTTTACTCGTATATGCATAACACGTTGACGTATAAACTCCTGCGTAGAAGATTGACGCAAAATAATATTCAACGGTGCAGAAATTAATTAGCAGCGTGCACTTGATAAAGATATGACTCACTACTACTCATTATCGTAATACGTAAGATTGGAGCGTGAATATGTTATAAGACAGATCAAACTATACAGATTTGAGTTCCTACTATTTTACATCAATGAATTCCTAACTATAAGTGTACTATAGTACTAAATTCGAATAAATGATTTTGACTTTGACTATGCGAATTGGAAAAATTCATACTTAAGCTATACCTTTAGTTAGACTTAATATAACTCAATACAAATAAGCTAAAGACTCCGCACGACTTTATGTGGCAAAAGTTGGATAGGGTTTCAATATGTTCAAACAATTTATGAAAAATGTAATGTATTTTCTTGCAATGAATCCGTCATGTACATGTTAAGTACGAAATAGAATATCGAAGTAAATTTTAAGTTCACTGTAAAACATAATCAGTAACAATATAACCACCTCCTTTTTGAAGTCGGTTAAAAATATAGAGAAAACTTAAAGCATGTAATAATAATAATAATTTAATTACGATTTACTATTAAGTAAATAACTCGAATATACCTCATGCTGTAGTTATTTGCTTGATCATATACTAGAATGTGGAGTATCATGTATCTTATCGTAATTTATTTAAAACACCGGTGGGTGACAAAAACAAAAGCTAATTTTGCGGTGTTCACGAAATTTAAATGTGAGTGCAACGTTCTGAAATTCTATTTTGTTACGACAAAGATAAACTAGCTCTTTAAAATAAACGTAAACGAGTCAAAGACCTTGATAATGGCGTACAAATGAAGCGAATAAAATAATTCGCGGCTAGAGAGCGTCGCTTCTTTTGCGTCGCAAATTTCGACGAGGTCGGAGTGGACTGGACTTCCGTAAACTGTTTGTAGGAAATACGGATGACAGTAAATAATATGATAGCGATTTTCGTAACTAATAAACAATATATTTTATGCATATTTAGATGGGGAGTAATAAAATATTTGTTTTATTGACTACTTTGCCATTTTTTGTGTTCCGGACGTCTAGTAGAATTTATCTGAGTGTCTAGTCTGTCATTTGCTAATTAGGTACAGTCAGCAACAAAGCTAAGTTTGCACCCGTCCATAGTCGCTTGCACTGGCGGGTGCAACCTAACTTTGTTGTTAACTGTATCTATATATCTATCAGAGGCCAATCAAATCATTAACTTATAATTTGAGGTGTACCTAGACAAGGGCTCACAAACAAAATGACATACCTTAAGTGGCCTGGTTTCCACTTTGCATATTATGTATTTGCATCTATGTTTCTTGTTACGAAATGAAGAGTTTTATAATATCAAAAACTTCAGTTAATTATAAACCATAAAACGAAACGATTGCAAAATATTTATATCCAAGACCTTTAGTCATCGACAGTAAATTTAATAATATTCGAATTTTCAAATAAGAACAATAGTATTTATTCTAAAATAAAACTTATCACCTAAGCAATGAGTTTAAAAATTTGAGTAATTTGAAATAAATAAGCGTAGGTACTGGCAGTTATTTTCCGAGCCGCATTTGAAGCACTCATTTCATTTCTTGAGCATTTTATTTCTATGATTCAAACACTAAAGTTTTTGGACGAATATACATAAAAAAAGTTTAAGTAAATTATGTATACTTTTTATTTAGAAATATTGTGTAGCGTTCATTTTAGATGTATGAATAATAATTACCCATTTGAATAGACAAACATCAAACACGTTTAAAATAATTAATTTAGACCTCTACAGACCAATAGATTTGTTACAAAGGAGCTGACTGAACTTGAAACAACTACAGGAGGTAGGATATCACAAGGAAGTTTATCGTTTCAAAATAAGGTTCTTGACGAGTTTAAGAGCGAGGTCCATTAAATAAAACATTAAATAAAAATAGTTTATTTCAATATCTCATATTCTGTAACAATTATTCAAGGTTGAATATTCTTACAGTGAATTGTCAAGGAAATTTATACAAATGCATCAAGAATTTATTGATCATAATCGACAACAGCGTTAAAATCGGTGTCAATCTCAATTTAAAACAACATTCTGGTCTGTTATCATGATGGAAAATTTTAATCATATCATGAAAAAATGCCAGACCTCACAAATATGCGATCTGAGGTCTACTTTGTATGTAGGTAAGTACTCATACTATCGAATTCAAATACAAATATCAATGGGCTGGTAAAGAAATCTGTCAACTCTTTGTCGAAAAATGTGAAAACTAGAATTAATTGAACAAAATTTTACAGAGATTTAAAAGTTGAGTTCTTAATATCTATCTTATAAGTGATTCAAATTCAAAATTCAAAATATTTTAATTCTTACAAGTAAGTACTTTTGATTTGAATCGTCAAAAGCACTTTTACAAGTACTTTTGAAACGTCAAAAGCATGTACCACTGGTTCGGAATGCTTTTTCTACCGAGAAAAACCAGCAAGAAACTCGGCGGTTGCTCTTTCCAAAGATTTTAGATTAGTTTAGTAACACACACGATGTAACTTAAAAATGAGACCCATTCATCAGAAAGATCCAGAAGAATCAGACATACAACTGAAATGTTGAATTATTAAAATGTAATACATAAAAATACTATAATGTTATGTTAGTATATAAAATGAAAAAATACATTTAGGAACTTACGCGGCGTCAAAACAGCATATTTTATTTGTCTCCAAGTACCCGGTTTTGTCTCAAAGCTTGCATGCACGTATGAATGCGTTAGCGGTTAGAGGCGAGTCGGAAGTCAGACGTGGCCTCTATCATGGTCATCGGCTTATCGCTCTACAGACAGACATACAACCGCTTTCCGCCGTCCGCCCACTGCCCAATTATTTACATTTTTTTACTAGTTATCCAGTAAGAATCCAAAGAATACAAGGTGACGAAGCGAATCATTAGGAAACGCTGATAAAAAAAATTAAATATATAAAGTATTAGATGATACGATGATAACCATATAGGTTTTAATTCCCTTGACGGCTCTTGATAGACAGACAGACAGACAACGAAGTATAGGTCAAGGTAATGATGTATTCGAATTAGCATATGCCCGTGATTTGATACCAATTCCCCATTATCCTCAATAAGCAATGCCAATGATGTAGAGTGGAGAGTAGGAAACACATTGGTTCCGGGCTCGGCAATGTCAGTGACGCATCGAGGCTGCCCGCCCGATTCGACGTACGTCTGTACGGTTACCACACTTGTACACATATACTTTATCCACGGAAAGAAGTTAGTGTAGGGCTCTCTCTATTACGTAATCGCATACAAGTGACAGAGACAAAAATCTCAGTGAAAAAATTCCATCCCGCCGGCTTCCATTTTAGACTGCATCATCACTTACCACTGGGTGTGATCGCGATCGCAGTCAAGGGCTAACTTGTGTCGAAAAAAAAAAAACAAAAAAGCTACATGATAGAAAAGTACATTAAATAAAATCTGTTTAAGTTTTCAATTATTTGGTTTGCTACGAGTTTTTATACAGAGCTCTACGAAGCTCTACGAAGCCCCTCAGTCTGTGTTAAAGACAATTTATCGAATAATTAGAACACGAAACTTTGTTCAAGTATACAGAATACAGATAGATTCTTAGTAAAAAATCGGTCAAGTGCGAGTCAGTCTTGCACACGATGGGTTCCGGACAAACGGATGGACGGATGGACGAACGGGCAGCGAAGGCTTAGTAAAAGGGTCACCCTCCGGATATGAATCTTTACTGTAATTCTTTCATACCAAATTCACAAAAAAATATATTCAAGAGTATTAACTATATTCGGTTTAAAAAAATTCTTAGAAATTCCTGATTTTTTCAGCAAATTAATCTTAGATAAACTTTCATTTAAATAAATTCATCATTATATTTACGAGTATGCATTTAATACTGTAAACCTGAACTGTTTACATATAAACATGTGCAATGATCTTAAGCAGGATTTCGGCGTCGGTTGCGACTTAGCCTTCGGCTTGGTACCTTGACATTCAACGAGCACGACCGCTCAACCATTCCATTTAAAAACTATACTCACTTCCGATCTATTCACTTCCTATTTCATATACTATATATTGAAATAGAAACTTATCTTAATGTGACTTTACTATAACATATGACTTCCGCATGAATTCTATCAACTAGTTCTACACAAAAAAAAGACTTCATCTAAACTACTTCAGATCTTTAAATAAAAAAACTGAAATAACTGAATCGAATTCTAATCTAACACTAAATTGAAAATCTTTTTAATGTCAGCTATTATTGTGCCTATAAAATTAGAAATAGACACAAAAAGTGAACAATACATTTTGTATTTGAACCGTCAGTTATTTGAATACCACTATAGCGTCCTCCCACTACAATGTTTTGAAAGGAAGCAGTGACATTCAGTAGGTACCTTTTCGCTTTCACCGCATTGGAAAGTGAGCGTAAAAAATGTATTTTGGCAACAGCATAATGGCACGAGTCCGTCGACCTCATCGAGTCATAGACCATAAACAAAGGAGCTACCGTATTGTTACGAAAGTAAGTGTGTTTAATACGAAAGAACACCAACTAGAATCAGGCTTAATTTAAAACCTTTTCTAATTTTCTTCTCATAAATCTTTAAAAAACATCATAATATTATAATGAATTTTGCTTCATAAAAATATTGTTGTTTCTAGTAAATATCCGTTTGGGAGTACTCACTATAGTTTTAGTAGGAAATCGTTATTGTTAGAGTTATTAGTGCCTTAGGCACAACGTACACCTAAAGAGTGAAGCTGAACAGAGACGTAGCATCCTTTTTGATCATAATTTATAAACTCAGCTTTAATTACGTTAGCAAACAGAGTTACAAAGCGGGGCGAGGCGCGTTTTTTCGGTCTCTTCCGTGTTTTGTTTTCATTATTATTTCAACCGTGTGTTTAAGTAAATAAAGCTGAGTTTCAGTTGACATAAAAAAGACGCTGCACCTCATTCCATTCCTCTCAAAGTCAAAGTAAAATTATTTATTCTAAATCGGTACCACTGTACCTAGTACCTAACACTTTTGATTGTCAATTGTTAGATTTGTAAGATAATAATGTTAATTAATTACGTATACTTAAAAGTAAAGCTGCTAGGAAGACTTTGTAGGTGGAGTGATAAAAATCAAAATCATTTTTCCAAGGTAGGTATTGTACACTTTTTGATAGTCAGAACTGTTAGATTTTGTAAAAATTCTGCTTTTAGCAATGTAGGTGAGGATACGCCGTAGGTGGCACAACGTAAAGCATATTTGGAATTTCTCTCATGGAGTAAGGGTTCAGTTGATCTATCAGTAGTTTTTGTCGGCGTCTGCGCAGGCCCTTAAGTAGTCACGATCGTGATTCACGAGACGATTTGGGAATGTCATGGCTAACACGGAACGGTGTCGGCTTTGTTTCGCAATATATGCGGGTTTAATATTGAAATTATTTCAGAATAGATCTGTTTGCACAATAAGACATTGAACGAATTGCTTAATTCAATTTATAAGACATCACTAGCAATAACAATGAGCGTACCTATTGTTCCTACATTTATACAGAACAGTTTTTATTAACTGATATAACTTTTAATGATGATAGTTTGACGACTCAATGTGGCTTTATTTTAGATTCAGCTTCCAGTAATGCCATGTACAGACTGGTGAAAAATAACAAGCAATTTACTTACAGTGTAAGAATTCACCGTACACATTGCCAGAGTGAACTATTGCTGCAATGTACAAGTGTAAATTAAAAATATATAACGCCCCTGACAAGTGATGGTTACAGTAACTAGAAAAGGTTACAGTAGCTAAGAACACTCTCGATCAAGCCACCTTTCAAACAAAAAAAACCTAAATTAAAATCGGTTCATTAGTTTAGGAGCTAAGATGCCACAGACAGATACACAGATAGACACGTCGAACTTATTACACCCCTCTTTTTTTGGGTCGGGGGTAAAAATGTAAGGTAACAGACGTTGTAACATGGCGACTTGGCGACCCGGACCCTTGTCGCTCATGCCATGAAAGTTGTGCACAAATTCCAGCAATTGCCGGTTTTTGAGACGAACGAAAAAGAACGCTCAGTGTTCGTGCAGAAAAATCGTAGTAAATGAGCTGGTCAAGCCTGCGATACCTACAGACTGATGTAATACGTGTAGAATATTACATTGCACCAATATAGATGCGGCTTTGCACCGCTAAAAACTCTAGTATGTTATACTATGAACTATATTATGAAGTAATGTCTATTAGACGCCTGTATCCAGATCAGGCGCAAATTGATCGGTCGCAACACATCCTGCCCAATGCCCATACACGGTGTTATTGGTGTAAATCAAGCCTTATTGGGCACTTACTATTAGCATCTGCAAAGCAAAGGGCACTAGGGTAATAAAGATGGGCGCAGAAGGATACAGCCGGTGTAAATCCTACTAATATTATAAACGCGAAAGTTTGTAAATGGATGGATGGATGTTTATTACTCTTTCACGAAAAAGCTCCTGGATGGATTTGACTGAAATTTGGAATGCAGATAGATTATACACTGGATTAACACATAGACTACTTTTTATCCCGGAAAATCAATGAGTTCCCACGGGATTTTTAAAAACCTATATCCACGGGAACAAAGTCACGGGCATCAGCTGCTAGTATAACATAATGTACACATGTACACTGGAATCGGCCAATGAAGTTTATTATATTGACATGTTTCTCTTTTAAGACTGAAATAGTCAATTGCTGAAAGTGATGCTGTGTGTTTGAAATACATACAGAAAAGTGCCTTATTTTTAAGGCCTAGACTACACTTATTTGTTTTTCACAAACATTACATGAGTTTAGATTAAATATAGTCGTCGTGCTGTTTTAGTTTCTGAAAGAAAAATAACTACTCTAATGAAGTGGACGATGTGCCGATAAAACATTAAAGCTTAAATAAATATTGATTAGTTAATATTATGTATTATTTACACTAAATCAAATTTTAACCGGTTTGAAACCAGTTAAAATATCCAGAGTACTTACTTCTTTCATATTACGTAGAACTAGCTCATTACATATTATGTTTTTTCCATAGAACGAGTTTCGTAGCGTGCCGTAGCATATTGCTACGACGCGCTACGACAAGACGAGTTTGACTGTTAACTTTTAAACTAATATTTTCTTAATAATAAAGAAAGAATATAATTTAATGTTTTTAACACATAAAACTCATTTTAAAGAGAATTTTTCATGTTTTCATTCATCTATCTAAATATTTAAAGTGATATTTTACGGGTAAAAATTAAGACTTTAAATACAAATCGAATTAAATACAAATGGATTTATGAAATAAATAGTAGTAGTAGGAACCAATGAGGGGCATGGGTTTGATCAAACTGCCTTACCCCTTCCAAATTAGCCCGCTACCATCTGCATTTGGACTGTATCATCATTACCACCAATATAATAAAATAAAAGAATTACCCATCGTGGAGGTCATCGTCTGCAGCTGCAGTGCGTGTGCGGAGGCGTCCAGCGCCTCGGGCCCCAGGTCGTCGCCAGCCGACAGCTTGCTTAGCGATGCAGCTCGCACATCACATAAAGTTCCACGGCTTTTTAATTCACCGATCACCTTTTTAATTTACGTCTTCGAAAATTTTTCGACACACCGACTCTCAGCATGCTTTTCCGGCGTAACGATCAGCACGCGGGGCGAGACGCACTTCCTGCGGAAGGCACACAAGGGTAGAGCGCGAAGCTTGGACTCGCGGGACGAGCGCGGGCGCGGTTTTCGAACCTCTCGATTCGGCAAAATCACGATAACGACTGCGCGCGAATGTCGTCATGTCGAAATTCGAAACACTTTCACCTAAATATTCCGCCTCCGATTCGGCGGACGCGGGCGTCGCTCTCGGCGCTCACGCACACACCGTTGGCTCCGTCAGTGCTCAATTACGTACTCTGTAAAAATTGCGTCAGTATTTTTCGTCGTCGACCTTACGTTCGTCGAGTGCACCGCCGAAATATAGTTATCTCTGTCTTGTGCTCATTCACCGCTGAGCGGAATGTTTTTTGTTTCGTTTTTTTATCTGACAGAATGATTCGAGGACACGCGTGTGAGTGTGCGGATTTCGATAGCGGGGTCGATGAACTGACTGAAGGGATTTCGTTAAAACTTAACGGCAATGTTTCAGTGTTAGGATGGGTTGCAGTAATGGCTCGGGGCGTGCAGCGTGGCGTGTGTGGTCCGATGGAGGGGAACTAGTCATCGCGCTAAACTGGGTCAGCGTATGCGCACGCGCGGTTCTTCACCGCGCAACGACTGTTCCACACAAATATTATGTTCGCGTGATTTGGTGGACGAACTTTTGTCACATGAATCCTCTATCATTAGGTATACTAATAGAAAAACAAGAATATTCGAAAAATTATGCATATTTTAAGTTGGTATTTACATAAAAAATTAAGTTCATTTACCCCGTAATAATTTCGTACCTCACAATAGAACCGTAACTAGGCTAGGTGGAACGATGACATCCGGTAAGCAGCTGACATCGATTGGCTGCAAAATGCCGAGAATGGACAACGTTGGCGCTACCTAAATGAGGCCCTTATGGCCAACAGTGGATGCATACTGACTATTGCTCACAATGATCATATAACTAATTCAAAAAGTAGTTAAAATCGTACGGGGCACAATAGAAATTCCAAACGTCCACATATATTCGTTAAAGCGCTATCATACACACAACCTAAATAGGCGGTCTGCCGCTTTTTGTCTAAAAGGTTAGGCGGGCCGATGGCACAGTTCGGTGTGGATTACATTAAAACCGAGTTCATTCGCATCGGCCGCTATTCGTGAATATCTAGATTACTGATTCATTGTGTTAACAAAGAACACTCGATATCAAACAGGTGTGTAATAGGTAGCATTTTCACATTAATTTGTGTTTTCCGTCATTGTGTTGCCATTTCAAAGAACAAAAATTTGTCTAAAATTAAAAAAAAAAATTCACAAAATTGTCATATCTTAAAATTGCTTGAACTGCAGCAACATAACATTATAATGATTTTAATATTGCAAAGCCATTTTAATAGACCACTTTTGTCAGTTGTTAAGAATGCATGGTAAAGAAGTATTTTGCTAGTCATAACTTTGTGGCGCATTGCAACCTCTTAATGATATAATCTGATAATGATGTAGCAGAATTAAAGAACCGTAAAATATAAGATACATTTGTTATAATAAACAACTATCTATAAAATTTGGAAGTTTTATTAGTTCAACAACTTTCAGTATAAAATTATCGCCAGTACAAAGTTCATTTATATGCCTAATCTCAAAAATGACTTGTTTAAATGGCTCTTCTGTAAAAGCCGTATAAATAACCATTGCCACATAGTGACCATCGACGGTAGCGTCGCATGCGCCGGCAGTCAGGTAGACAGGGGTATATTTAGACAGGAACAGCGCAAACAAAACTAGGTTAACTATTCTTCTACAAAAACACGCTTCAAGTATTGACGCAACGCGCTGTACGATCTGTATAAAGAATGGGTGAAAACGAACCCGACATAACCCCGTTTGGGAATACGAAAACAGGAAGCTTTCATCGTTTAATATGTCATCGTGAGCGCAGATAACTTTGATCTGATTTTCGGAATATTTATAACATTGCAGGCTGCAAAAAACAAAAAATAGTATCGGTATTTCGTAATATTGTAATCTATCTTTCAGCTCTACTACTTTATCGTTTGCATTCAGAGACAATTTCCTAAGCGAGCAGAACTTCTTGTGTTCATATTCAGCTTTACGAGTAGTTATAATGCCATTTAGTGATCCTGTGGCATTGTCAACATGCACTGCCAATTGATGAAAATATCAATTAATCACACAACATTAAGAGGGGTCTCTCCGTCACTCGCTCCATACAAACGTAGTTCCAATTTCATTTGAATATTAACCAACCAAAGTCCATGAAATTTTGCAGACATATTCTAGAAACTAATATCTATGCCTGTGATTTCTGTTAAAATTTTCGGTTTCAAAGTTACGCGGTCTTAAAAATTCACATACAATTCTTTGAGCCCCTGTAATTATAAAACTTCATATTTATAGAAAAAACTAAAACACCACAGGCACAGATATTAGTTTCTAGAATATGTCTGCAAAATTTCATGGACTTTGGTGTTTAATTTTCAAATGAAATTGTAACTTCGATTGTATGGAGTAAGTGACGGAGAGAGCCCTGTTAAGCAAACATTTTTAGCCATTTTTAGAAATTATTTCCACTTAATTTATATATCCTATGTTCCCATTTTTATCAAATTTTCCCACCGAGAAAAGCCATTTATCAGTTGACAATTGGACCATATCGACAGATCGCATTGTTGAGAGATAGTCAGTAGATAGTGCGAATGTTTTTCACACGCACAGAGCCCTGGCTACAGAGTTGAATGACTTACCCTACGCGAATATTGGTATCTCCCTATTATCCAAAATAGGATATTAAAAGTTCTTGCCTGATATGGTATGGAAATATTTAATTAAATAACAGATTTCATTAGCTGGAAAAACTTACAGGTTCCGTAAGTTGAGTTATTTTGTTACTCCAAACCTTTAAATGATAAGAAATAACCCAAATGGTCCAAATCATGTCTTTATTTTGAACTCGAGTTACTAATTAAATGAGAGCCAAAGTGATGAAAGTAAAACCGACAAACATTTCTTTAGTTCTTAATACTTTCAGTGGCGCGACGTCTGCCCCTGACGACTGGTGATAATCCGAAAATGCCGATAAAGGTGCTAACGACCTCGACAATTCGTAAACAGCCAATAAAATTACCAAATTAACAATGCAAGTGTAGATGTGACTTATTTAAAACTAGCTGACTCGCCTTGGGTTCGCACGAATAAGCTTAACTATGTCAAAATGTAATCATATAAAATAACCAGCCAAGTGCGAGTCGGACTTGAACATGAAGGGTTCCGTATCAACGTATAGAAAAGCAATTTTTAATAAAAAGAATTGTAATGTAACCACAAATTCTCGGGCATTGAAATTCACTAAGTTAGAAGTTGTAACCAATATTGGGCGAACGCTGATTGAATTTATACAAGAGATTTATGAATACTATCAAGTTGTTTTGTGCTTTGTAGAGTTTTTGCTACTATGTGTTCTTAAACCATAGGTAGTAGGTACAGGTACTTACTCATTTCTGGTACAATCTATGTTAGAAAAATTAATATAATGACTTTGTAACTTGATATGAATAAATATTTCACATATTATTTGTACAAAGAATGGTCCAAAAAAGTGTTGACCTCTCGAGGTCGTGTTCAATCGAAAAAGTTAATTTTAACTCAAACTTTGCCTTGGTTTTAGTAGAAGGGGAAAAAACTCGTTTCGATGTATTTACGATAAAAAATTAAGGTTTTAGTAAAAAGAGTCATTAACTGATCTCGTTAAGTACTTAAAAATGTGTATGGTAACCATTTATGTATCTATTTTTTGGAGCGACACCTAACGGATTTGTGCTGGTCTGCTAGCTCCTGTTCCATTGTACAGTTCGAAAGTTAAAGAATGCGCTACCAGATATAACAATAAACAATAGTTCTATGTCAATGACATACATTACAGCCATTGTAATCCTGTTTTTGGTGAACAGTAAGTGATACTGATGGTGCTCATGACAATTAATGAATGCATCACCGCTCGTACCGTTAACAGAGGCCCTGATTTGTAGAGGCTAACAAACTTAAAGCTCTAAAATGAAATGAATTCAAATCTCGTAGCTAAAACGCGTAATAGATATATTGTTATGCACGGATTGGTCGTATTATGTGTGCAGCGTTGACCGAATGGCCGACACGGCACATTTCCTATTATATAATGCCAGTATAGTGCGGCTAACGCGTACCCTCGCGCCGGCAGGCTAGCGTCATTCGCCTAGTTTCACAATGCTCATCCACCAGTCGTTTTCACTTTTTCGCTGTCAAGAACGCGCGCGAACGATAAACAAACTAACATTTTGGCCGTCACTGCTAACTCGATCCGTAGACAGAAATCGTATCAGCCAAATATCAACGAAACAATATAGCTTCTAACACCTTAGTTTCTAAGTTCTAATTGCATGAATACCTAGGCCAAACCTACGATGGAGTTTGCCACATAATTTAAATTCAATAACGAGACAGAAGGTTGTCCATTCGCAGACGCTACATTGCAATATGAGCCCTACTCACCTGTAATACAGTTGCTATCAAGTGCTCTAGGATCTGCTGTAAAGCCTTTATCGTTCACCGAGTGCTGTTGTAGAAACGTCGAGGCTGGTCATTGACCTTTTTTGGCACATACGCTAACGAAACAAAAGACTTAATTTTAATATAGACATTAGAGGAACCTTGATTTGCAATTGTTATGTATTGCAATTTAAGTGATTACGATATCATATTAAATGCATGTACGTACTTAACCTCATATTTTTCTATTGGTTTTAAATTGCTGATCATTCATTTGATGATGCTTTTGTGGAAAAAATTGATTTAAATTGGTAAACTTTACTGCTTTTGCAAGTTTAGCGTTTAAGTTACATTTTGGTAAATATATAGGCGGAATTTTAAATAGCTACGATATGTATTAAGTATTCTTTTTTTTAATTCAGATAAAAGTTAGCCCTTGACTGCTATCTCACCTAGTGGTAAGTGATGATGCAGTCTAAGCTGGAAGTGGGCTATTTACAAATTGGTTATAAATGTTATTTAAAGTAAAACTATTTATGAATTCGCTATAAATGGAAACATTTTATACTAAACAAAATGTTATTGCAATATCTCACTTAGTCTGTGAAATTATATATTTCGGTGATTTGGCGGTACTTTGTATGTGAAATGGTAAAACCGAAGCATTGTTTGGAGCTCAGAGAATTGCTTACTTGTCATAATAATGGTGCGATTGCGAAGGCTGACATTGCCTCTCACTGGCACACGTAACATAAGTTACGCAAAAGGTCTTTACCCTTGTTTATTTGGGACAACTTTAAGATGTTTTAATCACTATCCATATTATAATTGCGAAAGTGTGTATGTTTGTTGGTTGAACAACGGATCGACGTGGTTTTTTGGATGGGTATAGTTAAGACCTAGGAAAATGACATAGGCTATTTTTTATCCCGGAAAATCAAAGAGTTTTTTTTTAAATAAAAATTGCGGTCAAACGAGCGGACTTAATCAGGCTAATGTCAAGTTATTACCACCGGCCATGAACATTTGCAGTACTAAAGGAACCACCAATTCGTTGCCGACCTTTCATGTTGTGGCTAAAGGTTAACGGCAATGCCCAACAACGCCATAATTATCGCGATCTGAGTGACTACATTTGAACGGTTAACTTTTAATGCCAATTGAATTGGGGTTAAAATCGTCTAACGCCAAACGGCATTGTGATCGTCGATCGTGGCTGCATCTACGTTTAACGGTAAACGCCGTTGAACTTCGCGTTGTTGACCGTTAATGTGGCTGTGAAATCAGGAATTTATTGATCCGCCCCTTGATTAATCCCATGTTGACAGGAAAACCGCCGAAGGGAGTTGGCTCCACAGTTTACATGTAAATGGAAAAACATCTGGCACAACGGGCGGTTGAAGTGCACCACACACTCACGAGATTTTTAAAATCCACGCGGATGAAGTCGAGGGTTTCAGTTAGTTTAAAATATTAGCACTAGCTATTGAGTAACGAGGCATCACTGTGCTTCATTACTCGTCAGTACTGCAGTGACCTTGTGATAATCTCCCAATCGCTTTTCAATAAAATTCACGTTTAGGCAACATCAAAACATGTCAGTGCTTTTAGCGGTTTCTACGTTCGGAATTAACACTTTCGATTTCAACAGATCTAACTTTCGTATGTGAATAGTAATGCAAACCTATTGGTTTTTCATTACGTAATTTTGTTTTAGGAGAATCAGAGTGAATCCTGGTTCGGCTCTAGTACCTATATGTAGCGGCCTAGGCCGTCTTGTAGACCCGCGATCAAAATGGAATACCTACTTACAGTTATATTACGTCCAGTGATCTGTTATACGATAAATGATGTTGGGAAATTAGACAGATTTAAAAATTCATATTTTTAACCTTCAAACATATGTAGGTACATTCGTACACGTAACGTGACGTTTAGTCAAGTTAGGAACTTGATGACAATGCAATAATAACTCGCTTTGCTGTCTCTCAGTTCGTTTGTTCGTCTGTTTTTTTTTTTTTTAATCTAACTCTTAATTTAGTATAAATCTTTCTCTTTTTCTTTTAACCTAACTTTCTGGGCAAGTTAGCGGCTTGAAATTTTAAACATAGATTGAAACTGGATGACAATCTCTTGTCTCGTTTGTTAGTTTGTTTGGTACAAAGGAGCAATGCCGACTAGTCCGCTGACAGATCGGCAATTTGATAACCATTTCGGCCCAAATCTATTAATTAGTAATAATATGAGGAATGTTAACGACCCAAATTGATATATGTAGCAATAGGATATGCTACAAAAAGTAAGTAAGTGTTTTCCGTATTTGCACCACTATTTCTAGGTAATCAGGTTATCTCTTTTCTTACATGAACTGTTAAGATAACGTATATTTATTTTACGAATTATTTTAAAAAAGCATACTATCAATTCTCTACACTTTACATTAAAGAGTATTTTAGGTATTTTATTCTTGATACAAAACTGATTTTATTTAACAGTTACTTTTTATTTTTGTGTCAATTCATAAGCGAAGAGTGATGAATATGAATATTCATCATTCCTCAGCAAAAAGTATTTTAATTAAAATAATTATATGAAGTATTGATATATGATTTATTGATCCACCACCACCACAATTCAACACTGAAAGATTGTAACGCGGCCTTAAAGTGGGTGCGTTGAACACTTTCGCAAGGGGCCTGCCGTACATCTTTGCGTAAGCGAGGCAATGTCACAGTTATGTAAATGTCGGTACTTTGACAGTTAAATCGCACGGCTTCCTCTTCGTTTTATGTTATTCGAATTGATTTTGTAATATGTAATTGACATACACTAGCAGGTAGTTGGCAGATTCCTAAGACCGAAATTATATTTGCGAACTTTAAGTCTACAAAAGTCGAAAATTGTTACACCGTTTTTACCCGACTGCGGCAAAGCCAAAAGGAAGGGTTCTGATTTTAGCAGTCTATGTATTTAATTTCATAACATAGGTACCTTAGTGAATTATTTAGTGTATCTGTATATTGGCAGTTGTAACTCCAATGCAACTCTTTTCTACAGGGAGCTTCATAAAAGTAGCAGTACATTTATACCTGTTATTAGATTTATTCATAGTCACTTTAATTTAGTTTATAGATAGATAGATAGTTTAGAGATAGATAGTCAATTTACTTTAGAGACTGTGCACAACAAATTTAGCCACATTGTCGATCTAGCAGCATAGCATTAAAATATTTATTTTGAGTAATAACTTTGAAAATAATAATTATTTACTTACTTGTAGTCTGTAGTTCTTACTTAAAAACAGATACTCCACACCCAACATTGAAGATCATTAAATTATATGTTCTTTAATGTTGAATGAGAATCGTGTTTCAAGTGAGTATTACTGAATGTCTGAAGTTTATGAAATAAAACTATTGTTCCCAACATAGTTTGGCAAGTAAGTCTCAAGGTGAAATTAGCATCATTTATGATTTCTAAAGTTGAATCACACCAAGACCTAAGTTTGACTTGTTTTCTTTTCACTTAGCTACAAAGTGACGCAACATTAAAGTTAAAAGAAGTGGATAAAATAGTATTAGAAATTATGGGTACTTTACTGAGACGTTTCGTGAGGTAGGGTTGCGGTAGGGCGACAGTTCATATAAAATTCAAGGAATTAAAGGAAAAACTCGCTGTTAACTTTCTGCAACCCCGCACCCTACAAGCCATCTCAGTTAAGTGGTAAACCCATAGAAAGATTAATTAATTTGCAACTCCGAAGAACACCTATAATAAATATTACTTGCCAATGCCACAACTTTGTACGCGTGGATTTAGGTTTTAAAAATCCCGTGGAAGCTCTTTGATTTTCCGGGATGAAAAGTGGCCTATGTCACTCTCCAGGTCTTTAACTATATCTATACAAAAAAATATGTCAACCCGTGACTTCAATGCGGCGTGATTGAAGGACAAACCAACAAACAAAAACACTTTCGCATTTAAATCGGTGGTGATGGATAGGTAGCCTCTTTATTCAAATCATATCGCTCATCAAACTTTTTATCACAATCTTTTCTCGCAGTAAAATTTTTTAACTTTTCTTTACCTGTCAGTCTTAAATTAGATTGCATGATTAATAATTTTAATATTTTGTGCCTAAAGAATATGAGTAATTCGCTCAGTCTCTCAACAAATTGCGCGCACCAGGCAGACAGAGTAGCATAAAAATAAAACTCACATACAAGGAGCATAAAGATGAATGATATTTTGACAATGATATGGCCGTGTACCCGAATAGCCCATCTTTCAAAATGTATTATTTATTGCGCTATTAAGTTGAGAAAGTAGAGTCAGTTGAACATGTCTAAGATAAGAATTAGGCAATTTTAAAATATACTAAATCAGAATGAGAGACTTTTCAACAGCTGAAAATATTGTTTATTTGAATTACTTTTCACATTATTTTTAAAAAACGGCAATAAAGTATATTATATTATCGAATTGAAAAGTGATGCAGCCTAGCTTACCCAGAGAGCGCTTTTTCAGTAAATATTAGGTAAGTTTGTATTTAACCGGGCTTAAGTTAGTCTTTCTTATGCGTTATGAGGAGGATTGCATCTATCTCATCATGACCAAACATCGCCGGCCCACTACTGAGGACAGATCTCCTTTCAAAATGAGAAAGGGTTAGGCCATAGTTCGCCACGCACTGGTCAAGTGCGGATTGGCAGATTTCATATTCGTTTTGAGAACTTTATGGAGAATCGAAACCCCGACCTCACGAATAGGAGGCAGACGTCTTAATGACTAGGCTATCACGGCTCTTGCATCTGCCTAGAATATACCTATTCTCTATTGTCTCGACTTCTGATTGTGAAAAAAACAGCTGTGGATTGTGTTTTCTGACTATCAGGAACTGAGAAGTGATTTCAGTGGTTGAGTTTTGTGGGGCTGGGAATCGAGATCCGTCGAGAGGGTGTTAGGCCAGGTGCACGCGAGCTAGTCACGCGATCAGTACAGTAAGTCAGTAATACACTGCTAAAGAAACCGAGGAAAACGCCTTCCGGGGTGAACGGCCGTGTTGCGTAAAGAGCTCGGTGGTGCAACATGTGCGCGCGCTCCTACCACTAGCGACATCTAACCACAACTTTCGTAACTTTACTGAGGAGACTGGCCCGCTTTTCTGCTGAACTTAGCTGGTTTTTCTACGTTTTTCTCACCTGCTTGATAAAAACTTACACTTTTTACAAGTGAATACTATCTAAATTCTAAACTAATATTTAAAGAGGTATTTGTTCGTTTATATTTAAGAGGTAATCTTCGGAACTGCTGTCCCTTTAAATTCCCTATAAATAGCTACATTATTCCCGAGTGCTATCGATGTATTTAAGTGCGTAAATGTATCTGTTTGTTGGTTTGTCCATCAATCAAGCTGCAACATAGCAAAGCATTGAAGGTTTAATTTGAAGCATATTAATAATTATTATAGACCTGTAGAGAGATATAGGCTACTTTTTAGCCCCGGGAAACCAAAGAGTTCCCACGAGGTTTCTAAGAACTAATTGCGGGCAGTTAAAAATAAATAAGATGCGTTCCATTTATGCACGTTTTATAAATTTTGTATGCCGGGTGCCTTAATTTAGGACTTTTTACGAGTCTTGGAAAAATGCCAATGTGCACCGAATAGATTCAAGACTGTAAATAAACACGTGTTCATTGTAAAATATTGCGAATTTTTGGTCCGCAAAGAGTAACGTGAGTGACGAAACGCAACTTAATTCCTAGGTCAAGGTTTGTCTTCTCTTCGAAATGGGAAAATTGCCACATATTGCCGACCTTAACTCGTGGTGCGGCGAGTCTGCGTGTTGCGAAATATAAACGCTTTAACCGTTCCATAGGAACCGATATTCGGAACGCGTTTCTTTTAAAACGAAGAGTGGAATTTTTTAATTTCATGACTCACTTTCAGGGCGGTTGATTTTTAAGATATGATTTTTAGTACGTTAGTTCAACAAGTATGCAATTATGTACTACATACTCGTACAATTGACGAAGTTTCAGTTCGGTAGTGAATAAAATCACATCTGTTTTCATAAAACTATGGTTTATGAAAACAGATTTTATGAACAACAGAAATTAAGTTATTATGGTATGGTATAATAATATAGTGATATTTTCTTTATACTTATTAGTATTTAAATCTGCATACCCATAGCTTATTTCCATATTTTAATCTTTAAAGAATTAGTTTTATTTTGGGTAAAGTACTAAAGAAAATTGAAAGTTAGTTATACAACGTGCACCTGACAGCCGTGAAAGGCGCATGCGCGTCAGACTCCGTGGTCAAGGTTTTAAGTTTTGACTTCTTGCTTCACACGAGCTTGTTTTTCTAGGGTTCTGTATTTCAAAAGAAAAGGAACCCTTAGAGGATCACTTCTTTGTCTGTCTGTTTTTCGTATCTGTAAAGAAAAACCTATAGGGTACTTCCCGTTGACTTATAATCATGAAATTCGGCAGGTAGGTAGGTAGCACAAGTAAAGAAAAAAACCTGAAACCGTGAATTTGTGGACATATTACAAAATAATTTAAATGTGTTCACGAACATAATTTTATTAGTTTACTAAATCACATATAGATGGCACTGTTCGTCATTAACTTACTGTGTAGTACATAAAAGTGTACATCACAAGATGTACACAATGGTACGGAACACTTCATGTGCGATTTCGACTCGCACTTGACCGGTTTTTTGGTATTTTAACATAACTTGAACATACATAATATTATTTTTATATTTTTGTATCTTAACAACAACATTTTTCACTATTGAAATAAGTCTAGCACTTCTGACAAGATTAAGTGCATACTTGCCATCGTTATGTAGCTAGTTAGTTGTTTTTGTGTTTAAATTAAACAAAATATTGACCCTATTGATTTCTTATAAATAAGAACAGATTTGAAATGAAAATTAAAATATTATATAACAAAAACTAGTGAAAACTACATAAACCCGTGACTTCGTGCGCGTGGACTACACAAATTTCAAACCCCTATTTTACCTCTTTAGGGGTTGAATTTCCAAAAAACCTTTCTGTCTATGTATAGCTTTCTGCATGAGAAACAGCCCAGTGCTTTGAGTTATGTGTTTCGTCCAGTGGTTTGAGTTATGCGTTGATTGATTAGTCAGTCAGTCAGTCACCTTTTTTTGTATATATAAAAACACTTAAAAACACAAAGCTAAACCCATTTCCAACGTTGCTAGGAAAAATCAACAAGTACGTGAAGAAAGTGACTTGGCATTGAAAGAAAAATACAGTTATAAACGTGTAGCGAAGAGGTAAAAAGCTCTGAATGGAAAGCGAAAGTAAACGCGGGTCTAGGCTTCGCGGGTAAACGTGCGAGCGGGATAGAAGACGGCGCGGGCGCAGCGGTACCGAACGTAATTTTTACGGTATTAGTTGTAGGTTCGGTGAACTTTTTACGGATGCATCGTTGAACATTTTTTTTTATATATTTCTAGTATATCTTCTAGTTTTATATAAAAAAATATTATTTAAACAAAATTTTACAGTAAGTAATAAACATAATTGCGTGTCTGGATATTGTGAAAATCTAAACTTGGCCGGGCTATTGTTCGAAAGTATGGAGCTACAGATTTTTTAAAGTTTACATAGGCCCTGATTATGATTAATTGACAACAAAACTAATGCTTTGTACTCATAAGAGTGTTTACATTAGATTTGTCGTAAGTTGATCATGTAAGGTACTTACGTGAGTAAAACTTACAGGTATATATTTACGGCAATTACATTAATTCTGTTCAGTGCATTTTGACAGTTTTTGCATTGATTACTATGACTAATTTATTTGTTGGAGTTTATTTGGCAATTAAAAAATCAGTACTCAAAAGAACACTACTAATATTATTAAATGCGAAAGTTTTTGATTGTTGGTTTGTCCTTCAATCACGCTGCAACAGAGCAACGATCGACGTGATTTTTTCATGGATAAAGTATATAGTCAAAGATAGATATTTCGTTATCTGTGGTGAAAGACCTGTGGAGTGGCATAATCTACTTTATCCCGGGAAATCAAAGAGTTTCCTAAACCTAAACTCACGCAGACAAAGTATCGGACCTTATAATATACAATAATTCACTTACTAAGTTATTAGTATCCCAAAACCATAAATATAAGAATAGCAGTTATAACGCATTCCATGAAAAGTGAGAGTGTCCGTCTAGGCGGTGGCGGTAGCGGCCGCCGCGTGGGTGCTAACGGTAAAGAGTGTAAAGTCTTGAGTACTTTGCGGTATAGTGTGTAGCTCCTATGGGACTTTAGTAAAGACAGAGTGAACTATGTAATGATAGGTACCTTTACTATGTAATGATAGACCTTTCTGCATATGTACTTCATCATATCGATGAAGTGCATAATATGCAGAAAGGTCTTAGGTTGAGATCTATAGAATGCACTTTGACTTTGCTTAGACTTAAGACACTGCCTCATGTTCAAGATGTCGTCCTCCTTGTCGGGGGACCCAGGGTTCGATCCCGAGCACGCACCTCTAACTTTTCGGAGTTATTATGTAAAAACAAAATATCACTTGCTTCAACGATGAAGGAAAATATAGTGAGGAAACCTGTGCATGCCTGAGAGTTCTCTATAACGTTCTCAAAGTGAGGTCTGCCAATCCGCAGTTTGTGAGTGTGGTAGACTATGATCACACCCTTTCTCATTCTGACAGAAGACCCGTGATCAGTAGTGAGGTGGAGATGATGATGATGAAAATATAATTTTTTCAACATAAGGGTGGGAGGGACAACTCTATTATGTACTTGAGATTTGAACATAGCGGTGCTACTTTATCTGTTTGATATAATCGCGACCACGCCCGCCTTCTTGTCAGTCAGTTCATGTGAACAAACACTACAACGAGAATGAAATATGACAAGATGATTATGATATATATTTTTGTTTACTCTTATGTAAGCAGTGTGAAAGTATTGGAGCATTGTTATCAGCAGACCTGACATTCAAAGTAGAAACTCTTGTGGCTTTTGACATAATCATTTATTGTGTTGTCGGCTTAGAATATAAAATATCGATAAGAACGAGTAACAACACTAAGCTCACCGGTCAGGTACCATAGACTCCAACCACTTTCTCTTTCGATTGCCGTTTATTGGGCCTCTTACATGGACAGCACACATAGACAGGTACTGTACGTTTATAATGAACCTGTTTATGTGTGCATGGTTACATCACGTCGGTTTGGCTGACGCATCCATGGAGCGAAAGGTCAGGATCTATTTATAGTATACATACTTATGTATACATATTTTGCCTTCACTTTCCATAAGAATATCTTTGCTTTGAGATGGGAGTCAGTTTCAAGAGCGTTCACCTTTCATTTGCACTCTGATATTACAGCCATATGCTGCTTATATTTATGTTAATGCAAGTCTTGAACTTTGTTCAACTGTGAAATAATACATGGTCAAATTTTATTACTTGACATTCAAGTTGGCCGGTACAATTTAGTTAATCTCAAAATGTAAACAAAAGATTTGTAAATCTTGACATTTATTTATTACCATGATAGCCAATTAAGTATAGCTCTTGAATTTATTTAACAGTTGGTTATAATTATTATTAAATTAATACATTTTACAGTTTGTGTGAATACCGCTCAAATGGACCGATTTAAATGCGGTTTTTAATTTGCGGAATGTTTAATCAAGGATGAAAGTCTGTTCAACTGTTTGAGGGTTATCAGCTCTTTTCCCAACTAGTATGGGGATCTCAGTAATAAAACTGATATTAATTTTTTAATGTCAAATCGACTTAAAGTTTGGTACATTCTAAGGAAGACATGATTTAAATTTTTAATTTACACTTGTATACTAGGTTATTGGCATAAAACAATCTTCTTACTCGAATATTAATCCATCTTTTAGCATTAAGTATACATTTTCTCAATTTATTAATAATTATTATTATAAACTGTTCATGACTACAAGCAGGTACGTTGTATTTTTTTCAGGGATCCTGACTACAACTTATACCTACTTATTTAATTGTATTTTAAATACGCTATCTCTTGTACTATTTTAAATCTCTGTGCGTAGGTGTGAAGTCATACGTCAAGTACATTTTACATAAAGCTTTCTTTTTAACCCCCGACCCAAAAAGAGGGGTGTTATAAGTTTGACGTGTGTATCTGTGTATCTGTGTGTCTGTGTATCTGTGTATCTGTCTGTGGCATCGTAGCGCCTAAACGAATGAACCGATTTTAATTTAGTTTTTTTTTGTTTGAAAGGTGGCTTGATCGAGAGTGTTCTTAGCTATAATCTAAAAAAATTGGTTCAGCCGTTTAAGAGTTATCAGCTCTTTTCTAGTTTTCTTGTAGAAAAGAAGGTTAGATAACCGTTAGGTTCATAATATAATGTCAATTGACAAATGTCAAGATGGACCTTGCCTGAATACATAATTATTTATTTGAAAATGATGTTTTGGAAAACTCAAATACTTTGGATCGTCGGGGGTGTTATAAATTTTTAATTTACACTTGTAACTATATAAACATGCGCTTGACTACAATCACACGAAATGATGATGCAGCCTAAGGGTCGATTCATACTAGCGCAGAGTCGAAGCGAATCAAGGCGTCAAATTCTTCACAATTAAAGCGAGTTCGCACGAATGCGCGCGTAATCGCGTGTTCGCACGCTTTTCATTTACACAAGTCAGTTTCCGATTCCGACTGATTAGTGTCTTTGCGTTGGTTCACGTAATAGGCGTTTTGGTGCGCAAAAACGCGCGCGCACCAATCAGCGCTGATCTTGCTCAGACGCACGAATTCTGTCGAATGCGCGGGAATTCGTGCGTTTCTTATTATATCCGAAAGAATACGTGCATTACGTTGTGGAGTTGTGGAGATAAGAGCTTCGATGCGCTTCAACTCTGCGCTGGTATGAATTGACCCTAAGGCGGAGTGCGCCTGCCTCGAAGAGCCTATTCACTCTTCTTTTGAAGCTTTTAGTTTGATTATAGGCCTTATTAATTTAGGTCTCTAATAAAGCCGCATTAACCAGTAGATCCTTGCAAAGGAGAGGAAAACGCGAGTTATAATAGATTACAGCTGTCCGTGACTCCGGCTACATTGTCGTAACGGTTCAGATGCAAGGCCGGCGCTCGCTGCGTGGGAAATCCATTGCCCTTAGTTACATTAATAACTAAACACTAATACGACTATCATTTTGGTTTAGAATTATTTAGTGAGGTTTTTACACGCCACTCTCCAGCGTTGATTTATAAAAATCTAAGTAACGTTCAATTTTATTTGTTCATAAATACCTACTATAAAACTCTGCGAAAAAATAATTTTTATTCTAAGTGTTTTACATATAACACCTATAAAACCTTTAATTAAGTGAATTCAAACTGAAAAACTGAATTTAAATTCTTTCAGTTGTCATAATTTGTCAAAGTATCCAGAAACAAGAACAGAAATTACAAAAAGAAAAAATTTCTGTTGATTGGATTGGTACGATTGGTACTCTAATCAGACAGATCCGATACTTTGAAAATTAGAAACTAATACAATGTACCCGATAATCCGACAAACGTTTTGCAGGACATTGTCGAACTATCGAATTTGTCGGATTATAGAGTACTGCCTAAGACCCTTAAATCCGGAATTTTTTACAAAAGAGTACCTTGTAATCCGACAAGTTATAAATTCAATGATAAGATTCTATATGTTATACATACTCTGAAGTCATACTTCACTATGTATGTCAAAACTATATTCAATAATAATAGACATGTCGGATTGTAGTGGGTGCCGGATTGGACAGGGGCCGGATTACCGGGGCTCCACTAGACTTTTAATTTTTTAAGTAGGTAATTCCTATATTTTATTAGTGTTTAGGACATCAAATATATACGGATCTACTACATATAAGTTTGTATGAGTCAGTGCGGTATTAGATGACGATTTAACGACTACATCATCATTGAC
This sequence comes from Maniola jurtina, assembly GCF_905333055.1. Classification (NCBI taxonomy): domain Eukaryota; kingdom Metazoa; phylum Arthropoda; class Insecta; order Lepidoptera; family Nymphalidae; genus Maniola; species Maniola jurtina. The sequence continues at coordinate 14,507,929 of NC_060032.1, forward strand.
CCTAATTTCAGACTGCCTCCCGCTCAACCAACAGCGGATCTAAAATGCCTATCTATTGTCTGTCGTTTTATTCCTAGCATATTTTATTCCTCCTGTTATTTGTAGTTTGTAAAAATATTATGCCCATAAATTAAAGATTTTTTTTTGTCACAGTTCATTTTAAATTGTTTAATAGCTAGGTAGGCATAGGTTTTTTTACTAAGTATTTTTTTAAAAAATTACCAATTTTTTCATAGAAAATCATTCATCATCAATCAATCATCATTTTTTTGGTATGTTCTGTGTTGTAAAATAATGCAGTCTTAACTCTTACCACAATAAAATATCAAACCAGTTTAACTGAGTTTAACTGATGTTGACATTTTGATATTATTTTCTTGCATGGGATTTGGGCTTAAAAAAATAGGAGGTTTTCAATTTGGTGCGAATGTTTTTTTTACTGAAAAGTAAAAATTTGGTAAAAAAAAGTTGCAACCGAATTACTCCTTAAGCTTATTTGAAGCTTGAACAATGAACATTTTCTAAATTTTCTAAATGAAGTCAAGACTGCGCAGCCAGTCTATACAAACATCGATTTGTATTGTCATTAATTTTTAAGACTTTCTAGGCTTTTCGTTAAATATAACAGTAAAATTTTATTAATTTGGAAGTTAGACACATTTAAAAAATAAAATTGTAACTTTGGGCGTAAATGAATAACAATACTTGGGTGACCGAGCTTGGCACGGCATCTTTCAAGTTTATGTGTGAAAACGAATTTTTTCAGCAGCATACCTACCTAGATAAACTTGGAAGATAAAACGTTATCTAAATACTTAACATCCAAATCGTTATAACCTTTTCCGAGAAACCAATTATATATTATAGAGAAAGTAATGATATAACTATGTTAACATAATTATCGAGCTTTAAGGCTATCCTTGCCAACGATCCCCCGTCGATTTCCTACGTATGATATTATTGTTCTCATCTCTATCTGCCCTGGTTCGTGCATTCTCGGTTCCTAGATCGGTACATTTGTGATAACCAAATTTCAAATTGCTGTGATTGGCTGAATTTACCATGTTCTTGCTGCGACAGTGAGTTTGAGCCACTAGCGGAACAATGTTAGCCGGTCAGAAATGATTGCAATTAGTCAACCTGTTTGACGTCCGTGTTCTGTTTTCGATTACAAAAAAGAAAAAATTGTTGTTGCAATCATCAATTTTAGCAAATAGTGAAAGAGAGTCGGCCAATCAGAGGTCACAACTACCGTCACACTTTCTGTCACACTATGGCAGTAGGCATACCGAGTAATGAAAACAATTTTTCATTCTGTCTAGGTCGAAGTAGGGTTGCCACCTGGCTCTTTTTGATTTACAGGCTACCACCATCAAAAATACGGGGTTTAGATTTGAAGAAATTTGAAATTTTGAAGTATTTGAAGAATATATATATAGGCGGTGGTTCTCTCTGAAATGCATGGAAAGCCTATTTAGATATTTCAGTTTATTTATAAGTTTTGTATTTTTTCTCTGTATGTTGCCGTATCTTGATTGGTGAACTGTGTTTGCAATGTGGTTTTAAATAAAAGATTTATTTATTTAAATAGCTTTTAAAAACTCTTAGTGTTGTAAAGCAAAATGTTATACATTTCATGCATACAATCTTCTCATTTCAACTTAAAATTACATTTAATTTGTAATTCCACCTTCACAGTATCAATACTATGGCCGTAGCCAGGAATCGATTGCGGGAGAGGTTTTATTAGGGCCGGAACTGAATCCTGTCATGAGGAAAAAAACATTCGCTCAACTTTATGGGCTAATTACCTGGTTAGTGGAATTTCGCCTTTCAATTTGACAGTGAGATAAAATACAACAATAAAAAAGCGCGAGCGCAGTGAGCGTAAGTGTTTTTGGTTCAATACAGAAAAAATTAAAGTGAAAGGGAAACGAGTGTAGCCATAGCAAGATTTTATTTTTAAAGCTTCCTATCCATACTAATATTACGAATACGACAGTATATCTATTTGCCTATCTATTTGTTACCCTTTCACGGCCCATCTTCTTTACCAAAATTTTGGTACTTACTATTCAGAGGTAACTTGCATCCCAGACATTTTTTTAGGCGGCTTTTTAGCCCGGAAAATCCCCCACGGAATTTTTAAAAATCTAAATTCATGCAAACGAAATTGCGGGGTTTACACCAAGTAATAGAAATTCAAAGCGCGAGTGAAGTGAGCGCGAAATGTTTGATATATTTCCAAAAAAAAATTGGTAAGCAAATGCAAGAAATAGTGTAAGTATTATTTTAGGCTTAGGTTTTTGACGGCTTCCCAGGCGCAGTCGCCATTTCGAAATTTCTGGTCTGGTGGGAGGCTTCGGTCATGGCTAGTTATATGGTTAGTATGGCCCTAACGGCCAAGAAATTAGACTGCATCATCACTTACCACTAGAAAAGATTAAAGTCACGGGCTAACTTGTATAAAAAAAGGCTTACATCCTCAAACCAAGCCCCGCCGCCTTGGCTACGACCATGATCAATATCGAGTGGGTTTCGGCTACGCATTGCCGCAAAAGGAAAATATTCTTTCTACTGGACATAACGTCAGTGTTGGATTTCGCCAGCCAGCTCCTGCTGAATTTGTAAAAAACCGGCCAAGTGCGAGTCAGACCCACGCACCGAGGGTTCCGTATTCGGGTATTTTTTCCGACATTTTACTCGAGAAATCAAAAACTGTTATGCATTAAAAAAATATGCATAAAAATAAATAAAAATCTGTTTTAGAATGAACAGGTAAAGCCCTTTCATATGATAACCCACTTGATATATGTAGTTATCTTACTTTGAAAATTGAAAATACTAATATTTGTTCATGAACACATGACAGACGGATAGAAGGACAAATGGACAGACGGACAGACGGAAAGACTGACAGACTGACAGACAACGAAGTGATCCTATAAGAGTTCTTTTTTGCTTTTGAGTTACGGAACCCTAAAAATATTTAGTTTTATTTGCCCCGTATTTTATTTTCATAATTACAGGTTTCTGTATCCTGAAATACGGGGTAACCAGTAAAATACGGGGCCTCTGGCAACCCTATTCGGAAAACACTGTCACATTCAAGTTAATGTCAAATATTTTGTTTTCAATTACAGAAAGCTGCATCAATCATTATTACAATATTTTCTTTGTTGTGATTGGCTGAATTTTAGAGTTTCAGCCAATAAAGAGACTATTTGCCAACTAAACGTCATAACAATATAAATGCCAGAAAGTTTAACCAAATAAAACAAACTTAATGAGAACCTAGTGAGAATGCAAACGGCACACAATTTATAATACAAATCATGTTAGTCGTATATAATACATATTATAGTAGTCGTTCACTTTGGTAATAGTCAGATTGTCATCAGTTAAATTGATATTGGTTGATGTATCGTAAATTATTGTTTCGGTGACAAATATTTTTATTATCTATTTATCTTTGAACAGAATGGAATAGAATGAAATGGAATGGAATACAATGATAAATTTTTATTCCTGTAAACTTTTAGTTAAACTTCAAAGTGTTTTTGGATGGTCAGAAAAATTTACCACTGGTTCGGAATGCCGATCCTACGTTTTCTAGGGTTTCGTACCTCAAAATGAAAAACGGAACTCTTATAGGATCACTTTGTTGTCTATCTCTCTGTCTGTCGTGTGTGTCAAGAAAACCTCTAGGGTACTTCCCGTTGACTCAAAACCATGAAATTTGGCAGGTAACCTAACTGCGTAATTTTGGGTAGTTTTTTAATCGATAAAGAAAGTTTGCGACATTGTTCAATAAAAAATTTGGATTCCAACTCCTCAACCCTGATGTTGCAGGGGACCTGACTACTAAAGCTAATGGTATTTAAAAAGTGTCGATTATTAATTGATATTGAAGGTATCTATACCAAGTAAACACTTTGTCGTTGACCTCAACCCTGATGCTGTAAGAAATTGCATTCCTAAATCCTGGTGATCCCTCGGGATTTGAAAAGGATCATCCGTTTAAATATTCTTACGTGATACAGAAACAAGTTGCATCCCGGGGACGGGCTATTACGGAGAGGCAACTTTTGTTCTGGGAAATGAAAGGATCGGGATTTTTAAAAACCTAAATCCACGCGAGCGAAGCTGCGGGCATTAGCTAGTTGTAAATATATTTAGAAGCTACTATAAGATAATAGATAAGGTACTTATTTCCTTATATTTTTATTGTATGGCAGCGCGCGGTTTTAAATTATAAATTGCACGTCCTGTCCTTTTCTGTAATACATTTTTTTCTCAATATCTACCGCTTTATCTCATAGCAAGAGTCCGTAAGACATAATACAGTGAAAATAAGCAAAATATACAATTTTTGCAGTTTCCACGTCAGTACCTGTCGAATTTTTCTAACAGTGTAAGCAGCAGAGCTGAGTTTACCATCAAGTGTTGATATGTGGGTGTTCCATAGAAGCTTTGCATCTAACATTATACCGAGAAACACGGGGTTCTCCTTTATTTTCAACATATGATTATTTATCAATGAATTTATGTCATTTAAGGTCCTGGTATTGGGCAGTGTGAATTCAACACACTTAGATTTCTTTGCATTTGGAAGTAAATTGTTAGCAATAAATCAGAGAGTGACCTGTGATATGGCATTACATATAGTATACATTGTCAAAAATTATAATATTAAAGCTGTGCGTATTGCGTGAGGAATAGGTTGCAAGAGAGTTGCAACTTGCAGGGTTTGATGCATGCGCTATTGCCAGCAAACATGAGACATATTTTTATCTACAGGCAACGTCTGAGTAGGTAACGCATACGTCTAACGCAAGTTGAAATGTACCAGTGTATTTAGTTAGACCTATCGACAAGTTTGGAGTTGGGTGCAGTCTAAATGTGGCCCGTGTGTTTAGACTGTCAGTTTCTGTCAGTTTCACGTGTCGTCCCCCGCACTTCACCACCCCGCTTGCACAAATCGAGACAGCACGAAATTTTCAAGATTTCTGGGTGTAATTTCTGGTTTTCGTAGTTCCCACATAATTATAACAATATAAAATATATAACGATAATTTTTTTACTACATAATATTCATTAAATTTTCTAGGTCTGTGGTTTTTCCAAATTTCATTAAATTGCTTCGTTGTCTAGAAAAACGAGCACAAAGTTGGGCCTTTTTTTAAAGAAAAATACAAATCTTTGAGCCCCTGTAATTTTAAAACTACATATTTTTAGAAAAATCTAAAACACCACAGACACAGATATTAGTTTCTAGACTATGTCTGCAAAATTTCATGGACTTTGGTTGCTTAATATTCAAATGCAATGGGAACTACGATTGTATGGAGTAAGTGACGGAGAGAGCTCTGTTAACACACAAAATTGTATCCAGCTGAACGTCGATAAGCTGTTTTACATAACGGAGCTGGTTTTTTATAAACAGCTTGTTTTACGATCTAACTGCGACAAAAATGTTTCTCTTATAAGAATAGATCACTTAATAGTATAATAAAAAAAAGAAACTTAAAAAACTAACCAATAGGCTCTTTAGCCACGGCACAGACGAGTTAGACCTACTGGCGTGCGCACTTTTAAAATTAATATGCCATTTATGTTATTCTCCTTCAAGATATTATAACAACAAATGAATGACGATGGAGTACAGTAAACCTTGAAATCTTGACACGAGATATAAACCTTTTGAGGTTAAATATACTTATAGATATAGTTCTCGTAGTACTCGAGGTTAGGCCGAAACAGCAGCTAGGGAAATCGCCACGAAGTATATCCGTATTATTATGCATATATTATAAAAACTGGGCAGGTGCGAGTCAGTTTCGCGCACCTGTGTTCCGTACCTTAAAAGAATACGTACCATTCATTTGTAAAAAAATTACTAACAATTTTTTACACGTTGCATTCTGAATAATCTAGAGCTTTTATACATAATATATAAATGGTGAGCAAACGATCAGGCCACCTGATATTAAGTGATTTCCGTTTCAACATCAACAATCAACATTTTACAGCACTAGAGGAACCACTAGTGTAGTGCCGGTTTTTCAGGACTTTGTTTTATTTTGAAAGTAAAATCTTTTCGATGAAAGCTTTTCTTTGATCCTTTCTTTTCAAAGTTTTAAGTTATTAAATAATACACGTATCTAATAGTATAATCAAAATGATAGTGTAAAAACTTTAATAAAATTTTTACTCTTAAGTAGGTATATGGAAATGGGGTTCCTTGGGTAATATACCAAGGAGATTGACCTATTAAATATAAAAGGATATATTGACTGACTGGAAACTATTATATGATAACTTTTTTTTTAATGAACTGGGATCTCTCTACAGTTTGTTTAGTACAAGCGTTTATTTGTACATAATGTGTAACAAACTATGCGTAAGTACAACGCATTATGAGTATTAGAAACTAGGGCGCATTGTCATCTTGTATGCAGCGTTATGCAACCGCCACACTATCACATGTCGCAGTGCAATTTGCGAGAGTGTTGACATGGTTTGTCAAAGTTGAAGCTATTTTCTTGGTATTTTGATCCCTTTCTATCATATTAGTCATAGTAAGATATTTTTTTCTGCAAGAAATAGTTAGTGTTTTATCGTATACCAAAAGGGATATAACAAAAGTATTTTTGTATTTTTTAAGTTAGTACAATTCGCGGTGTATCGAAATTCGAAGTAATCTCTACCAAACAGTGGGCAGATGTGTAAGATTTTTTTACATCAGTTTTGGTGAAACGGATTTTCCTCGAACTGAAAATATTGTATAGGTACATAACATTCCTTACAATCAGCTTAAATGGAATGACATGTAAAATTTAAACCTTATGGATTATATTTTTGGCACTGTAACAAATATTTAACCCACAGGGGCAAACTATTGGCTGGAATATCGGATCTATGACGCCACGGTTTAAGGCCGATTCACACCAAGCACGTACACGTGACACGTGCGTAGTGACGCACGTGAATCCGTGGACATAACTGCACGCATTACGTCTACGCGAACGTTCACGCCACGCAAGAGGTATGCCATGTATCATACAGTTCCATAGATTACAACGCAACGGTACGCGCTACGTCTACGCTTACGCAACGCTTACGCAGCCTGTGTGAACGAGCTGTTAATGATGTAGGTAACCAGCTATCAGGTACATTAAAGTAAAATAATATACATTAGGCAAAAATAAGGATTATTTCTAGATAAACAATTATTATTTACTATTCACTATGTTCTTATCTTCTCAACAGTTTCAGCTTTCTGCGGTGGTAGTTCCGATCTAACAAATGTGCCTAAGTGATATATATTGACTTATAAATTGTTTGTGAATAATTTTAAAGCTTAATAATATATAAAAAATTACCTTTAAAATATAAGTATACCGAAAGCAAATATAATATGTGTGGTGCAACAATGCTACTAGGTACCGTTTAGCATGAAAATACAAATTATTCGAAATGTCTGGAAAATTTATTAGACCCGACCTGTATCTACATTTTAAGACGTAAACAAAGGTAGACAAATCGCCGCGACCTCAAAAGCATTTTTTGTAGCATTTTCCGGACAAAGCTCACAAATCGCTGAAACTACATAATACATATCACGAATGGAATTTCACTTGTATTATTGGCTCGGATTTGAATAAATAAACGTTAGAAATCCGTTACATATATGTATCCGTTACGTTTATGAATAAGATGAATTTTTCAACGTGCAGCTCTATTACGCACCTAGCTTCAAACAGTATTACAATAATACATTCCTAGTGACACCGCGTCACCTTGCCAGCGTTCGTTGACGCATCTACGTTTTGTCCAAGTGACCTTATAGTTATTGCGTGTTAGTCTAACTAATAACTACATCCAATCTTTGCCATCCCGCTCACTCTAATAGCTTCCACGATAAACGCGATTGTGATAGGCAAATTATAAATTTTATCTGTGTGTGTTTACCTTCGTAAAGGTAAAGTACGGGCGGCGCTAACAAAAATGAAGGGCTTAGTTACTTTGAGCGTTCGAAGGTAACTGCTATAGGTTACTAATTAGAATTACCCATGGCCCACGCTTTTAGAGTTTACCGATAGATGAGGCTCTAAGATCCAATTCTATGAGTGTATATGCTTGAACGCCATTCGTAATTTTAGAAGGTAAATAAAGTGGATGCATGATTACAAAGATTTCAACTGGCCTTTACAAGGTTGCCTATTCTTGTCTAAAGTGAAATACAAGTGATATTACTCAAAGGTAAGCGAAGGCCTTTTCATAGCGGAGAAGATTTCAGAAAATATTATTGATGTTAACGTTAAGACTACTTATATCAATGTTTTTAAAGTTAAATAATGTAAGGAACCCAAGTTAAAAACAAATTTCGTAACGTTTGCCCTAATGTATTTAACATTGCCCTGTGCTAAATGTTGAGGCTCATGTCACGTTAGTAAACGTAAAAAGTTATTAGTGACTGGTTCGAAACAAAATTAAAAAGTTTAAGTAGCGATTAAACTAATTTAATCACGAGACTTTATGGAATTACTGTGATTCAATTAGTTTAATCTGAAGATTCAAATTCAAAGATTTAAGTGAACTTAAATCTTTGAATTTGTTTTGAAAACTCAGCGTTAGCCTCTGGTGTGTAGTACTTGTTAAGAAACATGTCATAAACTTACACCAATACCTAAACGAAACGAGTACCTACCTATAGTTTTAAGGGCGCTTGTCACGAATATCGGCTAATCTCTTATAAAACCAAATATGATGCAGACAGTTAATGTGTATAAGAAGAATATTTTTAAGAAGAGTATGCTTTTGATGCTATATAATTTATGTTAAGTTGTGCGCCACGGAGGCAATATCTAACTCTAAGGGCCAGTTGCATATGAGAGGTTAAAGTTATGTTGCCGATAAAGTTAAATTTGACCAACAAAAAAGCCACTTTTTCCAAAATGTGGTCTTTAAACTTAGCCGTGGAATTACGAATTTCAAATTGAGAAACCCACTGATGAAATGATTGTATATTGGTAGGCAAGTTTAAGTTTAAGTAACATAACTTTAACAAAAAGTTGTGCAACGGGCCCTAAGCAAACTTTGGTTAGCACTAAACGCTGACGGGCGTTGCTAAGGCGTGACGTCACCCTGCTTTGCATATCCTTTCTCTAACTTTCACTGTCCTTGAGCGCATAAACTGCAGCTTTATATTGGAAAAACTAGAGACATTGTAGCTATTTCTGATGCACAAAATCTCTTTACTAAACTAAATTGACTGATTCAATTCAATTCAATTCAATTTATTTATTTGCTATTGATCTAAATCTATTTATTGATCTAAATATATTGCTAAAGTGCTAAAGAGATTGTGAACAACTGAATTAGCAACAATATTTTTAGTGTTCCGTACCTCGAAAGAAAAAAGGAACCCTATAGGATCACTTCGTTGTCTGTCTGTCTGTCTGTTTATGGTAAAATCCGAGGAAAGCTTTACCGATCAGTCGTTACAGACAAGTCTGTATGTCATGTAATTCACTGGATAAGTACTATTTTAAATTAAATAATAATGGAATGACTTTACCTGTAGATAATATAAAAATCAGATAGATATGTAAAATTTTCTACAGTAAAAATTAAGCATCGGTTAACCAAAAACGCCAATCGCTTTAATCTGCGGTATTGCACGCATGTATCGGATAGGAATCTTATCCGTGAGAGCAGTGATGGTGACCTAAATTCGTGAGTTTTGAGAGAAAGTACTTTTTAAATGGTAAATGAGAGTGGTTCGATCACGATTCTACACTCTTATTGTTAACTGAAGTAAATAGGCTGTAAGACTTTAAATAAAATTAATTTGTATGCATTTTCAAAATATACTAATAACTGTCAAAATAGATTTATTGTTAAAATTTTCATAGCAGTTATTTACAAATACATTTTTATCTTGTACACCAATGCCCATATTACAAATTGTCTTTCAATCACATCACAACGGAGCAACGGGAAACTGGAACATCACATTTATATTCCGGAAAATAGAAGAATTCCGACGGGATTTTAAATAACCAAATCAACGCGGACGACGTCGCGGGCCTCAGCTAGTTCTCTATAAGACTCGAAGCACATTGCGGGTGAAAATAAGCATACGTGTCTTATTTAAAATGTCGCAAAGTAAACTAAACTTTTTCTCCACTGTGAAATGTGAAAGAACAAATCGACTCCGACTCATAGATTCCCGCCTTTATTTTACTTGATACAAATTCCTCCAATATGTATCAGAGATAAGATTCAGTTTACTTTGGAACATTTTAGAAAAGTTGCTTCGCTTTGATTCGACGTTACAATATGTTTTGCGCTTAACTAATTATGAAGATTAAAGAACAATAAAATTTAAAAAAATATTTTGGCACCAAAACCTTGTTTATTGTCCTTATCTATAGGAATAGTGCAGGAGACAGGTTGCCCGGCAGATAAGTGATAACCTAAACTGAAATGCGAACGAAGTGATATGATAACACCAGCCACGGATGCGAAGCGTTGCTACAATCGTTAGATAAACATATGGGTCACTGAACCGACCCAGTTTCTGCCGACCAACCAGTGTGCGCGCTTAAGTCAAAAAATCTACGCAAACGTCAACACTTTAATCAGCACACAATAAGTCGTGTGCGCATATACTCGTAGAAGTGCGTACCTATCAGTTGAGATTACTACGACCACAATCCTCACTCGACGCTCACACAAACTGTGTCATGCCTACTTCCCTCAAATGCAGAGCGACCTGTAAAACATGATGTTCCCGTTGTAGGCTTATAGGGAATACTACTTTTGATACTATCAAACTACCCTTTAATACCTTTGGGGGAAAATGTTCCGCTTTTAAGTTATTGGTCGTTTTATGTTTTAGAAATGCACGCAGAAATAACGCGGATTCGTTTTTTTTAAAACAATCATTGTTAAAAACCTATATAACTTATTTTTAATTTATAAATATTGGATATTCCAATTAATAACAATGAGCTAAAATATTTTTTTTTAAGTTTCCGATTAGAAATTTAGGTGTCATTTGATAGCATTTGACTACGACCACTGAACGGAATTTTAAACGGGCGTTTAATATTTTAGGCTTTTCTACAGATATTGAAACAATCATGATTATGATCTTAATATTATGCATTATCAAATTAGTAAGGAGGCATTTCTTGTAGGGACAGCTATCGAAACTAGTACCTACCTATTAATAAAATTGTAGGCCTAGTACAAGAATGCAACATTAAAACATCAGGTAAGTAAGTACCTATTCCATATCGAAACACGTACCAAAACAGTGGTTAAAGTGGTGGTGGTTGGAATTACCAACAGTAATATTATGTAAGTAAACGATTCTATGTAGAAACAACATTCCAAATCTTGGAAGTTTCCTCTAGTAAATGACATTAATTAATAATTTATTATCTAAAATCTTTTAACGGCATCATGGCTTTCTTTAACTGATGGGGATTATTCCTATCAGTTTAAAGGCTCTTTTACACTTTTTTAAGCATATTGTATAAAATCAGAAGTTATTTAACTCAATATTGCTCATGAAAAGTATTCGAGTGGGATAACGATGACGTATTTAACGTAATATTTACAAACTTTATCATTAGATGGCGCTACCAGAGCCTAGATTCAATATGGCCGCCTATTCAACCAATAGATATAACAACGCAGTTTATCACAAGGATGAGTATATTTTTGGACCAGATCACTCTATTATAATCATAATATAACAATTTCATTAAAATAAATAAGCGGCAACAACATCATATTTACAACGAAAAGTTTTTAGAATTTATCGTTACAAAAACGACATCTTGACGTTAACAATTAAGTTAAAAAAAAATTTAATAAAAAAGAAACAGGTTACATAGATAATTATAGCTTGCAGGATACTTTAAAACGACATTAAAAAAAATTAAAGTTAACAGGTAGCTAATAAAGAATTAAGTATCAAACTAAAAAAAACCAGATTATTTCTCGGAAAAACAGTAAGACAAACAAACGAACATGAATTACAATAGCTTTGATAGTTGTTTCTATTGTACAAAATTCTAGCCCGTAGATATATTTAAGTGTAGATATACTAAGAATATATTATAAACACTAAAAAAAGTTGCGAGTGGTGTGTGCGTGACGCCTTATCTTAAACATCGAAAAGAAAACGAGACAAGTGCATGCCGCCGTGAAAACAGAATAACATAAAAGCTTTACAAGATGTACACATCATCTCACCGTAAAACATTTTGCTCAGAGGCCCCTGTCGTCCACTACGATTTATACAGTCCATTCAAAACAAATGCCCCAATGAGTTGTCGTTTGTGTGATAGTCCATCACTGGGTGTCATGCGTTAAGCGTTACTAAAGGCGGTGGAAAGCGAGCGAGCGTGCAGCAGAGCCGCTCGCAGTTGGCGCCCGCACGGAAGTAGGTTAGTAACTAAAGTTTTGTTTGCGTGAGGCTGCGGAGCGGTCGCGGTGCACTTCGCTCGCTACGCTAGGCGCGCAGCGTGGCGTCGCTCGCTCCGACCCTCGCTTCTCGCTCCTCGCTCCCCGAACCCCTCGCGCGAGCGCATCTTTCACTTTCGCGCTTAACCGCCCGCCCTACGGACATTGTTGTACCCTCGCCGTATTACCGCCTTACATACCACAATAACTCAATAACACGATACACAGATACGGCTGGTATCTTCTTACTAAGGAGACCTTCGATAAAATTCAACTTTATTTCTTTTGACATAACGAAGAAGGCTCGCCACACGTGCTTTGAGTCTTCTTCGTGTTTTGTTTTCATTAGGTATATACGAATTTCAACCGCATGTCATTATACCAGAGTTTACGTTGTTTTCAAAGGAGATTCGTCTCCACTCTACTCCATTGGTATACGCTGGACCTAAGATTTACTTTATAGATGTTTAGTCCACTTATTACAAAGAAGGTACAGGATTTCATATAAATAAAACAACTGCCTAAACTATATTCAAAAGATAATAACATCTGAATATTAATTATGATGGTTATAATATTTATTTTCGATTAGATTCACTTTCCTTAACAATATTGATATCTCAATTTGTCGGTCATTGAAGAATTAGCTAAATAAGTATAATCAGGCAATCAAAACTTAATTTACAATCCGCAGTACAAATTTGTTGCTTTTTGGGTTCCGTATTGAAATGGTAGAGGAACCTGTAAGGGAGCATAATATTATGATGTACGCTCAACAGTATGATAAAAGAAAGATTTTCCTCCGGACTGTTGTTATGTCTGGGAATCCAGTTCTTTCTCTCTTTCTTCTTTCTCTCTGGGCTGGTTTCCGCACTTAAACTTTCTGTTGGGGGTCCAGTAAGTTCCAATCGTTGTAACTTGGAACTTAAGTGCCCCGATAACAACGAATCGGTAGCGCTATTTAGGATGTTTGGTAAGAGAGAGTCCTGTAGCGACATCTTGTTTGTAAGTTGTAAGTTACTTCGTCGCAGCGTGTGATGGCTATAGAACCCTTTGTATGAGTTCGCCGAGCATTTAGGTGTAACACTATAATATTATTATGTATGTATGTGGAGACGGTGTGTAGTAGTCTCCTCATACATGCATAGATATGGTGCGACTAAGTCGTCTGTCTGTCGTCCATCGCCGCTCACAGTTGCTTATTTCAGTAACCACTATCTATGTGACTTGAAATTTTGAATAGCTTTAAAGAATGTGTCCTAACCGTATTGTAATTCCCTTAGTTAAAACCTTCACACTCAATCTTACTTTCGTGGTTCCTTTAAAGTTTTTTTGAAATGGTGCGTTCACACATCACACTAATTACTTCAAACTAAAAGTTTGTGTGTATGTGTGTGTGTATGTTTGTATCCATCACGAAAAAACTACTGGACGGATTTGCCTGAAATTTGGAAATGGAGGTAGATATTATCCTGGATAAGCATATAGGCTTTTTTTTATCCCGGAAAATAAAAGAGTTCCCACGGTATTTCGGAAAATCTAAATCCACGCGGACGAAGTCGCGGGTATCAGCTAGTTTAACATATATCTGTCCAAGCTACGGAACGCTTAGTAGGTGAGTGTGAGTCGTACTTGGCCGGTTTTTTTAGTGGCTGTAAGTATAATATTTAATATGCCAATCGATTTGTAGAGTCATTAAGTACCACGTTGTAATTTATTCATGGCTCGGTTGAGGATTATCAAGCGCTTTGTTAGCCTAGGTTCTGTAGGCAAAGCTATACGAGTATTTCAACGTCATGTTTTATAAACGACTTTTAACAGGGCTCTCTCCGTCACTCGTTTCATACAATCGTAGTTCCAATTTCATTTGAATATTAAGAAACCAAAGACCATGAAATTTTGCAGACATATTCTAGAAACTAATATCTGTGTCTGTGGTGTTTTAGATTTTTCTAAAAATATGTAGTTTTAAAATTACAGGGGCTCAAAGATTTGTATGAAATTTTTTAAGACCGCGTAACTTTGAAACCGAATATTTTAACTGAAATCTGGAAAACCACAGACATAGATATTAGTTTCTAGAATATGTCTGCAAAATTTCATGGACTTTGGTTGTTTAATATTCAGATGAAATTGGAACTACGATTGTATGAAACGAGTGACGGAGGAGCCCTCTTAAGAAAATAAATAATATTTGAAAAACTTAGAAAGTCATAACTCGTCTAAAGCTCCACTAAACGATCATTCATCTCTATAAATGTCGAGATCGTATTAAGATAAAACTAGTTGCATTGAAATGTCAAAATTAATAGGCAACGAAAACAAAATAGCGCGCAGCGTGATTCGTATTGCTTCATGATTATGCTGGAATTATTTTCGATAGCGATCTGATGGAGTTGTAGTACGCTGAATTTGCTCGTAATTTGGTGTTGAAAAAAAGTCGCACATTGAAAACAAAACTGACTCTCGATTTTTCAATATGTCCACTAACTGACGATCAAAGTAACAATAAACAATCAATCTAGGAGTAATCTGTCGATTTTCGACGTTGTTAATTGTCAAAATATACTGGACACGATTTTGAACAAACAACAATGTTGCTAAATAACCTGTCGACAGATTACAGATAGAATTGATAAAATTAAATAATGAAAAAATATTATAACATAAAAAATAATAATTATTCATTTCGGCCAATTGAGCTTAAAATCACAAAGTAAATTGGTTTTAGAGCCCTGTGTCACTAGTGTCGTATTTAGCAGAAGTACTTGTAGGAGTTATCGAGACAAGGATCTTTACAACGCCACTGTTTTATCTCCCAGGATTTTTTAAATAGTTTCAGCTCAGAACTGCTAATTTTTTGATAGTGCCATTTTTTGTTTCAGTGTGCGAAGTGATGAACAAGAATTAGGTTTGACATTCGGGCGCGTTAAACGTATCGAATGCGGTTAGGTACATCACACGCATTCGCGGAGTGCTCATTGTCGATGGTTATGTAAGGCGGAGGCCGCGTCGATGCCGCTGCTTGGAGTCAACGTACGGCATTGACACGAAGCGCCCCGCGGCCCGCGCGCGCTGCGCCCCGCGACGTCCCGCACCGCTGCTGAAACCAGCAGCTGCGAAATTGGGTCACGAGCTACACCGCCACACGTCCAAACTAACCATTTACCGAGGACCTCCGAGTTCACGAGTTATGTTCGCTCGGCGGCACGCGCGTCGCTAACGACCCGGCTCTAATGAAACTGGCGGAACGCAAGACGACGAGTGAAACAAACCTGCCGTTTAACTAAGCGATACACAGTGAAAGAACGTGGAAAGTTTTTGATACTTAACTAATCGAAATAATAGCAGATTTTCCTGCAAGCATTTTTTTATTGTTTAAATGTGACATCATTGAATAAAGAATTTATCTTATTACTAGGGAATGCCCGCGGCTTCGCCCGCGTGGATTTCGTTTTTTTTAAATCCCGTGGGAACTCTTTGATTTTCCGGGATAAAAAGTAGCCTATGTCCTTCCCCGGGATGTATCCCAAGTCTGTACCAAATTTCATTAAAATTGGTTCAGCGGTTGGGCCGTGAAAACGTAGCAGACAGACAGACAGACACACTTTCACATTTATAATATTAGTATGGATTTTTTTTAGTTTACAGATCAAGTGATGCTGCAGTCTTAGATGGAGCGCGCCTGCCTGCTTAGAACATACCTATTCACTCTAGTCTTGAAGATACTTACGACTATATCTATTTGAAAATAAGAAACAAATAAGTAGGTATAGGTACTACTAGCTGATGGTATTATTATGCGTTGATTTTCTTAGAAAACAATGTGTAACTAGACGTAATTTTCTAGTAAACAAGTGTATTATGGAATAAACAAAGTCAACAGTTTCTAATATCAATGCATGAAAACGGAGAAGGAAAACAGCAATGCGCCGGCATCGAACGCTCGAGTCAACGAACGTCATTGAAGCCTCCCACCACTCTTTATTTCACTCTATGTCGTTTTAATAGAGTCTAAATCGGACTGGCGCGATTGCACAACCTAGCCTTGGCTCCTACTGGCCTGGCTGACTTAGACATTCTATCTACTTTTACGAGTACATGGGCGAAGGCTCCAGTGCTTAGTACTTAGGAGTACTCTGTACTTAGTATATGCAAGTAGATTGTTGCTCACTTCGATATGAAGTTACGTAATCTTCTAATTTACACTGAACACTTTCAGTACTTGATGTGAGCTTTGGATTGTGTACACTAATATTGTTTACTGACACAATTAAATAAATTAGGCACCTACTCTCTGCTAGGGGTGTCGATTAAAAGAAAAATATTCTTAACTAAAGCTCCATTTACTGATTACAGATTGGTTTTCCCAAAAGTACAACGATAAACAAATGTAAACAGGTTTTTCAATATTAAATCCGGGTTTCTAAGATAAAATGTAATTTGACGTATTTTCATTACAATTCGAATTTCTCATATAATAGCATCATTCATTTGCTACTCATTTAGTAAATTTATCTATTACACCTCGACTACGCTTTGTAAAGCCCTCAAACCCTAACGCAGTTTGTTCGTATCACATTCTATAGGTATTTGTATTTGTTTACACATATATATTAGTACAGAAATTGTCTCTGGCCTGGTCTGGCTTCGGCCGCGGCTATTTACCACTCTAGCGACAAAAGCCGTGCCGCCAAGTGTTTAGCGTTCCGATACAATGCCGCGTTGAAACCGCTCAGTGAAACTGCCATACGCCTTCCAACTTCGCATCGTCACTTACCACCATGTGAGACAGCAGTCAAGAACTAACTAGTACTTATCGGAGAAAAAATACGAGTAACGCAAATAATAGAAGCTTAAAGCGTTAAGATTATTAAAATTATTTAATATTTTTTTGTTTATGTACGTACCTAATGTTAATTTGTAAACCCTGGTGAGCAATTAAATTCTAATTCACTGATATAATGTCTTTTCAAACACTTTTAATGAATCGAGATATTGTTAAGTTTGCGATCAATGAGATTCTTAATTGCCTTAATAATTTATTTACATTAATAAAAATAATAATTTGAAGGCCATGTTAATAACCGATACATTGTTGTATATTCATTAAATTTCATTAAACGATAAATAAATCAAACTTAAATGAATCCATAATGACATTTTAATTTATCTTATTTTATTTTTACCCGACTACGGCAAAGCCGAAAGGAAGAGTTATGATTTTTTTAAACCAATAACATACTACTATACTAATTACCCTATATGTACATAGTATAATAATATAGACCATGTCACTTCTGTATAAAATAGCTTTCTAATGGTGAAATAATTACTAAAATATTCTCAGTAGTTTCAGAATTTACCATTTATATATTATCGATATTAGCATGGATTACTAAGAATATATTACGCATTTTTAAGCAAATCTGAAAACACAATAGCCCACATTTATCTACCCTACAAAACCAAATATTTTTTAACATTAGACAATCATCAATAACAAAGAAAACTATCCATGATAAAATCAAAACAAATTAAAATCCCATCAACTCGCAAAAAAAATCTCATAGCACTTTCATGTGCTTTTGAAAAGCGCTTTAAAAAGCAACCTCGATTGCAGGCCTTTTCCCTTGCATTAATAGCTCACTAAGCAAAAGCTAAGGACCAAACAAACATAAAAAGAGTCTTTTATATACGTGGGGTGTTCGCGCCCTAGTTTCGGGGTGCAGGCTTCAACGGGTGAATGTACGTTATTGACCTACCTAGCACCGCCTGATAAATATAGCGGTCCAGGAATATGGCATTGAAACGTACGCCACTCGACGATAGATTAACGACTGTAAATTCAAATAAACTTTTTAAATTACAAGTTTAAACCTAACCCGTCAATATAATATTTTCTGCTTCAAAACTATATTATTTGTTTTTAATCCCCGACCCAAAAAGAGGGGTGTTATAAGTTTGACGAGTATATCTGTGTATCTGTATGTGGCATCGTAGCTCCTAAACTAATGAACCGATTTTAATTCAGTTTGTTTTTGTTTGAAAGGTGGCTTGATCGAGAGTGTTCTTAGCTATAAGCCAAGAAAATCGGTTCAGCCGTTTGAAAGTTATCAGCTCTTTTCTAGTTACTGTAACCTTCACTTGTCGGGGGTGTTATAAACTTTTAATTTACACTTGTTATAGTAACGACTACTCGATGTATTGATCGTAGATTTAATAAACACGTAGATATAATATTTTACTACTGGACAATATGAAAATTTTCCGTCATAGTAGGTTACAGTCTCCTACGTCACGTCAGTGCCGTCACATAGCGGCCGCATCGATCGACGTCCCTTAAATCTATTTGAAACAGAATAATCTTGTGGTTCCTAGAGACCGGTGTTTGACACCCCGTAGCGTCAATATACACAGTTTAAATAATACGGGTATTATTTAAAAAGTACAGTCAAGTATTTAAAAAGGCCGTCAAGCGACGCTATGATGAGACTTTCACGTATCATCACCGTTTTATGACGGCTGTCTTTAATGTTTGCTGTATCATCGTCATATTACGGTACTGCTTTCATAAAAAAATCAAATTCAAAAATATGTACTTGTAATTTTTTTAAAATAAAAACACCTTTCTGTTTCTATTTATTACTAGCTGACGCCCGCGACTTCGGCCGCGTGGATTTAGGTTTCTAAAAATTTCGTGGGACCTTTTTGGTTTCCTGGGATAGGAAGTAACCTATGTCACTCTTCAGGTCTTTAACTATACTCATGGAAGAAATTACGTTAATCCGTTGCTCCGTTGCAACGTGATTAAAGAACAAACCAACAAATAAACATATTATCGCATTATGGGTAGTGAAGTAAGCAGATAATATAAAAAGCAGGCTAAAATAATATTCCTCTAATAATGGTTCCTTTGATAGATTTGTAACGATCGTCATAATTCTTTGGGGTGGCTGTGGTGAAGGATCGGGGAGGGGTGTGAGGTGGCAGGGGGGTGATGCGAGGTCAGCACGTGCGGGTTGCAGCGGTGAACGACCGTCATTGACCCACCTCGGAGGCCTACTTATAGCGCCGATAACAACCCTTGATAACGCCTCAGCTTTGCTGTTTGTCTACCGATTGTGTTTCGGGCGTTGGATATCCGATATAGCAGAACGTTATAAAATACTTAGAGAAATATATACATTACGTTATTCTTTTACCATAATTTTGAAAGAAAGGAGCAATTTATATGCAGTTTTACAACGTGTCTTGAATTCAATTAAGTACAGCCAAAATCCTTTAATTCGCATATCGGAGATATCGGTTTTTGAAAATCCCGCGATTTTCAAAAACCAATATCCGAAATTGATTTTCCGAGATAAAATGTAGTAGACTGTTGATTCAAGGTCTGGGTACAAGGTCTCCATTCCAAATTTCAGCCAAATCGGTTCAGTCTTCCGACCAACTTCCAAACTTGCACATCTATAATATTAGAATTAAGGTATTAGGGTAAATTATAGGGATGAAAACTAGCTTCTTTCCTCGACTTCACCCACGAGGATTGAGATTTTTTTTTAAATTCCGTTGTGATTACTCAAAATCTTTTCTTAGACTTTCTAACACCCCGTCCCGTTAGTTGAAACAGCCACAATTGGATCAGGGTAAATAAAATGCGTTTTTGTAAAAGGACTCAAGGAAAGAAAGGAGCAAATATTGCGAGCTCTTTCTCAAAATTTACGCATTATATATTACGTTTTAAAGATAATCTATTTATTTTATAGTTACATGCTAGTAGTCTGTACTCTTGCACTGAATCGATTTTGTTGATGGAATTTCTTTAGAACTGCTATTTGAAATCGATGTTTGAAACAGTATTTTAGCTGAGAAACAACAATATTTATAATAAACGACACCCACCACAGTGCGTTATCAATGTTGCTCAGTTGTTGATAATGTGTTTAAACCTTGGTTTACCAGTTCAACAGATTTTCCTTCTAGCCTAGTATTTTGTGTCAATGTCAAGTGTAACTAGATTATTGTTAATTGTGATCATACTAACTACATAAGACTTTTAATTGATTTAATTTTTACCCAACTACTTTAACAGTCTCCCCAAAAACCATACACTAGCAAGTTTCACTGATAGTTTCACATAATATTGTGCTTGAAGAATATTTTTTTAGACATTGCCTAAAAAATTTCATTTACTCTTTGTGGGATTGCAGCCAAGCCCGTCTAAGTTATAAATATACAAGTGTAAATTAAAAATTTATAACATCCCTGACAAGTGAAGGTTACAGTAACTAGAAAAGAGCTGATAACTTTCAAACGGCTGAACCAATTTTCTTGGATAATAGCTAAGAACACTCTCGATCAAGCCACCTTTCAAACAAAAAAAAACTAAATTAAAATAGACAGATACACAGATAAACACGTCAAACTTCTTCTTCTTCTTCTTCTCTCTGGGCTGGTTTCCGCACTTAAACGTTTCCGTCTGTTGTGCGTGCGTTGCCCCTCCCCGCCGAAGTCTTCACTCCAGCCATCCAAGCTCGCTCCAGAAGCCAAGTAGACCGCCCAGGTTGCCGAGGACTTCATGGAGTGAGGTTGGGGAACCCAAATGGCGTTCTCGTTGTTCTGCCACGACCATGCACTCCAGGAGCACGTGTGTCGGCGTCTCATCGACCTCCATGCAGGCCCTGCACAGAGGACTGTCGGTAACACCTATAACGAAAAGGTGTTTGTTTAGTGGGCTATGCCCTGTTATGAGTCCCACCACCTTCCTAAGTTTACCTTTGTCCAGGCGGAGTAGTTTGTTAGTTTGTCGTATATCTATGTTAGGGAAAGCCTCTTTGGCTTGCCTGCAGTCAGTTGCGTTTGCCCATAATTGGGAATGCTCCTTAAGTGTTAGTTCATGCAACCAAGTTTTATACTCACTGAAGGGTATGGGTACAATAGGCTGAGGCCCTGTCACCTTCAGCGTCGTGGCCTTGCGTGCTAATGCGTCCGCTGCCTCGTTTCCCTGGTCCCCATCATGTCCTTTGACCCACCGTAGGGTGATATCATTCGACATGGCGAGTGTTTCCAGAGCCTTATGGCAGTCTTGTATGAGTTCGGAGGTTGTCCAGAATTTAGCCAAAGCTTTGAGAACAGCTTGGCTATCTGAGTTAATGTTAATCTTAAAGTTTTTTACCTGTCGATTTGCCATTGCTATGGCTGCGGTTGTAATGCCTACACACTCTGCTTGGAAGACAGAGTTGTCCTTACCGAGTGCGTGACTTATTTTCATGTTTAGTTCTTGGCAGTAGGCCCCTGCTCCTGTGCCAGTTTTTGTTTTGGATCCATCGGTGTACACTTCTATTGCATCCCGTGTTGACTTCGTATCTATGTTTATCTCTGGATATATTTTGTATGGTTTGTCCAGTATGTGTTGTTTCCTGGTTCTGTCACATTTCCACTCCAGGCGTGGTTCTTTGGTTATGCTTTGCACTAGAATTTTAGTGTGCCTTGTGTTCTGTTCTTTCCATAGACCTGAGGTTTTCAGTCTCAAGGCTGCGAGCGTTGCTTCTTCTCTGATTTGTAAGTGTAGGGGCGGGATCCCCAGTATGATTTCAAGTGCTGTTGTTGGTGTGGTACTCATGCAGCCTGTAATGGCGAGGCATGCTTGTCGTTGAAATTTCTGTAGTTCTTGCTGGGCGGTCGTAAGAAGAGTTCTCGGCCACCATATCAAAGCGGCGTATGTTAATGAGCTTCTTACTACCGCTAGGTATAACCACTTTATTATCTTTGGTTTAAGCCCCCATTTTTTCCCCAGCATGCGTTTACATTGGTTTAGTATCGTAAGCGATTTATTAATTTTATCTTCTGTATGCCTTTTCCAGCTGAGCTTGCTGTCCAGAGTCACACCAAGGTATTTTACCTCAGTTGACAGTTTGAGGCTTGTGTTGAACAGAGTTGGTGGTTTGGTTAGCTCTATTTTCCTTTTGTTGGTAAACAGAATCATCTCTGTTTTCTTTGGATTTACGGTGAGTTCATTTTCATTGCACCATCTTTCGATTACGCGCAATGCCCGTTGCATGACTTCATATAATGTGTTCTCTAGTTTTCCACTGATTAAGATGGTGAGATCATCAGCATAACCAATGGTGTAAAATCCGCTTGTGTTTAGTTTGTTTATCAAGTCGTCAACTACAAGGTTCCACAAGATTGGTGATAGGACACCTCCTTGAGGGCAGCCTCTCGCTACTATGCCTTTTGTGACTCCGTTGATATCTAGTTGTATGATTCTTAGTTCTAATAATGCTCTTATCCAGCTGCGTATAGTTCTTGGCGCCCCGTATCGTCCCAAGGCCCTGTCTATGCTATTAAAGGTTGTCTTGTCGAAAGCTCCTTCAATATCAATGAAGACACCCAGTGTTGATAGTTTGTTTTCTAGATCATGTTCAATTTTGCCAACAACGGAATGCAGAGCGGTTTCCGTTGACTTGCCAGTGCTGTAAGCATGTTGGTGTGAGTGTAGGGGTACATGTCTTAGGGTTCCATCCCTGAGATACCGATCAACCAGTCTCTCGAGTGTTTTTAGTAGAAATGATGTAAGACTGATAGGCCTGAAGGACTTTGGTAAAGTGTAGTCACTCTTTCCAGGTTTTGGTAGAAAGACTACCTTTACTTCTCTCCAGGCTGTTGGGATATATTTGTATGCTATACAGGCCTTATATATTATTTCCAGCCATGGTGTCAGTTGAAGTTTTCCCCATTGTAGAAGTGCAGGGAAAATTTTGTCGGTCCCCCCTGATTTAAAAGGGTGAAAGGTGTCAATAGCCCAGCTGATTCTATCTCGCGTGACTGTGTTGTTAGCAAGATCCCAATCCTCATCTGTGGGATGGTGTCCTAGGTTGTGTTCCCAGTCTGCTGAGTCTACTATTCTACAGCCAGGGAAATGCGTTTCAATGAGCGTTTCGCTTATTTCTTTGTCATCCTTCGTGTATGTTCCGTCAGCTTTCCTCAGCGAGCCGAGTGTGCGGGTGTTGTCGTCTGCTAGAATCTTACGTATGCGGGCTGCAGTGTCGTTCGACTCTATGCTTGTACAAAACTTTTGCCACGCGGTTTTGTCTTTTTCTCTGACGCGTTTGTTGTATTTGTATTGGGCTTCCTTGTAGTTGTCCCAATCTTGTTCTTGTCTGGTGTTTTTTGCTCTGTTGAAAAGATGTCTGAGGTTTTTCCTCATTCTTTCCAGATCTGGGCCCCACCAGCTGTTTTTTGGCAGTCGATTTGTGTTGATTTTCTTCAGAGGACAAGCTTGTTCATAACTTGTCTTAATGCACTCCGTTAGTTTGTTTACGTTTTGTTCGATGTTGTCGATATCGTCGATGTCGTTAGGTTTGTTTGTACCTATCTGATGCGTTAGCAAGGTTTTGTATTTTAGTCTGTTAGTTTTCCTTGGATTTCTCTTTGGTGCGTGTTGGGTTATCATCAGATCTAGCTCATAGCATATCCGCCTGTGGTCGGAGAGCGAAGGCTCGTCGCTGACATGCCAGTTCGTTACTTGGTCTGCAGCTCTGGTTGACGCTAAGGTTAGATCGATTATGGTTTGGTACCTACTCGACACGAAAGTCGGTTCAGTGCCCTTGTTAGTAATTGTTAGGTTGGTTGTTAGTAGAAAGTCCATGAGATTCTCACCTCTTTTGTTGTTGGCTGTGCATCCCCACAGGTTGTGATGTGCGTTGCTATCGACAGAGATAATTAGATCTATGTCGTTGTCCTCACAATGTGTTGTGAGGTCCACCAGTTCTTTTGTTGGTATTCGGTCTTCTATGGGCATGTAGAGTGAGACTAGGACCACTGGTCTTGGTGGTAGTCCCACGCCCTGTTGTATTCCATTTTTTATTTTTACTGCTGTCAGATCTCTGGAACAGTATTGTGTTAGTAGTGACGCTGTAATGCAGCGCGGAATGTAAATGCATGTTCTTGGTGCTTCGTCATTGCAATGTGAAAAGATCTTACCATTGCAGCTTCCGAAACCGCATATGGTTTTACCCCTGACCCACGGCTCCTGGATCAGTGCGATGGTCTCGGGTTCAACCTCCAGCTGCCTTCGTAGCGTGGCCGTGGCGAGATGTTTGTGCTGGAGGTTGGTCTGGATGATTTTTATTTTGTCACCCTCTGCGCCGGTGGTTGTTCGGCGGGGGCTGTTGCGTCTGGAGCGTTGTGTGTCGCCTTCCTCTCCCGTGATTTCGTATTGGTCCGGGAGTCCGCCAGCACTTCCTCGATATTGTCTAGGACAGCACTCACGGAAGGCTCAGGTGTCACTGGGAGCTGGCCGGTTGGTCCATCCACATCCATGTCCCGATCCGCATCAGGCTCCTCTCGAGTTTCAGGCGCTGAGTCATGCCCGGGCGGTACATCACTCAGTCCTTCACTCGTGAAGAACCTGATGTAGATGGAGCCCGTGGAATAGGCGACCTTCCTGCCGCGCGCCAGAATCGTTGGCAGCTCTACATTGGGGATTCCTAATATGCTCGCCTGCCACGTCAAACTTATAACACCCCTCTTTTTGGGTCGGGGGTTAAAAATAAAAAAAATCAATACAGGTATTTATATGGTATGTGTATGAGAGAAGGGACAGCGCTCCTGGCGGAAAATTTAACAACCTTTAGTTTGGCATGCAGTTGACAAGAATTATTTTTTTCTATACAATGATATTACGGCGGATTTAGTTTTCCTATACAGGCTCAAGAGTTAACAGGGTTCTCTCCGTCACTCGCTTCATACAATCGTAGTTCCAATTTCATTTAAATATTAAGCAACCAAAGTCCATGAAATTTTGCAGACATATTCTAGAAACTAATATCTGTCTGTGGTGTTTTAGATTTTTCTAAAAATATGTAGTTATAAAATTACAGGGGCTCAAAGATTTGTACGTAAATTTTTAAGACCGCGTAACTTTGAAACCGAATATTTTGACAGAAATCTGGAAAACCACAGACATAGATATTAGTTTCTAGAATATATCTGCAAAATTTCATGGACTTTGGTTGCTTAATATTCAAATGAAATTGGAACTACGTTTGTATGAAGCGAGTGACGGAGAGATCCTTCTTAAGAAATGGCCACATCATGGAGATCACGTTTTAAAAACTACTATGCAATCAAGTATCATTCACTGAAGGAAACTAAGTATAGTGATGAAACCTGCACGCCTCAGAGTTTTCGAAAATGTTCTCAAGGTGTGTGAAGTCTGCCAATCCGAACTTGCCCATATTTATATTTATCAACTCAGAATTTTCTCCTCTTTCATTTGATATCTCACTCGAAACGATAGCAAACAAAAATCAGAGACCCCCACTTTTTTGGGTGTAACATCTGCCATACTGATTTTTTTCATATGAATTGTAGCCTATGTCATAATAACGAATTGATTTACACCTCATTCATCAAAATCAACCTAGTAATTATAGACGCTACGGCGGAACACGCAGAATCTGATACAAATAACTTACATACTTACATACATAGACTGCCAAAATCATAACCCTTCCTTGTGGCTTTGCCGCAGTCGAGTAAAAAGCGTATCTCGTAAAATAGATGACATTCCACCAAAGGTGGGTTTAGAGAAGCATCCAAGTCCGCTGCACCGGAGTCCCACTTCCGGCCCCACAGCGATCAATACGAGCCGGGGAACGAACCCGTGACCTCGGCTCAGAAGTGGGACACCGCGCACGCGCCGCGTCATCGGCGAAGTGCATCCGTTGCCATTTTGAATTGCTAATTTTTTTAACAGATATCCAATAATGGTTGCAATGAGTATTGGTACTTGCAATAATTATGGATAGATTGCAGATATTTCGATTTTATTGTGGAAGGTACGGACACAGTACCTAGCTTCTGTACATATAGTTGATCCATTTTAGATTACAGATAATATTATATTGAATATTAATTTCAGCCGTTAGTGCAGATCAGTAATCTGTTTCTTATTAGTGAGCTGGTACTTCACACTAATATTATAAAGGCGAAAGTTTGTATGTGTGTGTGTGTGTGTGTGTGTGTGTGTGTGTGTGTGTGTGTGTGTGTGTGTGTATGTTTGTTACTCTTTCACGCAATAACTACTGAATGGATTTGGCTGAAATTTGGAATGGAGATAGATAATATCCTGGATTAGCACATAGGCTACTTTATATCCCGGAAAATCAAAGAGTTCCTACGGGATTTTAAAAAACCGAAATCCACGCAGGCGAAGCCGCGGGCATCTTCTAGTAGTAAATAAAATCTCTTTTACGATTAGCCTTCTTTAGGAGTTGAATATTTGGTTTTTGACGTCACACAAAAGTAAGTAAGTAGTTACTTTTGTCAAAAATGGCTCCACTCCTACTAAAAATGGTAAGTAAGGCAAACCGAAGATTTTTTTGGAGTTGGCTGAGCAGTTAGGTATGACGAATCCAAAGGGTCTTGACAATTTTCTGTCCGAAATCATCTAATCTAAGTCTAACGTTAAGTCTAACTTTTGTACTCGACTTTTTCTGTAGTAATGGTATCGGAGTATGCCCTACTAATTTCCAACTTGTCAGGGATGCTAATTCAATAGGCCTTTGCAGACTACTGAGACCTTTGCGCTCAGGAGACTGAATAAGGAACCTGGACGGGCTCGAAACTAATCGGGCATACCCCAACAAACAAATATACAGCATTTATCTAGAGACCTTATGTTGATCTCTTAAGGCATCAAACCAATCTACATACATCGACAAGTTCGACACCTAATTGGATTTTAACCTACAGCATTTAGTACTGATTCATTGCCAATGTAAGAGTTGTTGAAGTTCATTTAATAAACAAGAAATATATACAAGAATCATAACATAAAATAAAATGTCATTTAAGATTAGGTACTTGTGATAATTTATTACGTACACTCTTCGAAAACGTTTAAAAAATTCTTCTGCGAAAAACATGACTACTGTGAAGCGTTGACACAGAATAAATTATTGTTATTGATGCAAAGCGTTCACAAATTACTCCCAATAAAGTTTCATAAAAAACAATGCAACAAAAATAAACGGGCAAGATATAAAAGGCGAAGGTAAAGGTCGTCCGAATGTACATACGACGAAATAATTTTGTAAATTTGAGTGCCTGAGTGGAGTTTGTATACCTATACGACTCACTGCAATGCCAAGGCGACTGCCAAAAGGCGTGAGGTCAGGACCCAATGTCAGGGGCCCTAAGAATTTGTATTCTCTGATTGTAAATTACAAGATATTTAAACTAAATACCACGTTGGCATTTATCGTGGAACTATTTCAACACTGGCTATAATAATCATAATATAAGTTATAACGATAACTTGAATTGAAACCCGTGCTCTGGAATAACTCTGTCATACAGCTCTTATAACTGCTTTAACCTTAAGCTGATTTTACTATGACGAATATTTCTGTGATCTTCTGTGTGAAGCTATAGATTTAACATAAGAAGTATTTATTACAATAATAAATTATAAAAGACAAGTAATATAAAAGTTGTCTCGTCCTAGAACAAGGTATAAAACGCGCGCCATTTTTAACCGACTTCAAAAAAGGAGGAGGTTCTCAATTCATCGGAATCTTTTTTTTTAATGTATGTTCACCGATTACTCAAAGACCCCTGAACCGATTTGGAATTTTTTTTTTGTTTGAAAGGGTATACTGTGCAGTTGGTCCCATATAAATTTGGTGAAGATCTGATGAATATCTTAGGAGATGGAGAACAGAACTCCTCAATGGATAAGAGCAAATTGCTCGCGATCAGTGTAATAGCTTAGTAAACAGTAGGGTTTTAACTGGGCATAGCATATTATAGTACAGTGGGGCCACTAAAAATTGTGAAATAAAAAAATTTCAAAAGAAAAATAAAACCGACTTCAAAAACCACAAGCACTAAAAAGTTTAACTAAGTTTAAAGCACGTGTAACTAAACAAAAATAAATAATTTTTGTTTAATTACACGTTAGTAATGTACCTAGGTATGAAGTCGGGCGAGCTTCACATTTGGATTTCTAATTTTGTTTTATCGCTCGCTCGATTTCATACCTTTTTTTTTTTTTTTTTTTTTTTTTTTTTTTTTTTTTTTTTTTTTTTTTTTTATACACAGGAAATGCCTAACGCATACCCTTCCGTCAGGGGAAACGGAGGGGTTATGTGGGGCTTGCACCCACTAAAACCTGTGTTTGTTCCTCAACGGACTGGCGGTTGCGCGGGTCTCACTAAGGTAGTATTCACCGCACTCCCGCCAGGACTTGACCCGCCGCCAAGCGGACGGGTCCCATCGCTAGGCTGGCTGCTACCAGCTCCGTCTCAGAAGCGCACCCGGAACACGGTGCGCTACCTCCTGACCTGGTTATGTATCGGCTGACGAACGCCCCTTACGCCCGTCAACCGCAGGTCGGCAACTCATGGAGGCCGGAGGTCGTCGTTTGCCCTTCGGCGCCCGCTGCGTCTCCTGCGAGAGGGATCCACCATTGAAATTTCCCTCTCACGTTCCGCCGCCTCCTTTGCAGACATCACCTCCTCGCAAAAGGAGGCAGCGGCACTCCACGCTGTTTCGCTCCGAACCATCGCTTGCACGATGTTTGGGAGCGAGAGACCACCACCACCAACTGCCGCATCGAGTGTACGGCGCTGTTCTGCCCAAGCTTGGCACTCCTCCAGGGTGTGCTGCGCCGTGTCCTCAAGGCGGTCCTCACAGTGGTGGCAATCGGGCGATTGCTCCCGTCCTATGCGATGCAGATACCTACCGAAACAACCATGTCCGGTAAGTATCTGCGTCAGCCGGAAGGTTAGGACGCCATGTTGGCGCCCTAGCCAATCCTCCATGACAGGCCTTACCGCCGCTATCGTGGCATGCCCTGCGCTGGGATTATCCAACCGCTCCTTCCATTCCACTAATAAGACCCCTCGGAGCTGGGAGCGATGCCGCGCATATTCTTGGGGCATCGGTAACTCACCCCGCCCGCGCACCTCCTTATTCCACTGGTACAGGGAGGCGAGAGATTTTGCCTCTAGATCCCAGGGTGGACATCCGGCAAGGAGGCTCGCCGCCTCGAAGGAGATCGTGCGGTACCCCCTTATTACCCTGACGGCCATCGATCTTTGCGGTCTCCGCAATATTGCGACGTTGCGGTCCGTCAGAGCTTCCGCCCACACAGGAGCCCCATAAAGGGCCATTGAACGCACGATCCCAGTGTAGAGCTTCCGACAGGAGGCGTCTGGACCACCGAGATTGGGCAGCAACCGAGCAAGCGCTCCCGCAGCTCCCATCAATTTGGGTAGAAGGTGCCTGAAATGTGGCCCAAAATTCCACCGGCCGTCGAGGATGAGTCCCAGATACTTCATTGTTGACTCGACGTCGATGCGAACGCCACCCACGATGATGTGGGATCCCGAAGGTGGCGCGCGTCGAGGGCCATGAAAGAACATCGCCTCCGACTTGTTAAGCGCCACCTCGAGACCCAGGCGCCGGATCCTCCCTACGACCTGTGCAACCCCAGCGGTTGCCAACAATGTCGCCTGCCGGTGTGTTTCGCCACACGCCGTAACCAGCGTGTCGTCAGCGTAGCAAGTGACACCGACGCCGGGCAGGAGTGCTCCGCGCAACACCCAGTCGTAACCAATGTTCCACAGGAGTGGTCCCAAGACAGACCCCTGCGGAACACCGCACAAGCACTCTCGCCGACCCCAGCCATTCCGACCCGGGTACATGACCGCCCTATCCGCCAGATAAGCCCCAACCACAAGACGGAGGTTGTTTGGTACGCGATGGTAAACAAGCGCCTCCCTGATACAGCTCCAGGGTAAGGTGTTGAAGGCGTTCGCGATGTCGAGAGAAACCGCCAACACCACCTCGCCCCGGAAAACTGCTTCCTCCGCCAAGGCCCTCACGCGCATGATTGCGTCCACTGTGGAGCGCCCCCGGCGAAAACCAAACTGATTGTCCGCCAGGTCCGGCCCCACACTCCCCAAGTGCTGGACGAGGCGATCCGCTACAATTCTCTCGAAGAGTTTTGCCATCTCGTTCAACAGCACAATGGGCCGATATGCAGACGGAGTATCTGCCGGGCGCCCCTTTTTCTTCAGCAAGACCAGCTTTCCGACCTTCCAACTAAGTGGAAACTGGCCCCGCTCCAAGCACGCGCTAAAGAGACTTAACAATCGGGGCTCAAGAGCCTTTGAGGCCAGGACCAGGGCACGGCCAGGTATGCCATCGAGTCCTGGGGCGGTGTTTTTGGCCTGAAGTCTCCGCAACACTGCTCTCAATTCTTCCGGGGTCACTTCGTGCACGTCATCGTCGTTGCCCGCGTCAGGCAATGCAAAAGGCGGAGCCATCGGTGGCGGGTTGTGTTCCTCTCTAGATGGAAACAGGGAGCAGACCACGTCCTCCAGGAGCTGCGGATCAAGACTCTGGGTCAGCGGAGGCGCCGAAGGGCGAAGTTTGCCTCTTACCATGAGGTAAGGGCGCCCCCATGGATCAGTGTCCAGAGTCTCCAGCATCTCCTCACGGGCCTTGATTTTGGCTGATTTAATAGCTGCCTGAAGGGCCCGTTTTGCCATTTTATATGCTTCATATAGCTCCGCCTCTATAGCCGGCCCAAGCTGAGTTTGGCGACGCCTCCTGCGGTGCCTTTGGTACCGGCGCCTTGCTTCAACGCATGCGGCACGCAGGTTTGCGATATCTTGCGACCACCAGTATACCTGACGTCTGGCAGGAATGTGCTTGATACGCGGCATCGCCGCATCGCAAATCTGTGACAGTGCCTCTCGGAACCACTCTGCCTCCTCGTCAACACTGACTGGCCTAACTGGTGCAGAGACCCATGCCTGTACGATAGAGGCTTCCAGGAGTACCTCTTTATTTAGGCGTTTCAATGCCCAACGCGGGCTGCCCCCTCCCGAGGCGGTGCGTACATGAACGTCCAAAGCCGAAGGGGAGATATCGAATCGAATGTATCTATGGTCCGATAGTGTCTCCACCTCCTCCATGACACGCCAGCCCCGCACACGACTTGCTACAGCAGGGCTAGCAAACGAAATATCCACTATAGACCCGCCCCGCTGTCTCACGCACGTGTGAGCAGAACCTCGGTTCAGGAGAAGCAGGCCTTGCTCAACAGCCCACTCCTCTAGTACTCTTCCCCGCGCATTTGTCGTTGAGGAGCCCCAAGCCGCAGATTTGGCATTGAAATCTCCAAGAACAAGCACAGGACTAGGACGGCTTCGACTAACGACGACGCCCAAATTCCCAAGTAAGTCCTCAAAGTTGGCGAGAGTGCTGTTGGGTGAAAAGTATACTCCTGCGACCACAACTCCACCTATCTTCGCCACTACGAAGCCCCGATCCCGAACGACACTTTCAAAGGACGGAGATTCAATGGTGGTCCGCAAAATCAAGGCCACTGTGCCCGACAAATCCTCCACCCAGTCATCCCTCTGAGGGACAAAATACGGTTCAGCAACTGCCGCGATATTGATTGACCACTGCGCCATGCTCTGAAGGAGCAAGTCCTGAGCTCTGGCACAATGGTTGATATTCGCTTGGAGGAGGCGGAGATGTGGGCCCATTATTAAGTTTCCATACTCTCTCCCTCCTGAGCCCGGGATTGTGAAGGGTTTACCCCAGGTTTGTCTTTGCCTTTCTGTTTGGGCGCGGTACAGGTTTTTGTGCCTACCCGGTGATTCGCCGGCTTGTCTGCCGCCGCACACAACATGCATTGCGGCGTGGCCTCGCATGACCCTGCCTTGTGCCCTGGCTTGCCACAGCGGTAACAAAGGTTACTGCGGTCTATCTCCGAGGAACATTGGGCCCCGACATGCCCCTCCACGAGACATCGGTAGCACCTCATGGTCCTGGGCTGCAAGATCTTGACCTGTGCCAACACCCAGCCCACTAGGAGTCGGCCACCCTCAGCGAGTTTCTTGGCTGCCGCTACTGGACAGCTGACGACTGCTGTTCCCAGTCCATTGAAGCCCGACGAAATTGGACTGGACTTCACTTGGGCCGGAGAACAGTCTCCTACCCTGGCGATGGTAGCCTCCAACTCCTCAGTGCTTACTGAGTCATCTAGGCCCAAAATGCGTAATTCGGCGTTTTTGGTGGGCCTAGACACCTTGACTCCCATAGGCTCTAAAGACGCCTTCAACTTTTCAGCGAGAGCGTCGGCCTGTGGACCGCTGCTGGCACCCGCAACTTCCAGCATGCGGGCACCGGTCACAGTGGTTTTACACCGGACACCCGCAATGCCAAGCTCACCGAGTTCGATCTCTGCCTTCGCCTTAGCAAGGACCGTAGCGTACGTGAGGCCCTTCTCCTTGACGTCGGGCCGCAGCGTTAACACGACAGCCGCGGACCTAGGGGTGCGGAGCCGTGCCTGCTGCTTGGCGGTTTTTTGGGCCGCCTGTTTTGCCGCCTTGTTGGCCTTTGTTTTGGCCTTTTTGGCCTCCTTTTTGGCTCCCGCGGTCTGCCATTGACCACCGTTAGGCGGAGTGTTTGAGTGACTCTGATGTTCTGCATCAGAGGGGGCACTGCATCCTCCATGGGAGGTGGAGGGCTGCTCTGCATCAGGTGCTGGCGTGGCAGCAGAGGCCTTCCCCTTGCCTTTCCCCTTCCCTGAAGTGGCAGTCTCGGGTGTCTTCTGACTAGGCTGGCTGGAGGACTTCTGCGCAGCCTTCCGACTTTGTGGAGCCGACGTACTCGGCTTTGCAGCCATTTCCGCAAAAGAAGACGTCGCATTCCCTGCTACTCCTCTGTCCGCGGCCAATGGTGGGCGCAAAACCCGGCCCTCAATCACTGAGAAGCGAGCAGACAGGCTCGATACTTCTTTTAGGAGCAGGCGAAACTGCTCCGATTGGTACTCCTCTTGTGCGGGCTCAGAAGAACCCTCCTTCTCCCTCTTCCCCTGACGGATCTTTTGTAGGTCTGCCCGTAACTTCTCCTGTTCGAACCGAAGCTCCGCCATTTCCTTTGTAAGCTTAGCATTCTCAGCCTGCAGACGTTTGACTTCATCCGTTGAGGTACGCCTCAGCAGTACCTCCGCGGCTTCCTCAATCGCTGCTACCGCATTTTGTAGGGCTTTCTGGTTCGTGCCTTTAAGGCCCTTGGAGGCTTTTGCCACTGTTTTGATGGTATTGACGGCCGAATGGACCCTGCTATTCAGTTCCATTCCCGTCAAGCCCTCGACTTCCATGCCGTCCGATGCCGCAGAAGAGGTTTCCGACAGTTGACGGGCCCGCCCACAAAAGATTTCTGCCGTCAGTTCGGCAACCTCCTTGTTTTCGGTGGCTTCTATTTCTGCCTGCTCTGCGGCACGCTTAGCAGCCTCTAAACTCCTCTTAGCCTGTGCCAGACCTATATATTTGCCACTTGTAGGTGGCCTGCCTCGACCGCGTTTGGCAGGGCCTTCTTTGGGTGCCACCGCCACCTCTTCTCCGCTAAGCGGCCTTTTTCTTGCCGTGCTCATTGTGCTTTCCGCACCTACGCTCATAAAGCTCGCCGCCGAGTCTGAGTCAGACCCAGATATGTCCACCTCCTTCGTCTCCACTTCGTTCATCTTAGGTTTGTTTGTGTTTTTGTCCATAATAAATCCCACGAGTACGACGGAATTACAGCTTAACAGGGGCAGAGCCGTCATTGCCCAAGAAGGTGTAAATTTGTAACCCAACCAGAGGGTCCACGAAAACTCTGGCTGGGGGTGCGCTAAAAACTGATCCCCCTCTGAGGATAGAAGCATAATCCATCAGCCATTCATCCCCTCGCCGCGCACCAAACTTGAGATTTGGATAATTTTTTATAGAGGTTTATTCCTCGCAGTCCGGGCGGTCAAGCCAAGACCCTCGGTCCCAGTATGAGGTCGTGAGACATGACCATGACGCTCCTACGGGATTACGATTTGTGGCGAGGGCCGCGCAGGACTAGTTCCCACACAGCCTTCTCAGAGGCAGGGTAAGTGCACACTGAACTCGCCTCTCCCTCCACGAGGATGTCTCCCTCAAATCCACCCTCATGTCTCGTCCACTGTGCCCTCTGCTAGTCAGAAGGACACGTGGAGAGACCTCCCCCCCTGCCAGGTCATTAGCCATAGCTAACAATATCCCCAAACAGAAAATTATTAGCCATGTTACCGGGGCGCACCGGCCCAAATACTGCTCCTCCCCTCGGACGTATCCAAAAGGGACCAGCAGCACTCAGGCACACTGGGAGGTTACCTGGCTGGCACCCCTCGATTTCATACCTAGGTACATTACACGTGTAACTAAACAAAAATTATTTATTACTTTTTAGTGCTTGTGGTTTTTGAAGTCGGTTTTATTATTCTTTTGAAAAATTTTCGGTGGACTTTTCTTATTGTTTTAATTTTTAACTGGCTATATATAGAAGTTAATTAATGAAACCATATTGAAACAATATCCTCGCATTTAGAGAAATGACGCATATCCTCGTTAATTGTAAAAGCTTTTATAAAAGTTAAGAATGTTGAAAATGTAGTGCTTTAAAAGTTTAAAAACTAATTTTATTCTAAAATAATATTTGAATTATTTCATAAGTGCACTATTATAGATGCCAGTATTTGGTCTAAAATGGAGGTTAAAAAAGTTAGATTTAGATTACTTACATTATAAAACATTTATTTGCATTAGAAATTGTTTTACAAATACAAATAATTCTTCCATGTTTATTGTTTATTCTAAAAGTACTTACTAGAATTGGTATAATTATAGTGGTTTTGATTACAGAATAAACAATTGCGGGTAATAAGGTGAAATTGGTTAAGACTTAAGAGCACATATAACAACAGCATGGCAGTATAACAACTGGTCGACCCCCTTTTGACCTAATTTCGAGACCATCCAGAGGGAGCGTGACGCACGCGTAAACAGACGTACCAGAGTTAACATACTGGTACATAACTATAGACTTAACAGGGCTCTCTCCGTCACTTACTCCATACAATCGTAGTTCCAATTTCATTTGAATATGCAGCAACCAAAGCCCATGAAATTTTGCCTGTGGTGTTTTAGATTTTTCTAAAAATGTATTTTTTTTTTCGTCTGCCAGCTACAATATTGGGACCTTCAAAAGAAGAGTGAATACTGAATAGCCATCTTTTAGATAGACGCGTTCCACTTAGCTTAGGTTGTCTCATCACCTACCACTTGGTGTGATTGCAGTCAAAGGCATGCCCATTTAGTTAAAGAAAAGACAAAATCACTCCTAACCGGTGGAAAAGTTTAGTTGAAAACTTTATATAGGTACTCGTATGTAGTAAGTAATAAGTCAGTAGGTTTAGTTTGGTACATAGAAATTGGTTTACTTTTTAAGTCCTAATATTGAATAGGGTTTACCTTGGGGTTTCTAGTAAGCATATTTACTGAGTAATGCGTTATTCACCTAACACGATATTTTCCTCAAGTAAATCGTTACATACTTTACCTAAAGAGTTAACCTAAGATGTAATGGTCTTTGTGTTGACATTAATTTGATTTCACCTGATCACTAACATTTAGTTCCGAGTACGCTCCATGACAGTCACTGTTGCTATCAGCGCCAAAATGACGAAAATCCAGTTGCTTCAACAACAGATCGGCAATCGCAAGTCCAGCGTTCTTGTATTAGTGCAGGTCAATAATCGTCGTATTTTAATAAATTAGAAAAATGCACTGTGTCAAAGCAAAAGCAGCCACAGTATATAACTATTCGTATATATATACTAAACAATCTGTAGATTTAATTTCAGTATGATACAGAATTCTATTTTCAGTAAAGGATGTATCCTTGCGGAATTTCAGTGTTTCCGTTTATCGGCATATCTTTTAAATACGTAACACTACACTCCTATGCTATATTAGGCCCTTATAAATATTTAAAGATATTCATGGCAAACGCATGAATCATTATATCATTGTTGATTTTGAACTCATGTGGGAGTCTTTCTAACAATTGTGGGTTTATAAATAATTGTTTTATGTGACTAATCATGATATTCCATGATAGGTATTTTTTTTTCTGAATGACGATATTAAACAGTACTGCTGAATGATAGAGATATGGGAGGAAAACATTTCGGATTTCTGAAAATTTCAAATAAGCCAGTCAGTTACAACCTAACTGGTACACTGGTACAGTTACTCGTATATTTTTGTTCTCCTTCATTTCATTGAGTTTGATTGGTTGGTATTCAAATAAGAGCCAAATTATGTTTATTTCGAGTCCCTTACGGGGTTGTGGTAGCGTAGTGTGAACCGCCCTTCAGCAAGATGGGCTGACGGTATAAAGCGGCAATATAAGGCATAAAATACCTCATCCATACTTAATATTATAAATGCAAAAGTGTGTCTGTCTGTCTGTCTGCTACATTTTCACGGCCCAACAGTTTAACCGATTCTGACAAAATCTGGTATAGGGTTAGCTTATATCCCGGGGCCCCGGGGACGGACATAGGCTACTTTTTATCCCGGAAAATCAAAGAGTTCCCACGGGATTCCTAAAAACCCATCCGCTTAACCGATTTGTATGAAATTTGGTACCGAGGTTGCTTGCGTGATGCGTCCCTGTAATTGACATAGGCATTTTATCCCAGAAAATGAAACAGTTCCCACGGGATCTTTAAAAACCTAAATCCACGCGGACGAAGTCGCGGGCATCCTCTAGTATTATATAATGAATCGTGAAAATAGAAAAACATAAGAAAACATAAGACCGATAAGGGTATAGGAAGGTTCTGGAAGAAAACAATATAAACAAGCCGCCATGTTGGGAGCGTCTGGAGCGCGTTGCCATGCCAACACTGCATTTGACGCACCGACCTAGTTTCAGCGCCGCCCGCCCAAATGTTAATGACCTCCAAAACCCAGGTCGAAGTTCACGCTACACGAGTAAGAGATTATCTATACAATCTACCCCTATAGATGACTCCACGGGTCACCCGTATTGATCCGGAGAATTCGTTGAGAAGGTTTCTGGGTTACATCGGGACCCGTTTGGGTCACGTAGTCCTTTTGATTTACCTATTAATAGATACGACTTTATGGTGTTACGTCATTATTATGTATTTCCTTAAGCTTATTTGTATATGGCCCGCAAAATCACTACCCATATATTATAATTAATGCGAAAGTGTTTGTTTGTTGGTCTATTGGTACGCTGGTTCGTCCTTCAATCACGCCACAATGGAGCAACGTATTGACCTGATTTTACACATCGCTACAGTTGAAGACCCGGACAGTGACAAATGTTAGTTTTATACCGGAAAATCAAAAAGTTTCCACGGGATTTCTGAAATTAGATATCCCTGATTTCTCACGGGAATAGCATGCAATCAGTTCTAACGATTTGTATCATTTTTTTTTATTAGATAATGTTTTACTTTTTTTGTTTAGCTAGGTTAGTGTCATCCCTGAGTTCCTGCAGGAATTCAAATCAAATCGAAAGTCGCCGAACGAAGATTATTCGCGCCTAGGCATTGAAGGCATCTATTAAAGGTATCTACAGATTGGCATTAGCAGAGCTCCATAATTACATTAGCAACAAAGCTTCTAAAACTGGTGAAGGTATCTAAAATTGTCATTGAAAAAATAGGAAGTAAAATCTCTTTTTTAAAGCTGTATAAGAACTTTACCTTTTATGCGATTTTAAAAAATTAAAAGAAGGTGGTGAAGGGGGTAGAATACTTTAAACAGGTTTTGGAACAGTAAATGGTAGCTTAAGCCTGTCTCCAGATGCAAGCTATCTCTATACCAAAAAGATTAGGTATATTAATGATTTCAACCACAGGGATCTAGCTTTTTGGAACTCCCCTGGGAATTCTTTGATTTTCCGTGAAAAAAATAACCTAGGTTTGTAGGGACATACCTGGGTTATTTTTTACAGGGACGACCCTGGGATTCAAGGTATCTCTGTGCCTTTCTTTAAAAACTACAGGTATAATATATAATAGCTGACAGAGAAATAGATAGACAAACTTTCGGATTTGTAATATTAGTACGGGTTATGAATAAGAACAAATTATTATGCAAGTGATTTGACATTTATTACACGTACTTAATAGGTAGGTAGGGATACAAAAAGTTTTTTTCATAATAGAAGATGCGCCAGCGCATTAGCTGCATTACTATTACTGCGTTATTATATGGCAACACACACATCCTAACTGCAATCGCATACATGGAACCAAAGGAAATTGCAAATATTTTTAGCGTGTAGTCAACTACGTCTAGGAGCGAGGGAGTGTGAGTGTGTGTGTGTGTGTGCCTATATGCGAGATCTACGCAAGCACATGCAAAGGTAACTAGTGACAGGACGCACACACTTACACATGTATTCGAAGGACTTGTATGTTCGTTTCACGGGATGACCAAAGGTTTATAGAGTTAAAATATTTTGATAGCAATTTGTATATTGTATAAGTTTATTTTAAAGAAATTAA
Organism: Maniola jurtina; assembly: GCF_905333055.1. NCBI lineage: Eukaryota > Metazoa > Arthropoda > Insecta > Lepidoptera > Nymphalidae > Maniola > Maniola jurtina. The sequence continues at coordinate 14,546,846 of NC_060032.1, forward strand.
ATGTATTTATTTCATGTTATTTCTAATTATAATACTTTTTTGCCATGGAACCTAATCGTCAACCTATGTTATTTACGTTTTTTTTTTTTAAATCTTTAATTTAAGAAGTTTTTCCTTTCGGAACTTGTCACTCCGTAAGGCAATCTACATATTTTATTAAATAACTTACTTTCGTAATTTCTTCTTGTAACTGAGCGCGCCTCATCCGACAGAGGTTGGGAATTGGGATGTTACTTACGTTATATGTATAATAATATGCCTGAAAAATATAGTGATACTCTCTGACTATCGGCTGAAATGCATTGTTGCAATATTCGCCAATCACGATGATTCTGATTGTAGCAATGATGCAGCTTTTTCGCAATCAACAAGCAGGTCATCACTCATCTGTTTTTTTTTCATGTGCCCTGTCCATTACCACTTCAGCTTCTTTGAGATGTAGCACTCTTTCTCCGACAGATCTCCTTATTTCTGACTTGTTCACCGTAGAGAAACTCCAAGCACATACTCCTATTTATTATTTATACGCACTGTTCGAAGACTTTGGTCTTTCAAGCACTGAAAAAGTTTAGGCGATTGTATACACATTACTTATCGTTGTAATAATATGTTTTTTGTAACTTTGTTGTAAATAACCACTACATTAAGCAAGTCATTATGTTTAGACTAAGTACTATTTTTAATGTATTATAAGTGAACCTAATAAATAAAACCTAAAAAACATACACAAGAAAACTATATAACTTATCTAAGTAATATTCTTATCAGTCATTAATATTTCAACATTCTATAAAAAATGCGCTGGCTAGCAAGCCCTATGAGAGGGCATTTGAAACATTTCAAAGGGTTCTCTATCTAAGTGGCGTATGTATAGCCGTATGTCGGTGTGAGTCCTTTAACGAGCAAGTACTTGGCTGCAGGGCGCGCGGCGGGGGCGGCGCCTATTCCTAGAGCGAAACTAGGCCGGCCGCCGACCGCGGACGTTGGCGCAAACCACAGGCGCAACGGGTTGTTACAATATGTTATTATTTCCGAAATTTGATAGTCGAAACCTGATCCGATGACGCATTTAAAGGTACAGTAGTTTCCGCAATTTTATATTTTACTTTAGATATTATTCCAAGTATTGGGATCCCAAAATGCTAAAATAAGTAGCGACCTTGCCCCGGAAAGCGCAGCGTTGGAAGATCCACCACTAGGACTAGGTGGACAGACGATATCAAGTGAGTTGCAGGATTCAGGGGGCTCAAGACAGCAGTGTGTGGCAGCAGTGGACGTCCATCGGTTGATAATGATGATGATCATGATTATGCCAAATCCATAGTGCTCTTGATAATGAGGAAACTGACAGGTATAAGTTTTCTTATCTTTCACTATAATTCTACTTTTTAACTAACTATTTCGACGTAGGTACACTTTTAAACATTTCCTGAAGAAGAACTCAGAATACTTTTTATCACGCAAATATAAATTCCTGGGTAAACTCCGAAATCCACGCAGACAACGTCTCGGGCTTTATAAATCTTCTATTGCATAATCCATCGACATTTTTAAAACATGCACCCACACAACGTGTCAATAAATTGTTAAATATTTACGTTTGCAGTTTGGGAAATTAAGAAACGTATTTTTGAACATATTGCCTTACTTATATGCATCTACTCTACTACATCTTTGTAAATAATAGCTAGCATTAATGTGATATTTTTATTAAAAAGAATATTTATACTCACATGTGCGACTTTTCTTTACGATCGATATATACAACGAATCAAGATTGTAAATACTTAATTTAAAAAGTACCTCTAGCTAGTTTCTTTTTGGGTGCAAACATTACTACAGTCAATGTACGCCAATGTAAAATACAAGACGCGATTTAAAGTTACTTTAGACCAGACTCGCTTTTAGACTCCGGACGCGTGACGATGCCAAAGAAAAATTGCTTCTTAGAACAAAGGTTTAAGATATACGTACACTACACGGACTTGAGTTTCAGGTTGTTTTCCAAAATATATGTGTCAGTCTAGCTGTTGGCTTTAGTAGCGGTGTTTCAGAGAAAAACTTATTTTAGTTCAGACTTTGTATTAGGTAGCCGGGCTGATAAAGATCTACTTAAATAAGATAAGAGGGTACTGGTCAAATTTGTTTTAAATATTTTAGTCGAGTTCTCCGGTTGGGATTACGTAGTATAATGAAAGCGTAAAGGAACAAAACAAAACTATGACTATCTAGAACTTTTTGATCTTGAAATAATGATGACTCGTCATCGTAGAATGATGATGAGTCGTGGGGAACCATCTCTGAATATCACACTAATATTATAAAGGAGAAAGTTTGTATGTGTGTGTGTGTGTATGTTTGTTATTCCTTCACGCAAAAACTACTGGACGGATTGGGCTGAAATTTAGAATGGAGATAGATTATACCCTAGATTAGCACATAGGCTACTTTTTATCTCGGAAAATCAAAGAGATCCCACGGGAATTTTAAAAAACCTACATCCACGCGAACGAAGTCGCGGGCATCAGCTAGTCTAAATATATAAAAAGAAAAGCTGTCCGACTAACCGCTTGATCTATCAACGCACAGCTCACACTACTAGACGGATCGGGTTGAAAGGCATGCAAATAGCTATTATGACGAACATAGAATATTAGACAACCGCTAAGAAAGGATTTTTGGAAATTCAGCCGCTAAGGGGGTAGAGAAGGGGTTTGAAATTTGGATAGTCCACACGGACGAAATCGCGTGCATAAGCTAGTAAGAATAAAAAATTAATTTGTCTGTTTACACTCTTAGTAATGTTCAAACCTAATTAATGGATTATGATGTGGTCTTCATCATCACTAAGAGTATTTCTTGAGAAAGATTTATGTGTGTAATACATTCATGAATAGTAATAAATGTGAATGTGTTGTAACATGTAATTAAGTCATAAAAACACGCTTACATAAACTTTATATACGTTTATATTTGTTAATGTTAGACTGAATTTTAGCCCTTATAAACAATGATAGATCGATTTCCTCATTTGATCAATGATTAGCGCTAACAAACTACCGTTTAATGATGAAATATAAAACAATATTCTATTAGTTAGTTATTTTACTTAGTTACTGCAAAACATGATATCTACATCCGGCACCAAGTTTATGCGATTCGTGTTAAAAGGAACTTGACATTTTGACACTACAATACTGTGGGAACAATTATTACTTATTACTTATATTCTATTCTTTAAATCCAACACGTTTTACTTAGAGTTTTAACTAAATGAAAATTGTTTTTTTTTTAGAATTTATCACCTAAGTATAATTCAATGGCTTAGTTCACAATTGCCTTAAACTACATATTTGTCGATTTTACAGGAGAGCAAAAAAAAATCCTTAGTATTCAGTTTAGCGTCTGATCATAACTTTTGACCAGATGCTTAGGTAACTATATAGGAATTTCTTATTGCTTATTTTTCTTATTTTTCTTGTGCTGGTCATAACTGAACTTTAAACAGCTCTCCTTTAAAATCGACAATTGTGTATTTAGTGCAATTTTAGTTACTTAATATTATTTTTTCATCAATTAATCTGTCCTACCAATGAAACAGATTACCATGTCTATTCACCAAGGTACATATGATATGAATCCATCCACTAAAGGTACCTCAGACGGATTAAAATTTCCGTAATTATACTAACAATTCTAATTATACTAAATGCCGATTTCACCAACGTCGATTGACGTTTAACCGAGGTATAAATTGGGCGTGGTGACAGTTTTTGTATTGAAAACCTGCTAAAATATAAAACTTAGTCTCGGGTAAGAGTTATTTTACGTTAGTGAAATCGCTCCTTAATCTATTAACAGTTAAGTTAGTAAACGATTGAGGTAAGCGCGTTCCATCATGAACTGTTTATCACTACTTTCCATCACATGTCATCGTGATCAAACGCCAGTTTCTTTTTAACCCCCGACCCAAAAAGAGGGGTGTTATAAGTTTGACGTGTGTATCTATGTATCTGTGTATCTGTGTGTCTGTGTATCTGTGTATCTGTGTATCTGTGTATCTGTCTGTGGCATCGTAGCGCCTAAACGAATGAACCGATTTTAATTTAGTTTTTTTTGTTTGAAAGGTGGCTTGATCGAGAGTGTTCTTAGCTATAATCCAAAAAAATTGTTTCAGCCGTTTAAAAGTTATCAGCTATTTTCTAGTTTTCTTGTAGAAAAGAAGGTTAGATAACCCTTAGATTCATAATATTCAAGTGTCAATTGACAAATGTCAAGCTGTCAAGATTGGACGTTGCCTAGATATACATAATTATTTATTTGAAAATGATGTTTTGGGAAACTCAAATACATTGGATCGTCGGGGGTGTTATAAATTTTTAATTTACACTTGTTTGAAAAGTTCAATTAGACGTTACGCTCATGTTTAATACGAGTATGTTCCTCCTTATCGTTTTGATCCGCGTTACATAATATCCGCATTCGTTAATTCTCTTTTCATAGGCCGCCATCGCCGCCGCACCACATTTCGCTTACACTTTAGAAAGTGAGTCTTTGTTTTCACTCTGTAGCGGTAATTTGTAATAATGAGGAGAGATCATTGTACCGCGTTTTGTAAATTGCTTGACTAAAGACCGTCTCACCGTGTTTGGCCAAATTCCAAGTTTCTTTTTCAGTAATTTTATAGCGCTACAAATTGAGATTCTAATTGACAACGCCATAATAAATTTAAGGAAACTAAAATCTCAACTGCAATTAATTTATGTCATTTAAAGTTTTTGTTTATATTTTATGTCAGATAACGATTGTGGTGAAATCACAGCTATTTTGAATTTGCAACAATTAATTATTATTGTTGCCAATTTTGTTGCATATATAAAGTTATCAGGACCACCCATGTTTTTATTACCTCTACCCATATTATAAATACGAAAGTGCGTTGATTAGTCCTTCAATCACGTCGCAACGGAGCAACAGATCGACGTGAATTGTTACCTGGAGAATGACATGTGCTACTTTTCATCTCGGAAAACCAAAGAGATCCCACGGGATTTTTAAAAACTTAAATCCACACGGACAAAGTCGCGAGCATCAGCAAGTATCCATAATATATATTACCACTCGTCGAAACTAGTGGTACTAAAAAGAAAATAAGAACAGTAAATAAAAGGCATTGCAATTTACGCATCCATTCTATGGCAACCAGTAAATGCAGGCACTGAACCTTGACTATCTAAACACACTTTCACTTAAAACCAATCTAAAGGCTCTAAACCGTACATACCCGGTATTCGCGATAAGTAAATTAGCGGTTACTGGCAAACTGCAAAAGTAATGAAACTTTGGTATTATTCAGTTTTTCACTGTAGATCGGTGAAATATACCTATTCAGAAGATAGGTCCTACAAATTATTACATTTCACTGATAGTGGAGTAAATAAAGCCGTAAAATAGCCAATCTTAGGAAGTCCTCAGAAACAGCTCCGATTTTGATGTTTTTTTTTTTTAAATTCTTGTTTTTTATACATTATTTAAATTCAGAAACGTTTTGAAGCGGGGAAATAATTTTTAGTAAGTATTTTTTTATCCATATGTGCGATATTTATACACGAAGTCCAGAAAAACGCTACCTTCTCTTTGAGAAGTTGTAGAGGAGGTCAAATGCTACAAATGACCTCTAAACACTTATGGGCAAAAACCACCCGTTTTCGAGTTATTGATCGTTTTTCAGAAAAATACGTATTTGTTTCTTTTAAAATTCATTAAAAAAAAAGTAAGGCATATTGCCGACTTTTTATTTAATTCCTAAGTACTAGACATCTCAATTAATAATTGTGAATACTAAAATAAAAATAATCTTTGTAGGTTCCCCAGTTAGGGATCCAAGACTGTACCAGTTTCATAATTTTTATTGGGTTACTTTGCCAAAAATGCTATTTTTTCTTTAAGTTACAGAAATTTTTGGCCTGTAAATTATTTGCAAAGCTTCTACACATTCTCAGCTATCTGATGATATACAAAACTTTAAAATAAGTTGAAACATAGCTAAAAAACGATAAAATAATAGCATAAGGAAGAAATTTCTTAACGCTTAAATTTTAAACAAATCGTTTTTTCTTTGTTTAGAGGTAGTCTCTACTTAGAAAGAGGTAACAGTTTACTGTGAATATATAATCTGGTCAAGTTTGATCATAAAATCGGCCACGGGAAAGCTCAATTGATCAATAGGAACGATTTGTTTAAAATTTAAGCGTTAAGAAATTTCTCCCTTGTGCTATTATTTTATCATTTTTTTTGCTAATTTTCAACATATTTTAAAGTTTTGTAAATCATTAGATAGCTGAGAATGTGTAGAAGCTTTGCAAATAATTTGCAGGCCAAAAATTTCTGTAACTTTAAAAAAAAAAACATTTTTTGGCAAAGTAAGCCAATAGAAATTATGAAACTGGTACAGTCTTGGATCCCTAACCGGGGAACCTACAAAGATTATTTTTATTTTAGTATTCACACTTATTAATTGAGATGTCTAGTACTTAGAAATTAAATAAAAAGTCTGCAATATGCCTTACTTTTTTTTTAATGAATTTTTAAAGAAACAAATACGTATTTTTCCGAAAACGATCAATAACTCAAAAACGGGCGGTTTTTGCCCATAAGTGTTTAGAGGTCATTGTAGCATTTGACCTCCTCTACAACTTCTCAAAGAGAAGGTAGCGTTTTTCTGGACTTCGTGTATAAATATCGCACATATGGATAAAAAAATTATTTCCCCGCTTCAAAACGTTTCTGATTTTAAATAATGTATAAAAAACAAGGATTTAAAAAAAAAATCATCAAAATCGGAGCTGTTTCTGAGGACTTCCGACGAAAATGCTTCGTTTACTCCACTATGAAACCCATAAGCTAATCATAGTAGGTAATTTTTATATAAGTATGTAAAAGGAGAAACAGATGGACTGGCATATCAACATATTGTATTGTATTACCTCGTCCGCGTGGTTTGGGGTTTTTAAAAATCCCGTGGGAACTCTTTGATTTTCCGAGTTAAAAAGTAGTCTATTTCTTTCGTAGGTTTTTGACGTGATTGAAGGACAAGCCAACATACAAAAATAAACATACTTTAACTTTTACCAATATTATGGGTAGTGATGGGCGGTGACTTCCTAAAAAGTAGGTGTACAGTTAAGAGAACCTAAATACAAAATCTAGACCTAGGTCTTGGCGTAGTTTCTCTCTGCAATGTAGACCGCCACTATAAGGATTTTAAGAGATTCTAAAAAATCTTCCAAACAAGGATCTATAATAATGCTGGAATGCACGGGAATAGAGTCGCGGGTAAAAGCTAATCACATCACACTTCACACTATCACACTAATATTATAAAGGCGAAAGTTTGTGTGTTTGAGTGAGTGTGTGTGTGTGTGTGTGTGTGTGTATGTGTTACTCCTTCACGCAAAAACCACTAGACAGATTTGGCTGAAATTCGGAATGGAGATAGATAATATCCAGGGTTAGCACATAGGGTACTACTTTTTATCCCGGAAAATCAAAGAGTTTCGACGGGATTTCGAAAAACCTAAATCCACACGGACGAAATTACAGGCATTATCTAGTAAAAAATAATTTATACACATTATTATGCCAACACTCAGTAGGAAACTGTTTGTACGCGTTTTGTTCCAGTTTATCGCAAAAATCCTTCAAATTTTTATGTCAATGTGTATCATAAACGGAGTCACGGTCGGTTGTCGATCTCCTAAAATTATGGTCACGTCGTTATCGCAATTGCTGAGACGCTATCGCCTGAGATAATTAGATACCAGAGTACAAGGCAGCAAAACAACGTTTAGAGGACACACATAACTCACACATAACAATATGTACATAATACACCGATAGAGCCAACGAGATGTCATATTATTGGAGGAGCAAACTTCATAACATATCAGCATTTCGCAAGAGTCGAAAATGCTCCCCACCTAATGCTTACAGAACCATGGAACCAATAAACATTTTATATTTCTAGCCGATGCCCAGGCCTTCGTTCACGTGGATTTAGTTGCTAAAAATGCCGTGGGAACTTTTTCATTTCCCGGGATAAAAAGTAGCCTATGTCACTTTCCAGGTCTTTAACAAAAAATCACGTCAATTCATTGCCCCATTGCAACGTGGTTAAAGGACAAGCTGACATACAACATTTCGCAATGATAACTGATAATGATAATATGTCTTTTCCTATTACACTAGTATAAGATCTGTGTCCTATAATAAGGATAGCGATATTATTGACAGAGCAAGTTCAACGCTACTATTTAATTGAATACCAAAATAAATATTTGTTACCTTACAATTATAGTCCTGTCTATGTACAAGGCGGTATTTGTGGAACATTGCACACTCTTATAGATGACAACTCTTTTTGATAATAATATAGAGCAAAGGAAAACGAAGTTCGGCGCGAGGCGTTAATATTACGCGTAATATCTTTAACTTTTTTTTTGAATATTTAATTGATTTCAGTAAACCACTTGCAATTTGATGAAGTAAAATTAACTAAATCATTATGCCAGTGAATACATGGAAGGATCTGGGCACCTTTCGTATTATGATCGCAAAAAAGCTCTCCCATTTTGCGATTAGTGGAAGATGCCATGAACTGCAGCAATACAACGCCGAGAAACTAATTGAAGTAGGTTAGTAAGTGAACAACGCACTGATATGTTTTTTGTAAGTTTTTGTTAAGACTTCCCCACCTCCAAATTAAATTACTATGAAGTGGCAAACTACCGCTATTAAATTACACTTTAAGTACCAATGCCGGCCTCGAGTGAATCAAAAAATATTTTATAGTCAGATATTAGGTATATACGAGTAGGTTAAAAACCGCTCAAATGTGAGTCGGAATCCCACACGTAGGGATCCGTATTCCGTACTAATATCGTACAAGATTCTGTACTTTTTATTTTACGGCGGCCATTTTGAAATGTTTATTACATATTTGTTGTTATAGCGGTAATAGAAATACGCACTGTAAAAATTTCTACTCTCTACCTATTACGGTTCATGAGATACAGCCCGCTGACAGACAGACAAACAGACGGCCGCGGACGGACGGACAGCGGAGGTTTAGTAAGAGAATCCTGTTGGCACCTTCGGGTTCGGATTACGGAACCCTAAAAAGAAGCTGTCACACACTCAATTGGCTTAAAAGATTCAGCCGAATTAGGAAGCGTCGGCAATTTGCACGCAGGCCACGGTCTCGGGCTCGAACTTGTCCGATTTTTATTGCGAGTTTAAAGAAGCGAGCGAACTTGCCCCACTGACCACTGCCAGTTGATATAAATATAATGGAAGCCCACGTCCAGTAATAGAATTGCTGTGATCGTCGCTGCTCTTAAATACGTTTTTGCTTTGAACACTAGTCTCGCTTAAGGTTAAAGATCAATGAATTTAATTATTTGTTTCACGGGGTTTTGCCATTTTATGACAAATATGAAATACTTGTTGTTTTAACCTATTTATTATTTATATGAATTGTTTTTGCTCCAGTAGAAGTGTCGTTTGCATAGCTACTTCGAAAATAGAGATAGGAATGTGCGGAATGTGCCTCATTTATATAAACTCTGTGATACAAACATCCTTATGGGCGGGAACGCATTCAGCGTTCCTATTAACCTATTTCTATGCTTTCTGAAGAGTGCATTTGACATTTTCTTGTTGAAAACTGCACGGATCATAGAGGTGGTTGCGTGGGGAGGGGGGATTGCGCGGCGTAACCTACATACCGGTCAACACTCCGGCTCAGTCAACACTCGCTACAGGGACATTGGGCGCGTTTGCTGAGCCAGTACACTCGCTCAAGTACTGCCGTCGTTAGAATTATAGCCTGAAATTCGTGAAACGAGCCTCTTTAAAAATTATGATCAAGCGTATTCATAAACAGGGTCATCTTTCATGTTATGCGATAGTTTTCAGGTAGAAAAATTACTCTTACAATTCCTAGACCCAATAGCTTAAGTGGGCTTTTCTTTACACTTATTTCACCCAATTCATAGAGTTCTAATACCTAGGATTAACCAGTAGCTCAAAACATTGTATCACAATTCACTTGCGGTTTCTAATAGGTCATCTACTTATATTTTGATATATCTGTTCGTTATTAGTTGTTAACGAAGGAACTATGTAATGAAAATCGATATTCATACTTTTATACACTCAATAATATAATGCAGAAAGTTTTTAGTAGAGTAACATCAACAAATAATAGTTGACGTTCAAGTTAAATTGCAACAATGCCGGGTATAAGCTATAATAAAACGAGGTAGAGGTACTTAATGAAGAGATGAAGAAATTGTGTATTTTTCTTTATGAAAAACATTTGGGCAACACATTTTCATTTTACAAGTTAAATAAACTTACCTACCCCGACTTCTTCAAATTGTATCAGCTTAAGATTGCAAGACACACTCACCTGAAATGAAACAAATAATAGTTAGTTATATTACGAGTGCGCAAAGTAGAAAATTGTGGTCAGGTTAAATTTTAAATTTTAACCAACCAAGCCGTAGGCGTGGGTTTCAAACAGCACCGAGAGTTTATTTTTTCAATACACACCTAATTATAAAATATGATCACCAGTAGTACCATGCAGTAAGTTCAATAAAGGTTTCAACATTTATTGACTTACAGCATGGTAGTATAAAAATACGCGCCGAATTGAGAACCTGGTGAAACATATCTCATATAAATAAAAGGCGACCATAAGCGCGAGGTGTCAAGACGAGCATGTTATCATGTTTGTATATGCACAGCTACTTTACCGCACTTGTGCTATAACATAATATTACTGTTCTGGAGCTTACCGCATTACTTGTAGTCTATAGAGAATGATCATATTACCAAAGAGCTATTTTACGAATAAATGTATTAAAAAAATTTAAACGGTCCATTTCATTAATTCCTAAAATTAAATTTACAATACCATCCCGATGGCCGTAAAAAATTTATAGAAAGGCCATCTGTTTACACACGTGTCTTAACTGTAACGCTCACATACAGTAACCTACAAACCCCGCATAAAATTATATTTAAAACTGTCCAGATTAACACATTTGGACTAATTTTTTTCATATCTTTGAAGTGACTATTATTCATAAAAATATCATCGTTTAATACCCATATAAAAACTAGATTATGCCCGCGACTTCATCCGCGTAAATTTAGGTTTTTTAGAAATCTTGGCAACTCTTTGATTTTCCGTAATAAAAAGTTTGAGTGTACTAAATTTTATACAAATCGGTTCAACGGATGGGCTTCTAAGAATCCCTGGAAACTCTTTGATTTTCCGGTATAAAAAGTAGCCTGTCCTGCCCCGGGATGTAAACTAACTTCTGTACCAAATTTCATAAAAAGCAGTTGGACCTTGAAAAGCTAGCAGACAGACAGACATACACACATTTGTATTTATAATATTAGTATGGAAAATGGATGTAAAAATAGAAAATTATAAAATAAAGCATGGACCAGTGATGAACTGTTTTCATTAAATGTAGTGTAGGAGCTTTTATTGAAAGTTTAATAGTTGGATTACTAGTCAGAGAGTAGGAAATAAATAAGACATTAAAATTATACTGTCTGTAGTATGGGAATCATGTTTTCAGTATTAAGTTCAAGTTACGAATTCACTTTGAAAACTGTACAGCAAATGTTAAGTTCTGAACAAGTAACCGTGCTAGTTACTGGAAATAAGCGCCGTATGTAAACAGACTAATGCCAGCATTAGATGCGACTAGACAAGGCCACAGCTATCACTGAAATGTTGAGAGGGAAAGAGAGGGCTACATAAACTATTTATTGCACACATAACAACAACACAAGTGCAATACTACGCACACATGCGCAAATTTTCTATTTCTATTATTACGTAGTCTAGGGTTGTCTAGTCATAATAAAAAGACTTCTAATTAGATGTGTGCAGAATACATTTCTAGTTAAAGATACTACCATGATGTTAAACAAACGAAGAATAAGATAACGCAAAATCTGTTATGTAGTATATTATTATTCATTATTACCTTCAGAAGTAGGTATAACATTGACACTACAGGTTTTAGAGAGAGAGCCCGTGAGGGCCAGGCCTTCGTTATTTTATAAAAGCTGAAAGTTTCTCTATGAAGTTTGGATCATGGTGGCTTTGAGAGATAAGAAGTAACAGAGGTTTAAAAAATCTTACGTCAAAGTATAAAATCTACTTATATATTTATTATATTTCTTCAGAATAGTATTTGAAATCACGTCATGCATTATTAGACAGTCTCAGTCTTGCCAAACGCCCTTAAAGTTTAATAAAATTGTTAAAGTTTAAGTGTACACGGTTTTCCGAGTCTTCACTTTACTTGTGCTTTATGACATTGCTACCTGCCAAACATGATTCTATGTCCACGAGAAGCAACCTATGGGTGTTAGACATCACAGACAGATAGACAGACAGACAACGAAGTGATCCTTTAAGGGGTCCTTTGTGCCTTTTGGGGTACGGAATCCGAAAACAATAAAACAGCCAATTAAGATACAGAACATGTTATATAGGTACTTAGAGTTATCGAAAAATTTAGGTAATCAGTGTAGCTGAGGCATTACAACTTTACAAGCAAGGAAAAGGGTCTAGACTCTAGACTAGCATTTAAGGAGGTTATACACAATCACTGTAAACTGGGTGAGTGAGGTTGATAACGATAAGCGAACTTGCGTGTCCGAGAACCTTATGAACCCGAATACCCTTAATAATTTATAGTTGAAGCCAAAATAACGCGTAATAACGTTGTATCGTTCGATAATAAAGCATTGGAAATTTAGTGCGTGTTATTGTTTGATATGATGTACTTTTGAGAACACTGACACAGATACAAAAATCTATATACAAAGTAATATTATAAATGTGAAAGTGAGTCTGTCTGTCTGTTTGTCTATCTGCTAGGATTTGGATCAGAGATCGGATTAGTGCGTAACTAATATCCGAATTAGGTCCGATATTTTTATATTCGGGCAGGTAAGTGCGAAACCGCTCTTAGAGTAAAGTTTCACTAGCTTTCATTCAGTTTTTATCTCCTGTACAATTTTATTTCATGCAGTTACAGATATACAACGTATTTTTCGCCGGCTGCTCAAATTGTGTAGTTTCAAATTCTAAAGAATATGTTAAGCAATCTAAAGACTACAGTGGTGTAAGAAAAATAATTCCGTTAATAAGTAAACAATGGACTAATAGAATGTAAAAATAACTACCATCCCTAGTGCTAAAAATATCAAATCACGTATAAAATGAACAGGAAACAACCTTATAATAATCAATACATCGATCAAAACTCATAAGTCTTTTAATGTCATGAACAGCGATATTAAAGCATACTGACTATAATTTTTACCAGCACGCATATGACTCCAATGGACTAACTAGTGGTGCGCTTGACTTATGATACGAACATTATCTTTAACGACGGGTTCAAATCCTACGTCGATATAACTTTTTCCTTTTTCATTTTTATTTTTTGTTATTCTTTTTGCATTTATGCTTTAAGTTGTTGCGAAATATGTCTTCCAAAGGAGATAAAACTCAAACTACGACACAAAAAAGAAAATCTATCACATGTCATAAATGCAAAAAATTTGTTAAATTAGACGAACATTTAAAATGCAAAGATTGCAAGAAAAAATTTGACCTAGGCTGTGCTAATTTATCGGTTAAAAAGTTTCACGAGATGACCAACTTTATGAGAGAAAAATGGAAATGTACAGATTGCAAAAACAAAAATCATCGTAGCAAAAGTAACACCAGCACCCCGACATCCTCATCTCAATTATCTTGCACTACACAGGAGAAATTGGAGGAATTGCCAATGGATAAAAGCCCTATTAATATACTACACCAACAATTTTCACAGGATCAATCAGTAATTGAGGATAAGGAGAATTCCATCTTGTCAATTAGTTGCAACTTAAGAAGAAGCCTCCCAGACCTATCGACACTATTGAATGATGAAGATGAATTACACGACTTAAAACAAAGTAATAAAACTCTACAACATAAACTTGAAAGTGCACATGTTGAAATAGAAAACCTACTACTAGAAAAAAAACAGCTAGAACGAAAAGTATCTGAACAAGAAATAAAAATTAATAACCTCTTGCGCATATGCTCAACAGTAACTAGCCCGAAAAATCGTAAAAAGGGGAATTTAAGCGATAGCATAATAATTGGAACTGAGACTGTTAAAAAGTATAATGCTGAAATAACTGATTCATACACTCAAACTGAAAACTGTACAGTACTATCTATTGCAAAAGGTAACCTAGAGTCTAATAATAGAATGAAATCAACTAATAATATTCAGACTACAGAAAATCATCAACCAAACCATCAAACTAAAGAGAATCCTGAATGTCTGAAAAGAACTATATACATGTTTGGCACACAGCAGTGCACGGGACTGGCGTTAGCGCTTTTGGACTCCAGAGTAAATGGTAAATATGAGAACTACACGGTAAATGCTACAACCAAGCCAAATGCACTGTCTGCAGAAGTGTTAAAGGGCATCCAATACACTAAAACCACCAAGAATGACAAAATTATTTTGTGCGTTGGAGAAAACGACACTAATCCCATGGAAATACTAACTAATTTGTACACAGTGATAAAAAAATATTGTAACTGCCCTGTAATTATCCTAAATGTAACAGAAAATAAATCTTTAAACGTTGACATGCTAAACGAAAGGTTAAATGAAATATGTAAAATTAATAACTGTTATTTTATAGACACAATTAACAGGAATATGAACATGGCCGAAATTTGTTACAAAATAAATATTGTGATTGATTCTATTGATTATGAACACAAATACTTAAATTATAAGGAACTTAAAAAACTTATGGATAGACGATCGACAGATTTAAAATACTCGGCACGTATTCGAACGTATAGCAAAGGTACTATTCCTTATTACTTCTCACGAATCGCGAATGAAAACAGGGGCAATAGTGAACCCAGGACACAAGAACCTAAAAAAGGAACTATACCGTTCTACTTCCCTATCACAAAAAAGAATTTTTTTTCGTGCCACAAAACAAAACAGAAACAAATTTTAGAATATTACACCAAAACATAGCGAGCATATGGTCAAAAAAAGATTTACTCGAAATCACTTTAGATGAACTCGAACTTAAAAAAACAGGTCCTGACGCTTTATGCTTATCAGAAACCTTTATAAAATCGGGTACTGAAAACTTCCTACACTTTCATAACTACAACTTAGGAGCCTCCTTTTCTAGAACTACTAATAGAGGTGGGGTATGCATATTAGTTAAAAAACATCTACAATACAAGATATTAAATATTGTCAATGAAACAGCTATTGTAAAACATTTTGAGTGCTGTGGTATTGAAATTAGTGAATATGATTTAATCATAATTTGCATATATCGCACTCCAAACTCAGACGTTACTCTTTTCCTAAACAAACTTGAGAATCTATTGTTCCTACTATCAAACAAATTTAAAAAAAATAGTAAAAAAAAGATTGTGATTGCTGGCGACTTCAATATAAACACCTTAATTCCATCTAAAGCTACTATACATTTGCAAGACCTAGCTCAAAATTATAATTATACATTGCACATCAATAAGCCGACCAGACAACAATCGTGCATTGATCTGATCATGAGCAATATAACTAATGCGACTTCTTCGATCCTCCATCTTAGCCTTTCAGATCATGAAACAGCTCAGATGATCAGCTACCCAATAAAATCTAATTATTCTAATAATAAAAAATATTTTATCTACAAAAGAGACTACAGCAAAGAAAACGTAGAAAAGTTCAACAATTCTATTAAAAATCTTACCTTTTCTGAAGTATTTGAAGAAATTGATTTTAACATTGCTTTTAACAAGTTTCATGAACTATTTAGCCTCTTTTACAACCTGTGTTTTCCAAAAATTAGGATCAAAATTGATACAACAAACAACAAGAAAAAGTGGATCACACGAGGTCTTAGAGTTAGTTGTAAATCTAAAAGAAAGTTACGTTTATCATATTACAAAAACAGAAAAAATAAGCAATATAAAGATAAGTATAAATTTTTTTCGAATACTTTAAAGAGGTGTATTTATAATGCACAACAGCTGACAAATAGACGAAGAATACATAACAGTAAAAACAAGTGTAAAACGTCTTGGAATATTGTTAAAGATGAAGTAACAAACACTAAGAATTATGATTTTATTGACAGTATTATGAGTAAAAAAGAAATTATTAACGAACCTATGAAAATAGCACAAACATTTAACGACTACTTTATAGAATTGACAAATATTAAATCAGATAAATCCAATAACTTTATGCCTAGTAAACTTAATAGTATAGCTCAATCTATGTACATAGAGCCAATGACTTACAGTGAAGTAGAAAAGGAAATACTATCACTAAAAAATACTACAGCAGAAGGGTACGACGAAATAAGCACTAAAATAGTAAAAGCTTCAAAAAATTACATTGTCCCGGTTTTAACTCACTTGATAAATTTATCATACGAATCTGGATGTTTTCCACATATTCTAAAACTATCCATTATCAAACCTATATACAAAAAAGGAAATCATAAAGACATAGGAAATTATAGACCTATTACCCTTATCCCTATCTTCTCAAAAATATTAGAGAAATGTATGCTAAAGCGATTACTCTGTTTTTGTAATAAATTCAACATAATAAGACCACAACAGTACGGGTTCCAAAAAGATAAATCCACAACGCTTGCGATTTTCTCTTTAATAAGTGAAGTCCTTAAAAAAGTAGATTTAAAAAAGTTCACATCAGGCCTATTTTTTGATTTATCTAAGGCCTTTGATTTTGTGAGTCATGACATATTACTGTCAAAGTTGGAAAATGTAGGTATAAGGGGACTGGTGCTTCAATGGATTGAATCTTACCTATCCAATCGTACACAATCAGTTATAATTAAAAGGATTGTCGACAGGGAACTTAAAGAATTCCAATCAGAATTCAAGCACAATAACTTTGGGGTTCCGCAAGGGAGCATATTAGGCCCCTTTCTTTTTCTTCTCTACATCAATGACATCACTGAAGCCACAATATATAAAACAGTATTATTCGCTGATGATATCGCAATAGTCGTATCCACCGAAAATATTTCTGGTGTCAAATTCCATGAGAATGAAATTAATTTGACAATTAAATCAATTATAAATTGGCTTGACACTAATAATCTTCAAATAAACTTATCCAAAACCAAATATGTTCAATTTAATAAAAATCTACCCGCCTTATTAGACATACATTATGATGACATTAATTTAGAATCAGTGAACGTAATCAAGTTTTTAGGAATATACGTGGATACAAATCTAACATGGAATGAGCAGATCGGTAAGGTTGCTGAAAGGGTCAATAAGTTTTGTTTTGTCCTGCGACGGCTAAGGAACATAGTAGATATGAAAACTAGGCTGGAAGTGTATCATGCGTACGTGGCCTCTAGTCTTAGATATGGTTTGATGTTCTGGGGTAATGGGAGTTACATTAATAGAGCATTCATTGCCCAAAAGAAATGCGTCCGAGCAATGTGTGGTGCCGCACCAATAGATAGCTGCAAACCACTTTTCAAAAAACTTAATTTGTTAACTCTGCCATGTTTATATTTATTTGATATTTGTGTCTTTATTAAGAAGCATAATGATCTTTTCACTAAAGCGTATAATGTTCGCTCTTATCCTACGAGGAATCCTAATAGGTTGGTTTTGAATTGTGTCCCTAGAACGGCAATGTATACAAAAAATTTCACTGGAATGTGCATTAAAGTTTTCAATAAATTGCCAAATCACATCAAATCATTACCTCTGGGACCATTTAAAAGAAAATTGTATGAATGGCTCAGCGCGAAAACATTCTACACTGTAAATGATTTTTTTGATTATAAAGAATGAATAAAATTATAATTTTAAAATATCTTAGTTACCTATTTGATATTGTATTTATTGACTTGATGTGATTATACTATTTGCTATAATATTATTTATTGGTTGACTTACTAAAATAATAATAAGGTAATAATTATAATTTGACATGTGATATATTTAATGTAATAATGTAATTTAGTTTAATGAATTCAAAGAACAGTTTTGCATGCCTGATTATATAAGGTGAAACATTTCTACTGGACAATATGTAGTACTACTTAATAAGATCTTACTGTAAAAAATGTTTCAGCAAATAAAAAACTCTTGAATCTTGAATCTTGAATCTTGAATCTTGAATCTTGACAAATATTTATTTCGTCAGTAGTTTCGGATTCTGGGGCAGTATGTGTTCCGCGCACACGTTTCCCATGCTGTGCTGAATTGGGTTATCTTGATGTATCACACTTGCAACACGGCGGGACTTGATAACGAGAAAGCAGCAGGTGCAAAATATGTGCCGTCTTTTGGTTTCAGTGAATTTTTGATACGGCTGGAACGATAAAATACACCTACGGATTTTTAGGAGGGTTCCGTACCTTAAAAGGGGAAAAAACCCTTATAGGATCACTACGTCGTCTGTCTGTCTATCCGTCGAGTCCGTCAAGGGAATCAAAATCTATAGGGTACTTCGCGTTGACCTAAAACATAAAAGGCAGGTATAGCTATGTCCTATTAAGCATAAGTAAAGGGTGAATATAATAAACCGGGTGTGGTGGCGCTCTTTAGGGATGGCCTATGTCCAGCAGTGGACGTCCACAGGCTGACGATGATGATGATGATGATGAAAGGGAAAAATCCGAAAGCCCGAAATTTGTCGTTACATCCAAATAAATTGAAAAATGTTGTTTCATTAACGATAAAATTATTATTTTGATTTTTTGCTTTTGACTATTACATATTCCTTTCTTGATTGAACGTTACTTTTCAGCGGCTGTCCTATATTCACGTTTGTGCTGGCACAATGCCCAAAAATAATTATTGTAGTCATCTTTCTTTGAGTTGTAAATCTAGAAACTGTCACAGTTTCAGCTAGACGTGTCTAAATATTAAGATTCTCCGTAGCACTTTTTATTGGAACATAATATAGGTAATCACATTACATCTAGAAGAATTTAAGGAAGAAAAAAGAGAAGACGTTCTTTACGACGCCCACTACCATATAAGACTGCATCATCACTTACCATCAGGTGAGATCGTAGTCAAGAGCTAACTTGTAATGGAATAAAAAATACTTATTGTATTGGTTCTTCCTAGTTACCAATTTACTTAATAAATTGGTAAAACTGCGTGTTAGAACACGCATAAGGTAGGCTCCGTAGCCATGCTAATTGCTACAAAATTTTGGCGGCCATTATTTCTCAAATGGTAGTTTTTTTCGAAACTATTTAAGAAACCTAATGAATTTAAAATATCTACCTATTTAACGAGATATTTCTCTTGTAAGGTAAACAAATATTTTTTAACTATCACTTTTCATGTTCTGGACTTTTCATTTAAATAATTTCATAATTTAAACTTTATCTACAGCTCTACAGTTTATTTTTAAAATGGTTCTGACAAACAGACGGACTGGACGAAAATATAATCCCATTATACTACGGAACCATTTGTTGCTACTTTTATGCTATTTTACCTACTTAGCTAACTATTGAATTCCATAATAAGTAGACTGCTGGCTATATTTAAATAGTAAAAGTTATTTTAAAATGAACTCGAATTTTATCAATTTAAATATGATGACCGTTATTAATTTGCATGATATTTAAATATCAAAGAAATTAATAAATCAATTAGTACCACATATTTTTAATCCTGATTTGTCTAATATTATAAAAGTGAAAGTTTGGATGTTTGCTACATCTTCACGCCACAATGACAGAACCGAGTTGGCTATTTGGAATGGAGATAGTTTATACCTTAAATTACCACATGCTACGTTTTATCCAGGCAAATCCACGAGTTACCACGAGATTTTAGCAACCTGGATCCACGCGGATGTAGTCGCTATATATTTTATCTAGACTAGATACCTACCTATATATAACTTCAAGTTTAAGAAAATAAAATAGATATTAAGTATAAAAATACGTAATTACTAATTAAGTAACTATTGATTTTAATCAAATCAGCATGTAGGTAAATGGTGTAGTTTTTTTTTGCATATCCGACCATACAAATATCGAATGCAAAGTAAAGTACCTACTGTCGAAAAGGGGCGTGGCTACCTATTATCATTTGGATTGGGTAATCTGATAATAAATATTGTTCATGGGAATTACACTACAACCATCTGTTAGCAAGTGGCTGAAATAAATTTTTGGCTACTCGCCGCTAGATGGCAAATGCTGTATAATGCGAAATCGTTACGACCTGTGGTTACGACTCACGATTGAAATTTTTGCAAAATAAATAATTAATTTCTTTAAAGTTTTTTAATACACTTTTTTTTGTGCAGTATTAAGGTAATATAAAATTAATTTAAAAACCTTGTCTCAAACAAAATATTTTACGCTTACTAAGTAGGTATCATAGGCATTTTAAAAATTAAAATAGTGACAAGTGTAAATTAAAAATTTTCAACACCCCCGACAAATCATTTTCAAATAAATAATTACGTATATCTAAGCAACGTCCATCTTGACAGCTTGACATTTGTCAATTGACACTTGAATATTATGAACCTAAGGGTTATCTAACCTTCTTTTCTACAAGAAAACTAGAAAATAGCTGATAACTTTTAAACGACTGAACCAATTTTTTTGGATTATAGCTAAGAACACTCTCGATCAAGCCACCTTTCAAACAAAAAAAACTAAATTAAAATCGGTTCATTCGTTTAGGCGCTACGATGCCACAGACAGATACACAGATACACAGATACACAGATACACAGATAAACAGATACACAGATACACACGTCAAACTTATAACACCCCTCTTTTTGGGTCGGGGGTTAAAAATAATGTTCATTATTTTAAAACTAGCCGTGTGCCCGGTAGAGTTTTCCATCATCCCCCGTATATTAATTTAAGTAGGTAAGTACATCGAAGAGCGAATCGAAGCGAAATAAGAATGTTGGACCCAGGTTGGACCTGTAACTCATTCACAAAAGCACTTCTACCAAAAAAAAAATCGCACATTCAAATTTCCAAAATCCCGAAACTTTAAAAAAAATCTTTTTTGGAACTCACTTACATACTTTTAGGAACTCATGTGCATAATTTCAGGTTCTTCCAGACCTACGGTTAGTAATAATTTTACTAAGATACCTAATTTTTTACTTACGGTTACGGTTTTAATTACGGTTAGTAATAATTTTCCCAAGATACCTACCTATATGCAGGTAGGTATCTTGGGAAATACTGATTAATTATAAAAAAAAATATGAATATTGCGGAAATATTTTTGAGGTCTAGAATAGATGAGTTGGAATCCTAGCCCTAAAGAATAATGGCACAAAATAATTGATTATGTGATAAAAAAATCTTCGAACTGAAAATAACTATCTCACAATAATGTGCTATCTAATATTCGCATGTTATTATTATCACAGCCAGACTGGCTCTCAAGGGAAATGCATATTTTATATATTTTGCAATACAAGTTACGAAATTGCACAACTGCAGCTGTTGTTTATTGTGCTAGACCTGGGACCAGAATTTTGTTTAGAATTTATAACAAGAAAAAGAGTGATTACGTAAGGTTTTGAATAACAATGCAATGAATTTATTTCATATAGGTTACCTAGGTACCGAGCGAAGTTGCGAACCCCACGACAGGTATAGGTATTCAAAGTCAAAGTCAAAGTCATTTTTTCAAATTGGGTACTATTTTACACCTTCTGATTGAAAAATGATATAGTGGTGTTATTATTTACGTTAACTTGAAACTAAAGCTTTTTAGAATTCTATATATCTAAATCTAGGCTATCTTTGCAAAATTTAAGCAGGCGATTGTCATTCTGAATATCTGTATCTAAATAATCCATATATCCATACTAAAGTACTGAAAGTGTGTTTGTCTTCCTGTCTTTGTCTCTATCTGTTATCTTTTCACGGTCTAATTTTTGCGGAATTTGTCACAGAGACAGCTAACATCCCAGAAGCATAGGATTTTTATCCCGGAAAGGGAAAAAGTTTTCTCGGGATTCAAAAAATTTGAATGCACTTCAAAGGAGTCGCGGGCCCCATCTAATATTGAAATACATATATAAACTAACAAAATCATAACCCTTCCTTTTGGCTTTGGCGTTGTCGGGTAAAAATATAAGCTCTTCTGTCAGTTCTTTATTTCTACTCCTAGACGCCGTTTGATTCAAAACAAAATCTATTAAAAAGTTCATCTTCATTTTCTTCTCAATAGAATAGCATTTAAATGCGTCTCCCACATCAACTAAGGCATCTCAAGAGTCAAGACATGTTTAAATGATTGCAACATTTCCCAGACAGACGATAACTATAGAAAAATATCGGTATGTAAACTGTCTGAACCGTTAACAAATCTATCAATATAAGTACCCTTCATACGAAACGAAAACCACCCCTGGCCCCCAATAGCATAATTGAAGTTCACGTACACTGCGCCTGTGTGAGTTAGTGCTCATAGCGCATCCACAAGCACTAACACATGGAGCCTAGATGGAGTGCAACGGTTTCGTTGGGGTAGGTCGCGATTCGTAGGTACTACATGCTAGTGGATAGGTGAATTGATTAAGCCTGCTTTGATGAATATTTATGTAGGTAGGTAATTCTTTGGAAATTGAATGCAGTATTTTGTGGATGGTAAATTGGTAAATTTCTCAATCGTGAATAAAACACTTACATATTTAGCAAGGATGATATTTCTTATATGGAATATTATGCTTAAGTATATACTATTTACACCTATATTATACAATACTTGTCTAAAATCATTACTTTAAATCTTTTTATGTGATTTTTTTACCTGTAAATCATACTAATATTATACATGCGATAATGTGTCTGTCTGTCTCTTATCTTTTCACGGCTCATCGATTTTAACGATTTTAACGAGGTCAGAGATCTTGCATCAGAGAGACAAACAAAGGCCATTTTTTAATCCTGGAAAACCACAAAATTGTGAGTATCATGTTAGCCTCTATTAGTAAACATTTTTCGAAGATGATTTTCGCCTGCTTCACCTTCAGACAATACCAAAAAAAATCGATACAAAAATTATTATTTTGTACGCCGATGATGCAGATTACCAGAACCTTGCTTATCTTTCCCGAATCTATTGCCGATCCGAATTGCTTGAATCTACCATTCACCTAGAGTCCTAAACTATCACATATTATTATGACGATGGAGTCCTTCTTATTATTCCTTTAGCTTAGAGTCTATTCTCTCATGGAACTTAGGGCTGCAGCAGTTGTTTTCCATGTTTCTCTATCTTTGGCTGCTGCCTTGACATGCTTCCACGAGAGTCCTTTTTAGGTCTGCTTCTATGGGCCTCCTCCAGGTGTTGGTTGGTCGATCAGGTCTACTTCGACCGCCAGGTTGCCGTTGAAACACCACTTGAGCAGCGTTTCCTTCCTCTCTTCACAGAATATGCCCATCGCCATCGCGTCAGAGCTATTTCCTTGTACACCGGGGGTTGCTGGCATTTGTCCTACACGTCTTCATTTCTGATACACACCTATTATTATAACCTACCATAAATCTTCCCATAGTGCAAAACAAAGGGGGTTTTGACGAGCTGCAGTGCATACACTGCAGCTCGTCAAAAACCCCTTTGTTTTGAAAACATCGATCCCCAACGTTCGTCAATTGATTACGTACATCGCAGCACAGCTAAACATTGTTATTGCCGCACACAGCGCTCGCCTGCTGTGTGCGCCGTGCGCCTGTGTTGCACGCCAGTCTATCTAGATGTCTAGATATCTAGATAGGGTAGGGTGCATCGCTGCAACGTTGGCGTAGGTCGCGGGGGGTAGGTCGCCCTCATCCCCGTGTCACGTGATGGGCGCCCTGACACTCCACTCGTGCTGAAGTTTATTTTGTTTTTGTGATAAACCTCGTCCTTTTTCATCATAATATCTCATACGCAATCTTCGTATCGTATTACTAAGTAACATACCTAGGGTTTGTATGTGGTTTTGCTTCTCTTAAAATCTTGGTAAATCTAAAGATTTTTGAGGAAAAGGTGACTGACTGCTCTATCAACGCATAGCTCAAACTACTAACTGGATGGATCGGGTTGAAATTTGGTATGCAGATAGCTATTATGACGTAGACATCCGCTACGAAAAGATTTTTGAAAATTCAACCCCTAAGTGTGTAAAATAGGGCTTTGAAATTTGTGAATTCTACGCGGACGAAGTCATGGGCGAAAGTTATTAAAACTAAATCTAAACTATTTGGCAACTAAAGCATTATTAATTAGGTACTAAATAATACAAGATTTGTTACGAAAAGACAAACACTGCCATTTTAGAATAGCTATTGGCCATTAGTGTCGCCTTTTAAATTTATTTTTCTTGTTAAGTCGGTACGAAGACAAAGGATGGATGGTCGTATATTGAAACAAAGGCATCTAAGAGACTTCTTGACACTTGAGTACATTGGCTGATGCCTTCTACTTCACGCTGCTGTTCTTGTATACCTACAACGCATAGTTATCTATGGGAAAATGGCGACCTACGAAACTGCCTTTAAAAGATGGTATTTTTTTGCAGCTGACATTAAGTTTTAAGAAGCAGTAAATAAGAATACCTATATATTATATACCTATAAGGTCTACATTTCCTGAGGATGCTCCGGTGTCGGGGCGAAACGTGCGTCGAGTTGTTTTGGGATTTGTGTGGTGCCGCGTGGTGGTGGTGCGTATTACTCGTTTGGTGGCTGGTGGTTTTTCGTGCACGTTTAACAGTGGGAGGGCTGGCAGTGCATATCGCATGCTGCATGTTGCACCATACAGATTTGTCTGGTAAAGCGGATTATAACAAATTAAGCTTTTGGTTCCTTGTAAGAATATACTAGTTAAAGACCTAAGTACACGTTATCCACAGTATGTATGGACATAACAATACAAATACGCTAAGGGCCAAGGGGTGCCATGTAAAATGTCAGTTTTTTTTGTGCTGATTTGAAGCGCCTTACCGGAAATTAAAATTTATACCTTGTTGGACAAGATGTTGACAGATGTCTCATCAATTCCATTTAGTTCCGAGTACGCTCACAAGACACTGACTACTGCTATCAGCGCCAAAATGGCGATAATCAAGTTGCATCAAAAACTGGTCGGCAATAGCAAGTCCAGCGTACCTACTAGCTATTAGAGGTGAGTGATGGACGATGTTATCCCACTGGAAATGTCCAGATCCGTCTAGATCTACTCACAGAAGGTAAATCGTACCAACTACCAAGCAAACTAACTGCGATCGAAACTTCTCAGCAAGCAAAAAATAATCGAAAAATATACGTTATACAAATGACTTTCTTGTTGTTCGTAAAAACACCTGCTTGATTGCTATACCTAACGGTTCTCCCATAATTTGATGTTCCGACTTTATTCATATTTTGTATTTTGTATGAATAAATCAACAGAAAATTTAAAGCTTCTGTAATAACCAGTAGTAGGCTAGGTTAAAGACCAAAATGTTTTAGTGGAGTCTGTAAAATCTATATATAAGCCTACCTGAATATTATATACTTAGAGTACCTATCTAATCTATTGTTCAGAGCCTACTTGAAAGCTGAAATAAAAATAAATAGATGAAAAGGTAGTTTGCTAATACTGCTGAATTTTTGCCATAGCCAAGAAAATTCTAATAACAACCATCTAAAAATAGACCTACAAAGTATTAATATGCAGACTATTTCTGTCCTTTCAGAATCGCTGGATCAAAACATTCGATTGATATATTCTTTATATAATAGGTATGTATACCTACACCAATGTTTATTTACTAATACGTATGTTGTCCCGGTCGTCGACCCCGGTTCCCGATCGTTGAAATTCGTCATTGTCCGGTCTTTAGAGGAAGATAGCTTTATGCGGAAACCCGGGGGAACGAGTGCATACAGTCGGAGGGTAGAGACCTTGAGCGGGCAAAATCAAGGGTAAGGCTGTGCAAGTGTGTGCGCACATGTCCACATCTGTGTGCAGTTCAATACCTCTGTACCTATTACGCGATAGTGTTAAATAAAAGTACCTGTTAAGTCATGGAGCTAATAGGTTTTTCAATCAGTGAAAAGAAAATTTTAAAATCAGTTTATAGCTACTTATTCAACTGTAAGATGCATTACAAAAAACAACCTGGCTCGAATATTTTATGGAGAATATTTACAAGCCTTAGTAGACTTATTTATGTAGGTACTTACGTTTGCGGTTTCGTTTGTGTTATTTGCAAGTTGAATATTCTCTAATCCGCAACAAATCCCAAGCAAATAATTACGTAAAGCAATTAACAGACCGTGCCGCCATAAAAATAAAAACACATGTCAACAAGCAACAACTACGACCACGTGCTATACCCAAAATAGACATACACGCACACCAGCGCCTAAACCAATACATACGCAAGCCACGCGGTCGCGAGGCCCGCGGAAAAATCAATATTTTGAGCAAAACTACTTCCCTTATTGCTGTGGTGTGTGTTAGCGACCTCCATGACACAGCGTACTAACGTCCTATTAACTTAAAAATTGCGTTCAAAATTACACCTTATTTTGTAGGAAGCAAAGTACGATTTCCCGTATTAGTTTTGGGGGTGGTTGGACCGTAAGGGTTCTGAATGATAGCGTCGTCTCGCTCTGATCAAACGGATAGCTCTGTCGTACACCGCGTGGCGCCGGCCGACGACCCCGGCCCGGTCGTTACCCTGCGACAGTTGCACCCTGCTACCCCGTACTACTCACCCTTGTTCTGCCGAATCTTGGACCTGAGCCGCATCGAACTGACATTGACTCAGCGCTAGGGTTCAATGACCCGTAGAACATTTCCGTTTTCCGGTGTGACCTACCGAATTTGAGGATATTGATTGAAAATGAGCAAAAGTCATCGCTCTAAAGGTGAATGATTTTTCCACATTGTTGTTCGTTGTATTATTTTGTCTATATTGTAGAGGCTTACGATTATTATTATGATTTCAGTAATATTAAGTGGCTGGACAGAGGCAAATAAATCTATAAGTACAATATAAAAAGGATAAACTGATTGAAACACCGCCAGTCGACACGGGGTCCAAGGATGAATATTGTACGAGTACTTAGATAATCTGTTTTCGGCGATTTTGAGTTTCGATCGTTATGCTCGTATCAAATTCAAAATCGCTTAAAACTGAGATACAATCCATAGTCCATATATTAATTACCCCGACTCATAAATGCGAGAATATGTCTGTCTCCTAGCTTTTCTTGGTACAGTCGTTAAATCCAACTTTTTATGCTGGAAAATCAAATAGTTCCCACAGGATTTTCAAAAACCTAAATCCAAGCATGCGAAGCCGCGGGCATTATCTAGAAGTCTATACTGAATCTATACAAGCCAATACTACAATACTTTTGCTTGTAGAGATTTCCGCTTAAATATAGACCCCCATTATGAATGGATTTCAGAAATTCCACCGACTTAATTAATCCGAAAAATTAGAGTTTCCATGGGATTTTAACACTCGCTGAAGCCCGCGGATAAAGTTACAGGTTTCAGGTAGTAACAATATTGTATCCATCTCATCGATTTAGATAAATCTCTCATGAAGTTTTTATACCTGCTTGGATTTATGTCCTCGCACAAGCTTAGCGCCGGGCTTTGTCCCAGATGAATAAAAAATTAGACCTCAACTTACACTCACTCCCACACACTCCCATTACCTTTGCCTTAAATTAGGCATCAAGTGCGTGTTTCACTTCGTTTAAAAACCAGTGAAGGATAAAATAAAAACACGTCATCAGTTAACCACGTACGCACTTCCCCAATTCGGGTGGTGACTAAGTGAGCCCCCGGGAGGCGCTTATAAATCCTTTTAACTTTTTTTAACGCTCACAATTATTTTTGTGAAGCTGTCAAGAAACCATTAAAGAATACGAATGGCAGCCACATGAAATGAAAGTAAGGTTAATATTACATTCGTAAATTAAGAGAATAATGTGACATCGTGTTGAAAATACATATCGGTTTTTATCGCACTGTAAAATGTTAACGACTTATGTAATTTTATTACTTTCGCGATGTGTGAAAAAGTTAAATCCATACATAACCAAATCCCGTAATCTCATTGCAAAGGTACAATCCGTACCTACATCATATTGTGTACACTGAACGGCCACTAGTCTGAGGTGTTAGATATCTGAGCTTCCATATCTGACATCATGTTTTATTTTATTTTGTTACTTCAGAATAATATATGATAAATTTAATATGGGTCTTCGGTATACCAACCGAACCCTGAACTCAACTTAGCCTTCTAACCTACTGCTATATATATGTTACGGGCAACGTGATTAATTGGGCATTATTAATAAGGACCGGCCATTATTAATAATGCCCAAGAGCGATGGGCAAAGTGATTAATTTATCACTTTGACCGGCCATTATTAATAACTCCCGACGGCCCGTGGTCCATGTAATAAGTCAGTGTTTGAGATAGTTTGAATTTATCACTTGGACCGGGCAGTATGAATAACTCCCTACTTGTAGCCGGGCAATGTGATAAATTGGACCGCGGCCGTTGGCAGGGGCGCGTACGTGCGGGGGGAGGGCCTTAGGTTAGGTTAGGTAAGGTTAGGTTAGGTTAGCTCCTCTTCCATTGGCGGAGGAGGCTCGAGTCACCCACTGCTGGTCATAAGATTATCGAAGCTATCCATCCCATCCTCGAGGATTAGACGAAGAGGAAGCATGGAGCACTCACGTTCCACCTTGTACAGGTTCTTACGGGGCACGGGTGCTTTGGAAGATACGCTGGCAGAGTGCCCGGCGTGGGCAGAGCCTCGCCAGTCACTGGTGGATATTATGGGGCAGGACCTCTCATTGCCCGCCGTGACTAAATCCATGGTGGACAGTGAGAGGGCCTGGCAAGCGATGGTCTCCTTCAGCGAGGAAGTAATGACGCAGAAGGAGGCAGTGGAGCGGCTGAGAGAGGAAGCCGAAAGCTCTCATCCCATGCGCTGCAAGAGAATCGGGCGCAGGCGAGCTTCTCACGACCGTCGCTTGCCCCCTTGAGTAGGGCTTCCGGGTAATAAACACGGGGAGTCTATTACCCCCGGGAGAGTAGGTCCTCGAGTTGGAAAGCAAGCCCTTGTTTCTGGCGAGCCTTAAACGGTGTAGGGGCCCCTTTTAGTCCCAGAGCTGGGCCTGCCTTGGCGGGCGCCGTTAGCCGGGTCGCAGTTGAATACGTTCGTGTCCCTGTGCCCAGCGACAACGATTGATACGGTAAGCCGTGGGGTTTTAGTCGGTAAGAGTCCGACATAGCCACCTCACCTCCCCGAGCGTGGTGGTATCCATGAGGATTTTCCCACGTATAAAAAAAAGCTTAGGTTAGGTTAGGTTCTTTCATTTAATAAACAAAAATACTACAGTTCACCTATTTTATTACTTTGCCCAAGATAGGGTGGGCATTATTCATAATGGCCGGGAAAAGTGATTAATCATGCTGTTTTAATCACATTGCCCAATTGAGTCGGGAATTATTAATACAGACCGGCCGTTATTGATAGTGCCCGGACTTATCAAATTGCCCGTAACATATATATACCCTCAAGAGAGAAAACGCTGAGTCAGTGTTCGATGAAGTATTAATTCCATTTCAAGCAGTATGGTATACTTAAATAGTAAATACAAGATTGTGTCCGAAATAATTGTAGAAAAATCTGTACCGCCAACAAAATGGACGACAACCTAAGTAGCCACGCTGTTTTATTTAAAACTCAAATCTGTTCACACGAAGTGAAGGTCAGAAATGCGGATGCCCCAATTACGCACTTGGCAATGAAAGATTAAGAATTTTTTCATGAACGTTCCAAATATATTTGTCAACAGTACGTACTGAGCTTTCGTTTCAAGATGCGTCAACTTCAATTGGCTTTTTGGAAGATTAATCTGTCTCAGTACCCGATTAGATATAACGTCCCGGTTCCACAACACATTTTTATCTTCCTGCTTTTTCTTATTATATTTCAAAATATTAGCTTTTTAATACATATATAATTTTTATTTGTCATAAAAAAATCATAAAACTTTTAACATGCAATAAAAGTTTTAGTTTGCATTAACATTTATTGAAGTAAGTACGTACCTCTACTTCAATAAATATTAATGCAAACATACGTTTGAGATTTGGGGTTCTTTCTTTTCCATTTATAATATTACTAGATGATACTCGCGACTTCGTCCGCGTGAATTTAGGATTTTTAAAAATCCCGAGGGAACTCTTCGATTTTCCGGGATAAACAGTTACGTATATCCTTCCCCGGAATATAAGCTAATTCTATACCAGATTTCATAAAAATCGATTAAACTATTGGGCTTTGGCATTGGACAGACACACAGACAGATAGACAGACAGACAGACAGACACGCAGACAGATAGACAGACATACAGATAGACACACTTTCGTATTTATAATATTAGTACGGATTAGTGTGGATTAGGATTAGGATACATGAAGTTGGCAGAGAGGGGAAGATCATTCTAACCAATTAGATCTAGTAGATAAATACTATCCACTCACTAACAGCGGCATATAAATAAACGCATTATAAGATGCGCCGCGCTAGATTCAGCAACAGCTGTAGATTCAGGCGGCTCAAGCGGTCGGGGTCAATGCCCATCCGTATTTTCAACATGTGCCGATGTTTTCCGCGTTCCGTGGAAAGCACTGGCTTGTCATCCCTCGGGAATCTTCGGGGATCTTCGGTTCCGCTCGGAATCTTCGGGACTTGCAAAGACATCGAAATAATGTGTGCTATAGATTTATTTTCAGATACGATATAGGTAGTTTATAGTAGCTTCGCAGACAGCAGACGGTGTATAATGGTATCGATAAGCCCGTAGGCTGCGCTGCTCTGAACTTTTCACGTAAGAAAACTGCATTTGTACGCCTAAAAATCTGATGGAAATATTGAGTAGACTTGCAACAGTAGGTACGCTACGCTACAGGTTTACAGTATCTGCCTATCTGTTATTTCGTTTTTAAAGGACCTATCTGTTATTTCGTTTTTTTTTTTGAAAGGATTTGAGATAATTTCATTAGAAATGAGAGACGATTTCGTTCTGCTTTAGATATTGCGAACTTGTACGAAAAAAGCTACCCTATACTTTTTGAAAATATATCTACATAGGCTGTAGACTACGAGTAAGAACTAATAACCACGACAATATTTACTCTATTTTTCGATATATATAAAAAAGGAAAAGCTGACTGACTGACTGATTGACTGATCTATCAACGCATAGCTCAAACTATTGGGCAGATCGGGCCGCAATTTGGCACGCAGATAGCTATTGTGGCGTAGGAAAGGATTTTTGAAAATTCGACCCATAGGAAGGTAAAATATGGATTTGAGTGTAGTCCACGCGGACGTAATAGCGGCATAAGCTAGTCTACCAAATAAGAATATGATTCGTCAGTCGATTTCGTGTGACCTTGGTTTCTATTATGCCAATAAACCTACTTAGAAGCAGACAGGCTAGATCGCAATCTCCGTTACAAACAGTAAACTGTGGTACAAATAGATAGGCGAAGGCAGTTCGAGTTAGATATAGAACCTTGGCGGTTAGCAGTGGAATGAAATCACGGCACGCTGATGTCACATTCGTGCCCAATGTCACGGCCGCTGCTATAACTGTCAATCAAGAATTAGCAATGCAATGCAAGCACCAATTTTGGAATGCGCCACCCGTTTTTACCCGACTACGGTAAAGCAAAAAGGAAGAGTTATGATTTTAGCAGTCTATGTAGTATGTATGTGTGTAGGTTTGTATTTATGTGTGTTCCACCGTGGAGCATAAACTACTGAGCCGATTTTGATGAATGAGGTGTCAATCGATTTGTTATTGTAGTCTGCGTGACAGGTTACATTTTAAATGAACAAAACTAATATGTCGGATGTTGCACCCAAAAAGGTGCCAAATGAAGGAGGAGAAAATTTTGTGTTCATAAATTATAAACATATAAAAACAACAATTAAAATATACCAAGCGACAGAAAAATCATTTTACTATAATATTTCAGTGTTTAGTTTTAGTTTTTAACTTTGTAGAGCAAGTAGTGTCTCTTATGCTACGTTTATGATGTTACCACAGGTTCGGAATGAAAATTCTACTGAGAAGAGCCCGCAAGAAACTCAGTAGTTGCTTTTTTCAAATCATAAAAATTTACAATGTACCAATACACTATAGGTATAGGTACATCACTTTGTGGGCAACTTAAATTTCAGCCGGTTGCTTCCACGCAACTTACACATCTATAGTATTTAATATCGAAGTAAATATATTATGTACCTACGTAATAGGTATTTGTTTGGCTGGACTGATATTTACGTCTGAGATTTTTGATAGTTGAGTGGATTTGGAATGTTAGTAAACTTGATAATTACTATGATTTCCCGGGATAAAAAGTAGCCTATGTCACTTTCCAATCCTTTTACTAGGTAGGTAATAGGCTATGCAAAAAATCACGTCCATCCACTGGCTCCGTTGCAGCGTAATCGAGGGACAAACCAACAAACAAACACACTTTCGCATTTATGATATTAATAGAAGTATTTATTATATAGTGGTGATCGTTTTCCAAATGTATAGGCGCACAAAACCTGATGACGTCATATTCACCGCTGCAAAGGTAGGAGTCGTGGGCATGTCGAAGCGTTGGGCGTCGGATTGCATTCGCAGATGCACTGTTTATGATTTCGTAACGTGATGGCGATGCATGAGTCACGGCCGGCCAAGTTCATTGTCGCCCGTCCGAACTTGAACCCGCTAACTGGGTAATTACCACACCGCCGGATACGCTATGCGAGGCGAGCTGGCCGAGAGACCGTTACTTGAACACGATCAGTCGCTAAAGCCGGGTCTAGACGAGTGTAACGTGTAATGTAAGTTGTAATTTAGCGTCAACAATGTGGACGGCACACGAACTCAAAGCGAATTGTGTACGCGAATCTATTTATTAAAGTCCAAAGGAGCGCTGCGAGCGCCTTTGTGTTCGCGCAAAAAATCGACAGCCGATGGATCAGCCCGAGCGCCGACTGCATGCTTCCCAGATGTAGAAGTGAAACAAGGAAGGAAAAGACAGATTATTTCTCAAGAATCTACGACAATCGTTAATGTCACACTAATATTATAAACACGAAAGTTTGTGTGTATGTTTGTTACTCTTATACGCAAAAAATGCTGGATGGATTTAGATGAAATGGAGACAGATTATATCCTGGATTAGCACATATAGTACTTTTTAGCCCGGAAAATCAATGAGTTCTCACGGGTTTTATAAAACATATTTCGCGAACGAAGTCGCGGGCATCAGCTAATATTCCATAAAAGGCTGTGTTAAGTTCTGTGGCAATAGGTAAATTAGATTTGTCGCAGAATATGAAATGTAACACTGTAAATATAGCATTAAATATTAAATCTTTGGCTGTGCCGCGGGTGTGTCTGTGTTATTGATAAGGTTCGTAAACATCGGCACAGTACTCACTACTCAATGCCTACACAAATGCACCGTCGTCTACGTGACAATGCCGGTATCGGTTACACAGCGATAACCGACCGATCACATTGTTTGCTTCGTTTAATGAGAAATAACGTAGGTAGGTTTGGACATTATTATTTTGTGACTGTCTAGAATCTAGATAATGCCCGCGACTTCGTCAGCGTGGATTTAGGTTTCTAAAATCCCGTGGGAACTCTTTGCTTTTCCGGGATAAAAAGTTCCTACATCAATTTCCGGGATGCAAGCTACCTCTGAACCAAATTTCATATAAATCGGTCAAGCGGATGGACCTTTAAGAATCTCGTGGTAACTCTTTGATTTTCCGGGACAAAATCGGTTAAACTGTTGGGCCGGGAAAAGCTAGCATACAGACAGACAAAGAGACAGGCCGACACACTTTCGCATTTATAATATTAGTATGGATGAATGGATTATCAGTTAGGTTCGCCATTTAGACAAATAGTTAATTAGCTAACTGATAAGGCTTTTTCTACATTATATTACATACTAGATATAATTACTGTATATCGCTCGCTATACCTATCATCGCTTTCCACAGATATTAATGTTATTTATAAATTGTGTTAAAGCGTTATTTAATTAGTTGAAAAACTAATTTGTTTATAATGAAGAAACATATCCAATAGTCTAACAAACAAAATATACATAATATAAACTCGTTATAAACTATAATAATAAATACGATAAATAGGCATGTCTGTCATTCAAGGTGTTTTGTATTTCTGTTAATTAGTTATTTAAGAAAAGATGAAAATTGATCGTTCCCCCTTTATCTATAAAATCGTTAAGCCTAAAATTTTGCAAAAAATACAGAAAATAGTTCTTTACAAAAAGATTACAGGAAAATCTATGAGAAGTATTTGGTCTTAAATAATATTGCGCATCTCTCAATATTGTGCATACAACATATTCATCGTACGGAACCCTCTCCACGCGAGTTGAACTCGCACTTGTCCGGTTTTTTATGTAGGTAGGTTGGCTATATGATGGCATTTAAGAAATATCTTCATGAGTGCATTTTAAACTACAAGCCATGTTCCATTGTCCAAATATCAGTTTCCTTTTGTGGTGCGTATGTGTAAACATAAATTGTATATGTAACTGCACGTACCAATATGGTACGAAAAAATACATATTTGGAATAGTATGATATCAGAGCTGACGTAGCAATATGACCGAAGTTCAATGACTTCGTTATACCTACCAAACTAGCGAGTTGATATTGAAAATTTTATACAATTTTATGTTTTGACTTGGTTTCGGCAATTCGGTTGTGTTTATAAAGTACTAGCGACCCGCCCCGGCTTTGCACGGGTGCAATTTATTTAATTTTATTGTGAAATTATATTTTCTGCACGCGTTAAACAAGCTAACAACGGTAATGTCTGTCAGATATCTCCAGCAAATACAAAAGTAATGCCCCCCAGGTTCAAATGTTATTAACGGGTAGTTAACTTGACAATACAGCATTGTAAAGTCGAAATCTCCTGAGGATGCTCCGGTGTCGGGGCGAAACGTGCGTCGAGAGTAGTGGAAAAGTCTTATGTGGTGTTGCATGTGAATGGTGGTGGCAGTGCTTGCTTGGGAACTTGGCTTTATTGCTTGGTTGGGGAGGTAAGCGGTGCTTAGCTTGTAACTGCATGTTTGACCATACAGATTTATCCTGTTGGCGGATTATAGCAAAATAATTTTTAACTGTTTCTTGCTAAACGGGTAGTTAGTTTAGGTACCTACCTTACCCACTTAGATCAGTTCAGTAGGTTTGTACTAGGTATCTATAGGATATAAATTCCATCTTGACAATGGAAAATCGAACTTACGAAGATGAGGTATGGCAATTTAATTAAGCCCATATCCCTATAACAGCTACTAGGAAGGCTTGTCGGTAAGTGTTTGAAGGTAAAGTGGTAGCCAGCCACGGCCGAATCTCACCATCAGACACAACATTTACCGTAATCGTGATATCACCGTTAGGTAGTTAGCATGTTACATTGATATCATGAGTGTCCAAGGATCCAACCTTGACAAAAGCCACTGAAATAGGATAATTTAGAATTTATAACTTATGATAAAGGAATTTTTATCTCGACAGGCACAGCCTGATACCAGGGTACTGAGTTTATATTATATTAGGTAGGTAGGTAACTGTATCAAGGTAACGATGGAAAATGTTAAGAAGAAGATTGCACGTAGCATGCTACAAGTAGATAAGTAGGATTTAGGAATGTCCAGTTAAAAGAAAAGTTACTAAAATATGATTCTCGATTTTGGATATTAGATATTATATACGTGACGTAATAACGTAATAGGGTATGTGGTTGTGCATAAAAACCACCTACCTATAAGTAAAGCGTAAAAAAAATAAGAACTCACTCGCCATTTTAACTTTATGTGTCAACTGTCAATCAAAAGTACGATTTTAGTCCTTATTTTAAAGGTGAGCTTTTGAAATGGCAGTTAACGCATAGAGTTGAAATGGCGAGAGAGTTCTCATTTTATACGGACTCTAACCTCACAGTGGCTTGGATTGGGGTCTTTATTCCATTCTATCAAAATCAATGTAATGAAGACAATTCATAGGATCTGTTTTCAATTAGCATTGTATTTCGATATTAAGTATAGATAACTCAAATACCTCCTGTAGTGGCCGTGGTCGGAAAATAAAATGAAAAAATATATACACAGTCGAAATGAGAACCTCCTCCTTTTTTTGAAGTCAGTTAAAAAGAGACCTTCTGATGAGAACACCTATCTAACCTTGTTACAAACATAGGTATAGAAAGAAGAAAGGAATTAAAATGATTTCATTGCAAATATCGCAAAGTTCGAAGACCTGACCGTTACGAAGTAATGAGTGTACCTTTGATATTGGGAATTGAAATCAATTGTTAGCTTTTCAATTGAATGCTTTTATGATAATATATCGACATTGTAAAGAAATCCTGTATTGGCTGTGATATATTACTATATACGTAGCTACTAGCTAGCATGTATGCTTACGAGGAAGTAGAGTCCTACCCTATTCTAACATAAGTACCTAGGTAAATGGGTACCTAACCTACCTATTAAATTTTAGGCTTATGAAGGTATTAGCTGTACACTTATATTATGAACCTACGTAACTCGGGACTTTTCCCAAATTGGTATCTACTTATATTTACCTTCTTCCTGGGTAATAATAGGTAATTTACATACCGAAAAATGGAGATTATGGGTAGGTATTAGGCAAGTTAAGTGCCTGCCTATTACATAGCTGGTGCTCGCGAAATTTGAACTCCTCGATTTTCGTGATAAAAGTAGGTATACTATGTCCATCCCAGCTATCTCTGTGATAAACTTCGTTAACATCGATTCAGGAGTTGAGCGGTGAAAATGTAACAAATGAAATCTCATATTTTACCAATAGTAGGCCCCTAGTAAGAATTTTAAAAAGTCCTTATGCAAATCAATCACTATTAAAGCTATTAAAGTTGGTAAAAATCCCAACAGCAAACGAGACGATTTCATAATTGGATTACAAGGAGTTTGGAATTAAATTAAGTAAAACTTACCATCAGTAATACTCCAAATTACACTAATCACCAGTCAATCCAAAATCCATAAAATGCTAATCACGGAAGCCGAGGCCGAATCCCGATCGAAATAATCTACGAAACATCGGAGTACGGAGGCGCACAGTAAATAAACGCACGATATTATATTCGGAGTTCATTCCCGGCCGCCCAGGGCAACGACCGTCCTTAGCACGGCTACGGAGCTCACAGACATACAACCGTCTCGCTCGCACTCTCAACCACATCGCGCGTCGTCCGCTGCACGCTATTTGTTAAAACCTTGTTAAAAGTTAAAACCAATTTTATTTCATACTTAATTTATCCTTAATTATGCACTGATACAAACGATTACTTTTATTCGAGCGCACTTCTCCCATGTCATTTTTATTGAGGCATACAAAATACAAATATTTTCAGCTTTCCATTTCGCGTCATTGGGCACGGACGTTTTGAGTGCGAATCATCAGTGCGTTGGACTGAAAGCATTGTGCAATTATTGGATGGCGAAATTAAATTTGTCTGTCATAGATCAATAATAGTGCAAGCAAAACAAATGTTTAGCTATAACAATAGGTACCTATTTCCTTTATCTCTACCTATAACTGGCTACTATACGGACAATACTTCCTCGCCCACGATTTTGATCCCTGGGTACTCTAACTTTTCGGATATAAGTATGTGCCTTTTAAGCAATTAAATAGGTATCACTTGCTTTCACGGTGAATAAAGACATTCGGGAGAAAACATGCCTGAGAGTTTTCCATAATTTTCTCAATGGTGTGTTAAGTCTGCACTGTCAAACCGCACTTGGTTAACGTGGCGAACTGTGGCCTAAAACCTTCTCACTCTAAAAGGAGACCAGTGCTTAGTAGTGAGCTGGCAATGGTTTCATCATGATGATAATAATTATACCTACTTCCTCAGTCCGTCAGGATTTATTTACAGATGGACCTAGTTATTTATTTTTTCAAAATAAGTCAAGAGAAATTTAAAATTAAATGATACTGTCGTTGAGTGATTTGGCAGTTCCCATACTTTAGAAAATACGAGGAAACACCTATCCTCATTACAGAATTAGATATCTATAGGTACCTACTATATTAAAACAGTCTGCGTCATCTAATTACTTTCCGGAATCGGTTTTAAAAATCGCAAGGAGTTGGAAAGCACCTGGTGAGGTGTTTAACCTGTGACGTCGCGTCCAACCGTATTATAGGTACGATCTCGGGAAAATTTTAATGCGACAATCCACTAGGTGTGTTAACTGTTAAGTTTTAACACTTCAGTTGACACTTTTACAGAAATCACGGAGTCTTCATTTGAAACAGTCTGTGTTATCTAATTACTATCCGGAATCGCTTTAAAAAATCGCAAGGAGTTGGACCAACGCGCACCTAGCGAGATGTTGAACCTGTGAAGTAGCATCCAAGCGTACCTATTATGTTCGGGAAAATGTTAACGGACAGTGGTGGTCTCTCCGTCACTCGTTCCATATTTGAAAGGTACCTACTTTGGTTCTCATTTGGATATTATTAATATTAACCAATCAAACTCGATGTTGTTTTGTAGACGCGTTCTAGGAACTAATATCTAGGTATGTCTGTACGTAGTTTGTCAGATATCTGTCAAAAATAACTAGCTTTAAAGTTACACGTTTTTAAAGATTTGTATGTAAATTCTTGAGACCGTGTAACTTTGAAAAAATATTTTAACTGAAATCTGGATAACCGCAGACATAACTGTTATTAGTTCTATCTGTACATTGAGTTTGATTGGTTACTACGCAAATGAAAGACAAACTACGTTTGTTTGGAGCGCACTACTAATAAACTCCTCTTAATGCGACAGTCCACTATATTGTGTTAATTACTGTTAACACTCTTGTCCACACTGCTATAATAGAGATCACGAAATCTTCATTATAACTGTCTATGCCATCTAATTACTTACCAGAATCAGTTTAATAAATAACAAGAAGTTACGACTTACGCACTTGACGAGGCGTTGAACCTCTGATGCCATACTCAAACGTAGGTAAGTATATATTGTCCTATGTGTAATGATTTTTTTAAAGGTGACAACCCACTTCAGTTTTATTGTACACAATCTCTCAACTAAATTACGGTCTAAATACCTATAGTGCAATATTTTTTATGGAAAAGGATAGCACCACAAAGAATGGCACGGACCTGCCATTTTAGTTTAGAGTCTGGGTATTCGTAAACCTTCTACAGAATTCACAAATTTCATGTTAGAAGTTTGGACACATCAATATTTTCTTCTTTTTAGGGTTCCGTACCGTAAAATGGAACCCTCATAGGATGACTTTGTTGTCTGTCGTCTGTCGTGTCTGTCAAGAAAATCTATAGGGTACCTACTTCCCGTTGACCTAGAATCATGAAATTTGGTAGGTAGGTACCTAGGTCTTACAGCACAAGTAGATAAAGGAAAACTGCAAAACATCATAAAAAAAATTAAAATGTGTTCATGAAGGAATAAATTTATATTTTCAATTTTCAAAATAAGATAACTAAGTATACCAAGTGGGGTATCCTGTAAAAGGGTTTTACCTGTACATTCTAAAACAGATTTTTATTTATTTTTATGAATAATATTTTTGATTTATCAAAATGAATCCAAGCTATCTTTATTTATTTACTCATTTGCAAGTATCTATCTTTAATATTTTATTTATATACTAAAATGTAGTTACTTAATTTTATGTAACAAAAATGAAACAATACAAGTCCTGTGAAACTTGCCAACAATTTTGCATTCACTGCACAAGGTTAGACGAGCTTTCGTAATATTGATGCCTAATATGATCGAACTTACTTTGTAAAAGATGTGTCATATTTTGTACCTACTTTATACATTATTTTAATGTATAAATAACGATATTTTACAATTTATATAAGAAACTTTGTCCACTGGATCTAAGTTTTATAAAAATCCCGTGGGACCTTTTTGATTTTTCAGTAGTCTACTATGTTCTATATGTTGTGTAATATGTATGTATGTTATTATGTATGTATGTCCATGATGCAAGTTTATTTCTGAATATCCAATTTCGTTAAAATAAGTTAAAAATAGGAATAAGCCGTGAAAAGATATCAGACATACTTTTGCATCTATAATATTAGGTGCTTGATATACTTATTACTCTTTAAGCCTTGAAGTAAGTTTGATTCATAATATTCCCGTTTAACTTGTGTTTAACGAGTTTTATTTGTAATTTACAAGTTCTAAATGAAGTATACAACAACGAACACTTTCGCTAGTCAAAAGGTTTTTCTTCTGTAACTAATTATTATTTGCTTGTCGATATTATGACTAACTCATGTCAAGTTCAATAGAAATCACATAACACTTTGCGCAAGGTTTCAGCTAGTTCCGACCAAGTGCAGTAGAGAAAGTGCATTGCGGAACACTCGTGCTTCTAACTCCGTGAAGTCCCACAATAATATTATATACCTATATTATTATGTAAGTGTGATTGAAAATACGTATACAATACACTTATTTCTTGGAATAATTCGTATATATATAGGAATATACGTAGGAATGATTGTACTACGTAATAATATGTAGCTAGTAGCTACGTAGAGTCTACGGCAGGAAGATACCTATCAGTGGCGAAATGTCCATGTAACCCGATTCCAATCGGCTTCCCTTTAAGAATTCGCATAATATAACGTAAGCACTCACTACGTACTTAGTGACAAATGTAGGGCAAAAGTTCGATTATTATCATGCAGGCTACCAGAGTGAATGATGCTACCGTACCAAATTTGACGCCTAAAAATTTACAAGTGTCAGGGAAAATCTATCATCAATAGAAAATAGCTTCGATAACCCGTAACCATCCCGGCTTACTACTTAGTATTCCATCTCTTTCATTTCCCTATAAAGCGAACTAAGTCTGTCTCACTCTACGGGTCGCCAATATGGAACCACCAATTAAAGTGGCCCCGGAACGAATACGAATTCGTCTCTCTGACAGGTCAGATAAATATGGTTCATAAGCCGATGCTCACCGGCTTATCGTACCTCCAAATTAAATTTTTTATTTATACTACTATTTTAATATTTTGTTTTTAAGGGTGATTTAATACATTCGTTTACCTACGTGAAACATACATGCGTGCTTGAATTTAAAGTTTAGTGATTCTTTGATTTTGATATTATAATAAATTGGGGTTAGTGATTTTTAATAACTACCTAATAAGTGTAAGTTAACGGTGATTTAGTTTCAGTTTGTTTAGTGTAGGTATGTGTTAAACTAAAGACTAAAATGATTATAGTTTTCAATTCCGTGTGGGTTATGGGTCGTATTTAATAAAGCAAGCAAGCATGGATGTATCTCACAGCTATGTATTGAAAGATTTTTTTCAAAGCCACAAAGGTTTTCAAAATGTCAGTGCTTTTTATATTATTAATGGTAAAATTGGGTCTTTAAGCACCATAGAAACATCAGTGACGACGGTGCTGATATTCTGTTAGGTCAGATCTTTTTTTGCTCCGGCTTCCCTTTTTCAGATCTGCACCCTTCGCCACTGATACCTATATCACAATAATATTATAAAGGTGAAAGTTTGGGTGTGTGTGTGTGTGTGCGTGCGTGTGTGCGTGTATGTGTGTTACTCTTTCACGCAAAAACTATCGGACATATAGTATAATATGTGTATAGTAATGTCTAGCTAAATAAATAATATTTATCTAATTGAAAACAGCGCACTAATAACAGCTAACACAGATTCTAAATAATGAACTAGGTAGATAACTTTTTGACATTTAAATGACATAAGTGGAACCTAGCGAGCGGCGCGGGTGCATGGCTCGTCGCGAAATGCAGTTACGTGTAAGTACCAACTAATAGCTTCCGCGTGCGAGCAGGAAACGAGTACTTTCCCTTTTGCCCGCGCGCAGCAGCCGACCACACTATGCATCACTATAACCCAACTAGACAAGGAAGCCATCTCCCACCTTCGCTATCACTCAAGTGACTCGGCATTCCAACATTGACGGGTTATAATGCAGTTAACCAACTAATGAGGTTAAGTATTCACTGCTTCGCGATGCGTGGCAGCTGCAGTAAATAAGGATATCTTGCCTGGCGAAGGTTTAATGTAGAGGAAACAACGTGAAGGCAGCCTTAATTGCCGTGGGTCCTTCGGCAAGAGCTATTGTAACGAAAAGATATCAAATGTTATTATTTGCCGTGTAGTAACAATGTTTGTCAGTCATAACTTCAACCCGGCGAATTTTAGACTGATTTGCATGAAATTATATTCGGTTTACCCCTTTCTTTCGTGCGAGTGGATTATGAATTATTTATGATTGCAAAAACTGGTTCTGATAACATCATAATAGGTCCGTAAAAGTAATGAAAGGATGGGTGTTGAGGAATTGAATAGAAGCCAGTTTAAAAAGTTTTCTATGAGTTTTGAGGTGATTTGCCAAAGTAGCACAATTCAGACGCGGAGGCGCCTTCAGTTGACCTATATACCATTCACGGGCGTTGACTCCATGGCGTGGACTGAGTTCACCCGCAGCCGGTGGCCAGCTCTTTTTAGAATGAAATCATTAGCGGCTTTTCAACCTTTTTATTAAATAACGGTTTTTGCATTTCATCCAAAAACACATTTAGATATTATGATTTTTTTTGTGTATTAAATTTTTTTAATTTTAAATGATTATAATGATTTAATAAGTCTGACTTAGGAATTTAAGTGACGTGATTTAGGAATATAGATGGATGGAGTTTTATTATAGTTGTCAGACAATTAAATAGTCTATCTGTACTTAGTTTACTTTGAATTATAAACCTGATGATTAAGTCAAAGATAAACTCATTTTTTGGTTCTTCAAAGCATACCAAAACACAATTTTAATGACCCATCCGTTGAACCGATTTTGAGGTTTGCTGCAAAGGTAGCTAGAACAACAGGCTACTTTATATCCCGGAAAATCAAAGAGTTCACATAGCGGGCATCATCATGTAGGCACAAAATACCTATTGCTACCCACTGAGTATCCTGCACAAATAGTTTGGTACGTGATTTCAGTTGCTTATGTTTCCCTGTATTATTGTTGAAAATGAAACCCCTTTATTATTTTCCACGGGTTGTTATGTTGACGACGCATATGGCGGATTCTTGAGCGTATTCAGAAAAAGTCCAGCAATAAAAATGCGGTGACGATCGACCAGTGCGGAGTTCACGATCGGGCACTGACCCCTGAAAGTGGGACAAGCCTTCAGCCTAGTCTGGAGGCCTGAACATTTTTCACTACAAATCTTTTTTGACAGCACACCCTCGCGCCACCGGTAAAACCGTTTTAATGATGTTGAAATATTTTCACTTCTTATAGCGCACATTAGCCTACATTTCATTTAACGTGAAGGTTTTCATCCACTACCTACGATAATATAAACATATATATAAAAAGAGGTAGATATATTGCATACGCGTCTAAAGTGAAGACTGTCAACTAAAGGCTAATTCGGACTACATTAGTATTTTAGTCGAGTAGCGAGAAATTTAGTAACTAAACGTGTCTGAAAAACAAAAATTTAATCTATTCGGTGTTCAGATACGTTTAGTTACTAAATTACTTGCTACTTGACTTAAACACTAATGTAGTCTGAACTAGTCTTTAGACACAGTGTCCCACCTCGTCTTCAATAAAGGGACGCTTGATAAGACTGACAATAACCGTTATTCTATTCATTTCAATTTTTTTTTAATATTAGCCATGCTAATCATGACTAATACTCTCCTTTCCCCTCTCCTCCAATTAAGCGTAAAGCTTGTGCCGAGTAGGTACGACAATAGTGCAACGGGTGGGGTTTGAACCGCTGACCTTTCGGAAATCAGTCCGCTCCTCAACCGTTGAGCTTTCGAGGC
This sequence comes from Maniola jurtina, assembly GCF_905333055.1. Taxonomy (NCBI): domain Eukaryota; kingdom Metazoa; phylum Arthropoda; class Insecta; order Lepidoptera; family Nymphalidae; genus Maniola; species Maniola jurtina. Next base: position 14,591,034 of record NC_060032.1, read on the forward strand.
TCTAAATTACTAATTAGTAAAATATAATGTTGTCGCGCGATTATGTATTACGTGTATTCTATTATTTAATTTGTAATTATTTATATGATCGAGAACGGATTTCATACGCCATCTTCTTCATCCTGTTCCCTTTCCGCACAAACATGCGGAAACAGGATGAAGAAACACAGACAGAATCAAGAACAGACAGAAAAGTTCACTTTACACACCGTGTAAAGTGAACTTAACATGTCTTGGCTTTAGTCCTAAAACTTGTAATGACCGCAAAAGTGATACACAATATAGCTACGAATTATATTATGTATTACAAGTGTAAATAAAAAATTTATAACACCCCCGACTAGTGAAGGTTACAGTAACTAGAAAAGAGCTGATAACTTTCAAACGGCTGAACCGATTTTCTTGGATTATAGCTAAGAACACACTAAATCAAGCCACCTTTCAAACAAAAAAAAACTAAATTAAAATCGGTTCATTAGTTTAGGCGCTACGGTGCCACAGACATACACAGATACATACATCCAAATTATAACAAACCTCTTTTTGGGTCGGGGGTTAAAAACTAAAGCGATATTGAAGGTAGAGTCAAATCGACAAGTGCATTTACGTTTTTTTTCCATGGCGCAGTATTAGTAACTCTTTTGAGGCTTTGTTATCTCATAACTAATGGAAATATTAAATTAACGCATAGTACTTATAACGGAGAACATGAGAATTATTGCTTATGATGTAGTGCATGAAAGGCGCACATGGAACTAAATAATATTTGCGATAACATGGTAACTATAGTCCTGGTATCGAGGCCGCGGACCTTAGAGATTAACTAAGGAAATCGTTAGCCTAGTAATTCCGTCACTTCATTGTACGAGTAAGTACAATTTATTGTTACACTTAAAGCACTTGTGGAATTAGAAATATGTGTCTTAGTGTAACCGTTATTTAAGTTGATTGACTGTCAGTTGACACGCACTTTACATATTGAAGAAAATACCGCCTAGAGTTTCTTTGGTAGGTATAAACTTGGTAGGTAAACCAAAATGGGTATATTTTGTTTCCTTGGTTTGTTCTTGAATTCGGTGATAGTACGTTATTTAGCTCAACTATGTATACAGTTCACGACAGTTATGGAACTTCTAACAAAACGTTGAGGCTTCGACGTCACTGGCAGGCGTCAAATGTTAGTACATTTGACGCAAGTAGCCCTAAACTAGACCTGCTTTTCTTTGATTTTATGTCACCATAGCCTAATACTTGACATATCGTCGATTCAGGATCAAACCGAGAGTTCCCTCACTCTAGTTCACTCTGGCTCAACGGCTTTTGGGCAAACCCCCATTTTACCCCCTTAGGGACTGAATTTTCAGAACATCATAACAGATGTCTGCTTACCAAACAGGCCGATCCGTCCAGTAGTTTGAGCTGTGCGTTGATGTATCAGTTAATAAGTCAGTAAGTTAGCTTTTCCTTTTATATATGTACATATATCCAAAAGAGAAGATTTAAGAAGACTTACAAGAACTTTGATCTCAGTCGAAAATTACTGACGTAAAAATGTAAGATAAGCTGCAGTAGGAAGTGTGTATGTATGTGTGTAAATAATGCCAATGATAAAACGCCGCACGTCGCGATGGAACGGAGGTTGACATTTACATGTTCATGGTAGCGATTGAAAAATAGAGTAAGTATAACTCGTAAGTTGGTTAGTCGCTACGAGGAACATTGCTAATCTAACTGACCTATATTATGTGGGTGAAAGACCTCGTAAACTACTGCCGCCAGTGCATTATTCCCGCTACAATACTCACGGTGCACATAACACGCTATTATGGTCTTTATTACCCCCCACAAATAAACTACAATAGCCTGCACGAGCCACGTAATGCGTTTCGCGGAATCATTTTGTTTAAAGCTCATTTATAGCTTAAATAATATCTAAAACGAGAGCACGCAACAGCATCAATGGGTCCAATTTCACTTTTACACATCCTATGTAATAAATTGACACTTGATAAGTAGATAATAGTTTATGGTTCCAATATTATGGTTATTTTTATGGAAAAACTGACTGTCATCAACGTACAGCTCGAACCTGCTGTAGAGTGAAGGAACTCTCGGTTTGATCCTGAACCAACGAAATGTCAAATATTATATTAGGCTATGGTGACGTAAAATCAAAGAAAGACAGGGCTACTTCAGGGCTACCTGTGTCAAATGTACCTACAAATATATACATATTCAACTCTTTTGACGTGACAACGTCTTATAATTCGATAGAGCCGGCTGCACGCACGAAAAAACATGACTCATGCGGCGTTACCTCGCTCTGAGGCGTTCCATGTAAGGCTTGAAGTGCAAGCGAGAGCGCGGAACGAGCGACAAAGAAGCACAATCGGCCTTTGTTGTCACGTTCAACTATCGTCAGTAAACCGACTTTACAGACAACCAATTTTTTTTTAATTTTTTTTCAAGAGGAAGATCAAAGCCTCAACCGCGCGAAGCCGGGATGAATCAGCTAGTCTTTATAAGTCAAGCCAGTGATTTAAAAATCTAGACGGGAATGTATCTCTCTGTAAGGAAAAGCTTGCTGGTAGTTCCTCTTTAGATAGCAACACTTCATAGTATAATGAAAGTTTTATTGGAAGGAACTATAGGTAATTACAAAGGTAATTACACTAGTAACAATAAAATAATAATAGTAAAATGAAAAGCTTCAAGAGTGTTTTACACAGGTATATATTGTAACACAAATACTTATATTTGTGTTAGCATTTTTAGTTATAATTTTTTGACTGTAAATGAGCGTGCAAAAGAATGAGAGAAATATAAAATGTAGGTACCATTAAAAGCTTTAATTCTTCTCATGATGAATGAACTGAAATACAATCGGTCAGCGTTCTCAGTGATATATTTTAAGGTCGCAAGTACCTACTAACAAAATTTGGTTTGCAAGAAAAACCTGAGTAATTTTTTTTGGTAGTGGTGAGTCAATGAGTGAGTTCACTTTAATATAGATCATTCAGTGAGGGTAATGGCCCATGTTCACTGCGATACGAGGGGGCGTGTGTCAAGTCAACACACTTTTTACCTAAATTTGCTATTTTACAAACCACGTGTAACGTATTTTTCTTAAGTATTTTATAGTTTACTAACTGATGTCTGCGTCTTCATCTGCGTAGACTTTACAAATTTCAAGCCCCTATTTTACCCCCTTACCAGTCAATCCTTTTCTTTTTATGTAATAATTAGACTAGCTTCTGCGTGCGTCTTGCTGTACGTGGATATAGGTTTACTAAAAATGCAGTCGGCACCTTTTGTTTTCCCGGATAAAAATAGCCTAGATCCCTAGCATAGTCGTATGCTTACGATAATTCCGTCAAAATCGGCTCAGCCTTCGAAACAGTTTAGAAGACTGATTGTGACCGAGAAACCTACTCACTGGCCAAATTTTACCGATTTTGCAAATAGGACATTTTATCACGGAAACAGGAAACCAGTAAGTATTTATTCCTCGCAGACAAAGTCGCGTGCATCTGCTAGTTACAATTAATTGAAAAGTTAAATAGAAACTTACATTGTTATTTGTAGGCCGCGTAGGTATCCGTTCAGCCTTTTTCCTTCATCTCTACTGGTGGGGAGCGAAGGCAAGGAGGTCTCGCTGCTGTGGAAACGGAAGAAACATATTATACCTACTTTTAATATTATCAATACGAAAGTGTGATTATTCCTCGGTTTGTCCTTCAATCACGTCGCAACGGAGCAACGGGAGAGTGACATTTTATGCTACTTTTTATACTCGAAAATTAAAAAGTTCCCACGGAATTTTTAAAAACCTAAATCTACGCGGACGAAGTCGCGGGCATCGCTTGGTAGCTTTTTTTAAATTCAGATACAAGTTAGCCCTTGACTGCAATATCACCTGGTGGTGAGTGATGATGCAGTCTAAGATGGAAGCGGGCTCTCCCGGAAGGGGTATGGCAGTTTTCATTAAACCCACACTCCCTTGCTTTCTAGACGGCATATTATATTACTTTAATAATGAATGCTGTAAAAGACAATGCGCGATGACTGCGCGGCGCTAGGGCAACGTATTCAACGTCGCATCTAGAACTTATAATACAGACAACTGACTCGTTGGTCTAGTGGTAAGAATGCCCAACTGCAAATGATGAGGTCTTGGATTCGATTCTCGGGTCAAGCCAAAAGAAGTAATGGGTTTTATACGGTTACGAACTACTATTACTATACGGTCTACTAGTACTACTATTCGGTATTCGAACAGTAGTGCTGCCAGTGATGGCATAATATGGATCCGAGACATGGTCATGCGACGGGTCTGCCCGCGAAATTCAAATTTAATTTGGTTTATCGCAATTTGTAAACTAATACGACAAAGTAGGCTTATTGTACTTTAATAGCGCCAATTGCAGTATCTAAGATTTTTATGTAATCCTGTGAAGATGATAGTGTCACTGTCGGAATTATAATACCATAAGCCTACTTTGTCCTATAATTTGCTTAGAAATTGCGAAAAACCAAATTAAATTTGAATTTCGCGGGCACACCCGTCTCATGCACCTTAACTATGGGCCTCATAAGAGAGCTTGGAGTCACTCAGCGAGCGATAGAGAGAGCTATGCTTATATGTTTGAAGTTATTCTGCGTGATCAAATCAGAAATGAGGAGACCCATAAAAGAATCAGAGTACAAGTGTAAATTAAAAATTTATAACACCCCCGACAAGTGAAGGTTACAGTAACTAGAAAAGAGCTGATAACTTTCAAACGGCTGAACCGATTTTCTTGGATTATAGCTAAGAACACTCTCGATCAAGCCACCTTTCAAACAAAAAAACTAAATTAAAATCGGTTCATTAGTTTAGGCGCTACGGTGCCACAGACAGATACACAGATACACAGACACACAGATACACAGATACACACGTCAAACTTATAACACCCCTCTTTTTGGGTCGGGGGTTAAAAATACACAAGCTCAGCGGGTAGCGAAGCTAAAGTGCCAATGGGCAGGGCACATAGTTCGAAAAACCGATAGACGTTCGTTAGGGTCTCAAGGTGCTGGAATGGCGACCTCGCACCGGAAGACGCAGCATTGGAAGACCCTCCACCAGGTGGACGAACAACATCAGGCAAGTCGCAGGGAGCCGCTGGATTCATGCGGCGCAAGACCGTGGCGTGTGGAAGTCCCTACTAGGGACCTATGTACAGCAGTGGACGTCTATCGGTTGATAATAATGATGATATGGTTACGAAGGCGTTCATACTGCAAGGCGATGGAGACGCGCTATTGAAGTTGCTCACACTCACACAGGCATTCGTGCACTTGTATCGCGCGCTGAGTGTGAAGACATTTTCATTCAAAGCGAGTAGGTATGAAGTGTCAAGTGAGTAAAGAGTTTACTTTACTTCCGGAAAAAGGCCAGCACAGACAATTTCACTTAGAATAGTGCAATTTTTAATACTAACATATTAATATACCCATCACCCTGCACCTTTTCACGTAAGTTTTTAAACAAAATTCATAGGTATCTACTACCTATATACCTAATCAATCAAGAAAAGTACCTATCTATCCTTAATTGGTCTGAGGAATCTTGGTAGTCTAGTCGTCCAGGGTCCTACATCGTAGCAACAAGCGATAATATAACAGTTAGAAGTCAATTGGGCAATGTAGAAGCATCACTTCAAATCAAAATCAAAGCCGCTTACTCTGGAATCTCTCAGAGAAGGTATGAAAACCTTATGCGAAAGCTCTTTCCCGGTTTCCCAGATAAGCCATATTCTTAAGATGTTACTATGAACTATGAACCCAAGGCATCTGCCTAACCGTTCGTGGAGCTTAAATATAGCGGATAAGTACCTATCCTAAAGCTCATTTGTCACTATGTGATATAAATTATATTATAGTACGGTCCAAATAGACATTCACGGTTTCAATAATTCGCATAGAGCGAAATATATGAAAATAAATGAATTGTCAAAAGTTCCCATCGATTCCACATTGGCAAAAAAATAGTACTTATTCAAGGTCAAAGTTCACAAAAATGGGATTTTTGCATTTTCCAGCCAAACGGTGACCTTTATCGTAAAATATGTCAAACAAAAATTGTAGATCCTAAAATATCGCATGTTTTACTAACCCCCGACCCAAAAAGAGGGGTGTTATAAGTTTGACGTGTGTATCTGTGTATTTGTCTGTGGCACGTAGCTCCTTAAACTAATGAACCGATTTTAATTTAGTTTTTTTTGTTTGAAAGTTGGCTTGATCGAGAGTGTTCTTAGCTATAATCCAAGAAAATCGGTTCAGCCGTTTGTAAGTTATCAGGTCTTTTCTAGTTACTGTAACCTTCACTTGTCGGGGGTGTTATTTTTTATTCTACACTTGTGATCTACAATTTTGCCTCTACTCTCGCAACTACCGTCTCTCATTTGGCTGACTTTTTTGGATTACCTACTAGCAGGGGCGGACCGGAGTTTGCACATTTGTAAATTTTGTCTAACGGGAGCTGGGGGCCCTAAGCCACGGGGCTCTGTGCTGCAGCCCAAAAAACCTTCTAGTAGGCATGAGCGGCATTCAGTCTTGTAATTGAACAGCCGAATTATAGTCATGTCCTCTTGGATCAACGTTGTGTTAATAGCTTACTTAACTTACCACTTAGCTATAGTTATCATTATCAAAGTCTGTGTTTATCGACTCGGTAACTAAATATTGTTGTATGAGTTATGTAACGGTTGTGCAGCTCGGACTCGCCGTGGCTGCTGTTGACCCCAGGACAGCCTTTGCAACACTTTATTTGTATTATTAAGTAAGTACTTTTGTTCTGTTGTAACAAAATGTGCTAACAATACCTAGGACCTAGGTATAAAATAAAAGTAAATAACTCAAACAAATCATTTATTCAAATTGGGTACTATTGTACACTTTTTGATTATCAATTGTGTTTGTAAGAATAATGTAATGTAATGGTGATAATTAATTACGTAAACTTAAAACGAAAGCTACGACGACGCGACGGTTCCAAAAGCGCGCTGAGAAGAAGGAATATACAAAAAAAAAAATTCCTTGCAAATAAAGATCTGTTAATATCTCGACCAAAAAGCCCCTATTTCTGATTTTGTATTTCAGGAACCAAAGTTTTATTGGTATTTTATTCAATAAAACATATTTGCACAACAATATTACAAATAATTAACAATTGGATAAGAAGGAACAACTTATTTGGATACAGGAAGTTTGAGTTACATATTTTTCCAACTACTTTTCCGATTACCACGTGGATTTAGGTTTCTAAAAATCCCGTAGTAGCTTTTGTCACTCTCCAGGCTCCATGCAAAAAAACACGTCGATCCGTTGCAACATAATAGAAGGACAAACCAACAAACCGCTAAACCAACAAACAAACACACTTTTGCATTTATATTGGTAGCAATATTTTTCTCAAATAGTATTTATATACCTAACTAGGTACATAATTATGTATATTTATATTATTTATACTTTTAATTATGTTTAAATAATATCTTTGGAATTGGTAGGTAGGAGTAGCTGTGATAATATTTTCGTTATAATTAATAAATAATAATTATACATCGATGTTAGTAATGTCCTTTTTCTTTCTTCCCTTTTCCATACCTCTGTGCGTCTTTTATTAGAAAAGAAAATTTAAACACACAAAAGTCAAGCGTGCAGAAGTTTTTGAATCTTTCAGCGCTTGTAAAACACTGAAATGAAGCTTATGTTCAAGATTCTGGTAGTTACATCTGTACATACTTTATTCGTATATCAGAGCAATAGCCTACCTGAAAAACGTCTTAAATACTGTTAATTAACAGTAGGTCTGTGTAATGTTGGATTTATGAGAAAAGTAAATATGGACCTGAAGTTCCTAGTAATCCAAAATTCTCGTCAGCATCACCAAACAGATCCTTCACAACAACAATCCTCTTTAGTAAGTCACTCTGCACTATCGTACACATAAACGTTCACAATCCACTGAAAATTGACAGAATATCACCATGAAAATCAGAAATCACGTCGTCAGTTCATCCGAGCGACGTGCCATGCGTACCAGGGATGGATAAACATGGGAGGTGTCGGCGACTCGGGACAATACAAGAGCGGCGTGCGGCGCAAGACAGCAACGAGCGCGCGGCGCGCCGGCAGAGCGGTGACTGACCGGCCCACTGCCGCACCACCCCGCCTGGATCACTCCTTCGGGACCCTTCCGCCGGGACTCGGACCCTCAGCGACCGAAACAACCGCTTTCCTCACGCGAACCCTGCTCACGTGCTCTCCCGGCTCCATGACTCATGTTCTCAACAGGTTCTGCTCTCCATTCCACCATTCCTCGCTGCATCTCCGCAAATTACTGTCGCAGTGTCTTTGACCTTTTCGCGCCTACTCTGTGACAATGCGGCGAACGTCAATATTTACGTTCACGTGTGTGATAGTCGTGATGATTGCAACTGTTCGCGTGAGAGCGCCCAAATGAAGGGTGTAATTTGTCTGACCGGTAATTGAAGACGTGAAACATTTTAGCGACAAATGACTTCGAGGAAACGTGATGCGAATCTTGAGGTAGTGAAAAAAGCAGGTGGACTTTATTAAGCCTTAATTGACTGGTGATTAATCATGTTATATCTTAAAGCAACAATATAGTGTATGAAACTAGCTGCATGCTAGCTGCAGACAGTGAAAGTGCTCGATGTCTAGGCGAGCGCACTTTGAAACGTATTTGCGCGTCTTGGTAGATTTTCTTTACCTTATAATATTCTTTATATTGTAATAGTTCTTTTTTAACCGACTACGGCAAAGCCGAAAGGAAGGGTTGTGATTTTAGCAATATATTTAACCATAATATTGTTATATCAGTGCTTCCAGAAAAAAGGAATCAACTCGAATTCGACGCTTTTCAGGAGAGGCGTAGGTACTTGCTCGTACGTACCTACGTAAGTTGCGATGGAACGATCAGTGAGCTAGTGTAGTTATTAAATGGATTATAGGTGTATAATGTATCTATACTCTATAGCCTCTACTTACGCTACAAATCCTCAGGGTTCCTAAGGAATCAAACATTTATACACATTGTTCTACTAGTTAGTACTACTATGAATATCACGTGTATTAACAGGAATTACAATGTAATACTAATTTCCTGTGTGCAGTTCATTCACATCGTCTGATGAAACGGCCATTTTTGCATTTACCAGCTACATTTTTCTCGCGGCTTCGTCTGCATGGATTTATTTATGTAAAGTTCCTGTTAGAATTTCTCAGTCTTTTCTCAATGAGAGTCTTCATTATAATGTCGAATTGTAATTTTACATTATTAATACAAAATTTGAAAATGTCAATTTTCTAGATCCTGCTATTTGAGCTATAACTTTGGTATGGAAGTAAATTTTTTTCAGCATTTTTTTTAGCTTAGTATATAGGCAAGCGGTTGGCTGCAATCACACCAGATAGTAGGTGATGATGCAGCCTAAGGCCGAGCGCGACTGCCTAGATGTCTAGATGCCTATATGCTCTTTTTTTGAAGATTTTAAAGGGGAAAACGGAAATTGATAGAGCATTCCATATTCAAGCAGTGTGTATTAGAAACCAGGAAGTGCTGAAGCGCGCTTCGTACGAGTCTGTGTAACTAAGTAGGTATGTAGGGGGTTTGTCTCTCGTAATGCAGATGTCCTTTACGATTACGCGGGGTCCGATTATAAAATAATAATCAGAGCCGAATAATCGGATTAAATCAGAATGAACTATGGATTGGAATATAATATCTGTTCCGCTGATTAAAATGCATTTAAGTGATTGATAATAAGCGCACAAACCCAGAAGCACCAACTATCATTATTGAAATTCAAGTCATCAAAACTGTATATTATGTATGATGTATGCCCACAAGTTTAAATATGGAAGCGCACCTAACCACTTTTTGTTTTAACATTGAAAATGCACTGCGTTTATTAACAAGGATACTTTATCAATATTTAATAATCCCTTTATATACGCACGCAAGCACTACCACATATGAATAATATACCAAATATGAATTTTCATATATTTAACTTGATGAAAAGGCTTGACTGCGTTTTTATACATGGATACCTAAATGAAGATGGAAGCAAGCTAACTTGGAAGCAGTGAGTATGGCAATTTTATTAAGCACATACATCTAAGTCCTAATCAGTTTCTCCGCGGCATCGTACTGGTACGCTAATCGTTTGGCGGCACGTCTTTGCCGATTTGGTGGTAACTAGCCACGCGATCGTACTATGTCTAGGTATCTACCACTATCTAGCCTCTCAACCAGATACCGTTAAAACATTTTTGTTTTGACATTGAAATTTCACAGCGTTTATTGCCGAGGATCATCATTATCATGATCACTAGTGAGCTCAGCTCTCCGCTCAGAATGAAAAGGATTTAGGTCATGGTCTGCCACGCTAGCTCAGTGTGGAATGGCAGACTTTGAGAACATTATGGAGAACTCTCAGGCATGCAGGTTTCCTCAAGATATATTATTCCTTCACTGTTAAAGCAAGTGATATTTACTTTTTTTTTCTATTCAGATACAAGTTAGCCCTTGATTGCATCCTGGTGTTAAGTGATGATGCAGTCTAAGGTGGAAATGGGCTAACCTGGACGGGATATGGCAGTTTTTATTAAACCCTTTGGTTTCTACACGGCATCATACCGGAACTTGTTTAAAATACACATAACTCCAAAAAGTTAGAGTTATAGGTGAGCCCGCTATCGAACCCCCGACCTGCCAAACGGAAGGCCGACGTCTTAACCACTGGGCTATCACGGCTTTTATTAACAAGGATACCATATCAATATTAAATAATGCCTTTATAAGCGCGCATGCACTTCCACATTCCGACGTGTAAGGAAGATTGACTGATTGCTCATATCGTGCGCCAGTGTGCGTCGGGGTCGATGTGTTGTGTTGTACGCAGGAGCGATTACGCAAACCGAGCTTCCCCGAGGAGCGAGGTCGTTGGCAATGGACCCGGTTCAATGTCACCAAATATATCACCGAGCGGTATACAGCGTACGCGCGCTCTTGATACTTGCTATTTCTTTTATTTTTACCACGCTGTTCATTCATGGATTTATCACAAAGCATAATTTTTACATCATATCATTTCTTGATACGTTATCGTGTGTATAAGATAGCTAATAGAGTTTTATTTTTATTTATTTATAAAGTATTGTTGTAAGATTTTATTCTTGTCAGTGTGTTTTACGATTACACGAGCTTTCTCGAGAGGCGAGGTCATTGGCAATGGCAATGGACTCGGTTCAATGTCACCGAGTATATCACTGGCGGCGTTTGTGTTGCGACTTATACGGTACAAGGTTTTATAAAAACTTCCTTCAGGTCTCGTTAATATGGTAAATAAGTAGGAAGCACTACAATGCATACTAATATTATAAATGCGAAAGTGTGTTTGTCTGTTGGCTGTCTGTCTGCTAGCATTTCACGGCCCATCCGCTTAGCCAATTTCAACTAAATTCGATACAGAGATTGCTTACATCCCAGGGTAGAACAGACAGACGGACGGACAGTGGAAGCTCAGTATTAGGGTCCCGTTTCTATGGGTTCCGCGGTACGGAATTCTAAAAATACTATAACTTGTGTGCAATGAACCCTAAATTGATAACGAATAGTTCTTATCAATATTAAATTTATATTATTAAATAATAAAAACAGAGAAAAAATGTTTTGTTCAAATAAACTTTTAAAAGTACTTTCGAGTCGTTAAATTACTGTTAAAATTATTTTTAGTACTGGTTCGGAATGCCTTTCCCACTTACATTAATCTTTTTGATATCATAGTTTTTAAAATTATCGTGTACAATAACATTTTTCCCCTTTGTTTATTATTTTCTTTTTGACCTTGAAAATCAGCTAATGTTTCACATTTAATCATCATCAGTGTCATAGAAACACTCTATTTCAAGTATAAACGTCAAAATTTAGCAATTCAGAAGAACCTTGATTCAATACTTGTTAGACATAATATCAAAGAGCGTTGCGAGCAGTCTACGGCCTCGCTCCTGACCGGGTCGATGACCGAACTTTTCGGCAGGCGCCCTGAGTTTCAGCTGTAACGCGATCCTGCCGCACACAGGCCCAATGGCTCTTATCAATACACAATTTTTCACATACACACGTGCACTCAGCGCGATAGTATGGAACCGGAAAACCATTGTCGTAACGTCATTCGTATTGATAAATAATAATAGCGGCCACAACTGCTTCAGGTTTTTAAAACGATCTCGTGACTCGATGCTAACTATGTGCATTAATTCAGAAATCAGAATCTTTATGAACCGTTTTATGTTTAGACATGTATCCGAACTATTGTTTGACATGGATAGATGGAATCTTTAATAATAACTGTATTCTGTTTGAATGAAAGCGATTTAAAGATAAGCAACGTCTTGTTGGATGATTGCATTAGGTGTTTTTTTTTTATAGCGCCTTTTGTCAGTTTACTTAAATCAACTTAGTTGATCAATCCACTAACCGATAAAAATATAGCTTGCATTCAGGAAACGAATGAACTGAAATGAACATATACATTTATCGCGGAAAATCAAAGAGTATCCATGGCATTTTTGAAGGCCTATCTGTTTAAGCAGTTTTGGCAAAAGGCTTGCATCCCGAAAACGGGCATAAAATCCCGGAAAATCAAAGAATTCCCACGGGATTTTTAAAAACCTAAACCTACGCGCAGGCATCATCTAGGTTTTTTATAACACATTGTTACTCTGTTATTTGAATTATCTGCCTCTACCTACTGAATTTTCAACTGAATTTTCCTATGAGATTGATGGGAAAATAGGTTTGTATCATGATGACAGGTATTGCCCCTTGCCCCGTGCCACAGATGCTAAAGTCTAAAGTCTAAACAGTGAAGAGGGATGGAATGAGTGCAAATAAAAAAATATGGCAGTCAATAATGAGACACGTGGGAACGAAGAATGGTCCAGGAAAAAGGCAAACTAATCCTAACCGGACAGCTTTCTGATGATTTGCGCATTGCAGTACCGGGAAGAACAGCCAGAGAAGGCAGGAGGTTTTAGTCCATAGATCACCGAGAGAAACTCAGTGAGGTCGGGCATGTCAATTGACATACGTGAAGATTTCCTCCTACCCAAGAAAGAAGGGCATTGCCACTTCATGACTATGGAGTCCATTAGGAAAGAGAACGTTAGCTTCAGAAGAAAAATAAATGAAAGAACTTCCTACCCATTGGAGCATTCAGACAATTAGGTACTTAAATAAAAACCGGCTAACTGTGAGTCGGACTTGCGTACCAAAGGTTCCGTAACTTGAAAAATACTTGTAATTATTTTGTAGCTTAAATTGTCCCAACTGCAAATGTAAATATGTAATCGCCTTAATTTATACCTATACTTACAGATACTCATATATTTTTTTTTATTCGTACCAAAAACTTGTAACAATAAAAAGAAAGAAGAATTTTCTAATGTCTATGACTATGACCTACGGACTAGTGTACTCTATCTGTTTTGTTATTGGTTGTCTTTGTCTGAATTAAGTACATTTACTTATTTACTTGTAATGCTCGGACCCTGCTTCTGGCCTTTAATTATATGAGGTCAAGACGTCTGACGGACAGACGGACAACCAAGTGATCCTATACGGGTTACGTTTTTCTTTTGAGGTACGGAACCCTACAAAATCGTATATAAATACATTCCGGTGACATCGCGCACGACTGAGCCGTTATCTTTATCAGTTTAATTATAGCGGGGCAAGGACCTCCTGCTCCAGTCTAGGGAACGTTCACTTCCAAGTTCAAAGGTCACAGGGTTCACCCGGTGCTGGCAAATTTGGCAGACTGGCCTTGAACCTGCGATCGATGAAGGTCAACGCCTAGCTCCAACATCATTGGAATGTTGATACGCAATTCTTTGCCAGATAAAAATTCTTGCGAACTTTTTATATTGCAAAGTACGCGCACTTGACTCATGTGTTCATGTCACGGATTTAGAGTAGCTAGGTTCACATCGTAACGAGGACCCTTGTGCTCCGTCGTCAGCAGTGGGATGGAACTTCGTGAGGTTTTTAGTCAGTAGGAGTCCGACATAACCACTGTGCTCTCCCGTGGCCGGTGGTATCCATGACGGATTTTCCTCACGAAAAAAAATCGGCAGACAGACAGACAGACAAAGTGATCCTAAAAGGTTTCCGTTTTACGTTTTGAGGTACGGAACCCTAAAAAGTTAGGTTCATATTCAAAGTAGGTATAATTGTCTAATACACTTTTTGATTGTCAATCCGCTCTTGGCCAACATGGCGGACTGTGGCATTCTAAAAGGACATCCGTTCTTAGTAGTGGTATGACGATGGGTTGTGATAATAAAACTAAGACAATGGGTTTACGCTTACACAGCTTATTTTTTAACCCCCGACCCAAAAAGAGGGGTGTTATAAGTTTGACGTGTGTATCTGTGTATCTGTGTATCTGTGTATCTGTGTATCTGTGTATCTGTCTGTGGCCTCGTAGCGCCTAAACGATTGAACCAATTTTAATTTAGTTTTTTTTGTTTGAAAGGTGGCTTGATCGAGAGTGTTCTTAGCTATAATCCAAAAAAATTGGTTCAGCCGTTTGGAAGTTATCAGCTCTTTTCTGGTTTTCTTATTACTTTTATCCCAGGACCACCAGAGGTTACGTATTTTCTGACACAGGAAATATGTACGATTGAGTAGTGTTAGTAAGTACTAAGAAAGCATGCCTAGCCTACGTGCTAGCTTGCTTAGACGGCCAATTTTCAGGTATCTGATAATGAAGGTACATAAAAACATTACTTACCTCACGTAAATTCGCCAAACTGATTTTTACGTATATTTTAGGCAATATCCTTAAAAATAAGTCGCCAATACTCCCAGACACTTCCCGCGTCGGCCGTATTGCTTTGCAGACGCTTTAAAGCTCCCAAAATAAGTAATTACTTAACTGCACGTAAATTCTGATGCTCCATTTTTATATATGTCCACCAGACAACTATTTTAAAACCTTTTACAAGAAGACAGACCGATCCAGAGGGCCAATCATCCCCTAAATTCAATTTTAATGCCTCTGTGGGTTTGAGCGCGAGGGCATCATTATCTACGCGCATGAGACTGAGTAAGACATGTATTAGGATATATTGACTTCTCTCTCACTCTCTTATAGTTTACTTATGTCAATTAATTATTAATATTAAAAAAAATCTGCTAAAAATTAAAAAAATTGGAGAATTTACGTGAGGTAAGTAATGTTTTTATGTACCTTGTATTGGCGTCACTCAGAATAGCAGGTATTATTTAAATATTTTTATCGAATTATTGGAATGTCCTCTCCAAAACCAACACAAAAAAACACAAGTTTAATGTGTAAGGTTATCCGAGAGTTTTAATCTAAACAAACTAATGCCAAAATAAATAATTTAATTAGAGCGTGATTGCTATCACAACATCTAATTATTCAGTTCACAATCCAAATACCGAAAATATGCGATATCGCTCCGAATCTCAGAAGGAGACTGAACTAAAACCTTCGAAACACCCGTATTTATGCAAGTTCAATCTTGTTGGCCTCCTAGCAACAGATTGTATGACATCGAATGAGCCAAATATCGATTTTATTAAACTACCTGCATTAGATAAATTAATAATTTCATATTATTGTTGACAATTCAAATCAATTTTTAAAAGTAACCTTACACTTGATTACCTGATACCTAAAAATTGGCCGTCTAAGCAAGCTAGCAGGTCTGTAGGCATGCGTTCTTAGTACATAGTAACACTACTCAATCGTCCACATTTCGTTCGTCAGAAAATACGTGACGGCTGGTGGCCCTGGGATCTTTCACTATTGTAACAGAGGTTCATAATATTATGTCAATTGGCAAATGTCAAGTTGTCAAGATGGACGTTGCCTAGATACATAATTATTTATTTGAAAATAATGTTTTGGAAAACTCCGATACTTTGGATAGTAGGCGCGGAGTTTCTAATTTATAAAATATTATAATCACAGTTAAACGAGAAAACATCAATTCAATTATAATATCCAACAGTCAACCAAAGGCCACGAACAATCAACCCAAACCCAAACCATAGTCAAACTATTTTTAGGGTTCAGTAGGTATCTGTAGAAAAAAAAGATGTTGTAGGTAGCCTCGACTGTTGTAGTCGCGTAGGTGTGCATGGCACCATTAAATATCGTAGGAGGTGATGACCCTCCGCGCGGCTGAGGTTCCCGCATCGTAGTCGCTTTGTCGCGCAGGTTTGGATGATGCATTAGGCGCACCTTCTTTTTATTTTATCTGCTTGAACTCAGCTTATTTACTTTGACAAAATACGTTTAAAATTCATCATCATCAGGATCAACCCATCGCCGGCTCACTACTGAGCACAAGTCTCCTCTCAGAATGAGAAGCTACCACACTGGCCAAGCACGTATTGGCACACCTCACGCACCTTTGAGGGAGCATTATGGCCAACTCTCAAGCATGCAGGTTTCCTGACGGTGTTTTCCTTCACCACTTCGTTGTCTGTCTGTGTGTCATCTTTCAAGAGAATCAAAACTTATAAATTGGGTACTTCCCGTTTACGTAGAATCATGAAAGGCAGGTAGCAATATCTTATAGCCCAAGCACTCTACTCCTGTGGCCCAAGTAAAGAGAAAAATCCAACAACTGAATTGTCATTACATAAAAAAAAACTTGTACGGAACTCTTCATGTGTGAGGCAGACTCGCACTTGACCGGTTTTTGAAAGTTATGTCAAATAAAAATTTGACATGCAATAACAAACAAAATGAAATACAAGCCACTTTATTCCTTATTTCATCGGGTGAAAGTCGATTTCAATTTAATCGTAGGTATATCTTGAAAAGCGAACTATTATACGACTACGTAAAATGGGTACATTTTTAAAGCAAAGACATGTTAGAAACAGATATTTCGTTTTGGTCGTGTTAAACTATGTGAGTCATTCAGATAATTCTTGATTTAGTGATGTTCGGTCAAAAATATTTCATGGAACGTATAATTAACATAACATTGATGTTACTTTTGAAGAGATATTAGCTGCCTTATTGGATTTATATTATTATAGAAATTGGGTTTTAGAATGGCACAAATAAACGGTAATTTATGAATAAAGTTTAAAAAGCGTGAAATAAAAATTAAATTAAAAATTTAAAAAACCCCCACAAAACTCACAACAACTAAAATCACTAGGTTGTGAAATGGAGAACATTATAAGGCATAATTAGAACCCTGACAAACTTTCAAGTTATAGGAGAGATATCAGTGAAAGAAACATATTCTCATAATCATTTATCAAAATTCTTTGGGTATAATTGGACGAGACACAACGTACGAGATGAAGAATAGAAAGTTCTTCAATACGTCCTTTATTAGAAAGAGAAATACGTACTTTTTAAGTAATAATGTGCAAGTACATCTTCAAAAATAACGTTTGGCGTTTAGAAAATTTCTCGCAAGAAAACCTTAACAACTTTATACAACATCTTCATTATTTGGACCTTGACAAAACGTGCTCTTTGATAACGCGATCTGCATACAAAATGCACACATCACGGGGCGGCTTGTGGCTTTACAAGTAAATGTGGAAACAAAGGCAAGAGATTGTATCCTTTGACAAATAGTCCCTTTAGTAAGGAAGGAACGATGCCCAAATATTGGGTGAACAACCTCTTAATGCTTAGAGGAGACATTTTATTTTTAACCGACGGCGTATCTGTTCCTGAATAGTTTCAAAGAATTTAATACATTTGAAGGCAATGATACTGATTCTGACGGCAACTAAATTTTCAAGTATTCATATCTTTTTCTAACCAATGTACCTAATAAGAAAAGGACTGACATACTTCAAATTTAATTCAAAACTGTCAAACCTCGTGACATTAGGTGTTAGTCACAGAATACATACTGATAATGTGCCAAAGTGTGTGTAAAATGTTTTGAGCATATAGTGTTTAGAGTCTTTAATTGAAAATTCATTTTCCATCCTTTTTAGGGTTCCGTACCTCAAAAGGAAAAACGGAACCTTTATAGGCTCACATTGTTGTCTGTCTGTCTGTTTGTCTGTCTGTCAAGAAACCTATAGGATACTTCCCGTTGACCTAAAATCATGTTTGGTAGGAAGGTAGGTCTTATAGCACAAGTGCAGGAATAAATCTGAAAACCGCGAATTTGTGGTTACATCCTTTAAAAAAAAATTAAAATGTGTTTCAATTTTCAAAATAAGTTCAACCGAGATAATAAAACCAAGTGGGGTATCATATTATGAAAGGGCTTCACCTGTACATCCTAAAACAGATTTACTACTCGGTAGCGTAATGGTCGGTAATGGGACATAAGACAATAATGCTTACACATAAAACCCGTACCTACTCGTAAGTAGGTACCTACTAAAATATTGTTATTTTTATTTTTAACCTCAGGGGTGTGGCATCGGATGTCAAAGAATACTACACAGCATTAAACTCTATAAATATACATTTAAGATCTTCGATATGCTTATGCGCTTCTGAGAGTTGCATAATAATGCGCGTTTACGTTTGTATGTACATACATGAGAGACGCAGGCGCAGCACGCACACACGCGCGCTCTCCACACGTGTATGCTCACATGCACACGAGATAAGAGCTCGGTCGCTGACCCTGGGGAAATGGCGCCTGAAATCGTTCTATGAAAACAATCGCTGAAAGCAGTCGGCTACGTAATGTTCGTAAGCATTTGTTTAGTGTTATTTTATTTGAGTACTAGATGATGCCCGCGACTTCGCTCGCGTGTGTTTGCTTTGTTAAAATCCCGTGATAACTCTAGTAAGAATAGGTCCGTCTCCGGGATGCAAGCTATCTCTATCGAAACGTGGAAATCGGTCTGATTTCGTTAATCGTTCGTGACAAGATAACAGACAGACAGACAGATACCTACTCGTATTTTATGGGAATCGATTTAAGTATTAGACAACAAGTATTTACAGTATTAGAAAAACAATTATATTGAATCAAATTGTGCTAAAACTATTGCGGAATCCGTCTTTCGCTTCTTCTGGAAAACCGCTTTGCATCTCATGTTGAGATCTACAGAGTGTACTGTGGCTTTACTTAGGCTTTACTAGAAGACAGATCTATGCTAGACATAAAGAAATCGATCTCATAAGTTTATGCAATGTCAAAGTATACCTAGATCGCAGCTTCAGATTGTACCTACCACCAATTTCCATTTCTAATGTGATAATTCTACTTTAATAAAAATACGTAAGTAATGTATATCGTTTATTTCAGGCAAAAAACCCATCATAAATACTCAGCCCATACATACTAGCTTATGTAGCTTATACGTAGCTCATACATAGCTCAGCTGGTTGCGAAGCTCAAATGCGCAGAACATATAGTTCGAAAAACCGATTGACGTTAGGTCCCAAGGTGCCAGAATGGCAACCTCGCACCGGAAGATGCTGTGTTGGAAGATCCTCCACTGTAGATGGACAGATAACATCAAACGAAGCGCAGCGAGCCGCTGACTTTAGGCGGCGCAAGACCGTGGCGTGTGGAAATCCTTACAACAGACTTATATGCCCAGCTGTAGACGTCTATCGGTTGACGACGATGACGATGATGAATACATAAAAGAAAAAATAATTTACACCTTGTAATGCATCTTTAAAAAAATCGGGTGCAATTTTCGAGGTCTCCTGACCTCGGCTTGTACACAGACCATCATTTCACTTTCTCGATTGTTAGATGTAGTTGAAAATACAATTAGAAATAATGAAAAGTATATCTTAGACAATAGTATTGAGTTATTGTTAAGAGCGAACTCTTGGCGGAACGACTGTGATCTTGAATGGAGAGAAAGTGCCTGCTGATATTTCCTGACACGTGGAAAGTGAACGTCGCACGCGGCTAGCCCTGCCTAGGCAATAGATAGTATCTTGTTCAATAGAAACCCAAGAAAGTGCGGTTCAGTGACCCCGAAAAGGTACCGATTGCTACAGCAAAAAAATTACATGTAATAGCACTCTAATGATGGTGTTATTGAAATTGACGAGACCAAGTATGTCTTTGGCACTGTGTTTTCAGAAAATTACTTGAATGTCAGTTGTTAGCTGTTGCGTCGAATTTATGTAAGACCTCCATTTGCAACTTTTTTATGTAATCAGTTCATGGTTTCAAAATTTAATTAGAAACAGAAGTTTAAATGCTCTTACAAAATATTACTTTATAAATTATTATTTTAAAAATTTATTGCAGTGATTATTTTGTATTTTTTTAAATTTATTTTAGATTTAAGTTTTAAACGTTTGAATTTTAAGTATTAAGGCCGATTCAGACCAAGCATGTACACGTGACACGTACGTAGCGTCGCGCGTAAACCCCTAACACACCGGGTAACGCATATGTGCACGCTTTACGCAAGCGGTGTGCCATGTTTCATACCGTTCCATATATTTCAACGCAATGGTACGCGCTATGTCTACGCTTACGCAGCCTGTGTGAACGAGCTATTAACTAGCAATTTAAACAAAAAATGTTTTCAGGGTGCCTTTTAAAATTTCACTTCGCAATGTGATATATAAAATTGATTGCCTGGCTATACATACCAATATTATGTTGTTCTCTGTACTGATTTTTGTTGCGTTAAATTAATTCATTAATTCATTCGATTCATGTCTCTTCAATTCCCTTCGACTTTGTCAGTGTGATTCGACCTTATACTTTTCTAATTTTACACTGGAGTGATATTCGTTCACATCAGTAATTCAATGAAAAATATTATTATTGATGTTCAAAGGTTTAAGATCCTAATTGAATAACTCTGTTTTTACTTATTATTTTCGTTTTTCAGTGAATTTCAAACCGATTTTCTTCACACTCTGATTATACATAATATATGCTATAAGTAGACGTGACTACATCAAAAGCAAAACGCTTTGTCCTATAAATAAATGTAGTAGTAATTTAATAAAAACGACGTGAGTGTTTCATCAAACCATTCAAGTCATAAAAAATCTATAATTAAACCCTCTTACGTCGGGTTCAACGCGACCATTAATCATAATTTAGGCAATAATATACTTACCAACCAAATTGTACCTATTTAACAATTTCTTGCAACAACGACAACTATTCTGAACTTATTTAACCAAGGGTTCACGCAACTAACGTCCGAAAATAAATGTAGGAACCTAACTAAGCGGAGCGGAGCGGAGACGTATTCAATAGACCAGTAAGACCAATGTTCGTCCACGTGGTTTAGGTGAAAATCCCATGGGAACTTTTTGATATTCCGGGACCAAAAGTAGCCTATGTCCTTCCTCGGGATGCCAGGTAACTATGTGCCTTTCGTTAAAAGATAGACGGATGGGCCGTAAAAAGCTAGCTGTTAGACAGACACACTATTGCATTTATTTTACAGTAGCGACCCGCCCCGGGTTCGCACGAGTCCAATATGGATAGACACTAAACTTGTAGTGTCAGTGTGTAGTGACTTCAGTCGGCATTACCTATCGATATATTTCAACAAATTTACACAAAACAATAACAAACCTTTCTCTTGAATGGCTCTATCTATTGATGAAAACCGCATTAAAATCCCTTGCGTAGATCTTTAAGCAGTCAAAGGGACAGACGGCGGGAAGCGATTTTGTTTTATAGTATGTAGAGATTAAGTATGGGTTAATTTTTAGTTACCAAAATATTAAATAGTACTACTTACAACGTCACATATTACTCTATCTACGGTACCTAGAGCTTGTCTATTTTGAAATGACGCGCCCCACTACATCATTTTGCTAACTTAGATGTGTAAATTGCGGTGGTGGGGCGCTTCATTTCAAAATAGACAAGCTCTACCAAAAAATATGTTTTTTTTTTGCGTTTGTATAAAGTACTTATTGCAGAACTCTTTTGAAGATACTCGTCTGGAATGAACGTTGTAGACAAGCGATGCGAGTCAATGCCTCAGTATTTAAAGATTTCATATGGCAAAGTACCCATCATTGTCTACTTGGCAAAACATTCATTCACGGTGTACGTCGTGGCAGACAATTTTACATGAAGTAGGAACGGCTGTTAGCAGCTCTGTTGATTGATGGTTTCCGGATCAATGTATGGGACTTAAATATTGAGATGGATTCGCCGGCGTATGAATGAGGTGAAGAATTATTCAGGTGATGGATGGCAGGGCGTTCAACCCCGTGGGTTCGTGGACCGGCCGAGTTTCAGCCAGCTGATCGTCGCGCGTCACGCTCGACCGGCGAATGACTAACAAATAGTTTCGTCCGTTACTTATTAATTTATACGTGGTTTATTGACGTAACCAACGTGTGAATGCGATTTATTCAATAGCCGAGTTGTAAAATTATTCGTATCATTTTGTAGGCGTTGCATATTTACAAGATTTGTCTCGACTGCGTCCGTTTTAGATACCTACCTTACCCAACAGTAGCTACTTACCCATACTTACACTATGTAGTACCTCTAAGGTACGTCTATGATATAATATGCTCAGTGATAGTTAGGTAGGTAAGAAAGAATGAACGGTCATACAGGCAGATTCATAGGACTGGATCATCATTATGTCAATGTACGCCGCCCACCTTATTATTATATTATGTATTATATTATATCGGTTTGGTGGTACGACATGAGGGGCGAGCGATGGTGCGCCTCTATTCGGCCTTGCATTGGTTCATTCAGTGAACATTTATTTTCTCAGGCTGTAGGTAAAAACAGCAATAGCACAAAATAAATATAACATTATATTACAATATTCATCTATGTAAGTTTAGCTACTCGACAATAGATGGCAGTGTAAACTGTAACAGTTTAATGGTTTATTTAATATACATCTTATTACAGCCAGAAACTAGAAACTTTTTTAATATCATTATAACATTAAAGAAAAAATGAAAAATGGTACCAAAAATATTTTTGACATTCCTTAAATATTATTTAGATTTTGGATTATTTTACAAGGTTGTTTATTTTATTTTTTATATTGTTGATTTCCATCTGCAAGTTATTTATTAATATTTTCAAAATCAATCAGTTCAAACGATCTCTTTCATTCTATTCTATAGAGGTAGAATATTTAATTAGAGAAGATGGTGCAAGGCCATAGTGGACTCGAAGAGAGCCATGAGGATCGCAAGGAACGCCGCTTGCAGCTGGTGTACAAGCGACATACTCACGAGCGACAAATTTTCATGCAAGAGCTGAAGGAAATTCGACGTCGAAGGGAAAAACAAATGTACAAAACACTGAAAAGTCTGATCGGCCCGACGTGGATGCAAGCTCTTAGTGAACTTCAAAGAAAAGCTTTAGACACGTTAGAATTCTGTATTTATCAAGATATGCTAGAAGGACGCCCAATTCGCACGGCTAATGCAATGAAAGAACTTGGTCTTTACCCTAGACCGAATAGCTTCGATCTGATGAATTGTGTGTACCTCGGTCGCAAAGACCCGAAAGAGATGCTAGCGCAACTGTTTCTCACGACTTACGGACATCCATTAGAAGGCAAAAGAGGCACTTACGATCTTAACGCGAGACTAATGTTGTCTGGTATTTTGTACTTAGGCCTACAGAATTTACTAGAGTTGTTAAGAATAAGATTTCGCCCTGATAAGGTGAAAGAACCTCATAAACCCAAACCGAAACCCCAGAAGCAGCCACAATTAGAATCACCTTACTTGCAAGACTTCACTGCGTTTTTGTATTTGCGACCACAAAAAAAACCTTTTCGACCGCCTCCGCTTCCAAATTTAGAGGATCTCAATGAGCCATACGAAGAAGAACCGCCGATTACTAAGCCACCGCCCCCGCCACCTCCACCACCGCCGCCGAAAAAGAGGCTTGCACGGGGTTACTGCGATAAAATAGCGGGTATTATGAATATAGAACCATATTCCACGATTACAACAACTCCAACTGTAAAGACCATGTCTCAACGAAATCGTCTACGGAAACCTAGAAGCTCTAAAATGAGTGTTGAAATGAAAAAATCTTATGGCATTAGCATGTCTCCTACAAACAAAGGCGGGAAAAGAAGGAAAAAGCTGACTGCACCATGTACTGGAATAGCCAATACAGAATTTATGATCAATGGCGTGTTTACTGTACGTGGTAAGACAAGGTTCGTGCTCGGTGCCGTCTCAACATTACCTCCCGAGGGAGATCTCATAAATGGTGGGTATACATTAATAAATGGAGCATACATCAATATACATTGCGGTTTCCGCGGACGAAACCCGCCACTGAAACTTGGCACAGTTTGCGATTGCGTCAAAAAATGGCAAGACGTTGCTTTAAAATATGTGAAAGAAAGTAAATGTCGTTGTGGTCATCTTTATGATTACGGAAACGAAGAAACTTTTCCTCCGGAGGAGCTCCCGTACTTTCAGAAGCCGACGCGATTTTCGCCGTTCCAGTTCAACTACCATACGATATACAATTTAGATGAAAAACAACTCCATGTTCAAAAGGAGTTTAAAAGAGTTTGGGAAACGGAGAGCGTTCTCCTCGAGGGTGATAATGCTGTGATTGAAAAAAAAGACAAAAAGAAGAAAAAAGCTAAACGTTCATCGAATACTTGTTTAGGGCAATCTCCAAAGCCCGAAGACTACTTAAAGTGTGCCCTTCGTCACATGAGACGTTTGAATGTAGCTGCTAAACTTCCCGACATTCACTTGGTGCCAGAGTTGAAGGAGTGGATGAGGCGACGTCTCTACGGACCGCTCGATGAGTCTGAGAAGCGGCTCAAGTTGAGACGGAGCTTTATGTTTTGGCACATCTTGCTGGGACTCGAAGAAAAAGGTTTCAGTCACGTGATCCCTAAGAAAGATCCCGCTTTTACCGGCCATACGACGACATGGACGCACAAGCAAGAGTTGAATGACAAATTTCGAAAATATACACGTAAATACAAACTGGATTTGTATAGGACGTATGCTAAGAGTGCAAATTTCTACTGGCCGACTATGTGTCAAGCTGAATTTCCAGACAAGAAGTTTCGTGAAATATTTTTTTCATATCTCTCCGCTCGTATCGAAGATGTGCATCTAATGCGCCCGTACAACTCAGGAGAGACCGCAGCTCGCGCTAACATTATCAACAAAAACCGATATGTGTGTAGGCCGGCTGGTATCGAGGACAAAGAATAGATCTGTGGCTTTCGAGAATAAATCTGCTGATCAAATAAAGCTCATTTGGTTGAAAGAAACACTTTGACATATGTTTATGGAATTATTTATCATCATTTATCAGTAATGTTGTAATGTACGGTCGGCCTCAGAATTCGAGTAGCAATTCCGTGAAAGTATTGCATCAGAATCTGTCACACTTATTTCTATATGTTCATAAAAAAAGTCGCCACACACCTAACGCATGTGCATAACTGTGCCACGCGAATATGATCATTAAAGTGCTAAACGACTTACGGCCTTTGACTGTACCTCACTACCTACTGGCATCACCGACCGTGCAGCTGCGACCATAGCACAGAATAATATAATAGTATTATATAGATAGATGCACTGTCTGCGATTTGAAATAGCTTCCTTTTTAGGAAAGGATGAAATAAAAGTCTTTAATACGTAATCCATAATTTAATGTGATAAGTATATTATAATAATATACCTATTCAGGTATTTTACAATGTTATGGCTAAAAATAATTTTTCACTGAAAAACAACTAAGTTGTCGAATCGAATATAAATTGCAATACATGAAATTAATTTCATACAAAACGAATGTCGAATTTGTTCAAAGCATTTCGGAAATGCCCAAAAATTATTCAATCATGGTGGTATTAGGTATAATTTTACTTTTATTCTACGTTCACACTATAATACTCAAAGGTATTAAAAATATTTCTCTTTGCGATATCGGTTCCCTACAAATAGGCATATTTGCTAAAATATTATTATACAAGTCTTACATTATTATAAAATCTATAACACTTTAAAATATAACGCTAGAGCTTAAAACAGGGGGTGCTAATATCCCACTACAACTCTAGTCAAATACCAGTGTAAATACTAGTCAAGATTTCTGATGAAGCTTGTAAGCACATACCGCCGAGTCAGCAAAAATTACTAGTTGCCAAGTGATAAAGAGACCTACTCGTGTTACTTATTGTCTTTTTCACAAGAAAATATCCAAAAATCTGTCTTGAATCTTGACTAGTATATACATCATATTATTTATTTAAGGGATATTCAACGTCTTTGGTATCATTGTTACAAAAAATAAACAAAACAATCATTGTCACTTGTGAAAATACTAAACCAGAATTAATCATACGAAATACTGATATAGAACGAAATGTTAATGTCAGTTAAAGCATTTTACATTAAAACTAAAGAAACAACATAATTATTAACAAAAATACATAATGGCAGAGTAAACCGTTGTGATAAAAGCTCAATTACATATTATAACAATTTATTTATTGCAAAATACGCAAAATTATAAGCTTATCAAGTAAATTTAATAATAAAAAACAGTTTAAAATGCAAGTAGCTAATGCCACGTCGATTAAAGACGTATACATAAATAAGTTTGTGCAAAAATTTATTACCAAAGTTTAATTTATACATGAAAAAATATTCAATAAGTCATGTTTTTAAGATATAAATTTTTGTAGTGTTTAATGTTTATATATGTGAAAGGGGCAATGAACAGCCAATTCTAAAGGAATTAGATTATCAACTCTGCACTACGATAAAGCGAAATATGAAGTTTAGAAAAATATGTCTGAGAAGAAATAACAAAGATGCTATAGGTAGCGCATAACTGCGTAGGCTCCTGCGGTAGTGGAGCGGTGCGGGAGGGTGACAGTTGTCACAAATTGACGAATCACTGAGCGCCACGTCATCACATCATACCCGTCCCGCACCGCTCCACTACCGCGAGAACCTCCTCAGTTATAATCCATTATGCCTTTAGCTTATATTGAAATTTGGGGCTGATGGAAGTTGGCAGTCATGGAAACTTACTATCGTACAATATCCTCACAACACTCAACGTTTCTCTATCTCAAGCATACTCGTATTGAAAATCATAACGAGCGAGATTTTTGGTGGGCACTCACGACGTTTGGATAATTTACGAAGGCGCACTGAACGTTTTTTTAAAAACTAAATAGACATGTCTTGTATTGCTGTCATTCCAAACTGATGACGAAACCTAAGGTGGAGCGCGCTTGCCTAGAAAATACCTATTCACTCTGCTTTTGAAGAACTCAATATTGTATTGCCAATCCCAATATTGTTGTAGTTAGCGGCGAAGACGGAAAGCGGAACGGCATTCCATGTTCTAAGAAACGAGGAAGTGAATCGCTTCGTACGAGCACGTGGAATTTGGATACGTAAGACACTGGAGTATGGTGTTCTACCAAATATATTATTATCTCTGAAAGCATATTTCTTTCTCTTTCATCTGCTCGGATGCGTATAATATGTTCACACTTAATGACCTCACCTAAATTTCATATACGTAGGCTCACTATGTATTTTTTAACAAACACGAAACAGGTTATCTCTGAAAGTATATCTTTCTCTTACATATGCATGGGATGCGTATTGCGTATATTACGTTCGCACTTTTAAAGCGTCAGTGACCTATCCGCACTAGTTTTATACACGTACGCTTCTATGTTATACCAAACAGGTTACCCCTGGAAGTATATCTATCACTTTCATATCTGCAGCTCTTGGTGCGAGTGTTGCGAGTGGGGGGAGTGGGAGGGGTTGTGGGGTGCGGGGTGCGCGGGCGCGGGGAGGGGCGCCCGCTGCTGCAAGTGCACAAGCGCAGACAGCAAACGCGTGTTGGCCTCGTCTAGTGCTGCGATGCGGTGCTCTTGCGCCTCGATCACTCGCTGTTTGTGCGATAGCGCGGCGGCCATCTTGCGCTGTTCTCGCCTTAACTCTTCCTCTACGCATATTAATCTGTAAAGAGTTAAGTTTTTACTCTATTAATGTCACAATCTCATACTAATAACTATTATAAATGCTAAAGTGTGTCTGCCTGTTTGCTAGCTTTTTTGGTCCATTTATTTAACCGATTTTGACGGATACAGAGATAGCTTGTATTCCAAGGACATAGGCTAATCTTTGTCCCGGAAAATCAAAGAGTTCCGATCTACTGAAATGCTCAGTTGTAGCACACTATTATATACATATATCCTGTTTGTATTAAGCTAATTCAGCCAATTTTTTTTCAGGAAACCTCTACATATAAATACAATGCATAATACTACAAGTAAAAATCCACACTAATATTATAAATCTTAAAATGTGTGTCCAATTTTGACGAAATTTGGTACAGAGATAGTTTACATCCAGGAGAATTTTGTCTCAGAAATGAAAGAGTTCCGATCATCGGATATACATATGTATATAAAAACGCCTTTACTATACCTGGATATGATAGCCTTCATTTTCGCATCTGTGTGATCTTGGCCAGAATCAGTGGGACCCAGACGCCCTCGAAGGAGTTCCACGGAACATTTTAGCCTCTCTATTTCACGTTCATACTGAAAAGTAATAGACAATAGGTTTATCAATAAAGCAATTTTAAACACAAACTAAAAAAAACCGGTCAAGTGCGAGTCGGGCTCACACACAAAGGGTTCTGTACCATCATACAAGGTGTACCTAACACTTTTTTGTAAAACACTGTAAGTTAATAACGGACTGCGCATTCTATTTTTAGTAAATTAATATTTTCATGACCACAGATTTTTTTGTGATGTAACCACAAATTCACGGTTTTCAGATTTTTCCTTAACTTGTCCTATAAGACCTACCTACCTGCCAAACATGATTCTAGGTCAACGGGAAGTATCCTATAGGTTTCCTTGACAGACACGACAAACGGACAGACAGCCATAGCTTGACGTGCTTTTTAGAAGTACGAAGGAAACGAAAAAGTAAAAAAAAACCGAAGTCCAGTTACCGACCGGGGTCACATCTAGTCACACGTCCTTCAAAAAAGATTCAACAAAAAATGTTTACCTGTTCAATGGTTCTGTGATGCTTGGTGCGTCGTCTGCCAGTTGTGCTGTACAGCGTGTCGTCCACTTCATCCGAGCTCTCGGTCAGCTCTCGCGCAGACTCCAAGCTAAGCCGTCGCTGCAACTTGTCTCTGGCAGGAATCTCCCTCTCACTCCTCACCGGCGCCCGTTCACTCGCTTCACTAGAGTGAGACTCCCGGCTGAACACACGTGAAGGAGAATCCCTCTTCTCTCGAACTCCATAATACTCCTGATGCCTTTCCAAATCTTCATTAAGTCTACTACTGGATATTTTCGCTCCCGAATACGTCCTGTCCAAAGGATAATTCTTCTCCGGAATCGAGCTTTCCGTCGAAAATTTTTCAGGCGAATTTTTCAAGTTCTCCATATTGTACAGGGCCTTTTGACTCCGCGAGATTTGTAACCGGTACATCTCTTTGTTCACTTCCTCCACGTTGGAGTCAGATCTGCTCATCGGATAGCCGGAGTCCGTTGAGATATGATGAGGTTTGCTTTCGTATAACGACTCGCCTCTTTGTCCGAAATGTTTCAAGTTCAGTTGATTTTGATTGGTCGAGTAAGAGAGCATGGGATTCGTTCTGGGCATTCTCGTTTTGCTACTTTTTCTTAAACTTGGCGAATTACTGGAAGATTCGTCGTCTCTAATCCTAGGGGAGTGGTTTTGGTTGTTACTCCGCTGGTACATGTCTTCGTAATTACAGTTATCTCTGGTGAGTTTTCGGTGGGCCGCGTTGCGATTCTGTTGGTCATAATTTCTACTGTCGTTGTTGAAATTCGTAGAACCCTCTTCGGAGTTCGTCTCCACGTTGTCTGTGCTCAGACCCTCCTCATCGATGGATGAACTGGAAGAGCTACACGGACATCGCTTAGAGTTTCTGTTTTCATTGGTTTTCTTGATTTCCTGCGACTGTCGATTATTATCCTCCATATTGTAGACAGGGTTTGTGAACACTAATGGAGCTACTTTTGTATTGGCGTTTGTGTTGCTTTGAACGTTGTCGGCGGTTGTGAAGTTTTGGATCCCATATTTCTGAATATCGTACTCAATTTTTTGTTGCACTGGACTCTTTGGATAAAATTTCTCGTTTTTGCTATCGTAATACTGCTTCTCTCTCTGTTTTTGGTAGTTTAGCTGCGAGTAGCGGCTCATGGGTTGCCCGCCGTTCTCGTAGGGCTGATGGTGATGAGTGGTATTTTCGATGGGACTAGAACTTTGGCTGTACGTTGCGATGCTTTGGTATCCGGAGCTCGCGACATTCGACAACCCACTGATGGACACATTTGAGCCGTTGTTTGTGTAAGAATGTTTGTTTCCATTAATAACGTTATTGTTATTGGATTTCGACTGTGACATATTTTTCTTATTCATGATCTTTTCATCGACTATATCAGAATCATCGGCATACTTCAAGAGATCTGACAATTCGTCTAGCGTTGAAGTTTCTTTTATGATGTTCTGCAAATCGTTAGCGCAATAGTTATGGTTGATGCTATCGCTGCTCGGAGATCTTTCGGTGCTGTTATAATTTGAATTGTGATAATGAGTTTGTTGCTGGTTAAAGTTATTAGGTTTGTATCTCTCCTGGAACCTTCTCTCTAAGCTTTCGTTCATACCGTTGCTGATGCCTTTGGGATACTGATCAGAGCCGAAACCGATCTGTACGACCTTTAGATTAACACAATGTTCCT
Organism: Maniola jurtina; assembly: GCF_905333055.1. Lineage (NCBI taxonomy): Eukaryota > Metazoa > Arthropoda > Insecta > Lepidoptera > Nymphalidae > Maniola > Maniola jurtina. The sequence goes on from NC_060032.1 coordinate 14,621,845, forward strand.
GATTGTTGTACTGAGAGCTATATCTGTCTGGGTTAACGTTCTGATTGACTGGGCTCGACCCGTATCCGTTTCTCGGAAGCGTCGCTGAGCGTAAATTAAAGCTGGGCGATTTAGAAACAGTCGCATACGACCCTTTGTACTTAGATTCCTCAGCGTTGGACTTCGATGGACTGATGTTGAATTGAACCCCGTGTTTGTTCATGATGGGTGAACTGTGCGCAAAGTTATTATTAATTGGACCATTCACTGGAACCTCTACGTTCGGTTTAGCCGGCGTGTTGCACGTTGGATCGTTAAATCTTAAAACAAAAATGAAGTCACTTAGTTACCGTTTAAAGTAAGTAATATAAGTATCCACAAGATTTGTAATAAGTGCTTCAAAAGCGGTCCGAAAAATAAAAGAAAAACAATTGTTTATTATAAATGCGAAAATGTGTCCGTCTGTCTGCTACTTTTTCACGGCCCAACCGCTGAACCGATTTTAATGAAATTTGGTACAGACTTGGGATACATCCCGGGGAAGGATATAGGCTACTTTTTATCCCAGGAAATCAAAGAGTTCCTATGGGATTTCAAAAAACCGAACTCCACGCGGGCAAAGCCGTAGGCATCCTCTAGTTTCAAATAAGACAAAGTTAGATCTGACCACTTGAGGCACGTCATTTTGTTTGTGTTTATCATCTATAAGTACCTATTATGCTATAATCAATGATTCAAATGGTAAAAGTTACTTTACTATTATTTACCTGAAGATATTTTCACCCATTGGTGCAGGTGGTCCATTGTCGTTACTCATCAGTCTTTTGCTTAAATCCTCCAAAATTTCAGACAGTGGGTCCAACTCCTAAAAATGAAAAAGTTTTCAAAATGACGGTGTTGTAACATTATTATTTTTTAAATGGGTGGGAGGTTTATAGTCCAAGCTACAGAAAAAAAAAATTTTCGTGGCCAAGGCTTGTTTACTAATGATTTATGGCAACCCAAGTCACCGGCGATGCAGATGGACTAATGGCCTTACTGCTCAGAGCAACCGTGCAACCTTTGGTAAAAAGAGAAACTAGGTGTGTTGTATAGTACTAACACGGAATATTACTGTCAAGGGCTATTAATGCCATCAGATAAAAAGACACACACCTGTATTTTCCCCGCTGGCAGCTTGGGCAGGCTGTCGGCCAACAGGCCGTGCAGCGTGGCCAGCTGCTTGCCGAGGTCGACGTGCGGCGCCCACTCCGGGTCCGCTTCCACGGCTGCCTCGTTCCTAGAGCCCTCCGACCCCGCCGTGGAGCCTTGCGATGCGGAGGAGTTGCGCTTGCTGCCATCTAGTTGCTGTTGCGACTGGACCAACTGTTGATGTTGCTGGTCCTGTGGTCGCGTCTGAAATGATTTTGTTTTTGTAGAAACAATTGGATTTACAAGACAGTTGAGATAGCTTGAGGTAATAACTCACAGATATAGCTTTGAGAAAGGCCTTCTTGGGTGGGCCTCCATCTTGAGGATTTCATTGAGAAACTCTATGAAGTTCTTTTTGCCTTGGTAGCGCGTGAAGTTGGCCAGCTTACATTTTACAGATTGAGAGATAATTTCAGGTAACAACTCACAGAGATGGCTCTGAGGAAGGCCTTTATGTTAGGCGCCTCCTGTCAAGGAAGTCGTTGAGGAAGCCTCCTTGCCCTGGAAGCGCGTGAAGTTGGCCAGCTTACATTTTAAGATTGAGAGATAACTTGAGATAACAACTCACGGAGATGGCTCTAAGGAAGGCCTTCATGTTGGGCGCCTCCTGCTCGAGGAAGTCGTTGAGGAACTCCATGAAGGCCTCCTTGCCCTGGAAGCGCGTGAAGTTGGCCAGCTTACATTTTACAGATTGAGAGATAACTTGAGATAACAACTCACGGAGATGGCTCTAAGGAAGGCCTTCATGTTGGGCGCCTCCTGCTCGAGGAAGTCGTTGAGGAACTCCATGAAGGCCTCCTTGCCCTGGAAGCGCGTGAAGTTGGCCAGCTTACATTTTAAGATTGAGAGATAACTTGAGATAACAACTCACGGAGATGGCTCTAAGGAAGGCCTTCATGTTGGGCGCCTCCTGCTCGAGGAAGTCGTTGAGGAACTCCATGAAGGCCTCCTTGCCCTGGAAGCGTGTGAAGTTGGCCAGCGTCTGCAACGTCTTCGCCACGAGCGTCAAGTTGCGCGCCGCGCGCTCGTTGGGGTATTCTGTAGTTCAATTCAAACATTTATTATTATACAAGCAGTGTCATAGGTAGGTTTTAATAGGGATACGTGTGGATAACTAGGCTTTTTGTGCCATATCTAGCTAGCCGAAGCTAGAGTTATCAAAATTTAAACTCACAAGTTTTAAGTTTAGGCTTATGGCTTCCATAGGAACGTATTTCGTTTGCTGTCGGTTTTGTATTGAACATGGTTTATGAGAAAAAGGTCTCGTATGATAGTCCTCTAAATAAACTGCAGTTGCTCGGGCAGCAAGAACTAAGACATATGAATGTTGAAATGGCCATTTTATTTGTTGCTGACAGTAAAATTAAGAATAATTATTTTTATATAGTTTACTGGATGTTATATATAGGTAACTATAAATTATGTACCATGAAACTATTATACTCATAGCAAATAATGCTAGTAAAGAGTTCCATTCTATATCTGGTCTAACCATAAACTGAAATCTATAACAAACTTGGGTTAGAGATATGAAATCGCCAACAAAATAGTAATTGAATTAATCTCCTTGTTTTAAGATCGGATAAGTTTACTCGTAATTCCAGCTAAGTTAAAGAGGTCCTTCACGATGGATATTGTACCTACAATGCGCGGTAAGATTTGTAAAAGTGCTAAATTTTAACAATGTTGCTACTCACCGTGAATTATTCCAAAAAGACTTGGAGAGAGAATTGCGGGACATAGAAAACGGAGAAAGATGGATGCACTGATCAGGTTATCTGATATATCTTCTCGACCCATTGATGTTAACCTGAAAAAAAGCTTATCTTAAATTATAAGGCTTTTGTAGTGATAGCCACCATGGCAGTAAGACATGGAGGCATGTATCGTTTGCGACAGGTCAACATGGCAATTGGGGTGGGGACGCCCTGCACACCCGTACAGCCTCCACGCTAACCCGGTGCGGGATAGCACGGGTGACGTGCCCCGAGGCTCATACCCCGATTGTCATTATAGGTAGTTGTTGGAATGGTGAAAAATCTGACCAAATTATAATGGACTGTGTCATAAATTGCGAGTGCCGTATCGATACGCTAATTCTCTAAAAGACTCAGTAATTTTGCGCATCCTTCTCCTTCGCCAAGCGAAAACTTTAGTTAGTGCAATGTCATCCCGTTCGAAGGACTATAAAATGTATAGTTCTTTGTGGATGATACTAAATTATGAATATTTGTAAATTGTTTTATTGACTGTACTGTATTTTCTTTCGATAGCTGAGAACGATATGAAAATGATACTGATAATGAATATAATGTGTGGAAGTGCAGCCCATGGCGCACTGTCTTAGGTTGAAATCTATAGATCGCCCTTTGCTTAGACTCAAGTTTCAGTTAAAACGAGACAGATTTATGCCAGCGGTACAACGCAGTCTGGTTTTAACAGTGTCTTAAGTCTCAGCTGCCGATGGTGTAGATTTGGTTATACACAGTGTTCCGAATAAGTACTCACCTCTCGCGGAACGTGGCGAAACAGTCTCTCAGTGGAGGAGGGAACCTCGGAGCAGAGGCAGCGATGGCGCGCCACGCCAGCGTCACGGTGTCGCGCAAGGCGGACTGCTGGCGCCGCAGCGCCGCGCCACTGCCGGCTCGCAGCGGATCGACCTCGCAGTCCGTCGCGCCCGATCCCGCCGCCGCGGCCACTGCCTCCCCGAGAGTGTCCTGAGTAAAATTCAACGTTACATCGGGCATCCAGAACGGTATCACACTAATATTATAAAAATTACATTACTAAAAAACGAGCAAGGAAAGAACGGCTTCATTCAACAGCCAACAACTTCTTTACAGCTTGGTCACGGGTCATCATTCAACCAGCAGCAGCGATACCAACATGAGCAGCATGCTCATGTTGGTATCGCTTTTCACGTATGCGTCGTTGTCACACACGCACAAGCGTTAGTAGTTGACTTCACTTAAAAAATGAATGGTATGATCAATCTTTGGCACTCTGGAGTTTAACAACGTTTTTGGCAACCGCGAGTCCAGCGACCAACCTGCAGATACTGATCCCCGACCAGCTTGAGGTAGGCCTCCATGCTCTTGGTGGCGAGCGAGTTGCCGCGGAAGGTGAGCGAGTGGTCGCCCGTGCGCCGCACGTCCAGCGCCACCACGTCGGCCAGGTAGCGCGGCGCCAGCCCCGCGCCCGCCATGCACAGCACCAGCGCGCAGCCGATGTCTTCCTTCGCCTTCACTCCTATTGAGAGAGAAAGAGATCAAGATTGATTTAAGGCTAGGGGATATCGGAATTAGATAATGTTCGCGACTTCAACCGCGTGGATTTAGTTTTTTAAATCCCGTGGGAACTCTTTGATTTTCCGGGATAAAAAGTTGCCTATGTCAATTTTCGGGATTCAAGCTACCTATATACCAAATTTCATATAAATCAATTAAACGGCGGATGGGCCTTTATAAATCCCTTGGGATTTTCCGGGATAAAAAGTAGCCTACGTTCTTCTCCGGGAAGTAAGCTAGGTCTATACCTACCAAATTTTATTAAAATTGGTTAAACTGTTGGGCCGTGAAAAGCTAGCAGACAGACACACTTTCGCATTCATAATGGTAAATAAATTGATAATTAGTATGGATATGGATATTGGTAGCTGTGAATGCGGGATTCTCTCGGAATAATACCTATGACGGGCTCGAGGTACTCGCAGAGGCGGCGGTAGTTCTTCTTGAGGTAGTCGAGGAAGCGCGCGTAGTGGTCGAGCGGCAGCACGTCCACGCACTGGTAGCGGCACTTGATGCGCAGCGCGGGCAGCGGCGCGGGCGCGCGGCCCGGCGACTGCGGCTTGTCGCCCTCGCTCACCGGGTACCAGCGCTCGTTGAGGTAGCGCGACGACACGTCGTCGACCGGGATACGTACTGTACCTGCCGAACGCCGAATTTTGAAAATACGAACACCAAGACACTTGGACTACTCTGTATTTATTATATTAATGTATTAAAAATATAGGTGGCCATTTCCACAGACGAGAGAATTGTGGCTATAGCCACAATTCTCTCGTAGACAATACACTATATATTATAGTGTCGTGTTGTGATAAAATTCGATAAAAACTCTATGGCCAAATCTCCACACACGAATTTTATCACACGCGCACGGCGAGATTATCGCGGCGATTCTCTCGTCCGTGGAGATGGGGCACTTTGACTTTGCTTACACTTAAGTTTTAGTTAAAACGAGACAGATATATGCCAGCGGTATAACGCTGTCTCGTTTTAACAGTGTCTTAAATCTGAGCAAATTCAAAGTGCACTCTATAGATCTCAGCCTAAGTGGGTACCTAAAGCTCTTTTCACGCTACGCTACGCTATAATATAATAGCATATAGTTCATAGCACAACAATGTCGCGCACCATAATATTATTATGGACACATTCACACTTCACTGTACGATATATTATTATATCATATAATTCAAGTAGCATTAGGTCCTTATTTGCTATACTATAACGTTATATCACAATAGTATAGCGTAGTCTGAAAAGAGCTTTAAGCCAGTAATAACACAAAGCCGCGTAGTTACATTGATAGCGATATAAAATGGATTTTTATATCTATTAGCTTTCAACTTCATAACTTTAAATAAGATTATCTTATCTTATCTTAAATAAGTTACAAGAATCGGATAATTAGGTCTGTACTCCGTATATTATAGACTACAGGCCCATGTTTAAAAATGGGTGGGTCATATGAACCACCAGGTGACGTATACAGGACGATATAAGAGCATAAAATAATAAGATTCAGCACTATGCCGTCACTTGTAAGCTGTCCAACAGAGTGCTGGTGAGAATTGAAAAGTGCAGGTAGAGTGAGTACATTTTGGTCATATATTTTTGTACGGCATTTTTACCATCGATAGATCCATGAAAAATAATAAGAAAGCGCGCAGTGCCGTAAAAAAATGGTGCGCCACAAAGTCAGTAAATGTTTTGATTTTCTGACAATTTCCGGGGTAAATTTGGTCATTTAATTCTGTACGGCACTAGTTTCATACTGTTTCAATACAGCCTCTAATCCATTATTCCGCAACGCCGTACAAAAATCATGCGACAAGGGGAAAAAATTGAGGGTAGCAACCCAGAGGGGGTTGCTACCCTCAATTTTTTCCCGTGGTCCGGGGGGTGATTTGACAAAGTACGGCTTTGGTTCCAAAACATTATCTAGCACTCAAAAGTACTATTAAAAATAATGCCGTAAAAAAATTAGTGTTCATTTGAATGTGTATCAATAATTATCTTAATTTCATGGTATACTTAATTTTTAAAGCTGTAAAATCATTTGACTCTGTACGGCAACTTTTTTTTTAACATGATAGTGTAAAATACTATTGTTATATAGTATTGCCGTTCAAAAGAAACTGTTCTAAAAAAAATTATAGATAAATACAAAAACTGAAATTTTTCAAATTATTGCAAAAGTTTAAATATTCATAGATTAATAAAATATAGCAATTTTCTACGCTTTTCCCTTGTTTTAAATAGTATTAAGATAAATAAATTAGGAAAAAATTATGCCGTACATTTTAATGCAGACCATATCTTTTAGGCTGATGAAAATGACGCTACCATTTTAAGGGTGTAGTACTTTATGGCCATCTGATACTGTACGGCATTAACATATTTTTGAAGAGAACAATTGATAATATGATAAAATCACTATGCCGTCTAACTGAAGTGAACGGGTGTGTATATAATATCCACATCCCCTACAAACCTTTGGACCAACGAAAATGTACGGCATGTAAAAAAATATTATCTATGCATAAAACACTTTCAAAATAAATTAATTTTATGTTGTTTCAAATCACCCCCCGGACCACGGAAAGAGAGGGGGTTGCTACCCTCAATTTTTTCCCCTTGTCGCATGATTTTTGTACGGCGTTGCGGAATAATGGATTAGAGGCTGTATTGAAACAGTATGAAACTAGTGCCGTACAGAATTAAATGACCAAATTTACCCCGGAAATTGTCAGAAAATCAAAACATTTACTGACTTTGTGGCGCACCATTTTTTTACGGCACTGCGCGCTTTCTTATTATTTTTCATGGATCTATCGATGGTAAAAATGCCGTACAAAAATATATGACCAAAATGTACTCACTCTACCTGCACTTTTCAATTCTCACCAGCACTCTGTTGGACAGCTTACAAGTGACGGCATAGTGCTGAAACTTATTATTTTATGCTCTTATATCGTCCTGTATACGTCACCTGGTGGTTCATATGACCCACCCATTTTTAAACATGGGCCTGTAGTCTATTACTTCCAAAGTTACAAACCGCGCTTTGTAATATTGGTGTAGTTGGTTTGATTGTGATGATACAATTTAATAACCATATAAAAGGTACATAAAAACATAACGTACCTTTTTCCAAAAATTAATTAATCTTGGTGTGTCAAATGGGCGAAACTTAGGAAGATTCTAGACGATTCGGAATAGTTATTGAGTAACCAAGCACGGTTGACCAAGCAACGTAAAAGTTTACAGCGCCATCTATGTTCGGTCGTTTTTTAACATAAATTAGGTCTGTAATATTGGTGTAGTTGGTTGTGATTAGAACTGTAGCGAACCGTATGTATTCGTTACAGGTGCGCCATCTAGTACCGAGTAACGAAACGATACTCACAAATGCATCTCGTTACTCGCATTTTGCGTCATATCACGTATGGCCGTTCCTATACCGTTTCGGTTCACGCAAGTACCGTAGATGCGTGCATTGAAATGTTTGTTGACCGTATGTTTTACGCGCAGGCGCGCTCTCTCGGTGAATTTAAAAACGTACGTTACAAAGACCGATGTTTGTTTAGTTTATTGTTAAATTTTAAAAACGAGTGATTCTGTTAAGGTATCGTTCAAATAATCATATGAGCTTAATATGAGGTAGTTATTTCGAAATTACAGACAGACACTCCAATTTTATTTATTAGTATAGATATTTAACATAAGCTCAAGCTCAAGGTAATTTTTTTAAATATTTTAGTAGATTCCGTCAACAGTTCAGTGTAGTTCTACACTTATTAAATCAAACTAAATTGAGAATAACTTAAACACACGTCTGGTCCAAAATACGGAAAAGTGAGAAATTGCACCTTACGCAGCTTTGTATGTAATTTAGACCGAAGTATGTTTTCTACAAATTACGAATGTTGCGACGCGGACGCCGCGACATCATACTGTCGTACGCAATACGACTCGATTCGTTCATCTTACGTGGTATCAAAAGTAACGAGTAACGATACGATAGTAACGAGTACTAATTGTTATAGTAACGAATGCATACGGGTACGCTCGTTTTCGTTACTTTTACACCTCTAGTTGTGATGATACAATTTAATATTTAATAATCATATAAAAGGTACATAAAAACATAACGTACCTTTGTCCAAAAATTAATTAATTACATCTAACGACAAATAGCTTCAGAAGGATCTAGACGATTCGGAATAGTTATTGTGTAACCAAGCACGGTTGACCAAGCAAAGTAAAAGTTTACAGCGCCATCTATGTTCGGTCGTTTTTTAACATAAAGTTCCATAGAGGCCAGAAAGAGAGAGACTCGTGTACGCTGGTCGCTGCCCCGTGAGCTCCTACGCGACGAATGAGAAATGGACGACAAAGGATGACAAATTCTAATTAATAATGCATAGAATAATTAATAATTTTTGCATGATGACATAATGTTTTAAGAAGGTAAGATGAGATGCTGGGTTGCACGCCATGCTTGGCCCGATATGAGATTGCGATTGACTAATGACAAATTGTAAATGATGCAAATAATACATAATATTATTAATAATTTTATATATATTAAATTTTATATAAAATATCTATAGCTATATCCTTTGGACCATTTTGGTTGCCTGGAAGAGATCGCTAGGTAGCGATAAGGCCGCCAAATTGTACCTATATTTTGTTGAGCTTTGTATGTGTTTTTCTGTACTAATTTTGTGGTGTACAATAAAAGTATATTCATTCATTCATTCATTCATTTTCTGATGAGATGCTGGACTAAATTCAATAAATTTTGCACGCTATGCTTGGCAGAATATGCGATTTCACCTAATCAATGTAAGTTATTCTAGCAAAATAAACGTTTTCAATATTCAATTCAATATTCAATAATCTTTATTGCGAATTTGGGTTAGTTTACAGATCTTAAAACTATTATTGTTAGGTGCTCCAAATTCTACCTTTCGGTATGCAATAATACAATAACATAGTCATGAATACAATCTTGCCATACCATTATAAATATATAATATTCTAATTATTATTATTATAATTCATTCAACATTAATAACTTCAAAATTATGTTTAATATGTACCTACTTTAACCAACTTTAAACAGTATATATTATCATTTGATGTCAATATTTTTAGTCTAATTATAGGAATAATTATTTTACAAGTCAATTATAATTATAATTAAATAGTCTAATCTAATGTGCCAACATTTCATTAATCGAGTAAAAACATTTATCTATTAGCCATGTAAAAAGATTCTTTTTAAATTGTTGGAGGGGTAATATCCGTAAGCCGGGAGGGAGCTTATTAAATATTTTTATGCACATGACATAGCTGCATTTTCCGTAAGATGCATTAAAAAACCTTTGTGCAATGACCAATCTGTCGCCGTTTCTTGTATTTCTCGGATAAATATCTCTTGCTTTTATAAATAGATCATTATGTTGTTTGACAAAAATACAGATTTCATAGATGTACATGCACGGAAGTGGGAGAATACGTAATTTTTTAAATAGTGGTTGACACGAATCCAAATAAAAAGCTCCTGTCATAGCTCTTATACATCTTTTTTGGGCTATGAAAGCTCTGTCAGCCTCGCTAGAGTTTCCCCACAAGATGAGGCCATATCGAAGTACTGATGCGACATAGCCATGATAGGCTGCCAGGACTGTATTTAGAAAGGCCGTTTTCCGTAATCTATATAACACATAAACATATCTATGAATTTTTTGGCATACCATTTCGATGTGCTCTTTCCATTTTAGATTTTTATCTAGAAGTACTCCTAAAAATTTAACATGCAGGGCTTCTTCTATTTGGGTATTTGTATAATTTATATTAAGGTTGTAGTTATTAGAACGGTCACTTAAACTAAATTGCATAAATGAGGTTTTTTGTATATTAACTTTAAGATTATTATCCTGTAGCCAATTTACCACCGTATTAATTTCATTATTAATGTCATTTTCATATATATGGATTTCATTTTTATTATTACATGTCACGATTATTGATATGTCATCAGCGAATAAATAACAGTCATTTTTTGTCACGCTAGGCAGGTCATTAATATAAATTAAAAATAACAATGGTCCAAGGACGCTTCCTTGTGGAACACCGAATCTATTAAATTTGAAGTTAGATTGGTGGGCAATTATGGTAGCCTTCTCGTCGATAGAATTGATCTCTACGCATTGCTTACGATCTTTTAAGTAAGACTCCATCCAGTTAAGAGCTGGTCCTCTGATGCCATTTTGCTCCAACTTATCTAACAGTATGGTGTGTGATACGTAATCAAAACGTTTCTTATTCTTATTCGGACACGAAACCCCAACCATCGGATACGCTACCCAACCCACCGTATATGACACCCCAATCACCAAACCTTATACCTAGCACCAACGTAGAGATGACTCCAGATGCTTCAAGTTTGATGTCGAATTCAGGCGCGGCCTCAGCCCATTTTGGAAAGGGCTGAAATAAATAATCCAGGATGCCCAAGAACTCTCGAGGCCAAGGAGGCTCAGCCTCGAGACAGACTTTAGTAGCTCGATTGCGGGCAAACAATCACTATCGCAATAGTTGTGATTGGCTGAATTTATGGTATTCTTGCTGCAACAATACATTGTAGCCAATAGTAACCGAGCATCAACCAATCGTAGACGATTGCGATGGTGACATTGTAGCTGTCATTCTACCGCAATCGAGCCGCAGTTTGTCGACACCACAACAGAGCAGAACAACGGACAGGAGAATGTAAATACTCGTAGGTCATCTTACCAACTAGGGCGTGTTTGTCCCGCTTGCGCGCTCGCCTCTCTGGTTCTCGGTAGACGTTGACATGTATGGCGCGCACGGCAGGCAGGCCGCCGAACTCGTACACCTCGCCCCAGAAGCACAGCTCCGACTTCAGCTTCGACGACGACCTGGTGGTAATCATTTCTTTTATCACACTAATATTACAAAGGCGAAAGTTTATATGCGTGTGTGCATGTGTGCGTGTGTGTGTGTGTGTGTATGTGTTTATTACTCTTTCACGCAAAAGCTACTGGACGGATTTGGCTGGGAATTGAGATAGTTATACTCTGACTTAACACATGGGCTACTTTTTATCCCAGAAAATGAGAGTTCATAAAATTATCTACGTTTAAAATCATCACTTCTATGAGTACATACATTACAGAAAAACTAAGGGGAAATGTTTGAATGTTTTTGAAGGTTTTGGCATTGATTTTATTATTTCACCTCTTAATAGACCAAGGTGGAGTTCACGCTGATGCATAATTTGAGATAATTATGTAAACGAGTGCTAATTGGCCACGTTACTAGTTACCCTACTGCCAGTTACATAATCAAGTTTATTTACGAATCCTGCTTAATTTTCCTGTAAGTCAGTCAAACAATAAACTACGGAAGTATACGTTTATTTCGGATAAATTGGGTCACGACAATCAAAATAACCAACTCACAGCCATGCAGATTACCACACGATATATTCCATCCTCGTTTAAGCAAATGATATTTAATTGCTTGCCACTTTTATTCGTATTCGATAGGCAGATGCTTGTATTTTTAAATCATTTCTATAAAACTACACCTATGTTTATTTTATTACAACTTGAATTATTTTATACACGCTTTGCAAAAGATCGTCAATGTTATATGTATAAGATAGTGCTTGTTTCTTTATCTATGTTTTCAATCCTAATACCTACCTACAATTTCACTGATGGACATACTTTGGCCAAAACCCCTTTGTCGACTGGGCATTCCCCAAATATGGATTGACTAGAGGATGCCCGCGACGTCGTTCGCGTGGATTTAGGTTTTTAAAGATCCCGTGGGAACTGTTTGATTTTCCGGGATATAAAGTTGCCTATGTCAATGACAGGGACGCAAGCTACCTTGGTACCTTTCATACAAATCGGTCAAGCAGATGAGTCTTTAGGAATCCCCCGGGAACTGTTTGTTTTTCTGGGATAAAAATTAGCCTATATTATACTTCCCCGGAATGTATCCTAAGTCTGTAAAAAATTTCATTAAAATCGGTTCAGCGGTTGAGCCGTGAAAGCGTAGCAGACAGACAAACAGATAGACAGACAGATAGACACACTTTCGCATTTACAACATTATAAGTATGGATTTTTTGGTGTATATTTACTCACCTCGCATACAAAGTATCGTCGAGGAGGATTTCGCAATAGTATCGTTTCTTGGGCGGGATGGCCTTAGCTTCCAGCAGCCACAACTTGACCGTCCGCTCGCAGCGTCGCGTGCGGATCTCGTCCGGCCGCGCCGCTTGTCTTAAACTTAAAATAAAAATAACACAATTAATTAATTTACTTAACTGCATGACTAAAGGCATAACTGAGTAGGTTCCTACCTACGCGTTATTTCATCTACGCAATTTTTTATACCTATCACAAAGGAACAATATTCATTTATTCATAGATCAAAATTTTTCTTTCACAACCCAAGATTTATTAGGTATGATTATTCAAACTGCAAAACTATTTTTGATTTTCTGGAGAATTTCCAGGATTTGATGACCTCCCAGCCGGAATCCTTCTGTGCCAGTTTTTCTTCTGTCTTAGGCTTTTTGAAAAGCCCTACCTTTTTGAACTATTTTATTAAGAAAATTAGACATGCCCTTTCTTCTTTAGCAAAAAACTTGTGTTTAGAGTAGGTACGAAAAAATGCAAAGGGTAGGCTTGGAAGTTGAAACTATAGGTAAAGTGCATAACTGATTAGGCTCCTGCGGTAGTGTAGCGGTGCGGGAGGGTTACAGTTGTCACAAGTTGACAAATCACTCAGCTCTGCCGTCAGGTTATCGCACCCCTCCCGCATCGCAAGAACCTACTCAGCAATGCGTTACGGTTGAGACCTTTTGCATTTCAGTCCTCTGTCCGTGACCGTTGGCTATTGAGAGTTAGGTTGAAAATAGAGCGCACCTTGACTTTGCGTAAGACTTAAGTTTCAGTTAAAACGAGACAGATTTATGCCAGGCGTATAACGCTGTCTCGTTTAAAGAGTGTCTTAAATCAAAGTCAAAGTCATAGATCTCAGCCTTAGAGTTAGGCAAATATGACATACCTGTAGATCCATCGATCGCGCTCCTTCCGCGACGCACACGCAAAATAACGCGGTGCGCGGTTTTCTGCGCTTAGAGCGAAGCAGTGGGGCCTGCCCAATACCGATGAGTGTAATGCGCGAATTTCCACCTGAAATTAACAAATTTATGTTGTTTTAGCTTCTGCACGCAAGTTTGCTAGAGTTGTATAAATTATAACATATAGCAATTGTGGATAATGTATGGTTCGCGACAGGTCGAGATGGCAATCGGAGTCACGCGGAGGAACGCCCCGCACATCCGCACGTCACCCGCGCTATCCGACATCGAGTTAGCACAGGAGCTGTGCGGGTGTGCTCACCTCGATTGCTACGTCGACCTGTCGCGTACTATAGCAACTGTGAAAAAATTTTCAGAGTCGGATCATTAGTTTCGCTGATTACCTCAAAAATGCAAACTAAAGTTAGTTATTTATTATGCCTCTATACTATTAGTATAGGTGAAAGAGATCGCTACATAGAACAAGCTGAATGGACAGATTTCACTTAGACATAGCGATGGTTTTTGACTTCTTGGGTCCGAATAAACCTTTGGATAAAAAACCGCATTGCTGAGGTGTGATTAAAAACAAAAATTTATGCCAAAGAAGAGATAAGAGAGAGGGAGATAATACAAATTGACTTCCCGTAATAATTTTTTTATGAACAAACGGAACGGTGAAGGAAAACATCGTGAGGAAACCTGCATACCTGAGAGTTCTCCATAATGTTCTTAAAGGTGTGTGAAGACTGTCAATCCGCATTGGGAGACCCGTGCTCAGTAGTGGGTCGGCGATTGGTTAATCATGATGACGAGATATGTCGGTATATTGAATTTTTGTGTAGCAAAAAATTGCAGATAAAAAACTATAACAGACAAGAATAATAATTGTCCTAAAAAAAGTTGAGGTACATTTCGGTAGACCTATTTTTCAAAAACGTGTGCTAACCATGACTCATACACCGGTTACAAAGATACCGCTAAGTATTGCGATACGATCGGCTATTATACTCGTAAATTAAGTATGATTCAGAATATTGAAAGTGACTGTGCGTTGAACTTAACCTTTATTGAAGTATTGAAACTTCTAATAATGCTAAAGTTAAGATTTCCTTACCTGATTAGGTGGTCCGAGATCCATCGTGGATACAGCCGGTGAGTGCGCTGATAGAAGACTTTCATGAGATCTGTAAATACATAAACGAGGAGTTTTTTTTAATAAACCCACTCCACCTTCAACAGGGTGATTCGCTATCTCAGTGTTCAATACTGAATGAATAACTTCTCTCCTTTGACATTGGTTTGGTTTTACATTGCTGCTCCACTGAGTGACATCAAAATAATATTTCGTAGAAAACCTTTAATGGGTTTAAAAATAAACGTCAAAGATCTCGGTGGCTATCATTCAGCGATGAACACTTAGTTAGCGAAAGGTACTGGCCATTTATTTTATTTTATTTTTTATTTTATTTTATTTAATAACCGTAATATACCTACCTATGTCTTAAAATGTATTGGGAGGTAATCATTTTTGATCTACAGATGATACTTAGGTATGAGGTAATTAAATAAAACTGCATCAAATCGGTCTAGAAGTATTTGAATAAAATCAACCTAGCCATTAAATAGAGCAACATATCTACTGCAACACCTATATTACAATAAAATAGGTATGACTAAGAACCTGTTCTGAGGCGATACGATCATCACGTCCGATTCAGTGGAATTGTTGAGAGAAATTGTAACAGAGATACACACAAACACACGAGAACATATACGTAATCTTATACCTACTCTAAACGCATATATACAGTCTCCGTTATGTCGTGAGTAAAACACTAAACAATCGATTCTTTATCGATAACTACATGCCTCGATATAAGTACCTACGACTCGTAACAACTTAGCCGTGCCGTTTCAAAAAAAAAAAACAAATTCAAATCATTTATTCAAATCGGGCACTATAATTGTACTCTTTTTCTGGTCAGTTGTAGAATCTTAATATAGTGTTGTAGTAGTGATAATTAATTCCGTAAACTTAAAACTAAAGCTACGACGGTTCCAAACGCGCCCAAAAAGAGCCTACAACGAACTCTATACCACTTTAAAAAAACACTTAAACTTATTAGAACTATCAAAGCTATTTGGCAACACATTCCCAAGCTTTCTTATCATTTAAATAATCCTTTGCATTGTAATAGGAATTTTCAATACGTTATATGAAAACTTTGAACTTGTATAAAAAGAAAATACTATTAGGTTTTTCGTAATATTCGTGATTTCTTTGGTTGTTGTATAGAAGCAGGCGTTACTTTGGGGAAGTCTATGATATACAAGGAACCAAAAGCTTAATTGGCTATAATCGGCTGAAACAGACAAATCTGTATGGTGCAACATGCAGTATGCTACTCGTATATGCACCACCCGCCCTTCCATTGCTAAATCAAGATGGTTCAAGATGGTTTTCCAGATTTCTCTAAAAATGTGTAGTTTTAAAGTAACACAGTCTCAAAGATTTACATACACATCTTTACTAAACTTTGAACACCATCATAGACACAGACATTTATTTCTAGAATGTGTCTGCAAAACATTGACTTCGATTGGTTAAGGTATGTTCAAATGAGAATCAAGTTTGTCTTTACTCTTAGTTTAATCTTACTCTTACTGGCGAGCGTGCTAGGAAAACGTGAGGAAACCTTTGGGAAAGCTGTAATTACTGAGTGTTTAAATATAGCCTAAATGCCTCAGACTATAAAATTAATACACTATAGAGTTATATAGCCCTGCAATAAAGTGAAATACCTATGCCTTTGAACTGAGTACCTATATCTAATTAATTTGTACGTAGAAGTTTCGTGTTTATAGTCGACGTTGAGCAAATAATGAAAGCACCTCAGTAAAGGGAGCGGCGACACTCCTAATGAAATTACAACACCTCAACGTAGTGGCAGCACGACACTAACCATTCTCATTGTCATTACTTAAATGTCCATAATGTCTTTGTTACAGCCCTATGGTGGTATAATATTTTGTTTTTATGGCAGATGCTCCCCTTGTTATCACGTTGGTCAGTTGGATTGATAAACTGAATTTTTTGTGAAAAAAACATTAATTTTATGGTCGTGTTTTGCTAAATATACCTACATTTTCCTTTTAGAGACGATCGTTTAGTAAAATCACGGTCATGATGGGATGACGGTAGTGCGGTGCGTAGAAGTAAAATCTCTACTTGAGTCAAAAAATTCGATAACTAACTGATCCTGGCTTCGCTCAGTGTGTAGTTTCCACTTCAGTCTTTTCTTAGTGATGTTCTATTACTATTAAGTGGAATTATTATTTATCTATGGTCTATTATTGGTGATCTATTATGATTGCAAATTGAAGTTTCTAAACCGTGCCGCCGCGGCCGTCGTATATCCTTCCATGAGTGGCGTTTTAAATTTTAAGAGATAAAGTCAAGAAATATACGGTACGTTTTAAATTTTAGGCCTCCAGGGAACAATTAATACTTTTCAGGAGAGGCAAAAATAACTCTTAATGATTTCAGTTCGTAATTTGAGTTTGTTTCATATTCGTACCGGAGCCACTCAAAAATACCATCAGGAAATACGAGTATATACCTTGAGGTTCGTAAAGCATGCGAAGCCGGGTGAGTCGGCACCGCCGCCGCAGCTCGCTCCCTCTCCAGCTTGGTGGCGGACTTGGTCCGCTTGAGCGGGTTGCTTCGGAAGGACCTCTTGGAGAAGAAGAAGGAGGCGAGGCGCGACGGGCTGTGCTGCGCCTGCGCGCCCGGCACCGGCGTACTGGGGGCAGAACCGCGCCGACATGCCTTCTCGTAGGATGTGTCTGCAAACAAGGAAAGGAACTGTTAGCATCAGGATATTTTACGTACCTTACATAGCAATTCTTACTAAGATACTAAATAAACACATATGAACAAAAATGTCATAGTATCTGCGGAGAGTTAAATCATCATCATGATCAACCCATTCACTAGTGGGAACGGGTCTCCTCTCAGAATGAGAATGGTTTGGCCATAATGTATCAGCTGGTCAAGTACAGATTGGCAGACTTCACACGGCTTTGGGAACATTTTGGAGTCAAAACATTTTATCACATTTTGTGCCTAACCTACTTTTATTACAGTCTGAACTCTACAAGATGCTTACGTTTTCTAACATTACTTAACAATAATCAAAATTGCTAAAATGCAGTAATTGCTATTAACTGCCGAGTCAATTACTAGTATGTATATTAAATACCTATGAAATATCTATATAGGCAAAAGCAAAGCATTTCTCTATCCAAGTAAACGCATAAATTACATCAATCAGTATTACAGTGATAGAAAGCATTTATAAATCAATCTATATTTCTGACGCTAGATATAAAGTCTACTGTTATTTACACGTGTAATAAATACTGTGATGTATGTATGAGTGTGAGTGGACTTTGGATGTGTGTGTGTGTGTGTGTAGTGTGTGTATGTGTGTGTACATTGGTTGTAAAAAATTGAAAATGCAACGCAAGACTCATATAGTCACAAAACCACAAAACAATATAACTACTCTTAATAACAAGGTAGACGAAAGGTAGATAATCATACTCATCAATTTTGCCCCAAGAAGTAGGGGTCCTAATCGACAAATCTCTATCAAAAATAAATTGTTATCGTGGTACCCGTCTGTACATAGTGTTAGCGATTTAACCTTTGCCTAGAGAGAAAAAAAAGAAAAGACATTAGGGCGATGGGGAAAATGGTGGCGAGAAAAGCGGTTGATATTGATTCGAAGCAGAAAGATTGGAATTTATTAATATGTTTTCAAGAAGTTAGTAGTTTAGAATTAAAGTTAAAGTTTATCATGCATTGTATAGCGATGGAATAAAGTCAGTTCTTATGAGTTGAGGATATTTTTATAAGTAGTTACTTCATATAAGTAGATACAAAAATAGTATATAATATACCACGTGTAAAGTCGCGAACACTTGCTAGTTTAAAATATAATTTCAAAGTCGAAGAAAGCTATCACAATTACACAATAAATATGTTTAGATAAATATTTACTTGACCTTTGTACTAACACAAATAATAGGGGTATAGTGAATAAATAACTTATAATTACCACAACACAGAAGTGGCAGCGAATGTAGGAACAATCTCATATTTACTCCTAGGAATATCGAATCGAGACTGATTTATTGTAGCCTCATTATTAATGGCCATGATTATTACAATCACGCGGTCACTGGTAGCCGGTAGGTATATTGCTTATATTAATATTAGGCTTGTATACCACTAAATAATAAGCAAGTAATAAGAGTTAATTATATAGCTAAGGCAGGATACGTTATATCATAATTTATCTTACGTAAGTACAACATGTCAGTTTTAAAATAATAGTATTAGCTTTGCCCTTGGGCTCTACCAATGATATTTTGACTCTACATAATATGAGTGGTTCTAATATGTCTCTAATTACTTAACACTACAATAATGGATTGCATTCGGATGAATGGATATTCCTGAACCATTCATCCGAATGCAATTTACTTCGTAGAGTCGTTGTTGGGATTTAGAAGGTTTCTGACAAAGTATCATTAACGAATAAAAGATGGCTTGCAAATCGTTCACACAAAGAGACTTTGCAATGCATGCCAGGTGCCCAGGTAGGTAAGTATATGCTATACGTAGGTATATGGTATAGGTTAGGTAATTAATTGATTGACAAAAGGAATTTCTATGTAAAAACCTCAGTTTCGTCCGCCTCAAAGTGGCATGTAGCAATATCATACTTCACACTATCACACTAATATTATAAAGGCGAAAGTTTGTGTGTAGGTATATGTGTGTGTGTGTGTTTGTTACTCCTTCATGCAAAAACTACTAGACGGATTTGGATGAAATTTGGAATGGAGATAGATAATATCCTGGATTAGCACATAAGCTACTTTTTATCCCGGAAAATCAAAGAGTTCCCATGGGATTTCGAAAAACCTAAATCCACGCGGGCGAAGTCGCGGGCATCGGCTAGTTTTGTTCTTAAAAACCCACCTACTTTAGATTTCTACTAAACTTTAATTTCATTATTTAAACGGATTATTTCAAAGGTTTTGCGAGATGCGTGTACAAATACAATTAATAAAATATTGCACTGTAATAACAATATATCACTTAAGGTGGACCCGCCTTCTCGTTTGCTCGGTATTTTTTTTAATAAAGACATTTAGCGTTACTTTTGATGCTTTAGTAGCCTAATCTCTCTCACATTCTCATACTCTTGCACTTTAACCCCAGCACAAAATAGGTATGTCTATAAACTCAACATGCTTATTAATAATTTAAGTTTTGGCCATAGGGATTATATTCACATAATAGACACGAATAATTTTATAAAAAAATTTTCACTGACAAAGGATACAATGTACTTGCCCCTTAGTTATAAGAAACAAATAGCTACCTTGGTAGCTTGTAATATACAAGACACAGCTATTTTTAGCTTGAGTTCTTTTGAAAACGGTACATGTTGTACTAATAATATAGACCTAATTAGTAATACTACTAATTCCAGTTTTTTTACGTTGGATACAAACTATTATAATAGTTTGGATACAAATAGTTGCATGGACACTACTGTAAACAGTAATAAGATTTTAAACTAAGTAGTGCGACAACAGATAAGCTATGTAAAATCAATCTTGTACACCAAAATATTCAGGGCTTATCTGGCAAGGAACATGAGATAGAACTATTTATTAAAAAATTTGATATTGACATCTTATGCCTCACTGAGCATTGGCTCAATAGTTATCAATTAATAGTAAATTTAAAACATTATCAATTGTCAAGTGCGTTCTCTAGAAAGAAAGCTATACGCGGAGGGTCTTTAATATTAACCCGCAACAATATCAATTATAAAGAACGGAAAGACATTGTTAATCTTTCATTGGAACGCACTATTGAGCTGTCCTGTGTTGAGCTGGAGCGCTATATTGTCGTCTGCGTGTACCGACCCCCCTCAGGTGACTTTGTTCTGTTTGAGGACGTTATGGAAGAGGCCTTGAGGCGGATATGTAGGTCATCAAAAAAGATATTAGTTTGTGGAGACTTCAATATTGATATTTTGCTTCACACTTCTTTTACTGACAGATTACTCAATTTATTTAAAAGCTTTAATTTACAGAAAATTTTCAATGAACCAACACGGATAACTGCAAATTCAGCCACTTGTATAGATAACATTTTCTGTGACTGTAAGATTGTCGCAAAATCGATCATGACGAATCTAAGATCCGATCACTGTGGACAAATGATATCTGTTCCCAGTGATAATCAAGACATAACAAAGTTAATAAAGTATAGGCCAGTAACCACTAAAAAGGTAAAGCAGTTCAAACTAAAGGTTTTAACTGCTTTACCTAAACTTGACTTTACTCAGGGTGGTCCGGATGAACACTATAATGCTTTTTTTGATCTCATAAACTCTCAATTTAATTCTACCTTTAAAATTGTAGAAAAAAAACTGTTTAAAAATCTTAAATTTAGTGACTGGGCTACTGTTGGCATCTATAAAAGTAGAAATAAGTTGTTCGACTTGTATGCAGAAAAACAATATAACTACACTCCCACATTTGTTGAATATGTAAAAAATTATTCAAAATTATTCAAAAAGGTTTGCATACAAGCAAAGTCACTCTGCATAAAGCAAAAAATTATTAATTCTGATAATAAAATTAAAGCAGCTTGGGATATCATCACGGATGAAACTGGGAAACAAAAAGTGCATAACAATAAATTGGAGCTAAAAATTAATAACCGTATTATTGACTCCAATATTGAAATTGCAAATACATTTGAGAATTTTTTCCAGAACATTCCAGTCATCACTACTAGTTCCCTTAGCTCTTCACCAACAGAAGCCTATGATCTTCTCAGGGCCAATGTCACTGAATGCGGTGTGTTGTTTAGGTTTGAATACGTTACTCCATATGACATTGTTAAAGTGTTCAAATCTTTACAAAGCAAAAAAACCGGAGATCTGTGGGGAATATCAGTAAAAATAATTAACAATATTATTGATATTATTGCGCCATATCTAGCCTTAATTTTTAATGAGTCTGTGGATACAGGCGCTTTTCCAGATCTCATGAAATGTAGTAAATTGATACCTCTTTTTAAATCGGGTAGCAAAAGTGACCCAAACAATTACAGGCCAATTTCAATTTTGCCAACACTGAGCAAGATATTTGAGAAAATCATGCTCAACCAACTGCTTCAGCATTTCAATTTAAATAAGCTACTCCATTCTGAACAGTATGGCTTCACTAAAGGTCGATCAACAACCGACGCGGCCGCAATGCTGTTAAAGCATATATTCAATGCGTGGGAGGGGTCACAGAATGCCATTGGTATTTTCTGTGATTTATCCAAGGCATTTGATTGCGTTGAGCACGAGACTCTTTTAGTTAAATTGAGCCACTATGGAATCAAAGACACTGCGCTTGGTCTCATTGCGTCCTATCTTAGTGATCGTATTCAAACAGTATGTGTGAATGATGTGAAGTCATCCGGATCAGCCTCACTAATGGGTGTTCCTCAAGGCTCTATTCTAGGTCCTTTCATGTTCTTAGTATACATAAACGATTTACCATATGTAGTCCAAAATATTTGCGATATCGTACTATTTGCTGACGATACGTCTTTGATTTTTAAAGTCGATAGAAATAAGGACAATTTTGACGATATAAATGGTGCCATATCTCAGGTAACTCACTGGTTTACTGTAAATAATCTACTTTTAAATGCAAAAAAAACTAAGTGTATTGAATTCGCACTGCCCAATACCAAGAACACAAGTAACATTAATTTAATGATAAATAATGATATTTTGAAAATAGAAGAGACTACTACATTTTTGGGGATAACCTTAGATGCGAAGCTGCAATGGGGCACCCATATATCAACTCTTGCTGGCAAACTAAGCTCTGCTGCTTACGCGGTTAGAAAGATTCGACAATTAACTGACGTGGAGACCGCAAAGATAGTATATTTTGCTTATTTTCATAGTATTATGTCTTATGGAATCTTAATATGGGGTAGAGCGGCAGATATTGGGAGAATTTTTGTATTACAAAAAAGGGCAATACGCGCAATTTATAACTTAAAACCACGCGATTCACTTCGAGAAAAATTTAAGGAAATAGGTATCCTTACCGTAGCCTCTCAATATATTTACAACAACATAATTTTTGTAAGACAAAATATTCTTAGTTACAAGAAGGTTGGCGATCTACACAACAGGCTGACTAGACACCGTAACAGGCTTGCGACTCCTACACTCCGTCTCAGGAAGGTCCAAAAGTCATTTGTGGGAATGGGTATAATCTTCTATAACAAAATTCCTCAGTCAATTTTGGACTTGCCTTTACACAGGTTCAAAAAATCTATTAAAAATATGCTCTTGAGAAAAGCATATTATACTATCGAAGATTATGTAAATGATAAAAAAGCGTGGATTTGAACTTCGATTCGCTCCAGCAATGCGCAGGACTTCAATTGCTTTTATACATGGCATAATATTGTATATCAAATCTTTGAAAAGAGCAACCGCCGAGTTTCTTGCTGGTTCTTCTCGGTAGGAAAGGCATTCCGAACCAGTGGTAGATGCTTTTGACGATTCGAAAGAACTTGTAAAAGTCTAATTGAATAAAAACATTTTGAATTTGAATTGAATTTGAATTTGAATTACAAAGTTACAACAGCATTGTCATCAGAATGTTGTTTTGGTTTGTAACAGCCAGCACAGCGATATACACGTACTAGTGCAGCGTGGTTTCCGGCGGACGTTGCGCACGACGCCCGTGACCGCTGCGCATGCGCTCCCATATTAATACTACGTGTACAAAATAGTAGGTACTCGAATACCTACTAAATTATTATTATTTGGAAAGTAGTTCTTCTCCTTATTGAGGTACTAGATTACACCCGCGACCTCGTCCGCGTGGATATAAATATAGTTCAAATCAATTCAGTAGTTTTTGACTGTTGGCTAATAGTGATGGTACAGAACAAAATATCACCAATAACTGTATTTTTAACCCCCGACCCAAAAAGAGGGGTGTTATAAGTTTGATGTGTGTATCTGTGTATCTGTCTGTGGCACCGTAGCGCCTAAACTAATGAACCGATTTTAATTTAGTTTTTTTGTTTGAAAGGTGGCTTGATCGAGAGTGTTCTTAGCTATAATCCAAGAAAATCGGTTCAGCCGTTTGAAAGTTATCAGCTCTTTTCTAGTTACTGTAACCTTCACTTGTCGGGGGTGTTATAAATTTTTAATTTACACTTGTTATTATATGGATTACATATACTGGAACTACAAATAGGTAGGTACATAATGTGAATAAAGTATTTGAAAGCGCATACTTATATGTATGTATTATATTTACTGCATATCTGTTAAATCTAACCGAGTTCTCTCCCACGTGGACGCATCGTTAGACGTGGTACCTACCTATGTAGATTTTAGTCGATATTGTAAAGCAGCGTGTATCCCCGGTGTCGATATTCCGTGTGAAAGGAACAGATGTTCTTCAGAACCTATTACCGTTATTGCTTAGTTTATATGATGTATTGTAACGTTTGGAGTTATAGCTGCGCCCTGTTTATAAATGTTTACAGTCTACTCTAACAATGCATCGAGTTTTAAAAAGACTATTAAAACTCGCAAAATTATATTGCATGCTTTAAAACAAATATCAGTATCAGTAAGACATCTCAGAAGTTATATAAAACTATCTTATGCCCGCGACTTCGTCCGCGTGGACTACGCAAATTTCAAACCGTTATTTTAACTCCTGAGGCAATATAATATCTTCTTCTTCAGAATATGAGCTATCTCTTGTACCAAATTTGATCAAAATCGGATGGGCTGTTAAAAGGTAACGTAAGGTGATAAGAAGACAGACACACTTTCACATTTATTATATTATACTTAGTAGGTATATATTACGTAAACAAAGTTGGAAAAAGCTTGGGACGCTTGAAAGCGATATGAATTGTGAGCATACTCATTCAGTATCGCCCAGTTTATGGCCCAGTTGCATGACAGGCGGTTAAAGTTACATTTTTGTATTTACAAAATGTAATAGTTACAAAAGTAACTAGCTCCGAGTGTTGTGAAACAAAGTTGCTAATATAAAGTAACTAATTGGAACCTCTGCTCTGGTGCAATTGTGATTTAGCTATTGTAATGATTTGTGATAGTAATGAATCGTTACGAATAACGCTAAAAATATGTCTGTGTTATTGAGCTCCCACGGTTTTTTTTACAACCTAAATAAACGTGGACGAAGTCGCTGGCCTCAGCTAGTGACTTATAAATTTTGCGACATTCTGATAAACATTCTAAAATAGATGCGGACTTTTAAGACGAACCTTGCTAAAATATATTTTACCATTTGTATTCTTTTTCGCCTGATTAAAACGCTTGGCTGCACCCCTTAGGGTGAACGACCTGAAACCAATAAACTTCCACATAGCTTAGCTTGGCACCCGTGACTCACTGCATCGTTATTGCAGTTCGCTGCACAACGCGGAACTCTAGTAAGACTCCAGGAACTTTCAGCCGTTCAAAGGAACGGTTCCAACTGCTATATTCCGTATCTTATTCTAAGAAACTGAAAATGACCATAGAACTATTCACAAACATTTCGAAGTGTGCATAGAGTAATATTTAAATGTATCGTTGGAAACGATTTTCCAGAATAAAAAGTAGCCTATTCCGGAGACGGACCTCCGGAATGTAAGCTATGTCAGTGACAAACTTCAAAATCGGTTGAACGAATGGGTCGTGGAAAGGTAACAGATAGACAAACATATATGTACTTAGGTACACTTTCGCATTTATAATATTAAGTTCTATGTATGGATTTATTATTGTATCAAAACTATCAAGTATCTACTTAATATTCTAAAAGAGAAAAGCGATTGGGCATATGCCAAGCCAAACAATAAAAGATCTTGTAATGTGATACTATTCTTTAGAAAATGGAGATCATGTGACTGAAAGTTTAGAGCCGTAATTTATTATTGATGGCAAAGTTATAATAAAACTAGCCTTGAATATTAATTTATGATCGTTGTAGCGCATACAAAACTTTGCTAACTATGTAGAAGCGGTCAATGTAGCCAATATTTTTCCACTTCTTGATGTACAAAACGTGTAGAAAATAAAAAAGTCCTTGGATAAAACACAGTTACTTAATTAAAAATAATAAATAATAAAATTAATCTGATAACGTTTACGTTTATTTTTTTTAACAGAACGACAAAATTGTGTAGTAAGTGCAATCACGACTTTTCTGATAAGAGCCAGATAACACAAGGAAGTACTATAATGTGGAAGAGATAAGAAAAGTTCCCAATTAGCTGATATTGTCGTCGTGTTTTTATTGTAAAACATTATATTAAAAAAATTCTTTTTATAGATATAATATGCGTTATTAAGTTATACTAATGTAATTGTATTTCACTAGAATAAAATAAATATCTGGTGATAAAGTCGAAAATTAAGTACATACTACATTTTTATACTACTACATACAAGTTAAATAAAGAGCTTAAAAGTGTTATGTACGAGAGTCGATTTGGTGCAAAATACAACACATTTTCTGGCTTTGAAAGTAAAATATTGGAACGTCTATGCGTACTGAATACTAACGATTTAACGGTGAACGTCTGCATTTCACGAATCGATAAAACGTCCTTCGTTACCTCAATATTCTACATACGCTTTTCAAAGCACTGCACTGTTTCTTTTGTTATCCTTGTATTGCTGAGTAAAGTAACAGAGCTCAACGGGTTGCGAAGCTAAAGTGGCAATGGGCGGAATGTATGTATAGTGTGAAGAACCAATAGACAATGGGGTCCCAAGCTGCTAGAATGGTGACCATGCACCGGAAAGTGTAGCAGCGTTGATAGACCTCCAACTAGGTGGATGAACAACATCAACGAGTCGTATATACGAAGCAGGCTGGGCAAGACAGTGTTTGAAAGTCCCTATACTCTTATAAGACCTTTCACACGCCGCGGTCCACCTATGTCCAGCAGTGGACGTTTATCTGTTGAAAACGACGACGACGATTGCTGTGAATTTAATGTAATTTACTTAATTTTATAATGACTTTCATCCATAGTTAATTACTAATTTAGTAGTAATATTATAAATGCGAAAGTGTGTCTGTCTGTCTGTTACTTTTTCACGGCCCAACAGTTTAACCGATTCTGACGAAATTTGGTACAGGGTATTATATCCCGGGGATAGACATAGGCTACTTTTTATCCCGGAAAATCAAAGAACTCCCACGGAATTCCCAAAAACCCACCCGCTTAACCGATTTGTATGAAATTTGGTACAGAGGTAGCTTGCGTCCCTGTGATTGACATAGGCAACTTTTTATCCCGGAAAAATTAAACAGTTCCCACGGGATCTTTAAAAACCTAAATCCACGCGGACGAAGTCGCGGGCATCCTCTAGTTATTCATAAGCCTAAATCGTAATTTGAAGTCTGCAGTCTTTGCAATGACTTCCACTTTTCTTAATGGTATACCCTGGGCATGACATAACGATTGTTATAAAGGCTTCAGTTGTTCAGCTCTCAGCTGAACAATTAGTGTAGCATTATGAATTGTTGGATAACAATGAAGATCTAAAGCGGCAAGTCATCTCGTTAGATAACATGTGTCGTCGGGAAGAGGCTAACAGTTCTTGTTAGTTTGTGAATTGCGACATTGCATGAAAAGCTTTCTTGACACTTTAGCACTACTTATACAAAGAGGAAATTTGGATAATGGACCCTTTCTTACACATTGTTGAATTCTACCCGTGCCTAATGGTAAAAGTTGTAGTCGTTGTTATGAATTATCTAATATCTAATAAATCTACTACTACCTACCTACTTAAACAAAAGGAAAATCTGGATAATGGATCCTCTCATATGACAATTGTTGAAATCTACCAATAATGTTATAAGTTAATGTATCATTAAACAATGAAAACTATTGAAAAATATGGTAAATTAAAAAGATCCAACATATACATTGATGCGTATTTAACGAGCAACATCAGGAAGAGAGTAAACTGATATTTCGCTTACGCAATGAAGGTTAACGAGCTCTTTTGCTTACATAATGATGAAAGACTAATGGGACAACATTGCGAATTGCATTTACTTCAAATAATTTACTTTTACAAATTACCATAAAGTTTGATAGCTATTATTTAATATTTAATGATGGATAATAATTAATTTAAGATCTTACCAGAATGTACAGCGACGTCATCATCAACATCGAGGTAAGCCCTTCGTAAGCTGAGAGGACTATTTGCAACCTGCTCTTCATTTTTCTTTATAAGAGCA
The DNA here is from genome assembly GCF_905333055.1 of Maniola jurtina. Lineage (NCBI taxonomy): Eukaryota > Metazoa > Arthropoda > Insecta > Lepidoptera > Nymphalidae > Maniola > Maniola jurtina. The sequence continues at coordinate 14,649,853 of NC_060032.1, forward strand.
CCGATAACTTCTTTTTCACCTCCATTGTCATCAACAAACTTATCATAATCTTCGGATAAATCCGTCACCACAGCAACAGTATCGTCCAGCCCTTCTTCAATATGCCTGGCAGTAATACTCCGAAGCAAAGAATTACTTCTTGACAATTTTGTACTCCGTGATCGCCGAATAAAATTTAGTCCTGACATTTTCCCAGGGCTCTTATTCGGACTGTCAGGAGTTACGGTTATTTTGGGAGTTTTAAAAATAGATGATGAACTACTACTCCCTCTTATTGGCGATGGAGTATTGATATTTTGGGGCAAGGTTTTAGATTTTTCCTTAGCGGGTGATATTAGTTTCGGCGCATCGGGTATAAGGGATAAGTTAGAATTGCGTATAGGATGTTTAGATGGCAATCGCGCAGTAATACTTGATGTAGAGCTGTTTAGTTTATTCGACGATGCACCTAATGGGGAATATATTCTATCGTATCGTGGCTCACAAGACGTTGTGCTTCGTAATCTCGGCTTCGAATGCCTTATAAGACTACTCTCGGCAACGAGTCTCGGGCTCGTGAGATCGCATCGGTCTCTTCTCGACAGCGCTTCGTTGGAACTCATTCTCGACGATAAAGGACGTCGATATCGTCTTTCAGTTATATCGCTTTCACTGCCATTCAAAAAAGCATCATTGCGTGGTATGACTCCGCCAAATTCTGATGAAAGATTTCGTTTATTTTTTGCGGGTACTTCGTCTATGTTCAGTCCACATATGATAGCATCTTTTTCTTCAGGTGTCAACGGTAAATAATTGTCAAAGCTTTCGAACAATGGGACATAAAATACGGAGCGGCGCCTGCCCTGCTCATCGCAGGTGGCCGAAGTGTCCGGTGATAGGGTCCGAGACATGCTGGTCATGTTGATGGCGGAAACATGCCCCGTTACGGCATTTAGCCCTTTGCGCTGTCGAGTCGTCGCATCGCTACTGCCATTCGTTTCACTTTAACTTCTGATTAATCTTCAACAATTTCATTTGACACTTTACTACCACTAATACACGGACATTTCGACATCACAAGCTTTTCCAGAATAGGATCTATAAAATTACTTGTTGGAATATTTGCCCAGGCGTTATTTGCACTTACGAGTAAATAACATAATAATATAAACACAATAAATATTAAAATAATCTACGTTAACGCACAGTTTAAATAGGGTGGCAAGTTATGCTTGTATTATTGATTCACGGTGGAACAAGTAATGCGCACAGTTTCACTTTATCACGGAGCGATAAGATTATGCAGCAATAGTACCTAGCCAATCAAATGTCCGAGGCCGATCAAGGAAAGAGGGCATAAGCATGAATTATACTTAATCATAAACCTTAATGAATAATGAATAGCAAAACAATAAAAATAACCACAGTAATATTATGTGTTTGGAGAGGTAAAATCCAAACTTTGTGATTTTATTCAAAGATCCACTATACGAGCTTATTTGCATTTTACTTACATACACGTAGACCGTGAAAAATACTGGGAAACAATTTACTAATTTGTTAATTACTTTTCAAACGCGTTTTAAAATATTACCATTCTAGTTTTAAATATGTGGTCTCTTTTAGGAGTGTTATGGAAATATTACTCTAGAAAAGTAACCGTTTGCTAACCTACATTGCATTGTTGTGTTTTTAGAATCTAGGTAATGAATTAATAATGGTGTGCCATTGTGATTTAAGTTAAATATAGAATAAAGGTTATGTTTTTATTATTATTTATCAAACTTAAAGAAATTACATGACATTATGTCTGCTACTGCCTACAGCTTCCAAATTCCACAACACACTAGTTCAAATTACAAATTTTTGACTTAGTGATTTCCCTGCCCTCTCCGGTTTTATTCGGGTGTTTATAAAAATCCTTTCTTAGCGTAGATCTCAAATGAAAAATCTCAAGTTTCCAGGCCAGGTTAAAGCTGTACGTTTATAAATCAGTCAGCCATCTTTTTATTGATAAAAACTTAAATAAAAATAGATTGGTATTTATAATCTTTACCAAACTTGCTCCTGGTTCTTTGTGTAAACCGTTTCGTCATGCACACAATTATTCTGATCTCGCTTGTATCACGACATCCGGTGCTTTATTTCACGTTTCTTTGAACACCGCAAAGGAGGTTTTAATTCTACGCGAAATTACGGTGAGGTATATTAAAGTTTTTGTTTTGGCATCAAATGCAAAACGACCTGAGTGTACCAAGGACATCAGTATAATTTTGAATAACTTAATTGTAAACTAACATCTAGATATTTATGATTTTATTACTTACATAGATGATGCCAGCGCCTTCATGCGCGTGGATTAGGGGTTTTAAAAATCTCGTGAGAACTCTTTGATTTTCCGCAACAAAAAGTAGCCTGTTTCACTGTCCTGTTCTTTAACCATACCCATGCAAAAAATCACGTCGATACGATGTCCTGTTGCGACTTGATTGAAGGACAAACCAACAAGCAAACACACTTACTTTTTTAAATGACTAAATAGGCTAGCCTTGACTACAATCACACTAAACAGGAGATGATCTAGCCTAAGGTAGAGCGCGCCTGCCCAGACGGTGCCTATTCTTTTGAAGGCACCAATAATATGGGTAGCGATGAAATCACTAAACGGGCTAAGCCGGGTGGATCAGCTAGTTAAAATTACAAGCTGGCGGCGCGGTAGCGTGACTAACGCGGCGAGATTCAAGGCAGCAAGGTTTATTTGTGCAACAACGCCTCTAGGTCTTTAAACTTGCTCACTTTACGTTTTAAATAAAGTAACGAACTTTTTCTATCACACTTTTTTGGCACTTCAGTAAACTTAAAGCATCTAAAATGCTGACTCAGTCTAAGACAGCACGTGTTTTCCATGAAGCTGCTCATTACTGCTTTATGCTTAAAAATCCTTTATGCTAAAATCTAAATAAGAAAAAGATGACTAATGAATGACTGATCTATCAACGCACCGCTCAAGTTTCTGGACGGATCGGGCTGAAATTTCGGCATGCAGATAGCTATTATGATGTAGACATCGACTAATAAAGGATTTTTGAAAATTCAACCCTTAAGGGGGTAAAATAGGGGTTTGCACTACACAAATGTCTATAATTGTCTAGTATATGCGGACGAAGCAAGTCTAAATGATAAAAGCGGGGTAACACGGAAGTCAGTATAGCATTTAACCTTTTGCTGAGTATCTATAAGCTATACAAGATCCTTTATGCATAGGAATTTAATAGTGAAAGCAGTGAAAGGTAGTGGTGATTCAAGGATAAGTGTGGGTGCGGATGCCTTTTTTGCCAAGTTACATATAAGGCTTCCATCTTACTTTCTTCGGTCGTGGTTATAAATAAATCGCATTTCTATATATACAAGTGTAAATTAAAAATTTATAACACCCCCGACGATCCAAATAGTATTTGAGTTTTCCAAAACATCATTTTCAAATAAATAATTATGTATTTAGGCAACGTCCATCTTGACAGCTTGACATTTGTCTATTGACATAATATTATGAACCTAACGGTTATCTAACCTTCTTTTCTACAAGAAAACTAGAAAAGAGCTGATAACTCTTAAACTGCTGAACCAACTTTTTTAGATTATAGCTAAGAACACTCTCGATCAAGCCACCTATCAAACAAAAAAAACTAAATTAAAATCGGTTCATTCGTTTAGGCGCTACGATGCCACAGACAGATACACAGATACACAGATACACAGACACACAGATACACAGATACACACGTCAAACTTATAACACCCCTCTTTTTGGGTCGGGGGTTAAAAATGTGATACTTTAGATTAATTTCACTTGGTAGGCTTTATAAAGTTAAGGTGATTAAATTAAATTAAATTAGGAAATTGCCTACCCTGATTAGTACTAATGGCGGCTTGATTTAGGACAACTTCATACACAGCGGATTCGTTTATCTGCCTAACTCAGATTTTACTTGACTGAAATCGGGACCATTTAGCACTTTCTGCAAATTCAAATTTTATTACTTAACAGGGCTCTCTCCGTCACTCGTTTCATACAATCGTAGTTCCAATTTCATTTGAATATTAAGCAATCAAAGTCCATGAAATTTTGCAGACATATTCTAGAAACTAATATCTGTGTCTGTGGTGTTTTAGATTTTTCTAAAAATATGTAGTTTTAAAATTACAGGGGCTCAAAGATTTGTATGAAATTTTTTAAGACCGCGTAACTTTGAAACCGAATATTTTAACAGAAATCTGGAAAACCACAGACATAGATATTCGTTTCTAGAATATGTCTGCAAAATTTCATGGACTTTGGTTGCTTAATATTCAAATGAAATTGGAACTACGATTGTATGAAACGAGTGACGGAGAGAGCCCTCTTAAACTGTATATATGTGAGGTTATTTCCTCATCTGTGATATGTATTTACATAATTTGATCCATAAAAGGTTTGTATTTGCCTAATTACTTAATTTATATTTATTCTTGGTTACGTTTAGTACCTACCTAAGTAGCTAATACCTATATTATATTTTCTATAATTTATTTATATATAATAGAGAAAAAGGCTACTAGGCTAGCATGTACTGTAGTAAGTGACGGTATACATTAGGTAGGTACAACACTTTGATCGTTGGTTATTTAATAGTGAGAGGATGTCGTGACCAGTGCACGAGGGTAATTCAAGGTAATGCGGGCGTTGCAGGTTCGTTCGCACTAATTTATATTAGCTCTTCCATTCCAACTCACATAATATATCTCTCTGACTCACGGGTAATGTAATATTTAAACGATTATTTTGCTATGATTGGTTATTTAACTTATTATGCAGACAGTATGACGTGACAAACGAGCGTTCAAGGCAACGCAGGTTTGGTTCGTGCAACTATGTCTGGTCTTTCAACTCGCTAAATTCATCATTGTAGAGTTCGACGCCTATTGAAGTTATGATACATTATAGCTAAGTAACTTAGCTGAGGTTTTATTCATATTGATATTCATATTCTCTAATTTGCATTTCACATGTAATAAGTACAGGTACGGCATCACACGTGAGGCCCTGTAACGCCTCATTTACATAGGAGCTTTTTTAACGTCCGTTAAAAAAGCGTCCAAATAGAACAAATGTATAATATGTTCACACGTTAACGCTTTTTACGCGTGAACTTTTTACTTGGGAATGTTTTTGTTCTATTTAACGCTATGGCAAAAAATATAGATACCTACATTAAAATTTGTCACAATAAAATTCACATAAGCAGGTAGATAGCTAAAATTTTCTACTTTTATGAATTTTTTACCTTTGCCTACCTTACATTAGGCAAGGATTTAAATCATTACATTTCATATAGGTACATTCGAAAATCTAGAAAACTCCTAAATTATGATCTCCATGATTTATCTCTCCTTAAGAGCAATGGTCAATAATATTGTAGGTATGTGATTTATTTTCCAAACTGCTGGAGCATTTTATACACAATCATCTCGTGTTCCCGCTTACACTCCTCGGGCACCAAATGTGGATAACGACAAAAATAAACTACATATTGTGGCAGCGGGGAGATATTTTCACACGCAATTCCCGCAAATTATTCAACGGAATTATCAGCGTTCTTTACCCGCCCGTGGAATGGAATGATAAATGCTACACGATCCCTTCGCTACCCCTGGCGCCGTCCTATGAATTTTTATAAGGCATTAAACGCTTTATGTTTCTGTTGAACAGTTCGTAAATGATGCGAATATTTATAGGTATACTTTCATGCCCTTTTTACGTCACGAATTAATGACTTGCTTTGACTTCGTTAACGTTAACAACCTATTTAAATCTCATCAATATAACGGCTCAGAATAAACTAGTCAGTTGCCACTTGCCAGTCAGTAATCAATACTATATTAAATTGAAATTTAAAAAGACAAACTTTAAAAAAAAAGTGCAAAATACTTGAATGCTAACAGATTTAACGGTAATAGATTTAAATATAAGTTATATTATAATAATCTCCGTTAAACAAGTATAGATTAGATATAACGTCGAGGCCAGATGTGGTAAAAACAAAAGCAATAAGTATAGTTTCGAAAGTTCCCTTCGAGCTTTCGCAGAGAAGGTAATTAGAATCGGTTCGCTATACGCAGCACGAACTTTTAAACTATCCAATCCAGTTATGATACTTAATTGATAATATACAAACTATTTTTTAAAAATTAAATATAAAAATAGTTTTATCACACTAACATTATAAAGGCGAAAGTTTGTTTGTATGTTTGTTACTGCTTCACGCAAAAACTACGAGACGGATTGGGCCGTTTGGAATGGGCCGTTATACCCTGGATTAGCACATAGGCTACTTTTTTTTAGATTTTTGAAACACCTACCTTTACGAAATCGCGGGCATCAGCATATAATGGAAAAATATATCGATACCCAATCATCTCAACAATAAGAACGTTACGAATTGATAAACGAAAAAGCGTATAACTTTTTAACATCTCAATCAAAAATTACGTAACTTTATTGGTTCTTTGATTTCTTGACGAATTCGTCAAGCTCTAGTAACTAATTGATTGGGACTGGAGCTACTAGGTTTATGTTACTAATTAAGGGCTTTAGATACAATATTTTGTAGAAAAACATACTGTAGAGGCATGCAGCCTCTTTTAAGACCTGCAGCTGCGAAGAAAGCAACACACTTTGCAGCTGTCACTTAGAGAACACAATTTGAATTCGGAACGATTCAAAATATCTTACTGGCCTGGACGAACCCCGGGCAGCGGATTCAACGAATTCACTTCAGATCATCAAGACCGCAACACCTCGGTCTAGCATCAAGCTCCGGCCCTCGTTTTCCTACCACAGTTTTAATTATAACCAAGGCATACATTGTAAATAATAATTGTTCATGTAATACAACGTAATAATTGTAGCGGCATTTCATTTATCAGTTATCCATACGCTGCACGGCTGCTACAATACTACTTTACTCATAGAATAAAACATGCTCATAAGTTGGTCTAAAATGGATACATACATAGTCATCACGATCAACCCGTCACCGACCCACTACTGAGCACGGGTCTCCTCTCAGAATGACAACGGTCTCGGCCATAGTCTGCCACGCTGTGAATTGGCAGCCTTCACACACGGTTGAGAACATTATGGAGAACTCTCAGGCACGCAGGTTTCTCACGATATTTTCCTTCACCATTGTGATATTCGTAAAGTTAGAGGTGCGTAGTGCGTACCAGGGATCGAACTCCTGACCTCCCGAATAGAAGGCCGATGTCTTGGCTACATAGGTACATAGTAGCAATTTACCCCATAAAATATTCTTGTACATAGCAGAACCTACTACGAACTTATACTTATTAGTTCGAAGGAAAGGGTCGTATCCACAACACATGTGCAATATAAAATAAAACAAGTCCGCAAGTAACAGATGTGTGTTGTGGTCATGGGCTTTTTGTTATTGGACTACGAAGAGCCAACTCTACATCTAACAAAAGAGTTAGCATGACGGATGGAATAAAATATAACTCAACATTTATTTCATTTTTTTATGATTTTTATGATAGTGTTTTTACCTACAATAGTCGAATAGTTTCGATAGCTGCAAAGTGTCGCTACGTGAACATATATATCACCGTCTGGCAATAAGCGATGCCGTAGCTTAGTGGTTAGAGCGTCGGGCGCGAACCAGACGACGCAGGTTCGATTCCTGCTAGTTTCACAATTTTTGATATGTATGAAAAAAAAAATTAAGTACTTATTTTATGTATTAGATCACTTAGAACAGCTTGTGTCACTAATTATGCTCCGTCTTGACTTTACCGCAGTTCACGACATATCTTGTAATAATACATCGAGGCTTCAGGCAGGCGTCAATTAATGTTCCTACATGACACTAATATTATAAAGGCGAAAGTTTGTGTGTATGTATGTGTGTGTGTTTGTTACTCTTTCACGCAAAAACTACTGAACGGATTTGGTTGAAATTTGGAATGGAGATAGATAATATCCAGGATTAGTACATAGGCTAATTTTTATCGCGGAAAATCAAAGAGTTCCCACGGGATTTCGAAAAACCTAAATCCACGCGGACGAAGTCGCGGGCATCATCTAGTAATTACCTTTTTTTCTTTGATTTCACGGCACCATAGCCGTGAATTTGCATTCAGTATAGGTTTACACACAGAGAAGTCAGTGAAATTCTGTAAACGCAAATAACCAGCAATGAAAACAAGTTCGCATTGGCGCGTAACAGTTGTGTTTGCGGTTGTGACCCCTTTTGTTAGTATTTGTACACTGTTCGAGTGTACGTACTATAGTTACTTATCTCTGCCATAACAGCTGGTTGAGAAACGTGATAAAGATAATATCTTGTCATTATGTAAATTACGTTACGAATTAGTTACACACTGAATAACTATTTTTATTGTACAACGTACTTACCTACCTATACCATTTTATTGTTTTTGTTTGTATAGCTAATACTCTTAGGCTCAGATCTATAGATCTAAGAGCTTAAAAGTATTAGATTATATATTATACTTATAAGTATTTTAAACGTATAAAGATAAAAGTTCCGACTCACTCATTGACTGATTCATCAGCACCCATCCCATATCCTTGAATTTAAAAAGCTGATGGCAGAGATATCTATTATAATCTAGGAGTCTAGAGTTAGATTATACTTAGTACGTAAAATAGGTGAAAAAAACGAAAGTATGCAATATGGACATAAAATTTTGTCTTCAGACTTAGAGCAATAAACAGAGCAGTGTGACTATGGACGGATATGTACAAGACTTCCTCTGGACAGACTGGTTTCCTAGATACGAACAGGTTTTCCACCGGGCCCACATGGGCCTATAATCACTCGTAGCCACAAGACGTAAGTAATATTATCTGGAATCTAGTATGAACTTGAAGCTGACTTTATATTTATTTTTGCTAACTAGGATTAAAAGAATGGTTTTCTCACAACATGTGTTACTTAGGTACTTATAATAACGAAAATAATATATAGAATAATGCAATAAGTCGCGATTTGTAAAAGTTAAGTGAACAGTGTTAGGTATGCGTTAAAAATTCTCCTAAGTCCTAAGTGTAGCAGAAGCACGTAATTAACATCCTACGCTACTATAATAATTGCTATTTAATGATACATTACGCTATTAATCAATACTAAGAACTATATAAGATATCTACAGCCAATTAACGTACATAATAATACTCCTAGGTTAGATATAATGGCGATAGCATGCATAAAAGAAAACACAAGTGTAAATTAAAAATTTATAACACCCCCGACAAGTGAAGTTACAGTAACTAGAAAAGACCGAAAAGACCTGATAACTTTCAAACGGCTGAACCGATTTTCTTGGACTATTCCGCGCCTACGATCCAAAGTATCAGAGTTTTCCAAAACATCATTTTCAAATAAATAATTATGTATCAAGGCAACGTCCATCTTGACAGCTTGACATTTGTCAATTGATATAATATTATGAACCTAACGGTTATGTAACCTTCTTTTCTACAAGAAAACTAGAAAAGAGCTGATAACTCTTAAACGGCTGCACCATTTTTTTTGGATTATAGCTAAGAACACTCTCGATCAAGCCACCTTTCAAACAAAAAAAACTAAATTAAAATCGGTTCATTCGTTTAGGCGCTACGATGCCACAGACAGATACACAGATACACAGATACACAGACACACAGATACACAGATACACAGATACACACGTCAAACTTATAACACCCCTCTTTTTGGGTCGGGGGTTAAAAACGGCAAACAGTATGTGTTTGAAATCTAATGTCATACTATCTGATGCTCGCGACTTCATTCGCGCGTGGATTTAGTTTTTAGTTTTTTTTTAAAAATACCATGGCGACTCTTTGAATTTAGCGGGAAAAAATGGCCTATGTCACTCTCCAGGTTTTTGACTATACGCATGCAAAAATCACGTCGATTGTTGTTCCGTTGTGACGTAATTGAAGGACAAAGCAATAAACCAACAAACAAACACTTTCGCATTTATAATATAAGTAGTGAAGATATAGATTATAGATACTTATGAAGAGTTCTGAATTATATTAACACCAAAACACATTTAACGTTAATGGTCCAAATAAAGGAGAATTGCGTTCGTACAGAAGAAATTAACGGTAATGAACTGTTAGCGAAAGCATCAATCAAGATGAAGGGCAGGATCAAAGTCGTCTTCGTGTTGGGCGAATGAAGGCAATCATTTATGTGAGCTTCGGCATGAGCTTTCTCGCTAAAAGTGGTTTCGTCTTTTAATTAAACTGCGCTTGTAGATAATGCATTAAGTGTACTGTTAATTTAAATGTATTTAAGTTACGAGTAATTTAAGTTACATTTCAAGAACTAGTAAATTTAAACACGGTGAATATTTTGCGCAGCCCATTTCCTCGGAGCCTTAGTTTGTGGCTGGCCCTAAAATCGTATACTTTTTTAATTGCACTGTATGGAACAAGATATAAAACTATATTTTTATGCTTTACGTTTGAGTCGAGTGCGGCTCGATTGCGGTAGAATGACAGCTACAATGTCTCAATCTCAATCATCTCTGATTGGTTAATGCTCGCTCACTATTGGCTACAATGTAATGTTGCAACAAGAGTACCATAAATTCAGCCAATCACAACACTTGCAATTGTAATAATGATAAATGCAGTTTTCCCTCAATCGAGCAGCTGGTAGGTAGAGTCGGCGTCGAATCTGTGTAATGCGCAAAGACCTTTAGTTCATTTAAATAACTCTATGTAAGTAGGCTATGTAAATACATTCATTGTGAATATTTCTCTTCTATATTCATCATATAAATGTGTAAATGGCCTGCCATACTTCTTGGTCGCGCAGTAGGTAGGTACATTAGCTCTAAGGTGAAACCTTATTCAGACATCTCACAAAAACCAAAACATCAATGTGTTCCAAGTAGAACGATAAATAACGAAGCAACAGCCGTCGGTCCCGTTAAGTAAAAGAGCACCACGACTGACCTGTATTGCTTACTACTTATCATAAACATTGCGCAAGCAGTGTTGATAATAATAATTTATGATGGGAAGTTGCTTGGAGCTTTTCTCTAGTAAAAACTGACTGACTGATCTATCAACGCACAGCTCAAACTACCTGACGGATCGGGCTGAAATTTGGCTATTATGACGTAGACAACCGCTAAGAAAGGATGTTTAGGATGTTGTGGAAGGACGAAGTGGCGGGTATAAGCTAGTAAAATTATATGCGACGGCGTGCCTGTCTCAAGATTTTGACGAAAGATACAGGGATAGCTTGCACCCCAATTTGAACATGATCTAGCATATCGATTTTGTTGACCATCACACTAATATTATAAAGGCGAAAGTTTGTATGTGTGTGTGTGTGTGTGTGTGTGTGTGTGTGTGTGTGTGTGTGTGTGTGTGTGTGTGTGTGTGTGTGTGTGTGTGTGTGTGTGTGTGTGTGTGTGTGTGTGTGTGTGTGTGTGTGTGTGTGTGTGTGTGTGTGTGTGTGTGTGTGTGTGTGTGTGTGTGTGTGTGTGTGTGTGTGTGTGTGTGTGTGTGTGTGTGTGTGTGTGTGTGTGTGTGTGTGTGTGTGTGTGTGTGTGTGTGTGTGTGTGTGTGTGTGTGTGTGTGTGTGTGTGTGTGTGTGTGTGTGTGTGTGTGTGTGTGTGTGTGTGTGTGTGTGTGTGTGTGTGTGTGTGTGTGTGTGTGTGTGTGTGTGTGTGTGTGTGTGTGTGTGTGTGTGTGTGTGTGTGTGTGTGTGTGTGTGTGTGTGTGTGTGTGTGTGTGTGTGTGTGTGTGTGTGTGTGTGTGTGTGTGTGTGTGTGTGTGTGTGTGTGTGTGTGTGTGTGTGTGTGTGTGTGTGTGTGTGTGTGTGTGTGTGTGTGTGTGTGTGTGTGTGTGTGTGTGTGTGTGTGTGTGTGTGTGTGTGTGTGTGTGTGTGTGTGTGTGTGTGTGTGTGTGTGTGTGTGTGTGTGTGTGTGTGTGTGTGTGTGTGTGTGTGTGTGTGTGTGTGTGTGTATGTTTGTTACTCCTTCACGCAAAAACTAGTGGACGGTTTTGGCTGAAATTCGGAATAGAGATAGATAATATCCTGGATTACCACATAGGCTACTTTTTATCCCGGAGTTCCCATGGGATTTCAAAAAACCTAAATCCACGCGAACGAAGTCGCGGGCGTCATCTAGTGATAAATAAAATAACAGTTGTCAGTTTCTATTATAATTACTATACGATTATTATTATTATCGATAAGGAACTTGTTTTGGTATTATATGTAGTTATCTATTATAGTAACTTACAAATATTACGCACAATTGAATATGCAATAACACCCCTCTTTTTTGGTCGGGGGTTAAAAATTTATTCATCGGAAATATTTTGAATCAGCATACAGCGTTTTTGATCTTCTTCAGTAGAAATATACGTGAGTGAGTATCTACGAATCGGCCACAAAAACCCTTCGGTGTAGACAAAAAATGATCGCTACGATACGCTTCATGAAAATTTGAAAAACATCTTACAAAGATAGCGATGGGTTTCCCAACGTGAATCAGCCCCATTATATTAATATTCGGGTATACGTGTCGTCAGTTACTCTGAAGATATAGGGTACCGTAGATCACGTGGCTAGGGTGTTATTTATTACGTACTTAGCTATTTATTTCGACAAAATTCTTGCCGTAAGCAAAATATAAGCAGAACATAAATTATTTGGCTTTACCCTCATAGGGTAGGCAAGCTATGTAGCTTTGTGAGAAAATTGGTTCTAAGGACAAAATAAGAATTTGTTACAAAAACTAAGACTAAAATGTTATGCACTAGCTTATGCCCGCGACTTCATCCACGTAGACTACGTACATTTCAAACAATTATTTTACACCCCCAGGGGTTGAATTTTCAAAAATCCTTTCTTAGCGGATGACTATGTCTATAGCTATGTGTACCTATAGCTATCTGCATGCAGTAGCATCCTTTAATATAATTAGACTAATATTGTTATATTCTGATATTTTGATAGCTGTATGTATAAAACCATAGCCTGATGCTAGGTTATGTATACAAAACAACAGAATAAGAGCGAATTTATTTTTAACTAAACTTTACGTCCAACGCAGATAAAGCGGCTTTTTTGAAGTAATCTATAATCTAACTCAAAAAAGGCGATGTCGCTATCGCGCTGAAGAAATTCGTGTGACGCAGCATCAAAGGGAAATTCTTGTACTCGTAGAGCGCTCTAAGGTCAGATAAAGTAAACGAGAATGAATTCGGAATGATGCAAACAAAAGCGACGGAATGTTCAGGCCCCAGAGGTAACCGCGGGCCGTTGTGCAATAACGATTTCCAAGTTCCAACGACATGCGGAGGCTGGGTACAAAGAAATGTTGAAGGTAATGTTTCAAACACAATGAATCTACGAAGCCATGTTACAGAAGCGTATCGGCATGAGGTTTCTTTGTAAAAGGAGCTATGCATTATGTGAACCTCGCCAATAAAAGAGGGTATGTAAAGGTAATTTAATGATTTTCATAAAAATAAGTAATAGAGAATTATACTTTTTGTAAATTTTCATTTTTTGTCTGTTTATTCGCACATTCCTTAACAACGCGATGCGATGTCTCGATTAAAATTTTTCTGATAAAAGCATAGAATTTACACATTGTTTCCTTACGGAACACCGGTCTAAGTTTGAAAGACATCTTTGTTATGCTTTTTTGGAAACCGTATATTGTACAGTATATCCGTTTTAAGACAAACTAATGTATCTTCCAACATTGACGTAGAAAATTAAATAAAATAGTAAAAGTAAGTAAATGTTTTTAAATTTAATTAAGTAGTCAGGTATTTATTCAAGACTGGTTTCAGCATTCATCAAAATTAAAATTTTGTTTGCGATAACATCTCGCATGTACAAAAAATGTATTTAAATTTAAGCAACACAAAAAACTCCGGTAGTAAAGTCTGTAGGTACTCACTACTCATACATTCACTCCAACAAGGACAGGAAGGTACGTGATATAATAATGTTAATATTATGTATATTATATATGTTTTAATAGCTGTTTTAATGGCTATCCATGTAAGTGTTGTTTTCTTAATCGATTTCGTAAAATCAGATGTGAAAACGTGCTTTACATACACTTCTAAGGAATGCAGACGACATGTAAACAACGAGATATATCATGAATAACATATTAGTGACTGACAAACTTGTCTATTATGAATAGTAGGTAGTTAAGTAATTACATAGTTACTTAAAATTTTTATTTACGTTACTAAGCTGTACGATAAAGAAGCTTTTTTTATTGGTGTCTATGAAATATGATTTTTAATCTATGGCGTGAACGAAGGCTTCAAGGATTTGAAAGTAAACATTAGATTAGCAGGGACATGAAGAGAGATCGAGTGAGTCATAGTATTACGAATTGATTTGCGAAGAATAGCTAACAATGCGTGCGAGAAATTATTTAGAAATCAATATTTTACAATAATTATAGATAAGTATTTGATCTCCCGGTTATACCAATCAATCATACGATACAAATGTTGAGAGGAAGCAAAGGACAAAATAACTGACATTCAGATAAACTTGTTTCCTGTCCAATATTATTGTCCAGTTTAACGGTGGACGCAAACGCTTGATAATACTTTTAGGGTTCAAACTGAATAGAAACCATACTTTGTTTGTAAAAATCATATCATAATATTATGTAAGTACCTTTTAATATATACGTTAATTAATTTAAGTACATAGTTAGATACAGGTATTAGCGTTTGCTTACAAAAATCTTTTCCCCTTATCACTATAGATTTAAGTGCTTATCACTTTTTAGTGTAGGCTTGTATTTTTTTTTATATGGAACCCAGCTGCAGTAATAAATTTGTAATCAATCTTTCGTAATAGCCGCCGATAAGGCAAATGATGACATTTATTATGTACCTACCTACGATACAGATGTACGAGTTGCTTCTGTATACGTATGATAATGATATAATAAGTACATAATATACAAGTGTAAATTGAAAATTTATAACACCCCCGACAAGTGAAGGTTACAGTAACTAGATAAGAGCTGATAACTTTAAATCGGCTGAACTGATTTTCTTGGATTATAGCTAAGAACACTCTCGATCAAGCCACCTTTCAAACAAAAAAAAAACTAAACTAAAATTAGTTCATTAGTTTTGGTGCTACGATGCCACAGACAGATACACAGATACACAGACACACAGATACACACGTCAAACTTATAACACCCCTCTTTTTGGGTCGGGGGTTAAAAATACAAAGATTGTTTCTACCTATGTCTGTTATAGACTTCGAAACCATCCATACCGTGCCCTAAACCCACCCGAATGCATTAGAAAGGCAATAATGCGAAGATGGTTTTAGACCAACAAAAATCACATTCCTTTAGGTAGTACCTCTACCTACACGCCGGTTATCCGCTAGTAGGAACTTTTACGATATTGTAATAAAATATCAATAAGTACTTATGGTATATCTATGTATGTTATAATATGTTATGCCTATTTAGTTTTCCGTCACGTGCCTGTCCCTTTCCCAGCTCTACTCTCAAAGCAATCCTGTGAAGTGAAGCGTAAAATAGAGACAATAGGCAATAATTTACTTGTTATATGCACCGTTGCACATAGGTTTCCCAATGCTTTTGATTTTGTGCGCTATAGGCAACTAAGGACAAAGGTTTGGGATTCATGAAAATAAGTACTTATATGATAACTATCTCATGCCCGCGAGTATGTCCGCGTGGACTACACAAATCTCAAACCGCTATTTTCAAAAAAAAAAAACAAAATTCAAAATATTTTTATTCAATTAAACTTTTACAAGTGCTTTTGAATCGTCAAAATAATCTACCACTGTTTCGCAATGCCGTTCCTACCGAGAAGAACCAGCAAGAAACTCGGCTGTTGCTCTTTTCAATTTTACCCCCTTAGGGGTTGAATTTTCAAAACTCCTTTCCGAGCGTATGCCTATGCCTATGCCATAATAGCTATCTGCATGCATTTCAACCTGCTCCGGCCAGTAGTTTGCGCTGTGCATTGATAGATCAGTCAGTCAGTCACCATTTCCTTTGAATTTAGAAAATTATTGCTTCTTTTACAGCAATTGCGCATTTCTTATGAATAAATTGATTTAGCTGGTGATATAAATATACCGACTTCAATCTCACATAAATACCTTGCACTTCTGTTAATGAAGTTATGTTACACTCCGTTTTAACAAGAAATGATATAATTCTTTGTATTCTAATTACAAAGAATAATAATGACACTTCGTCAAATAAAACAATGGCATATGTACCTAAAGAAAGCAAATATAACTAACTTCCCGGTCATAAGGTGAATTCTGAGAAAATTAGGATGCATCATGGGTATTAATTAGGTGTTGGCACGATTTAGTGTAATAGTTAGACATAAACAGGAAACTTCACGCCAAAATACGTCTGGAATGATAACCCATTATAAATAATAATAATTAACACAACAAGGATAACTTTGAGATGTTTGTGTTTTTCAGTCAGACGGAAATCCTCTGGTTCTGTATAATAGTGACTATGGATAAATTTCGATTTTTTAATTAATTTATTATTATTTTTTTAAATTAATTTATAATTTACAATCAATTGAAATAAACCTAGTTTTGTTAATTTGGTTTCTATTAAGTTAGTTATCCATACTTCCACACTAAGTCTAATATTATAAATGTGAAAGTGTGTCCGTCTATCTGTCTGTCCGTGTGTCTGTTTCAAAAACCTAAATCCACGAGGGCCTAGCCGCGGGCATCATCGAGTATATACAAAATAGGTTGTCATAAATTACCTTGGGTCGATGAAGATTTCAAATTAGCGGTTGAGTGTCGACGGCCTTTATAAAGTTTCAAATCTGAAACTTATGTTACTTTTAAACCCACATAAATGTACGTGTAAAGTATTTATAAGCTATATGTATAGTAAAAGTAGTGAAACACGTACTAAGAGTCTATAGAAAGGTGACTCGAAATCACCTGCTTTAGTATGTAAAGCGACACCTGCGGGCCGACAGATGTTGGACAAAAAACGAACGACCCTTCGCGTCCGGAACTGTCATGTGAGAGGCGAACCTTGCTACCCTGAGATTACAAAATTTTGTTATGCGATTGAATACAAGATTACTAATGGTTGCATGCATAACAAAATTATTTCCTGTACATTAGAAAAAGAAAAAAGGTTTAATTAGTATTGTTTTAATGGCCCTAATTGGTTCTTTCCAGTTTATATTTTGTTTCGTTCCTGGTAGTAAGTAAGTTCTAGTAAGTAAGTATTAAGTATTAAATAACTTTTTTATCTGCGACAGGGGGAATAAAGTCATGACTGTTTTTACGTCAAGCTGTGATTTTTTTAGACCAAGCCTAAGGGTTAAAAGTGTTTCGTGTTTTCCTTATAATATATCTTACTTTTATAGGTAACACAGCTTTTCTAGGTATGTACAAATACATGCTAAATAGTCAATTCATTAATATTATTCCCCTAAATAACTAATGCGTTTTCATAATTTATCCTATTGCTGGAATTAAAAAATCGCGTACCCCATCCAGTATAAGTCATTGGACATAGTTAAAGAACTGGAGAGTGACATTGGCTAGTTTTTATTTCGGAAGTCGAACGGAAGTTTAAAACCTAAATCCATGCGCCTGCGTGGGCGTCAGAAAAGATCACACTAATATTATAAAGTTGAAAGTTTGTATGTGTGTGTGTGTGTGTGTGTGTTTGTGTGTGTGTATGTTTGTTACTCCTTCACGCAAAAACTACTGGACGGATTTGGCTGAAATTTGGAA
The DNA here is from genome assembly GCF_905333055.1 of Maniola jurtina. Taxonomy (NCBI): domain Eukaryota; kingdom Metazoa; phylum Arthropoda; class Insecta; order Lepidoptera; family Nymphalidae; genus Maniola; species Maniola jurtina. Next base: position 14,667,723 of record NC_060032.1, read on the forward strand.
TGGAGATAGTTAATATCCTGGAATAGCACATAGGCTACTTTTTATCCCGGAAAATCAAAGAGTTCCCACGGGATTTTGGAAAACCTAAATCCACGCGGGCGAAGTCGCGGGCATCGGCTAGTATTTTATACATTTATACCTACACCTAGTAAGTAAACATTTCTATGTTATCACTGTACATGAACGGCGAAGAGTTGTCAAAGAAAAAAGGGACAACGCGAGTCGCGCAGCTAGGTCCGGTTTGGTCCAGCGCGGGGAGCCTGGAATGTGACCCACACCAATGGGACTCGGGTGACTCATGTGAACTTACTTTTTAAATAACACTCGTTTCAATGCTTTAGAAAGTCTACGCGCGGCGTGGGTGCATATAGAAAAGCAGGATTTATTTATACGACACCTACATTACGAGCTATGTTTTAATCCACATCCTACTTACGAGGATTTATCCATACTGCCATACTAATATTATGAATGCGAAAATACCTGTCCGTGCTGTCTGTCTGTCTGCTATGTATCTTTTCACAGTCCCTCAGTTAAATCAATTTTGGTAAAGAGATCCCGGGACCGGACTTAAAATGACCTACTTTTTGTCCCAGAAAATCAAAGAAACTAAATCTAAGTGGACAAAGTAGCATCATCAATTTGGTATAGAGATAGCTTTTAGATTTATAAATATATAAGAGATACCTACTGGGGACGGGATCTCGAAAAATCAAAGAGTGCCCACGGGATTTTTAAAAATTCTAAATCCATACGGATGAAATCGCGGGCGTTTTACATAAAGCTAACCCGACCTACTCGTATTTGAATGAAAATCTTTGCAATATCATTTTATTCTGTTAAAAGTGAATTCAGTTGTTTTGAAGGTGATTAAACCGTAATTTACAATGACTGAGTAGAATAATCAAGGTTCTAGCTAATTCTTGTATGTGTAGTTAAGGCATATTATTATTTTATTTATTTTTTACTACTAACTTCCGTATACTGCAATACAAAATGAGCTATTACCATAAACATACATAGTTAGATATTACTTTGAAAATACATACTATTCAGGCTTCAGCAGACCCCAAACAAAATGTTTAGCTATTTCAAATTTTTGAAGCTTTTGTCTCCGTAAGTACATAATATATCAGCCACATTCTTTCACGTATGTCTTAGGTTAGATACGTACAGGCTCAGTCTTAGGTCGTTAGTGTTGGTATAGGTCATTCCGTCTATTGAGTACATTTATTGATTTACTAAGAAATATCCTCAATATGCTACAACGACGCCAAATCGCATACCAAGTCAGAGAATAACTTTAGAAAAACAAGAAATCATAAAAACACATAGATTGGGACTATGGAAGAGAAAAGCCAGACAAATTCTGGTCAGCCTTACCTCTGCTTTAGTCTATGGACACAAATTAGTTAATCTAAAAGAAGCAATGGCTTTAAATCTAAGCCTAGACAAAAAGAGACTTAATGACACCATCATACTTCCAACTAACAAATTTTTAAGTTTCTACGATATATCTTTTTGCAGGTATACGATTAGATAGCTTATAAAGCCTATACAATCAAGGCTGGCATCGTTGAGGCTGACGCGCACACATTCCCGAAACGCCAGTGGCATAGCATCCTGGCAAGGGTAGACGAGGAATTCTTCTGACGTTCCGCCATTTCATAGGTACCTAAACTACCTAATTTAATTTATACAGGTATCGATTTAATACATATAGCTAGATAGCTATTGGCTTTAAACTAGGAGCCTAGACTTAAGGCTCGCAGTCTTTATTAGGAACTTTATTAAAAATAATAATCATTTAAGACTATCCCTATCTACACTAATAAGCGTGAAGCTTGGACATGAGTTGATGAGATGAGTATTGATGAGACACCTATTATAGGACGAAAGTAAATAAGTAATAAAATAATTTTCCGTGTTTTCTTTACGCTTATTCGTCGAGGCTCCTAAATAGTAATATTTATATGACGGAATACAGCCCGTTTTCTATCTATACTAATAAATAAAATTGGAGTGTCTGTCTGTAATTTCGAAATAACTACCTCATATTAAGCTCATATGGTTATTTGAACGATACCATAACTGAATCACACGTTTTTAAAATTTTTGTCTGTCTGTCTGTCTGTCTGTCTGTCTGTCTGTCTGTCTGTTTGAAAAGGCTAATCTTTGGAACGGCTGAACCGATTTTGACGGGACTTTCACAGGCAAGTAAAGGATTGACCAGGGCGTAACATAGGCTACTTTTTTAACCGACTTTCAAAAAGGGAGTTGTGTTTTTCTACCTATGTACACCGAAATCTCCGAGATTTCTGAACCGATTTGCATCATTTCTTTTTTAATCGATAGAGGAACTTTGCGACATTGTTTCATAAAAAATTTGGAGTCCAACTTCTCAATCCTGATGCTGCAGGGGATCTGACCAATCCACGCGGGCGAAGCTGCGGGCATCAGCTAGTACTATATATACTTATAAATAAAATTGAAGTGTCGTGTCAGTTTGAACGGGCTAATCTTCGGAATGGCTAAACCTATTTTGACGGGACTTTCACAGACAAGTAGAGGATCAACCAAGGGGTCACATAGGCTACTTTTTTAATCGACTTTGAAAAATGGAGTTGTGTTTTTCTACCTATGTACACTGATATCTCCGAGATTTCTGAACCGATTTGCGTAATTTTTTTTTTAATCTATAAGGGAACTTTGCGACATTGTTTCATTTTGGATTCCAACTCCTCAATCCCGATGCTGCAGGGGATCTGACCAATCCACGCGGGTGAAGCTGCGGACATCATCTAGTTTTTAATAAATTGCAAAACGGTACCTAGGTACCTACCTATTATGTTGCTAGCTTTTGTGAGACATGTCTACAGAAGTGGTAACTATTGTTCCTTTGACAATTGTGTGCTAGTTTAGGCAACAAGTTTCAAGTGATTCAACACGTGCAAGGAAGTGCGACTTGTCCCTCGGACTCGGGTTACCAAACTTATGTCTTTCTTGTGTAAACCTTACGACCGTGTCTTGTTCGAAATCTTATTAAGTACCTACTAATAAAATTATTTACTAACTTGCCTACCTATTAAGTAATTCAAATTCAAATTCAAATTTTTTTTATTCAAGTAAACTTTTACAAGTCTTAATAAATTATTCTTATCGCAAAAATACTTAGTACGCAACCTACGTCTTAAAAAGGGGAATATAAAGAATCTACCTATTGCTGCAAAATCTTTGATTAAGTAGATTTAACTATAATAGATATAGGTAACTACCTATTTATTATTTATTGTGGAGATCGTACATTTTTGTTTGCTTTGCGTTTATTGTAAAGAACTTTAAGAAAACAAAAAAAAACTAACTTTTCTAATGAGCTAGTTATTCACATAACATATTATCATAGTTTATTAAAGTTCCTAATGAAAACATTGTAAATCCGGCGTTAGTTAAGGTCATTTTTGTTTATCCTAAGATAAATTCAGTAGGTAGATATATTATAGACTACCTATTATTAATATGTATAATTATTATATTATATTATATTGTATATATAATAGGTATGTTTACTGTTAGTTAATCTATGATCGGTTCCTAACTAGCTACCTAGTACCTATATACTTGTGTTGTACCTATGTAATCTTTCTGTGTAACCTTTAGTTCAAACACGTTTTATTACATACAGTACGCGTACGATCTATTAATTGTTTAAAAATAAATCACTAAGTACTATTAGATATTACTTATAAAATAAAATATTTGTCATATATACCTATTAAGTACTTAATAATATTTTAGTTTAAAACCATTCTAAAAATAAATACAAAAGTGAAATTCTTATAAAAATAAATATATATAACAAAAAATAACTTTACAAAATATAATATTCATCCATGGGCAGAAAATATTCCAACAAAAAGCACTTTTGCAATAAAAGCTCCAAAACACAAAACTGATTTCACAACACAACAATTCACTCACTTTCACCACAAAGTAAATATCAACTCTTACTAAAAAAACCTATTATTACTTTACTAAATGAAAAATTATTATCGTAAAGAAAATGCAGGACGCGAACGCGCGGCAACCGAGCCGAAGTAGACTCGAGTAACTTTGTTGACAAGCGGTGAGCGCTCCCGCTGCCATGTTTGAAAGCTTCGATCCGACTCGGCTGAAGTCGGCTATGTTCGGTGACCAAGTTTATGCCATGCCGATTCTTGGCGCGGCAACGAAGCTTTGACGAGCTTTATAAAGTTACAGTAACTTGGATCCACATTACAATAACTAAGTATATCTAATAATAATATGTATTAAATGTGTATTACTTATATTTGTTTGATAAATTAAAATGAGGTGTTTTTCTTTTTACATTGACTAGAAAGAAAAACACTTTTCATAGAAATATTAAAATCTGTAACCTATCAACTCTACAATCATGTAAAAAATACTAAGAAGGTATTCTATCTTTAAAATCAATAAAATACTGAATAGATATTAGATTCCTAAAAAGGGAAGGATGAAAGACGAGTACATGCGACCGAAATGCGAATGTTGAGATGGATGTGTGCTGTGACAAGAATGGATATGATAAGGAATGAATATATAAGGGGAAGTTTAAAAGTAGCACCAGTGGTAGAAAAAATGAGGAGTAATAGGCTGGCATGGTATGGGCATGTAATGCGGAGGGAAGAGAGTCATATCACTAGAAGAATGTTAAATATGCATGTGGATGGAGAAAAGAGAAGAGGACGACCAAAGAAAAGGTGGATGGATTGCGTGAAAGAGGATATGCGTATAAAAGGGGTAGATGATAAGTTGATGGATGACAGAAGAGAGTGGAAGAGGAAGACATGTTGTGCCGACCCCACGTAGCATGGGATAAGGGCTGGAAGAAGAAGAAAGATATTAGATTCCTACTTTATACTATGCTAAAATTAGAAAAAACTTTTTTCGCTTTCTTCTATATTACACTTTCTGAAATTATATAGCCTGTTTTAGTAGGTCCCTCTATAATGATGATTACTTATAAAGTTTTTATTACTAAAAAAAGGTTAAAGTTTTGGTATGAATTCATGTACAAAGTAGACCCCAGCACTGGGCTATGTCTATCATTCATTATGAAAATTAATGTACCTACCTAGATTTTAAAATAATCTTTTCCGATTACAACTTGTAATCCTGTTATAGTATATGTAGAGGTAGGTATCTACCTATCCGGAATGGAGGCCGACGCAGTCTTCCAAGCCGAAGGCATGACCATACTGGAAAAATGCCAAAGCATTTTTAGTCTCTATCCGTATTATTATAAAGACCGTGTCTCTATAGGATTGAAGACTTCTTTCGGACCACTTCAGGTGAAAAGCTGACAAGGTATTGTAGATTCTATACGTATAGGAATAAGATCCAACGGTTCCGATTTAAAAGTACGAGTACATTGAATAAATCACGATATACAGCTTGACTTGGCATTACGAGGCGATCGGTCGTGAACCTACTAAACTGGTTCTGGTATTGTTCTGAACTTCGAGTGTTCAAGCAAGGGCTTTACACTTTGTTGTTTAACATCCGTCTTATTACTCTTATTACGTCTACTTGGTTTTACCATTACTTAGCTAGTTTTTTTTCATCCAAGCAAAACAAGTAGGAAGTAGGTAATAGGTAGGAAAGTCTTAAAAATGGCAGAGCCAAAGCTTTACAATCGAAGATTATGTAAATGATAAAAGAGCGTGGAGTTGACCTGCAGCTCACTCCAGCAATGCGCGGGACTTCAATTACTTTTATACTATGGCATAATATTGTATATCAAATCTTTGAAAAGAGCAACCGCCGAGTTTCTTGCTGGTTCTTCTCGGTAGGAAAGGCATTCCGAACCAGTGATAGATGCTCTTGACGATTCATAAGTACTTGTAAAAGTCTAATAGAATGAAAATATTTTCAAATTTTTGCTAAGAAAAACTTCGTTCGTACGATGTTCTGAAGCTACTTTTTCAAGAATCATTTATAAGCAATAAAGCCTTTGCTTTTGCCTCTCGGAAGGAAGGGGACTGTGAAGAATTAGTAGACAGACAGACGCGTTTTCGCATTTATAATATTAGTATGGGCTTAGAATACATAGGTAGTAATTAATATGTTTGTATCATTGCTAATAGAACCTACCTACAGTTTTATTAACAATAGGAATTACTCAGGCTATGGATAGCGTCATCTGTGTGCGATACCTTCCTTAGGTATATCTACCTAAATATCTTCCAATGCGTTCAAACTAAGACATAATATTGCGAACGTCGGAAATATATTTTAATTCAATCACGAATCACGATTCACGATTCAATATTTTCATTAGATTTTGTAATAAGTACGATTTAGTTAAATAGGTAATGTAGAAACTAGAACATCAATAAAAGAAATCACAGTAGGTATGTATGTAAACTATTTTTCATCTGAGTCGTCATGATACAGATTTTTATGTACAATTTATGTAGTAGGAATTATGTAGTAAATTTTTACTAAAATAATGCATTGCATCGAATATTTTTATTTTTGTTTATTTCAATAAGTTACACATTATTAGTAGACTTAACTTTTAAATTAAAATACCAGCGAAAGCTTAGAGAAAGCTCTGTAAGCTAAGTATTGCATTAAGATTCAATTTTATTCACAGCTTTGATTACATTTAAAATTAAACACACTATAAACTTAATTGTTTGTGTATAAATAAATTAAAATATGCATAGATTATAAAGCGATTTTATAAAAATAATTATTTCTATTATTATTTATTTGGCGGGTGAATGAGCAGCGCACTCCAGTGTTGAGTAGCGGAACAAGCGTAACTTAAGTGTTTTATTGTCGCTACAAATAGATGGCGCTGTATGTAAATTTTAATAAACGAATCTAGAGTCCAAACATGAAAAAAGCTCATTAGTGAAATATACTAATAAGTAACTTTAGTTGTAATTTCATAGTAATTTTTTTTTTTGAAAATATTGTTTTTAATCATATGAATAATTAATCTAGTCCTTCAAACGTAGGTACATAGTAGGTACTAGGTAGTAATTTGGTTTAAATAATTTAGGTTCCAAAATGAAGTGTACCTACCTAGTGTTTTGTTAATTTGTATTCCTACCAGAATAAAACGGTAGGTAGCTATAGCAAACAGTTACAGACAAAACCACCTAAGCGTGTAAGTAGTTTAAATGCTAGTTATCATTTCCTGTACACGGCCCACATTTCACTCGATAGCATGGCGTACGCCAATTTCAGTTTCGAATTCTTTTGACCGTAATTTAGTAAATAGCAAAGTACTTAATTAGGTACCTATGAGTTAAAGTACAAAAATTTGAATATTGCCTGCTCGTTTGCTCTCTTTTTAAGGCCCATACATTTTTTAGGGTTATTTCGCACCAATGATCCCTATGCTTTTTGAATTGCTCGATTTTATTTCTGTTTGTAGCTCTTTTGTCAACTATTGAAAAATCTATCCGAGGTCACTGTGGTGGGTTTAATCAAGACAATAATACATTTCCAAAATATTTTTTTCTCTAAAATTTTTACTAATGTTTACCTAGGTACTTAATCATTATTCGGCGAAGAGGAATATACAGCAATGGGCTGTTATTAAACCAATACGAATTAGGGTATTCGTTGCATCACTAATTCCTATCAAATCGGACTCATTGAAGTCTCTGATAAATGCAATGTTTAAAAAGTATGAATGGCAAAAAGTGTCGCTCCGTACAACGGGACCGATTGCCAACAGCAACGTGTCAGAATATCGATATAAATAGACGTCCAAGAGTGCAATGTACGAGATCATTCTGAGACGGCCACGACGTTAAGTAGCTTTCCTCTTTGTCATGGAAACGCGGTCGTATTATTAATGCGAGGTAGCCACTACCTGCTAAACCTCAACACGACTTGTATCATTATTGTTTTCCCTACAAATTGCCTGTCCCTATGTTGACATAATAAATTTCGGATCTAAAATCATCATCGGAATCATTTTTTCGCGCAATTTTTGACAACATAGTTAACTGCGAGCTACACCATCAACAAAGAACTTTATTTATAAATAAGTAGGTACCCATTAATTACATGCAAAAATAAATATTCGATGCTAATCAACATGATGCAGTAGCAGGCAATTAAAACACTCCGATGAAATCATGAATGACTTCACGACGTTCACGCGAACAAACCAGCAAATAGTCTTAATTGTGACCATAATTACCTAAGGAAACATCTTGGTACATATCTACCTCCTTCAGTTTGACTTTTTACATAAGGTGACGTTTATCATCATCACGACCGACCCATCACCGGCCCACTACTGAGAAAGGATCTCCTCTCAGAATGAGAAGGGTTTGGGCTATAGTATCCTTTGGCTACTTGTAAAAGTTTAATTTAATAAAATTATTTTGAATTTTTATAAAAATATCATCCCTATCATCTCTTTTTATTTTAAACTAGATAGCAACGCATCTTATCTCGTATATAAATAACTTTCTATGCACTATCATGGTATTAAATGACATGATAACGTTTAAAACGTGAGAAAATAAACATTGAACTGGCATATTTACACAAATTTTTATCAAGTCGCAGTGTAAAAAGTTTCCTAGCCCACTCAACATACCATTCACCCCCGTAACAATGGGGAAGAAGACAATATGGCACTCTAACCACTCCACTTCCTTCCAGCGGAAGCTGTATAAAAACCTTGCCGCTTAGCTATCAAAGGATAGAGGAAAACCAAATTCAAACAATACCAGTAGGTAGGTACCTCATTTAAGAAGTTATCAATAACCCCCGACTGCGGTTTGCACTGCATCTTTTTCAGCCCGCACATTAAAGCGCATAAAATCCGCAATTTTCATTCTTTAGGAGTTCTGTGTATAACCCACTCGGTGATACTCGCACCATCAAGATAAATCTAATGACGTATCATTTATCAAAATCGGATGAGCCTTTGAGTAGTTACGAGTCGACATAGGTATGGATAATATACAGGTCAAAAACATAACTCTCCTATTGGCTTCGCAGCAGTAAAAACTAAGCTGCAGCGCCAATGGATGCAACAAAGTATTTCAAAGTAATTATCAATTGAATGATCAGTGAGTGAAAACACCTAAACACAAAAAAATAATGTCTTTTTTGCTCGCTTTGATTCATAGCCATTTCATAGCCCATCAAAATAGATGCCAATATAAAAAGGGCTTCTGCAATTCTAAATTAGGTATTAGAAATCTGGTCTAATGTCACCGCTATCATATTGACTGTTATTTTCTTGTTTGCAACTTGAAACATGATAACAGCAGTACGACAAGTTAATAATACTGTTAAGTTTATCCACGTAGATTTAATATTGATTTCGGCTAGTCTTAGTAATAAAGTGAAAAATCTAACCACAGATGAAACAATAAACTACCAAGCATGGGACGTTGATAGCAAATGCTACGTATGGTTTGCAGGCTACAGCAGCTGCTAATTACGAAACATTATTTAACCTTGGTTTAAATTAGGTGTTGTATCAGTGCGGAACGGAAGCACTGAGTGGAACCGAAAAGGGTGGTAACTGGTAGGAGAGAGACGGGCATACGGGAAGCGGATGTGTTCGGTGGCGGCACACAGGTGCGGCGTACGTCACACGAATACCTAACTACACTCTACCTACAGGGACTACAAGGTCTGTGGCCTATGGGCCTGGGCTGATGGGCAGGAGGTAGGTATGTGCGGTGTCACCAAAACGAGACCGAAAAGACAACAAAGCGAACCATGATTTTTATTCTGAACACTGTTCCAGAAGAGACATCAAGACGTTATTTATGTATGTAGTTGATCTTTAGCCAACAGATATGCAGATACAAAACTCATTTGAACAGAAATTCGACGAGTTCTGCTCAAAAATTATTTGAACAGAACTCGTCTGTTCAAATAATTCAAATCCACACTAATATTATAATTGCGAAAATGTGTCTGTTATAATATGTTTGCTATGTTTTCTCGACCCATCTGTTTGACCCATTTTGACGAGGTAGGTGGACGGATATACGATACTTTTTATCTCGGAAAATCGTGGAGTTCTCACGGAATTTTTAAAAACCAAAATCTAAGTGGATGAAGTCGCGGGCGTCATCTATTTGGTACAGAGATTTTAGGGTATGTCGGAGAAGGATATAGGTTATTTAAAGGATTCCACGGGATTTTAAGAAAATCTAAATCCACGCAGATAAATATGCGGACATCATCTAGTATGTTATTAGATGGAGAATTGACGTAGTCATCATTTACTGGGCTAACGCACAAAAATTCGCCGCTCAAAATATGTGGTGTAGGCGTAAACAGTTTTTCATTCAAACAAATACGTGAAGGGAAACGGTATCCACAAAGTTAAAGAATGCAGCGTCAACATATTTAAAGTCGAAACAGAGCTATGACTGGCTATGACGAAACATTTTAAATAATCCGTCGCCATAACCTAAGGTAACAGATGTCTACGATTCTTTTGTGATTCTTCGAACGCGTTTGACATTCTTGAAAACTTTATTATAATATGGAAAATTTATTTTCGAAGATCATGATTCTATGAGACATCGAAATTCTTTTCATTTACCATAGTTGAGCATGAAAGAAAAATCAATGTATTTATTATAGTTATTAAGTTTATATGTTAAATCGCTAGTAAACCTTTAAATAAAAATAAATAAAATAAAGCTTTGCAAACGTATGAATATGTGAAATTATTCTTCAACTTACAAGCCAAGACAGGCAGCCATCAGAGCAGCACTACAGAGACGACTACCTCTGTTAAAACGACAAAGAAGAAGAAGTGAAATAATATGTAAATCCGAAATGTCTCGGAAAGCAAGTATAAAATCACATAACTGTAGGTACTTGAAGCTCGTATACATACGTCCGTATGTTAATACTGTGATTATGGCAAACAGAGGCACCGTCGCTGATTCGCAATACCACAGTTGTTTAGATATTCCACAAGAGGCAGTTACAGGTATTATGTATCCGGTGATGTATGAGTCACCCGCTTTGGAGATATTACGTACTTCATCAATGTCAAGATCAAATCACGATCTTGTCTACTAACCGGCATTATTGTTTGCGACGATTACAAACCACGTTTAGCTTCACGTTTATGAAGAAAATGGTATTTAAGTTGATAAATATTCGCGTATGGCACTGGTTCCTCTCTTGGACGGTACATTGCCAAGTGTGACCCTAGCTTTAGTAGTAAGAACGAGATTATATTATGTAAGGACGATATTGAGAAGTGATTGGATGACGAAGACAGAGGACCGTCTGTGGTGGCGCGCTCCCAAAAAGGCCTATTGCCCAGAAATGGACTCATACGGGGTGATGGTTAGGTTGGATAGTTTTGCATCGACAAAGCGTTGCGATGGTTGAGAAAAATCGTTCGAAGTTTTTTTTTTTGTATTTGGGTTGCTATTATATTGGTTGTATTATTGCCCAGCTAAAATTAAGACTACCAAAATAGTAAAAATCACACAGATATTAGAAACCAACTTAAATAATTATCTAATCATTTTCAATGAGTAGGTAAATCTCCCATTATGAGAAAATAATTTAACATCAGAACCGTCACCTGATAAGTAGTTAAAACGTAACTGATTTCATTATTATATTGTGTTTGAACATTAATTATCTACATTGTAGTTACTAATTAGTATTGTAAAGTGATAGACTTTAAAAAATATAATAAACTATGAAGCATAAACAAGCGATATGACGGTTTATATTTTACCAGAGAAACTGCCCAATTAAGTACACGCATACCTGGGTGACGCGTGATGCTATGTGTGATGTGTCCGTCATTCATGAATGACATTTAAAATTACAATTGTATATAGCAATCTCGATTATTACATTCATTAACACTTAAGAGGGGTCTCTCCGTCACTCCATACAAACGTAGTTTCGTCTCTCGTTGGAATACTAACCAATCATACTCAATGGAATTTTGTAGAAACGTTTCGGAAACTGATATCTATACCTGTGGTTTTCCAGATTTCCGTTAAAATATTCGGTTTCAAAGTTACGCGGTCTCAAAAATTCACATACAAATCTTTGAGCTCCTGTAATTTTAAAACTACATATTTTTAGAGAAATCTAAAACACCACAGGCACAGATATTAGTTTCTAGAATATGTCTGCAAAATTTCATGGACTTTGGTTGCTTAATATTCAAATGAAATTGGAGCTACGATTGTATGGAGTAAGTGACGGAGAGAGTCCTGTTAAAACTGATGAAGTTGCATCGATCAGTATTCAATACATCGCCGTCGTCATCATAAACCGGCAGACATAGACTTTATCACATACCTGCTAGATTTTAATTTATAACAAACTTTTGAATCATGTACATCATGATCGCCGGCCCCGGATCTCCTCTCAGATTGACAAGGCCCAGTGCGGATTAGCAGATTTCCCACACCCTTGGGAACATTATGGAGAACTATTAGACATGCAGGTTTCCTCACGATGTTTTCCTTCACTGATAAAACACGTGATCTTTAATTGCTCCAAACGCACTAAGTTAGAAGTGTGCATCCAGGATCAAACCCCCGCACGACCCACTAGGCTATGAAAAACCTATCTGTAATTTGTTATGTACAGTATTTCATTCCACAGTACATGAAGGAAAATTTGATTTTGAACTATCATTGATTATACTTGTACTTATCATTGTTATCTACAACATGCTTATACCAACTGAACAAATACTAGCTGCAAACCAAAAACTTGACGAGCAACACTATCTTCTTATATTAAATTTTGTTAAGTTATAGTTACAGTTGATAAGTTATTACTAACCGTCAATATCATCCTGGGATGTATCAAAATCGGCTAAGGTGACGTTGGACAAGTCCTCCACGTACACCTGCGGCTGCCTGTTGAGAGTGTGTCGACCTCCGAGGGAGTGGTAGCAGCTCTCCTCATCGTCCGCCGCTTCCTCCGTCGAAGACCCCTTGAGGCATGAGTGGAAACTCCGAGAGAGACGCCGTTCCGTGCTCATCCTCACTCATGTCCCAATCAACTTATTTTGTGTAAACTTAACCACACGAGGTCACGAGTCAACTCGTGCTTACACTGTTTAAACTTTGAATAACACTTTTATTCCTTGCACAAGCTCATATTCGTCACTTTTCTTCACTGATTCACCAATTCTCACAATGATTTGTTTATTGACACCGTTTTCATTAATGTCATTATTTTATTCAAATTAAAGTTCAATAAGTGCATTAAAATGACATATTCCGCGTAATTTACTCGGTTTGATAACGGAAAGCGTGACGTCTTATTTTCTTATCTGGAGGACCTGTGTGATTATAAATGCAATAAGTGGCTTATTCAATAAATAAACAACTCGGTGTGGTATTGAATATGCTTTAAAGGTACTTATGTTGTGTAATATAATATATAAGATTGTGGTATCAGTTTTGTGAACAAGTCTACTTTTTATTTCGACAATTCGAGCTCGACGTCGCCCTCTTTAATGAGTAGGGCTTAACGATTGCAAGATTCCTGGATAACCAAAAACACGACAACTGCACAACCCGTAAAACACGTTAGTACAGAGCCTTGTATGACGCCTGGTGATATGACAGCGTACAGTTCAATGCACTCCCGAAGAATGGGGTCTACCAATGTGACATTCGACTAATGAATGGCACTCGAACAAAAGGAAACATCTTGTAAAGAGACGGGTACATTTTCACGTGTATTCGTTAGCTACGTATGTACTCGTATTGCTCTCTAATAATAAATGGGAAGACGAATGAAAAATCTCGACGAGACGAGATCCGCACGACAGAAAAGTTCCAGAAACATTGTGTAATCGTACACTTTCATGGTGTTAGTCTTTGTTTTAAGATTTTCTTGGATCTAATCGTTAACTTAACACAGATTTGACTACCTATTACATCAACTTATTTATAGTAAAAATTACAAGTTAAATTTTCTTTTAAGTTTCTACATTGGAAGAGAAATACTAGATAAGGAACAGTAAAAGTTAAAAATTAGCATTATTTTAACAACTATTAAACAGGTCGATATCAATTAAATTAACCTCGCTTTTAAATTACCTATACATTAAAGTCATATCACATATGCGTCTGATTAGAACAAGGCAGCATTGATTATTTATTAAGTAAGAAAAAAATTCTATACCTAACCCACAAAGACTCTTGAATAGCGGAAAAGTTTTGCAAAACAATCGACAATGTGAAATTATATCGAATAGAAATGTCATTATAATAGAGGAAAAGGAACCTCGTCTCATGTTTTTGGCATAATCATTACCTGCCGTACATTTGTTGACAAAAAAGTGAAATCGCAAACATGCGATTGTTTCATGGAAACTGGAAAGTACACTGTGAGAGCGTTGGGATGCGGAGGCTTTAAGAAAATTGCGGAAGTTGTAACCTTTTATATCTTCTGTGTGAGTTTTTTTTGTTAACAACCTATAAAACTCTTACTTAATACCTATATGTAGGACTTTGTCTGTGGTGGCGTTTGTTGGCGCGCGTGTTGTGACTTTTTGGAGTGTTTTTTTGTTAGAAGTGGCCGGTTTTTGTGTCCCGCTGGTGTTTATTGGTGGTGGAACTGACCGAGGAACTGACTGAGAAGCGCTCTAAAGGGGCGCCGCGTGTATGTCGGCGGGCGCCAGCACAGACGAAGTCCATACTTATACAAATAGTTTTCCTAACTTGTAAATAACTACACACTTGACACTGGCTAATCAGTGTAAAGCCAGACGAGAGAAGAAGAACCTATATGTAGAGCATGTCAAAAATCTAAATTGCGCTGAAGTAAAGAAAAGATAATAATACAAAATCTAAGTCCAAAATAGTTTCTCTTAAAACATTTAAGTTATCAGTTTCTTTACTTAAACAAATTCATTGAAACAGTTGAAAATGATGAATATATTGTCGACGAAAACTTCTAAATAGAAATTTAATTGAGTATATTCTTTCATGAAAGTTTTACCTATTTATCAATCAACATAATGAGTTTTGAAAAGAAATTATGATGAGAATAAAAGAATGAAATCAAAACATGGCGAGATACGATTATTAATACAGCAGAATTATTCAAGCTGACATGAAGTATAAATGAACACGGATTTAGTGTTATACATATTTCTTTGTTTTAACTTTTATATAATAAACACTAAGCAGGTTACTGAGTGCATTTTATAAAAAAAAAATTAAAGGTTTTCAAAAATATGCATATGTATTCATGTAAAGTCTCTATAGGTATATTAAGGAAACAATAATGAAATCTGATAACAAAATACAAACTACATTAGAAGTAGTACTAGTAGGTCTTAAATCTCGTGATGTTAACGTGTAAGGAGGTTGTAAAAACCTTCGAAACCTCTTTCCAGAACGTTCCTATTGTGCAGTTAATAGACTCAGTAAATAGCGTTTTATATGACATTGAACATTATTATCAATAAATTGAAATATTGTGCCTGTGAAGAAAATGTACATCCAATTTTTGACAAATAACCTCGTAAATTATCGACAGATTACATATAGATTGGTCATTTGGTCATTAATTTGGTCTTTGAGGTCTTCGTAGCGACTTCATTTTGTGCAACTATGTAAACCGCATAACTATTTGAACCTCGAGCACGTGATATTAATTGTGTTATATGCCTCTATACTCTGCTATTTTATGCCTTAGGTTAAGGTGCCGACCAACTCTGGCAGACAGCCAGGGCCAACACAGTATAAGACCGATGCTTTAGATATGCCAAGACACGGAGCGTGCCGCTATAACCTCAAATAGTTGTTAGCACGCGATTTAACAACATAATTAATGCTTTACATTTATTATTAAGAATATTTTCTTAGCCATATCATTCGACCTTGATGTTACATGATAAAGAAAATTAATATTGATTAGCTACGTTATTAAAGCAGTAGGTACATAAGTACCATTAATGTGGGTCACGTAAGGCAAATAGCTTGTTAGTCTTGGTCTTCAATTCTTTAATTCCAAACTAAGGCGCAATTTATTAGGAAATCGTGTTTGAGACTTCTTTCTCGTAACTTTAACAAGTAAAGATGATAGCGCTATGGACACCATCCTGAGACTATTAGAACATGCCTGACTTTGTTCAGACTTAAGACAGAGTTAAAACAAGACAGAATTATATCTTTATATAAATCTGTCTCATTTGAAACTCTTTCTTAAGTCTGAGCTGAGTCAAAGTGTGCTCTAAGATTTCAGCCTTAGACTGAGATCTATATACTATACTTTTGACTTTGCTCATGTCCTTCACATAAACCTGCCTCATTTCAACTCTGCAAAGGCTGAGTAAGTCAAAGTACCTACGCTCTATAGATCTCAACCTAAGTGGCAGGCTATTAAATGAATTGAAGTTATTATTACTGCCTACATACTCTGTCAAAGCCTTGGAAGCTTTTGTGCGAAGGAATTTCTGGTAAATAGAGTGTCGAGGCAAATCAACGCATCCGCCAACGACAGGCGTTGACACAAACTAATGACGTGGCAGGTATAAATCATGTCCATAAAAGCGACCATCTTCGGAGGAAACCGGCGATTTGCGACGGATATGACCATTGGGACTAGTAGAGCGTACGGGCTTGGATGATTCGTGTTATTAGACTCATTAGACGAGTTTAACTGGATCTCGCAATGGATTGCTGCTCATCATGTTTGATAAAAACAATGTTGTGTTTCACGAGATGCTACTTTGTGCCTTGCCAACATACCTACCTACATATTCTCTGTATTTAGTGTTCAGCCAATACTTTTGTAAGGAACTCTTCCATAATATTATCATTAGTACCAGTATCGTTAGTATCAGTAGTAGTAGTAGTAGTAGGTATTGGTAGCTGAAAATTCACCGCTATTATTTCGCCAAGAATAGGCTGAAAAGCAAAAGTTTAAGTGTGCACAACTCTTTTACCAATCCTCGAACAAAATACAATTTGGGAACGTCCCTACCTACTCGTAAGAGAATCTCAACCTCTATGCAAACTGAAACCTCCTAAAGCCAAAACTCAAGCTGGAAGATATTGGCAAGTACCTACCAATAAAAACCTTATTTGAGTAAATTTTTAATGACTATTAAAAAATTTCCGAGCTCTGTACATATTTTTGATGAAATAAGAACTAAAAATACATATGAAACCTAATGTTAATTAGGTATGCATAAATTAAATTAGTTAAATTAGTTACATTAGCGACTTCCTCTACATATTCGGTAGGTATTTAACTAAAGGACTCAACAGAAATATTAATGAATCATATTTATCTTCTTGATTTGCAGTCGACATTATATATAATAAACTCCTGCTAATCAGGTAGGTTAACTTTAACGATTATGTATTGGTATCGTACCTATACCTATTACCTATACATATTAATCTGCGATTAAGATTTATGATGTTATGATGCTTGTATTGATCTAGATAAAGGCTAACTAAACTAATCCGTTACTAATTATGTTTGTCATTACTCATTATAGATTACAAACAAGGTTTTGATTATTACAAACATTATGTTTACACACACCGAGAGCACATAACTGAAATAGCACGCCATCAAAATAAACCCACACACATGTAAACTCCGCACGAGGAAATTGCAAATAATTGAGTACACACACTCGCGTACTAATGGATGTTCACAAAACGATGCACTTTATTTGAACTGAAAACTTTGCCGATAAAAACTAGGCCGTGACTGAAATAGTATCGTACGAAATAACGTAGTATAAATATTGAATAATAGGAGGCCGCGTGACTGCCTCCATTCAAAGACACTAACACACTGAAGCGAATGACAAGACGAGAAGCGCACGCGCACGCTCGTCATGACTATTCACAGTTTAAAAATCGAACATACTGTTTTACTCCAATTAACGCGCAGATGAGCAGCAAGACAAGAAGGCATAACAATAAACTGTAAATAGAAAGCAATGAAACATAACATTTACATAAGCATGTATCAAGTACCGTATTCAACGGCATAGCCTATAGCTAAGCTCGCCATGTTATGCCTAACCACGTGTCTTTCGTTCACCGTGTATATTTACGTACAATTTAAAGTTAACATAGTAAAACTTAGACCACAAAGCGAACTAGCAGAAAAGTTAGATGACAAGAAATATTAAAGCGGCGTAATAGCGATAAAAATAAATCAATCCAGTCTTGGAGTGGACCAAGCTACGTAATGTCGTAAATTTCATTTCAGTGTAATATGAAGACTTTCACTTTCGTATTTATTTATTGTTCACGTAATTGGTATCCTATCAAATCTCTCATCTCAATGATGTCTCAATGGATGAGACTACGAGTACAAACGTAACGTGCGTAAATACTACAGAGTAGGTAGGTACAGACCACAATCGTAATATTTGAGAAGATAATTTTGATGGTGAAAGTGATTTACTTGGAACCATAACGGGCACTGCGATAAGTACCTATTTAGAAACCGGTTAAAAGTAACTTTTACTGACTCAAGATGAAACAAACAAAAGCAGGTATAGTCTTATTTTCAATTCCGTGGAATTCTGAGGTTTCTTAATGTTACCAGAATTTAAAAAATCCCACAAATGAAGGTAACAAATTTAAATACCTACAATAATAGGCTATGGGTTCTAAGGTTAAATTGATAAAGACCCCCTAGTTTGTATTAAGTTATTATTTAATTGAACACTATTTAAATCTCAAGTGACACACTTTATGAAATACTCGTACCTATCAATGGCGAAACAATTACCAAGGTGGGATATTTAGATTCCTAATCTTATTTTAGGTACAGCTCATGGCTTTTTATGTTGACAGGGGATTTAAGGTAATTTGGGGTAAAACCTGTGATAACCCTGTTTATCATGTAAATAACCCACCCAATTCCTAAAATGAGATCTGTAATAATTCCACCGAATTACAAATCAGACTATAGAAATCATAGTTCACGACAGTCTTCGAACTTGTAACAAAATGTCGAGGTTTGAATTGTGTCAAAATCGCGAGTTCCCTCACTCTAGTTCACTCTGATAGAAATGCTATAGAACGATAGCGGAACAACGAACTGTATAGAGGGTTGTTGCAGCACACTTGTGTAATTATTTTAAGCCCAGTATAGGGGGACGAGCAAACAGTAGAATGGAATGTGGTCTGTGTGCTTGGAGTCCTGTATTTAACTAGGCGCGAGCTTGAAGAGCGTCGTTATCAAAGTTTATTTTGAAGGTAAAAAAACTTAAAGTTAATTTTGCACCTGTGTATTTTTAAACAGTTATAATATGAGTCAGTTAACCCTACGCATATGCGTAGGCCTCCGTCCAATTGGATCTTAAAAAATATTAGCCATGTTAAAATGAATAATATTCCCCTTTCCTCTCCAACTAAGCGTCAGGCTTGTACTAGGAGTAGGTACGACAATAGTGCAACGGGCGGGGTTTGAACCGTCGATCTTTCGGTTTTCAGTCCACTCCTTTACCGGTTGAGCTATTGAGGCATTAAACTCGTATTTGTTAAGCCTTTTTCAACGCAAATCTAAAGGATTATCTAACTATGTATTTGATGCGACGATATTCTAACATAATGAGGAGAGAGGATTTCCTTTCTCCTCATTATGTTCTTCCTTATGTATGTTTTTTCTGATCAACTCTTTAATGAACCCATTACCAGCTCAACTGCAATAAAAGCTAGTTTTATATGTAAGTTATTTTTGATGCAAGTTTAAAAAACAAGTATAATAGATGTTTCAAATCGATATGACTATAATTTTCGATTAATGTGTCAGATTCCACGGTCCTGTTAGAATTGTAAATGCTGTGTAGGAGCTGCTAAGGCGGGCGGTGGGCGATCTTGGCACGTCAGAATGACTTGCGCAAGGTGTTTGCCGCTAGTATACTGCCCTTCTATTCTGAGTAATAGCCTTCGGAGTATTTCTATTAAATTAAAATTCCCAAACACTCTTCCCTTTGTGCACCTTTGATTGTGATTTTCTTAGCTTCTCCTGACTTCTTCAGCTTAAAAAAATATGTTTGAAAGTAATCAGTTATCACAATTTTTGAAAAAGAATATTAGCCATGTTAATCACGACTATTGTTCCTTTTTCCCCTCCAACTAAGCGTAAAGCTTGTGCTAATAGTAGGTACGATAATACTGCAACGGGTGAATTCCACTATTTTAATAAAAGCAATGAAAACCTTAAATCGCATTTTGTAAAACTAATTATGTAATTTGTGTTAAGCGAACTGAAAACGTTTTATAGAGTTGAAGCATAATTTAAATGAAATTTTATATTTTTGTATGTACCTACTGATGTTGATATTTTGGTATTTTAATTTAATTTCAGCCCTATAACGTCTATACTATATATATCTCCACTCCATGATATCGACATCAAACGATGTCTATCAACGTTTACTATAAAATCGTAAAGTTCTTCGGACACTTTTTACAGCGTAAGAATAATTTCTCAAGCGCTTTATCGTGCAAGGAAAAGTGGAAGTTACCAGAGGGCAAAGAAAGTTTCTTTGCAAGTTTTCACTAAAGCACCAGGCCGACCGCTATCAGAGAGAAGTGGTGAGTGATAACTGTTACACGTACATGTAGCAAATCACAGCAACCTGAAAAACGTCGCGACATGGTGACTACAACCGCTTTGCAAAGAGTGTTACGAAGAAAAACCAGCGCTTTCAGTGATGAAACAAAAATGATTTGCAATACAAATATTTCATAAACACTAAATTAATTGATGCTTGCTCCCAAGAAAAAGAAAGCGATGATTTCAGTGATGAAACAAAAATCATTTGGGACACAATAATTTCATGAACACTCAATTATGGCTGATGCTCCCAAAGAAAAGGAAGCGATGATTTCAGTGATGAAACAAAAATGATAAGAGATAAGTAGGTACAGATATTCCAAAAACACTCTAATTACTGATGCTTGCTCCTGGAGAGAAACAGAGCGTGCGACAGTAGTCCAAAGAATGCGGTCAACCTGGGTGTACTAAAAATTTTATGCTTTTTACTCAGCCTTTATTTTAAGGTCCACTTACTAATCAGAGCAGACAGTAGTAAAACAGTGCGCGCGTATAATGTCCTGTTAAATGGCGCGCATAACATCGTTAACCGATAACGATTCTCTAGAATCAGGCGGTGGAAGCTGTGATCTGGATCGCTGGCGTCCTTCCAAACACGCTATAGCGCAATTTAGCACCAGAAATATGCCTCTGCAGTAACTGGCCTTTGTGATTTGTCTGGATAATTTGATACTCTACAGCGACATGGAATAAAAATAGTTTTATTACACATTGTCTACGAAACGCGACGATTTTCTAGTGAAAAAAAAAGAGTTTTTTCTTGTTTTGTTTCCTGAGTCCCCAGTGAAAGTAACTATTCAAGTTTACGTGAGTATATAGTGTTTAGGTAATGACGGAGGCTGAAAAGCATCTCCATAACAGAGTTCTTTATCCATGCTTTGTAAGAAATGAATGATTAAATGGAAACATAGACTCAAGAGGTAAGGGCATTGATGTAGACATTCATGTGTTTAAGTGCCTATTTATCTTTATTCTCGCCATCACCACAATCCATTGCCGGTCCACTACTAAGAACGAGAGAAAAGTTTAGGCTATTATCCATCACGCTGGCCAAGTACGGATTGGCAAACTTCACACACATTTGCAAACATTATAGAGAACTATCAGGCATAAAAATTTCCTCTAAGTTCGAAACTTGACATTTCTTTGGCAACATTAATTTTTTTATTTATAAGTTTTGCTAAAGTATGTAACTATAGTGACATAATTCTCTGGATGTAGCAGTAACTCACAAAGTAACGGATCTACAATACCCACTGACCTGAGCAAACTGCATACAGTCGCCTGGTACTTGACTGCACGGTACACTCGATGCCCTCACTTTCCTTAGCGAAGAGACCATATTTGAGATGATCTCATTACGACGTCGGAAAGTGTGCCAGTGTGGGTACTGTTGTAGGTACTATAGCTATAGGCGCGCACCGTTGCGAGCTGCGTGCTTAATCTTACCCATTGAGCATTTTGTGAGGCGACACACTGGACTTTATTCGCGGAGTATTACTTATTATCCTTTAGAATAAATGTTATATTTTTATTACGAATATGTACAAGGGTATTAATATTCATCTAATAGTATAGTTCTCAAGTTATTCGATTTTTACTGACTTTTTTCTTCAAAAATCAGAATACAAGTGAAGATTGCATAAAATAAGATTGGATCCTAGATATATAGTACAAGTAGGTAATCACTTATAAAATGTTTCTACACGTTATCCACGACTTTGAAACCATCCAACTGATGTAAGTACCCCAAACCGGTTTCATTAGAAAGGCAATAATGCGAAGACAGTTTTAGACTAAGCGTAAGCACATTCTTTTTTAGCATAGTGACTAGTAGCACACGTCGTATATCCGCTATTGTGAAGAATAAAAACTCTCCATCTTAAGTAATTTATATGTACATAAAAGAAACATCTATATCACACGGTGTTAGGCTTACTTTTAAAAGGCTTCTGTTTCATAGGTGACGGTGTATAATATTATTTAACTACATACTTAAATCTAATATGAAGAAAATATAATACCTTTTTTCAGGAAATGTTAAAATGCCTACTCTCGATTAGCGTTTGCTTGACAAAGTTTAAGCCAATTAAAAAACCAGCCCAACGTTAAAGTCAGTTAAGTTCGCGCATTCAGGCATTGATTTTATGATTTCTGGTTCAATTCTTCAAGATTTCATTATAATTGGACAGATTCATAATATCATGATATTGATTAATAAGTACTTCTACATCACTGAAAAGGACACAATACAAATAAGTACGCTGGAAAAGGTGTGCCATACAAAATAACAGATTTTGTGTCGATTCGAAGCGCCCTACCAAACGTACCGGAATTTAAAATTGACTTCACGTTGACACTATGTTAATAGATGTCTCATCACTAACATTTAATTCCGAATACGCTCTTATACCACTCACTGCTGCTATCAGCGCCAAAATTGCGAAAATCTAGTCGCGTCAACAATTATCGGTCGGCAGTCGCAGGTCCAGCGTACTTATTTTAGTAGATCAGTGACATCTACCTACACATAAATAACTAGCAAAAACATTTATATTATTATTTATATAATATAACAGTTACAATAGCTCAATAAATACAAACGCAATAAACATTGACCTTTTGAAAACTTGAAAAGCACGTTAAAATGTTAAAGCGTTTTATGTGCAAAGCTGAAACGTTAAATGCCTGCTCAATTTTCTCATTTACTTTGAACGGAATATTTTTTTTAAACTTTTACCTACTCAATTTACTGGAAAAATATTTAAGAACAGCGTATTTTTTAAACTTTTATTCAAACTGGAAAATTATTTCAAAACACGGCACTCAGTTTGATCCTAATTATTAGGTTAGCAGTTTGTTAAACAGTTTCACTAACTGCCACAGGAGACTATTATGTATGCCATTGTACTTTACACGTACGAGTATGTCATGCAGGTATGTCAATTCGATTCCGCGAACGCATGTTATTGGCACACTTATTCCCAACGACTCTACTTTCCGCGCTTTACTAACTAATTTGATCGACATCGTTTGATTCGGCGATTAGTCTGGTATGCAACAATTTTCCTGAATTACGGTACGTTATACTATGTGTGTTTTTGTTGGGGAAAAAGCAGAAATTTAGTAGTAGCATACAAAAAGTTAAAGAGCCCAAACAAAAGCTTATATCGTCGGTTTAACTACTGTAGAAAGTCGTTAACTGCAAAAAATCAAGTAGGTATACTTTCCTCAAGTTCTATACAAAAAGAGTTATAACTTATAATTTAGAACTCATCTTGACGAGTTCTATGATATAACTCTGCATATGTCTGCATGTATCTACCTATAGATAGGCAGAGATTAGCTGTTATTACTTATCTTATACCTACCTATTACAGAACTCATCATGACGAGTAAATAGTTGTAGTTCTAATATCGTCAAGACGAACTTTATAATTGTAGAACCCCATATTCTTGCAGATAGGCTTAGATGGTCTCTATTTATTTTTCAGAAGGTAGGGATCATTCATAGCGATAATAACCATTCATAGTAAATATTGTATGTATTATAAATGTATAAAATACAGTGACCTACATATTGGAAAAGAAATCACTTACTATATTTCTTATCCATTGGCGTACCTACTTCTATACAAGTGTAAATTAAAAATTTATAACACCCCCGACAATCCAAAGTATTTGAGTTTTCCAAAACATCATTTTCAAATAAATAATTATGTATTTAGGCAACGTCCATCTTGACAGCTTGACATTTGTCTATTGACATAGTATTATGAACCTAACGGTTATATCTAACCTTCTTTTCTACAAGAAAACTAGAAAAGAGCTGATAACTCTTAAACGGCTGAACCAATTTTTTTAGATTATAGCTAAGAACACTCTCGATCAAGCCACCTTTCAAACAAAAAAAACTAAATTAAAATCGGTTCATTCGTTTCGGCGCTACGATGCCACAGACAGATACACAGATACACAGATACACAGACACACAGATACACACGTCAAACTTATAACACCCCTCTTTTTGGGTCGGGGGTTAAAAAACAACACACGTTTTGCAATGATAAAATCGCGCCGCAATCTTATCTTTACATCACGGAAATGCAGTGCCTAACCTTGTAGAGAAGTACCTTTTAATCAAAAAATTGCCGTATTAACAACGGTATAACCAAATATTTAAAGAATGTATGTATTATTCTAAACAAAATAACCTACTGTTTACTTGTATGAAGTATTGGGGATGTATATCTAGCAATGATTATAAACAAATTAATTTGACTAAAGCGAATTGAAAAAAAAACATTGTTTTAGATGCTGCATATCTACTTACCCTATGGCTTTATTTCCCTCTATCACTAATTCATATCCCAATACCAATATTTATCAAATTGGTACTTTAAAAAATTGAGCAAAACCTACTGGAACCTGATTGGAATGAATTTCTCTTTAGATACCTACCTACTTGCTGTAAATAGCACAGCAGGGCAGCCATAGACGTCGTAAATGTCTGATACTAAGTTACTACACGATAGTATTTATTATGGCAATAGAGCTTTTTCTTATACGTACACAAAGAAAACAGGATATTGCTTTCTACTTGATAAAACCAAATGTTTTTCAATACATTTTTTCTGAATCACTGTCTCAGGATTTATACCAACGCGTATTATTTTATTATAGATTTATAATATTAAAATATTGTTATTACTATACAGATTTTATCATCTAACGTAATTCCATTTATGACTCTCTGTTATACTAATAAAATAAAGTTGTATTTATTTTTTATTAATAAAAAAACTGAAACTCCAAAATGCAATGTGACATAACAAGTTTCGTAAAAAACGAGAATAAGTGAAAGCTGCGCTTGCGCAAATGATATTTCTCAGATCTGATCAGAATATACCGGATTAAAAAAATCAATTATAAAAGCAATAAGTTTATTTGCAGTGTATTGGTAGTAGAACATAAATTAAAGATGTACTAACACTTTCTGCTGTTCTTGTAAATGCTTAACTTACTCTTAATACCTATTTACTATCCCGTATTAGCCTATAATACTTGCAAATACCTTTTATTTGCATTAAAGTAAGCGAACATGAACAGTATGTAAATTAGCTTTAAGGGAATTACTTTTATGAAGTTTAAATGCAATTATTATTTAATAGGTATAATTATGCTCTTTAATCTTTACAACTAAGCACCTTTGCAGAATAAGTTAATATTACTTTATTCATGTGTTATATTATTAATGCATAATATTCAAAATAGGCATAAGGCATAATATTGTGTAAGCTAACTAAGTTATATTGGCAAATTCTCTGGATGGAGGAATGAGTGGATGCATGGACAAATCAACTAAAGGTAAACCCTACAAGATTTGACACTAATGTTGGACACACTTTTTTATTTTTTACTAAATTTATTTTTTATTTACTACAAAGTTTTTTAAATTTTATTTATAGTCTTTGAAAAATATTCCTCGATGATCTTTTCTCTTTCAGTCATTAAATGAACTAACTTTTCCATTGCTGCATATTAGTAAAGCATCTGCAAAGCTATAGAACGTTAGCTTATAGTAATTTCATACGAGATTGCACAATGCACAATATAATGTACCTACGAGTAAAACGACACTATACCAAATAAAAATTGAAGTAGCGTTTTCCTGCGAGCGACACTTGATCCACTTCGAGAGGTGGTCTTCACAGTTGACTTGCGATGTGTCCTCGACTTCTTCAATTTATTGTTCACGTTATATAAAAGGTAATTTTGAACTGTGTCAAGTACACTGTAAAGTATTGAGCGCTAGATGATGCGCTCGATGATGATGACTTTGCGTCGATTTAGGTTTTTTTAAAAACCCGTGGAAACTCTTTGATTTTCCGCGATGAAAAGTTATGCAAGCTCTCTGTATCAAACATATAAATCGGTTAAACGGATGGGCCTTTAAGAATCCCGTGGGAACTCTTTAATAAAATTTTCCTGGATAAAAAGTAGCCTTTAAGTAGTAATAAGGTAAGTAGTAGTAAGTAGTAAGGTAACTCTGTACCAAATTTCATTAAAATCGGTTAAACTATTGGGCACATTTTCGCATTTATAATATTAGTATGGAATGGATAAAACCTACTGTAAGTAGGTACTTGTTTTCCGTCCCCAAAGTTTCATATTTTATATTGCACAGCGAGAGTCGAGCAGAGTGCTCGAAACTTTTCATCAAATAACGTTTCTAGCTTATTAAGTACTAGCTTATGCCCGAGACTTCGTCCGCGTGAACTACATACATTTTAAACTCCTATTTTGCCCCTCTAGGGGTTGCATTTTCAAAAATCCTTTCTTAGCGAAAGTCTACGTCATAATAATTATCTGCATGCCGAGCCTGATTCGTCCAGTAGTTTGAGCTGTTGATAGATCAATCAGTCAGTCAGTCAGGCACCTTTTCCTTTTATATATTTAGATAACAATTCAGAGTATGGCTGCCAAAGCCGAACTGCATAGCATACCTATTGATTTCCGTCGCCGTAATTGGCACCGGAAATGCGAATGACCGCGGATACGCCGTCACCACGTCACTGATGGGCCTGGCAACCACAGAGGCAAACCTATAAACATGGTAATGCTATGTTGTCGGGACAGATCACTTTACGACTCTTGCCGTATGCATTTTATTAGAGGTATATTACGCGTACAATCGGAGAAAGGACTCACCATACTTGCTCTTTGTGTCAACTGTCTTTGGGTCACAGCTGAAAATCAGCGTCCTGCACTTTATGCGTGTTGACGCATGTGATGCAAGACATTATGATGAGCTGTACACCCATTTGGAGTGATGGCATAGATGAGATTCAATCCCTGATGCTATAAAATATAGGGGCTTGCAATTTCTGCAATCCTTTAATTAATTTATATATTGTATAAACTATAAGCTAATAATTCATAATTATAATCTAAGCAAGTCTCATAACAGCAGACAGCTTGTTTTCCAATTAAATAACCATCATCACATTCCCAAGTATCAATAGGTACTTAGAGCAATTTTAAGAATGAATGTAGGTCATGTGATAAATAACATAGGTACATAAATAGAACTGGAGAAGACATTCAATTTACACTAAGCTATTCGCCTTATCGTATATTCACTTGATACGTCTAAAATCCAAGATTATCTATCGCATGTTTCTCACGTTCCCGTATCGGCTTGTAGGGAATTTTAGACGATAACCATACAAATCTGCCAGCACCCGATTTGTTTTGTTGACTTTACGAAATGCACCTTCAGTTTTTACCCTCGATCATTGAAATTTGAGAGCCACCTTAGGTTTTTACAGAGTTTTGAATTCTAAACAGAGAGTATGTTTTGTTTTTCACCTAAGACTTATAATAATAGCTTCACACGGAATGAACTTTAATGGTTAAATGGAATAATAGTTACAATTCACGGCGTAATCCGAAGACTATAAAGATAAACCTCTTTCACCATGGGATCTATATCAGCATGAAAATTTCCAAGTCAATTGAACGACTGTATCATACTCTAATCGACAAATCTAATAGACTTCTAAGTAAAATTGTAGTCATTTTGTTTCCACAATAATTATATTATATAACTTTTATAGATTATTTCTAAAGCAATTTTTCAAGAATATTAGCCATGTTAATCATGAATCCCCTTTTCACTTTCAACTAAGCGTCTAGTTTGTGCTAGGAGTAGATACGACAATATAATGTAACGGGTGGGGTTTCAACTGCCGACCTTTCGGATTTCAGTCTGTTCTTTTTACCGTTAAACAATATGTTTATTTATTTTTAAACTATTTTGTTGAGAATATTAGCCGTGTAAATCATGACTAATATTCCCCTTTTCATGTCCAACTAAGCGTCTAACTTGTGCTAGGAAAAGGTGCGACAATAGTGCAACGGTTGAGGTTTGAACTGCCACTCTTTCGGATTTCAGTAGATTTTGGATACGATTAATCTTTTTTTTATTAAATGCCTTTGTTGTGGGCTTCACTGGATTATGTTAATCTGCGACAACCCGCAGCTGTAAAGAGGAAGTTTGTTTGACGATGAGGCGGTTTAACAATTTTGTGTATCATGTACAGGTACCAAAGCCCCTTTGTCATGTAACGGTGATTAAAATTCCAGGCCACGGGGCGGTTGAAATCAAATTCTCGTCGCATTCAGTGACTGATGCACGGTGTGTTAGGAACGTGGATAGAGTAACAAATTCTGCATCACCATAATAGTAAGTTTGTTATGAATCGTTTACCTGTATCGTAAATTCCAATCAATTGCATCCATGAATCGGTTTATATGAGAATTTTTAGGGTTTCGTACCTGAAGGGTGCCATTGGGTTACAGAATCCTATTACACCCTCCGCTGTCCGTCCGTCTCTCCGTCTTTCATCTGTCGGTCAGCAGGCTGTATCTCATAAACCGTAATAGGTAGAGAGTTGTCAAAGAGTGTTTTTATATTGTCGCTATATTTACAAATAATAAAATTTCAAAATGGCCGCCATGTAAATTAAAATGTATGTAATCTTATACATAGCTGTTGGAGGCTGCTTGGATTTAATACAGCTGTTTTTTAATTTCTCACGAAACGTTTTTGCAAAAACGAAGCTTTTTTTATTCACAATCTTTTTTTTAACCTTTATTGTTTTAATGCTGAGCCTTGGTGGAGTTGGAGTATAATTGGAATCATTGTTTTACGACCACTACTTATGCACCCTTTTCGTCGAGAGCGGCAGAACAAACCTTAAAACTACACTTAACATTCCTGGTTACAGCCTCAAGTGCAGTATGTAATAAGCGCACTCGAAAAACGGCGCAAAATATTTTTCCCGTTCGTTGAACAAAACAGGGCATGCAGGTTTCTATTGTGTTACACAAGGGAACATGGTAACAATGGTGAAGCAGGTAGTGGGATGCGGGCTACAAGATGTTGCAACGCCATGTGTGATTTCCTACCACCCGGCGCGCCGTGGCAGATGCTTCCAATCCAATTTCATGATCGGAATTCGATATTGATCACTGGCAGGTGAAAGTAAAAAGGGTTTGTTTGACTTCTGCAAACAAGGCTGACAATGCTTACGTAATATGCACTTGAAATTTTTACTTGTAGAGCCGGAACATGAAATAGATTAGTATGGACACTTGATACGTTTAGGTGTTCAATACATGTCGGTGCGCTTGAAATAGTTTTTGTGTAGATAGACCTCTTTTTCTATTGAGCTATCAAAATTAGTAGAACACTATGTAGTTGTTAGCAAAACCATTACCAGTCTGCTCTAAACTCTTGTACAGAATGACCCATCCTGTTTGTAGATAGAACTTAGAAGTGGTTGCCGGAACACTCGTTTCACTGCGTTCAACGTCATCATGGTTTAGTTTCCCTTTTATTTCTATTTATTTATTCTACCTTGTGAAAGCACTAAGTTATTTTAATTTATGTAGGTAGGTACTAAATGTTTATGTGAATTCCCTACGCAGGAAACGTTACTTCACTCCACAGTATATCCTTTAATTGTGCGCAAGTGGGGCAGTTCGAATAAGAGTCATTAACAGGGGACTCTCCATCTTTCGCTCCGTACAAACGTAGTTTGGTTCTCATCTGATAATAACAGGTAGACACGTTCTAGAAACTATTATAATAATATTATTTCTATGATTTTCCATTTTTCCATAAAAATAACTAAAATGTGTTAAAATGGGTTTAAATATTTATATTTTAACGCAAATCTGGAAAACTACAGATAGGTATATTTATTAGTTCCTAAAACCTAAAACACATCTCCAAAATTTTATTAAGTTTAATTGGTTAGTTGGGGTGGGTGGATTAGTTGGACTGGTTAGTTCATACGCCCCTGAGGCAGTGGCGTAAGTCCACGTCCGGGTGACGTTAGAAATCGGGAACCTCACCTTCGCCGGCGAAGACGCTGTAATGAGGTTGAATTTGTGTGTTGCCCTACAAGATAGGGTGCATTGTCGAAGATCCAAACTACGTTGGTTTGGAGCGCACTACGAATAAACCCTTCTCAACTACCAAGCAACTTTTTTCAAGTTTCCCTTTATAAGGTGTAATTTAGTTCATACCAATTATTGCCTACGTTATGTGAACATCTGCCGGTGAAACTTGCAAAAGAGAAACGTTCAACACTCCGATGTTATTACTGTGTCAATATTTATTTAGTTTTGCTTATCAAGTTTTTGATAGCGTATATAGTAAAAAGTGTTACACAAACTGTTATCATTTAGAGATAAGAGGGATAGTTTATGACTGTATATTTAAATTGTATTTTATACATGCACTATAAGATGCATTGATATGAAGGCAAATGGCAAGGGTGTATTTCGTTTCTAGGTTGATATTTGAAGTGCTCGGTTTCGTATTCCCCAATAGGCTATATCAAAATGTAATGGCCCCAGGGATCGCTTGTGCAAAGAAATATAAACATTTCAAGAACCCCTCCAAGCTCCCATCGCTTGTGGGGTTTTTGGTCTTCATGTTAGGGAATTCACAAATAAACATGCATAAAATTATAAGTTCAGTCGTCTATCGGAAGACTAGTTGACTAAGAGCTCGGGAGAGCCTGACTTTCGTCATTTTATAAAAGTTGAAAGTTTCTCTGCGTATCGTCCCCAACACAGGGAGGAACGACTATGAAATTTGTATCATGGTGGCTTTATATGGCAGGTAACAAAGGTGTAAAGTTTCGTACGTCAAAGTGTAAAATGTAATTTTTTATATTTACTTCGGAATAGTAATAGAAATCACGTCATGCATTGCCAGAAACTTAGTGTCGTGGCGATTCCCTGCCAGAGACCCTTAATTTTTAATTTAAAGTTTAAGAATGTCTGCTAGAGACCCTTAAAGAAGTGCAGTAAAAGCAAGGGAAAAGGAAAGTTTCTCACAATTCTATTTTGTTTTCCCTTTTCATAGGATGTAGAGCTCTAGCTATCTCTATTTACTTACCCACTTACTGTGAGCAATTAGGTAATAGCTATTCATCGTTTTCCCGTGTCCCGCACCCAAACCAACGGGACCCTTTAGCATCCATCCGTCCGTCTGTCTGTCAGTCATTGGGCTGTATCACATCAACCGTACTATTACGGTTCAACTCTCTACCTATGTAGAGTTTAAATTTTCACAGAATGTGTATTTTTATAGCCGCTACAACAACAAATAATAAAAAGTTCGAAATGACCACCATTAAAATTAAAAAAAGAAATTAAAAGTATTATTTCTTGTACAATGGTGCGGAACTCTTCATGTGCGAGTCGCACTCGCACTTGACGGATTATTTGTATTTAAATGTACCTATCGCTACATTATTATCTTGTAAGTTCAATGTAAGGTGTACGGTTGTCATCGCAGGGGTGATCCGACACGCGTCGATGCTATATTTAGGCCTCTTGAAGCAGCGGTCCAGCGATGTGTGATGAGCTAAAGGCCATGTAAATCAATATTTAAAATATCAATTTTCCATACACCTTTAACTTTATACTGGACTAGTTAAGTATATTCATAAATAAAGGAAAAGTGGTTCTAAATTATCAAAAAAGTTGTTGAATTTCTTTGATATTAGTAGACTTTTTCACAAAACTGATTGATGTATCTTTGGGGATTTTTAAAAACTAATATATTTATGTAATAGAAAATATTACGAACTGACACAACTTTCTCTCAAAACCATACAAAAACTTGTCACCACCACGCACTGGGACACAAAATTCCACTACAACATAAAACAGTTCACGCTTCACTCAGTACAACCGCAGAGTTCCTGCGCTTTGTTGACTGAGTCTCCACTGAAAAAAACTGTCACAACTCACAAAACTTTTTAAAGTAGCAAAGCAGCGAACGACGCGCGCGCGGCCCGGGCGCGTAGCAACTGTTTACAAACGACACGCTTTGCCCGCTGCACTCGTAGGGCTGCCAACTTCATAATAACACCGTACAGTACCACTTTTATAGGTCGCATCGGCAAAATTCGTTTGCGCAGAAAAGCGCAACCGACTAACACCGAATGTACACCATTGAAATACAGCCTTTATTGCTTAACGTAAAGATTTTAAACATAAGAGCAACAGAAACTCTTACTATCTCGTGCATAATTCACGTGTACAAAAACAACAACCAATAGCGGACTGATATTTTCATGCCATTCAAAAATAAGATTTCTGCGCAGGTACATCAGCGTAACTTATAAAAGTGGTAGTACTGTAACATCCTTTATAAAAACTAATTTAGACATTAGACTTGAATGGGTACAAACGGTTTATTAAATTAGACTAACTCTATCTTTAACAGGACTTGAATAATACTTATCGGCACCATTTAGGTCATTGGCAATTCAAAATGTTTCCTAAGTTATTTAAAATTTTGTGAACGAAGAAAAGAGAAAAATCAAAATCAGAAACTGATCATCAGTTTTAAGCACATAGCAATTTTTTTTTTTAATATCAGAAGCACATACGATGCGATAACCCAATCTACACACAACAACAACACATTCCGGGTCAATTCAGTCTTGACAGCCCTAAGCGCCCACCATCAGGCCACACTTGAACATCTACCTGTGCTCTTTATCACAAGGCTCATAAAGGCTATTTTTCAGCAACTGAAATACTTATAGTACAATATACAATGGGTTCATAGAAAAAACGGGCACGTAACGATAAGAATTATCATATCGCTGTCCCGGGCTTACTGGTATCGTTGATGCAAACTTGGGCACCTATATACTATTAGGGTAATTCCGGGGGAGATGGCCGTACGGGAGAGATGGCCAATAAATAAAAATACGTCTATTGGGCAATAGATGGCACTAATATTTATTTAGTACGCTTCGTTTCGCGACCGGCGACAAATGTCCGTGAGTTTTTGTCAAAAAAATAAATGAAAAGGTAAGTAAATTCCACTTTTTTGTTTGATTGAATGCTCAATATAAGGCAAGGGGTTATCATATTACGTGGTCGCAAAAAGATTTTACAATATTTGCATGTTTTAGCACAGTTATTGTAAAGTAATTAAGTTTACACGCATTCTAACCTATAAATTATGAATCATAGTGGTATGTTTCTTCTTTTAATTCATATGGCCATCTCTCCCGAACAATCGGGATAGATGGCCTATTATTTTCAGGGTGAGTTAGCCATATAATGTTTTTATGTCGTTGCGGTATTTTAGTTTAGGTATATACCTATATATTAATCAAAACATTCTTTTACAGATGCCCAATACCTACGTGCGTAAAGCAACAGCTGCTCGGGGGGTTTGGGAAGAAGAAGATTTTAAAAAAGCCATGGCTGAAGTGCGAAATGGAAATATGTCGGTGTACAGGGCTTCCATTATTTATAATTTACCTAGAAAAACGTTAGAACGAAGACTTAAACTTAATAACGACCAAAAAGGGCCTATGGGTCCATCTTCTACGTTTGGCATTGCTAATGAAAAGAGATTATGTAAACACATAAAAGAAATGCAGGCTAAAGGATTTCCGTTGACGATGGACGACCTAAGAAAAATTGCATTCCAGTTCGCTGAGCAATTGGAAATTAAACACCGATTCAATGAATCAAATGAGAAGGCGGGCTATGATTGGCTACAACTCTTTTTAAAAAGAAATCCTGATATTTCTTTAAGAAAATCAGAAGGAGTATCTTACGCAAGAGGTAGAGGAATGAATAAAGACGAAGTAAGTGCTTATTTCGAGATGATTGAGAAGACACTGACTGAAAATGATTTGCTTGAAAAACCTGGCAATATATTTAATATGGACGAGACAGGGTTACAACTAAACAATAAACCGGGATATGTTTTGGCTGAAAGGGGCTCGAAAGCTGTAGCTATGTCGACGTCCACTGAAAAAGGCGAAACGATTACCGTCATAGCCTGTTGTAATGCGGAAGGTAACTTTTTGCCCCCCACATGCATAATGAAAGGGAAAAGAAAAAAACCAGAATTTGAAGATGGTTTGCCGCCAGGATCACTGGTTTTTATGTCCCCAAAATCGTCCTACATAACCTCAGATTTATTTCTAGAATGGATGAAATCTCATTTCCTGCCTAGGAAACCAGCCGGGAAAGTGCTGCTTTTGCTCGATGGTCACTCTACCCATTGCAATTCTGTCAAAATGCTGCAATTTGCCAACGATAATGACATTATCATGCTATCGATGCCAAGTCATACCTCACACTATCTACAGCCACTAGACGTTGCCGTTTTTAAGTCTCTTAAAACTTATTTTTATGAATCGTGCAGATTGTGGATGAAACAGCACCCTGGACGGCGACTCACGAGACATCAGTTTGGATCCCTACTTAATCAAGCTTGGGGAAAATCAGCCACCAGTGATAATGCAACATCCGGATTTAGAGCCACTGGAGTTTTTCCATTAAATCCAGGAGCTATACCCGATTACGCTTTTGGTAGCAACCTGGAAGCACTTGGAGAAAGTCAGCGTGAGAACCTTGAAAGGACTCAATCAGCGCAGCTAGAACTTGGCCCGAGTACTTCCAAAACTCCGATATCTTATTATGACAAACCTACACCAACAAAAGTACTGAATGAAATATCGCCGTTGCCTAACAAAATTAAAGAAGCCTGTAAACGCGCCAAGCAGGTTAGTATGCTTTTGACGTCTGAAGATTACATCGCCAAGCAAAAAATAAAAGAAAAAGAAAAGGAAGAGAAGCTCAAGAGACCAAAGAAGATTAAACAAGAAATAGAGACTGATAGAAATAAGGAAAACAAGACTGTTAGAAAACGGAAAGCCATTCGAAGGATCTCAGACAGTAGCTGTGAAGAAGTCCCCATGTCCCTTTGTGATACTTCTGAAAGTGAGAACGACGACAAAGAAGAAGATAACTGTAGAGGCTGTGGAGAAAATTATTATAAGACCCAACTCGTCGAAGACTGGCTGCAATGTAATATTTGTATGCTCTGGACGCATGAAAATTGTACGGAGTTTGAGGATATGTGCTCCGTCTGCGGCAATAAGAAAAAGAAGGAGTTGAAAGGACGTAAGGGCAAAGGGAAAGGGAAAAAGAGTACTGGCTATCACTCCCCCACTCCTATGGCCATCATACCCGGACAAACGGGGAGAGATGGCCAATCGTAAGATTTTTATTTCATGCCTGAATGATTATTTTTGTTTATTTTAAGACTGATTATTGTTAACATTTAATAAGAAATATAATTAAAGTTTCGTTTGTGATTAAAGTAATCGTTTGATTTATTATGATTCTTTGACAATCAGACTTCAAAGTTAATAGGGCCATCTCCCCCGGAATTACCCTATGTATTTACTATTTACCAATGTGCTGTAGTTCCGTTTGTTTATCGAAATTATGAAAAAATTGAAAAATCGTAGGAACTTCATATCTATGAGAATCCTCGGCAAAAGGAACAAATCACAAAATAAAATAATTTAATAATAATTAATTAGGTTTAAAAAACTGGTCAAGTGCGAGTGTGAAAAAATTCCTTGAAGTGTTTATCTACAGTTTTGTATAGCCTAGTTTTACATAACGGTATAGGTACTATGAATGGTTGTAAATATTCAACAAATTGCAATACATATTTATATTTATAACTTCAAAAAAGCGTATTTATTTTCGCGCTTATTACTTAAATAACCATTACTATACTGACTTCGTAATTAAAAATCCGGTACGGTTATTAATTCTCGCTTCACTAAACGTCAAAACTTCCATAACTAATTCAAAAGATACATAACGACTTTAGTGAAAAAAAAATGTAAGTAATAGAGTAGGAACTAGAAAGAAAGCAATTTTATTTTTGTTCAACACAAGAGATATTTTATTGATACTTACCGTATTATTCTGTAACTTATTAAGTTCTACAAGTCCGAAGTCTAATATTTTTCCTCTTATTACATTAGAAATGATTTACTCTCCTTACTTCCTTTCAGACTAGTTGAAGAAAATCTTAAACAAAAAAAGAAAGTCTAGATTTTCTTTCTAACGAAGACTCCCACTTAGAAAGATTTTCAAAAATGCACAAACCACAATGTTCAGTTTCTAGCGGCTTGGGCAAGTAGCTACTTTTACATTTTTTAAATATAAAGGCATAAAATAAAAATACATTATAGTTAGAATAGTATAGGTTTCTACTTTACAGGAAGTAGGTAGGTATTCTTTTTCAGTATAATCTAACGGAGCCTTTTCAGAAAGTTGGTCGATGTTTTACCAAATAGGTACATAGTCTCCTATTATTTATTATTACTACTATAAGTAATAACGTATGTGAAGTGCATGCAATCATTGAGCAAGGGAGATAACATCCACGATATAATATGCAAGTAGCTATATGACAGTCGTTGGCACATTAAACTTTATTTGGTTTATTACATTTTCTCTGCATAGTATGGAGAATTACGTTATAAGAGGTTAAGTTTTCAAAAAACCCCGACTGCGATTTGCACTGTATCTTTTTCAGCCCGCATAACAACTCTAATGACGTACCTACTTAATGAATGTTAAAAAGTATTTTTAACCCCCGACCTAAAAAGAGGGGTGTTATAAGTGTGACCTGTGTATGTGTGGCATCGTAGCTCCTAAACGAATAAACCGATTTCAATTTAGTTTTTTTTTTGTTTGAAAAATGGCGTGATCGAGAGTGTTCTTAGCTATAATCGAAGAAAATCGGTTCAGCCGTTTGAAAGTTATCAGCTTTTTTCTAGTTTTCTTATAGAGGTTTTTGTGTCGGGGGTTTTTAAATTTTAAGTTATTAAATAATGTACAATGGAGGAACATCACACATGTAAGGGCACTAAGCCCTTTGAATGCCAGGTAAAAATAGTCAGTACAAAGTATTGCAGTTGGTATGCAAGGAGGTGAAGAAAGACTGTTTACGTCAGAGATTTATCGCGGTACACGCCGGAAGCATAGAATAAACATAGCTATAATTAACATACCTATTAAACGCTCAGCAAGATGTCTTTAGAAGCTAAACACATCAATAATGTAAACATTTTTGAGCACAAAATTAGTTGCGGCTAAGATTAAAAGAAATCCTATTGTTTCTATTGAATTACAACACGTGTGTATACCTAGGTATTTCCAAATATTATAATATTGTCATCAAAAATAATACGTTAAAAATACGAAAATGGATAGCGCATAGAAAAAAAATCAGGGGGCACGGCAGTGCCCCCGCCAAGACGAGCCAAACGGCGGCCGGGGCGCTACGTACCTTTTTCTCGAAGTGTTTCGCCGTATTTTCGACCCGTCATAACTTCGGTCTGGATGACGCTAGAAAGCTGAAATTTTCAGTATAAGGTGTCCTCAGCAAATTTACTAAATATACTAAATATCAAATATCTAGCTTTTATGGTTACAGATTTATTGATACCTAAAATACGCCGATTTCGTCCCTCACTGATGATCATCAAAACCTCTACTCAAAACCTCTAAGGTACTTCCCGAAGTCCTAGAAGACTGAAATTTGGTATGTAGACTAGAAATTGACTACAAACTACAGGAAAATTAAGAAATTGGAAATGCCCCCCCTCTACGCCTCTTACGGGTGAAGCAAATCTGTAAAATCTGTCGCTAGAAAGCTGATATTTTCAGGATAAGATGTCCTGGGCAGATTTATTAAACGCATTGAGTATCAATTGTCTAGCTTTTATAGTTTCAGATTTATTGACAGTCAAAACTTCTAGTCTGTAATTCTAGGGTACTTCCCGAAGTCCTAGAAGACTGAAATTTGGTGTGTACACTAGAAATTGCATACAAACTACAGGAAAATTAAGAAATTTAAAAATTTCCCCCTCCACTCCCACGTATGGGGGAAGCAAATTATTTGTAAAGTCTATCGCTAGAATGCTGATATTTTCAGAATAATATGTCCTTGACAGACTTATCAAACGTGCCAAGTATCAATTGTCTACCTGTTATGGTTTCAGATTTATTGCCATTCAAAACCCCTCTAGTCAAAAGTTCTAAAATACTTCCCTAAGTCCTAGAAGACTGAAATTTGGTATGTAGGCTAGGGATTTCATTAAAACAACAGGAAAATAAACATTTCCCAGTCTGTACATTTAAAAAATGTGTTTCCTGAAGTCCTAAAAGACTGAAATTTGATATATCTGCTTTAAAATTGAGTTGCAAGATTCCACCCAAACAAACATAGTTACATACATTGCAAGAATAAAAGCTTTTAAAAAAAGAGGTAACGATAGAGAGCGGGCCATGAAAATGATGTAGGTACCTACTCGTACAAAAAATAGATCCAAAAAAAAAATCTAGGGCACCTGCCAAAAAGAAATGAAATCCCACCAAAAACATTTCATGTAAAATGTTGCCAAGACTCACAAGTTCATAATGCTTTCACTGTTAAAAAGTGATGAGATCTCTAGTAGAGCCAAGCCCCTAGCTGAGCTTAGAATTGCGCTGCCCATGGGACCTATCCCAAGTCCAAAGTATATAGCTCTTAAATGCTCTTGAGTATATCACATTTATAACAATAAAGAACAAATAACTCTACTTACAAGCTAGTTATGTGAACATCTGCCGGTGAAACTTGCGAAAGAGAAACGTTCAACACTCCGATGTTATTACTGTGTCAATATTTATTTAGTTTTGCTTATCAAGTTTTTGATAGCGTATAGTAAAAAGTGTTACACAAACTGTTATCATTTAGAGATAAGAGGGATAGTTTATGACTGTATATTTAAATTGTATTTTATACATGCACTATAAGATGCTTTGATATGAAGGCAAATGGCAAGGGTGTATTTTGTTTCTAGGTTGGTATTTGAAGTGCTCGGTTTCGTATTCCCCAATAGGCTATATCAAAATGTAATGGCCCCAGGGATCGCTTGGTCGAAGAAATATATACATTTCAAGAACCCCTCCAAGCTCTCATCGCTTGTGGGGTTTTTGGTCTTTATGTTAGGGAATTCACAAATAAACATGCGTAAAATTATAAGTTCATATCGACCAAAAGAAGGGAAGACTAGTTGACTAAGAACTCGGGAGAGCCTGACTTTCGTCATTTTATAAAAGTTGAAAGTTTCTCAACACAGGGAGGAACGACTATGAAATTTGTATCATGGTGGCTTTATATGGCAGGTAACAAAGGTGTAAAGTTTCGTACGTCAAAGTATAAAATGTAATTTTTTATATTTACTTCGGAATAGTAATAGAAATCACGTCATGCATTGCCAGAAACTTAGTGTCGTGGCAATTCCCTGCCAGAGATCCTTAAACTTTAATTTAAAGTTTAAGAATGTCTGCCAGAGACCCTTAAACAAGTGCAGTAAAAGCAAGGGAAAAGGAAAGTTTCTCACAATTCTATTTTGTTTTCCCTTTTCATAGGATGTAGAGCTCTAGCTATCTCTATTTACTTACTTACCCACTTACTGTGAGCAATTAGGTAATAGGTATTCATCGTTTTCCCGTGTCCCGCACCCAAACCAACGGGACCCTTTAGCATCCATCCGTCCGTCTGTCTGTCAGTCATTGGGCTGTATCTCATCAACCGTACTATTACGGTTCAACTCTCTACCTATGTAGAGTTTAAATTTTCACAGAATGTGTATTTTTATAGCCGCTACAACAACAAATAAAAAAATTTCGAAATGACCACCATTAAAATTAAAAAAAGAAATTAAAAGTATTATTTCTTGTACAATGGTGCGGAACTCTTCATGTGCGAGTCGCACTCGCACTTGACGGATTATTTGTATTTAAATGTACCTATCGCTACATTATTATCTTGTAAGTTCAATGTAAGGTGTACGGTTGTCATCGCAGGGGTGATCCGACACGCGTCGATGCTATATTTAGGCCTCTTGAAGCAGCGGTCCAGCGATGTGTGATGAGCTAAAGGCCATGTAAATCAATATTTAAAATATCAATTTTCCATACACCTTTAACTTTATACTGGACTAGTTAAGTATATTCATAAATAAAGGAAAAGTGGTTCTAAATTTTCAAAAAAGTTGTTGAATTTCTTTGTTATTAGTAGACTTTTTCACAAAACTGATTGATGTATCTTTGGGGATTTTTAAAAACTAATATATTTAAGTAATAGAAAATATTACGAACTGACACAACTTTCTCTCAAAACCATACAAAAACTTGTCACCACCACGCACTGGGACACAAAATTCCACTACAACATAAAACAGTTCACGCTTCACTCAGTGCAACCGCAGAGTTCCTGCGCTTTGTTGACTAGTTAATGAGTCTCCACTGAAAAAATCTGTCACAACTCACAAAACTTTTTAAAGTAGCAAAGCAGCGAACGACGCGCGCGCGGCCCGGGCGCGTAGCAACTGTTTACAAACGACACGCTTTGCCCGCTGCACTCGTAGGGCTGCCAACTTCATAATAACACCGTACAATACCACTTTTATACGTCGCATCGGCAAAATTCGTTTGCGCAGAAAAGCGCAACCGACTAACCAACCAAGAAACCATTGAAATACAGCCTTTATTGCTTACCGTAAACATTTTAAACATAAGAGCAACAGAAACTCGTACTATCTCGTGCATAATTCACGTGTACAAAAACAAACAACCAATAGTGGCCTGAGATATTTTCATGCCATTCAAAAATAAGATTTCTGCGCAGGTACATCAGCGTAACTTATAAAAGTGGTAGTACTGTAAAATCCTTTCTAAAAACTAATTTAGACGTTAGACTTGAATGGGTACAAACGGTTTATTAAATTAGACTAACTCTATCTTTAACAGGACTTGAATAATACTTATCGGCACCATTTAGGTCATTGGCAATTCAAAATGTTTCCTAAGTTATTTAAAATTTTGTGAACGAAGAAAAGAGAAAAATCAAAATCAGAAACTGATCATCAGTTTTAAGCACATAGCAATTTTTTTTTTTAATATCAGAAGCACATACGATGCGATAACCCAATCTACACACAACAACAACACATTCCGGGTCAATTCAGTCTTGACAGCCCTAAGCGCCCACCATCAGGCCACACTTGAACATCTACCTGTGCTCTTTATCACAAGGCTCATAAAGGCTATTTTTCAGCAACTGAAATACTTATAGTACAATATACAATGGGTTCATAGAAAAAACGGGCACGTAACGATAAGAATTATCATATCGCTGTCCCGGGCTTACTGGTATCGTTGATGCAAACTTGGGCACCTATATACTATTATGTATTTACTATTTACCAATGTGCTGTAGTTCCGTTTGTTTATCGAAATTATGAAAAAATTGAAAAATCGTAGGAACTTCATATCTATGAGAATCCTCGGCAAAAGGAACAAATCACAAAATAAAATAATTTAAAAATCATTAATTAGATTTAAAAAACTGGTCAAGCGCGAGTGTGAAAAAAATCCTTGAAGTGTTTATCTACAGTTTTGTATAGCCTAGCTATAATACATAACGGTATAGGTACTATGAATGGTTGTAAATATTCAACATATTGCAATATTTATATTTATAACTTCAAAAAAGCGTATTTATTTTCGCGCTTATTACTTAAATAACCATTACTATACTGACTTCGAAATTTAAAATCCGGTACGGTTATTAATTCTCGCTTCACTTAACGTCAAAACTTCCATAACTAATTCACCTACATAACGACTTTGGTGAAAAAAATGTAAGTAATAGAGTAGGAACTAGAAAGAAAGCAATTTTATTTTTGTTCAACACAAGAGATATTTTATTGATACTTACCGTATTATTCTGTAACTTATTAAGTTCTACAAGTCTGAAGTCTAATATTTTTCCTCTTATTACATTAGAAATGATTTACTCTCCTTACTTCCTTTCAGACTAGTTGAAGAAAATCTTAAACAAAAAAAAGAAAGTCTAGATTTTCTTTCTAACGAAGACTCCCACTTAGAAAGATTTTCAAAAATGCACATACCACAATGTTCAGTTTCTAGCGGCTTGGGCAAGTAGCTACTTTTACATTTTTTAAATATAAAGGCATAAAATAAAAATACATTATAGTTAGAAACTGTAGGTTTCTACTTTACAGGAAGTAGGTAGGTATTCTTTTTCAGTATAATCTAACGGAACTTTTTCAGAAAGTTGGTCGATGTTTTACCAAATACATAGCTATTATTTATTATTACTACTAAGTAATAACGTAATATGTGAAGTGCATGCAATCATTGAGCAAGGGAGATAACGTCCACGATATAATATGCAAGTAGCTATAATATGACAGTCGTTGACACATTAAACTTTATTTGGTTTATTACATTTTCTCTGTATAGTATGGAGAATTACGTTATAAGGGGTTAAGTTTTCAAAAAACCCTGACTGCGATTTGTACTGTATCTTTTTCAGCCGCATAAAATCCGCCAATTTGATTTTTTTAAATTCATGTAGCCAGTGATGACGACTCTAATGACGTACTTAATGAATATCAAAAAGTATTTCAACCCCCGACCCAAAATGAGGGGTGTTAAAAGTTTGACGTGTGTATTTGTGTCATCGTCTGTGGCATCGTAGCTCCTAAACGAATGGACCGATTTTAATTTAGTTGTTTTTGTTTGAAAAGTGGCTTGATCGAGAGTGTTCTTAGCTATAATCGAAGAAAATCGGTTCAGCCGTTTGAAAGTTATCAGCTCTTTTCTAGTTTTCTTATAGAGGTTTTTGTGTCGGGGTTTTTTTTAAATTTTAAGTTATTAAATAATGTACAATGGAGGAACATCACACATGAAAGGGCACTAAGTCCTGTGAATGCCAGGTAAAAATAGTCAGTACAAAGTATTGCAGTTGGTATGCAAGGAGGTGAAGAAAGACTGTTTACGTCAGAGATTTATCGCGGTACACGCCGGAAGCATAGAATAAACATAGCTATAATTAACATACCTATTAAACGCTCAGCAAGATGTCTTTAGAAGCTAAACACATCAATAATATAAACATTTTTGAGCACAAAATTAGTTGCGGCTAAGATTAAAAGAAATCCTATTGTTTCTATTGAATTACAACACGTGTGTATAATACCTTGGTATTTGCAAATATTATTATATTATGTCATCAAAAATAATACGTTAAAAATACGAAAATGGATAGCGTATAGAAAAAAAATTAAAGTAATATGCGGTCATATTTTTTTCATCAATCCGCCCTCTGATGTTGCAGTCTAAGATGCAGGAGCGCGCTTGCCTAGAAGATACCTATTATTGAAGTAAGAAGAGATAAAACAAT
The DNA here is from genome assembly GCF_905333055.1 of Maniola jurtina. Lineage (NCBI taxonomy): Eukaryota > Metazoa > Arthropoda > Insecta > Lepidoptera > Nymphalidae > Maniola > Maniola jurtina. The sequence goes on from NC_060032.1 coordinate 14,711,545, forward strand.
GAACAAGATAACTGAACAAGTGTAAATTAAAAATTTATAACACCCCCGACAAGTGAAGGTTACAGTAACTAGAAAAGAGCTGATAACTTTCATACGGCTGAACCGATTTTCTTGAATTATAGCTAAGAACACTCTCGATCAAGCCACTTTTCAAAAAAAAAAAACTAAATTAAAATCGGTTCATTAGTTTAGGAGCTACGATACCACAGACAGATACACCGATACACAGATACACACGTCAAACTTATAACACCCCTATTTTTGGGTCGGGGGTTAAAAAAGGAAAGCAATATGCAAATTATAATATGTCAACTACAGGGTCTGCACTACAGGTCAACTGTGTGATACTGATGGGTCTAAAACACGTACACTATTGTCAAAAATCCGTGGATGCAAAGTATCCGCTCTGATTCTAATATTATATTTATATCTAGGTTTTTGAATGAAAATCTTACCATGTCAAGCCCGGTTATGAGTAAGCACGCACGTGGGCTTGGCAGAGATAAAGATACGTGATACATACAGCGCTGACATAAACACAAGTAGATTCTTGGCAGAGCGATAAGCGACCTCACTTTCAGTATCGCGGTGGTATTACGTTTGTCAGAACTCGTAGTCATCCATACTATCTATACTAATATTATAAATGCGAAAGTGTGTCTGTCTGTCTGTATGTCAGTCTGTCTCTCTGTCTGTCTGCTACGTTTTCACGGCCCAACCGTTGACACGGCCCGACTTGAGGCACATCCCGGGGAAGGACATAGGCTACTTTTTATTCCGAAAAATCGAAGAGTTCCTACAGGATTAAAAAAAAACGAAATCCACGCGGGCGAAGCCACGGGCATCCTCTAGTACTTAATATTATAAGGCGATAGTTTGTGTGTATATGTGTGCATGTTTGTTACTCTTTTACGCAAAAACTACTGGACGGATTTGGCTGAAATGTAGAATGGAGATAGATTATACACTGGATTAACACATAGGCTACTTTTTATCCTGGAAAGTTAAAAGATCCTGCCGGATTTAAAAAAAACCTATATCCACGCGAACGAAGTCGCGGGCATCAGCTAGTATATAGTAATCATATTATCAGTGGATGTAAACTGTAAGACAACTAAGGGGGAACAATCAAACGGTGTGCAATGGCACCTATTTTGATGGGCTATGATTTTGACTTTGAGTACCCAGGTAGGTACCTACTTCAAATTTTACATAATTTGAGAAAACCAATGGAAATGTAATTTGAAAAAAAACATCAACATAGTTTAAGCATAACAAAGATTAGATTGATATATATATTTCTTATTCATTTAATTATAGGATCAAAATACATAGTATATATTCAAATGGGAAGCAACCTACACACTACGACGAACCTACTAATTATATTAATATATTCGCAAGATAACTCGCTCTTTTATTATTCTAAGCACATCCATAATGTAAAGTAGTAACTAGTGTGTAATTAAATTCGAAAGTACAAGGGAACAGATTACTATACCCACACGGACACACGCCCATGCATTCGTCATATTAGGTAGGTAGTAAACCGACAAAAAATCCAGTTTTATTTTCTCCTATAGAAAGTACCTATTAGCAAGTAGGTACCAATAATAATACGGCTTATGTAAGAACTACTAAAACTGTTTTTATTTATTTCTATAGACAGGTTGAACAACATGCATGCCTTTTCTTAATAGTAAAGATAAAGTATTAGGTACTTTCCTATGTCATATTTTCAACTATCCACTTTTTTTTGGTACATGTCCCATTACTTGAGCTAAAGCATACATTGTTCCTAAAATACGTTCTTACGGTTGTATTCGGCCCGAAAGATAACTCTAACGTAAATTTTCGTAAAACGCTCGTAAAAGGCAATCTCTCGCTTTAAAAAACTGAACATAATCAACACTCTTCCTAATACTGTAATTTCCTTGAAATTATCTGCTCACATCGTTACGGATATTACCCTTGGAAAACCCCTGAAACAGGTAGCTTTCGACGCAAAAGGTTTACACCTAGCCTGTTAACGTTTCAACTTCTTATCTGAGGTGCTCGAGGATATTGTGCATCAACAACAGGATTTCGACGAGGACATAGTACAGCAACAGCCCTTATCAAAGTCTGCGACGACATCCGTGCGCTGTTTATAATAATAAGCTCCTTGATATAATGTAATATGAGAATTTAATATTAGATCTCAGTAACGCTTTTAATTTTATTTTCTATTTATGTAAGTATAGTTAATTAATAAATAATCATAATAACCCTATGTCCCAGAAAATCAAAGAGTTCCCTCAGAATTTTTACAAATACAAATTAAAAAAAATCCACGCGGACACAGTAGTTACCTACTAGAACTAGATAAAACCCGCAACTTCGTCCGTGACCAACTCTAAATTTATTCTTGTAATGTGATTGTAATTATGGATAGCAAATTAATTCTAAACAAAGGAGAAGTTCAATTATTTAAAATTAATAATTTTATTTTAATTGATTTAAAATTAGGAAAAACTTGTAAATTCGCAATGAAACAGACTCTCAATAATGTCACATTTGAATTGCATTAAAACATTAATTACAATGGACATAATTATTAATGGCATTTCGTCATTCATGTTGACGTTAGAGCATATTGAGATTATCTGGCAAAATTAAGGTAAATCCATATTCAGTAAGTATGTACATCCAAATCCAATACTATTTTGGTACACGGAAATCGTAACTGAGCACTAACATTCAATAACACCTCATTCGAATTGCCTCTTTGATACTTACGTAACATCGGAACCACGTTTTTAAACTTGTTCCAGTTTGAAAGCGTAAAACGAAACATCTGCAATGCCGTTAAATGCACGAATATATTTTGGTAACCATTTTTTGGCACGGACCTTTTTGAATCAGGCCAAATCCACAAGGAACTAACTTTTCGTTATAAGAACAGACACACGTTCCATTTCTACTTCCTAGTCACGTGAAAAAACACGTGAAGAAAGTAAAGCGATTACCATTTTTACGTATAATTCAGTTCCAATTAAATTAACGTAATAAACCATTTATTTTATTTATTTTATCAATAAACAGCGGCAATTTTTTATTGCCAACTTTTTCAAATACGTTACCAAATCACAAGGAATTTATGGTACTGCTCATTGTTATAAGGTAGTGTAGTTTTTTTTGCACTTTATGTTTTTTTTAGTCAGTACATTGACTTAGCCACGGTAATATTATCTTAGCGTTGTTCCTTAAAATACGTAGGTGTAAGTAATAAATAATACCAGCTGATGCCCGCGACTTCATTCGCGTGGTTATAGGTTTTTTAAATCCCGTGGGAAAAATTGGGCTATGTGTTAATCCAGGTTATAATCTATCTTCATTCCACAGCCAAATCCGTCCAGTAGTTTTTGCGTGAAAGAGTAACAAATGTAGACACATACACATACAAAATTTCGCCTTTATAATATTAGTGTGAATGAGGTGGCTACTAATTGATTGTACAACACCCCAGGGCGTGACGTATCGGCAGACAAAAAAATCTCAGAACGGCCGAGGCGTTGAATTCAAAATAACTTCGTAAACAAACATGTTCACGCGTACAGAACGGATTCGAAAGGGTTGTACATAACGGCCATTGGTTCTTTAATATTTTCCGAGTTTTAAAAAGTAGTGCAATGTAGAACTAAGGCTAATTTATGCATATGAAAAGTTCAGTCATGACTCATTCACTGACTGACTCATCAACACCTAGCCCAATCCCTAGTAAGCTGAAATTTTGCACAGACTAACTATAAGGACGGATTTTCAAGTCTTTGACTATACTCATATAAAAATCACGTCAACTGGTTGCTCCGTTGATTGATTGAACTTTTGACTTGATTGAAGGACAAACCAAAAAAACAAGCACACTTTCGCATTTATACTTTTAAAACATAACCCTCCTTTGTGCTTCGCCGCAGTTGGGTAAAAAAGGTAGTGATTAGGTTTATTTATATGTATTTAATTGAATAGTAGATAAGTGACAACCCTATGTCAAACGGATGCACCGTCGTCCGTAACGGTGCACGATCCACAGCATCCACACTAATACTGACATCCGGTGACCACCGTACTGACATGTACGGTCAACGATATGCAAAGCACATATTTGGCTAACATTCATTAATATTAAGTAAGTACAAAGTAAGCCCAAACTATTATATTAGCAAGCTAAACAGTGGGCAGGTCATGGCTATCGTAGAGGTGATGGCAGTTTGAGCCGGAAAGTCCTTGAGTGGAGACCGCGTTTAAGCAAGCGTAGTGTGGGACAACCTCCAGCACGATGGAAGTGGCTGGATGAGGAAGGCTGAGGACCGGGTGTGGTGGCGCTCTTTAGGGAAGCCCTATGTCCAACAGATACGTCCACAAGCTGATGATGATGATGAAGTAGGTAGTGCCCATGGTACTAACTACTTTTCATTGCTATAATTTTTGGAACACTAGCAACATTATGATCAACCCATCGCCAACACACTACTGAGAACGTCATACGTTTAAGCCATAGTCTGGCACGCTGGCTCAGTGCGGATTGGCAGATTAGGAACATTATTTTATCAAAAACCTAAAAAGGCGTAGAATAAGATATAGGCCCAGGATACTTGAGTTAATCTAAAACTCATCTGTAACTAATTTTCAACGAATTCATTGACATGTATTTACCTAAATGATTTTATCTCGTTTTAGAATTACGGTTTCTTTACTATTATAAAAATGAGTTTATTTCCGAAATGGCCAGAGAAACGAAACTAAAATCTATTAGATATGTATCACAGTGAAAGATGCTTTACAAGAGTTTCACTGTTTTAAAGTAATTAACTTTGCAGAATTAACATTTGATTCCATACATTTTCCATATAAAGCGCTACATTATCTTAATTTATGGAAAAACCTTTGTTTTCGAGAGCGTAACCATTGTGAAGAATCTTTTATGCTATGTATCTAGGTACATACTTACCCCGTTTCTTATTCAAAGTGAACATCGACAAACAGCAGACACTTACCTGTAAAGAAAAAAAAACTTATTAATTAAATTACACAACTATTGATTAAACACTATCTATTAATACTATTATACTCATAGAGTACTTTTTACATATTATACTCATAACTAGCGGCTTGTACATACATAATAATACATATTATAATCTATGCCCATCTGGACTAATGTACCTTTCAAAATATTTTTTCAAAGAGGTGCAATGGTTCCAGAGGTTACCCTCCACACAATTTTTTCATTATACATATTAATATAGATTAGAAGATAACAGGCATGGCTAATGTCCCTACATTTTTTTTAATAAATAGCAAGCAAACAAGCAAACGGGTCGGCTAACATTAGTATGTGAACATTTGCAGCACCAGAGTAACCGCCAATGCGTTGCCGGCTTCTCAGATTGATTCGCCCCTTGAATAACTCAGTGTTGAAAACTAGTGGGAACACCACCGAAGGGAATTGGTTCCACAATTCGCATGTGTGTACCCTACCTCTACATATTCACATAGAAGACTAATTTTTACTTAGTAGATGACAATGCAAGCTTTAGCTATTGTAGAGGTGGATAAAGGGCGTATTTTTAAAAAGAAGAATGAATTTGTTCGTTCGTTTTACTAGCAGTCAGGAATAATCCGGCCTCCACACACAACTGTGAGTCAGTGAGTCATTCACTAACGAGCACTTCGCTGAATCATTGTTTTCATCGGCATAATGAAAAGATCTATATTAGCATCGAGACGTAGGACGAGAGAGCATCGTGGGACAAGGTTAATCACGGTTAATCGCTTAACCTTCAATTAATATTCTCATGTAGTAATACAGAAAAACTTGCAGGCGCTTCCAGCTTTTAAAATTACTTCTCAGAGCACAGCAGATAAAAACGTCGGAGAATTTTGTAATGATCGCCTTCCGAACGCACAGATAACTAGTTTTTTGATGGAACTTGCACGCGCTCTCTCCAACATCCTTTGCTGGTTCCAGTTTCTGTGAGCGATCGGCCGATCTCTATAATATGTAACATTAAGGTTTCCGTCATTAAAATAAAGCATAATATCACAGCCATATCCGTTACATGATCCGTACTTGCATCCCATCTAGTTTATGATAAAACATCTCTATCTTTCATTACTATATGATGTGTAAAGTATTACAAAACAATTAAGTTAAATAATAAGTATAAATAACCTGTCCTAGTAAATATTATTTAATGATTCAATCTGTCGCTATCTCATTTATAAAGAGCTTAAAAACACCAAGGCCAAAATTAATAAAAAGTTTCTTAGAAGGCGGATGCAACGAATTGGACCAATTGGTATTAAGGTCAGGATTTGCTTATTGTCATTGTCATTGTTTGTTGGTTTGATGACTTTATAATTTTTGTCAACTATCTATTTAGATAATTTGCAGAGTGAAAAAACTTGGACTAGATTGGCCCACGATTGGATATTGAATTCGTTTTGGGACTCGTTTGTATCTATCGTAGAAATTATCCTCTATGGCAATTCCTCAATCAATTTTGGACTTGCCTATACACAAGTTCAAAAAATTTATTAAAAATATGCTTCTGAGAAAAGCATATTATACCATCGATGATTATGTAAATGATAGAAGAGCGTGGATTTGACCTACAATTCGCTCCAGCAATGCGCGGGACTTCAATTGCTTTTATACATGGCATAATATTGTATATCAAATCTTTGAAAAGAGCAACCGCCGAGTTTCTTGCTGGTTCTTCTCGGTAGGAAAGGCATTCGGAACCAGTGGTAGATGCTTTTGACGATTCAAAAGAAATTGTAAAAGTCTAATTGAATAAAAATATTCTGAATTTTGTTTTTTTTTTTAATTAAGTAGAGTATTTATGTACAACTACAACTGACTTATATACCCGCAACGTCTGTCTGTACCATATGTTTTTAATAAGTAGTATAATATCCTCGATATTACCCTAATGTTACTTAGAATTTGAGGACGTATTGATGTGTATGTCATAAAAAGTTCGTCATAATTTTAAATTCATCGTAAAATCACTCAAAGGCCGAACCAAGCCTATGTTTAGAGGCACAGGGTTGTCGACCAAAAATTACTTAGGTTTCGATACTTTATTTCTACTCATAAAAGTTGAAATTAATTGCCCGATGCTTACTATCGTACTCATTTGCTTTACATACAAAATGTTGTTAAGAAGTTTTTTATCGGGCATTTATCTATGATACTAAAGGAACGAATACTATAAAAAAATAATTCAAGATTTAAAAGTATGTGCAATGTGCAAGTAGGTGTGAGACCGTTGCATAAATTATTTATTAAACCTTATTAATTAGTGTCATTTTCAACCCTGTTATAAGTGGGTCAAATCTGCAAAACATTCGTCTTTGCGGTATAGTAGGTAAAGACATTTTGTTCCGCTTGGAGAAACAGACCGACACGTTGTTAACACGACAAGCCATAGTAAAACCTACTATGTATTTCTATTTACGATAGAGTTATGGTATTTTGCAATGAACATTTCCTAATAGACACACCAAAAACAATTCAACATTTATTTATCGTTTAAGATTTCGTAGAACTTCTAGTTATTTTAAGTACTAAGTATAGTCCGCGACAGGTCGAGATGGCAATCGTCACTCGCGCTATCCCTCACCGGGTTTGCGCGGGGGCTGTGCGGGTGTGCGGGGCGTTTCCACCCCGATTGCAATCTCGACCTGTCACTTACTACACATGCGAATTTTTCATACTTTACTGTAACGTGATCAGTAAACGCTATTACAATGGTGAATAAATCAACATAATTTAAAAAAAAAAAACAATAGCGTTATAGCACATTTCTTACAGCTGCGATTCATAACACATTTTCTTCTAGGTCATAGAAAACAGAAAACCTCTAACTGCAGACTTTAATAGTCGGTTTGTCTCGCTTAAATCGACAAACGTATTGGCCTCATTCTATTTCATGGATGGGTAATTATTTGTACAAGAAAAGATACTTAACTGAAATAAAAAAGTACCTACTTAGTTTTCTTAAGTTTTTATTCAACCAAAACTACAGGAAAACATTTCAAATTGGGTTATCCATTTCAATTTATTTCGCACCTATTTATTTTGACAGCTTCGTCGGGGAGGAAAGGTAAGCTCAAACTCTCTTTCCTAGTAACGTGCTACGTTATAAAAAAAACCGGCCAAGTGCGAGTTAGACTCGCGCACCTAGGGTTCCGTTCTTGGCTATTTTTTCCAACAATTTGCACGATTAATCGAAAACTATTATACATAAAAATAAATAAAAATCTGTTTTAGGATGTACAGGTAAAAAGCCCTTTCATATGATACCCCACTTGGTATAGTTATCTTACTTTGAAAATTGAAACACATTTTAATTTTCTGTGATGTAACCACAAATTCACGGTTTTCGGATCTATTCCTTTAATTGTGCTATAAGAGCTACCTACCTGCCTTTCATAATTCTAGGTCAACGAGAAGTATCTACCCTATAGCTTTTCTTGACATACACGACAGACGGACAGACAGAGAGACAGACAACAAAAAGATCCTGTAGGGGTTCCGTTTTACCTTTTGAGGTGCGGGACCCTAAAAATTTCAAAATTCAAAATCATCAAAAAATTTCAAAATTAAAAAAAAATAATGTGAATAACTCTAGTCGAAACCACACTGAACGTCTGTCTCATTTTGATGATAGGAATATAATTAAGTAATATAATTTTCCTTAATGTATTTTTAGTTTGCATCGGACTTCTTGGTAGGTACAAGATTTATTGTTACTCCTCACAACGCTTTGAAAATCACAATAACTTGTGATGATTTTCATATTGTTTACTATTGTGTGGTCTGAGAGCGGAAATCTTTGGTTGTTGGTTAGAGCGGTTGTGTAAATGCGCAGTAATTAGCGGATTTACGTAAAACCATGGAAACCATGCCGTGGGAGGCGCATTGTACAGAATGCGTAGACACACTAGCTACAGACAACATTGGAAATAAAACACAATTCCGATTACATTAACTGATAATAAATATAAGTGAAAATATAGTTAGTTACTAGGTAACAAGACAACTAGGTACAAGGTCCGAAGGTGCAAGGTCGCACCGGAAAGCCAGCGTTGGAACTTGGAAGGTACCGCTGCTAGGTGGACGGATGCGAGTCGAAGGGAGCCGCTGGATTCAGGCGGCGCAAGACTGTGGCATGTCTCTAAAAGAGACTTATGTCCAGCAGTGGACGCTTATCGGTTGTAAATGACGATGATGATGATAACAAGACGTAAAAAAATCGGTCAAGTGCGTTGCAGACTAGCACACAAAGGGTTCCGTACCATCGTAAGTACAAGAAGTAACACTTTTTATTTATTTCTAATATTCATGGCAGCCGTTTTGAATTATTTTATTATTATAGCGACAATAGAAATATACACTCTGAAAATTTCAACTACCTCTAACGGTTCATGAGATATAGCCAGCTGACGGACGGACGGACGGACAGCGGAGGCTTAATGATAGGGTCCCGTTGACATCCTTAGGTTACGGAACCTTACATACTAATGAATTAAAAATTGGTATCCAAGTATATTTGTGCGACAGATTAAGAAAAGGTCTTTCCCAAAACGTTCACTTATCTCTACCTACATAGCATTAATCTATTTCTTTTGCTTACTCAACTGGCTGTTCAAGGTCCACGAAGCCAGTTTTTGTCTTATCAAGGCATTATACTGTTGTAGGTAGTTACTAGTTAACTCTGTTGTCAATTTGTTCTTTTTAAGGATCCGTATATACAGAGAAAAAAGGAACCCTTATAGAATTAATTACTCCATTGTCTGTCTGTCGAACTGTCGTGTGTCAAGACCCGTCAAGGGAATCAAAACCTAAGAGGTACTTCCCTTTGCCATCTAGAAACATATCTGGTAGCAATTTCGTATAAGTAGCTCAAGTAAAGGGAAAAATCCAAAAACGTGTGGTTATATCACAAAAAAAATAAAAGTATCTTTTCTTGTACAATGGTACGGAACCCTTTGTTTGCGAGTCCAACTCGCACTTGACCGGCTTTTTTTTCATTTGCAAGCTCTTTCGATCACTACACTGTAACCACAAGACCACAACTGCAGTATAGTCTTACATTATGAGTAGTAGTTTTATACTCAGTTTCTTTTATAGGCATCTCATTGTTTCATCGCTTTACAAGTCGGGGTTCTACGGGATTGCCAAGTGATGTCCTTTCACGCTTTTTGCTTTGGACAAAGACAATTGTGTCCGTATAAGTTACCAAGGCCTATTCAATGACTGAAGAGATAACATACCTACCATACTTAAGAGGGGTCTTTCCGTCACTCGCTCCATACAAACGTAGTTCATCTCTCATTGGAATACTAACCAATCATATTCAATGGAATTTTGTAGAAACGTTCCGGGAACTAATATCTATGCCTGTGGCTGTTCCAGATTTCCGGTGAAAATATTCGGTTTCAAAGTTACGTGTATGTACGTAATATGTCTGCAAAATTTCATGGACTTTGGTTGCTTAATATTATAATGAAATTGGGACTACGATTGTATGGAGTAAGTGACTGAGAGAGCCCTGTTAAGCCTACACACGAATGTATAACTCGAGCTATAAATACATGACGTATTGACAGGTCTCCTATACAAAAACTGTTTAGTGTGTTGTCTTTTTTAACCCCCGACCCAAAAAGAGGGTGTTATAAGTTTGACGTGTGCATCTGTGTATCTGTCTGTGGCATCGTAGCTCCTAAACTAATGAACCGATTTTAATTTAGTTTTTTTGTTTGAAAGGTGTTGGAAAGGTGGCTTGATCGAGAGTGTTCTTAGCTATAATCCAAGAAAATCGGTTCAGCCGTTTGAAAGTTATCAGCTCTTCGAGTTACTGTAACCTTCACTTGTCGGGGGTGTTATAAATTTTTAATTTACACTTGTTTGGTAAGACGATAGGTAGCTACATATTATAGAACACTATTGAACTGGAATAAAGTTTTATACATCTTGTGTTATTTTTCAAACCTTACAATGAATAATTTTTAAACGTTGTTTTATTTTTTACCTAGCTAGATACCTATGCATTTTCTTAAAACTACGAGAAATTACACGTACCTAATGTCTTGTTATTTTGAGTGATTTTTTTAGAACAGAGGAACAGAATTGTTACAAATTTTAGGACGATTCACGGTTTTAGCATTCCTTTAGGAATTATAATTTTTTATGCTCTTGAACATGCTCACGAAGGTAATCTCAGCAATAATAATAATAATTGAAGGTTGACCTTATAAAGAGAACTTAAGACGCCTTTTGTTACGCTCAGCCTCAGCATCATTATAACAATGGTATGAATCACGTCGTTCTCAAAATAATTGGTTATTGTTACTTATCAATGATTTTCCCATGCTTTATGAATAAAGTACCTAACTACTGATAATAATAAATAATTAACCTAATACCTACTGGTTAATGGTGGCGCCTTTACGTTAATTTATTCTTAAAAGGTGTTACTAAGTACTTGTATTTACGTTATAAATAACTGTTAAACTATCATAACATCATCTGCCATCTAGCGTCGAGTGGAAAATTTACTTACATGCTCGTAACGCATCGAGAGATGGCGGTAGTGTTGCTGCGCTGCCTCCTTGCATCGCCGCTAGGGCGGCGTACGACTCCGTGTCGCACGGCAGAACATCACTGTATTTTCTTTTCCTATGCATTATCGCCTTCCACATCTTGAATTTGGTCTTTTTCGGCCTTTGTAAACTCATTTACATTTCCTTACACTTCTTAATATTTTCATTTAACACTTCACATTTATAACACCAGTTGACGGAACCTACTTTAAATTACTCTAAAGTAGAGTAAGACTAAGTAAGCATTTACCATACCTACTTATACGTGTTGTTTTCACCTGTTTATTAAACATAAGCCTATTAAGTCGGGATTAATAGTGATCTAATGTAAGTGGAATAGGCGCTTAGTGCGTTTACGATTGAGTGCGTCGTCGGTTGAATCGGTTCTGACAATTGGCAAATAAATCACTGGGCAACATGAGTGCAACAAGACGTAACGATGCTCAATGAGAATAGGGGCACTGCCCTTACCACATTTGTATAGGCACATGACGTCTTTGCCTAGTAGGTAGCTTAGGTACATAATAATATTTAAAAAAAATCAAGTTTTAAAAAACAAATTAAGGCAGAATCTTTCCTAATGTCATCCTAATTTACAACATATCTCGCTACTAACGATTTTAAGCTTGTTTCATGGTTTAGCGGCATTTTAAACTTTTTTTCCGTGAGTCGTGGATTTTGACTCAATTGCATTAGTCGTGCTCACGACGGCACGACTAATGCAATTGAGTCAAAATATCCGGCAGTTAAAAAAACACCAAGTTAATCGTGGTATGTGCCCGTATATCTACAATATAAAATATGTCGCTACTCTTACGTCCTATTTTTAAAAAGCGGTTAACTACAAGAAGTAATTTTTGAGTTATCGCCAAAAACCGTAGAAATTTTCAAAAAATGATTTTTCTAAAAAAATATGCAACAATTTTTAGTGAGTTTTTAACATCATCCTGTGCAGAAGATTTTTAGAAGCTTCAGTGTTTCTAAATTTTCGTTTTTTTGGGCGATAACCAGAACTACTTACTTCTTGCGGCGAACCGCTTTTATAAATATCGCGAAACAAGCCGGTAGCATACTGAAACCTATAACATAGTTTCACTGAGTAAACAAAACAATCAATATCCTACGCACAACACTGCTCTATTTTTATTATTGGAAGTTACTAGATAGGTATGTATCGGGTCCAACACGCCTTATTGGGCTGTGAAATTGGAGTCCAGGCAACGGTTCATGAATCGTGACACTTTTAAAAATAAACTATAGGTGAATTATGTTAATAACTTTATATTATCTGCTTCCTAAGTAAACTTCCTACTTTATCGCCTAATGCTATAAGAAATGTTACCTATTCGTTTAAGATGCCTTGCCTTAGGTAGTTACCTGTATGATGGTATAATTAGGTTCTTACTTACGGCCAAAATTAAAATCAATCTATCTGTAATCTGTCGATAAGTTACTTAGCAAAGTTGTTATTCGTCAGTCTTTTTGACAAACAACAGCGTTGCTCAGTAACCTATCGACAAGTTAAAGATAGATTGAGCATTAATTTTGGTCGTAAGAGTTCTAGGAAAAGTTTACCATATTTTGGTAAACTTTCCTAGAACTCTTTCAAATACTTTTAGGTTAGTGCTTTCAAGATTAGTCTATATAAACACCAAGTGCCAACCATATACCTACTTAAATACTTTCTTTCACAGAACTGACGCACGTGAAAATGATAAAGCACAACGATAAAGTCGCAGTCATTGTCAAAAATATCACTTCTTAAAGTTAACAAAAGTTCGCACCGTTAATTAGATACCTACTTATTATTAGGAGTTATTAATTGTATAAGCAGTAATCTGACTGTTCACGAAACTCTGATTGTTCCAAAACATAATGCTGAGAAATGCATCTTGTGAAATCTAATAGTAGGTACCTACCTAACTCAAAGAACGTTCTGTGCCTAGGTACGCTCTCGCTACCTTTAACCTGAATAAAAAGGTGTTTTATAATTTTATATACCTAAACAGAATTAATTGTATTTGGCGATTTGATGGCACTTGAAAAGGAGGAGCTTTTGCCCACGATTTCGTCCGCATGATTTGATTTTGATTTTAATGTATCGATTAGTGAAAGAATTTTTTGAATTGGATCATTAATTAGTTCAGGAGATTATATCAATAAAGTTAGTGAGCTTGTATCGTACCTATGTAGTACGATACAAGCTCTTTAACTTTACTCACTTCTTTATAGGTAATAATATGCACTAATTATATGTTACTAGATGATGCCCGCTACTTCGTCCGCGTGGATTTAGGTTTTTTGAAATCCCGTGGGAACTCTTTGATTTTCCGGGATAAAAAGTAGCCTATGTGCTAATCCTGGATATTATCTATCTCCATTCCAAATTTCAGCCAAATCCGTCCAGTAGTTTTTGCGTGAAGGAGTAACAAACATACACACACACACACACACACACACACACACACACACACACATACAAACTTTCGCCTTTATAATATTAGTGTGATAGTGTGATTACAGATATGTGATTAGTATCAGTTGTGATGCAGTTCATCATAAAACTTTTATCAAGTCATAATGTCAGGTAGGTACATTGTGACTCGATAAAAGTTTTACACAAAAATGATACGTGGATCCAGCCTAAAGCTGTCAAAGCGCAACTACATAATATTATCCACCTTTAGATCCTTTTATATGACACAAATATGAAAATGTTCGCTTATATTGCGGACTGTTACGCAGGAACTTAGGTAGTTAGGTATATCATTTAGCAAATTATGCGAGCTTAGTTTAGGTTCAGTTTCAAACAACGGTTGGCGAACGATTTTATTTTTAGCTTCTCTTCCTATGAAACGTGTTTGTAAGCAATATTCCACATTTGAACCGGAATAGAGCAATTGTTTAAATGGTGCGATGAATTTGGTTAATAAAGCACTTTGAACTGTGCCAGTGAGTGATCTAATTATTCACGCTCCCGAATTCACAATCGTGACTAGGCTTGCCACCCGTACTTTGTTATAAAGTATTATACGTTATTTCAGATAATTGTACTCTATACTTTATGAGAACAATAAAGTTCACAAAAATACTTTATTTCGTATGATTTGATTTCTTTGAGATTTTGAAAAGTTTTTTCTGTGATGAATAGTAAATGGCGAGACGAAAGAAACAAAGCGTCTCTGAATTTGATAAAAAATGAATTACTTATTTATTTTAATTTAAATATAGAATGTAAAGATGCTGTGCAATTGTTTAGTAAAGATGCTAATTTGATACAAATTGCAAAAAGCAATAAAAAATATGTTTTTAAACATAATAATAAATTATACTTTATTTTGCAACTATGTACTTTTTTTTCTTACCTATAATAACCAATGTACTTTAACTGCAAAAAAAAAAAAGGTGGCAACCCTAATCGTGACATGAAAGCTGTATTAATAAACGTAACAACTGTAAATAATATGAAGTAACTCAAATTCCCTAATATGTATCCTACTTCGTCCGTGGTTTTCAAATTATTTATTCTGACATCTGGATTCTGGGTCCATTCAATGTTAGTAGTATGCCATAAAATATTGGCATCAAACATTGGTTTGGGACAATTTAAAGAACTTTAACATAAGCTATCCTTGGAAATATTACGCTACAGAAAATAAGGTCGCTTTCCTTTGAAAAGTGGGACTCCGACTTAAGTTTGTGCAACATTCACTATAGCTACTTAGGGCATTGATCGAAAATGCATCATGCGATAAATCCTTATGCATCAGGGACATAATGGTTTCTTTTGTTCAAACTACTTGCACCAAAATGGACAGCACGCGTCACTGCGGACTTCAGCTGAATACAATAGCATAAGCCATAAATTGATTACCTACGCTGATTCAACGGAAACTTTGCAACACCTGTATACCTACTTAACAGAATCGCAACGCTAATAACTCCTAGGCAAGCGCGCTCCAACTTAGTCCTCATCATTGGTTTCCGACAAGCATGATCGTTGTCAAGCCCAAGCCTTTATTGTATTTAAAAAATTCGTTGTCTGTAAAGTCGGTTTACTGACGATAGTTGAACGTGACAACAAAGGCCGATTGTGCTTCTTTGTCGCTCGTTCCGCGCTCTCGCTTGCATTTCAAGCCTTAGATGGAACGCCTCAAAGCGAGGTAACGCCGCATGAGTCATGTTTTATCGTGCGTGCAGCCGGCTCTATCGAATTATAAGACGTTGTCACGTCAAAAAGTTTTTGGTGGGTCAAAAATTTCGCTTGTAAGTTGAATCCCTAGTGAACGAATGGGGATGATGACTACTAGTCATAATATCAGCGACTCTTTTATCAAACGTCATTAAATAAGGAAGCTTGTTTGAAGTACACAGATATGTGACGTCATAAATGTTTAACGTAATTTGACGTACTTTTTAGCCAAATTGATGATTTAAAATGGTTAGCATAAAACACGCAACGGACATGCAGCGGACGTGGATTTTATGAATTTTGGAAGACTCTCTATGTAGTAATAGTTCCTAACAAATAATTTATTTTTGACGTAGTCATCATTTGTAAAACAAACCCCGATCGTAATATGTCGTATAAACTAAACATAAAATACGTGGGCGACGTGTGTGTATAAGTCACCTAAAATCCATGAGTGCATGAACCCGGGAAGTTACGTGTTCTAACTTATTAATAACCAATATCCTAATAAATTCCTTTCAAAACTCAAATAGCTAAGTGTGGGTGCGGGAAACCACAGTCATATGACGTTCCAGGGTATATCGGCAGTTGTTATAGCTAATTATAAACTTGAGTAATCCATACATAGGTGTTGGAGTTTTTGAGTTTTTACATGGCAACCCTTTACGTCGTTGTCAAATGTCACTTCTATTTTAATTTTGCACATAATTGTAACCTAGCTTTCTGTTTCCACGCCTTTTATAAAAGTTGATCCTTGTATTTTGAATTTTCTTTATTACACTAGTTGAACCAGTTAATTTTTTATATTTTACCCCAACATTTTGGTCCTTCAGACAACCGAATAGTTTTAATACTAGAATACAATATTTCAAGGATCGAGAGTCGAAGGAATCGCCAAAAGGGATATCGTTTTGTCAAGCAAGTTGCCGCCATCGATGTATAGTTGCCACGCAAGCTGTGACTGTTCTTCAGTGCGGACTGTTCTATAGTTTCAGCCAAGAATCTAGTGATTGTGATATAGTGTATAGGCTTATCGTTCGCTTCCCGGTATGGCCGAGGAAAAGGAGCTAATTAAGAGACGGGCCAGTTATAAAGGACGGTTAACAGCCTTCTCTAATTATCTAAATAGTTTGAACGACTCATTAAGTCAAAGTCAGCTGAATGAGCTGCAGTTACGAGTAGGTAAGATTGAAGCCCTATATCAATTCTATGATGAAATTCAAACCAAGTTGGAATGTTTGGTGGACGACATGTCAGTGCAGTTAGCAGAAAGAAATGAATTTGAAACTTTATATTTCTCTTTAGTTTCAAAGTCACAACAAAAATTAGCCAAACAGTCAAAGGATAGTGACAATTTTAGTAATCATTCTTCGTCAGCCACCAACAATCACAACTTAGTTAAGTTGCCTACTATTCAACTGCCAAAGTTTAGTGGTTCATATGAGAACTGGTTAGAGTTTCATGACACCTTTACAAGCCTCATTCATTGCAATGATAATATAGATAATATAAACAAATTTCACTACTTAAGAGCTTGTTTAGAAGGGACTGCAGCCGTCGTCATAAAGTCTATTGACTTCTCTGCTGATAATTACTCTGTAGCCTGGAGCCTACTTTGTCAACGATTTGACAACAAGAGGTTATTAATTCAAAATCATGTTACAGCACTGTTTAATATTGATTCTATTAGTAAAGAGTCGTCTCAATCGTTAAAGCGTCTTGTTGATCAGGTAAATAAAAACCTGCGAGCCTTAGAGTCATTAGGTCAATCTGTAGATAATTGGGATGTACTATTAATACACATATTAACTCACAAGCTAGATACTAAAACTTTTAGAGAATGGGAAGAACATAAAAGTCGGTTGGATAAAGAAATGCCTATTACGTTGAGTTCATTCACGGAATTTATTAAAATACGGGCAGATTTACTTGAAACTTTAGAATTGTCTCGCAATCATCATTCATTAATGAAACATAATACTAACAATCAGCAGAAAGTCAAAAGCATGGTGTGCAGCACTTCGCCATCAAGGTCCAGCTTAGGCACCACTTCAAGTGACTCGTCTCCATCCAGTTCGCCATCCAAGAAGTGCCCTAAGTGTTTTGGTGATCATTTCTTGAGCAACTGTTCCCAATTTTTGGATCTCAGCGTTGAGCAAAGGTTAGAATTATTGCCAAATTATAAAATATGCTACAATTGCCTTCAGCCAAATCATTTTTCAAATCGGTGTAAGAAAAGTGGGTGCCGTATATGCAAAAGAAAGCATAGCTTTCTTATTCATAGGTCAGAGAGTTCACAGGACAAGCGAGCTCCAGTGAGTACCTCTACGGCTAACTCCACCACACCGGCTTTGCCCACATCCGCTTCCTCGAACGGAGAGTCAGGCACAGGCACTAGTGTTGCCTTATCTACTTGCATTTCGACACGTAATCAAGATGTGCTCTTATCTACTGCTTTAATTAAAGTGTATGATGCACAGAATTGCGCGCATACTGCACGCGCTGTTTTAGACAGTGGGAGCACATCCTGTCTTATGACTAAGAAATTAAGTAGCAAGTTAAACTTACCTCGTACCCAAGTTAATAGATTGGTACATGGAATAAATGATGCTGCGTCTCGTGTCCATGAATGTTGTCGAGTGCCAGTAGAATCATTTAAAGATAATTTTAAAACAAAGATTAATTGTTTTGTGATGCAGTCACTCACTGACTATGTTCCAAGTAGTCATGTTAACATTTCTGAATTAAATATTCCTAGTGACATACAGTTAGCCGATCCTGCCTTCCACACTCCGTCTGAGGTTGATATGATTATAGGCGCTGACCTATTTTGGGATATTTTAGGTTCTCAAAAAATCATCCTTGGTCGTGGCAAGCCGATTTTGTGGGAGACAAGATTTGGATGGGTCGTTGCCGGCCCAGTCAGCTATGTATCAAAATGTTTATTATCCCCTAGTATTCAATGCAATTTTAGTGCAATTAACGGCTCAACTCGTGTTAACGATGACATTGAAACCAATTTAATGCGTTTCTGGCAGCTCGAAGAAGTTGGCCTTAAGTCATCGTACTCAGAGGAAGAGCAAGCATGCGAGGATCATTTTGTTAAAAATACGACTCGATTACCAGACGGTCGATTTTGTGTTAGATTACCTTTAAAACAATCGGCCAATGTTCTGGGTGATTCCTTGCCGCGCGCTAAGCATTGTCTCCTTTCGTTGGAAAAACGACTCAAGCGGGATACGTTATTTTGTGAACGGTACCGAGACTTTATGTCCGAGTACTTGAAGTTAGGTCACATGTCCGAATGCGATAATCATTTACGCAATCTGGGTTATTTCATACCTCATCACGGTGTCGTGCGCGAAAGCTCTCTGACTACTAAATTGCGCGTGGTTTATAATGCCAGCAGTCCAACTACTAGTAATATAGCACTTAATAATATTTTAATGGTTGGGCCTACTATTCAGGATGATTTACTATCTATCCTATTGCGCTTTCGATGTCACAAAATTATTATAGCCGGAGATGTAGAAAAGATGTATCGAAATGTAGTCGTACATCCAGATGACAGACATTTGCAACAGATTATCTGGCGAGATAATCCTTCTGAAACAATTAAATGTTTTCAGTTGAATACCGTTACATACGGTACAGCTAGTGCTCCTTTCCTCGCAACTAGATGCTTAAAACAAATTGGCCTAGACTGTGAAAATAAACAGATTAGCGAGATAATTATTCACGATTTTTACGTGGACGATTTATTAACAGGTGCACAAACTTTGCAAGAAGCTTTAGATATTAAAAATAAAGTAACCAGTGAGTTAGCTTCTGCAGGTATGCCACTCCGGAAGTGGAAATCAAATAATTCACGGTTAATGACCGATGAATCAAAACAATCCTCCGTTGATTTAAACATTGGAGCTCTGGAATGCAGTAAAACTTTAGGTCTATATTGGAATAATTTATTAGATCAATTTTATTTTCAGATTAACTGTAACATTCCAACTGAAGCTACAAAACGGTCTATACTTTCAGTAATTTCACAAATTTTTGATCCGATGGGATTACTGACCCCTTGTACAGTCACAATGAAAATTATGTTACAGAAGCTTTGGCTTCATAAATTATCATGGGATGAGAAGTTGCCCCTTGATTTATATAAGCATTGGGTAGAAACAGCAAAACGTTTACCTATTTTAAACGATCTGAGGATTAACCGTCGCGTTGTCATTGATGATCATGAGTTCATTGATTTACATATTTTTTCAGACGCTTCTCAACTCGCCTATGGTAGTTGCGTGTACGTGCGGAGTGCAAACGATCGCGGTGAAGTTCTCGTTAGCTTGCTGTTAGCCAAAAGCAGAGTGAGTCCTTTGAAGCCCACCACGATACCACGTCTCGAACTTTGCGGAGCGTTGGCTAGTGTTCGCCTGTACGAAAAAGTGACAAAATCGCTGCGAGTTAAAGTACGTAAAACCTTTTTTTGGACCGACTCAATGATTGTTCTAGGCTGGCTGAAAATGTTGCCAATTAAATTACAGCCTTTTGTTAGGAACCGAGTCGCGGAAATTCTGGAAGTTTCGGGTAAAGCTGCCTGGCGTCATGTTCCGACTGATTTAAATCCAGCGGACCTTATATCGCGTGGTTTAGACCCAGCCTTAATGCAGGCTTGTAGCTTGTGGTGGTCCGGTCCTGAGTTTCTAAAACAAGATGAAAATCAGTGGCCATCAAATCCCGAGTATAATAATTCAAAATCACTTCCTGAAACTAAAGAAGTCACGTTACATACAAACGTTGAACCTACTCAAAGTTTGATTGATTTTAGTCGTTTTTCAAATTTTTCACGTTTGAACCGAGCGATTGCATATGCTCTTAAATTCATTAATAAATGTAAAAAACAAACTTGTGATGAATTCTTAACAAGCAGTGACTTACAAAATGCATTAAATTTAATTATTAAAATTTCTCAAATGGAGTCTTTTTCAGAGTATCAATTATTAAAGAATGACAAAAAGCTGCCTAAAAATAGCACTTTAAATAAATTTAACGTCTTTCTAGATGAAAACCAATTGATGCGCGTAGGTGGTCGTTTAGATAATTCAGATTTTTCTTATGATAAGAAACACCCAATCATTCTTCAGTCCTCACATCCTGTTACTAGGTTGTTATTTAAGCACGAGCATAAACGACTTATGCACGCAGGGCCACAACTGTTATTGGCTTCTATTCGCGAAACCTACTGGCCTATTGGTGGTCGCAACTTAGCAAAGCTTTGCTATCGTAATTGCGTTCGGTGTAATCGTATGAGAGGCAAGGTAGTTCCGCCTTTAATGGGAAACCTTCCATCAAAACGGGTACAGGCAGGTGGTTACCCATTTGAAAACGTCGGCATTGACTATGCAGGGCCAATTTTATCGGCTAGTCGTCAAGGCAGAGGCTGTAGACTTGTAAAGGTGTACATTGTGATTTTTGTATGTTTTGCTACGAAAGCAATGCATATTGAATTAGTAGGTGACCTAACTAGTAATAATTTTCTTTCTGCGGCCCGGCGTTTTATGAGTCGCCGTGGAAAATCAAAGAATTGGTATACTGATAATGGCTCTTCATTTATCGGCGCATTTAATGAAATTAGTAAATTTTTAAAAAGTAACTGCAGCTCATTGTCAGAAGACATTGCCAATGAGGGTGTCAATTTTCATTTTCTGGCTCCATATGCTGCTCACCAAGGTGGCCTTTGGGAGGCGGGCGTTAAGTCTGTCAAATTTCACTTACAACGCGTATTGGGTAATTGCCATTTAACGTACGAGGAACTTAATACTGTGTTAGTTCAGATAGAAGCAATCCTCAACTCGCGCCCGCTTACACCGTTATCTACGGAACCTGACGATCTGATGCCGTTGACACCTGGCCACTTCATCATCGGCCGACCTCTTACGTCGTTGCCAGCACCAAACTATGTGAACAGCGCCACATCACAGTTAACAAGGTACCAAAGATTGGAGCAGCTTCGCCAACACTTTTGGGCTCGGTGGAGCAAGGAATATATTGCCGAATTACAAAAGCGAGGAAAATGGCGCACTGGTCAAGGAGCCCTCAAAGTGAACGGCCTTGTATTATTAAAGGATGACCAGTTACCGCCTCTAAAATGGAAATTGGGGCGCATAGTTACCTTATATCCTGGTGCTGATGGCATAAGCAGAGTGGCAGATATAAGAACATCTACTGGGATAGTACGTCGTGCTTTTAGTAAGATATGTCCATTACCAGATCACGAAATGTCCTGTTGAAAGCGAGCTTCCAACGCGCGGGGGGATGTTGGAGTTTTTGAGTTTTTACATGGCAACCCTTTACGTCGTTGTCAAATGTCACTTCTATTTTAATTTTGCACATAATTGTAACCTAGCTTTCTGTTTCCACGCCTTTTATAAAAGTTGATCCTTGTATTTTGAATTTTCTTTATTACACTAGTTGAACCAGTTAATTTTTTATATTTTACCCCAACAATAGGTACTACTAATATTATAAAAGCGAAAATGTGTGTCTGTCTGTCTATCTATCTGCTGGCTTCTCACAGCCTGATGAAATAGGGTGCAGAGAATGCAGCTATTTTGTTTCGGCAAATTCAAGACTTTTCACGGGATTTTATAAAACCTAAAACCAAGTGGACGAAGTCGTGAGTTTAATTTTTTTTGTGCAAAGATATAAGATATAAGGTTAAAGGTTGCCTGGTAGAGATTGCTCCAAGCAATAAGGCCGCCTTTGCACACAATTGTTTTTTTCTGTTTTCTTCTTACTGTGTTGTTATCCTTATATGTGTTTTTGTGTGCAATAGTTTCTATCTATCTATCTATATAAGAAGTATTTATTCCGGAAAATCAAAGTGTTTCCGCGGAATTTTTTAAAACCTAAATCCACGCGGACGAAGTCGGAAGCATCATCTAGTTGAAAGTATCTTGTAGGTATTTACCTTTTGACGTAGGTACACAAAGCAAAACAAATCGGTAAGCAGGCAACACAACGAAGCATTATGTGTGTGCATAACTCGTTTACTTATTATTTTACACCTATCTCTCTTTAATGAATTGTCGGTCTCTTTTCACCATACCTACTTGCAATAATTACAAATTACATATTTCGCTGATTTCCCCACAGCAGGCACTAGGTAGTATTGCCGCTTACCCACGCTGATAGAATCCGATCGTCGAAGCACAATTATGTCAGAGTAAAATGGCCTTAAACCACCTTGAGATAACGTCTAAAATTCACGACTTTAATTAGCAGTTTTCACTTGCAGTGCTGGCTGTAGATATGTGGACGAATTTAAGCTTTAAAACAAGACAGTTAAGGTCTATTCATCACTGAAATGTTTCGAACCCACAAAACGATAAATTATGCGGTGTAGGTATACCTATAGATTACAGAATGGCAATATCAAGTTGATGTCCCATTTTTTAAATCTACCCTACCTATTTTATAAATTATTGTCAAATAGAACTTGAGCACGCGGATTAATAGATCCTTGTAGTGAATTCATTTATGGTGTATTGTGTTATTTTTCACACTGAATAACTACTGAACTTCACCATGGAACATTTATTTATCTTTGTTTAAAAAGCAGAGATTGTTATTTGAGCGGAATATTTCGATAACCGAAATCGATGATATCGGTAAGTAAACAAATATAACCTACTCGTATTGAAATTATGTTTATGGTTTTACTTATGTGCATTTAGTATTTTCTAAATGTTAGCGTAATGTTTTTAGTCCATTTAATACTTTTAATCAGACGCATTATAATATAACAATGTAACCAATATACTAAATACTAGTAGATGCCCGCGACTTCATTCCCGTGTATATAGGTTATTAAAAATCCCGTGGAACTCATTAATTTTCCGGGATAAAAAGTAACCTATGTATTAATCCAGGATATAATCATTTACAGATGAATACCGTGCGCTTGTGGGTCTGTCACTACGGAGAAACGGGGCATGTAGACAATTGTTGACCTGGGCCCAAACCATCAGCTTATAAGATGGAGTCACATCACCACCAAGAAATCGTTGCAATGCATAGCGTGGATTCCTTTTTAAAAATTTGGTTGACAGCGACCAAGCACAATGTAGTTCTACAAACTGTGCGGAAGCATTTGCGTGCGGCCGGAATACATTACGAAGAAAATATTACGAATGGTTTGCACCAGGACCATAGACTTTCATTTTGCAATGAAATATATAAACTTTGACTGATGTAATTACGTTGTTATTTTTAATAATGAAAAATCTTTTGAGTCGGACAAGGATGGACGTAAAATACTATAATAATAGAACAACAGGTAAACGATATATTATACTTTGAATAAAGTATAATATACCTTCAACCTGGGAGTCTCTGCGGGGCAGCATAGACTTGCTGGAATATGGTTACTAACATGACGAGTCGATTACAAAAAGTAATAGCTTACGAGGGTGGCCTACCTTTATACATTATTAAATAAAGTATAGGTAATTAATTTAATTCTATTTGTGAGTGATGTTATTGTTATTGCAGTTAGAAGTTATAATTGATTTTGATTTCTAACTAAGTAATTAACATGTTGATTCATCTCACAAACCTAAAAGTAACCCAAAACGTAAATAAAACATTACGTTCATACTTGACCGACTTTTAGCATACTTCACATCGATATTGGTTTTAAATTACTATAGGAGTAATAGGAGTAGATAAAGTATGTCAATTTTTTTTCCTCTTTTGTATACCTTCTGTTAACTTGATGTGTTAATTTTTTGACAAGCGTCTTATTTATTTCTTGCTTATTATAATAATTTATGAACTGCACAAAAGACAAATAAATAACTTCTAAAATAGAAAAGTGTTATTATTTTTGTTTTTTCTTGCTTATAATTATATTGTTTGAAAGTATGATAATTTTGACTGTATAAAGAAGACAAAATAAATAATTGCAAAAATAAAAAAGCAATCCCCCACTAGGATTAGAACTCACGCCATATTTAAGAACTTCAACACTATTACCACTCGGCCATCAGAACTATGTTGACGAATGTGAAATTTGCAACCCTATACGACTGGTAAGGTTATCTAGAAGTGTGAGTGAGTGTAGTAAGTGTGAGTGTATCTATTATCGGATAGCATCGGGTCGTATCTTTGTGTGTTATACATACGCGCGCATTAGTATGCTCTGCCAAGCGAATTATTTTTCCGAGTGTACTAGGTATCACTAGTGTCTATTAAATTAGTCACCTCACCTTCGCACGTGGAGGTAAACTGATGAGTGTCCATCCCACGCTTAACAAATCATCTGTGAATTATGTTAGTCCTACGAGTTAGCTACGAGTGAGTGAGTCCTATTGAATTATTTATTAGTAATTTTTGGCCGCGGCTTTGTTTGTATTTTCGTGGAGGCGTCAGAACTATCAATGAAACTGAATAAAGTTGATAAGCAAGCAGCTATATCAAGATATTTGAATACCTCAGACGAACACTTCTCCCACCGCCGATGAGGAAGCCACCATAGCTATCGACTGTTTCCTCACTCAAGAAACGTACAATAAATATACACAATATGATTCCGTGTAAATAAAGAGCTAAACCGCTGAATGTGCACACTGCCGGTGAGCTAGTTTGTCGCAGCAACAAGAGCTACTTATTCAAAGAAAAACTTGATTAGCGACACTTTCTTGGCGGTCAAAACATTCGCGCAATTTTCGCACGGATTAATTAATTAATGACAGGCGATTTAATTTAATTTACTCGCTCATCACATTCATACACTCGCTCATAGCCCAGTGAGAAAACTATCCCCCTCGCTCGTTGCTCGCCAACTCGTTTCTAGTTCTTAACTCAACTCGTTTTTCGCCAATCGTCAGCAGTGGGACAACTGCCTCATCATACCTATAGCTTATTGATGCATACCACATTTCTCAAACAACAACTTTGTAGGTAAACACCGTCGGGTTACGGTGATTAAAAATCTGTTTTCAATTAACCTTGAATTACTCGTCAACAAAGACGCTAACCCAAGGTGGTGATGGCGAGGCGTCGCGACGGGTGGCGCACTGCCAGCGCCATTGTTTACGTACTGCATCACCGAACGTTTAATGGAGGCATACTCCATATAAACTATAAATAAGGCTGCGTAACGGTTCATTGTGAATACTAACCAAACACCGGACGTATGAAGTAAATTGACGTAAGCGCTACCATCATTTTCTTATTTTATGCAGAAAAGATAAAACTTTTATTTCAGTGAATGCGTCAAAAAAGAGCATCTGTTTCAGTCACCATGGAATTTGTAAATTCATGATATTTTGGGTTAGCAAAAAGATTTGAATTGGTCACATTTAGTTCTCGTAATTCACCATACACACGCCATTAAAGTTTGGTGCCCTTATCTTCTTCTTCTAAATATATTAAAGGAAAAGCTGACTGATCTATCAACGCACAGCTGAATTAACTACTGAACCTTAGAATAACTACCCGAACTGAACGGATAGAACTGAACTTTGGTATGCTGATAGCTGATAGCTATTATGACTTAGTCGTCTGGTAAGAAAGATTCTTGAAATTCAATCTATAAGGGGGTATAATGGGGGTTGGAATTTGTGTAGTCCACGCGGACGAAGTCGCGGGCATAGCTTCTTATTTCACAAAAGTAGACTAAGTCATAAGATATCAGTATGACATTCTCACACATTTACTACGGGGCTTCGTTTTGGAGACATAGTAGTTATCCTTGGTAAATATTCAACATTTTTGAAGCTAAGTCGTCGTGTCATGGAAAGATAAGCACGAGTGCGTATAAAAAAAGTCCATTATTTAAATGTCCCAACACGGACACGCCCATTATCCTTAGTAGGAAACCTCATTTAACGGTCTTCGAAAATATTTCATTCTTAATCGTAAATAATTATGATAAAGCCATATCATCTACTCAAAATTAGGTAAGTTGGCCACCACAAACGATCATCTGTAGTAGGTATATCTAACATAAAAGTTAAAAATAATCCGATTTTTAGGACACTCCGAATCTTAGATAAGCTATGCTACCTTTAGTTACACACAAAACCAAACACAAAAGAGTCCTTTCGACTTATTTTGTTTGCCACAGAACCAAAAAAACCGGCCAAGTGCGAGTCCAAAAATGTCCATCCAGACATTTTCCACAATAAATCAGAAACTATCATGTATGAAAATAAATAAAAATCTGTTTTAGAATGTACAGGTAAAAACCCTTTCATATGATAGCCCCCTTTTGGTATAGTAGTTATCTTAGTTTGAAAATTGAAAATACTAATTATTATTATATGTTCATGAACATATTTAATTTATTTTTTTTGATGTAAACACAAATTCACGGTTTTCGGATTTTTCCTTTATTTGTGCTATAAGACCCACCTACCTGCCAAATTTCATGATTCTAGGTCAACGGGAAGTACACAATAAGTCAGACAGACAGACAACAAAGTGATCCTTTAATTCCTTTTGAAAAACGGAACCCTAAAAACGTAAGTTCTTAAACTTTTTACTATAAAGCTTACCTTCTTCAGATATACATAAATCACCTAAATAACAAATATATGCCCAATCATGGTTCCATCAATATTTTCGCGGACTCTTTTGTCATCCGTAAGCTTATCTATCATTGAGAAACTTGATATTAAATTCAAAAACTTTTTTAAAATAATTTTTCATCTAATGTTACAAAACATCCATGTTTTCGAAGTTCGTTATAATATCACATTTTGAATAAAAAATGGTATTGCGATGTGATTGAATTTTAAGTATCATGTTATAGGTATATGATACTACATATTTAAGAGCGTCCGTCTACTTCAGTTGTTCTATGCTTGTCTACTTTGACTAAACCATTATCTGTGCCACTATTTGAGAGATGCTATAACCTACACCACACCCTCGATATATTGGCAAAGTCAAAGTCAAAGTCAAAATCATTTATTCAAAGTAGGTACAATTGTACTCCTTTTGATGGTCGAAATTGTTAAATGTGTTTTTGTACGATATATCGTACTTTAACTATAACGCGATACAGTGGTGATAATTCATTACGTAACTTAAAACTAAAGCTAAACGAGGGTTCCAAACGCGCCCAAGTCTAATCTATACTAATAAATAAAATTGGAGTGTCTGTCTGTAATTTCGAAATAACTACCGCATATTAAGGTCATATGGTTATTTGAACGATAATATAACTGAATCACACGTTTTTAAAATTTTTGTCTGTCTGTCTGTCTGTCTGTCTGTCTGTTTGAAAAGGCTAATCTTGGGAACGGCTGAACCGATTTTGACGGGATTTTCACAGACAAGTAGAGAATTGACCAGGGAGTAACATAGGCCACTTTTTTAACCGACTTTCAAAAAGGGAGTTGTGTTTTTCTACCTATGTACGCCGAAATCCCCGAGATTTCTGAACCGATTTGCGTCATTTCTTTTTTAATCGACAGAGGAACTTTGCGACATTGTTTCATAAAAAACTTGGAGTCCAACTCCTCAATCCTGATGCTGCAGGGGATCTGACCAATCCACGCGGGCGAAGCTGCGGGCATCAGCTAGTAAGAAGAATAATTGTAGTCGGTCAATTGTACCGACTACCTATTATTCTGTGCTAGTATAATAGAGATTTGATACAGCATTACGTCGCACGTTGTACTGTATGTAGAGGGCATCTTAATCTGTCGGATAATCAAATAATAATAGCCTTGTGTGACTGGTGGTGCCTCCGACCCATCAGCTTGCAGAACACGTGCTTTGTCCGGACTAATGATGTGATGTACACAAGTGCTGACCTCAAAATATGTGGTTATACATTCCGATTCCCCTTGTATATAATTAAATTTTATATATCTATCCCAAATACATAAGCATATATAATTTAATAAATAACAAATAAAGGAATAGATTATAATGATAAAAATCCAGATAGGCAAAATTCTAAAATTCTGAATTCTAAATATTTCAAAATTCAAAATAGAAAGAAACTTGATACGAAGTGGAGTTTGGATCAGATGCTATTGACCTAACAAGACTTGATGACAAAATCGTTAATTGAAAAGGCGACGGCTCTCTTCAGGAACGGTCGAACGGTCCTTGAAGTAAGCTGAACGAACAAAAGCGTGTTCATTACGTGGTGGATCAGGGCTACCTATGCCACACATTCGCGGAAATCATTACTTCAGCAAGTAGGTATTGTGTATAATATTATGTAAGTCTGGATGAGAAATAAAAGCTGTTATGATATTATTAACATTATTACCTAATAGGTATTTGACATTAAGAATTCTATAAAAGACTATTTATTTGGTTATTTTCTTACCCAAAAAATATTTTAGTCTTTATTAGGAACTAGAAGATGCCCGCGGCTTCGCCCGCGTGGATTTCGGTTTTTTAAAATCCCGTAGGAACTCTTTGATTTTCCGGGATAAAAAGTAGCCTATGTGCTAATCCAGGGTATAATCTATCTCCATTCTAAATTTCAGCCAAATCCGTCCAGTAGTTTTTGCGTGAAGGAGTAACAAACATACACACACACACACACACACACACACACACACACACATACAAACTTTCGCCTTTATAATATTAGTATGATGTTTAATGTTACATAGGATTAATATATTCGAACTTTTTGATCTAGAATTTTCGATCATGATGCCCAATTTTCATTTTGTATTTCTGTTTTATCAGCCCTACACTAAATCCGGACACCCAAGGATTAATCACTGTTGACTCAAGATGCACTTGTTTAAATCTTTAAACAATAACGCCTTGTAAGGAAACTTGTATTTTTGATGCTTATACCTACTCCTAATTATAATAATAATAGGCGATTCGTTCTCTATAACCTTGGCATCATTATCTCACTCTAGTGTTTAGTGCTATTATTATAATTTATATTAATAAGCCAGTGTCAACAGAGCTGCAAGAAATGATTACATAAAATCAAGCAACAAAATAGGTACCTACCTACTTGTCACGCATCATCTCGAAACAAGTAATTTTTTTTCGATGGTTACAATGTGGCTTTCTTTACAAAAATATTTAATTGCCCCTTATTTTGTAAGAGTCGTGAAAATATTAATTGTTGCTGGCATACACGGGAATGACATAAAACTTATGTAGTAGAGGCACATCTCACCATACTACTTTGTACATTGAACATTGACACAAAATAACTTATCATTAAAGACGGACAGTATTTAATAATAAGTTGTTTTTATTTAAGGTAGGTAATATTTAAGAAATTTTATTTTAAATCTTACTTAATCATCATTATCAGTTTTGAATTACACTACAAGGTTATTTCTCCTGAAAAATTTTCTTAGCACATAAGTTGCAAATTATAAAGACTATACGATAAATAAGCGCATTCATAATATATCACATAGGTATAAGATGATCTGCATTGTATGGTAATTTATCGCGGTAGATCATCATCGACGTTTGCAGTATCTAGAGTAGGTACCTACTAGCTACCCAATAGCCGACCTTTGTATGGCATGTATTGTCAAAGATTTAACAGGGCTCTCTTCGTCACTCGTTTCCACTCGTTTCATACAATCGTAGTTCCAATTTCATTTGAATATTAAGCAACCAAAGTCCATGAAATTTTGCAGACATATTCTAGAAACTAATATCTGTGTCTGTGGTGTTTTAGATTTTTCTAAAAATATGTAGTTTTAAAATTGCAGGGGCTCAAAAATTTGTATGAAATTTTTAAGACCGCGTAACTTTGAAACCGAATATTTTAACAGAAATCTGGAAAACCACAGACATAGATATTAGTTTTTAGAATATGTCTGCAAAATTTCATGGACTTTGGTTGCTTAATATTCAAATGAAATCGGAACTACGATTGTATGAAACGAGTGGAAACGAGTGACGGAGAGAGCCCTTTGTAACTCATCCATCCTAGTAGTGACTAGTGACTGACAAAAGCGATTTTGGGGAAAACCCAACGGACTCTTTTTGGATTTTTCCAATAGCTAGGTCTGTACGAAACTATAATAAAACTAAATAATATTATATGTACCTACGTAAAGAAAATAGGGCTCGTTTTTGATATGACTAGCTTATGAACGAATTTTAAACCCCTATTTTCCCCTTTAGGGGTTGACTTTTCAAAATTCCTTTCTTAGCTGATGTCTGCGATAGCTATCTGCAAACCAAATTTCAGCCCGATCCGTCCAGTAGTTGTGCTGTCCGAGCTGTGCGTTGGTAGATCAGTCAGTCAGTCAGTCAGTCAGCTTCTTCTATTATATACCTATATGAGATTCCATAGAATACTTAATAGAACCTTCCAGCTTCTATCTAAACGGACTCTCTTTGCTCACTAGATATTTATGTACGGTGTATCTTTATCAGAGTTTTGCGTCATACCCATAACATTGCCGGCTTTTTACCTTCTTAGTCATGCACAGACACAAACAACGCAGTTTGCAATTATACCTAAGTGTAACTCTTCGCACTTTTCACAAATAAACGTATGACCCTCGACGCCCATCTTACCAACTGCACTTTAATGTATTCAGGACGCTTCCCCAGGGGAGCTTAGCGAAGGGGTAAGCCTAGGTCGCCCCTCAGGCGTTATGGCTAGGACCTAATGAATTCAGGGGTACGTCGGAGGGTTCAAACTTCAAGCTCAGCCAGCAATTTAAACGTTTAGCCGACCATTCATCACTCCCCTGTTTAATTAGTGCATATAATCGTATAAGTGTTTCACCACGCCAGATAAATATCGTGGGGTTAAAACAATGGCTAATACGAAATAGGTACTTAATACTTAAAAGTAGTTACAATGAGGTAACTTGATGCAAACAAGTAGATACTAGTGAATACTTAAACCTTTATACGTTATAATACCTTCAAAATAATACTTACGTAAGGTAAAACCTCAAATAACAGAACTTAATATGTAGATTTTAAGTAGGTAGGTATAAACTTTGTGAAAATCTCAAAAACTGGCTTCTCAAGTGGTACCTATACAAAAGAATTGAAAAAAGTACCTACCTGCCTATAATTTGAGGGCGTTGCTATATACATATTGATTTTCCAAAAATATATTGGGTGGAAATTGATTAAGAAATACCTACTTAACTTATTAAAAAAAGGCAGAATTTCCAATTTGGAAACGTTACGCTACAGCAAACAGCAAACCCTCCCAAGTTCTAGTGCCAGCCGCCTCCTTAAATCGTCTCATAAATCTTTTAGTTTGGCAGCCTCCCAAATGGACCCCCATATATCCCACCTAACAATACATCCTTGTTATTTACATGGATATAGTATTTAGATATAAAATACAGAATACAGCATTTTCACTACATTTTCAAACCCGGAATTTTATTTATTTAGTTTCTGCCAATGATAATAATTTATATTATATTAGTATGTAAAAAAGACGTGGATTCGTTAATACGCGTAAGACTTACAACTACCACATTTGAGTCACATTTGAAGATAGCTATCTGTTCTACTCTTGCACGTTTTGTAAGTACATATCTTCTATTTTACTCAGCAGCGAGAACTGATTTTATACGCCACTTACCTATATTTAAACGTAACATGTCTATATTACTCTCATGGGATCCTAGCTACTATAAACGGCGATGCCAGTAGACAGTAGTCATTAAAAAAATTACAAAACAAAGTACGTGACATTCAACCAGGGACTATTTAATTAGTCTTGATTTTTCTATATCAGATAAACGCGGTTACCTCGATCAAGGCATTGAAGCGGCATTCCAATACAAGAAAGTTTAATCAGTAGCGGACATCGGATGGGAAAGAAAACAGGAAAAGTAATCATGCCGAGACACCAATGCCATAGAAGGGGTGAAACTCTATAGAATTGCAAATCACGACCCAGGAATTATTTACTTTTAAATTGAAGAAAACCCTCTTCAAAGAAACATAAGTCTGTTTATGTCTACTGGAAAATATTAATATTACTGGACAGTAAAGGTAACTAGATGGTGCCAAACTTCCGTCCGCGAGGTTTTTTTTTAATGTTGGGAACTCTTTGATTTTCTGGGATAAAAATAGTTTACGTCTATCTACGTTCTGAGTAGATTATGCCCGCAACTTAGTTCACGTGGATTTAGGTTGCCCCGTGGGAACTTTTTGATTTTCCAACAATATGTAAAGTTCCTATGCCTATGCCCGAGATGCAAGGTATCTCTGTACCAATTTTTAGGGTTCCGTAGCCAAATGGCTAAAAACGGAACCCTTGTTATTAAAATTGGTTAAACGAGTGGGCCGTGAAAAGCTAGCAGACAGACAAACAAACACTCTTTAGGCATTTATAATACTGCATAGTAGATATGGAGTACGAATTATAAAATACTAGCTGACGCCCGCGACTTCGTCCGCGTGGATTTGGGTTTTTTGAAATCCCGTGGGAACTCTTTGGATTTCCGGGATAAAAAGTAGCCTATGTGCTAATTCAGGATATTATCTATCTCCATTCCGAATTTCAGCCAAATCCGTCCAGTAGTTTTTGCGTGAAGGAGTAACAAACATACACACACACACACACACACACACACATACAAACTTTCGCCTTTATAATATTAGTGTGATGTGATTTTTTTTTGTATTGTTTTTCAAATTGTATGAAGGTAGGTATTCTTTGCCACCCCATATTAATTTCGATTGTGCTATCAAATGACCCTGTCTCGCAGATCGACATTGCAAGGCCGTCCGATTATCTGTAAATCTCAATCTCAGTCGTCATACTTCAGTACACATGGTATCGATAATAATTATGTAATCGTTTGAAAAACGTTCACTACAATTACCATAATTTTCTCGTATATTAAGTCTCAGAAGTCCACTTTCGCTTGCAAGTTTCACCAATTTTGTGGTTTGACAGCTTCGAGGCCTGGTTTTAGTAACATAATTATTATCTTATCTAACTCTTATTTAATTTTATGAAGTAAATCGTTATTCATATTTATGCATCTAATAATCTTATTTCCATGCATATTATAAGCCTAATAATAAGCATATTAATATAATAGACCGAAATATCATCACTACAAATTAAAGCCCCCTGCCACCGCCGCTAATCTCATAAATTATTGAACGGATTTTCATACGGTTTTCACCAATAGAAACAGGAATTATTTAAAACTTATATGACTATGCATAAAAAAAGATTACCAGTATGATGATAATAATCATAAAAAATAAACACCATAAAAGTAAAAATTGTAACATACCAAATGCCCACTGTAGGACAATTATAGGTTACCCAAAATACTGTTAATAATTTAGGGCTTCTAGGGTTAATAATTTAGGTACCTACCTTATCAATAGAAACTATTGCCAATTTTGTGTTGAAATGAAGCAATTGTTTCTTATTGCGACAGTAAACTTGGTAATTTATTGAGAACAAAATTAGTATATTTTGCTGATAAAGTTTCCTAAACTAAGTTTACTAACTGGCTTAGAAATATATTCTTGGTGCTATGCTTGGTTTGCAGGGAGCAAAGAGCACCAAGAATATATCGAATAACATAAATATTTTTAAGTTAAAGAATGCAATTGGTCAATTCTTTGCAATAAAGACTTGCTAAAATGCTCCGCAATTTTCTTGTTTTCCCAAGCACCACCATCTTGTTTGGAAATGTCGTTAGAATGCATTTAGAATGGAATACCTGGTGACTCACCAACGAGATAGAGTAGTGAATAAAAAATAAACTCTTGTTTTATTTTTGAAACAATTTATTCTGTGATCTGTGACATCATCATCATCCTTCAATTTTGTATTTAAAAGCAATTCTACTTATATTGTGTTTTATAAATAATATTATTTATTTCATTCATTTATATGTTTTAAAAATCAACGCTACATAAAACTCCGGTAATTGCATTATATGTATATAAACTTTAACAAAAAACCGGAAGAATTTGTACCTACTTTATGAACATTAAAGCATTTTACGGTTTTTTTAGTTTTTCCGCGAACGTTTTATTTTTCTGGACTATTAATTTTTCTGGATTATGTAAATTAATCCTTATTAAAGTGATTTAAACTTGAGCTGGCTGTTTTAAGAGTCTGTTTTAAATATTTTTTTGCAAATTAAATAATATATTTTAATAATAGCTTATTATTCAATTCATTAAGCATTAATAATTTAATATTATTTATTATATATTATTATTATTAGATATTATTTCATTTATAATTTAATATTATTTATTAAGCAATATTATTCAATTTTAAAACATTTTAGAAGTTTGATATTAATATCAAGTAAACTTTGCCTTGAAGCAAATGGGTTTGCAATTTTTATATTCTTACATGATTTATTTACGCATGAAG
This sequence comes from Maniola jurtina, assembly GCF_905333055.1. Taxonomy (NCBI): domain Eukaryota; kingdom Metazoa; phylum Arthropoda; class Insecta; order Lepidoptera; family Nymphalidae; genus Maniola; species Maniola jurtina. Next base: position 14,746,752 of record NC_060032.1, read on the forward strand.
TTTCCTCAAAATTGGCCTAAAAATAGAGATAATTCAAGATCATTTTCAAAATACTTAAATATAATTTTACTATAAGTAATAAATAATTATTGCTTTAGGGCAAAGATATCTGGCTTAGTTTTACATCTAGAACAGCAAAATAATAATAATAAATATAAATATAAACAAAATAAATAAGTTCGTATAGAGAAGCGCGCAAGAAGTGTATTATAAAGGCGAAAGTTTGTATGTGTGTGTGTGTGTGTGTATGTTTGTTACTCCTTCACGCAAAAACTACTGGAAGGATTTGGCTGAAATTTGGAATGGAGATAGATAATATCCTGGATTAGCACATAGGCTACTTTTTTCCCGGAAAATCAAAGAGTTCCCACGGGATTTCGAAAAACTTAAATCCACGCGGGCGAAGTCGCGGGCATCGGCTAGTTACAAATAAGTGATACTAACAACAGTCGACACCCACATAATGTGCCATCGAAATAAATAGTTTCATTGCAACATAGAATCAGGAAGTGTACCACAAACTGTAGCATGATATTCTAACTGCTGTAGAGATCAAGAAATCACTATAATGCGACAGCGGCACGGAATTTTTATGCAATACGAAAGTTATTTCTATTGCATAAGTGAAGTATGAAATCAATAATTATGGTTACAGCTTCATCTCACAGTACCTATAACCGGGTAAATTCAATGACTAACGGATTTGCATGTCCCGTACCATAAGAGGTGAGTGGCGATTTTTCAGTAGTAATAAAATTATTTATTAGAAGAACTGTTGACTGGCTTAGTTTGTAAACCAGTATTATTGATATACTGGTATCATCCGCCGGCCCACTATTGAGCACAGATCTCCTCTCAGAATAAGGAGGCATTGAGAAGGGCTTAGGCCATAGTGCACCACGCTGGCTAAGTACGGTTTGGAAGAATTTACGCATCTTTGAGAACATTATGAGGATGTCCTCAGGCATGATGTTTCCTCACGATGTTTTCCTTCACCGTCAAAACGAGTGATACGTTATTTTAACAGGCATATAAACCCGTAAAGTTGAATGATATACATGTTATCACCGCTCTTTTGTTTAATTTATGAACTAGTGCTTGGCTTCAATCAAACCTGCTAGCAAGACGTGATGATGCAGCCTAAGATGGAGCGCGCTTGCCTTGAAGTTGCTTATTCACTCTTGAAGCTCTATACCTCTATAACTATAAAAACTCGTAAAAAGAGTATATAACTCGTAAAAAGAGTCGGGTATAAAACTCGTAAAAAGAGTTGGATTAGTCATTAAAAAGAGACGAGAGAGGTAGACCAGATTGTTGATTCTAAGCGTCAACTAATAGGATATTAGTTAGGAAAGGAGCTTATTTTCTGAATTCATATAGTTTGGACAGTTGAAATGAATCAGACATTATACACTGTGACGATACTTATACTGTACCAGTTAGTTACTATTTATTAATTAATAAACAAAGCAACAATAACGATTTGATATAATATAGTAGGTAGTCTGCGCCTCCTACACAAGTTATCAATCGGATGTTTGCATGATGCGCCATTAATAGTAATTATGTCACCGAAATAAACAACGGTTATCATCATCCTTAGGTGAGATACCTAATGGGGATTTAATAGTAAGTATAATATTCTTTATAAAATACTCTTTTCTCATTTTATTGTGATTCACAAATCGAATTATCCTATCTACCTACTGTGAGTAGTGAGTCATAAGTATTAGTAGTTACTATTATGTATTCAGAGGTATTATTAGTTCACTCTAGTATATATTACAATAATATATTACTAACTATAATTTAGAATAGACGTTTGCTATTTGTTTAGAATTGTAGAGTAACTCTCTTTTCTATGATAATATTATTTTGTCTTGATATTCTATTAAATTCATCAGTTAAGTACGCATACTTTATCTGCTTACCTATTTCTATTCATTTTTATTTCAAATCGTATTAGGTACTTACATATTTTTATTTTATAAGAAAAATATTGTGGAACGATGTATTATTGACTGCAGCTATCGATAATTTTCAGTAGGTAAGTAAGTGTGACAATCAATTCGAGACACTTTAAAATTTATATTAACAAATAGGTACTTATTTAAGTTATCTAATAGATTAAAAATAGGATTGATTAAATCCTACGCTCAATGGAACAACACGTTGAACGCACCACCATGCTTACAATAGATCAGTATTAGAATCCTTATCGATCTCGTACTCTCAGACAGCTGATTTGTTATCAAAACTCAAAACACAGCACAATCTCGTTAAAAATACAACTTCACCTCAAGTTCAACAATACGCACTGCGGAAAACTTTTTCGGGAAAAGTTACGCGTGCGTAAACGTTCCGATAAAACGCGAGTTTCGATATCCGATTTAAAATTCGAATTCCGATTATAGCCGATGTGTGGTGAGTCGGAAGCGGCATAACGCACTGGCGCGAACGCCGCGCTCGTCGGCGACGAGGACTGACGGCAGACGAAGCAACAGGGGCGTCAAATGTAACGGTTGCAATGATCCTATGTAATTTTCCGCTTATTAAAATGAAAATTAGTATTTAGACTATACGGGATATGTGACATGTTTCCAGTCCAGTCACGATCGATGACTTTAATTGTGCTACTGTTATGGTGGTGGATCCATCACAAGACGGTCGATGAACTTTGAATTCGATTTATGTAGGATATAAATCATGAATCTTACATTTTCATTATAAAAACTTATCAATAAAATACTCATGTTGAACAAAATATCTAAATACATATATAAAAGAAGCGCCCAGAGTCACTGATTGACTCATCAACGCTCATCCCAAAGCCATTGGACCTAGAAAGCTGAATTTTGCACAGAGGCAGTGTGAACTAGAGTGAGGGAACTCACGGTTTGATCCTGAATCGAATCTGTATTAGGCTATGGTGACGTGAAATAATACAAATAAAGGGCTACGTTAGGACTAGGGTTAGTGATGTCATAATCTCGATATTTTTTTGAAAGTTCCCTAACTATTGTGAATTGTGACAGAGGTTCCCTTGATAATGTAACATGGAATACTCGTAAGGACAGATTTTTCAAAATTCCCACGGGAGCAAAGCCGCGGGCGCTCGCTATTACATAGCTAACCATTATCATAGCTTTGGATGTAATAGATATAGACTATAGAGCCAGTACTTATAGAAAATTTTATTATCTACTAGAAAAATCAGGCGTATCAGACTTTTCTGTAAATAGATTTCAGCCCTAATAAAATAAAAATGAAGTTAGACGCATACACTATATGCAGTCTGTGGCAACCCTGGATTGCAATAATCTACAGACAATAGACAGTAGCATCCACGCGCTAGTGATATCGCAGTGTCCAACTGTAGACCCACACATCGAATATTAAAGACCTACTTAGACCATTCTTGTATATACGGATTTTTCATCCACGGGAACAAAGTCCCGGGTGGTCGCTAGTACATAACCTTCAGCTTTGAATGTTAAAGATGTAGAGCCATTACAGGAAATTTTATCAAACAAATCACCAGATATTTCTAATAGCTGTAGGATTCTGGCAGCCCTAAGATAGTATAAAACGAGTCAGTCAGACGCAATACACAATATGCAGTCCCCTGGATTGCAATTATGCTCATAGACAATAGACAGTAGTATCCACCAGTTATCGCTCGCCGATGTCCAACAGTAGACCCGACCCACACATCGAATATTAAAGAGCTACTTACACTTGATTGTATGGACAGTTCTGGTTGCAATAAGCAGAGATAATAGCATCTCAGCGGCTATGCAATTTTGGTGTTGTGCTGTCGACTGCTGATAAGCAATAACATCAGCTTGCATTGAATACTGTAAACTGATTTGGGTTCAGTATTTATATAAGTGTAAAGGGATAAACGCCATCCATGATCATTTGCAGCATCAGAAATAAGTACTACCAATGTGTTCTTATGTAGGTGCCTCTTAAATTTGTAATTTTGTGCAAAAATGCCTCTAGCATGGATGATACCAGGACTGTTTGAATGTATTATACAACAGTTAATAAGTGGTAGTATAGTGTGGTAACAGATATATCGTACATTGGAAACAGACTATGACTCAGTTCTGAATGAAGGAAAAACATTGCATGCTATCCGCAGAGGAACGAACGTCGCAATGGAACTGGCACATCAGGGCTGCCGGCAAATACTACTCACTTAGTACTTACCATACTAATACCATTGTCAAATGTAAGCCATATATTGTCTTCGCATCTAAATATATGAAAGGAAAAGGTGACTGACTGACTGACTGATCTATCTGCACACATCTCAAACTACTAACGGATCGGGCTGAAATTTGGCATGCAGGAAGCTGTTATGACGTGGACATTCGGTAATAAAGAGTTTTTGGAAATTCAACCCCTAACGGGGCGAAATAGCGGTTTGAAATTTATGTAGTCCGCACGGAGGAAGTCACGGACATAAGCTAGTTCATTTCAATTGACGGAAATAGTAACCATTATAATTTCACTTCACTGAAACGATCAACTGAATTCAAAAAGGACCAAATTGAATGCCTACCTGTATTCAATTAGGGTCATATTGAACTTTATTTTATTTTGTTTTCCTACAGGAACCGCAGGCAGCCCTGGCCCCAGGGTGCAATAAGCGGACAATAGGCAAAAGCACTATGCGTCGCGACAGCCGTGCCTGTAGCTCGCTGATATTCACCGAGGCACCGAGGGAAAATTGAAACTAGACTCCGACGCAATTTTGCCTACACAGGAATCCTTTTATTCTCATATATTTGTCACGGCATCAAAGCGCGGAGCACTTCCAACTTGCATAAAAGACATTTGGAGAACATTATATTATCAGGTTTTATTTTTCATGAATAGGTTGTGTTCTAAATATCCCAAAGTAAATAACACTTTAATCGTGCGAATTACATGCGAAACTGTCTGTCTGTGTGTTACCCAATACATTTTCACGACCCATCCGCTAAACCGATTTTACAGGTATAGAGACAGCTTGGATTTTGGACACGGAATAGACTACTTTGTATCCCAGACAGAAAATTATATATCCCAGACAGAAAATTATAAACTTTCTTCGCATTTTTTAGAAACCTACCACATGGATGTAAACTATAAGCTTATCAAGTATTTCGTAAAATCCTATTCTACAATTATGTAGTTATAAATGTAGGGACACTGGCGGGCACTGCAGCACAAAACCACTGCAACGCTTTCAGCAAGGTAGATAGTTGATACCATCTGTCTGGCTCACCTTTATAAACTGCTGCTATTTTAGGCCCTCACTGGCTGTAAATCAGGTGCTATTTCCCGCACAACTTTTTAACCCCCGACCCGAAAAAGAGGGGTGTTATAAGTTTGACGTGTGTATCTGTGTATCTGTCTGTGGCATCGTAGCTCCTAAACTAATGAACCGATTTTACTTTAGTTTTTTTTTGTTTGAAAGGTGGCTTAAGTGTTCTTAGCTATAATCCTAGAAAATCGGTTCAGCCGTTTGAAAGTTATCAGCTCTTTTCTTGTTACAGTAACCTTCACTAGTCGGGGGTGTTATAAATTTTTAATTTACACTTGTTATGAATTTTCTTGTCTTTTAAAAACATGATTATGTAATGATCCTGTTGTTCGATTGATACAGTACAAAAATATCATAAGATGGCCATACATTATTTATCCAACATATAGACGTCAACATAGAAACAAACACAGACATGGTTGAAACAATACACTGTGATTGTTTCAATAACCACGTCCCAAACAATAACGGCGATATCATCACATAGTTTCTTACTCATAAATTATGAAGTGGTTGTTTATTATGAACACCTAATAATACCAGATTTTCCTGGTTGTGCCATTTGAATTAACTATTATATTACCGAGATACTACAAACAGTCAAGAAATAGCTGAGTTGGTACTAAGTGCATAAGGCAATCAGTTGGACATGCAAGGCGTAATTTCAGGATTAAAAGAAAATCTCTATTGAAATTATTATTTTAACCATGGGATAGCCGGTTTCAAGTCTAGAACAAGGTAGAAAAGCCCGACAATAAGTCCATCCTTGGAATACGCAACTGGACATGATTGAAAATCAACTGATAGGAGACCATGGCACGTTTGGAACCCGTTAGTTTTAAGTTTTAAGTTTCCACGTAGATATAAACTGTAGATACTCGTGTGTTCCTCATATCATATAATGCACTTTAAGAAAATAGTATTTCTTCATTGGACAATTTCTTCAGGACTTAGATTAGAGTTTTTAAATGCCTCTGCAATACCCTGTAGTCATCGTCGTGTCGAGCACTTATAAAACAATTCTTCCTAACCGCATTGTCGTGCGTATGGAGTATGGACATCACACGGCGAATGTAACTTTTACTATGGTAAAGTAGCCTTTATGTTTCAAGCGATTAGAATGATGGGTTGGCTTTGTATTATAAAGCTTTGAGCACATTAATATTCAGGTCATACATGGGTGTACGTTGAGTTCACAGGAACCGATGTGTAAGCGGTGCCAAGCGTTCAATTAGTCCACCACACCACTGAGTATGAGTCAATTTTTTACGAATCAATTAAAACATTTGAAATTTAAACTGACGTCAACTTGCGACCTAAAGTTTTCTTTTCATACAAATGTTTTCTAACACAAAAAAACCACATCCGGTGGTTTTTCCTGCTTTTGTGTAAATTATTTCCTTTTAATGTTATAGAATTTCTTTATAAAAAGACGCATGATGTCTTCATGCACGTCGAGTATAAATTATTATAAACATAATTAATTAATATGTATGTAGATACGTACCCACCTATATTTTATAACAAATCTACTTTACAGCAGTTTTCAGATTTTTCCATTTACTTACTTGTGCTAGGTATATCACATTGCTGCCTGCCAAGTTTCATGATTTTAGATCAACGGGAAGTACCCTATAGTTTTTGATTTCCTTAGTGTTTATGACAGACACGACAGACAGATTAACAACGAAGTGATTCTATAAGGATTTCTTTTTTCGCCCGAGATACGGAACCCTAGAAAGAGATAGAATGTTTCGTAAAAGTATGTTAAAGCGTTTAGAAAAACAAGAGCTGAACTCGTTACTAATATAGAAATGCAGTCTCGTCTCACACCGGTAACGTCTTCTATTTTAGCTTCGTCAATCGATCCCGTGTTCCCTGGGATGACACATCACCTCAAGAAAAATTACGACATAAAGAACATAAATTGAAAATTAATGTAAATTATACATAGTTGTAACAGTTTTTATCTTTAGCCACTGCAAGCTTCTATACCTAGCTAAATAAATAAATATAATATTTCTAATAAACTTTAAAAAAAAAATACTTGCACTAACTAATAATCGAAGGATTTTTAAAACTGACTCAAAAAATTAATCCGTAAGCTGTACTCGCTTGGTTTATTGCAATGGGGATTAAATGTCACACCGTCAGGGACGCGTTTAGGGAGCAATGTCAATTAAAATCGCCGGGCCCTAATTGTGTCCATTTTAGCTCGATTGCGCCAGACGAGGGAAGGGCGCCGGCCATCAGACGGTGAAAATTGTATTGCTTTATGAGCTGTACTTTATTGACGGTACTCCATGCACAGACACTTGTTATAGGTGCAATTAAGAAGGGAGCAATCTACAAAACTTACTATTTATACTAATAACTTACTTTGTTAAGTTGTTTGTAAGGGGTAATCTCTGGAACTTATAACGATTTTGAAAATTCTTTTACCAGTAGAAAGCTATAATTATCTTGAGTGAGATAGGCTACATTTTACTCTCAAAAAAATTAGAGATCCGTTTTTGTAATATCCGTTTTTTTAATTGTAATAATGTGAATGAAGTCGGAAAAAATCATCTCAACCAAGAGATTCATGCTGGACATTGTAAGGAATTTTTAAAATAATCTGGGCATCCGTAAAGGGGAAACAGTTGTAGTTAAGTATGCAGTTGGGGCGTAAAGCCCACTATAATCGATTTGAAGCGGATGGGTGCGCGAGCGTGACACTGCGTCAATTGTCATTTGGTGTAGGGCTGCCACTAGTTTTTAGTTTTTTACAATAAAGTCTAGTACTCGCAACTTCATTTTTTTATTGAGATACAAGTTAGTCTTTTACTGCAATCTCACCTGGTGGTAAGTGATGATGCAGTCTAAGATGGAAGCGAGCTAAAGGCAGTTTTTATTAAACCCATACCCCTTTGATTATTAGACCCATGCCCCATACCCTTTGGGTCCTTTGGTTTCTACAGGGCATCTTGCCGGAATACATTGTAGGTAGGGGGCATTTCATCAACGGCATAAGGCCCCAAACTACATATTACATTTGTCTCGAACTCTCTGTTCCATCTCTCCGTCCATGTTGCAATCCGGTCTTTAATTAAAATATCATTAAATGAGTTATAAACGTCAACAGCTACAAAGAAATGCTCACATCAATTTAATGGTCTGTGACTAATGACCCACTTTTACTCGTATTCTTGAATAACTAACATATACTAATATTACAAAAATTAAAATTCATAATACATATTAAAAAAAAATGAACTTATTAAAATCGCAGATTTATAATTTAATTAAAATATAATAACGACGACGTGACAACTTTTAACAAGATTAATTTGTTGTGCAAAGGCTGAATTTCAGACAAACTTGAATTACGATAGAGTCATCTAGTGTCTAGTAGTACAAGTATAAAAAAATATGAAATGTTGATATCAACGCCATCTAGTTTCACAACAACACTTACACATGTAATCCATAGATGGCGCCCTTCATTTTCTTTTCTTCTCATCACTAGATGGCGTAGCCACAGCAGTAGTAATGCTATTCAACACAAGATGACGTAGCAATCGCAGTAGAATGCTATTCAACACTAGACAGCGCTATATGCTGTATTTTTTAAAAATATACCGTTAGTTTTAAACTCCAAGCAGTCTTACCTTGTAATGGTAATGCCCGTAGTGAAATAGCATCTTCCTCGATATCATCTTCTGCCTCTTCTTCTGTGATGGACGGAGGCGCGGCCCAACATCGTAACCGGACTCCATTGCCTGCTGCATTGCCACCGTCTATCCTGACTCGTGGTAAGCTCCGTGTCGCATATTCTCCGTTGTTATTTGCTGCCTGGGAAATAAAAATGAGAATGTAATATATTTTTTTTGTCTTGATCGATGATCGCAGGTACTTTTGGCGGAATGACGTAAACAAATACTCGTAGGCAGCAAGAGACCGGCTACAGAATATTACTGTTCCAATTACCTGTATTCAGCAAATAAAGAAAGAATATGATTAATTCAATTTGATATATTATTTACCACCACTATCACCCCCATACTAGTTACCAATGGCAATGATAAATAAATACGTAATAATAATAATATGCCCTTCCGACCGAATTTCGGTCAAGGCGGCCAATCTTCATAGAGATTAGCCAAGTATTTGCGCAAACACAGGTGCATCTCTATTCACTCGGACATCCGACACGACCGGTGAGGTCAGGCGCAGGACCGACGGATTTACGTGCTCTCCAAGGCACAGGGGTGACAAGCCGCCAACTTTTAAACGCCTGGCTAGTAATGAAATTACTTAACAGAAAATCCTAACTAAATAATTAATATTACAAAATTCACTCTGCATAGTAAAGCAAGCTCATAATAATATGTATGTGCTGTTAATCCTTAATGAAATGTTTTATAAATCGAACCAAACCAAACTATCAAAATCAATTCACGCCTTCTGGGGCTTCAGCGAGAAAATACACTAGATATGGGAATTCACTTTATTTAATAATATCATTGTTATAGAGCAAATTCCTTTTTAGCTGAGTCACTGTTAATAGGTATTTAGTATGTAGTAACATAATTCAAAGATTGCTAAGCATATTATGAGATAATAGGTTGTATGATTATACAACTTTACTCAAAGGTAATGTCACCTGATACAAGTAGGCAGGTTTCTATAGTATGCATTATATTAATAATACATCAATACTGTAATTATAGCAATTATGTTCCCACGTCCTTCTATCTCCTTTCTAATATGCCCTGAATCACTTCAATAGACGCAATGTTAAAAATGAATGGACGTTATCGCATCTTAAATTTCTGATATCAAATACTATTGAACTATATCGTAAAATCGAGTGTACATTGGGCATATAAATCCAACGATCCAATTCAACATGAGACCCAGTGCAAATAAATTTAAGCATGAGAATAGGACAAAGCTATAGCTACAATATATGACCACAAAGTTAGGCAAATAGTTCTAATAAATAGCTACTTGATTTTAGGACAGCCCGTTCTTTAGAAACATCCGTTTTTCTAAATTTATTTTTTGGCGATAACTTAAAAACTGCTATTTGGGGTTAGCTACTTCTTAGCATATGGACAGCAAACAGAATTATTTAACATACTTGGCAAATATGTACTATACCACAATTTAGATAAATAAAATTAGTAAACAAAAGTAATTTTAAAGTACACACGCTTCATTTTAACGAAGATAAGTTGAAAAGCGCTGTATTTAAATTAAATTACAAATAAAATGCATGCAATACATAAAACCGGCGCGTCTTATCCAATAATAACGACATGAAACGACACCCAGATTGGCTTAATTACACATTAACGCTTCACCGAAACGTTTCATCAGGCTAAAAGAATAAAATTAATCAGAAAATATTTCCCCTCTCCGCTTGCTAATGAAAAGCTTTTCTTTTAGGTATTTACATGAGTATATTTTACGACCGGTCTTCGCCACCTGAATGATTTATAGGATTTAAAGTAGCTAAGTCATTAAAACTCAATTTGTTTTAAAGCTTTTAATACTTATAAGGGTTCCGTACCTCAAAAGGAAAAACGGAACCCTTATAGAATCACTTTGTTGTCTGTTCTGTCTGTCTGTCCGTTTCAATTTTCAAAGTAAGATAACTATACCAAATGGGGTATAATAAGAAAGGGCTTTACCTGTACATTCTAAAACAGATTTTTATTTATTTGTATGTATAATAGTTTTGATTTATCGTGCAACATGTTGGAAAAAAACACCCGAGTACGGAACCCTGAGTGCGCGAGTCTGACTCGCACTTGGCCGGTTTTTCATTCTATGATCATGATGCCTTGCAATAAGATGATACCAAGACGTATCTGATATCATAACCGATGAGTCGCGTCGACCTCCTAATCGGGGGATCGTGGATTCGATTTTGGACCCGTCACCTCTAACTTTTTGAAGTTATGTGCGTTTTAAGCAATTAAATATCACGGTGAAGGAAAACATCGTAAGGAAACCTGCATGCCTGAGAGTTCTCCACAATGTTGTCGAAGATGTGTGAAGATTATCAAGTGCTCAGTAGTAGGCCGGCGATGGGTCGATGATGATGATGTGTCTTCATCATATGTACATGTAAATCAATAAAGTTTAAAACGAATTCATAGATCACTTTGACCCAATTACACATTAAAAATTCATCGAAACGCTCACACAGTAAAGACAAACAAACATTCCATCTGTATGCTCACTAATAGAACCTATTTATAGGTCAGAGAAAGCATCATGGGTTGAACAGACATTACGAACTGCCCGCCCTTTTATTTTATTAGATCTAATAATTCCAAGATGTTAATGTTTTTTAAATACAGTATAATATTACGGTACATAATATACCGAAATTTCATATTCCAAACTATTGTTTAGTTTTTGAGATAAGTAGCCCCCGGAAAATGGTCTAAAACTGACAACTTTGACGACCCCCCCATTTCGCTCATTTTTTATATGGGGGGCTCCCCCCTGAAAAATAATTTAATTAAATTTTTAATTCAATATTTGGTTTTGGATCAACGTTCTGCACCAAATACCAAAATTTCAGGTTTGTAACTCTAGAGACCTGTGACATGCGGACGGACGGACAGACAGACAGACAGTAGAGTGACATTAATAGGGCTCCGTCTTTAATCTTTAGTTACGGAACCCTAAAAAGTAAACTATATTTTCGCAGTTGATGTCATTTCGACGATCCAACCGATCCTGAAAGAGTATTGAGGTCGAAACATTAACTACTGCAATAATATGGACGACAACTATTTTCCTTACAAGAAGATAAAGACGCGTTGTAAGCTGTTGTAACCGAAGAAAATACAGGAGTTGTAGTAAGTACCTACTTACTTTCATTCTTCTTTACTATTTAAATTTTATCGTTCAGTCAACTCGTTCACACATACGTTATAAGTTCGTTTAATAAAAGATCTGTAAAAAAATCCAGATGTAGCTAGCTAATCTTCCTGAGTAATTTCATCTAATGTTATGTTTAAGTAGGTACCTATGATTAATGTTACGTAATCCAAAATATCTTTAAATAAAACAAAATCATTTTATTGGCTGCATAATGCAGACATAGGCTTAGAATAACCGACATTGGCTTTGAGCTTCGTCGCTTTATTACAAGCTATACCTACTTTATTATAGCATCTATTCTTAACAACATAAGGGGTATTATTTTGTAAAGCTATTAAGATACGATACTTGACTGAAATGATCGATAGCTATCATTTCTAATTGAATGCTTCGTAGCCGGAGGAAGCACTTAATTGTATGATTTGTGATAAAATGAAACGGGTACTAATCATATTATACAAGTTGTTGTTGAAGTTCTTATTATACGCTAGGCCCAAATTGGCTACTATTGCCTGAGGGTCTCTCTAGCAGCCATTCAGTCTAAAAAAGCTCAAACCTCTACGGCAACGATGAAATGCTCAAAAGCTTCCAATCGGACGCCCGAGCATCAAGGCAGCCTAAGCTGTTTATACCAACTGCTACAGAGAAATGATCACTTAGGCGATAGTAGACAATGCCTAAGGTTGGACTAAGTACTACAGCAGATACAGTTTGCCATCAATACAATATGTAAATACAAGGACAGAATTAATAAGAATCGATGAAGGTATGCTATTACCTACCTACTAAGTTGAATTTTTATGATTCCCTGTATTTAAATACTTTTTATAGAAATGAAGTTAATCTCAGTTGCCTATTATAATAGAATAGTTCAGAATAGAGAAAATATCAATCGAAATAAAACGAAAACGAAAGTAGTAGGAATTTTCGAACAGTGTCTAAGAAAACACATGTAACTTATTATTCAAAGGCACCTACCTAAACTAGTAAATAACTTATGTAACCAACAATAAATACCCTTTTCTGAAATCAGTACAGTAGCTGTCTGCAAAGTTCACCGACATAGCATGAGTCATAGTAATTTGGCAAATATTCACGCAAATCTCATGACAAATCGTTTTCAAACGGTGATTTTAAGAAGTCTCCCCATATTTTCCTTTAATTTAAGACTGACGGATGCCCGCGGCTGCGCACGCACATTTTCGATTCTCAGAGTGTAGGTAAGCCTTTATGAACCTACCTTTATGAAGTTTTAAAATACCTGCTTAGTTCCCTAGTGACGAAAATGCGCTTATTTTTGTCAACTGTATGTCCTTAAGAGGTTTTAAAAATATAGTTATATTATTCTGATCTTTTACTGCAAGACATGTTGTTCACCATGCTATTTTTGTCTTACAAAGTCATGCCATATGGAGGAACTCAGAAAAATAGAGATTTTCAAAGCATTCGTGTGTGGTCTGTCGGTTATTATGTTATTCAAGCCAAAAGACTATATAACAAAATAAATCATCATCCACCCCATCGCCGGCCCACTACTGAGAACGAGCCTACTTTCAATATGAGAAGGTTTGAGGCCATATTTAACTTTTAAAAAAAATGACGACAGCATTAAGAGTAAGTATACTAATTATGCGAAAACATTAAAATATTGTATCACTACGGCAAGAAAATTGACTAATTCTAAATATATAGCAAACAGTAAAAATTTATGTTATGCCACTTGGAAAATTATTAATAATGAGACAAAAAGTGACAACAATGACACATGTATAGAATCAATATCAGTAAATAACAATAAAATTACTAATGCTAAAGATATAGCAAATAGTTTTAATGATTTCTGGATAAATTTGACAAATAATAGTGATAAAAACTTTAAAACACAAGCTACAAAATCCAAAATAAATAGTAACATAAACCAAAATAAAACAGGTGCTAGTTTGTTTCTTACTCCTATATCTGAAAATGAAATGATAAAACTAATACAATCATTACGCAACACTAAATCAGTAGGTTATGATGAAATTATAACGAAAATCATTAAAACATGTACATGTGAACTTGTACCAGTTTTGACACACTTAGTTAACTTATCTTTTATAAACGGCGAATTTCCCGATGCTCTCAAAATATCAGTAGTAAAACCATTACATAAAAAAGATGATAGAAAGAGCCTCAATAACTACCGTCCAATTACACTTGTGCCTATTTTCTCAAAAATCTTCGAAAAAGCAATGTATGATCGACTATCGAAATTTCTTACAAAAAATAATATAATTAACAAACAGCAATTTGGATTTCAAAAGAACAAGTCCACGACCCTAGCGGCATTCCAATTAACTAACAAAATATCAGAATACATAGATTCTAAAAAACCCACATGTGTCGTATTCTTTGATATGAGTAAAGCTTTCGATTTCGTTTCGCACAGCATCCTCTTGAACAAGTTGGAGCAAAATGGAATCAGAGAACCGGCGCTTAGCTGGATAGAATCATACCTAAAAAATCGCAAGCAATGTGTGGAAATAAATTCTATTGACGATAGTGGTACTATAGTTCCTCAACGTTCTGACTTTAAACTTAACAAATTTGGTGTTCCACAAGGAAGCGTCCTTGGACCATTACTATTTTTGACCTACATTAATGACCTACCTTGTGTAACAAAAAATGATTGCTATTTATTTGCGGATGACATATCTATAGTCGTGACAGGTAATAATAATGCTGAAATTAATAAATATGAAAAAGACATCAATGATGAAATAAATACTATCGTGAATTGGCTAAACGATAATAACCTACAAGTAAATATCAACAAGACTACCTACATGCAATTCAGTATAAGTAACAGATCGAATAACTTCAGTCTTAATATAAAATATAATGATAATCAAATTGAAGAAGCACTGCATACTAAGTTCCTAGGATTACTACTAGATAAAAATCTTAAGTGGAAGGAACATGTTGACATGGTATGCAAAAAGATTAATCGATACGTGTACGTGCTTTATAGATTGCGTAAAACAGCCTTACCAAATACGGTTCTTGCAGCTTATCATGGATACGTTGCGTCAGTGCTCCGATACGGATTGATATTGTGGGGAAACTCTAGTGAAGCTAATAGGGCGTTTATAGCACAAAAGAGGTGTGTAAGGGCTATGACAGGAGCCTTCTACTTGGACTCCTGTCGACCATTATTTCAACAATTACACATTCTCCCACTCCCGTCTATGTATATATTTGATATTTGTGTATTTGTTAAACAACACGAATATTTGTTTAGCAAAGCACGTGATATTTATCCGAGGAACTCAAGAAATAGGGATCGACTAGTAACAACATATAGAGCCAATAATGCAGCATACCGAAAGTGTAGTCATGCCATGTGCATAAAAATATATAATAAACTACCCCCAGGCTTACGTCAGTTAACTTCTTTAGCACGTTTCAAAAAAGATCTTTTTTCGTGGTTGATAAATAAATGTTTTTATTCAATAAATGACATGTTGGCACTGTAAAATAATATAGGTATAATAATAATTTTATTGTGACATAATATTAATTTTTAACATATTTTAATTTTTGACATTGTACTATTTGACTAATTAATTATTATATTAATTACTATATTTGCATGCCAGAAATGGTGAATACATTGGACTCATTGTATGCTCTTTGTACAACTTTTTTTACCTGTATTCAGCAAATAAAGAATATGATTATGATTATGATTATGATTATAGTCTGCCACGCTGGCCCAGTGTGGATTGGCAGGCTGCACACATCTTTGAGAACATTATGGGAGAGAACTCCCAGGCATGCAGGTTTCCTCACGAATTTTTACTTCACCACCAACCGGCGGGTCACCTATTGTTAAGTGATTACCGCCGTCAATGAACATTTGCAGTACCAGAGGAACCGCCAATGCGTTGACGGCCTTTCAGGAATTTGTTGGTCCGCCCCTTGAATAACCCCATTTTGAAATGTAATGCGAACACTGCAGAAGGGAGTTATTTTCTCAGACGATTGCCGTAGAGACTGAATTGTAGTTCTGATCAAACGATGAGGGAAAATGATTTTCAAATATTTAGATCTTAAAAAATATCTATCAATCTATTTGATGATGGAAAATGAAAAAACGTTCAGCAAGAAATGATTGCCAAACAAAAAAAAAACACATTTATGTTCGTGGTTAATTATAGCATTACTAAGTATTGCCCTTTTAAGTTTGATTGGTTTACAAAATAAGGAAAAAAGCCATTAGGCATGAGTTAATTTCGAATTAAAACCACAGCAAAAAATGTATTATTTAAATAGGTACCTATAAAACGGCTTGGAGATCACTATATTCACACATGTGGAGAGTGACATCAGCCAATGTGTTTTCATTTAGGACATCGCACTGAACCAACACTTCCAAGAATCTGGATAACCGACATGCAATAAATACCTAAGCTACGTTTATGTCTCTATGTAAACATTGCATTAGCCTGTAATTTATACCTTGCTAGCAAATAAATTCAATTTATAGGCACCTACCTACGTAATTTGAAAACTCGTTTGAAATATCATTTACTCGTAATCATCTAAACTTATTCTAAACGCAGTTTTAACAAAATAAATAACAAAAACTTAAACCTCTTAAAAATACCGCCACAAACGATCGCTTCATATGTATCATGTTTCATACATTTCAAAAGAAGGTTGTAACTACACGGGTAAAATATCCTTAATTGGTATAGTATAATTCTATGACAGGTGGATAGACGAAATGTTGGTTGTAACATTTCAATAAAAGGCAATATATTGAAATACAGACGAAATACCGGATCAAACAAACAGGTATGACACGCAACGGGTGTAGAATAGATTTAATAACACTACAATACAATAATAAATTATTAAGGTCACTAAAGGAAAGTAGAGCACTTGTCACTCCTAAACACAAATTATAACACTCCGAGTTTATTTACAACTACGTACTTTTAAGGTAATATTAAACAGTAGGTTACGGGTAATACAAGAAGTAAACCTAGGTTTACCCGGGTTAACATAACACTATCCACGTTTGAAGTTACCTTCAAACTTATATAAACAATAAATTTGAATTCAACGTTTACCCATATCTAGACTTACCTAAGCTATATAAAATTCAATTAGGTACCTAAAAGAGATTAATAACTTTAGACAGTATCTTCATTACGTATGCAAAACACTCGCAAACATTGTCATTGTTTTAAATAGAAATAGACCGATGTTTATTTAAATAAACATACACAAGTGCTTTTGAATGCAACTGGTTCAGAATGCCCTGAATTTTGATATTAATTCTAGGCGATAGTAAATTGAAAACCACTCGTAATTACATAGTCATCTTCAACTCTAAAGGCAATTGCAAAATTTAAAACATCGGTCAAAAAGAAAGTAATACACATAACGATTAGATACTAGAAACTTTAAAACAAACTTGCTAATCATCGAACACTTGAAATTACATTATGTGGGAACTTGAGCACATTTTCACGTAAGTATGTTAAATAAGTAACCATTTTCATGACTTTTAAGCTATGATCTATAAAAGAGGTTTTCAAAAAAGTTATAAAACAAGTTTTTTCAAAAAATACACAGACACACAGTATTCACACAGAATATTTACAAAATGAGTCCATGTCCTGTTTTTGCCCAAAACGTTTAATATTAGGATCACTTGATAAGCTCCTTCTTTTTTTTCTATGGTAAAAAGCTATAAAACAATGTGTCACAAAACGCATGAGGCAAACGAAAAAAACTAGCATTAACTTCTTACCTTATAGTCCAGATAGAACCCCGGAAATGACTGTCGGGTTGCGTGTAACAATAAAATGGATTCGATTATTAAGTTGTAAATAAAATCAAGAAGTAATTAAGATAAATAATAAATGGCATGTATATTGTATAGTTGGCAATACGATAATAATTGTTCAAGTGAAAAATTAGAAAAAAGTTGTAATAAGGATGATGAATAACTGAATATGAAATATTGTTTTGTTCTTCTTATAAATGCGACGCAATGACGATAAAATGAGTAAAATTTTAGGAAAACTTTATTTACCTACGCAAAAATCCTACCTAGGTGTCTACTTCAATATATATTACCTTACTCTTTATTTCAACAACCTTATAAAAAATCGAACATTTTGCATTTTAAAGCAGCGACATTGTAAATATTCATTGGGTCTTAATTGTTATTTATAAAACGAAAACATTGAAATTGATTTTATTATCTTCGATCGCCTTTCAAGGCTCATGGTCACGGGGACACATAATATTATCTGATATTACTATGACAAAAACCTTTAAAACAGTCACTATACCGTACATTATAACAGTTTAAAACCAGCTTAAATTGGGCTAATGATTTTTTTTTGCAAGATAGGCTTGCGCTTGACGACAAATATTATGCGTAACAAAAAGCGATGATAAGGTCTAGGAGAGGCTACTTTGTATCCCGGAAAACTAAAGAGTTCCCACGGGATTTCGAAAAACCCAAATCCACGCGGACGAAGTCGCGGGCGTCAGCTAGTATTATATATTTACGCCTGGAAGGTATTTAGATTATACGTGGCAGGAAACACGAATCCCGGAAGGGCATTCCACATCTTAGCGGTTCGTATCAGAAACGTTGAGCAAAAAGAGCGGTATAAAACCTTTATCGCCTCCAAGACAGAGCACAACTTCTATCATAGATTCATACGTATAGTCATGGCTTGGTAACCTAACCGACGAATTCCGTTTACAGTTTTTGTCCGGTTTTTTAATGTCGTTATATATGTATATCTTTTAAATATACAATTAATTCTTCTCTATACATAGATAGGTACAGTCTTTTACAGATCCTCTCAGCTCTAGTAGTGTAGTTCCTAAGTCTGTACTATTTTGCACTAAATATTTAAAAAACTATGCTCCATCTCCTAACATTAGTATATCTTTGCTTACAATTCCAATTACATTAGAATATTTTCTAGTCAAAACTTCACGACAGTGAACTAAAGTCCATATTCTTACAAAATGTTTCGTCTAAATTAGGATTATCTAGCTAAGTCAACATACAATAATGGTACCTAATGCACACCATTAATTCAACTAGCACTTCTCCAATACCCATTAAACGATAGGAGTGCTATTCCTACGAAGGGCGATAAGATAGTGGGTAAATACTGGTCTGGTTTCCAATTTACATTTGCTTTACGCACAAAGGGTTTTAATGCAAGGAGGTTAAATAGCTCGTTGTTCCTTTTAAATGAATTTCAAATGTAAACGCTTTAAAGAACTACTTCTGTGAGGGCATTGTTGAGGAGACAGTTAATAATTTTCATATTAGTCATCACGTCACGAAAAAAGCATTTTAGTTATCACTTACATATACGATAGATCACTAGTCCTTTATTATAACTATCTTCAACATGTCAATGCAAATCGCATTTTGCATATCCTTTGGTGTATTAAAGTGCTACTGCAACAGATTACTAAACAGTACAGGTAAGTACCTACTAGATTCTGTATAAAGAATGGTGTCCCAACTGAATTTAATCTCAGAACAAACAAGTTTTGCTTAAGTTTTAGTTAAAGACTCAATTGAATAAACTCAAGCGGTTTTCAAGCAATAGGGATATCCTACTTTTTATAATTGGTTATTCTTATAGACAAAAGACATCGTAAAGACAAAAGTTGAATCATTTTTGGTGAAGAATATACTTAGTAGGTACTTACTCGTATTTTTTTCCAATATTCGAAAATAACTTTAAGTCTCTTACAGTCATAAACAGAGTGATTAGTATGAGATTTCACATCTCACCATCGTCGAAAGACAATAACGTCAGAGCTAAACGGACGTGAAGGTCTGCCAATCTGCACTGGGCACCAGCATCGTGGCAGATTATGGCCTAAACCCTTCTCACTCTGAGACGAGACCTATGCTCAGTAGTTAGCCGGCGATGGGTCGGTCATGATGAAGGTCCTTGATTTAAAATTAAAAAATCCGTACCACCGATTTTAATTTTGCAACGTTCACTTGGAGCGGTGACCTTTGATTTACTTGAGCTTTAATACAAGTTGTTAAATTCTATATTACTTTGACTCTAAAAAGTATTCACGCTCGAATCAGAGTGAACTAGAGTGAGGTAACTCTCGGTTTAATCCTGAATCGAGGACATGTTAAGTATTTAGGCTACGGAAGACTTGAAATTAAAGAAAAATAGACCACTCATAGGCTACCTAGCATGAATGTATGTAACATTTGACGCCTGCCAGTGTTGTCGAAGCGTCGACGTTCAAGTTAAATAACTGTCGTGAACCGTGCTCGAATTGTATCAACACTAACGCCTTATACTAAGGCTGTATATGTATAGAACGAGGAGAGCTGAACTGTCCGATTTGATTTATGCAGAAAACCGGCGCATACGCCTACACTGTGAGCGATTGTGTTTGTATTGCAAGAGATGCTTTAAGTAGACACATACTTCTCTTCAGAAATATAGGCAGGAGAACCTGTACGATAAAACAAGCTAAACAACACATTGACCTCAGTGCTAACATTTTCTCACATTAAAGTTTTAATTACTTTACTGTACTGCTACTATTTTACGAGTACAGTCCTCTGTAATATACTTATCTGTCTACCGATACTTATCTAAATAAGTATAATATTTTAATGTCTTAAATATTCAACGTGATTGTCTCTATCTTGTAGGAGTTTAGTGAAGTTTCAAACTATTAAATTTTTATAAAGCTCTAATTTCCTCGATTCGTCTTTCACGCAATCCATCCACCTTATCTTTGGTTATCCTTTCCTTCCACGTGCATATTTAACATTCTTCGTTACGCTAAAGAATGTACTATTATATTCTGAGGTAGAGTTTTCCCGAAAACCTAAAACGCTATAAACAGTTACGCTACACGATGATGTAATGCACGTGCTACCATTTATCTACAATAATGATTGTAATGATGATAATCAGAAATGAATCGCTTCGCAATGCTGAGAGTGCGCGCACGCATTCATCTCGCTCTCTATTCGGTACTTATGCCGAAATGTCTAGTTCAGTCGCTTTCACTGCTAGCAATAAAACAAACTAATTTCCCTTAAACCCTTTTTAGTGTGGTTTTTTATTGCTACGAGTTGGTGTAAACTATGTGCAATTATTCAAATCGCTAGCTGACCTATCCCAGCTTCGCTACAGTGAAATATCTGACATTCCTTTCTAGCAGATGTTAGAGAAAACCTACACGCAAAATTTCAAGTCCTAGACTGAGTAATAATAATAATAGATTAGGTAATAATTAACTTGTTAAAAACGGAATCATCTAAGTTTTGATTAATACTTTATCACTTACTTAATCACTTACTTTATACTTTAAAGAATTTTTAATCTATATTATCAAAAATTGCGGTACGGGCAGGATTCCTAGCAGCTGCCCTGGAAATCACACCCGGAGTGCCTTTAAGATCACTAGGCCTAGTGATTAGGCCAAATTATATAGAAACTTTAAAAATGTAGGTACAATACTAACAGTGTTTATTGTAAAAAATATAAACTTTAAAGAACTTACTTATCTATTAGCAATAAAACGATCAAGGCCTTAAAGACATAAAATAGGTAAGTAAGCAATTGCCTCAAAAACTAGGAAAGCGGAACTATTGGCCGAAAGTGACTATAATTTCTAGACAAAAAAAATGTAGTAACGATGGTCTTACTTAATGTTCCATGCGATGAATCTGTTTTTAACCCCCGACCCAAAAAGAGGGGTGTTATAAGTTTGACGTGTGTATCTGTGTATTTGTGTATCTGTCTGTGGCATCGTGGCTCCTAAACGAATGAACCGATTTTAATTTAGTTTTATTTGTTTGAAATGTGGCTTGATCGAGAGTGTTCTTAGCTATAATCAAAGAAAATCGGTTCAGTCGTTTGAAAGTTATCAGCTCTTTTCTAGTTTTCTTATACAGGTTTTTGTGTCGGGGGTTTTTTAAATTTTGAGTTATTTTAAACTCCACGTTGAAGCTAATGATAAAATGAACATCATTATTTCGTGGTACTACGTACGGCCTTGCTGTTCTGATTGATATATAATTGCTGGCATGTGAATGAACAAATCGCATAAAAACTGATTTTACAACTGGCTCAGTCCTAGATTCGCGAATCGGGTGAAATAGTTTTACTAAATTCGTTACGCTCTATTGATGTCAGATTTAATTGCATTGCTGCGTCCGGTTTTTGTGCGATCGGTTACAAAATATGAAACAATACCTATAAGCGCGTGTACTTCTATTCAAACATCACATGCTGCACTAACAATCAACAATGTACCTACACTGGTCAGATATATATCATAAAAAATGTACCAATCTAGCGTTTTTCTCCATTTTAAAGTCTACTACTACGTCGTTAATTTTGCTGACCAAAAACCAAGATAAAAAGTTCAGTCACAAACAAAAAATCATTATTATTTTATTAATTTAAAATTTAACTTGATAAATTAATTCATCTTGTTATATTTCGTGCTCAAGATGTCGAGTTTTATGAAGTTGAAATATGGCACTACAAATTGTGATCTGCATTGTTTGCAACATTTTAATTTACTATTTTTTTTAAATGTTAGGTATTAGCTTTTCATTAACTGTGCTAAACGGTTTTTTGTTTTTTATATCGAAGTTATTTAAATCAAGAACAAAGTTTAGCGCTGTGCTGAAATATGTTATCTCTTTTTAAGAAAGGTTGGTTACATAATAATACCTATCTATCCAGAAATTCCGTACTTTTTTTGTTGTGGGTCAGACCTTAACGTTTCTGGTCTAATACGGAACGTATAGCTACGTACGCGAACGAACACTAAAATTGCCATTCCCGATGCGATTTGATGCTTATAAGTGTGCCAGTTCACAGTTGACACTACTTTGCACTTTGTACTTCTCAATAGAACTATCAAAAACCCCAGAAAACTAATCAAGAAGGAGTACCACTCCAACGCGCGCTCGCTTCGCTTTGTTCCTTCATACATCCTTGTAAGTTGTATTACAACTTCTTGGAGCCACGTTGGGCATGCCTATCAACTACATTTACTTATTATTACAAGATTTGTAAAGCAAAAGATATGAAACATACGGCTAAGTCTTCACTAGTGTAGGCGGAAAAGGTCCGCCTCTCCTGCTGCAACACGCAGTAGAAGGGCTCCCACGAAAGCGGCACGCCTACCGCCGCACCGGCAACCGCGCTAGTCGCTGCATCTGAAGACAAAGAAACTTACATTGTAAAACATAATACACAAACAGACAGAAAATCTGTGAATTTAGGCCTTGGAGCCACGCCCCAATTATAGAATAATTAGGTAAGTAGGTACATCCATTTGATACTTATTACAAATGCGGAAGTTTCTAAATCTGTTTCTTAGTCTGTCTTTTTCTTAGTACAGATAAGTACATAAGGGTTATCATTGATTTTGAAGAAATTTGGTATGGTCTAGGCAAGGTAAGTACACAGATAAGGGAAATCTGATCTGGTCCATCCCGGCATCGATGTAAAGTCAAGAGAAATTGCAAAAGTCTCTTGACTTTGTCAATGACGATGACGTTAGATTCAAGCGTATTTTTGCGGACGGAATTGTATGGGAAAGGCTAATCCAAGACTGATATGGGCTATTGTTATGCTAGAAAATCAAAGAGTTCCCATGGGATTTAAAAAAAATCCTAAATCTACGTAGAATAAATCGCGGGCATGATCTACCTAGTTTAATGAAACAAATACAAAGTAGAACTAAGCTCAGTTAGTGTTATACAAAAATTTTTGTCAACTTGAATTTATTTTCAAGAAGTTACCTTACACAGTGTGAAGCTAATTTGGTATGGATGTATAAGTATAAAGTAGGTATATGTAACGCTATATTAAATAAATTATCTATCTCATCACATCAAAAATACGTACACAATAATAAAATATAATTGAATGGGTGATTAACTTTAATAGATTTAACCTATTTTCTTACATAATTTAATGCCATTTATAAAGTAACAGGTGTTCTAATAAGTAGCTACGTAATAGGTATAATATCTAGGTATAGAATTATAGCACACCGATAAAACATCTACTCTACTACAAGTAGATTTAATAGTATCTATCCTCCTTTTATATAGGAACTATAATTGTACCTACTTAACTTAAGAGCTTTTTACGAGTATTTGATATTGTACCTACTTAATCTAGAAAAATATTATATTTTTTGAGGCTTTTACTATTCAGAAACATAGATAAAACTTTTTAACTTACAATCGCATAATTATAAACGTAAACCAGTTTGAAAAATGAGTTAAAAGTTAAAAGAACATTTTGAAAGTAAAAGTTTTTTTAACTGGCTTTTTATCCCGGGAAATCAATGAGTTCCCACGGGATTTTTAAAAACCTATATCCACGGGAACGAAGTCGCGGGCATCAGTTAGTTTGACATAATGTAGCATTGATCAACTCAGTCGATCTAGCAAAACAAATCAACCTGCAATCCGACTAGCAGGCTTGACATCTTTCGCTGGAGTAATAAATTTTGATAAAAGCTCCTGATTACGCGCAAACTCTTGAAATAGGTACTCCGTTTTGTCGTGCAACGCTTCGACAGTTATTTAAACTTATTTGCGGTCAGTGGAGCCCCAAGGCTGACAAATGCAAAAAAAAAACGCTCAAGTCCCGAAAGAAGGGTTCCGTACCATCGTACAAGATATAACACTTTTATGTTCAACACTGCAAGTTAATGACGGATAGCGTCATTATTATGTAATTTATTAATTTAATAAGCTAATTATTTGTTCATGAGCGCATTTTAATTTTTTGTGACGCAACCACAAATTCACTATTTTCAGATTTTTCTGCGTTATTTAAACTACCTAACTGCCACGGGAAGTCCCCTATAGGTACGTTTTGATTCCCTTTTCTTGACATACGCTGCAAACAGATAGACAACGAAGTGATCCTATAAGGGTTCCTTTATTCCTTTTGAAGTACGGAACTCTAAAAAAGCATTAAGGCCAGCATAGATTCATGATTGCATCGAGTACTACAACCTGTCAATAGGAAATTGCGTAAATAAATTCCACACCCAACTAGGCGCTGGGTTGTTTTATAAGTTATAGCTTAGATAGGTACATAGCTGCTTCTGCCTCTGTTCGAAATTCCATGATGACAAACTGTTTATAGTTTGCTAAAAAACGAATGCGAATGTCTACTGATAACGTTTTTGTCAGCTAGGAATGTTATGTGTGTAGGAGATTGACGAGCTCCCTAGCGCAATGGTAAGCGCTGGTTCCCTAGCGTAATGGTAAGGTCTAGTCTAGTCGGAGACTTCGGCCGTGGCTAGTTACCACCCTACCGGCAAAGCAGTGCCTCCGGTACGATGCCGTGTAGGAACCAAAGGGGTGTGGTTTTATAAAACCTTCTATACCCATTACCCACACCATACCCCTTCCAGGTTAGCCCGCTTTCATCTTAGACTACATCATCAGTACCATCTAATATGTAATGTTCTTACCACCAGGTGATATTGCAGTCATGTCATTGTGCTAACTTATATCCAAATAAAAAAGTATCTAAAAAATAAATATAACATTTATAACTCAAATATTTCGAAAAGGTTCGCAAAATTTAGAAGATTACGCAAAATTCCTATTTCCCTTCATTTGATTTGTATGAATTCTGCCATACGTAATAAACGTGGTCCCTGGCTCTATCCACTATAATCATATGATAATAATGTACGGCCATTAAGTCTTGTAAGTGCAAAATAAATAAAGTTTATTTGCCCATTTTAGTAGCTGAGTGTTACGACACTATTGAAATTTCATGTAGATGGTAAGCGAAATCAGCTTTTATATTAGAACTAAGCTAACAAAGTTTAAGCACATTTACCGGCATTCTTAGTCCACATTTAGGTGAATTTTATAGCTATACCGTCTTCATGCATATTTATAACAACACAGGTTAGTTTTTCAATAAAAAAAAAACTGTACAATTTTATAATGACTAGCGAACGCATAAATTAATAAATGATGGGGTGCTACAAATACCAATATACCTATTATATTGTTGACAAAATTCGCTCGTAGCACATGGGTCTTCAAGTTGTATGTAACGAGTTGCAGCCCGCAATTTTTTTTCTTAGAAATGACCCAGTCTTATGTGTAGTACCTATAATGCGTACGTGCATAGATGTCGTTGGATACATAACTACAACAAACATACATAGCTTTTGATAGTAACTGTTGCATTGTATTTATGCAAATTCCCCTTAAATAAACTGGACACAATTTAAGGACAAAGGCAGTAAGTAATTGGGGCACTTGTTGAGCTAATAAAAGTCGTTGATGCGACGCTACGCCGCACGCTGCAACATGGATTAATGCGTTCCACTTAATCTATTAAACACTGACTCATCAACCGACATGACAGCAGAAGAAAGTCGGACAACTTGACATGTACCTATTTGTAGTTTGAACTTTTGGAGAATATACATGATAATCCATATTCATATATGCATGATGATGATAATCTACTGAGTGCTCTATATCTCCAACAATTAAAATTATACGGAAGTACGAAATACGAGTATACCTATTAAAGGGAACAACCGTATTTATATGTAACCAGGTTATGCCCGAATTTGTCCGCGTGGACCACACAAATTTCAAACCCCAATTTTACCCCCCTTTGGGGTTTAATTTCCAAAAATTCCTATATGCCCAGCCCGATCCGTCCAGTAGTTTGAGCTGTGCGCTGATAGATCGGTCAGCTTTTCCTTTTATAAATTTTAATGTAATTATATCATTGTTAAACCATCCATCATATTACCATCGTTTATATCGTCATTTTATTTGCAGGTACGTAAAAGAAATATTAAGCTATGTAAAATTGAACAGACCCTTAAAAGTAGGGTTGGCATTGTTCTCGTTTTATTTAGGAAAGAAAGAGACCATACAAGATTGTACCTATGTAATTTTATAATTCACAACGTACGTACATTTACCATCATCGTATTATTATAGAAAGAGACATGAAACGACCTTCGTGTTAGGGTTGCCAAAAAGATCACGGTAGGCGCCACATGTCACACCGATATGACACGTCGATATTATACATTTTCAGAATGTTTCATTGTTAGATTAGGCTCCTAATTTCAATTTTAATTATATTTTAAATTGCATACTTTCTTAAACCTGCAATTATAACGGCCATTACGCTCGTGAAACTATCAATAAAATAGTAAATTAGACTTATGTTCTGCTACCGTAAATTCTGGTAAACATTCACGAAACACGAGTGGGGAAAGATTGATGGAACAGTGAATTATTATACAGATATTTATCATGTAAATATTGGCCACGCATTAGGTATGCATACGACTGGCAAAACTGGCAGCAAAACATATCGTCTAAAAACCGCTAATGGATGCAATGCAACAGTTTTGTTATCCGACTGTGATGAAGCCCAAAAGGAGGGTTATGTTTTAACCTTTACATATGTCAGGGTTTTAAAATCTTTTTAAATTTATTGTAAATTTAGAATCTTGAGAAATTGGTAGCCCTACGAAAATGGAATCGGCCCTCCGCCGAGAGCAATCTACGTCCATCTCGGCCTGTTGAGTCGGTCACGCGCGCTCACTTTACACCAAGATATGGCTAGACACCAAAAACGAAAATAAAGACTCTATTGTGGCTGAAGGTACTTTTAAATGCAACCCGTACATTGTTACCTCGAAAACTTGTTCGGCGGATACAGAAAACATTGTTCAATTTTCATGAAAGATAAACTACTTTTTGAAAATTATGAGTTTTTCGAACTGAGTAGGTACGAACGGGATTTTTCTGACTGTCTGAGTTATTCGGATAAATAAAATATGCTTGGTGTTTTTTGAGATAATGTCAACTCTATCAAATTTTCGCAGGATTTCCAAGATTTTTTTCATTCAATGTAATTTGATTTGATTACAGTTCAGAATCAGCATGTTGCCTTTATTAACTTGTATCTAATAAATTATTCAGTGATAAAATTAGTTGGGAAATCGCTGGAATTCATAATTTTCTTTAGGTACTTGCTACTTTGTACACTACACTACAAGTAGTACAAGTTGTACCTAAATTATTTAAGTACTTAACAATCACGGATTTCAACAATCTTTACATTAACAATAGGTAGGTACCTACATGTAAGTAAAAGCGAAAAGGTTGCTTCGCAGCAGTTTATCATACACCAACGCTAGTACAACTATAATAACAAGTACTGATTGAATGTTATTAAAATACTTGATGATATCCGCAACTTCATCCGCGTGGATTTAGGTTTTGTAAAAATCCCGTGAATAAAAAAGTTTTTTCGGGAATAAAAAGTTGCCTATGTCAATTTCTGGGATGCAGGCTACCTCTGGTTAAACGGATGGGCCTTTAAGAATCCCGTAGGAACTCTAATTTTCCGGGATAAAAAGTAGCCTGTGTCCTTCCCCAGGATCTAAGCTAACGATGTACCCATCAAAATCGGTTAAACTTTTGAGCCGTGAAAAGCTAGCAAACAGACAGACAGACACACTTTCGCATTTAGGTATAATATTAGTATGGAAGTATGGATTATGTAGGTACTAGGTATAATATATCTAGCATTTATATACTGGACATAATAAATCAAGAAGCGTAGTTACGAGACAGTAGACACATGTGTAATCTATATGTACAGGAAACAGAAGCTTAGAGTTCGTCTGCCTAATAGTTTTCTCCGGTGGGCGGCCTCGGACACGGCTATTTACCATTTGCCACTCTACCTACCGGCGAAACCGTACCGGTGCAGCGGTGTCCGGAACCATAAATTATTATCTGGTGCACCAGTTACCTACTCTTACTTCTCACTAGGTCGCGACTGTAAACCACGCCGTCTAATCTGTATGGTAACTAATGTATGTACGAGTATGTATTAAGTACAATCACATTTTCAAAATCCAATCTACTCGCACGAAACGTTTTTACCCGACTACGGCAAAGCCAAGAGGAAAAGTTATGATTTTAGCAGTCTATGTATATGTATGTTTGTATCCACATTTTGCGTGTTCCACCGTAGCTCCTCAACTACTGGGCCGATTTTGATGAATGACGTTGATTGATTCGTTTTTATGGTCCGGTGACATAGGCTACATTTTATACGAACAAAACCAAAAACATCGATACAATCATTTTATAACAACGAATCGATTGACACATTAAAAAATTATAATAAAATTCGGAGATTATCATTTATAAATTGAGCTAAGCATTGGTCATAGGCTCATGCTCTCTCAAGTCAGCAAGATCGAAAGTGCAATACTCGTACCAAACATAATCTATAACTTATTCAGGACATATAAATTTCATATGTTAAGTATTATTTAGCGATCTTACAGCCTACAAGAATATTGACCATAACTTATGCGTAAAGACTAGTAAGGAAACGGTACGCAGGTCGTCATATGAACGAGAAATACCCGTCCTGATACAAGCTTTAATAACTTTATATAGCGGATGCCGTTGCCGGGATATGATAGGTTAAAGACATTGCCGGCACTTGATACGCGCATCAAATTCAAATCAATACAGTAGGTAGATATGTATAAGAATGCCCACATACGAATAGAATAGGTAAGCAATGTAGATTTTTAGATTTAATCAATACTAGATTAAAATTGACCAAAGATGTAGGGATGTAGTCTTATATTTTATTTCGTGAGACTTTTTAAATCTATTGGTCGAGCAATGAGCAAAGGTATACGAGTAGCATTAGGACGTTTTCGTATAAACTCTTCAATTCTAAATAATTCTTCAGAACTTGTCTTTGAATTTTCTACATTTCCTACTTATTTTTTCTAATTTACTAGGTAGTATAAGCCTTGAAAACTTCAAAACTGTACCAATATTGATCTCAAAAATATTTATTTTTTGTTTATGTAGATTAATTAAAAAACAATCATAAATTTCCAACAATGTGGTGACATAGATTCTGAACATGTTGTTGATGAAATTACTAAAATATAAAAATATCATATATAGCAGCCTCCAATCAACTACCAAAAATGGCATCATCAATAAATACAGTCATATTGGCATTGTACAGTAGTTTACAAACATTCAAATGGATATTACACCTGCGGAACAATAGCCTTTACGTGTCATGTTGACATTTAGAACGGCAATTAATAATACCAATTACTCACATTGAGTATTTACATACCACTGAGTAGAAAAAATAATACTTGTCTTTACTACATACCAACAATTTTATTATTACATACAATACAAATATGTATATACTAACAAACGGTTATATTGACCAGACCTCTTATACATATACGGAGAACTACATAATATTTCTCTTATGTATTAAGTAATTCAGACATAGGTTGAACTATATGAGCTCATCTTGTGGTAAGTGACTAATGATTCAGCCTACGATGGAAACTGGGCAGTCTGGAAATAGCAGTTTATAATATTATATGAAACCCATACTCCTAATTTGTTTTCTATGCGATATTGTACTGGGACACTAAGCCAATTGATGGTACGGCTTATGGTGGTAACCAGCCACGGCCGAAACCTCCCACCAGACCATACCAGAGCAGTGCCAATTTAGAAATTACGAATCTCCGAAGTGCACCTGCCGGGAGTCGAACCCAGAACCTCTCACTTATAAGGCTACAGCATTTACCACTGCCCCAAGGAGGAGTCATAGTAAGTTTACTATTAAAGCTTTTGATCAAAATTATGGGGTTTTAAGGCACAGAAATAGTATAACTACGTAATGCATTACATAATTATTAATATGTAGAAATAGGGATTTAATAAATAATAAACTAAACAACTAAATAATAATAATAATTAAAATAATTAAGCTAAAACTTAAAAAAACCCTAAAAAAAAGAAATAGGAATAATATATGCTCTGTAGAAATAGGTATAGAAGATCCCACCAAAAACATTTCATGTAAAATGTTGCCAAGACTCACAAGTTCATAATGCTTTCACTGTTAAAAAGTTATGAGATCTCTAGTAGAGCCAAGCCCCTAGCTGAGCTTAGAATTGCGCTGCCCATGGGACCTATCCCAAGTCCAAAGTATATAGCTCTTAAATGCTCTTGAGTATATCACATTTATAACAATAAAGAACAAATAACTCTACTTACAAGCTCTGATTTTACAAACCCTAAATCTTGGTTAAAAAAGGACGGCTTGGCCGTTTAATGTTCGTGGTACTTTTATCTGATATGACATTTAAGCCCGGAATAGCTTGTGCGACAATCATGAAGAATAATATAAATTAGTAATTGTCGAACAAACTATTCCTTATGACCTTAATATTATAATATGTTATGACATGTAATAGTTTCACGAACATTAAACGGCCAAGCCGTACTTTTTTAACCAAGATTTAGGGTTTGTAAAATCAGAGCTTGTAAGTAGAGTTATTTGTTCTTTATTGTTATAAATGTGATATACTCAAGAGCATTTAAGAGCTATATACTTTGGACTTGGGATAGGTCCCATGGGCAGCGCAATTCTAAGCTCAGCTAGGGGCTTGGCTCTACTAGAGATCTCATAACTTTTTAACAGTGAAAGCATTATGAACTTGTGAGTCTTGGCAACATTTTACATGAAATGTTTTTGGTGGGATTTCATTTCTTTTTGGCAGGTGCCCTAGATTTTTTTTTTGGATCTATTTTTTGTAGGTACCTACATCATTTTCATGGCCCGCTCTCTATCGTTACCTCTTTTTTTAAAAGCTTTTATTCCACTTGCAATGTATGTAGCTATGTTTGTTTGGGTGGAATCTTGCAACTCAATTTTAAAGCAGATATATCAAATTTCAGTCTTTTAGGACTTCAGGAAACACATTTTTTAAATGTACAGACTGGGAAAAGTTTATTTTCCTGTTGTTTGAATGAAATCCCTAGCCTACATACCAAATTTCAGTCTTCTAGGACTTAGGGAAGTACTTTAGAACTTTTGACTAGAGGGGTTGTGAATGGCAATAAATCTGAAACCATAACAGGTAGAGAATTGATACTTGGTACGTTTGATAAGTCTGTCAAGGACATATTATCCTGAAAATATCAGCATTCTAGCGATAGACTTTACAAATAATTTGCTTCCCCCATACGTGGGAGTGGAGGGGGAAAATTTTGAATTTCTTAATTTTCCTGTAGTTTGTATGCAATTTCTAGTGTACACACCAAATTTCAGTCTTCTAGGACTTCGGGAAGTACCCTAGAATTACAGACTAGAAGTTTTGACTGTCAATAAATCTGAAACTATAAAAGCTAGACAATTGATACTCAATGCGTTTAATAAATCTGCCAAGGACATCTTATCCTGAAAATATCAGCATTCTAGCGACAGAATTTACAAATTTGCTTCACCCATAAGAGGCGTAGAGGGGGGGCATTTCCAATTTCTTAATTTTCCTGTAGTTTGTTGTCAATTTTTAGTCTACATACCAAATTTCAGTCTTCTAGGACTTCGGGAAGTACCTTAGAGGTTTTGAGTAGAGGTTTTGATGATCATCAGTGAGGGACGAAATCGGCGTATTTTAGGTATCAATAAATCTGTAACCATAAAAGCTAGATATTTGATACTTGGTATATTTGATAAATTTGCTGAGGACACCCTATACTGCAAATTTCAGCTTTCTAGCGTCATCCAGACCGAAGTTATGACGAGTCGAAAATACGGCGAAACACTTCGAGAAAAAGGTACGTAGCGCCCCGGCCGCCGTTTGGCTCGTCTTGGCGGGGGCACTGCCGTGCCCCCTGATCTGTTTTTACAGTACCTAAGTCTAAGTTTTTCTAAGGATTTTAGCGCAGACAGCATTGAATTTATTAATAGTTCTGTCTGCGCTAATTCTAACTCATTAAAGCATTACTTACTATGTGCCACGAGCGATTTCAATAATTATAAATATCAAGGAAGTAATGTAGTATCTATGCAAGTCGCCACCGGTGGCAATTAAATGAGTAAAAGCATGTCATTTCGGAAAATAAACCAGTGCTTCGAACAAGGCCTGGTTGCAACTTGCAAGGTTTATTTATTATAATTAAAACAAATAAACCAGCACACAGCTGATTGTGTTACGTTTGAAATAATATCGAAAATATCAATCTAATCAATGGTATTTTTCGCTAATTCGTTTTTTTTTATAATAGCTAAGAGTATGTTAGCAGACAGCAACACAAAAAGCGAAAAGTGACTGGAAATCACTTGTGGGCCAAACGAAAAGTTCAAGATTAAATAATTAAAAAAACAAGCTTTTCTTTCAATGGATTCAAGGCTCCCCCATTTATTATTAAAAGTTAAAACACATTGCCAACATTTTTATTTAAATGTCAGATGCTAATTTGCTTAATTTATACCACGGATTTTTTCTTTTAGTTTAGTAATACCTGTATGAAATATAGAACCTACTCAAAATGAGTATACCTATTTACCTACTCAATTTGAGTAGGTAAATAGGTAGGTTAAATAAAATTAATAATTATTACAATAATAATTATTAATAAATAATAAAACGTTACGTATTACGTTTAGAAGTTATATGACGCGTCGTCGCGTCGTAGCTAAGTGATAATTATGTAGTAACAAGTAAGTATATAACATCAATTTCCATACCATAAGACTACAGGACAAAAACTGGGTTCACTAGACTGTATCCCGACCCCGTACACTGACTACCAAGTAAAACTAAAGGTCACTTGTCGACCAAGTTAGTAAGTACAAGAGGCGTCGACATTGCATACCCTAAGAACCAACGGTAATATTAGGTGTAACAAATCATGTACTGGCCATTGTTGAAATTTTCTTGCATTATGAGAACAGACCTATAAAATATGGTGTATATTCCTAGTTATAATAATGTTCTTAGCTCCTTTAAGTACCAACTAATCTTATTGCACTAATAGTAGTTTTTCTGACATCGCAACATCAATACTTTTATTTACATCGTCAAACGCGATCAAACCTACTTCAGCTTTGTGTCCAACTCGTAAATTTCTATTTCAGATTTCAGCTACATACCTATTATAACTAAGTATTACAGCTATCAATTCTAAATACTTACGGTAGGTATTGGTCATTGAGCTCATGTATATTATGCTATTTTTGTACGTATTTTCTTAAATGTAAAAGAGACACGTAGAAGATCGTAAATGATAATGATATTCATAACACTAATACCCCCGCATGCCGATAGTGAACTAGATCATAAGCCGCGTCGTGAGAAAATAACAGCAATTTTCAGCGCAAGCAATTCCTAGTGCGTGGTCGGAATCGATTCGGTCTATTATGGTTTAAATTAAACATGAAGTCTTTTGTAACTCTTTCAAGCCTACACCGGAGAACAATATGCATGACGTGTATGGAGGCTTCCTGCCCGTGATTGCAGCGTGGGCGACAATATTCGTATCAGTGACTGGCGACTTGCTTACATCTCCGGTCTAAATTGCTTAATAGACATTTGTAAGAAATTCTTTGGTAGTTAAATGTCATTCATTTTGTTTGAGTGACTACTTTATTAAAATAGTGCACATATACATATAAGTCAAATTATTATGTTGGATATGATGACAGGCTAGGAATTGAGATATATACATATTTGAAGAGATTACCAGTCTATAAAATATATGAAGCGGCGCGGCGACACAGTTATTTTAACGTGCAAGGAATATAAAAAAACATTATGTTAAGGCGATAGCTCTTTAACCGCATCGCATCGCAACGTACTGCAGTTCTATTCTTCGACTGGTCGGAAATACTTTCTAATGTTCGATGGACAATGCAAGAATGAAAAGACATTTAAGAAAAAATTGTATCTGCACAAAATACTTCATAAAAATATATAAATTGACTACAACTTCAATATATTCCGGGATCGCTGCACGTAAATGAAGAAATTTCAGAACTTTTAACATCTAAATTCATAGGTTAGAAGCTGGTATTATACCGTGAAGATTCGCCTTAAGAGATCTGAATATTTATTTGATGGCTTCAAGCTTTTATCAAATAACGGCCACACTTAGATATTTATGTATTCTTACGACGTAATGTCATAAATACGCGGTGGAAAGGAAAACTATTATTGTGTTTCATTGATGGTTGTTACACGCTCTAGGTATCGTGTACCGTGTGAAAAGTATTATTAGAAGCGTATGCTGAATTTTTATTAGCTATACGCTTCTAATAAAACTTTTGTAAAAGTCAACTTGATTTTGCAAAAGACAACTTGATTGCAGTAAAACCTTCTAAGCAAACTTTTCTCTGAATGAAAATAGCTATAAAATAGTACCTTTTATAGTATGATACTAGCAGATTTAACTCGAAAATTCTTTAAAAGGTTATATGTAAAGAAAACTTAGCTACATGCAGTAATCTCATATTTCTAGACCCAACCGGTAGCCAAACGTTGATACGTCAGTTAAGTTCTACATACTACATATATTAGAAGACAAGTATCATCATCAGCATATCTCCAATATTTTATGCATTTACATTGTACCTACGTACATGTCATATCTTTACATATAATAAAATTGTAGAAAAGTGGTGTCTGTACAATGGAAATATATAAAAAAAAATAAGCAGGGGTTGTTATTATATCGATGCCGAACCCGAAATTGTAATTAATTTTTTTTTGTCTGTTTGTCTGTGTGTTTGTGCACGCTAATATCAGAAACGGCTTATTCGATTTAGATACGGTTTTCACTAATATATTGTAGTAAGCTTCACTTAACATTTAGTGTTTATTTCATGTCAATCGGTTCATAAATAAAAAAGTTATGTAAATTTACGTCACTATTCCACGCGAACGAAGTCGCGGGCACAGCTAGTACATATCTATACTAATAAATAAAGTTGGAGTGTCTGTCTGTAATTTCGAAATAACTACCACATATTAAGGTCATATGGTTATTTGAACGATACCATAACTTAATCACACGTTATTATGTTTGTGTGTCTGTCTGTCTGTCTGTCTGTTTGAAAAGGCTAATCTTCGGGACGGCTGAACCGATTTTAACGGGATTTTCACATACAAGTAGAGGATTGACCAGGGTGTAACATAGGCTACTTTTTTAACCGACTTTCAAGAAGGGAGTTGTGTTTTTCTACCTATGTACACCGAAATCTCCGAAATTTCTTAACCGATTTGCGTCATTTCTTTTTTAATCGATAGAGGAACTTTGCGACATTGTTTCATAAAAAATTTGGATTCCAACTCCTCAATCCTGATGCTGCAGGAGATCTGACCAATCCACGCGGGCGAAGCTGCGGGCATCAGCTAGTATATAATAAATATAATTTTCATAGAGGCAGAGCGTAGGCGCAACAACTCGCAACAGGCCCGCAGAGAAAGCTATGCAATTTGACACAATTAACAACACAAAGTACCACTCTAATGTACAAAGTACCTACACAATAAATTGAATTATGATTAAACTGACAACCATTGTAACGAAAGAGATAATATGTTGACATTACGTTATTAAGTAGCCCTTACATTACAAATACTTGAATATTAACCACTTTAATCTCATTTAGGCCTCAAAGCAGTCACGATTGAATTTCAGCAGAACTCGAGTGATTGATTTCATAAAATATCGGGTCAATTGGGTCAACAACTGAACGGTTATGCACCAAGTACCCACTCAACCCAGTTCGTATTTGTTTCGAGCATTTTTCTGCGTGTATTTTATTAGAACGCTCTAGAAAATTTCGAATTTAATAAACTGTTTATTACCAACTTGGTGCAACTGCAATATACGGGGATATTTTTTTTTATTTGACCTTTCGAGTAATGTAGGCATGTTGTAATAAGGGTGTTCCATGTTAACGTATAAATAGATTATGAAATACAATTTATAAATTCTGGTTTTTTATTCGGATACGAATCGTTAACATTAGTAATTGCTAGAGCAAAGCCAGCACGGCCAACTACTTATTACTAATATTTGCATGAATAATAGGAGCAATTTCTGAGCAAACAGAAATCACCTTTCCCCTCAACGTCCTGCCTCATCAAGCAAATGAATATGCATTGAAATTGTATGAATCACGTGTTTGAATGAAACGTAATGTAAGAGCAGCGCTCTTATTACCTAGAAATTGTACGCCAAGAGATAACAAGCCATACAAAGATTCCCACAATTGCTTGATGTAACAAAGATGCAGTATTAGATAACGCGTGTTGATGGTTTTAGAATGTTTTGATTTTAATCCCGCTACTTAATATAAAGATGTTAGATGCCATTAATCTACCGCCACCAGAATGTTACTGATCATCAGTGCACTAAAACTGCATGATGTTCATACTCACGGACCTTGTTTCTGGTTATTTACGTTCATACTAGATAAAAGCTTCTAAACTAATCTATTTCCTTCTTATACGCGTAGTAGGTACTAGGTATACAACATAAAGCTCCATGAGTACACAACCGGTTTTATTTTCATTAGTAAGTCACCTTACTAGGTGAGTAGTGATGATGATTTTCACCAGATAGGTACCCACTACCTACTATTATAATGAAAGAGTGTGAATTTCGTGTGTATATAGATTACCCTCTACGTCCCGAACCACTGCACTTATTTGAAAAATTATCTCATGTTTTGAAAGGCTCATTATTCCAGGTGGATATATCATATAAGCTATTTATTATAGTATTTGATCAAGCCTAGCTGGTAAGAACTGTTTAGCTGTTGCTGAAAAATATTATTATAAGTATGGTTTACAGATCTCAAAGGTAGGAGTAGGTACCTATTTCAAATAAAATGTTCTTATCATTCAAATCTACACAATATAGATAATACAGCACAAATTTTAGGTACATGTTAATTCATCTGAGACATAACATCAATTAAGGCAGGTCGGTAATATACATAAATATAAGGTTCTCACGAGTAAGTTACGCAAAGGCATAACTAGAGTATCATGAAGTATGAACAAAACGAAGTAAACTAACAAAAGTACAAAAAATCAAACTTTCTCTATTGATATTGACGGGAGCCTATCACCGGATATCCGAATGAATACGCACGCGCAGGCTCTACACTTTTCCATGAAGTCAAGCAGACTTCCTTTGCTTTATAAATTGCAATAATTCTATACTATAATTTGTCTAAGCAAGCGGTTCAATGACCTACAAACTGTGCAAGATGAGATACAGCCATAATGTATGTAGCATTGGCACCGTATTTATAAATAGAACCATATAAAAAGCTTTCTTAAAATATGATAAGCACAGGAAAATTTAATAAGTATAAGTGACGTAGAGTATTTTAGAAAAGTGTCTCAGTGTAGTGTTATAATTATTTTGTTATATATACGATATTATGTTATGGACGCGAAAGTGTGTCCGTCTGCCTGTCTGCTAGCTGTTCCCGTCCATCAGTTTAACTGATTTTGACGAAAATTTGGTACCAAGAAGCTTGCATCCCGAGGATGGACATAGTCTCAAAATACATCCGCTAATTTTTATCCCGGAAAATTGGAGAGTTCCCTTGGATTTTAAAAAACCTAAATCTACGTAGACGAAGTCACGGGCATTATCTACCTTTAAATTAAGATGCGCGATCATAACTTCAAAAAGGTAGCTGTTCTATAATGTCCCGTCTCATAATGGAAGTCATGTTCAGTGACTTATCCCATTGAAATGGCATCAAAAGAAATCAATCATAATTATATTATTATAGACGCATGAACACGCTATTCAATTTCTTGAATACAGCGATATGACTCAATAGGAATTAAACTCTGTGAATCGGTTCTCGGCTCAAGTCACGAATTCTCTGACATTAAATAGGCTTGACTTGGCTTTAGTTCCTTTGTGTTGAGAGGTTCAAACGAATTTTAAAAGCGGTAGCGAAGTTAACGGATTATAAAACCAATTCGGAAATGTGAAACGCTCTAGATGAGTTAATAGTACCTAATACCTACCAACCTAACACGACATCCAATATATTATTATGTATTTAAGTATGTATTGCCTTGTTGAAGGCATAGTTATGCTTAAAGTCTCTCTACGTGCTCAAATCAGAAATGAGGAGATCCATAGGAGAACCAAAGTAACCGCCGACATACAAGTAACTCAAGGTATGGGAAATTGAAGTAACAGTGAGCACATAATATTATGTAATTTGAAAAATTGATCTAATACGTTGAGGTCCCAAGGTTCTGGAATGGCGACCTCGCAACGGAAGGCGCAGCATTGGTAGACCTCCCACTAAGTGGACAGACAACATTAAATGAGTTGCAGGTAGCCGCTGGATTCAAGAGGTGCAAAACTGTGATGTGTGGCAATCCCCACAAGAGACCTATGTCAATCTGTGGCCGTCTATCGGTTGACGATTATGAAGATGATGTTCATTAAAATGTAATTGATTAGTAATCGTATAACACTATAAATCAATATTACGAAAAGTAACTAATCGTTGTTCTGTACTCCTATGTAATAAATCAGCTCCAATGATTACCAGCTTCCGGAGGAGACGGCTTTGCACATTAAAAGGCAGCTAATGATCGGATTTTAGAATTTGTAACCAAAATTATCAGGAGCAGGTTATCGCCAATCTTAGCCTAGATCTTTGGAGCGGACGCATATTTGTTTATTTATCCTTCCAAAGAAAAAAGACTTCCAAAAAAGGAGAAGGTTCTCAATTCGTCGGAATCTTTTTTTTTTTTATAATATAAAAAAAGTTTTTAAACTGTTTTTCCCAACCCTGCCTATGTTGTAGTAGGCCTGTAGGGATACCAATTTTAACATTAAAACTTAGATGACTAGGTAGTTTCTTCAGATGGGAATATTGGTATCACTTTAATAAATTTTTGTTTCATATATTTTACCAAATCTCACTGCTGCCAATTCGATATATCGTTCAATATTAGTATGCAAGATACTATTAAACTGGATAATTTATAGATCAGTAGAGAAATCAAGTTGTCAAATTACCAGCATATCACGAGACGTGAATTAATGTTCAACTTACGTAGAAATAATACCTATCAAGTACTTATCGTCTACGCCATATTCAGAAATAATCAAGTACTTATGGTCTACACCATTAAATATTTTATTTAAACAAATCGCTCGTTAACATTTTTTGACATACTCGTAAGTAGACAGGGTGACGATATTTTATATTTGCTAGCAAAATGTTCATACGTTTATTTTAGTTTTGTAGAGATTCCATGCTCTCATGTAAAGGCTTTATTTTCCCAAAAGTTCACGATGTTTTCCTACACTGTTAAAGATTAGGGAAATGGGGAAAAATGCAAAACTCCTGGCTAACTAAGAACAGTTTTCTGACAAGTAACAAAGCCAAAAGGCATCAAATATTGAGCTATCTAATTAACAACATGCTACAATGCTGAATACAATGCTCTAAAGCTGATTAACACAAATGACGTCAGAGGTGTGTGAAACAAACCGGGAAACTGGACTGGACTGGAACTGAACCAGTCCGACGGCTGCTGACCGGCGCAGGCGCAGGTGTAAACGAGACGCGTGCTGCGCCGCGAAAGATCCTTCCTTCTTATTTTATTCATAAACGCAAAAACTATTGTTTGCTACAATGCGTAGTAATCGAGATGGTATTAGATAAGTTAGGAAGGGTTCAATAAAACTTCAATACCCTTTCCGAGTAAGCCCGCTTTCAGCTTTGTCGACATCACTAACCACCAGGTCAAAACTTGTGATCGTATAAAATAAAATATAATAATTATAAAATGAGGTAATTAATTAATCTAAGCATATCAATGTACCAATAGATCATTAAAAGAAAAGACGACTTCATAAAAACGACGTATAAAAAAGAGCGGGATCGAAATGAACCAGTATATCGACCATTGCAAATAAACTAAACGCGTGCCTACCAGCAGCTGCAAGCTTTTCTTTTGATCAACATACAAAAAAAAGCAAATATTGCTTTATAAAACGTGAAAGAACCGACTGAATCTATTCTATAATAAAAAACCGACCAAATGCGAGTCAGACTCGCGCACTGAAGGTTCCGTACTCAGGTATTTTTTCCAACATTTTGCACGATAAATCAAAAACTATTATACATAAAAATAAATAAAAATCTATTTTAGAATGTACAATTAAAGCCCTTTCATATGATACCCCACTTGGTATAGTTATTACTTTTTTCACATCATTAAAAACATCATTAAAAAAAAATTAAAACACATTTTAATTTTTTTGATATAACCACAAATTCGCGGTTTTCAAATTTATTCCTGTACTTATGCTATAAGACCTACCTACCCGCCAAATTCTAAATCAATGGGAAGTACCCTATAGGTTTCTTGACAGACACGACGGACAGACAGACAGACAACAAAGTGATCCTATAAGGGTTCCGTTTTTCCTTGTTTCGTAGAAAATAATCTCTGAAACTACTGAACCGATTTTGAAAATTCTTTCACCAGGAGAAGGTACATTATTCCTGAGTGACATAGGCTATCTTTTATTTTCAAAAAATTAGAGATCCCTACGAAAATTGTAATAAGCAACCCGTTCAAAGTCGGGCGGGTATCTTCATCAAAATCTTTCTTCTTTCAAAATCTTTATCAAAATTGTTTTCCTTTAACCAAAAAATGTTGAAAGTCCCTCTCAAACATTATATTTGTATCAAACAATTTGCTAAGAGAAGATAATATATAAACTAATGTTAAACTTTCCCACGAACACAAACGCCTTCGGACATAAACCAAAACCTTGGAATCTTGTGTTACTTCACTTTACCGTAAGAACTATAATTGTTATCGAATTCCGACCGAGAGTTACAATAATATTACCATCTCGAGATTTGATATAACATAACTTATCGATTTATTTATAAAAGCAATTGACAAATAGGTAATTAAGTTACCAATAGTCTAAGAGTATATCAGAAACATCACGATCAATTAAACAATCTAATACAAACAAAATGAATTTATTCAATTCAGAATTGTCTGCACCATTGTTCTTCTGTCTGTTGTTGCAATGTAATAAATAATAACAATAAAAAATGTATGCGCCATTGTAGAGCAGTAAGTATTCAAGTTAGGTTCAAACTAAAACATCAAATAAATCTTGTGGTGTTCAATCATGTCTATGTTAAAATCTCTACATAGTATGAAACAAAGTCGCTTCCTGCCGTCTCTTCCTATGTCTATGTACGTTAGTACGTACTACGTAATACTTCAATGATGTATGCTTGGATTTTTTTAAGCTACGCAACGGATTTTAATGCAGTTTTCATCAATAGATAGTATACAGTGATTCTAGAGGAACGTTTATTATAATTATATATGTATGTTTATATGTAAGGTATATTGTAATATTGTTTTGTATTAATTTGTTGAAATATAATGGTATATTGTTTAATATGTCCAAGATGTTGACTGCAAAAATAAACCAACGTAATTCGTTGGTTAACTTGTCGAAGTAAAGAGATTAATAATTGTTCTTTACTATTTATGGTTGTTTTGTAATTAATAAAACCTGCACTTGTAATTACAAAACATTGAATGTAATCTGAAGCTCCAAGAAAGGAGGACAAGGCAGCACCGGTCATAGCGGTGGTCTGACCTCTTTACGCTTTGCACTTGGACCTGCCACCTGCCCTTTCTATGATAAATTGTATTATAGCTCCTAGTCCTATGTTATGTCAGGTTCGCTAATCGCTCGCTACCGTATAGCTTTCTTCAGAAGTGAGAAAGAGTTTCTAAAAACGTGTTCTATTTGTAGTTTGTTTGTGACTATGCTGACAGTTTGGCCAAGCACGCAAACTGACAATAATTTCTGATGAATTTCTGTTTTTATGTCAGCGCAATTTTAGCTGAATCTATTTACTTATTACATTGATCTTTTTGATTTCATATTAACTTTACAAATTATCACAGTCGAGTGAAAGCTACTAAGCATAAACCAGCAGAAGTATCTATAAAGTAATTTAAAAAGTTTTCGAAAAATCCGACTGCGGTTTGCATTGCATCACGTCTGGAGTTTATTTGGTGTTTTTTTCCACATTTGAAAATGGCACCATACC
This sequence comes from Maniola jurtina, assembly GCF_905333055.1. Lineage (NCBI taxonomy): Eukaryota > Metazoa > Arthropoda > Insecta > Lepidoptera > Nymphalidae > Maniola > Maniola jurtina. The sequence goes on from NC_060032.1 coordinate 14,790,051, forward strand.
GCCACTATATTGATTTTTTTCAAAAATATTATAGCCAGTATTACTCGGGATGATGTAAGGATTCTAATGATACCCTATACATGCAAATCTGCTCAGGCATTTAGAAGTTATAGTGGAATCAGTGAAACACACATGAACCTTGAAAAGATTACACTTTTTTGGGCAGTCATGTAAAAATCCAAGAGTTCAACCTTATATACAGGGCTACAGGGAAATATGTCACGATCCTGTTAAAGGGTTATAGTACTTACAAGATATTAACTATCAAACGACCCCTAAAGTGCTTATAATATGCAAAAGTGCATCGTTTTCGAATTACATATTAATTTTTTTCATTTTTCTAGTTAAAATGGTGCAATAAATAGAAAAAAATATAAAATACATTGTTACTTTTTTTATTAATTTTCAAAGTAGCAACGATCTTTTACCTAGAAAAAAGAAACTAATAACTCGGAAACGACACACTTTTGCATAAGCACTTTAGGGGTCCTTTGATAGCTAGTGTCCTGTAACCCTTTAACGGGATCGTGACATATTTCCCTGTAACCCTGTAAATCGAATATTTTATTCATTCTAATTTCATTTGTACACAACAACAAGTGCTAAATACATACACATTTGTGTTACATACTTCTAGGAAAGGTTTTTATTCACACAGCGTCAAAATTCAGTGATACTGATCACGTCTTCTATTCAAATGGAGCCAATGACCGTACCTCATTTAGAACATAAAGGGAATACTTACGCAATCAAAATAAACTCCGATTCTATTAATAGGCACACAAACCTTGTGTTGCGCTAATAAAGAAAAGAAAACTAGAAGATGCTTTTTGCTTTGCTTTGAAGTCATTGTGCTTTAGCAATTAATGTTGCTTAGTTATTTGAAGTTCTTAATCGATTTCTACTTTAAAGTCTTATTTATTTTTAAGAAAATGAAGTCTTTAATGGTTCTGAAGCATTTTTAAGATTGCCATTTATATTAACATAAATTTATACACTGGGTTAAAAACAGACTTATTACGTTGAGGCCATTATACAACTGAAGAATTCCTTAGTGACAAAGGTGTGTGGAAGCAACCAACTGAGAATAAAGTTCCAAGATGGTGTAGCGTATTGTTATTTTTTACAAATTGTATATGATTGTACCATTTTATAATTTAGCAACTGCTGAGTTTCTTGCCGAGTGCCGGCTCTTCTCAGTAGAAGGTGCATTCCGACACCGGCGGTAGAGTCACAAACGTAGCATATGAGACACTAGTTAAAAGATGAAATACTAGATGAAATACTTAAATCAGTTTTTGTTTTTCTATTTTTAATTTATGCAACTAGGAAGGCTTTAAATAATGACTTAGCTTCAAATATTATATCTCCAATATTATTCAGACTTATGTAGAAAATCCATTTGTTGAAAAGTTTATTCCTGTCTTTGCTGTTGACAAAATGTAAACCAAGTGGATCAAGGTAAACAAGATAAGTACGTACTTACCTTGAACTTATCAGAAACCCCACCGAAGCTTAATCTTATCACGCCTAGGTTCAGTTTAAGTAAATAGTTTGTTTATATATCAACTATCAAGCAGATGAATTCAAAAGCTGTTTTAGCTACTTTTAAGCCTGTTTCTATTACCTATTACATACCTACTTCACTTCACTTGAAGTCATATTGTATACTTGTATTATACAAGTATACAAGTGTATAATATAATTGTATGACTCCAAGTGAACTCCGAATTAAGGCCATTTCACTCTGACCTTGTCTTAACGATCCAATTTTAACCAATTTAAGTCGAAGATTAGATAGTGGCTTATGGCTATTATTTATTACCTAACAACAAGTGTTTGTGATATTATACGGGAGTGAGTTCAAACGTCAACGTCATCATGATCAACCCATCGCCAACCCACTATCATACTGAGCGTGGGTCTCCTCTCAGAATGAGAAAGGGTTTCGGCTTTAGCCATTGCGGTTGGCAGATTTCATACACAATCGATCGGGATTGATCGAACCCCCGGGATCGAACCCCCGACCGCCCAAGTTGGCTAACCACTTGGCTATCACAGCTCTAGGAGTTCAACGTGCTCTGCCCAAATCACAATACCTTATATAAATGAGATCATCCATTGTACACAAATTCTTCCAACAATGCAAACAATTTATATCTAATATCCGAAATCAGTTGATTAAAGATTTTAAAACATTTCTAAGTTAGATAAAAAAAATTAAATCGCGCATAAAGTCAGAGCAGTAGGTATATAATTATAAACCGTAAACTCAATTCCATGTCCGTATATTGTTTCCCACAGAAATTGCCCGCCATTAAACGAAACACCACCGCAATAATGCTCCGTTGGTTTATTATGTTGTTATTTGTCATCACTCACTCCGTGAGTACTTTTTTCTATTATTGTAACTGTAACGTAATAGTAATAGGCTTTCAGCAAAAAGTACATTCCAATGCTATTCCGAGCATTCGGCATTGTTGTAAGGGCCGCTACACCGATTCATCTTGAATCTTGATGTACGAGTACCATAACGTAAACGTAGAAGCAATCCAGTTCTATGGAAATGATAGTTTCATTTACGGCCGAGTTTTTTACTAATAAAATCAATCCTATGTAAAGTCTGTCGACAAATTACTTGTCAACGTTGTTATATTTTGCCAAAAAAATGTACCTATGTAGCTTATCGATACATTTTTTTAACTTGTCATTTGTGTTTTTTTCGTACAATAAAGTATATAATACATACAAACATAGATTAATCATTATTGATTTCAGCCGTTAGTTTCTTTGTATAGGTTTAAAATTCTGATTAGATTCTGGTTAGATTATTCAAAGCGCGCACCATACAAGATACGTTTTATTCTAATTTGAATATTAACCACAATGAAATTTTTTAGACACATTATATACTAAAATAATTTCTATGGTAAGTCCGATTTCAGTACAAATATAACAAGTCGCTACTTTAGTTCACGAACTCAAACATACCAATGATTACAAAGCTTTGTGCAAACTTGGTTAAAATATTTCAGTAACAATTGCCTTTCTGTGACTCGCCCCGACACAAAAATAGGTATGAAAATCAAAGATTTGTAATATAAAAATCTTTTAGCCCGACCGACTCACTGAAACCAATTTTTGTCTAAGTAATTATCTACAAAAATATTTAATCAAGTTTACACACAACTCCCGGTGTTCATAACCTCAAAAAAACATGACAACAAAATAATGTTATGAAAGTGATTATAATTTATTTGAATGCAATGCTAATCAAATTACATAATAACACGCATATTTAAATACATTAGCCGCTTATCTCTAGATAATCTAAATAGGAAACTTGTATACTTCTTAATTAAATAACAGTAACATAAAATTGGGTTATACAAGAGTCAAGAAACTAGCCGAAGTCGAATAATTGAATCTACGTACACACGAACTGGTATAAAGCCGTTACTTGCTGTATTGAGGAATGAAGACAGCTAAAAAGATTTGAATGCCCACCTTTTTAGAACTATTAGCCTAGTGGTATCAGCCCACTATTCGGAAGGGGTTCTTTTTTTTTATTCACTATAGGCAAGCGCTTGACCACAATCACACCTGATGGAAAATGATGATGTGTTCTAAGATGGGACGCGTTTACCTAGAAGGTGCCTATTCACTCTTGTTTTAAAGATAACCGGATTGTAATTGGTAGGGTTCGATCCCGGGCACGCACCTCTTCGGACTTTTCGGAGCTATGTGCGTTTTAAGGAATTAAATATCAGTTTAAAGATAAAGAAAAACCTCGTGAGGAAACCTTCATGCCTGAGAGTTCCCTGTAATGTTCTCAAAGGTGTGCGAAGACTTCCAATTCGCAATTGGCTAGCGATGGTTATACCTACCTTGCATAAAAAATCAAATCTGTCTACATTAAAGATGAATTTAAAGAAAGCCGTTATCTACGTGATTTATGAAACGAAAACAAATATAAAAAACCATGTGTATCGATTTTGATGTCTACATAAACTAATGATGTGTAATGTAACTGTAAATATTTAAGTTGGTCTCTATGTTATACTGAGTATGGAAAACGCAAGATTTCTTAGCAGTTAAGTATATTATACAGGATGAGTAGATAGACCTATTACAAAGTATAAACAGACGATTGGAATGGATGGGATTCTATACCTTTACCTAATACCGTTTGCTCCTAAAAACTGTACATACTTAATCCATACTAATATTATAAATGCGAAAGTGTGTCTGTCTGTCTGTCTATCTGCTACGCTTTCACTGCTCAACCACTCAACCGATTTTAATGAAATTTTGTACAGACTTAGGATAAATTCCGGGGAAGGACATAGGCTACTTTTTATCCCGGAAAAATAAACAGTTCCCGCGGGAATCCTAAAAACTCATCCGCTTGACTGATTTGTATGAAATTTGGTACTGAGGTAGCTTGCGTCCCTGTTATTGACAGAGACAACTTTTTATCCCGGAAAATCAAAGAGTTCCCACGGGATCTTTAAAAACCTACATCCACGCGGACGAAGTCGCGGGCATCCTCTAGTTGTAAATAAATAAACAAATGTAAATGAAGAGTTTATCAAATAATAAATATTACGTAGGTATAATCTTAAGTTCAAAAGACAAGTGACAACACACACCTATTTCAAGAGGATTTGATTGACTTTTCAAGATCAAAACTTACCCAGTAAATATGGTTGGACTGGATAAGTCTGATGTAGGTAATACAATAATATGTAACGAAGTTTAACGAACTCATTCCATTCATAGAAAGGTTGACGTTGCGTTAGCTGTTATTGACACTCTACCCCACAGAGTCACTACTTGTCCTTTTTTTCCGACCATTCACATAAAAACATATTATAAAAACGTTAAAAAGGAAAAGGAAGGTTAAAAAACCAGTAATCAGCGGAGGAATACGTTAACGACAGAAGAGTTACATTCTTGCCCATATATACGTGTGACAGTTATAAGAATGTTCATTCACTGTGCACAGGAAGGTTGCTAATAGATCTTCTTTTTGCGTTAGAACGTAATTGGGAAGCGATAAGTACTGTTTTGATTACGGCATTTCAAATACAAAGTTAACTATTAGTTAAGTATTCAATTGTACGAAACTATTTTCTTATAGTTCAATAATAAATAGGTACTGTTTGCCAAGAAAAACCAGATTTTTTATTGACTTGACAAATTCTTTGAATACCAAACCGAATCAATTAAAAACCGATACCTATGCTAATCTAAGCGACTGTACTAGAATTACCTGCAACTCCCGTTTTTTTACGTTTTGATACAAAAAACTTAAGGTCATGTAAGTAAAGTGTTAACTCTTTATATATGTTGCCAAGGTTTTTCTGGACAGTAACCTGCGTCGTTTTGCTATACCAAACCACGAAAGCGTACGATATCATCGGCCTCACAATGACTGTATAGAGCCAGAAGCTTACTTTGGATCTAAGGTTGAAATCTATAAAGTTGACTTTGACTTTGCTTAGACTTGTTGCCGTCCATAGTTATTGTTAGGCGATTCAAATAAAACTGGCTTTTGGGATCATGAAAATCATTTATTTGGGAACTTGTAATATACAATTTTGGGACTTACGAAACTGACTACATACACGAGTAGATTATTCGCAATCGACAAATCATAAACCGCAATATCGGCGCAGGCGCAACAGACAGCTTCGAGCAATAAGTGTCGTCTATATAAGGCAAGAAACCGTGTCTTCGAAACTCAGTCTACAGCGGGCAGCGGTGCGGCGTGGAGCGACCATCCATCGGCGAATGCATCTCTCCGGGCAGCCTCTGTATGTGGAATGCACGGCCGCATGAAGCTCAGTCCGTCGCCGAACGGCGCAGCGTGCACACGCGCCAATGAGGATGTTCATAGCCGCTACACCACCCCCTCATCAGCGAAGCGTTTGGGTTGTTTCGAGACTCTTCCATATCTTGTTACATGAGCGTAGCTTTTAGGTTCTTGAGCTTCTTCTTGATCGGGGCTCTTTACTACATAGGCAGGCTTCAGTCGGTCGATGGAAATATTTATTATCTTCTTATTTACGGAGATCTTGAAAAATTTTGCACATCGCTCGATGACTTGAAATGGGCCGTCGTAGGCGGGAGTGAGAGGCTTGCTTACTGCGTCGTGTCGCACAAATACATGTTCGCACCTTGAAAGGTCTTGAGGAACAAATATTGGACGACAATTTGGCTTTCTTTGCTCTTGTGATTTCTTTATTGCATTGCTTATGTTGGTCATTAGTTTTATGTTGGATTCAGTTGAATTATTGTTCGCTGCACCATAGAACTCCCCTGGCAAGCGAATCGTCTGTCCGTACAATAACTCAGCTGCACTGTACCCGATATCTTCTTTGACAGCTGCTCGAAGTCCTAACAAAACGGTAGGTAATTCGTAAGACCAGTTATCAGCGTTTAGGCGTGTCGTTAATGCACATTTCAGGGTTCTGTGCCATCTTTCGATTATACCGTTAGTCTGTGGGTGGTAAGCTGTGGTGCGGTTCTGCAGTATTCCCATACGTCGTGCTAGATTCTTAAATATTTCACCCTGAAATTGCCTCCCTTGGTCTGTTGTAATCTTCTCCGGTGTCCCAAAACGGCTTATCCATACTTCATAGAATGCTGTGGCTACAGATTCTGCAGTTATATCCGTTATAGGGCATGCTTCAGTCCACCTCGTTGCTCGGTCTATCATAGTCAGACAATAACGATATCCGTTGGATGTGGGTAGTGGTCCAATGATATCCAAGTGCACGTGTTGAAGCTTTTCTGCGAACTCGAAACTTTCCAGGGGTGCGTGGACATGTCGTTGAATTTTCGATTTCTGGCAAGGTATGCAAGTTCGAGTCCATTCGTTTACATCTTTATTCATGCTGGGCCAAAAAAATCGTGCAGTGATCAATCTTCTTGTTCCTCTAACGCCTGGATGACTGAGCTCGTGAATTGCGTTATATGCTAGTTTACGAAACTCCTTGGTCAGGTATGGGCGTGCGCTTCCCGTGGACATCTCACAGATGATAGTTATTGAAGTGTCGGGTAGGGTTACAGATTGGAATTTCAAGTTGCTGCGGTCTTGTAGATTGACAAGCTCGACATCGTGTTTCTGACTCTGGGCCAACTGTTCGTAGTCGATCGGAGAAGGGCAGAATAAGGTTTCGACTCTTGATAAGGCGTCTGCAACTTCATTCTCTTTGCCGGAGATATATTTAATTTCAGACGCGAACTGGCCAATGTAATCCAGGTAACGTGCTCTGCGTGGAGATTCTGTCTTGCTTTGCGCAGTCAGTGCATATGTTAATGGCTTGTGGTCAGTATATACCGTTAGTTCCTGACCCTCGAATATATGCCGGAAATGACGAATGGCCATGTAGATCGACAATAGTTCTCTGTCGTATGTGCTGTATTTCCTTTGTGCTTCATTAAACTTCTTGGAGAAAAAACCAATAGGTACCCATGATCCTTTTCTTTTTTGCTGTAGGGCAGCGCCGGCGCATGAATCTGAGGCGTCGGTCATAAGAGAGTATGGCATTACTGAGGATGGGTGGTATAGCAAAGCCGCGGACTTGATATCTTCTTTACATAACTCGAAAGCCTTTTTAGCTGCGTCTGTCCAATGTACTCTTGTTGTGTCGTTCTTCTTAGTGTTGTGAAGGTATCTATGGAGGTCTTTTTGGTGCTCTGCTGCTTGTGGTATATTTTCCCGGTAAAAATTTAACATTCCCAAGAATCTTCGGAGTTGTTGTATTGTTTCAGGTAATGGATATGTAGATATAGCTTTGACTTTCTCTTCTGTAGGTTTGATGCCCTCTTTAGACACGGTGTAGCCCAAAAAATCTAGCTGTGGTACACCGAAGATACATTTTGAAACGTTCAGTGTCAACCCATTTTCTTCCAAGCGTTTAAAGACTTCTTCTAGATGTTCTCTGTGTTTCTCTTCGGTCTCCGAAGCTATTAATATGTCGTCGATGAAAGGAAATACTGGTAGGCCCCTTAGTACGTTATCGATGTGTCTCTGGAAGGTTTGACCTGCATTTCTTAGTCCAAAACACATCTTGGTGAATTCAAAAAGTCCGAATGGAGTGATGATCGCAGTCTTTTGAATGTCGCTTTTTCGGACTTTGATTTGGAAGTAAGCTTTCTCTAAGTCAAGTTTTGAGAAAATGTTCTTGTTTTCCAAACAATGAGTGAAGTCGTGAAGGCGCGGCACGGGATACCGATCAGGAACTGTCATCGCATTTAGTCTTCTGTAGTCACCGCAGGGGCGATATTGGCCATTTTTCTTTTCCACCATATGTAATGGACTAGCCCAAGAGCTGCTGGAGGGTCGACAGATCCCTTGGTCCATCATGTGTTGGAATTCTTCCTTGGCAATTTTGCTTTTCTGTGGTGATAGTGGTCGTGCCTTAGCGAATACTGGTGGGCCGGTGGTCTCAATGTGGTGTTCTACGTTACTTCGAGAAGTTTTCATTGCATTGGGTCTTGTGATGTCGGGATACTTCGCCAATAAATCGTGATAAGGTTGCCTATCGTCGATGGTACGTATGCTTGGTTCTACAGACGAAGATACACATCCTCTTGCTATCGAAGTACCTCTTGAGTCGATTAATCTTCGGCCTCGAATGTCGACCATCAGGTTGTAATGCTGGAGGAAATCTGCGCCTATGATGGGTCGGCTCACTGAAGCTATGACGAACGTCCATTTGTATGATTGTCGTAGACCTAGGTCGAGCTCTATTGTTTGGCTGCCGTATGTAGGTATGGAAGTCCCGTTAGCTGCATACAGGTAATTTTGAGGATCACGCCTTTTTCTTTTGCAGTTTTGCAGTGGTAGGACTGATATGTTGGCTCCAGTATCGACTAGGTAATGTAATCCGCTTGATTTGTCCTTGATGAATAGACGGTTCACTTGTACTTCTTCGACCCGGGCTCCCGTCGCAGCTTGAGTCGTCGTTAGTTTCCCGTACTTTGGTTGTTGACTTGCTTCTTGTAATCACAAGGTGATAGGCAGCGATAAGCTTGGTCTCCAAACCGACGATGGTAGAAACAAACTCTTGAGCGATTAAACTTCTGTTCTTGCGATACAGGCGGGCGATACAAATTGGCTCGGTGGGGCCGACGAGAGAAGTGTGATTGGTTCAATTTAATAGCGGCGATTTCCTTTGATAATTCTTCGATTTTGTTCAAAACTACATCACTGTTGCCCTGTGTTGATGTTGATGGTTGGCAGACGGAGTTCACTTCTGAATTCTGTTGTTCAATCATCTTGTCAGCTGTCGTGGCGAGTTTATCTAGGCTCGTTTCTGTACTCATAGTAAGCGGGGTGCGAACTCCTTGAGGGAGATGACTAATCCATAGTAGCTTCAATGTGTCTTCTGGAAATAATTTCTGTGCCACATCTCGCATTCGCCTTAACAGTTGTGATGGCTTCTGACTCCCAAGCTCCATTTCATGTATTACCTTGTGTAATCTTTTCGTATTTGTTTCTTCGTAAAGGTCTATTAACCTCGATTTAAGAGTTTCGTACTTTGCGGTCGCGGGGGGGTCCAACACGATGTCGCCGATTTGCTCGATGTCGCATAATTCAAGCTGTCCGACGGCGAATTGAAATTTAGCTTCATCGCCGAGTTTCTGGCTTGCTACTATACATTCAAACTGGGCGAACCATAATCGTGGTTTATGCCGCCAAAATACCGGAATGCGGGACTTGAGTGATATTGCTGCGAGTTCTGTAAGATCTTCTTTTTTTACGTCGGGGTCACCAGTGTTGCCGTCCATAGTTATTGTTAGGCGATTCAAATAAAACTGGCTTTTGGGATCATGAAAATCATTTATTTGGGAACTTGTAATATACAATTTTGGGACTTACGAAACTGACTACATACACGAGTAGATTATTCGCAATCGACAAATCATAAACCGCAATATCGGCGCAGGCGCAACAGACAGCTTCGAGCAATAAGTGTCGTCTATATAAGGCAAGAAACCGTGTCTTCGAAACTCAGTCTACAGCGGGCAGCGGTGCGGCGTGGAGCGACCATCCATCGGCGAATGCATCTCTCCGGGCAGCCTCTGTATGTGGAATGCACGGCCGCATGAAGCTCAGTCCGTCGCCGAACGGCGCAGCGTGCACACGCGCCAATGAGGATGTTCATAGCCGCTACAGACTTAAGTTTCAGTTAAAACAAGACAGATTTATGCCAGCGGTATAACGCTGTCTCATTTTAACAGTGTCTTAAGTCTGAGCAAAGTCAAAGTGCGCTCTATAGATCTCAGCCTTAGTCTCCATCTTGCTCCTGCCAACGACCGCAGATTCCTAACGTAATGTTTGTTCTCTTCAACCAGTGTAGCAAAATTCTTTAAATATACGCCACACCAATACGTCATAAAGTACACTGCCTCCAACGACCCCACTGACCCTGTAACTTTCACGGTAAATGTGTAAAACACCAATGGCACATATATAAAAAATTGACATAAGTCAAACCCAAAGCCGACTAACTTATTATTTTTAGCTTTTGCGCTCGGTTCGATCAATCTCTGATTTAACTTTTAAGTTTTAATAGGTTTTGAAAATTTGAAATTTTTTGAAATTGGAGCAGTAAATATTATGTTTTTGAATTGTAAAAACTTCTCTTCCACCTATTGAGAATTGGCAGACTTCACTTACCTTTGACAATATTATGGTGCGGCATCACATGCACATCTAACTTTTCAGAGTTAATGTGTGTTTTAAACATTTAAATATCACTTGCTTTAACGGTGAAGTACCTCGTGAGGGAACTTGCATGCCTGAAAGTTCCCCATAACATTCACAACCTGGTATACCTACTTGATAGTTTTACAAACTTTTTATGTAATTACTTGTACATAGAACTTGAAAATAGCTCTTTTCGACTTAGACCATTTGCCTCGTGTCCGCGAAATGTTTATACGGTCCGCCACGTCCCTCGGCCACGGCCACTCGTAATTCTTTTTCAACAATGAGAGTACAAGCACACGTATAATCATTGTTCCGGAATATAAATACTGTCACGACAAGGCAATTTCAAAATGTGAGCTAACAAACGCAATCACGTAAACTTTGCGCAAACGATAGTTGACATTATTTCCTATATTATTTTCAGAAGTTATAAATGGTGATAAAGCGGTCATATTTATCGAGGGACAGTCATGGGATGAAAAAATCAATTTAAAATCATAATTATTATTAGTGTTTAAGGAAGACTTTGTTCAAAACCAGAGCAACTTAGATTTTTTAATCATCAAAATAGTGAATGTTTAGCAAGTCTGCTTTTGACACAGCGAAAAACCAGTAAGGTTTACATGATCATTCCGTCTACTTATCAATAAGGTAATAGGTAATATTACGAGATTAAGTTATATTTAATTCAAAATATAAAAAAGATTTTTCAAAAAGATTGAAATTTAAAACATATACCTAAAAACAAAATATATACTATTAACTAAACTAATTAAATATATACTATATAATAATAAAAAACTCATCTGGGCCCACCACATAGATAAAACGAAAAGTGATAAAATGGGAGAGGTTGATAAAATATTGTTAAAAATCATAAGTAGCAAACAAGTTGTAGGCATATACATTCCTGAATATGTTTGTCAGTCATTAAATTAAATAAATGACTCAAATAACATAATAGTCCATTTGAAACCAGATTTTAGGCGAACCTGTTATTTCACCTTAAATTAAAAGCGTATTTTGAAGGAACGAAGAACCGCCTGACTCATAATAATACATCTTTCGAAACTAATAGCCGGAATCTTATTATAATTTTCGTTCACACGGAAATAATTGGACAAAAATTTACATTTACACACATTTCTAAATTCAAACGTTAGTACAAATTTACACTTAGTAAATCTTGTGACCGTTACAAACGTACTTAGTATGTTATTACTGCACGCATTTGTAATTGTAAATGAGGAGCATATACCTAACTCGTGCAAGAATATCGTTTTGTATTCACTTATCTGGTTCAAAATCTATCGGATTTGCATGTGAGCTAACAATCGCTCTCTATCTGGAGAGGTAATTAGAAACTTACAAGTCGGTAACGGTAACAATCTGTAGCGCTACTACTTCAACAAAGTCAGTACTTCCGACATCTGCTAGCACTTAATTACTTATATCATATTACAAAATCAAAATATATAAGTATTTAAATACATTGATTTTAGAGCCACCCCTACATTTGTTTATTCTGAGGGTATAAATGATTACATGTTTTTGGATTTTTTACAAATAAGAAATTCATCCTTGTTTAACAACTAATAATAATTTAAAGTACAGATTTTTATTTCTAGTTTGTAAAATCCTAGTTTTCATTATGCACTTAGATGCAATGTTACCTACGGAATATTAATTTCTTTTATTTGATAATGGTAACAGCAATGCTATCTCATTATTTTAAGTCCAAGTACCTATTAACAAAATATATATCTACAATTTCTAACTGAAACTAGGCATCCTATATATCTAGAGAACTCTTCTTTATGTGACATGATTTGATGCCAACATCAACAAAATATCTTTAGTTTATACTATTAGTATGTCCTCAATCTTCAATGTCATCGTCAACATTAACAAGTAGCGCTAACACTGCGCTTCTTTATGGTAATAATGCTTACCAATATCTTCTTGTTACTGCAGCTATGAAAATGACAATGATTGATGCGATAGTAATTTTCCTCACACCGTTGTTCGTATCCAATACAGATGCGATTGGCATTGACCATACAGTGATGAAGAGCATCATTTTAGCGCTTGACCATATTTGAAAGAATGGAAATCTTTAACATTTTAACACATAAATTAAAAAAAAAATACACTTACCGTTATCGATGTATGGTAGAGAATACAACACTCCACATAGGGACACTGCTACGGCTGCTGAGTTTTGGTCTGAAGATTCATCTCCACATTCATTAGAATCAGTCTGCGCTGGTTCAAAAAGAGTTAAATCCAGACCATCCATGTCACTGCGAGTTGATACACGATCTGCCTCAACGATTCGATCACAGAAGTGTTCGGGAGAGTCGACATCCTTCGGACTGCGACTGCACACACCATCGCTGAGAGGATCGCAACAACATGTATCCGAAAAGGGTTCAAAATCTCTGCAATCAAACTCGCATCGCTCAAAACTATCGCACGTGCAAGACGATAGGGCATCTGAATCTGATCCCTCGCCAGGGAATATGTTATTACTTTGCACATCCTTAGCGGTATCTGTTTTAGCCGCTACATAGAAGACGCCAGAAGTAAATGGCACTTTTTGTACCTGTAAGGTTATATTCCCATCAGGTTTATCCGAGCGCTCTGCTTTTGGTGTTAAAGAGCTATCCAACTGAGAACGACAATCTTCATAGCGCGCAAAACTGGATGTATCTGTCAAGTTGGAAGAACGATCAACAGAGTATGCGTCGGCATAAGGATCTCCATTTTCGCTTTGCAATGGAGTTAAGCGATAAGGAGCATGTGTGCGCGTTCCGAGGAAAATGGTGGTGTATGGGCAAGTATGTAGTGGTCGCGAGCGGTCGGCGCGACGCGGATAGCTAGCGGCAAAAGGGTCGCGAGGTGGACCCCCCTCGGCGTCTAAAAACGCCTCGCTCGTGGACAGAACGTTGTATCGCCAATCCGGCATCGCAGATAAACACCATCACTATTACAGAACACTAAGATTGTCTCTTGTCGTTATCACTATGTTACACAGAAGAACATGACCCACTTTCATTAGTAAAAATGAAAATAACGATTTTAACTACGATCGGCATCCGCACCTGAGCAAATATGGTATTATAAAATACATGCACTTTTTTTTTAATTACCAAAATAGGGAATGCTTAGCAAGTCTCCTTTACAGCGAAAAACCACTAAGGTTTACATGATGTGTGTCATTCCTTCTATTAGATATTTGTAAACACGATTTAGCGATTTATATTATAATTATTGTGCTTACTTATATTCAATTTGTTGAATTGACCTATTAAGCTCTTTGATTATGTTTTCCGCATCTGACCAAACTAAAATTATACACGCAAGAAGCAACTCATCTTTTGAAAACGAGATTTCCTTACAATTTACAGTAAATAGCTAGTCATCCTATAATTATGGAAACACCGTAATGGACATTTACATTTTCTCTTTTATTTAGGTCTAACTATTCATAAAAAAAGAGCTGAAAGCTTTTAACGTAAAAAAAATGATAATTCCAATCTTTATAATAATAAAAAAACTTGCCTGTAGAGAAAAGTTCAATGGCTGCGAGTCGTGCTTAAGAAACGTAATTATTTTGTAAGTGCTACGTCTCAAATTGTTCTAGCGGCTTGATAATAACAGATGCCGGCTTGTGACAGCTAGACGTATAGGAAGTACTATGGAAGAACTCCTATTTTTCAAACCTGAAGGTGCTTATATTGCTTATTCTGTGGAACAATATAGTATTTTTGAACTTGTAAAAATTAATAATGCAACTGTACTTACCTACGTATCTCGTGTATTAATTTTAATCATAATGCTCTTGAGCTCGGAATATCAAAAAAGTACACTAAAGATATTGTACCTAAGTATTTTACTGACAAGAACAATTGAGTAACTAAGCCTAAAGGGAAATTAAACACTACGGCTTACGCTGAGTACCAAGTCGAAGCGGTCATAAACGTCGCATATTATTGCTGACCTGCGCCTGATATCAAAGACTACATAATGGTACCTATAACTGACTCTGTATATAAACATCTGCATTGAATAACAGCGTTAATACGAAGCACTCATATCTAAAGATGATGGTGGGAAATTAGGTCAATCGATAATTCCAAATAAGGCTTCAACTTTCCCTAAGTAAAGATATCGATCCCAGTTGTTTATACCTACAACGATTTACTGTTAATCGGGATATTCTTCATTGGACTAACAACCGACTGAAGGCAAATATGTAGGTATAACCAAAGCTGAAGATTAACTTTCAAAAACCTTTTCAACACATTGCCTTTAAATTCTAGCTTCTTAACTTAATAAGGAGCTTTATTAAGCGCGGAACAAGATTGATAATAAGATATAAAGGTCTTATCTAAAATAAAATATCTGTAATCTTCATCTTTACTAGCCCAATATAACTTATATTTACTATTTACAGGCTTAACGAATAATGCTATTAACCGGCGCCGGCGGCGGGTCCAAACGCGTTGAGCATAAGAACGCAACAAGACTAATCTATGCAGATAAATAAAATTTATGTGTCCGTTTGTTATTTTGAAATGAACAACAATTTCCATTTGCGTATTTGATATATAAACAACGATTTTACGATTGTTATTGATAGTGAAAAGGTCCTTGCGTTGAGAATCAAGAACTCAAAACTCACAAATATTTAGGAAAGCATTCAATGTGATTGTGAAGACAACATTTTTTTAGATAAAACACAGTTAAGATTATTTATCTATAAGGTAACTTAGGATTTCAGCGACAAACCAAAATTTAATTTTGTAGGCAGTAGTGATATACAAACCAATAAAGTAAAACGTCATTATTACCAATTTAATAACTAAGACAGAAATTTTGGAAATTCCACCTAAATAGGGGCTGAAAGTTTATATGAAAGGTCCATTTTAAAAATTATAACTGTGAAAATTTGTATTTTTGTGCTTTTGGTTAAAAATAAAGGAATACATGTTGAGGATTTTTGAATATTCCACCCTTTGACTGTTTTTCAAAATTCCATTGGAATTGGAGCGAGTCAGCCGGTTCTCTTTAATTGAAATAGGCGTCACTGTATCGAATAGTATCGATTATAAGGCACTAAAACTAATTTAACGAAGCGTTAAACTTAAATTGCTACCTTAGTATGTATGTAGTACGACAAAAACTACCACTTACGGTCAATGAACGAAAACAACCAACATTTGCTTGTTTCCCCCTATCTTCTAATAGGTTTCCCTATATTGAATAAAAAGTGCCTGCTTAGAACTTGCAGAAAGCTGAACTAATAATAAAACTTGACTTTACCTGCGTGTTTTAAAGACTTATAGTAAGAAACTATGTTCATAATCGCAAAATACCTAGATAAATAATTCAAGTAAATTCCGGAATAGAGACAGCATGATTAATAATGTTGTAAAGATGTAGTTTAGAAACGATATTATTAAGTACTCGTAGTAAAGCACTGTCTCTAAAACTCAAGTAATTTCTGAAGAACGATTGCTAAAGGTTCCTTCGGTCGAATGCAATTTGAATAGTAATTCCGCAAATACTGTATCGGAAAGTTGGCCTCCAAGATAGACATTATGGTAATATTCCCGAGAGATTTGACTCGAAAGTGCCTGCAGGCTGCAGGCATGACCAGTAACTTCGAAACTTGCAACGGACTATTGAGGGTTATAAACCAGGTTTGTAGTCAATGAACCCGCCTGAAACCCTGAACCCTGATGTCGTGCTTGTTCCATAATATATGTTTTGAATGTCTACAATTTTGCGTGTTAACAAGGTTAAATTCAAAAATGAGACGTTATTTAAAGTTATTAACTTGCTTGTTTGATTGTTTATGATTGTATTGATCCAATGCTTTATAATTTTTATTTTCAGTATATTCAGCATCTCCACCAACTAAAGAGTTTCCAATAATAAGGAAACCTAAGTTGTGAGTACTAAATTCTTGGTTCAACCAATAAAATACTTCGTATCCATACGGAAGGTAAAGGGCTAAACCCATATAACTCCGATGTAAGTAATTGATCAGTAATCCAACACTATCGATTGCGGGACGCCGACCGTAGTAATCATTGCAAAAACTTAATCGTGCGATACCAACACTAAACTGGCACTTTGTACACAATAATTATGTCGCAACTTTTACCGTGGTTTTATTCGAATGTTTCGGTTATATTCGTGCACGCGGCGTGCAGAGGTGCGCGTGGTGGGTCGCACTCGGGCCGACTGGTCTGCTAGTCTGGTACACAGTGCGAGTGCGCGGAGGGCGAATGCCATACCAAGTTACCAACTACCAAGCGTATGAGTCGCTCATCTGTAAGCAGATGCTCGCCAACTGCAGGACCGTTAACAATCGCAAGGTACAGAGTACATAGTCAGCCTACAGCGCGTTCACGTACAAGGCATGACCAATTTAACATATTCATGAGATTTTGAAACATGAAGGAAACGAGCAAAAACTTTAAGTCCCATTACCTCGATAGCACATATTAGATATACTATAAAAATTGTCACAAAAGCTCTACCTAATTTACATTGATAAATGGGTAAATTATGGCAAGCTTTTCAGTGCGGAAATGAGGCAATAGAATATGTACCCTGTTCTTAGAGGAAAAAATTAAAACCCATATAATAGCTATTACAGGCGTTTTGCATGCCATCTATATAACTAATATTATGAAACTAGGTAAACTAATAATATGAAGACGAAAGATTTGTTTGTTTGTAATCGATAAACTCTGAAACTACTGAGTCAAAGTCATTTTTTGATCCACTTGTTGAATTTGTAAGATGATGTTGTAGGTGATAATTAATGAACTGGATCGATTTAAATCTCTTTCACCATTATAAAGCTACTTTATCCAAAAGTTACATAGGCTATGTTGGTAAGTACCTAATCTACATATATATCAAATTTCACCCAAGCGAAGCCAGGCGGATCAGCTAGTAGGTGTTAAACCAACATCAAAATTCAAAATCATAAAAAGTGTAGACTGTAGAGTCTCCATCATTGGAATGGTGTCAATGACCGAAAATTAGCAGATGTTTGATTAAAATTATTGCGAAGACGAAGACGTGAGAATATTCTAGCTAGTGTAAAACGTTGCTCCATCTTCCGTTTGAAACTGATACACATTGGGGTTAACATTGCCATACAAAATGGAAACAGATGCCCCTCATAAAATTGTGATCGTTGATTTACAATCCTAGACAAGCTCGGGGGGACAGGGCTTTTTATCAAAGGATGTCGTCGGTTTTTTGTGGCCATTATCGCATGACATAGGGGTGGCCACAATGCGCTTTGCTAATCAAATCCCTGCACAGAGATATCTATCAGCTATCACGCGAGCTCTTATCTCTAGACCAACCGGTTCGAATCCGTCGTATTTGCATTTCGCAGCCGCTTACGAGTAACTCCAACGAGTCGAGTCAACCATTTTACGGCACTGCATGCTCAAACCGGATAAATAATATCTATAAGCTATTTTATCTTTATATCTGTCTCCCATGTTTTCTGTGAAACACCTATTAAGAAAATTTAGGAGAATGCGTATTTATTATATCCACATTTCCACACTAATATTATAAATACGAAAGTGTGTCTGTCTGCTAGCTTTTCATGGCTCAACAGTTTAACCGATTTTTATAAAAGGTACAGAGTTAGCTTACATCCCAGGGACATAGGCTACTTTATAACTCGGGAAATCAAAGAGTTCCCAAGGAATTCTTAAAGCTCCATCCGTTTAATCGACTTATATGTGAAATTTGGTTCAGAGGTAACTTGTGTCCCGGAAATTCACATAGGCAACTTTTTATCCCGGAAAAGCAAAGAGTTCCCACGGGATTTTTATAACCTTAATCCACGCGAGCGAAGCCGCAGGCATCATCTAGTTGTAAATAACGGGTATATTTGTCGATATTTCGACTCCGGTCCATGATTGTCTCGTCCTATCATCGTATTTTCGTAGTATGCTCTGTTTTGGTATACTTATTTATCTTGCCAGTCTGGACTCTCTCAAATACTTGATTACACTATTAAGAAATAAATAAAGGTAATAGATCAAAATGAGCTTCGGTAATTGATTATATCAAAGGTCTTACTAATTTATTATAGGCAGGCATGCCATTAAAATTTACAGAATGCACTGCCGTGAGATATCACGGAGACGGCCTTGGATACGTTTTGGTGTTTGGATTACCACATAAATATAATTGAAAGATGATGTTTCTACAATGTAATTGAAACAGGCTTTTTGTGTGACATACTTAAAATTTCTTCTCATAAATACGTGTTATGATTATTTCACACGGGAAGCCATTTTTTGTGTAAATAAATATATCCAAAGCCCTCCTACCACTCGAACAGCCGCTGTCATGGGTCAATATTGAACTAAAGCTTATTAAATAATACCCAACCTACGTGTAAGCTTTACTACTTAGTAGGTAGGTACCACTACCAAATGATCTTGTATGATTTAATTCTTTAAATATTTGTAGAGTAACTTAAAAGGTAGTTACAAGAATTTTAAAAGCATATACCTGAAATAAAGTTACACAAAATAATTAAAACTTTCTTTTTAGAACTTTCGACTCAATTACTTCGTTAATATTCTAGCTTACAAGGAACCAAAAGCTTACTTTGCTATAATCCGCCAAACCAAAGAAATCTGTATGGTGCAACAGATCATCTCTTGGGGATACTCCGGTGTCGTGGCGAAACGTGCGTCGAGTGGTGTTGGGATTTGTGTGGTGCTGCGCGGTGGTGGTGCGTGCTTGGTGGCTGGCTTTTCCTGCATGTTTATCAGTGGGAGGGCGGGCGGTGCATGTCGCATGCTGCATGTTGCACCATTCAGATTTCTTTGGTTTGACGGATTATAGCAAATTAAGCTTTTGGTTCCTAGTAAGCTAGAATATTACCAAGTAATTGAGTTAAAAGTTTTAAAACGATAGATTAGAATTAGAATTAGAAGAAAGATAGATCAGAGTATTCGATTGAAGGCCCTGAATCCTGATAAACCCCTTTCCCTCTCCGCTTCCCTAATCAATTTCTGGCTAAGGCCATCCTGTACGTTGATATCTCAATCAGTAAGTTTCTTCTTTTATAATTTTAGAAGAATGTAAGGTAGGTAGGTACGTATATTATAGATTAGCGTGCAGACAAAATATTATAAGCATTATCTAACCGGGAGATCCTCCTTTACCTTATCCTAATAAGAAAGAGACCCCTAAACTCTTAGCTCTTTTTAGTTGTGGTAACTTTACTAACATTTTATTTATGTACGGTTTAATTTTTCAATAGCAGATGATTACATAGTTAATGCGTAGGAGCCGACGTAAACTGAGATGCAAAATTATTGGGTTCTTTACCCTGCAGCCTTTCTGCAGCAATTAAATAACAATGACACCCACACGGGAACTGATACCGACATAGCCATCCGCCGTGTTAATGAACTCGGGAATTTGTAAGACATTTATTTGTTCACCTAAAGGTATTCTACAGTAAATACTTATTGCAAAGAAATAAAGCATTGGTCACTATTCTTTCTACTTAAATACAATTTTTTAAAATAAATAAGAGTATTTACTATGCATAATATTTTCTGTCGCATTTTAGGTACGTACCTAAGTACTTAAATATAAATAAAAAATAGCAAACATGTTAGTTACAATAATTGTGTTGTTTAGATTTGCGTAAGTATTTTTTTTTCTTAATGAATAAAAGAACTCAAAGTTCTAACTAATCCAAAGAACAAAAATCTTGGTAGACCATACAAAAAGTAAAACTGTAAAAATATTAGCAACTTTATGTGTAAAACTAAATAAACAAAACAAAATCTAGAAAAATTAAGTAAACTTTTGTATTTAGGATGGCGTATTAGCGCTATGTAGAGGTCAGAGGGGTTGTATTTTATTCATAGCTTTTATGGTAGAAGAAAGCTCATTGGTTAGTTATATTCTATTAGTAGAGTAGTAGTTGAGAAAATTACTAGGCGAGCCATCTAGTGTCGAGTAGCATAAGCATTTGATCGCATTCACATTTTGCATGTTCTTGAAGTAGCATCATATGTCATCAATAGGTGGCGCTACTTGTATTAACTTTAAATGTAACTTTCAGGTTTTCAGCCATGCATAGAGTTACTTAGACTAAAAATTATACCTAGACTTTTTATTCAAATAAAAATATATATTTGGGTAGGTACATGAAACGACACTACACTGAAGTCTGAAGCATACAACTACAGTAACGTACACGGAAAATAATCGTATCTTAGGCACATTCATAATAATTAACCCATCTGGGTTAATTATTATGAATGTGCGTGGTCTAGGGAAGGCCAAGACTGTTAAACCGTCCCTGTTTATCCAGTTTGGGCTTAACTTTATCCTACCACAAACAATTTCTCTGCATGATAGTCTTTATTTCAATAAAGTCAATAGGTCAGATATAAATTTTATATCTGGACGTTTTCAGTCTACCTACATCAGCATAGATCAGCATAGGTACGTACAGAGCTACGTATCTTCAAATTGAGTAGGCTCTAGCTATAGCTAGGTCCTAATTAAATTCATTGTATTATTTTGCTATGAGAGTTGCTATTGTGTCTAGGAAGGGCAAGTGTTTATGGTTGCCACATTTGGTCCAGCAACGATTAAGTATCATGGTCTTAGTGCCAATATGTCTATAACTGGTTGCACTGCTGTGTGTCGATCAGTTAGATATAGCTTCTTCTAGTCCTAGGGCTTCGCCTTTTACGACCATCTTTATCAAAAGGTCATAGAATGTGCTTCTTCTACAATTGGCATTATTATCGGTTGGTATTGCTGTTTGTGCAACACGATTTAAAACATAAATAATAATGTAAATGTATATATAATTAATACATTTTAAATTTTTATTATTAAATAAAAATTAGATATAAGTTAGCAAAACATTTATTTATAATTCTGTGGCAATACATCATCATCGTCAACAACATGCGACAATGGTCTCCTATATAGTCTTCTTCCATTTATCGCTTTCCTTCATGTTGGCAATATTATACCATCAAAATTAGACCTTATAGAGCGAGAGGTACATGATGGCTATGTCTCCAAAATTCGTAAAATCCATATTCGATTTTAGTTTTAACGATTTAACTAAAAAAGTACGTCCAATTATGTCAAATGTCTATGACGTCACATCTGTGAATTTCATACAAGCTATCTTACTAAGCGAGCGTTTTGACGTTTGATAAAAAGTCACTGGTTTGACTAGTAGTCATCATCCCTATTCTCGTGGTTTTGCAATTGAAGGCAGCCCTATCTTCGATATTCAAATATTCAACGCGGAAATTTTATGTGCCTTGACTTACGATGAGATCATTGTTTTGGCGAAGGCCCGGCCACACGTCCGGAGCGGGCGGTGGACAGGACATGCGACGTCCTTCCTCAGTTCCTCACCCGTCCGATTTATATACAGACTCGACCGCCGCGCACCGCTGCGATATTTTACTACCTACGAGTATGTTTGTGACGATACCGTTATTGTATAAATTATTTGCACATCGTGATGCTCATTTTGGGAACACCCGGTTGCTTTCCATTTCTGAATACATTTAGTACGTTGAACCCTTGAACCTCATTTTATCTGTGAAATAACTCAAATAACTGTCGTTTTACATTGTTTTGATTGTCTCAGCCCCAGTTCCAGCAGGGTCAAGAAGTAAACTAAGGGTCTAGACAGACGGACTACATTTGTACTTCTAACCGACTGCAAAATTGCAGTTGCGATGCAGTGTGATTGTAGTTGATACAACATCATCGTAACTGCAGACCAACTGCGCAGTCCGCGGGCAGTCGGTGTGCAGTTATAGTACGAATACACAGTGACTGCGTAGCGAATACGCAGTCTGTTGGTAGTCTGTTGACTATTGCATTCGCCTTGCAGTACAAATGAAATCCATCTGTCTAACTCTAACCAACTTGATGTTGTAAATTATATTTTTTTATTGCGTATGGCATAGCGCAAGCTTATCACAGGCTTGCACTTGACGACAATCATGCTTAAAAAGCAATAGAGGTCTTGCACAGCGCTTGCCTAGAATATGCCTATCTATTCACTCTTGCTTTGAAGGTACATATTTAGGTTATACGTGGCAGGAAACACGGACGCCGCTGGAAGGGAAAATGATAACGACCTGGTTTTCAATCCATAGGATTGAAAACCAGGTAGAATACATAGGTTCTGCAACTTTGATCTACAACCTGAGCAAACAGTAGTGCCAATAACACAGTTTTTATTCATAACAGTTCGCTTTCCTCATCGTTATGCTAATTAGATTAATTACAAAACATTTGTTATGTAACTGCAGGCAACCCACTAAGCATGGCCCACCCACTTGTTCGTATACGTTTATTATGTATTTATCACGCGAAGTGACTAGTGAGGCAAGTGTTAATCAGAAATATTTCCTACTTGATAAATTATTCAAATGTCAATTTATTAATAATAATAACTCAAAATTTAAAAAACCCCGACACAAAAACCTCTATAAGAGAACTAGAAAAGAGCTGATAACTTTCAAACGGCTGAACCGATTTTCTTCGATTTTATAGCTAAGAACACTCTTGATGAAGCTACCTTTCATACAAAAAAAAAACTAAATTAAAATCGGTTCATTCGTTTAGGAGCTATGATGCCACAGACAGATACACAGGTACACAGATACACACGTCAAACTTATAACACCCCTCTTTTTGGGTCGGGGGTTAAAATTACGGAATAATAACATCATAGCGCCATTTCCTAAGTTACAGAAATACCTGGCAAATTATATAAATGTAATTTACCTAGTTAGTGATTAGGTATTTCTTAGATTTAAGTAATTCCTAGCGAGCGAAGCGAGGTTTCTGAGTTTACTTGGCTGAATTTATACATTATCTTACTTCCGTCTGTCCGTTTTAAAACCGCTTTTTAGAAATAGGACGGCAGATTGTACTATTCTGGCATTATTCTAAAGTATTAGTACCCTTCTTATTAGGTGTATGTTAAAATAATATCAAAAGCAATCCGAAAAGAGAGAGGGAGCTCTCGGTTTAATCCTGAATCGACGATTCCTATGTCAAATAACTATGAGTGACGTCAAATCAAAGAAAATAGGTGACTCCTAGAGACAATAGGAACATTTGACGCCTGCCAGTGACGCCGAAGCGTCGACGACGTTTTGTTACAAGACCTACAAGTTCCACTGTTGTGAACTGCCAAAGGTCGATATAGTCCGGCGCAAGTTTAACTATATTGACAATAGGTATGTTTATTTCCATTATCTCTCCACGGGATTTAGGAAGAGCCTTGTTCATCTAATCAAATTACTCAGAAATGTTTGCAGAGAGCAATAAAGTTCCATCTCGGTCTCTTATCGTCGCAAATATTTCCATAAACACAGACGTTTCAGGGTAATGTAATAAAAATGCAATTGGCGGTAGCGTGGCGCGTAGACGAGGGTGCAGGGAATGAAATTACGGGGGCGTCGCATCTGCCTCCGGAAAACGCAGACGAGGACACGTTGGAAGGGCCTGCATCGTTCGCTACATTGGAGATGAAAATTATACGTAGGCATATAAGTATAAGCATAAGGGGCTGCGCAGACGAGGGACTATTGTCCGTGGAGAACAAAAATCGATAACTAAGAACTGTATGATGAATCGCATAACGGCACAGACCACTAAGCTAAAATAACGGACTCGATAAAGATGAATTTTGTGTGTGTGAGTGTGTGTGTGTATGTGTGTGTGTGTGTGTGTGTGTTGAGAGTGTGTGTGTGTGTGAGTGAGTGTGCGTGTATGTGTGCGCGCGTGTGTGACACGATATAAATAATTGTACGGCGAAAAATCGTCTTATAAGACGACGGCAGACTTTTGTCCTCCGCGGACTGGTCTCCCTCGTCCGCACACTGTTAGGACCTATATAATTTTATATACGTGGCAGTATATATTAAGCTTTCTCGCTGATCAAGTAGCGGCCCATTAGATTTAAAATATGCGGACAGTATTGTTGACTGCCGGGTTGTCTTATTCAGTTTGCTTATGCCGTGGGAGGCTAAGAAAACAACTAGTTATGTTAAATTATCAAGGATTAACTGACCACACAACAGTTCCTTTGAATAGCTAATATAGGTAGTTAGTTATTCCTACGTTTACACATAGCGTTCATATTAAATTTTTAACATTCTCAATCTCGGCTATTTACTCAAGAATAGCTTTTCGATTTGTAAATTGATGGAAGAATGAACCGAATAGGTAGAGTTGGATCCAAAAAATATACCTATTCGAAGAAGTCCAGTGTATAGTGACAGTACCTCGAGATCTTATTATTTTAGACCATTAAAAAAAGGCAGGTTATCTAAGATGTTCATAGACGTATGACTTCTTCAGACTATCATTACGGACCAAAATGGAGGGCAAGAGAATCGTTGGTAGAATAAGAAAGCCGTCGCTTAGAAACATCCGCGATTAGACTGGGTTAGCCAATCTGGCACAACTTTTCCGTTTGGCGAAGGATACACTAAAATGAGGGCCAACCTTCAGTAGCGAAGAGGAACGAGAAGGAGATATTGTAAAAAAGTTTAGGAACATTAGATATTAGCTATTCACCTAAGCGCGTTACATTATAAATTATAATGCATTCGTCAGGTGAGATCGTGTAATCGACCACAAACCTGTTTATTAGATAAAAAGGTCATAATCAAATCATAAAGTTTTTCCTCAATACAAAAAATAGATATGAATCATATGGCTTGAAATTAAATACATAATATATAATTACCTTGGTTGATTTTGTCATCCACTATAATAAACCTGAATACATTTAGTGATTCATATTGGTTTTTGATGTATAAAATTACATATTACATCTTTATTATAGGTATCCAATTGTGGTCTTGGTTATAGAGATTTAAAATACTAAAGATACCTGAACTACAGGAGATACTAAAGAAAGATATCTAAGAATAATAATTATGTTAAGCTTGCCTAGGGGCATTATAGTAAAAAGATCATGCTGGAGGTCGCTGCGTCGTATTTCAGCCCATACTCGGCAAAGCAAGGTGCTGAAGCAGGTTTGTTTACCAACCGACACAGCTCTAGACTTCACTTAGGTACCTACTTCATTTATGTGTCATGGCCATTCTAATATAAATATCCGCTAAAACATCAATTCAACTAATAAATCCGATTCATTTCTTGAGGTTATAAATTATAATATTTATAGAAATGACTTCTTCACGTATACGATCCTACCCACTTTATTCGCTTACATAATAACGACAGACCATGTAATGAAAATTTTGTTATCAGTTAGTAATTGCCCTCTGCTTTACTCGCATCAAATTCGGATAAAGCTGTACCCAAGAAGTTAGTATATCTAGTTAGATTTATTGGACTGAATTTAATCTGACTAAGTAGGTATTGGCTTTACCTACATAATTTCTACAAACTGCAAATTTGTAACTCTTACTTCTTTTACCATGACTTTCTATGAGTGTTTTAAGACTTACAACATGACAAATGACAATATAATAGAGGAAATGAACGATACGCAAACGCAACTAGATAGACCGTAAGTATCGAACAGATCAGACAAACATTATTTTTTTATAAGTATAGGTACATTATTTTTTAAAGTTAGGATACCAGTTTTTAGTTTACCAGACAAGTATCTTATATACCTACATATAATTTAGGTAGGTATAGATGTCAATGATAAAAAATTCTTTAAGTTTGTAGACGACCTTAATTACTCAAGTAGAGAAACGACCCACGATCATCAGATAAGCGTTGCCAATTTAATTCTAAAATATTTAACCTCTAGTATACCTAGTATAGTGGAACCAAAAACTCTTCACATAAAAGAAGCCGAGAAGGTAATTAAAACCTGCCTAAATTACCTAGAATTTCAACTTTTAATAAAAATAGAAGAAAATTATTACGCTTCTGAACTGGAACCATAAAACTCGGTACCTATAGTAACTACACACAATTGATAATAATTTTCTATCTCCCCTCACTTTTCCACAAGAATTCATAGCAAAAAGTTTGTCTGAGGCAAAAAATTTAAAAAGAATATTTCGAGTTCAGAGTTTTGAAATTCTGAGTGCAATTTTTACAAGTTTGCACAATTAATTGCAAGCAATTTAGAGTCAGATCGTTCGTCTATGCATCATAGTTCATGCCGTGTAGATATTTAAAATGTATGCAGGAAGTAACCCGCGGCCTGCACGCGGAATAGAATAACATACTTACCTAATTAGAATTGGGTTCAGTTATGTACCTACGTTTTAGTTTTAATATGCAATAAAGCCGATCTGATCGATCATTTGCCATTTGACTCTCAACAAAATTACTTAAACCTACTTTTATCTAGAATTGAATATGGCCTGTGAAATCCGACCTTATTCCTTATCTACACTAGAAAAGGAACCTCTGTGCCAAATTTCAGCTTTCTAAGCCCAAGGATTTGGGCTGGGCGTTGATGAGTCACAGCACGTGATTCATAAAAAATAAAAAGTCACCGTTTTCACGACAAGTAATTAATTTCACCCAAATCCCAAAGAGGTACGATTACTTTTACAGTTTACACTGTTAATAAGCCCTTGGATTATATTACAAAGGCACTGGTCTCCTTATCAGCAGTAATGACCACATTATTGCGGGATTAATCGTAAAATATCATGATACGCACGCGTCGCCGTGCGAGTATCTGCCAAGGGTTTCCCCCGTCTGGACCCAAGGCCCGTGTCAATATTTTCGCGGGAACAGGAGTCGTCATGGCAACGAGGGTGCACTCTTATTACGGTCGCTGCCCTCCGTACAATGCATCGAAAAGGGACGGAGGGCGAAAAGTAAAAGGCCTCTGTTGTCTAGGGCTGTTGCAAGGGACCGGAGATTGCACTGCTTTGTACGGTAATGCGCCATAAATATACGAGTAAGTAGATAGCTATAACGTCATATTATAAGTCAAATAGAAACGCGATACTAGGAAAATTTACAGTTTCGTCAATTACTTAGGCAAGTACTATGTAACAATGATAATAATTGAAATAGTAGGTAAATATCGTACTGCAGATAATTACGTTATTTCCTACATAGTGCATACCTACCTACCTAATGCGTAGATGTGCACGTAACTAAAATTAGATGTAAATAATGCATAATAGAAGGTTTTGTAAACGATAAGCAGGATTCATAGTAAGTTGGCCTGTGACGTGTCATGGGCGCCATCTTCTTTCCTTGCTAAATATATACCTAACTAGTAGGTAAAGTAAGCTGAGTAAGTATTTGTTTGCTTTTATAAATATATGGTCCCGAAAGAATTTTTTTTTGCCATTAAGTACATACACTTTATTTTAATACATACATACATAGACTGCTAAAATCATAACCCTTCCTTTCGGCTTTGCCGTAGTCGGGTAAAAAACACACAAGTAAATGAAGGCTATTATGCAATAGATCTATTCCTTTCAGTTTGCCCACTAGATGGTGTATTGTATTATTATTTATTACTTATACATTAATGCTATTGTAACTTCTATGATTTGAAAGGAGCAACTGCTGAGTTTCTTAATAGATCTTTTCAGTAGACTCTGCTTTCCGAACCGGTGATAGAGTCATAGACATAAGAGGCACTAGTTATTCTAATGTAATAAATGAGTTTGTTTTTTTAAATTAAGTAGATAACTTCAGTATTGCTCTACAACACGATTTGGTAATTGGTTGTCACCCGTCCGCCTCTATTTGCGTGCCATTGAGTCTCGTGCTAAGGACCTCCTTCACTTAATCGGTTACCAGCAAACCACACAAATCCAAATTATGACTTCTGTCACGAAATACAATAACGTGCCAGCATGTTGTGGGAACCGCGTATGAATATGTAAAAAATTCTAACCGTGTCGTTAGATTTACATTTAGATAAAGCCAACTTCAATAGCTGACTGTATAAAGCTACACAATTAACTTAGTGGCTAATTTGAGAATTAAACCTTCTACAGGTTTAGTAGGGACTTCTAGCAATTTTCAACATTACTTCGAAAATAAAGTCGTAAAGCCATCAATGGGGCAATGAACTGATGTTACAGCTACAGCCTTGCAGTTATTCTTGTAATTAAGTTTGAACTTACTGTGCACTTTAGTGTTTTAGAGTTGGAATCCTCTCACGTCAAATAATATGAAATTTTCTCACAGTAATGTGAGAAGTCATCCAGCACCCGCAAATGGCCACGCTCCGTTGCTCTCGTCAACTTTGAGGTATTCTCAAAGAAGTATTATTAATTAATATAATTTAAAACTAAGTAAGTATAAGTATAGTATGATTTTGGCCCGCAAGACTTTTCCTTTTGAAAAAGCCTCTTATCTCGTATTGTTTCAATGTTGTATTTTTTATGTAAGTAAGAAATATAAAGCTGGCCTGACCTATAGGTGTCACCACCTTAATTTGATGAGTTAGGTAGGTAGTATAATTTCAGAACACCATCGAAATCCAAAAAAATATAAACAGAAACTAATTATCACTTGGCAACCATTGAAAAAGCATTTCTGATAAATTGGAATTACATAAATGTGGACAAAATTGCAGTCTAGCAGCTGTTTTTGCATTCTATAGACAGAATTCAACGAACTTCAGGCACCGGTAGAAGCTACAAACAAAAAATGTCCTTCACTTCTATTCCTAATAAAATTGTCCAAAAATTAAAAATACCAGTTAAGTAGTAGGTAATTGTAAACGCGTGAATAAAAAGTTGTCCTTGTGCATTTCAATTGTACATCTATTGAGTTCATTGAACAGCCACTGATAGGTTCCCATTTCGGTGCGATCTGTTACGTGACGGAAACAAATCATTTAAAATGTTTTAACGATTTGATAAGCTTTGAGAGACCGCGCCGTTACTTTCTGAAGTCTGTGATTGAGCATTGTTAATTTGTGCCATTTCTTGCTAAATACGGATAAGTATCTGAATAGGTACTTATTATAAAGTACTCATAATAAATTTTAAGAACTTATAACAATTATTTATATTCATACTTATTTTTAACCCCCGACCCAAAAAGAGGGGTGTTATAAGTTTGACGTGTGTATCTGTGTATCTGTGTGTCTGTGTATCTGTGTATCTGTCTGTGGCATCGTAGCGCCTAAACGAATGAAGCGATTTTAATTTAGTTTTTTTTGTTTGAAGGTGGCTTGATCGAGAGTGTTCTTAGCTATAATCCAAAAAAATTGGTTCAGCTGTTTAAGAGTTATCAGCTCTTTTCTAGTTTTCTTGTAGAAAAGAAGGTTAGATAACCGTTAGGTTCTTAATATTATGTCAATTGACAAATGTCAAGCTGTCAAGATGGACGTTGCCTAGATATACATTAATATTTACTTATTTGAAAATGATGTTTTGGAAAACTCAGATACTTTGGATCCAAGTCCAAGTTAATTAGTCCAACTTAGTTAGTCCAAGAAAATCGGTTCAGCCGTTTGAAAGTTATCAGCTCTTTTCTAGTTACTGTATGTAACCTTCACTGGTCGGGGGTGTTGAAAATTTTTAATTTACACTTGTACCTATTTATTGTGTTTTTGTCATCGATGTATATGGATAGGCCCTTAGAAGAAAAAAAATGCGCTCACAAGTTAAAGAGAATTGGCAAAAGTCTCTTTATCACGCATCAGTCGGCCGCACACGCTTTATCGTATCGCACGTGTTTTTGACTGTCGAAAATGCCGTCATGTGCGGTCAAATCTTGCAAAAACCGTACGGAAATCCATCAAAAAAAAGATGGAATAACATTTCACTCGTAAGTATATCGTTTTCTCATTTAATTTAACTTATAAGCTGGGTATATTTTTAATTTTGCTATGATTAAATATTTGCCGCAAAAATATCGTACAATTGGAATACAGAAAGAATGGAGTCGTGTTATTTTTTTTGAAGTAAAACTTTTTATTCGCGTATGACAGAATACTTATGATCATGAATATATTTAGCTATGATTGTATGTTTGTAAGTATTTAACTATGTATGTTCGTATATAATTAACTGTTTTACTATGTATGTATATTTGTACTAGTAGACTAGCGATGTTTCCGATATTCGCATCCTCACCTGCAATTGTGAAGCTTACACATTGATTTGGGCATCCACATCTGCATCTACAATAATAATAATCAATGCGGATAGTCACGCGGATGCGGATGTTGCAAGTCGCGAAAACTATATATGTATGTTTGAGTGTATACATGCTTATATGTATTTTTTATGTATTTAACTATGTATGTTTATGTATGTGTTTAACTATTTAACGATGTGTGTATTTTGTATGTATACGTCGTACGTATGACGTAGCTATATTTTAGCGATTTTGCGGGCATCCGCATCCGCAACGGCGAAGCTGCCGCATTGATAGAGGGTTCCGTACTACAGAAGTTTTTTTGGTTATGGTTTATATTATTACATATTATTTGTGAAAATTCTTTGTTAGATTCATTACATGCTCATATTATCTGCACTAATAATATTTTTAACGCAAAAAAAATTGACGAAATATTGCACAAAACAGCTCCATTCCATCCTTGTTCTTTTTAATAATAGAGAGTTGACGCTCGCGTCAAATTCACTGACGAGTTCAATGACGTAATATTTATTTTTTTATAGGCTCATTTTTGTAAACGGATTTATATGGGAATGGCATATCCTAATACATCGATGGTTTTTGTATATTTACTCATAAGTTTTACGTAATTCATACGTATAAGTAGGTACTGTACTTATCTAAATAAATAATGGGAACACAAAGTACGATATAATTAATTTATAATGCAATCGATTGCCAATTATTGTGTACAACTGATTGTTATTTATCTGATACATAATAATATTATAAAAACCAAACCAAAACGCGCTGATTTTTTTCATAATATAGACCTCCATGACTAAGAAAGGTTTTCGGATATTCCACCCAAGCAAAGCCGGGTGGGTCAGCTAGTCACAGATAAACTAATGGATAACATCTAGAGCAAATCGCTAAAAGCTTTGAGTAACACCACACAAGCATTACGAAACTGTAGCGTAGCCTGAGGAAAGCTGCTGTACCTATTACAAAATAATAACTAGGTCTACATCTACATTCTACAAGCCAAAAAATACTTGTGTCGTATATTGCTAGTACCTATAAATGTAGCATATACCCACCTCATTTAATGTATGAAAGTGCTAGGAAAAATATAACCGGATACTTACGAAACAACCTTTCTTTATTCCGAAGCTGTTAACGCAGAATCGTAAGCAGTAAATACGCAGGTAGGTAAATAATTTCACAATCGGGTACATTGTGCGCAGCTGACTCAATAGATTTGCATAAAAGAAAAGAATATCATGCATCAGAAAACACGAGTGATAATTTTCATAAGTCTTTTAAACGAATACGGCTCTTATTTATTTCAATTATACCTACTTAGTATAATTCTTATTTACTTTATTGAATACAATTAAGTAAATACCCACCCAAAAGTTATCTAAGAGCGATCTTTTTGTGACCAATTATTGTTTTTACTTTTACGCCGTTTGGGTACAATATGACTTTTCGCGGACTCTCATATTATAAATAAAAAATCTACAAAGAGTACCCCGTCGTATTTTGGCTTTGAATTTTATTGTACGGCAAAATCTGCTCTGTTTATTGGAGCATTTAAATTTATCGGTCGCCATAGAATCATTCCAATTTGGTAGAGTTCCGAACACAATAACGGACTACGCAATGCGGGAGCTTCTACTCGTCCCAGTTAGGCTCTTGAGGCTCTTTACGCACTGTATGCCATACGAGTCCGAGAATTCCCCATCCGAAATAGCCATAACTATCTATCATAGTATCATACTATTTGTATGATAGGCTACGCACTAGATCTAAAAAGTAAAAGTAAAGTAAATCACACTAATATTATAAAGGCGAAATTTTGTATGTGTGTGTGTGTGTGTGTATGTTCGTTACTCCTTGAAATTTGGAATGGAGATAGATAATATCCTGGATTAGCACATAGGCTACTTTTTATCCCGGAAAATCAAAGAGTTCCCACGGGATTTCGAAAAACCTAAATCCACGCGGGCGAAGTCGCGGGCATCGGCTAGTAATAAATAAGGTAAAGTAGACCTAAATTTCGTTTTCCAAAGCCGTAAAACGAAATTCGTATCTTGCTCGCAACCTCTCGTACAAAATGTACCTACTACGGCTACTTAGAATCGAGAATTCTCGAATTTATTTTATTATTTTTACTCTATTTATTTGATATACTAACGATTCTAACTACATTCATAATAGTTAAAAATTACACTAGTACTCATGCTAGTGCTATTACATCTATCAATTATTACGGGCTTGCAACATTGCAAAGGTGTCTCCGGTTCAAATTTTTTACAACATTTTGGATGGATGTAGTGCGTAAAGAGCTGTCTGATAAACTGCTGACCGTGGGAGGAATGCTTCCCTGACCTCTCGGAACATCTAATTGAATGATGGACCACTAAATATCAGTGGTGCTCTATAGGTACGAACTTTTAAAACAAAGGTTTCGATGTACTTTTGCTACCAACCTTTTTATCATCATTAAAATGGCGTAAGGTTCTAAAAATCTTAAATGAACCTCTGAGCTCTTTATATTTTCTTTGGTAAATGATTCACACATTAGTAGAAAAATACAGATTTTCATGTGGGTAGACTTTAAACAGCACCCAAGGCTAATAGCTAACTCTAATATTTTGCCTGTTTGCGACTAGGTAGGTACTCATAGGTACAACGTGTTACTTCAAAAACTTGATTTTTGAGAAAAAAAGATTTGCGATGGCTTTAAATTAGTTTCTATGTTTCTATCGAGTTTAGAATGATGGTATGTTCAGTGGGATTAAGAAAGAATAATTCTTGGTTGTAATTTTATGGTGAAACAATAAAAGATTTATTTATTAAAAAAAAATATACCTATATATGAATTGAATGTATAATTAGTAAGATAAACAGGTGTAAAATTTGTTAGTTAAAAACGCCACTTTTCCGAAATAACACGTTGTTAACAGGTTGACTTGGTATGCAGACTTTAAATACATAAGAATGATACTCGATTACACGAATTATGTTGCTAATGACACGTGTTATTTGATTGGAATGCATACTAAATCTCGATCAATATTTACACACATATATAGATCGAACACTGCTGTATTGCACAATTATACAAACGTGAGTGTAAACCTAACACAGTTGTGTACATACCTAGTTAGATAGGTACTAGTACAATGGATTTTTTACAGACATCTAAAAGGCTAGATTCAAAAAATTATACCTAAAATGAATAAGGATTTACGAACTTCCCTGGCATGCCTGGTTACCGCACGCATATTATCGTCGTGGTAAGATACTTACTCCTAAGCGACCCTTAGTCGACCGTGGTCGCAAGTCATAACAGGCGTCATGTTTTACCTTTTGCACAGAAAAGTGAAAAGGTTAATAAAGATACTAATTAGATTACTTATCTCTCAAAATAAACCGTGAATGTAGATACAAGATACAAGCCTCATTTTTTTATTACTAGGTTAGTTAGTCCTATACCTACCTGAAGATAAATATGACTGCATGACAGTCTAGTATGAGGATATGTACATACCCTGGTTTCCCGTTAGTATTGCAATATGACAATGGTACATAACTATAATAGTATCTACCTATACTCATACAACTTTTATGATGCAAGATACAGCCGATACAGGTGTGTTTCATACTAATGGACCGTTCCTTCAGCACACCTAGACAAATATTTTAGCTATGCTTTTGCCGTTAGTTAGTTACATCACGTAGAATAGTTCAATGCTTTCCGAAACGTTTTGTTCTCAAGGATTAGTTATACTTATTGACCGGTTATAATAAATAAGGTAATCTCCAGCTGGCAGATTATAGAGCTAAAATAATATAAACATACACTTCATTTTAATTATATTATTTGCAAATGGATCATTCGGATCTCCCTATAAAGACAAATTATGTGTCCCTGGTAGCAGTTATCCTGATTTACGGCATGCACCCCTAATAGATAGTCTCTCATCCCCGAGAGGCACATAATTAGACCCTCACGAGAGTCCGAAAGGACCACCGATCTCGTTTATTGCTTTGTTGCCACTCGCCCTTTGTTCAGCTGAAATCCCTCTCTTGTGTCCTTGCCAAAAGTCTCCAAATATGCAAACATTGACAACTATCTGTATGATTTGCCTATGATCACTATGACATATTATCTAGTGATTAGCCTGTAACGTAAAACTGTAATGTAAAAGTAGAAAGTAGGTACGAGTATATTATGTGGTATGGTTTTCACCCATTACCTCAGAATTATAGTATAATAGTACAGGTATTACAGCCAGTATTTAAGACCATTATGGCCTTTCTAACCAAAACAAACGGGGTTTATTGTGCAAAAAATACACTGTGAAAAGTTTTACTTTAGCAAAAACAATGGGCGGTGTCAATGTAAGCGGATAAGAAGAGTTTACTTTCTATGTGTCATCGTTCGCAGGCGAGGCACGTGCTTGCTGCAGTGTCCGATCTAACGGCATCACACGCTTGATAGAGGTCTATTATTTAAAACACAGCATAAAATGTAGGCTTAACGACTGATCAACCTTATTAACCAATTTTAATCTAGTTTCTACAGAAGTTCTCTACCAGAACTATAAGAAAATGGATAGAGAAGGCACTTTCGAGTCAAGGATGAATACATATCTTCTAGTGCTCCACCTTAAGGCTGGGACACACCAAGCGCGTATGCAGCACGTAAGCGTAGACGTAGCGCGTACCATGACGTTGTAATGTATGGAACTGTATGAGATATGGCATACCGCTTGCGTGACGTGAACGTTCGCGTAGACGTAATGCGTGCTGTCATGTCTATGGATTCACGCGCGTCACTACGCGCGTGGTCACGTGTACGTGCTGCATACGCGTTTGGTGTGTCCCAGCTCTTAGGCTGTATCATCACTTGTCAGCAGATCTGAATGCAGTCAAGCGCTAGTCTAATCCTGCTGCAAGCATTACATTCCATTCCATCAGCCTGTATGCGTCCACTGGCTGCACATAGGCCTTTCCAAGACCGCTGCATAATATTTTTTAATATCTAGACATGTTACTTAAATAAAATATTCCCTCTGTGCCCAACATGAAACATGAATGAAAATCCCAAAGACGAGGCCCAAATAGAAATCGGTTAAACTTAAACATTTAACAGCGTCCGCGAAATATCATCCGACGGATGTGGTACGACTGTTTGGACGCTTTTAGAATGCGTAAATACTTTTCCTTATTTGATTTCTTCTTAAACCCTGACTACGTGCTCACCGACCTAAACTAAGCTTCCACCTGACACAAAGTGACATCACGCCTCCACGAATACCATGCTCCAAGCTTATCTACCTACTACCTAGATGTAAATCGCGTGAAATCTGTGAAGATAAGTACTTATTTATGAACTTACCTAAATCTAAAGAGCTTCGTTGAAATTCACAGATTTTATCATAAGTATATAAGTCTACGGGTTTCACCCGATTCATTCAGGGCAACATTCAACGATTCAATCTACACAATCGAAAAACGTTTTCATACTTTTTTTTTATTATTACCTAACCATTAGTAAGTAATTAATTTAGTAAGTTTCTACTGCAGACTTTGAATCAAAGCTCTCCTAGGATTTAGGTACTAGATAGAACTTCCAGGGATTTTACCTAAAGATTGCCTTGGAAAACCTAGGAGTGGCTATGGCCGTGTTTCAACTTTCGAGATAACACTTCCAGCAATGAATCTCAGCTTATCATTAAGAAATCTCTACTGCCTCTCAACTTCTAAAGGATGTGAAAATGGGTTTTAAGTGTAAATAGTGCTAGGTGTGGCTGGGTGCGGAGCTCTCGTAATTGCTTCGTTATTCTTCAGCGGCAATAGTTACTGTTGTTAAACATCATTAGAAAGCGATAACAATGTTTAGAAAATTATGTAATAAGCATTCGAGAAAAGAATATCAGCCGAGACTACCTACTTAATTCGTAGTGGCGCATGAAAATTTTGCAGACATATTCTATTAACTAATATCTGTGTCTATGGTGTTTTAGATTTTTCTAAAAATATATAGTTTTAAAATTACAGGGGCTCAAAGATTTGTATGTAAGTTTTTAAGACCGCGTAACTTTGAAACCGAATATTTTAACAGAAATCTGGAAAACCACAGACATATGTAGATATTAGTTTCTAGAATATGTCTGCAAAATTTCATGGACTTTGGTTGCTTAATATTCAAATGAAATTGGAACTACGTTTGTATGAAGCGAGTGACGGAGAGACCCCTCTTAAAACCAAACAAAATGACATCAGAAACAAACATTCAAAAAAATTACATAGCGGATTTTGCATACGCAGCGATGCAATTTTTTGTTGGTGAAGCGAAGGGCACAAGCTAGTTTGATGAACAATAATGAACAAAACATAGTACCTACTAATGTATGTAGGTACCTGTCTTGCATAGAAAATGCAACAATGATCTGCTTGGTTAGACATGCCTATGACTAGATATTCACTGGCCTACATAAACGGAATTATTAGTTCCAGTATATATGCAAAACAAGCAATGCATTCTTCATTTTGTAAAACTTACAAAAAATTTATACTTATTGCAAAACTGATTACTCTACAATTTGCGCAAATAATCGTAGGAAGATTTTCCTGCCCATGTAGTTTGGTTAGAAATTGTATACAACCACTGACATGGTTTTATGTCGCTGTATACTACCGAATCAGCATCTACGTTTGATAGCTCATCAATAATATTCAGATCAATATACCTACGAACCTATACCTGCCCATAATTACTAGATATTATGCAACAAAAATCTACGACATCAAAATTGGCCAACCGAAACAGACCCGTGGAAACCTGCAACCGAGTCTTCATTTAGGTAAACCATAACAAGATCATGCATTACTTATCCTAGATTATACCTACATAATATATCTAACTGCTTGGATACAAATCTTGTGGTATACCACAATCTAATCTGATAGTAACCTTAGATGCGATCAAATATTATGAAACACGTTTGTCTAGAATATTTCTTTAGGAGTTAGCCTAAATAGTCAACCTATAAGTTACCTAAGTAGTCAAATTCTAAAAACCACCTCCATAGAAACATGAACACTTGACATCCATACTTGAAATAAATAACTACCTAGTGTTTCTTTTGATACATAGTAAAAGTTACATTAGTATGTTGTAAACCGTGGTAGTATTAGTAGACAAGTTCCACATTGATTACAATTTACGATTTACGTACGTACGTAAGGTAATCACACAACCCTTGAAAGTTGAATCAACTGAAAACTGAAATAAACGAGTGTATTCAAGTAAGCAAATGAAGGTAAATTATACGCTTCTTTGTATTCTTTCTCACAAGATCCTGAACTAGAAAGCGCGTCGATCAAGCCTAACCGCCTAGGCTGATGAACCGAAACAAGATAGAAACCACAACAGCGTATAGTTTTCACTCTATGTAGGGCGAATACTGTCAACCTGCAACCTGCTCTTGGACCTAGGTATTTAAATTATATGCAACATCTATTCATATACTTAACCAGTCCTACTTAGTTACTTACCAGTGCTGCGCTAAGTCCGCTTTAAAATATTTGAGTTGATAAATAGAAATCCTTTTAAGAAAATTCATATAATCTGGTAGTTAAATAAATAATGTTTAATAATATAATAAGCGATTTTTACGATTGGATTTCAAAGTCAATGAAGGATTACTTTCTTTATCGAATCGTCCTTTAATCTATACTAATATTATAAAGAGGAAACCTTTGTATTTTTGTATGTTTGTATTGAATAGGCTCAAAAACTACTGGACTGATTTCAAAATTTCTTTTACCATTACTTAGAGGGATTCTTCCGAATCCGTATAGGCTATATCTTATCCCGGAAAATAGAAAAAATAAATGTCCACCCGTGCGAAGCCGGGGCGGGTCGCTAGTTATATAAATAAAGGTACTTTTTTATCGCTTTTGTACATAGTAAAATTATTGCGTTTCAAAAAATCAGATTAGCTCCCTCCCATCTATTGCTAACTTATTTCGGTAAAATCTAATTTGAGTAAATAATTCAAAGCATTAAGTATCTAAGCCTATAGGCGTTTAGTCATTCAAAAAATAATGGCTATACATGCATAAAATATACCTATTAATCGAAAAAACAGTCGTAATTTAATTATAAAACTAGGCCAATGTTTCGTCCAGATATACTTAACTCAAAGTAATTAATTTGACCTTCTCGGTTCAATTTAGCCCTTTACGACGACGGACGACTACCTAGTTCTTTAGCACTTTATGAACATGAAAAATAACTTAAACAAATTAAACGTTACTTAACATTCTTATATGTAGGTATATGGAGTTATCTTTGTAACGTATTGAACCTATTGTATAATCTTGTTTTTAGAGAGCCATTGCGTCTCGTCTAAAGCATATTGCAAAACCTTTTCTAAACCATGCCTGTGAGGCATCAGGTTTTACATGACTACTTGTATATAAGTACATAATATTATGTAAATAAATTACAAGTGTGAGGAATAGTTAAGATATTTTTCTCATACCATTAAAAAGATATACAAAATCATCGACCAATATCAATAAGTGTGAGGCAAGCGAGCGGTATTTTTTTAATCCGAAATGTTCACAATTTTTTTCTTATAGACTCAGGCAATCGACCAAGGGGGGCGCCTTTTGGCACCACCAAAATTAAATGAAGGTAGGTACTTGTCTTCGCAAATTTGATAAAGCGAGCGGGAATTTGTTTTCATAATATTTCCCAAGGGAGCGCATTTTTGGTCTGGGTTCATTCAGTAAAGACAACCGCATCCGATTTACCAACCTTTTGGTCAACTCTACCAAAGTACTACAATAAGTATTTTGTTATAATATCTGCCTTAACCTAGGCATTGCTCATCCTCTCTACAAAATATGGCCAATATCTAGATAGCCATATGAGCTTAGACACACTCGTTCCACACGACTCGTCTGCGCTCCGTAGGTATACGTGTGTGTGTCGTATGTGTCTCGAGCCTAAGGAGGTTTGACCTTCCTAAGCTCTACAACGAGGGACTATCTGGGACGACCTCCTGCCCGCTGGACCGATGCTGCCCTGAAGAAGGTGGCGGGAAGCGGGTGGTTGAGGAAAGCAGAAGACCGTGTTTGGTGGCGCACTCTTGAAAAGGCCTATGACCAGCAGTGGACGCATACAGGCTGGTGGATTGGATTGGATTGAAGCTCTACAAAATAATATTTAAAATGATTCAGAAAATACTTACTATGTCTCATTACTAATACTTATGTATAAATAGCTTTTCAAGAAATGTTTCAATAACTAAAAATTATTTGCATAAAATGCATGTCACTTGTTGAGCGCTTACGTAAATCGACCTAAATAACTAACAAATCACGACCTTTATAAAAATAGCAAGCAAACGTTAAACGTATGCATCCAATTGTTACGAGAAGGAACAAGACTTCATTATATTCAACTACGATGCTCGCAACTTTGTCGGTGTGGAATTGGATTTTAAAGTCCTGTGGGAGGTCTTTCTTTCGAGTACTTATAGACTAGGTATACAATTAGTAGGTAGCTCTCTGTACCTTTACTTACCTATATTTGTCCGTCTCCAGGATGCAAGCATCTCTATGCCAAGGTTAAAAGGTAACAGACAGACACACTTGTGTGCATTTATATTGAAACAGTACGAAAATAATATACAAGTAAGTAAGTATATATAACTGAATAAAGTAAAGTTGATAATACCTTTACGAAAATACCATTGCGTGGCTAATAGGTCTCTTCACGAGTATTTTCGTAAATGTAGATACTTAAATAAATCTATCAACCAAATTAAGTAAGTATTAAGTAAGGCTATAATTGGTGTTTAACATGAACTGTTCAATGGGTGTGAACTTTTCTTTGGAGACAGTTGTGGTTTGTGTGTTACCTGTTGTTTTGCTTTAATACTGTGCGTGTCCAAAATAAAACTAAAATAAAAAATAAAATTAAGTAAGTAAATTTGTTATTTACCACATCTTTCGAGCCAGCCTTCAGCGCGGCACGGGTAGGGGATCATGATCTTTGTCTCCTCGTTCATCTTACACACAATCACAACACAAAAACAAACACTGCTAAAAGTTCCGCGCGCTCCACAGTCTACACTACATTTCACTGTGCACTACTAATACCTAACTACAAGTCTTACCGCCTAATCAACCAAACAGTGAAAACACAACACGCTGTGAGTAGCGACTCCTCGATCGCCGCACTTTCACCAATCACCGACAGTCAATAAAAAGACAAATCCACTTTAATTAAATGAAATAGATTTATTCAATTGAAGCACATTAACCTCGCACTGTTAAACAAGTAATGAATTTGTATGAATTTTCTAATGGGATTACGTCTTAATTCACTTTTTATGTGCATACTGAGTAGTAGAGTATCTAAAAAAATAATTATATTCGGATTATACAGCTTGATGTGGTGAATTAAAGCAGTTTTTCAGCTATTGAATTGAAATTCAATTCATTTAAAAAATAATTCTTTAGGTACACAAATGAAATTATTAAATAATTATTATTTAATGATGAAAATGTGAAATCATTGAGGTAGAAATGATTAATAATATATTATTAGGTAAGTATTTATTAATCTTAGGTATAATCAAACTTTAATGACGTACTTAAACGTTTGGAAAATTAAATGCCTAAGTAGATCTACCGCTCTTACTTCAATAATTTTTTTCTAGTTATGAAATACATTCATAAGCCAAAAGGTATTAATTAGAAAATAAATAGGTCTTCCCCTATATCATACAATCGCACAAAGTGATTTATTTAAAGGGCATGAGTTTAAATTTACCTACTTTAATGTTTAGGATTTTTTACTAAGTTTAAATGTAC
Source organism: Maniola jurtina (assembly GCF_905333055.1). Classification (NCBI taxonomy): domain Eukaryota; kingdom Metazoa; phylum Arthropoda; class Insecta; order Lepidoptera; family Nymphalidae; genus Maniola; species Maniola jurtina. The sequence goes on from NC_060032.1 coordinate 14,831,824, forward strand.
ATTAAACTATTTTTTAAACCTAAATAAAGTAAAATAATCCCATGATTAAATATTTAATTACAATAATTTTATCCTACCTTCTACACTTCTTACTAATAGCAGGTTTGAAAACTACAGTACACTTAATAATTAAATAGTTTTACACGAATTACGTACGCGTGATTAAAGCGCTTTATTGAACCAAATATACATCCGACACCTATACAAGCACATAAATACTAAATAATCTCCGAAGTCCGAACTCAGAAGCTCCGAAGTCTGATTTCCCGCCCCGAGTGCCAAAGAAATCCCTCGGTATTCATTTTCGTGATGTTAGAAAGAATGAGCTATATATTTATATCTCTTTCTTCTGATATTGACCCGCCTTCTTATCATTTTCATTATCAGTGCGCACTGCGCGCGCATATTATCTGGTACAAAATGTATAGTATTTGCAATGCCAAGTAGTTAAGTACATTCTGTTTTCATACATCATTGAGGACAGTTTACGGTGACGAAATATCGAATATGTCTGTATAGAAATTATTATATTAACCATTTGCAAGTTACAGTGCTACAGTGGAAATCAAAAATCGAATTCCGCGGGCGAATGAAAATCTTGCTGAAAATCGGACCATAAACATTGATCGATTCTTTTCCTTTGACGGCTGTCGGCTGTCAAAGTTCTATTCGAAAAGTTAGTCTATGGTGCAAGATGGCGTTGAAAGCACTTGTCGGACAAAGTGAGTAAAAATATTAATTTTTATTACTATTTACACTGCTTTTTAGTTCAAAAAGTATTGTTTTAATAGGTTTTTGCATACATATCATATAAAATAACATTGCGAACAATACATGGTAGCCCTGTGAATTGTAAACTATTATTGTTGGCCTTATCGATGACTAATATTTTAAAATTTTAGACTATATAGCTCATATTTGTAATATTTGGCAATGCAACTCATAAAAGAAACCAATTAATAGTTTTTTCCTTCACACGACATTTTGCAGCAACAATAGTTTTTACATTTTTTAACCATTTCATCAATTTAAATAATATCAGTAATTTATCAAAATTATAATTTTATTATAACTTTTACTTGTTGTATATTAAGCATATTATTATATAATTAATATTTATGCACTCTTAATACTTCTGTAGCTGACAGAGGCGTAAATTATTGATTTTCTTATGTCACATCACACTTGCTAGAGGGGGTGGGAACAATTTACGTCATTCATTGCGACCGAAAGCCTGCCACCCCTTGCCAATCAAAGAAGAAGAAAAATACTTGCATCTATTTTATAGTGTTCTGATATATATGACTACAAGGCATATTTTTAGCCACTATTTATGAAACCATTGCTTACTTCACATAAAACATCAATACATAACAAACAGAGCCTTTGGCTGGAAGTGGTTCATGTTTATAATCATAATCATAATATAAATAATAAATATAAAACTTTTATAGTTTAATCAACCTATAGACAAAACAATTATTTATCAAAAACTTTGGATTTAGGTAAACTGCAATTCACCACATTTAAAAAAATACTTATTAAGGATATGACTCATAAGTTAAACTATTTTATTTGTTTTAAATACCATGCAGTTTCAAACATTAAATGTTAATAAATATTCACTACAATATGGAGAGATAAATGGGAAAAAATGTCATGGCCTAGATGTGACAACGCATATAACTTGATTACTAAGCAATGCTGACCCAAGTCAATATCTTGATAGCTGACTGAATTTGGAGGTTCAAATTTGACTTTTTAGTTTCCCCTTTACCGTAAAGAGTGATCTGTGGATCCCAGTTCTTATAACTAACAACCGATAGTAGAAGTAGTAGTCTTAGTATATGCCAAATCATAAAAGGATCTGGGCAGTGGGAAACCACTGCAATATTACCCCTATCATTATATGATTAATGGGCAGGGGCCAACCCTCAGCAATGAGCAATATGACACATAGAGAGACACAGAGAATAATGAATATTTATCACTGATCAAAAAAATTAATTGTATTTGATTGTTTGCCAATTTTAGTTACCTTGAACTGTTAGAACTGAAAGTTTTTTATTTTGCAGAGATTATGAATGAGGTGATCCGCTATCGCGGTCCCAAAGGCAAGGAGTCTCAACGTATAGAATGGCGGATACTTATTGTGGACCAGCTGTCCATGCGCATGGTATCTGCATGCTGCAAGATGCACGACATTTCGGCAGAAGGAATCACATGTAATTATTTACTTACTAGATGTATCTGTAGTATTTATTCATTTACTAACAAAAAAACATGTTTATTTTATTCTATAACTATTCTATAGATACTTAAAATTAAGTATTTATTTTACAGTGGTAGAAGATATCCACAAGAAACGTGAACCATTGTATACCATGGATGGTATTTACTTGATTACACCATGCGAAAAATCTGTGCATGCTCTTATCAACGATTTCTCTGTCGGCAACCGTATCATGTACAAAGCAGCACATGTTTTCTTCACTGAAGGTAAGAATAATTCATTTTTAACATAATAAAAATATCTGTTATAGCTAGAGCATTATCTTTTAAACCAAAACATTGTATAATACTTGTGAACATATTATTGAGCAAAATTGTTGAATACTTTAGCTAAATTGGTAAAAAAACATTATTTATGCTATTTACGCCAAGCCAATTTAGCCTCCATCAATCTTAGACTGCTTTATCACTTACCATCTGGTGAGATTGCTGTAAAGGACTAACTTGTATCAGATTTAAAAAAAAAATACATGTTAACAGAATAATGCAATGTTTTGTATTAAAAGGGATGTTTAACTATTTTACTGCACATTTTTCATTTTATTTGTGCTAGAATGCATTTATGTTAAGTTGCATTTTAATTTTTATATTTTCACTTTTATTTTAATTTACAGCTTGTCCGGATAAACTGTTTGATGAATTATCACGTTCATATGTAGCTAAATATATCAAAACTTTAAAGGAAATCAACATAGCTTTTGTACCATATGAACAACAGGTTTGTCCCTAATTTTATATTTTTTTTACTCGTGGATACCCAGGTATTTGCTACTACTATAAAAAAAAGGAATGTGCCTAATGCATTGTTTTTTTTTTTGGACACATCGGTTTGATGGTTTGAAAGTCTATAACAGACTTAGGTAGAAATATTTTTATGTTTCTTAAATTAGGATAACAATCACCGCCTCCATAATTCTCCATACAAACCTTTTTTTTAATGAAATTACTGAGATAGAACTTTTTTTCATGCTGCTATGGTTAGTATGCCCTGAGGAGTTATTCAATGAACTGTGTAAATCTTCTGCTGCAAGAAAAATAAAAACCTTGAAAGAAATCAACATTGCTTTCTTGCCATATGAAAGTCAGGTAACAATAAAATAATAATAAAATGAACACTTTTATTAATGAAATACTTATTCTCAAAAAGATTCAAACTGTTGATAGAGAGGGCTCTTTTCCATTGTGTATTAAACTATATTAACTTAATACAAACTAGAGTCTGACAAGTACCTATTATACTTTATTTGGGTTATGTATTTTGATGTTATCTAAACTACCAATTGTTCTAAAATAAAATTAATCTAAAATACCAGAGGTCATACTGCAAATAATTCTATTTAGCATTAAAAATACCAAAGCATATGCATCACTTGCTGTAACGGTGAAGGGAGAGCATCATGAGGACACTTGCATGCCTGAGAATTCTCCATATTGTTCTCAAAAGTGTGTAAAGTCTGCCAATACCCATGGCCTATGACCAAACCCTTCCTATAAGAGGAGACCTGGGCTCAGTAGTGAGCCAGTGGATATCGTTTGATGGTGATGATAATATAAATTATTAGCCTCAATAGCTCAATGGTTATAGGAGTGGACTGAAATCCAAAAGATTGGCCGTTCAAACTCCACCCATTGCACTATTATCGTACCCACTCCTAGCACAAGCTTACGCTTAGTTGGAGGGAAAGGGGAATATTATAGTCATGATTACAAAGGCTAATATACTTTGAATTTAAAAAATCAACCAAATATGAAATTTGAAACAAAAAATGTTCTTTACATGTTACAATGTGTTACAAATTTGTAACCGTTTTAGGTATTCTCTCTGGACTCACCAGACACCTTTCAGTGCATGTACAACCCAGCACTCACCCAGACCCGCAACGCCAATATGGAACGCATAGCAGAACAAATCGCCACACTCTGTGCCACTCTTGGAGAATACCCCTCTGTACGCTACCGAAGGTAATTTTTTTTTATTGCGTGATTTTTTAGTGCAAGCCTATTGCACTTGACGACAATCATGCTTAAAAAAGCAATGTCGAGGTCTTGGTTAGTGCGCGCTTCCCTAGAATATGCTTATTCGAGTGAATAAGCATATTCTAGGCAAGCGCGCTCTAACCTCAAAGCAAGAGTTTGCTTTGAAGATATTTGCTAATAATGCAACTCACGCACCACATATTGTATGTTGATGGTACTGAGAAAGATTGACGAAAGTCTCAACATCAACAGTACAAAGTTTTAACTCAAACAAACGGTGTGCAGATGCATAAATAACATTTAACGTTCGAATACACAAACATGGATAATTTCATAATGTGCTAAGCCTTTTGTTCTCTTCATAGCAATAACATGGCTTCTTATTTACCAGTCTTATTATAATGATCAAAGCAAGCAACTCATATGGCATCAATATCAACTGCAAGAAGACGAAATATATGATAATCAGCCGATCACCCGTGCAGAACACCTCCTTGTATCTCAACCATGAAAACTTAGAAAGAGTCCAACGATATCGATACTTAGGAACCATGATTGACGAAACCGGCGACCACAGTCTGGAAATACGATGCCGTATTGAACAGGCAAGAAATGCCTTTACGAAGTTAAAAAGAGTTCTCTGTGACCGAAATTTAAAAATATCCCTTCGGATGCGTGTAGCACGGTGCTATGTTTTCTCAGTTTTATTGTACGGGGTAGAAGCCTGGACGTTAACGCAGGCGATGAGCAATAAACTGGAAGCGTTCGAGATGTGGGTATACAGGCGAATGTTGCGAATCTCATGGAGAGATCGTGTTCGAAATACCACCGTGTTGCAGAGAATGGGGAAGTCTACTGAAGTACTCAAATGTGTGCAAAGGAGAAAGCTCGAATATCTGGGACATATAATGCGGAACTCAAAATATGACCTGCTGCAGCTCATAATGCAAGGGAAAATAAAGGGCAGGCGTAGACCTGGCCGTAGACGAACATCCTGGCTCAAAAACCTTCGCCAGTGGTTTAACATGAGTACGAGGTCACTGTTTAGAGCAGCGGTGAACAAGATCCAGTTAGCCTTAATGATTGCCAACCTCCGATAGGAGACGGCACTAGAAGAAGAAGATTATAATGATAAATATGAAGCCTTACAATACAAATGCATTCATCTGCAAAGTGTATTGTGGAAAATAGTCTCGAATTCACTTGTTTCAAAAAGTTGCTAATTTGTAAGCATAAGTAAAAGCTAGCTAAGTTCTTGCTTTTACTTATGTTAGTTCTTTCTTCTGACACTGTTTTCATCAAACATATTTTTTTTAAATATTCCACAGTGATTGGGAACGCAATGTAGAACTCGCGCAACTAATTCAGCAGAAGTTGGATGCCTATAAGGTAATTAGCATTATTTATTTCCACATAATATCTTGAATGATTGCAATTTTGGATAGATGAGTTTTTGTATACTGCTGTTATTGCTATAACTGTTATCTTAAATAGTCTATACAAGGGCCTTCAACGTTGGCAAATAAAGAACATCATCTCAACTCTTCATAATATGGGTTTGTTAAAATGGGTTTTATGTTTTTTAAATTAGTCAATGAGAATCAGAAGGTATTGGGATTCGTATGTGTATGTGTGTTTGTTACTCGTTCACGCAAAAACTACTGGACGGATTTGGCTCAAATTCGGAATGGAATGGAGATAGATAATATCCTGGATTAGCACAAAAGCTACTTTTTTTCCCGGAAAACCAAAGAGTTCCCACGGGATTTCGAAAAACCTAAATCCACGCGGACGAAGTCGCGGGCGTCAGCAGCTAGTCATTTGATTTTTCGAGCGCACGCCCGCGAAACCTCTATAATGAGCTCTAAAAATCTATATCCACACAAACACAGACTGTTACATCTACTTACTCAATATTATAGTAATCTTGAAGCAGATATTTAACGCTTTGCTTTAATGGTAAAGGCGGATGAGCCGACCATGGGCGAGGGCCCCGAGAAGGCGCGCTCACAGCTGCTAGTGCTGGACCGCGGCTTCGACTGCGTGTCGCCGCTGCTGCACGAGCTCACGCTGCAGGCCATGGCCTACGACCTGCTGCCCATCGAGAACGATGTCTACCGGTAAGCGACGCGGTTCTTACTACATTCTAGTATTGACTAGAATAGGTTCAACATAGAAAAACATGCCCAGCCCTGGCTAGGTATATGAAAGAGTCACTGAGATGAAAATGCTGTAGCATGGAACACTCAAATCTGTTTGATAATAGTTTTTTTTTATATTAATAAGATAGCGAGCCAATGAGCAGGCAGGTCACCTGATTTAAGTGATTATCGTTGCCCACGAACATTTGCAGCACCAGAGATGTCTCAGCATCGCTGTCCTGGAGATAAATCCTCGACCAAGAAAGCGGTGGCTGTGGACGTCGTGAAAGCAGATCTGAGAGCCAATAGACTCAGTAAATCGAATGCTCAAGACCGCGCAAAGTGGGCGGCAAAATGTAAGAAAAGTGACGCCATCTAGGTCGGAAAACGCTAGGTAGAAGAAGAAGAAGACTAGAATAGGTCCAAATAAAACTTGGTTTTTAAAGAAGAAAGTTATAGAATATTCGTTATTCCTACAGATACGACGCTCAGGGAAACCAGAAGGAAGTACTTTTGGACGAGAACGATGAACTCTGGGTGGAACTGCGGCATCAGCACATTGCTGTGGTGTCCACTTCGGTTACCAAGAATCTCAAGAAATTCACTGAATCTAAACGCATGGGAGGAGGTACTAATAAAACTAAACTTAATTTTCTAATTTTCGTACCTCAAAAGGAAATAACACTCTTCGCGTTGTATGTAGGATCCGTATAGGATCACTTTTACACAAACGCACGCATAACATAGAGAAATGTCTAAATGCGGAAACCAGTCCGGAGAGAAGAAAGAAAGAAGGATCCATTTTTCTGTCTGTCTGTCTGTCTGTCTGTCTGTCCATCTGTCTGTCAAGAAAACTATCGTTGACCTAGAATCTAGGAATTTGGTAGCTATGTAACTCTTACAGCACAAGTAAAGGAAAAAATCTGAAAACCGTGAATTTATAGTTATTTCACCAAAAAAAAATAGAAATGTGTTCAAAGTGTGTGTGAAAAAGTTAATTTACTAAATCACATAGATGGTGCAGTCCGTTATTAACTTGCAGTGTTTTACATAAAAGAGTTAGGTATATCTTGTACGATGGTATGGAACCCTTCTTGTGCGAGTCTGATTGCTCTTGGCCATTTTTTTTTAATGTAGAAAATAGCTTGCGACTCCTTGGTTGGGATTTTAAATTAATTATTTTTTAATAAAACAATGAATTTTGAGAATTATTATTGTTCTGGAGGCCGCGCGGGGCCTGAACAATGATGATTATGTGAATGTGAACCATTGTATGTGACCGATTTGAATCTCTTTATGCAAGTAGTCTCAAATATGTCTCACTCAAGGCTGCTTTGTTCATTTATATAAACTCTTCGAAAGGTGCCTTGATGAACCTAGCGTAAATGAGTTGTTTCATCCAAAATTCTCCTTTAATTGGCCTGGAAACTTTCCATGGGTATCTTAAAACCCTATATTGACTGTATAATTATGTTTTGTTTTTAGTTTTGTCTTAGTTATTTCACGTTTTTTGTGCAATAAAGTTTATCTATCTATCTATGTTCGCAGGTGACAAACAATCCATGCGAGACTTGTCGCAGATGATCAAGAAGATGCCACAGTACCAGAAGGAGCTATCCAAGTACGCGACACATCTGCGCCTCGCCGAGGACTGCATGAAGGCCTACCAGGGCTACGTCGACAAGCTCTGCAAGGTTGAACAGGTATTGGGGTATTTTCCTTTTCTTTATGGAGCTATGCAGGTCCTTATATTCCCTGTATCACTTCGACCGTTTTCGATCCATTGTGATCAACAGAGGTATTTTACAGTCAAAGGCCGTAAGTTGTTTAGCACCTTAATGATCATATTCGCGTGGCACGGGTATGCACATGCATTAGGCGTGTGTGGCGTGTTTTTAGAAAAAGGTCATAAGTGCGACAGGTTTTTGATGCAATAGTTTTGCGGAATTGCTACTCTAATTCTGAGGCCGACTGTACAATTATGCGCTATACATGCTATGCGCTTACATAGGCTAAGCTCGCGAACACGCCTACGAAGTTCACGAAGTATGAACTAACACGCATTGAAGATAACATTGTCAAATAGAAATAATGTGATTGCTTTACTTTTTTGTCAGGATCTTGCAATGGGCACTGATGCTGAGGGTGAGAAGATTAAAGATCACATGAGGAGCATCGTACCTGTACTTCTAGATCAGGTATGGGAAATTATTCATAAATTGTAACAACAACTAAGAAACACATAAACCAGTTAATGGAGTTTCTCGGTGCAGGTAGCAAGTAGTTCTATGATCCATGGGTCTAAACAAAAAATAAAAATTCACCGACGCACCCACGTGCAGCAATTATCTTTCTTTCGCTCGCATCGTAACATCGAGGGTAGACGTTGGTGAAGTTGTAATAAATTGTGTGTTTACAGAACATCAAGAACAACGACAAGATGCGCATCATCGCACTGTACATCATGTCTAAGAACGGCATCTCGGAGGAAAACCTCAACAAGCTGGTGACGCACGCGCAGCTCGAGCCCTCCGACAAGCAGGCGCTGCTCAACCTCGCCAACCTCGGCCTCAACGTTGTCGTCGACGTACGTATCCACTACCCACACATATACATCATGTCCAAGAACAGCATCCCGGAGGAAAACCTCAACTAGCTGGTGACGCACGCGCAGCTCGAGCCCACCGATAAGCAATCTGCGCCAACCTCTTCCTAAACGTCGTCGTCGACATAGAACGAAAGGTTGACCAGGTTATCCCAAATAATAAAATATAGCGATAAAAGGTCACGACCCTCAGCAATGAGGAATACGACGAAGAGATGTTGGTATTTTTTTCGCTATTTGCTAAGCTTGGTGGGTGACAGCAAAAAGGCTGTGGCCCTAGGTTCTCCTAGGTTGTTGTAGTGTTATCTATTGAGGTACAGCCTCGAGGCCGAGCCTACGAGCCCGTGCGAAATGAGGAGAATGTCTTAACTTCGGATTGTGATATTTTACCAATAATTGTAATGTCCTATCGCTTTTAACAGGGGAACAGAAAGAAGCAGTACCAAGTGCCTCGAAAGGAGAGAATCACCGAACAGACTTATCAGATGTCGCGATGGACTCCAGTGCTTAAGGTAACAACAAAAAATATATTGAAAAACATAGATTGTATTTGATTGAAGAAATAATTAAAACTAATAATATAATTTTGTATTCACATAGGACATAATCGAGGATTCAATCGACGACAAATTGGACCAGCGCCATTTCCCGTTCCTTGCGGGACGCGCGCAAACTTCTGGTTACCAAGCACCTACCAGGTAAATATATTGTAATTTTTGCTCCGATGTACCTGCGCAGAAATATCTCAGCCATTGTTTTAGTCGGCGTTAGGTTGTGCTTTTCTGCGCAAACTAATTTTGCCGATGCGACTCGACACAAGTGACCCTTCCGTTTTTCATTCGAACGTACGGAACCCTAAGAAGTAAATAAAATTCCAATCTATAATAATTTCTTGTTTTGGTTTTAGCGTACGCTACGGACATTGGCACAAAGACAAAGCTCAACAGACTGTGAAGAACGTCCCAAGATTGCTTGTGTTTATTGTTGGAGGTAAGTGTTGATAAGTTGAGATATTTCACGAATTCAGAGCAATGACGTTTTTGAAGTTATGATTTTTACAAATGCTCTTCTGGGGGTAAAAAATTCATTACTTTGTGTTTTTTCTACGTCGATATCTTTTCAATATAAGGGGAATGCTAACGAAAACTGAAATTTAGTATACGATTCTGAGTCCCTCATTCAGAGAGACAAAAATTCTGTGGGTGTTAACCACTTACTTGTCATTAACAGAGAGAGCGCTATACTAACTTCTCTTCGGGGATACAGTATAGTCAGGTATACTCCAACTAGCTGATACCCACGACTTCGTTCGCGTGGGTTTAGGTTTTAAATCCTGTGGGACCTGTTTGATTTTCTCGGATAAAAAGTAGCCTATGTCACTCTTCAGATCTTTAACTATATCCATGCAAAAAATCACGTCGATCGGTTGCTCCGTTGCGGTGTGATTGAGGGACAAACCAAAAAACAAAAACACTTTCGCTTTTATGATATGGGTGGGTAGTGATGATGGATATCACCCACGATAGGTTAAAAGCTAAAAGAACTATTGTTGTTTCAGGCGTCTGCTTCTCTGAGATCCGTTGCGCGTACGAAGTGACCGCCGCCCTCAAGAACTGGGAGGTCATCATCGGCTCCTCTCACATTCTCACTCCGGACAACTTCCTCTCCGACCTCAGCTCTCTCACCGCCTAAACCCGGTCCCGACTAACGGTACTTAACCTTTTACTTTTTACCCGACTGCGGTGAAGCCCAAAAGAAGAGTTATGTTTTTACCTGTAGGTATTTATCGCATGTAATATGTATGTACTCTTATGTCCGCTCGTAACTACTCAATCGGTTTCGATAAACGATATGTCATTAGATTCATTTTGATTGCGCGAGTGCGCGAGCACTTAGTACATAAAATTCTTAAAAATCAAAATGGCTGATTTTATGCACTTTAATGTGCGGGCTGAAAAAGATGCAGTGCAAACCGCAGTCGAGATTTATTTGAAAACTTAAATTATTAATTATTCCATTGTTTTTTATGATGATGTTATGAATATCACGAAATCGCTAGAGTTCTTTTAGAATTGATAATATTAATACGTTATATTGAAAATAAATATACTTATAAAGTAAAAGCAAATAATGAAGCTGAGGAATCAAATTTAGATAGTATACACTTTTTGTTCTTATTTGCATTATTACTTGCATTAACATTAACATCAGTCGTATCTAAATTATATCAAGAAACCTATAGAGAAGTGGAAAAATGAAATGTTTTGCATTTGTGATATCGTATGTGCAAATATCAATGAGAGGATTACATTAAATTGGGGATTTGATTGGTAGCATCTTTGTTGACTACTAAAACATTTTGCAACAATACACCAAAAATAACTTTAGAAGTTAGATTAACCTTTTTAATATAGGTTTATATTAATATTATTGTATTATTAAAATGTGCGTGAATTCTATAGAATTATAACAAAAGCCCTATAATTTTAACTATAACGTTTCCTATACGCTGAATTATGCTTATTTAATTTACCAATAAGTTTAGCTATTAAAGTATACTATTAAAGAGAAGATTTTAGACTTGTTTTGTGATTTAACGACATAATCTATCTATGTATATTCCAAACATTTTAAAATTTAACTCGCCCTTTTACCTGTGTCAACTGTTACATCAAAAATACAGGTTCACCTTTAGATTATTAAGGACCAAAATCGTACTTTTGACATTACAGTTGACACATTCAATTAAAATGGCGAGTAAGATCTTAAAATATATGCATTATAAGAGGTACGTTACGCACCCGTTCTATACATTAAAAACTATTATGAAATTCTTTGTAGTCCACTCACTACTGATTATAACCTTCACCAATCGAGATTGGGTAAAATTAGAAAAACCTATTTTGGTATATTATTTTTAAATACGCGTAAATTGGTGGAAAATCAGTTATTATTGACTGGTTCATTTCCTTACTTCCTAAAAGGTCTACAAAGTTTAAAACGGAACATCTTATCCGTTTGTGTGTGATATAGTTTGCAATTAATTGCAATTACATTTCAATATGTTATGTTTTTATTATGTTAGGATGTTAATATTGTTAATGTTTTAGAAGTATTTAATAAGTAACCCGTATATAATAATTAATGTTGACCAGAATTTTAGTTACTACTTCTAGACTAGTATGTATTATGCTAGATTGCTATTACATAAACATAATTGTTTTATTAAATTATTATTCATTTTATATTACTAATATTATAAGAATAACACAATTGTTACTACATATTTATTGTGAGCCCTAATTTTAAGTTTTTTGTCGATCATTCTAAATTCTATTTAGATCTTCACTACTTATCTGATATCAAATTAGTATACACTGTAATTTGTTAGTAATGATGTAAATGTCGATATTTGGAAACCAATTCAATTAAAATTTTACGCTTCTAATGAGGTGTTAAAAAAATAGAAAAATTATTTACTCTATCCGCGGAAATAAATTATTACCATTTGTGTCACCGACCAATCATAAATATATTATTGTTTTCAAAAAACATTTGAAATTCAATTTGAAAATGTTTTCAAAAAACATTCAAAATTCAATTTGAAAACATAGTTTCATTTTTGATTGGTTGGCGACTCAAATTGGTCAGCGCCCATTGAGATATTTGTATTATTCGTATGGGATTACGAACTCTGAGAGAGCGCTATACTAATTTCTTTCCGCGGATAAAGTATAGTAATTTATTTTTCCATTTTTAAGGATGTAATTGGAAGCGTAAACTTTTTTCCGGATAGAGTATAGTCCAAATTCTATGTGTGTTCGAATGTAGGGACAAATCTAGAGGGAAAAACGCGCGCGATGTGTTGTTTTAAAATGTAAGGAGAGCTCCAAATAAATATTTATATGCGCATATAACGCCATCTGCGACACTGATCGGTTAGCGTGGAATTTCTACAACTTTTCCTAAGGTCTTGTTGCATGACAGGCCGTTATAGTTACGTTTCGGTTACCTGGTACTTGATGCGAGGTTTCGGTTATCTTGTGCAACCCACTTTGTTCTTGGTGATCAAAATTTTACGGTAACCCATAACGTAACCTTAACTGCCTGTCATGAAACTGGACCTAAGTGTACTGTCACACCTGGGGCTCGATTGCGGTAGAATGACAGCTACAATGCCACGATCGCAATCACCTCTGATTGGTTGACACTTCAGTTGACACTCGCTCGCCATCAACCAATCACAACAATTGCGATTGTAATAATGATTGATGCAGGGTTTCCGCAATCAACCAACTAAGTCCTACTTATGAGTTCTTAGTATGAGATATTACATCTCACAAAGGCTGTTAGAATTTGAGCTTCAAATTAAAATAACGTCACAGTAAAAAAACTCTAATACTCCTCGCTTTAAAGTCAAAAATTCAGTAAAACCGAGATTTCCGCTGAGCGGTAGACGTGAGGACGAACTTGAGCTTTAAAACAAGCAGTTACGGTCCATTTTACTTTATGGTTTGATGCTCGAATTCTATTCACGTTGATGAGATGTTAGCACACTGAACCAACTTTACTGCGAAATTACCGAGCAGATTCGGCGAAAAAGGAAAACCTAGTGCGGATTTCCGCGCGCTTTTCCGCTCGATTTTTTCTGGGCCTAATGCTGTAAGGTAATTTGACACATTGTTGAAATTATAATAATATTTGCATGTTACTAGAAGATTTTAACGTTTTAGTTTTCAACATTCCAGCGACCTCGCTTTATCTTGGTCATGTGACAAGATAAACCGAAAGACGCTATTTATTACTATGTTCAAAATAAGCATACATGTAGTATGATTACATTACATTTTTTTAGAGCCAACATGTTATGAAAATATAAACAAATCAGCATTGTAAAAGAACGAAATAAATTGTGCATATCACAATAGATATGGACGATATCTTTCTTGTATTAATTCCACATAGATTTAAGGAGGTAATAGATTTAACTAGAAATTATTAAAATAGTTTGTGCAATTATGTAGTTAATATGCATTTTTTTTACTTTAAGCATACATAACTATCAGTATTGAACTGTTAAAAATTAATAAATTATTTAATCCTCGCCAAGATTTTTATTTAAAAAATTAATCTTTCTCTCAAACTTTCTATAGTAGGTATAACTAATATAAAACTTTAGATAAACTATGGACATAATAGAAATTAAAGTTAAATATAAATTAAATGGCTTGTTTGTTAAAAGTAAGTGCAAAATGACCTGTGGGGTTATCTAATATGTTGAACTTTTAAGCCGACATTACATTTACGAATATAATTGTCGTTAAAACGACATCGCAGCGGTATTTTCCTGTTATTATCTCGTTTTATTTAAAATTAGAGGATGCCCGCGTGGATTTCGGTTTTTTTAAATCCTGTACGTCATAATAGCTATCTGCGTGCCTTTCAGCCCCGTCAGTCCAATGATTTGGGCTGTGCGTTCATAGATCAGTCAGTCAATCACCTTTTCCTTATTATACTTAGCCCATAGATTAATATGTAATACCTGAACTTAGACTCTCCCGATAGCAATCGCGATTTTATCTTGCTAATAATTTAGTTTTCTGCTCTTGTTTCAAAACTAATAAATTCCGTGTTGGGAATTCAGTCACTTTCGCGACGATATATTCTTAAATGTAATATCGGCTTTACTTACACGATCAAGTTTAACTTGCAGCGGCATCCAGTGAACTAATAGCCATACTACACTGTCAAGTGTGCATGACAATAATTGATATCATGCACACTATTATAGAAGGAGGCGTTATTTTGTATATCATGCACACTGATAGTCATACACCGTCAAGTTTACTGGATGCCGCTTCAAGTCCGCTGCAAACTTGACGGTAAACTTGAACGTGTATAGCCGTCGTAAAGCAGTTATCCAGTCTGAAGTACAGTCTAGTATATTATTAAACATTTTCGAGTCTGAACAACATAGTTTATCAGAACGTTGTATTGATTATACGTATAGTCGTATATCTTACGATGGCTAGAGATCTTATTATTTTAGCTTATTCTGGTGGACTCGACACTAGCTGTATTTTAAAATGGCAAGTTGGAATATATTGTTATATTTTAGACATACAGACTGCATCAAAAGTAAATATTGGGGCAGAGTCGAATTCATAAAATGATACAATGTAAATGAACTTTATCTGCACTATTTAATGTAACTGTGAATCAATATGAAAGAGGTGAATTAGAGCATGGATTTGATTCTGTTAAATTAGTTCCTATATTAAGTGGATATAAAGTTCAGTTTACCTTGCAATATACTGGGTGAAACGCATCGCGTCGTTACGACTAGCCCTCAAAGTATCTAAAAAAAAAGTTAGCCCAACTTCGGCTAAAGTTCTAAATAGATATCTAATAGAAATAAATCAGCAGAAAAAAATAGAAGTTAATTTCATTTAGTCTTATTTGTTATTTGTTAGGTTAATCCAAAAGAATTATGATGTCGTGTGTTACATGGCCGATATCGGACAAGATGAAGATTTTGAAAAAGCTCGCCAGAAAGCAAAACTCATCGGTGCTAAAGATGTAAGTTTGACTTGTTTTATGTTTTACACCTTTTGTATCAAAAACGGTTTTTGTTTTTTGAGAAACTATAATATCACTTTTTTTTTGTTATAGGTCATAGTTGAAGACTTGCGTGAGGAGTTTGTGACCAATTACATGTTGCCTGCCATTCAAATGGGATTGGTGTATGAAAGCCGATACTACTTGGGCACCGCTCTGGCACGGCCATGCATTTCTGTAGGAATTGTGAAAGCTGCCAAAAAACTGGGTGCTAAGTCAGTATTAAAAAATTCTAATATATTATATAGATACAGAACACTTTTATAAATCGCATCAGCAAAATTCGTTTGCGCAAAACTCAACGCCGCGCCTACTAGAACCGAATGCACACCAATAAAATACAGACCTTAAGACAAAGACTCATGCTATCTTGCTCATGATTCGCTCACGTACAGAACATGCCGCGTAAGCAACAACCACTAGCGGACGGACGCGCGTCAATTGGCTGAGATATTTTCGCGCCATTTAAAAATAAGTTTTCTGCGCAAGTACATCGGCGCAACTTCTAAAAGTGGTACAGTATTTGTTTTTTGTGTACTTGGAGATTTCAATGAACTATATTTCCCTTTTCAGATATATTTCTCATGGTGCTACTGGCAAGGGAAATGATCAAGTTCGGTTTGAACTGAGCGTTTATTCGTTGTGGCCCGAAGGAAAGGTACTTAGAACCCATACTAATATAATAAATGGGAAAATGTCTGCTATGGCATATAGCATGGCTTTTTAACCGACTTTAACGAAAGGAACAGAGATAGCTTGCATCCCAAGGACGTACAGCTACTTTTTATGTGGTAAGTAAATCGAAGAGTTCCCACGGGATTTTTAAACAACCTACATCCAGGCGGACGAAGTTGCATCATCTAATCCATACTAATATTATAAATGCTAAAGTATATTTGTCTGTCTGTCTGCTAGGTTTTCATGGCCCAACAGTTTAACCGATTCTGAGTGGTACACAATTAGCTTATATCCCGGGGATGGACATAGGCTACTTTTTATCCCTATCAGTCTCTTTAAAAGTTAAAGAGTTCCCACGGGATTCCTAACGACCCATCCGCTTAAAAGGTTTGTATGTAATTTAGTACCGAGGTAGCCTGCGTCCATGTAATTGACGTAAGCAAATTTTTATCCCGGAAAATTGAATAGTTTCCATGGGGTCTTTAAAAACCTAGACAAAGTCGCGAGCATCCTCTAGTTAGTAGTTGTTAATTAGAAATATCTTGCAAATATTTGGTAAATTACAGGTGATTGCACCATGGCGCATCCCAGAGTTCTTTGATAGATTTCAAGGGAGAAGTTATCTCATTGAGTATGCAAAAAAGGAAAACATACCCGTCGCAGCGACGACCAAAGCCCCGTGGTCGATTGATGAGAACATTATGCATATTAGGTACGAAATTTTCTTCGTTGTTCCCGGCATTTTTAGTGCTCCCTATCCGAATGGTGCCAACGTGACCCTATTACTAAGCCTCTCTCTGCTGGTCCGTCTGTCTGTCTGTCAGCGGGCTGTACCTCATCCATAATAAAAATTTAAAATGGCCGATATTCATGTAGGCGATTTTTTCGACCAGTCTCCGAAATCAGCCTGATAAGCTACAGTAAAATTCTTATCACGGAGCGACTTCCATTTTGCCGAGAAGGTCAGATTAAGACTAATTATTTCGAGTCTCAGGTTAACAAATGTTATCAGTGTGCTTAGTATGAGATTTTACATTACATCGACGCGACGTTGATTGAATCCGAGCGTCGAAACACTTCAGCGTAAAAGTACAATACGCCTTAAATACCTTACTTTAAAGCTCAAGTTCGTCTATACATTTACAGCTAGCGACCCAAACGGAAACAAAATTAAAATCGGTGGTACTGAATTTTTGACTTTAACTGTTCTTATGTTTAAGTCTATTTCACTGTAACGTTATTATATTTCGATCTCGAATTATACCATCGTTGGGTCAGATATAAAATCTCATACTAAGCACACAGAGGTTAGTGATAATGAGTAATCGGTCCCGATGTTTTAACGCCTTCATCTTGCCGATATGCCTTAGCAAGATGAAGGTCAAGATTTTCAACTTCGACAGTCGGTCACCCGTCCAATTAATAACTTGGGTGGGTCTTAGTCGCTACTTCTCACGATGACACCGCCTTCATATTATGTCAGTCATTGCTACAGTCAGTATTTGCGAATAGGGTTAGAATTTCAATCAAAGATATATTTTTGTAGCACTGGACCGGTATGTAAAAGTTTATAAAGGATAATTAATAACCTTCTAGCGGTTTAGTAAGTAATTAGTACTCGTATATTACAGTTACGAGTCTGGCGTCCTTGAAGACCCCGGTGCCATACCTCCAAGTGGTATTTACAAAATGACGCGGGACCTTCAACAAGTGGATGATTATCCCAGTATCATTGATATTACTTTTGAAAGAGGTGCGTACGATAATAAAATTACCTATTTAAAAGTCTTGAGGCTTTTACGGTTTTAGTACACCGAGCGACGCAAAAGCGGACGCGGTAGTGGAATGATTAACGCTTTTATGGCTTTTTGTGGGCTCCTCATACCAGAATGATGGCAATTCCTTCACACCTAACCCACAAAGGCATAAATACGTTAAAAATTTCGCGAACGTGTGTTAAAGCAGCATTTGAAATACAATTGACCAATCCGTACAATATGTTCTTATGAATTATTATTTACCTACCCATAGGTTTGCCGGTTTCTGCTCAAATACCAAGTGGACATCAAAAAGCACTTGTTGTAACAGACCCCCTGGTTCTAGTGGAAACGTTGAATAAATTGGGCGGACAACACGGTGTAGGCCGTATTGACATTGTAGAAAACCGATTCCTGGGACTCAAGGTAGATAGATACATTCACTTAAGGCCAGCGCACACTGATGATGTCAGTGTCAGCGACCTATTGGATGCCTTGCTATGGTGGCAGCTACCCATTCATTCCAATATAAGTCATGTACGACGCCATACGTAGAATTATATCAGTAGGTACCTCACTAGTCGCTACCCATATTATAAATGCGAAAATGTGTTTTTGTTGATCTATGGTTTGTTGATTTATCCTTCAATCACGTCGCAACAAAACAACGTAAACATAACGTAAAGACCTAGAGAGTGTCATAGGCTACTTTTCAGCACCTGAGTTTACAGAGTTCGCATGGGATTTTTAAAAACCTAAATATCCACGCGGACGAACTCGCGGGCATGAGTTCGTAGTAATATGGTAGGTAGTGTGACTTTTATTAGCTAATCGTCATTAATCAAATGTCAACTTCCCTTCCAGTCTAGAGGACTTTACGAAACGCCTGCCGGTACTATACTGCACGTAGCTCATTTAGATCTAGAGGTGTACGCCCTTGATAAGGAAGTGTTGAGGTAGGTATCGATTCTAAAATACCATTTAATGAGCCAGCTCTTCTGTCACCAGATGACGTAACCTATTTACTTAAAAAACATCTAGTAAAAAATGTATTTCCATGGCCCCAGGGTCTCCACATCAAATATAACTCTCTATTAAAGAGGCATACTTACGCTTCTTACCGGTTTCGGCCATTTCTGCTGCTGCCTTACTGGAATTCTTAATTAATTTATAGTGAGACAACTACTTATATATCATACGAAATGCTTTGGCTTTCTTATTTAAAAATATTGTGACTTTACAGAATCAAGAAGTACCTTCAAGATAAAATGGCTGATTTTGTATATAACGGTTTTTGGTTTTCACCGGAAGCTTTCTATACACGAAAATGCTTGGAAATGTCACAAGAATCTGTTACTGGTACCGTAACAGTTCAGGTGTTTAAAGGAAATGGTAATTTTTTTGGGTGTTTATATCCTATATTGTTTCGGAGCCTTTCACGCAGGCGGTGAGATGAGTAAGTTTAGCATTCTAGATGATTGCGGCTAGGCTTGACCATCGAACATACGTGGAACATACTGACTCGACTGTCCTTATCCCCGGCATTGCTGCCCCCGAAATAAATAAATTTTAATTTTCAATTTATGTATAAACACGTACGACTTAACTGTGCACCCGGAGTCGATGATGTCACTGCGCGAACGCGAGAGATTGATAGGAGAGACGCAGTGAAAAAGCGGAAGAACGCATTTCATTGGGGTTCATAGTTAAGTACATATCTATGGTTAAGTCACATGAGTAGATGTAAGTGTGTATAGCACAGCTTTAAGTACTTATATTAAAATATTTTTTACAGTGTCAATTTTAGCAAGGAAGAGTGGTGCAAGTTTGTATAATAAAGATTTGGTTTCCATGGACATTGCTGGTGGGTTTTCACCCGAGGACAGTACTGGATTCATCAACATTAACGCGGTCCGGTTGAAGGAGTATGCGCGTTACACAGCTGCAACTCAAATAACAAAATGAAATAAAAATTATTTTTTAAATGTTGAATGCTAATAAAATCTTTTTTTTTTTTTCTTTGAATATGCAGTTACTTTCCTTTTGTCTCTAAATAAGTCGCTATTGTAGGTCAGCGCACACTGAACAGCAAAATCATAAAATGCTCGAGCAATGTGACGCAATTTTTAAACAATTAATTCCATTGAATCATCATATTGTCATCATCGTCATCGACTATAATCCTTCATCCAAGATCGACTCCCAGTTCACCATTGACAGTATTTTGACATGATTACAATGTTACCCGGGACTACTGAATTATGGGGACTCAATCCAGGCACATTAAAAAATTCATGAGTTACAAGACTTATGTCTAGGTACAAAGGTGACTTCGTCTATGATGGCGTTTGCTGGCGCGCGTGCTGTGCTTGTCTGGAGTGTTTTTTTTTTTGTTGGGAGTGGCTGGTTTTTGACTTTTGTGTTAGTTGGTGTATTTTGGTGGTGGAACTGACTGGGAAGCGCTCTGGGGAGGCACCGCGCGTGTGTCGGCGGGCGCCGGCGCGGACGGAGTCCGTACTTGTATAAGTTCAATGGCTTGAAAATATCAGACTTGACATTGGCTAATCAGAGTAAAGCCAGATTTAAAGAAAAGAAAAAAAAGGTACAAAGGTATATTACTGATCTGTGATCACTTAAGTGTCAACTGTCAATGTCATTTTACAAAATTAAAATTGCAATTTTGAATTATTTTGCTACGAAAATAAAAACATGAGATTCGAGATTTATATCAATGTGTAAAATCGTCTTTCAGTTTAATTTTGAAAGTATAAATTGAACAATTTGAGCAGCAATCGAATATTGATTTTCAAAGTTTGAAATAATTTCTGTTGTTGTTATTTTATAATTTCTGTGAACTAAGTAATAACAGAACCATGCATCGAAACTTACCACAAAATAAAGAAGCTTTGCTAAAATCATACACAACACGCCTCAAAGAAGATGTTAAAAGTATGTTAGAAAATTTTGAAGGTTAGTTGTTCAGTTCAATATCTTGTGCTTTCTTATAAATAAAAATGAATTCCTATTTCCCTTGATCACGCCATAACTTGAGAACGTTTGGACCAAATTGGATAATTCTTTTTTGTTGTGATTGTTAGGACAAGGTTTTTTTGAATTTTTTTACTTGTTACACATACTACTATACTATACTAAATTGTATAATATTGCTTAGAATATATCCGTTCTTATTTTTTTTAGAAATTATAAAACTTGCCAAAGGGGAAAATGATTCACAATTAAATAGGATGACACAAATTGAGCAGGACACTTTTGAAATGCAAGTGAGAGCAGCTAATATTGGTAAGAGCTTTAATAACAGAGTACTAACTTTCATCTAAACATCAAGTTTTAACTAAGTACAGTTGCGTTTTAGTCTAATGTAATAATAATAATAATTATAATGTGATATTTTTCAGTGAGGGCAGGAGAGTCTTTGATGAAATTAGTATCAGACATCAAGCAGTATTTAATTTTGAATGATTTTCCATCTGTCAATGAAGCTATTACACAAAATTCCAAATTGTTTCGTACAAAGCAGCAAGAGTGTGACCAAAAGTTAATGTCCCTCCGTGATGACATTGCAGCAGACCTGTATGACCTAGAAGATGAATATTTTACTAGTATTTATAAGTGAATATTGTAACACTATTGTAGCAGTACTATAGGTAGGGTTCTCAATTTTGCACCTGTTCATTTCAGTGAAAGGTCCTTCCACATTTTTAAATTAACTATTGTGAGAGAAAAGAGGTGTCAAGCCATACCTGTTAGCATCTCTAGGGCAAAAATACTAGGATATATTAATGAAATTATAACTGCACAGCATTTAATGTGCGTTATTATAGTTGTGTTATGTTAAGCAACTCCTGTAGGTAAGTTTGGTGTTTTTAAGGCATAGCAGAGTGCTGTATATTTATGGGGAATACTATAAAAATTCTAATTTTTAAGCAATAATATAACTATTCATACTAATATTATTAACATGCGTCTATCTGCTAGATTTTCATAGCCCATACGTTTAACCATTTTAGGAAAGGACATAGGCCGATTTTGGTCCCCAAAAATTGAAGAACTCCCACAGGATTTTCAAAATCTAAATCCTCACAAACCATGTCACATATGTCATCTAGTTTTACTATAGAACTTGAAAATAATATAGCTCTTTTGAATATTGTAACTTACCTTATGTCTAAAGAGAATATAATCTTTTGATTACTTATACACAGATTAGTAGCATATAAAGTGATCTAAAAGGAATTAAACAATTTTAATTTATAACACTTTTTATTTAATCAAATACACTACTTGAATGCCACATTTACAGACCATGTTTTTTTTAAATCTATTTTTCACAGAACAAATAATGCGGCCCTTCATGTGGATACTGCTTAAGAGTAACAGGCCGACCAAACTTATAATTTTCCAACCATATATACAATGCTAGACTACCAAACATTGTTCCTAGAAACCAGGTCCACTGATGTGGAAGAGAGAATCTAGGCCTTGCTGCTGGGTCATAGCGATCTTCACCATATATTTCAGCACTTGCATGAATCTGAAAGTTTGAATCTTATTAAAAAAGGAAAACAACAGTTCCACCATTATGGTGTAGTTGAATAGATAACTTCTTACAAGATAAAAGTTTCTCATAGTGCAATTATTGCACTATGAGAAACTGTTTCCAGTACCAAAATGAACATAGGATCATAAAAGAGGGAACTAGAAGTTGCAGAAATACACAGTAATATTAACTTACTGGTTCATTAAAATTTCTTTTCAAGTCGGGCAAATCGTATGGGTAGGTTGGATCTCTAGAATCTGTTCCAATGTCAGGTAATTTAGGATAATCTCCATAACCCATATCTTCAGGATATGGCTGGTACTCTTCAATTGTCATACCATACTTCTTAGCCGCCGCGGCTCGTTCCTCCGGTGTTTTAGGATATGGACCCGGTTTATATTGGTAATTCCAATCTGTGAAGGTTATGACGTAACAATCATAACAGGGTTTATTAGCAAATTATTCACTATTGAGTTCAAATAAAAACTTACGGTTTCTTACAGCGTTATGATATATAGCTGCAGCATTTCGAACAGCTTTTGGATCATACAGAAGAGCTTTCTTTAGCAAATTTAAAGCCATTTCACTGAAGCAAAATACAATGAAAACTAATTTCCTTCATTTATTTTTAATCAATTTCTGTTTGACAACTCTTTGACAATCACCACAGACCAGGAATGAATCCGGACAATCACACTGGTCCAAAGACCTTACACTTCTAACTAGACTGTGCACCATGGCGAAAAAGCCGGTCCGCATGAGAGGGCTCCCGTTGGTAGTGTGTCCCTTTCTAATTAGGTGACCATGATAAAACAGAACACAGGACATATTGTTTTGTATACTCCGACTTTTAACTAGATGCAGAAAAATGACATTTCGTCTTTTACTAAACTCCTAAATAACTGAAAATATTATGTACGCATGTACTCGCTACACAGTCTATCTGTTTCTCACACAATATTAGGTTAGGTGAAATAGCAAGCAGGGTACACAGTTACCCACGTGCGCCGGCAACTTCGGTCGAGCTTACTGCGTACTCATAAGGGTCAGAGGTACTTTTTTCTTCTCTGTAAAATAGGCATCATCTGACATACCGTTAATTTGACAACAACCTTACTAACTTTTCACTCCGTATTGAGTCAGTACAAAAAAGCTACATAATATTATTATTAAATGATTGATATGTCAAATGAACGTTATGCATATTCTAAACGAAAAAAAAAGACTAAAATTGCAATAATTATTTAATGATTTGTTTTTATACATTGCATTTTCCTAATATAACCAGGAATAAAGTCGTCACATTTAAAATGCGCACTGCAAACAACAGACGATTTTGAGATTTTTCCAGGCACTGCATTTCCCCACTTCAATTTCTGATTTTCATTCTTCGGAAACCTACAATACAAAAAATATAATGACTAACATAGATTAAGTTTCTGTTACTAACAAAACTTCGAGTCAACTTAAGTTAACATAACATAGTGTAACCTTGTTAGGTAGGTACCTACCCAAAGGTGTATGCAGAGGTGAATATCACCCACATTACACCAGCTATGTTTAGGACCCAATAGAGGGCAAGTCAAGAGCTTCGCCGTTCGTCGGACAGTATTTCCAACTTCGAACTAAGATTTTTCTATATTAAAAACTAGCTGCCCGACCCAGCTTCGCCCGGGAATTTCGAATAATATTTTTTATAAAACCATCTCCTGATACTAACAAACACAATAAAATGAAATATCCAATTTGGTGCCATCGATCGGAAGCTATGCACGTACAAACATTTCGGAGATTCATTTTTATTATAATAGTAGATTATTAGTATAAATCTCCAATTTAAGTCAGTCGGGACGTATCTGCCTACTTCTACGAAACTAGAAAAATCTTTGATCCACATAATTCATGGTTAACCTAAAGAATATGATTGTTGTTTTTACTTACCTGTGGAAAGAAAAGCTGCTACCAGGATAAGACTCATTATTGCACCCTGTCACACAACTTGAATTCACCATTTTTCATGAAAACAAACAGGTTTATTATGAAAATGTACACAATCGCAAATCGAAGTACGAAAATCAACCAAACAACCAAGTAAACAAACCACCATATTGCATTTAGTATTACCAGTCCCAAACATTTAAGTACTACTTTATGCTGTATGCTCTTTGTACAACTTTTTTTACCTGTATTCAGCAAATAAAGAATATGATTATTATGATTATTATGATTACTTTTACTCAGTTTTAATGGATTATTTTCTAAATACAACGAGATAATTATTATTCATATAAACTGTAGAAATATTAAAATTGAGTTTCAAAGTTTATGGATTGTTCGTTTTGGTAAATCATAAAAATGCTAAATATAAAATTTTCTACCATTACTACCAAACCCAATAAATTAGTTGAGCTGGCAAGACGTCAGACAAGGACACACTACCCCCGGAAGCCTTCTCACCAGGACCGCTTTTAGATAGCTACCGATCATAATGGAAATAGCTACCCTAAGGTAATGTGATAGATCTCATTTTAGCCTAACAAAAATTTTTGGTACACAGTCTAGTTAGTAAGTGTAAGCTTTGCACTGGTCTGTGATTCGCAGCAGATCACAGTTTTTTTTTCAACTGGCTTTAAGGCTCTGGGTTCCTAAAAACCTAAGAAAAACTCCCACGAATGTATTCCAAACATTGGTATTTAGTTGCGGTCCAAAAGCCTACAGTCCAGAACTGTAAAGCCAGCTTACAAAATGACAGTCTGTGTTTAGGGTCAAAATTGGTAGAGCCCAGAATCAGAAGCCAGTTAAAAAAAATTACCAGTTGGGATTCTAGGTCTGTGTTGACGACTGACGTTGACATTGACAGCATGATCCGAGTCACAGTTTAATGAGTTAATAACGAAATACTACGACTTACGAGTTGAGTGGCTCCGCGACTTTCGATCCGAACTGAATATATTTTTTTATAATCATCGTAGTTAATTAATTGATACCAATCAATTTAACAAAGCAGTTCCCTGTATACAGTATATTATTATACTCTTAGAAGCAGAGAAATTCTTCTTGACCAGAATGGTGTATGAATAGCCATACAAAGAACATACCTACACATGATGGGAAACGATACTTCTCAGCTAAATAGTTTAGAAATAGAAGAAAAAGCAACCGAGATAACCGATTTTTGGGCTCATCATCAAGCTACTATAAGTGATAGTTGTCGGTATTTTAGTTTGAAAAGTGATGGTTCAGTATCTGTATTTAAAGGAGAGACAATTTTGGGCCCATTGTGGACAGCCTCAACACCACTGGAAAAGTTTTCCAATGTAAATAGTAATCTTATCCATATTTTTTATTTTATTTTATTTATTTATTTATGTACCGCCCACAGAGTTACACATTTAGATATATATCAATAATAATTGGTCAGTCAAAAAGTTTACATCTAAGGCATCTTTCATTTACAGAATCTTTTAAAATATCGCCATCCATGTATAGTGAGGTATATATCTGCTTGGCAGCAAAGATCTACTTTTCATTTAGCAACTGAGTATGTACAACCGCTAGCACACGTTTTAAGTTCCCAAACACCTCTTCAAATCTGTATTGGACTTAATAACATTTTACAAGCTCTGGTATTCTTGCATGAACAGGTGAATAATATTGTTTAATTTATACTTTTTAAATTCTTCACTTGCTTAATCCTTATATACTTAGAATAAAAATCAACTTTCATATTATGCTTGTGTCTACAAAGTTTGAAATTTTATAACAATGTTACTATATTATGTATGAGTGTTTTTTATTACATACATTTTATCATTTCCATAAAAATAACTAAGTAATATCAGATTTAGCCACAATGAAGCATGGACGGGTTAAGTTAATTTAAAATATTATTATATTTTCCAGGCAAGTATGTCTCACAATAATATCAGTTTATCATCTATATATGTTTCTGGTGACGGACAGTGGAAACTGGCTGGCTTACAATATTTATGTCCATTTAGTGAATTAAATGCGGCCTATCTAAAACATTCAAGGATACACAGGTACAAAACCTAACTATAAGTAAAAATAAAAAGTTGATGACTTCACCCAATAGTTTACTGCAAAACTTATTCTTACAGATATGATAAAGCAGTCGATCCAAATGAAGATTCATATGAGATTACTTCTAAAGTTGATCAGTATGCTTTTGCTGTTTTAGTTGAAGATGTTTTTAAAGGTCACAATGATGGTAATTTTCATATCAGTTTTTATTTTAAATAAATAATAATAATAATACATATTAATAATATTTTAAAATAATAACTAATAAATGCATCCTGGCTTCTCAGGTGGAATTTCTGAAAATCCTCTTTTAATAGTAATCCATATCATAACATATAGTTTTTTTTTCTGAAGTCAGTTTAACTTTTTTGTATAGTGGTTTATATATGTCAAATAAAAAAATAGACAGGTACTTCTGTAGATTTCAGAACAAATTAAGAATAGATTTTACATTATTAATTGAACTTTTATTTAAGATTTAATATTTATACTAGATGTAGCCCGCGACGCCGTCAGCTTGGATTTAGGTTTGTTAAAAATCCAGTGGGAAGTCTTTGCTTATCTGGGATAAAGAGTTGCAAAGGTCAATTTCCGGGGTGTAAGCTACCTCGGTTTCATATAAATTGGTTAAACTGATAGACCCCTAAGAATCCCGTAGGAACTCTTTGATTTTCCAGGATAAAAAGTAGCCTGTGTCCATCACCAGGATGTAAGCTAACTCTGTACCAAATTACATTAAAATCGGTTTAGCGGTTGATCCGTGAAAACGCAGCAGACAGACAGACAGAAACACATTTGCATTCATAATATTAGTATGGATGAAAATAATAATAAAAAATATTAACTTTCCAGATGAAGTACCCCATTTAAAAGAATTCAAAAAGTATTGCAGAAACTATCTCCAGAACCCAAATCCTGAAAGAAGGCCCAATTTATCAGAAGTACTTAGAGACAACTTTTTCAATCACGAATTTATATCTATATACAAGTTTCTAAATTTTTTACCATTGAAAACTGAAGAAGAAAAAAGTGAATTCTTCTCCAGCATCTTAAGTAATCTTAAGGGCTATGATGAAGTAACCGTTGCTAAACAACTGGGGGGATTATTACTGTCAAGACTTACTCTTCTAGACCAGACAGCTCGAAGAGATGTGCTGCCATTTCTATTGAAGCCAAAAAATGGTATTGATGTAATATTTTTTTACTATTTATAACTTTTATGATAGTGTTTTTACCTACACTTTAAGGTTTCTAAATACATGTCAAAAATTGTGGAACCGGCAGGATTCAAACCTAGGTCTTCTGGGAAGCATGCCCAGCGCCTTGACCGCTACGCAACAATTGGCTTTGCTGTCAGTGCCGAAATTCGAGATGTGCGTGGTCACTCAGTACTGAAGCGACTGTTAATGCCATCTAGTAGCCACACTTAGCAGTTATCGAAACTACTTCGACTGAGTGAACATAGTATTCGAATATATCGAATTTCGGCACTGGCAGCAAAGCAAACTGTGGCCTAGTGGTCAAGCTGTCGCGTCGGGCGCGATTCCCAAAAGATTTTAAACTAAATATTTATTTTATCTTGTAAGTTTCACCATAACAGACTTTTTAATGGTTTCTGTTACAGACAGATTCATTAATGGGGAATGTATGGGATTTTTTACACTCAGTGTATTTAAAGAACATGTTAAACCTAGACTTCTTCAACTGTTTGGAGTCAGAGATGGCCAGATACGAATGTTATTACTATCACACTTTACAAAGTTTGTCCATGTGTTTACCCATGAAGAACTTTCCCAACATATTCTGCCAGAGGTATGCTAAAAACATGAAACCCTATAATATCTGCTTGTTATGTCAATAAGATTAAAACAGAAATTGCTTGATGTATTACATATTAAACTTTATTATTATAGAGGACAGTGGTCAAAATACAAGGAGTAATCCTCGGAGCAGCTACTACAGAAACATGTTTTTTTTTAATTTTAGTTAAACTAATCATACACAGTTTGATCCAAAGATAAAACTTATTTAGGAAAAGATCTTCAAAGAAATCTTGAATTTCAAATGTATTTTGAAACATATTTGTTATTGGTTGACTCAAAATGGTTTAACGCCCACTGAGATTATTGTTTCTATCATTTGTATGGGATTACGTAACAGAGTTTCCGCAGATAGAGTATAACAGCTAACTATTTTATACATAATAATGTTTAATCTTTTTATTTGCAGCTACTTGTGGGCATAAAAGACACTGATGACAGTTTAGTGGCTTCAACTTTAATATGTCTCAGTGAACTGGTCCCTATACTGGGCGCAGACACAGTCGTGGGTGGTAAGAGATCAAAACTGTTCACAGATGGCAGACCTAAATCAACTACAACAAAATCTGACAGTGAACTATTTAAAGTAAACAAAGGACTAACAGATTTCCACTGTTCAGAAAGAATATATCCAGTTAACACAGGCACATCCACCTATGACCAGAATATGTCATTGAATGAAAGACCCTCTCCAGTGGGTGGTGAATCTAATGATGACATAGATACTGTCCTTGAATTGAACAGAAACGCTAATATAGTCTCTGAAGATGAATGGGATGACTGGGAAAATACAAATCAGCAATTAGTATCTGTAAGTCTGGAACAATCTAGTGATATGCTCATAGAAAACAAGATATCAATAGAGACAAACTTGGGGAAAGAATTAATAAATAATGACACAGTGAAAACAGAAAATGGTAAAGCCACAACACATTCGACATTACTTCATAAAGCTGCTGTTGAAGCCAAAAAGAATATGGTTGACATATCAGAATTGGATATAAAAAATCAAAAGGTCGATGTGACAAAGAAGAATGATGAAATTGACTTTTTTGCAGATATGATGCCAGTTATTGAAAAACAAAAAGTGGTTACAGTTAATGATAACACTCCAGATTTTATACATAAATTAAACTTTATACCTGATGAAGGTGATGACGAAAATGAAGCCTGGGGAGAAAATTGGAATGAATAAGACTATTTTTACTTGCTTGAATGTAATTAATATATCTACATCATGTTTAATAGAACTCTATAATCTTTTTCAGTGTACAATACTACCACTTTTATAAGTCGCATCGCCGAAATTCGTTTACCTAGAAAAACGCAACCTAACGCAGTCCAATGTATACCAATTGACGTTAAAATTTTAAACATAACAACAATTATCACTAGTGCTATCTCGCTCATAATTCGCGCGTGCGAACAGCGCGTAGGCAATAACCAATAGCGGACGGGTGCGCTATAATTGGCTGAGATATTTTCGCACAATTCAAAAATAAGGTTTCAGCATCACATAGAAAAGTGGTAGTGCTGTAAACTGTTGTATAAATTGTGAATATTTAAATTTTATTATTATCTGTATATTATGCACCGAATTGAAATATTCAGTAAGAAATAAGTTTTTTAAACAGTTTTTTGTAACACATTTAACAAACAGAGAATTAGCAATTAAAGCAGATGAAAAAATGTTTTAGCACCTTAGGTGCAATTTTTAATAAAACTAATATCTATCTAGGTTTCCTTAGAAACCTGTTTAGCAAAAGTACTGTACATGAAACCTTTACAAGAATCATTGTTTTACTTATATAAATTTCCATTTATAAAACATCAATAATATTTAATTTAAACCATACCTAACATTATGGCTTAGCCCAATAAAGACATTATATGCCTTAAAGTATGGTTTTATTTTTCTTCCATAGTGAAAACCTTAATCTAAATAATAATACAACAATGTACTTATATTTTTACAATACACCAAATTTTATTTTCTACTTGACTAGCGTTTCAAATAAATATATTTAGAGTGTGAGCAATAAACATCTAACTATATAACTAATAAGGAATAAGAATTGACTAGAACACAATACCCCAGCAAAAGGTGCTTAATTCTTGATGTAACTTAACAAATATGTATTTTATGGACAACATAATATTATGGAGTAAAATAAGATATTAAATACTGATTATAATCTATACGATTAACATTATTTATAATAATAATTTCTAGATAGTAGCACTAAGTCATTAAAAGCCTTGATTTCTTGTCTGGGATAAACTCTTAAACAGCTATTTTTTTCTGCTTGACTAGGTCCTTAGAACTTTCATTAAAAATTTCAATCATTTGTTGACGAGCTGCATCAGATAAGGCTTCCAAGTCATCCCTAGTCATTCCTTTTGTTGGAATGGGTGGCAAAGTAGTGATAACAACTTTTCCTGCAACAAAAGAATTGTGAGAAAAAATAGAATAGGAATTTATAAAACTAATTTACGCGCTTGATTATGTACCTGGTTCAAATGTTTTTGTTTCATTGTCAAGAAAATAGTACTGGCTAAATACAACAGGCATTATTGGAATTTGGGCATCAATCGCTAAATAAAATGCACCTTTCTTAAACGGCTGTATGCAGCCTTTATTATATCGCGCTCCTTCAGGAAACACCCAGAGCTTAGTCTGAAAACATAACTTGTTAGGAAATAGATTTGAAAAACAGCTAATGTTTAAAGTTCAATTTGATTTACCTTCTCTTGAATGACTCTATCCGTGGCTTCTTTCATAAGCAGCCGCGCTTTTTCTGTTCTTAATCTATCAATAAACACTAATCCAGAAAGCCAAGCTCCGAACCCGAATGCGCCCGCAAACATTAGAGGCCTCTTAGCGACAACAGTACATCGTTTCATACGAGGCCACATTTCAAACATACCTGAATTAATTAATGAATTATAATTAATTGGTATAAGTAACCTGCATTCAACAATTATTATTTTACTATCAAGTGAGCTTTACCACGAACCTAAAATATCTAATGAACTTTGATGGTTTGAAATTACTATGCAACATTGCTCATTATCCCAATTTTCCAATCCTCGTAATTCCCATTCTATTCCAACGATATGTGAAGCATAGCGGCAAAACCGCGAAGCTACTCTGTAGAATAAAATATAATAGTTACAAATAATTAAGTTATCACAGAAAGACGTAGTAAAAAATAATCAATATCTTACATTAGATTCGTAACGTCGCGAGGATATAATAACACTACGGGTAATAAAACTGTACATGTTATCAACACATAAGCATAGTATAAGAAAAACTTCAAGTGATATCGGAAAAAATTGCATTTTTCGTACAAAAATGGCAAGGTGAATATAAAACCCGCCAAAAATAACTCAGGATATGAATAGGAGGAAGCCATAACGAACCATAGACAAATAGAAAAAATTACAACTTTGTGTTACCAGTAGGTACTTAGGGATCATTGTCAGCTTGTGAGCATAATCATAATGTATAGTGGAGATGGGTAACTTTAGGAATGTGACAAACATTTAATTATAAATCATTTGTTTCAAAAATGTTTTTTTTTTGTAACAATAAAATTAAACGTTCTTCGAATTCTCTGCTCATACATTTTTATGCGTTCGGTTGGAACTATGAATGTCAAAAATTAGGCTTAAGGTGCATGACACGGGTCTGCTCGCGTAATTCTTTAATTTGGTTTTTCGCAATTTGTAAATTAATACGACAGAGTAGGCTTATGGGATTATGATTCCGTTATAATTCCGCCAATGGCAGTATCATCTTCACAGGATTACATAAAAATCTTTACTTGAAAGTGTTTAGTTTAAAATTGAATTTCGCGGGCAGACGTGTCAAGCACCTTAAGAGGGCTAGAACCCAGAGCCATAAAGCCAGTTTGAAAAGAAAAATGGCTTTACGGCTCTGGATTCTGGCCTCAGACACAAGCAAAAAGTCCAAATCATAGGTGGTTATTGGTGGTCATAGACAAATAGTCCAAACTCCAAATTGAAGTGAATCCATGGAATAGCCTTTTCCACAGAGTACTTTGAAAATATTGGAAAGCCTTTTCATAGACTTTTTCTTTGGTTACGGTTACCTCTGTAGGAACGAAGTAGAATTTTACTTCTTTACAAATAAAATGGTGAGCTTTATATTTAAATAATAATCACAGTAGATTGCGCACTCTGCGAATAAACTTTTTGTGTATTTATCAATTATTTATGTGACAGGATGGTTATAATATTTGACGATAACTTTACGTCGTGTCGATCTACTACATAGATTAATCTTAATATCTAAGGAATTTGTAAGAAGTTTCATGAAAGCCTTATATTGTTCTTAGGTACCGTTTATGTTTTGTTAAATAACGTAAAAATATACGGTGTAGATTCATTCTAACCTATGATGAAAACCTGACATGCGCGTCATCTTATGTTGCCGACGAATCATATTCGATATGCTTTATTCATGTTTTATGAGTATTGCTGCTTCGATATGTATTCATAGGCAATTAATATGATTATAAACTTTATCTGATTGATACATCCTGTCATGAAAATTACCTTGAAACTTACATGCCCTTTTTACAACATTTTTATTATATTAGGGTTTCGTGAAAGTGGTAAAGAATAAGCAGTACTTCAAGCGGTATCAAGTCAAATTCAAGAGGCGTCGTGAGGGCAAAACTGATTATTATGCACGGAAACGCCTGGTTGTACAGGTAGCTATGTTTGAATTTTTTTTGTGTATGACAAAGTAGCCAGCTGTAGTTTAATTAAATGACATTATCATTTTAGATTTGATTTTTCTTCTAGGACAAGAATAAATATAACACCCCCAAATACCGATTAATCGTTCGTCTCTCAAACAAGGATGTTACATGCCAAGTGGCTTATTCCCGCATTGAAGGAGACCACATTGTCTGCGCTGCCTACTCACATGAATTACCTCGTTATGGTATTAAAGTAAGTAAAATAAACATTAAGAAATGTAGAAAACAACAAAGTTCTATTATTTTTCCTGAATTATTTAGGACTTTGTTTGTGTGGATTTAGGTATTTAAAAATCGTGTGGGATTTTTTGTCCTCGGATACAAAATCTGTCGAAATTTAACTATATCCATGCAGAGGTGTTGGTGAAAGAGCACTGTGTTACTCTGCAGTATTGTGATTGAAGCACAAACCAACAAACACTTCAGAAGAAAGCTACAAATACTATGATGATTTTGAACGGGCGGTCTGAAGCAAAGTACAAATGCATTCACCCTGTTGCTATATGTTCAATACTGAATATGACCATATATATCAATGACCTTTCAATAAAATTGCTGTAGGCATTATTAAAATTGTATAATTTGCTAGGTGGGTTTAACTAACTATGCTGCTGCTTACTGCACCGGACTACTGCTGGCCAGACGACTGCTTCAGAGGCTGGGGCTGGACTCCTTGTATGCTGGAGCCACAGAAGTCACTGGCGATGAGTACAATGTTGAACCTGTTGATAACGGACCCGGCGCATTTAGGTATGACCTTATTTAAGCATAGTTTTTTAATTTATAAAATTATGTATTGAAACTGTTCAAGTCATCCTTGTTTTTACCTTGTTTTGGTTTAATAAAATTGGTCAAATGAGAGTCTGACTTGCACATGAAGGGTTCTGTACCATCGTTTCCAAACCATCATTCTGCAATCTGTTATATTATATAATAAAACCATTTTTTAGAAATTTTCATAGTCCATTTTGAAATTCTTATTCTTTATTGTGAAAATTTTAACTCTACCTATTATGGTTCACGAGAGGTTTACAAGATACGGTCCACTGACAGGCAGACAGAAGAACGGCGGAGGCTTAGTAATAGGGACCCATTGGCACCCCTCTGGTACAGAACCCTAAAAAACAAAATAGTGGCAAAGAATTTTTATGATGATATATTACGGGCGGACAGAAAGCACACCATAAGGGACGAGTGCAACAATGTTGCAATGTAATCAACTGATCATAGCATAATATATGAAATATACAAAACTGTCCAAAATGTTTGGTTTCAATGATTAAATCACATTTCAGATGTTACTTGGATGTTGGTCTTGCACGCACAACAACTGGTGCCAGAGTATTCGGAGCTATGAAAGGAGCAGTTGACGGTGGTCTCAATGTTCCCCATTCCATCAAGAGGTTCCCAGGTTATGATGCAGAAGCAAAAAAATTCAATGCAGATGTTCATAGGTACAGCGTTGAATATTAAGTAGTTTGGGTTAAGAACTGAACAACTATCATGTTGTTTTCTCCACTAAATTGATATTGACCGGCCAAAAATTGCAGCATAAAGAGTCCTAGAGAGAAAGAAGTAGCTTAGCTTGACTTGTACAATTGAAGTTTTAAAATATTTAACCTCTAATGTATATATAATTTATTGCACCACAAACACCAATGACAGGTTAGGAGAAAAGTTTAAAATGTAGGTACAAACATACTTGTAAGATTTCTTTCTCCCTTCTGGGCAGGATTTTACATTTGAATAAACCCAGTTCAAGAATGTTCCGAAGTCCTTTTTTACTTTAGAATTTTTTCACATAAACTTTTATATAATGATCAAAATTCCAAAATATAACAAATGGGATTTAGGGGCAACTGGAACTGGGCCATTCAGTGACCTTCTGTTCTGTGTGAACTTGACATATTATTGAAACAGGCGAGTAATATTTATTTTAAGCTCCAATCATCCTTCGATAAATAGCATAATATCTATTAATCGAACAGCTTTAAAGGAGCAAAATGATAATGCACCTCTTTTGGTTGTCAAATAAAATTTCCTCAAGTTTTATTGAACCGGAGTGGCATACAAATGCACTAACTGACTTCAAATTCCTTTAATATTATTGTGAAGTTCAAGACACACATTCTAACCATTGTTATTATTTGTTCTAGAGCACATATATTTGGTCTTCATGTAGCTGAATATATGAGAAATCTTGAACAAGAAGATGAAGACTCATTCAAGAGACAGTTTGGCAAATACATCAAACTAGGTGTCACTGCTGATGCGGTATGTACTGTTTTTGTTGGTTTCTTACGTCCAACCAAATTACTGCCTGGTCTATTATACCAGAGTGGTGTCGAAGTTGGACAAAATAAAATGGCATAGCTTAATTAGTTCTTTTTAAATTATATATATAAAGAGATCATTATCTTTGCTACAAATTAATTTTTACACTGTACTGAAATATAGGCGAGATAGAATATTTTTATAATTATTATCTTAGCAATTTTAATAATATTTATTTGTAACTAGTTGATGCCTGCAACTTCATCAGCAAGATTTGAATTTTTAATACACGGTGCGAGCTATCTCTGAAACAAATTTCATCAAACTCAGATGCCTTGAAAAGATAAGACTGATCCTTTCACATTTATAATTTTATTTGTTGTCTAAATTTTTTCATTTGTGTTTTAGCGAGTTGACTGAATTTATTTGTTGTAAGTATTAATTTCAATTCAAATATTGTCAACAGATTGAAAGCTTGTACAAGAAGGCCCATGAATCAATTCGTACAGATCCATCTCACAAAAAGAAAGAAGAAAAGAAAGATCCAGCCAAACAAAAACGCTGGAGCAAGCGCAAGCTGACACTGGCTGAAAGGAAGAACAGAATCAAGCAAAAGAAGGAGTCCTTCATAAAAAGATTGCAAGCAGAAGCTTAAAAGGTTTACAAATAAAAGCCTTGAATAAATTTATGATTATTATTTTTCCTTAAACCTACATTTTGAGAACTGCTAAAATTTTACTATAGTGGTTTATGGGTTTGGAGTTTGGCGAAAGTTCGGCAAACGGCAAATCTAGCCAGTTGTACAAAATTTCAGTGTACATAGGTAGAAAAAAAACCACTCTATATATTAACAATTTTTAGTGGTCATGTACATATAAAAATATGCTATGCCTGGTTAAGAACCTGTTTACAAGCTACTACACAGATCGCGAGCAATTTGCTCTTATCCATTGAGGAGTTCCGTTCTCTATTGCTGAATATTATATTCATCAGATCTTCACCAAATTAAAATGGGACCACCTCTGAAGTATGATCTACCAAACAAAAAAGAATCATCAAAATCGGTTCTTAGTTGGCAGAGTAATCGCGTACCTACCTAACAAATATTTAAAAATATAAAAAAACAGTCGAATTGAGGATGTCAATGGTGATAACAATACCAAACAGGTAGCGGATTACTGGTCTGTGATGTAAACTGTAACATGACAGTAAAAGCCTTATATCCAGGGCCGTTAAATAAATTTAAAAAAAAATTGACAGTTGAAATTGAATGGTGGTTCTTGATCTTGAATTGGGCTGAATGTGTTTATACATTACAATCGCTAAAGTGATAATACTGTATCATGGATTATACATTTGAAAATACAATGTCTGGTCCTGAAACTGTACGAACGAATATTTGCAGGATTTGTTTAAGAAAAGTGGCGAAAACGACATATTTGTATTCAAAAGATATTTTGGATAGGCTACATTCATGTTTTCAACTAACTTTATCTTACAAAAAATATTTACCTTCAGTAATTTGTGATGACTGTATACAAGAGTTGAATATTGCTTATAATTTTCGTCAAAAATGTGTTACTATTGAAGAGCGCTATTCTATCCTGTTACAAATAACTGATAATAATTTAGACAATGATACTGTCGAATCTGTAGATATCAAGGAAGATATCTCTGAAAAAGTAGAGTTTGAAAACAGTAATGAAAACAAAGTGCTAGGTAATATTCTGATTTGTTACTTTATCAAAATTATCATAGCATACAAAAGTTTGTCAAAATATTTCTATTTCAGAAAAAGCTGAGTTATTTGAAACTAATAATGGTGATAAAGTTAGTTTTCTATGTACACTCTGTAATAAGACACTCAAAAGCGAAGCATCATTGGTCAAGCATAATGTGTCTATGCATCAGAAGAGAAACCACTTGGGTAAAGTGACTGGTTTCGGACCTGAACGTCGCTATCATTGTACCAAGTGTTCCTATTGCACCCCTCACAGCCAGACCTTAGTGAATCATATGAGAAGACACAATGGGGACCGTCCTTATTGTTGTCCCTGTGGCAAAACCTTCACACAAGTGTCAAGCTTGAATGCACATAGAAAGACACATAGTAATACAACATATTTCACTTGTACTGTGTGCGGTAAACAATTTAAACATGCCTTTACACTAAAGAAGCACCTCAATGTGCACGGGGCTGGAAAGTTTGTATGTGATATTTGTAATAAGCCATTAAAGTCCAGACAGTCTCTACAGGATCACATGTATCGTCATTATAATATTCGCAATTACAATTGTGAGGACTGTGGAGATATATTTGTTACACATTCCGAACTGCTGAACCACAAAAAGAAGCATGGTATCATAAAGAAAGTAGAGTGCCACCTCTGTGGATATAAAACACACACAAAGAAGATATTAATCATTCACTTAAAAAGGTATGACCCATAGAATTTATGACAGTAAACTTATGCCAGAGTTACCCTTTTCATTTTTGGTGAATAAATCCCACTACCCACCGCTTGACTTTATATCACCAATAATAATTTAACCAACTACATATTGTGTGGTAGTGGCAATTTTCTTGTATAAAACTCATATTCGAATTATCTCCATGGAGATTTGCAATGAGGATAGTGGGACCCACCAAACATGTCCATTGGTAGAGAACCACATGTTGTGAAATTTTTAATGAGATAATATTTGTATGCCTTTTAGTTATTTTATAGTGTGTGCATA
Organism: Maniola jurtina; assembly: GCF_905333055.1. Taxonomy (NCBI): domain Eukaryota; kingdom Metazoa; phylum Arthropoda; class Insecta; order Lepidoptera; family Nymphalidae; genus Maniola; species Maniola jurtina. Next base: position 14,870,120 of record NC_060032.1, read on the forward strand.
ACAAGTAGTCCACTCTGAACTGAAGGTGTGTAAATGCATAAAAAATTAGTTCTCATGTGCCATTTTAAGTTTGTGTCAAATATCATATGAAAAGTATGATTTTAGACATTTTAAAGGTGAACCTAACTTTTAAAATGACAGTTGAATAGAGTGGCGCGCGCGTGAGAAGTTATTTTGTACGGCCTATAACTGTGTGTACTAAAACAAACCTAACTGGGGCATTTAATGCTGTCTATGATCTGCACAAACTGCCATGGTGCAACAGCTTTAAATTGGACTTGTTTTATGATCACTGTATGAACTATGAGGCATCATTAAAGCCCTGGATTTGTAATTTATGACTTGTGCTTTAATGCCATTTGGATATTCTAAAATTTTGGTATTTTTTCATTACAGACATACTGGAGATAAATCTTTTAAATGTAGTCAGTGCCAAGTTTCCTTCTGTACTAATGGCGACCTGACGCGCCATGGACGCGTGCACACTCGGGATAAGCCATATTCTTGTCCAACCTGCGCTCAAAAATTTGCACATAGCACAAGTCTCAACAAACATATGAATACTGTACATGGCATCAAGTTCAGGTGGGCAGATATCAAAGGAAAACAGTCACTAAATGAAAAAAATCACTTAAGTTTCCTTATGAGTGGGGAATAAAATTTATTAATTATTTAAGTTTTTTATTTACTACACATACACCTAATACACATAAGTCAATGTCTATTGTTAAAACCCCTTAAAATTGTTGTAACACCAACATATCATTATCATAATACTATAATTGTTATTCAAATAATTTCATTAATATGTCAAGTACATCTGAAATAGTCATTTTAAATTGCAATATCATCAAATTTATATAATTATTATCATATTTTATTTATTTATTAAATTAATTAGAAAAAGATTGATTCATCATGAAAATTCTAACCTAATTTTATTGGGAAAATGTGCACCTTACCATAAACAACAAAAAGTATATACGAGAAATGTTACTTCATATTGTATAAGCTTATTACATTCGTAATAACACTATTTCAATCTTTAACCTGATTCTGATTAAACTAATTAATAAAGGCTAATACAGTTTACCATCATGTTGGAGTCATCAGTTTAGATTAAATAAATTGGAATACTAGTATTGTAATATCTGTCATATAATATCAAACTTGTAGCTTATTTTGGTTGAATAATAAGAACTGCACTGGTTCAAATTCTGGAAATATGTTAATGGTGAATAAGAAAATCATACTTTCAACCACAATAATGAAAGAAAATCTCCAAAAATAGTCATAACGTTTAAATATGGGACAAAGTGCATTGAGCCGTAAATTAAATATAGTTTATAAACTACTTATATTAAACTAATCTTCTTCAAAGTATTCATCGTCAGAGACGTATTTGCGTTGTTTTCGTTTTCTGGAAGGTGTGCTCTTGTTCTTATTCTTCAATTTGATTTTCATTTTAACTGAACGATTTGACTCCCCATCTGAATCGTCTTCTTCTGAAACAACAAAAACGGAAAACCAGTGATATGTATAATGGTGAATTGAAAAGAATTTTAAAGTGTACAATAAAGTTTAAGTTGATTCATCATCAAAAATCAATATAAAATTATTTTATGATTATTTCAAGACTAAGAAGGTACTGCTGGTTTAGAAAGCAAGTTCTATTGAGAAGGGCCTGCAAGAATTTGAATTGGCTATAAAGTTATTTCTATTATTAGGGCGCTTAGTTAGAACATTCAATTTTAATTTCCATTTCATAAAATATGTATACTAGAATTACGTCATTGAAGATACAAAATCCGCTATGTAATTTTTTAGAATTTTCGTTTTTCGTTAAGGTGCGTGTGTATGCAGAAATCCGTTCTTACAGTTAAGCGTGTGTGCTGGTTTAGGCAGAAATAAAATTTTTAGCTATGTGATTTTGAAAGTACCTAAAGTCAATTTTTCAACAAATTTAAGTTTAATAGTCATGCGCAACGATGATTTTCAATGATATATTTTATGACTAACCTTTATTATTATCATTCACATTCACATTATCATCAGATTCATCAGAGTTCTGTCCGTTCTCGTAGCGCCGCCTGATCTCGATGAAAACATTTCGCAGCCGCACCGAGTCCTCGTAGATCAGGGAAGCTTCTTCATTGTAGGTTTGTGCGTTCGCACACAGCGTGAAGAAATCGCGCTCCATATCGGAAATATCCATGTACTGGAAACAACCGAACATTTTATACAAGCAGGAGCCACGGCATATTGCGGCAAAGTGGCTCGACGCGTTTTCTGGTGTCATCATCATCATTGTCAACCAACCGATTGACGTCAAGTCTGAACTCATTCTCAAGCAAAATAGCCTAAAACAAACACTGAATACAAACTTGAACTCATTCCCAACTAAAACAGGCTAAAATTGAGTCTAAAGTTTGTGATTTCAATCCAAACGTTACAATTACAGTAAATTTTCAAGTTTCAGCAACTTTCATTAAGTTTTTGCTCCTCCTGTAAATTTTTTCACATACAATTACACCGTTTTGTTCGCAAATACATAATATAATTAGTTAAAATACCTTCCCATCTTCAATTCTGTTCATAATTTTTTTAATGTCTAGTGGTTTCTTGATAACGTCGTAGTAGTCGGGGAGTTCGCGACGCGACGGCAGCTTCATGAATGGCTCCGACAAGACACGCCCGTTTCTATGCCAAAAATAAAAACAGACGAATAAATAATATATTGAAGAAACACTTATATGGAAATAATTTTAATCATATACCTATAACTCTATCTACGGAGAGAAGTTTGTATAGGGCGCTCTCTGTAACGTAATCTCATACAAATATCAAAGACAAAAAGTCAAACCATTTTGAGTGATCAACCTATTACAATTACAATTACAAACGATTTTTCGAATGTTTTTTGAAAACAGAACCTGCGACGTTAATCTAATAGAACAGTACGGAAAACATAGATTTGTTTGTAATTGGTTGGTCACTCAAAATGGTTAACGCCTACTGACTTTTTTGTCTTTGTCATTTGTATGGAATTACGTAACAGAGAGAGTCCTACACTAATTACTCTCCGTGGATAGAGTATAGTTGGGAATAAGTAAAAGAAAGTTAGGAAAAGGAACTTACTCATCAGAATAATCTACAACTTTCTTCATAATGTTCTTTAGGCGTTTTTTAAGCATATTGATTTCTGTTTTGCTTTTCTTTTTCGAGGAACAGGGCACTTCTTCTTCATCAGAATCCTCTTGACGTCTGCGAAATAAACAAAAGAAATAGATAAACTTGAACCCAAAAATCTCAAAGGCTAAACTTTTAAACTTTATGGGATGGAGAAAAAGACCCAATGTCAGCCTCCTCTTTTCTCTTGGTTTGGTAATACTCTGTGAAGTAGAAAATAATATTCATATGTGTATTATAATACTACCCAGCGTGTGCTACTACGCTAAAATTACAAAATAATTACTACTCTGTCGGTGACTTACCGTCGCTTACGCCCTTTCTTCCTCTTCTTATCGAGCACCTCATCATCATCGTCTTCTTCTTCCTCCTCCTCGAACTCCTCGTCAATGGCCTTGAGCCACTCCTTCTCCGTCAGAGAGTCAGTGTAGTCAACTTCTTTGCGCTGCCGGGATCCACGGCCGAGGGTTTCGTCTTCGTCCAGGTAGTTCCAGCCTTGGCCCTAAATAATAGGATGGTGACGATAGTGATCGGCGACATTATGTTATAGCAATATTAGCTGATGCCCGCGATTTAGCTTGTTAAAATCACGTGGGGACGCTTTGATTTTTCGAGATAAAAAATAGCGTATGCCACCCTACAGGTCTTAACCTATAACCATGCAAGAATCTCGTCGATCTGTTGCTCCGTTACGGCGTGATTGAAGGACACACCAATAAATTAACAAACAAACCACTTTCCCATTAATATGGGTCGTGATAGGTACCGTAGAAAAAGTATAACTGACATAGCTCGACTGACTGTCGCGCGTATGCGTCTCCATCTCTTCGGAACAAGCGATTATCTCCTTGATCAAATCGTTGTCCAGGAGTTCGTTTTTCAGTAAAAAGGAAAACTCAAGTTTATAGTATTTCGCATTTGAAATCAAACCAACTTTTGATTTGACTATATTTATAATAAGTTATGATAAATATAAATTAATTTTATTAAGGGGTTTTTGCCTCTTCTGAAATACATCAAATTTGAGCTGTGCCCTTTTTACTGAAGGCACGGAATTGATCCGTTCGAGGGCAGGATTGCGATCTTCAGCTACGAAGGAAAACTGGAGAAAGAGAGAGAGATGGAGAAGGAGAGATCAGGTTACCTTGTTGCAGACGACCTCGTCGTCGTTCTTGACGAGCCAATCAGGCAGTTCGGACTCATCGATGAGGCGCGTCTGCGTCTCCGACTTCTTGCGCTCGATGTCCATCTGCTTGAACAGCTCCATCTCTTCTTCGGAGCGCGCGATCATCTCGTTGATCAAATCGTCGTCCGGGAGCTCGTTTTCCTCCTGTTTAGGATAATTGGATGCCTTAGTTCTGAAAGTCACTAAATCCGTTTTCCTTGTCTTGAGATAATGGTCATTTAAATGTCAAATAATTTTTTTTAAAGAAATGTCTGTACAAAAAAAATTGAAAAATAAACCAATAACAAGAAGAAGAAGAAGAAGAAGAAGAAGAAAAAGAAGAAGAAGGAGAAGAAGAGGAAGATGAGGGGGGGAGGAGGAAGGAGGAAGGAGGAAGGGAAAGGGGAAGGAGGAGTAGGAGTAGTAGGAGGAGGAGTAGTAGTAGTAATCACGTAAGTAGTAAGTATATTACGTTCGTAATTTAACTCAATTTGTCACTTACCTCTTCGTCATCCCCATCCTGATGTAAGATACTCTGCAGGAACTGTTGTCGTTCTGTGCCCGTAGATTTCTGGTCGAACATACCGGCTTGAATTACTTTCTCGTCCATGTTTAGTTTGTACCTAGACAAGAAAAATTAAGTTAAGTAACGACAAGACAAGAGGCAAAGTTGCATATTAATAGTATCATTGCATAGTCTCATGTATATGTGGCTATGTCTGATATACAGATTCTCTAAACTCTATCTATGCAGAGCTCAAACTACTGGACGTATCGGGCTGATATTTGGCATGGAGATAGCTATTATAATGTAGAAGGATATAAGGATTTTTGAAAATTCAACCACTAAGGGGTGAGGAGAGGGGAAGTAAGTAAAATAGGGGTTTGGGATTTGTGTAGTCCACGCGGATGAAGTCGCGGCCATGAGCTAGTACTGGATAAGTCTTACCTCGCAGCAGCCAAGATCCTTTCTTCCACAGAGTTGACAGTCATCAGTCGTAGCACGCGCACTTCGTTGCGCTGTCCGATACGATGCGCTCGGTCCTGGGCTTGGAGATCCTATAACGAGAAATCTTAATAGTGAATTGCGTAAAAATATCTCCGCCAATTACAGCGCGCATCCGTCCGCTATTGGTGGTTAACTATGCGCCACGTTATGTACGCGCGAATTAGGAGCGAGATAGCACAAGTCCTGATGATTTGTGTTTAAAATCTTAACGTCAAGCAATAATGTCTGTATTTCATTGGTGTACATTCGGCTTTATTCGGTGTTAGGTGCGCTTTTCTGTGCAAACGATTTTGCCGATGTAACTTATAGAGTACATAGTACTACTGTGCTGAGTACCTAGCTACTGAGAGGCGGATTAGGTCTGCTGTTCTGGCTTGATGCGGTTTCCAGTCAGTGGACAGCAGGAAGATGAAGTAGTCGGAGCCCGTCTCGTTGAACTTCTTCAGCAGCTCGCCGCGGCCCCGGCCTTCACTCGCACTAAGGGTACTGACCTGGTGCGGATTCCAGTCGGAGTCGAAGATGATGACGGTGTCCGCGCTCTGCAGGTTGAGGCCGAGCCCGCCCGCGCGCGTGGACAGCAGGAAGATGAAGTAGTCGGAGCCCGTCTCGTTAACTTCTTCAGCAGCTCGCCGCGGCCCCGGCCTTCACTCGCACTAAGGGTACTGACCTGGTGCGGATTCCAGTCGGAGTCGAAGATGATGACGGTGTCCGCGCTCTGCAGGTTGAGGCCGAGCCCGCCCGCGCGCGTGGACAGCAGGAAGATGAAGTAGTCGGAGCCCGTCTCGTTGAACTTCTTCAGCAGCTCGCCGCGGTCCTCGGCCTTCGTCATTCCGTCCAATCTGAGACAACGTGCCCGAAATAAAAGCAATCAGCCAGCACACCTAACTAACACTGCCATCTTCAAAAACGAATTTTCATGATTATATATTTTTTGTTTGATACCTACCTACTCAATAATATGTCTCATTAAAATTTCATAAACTTGATTTAGTAGCGTATATAATGCTTTCAAGCCCAGTCATTAAAATAACTTTTCTCTTTTGAAATCCTATAATTTTTTTAATACAAAACTACTTTGTACTTAGTACTCACCTTAAGTACTGGAAACATCTCCAAGAGAAATAGTCCTCTATGATGGTCATACACTGGGTCATTTGACAGAACATCAGTACTCTGTGCCCAGCCTTCTTCAACTTGGGCAGAATACGGTCCAACAGTTCAAACTTTCCAGAAGCTCGATATAGATCAGGTCTGAAAAAAGTTTTAAAACATTCAGTTCTAAACAAAAATTTAAAAACAATTTTTTTTATTATTTGTTTGATATTTTTTTTATTTCTACCAATTTATAATAGTGAAAAGAAAAAAGATGAAAGTGGACAGAGAATCACTGATCGCAGAACTTCTGGATCTGTGCTGGAACATGAAGGGAAAGACATGCAGAGCTTGCACAGCTGGACAAAGGTGTTCATGAGCACCTTGGCTTCACCCTTCCTTATACTAGCCTTCTCAATGCAAGAGGGAAATCCTTACCCGCTAACCACTCCACTGCCTGTACCGAGATGGTCGCAGAACTTCTCTTCGATGTGCTGGAACATGAAGGGGTGGTTGCAGAGCTTGCGCAGCTGGACGATGGTGTTCATGAGCGCCTTCGCTCCACCTTTCCCTTTGTTGCCCTTCTCCGAACCGTCCGTGAGCAGCACTCCCTTCGATTGCATGTGTCTGTAATTTAAAAATATTATCATGAGGATACCTAAATTCTCCTTCTACCCTCCTAAATGATTTCTAAAGAATAACGTCCAGATGTGTTTTAAAGTTGAAGCTGTGGGATTAATAAAAAAAAACATTAATTTTGTGGGTAGGTTGCGGAATTGCAATCAATCTTGCGGATAATTTCTGTGCTTATAATAAAGATTTAATATAAAATAGCGCAATTTGTATCCGTTTTTGGTGGCAGCGGAACTGCGCTTGATTCACCTCCAAACCTCACTACATATTTATACACAAAAAATGCTTATTTGAAAAGAGTATAATGCCAGTAGCGACTAACTTGTATAGTACTCGCTGCAGGCCACTCATGTCGCACTTTATGATGTACTCCACTTTGTCGGGCAGCTGGCTCTCCACCTCCTTCTTGAGCCGCCGCAGCAGGAACGGACGCAGCACTTTGTGCAGACGACGGATGATCAGGATCGTTTCTTCCTCGTTTAGTTCCACCTAGGAATAAAAGGTATATCAAATTTTGTAACATTGCTGAAGTGGTTTGATAAGATAAGAAGAACAGAGAATAATTGGTCGTATTTAAAGTAGCGGCTAATAAATAGTAATTCAAATATCAAGTACGATGAGGAAGGAGCTGGAGAAGACGGGCCCAGATACGGTGGGATGAATGGGTGGGACAAGTAGAGGAGATGGATGGAGGTGAGGGGTGATTGGGTAGATGAGCGGAGAGGTGGGGGAAGATGTTGGGGGAGGTATGGAAGATGAGGCAGTTGACAGGTGGTGGGTGGAGATGGACAAAGGTCGGAAGGAGATGGGGTAGATGTGGGGGGGCAGCGCAATATAGTGCGTGCTGAGCTAGCTTGCAGTGGTGGTTCGTTCTGTTATAATTACCTTTTCGCCTGTAGTTGCGAAAGGCGCGTTGAACCACTGTTCGAAGGTCGAGCAGCTCTTGAATATCGAAGGTAGCAAGAAGTTGAGCAGCGCCCACAGCTCGGGCAGCTTGTTCTGCAGCGGCGTGCCGGTGAGCAGCAGGCGGTGCGGCGCGATGTAGTGCGTGTTGAGCACCTGCGTCAGCTTGCAGTGGTGGTTCTTCATGCGGTGGCCCTCGTCGATTATCATGTACTTCCATTGCACCTGCCAAATGACACCATCATTAGTATTATAGATAATTATTTAAAAAAATAATTAATTAGTACCCATCACCACTGCTCGACTCGCTCACCTTGGCCAGCACACCCTTGTCCTTGATGACGTACTCGTAGGTGGTGAGCAGCACGTTGAACTTGGTGGAGCGCATCTGCGTCTGCACGAGGCGGCGCGACGCCGGCGAGCCCTTGTACGGCACCACCTGCACCGTCGGCGCCCACTTCTCGAACTCGAGCACCCAGTTCGATAAAGTACTACAAGTTTAAAAAATCACGTACTGAGCAACGCAATCCTTTCCTTGCGGAGGAGGTACCATTGGTGACATACAAGGTATATTCAAGGATTTATTATGTTGGAGGTTTGCATATGTTTTTTTATGAGGGTAAATTGCTTTTATAGTAAGTGGGGTAGTTTGACATCTATAGTGTGACGATCGCAATCCTTCGGAATCGCTGGCACTCTTTCAATATTGCCCTATGACACTGTCGCAGCAAAAATACCGTAAATTCAGCCAATTTTTGCTATTGACCAAAATGCAGTCGCAGCAAGAATACTATTTTAGCCAAGTATTAACATGCTTTTTTATTTTAATTAATAATAATTTGAAATGGTTATTAAACTTAAAACTAACAGAGGACAATGGATGGATTTTACATATTTTTGAAGACACTCTAATAATTTTATTTTTGACAAAGGCAACATCCCCATTAATGTTGATCGGTCGACTGGCGCGGTCGAAAATGCCATTTGTATGGCACAGCATCATTTAATCACCATGACTTACCTCAATGGTACAATAATAAGAAATGGTCCGTTGACTTTTTTCTTCTCCATCAGATAGGTGACCAATGCAATAGTTTGGATGGTTTTGCCGAGACCCATTTCGTCTGCCAAAATTCCGTTTAGGTTGTTGTTGAAGAGAGACACCAGCCATTCTAGACCCTATAAACAAAAACTTATTAAGTCAACGTGAATTTAAATAAATCATTAAGATGTTCAGTAAAATCTTTCTAAAGAAAACAACATTAGTTATATTTATTTATTTAGTTATTAAAATACCATTTTAAACTTACCTTTGTAAAAATAGTCTACATACCTTAATCTGGTACTCTTTCAGCTTGCCATTCACCAAGATGCTGGCTTGCTCAGTGACAGATTCGTGGACCGTGTGAGCAATACTAAAAAAAAAATATATTTGAAAGAGATCACAATATTATCTTGTATTTGCATAAATTGATTAAATTGTGATGCTGATGATATCCTACCTGTAATATGTTTGTTCTTCAGTTTTGTATTCATCATCTTCGACCTTCGCCTTCTTGATCATATCGCGCGCCTTCTCCTCTTCCGTCTTTTCTCTGTCACTCTTCTCGTCTCTGTGCCTTTCCCTTCTCTCTCTCCTTTCTGTTATGAACAATAACACGTTAATAATATAACACGTTATTCAATCGTTGGATTAAAAATTTGGAATTAAACCTCCTTTTTTAGTATTATAATATCAATATATTTCCTATTGGTATTAATTATATTGTCCGAAAATCTCTAAACGATATCAAATTGACAGTTGACATACTTTTCACATTGATACTAGCGGAAAAGGATAGCATTATAGTCTAATCGAGACCTGTCTTTTAAGTTAAGTAGAGAGATTTGCGTACAACCAAACAGGCACTATTGTTGATACACTTGACATTAATTTTTCAATTAAGTAATCTATTAACAGTTGGAATTACTAGGATATAAATACTGGTTTTTTACATACAAAGTCTCGCGGTTTAAGTATTTATGCTCTAGCTATTCCTATTAGTGTATTATAATTACCATCATCTTGGCTGTCGTCTCCAGAATCGTCGGAGTCAGATAACACCTCCCATCCTGGATGGGTTTCCATCCAGTCTTTAAACTGCGAGAGCAACGGGGCTTCTTCTCCTCTTAATATCTACAAATCAAAGTGGTCACCATAAAACTAGTCTCTTATCTGCATATTTGGAATTGAATAGAGCGTACTTTGACTTTACTCAGACTTAAGACACTGTTAAAACGAGATAGCGTTAAATGGCAGTCTTGTTAGTGTGGTAGTTTACGTACTAGTACGATTTCCATCATCCGATTTCTCTCCGTCATTCGTCAGTCTCCAATTCGGAGGAAATATTCGAGCCGCAGTAGCCTAACTTCGCTAATGCCTTCGTATTACTTCAGATTCGAATCGGTCCGATTTTTACGAATTCGGATCTGATGAGTGCGTAATCGCTTTTACTGTTAAGTGTAAACTAACAATGAAACCAAGATAGAAGTTAAATATTAAAAAAAACTAGCTTTAGATATCATACCTCTCCTGTTTTAGGATCCATGACGCTAACTCGAGAGTCTGAAGTTTGAGAGCTGTCATCCAGAGCGTCGATCTCGCCACCTTCTAGCACCTTCTTCTTCCGAGATTTCTGTTAAATTAAAATTACCTATTAAACTATTATTGATATTAAAATTGCCTATTAAACTATTATTGATATTAAAATTACCTATTAAACTATTATTGATATTAAAATTGCCTATTAAACTATTATTGATATTAAAATTACCTATTAAACTATTATTGATATTAAAATTGCCTATTAAACTATTATTGATATTAAAATTACGACAGAATCATGTTCCTTCAAATTGTTTTAAAGGGGTTTGATGAAAAACTGCCATACTCCTTCCAGGTTAGCCCGCTTCCATCTTAGACTGCATCACTTACTACCAGGTGAGATTGCAATCAAGGGCTAACTTGTATTCGTATAAAATGAAATAAAAATCGATCTTAGTCACCTAATATTATGAAATTTCTTATAAACATGAACATTGAATAAAGAGCATTTAATTTTTCAAAAACACCAAAAATTGATTCTATGAAGAATGTATTTATTAAATGTGGCAAATTATTTTGACGATGCAAAAGCAGTGTAAAAGTTTATTAGAATAAAAATATTTGTTACCCTCTTCCTCCGCTCTTCTTCTTGCTGCTTCTTGCGTTGCTCCTGCTTGTGCTGCTTCACCATCTCCGTGAGACTGGCGATGTACTCGTCCGTCTGCGACAGAAGGAACGCCAGTCGCTTGTCTTTCTTCTGATCGATCAGCTTTCTGTAGCCCTCTTCATCCTCCGCCATCAAACTAAAAAAAAAAATAACAATATTATTGATCGTTCATCCACGTGGCGGTCTTTAAATGCAACCACTATACGCAATCCACAAAGAGAATGTAATATAGGGCTTTCTTTGTTACGTTCTCACAAATGACAAAGACAAAAAAGTCAGTGGGCGTTAACCACTTTGAGTGATCAACCAATCACAAACGAGCCTATATTTTCAGTATTAACTTGTTTCCGTAGATACAGTATAGATGAGGCTATACGAACTCTGTCAAGAGAATTTGCTACAGAACACTACAAGGTCTAAGATACCAGCTGTTACAACTGGGTCCCCAGGCATATCACCAGATCAAGGAAAATCTTCACAAACCACAGTGTGCTAATTGTTGACTGGTTGCGATGGTACTTAAGTCAGCATGTCAACATACCGTCTCATACGTTCCTTTTCAATGCGCTCTTGTTCCTTCTTCTGTTCGCGCTCGGCGTTGGCGTGGTGGTTCATGATGGCTTTGTTCATGCGCGACAGCTTCGCGACGTTGTTGCGATGGTACTCTTTGAAGTCCTTTGCTGGAAACAACAATTTTATTTTAGGAAAAAAATTGAAAAAATCCCTATATTTTTTTAAAGTTCACAATACATTGCAAATAAAACATCTGACTGACGCTAGAGGTCAATGAAAGTTCCGTAAATAGGTTCCTAGAAGTCAATGCTGCGTCGTAAGCGGGGCGTTGACCCGAGTTTTACACGCCATACAATGCGGGTTTGAAAAATACTAAATCATTAATGCTACCAAAATAAGGCAAATGGCAAATCCAATAAGGATTGCGTTAAGGTAGTATAAATAATAACGCTAAATTTTTGTTAGCGTTCTGGTTACACCCTGTATAAACACTTGTAAGTATTTACCATGTTGCAGTACAGTCTGCAGGAACTCTTGGTGCTTCTGCCTGCGCTTCCTCTCAGCTTCCAGCTTCTGTTGCTTCTCAAGCTTCTCCGTGGCGCGCGCTTCCCGCAGACCTTGCCTCTTCGTGCGCTTGTACGCTTTGATGTTCACCGCCGTCTCCAGCGTTGTGTCACGACGAATTTGACCCAATATCTAATCAAAATATACTTTTTTTATATTATGGCCTTCAAATGTTTATACAGTGCATACAACTATTTGGTCACTCGCCCTGCGGCTCGACGATAAGATTTAAACACAAGAGCAACAAAGAATTGTGCTATCTCGCTCATAATTCGCTAGTACAAAACATACCAATAGCAGACGGACGCACGCTATGATTGGCAGAGATATTTTGGCGCCATTCAAAAATAAGATTTCTGCACAGGTATAACGACGTAAGTCGTAACCTATATGAGTAACTAGTGTTTTGCTCGGTGCGCGAGCTGCTAAAGCAGCTCTCGTGACGTGGTTAGGTTTATGAGTTGTGTTAAACCGATTTTTTTTATTAAGATACACAAATTACCCCGAAAACCCCATAAAACGACACCTATATATTGAGGTTAATAAAGTAGGGTGCGTGGGTGCGCGGACCACTAAAGTGGTCCACGAGCATGCAGAGTTTGTTCCACCGAGTAGACCTTCGGACCCTGATCATCTTTTGCCAAGAAACCACTCTTCCATCTTTTATAGCCTCCGAGATAGACACCGACGAAATTTGTACGGCGGCCATCTTGTTTTTCCAAAATTTTCCACTTTTTCTATTAATTATTTAATACATTCTTCAAAGATTGCGAGTTTCAACGAAATCGGTTGGAAAACAAAAGAGTTGCAAAAATCATATAGGCCGCCATCTTGTTTTTCTGAAATGTCATAATTTTTCCCTACTCATATCGCGCACCAAAACATATCTCCCCTACATTATCGTATCGTTATCCGTCTCTTTCTAGGAGAATGAGACATTCATAATCGCCATACAAAATGTATGGAAAAATAAATTCCGCCATTTTGATTTTTTTTTCTATTCATCGAGTAGACCTTCGGATCCTAATCATCTCTTGCCAAGAAACCTCACTTCCATCTTTTATACCCTCCGAGCTGGACACCGGCGAAATATGTATGGCGGCCATCTTTTCTTCGCCATTTTGAATTTTTTTTCAGCTTTTTGGCAATTGGATGACGTCATGAATGACATTTGCTCGAGCACCCCCCACCTATCTTCAATACCTTAAGCGGGCCCTTCACCCGTCTCCGATATCCTCAATCATCAGCTCTCTCCATAATTTTGGCTTACTAAGTTTTTATTTTCTATACGACACTATGAGTGGAAAAAAAATTTTTCATACAAAATTTTACAGGAGTTTCTTAGTTGAAAATCTCGAAAATCTCCCCAAAAGTGGCAACACCGGTTGCATATCTCGATACTGCCAGCCGAGATACACAATCGAGTCATACATATTGACTTTCCAAAATGTTGCCAACTGCCTCAAAAACGTGATCAAAATTTCGAAAAATTAAAAAAAATACAAAATGGCCGCCAACTCGTTTCACAGAAAGATTTTACACGGTTTCATAATTTTCCTATTAACTACAGGATATACCGCTCCCGATGACGTTTCAATCTTTCCTCTCGCTTGCACCCAGGCGACCCGATCGCCCCTAAAAAAGACCATGTCGAAAATCACCTTTTCTTTGATAAATTCCAGTGTTGCCAGTCTCTGGCGACAAAAATACCGAAATGTCATTTGTACAAGTAAAACACATAATCGCTCATACTGGGATTTTGCGAAAAGTGCGTATTTCGATTTTTTACAGTTTCCCGAAAATCTCGAAATTTCCCGAAAAATGGGGTAATTTTTTTCCTCCAATCTATACCTCAAGCCTATGCGTATAATCGCTTCATAGAAACTGAATCGCTCCGATGTTGCCAACTTTGAGATATTTAACTATTAAAATTGCGTTTTTTCGTACCTCGAACAAAACGGCCGCCATGACAGCCGCCATCTTGAATTTTTAAAAACCACTCCCGTTCTGTCAAAATACAGGATAATCGTGGGAGAAACCAAGAAAAATAATTATCCTCGATTACCCCGTTTCGGATCTGTGGCGCCGCGGTTCGGGGTCGAAAAATGAAAATTTTGAAAACGCTACGGCTCGGCCGCCATCTTGTTTTTCCAATTTTTTCCACATTTTCTATTAACCGTTTGCTACTTTCCTAAATAGTTGCGAGTTTAAACAAAATCGGTTGGAAAACAAAAGAGCTGCAAAAATCACGTCAGCCGCCATCTTGTTTTTCCGAAATGTCATAATTTTTCCCCAGTTATCTCCCTCACCCAAACACATCTCCCCTACATCATTATATCATTTTCCTTCTCTTTCTAGGAGAACAATTATGTCAATGAGTCAGTGAGTGAGTGGTAATCGAGCTATATATAGTATAATAACTAGTGTTTTGCTCGGTGCGCGAGCTGCTAAAGCAGCTCACGTGACGTGGTTATGTTAACTTTATTATATTTAACCAAATTTATTTATTAAAGATACACAATTCACCACAAAAACCCACAAAACGACACCCATATCAATTTTTTTCTTAAAAAGTGCATGTCCGCCATCTTGGATTTCAAAATAAATGTCGTTATCAAAATCAGCACGCCGGAAAACTCTGAAAACGACATCCATATCATTTTTTGTAAAAACGGGGTAGTTGAGGTTAATAAAGTAGGGTGCGTGGGTGCGCGGACCACTAAAGTGGTCCGCGAGCATGCAGAGTTTGTTCCACCGAGTAGACCTTCGGATCCTGATCATCTTTTGCCGAGAAACCAGTCTTCCATCTTTTATACCCTCCGAGATAGACACCGACGAAGTTTGTGTCGCGGCCATCTTGTTTTTCCAAATTTTTCCACTATTTCCATTAATCGTTTACTACTTTCTTCCAAGATTGCGAGTTTCAACGAAATCGGTCGAAAAACAATAGAGTTGCAAAAATCATATAGGCCGCCATCTTGTTTTTCTGAAATATCATAATTTTGCCCTACTCATATCGCGCATCCGAACATATCTCCCATACATCAATGTATCGTTTTCTGTCTCTTTCTAGGAGAATGAGGCATTCAATATTCGCCATACAAAATGTATGGAAAAAAAAATCCGCCATTTTGGATTTTTTTTCTATTCATCGAGTAGACCTTCGGATCCTGATCATCTCTTGCCAAGAAACCTCACTTCCATCTTTTATACCCTCCGAGCTGGACACCAGCGAAATTTGTATGGCGGCCATCTTTTCTTCGCCATTTTGAATTTTTTTTCAGCTTTTTGGCAATTGGATGACGTCATGAATGACATTTGCTCGAGCACCCCCCACCTATCTTCAATACCTTAAGCGGGCCCTCCACCCGTCTCCGAAACCCTCAATCATCAGCTCTCTCCATAATTTTGGCTTACTAACTTTTTGTTTTCTATACGACACCATCAGTAAAAAAAAAAATTTTCATACAAAATTTTACAGGAGTTTCTTAGTTGAAAATCTCGAAAATCTCCCCAAAACTGGCAACACCGGTTGCATATCTCGATACTGCCAGCCGAGATACACAATCGATTCATACATACTGACTTTCCAAAATGTTGCCAACTGCCTCAAAAACGTGATCAAAATTTCGAAAAATTCAAAAAATTACAAAATGGCCGCCAACTCGTTTTGCAGAAATAAATTACATCGTTGTACAACTTTTCCAATAACTACAGGATATACCGCTCCCGATGACGTTTCAATCTCTCCTCTCGCTCACACCCACGCGAAACGATCGCCCCTAAAAAAAGACCACGTCGAAAATCATTTTTTCTTTGATAAATTCCAGTGTTGCCAGTCTTCGGCGACAAAAATACCCAAATGTCATTTGTATGATCAAAACACATAATCGGTCATACTCGAATTTTGCGAAAAGTCCGTATTTCGATTTTTTTCAATTTCCTGAAAATCTTGAAATTTCCCCAAAAAATGGGGTAATTTCTTTCCTCCAATCTATACCTCGAGCCTATACGTACAATCGCTTCATAGAAGCCGAATCGCTCCGATGTTGCCAACTTTGAGATATTTAACTTTTAAAATTGCGTTTTTTCGTACCTCTAACATAATGGCCGCCACGACAGCCGCCATCTTGAATTTTTAAAAACCACTCCCATTCCGTCAAAATTCAGGATAATCATAGACGAAACCAGAAAAAAATAATTATTATCGATTACCCCGTCTCGGATCTGTGGCGCCGCGGTTCGGGGTCGAAAAATCAAAATTTTGAAAACGCTACGGTTCGGCCGCCATCTTGTTTTTTCAATTTTTTCGACATTTCCCATTAATCGTTTACTATTTTCTTCAAAGATTGCAAAATTCAACGAAATCGGTTGGAAAACAACGGAGCTGCAAAAATCACGTCGGCCGCCATCTTGTTTTTCCGAAAAGTCATAATTTTTCCCCAGAGGATTCCCGAATCCGAACACATCTCCCCTACATCACTATATCATTTTCCTTCTCTTTCTAGGAGAACAATTATGTCAATGAGTGAGTCAGTCAGTGGTAATTGAGCTATATATAGTATAATAGTGCTGTACTCAAATTCTTAACAGGAAGTAATTCCAACATAAGACAGTCACATAAGACATGGCAAATAGCAGAGGCAAATTCTCGAGTTCAATGTGGCACAGAGAAAGCTTGCATGCTGATTACAGAGGGTAACAAAGGTTCCCATGGGACTTTTAAATTATACACAGTTGAAGGGCAAATGTAAAATACAATCATTATACCTCAGCACGCAATTGCTTCTGGAAATTGAGAACCCGAAGGGCTCGCAATTCAATTTGTGCTTGTAACCGAAGATCGTCCGATATGTTGGCCGGCAAGTTGGATAACACTTCCATTCTGTGAGCGATACGCGCCGCTATCCTGTTGGACAAAATAGTACATTACCTGTTAATAAATTAATAGAAAGAGAGAAAAAACGTTTCTTGTTTGAAAGTTGTGCCACATATTATCACCAGTTGTGAAATGAGTGTCAGTTGTATATGGTATCTGGGAACCCACCTGCTCAATTATTATTATCCCAAGAAATCCTTTACCCTTATGTGTTTAATGAAAAGGGGTCACGACCGTCAACAATGACAAATACGGAGCATGGAGATCAGTCAATCTAATAAAAACTGTTAACATAAAAATTTTGCAGTACAGAGATAGCTTGCACCCCACGATGCATAGGCTACTTTTTACCCCAGAAAATCAAAAAGATCCCACAGGATTTTTGACTGCCCGTCTGTAGGAGTTTTAAAGCCCATGTTTTGGCCCAAATTAGGTATATAGTCACAGAGACAAAGATAGGCTCCTTTTTATCTATGAAAATCCAACAGTTCCCACAGGATTTAAAGAACCTAGGCTAGGAATCTAGAAGATGTAGGCACCATTTAATTTCTTCATAAAAAGAAAATACTTGCCTGTTTTCCCTTTCGTTTAATATTTGTAGGGGATCGATGCCAACTGGTTTCGGTATAGCTGTGATGCGATTTTGCTTTGCTCCAGGAGTTGGTACACCGGGCTGAAAACAAAGTATTTTTAACATCTTCTCATGTCGGTTCGTCAGATTTAAGGATCCTGACTCCTTCGAGATATCACTTCCATTTCGATGTAGCTAAAGCTAAAGCTTTCGTAAATAACTAATCAGTGAAGTTGATCAAAAGAATTAACTAAAACGTTTATTGTTTAACATCATCAGCATGTGGTTTAGCTAGACACCTATTTTATTTTATTTTTGCAAATTAGGTTTTATTTATTTACACCAACGAGTTGCATACAATTATGACTATAAAATATACAAATTCACTGCAGTAGGTATGGTTGTCCATACAGGTGCACTTATGAAAGAAAATAACCTATCATACACTAACATAACATAATACAATTTTAATAATATTATTAAATCTTATTAAAATTATATTAAATATTATTATTATTTTCAATATGAATACATTATCTAGTATATATTTCCTATCATAAATAAATAACAGATGAGAGTATATATTTCTAATACTGTATCATATAATGTAAAAATACCACCATAATATGTCAAAATGGAATACCTGTTGAGATGTAGGAGGGCCTACGTTAGGACCGGGTGGTCTCAGCGGCGCCGGACCTCGAAGTGGTGGCGCTCCTCCCATTGGCTGTCAAACAATTTTCACTAGATTTATGAAAATCTTTTTTGACAAAAAAGTATAAACTGTCATAATTCTTAAGAAAAAAGCTGGTCAAGTGCGAGTCGGGCCTCGCTCTTTAGGGCTCCGTACATAATTATGAATATCATATTTTGGTTGTATGAAATATTAATTCTTTTCCGACCTAGAACATTGCAATAAACCGTGAAAGAAAAATCCGAATTTACGTTTGTTTTTGTCACAGCTTACAATCTATTTTATAAATCGTTGGTTTCTGTATTTGTTGTTTAAATACATAATATGGTACATAATACACAGTAACTCGTTTAGTTTTTGAGACATCCCCTTTCACAAAAATGGTTTAAAATTGACAACTTTGTCCATTTCCTTATTTTTAAGATGAAAAAATATATACGTATTCTACTCAATGAGCTCTAAACAATGATACTCCACATGCTAGGGTAAGAAAAAAAAAGTTTTTTTCGGCTCCTTTTTCATATGTGGGTTATAGTTGGTATTCTGTGGTACCGGGTTGACCAGCGGCGGCGTGGGCTGCGTGGGCGGCGCCATCTGGCCGGTCATGGGCAGCGGCGTGGGCGGGGCGCCGCCGCCGCCGCGCGCCGCGTCGCCGCCCGCCGCGCCCTTGCCGCCCGCCAGCCCCGCGCCCTGCCCGCCCGCCTGCGCCTGCCTGGACACACATATCGCTACACTAAACTATTATCCCTTATTAATTAAAACAAGTTATTTTAATTATTTTTAAAACACCCCGAAACACCATTTTACCAGTGTTTGGTATGTTCTAAACGAAACAAAAATACACTGTCACATAATAATGAAATGAGTAGGTACAACCTTAGAGCTTTCATATAACATTTTCATATAAGTGGACCCAGGGTTCATACTAAAAATAACCATGGTCCTTCCTTATCTCTCTGCCACTTTTAACTTACCCTTGGCTATAGGGCGAGGGCGGCTGTGCGGGCGGCGTGGGGCACTCGGGCGGGGTGTCTCCGGTTCGCTTCCCGGCCGCCATCATAGCTATTTGTTGCGTAATCGGCTGGTTACAAGCCAGCTTCCGATATGCCGCTATTTGGGCTCTGAAACAAATAAAAAAATTATAATCATAAAAATCTAAATAATTGAATAAAATTATATTAAAAGTTCGACTTAATTGTTATTATTTAAATATATAAAAGGAAAAGCTGACTGACTGATCTATCAACGCACGGTTCTGCTATTATTACATAAATATCCGCTAAAAAAAGATATACTTTTGAAAATTCAACCCCTAAGGGGATAAAATAGGTATTTGAAATTTGTGTGGTCCACGCGGACGAAGTCGCGGACATAAGCTAGTTGTTTAGATAAAATGGTTACTTACTTTAATTGACTCAGTTGGTTGTTGGAGAAGAGCCCCTTATTGGGATCTTGTGGGTTGGAGCGCGCGCGGATGGCCAACAGTTGCGAGTATCGCGGGTCCTCTTGCAAGCCCTTCTCCTCCATGGAGTCGATAGCCCGCTGCAACGCGTTGAGATTGTCAGGGCCCGATGCGGCGAGCGAACCCTGCATCGGTGACGAAGAAGGCGCTCCATTGGCCGACGTGGAGGGCGGCGGCGCGGAGCCGTGCGGAGGCGTCTGCGCCGCGGGCGGCTGCTGCGGCGCGCCCGGTGGCGCCTGGCTGGCGGGCGCGCCGCCGGGGGCAGTGGGCGCGCCTCCGGGCGTAGGCGCAGCATGAGAATAGCCCGCTTGCGACGCCATCATGCTGTGATGCGGAGGCATAGGTGGCATTCCTTGTGGATGTACTCCGTGTGGCGGTGGGCCACCTAGTGGCAGAGGAGGCCCCGGCGGCCCTTGTGGTCCATTACCTGGCGGCGGAGGGCCGCTGCCCATTGTCATTGGACCCTGCAACCAATCATTATAACAAATGTTTACTTTTCCATATTTCATTTCTTAAACCATATTCGTCTACAGAATAAAAAGCCCACTGTGCGAAGGCGCAGTTGATCAGCTAGTATGAAATAACTAAGTAAGGGCCAGAATAGGTATATGTAGTCTATTTATTCTGGTCGAGGGGTCTGCATATGACATCAGCCTGGTTTAAGGAGAAGGATTGATGATTACTTTATTAAATCAATATGATCACCATTTTTTGCGCCGTTTCCTTTTAAGAAGTTCTGTCCTGATCTCCAAAACTATTCATCAGATTTTTACTAAAAAATGGAACCAAGCTGACAATTAATTGTTACAAACAAAGAACTGTTTTACATTTGGTTCCTATTTCACAAAGCTATGGGAGTAACAACAACAAAAGTTTTTTTAATACAGAAATTGTCCAGTTAAAGTTTTTTCATGAATGAATTTAGATTGATAAGTACTAGTTTGTTCAAATCATAGCCATATTGATTTTAATCAATAAAATGAATAAAATATTGAGAACACTATTTATCATGATTTTTCTTCCATTTAGTAAAAGTGATTATGTTCTTTACAAAATAACAGCATTTAATCCTCGTGAAAGAGCTTTATTATACAGTATGCAATCAAAAATATCTTCTGTAATTTTTTTGAATGGTGTAACAAATGAAGCTGCTATTCCTATGAATGTGATTGTAAATAAAGAAATATATCAATTGTTTGAAGGCAGTATGCAATCTTTGAATATACAGTGTGATCGGGTGTCACAAATTAAATCGTTTGTATTCTTCAGAACAGTCCACAGTCAATTTATTTTTGTTAATATATGTATTCTACCAAATATGTAACAAAATTTATATTGCAGAGAACAATTATTATTATCATACCAAAAACATAGCACCGTATCAACCGCTAATATATATGATACTTTTTATGACTGGGATGAAATATTAAAATGGATTGAAAGGAAAATAAATAAAAAGTTCAAAAAGGTTGTTGTCGCAAAAACATATGAAAAAAGAGACATATTTTTTTTGAAAGTTATAAAGAATAGAAAAAATCCTATAGTTTTTATAGTAGGAGGGGAAGAAGGAATGGACTGGATATCTTCAGCTGTTATATTGAATTTATTGAATGATTTATTAGAAAATGTTGTTGAACTAAAATTGCTTATAGCTAACTTTAATTTTTATTTTATGCCAATTTTAAATCCAGATGGCTTTGATTACAGCAAGAAACAGGTTGGTAAAAAAAAAAAAAAAAATAAGTGCTTAATAAGTAAATTATATTGCTCAGATATTAAGACCCAAGATTATGTTGTGAAGGACAAAAATTGTCTGAAATAGGATGAGCATTTGTCAAATTCAAAAAATAAAATTAATTAGACCATAATTTCAGGATAGGTTTTGGTCAAAAAATAGACGGAAGCTGGACACTGAAACAAGGTGTGAAAACAAAAATGAGCCTATTGGAGTCACCATTGCTCGGAATTGGTTTTATCAAAAGATACTGAAGAGTGAGATAAATCTTTTAAGACCCTACTTACTTAATTCAATATTATCGTTCTTACTTAAATGTTTTAGACATATAAACTTTTTTATTTGCGCAAGGTGGAGCGCGCCTGACCGGAAGGCATCTGTCTATTCACTCTTCTTTTTAAGGTAGCAATAGAATAGAATAGATTTTTATTCAGGTAAACTTTTACAAGTGCTTTTAAATCGTCAAATAATTTACCACTGGTTCGGAATGCCGTTCCTACCGAGAAGAACCAGCAAGAAACTCAGCAATCGCTCTTTTCAATTGTTCAATTTACAATGATATTCCATACAATACAAGCAATTACAGCCCCGCGCATTGCTGGAGCGAGTCAATATCTCAATAGCCACTCCATATTCTAGAAGTGCATATTAGAAACCAAGAAGCAAATGGCTTCATATTTATATTTTAAATATTATGCTTACTTTTAAACATTTGCTGACTTTATAATACTGTGAATTCTCATTTCTTGCATTGAATGAATCGTAAGTGTAGTAAATAATTGGCCTCAGTTTCAATAATAATACTTGAATTGAATTGAATTTTAGGGGTAGGTGAAGAATGTAACTCTGTTTACATCGGACATAGACCTATCTCAGAAGAAGAAAATCAAGGTTTGTCATATGTTCTGAACAACTTGGCTCTGAGCATAATAGCGTTTATCAATGTAAGAGGTTTTGGGCGGTACATAGCAGTGCCATATGCAGATGTGTCAGCCAAAACCAACAATCATAATATTGTAGTAAGTAACTAAGTACAGACAATAACTACTGTCATTTTTAAAATTTCTAGTGAAACTAGATAATAACTACTGTCATTTTTAAAATTTCTAGTGAAACTAGATAATGCCCCTGACTCCGTCCGCGTTGATTTGGGTTTTTAAGAATCCTTTGCTTTTCCGGGATAAATCGTAGCCATCCATCCCCGGGATGTAAGCTAAGTCTGTACCAAATTTCATCAAAATTGGTACAGTGGTTGAGCCGTGAAAACGCATTTATAATATTAGGATGGATTATACAAGCTCAAAATATACAATTGTTGATTGAATTGTATTGCTCAGTTGAAACAAGTTAACTATACTAAATAATATTATAAAGAGGTATTTGTTAGTTTGTATGTAGATTATACATATAGATATGGAACTAATGTTCAGATTCTGAAATTTCTTTCACTGTTAGCTACATTATCTCTGAGTGCTATAGGTTATAAATAAATGTTTAATTGTGTTACTTTATATAGGGAACAATATTATTATGTGTTTTTAACATTTTTTTAGATGGAAATCCTGAAAGCTACTAGTTATAAAATGAGAACAAAGCATAATATAACCTTCGACATTGGACCAACTTCAAATTATTTTTGTAAGTTTGAATGTAGCAGAATCACATTGATATTGAATTGGTAATCTAATTATCAAATTGAATTACATATTATGTACCCTGGCTATATTAACTGAGGCCAAGTTTCTAATTCATAGACTAATTATAATTTATAGACTAGCGCTTGGCTGCAATTAGACCTGCTGGCAAGTTATGATGCAGCGTAAGATGGAGCATGCTTGCATATAAAATGCCTATTCACTCTTGACTTGAAGGTACTAAATATTAAGACATACCTACTATTAATTTAAATATAATTGCACACAACTTTTTAGACAATTTTACTGGTAATATGGCAGACTGGGTGAAGAAAAAACTCAATACACCATTAGTGTATACTGTTTACTTGGAAGACATTTTCAACATCCTGCCACATCCCAAAAACATTAAATTCATAAGCAAGCAATTTTACACTATCTTAAATGAGTCATTACTTGTCACTAAAGATATTTATGGACCTTTATTTAATGATGTAATTAAAACAGCAATTAATTTCTTGTTATTTAATACAATTTTTGTATCACAATTATTATTGTTGTGTAATTGAGATCAAATATTCTAGGAGAAATCCAATTCTTGCAGAAATATAGATGTGTTTAATTTATTTTTTAATAATATGATTTACTTATTTGATAAAATCTCATACTTTGATCTTTATAGTAAGTACTTTACAAGAAATGTTATCAGTAAGTAATGGGTAGTTTGAAGGATAATGTATCATTTTTAATTTTCATTGGTTCAGCTTTAAGCAAATAACTATAAACTACAAGCAGACACTTTCTCACTTAGTTTTGTATGACACTGTATAATAATTATGTACTACCCAATGGAACTTTTGACTTTGGTTTGGGCAAAAAACCCACCTATGGCATCTGCCAAAACGGGTTAAGTTTTTCCAGCTGAAGGTTTCTTGTAAGCACCATAATTGAATGAACTGTTCTGAATGCTTGAGAGCGCAATGGATGAGGCAACTCGCAGGACTCAGCCGTCACACTATGTAGTGCCTGCTTCGAAACAAATCATTATTTCATTCTATTTATTTTTAGCCAATCTTTAACTGAATTTGTCAGGGTTATTTAACTTTGGCTTCACCTGAAAATTGTGGTGAGAGTATGCAATATAGAAGAAAATAGCACCTTGTATTTTAATAATCAAAGACCTCATATTCTAATGTTCTTACCTGATTAGGTGGCATATGTCCAATTTGATGCTGCATGTATCCATGAGGAGGCCCCTGGACAGGCATGTTTGGATGTTGCGGATTGTTAGGCATATTAGAATGACCATTTGGGCCACCAGGCCCTTGATGTGATCCTGGTGTACTCATAGGATGTCCTGGTGGGCCAGGCATGTGTGGTCCGACCATGTGCGGCGACATTTGATGTCCAGATGGCGGAATTCCAGGATGTTGTTGCGGCCCACCATTGGTATTAGTGGCCATTGAATGAGGCGGCCCTGAAGGTGCCATATGATTTTGCATCGGTGGTTGTGCAGTACTTGGAGGATGTGCAGGTGGTGGCCCATTAACGTGTTGTTGATTGTAAGGACTATGCGGGGACTGCGGCGGTGCTGGACTCTGCGTCGGCGGCCCCATGGGACTGGGAGCTTGTGGTGGCGGCATAGGGCTGCTCTGTGGAGATGGGCTTGCCATCTTGATTATAAGTTAGAACATATCAAACACTGATAAAGTCAGAAAACTGATAGACTCGGGTTTATGGCGGATCGAATCGCGTCACTATGTATTGAAAAGTATCACAAATTCTACAACATATTTGTAACGAATCATTTATGAATTGAACGTCACTGATATTAATTCCAAATGTTATTCAACAGTTTTAACACCACCTTAGCAGGATTTTTACCATTATACAGTGTCTTCAGCCACCAGCTACAAATTCACCAAATAGCCTCGATCACAGAAATTCACGGAAACTCACAGTCACAGAAAATAATTGGAATAGAATATTACTTACCAAACTTTTTTTTTTTCTCTCTTGTCTGGCTTTACAAAGATAAGCCAATGTCAAGTTTGTAGTTATTTGTAACAAGTTAGTTAAACTATACAAGTATGAACCCCGTCTGTGCCGGCGCTCGCCGGCATACGCACGGCACCCCCTTAGAGCGCTTTCCAGTCAGTTTTAACAAAAAAAAAAAACACTCCAAAAAGGCAGAGCACGCCCGCCAGCAACACCAACACAGACGAAGTCTCCTTACCAAACTTACTAGGTATTCTTTATGTGATTCTTTGGTAAAACGAAACGTAGTGAACGTACTCTTTGCTCTTTGGTAATTTGGCTCAACATAGAGATGAGTGATTACTCTTTGGTTGGCCCATGCCAGTACCATGGCCCATCCATGGCCCATGGCAGCGCAGTCTCTTGCAAGCGCTTCATGCTTGTGGCAAACAACAAGAGCGAGCATCGGCAAACACCACCAATCGCCTGCCAGTCGGACCGCTTCAAAGGGTCGCAATGGCAAGCTGCTACCTAAAATTAAAAATAAATAATTGTTTGTTAACTATTACGAATCGCCGGTTTTGACTTGCAACCAAATATAATCCTACTCTATGAATACAACCACTCGACCTCTACCACCCACCTCCATCTCACCCTCCTCCGTCGCGGGCACAATACTAATGATTCTAAAATTGCAATGGCATATTTTTGGCATTTTCAGGCATAGTTTTCCGGAGCCAAGCATGGAGCCAAGCATGGAGCCAAGCATGGCAGATTTTTAGCCAGTGTTGGGCACACTGCAACCCCTGCAACGCCTGCTTTAAAACAAACCACAAACCACAGAGCTCAAACAAACCACAAACCACAGAGCAAAGAGTAGGTACCTATGTTAACAAACACCACTACGTTACGTTTCCACAGAGTATTTTTTACATCCACAAATCAAATGTTGATTGTAGATTGTTTAGAAATTTGAAATAGGCAATCAAATTTTTCTAATATTTAACTCTATTTATCCAAATACTACGAAATTAATAATAAAGAGAGTTGTAGATATGCGAGAGTATCTTGCACTGGTTCTGTGAAATAACAGTTCTTAGCCGGTGCGCACGTCGGATAAAATGGATGAAGACGATGAATACGTTGAAAACTCTTGGACTTACATATCTTTATGCGGAGAACCAACGCTGTATGAAGGACTGCGGTTTGCTAAGGACTTGATCTTGGCTAATCTATGCTTTCGCATGATAATACAGTATGTATCCATGCCTCACAATGTCAGGCACAGTTTATCTCTAATTATCGGTAGTTTTCTTCTTTATTATAATATCGGGTCCAGTTTTGTTTGGACTGTAGGACTTGCTGTTGGTGCATATGTATCCATTATTGCTGTATCAGTTGTAACAAAAAAAATTAGAGGATTTTTGATTTCACTATGTGTAATTCTGTTTTTATTATTGTGTGAGATATATGTAACAAATCCAAAAATGTGGCAGCAAATAAGAGGTGTTCAAATGATAGTAGCAATGAAAATTATTTCTGTGGCCATTGAATTAGATAGAGGTTTATTTAAGCAAATGTTAAATCCTGTTGAATTTGGAGGGTATGTACTTTGTCCAGCAAATTGTATCTTAGGACCATGGATATCATTCCAAACCTATAATCAATATCTGGAAGTTAAATTTCTTACTAGTCGTTGGATTAAAATAATATTTGTAAATCTTGTGATGTCTATGGTATTTTTAATTCTATCTAATTGTATTGTGCCTTGGTACATAGATGAAAGTGGAACAAAATGGTTAGTCGCTTATCGTGATGCTCAGGCATTCAGAATGTCACATTATTTTGTCTCGAGTATGTCAGTTGTATCTATGACAAGTGCTGGTTTTGGATTAACAAATGATTGCCATTCGGAGCTGCATGTAACAAGACCAATGTTGATTGAGTTGCCACGATCTCTTGTTCAGGTTGTTATTTTTTGGAATATCCCAATGCATCAATGGTTAAAGAATTATGTATTCAAGACTTGCCAACCATATGGTCAATTTATTTCAATACTTACAACCTATGCAGTGTCATCTTTGCTACACGGCTTTAACTTTCAATTTTCAGCCGTCCTGCTCAGTATAGGTACATTTTCCTATGTGGAATATAATTTTCGGTACAAAGTGGCATCTGCATTGGAAGTGTGCTGTTTAGCCAATCCTTGTGTGAAGCAGTGTGAACACAAGTACAAGAAGAACAGTTTACTGGCAGTTATAGTTAACACTGTGTTTTCTCTAATAACTGCTATTCATTTAGCTTATTTAGGTGTGATGTTTGAGGCATCCTTTTCAGTGCAAGAATCTGGTTATTCTTATTACCATACTATTAATAAGTGGGAAAATCTCAACTACTTCAGCCATGCTCTTGCAGCCTTTATGTATGTGATATATTTGATGATGTGATTATCTTTATTATCTATTTGTAATTAAGTATGAACATGATTGTGAATCTCCAAACCTGATGTGAGTAATGATCTCATTGTCCCAGTATAGATAATAATTTTTTCTAGGTAGGTATGCTTGTTGAATTACTAAGTATAGTTATACATAGCTATGATAAAGTTGATATTCAAATTTGAATTATAGGGAAGTAATAAGGGAAATGTAAAAATTAAAAACAAAATGTAGTTCAATTTAGTAATTATTTAATGCATACTCTGACTGAATTATCAATTAAGCATCATACTATTATCACATGTCATTGAAAATCAAATCATGATCATTGAAGTCTTATCAAGTATTTTGTATTTACTGAAGTTTAATGAAATGAGGTAGGAATCTCAGTAAGGTTAGTCTTTTTACAATATTATGTACCTTAAGGTAAATCTATGTAGTATAATATATGTATAACCCTTCTCATTCTGAAAGAAGACCCATGCTGCAATATCAGCCTAATGCTGATGTAGTATAAACTTTATATACTTAATATATTATGTAGTTATAACTTGGAACCAACTTTAAGCATTACTTTAACATTGCACAATTTAGTGGCATTTAATGCACATATTTATACTGTCAGAAGATTTTTGTGATATTTGTACACATTGTTATTTAAAGTAGGTAGAAATATTTTTCTAAATGTAATAACATTCTTTATACATTATACTAATTTAATATAAAATGTCAACCAATTATTTTACAAGCTCTTGCTGATTTTTATAGTTTATAATATATTTTAATTTGCAGTTAATGCAATTATATTTGCTAATGCTAAAAAAATACATGACATATTCAGTACTTATAATATAAGTAACAGTATTATGAACTTTTACATTGCACAAAAAATGTATTTAACACTGCGCACTTTGACTCTGCTCAGACTTAAGACACTGTTAAAACGAGACAGCTTTATAGTTATACCTACCTCTGGAGTAAATCTGTCTCATTTTAACTGAAACTTAAGTCTAAGCAAAGTCAAAGTGCACCCTATAGATGTCAACCTTAGACACTGCATACAAATAACATGCAACACACTTTCAGTGTTCTTTTTGTAATACAATTTAATAATTATAAATGAATACTTGTAGTTGTCAATGCACTTTCCAACAAAAACTGTAATGTAATATTTCTCTTGAAACTGCCAAATTTTAGTA
Source organism: Maniola jurtina (assembly GCF_905333055.1). Lineage (NCBI taxonomy): Eukaryota > Metazoa > Arthropoda > Insecta > Lepidoptera > Nymphalidae > Maniola > Maniola jurtina. The sequence continues at coordinate 14,899,028 of NC_060032.1, forward strand.
ATAAATTATTACTTTCAACTTCTTACTTAGGTTTTATTGATTTATTTAGATTGCCTACCCAGCGTGAAACAAATATACATAAAAATTCAAAAATTCAAAATGTTTTTATTCAATTAGACTTTTACATGTTCTTTTGAATCGTCAAAAGCATATACCACTGGTTCGGAATGCCTCTCCTACCGACAAAAACCAGCAAGAAACTCGACGGTTGCACTTTTCAAAGATTTGATATACAATATTATGCCATGTATAAAAGCACTCTGAACTCTGAAGGGATGTATGTGACTTCAAGTTTCAACCAATATAAAATCCGACAAGATTCTTTATACATTACTAAACTTATTATAAGCTCAGCACTTCAAATTTTACAACCAAGTTATTTCATCATCAGTCAAATTAAATTCTTTCTGAAATTGACTATCATGAGTTCTCACATTAACAAAATTTAAGCAATTATTATTATATATAATCTGAATTCTATAGTTGATTTGTTCATCTGTAGCATGTTGACAACATGGTTCTAAATTATTAATTGGCTCCTTACTACTGCTAAAGTATTCTGGTCTACTATACAGTACAGTTGTTTTGTGATCTTTTACAACTTTTTGTATAATGCTAAGTAACTTCTTTAAATATGAATCCATCTTTATTATTTTAAAGTCTTGTTCACTCCAATAAAATGCAGTGAGGGTATGAAAAACTACTAATGATATATTAAGATGTTTTGTTAAGATATTTTCCAAATTTTGTATGGTTAAATAGAACTGTGTTGCATCAAATATTTCTAATACATACAAATTTTTAAGAGTCGAGTTAAGTATAGCATCAACATTATTGATGTTATATTTAGATGCATTATTAGTGTTATTTATATATTTCATAATTTTACTTCTCAATAAATTTAAAATTGAGTTAAAATACAAATTTCCATCAGTATTGAAAATTATGACTCCTGCCTCTGGACCATTTAAGTCTTGTGGAATTAAAGCTTCACATATAAGTTCAGTAAGTAGGCAACTTGTGTTACCATCACTGTATAGTTCAATGAAGTCACCTTGTTTTGGTCCATTTCCAAATATAATCGGATAAAACCTTTCAATTCCGGGTTTCTTTGTTAATCTGGCTAGCATTTGTATTCCCGATTCAATTTTAATTCTGCTTGTAGAGGCACTAGTAAATAGGCATTTTCGAGCTACGACGTGTGAGCCGTAGCGAGTTTGGTTAGTTGCATCTAGCCCGTTGTATCATGTTGACGTTTACAAATTGTAACTTAAAATTGTGAATTATAATATATATTTTTTTAGTGTTCATTTTTTTTTTTTTTTTTTTTTTTTTTTTTTTTTGTACACTGCTTGATTCCATTGCAAGTTGTAACGGTTGTAACCTAATAAAATGGAAAGTTCATAACTGCCTATAGAGTGTTTTACAAAATATGAATATTTTATTTACCTACCTACCTACAATTATTTCCTGGATAAATGAAATTATACCTATTTACACTTTTATCTAATGAGTATTTTGAAAATTGTCGCAAAAATCTGTGCGCTACTTTTTAAAATTTTGTTATTTTACGGCCTCGGATTGGATACTAAGTCATTTTTTAAACTGGCTTTACGGCTCTGGATTCTATGCTCTTTTAAGCCTATGAAAGCCTTTTGGGGCAGAGCTGTGATGAGTTAGGAACCAGTGCAGTGGTTTCATGCCATGCTGATTCGTTAACTGTGTGTTCAACCACAACGATGAATGATAGCTACCGGGTAATAAATTCTTATTATGACAAGTAACTAGGTATTATTACAGTTTACTTAATTTTTTTTGCATAGATTGTTGAATACTGAGTAACGAATCACCCTAACGACGGGGCTCAATTACTAAGAGTATGTAATCACTATGTTTTACTCGATTGTATAAATACGGTAAAACTTAACATGCAGTGCTGCCAATTTAGCGACTTAATCGCCAGATTTGACGACAATATTTCGAAGACGCGAGCGAATTTTTTTCACTTTTAGTGACAAAGCATTTAGCGACTTTCTTGATTTTTTTTAACAATGAAATGGAAATCACGGTCTTATAGATTACTTGTACCTATCGTGTACTGCGTTGTAACTTGTGGCCGAAAATGAGTCTGACTTGCTTCTAAACGTCAGTTCTTTGATATTCTTATTTATATTTGACACAATGAAAATTAAATAAAGTTTGATTTTATTTAAAGAAATCATCAATTATTTTGCATTAATTTTCTATTCTGATTTTAGCTTTTAACTTTTTTTTTATGTGGCGACTTTTTAAAGGTGTTAGCTACAATAACAGTTTTAATGATTTGGTAACACTGAGAAAATGACAGTTTTACATACATACTCTTCTCTTTAGTCTTTGGTATTACTTTACAGTTGACAGGTTGACAATTTACCTATGTTAAGTTGTTTACAAAGTGTATTTTAGTAATCATTAAATACCTTTTGAAGTAATTACCAAGTAAACTTTATATGAAAAATGTTATTTAAAGCTCAGCTAAACTCGATTGTAATTATAATAATAATAAGTACCAACTGTGTCCTATCCGAATTTGTAATAGCATCACTTGTTGGGACTGCTATTGCGGCTACTGGTTTGTTTGGTTGGAAAACCATAAAATCGCATACATATTGCCGTTTCAAAGAATGTTGTGATGAAAAATACATTAATTTCGATTTGGACAGTAAGTTCATCCAATTCCGATTATTTTGATATTCAAATAACTTCTGATACTTTTATTTTTGTGCAGTTTTCTGTTAATAGACCTTGAATTTTGAGTTGTTTTGTACAAAGAACCAAATATTTCTATGTAAGTATACTATGATTATTAGTTCTTTGCAAAGACTTCTAGTATACATAAAAGTCTTTAGTCTTTGCAAAGGACTAATAATTCAATTCTTAGTAATGTACTAATGTTGAAGTTTATACAAACATAAAATTTCATTTGAAGTATGCTTAATATTTACTTTTAATTTAAAGTATATTCTCTATTTTTCAGAACTTAAACAATCCTTTTCACAAAAGATGTTTGGCCAGCCTCTTGTGAATGAAATCACCAACATTCTAAAAGCTCACAAGGAGGCCTTATATGACAAAGATAAGAGAAACAAGAAGGCACTTGTACTGAGCTTACATGGATGGTCTGGAGTAGGAAAGAATTATGCTACCAATATGATAGCTGAAGCAATCTTTGAAAATGGAATGGAGAGTCAATATGTAAAAGTTTTTATGGGAAAGAAAGATTTTGATTGTTCCAATATACAAGAAACTCAGGTCAGCAAAAACAATTCCACTTATTAACATACACTAGTACATTAGCTAACTAGCACCTGCATAATTTTACCACTGGGTTTCACATGCTCACTAGCATGAACCTCATAAATTGCTTTGCACACTAGCAATTGAAATTTTTAAACACTAGAATATCTATTGTAAAACTACAAAATAAGTCAAATAATTTTTTCTAGAAAAACTTGATAGCCAAAGTTAATGAGATTGTGAAGAGCTGTCCTACATCACTGATTGTATTTGATGAGATTCATGAAATGTGTCCATCTATTTTGGATGCCATAAAACCAATGCTAGATCACCACCATGCAGTTGATGGAGTTGATTACAGGTAGGTTTTTAAATATAAAGGTGATTAATCTAAGTTTGGAACCCATCCGGGGCCCTTTCTCCAAGCAACTTAGCTTGCGACGCGGCGCCAATGAGATTGCGAACCACACAGGCTGCACACTGCAAGGCATGCTGTTGGGTGGGAGGGGTTTTGCTTCCTAGTTTCAACTGTACTGGACTGGCACTATCACTGTAGTTATCAAGTTCAGCTGTATGAAAAGGCAACATACTGGTGTTCGATGGATACTCTGATCTCTTTAATATTAGCGTAAAAGTGTGATTGGGCTATTTTTTCTGCCTTTTGCCTAATAAGTTATAAAGAAATAAACATATTTTATGAACAATTTGAAATTTCCAGAAATAGCATATTTATATTCATGTCCAATATTGGTGGTAAAGAAATTGCAATGAATCTCCTGGAACTTTATAGTCAAGGAATTAAAAGAAATGAGGTTGAATTCCATAATTTTGAACCAATAATACGGAGGATTTCATACAGCACTGGTAGGTTTTTTTTAATAATCACAGGTTTGTATGCCTTTATCTTACCTAAAAAGGAATAGCAATCTGTGGAATCTAACCTGGCTGTATCACATCACACTTCACACTAATATTATAAAGGCAAAAGTTTGTGTGTATGTTGTATGTTTGTTAGTCTTTGACACAAAACTACCAGATGGATTTGGCTGTGATTTCTTTCTTCTCTCTGGGCTGGATTCTGCACTTAAACGTTTCCGTCTGTTGTGTGTTTGGCTGTGATTTAGAATGGAGATGGATTATACCCTGGATTAACACATAGGCTTCTTTTTGTCTTGATAGATACAATTCTGAACATTGCTCCATAGATTCTTTATCTCTTAATAGTTTTTGTCCAATTCCAAAAATTACACTATGCTAACAAATTATTATGAAAAGATTGAACAGAATAATTATATTTCCAGGTGGTTTTGAAAAATCTTCAACTATAGCACAACATTTAATTGATCATTATATTCCATTCCTGCCATTGGAGCAACACCATGTTGAGATGTGCGCACTGGCAGAGTTTAGAGCCCATGGTGTTTATCATCCAACCGAAGAAATGATTGCGTAAGACATTTGATTCAATGAAACCTTTAACTTTGAAGTTAAATCTAGAAGCTTTAAATATGTATAATGTATATAATATTTTTATTTGTGGTAAGTTAAAAAAAATATATATTTGTCAAGTTACCGCTACATAGTATACCAGTGGTAGATACTTTTGACGATTCGAAAGAACTTGTAAAAGTCTAATTGAATAAAAACATTTTGAATTTGAATTTGAATACGAGTTAATTTCTATTTCAGGGATGCATTGTCAGTTATTACATACGGACCAACTGAAGAACAACCGATTTTCGCAAATAATGGCTGCAAAAGGTTTACAAAACAAGTGCCTTATGTAATACAAAAACATAAAAGTGAATTGTAATAATATGTGCTATAATTTATGAATTTAGTTTAGGGTGTCTTGTGATATTTTGAGAAACAGCTAGGCTTTAAATAATGTCCTTAAGTTTTATTTGTACCTGCATTTTTACAATCCTGAAAGGATAAAGTATGAACATTTTACATCATGCTTAAAATAGATGCTAAGATTTATCAATCAGCTTTGTGTTTTGTACTTTTGTTCTATTGCCTAGAGAAGACAAACTCTTATCGATAATTTGATGACTCCTATGTACCTATAGTGAATCAATTAACATTTTTAGGTATTTTGACTTCACACTATCACATCACACTAATATTATAAACTAAGGCGAAAGTTAGTGTGTATGTGTGCTTGTTACTCCTTCACGCAAAAACAACTGGACGGGTTGGGCTGAAATTTAGAATGGAGATAGATTATACCCTGGATTAGCACAAAGGCTACTTTTTATGCCGGAAAATCAAAGAGTTCCCACGACATTTTTAAAAAACCTACATCCACGCGAACGAAGTCGCGGGCATCGGCTAGTTGATAAATAATAAATTAAAAGACTATTTATCAGTCTAGGTCACAAAAATTAAATGAAATATAATTAATATGAAGAACAAATCTAACATATACAGGTAAAAGTAGAGCTATTTACAATTTTCAGCCATTTTCTAAACTAATAGAATAATACATCTGTACTTAGACAAAATTATAATGAAATTACAATCAGGTTATTGGATAATAATTATAATAGGATCATGTTCATTTAATATAAAGGGCATAATGTATTTTTCTGCTAGCCCCATGTAATTTACCTCTGCCATGGAGATATAATCTCTCACTTACCTCATAAGTTCATTGTACATTTTTATGTATGTTGTCATCATTGTTTTAAACATATTTACGTACTTATTTAACAAGGATTGTAAATATTCTTATTTCATTCATTTTGTAAATAAAACATTTGTACAGGAATGTAAAGCTTTTATTAACAATAAGTTACAAATTATGATAAGAGTATATTAAATTATTTTTAATTACCATAAAGCTTGTAAATAACACTCAGGCTCAGACTAGTTTCACTCTATAAAAACTCTAGCATGCACAAAATAAACTTAGACAGCATCAACTCAAATGTTTATGAAACCAGAATGTGAGTTGATAATCACCACCATGAGTTGTGGTTACATTGGTATGGTAGTCCAAGCCTCAAAAATAATAAAGGCAGTTTAGCACAAACAAATGTGTAAGAAATTATCTGGATAACTCATATGTTCTGAAAGCCACTGAAGGGGTGTATCTAACGGTATCAATACACCATGTGTCCTTAGCTTCACTGAAAAAGAATAGTTGAATAATATAATCGCCATATGATACTTATTTTTTATAAATATTATGTAATTCCACAAATGTATATTATAATCTATACGTATAAAAGGAAAACTTGACTGAGTGACTGATCTATCAAGGCACTGCTCAAACTACTGGATGAAATTTGGCATGCAGATTGCTATTATGATGTTGACATCCACTAAGAAAGGATTTTTGGAAATTCATTCCCTAAGAGGGTAAAATAGAGGTTTGAAATTTGTTAATCCATGTGGGTGAGATCGAGGGCATAAGGTAGGAATTAATATAGATCAAAATGTTATTGTTGCTATACATTAAAATAAAACCATAACTTACCATCTGGTTTATCTGGATATAACTCAGATAAAAGTTGCTGCACGGTTTTCCGACTGCTGTCAAGGTTTTTAGGGTTAATTAATCTTTGGCAACAAATGCCATCATCTGAATATATCCTTATGGGTATGTGTTTAAACCCTTCATTGTCTCCATGGGATTCCATTAATCTTCTATTTATGGCCCAAAACTGGTCAAATTTATCTGAAAATAATTAGAGTTACTATAACAATCAATCATTCTGGTATGCAAGGAGTGCAAGGACTAATAAATGATTATAATAATTATGATTAATAATTGTTATTATTTGTTTTAACTTCTTCACCCATGTATTTGTCTTTAACTTAGTAAGTACTTTAGACTAATATATTACTTCCCTATGGCAATTATTGATATAACAAAAAAATCAATACCATTTTGCAATCCCAACCACAGCTGATTATGGTCTTTCTTTTGCATTGTAGACATGACTTGACCTCTGTGCTTCAGTACATCTGCTTCCTTTACTGTTGACATATAGTGTGCTTCAACAACATCTCTAAAATAAATTAAGCATGCATATTATAATTAACTGTCTTACAATTTTAAAAATTAATAAAGAAAGAAAACTAATTTATAAATAAAGTATGAACAAACAATTAGCAGCAGTTAATGACAAAATAAAAAAACCAGGCCAAGTGCGAGTCAGACTCACACTGAGGGGCACTGATTTTATTAGCATATCAATAATTGTAAATCTAGAGACTTACTTATTAGGGCAATGTAATAAAATAGTGTCAGGGAATCTTGTAAAATGTACTGTTAAAGTCCAAGGTAGTTGAGGATCATTCCCACAGAATAAATCATACAGAAAACCAATTGGATAGTGCCATTTCAGAGGCTGCCCGTTATAATCTAGCCACATCTCGTTGTCTGCATTCTCCTGGGAAATATATCTCAAAAAATGTCTCTTCATCTGAAACAAACATTTAGATTTGTTGAAAATTATGTTATGCTTTCATTTATTTTTTCAATGAGTAGTCTGATCATTGAAAGCTGAGTACTCAGTCATTTAGTAATTTGAAAGGCTCTAGGTTTCTGAACATAGTGTAAATCTAAGAACTTTGGAGAACTACACTGAAACAAAACATGGTCGTAAAATAAATACCTTATCAGTCACGAGAGGAAAATAACTTAATCGTGGCACCATTACGTAAAAGGCATCAGGTTGTTGAATTTCCATTATTTCCTCCTGAGCTAGCTGAAAGCAAATCGGTAGCTTTCCATCCCATATTTCACGTAAAACTTCTCTGTCGTTAGCCATGGTATTGATTCAAGTATTGAGTTTTAAACTAGAGATGTCATTACAATATTTAACACCATTAAACACCTTTTGAAGTTTACTTTGTTATTTAGCTACTCTATCAACAAATTACCAAAATTATAATTTTATTTTTTAATAAAATTAAATGACCAATTGTTTTTTCATTTAAAGTTATTTTTTTAACTTATTTAATGTTTTACGGCTCTGGGTTCTAGTCCTTTTGTGCTTGTTTCAAACTGGTCTGTGGTTTCAAAGTTCATTTTTTTAAACTGATTTTACGACTCTAGGTTCTAGCTCTTTGAGCCTATTTCAAAAAGTTCAAAACAGATTGTTCAAAAAGATTTGGCCCACAGAACACCAAAAACTATGTAATTACTACGTTTTCAGATCACTCACTAACGGCATACTGGACAATCCGGCATTAATTAATGCCGGATGTCGGCATGATAATGGTCCATTAGTGGTCATTGTCATTGGGGTTTAAAAAGCTAGAATCCAGAGCCGTAAAACCAGTTAAAAAATTGTCATTGTCATTGATTGACAATAAGCTCAAAAGAGCTAGAACCCAGAGCCGTATAGCCTGGATACTATTATTACTATTATACTCTTTGGTTAGTAAAAAAAAATCAAAACATAACCTAAAAAATATTTAAATACACATGTAATATTTTTTAAGTTTTGAACAATTAACTAAATATACGTACATTATCAAGTATACAGTCAAAAATAATAAGAGCTAAGGGAAAGAGGAGTAAAATACTGATAAGCAAATCTGCAAGTGGGCTGTGGTGGTTGTAAACTTTATCATGGGTAAAAAAAGGAAACTAGCTCCAAAAACCGATGATTTTGAATATGATCCCATTCCAAAACATCTGGTTACATCACATATAAAGAAACAAGAGAAGCGTCTCATAGTTATTCTTGAAAATGCTCAGTTAGAAACAGTTAAGGTATGGTCTACATATTTTCATTTATTAAACTAAAAATCCTTTAAATATATTATACCTACACAAAACGAGAGAAGAAGTGTCCTTTAAAAAAAGACAATTATTTCTTTATTCATTAACTTTTGTCACATATGTGTAAAAAATCCGTGTATAAAAAATGAAATGCAGGATTATACGGATTGTGAACCAAAACAATATCTGAGCACCCTGACTCCACATAATCTTGTTTGTCTTACGTCTAGAGCTTTTGTAAAGTTGAAGACAAAAGCTTACAAAGTTAGTGCTGAAAAGTGAGCCAATGAAGATTTTGTAGATAAATAGTGAATGAAGGGACAACAAACCTCATCAAAAATCAAAAATCATCAAATTCTGGTATAGCCCATTTAAAAAACTTAACACCCTACTTTATATTGTTTCGTTCTACCCTCTAAGGAACCGTAAAATTTGTGTGTTTTAAACTCCACAGAGTGGGAACAGTTTTGAGCTCTTAAATTGTGATGACCATGCCAATATACTGCGGAAGAATGATCGGGACCCAGGGTCTTGTCGGCCAGACATCACACACCAGTCCCTGCTCATGTTAATGGATTCACCTCTAAACCGAGCAGGGCTCTTGCAAGTCTATATACACACGGAAAAAAATGTCCTCATAGAAATTAATCCACAGACAAGAATACCTAGGACATTCAAAAGATTTGCTGGCTTAATGGGTATGTTATGTAATGTTATTATTCAGTTAATATTAACTATCATATGATGTCAATTTTATTGTAGAATATGAAAAATGATATCTTAAAAAGTGATCTAAAATCATGCTACTAAAAATACAACTACAATCTAATCTAATTCAATCAAATTAACCTGTACTATCCCACAACAAATACAACTGTCACATGACAAATACAGAAAAATGTAAAACATATTTCATGCAACAATATTATGTAATATGTGATACAATTTAATTAATTATCCACTAAATCTCATATCAGATAAAAATTATATATTATTTTGTTATCTGTTCGAAAAAGATTCTGACGAATTGGAAATCTCCTCCTTTTTTGAAGTAGGTTATAAATGATGAGCCATGATAGCCTAGCGGTTTAAGACTTCCCACTGGATATTAAAACTTAAATACACCCCGGCAAAGCTGCGAGCAACATCTAGTCATGATATAAAAGGATAAGTCTATTGATATAGTTATTGTTTTTGTTTTTCAGTGCAACTCTTACACAAATTTGCTATAAGGGCATCAGATGGACCAATGAAGCTGCTTAAAGTCATCAAAAATCCGATAACTTCACATTTGCCTGTTGGTGTGAAAAAAATCACCATGTCTTTTAGTTCAAAGATGGTGCAAAACTGTCGAGAGTTGGTACCAAAGGATGAACCCATAGTCCTCATTGTGGGGGCGATGGCTCATGGCAAAGTGGAAGCGGACTATTCAGAAGATGTGATATCAATCAGCAACTACCCTCTGTCAGCTGCTTTGACTTGTGCAAAATTGTGTACTGCCTTTGAAGAAGTATGGGATGTTGTATGACAAAATTCTAGCATATTTTGTAACATAATATTATTATAGTTATTACTTATTAATAAATGTAACATATACTTTCGACTATTAATGTGTTTTTATAAAATACAGTACAATCTGGCAACTGGTTGAAACTTATCATTATAATATTAAAGTAAATGATATAATATGCTTTGGATGAATTTTCAAAATCATACATATGAGTAGTATGTAGGTAGCTGGTAAGTACATATACAAAAACCCGAAACCGCATGTCAGTATTGCGTTATATGACCGCAACCACAGACTTGATAATCAGACCAATGGCTTAGCAAAGGCTGCAATGGGTCAAGTTACCAATTAGCCTAGAAACACATTTTCATAATATTATTAACTCAACATAATATAGGTAGCTGAACTAAAATTAAATAAAAACTAAATAAGCCCAATAGAGAACGTCTACCTAGCGAATTGTACTTTAAAAAAAAAATACGACCAATACTCTTGATGTGTTACCGCTAACGTGACTACGCAGTTTTGGCTATCTAATCCTACTAATATTATTAATGCGAAAATGTGTTGGTTTGTTCTTGAATCAAGGAGCAACGGACCAACGTTATTACTTTGCGTGGTCTAAGTAATATAATACAGTTATTATAAAGAAAGATTGATAAAGTGGCATACCCTCGGCTGTTTTTTAGGTCGGGAAATCAAAGATTCTGCGGGATTAAAAAAAAATCTAAAAAGCCACGCGGACGAAGTCGCTGGCATCGCCTAGTCGTGGCTAATATTATTATAGTGAAGCAAACTATATCTATTATAAATTACTAATTATTATTAATAAGATTTATCTCTTTTATATCGCCTAACTTAGGACATTTTTTTTAAGTCTTTAAGGAGTTTTTTCCTTTCGGAACACGTCACTCCGTAAGGCATCTACATTTATTAAATTACCTACTTTCGTAAGGCCTTCTTGTACAACCATAACAGAGCCCTAGCCTTATCCGACACAGGTTGGGATGGGGCGCCGACACAGGTTGGGATGGGGCGCCGTTACAGCCTCCAATTTGGCGAAGCATGGGAAATCATGTAAATACCTCCCATCTCTCCGCCTCGTTATGAACACATTCTACAAGGCACGAAGTGAGCTTGAAAGCGTTAAAAATATTCTTTGGAAGCTCGTTAGGATTAAGATACGACGACACATTCTTTGACTGCCAAATATGAGCAAAAAATCGCGTTCCCCTCGCCAGTAGCGGAAACGTCGAGACATCCGCCAAATTAGTACCAGCCGCCTTACAAACGATACACTGGGCCTCGGCAGCTACAAATATCCAATTAGTAATAAGAGGAGACGACACTTCAGTTTTTTGTCTTGCATTTCTACTAATATGAAGCGTGTTTTCAGTTCCATTACTATACCATGTATAATATTATTTTGTTTCAATAGGCCGCAAAATAGGGAAATATTGGTCATATTGAACATGCATATCTAACCTCTTTAAAAAACGGCTTGGTTCGTTTGAGAAATGTCTAATGCTTGAAACATAACCTACGCTCCTTAATTTCAAATCTAACGAAGCGTTTTAGGTATACTTTTTGACGGCCTCCCTGGTGCAGTGGTAATTGCTGTGGTCTTATTAGTGGGAGGTCCCGGTTTGGAATTTTATAATTTCTGAATCTCTGCTCTAGTCTGGTGGAAGGCTTCGGCCGTGGTTAGTTGTCACCCTACCGGCAAAGCTGTGCCGCCAAGGGAGTTAGCTTTCCGGTGCGATGCCGTGTAGAAACTATTCATGTTAGCCCGCTTCCATCTTAGGCTAAATCATCACTTACCATCAGGTGAGATTGCAGTCAGGGGCTAACTTGTATAAGAATTTAAAAAAATTACTTTTATAATAGGTAGTATTATGTTAAGTACTTACATGTAAGTACCTAATGAAACGTATGTAGTGTAGGTACTAACAAGCTGCTGCCACGACCGGTCGGTCACAGCTCCTCGAGTATTCCAGGCTAGATTCTCGTCAACATGCCTTAAAAGGCGTAAGCAAGTAACTCCACAATGACCAATTAGTCGCATGATGAAATATCATAGAAGAGTTGGCATCGACTCGTTGGCACCCGTCGAATACGGAGCCCTACAAAAGTTGCTTTTACCTGCTATTTATTAACACAAGATTCCTATTTCATAATAATCTGCCTCTAGGTGCAGGGAACGATAATAATAATTCTTATATCATTTATACTTTTATATCATAGGTTAATATTATCCGTCTTAACTCTTATGACCTGCGCACACTGGAGGACGGGGCGGCAGGGGGTTTTTATATCAATTGAATTTAATATTTATTTAATCGAAATAAGGTATATATTTCAATGCTCCGCAAATGACCTTGGAGCATCGCAGCGCAGTTTCTCTGGAGCACCGAACATTGAAATATTATATACCGTATTTCGATTAGATAGATATTTCTATTCCATCCTCCAGTGTGCGCAGGCCCTTCTGAAAGAGGACCGGTGCTCAGTAGTGAGCCGTCGATAAGATGAGATGTTGAATCGTCTTTACAGTCGGTTTGATAACACTAATTGAAACTGGTTAGTGCTTATCGACAGATAAAAGGAAAACGTGGAATTTTATCTTTGTCGCTGCCACCAGCCATTCTGTCGCTTGCTGACAAAATTAATAATGCACTCCACTTAGTTCCTATCAGCTTAGAAATAAGTTTTATATTGGAATGGATTTGTTTCTTAGTAGTACGTGTTCCCGGTCGTGTATGCCTAAGCTATAAATAGTGATGAGCGAGATATAAGCTTTCATGCCATTATATTAATGGACCTACCTGTTTGGTAATTATTATTTAAGCGGCAACTCCAGCTGTCAAAGTCACGTTGTCGTTTTGTCGTCTGACAGGTGACAGTGTCACTGTCAAAATTCATTCATCGGTTTTCGGTTGGAGCGGCCGCGATTCGCCACCTTCTCTCGGCATAATTGTTAATTTAATTTCGGTTAGAGTGCAATAAATACCACATTCCACCACACCCACTAAACACACTAAAGTGCATCAAGCCAGAAGCAAGAAGAATCGGGCCCGATATTCGCCGGCAACGAAGAGCACTGCACGAGGTACCTGCATGCCCTACTCACTATACAGCGATTGATTAGGAATTTTGGGGTTTCTGGGGAGCTCCGCGAACCGCGGACGAAACATTTGGTAGCAGAGCGTGGTTTTCGGTCTTTTTCGTGATTAATACACGATATTTCTTGGTTATAATACGAGTTTCAAAGTTTTTTCTATCTACCTACCTGTCGGTAAAAAATAAATTACCGCGGGTTGATTACGTAGACACGTTAAGGTGGCACCTCACGTACCTATATTGTAAGGCGGCTACTCACGTACTGATTTTGTTGAGGCCGACACATGGGTTCTTGGTGATTTTTGGAAATCGTAAATGATTTGAATGTGGTATTTTATTAATTCGGTTATGTTTTAATTATTTCGGTGTTTTACGTATTTCATTATTTCGGTATTTTATTATTTCGGTATTTTACGGATTTTCGGTTTTTCTTTTCGGTTTTTCTTGGATTCCTTTTATGCATTAAAGATGTCTGTCAGAGCGAATTGGTCCCAGTTTAGGGTTAAGCTACAATGGTTGTTGGACAGCGCGGACCTTATAGATAGGCCCGACCATTCAAGGCGCTTATCAGTACGACTTCTGACTGTGAATTCGGAGTTCATGAATTTGGAAAACTCATATCAGCGCATCCTTGAGTTGGTGGATGAGGGTGTTCCAGCTGAGAGGGAAATAGTTCTGGGAGCCCGCGCGGATTATGCACGTGCTTTAGAAGCTTTTGATAGACTAATGTCGATTAAGTTAGAAGAGGCTCCGGCAAATTCTAGCAGTTCTACGGTAAATGCTAGATCGGAGGTCGCCGATCTGGACGCGCTGCTGTCACGTTTGCCAGCCCTTCGGCTTCCGTCCTTTGCTGGGGAGATGGACCAATGGGTGGGGTTTAACAATCTATTTGATAGTCTGGTCGATAAACGTTCAGATTTGTCACCGGCACAGAAACTGGCATACTTGATGTCGTGTTTATCCGGTGAACCCCGTGGATTGGTCCAACACCTCAAGATTGCGGATGAAGGATATAGTATTGCCCGTGATCTTTTAATGAAACGGTATCAGAACACTCGGCGTTTAGGTGACGTACACGTTGACCAAATTTTAAAATTACCTACTATTTCGGGTCGGCTTAACGGTCTTCGGTCACAATTTTTAAATCCACTGATTATGGCGGTTAATCAATTAGAGCGTCTCGGTTTTCCTGTTTCGGAATGGTCGTTTATACTTTTACACATATGTCTATCAAAATTACCAGCGTCACTTAAATCTCGTTTTGAACAAAAATTTGGTTGCGAATCGGATACCATACCTAAATATTCGGACTTAGTTGAATTTTTAGAAACGGAATGCCGCTTAATCGAGTGCGCGAATTTGGAATCATCAAATCAGTATGACTATAACAATTCGAGGCAAGCGAAGCCCGCTCGCAGATCGGTTCATTATGCCGCTGCTGAAGTAAAGCAGCCATGTATATGCTGTGGGGATTCGAAACATTTGAGCTTAACAGTTTGTCCGGAGTTTAAATCCATGTCGCCTTTTGCACGAAAAGATTTTGTGGACAAGGAACGTCTATGTTTCCACTGTCTGGGGAACCACAGCTACCGCGATTGCCGTCGAGAGCTTCATTGCAACTGTGGAAGCACTAAGCATCACCCGATGCTATGTTTTAATCGGTCGGGGGTGCAACAGCGACATAATAATAATAATCGGAGCTCGGCCGAGCGGTCAGCCCCTCGCACTGGCGGGGGCTTTCGGCAGCAATCTAACGTCGGAAGGGTCAAGTCACCTCGCGATCTTTCACCCGTTCAACGTAGCTCATCTCCTCCACGACGACGTGAGGAGCAGCGAGATGACCCACGTAATGGAAATCGTAGTGACAAGCCTCGGTACGGGCGTTCTGATGAGCGAAATGAGAGTGGTAGGCGAGATGACGATCGTGCTCTCCTCTATTCACCTACCAGACGCTAGGATTCGGCGCCCACTTGCCCTTTACTAACTGTACTCTTACCCACTGTTATAGTCAAAGTCTATTTTAATTCAGAAATAAATTCGGAAATGGGGGTCACGACCAGAGCCTTACTTGACAGTGGATCTCAGGGGTCTTTAATTAGTACAGATTTAGTGGGTAGGTTGGGCATATGTTTAGATCCGTGCAGCGAACGGATCATGGGTGTTGGAGGTATTGAAACAACCTCAACTATAATCGGTCGGTCTTCGGTGACATTTTCTCCGATAAATAAAAGATTTCCTAAAATTACTACTCCTGTTTTGTGTATGCAAACGGTTATAGGAAAATTACCTACGGTGACCTTGGATGATTCGGTGAAAGACCTAGCCACCGGCTTAAGTTTAGCAGATCCCCACTTCCACCAGTCATCGCCAGTGGAACTGCTGCTCGGTTCGGATGTTTTAGGATCTCTTATGGGAGGAGATAAAATAATTTTAAATTCTATCGGTCTTACGGCTTATAACACTATTTTCGGTTATGTTCTACTTGGTCCTGTAGAACTCACTAAACAATCTGAGTTGATTGATGATTCGGAAGTCGTTGGTATTTCGGTTTCGGACACTCTTCAAAGGTTCTGGGAGGTTGAGGAACCTCCAGAAACATCCTCTCGGTCTGCTCCACTTGATCTAGAGTGTGAACAGTTTTATAAAGATAATACGTATCGGTTGGAAAATGGTCGGTTTGTCACGAAGTTGCCATTTTTACCTAACAGACCCTTGTTAGGTGACTCGAAAACTATTGCGGAAAAAAGATTTTTGGCTTTGGAACGGAAACTTATGAAAAATTCGGTCTTACGAGAGAAGTATATTAATTTTATGCGTGAATATTTGGATCTCGGTCACATGTCGGTTTCGGATTTTGATTTTAAAGGCGGACAAGAATATTTTGTTATACCACATCATGCGGTTTTTAAGGATTCAGACGAAAATGCGAAAGTACGCGTTGTTTTTGACGGTAGTTGCGTCACAAATTCGGGGGTTTCTTTAAACCAGTGTTTACATTCGGGCCCTAAATTACAAAGGGATATTTCGGAGATTTTGATGAACTTCAGACGCCATCGAGTTGTCTTTGTGACGGATATTAGGATGATGTTTCGGCAGACGCTTATTGATAAATTGGACAGAAGGTACCAGCTCATATTTTGGAGAGAGTCTCCAGATGAGCCCCTTCTTACCTATGAACTTGGAACCAACACATACGGGTTAAAATCTAGTCCTTACATTGCGATTCGGACGCTTTTAGAGTTGGCTGATCGAGAACGTGATCGGTATCCTCGGGCGGCTTCGGTTTTAGAGAACGACATTTATGTCGATGATATTCTGTCGGGATGCAGCTCACAATCGGAAGCTCTTGAACTGCAACAAGAGTTAATTCGGCTCATGCAATCAGGGGGATATGAATTACGGAAATGGATCTCGAACGATCCTGTTTTACTTCGGGACTTGCCTGACGATCATCAACAGGTGCCTCATCTGTTTGATAACCCAGACATGCAAAGTTTAACTTCGGTTTTGGGGGTACAATACAATCCTGTAGAGGATGTTTTTTCTTTTCGGACGGATTTAACTCATGGACCTTCGGTTACTAAACGGAAAATACTGTCGACAATTGCTCGCATGTATGATCCAAGCGGGTGGATCACTCCTGTTTTATTTCGGGCTAAATGTTTTTTGCAACGTCTGTGGCTTTCGGGTTTTACTTGGGATGAACCTATTACTGGGGATTTAGAAAGAGATTGGATTAATTTTAAAATTGACCTCGCTCGGATTGAAGATGTTCGGATTTCGCGATGTATGCTCCCACCAGCGGTAAAAAATATTACTATGCACGGTTTTTCAGATGCATCGGAGGCTGGTTACGCAGCTGTTGTATATTTACGCGCCGTGGATGACACAGATAATGTTTCGGTTCATTTAGTAATGGCCAAAAGTAAGGTCGCCCCAATCAGAACACGTCTGACGATTCCTAAATTGGAGTTGTGCGGAGCCGTGCTTCTACTTAAGCTTCTGCATCATGTTTGCCTTTGTTTGCAAAGGACCATCGATGTTCACGAGGTATTTGGTTGGACTGATAGTTCTATAGTTTTAGCTTGGCTTAAAACTCCACCTCATACTCTTCAAGTATTCGAGGCTAATCGAGTTTCACAGATACAAAATTCTACAGTGCCAATCACGTGGCGACATATTCCGGGCGAATTGAACCCTGCCGACTGTGCTTCACGGGGCCTAACAGCTTCGGGTCTGGTATCTCATCCATTGTGGTGGGGTCCGCGATGGCTAACTTATTCGGAATCGGTTTGGCCTGCATCAAAGGCTAATCAGGTATCACCTGCGGATTTACCTGGGATTCGGTGTTCGGTTGCTACAAATTCAGAATCACTCCCAGATTTCGGTTTCCTCGTGGAGCGTTATAGCTCCTTAGATCGGCTTATTTCGGTTACCGCGTGGATTCGGAGATTCATTTTTAATTGCCGTCGGAATAATAATCGGAATACTACGCCTTATTTAACAACACAGGATAGGAAGCACGCGTTGCTAATGTGGATCTCTCTAGTGCAGAGGGATAGTTTCGGTGCAGAGATTGAGAAAGTTCGGAAAGGCCAAACCTTGAAGGGGCATTTGAGACGTCTCAACCCCTTCATTGACTCGGACGGACTCCTTCGTGTTGGAGGACGCCTTCAACATTCGGACTTACCTTATGAAGCCAGACATCCATTGTTGCTTCCTAAATCGGGACATTTTATTGATCTGTTAATTTCGGATTCGCATTTGAAAAATTCACATGTAGGCCCAAACGCTCTTTTAGCCATATTACAACGGGACTATTGGATTCTCTCGGCCAGAAGAGCGGTAAGAAAAATCACATTCAAATGCATTTCGTGCTACAAATTAAAGGGACTCACAACCCAACCCTTGATGGGAGATCTGCCTAAAGACCGCGTTTTAGCGGCTAGACCCTTTCAAGGCGTGGGAACCGACTTCGCAGGTCCATTTTATGTAAAGTCTCATAAGTTGCGGAATCCAAAGGTCACCAAGGCCTATTTGTGCGTATTTGTATGCCTGGCCACTAAGTCCGTCCATTTAGAATTAGTTTCGGATTTGTCTTCGGAGGCCTTCATCGCCTGTCTCTCTCGCATGACCTCGCGACGCGGTTTTCCAGCGATCATTAGGTCAGATTGTGGGTCAAATTATAAGAGCAGTGACAGATATTTAAAGGAAGTTTTCCAATTTTTGGAACAAAATCGATCACAAATCGGTCATGATTTAGCTCGGCGCGGTATAACCTGGCTCTTCGATCCTCCCGCGTGCCCGTCGTGGGGCGGTTTATTTGAGGCGGCCGTAAAGTCGGCCAAGACGCATTTAAAACGTACTATTGGGGAAACAACTTTGACCTTCGAGGAACTTAGTACGGTTTTCTGCAAAATCGAAGCAGTCTTGAATTCACGGCCTTTGTGCCCTCTGTCTTCGGACCCAAATGACCTAGAGGTTCTGACCCCAGGTCATTTTCTTATCGGACAACCGCTAACAGCGCTTCCAGAGTACCCCTTTCAGGATGAAAAGACGTATAAATTATCTCGCTTTCAGTTGCTACAGCAACTATCTCAAAGAATTTGGCATCGGTGGCATTTGGAATATCTTCACACCCTACAACAGCGATTGAAGTGGACTGACCCAGCTGTCCCACCTAAAGTTGGGGATTTAGTTTTACTAAAAGAGGACAATGCGCCACCTCTTCAATGGCGCCGCGGTCGGATAGTAGCGTTGTATCCTGGGAAGGACGGCGTGGTCAGGCTCGCAGATGTACGGGTAGCGAAGGGTACAGTTTTGCAACGGGCAATCTCCAAATTGTCTCGTTTGCCCTTAGATTAGCTTTGATTAGGTTTATTTTCGATTTGGTTTAGGCTTAAATAGTTGTTAGTTTTTATTAGGTTTTCGGAAGCAGTTGAAGACTGCTTGGGCGGGGGAATGTTTGGTAATTATTATTTAAGCGGCAACTCCAGCTGTCAAAGTCACGTTGTCGTTTTGTCGTCTGACAGGTGACAGTGTCACTGTCAAAATTCATTCATCGGTTTTCGGTTGGAGCGGCCGCGATTCGCCACCTTCTCTCGGCATAATTGTTAATTTAATTTCGGTTAGAGTGCAATAAATACCACATTCCACCACACCCACTAAACACACTAAAGTGCATCAAGCCAGAAGCAAGAAGAATCGGGCCCGATATTCGCCGGCAACGAAGAGCACTGCACGAGGTACCTGCATGCCCTACTCACTATACAGCGATTGATTAGGAATTTTGGGGTTTCTGGGGAGCTCCGCGAACCGCGGACGAAACACTACCTATCTAGTTGATTTCTAAATCAGCTCTCGGACAACTTTAAAACCATGTCTGGAAAAAATCTTAACTAGGAAGCCAAGTTAGATGAAAACACTAGCTGATGCCCGCGACTTCGTCCGTCTGGATTTAGGTTTCTAAAAATTCCGTAAGGAATCATTGATTTTCCGGGATAAAAAGTAGCCTATGTGTTAATCAATAGTATAATCTATGTCTATTCCAAATTTCAGCCAAATCCGTTCAGTAGTTTTTGCGGGAAAGAGTAACAAACATACACCCACTCTTTCGCCTATATAATATTAGTGTGATAAATAGTTAAATACCTATTTAGTATTTACCATTTAGGTATTTAGGTACCTTATTTAGGTAATTTAAAAAAAAAAACTAAATTCTCTCCGAATGTTCGTAGAGCCTACGTAGACTCCGAAGATGAGCTACGGCCTACGAGCTAGTAAACTTAAAAAGAAATTGACGATCTCCTACAGCCACTTTCTATGCCTACAGCACAATAACAGTAGACCGTATAAAACAAGGTTTTTGGATTTAAGCAGAATAAAAAACCAAAATCGTTTTTTTAATCACAGCTACATCTATGTCTGGTTCCGAAAGCACATTCTACGGAAAAGAGACAGCAAGAAACTCAGCAGTTGCTCTTTTCAAATGTCAGAAGTTACAATCTTAGATATCAATTCACAAAACCAGATGGAGTTAATTTCTATACTTTATGCTACTAGTGTATTTATTATCTATGCTTTATGCACTAGAGATTCGCGTGAACCGAGTTTATAAATTGGTCGAATGGCTTTCTTTTGCAAAATAAAAATATTCTGGATATCAGCAGCCTTGCCACAGAATTAATATTCATTGCGATGCATCGATGGATTGTAGATGTAAAGTAGACTAGAGTAGCCGTTACAACTTACAATATGAGTAAATTGTCTGATTTTCCTGAGGTAAATTGTCTAATTTTCCTGAGGCAAATTGTCTAATTTTCCTGAGGTAAATTGTCTAATTTTCCTGAGGCAAATTGTCTAATTTTCCTGAGGTAAATTGTCTAATTTTCCTGAGGCAAATTGTCTAATTTTCCTGAGGTAAATTGTCTAATTTTCCTGAGGCAAATTGTCTAATTTTCCTGAGGCAAATTGTCTAATTTTCCTGAGGTAAATTGTCTAATTTTCCTGACAGCAAAAGCTTGCTAGGCTGAGTTTTCCTTCTAGTGTGTACTGTGTAAACTTATGAGCAATCTGTGTGACCAGTAGGTAAATCAACTATAGTTTAAAAAAATAAATAAATAGTATTAAAAATAAAAAAATTGAAATATTGTATGTAAATTAAAAAAGTAAATTAAACCTAATAATTTTGTTACTCAGACTCAATTAGTAAAGGAGAGCACTGTCGCCTGAGATACAGGTTTCTACCGAGTTTAGGGACAGTGGATCAATAATTTGTGTCTAGTTTTGTTAGGTTCTACTAAATTATTTTAAATTATACTAGCTGTCAGTGCCTTAATAAAAACTAGTCGTAAGCTGCTTTCAATAAAAAAATTACTATTATTATTAGTTTATTTGATTTCTGAATCAACTTCGAACATCACTAGCTATTGTATTACATATTCCTACGTTCACGCAGCCGAGGTGGCGTGATGTATGACTAATAAGTACCTACCTACCTACATTACTAAGTAGCACCTCAACACTTGACTAATAGTGCATATTCTATTGCATTTTCCAATCGATTCTGTTGCGAGGATATTATTCTAATAGCTACAGATTTTTTTATAGGTTTTCTTTAGCATATTTTGAGCACTAAGTACCTATGTAGCTTGGGGTCCCAAGGTGTTGGAATGGTGACATTGCACCGTAAGGCGCAATGTTACCACTTACCACCCATTAGGTTGGGGGGCCTACCAATCCGTACAAGAGTCCGTAGAATTGTACTTTTGTAAGTATATCAGTGTAGGTTTTGATTAGAAGTAGCTTACTTAGCACCGTAGCCTATAATATGCTAGGCTACTAGCTAAATTAAACTTTTGTAAGCAGTATTAGGTACCTCAAAACGTCTCTATGATAAACTCTGGTGCTGAATCTTAAACTGGAAAAACGAGTTTGTTAACGAGCAATTATTTTTTTATTATACTTTTTAAAGATATCCGGCTAACGGGTTTTTCTATAGTAGCATTTTTAGGGTTCCGTACAAGGAACTCTATTTATGTCCAGTCCGTCTGTCCGTTTGTGTGTGTTTTAACAGCCATAGGGTTAGAAATTAGAATCACTTACTCAGCCGTTTTAAAAATAAACTATCTAGGTACCTTTAATCAACTCAAGGTACCTAGATAGTTTATATTTAAAAAGTTCAGCTACTTATACAAATCTACTATCTATGTAGATCCAATTGTTCATGGGCGGCGGTAATCACTTAACATCAGGTGACCCGCCTGCTCGTTTGCTTACTATTTTTTATTGAAAAAAAATTTGTTAAAATGTCTTTTGGGAAAGTTTTCCTTATTAAGTAAGTATTATTTTTATGTATGATCTAGGTACATAATTTAGGACACCGTACGAAGTTGTGGTAAGCCAGTGTGAATATTTCTTGGTGACTTATAGGTAGTAGGTATCTATCGAGTATCGACCTAGATATTTATTATTAATAGTTAGTTATTTATCTAAAACCTACAAATATTGCGGAGAACAAAGCCGCGACGGAATGGGGTCGGTCGACTCAACGAATATGCATATTCCTACTGCATTCCTATAATAAGCGTAAACAGTCTGTCCGTATTATGAGTGTGAACACTGAACAGATACACCTACAGTCTTCGTGTGTTAACAGGAGGTTAACTGCTATAATAACAGCTGATGCTATGGAGCGTACAGTAGGTACACATTACATAACAACAAAGTGACACAAGTAACTAGCTCTGAATGGATTCTAGGTAGGTATCTACTTACTAAGAAATACTTTGCATCGGTACCTTAGCTTACTTATGTTTATTTTCTACAATATAAAAAGTCTAAGATGACAACCGCGCGCATTTAGATTTCTATAAATCCCGTAGGAACTCGTTGATTTTCCGAAATAACAGTAGGTCTGATGACGTCCGTTTCTGGGATGTAAGTTATTATCTGAAATCGGTTGAACTAAGGTATGGGCCGTGATAACTTTCACGTCCCATACCTTAGTTCATTCAGATAGTAGACAGTCTACAGCAAAGATTTTTCTTCTATTATCATTGGTCTACAGGTCTACAGACACACTTTCGCGCTAGTATGGATGTTGATATTTATCAAAGTTAAGATAAAAATAAAAAATACATATACTCGTAGGTAAGTATTGAATCAAAATATATTTTCCAACTAAGATAGACTTTATAGATATGGCAAAAAGCTAATCCTAATGAGGTATCTATTTGTTCGAAGTTCAAAGCTTAATATAAGCCGTTTAATTCATATATAGTGGACCCTCGGTAATCCGACAAACGTTTTGTAGGACATTGGCGGATTATCGAATTTGTTGGATTATAGAGTACTGCCTAAGACCCCTCATAGTCCGGATTTTTTTACAAAAGAGTACCTTGTAATCCGACAAATTACAAATCCAATGATATAAGTCATACATACTCTGAAGTACAAATCATACTTTACTATGTATGCCAAATTTAGTAAATTCAATAATAATAGATTGTCGGATTACAGGGGTGCCGGATTAGACAGGGGCCGGATTACCGAGGGTCCACTGTATATCATTGAATTCACGCATCGCGTGTCACGTTTTGTCAGTCCAGAGCAAATCTCATCCGCCATGAGATCTTGGAAACGCGTGACTAATCTCGCTCTTTGATAAGCCGATACAAACAAAAGACCTTGCTGAGCGCATGGCATGGGTACGCACAGTAAATGCAGGCGATCCCATCCTTTGTGGCGATTGGGGTGCGCAGTGCACACACGACCAAATAAGGGCCACCATAGACGAGTTTTGTGAATGAATGTCAAATAAGCTCGGTGGCTATCACTCAATGTTAGACACTGAGTTAGCGTATCGGTAGGCTGGTCGCCGAAGACTTCAGGAAGTGTAGCTGAAATGCAAAGCAAAAGTAGGTACCTAATGTAGCGAATACTTGAAGGAACTTTTATTTGAGTGTCTCATCGGTCTCTATGTTCTGCATCGAAGGCTGTCTCCGTATTATATATTTATCCGTATTATATACATCTATTGTTTTTGTTCATTTAGAATTAAGATCATCCTCGAATGCAAAATGAACTACTTAGTTAATATGAAGTTGTATCTTGCTGCGTCTCCTGTGTTCGTGTAAACTGTAGAGGACGCCTTCGCCTTAGGGGCGGACTGATTTTTTTTTTATTTTATTTAATTTACTAGTATAGTTTTTAAGACTACGCAAAATAAGCAAAATAAACCGGGTGTGGTTTCGACAATAGTTTTATTTTCATAATTACATAATATGTTATTAGTAATTTCTTGTAAAACTTTAAATTAAGAAAAGCAGTGGAAAATCTTTATCCAAGAGAATACTGGTAAGTGAATACTCTAAGTTTGAAGTATGAAGTGTGCAGCTATCCTTAGCAACCGTCGATCGAGCCAGACTCGCTGGCGGCGCGGCGGGCGTCGCGTTGCCTCGTGGCGTTGGTGCGCCAGAGCCGCGCGCCACTCCACTCGCCGCTAGACTGTTCGGCGCCTGCGCACAAAGGGCCCATTGTGCTCCGAGCCGCCCGACGCTATAGATAAGTATAGGTACAATCCTACGAGGGAACCTTTTTCTAAAAATTCCTGATTCCAGAATGACATCAAACAATGGGTTTCCGTCCTTTTATTGGCACCTTATTTTTTGTGAATACTCAAATGGGTCTGCCTGAGTTACAATAAAATCTCAACCTGTTCCGACGCTGCGCGGTAGAGATTTTGTATTATATTTTGTGAATGCAGTCCATTTTAAACAATGACATCTACTCATCATATTAAAAAAAAACTGGTCAAATGCGCGTTAGAACTTTGAAATTAGAATGCGCATATTATCTAAGGTATATGAGGGTTCTGTGGCCAAGGTAGTCTAGTTGCCAAAAACTTAGATAGATTTTTTCAAAATCTGTCTAAAAACTTACCTAGAATGATTTAAAAAACATTATTATTTATCTGTAAATTCACGCTTTTCATACATCGAATTTCGTTTCCTCGACAGTCTTGAATCCATCTTTGCTTCTTCGATATCAACTTTTGTAACCTCGTTATCAACCTTCGCAACCTCAACATCAACCATCTAACATCAGAGTTGGCTCTCGTTTCCTTGACATCGAATTTCGTTTCCTCGACATCCAACTTCGACATCGATTTTCGTTATTTACTCCGACACCAGCTTTCTTAACTTCAACATCGACAATCGCTAGCTCGATATCGAACATCGTTACCTCGATATCGTATTTCGTAACTTCGACCTTCATAATCTCGACGTCGAAAATCGGTACCTACCTCGAAGTCACCTTTCGTATCCTCGACATCGAACTTCGTTAGCTCGAAGTCGACTTTCGTAATCTTGAAGTCGACATTCGTTACTTCAATATCGAACTTCGTTACCTCGTATCTATTGCTTACATAAGTAGTTACCTACCTAGACATAATTATATTTTGAATAATTTGATGATGCTCGCGACTTCATCCGCAATCGCATGACTTCAGATTTTTAAGCATTTCGATTTCGGGCACAGCATACAATATAATTATAATACCTACTCGTACTCAAACATGCACCTATCTATCTAATAATATGTAAGTTAGTCAATGTTCTTGTAACTGCTTTAATTTACGATTACTTAAAAAGGCAGCTAAATAACTTTTCAGCATAAGTTTCTTCAGCAAAAGTTTCTTCTTTAGCTTATAAGTTATAAGTACCTACCTACTAAAAATACCTAACCAACTAATAATAAAATAGCTGGCCTTGTCAATTCGGGTATCGTGGCGTGAAAACGTACAAAAGGTAGATAGGTAGGCACCTACATAAGGCCGGCACTACACTTAAGTTTTACTTGCACAGCAGCATACCAGTTACGTTCAAATTACACACAAAAATTATTATTATTGTTATTATTATTTATGTAATGTTATATATGACAGACGGAGGTTTAGTAACAGGGTTCCATTTTTCCAATTGGTTCCAATTTTGATTTTATTGCATTTAGCTGCAAGAGGCTGCAAGGTACGTGTGTTGGCGCTTGCAAGGAGCTAGTAATTTTATGCTATTATTCCAAAGTAGGTATAAGCATATTATGTCTAACCAGCTTTGTGCAATCTACTGCCTTGCCAGCCATAGGCATGCCATTCAACATAGGTACATGTGTTGCGCTTGCAAGGGGCTGGTAATTGGCATGCTATTATGCAAGGCAAGTAGAGGACTATAAGCATAACATGTATCACTAAATGTGTGCAATCTACTATGTTAACCCGCCACAGGCATGTCATTTAACATACATGTGTTAGCCTGCCAGGAGGTTGTAATTGGCATGCTATTGTGCAAGCTATAAGCATGTGTATACCCAGCTTAAGGCAAGCTCGTCAGGCGAGTTCCGCGTGAGGCGCGGGCAGACGCCCACGGAGCCGGGCGCGGTCAAACTGGTTCCCTCTCACCATCGAACCACCACGCCACCAAACTTGTCGCTTGACCCAAACTGGCGAGGAAATCTACACACCTACAAATTAACGACATAGCTCGCTGGCGATAAGATTTATACACAAAGAGTAAAGCACTATTAGCACCATTTGCACAAGTTTAGCTAAGTTGGGATAGGGATGTTTTAAAATGTAGGGATAGGGAAATCAAGGCACATAACGCCATCTTGTCACGTCGGCCGCCGCGTAGTAGACTCGTACATACTCGTACGTACGTAGTGTACTTAGTTTGATTTACTTTGATTTACTGCACACGGGCTTCCAATGACGGCCTGCAGAATGCAGATTCTTCTACTTGTTCGGTCGCCAATATATAATCGCCGATACATCCCTTTGGTGTTTAGGGTGAAAATTGGAAAGGCATTTGCCTTCTTAAAAAGGCGTATTCCAGAGTTTTTGACAGAGAGATAGTTAAAAACAGGAGAAAAGTCGCTAGTGTTGCCCGCTCTATTTTCTACTTAGAACGAGTATTTAAATACCTATTTTTTATCTACATAACTCGAAGAAATAGCTCTCGTATCTAAATTTATACCACTTGCAAGTGGGA
The DNA here is from genome assembly GCF_905333055.1 of Maniola jurtina. NCBI lineage: Eukaryota > Metazoa > Arthropoda > Insecta > Lepidoptera > Nymphalidae > Maniola > Maniola jurtina. Next base: position 14,926,224 of record NC_060032.1, read on the forward strand.
ATCAAGTAGTTAACATTTTTTCCGTTTGGTTTGTATTTTATTGATTTGCAGGAAGCAACCGAAAAGTCCCTTCTTTTTATAATATGAATGTAATAATCAGTAGGGATTTAGGTACGTGCCCCTAGTCACATCAATTTCACGTTTGTGAATCAATCAATCGTAATTCGTGGTTAAGTACTTATTTATTACTTGATCTTGAGGTAACAATTCGCACTTCATTATCTACATACTTGATACATTATCTACATGCTCCCAATCTCTAAATAGCATCTAACTGACTCATAGATATATTAGACCACATAGTATTAACAAAAATAGCCTTAACAGTCAGAGATGTCCTTCACACTTCTGTACATCTAATCTAATCGATGCTACTTCAGGCAATAGGTAATAGGTATGTCAGATACCTAATATGTTATACATACGTGCATTCGGAAAATAAGTAAAGCCAAGCACACACAGGAGGCCAAAGCTCTTAATTTTCCCTACATTATACTTTGTTCCTGCAAAAAGGCAAAGTCCTGAGACGACATTCAAAGGGAACCCATCTTCTACCGATACATTATATTAAGAAGTAGTTCAAAAAGTTATAGTCTAGCAGGGTTAAGACGTTGGCCTCTTATTCGGAAGGTCGACGCGGCGGTTCAAGCCCAGACACGCACCTTTTTTTTAAATAAAAAATAGCGAGCAAACGAGCAGGCGGGTCACCTGATGTTAAGTGATTACCGCCGCCCATGAACATTTGCAGCACCAGAGACACCTCTAACCTCTTACTTTTCGGAGTTATATTATGTGCGTTAGCATTACACTTGCTAAAACATCCTGATATAATCTGTATGCGTGGGAGTCACAGAAAGCCAAATAAATTTATATCTGTGGTGAGAGTTCTCCATTATATTCACAAAGGTGTGAAGTCTGCCAATCCTTGACCAGCGTGGTAGAGTACGGCCCAACTTCTTTCATACTGACAAGAAGGCCCTTCTTTTGTAGTGAGCCGGCGATGGTTTGATGATGATGTAGCTAGAAAGGTAAAGTTAGAAGATTCATTCTGATATCGAGACTATGAATGTGTTGATACATTAGATATTGTTCAAACTACAGAGTTCTAGTATGCGTCCGGCCTTAGTAGCCTATAGTCATCAGAACCCTACTGCAGTGGACGCAAGGCGGATGTAGATAGCATTACGCTACGTTGACATCATTGGAATACTTAACTCTTTTGGCTCTTTAGTAGAAACCGTAGCATAACGTGGGAAAAATTCCAATCGCACTACGAATATACTAACTTAAGCATCTAGGTAGGTATCTAACTTACTTATATATGCTTATATTATGTATATACAACTATTTCGCAAAAAGCTCGCAATATTTGTTGTTTTTTAAAATGTCAGCAAAAATGACAAAATATGATAATTTTCAGGCGATTTCCGATTTGCAAGCTATAAGGTACTTATCTGTACAAATGGGTTTTTATTTTTTATTTTTATTTAGTTCAGGACCGCCCACAGAATTACACACTCAAATTACAAAGAAATATTCCTTCACAGCTCTCGTGTAACTCAAACGGGTTAAACGGATGGGCCGTAAAAACTAGCACACAGACAGACACACTATCGTTTTTATAATATTACTTAGATTTAAAAATAAAATTTGATAGCATATCTAGGTACAGTATACCAAGTTTGACGGCTCATGATGAATGTACAGTACAGGGTAGTACCTACGCTTTGACTATTTACACGTTTATTGATACGATGTCTAGACTGTGGAAATTGAAATGTGAAGGCAAACTTATAAAAGTAGTTCAGGTGAATGAAATCGTGTACAAAACCAGTCGTAAATAAAATGACCGTGATACGCTGGCTACTGGCTAGGCGCCACCTCGCTCGCTCGCCACCGGCCACATCGCGCCCGACTCTCGTACGATGTCGCTTGCACAACAACCACATGTTTTTATATACTTACTTACCTGCCAACTTGCCATATAGATGATATATATTATTTTACAATATTTATACCTTATGCCCAAGACCTTATGCACAATCTTTAAGGTCAAAGAGAGTAAATATGACAGGTAAGTTTCTTTGTATCTTCGACATTGTTTCATCTGAAATTCGTTTATATTTATTTATAGCCACTTTAGAATTTACCAATATTTTACTCATAAGGTCAACCGTAAACTCTTGACTCTTAATTAAAAATTCAAACAATTTTTTCTAGACAACAATCTATAATTTATTGGTGGCTGTATCTATGAGGATTTTCAAATGTGTTTTTTTAACTTTTTAGTTAATTTTTAGGGTTCCGTACCTCAAAAGGAAAAACAGAACCCTTATAGTTAGGATCACTTTGTTGTCTGTCTGTCTGTCCGTCGTGTACAGCACAAGTACAGGAATAAATCCAAAAACAGTGAATTTGTGGTTACATCATTAAAAAAAAAATTAAAATGTGTTTCAATTTTCAAAGTAGGATAACTATACCAAGTGGGGTATCATATGAAAGGACTTTACCTGTATATCCTAAAACAGATTTTTATTTATTTTTATGTATAATAAATAGTTTTTGATTTATCGTACAAAATGTTGGAAAAAATACCCGAGTACGGAACCCTCAGTGCGCGAGTCTGACTCGCACTTGGCAGGTCGTGTTTTTTATTTTTTTTATCACGACGTGTCTAAAAATACATATTACCTACTCATTATCTAATTTAAAAACGAAATAAATAAAGTAGAATTAATTTAATGATCAATAAATAAAATTATAATGATTGCGTCGACTTTGACCGCACCTACCTGGGCTATACGAATGCAAATTAACGATTTCTTCTTGAAATAAGGATTGATTGCTTATTATTATCATTGAAAGAGATGTTATTGTTAACGAATCAATTAATTAATTATGAGCTACTAAACACGGATACAAAGTGCGTCCATAACAGTAGGCTAAAGTAGGTTATAAACTTACCTGCAACAATAATATAATACTAATAAAAATTATGCTAAGTCAGTAAGTACTTAATCTATACAGTATACATATAATAAAATTGTAGAAAAGTGGTGTCTGTACAATGGAAATATATAAAAAAAGTAACAGGGGTTGTTATTATATCGATGCCGAACCCGAAATTGTAATAATTTTTTTTGTCTATTTGTCTGTTTGTCTGTGTGTTTGTGCACGCTAATATCAGAAACGGCTTATTCGATTTAGATACGGTTTTCACTAATATATTGTAGTAAGGTTCACTTAACATTTAGTGTTTATTTCATGTCAATCGGTTCATAAATAAAAAAGTTATGTCAATTTAAAGAATCACGGCGAACATTTTTAACGTACAGAATACGTACTACACGCCTCGCGCCTGAGCGTCCGTGGCTATATAAAGCCCGAAAAGTCACGATTCCACGCGAACGAAGTCGCGGGCACAGCTAGTTATTATAATAATTAGGTATTAGATAGCAATGAGTAGATGACAACGCGCGAAAACTCACGTAGGCGCCTCCGTCCATATACTCAACGAGATATGAAATCAGCAATACTGATATTGCATACACGCATAATGATATTTGTGCAAGTACTGACTGACTGTATTGTTTATTCATGAAATGTACTCACACGTGCGATCAACGAACTGTGTGATATAACAGAGCTCGATTGACGCACATGATCGTTTAGATTTATCTTGGCCTATGCGCTTGTTCTTCGATGATTGCAATTTGCATGCGAATGCAGAATATTGCCGTTTTCACTCCAAAAGAGAATGTTTACGCATAATTGGGTACGCAATGCACGGTAAACATTTGGGAGAACGCGAACTGCTCCTTCTATTTATTTACTTTAGTATTTGTAACTAATGATAAGCACTGCCTATAGGCGCTATATTCAGAGATGATGCAAGCGCACGGCCCCACTTTGCAAATGTTCGATGATAAAATATATATTTAAGTATAATAGGTATACTTATTATGTAAATTGGTGTTACACTAACATTTAAAACGTCTTTATATGAATTAAAATTATTCCTGTTGAAGCTTGATTTGATGGAATGCTAATTTGTTTTCCATTAGGTATCATGCTAAGCAAACTCCCTATTTTCCTATGAATGTCGGAAAAACTTCACCGCTAATGGGGCGTCTATATCTCTTCAAAATATTTAAGATATTCATTACTTTACAAGCTTAAATAAATAACTACCTACCACCTATCCAGTACCTACTGGTACATCCAGTAGGTACTGGATAGGTGGTAGGTGGTAAGGTACCTACTTAAGCTAGGTCTTTCTCCATCTATATCTATACTAATAAATAAAATTGGAGTGTCTGTCTGTAATTTCGAAATAACTACCGCATATTAAGGTCATATGGTTATTTGAACGATACTATAACTGAATCACACGTTTTTAAAATTTTTGTCTGTCTGTCTGTCTGTCTGTCTGTTTGAAAAGGCTAATCTTGGGAACGGCTGAACCGATTTTGACGGGAGTTTCACAGACAAGTAGAGAATTGACCAGGGAGTAACATAGGCTACTTTTTTAACCGACTTTCAAAAAGGGAGTTGTGTTTTTCTACCTATGTTCACCGAAATCTCCGAGATTTCTGAACCGATTTGCGTCATTTCTTTTTTAATCGATAAAGGAACTTTGCGACATTGTTTCATAAAAAATTTGGAGTCCAACTCCTCAATCCTGATGCTGCAGGGGATCTGACCAATCCACGCGGGTGAAGCTGCGGGCATCAGCTAGTTATAAAATATAAGAAAGTATCGCTTACTCCAATACGATCCTCTCCATCTCGCCTACGGAACACTTCTTTAGATAGATTCGGTTTGTCAAAGTCTGCTCATGAAGTACCTACGCAGCTCTAATCTCATGTGGTTTAGTTTGAAAATTACGTATTCCGATAAAATAATTATTATGGGTGTGCTTCCTCTGGCCGCAGTCCGCTGGGCGCGCTGCGACGCCGTGTTGAGTAACGGTCGCTGGCTTGCTGGGCGCCGGGGCCTGCCGCCTGCGTGCCAGGGCTACCACACACATTGAAAAAGATAGAACTAAAGAATCAAGAATGTTCACATCTGTGGATTGTGACGTTCACTAATTTTTAACCCCCGACCCAAAAAGAGGGGTGTTATAAGTTTGACGTGTGTACTCTGTGGCATCGTAGCTCCTAAACTAATGAACCGATTTTAATTTAGTTTTTTTTTGTTTGAAAGGTGGCTTGATCGAGAGTGTTCTTAGCTATAATCCAAGAAAATCGGGTTAGCCATTTGAAAGCTGTCAGCTCTTTTCTAGTTACTGTAACCTTCACTTGTCGCGGATGTTAAATTTTTTTAATTTACACTTGTGTTATGTTAGCTTTCTGTATTCTCCGTTGAAAATAAAAAATACTCGTGATAGAATTATTTTGATAGAACAATTATTTATTAGTTTTCAAGATATCGCATTTTAAAATAAGTGTGCGACTACCGGCCCGCGTTTAATGGGCGTGACGTCATGATGTGCTAAGATGTACTAAATACAACCACCAGTGCGCCGGAAAAAAATATTGTTTCTCGTGTCAATGGATGTCAATGTACGAAAGAAATGGTTACAAGCTATGAAGAGATTAGAACTGCTCTTTATTTTGTTGAGTTCTTCATTTTGTTAATTTTCTTTCATTGATTGGTAATAGGTCTATTTCAAAGCTGTCCAACCTTAGACCATGCTTTAGACAAATTTTTCTATAGGATATAAACAGTTTCGAGAAGACGGTCTATAGAAGGATAGGTACCTGGTAACATCGATACCTGGTAAGGCTAGGCGGGACAGAATTGCAAACTTTGTCGAGTCAATTTTTTAAAAAATTAAGTACATAGGTACATATCAAAAAATGGGGAACCGGCAGTATTCGAACCTACGTCTTCTGGGTCCGCGCCCGACTTCAAGTCTTTTGTCATCTTTGCCACCCATCCCATGCCATGCCATGTTCAGTCGCTATTGAGTCTTGACAAAGATATTATGTTTGAGATTGGTTATTGAGTATTCAAACGATTCTCTTCACTGATTTCGGAATGACCTAAAATAAAAAAGCATGCATGAAATGCTGCCTACCTATGGAACTAGGAACTGATGCGACAGCCCTATACCTCAACGCGTCCCACACGCATTTCACCACGTAAGCAGGTAGGCGGTTGTTTGACACATCTTGCTCCATTTTGCTTCATTCTAGCTTAAGAGGGTTCTCTCCGTCAGTCCGTCAGTCGTTTCATACAATCGTAGTTCCAATTTCATTTGAATATTAAGCAACCAAAGTCCATGAAATTTTGCAGACATATTCTAGAAACTAATATCTATGTCTGTGGTTTTCCAGATTTCTGTTAAAATATTCGGTTTCAAAGTTACGTGGTCTTAAAAATTTTCATACAAATCTTTGAGCCCCTATAATTTTAAAACTACATATTTTTAGAAAAATCTAAAACAGCACAGACACAGATATTAGTTTCTAGAATATGTCTGCAAAATTTCATGGACTTTGGTTGCTTAATATTCAAATGAAATTGGAACTACGATTGTATGAAACGACTGACGGAGAGAGCCCTGTTAAGTATTTCATTCTAAGTCATCGCCATAGTTAGATATACAAGCCTTCTACTTGAAGAAGGTAGGTACTATAAGTAAGTTGTCTAATAACATTTTGAAAAAATAAATTCAATTCACAGGGAAACATAACTTTACGTTACCTTGACGTTACCTAATAATACATAAGTACTAGATAATTAGGTAGGTAGGTACAGGTACATTTTGGTTCTTTTTTCACCAATGTTCCGTAATATATTTGTAATTAAATGAATATTATTGTAAATTGAACAATTGAAAAGAGCAACCGCCGAGTTTCTTGCTGGTTCTTCTCGGTAGGAACGGCATTCCAAACCAGTGGTAAATTATTTGACGATTCAAAAGCACTTGTAAAAGTTTATTTGAATAAAAATCTATTCTATTCTATTCTATTCTATTCTAATATCTACAGTATCTAAGCATGGCCAGTTCTCATTTTTAACCCCCGACCCAAAAAGAGGGGTGTTATAAGTTTGACGTGTGTATCTGTTGTAAGGTTATTTTTAAAAATTGATTTGAGTTGTCAAAAATAATATAAAATTATTAATTTATCTAATGCAGGTAGTTTGATAAAATCGATATTTGGCTCATTCGATGTCATACAATCTGTTACTAGGAGGCCGACAAGATTGAACTTGCATAAATACGGGTGTTTCGAAGGTTTTAATTGAGTCTCCTTCCGAGATTCGGAGCGATATCGCATATTTTCGGTATTTGGATTGTGAACTGAATAATTAGATGTTGTGATAGCAATCACGCTCTAATTAAATTATTTATTTTGTCATTAGTTTGTTTAGATTAAAACTCTCGGATAACCTCTACACATTGAACCTGATGTTTTTTGTGTTGGTTTGAGAGGACATTCCAATAATTCGATAAAAATATTTAAATAATACCTGCTTTTCTGAGTGACGCCAATAATTCAGAAGCGGGACGTGTCTCACGTTGTCTTAATTTCGCTTTGGTATCTTTTTGTAAACAACCCACATTTGATTAAAATTTTTATTGAGTTTGATTTGGTGATTAAAATTTTTAGTTTTTTTTTAAGAATTTAGTCTTTTGTGAAGTGGAAAGTAATTTGCAATAAGTGGTTCAGATTTTGTATACATCGAATGAGAAGTTAGTCGTTTGGATTTATTGTTGACTTGATATTAAAACTGAGAGTTCGGCAGTTCAAGGGTAGGTTTTAATGATTTGACGGAGGGCAGGATAGCCCATGATTTGGATTTGACTTAGGGCAAGGAAGCCCGCGACTGACATGACAAGATTGATTAGAAACACGAGGACGTGTTAAATTCAGGACGGCCGAACTGTAAGGTTATTTTTAAAAATTGATTTGAGTTGTCAAAAATAATATAAAATTATTAATTTATCTAATGCAGGTAGTTTGATAAAATCGATATTTGGCTCATTCGATGTCATACAATCTGTTACTAGGAGGCCGACAAGATTGAACTTGCATAAATACGGGTGTTTCGAAGGTTTTAATTGAGTCTCCTTCCGAGATTCGGAGCGATATCGCATATTTTCGGTATTTGGATTGTGAACTGAATAATTAGATGTTGTGATAGCAATCACGCTCTAATTAAATTATTTATTTTGTCATTAGTTTGTTTAGATTAAAACTCTCGGATAACCTCTACACATTGAACCTGATGTTTTTTGTGTTGGTTTGAGAGGACATTCCAATAATTCGATAAAAATATTTAAATAATACCTGCTTTTCTGAGTGACGCCAATACTGTGTATCTGTGTATCTGTGTGTCTGTGTATCTGTGTATCTGTCTGTGGCATCGTAGCGTCTAAACGAATGAACCGATTTTAATTTAGTTTTTTTTGTTTGAAAGGTGGCTTGATCGAGAGTGTTCTTAGCTATAATCTAAAAAAATTGGTTCAGCCGTTTAAGAGTTATCAGCTCTTTTCTAGTTTTCTTGTAGAAAAGAAGGTTAGATAACCGTTAGGTTCATAATATTATGTCAATAGACAAATGTCAAGCTGTCAAGATGGACGTTGCCTAAATACATAATTATTTATTTGAAACAAGATTTGAAAATGATGTTTTGGAAAACTCAAATACTTTGGATCGTCGGGGGTGTTATAAATTTTTAATTTACACTTGTTAAAACAAAATAAAGAATTATTAGCTCCTTCATTTCTTATAGACCTATTTAATAATTTGTATTAATTAATGCAGTTATGTGCAAAATATGTACATACTTAGACCCATATAATGATCAATAGTACCTATATATTATGGGAATTGGAAAGCCTTGCGTCAGACAACTATTTTCCCTTAATATGTTGTAGAAAGCTTAATTTGTTATGGCGAATGAGAGCCGCTTAGACTGGTCACTGGGCAGTGGGCACTACAGTCGTGGAAGGCAGGTGAGGCCCACAAACCGGTTGCTTTGACGACGCCACGTGGATTACCTAGCTTCTAAACTTATTTGTTTTATAATACCTATCTGCAGCATTCAATTGGCAACGCTAAGGCATTTTTGATAGGTTTTCTCACTTAAAAAGAAGCAATATGCTCAAGCGACTTCCATGGCGTAGTGATGAGCGCTGTGGTCAAGTGCGAGATCCCGGGATCGATTCCTGGCACGGGCAGTTTGGGAATTTATAATTCTAGTCTGAATCTGGTGGTAGGCCTCAACCGTGGCTAATTACCACCCTACCGACAAAGGCGCGGCTTACTAAAAAGTGCATGTAAGAAGCATTATTGGTCTTTTGTTTTCTAACGGCTGAAATTAAAAACCAATCTATCTGTAATGTGTTGATAAGTTGCTCAGCAACGTTGTTATTTGTCAAAAATTGAATGATCCTGTGACAAGTAACAATGTTGCTAAGAAACTTATTGACAGATTACAGATAGGTATGTTATTAATTTCGACCGTATATAGGTATGTCTAATTAATTAATTTATTTATTATTGGATGCACCATCCCTCCAGATTACGATGTACCGACGATATAAAGGGGCCGGCGGGAAGTGGCTGGATGAGGAAGGCTGAGGTCCGGGTGTGATAGCGCTCTTTAGAGAAGGCCTATGTCCAACAGTGGAAGTCCACAGGCTCATGATGATGTCTAGTTATTAGGTATCATTAAGGTAGGATTACCAATCATTATTTCTTCCTTCATTAAAAACACATTAGGCACGTACTGCTGACCCTATCTCTGTTAGGTATCGTTATTTCCTTTCATAGATAGGTACATTGTCCGAAACATTAACATAAGGATAAAAAACTTTAAAAGGAAAAAATAGAGACTAAAACAATTGGAATTTGATGCCGCGCGGCGAGGGATCATTACGTTTCCCGAGAACCCCGTATCAATGCCACGATCTCAGGAGATATACGGTTGAGTCAAAACTAGTCCCCATTTGGGTGACGTTTGAACGCACGTGTGCTTCACACTTATGCCTCCAATGCCTCTCTTGGGACACCAATCTTCAACTCATTTTCAGCTCTATTCGTGTGTGAAATAGAATTAATTTTCTTTATTAGATGTGCCAACCGTCATTATTGATACGGGATTATGGTTGAAGTACCTACCTATCTATGGCTATAGTTTCTAACTGGGCTTTGTATTCTGAAACGTATGTGGGAGAGATACATGTGTGTATAATGGGTGGATGTCCTTTACGTCGTTCTTGATCCGAGCTGCAATCATTGGTATGGCGAGCAGGCAGCGGCGTCGATGTGTCTGTGGGACTTATTAGCTCATTTTACGACCGGCGCGGCGGCCTCTTGTCTGTTCGACGAAACACACACACATGTCACATACAAACATGTACCTACCTATCAAGGCATTCGAATATGGCTCTACCATAAGATTAGGAAAACTATAATATACACCTGCCTTTGCTAGCATCTTTTATCATGTAGAAAGCAGAGGAGTTAGGACCGATCTGCCAGCATATGAAGTCACACACACAGCCATACAGCTGAGTCGTTCAATTCAAGTACCTTCTGGTAGGTAGTCGAGCCTGTCAGAAAATTCCCTCAGGAAGTCAGGAGTCAGAACGCTACCATTAGCCTAACACCAATAGTGGAGCTAGCTTGGATATGCACCGCTTTCGCAGAATGATTTAAAAGAAGTCTACAATCTACACGCGCCTCAGCGAATATCCCTGATGCGCTGCAGATCGGGACAGCCCCAGCAGCATCCTGAATGCATTGTTAGCTAATTACAAGCCGGGTATACCACATGTTTTTACTTTTTACCTGTAGATACAGCCTGCTCGTATAGCAACGTATGCTCTGAAAAAAAAAAGCGACTCTGGTTGTATTGTAACTGTGCGTCCACACACTGCTCTACTCGCGCAATTAATCGCGACGCGCCGCACTAGGTCGGCTTGCCTTTGTAACGCGATGGACGTCGAAATGGAGGCAACGTGCGCGCTATTGCATACGTAACAACAAAATAGGGAGCGATGGCCATGCGAGGAACGAGGAACATTCTGCCTCCGTTCCTCGCTGCTTCCCATGCCGCACGGGCAGTGTGTGGACGGGGGGTAATAACGAGTGCACCTGCGAACAATCATGTTCGCCCTAACCTGTCGCCCTAACTGACAAAACACTGCGCTGTTTCTATGGCTGCTTTTCTAAGTCCGTGGTCTGCATCATCTCTCAGCTCAGAGGATATTACGTCAGGATATTGGAGTCATTTCACTCTGGTTTTTTTAAAACGAATATTAGCCATGCTTGAATGCATGCTTATTACTAATCATCATGATTAATATTCTCGTTTCCCCTCCAATTATGCGTAAAGCTTGTACTAGGAGTAGGTGCGACAATAGTCAACGGGCAGGGTTGGAACTGCCGACCTTCAATCGTTGATCTATTGAGGCTCCAACTCTCGTTAGTAGAGTCCCATACAGTTTACTAGAAGATCCTTTGTGACCATAAAAACATCAAACAAATATCTAAGTAAGAAATATGTAGAAAATGTAAGATAATATCCACAGAGTAGCTTCTCGGTAGTACAAAGTATCATGTTCCTTTTGTTTCTTTGAAAAGCTACGCCTAGGTATTCTAAAAGGATTGCTGACACGAATAGTACGTACCGTAGGTAGGCACTGAGTGGTACCTAGCGTTGCAAGGATACCTCGTCAGCTTGAGCAATGCGCGAGACTCATGATGCAAATATTTATATGTAACCATATAAAGAACTTTCTTTATATAGTCATTGGTGCACATACCAGAACAGCATACTGATTTTCTGAATAAGTAATTAGCTATTTGATTTATAGGTGTACCTACCTAGTGAAGTTTAGTTATTTGCTGCTTTACTTCACAGTTTTGAATGAAAAGTGAATAATAATTATGAATAATATTACCTATAACCTAATAACCAAGATATTAGGTAAGTATCAAGATCACAGCGCCACACACACAGAGCTCAGATCAGATTTATTTTTAGGGACCTATTACATATATAGTAAAGGTATATTATATTATGTAATCCTTGTATTATACCTGTAACATACCTACTTAAAAATGTATAATTTTCATCAATATTTTATTAAGTAGGTATATAAAGGGTCGGACTTTATAATGAAACCAATGGCAATGGGTAGTTTTATCCACAGGTCACTATTACACTAGTCTGGTTTTATCACTCATGTGGTTTTATGTAATGTAACATGTAACCGGTTTAGATAATATACCTAGCAGCAGCTTTATCCTTTATACTGTTCTCAGAATACCTACCTACCTACACCTGTGGTACCTACTTAAATATTGTGATAAAAGAAAATATTATGTCATGTTTATTAATTTATTATTATTATTAACTAGGTAGGTACCTAGCTACGCACCACTGTCTGTGCTTTTACGTAGGTAGGTACTACCGTACCGTACCGTGCTATTACTAACCTCCGGCCTCAAGTTCAGGAGGTGCGGGGGTTTGATTTTGGGCACGCACTTCTAATCTAACTTTTCGGAGTTAGGTATTACTTAAGTACTTACCTATATTAATATGTGTGCGTTTTACTTCGTAATTAAATAAATCACTTGCTCTTACAGTGAAGGAAAACATCGCGAGGAATCATGTATCATGATGCCTGGGACTGAGAGTAGGTACCTACTATACCTACTCCATAATGTTCTCAAAGGTGTGTGAAGTCTGCTTATATGCACTGGGCCAGCATGGCGAACTGTGGTCTAAACTCTTGAGAGGAGACCCGTGCTCAGTAGTGTGCCGGCAGTTGGTTGATCATGGTGATGATGAAGCTACTTATTAATCCATGTAAAAAACCACATCGATATGTTATTCCGTTGGTGAATAGAACACATATCAACAAACAAACACATTTTCGCGTTTATAATAAGTAAGTAGGTACCTAGGCGTAGTCACGCGTAGCACCGCGTAGTCAACAGTGATAATATGTACTTACCTACCTACTAGAAGGTATGGATTCTCGATAAATGGCTTGTTTCTTTACGTCAGTACATGGTGGTATGATCACTGATCATGCAATAGCAAAAACTCCTACTCGGCATGGAATGTTTTTCAAATGCCATGATGTCATGGTGGATTAAATTACCTACTGAGTGCTATGACCTTGCTTGTCACTTGGTAGGTACTTATACATGATTGATATTAATAATAACTATAGGTAGGTAGGTCCTAGATAGGTACAAGTACAACTCGTACCGATCAACAGTTCTACTAATGACATGGAAACAAAACAAACCTACGAATATTAAATACTAGGTAGGTATTTAATATTCCTAGGTCTGTTTTGTTTGGTAGGTAAGGTACCTACTACCTAGTACCTACTATCTAGATAATGGGCGCGACTTCATCCGCGTTGATTTAGATTTTTGAAAATCTCGTGGAAACTCTCGATTACATATCTAAGCTCTTGTAGAAAGCCCATATCCTGGTTCTGGGATGCAAGTTACCTCTGTAGGCGTCAAAGGTTTAACGGATAGACCGGAAAATAGTTATCAGTGTTATTACCTGTTAGGTAGGTAGGTAGTACCATAGGTAGTAGTTTTTAGTAGTAGTACCTACTAAAACTGTGCTACTACCTATGTAGGTAGGTAGTTTAAAATAATAATTTATTTTAAATACTTATTTAATTAATTTTTTTATACCTAGGAGACCATGATTAAATGTTAATGATAAAAATAATATAGGTACTGTAGGTGTAGGTACCTACTGTTGGGAAGCGTCCAATGTATGCCGCAACCTCATCGGCTGAAGCCAACATTAGTAGGTAGGTAGTAGGTACCTACCTACCTACTCGGGCTACGGCTAATGTAGGGCCAAGGGCATCTCTCTGACTGTCAACAGTTACATCACCGTAGAAATCGTCTAGGTATTTAGTTTATGTAATAACTCATATTGTATATAAAGAATAAAGTACCTATCAAGTAAATTGTAGGAATAAATTAGGGATGGGCCGCATATGAATTTAATTGAATATGAATACTCGACCAAATGGTCGGAATTTAAACCATAACAAAAAAGTGTAGGTAGGTAGGTACCTACTTATCGAGTTGCCCAAAGCATAGACACCTAGAAAACTATCAGAGAGGATTAGGACGTGTCTGGACTATCAGCAACCCAACTATGTACATAATATATGGTTATTATTAAGTAGAGATGGCATAGACTTAAATAATTCTATGATAGATGGATTGCTGATAGTCCGGACATGTCTTTCACAATTCACACGTATCCTAATAGTAGGCACCTACCAGCCCAGTAAAATAAATAAAATGAGAGTAAAAGTTATGAATCGTGCCTCCTTCACCGAGGGTTGAGAGGGATGCAGGAGGGAGGGTAGTAGGTACCTAACTACCTACTTACCCTTCTCATAAATGCTCATTGCTGAAAATGCGTATTTTTTATTTCAATTCTGAAATAAAATTAAAAATGTATCTCGCTAAGAATATTATCAGAATTACAGATGGGGGGGGTTCGTTTCGTTATGGAGGTCGCTGCCTCGCTTCGCTCGCCATCTCCCCCTCGCGCTTCACTCGACCATAATTTTCATTTATAGGTCGGTAATTCTTTTTTTGTAGGTTATTTCTGAAACGTGGTTGGATGCAGACACTGCACTCCATATTAGTGGATATAATATTTATCGAAAAGATCGTCATGATTCGTATGGAGGGGTTGCCATTGTTGTACATAAGTCTATCAGATCGCATGTTAGCTCTGTTGATTCCATTAATCCAGGAATAGAGGCTATTCGCATAAAAATTTTAAACTGTAAAAATTTGGAATATGTTGTATCTATTTATTGCCCTTCTTCTATTCAAACCCGTCAATCAGATTGGGATAATATTTTTTCAGTAATAACTAGAAAGACGCTTATATTAGGCGATTTTAATGGCCATCATTCGAACTGGTCAAATAAAACAGACCAAAGAGGAGTACATTTATTTGACTCAGCACTTGAAAGTGGGTTCATATCACTAAATAACGGAGATGCCACCAGAGTCAAATTAGTAAACGGTGTTCTACAAAGATCGGCTCCTGACATAAGTTTTGCATCGTCAGATATAGCTGTAAACTTCAATTGGCAGGTTTTTAACGAAAATTTAGGAAGTGACCATCTTTTAATTAAAATGTCGACAAGTTATCAAGATAATATAAACATCTCTAAAAAACTTAATTTTAAAAAAGCAGATTGGAAATTATATAATAATGACTTAATGAATGTATTTCCAAATATTGATAGTTGCAGTTGTACGTCAAGTGACGTGCAAATATATTATGATTATTTACTTGAGAAAATTAACGTTTCAGCGAATAAAAATATTCCTGAAATTATTTTCTGTACCAATCCGTCGAACAAATTCAAGCCTAAAGAGTATTGGGGACCATCATTATCTAAAATTATTGGGGAACGTAGGCTCTCATTGAGTACTTTTCGAAAAAATCCTACTCCTGAAAATCTTAGAAAACTGGAGGAGAAAACTAGGGAATCTAATGTTTTATTAAAGAAAGCTAGATCTTTGGATTGGCAAAAATTTTGTTTGAATATCAATGAATCAACTTCTACATCGGTCATGTGGGATAAGATGCGTTGGTTTAAAGGTTATCGAAAATCTAAGTTTTGTCCATCAATCGAAAAGACCAAAGCATTGCTGTATTCTTTGACACCAGATTCAGTCATTAACTGTCCACCCATATTTAATTCTAACAACGAATTATTACAAAGACTGTTTGCAGTACAAGAGTTAGAATGTTGTCTGAAAAAGAAAGATACAGCTCCTGGTAGTGATGGGGTAACTTATTCGATGATTTTTAATTTACCGCCAGCTGGTAAATTGTATCTTTTAAATATTTATAATGCTATATTTAGGTTAGGCGTCGTACCAGATCAATGGCGGAAGACTTTGATCGTGCCTATTCCCAAAGCCACGACTAATGCAAATACAGATCCAAAACTTAGACCGATAGCACTCATTTCTTGTCTTTGTAAAATATTTCATAACATGTTAGGCAAAAGGATTGAATGGTATGTTGAAAAACATAAAATATTGTCGCCACATACAGTTGGTTTTAGGAGGGCCCAATCCAGCCTAGATTGCCTATCAAGACTTGTGACATATATACAAGTAGGATTTTCCGAAAAAATGTCCACAGCGGCTTGTTTTTTAGACATCGAGAATGCATATAATAACATTTTAGTTGATAGAGTAGTTAAAATTTTAGATGAACTAGATATAGGAAAAAATATTTGTAAATACTTATGGTCATTCTTGAGTGATAGGCAACTAATGATTAAATATGAAAATAATAGTCAGTTAACTGAGATTAGACATGCAAATAGAGGACTAGCGCAGGGAGATCCCTTGTCACCATTACTTTTTAATATAACCACTTATATGATTTGTCATCAAATTAAAAATGTTTTCATCTCGCAATATGCAGATGACTTTGTCATTTATCTCCGTCATAAAGACTTGAATATTTGTGAAACGAATTTACAAGAGGCTTTAAATTCTATAGTTACAAATTTAGATGAGATAGGTCTTCAGATATCGACAAGCAAAACAAAATTATGTATATTTAATAGAGGGTACAGAAGAAAACAGATAAAGCTGGTTGCTAACAATAATATTGCAATAGGTATAGATGAAAACATTAAGTACTTGGGTTTGTGGTTGGATAGGTCGTTGCGATGGAATAGACATATTAAGGAGCTAGTAGAAAAGATATTAAAGTTTTTAAATTTGTTTAAAGTGTTGGCTGGCCCCGGTTGGGGTATACACCCTAAGCACTTACGGAGCCTTTATATATCATTAATTAGAAGTAGATTGGATTATGGGAGCTTTTTATATGATATTAGTGCAAAGACACATTTGTTGAAGCTTGATCGAGTTCAGAATCAGGCCCTTCGAATCATTGGTGGATTTATTAAAAGTACTCCTATCCACGTCATGGAGAGCGAGGTGTGCATCCAACCATTGTTTTTAAGACGCTTGTATCTTGCATATAAATATCTAATTAAAAATATGACTTGGTCAAATAATGTAATTGTGAATCTTTTAGATGATCTTGGCTCAAGCTCTCATGATAGATATTGGCAGTCGAAAAAAAAGCCATTATTGCTAACCACATATGACGAATGTAGACAATGTAACATTTATTCTTCTGATGTACTAGACATGTACCAAATTGATGTATGGGTGTCTTATATAAATTTAAATAGGGTAATCAGGGCGAATTTAGATTGTTTATCGGTAGCAAAAAAAGAAGTTGAACCTGATTGTCTAAAATACTTGGTAATCAATGAACTACAAGAAAAATATGAGAGCTGGGTACACATTTATACAGATGGGTCCAAAAATAATATGGGTTTGGGAGCAGCTTTTTGCCATTTAGGTGAAAGGAAATCAGTTATGTTTAAAACAAATCAACAAATTTGTATTATGACAATGGAGCTCGTTGCAATTTCAGAAGCTTTGAAATACATTTCTGGATTAAGCGGGCAATATTTTGTTATCTTTTCAGATAGCAGAAGTGCCTTGCAACACCTAGCTCGATGCGCCTCTGGATATAGCAGAGGTCTACCGATAGCTTTCGAAATCTTGAAACAAATATATGATTTTAGGCACATAAATCTGCGATTGCAATGGGTTCCTTCTCATATAGGCCTAAGAGGAAACGAGGAGGCTGATAAACTAGCGAAATCGGCAATAAATGTTGGTAAAGAATTGTCCATTGTACCATTTTTTACAGAAATTTTAAATAGTTTTAAAAATAAATGTTGTGATAAATTTAAGGAATACTTTGATATAAGAAGTAGGGAAAAAGGAATTTGGTATAAAACTATCCAATGTCAGCCTCCTCGTTTCCCTTGGTTTGGTAATACTTGTTTAAGTAGAAAATATGTAGTCGTAGCTCATAGGTTGCGTTCTGGACACTATCCTTCTAACAAATTCGCATTTTTAATGAAAAAAGCTGATTCTGACAAGTGCGAAGTATGTGGTACGACAGATGATGTCCAGCACGTACTAGTGGAATGTAGCAGATACAGCGCGCGGAGAGAGAGTCTTGTGCAGAGATATAGCATTAATAGATTTGACATGGGTAGTTTTACGAGTATGTTAACTACACCGACAGCAGAGAGATTCAAGTCTATTGTTGATGTATTTCTGCATAGGCAGTAATATCTCTCCACTTGTATCTGTTGCATTCCACGATGTTATTTAGAATGTAATTTAGGTTACGATGGGGCTGGCGTGTCCGTGTCGGACAAAAGTCCCAGAAAAATAAAGATAAAAAAAAAAAAAAAAAAAAAAAATGATATTGGTTCTATCTATGTAGATTTCATCAATGTAAATCCATATCAGTGTTGATTTTTCATAAAAAAAAGATTGAGTAGGTACTACCTACTTATAACTGTAAACTATTAACAGAAGGAAAATTGTTATTTTCCTATAAGAATGACTTGCGTTACAACTTACACACATAAGGCAAGAAATAGGTAGGTACCTACCTCTATGCACCTACCTGGTTTCTAATGTTTCTACCTATTATTAATTTATTTATCCTTACAGCGACTTACAGTCAGTAGGTAGTAATTAAATTACTATCCATCTCTATCTACCTACTAGGTACATTTTGTCAGAGATTGAACCCCATAAGTTTTAAGATTATCTGTAGATTAAATGCATTTCAGAGGTAAGTAGTTTATTGTCATTTAATTATTATATTAGCGCCTATTTAATTTAAAACACGTGGACATTATGAATGTTATAAAATGTGCGCAAGGGAGCTCAGTTTTCATGGTCGACGGACGCGAGGCAGGCATGGCAGGCGGCCGCGCCGTCGTCGCTCACAAAAAATAAACAACTTTCCTCGAAACGGCGATGGCGCTAAGATACTGTTCCAATCCAAAATGTCATAACTGCGCTTAAACCGTGGGCAAGTTAAACTCTTTCGTGCATGCGAAAGACCAGGCCGAAATAACTTGTTGATGTTCGTTGCGGCGATGTGGGCGAGCGCGGGTGTGCGCGCGGGCGAGCGGGCGGCGAGGCGACTAGCGCCGCTGAGCGACGGCCTGTCTACGACGGAGAGTCGGCGACACCCTGTCTGCCGCGGACGGCGACGTTGCCGCCCCGTGCGCATTCCTGCCGCCCGCGCCCCTTCCTCGCGTCCCACAACCTCATGAACCGCCCGCGCTCACGCAGCGGCAACCTCGCATGAAAACTTGTTTCGTAAACGGATGTGGCAGCGACCGAGGCAGGGCAATCGTTCTCTCTTATTCTTTCTTTCAACACCATATGTGTAGAAACGAGATAGCGATGGTGGCGCTACGTGCTATCGGCTCCCACTTGCGGCATTTTTTCACGCCGAGAATGAGGCGAGATTAATGCCTAAAGTCTCGTTCACAAACGTAATTTTCTTGAAAGTAAGAACTGTTTTGTTCTTTTCTAATAACATCTTAAATTGAGTTAGCATGTTGAGTTGCCACATAAGTTGTCCTAAAATAATTAAATCTTTCTATACCGTTGGCTTGATATTAAATGAAAAAAAAAATATGTTTCAAGTTGAAACTAAAAGAACTTGTAAAGTGCCCCACCACAAAATATCTACTTAATAGTTGCTACTTGCTATCTTAAAATATGTGATGGACTGAATGTGGATTTGTTCATACCACCACTCCCACTCACTAAGCCCTCTAATTTTTACTACCTACTTTGAAAATAAAATAAAAATTATACTTACTTAGGTAGTACTTAGGTACTTACTTACTTAAAAAAACAGTGAAGTGTAATTTAATTTATGTAAGTAAATAATTAATACCTACCACTCATTTCTTGCCGAACCAGTGGTAAATTATTTTGACGATTCAAAACCACTTGTAAAAGTTTACTTGAATAAAAATATTATGTTCTATTCTATTCTATTTGTTACTTGTTAATGTTGAAAATTTATTATTAATGTTTATTCACTCTGAATTTTCGGTTCATACCTAATTAAAATATACAGAATCGAGAAACAGAATATTCAAACCGCAACAGAAACCCAATATTCGGTATATGAATGAACTGAATTTCTGCCGAATTTCGGTATTACCAAATGTGCAATATAGGTAGGCATACGGTCTATCTCTAGCCTTAGGTAGCTATTTCGGTAAATTTTTGAACAGTAATCCTAATAATTAAAAGCATTCAAAATAGTTATAAGAATTTGTAAGGTTTATTTTATTGCTTGATTATTATTTATTAGTCAACTAAAGGAAAAGAATTTTGTAGAATTATTAAGGTTTACGTTGAGTCTATTTGAAATAACCCATAATAAATAACTTCATCTATCTATCTATCTTGCTAGTTGTTATCTATTGATAACAACTAGCAAGTATAAAGTTATTGCTGTGAGCGAACCCTAATAGATATACGCGGCTCGCGTCGCGCGCTCATGTCGGAGCGGTATGCGCTGGCAGCGAGCGCGCCGCCAACATCCCGCCGACACCGCGCGGCAGTCAGTTCGGCGCCGACACCCATCCCGCGCACACGTCCGCAAGCCATGGCCGCCGCGACCACGCACTCGGCCCCCGCTCCCTCCGAGCGCCGCTCCGACACCCGTGCCGGCTCCCGCCGCATCTTCCCACCGCAGTTCAAACTCCAAGTTCTCGACGCCTACAGGCGCGATACTCAATGCCGAGGAAACCAACGTGCCACTGCCAGAAAGTTTGGAATTCATCGCCGCCAAATACAGAAGTGGCTGCAAGCCGAACCAGCTCTCCGAGCCGCGCTGCTCAGGCGAGCGCCGCAGCCGGCCCCGTCGCCTCCGCCTTACTCCGTCGGCTCCCCGGAGAGCGCTCGGCTGCCGTCGCCCCCGCCGGCGTCGGCCAGCTTGCCCACGGCGGTCGCAGTGCCCACGCCGCTGCCGGCGCCGATCCCAGTGATACCGCCTACGACGGAACCCATAGACTTGTCGATGCGACGCCTGTCCGCCGCCCCCGTGTCCGTGCTGTCGTACGCGCCGTCGAGCGTCCCCGAGCAGCCGCAGCCCCGCAAGCCGTTCAAGCTGTTCAGGCCGTACCTGCTGGACGAGGAGGAGGAGAAGCGGCCGTCGCTGGCCGCGCTGCCGGTGTCGCACGGCGTGCACGTGTCCGCGTTCGTGCCCGTGCAGAGCGCGGCGGGCTGCGCGCTGGCCGCGTGCGGCGCGCCGCGCTGGTGCCCGCCCGCGCCGTCCTTCTCGGCCCCGCTGAGATGAGAAGACGCCACCGGGGCCGTTCCCTCGTTCTGTGATCTAGTCGTCGACGCCCGCTCGGCGCCGCCCGGGGCGTAGCCCTCCAACACCGTGCCTTAACGTACACGTCGCCATAGTGCATTATGCCGTCATTAGGAAATGACGATCTATTTTTGAGTATAATTAATTATAAGAATAAGAATGTATTTTTATATGTGGGGTTTATAAAGCGTACCTACATTTATGCAGATTATAATGATATAACAATTATTATTATTATATTAATAAAGAGAGTTGTTTACTAAGCTTTGTTTTCCTCGTCCCCGCGACGGAGCAGGTAGCGCCGGCGCCTACCGCCTCCCCCTACCTGTTTTAATCCCTATTGTGTTGCGCTACAATAACGACCTTCATTCAAGCATTCAATTGTAAAGAAATACCTAAATAATGGACGTAACATAATATAGACCTAATTACTTATTATCAAAATTAAAAGGTTAAAAATGTATCATTACTTAATTAGACAGTCATTGCAATGAATTCGAAATTATTAACTTTACTGCATTGAGTACCTAACTAATTAGGTATGATAATTATATATTCCACAGGAGTCAGGACAAGCGTCAGAAAATTTCCCATTCCTTTTTTTTGGAATTTTATATACTTACTTGAGAAAATATTATGCAAGAACCTTCATGAAGTCGTTAGGCAGGTAGGTACTATTTAATAAATGTTGATAATAGAATAAACACGTCACCCGTGATAATCCGTTAGCCAATGAATATTATTAATACTATTAACAAGTCTTTTACAATTGATAAAATCTAAGACCTATAATAATTTATATATCTTGGTACATTAGATACCTACATAAGAATACTTAGTTACTTACATTCAATTCGATTGTAAAACAATTGTAAATTTCAAACGGCTGAACCGATTTTCTTAGATTATAGTAAGAAAACTCGATCAAGCCACCTTTCAGACAAAAAAAAAAGTAAATTAAAATCGGTTCATTAGTTTAGGAGCTACGATGCCACAGACAGATACACAGATGCACACGTCAAACTTATAACACCCCTCTTTTTGGGTCGGGGGTTAATTTACAACTAATTAGGTGCTTATGACATTTTAATAACATAAGTGAGAGTTGTGGATAGGGTCACAGAATAAATAATAGTACTGTACCTAGTATGCACTGCATCATGTGGTGTACTGTACTTGTGTAGACTGTAGAGTCACAGCAGTCCTCGAATCTCTGCTTTGCGCCTTGTCTCATCGCGTGTGCGCCTCGTGTTGTCGCGAATCGCGATGCCACCTCTACTTATCGTGGTCTCCGTTGACCGTTTCAAACGACGATACGAGACGCTCCATCACACTATCACACTAATATTATAAAGGCGAAAGTTTGTATGTGTGTGTGTGTGTATGTTTGTTACTCCTTCACGCAAAAAAAACTGGAGAGATTGGGAGAATGGAGATAGATTATACCCTGGATTAGCACATAGGCTACTTTTTATCCCGGAAAATCAAAGAGTTCCCACGGGAATCTCAAAAACCTACATCCACGCGAACGAAGTCGCGGGTATCAGCTAGTGATTTATCATATCGCCGCATATCTGTGTAGGTATGATCTGTGTCCAAATGTACTAAATATTTTGAGCTAATGTTTCTTGTATTAATATTATAGACCTAGATAAAGGTATAATATCGCACAGACTACGTAGGTAAGTATACCAAATACTAGTAGTAGTAGTATAGTATACTTATACAAAATCCAACAAAAAACAATTTTTAACTAATATATTTTTGCTATGAAACAAAAAAACCCGGCCAAGTGCGAGTCAGACTCGTGCACCGAGGGTCCCGTACTCGGATATTTTTTTCGACATTTTGCACGATAAATCAAAAACTATGATGCTTAAAAATAAACAAAAATCTGTTTTAGAATGTACAAATAAAGCCCTTTCATATGATACCCCATTTGGTAGGCATAGTTAGCTTACTTTGAAAATTGAAACACATTTTAATTTTTTTTTCTGTGATGTAACCACTAATTATTCACGGTTTTCGGATTTATTCTTTTACTTGTGCTATGAGACCTACCTACCTGCCAAATTTCATGATTCTAGGTCAACGGGAATTACCCTATAGGTTTCTTGACAGACACAACGGACGTACGGACAGTCAGACAGACAAAAAAGTGATAATATAAGGGTTCCGTTTTTCCATTTGAGGTACAGAACCCTAAAAGACGATAGGTAAGTAGGTACTTGGTGTTCATTCAATACGATCGATTGTTTTAACTTTACGCAACATAAATAGTTAGATGTAAGAAGTTAGACCTACCTTAGGTACATATAAGTTATATTATACAGGTAAGTAGTAAGTACCTTATACTAAATTCCTATTATATTCTATACTTCCTACATACTTTTAAAAATCAGCAAAAAATGTATACCTAAATCTAGTATCTTTTCTTTAGACTTATCTTATACCTAGTACTATCTACTCAGTATGTAACCGTCACTTGAGTTGACGCGCTAGAATGACGCATGCATACAAATTGAAAATCCTATCCGTTACAAAGGCGTACGCACTTCGATTGGGAATTGCCTGTCGCCACGAAGCACAATAGGTAATATTCTAGTAAAATTCCTGCCTATTTGTCATTTACACAGTTTTGAAGAACAATCTTTTGCATAAGGTATACACCTACCTACTAATGTATATTCTATCTCTATGATCGTAGCTGATTTAACACATCCGGGAAAAGAATTCCATCGAAATTAAAAAAAAACTTAAGTATATGCGATTGAAGGTACAGGTAAAAGCCCTTTCATATGATACCCCACTTGGTATACTTAGTTATCTTATATTGAAAATTGAAACACATTTTAATTTTTTTTAATGATGTACTTAACCACAAATTCGCGGTTTCAGATTTTCTAGGTCAACGGGAAGTACCTTATAGGTTTCTTGACAGACAGACATCAAGGTGATCCGATCCTATAAGGGTTCCGTTTTTCCTTTTGAGGTACGGAACCCTAAAAATCAAGAATAAGTATAATTATAAAACTAGTCAAGTGCGAGCCGGACTCGCACACAAAGGGTCATTCGCTCATTCATGACGTCATTCATGTGATTTAAATACCTAAATAAATTTTGCTGTGTAATTTTTTTTTCTGTGTATCCAGTGTTGGTTTAAAAAAATGAGTTTTTGGACAATTAACCCAATGCACATCTATCTCACTTTTTTACTATGCAAAAAATCTATACATATAATAAAATTGTAGAAAAGTGGTGTCTGTACAATGGAAATATATAAAAAAAAAGTAGCAGGTGTTGTTATTATATCGATGTCGAACCCGAAATTGTAATTAATTAATGTTTGTCTGTTTGTGTGTTTGTGCACGCTAATATCAGAAACGGCTTATTCGATTTAGATACGGTTTTCACTAATATATTGTAGTAAGCTTCACTTAACATTTAGTGTTTATTTCATGTCAATCGGTTCATAAATAAAAAAGTTATGTCAATTTAAAGAATCACGGCGAACATTTTTAACGTACAGAGTACGTACGTACGCCTCGCCCGAAAAGTCACTATTCCACGCGAACGAAGTCGCGGGAACAGCTAGTCTTATACGTAAGCGTAAATGCAAAGAAAAAATCTAACATCCATCATTGTTCAGTTTTCCTCCGAGTCCATATAAGAACATAAGTATATACTCCGCATTCGTCATGTAAGTAGGTACCTACATAATAACTCCTTAAGTGTGCAATTGATAACAATCATTATTAATTGTTTTGTATATTGTGATTGCGCATGCCAATCGAGTCCAATTGCGCAATTGTGTCTTCGGTTACAGCCTAGCCTACGTTACAGCCTAGGGTCTGTTTCATGTTGAAAAAATTCATCGTTTCTATCCACCAAGAAAATCAGCGCTGCATGTTAGTAGTCTAGAGGCTCACAGTTTAGATGTAGGCCCTTATGTGTACAAGAGCTTTGTTAGGATTCCGTAGTAATAACAAAGAACCCTCATAATTTCGTCAGAGTGAAAACATGTCTGTCATCACTCATCATGTACCTACCTACTTAGCAATGTAATTAGTAATTACTCGTTCGATATGCATAGATAGCTACCATGATATAGTAATTCGTATTGAGTAATTATTGTCATTTACCATTTTGTTTATACTTACTTTTGTTCTTCTCGTCTTCTTTCTATATAGGTAGTAAATACTATTGCTGTCGCATACTTTAAAAGTATGTAATTTAAGGGTCGATTTTTCAAAAACTCCCTGCCAGACCCTCTCAAACTTTAACAATTTATTAAACTTTAGGGGGTCTGGCAGTAGGTTGCCACGATTTTAAGTGTCTGGCAATGCATGACGTGATTTCTAATAAGACTATTCTAATATTCTAATTAGATAAGGCTAGACTATTCTTAAACTTTCAGCTTTAAAAAAATTACGATGGGTCTGACGCTTCCATGTTCTTTCTCTGGATAGACTAATGGTACTATATAACTATGGCTGCCCCGATAATAATTTATGTGATGTGGTTTATATAGGTATACCGATGAAGGAGCTACACAACATTAAAGGAAGCAGTCGCAGAACAATAAAACGTTTGGCATATGGTGGCAGTTGGCAATAAATGTTTGTTTGACTGGAGTGGATCTTAACTAAACGACATGTCGCCAGATAAAATGTTGCCTATAATACATAGTTAACCTTCTTAGGAGCTCTGTAACCTTTAAAGGGTATACCTACTTAGCAGTTTTATTGAACCCTAGAAAGTCTATGCGACTTTACGAAGCGTATGCATCGCACCAACTCGTGGCTCGGTGCGCTCGGCGACGCGCAGTCTGGCTTGGCCAAGGTGCGACGTGAAGTCTACTTCAACATGTTATTCGATTATACAGGTTACGACATTTCTGTTTTCTTATGGCTATATTTTGTCGAGGTTGTTGCAGCCTGCAGGTGTCTTTTGATGTTCTGTTGACACAGCTATTTGGGTAAAGAGGATAAGTAGGGATTTAAAATCTTGCTTGATTTACGACAAAAAGTCCTAAGTGTGTGGTTCCGTCTACAGGACGGTTGTTATGACTTTACGAAGCGTATACAACTATACAACGCACCAACTCGAGGCTTGGTGCGCTCGGCGACGCGCAGTCTGGCTTGGCCGAGGTGCGACGTGAAGTCTACTTCAAAATGTTATTCGATATTGCGTACGAGTTATGACATTTCTGTTTTGTTATGGCTATATTTGGTTGAGGTTGTTGCAGCCTGCAGGTGTCTTTTGATGTTCTGTTGACACAGCTATTTGGGTAAAGAGGATAAGTAGGGATTTAAAATCTTGCTTGATTTACGACAAAAAGTCCTAAGTGTGTGGTTCCGTCTACAGGACGGTTGTTATGACTTTACGAAGCGTATACAACTATACAACGCACCAACTCGAGGCTTGGTGCGCTCGGCGACGCGCAGTCTGGCTTGGCCGAGGTG
Organism: Maniola jurtina; assembly: GCF_905333055.1. Classification (NCBI taxonomy): domain Eukaryota; kingdom Metazoa; phylum Arthropoda; class Insecta; order Lepidoptera; family Nymphalidae; genus Maniola; species Maniola jurtina. Next base: position 14,952,989 of record NC_060032.1, read on the forward strand.
CGACGTGAAGTCTACTTCAAAATGTTATTCGATATTGCGTACGAGTTATGACATTTCTGTTTTGTTATGGCTATATTTGGTTGAGGTTGTTGCAGCCTGCAGGTCTCTTTTGGTGTTCTGTTGACATAGCTATTGTGGGTAAAGAGGATAAGTAGGGATTTAAAATCTTGCTTGATTTACGACAAAAAGTCCTAATTGTGTGGTTCCGTCTACAGGACGGTTGTTATGACTTTACGAAGCGTATGCAACGCACCAACTCGAGGCTTGGTGCGCTCGGCGACGCGCAGTCTGGCTTGGCCGACGACGTGAAGTCTACTTCAAAATGTTATTCGATATTGCGTACGAGTTATGACATTTCTGTTTTGTTATGGCTATATTTTGTCGAGGTTGTTGCAGCCTGCAGGTCTCTTTTGGTGTTCTGTTGACACAGCTATTGTGGGTAAAGAGGGATAAGTAGGGATTTAAAATCTTGCTTGATTTACGACAAAAAGTCCTTAGTGTGTAGTTCAATCTACAGGACGGTTGTTATGACTTTACGAAGCGTATGCAACGCACCAACTCGAGGCTCGGTGCGCTCGGCGACGCGCAGTCTGGCTTGGCCGAGGCGCGACGTGAAGTCTACTTCAACATGTTATTTGATATTGCTTAGGATTCTGTTTTCTTATGACTATAATATTTTGTCGAAGTTATTGCAGCTTGCAAGTCACAATTATTTGTAAAGACTAATGTAGGGATCTAAAGTCTTGTTTTATTTACAAACCATAGGATGTGTCATACATGGAGTACGAGTACCTACGGTCTAAACTCTAACTAGTGCTGATACCCACGTCATCATATTATAAACTATGCTACTACCATCTTGGAGTTTTATAATTTCTTAATAGGTATCTGGTCTGGTCTGGTGGAAGGCTTCGGCCGTGGCTAGTTACCACCCTACCGGCAAAGCTGTGCCGCCAAGTGATTTAGCATTCCAGTACGATGCCATGTAGAAACCAAAAAAACTGTTATAAGTATATTTTCCAGGTTAGCTCGCATACGGCTCGCTTAGGTTTTACAATTTTCGCAGGGATCTTAAATAAAAAAATACAATAATAAAAGCCTATGTCATTCAGAAATAATGTAGCTGTCTGCCGGTGCGTGAAAGAATTATTTTCAAAATCGGTTCAGTAGTTCCAGAGATTACTTCCCAGTTCCCACCATAAACAAATTTACAAACTTTACCTATTTATAATTTACTAGTTTATGCCCGTGACTTCGTCCCCATGGACTACACAAATTTCAAATCCCTATTTTACCCCCTTAGGGGTTAAAATTTAAAAAATCTTTTCTTAGTGGATGTGGAATTGTAGACTACTTCATAACCTAATAGCTATCTGCATGCCAAACAGTTTGTCCAATCCAAAGTTGACGAATGGATCAGTCAGTTATTTAAACGGCATATTTTTTTCACAAACTAGTCAAAAATTTCATAACGTTTTAAAAATATGTATGTACTTACTTACCTATTCAGCACTGTTCGCATACTGGAGGGGGCATGTTAAAAAATATTTTTGAACTATGATTATTTTACTGCAGAACCCTAATAAAAAAATAACTGTAGGTAGGTACCCACTACCTACCTACTTTGTATCTAAGTTTGTTAGAACCTAATACAAAAAAGTCTAAGCAAAGTCTAGGTCAAAACTATCGACTATTATCTATGGTCATAGGTAAGTAATAATTTATAGTCATAGGTTTGTCTGTGGTAATATTATCAGTTTTACGGTACAATCTAGAAGACAATTATAACATACTATAATTATTATAATAATAAGTGATTATTGCAATAGAATTATGCATTTAAATTGTAACTTGTATGTATAGAAGTTAACAGTTAAACCAGCTACATAGTTTTTCTTAGATAAAAGTACCTACCCAAGTAGAGATCAACTTACGACTAGCAAAATCAGCACAAGTGTAAATTGAAAATTTATAACACCCCCGACAAGTTACAGTAACCAGAAAAGAGCTGATAACTTTGAAACGGCTGAACCGATTTTCTTGGATTATAGCTAAGAACACTCTCGATCAAGCCACTTTTCAAACAAAAAAAAACTAAATTAAAATCGGTTTATTAGTTTAGGAGCTATGATGCCACAGACAGATACACATACGCAAATACACACGTCAAACTTATAACACGCCTCTTTTTGGGTCCGGGGATTAATAATCATCCATTAAAACCTAAATCATGATAAAGTTCTTCTGAGTTTTCTAAGCTTATGGTTTACTTTCACAGACTCTTGTTTAGGTGAATGAAAACATCCTGAGGAAATCTGCATGTCTATCGAGAAATTCTTATAAACTAGTAGTTACAGTAGCAGCACTAGGTAGGTTTATGTGTGTTGGGTAACCCGCAAACCGGCACGAAACAAACGGCAAACTACATTTTAATCTCCATACTGGTACCTTTGAGAGACAGAGGAAGTCTATTTTCTGTGGGAATGTAAGTACATAAATCGGTCAAGTACGAATGGGACTCGCATATGAAGGGTTCCGTACCATCATTAGGTTCATCGTCACAGTTTTACGACTAAGGTACTCTAGTTACATGCCTAGATAGGTAGGTAGGTATCTTTTTTACACGATTGCTCAACGCGAAGAGTGATTCTGTGTTCATCATACTGTTTGGTTGTTCCTTTGTAGCGCTCTAGAGACGCGTGGTTCGATTTTGATGATTCTTATTATTTTAGAAATTAAGTTCAATTAATATTATCATTTAATATAATTTAAGTAGGTACTTTGCTTGCTTATTATTACTTATAAATATTTACTTACAGTAAGTAGTAAATAGGTACACATTTGTGTAGAATTTGACTTGTAAATAAATAGTTTATCAAACTAATATTGAGACTTTCAAAGTTTGAATACGTTTATGAATTAATGAATATATTTTTATTGTACACCACAAAATTAACACAGAAAAAACACATATAAAGCCAAACAAAACATAGGCAGGTAGGTACAATTTGCCGGCCATATACCTAGCGATCTCTTCCAGGCAACAAAAATGATGCAAAGACAATAGCTATTGATATTAGAGGTTTTTGATTCCTTTTAAGTTTTATTCTAGCTTGAGTGAATATGAGACGAGATTATACGCTAGAGGTAGGTTTGTTTAAGAGCATTCTACTCAAATATGTTAAAACAATGATCGTATCAGATCGACCCGTTTATTAACATGAGAGACCCACGAGGCGACTACGAAACTTTCTCTTCTAAATGCATAATCTCCCCGACTACCTGCACCGGTTTGAGATCAGCCTCCTCACTCCACACTTCGACATCGCCATCACTCGTTTCTTTTCTCTTATCTACTTGCTTTGCATAATTAAAGTTAATGAAACGTTCGATCTGAATAGGTAATTTGATAACTTTGATGAAATAGGTACCTCTCGTAGTTAAGTACTTTTCTACCTTTTGTTAAAGTGACAGCAACACAACATGCACAACCAATAATTCATGCAAACAATTCGATTAGAAACAAAAAGTACCTAATTTCATTCATTTTTGGGTTCCGACCTCAAAAGGAAAAATAGAACGTCTGTCCGTATGTCCGTCTGTCCGTCTGTGTCTGTCAAGAAAAACTATAGGGTGCTCCGTGCTTCCCGTTGACCACAAGTAAAGGAAAAAATCCGAAAACTGTGAATTTGTGGTTATACATTACAAAAAAAAATTTAAATGTGTTTCAACTTTCAAAGTAAGATAATTATACTAAGTGGCGTATCATATGAAAGGGCTTATACCTGTACATTAAAAAACCAATTTTTATTTATTTTTATGCATAATAGTTTTTGATTTCTCGTGCAAAATTTCGGAAAAAATACCTGAGTAGGTAGATACCTCGCCCGGAACCCTCGGTGCGCGAGTCGGACTCGCACTTGGCCGCTTTTATAATATTATGAGCTCTTGTAGAGATGATATGTCGCAGCGAAATGGCATAAGCCGGGAGTTGGCCTTATCCCTTAGGGATATGGCTAACTCCCGGGAGATGTTAAAGCGACAACTCAATTAGACCATTTCACAAAACAAATCTAGTGATATCATAGAATACTGAGCTGGAGCATAGTTTATGAAATGTATGGGTATGGCTAACTGCCGGTTAATGCCATTTCGCTACGACTTTTACATTTATATCGCTGATAATAATTATTAATGACAGGAAATTAAAACCAAATATTTTATGGCACTGTCCTCGTTAGATACAAGTTTTATAGTTCCAGGTTTTGTTCGTGGGAACTCCGAATACACTATTTGTTATTTTCTGGTCTTTATACCTAATAGTAGGTAAATAAATGTTGATATGTAAGAAAAATGTGTTATAATAAAAATAAAATCATTTTTTGACTTAGCTTCGGAAAATTCTTGTTTGGTCTAACGCACGTCTATACTTATAATGGGTCATAATCCTTTGTTCATGGTTTTTCATAAATTACTGATGCCACAAACAGACTGATCGTGATCAAGTGATCTCATATTTATGATATGTATATACTTTACCACAGCTAATACTCGTACCTACCTAGTAAGTTAAAAAATGACGAATACGGCGCACTATAAAATGAGATAGGTACCTATAAGTGCAGGATTTAAGACGAAGTTGAAATAAAATAGTCAGTAAACACAGACTTAGTAAGTGCGTCCTGAAATATACACTGACTCATCAGTTTACTATCCCATATCTCAGCTCGTCTTAACCTACGACAAAGTGCTGGTACTCGTATACCACAGCTGCTCGCGCATTCTGCACTGTTGCACTTGCATCTGCAGTTATATTTATTTACGTTCCCCGGACGACAGCGATGGCTCATAAAGCCCAGCCTGTAGGCAAAACAGTAGACAGATGATGTCAAGTGTATTTTTGGCACACATCCGAAGGCGACAGTGCGTTAGGTATGGGTCGTTAAAAATGTATTCCTCTCACTTGCCGGCTTTATAATATTGTGTGTAAAATAATATACGAAAATCCATATTTTACTAAAAATTGCAGTATTGTTGTAAATGTGTCTGTCCGTTTGCTAGCTTTACAGCGCCCATCCGTTTAACGGATTTTAACGAAATTAGATAGGATGCTTTTTTAACCTGGAAAATCAAAGAGTTCCCTTTAATTGAAGATTTCTCCTATAAAGAGCTTCCCCCTACGAGTTTCCTCGGTTGACACTCGAAGGCAAGATAGCCAGGGTAAGGGCACAGCCAGGGAAGGAAGCTGGTTGGAAAATAGAAGCGAGTGAACCCCATAAAGTACCGGCTAACTCTGAAAAGTCTGCATTTTTACAAACATAGTGCCGCTACGTAACATGTGTTTATTAGTTATATATTCATATTTTATTAAAATAACCATAAAAATAATATGGTATTCTCTTTTATGAAATAGTATAGGAAATATAGTGTAGAAAATCTAGTATAGGAAAAGCCAGACCCTGATTTGATATTGCACGCGGTTTCTAAAACACCCGTAGGTAAGCTAATCACATTCGCAGTAATATCAAAGACCATTCAACCGATTTTAGTTTTATTCACAAACTGAGATTCAGTTTGATTCATGCTCAAAGGTATTGAGGAAAACAACGGTGAATGTTGAAATAACTCCTCTATGTTAATCGGCAGTTTACCTGTGATCATAAAAGCGTAAGTTAGACGGGTTTCTGAAGTTGTTTGATGTGTCCTCGGTACAAATAGAGAATAATATTCGAGTACCGTAGTGCTTTTGATTGTTTGTTCATTCAGGATTACCTTACCTTACTCACTTGTTACCAACCTATTCATGTAATGTGCCGACAAAGGATGTCTTTGAATTAATCGTTGTATATTTAACGGTTAATTATTTACTTAAGAGATCAAAGGGTTAAAAACGTTTTTTAATCAAGCTTTTGTCTGTACGCTATTAGCTTCGTCCTCTACCTTGAAAACAAGTTAATTAAATTGACTGCTTCTTTTAATATTGTTTGCATTATTTGGTTTAGAACGACTATTACCTGATGAAAAAATTAAAATACACGCCTATTAAAATAAAATAAAATACGAGACATTTCACCGCGTTTAATAGCCTCATCGGGTGACAGAAGGGCTGGCTCATTTTTTGCGCAACGGATCAGCCTGGCTGTCCAGCGCGGAAATGCAGCAGCCAGTATTCTTGGCACCATTCCACGCGGGCATGATTTGTATAGTAATAATTAGATAAGGCTAACTTTAAGTTTTAATTTAAATGTAAACTCATTTCTTTAAACACTTTAAATTAATTTACTTACTTGCAAAGAATATGGACGTCTGTATACACTAAGTTATGTCCTATCCTTGATTGGTTTTTACCTAAACTTTCCACTAAATAAGTATAGGTACCTACCTAACTAAGAAATATATTCGGAATTCAGGATACTAATATATCCAGATTTTTCTCAGATTTACTTATAAAGGTCGATATTGCTACGCAGTTAATTTCATGTTGCTCTGTAACTGTACCAAATTGAAGCCGTATAAATACATATAAGCAGTTCACATTAGTAGTGGAAAATATGTTTAAGCATTAAGCACGTAGGTAGGTAAGTATTAAGTACCTATATGTATACCTAATGGTAGATAAGGTTTCATCTTCAGTCAGCATTATGAGAACACTAGCTGATACCCGCGACTTCGTTCGCGTGGATGTAGGTTTTTTAAAATTCCCGTGGGAACTCTTTGATTTTCAGGTATAAAAAGTAGCCTATGTGCTAATCCAGGGTATAACCTATCTCCATTCTAAATTTCAGCCCAATCCATCTAGTAGTTTTTGCGTGAAGGAGTAACAAACATACACACACACACACACACACATACACACATACAAACTTTCTCCTTTATAATATTAGTGTGATGTGACAGGAATTTTAAGTTCAAAGGGTTTGCAATTGTACATAGATATAAGTACTATTTTGTGAAATGGTAGCATTTCATGATATAAGTAGTACCTATAGTATAGTTGGTGCCTATTACCTAGTTAACATGTGATTGGCCGTATCGTTTAATTGTAAACGTTCGTCGATTTTGTCACCATTTGGTCAAATCCAAACTATAGGTCTACTCTGTGCTAAATAGGCACCTATAAGATGCTATGTAGTATGTACCCGTTACTTATCTAAATTATAATATATATATTTTTTTCTCTCTCTTCTGGCTTTACAAAGATTAGCCAAAGTCAAGTTTGTAGTTATTTGTAACAAGTTAGTTAAAATATACAAGTATGGACCCCGTCTGTACCGGCACTCGCCGACATACGCACGGCACCCCTTTAGAGCGCTTTCCAGTCAGTTTTAACAAAAAAAAAAAAAAAACACTCCAAAAAGGCAGAGCACGCCCGCCAGCTAACACCAACACAGACGAAGTCCTTATAATATATTATACCTAACTTATAAATCTTAAATAAGTATGTTGTGATGATGAAGTTGTTTTTTTTCCTGAAAAATTAAGCGTCCGTTAAAAATTCCTCTTCTTGATTAACCAATCATTTAAATAATCGGTTGAGTAAGAAGTAAGAACCATAAGTTCCGTTCCGTTTCCTACTTGCCTAACCAAAAAATACTTTTCCATGCCCTCCTACTTGGGCTACTACCTCGAAGTGGTTCTACTAGATCCTAATCTTTTCTTGTCCTCTTACAGGTATAGTTTCAGTTTGCTGACGAGGTCATACATAAAGTGAGTAGGTAGGTATATTCCAATAAAACTGCAGCCCAAAGGTTGCTACCTATGTGATATCTGGTGGGGCTAAATTATATTAAATATTAATTTATCAGCTGTCAACGCCTACAGATTGACGATACATGATGTCAGATGTGTTGCAAAGGGCAAACTGTAATAAATAGATAATTATACTCGTACCTCTCCCACATCAGTACGAAGTTCTGACCGGGATATCCAGACGTAGAGAGTACCTACGTACATACGAGTACCGTCCTTGATGCTAATGGGGGGTTGCTTATCTCGGCTGAAAACTGCTACCCTGGTTATTAGGTAGGTAGGTATGATTCAGGCCCATTTGCACAAAGACACTTAAACTGATTTACTGAGTAAAATTTTTAATGCTGACAATTTTCGGCAACCGTTTTACGCTCTTGAAAAGTGCGTAAAACTGCAGCATTACAAAATTTAAATAAGTAAATTAGTCCAATGGTCCAGCCCCAGGCAGATTCGGAACACTTCGATAACATGATTATCGATCTATCGAAGAAGATGTATTTTCAATTCAGATAAACGTATGTACAGTGAAATTATCGAAACTGAAACCGAATTTAACCGACGACGTCACCGCGGCCGTCGGTATACCCAGATATTGTTCGATTATTGTGACTTGAAATGTTTATTATAATAATTAATATTTAAAAAATAAATATAATAATAAAATCATCATCGGAGGAATGTCGATCATCGATACGGTTTGAACAGCAGCGTTAATAACGGACAAATTGTGATTTGACCCTAAAATTATGTGTTACGTTATCGTTATATTTAAATCGTTTGGGACGAGATGCTAAATTATTTATTTAGCGGCTCGGTGCCGTTTGGTAGCATGAGCATCATAAATAGCTCGAGTCATGAGACAGACGAAGCGGCGGCGGCCGGACGACCTATCGCCGATAGGGATGTCGAAAGTCCTAAAAAGGGTCGATATAATAATATTATATCGTATATTCAATACGTCTATACTAATATTATAAATGCGGAAGTGTATCTATCTGTCGGTCTGTCTGTCCGTCAAAGAGTTCCCACAGGATTTATAAAAACTTAAATCCACGCGGCCGAAGTCGTGGGCATCATCTAGTTTCAAATATATTAAATCGATATATCATGGATATATCGAACAAAAATGTCAGAGGTTTTAAAATTTTAGTGTAGTGTCAACTACTTTTTTAAAATTTCAGGAGACTTCAGAAAAAAAAATTGCTTTACTTTTAGATGTAAATCACATAGGTACATCATACGTACCTACGTTGCTAAAAATGTTATCTCTTGAACTAACACACTCGCTAAAGAACGGATTTCTGCGTGCGTGAAAACGAAAATTAAAAAAAATCACATAGCGGATTTTGCATGCACACTGCACAGCAACGTTATGATACGGATTTGAGGAGAAGGTAAGATAGCAACACTACAATGGCGATGCGATGGCCGCTCCGCTTGGCGCCAACGCCGCCCGCGTGTTATTTCCGGCACCATTACTCACGCTGGCTTCGACTAAATTATAATATGCTGCAAACCCGCATATGCCACATACCCGCTTCGTCCACGTCACTGACCGCTCATGTATCTTATACCTGGTTCCTCCTTGACCTTTCTACTATCGCACCGCAAGGCATCGTCAAGGTAGCAGCACCCATCACCCGAAATTTCACGGACACGTACGAACTACGAAGCGATTTGCCTCCTCGTTTCTAATTCGAACCGCTAGGATATGGTACGCCCTTCCGGCATCAGTTTTCTCCTCCACTTTTAATAGGTATATATAAAGGTGAACAGGCATCTTCTAGACAAGCGCTAGTCTTTAAATTAAAAAAATACACAAATAGGTACGCTTTCAACAAAATCTGCATATGCATGCATTCGCAGAATTGTTATATTTAGTAGATGCGATAAATTATGTTTGTGCCGAGCGACGTTGATATTCCGGTTATCATCACAAATGGATGCCGCTCGTTTCTTTTAATTGATACGGTGGGGATCGGTAAGATCAGAGGCGACGCGTCGGTCCGTGGATGAAGCGAATGTTCATAAACAAGCAGTGACGTAATATCGCGCGCCCTCTGACACCGACCAAGTAGCTAGATAGCGCTCTGATTAGCGCTCCATTTTGCTATATTATTTAGAAATTAATGTTTAATCAGTTTCTTTCCAATTACGTATTTAAACTATTGAAAATTGGCTCTAAGTAGGTACTTATTACTTACGTCTATCCGAACTAGCCGATGAATGTTTTTGCGCGATTAAAATAATAAACTTTTAAATGTTTACCAAAAATTGTTTTTTTTTTTGTTTTTATTTAGAAAAAATGTTACTTAATAATATTAAATTAGGTAGGTAGTAGTAGGTGGGACTGGAATATACCTACCTTCACAAACCACGATCACAAACATTTATATCGTTGATCAGTGATCACATAAAAATTAATGGACGTGGACCACGATCTTGGCTTAGCCACGATGGAATACGCATTACGCAATTAAGAATGTCATTTTTGAAAAACTGGAAAAGAATTGAATATTAAATTAGGTTGAACTTAAAATGTCCTCAAGTTGTGGCAAGGCAGATCTTGCCTTCTTGAAAAATCCTTCAGAATATCAATCTTAATCATCCATTGAGCAATAAGGTTTTCTCAAAGGAAACGATTTTCTTCTACATATAAAAAGTCGTATTTCCACGTAGAATATTCAGAAAATTTTGTATTATCGTAGGAATTCCGTACAAGAAAGAACTACGAAAGTGGGATTAAATACCTAGGTAAATACTTTACGTACAGCTATGGCGTCAAGTATGTAACGACTTAGGACAAACAGACCATTAGTCAACATTCCTGTCTAAGGGTCACTACCGATGACCGGCCATGACGAAAAGTTTTTTCGGGCGAAGAAAATGAACAGTCACACCATCAGGTGCCGGCTGATTTAAGAAATTTGTTCACGCCTTTTGTTTTACACGCTAAGAATATTCTCGGATGCCAAGACAGAAATATCCGCGGCAAGGGCCTTACCTCATCACATGAGCTGAGGTGGGTCCTCAAATTTTAAAATAGCTGGACCGTGCACTAATTATGTAAGTTAGCATGTAGGTAGAACAACTGAATAGATACATGACTTTTAATTTCTTATCTTTGATGAGTAACCATACCGGAATTTTTTTGAAAAGCTTTTTATTAGTTTGGCTTGTTTGTATGTTATTTCTATCGAAATTGGAGACAGATTTTTTTGGCTATTATTATTTGAATCGAATGCCGACACTTGGCTTGGCTTGGCTTGGTTTGGATGACAATACTTGATAGTGGTACAATGTACGCACATTACGTACTCCGATGATGGAGGTGGGAGGTGAACAACTCCTAGGACGTACCATGAACACTGGTAGACATGATTCTAAGAGCCGTGCATCCTAGAAAAGCTAAGGGTGATTTTGTAGGAGACAAACATAATATCACTGATTGATGGCACAAATGACGGTATGCGTAGCAGGAGACATTGATGAAAGAGGAATCTGTGGCAAAAAGCGTAGAGATCGTTGGATGTAGGTGTCTATCTACTTCCGCCTTGTTATACCGAAAAATATGACCATTTCGTATAAAATATTATCCTGTAGTTTTCGCAATGTATCCATCAATCTATACCATCCGACACCAGCCGACACCGTGAAAATCCAGAGTGACGCAAACAAATCCATTGCCAAGGTAAGCACAAGTCACTCAACTAGTTTCCTATTGCGTGTTTATTGTTAACGGGCACCTGTTTATATATTATATTCGACTTGCCAAGTCAAAAATACATGTAGCAACATGCGACAATGTCTAAATTAATCTCAGCTTTGTGCGTTTTGGTTCAACTTGAGCTCATTATATCAAATTTCTTCGCGGTTTTGGCGGTTGGCTTGGCAGGGCCGGACTGCCCATCAAGGCGAACAAGGCAACCGCCTAGGGCGCGGGACTTTAAGGGGCGGCTTGGCGAGTAACACATATCTACCTGTTAGTAGATACGAGTTAATTGGGTTCTCTAATCTAGTGCAAATTTTTTTAATAGTCATAATATTATGTTTTTACCCGACTACGGCAAAGGAAGGGTTTGTATCCAGATTCTGTGTGTTCCACTGTAGCGCCTAAACTACTGGGCCGATTTTGATGAGGTGTCAATTGATTCCTTGTAAAAGTGCGGGTGACATAGGCTATATTTTATACAAAAAACTGACCTAACGGATGTTACATCAGAAAAAGTGAAGGTCTCCAAAAATTTTTTTATTGGTATCGAGTGGGATGTCAAAGGAGGAGAAAATTCTGAGTTCATGAATTGTACTACAACATTAAAATATAATACAAAGCAACAGAAAACACTTTTACTAAGTGTATCAGCGCTTATTAAGACGATCATAGTTGGGTTTCAGTTTTCAACTTTACCTTGTTGTCATTGTTTTCTGTATTTGCGTTTGTGCGTGCAATAAAGATTACTAAATTTAAAAAAATGTGTTTAATTTGTGGTGATATACTTTTTATCAAAAGGGGCGCGACTCCTGTAATAATTCCCCCAGGGCGCCGAGTTTGCTTGTGCCGGCGCTGGCGGTTGGACTCTCGATAAAGTTTTCACGATTGTAGGCACATTGTAGGCCACCCGGGCGTTTGGACCACCCGAGAGTGGCGTGTAATCGATGTCGTAAATATTGTGGCGCAATGGGGATCATCCTGAGTCATCACCGTGCCACGCTAAGCTCTGATAAGCCAGAAACGCTTATGATTGCTTATAGCACGTTCTGTTTGACTGTTTAATCCGCTTTTGTTAAATCTCTGGTAGGTGTTTTACCAGCGCTTGTTGCTGAATTAGGTAAGTACTTGAAGGTTTTTTTGGGTTCCGTACCTCAAAAGGAAAAACGGAACCCTTATAGGATCACTTTGTTGTCTGTCTGTTTTTTAATAGTGTTGACCATAGGTAGGTGTTGACTGAACTATATCGTAGAAGGTATTATTAGGACCGATGTTATTCATAAGAGATCTCGCAGCCTTCCAATTTGCGCTGAGGGTGGCAACCGAGGGGGTTTTAGTAGGTAAAAATCCTATAACCCGATGTCTTTCCCAGGACGTCGGCTATCTTAGGAAGATTTCCCTAGTTATGGTAATTAGAAAAGGTATTATGACGTATGAAAAAAAATTGGCCTAAAATAGAGGTAAGTAACTAGGTAAGTAAATTGCATTGAACTATTAAATTGTCCGACAAGACGCACAACTTGTCTTCCTTCACACTTGGTTGTCCAAAATCTATATGCCGCTTGGCATCCGAGGATTTAGTTGACTAGAACTATTGTAAGTATCGGTACCTAGTCGGCACCCGTGTTATAATGACCAAATAAATGATTCCGATTTCCGCCGTTACTATCAACGGTTGCAAAATCCTCGTAAAGTAGATGACCCATTTTACGAACAAAGAATGAGTCAAGCTCTTGTCACCATGGAATGCACTATGTGAGGTTAGGCTCTTCACGCACTGCGTTGACCGATCCGAATCCGAGAATTCTCGATCCGAAGTAGGTAGCCATAATAGGAAGGTACTATTTGTATGAGAAGTTGCATATTAGATCCGAATTTCGTTTTCCGAAGCCGTGAATATCACAGTAATATTATAAAGGCGAAAGTTTGTGTGTATGTGTGTGTGGTGTGTGTGTGTGTGTGTGTGTGTGTGTGTGTGTGTGTGTGTGTGTGTGTGTGTGTGTGTGTGTGTGTGTGTGTGTGTGTGTGTGTGTGTTTGTTACTCCTTCACGCAAAAACTACTTACTGGACGCATTGGGCTGAAATTTAGAATGGAGATAGATTATACCCTGGATTAGCACATAGGCTACTTTTTATCCCGGGAAACCAAAAAGTCCCACGGGATTTTTAAAAACCTACATCCACGCGAATGAAGTCGTGGGCATCAGCTAGTCTCCTATAATTTGGAGCATTGTTTACGGCGATATAAATGTGCCGTTTTATTAGATGCGGCGTTTCATTATAACATGTTGCAAGTTCCAACATCCAACAAGTTGCAAGAACAATGGTGTCCGCACGACCTGTCAATCGTAATCCGTTTTAGACGCAAACCGTTTAGCTACGAATATAGATAAGTTACAAGGTAGGTACTAAAGCGGCCTATGCCTACTCAAATATTATGATAACATAAATAATAATTATGTATTTAGAGGTATCATGCAAGTTTATTTTTTTTGGCTGTGTCGTTAATATGAAGTCGTTAATATAATATAATATGTTGTTAATATGAAGCGCCACATCTATGGAACCTTAATTATATCGCTGATTACTTACTTACATTACTTATACGAACATTAATTGTGCATTATGTCCGATCCGAATCTGAGACGTGAAACTCAAGCATTTTCAAGCAACATCCGTCGATGGAAATCACAGCAACAGTGTGACGATCGCAATCACCTCTGGTTGGCCTCGCTCACTATTCCACAAATTCAGAATTTCATTCAGATTGTAATGATGATTGATGCAGGCTTTTCAGAATCGATCGGCAGATTCGATCCGATTTTTCTAGATCTGAATTTTATAGAATGCAGTGCGTAAAGAGCCTTGAGGTTACGATATTGCACTGCGAATCACAAGCTGCGAATGCTACGTGAGTAATATGAAACTGTTGTTTACTTTAGATTAAACCAACTTGACTCCAGCCGACGGTAAACAGATGCAGCTAGTGGCCATACCTACATATACTTATCTACTGTGAAATACAAATTATGTAAACTGAAAACAAGCCCTAGGAAGTTTGACTTGTTTGTATTTTTCAATTATCGGTTTGTCACTTTGAAAAAGCAAATCGTTGGAAACGTGAGTCCGTGTCTATCACATATTCACCCCAGACGGCGAATCCGAAATACATAAAAGGAAAAGTTGACTGACTGACTGATCTATCAACGCAAAGCCAACTACAGGACACAGTTGTACAGTACACCCATTTTTTATACCCGATTATTTGGTTTTGTACATAAATTGTTTAATGGGTGTGAACGTTTCTTTGGAGACAGTTGTTGTTTGTGTGTTTTATGTGTATGTGGCCTGTTATTTTACTTCAGTACTGTGTGTTTCTCCATAGTATAAATAAAATAGCATTAAATTAATATGAGGCGCATATTGATAGACGCTGCTTGGAGGCGGCCTCAGCGACAAGTTGTCTGGCAGCCCCGGCCAGCGGCGCCCGGCGCCTCCGCCCCGCGCCTCTCGCCACCCCCCGCGCACTTCCGCGACACCTACAGTATGTTTTTATTTAGGACAGTATGAGCATTGAGCTGTCGTGGTATGGGCAACTTAAATACTAAACACCGGTCAAGTACGGGTTTGACTCGCAGACGAAGAGTTTCGTACCATCGTACCATAATAAAAAAAAAACATTTTTTTTATGATATAAGCACAAATTGACGGTTTTCAGATTTTTCCCTTTACTTTTTTTTAATGAAAATATATTACAATAAAACTTACAGTTAGCCTTATCTAATTACTATACAAATCATGCCCGCGTGGAATGGTGCCAAGAATACTGGCTGCATTTCCGCGTTGGACAGCCAGGCTGATCCGTTGCGCAAAAAATGAGCCAGCCCTTCTGTCACCCGATGAGGCTATTAAACGCGGTGAAATGTCTCGTAAAAATTTTTTTGCACTATGACTCCATGGCCCCAGGGTCTCCACGGCAAACGGAACAAAAATGTAACTCTCAATAAGAGAGGCATACTTGCGCCGCTTGCCGTTTTCAGCCATTTCTGCTGCGGCTCCCGGTCTAGATACTGTCTCCCTGATATGACACGGGGCCAATGTGTCAACGCACGTTGTCCCTTTACTTGTGATAGAACTGATCATTTATGGGTTTCTTTTTTCGTAGGGTAATTTTAGAAAGCTGAGCTTAACTATGGTCAAAGCATGATCTTTTTAAATTGAAAAAAAAATTTCGGCATATTTTCAGAATTACTATAGGTAAGGATGATTTTATTAAAGCATAAAGTTTGAGCAGGCAGAGGTACTTAGATGATAAATGCGAAAGTGTGTCTGTCTGTCTGTCCGTCCATCCGTCCGTCCGTCCGTCTGTCTGTCTTTCTGTCTGCTACCTTTTCACGGCCCAACAAATTAACCGACTGACGAAATTTGGTACAGAGTTAGCTTACATCCCGGGGAACAACTTTTTATCCCGGAAAATCAAAGAGTTCCCATGGGATTCTTAAAGGTTCATCCGTTTAACCGATTTATGTGTTTGGTACCGAGGTAGCTTACGTCCCCGTAATTGACATTTTATCCCGGAAAATCAAACAGTTCCCATGGGATCTTTAAAAACCTGTATACACGCGGACGGAGTCGCGAGCATTTTCTAGTTAAATATAATATATTCTGTCACCAACTCTACAATACAAAGTATAGCCAAAGATAATATTTAAGTCCATATTATACCAATATCTATGCCACACACAAATAATAATTATAATGAGCATCCTGTATTTTATGGGCTTGACGCCGGCCAACCCCCCCTCCGCCCCGCTCGCCGCCCTGCGCCCGCGCTGCTGTTTCTCGGAAAATGATATACCACGTGATACCACCGCGCGTCCACCACACAAGTGACACAAGCCGACCAGTGAACCAGGGCCTCAAACTCAAAATGCACCCCTGTTGTGCGATAAGTATCGTAAAAACCAATCAAGTGCAAGTGGGAGTCACACATAAAGCACTTTTTAATGTTTTAAAATTTTGAAATATTTATTATTTGGTGTTATAGCGGCAATAGAAATATACATTCTGTGAAAATTTCAACTGTCTGCTTATTACGAATTACGATTCACGAGATACAGCCCGTTCACAGACAGGCAGACAGACGGACGGACGGGCGGACCGAAACGGGCGGATTTCGCAATGTGGAACTCGTTGTGGGCCTTTTTTTACGCTCAATGAACGTTTTCGTTTATAGTATACTACTAGCATAGGGTAGAAAAGAATAGAATATATTTTTATTCAAGTAAACTTTTATGAGTACTTTTGAAGCGTCAAAATAATTTACCACTGGTTCGGAATGCCATAAAATATAAGCCTACCTTATACACTTAGATATTTCAAATTGGAGACCTGGGGCACCTGTGGTCGCCAAGCTGGGATGCGCTGGAAAACTGACCTGTGCCGGCCTTGACTCACACACACGACACACGTGAAGTGTGAACCATGCACATTTATGTCGATATCTTGGACGGTATTTTATGATTAGCTTGATGCTCGCTTGCCAGTTTTTGATGATGCATACGTCTTATACTTAGGTAGAAGGTGCTTAAAAATAATTTAAAATAGTAAAATGGATTTAAAAATAAGCATTTAAGGGTAGACAATTTATTTAATAGGTATCTAAATAAGTAAATAACTATAAGCACAGTTATAATGGTGTATTTGAATAAAACAGCATTAAAATCCCTTGCGTTATCTAATCGTACAGAAACAGACAGCGGAAAGTGACTTTGTTTTATACTATGGAGAGATATAGAGATGGATGGAATAACTTATTATTGAGCGTGCCCACTGGATAGATAAAATGAATCTGCTATGAATAATCATCTGCAAAGGAAATAAGCGCCTGATCGTGAGCACACAACACAACACATGTGTGTGTGGGTGTGCCTGTGTGTGCAAGCAAGTGGCATTCGAATGTATGAGAAATGAGAATGTGAGCTGTGAAGTCGTTATTGAATTTGTGTGCGTAGATAATAATTTATCAGCGACTGTCGTTTGGCCGCTGCGTGTAGTGTTATACGGATGACACGGTGGACTAGTAAATACTTATAACAATAATTTTTAAAATTAATATATAAAATAAATCATTCTTTTAAGGGTTCCGTATCCGTACACAAAGCACCTATTTTTACTTTACCTACGCTGTCCGCTCGCTGGCTTTTATTGCAACATGTTGCAAGGTTAATTATTATCTATGTTTTGGTTCTATCCTGACCTCTTCCAATAGAAATGTATCCATCTGCGTCCACTCTGCAGGATGGCTTCAGTTTTTCAGGAATCAAACGCAAGCGCATTCGGACCATCCACTCGCTTGTGTCTGCCAATGCTTATTAGCCTTCTTCTTTACAAAGATCAACTAAATCCTAGAACTAGGTCAGCAATCATGCTCATTAGCAATACCCACCAAATGAACATCCTAACCAAACTCAGTTTTCACTGTACCTATGCCATCGTTGAAGTGTTCCGATTTGTTGTTGATTCAAGAGTAGAAGAGTAGAGCATTGAGAAACTCCAATAGACTCAAGCGATTCTCAATATCTGATTACTCTTTTTTCTCTTCTTTTTCTAGAGATTACTCTGTACAAAAATCTTTTGGTATGGATTAAATGCAAGTAAATATGTACCTATATACAAGTTTGCTTTCAAATGAAAAACTTTAAATGTTGGCCAGCACTAACTCCGTAGTGAGTATCGGCTATCGGCTGGGGAGCTGGGTCACACTTTATATGGAGACTTGTCTAATTCACTGTATAAATCTGGGCCTAAGTTTCTACGTTAAGTCACGTTACGTTACGTCTAAGTTCGGTAGGAACGGCATTCCGAACCAGTGGTAAATTATTTGACGATTCAAAAGCACTTGTAAAAGTTTATTTGAATAAAAATCTATTCTATTCTATTCTATTCTATTCTACTGAATAATGAGTGGTCGTTTAAGGATCTGGCACAATGCGTGTTGTGTCGACACGCTTTCTTGTATTCAATAGTATAGATATTATAGGTTGACACAACTTAGTGGTAATGGTGTGAATTGCACCAAGCGCCGTGATAAAGAGAGCACCGACACTTGGGTCATTTTCTGAAAAACATTCGGAACCGAAACTCAAAATAAAAAAAAAACTTACAGCTGGGTGATTACAGTAAAATGAAATGTCGCATCTCAATAAAAGTAGGTACAAATATCAATTATTTTCAGGGATATAAGCACGAGCTTTCCTCCAATTTCAAGCAGATGGCGTTAGTAGTATATTAAACCGCGCTGCATTTTCACATTATATTTTAGTGTCCATACATAACTGTTTTTACGCTCTTTTAATTGATATAGAGTATAAATTAATTTTATCATTCTACGTAATAAGCTCTTTTAGTTGATGCTGATTGCACCTATCTCGACATTTCAGTTGATAGTTTTCATTTAGTGCCGATTTAGGGACCTACATAGTACACAGTGGACTACAACGGATAACTTTTTAAAAGGCACTATAATATATTATGTAGGTATATAGTACATACATCTATTTATCTATTCACATACCGATCCAATAGCATCTGTCACTTGTTAATTCCGCTCAAGCAGCTCGCTTTATCTGCAATGTAAACAACTGACCTTGCCTCCTTAAGGGATAGGATGTACACAACTAACAAACATTCCTATCTTAATTACTTTACAAGATAAATAACTATGCATGTGTAGGTATAGGTGCATAGTTGCATGCCTATGCAGGCTAATTAACATTATTAATATCTACCGATAAACATTTTTAATGTACCTAATTAGAGTTGTTTTCCTAAGATAACAATAGATCCAATAGGCACCAATACCTAGGGCATACAATTTACAAAATAAGTAAGTAATACCCACCTAATATTTCTAAAATCCATTCCAATATCGTAAATATGAAAGTTTATCTGTCTGTCTGCTGGCTTTTCACGGCCCATCCGTTCAACTGATTTTGATGTGGTACAAAGACAGCTTCCAGTCCTGGGAAGGACGTAGGCTACCACTATTGGTCCCAGATAATCAAAAAAACCTAAATCCACATGGACGAAGTCGTGGGCATCATCTACTTAAGGACTTAAGTATTTGTTGGTACAGAGATTCCCCTTGCATGCATCCCCTATAATATATGGACTACTTTTTGTCCCCAAAAATCGAAGAGTTCCCATGGGATTTTTAGAAAAACTTAAATCCACGCGGACGAAATCGTAAGTAGTACTCCGCCACCGTAGCTTGGCAGACTTTACACACCTTTGAGAACATTTGGGGAACTCTCAGCCATCCAGGTTTCCTCACGATTTCTTCAATGTTAAAGCAAGTGAGTAAAAAAAAGTAAAAGCGCGTGACGCATGTCCGGGATCGAACCCCCAGACCTTCCGAATAGAAGGATAATGGATGTACCTAACCTAATATATATTGTTCAAACCGAAAGTCCACTGACGTTACTTATTTCGTTTATTATTCGTTATTGCGATGGTATTTCCGTCAGAGAAATATAAAGACCGAGCCTTGTGGTTTGTTCGCGACGACGACGTTCGGCACTGATGCAATCCTATGTCATAAAATGATGACACATTCTATAAGTAATTATATCTAAATAATGTACAGAAATCATTCAGTTACAGTTATATATTGTAAGCTAGTATTACCTAGATTAGGAAATATAATATCTAAGTAGAATAATTTATCAGTGATCAGTTTTTCTGATTTCATTGGGTCGCTTTCTATCCGGGTTCGAATAAAATAGTAAGTAATTTTATAATAATCAAAACGTTATATTAAAATTAAGGTTTTTCCGCGGAGTGAATGGAATATAGATTATTATTCAAGGTGAACGGGTGGCTCTACTCAACGCCACGCGGCGCTGAGTCTCGAGCGACAGCCCCTGACATATTGTTATGAATATCAAAGTAAATTATACCTGAGTGCTTATTGTGTATATACCTAAGGACCTAGGTATTCTTAGCAAACAAGGAACCCAAGTTTCGCCATGTTCGTCCGACTGCCAGTCTAATAATAATAATAATAAGCGCCGTGTGGCAACGGCTGAGTAGAATATTGCCACCCCATCTCTTGCCCGTGGGTGTCGTAAGAGGCGACTAAGGGACGGGGGAGGGGGGAAGGGAGAACCACTTTCCATCAGTAAGGTCAGGTGTGCAAGGGCAATGGGTGTGGTAAGGTGGAGTGCTGGTGATGCTCCCAGTATCACTGGTACTGTACCAAGCCACTGTACTTACTCTGCCCGCGAACCCCTGACTTTAAGGTTCTCCAACCGGTGTGGTGGTGGTGTACCCACTACCCACCGATCCAAGCTATCTCATGGCTCGAGAACATGGATGTTCTGTTGAGGCTGAGATAGCACAGTCAGCATCAGTGTAGGATGCTGACTCAGGGCGGCAGCGGAAGAGTATCTAGTATACCAACGGTGGCGTCCAAAGGGCTTAACTTGTTAGTTAAGTCCACTACACACTCTTGTGCTTGGACATGCACCAGGAGTTTAAATTACGGTCCAATTTAAACAATGAAAATGCAAGCAAAAGTACATCCCCAAGTGCCCGGCGACCCTGAGAGGGACTCTGATGATGGTGAGGACGTATCTCGAGGGGTTAGGGGAAAGATGAATCTCCGGGTGGCGGTCTTTAACCATCAAACGACCGGCGATATGCCTATGGACTACGCGACGCCTGCGATAGGGAAGGAAAAAAACCGATCAAAATATTTTTTAAGATCAAATAACCGGATACAGAATACTGCTGGAAAGGTAGGGCCACCTCAGGAACCACCTTTATCTCCATCATCCACACAGAGCCTTTTTGAATCCCCAGGTTCATCTCCACGTACGTTTGAAAACAGATTCGACTCGTCATCATCCGGTCCAGAGGATGTTGTGCAGGTGGCACCTGCCGCAAGTACTGCACCCACCGCTGGCTATAGAAAGGCGCGAAAAAAATGGACTGTTCAAATGAATGAATACATTTGGCGCACGTACCTAATTGTTAGCGAGTTAGAAACTAAACCTCATTATTTAGACTCATTACACGCACAATTTACAGACAAATTCCAAAATTTTGCCGTATCAAAACAGAGGTTAGGTGATCAAAAAAGAGCAATATTGAGAAATCAGCTTTTACCCCAAGAAACTTTAGATAATATAAGAAGAGACATAGAAAGTAAATTTGAATCAGGCATATACACCCAATCTCAACCCGGTAGTAGTGTTAATCCAAGGTTACGATGGACTAACAGCATGAATGAAGCTATTATACGCGAATACTTTAGAATCACCCGCTGTGAAACTAATACAACAGCTTATCGAACACCTTTACATTCCGCCATTATTTCACAGTTCCCACAAATAGCACACGTATCTGAGCAACGAATTGCAGATCAAAGAAGATACATTGTAAAGAACAGTAGATTAACGGGGAAACGAATACAAGAAATCCGGGATGAAGTAGAGCGGACACTAAATATACCACATACAGACAAAAACACTAGTAGTAACGTAGATGGCGATGAAAACACTGAACCAATATCACTACTTTCAAACAGCGATAATTTCAACCAACTCGTGAACGTAATTGAAAACACCCCTTGCACAAATATCGTGACAGCAAACGGTCCACAACAAATAACACCTGATGTGGATAGTACGGAATTAAATATTAGCTGTCTGGAAAATACAGTAGATACAGATATCGTGAGCGATGTCCATAGCTCAACACAAGAACGTCATAATAATGAGACAAACGTGCCTCAATATAGTGAAATAGAACTTGGTGCCATTGAAAAAGAATTCATGTCTGCATTAGCTAATTTTACAGATGTTCACGCAGAAGAAAGACCATATATACCAAAACAAAAACCCTCTAGAAAATTAACACACATAGTCCATTGCTTAAATAATAATATTTTACCAAAGTACTTAAATCACAATCTAGAGTTTAATTCAATTCATACAATAATATATTCTGCAGCTTACACGGCGGCTCTTTGCAATGGTACCAGGTTTAGCGAAAATAAAGAACGACATAATATCAAAGTTAAAAAACCAATGTGGCAGAGGCGACTTGAAGATAAAATAACGAAATACAGATTAGAAATAGGGAGGCTTACACAATTCATGGCAGGAAATAGAAACAGGGGGGTAGTTAAAACAGTAGAAGAAGTTAAAATGAAGTATAGAACACACGCACAGTTTGAAGAGCCAAATACTAATTTAGAACATTTTCTGGACACATTAAAACAAAAGTTGAATGTAGCTTCAAGTAGACTCAAGCGATATCTTATCTGTACAAATAGAAAACAGCAAAATACTATGTTCCAAAATAATGAGAAAATATTTTATAGAAATTTAAACCAAGTAGCTACTGCGGCAGATGGCTCTAACTGTCCGTCACCGCAACAACTTCACCAGTTTTGGTCTGGTATTTGGGAAAATCCTTTGCACCATGATACAAACGCTGAGTGGCTTAAGACTGTAGAAGACGCCTCTCATATAAATGACATGAAGTTTGAATCTATATCGGTGGATACATTTGTTAAAGTTGTTAAACGCACACATAGCTGGAAATCACCTGGAACTGATAATATACATAACTTTTGGTATAAAAAACTAACTTGCGTACACCCATTCTTACATTACCACATTAATGAATTTCTACAGTCCCCACACACGATACCGAATTTCATTATGCATGGTGTCACCTACATGTTGCCAAAGCCACCAGATCCTAAAGAACCGTCAAGCTATAGACCGATCACATGCCTACAAACAATTTATAAAATCATAACGGGATGTGTTAGCGAAATTATGTACCAACACTTAGATAAACATAGTATTTTAGCTGAACAACAAAAAGGATGTAAGAAAAATAGCCAGGGATGTAAGGAACAGTTAGTAATTGACGCAATTGTAATGAAACAAGCACACACAAGCAATAGAAACCTTCACACAATGTTTATAGATTATAAAAAGGCATTCGATTCAGTACCCCATAGCTGGCTACTGTATGTTCTCCAACTGTATAAAATGCACCCTACAATAGTTACATTTTTAAAGTCTGTTATGGCCAAGTGGCAAACTAAACTTAAAATAAATAGCAAAGAAGTATCGTTTACTACTGATCCGATTAAAATACAAAGAGGTATATTTCAAGGAGACGCACTCAGCCCGTTATGGTTTTGCATAGCTCTTAATCCATTATCTTATTTACTGAATAATGCTAAAGCCGGATTTAAATTAAAAAATAATAAGTCACAACATTCAATTTCACACTTAATGTATATGGATGACATAAAATTGTACGGCACAAATAATAAGGAACTTAATAAACTAGCAGACATCACACAGTCATTTTCTAAAGACATCCAAATGCAATTCGGGATAGATAAATGCAAAATCCATGCTGTTAGTCGTGGGAAAACGGTAAAAACTTCATATTCGCTTGAAACTGGAGAAGAAATAGAAGCAATAGATGAATATGGGTCATACAAATATTTAGGTTTTCATCAATCCAAACAAATACACCAAAAACAAACTAAAGTAGAGTTGATAAAAAAATTCAAAGGAAGATTAAAGCAGATTTTAAAAACGCAGTTAAACTCACGTAATACCGTAAAAGCTATAAACACTTATGCAATACCAATCCTTACGTATTCGTTTGGAATAATAAAATGGTCCAAAACGGAGTTATTAAAACTACAGCGAATAATTAATACACAGATGACAGCCTATAGAAAACACCATCCCAAAACATGTACCCAACGACTTACACTACCGCGCCGAGAAGGAGGAAGAGGCTTAATAGACGTGCAAAATTTACATAATAACTTAATCATAAAATTGAGAAAATATTTCCATTTTAAAGCTGAACAAACAGACATCCACAACTTTGTATCTCAAATAGACAAGAACTTTACTCCTCTTAATCTACAAGATAAGAATCTGAAATCTAATATCATAAGCAAAGAACAGAAAATCCATATGTGGACGCAAAAGTCTCTGCATGGTAGACATAGAGCTGATCTCGGCCAAGCACATGTCGACGAAGAGGCTTCGAACATGTGGTTGAGCCGAGGCGAGTTATTTCCGGAAACGGAGGCTTTTGCGATCGCTATTCAAGACCAAGTAATAGCCACCCGGAACTACCAGAAACATATCATCCATATGCCCAATCTGCCTACAGATTTGTGTAGACGCTGTCTCAGTAGTTCAGAAACAATTCAACATATCACCGGTGCTTGTAAATCCTTAGCCCAAACTGATTACAAGCATCGGCATGATCAAATAGCAGCAATAGTGCATCAAAACCTAGCCCACCAATACAAATTTATTGCAAATAAAACAGCATACTACAAATATCAACCAAGTACAGTTTTGGACAACAAAGACTACAAGATCTACTGGGACAGAACCATCATGACAGATAAAACCATACATTATAATAGACCCGACATTACAGTAATGGACAAAAATAACAAAACCGTCTTTATTATTGACATAGCAGCATGTAACACGCACAATCTCCTCAATACACACACAGAAAAGATGGCCAAATATATTGATTTGGCTACAGAAATAAAAAGACAGTGGGCAATAGACACAGTCAAAATTGTACCGATAGTTATCTCTAGCACAGGCGTCATCCCTAAAACGCTTCAAAGTAATCTTAATACATTAAAAATGCCTAAAAACACGCTCGCGCTCATTCAAAAAGCAGTTATCCTCAACACCTGTCGCATAACGCGAAAGTTTCTAAATTCACCAGCATCATCGTAAAAATATGCCACACTTGGCTTAGGCCCGTGTGACATACAATTTACCCCTGTAAAAAGGGAGACAAAATGAAAGAAGAAATATAAATAATAATAATAAATAATAATAATACTCGGCATGCGGCTTAGCTCACAGAAAGTAAAGCATGCATATTTACCTAACCTTATCTAATTATTTATTAATGTAAAAGTCTTCAATATACGCGGACAAAGTGGTAGGTAAAATAAAACTTGAAAAAATAGACTGCTAAAATCATAACCCTTCCTTTTGGCTTTGCCGCAGTCGGGTAAAAGAAAGTATTGATCTAATCATTTAACAATCATACATGATCATAGTAATGTCACTTGATACCTAGACAGCTGTATTCAACAACACTCAAACGGCTGAAGGATTTTGAATGAAACATTGGTGTAGATTGTAGATATTTACTAGTTACCTGCTTACGTGCTTATTCTACTTTATTGATCACCTCTAGAATTTACGCAGAAAGGTGTCGTAGTGGTTCGTATCAATAGGTAAGGCATAAGTGATGACAGGCTCCCACTACAGTCTTCAATACACCCACGTATAAAGCGATCAGCTCACTGCCTACGTGTCTGCTACCACCTGCTACGCCGCGCCGCGCCGGCATTGTTCCTGTTAGTCTACGCAACATAAATCATAAGCATTCTTCTTCTTTGTCGTGTCACTCTTGACAGAGCGGTCGTGGTCATCATGAAGCAACGTCTTTGAGGGCAGATGTTACACGCCTCACGAGCATTCGCCACTTCTCCCTGCTGGCTGACAGCCTGGTACACTCGTGCAAGGGACCGCCCACAGCAGCTTTAATTTGGTCGGTCCATCGCATGGGCGACCTTCCTCGCCCTCTGGTGCCCACCACCTTGCCCTGCACGACAAGACGCTCTATGGAGTTACTCTCACGCCGGGAGACGTGTCCAAAGAATTTCAATATGCGACTCTGTACTAACGCTGAAAGCCGTTGTTTAATTCCGAGTTCTTGGAGTATAGAGACGTTGGTGCGAAATTCGGTCCATGAGACTCCTAGCATCCGCCTCCAGCACCACATCTCCAGAGCATCAATCTTCTTCTTTTCGGTCATAAGCATATTAGAACTCATATTTAAATTCATACTATGTAAGGTTATAAATGCGATAATGTGTCTGTCTGTCTGTCTGCTACCTTTTCACGGCCCAACAGTTTAACCGATTTTGTTGAAAGGTACACAGTTAGCATACATCCCGGGGACGGACATAGGCTACTTTTTGTCCTAGAAAGTCAAAGAGTTCCCACGGGATTCTTAAAGGTCCATCTATTTTATTTATTTATTGTATTAACATAATTCTTAAAACTATTTACATTGTATTCTTAGCTTATTTAACCGATTTAGGTTTAGAGGTAGCTTGCGTCCCGGAAATTGACATAGGCAACTTTTTATCCCGGAAAATCAAAGAGTTCCCACAGGATTTTTAAAAATCCACGCGGACGAAGTCGCGGGCATCATCTACAATAGTAGGTATCCTAAAGTCAAAGCCTACCTACATAAAGTAAAACTGTAACTGGACGATTTGATTACCATGACCATGACAATATTATCATTTTCAGGATGATGACTAAAGATCAATTTTTTAAACGAGCTACGGCATAAGAGTCGCTCCATTGTCCCTTCATTCAGCTTCACCTACTCGACCTTCGTTTTGCAATAGATCCCACCTGCACGCTTTCGCTAATCGTCTCTCATGGTAAATTATTTTGACGATTCAATTAAGCACTTGTAAAAGTTTATTTGAATAAAAATATATTCAATTTCTTTCTATTCTCTTCTTCGCTCCACTCGGCCTCGTAAGCTCGCTTCAGAGTTCATTAATTCCCTACTTCGCGAGCTTCTGGCTTCGTACTTTACAAAGCAATCGGCGGCGGGCGGGACAAACAAGACTGCTTGGAGACGGATTGCTCAGATTTCGTTCTGAGCGTTGTGAGCCCCATTCGACTCTAAAGGTAGGTACTAAATGACAGACAGACAAACACACATTCGCGCTTGTATACGAACATTTGTAGTATTTGTACCTAGAGACATTTTTCATTCCGAATTCATTTCATTTACTATTGCTGTTTAGGAAGTCTAAATGATAAAATTTTATTTATTACACAACATTTCCTGTTGATTTTTGGAATCATAAATTCCTTATCTAGGGATTCTATACAATGACGGATTACACACATTTTCGGTTAGGTACATGCCTATACGAGTATGTATACCTAATACCTAATATTATAGTTGACTATTTATTGCAACAGGTTATGACTTACAAACGAAATGATAAAATTAATTCAATTAAAAGATAAGGAAAATTAAAGTTCAGTAAAGGCTGGTCATGTTTGTTAAAAATCTGTGGTTTCTTTGCATCATATTTTGTAAGTGAAAATATTCTTTTCTTTTGGTTTCATTTCAGCAAACAGAACTTTCAGTTTTAAGTAGGTATCAATTAAGTTAGTAAGCAAGAAGCAAATAGGTAATAGGGTACTCCTAGTCAAGGGAAAATGGGAAGTACATCCTATCACGGACATTCTGGATTAATTACCTACTTACGTAGTTATTTATGTTAGGAACTAAAATGAAAATATAGTTAGTCTAATAACAATAATTAATTATTTGCTAGTTCATATTGTCTAATAGAGAGACAGAGAGCCCATGAAGGCCAGACCTTCGTTATTATATAAAAGCTGAAAGTTTCCCTGCGCATTGTCCCCAACACAGGGAGGAACGATAAGCGACTATGATGTTTGGATCATCGTAGCTTTGGCAGGTAACAGGATAGGGTGTATAAAATCTTTCGTCAAAGTATAAAGTGTAATTTTTTTTAATATTTACTTAGGAATAATATTAAAACTTTTAAATCGTTAAAGTTGATATGGAACGCCCTTCCGGCATCAGTTTTCCAATGCCGCGCCGCAAGGGTGTTTCATATCGTATGCGGTTCGAATTAGAAACGAGGAGACATATCGCTTTGTCGGAATTTCGACTACGTAGGTACGGGTGCAGACTACAGACCTTGACGATGTCTTGCGATACGATAAATAGAAAGGTGAAAGAGGAACAGGTCAAAAAGTTCTTGGTATTTTAAGGCAGGGTATAGTATTATAATGAAAACTGAGCTTTCTCTATTTCAACTATAGGAAAAGCAATGTTTTTATGCCTCTATAGCTTGTACGGCACTGTATATCACCTAAAAATTAATTTTACTTTTCTTTTCAAAGATATATGCAAAGGTGAATCACTTTTAAAGTTTAAAAAGCCACCAAAAGAAGGTCAAAGGTAAGAAAATCCAAAACAAACACTTTTTAAATTAATGTTAGCTAATACCTAGCTATTTTCCTGAAACTACTGGCTCGATTTTGATGCGATTTTTTGTAGTATACAAGGTATCACCTTAGAGCACATTTTTAAAGAAGTATGTATGTCTTAGGCCACCACTGTCAAAGGCTACAGTCCGTCGTGTGTTTTTAATATTAAGTAAGGGTTG
This sequence comes from Maniola jurtina, assembly GCF_905333055.1. NCBI lineage: Eukaryota > Metazoa > Arthropoda > Insecta > Lepidoptera > Nymphalidae > Maniola > Maniola jurtina. Next base: position 14,981,785 of record NC_060032.1, read on the forward strand.
CAACGGAACCCTATTACTAAGTCTCCACTGTCCGTTTGTTAGCAGGCTGTATCTTGTACAATGGTACGGAACCCTTCGTCGCCCTACTCGCACTTGACCGTACCTTTCCTCTTGTTTCGGTTACATATGCAGAGGTTAACCTATCTTGCAGGTGCGGAATATGTCCGACATACATGCAGAAGCTGTGCGGATTCGATTTCCAGACCAATCAGACCTACATTTTTGATAATGTATGCATTATGGATTTATTTAATTGCATTCATGGTACAGGTTGGTGTATTTTTTTCTTAGGTAGGTAACTATTTGAATTTCAGGCAGGTGCCGTGTGGTGAGTGGTGACGACAGATCAAAATACAGTTGTCACCACCCCTTTTTATTTTATTCAGATACAAGGTAGCCCTTGACTGCAATCTCACCTAGTGGTAAGTGATGATGCAGTCTAAGTTGGAAGAGGGCTAACCTGGAAGGGATATGACAATGTTTTTTTTATTAAACCCTTTGGTTTCTACACAGCATCGTACCGGAACGTTAAATCGCTTGGCGGCACGTTTTGCGGGTAGGGTGGTAACTAGCCACGGCCAAAGCCTGCCACCAGACCAGACCAGAAATTTAGACATTATAAAATTCTAAACCCCTGCCGAGAATCGAACCAGGGGCCTCGTACTAATAAGACCACAGCGCTTACCAGTCCCCAGGAAGGCCTCCTCTTCCCGCAAGTGTCAAAAGAAATATAACGAGGAACGGGCAGCAGGGTCTCTGTGCTACTACTACCATCTACTGCTATCACCAACCCGTCTGCCCAGCGCGTGGTGATTATGGCCAAACCCTCTCGTTGAGAAAGGCCTTTATAGGCCCAGAAGTGGACTATTATAGGCTATTGATGAGGTATTTGAAGCTGAGTTAGGCCTCCGCCCGCGTCGCGGCCCAAAAAATCGGTGACTCATTTTTTGTCGGCAAAAAATTAAACATACAGATTGCAATATTGAGTCGGACACATACAAAAGGTAGCTCAAAAATCTGTGATAAAAGTGTTATCTGTGGTTAATTATCCAAAAATTCTAGTAAGTCATCATAGTAGTGTAGAACACTGCGCCAGACACATAAGCTCACGATTCCGATTATTTCAGAATTCATTAAGTTAAACTATGAAAATTGTATATACTTTGGCAACTTTGCGTACGTCCATGGCTTAAAACATGAAGATTATGACTACGATGAAGACCATATAACTATAATTAATTCAAAGAAGAATCCAGATTTTGTGCGCCGAAGACACTGAAATGGACCTATACAAGTACGCTGGAAAAGGTGTGCCAAATAGGATGACAGTTATTTTTTGTGCTTCAAAGTGCCCCACCGAGCATATAGTGCATTTTTGAGAAATAACTCTTCATATTTGCTCTATAAATCAACTGTCATGTCAAAAATCTGATTTTAGACCTTAATCTAAACCTTACTTTTGACACAGAGACATTATGAAGAGTCCTTTCTCAAAATGTATGCATTATACCGGGAACTAGAATTGACACTTTGTCAAATGGTTTTATTATTGACACTATGTTGACAGATGTTTCATCAGTAACATTTAGCTGCGAGCATGCTCACATGACGCTCACTGATACTGTCAGCGCCAAAATAAGTTGCTTTAAAAACAGATCGGCAATCGCAAATCCAGCGTACTTATATTAGAAGAGGTCAGTGGCTGAAGATTATTTTATATGATGTGTTTAAAATTGATATGATAAACTGCTTTTATTTAAGTTAAAATAGGTATATTTATTACAATAAAAGCACAAAATAGTTATGTTTTGTTTTATTTAAAGTTGGTTTCAATTTAACTTTAATACATGTGCTGATGAAAGTATGACAATCTTGGATCTATCACAAATTATAAATAAGTATAGATTGTTACGGCTATATTCACGTAATTAGTTGATAACCCATCCGGGGTCTTTTTTTTATATAAATTAATTACAAGTTACAACAACAATAAGTTATGGTAAAAGGTTATGAGCTATGACTTAATTTTTTCACTATTAACTTTAGGTAAGTACATTGATAATTAATTATTTACTACAATTAAATAATAGGAATAAAATTACACATACTGTCCATTTGACCTGTTTTTAATAAGTTTAGTAATTAATATATTATGTAGATTAAAAAAAACAGTTTGTCTTAGTTCCTAAAAAAATGTTTTTTTTTTTTTTTGAGTTAAATCAGTTTTAATCTAGACCTACGAACTATTGCTGTGCAGATCATGATGGCTGGATGTAAAGGCAGACTAAGATGAGATCTACAGAACACACTCAGACTTAAGTTTCAGTAAAAACAAGACAGATTTATGCCACCGATATAACGTTGTCTCATTTCAACAGTGTCTTAAGTGTGAGCAAAATCAAAGTGCGTTCTATGGATCTCAGCCTAGAAACATGGGCTATTGGCCGGCCATGTGGCTGAGCCGCTTGTAGTCGATCTTGTCGAGCTGCACGAGCGGCCGGAGCTGGTCGGCGAAGGCGCGCATGTCCTCTCCTATTGCATCTTGGCCTGTGGGCGCCAGCACCTACAAATAATAATTTAAGCCATCAAGATAAAGTTGAAAACTAAAACCCGACTACGATTATCTTAACAAACGCTGAAATATTATGTAAAATTGTTTTTCTGATGCTTGGTTTATATTAATGTTGTTGTACATTTATATTCTCAATTTACAATCTCCTCTTTCATTTGACATCCCACTTGATACAATAGCAAAAAATTTTTTTTTGAGATCCTCCTTCCATCCTTTTTTAATGTAACATTCGATGCCTCATCGGTCTCACAAACTGACATAGACAATCAACTAAATCCACGCGAACGAAGTCGCGGGCATCATCTAGTAAATAATAAAAGATAGTTACAGATAATTCCACTAGGTAGCTTTGTGATATGGGCTCAGGGGCCATGGAGCTCTGTGGTATCTTGAACACTTTCGCTACTGTGATCTTCATCCGACCTTTCCGGAACATGTAACCTGCAGGTGTAATATTTTAATACCATAGATTATAGACTATAAAGTATTTAAATTAGACAAGAAATGAACACTTATAAATAGTTTTTCAAAGTCTAGTCAAAGTACATAAAGCTGTAGGTATAGTTATCTTACTTTGATTTAATCACATTTTAATTTTTTTTATGATGTAACCACAAATTCATGGTTTTCGGATTTATTCCTTTACTTGTTCTATAAGACTTACCTACCTGCCAAATTTCATGATTCTAGGTCAACGGGAAGTACCCTGTAGGTTTTCTTGACGGACACGACGGACGGACAGATATACAGACAGACAGGCAACAAAGTTTAAGGGATCCGTTTTTCCTTTTGAGGTACGGAACCCTAAAAAGTACCTACGTCAAATGTGTATGACATGTTTTTCTTAGTTTCTGAAAAAGTATTATTCTGGGCCTAGTGCCCTGAATTTACCTTTGACACTATATTCATACTCGATTCTACAGCCCAGTTCATTGAGGAATTCAAACAGCATGCCACTGCATGCAATGTCCAGGACACTCCGCAACACAGTTGGTCTGTTCTTCTCACCGTCCGCTTGGCCAATGTACCTCAACTGGTAAGGCATGTCTCTTGCATCTAACGCTTTTCGAACTCGCAACATTGAGGGTAGTGCCTGAAAAGAGCCCCCTATTAAGTGAAAGTTTGTATTGTTTGTATGTTTGTTATTCTTTCACACAAAAACTACTACGGATTTGGCTTAATGGAGATAGCTTATACCCTGACTTAACACATAAGCTACTTTTTATCCTGGAAAATCAATGACTTCCCGCGGGATTAAAAACCTATATCGACGTCGACAAAGTCGCGTGTATTATCTAGTATTTCATAAAAGTAGTAACTAATCTCAGTCCAAGCCTTTTACCAGACTAGAAGAGCTAATTAAGAAATTAAAAAAAATTGGTTGTCTGTAAAGTCGGTTTACTGACGATAGTTGAACGTGACAACAAAGGCCGATTGTGCTCTAGGTCGCTCGTTCCGCGCTCTCGCTTGCACTTCAAGCCTTACATGGAACGCCTCAGAGCGAGGTAACGCCGCATGAGTCATGATTTTTCGTGCGTGCAGCCGGCTCTATCAAATTATAAGACGTTGTCACGTCAATTATACATTTCTAAATTGACCCAACCAGTGATCAAACGTAAGACCTAACCACAGTGATTACCAGTGTATTGTTAAATTGATTAAAAGTTAGTCCTTGACTGCAATCTCACAGCTAGTACGTAATGATGCAGTCTAAGATGGAAGCGGGCTATCTTGGAAGGGGTATGACAGTTTTATTACAGCCATATCCCTATCCATTTCTGTACAGCATCAAACTAGATGACTAAATATCTTGGCAGCAAAGCTTGAGCCTCGGTAGCTCAACAGTTGAGGTGCAGAGTAAATTCCAAAAGATCACGGCGGTTCAAACCCCACCTGTTACACTATTGTCTTACCCACTCCTGGCACAAGCTTTATGCTTAATTGGAGAGGAAAGAGGAGGATTAATTTTGATTAACATGGCTGATATTCTTAAAAAAAAAATTGTCCATAGCCACTAACACACACACACACACACACACTACTACTATTACTACTACTTGTACATAGTAACTGGCCACAGCCGAAGCATCTGAGATGAGAGAAAATTTTGAAAATATAATTCCCAAATTGCCCCTGTTGAATAGCAAACCCGAGACCTCCCATTTATAAGTCAAAAATGCATGCACCAGGAAGATCAACAAAAAGGTTGAGGTTCTGCTGTGAAAATAAAATAAGTAAAGTACCAGCACAATGTAAGCATACCTGTTGATTAGGATCCCGTAATATAAAGCAAACTTCCTGATCATCGAAGGTCTCTGGCCCTGCGTCAACATTGTCACAGAGCCCACGGAGCCGGTGCAGCAGGACTTCAACGGCTGAATCCAAAACTGAACCCTGAAATATAATTAAGAATAACAAACATTATAGTAGGAAATCAATGTGAACAAACATAGATGTGTCCAAAACAATTCTCGGAATATAATCTTCTTCATCTCATTTCTTCATCACACCCAGCAAAGTGATTGTGCAATCAGCTTTGAAACCATTTTTAAAAAGAATCCTTATAGGCACACTTTGTTGTCTGTCTGTCAAGAAAACCTATAGGGTACTTCCAGTTGACCTAGAATCATGAAATTTGGCAGGTATCTTTAAAACAAGAATGAATAAGCACCTTTTAGTCAAACATCCTATCTTAGGCCACATCATTTCTTCCCATCCGGTGTGATGGTGGTCAAGCGTGCAACTATAGTAAATAATAAAGAAAACCCCCAGCGTTGTAAACCATGACTTAAGTTAGGGTTGCATAACCAAGTGAGATGAGCCTGTCGATTGATAGTAGTAAAATCAAGAAGGACTTAATTTATAAATTAGATGATGAAGTGACAACTAACCTGCAATAAATATTCCTGATTGTGTATTATATTTGCTTTCACTGCTTGTGATAAACTGTCGGTTGCAGTCATAGGAGGTGCATTGGCTGCCATTGTGTGGTGCTCCGTCGTATCTTCCAAATAGGTGGCCTCACTGGTTTATTAATGTTTTCTAAGGAGTCTTATTCAATAATAATAGTGTATTTATTAGATTAAAATAGCTGAGCAGTAACCATTTCTTTAAGTTTGAATTCTAAATCTCGTTTCTTTATATCTTGAAAAACCTTATTGCTATATAACATGTAACACCTTTGAACATTTTTAATAGGTATGTAAATTTAATGTAATGATTTTTCTATGATTTTCTTTGATTTTTAGGGTTCCGTATTTATTTTTGACAGTGACACCGGCGCGGTCGCTGCTCTTTGGTTTAATTAATGGTCTGTGCCACAGAATGCTCAAAAGACTAGAACCCAGAGCCGTAAAAGCAGTTAATAAAAAAAGCAGTAGAGGTTAAAGCGGTTGAAGTCTGTGATCATCTATTAATCTGTGTCTGTGATTGAAGTCATTGTCAATTTCCGGGATTCCTGGTCTATGGTCATTGAAGTGTTGTTTACATTTTACATATTAATTTGATTCATGAATATAAAGCTAATTCTAACTAAACAAGCATAAAAATGACGGGCCATGTTTCCATAAGACTCGCATCTGAACGAGTTAATCATTGCGTTGCCTCAAGCAATGATATACCCAGGTTTTATACGCCAGGAGAGGTTATAACTGGAATGCAAGATTTCATGCGGTAAGTGTTGATTTTGGCTAACATTACCCGCGACTTGGGAACTTTTTGTTTTCCTGGGATAAAAGTTCCTTGTCCATCTCTAGGGTGCAAGCGATCTTTGTGCGAAACATGCAGATCGGTGGCCGTTGTGCCGAGCAAAGGTTCAGCAGACACTGTTTGATAGATAGACATTTAGTCTCATTCAAAGGAATATACTACTCTCTGTCGAGATTCAAAAGTGCCTTTGTAAACACAGTTGATAAACACTCTATTGCCAAAGTTGGATTTGCCTTGTCTCATAGTCCGATGGGACAGGAATCCGACACGACCGGAGCGATATCAATATCAGGACAAACTGCTTTAAATGCTCTCCAAGACATAGATGAAACACCACCAACCTCCTAACTTCAAATTCGTACTTACTAAGAATTTCTTGACAGAAAACCCAATACTTGGCCTGACCAGGGAATCAAGCCCAGGACCTTGTCCTCCACAATCAAACAAGCATTGAACAGTGGTTAGCTTGTTTGATTGTGGATGACCAACTAGTGAGACCAATGCTGTGCAAAGCTAATGCCCGTGACTTTCATGTGGATTTAAGTTTTTAAAAATCCTATGAGACCTCTTCATTTTGTGTGATAAATATGCACTGTATAAATGTATACTCTCCAGGTCTTTAACTATATCCAATCATTATCAAAAAATCATGTCAATCCAGTGCTGCACTCCAGCATGATTAAAGGACAAACCAATAAACCAAGAAACAAACACACATTTGAATTTATAATAGTAGATAGTACTCCTCAGATTTTATAAAAAATTAAGTAAGGCTTACGTTTTCTTACCTACAATTATTTTCTTTGCTTTTCAGCGGTCATGGAACCTATGTTGAAGATGATTGCCTCAAGTCCTCAGTTGCGGGTGTGATGCAAAAAGTTAACAAACTGATATGTGTACGGCCCTTGAAGAGTCGGTATGTGGGTGAAATAGGTGATGTTGTGGTTGGCCGAGTGGTTGAAGTGCAGCAGAAAAGGTGGAAAGTGGAAACAAATTCTCGACTGGATTCAATACTCCAGTTGTCTGCTGTGAATTTGCCTGGTGGAGAGTTGGTTAGTGATATTTCCTTTTTTAGGGTCCCGTACCAGAAAGGTACCTACAAGACCTTATTACTAAGTCTCTGCTGTCCGTCTGTCTGTCAGCAGGTTGTATCTCGTGAACTGTAATAGGTAGAGAATTGAAATTTCCACCGAATATGTACTTCCATTGCTGCTAAACAGCAAAATAAAAATTTCAAAATGGGCACCATGAAAAAAAAGTGATATTTCTTGTATGATGGTATGGAATTGTCAGTATGGTGTTCCATACTGATGGTTATGGTTATACATAAAAATCACACAGAATACGTATGTTTTGTAAAATAAGTAAACTGCACAAATATGTTGACAGCGTCGCAGATCTGCAGAGGATGAACAAATGATGAGGAAGCATTTAACAGAAGGTGATCTGATTAGTGCTGAGGTTCAAAGTGTTTTCACTGATGGCTCATTGTCGCTACACACTAGAAGCTTAAAGTATGGCAAGGTAAGTAAATATATTCTACAATTAATAAATTACTATTATTGTTGTTCCTTGTATAATAATTAATAGAGTCAAAGTCAAAATCATTTATTCAAAGTAGGTACAATTGATGGTCGAAATTGTTAAATTTGCACGATATAGTGGTGATAATTAATTACGTAACTTAAAACTAAAGCTACGAGCGTTCCAATATATCCCAAATCATTAGCATCACATTGTGCCTTTTTGTTTTTTACATATTTGATATTTAACAACGTACAACATACTGCATTTGTCGTACTTCTTCAGAGAATAACGACTGAACTTACTTGATTGTAGAATAGAGATAGCTTAAATCTTGAATTAACTCATAGGTTACTTTTTATCCTGGAAAATCGGAATTCTAGTGAGATTTTTAAAACATCCATATCTACGCAGATGAAGTCGCGGGCGTCATTTAGCATGCACATAATTTAGTTAGGTACATATTCCAATGTGCAGTTTATGTAATAATTTGACAAATACTTTACAGTTATCCCAAGGTGTGTTAGTCAAAGTATTCCCATCACTAATCAAGCGTCGAAAGAATCACTTTCACAACTTACCATGTGGCGTGTCCATTATAATTGGCAACAACGGGTTCATATGGATCAGTCCGCAGCCACCAAACATGTTGACCGAAGCCGATAAAGATGAAGTTACCAACTATGAGATGCAGGTCAGTTTTAACTTTTTTTAAGATGGTATATTTAATTTTTGATATGCAAACTGTAGGTGTAGCACAGAACTGAGGAGGTTGCTGCGGTAGTGCAGCGGTGCGGGAGGGTGACAGTAGGATCACTTTGTTGTCTGTCTGTCTGTCTGTCCGTATATCCGCCCGTCCGTCCGTCATGTCTGTCAAGAAAACCTATAGGGTACTTCCCGTTGACCTAGAGTCATGTTTGGCATATAGCACAAGTAAAGGAATAAATCTGAAAACCAGGAATTTGTGGTTACATCATTAAAAACAATAAAAATGTGTTTCAATTTTCAAAATAAGATAACTATACCAAGTGGGGTATCATATGAAAGGGCTTTACCTGTACATCTTAAAACAGATTTTTATTTATTTTTATGTATAATAGTTTTTGATTTATCATGCAAAATGGAAAGTTGGAAAAAATACCCGAGTACGGAACCCTCAGTGCGTGAGTCTGACTCGCACTTGGCCGGTTTTTCTCATAGGTAGTGATGAAAAATAGCGTCTGGGCCAAAATATTTTGTTCTCGGGCGGCGTATAGTAGATTCCTCGCTACGCTCAGGATTCTATCTATATAGGAATCCAACATAACGCCCTCGAGGAACGAAAGATCACTTTGGCCCCTAGTGACACAAATAACTATTTGTTGCAGCCGGTTGACAGATCAAATAGAGAAATATTAGCAAGAATAAAGAACTGTATAGCAGCTCTGGTTGCGTCTAAAATGATGCTCGACGACACCAGCATAATGTTTGCCTTTGAAGAGAGCCTGAAGTACGAGGGAGTGAAGGAGATGCTGGCGCCGGAAGCGATGCTCGACATAGCCTTCCTAGCACAACACAGACTAAATAATATTATGGAAGAGTGACATTTGAAGATCTTTAACTTAAACATGTGTAACAAGCAATTTTTGTGCCAAATATTTGAATTATCAAAATTGATTATAATTTCTGAGAAGACAGTAATAAATTGGACTGATTTTGCATATGTGAGTATATTTTTCACCTGTTTTATTAGGTTATAACAGTTTTATTCCTTGAACTGTTACCACCGATTTACGTGCTAACTTGGAACAGTAAATGTTTATTTTTGTATAATAAATAGTTTATTAAAATTGCTTAAATATGATTTATTGAAATGAAACAAATTATTTATAGTAAACCTACCTTTTTAATCGAAATTGAATAGAATAAAAATACAATAATAAATAATGTACAAAGGTATAAATTACTCAGTACAATAGTATTAAAAGTAATGAGACAGGTATAGGTTTAGCGCATAACTGAGTAGGCTCCTGTGGTAGTGGCGCGGTGCGGGAGGGAGACAGTCGTCACAAGTTGACCAATCACTGTGCTCTTTCGTCACGTCATCACACCCCTCCCGCACCGCTCCACTACCGCAGGGACCTCCTCAGTTATGCGCTATGCCTGTAAGTAATAATTACAATAGGTACTTCCTTGGCACAATCGACAATAATCAACATCAGTAACAATCATATATATCACACATCATAAAATCTTAGAAAATACATGCATATAAACTCCAAATCCTACGAGTAAAGTCTTCGAAAACTCTCATAATATTTATAGGAAAGTATATCAATTATTGTTTCAGTATGTAAATCAATTATAATTATCAAGTCAATTATTAATAACATTTTAAAGACTAAAATCTCTATCTTACACAATAATTATTTGGCTTTGCATTTAGTTATAGACTTACGCGCCATTCAAACTCTATGGGTCAGCTGTCATGTCCAAAGTACCTACGGTTCACCTTTAAAATAAAGACTAAAATCAAACTTTTGATATGATATTTGACACATGAAGTTAAAATGGCGCGAGAGAACTCATTTTTTACGCATTATACTTTTAAATTTTAAATCTACTCAAGTAGGGGCGACGCATACGTCAAAGTACAGTAGCAAGCAGTCATTTGCGTTGCCCCTATGTCGAGTTACACATAAAAAGTTATCGAGTTTCATTAGAATTATAAATATTACAATATCAAACGTTAAAATTAATAGCCAAATAAGGGCCATCATCCACCAGGGCCAGGGAACATCATCTCACAAGTTCACAACGCTTTCATTACTCTTATTCACTTAAAGCTATTTCTTTGGCAGTTTGGATTGATTTTATGTTGTTTTTTTGTTTCTCTTGCCGAGAATTTTCATCAGGTTTTTCGACATGAAGTACGGTTTTTCCGGAGAGCCGTCGTTTCGCTCGCAGTCTTCCACTGGAACAAATTATGAAAGCTTATTAGAACTGTCGATATACGGGACTAGTTAACATGGGCGCCTGAAACTCTTGCCCCATACGTTAAGTTTCGGGCGCTTATTAAAAAAGTATGACTGTATATGCAACAGAACGCTACCGCGGTAGTTTGGCAGCTACAGTGTGACGATCGCAATCATCTCTGATTGGTTGACTCTCGCTAACTATTAGCTACAATGCATTGTTGCAACAAGAATGCCATAAATTCAGCCAATCACAAAAGTTGCGACTGAAATAATAATTGGATACAAGTTTTCCGGATTACATCAATTACTGCCATTGTTGATAAAATTTCAATAAGCGCCCGAAATGCAGCCCACATGAGTACTTATGGCGCCTGTTATTATTATAACTAGTTACTAAGGACCTAGATCAAGGCTGAGGTTCCATTGAAGCGGAACAAAGCCAATTTTTGTGTTTTCGATAAATCAGATTATTGTGATGACGGGAGAAAATTGTCACGTCATCTTAGAATAACCTGATTGGTCTATTGTACGCGTCGCCGCTCTGCTTCTCTACTAAATAGTATTAGGCCTATTTACTAAAAAATACACAGGGGATGTCTATCGGTTGATTAGGATAATGACAGTGCATACAATCTCTGCTTCTAAGGGATGTTTTGCACAATATCGAAAAAGGGTACATGAGGTTAAATAGAAGATACTTACAGAAACACAGGAACAGTGTGTCTACAGCCATGGAATACACGTTGAAGAATATGGTGCATATGAGGTAGGTGGCGACGCTCAGTATCACCGCAGGCACGTAGTTGTAGTGCAGCCGCTCGCCCTTCGTCACCTCATACACGTAGTTCCACTCGAGCAGGTAGTACACGGCGAAACCCACTCCGATGGAAATCAAGAGCTTTGAGAGGAAAAAGATGAAGTCTGCTACCTGAAAATCATGAACAGAAAGCAAGTTAATTTTGATGAACGAAAAAATCAGTACATAGTCAGTACTCACAGTAGATCGTTTAATTTAATAGTAGGTAATACCCAATTATATAGATTTCTTGGCAGTAATTATCTAATACTAACTACACCGTACGCTTCTCTATGACTCAGTCTGATAAATCAAAAACAAATAAAAATAGTTTTAGTAGAATTATACAAACTGTGTCAACCCATCGACTGCTTTTCGAGTTTTGCGGTTAACCTCACACCTTAATTTTTTTTAAAGTAAGTAGGTATAGAAAGAATTATACATCATGCATCGCGTGAATGGATTATTATCGAACTTTTTGACTTTGTGATCGCCAACAAACGAGCCTAAGGCTGAAATCTATAAAGCGCTCGACTTTGCTCAGACTTAATACACTGTCAAAACGAGACAGCGTTATATAGCTGGCATAATCTGTCTCGTTTTAACTGAAACCTAAGTCTAAGCATAGTCAAAGTACGCTCTATAGACTTCAGCCGTAGGCAGCCGCTAGATTCAGGCGGCCTCCGCGCGCCGCCTGAATCTAGCTTAATGATAGAACGTCCAAACCCATGTCCTTCCGGAAGGAGCTTCTGGAAGGACGCTCCAGCGAAAGTGCGTCCTGCTGGCAGGACTTATTTTTCATGTAGAATTTGTATGAATATTCGAGGCGGTCCTTCCAGCAGTACTCGATTCCATGCTTGATACAAAAGTGCAGGGGTTGACAACTATTTTATGAGTTTGAAATAAAAAACACATGGACGTTTTGCGTCTGTAACTTACGTAGGCGACGCGACGCAGAGCGAAGCGCTCCAACAAATGAAGTTGAAATTGGCATTTGATTTTTTACTGACGTTTGATTTTATTCGTTTCGTATCGTGTTGCTCAGGTATGATAACGCCTAAGGAAGATAAATAAAAAAGAAAGGTATGAGAATCACGTTTACTTTATTCCAAAAAAATACAAAAAATAATAATAATAGTTATGCTGGGATGCCATGCACGATATGATATGTGAAGCAGTTTCTCCCAGTCTGCGGAGAGCATAAAACACAACGTGGACCACATGTCTTGCAAAAAAAGCTCGCTTTCTGTTGCTTTTTGTGAATTCGGGAACAAACGATACATTTACGTTGAACTCTCTTCCTTTCATCCGATTTTGACAAGGCTTCAAGAATGTGTTCTCCACTACTAGCGATGTTCTCATTAGGCGGCGGAACATTTTCAAGTTGAGCATCAGTATCTTCGTCCGTCAGAGCTAATACCAAGTTGGTTGTAAACCACCTGTGTGAGACTTGGTCGTGTTCTGCACGAAAGAAATTGTTATAAACCAGGTACGCATTTGTTTCTATTATGCCTAGAACTGAAGCATATACTCTGTGCTCCCATTTATGGGTGCCCCAAGCTTTTTCTAATGCCAATCCATCCTGCCTGATGTGGTTGTGAATATCGATAGCCCCAGCACCGTCAAAATATTGCTCTACTAATTTAGGCCTATCGACTTCTCTAAAAAATTGATTTCCATCATCGTCCCATCTTCTTTTACGTGATGGCTGGCCAGGCAGTGTCGTTCCACATGTGGAAACAAATGTATGAATTTTTTGGTCTCTCCATGCACAGGCAATGAGATGCACAGAGTCTTTTTCCGCTGTACTTACAACAGATGCTCCTTTATGCGATGGACACCTTGTAGCCATCTCGGAAGAAGGATAAAAACTATGTGCTGTCTTTACTAGTCCAATGAAATATAATCCAACTTTAGATAACTCTACAGCTGTTTTGACTGAAGCAAACCATGAGTCTCCAACAACTATCCTTCCAGAGCCATGCCATGGCTCAGTTAATCGCAAAGTAGTTGCAGTTCCTGCGCCTAATTCCCTTTGCCATTTCTTGGCACTCATTGATTCCTTGCCCTCGTTAATTTCCATCCTGATCATAATATTTGTGCCACTATCACATGCAGTTTTTACTTCACAACCTACTCCTTTCGGTTTTCTTTTAATTTTCATAACTGCTGGCATACCGTCTTTGAAGTACGCACCTCTTCCGTACCAAGCGAACATGGACTCATCCACAGTAATTTTTGAACCAGGACGGATGGTATGTTCCAGTTTCTCGTTTACCATCGTTACTAAAGTTCTGACGTTACGCCATTTGTCGGAATCATCGAGATCTGAGGGTTGTGTGAAGCGCAGAGCCATGAGAATAGTCTCGAATCTCTGACGACTCATTCCAAACTTTTGTCCAAGATTGGCTGGGGGATATATACCTTCAGAAGTCGTATTCCAGTAACATCGACGGTCCGGCAGTTCCTGAAGCGTCATAGCGTACATTATACCTATAAACAGTAGTAACTCTTTCTCAGTCAAAACTTTTTGTTTTGCTGGAAACATAGAGTTAGTGCATTGTATTATATAATGAACTTTCTCCCGGGGAAAAACCATAAAAAAAGCGTCCTTTACGCTTTGTGTGCCCCTCAATGGTTCTTGTAGGGTAGCTTTGTAATTACCCTGTTGTCGTTGGTCAAGTCGTATTGCCTCCATAAAAGTCCAGGTAACACCCTTTACAACGACTATATTTTCGGTAGAATTTATTACGTTGCTCCTACTGGTAGTCGGATAATTATTCGTCTCCTCCTCATCTTCGCTTGAAGTGGATGAATCTGATTCAGACAGTGCTGAAAATAATACCAAAATACTAAATCAATCAAACTATAAAAAACTCAATCGGCGATCATTACTTATCACCATTGTAAGGCTTTAGTAATTATGCACAAACGGCGCGGTGCGGCACTAACAAAATCAAACGTCATTCAAAAATAAAACGTAAAGTACTGTTCCTGTAGGAATCGTCTACAGCCTCGAAAAATGAGCTATCCAACACAAAAATAATTTTTCAATTCGAACCAGTAGTCTCAGGAACTACTGGTTCGAATTGAAAAGGACATCATTCACGTTTCATACATGTTTGGACCAAAAAATGAAAGTGCCGGCCAAAAAGAAAAAGTACTATAATCGGATAGAATACACAATTCCTAACATTTTTTACTATGACGTCCAATCTGTGCGCACAATGGTTACGTCGTAATAAAATAATTAAAAAAATCCTTTTGTGATAAAAAGGTTGGAGTGTCACTATTAAAAGCATGGATATCGTTATGATATAATACTTGATACTAAAACACAGATATTATTATATATTATTATACACACAATGATAGAAAAAATAGAAAACAAGTAGTTGAGAAAAATGACAGGTGTTACTGATGTAACATATTATAAAACTAAAAAATTGAAATGGAAGTGGGCCGGACATGTTTTGAGAGGGCCAGACAAATGGACAAAAATAATAACATCTTGGTAACCCAGACGGGCTAAAAGAAAAAAGGGCAGACCTCTAAAAAGATGGGAAGATGAAATAGTACAAATGGCTGGCAAAATGTGGACTAGAGTGTCATGTCCCGAGAAGTGAGTGGAAGCTGTTGGGGGAGGCCTTTGCCAAGAGGCACGCAGAAGCAGAGACCACGCAATGGAATAATAATTGATTTGAATATTTTGTAATGTATGTAAAATAAATGTATTGTTCTTCTGAATAAAGGCTAATAATAACTAATAAGTGAATGACGTACAATTAAACATTTTCTAGTCTTACAAATACGTCATCCAAACTTATTGCGGGTGGGCTGAGGTAAGGGTCATGTCTAGCATAACCCATGTACCAGACTATGCACATAGTATGTGAGCAACATCCGATGGTTCTCTTTCCTATATGGCATGTGCAATAGTAATGTTTTATTGCTCGACGCCCGGTTGCTGTTCTATCCAGAGCAATATACACGTTTTGGATCGGATGTCTCGGGATTGTATTCGCCCTCGAATCAACCACAAGTCCTCTCCCTCCAATTCCCTTACAAGCTCTAGAGAAATTCCACCACTTAGCTCAATGCTAAAAACTCCATCTGGTTGAACATGCTCTCCATAGTAACTTCTCGCTTGTTTCAGCTGATATATACCGAGGCTAAATAATATTAATTCTTCTTCGGTCAGCGTAGGAAAGTCATTAAACTCTGCCATATCCGCAGACATGGGCTGGAACTGTGCTCTCATTCTATTCAAGTTACGTCTGGCGACAAGATCTGCCAGTGTATTGGGCATGTTCATCCTTTCCCGGATTATTTGTAAAAAAATCAGATGCGTGGACATTATCCACTATTAACACGTGATAAGCATTTATTAATGCTGCTGCGATTCTAAAATATTCAAACATATACTGAAATGTTACATTAATATGCACGTTTCTCAGCAGGCGGAAATCTCGTTTAAATCGGCCATTCACTAATTCCACAACCCAGCGGCAAAGAGTAACAAGGCGTGACTTGTTTGCTTGTTCCGTGGTTAGTTGCGATGCTCCTGGATGCTTTGTCTCCGGCATTTTTACAGTGTAACCATTTCCTTCAAGAATGGGAACTGCATCTCTGAATCCACGGTCCAAAATAAATACGTCCCCGCTTTGATAGAACCATTGGAATAATCCATCGCCATGATCACTTTCATTTTCAGCAATATTCTGCATTATCTGCGCATCAGGTAAGCAGTAATTCAGGTAGCCGTCCCTTTTCATTATTTCTCGGAATTCCATTTGAAGTTTTGAGAGAGAGAGAGTAACCAGTAATGATTGACTCTAAAAAGACAACATTCTTTATTATAAAGAAAATGAATGTGTTAAATAGTACGTTTTTATATTATTTTGACCACTAGGATTTGACCTTGAGTATTTTGCGGTCATGTAAGTTACTTTTAATACAATATTTTTTATATTATAATGACACTCCAACCTTTTTTATCACCTAAGAATTAAAAAAAATATATTTTATTTTTTATGTTATTACGACGTAACCATTGTGCGCACAGATTGGACGTCATAGTAAAAAAATGATAGAAATTATGTATTCTATCCGAATATCGTACTTTTTTTTTCTGGCCGGCACTTTCATTTTTTGGTCCAAAATGAATGATGTCCTTTAGCGCGTTCAAACAAACAAACAAACTCTTCAGCTTTATCATACTAATATTATAAATGCGAAAGTGTGTTTGTTGGTTTGTCCTTCAATCACGCCGCAACAGAGCTACGGATCGACGTGATTTTTTGCATGGGTATAGTTGAGGACCTGGAGAGTGACATAGGCTACTTTTTATCCCGGAAAATCAAAGAGTTCCCGAGGGATTTTAAAAACTAAATCCACGCAGACGAAGTCGCGGGCATCATCTAGTAATACATATTATTATAGTAATAGGTAATATAGATATACAAACTTTCACATATATAATATTTTAATAGGATGTAATACTTACAACAATATTGATTAGTATTTGCTTCAATTAAATTTTCGTTTTCGTGGTCAGCAATTAAATATTCGACGGGCACGGTTGAAACTTTTTTATCAATATCCCAATATACTCTTGCAAATTTGTTTTCCACTTTTCTTACTGTACCCCAACAATAACTGATATGGTAATTATCGCCAAAATGTTGACGACTCCATGTATTGCCGCCATCTTGTTCGTCGAAATAGGTAGCTTTGGCGCGAACGCGGTCCCCACGTCTTATATTCGCAGCCATTTCGGCCCAACTAGTCGTAGAAACATGAATCAAAAACTCGCAAAGAGAGAAAAGGACGCACTATTTAGTGGTACTTGTTTCGTCCTGCTAGCAGGCTTAGAAAACCTCATATAGCCAAATCTATTGCGTCCTACCGGTAGGACGCAAAGTCCTGCTGGCAGGACTCTGGACGTTCTATCATTAAGCCTCTACAAGAGACCTAGGCCCAGCAGTGAACGTCTGTCGTTTGATGATGATGACGATGACTGGCTATATTGACGTGAATGAAGTCGTGGGCATTATTTTGTAAGAAAGTAAAACTACAACACAGCTACCTTATCCAATACGACGACTCGAATAATATTCCTCATGAGCAAAGAGAACGCGTCATTGGCGCTCCTGCAAAAGTTCTTGCCGTGCACAGCGCACATGATGTACGCGTTCTTGTTCACGAACTTCAGGAAGTTCTCCAGGCACCAAAACACGCACTTGCAGCAACACATTATGCACCGCGTGAATGGGTTGTCGAACTTTTTGACTTTGTGGTCGATGTACTCAAGGATTACCCTGATTACTCGTACGATGGCAATTATAAGAGCTCCAAATGCCACTGTTCCCAAGTGATACCTGAAAATAGCCTGAGATTATTGCTAAATTAAAAAAAATCGGTCAAGTGCGAGTCGGACTCGTATATGGTGGGTTCCGTACCATCTTACAACAAATAACACTATATTTTTTTATGAATCGTGGTGGGCATTTTTTATTATTTGTTACAACGGCAACAGAAGTACAAATTCTGTGAAAATCTCAACGGTTTACCTGTTACGGTTCACGAGATACAGCCCGTTGACAAACAGACAGACGGACGGACGAACAGACAGCGGAGGCTTAGTAATAGCATGGGGTCCCGTTCTCAATTGGGTAAGAAACCCTTACAAGTACAATCACATTGTGTAGACAGTAATACTTACCGGAGTGTTCTATAAATTCCCGAGGTAAGAGTGAAAAAAGGCAAGTCATTCTTGTGGAAAGTCCAATACCATGTGGAGAATGTGCTCGCCAACATCATGTCCGCTACGCCACTGATGAAAAACATCGCCCAGAAAAAGCCCAACAGGTTGACAACTGAAACCATAAGTAGTAATATGATATTTATTGAGCTACTACATGGGCTAATCACTTTTATAAATTATGCCGCTGCGCAGAAATCTTATTTTTGAATGGCGCGAAAACATCTCAGCCAATCATAGCACGCGTCCGTTCGTTATTGGTCGTTTTACTAAAGCGCCATGTTTTGTACGCGCGAATTATGAGTGAGATAGCACCAATGTCTCTTGTTCTTGTGTTTAAAATCTTAAGGCCGATTCACACCAAGCACGTACACGTGACCACGCGCGTAGTGACGCGCGTGAATCCATAGACATGACAGCACGCATTACGTCTACGCGAACGTTCACGTCACGCAAGCGGTATGTCATATCTCATACAGTTCCATACATTACAACGTCATGGTACGCGCTACGTCTACGCTTACGTGCTGCATACGCGTTTGGTGTGTCCCAGCTTTTAATGTCAAGCAATAAGATCTGTATTTCATTGGTGTATATTCGGTTTTATAGCTCGTTCACACAGGCTGCGTAAGCGTAGACGTAGCGCGTACCATTGCGTTGTAATGTATGAAACTGTATGAAACATGGCACACCGCTTGCGTAAAGCGTGGACGTATGCGTAACCCGGCGTGTAAGGGGTTTACGCGCGTCACTACGCACGTATCACTTGTACGCAATTGGTGTGAATCGGCCTTTAGTCGGCGTTGCGCTTTTCTACGCAAACGAATGCCGATGTGATTTATAAAAGTGGGGTAGTACTGTAGTGGCTATATGATTGTAGAATTTTCTTACGATGCATATAGATCACGTTATGGGGGTTGTCGATGCCGGTGAAGTGACAGGAGGCCAATTGACACGGCAAAAGCCCACCGACGGAGCTTGTGTCGTGGCACTTCTCCGCGAATGTTAGCGGATTGCATGAGGCCCCCTCCTGAAAATAAATAAATTGCAATGGTGTAGGTAAATTTGGAGGCCACTATCAACCTTCGACGACAAGATTAGAGAAGCTGACTGTATGAGGATTAATTTTGAATTTAGGTGTCCGCGCAGATCAAAGGGCACATGAAAGATAAAGGACTCGTGTACTGATCTAATAAATCTGCAGATACAAGCGCTTCGCCTCTTGCATATGCACTTCGCACATATAAGGCGTTTTTCAGATAAACAGCGGCGAACGCGCGTCTACCATATTATTTTGGGGGTTGAATATTCACGTAGACGCGACTAATGTCTACGTGCGTCTCGCAACAACACGAAGATAGGCAAAAGTGCACGAAGGGAAGGTATTCGGAGAAAATAAACATAAACACTTTTTCAAATTATATTAGGTAATCCATAAAATAATCAAATGGTGGCGCCACCATATGTACCTACCTATTGTCTAAAAATGGAATGGGAAAATGGTAAAGGATGCCTCCCTGTCGTTGAAATCTCAACGTCGAAAGACTATCAATCGTAAATCCTCACATCATGTTTAATACAATCTTATTGAAGTAAAATTCCATTAGGTGTGACTTGAGAGTAACTCGAATCTTTTTCGTATTTCAAATCGCCGCCAAACAGAACGGCTGTTTTGTAATTAAAGAATGTGACCTACCTCCGTGTATACCCCGCCGCAGCTGCAAGAAGTGTCGTTTCGCAAGTTCACAACGCGGAAGGCCGACTCTCCAATCGAAAGCAAAAACATAAGGACCAAAATCCCATAAGCGATGATGGCGCATTGGAAGATCCATGGGAATATAGGGAACAATATCGTAGATTTTATTGAAGTAACGGCTCTGCAAAAAAACAATCCTTTTATATTTTAGAGTTCACAAAAAAGCTTGCAAAGAAATTTACAAAAATCTATGAACGAGTAATTAGTAGGTACCTACACTGTTAAGAAGTGGGTTTTGGAAGTTACTTTTGCATGAAAAGTATAGTTTGTACCATTTTTTTGCCTATGGATTTTGTACTTCCATTGTAACTACTGTTTTTTTTTTTAATTTATAGACTAGCGCTTGGCTGTAATCAGACCTGCTGGCAAGTTATGACGGCAGCCTAAGGTGGAGCGCGCTTGCCTAGAAGATGCTTATTCACTCTTGATTTGAAGGTACTTATATTAAAAGGGGAGGGAAAACTGATGCTGGTCATTCCAGTTCGAATCTATTATCAAATTGTGGAGGTGCAAAAGTCTGGTGACGGATTGATAAGCTAGGTATATCTGCAATACGAGAATTTAGGTTAGATTTAGTTAAAAAACTTACTTGCTTCCTTCACGTATAAGTGCAATAGCAATAGTTATCCGACTTCGCAGGAAAACTACTACCAAGAACAAAATAAGTAGTACCACAGCTACGGCTATAAGAATCACGAGCCAGGTCTCTTGTTTGGCAAAAATAGACTGGGCGTATCCTTTCAAGTTGGTTGTTTGGTAGAGACCGACGGGGTTCGCTTTGTAGTACTCATAGTTCTTGTAACACAGGTAAATAGCTGAAAAAGTAAAACAAAAATAAATAAATAAATAAACTTTTATTTCAGGCCGTTAGACCCATAATTTTGTTAGTATGACAATTCACTTAAACTATGTTAGTGGGTACTTATTACTAGCTTAACAACTAATTCTATAACTAAAACTATAACTAAAAAGCTCGAGGGAGCCTCTTGGCGCCTATGTGCGCACCCCCCCAGCACCTCCAGAGAGGACAAAATATTAAAAAAGCTCTCTATGTTTACCTATTTCATTGAGTCCAGCTAACAGAGTGTTCTCTCTTGCGCAATTGTATAGAAGTGAAAAGGACGCACTATGATTGTGATTGGTTAGTGGATGTGACCATTCCCCGAACCGATATGTCGGTTATGACTTACGGTGACAAAGGCAAAGGTGTACAACAGGACTCTCAGCGACTCCATCTTAGGCTGCATCATCACTTGCTAGCAAATTTGACTAGCCAAGCGCTAGTAGTTAGTAGCAAGCAAGGTTAAAAAAACTAAATTATAATTTTGTATTTTTCGAGTTGTAAAATGTTAAGTTTTAAGCCATAAAATTTTAATTATCTTAAAATATTATCTTAAACAGTAGTTTGGTAAACATTTAATACTCCAGGTAAGTATTTACTGTAGGTAAATGGGGGAGCGCTGAGAGCCTATAGTGGTTAGGACGTCGCGTCGCCCTTCTTTTCGAGAGCTCGGGGCTTCGATTTCGGAGTTATGTGCGTTTTAAGCATTTGATATCACTTGCTTTAACCGTAAAAGAAAACATCGTGAGGAAACCTGCATGTCTGAGAGTTCTCCGTAATGTTCTCAAAGGTACGTGAAGTCTGCCAATCCGCGCGGGGTTCTCGAGGCAGACTATGGCCTGAATTCTTCTCATTCTGAGACTCCGAGTCTCCTCTCAGACTGAGAGGAGACTCGGGCTCAGTGATGGGCCGATGGGTCATGATGATGATGATGAAATATAGGAAAGGAAACTCACCAAATCCCATTAGAGCAAACAAGCCTGCGATTGAGAGCCAGACCACAGGTGTGATCACCCATCGCAGCAAGAGTATGTAGATGAAGCACAGCAAAACCACGGCCACCAGCGCTCCAGCCATATACCACCGGGATTGAACCAGGTCCTGAACTATTTGCGATGACAACTGCCGTACAACAGACATTATTATATTTTCGTGTTATATTAGGTACTTAATCTTTTTTTAGGGTTCCGTACCTCAAAAGGAAAAACGGAACCCATATAGGATCACTATGTTGTCGGTCTGTCTGTCTGTCAAGAAACCTATAGGGTACTTCCCGTTGACCTAGAATCATGAAATTTGACAGGTAGGTCTGACTCGCACTTGGCCGGTTTTTTATTTATTTAAAACACAAAATATGGTATGTCCGTTATAGATTTTGACACCACCCAATCGATGTGCCCCAAACCAGTTTTAGTAGAAAGGCAATAGTGCGTTCAAGGTTTTCGGATTTTCCCCTTTTGC
Organism: Maniola jurtina; assembly: GCF_905333055.1. Lineage (NCBI taxonomy): Eukaryota > Metazoa > Arthropoda > Insecta > Lepidoptera > Nymphalidae > Maniola > Maniola jurtina. Next base: position 15,004,163 of record NC_060032.1, read on the forward strand.
TTGTGCTAAAAGATCTCGCTACCTGCCACAACATTCTAGATAGGTCAACGGCAATTACCTACCCATAGGGTTCTAGACAGACAGACAACAAAATGATCCTATAAGGTTGCTTTTTTCATTTGAGGTACGGGACCCTAAAAAAAATACTAAAATGTTTGATATTCCATACTGCCCATGCCCATCACCAGTTGAATGAAATATATAGTTGAATATTGACATGCGCATGCGCATCATACCGCAATATATGTGTAGTATTGTCGAAGGAGTTGAATATTGTTGGTGGTACTTTACTAATTACAGGCAAGTTCGTTTGAGCATCAATATATTATTTATATTAATATTGGGTATATTATATACAAAATCGTAGGTACAGTCATGATGTGAACTAGCTATAATGCATTCAAGCTAAAAGTAGGAAAGCCTTTTATTTTCTAAATGTGACTTAAAAATGCGGTTTTCAAGAAAAATAGGTAATTTCCAGATGTAACGACTTTTTCTACAATATTTAACTTAGTGCATCAAAATCTATTGAAAATACATTTAAAAAATATGGTATTACTTACACGCATACCTACTACTAATATTATAAATGCAAAAGTGTGTTTACTTTTTTTTTTCATTTTTAATCATGACTAACATTCCGCTCTCCCCTCCAACTAAGCGTAGCTTGTGCTAGGAGTGGGGTTTGAACCGCCGACCTTTCGGATTTCAATCCGCTCCTATATTCGTTGAGCTATTGAGGCTTCCGTCTCTCTGTCTGTTTGTTTGGTCGATTGATTGGATTCTAAGCAAACTATAATACTCTACCTGCTTAAATCTAAACAAGTCGGTGAGCTGTTCCAGCACCTCGCTCTCCGCCATGTCGAGGGTTCCGTTGGAGACGTCTCGCAACACCTCCATGGCCGCGGTGACGTTTACAAAGCACCGACCCAACACTGTTGCGTGTACCAAGCATGGATTAGTTAGCTTTTATAAAGTGCAGCCCGACCAAACGACGATTTTTAGTCAAAGCTGATTAGGCTATCGTCACAAACTCACAACCCTCAACCGATGCCGAAGCCAAAGGTTTATATTAAATATAATAGTCTGTTAAATAGTTTAGGATATGACTTCCAGCAAATAAACCGCAGGTATGTGGTTTCTACTGGAGTCAACAATGTTCTTGCTAGGTATAACCTAATTGACCTTGTACAAAAATCTCAGTAAAACCTTCGGTTTCGGTTAAAGCTTCGGCTCATTTTGGCTGAAACCGAAGGTTTTTTTTTTTCTAAAGAATATTAGCCACGTTAAAATGACTAATATTCCCCTTTCCTCTCCAACTAAGCGTCAGGCTTGTGCTAGGAGTAGGTACGACAATAGTGCAACGGGCGGGGTTTGAACCGTCGACCTTTCGTTTTTCAGTCCACTCCTTTACCGGTTGAGCTATTGAGGCTTGGAATTGTGGCTTGGTTTGGTCGAAGGTTGTTTTTTTGGCGGAAGATGGCTGAGCCGAAGCTGTAGGTTCGGTCGGACACTTAGTTTGTGAATTTATTACATGTATGTTAGGTAATTGATTAGAGACAAGACGCATAAATTCGATATCTTCTCCTATATACGAGTACTTAAATGGCGAAAATATCAGAGCTAGATAAGTTGCTACTACAAGGTACCTAATTGTCTGTTGCATTTTTAACCCCCCACCAAAAAAGAGGGGTGTTATAAGTTAGACGTGTGTATCTGTGTATCTGTCTGTGGCATCGTAGCTCCTAAACTAATGAACCGATTTTAATTTAGTTTTTTTTTGTTTGAAAGGTGGCTTGATCGAGAGTGTTCTTAGCTATAATCCAAGAAAATCGGTTCAGCCGTTTGAAAGTTATCAGCTCTTTTCTAGTTACTGTAACCTTCACTTGTCGGGGGTGTTATAAATTTTTAATTTACACTTGTTAAATGTTTCAATTTTAATAATAGTAGGTAGTAGCTAAACCTGTAGGTAGTAGGTAGGTACCTACGGAATCTTTATGTTTCACAATATAAGTACACAATTATGATAAAACTGAAGCGAATCATTAATGGTAATCGATTTTGTAGCATTTTTATACGTTTTTATACGAGCAGATCTCTTCGAAACGAGTTCCTCCAAATGCAAGACTTTTTTAATAAGTAAAAGATCGTATGTGTACCTATGTGATAAAGATTATAGTATAATGCAATAATTTATACGGATTTTTAACGTTCAATTTAGTCTGCACATGCGTATCGGATGCGTGTCCAATTTAATGTATTTCTCAGTTGATTTTGCCTGCTATAAATAGTTGACGTGTCTCCCCCACAAGACGTGACGTGAATCGCGACTCATGACCTACCAGACAACGGATTATCTTTCTGCTATGCTCATTTGCGTGTTAGTCTTAGCACTATTTAACAATAAGAAGAGTATAGATTCGCATGAAAAATACAAATGACATAGGTACAGGTTAAAAGTGACACCGTGCACATTCCAGATAATTTGATTAATAAGGAAGCGAAGGGCATGCAAGGATCCGTGCCACTACGTACAACGTGTGTTTCCCGTTCATTCCTCGTGAAGAACGTAACCCAGCTTGCAGCGATCCAGCCGACGTACGAGTCCAGCGCTGTTGCGCGGTTAAGCAACGATTTCTGGGCATCTTCCGGGTTGCGGACGCAGGTTTCGCCGTTACTTCTGTTCTCTGTCCATGCGGTTGTCTTCTTCGTGTCCTTGCATTGCAAGGTCGAGAGGTCCCCGATGCAGCGGAATAACACTGAAGCGGGATCATTTTCTCTAATGGCATTCGATTAGAGTGAGGCACAAAAATCATGCCACACGTTTAACACAAAATCTCGTAGGTATACGTACACACGCGTAATTTTAGTATACAAACTCAGTCTACAAAGATTTAAACGTTATAATTACCTGGTTGACTCTGCAATATAAAATTGGCACATTTCTCCTCTTGGATGTATTGGATTGCCTGCGCGTACGTCATTGTCTGAATGTTTACGTCTTCGGTGCAAACCATATCGTATTTTATTTGTTGGAACGAGCTGGGATTCTGTTCTAATTCCTTTTTAAATAGCACGGTTTTGTCTGGACATCGCTCTACACACACCTATAAAGCAAGAATAAATATACATAGTAAAAATCTGTTATAAATAACATAAAACATAGTTCGTTTGTGATTAGTTGGTGACTCAAAAAAGTTAGCTCCCACTGAGATTTTTGTCTCTATCATTTGTATGGGATTACGATTTAGAAAGAGAGCGCTACACCCTGCTTGCTCAGATTTAAGTTTCAGTTAAAGCAAGACAGATTTATGCCAGCGATATAACGTTGTCTCATTTTAACAGTGTTATAATAAGTATACTATATTCTATTATGTCTGAGCAAGGTCTGAGCAAAGCCAAAGTGCGCTCGTATATCTCAAACTTAGACTATATTATAACTGATACGTCATTATAACCGATTTTTAACCCCCGACCCAAAAAGAGTGGTGTTATAAGTTTGACGTGTGTATCTGTGTATCTGTCTGTGGCATCGTAGCTCCTAAACTAATGAACCGATTTTAATTTAGTTTTTTTTGTTTGAAATGATCGAGAATGTTCTTAGATATAATCTAAGAAAATCGGTTCAGCCGTTTGAAAGTTCACTTGTCGGGGGTGTTATAAATTTTTAATTTACTCGTCTTGTACTTATTTTAAACGGTTTGATTGTATTTTGTTTGATAGAAATCAAGTCGTCTCGCTTGCTTGCAGATAGCGTAAAGTAAATACCAACTTGCGTGGTAGGACATCCGGTTATAGGAGTTCCCGGAGACAGACACTTGGCGATGTTAAAGAAGATCAGATACTTCTTGTTTTCAAGACCGGAGTCCAGGCCGCATCTTCGTCCTCTGGTATCGATGGGTGCTAGTAGTTTTTCGACGCTTCCTCGCGTCATGCCTGTAAATAAACAAGAAGATTCAATTAGAAATGCAACAAATAACCAACAGATTTTTTAAAGGCCAGCAACGCATTGGCGGTTCCTCTGGTGCTGCAATTGTTGATGGGCGGCGGATGTAGGTATCCACTATCCAGCTAACTAAAACTAACCGATTATACTATAGTGCGATATCGTACTGGAAAACTGGTTGAGAATCTTCAGTAGGATTCACGTCCAAAACCTGCCACGAGGCATTTAAAAAACCGGTCAAGTGCGAGTCAGACTCGCGCACAAAGGGTTCCGTAGGGTAATAGAACTTTGTTTTTTGTAATGTCACCACAAATTCACGGTTTTCGGATTTTCCCCTTTACTTGCGCCATAAGTAGGTATACTTGCCTGAGCAAACTATCTATGACTTTGAGTCACAAATAAGCGAAACCCTGATCTGTAGTCAAAGTACGCTCTATAGATTTCAGCTTTAGTGACAGTTACAATACATAATGTCAACCTTTCAGAATCTCCTCGCAGTGAGTGCATTGCCATCTAAGTTGTAAAGCCGGCTCTACATTCGCACGTGAAGTCGCGTCGTTATTTCACGCCGTGAATGTATGCCGCGATCCACGCGTGAACTGTGTCCCTCCACACTCGCAAGTCTTGCTCGTGCGTTGACGATGCGTTCACGTTCGCACCGCAAACCCTTTGTCGCGGAACAAAAACCAACACAGATCGGGGAAAGGCGCGAAGCGCGAACGCGAAGGCGTGAACAACATCTACACTCGTGATTCGCAGTTGTCGCGGTCTTTCGCGGCTGTTAGCGCCACGAGTGTAGAGCCCACTTAAGGTGAATTTTATTGCTTTTTCTTACTGTAGTATCCGATGTAGCCCCATGCTCCGAGGAAGAGGATGAAGATAATTAGCCATATGATGTCCGTGCAAGAGCGGTTGTGGATCGGGCCGTTGAAGTTGGGGTCGTATCGTATCGGCTCCCCTGCAAAATAAAATATTGTAGTTTAAATATGTAAGCAAGCCTCCTCATATAGGGGCTCCGATATCGACTACTATGCGATTAATGGTTTGCTACTTAATTATATTTTATTGGATGACACTTAGCTAACATTTTGATCTAGTATCTAGGCTAATAAAATTATCGGTAGGTAACCAAGACTTTACGAACTAAAACCTATAGATAAAATCGTTTTCTGAATTTACTGAGGTAGATACTCAAAATAATTGGTATATATACCTACGTACTGTTTATAATTATTTTGAGTTTGAGAGCAAAATCACTAAACACAATTTGAAATAGTTGAAATTAATACTTATTTATTGACAGATTTAGGATTTCACAATCTACTTGTTGTTAAAAGAAAGGCTGACAATATATTTTTTTATTTTAAAATTTGGCGTTATGGTCTTTTAAGTGTGAGGTCCCGGGTTTGATTCCAAGCAGGAGCAGTTTGTAATTTCTAAATTTTCTCTGGTCTGGTCACGTGGGAGGCTTCTGCCGTAGGTACCACGGCCAGCCAGGTCTGTGACCATGGCCTACCCTACCGCGTTCCTGGCTCCACTGGCCACACCATGGAGTTTTGGTGTTATGGTGTCGTAGAAGAAGAAACCGAAAAACTGCCATAAGTAGAATATCCATCCTAATAGAATAACTTTTAATAGAATTTAAAAAAATCTAAGGAGAAAATGGTTTTAAAAGCCAGTTGAGACAACGAATACTATAGGAAGGAGTAATTTATAAAGGTTTAAAGAGGGACTGTGCCTAATTGACTAACAAGCTTCAATTAGACGAATGAAACGTTCACACTGAAAATAAACTAATAAAACCAGACCTTAATTACTAAAGATTAAAATAATATAGCTAAAGGGAAAACATTGTGTGCAGTGAGTGAAGATTGAAGCAAGGTCGTCCACCAAATAATTGGTCAAGTGCGAATTGGATCATTTGGATTGGCATATCGAGCAAAATGTCGAAATCCGGTTTTTTTGTGATGTATCCACAAATTCATCCTCTATGACATTACTGCCTGCCTTTCATGATTCTAGGTCAACGGGATTTGATTTCCATAACGGGTCTTATCATCGATGGTCTTATCAGATACGACAGACAACGAAGTGATCCTACAAGGATTCCTTTATTCCTTTTAAGGTACGGATAACGAAACCCTAAAAATATCAACGCGAATTGTATAATAACGCCGAAGTCTGAACACTTACTGGAATCTTTGGAAGGCACTCTGCAACTGTCACAGCAACCCATTCTATTCACTTGTAATTTACAAATCGCGTAACATATTCACATAATACCTACGAGTACCATGAAAGACATTATGTATGTATATAAATTATTTAGACGTAAGTAAATGTTTGATTTTCTATGTACATTTTTCATTGACTCTCGGTTAACTGATATAAACGTGTAGATTTTGAGATAGGTAGGTTTATTATGCCGTTTAGGTTGGTTGGCTGCTTATCTTGAATGAAATCGCTATTGATAAGGAGGATCGACTTTGCTCGGTGAATTTTGACAGGAAAATAAGCTTACTTTGAAGTGTTTTTCCTTGTAGAGCCTACGCGATTTTTTATGTTGATTTTTTATATCTTTAACGGATGTTTAAAATTATAGGTTTTTGACTGGCGTATTAAAAACGTAGACGTAACGTAGGTAGGTAGTACCTAGTAGATGATTAAATCTACGCGCACCGAGGGTTCCGTACTCGGGTTTTTTTTTCAACATTTTGCACGATAAATCAAAAACTTTATGCATAAAAATAAATGAAAATCTGTTTTAGAATGTAACAGGTAAATCCGTTTTATACGATACCCCACTTAGTATAGTTATCTTGTTTTAAAAATTTAAAATACTAATTATTTGTTCTAGAACATTTTTTTAAAATAATGTAACTACAAATTTACAGTTTTCAGATTAATTCCTTTATTTGGGCTATAGGACCTACCTACCTGCCAAACATGATTCTAGGTCAACAGAATTTAGGTACTCTATAGATTTTCTTGACAGGTACGACAGCCAGATAGATAGACAGACAATAACGTAATCCTATAAGGGTTTCGTTGTTCCTTTTGTGGTGCGTATCTCTAAAAAACGTATGCATCAGCCATAAATAACAAGATGTGCAAAGTTACCTAAGAATTAACCTACATATGAACATACTAGTAGTCGTTAAGACATCTAGTAGGTCATTACGTACCTACCTAGCTACAGCATACAGTAGGAAGACATTAATATTGTCTTCAATAGGGTTGTCCAAGAGATATGTTTTCTTTTACCATCCAAATAAGTAGGCATGCTTTTATCTCAAATGATGAAGATTTATCATATTTTGATCATCATATTGATATTTTGTTTTTTGATTGATATCATAATTGATATTTTTATCATTTCCTCAACAAATAAATGAATAAAATTAAAAAAAAACTATGAGTATAGACTATATCTCTTACATCCCTACGTAAGGAGTGTAGTCAATCTCTAAGTAGATTTTCAGCGGGTTTTGCAGGTTTTACTTTTGTGGTAATCATTCAATTTTCTACCAATAAATTGAATCTACAAAGAAATTATAGACATCCCTACTAAAGAACAGGTTATTGTGAATGGCACACGTACCCGGTCTTCATATTGGACGCTTGCAGAGTGACTCAAACATAAATATAGTTGCGTGTGGTTTAGGGTTTACCCCACAAAAATAGGTAGGTTCCTATACCTACTTAATAGCATTTTTTATAGAGTACCTAACAATTAAATAATAATTTATTGTTACCTCAGAGTTTACTGGCATGTAAAAATTACCTAATGTACTTACAATAGGTACTCTTAATTTGCGATAAAATCATATTAAAAATAATAAGTAGGTAGGTAGGTATCTTCCTATTGCATAATGATTAAAAAAAATATATTAATCATAATTTAATTAACATAGAAGAGTGAATAGACGGTTTCTAGGCAGGTGTTACCTATGTATTTTGTGTGCATGCAGTCAAGCGCATGCTAAGATTGCTAAGTAGGTAAATGTATTGTACTTATATGTAAGTATATAAAAAATTTAACCATGAAAGTACGTATATTTTTTATGGTAACTTATATTCTGAATTTTTTAAATTGACTACCTCGTGTTGTCATTAGGCATCGATGTCTTTAGGTCTATCTAAGTATTGCTATTCAAAAACATTGAAACACTATTATTATTGTAAATTGAACAATTGAAAAGAGCAACCGCCGAGTTTCTTGCTGGTTCTTCTCGGTAGGAACGGCATTCCGAACCAGTGGTAAATTATTTGACGATTCAAAAGCACTTGTAAAAGTTTATTTGAATAAAAATCTATTCTATTCTATTCTATTATGTACTTGAGAAAATAATATTTTCTTAAAACTGGCTAATCACTTTCCCAATTTGTACCGAACACACACTATTATTATATTTTCTTGCTCAGATTTTTTAACGCGCGGCTTTGTGTTCCGTCAGTTCAGAAACGCGGCACAACCTTTATGTCCAAAGGCTTTTCACAAGTGCTGAGGAAATATTGCAACGTCACACATACTAATACTAAGTATAATACTTATAACAGCACTGTAAATAATAATTATCCTGTTATAAGTTATGTTCTCAAGTCTAGAGCTGTTTGAGGACCTCGATGTTGCTAACGATTTTTAACCGACTTCCAAAAAAGGAGGTTTTTTAACCCCCGACCCAAAAAGAGCGGTGTTATAAGTTTGACGATGTATCTGTGTATCTGTCTGTGGCATCGTAGCTCCTAAACGAATGAACCGATTTTAATTTAGTTTTTTTTTTGTTTGAAAGGTGGCTTGATCGAGAGTGTTCTTAGCTATAATCGAAGAAAATCGGTTCAGCCGTTTGAAAGTTATCAGCTCTTTTCTAGTTTTATTTTTGTGTCGGGGGTTTTTTTTTTAATTTTAAGTTATTTAAAAATGTATGTACACTGATATTTTTCGAGGTTTCTGGACCAATTTGCATTTTTTTAAATCAACAGCAGAAGTTTTGTATGCAGGTAGAGCTTTCCTACAAAGAAAACTAAACAGAAAAAATCATTACTCTGTTAGTAGTATTAAGGTGCCTATTCCAACCGTCTGATGATTACCATCATAACTTCAGAGGGTAGGACAAGTCGTGCTGTGGTCAGAAGGGACTCCAAAGTCCAAATGCCTTGTCCGATCCAAAAGGGGAGGTGGCTTAGTTTCAGAAAACTCAGAGAAATATTATGTCATACTCTTTCCAGATTAGCTCGCTTCCATCTTAGACTGCATCATCATTTACCACCAGGTGAGATTGCAGTCAAAGGCTAACTTGTATCTGAATTAAAAAAAAAACAATACAAGTGCGAGTCGGACTCGCACTCGAAGTGTTCCGTATCATCTTTCAAGAAACACTACTTTTTAATTTTTTGTGATGTAAACACAAATTCCTGCCCCGGTTTCCGGATTGACCTACTTATGCTATAAGACATTGCTGCCTGCCTTTCATAGGTACCCTATAGGTTTTGATTTACTTGACGAGCCTTGACAGACAGACAGAGAACGAATTGAGCCTACAAGGGTCCCTGTTTTCGCTGGAAATACGGAATCCTGAAAATCGTACAACAACAAGCTATTAAGATTTTAGATTAAAATGGAAGATGGTACCTACCTTCGTATACATTTGAACTGCTATTAACTTTAAGCATGCATTTATTAGTACCTGGTTAGTACCTACGGGAATACTAGAAATGTGCCTAGGTATTACAGAGTCAGTACACAGGCTGTGCGAAGCCGATTAACGCGAACTGACAATCCAATTAAAGTTCCAAGAAGTATTAGCAACTGTTTATTGAAGCAAATAACACTAACACTAACCAACAATGACGAGCTGTTGTATTTGAGAGAACAAAAGACTGCAAAGTGTGAAATAACTAGGATTGAAACCTATAGAGCGTAAGAGAACGCTCAATAGGTTTCAATCCTTTCCAAAATCCAAAGGGTGTCCTACATAAGTCTACAGAGGCAGACTTATGTAAGACACCCTTAATTCGGCAACAGCGTATCCAGAACCGTTTAAAAGCGAGTCGGTATAAAAGTCTGTAAATAAGTAAAAGGGAAAAAAAAAACGTGCGAGTTGGAAGTTCGCACACGCAGAGTTCCTAATGATCTGACCATCTGCATCGTACGTACAAGATTAAGTACCTATGTACTTTTTTTTTTAAATTTACATGGCGGCCATTTTGAAATTTTTATTATTTGTTATTTTAAGCGGCAGTAACACTGAAAATTTCAACTCTCTACCTATTATGGTTCATGAGACACACCCCGCTGACTGACAGACTGACGGTCGGAGAGCGGAAACTTAGTAATAGGGTCCCGTTGGCACCCTTTGGGTACGGAACCCTAAAAATTACTGGTGAACCTATAATAGGTAGGTATAATACTTACTTACTCGTAGCATCACAGTTAGAAGAATTAATACTTAACGTGTTATGCTATTACGCCTAAGGGCATTGCACTTCCTTTAATATCGTCATCCCAATTGAAACGAAACTAAATAAAACTGACCAAGTGCGAGTTGGACTCGCACACGAAGAGTTCAGTACCATCGTAAAAGAAATTTAAATTTCATAGCGGCCATTTTGAAATTTTTATTATTTGTTGTTATAGTGGCAATAAAAATTTACATTCTGTGAATATGTATTTCATATATATCTATCTTGGTTCATGAGATACAGACAGACAGCCGGATGGACGGACAGCGGAGGGTTAGTAATAAGGTGCTAACGGGGTCCTTCGGGTACGGAACCCTAAAAAGTAAAAACCAGCAAGCCGCGTGACAAGCGACTTGCTGGTTTTTACTATTGAAGGTACCCACGCACTCGAACTGAACTGCAGCTGAACTGCGCGTCGCGGTAGCGCGTTGCACGATATTCTCTCCTGCCGCGACGCGCGGCATTGACGCGCTACGCGGTACGCGCGTCGCGGCTGGAGAGAATATCGTGCGGGGCGCTATCGCGACGCGCAGTTCAGCTGCAGTTCAGTTCGAGTGCGTGGGCACCTTTAGGGTTCCGGTTCTCTGTAACTAATGATAGGGACCTCTCGATTCGAGATGAAGATCGATACTTGGAATAAAGTAGTTAAGTAGGTACCTACTTACAGCTGCTTAATTTAAAGTAAAAGATGAACATCCCTAACCAGATTTTCATAAAAAGCAGTGGCTTTTATAGTCCTGATTTTATTTTACAATAAAATTGGTCATATTAAACATGACTAATATTATGTAGCTAGTTTTTTATAACTTTCCCACTCAGTTTGCGGAAAATTATATTGGTCAAGCGAAAAATAATTACCTAATAATAGATTTAGGTATCTACTTTTATTCACTACGCAGATTAAAATAGGTACGGTCTATGACATAAAAAAACAGGTCAAGTGCAAATCCGACTCGCACTCGAAGGGTTCCTGTTCAGTGGTTTCGTACCATCATACAAGAAACAACACTTTTTTGTGATGTGCCTAGCTACAAATTCTTGGTTTTCGGATTTTTCCCTTTATTTGAGCTATTACGTTTCTACCTGCCATCTTAAGGGATCCTATAAGGGTTCCTTTTTTCCTTTTGAGGTACGGAACCCTAAAATAGTACTGAAGAGGGATCTTGTTGAAATCGTTGAATCATCATCAATTCATTAAGATGAAAAATCGCGGACGACATAGACCCTAGTGGCCTTGATGCGACCTCGCACTAGTTATTTTAAAATTATATTATAACGCGGGAGATGCCACGATCATTCTGCTAGTTACAAACATAAGACTATAAATAATGAAACTGGTTACAGGTATGTTTGTGTAGGTAGGTAGGTACCCACATTAATATTACACTATGGTGTATGTTTCGAAATTTCGTCATTCGTTTATTTGTCAAGGACAAAACGGAAACGTGTGATTTTTGCTGATTTTTACTAATGTAGATACATGTCTGTTTAAAATGTCTATGATTATTTCAGTTTACACAGTATATTAATAGGGTATTCTTATCTTTCTGGGTACCTTCCTACTCCATAGGTAAATAAAATTAGCACCTACCTATAGGTATACGAGTATGTAGCTCAGAGACCTTGTACCTATATCATGTAGGTATGCTGACTCTTTGGTATAAACGGATGCAAGGAACTTAGAAAAGTATCAACTTACTAGGTAGTCGAAGAGAAATATACCTACCCTCGAAATTAAGTGAGCAACTGAGAAAATGAAAAACTGCATTTTTCGATAAGTTGCAAACCACAGATTTAGACTCTAGTATATTTGGATTTCTGTGTTGCAAACTAATGTACCTAAGTGCCTCCGTCGTAGTCCAGTATGTAAGTAGGTAAATTAAAATTCAGTAGACATACAAATTGTACCTATATTTTGTTGAGCTTTTTATGTGTTTTTCTGTACTAATTCTGTGGTGTACAATAAAAGTATATTCATTCATTCATTCATTCATTCATCTTCACGGTATTAGGTAGGTTCCTGGACACCACAGGCTAGAGTAGTTAGTGGTGTGTTAGTTATTTAGGGGCTAGATCAAGGAAGAGAGGATAAGACTCACCGTAGTCTTTTCCCATATTGATGAACTAGCTTTTTCCTGTGACTCCTCGTTTAAGTTGTAGAAAGATCCAATTTATCCAATTAAAGATAAAATCCTTTCTTAGTACACCTCTAGGGTAGGTACTGAAAATGTCCTCCTTTCAGATCCCTAGCTCCACCGATTTAAGGAGTGCTTTGTTTTCAGTTTTATATTATGTACAAAATTGGTAAACACTCATAAACACTGCACTAAAACTGTATACAACTGTTTCAAATACCATCCAGTCAAAAATAATATTCCAACAGCATCCAACAGTTGAATAAAACGAACTACAGTCACTCGTCACCGTCTCACGTCGTATTTTCAAACTGGCGTGGAAACCACCACAGTTAATTACAAAACGATTATCACTTTCATCAGTTTTAAATCACTATGTAAAATACGTGAAGATTTAAAAAGATTTCATCTAGTATTATTAAATTGCACGGATTTTTCTTATTAGTTTCAGTTTGTTTACGTTGTTACGTTCGAAGTGAAAGTTTTGTTGAGCAGCTGTAGCCGTCTATCGCAAGACGGAGAGCGAAGGCGACTCACGACTGGCGACTGAATATAGTGAATTGTGAATCATGTGCCGAGCGTAAAAACCACGTATAAACACAAAGGACTCTCTTGTGTACGGATTGACTGCACCATGTACAATAGTAACCGCGCCTTATCTAGACCACAATGATTTCAATTAAAGAGTATGTAGGTAGAGATCAGTTGGGTAATCCTATTGCTAACAAACGAGGGCTCCTTATACTACATGACGGTACAATGCAGATAGCTAAGTACCTAGCTATTACCGCGTATCACACAGCTTCTTTGTTATTAAGATAAGCTTAAACAAAATATTTAGCCTAGATACTGTTTCCTCGAGGTATTCAGCAGTCAGCACCCAATTAGCTTTCAAGCTGGTGATAAATTTTTGATATAATGGTTTAAGATAGGTAGTCATAAACCGTTTAAAATTTTATTTTCAAACAGAATCAATTCTATTGTACACTGATACTCTATACTCAATTATAACTCTATCTATATACATATAATAAAATTGTAGAAAAGTGGTGTCTGTACAATGGAAATATATAAAAAAAAAGTAGCAGGGGTTGTTATTATATCGATGCCGAACCCGAAATTGTAATTAATTTTTTTTTGTCTGTTTGTCTGTGTGTTTCTGCACGCTAATATCAGAAACGGCTTATTCGATTTAGATACGGTTTTCACTAATATATTGTAGTAAGCTTCACTTAACATTTAGTGTTTATTTCATGTTAATCGGTTCATAAATAAAAAAGTTATGTCTATTTAAAGAATCACGACGTACATTTTTAACGTACAGAGTACGTACTACACGCCTCGCCCGAAAAGTCACTATTCCACGCGAACGAAGTCGCGGGCACAGCTAGTAATCAATAAAATTATACTGTTACTATCCGCAGGAGAAGCAAATTCACTGAGTGAAGTGGCAGTGCGCAGGCCATGCCTATTGTAGAGGCGGTGACCGTTGGAGCCGAAAGGTCCTAGAATTGAGATCGCGTAGAGTGAGGCTGCCTCCACGACCGGCAGTCCAACAGTGGACGTCCTTCATCACAGTGGATCACAGGCTGATGATGATGATGATAGATATACTTACCGTCTACGTTTTAAAAAACTCCCCACGTATACCTAGGTACTTGAGCCCAGATTACAGATTTATAATAGTAATTATTATTATATGTATATCCAGAGACTAGACCGGTTTGTAGGTATGCATACTGAATCGCATCAGTCCCAACATCCAAGGACTAAAATGAGTTGTTTGTATAATGTAACTTTGCCTTTCACAATTTCATGCGAAATAGCTTTTATCGTAAATCTTATTGGAAGTAATTCATTATTGCGTATTTCCAATATTCGGTATTTCCGGATACACGTATAACATGATAATTTTTTAGGGTTCCGTAGCCAAATGGCAAAAAACGGAACCCTTATGGATTCGTCATGTCTGTCTGTCTGTCCGTCACAGCCACTTTTTTCCGAAAATAAGAACTATACTGATGAAACTTGGTAAGTTGATGTATTCTGTGAACCGCATTAAGATATTCAGACAAATATAAAAAAAACAATAAATTTTGGAGGTTCCCCATACTTAAAACTGAAACTCAAATTTTTTTTTTTCATCAAACCCATACGTGTATGCATCTATGGATAGGTCTAAAATGATATTGAGGTTTCTGAATAGTTTGCGCGAGAGACACTTCAAAAGTGGTAAAATGTGCCCCCCCCCCCCCCCCCCCCCCCCGTAACTTGTAAAATAATAGAATCATAAAACTAAACAAAATATATGATGAACATTGCCATGCTGCAAACTTCCACCGAAAATTGGTTTGAACGAAATCTAGTATAAAAATACACTACATATTATTAAAACATTGATCAAAGTTACAATGAACTACAAGAACTTTTATATGATGTTACTTGCTGCTGCTACGGAACCCTTCATGGGCGGGTCCGATTCGCACTTGGCTGCTTTTTTTATGCAGTATTTAATGCCGTATCAATGATAAAATAGGTACACAATAAACATAAACACTCTTATCAAGACGGCTAATAAGTTTATATAGCGTAGATAAATGTAAATGTACATGAATAGGTGATTAAGTTTATATCAGCAATCAGCATCATTCAAGCAATCACATATTAATTTTTTACATAAGTACATATACCAATATTGAAACAAAATACCCGGCCAAGTAGGTACGAGTCGAACTCACGCACCGAGGGTTCCGTACCTTGGACATGCGTGTAATTATTTTGCTGTTTCTTAAATGATCTCCAAGTGCTGATTCAGGTTTTTAAAGATCCCGTGGGAACTGTTTGATTTTCCGGGATAAAATGTCTACGTTAATTACAGGGACGCAAGCTAGCTCGGTACCAAATTTCATACAAATCGATCAAGCGGATGAGTTTGTTTTACCGGGATAAAAAGTAGCCTATGTCCTTCCTCGGAATGTATCCTAAGTCTGTACAAAATTTCATTAAAATCGGTTCAGCGGTTGAGCCGTGAAAGCGTAGCAGACAGACAGACAGCTAGACAGACAGACACACTTTCACGCTTCGACGTGTGATCAGCGATCGCCTACACCCAAGTCATTGTTTACTTAGGTGGGTACTTAGGTGAATTCTCATTTCTCATGACATAAATGCACACAATGCATTAGATACGTGTCGAGGTCGCCAGTAGCTCTTGACGAATACGCAACGCAACGCAACGTACGTGTAAGTTTACCTAACAGAACAGCTACAAGTTACAACCTTGTCATAATATTTTATTAGAATGCTGACTTTTGATATTGTCGCTTTGGTTACTCAAGCGTTAAACCAAGTACCAACCAGTAACTACTTGCTATAAAAATAACTACCTACTATTAAGTATTCAATACTAGAGTCTAGAGGATGCCCGCGACTTCGTCCGCGTGGGTTTAGACTTTTATAGATCCCGTGGGAACTGTTTGATTTCCCGGGATAAAAAGTAGCCTATGTCCGTCCCCGGGATATGAGCTAACCCTGTACCAAATTTCGTCAGATTCGGTTACACTATTGGGCCGTGAAAAAGTAGCAGACAGACAGACAGACACACTTTCGCATTTATAATATTTGTATGGATTGTGATGTTCAACGGTATAGATAGTAATTATTTCAATTAAGATATTATTACGAGTATATGCTGTGCCGACGTTCATCAAAAATTTTAATTTTGCACGCCGCGCCTATTTTGTCGCTTTTGATATAAGTAATAATTTTCTCGCAGTACAGAGTTTATAAATATGTTAGTGTTTTTAAAACAGTCGTCGTCATCGCTTGATGTGTAATAAAGATTGTTACCACAAATGAGTGCTGATAGAGATAATATGAGTGCTGTGTCACCAGATAAAATTAATACTTTCATTAACGTTATCTTTACTTAGAACACTAGAATATCTAGTTGCTACTAATTTATAACTAGGTATATCTAGTGCCTACTATTTGTATTAGGATAAAAAACAGGTCAAGTCCGAGTTGGACTCGGACACGTAGGGTTCCGCACCATTCTACCATTATACAAAAATAACATTTTTTTTGTGATTTAAGCACAAATTCACGATTTTGTGATTTTCCCTTTACCTACCTACCTGCCACATTTCATGATTCTAGGTCAACGGGAAGTACCCTATAGGTTTCTTGACAGACCGACAAGACAACAAACTGATCCTATAAGGAATCCTAAAGTCTCGAATTTAAGTTCAAGGTATGGCGCTGCGGTGCTCTTTTAAATTGAATAGTAAAAATAAAATACTCGTCTACAGCTTCCGTTGTTTTCATGAGTTCGTCGTCCTAGCCGAGGATATTTATAAATACGGAAAACTAAAATATATGTATTATATATATTAGAGTAGGTATAGTAAAGGATCTGCGTGGGGTAAATGTCCCAGGATGGCGCGACGGTAGTGTAGAACAAAGAACTGCATCCCTGTCTGGCTGTTGACCTGCGTTGTGCACAGTTCGAGCACCTGTCTAAAATCTAAATATTCAAACTTGATTTATTAACTAAATACAGACGTCTACCGTCTACGAACTCTACGATTATCCCTATGTAGAAGCACAGAATATAATAGTAGGTAACAACTACGGTAGGTAGATACCTTTCTCGCTAGTCGATTCCTCATTACTGAGGGTCGTGACCTCTTTTCATTAATCCTATAATGGTAGGAGTTCCTATATCCTTCCGCATACAACTCAACTAAGAGAACGAGATTTCGACTCTTAGGTTAATTTACAATGATTATCAATGTTAGTGACAATAAGTTGGGTAAGTGGGGCCGATGGCTTGACGTTCTCCGAGGCACGGAGGAAACGAAAAGGCCAAATTCGGACCTCTAATGTCGGTAACCCATCCAGTTACCGACTTGGGTCAACGTTGTTTAACAATCACAGTTATGTGATTATTAAATATTTAATATGCGTTATTAGAACTAGGCCACTCGTTCCTCAGTACCTTATCCTCGGTAGGTACCTAGTAGCTCCGAATACATAATAGTAGGTACAGCTAATAGTAAAAAGAAACAGCGTCTCTACTAATTTACAGTAGTTACCTTAGGTAGGTAATTTACAGTACCTTACTTGATGACTAGACCTAGTTATCAAGTAAGTACCTAAGGTATACTGTACGTTATACGTAAGTACATCTTCAATGATTTTTAAAGCAACCTTGCAGCCTGTAATCAGTACAATGAAACATTTAATTGCTAGCAAAATACCTAAGTATCTTATTTATTGCATTCAATAAAGTTAGAGATATAGGTACGTAAGTACAATGTGTATTTTAATACTTAGGTACATGGGTGGAGACTGGACTGGAAAAACCCAGTTTCATTAAACCCCGGTCATTCGGGAGTAGTTGTACTTGCTACAAACACACTTACAAACTTTATCTCTTTAGGTGTTACTTTAACAATTCTGACCATCAAAAGGAGTACAATTGTACCTACTTTGAATAAATGATTTTGACTTTGACTTATGACTTTGGTGTAGGTAATATTAGTATAGAATATGGATAACTCTTAAGCTTGCAGGTTTCCTCATGCAAGATTGCACCGTTAAAGCAAGTGATATTCAATTGCTTGAAACGCACATAACTCCGAAAAGTTAGAGGTGCGTTCCGGGAATCGAACCCCCGACATCCCGAATAAGAGGTGGACGTCCCTACCACAGCTAGTACGAGGATACCTACAGCTATGATCGTAATTGAACGAAATTGTAATAAAACAGTTGGGAGTCCATTGATAGAGCCTGGCGCCAGTACGGCGTCCCCATCTTACTCTTACATACAAAGCTAACTAGGTAGCTGTATACCAAAACTATCTCTCATTTGGCATCATGCCAGCATGGGGTTTGTTTGCTGTAATAGCACGTAATAGCTCAGAATACATAATAGTAGGGTAAAATTGGGAGTTGTAGCTCACGTCTCTAGATAAAGCGCGGCGCGTCTAGCGGTCTAGCTGCACCGCGCCGCGCATCGTATAGACGTGAGCTACAACTTCCAATTTCACGATCGATGTTAAATATAATCAGTAACAAGAGAATGATCAGGTTGTCAGAAACTCCTCGAAGATGATTCAATGGTGATATTATTCTTGGATAGCCTACTTATCACTATTGACATCTCATTTTAGAATTATTTGGATTTATATAAGTAATCGATTATTTTAAATCGTTCAACAAATTACTTTTAATGTGTCAATTTCAGATAAATCCTAATGACTCAGCTTTATAAGGTTATTTATGAAAATCAGACGATTTTAGTTACACATTAATCAGCTGATGGTATCAAGTCAACATACTTATTATTTATTCTTAATACGCGTGCGGAAACTTTAAGACCTTTATAATAAATGTTGGATTTCTTTGAGATCGTTGATATCAGAATACCATCGTATTCCTTATAGTTTAATATATGTACATGATGCAGCCCACACAAATTCCATTTTACAATAACAACGTCAACTAAATCATTAACTTTTAATATCATTTTTATTTGTTTATAATTATGATGATTACTTTGAGTTTTTGAAAAGGAATGACTTCCTTAGACCATGTACATGAATAAACTAAAGTCGTATTAATCAACAGCTAATAAAAATATTGACTATACTTTGCTAGTCATACTTATATTACTAATCAACCCTTAACAAAAGGAAAGTAAATAAAACTACTAGATATATATTTTTTAGAAAATTTTATTATCGAGACACCATTTTCTTAAAACAAGCACGTTTTTTAATGCACATATTGAAGGATGGTATAAACAACTAAACACATCACTATTCGTTTCGTATTGTTCATACAAACTTAATAAGCTAGGGCAAGATTTATCTTCCAAATTATAAACACTATCGCAACCAAACATTTTCGATATCCACTGCACTTTTTCTACACCTTTAGCATAAACATGTTTATTATTTAAATAATTATTCATGTTTACATATCCTTTGTAGTTTAAGTATGAAATAAAACCTTCTTTCCAATGTATTCCTCTGTTTCTTTCTATCCAACAAACTTGTTTTCTTTCCGTTTTCGTTAAATTATAAAATGGGTATGGTGGCTTGATTAAATAAGTCTGGATATGGTTATTACATAATATAGCTATTTCTTTTACTATAAACTCATTGGAATCCGTCTTGAATCCTTGTACATCAATGATGACATTCATGACAACTTGCGAACAATATTACTTAAGGGTTTATATTCAAAGAGGCGATCGTTTATTATAAGACAATATGCTGATGTTTTATCAGGGATATCTTGCGAACTTTCAATTTCCAAACGTACGTCTACAGGTCCTGTCTTTAAATTCTCGTTTTGTCTTGAACAGTCAATTACAAACAGTGGTGCCTTTTCTTTAAATGTGATCAGATCAAACAACGGGTCAACAGGAAGATTATAATAAGACTGACGAAATTGAGTGTACATTTCGTATAATATACTGTATTTATTTTCATCAAATTTCAAATTAAGTGAATCGTATGGGTAATATTGTGAATTTAAAAACAGTGTTACATTTGTTAATTTGCAATGATCAAATATAGAACTATCATTAGTCTTACTGTTTTTCCTATTAGTTTGTAGACCAAAAATAACATATCGAGGCTTTTCAAGTTGAGAAGTAGTTTTAATTGACCACGAATGTTTTGTAGTTTTAGGAAGTAAAGGATATTCATATAAATCCCAATTTCTGAATGCTATTTGAATAGGTTTGTCTTTTTCTAAATACTTAAGTAGTGAGAGTCTTTCACGATCCGAAACTTTTATATGCGGCACACGCCACTGAATTGTTCGTACTTCTATATGTATATTATCATCCTTGTGAATTGTTACACTATTTAAATTACTATTACTTCTATTCAGAATAAGTTCATGTTTACAGTTTATAATAATTTTATTATAATCCTCGGCAAATCCCATTATTTTATTCAATGGTATAACAGCATTAAAATATCCCTCTGTCATTTTAAAACCATCCATTTGCCAACCCCACAATGCTGCGACTTTGCTATCCCCCTCATTCATCGATATGTATGATTTTAATGTTGTGGTTATTCCAGGGTTTCTTACGCGATCTATTTCAATACCGTTCATTTCATACCTAATGTCTTGAAATAGAAACATAACAGGGTTATTAGTAAAATTTACAGGTTTCTTTATTTCTTTCCCCGATTGATCTTTTCCAGTCACTGTGGCAAAGCCTTCAACATAAATGGAACTATTACATGGTAATATGTATATGTCTTGCTGATGTATTGGAATGCGAATTTCATCATTTTCTTTAAAGCTGTTATTGTATGGATTGTACGTGTGGATTTCATAACTTTCGATAGAATTATCGAATACTGGGGTGTTATTAATATTTAGAATATTCATACTTTGAATCCGAGTGATCGGAGAAAATCTTTGTTTCTTTTTGTTACAATATTACGATTTGCTTTAATACGTGTACGCGCTTTAGTAGCAGGCAAATGATTGATTCTTTTCACCTCATATCCAAGTGTTTTATTAAACACTATCATTTTGCTCTACGTAAATGAAGCCTCAGTTGGATATTTTCTTCTCTAAAATCAATATTGTTACCGTTTTCGTCAATGATTTTAACAGTTATGGATGATATATTACTCTTATTAACAGGAAGATAAATAATATTTTTTGGAATTTCTATATATCGATATCCTGGAGGAACGTTAGGAATAAATTCATGAATAATATGTGATGCAAACCCATTATTAAATGATCCGAATATAAGATCACATTCGATCCTGATGACAGACAAGGGAAGAATGTTAACTGGATTAACAGACTCATGCCATTTATTTGCTTCAAGTTTTACATTTGGGAAACCAAGTAAGCGTCCTAAACTGTTTTCTACGTCAAAATGTACAGTTTTGGAACAAAAAAGCGAGCATGTTAAAGTATTATTATTTGGTTTTATTTCAATTTCACAGTTGTCTAACTTACTCGCAAGATATTCTCTTATGTCATATAAATCATAAGTACCATATGGAATTTTTAAATATTTACATTCATCACCATATGCAAATATGTTATTGCTATGATTTATGTTTGGTATTGAGTTCAGAGCAGAAAAATATAATAAACCGCATTCATATTCACCATCGAGAATAAGAGGAGGTTGAAAAAATGATTCCAACACAGATTTGTGCCCGGTAATAGTGATTGTTACAGACATGATCGTAAACTAAATATTTACTGATTTTACTGAACTATTTATACATTTTATTTTGTGTATTCCAAAAACTTCTTAAAAACTTTATACATAGATGACCACAGTTATAAGGATGACTACCTTGAAAATTTTTGTAATTATAACTCATACCAGTTCCTAAATATTGAATTAACTCTTTAGGTGGTTTTAAATTTCCATAGCTGTCAAAGTATTGAATTTCATTATTTACTTTTGCATAGGCTACCCAATGAGAGCCAGGATTATTGGAGCTATCCAAATTAACTATACCACATTCTTTTCGAAAAGGATGTTTTGGCATCTCATCTCTCATAAATACCCCTCGAAAGTAAGGAATGTCTTGCGAATGGTTGATGATGTCAATATTGGTGAGCGCTCGTTTGGGTAGCCTTTCTCTTAGTTTTTTTCATTTGAAATGTAAATTCCTAAACTACCTCTATGCGGTTTGATATGTAAACCTTTGCCTATATGGAGGGTTTCCATTTTTTCATGATGCCTCTTTAATTCTGTAAAACGTTTTTTAGCGTCTTTCAAATCATTTATAACTTTAGCGATTCCTGCAGCACCACCAGCTAAGCTACCCGCAGCAGATAATCCGGCAAAAATAGGTATCAAAGGAAGTACTCCACCAGTTTTTGGAATTGGTATAATTCGAGGAAGTTTTATTGACGAGTCTTTAGTCAATTCTTTAGCTGCTGCTATGGCTAATTCTATAGCCATTTTCTTACATTTGGGTTTCATTTTTTGCACATGCTTTTTTGCATGAGCAACAACATGTTTAAAGTGTTTTTTCAAACCAGTGCCTGAAGCGGATTTTTTTGGCGACACTGTTTTAGAATTGTTGGCTTTACTAGTCAGTCCCGACCCGGTATACAATTTAGCTATCATAGCTTTATTAACTAAATTTGCTGCTATCTTTTCTCCCAAAGTTGCATCAGATGCTAAAGCACGTTGCTTAGCCCTTTTCATCAATATTTTATCAGCCTTATGACGATCACTTAATGAAGTTGACAAGTCGTATGCAATATCGTGTTGTTTACAATATTCATCCAATTTATTTACACCTTGATCTCCCCGTGCAAGCCTTTTATACAATTTTGTACCAGCACCACAGTAATTATATCCAGGTAGATGAAGTTCAAATGGTAAATGATTTATAAACCAATTCAGAATACTGCTCTCTTTCATTACTTTTATTACAATGAATGAAAAATAACTATACTATCACTTAAATAACAATAAATAAATTGGGAACTGGTTAGTTATAAAATATTCGTTCTATCTATCCAACTATTTTCACTCGATGGAAATCCTAACCACTTTACAAATATCTTGTTTCCTTTTCTTTTTAAAACTTTTTCAATAAGATAGACATTAGGATTTTCTGTTTTTTGAAGTTCTTCTGCATAAAATGAGCCCAAAATTGGCTGATGTTTAGCATCTTCTATAAGGTAAGTAACAGGATTCGTTTTCTGTACTTTTTTAATTTGGAATATTTCGGTGGACCAATTAGGAGTATAACCTTTTTCAAAAACACCTTTATACTTACTAATGCGCACAAAATCTCCAACTTTTAAATTTCTCTTCTTCAGGATTTTTAACTGTTTTCCTACATTAAATCTTTGAAGTATAAGTTTCTTATTATTTTCATTAACTTCGTTAGGAGATAAACCGATCGTTCTGTGTTTAGAGGTGTTATAATTTTCAACTATTTCTTCTAGCACACCTTTAGTCCAAGTGTAGTTTCCTTGGAAACTGAATTGTTTATACATTTTATTTTTTAAAGTTCTTATAAGTCTTTCAACTATAGAAGCTTTTTTAGTGGAATATGTAGAATAATGATTGATGTTAAATTTTTTGACTATCTTTTTAAAATTTTCGTTGTAAAACTCAGTTCCAAAATCTGTTTGAAGGTTTTTTGGAATACGTCCTTTCTTTAATATAGATTCAAACGCTTTAGAGACCTGATCTTTATTTTTAAACTTTAGTGGAAATGCCCAAGCATATTTTGAGAATGTATCAATTATAACTAAAATATATTTATAACCTGAATTTTGTTTCGAAAGAGATTTCATATCAATCAAGTCAGCTTGCCATAAATCGTCTATATCTCTCATGACAACATGTCGACGAGGAAAGTTTACTCTTGCATTTTTATGTATTTCATTTACGACGCTGTTTTTGCTCATGTTTTACTTTACTAGCCTCGGTGATTTCGATCAAATTACTTACTTTAATATTTATTTCTGTAATAAACTGATTAATTGATGATATTTTTTTTGAAAGATTGTCTGCCAAAACATCAACGTATTCTTTTGTTACACAATCGTTAGAATCTACCGGTTGCGCAAGATTTTTTACTCTTTTATGCTGAGCATCCAAATTATTGTTTGTACACTTCAAAGCGCATTCTAATAACACTCCTTTCATTCTTCGCATCTTATTAACATGATGTCCAAACTTATCAACTTTCATGTTCAACCTGCTTATCAATACTGAACACGCTCCATAAATGTGCTTTCTTTTATTCTTTTATTATACCCGCTTCTTTTAACTCTTCAATAATCGAAAGAATTTCATTATCATGATTAGTGTTGCCAGCGTCTCTGGACGCAATAATCAATCTTAATCTTTCAATTAACTCATTAGGATCATCCCAATAGATGAGATCGGTATCAGTTTTGTATTTCTTTAAAACTGGTAGCCTACCACCGTACTTTAATTTGTTTGTTTCACACATATCCTTTTCATAAAATAATGGTTTGATGATTTGAGAATATTTTTTTCCTTTGTCACCTTTAATTTGATTAGCAGGATTGTAATCCCTTTTATGAGCACTAGTACTAATTAAGATATCTTTATATGTGATTTTATCACTTTCGGTTACTTTATTCAAGTTTGGTTTATTTCTTAATAAAAGTTCTATTAAACCAGCAGTTAGTTCATAACTTTTATCATCAATAGTAATAAAAGTTAATTTGTTTGAAGACATATCATCTACAGTTGAAAATTTGACGGGGGTATTTCCTATCATCAATTTTTTGTTAATGCGACGTATACCAAATGGTATAGATACATTGCTTTGCTCGCCAAACAGATCATTGTCTGCCAGTGTTTCGGAAATGTTGACTTCATCATTTAGAAATTCCAAAGGTTCAGACATTTCCTCTTGTTTTTTCGGATTTTCTTCAAAGTTATTATCGTTGTGAGTAATTTCAATATCACCATCTTGTTTTGAGTTTATATTTGGAATTTCAGGCGATTGATTATTTCCAACACTTGCGTTGTTACAATTAGTTTCGTGATAAGATTTGTTTGTAGCATATTTACTTAGTGTAACAATTGCTTTCAAAGGATCAGACAGTGGTTTAAATATTTTTTTCCGCCTCAGTTCTAACTCTTCATCTTCATCACGTAATCTTTTTACTTTACTTTTAATAGCCTTTACTGATTTAATTAACTCTTTTTTCAAACTTGTTTCCATTTCTTTTTTTAATTATTTTACACAACCATTGAACTATGTAGTAAAAATTAAAATGAAACTAATTTTAAATTACAATCTGTTTAAATCATTTCATTCAAAATTTTACAAAAACGTCGAAAGATTTTCTATATCTACCGTTATTTAATTCACAATCTTTGTTAATTATTAAACATGTGTATGGATCTTTCCATATATCTGAACATAATTTTTTGAAGTCTGACCAAGTCATGTCAGAATTGACATGTTCGTTATAGATGTGTTTCAAATTTATATCATCTTGTTTAAAAATTATTAAAAAATTTACGTTATCTCGAATTAATTGTTTTGGTATCTTAGAATATGTTTGAGTCAAATAAAAACAGTCGATGTTCTTATGTCTACCCATTGAAAAATAATCTCGGATATTTACTTGGTTCTCGCAAGTAACATCATCAAAAATAAATACAGAATTTTTCAAGGCTTCAGTAGGAGGAATAACCTCTTTATCATCTTTGAAGGTAAAGAGCTTAACAGCTGGAACCATGCTTAAAACTTTATTCAAAAAACAATATTTTGGTTGAAATGTTGTTTTAGAATATAGGTAAACATTTTGAAACTTGAGTCCATTTTGATGAAGTAATAAGCTTAACATTGTGTTTGTTTTGCCACAATTTGACGGTCCACATATTATACAGCGAATCGTATCGGGCAACAGCAAACTATGCCTTTTTTGGATTGATGACGCTTCTATATTTAAATTGTTAATTTCCAATGTTACTGGTTGTTTGATCAACTTCATTGTGTTTTCTGTTAAAAAAGATAAAATCCTGTTATAAAGTCTTCACATTATATTCTATATAATTTTATAACTAAAATGTAACATAATGTTAATAACCAATTTAAAGAAATGACACCATACACGTGTAAACTCGGAATGCGTTGCTGTGTCACTAAAGATTTGTTTTCACTTTGCTCAAATTACCCATTTGAGAATACAACATTATATAAGATTTTACTATCGATGCATGTTCATTCCTGTTACAGCTCTCGGGAAAAACTTGGAATGTGATGCTGTGTCACTAAAGCATTATGTTTTCGTTTTGCTCAAATTACATCGTTTTAGATCGCAAGACAGTATTAGATTAATTATTATTTATTAAAGCTTCATTCCTGCTACAGCTCCCGAAGAAAACAGTAGCCGCGCTCATAATTTTATCATAATAAATATCGAGTATTTTACTTGGTAAGTTATTATAATTATTTTATAACAATGTGCTGACTTTTAATAAAGCATGTATTTTTTTTACCGTTATTTATTAATTATTTTTCTTTTTGTTTCAGAATTATGTCGACTCCTATCTTACCCAACGAAAATCTAACAAATCCTTTTTACTACGCACAAGATGTAAACGGGTTCGCGGAAACTGAATTTCAAAGACTTTGCGAGGATTTAGCTCAAAAACAAGCAGCAGAACCAGTTCAAGCATCTAGTAAGGAGATGAAAAAAAAGAAAAAATGCAGTTTATCACTATTGAAGCCTGTTTCACCCCCGACTTCTACATCAACATCCTATGTTATTCGCAAAGCAACTGGAAGACGGCTTCATTTAATAAAAATAAATATTTATGGACTAAATGGAGGAGAACAAGATGAAAATATAAATGGTGATACTCCTAGTGTTAGTGCACAGTATGTAGTCAAGGATAATTACGATGAAGTTATGGATGCTACAGAAAATTTGATAGGTAAAATAATGTCAAAAATTACTCACTCCATATAAATGTGAACTATTGTTGAAATGTAATTTGCTTATTTTTAAATATCATCATATTTTTTGTTTATAAAAATAGTGTTTTTTAGAGTAAGGAGCTGTAGCATGAATTCATTATATTATGAAATAAACGTGGTTTAAAGAATAAAATTGATTTTTTTTTAAATTTTAAATTATTAATTGAAAACATTATGATTGTACTAAGTACCTAATAATATTAACGTATTCCATGTAAATATTAGGTAGTACAATCAAGTTTTTTCAAATATTTCAAGGGTTCGATTCCCTTAAATGTAAAGGTTTTTAATTTTGCTTAATGTTTGCTTACTGCATTTACATTTCTTGACCAAGGTGATAAGGATATAATGTTGAAATTGAAGGTCTATATAAACAAACGTAAAGGTCTGTAAGCAAACATTATCACCTGCTATGATATCACTATAACTCAAGTTATTGATCTCGATAAATATAAAAATAAAAAACTAAAAGGTAAAATAATAAAATGTAAGTGATGATGAGTAGTAAATATTTATTTCAATATTTGCATGCATACATGAACAATCAAAATTGCACAGTAATGAATAACATAAAATCTAGTACAAATTAACAACTAAAAAATTGTACTGTAGTGCCCCCACGGCAACGTTTTAAATTGCTTCTTTAAAATTTGTCTTTTATCATCTTCACTATTTAAAACTAACTTATTAATTTTTTGGGTATATACATTATGATTTTTAGATCTAATAACACACATATTCTTTCTGACTGATTGATTGTAGTATAACACATTTTTGTATTTATCTATATCCAACCTTTTGGTAACAGATGTTGTCACTCCTTTTGCCTTTTTAATAGACATTTTTTGTGATTCAATACAATACAATTTTGCTCGTAAGCCAACAAATTCAACAATAACATCTCCACCCATCTCATCTTTAAAAAACCCCGGAATTTTCATATTTGCTTGAGGGATATTGTAAACATTTTTATCGCTAAAATTGCTGGTATCGAAAAACTTAATATTCTTTTTCATGTCTGAATAAAAATCATCAGTATATATGCGATATAGTAAGCTATCAGTATCAGTATAACAAAGTTCAATATTTTCTTTATATAATGGTTTCATTATAGAATAGTGAAAGTTATATAAATGTGTTTTAGCTAACTCTAAAACAGTAAACCCCACATAAATTGGTCTATCCAAAATTAATTTCGTTTGTTCTAATTGGATTGCCACCAAATTATCTGTAAATATCGACAAACATTTAAAGTTAGGCGCACTTACATACTTTTCTGCTCCAATAATCCTGTTTGTCTTATTATTCTTATCTGTCCATGTATTAACAAGTTTTACATTTACTTGTTTTCTTTTATTTTCTATGGTTTTACCAAAAATAGCATTATTTTGTTTTTTGAAAAAGTCTTTTTCAAATTCAGACTCTGCTTTTTGCCTCAAAGAGGTATTCAATTCAATATATGGTTTCAAAAATTCTTTTTGTTCAAATGATAGAATTCTATGAATTTTTAACAATTTTAGACCGTTTTTAAGACATTCTTTTAAATGGATGTAGTGAATAACATAGGAACATTTGTCGTATAAATTTGCAATAAGCTTGGCATTTCTATGACCAAAAGGTGTAAATTTTTCAGCAGCAAATGGTAAATCTGAGTGAGTGTCATGTATTTCAGATGGATAACTAAGATCTACTTCAAGTATATAACCAATGTTACTATCAACAGTAATAGAATCAATTTCAAATGTCTCAATTTGGTCTTTGTTCAAAAATTTAAAATTACTTGTAGGAAGTTTCATCATCATTGCATAACCATACAGGTTCACACAGTCTAAATATACCAAAAAGCTACTTGATTTGTTGATATCATAGTCAGACATATATTTATTGTTAGCTTTAGCATATCTTAAAGAACACTGAGCTAGACCACCTCGTATACCTTTTTCAATCATTTGATACATCTCCACATCAGTTATAAGGTCTAATTTTACATTTGTATGCAAAAGCATTGCATCCCAACTTAAAGAAGGTGAAGAAACATAATAGCACGGATCTAAGCAATAGGTTGCTAAGCTAATTTTCCTGAATTTTTCAAAACTATCTGCTAGTAATAGTACATCACATTTTAAATATAAATCTGTATATTCGCCTAAATTTTTTATTTTAAAAGTTTTCCAAACTTTCATTGCATGTTTATAATCTTCTTCCGAAATAAGTTCTGCAGTAAGTTTATTAAAAAAATGTTTTCGTTTTGGTAACTCAGTTTCATCGTAACGTTTTAAAGAGTCAATATAATCATAGCAGTAGACACCCTTTCTGCAAATCAAATCAAATAAATACTGATCACTGTAATACCTACGCAAGTTTACGAAGTCGTCTTGATGTAAAGATCTAGCTAATTTATCTAAGCTACAACTGAGAAAATTAAAAGAATCGATGAATTTCAATTGAGCAGCAGTTTTTGAATCAACTGATATAAATTTTGTGAACGATATGTATTTTTCTTTATTTTTTGGAATAATATTTATACGACCGTTAATACTCGCTAACTCTTTAATAAAAAGATGGCAATCGTAATTACTTAAATTATGAAATATAATAGGTATAAAAGGACATTTCTTTGCACTCAAGTTGCAAATGTTGTGAGCCGCGCCTCTATATTCCCCTGTAAAATGATCATGATCTGCTACAATTTTATCTGTGGATGTAAATTTTTGTTTACATATACAGCAAACTTTTGCATTATGAAAACATTTCTTTTCAGTTTCAGTAAGTAGTTTCATGGGATTATTTTCTAACAAAATTGCATGTAATCGTTTGACATCATTTGAAATTGTTTCTACAAATTTTTGAGCACAGTTAGCTCCTATGTATGAAACCAGTTCATTAAGTTCAGGTTTAGACTCACAACAAATATAGTACGCGAAAGATGTGGCTTCATGAACCTGTATGGTTTCAGTATGCCCAGATTTACTTTTATCAGAATATTCTCTTAATAAACTTTCAAAATCACCATAAATCACAATTGGTATTCTTTGAGTTCTTTCATAATTATCAAAATATAATTTACTATTTTTCTCTGGAAGAACAGTTTTAATTCTAGCACAATTATGTTTGCATAATTTTTCTTCTGAATTGAAATAAATGAAGCACTCCTCACATAAAAAAATTTTAGACTTATTTTTAGTAAGTTGACTATGAACCAACCGTTCAAAGTTTCTTATCAAACAAAAATGTCTTTTATTGTTTTTAGTAATGTAAAGCAAATTAACATGAACAAGTTTACGCTTGCTGGTTTTGTACAGAGGTCCATTAATATCGCCATTTTTTTCTAAACTGTATATATTAACACTTATGTCAGAATTATTTTTTTCAAATAATGTGATATCCTCAAAAGATGGTGGAAACGACATACCATCTATTTTTAAAACTTTTGAATAATGAGGATATGAAGATACTCTATTACAGTTTTTATTGGTGGGATACATATGTGCTAATATACTCCACAGAAAACACTTATCATCACTATTTTTAATATTTACACAAGATCTAGTTTTCAGAATTTTTATTGGTAGTGGAATATAGGAGCCTGTCCTTAAAGGATTGTATTTATTAATGTTTACTTCTAAATTATTCAAAGAGTCAAAAGACCAGCCTGATTCTGAATGTTCAAACTCTGATAATTTGTTAAGCAGGCTTTTTACACACTCTAAATATATATTTTTTATGTTTGTGGATTGAAAAATTTGTACATATTTAGTATTAAACGACTTCAAAGATTTTTCATTATTTTTTGGCAAAGTAAAAGTCGCAAATAGTTCAAAATTTATTTTAAGAGCATTATGTTTCTCAAGACTTCTTTTTACTAAATTACATATCGTATTTACAACTTCAGATAAAAATTGCTCAGGTAACAAAAATTTTTTTGATGGACATACACGATAGCTTAGTATTCTGTTCTTAAAAGCAGTTCCAATTATTTGAACATTATCGAATTCTGTGCGAAGTAAACAATTAGACTTATGAATATAACTTTTTTTGTGTGAAAAGTATTTTGGCACTGTTATATTACAAATATCACAAAAAGTCATTATGAGATTATACTAAGTAAGAGTACTTATTATTTGAAGTTAGTAAAATGCAGTTAAAATTTTCATGCTGGGTATAGTGTAGGTTTAACCCCTTTAAAATCTTCCTTAGCAGCAGCGACCAAGCGATTCGTTGCCTGCCAAATTTCTGAGTTGGTATCCATACATGACTTATAAGTAAAAAGGGCGTGACGCCATCGATTACCCGGGCTTATCTTTGATGCTTCAGCAGCGTTATAGATGCGGAGTTCTAAGTAATAATCGCCTTCCGTTATTAATTTCTCTGGTTTTCGCTGGGTAGAATACCCTGATGCTATTTTCTTGGTGATAAAATTTTTAAGTGGTTCAAGCTTTTGCACCACTTCTTCTTCGTACTGAAAAGACAAAAATAATATTTTTAGTTATTAAAAAATATTAACTCACTTAATAAAATGTTTATTAATAAATTGTTTATAGGTTTCCATCAATAAATTCAACAACCCAGAGTTGAGTTGCGAAACCTCTCCTAAAGCTAACAATTTATTTGATCCAGCTCAAGAATCGAACTTTAGACCTTAGGCTCCATATTCAAACGTGCGAAACTAATATTAACTAATAATTAAATATAATGATGTAAAAAACCATTAATATCTTCTCAAAGAGTTTAGTTGATGCTTATATTCAGTCAGAATTCTAATATTTCTTGAAAACAATTGTAATAATATTATATTTACCGTAAAAATAAAGTGTAATAACTCACCTCAGACTCCCATGAAGGACGTACAGCCTTGACAGGCTTTTTTTGAAGCGCTTTCTTACGCTTTACAGGTGGTTCCGGTTCAGATTCTGAATCTGACTGCCGCCTTTTTGATTTCTTCGTTTTATTGAGTGATTTACTCTTTGAAGTTGAATTTGAAGCTATAGGTAATTCGTCATCCGAATCAAAAGGATTATTACTAAAGCTCGAAGCCCTGTTATAGAAAAAACATTTTTTTAATGTTGTTACATCATACTATTAACTAGTTCTGAAACAATTAAAGATTTTTTTGGTGAAATGAAATTTAAACATGTATGTACTTAATGTAACTTTTTAAAATACTATTAGGTAAGAAGTTAATATTAAAAAATATATTATTTTTCTGTAGATGCAACAACTCTTTCATTAAAGTATGTAAAAAAATAAAAATAAAAAAATACATACATACTGAAGCTAAACAACTGCTTATTTGAAATTTAAAAAATGATTTTTTAAGTGAATTAAGTAAACGTTTGCTCGTTGAAGTGCTCACAAAAGAAATGCGTAGTGAAAACAGTGCTTACAGAATTTAGGTTCTTCTAATAGTCAATCAATAAAGTCAAAAGTTCATAGTATTTGCATAGAATAATGACTCTTAAACATAAAAGTAATTAGAATGACATTCAAAGATCTCATTATTACACACATACATAAGATGCCGCATGCATGTTTAGGATTCCCTATTAGGAAGCAAACTGCAAATATGCAATCCTGCAATACGAGTCATTAGACACCGAAAAGAATCACTTTTAGTTAACACATGATGTATCCCGACTATACCTACTTTGATATTATTTTTTAACACTCATGGCGTCTGTTCTGTATTTCTACATTAGATAAGTATATGCATATTATGCACTATGTAGGTAATGTTAACAGCAGTTGAAATCGTGTAATGCCAAAATACAATATAGTATTTAATTAGTTACTTACCAAAAGCGGATCGATTAATAATAATAATTTTATAAAAATTATCGCCTATTTAGAGAATAAAAAGTACTTATACTTACTTATATGAAATATGATTTTATCGACAAAAATAGTTAGGTAGAAAAGTGTTAATGTAAGTATTTTATGGAATAGTAGGTCTATCAACCGAACTCGATCTACTCTATGAGTCATGATAGCATAGTGATTAAGACGCCCGCTGCCTCCGGTTATAAGTCGGGCAGGGGTTCGATCCCAGGCATGCACCTCTGACTCGGACACTTGCTTTAGTGGGATACCATAACACTAGAATGAATGAATGAATGAATTGGATGAAAATTAATACTACAACACTTGAATTTTAACCTTCTATTATAAGAGTGTGGTTAGTAATTAT
Source organism: Maniola jurtina (assembly GCF_905333055.1). Lineage (NCBI taxonomy): Eukaryota > Metazoa > Arthropoda > Insecta > Lepidoptera > Nymphalidae > Maniola > Maniola jurtina. The sequence goes on from NC_060032.1 coordinate 15,037,397, forward strand.
TATTGATACTTATATACCGACATACTTACCTGTTCCGGCATAGCATGCTTTCCATCCTAAACTGACACACCACTTACCATGTTTTGAATACTTGAATAAATGAATGAATGAATGATTGAACGATCGTCTTTGAACCTTTATACCGCAACACTTGAATTTTCGATAAGGGAGTGTGGTTACTAATTATACTTATATTAATAAACTGACAAACGTACCTGTTCCGGTTTAGTATGCTTCCATCTTAAACTGACACACCACTTACCATGAATTGAATACTTGAATAAATGAATGAATGAATGATTGAATGATTGATCGATTGTCTTTGAACCTTTATACCGCAACATTTGAATGTTCGGTAAGGGAGTGTGGTCACTAATTATACTTATATTAATAAACTGACAAACGTACCTGTTCCGGTTTAGTATGCTTCCATCTTAAACTGACACACCACTTACCATGAATTGAATACTTGAATAAATGAATAAATGAATGATTGAATAATTGAACGATCATGTTTGAACCTTTATACCGCAACACTTGAATTTTGACTTTACGATAAAGGAGTGTGGTTACTAATTACTTATATTAATAAACTGACATACCTGTTCCGCTTTAACATGCTCCCATCTTAAACGGAACCTCTGCTTAACATAAATTTAAGATGAGTGCTACATTAATTGCATTAGGTAGGTTCTTAAGGGTTCCAGTACAAAATATAAATTATTCTAAATAATCTAATCGATGCTTAAGAATAGAATTTCTATAAAATATTCCAACTCAGTATCGTAACTAGTTGCATCACTTAAGAATGTGCTAAATCAACCATTGAATCATCTTTCTACATGAGTTAGTAACAATAACCTGATCATTCTCTTGTAACTGATATCTATTGTGAAAATATTGTGTGTTCTAGCTTAAGTCTTATAGATCCGGCGCGCGCTGGCGCGCCGCGTCATCTAGAGACTTGAGCTAGAACACACAATATTACCCTACTCATAATGTAATAGTAAATCCCTGTTTTCGTTATATACAAGTATTGTATCAAACCCATGAAAACGATATTAAGTAATTGTACTTTTTTTTTCTAAAAGAATATTAACCATGCTAATCATGACTAATAAGGAGTGGGTACGACAATAGTGCAACGGGTGGGGTTTGAACCACCGACCTTTCGGAATTCAGTCCGCTCCTGAACCGTTAAGCTATCGAGGCTCATACGTAGTATACATAGAAGTCATTGTTTATTAATAAACTTTTCAACAGTTGCCGTCACAAATATAAATCGGACATATTGGAGAAAGTTGACCATACGACACAAGTACTTTGATACTTTTTATATTATGTAGTATTTTGACTTTGATTACGTAAGTACGACATATAACATTTGCCCGCTACTTCGACCTCATTCATTAGCTAGTGAAATAAGCATTGTAGACAAGTGTAAATTAAAAATTTTCAACACCCCCGACAAATCATTTTCAAATAAATAATTATGTATATCTAGGCAACGTCCATCTTGACAGCTTGACATTTGTCAATTGACACTTGAATATTATGAATCTAAGGGTTATCTAACCTTCTTTTCTACAAGAAAACTAGAAAATAGCTGATAACTTTTAAACGGCTGAACCATTTTTTTTGGATTATAGCTAAGAACACTCTCGATCAAGCCACCTTTCAAACAAAAAAAAGTAAATTAAAATCGGTTCATTCGTTTAGGCGCTACGATGCCACAGACAGATACACAGATACACAGATACACAGACACACAGATACACACGTCAAACTTATAACACCCCTCTTTTTGGGTCGGGGGTTAAAAAGTACGGAAGTCTGCTGGGATCTCTACCCAACGTCATATCAAAGAAATTTTTTTGGAGACCCTCACTTTTTTGTATTCAGGATGTAACTTCCGCCAGGTCGATTTTTTTCGTATAAAAAATCCTATGTCACCTGGACCATAATAACGAATCGCTTGACAAGTCATCAAAATCGGTTCAGTAATTTAGGCGCTACATACATACATAGATTGCTAAAATCATAGTCCTTCCTTTTGGCTTTGCCGTAGTCGGGTAAAAAGAGCAGTTTTTGATTGCCTAGTCATGAGAAACTCCAGTGTGCCTAGTGGGAGATTTTTAACCTATTTGATCGCGTAAAAGTTAACTGCGTTTTGTATGGAATTGAAACAGCGCCATCTAGTGACAAGAAGATGGCGCTGTTTCAATTCCATACAAAACGCAGTTAACTTTTACGCGATCGAATAGGTTAAAAATCTCCCACTAGGCACACAGTATTATTACACTGAACTGTGCAAACCGTCGGACGTAATATTGAGCGCTCGGACGTCCGAGATATCTTGCACGTCGCGTTCCAAATGACTGAGCACACCTACGCGGCTTCGGACGTGTCCCATAGTTTGTTTCAAGCTTTAGTCTACAAGGCGTCCATATCTTATGTTGAAATCTATTGAGCGCACTTTGACTTAAGACACTGACGTGATAGCGTTATACCGATGGCATAAATGTCTCGTTTCAACTGTAACTTAAGGGCCGACACACATATGGCGAAGCGCAGCGCAGAGCATGCCCGCGAAGTTTTCTAATCACGTGAATTTGTACCAGATAATGCGCGAGCACGCGCGGGACTGCGTGCGGATGCGCGAGTATCCGCACGGATGCACAATTGATTTTAGATTGTGAATTGAATTTCAATGAGGATAGTGTCGATAATATTTTGACTGAAAAATGCTCTGCGCTGCGTTTCGCCATATGTGCCCCGGCCCTAAGTCAGCAAAGTCAAATTGCGATCTGTAGATTTCAACATTAGTTTCAGATCTAGAAGGAATCAGGGTAAATAAGGAGGAAGGAGTAAATAATATAAATGTTATCGGTCATAATAATTTTATTCGATATAATAATTGATTATGATACATAGAGCGCCAACGCGCAGCCGTCATGGACGCCGAGCGCCACTCGGTCAAATTACATTATTATTTATTTATTTATATTGCATCGACAATCGTTATGCAAAACAGTGGCTACATATTCACTAGTGAGAGGTCTCGAGGCAGCATCGGTCAGTTCGATGGCTGGACGACCCGTGCACCCACCGGCTTCCCCCACCAGTGGGTGCAAGGGGAATTCGTATTTACCCGCACACCCACTGCGTCAGGGTTGACATTAGATTTAAAAATATGTTGATACTCGCATCGATAAATAGATACAAAATAAAAATTTTGATCCGTAATGCTTTATGTGAAAGAACTAGTGGGTAGTTTTAGTGGGTTAATTTTTCGATTACCGACCGTTAATGTTGGTCCTTCGGATAAAATGCAGCAAGCAAGGAACAATAGTATAAAGCTAGTGTATTTTTATCGATACGATGTATCAACATATTTGTAGATTTAATTCCTACCCTAACACAGTGGGTGTACGGGGTAAATTCGAATTCCCCGTGCACCCACTGGTGGGAGAAGCCGGTGGGTGCACGGGTCGTCCGCCGTACGATGTGCGTCCCCGCGATGCATCGGACGTACGCAGCGAGGCGAACCGCTTTTTATACATATCCTTAAAACATAACAGTCAATTAGACAGCCGGATGTCAGTCCGATTTATTTACATACAACGAAACGCCACCCGCGGAATGTTACGGCGCCGGTCAGCTTCGCGGCGGGGGCGATCACTTCCTACGAATCTTCAAAACACTTCCATAATTTACGTCTTAAAATACCGCAAACCTAAGTCTAACTTGCGTACACCTAAAGGTGGAAACGCACTAAAGGGGCGCGGCATGACATAAAAATGTTATGTCGCGCGGCGGGGGTTCACGAATAACCCGCAACTTTTTATTTTTCTGCTTCTTCCACACAAGAAAGCCACCATGATCACTTCTTCAATCAATAATTCGTCCATTTTGTTGATCAGATAACCAAGAACTGAATAATTCAGCCGCATGCTGTCGCACCGCTGCAGTACAGTGCGTTTAGGAAGGGCCGCACCTCTGTAGTGCGGTTCTAGCTTACTCCGTCATCGGGCGGAGGACGCTCGGGCGTCGTACGGTCGTCGTATGTAAATAAAAGAGAACGCGTACATTTCTACAACCGGTATCGTCCGATGACGCCCGATAATTACCGATCAACCGAAGAGTCCGAACTTATCTGGATCTCTTGCCAGTTTGCCGGGTAATTATAGTGCACGTGTATTTCAATCTAAACAATGAATATTGAAAAATTAATTAGTGTGTATAATAGGGCAGCACTCTGGGACAAACATTCTAAAAATCAAAAGTCCAGTCAGCCCAGTTGTTTTTAAAACAGCGACGTCATCAACGTCGACGTATTGAATGGATGTACGAATTTACTAGAAGGTACATTTCTTCAAAATATTCGATTTTGATAACACATCTTCACTTTGTACGCTTCACAGTGGCACTACACAGTCAAGATCAGCATCGTCCGAGTGCGGCAGCAGTATATGCAGATGAAAGTCCGAGAAGTCCGAATAGTTCTGGGGGCCGCCATTGTTTGACAGCTACATCACAATCACCTCTGATTTGGTAAACACTTTGTCACAATTGGCTCAAATGCATTGTCGCAAAACGAATACCTTAACATCAGCCAATCCACAACAATTGTATAGATGTTCTATTTCACGATGACCGCTCAGCCTTGCTTGTAGTGAGTGTACCGATAAGCGTTAACGCATTTGTGTGCGTAACGTAAATCACATTGCGGCCGAAGTGCCACGCACTTTAACATTGTGTACGTGTACACATAGTCAAACGGTCTTCGTGAAATAGACCAACAATAATCGATGCAGCTTTTTCATGATCGACCTGCTGGTCCGAAATCGGTCGATGATCCGGTTCCAGTGTACGCGTACTGGTGCAATACATCGCCCTAGTGGCGGGCGCGGTGGAGCGGCGGCCGCTCACTCGGCCTTCACCTCGGCGGGGACGGGCGCCTCGCCCGCGGGCGCGCTGTCGCCCGCCTCCTCCACGCTGGCCACCACCTCCACTCCTTCCGTTACTCGTTCTGGGCCACCTCCACCATCTGGGAAAATGCCGTCACTGTTAGTACATTTCTAAACGTTACCCTAGATAATCTTAATATTAACGTATACCGAACTGTTAAATCGTGCAACGATCTATTTTGAGTATATTTATAGCTACGTAAAAGAAACTTGATTAAAAGTAGACGGGATAATTTTGTTAGCAGGAAGGGCAAAGTATCGATTTTAAACCGGAGCTTCCTTTCGGGAGTTACTTTTTTGAATTCAAATTCTGGACAGTAAAAAGAGAACAGGGAACGACAGCGTGGGTAGGCGACATGCCACTATCATGTGTGAGGGGGACCTAGTGTAGAAGTAGTGTGTGCTGTTGTATACATAATTATCTACTTAACATAAAATACCTACCTACCTAATATATCTACCTGATGTTAATTACTGTAATTACCTACTTAATATTTTATTTATTTGATCTTGTAATAAAATATTGTATCTTATAAGTAGAAATTCACATAAAGCAGTCACTATCGAGCTGCTGGTCGTTTTATTGAGCTGGTGACAGCGGCGGGATACGAACCCACACGCCCTTTCGGACTGGAAGTACAGTGTGTGCCTAGCCTTGTATTTAGCTTATAAGTACAGTCGACTTCAAAAGCCTTTAAGCTATGTATGGACTTTCGACGTCGACCGTACATACAAATCCTAATAATCAGTCCAAAATGAACTCTCAGCTCGTTAGCTCATTTACGTCACTAGTCCGCGACCCTGGCTTGCGGACTCACATAGGGCCAAGTTCAGAAGTGTGACTCACTGCGCTGATGGTGGTGGTAGTAGAGGTGCGGGCGCGGCGCGTGGTGCGTGCGCGGCGCCTGCACGGGCGGCGCGCGGTACAGCGGCAGCGCGGGCGCGTGCGGGCGCTGGATGGGCGCGGGGTAGCGCGGCGCCACCATGCCGCCGCGGTTCATCGCGTTGCCGTTGCCACCCGCTCCGTTACCGCGACCGTTGTTTCCGCCACCCACTAGTTGCTGGTAATTTTTTTTTTTGTTAATCACGTTTTGTTATACAAGATTTTTAAAAACTTAAACACAATGAATTCACTAAAATTATAAAATTAGAAATTATGAGAACACTGATATACCAAGTACATCTCTTTTGCTGAGACTTTAAAGCAATTAAAGATGCAAATTGACAACGGAGTGTACCTGTTGGTGCTGCTGGTGCTGTTGGTGTTGCTGGTGCGGATGCTGCTGATGCGGGTGGTGCTGGTGCGGCGTGTGCGAGGGTGGCGGGTGCTGCACGTGCTGCTGGTGCGGCGGCGGCGCGTGGTACTTGTGCGGCGGCGAGTGCGGCGGCTTCTGCGGCTTGGGCGCGCCCTTGGGCGTGGGCGAGGCCGAGTCGCACAGCGGCGCGAAGCCGTTGGCGTGCTCGTGGAGTGGGCTCTTCAGCTGTTGCTGTGGCGGCGGCCGCGGCTGCGGCGGCGCGTACTGGGTCTGCAGTGGAGGCGCCCGGTACTGTTGCTATAGCAAAAAATAACAATAATTAGCTCAGGTACAGATGTTGGAACGTGTTCACGCTGTCTTCACGTGAGTGCAACTAACCTGCATCTGCTGGACGGCCGCGGCCGCTGCGGCGTGCAGCTGCGTGGAGATGAACTGCGAGCTGAACGCGTTGGACTGCTGCACCGCGGGCTGCGTGAACTGCAGCGGGTAGGTGGGCGCCGGCGCCGCGGGCGGCTGGTACGGCGAGTAGTAGGACGTGGCGGGCGGCGCCGCCCGTGGCAGCAGCCCCGTCAGCGAGTACTGCGCCTCGGGGCCCGAGTAGCCCAGGTACTGCTGCTGGAACGTGTTCACGCCGCCCACGCCTCCCACGCCGCCTACGCCGCCGCCTTTGCTTCCTATTACAAAATATTTCACTTATGATCTTAAAGTACCTCTTTATGCTGGGTGTAACAGACTAAAACCACTTTTTATGCTCTCGTGCATAAAAATGTTGTATGAAAATTTCTATACTAGCCTCCTATGCTTCCATGGTACTCTATGTAAGCTTCAGTTGGTGTCACGCAAAAGGTATCCGACCTTCAACTTACGCAATGAGTGATATATCACCCTATATAACATTTGATGTTTCATTAAAAGGCTCTTGACCTTGTACCTGCGCAGTGGGCGATTTATCGATGTATGACTAGTGCATAGGTAATGACCAGAAGAAATGAAGTATGAGAGTGAGCTCACCCACAAGTAACGGTCGCGTATCACTGTTTCATTTCTTCGCAGTGATAAGCAGAGTGTAACTAGGTTACAAGCTCCATTTTACCATAGACTTAAATATCTGCCCTCGGCTTAACCTCGGGTAGATAAACATCTGAGATAAAATGGCTCGCTTTATGCCCTTGTTATACAATCTACTATTTAACAGACAGGACTAATTTAAAAATATTCTAGGATCGATTACAAACTACTAAATCAATACCTCATTAATCATTCTAATAAATATAAAAGATATGATACTAACCAATAGCACCAATCTGTTGAGTCGAAGGTTTAACAGTAGACATATGCGTGTTGGTAGTACTTGATATGAGGACAGTGCTCGGGCTGTTTCCCAATTGTGCTGATTGTCCAAATGCTGCACCACTGCCTGCTGGGCCCTGGAAATAATTCTATTAAAGATTATGCCAATTTTTAGCCTAATGTAAAACAATAATTTTCAATATTATAACAAAAAAACGATCAAGTGCGATTCGTTGATTAATTTTCATGGCAGCCATTTAGAAATTTATATTATTTGTTTTATAGAAGGTAAAAATACGTAGAAATTAGCAAGATTGTAAAATACACATTCTGTGAAAATTTTAACTGCACCTACTGCAGTTTACAAGATATAGCCCACTGACAGACAAATGAATGGATGGATGGACTTCAGAGGCTTAGTAAGGGGCCTATTGGCAACCTTCAGGTACTGAATGTTGAAAAAAGGGTATCATAGATTTAATAGACAAGGCTAAAAAACAATAGAATATCTTGTAGGACTCACCATGCGGTATTGACTTGGAAGACTCTGAAACATGTCTGGTGGAGGCTGGTAATTGTAGGGCGTAGCTGAGCCAGCGCCGTACGGCGTTCCAGGGAATCCCCCGAACTGTGTGCGCGTTTGATCTAAAAAGGCACCATATAAGCCACCTTGCTGCTGCAGTTGTTGGGAAGAATTAATCATCGGTTGGGTCGAGTTGAACAATACGGCTGGAGGTGATGGGACAGACAGGCCGCCGTAACCTCCCTGGTAGCTAACATGGTTGTAGTGAGACGGTGGCGGCGACTGTAACTGCTGAGTAGGCTTCACTTTGCAAACATTGGGAGGAGCACCAGTCTCAGTGTTGGTTTCTTCGAGTCCAGCAAACTGTAATTCCTCACCACCTTCCACCACTGCAGGCATTTCCCACACCTTCTTAACACTGGCGATTTTGAAATTGAGATCGGCCGCCGAAATAGTGTTCGAAGTGCTCATGTGTGTGCCGCGCGGCAGTCCCAGTGTTTTCGCCGATTTGTCTTCAGTGAGTTGTCCGAGATCAGAATCGAAGGCAAAATCGAGTTTCATATCAGACTCTTCCGCTTTTTGAGAGGCATCAAAGGCCATCTGCAGACCGAGTGACCCTTCTGCTTCCGATACCGGTCTGCCAGGTTCACCCATGAGTTCCTGAATTGACCTAGGACGTGGTCTGACATCTCTCATATCTCCATTAAATGCCAACGGTCTCGCTTCCATTTCGGGCGGAACCTCTTCTCCCTGAGGCTTGGCCGTGGCTGCGCTTGGTTGGTATTTTTGTTTTAAGGCCTCAGCAGGGGGTGCAGTTTTATAATTAGTGTTCTCAAATATAATTGTTTCTACAGGAGGAGTTGTTCCATCAAGAACGCCGGTTTTATCAGATACCAGAGCACATGGTGTTGCAATAGGCTTCATTTCAACGGATGTGTCGCCCGGAGTACTGCGCTGGCTTGACTGACTGGATTTAGTATCGACAACTTCTGGGGGCTCTTCAACACTACCGCGCAAAGTCTGAGCAATAGGCTTGTCCCACGCATTCACTGGAGGCGGCGGCGGAGCGGCGCTTGTATCAGGACTGAAACTGGATATTAATCCCATTTGCTGTTTCTGCCTTTGTTTAACGAATCTTGGTGCCAAATTAGCTTGTCGCGGACGATCATATTGTGAAGTCGGCTTTCCAGTAACAGGGGCTGATCCACGAGTAATTGATTTATCATTGGAATTTCTTGTAGAAGAACCATTTCTACCACTACCTTGGTTTGAACGAGATCTAGGTAGCTTTTCATCTTTCACAGTATTAGTAGGCCCTCTGGTTTCTTTAGAATTCTTTTTATTACGAACTTCTTGGAATCCATCATCAACAACTTCTTCATCTTTCTTTGCAGTGGATATCTTAAGATCACTAATAGCCTCTGTAATATCAGTATTTTTGTTTCTGTCTCCTTCCTTCTTAGCTGCCTGTTGGCTACGATTATTATTTTGTCGGTTGTTGGCGTTCTGATTACGACCACTACTTTGTCCCTTGAAAGACTGTGCTGACTGCCTCCCGCCAGCGGAGCGATGGTGTACACCACCACTTTCGGAATGTTCTGATGTGGTTTCCCAATTTTCGTCCTCACCACTATTGGGGCCACCAAAGCCTTTTGTGCGCCGATCGCGTCCTTTCCTAGATGACGACCCAGTACGCGACTTATTGCCTTTACCGTCTTTATCATCTTGAAGGTTGTCTTTACTTTCTTCGTGATCTTTTACGGCCCTGTTAGCTTGGCTAAAAGGACTTTTTGTATTGGGTGGCCCATATCCAGCCAAACGCTTTGCAGGCGCCGGGGGTCTATTGGTACCTTGAAATCCGCCTCTTCCACGTCGAGAAGGCTGTCCCCGCGGCGCAAACGGTTCTCTATTTTCTAAACCATCTGTGATTGGCTGTCCTTGCTCAGTAGCTGCCTGATTGTCATCCTGCCTGTCCTGTTTCTTCAGACCACGCGGACTACGCGGGGCTTTGCGTCGTTCCTTGCGTTCAACATTAGTTCCATCTGTAGAGCCGTCAGATTCACTTGCTCTATTATTTGAACGTGAGCTTCTATGCGATCGTCGTCCACGAGATTCTCTAGATCCCCAACCTCTACCATAAACGTTGTAACCTCCACTACCAAACCCTCTGCCTTTCTTTTCCGACCCAGAGCCACTAGATTTCCTTTCAACTGGTTCTTTTACTGGAATTTTATTTAACTGTTCAAGATTAAACCTTTCATTCTTTTTATCATCTAAAGGTCTTTTATAAGAGTCTTGGATATTTTCAACAGAATGTGAATCAACTTGGTTATTTCCTGTTATTGCAGATGGGTCTGTGCTTGATTTTGATGCAAGGGATTCAGATTCTGACAATTCTTTTTCTGATTTCTGCACAAGAATAGTTGGTTTTACTGGGGCTAGTGAAGTCTGTTCTTGAACTGGGGGCTTATGTATTTGAGGATTGGAAAGTAGTTCACTTGAGTTAATAGATTTAGGAGGAGGTTGGTTGAGAATAGACTTAGGAATAGAGTGAGAATCAGTAAATATTGAGGATTGAGATTGATTAGCAGAAGAGATTGGAAGTTGAATATTAATTTGAGAATTAGTTACATTAGCTTGTTGAGTCTGGCCAGAATGAGAAACAGGTTGAATATTAGATATGGTGTGGTTATTATGATAATTGTTTGATTGGTTCTGCGTTTTAAGATTTATGTTAGTAGATGGATTTTGCTGTAAAGGTAGTATATCAGGTTTTTCTTTGATTATGGGCTCATTGTGTTCCGTTGGTTTTAGAGGATCATCTTTCTCCGTAGACAGTTTTACTGCAATTGTGTTGCTTTGTTCCTCTTGTGTAACTTCAGCCCATGATGCTTTACTAAAATCTTTTTCTAACGATTCCCGTTGCGATTGCACAGCGTGCGACGGCGGCGATGTTCGCCTTTCCGATACTTGAGGTTGGGTAGATGAATCCACAGAAGCAAACGGCTCAGTCAGACCTATACTTTTTCGCTCAAAAACTTCAGTTAATTTATCTGCAGCAGTTCTACTGCTATGCTCAATAGTTGTATCGATTGATTTTTTCTCTGGATCATTTCTTCTATCCTTGTACTCATTGAATTCTTTGTATGACTCTTTAGAATTCGACCTATCCAAGTCTCGGCCGGATCTATCATAATCTTGCATTTCTGATCTCCATTGAGGACCTGGTCCATCTCTATCTCTTCTAACATCATCTTCCCGATCTGAATAATCTCTGTAATTGAAAATGTTTCATATAATATATAATTTGAAATAGGAAATAGAAAGAAATGTTTTCAAGTAAACAATGATATCTATACTATAATATTATAAATGCGAAAGTGTGTCTGTGTCTGCTACCTTTTTACGGCCCAACAGTTTAACCGACGTTTGGTACATGGTTAGCTTATATACCGGGGATGGACATAGGCAACTTTTTATCCTGGAAAATCAAAGTTCCCATGGGATTCCCAAAAACCCGTCCGCTTAATTGATTTGTATGAAAGTTGGTACCGAGGTAGCTTGCGTCCATGTAATTGACATAGGCAACTTTTTATCCCGGAAAATCAAATGGTTTCGACGGGATCTTTAAAAACCTAAATCCACGCGGACGAAGTCGCGGGCATTTTCTAGTTACAAAATAAAACTTTACCTGGAATAAGAGCGGCGATTATTGTTGTGGTTCGCATTGTGCCTAGGAGCATTGTATTGGTGCGGTTCTTGAGTTCGCGGAGCCGGTTTGCTGGGAAACGTCCATGCTTTGTGTTGATCGTCTTGTTGTCGATTTTGCTGTTGCTTCAAAAAGCGCGGAGGCAAGGTTTGTTGAAACGTTTTAGAAAAAGGAGTCGAGTTGGGTTGATCGCGATCGCGCGCGTAATCTCTTTCACGGTCCCTGTCTCTAAAATCGCGGCCACGATCACCTCTGTCTCGTTCAGCTCGATCGCGCCCATCCCTGTCGTTCCGCTCTCTATCTCTGTCATATCTATCCCGATCTTGACGATCTCTATCGTTCCGGTCTCTGTTATCGTTACGCTCCCTGTCTCGCACGTCCCTATCTTTCTCGCTGTCCGAGCGATCTCTATTGTCTGACCGTGTCCTGTCTTTGTTATCTATCAGTCTCTCTTTTTCACGTTCGCGATCTCTGTCTCTGTTATCGAAGCGGTCTCGATCGCGATCCCTATTATCCAACCGATCCTTATCTCTCGAGTCCCTTTCACGAAAATCATTGCGATCTTTGTCTTTACTTTCTGACCTATCTTTGTCTCTATTGTCGCTTCTATCTTTTTCTCTCGCATCGAAATCTCTTTCGCGATTGTCATTGCGCTCGCGGTCGTTCCTGTCTCCCTTGGGCGGCTGCGCGGCCGGCGAGTCGCGCGAGTCCCGCAACTGCCTCCTCTGCTCCTCCTCCTTGCGCTGGCGCGCGCGCGCGACCGCTTGGGCCACTTCGTTGCTCTGCTTCTGTCGGCGCTCCGCCCATAGCTGCTCCTCGTCGGGAACCTGAATTTTAGGATCCATACGTTCGTTGTCAATACTCGTCCGGTTGTTTTTGTTGCCGCCTTTCATTGTCGGAGTTGACGATTCACCATCGGAGAAGTCAAGTTTTTGGCTGTAAATAGACATAGGTAAATCAACTTTTTCTAAGTTATCCAGATATTTCCTTTAGAAACTTTAAAATCATTATCATACTAATCACCTCATCGCCGACTTACTAGCACGGGTCTCCTCTCAGATTGAGAAGAGTTTTCGGCAGTAATCTACCATGCTGATCAAGTGCGGGTTGGCAGACTTCACACACCTTTGAGAACATTATAAAGAACTCTTAGGCATGCCGATTTCCTCACGTTTTCCTTCACCGATAAAGCAAGTGACATTGAATTACATACTCAAAACGCACATAACTCTGAAAAGTGCGGCGCAAGCCCGGGATCGGACCGCCGACTACCGATTAAGAAGCGGACATCTTAACCACTAAGCTATCACAGCTTCGAAGGGTTATAAAATACTCACTCATAATCGATATCATCGTGTTGTGCCCATCCGGCATCACGAGAGATGTCGTCGAGCGAGGATATCTCTTCCTCGCGGAGTATAGGCCGCGCCGTGAGCACCTCGACGGCTCGAGGCGCGGCGGACGCTCGCGGCGCCTGTCGCGGGCCCGGCGCGTTGTTATTGTTAGAGTTGCCGCTCGCGCTGCCGGCACTGCTTCTATTATCCCGAAGTGAGCTTAATGTTCCCAAACCGAGCCCGGTACCGTTGCTACCTTTCATCAGCTGCACAACAAACATTTCATTAGTCTAGTTGAGTTAAATCATTTTTTCAAAATAAATGCCAGTTTGTCTTTTTGACTTTGATCGTCAATTGTTTGCTCGCTATTCTTTATAAAAAAAAATGGTATACTTACGAAGGACGGCAGAATAGCGCGGTAAGCGGGTGTTGGCTGTGCGGCAGGCGTGGAGGCGGGCGCGGCGACGGGTGACGATGTAGTTTCGGGCCGCGCGCCGACCGTGCCACCGCACGTCCAGCTGCCTTCCGCTAAAATAATAATTAACAAGTGTAAATTGAAAATTTATAACACCCCCAACAAGTGAAGGTCACAGTAACTAGAAAAGAACAGATAACTTTCAAACGGCTGAACCGATTTTCTTGGATTATAGCTAAGAACACTCTTGATCAAGCCACCTTTCAAACAAAAAAAAAAACTAAATTAAAATCGGTTCATTAGTTTAGGCGCTACGGTGCCACAGACAGATACACAGACACACAGATACACACGTCAAACTTATAACACTCCTCTTTTTGGGACGGGGGTTAAAGAAAAATAATTATTTCTTTTCTTCTCTATGGCTCTTTGTATATTTGACATTCTTTTTTCTTTCTGGGTGGGCTCACACACACTATTGTGTTATATTTGTCATTAGTAATTCAAAGTCTTTAGGTTGTGTAACAGTTAGTTAAGGTACAACACAACTTATAGTGTGACACACATGAACACAGTGTTTTTTTAACTGGGACAGTATGGGGAAATCCAAAACCATAGGAGATACAGGGAAACTGTCTTAAGAAACTTCAAGTCTTTTTTGTGGAAACAACTTTTATTTTCTAGGTCAAGCGTGAGTTGTCCATAAAAATCAATGAAATTGACTAGAATTTTTTTAGTCAATTTCAAGATGGTGCCTTTTTTTATTCACTATAGGCAAGCGCTTGACCACAATCACACCTGATGGAAAGTGGTGATGTGGTCTCAGATGGGACATGTTTACCTAGAAGGTGCATAGGCACCTTCTAGGTAAACGCCACAACACACTTAGGCACGAGACTGAATAGTCACTCTTGTGCCTAAGTGTGTTTTGTCTTAAAGTAGTAAAACAAATAAACACTCACTTTGTGGTCTGAGCTGTGGTTGGGGTACAGAATGATCTGAAGAACGGTGTGAGGGTTGAGCTGCAGCCTCCAGCGATGGAAACTCTGTGCGGAAATGTGGCGAAGAAGGTGGAGGGAGGGGGACCCATCCCGCTGAGCCTGTGCCCGCAACCACACCGCTGTTTGATACTGTCGTCTGGGGGAGAAACCATTTTTTTTAATATGTACTGAGATAGGCATGCGCTTGACGACAATCACGCCTAAGGCCGCGATTACACTAGTAAGTTTTACTCACGTAAGTAAATTTTTCAACTTATGTAAGTTGTAAGAATATTTGATAGTGTTTACATTAGTAAAATCGTAAGTTAATACCATAAGCTACTTAGAGTAATACTTACAGGTGTAATCGTGGCCTCATAAAAAGCAATGATAAGGTCTAGGTTTGAGCGCGGTTGCCTACAAGATGCCTTATCACTGTTGCCTTGAAGTTATACTTGGAAGGAAACATGGACACCAAATATAGATTTATTCGTATAATATTTCCATTTTCCACACATTAAACTTTAAAGGGACCACCAAGTATTTTATTTGTTAAACTTACAATAGTCTGAGAGGTGCATGTTGCTGGAGTAGATACAGTTGTAGTAACAGTAGAGACAGTACTGAAAACAAAAATATTTTGCATGGTAAATAAAAAAATACAACTAGCAAGAGCAAAATAAAAGTTGAGGTTGAAACACAATTATTCCAATCAACTGACAGTTTAACTTACTGTATAGTTTGTTCTGTTTCATGAAGACCGTTTGGCTGTTTGTTTGTGTGCACACATACACATTGTTATAGTGTGTGACACCCACACACACAAACACGTTAACGCTTATCCAAACACTCACCTACAACCAAGGCTGAGTGGTCATCATAAAATAGAACAACTATACCACTATTGGAGCTTAAAAGAAAATTAATGCACATACATAAATATAAATACAAAAAGAAGTGGCTTTCTCAGGCTTTAGATTAAGTCCATAACAAATTTTCTCACCGAATTTTATGACATAATACAGCAATTATATGACGTTGCACACACTCGCGAAAGAAATATGCAAAACACTTTGTTTTATCTTCTAAATTCACAGATTTCTGCAGGAAAAATTGCAGTGGGCTTACCCACAACATAAACGTGGGCAAACCCATATTTATTTCCATATTAATTAGTACAAAGACTGTGACTGAATGGCGTGGCCCAGTTGGGAAACGAAAGAGAGGTAGACCTGTCGAAAGCTGGGAAAACGAAATCAAAGAAACGGGAGGCATAAATTGGAAAAAAAGGCCCTAGACAGGAAGACCTGGAGAAATCTGGAGGAGGCCTTTACTCAATGAGAGGTCCTTAATATTAAAATGAAAATTATTTTTTTTGTCAACCAATTCTTTGTTTAGAAATTTATTAAGGATAAAATATAAGGCTTTTTTATTTTATTTATTTATTTATTAATTAGTAGAACTTTGTCAATATCATCAATACTGAGACCTAAAGTTTGATGACTACCAATCATGGGGCCATTGTAGATGAGACCATAGTCAATGGTAAATGTCAGTCAATCAGAGGTGGTTGCTGCAGTCAACATGGTTGTCAAACTGCAGTACTTTACCTACAGTTGTCAATTAACCATAACTGCAGTACAAAGAGCAATAGAGAAGAAAAGAAGAAAAAGAATTAATCATAAGTTTCATACAGAGATGACCATAAAGCTATTATAAGACTAGAGGGGGTCATAGGTTGTTGCCGCTCTTGTACATCCATTTGTCAACTAGATATTGTTATCTCGGTCTATTTCAGGGAACCTCCGTTCGGGTGAAAGCGATAGCTCATATAAGTCTGGCAACAACGCACTGTATGTGTAACTGGTGACAGTAGTTGTCAGCATTTGGAGACAAAACATTGGGATTTGATGCAGCGTTTTTATAAAATTTTAAAAATCACAAAAGTCTGGGTTAAAATTAAGATAAAAACTAAAAACCAAATGTGTGACGCTGTGTTTTGTGCCTCCAGATATAAGAAAGAAGGCGTCCAAGTTCCTGAATTGCCTTTTCATAGGTAAGTCTTTAATAACTTAATAACTATTTCATCGATACCAACCGCGACTTTTATTCCGAAAATCGCTAAAAATTAAAGATTTACATGTTATAGGTGTAATTATCTCGTGTAATACTGACAAAAATCACGTTTTACAGCGCAATTTAATTTTAATTTATGAATTATTTTAGGCATCATTTGTAGTGATGTGTACACACTTTATCGATAAAATCAAATTTTCTTTTATCGTATAAATAACATTTGCTTACTTTTGTAGATTTCCAAAATGTCCTGAAATTAGAACTGCGCGGATTAGGACAATAAAACGAAAATCTGGAAGTGGAAGGTATATTCTCGACTATGCTCCAAACATTTGGAAGAGTCTTGTTATGTTTCTGGTTTAAAATAAATAAATTGAAATCAGATGCAATACCAACTATATTTGAAAGATATCCTCAATAGTCAATACCATCAACCAGTAAGCACTAAGCTCTTTCAAATTGTATGTAGGTACTTATCTACAAATAAATATGTAGTAATGTTACACTTTTCTTTAATTGACAATAGTTAAACAAAAAAGACACCAACAATTAATTTATTTATTAATTTTTTCATTTGTACAAGTATATTTGTATAAAGTGGACAGGGAAGCACTTATCTCTATGAGATCTCTACCAGTGACCCTTGGCAGTGCGAGAGGTTGTAAAGGGAGTAGAATAGGTACAGCAAAGAGAGACAGTAATTATTATGGAAAAAAAAAACTTAGTAGATATTATGTTATAATATATACTTAATATAAAGGTTTGAGGTACGAGTGAGTTTAAATAATTTCTAAAATTAAAAATTACCTAATTGTTTTACTGATATTTTTTAAATTTTATTATCGTCATAAAGAATTATGCATTTTTGACTAGGTAACAGCAAGACATACATTATTTCATTTAATTTCAGGTTATAAAGGACGAACGAAACAAACTTCGAGAGCTGGCTAATAATGAAACAAAAACGAAGGTTTTGAGCATTTTCCTCAGTCAGTTTTCTACAATATTATAATTTAATTAATTTAATTAATTAAATTATAATATTGTAGAAATTAAATTTAATTAAATTAATTTTTATAATATTAGTATGGAGTATATATTGCACGTGGTCAGTCGTAGTAACATAGAAAATTAATTTTGATGTAATATCGATATACCCAAATTCGCCGTCCCAACTCTAGATGGTGCACACAGTGACAAAATGACGTGCGCACACATAAATAATTGACACGCATTTTGAACTTAGTGCCTATCCATATAATCCTTCATCCAAGGAGATGACACATCATGATACATTACTAAATTTTTTGAAAATCAGTGCAAGTGCAAATCTGACTCACATGAAGGGTTCCATACCATAGCATAAGATATAACTCTTTTTAATTTTCATAGATAATTTTGAAATGATTAGTATTTTTTGTTAGAGCGGCAATGGAAATACACATTCTGTGAAAAATTCAACTCTCTATGTATTATGGTTCACGAGGTACACTCCACTGACAGACAATACGGACAAGCGGACAGCGGAGTCTTAGTAATAGTGTTTTGTTAGCACCTTCAGGTACCCTAAAAAGCCAGGGGACACAAGTCTTCTTGACCTACTTTTCCATTATGTTCTTTTTATACAAAAAAATTTGAATTCAGATGTTCATGATTGTATTGTGACCTACAAAATTATAATGACCATTTGAATATTTAAGCTCTTACTTAGCGTTAGGATCTTGACCAGTTTCAGTTCTCAAAGAAGGAAGATTGGCTGGTGGGCGTCTAGCTGAAGGTACTTTTCCAAGACTTTGCATTCCATGTTTACGGCTGAGTTGAGATTTTGCCAAGGATGGTTCGGAGCTTTCGTTCTGAAATTTACAAAATGATGATTTTTAGGGTCACATCACACATGTCAACTCTGAACGAAGGGAAACTTCGGTTTACTGTACTTAAACTGTACAGTTGACAAAACAAATACATATTATTTGTTTTGTCAACTGTACAGTTTAAGTACAGTAAACAGTTCTTGCTCAGATTATAAAATGTAATTTTTTATGCATGCCAATTATTGGTACTGATTCTGAGCACAACTAAATTTTAGATTATTCACATCCTCTTCTTACTAATAAAAAACATACTATGAAAAGGACAGACACAGCTTGACAGTTTTAAATTTAATTTAGAGCTGTCAAACCTTACAAATTTAGCTGCCAGTCTTATTTAAATTTGTATTATGCACTAAAATTTAGTCTTTAAATGTAAAATTCATGTTCTGTCTTTTTTAGCAACATTAAACAGAAAAAGATACAGATACTCTAAATTTAGTTAAGAGAAAGACAACAGCCTCAGCACCACTGTCACTCAATGTAATAACTATTTAGATTTCATTGTTCAAAATGTCCTGTGCGAAGCTGGTGTGGGTCACTAGTTATGAATAAATAAATAAATGGTTTGATTTATTTACCTAATTAATACTGAAACTGCCTCTATACTAAAAATGCAATTCATTACCTCAAATTGTAAATTAATTAGTAAAAATACAATATTAAGTTATTGTTGATATTATAGACTTTTATTATTTTCACTCTTGAAATAAATAAGTTTAGAAAACGGAATACATAAAAGTTTATGAGGTCTTTGACTCTTTCTTTGACAAAAAGTGTATTATATTCTGTTCAGTTAAAACAAGAAATGGCTTGCATTTAATGATATTAGTTTTTCTAACAAGGAAGTGAGCAATGCCATTGATAAACTCGACTCTTATTAACTACAGGCCTTTATAAAGTAGTGAAGGTCAGGTGTTAGTGCAGGTATGAGTTACAAAAGTATGCACGATTATTATTACTTTTGTACGAAAACTACTGTTTTTGGAATATTGGACACAGTTCAAAGTTCATTTTTTTTATAAATGATATATGGACAATAGGTAACAATATGAAAGGAAAATTAAAATAGGTCAATAGTTTTTCTTTATAATACATAAGTACAAGTTAACTTAAGAGTTCATCTAATCATTCAAAACTTGAGCAACAACTAGTTCTATGCATTCATTAACTATTTAGTTGATTGCACTTACCCTGTTGGCGCAGTACAGACTATTGATGTCCAATTTCTGAAACTTTTGCTTGCCGGACGTCGGCTTGCTCTGCGCCGTAGTGCCTCCGCCGCCCGGCGTCGAGAGTGCAGACATGCTGCGATGTACACACCATCAGGAGGTCACCCTCTCACCGACCAAAAACTGCAACCAGTACAACTGACACTATACACGCTTATTCCACTCAATAAAAACAAAATTGATCATCACAAAGAACCGTCCTTCAAACTAATGACTTGTCGCAAACTATTTAGTTTCACTACACTATTTCAACATCTACAGCGTAATTTAGATCAGCGTACTACACTTTATACTTGATCTCACGGAACACTGCGGTAATACACTTTCACATCAATGGACACTGGATATTGGAACAAATTGTAGCCCAGCCCTCAGTATATTGACGTGTTACATCCGTAGGTTGAACGGACGCTGGATCGATGACTCCCAATTTTACTCTTAGAAATGATTGCACTCCTAACTGTTAACTCTTCACATTAGATGCGATATATGCACTCCGAAATAACGGTACTAATAAAATACAAGCTAAGAAACGGTAAATAACAAAGTAAATTTCTTCGCTTAGAGAAATAACAAAAGCAAAATAGACTAGTACCTTGGTCCGTTACACTAGGAATTAATATATAAAAATTATTTAAGCTCAAATGCTAATACAATAAGGAGGATTACTTTAGATTTTATCTCTATTCTACACTACCAAAACTTATATCACTTTATTTTAAGATGGCGTCTCCAAAAGACGATCTCCTTTTTACAATCAATAGCGTGACGTCACAAAGACGCGACATGCCCTGTGTTACCAATATCTATTTTTGGTTTTCCCCTAGCTCCTTCAGAAAATACCCTACTTGATTTTTTTCCCCTAGAAGTGTTCAATTTAAAAATAGAACACAAATTGACGTTCATTATTATTTATTGAACATAAACTAGTTCACCTAGTGTCAAAACACAAAATGGCCGATGTTCGTGACAATTTCTGCAAAAAGAATTATTGACATCTTCCATGCGCATTCATTAACCTATAAATGCGACAGAGAAAATTATAAATTAGATATTAGTTAGTTACATTAAGTTGCTAATGATCAAAAATGGTACGGTAGCGGTACCAGACGAAATATTTTGTCCTGGTCCATGGTATATTTTCGTTAGCACATCAAGTATTTCCAATAACTACATGATAGTTCCTCTTATAATACCTTATGTGAAGATTCTCCCTAAACATGAAATACCTACTCCCTAAATATAAGGGAAGATACCTCAAGGTGGATACACTGTACAGCAGCGCGCTCTGTAGGAAAATTTTGAAAATTCAATGGATGCGTTCAAAATTTCTCTTATCGGTAAACGTGCTACAACAATAGATATTCATTTATTACATAGTAGTTAGGCTAGATATGCGATTGACGAAGAGTTGAAGAAACAACTTGATTATGGTCATTCGCCACCAAGTTCTCCACATTAATAGCAGCGCGTTATGTGAGCGTACTCGGAATCAAATGTCAGTGATGTGATCAGACATCATACCCATCGCTGCCCCGCTACTAAGCACAGTCTCCTCTTATGTCCTGGCCAGATTAACGGTCATTATCACGATGTTCAACGACGTGTCCCACTAATCGTAGCTGTAGCCACGATCAACGTACAACGGGATACTTTATTTTAAATATATTTTGACTGAAATTACGTATAAACATGCGGTTGATTACCGTAATTCTATGCGTTAATCCTGTTTTCCGCTATTGAAGATCACTTATACATATAGGATTTCGAACGAAATTAGTTACATTAATGATTAGGTATATTTTGCGAACATTTTGATAAAAAATAGCATTAAGATCTCTTAGAGCTTTTGCAATAATGACTGTAATCGGCAAATGAAAGTGAGAATCGCCGTTGATGTTGATGCCAAAATCATATCAGGAATCCATTGGAGATCCGTTGGAGAACCCAAGTAACCGACATAGCTCTACGGGTTGCGAAGCTGAAGAAGCAATGGGTACCTAGGGCAAATAGTTTGAAAAACGAATAGTCATTGGGGTCCCAAAGTGCTAGAATGGCGACCTCGCATTCTAATGTGTAGCGGTGGCAGACCTCTTACAGATGAAATCAAATGAATCTCAGGGAGCCTCTGAATTCAGACGGTGCAAGATTGTGGCGTGTCCTAGTCTGGTATACCTACTAAGTCCCTACAAGAAACCTATTTCCAGCAATGGTTCATCGTCAATCTATCGGTTGACGATGATGATCAATCATGATGGTTGATAAAATTATTGATACTTAGGTACTTATTGATATTTTTTAGATTTGGATGTTTGGAATGGATAGCTTATAACCTGCCTTAGTATAGGCTTAGGCTTCATTTAACATAGAAACTTAAAGAGTTCCTACGGGAATCAAAAACCTTAATCCACACGGATGAAGTCGTGGACTTCATTAAGCAATAAATAAATTGTAGTAAAATTGATAATGACCGTAAGCGTTTCAGATGGCCACAAACATCATTATCGGGTGGTTTTATCATGCGTTTTACCCATTGATGCCGAAACAACCTCTGGTTATACCCATCTGAATGTAGTCTTTTATAACGCTCGTATCCTATAGTACTAAATCTACCGCGCAACATAAACCATCAAAGTTTTACTTGTTAGGTAAATTATGTAATCAAGCAAAAAAGGGTAGCTCATTATATTTTAACACTGAAAAAGTACATTAAAAATATATTCAATATTATTATCTTAACTCGAGAGTTGAGACAGATGTATATATATCAGAGCTCGTTACTCTAGGCATGCGCATTTCAAATCCGTATCATATTGATGAAAGAAAATCAGTAGGCGACGAACAGCGAAGACGGAGTTCATAAAACCAGGAGTACCAGAAGAAACCGGCAGCCATGGCCGGGAATATGGGAATGGAGCAATTGATACCAATTGTGAATAAGCTGCAAGATGCTTTCACACAACTGGGAGTGCATATGCAGCTAGACCTACCTCAAATAGCGGTCGTGGGTGGTCAATCAGCCGGAAAGAGTTCTGTGTTAGAAAACTTCGTAGGCAGGTGAGTTTTGATATTGATGAAGTATCTATACCTACATAATGTAAGAATCTGCGCTTGAAAGATAGTTTTTTCTTTAATAGTTTACTTAGGGGTTTCAATAAGTTGCATTCCAGTCAAACAGAGTTAAATATATAATTTACAAGTGTCAAGTAGGTACCTATATAATTTGTTCTATTAATAATTTCAGACTCAGATCTAGAAAATATATTTTTACTAAACAATTAATCCTAAAGCTTACTATTGAAAATGACAAAAGGAAAAGGAAAGAAGAGACTTAATGATCAAATAGAAAATTACGTAATAACATTAAAATAATAAAACATTTCTTAAATACACCTAATTGGCTATAAATCTCCTCAATTAAAGCAATTGTATTGTAAGTAAGTAATTTGTATCTTGTGTCATAATAGTAACGTATAAGTGCCCTATATTTCGTGCGCATGTCACGCAGTATTGATCTTGTAAATCTTTATATAGGAAATGTTTTTATTTATACATTTTATACAGCACTTCGCATCTTGAGTATACGAATAATCATTAATTTTATTAATGAGGATCTATATGAATTAAAATTATCTTTACAAAACTACGAACGTGTGAAGAGGCATTATTAGGCTTATTGCATACAATATTTTGATCCGAAGAGCGAGCTCGCCTCAAAGATCTTTCGACTGTCATCCGCACGCCGCTGGGCGCATTAGCAACTCTGACGTACGAAAAACGGAACGTAGCCTTACCATAAACCATAAACCCGTAACCACCCACCAACCACCATATTGAAAAATAAATTAGTTTATCGATGATGTGAAGTATGAGCAAGTAATAGTGATTTTTTGGTGTGAAAATTGATGTATATTAGTAAAAATGTCTGGAAATTTCGGGATGCAACAATTAATACCCATAGTGAACAAATTGCAAGATGCATTTGTTCATATGGGCGTGCACATGTCCTTAGATCTTCCACAAATTGCTGTTGTGGGTGGTCAATCCGCTGGAAAAAGTTCCGTGCTAGAGAATTTTGTCGGCAGGTGAGCGTTATGACCAAAAAAAGTATGAAAATTCGTCAGTAGTAACGCTATCAGTCGTACATTCAAGAAACGCTCAAGTTGTAATCCATTGTTTACAACTGAACATCACTGCTTGCTAAAATTTTATTATTTTACAATTTTCTGCAAATTGCTTAGGGCCTTTGTCCTTCTATGTGGTGCTTGTAAAGGTATCCAGTTGACATGACCAAGAGTACTTATTCTGAAATAACTTCCCACGACAAAATTAATACTTTGATTTCCTAAATTGCTTTGTAAATTCTAATACTCTTGTATTCAGTGGTATAACTAGTATTAGTGCAAAAGCATCTACACTAAACGTGAGTTGAAATAATATATATTAATTCATATTCAGAAAAACCTTTATTTAGATAGGTTTAGTTTCACAACCTGAATCTATTCAACCTTTAAAGATAATGGGAGAAGATGATACCTATGATGATATCTGTTGTTAGGGACTATAAGTTATTTCTTTCAACACTGGATAAATCCCAGAGTCAAATAGATCACATGTTTCCATCAGCCTTATGCTTAACTGGCTAAACCATTTACTTGGTGAGCAGTCTTTCAGGCAGATCTAATGGAGAACATTTTGATTTTGCTCAGACTTGACAACACTAATGTGCAAAGGCAAAGCTCTACAATTTAAGTTGCAGCGTAAAAGGGCTCATAAATCTACCCTTCATGATGGTATAATTTATGTTTTTCTCCCTTTTAATTATTGAGATATTAATAGGGCCAACAGCTCTAAGTATAGGAAAATCTGTATAAAAATACCTGCAAGTTTTTGTTTGCCAAAAATGAAAATTTTCAAGTTGAGGCTCTCTGCATCATATCATACAATACTGTACAATCAGTCTCGTCTTGTTAGAGCTGAGTCAAGGCGCTCTCTATAAATCTTAACCTATCTCTTCACTAATTATGAGGATGGTTGAAAGATATTTTGTATAAGTACTGTTCCAAATAAAATAACATTAGTTGCTGTGGGATGTCAAACTCAATAAGGATGAAGTTTTTTTTTTTCTAAAAACTAGTTTACCTCAAGTATACAGGTTCATTTTACATCCTAGGATATTAAATGTTATAATGTTGAATGAGTCATAGTTTGTGAATGACTTGATGAATGGAAAATGTAATGCGATTTATAGTAATAATTTATTAACATTAATATTTACTTTCTAATAAGTAATATCTTTGTTCTTTATTGGCTTCCTCTCTTTTGAAATTATTGTTGTAATAATCTGTGATGCAGATGGTTTAGAAATCTTAGGCTAGCTATTAATTGGATATTTTTTTATACAATGGCACCCATTCTGTTGTTTTTCTCTAAAGTAAATTTAGAGTATTTGCTTCTTTTTCTTTTAATATTGCTAAAGAAGGATGGAACATGAATATTACATTTAAAGACAAAATTTTAGTGCACATTACAAATTTAAACTCGCTCACGACTGGTAGCTAGAGTCATAAGGTGTTAAACCTCATGACTTTAGCTGCCAAGCTCTAAATTAAATTTAAAACTGTCAAACTGTGTCTGTCCTTTTCATATTAGGTAAGTTAGTAAGAAGAGGATGCAAATACTCTAAAATTTAGTTGTGCTCAGAAACAGTACCATTGCTATACTAAGTACTTATATTGATTTTCAGAATTTTCACTTGATGCTATTTTTTGTTACAGGGATTTTTTGCCCCGTGGTTCTGGTATAGTCACTCGGCGCCCCCTAATTCTGCAACTTATCAATGGAAATGCAGGTAGAGTAGAGACTTATTTCTCTAGATATAAAGTTTAGCTCCTGACTGTGCTTTACAAAAATAGAGTAATAATATTTTGATTATTTGATTTATTTTTGTTTTATTTATTTATTAGTAATCAACTGCATACACGCATTTTCTTATCTTAATCTAGGTTTAAGATAAAGCCATAAAAGATTACTTAAAATTTACATTATAGAAATATATATATTTTAAGGAATAGATAGAAAATATTGTATAGTAAAAAAATATTATATTAAAACTGTGTGTGTGCGCCTGTGCGCGTGTTTGTGTGTGAGCGAGGTAGTGCATGGATTTTTATTAACAAACTGTATTCTTCTTTTTATTTCAATAAGTGGCCATAACATGAATTCTATAAAAAATTAGTCAGTCAGGCAATCAGTGGGGAATGCTGACAGATGTAAAAACTTAAAACTATAAAATAACTAGTTTTTTTTGGATTCTCAAATTAATTGTATCAAAAATTAAAATTTCATAATTTGTAACTTAGCCTAAAGACCAAAGATTTCAAACTACACTAAAAAATTGGCAAAAAATGTTTTAAAGTGTATGATCAGTATGTCCATGACCAAATTCACTGCTAACCTTCATTAACAATTTGAATGTTAAAACATCTAATTGCAGTTTGGGATTAACTTAATTACTCCCATCCTTTGTTGTAGTTGTTTGATAACAATTTGTTATACACATATCTGTTACAAGAGGGATAAATGCTATTTGACTCATGTGGAAGTTTTTTAAAATATTAACCACTAGCTTATGCCAGCTTCCTATGCATGGATTACACAAATTTCAAAACCCTATTTTACCCCCTTAGGGGTTGAATTTATGAAAATCCTTTAGCGGATATAGCGTTCCGGTATTATGTCGCATAGATCTATCTATGCGGTATCGGTATGGGTATCTATAACCATTGTGTGGGTTTAATAAAATTGTCATCCATACCCCCTTCAAAGCTAGCCCGCTTCCATCTTAGACTGCTTCAGAAATTACCAGCTGAGATCGCAGTCAAGGGCTAACTTGTAACGGAATAAAAAACCGAAACGAAATAAAAAATCGATGTTTGACAACTAGTCCAATCAGTATCTTTTTATCAAATGTCAAAACACGCGCTTAAAACTAAAAAGGATGTGGATTTCACCTATTTTGGAAGGCCTTCTTTTCAATAATCAATATATTTTTGACATCAACTACCATATTCTATGACTAAGCTTAATTTTAAGTCAATTTTATGAGTAAGCTTAACTACCTCTTGAGAAAAACTAAAAGAGAAAGATAAGCGATCCACGCATGACTCATTCATTTGCGTCATGCGTGAGCGCAAGTTTAGAGCACTCGAACTACATGCTCAGCTGCGCATGCTCTTTAAGGGGCAAGCGATGGGCCTGCCCGCGAAATTCAAAATTAATTTGGTTTTTCGCAATTTATAAACTAATACGACAAAATAGGCTTATGGCATTCTAATTCCGACAATGGCAGTATCATCTTCACAGGATTAGATAAAAATCTTTACTTGAAAGTGTTCAAACAGTCGTTTAGTCCAGAATTTCGTATCTTTTGGTTTTTTTTTTTTTATTTGATTGCGCTTGACGAAATCCACACTTTAAGGAAAGCAATGATGAGGTCTAAGTTAGAGTGCGCTTGCCTAGAAGATCTCTTATTGTCTCTTGCCTCTTCAGGTTAAACGTTGCAGGAAACACGGACGACGCCGGGAGGGCGTTCCAAACCTTTTTCGTATCAGAAATGTTGAGAGAAACAAAATCCGTCCTAGTCATAGTAATATCGTGTTCTTATCCCACAGAATACGCGGAATTCCTCCACTGCAAGGGCAAGAAGTTCACAGACTTCAACGAAGTGCGCGTCGAAATCGAGGCGGAGACGGATCGCATCACTGGCTCCAACAAGGGCATCTCCCCGGTGCCTATCAACTTGCGTGTTTACTCGCCTAATGGTAAGCTTTTTTACTGGCACATAAAAATAAATTCCATTCCATTCCATCAGCCTGTATGCGTCCACTGCTGGACATAGGCCTTTCCAAGAACGCGCCACCAAACACGGTCCTCCGTCTTCCTCATCCACCCGCTCCCCGCCACCTTCTTCTGGTCATCCATCCAGCGGGCTGGAGGTCGTCCCACACCGCTTACCAGTATGCGGTATTAAAATAAATAAATATATTTTATTCAGCCGGAAAACAAAAAAATTCAAACAGATAGATTATCATAGTAACCGGGAAACCAAGGAGCCAACCAAAGTTTATGCTTCTTGGTTTCCCGAAACCCAGACCGAGATTCACTTCTTAAATCTAGCTTAGTATCTGTTTTGACTGAACAGCGCGCTGCCTTAGCTTGATGCGGCACTGGTTTTTAGACACAACCCCTAGTGGTTCAGGGGAAAGTTAGGTATTGAAAAGGAGTTATTAGAGCTGACTTCTTCTTAAGCTTCCCTTACCATTGGTCTTTTTTTCAACTTTTTGAATTTTTACTGACAGTTTTCTAGTTTTTTTTTTTTTTTAATAAATTATGATGTTGACTGTTGATGATGACGTGCACAATGTGTACAAAATTATTACATAATGATTAACGAACAGACAAGATGAACATATTACTAATACAGTGCTTACCTCTCGAAACTAAGCTCATAACGTGATCGTAAATGTAAAGATATTCAAGATCAAAGTCAAGCACGCAACTAACTTCCTTAAAGTAGGAAATGATGATAACGGTTTCCGATATCTAAGGTTGTCCTTGTAGGTGCAGGTAAAGTGCTTCCGAGCTCAATACGTGACAACTGACAATACAAAGTACATAATAATTATACAGTTCTTTTGTATGAATTTCTAGAGAAAATGGGATCGCCATTTGCACAGGAATGTTCTGTTATTATATTAGCTATTATTATAAAAAATACCCGAGTACGGAACCCTCGGTGCGCGAGTCTGACTCGCACTTGGCCAATTTTTTCGCCCTAAATCGGCCCTGCTGTAGAGTCGTGAGTAGAATGTTTTATAAAGCTCTACAATGATTTATTATTGTAAATAAGATCGTTCGATGTTTTTAGATCGATCTTGCTATCGAAATGTTAGTTGAGAATATTGAGGATAAAAGTACCTACATGCTGAATCTATAATAAAAATAATCCATACTAATGCGAGTGTGTGTATTTCTGTCTGCTAGCTTTTCAGTAGGTCAATTCCGGAAAACCTGCATCAATCGTTATTACAATCGCAATTGTTGCGATTGGCTGAATTTATGATATTCTTGTTGCAACAATGCATTGTAGCCTCGGATGAATTAATTCATCCAAGATTGTAGCCAATAGTGAGTGAGTTTCGGCCAATCAAAGATGATTGCGATCGTCACACTGTTGCTGTCACTTTACCGTAATCAAGCCTCTGGGCTCATCCTTTCAAACAATTTTGTTGAAGAACAGAACATACTGTTTATCCCGGAAAATCTTAAACTTTCCAAGGGCTTTTAAAGAACCCAAATCCACTTGGACGAAGTCGCGGGTGTCATCTATCCGGTACAGAGAATACATCCCGGACTTGGATATAGGCTACTTTTTATCCCGGAAAATCAAAGAGTTCCCACGAATTTTTTAAAACTTAACTCTACGTAGAAGAATTCGCGAACATCGTCTAGTTATTTTTATGGTTATTCATACATAGAAAATAGATATCTGTAAAATGATGATACCTAATTATTGAGTACTTTTATTCAACCTTGCCTTCGCAATTTATCTTTGGTTGTTCAATTCTTCAAGTAGATACATAAATAGAAATACATACTCGTACTTAAACGGTCTACATTTTTCCCACGTAGATTTTATAGGGTTCTTTTATAAACCTACCAATGACTCATTTATTTTAATTCTTATATGGTATAATATGGTCACATTTTTAACATACTAGGTATTATGTATTTCCTATAGCTATCAAAGTAAGTACCATAGTAAGCAATGTTCTCACTGTTTGTCGGATTAGAGTTCCTTCTAGTAAGACAATAATCTCATAGTCATGTATACATAATACGTCACCTCACCTATTGCGTCATTGAACTCGTGGTTAGCATGTTCGGACTCTAGATGACGAGATCCTGGGTTCGATTCCCGGGACGGGCTTAAACATTATGTCAAGACATTCTCAATACCAGTCTAGAGTTATTAAGTTGGCGGTGTTTCACACCCGTACCTCTGAGAGCTCGTACAGCAGTGGGTCCTCTCTCTCTCTCTCCGGTCGTGTTGGATTGCCGTCCCATCGGGCTATGAGACTGAGCGAATAGAAAATGCACAGTATTTGTGCAAACAATAATAATATGTATCTGCCGCGCAAATAGCTAATCTCAGTGGAGCGACGTCGTTCGCGTGGATATAGGTTTTTTAAAAATCCCGTGGGAACTCGTTGGTTTTCCGCGATACAAAGTAGCCTATGTACCTACCCTGTACCAAATTTTGTCAGAATCGGTTAAACTGTTGGACCGTGAAAAGGTAAGCAGACAGACAGACAGACACACTTTCGCATTTATAATATTGATGTGAAAGTTTGGATGCTGCACAATAACAGAACCAACGTGGCTGGAATGGCGATACCCCGCGATACGACCTATACCATAAATTAACATGTAGGCTACTTTTTATTTTGGAAAATTTGTTCCCGCGGGATTTGTAAAAACCTATAAGTAAAAACGCATACTAAATCGCGGTCATCATCTACCTATAATTCACCTATAATAATAATAGTAATTTAAATACAATTAGTTACTTGTTAACACGAGAAGGCGTCTTTAATATTTCCTGGAAGGATGTTGAGAAATCACAACAGTAAATAGGTAGGTGTTTTAATTACCGGATAATAAATTGTAAATTCGGTCAAGTGCGAGTTTAACTGGCACAGGAAGGGTTTCGTACCATCGTACAAGAAGTAACAGTTTTTAATTTTTTATTATTTTCATAGCGGCAAGTTTAAATTTTTTTGTATTTGTTTGTTATACTTAGCAGCAATAGAAATACAGATTCTGTGACAGGACTCTATCTATCTATGGTTCATGAGATACAGCCCACTGACAGCCAGACGGGCGGATGGAGGGACAGACAGCGGAGTCTTAGTCATAGGGTCCCGTTGGCACCCTTCGGATACGGAACCCGAATCATTGTGTACTGTACTGCTGATGCGCAAGCGCGTGTTTTATGTACTTAATCAGCTTAACTATACTTGTTATCTTAAATGTTTCTCTGTAATTTTAAATGCTGGAAGTCGATAGTTGGTTTCTTTGTAATTCGAAATGGTTAATCCATACTTTACTTATAAAATTATTTATAAATGCAAAAGTGTGTCTGTCTGTCTGTCTGCTAGCTTTTCACGGACCAACCGGTTAACCGATTTTGACCTTTGGTACAGAGATACATCCCGGAGAAGGACGTAGGCTACTTTTTATCCCGGAAAATCAAAGAGTGCTCACGGGATTTTCAAAAACCTACATCCACGTGGATGAATCGCGGGCATTTTTACCGCCTTAGGGGTAGAATTTTCAAAAATCCTTTCTTAGCGTTTGTCTAAGTTATTATAGCTATCTGCATGCCAAATTCCAGCCCGATCTGTCCAGTAGTTTGAGCTGTGCGTTGATAGATCAGACAGTCAGTTTTTCCTTTTACATATTTAGATATCCTTGCCTTGACTGCATCATTTTTCATTGCCTATTTAATATTAGCTGAAACCGTGTTCCAACTCAAATCTTATAAATAAAATATACCTTATAAATCACACCTATACCTTATAGAATCACTATAAGCTATAGGAATGATTTATCATAATGACGGAATGGTGATGATATACAGTGAGTCAGTGTTGATTAACTATCTGAGCCTTATCTAAGATTTAATCGAGCACAATCTTGACCATTATGGCCTGGTTAAAGAGTGCTCTCTTCATTGACATTTTTCTCGAGCTCTAACTATACACATTACCAATACTCATGTTATCAGCATTATCAACAAAAATAGTACCATTTGTGCGCTATTCAAGTTGTAACAGTAATAAATGCTATTAGATATACTTATCAATGAGAACATCGGTACATAATCTACATGATATAACGATGTTCTACAAAATCCATATTTTAGACTCGCAATTCGCTTCACCTTACAAACATATTACGCTGATTATTCTATTTTTTACTGTCCTAGATCTGAAACTAAGCCAGATATTGATTTATATCTCAATTATTATCTATGGTCGATAAGAATTCACAAACAAACACACATAGTAAAAAAAAAAGATCCCGACGAATTGAGAACCTCCTCCTTTTTTTTGAAGTCGCTTAAAAATGAATTTGTGGTTACATCAGAAAAAAATTTAAAAAGTGTTATTTCTTAGACAATGGTACGGACTACGGAACCTTTCGTGTGCGAGTCCGATTCGCACTTGGCCGATTCTTCTTATATTCAATATTGACTGTAGGCAACGTACCCCAAAAGGATGCACTCAATGTTCTACTTAATTTAATGATGATAAAGGAGTATGTTATGGTTATACACTTTATCATGCCATAAAAGTTTGTAGCTACCTACTGTACAAATGTGTGACAGTCTGATAAAATATTTATTAAAAATCAATGCAGATATATGGTAATTTATTTTAATTGTTGCATATTATGTAAGTTTAACGCGTAATAGGGAGAATGCGTTGTGTTTTTGTATTTTGGAAACAATTTCCATATACATTTCGTGGAAACACAAAGCCCCCAAAAAGTTGTAGATTTAGAAGTCAAGAGGTCACTAACTATTCACATCAAAGTCCCTATCAAGGCTTGAAGTTTGAGGACCTATGCCTATGTATTCAAGAATAGAATTAATGCTTAGTGCTTCTATTTTCATAAATACTGTAGGCGTGACAATCGGGGGTGTATGAGGGCACCTGAATTAGAGGGTTCGGGTGCTTTCTCAAAATAGGTTTTGGAAATCTATTTGAAGTGATAGCCTATTTTCGGGACTTTAGGTCTCTGTGGACCATTTGTAGATGGCGTGACATTAAGGTGCACTACAAGGGTCTGCCCGCGAACTTCTAATTTAATTTGGCTTTTCGCAATTTGTAAACTAATACGACAAAGTAGGCTTATGACATTCTTATAGCGCCAATGGCAGTATCATCTCCACAGGTTTATACAAAAATCTTTACTTGAAAGTGTTCAGTTTAAGAAATTAGTCAAAATAATGAGTTTGACGTAAGTTACTCAGAAATTAGTCGATACTATAGCTAATTTCTTAAACTGGATCTTTGCATGCAACCATGCTTTGTCGTAATAGTTTTCGCGGGCAGACTCGTCTAATGCACCTTAACTAGCAGTGTTCTACATAAAAGTGTTGGTATACCTTGTACGATGGTAAGGAACCCTTCGTATGTGAGTCCGACTCACTCTTGATCGATTTTTCATCGACCGCAAATCGCAATTCATTTTCAGTGCTGTCAAGGTTACAGTCATCTGCTAAAGTTTTGGAAACAATACGGTCGTTTCCCCATGACTCAGCCCGGACAATCATTTGTGTCTACTCACTGTACTCATTACTCGGAAGATAAATACAAAACATTTTCAGAACTTAGCCATCAATTATAGCATAATTTGTTGTGAAACAATCTTCATATTACAAAGACCCGCGGTAGTTGCCTAAATTATTGTATAGTTCGCGACAGGTCGACATGGCAATCGGGGTATGAGGTTGAGGTGAGACGTGGATCACCCGCACGCAGGAAAAGGAAAGACAAACTTATTTTAATTTGAAACTGTCAAACCTCGTGACTTTAGATGCCAGTCTGGAGCACTGATACAAAACTAACTGCATTCGCGCGACTTCGTTCGCGTGGATTTAGGTTTTAAAAATCTCGTTCGAACTTTTTGATTTCTGTTACAAAGTTTAGCCTGATACTTCTCCAGGTTTTTTATAACTATAACCACGTAAAAAATCACGTCGATCCGTTACTCAGTTGTGACGTGATTAAAGAACAAACCAACAAACGAACACGCTTTCGCATTTATAATATGAGTATGAGTACTACCTACTGATATTGCTGTCAAGAGAGGACAATTCTTTCGTTTTCCTTTGGAGCGTAATTTTATCCTATTTCGTAGGGATATTAATTAGACATCGGCTTCCACGGCCTTGTGTACCTTTGGCTTAATTGGCAGAGCACTAAGGTCAACATTTAGTGGCAAATAATTAAGGTAATATTAGGCCTCTCGTCGTCAATCGATACACGTTGACTTCTAGACAAAGGATTTTGTAGGCGTTTCCATACTCCACGTGACCTTCCATACAACTCGTCTGACGGCGCTATACTTTATATCCGCTTATATTCGCGGAAATAAGTTAGTATAGCGCTTTCTCGGTTAAATCCCATACAGATGATAGAGACAAAAATCTCAGTGGGGGGTGAACCATTTTGAGGCACCAACCAATAGGGACAGATGACGGCGGAAAGCGACTTTATTATATACTAGCTGTGCCCGCGACTTCGTTCGCGTGGAATAGTGACTTTTCGGGCAGCATGTACGTTAAAAATGTTCGCCGTGATTCTTTAAATTGACATAACCTTTTTATTTATGAACCGATTGACATGAAATAAACACTAAATCCTAAGTGAAGCTTACTACAATATATTAGTGAAAACCGTATCTAAATCGAATAAGCCGTTTCTGATATTAGCGTGCACAAACACACAGACAAACAGACAAAAAAAAATTACAATTTCGGGTTCGGCATCGATATAATAACAACCCCTGCTACTTTTTTTTTATATATTTCCATTGTACAGACACCACTTTTCTACAATTTTATTATATGTATTGTTATGAAGAACCTCCTTAGAAGTGCTGACGAGACTTATGAAGATAGCTGTCATCTTTCGATTGTCATGGATACATCACGTCAAACAATCATTAATTAATTGTTGATATCTCAAGCTCTACAATTTCGATATCTTCCTACGATTATATTATTCCAAATTGCCCTTTTTGTTCATTTTATAAGAGTATATACTATGTAGAGATGTTCTGACCGGGCTCATCATTTGCAGTACTGAACCTGACGCTCATCGACTTGCCGGGTCTGACCAAGGTGCCCATCGGAGACCAGCCCATTGACATCGAGCAGCAGATCAAAGGCATGATCTTCCAGTTCATAAAGCGAGAGTCGTGCCTGATCCTCGCTGTGACGCCGGCCAACACCGACTTGGCGAACAGCGATGCCCTCAAACTTGCCAAAGAAGTGGACCCGCAAGGTATGCACCCTATATGTAAAAAAAATAAAACCGACTTCAAAAACCAAAAACACTAAAAAGTAGAAAATAATTTTTGTTTAGCTACACATGTAATGTACCTAGGTATGAAGTCGAGCGAGCATATTAAAACAAAATTAGAAATCCAAGAGTGAAGCTCGCCCGACTTCATACCTAGGTACATTACATGTGTAGCTAAACAAAAATTATTTTCTACTTTTTAGTGTTTTTGGTTTTTGAAGTCGGTTTTATTTTTCTTTTGAATTTTTTTTATTTCACAATTTTTAGTGGCCCCACTGTACTGTGTGTGTGTACTGTGTGTATGTAGTGTACATATGCTATGCCCAGTTAAAACCCTACTGTTTACTAAGCTATTACAGTGATCGCAAGCAATTTGCTCTTATCCATTGAGGAGTTCTGTTCTCCATCTCCGAAGATATTCATCAGATCTTCACCAAATTTATATGGGACCACCTGCACAGTATACCCTTTCAAACAAAAAAAAAATTTTCCAAATCGGTCCAGGGGTCTTTGAGTAATCGGGGAACATACATAAAAAATAAAAAAAATAAATAAATAAAAAGATCCCGACGAATTGAGAACCTCCTCCTTTTTTGGAAGTCGGTTAATAATAAAATGAGCAAACATTTTTTTAAGTTAAACGGGTGGCGGGGGCCATTTTAGATTATCTTGTCATGAGATACGTCATATTATTAGTTCTAGGGTTGGTTAGCAATGAACTTGCAAATGCATTAATTCATCTCTTATATGGTTTCCCATTCATACACGTGTGTCTTTTCTTTTATCTCATGTTGTGATCGCAATTATTTCACATGATGTACAGTACTATCACTTTTATAATTTAAGCCCATGTACCTGCGCAGAAATCTTTTTTTGTATGACGTGAAAGTATCTCGGCCAGTCGTAGCGCGCGTCCGTCAAAATCCGTCGTGTACAATGTATGCTTATTGACCTTTTATAAGTCTCATTGGTTTGTAGGTCTGCGTACCATCGGTGTTATCACAAAACTGGATCTCATGGACGAAGGGACTGACGCTCGAGATGTGCTCGAGAACAAGTTGCTGCCCTTGCGGCGCGGATACATCGGCGTCGTGAACCGCTCACAGAAGGACATCGAAGGACGAAAGGATATCCAGGCCGCGCTTGCTGCTGAAAGGAAGTTCTTTCTAAGGTAAGTTTTGTTATTTTTTTCACGATCGATTTCGTGATGTCCTCGAGAACTAGTTATGCCCTTGCGACGCAGATACATCCCACAAATAAACTTTTACAAATGCTTTTGAATCGTCAAAATAATCTACCACTGATTCGGAATGTCATTCCTTCCGAGAAGAACTAGCAAGAAACTCGGCGGCATGCTTAATAAACTCTTCAGACTTGGTTGAAATAGATCTTCAGTCTTGGTAATAAAGTGATATTGGCTTTAGATTTGTCCAACCTTATTTTATTTTGCATGAAAATGGTATCTACTTTCTTATGGACACAGTAAGATGCAAGAGATGAAATTGTATTTTTGCTGATGTTCGCTAAAAAATATTCAATTCTCTTTGCAAAATACGAATATAGCTTTGCCTGTCTAGATTTTTATATTTGTGTAGTAATTAACCAATCCGATTCCAGCCACCCCTCCTACCGGCACCTCGCGGACCGGCTCGGCACGCCGTACTTGCAGCGCGTGCTGAACCAGCAGCTCACCAACCACATCCGCGACACGCTGCCCGGCTTGCGGGACAAGCTGCAGAAGCAGCTGCTCACGCTCGAGAAGGATGTGGACCAGTACAAGCACTTCAGGCCCGACGACCCCTCTATTAAGACCAAGGCTATGCTACAGTGAGTCTTCTTACCTCTTTAAGTGCGTTTGACTTTTGAGTGGATCGCATATACGAGATGATGGATGTCAGAGCCTAAAGTGATACTTATAGTGATACAGAAGTCGACATGTTGATTAGTGGAACGTCAGTCATTTGGTTATGTAGATGCTCTATTATTTGGTTATGTAGCGAGTTTGTTCGTAAATTTCAAGGGCGTCACCTGGCTATATGTGTACAGTTATGTTAAGAATAAGAATAAGAATAAGAAGTGTTTATTTGCTAGAATATGGTATAATATACGAGTACATTGGTCTTAAATTGTTTTTTTGAATTTACTCGTTTTAAACTTAATTGACTTAGTTTTACAAGTTCTTATATCTGATACTTTTTTATGTTTAACCATTGAATATTTCCGATAGGATGATCCAGACACTACAGACAGACTTCGAAAGGACGATCGAAGGTTCGGGATCAGCACAGATCAACACCAACGAGCTGTCGGGAGGTGCCAAAATCAACAGGCTGTTCCACGAGAGGTTCCCCTTCGAAATCGTCAAGATGGAGTTCGATGAGAAGGAACTGCGCAGGGAAATCGCGTTCGCCATTCGGAATATCCATGGTATCAGAGTGAGTAAAATTTTCACACAAAAGTCACAAAAAACGTAAGAATTGAAGAAATATCTTCATTCTCAAACTTTGATAAAAACTAAAAAGTTATCTTAGGATCCTTGAAGTACTCTCTCCCTTTTTACCCCTCAATTTCTGATTCTGATGTTTTCCTCTAAACTAAATTTAGAGTAACTGCATCTTTTTCTTTTTGATATTTCTAAAAAAGGATGGAAAATAATTTTTTTAAAACTAAATTTTAGTTTACAAATGGCTAAAGTCTGCTAAAGTCACGAAGTTTCACAGTTTTAAATTAAATTGCGTGGGTTTGTGTATTTTTCTTATTACATTGTTAAGAAAAAGATGCGAATACTCTAAAATTTAGTTGCGCTCAGAATCAATACCGAAGAATAAGTTTAACGTGTTATACACTATTGACTTTTGTTTTGTTACAGGTGGGTCTGTTCACACCGGACATGGCTTTCGAGGCGATAGTAAAGAAACAAATCGCGCGACTAAAAGAACCCAGTCTCAAGTGCGTCGATCTTGTTGTACAAGAATTATCTAACGTTGTCCGTGTTTGCACAGAAAGGGTAAGTTCGATTGTAGGCATTTTTTTAGGCTATAAAATTTGCCTTTGAATTTTGCACGCTGTACATTGACAAATGGGTATTGCTATCGGATTGTGTTTCTCGATCTTGTCCCCCCTTCACTATTTTACCGCCGAACCTCAAGACGTCGGGCGAGTTTCCATCTTTATGCCGTCTACATTCCATTTACATGCACCAAACGTTTTGCGTAATCTTTCCTGAGCCTAAGGTTTCAAATACTCTTCCGCGAATCAATATGAATAGCCATCTCTTAGGTAAACGCGTACCGTCTTAGGCCACATCATCACTTTCTATCAGGTGTGATATCAGGCTCTTCAGCTTTCTATCAGGTTTCTATCAGGCTTGCCAATAATGAATAAAAAAAAAAGTTAGAATGGTAATAGCGCTTATTTTTTGCTAGCTTTCTTATTACAAACTGTATATGAATTTGGACCTTAAAACAAGGTCGTTTAGGTCTATTTTACTTTGATCGTGTTTCCACTACAAAACTAAGTTAACTTTAACTTTATCATTGATCAGATGTCGCGCTACCCGCGGCTGCGCGAGGAGACGGAGCGCATCATCATGTCGCACGTGCGCTCGCGCGAGCAGCAGTGCAAGGACCAGCTCATCCTGCTCATCGACTGCGAGCTCGCCTACATGAACACCAACCACGAGGACTTCATCGGTTTCGCCAAGTGAGTCATTACCTTCGTTAACCGATACACGTCCACTGCTGGACATAGGTCTCTTGTATTGCACACGCCACGCTCTTGCGCCGCCGCCTGAATCCAGCGGCTTCCTGCGAACGGAAAACGCAGCGTTGGAACACCCCTATGTGGACAGACGACATCAAGCCAAGTCAGTATTTCTCCTTTATTGTCACTTAAATATGTTAACCCCGACGAGAGAAAAATCAAAAATCGTTTTAAAAATAAACTATGTCAATAAACAAAAAAAAAATTATGACATTTTTAGAAATTGTGTTTATATGCACATAATAGAAAATTATACAGAAAAATTAATAACAGCTTAAAAAATTTTTTGGAGCAGATATTAGAAGAAGATCATATTTGTTTTTTTTCCTATCAAAGAAATTGTATTTAATTGAAACTTGAATCAAAGACCAAAAACTTATACAAACTATACAATTATCAAAGTGATTGTATTTATTATTTAATAAGTTTTCAAACGATTGACTTCCAAAAGTATTGAAAATGTGTGTCTTTTGGAATACTATAGAAAACATCTCAAAGAAAAAGTTTAGTTTGCTTCTAAAGCAAAAGTCTAGAAGTAAAAGTTTTGTTTGCTTGCAAAGCAAAAGTCTAGAAGAAGCTTGCAAAGCAAATGTCTAGAAGAAAAAGTTTAGTTTGCTTGCAAAGCAAACGTTTAGAAGAAAATGCTTAGCTTGCTTGCAAAGTGAGTAAACTACCCCACTGTTACAAAGATTTCAAAAAAAATGTTAAAGTTTGTTTTTGTTTTAGCAGTGCCCAGAACCAATTGGAATTTGCAGCTAAAGCAGGCCTACGCTCTCTCGGCAACCAGGCCATCAGGAAAGGGTACATGCGCACACACAATATGGGAAATCAGTCCATGAATCTCGTAAAATCAGGGAAAAATTTGTAGTCAGGGAAAACCTAGGAGTCGAACCTGGGATGTTTATTCTGCTTGCAAAGCGAGTAATTACCCCGCTGCGTCGAAGAATTTAAACAAAGGTTTAAAGCATGTTTTTGTTTTACAGTGCCCAGAACCAATCAGAAAATGCAGCTAAATCAGGCCAACGCTCACTCGGCAACCAGGTCATCAGGAAAGGGTACATGTGCATACACAATTTAGGGATAATGAAAGGTAATTTTATATCACAAATATTAGGATGAATTTTTTTTAACCCCCGACCCAAAAAGAGGGGTGTTATAAGTTTAACGTGTGTATCTGTCTATGGCATCGTAGTTCCTTAACTAATGAACCGATTTTAATTTAGATTTTTTTTTTTGTTTGAAAGGCGACTTGATCGAGAGTGTTCTTGGCTATAATCCAAGAAAATCGGTTCAGCCGTTTGGAAATTATCAGCTCTTTTCTAGTTACTGTAACCTTCACTTGTCGGGGGTGTTACTAATTTTTAATTTAGGTACACTTGTTTAAATTTCTAGTCAATCTAGGGGTTATTTACCACCCGAAATATAGGAAAGTTTATACTTTGAGGAATATATGGTTATTATTTCTGCGTAAAAAAAAATACGAGCTAACTATTTTGGTAATTCGAATAAATAATAATTAAATTCTTGGTGCGCCACCGCCCTACGACATAACAGCGAGAATCTGTGAGTGTTGGTATTGTTATGTGTCAAACTAAAAGTTGCACGAAACGTTTTTGCGTTATGTTTGAGATAAGATCCTCTAAGGTGTGGAATTCCAATCCAATTTTCTGCCTTAATAAGGCCGCCTTCAATATGTCGCACTTTGCGGCAAATTTGATGGCGCCCTTGCTTGAATATCTTAGAATAAGATTGAAAAGGGGTTTCTGGGCAAACATGCCCTAATCTAGATTTGCTTTGTGATTGGTAGGTGGTTCCCGGGACTACTGGTTCGTGCTGACGTCAGAGAGCATCTCGTGGTTCAAAGACGAGGAAGAGCGCGAGAAGAAATACATGCTGCCTCTCGACGGCCTCAAGCTGCGTGATCTCGAACAGGGCTTCATGTCGCGGCGACACATGTTCGCGCTGTTCAACCCGGAGGGACGGAACGTGTACAAGGTACAGTTGAAATACCTGCTGCCCCTCGACTGCATTAAGATTTGCGACCTTGAACAGGGTTTCATGTCGCGGCGACACATGTTCGCGCTATTCAACACAGGGACGAAACGTGTATAAGGTACAGTTGAAATACCTGCTGCCCCTCGACTGCATTAAGATTTGCGACCTTGAACAGGGTTTCATGTCGCGGCGACACATGTTCGCGCTATTCAACACAGGGACGAAACGTGTATAAGGTACAGTTGAAATACCTGCTGCCCCTCGACTGCATTAAGCTTTGCGACCTTGAACAGGGTTTCATGTCGCGGCGACACATGTTCGCGCTATTCAACACAGGGACGAAACGTGTATAAGGTACAGTTGAAATACCTGCTGCCCCTCGACTGCATTAAGCTTTGCGACCTTGAACAGGGTTTCATGTCGCGGCGACACATGTTCGCGCTATTCAACACAGGGACGAAACGTGTATAAGGTATAGTTGAAATACTTGCTGCCCCTCGACTGCATTAAGATTTGCGACCTTGAACAGGGTTTCATGTCGCGGCGACACATGTTCGCGCTATTCAACACAGGGACGAAACGTGTATAAGGTATAGTTGAAATACTTGCTGCCCCTCGACTGAATTTACTTTGCTCACCTTGAACAGGGTTTCATGTCGCGGCGACACATGTTCGCGCTGTTCAACACAGGGACGAAACGTGTATAAGGTACAGTTGAAACACCTGCTGCCTCTCAACTGCCTCAAATGCGCGACTTTTAGATGGGCTGATGTCGCGGTGACACATATTCGCGCTCTTCAACACAGGGACGAAATGTGTATAAGGTACAGTTGAAATACTTGCTGCCTCTCAACGGCATTAAGAACAGGGTTTCATGCTGATTGCTGCATCGATGCAATGATTCTCTGCCAATGTTTACTCAATTCATGTGGAATTACTTTCATCATCAGAATCACTTTGTTATCCGCCTGTCTAGTTGTAGTGCGTCAAAGCCTTAAGTTAGCAAGCTTTTGTATCGAATACTAAAGTCTACACTAGCAACACTACTCTAAAAAGTCTACCCTACACTAAAAAACAAGTTTTTAGTTTCACACAATAAAAAGAAGACAGAGATATGAATACAAAAGTCGTATTTGCATACTAAAAGACACAACTTTGTTCTAGGATTACAAGCAGCTGGAGCTGTCTTGCGAAAACCAAGACGACGTAGACTCTTGGAAAGCTTCCTTCCTCAGGGCCGGAGTCTATCCCGAAAAGACTTCTGAAGCAGCGAACGGTGACGAGGTCGGTATATTATTTACTCTTGCACTCTTTTCCCTTTGCCTGTTCTTTCTTTCCTTTATATTCTTCGTTTTAGTTTCGTCCTGTAAAAACTTTAGCCTGTTTAAGCAGTATATTGCTTTATAATATTGGAAATAGTATGGAGTTTATATTTTTTTATTGGTATATTTACGAATACGTTTTTATACAGTGTATTATGTAAGTACAGTATATTCAGTATGATTTGTTGTTTTGTCATGCGATACAGAGCGAGGGAACCGAGGTTTGTCAAAAAAGGCTTTTTTGGCTCTACATGTTCATAAGTCACAATCCCATATTAATCTAATAATGTTGATTTCATAAGCGATTATTCCAAGAGTGAATTTCAAGAATATAAGTTTCCATTCGAAATCAAAAGATAAGAAATTGTTATATAATATAGTCTTGTTTTTCTTGAAATACATTTACGTTTTAAAATGTAGCATGAGGCATGTAGTTTACTAATTATTATTACTAATAAAATAAATGTTTGAAATCCTGTAGTACCACGCTAAACTCTGTGTGTTCACAATATCTCTACTCACTAACATCAGTCTACACGCAAATAACATACTGCTCCGTACTAGACAAGTGAAATTTTATTAAAAAAGCCTATTAATTTCTAAATCTTGAAAGAAATATAAGTATAGCCAGAAATTAATTTATTTTCACGTCTATTATGCTTGTAAACACAAGTTAATATATACCTTGTTCAAGGAGTCGAGTTAACATAGGGCGCTCTCTCTTGCACAATTGTATAGAAGTGAAAAGGATGCACTATAATCGTGATTGGTCAGTTGATGTGACTATTCCCTAAAAATGTAAGGGTGCGTTTATATTGCTAGCTTTTGCCCTTGCCATCGCCCATACGGTAAATAAAAAACTAGATTAATAATGAGATATTTTATTTGTAAAATTAATTATTGTAAGTAATAATAAATAAAACATTGAAGTTAGGAAACAGGAAAAAATCTACATTCACCAAAGGTTGCCTGTAAGAACCTGCTTCAGCAATAAGGCAGCTTTTGCACCCTTTTATAGTTTCTTCTATATCTTGTATTGTTTTCCGCATGTATTGTATAGTGTATTATAAAGTTTTCTAAATAAATAAATTAAATATGTCTAGTGATGTAGCTAGGTCAACAATATAACAGAAACTCGTTTACTCTATTAGCTCGTTTCGATGAACAGGGTATACAGAGTTATAAAACATTCATTGTTAGACGGCTTTCGTAGATAGAATATTGTGGTGTGTAAAGAAATGTGTATTATTTTCCTTTATATCCAACCCAGCTTATAGTTTTTTTACGTCTAATTTGCGTTTTGTGTTTTAAGTATTATGTTTCTTTATTTTTAGTTATTTCCGCCTTTTCCGGGGTTGGGTGGAAATAAGAGTGTAAGTTTAATAGCGTTATCAAGCTTGTGTGCTGGATTTTGGTACTGTATATAGAAAAAGCAAATGCCTTTGAATATATTTGTAGGTATGACCTATAATTGAAGGGTTGGGTTGTTCACGACAATTGCATGGGAAGTTTCTATTATATTGGCTTCAAGGCAATGAGAGTTTTCTGTAACGTCGCCATTATTGGGTTTTGGTTCATTTGCACAAACATTTAGCAAAGCTGTGTTTGTGAAAGTTAATTAATTGAATGGCAT
Source organism: Maniola jurtina (assembly GCF_905333055.1). Lineage (NCBI taxonomy): Eukaryota > Metazoa > Arthropoda > Insecta > Lepidoptera > Nymphalidae > Maniola > Maniola jurtina. The sequence continues at coordinate 15,080,920 of NC_060032.1, forward strand.
AAGGTTTGAGATGGTGAGTACGATTTAGCTAACAAAAATAGGTGATTAGTATATTCTTACTAAAAATAGGTCATTAATATGTTTTAACTAAAAATAGGTGATTAGTATGTTTGTACTAAATATAAGTGATTAGTACGTTTTTGCTATTTTAGGCTGCTTCTAATCCATACTAAATATAAATGCGAAAGCGTATCTGTCTATCTATCTGTCTGTTACCTTTTCACGGCTCAACCGCTGAACCAATTTTATCGCTTGCCACATAGATAGCTTGCATCCTGGATACGGATAGTAATAGGCTTTTTATCCCGGAAAATCAACAAGCTCCCACGGGTTTTAAGGACAATTTAAATCCACCCGGACAAATCGCGGGTGTTAAGCAGTCCAATTTGCATGTCTATTTTATGTGGACTGAAGAAAACTAGCTTTTTAAATCATGTATAGTTTGTAATCATAGCTATAGATAAATGTATCATGCTGTTTTAAAGTTTCGGCTGATTGGTTTTAGTTTCATCGGCTATTGTGTGATAGAATTCTTCTAGAGCTATTTTACGCTAGATGCTTTACACATTTTAATTCACAGACTATACAAATATCTAAAATATAATAAAACAAACAATATTTCAAATTAATTAAACAGAATAAATATATATTTTGCAACTAGCAAACATACAGAATTAAGTAAAATGTAACTACTAATTGACTATACATAAGCATAACAAGTACAACAAATAAATTGTGAAAGGAACTTGTGAAAACCTTAAGGTCTTCACACATTGCACAGACTCGACGCCGACTCTACTCCGACTCGACTCATAGTAAAGCATGGAAATGTGAGTATTAGAAATGTTCTTTACGGTAGAATTTTCTTCAATATTTGATTAAAAGAAGTGTATGACTTAATTAGGATAAATTCGTTTGTGTAGAAAAGCGCAACCTAACGTCGACCTCAAAAACCTGTGAAATTCAGGACAGACATTATTATTGCTTGATTTTAAGATTTTAAACACAAGAACAACAGACACTTGTGTTATCTCGCTCATCATTCGAGCGTACGTAAAATGGGGCGTAGCCAACAACCAATAGCGTACGGACGTGCGTTATGATTGAACGAGATATTTTCGCGCCATTCAAAAATATTCTGCGCAGGTACATCGTCGGTGTGACTCATAAAAGTCATAGTAATGTACACACTGTAATGTTGAAAATTGAACGCAAAGAACACGGCATTAAAGCTCACAATTCCATGTTTTACTGTGAGTCGAGTCAGCGTCGAGTTTGTGTAATGAGAAAAGACCTTTAGTCATACTTTTAAAGCGCAATGTAACCTAAAAGCTTCTAACTACTGTAAGAAGTTAGTCAAAATAATGATTTCACAAGTACCTTTAGCAGTTCCACAGCAAATACGTGATTCCATTAAGTGCCTAACTTAAAGTTGGTTATGGGTTTCATAACATGGTTAATGAATTTAATCATAGCATGATTTAGTGCAGGCTAAAATATCATAGGAATATATCTCGATATAAGGCCTAGGTAATACTGGCGTTTATTTGTCATGCGCGTTCCTTTAATGCTTGGAAAGAGTATACGCACTGCGTATTAGGGTCATGGCAGACAGCCTGACTCTGCAACATTTACAGCAGTTTAGTAGTCATGTATAAGGGGTTTAGTCCTTTGACATTTAGCAACTAGGTCGCGATCTGTCACCTTCATACAAAACTCAGCGCAGTATTAAAGCTTTATACAGGAACCCGCATGCCTGCCAAACGCTAATGGTTAATTTGTGAGGGTCTAAAACTTATGGCGAACTATTTTGATTCCAGAGCTCAGATACGTCAGGTACGAGCAGTATGGACCCCCAGTTGGAGCGGCAAGTGGAAACCATCCGCAACCTCGTCGATTCGTACATGCGAATCGTGACGAAGACCACTCGCGACCTCGTGCCGAAGACCATCATGATGATGATCATCAACAATGCCAAAGACTTTATCAACGGGGAACTCCTCGCGCATCTGTACGCGTCCGGCGATCAGGTAATTGATACAATGAAGACACTGCCTAACCGCAATAGTCGGGTGAAAGGTCACACAATGTTTTCTTTCTCGTTCAACAGTCGCAAATGATGGAGGAGTCGCCGGAAGAGGCTCTCAAGCGCGAGGAGATGCTGCGTATGTACCACGCGTGCAAAGAGGCGCTGCGGATCATCGGCGACGTGTCCATGGCCACCGTTAGTACACCCGTGCCGCCGCCCGTCAAGAACGACTGGCTCGAGAGCCGCCTCGACTCCAACCCGCGCCTCTCGCCGCCCTCACCCGGCGGCCCGCGACGAGCTGCGCCTGCGCAACAAGGTGCGTCTTAGTCACGTTGCCTGCAGTGTGCCACGCGTGCAGAGGCGCTGCGGAATACCGGCGATGTGTAGGCTCAAAAGGATTAGAACCCAAAGCCGTGAAATTAGTTTAAAAAAAAATCGGCGACGTGTCCATGACCACCGTCAGAACGCCCGTGTCACCGCGAAACACCAAAAGCTAATTATTGCATTGTCAAAAATGGACAAGTCCTGGAACTCAAACTGGATTGAATCAAAAGCGGTTAAAGGAAAATTCTATGCCTCAGTGCAACCAGATATTCCAAGACGCCCATGGTTTTTCTCTCATAGACATGCAGATAGGTGGGTTACCTCTACGATTTGCCGCTTACGCCTTGGTCATTCCTGCACACCTGTCCATCTGTGCAAGATCAGAGTTAGAGATCACTCCCTGTGTGAATGTGGCTTAGACGAAGGTACTGTTTCTCACATATTCTTTTCTTGTCCTAAACTCCTTCATCCTCTCTATGATGTTCTTCCATCAAAATTCCCGCGTCCAGTAAATGTTGAGTGTTTGTTAATGTCTGTGTTTAGTCCATATTGTAAATTTTTATGTAAATATGTTAAATATAATAATATTAAGTTGTAATTATAATTCCATGTAATATAGTGTGTATTTTATATATTGTGTTGTTCCAGGCTAGAAACTAACCCTATAAATTAACATATTCTGAAAAAACCTGCCACTTATAAAATTACCCAAATTTAAAAGCTGCTCGAAATTCTCAGCTATCACCAACCGTTCTCGTGTCTCTTCAATCCCACACGATATTGGCGAAGTAAATCGCGCCCACCTGGTGCAGCTCCGCGCCATAAAATAAAATTGAATTGAACGTTGTCAAAACATTGCGGATCATACTCTTAAGTATGCCCCTTTTGCCCATTAATACGAAATTAGGTATACAAAGATCTTCATCCGAGCATGTGCCATCCTTGGGGCTTTTCCGACCTTTGTATCTTGGGACTTGCGTATAATTATAGTCTTCTGGGATTAAATTTTCTAGTGTGATTCAGGCTTCATTGTGAGACATTGAATATACTTGTGGTGCCATCTAGTTAGATCGTCGTGAGTAGTCAGTCTTAGGTTTGTATCTTGGCAACCGCCACAAGTTTAATAAAACTACCATACCCCTTCCAAGTTAGCCCGCTTCCATCTTAAACTGCATTGCAATTTAGCATTAGGTGAGATCGCAGCTAACTTGTACCGGAATAATAGAACCGGTATCGACCATCGCAAGGTTGTATAACATATTTGAATGATGCTCAGTTCATCAATAATTTCGATTTTGTTTTGTGAAAATGTTAAAAATTCATTTATTATGACAACGTTTTATCATGTGAACTAAACATAGCATGTCGGTGTGCACAACAGGTTCCATGGGGCAGCGAGGAGCGCCGCCCGTGCCCGGCGGCGGCGCGGGGCGGCCGGCGCCCCCGCTACCGTCGCGGCCCGGCGGCGGCGGACCCGCACCGCCCGCCGGCCGGCCCGCGCCCTCGCAGGGCCTGCCCGCGCCGCTCATACCCACGTGAGTACTGGACACTACCACCACTAGCATTATAGTAAACGGCGTAAACGGCACGGATCTCAAGGCGTGAGCTTGGATACTAAATTAATAATTATGTTTTTATGAGTCAATAAATTAGTTACAACCTGAACTTAAAATTAGGTATCCATACTTCCATATCCTTCATACTAACATAAATGCGGAAGTGTTGTATGTCTGTCTGTCTGCTTATGCTCGCGACTTCATCCGCCTGAATTTAGATTTTAAAAAATCCCGTGTGAACTCTGATTTTCCGGGATAAAAATTGGCCTATGCTCATCTTCGGGATGCAAGCTATCTCTTTACCAAATAGATGATTTCCGCAACCTCGTTCACTTGGATCTAGGTTTGAAAGCCCATAGAAACTCTGGATTTACCAGGATAAAAGGTAACCTATGTCCATCCTTGAAGTGCAAGCTGTCTATGAAGCAATTTTCGTCAAAATCGGTGCAGACACACACTTTCGCATTTATGATATTTTGGTGTGTGCGCGGCAGACTAAGAAGATGTCTGGTAACCAATGCGGGACTCAATATACGAGTTCTACGCAAATAAGGTCGTGCCTTTAGTTTCTTGCCGAATATTATTATAACACTATTAACAACTTGATTTAATGCTGTCATACTTCGATCAATAAAGTACAAGATATGGCAGTGGTCAAAAAAGTGTTTGCCGAAAATTAGTACTCACCCACGATTGCGCACTTACTTTATATGGAACAATTTTAAAGCTATATATTTGATGTTTTATATGAACATTTATACGTTTGTTTTGTTTCCATTACACGTGTTTGTCTGAATAATAGCTTTGCTTATTTATATTAAAAAAAACTGGGTGATGTAACAGCCATAACTGCATATTTGAGTGTGGGCCTGGTATACTTTGTGTATGTCTATACTTTATAGCGTAATATTTTGCTCATTTTCAAAGTATAAAAGTAACAAATTTCTCTCTACAAATAATAATGATAAGGGAATTTACCGATTAACGTATCCCCTTTGCTAATATCGTACCGTATCAAGCTATTTATATGCTAAAAGATTTTATATTTTCTTTTGTATACGTTGTTTTTGTTTAACGTTTATAATACTATATTTAATAGGTATTTATATATTGCAAAATTTCGACGACGAATAGAGTGTATTATTTATATGGGATTGAATGGGGAACTCTTAAAGCAATAGAGATACAGAGATTTTTGGCGCTCTATGGATCGAAATGACTACGTTGTGGACGCTTGTTTTATGTCGTTCCATAGAACGTCATACATTTTGTCCTCATGAATCAAATAAAAAATCTTGATTCTTGAATCACAGTGGCCCGTGAGCGCTCAGTGCTGTATCGAGTTACTTGAAGATACTCTGCATTGAGAGACGTTTCGGCATGCGGCCTCATGTGGTTTAGGTCCGGTTTCCACCTAAGCGGAGCGGAGACGACTTGTGTTCAGTCGACCAATCAAATTGTTTAAAGAAAAAATTTATCGTTTAAAAATCTAATTGGTTGACTGAACACATCTCCTCTCCGCTTCAATTAGGTGGAAACTGGGCCTTAATAGGTTAATTTTCCCCATACTTTCGAAGATAAATAAAACACACTACTTTTTTTTTAGTAAATAATATTAGCAAAGGTTTAGCAATAGTTGTGTATGGTTGTTCGCAGACGGCGTTAAGCGGGGTCGGCGCGTACTAACTTAAGTTACTTACAAACGCGAGGTACTAACTGACGAGCATGTTAACTTAGTGCAGTTTGCGATGTTATCCGATTACTTCTCATACTTAACATTACCAGATATTAGTTGAGGAACAACACAGTGCAGACCATTCCAAACACTCAATTTTTTGACATTAGCTGTATGAACAAAATGTCAAATATCAATCAATTAGTAGGCACTGGAGTCTGGCAAACGAAAGTAGAGACTGGAAAAGCGCGACATATTATGCAAAAAATATCAGTATGGCAGTCCCAAAATTAGTGTAACAGATCTGGAATAACCTGACTTTAGAATTCCTTTATTTTCATTTCTGTTCTATCAAAATAGGTTATTTCAAGTCTGTTATACTAATTTTGGGGCTACCAAAAACAAGTAGTTTATGGGTTATTGCAGTTGTAGTATGGGGCCCGTCTAATCTGCGCTCCAGTCACATTAGTTCAGCTGTGATGTTCCTTAAGAAATATCGTACGAAACATGACTGACCTAACCAAAAAAACAAAATTCTATCCTTCACTGTGTCTAACTCAGCGTCGAGTATGTTGATATCATTTTATTTTGCCTAAATGAAAGTTAAATTTCTAAGTTGACATGTTGCTATTGGGCTAGGTCACTTATGTTCTATACAGGTTGTAATTAGAATGCTAGCAAAAATTTAGCGCTATGATTATACTACCTAAACACAGTCCAATACCCATTTGCCTTATATTTGTAGTTTTAGTGATTCAGTATTATTCTAACCCGCAATGTATAAAGTGCAAACTCGAGATCAATCCCTCGCGTACGACGTGGCATTGACCCCGCGGCATCTATTTACGCAACGTTCGTTGACCTCTAGCGTCAGTCGGATGTTTTATTTGCAATACATTAAAAACTTAAAAAAATACAGGTTTTAATTTTTTTTGCGTTTTTTTAATCATCAGGTTTTAGTAATCATCAGGGCTATCACCTGTCTTCGTTTTTGCTATCATTCTAATTACATCCTGTATTTACACAGTAACATTTTTTATCGTTAGTTAGTGTCGTTTACTAATCATTTATTATTTATGTGATATGGTTTAAAGAAAGCGGTCAAGTTGCTCCTTTACCCATCGATAAGGATTGTAATAAGTTAACAAATCGTACTTCAAATTTGAAAATATTTATACAAAATGTTATATACAATATTAGTCATTTAATCCATGAAATACTTATGATACGTCTGAAAGAACGTTGCTTCCAAAATTTTAAAATAGTTATTTAATGTAGTCCGTAGTTATATTAATCGATTGCATAGTTATCCCACGGGCAGCCACGTTAAAACGAAAAGTTTATTTAAGCCGTATTGACCATAATAACAAAGGAGAATGCTCAGAATTCATAGAAAAGAAAAAACATGTGTGCGGTCGAAGTGAAACTTTCAGAGAAAAACTAAGAATGCAGTGTATTAGGAGTAGGATAAATAATTGTAGGGTTATTTTTTATAATATGCTATGAAATTTAAAAAGACTATTTTAAATTTTATTCCACATATTTCATTACATATACAGACTCCAAGTTTTCTATTTCAACAAATGACTCGAGAGGCTTATGGTAATTATAGTATGAAACAATACGATGATGAAAATGATATATATAAAACACTTTATAATGTATTCTATCTCATTCTCTCGCAAGGTACATCCGAAAGAGGTATATTTTTGTCTCTTTTTTGTGTTGAGGTTTTCGTTTCATATATTTCGTAAGTTTCTATTTCACGAATTCTTAGATTTCTTTATTTTTGGATTAAGGTTGTGCACCCATCGAAGGCTGCCTGTTGAATAACAACAATCTTAATATAAACAGTATTTATTGTAGGTGTACAATTGAAAGCACTAAACACGTTTGAAAAATAATAATAATTATTGTAAATTAGCTTATTACTATTACAAAGTAAATGAGATATTTTATTATGTACATTGTTTTGTAACTTAAATATTCAATATCTGTATATTGGTAATGTAATAATTTACGTATTTATTGAGTTATAACTTATAATGTAAGCGTAGAAGCACTGCATGTTTGTTGTCTCTAATTTGTTAATTTGTATGTGGTCTTCAATTATAATTATCTATGTGGTGGACCATACGTTAATGACGTCACACTTTACGGGTCACAATGGTGCTATTTTTATTAGAACGAATCTAATAAATGGAAAATACCATAGAAAATCCTATCCTTTTAATAAAACACCTTACGGAAAAGGATAGCAATGCTTTCAGACCTGTTTTAGTATACAAGTGAATTAGCACCAGTTTGTCTATAAAAGTATCTACTTATACCATTGTGTAATGAATTTCAATACTAGACTCTTATCTAGGAAAGAAGTTAGTATATAGGGCACTCTCTGTTACGTAATCCCATACAAACGACAGAGACTTAAATATCAGTGGGCGTCAACCATTTTGAGTCACCAACCTATCACAAACGAAACCATGCTTTCGAATGTTTTATGAAAACATTTTCAGATTTCGAATGTTTTTGAAAGCATGTTTGTGATTGGTTGGCGACTCAAAATGGTTAACGCCCACTAAGATTTTCGTCGTTGTCATTTGTATGGGATTACGTTACAGAGAGAGAGAGAGAGCCCTATACTAATTTATTTCCGTGGACAGAGTATAGACTGATGCGAACACTCCATTTTGTGTGACGGCATCAATGTATGGCCCAACATATTACATGGAAGTCGGTATATAATATCGCTTCTTTGATGGAATTTACTTACCGCCTTAATACAAGTTACACTAAGAAATTTGTTATTACTTGATTCACAGTTACCCTGTAAGAATACATTTTGCAATGGTTTTTTAAATTATGATTATTGTGTATTTATGGCAGTTACATTACTCTGAAAAGTCTTACAGAGAAGCTGTGAGAAATTTTCTTTTACGCGTTGATGAGTTTCGGTTCATTAACTGATTATATCACTAACATTTCGCATTTCTGATAGAAACTCCCCATAATTTAATAAGTCCGCCTATGTACAATTTAATATAGGTAAATGAGAATATTTAAAAGCACATCCCGTTTTATATGTTTGACCAGTGTTTTTCAAAGCGCAGCTTGAAATTTGATTTAACTTTCCGGTACGTTTCTGTGTAGAAACCAATACGGGGTATAGGCTTAATACCAAGTCCCAAGTAAGCCCGCTTAGACTGCATCATCACTTACAATCAAATGAGATAACAGTCAAAGGCTAGCAATAATAAAATGCTTTTTCCAAAGCATTTGCTAGTCCTACGTTGTTTTTATTTTTTAGGCATAAAACACACACAATCACACCTGATGGAAAGTGATATGTGGCCTAAGATGGGATGCGTTTACCTAGAAGTTGTCCATTCACTCTTTTTTTAAACATACCCGCATTATAACTGATAGGAAACACTGATCGCGGAAAATTATTCCAGACCTTAGCCATGCGTATGAGGAACGTTTCGTACGTGTAGATGGAATGTCGACGACATAAGGAATTTAATGTAATTTAAAACAATACATACTAGGCGACCGGGCTCAGCTGCGGGCGCCGCGGTCGGAGCCATGAACCAGTTGCCCCCACACATGAGGCAGCAGATTAACCAGGCGGTGGGGCAGGCGGTCACCAACGCCGCCATCAGCGAACTCAGCTCCGCCTTCGCCAAGTTCAAGTAAAAATACAATGCTCTGGACCTGTGCACTTTGACCTGAGGGTTGTTTCTTGCTCCATTGGCAATACAATAGAGAGTAAGGTGCTTTGCAGTAACCACACAACGATTTTGAACGAATGGTTACAAGTTTTTTTAAATAAATTTTAACTTTAACAGAGGATTCTCCGTCACTCGCTCCATCCAAGCGTAGTTTGGTTTTCCAAACTCGATGTAGTTTTGTAAACACGTTCTAGAAACTAATGTGTGGTTTGCCAGATTTCCGTTAAAATAACTAAGAGCCAAACTTATGCTTTTGTATGGAGCTAGTGACGCAGAGAACCCCTCTTAATGTGTCTGTTTTGATCTGTTCGATGAAACAATTGGATTTAACGAGTCATAAGAATATCTTTAAAATTGTAGAGTAGACTTCTGATACTTATTTAATGACATCATCTACACTTTGCAGACATGTATATAACCTAGCTGTTTAAAGTATGAATTAAAATATGCAATGTAAACTTAATTCATTATCGTCATCGTCTACCCATAGACGAAAAAAAAGCCAAAAGAATAATAGATAGAAATAAATTAAATTAAAATTTAAAAAAAAAAAACCCGTTGGCTATGTCGGTTACTCTGGTTCTCCCACGGATCCTATTTCAGACTTGATTCGTAGAGAAACTCCAAGAATAGCTCTCTCCATTGCCCGCTGAGTGACTGAGCATTATTATAAGGCCTATAGTTTGCGACTATGTCTCGTAAACTTAATTATTGAAAACAGATTATTATAGACACAACTAATAGGAATTATTGCTTTCAAAATACAATGATAAAATAATGTTGCCAAATAATCGAATTTAAGCAAATGTATCAAGAAACAAACCGAAAAGGATCAATACTTTTGGAGAGTGTGCTTTCGCCTAATGTCCTGAAATATGTACTGTCTAACTTTGTTTTTAAACGTAACAGGTGTGTTAATTAATTAATTAATACCTAATATTCTTAATGTACATTATAACTCCAAGTTTACGCTTATGTTTGTCAACTTAATATTGTGCTTCTAAACTATTAGGCCTACTTGCATAACGACAGTTAAACTTATAAAGTTAAATTATGTAATGCTGTCACTTCTTGGCAAGAACATAATGCGCTTGCCAAAAAGTGATAGCATTAAAAGAAATTGTGTGTGTGTGCAAGTGGACATTAATCACAAAAAACGTCTAATTTTACTTCGCTCTCGTTTAGCGGTTTTAATTTATAGTTATTAATGTTATTTTAATTGCACTTTACATACGAATGTATTTTATTTAGGGGATATTACTGACTAACATCAGTTTATTAGATAGAATAAACTTATTTTTGATTAGGTAGCACGAAGCTTGTGTGATGTCCATATCACAATGTTACCATAGTGTTAATGATAAAATATAATTTCTCGTAATGCATTGGGGATATTAAGTTTAGGGCAAACAAGGATGGGATGCACTTTCATACAATATTTGTATGGACAGTATGTTGGTTGGGTGTAAACAAGACTTAGCAAAGTCTATACCTTATCCGCGGAAAGAAGTTAGTATAGCGCTCTCTGTTATATAATCCCATACAAATGATAGAGACGAAATCTCATTGGGTGTTAACCATTTTGAATCACCAACCAATCACAAACGTGTTTTCAAAACAATATCAAAAGTCAATACGAAAACGTTTTCAAAAACATTCGAAATTCAATTCGAAAATGTGATTGGTTGGTGGTTCAAAATGGTAAGGGGCCATTGAGATTTTTGCTTCTATCATTTGTATGGGATTACGTAATAGAGAGAGAGCGATATACTAACTTCTTTCCGTGGATAGAGTATATCTACTTATTACTATTCGTTCTAAAGAAAATATATTTGGATTCGAGCGTCCCATCTACGCGAATGGCTTAGAACCTTTGAAGATCACATATGATTTAAAAACAATTAGTTACAAGGCTAGAGATGCGACTAAAGTGTCAAATTGTATTTATTCAATAGTAAACAAACACAATATTAGATTTTATGATATAATATTGGTCAATAACGTTATTAGAAAGGTAATTTTAAAATGAAGACGAAAATATACTAGTGTTTCGTATTGTGTCGTAACGCGTCTGAAGCATACGGTTTCATACATATAATGTGTAAGAGATACATTTAGCGTTGCCACCTCGATTTAAGAGCATCAAAAATGTTGATACTTAGAGAAACAATGATTTTTTAATACTTATTGTTTGACGAAACAGCTTTCTGCTCGTCGCGCGTCAAACGAAGAATGACGAACTCAAACCACAGATCCAAAACCCATAAACAACACCCGCCAGCCAGCCAGGCAAAATGTCAGCGTTTGGTTTCGCCAGCCAGCTGCGGCTGATTTTGTAAAAACACGGGAGCTTTATTTATCCCTGTTTTATTTTCGCAATTACGGGTTTCTGTATTATCATAGCGGGGTAACCCGTAAAATACGGGGCATCTGGCAATCCTAGATACATTAATTGAGTGGCGTGTGGTGACGCCTTGTGTTGTGTCTTTCTCTAACACATACTAAACGTGTGAAACCGATTTACTGCTCACACGACACAACACAACACGACACGCTTGTATATATTTCCGGTTTTACACAACAGGATCTCTAGCCTATAGCTTTTTATAGCTGTATAAAAAATTAAATTGCACAGAGTATAGTTTTAAATTGGATTTGGCATCAATGAATTTTTTCTATCAATTAAATGTTTAAATGTAAAACTAGTGTCTAATTCCAAAACTATTGGATTCTGTTATAAAAAAAATATAATATTATGACTGTAAAAATTTCAGTATTAAAATAATAATTGCAAATGACTTCTATGCAGTGCTTTAGGATATTATTACGAAATATACGATGTTGATACTTTACTGGATTGTATTTAAGAAGATTCCCATTTTATATCGGGATTTGTAAAGTTTATTTTGTGAGGTTAATTGTACAGGTTCTGAGGCTTAAGCTTATTAAGATGAATTTTCATAATTACTGTTCCATACAACGGCTATATTATATGGGTGCTCCTGGGGACGGACGGCATGTTTTTATTGTAAAAATTTCTATATCTATTTGTTTAACATGAAATGTATGGATCAGATTGGCGGTATAACAGCTATACCCTATCCACGGAACGAAGTGTATATAGGGCTCTCTCTGTTACGTAATCCCATACAAACGATAGAGACAAAAATCTCAGTGGGCGTCAACCATTTTGAAGCACCGACCAATCACAAACGAAACTATGTTTTCTAATTGAATTTTGAATGATTTGTACGGGACAAATGACAAAGATAAAAAAGTCAGTGGGCGTTAACGTTTATAGAGTAATGTGGAAAACATACCTAAGCTCGTTTGTGATTGGTTGGTCACTCAAAATGGTTAACGCCCACTGACTATTTTGTCTTTGTCATTGGTGCGGGATTACGCAACAGAGAGATATATATTAACTTTTCTCCGTGGATAGAGTATAGATTAGATATCGATAGCTTAGTTCACATTTGCACTTACTATACATTTGTCGATTTTACAGGAGAGCTGGTTAAAGTTCAGATATGACTAGCGCAAAAATAGTAGATAATTTCTTAACAGTTTAGAAATAATCTACTACTTTTGTGCTAGTCATATTTGAACTTTAAACAGCTCCCCTGTAAAACCGACAATTGTGTAGTTAGTGCATTGTGAACTAAACCATCGATATATGGATTACATTTATGAAGATTCACCTTAAAGTGTATGGATGATAATACAATATAGTTGTTCGTATGACGTCACGGCATTCCGGATTGCATCAGATGATCTTATTACTATGCATATCATAGTATTGTTTTGTAAATTTGCTAGGGTTGTATTCTTAAGACTCAATATAGATCAAGATTCCGGAACCGCCAGACCTTACTTATTTTCTGAGTAACAAAATGAGAGGGATAGAGTAGTGTTAGCGTATACCTACTATTCTAATGTGTGCATATCTGCTAAATTGTGCCGTGGGCCAATTTATAGGTATCAGCTGCTAAATGCTACTATATAAAAAAATTACTTTTCTTAGTCTGAGTGTTGATTTTTATGTATGTTTTACAGAAGATTGTTAATAAATTAATAAACAATAATTAATACTGCCAGACGCTTTCTGTAGGTGGTAATTTCCACCAGACGCTTTAAAGCTTGCGAAAAATACAATCTTACTTAAAGTCTGACTCATAATTATATTTTATTTTATTGAAAAGGCACACAAAACAGGTTGTAACTAAAAATACTAAATATAACCCTGTTCTATTGTTTATCAGAATCCAAGTTAAACCCCCTAACAGGTTTACACAACGTTACCTAATTAAATAACTAACTAAATGAAATAACTAAGTAATTTGCTTACGTTATTTGAACAATTGATATATTTAAATTGCCCCTAGCGTATGTTAAACTACATACGAACACTACTCTTATCACACATATTTCGCTTCTCAGAAAATAGTAACGTCTGGCGACCCTGTGGTCTTGGACCAATATGTTTGTTGAAGTTACTGCACCTGACGATTTTTTCGTAGTATTAGCTGCGTAGCGGAATTCAACATGTTTTCACCTCGGTGTCTAGGTGTTTCAGTAGCTTAGGGAATAACACTCTCAAACTTCGTCTTTCCGTCTCTCGTAGCGACCTAACAAAATATGAAATTAATGCATTTACTCGATCACTATAAATTATTCAAGCTTGTCTGTTATTGTATATTAAAATTTTTGGATCAATATAATTATAGCGAATACACCATACATGTATTACAGGTGTATTAATCACAACGGTTGACTTTACAAAATTTGTATGTAAAATTAAATGTACTTATAAAATGGCTTAGACCAAAGCAGTTCTTGTGTTGTTGCTGTTGGCAATATCTTTGGTCAATTATTAGAATGTTTCATTGGTGGTGATACATTATGAAATCGTTATTAAAAATACGTATTACTTAAAAATAAATAATAGTTTAAATCTTGACAATTATCGTCATCGCACAGAATTCACGCTTTCTTACATTTTATGTCATACATTTTTACGACCAAACGTTTAATCGTTCATTAACTACGCAGTGTCTTCGTTTATGAATCGTGAAAAGATATATTTTTTTAATTTATTATAGTTAAACCTAACGTAGGTTCAATTTTTAAGTGATATTTTTCTAAAAAATACTGACTGTCTGTTAAAGTAGTATTATGACGTCATTGTATACAGTTCCTAGGCAAAATTAACGCTCTAGCCATCTCATTTCTCTTATTTTGGTATTATACTTATGGAAATAATGAAATCACACCATAGTTTTGCTCTCTTGTTAATAGAGTTTAGTGTCATCGAAAAAAAATGTATAGGCAGAGATTGTTGGATTTGATATAGTTTATGAATATTGTTAATCTTATGCTGTATAAATAGAATAATTAAAGGCTATATGTGTACCAAAGATTTTTGATTTGATCCAAAAGGTTTTGCGTAATTAACAATAAGATATAACAAAGTACTCCGCAGAAGATTAGGTAAGCGAAATTTGAATACAACGATATATTTCAATAAGATTATAAAACTGATATTTTATCATTTCTTTTGTCAGGTGTGTTATCATATAATCGGTTAACTAGAATGTTTGCATATTACAACTCTAGGAGGAACTACCCTCTTCTGATTTAAGCCCGATTTTTCGTTAAATAACTTTCATCTGAAGAGTAAAGACGTTTTGACAGATTTTCTATACATAAACTGTCAAATCTCAAATTTATTCCTCAGATAAAAGTTATTTAAGAATTGAAAAATCAGCCCTTAGACGTATAATGTGGTTAATTCTGTTGGACACAATCTGTAAACTAAACTAAAGTGATAGGCTTAAATCTAGTCTTTTTCAACAGGAAGTATTTTGAAAGATATAGGAATACTATTAGACATGCAATTTTAGAGATTTTGTACAACCGGATTAGCCACATTGTTTTTTTAGGTTAATATGAGTTACGTACCTGATAAAAAAAATTTCATTACAGACTATAACGCAGATTACAAATGATAAAATTAAACATGTTTTATTAAATGGGTAACCTATGTATGTTTTTTAAGTATTTCAATACTTAATCAGTCAACTAGTAGTATATTACACAAAAATATGTTTTTTTATGTAATCTTATTGAAATATGCAGATTGTACATATCTAATTATAACTAATTTAATTATAATAGCATGCCTAAAACAATTGATAACTATATGCATGATTTTGGTTGTAAGTTCATTGCTATTTCGAGCAGGAAAATGTATATGTCCAGGAGTTTTCAAAATATTCTGGTTTTTCTGAAAATATTTAATGCATGAGACCTCACTCGACGTTTTAGCTCTATCTGTCAACTGTCATGTCAAAAGTGACTGCTCGATTGCGGTAGAATGACAGTTACAATGTCACGATCGCAATCACCTCTGATTGGTTGATGCTCGCTTACTATTGGCTACAATGCATTGCTGCAACAAGAATAGCATTAATTTAGCCAATAACAACAATTGCGATTGTAATAATGATTGATGCAGGTTTTACGGATTCGAGCTACGGTTTATTTTTAAATTAAAGAGTAAAACAGTTCACACATAGAGTTAAAATTGCGATTTAGATCTCAAAATGTATGCCCTATAATGCTTTTTTGTCGGTTCTTATATTTTCCTCATATATCATATTTTGGTATGCAACTTTATATTGTACCCTTTTTTTGCTTTTTGCTTGTTGTGCCCTCCAAAGTTACATCGCAGGCTTCAAATCATAGGGGCGTAGAAACAAATAGAAATGTTCTGTTTGACTGCTATTCGATTACAGTATTATAGTGAAATATCATTATCAAACTACTTTGTAAGACGTACTAGTTCAAAATTACAAAATATAATTCAAAGGTTTTTAGTTGTTTTTCTCCTGATAAGTAAGATAAGGATACACCTCTATGGCTTGAAGCGCACGCTATATAGGTATCTATACTAGTAGTTAGCTCTTATTCACATTCGTTGCGGGGCTTATTATTTATTGCACTTTAATATATTATTATAATTTGAACATTTTTATTATAATAAATAGTTTAGTTAAAAAGAATTTTATTTTGTTGTTATGTCTATTAATATATTATTTTAATGTGTTAATAGCCGCCCGATGCCTAATATGCCGCCAAAGCTGCCTGAACGACCGCAGAACGGACGGCCATTTTGAACGAGCCTTCGCCGCCATTTTGTGATAAGCTGCTCTGTATATACTAGTTCTACTCATAGGTACGCGTTACTTTGGTATTTGTGCAAAGTGTACAACATTATATAGTCAGTGTTGTTTCTTGCGATGTCAAGTTAGCGGTGGGTGATTCATTCGAATAACAATCGAAGTATTCGATTGTTGTTATTATTCGATAACAATCGAATAACCGTTGACCTTTGAAAAAAATCTACTGTTTTTGATTGGTCAAAATCTTGATCTTGATTGAAAACAACTAAATATACATCGATTGTTCAATTGTTCGATTCATTCGATTGTTTTTTTTTTTGCAACAATCGCCCATCGTTACGTCAACGTATCTTAAAATAATATAAAGTTAAAATATACTTGAATGGACTTACGAAACCTTATGAAATAAAATAAATATTTATACTTAATTTTATCGTAGTAACTTAATTTGCATTTGATTTGCATTAAAGATGTAAAAATATGATAGATTTAATTGACAATATCGTTTTATTAACGTGACAATAGTATACTTAAAATGTATATAATACAATAATAATGTAAAATTGTAATAAAAGCAAATAAAATAGGTAATAGATGAAGCTTATTGGAATTATGATGTTTATATTAATCAGTCGTTTAGTGTAATAAGTATTTAATACAAAATATTGTAAAGATATTATTTGGTAGCCAAAAATCCTAATGGGTACTCTTGATTTGAAATTAGATGATTGTGATAGTAATGTTATATATAATAGAAGGTGCTTTTATAGTTATTAACGATGCGCCTTCTTGAGATTGTATAATGGATTATACTTGTTGTAATATGGCATTTAACTGATACTACGCATCTATACCCACCTAAAAGTGCCTATATAAGGCCACCTAAGCAAAATATGAGAAACTAGACGATGTCCGAGACTTTCCGCGTGCATTTTGGTTTTTAAAAATCCTGAGGGAACTATTTAATTTTTCGGGATAAAAGTATACAGGCTAGTAGTCTCCCGGGATGCAAGCCGTCTCTGTATACTAAAAAGATGATGCCCGCGACTGTGTAGTGTATTTATTAGGGGTTTTTACAAATCCCATGGGAACTCTTATTTTCCGGGACAAAAAGTAGCCCATGTTTCCGGGATGCAAGCTATCTCTGTACCAAACATATAAATCGGTTAAACGGATGGATCTTTGAGAATCCCGTGGGAATTCTTCGATTTCCGGGATAAAAAGTAGCCTATGTGCGTTCCCGGGATGTGAGCTAAGTCTGTACCTTTCATCAAAATGGGTTAAACAGATGGGCCGTGAAAAACTTGCAGTCAGACAAACACTCTTTCGTATTTATGATATTAGTCTATGGATTGTGAAGATAAAATTTTCGTTCCTTGTGACAAAATAGGTAATTAATTTTCATTGTTTTAATTTACCTATGTTAATATTTGCTATCAAAGTAATTTAAGTTACCTCCCGGCAAATACTTTGTATTACTTCACAATTTGACCCGAACGTTAGAAAAGTTTTTTTTATTTGTACCCACACATTCCTTTAGCTAAAGTTTGCGCGGCGGATTTACGTACCTTAACAATATTTGTATATAAATGTAAAAATACTGTTTATATGTTGTGTACTTGTGTATGCGAATTGTAATAAATCTGTATATAAAAATTATATTTGACTTTCATTTCATTCAAGACCCTATATTTTTTCTGTTAGGACAATATCCCACTAGACACCATGGCGGCGCCACTGGTCGCGCCACCGTGGTGTCTTAAGCTATCAAACGAGAAATACCAGAACCGACACCAGGGTCATCAGTTTCAAAAGGGACGTCGAAAAGTTAACACTGTTTGCTTTATGTAGGTAAGCCGTACAGCGTCCCTGGTAGAGCAACGTGTGGTCGAGTGAGATGCTAAATAGCTTTATACATGTTAGTGGTTGCGTCACCAGCGGGTGATCCCAACCACTGCCAATAAATCCGTTGTGCAACCGCTTGGTTGCACAACGGATTTGTACCCACAGGCAGGCACACTTTTACATGTTATTGGTAGCTCGACTGGTTGCGCAACTAGTGGTGTCCTAATGAGATAGTACAATTCTTACGAGTAGGTATGTACCTCTAGTTTCATAGCATACCTTATAAAGATGGTATACAGCTTCAGAGTGCAGGTTGCCAACAGTTACATACCTATTATGTACCTACCTACGTAAAATGAAATTATTTCTCAGATATCCAGGTCCGAAGAATTTACTAAAGGATTTCTCATTATTTGGCGCGAAGACAAACCATTAAGAAAATAATCACTACTATGTACCATTATTACTAAATTGGATTATGGACTAAAAAAAACCTTTTTTCCTTTTGAGGTACGGAACCCCAAAAACTGAGGAAACGTTAAAGTTTAATATAAATTGTGAAACTTAAAGCTCCGAGGTAGGTAAGTACAGGAATTACAACATTCATATACCGACACGCCCCGGCCGACAAAAAGTGTCCATTATCCATTATTACGATTTAATGAAGAAAGGCTATTAGGAAGTCTTGATTAAATCGTCGCTCGATGAGCAATTGTTGGGTCCTGTGGCGGCTGTCTCACAGGGCTTAATCGCACTAGCACGATTCTGATTACCAGTAGGGTAACCATGTGGCTATCATAGCCAGGCTATGACGGCAAATGTTTCTGGGCATATTGATACTGTATAGTACGCGACAGGTTGAGATGGCAATCGGGTTATAAGACGGGGGGAAGCCCCGCACAACCGCATGTCACCTGCGCTCAACCGTAGTGGGTTGTGCGGGGTGTCCCCACCCCGGTTGCGATCTCAACCTGACACAGTTTTTTTGTTGTCTTCGATTTTTACCGTACAAACTGCGCATATACAATACAAGATGGTAACCAAAACTTCGTATACGTGGATTTAGGTATTTTAAAAGCCCGTGGGAACTCTGCTTTTCGGAATAAAAAGTTGCCTATGTCAATTTCCGGGACGCAACTGCTACCTCTGTACCAAAATTCTTATAAATCGGTTAAATAGATGGGTCTTTGAAAATTCCGTGGGAATTCTTCGATTTTCCGGGATAAATGTAGCCTATGTCCGTCCCCGGAATGTAAGCTAACTCTAGCTTAACTAACGCTAGCTTGTAAACGTATGTACTAATTTCCTCTGGTTCACTGCTTCCAAATTATTTTGGCTAGAAAATTAGCCGTGACTTTTAACTTACCTACTTTTCATCGTGGCATTATTAATTAGGTAGAATAATCTTGCAATATCATTTTCTTACAGGTCCGAGTAAATAACGGCGCATGGTATCCCTGAATACATGTGATTGTTGTATCAATCATTTCTCGTATTAAATTATTCAGTGGCCCGTAATTCTATCGCCTCCGTATCTCTCCCTAATGGCCGCAGACAACCAGAGGAATCTATTCCTATGCACTTAGTTTCGGTTAGTTACCTATTCTGTAGATCGTAATAATCGTAATTTATGTGGAAGGAGGTAGGAATGAAAGTTAAGAACGAGTCCTCAAAGCTTTGTGAATCTTGGCTGGAACGATGCGACGCGACGATGGATTGACGATACAAAGAGGATGGTTGGTTACAGCTGGATAAGTACGGCTGAAGACTGAAGGTCTGTCTTCAGTAGTGGACGTCCACAGGCTTAATATGTTAATGATGATGATGATTTAATCCAAGCAAATCAAAGCGTCGTGGTCTCAATGCATGTGCAAGGATGTAGTTTACCTATTACATGTAGGTAAGTATTAGGTACAAATCGTACCTAAATATATTCAGTAGGTATTTAATAAAGTTGGCTAAGCAGCGTAGCTCCTAACAAATGATACACTTCCTGCCTTAGTAGGGCTAATAAAGATAATAGGGGTAATTCAATGTTTATAAATCATTGAAAGTGGTAGCACATTTCCCTTATCGTGGTGTATCGTAACTATAACTGCACTGATTACTTTCGTATGCAAATTGAAATGATTTCAGGCAAATACCTTAAGACCTACTCATAAAATAATATTACAAGCCGGATCGTGCGATAGATATCCATAGTAACGATTCTATGCCTGAACGCTGAAACCAAAGAACATGTTTGATCTTGTTGGAGGCTTCGGCCGTGGCTAGTTACCACCCTACCAGCAAAGCCGTACCTCAAAGCGATTTAGCGTTCCGATACGATGCCGTGTAGAAACCAAAGGGTTATGGGTTTAATGAAAACTGCCATACCCCCTTCTAGGTCAGCTTCAATTTTAAACTGCATCATCACTTACCACCAGGTGAGATCGCAGTCAAGCGCAGTAACTTGTATCTGAAAAAACAGGTACATAACGCGCGACAGAATCGTGTTAATTTGGCTCTTATGTTGCGACTACATTAAAGTAAACGTCAATGCCCAACAACGCCATAATTATTGCGATAACGCACTTGTCTAAACTGTGTCGGTTAACTAATCTAATGCTAGTTGAATTGGGGTTAAAATCGTCTAGCGCCAAACGGCATTGTGAATGCCGTTGTGCGTTGATCGTGGCTACATCTACGTTTAACTGTGCGTCCACACACTGCTCTACTCGCGCAATTAATCGCGGGACATTAGAAGTTAGTAGGTTTTAGCTCTGATTGAATCAATATAATGTACTTATTAATGTACTTATTAATGTTAGGCACTTATTTTGCTACACATTACTTAAAGTTTTAAGACTACTATATACCTATCACTGAATATAACAGTACCATAGTAGTCCGACGCCTTTGATCTCGTGGTAAGTGACGAATACGACGACCCTAACTTAGGGCCCTAACTACGTGTGCCAGTTCGGGTTACTAGTTACCACGATTACTATCTTTTGTCCAGACGCCTTCATCTAACCTCTGTATGATATAAAGGTACATTATACTCAGTGAGTATATCTAAAAAATATTAGTTTAATGTTAATTACTACATAAGTACTTAGTTACTTAATAATTTTTTAGATTTATTTCTTTACTAGAATAATTTTAAAAACTTTTTTTAAAGGTTTATTATGATTAGTTTGGTGAAATTGGGTCTTAAGCTGCTACTTACAAAACAATATCGATATAACAATTAAACAGTTGTCCAATTTAACAGGGCTCTCTCCGTCACTCGTTTCCACTCGTTTCATACAATCGTAGTTCCAATTTCATTTGAATATTAAGCAACCAAAGTCCATGAAATTTTGCAGACATATTCTAGAAACTAATATCTGTGTCTGTGGTGTTTTAGATTTTTCTAAAAATATGTAGTTTTAAAATTACAGGGGCTCAAAGATTTGTATGAAAATTTTTAAGACCGCGTAACTTTGAAACCGAATATTTTAACAGAAATCTGGAAAACCACAGACATAGATATTAGTTTCTAGAATATGTCTGCAAAATTTCATGGACTTTGGTTGCTTAATATTCAAATGAAATGGGAACTACGATTGTATGAAACGAGTGACGGAGAGAGCCCTCTTAATTAGCAATAGGCGAGTTCCCACAAGTCAAAAAGTCACCCTCGCATGTTGCCGTTTCGTCCGAATTCTCCCAACAATTAACGCGAGGTTACATACACGTAATAATTACAGGTGTATAACATTAAACGTCGGTTTACCACTCCAATCACGTCCGCTGTGGACTGCTGTTTTTGTTGTTTTCTCTGTTGTTTTTTGCCTTGTAGATTTTGTTCTTGGGTTTTGAATTTTGATGATTGATCACATTTCAGTTGGTGCGTAATTGATACCAAATTAGATATTAGATATAGGTATCATACATTATACGTACATAAACACTTGAAAAGAGCAACCGCCGAGTTTCTTGCTGGTTCGTGTCTTTAGAAATGGCATTCCGAACCAGGCAGCCGTAGATTATTTTGACGATTCAAAAGCACTTATCTTTCTATTCTATTCTATTCTATCTATCCTATTGACAATCTTATCTTACCTTTCTACCTTACCACAATGCTTAGTGATTATACGGTGAGCACATAGGCATATATTATGTATACTTACCTATTCCTACAAATCTTCGCATGTTAACGGAAATTTCTTCAAATCGAAGCTAATGAAGCTCGAAGGTTGTATTTTTAATAAACCTTTAAGAGATAGGCACCTATATAGGTAGGTACCTACTACCTACCTAGTTCGTGGATTTAGGCTAGCTAAAAGGATAACCCGGGTACAAGTAAGCGAATCTATTCGTGCCAGCATTATCAACAGAAAATGTCACAATGTCCTTCAAGTAAAACTTTAATAAAGCTGAACGCTCATAATTTCTTTCTGACATGACTCTAATATGAATCTAATTGGAAAACTTTTTATCGTCAAGCGTAGTGCCTAAACGTACCTACCTTACCCAGTTTTTGTGATTTCTCCGGCCAGATTCATATCACTTTAAGCAGTTAAGTATAATTCGAACTTTTAATACTCAGTCGGCCATGAAGTTTCTGTAATTGTATAGAATTCGAAACCATAATTTGAAAAGTTACATTGTAGGTAACTTGATGTAAGTAAGTAGGTATATTGCGATTTAACGTAAGTATATTATTATACTACTATAAACTATTGGACTAAATGCCAGCAGTTATTTTATAAAAATTGAAAGTTTTTCTGCGTATTGTCTACAACACAGGGAGGAACGATCAGCGACTAGTTATATAAGTTTGGATCTTGTCGCAACTATACGTTATAATAACTACCTGCATGCCAAATTTCAGCCTGATCCATCCAGTAGTTTAAAAGCTGTGCGTTTATAGATCAATCATCAGACAGTCATCTTTTCCTTTTATATAATACTAGCTGATGCCCGCGACTTCGTTCGCGTGGATGTAGGTTTTTTAAAATTCCCGTGGGAACTCTTTGATTTTCCGGGATAAAAAGTAGCCTATGTGCTAATCCAGGGTATTATCTATCTCCATTCCAAATTTCAGCCAAATCCGTCCAGTAGTTTTTGCGTGAAGGAGTAACAAACATACACACACACACACATACAAACTTTCTCCTTTATAATATTAGTGTGATTATAAAAATCATAATAGGTAATTATCTACACAATTAATAAATGTAGATAAGTATCTAATCTAGGTACTTACTTTGGTTCGTGAAGTCATCAATTATAGCCTTAAAACAAAGGAAGGGCAAGCGCGGCGGTTAACGAAATGACTACTGAAGAGTTGGATACTTGAAACGTTTTAACTTTTGTAAAGTGCAACACTTTCCCAGTCCGCGGTGAGGGGTGCGGTCTGTGTGGAGAGCGATGGAGGACCCCTCAAAACGCTACTGCGTTTAGACAAATGAACAGCGTTGCACCCTTGGTGGCACACGCCATCCTAGGTACATTGATCTATGGTGCGTGTGGAAAGGGAGAATTACTGGAATGGACGCTACTGGGTAGAAACTTTCGTGCAGTCATCAATTAATTGATTGAGATCTCGCAATTTCGAGCTAAATTTAAAAAAAAAATAGGAACTCAAGACAAATTGATAAATAATAGAAATCAAGTGCGTCCGTCTGTCTGTCCGCGAGTCACAGGTCTCTAACTCGTAGACTAAATGATTTACAAACAAATTTTGGTATTTCGTGTAGAACATTGACCCGAAACCAAATACTGAATTAGAAATTCAATTATTTAAATTGTTTTTCAGGGGGCAAACATGAAAAATATGTCAAAAAATTTTTTTTTCTTACCCTAGCATGTGGGGTATCATTGAGTTCATTGAGTTCATTGAGTAGGTAGAGTACGAATATATTAAGTTTTTTTTATTATTTTTATCTTAAAAAATAATGAAATGGGGGGCCGTCAAAGTTGTCAGTTTTAGACCTTTTTGCTAGGGCGGCTATCTTAAAAAGTAAACTAGTTGGGAATACGAAATTTCGGTATAATATCTACGTAAGTACCAAATATACCTACTGTATTTAAACAGCAGATGCTGAAAACAACGATTTTTAAAATAGTTTGAAAGCTGTGACCAAAACAAACGAACATTTTTTGGGGTTTTCTTTCACGGTTTATTGCGATGGTCGGAAAATATTTCATACACCCAAAATATGATGTTTATAATTATGTACGGGACTCTAAAAGAGTGAGGCCCGGCCTGCACTTGACCGGTTTGGCTAAAATGTACAGAAAGAAAGAAAGAAAACACTTTTCTTTTTGAAAGCTCTTCCAGGGAAGTACCTACGCTATGTTCGTGTAAAACACAATAAAAGTTCCGTACAATAGCGGAACTCACAGAACACAATAAATCAATTGGAGTGGGTGGTTGACTTTTCACTCAAATGTGTGGTTAATTGTAACCGAAAATGACTGTTGATCGAGCCACACTTAATTTGAGTGGTTAGGGGTTGCGATGGGGTGGAAAGTAATGGTTCACTTGATTTTACGATTATTTGATATTTGTACGTATCTTGTACCGGAAGTGATGTAATTGCACCAACATTTCTATAATTAGTGTTGATTTTTTGTTTAAGTAGCAGCGAATACCTATGTTTTGTAGATAATTCTGGTGTACCTATTTAATCTGTAAACTAAACCAAAATGACAAATCTAAATGTATTGCTATCCCTTTCATAATGTTAACTGCGGAAAGGGATAGCACTAGATTTAGAATTGTCAATTTTTAATTTTGTAGAAAAAAATCAACAGAATGGGCATTAATCGGTGTTAAGGATCAGTTGCACATCAGGTGGTTAAAGTTAGCGCGATAGAGAGAGTTGCAAGTCCAGTAGGCATTTGCCTACAATTTTTACTTGAAATATTGTTTCAGGTGATAACCTTTACAAAATTAGACAATTTTGGTCTCATTAGATCGAATACACCTTAATCTAAGTTCGTACGTTTTATTTATTTAATATTTTAGTTTAGTTAAATTAAAAAAAAATACTCACGAAAGTTTTTAGATCGAGAATATGGATATTTAGATGCTTGTAACTTGTAACATAAGCAATATTGTAACTTAGTTACTACAATTTTTGTACATGAAAATAAAAATAAAATAAAATAAATAAATATTTCTCTAAAAGCATAGTTCTTTATTATATCTACAACATTTCTAAAAATTATGAAAATTCGACAGCATTTTTACGGGGAGAAAAGCGTTATCGCTTTTTGTATGAACAACATAAACGATCCTCTTAAGGTGGATGCCACGGGTCTGCCCGGGAAATTCAAAAGGGTCCAGTTTAATAAATTAGCTCTAGTATCGACTATAACTCACAAATTAGTCGATACTAGAGCTAATTTCTTAAGCTGCACCCTTTCAAGTAAAGATTTTTATATAAACCTGTGAGGATGATACTGCCATTGGCGCAATTAAAATGCCATAAGCCTACGTTGTCGACTGTCGTATTAGTTTACAAATTGCGAAAAACCAAATTAAAGAATTTCATACCCCTAAATATTAAATATTTCTTTTTATATGAGAGATTGCACATTTTTAAGTCGATTGTCGGTTAGCTTCGAAAATACATTAAGTATCTTTCGATGTTCTCTAACACAAATTACAGCTGTACGCCCTTACGCGGCTCGCACCCTCAGCTTTATTGTATAGAGGGAAAATTACACTTTAATTGCTCATTTGCGTCATTTAACTTTGTGGAATATGTAACAATCCAAATAATGACGACTTTTGAATGCTTTTTTGTTTGTTTCAAGTCCGTTGCTAAGTTACACCAGTTACACTCAAATCTAATGTTTAAATCAAAGTTGAAGTTTAAATACCTGTTTTTCAACATATTCTCTACATTTCTCATTTTCAACATTTCTCTATAGGTGCTTACTGCTTGTTTACCTAAAGGTATAAATATACCTAATCATTTAGATATAGTATTTTTATTAAAATACAAGCTGATGCCTGCAGCTTCGCCCGCGTGGATTTAGGGTTTTAAAAATCCCTTGGGAACTTTCGATTTTGCAGGACAAAAGTAGCCTCTCCGTAATAGCCAGTCCTCGGAATGCAAGATATTTCTGTCGTAACATTTAAACGGATGATCCTTTAAAAATCTCGTGGATTCACCAGGATTTAGGAATGCAATTCCTACAGCATCAGGATTGAAGAGTTGGGTCCACGAGGTACCTACTACTCTTGGTACTTTTTGATTTCAAGAGCTCGTATCTTGCATCCAGAAGAAAGAGAAAAAAAAAACAAAAACGAAAGAAAACAATGTACCTATGTAGGTATAAAGTCTAATGATTTAATAATTAAGTTTAATTAATTAAAATAAAATAGTAGGCACCTACCTAGTGCTAATGCAGCTTAGCAAACTATTGACGGGTCTAAAATTCTGCCATATTAAGCACCTACTCGTATTTTACGAAATTTTTCCGACCATTTAGACCTGTCAGAGATTTGTGTAGACGTTTAACCGAGCTGGCGTCTCTTTAACTCAATACTGAGATTAGTATGTTCCGCGACAGGTCGAGATGGCAATTTTCTAGTGAGGTGACATCACTTATCGGGTAATGGATATCGATATTTTTTTGGTACGTAACAAAATGAGAATAAAATTATTACAGTAGTCGGCAGGAAATATTGTTGCATTGATCTTTAGAAGAAGATTTCGGCTTCGTAGATTGTTGTCTCAAACCTAAGTGACGTTTTGTCGGTCTCTATGACAGAGACAACGCTCTACTAAACCGCTATCTCTTTCTAAAGGTCAATGTACAATATTTCCTGTCGAGTACTGTACCCCCTTTTTATAAAAGTAATATTTTATTCATCACAATCAAAATCAAATAAACTTAATACTGACTACAACATCGTTACAAACACTTGATTTAAATCGTGAACGTGATTTTTAATTGTTGTTGTCCTACTGATTTTGAATCGGATTTTGTTCTGGACATATACTTTTTTGATATGGCCGTGTGAAACACAGCCCTATCCAGTGTATTTCTAAAAAATATTTTTAAGTTCAATGTTACAATATTCTAATGCTTTTCAGTTCACGTGTTTGAGAATGGATTATTGGTTATTTTATTTTTACACGTGACGAACAGGCAACTGAAGTAGGAATACAACAACGACGAAATCGATAAACGCGGTCGATACGAACTCGTGCAACACTAACTGCTGTATTCACAATCATTACTATGAGGTCTCACAGTGCGCTCGAACACATAGTGAGTTTCCACCAATCAGATCATTGTAAATTGACGTGATACAGTAATCTAATTGGTGGAACGTACAGGTCCTACACTGTGCGTTCGAGCGCACTAAGAGACCTCATAGTAACGTTTGTAAATACGGGTGTAAAACTATGACAGCGCGGGTGTGCCAGGCCTCCCCCCTGCTTACCTCATACCCCGATTACTATCTCGACCTGTCGCGAACAATAGGTACAGATTTAATCTTCCTCAGGCCAGTACATTTCGATCATCTTTTGGAATCGGTTGTCCGCTTGTTTCCCTTCAGGCGGCTGCTTGCCCAGGATGAACACGAACTTCTCGTGACAGTCCATCATGGCCAGGTATTGACCCTCGATGATTTTCAGGCGCATTGGGTAGCGGTTGAATCCCGTTATGTCAAGTTTTGCTGTGAAGGACAATAGTTATTTGTGTCACAAGGGGCCAAAGTGATATTTTGTTGTTCGAGGGCGTTTTTTAATTCAGAGGGAAGCCAAGGATTCTAAAGATGAATCCTGAGCGTAGCGAGGAATTCAATAACGCCGCCCGAAAACAAAATATTTTGGAAGAGTATCAACACACTATTTTTCTACTCTTACACACTATCTATGAGAAAAAAGAAAACATACTAGCATGAATGCGGCCAAGATAGATGGACGGGCAGCGGAGGGTTAGTAGGTAGATAAATACGGGTCCCGTTGTCCCGGTCCACCCTTCAGTACGGTACTGAACCCTAAAAAGGACAAAAGCTATGAATTACCTGTGGGTGGAGGCATTTGCAGAGTCCTGTAAGAGCCATTTCCTTCCAGCTTCTCCAAGTAATAGTCCCTCGTTTTATTAGGATCGCTAGTTTTACAGGGGATCTTCATTTTCAGAGAAAGCGTGTCCCAATTGAGGTTCTCTATGTATTTGCCAATGAGTTGTTCTATGTTCTTCCTTTCCTGAAAATAGGTAACTACCCATAGTGTGTAATATCTCATCGAAAACGAGCAAAATAATTAATTTACGGCTTATAATTTTACATTTCAAACGCCAAATAGGATTATAATACAGGATTACAGTTTACTTTTAGAAGTAATTACCGATGTTCGCAACTTCGCTTGTGTGGATTTAGGTTTTTCCCACGAAATCCCGTGGGAACTCTTTGATTTTCCGGGATAAAAAGTAGCCTATGTGCTAATCCAGGATAATATCTACCTCCATTCCAAATTTCAACCAAATCCATCCGGTAGTTTTTGCGTGAAAGAGTAACAAATATACACACACACATACACACATTCACACAAACTTTCGCCTTTATAATATTATAGTGTGATAACAGTAGATGTTTAGTAAAGTAGTAGCAGCATGTGATTCACAACATGAGTGTCTGCACACCCGACTGCTCCGGTAACTTCTTTCTCGAAATTGGAACTACTTATGGCTGGATTGTGTTTTCCAGGCATCTTAGATGTAGCTCTCTATCTATAGACTCTGATAGGTATATTGTGTGCATGCAGTGGCGTGCATAGGGTTTAAGGCAAAGGTGGGCATTGGTTAATTAATATACATTATTATATTATATTAATTAATGTACATTTCAAAAAAGGTAAGTAGTGCTTGTATGCCTCTACGACTTGCACGCCACTGTGTGTATGTGATTATTTACCTCTTCGCTGACAGCAAAGAACTCCACACATTGAGGGTCGCCGGAGCCTTTTGTTTTCTCTGTCCTGAAATGAAGGAGATGCCAGGAACCTATCGCTTCAGTGTCATTGAACTGGACTCCTTGGGAGAAGGTCTGGCAGTTTGGACCACTCGGCTTGTCGTGCGATTTGGCTATTACTGCTGTGTGCAGTAATGCTGTAAGGTATAATAAAATATATTATAATAATAATAAAAAAGAAATTGTTACACATTTTTTGCATGTCCCTCGCCACCGGGGTGCCTGGTGTATACCTAAGTACTTGGACCACACGTTGTGCCAGTTCTATTTTTCCACGCACATATAAACAGTGGAACCAACTGCCTAAAAATTGTCAAAAATTTGCCTGTTAAAAATTTATAACACCCCCGATAAGTGAAGGTTACAGTAACTAGAAAAGAGCTGATAACTTTCAAGCAGCTGAACCGATTTTCTTGAATTATAGCTAAGAACACTCTCGATAAAGCTACCTTTCAAACAAAAAAAAACTAAATTAAAATCGGTGCATTAGTTTAGGAGCTACGATGCCACAGACAGGTACACAGATACACACGTCAAACTTATAACACCCCTCTTTTTGGGTCGGGGGTTAAAAAGAAAACTAAAATTAAGAGAACTCGCATTCCATTTGGACAGTAGGTAAAAGTATGGTAAAAGTATATGAAAGAAAAGTTCTAACCAAGTGCCAGGAGAAGTGAAACCGGCGACACGTTAACCATGTTGAGACTTGAGAGACAATATGAGATGTAATGAACTGAATGACTTGATTAGCTGTGTCGAAAGGATAACAGCATTAACGAACCCTGTAGGAGCTGTGCTTTTGCTTGGAGGTGGTAACTAAACCCGCTGTCCGTCCGTCCGTCCATTCGTCCGCGGCTGACAAAATTTATTGTTAACTAGCTGTGCCCGCGACTTCGTTCGCGTGGAATAGTGACTTTTCGGGCAGCATATACTCTGTACGTTAAAAATGTTCGCGCTGATTCTTTAAATTGACATAACTTTTTTATTTATGAACCGATTGACATGAAATAAACACTAAATGTTAAGTGAAGCTTACTACAATATATTAGTGAAAACCGTATCTAAATCGAATAAGCTGTTTCTGATATTAGCGTGCACAAACACACAGACAAACAGACAAAAAAAAATTAATTACAATTTCGGGTTCGGCATCGATATAATAACAACCCCTGCTACTTTTTTTTATATATTTTCATTGTACAGACACCACTTTTCTACAATTTTATTATATGTATAGATTAAGTATTAAGTAATACGAATACCAGAATAAATAAAAATTATCGTTTTGTATATAAAATACTAGATGGATGTCCGCGACTTTGGCATAAAATTGGAAAGGATAAAATGTCCGTCCCCGGGATGTAAGCTTGCTCTGTATCAAGTTGCATCAAAATCGGTTAAACTCGGCCGTGGAAAGTTAGCAGGCAGACAGACAGACAGACGGGTAGACAGACGGACGGACAGACCGACAGATGGACGGACAGACAACCACACTTTCGCATTTATAATATTTAATTATTACATCTCTTATTTCGGTCTTCTCCAAGTTTTCGTCAATCGTTGTAGTGCGTCGGAGCAGACCGAGAGCACGGTAAACTGAATAATCTGCTACATCCTGCCCAATGTCCTTTGCAATTGGCAAAATAACAAATTTTAATGAAACAATTAGGTACCGAAATGTTTACAAAGGATTTATTTATATTGATGCGTAGTTCACCATCTAGAATCTAGAGCCTATAATAGATCTTTCTATCAATAATAGTATCTAGATTCTAGATACTTACTGATAGAAAGATCTATAGGCTAGATCTGAAAAATTATAGTACCTATACCTATTAGGTATATTTTATTAGCAATCATCGATATAGCATGTAGTAGGTACTAATTTTTCATCCAAGTCAGCAATGGATGGCTGCTTTGCTGGCGGTTACGTATCACTCACTACATATTAGCTAAGATGTTGCTGAAAGATGATGGGTAAAATGGTAAAAAACTAACTTACTAACTGGTTGCTCGTAGCACTTATTTCCCGACATAATTATTATCACTCCATTTATAACTACTCTATACATGTGTGTATGTATGTGTACTCTTATTAAAATTAATTTTTAAATTATCTCTTCTTGGAAAAGTACAAAACCGTTTCGCAAAAAAGTTTCTGATAAGAATCCAAGCGGCATCATCTATTAAAGTTTTATAAAAGAATTTCATTGCAAAAAAATTATCATGCGTTGGCGACGAAAGACATCATTACGAACATTTACTGCCGTAGGTACTTTTTATCACGAGGTTTAATTTCTAGAGCCATTTTTAAAATTGAATGGGGTTCGTGCTGCCATTAAACTGGGTTCTGATCGCAACTTTGTCTAGGACACTAAAAATATATAACGGAATTGTTAAAATATAAGTAGGTACCTACCTAATAGCTTTTGCCTGCGACTTCTTCTTTTGTGTGATATACCTACTTAATTTATAGGAATAGAAAGATTAAATTATTCAAATAAACCTTTAAAGAAAGAAAGAAAAGCGTTTATTGCGTATTGTTATACCTAAGACTTGGTTATCTCTGCGATTCCTCCACTTGAGCTTTAAAGCCAAAATCCATACTTAATATTATAAATGCGAAAGTGTGTCTGTCTGCTATCTTTTCACGGCCCAACTGTTTAACCGATTCTGACGAAATTTTGTACATGGTTATCTTATATCCCGAGGACGGACATAGGCTATTTTTATCCCGGAAAATCAAAGAGTTCCCACGGGATTTCCAAAAACCCATCGTTCAATCGATTTGTATGAAATTTGATACCGAGGTAGCTTGCGTCCCTGTAATTGACATAGGGGTTTATCCCGGAAAATCAAACAGTTCCCACGGGATCTTTAAAAACCTAAATCCAAGCGGACGAAGTTGCGGGCATCCTCTTGTTACAAATACTACTCTCCTACTTTTGAATCATCAATATCGCATGTACCTACCTACCACTGGTTCGGAATGCCTTTTACACCGAGAAGAACCAGCGAAACTGCCTAAATACACAGGTATAGCCACAGTTTTATACATCGTAAAACTGTGGTATAGATATCCTGTATCTATCAGTTAAAAAAATATTTTCAAAATCGCATCATTAGTTCCGGAGTTTACCCTCTACATCCAAACTTACCAACTTTACCTCTTTATAATATTAGTGTTTACAAAATATGAAAGTTGTGAGACACCATAGGTAGGTAGTACCTACATGATCAGTGTCTCATATTACATAACATAATATATTTAGGTAGGTACCTACCCACCTACATGTCGAACCGCAACACATTTTTAACATCCTGTGCGGTTAACCCATCGAACCGAACCCCTTTGTCTTTGTCGTCTTAAGAACTAAATGTTTTTAATTTTTATTACTAACAAATTTTGAACGAAACTGTGTCTTAAGTTAAAGGACGAGCTCATTTTTTACCCTATATTATCTCCATTTAGGCTTTAACAAACTAGCGTTTTTCGATGTTGGTGAGTCAGAACCATGCGCAGAATGAGCTGTATAGGCACAACCAGGTAAAGGTAGTAATATAAGTATGTTACCTATATTATGGTTTAATAGCTGCACCCCGCGGCGTTACCCGCGATGAATAAGTGTGCAAATCCCGCGGAAACTATGCAATTTTACGGTATAAAAAGTAGCCTATGTGCTAATACTGGGTAAGTATATCTATCTCTAATCCAAACTTCAGCCAAATCGGCACATTAGTAGATATAAATCGGTTCATTAGCTGTGGCGTGAAAGAGTAAAAACGTGAATTGCGTTTTTTCATAATAGCACGGGAACCATGGATTTTTATGAGATAAAAAGTAGCCTATGTGCTAATCCAGGGTATAATCTATCTCCATTCCTTTCAGCGAAATCTAGTAGTTAGTTTAATTAGTTAGTAGCAGTAGTTTTGGCATGAAGGAGTAACAAACATACACACATATACACATACTTTCGCCTTTAGGTATAATTTTAGTGTGATTAGGTATATTTAATTTATAATCATAGTCTTCTTAATACTTAAGAGCTTCTTAGTAAATTATGGTGTCGTTTCTTAGTTTTTCTTTAAAGAGTATTTGCATCTCTTTCTTTTTAACATTATTAAATAATAACGGGACATGAAGACACTAAATAGTGCACATTTAACAGAATCAGAGACTGCATTTTAATTGAATAAGTGTTGAGTTTGATCGAATAGGTATCTTAGCTCTTCGCATGCAAGCCTGGAAATTAAACTTTTTGTCATATAAAAAATACATTCAATTATATTGCAGCTTTTTACAGCCATACGCCTTACACGCACTTGTTTAGTTTTCTGCTTGAGCGAATTTTAATCGTGCGTTAATTGCGTATCTCTTGCACCAATATTATTAAAAACTTCTTTATCGCTAGGAACAGACATAAATTTTAATTGATAAAGTAAAAACTAATTGCACGTTTTTCTTTAGCAAAAACTACATTTTTAATTACATTGTGAAATAAGTGTACATTTTACATTGGACCTAATGAATATTGTAGAACATTTCAAACAAATAATTTTAAGTTAAACAGTTCAAATTTTTATACCTTTTTATCTGAAAAAGCACTTAGATTTATTTAGGGTGATTTTATTAAGATGAAATTCGCAAGCTTATGAAAATTAACACAGCACAGTATTTTTGTAAGCATTACTAAACACCAGCTAGCTATGCATTTTTTAGGGTTCCGTAACTCAAAAATAAAAACGGAACCCATATCTGTCTGTCTGTCTGTCTGCTAGCTTTTCATACCCCAAGAGTTTAACCGATTTTGATAAAATTTGGTACAGAGTTAGCTTACATCCCGGGGACGGATATAGTCTACTTTTTATCCCGGAAAATCAAAGTGTTCCATTCCAAAGGGATTCTTAAAGGTCCATCTGTTTAACCAATTTATATGAAAGTTTCGAAGTCGCCTATTTGGTAGGTATATATCGGAATCGTCTAGTTTGGTATAAAAATGTACTTAGGATTTAGGTGCAAAATTTTAGTATGATAGAATTTGATGATGCAGGC
This sequence comes from Maniola jurtina, assembly GCF_905333055.1. Taxonomy (NCBI): domain Eukaryota; kingdom Metazoa; phylum Arthropoda; class Insecta; order Lepidoptera; family Nymphalidae; genus Maniola; species Maniola jurtina. Next base: position 15,115,289 of record NC_060032.1, read on the forward strand.
GTTCGTATGAAAAATCCTAAACCAAGACTTGTGGTTTTGCAACGCACGCGCTTCTCGTATTGATTGCTCGAGACCTTTTATTACAGGGTTCAATTTGGTGGCACCTGTCGCCCCTTTGATTTAAAACTCCTTTCCTCAATAAACAATTACGTTGAAGCTTACTTGCAAAGACAATGGAAAAGGGTAGGGTAATTATTTGTTCCTTTTTGTGATTTCTTGTAAATATATGTAAATGATGATCATTTTTTTTGTTCAGTTGTAAAAGACAACTCAAGCACCTGGTAGATAGGTAATAATTAAACAATAATAGTTCCAGGATATCTGCAGGTGGAAAATACTTAAATAAAAACAAATAAAAACTAGAATGGAGTAAGTATATTGTATCAATCATTATAAGCTTTCTGGGATTATCTGGGATGTTTTAAGTTTGAGAGAGTCCTATTCTTGAATTTGTATTGTGATATATTTTTTTGAAAATATACCAAGTAGGTAGGTATAGGTAAGTACCTACCTACCTACTTACAAGAAGATTTTAAATCCTAGTATTTTGCGAACGAAGTTAGAATAATATGCTAAATTAGGTTTATGAACTACGAATAACTATATCTAAGGAAATGTAAGTTAAGCTCAACAAGTGTAAATTAAAAATTTATAACACCCCCGACAAGTGAAGGTTGCAGTAACTAGAAAAGAGCTGATAACTTTCAAACGGCTGAACCGATTATTATCTTGGATTATAGAACACTCTCGATCAAGCCACCTTCCAAACAAAAAGAACTAAATTAAAATCGGTTCATTAGTTTAGGAGCTACGATGCCACAGACAGATACACAGATACACACGTCAAACTTATAACACACCTCTTTTTGGGTCGGGGGTTAAAAATATACCAACAACTTTGAAGACGTTGAAAGAGTGTGTGTTGAATTGTTGCTGTTGCTGTATGTTGGTATGCCTTGTGGTTCCAAAAAAGCCGTCATTGTATGAGAGTTACATTCCCTCAGATATTGTTATTCGTAGTTTATAAAGCTCTACGCCAAACTGCACTACAGTTGCTAACATGTACAATAAACAAACAGACGACGTTTATATTATAGGCTCGGAGCATGTTCACCAGCGGTGGGCGTCCAGGCTGTTGAGATATGGCACGGCCTAATCTCCACAGATAACCCACTCGCATAAACCAGAGTGCAACGCTCGCTGAACATTTTTTAAAATATTTAACAATGGATGGTTGAAAAAGAAAATGGGTTTTATTTTACTCCATAGATTCACCTTATTATCTACCCTATTCATTTCGATTTAAGCTTTATATGTTTACTTGATGCCCGTGACTTCGTCTGCGTGGATTTAGAGTTTTAAAAATCGATTAAATAAGTAGCCTTATATCCAGGTCTTTAACTTTATCCAATACCCACGCCAAAATCACGTCGATCCGTTGCGACGTGTTTGAAAGACAAACAAACACACTTTCGCATTTTCCAATAATAATAAATACCTATTATGGGTAGTGAGTGATCTAGTATGGAATGGATACCTATTTATGGTGTTGCTGATCTCTAGGATTAAGGATAGTTGAAAACTAGCACATTCGTAGATTTTATTAGAAACTTGTACTTAATAAATAACTAAAACTTGGGCGCATTTAGAGCATTAGTTTTAAGTTTACGTAATTAATTATCACCACTAAGTATAATTTATCATCCTTCAGCGTCCCCACCCCGATTGCCATCTCGACCTGTCGCGCAATAATTAATATAGTTTGAACGGTAAGTAGGTTTGATGTTACTTATGTCGAATCCGCCTTTGCACGGGATCGTCGATGTACTGGGCGGGCGGATATATGTACAGGTTTTCTTTTTGTGACGTAGATACTTCAAGATTTTCTTCTTGTTCTTGCAGGCATGTTTGTAGATCGTAGTGCCTACGTAAACTTGTAATATTATGTCTTTTTAACCCCCGACCCAAAAAGAGGGGTGCTATAAGTTGGACGTGTGTATCTGTGTATCTGTCTGTGGCATCGTAGCTCCTAAACTAATGAAACGATTTAAATTTAACTTTTTTTTCTTCGAAAGATGGTTTGATCGAGAGTGTTTTTAGCTATAATCCAAGAAAATCGGTCCAGCCGTTTGAAAGTTGTCAGCTCTTTTCTAGTTACTATAACCTTCACTTGTCGGGGGTGTTATAAATTAATTTACTCTTGTTATTTACTTAATTCAGATATTGCAGGTGGTGACCCCGCACCGGAAAGCACAGCGTTGGACCTCAAAGGCCCCCCACTAAATAGAAAGACGACATCATATAGGTCGTAGGGAGCCGCTGGATTCAGGAAACGTAAGACCGTGGCATGTGAAAGTCCCTACAAGAGACCTATATGTATTAATAGATGATGCCCGCGACTTCGTTCGCGTGGATTTAGGTTTTTATAAATCCTGTGTGAGCTTTTTGCTATTCTTCAAGCTACCTCTTCACCCATGTAAGCCGGTTAAACTGATAGATCTTCGAGAATCGCGTGGAAATGCTTTGATTTTGGAAGATAAAAAGTAGCCTGTTGTTGCTTGTTAAGCTATTGGGCCGGGAAAAGCTAGCAGACAGACAGACACACTTTCGCATTTATAATATTAATATGGAGTATGGATAGTATAGAATATGGATGTTCAGCTGTGAACGCGGTTGGTAATGATCATGATGAGTGCAACAACATTTCTTTATTTCCACGTATTTACTAGGTAATTGTATTGAAGGCGAGCTTAATTTTATCAATTTAATTTTTTGCCTCGACTACACCTGCGCAGGAATTAGCGAAACAATATTTCATTATGTATCATTAGTGATGCTCACAGCGCGTTAGACGAACCTAGCTTTTGTTCTGTTCGGGCGCAGACGTCCCGGCGTGCTTTTAATTACTCCACCGAATACATTAATGTAATCAAAGCTCAATACATCATACTCGCTATCGCCCCGCCTCGGTTTGATTAATAATTCTAATGAGCGGCGGTGCCAAACGAGTTAATTAAGCGTTCCTTTTTTATTCGGTGCCACTGCGACCGGTAAACGCCGCATCAATCACCGCTTTGAGCCCGCCGCCGGATTCTTAATGATTGAAATGACGGCTCCACAGATAGCTGCATGCGCCAAGGACTACCAGGCGCGAGAACACTTTAACCCCTTTAATGCACCTAAATGTTACCACTGACACATCTTATTGAACACAGAGTGAAGTAGAGTGAGGAAGCTCTCGGTTAGAACCTGAATCAACATCTGTCAAATATTAGGCTAAAGACACTGATGGCATGGATGAAGAAAGTAATAATTCTTATGCTACGTGACGTAAAATCAAAGATCGTAGTTGTTTCATAGCCTACCGGTTTTAGGATTCCGTACCTCAAAAGGAAAAACGGAACCCTTATGGGATCACTTCGTTGTCTGTCTATCTGTCCGGCCGAAAGCCCGCCCTCTCGCCCTCCGTGCGGCCTTAGGCCGGTTTTTTTTGCGTTGGGAAATGCGTTGGAAAATGACACACCGGCTGAGAGGCGACCGGAATATCCACTAAAACCCAACGGCACTACTTACTGCGCGACGACTGGCGAATGGGTCATGGGAACCCCGAAGCATTCTACCTCGACCCAGCCAGCGACGACCCTTCACCGGGGACGTATTTGTCAGTTCACTGCGCGTCTGAGGCGTATGCGCCTCCCGTCCTGGGGTCTCGATGGGCGACAACAAATGTGTCTTCCAGAGGCTACTGTCAACCTACATTTGACGCCTGCCAGTGTGAGAAGACCTCCTGCCCGCTGAACCGATGACCTGAAGGTGGCGGGGAGCGGGTGGATGAGGAAGGCGGAGGACCGTGTTTGGTGGCGCGCTCTTGGAAAGGCCTATGTCCAGCAGTGGACGCTTACAGGCTGATGGATGGATGGAGTGTAGATGAAACCTTGAGCCTTGTCACAAGTTTCCAGCTGTCATGTGCTACCACTAAGCAATCCATTCTGAGTTACTAAGGCTTGATGCGGACGGCTTGAGAAGAGACACTTGACGGAGGGAGTGATGGTAGAGTTCTAGCAATATAGGCAATAGAGCCTATTTAGACGACGCTCAGCGCTAAAAAGTGATTATTTTTTATTTTATTTTATTTTTATTTTTAATGGACACACACAGTATAAAAACTAAACAATAGGTAACACAAACACAAAGCACATACACCACAACAGTCTCCAACGAAAGTTTACACATATTAAAATACTTACACAATAGCCGGGTATGAAAACTAGTACAGAAAATAGGAAAATTACTTAAAAATTAAAAGAAAAAGAAAAACAAAAGCGATAAAACTTGGAATTTCTGTAAGATTTTAATTATGATTTATTGAAGTTTTTGCTCTTATACTTATGATTTCTTTATCCATTATCATCATTAATTAATTCGTGTCTCCATATTTCCAAGTTTGTTTAACCCAAATAAAGAAGTTTATCATATGTCGGGACAAATGAGGAATATTAGTATAAATTGAAACAGTTTATTCTGTAAAACTAGTGGGAACTCTTCCACGTCAAACATTATCAATCACTCGCGCCGCGCCGCGGGCGGACTTGCTTTAATTTGATAAAACGCAATTAGCTACCAAAAAGAAATCTAATCTCAAGAGGCGGCTAAATTTTTTTGGCAGCTCCATTTTTTGGGATACGTTCCACTTTGACGGCTCATATGATGGAAATTTGAAACAAAGATTATATAAAGCCTTCGTCATGTGATAGACAGAACATTGACGAATTATCACTGATCTGCGAGTTTTTCAGCTATTTTATCGCTTCTTGTCAGTCTAGGTTGTAAAGATGCTCTATTTAATAAAAGCTTTTAGGTTAGTCGTTATTGTGATTCAGGCGCAAAATTGATAAACACATTAGGGATTATTGAATCGGGTTCTTTAATTAGTGAGATATTTAGAAGGCGCGTTTATTAGTGCAATTCAAAAGGTATTTTTAGGCGAGTCATTCCAGTGGCAGTATCAAGTGGAACTCAGCGGGGTCCGACGTCTAATTCACCGCGCTACCAACAGGTGGCAGCGATGCCGCTTTTCAAATCTGACAGACGCCATTGCCTTTACGTCAGAGGGCCGCGAATAAAATTAATGATGTTCGCGCCTTAATGACGTTTCACGACGCCGCTCCATTGTGTCCGTAATGCAACAATTATTGAGATCATTTATTAAGTTTATTGATCTTTTAAGTTAATCTTTTATTTCGTAATTTAGCTCCGTGCGAGCGCGCGAACTCATGAAAAAAATATCTCATATGCGGAGGCATTTTTTGGACTATTTTTGTCATTATACGGCGTGATGTGAGCGGGTCTTTGAATGTGGAGGCAATTACTGCCCTGCATGTGGTTTGATTATGTACCGCGTCCATTCCATCTAGCGGTGAGGCTATAACACGCCGGTAAAAACATTACTATAACCTTTGTAGATGGTCGTTTTTGAGCTTCCGTTGCTAAATTGACGTTGATATTAAGAGCCTTTGTTACTCTTTAGGTAGCTGGTTACACGAGTCGGTACTTTTGATGCAAACTACAGATTAAGATGCGCTTTTTTTCGAGATCAATCTCGGGCACGCACCTCTTGACTTTTCGAAGTTATCTTGCTTTGACGTTGAAGAAAATCTGCCTGAGAGTTCTCCATAAGCTTCTCAAAGGTGTGTGAAGTCTGCCATTCCGCACTTGTTGAGGTAAGCCATAGCCAAGCCCTTCTCATTCTGAGACGAGACCGTGCTCAGTACTGAACCGACCATGGGTTAATGTTTTTTTTTGAAACGATAAGGAGTTATGTTAATAATGCATCGATAGTGTGTAAAATTTTCATCATGCTAGGTAGTTTAATAACAGCATCATAATTCATAAGTTTGTCATGCAAGCGGTTTACTTGAGTTGCAGCCTGATGGCACTTTGGCAGTTTGCGGACTCCCGGCACATACTTAATTAGCGAGGACGCCTTGGCTCCTTTGACGCTGGATAATCTCGGAGCTTTACATCAATAGCAATTACCGACTTCGCCGTACCAGCTTCTCATGCGATCATAGTAGCTACTCATTTAAACACCTATATAACAAATGATGCACGGAAAACACGTTCGGCAAAATAATATCTAACAACACACTTAAACATTAAGATTATAACAGACGTGATATAATCTCCACAACAAGGATCGATTTCTCAATAATTGCGAAGCATTATAAACTTCAATCGGGTATGTACCTATTCATGTTAGATTGTATTTAGATATATAGATTATAGACGTATCAGAGCTGCTTTGTCTTCCACGATCGTCGGAAACCAGCGCAATTAGACGCAATCGTGTCGGAATTATTGTAATAACCAAAAAGAATCGATGGTCTAACGATTGTTGATCGGCGCACGGCGATTGGCGCAGCGATCACCAATGCGCGCGCGCACGATGCCCGTCGTTAGGCGATCCGCGGACGATAAGCTAATAATACTTCAAGTTTCAACGGCAACCGTTGATTGCTATTCGTCTGTAATCCTCTATTTTTCAGATGTTAAACTTTGAAAGTCGCTTAAACCGTTACCCATTCGAAAAGTTCACGGTTGTTATTATGCCTCGATTCGGAAGGCGTGGCTATTCCTCAATCGAAAAAACTTATGATAGATTATACGTAGTAATTGTTCAACCGACCACCGAGGGAACGTGATATGGACATAAAATTAGGGTTTTAATTCAAAAATACAGGTGATATTTCAAAGAAATGACCGTGGGTAGGTAACGTTTTTTTTGGTAAATTTCTTTGATTTCTACTAAAGATGGTAACCATGAAACTATACCTACATATATCTAACGCTATAACAACAAATAAAAATTAAAAAGTGTTATTTCTTGTAGGATACGACTCGCATTTGGCCTATTTTTGACCTACTTCAAAAAAGAAGGAGGTTCTCAATTCGTCGGAATCATTTTTTTTACATACAAATTGCATCCAATGTGTCACTCGAGCATCCGCGTTGAAGCTAGTGCTGGACTATTATCCCTAGATTATGGGTTCGCGGTCACGTACGACCAATCGTCAGTATGGCTCGATTTGATGTCCGTCCGTCTGTCTGTCAGCGCGCTTATATCTCGTGAACCGTAATAGGTAGAGAGTTCAAATTTTCACAGCAAATGTGTTTCTATTGCCGCTATAAGTTATAACCACATTTGTTAAAAATTTCAAAATGGCCGCCATGAAAAAAATGTTATTCCTTGTACAATGGTACGGAACTCTCATTTAAATTGCAACCAATGTGTCACTCGAGCATCCGCGTTGAAGCTAGTGCTGGACTATTATCCCTAGATTATGGGTTCGCGGTCACGTACGACCAATCGTCAGTATGGCTCGATTTTATTCATTTACTCGTACGTGCCTCCATGTATCCTTCAGAGCCGGTACTTGGTGCGCATTCAACGCGCCATGTGTATGAACGCTGATTATTATTTCAATGTACATAATAGCTATGTACCTATTCGTGTAAATTGTTGCTTGAGGTTAAGACGACTTGAACACAATAATTGAATTTCTTACATATAATTTTCCTTATTATATTGTAATCTTATCTATCCATACTAATATTATAAATGCGAAAGAGTGCGTGTCCGTCTGTCTGTCTGTCTATCCGTCAGCCTGTATGCTTAGCTAGGCTCAGAGTTAGTTTACATCCCGGGGACGGACCTAGGCTACTTTTTATCGCGGAAAATAAAGAGTTCCCATGGCATTTTTAAAAAGCCTAAATCCACGCGGATGAAGTCGTAGGCATCACCTAGTAATATATAAAAGAAAAATTCAACTGACTGACTGATCTATCAACGGATAGCTTAAACTACTGGACGGATCGGGCTGAGAGGCATGCAAATATCTATTATGGTGTAGACCTGCACTAAGAAAGGATTTTTGAAAATTCAACACATAAGGAGTTAAAATAGGGGCTTGAAATTGGGGGGACGAAGTCGTAGACCTATGATACTAATATATAAAAATTAATGTTTGCCATTAAGTATGGAACCATGAAAATATTCAGATCCTTGATAAATGTGTAAGTAGGTAAAAAAAACTATCATAAAAATTATAGATTCTATAATTTGATTCTATGTACTTATAAACCCCCGGCGCGGCGACATAGACCGAGTCCCTTAGATAAAGAAAGAAAGCAAGAAAAAATATTTCTGTCAAGAACAGATCCTTGTTAAAAAAGTCTACTAGAAAGTCAATATAGGATATCTGCTCGTAAGTAAATAAATAATTGGAAGTGCATTATTGCGGTTGAGTCCAAATTGTATGGATGTGGTCCGGAACTGTTGTGCCAAATGTCACATGCACAGACACACGGGCAAAACATACGTGCATACCTATAGCTGGCGGCTATATTGCGTTTTGAAAATAATTAAAAAATTGTTATGCTTGCAGATGTCTGTTATGCCCACAATATGCCCACAATGTATGTAAGATAAATATTAATGCCTCAAAAAGGCGCTTGAGACTTAGGTTAGATTAGCCTACTGACAGTTTTTTTTTAATTTAATGAGATGAGAATGAGAATGAGAATGAAAACTCGAGTGCGGAATTTTGCGCTCGGAGATTTTCATTGAAGTTTCGTCCGCAAAGGAATGCTTGGAGAATTTTGGTAAGCCATACAAACTTATTGTAAAGTCGGATGTTCATATTAGAATTTGTTTCCGACCATTTGGCATAGCATTTCTTTCAAATTAATTAACCACACCGATTATTTTCGTATTATTCAACAATAAAACGTAATTGTTTGTGGTTTTCTCCGCCCTCGAGAGGGAAGCACAAGGCGCACAGCTATTTGGGCACTGCGCTTCGGAAATAATTTTAGAAAGGACCCAATTATCTGTCAAAAACTAGAAGATACCTGCGAATTCACCATTGCAAATAAAAAAATTGTGCTTTTTTTAATTTATAGGCTAGCGCTTGGCTGCAATCAGACCTGCTATTATTATTGACAATTTTATTTATTAGTATAGATTAGGGTGCCGTACCCAAAGGGTGAAGTCTGTCTGTCTGTCTATCTGTCTGTCTGTCTGTCTGTCTGTCTATCTGTCTGTCTATCTGTTTGTTTGTCTGTCTGTCTGTCTGTCTATCTGTCTATCCGTCTGTTTACCCGCATGTCACAGTTCTCTAGCTCGTAGACGAAATGAGTTACACACCTGAAATTTTGGTATTCGGTGTAGAACGTTAACCCAATACCAAATATTGAATTAAAAGCCCACCTGAAAATAATTTAATTGAATAATTAAATTATTTTCAGGTGGGCTCCCATACATGAAAAAGGAGCCGAAAAATAATAATTTTTATGTGGGGTATCATTGCTTAGAGCTTATTGAGTAGAGTAGATACGAATATATTTTTCATCTTAAAAAATAAAGAAATCCCCGTTAAAATTCCAGCTCGGAAAATAAATCTTTCATACACCTAAAATATGATATCACATTGGCGAAAGTTTGTGTGTATGTGTGTGTGTGTATGTTTGTTACTCTTTCACTTAAAAACTACTAGACGGATTTGGCTGAAATTTGGAATGGAGATAGATAATATCCTGGATTAGCACATAGACTACTTTTTATCCCGGAAAATCAACGAGTTCCCACGGGATTTTGTAAAACCTAAATCCACGCAGGCGAAGTGGCGGGCATCGGCTAGCTTATAATAATGTACGGAATCCTTAAAGAGCGAGGCCCGACTCGCAATCGACCGTTTTTTTGTATTTGAAACGGATATAACAGTCATGATCGTTTACTCTTTACATAAATAAGTGTAGTTAATTATTATACAGGTTATGTGTCATTTCATAATTTTGTTTCCTTGAATCGTATGTCTTCCGCGGCTCGGGGCCGTTTCGGACAAAGGTAAGTAAGTAATTGGTTAATTTTCATAGTAATTGCCTCAGCTGTGTTTATACTCGGCTGTAATAAGTATTGTTCGTACAGCGATATAAATGTTTCGTTAGATGTGGCACTTCACAGTAACAACATGTTCCAATGAACATTTTTTTTCCTTAAAGAATATTGGCCATGCTAATCATGACTAATACTCCCCTTTCCCATCCAATTAAGCGTAAAGCTTGTGCAAGGAGTGGGTACGACAATAGTGCAACGGGTGGGATTTGAACCGCCGACCTTTCGGAATTCAGACCGCTCCTCAACCGTTGAGCTATCGAGGCTATATTTTTGGTGCAGGCACTAATCAACTTTCTACGAACATAGATAAGTTAGAACTTTGAACAGACTATCAAGGTACTAAAGCCCGGAGTTAAGAAGTTGGCGGTGTTGCCCCCCATGCCGCCTGCACCTATATTCATTCACACACACACACACACACACACACCCACACACACACACACACACCCACACCCACACACACACCCACACACACACACACCACACACACACACACACACACACACACACACACACACACACACACACACACACACACACACACACACACACACACACACACACACACACACAACCGTGCACAATCTGTGCACTATAATAACGCGCATGCGCAGTTGGCTAATCTCTGTAGAGATGGCCGCTGTGGCTGAAATTAGGTCGGTAGGACTAAAGTTCCTTAAAGTTATCACGCAAGTTTAATTTTTACAAACGGTCCGAGTCTAAAGCGGAATTATGATTGACAGGGGCCGATGTTCTTTGGAATATGTTGCTACTATAAACATCGCCACATCTAGTGGCTCATTTGTATCGCTGTGTTCGTGTGATTTGTTAATAAAATGGGAAAATCCATTTATGAAGCTACATTGATTACTACCTGCGCTTGCTTCATTCAATTTGTAATTTAAACATTTTAACAGGGCTCTCTCCGTCACTCGTTTCCACTCGTTTCATACAATCGTAGTTCCAATTTCATTTGAATATCAAGCAACCAAAGTCCATGAAATTTTGCAGACATATTCTAGAAACTAATATCTGTGTCTGTGGTGTTTTAGATTTTTCTAAAAATATGTAGTTTTAAAATTACAGGGGCTCCAAGATTTGTATGAAAATTTTAAGACCGCGTAACTTTGAAACCGAATATTTTAACAGAAATCTGGAAAACCACAGACATAGATATTAGTTTCTAGAATATGTCTGCAAAATTTCATGGACTTAGGTTGCTTAATATTCAAATGAAATTGGAACTACGATTGTATGAAACGAGTGGAAACGAGTGACGGAGAGAGCCCTCTTAACAGGTAGGTACCTCTGAGTAAGTATTTATTTTGAGCAGTTTGCAACATCATCATTATTTGACGAACTTCATAGCGCAGTGGTGAGCGATGTGGTCTTAATAGTCGGAGGTCCCAGGGTCGATTCCCGGTGGGGATTTGGAATTTCTTAATTGTCCCTGGTCTGGTCTGATGGGTGCCAGAGGATACCCTAACGGCAAAGACGTGCCGCCAAGCAATTTAGCGTTCCGGTACGATACCGTGTAGAAACTGATAAGGGATACGGGTTTAATAAAGCCGGCCGAGTGCGGTTCCGTACTTCAGAAGAAGTAAAACGGTAAGAATCACTTTTGTTAATGAACCGCAAAACTAACTTTGTTTGTAGAGATTCATTGCTAATGTCAAAAAAACTATGCATTGTAACCACAGATTCACGGTTCTTGGATTTTCCTTCACTTGTGCTATAAGACCTATAATTATTATCTACCTACCTGCCAAATTGATTTATAGGTCAATGGGAAGTTCTCTATAGGTTTTCTTGACAGACACGACAGACGGACAGACCGACAGACAGACAACAAAGTTATCGATACCAGATGAGAGTGTTCTGAAAGACAGTAGGTAAGTAAATGCCACCCGGCCCGAGTGAATTAATCGCTATGCAACACGGGTACTGATTTTACACCTTACTATTTATGAGTTTATGCAACAACCTCCCGTGGACATGGTAAATGAATTATAATAAAACGCGAGACGTCATCGGAACAAATGGGCTGGACGTGTCGCCGCCCACGCTGCCACGACGCGCGCTCACTCTATAAGTTAAAGTACGATGCCCAAAGATAAAAGAGTACCCAAGTAGGTACCTATCCACTATGAAACCCATATCCATACTCCACAATCACACTTCACACTTAATAATAAAGGCGAAAGTATGTGTGTTTGTTTGTTACTTTTTCACGCAAAAACTACTGGACGGATTGGCTTAAATCTAGAATGGATGATACCCTAGGCAAATAACACATAGGCTACTTTTTATCCCGGAAAATTAAAGAGTTCCACGGGATTTTTAGAAACCTACATCCACGCGAACGAAGTCGCGGGCATCAGCTAGTAATATTATAAATGCGAAAGTGTGTCTGTCTGTTAGTCTGTTTGTCTGACTGCTAACTTTTCACAGCCTATCCGTTTAACCGCTACTTTTGTTGCGAAAAATCAACGAGTTTCCACGGAAGTTTTAAAGCTCATCCGTAATTCAATAATCCGTTCAAATGATTTCGAAGGGTAGGTATAGAGAGAGATAAGTTACACCCCGAAGCGGACATATTATAGGCTAAGTACTTTTATCCCGGAAAATCAAAGAGTTTCGATGGCATTTTCAAATACCTGAAACCACCTAACTTTACCAAGTGCTCATATTTTAAGTGTTTTGTACAGAGATAGTTACCAATTACTATCAATTGAAACCGCAGTCAAGCGCAAACCTATCTGATTAAAAAGGTGAAACAAGATTACATTTCCAAATACCTAGGCAATCTCTGACAGTTGTCTTCAAAATAAAGTCGTATTATTTAAGTAATTTAAACTAACTTAAAAATATGATTTTTGGGATTCCGTGCCTCTAAAGGAAAAAATAATAGTAGGATAAATAAATAAATAAAATAAATATACTTTTATTTGGGACTATAAGCTAGGCGCAAACACAGTACATAGGATGGAAACAGATGAAATAATCTGCCCATTTTTCCGTCGTATCTGTCAAGAAAATCTACTTACTACTTACCGTTCATCTAGAATCATGAAATTTGGCAGATAGGTAGGTTTTACAGCACAAGTCAAGGAAAACCGTGACTGGTTACATAAAAAAAAATTAAAATGTGTTCACAAAAAAAAAAATATTACTAAATCAGTTGTAGATGGCCGTAGTCATCGATGGCCGTAGTCCGTCATTAACTTGCAGTGTTCTATATAAAAGTGTTAGATATACCTATCTTGTGCGATGATACGGATACGGAACCCTTTGTGTGCAAGTCCGGCTCGCACTTGACCGGTTTTTTTTCGTACTTATCTATGTCTTATATGTTCACCCACGGGGAATAATTGGCGTATAGAAAAACACGGGAAGTCATTAGTGGCAAAGCGACCAGTATCTATTTCACAACAGTGGGATGTTTCATGGCTGCGACCGTCTCTCACACCGTAGGGCAAGATCGTCCGTTATCACACAAGTATATAAGCGTCACTCAGAAAAGCAGGTAGTATTTGAATATTTTTATCGAATTATTGGAATGTCCCCCCAAGACCTACGCGAAGAACACAGGTCCAACGCGTAGGGGTTATCCGAGAGTTTTAATCTAAAAAAATACTAACCGCAAAATAAATAAGTAATTTAACTAGAGCGTGATTGCTATCACAACATCTAAGCTATGAGCGAATATGTCAAGACTAATCCAATGAGTCCAAACACAAATGAGTTATGATTGGAGGTTCCTATAATCACTTCCTAGCTCTATTATGAGGCTCTAGACATCATCTCTGTTCTCTTCATCAGGATTCAAAAGCACTTATAAAAGTTTACTTGAATAATAAATATATTATATTGTTTTCTATTCTCGTTCTGTAGTACTTGGCAAGACAAATCCAATGAATCCAAACACGACGAAGTTATGTGAAGAAGTCGGTGAGTTCCATAGCCACCTACCGCCCCCATCATGAGACCACATTGTGCCATATTCATGCCATTGTCTTCGAAGTTACATACTTATTATGTTCCTTTCAGCTCAAATGCTTGGGGAAAACTGGTCTAATATCCGTTGCAAGATTTGCCCAATGTGTTGTGTGAATCTGTTACAACACGATGTAATGGGCAGCCACAAATAGCTGCCGCTAATAAGCCATTTGTCCTCGCAATTTGACATTTTAGACATTTTAATTTACTTTTAATTCGCCTCGTGAATGGACTTTTATGCTGTTTGTATCATTTTGTTCATTAATATAAAAATTTTATGGCTCGTTATATTATGTGGGTAGAATGGAAAAGCCGTTAAGTACCTACTGCTATTTCGTTGTTGTTATAATGAAATTTTGAACAGACACAAGTTAGAAGCAATTTGGAATAAACATTTTTTGGAGCGGATCTCGTTATGTTTAGGTACTTATTTGGAACAGCTCCATTGGAATAACTCGTTCTAACAATTTTCCTTTAATTGAATCTAATTGTAGAGTAGGTACTTAAATGAAAATAAAACTTGAATAATTTGTTAAAGTTTAAGGGTGTTAGGCAGGGGTTGCCAGTATATTAGTGTCTGGCGAATCAACACGTGCTTTCTAATACTACTCAGAAAAAAAAAATTTAAACTTTGACGTAGATTTTGTACACCTTTGTTACCTGTTAACTGCCAAAGCCACCACGATCCAAACTTCATAGTCGCTGATCGTTCCACCCTGTGTTGGGGACAATACGCAGAGAAACTTTCAGCTTTTATAAAATAACGAAGGACTTCACCGGTTCTTGGTCTATATTTTTCCAAAATTACAAATGACCTTTAAGCCTCTTCAAGTACTATTTTTACAGGTACTATTTTTATGCCTATTATAAAACTGTTAAGTATACCTACGCATCTAAGCTCAGATATTAAAAAGCAGTTAATATCGTCACAGGTCGAGTATTCGGAAACGTCCGCGTCACCCATAAAACCTTTATGATTAGTCAAATCTCTAGCGGGGACGATTCATTATGGGCCATTATGCGCCGTGTTTATCGTCTTACTCGCTACAAGCCAATAAAATAACGAACGACCGAGATAACAGACGGACAGTCCTGTAATCTCCGGAACAAGGGACACTAATTCGATTGTGGTTTCGGGCCGGACTTTTTGGGTTTACGGGCACAAATTGAAGCGTTAAAAAAACTACAAATTGGCTTTTTCGAGGGTCATTCATTAGTTCGACGCTGAATGGTGTGTTGTGTCGTTTTCGCTCAATTAGTTAAACGGAAAACGGACCACGCCGGACGCACACGGCGTCTAAGCCTTTGTAGCATCAAAACTGTGTAGACCATGTTGCTCTTTTTAACCCCCGATCCAAAAAGAGGGGTGTTATAAGTTTGACGTGTGTGTCTGTGGCATCGTAGCTCCTAAACTAATGAACCGATTTTAATTTAGTTTTTTCTGTTTGAAAGGTGGCTTGGAGTGTTATTTAGCTATAATCCAAGAAAATCGGTTCAGCCGTTTGAAAGTTATCAGGTCTTTTCTAGTTACTATAACCTTCACTTGTCGAGGGTGTTATAAATTTTTAATTTACACTTGTTAAAAACTTAACACTAAGTAAATAATAAATAATTCTGAAGTTCTTTGAACACATTTTCAGAAATAAAGGTCCAATAGAGCGTTTGGTGGCACATGGCCAGGTTAAAAGGCAAAAGACCTAGAGGACGTTCACCTAATATAAATTTAGTGTGCATGAATCGAACAAAATGTGAATCCATGGTCAATTATGGTGGAGTGCTCCCAGAATGCTACCGCTAAAATTGCGATATAGAAACAAGGAAACCAAACACGACTGAAATGTACCCAAGTACACTGTACATCATTTCCAGCACACATCCACAAACAGATACACATACACACGTCAAACTTATAACACCCCTCTTTTTGGGTCGGGGGATGATATTAACATAACACCTACCCATATGGTACCTACCTATTCTAGTTTGGAGTGTGGATAGCACCCATCAAAGTATAATAATTTCTTTCGATACATTTGCAAGTTGCTTGATGTTTTTTTCATCTAAACGAGTTTATCATTGAAGCAAATTTTTGTGAAAACTTGGACAAGCCTGATCTCCTCATTCTAATTTCTAAGCCATCATAATCTAAGTTATCTAAGCTATGGTAATTTAAGTTTTTAACAATGATCATCGACGTCGTCATCGAAGATGATGGTTAAAAGCCTAAATACACAAAGAACGCGATTACCCAAACGAAGCATCAGAAAACAAAGACCAAAAAATATTTCTATAATATAATTAGAGTTAGGAATATTCGAATAAAGAGCAAAATTTATCGTTAGTGAATTGTCTTGGTTAAATTATGAAATTACTAGCTGATGCCCGCGACTTCGTTCGTGTGGATGTAGGTTTTTTAAAAATCCCGTGGGAACTCTTAGATTTTCCAGGATAAAAAGTAGCCTATGTGCTAATCCAGAGTATAATCTATCTCCATTCTAAATTTCAACCCAATCCAACCAGTAGTTTTTGCGTGAAGGAATAACAAACATACACACACACATACACACACACACACACACACACACACACATACAAACTTTCGCCTTTATAATATTAGTGTGATGTTGGTGCGACAACAATACCTACTCTCAATAAGTAATAGGTAAGTAATAATGATGACGATCTTTATCAATAAAAAATTTATTGCATTCAAAGTTGGTTCAGAATATTTCAATAAAAGACAAAATTGTATTCCATCACGATTGTATAAGTAAGTTCTGTGAAAAGCAACTTCGCACAGATTTTACATTATATTCACATAAATATCATAACTATGTGCCCTACGGACGTTGTTTCAGACGTTGTAAGCTGCAGCGTGTAGGCGAACGGATTGTATTGACAGCACAGGCAAAATAATTTTCTTCAATGCAACAGCTTCTACTATCAAAAAACACACGCCTACGTAATCGGGCAAACCTACTTACATCCATATTGTTTGGTACAGCCAAATGCAATGCATCTTTCCGTTTCTCGAATTAAATGAGTAATCGACTGATATCCCAACCCACTAACACATTCTTTTATCGTAAAAACCCCACAATAAGGTGATTTTAAACACATTTAGCGTATCGCCAGTATAGTTAAAAGCTGTATAATAGCGTTATCTGTGGGCCGGCACTAAATTGGGATGTCTCGGGCGAGGCGCGGCGGTTCTTATCAGTTTTGTCGTGTTCATCTTGAGTTGTTAGGCTTTACTCGGGATATTTACGTCGCCCCGCGCCGGGGTGGCGAGCCTACATGTGACAATGTCGGAAACTTATTGCCTATACGCGCTAGCGGACTCGGACTGCCTCCTTCAATGCTGTTTTAATACGGGATAAGAAAGTGTTCGGGGCAAAGGAAATATCGCAGGTGAGGTGAATAGTGATCGGCTGGTATAGAGCGAGGTTTATTGTCGTAGATAAACGTTCGCTAACCACGAACATAAAGCATTTAAAGCATAATTTGTAAATGGAAAGGTGTGATAAGACTGTAATGTGCAAACGAAGTGAGATAGGCTATCGGCGGAGTAAGTGAAGGCGACAACCCTTGCCGGACGCAATGGATTGATGAAGCGCTTTTTGGATATTTTTTCTCGTTCCTATTTCGTCTTATTGTCCACGGCCCATTGATAAACGGACAGGTATACGTACTCAGACAGGCGCCAACATTCCTCGTCTCGACCTCACACTTGCTCGTGGCGTTATAAAAACGGGCACACTTTTTTATATTAGCGCTTTTTAGGCTTATTTGCCCCGCTTTGTGTCCATCGTGATTGTTTGTTTTGGTTATTAGCGCGCCCATAGGAAGTGAGCCCGATAAACCTATTGGGCCTAAGCGTTTTATTGTACCAATTTTAAATATCCGTTTTCATTGCGCAACTTTCCAAAGTCTCGTAGGCTCGGTAGATTGATGAGCCTTTAAAGATAGAAGATGGTTTGCCTCCATTAGCACCTAATCTGATAAAATCTCTTCGTTTATACGTATACAATAGACAAATACCGTTGTCCCAATTATATGTTTTTCGTTTCTCTGTCTCGTGTATGTAAATTCTGGTTGTGTGTAATTTTTTAGTCAGGTGCTAATTAGTGTTAATTACATGCGCCATTGCCGACTCTCAGTTCATCGCCGCGAGCCATAAATTTAGCAGAAACAAATCCGGAACAAGGCACATTAGCATTTTATGAATATCATAAAACGAATAGGTATTTGAAAGTTCTGTCACCAAATGTCGGAGTTGACAGTGAGGAGCAATATCACCGGTTCGTAAAATGGAATGAACATTTGCGGACGCTTTCATATTTATTACTTTCGTGTTTATAAAATGCTAAGTCGTGTTTAAACGTCGGTAAACGAATTCTGATAAAAGGTACACTTGTGTCGATTTCTTTTCGACTAAATATTTCTTTTGGGCTGTTGACCTGAGCTCAATGGTGCCATCAGGTACTTTGTAGGGTACAGTCAGCGTCATATTTATTGACGTAATTAGTTGTGAATAAGTTTTGGTATAATGCATAATTTGAAAAGGGTCTCGCCATATTTGCTGTATTTGTCAACTGTCTTGTCAAAAGTACGGTTTAGTATCAGGCACCAGAGTGAACTTGAGAGAGGGAACTCGCGGTTTGATCTTGATATGTCCCCAGGAGAAACGATCAGCGACTATGAAGTTTGGATCGTGGTGGCTTTGGTAGATAACAGGTAGGTAATAGGGAGATAACAGGTAGGTAATAGAGGCATAAAAAATCTAACGTCAAAGCACAAAGTCTAATTTTTTATATTTTCTTCGGAATATCAGAAATGACGTCATGTATTGCCAGATACTTAGGATCATGGCAACCCCCTGCCAGACACCCTTAAACTTTAAGGGTGTCTGCCAAGGGGTTACCAGATACTTATACTCGTAAGTTTCTGGCAATGCATGACGTGGTATCTAATACTATTCCGAAGAAAATATAAAAAAGTTAAATGTTAGGTAAACGTTGACGTAATTGAATGTTTCGTGGTTGATATCATGTCGCAAAGTTGTAAGGCTTTGTTCGATATTACCCAAATGAAATTCTACGAATTCGATGCTTGATGTAGATCGCTATAAAGTAGTTAAACTACTTATCTATACTAATAAATAAAATTGGAGTGTCTGTCTGTAATTTCGAAATAACTACCTCATATTAAGCTCATATGGTTATTTGAACGATACCAACACTGAATCACACGTTTTTAAAATTTTTGCCTGTCTGTCTGTCTGTCTGTCTGTCTGTCTGTCTGTCTGTTTGAAAAGGCTAATCTTTGGAACGGCTGAACCGATTTTGACGGGATTTTCACAGACAAGTAGAGGATTGACCAGGGCGTAAAATAGGCTACTTTTTTAACCGACTTTCGAAAAGGGAGTTGTGTTTTTCTACCTATGTACACCGAAATCTCCGAGATTTCTGAACCGATTTGCGTAATTTTTTTTTTAATCGATAGAGGAACTTTGTGACATTGTTTCATAAAAAAATTGGATTCCAACTCCTCAATCCTGATGCTGCAGGGGATCTGGCCAATCCACGCGGGCGAAGCTGCGGGCATCAGCTAGTTAGTCATAAATTAGGTTCATTGGCATTCATAATAAGAAAAAAAAGCTTGTAGGTCGCGTAGATATATATACCTAAAGTAAAATATCTGGCGTTGACTGTACCAGGTACTTACCTACTAGATATTTTATGAATGAAGCAGCAATATTATATCCTCGGGCGCTTCCGCAAATTATATCGTAGAAAGATTCCAGAGTAGGACGGGAAATTGGTCACAAATTATGGTTTGTCTTTGGCCCATCAATTCGTTATCCTAATGAATAGCAAAGCAGTGTCGGTCCCTTTGCAGTTTTGATGGGCGTTCGTCTAATAGTGCAATTTTGATTTATTTAGCGAATCATTTCCGGTGTTAAAGACGGTCATTCAGTTATTTTTTTGGGGTTCCGTACCTCAAAAGGAAAAAGGAACCCTTGTAGGATTACTTCGTTGTCTGTCTGTCTGTTGTGTCAAGAAAACCTGTAGGATACTTCCCGTTGACCTAGAATCATAAAAGGCAGATAGGCAAGTCTTATATCACAAGTGAAGGAAAAGATCCGAAAACCGTGAGCTTGTGTAATTGTGTGTATTTTTAACTTTCCAAGTAAGTATAACTATGCCAAGTGGGGTATCATGTGAAATGGCTTTACCTGTACAATAAGCAGATAAACTTTCAGCTTTTATAAAATAACGAAGGTCTGGCACGCGCTGGCTTAGTCCATAAGCACCGAAAAGTTAGAGTTAGAATTTCGATCGAATTCGACCAGATCTTCCGTATAGAAGGCGGTCGTACCGGTTGTAGATATAAGCCGATTTTTACGGCTCTATTGACATAGGATATCAATAAATATCCTACCTATTATACGTAGGTAGGTTAGTATCTACCTTGCTGACGATGAATAGGCAAGGTTTAATTTTATTATCTAATTTCTTATGTAAACCTTTCAAAGGTATTTAGTTACATATTTCGTTCCTATTTCTTGATAGTTGGCACCCGTTTGTAAAATGTTGAGGCAAACTGCTCATTTTGATACTTTTAATGGGGTGGCAAATATTGTCTCAGCTAGGCCTTGAGAAATTCTTCTAATTGACGAAAATATCGCTTTAAGTTACTTAGATATTTTTATTTAATTTTTCAATTTGAACTCGACTCGAATTAGGTAAGTAGGTAAGCTTCCAGACAAGTCGTCAAGACTTAAGGGCGCTGAGAATATAATGTATATAGTCATAAGAGTTATGTTAATGTAATAAAATATAATAAATAAAACCCCCTGTGTAGAATATATATTGAAATATATTCAGTATCTAGGTATGTCTTGTGTAAGTACTTATATTAGATATATTTGTTATAAGTACATACATTTTATATTGTGTGTTAATTTACATTCATTAAATCAATAGAAAGTTTAGTAATGCTTACCTAAGTGTAGCCTAGAGCACTGCAGAACGAAACTTATTGACAAATCAAAGATAGATTGGTATTAATTAACATTATTAAGAGGGCTCTCTCCGTCACTCGTTTCATACAATCGTAGTTCCAATTTCATTTGAATATTAAGCAATGTCTGTGGTTTTCCAGATTTCTGTTAAAATATTCGGTTTCAAAGTTACGCGGTCTTAAAAATTTTCATACAAATCTTTGAGCCCCTGTAATTTTAAAACTACATATTTTTAGAAAAATCTAAAACACTACAGACACAGATATTAGTTTCTCGAATATGTCTGCAAAATTTTATGGACTTTGGTTGCTTAATATTCAAATGAAATTGAAACTACGATTGTATCAAACGAGTGACGGAGAGAGCCCTGTTAATTTGGACAGTAAGTCAGTACTCAATAAGTAGGTAGGTAGTAGGTACCTACCTACAAGTAGTAAGTACAAGTAATAGTAATACACACATACTTACCCTTAACCCAAGAGTTCTTATCGGCCATGATCACTACACAAAGAAAATGTTGTATTGAACTATCAAGCCAAAACTAGAAATTATAGCTCACAAATCCGAATCCATTATTCCAAATTTTACATTCCATCACGTTCGGTTCATCAGAAATTCTCACAGTATCGAGCAATCGGGCATTTAATAACTCGAATGGGCATAATGCGAATCAAACGATTAATTTTCCACGTAAGCACATCACGTAGCGTCTAAATCAGTGGTCAGCCGAAAAGATATCGAGATCGCTCCTATTAGCTTACGATTGGATCATTCGGAATAAATCGTACGTAATCGATTCGAATCGAGGATAAACACTACAATCGAGGACTTGTTGCAGCTGTTAGATATGCGATCGGCGTCATCCACTAAAATAATATGACACAGCCGTTTTCAAAGCCTGCGAGGGTACTGTTGATATAGTCATAATTATCTTGTAAGGTTCGCAGCGAAATATTGACTCACATGAAAATCACTTGAAAAATATATTTTTTTGCCATCAATATCTTTACAGGCCTATGTCCAACAGTGGACGTCTACTGGCTGATGATGATGATGATGAATAACTTTATACTTATCATCATATACTTTATATTTCGATCATACTCGGTGACGAGGAAGACATCTTCTTCTTCTTCTCTCTGGGCTGGTTTCCGCACGTAAACGTTTCCGTATAAGACATCCGAGGAAGACATAATATAACCAGTGTAACCAGAACGCTAGCAAAACCTTAGGGTTATTATTATACTACTTAAACACAATCCAATGCCAGTAAATAAGTAACTAGGTACTTTTGAATTGTCAAAAGAATTTACCACTGGTTCGGAATGCCTTTTCTACCGAGAAGAACCAGTAAGAAACTCGGCGGTTGCTCTTTGTAAAGATTTGATATACTTTGTATTTGAAGAAAGAAATTGAAATTTGAAATAATCAAATTCAGTAGAGTTTTATGTTTATGCGGACGGTACCGCCAGGGATCAACAGCAGACCCTGTAAGTGGTTACTCATGCTTTCAGAGCCTATAATTTGACAATATTTTGTGTCATTTGGAACTTTAATATTACTTATGCCATTACACGTCCGTGGATATGATGTTAATACATGATCCACGGCCGCAGGGTCGATTAAGGGCGCACTAACCACAGGGTTCCCTAATTCAATATTAAAAGCATCCTACGACGTGATCGGCAACTAATAATAGGCTAATTTGGGGAAATGTCCCTGAGAAAACGTTGGAATGTCATTCTATTCCTTATAGTTTTTTTTTTTCTGAGGAAAAAATGTCTCGTTTGGTAGTTTTGTGAACGTTTTTGTGATGTCAGAAAAGCAATTACGGTTATTTAACAATTTTGTAGATTGCATCGAATTTTCTATTCTTTACATTTTTATTACGTTATTAATACGTAAAAAAAAATAGTAGACTTTTTTGGCGATGAGCTTTCGCGTGAGCATTTTGGTCTTATTTTAGTGAACAAATTTTTCCCCGTTTTGATTCCAGGTGGAAATTTAGGAATTTATAATTTCTTTGTTCAGGACTGGTCTGCCGTTCGAGTCTAAAGCGTTCCGTTTTGAACCGGGATGCCGCGTGCAAACAAATTAGGCATACCTAGATAGGTAGATACTCTTGCTTCTAAACCTTCAAGGTTGAGTAAAACTGTCATACCCATTATCCCGTTTAGGTTGACTTTCTTCCATCAAAGCTTGCATTATTTACTACTAGCAGACAAGAGCTACTAAAAAAATATATGTATAGGTACTACCTCTCTGAGGTATACCTAGTTAATAGGTATTTTCAGCACGGAAGTTAAAAAAGTAAATTACACGATACAGTTATAATCAACAGCTCTATACCTCATTCGTGTGCAAGTAGGGATAAACATAGCATCAGTGGTATTACGGGGCGCGTTAGTATGCATGGGCTGGGACACCGAGGGCTCTGCATTATGAGCTATGGAGCTATACATAAACGACGCTTCGGCTTACAAATTGCGAATCCAGAATGCAATCTCGATTTGAATCATATTTGGAATTGTAAAGTGACTGATTTTCCTTTATGCGCTAGAATTATGCATAATTTCAGTTCAAATAAAACAGAACGCGGCTACGTTACCGTTCCTACGTACAAATAAAACTTGTGTTGAAAGTTGCCAATCGAATATGGAATTAGAATAATTTTACTTTGTTTTTACGACGGCAACTGCATGCAAGGTTTAAAACCTTAACAACTCGTTCACACAGGCCGCGTATGCGTCGCGTAAGCGTAGACGTAGCGCGAACCATTGCGTTGTAAATTGTAATGTATGGAACTGTATGAGAGATGGCATACCGCTTGCGTGGCGTGAACGTTCACGTATGACGTAATGCGTGCAGTTATGTCTACGGATTCACGCACTTCACTACGCACGTGTCACGTGTACGTGCTGCATACGCAATTGGTGTGAATCAGCCTTGAAGCTCTATACCTATAGTACGCGACAGGTCGAGATGGCAACCGAGTTGCGGACACCCCGCATACCCGCACGGCCCCTGCGCTAACCCAGTGCGCTAAACACTACGTTTTGTTAAGTTAATAAAGATTTATTTATTGATTTATCTATACCTAGTCGTCTCTTAAAGACGCGTTACCTCTTTAATTTAACTATGTTTGATATTTAAATTCCATGAATTATCTCGAATCTCCAAAAATACAACACAAAAACTTATCTCTAATATAAATCTTAATGGAACACACCAAAATGATCTTTAATTTACTTTAATTTAGCTTACTAGTAATTCCCGCGACGTTGTCTACGTGGATTCAGGTTTTTAAGATCCGATGGGAACTCCTTGGCTTTCTGGGATAGAAAGTACTATAGGTAGCCTATCTATATTTATTTTTCTTTCTTTCATAACTTCTTTTCAGAATTTCTTTATTTCATAACTTCTAAATGTCTGAACAGTTTTGCAGGATACGTACTGGAAGCCGTGATAGCCCAGTGGTTAAGACGTCCACCTCCTCGATTCGGTAGGTCAGGGGTTCGATCCCGGCCGAGCACCTGTAACTTCTCGGAGTTATGTACGTTTTAAGCAATTAAATATCACTTGGTTTAATGGTGACGGAAAACATCCTAAGGAAACCTGCATGCCTGAAAGTTTTGTGTGAGAAAGGTGATGTGTGAATTTAATGACATATCTGGATTTGGTTGGGTAAAAAGATTTCCTTCTTTTTCGTTCAAGACGTTCAATATAAATTATTCTGTACTCAGAACCGGTGTTTTTTAAATTAAGGCATATTTTAAACGAGGACATAGGCAGGTATAATTAAGTAAGGTATAAAGTAAATACAAATCACATATAATATATATCATATTTTAACAGATTTTTTGTGCATTATTAATTTTGTTATAACGTTACAGTAGCCTCATATATATTACAATGTTCCTGTAAAACATTGTATATGAGGCTATTTCCACTTGTCTGAAACCGATTTTGTGTCAAAATGTTCTACCACCGAACATTCGATTAAAATCCGAGCCCGACAGTCGACAAGTGGGAACGGGCTGTTAGTTGAAACAATCTTGCAGGAACATTTTTTATACTATTTCATGTAACGATAAATATGCATCTATTAATTGCCGATAAGTTATACTTTGTTTAATTTATACAAAATTTATTACCTCTGATCACGGCAACGCCATAGATTAAATATGAGATAGAGATGTGTTATCTTACGGAAATTGCGAATTGTAATGCCATAGATTTAGGAAAAAATAATTCTTCCCACTTTGCCCATACGTCAAATGTCAAAATAGAGTTTAAAGTACTCATTACTTGTTTCAGTATCAGTCGTTATTGTCTTAGTTATCTGTATCTTAGCCAATTAATTGCAGTAAACATTTTCTTTTCTACAAATGACAATTATTTTTAGTGCCGATTTAAAGTGGCCCACCGCGCATACCTACCGGGAATTAAAATTGTTGCTTTGTGTCAAGTCGTCGCAATTAACCGGCTTTTTACGTATACGTAATATCAAATTTTAAACGAAACGACGTCTCTAGAAAAATATCGTGTAGGTACAGCAACTAATCTATGATGGTTTTCTGTTCGTCGCCCGTCACGTGCAGCGTTGCGTAAATAGCACTACGCCGAGTGATGGCGCTGCCTAATGCGGATAATAAGACTATTATTGTTTACAAAAGTAAGATTAATTAATGTGAAATAGCGCATTTAGTTATTTTATTCTTATATAAATATTTTTAGAGGTTTTGCGATTCTCGTGATGACGAACTATTTACATACAATATACAAGTTTTTTGTGGAACCCTCAGTGCGTTCAATCAACTCGCACTTGGCCGGTTTTTCATATAATATAATATCAATAATTTGTAAAGTATTCGTGACGATTGTTGAGATTTTTTTAGTTTATATAGTTTTTAGTTTATTCATTCACTTTTACTGGTGTTTCTATTTTTTACATATTTACCTATGTTTAACTTTAAGTGTTGTGTTAACTGTTTGGGCCTGAATAAATATATAATAAATAAAATAAAAATCACGAATGGCGAAAGAAATGGCGTCTCTATCAACATGTAATCTATGACGGTTTTCCGTACGTCCAGGTCGTCCGACGCGCGCAGCGTTGCGTAAACAGCAGTACGCGAGCGGCGGCGCTGCCTAATGCAGATAATGAGACCATCATCGTTTACAAAAGTAAGTTTAATTAACGTAAAAAAGCGCGTTTACTCTAACAGCCGACTTATCGTGCCCATCTCGCTTATAATGACTTTGCTTCATTATTTTGTTGCGACTCCGTGTCTGTTAAGTTTCCGGTCTCGCTGGGTTCAAACAGTTATTTTATGGTCGTGCGATTGTTTCAACTGACGTGAGCGCTTTTTGAAATTTAACTTTGGATTTATTATACTTGATACACCTATTCAATGTTAAATGGAATGACATATCGTTATTTTTCACCTTGTTAGGGTTTCTTAGCGAAGGGTGCCAACGGTGCCATCCTCTAAGTAGGTACTTATAGGTATAACGTGATTACCTGGCAGAGATCGCTTCAAACCAATAAGGCCGCCAAATTGTACTACTTACTAATTTTGCTGTGAGATGTTTTATTTTTGTGCTTTTTTATGATGGTGTACAATAAAGTATATTTCAGTTTCAATTTCCATGTTCAATTTCAACGCGGTCCTATTACCAGGCCGTAGCCTAAAAAGTAAGAGACAGACAGACACACACTTTTGTTTGGGGTTTAAATTAGATTTTACAGCTCTAGATTCTAGTTTTTTGAGCCTACGCTTTTCTTCTGTTTTTAATTTTTACTATGATACTTACTTACTAGAAATTGTTATGCAAGCTCTATTGTTCTATTAAAAATGTAAATAATACAATGGTAGGTACCCAGTCTCATTCTTTACGCAATGTAATGGGTAATATTAACGTAACGAGTTTACTTACTCTGATTTGAGCGATACCCCTCTATGATGTGAATTAAAACTGACGTATGAATAATTTAACGGTTTGCTTAGCACTCTATCTCATTAACATGAGTAGGCCTATTTCTACTAAACAGTTATTATTTATTGTGTACAGTTAGAAAAAAACCGGCCAAGTGCGAGTCAGTCTCGCGCACCGAGGGTTCCGTACTCGGGTATTTTTTTGAATATTTTGAACGATAAATCAAAAATCATTATGCATAAAAATAAATAAAATCTGTTTGAGAATGCACAGATAAAGCCCTTTCATAATATGATACCCCACTTGGTATAGTTATCTTACTGTGTTTTTGCGATTAAACCACAAATTGATGGTTTTCGGATTTTTCCCTTTATTTCTGCTATAAGATCTACCTACCTGCCAAATTTCATGATTCTAGGTCAACGGAAAGTAGCCTATAAATACACATTATATTATATACCTAGTAGTGATAGTAGGTATATAGTAGTTGACAGACACGGCAGACGAACAAACGATAGACAGATAGATAGACAAGTGATTCCATAAGGGTTCCTTTTGAAGTACGGAACCCCAAGAAGTGATACCTTAATATCTAAATGGGCTAGGTTCTTACCTAAGCACTAGTCTACGACACGGTAATTGTAGATTTTCCTCAAGTACCTAGTTTTCAGCTCTTTACCTTTTAGGTATACAGTTCATAAGATACAGCCCGCTGACAGACAGACGTACTGACGAGCCTTAGGGATAAGGTCCCTTTGGTACGAACCATCTAGGCTGATTATTTAGCTTGTAAATAAGCTACCTAGTACCTATAAGCACTAGTCTACAAGGTAAGTAGACTAAATGAAAGCAATTAACCGTCTACGGTCTACGGAACCGGTATGCACAGCGCTCTGCTACCATTATATTTTCACGCTCGAAGACGTCCGATTGCCCAACGCCATTCCAATTCATGTTTGTGGTGATAAATCTCTATTGTTGTGTAATATTTTGTACTAAGTAACTTCAAGATTCAAGTGACTGAAGAAGAGTGAAGAGTGAGTTATTAGTTCTCGAGACCAAACACTGGTCTAGTGCGAGCGGACTGGCACACGAAGGATTCCGTACTACGAGTATCACGCAACAAATAACACTTTTTACCTGACTGCGGCAAAGCCACAAGCAAGGGTTATGATTTTAGCAGTCTATATATGTATGTTTGTATCCAGATTCTGTGTGTTCCACCGTAGTGCCTAAACTACTGAGCCGATTTTGATGAATGAGGTGTAATTGCTTCGTTGTAAAGGTCCAGGTGACATAGGCTATATTGTATACGAAAAAAGTTTACCTAATCAATGTTATATCAAAAAAGTGGAGTTCTCCGAAATTTTTTTTGGCCATAGTATCGAGTGGGATGTGAAATGAAAGAGGAGAAAATTCTGAGCTAATGAATATATTGTACCACAACATTACAATATACCAAGCGACAGAAACACAAATTTCCTCTAACATTTCAGCGTTTATAAAGACGATCGCAGTCGGAGTTTAGTTTTCAACTTTGATTGATTATTATTTTTAATACTTTGAAATTTTTATTAAGTATTTGTAGTTCTAGTGGCAACACACATAGGTACCTTGACACTCTATGAAAATTTTAACTCACCTATTATAATTACGTTTCATAAGATATCTAGGTACAGGTATGCAGGCCTCTACGGAACAAAAAAACTATCGATCTAAGTTTAATAATTGTAGGTTGATGATAAAAACTGATACCTTAAGCATCTACCTAAATAAGTCCGCGGGTCTTCTCTTACCTTTGACAACATTCTTAATTATAAACCTCTTAGGCATTTAGGGTTCCTCACAATGTTTTCCTTTACCGTAGCAAGTGATAAGTATTAATTAATTACTTAGAAAAACGCCGACAAGTCAGAGGTGAGAACCCCAGGCAGCAAAAAAACTATACGTACAAAACTAATAGATAGGTAACTAGGTAGGTAGGTATGTACATACCTACTACATGCCTGCCGCACCTTAAGCGGAATCTACATTACGAAATTTGTGGTACGAAATTAGTTTCACGACATTAATTTCATTATCGCATTTATGTAAACGCTTTACTCCTGCCAACTATCCGAATTTCGTGCCACTAATTTCGTAATGTAAATTCCGCTTTAAAGCATGTAAGTGAATGTAATTATTGCGTTTATTGATCTAAAATATAGACACTAGACAGGTATCAATCTTCCGCAATTTTTATGGTGTCTAATGCCTATTCTGTTATTCTTCACGGAGAATATACCTAAGTACTGAATGATAATATACCAACCAAACAACGTTACTTTTAATGAAACGAATTTATCAGTTCTTGAGCGCGTTTTATTAACAAATTGGCCAAGCGGAGAAATGACTTATCATTAACTTTTTACCGCTTCGAATTAAAATTGCATGCAGTAAAACCACTGACGTGAACAAATATCAATTTATCTGGACGAAAAAGTCTATTAAGAAACATATTGTGATTCTTAGTTGTCTATATTCATTTGTGAGTTGTATAGTTGTAGGTATAGCTTGTCATATTTACCGCTATTTGGTTCTATTAAAATGGTTTCATTAGTTAATCGTGTATATACATAATCCATGACAGAAATATGTTCATACATCATACTAGCACCTAACTCCCTATGTCAGCAAAATATATACTTAAGTACCTAATTACTCGACGCACTGCGGTATGGTCAGTATCAGAATGCGTTATCATACTGCACTTTGAAGCTGCTATGTGCGCTTGTGATAGGTCTAACAGTTGATCCATACTTTCCTACATCGATCTTTGTCGAAGTCGGCAAATATGCATGGCGTTTGATTCTGTTATTTAAAAAAAAAACATTTTTTTTCAAGAACCAATTTCATAAAGCCTCAAGCAGAAGAAGCGCTGGAATAAACTGTGTCATGTACTTGTGTATAACCCGAAAAAAGGTTCCAGCTCAGCATAATACTATATGCCTTGATACACAAGAACCAATCAATCAATCAATCAGCCTGTTTGCGTCCACTGCTGGACATATGCCTTCCCAAGAATGAGCACCCACGACATACGATCTTCCGCCTTCCTCATCCACCCACTTCCAGCTACCTTCTTAAGGTGGAAGCGACGGGCCTGCCCGCGAAATTGAAATTTAATTTGGTTTTTCGCAATTTGTAAACTAATACGACAGCGTAGGCTTATTGTATTTTAATTGCGACAATGGCAGTATCATCCTCACAGGTTTATATAAAAATCTTTACTTGGAAGGGTCCAGTTTAAGAAATTAACTCTAGTATCGACCATTCTCACAAATTAGTCGATACTGGAGCTAATTTCTTAAACTGGACCTTTCAGTCTAGCGGTACACAAGAATCACAGGCGAATATACAGTGCTGATTTTCAGCTGGACCCTGAACCGGGCCTTTGCAGGTGCTGACCTGTAGTAGTGTGCGATCAGCAGAAAAGTGCAACAGAAATACAACTAGTTACACAAATTGCCGGTTCGGTAACATGAACAATGTTCCTACGCCGCAACACTGATAGCGTAGTTGCTCTAATCACGAGAAAAATCTGATTAAACGTTAAGCACGCCAACTCGTACCAGTTATAAAGACTTTACTTTTTATTCACTTGAGATATGATTAGGGCTGTCGTTTGTTAGGCTAGGTATATTAGTCTAAATCCTAGATTTTACTAAAATGAAATGCATTATGCATCTTTTCCTTTTAATGATGTGGTAATTTAATGATTTCCTGTATTTTACATATTTTTTTATATCTAGTAATCTCAATAAGTCTAATAAATTTGTACCTACGCCGACATGGCTAATGTGCTGGACTATAATTCTGTGACTGGACTCTATATGTCGTAGAATTAATATAGAAATTACATTATGCAAATAAAGAATTGTATTGTATTATTGTAGATTTTTTATTAATTAGGTACTACGATTAAGATAGTGAGTAGGTAGGTAAGTCTAATTACTTATAAGGTACAGTCAGCAACAAAGTTAGGTTTGCATCCGCCGAAGCGACTATAATATGGATGGGTGGAAACTTAGCTTCGTTTCTGACTGTACCTCGAGATTGTTTTAATACAAGTATAACAAAATTATTTCGGAAGCTACGATTCGAAAAATATGTAGGTAACTTTTCTTCAATGAGAAACATTTTCACTTGCTTTCAAAAAATAAATATTTAAATACTTAAAATCATGGTTGAGGTTTCAACTATTTCCTTAATCTTTGCCGAGTGTAAAAGCAGCACTTATACCTGTAAGAGGCGTACACAGTAGAAGATGATACCTAGTAAGTACCTACCACAGTAATTAAGGGGAGACACTGCAGTAAGCACTCCAAAGCTTTTCATCGCGTGGTAAATGACGACCACAACGACTCTGTTATAACTCAGACCGGAATTACTGGGGCCATCTCTGGTCGTTCCCTTACCGCACGAATGCTCTGTCTAGATAGCTTCGTCGGACCTCTTGTAGGTAAAAATACTATCCTCACTCTTTGCTAATACTGTGTCATCATTAGTGTAGGAAAGTAGGCACTCATCTGACAAATATTCGTAGCGGGTAACCCTAGATGCGCTTGCGCAACGATCAAAACTGTTTGATCTATGTCTGTACCCACGGTTGCATCATCCACATAACAATCTAGCTGGAACAAAGAGCGGAGCAATTAAATAAGTATTTGTTAAGCGCGAGTAAAAACGGCACGAAATTAATGTACGCCATGCTTCCTGATAATGAGTAATTATTGCAATTAGAGTACGGTCCGCATTAGGTAGTAATATTCTATTAATAAGCTCATTTTAACTATTAATTTTACTAAATAATTACCCACTTTATAATTACGTTTTATTAATCTTAGCTTTATGTAACGTTGTGTAACGAAACAGTGATAACGTTTGTTTGCGTTTGTTTGATGGATAAAAACAGGCAAGTGCGAGTCAGATTGGCGCATCGAGGGTTCAGTACTCGGATTTTTTTTCAGACATTTTGCACGATAAGTAAATCAAAAACGATTATCCATAAAATAGATTAAAATCTGTTTCAGATAATGTATACAGGTAAAGATCTTCCGTATGATACCTACTCTACTTGGTAGGTATAGTTTATCTTACTTAAGAATTGAAAATACTAATTACTGTTTGTTCTTGAACACATTTAAATTTTTCTTTTGGATGTAACGGAAAATCAAAGAATTTCCATGGTATTTTAAAAAATTGAATCCACGCGCACCTACCTAGGAAGTACCTAACGGGCATCATCTAGTAGGTACTTACTTATTATATAGGAAGGTTTTTTTTTATTTGTATACCTACTTGGTACGAATGTTCGACGTTTCCTAAAAATAACAAAATCTCAAATAGATATATCTTTAAAGTAGAGATATATATCTTTATAGTATCCTAACAATACATAACAAAAATAAAACTATATATAGATTAGGTAAGTAGGTTGGTAAGTAATAATTAACATGCTATCTGTACCAAACAACTGTACCTACCTAAGAGGAGAGCTGGAGGGGGCGAATTATGTCATCCAAATGATTACATTTATTCATCATGGGAATGATATCGATTGTAGGTATGTGCCACTTAAGAAAACTGTTGATAATGATTATTATTTACTAGCCGATACCCGCGACTTCGCCCGCGTGGATTTAGGTTTTTCGAAATCCCGTGGGCACTTTTTGATTTTCCGGGATGAAAAGTAGCCTATGTGCTAATCCAGGATATTATCTACCTCCGTTCCAAATTTCAGCCAAATCCGTCCAGTAGTTTTTGCGTGAAGGAGTAACAAACATACACACACACACACACACACACACACACACACACACACACACACACACACACACACACACACACACACACACACACACAC
The DNA here is from genome assembly GCF_905333055.1 of Maniola jurtina. Taxonomy (NCBI): domain Eukaryota; kingdom Metazoa; phylum Arthropoda; class Insecta; order Lepidoptera; family Nymphalidae; genus Maniola; species Maniola jurtina. The sequence continues at coordinate 15,148,115 of NC_060032.1, forward strand.
ACACACACAACTTTCTCCTTTATAATATTAGTGTGAAGTGTGATTAGATATTCTCTTAGTAGGGATAGTTTTTATACCCAGAAGAGAGTACCTACATATTATTATTATTATAGAGGTATGAAGGAAAAACGGAACCCTTATAGGATCACTGTTGTCTGTCTGCCTGTCTACCTATAGGGTAATTTCCGTTGACCCAGAATCACGAAATTTGGTAGATAGATAGGTCTTATAGCATAAGTACAGGAATAAATCTGAAAACCGCGAATTTGTGGTTTCATCAAAAATTAAAATGTGTTTCAATTTTCAAAATAAGATAGCTATACCAAGTGGGGTATCATATGAAAGGGCTTTACCTGTACATCCTAAAACAGATTTTTATGTGTAGTTGTTTTTGATTTATCGTGCAAAATGTTGGAAAAAATACCCGAGTACGGAACCCTCAGTGCGAGTCGGACTCGTACACGAAGGGTTCCGTACCATGGCACAAGAAAAATTTAACACTATTTATTTTATTTTAATTTTTATGGCGGCTATTTTGATTTTTTTTATTATTTTAAATTATTATTATACTTATTATTATTTTTATTTTAAAAGTACATATATTTATTTATTTGTTACTAGAAATAAACATTCTGTGAACATTTAACAAATCTCTACCTACGGTTCACGAGATACAGCCCGCTGGCAGACGGACGGTCTGATGAATGGACGGACGGAGAGCGAAGAATATTAGTAGGTAATAGGGTTCCGTACTAACCAACGTAACGGAACGGAACTAAATATGTTACGATACTTACTCGTATTACAAAAATACCGACCCACATATCTAAAGCTTCTAAGAATTTGTTTCACAATCGCTAAAATAAAAGACCGACACCGCCGGAAAGTACAGAGACGTTAGGCATCACTAATTAAGTACAACATTCCCTAGAAATTGATAGGAAAAAATATTACACCGATAGCGGCAACGGAAACGCACGATAAACGTCCAGTTTGCCGAGTCGCGGCCGATAATTATTTTATTATGATTCAAAATTATCATATTTGTAATATAAATTGCAAAGAGTCGCCATTAAACGGCCATGATTAGAGTTTTTCAGCGATCAGCGTCGTCGGTGACCGTGAAATTACCGCCGATGCAGGAGTATAGACTTACCTAAGTGTTCGCCTTTTTATTAACAACTATTTATTCTGCGTATAATTATAGTCCTTTTACGTAACTATAATATACTAAACTTAGGTGTATTGTAGAGCAAGAAATATGGTTTCGCAATTAAATAATATACCTACGATTAAAGGCCTACGCGAGCGTGAAATGAAAAATTCTCATTATCCCCATATAAGAACAGCAATGAATTTTTATTTTCTTCAATTTTGAGATACAAAAAATTATGACGATAATTCTACATAAGTACCTACTTAGGTATTCATATCTACCTTGTTCATGGAATCGAGTTAATAGGGAAGTAAGGAACCGTACGTCCACGTCAGTTACTTACTTAACGTAGTTACTTACGGTTGGTAGACCCCCTTCGGGAAAATTCCTGTAATTTTTAGGGTAACAAATTATTTCAAAGAAAACAAATCTTTTACGCCTAATCAATCTTTATTTATTAAGATAATATGTACAGAGTTCTACCTAATAAACAAAAAAAACCGGCCAAGTGGACGTCAGTCAGACTCGCGCACTGAGGGTTCCGTGCTCGGGTATTTTTTACGGACGGACTGACGGACGGACAGACAGACAACAAAGTGATCCTATAAGGGTTCCGTTTTTCCTTTTGAGGTACGGAACCCTAAAAAAATTTTTTATCAAGATAGATATTTAAACACTTTAAAAAATACGACTTAGGCGCCTGGTTGCCTTAATCCTACCTACTTACCTACCACATAATAGGTAGCCCAAAAGTAGCCTAATTTTTCTATGACTTGCGGCACCATCACACTTCACACTTTCACACTAATATTATAAAGGAGAAAGTTTGTATGTGTGTGTGTGTGTATGTTTGTTACTCCTTCACGCAAAAACTACTGGATGGATTGGGCTGAAATTTAGAATGGAGATAGATTATATATACCCTGGATTAGCACATAGGCTACTTTTTATCCCGGAAAATCAAAGAGTTCCCACGGGAATTTTAAAAAACCTACATCCACGCGAACGAAGTCGCGGGTATCAGCTAGTAGCCTATATTTGACATATTAGGTACATGGACTACATCGTCGATTCAGGATCAAACCGAGAGTTCCCTCATTCGTTCACCCTGCTTGTGCGGTAAGTACCTAAGTACGGAAGTTTTGTCGTTGTGCGTTCCCTCACTAGCCTAGCCTCCTATGGATGCCAAGGATAGGCATGCCGAAAATATGGCAGAGGGATTTATTAACAAATTTGAGGATGCTTCAAAGTCACACTCGAGTGAATTAAAATTTAATTTTGTTATCAAAACTTCTGCGGATTTATCTATTCGATAAAATTTTGTAGCGAGGAATAAGTAGGCAATTTTAGGATCACCCCCGATCACAGCGATAGTTCATCTTTTTCACTTCTATACAATTGTGCAAGAGAGAACACGTTATAGGTACTAGCTCGTCTCTCTGGACAAACTATACTTACCTACTTACTTAGTCTAATTTTCTTGTAGCACTGGATTTTCGGGGTGCTAATAGGGCTGCCCCGAGGCGCATTAGGGATATTTGCGGCTCAGCGCGCAGGCGCGAGTTGGCTGCTTTTATGCCACCATGTGCAAAAGATGCAAAGCCCTAATATGTATAAGTTCCCATCTTCGAACCGGTCCAATCGTGGCGATTTTCAAAGTAAGTTTTCATTTAAGATTCTTTGTTGTTTCAGTTAATTGGAACTGGGAGCTTAATTATGAAGCCTGTAAGTACCCACTTGGTAGGTAAATACTTACGTTCAATATCAATTCACAATAAATAAGTAGGTAGGTATAGTTCGTGAATCCCCATGGTGCAAGAGTGGAGAATCCTGCAACATCAGGTTTGAGTATCAAACTTCAATTTACTTAGGTACTTACCGTCTACAATTTATGAATTCTCATGGCTTAGGAGTAGGTACAATATCCTTGCAGCATCAGGAATAAAAAAATGAAACTGGTTTCAACTGAATCAGAAATTTTTATGGCACCATCTTGTGAACAAAAAATACGCACCGAATTAAACCAGTGTTATAGTGTGTAATAATAGTTTACCATGGGTTGCCTCTATTGGACTACTATTAGACCTACTTACCTACTTACTTACCCACAAATTAGGTAGGTACTTAGTTGAATCACAGATTTAGGAATCTGAGTTCTGTGGTTGAAGTCCATTGATGGCTCAGAATACATTACTCTTACCTTCCTACTTACAGCATAGTTGACGGCAACCTAGAGGTTTAATCAAGACGACGACGATGGACAAAAGAAGGCAACTGCCAAAGACATAGTTTTATTGATTTAAGTACCTACTTACCTATTGTCGCGAGTTCTTTTTTAAATACGTTTGTGAATAATAAAGTTAATTAGAATATATTATAGAGTGGTGTCATTTTATCTCTCAAAGCATATCATAGCAACCTGTACGTACCTAATAGGTAGATAAAAATCAAAGATCTAATAGGTAGGTACTTAGCACAAACTGCAGTCAATGCATATTTTGTACCTATTGGAAAATATCAAAGAGGAAAAACCAACAGTAGGTACAGACTAGCTTTTTAACGTTTTCAAAATTATCTTATAAAATTCACTAAATGTTAACATACCCATACATCACTTAAATGAGTAAAACTCCATCCGTATTTCAGTTACTAATAGCCGTCCGCGACACGCTGGCCTCAATTTGGCCGAAGCGACCAATTACGAGTGTATAGCGTCGCCAACTTTCAGTAAAACGCGTCGTAAAGCGCGATATCCCGCAGCGAGAACGCTTTATTTCGCTATAAAAGCGTTTCATCCACGTATAAAAGCTTAAATCCGCGCGGAGCTTTCTCCCGCGGCAAAAAGAGCATTACAGGCAGGCTCGCTCTCAGCAACATGGCTCCGGCACGCCCCGCGAGCGGCGCCGCGCCGTTGGCCGCCCGGGCGCGCCCATCGCGGCCCGCCCTCGCGCCGCCGCGCCGCCCGCCGCCTCAGTCGCTGCCGACGCCTCGGCCTGAACGCTTGCGCGATCGCTCTCCTTGCTCCAAGCTGCTCGAACCACGCGCTCGCTCAATCGCGCCGGAAAACATCTGTGAACTTCCCCAACTACGAGAATACAAATGGATTCGAGTTCTGTGTGATAGATAATTCGATAAAAAGTGAACAATTAACCGATTGAGTTGTGATATAAACAGCTTACCATTTATAAGTGTTCAGGCCCTGAAACATTTGAACATTCTGCTGTGGTGGCACTTACTGTCTGTGATCAGGGTGCGAGCGATGAGAGACTGTGCAGTCGGGCGAAGCTACTCGTAGAGCGCGGCGAGAGTAGTTAGTGTGATGTGTCAGTTGCGGTGACGGGCGTGCGGGCGTGGTGCTGACGGTCGGCGCGCTGGGGGCGAGCGAGGTGCAGGTGGCGCTGGGCGGCTGGCGCGCGCGGGCGCTGGATGCGGCAGGAGCGACGGCGGCGGGCGCGGCCCCCGGCGCCGTGGCGATGACGGTGCAGCGCGACGAGCGCGACGCGCGCGCGCCGCGCACGCGCTTCATGATCACGGACATCCTCGACGCGGCGCCGCGGGACCTCAGCGCGCATCGGGATTCCGACTCTGACAGATCTGCTACGGACTCGCCAGGTTTGCCAACCAAATACCTACTTAACACCTATATCCTCCTGGCTCCAACTAATATTATAAACGCGAAAGTTTGTAAATAAATAGGACGTACTTTTGTAGGTATGGATAGATGTTTGTTGCTCTTTCTCGTAAAAACTACTTACTGGACGGATTTGGCTGAAATTTGGAATGGAGATAGATTATGCCCTGGATTAACACATAGGCTACTTTTTATCCCGGAAAATCAATGTGTTCCCACGGGATTTTTAAAACTTTATCCACGGGAACGGAGTCGTGTCGTGCATCAGCTAAGTACCTACTTAGTCAGGTATAATGCAAAAGTGTATGTGATTTTTACATGGGTATCCAGGGAGTTAAAGACCTGGGGAGTGGTATAGGCTACTTTTTATTCCGGAAAATCAAAGACTTTCCTAACCTAAATCTACGCGGGCAAAGTCGCGAGCATCAGCTAATAATATACCTACATAATATTAGTGTACTACTTAGGTATAGGGAAGGCGATATAAATAAAGTAAGTAGCTACCTGGGTAGGTAATTCAGCACCCCACAGGTACCTAGGTACCTACCTCGCGTAAAAATCACATTGGTTTAATATACCTACCTACCTATCTACAAAATAAATAAGTACTTATATGTAGGTACCTACGTACCTACATATAAGTACTTATTACATCGTACATATTATACATATTATACATACAGCGTACATATTATATTATTCACACATACCTAATAGTTACAATAGATAATATATAAAAAGAACAATTGCTAAGTTTGTTGTCGGCTCTTGGTGGTAGTCTTGACATTTCATACCTCTACCTAGGTACTACTTAAATGGCACAGGCTGTCCAACATTAAATGAATAAATTCATTTCATTTCATTTTATTCATTTCACATCATTATTGTAGACTAATAGATTAAAAACATTTGCTGCGATTTTAATTGTTTTACAAAATAATATAGGTAGGTAGGACTGCCATTTTGTAGTGGTGCTTGTATAAAGGTCACTGAGTGAGCTTTCTTGACATGGATGCTACGAAAATCTGAACGAATATGAAGTTAAAGTTGAGTACCTAAAGGAAAACCTAGATACAGTTGAAAAAATAAACCTTTACATATCTTGTTATGCTTATTTTGTAAGTTTTTAAATATAAAATCACAGAAATTAATAAAAAAATGTTTACTTATGGAAAAAGTTTTACTTTACATTTTTTGATGTTAGGATTACCTACAATGTCCTACAATACGGTCTTGGACTGTAGTAAAATGATGTGATGTTTTGTATAGCGTTAGTACGTAGGTATATAGGGCTAGAATTCATTGTTGGAGAGAATAATTAAAAAAAAATCATGATTTATTTTTATTTTTAACTTAATTAATCAAGACACACGCCAGTGTGTCCGCCAAGTTATAAGGACGTGTCCAAGCTCACGGAAGGCGATCAGTGACATCGCAACGCCATAAACAACAAATATTTTTCAGTTTTTTAACATAACAATAGAGACATTTCTGCGATATTTTTAGCAGCATTTTAGTTATGTAAATAATAGGCTGAGATACTTTTTAACCCCCGACCCAAAAAGAGGGGTGTTATAAGTTTGACGTGTGTATCTGTGTATCTGTCTGATGATGATAATTAGCTGATTTTAATTTAGTTTTTTTGGTTTGAAAGGTGGCTTAATCGAGAGTGTTCTTAGCTGTAATTCAAGAAAATCGGTTCAGCCGTTTGAAAGTTATCAGCTCTTTTCTAGTTACTGTAACCTTCACTTGTCGGGGGTGTTATAAATTTTTAATTTACACTTGTCATGCAACAGTTCATGACTATTTATCTAATTGAGTAGGTCTGTACTGTCTAAGAAAAGACATCAACGAGACTCACGTCGCTATTAAAATTATTTTAATATTCTGTAATTTCTTTTTTTTAATTCACGCATTCTTCGTATTTATTAGGCAAAAAAAAAACCAATATAGGATATCTAAACTAATATCTTAATATTTTACTAGCTTATTCCCGCGTCTTCGTCCGTGTCGACTGCACTTTGAAAACCCCGCCTGTTTTACCTCTTTAGAGACTGAATTTTCAAAAGTCTTTTACTTACGTCATATAATAAATACGTCATACTGCATGCCAAATTTCAGCCCGATCAGTCCAGTAGTTTGAGCTGTGCGTTGATAGATCAGACAGACATATTATTTTTATTATTAGTATGGATTTTTATGGATGGAAATTTAGGTATAATAGTCTCTATAGCTCAACGGTTGAAAGAGCGGACTGATCCGAAGGGTCGGTGGTTCAAACCACACCCGTTGCATTAGTGTTGTACCTACTCCTAGCACAAGCTTTACGCTTAGTTGGGGGAGAAAGGGGAATGTTAGTCATTTACCTACCTAACTACCTAATTAACGAAGGGCCATAATAATACAAGGTGTACTTAACCAGAACGCTAGCAAAAAGTTAGGGTTGTTACCTATTATACCTACTGCCACACACACAATCCAATACTAATAACCATTTGCCTTATCTTATAGTTTTAGTGATTTTTAAACCCGCAATGTATAACGTGCAAAACTCGGGTCAATGCCCCACCTACGACGCGGCATTGATTCCGAGCGACCTATTTACATTACATTCGTTGACCTGTTCAGTCAGATGTTTTATTTGCAATATAATATTGTGAACCTTATCAGTAATCATCAGTACTGTCACCTGTCTTCATTTTTACTAGCGTTCTGTATTTACGACGGCGACGCTGCATTGATTCCGAGCGACCGATTTACCTCGTTCGTTGACCTCTTCAGTCAGATGTTTTATTTGCAATATAATACTGCGAACCTTATCAGTAATCATCAGTACTATACATCAGCGTTCTGGTTACACCTTGTATTTGCCTTGCCTTCTAATAAGATAACGGCCTAGACACATTTATTAGCTATTCATACAGTGCTAATGGTTGAATATTCTAATTATTTGATATTCAAAACTACTTAGTATGATTGCTGATAATACTGGGAACGGCGTCACTGATCGGACACGCGATCTCAGATTAATAATTAAAGCTTGACACATACAGTGCGCGATGAAAGCGTGCCTACCGCGGGTAGTGTGGTAGTTTTTCTGGCCAAAACTAATTTTAACTAAAAAAAAACGGTTAAAACTAGTTTTGACGAGCGGAATTAGATAAAAAGAGGTTTGACTAAAATTATTAAATAGTAGAGTCAGTGATAAAGCTAGGTTTGCACCCGTCTATAGGTAGTCGCTTACACTGCAAATCCAGCATTGTCGAAGGAATCCTCCTCAACCACTTCTAAGTATTCTGTGTTACTTTTGTCTTTTTTTTTAATGGTTTACAATAAAGAATATAAACAAACAAACTTTTGACTTAATAAAATATTGGTTTTCACCGTTTTTTTAGTTAAAGTAATTTTGATTTTAATATAGGTTTACGTTTATAGATGACTGGTGAGTAAAAATATGTTTTTGCACTTGATGAGAATCGTGCGTTACATGAAAAATAATGATAAATTAAATGAATTTATTAACGTATGCTACTTATGATTAGGTATGAAGACTACCACCTGCACCGGTAGGAAAAAGGTAGTCGGAAAGCAGATGAGGTCTAAGTTGTAGCGTGCTTGGCTAGAAGATTCTGTTCACTCTTGCCTTGATTTAAACTATTCCTTCCATGACGACATTTTATGTCATATTCAGTGTCGTGTCGTACAGCTACCGTCGCATCGCACCGCCGTCGCGCGTTGTTTGTTTCAGTCCTTACTGGGTGACAGAAAAGTGCCCATTGTTTCACTAATTAGTAGAACAATAGCACTTTTCCGAGCTACTATTAAAGTATTGAACGATATCTATCGCGTAATGCCTAAGTAGAACAGCCTCTAAATAGATTTTATATTTTAATAGGACTATTATATTATAAATTATAAATAACTGAGAGTCGTTAAGCCATAAAAATAAAAAAATCTTGGAATTAAAATTGATTCATTCCTTGAAGTAGGTAACTTAGGTATAGAAGCGGTAGGGAAAGGAGAATTATTTGAGCGATTACTAAATGCTAAAATGTGTGTTTGTTTATTGGTTAGTTGGTTTAGTGGTTTGTCCTTCAATCATGTCGCAATGGAGCAACGGATCGACGTGATTTTTTCATGGGTAGGTACCTATACCTACATAGTTGTTGCTTAAAGACCTGGAGAGTGACATAGGTTAATTTTTATCCCGGAAAATCAAAGAGTCCCCACGGGATTTTTAAAAACTAAATCCACGCGGACGAAGTCGCTGGCCTTCAGGTAGTAGTAGTATAAATTAGAACAAGAAAACTAAAAAACATATGGGACTCAAATGACAATAATATGAAGAGTACTTACATACTGCATGTCGCCCGATGCTATTTGAACTAAGCGACACTTCTTATGACAGGTAGGTAGGTAGGTAGGTAGGTACCGTCGGTAAGAGTGATATGCCAGATTCATGCTTGCAATGATAAACAAGTGTAAATTAAAAATTTATAACACCCCCGACAAGTGAAGGTTACAGTAACTATAAGAATAGAAAGGAGATCATTATTTTTGGGCCTTTTCTGAAAGTGCCGGCCAACGAAAAAAAATGGTACGGATCGTTAGAACTAGCCATTTGGAGTAATAGTTAATATGGCAGCAAAGTTGTAGGATTGCTCTGAACCAAGTTATACAAGGTCGAAGATTCGTCATTTTCATACATTTTATTGATTTCTAAAAGTGCTGGGAAACATAAAATAATGTTAGATATTGCTAGAACTAATGATTTGAAGCAATTGTCATTATGACCCGAAGGCTGTGGGGCCATTATATGTCGTGTTATACAAGTTATACGAAAAATGAATATACTTTGTATAATTAATTGTAACCGATTTTATGATTTTGTTACTGTTCTGATTGTTTTATATGAATTTGAATACACGTACAATTATTTTGACTCCCACGAAGTGCTGGATCAGCTGCAATGTGGACAAAATTCGTTTATACATACCTGGATTGTAAGCGGCCTTGTAATACTAGGTGATCTCATCCAGCCATCTCTCAAACTTCTGCCACTGGGATATCTCCGGCGAGCTCTGTGATGAATGCACCATTTGGTTATAAGTACTGTTCACCATAGTAACTACGGGCTTGCTTCAGTCGATAGCTGCCCAAAGCAACCTGCGTCGATTCTTCTGTGAATCTAGGAAAGTCATTGAACGGAGGATGTCGGCTTCCATAGCCTAGAAATGAGCTCTTCTTCTATTATAATTATTGTGTGTGATAACAAGTTCTGCTAAACTGTTTTGCGCATTGACCAGTTCATGGATTTTGTCAAGGAAATCACGTCTGTAGTACACGTTATTGTCTATCAGAACATGATAGCCGTTCAGCAATGCTAACAAAATCCTGAAATAATCGATCATGTTACTTAATGTCCGGTTACAAATCCTGAATAACCCTGAGTAAACAAAAATGCATTCATCACAGAGCTCGCCGGAGATATCCCAGTGGCAGAAGTTTGGGAGATGGCTGGATGAGATCACCTAGTATTACAAGGCCGCATACAATCCAGGTATGTATAAACGAATTTTGTCCACATTGCAGCTGATCCAGCACTTCGTGGGAGTCAAAATAATTGTACGTGTATTCAAATTCGTATAAAACAATCAGAACAGTAACAAAATCATAAAATCGGTTACAATTAATTATACAAAGTATATTCATTTTTTGTATAACTTGTATAACACGACATATAATGGCCCCACAGCTTTCGGGTCATAATGACAATTGCTTCAAATCATTAGTTCTAGCAATATCTAACATTATTTTATGTTTCCCAGCACTTTTAGAAATCAATAAAATGTATGAAAATGACGAATCTTCGACCTTGTATAACTTGGTTCAGAGCAATCCTAAAACTTTGCTGCCATATTAACTATTACTCCAAATGGCTAGTTCTAACGATCCGTACCATTTTTTTTCGTTGGCCGGCACTTTCAGAAAAGGCCCAAAAATGTATGGAGCTAGAATGATCTCCTTTATAGAAAAGAGCTGATAACTTTCAAACGGCTGAACTAATTTTCTTGGATTATAGCTAAGGACACTCTCGATCAAGCGACCTTACAAACAAACTTATTTTAGGAGCTACGATGCCACAGACAGAAAATTCGAGTCTAAGTTCAATGTGAAGTTGTAACATTTCTTCTTGCTCAGTTGTGCCTGGCTGATATCTGATTTTTAACCGACTTCAAAAAAAGGAGGAGGTTCTCAATTCGTCGGGATGTATGTTCCCCGATTACTCAAAGACCCCTGGACCGATTTGGAAAATTTTTTTTTTGTTTGAAAGGGTATACTGTGCAGGTGATCCCATATAAATTTGGTGAAGATCTGATGAATATCTTCGGAGATGGAGAACAGAACTCCTCAATGGATAGGAGCAAATTGCTCGCGATCAGTGTAATAGCTTAGTAAACAGTAGGGTTTTAACTGGGCACAGCATATTATAGTACAGTGGGGCCACTAAAAATTGTGAAATAAAAAATTTTCAAAAGAAAAATAAAACCGACTTCAAAAACGACAAACACTAAAAAGTAAAAAATAACTTTTGTTTAGCTACACGTGTAATGCACCTAGGTATGAAGTCGGGCGAGCTTCACTCTTGGATTTCTAATTTTGTTTTAATATGCTCGCTCGACTTCATACCTAGGTGCATTACACGTGTAGCTAAACAAAAGTTATTTTTTACTTTTTAGTGTTTGTCGTTTTTGAAGTCGGTTTTATTTTTCTTTTGAAAATTTTTTTGTACAATAAGTAGGTACACAGTCATACATTTTATATTCAGGTTCAACTTTGTACTTGATTTGCGCTCACTTCTATCACAATCAAAACGCACGGAGGCTTCGGCGGATTTTTTTATAACCAAACGAACTTACCTGTAGGTACAGTTACCATCCTACTGGCAAAGCCGTGCCGCCAAGCAATTTAGCGTTCCGGTACGATGCTGTGTAGTAACCAAAAGAGTATTGGTATGGTTTTAACGAAAACTACCATAGATACCCCTTCTGGGTTAGCTCGCTTCCATCTTAGACTGCATCATCACTTACCACCAGGTGACATTGCAGTCAAGGGTTGGCGTGTATCTAAATTTTTTTTTAAACTTCTAAAACCCAAAGCATATACCCTGGATACACGCAGCTTTTTTAAGATAGCCTACCATTTCTGTTACAATCGTTTAAAATTCCGTTGACTTAACGTACCGCACGGTAAACTCACAAAACAAAAAACATCATGCAATCGATCACCGAACTACGTAGGTACCAATCGTATTAGAACTAATACCCGTGAATAAAAGTCACACAAAATTTGTTACACCCGCCTGATTCTCTGACCGTTGTAACAAAAACGTTTCGGATCATGTTACGTCCGCACCCGGTGTCGCTTGACCTTCCGAAGGTCGGAAAATATTCAAAATATTATATAGTACTTAATTCAAAAAATAATTCTGGCAACATTTTTTTCCAATAATAGGACTAGCTAACAACCCTTTCCTCTTTATAAAAATAATAAATAAATAAATAATATTTTATTTCAGACCATATCTGGCATTATGGGTCTGTGGCATCATAATGACTTTAGTTTAGTTTCCTAGTGGCTAGTAGGTATCACTACCCAAATTATACATTATCACCAGAACCCATGACTATACCTATATAAAAAATGCGAATGTGTTTTTTTCTAGTGTATTGGTTGGTTGGTTTGTCCTTCAATCACGTTGCAAAGGAGTAGCGGATTGACAGGATTTTTTGCATGGGTATAAGTATGTACTTAGTTGGTCAAAGATCTGAAGAGTCCCCACGGGATTTTTAAAAACCTGAATCAACGCGGACGAAGTCGCGGGCATTAGCTAGTAATTATCTTTAAACCAATTAAAGGGCTATTATTTTACTTGGGCTTATGAAAAGTCATCAGTGTGACAGGTGACTCTAATATATTATAATATCACCGATTCTGAAAGCAAATTCTAATGAGAAGAGCCGTTTTCAGAAGGCAACATGTCACATTTGCTTTGACAATATAAATAAGTATTAAAAATTAACAAGTGTAAATTAAAAATTTATAACACCCCCGACAAGTGAAGGTTACAGTAATAACTAGAAAAGAACTGATAACTTTCAAACGGCTGAACCGATTTTCTTGAATTATGGCTAAGAATACTCTCGATCAAGCCACCTTTCAAACAAAAAAAAACTAAATTAAAATCGATTTATTAGTTTAGGAGCTACGATACCACAGACAGATACACAGATACACACATACACACGTCAAACTTATAACACCCCTCTTTTTTTTCGGGGGTTAAAAATATAACATTATCATTATTTTTAATCTAGGTATAGGCAGCTGAAAGCAATGTCGATTGTATCCATGCAAAGTCATTAAGATATTAGATATGTATTTATTAATTGTATTATAACCTCGGATTAACAAAACATTATTTATAGGTAATTAGGTATATTTGCGATCTTGTAATTTAATTAGATACAATTTAAATAGTTATTACAATAGCGTTTTTTTTTTGCTGTAACCTGATGATCTATAAGAAATATTTTATTCATTGTGAGGGTTCCGTGCCTGAAGTGTTCCAACGGGACCCTATCTGTTAGGTACTAAGACTCCGCTATCCGTCCGTCCGTCCATCTGTCTGTCAGCGCGTTGTATCTCGTGAACCGTAAAAGGTATAGAGTTAAAATTTTCACAAAATGTGTATTTCTATTGCCGCTTTGATAACAAAATCTATAAGGGTTCCGTTTTTTGCCATTTGGCTACGGAACCGTAAAAATGATACAAACTTTAAAATAGCCGCCATGAAAATTTAAAAAAATAAAAAGTGGTATTTCTTGTTCGATGGTACGGATACCTTCGTATGCGAGTCCAAAAAGTTAGACTCATCTAATCTTATGTTTTATCTTATGTCTAGAATGTATGGTTTATTTTAAACGAAAAGAAATAATATTTATCGCCTTTTACATACAATTATGGTTCTATTTAATACGAACAAAGCATACGATCTTCATTAATTAAAAAAACTCCGCGTAATCTTGACGGAACTATCTCATTAATTTTTAATTTCCCGAGCTGGGCACTAATTATAGTATCTACACTTAGAAAAGATCCTTATCTCAAATTAATTTACAAGCCTCATGTTTAGCATCTCTTAAAAATTTTTGTATAGGTAGTAAATAATTATACGTTTTGCAATTAACTATTCACGGAAAAAGCGGCTTTTCTGTTTTTGTGTTCGGATTTTCTTTGGGAAACGGCTTGAGGTAACATCGAGTAGGTAGGTAGTTACTTACTAAATTAATATATTTTACTAATATAAGTATTAAGTAGGTATCTTAGCTTAATAATGCTGTAAAAATATCAAGTTTCTAGTTTAACGCTATAAAACCATATACATAATATATCTTTCGACCCTGCCTGGTGTATCTATTTATTAAAATTCCACTTACTGGGTAGGTACCTAGATAGTTCAAAACTTCAACTTATTGCGTACTTTTCGATGCCTTTCAAACTTGAAGGCACGAAGGTACTAGGTACGCCTTGCACAAGTGAAGGAAAAAATCCAAAATTCATTAATTTCAATTTCGATGTTACCTAAATAAGTGAGATACTTATCTATGTAAAATCATAACCCTTCCTTTCGGCTTTGCCGTAGTCGGGTAAAAAGTAATGCCATATTACGGAACCATCTCAGGATGCTAGTCTGAATTTAAACACATTGTGACAGATGCACAGACAGACACCATTACACAACAACACTGAAAAGATTAATTAGTATTGTTACTTCTACTTTTTGTTCGTATCATTATTAACAGAATTTATCTGAAGGAGACAATTAATTACTATCCCGGCCACAATCCACGCGTAAAAGCCATAGTAATTTATAAGTAACTCTCAAAATATCTTGAGTGAATGTTTAAGTTTCAATCGCATTATCCCGCCGACGATTTAATAGACAAGCCGATAAACTCGAAGCGTTAAATAAATTAAATAATAAAACTTATAATGGCCACGATAAATAAACCCGTTCGTACACTCGGTCCCGAGATAAGTAAGCTCTTATAAAACGGGCCATATTAATCCTGCCTGAAAGGGCTCTGCTTTGGGAGGGAAAAAATGACGTCGTAATCAGCTTTTTGTCAAATGTCAAGTTAAGTTCGCTTTTTAAAGTTTAAATAGCTCACCTAATTCGTGAATGTTTAACGCGGCAGTTCGCAGTAAGTATCGTTGCGTACTAAAGTTTTACAATTTAAGGCCCACTTGCAACATATGGTTTAGATTTTTTTGTAATGATGCCACTTTTTGTCATGTCTAGGTATTCAAGGGTTACCAAGATAAAAACAGGGATATAAAATTTAACTTATGCAGCTATAACACTTTGAACTAGGTTTTAGCTACTAATAGGTATAGGATTAAGTAAATAATGTAACTAACACATATATGGACTATGCATAATTGTCTGAAATAAACTTTCTATTATTATTATTATTATAAGGTTGGTGTAAGTTTTAATACCCGTGGTTGGAAATATTCACCCTAAAATACAGTAAATAGGTAGATACTTAGGAATTTTCAATTATAAACAAAGGCAAAGTCTATGTACAGTTTAGAATGCTGCTAAGACCAAGACTTAAACTTATTGAGTTAATTATATTAGTTTACCGCTAATAAGCAATTGTTAGGTTCTATTTTCAAAATAAATTAACTTAAACAATTATACCTAATTACCTATGCATACGAAACAACCAAAAATTAGAAAAACCCTGAGTCGTATTGAAAAACGGCTTCTTGAAAAACGATAAAGACTGTAGTAAGTAACTATTAACTATATTTGGATAATCTTTCCGACTATATGCCTTGACTAATGATTTTAACCTGTCAATTACTGTACTCAACCTCCGCTCACTGCAATTAAAACTGTAAATACAACAAAGCATCTCGCGTTGTAATTAAAAAAAAACCCCATTTACCGAGAATGTGAAAAATACAGCATTTATAGCAATTAGTGTTCATAATATAAAACCCTACTGACATTTTATAAAAGTAATTAATCTATGGTTAATAATGGAGTCGCGGTCGCACAATTAAATCGATTAGGTACTTAGTAAACACCTATTTCAAACAAACAATTACTTTGATTTTACCGCTATATAATAACGTCATTTTCCTTGACAATTGTTTATGGTACCTATTTATTAAAATATTTACAGAAAAAAAAAAATTTAATTGATGAATAGGTCTCCAACACGCACAAACCTTTTTTCCTCCTTTCTAGAGAGTCGAGCGGACGGGATATTCTTTTGAACTAGTGCTTCTGATACAATTCTGACTCCTAGGCATGGTTTTTTTTTATGAAATGCTAGAAATTATTAATTAAGTACTCATTTCTCGAATATTTTTTGCATATTTTGCAATTCAAAACATTTTTGCCCTGAACTGTACTGTTACGGAGCCACTGGTTCGTTACTTGAAACGTCAAACGCAACCTCAAGCGAGCACCATCGCTAAGCTGCTTAGCATACCTTGTTTACCATCAATTCGATTCAACCCAAAATAAACTTTATATCTTAAGCATTAAGGAATCATTTGGGTTTATAGGCGACGTCGTGACTTTTGGCATCTCGATAAGCGAGAGGTGACAATTCTTTCATCGCAGCGAGTGATAAAATCAAAACTTTTTAGTTATGACAATAAATAGATTAATGAAATAAATAGGCACAGTTTGAGTCTCCCATAATACGGCTCCTATGCACGGCTTTGTGTCGTTTTTGACAGGCGTTGTGAGCTGTGAAATTGAGTTCGATTAAAAATATAAAGGTTCGTCTTAAGACCTTTATGATTAGAGTTTTTTTTTCGATGGGGATTATTTACAGTTTGATTTTGTTTTACTCATGTTGGAATTGTCGAGCCACTGCACTGGTTTGATTACTGGACGAAAGATGTATACCTATAAAATAATAATAAAAATATCAAATAGCTTTCTATTGGCGTCACTCAGAAAAGCAGGTATTATTTAAATATTTTTATCGAATTATTGGAATGTCCTCTCCAAAACCAACACAAAAAAAACACAAGTTTAATGTGCCAGGTTATCCGAGAGTTTTAATCTAAACAAACTAATGCCAAAATAAATAATTTAATTAGAGCGTGATTGCTATCACAACATCTAATTATCCAGTTCACAACCCAAATACCGAAAATATGCGATATCGCTCCGAATCTCGGAAGGAGACTAAACTAAAACCTTCGAAACACCCGTATTTATGCAAGTTCAATCTTGTTGGCCTCCTAGCAACAGATTGTATGACATCGAATGAGCCAAATATCGATTTTATCAAACTACCTGCATTAGATAAATTAATAATTTTATATTATTTTTGACAATTCAAATCAATTTTTAAAAATAACCTTACAGTTCGGCCGTCCTGAATTTAACACGTCCTCGTGTTTCTAATCAATCTTGTCATGTCAGTCACGGGCTTCCTTGCCCTAAGTCAAATCCAAATCATGGGCTATCCTGCCCTCCGTCAAATCATCAAAACTTACCCTTGAACTGCCGAACTCTCAGTTTTAATATCAAATCAACAATAAATCCAAACGACTAACTTCTCATTCGATGTATACGAAATCTGAACCACTTATTGCAAATTACTTTCCACTACACAAAAGACTAAATTCTTAAAAAAAAACTAAAAATTTTAATCACCAAATCAAACTCAATAAAAAAATTTAATCAAATGTGGGTTGTTTACAAAAAGATACCAAAGCGAAATTAAGGCAACGTGAGACACGTCCCGCTTCTGAATTATTGGCGTCACTCAGAAAAGCAGGTATTATTTAAATATTTTTATCGAATTATTGGAATGTCCTCTCCAAAACCAACACAAAAAAAACACAAGTTTAATGTGCCAGGTTATCCGAGAGTTTTAATCTAAACAAACTAATGCCAAAATAAATAATTTAATTAGAGCGTGATTGCTATCACAACATCTAATTATCCAGTTCACAACCCAAATACCGAAAATATGCGATATCGCTCCGAATCTCGGAAGGAGACTAAACTAAAACCTTCGAAACACCCGTATTTATGCAAGTTCAATCTTGTTGGCCTCCTAGCAACAGATTGTATGACATCGAATGAGCCAAATATCGATTTTATCAAACTACCTGCATTAGATAAATTAATAATTTTATATTATTTTTGACAATTCAAATCAATTTTTAAAAATAACCTTACATTTCGTTAGTTTAAATCTTACCTTTTAGAATCGAATCTTTACTTTCCTTTTTGCTGTCAAAAGTTCATGTTTTGAGTTTGCTTTTTTTTGTTTATTTAAATTGAGTTCAGCTTTTGCCTTGGATCTCAGCAGCATGGTTTCTGAAACCATAGGTAGGTATAATAGGTATTGTAGATACTAGATTTTTACCTAAATATACTTATTTGATTCAGTAACTACGAGTATGTCCGTCTAGAAGGATGGGAAATTATGTAAGTAAATGTAAATGGGAGTGAAGATACCGTGTAATATCTCTCAAATCTAAATATCCACTTGAACGGGTCCTCTAAAAGTAACGGAAAATTCATAATTTTCCGTGCTATTTCATCTCAATAGGAATTCCAAAAGTCGGAAACCAAGTTGGAGTGTCCTGTATTATACGATACATTAGGTAAATATGGTTTCCTTGTAAGTTCCTTGTATGGTTATTAAGCACTAAGTATGCCATGGCTTATGGTGTGATGGCACTAAGCATGGTGTGGTGTTAAGTTCCATCTTTATCAGATAGGTAGATATCAACAAAATAATCTTACTATCAGGTGAGGTCTGTGTGAAGCCTGAAATTTTCAATTTTCATTGTAAGGTCTACATCTCCTGAGGATGCTCCGGTGTCGGGGCGAAACGTGCGTCGAGTGGTTCTGGGATTTGTGTGATGCCGCGTGGTGGTGGTGCGTATTCCTTGCTAGGTGGCTGGGTTTTCCTGCATGTTTAGCAGTGGGCGGGCGGGCGGTGCATATCGCATGCTGCATGTTGCACCATATACTAGATTTAAGCAAATTAAGCTTTTGGTTTCTTGAATATATTTTATTTGATATTCATACAAAAACTGGCAAAAAGTCTGTTTGATTTTTATTTGACGATTGTGAAACAAACACATTTTGGATCAGCGTCTTCGTTTAGAGTTACCCTAAGTGAGAGTCATTAAAAGAATTAAAGAAATCGTATTGTAATCTGTTTACGTAAACACTTAATTACGTAGATTTTCTAATTGCTATCGTGGTAAAAATCGTGCACCGTGTTCTAGTATTGTTTAACAATTATTAAGTGGATGCAATCACTAATTGCGGGAAAAATTCTGATAGGTAGGTACTAGGTACCTACTCTACTACTTATATTTATAAAGATGGTAGGTACGACCTATACATGAAAATATTATGAAACTTAAAAGTTGCTATTAAATATATTTAGGTAGGTAGGTACATCATTTTAACGTGTTTTTTTAGTAAAAAAATATTTATAACTACCTCCATTCACCCGCTCCGGCTTCATCAAGATAAGCTTACCTATTCCATAGTAGATGAATATGAAAGTGTCAGGTATACCTACAGTAAAACCTTCCCAAAAGTAATAAGTGGCTTACGTTAGTAAAAATATCATCAAAATCGGTCTTCATCATCTTGCAAATCCAACTATTATTGACAAACAAAAAGTGTACAGTATGTTACCTATTTTGAATAAATGTTTTGACTTTGACTTTGATACATATATTAAATATGCATACATACTTAGCTACTTAATTACTTAAATAGGTAGGTATAGGTCGAATATAGTACCTCCTTTTTTGAGATCAGTTGATAAGTTTTTATCGTGTCATTATCCCCGCATCAAATCTAGTAGGTAATTAGCATCTATGAATTCGACAAACCATTATAATTAGATATTATTATGACGCACGTCCGGTGCTCTTAATCAACTTTTAGCAAAACGAATATAACAAAAAGAATAACAATACTTTAAATACGTTTATTTTAATTATGTAGCACTTAAAATTATTTATGAAGATTTTGGTAAGACTGTTGTATGATGTTCTTGTAAGTGTAATTAAAATCTCATAATATGTAATAATATTATAATCTCATAATAAGAGAAAAACTTGCAATTACTTACATTTTAAACAGCGGCCCAAGCATAAAAAACCAATACTACCTATTTAGGTAGGTATACCTACTTTATCTCGTCGATTTTGCATCGACAACCATTCGACACCTAGCAGCTGACGTAAAAAGCTAGCATTCATGATGGACTTCGTCTGTGTTGGCGTTTGCTGGCGCGCATGCTGTGCCTTTTTGGAGTGTTTTTTTTTCCGGCGCAGATGAAATCCCTACTAAGGTATATAGTTTCCCTAACTTGTAAATAACTACAAACTTGACATTGGCTAATCTGTGTAAAGCCAGACGAGAGAGAGCAAAAAAAGTATTCATGACAGTACCTACCTACTAGTGACAGTGGCATCGATGCTGTTGTCTTTCTCTAAACTAAATTTAGAGTATCTAAATCTTATTCTTTTTAATATTGCTTAAAAAGAACGGTACATCAATACATTTAAATACTCTTAACATTTAGTTCATTCACGCTAACTGTGTCTGTGACATCGCAGCTTCCATACCTTTCCAAACGTTTCGCCCATTAATAACACTATGGTTTTTATTAATTAAGTAAGTAGACCTTTGATGGAACTAATATGATATTCTTTTCTTATTCGAGGCAGTCGGTATACCAAAGGATAGGTAGTTAGCTAGGTAGGTACTACCTAAAAAAAACGTAAATTTGAGTTAAGTATGTATATCCCAAAAAAAATAAAATGTGTTCACGAAAAAATTAATTTACTAAATCACATTGATTTGCAGTGTTCTACATAAAAGTGTTACACCCGTATTCACAAACGTTACTATGAGGTCTCATAGTGCGCTCGAACGCACAGTGTAGGTTCCACCAATCAGATGACTGTATCACGTTAATTTACAATGATCTGATTGGTGGAACCTACACTATGCGTCCGAGCTTACTGTGAGACCTCATAGTAACGTTTGTAAATACGGCCGTTAGACTACGTAGGTTTATCTCGTAGGATGGTACGGAACCCTTTGTATGCGAGTCCGACTCGAACTTGATCCGTTTTTTGTATAATCTTTTAACAACATCCAAGTTTTCTCCTAGTTAAAAGACTACGTTAGAATAAATGAGAAAAAATATAGGTAGGTACCTAGGTATAAAAGTTTTTGTGGCGTGGTGTGTTAAATACGATTTATTAAATTGATACCTGATACTGTTTATGATAATTAATAAATAACCTTCACGGCTTTGAGACAACGAAACTATGAATGGATTTAAATTCGATAAATTGATATCTATTCATGAGGTCGCCTTGTGAGCAGCTCTATTAAATCAGTTCGGCACCTATGCGAAGGTCGTTCATGCGTCTAATTACAATAGCTATTGGACCGTTACAAAAGTTTGGCAATTTCAAATTCAAAATTTCTTGGCATTTCATTTTTGTTTCAAAACACCCCCCCGTTGCACTATTGTCGTATCTACTCCTAGCACAAGCCTGACGCTTAGTTGGAGAGGAAAGGGGAATATTAGTCATTTAACATGGTTAATATTCTTTAAAAAAAAAAAATTGCTTTGATACTCGTAATCATCATCATCGTTATCAACCGATAGACGTCCACGTTTAATGTCTGTTTCATAAAAGCAGGCGTTATTTTGCGGAAGTCCATGATATACAAGGAACCAAAAGCTTAATTTGCTATAATCCGCTAAACCAGAGAAATCTGAATGGTGCAACATGCAGAATGCGATATGCACCGCCCGCCTACCCTGCTAAACATGTATGAAAAGCCAGCCACCATGCAAGGAATATACTTAGGTGCGCACCACTACCACGCAGCTCCACACAAATCCCAACACCACTCGACGCACGTTTCGCCCCGACACCGGAGCATCCTCAGATGTAGACCTTACAATGCCCAATTGCAAAGTAGGTAAGTAGGTAAATCGTTTAATGTCGTCCGTGCATCTACTGGGGGGTCTTCCAACGCTGCGTTTTTCGGTGAGTATGTTGCCACTCTAGCACCTTGGAACCCCAACGTCTGTCGGTTTTTCGAACTAAGTATGTGCTCTGCCATATACGGCAGTACCACTTCAGCTCCGTAACCCGTTGAGCTATGTCTAAGTGCGAGTCAGACTTGTGCACCGAGGGTTCCGTACTCAGGCATTTTTTTTTTTCGATTGTTTTCAATATAACTTGTAATAACTTATTTCCTCCATCAATTTTGAATCAAATATTAATATGAGTATACAGAAATGTTACAATATTCTCTTTGATTTAAAACAATTTTGGTTCATGTCTGCAGCTTTTTACAAAGGCGGGTCCAAAATGCCCGATTAAGTAGGTACCTTCATCTAGAGCTGTTCTTTTCTTAATTAGATACATTGGTTAGAAAAAGATGCGAATACTTTAAAATTTAATTGCGATCAGAATCAGTAGGTACTTACTTACCATGTTTAAATATTGTCCGCGTCACAGCTCAACTTCAACGTGTCAGTTACAAAAAATGTTACCACACTGTGAAACCTTAAAACAACACGCAATTTTGTACCATTTAGTTCACCTCGCTACCGGTTCCTTGTTATATTTAATTATTTTTGGGTTGTTTATAAAGTGATTTCTTTTTAGGGTTCCATACCTCATAATAAAAAGAATAAAGGAGTATGGTTTTAATGAAAACTGCCGTAACCCTATCAGATTATCCCGCTTCCATCTTAAGCTGCATCATCACTTACCACCAGGTAAGATTTCAAGGACTAACTTGTATCTGAATAAATAAATAAAATACCTACCGACCAACAAAAATTGAGATCCAAAAGTGTACAATACTTTGAATAAATTATTCGCCTTTGTCTTTGAAAAGGTAAGAGGGAACCCTTGTAGGATCACTTCGTTGTCCGTCTATTTGTTAATCTGTCAATATCATTTTTCTCAGGAATGCGCGGAGGTACGGTCTATGGTCTTTTGGAGCTGTAAATAAATCAAGCTTCTAAATCAGCTAAGTAATCAAAAAACATAACCTAAATGTTTTATTTTTGTTTTTTATGATGGTGTTACACAAGAAAGCATATTTCAATTTCATTTTCAAACAGACAAAAGGTTCACCAAAATATTTTAACCAAGTACCGGGTAAACAAACCCATACCTAATTAATATCATTTTTATTCCATAAACCTAGGTAGGTACAATATTATGTACGAACATAATAAAATTATTATTGAGCTAAGTATTTAAAATGTAGGTACATGCTCAGGCGGTGACCTTAATCGTACAGATTTATTCTTGTACCGATTCGAGTGTTTATTAATCAATTAAATATTCTCTGAATCAATCAACCGCTCATAAGTAACTTAATATTCAATTAACGGCTTAACATATCTAATAGATACGTGGGATGTCCTTTCCGAGGTACCTATTGCGGTGGCCGGCGAACGAGGCCACTCACGCCTGGTCTAGGAACTGGGAGCTGGTGACAGAAATACGTCTCTGCACAGTACCTACTACCACTATTAGAACTCGCATCGGCAAATTTAGTTTGTAGTTATAGTTTTATTCGGTGTTCGTTTGCGTTAAAAAGCGCATATACCTACTATACATGCCCCCAAATCCCCCTCCCAAATCCCAGACATAAAACGAAAATATTTTAAAACTAGCGACCCGCCCCGGCTTCGCACGGGTGGACATTTATTTTTTCTATTTTCTGGGATAAAATATAGCCTATACGGATTCGGAAGAATCCCTCTAAGTAATGGTAAAAGAAATTTTGAAATCGGTCCAGTAGTTTTTGAGCCTATTCAATACAAACATACAAAAATACAAAAATACAAAGGTTTCCTTAGTATAGATTAGTATTAAACTTTATAATATTAGTATAGATTAGTATAGATGTATACATTAATTCTTGAATTTACTGTTTTTTTTTGTAAATATAACAAAAAATTGCCTCCTTGCCCTCGCTATTTAAAAGCTTCAAAACTATGAAAATGCTTTACACCTAACGCGCCAAAATACGTAAGTAGGAACTTTCGTATACTGAAACTGCCATCAGCTCCCTTAACTCATCTGATTATAAATACATTAGACAATCTAACACGTACTGTAGACATTCATTTTATCGTTGTTAGGGTTCCCTAGTAAAAAAGTAGCCCTTGTAGTTCCTCTCAGTCAGTCTGCCCGTCTGTCCATCTGCTTGTCTGTGTGTCACACCCAGTTTAAAATAAACCCTAAGGTCTGTAAAACTGTTTAGAATATTAGGTTTAATAAACCAAATTTAATAATTTATGTACCATAAATCTATTACCGTTAAACAGAAATAGAGGCACGTTTTAAAAAGTAGGTTAACCTTCTTATCATGAAAAGCAAGAGCCGAAAAAAATAACTTTACTTCCTCGAGTGATAGATACCTCTATGAATAAATATTTTAAAATATTTATTGGAAAAAATTACCGTTTACAAAATAATCTTACTGATCGCAAGAAGGTTTAGAGTAGGTGTTTGCATCTTTGTCTTTTTGATATTGCTAAAAAAGGACGAAAAATGAATTTTAACTATAACTATAGGCACTCTAAATTTAGTTTAGAATTTTTTTTTAGTTCAGAATGATCGACGCTTATGATTGTCAGAATTTTTAGCAACTAACATGACTACGGAACCTTATGCGTGTTCTGACACACACTCGACCAGTTTTTTAATCCTTGGCCAGCATGAAAAAACTTTTAAGAGCCAATTTGTGGGTCGTTAAACCTATTATAATAGCTCGCTTAGAACAGTGGCACTGATATTATTTATTATCTACGGACGTAAATTATATCAAGTCGTTTTCATAGACATTTAATTGTTTTGTGCTTAAAACAGGTGGGTGCCCAATGAGTCACACTCAAATCTCAATCGTGTCACAGTGTGACTCGTTGGAAATTCATCGAAATTTTTCTCCCATCGAGTAACACTGTTATTAATTACGGTGACTGATTCAAACAAATTCTGGTATTCTGGTTCAGTGTAGAGCGCTTGGTAGAATCTTTACCCTTAGATAACGTTTTTCTCCATTTTATCCCAATTTTTTTGAGTGAAATAAAAAAATCGGTCAAGTGCGAGTCTGACTTTCCTTTATTTGTGCAATAAGATCTATCTATCTGCCAAATTTCACGATTCTAGGTCCCTATAGGTTTTCTTGATAGGCACGTCCTATAACGGTTCGTTTTTCCTTTTGAGGTACGGAACCCTAAAAATTGTTTGATCTATATCAAAAAGCTTAGGTAACATGTAGATAAGTATTCTAAATTTTCACTCACAAACACAACCTTGACAACAAATTGTTGGAACGCTACAAAGGTGGCGATTTTTTCAACACCCCTCCAGTTGGTAATATCGAGTGTAATTATGACCGGCCGGGCACATTAGGGCCCGCCGCCATTAATTTATTATAATAAGGTCCAACTGCCAACTGCATTTGTTCGACCGTGAAAATTATTATCATTAGTGGGCAATAATGTTACTGTAAAACGTCAAATTGCCATTAACCTTATCAATACCGCTTTTTGATCTAAACTGCTAACTATGAAATAGTTTGTTTCAACTCGAATAAAGTGGAGTGGAGTTTAGTGGCTGGATGAGGAAGGCTGAGGACTGGGTGTGGTGGCGCTCTTTAGGGAAGGCCTATGTCCAGCTGTGGACGTCCACAGGCCGACGATGATGATGATGATGAAAGTGGAGTGGTCTGCCAGTGTTGTTACTCGAAGTTTCGCATTTTGGGTGGAAACTAAAAGCATTATGAGTGGAAAAATGCTCAAGTGTGAGTCAGACTCGCTCACCGAGGGTTCCGTACTCGGGTATATTTTCCGACATTTTCTCCGATAAATCATAAACTATTATGCATACAAATAAATAAAAATCTGTTTTAGAATGTACAAGTAAGGCGTCAGTAAATCCCTTTCATATGATACCCCACTTGGTATAGTGGGGTATTTTACATTGAAAATTGAAACATAATCACACTAATATTATAAAGGCGAAAGTTTGTATGTGTGTGTGTGTGTGTGTGTGTGTATGTTTGTTACTCCTTCACGCAAAAACCACTGGACGGATTTGGCTGAAATTTGAAATGGAGATAGATAATATCCTGGATTAGCATATAGGCTACTTTTTATCCCGGAAAATCAAAGAGTTCCCACGGGATTTCGAAAAACCTAAATCCACGCGGGCGAAGTCGCGGGCATCGGCTAGTATTTTAATATTTTTTAATGATATAACCACAAATTTACGGTTTCCGGATTTATTCCTTTACTTTTGCTATAAGACCTACCTACCTGCCTTTCATGATTCTAGGTCAAAGGGAAATATCCTATACGTTTTCTTGACAGACACGACGGACGGACGGACGAACGGACAAATAGACAGACAGACAACTAAGTGATTCTATAAGGGTTCCGTTTTTCCTTTTGAAGTACGGAACCCTAAAAAACGAAATCCACGCGGACGAAGTCGCGGGCATCATCTAGTACCTACCTAATTTATAAATGACTAGCTGACACCCGCGACTTCGTCCGCGTGGATTTAGGTTTTTCGAAATCCCGTGGGAACTCTTTGATTTTCCGGGATAAAAGTAGCCTATGTGCTAATCCTGGATATTATCTATCTCCATTCCAGTTTTCAGCCAAATCCGTCCAGTAGTTTTTGCGTGAAAGAGTAACAAACATACACACACACACACACACACACATACAAACTTTCTCCTTTATAATATTACTAGCTGATGCCCGCGACTTCGTTCGCGTGGATGAAGGTTTTTTGAAAATCCCGTGGGAGCTCTTTGATTTTCCGGGATAAAAAGTAGCCTATGTGCTAATCCAGGGTATAATCTATCTTCATTTTAAATTTCAGCCAAATCCGTCCAGTAGTTTTTGCGTGAAGGAGTAACAAACATACACACACACACACACACACACACACACACACATACGAACTTTCGCCTTTATAATATTAGTGTGATAGTGTGATAAATGACTAGCTGACACCCGCGACTTCGTCCGCGTGGATTTAGGTTTTTCGAAATCCCGTGGAAACTCTTTGATTTTCCGGGGGGCCTATGTGCTAATCCAGGATACTATCTCCATTCTGAATTTCAGCCAAATCCGTCCAGTGGTTTTTGCGTGAAGGAGTAACAAACATACACACACACACATACACACAAACTTTCGCCTTTATAATATTATAGTGTGACTACTAAATCAAGGCATCTCGCATTAATTTTGTCATAGTGTGGTTTAGACATAGGCTAGAGGACTGCACGGCACTCGTGGAGTCCGCAGTGAGCTCAGCGCGTGGGTGGCAAACCGCAACGCGTCCAGTCGGCTGCGCTAATTCCCTCCGCATTATACCTATAATCCCGTGTAGTGTTTACCTACTTATGTGAACGACATAGTTGCTAACTTTTTAAACGCGCTATAATTGCCTTAGGCGCGTTTATGTTGTGACATCGGACACAATATTATGTTTTCTTCATACTTCAATTATACTGACACAATGTAGGTAGCCCCTCTCGAATAGGTACACAAAACATTATCGTAATATTTAATTAATTAATTGGGGATAATACCTACTTACTTACGGTTCGGTGAAACTGCACTTTTCCTTAGCACAGCTAAAATTTTTGTGCAAGTACTGCCAAAATCCTTAGCAAAAAACATATTTCTAATGAAAATTATCCTGAAAATTTATTTGGGCAGATTTATGGCGTCTGAAAAACTAGTTATCGTGGCTAATAAAGATATGGCTGGTGATGGTATCTAGTTATAGTATTATTAGTACAAAATATTTGCATTATTTCAGAGATATTTATTTGTTATTCAGAGAGTCCGAGATCGTTACCTTTGTTATACTTATGACCTACCGGTCTGTTAGCGGTTCTTATTTTCAATGAGGTTCTCATGCTAGTATGTTTATTATAGAAACTAGCTGTGCTCGCGACTTCGTTCGCGTGGAATAGTGACTTTTAGGGCAGCATGTACGTTAAAAATGTTCGCCGTGATTCTTTAAATTGACATAACTTTTTTATTTATGAACCGATTGACATAAAATAAACACTAAATGTTAAGTGAAGCTTACTACAATATATTAGTGAAAACCATATCTAAATCGAATAAGCCGTTTCTGATATTAGCGTGCACAAACACACAGACAAACAGACAAAAAAAAAATTAATTACAATTTCGGGTTCGGCATCGATATAATAACAACCCCTGCTACTTTTTTTTTATATATTTCCATTGTACAAACACCACTTTTCTACTATTTTATTATAATGTATAGATATGCTTGATGCCAGTACGTGGGTACCTACTACGTACCTATCTACGCAGCTTTGCTACGATGGATATTTTGGGACAAACGCTACATAGGTACCTACCTAACTATTCTTGTTCAAGAATTAATTTCTCAATACAGTAGCACCTATTGTGCTTGAGATATTGCCAACGCATTATCAGACATCACATGTCTAACCTGTGATAATATGAATAATGTAGGGAGTGTGAATCGTTTTTAGCCAACCTTTTTATTCCATTTTTTATTGCAAGAATGCCGTCATAAGATTCATATTTACTGATTTCATTTCGAAGCCAAAGATAAAAGCTAGTCATTAATATAATTAGGGGTTAACATATGACAGTCCCGGCGATAAGTATTGATATTTTTTGTACTTTATCGCGTACGTAAATTTTGCTTTTAACTCTTGCTAAATTATCTGGTCGGATATAAAAAGCACTTTAATGAACTCATATTCCGATAAACATGTTAATTCTTTTGACTTGATACCTAGGATTTTTTCAATACATTCCTCATATTACCTACTCTATTTAAATACATAGATACTATTTATTATGGTTTCATTTAGTTAATATTAATTTTGTAGTATCTACCGGTTAATATAAGGTAGATTTGCGATTTTTTACAACTGTCATACAGGATTGTACATTGTACTTACAATTTGTATACCTATAACCATGATTAAGTTATAGTTGTAACCACGAGTATGGGCCTCATAAGCACAGCTCATAAGAAAGCTCAGAGACACTCAGCGGGCGATGTGCGGGACTGACTGACTGACTCACAGCTCAAACAACTTAGGTACTAGACAGATCGGGCTGAAAGGTAAATGGGCACTTTTTTATGGAAACCATAACCGCGGTGGCGGACTCAATCGAAATTAACAGTATGTATTCAAATACGACTCTGATCCACATTGACAGAGGTCGCGCTTTTTATTCTTTTAACTTTTCCTCGCATTGATCCTCACTCCGGTACGATGCCGTGTAGTAACAAAAGGGGCTTAATAAAAACTGCCATGCCCAGGTTAGCCCGCTTCTATCTTAGACTGCATCATCACTTATCACCAGGTGAGATTGCAGTCAAGGGCTAAGTTGTATCTGAATAAAAAAATTAAAAACCTACCTAGATCATTAATATAAGGTGGTAATTCTCGCTACATAAGCGTTGTACGCGGTTTAAAAGAGCTTTTGTAATTCAAGTCTGAAGCAAGTTGTCGCGCGGCGGCCGGCGCGGAGCGAAGCCTTGTTGAAGGGCTTCCTGCGGTCGGCACTTCCTTACCTACACTACGCACTTGATTACATTCTTGGCATGGATTTTATCATAGTGTTAAATGTGAGATTTATCGTAAATCTATACAGATTATAAAAATACCTACTATGACACATAAAAACATATATTTCTCATAATACATACCTATATGTAGGTATGTATTATGAGACACATGGTACTTGTAAAACGAAATCGCTTTCCACTATCTGCCCCTCTGTAATCTGTACACATAGATAATTTAAATTAGGCAACAGATTTTAATGCGGTTTTCATCAAAAAATAGAGTGATTCAAGAGAAAGGTTTATATGTATTGTTTAATATTATTATTTTGGTGTTGAAACGTGACAATAATCGTTCAAGACCGCGTCGTTGGAAGAAATCAAGCCGAATGAGAGCTTTCATCGAAAATGTTGTCTTATTATTTTGAATATAACACACCTAATAACCACACTGGCACCACACGAGAGTTCTTCATAATGTTCTTATAGGTGTGTGAAGTCTGCCAATCCTCACTTGGCCAGCGTGGTAGACTATGGCCTAAACCCTTCTCATTCTGAGAGGAGACCCGTGATCTGTAGTGAGCCGGTATGGGTTGATCATGATGATGATGATGATGGGCATGACGTAATTAACAAAACCTACTCATTAGATTCTATTAACGAAATTTTCTCAAATAAAAATAATAGTTTTTTTTTCTCGCAGGTGTAAAAGATGATTCGGACGACGTTTCCAACAAGTCCTGCGGCGGCGACGCCTCAGCCCTCTCCAAAAAGCAGAGGAAGGCGAGAACAGCCTTCACGGACCACCAGCTGCAGACCCTGGAGAAGTCCTTCGAGAGACAGAAGTACCTCAGCGTGCAGGACCGCATGGAACTCGCCGCGAAACTAGGCCTTACGGACACACAAGTCAAGACCTGGTATCAAAACAGACGGTGAGACACTTTTTGTTACTTTAGGTACCCCTTTATGGTCATTAGGTACCCATAACATGGTGCTATTGATTTAATCCATACTTAGGTACCTATATACTTTAAGTACTTACTTATATTTACTTATTAATTATTTTACTTAGGTATTATAATATTGTAAATGCGAAAGTGTGTCTCTCTGTCTGTCTGTCTGCTAGCTTTTTACAGCCCAACAGTTTCTCAAATTTTGATGAAATTTGGTACAGAGTTAGCTTACATCCCGGGGAAGGATAAAGGCTACTTTTTATCCTGGAAAATCAATTGGGTAAGATTTTAATAATACTTATTTCTTATTTCAAACTAGATGATACCCGCGACTAAAAAAATCTAGTAGGAACTTTATGATTTTCCGGGATAAAAAGTTGCCTAAGTCAGTTTCCGGGACGCAAGTTTCTGTACCAAATTTCATATTAATCAGTTAAACGGATGGGCCTGTAAGAATCCTGTGGGAACTCTTTGATTTTCCGGGATAAAATGTAGCCTATATCCGTCCCCGTGATGTAAGCTAACTCTGTACTTTCAGCAAAATCGATTAAACTGTCTGACCGTGAAAAGCTAGCAGACAGACAGACAGACACACTTTCGCATTTATAATATTAGTATGCATTAAAATTATTATCTACGATGCCATCCTTATACCTACCTACTATTTAAAATCCATAAGTGCGATTCTCGGAGAACTCTGAATGATATTAAATTCCCTTACATAAAAATTGTGTAGAAATGCTATTAACAGGGCTCTCTCCGACACTCGCTAGATACAATCGTAGTTCCAATTTCATTTGAATATTAAGCAACCCAAGTCCATGAAATTTTGCTGACATATTCTAGAAACTAATATCTGTGTCTGTGGAGTTTTAGATTTTTCTAAAAATATGTAGTTTTAAAATTACAGGGGCTCAAAGATTTGTATGTAAATTTTTAAGACCGCGTAACTTTGAAACCGAATATTTTAACAGAAATCTGGAAAACCACAGACATAGATATTAGTTTCTAGAATATGTCTACATCATGGACTTTGGTTGCTTAATATTCAAATGAAATTGGAACTACGTTTGTATGAAGCGAGTGACGGAGAGACCCCTCTTAAGTATTCTACCTCCCACACTGTAATGGGTTTATAAGACGGTTCGAATGAAGAAAGCAATTATCGAATGCTACTTCTACCGCGTCCTAAGACACAAGCGTTCCGCGTTGTAAAGAAAATACCCCTATTTAGAAGACCACCTGACCCCTCAGACTTAGGATCCTGACTGACTGACCACCTTTGTTTTATTCACATATACAAGTTTTACACTAGACTGCAATCTCACCTGGTGGTAAGTGATGATGCAGTCTAAGATGGAAGCGGGCTAACCTGGAAGTGGTATGGCAGTTTTCATTAAACCATCGATGCATTAAACCCATAGTCCCTTGGTTTCTATACGGCATCGTACCGGAACGCTTTATCGCTTGTCGGCACAACTTTGCCGGTAGCGGGTAGAGTGTTAACTAGCCACGACCGAAGCCTCTCACCAGACTAGACCAAAAATTTAGAAATTATAAAATTCCAAACCCCTGTCGGGAATCGAACCCGGGACCTCCTACTAACAAACCCACAGCCAACCAACCAAAGTGACAGGGAGGCCGTAAAACCTGATTCACTCAGTTAGGACTTGCTGCTTGTCTGTAAGAACACTCAGGCTGATATTTATAAATTTTTAGACAGTTATTTATCTTTCTATTTGTGCGAAAAGAGCAAGTTGACATAAATAAATGAATAAAAATATATTTTTATTCAGTTAAACTTTTACAAGTATGTACTTTTGAATCGTCATACTTATACATATACATAGTTACAGCTCAAACAAGTACAGGGTCTAGAGTGCATCTGGATTTCCTTTTCAACGCAGACCCCCATTTAGAAAGCATTTCTAAAAATTCTATCCAAGCAAAGCGGTGTAACTAGTTTATAACAAACATTTACCTGCACAGACGTGAAAGTCTATGGATTACGGTGGCGAGCATTCATGACGTAGTTTCGTGAGAAGTCGGCAGCCTCACAGGCGCGCTGAGTCAGCATCTCTGGTAATACAGCTACTGCGTCTCGGTTGGCCGTGTTATAGTGTCTATGTTTGCTGGATTCATTCAATAGACAGTGACTGAATTAATAAAAAGTCTTAGTCGTCGTCGTTTATTAACCCCCGACCCAAAAAGAGGGGTGTTATAAGTTTGACGTGTGAATCTATGTATGTGTCTGTGGCATCGGAGCTCATAAACTAATGAACCGATTTTAATTTAGTTTTTTTGTTTGAAAGGTGGCTTGATCGAGAGTGTTCTTAGCTATAATCCAAGAAAATCGGTTCAGCCGTTTGGAAGTTATCAGCTCTTTTCTAGTTACTGTAACCTTCACTTGTCGGGGGTGTTATAAATTTTTAATTTGCACTAAGTAATTGTACCTACCTAGTACCTCACAATATAGCCTTACCTTTCGCTGCTAGATAATCTTAATCCACTCCTGTGTCATAATTATTTAAAAAGAACCGGCCAAGTGCGAGTCAGACTTGCGCACCAAGGGTTCCGTACGCGGATATTTTGTCCGACATTTTGCACGATATATCATGCTTGTAAATAAATAAAAATCTGTTTTAGGATGTACATGTTAACCTTTTCATACAAATACCCCTTTTGGTATAGTCATCTTACTCTGAAAATTGAAAATACATACTTTTGTTCATGAACATATTTTAATATTTTTTTGTTTAATGTAACCACAAATTCATCGGTTTTCGGATTATTTTTATAAGACATATCTGCCAAATTTCATAATTCTAGGTCAACCGGAAAAGCCTATAGGTTTTCTTGACAGACACGACACAGTCAGACAGATAACGAAGTGATCCTATAAGGTCTCCTTTTTCCTTTGGAGGTACGGAACCCTAAAAACACGATTACCCCGCGATATTGATTTTTTTCAATTTTACAGCTAGAGTCTTAAGGATTATGTAAGGATGATGTAAGGAAGGACGTGTCCCCTATCTACCCTTATAGGTTTCTCATTATAAATCACTTAACAATTATTAAGTTTCGTCATGGGCTATACCCAAAGCGGTTATTTCAAAAACAAACGTCAATAATTAGGCCTCTGCCGCCGCCGACCAAGCCACCATCTAAATGCTCCATAAAAACTGACTGGCTAAAAAATTCCGACTACCTCAGTATATAAATATCTATTGCCTTGAAACTATAGCTTTTGCCCGCGGCTCCAACCGTTCCGGATATGCGGACAGACAATTTAAAAAATGGGAAATTGGATTGATAACGTGTGGTTATAAATGGTTATATTTAGACTAAATGACACCTAATACTAATATTATAAAGGTGAAAGTTTGTGTGTATGTTTGTTACTCTTTCACGCAAACACTACTGGTCAGATTTGGCTGAGAATGGACATAGATTATATCCTGGATTAGATTTGACGATTCAAAAGTACCTACCTTGTCGAAGTTTATTTGAATGAAACGTCTTTCTATTTCTATTAAATCTAAATAGCTCTTAATAGGTAAGTTACGTGACAATGAAAATTCTT
The DNA here is from genome assembly GCF_905333055.1 of Maniola jurtina. NCBI lineage: Eukaryota > Metazoa > Arthropoda > Insecta > Lepidoptera > Nymphalidae > Maniola > Maniola jurtina. The sequence continues at coordinate 15,182,191 of NC_060032.1, forward strand.
ACATAATATCAAAATCCATTCAATACCGTTTTTGCTACTGTCGTCGTATAAACGAATACAAAAAATCTATTAAATGTCGTATTGTCTGTGTACCATCTATTTTGTCTCTCATTGTCCATTAACAATATCAGTGAAAGTCGTGCAAAAATAACAAGAAATTCAGATAATAGGTAGTTGTAACAAAGTCTAGGATGGTGTAAATTGGATGCGACAGCGTGCTACCTTTCTCGACCCAAAAAGAGGGGTGATATAAGTTTGACGTGTGTATCTGTCCGTGGCATCGTAAAACAGTGGCAACCACACTTAGAAAACTATCGTCTGAATAAGCTCAATAAACCTTGATTAAATAGCGGGAACATGCGTCAAAGAAATTATAGTAGTAGCTTGGCGCCGCTCAAGGTGTCGCCCGCCCTGTCTGGGACTTTTTCTATTACCTACCACCATTTTTTTGGGACCGTTTTTGTTGGTTTTCTATAATTTCGGTTAAACTAATGTTTGGTCTTCGATTTTTCGGTTCGTGAAAGAGTGTGAAATTGGAGTTAATTGGGGCTTTAATAGCTTTTGTAATGTTTTGTGTGCGGTAGTTTTCCTCTGTGTTGAGCTGAAGTAGTTTGTTTGCTAACTGTACTTGTATTGAATATTTAAGATTTTTCCTTATTGACTACTTGAAAATACTTGAATGGCTTTTGTAATTATGTCGTGTGTAATTTGATGTCGTCTGACAAACGAGATGGTTTAGAGAAAGAGCCCGGAAGGGCAGAACATCGTTATTTTATAAAAGCTGAAAGTTTCTCTGCGCATTGTCCCCAACACATCGATCGATCTACAACGATCTACTTACTTTAACAGTTTATTAAACTTTAAACGTGTCTGGCAGAGGGTTGCCACGATACTAAGTATCTCGCAATGCATGACGTGATTTCTAATAGGTTCTATTCCGAAACAAAAATTAGACTTTATAATTTGACGAAAGATTTTATACGTCTTTGTGACCTGTTATCTGCCAAAGTCTCCATAATCTAAACTTCATAGTCACTGATCGTTCCTATAGGTATAAGTAATATTGTGTCGGGGACAATGCGCAGAGCAACATTCAGCTTTTACAAGTTTTTCAGAACAACATTCAGCCTTCACTTATCGGGGGTGTTATAAATTAAAAATTTATAACACCCCCGATAAGTGAAGGTTACAGTAACTAGAAAAGAGCTGATAACTTTCAAACGGCTGAACCGATTTTTTGGATTATAGCTAAGAACACTCTCGATCAAGCCACCTTTCAAACAAAAAAAAAACTAAATTAAAATCGGTTGATTAGTTTAGGAGCTACGACACCACAGACAGATACACACGTCTTTACGTCTGGCTCTCCCGGGCTTTTAGTCTAGTTGTCTTCCAACGTTTCTTTACCGGTAGGTACCTACGTGGTATCTATTCCAGTAGCAAATTATAACCAAGAACAATTAGATAAGTAATTATTATATTATTATGAGGTCAATTTGACTCCGCATTCTTTCTAATTTTAGACCAAGATTTTATCATTGTATTTATCTTAATTTTTTTGCCAAATTATGTAAAGTTATAATTACTGTTAGTTTTAATTAATTTTCTTAAATTCAACAAGCCTTTATGTAATTATTCCGAAACTAACCAAAATTAATTTGGCGTAATTATCCCACAAAAACTAACATCGCGATAAGGTTTCTCGGAGTTATATAAATACGTAGATACGACATACTTAACTATGTACCTAAGTATTTGTAATTAACTTAATCGCTAGCCATAATATTATTATAAATGCGATAATGTGTTTGTCTGTTGGTTTGTTCTTCAATCTCGTCGCAACGGAGCAACGGATCGACGTAATTTTTTGAAAGATCTGGAGAGTGACATAGGATACTTTTTATACCGGAAAATCACAGTTCCCATGGGATTTTCGAAAACCTAAATCTACGTGGACGAAGTCGCTGGCATTAGCTAGTAAGTACTAGATAGTGCCCGCGACTATATCTGAGTAAGTTTTTGTTTTTCAAAATTCGAATCGCTAATTAGTTATATCGAGTCATGTTAGAATATGTTACGGGTAGTATAGTGATTCTGGCATTTATGCATAATGCTATGCCACGAATATCACAATGCAAATCATAAAAATCATCAAAATCGGTTAAAGGGATGGGCCGTGAAAAGGTACGGACAGATAAACAGTAATCAGACAAATAGATGGACGGACAGACATGCAGACAGACGGATACACTTTTTTTATACTCTTTATTTTAAGGAGTTTTTTTCCGTTTTTAATATGTCACTCCGTAAGGCCACATTATACAACCACTTGCGTAAGGCCTTCTTGTACAGCCGTAACAGAGCCCTAGCATAATCCGATAGAGGTTGGGATAGGGCACTGCAATATTAGTATGGATAATACATTGCTCCTACTGTCAAATCTCCTACAGTCAAGAACTTCCATGTTGCATGTCACAATTTACAAATTACAACGCCGAATGATGCTCGGAACAAAGCCTTTAACGGATTTGGATAACAGATTGTTGTTACGTGTGAATCAACGTCGGCACTTGACCAAAGCGTCTGCAAGTCATGGCCGCGCCGGCGCCGCCGTATATTATAAAGCTACCGCCGACCAAATTGATACTTTTTTACATCATTCAATAGTTTATTTACTTAATTGTTTTAAAATGATTCATTGTGGGATGATATTGAAGTGATAATTCATCCGCTACTTTTGTTAAACGAATGCTATTGAGGTTTCTAATGAGTAGTTTTTGAACGTAGACCCGACTCTTTTTTTTGCGACGTGGTATTACGCTTGACGATGACGACAACATTACCTATCGTGCTATCCATAATTCATATTAAAAATTCGAAAGTATGTTTGTTGCTAGTTTGTCCTTCAATCACGCCGCAAAAGAGCATCGGATTGGCGTGTTTCTTTTTGCATGGAATTTGAACATGTACCTACCTACCACACCAAACACCACGCATCTCATTTTATATTTTATTTATTAACCCCCGACCCAAAAAGAGGGGTGTTATAAGTTTGACGTGTGTATCTGTGTATCTGTCTGTGGCATCGTAGCGCCTAAACGAATGAACCGATTTTAATTTAGTTTTTTTTTTGTTTGAAAGGTGGGTTGATCGAGAGTGTTCTTAGCTATCATCCAAGAAAATCGGTTCAGCCGTTTGAAAGTTATCAGCTTTTTTCTAGTTACTGTAACCTTCACTTGTCGGGGGTGTTATAAATTTTTAATTTACACTTGTTTTTAGTTATCTTTTTGTGGCACCAAATAAACAGTTTGTCTTTCTTCTTTCTTTCTTTTTCTTTCTTAAAGAACTGGACAGTGACAAGGCTACTTTTTATTCCGGAAAATCAAAGAGTTCCTACAGGATTTTTAAAAACCCAAATCCACGTGGATGAAGTCACGGGCATCAGCTATATTTAGTGCTTAATAAAAAGCAATGATGAGGTCTGGGTTTCTAAGTTGGAGCGTGCTTGCCTAGAAGATGCCTATTCTCTCTTGTCTTGAAACCTTCAAGACAAGAGAGAATAGGCAAGAGAGAATTTAGGTTACCTATAGGTATGTGGAAGAAAGACTAGCTCCAGATCTCTAGTTGAACTTGAAGTTTGACAGCTGTCTGCTATAGACATTTTTACCATTGCCTAGAGAAAAATGGCGATTCACTTTGCAATTTCATGTTACATTCGTCGATACTACATCGACTCTACGTTCATTAACCGACCACCACACTAATAAAATTGCTGATGCATGGAATATGTGGAAATAATTATAGAAACTCATGACTGACTGGATATGACTGGACGGTTCAATACATGAGCCACTGGCGACAAGGAGTCGCCAACTACTAAGTAAGTTTATTCATTATGCACATTTTTGCAAAAACCATGCAAAAAATTACGCCGATCCGTTGCTCAATTGCGGCGGGATTGAAGGATAAAATAAACACGAGTTTATGATATTATTTTGATCCCTACCCTACTATCTGTGACTTCAAATATACACTTTATCTTCCTTTCTTTCTTAGTCTAAATCTACCACATCATTTTTACGGTTCCGTACCTCAAAAGGAAAAACGGAACCCTTATAGGATCACTTTGTTGTCTGTCCTACCTATAGGGTACTTCCCGTTGGCCTAGAATCATGAAACGCAGGTAGGTAGGTCTTATAGCACAAGTAAACATTTTGTGGTAACATCATTAAAAAAACTTTTAAAATTTGTTTAAGATAACTATAGCAAGTGGGGTATCATAAGAAAGGGCTTTACTTGTACATTCTAAAACAGATTTTTATTTATTTTTATCCATAATAGTTTTTGATTTATCGAGCAAAATGTCGAAAAAAAAATACCCGGTGCGCGAGTCCGACTCGCACTTGGCCGGTTTTTGTTTCTGTTAGAATTTAAATTTCATTTACGCAGAAGTCGAGGCGTTGGAACTAACAACTAACCAGCAATCAATGGGAAACGTAACAGACACATTAAATTCGAAATGGTTGTACGATAGTCGAGTAGTAAATGCATAATAAGCCCGGGGGCTATCTGCGAACATCGTTTATCGCCGTTTAGTACGGGCGATGTGTAATCCACGTCGATTATCTAATGACCCATTGTGTAATGATCCGATCCCTATATAATCGCAGGCTAAGGAGTACTGAGCAGTAGTACTGAGAATTAGCTAGATATAACTTCAATAACCCATGAAGAATACCGGAGAGTGATAAGGTACCTACTTGCCACCTATGATTTATGGTTTGAGATTTGTGAGAAACACTTTTCATCCCATGGCTATTCACCATAGTTCATGATATTCACCATCATTTTTAGGGTTCAGACTTCAGGGAAGGACTTTCGGCATCGCCTCTACGACAGGCATGGCCTGCCCACTGCCACTTCAGCCTGCTAATGCTAATAGTTTGGGCACTTCCCGCCAGCCACTTTATATCGTCCGTCTAACTCCACACTACGCTTGCTTAAACGCAGTCTCCACTGAAGGACTTTCAGCATCGCCTCTACGACAGGCATGGCCTGCCCACTGCCACTTCGGCTTCGGCACAGGAAAAATGGCTAGCAAACTTAAAACAAACTGATGTGGATTTTACGAATTTTGGAAGACCCTATATTCGTTAACTTACTTACTTTAATAGGTAGGTTATTTGCCTTTATTTAATAGGTAATTAATAAAAAATATTTTTTTGGGATAGGCCCAATCCCAATTCTACCACTGGATTCTACATCTCTCTAGCTTAAAGCCATCTTTTTACCCGATATTTACATATTATTATGTTTGTTGGTTCTCTTGGCGGTCTCAGGGTTTATAATGGCTGGCTGTCGACGAATATCGTTTAGTGCCGTTTAGTGTCGGCGATGTGTAATCCGCGCTGATTACCTAATGAAGCATTCTGTAATGACACACGGATCAGTGTACAATCGCAAACAAAACACCTCATTCTACGAGCATTATGTCTTTTGTAAGGTTTCCGTGGCTTTTTCGTATTGAAATTGGTTTAACGATATTCATCCGCTTTGTTGACAACATAATATTATATGTAACTAATAGGTTTTAAGTATGTACATTTACAACTATTAGATAATAGATATTTAGGCATATTTAGAAAAAAATTGTAATTATTATATACTTACCTTACTACTTGAAGTTAAAAAGTCAGCCCACCGCGACAGAAGTTCAGAACAGACATATAAGTCAATTAGGCAATACACTAATTTCCTCCTACCTTTAAAATGTGACTGTAGAAACGTAAACACACAAGGTGAAAAATATACTTACCCAGTCGGTGTAAGTAATTTCATTGTATAAAATTGGTGCCTTATTCAAGCTTGCCTACTTATCTGGTATAATTTCAATCCAGAATAGAAATAAATACGTAAGTACCTACTTATAGTTGATAGGGTAAAAAAGAAGAACGAGAGATTTTAAGCAATAGGATTACAGAAAACTATAATTTTCTAAAAAAAATAGAGAAAATGTTTGTAGTAGACGATGAAAGAATAATAGCTGTTTTATGTAACGAAATTGTTCTTTATCCAGCTTGCATACATCAGGGTCTATCCTGATTTAACATCCAAAACGCCATCCAGGCAAAATTTTGGTACACGTTTTTTTAAACCGGCAGAAGACCACCTGGCCGAAGCAGAAAATCGTGTCTCAAGAATTTACGCCAATGGTACTGGAAGAGGTAGCCGATCAGGGGGCACGGCAGTGCCCCCGTCAAGACGAGCCAAACGGCTCTCTTTTTCGCGCAGCAGGGTCCAAGGTGCAGATAGCCCTAATGGTTGCCAACTTGCCAACCTCCAGTGGGACGGCACTTCAAGAAGAAGTTTAAAAAAAAATTAAGTTAACATTTTTCCTCTCAAACAACAATAGTTTTTCGAGCGAAAATGCCGAACGTGTGACTGCGCGTCCCTAATGACATAATGCCAGGGTTCCGCGAGAGCTACCAAGAAGGCTAATCGCTTATAGCGAACCACCAAATTACACGTCCAGAGACACGGGAATCCGACCAAGGACGCGCAGGTCGCCTGCTTTATCATTTAGAAACTAATCACTATGCTGCAGATGCCATTTCAACTTCGGTTTTTAATAGAAGATTTTGCGTCCTCTTAATTCGCAGTATTTATTTATTTATTTATTTATTTATTTATGTACCGCCCACAGAGTTACACATTTAGATTAAATACATGTTGCTCCTTAAATTCTAGGGCTCTTATGCAACTCCACTTACGGGCAGTCACAGCATACATTAACATAAACATAAGTCGTACAGTAAAATATAAAATATAATATAATTGCTAACCTAAGGAATATGAAAAAATACCTAAGTTATAAATTTTAAAAGAATATAATAAGATGGAAATTAAATTAAAGTAAAGTTAAGTTAAACTAAGCTAAATTATCTAAATCATCTAAAATACAATATACTTACGGCTAGGGACTGACAGTATGTAATTTTATAGTTGCAATTTTGGTATGGGGCCAAAACGTTAATTTAGTATTAGACATTTGTGACCGAATACGGTCTGTCTGTCCATGAAGCCATGAATTAGCAGTAATTTGAGTATTTATTTGAATGATTTGTGCCGTCGGATTTAAAGGTCCTTAGGTATATTTATTATTTAAATAGACGGTCAAAATGTCATTTTTTGCGAAGTCTAACAAAGTCATCTCTGACCTAGCGTTTTTCTTACTGGTTTTAACGAGGGTACCTACTGTTTTATCTACCTTTTGTATTAGGTAGGTATACTTATTATAATATTGTGCCTATTTTACTTCTTTTCATAATCAGCGTGAAAAATCTGTGTGTTTTCAGTTTTGGCATCAACCTTAGTAACAAGTTGATTCTTAGTCATCAACTTAACAATTTTATTCTTCTGTGCGTTGAGCAAAATTTTACTCAATATTTACTATAGGTTACCTACTTAATTACCTAGATTTTGTGTTCTGAGTGCACACAAAGTATTGGTACATATTATCTATGTACCATCTTCCTAAATATGTCTTTGCTTGACTTGAAAGGGAGACTTTCTTTTCTATAAATTGTCCTTCTGGTCATCACAAGTAGGTATCAATTCTTGCTTTTAGAACTTCGTCATCTGAATAATTAAAAGCCGGAAGTCTTACCGTCTCTACCTACCTATCTTAGTATTTTAGTCAGCGTTGAAGACATTACACGTAGGAATCACGTACCCAGGTATCTGTATCTGCTATTATAAACTAAGCTTCATTGTTTGAATCCAACTTCCTATACTTACTTACCCTTCATCTCGACAAAGTCTCTCAAATTCCCATAAGAATACACTTCAAACGTTTCAAAGTTCCTAAACGTATCTATATAAGTACCAACACTCGAATTGAGCCCAACGCCCCATATCCTAAGAAGCTTAAGCACCAAGTGTAAACGCAAACATTTCAGATCGATGAATGTATTCCTTGTTTGTCGACTATACAAGCGGAATTCGCATCACGTCTTCCAAAAACTTAAATCGAGATAAACAAAGTCCTCCGCGGAGAGGTCGTAAGCGGGACCGTTTTACCGGACGATTTTCGTCTTTAACCGAAACACTTAGAGACCATTTCGGAACGAACGTTCACGGGCAACAATTGAATCAGTTCACGCAGCATCAAATCACTAAACCACTGGGCGGAGCGTAGTCAGACTCCGCCGGAGATGCGGGGGACAGAGATAAAGAAAACTCGTTCTTACGACGGGTCGTAGATGTGGGAAAGAGAAAAAGTATCGTCTGTTGTGAGGTCTCGAGATGGCGGGCCGAATTTAAGTGCGCTCTCGGAGCTTTTTGTTCCTCGCCCGCGGCAATAATAAAAAGAATAGTGTCACTACTCACTGGGCAGATTGCCTCATTCAGCACTTGACAATTAAATAAGTGCTCTTGAATGTTCACTCTTGAGAATAACCCGTCATAAAGCATGATTAATGTGTAGTGAGACGGTTTCTATCGATCAAATGTCGGCTACTGATAATTACGGAGTGGTATTTAAAGCAAAACAACGCTTACCTCAGCTTGTATTAGGTATCTGCGGTGCCAATTAGTTGGTATTTTGTAGAGGTGATTTAGATACCTCTATGTATTTTTATTTTTATTTATATCGTAGGTAGGTACTTTATGTATGTAAGTAGGTCCAGATACCATATTAACTACGTTTATAGACGTTATTAAGGCAGCAATGATTTTTTCCATAGATGCTTTTTAGTGTTCATTAAATTACTTTATAAAAAAAAGCGCATTCAAATCAGTCAAATCAAAAGTGAGATAATAATCACTGACATAGGTAGGAAGGTACATACCTACTTAGGTACCTACTGTAGACGTAGGGGATGACGTAATATTATGTAGTTACCTATTTAGTTAAATACGGGTTAAATTGTGAACCTTCAGAATTTTAGAAGTCGGCTGAGAATGTTGGCTGTTTGCCCAATAGGTACCTACTTAGATCGAAACCTAACCAAGAGTTATCTATACCTACCTATATTAGATATGATTTTTTATTTATTTCAATCAATCATCAATCAATTATTTATTATCTACACAGTTGTAATTTGTAATGTAGGTAAGTACTTATTTACTGTAGTTATTATAGTACATAGGTACCTACCTTACCTAGGCTACAAGATCTACGACTTTAAACTCGAATTCACATTAAATTCTCAAATTATACACTGTAAGTACCGCCCAAGTATTTTTTTTATAACATAATTAATGACATATCATAAATAATTTTGAAGACGAGCAACAAAACATCACGAACTCCCCCTCATTTACATTTAATAAAATTAAATGATCCATTTAGAGAAATTAATTAACAACCTAGCCAGTGAATCGGCGTCTAACAACCGCAGCCCGACCGCACACAATGGCGTCTTCCCCACGAAAATAAACTGAATTAATAACAACAATGATAATGCATTGCAATAGCTCCCTTCGAATTAATAAAAACCTCACTCAATGACAATAACCGCTCTTGAACTAATCGAGAACGAGCGAAATTAAATTTCACTATCAGGGGAATTTGTATTCGGTTTATTTGGATTATTATTCTTTCGCTTGAAATTTAGCATATTTTATTTGCAATATTCATTTTATTTGAGGGGGTTTTATTTGTTTTGTTTTCTCTTTCAAGGTTTAGATTTTTAGACAAAAATCCCGAGGATCAACTCTTTGATTTTCCGGGATAAAAAGCTGTCTATGTCAGTTTCTAGGATGCAGGTCACTTTTCATAAAAATCGGTTTAACGGTCGGGACTTTAAAAATCCCGTGGCAAAATCGGTTTAACGCTCGGGCCTTTAAAAATCCCGTGGGAACTCTTTGATATTCCGGGATAAAAGTAGCTTATAAGGATATAACTATAAGGTAAATCTGTACCTACCCATCAAAATCGGATGGGTCGTGAAAAGCACTCAGACAGACGGACTAACAGAGACATTTTCGTATTTATAATATTAGTATGGATACGAAAGAATGTAAAGTATCTTACTTATAGATTTGTAATTTGTGGTGCAGTGTCCTCACTAAGTTAAAAACTAAAAAGGTACAACCATAGGGTACAACTAAACATGTAGGCCAATATAAGTATAAAATGATACTTAAAAAGTTCGAAATTATGATGCTTACCAACTTACAATTTAAAAAACTTTTGATATTACTTTTATTAAGTACCTAGTAAGCATTTCTTCGAAATAACCGCATCATTGGTATACAAGTTCTGGACATAAATAAATAAAAAGCTATAAACTCGATTATGGACCGTTATTAGGTATAATTTGTCAATCCCTTAACTCTTCCTAAGTCGTTACTGGGAAATACGAAATAGAGCGTTTTAAAAATCTGTCAGATCCCCATTGCAATATCTTGTAATTTATACCAGCTCACCCTTTCCGAGAGAATCAAATAAATCAAATTAAAGCACTGGATCACGCTCTGGTGAACACACGAGTGCCCAAGACGTTTTGTCAAATTTATTATTTTATTTATATTTTTTTATTACTTACTCTATTATCGTATCCTCTTTGTACTTTCAAGTGGTCTGTGACAAATTTGATGACGATCGGGGTCACAATGCGTATTAGGGTTAGTGATCTATGGCTTTGGGGTCCATAAACGACAGTTTCCAACATTTTAGACTCGATTTAAGTTTTTTAATATAGCATAAATGGTTCTGGTACAGATGGTTTCATGTGGTGTTCGCATGATTGCAAGCCATCTATTAGACGATTCAATGATCCATTAACAGTTGAAGAAATCTTTGATATGCTCCGCAATTATGAGTCTTTGTAAACGTCAAATTTAAAAAAAAAAATTGTGTTATGTTGGAAACGCAGAATTTCTTGGTATGAAACTAGTGTAATAATTTTCTGCTTGATTGAAGTAATAAGGGATAATAGTCACTGATAAGAGCTATTATGGGTTACCGCTGGTGAATTATGAATTCTTATTCTGCTAGCTGGTTACGCATTAAAATACCGTTCAGGCATTGAATTTCTATTACAAATTGTAATTGATATCAATATGCGCGTTAATGAAATAACATACCTATTATAAGTACTTAAGTAAAATAAAATAAACAGTATAAATCATTGACAAACCTCTTATAAAGCTCTAACAGTGTTTAAGATTGCCGTGTCTATCGCAACGGGTCTGGTCTGAGGCTGAGATTTACAGAGCGAGCTTTGTCTTAGCTTAGGGCACTGTTAAAACGAGACAGCTATACCTATATCGCTGAGATAAATCTGTCCCGTTTTAATTGAAACTTAAGTCTGAGCAAAGTCAAAGTGCGCAAGCGTGTTTTTGAGATCTACAGAGCGCACTTTGACTTTGCTAAAGCTGAAGAAACTCATGAAACAAGACATATCGCTGGTACCTAACTGGTAGCTGGTATCTGTCGGTTTAACTGAAACTTAAGTTTGAACAAAGTCAAAGTACGGTTTATGGACCTCAACCTGAATGTCTCAATATTTTTGGACTTGATTCTAAAGTACTCAGATAATTACCTATTGCTGCCACAGAAAAGTATCACCTGAGATCAACCAAAAGACCAATAGTTTTCTTAAAACCGGCAACCATGGGCACCGGTTGACTTGTCTGCTCCTATTAATAGACGTCTACTCTGCTGGACATAGGTCTCCTATTTTCACACTCCACTGTCTTGCACTGCCTGGATCCAGTGGCTCCCTACGACTCGTTTGATGTCGTCTGCCCACCTAGTGGGGAGGAGGGGGGGGGGTCTACCAACTACTTCCAGTGCGAGGTCACAATTCCAGCACCTTGAGATCCTAAGGTCTATTTTTGAACTATGTGCCCTGCCAATGCCCCTTCAGCTTCGCAATACATTGATGGGCTATGTTGGTTACTCGAATCTGGTTCTACGGATATCCTCATTTCTGATTTGATTACGTAGATAGATTCCAAGCTTAGCTATTTCCATCGCCTGCTGAGTGGCTATAAGCTTTCTTATGAGGCCCATAGTTAGCGACCATGTCTCGGATCCATATGTCATCACAGGTAACAAACATTGTTTGAAGTCTTCAAGAGTGATTTTTTGATTCAGGACGAAATGGAAACGTCAGACAGCGGTAGGCCTGGAGCTGCTCGCTGAGGCGGGCAACTACGCAGCATTGCAGCGGTTGTACGGCGGGTACTGGGCGGGAGTCCCCGCGTACCCCGCGCAGCCTGCGCCCACAGCTGACCTGTACTACCGGCAGGCTGCCGCTACCGCTGCCGCGGCTGCGTCCGCCTCTGCTAATACCTTACAGAAACCTTTGCCCTATCGGTGAGTGCAGTTATCAGATCTAAGTAGGTAGGTACCAGCTCATGCTCTTCATGCAGACTTCGTTTGAGTGGTTTTAAGGGTTCAAAAATCCCGTGGGTATTTTTTTGATTTCGAAAAAATCTTTTTCTGTCATGTTTCGTCAAAATCGGTTCAATAATGAGCCATGGAAAGACAACAGACAGGCAAATAGAATACAGATTTTGTAGAGCATTTACTATAATTTTAGTATGGATTTAAGTAGAGAACTTTTAAATCAAATGGTATCCCTAGTTAAAACTTTACGCTATTCAATTTATATACCTAATAAGTACCTATATGTCTTGTTTTTGGCCATCACATTTGTTAGATACAACTGTCTTTATCCTAAAGTCTTGGTCATTCTTTTTACGTCTTAATCCACTATTTCTATACGTGCAGATGGTTATTTTGTTCAGCCTCCATTTTTTAGATCTTCAAATTCTTTAATATTTACAGGTTATATCCAGGCGCCCCACTAGCGGGCGTTCCACCTTTAGGCCTGGGGCTGCCCGGGCCATCAGCACACCTCGGTTCCCTTGGGGCCCCAGCTTTAGGGGCCCTAGGATACTATGCACAGGCGAGACGTACGCCTTCACCGGACCTAGACCCGGGTAGCCCCGCGCCGCCCCATCGATCCCCTAGAGAACCCTCCATAGAACGACGCAGCGATGACGAAGATGACGATGAACCCATACACGTGTAGGGCTGTAAACCCAGTGATTTGTAATTTTTAAAAAAAGACTAAAAAATTTGGCACGTTTGGACCAAAAAAACCTCTGTGGTTGCAAGACTTACAAGTGAATCACGTACGCGAAGACGTAGTAGTGCGTAACTAAAAGTTATAGGTACTTTACTGTGAAGTGAAAAGCAGGCAAATGAGGTTCGATCACCTTTCGTTGGTTCTGAGGACAGTACTTATTTATTTCGTTGCATAAAGTATTTGTAAAGACCATTGCGCAAAGATTTAGGTACGTGCTGTTAAGAGAATTGTTTCTATGAGTGGACAACGCTTAAGTCCGTAATAATTATGTGATATTATAAGTTCGGATTAAATTATAGTAGTAGCAACTATGTATAGTAATAATATAAATGAATTTGATGTCGTACAACTAATAAACTATAATAATGATTAGAAAACATAACGCTTTGAAGACTCCAAAATAACAACAAGCTGGTCTTGATTATTACAGTGTCTATACTATTTCAATTATTTCTCGATTTCTTTCACCTTGAACTTTCAACCTTTTTAATGTATTTTTCTAAACTGAATTGAAATAATCTTGAATTTCATAAAGGTCAGTGCACACCAGCCGCAGGTTCTTTAATGTTTTTTTCCGACTACCTAATTTCCATATAAAATGACCAATAGGTACATAATTAACATGCAATTATTAAATACCTAACGTTTGGTAGATCCTTCATAAAAGAGCTTTCTGGTATGTATTTAGGTACTACATTGAAAAAACAGATTGTCCAACTGACTTGATAATTTCACCTTTATAAGTATTTCATTTTTAATTCTAAAACGAAAATTATATAACTAGTATATTATTATTTGTGATAAAGTAGGTAAAAATGCTAAGGATATGCTATACCTACCTACCTACTTAAAGTTTTTTGTTATAACAGTATTTTTTTTATTCATTGCAAAGGTAGTAAGTACAACAGTACCTATTAAAATCTTTCTTTGTAAATTGAATAAAATGGATGAAAGCAAAATCCGTTAAGTCGAAATACCTAATTAGTTCAGCAGAGCAACATACCTAATAGTTATTTTTTTTGTGTTAATCTGTTGATATGTGATGAAATCTGTTATAAAGTTAGTTTAAGGCTACCAACCAAGTAGTTTCATGTTTCCTTATTTATGAATATTTTAATTCTTATAACCATGAAAGTTTTTCTGTGTAGTTGATTGACTTCAATCCCACAATAAGTAAAATCGCATGGTGTGTATTCTTCTTTATGAAAACCGAAATATAATTTTTTTATACATTTTTCCATACTAATACAATCATAGTATAAAAGATATTGTAAATAGCATAGGAGAACAGTATTAACCTAAAACCTGGTGACAAAAAAATATATTTCATAATAATATTATTTCAACCAATTGATACAATGTGCAAAAGATTGTGTATAAATAAAAGTGTATAATTATTTTATTGTATGTATTGTTAGTATAAAATACACAAGTAAATAAACCTAGATCTAGGTATGTAAGATACCTAAAGCTATAATAGTTATATGGCAATGTACTTAAGCAATCTGAAATGTGGCATTTTATGTCCAGATAGATTTGTGGTGTTTTGTAATTAAAATGTTGTCAATTAAGTTCGGTTGTAGTTTTTTTTTAACTATTTCGAGATAATGGGTGTTTGAAGTGAAAACTGTAGGCGAAGCGATTTTTGGATGGGTAAAAACTTCAATATCATAATAATAATCTATCATCATAGATTATAATTACAAGAATATTAATTATTGAAGATTATAGAAATAGAGCGAAAATTACTGAACGAAAATAAACAAATTACTGGTGGAATTATTTAAAAACGTTACCTACACCAATTTGGCAGTTAGCATTCGAAACAAAACCCGTAGAGGTACTTAGTAGGTATATTTAACTCACACAGGTCACGCCATCGAATGAATAGGCTAGTGATTTTAAACGGTTTTATTTAGCTTTACTTTCGTTTTGATTCAAATCTTTACGACGTGACGGATTACTTCTGAGGAATTTTGTTCTTTTTTTTTTCAAAATCCTTAGTGCCTGAAGAGTCTAAGGTAATGTCTAGGTAAAGTCTAGGTAATGTCTTTGATTAGTGCACATTACCACTTACCAGTGATGTATGCACGTACGCAAGAGATGGTCGACTATGGGCTTCATAAGAAAGCTAAAAGTCACTCATCGGGCGATGGAGAGAGCTATGCTTAGTTTCTCTAAGTGATCAAATCAGAAATGGAGAGATCCATGGGAGTACCAGTGTAACCGGTAGAAGTCAGCGGGTTCAAACTCTTCAATCCTGATGCTGTAGGGATACCATCCAACTCTGCAAGGGCAAAGTAGGCATTCGCGATCGAAGATAGGGTAAGAATTAATAAATTTAATGGTTATACCATCATCACCCACTCAAACAAATAAATGTGATTCTTTAGCATATTTTCTTGTAAGTCACAATGTTAGTCTGGGTGTGAATGGGAGAAAAATTTCGATGAATCCCAACGAGTCTGTGACACGATTGAGTTGACTCGTTGGGCACCCACCGATTGGATATTATGGGTAAAAATTGTTACTTGTATAACGTTGAAGAGCAACTACATACATCATCATCTTCATCATGATCAACCCATCGCCGGCTCACTACAGAGCACGGGTCTCCTCTCAGAGTGAGAAGGGGGTTGGCCACGCTGTCAGCTGATTGGCAGATGTTGTGATTGGCTACTAGAACTAGGTTCACCCTAACTTCCAAATCCAGTTTAGATCGGCGCTTGTAAGTCAGACGGATGGCCAACAAAACCAAACAGGTATTATGTTTGTTATTTTAATAGTTGGAACGTGTCAGCAGCAGACTTGTTGGTATGTATGTATATGTATATGTCTTTATACACTGTCCATTCTCGGTTTACCTCTGCCGCCATGGAAGCCGTTGGCGTCTGGGAATCAATCAACCATGTAAGCAACTTAGTTGCAACTTGCAAAAATGTCTGTAATTATTGTTTATATTAGCCTCGAGCCCTTTGACTGTTTTTGTGTGTTTATTAATGCAATCATACTGGGGATATCGAGCTAAAGTGAGGTAACCCATGATTTTATCAAAATAGATAGCTATCATCTAAGTATCGAGTGATAAAGTAGCGCTCGCCTAGGGTTGCCTATTCAAATAGGTTCAATACACACACACACACACACACACACACACACAGAACACGTATTCACGCTCACGCTGAAATTTCTATGGAGTAGCGGAGCCTTCTGACACAGGAGTAGTTGTTCTACTCCCAAAAGAAGGCTACAAACTCTTTGAGTTACTGTTAACCTAAGTTATTTGAAATAGTTTATTTTGCCAAATGAACCTTTTTTTTGTCGTGGATACCACCGCGCCTGGGAAGGCACGGAGGTTACGTTAAAACCCAATTTAGTCCCTACACACCGTCTGAGGCGCACCACGAACACCAAGGTGCGCAATGTTGGACTTGCCTTTACAACAGTTCAAGAAATCTATTAAAATTATGGTCCTAAAAAAAGCGCATTATACTATCGAAGATTATGTACAGCTCGCTCCAGCAATGATAATATTGTATAGGTCAAATTTTTGTAAAGAGCAACCGCCGAGTTTCTTGCTGGTTCTTCTAGGTAGGAAAGGCATCCCGAACCAGAGGTAATGCATATGACGATTCAAAAGTACCTTTGAATTTTGAATTTTAAATAAGTAGTTCATAGATATCGTTCAGAATATATGGATAATTGCCATAATAGTCTCAAATGATTAGTTTCAATCATGTTTCAATACTTATAGAAAACGCTATTATAGCGTCTTTCTTACGCCACATAAAATAATAGAGTCTAATAGGCGGCCGTTTTAGTAATCATGTTATTACATTGAAACGATTGCATGGTTTTAATTGTTGAAAAGTAAACGGGAACGAGTGAATAATTATGAGGAGCATTAGCAAACGAGGTTGGCAACACAGCAGCGATGAGCGATACTTATAAAGCTAGCGTAATTATACTGCCTTTAGATACTCATTGAGATTACTTTAGGAAGACATAAAACCTACAAAACTCTACTTCCCTGGTAAGCGTTGTGGTCATTTTAGTGGCCAGTTGGAACTAACAAATCAAATTCGGAACGATTCGAAAATCCAGTAGCTTTTGTGGACCTCCGCGAGCCTCTTTGTCACCGAGACCATCATCAAACACTGTCGAGCGACGTGCTCCAGAGGTCTTATTACGAGGTCTTAGAACGAGGCGATATACCTCGTCTGGTCGAACCTTTGATGTAATTATACAGTATATATAATTGTGATTTATTGTAAATATCTTGTGAATACAAATCACATCACACTTGACACTGATATTATAAAGGCGAAAGTTTGTGTGTGTATGTTTGTTACTCTTTCACGTAAAACTACTGCACGGATTTGGCTGAAATTTAGAATGGAGCTAAATTATACCATGGATAAACATAAAGGCTACTTTTTATCCCGGAAAATCAAAGAGTTCCCACGGGATTTTTGAAAACCTTCATGCGAACGAAACGCCCGCATCAGCTAGTTGTCTAATATAATGATGACATCTCTGGCACAGTGGTTAGCGCTGTGGTCTTATTAGTGGGAGCTCCCAGATTCGATTCCCGGCACGAGTTTTTGTGTAAAAGAGTAACACACACACACACACACACATAACATTCGCCTTTATTAAGTGTGATTTACCTATACATGTGCCTACTTGAACCTTTACTCATTTGATTTCATGAGCATTGAGCACCCATTTCCAAATATGCCACGGTCGTCAACATTATTTTATGGAATGAGTTTTGCCGGCTGCCACTTATCGCGCGACCCTGAAGCGGAGCTTTTCTTTGGCTTCACTGGTAACATTTTTAGTGGGCATAAAACCTATTTAAAAAGCAATCAGTCAGTGGTCGCTGATTACCCGCGTGGCACGCCACTGCCCGTGTTCACAAAACGGAGCAATTAACAACCCCTTGCCGTACCCCTCTTGCTGCCGTGCTGATCTAATCATAAAACGACCGTTTTCTGGAATCGCCTCTACAAACTATTGCGTGTTTTATCGCGGGGGCGGCGTGGTCAGGCTTTGCCGACAAGAAGGAATAATGTTTAGACTACTGAAGGCTCTTTTTAGAGTTCCGTACCTCAAAAGGACCCCTTATAAAATAAAACGGAACCCTTATAGGATCACTTTGTTGTCTGTCTGTCTGTCTGTCCGTCCGTTCGTCGTGTCTGTCAAGAAACCTATAGAGTACTTCCCGTTGTCCTAGAATCATGAAATTTAGCAGATAGGTAGGTCTTATAGCACATATACCTACAGGAATAAATCTGAAAACCGTGGATTTGTGGTTACATCGCAATAATAAAATTAAAATGTATTCACGAAAAAAATAATTTATTAAGTAAAACACATTTAGATGGCGCAGTGCGTTATAACTTGCAGTGTTCTACATTAACCTGTCTTGTCTATATTTACCTGTCTTGTATAATGGTGCGGAACCCTTCGCGGGCGAGTCCGACTCGCACTTTACCGGTTTTTTTAAACGATATTTATTCAAGTATTCCGTGTTTACACCTTAGCCTTTTATGCGTCGTATACAGACAAACATATTGCATATAGATACCTATTGTAGGATTCGCATTTCCACAGTTGTCTTGAAGGCTACACAAGCTGACAGGGTTGTAATAAAACGAGTAGGGTAGTAATACCATTACCGTGGTAGTAGGGTAGGCAAACCGCAAAAGGTAGGTAATAGGTACCTACGCGCGGCCGACGAGGTACACCTACGCGATGATAATTTGAGCGTAGGAGTAACTAAGTACGCGTCTGTTAGGTACAGTAAGAAAAATTGCACCTAATGGTAAAAAAGCCTCGTCCAGTTCAAACCCTGATTAAATTCTCTCTTGGTTTTTGTTTGGAACAAGAAAATCAGCTGTCTGCCCAAAACTGCTAAAATAAATTAGATTAGAAAATGGTTTTATTTGCTTACCAAGTAAGTGTTATACTTAATAATATTATTACTAGGTATGCTTTATTAAGACTAGCTAACTAACTTCATTCAGGTGTAATTTCTAAAAATCCTTTCTTGTTGGGAATTTAATAGAAAAAAGCTTGGTGCAAAATCTTGTTCATATATCAGTCAGATATTATATCAGTTTATTTTTCTTTTATATATGTAGCTATAGATGGTATAACTACTTTCATAAATCGTTTATAAAAAGTGATTATACTTCCGTTAAAAAACTACAAAATTATACCCGTCTTTATTCTAGAGTAAGATATGGCATAAAAAGTTGAACAAGAAGTAAACACGCTAGATACTCGCGTCGCATTAATATTTATACGGTTTAAACGTTCTTTAATCACGAGCCTCAGTGCCTTTATTAACGAAGAATTCGTGTCTGTAAGCAATAGCCGTTTAATATATCTATTAGGTATTCTTTAATTAAAATCTAGTCCATTTTTTAATCCTATAGACCAGAATGAACATACTTAAAAATAATGATACCAGCTTACTAAAATTAGTGTTGTCCTCATGGTTCCTCATAATGAAAAAAATTAACCTACAAAATTTGTAATTATGAGATAAAAAAGTAGCACTAATCACAAATTATTTGAAAGACTTGAACAATATTATAGGAAGTAACAAAAAATACGAAAATAATTCACCTAAGGCATTTTTGAACAGTATGTAAAACTCATAAATTGAGAATAAGCCCATACTTATTTTATTTGAATCTGAATTATTTTCAACACATTTTGTTTGTCTCCTCCTTACATAATGTATTATCAGTATCAGTTAATATTTATCGGTAAGTATCGATTGCACCACATTACTATCAAAGAGCCTTGAAAAACAGAGAGAAAGGCTGAGAACCGGGTGTGGTGGCGTTTTTTTGGGAAGGCCTATGCCCCACAGTGGACGTCGACGGGCTGATGATGATGATGAGTGACAGAGGAATTTGATGAAAGCATCGTGGATATGGTCTAAAATCACAGATTTCCTATACTAAAACTGTCAAAACCTCAAAATTCCTCAGATAAAAGTTATTTGACGATAGAAAAATCGGCCCTTCTCTGTTTCACAACCGCCAGATAACTTAATCTATCGGATAAATTTGACATTTTGACAGATTCCCACAACAAAAACTGTCATAATGTCAAAATTAATTCGTTAGTAATTTATCTGGACTGAAATAAGAAGGGCCTAAGTTGGGAGAGCTGAATGCTAAACTTATCGCTTTTAATTTGGCAATTGTACAACAATACTAAAATATAATTGCAATTCGTGGTAATAATATTATGTATAACATATAACTGCGGTTTTTAGGGTTCTGCATCTCCAGAGAAGAAAAGGAACCCTTGTAGGATCACTTCGGTGTCTGTCTATCGTGTCTGTCAATACCCCTCAAGGCAATCAAAATCTATAAGTTACTTCTCACTGACCTAGAATCATGAAATCAGCACAAGTACCTACCTGATGGAAAAATCCAAAAACTGTGACTATACATCACAATAAAACCGGTCAAGTGCGAGCTGGACTAGCACAAGAAGGGTGCCGTACCATTGTACAAGAAATCTCAAACCATTATAGTAAAAAATTATCACTCCAACACTGCAAGTTAATGACGCATTGCGCCACCTATGACAGAGAGACAGACAACGAAGTGAGCCTAGAAGAGTTCCGGTTTCCTTTTGAGGTACGGAACCCTAAAAATAAAAAAGTCCGACTCGCACTTGACCGGTTTTTTCAACAGAGCTATTGGTATTGTTTTCAGTTTCGTAATCAATAAATAGTACTGCATGCGTTAAGTGCGGCTTCCGGGATTTTATGTAAGTAGACTCTTTATCGAAACAATTAATGCCGCTCAAGCACATTCATGACTGTTATGAGCCGTTTATAACAACTGGTTTCCTTAATTAGCACGTTTTCTATACATTTTATTAGAGGCTTCCCTGACTTATCTATCAACACAAATCTTAAACGACTTTACTTTGGTATTAGGTAAGCCAAAATTGGGTGAATACAGTTACTTAAGTACCTAGGTACTATTGATACTAATAGCACAATTCACGACAGTTAGGGAACTTCTATCAAATCATCGAGACTTTGACTTTGACTGACAGGCTTCAATAGTTAGTACCTACATTTGACCCTAAGTACATTAGGACATAGGCCTTTCCGAGAGCGCGCCACCATACACGATCCTTCGCCTTTCTCATCCATCCACTTCTCACTACCTTCTTAAGGTCATGGGTCCAGCGGCTTGGAGGTCGTCCCACACTGCGCTTGCTGATGCGCGGGCTACACTCCAGAACACGTCGCGTCTGGCCCAGCGGCCATCGGTTCTGCGACAGACATGACCTGCCCACTGCCACTTCAGCTGACTAATTCGTTGAGCTATGCCGGCCACTTTGGTTCTTCTACGGTTGGCGAGGTTACTTTGTGCTAAATAAATCAAACTAGTAGACGGTATACTAATGGTAAACTGGTAGATGCTCTTGACGATTCAAAAGTACCTGTATAAGTCTAATTGAATAAAAATATTTTGAATTTTAAATTGAAACATCGCGCATTTCGTTCTTGTTCCGCCCGTAAAATGTTGATAATTGCGTAGTGTGGGGTGTGGTGGCGCTCTTTAGGGAAGGTCTATGTCCAACAGTGGGCGTCCACAGGCTGATGATGATGATGATGAAGTATGCTATGCTCTCACGCTGTACTTGAAGCGACCATGGAGACTCTTAATAGATAAAAACGCAGCGTATTCTTATTAAAATATATTATAAATCACACTAATATTATAAAGGCGAAAGTTTGTATGTGTGTGTGTGTGTGTGTGTGTATGTTTGTTACTCCTTCACGCAAAAACCACTGGACGGATTTGGCTGAAATTCGGAATGGAGATAGACAATATCCTGGATTAGCACATAGGCCACTTTTTATCCCGGAAAACCAAAGAGTTCCCACGGGATTTCGAAAAACCTAAATCCACGCGGACGAAGTCGCGGGCGTCAGCTAGTAAAGTATAATACAAAGTTATTTAACGGGTGTTTAGCACTAAATCAATGGTCGCCCCCCCTCGCCGGTGTAGATGCGTATCAGCTTCCGGTGCGCCGCCGCGCTGCTTGTAATTACTCATTACCAGCCATTTTAGCCTTTTTGTCAACCGGCTACCGAGTGAGTACCGCAGCGAAGTATACTAGGACTTAGGTACTTACTACCAACTAATAAAACTTTATGAATTTCTTTATGTCATGACTTCTCTTTATATAGTACCTAGATGATGCCCGTAACTTCGTCCGCGTGGGCTTAGGTTTTTGAAAAGTCCCGTGGGAACTCTTGCTTTTCTGGGATAAAAAGTTGCCTCTGTCAATTTCCGGGACGCAAGTTACCTCTGTAACAAATTTCATACGAATCGGTTAAACGGATGGGCCTTTAAGAATCCCGTGGGAACTCTTTGATTTTCCGGGAAAGAAGTACCTAGGCTATGTCCTTCCTCGGAATATAAGCTAATTCTATACCAAATTTCATCAAAAACGGTTCGACTTTTGTGCCGTGAAAAGCTGGCAGACAGACAGATACACAGACAGACACACTTTCGCATTTATAATATTAGTAGGTATTGATAAGTAATATTAGTATGGAAGTATAAGCTGATACCGCGTTGATTTAGGTTTTTAAAAACCCCGTAGAAACTCTTTGATTTTCCTGGATAAAAAGTAGCCTGTTTTTTTAACTTTGGGACTCTCCAAGTCCCAAAGTTAAAAAAACAGGTCGGTCCATTACTCTATTGCGACATGATTGAAGAACTAACCAACAAACAAACACACTTTAACATTTATAATACATATTATTAAGTAGTGAGTAGCTGATGCCCGCGACTTCGTCCGCGTGAGATTCCTTTTTGATTTTCTAGGCCTTTACCTATGGTACCCATGCAAAAAATCACGTGGATCCGTTGCTCCGTTGCGATGTGATTGAAGTACAAGCCAACAAACAAACACACTCTCGTATATTTTATAAAAATGGGTAATGACTTATCTAGTATCTACTAATTATTATGGGCGCGTTTGGAACCCTTATAGCTTTAGTTTTAAGTTTACATAATTAATTATTATCAGCATTACATTATCGTCTTACAAATCCAACAATTGGATATCAAAAAGTGTACAATTTTACCTATTTTGAATAAATTATTTGACTTTGACTTTAATGGATATTGTTAAGAGGGCTCTCTCCGTCACTCGGTTCATACAATCGTAGTTCCAATTTCATTTGAATATTAAGCAACCAAAGTCCATGAAATTTTGCAGACATATTCTACAAACTAATATCTATGTCTGTGGTTTTCCAGATTTCTGTTAAAATATTCGGTTTCAAAGTTACGCGGTCTTAAGAATTTTCATACAAATCTTTGAGCCCCTGTAATTTTAAAACTACATATTTTTAGAAAAATCTAAAACACCACAGACACAGATATTAGTTTCTAGAATATGTCTGCAAAATTTCATGGACTTTGGTTGCTTGATATTCAAATGAAATTGGAACTACGATTGTATGAAACGAGTGACGGAGAGGGCCCTGTTAATTTTGAGCGAATCAGGAAAGTAAATGAACCGCAAAAAACTACAATTCTTACGAAAGCTTGAGAATTCTTCGCTATTTAGAATCTACATGTTATGTAGATCAAGATATCAATTGAGATAAATTGAGATAAATATTTTCCTGACAGTAGGTAACTAGGTAACTACATTACAAAGTAACAAAATACAACAAACCGTTTTTTTTAAATTTTTTATTAATATATTTTAAACTACAACGTATGCTTAC
Organism: Maniola jurtina; assembly: GCF_905333055.1. Taxonomy (NCBI): domain Eukaryota; kingdom Metazoa; phylum Arthropoda; class Insecta; order Lepidoptera; family Nymphalidae; genus Maniola; species Maniola jurtina. The sequence goes on from NC_060032.1 coordinate 15,206,098, forward strand.
ATTTTAATTTTTTAATCTTACAAATAATATTACCTAGTGTCTAGTATCTAGATTCTAGATGATAAACGATGATACTAGTAGCTAAAAAATAATTTTCGTCGATTACGATTCACAACGCTTATTCTTGTAGTACATTGCGGCTTTATACATAAGGCACCTAAAACAACTCCCAATGCTATGATATCACATGATATAAATGTTAATTATCATAAAAAGTCAAGATAACATATTTAACAACAAAATTATCGATAAATTCAAAAATAAAGTATTGGCCTTCTTTCTTCATCATTTTATGCTACCAACAAGCTTTTAGGGAGAATCTCCAAATATATTTAATCTCTTATCCGCAAAGGACTAGGATGAAAAATATCGTCGAACGGATAAATAGCATCGTACGAATTATTGACATCCATATAAAGGTGAAAAAGTTTAAGTACTCGTGCCACATAGCGAATTCGCGAGTACAGAATGCTTGATATAGGTAGTGAAGTATCTGTCTCTATGAATAAACTGTACAGATTCGTACAGTTTTTCAATAATGATAATACATTTGAAGCTTTGATATCAATGTAATCGAGTGCTCTCACAAAATCACAAATGTAAATATTTTCCAAACTTTGACATTTGCTTAAGGGGACGGTATATTCCAGGTATAATTTCAAATCTAGAGATGGCGATACACATTGTATCGGCATCTCTCTTAGACGCCCCTGAACCGGTTGCGCATCGCCACAGTGTAGATTATTATTTTCACATCGCTCCTGCATTTAATCATTACGTCACCCCACTTCAGTGTTTACGATGGAGTAAAAAGTCAAGTTATGTATAAGTTTAAAATTCAAAGTTATAGTGATAAAAAATATTTATTATGAAATAATTAAAAATTTATTTAAAAAAATTAATCTGTAGGTATCATCAGAATCGATTACATTCGACTTCGCTGGGTTACTTTATTGTAATATATAACATTGCGTATCTATAAAAAATATGTGTACAAGTTAAATATTGTTTTATATACTACTAGAGGATCCCTGCGGCTTCGCCTGCGTTGATTTCGGTTTTTTTGAATCCCGTAGGAACTCTTCATTTTTCCGGGATAAAAAGTAGCCTATGTCCTTCTCCGGGATGTATCCCAAGTCTGTACCAAATTTCATTAAAATCGGTTCAGTGGTTGGGCCGTGAAAACGTAGCAGACAGACAGACACACTTTCGCATTTATAATATTAGTATGGATTTTAATGCACACTGTTGCCAAGTTACTATCATTAGTTAGTAAACAGTCACTGATAAAAAAAAACAACAATATTATAATGTACTTTTATTGTTTTGTCAACAACGAGAAATAATGAATGAGATCTATTTACAATCATGCTAATAGGTGTCTTTTTCAACCTGTATGCTTATTATAGTAGGAGATTTAACATTTCACCAACTTTCATAGAATGAGATCACACACACACAGTAACATTAAATTAAAATGGGCCTAAACAACCTTGACTTAAGGTCCTAAATTCAATTACACCGATTTTAATTTCTGGTTCTGTCTGACTGGCTATACATGAATGGATTAATTTGAGCTATAAAACAAGGCGGTTAAGGTCTATTTTACGTTAACGTTCTCATTATAAACCCCTACCTGCCAGTTTTGGTCATTACTGTGGTGACCATTACATTTGGCCTTGAAAGAAGATACTTCACATGGATAAAAGATTATAGCATGGACAAGTCCAAGTTTCTGAAATTTTCACTTATTGATAATGATAATACTGTCATTCCTAATTACTTACATTTATAGGTAAATCTTATATTTTCTATATCTTATTGCTATTATAGATGCTGAGATTATAGAAATTACACTCAACTGAAATTCAATGAAAATATAGTTAGCACGGACATTACACAAGTAACTATTTATTGCATTTCACTAATTACCGAGATCGTAAAATCCTATTTTTTTCATATTATCAAAACGTTTACAGTAAAAAAATATCACACGCGCTAGGCGTGCAAAAACACCTGAAAGAGATTATATGCACCTGCAGCCATAACAGGATAACATTAAAATATATTTCGTGTTGTATAAAAAGCTGTTTTGTTTATAATCCTTGTTTTTGTTTATTCAATATGGTTACAGTCAAACCGGCCCGCTCGGAGCTAATAGCCATAAAAGTTAACTAATTAGGTGAAATATTCCAAAAAAGCATAAGTAGGTATGTACACATTCAATACGCTAACTTAACTGTTTACGTTAAGGTTCAAAGTCAAAGCGCTGGAGAAATGTTTTTATATGATACTGAACAAAGTCAAGACAGAGATTAAAATATTTTATAGCTTTTTTGTTATATTCAGATTCGGGCCATTGATTCAAATTTTAAATTTGTAGTAATTATTTTCTCTAATTCAGAAGCTGAGCTCTTTTTCTGGATGCCTATCATTAGGCATCCAGAAAAAGAGGTCATTACCTTTTCGCTAAAAGACAATTTTACGTTGACTGACATGAAAGCAAAGTGCCTAGTAAGCCAATAGACAATTCAGCTAGATGACATCAAAGCAGATTACCCAGTCAGCAGAGAGTCAACTTAGCTGTACGCCATAAAAACAGAATGCACAAGTAGCAAAACGTCTGGAATTGTGAATAGTTTGTATGATTAGAACACCTCATTAGCCAGACGTCAAATTACATAGTTGGATGACATAAACGCTGAATGAGATAGTATCTAAAACGTCTGGAAAAGTAAATAGTCTAAATAGTCTGTTGCTTGCTCCCTTTTTAATTTTTAACCAACTTCCAAAAAGAAGGTGGTTCTCAATTCAGCCTGTTTTTTTACCCCATTGCGGCAAAGCCTAAAGGAAGAGTTATGATTTTAGCAGTCTGTATATGTATGTGTGTGTGTTTGTATCCAGATTCTGTGTGTTCCACCGTAGCGCCGAAACTACTGGGCTGATTTTGATGAATGAGGTGTAAATCCGGGTAACATAGGCTACATTTTATACGAAAAAAATTGACCTAACGGATGTAATATGAAAAAAGTGGGGGTGAAAAGGTACTACCACTAACTAACAATTGTGCCAGGACTGGTCCTGATGGCATTTTGAAGTTTGAAAAGGTGCAGTTGGTTCTCTATATAACGTAGACCCGCACTAAGACAGGATTTTGAGAAATTTGATCTGTAAATTGACCAAATTATCATACAACAATACTACTTCTCACGAACCTATAAAAGCTACGAACAAACGATTTCAGTAGTTACATTTTATTACTGTTCTTACCTTTCGATTCAAAACAAGAAAAATTGATACACTGATTTGGCATTCCAAAACGAAGCAACTCTCGTCCTAATAACAATTTAATGTATACTTTAAGAATAACTGCATAAGGTAAGTTTTACAACGAATATTTTAACATCGATATTTTAATGTTAGTATACGTGAGTGAGAACACAAAAGCCACAAAGATCCTTTGTATTGACAAAGGCAAACACAATAGGATCTTTCATTTCTTGTAAATTGAACTAGTTTTATGAGAAAAAGTATTAAGTACGTATGAAATTTTGTTTTGCACATTTTCAACTTTTAAGCTGTGACAATAAGGTCTAAGTTGAAGGAATATTTAATAGTATGATTATTTTTTTGATCTATAAAACATTTATGACACTGCAATTTTTAGTCAAACTTATTATTGACTACTTAGTGACGTATATACATAAAAAAACCAGCCAAGTGCGAGTCAGACTCGCGCACCAAGTTTCCGTATCCGTACTCAGGTATTTTTCCGACATTTTGCAAGATAAATCAAAAACTATTATGCTTAAAAATAAATTAAAATCAGTTTTAGAATGTTCAGGTAAAACCCTTTTATATGATACCCCACTTGGTATAGTTTGAAAATTGAAACACATTGTTTTTTAATGAACCCATAAATTCATGGTTTTCGCCAAATTTCATGATTCTAGGTCAACGGGAAGTACCCTATAGGTTTTCCTGACAGACACAACACACACGGACAAAACAGACTGACAGGCGGACAGATAGACAGACATGCAGTTAGATAGACGGACAAACAGACAGCAAATTGATCCTATAAGCGTTCCGCTTTTCTTTTTGAGGTACGGAACCCTAATAAATGATATCATTGCATAGCAAGTGAAGAAACTAAAAATTATAACACCTTAGATAAACATCTCGGACTTGAAAGTGGATGTCATTTTCATAATAATCATGATCATCATCATCATCATTATGAGCCCGTGGATGTCCACTGTTGGACATGGGCCTTCCCTAAAGAGCGCCAGCCGCTTTATATCATCAGTCCATCGTGCTGGAGGACGTCCTACACTACGCTTGCTTATACGCGGTCTCCTCTCATCCTATTTTCATAATAATTAGTACTTTCCCCTAAAAACCTTTAAATTGATATCAATAAAGTTTTTTTTCCATCTTATCTTCTAATACTTATGCATTTTACAAGTTTGGTTTTTGATCTTTGAGCTACCGGGATAGAGCACTCAGATTAATTAATTTTTATTTTCAAATTGTAAGTCCTGGTCTATAATGACCTAATATTAGCTTCACTACACTGCAATGTACTGTTTACTGCATTCTTTTTAAAATAATTACTTTTTTAATGTAATAAATGCACAATATAAACTTATCTTAAAATCTAGAAAAATCCTAAATAAAAATACTTTATAACATAGTACTGAATTTACTACTCTATGGCATTCTGTACAATTACAGTATGACAAAATGCTTATGAAACCCGAAACAGGTCCTGCCGCGCTGAGGCGACGGGTATGACTGACAAGATAACGTAATTACGGCCCATAAGACTCAACAATAGGGTCGAAAATTCTTTGTACTCGCTCTGTACGCGATTTGAACAGAATAAGCGAGGAAGCGTGAAATCAAATAATTTAGAATATAATTTGAAATATAGCACTTACTGTGAAATGATCGGACCGAATTATTTATTTGATTGTTTTACACCTATGGTGAAAGTTACGTCTTTAAGAGCTTTGTCATTAAAGAGAAAAACCCAAAAGTCTAAGGTTTTAGACCAAACTTCTGATTTTTTTTCTATCGAGGAAAGTTTGTCCAATCATGTTTTAATCGGACCAAATCCAAGGGGATATAATGAAAAATATTATATATTAATTTCAAATTTTTCGATCCATGCGTTCCTAACTTAATTCCATTTTAGTAAACTTTAGTATCGACGAAAACGGAGACCGCCGCGTTAAAGCTTCAAATAAAGCATTATAATCCGCACAATTTATAGTTAATTTTAGGTTTTTTAAACCACTGGCGTGTTCCATAGCCTTTGATAAAGGTGTCATATAATCAAGGGAACTGTTTGTTGGATTATAATAATTATAAATATCTAATGTAACAATTCTTTTGCAATTGCTAAATAGGAGTAAAATGGAATCTTCTCCGAAATATAAATTGCTTATTCTTAGAAAAGTTATATTTCTTATTCTATCCCACTCATCGAATTTAATGAGAGTTGGAATTGTCATTTTATCAGTACAAGTAACTTTTTTTGCATTATATTTCACAATCTTCTCAAAACTATTAGATTCATCTAAGCAATACCAGTTTGTAGATACATTTATTTTATCTCTTCGTAATATATTATGCATGCAGATGTACATCGGGAAGCAGTCTTTATAGTCTTCTAGAATGCTTTTAAATAATTTCTCATCAAATGTAGTGGTGCTTTTATTCCAAGCATGAAAAATCGCATTTTCTTGTATTACGCTACTTGGCAGAATATTTTTCACTTTCACTGTTAAAATCGAATTATTAGGGAAAAGATGTTTGAATATAGGGGAAACATATATCACAATCTTCTTGGAGTATGTCATACAAATATACTCTACTTTCTCAAAATCTATTTGTAACTGTTGTTTAAGAGCGGCATGACAATTGTAAAATGAGTATCGGAGTCTCGAAAAGTTAATGTTCGTTAATTTTTCTGGGTAATATTCTCCTTCCAAATAATATTTATGTGCATCCATAACGTCTACTTTTAAATATTCTATACGGGGAAGTTCATTCAGAAACAGCAGTGGAAAAAACGAGCTCATAAAATGAAAAACTATGAAATGCACATTTATAAATTGTTGTTCAGTAAATACTTGCTTAGCGCAGTCCCACTTTTCACGAAACTCGACATAACAAGTCTTTGGCCTCTTGAAAAAATTTATATGTATATTTCTTAATGTTTTCGGACATATTTTCCCAAGGTCAGATAGGCAAATGCTTGTGAATGTAACATCCAATGTGATAAGATTTTTGAAATTTTTCATACAGGGCTCAAGAGCCGCTGGTGTAATATCAGGAACACCACTCAAATTCAACTCATGAACATGTTTAGCTACATCTAAAAATAGATCTAGCTTTAGACTACGAATAGTCGCTAGGGTGCTTCGGGATAAACTAATATTTTTAAAATTAATAGGTACAAAGAAACCCCTTACTTTTAAACTAGTATTGTATAAATTTAGTTTTGATTTCGTATCTAAATAATTTATCACTGTTATCCATATTTCAGGTGGTAAATTTATTAAATTCATTGCGGTTGTTTTTGTCCAAGTTATACTATGAATCAAAATAATAATTCGTAGGACTTCTTACATCCATGCTTGATTACCACAGTTTTGATAGATTTAAGAAGTGACGATCAGTGACAGTCACAATCCAAATATTTTTCAATTTACGAAAAAAAATTTAAAAATATTCTTTGCACTAAGTAGGTCTCATAGGTCTAAAGTACCTTGGTAGAAACATGGTAGAAATACATATATTTTTGATTAAAATATATACTTACTTACCTACCTATAATACTTTTTCTTTTCCTTTATTTTATTTATTTATGTATGTTGTTCCTTAAATTCTAGGGCTCTTATGCAACTCCACTTACGGGCAGTCACAGCATACATTAACATAAACATAAGTCGTACAGTAAAATATAAAATATAATGTAATAGCTAACCTAAGGACTATGAAAAAATACCTAAGTTATAAATTTTAAAAGAATATAATAACGCAATAATTATAATAACGCAATAATTAATATAATTATGCGGCACAACATAGTCTCCAGGTGATGCTGAATACCATATACCTGATGTGTGTAATTTATCTATTGGTGTGCTTAATAAAAAAAGTAGGGATTTCTACTTTTTTATTGAAATGCTTTGATCTTGAATTCTATTCACACACACACACAACCCCCACCCACCCACCCACCCACACACACACACACACACACACGTTATAATATTAGTGCGATAATAAAGCTAGGTTCACATTATTGTGTCTGGGTGTTGCGGCACACCACAATAATATTGTGATACCCCACACACATACACTGGTACATATAAATCGCAATTGTTTAGGCCGTTAGTCTCGCCATGATTGTAATTAAACCGACCGATTTGAATAGCAAAGCGGAGCAATTTTTATTTTACACGAAACCGATGCTATCGCGTAATTAACAGTACCGTTTAGTTGACGCCGTAAACGATTTCAGTGCTTTTTTATGTCCCAATCCTTTTGAACTGCTTTTGAATGTCCCCAAAAAACGTTCCTTTTTAACCCCCGACCCAAAAAGAGGGATGTTATAAGTTTGACGTGTGTATCTGTGTATCTGTCTGTGGCGTCGTAGCTCCTACACTAATGAACCGATTTTAATTTTTTTTTTGTTCGAAAGGTGGCTTGATCGAGAGTGTTCTTAGCTATAATCCAAGAAAATCGGTTCAGCCGTTTGAAGTTTGAACCTTCACTTGTCGGGGGTGTTAAACATTTTTAATTTACACTCGTTAGATAATTTTTCTCACTAGCGTATACCCAGGTGTGCTACTACGTAAGAAAACATCTTCGCATTATTGCCTCTCTAGTCAAACCAGTTTGGAGCACATTAGTTGGATAGTTTCTAAGTCAATACTTATGTACTTAGGTACATAAGTAGAAATATTTTTGTGTTTTATCATAATACTCCGAGTATTTTAAGAAGATTACTGAAGGTCGTCAATTCTTGTCAATTCATCACATAATGGTAAGAGTTTCACTGTTTCACTAGTTAACGCATCCAACGTCCAATTAATTTCACAACTACATAATATAATGCCTAATTAAAAACAAATCCAGCACTGCATAAATATAACTCGTAAATTGTTAATTAGCAAACTAATTTACTTAAATAATTCAGTCTAATGATTTCAAGCTCATTTCGTGGTTTAACGACATTTTTAACCCCCGACCCAAAAAGAGGGGTGTTATAAGTTTGACAAGTGTATCTGCGTATATGTCTGTGGCATCGTAGCTCCTAAACTAATAAACCGATTTTAATTTAGTTTTTTATGTTTGAAAGGTGGCTAAATCGAGAGTGTTCTTAGCTATAATCCAAGAAAATCGGTTCAGCCGTTTGAGAGTCAGCTCTTTTCTTGTTACTGTAACCTTTACTTGTCGGGGGTATTATAAATTTTTAATTTACAGTTGTGTATATAGTACATATTATTAGTGTATTAATATGTTAATATAAAGTAAAGTAAAAGTAGAATATTCTTTATTGTACACCAAGATAAAATTATAAATATATAAAATTATAACAAAATGGATTCCTGTACAAAAGGCGGCCTTATCGCTAAAATAGCGATCTCTTCCAGGCAACCTTAGGGTGAGGAGATAATAAAAATTAAAGAAAATGGAAGGGGTGTACTAATAAAATATTAGTACACCCTTATTAGTATTAGGTATATGGTTTAGTTTATTAAGCTAGTAGTATTTAGGTTTATATTATGCCTACACCACCTCCCATACCTACCTACCTACACCATATACCTACAATTTAATAAACAGATACATACATACTCATATCACAGGTATTAGCAAAGTTCACCGCTTGCAATTGACATTGTAGGCCCATGAAATGGGAGCACTAGATTACTATCGGGGCAGTGCATTAAAGTGAGCAATTATGTGTAGATATAATGGAGATATCCTCTATTTGCGCGTTCATGTAGGCACTAGTGTTGATTTACTTTTTCCATCGCCTGCCATCGGTACATTCATTTGAAAGCATATATTTACTGAGCAAACTTTATGTTACAAAACATAAAAGGTTACGAACAACGGTAAAAAATTGCTAACTACAAATTGTTTTGCGCCGTTGTTTCGTAGAATGAAAACTTGAAAATTATTAGCTACTTAGGTACCATATATATTTTTTTTCCTGAAATTATTAGGTACTGAAATTATTAGATGCTTAGCTTGTACTTTATTTCTTTTAACTGTTTTGTTCATTAATTGTGGGCTACCTACATAATATTTTGTACAGCTATATCTTTTAAATCTTTTAACAAGACAAATTTTACGTAGATAAAATTAATTGTTACAATTTTATAGAGAAACTAGCTGATGCCCGCGACTTCGTTCGCGTGGATGTAGTTTTTAAAAATCCCGTGGGAACTCTTTGATTTTCCGGGATAAAAGTAGCCTATGTGCTAATCCAGACTATAATCTATCTCCATTCTAAATTTCAGCCCAATCCGTCCAGTAGTTTTTGCGTGAAGGAGTAACAAACATACACACACACACACACACACACACACACACACACACACACACACACACACACACACACACACACACACACACACACACACACACACACACACAAACTTTCGCCTTTGTAATATTAAGTGTGAAGTATTTTAAGGGTCGCCATTTTTTGAAGAATATTCAAAATCCAAGGTGTCAAAGGGCGCGTCTATTCTATTTGTATAAAAGTAGGTCAAAGCTAGGAAAAAGATGTTAGGTAGATAATATTACCTAGTTACATGCCATCAATTAATTAGGCCAGAAAACTACATTAGGCTCACGCGTCAAGGAAGCCTATTATCGCAGAAGGATCGAAAGTAGTTACCTAATTATAAATAATTTGACATAGAAAAAAAAACGAACAAACATCACTGATATGCTTAATTACATACTAAACACAGTTTAATTAGTCTGGAATTTCGTATTTATGTTTCATTGATTTCATATCATCTTTTTAACCCCCGAGTCCCGACCCAAAAAGAGGGGTGTTATAAGTTTGACGTGTGTATCTGTGTATCTGTGTATCTGTCTGTGGCCTCGTAGCGCCTAAACGAATGAACCGATTTTAATTTAGTTTTTTTTTGTTTTAGAACGAAAATGAAAGTAGGTGCATTTGTTTATTTGTCCCTAACGCGTTCCTACATCATTAAAAAACTACTTAGGTAAATCAAAATCATCCGCGTGGGAGCTACGATACCACGGACAGACACACAGACACACGTCAAACTTGCAACACCCCTCGTTTTGTGTAAAATTTTTAGATATTATGCTAATTAACAGATGAATATTTAATACTTTTTAACCCCCGACCCAAAAAGTGGGGTGTTATAAGTGTGACGTGTGTATCTGTGTATCTGTCTGTGGCATCGCAACTCCTAAACGAATGAACCGATTTTAATGTAGTTTTTTTTTGGTTGAAAGGTGACTTGATCGAGAGTGTTCTTAGCTACAATCGAAGAAAATCGATTCAGCCGTTTGAAAGTTATAAGCTCTTTTCTAGTTTTCTTATAGAGGTTTTTGTGTCGGGGGTTTTTTAAATTTTGAGTTATTAGAGTGAATCAATGAATGAGTTTACTCAACGGTTAAACTAATCAGTTGAATAATTAATGGGAACGAGCGAGTTTATCTGACCTAATGCTAAGCGCAGCTTATTCCAAGTAATCATTTGCATGCCACATTACATGAACTTGTATTTCTCTAACTACCTACCTAGGTGGGTATTAGTTTCCTTACACTTCCGTTAAGTTTTGTATTTTGAGATCGTGAGACTCGCAATTTATCATATCTGTAAAGTAAAAAGGTAAGTATGTCAAACGTTCTTATTAAAATGAAACATATACAAATGGATTCTATTATTTCAATCAAAACTATTGGTACCGGAATAGTAGTAACAAACACCGTTTTCGACGTACTGACTACTGGTATAAGAGCTAGTGATTCTAAGCCAACTGGTGGGACCAAAACTGTATTTTTACTTGGAGGAGTAAAACAAATCAGAGTTTCCTAAAAGGCATATTACGCTACACAGCTTGGTATGCCTTTTTAAAAATAACATTTTTTTTCTAAGAAAACCATTAACAAATCCTAAAACGCAAATTGAAATCTTTATCTTTAATTAAATTAGATCTCGATTTATTAAAAATGTACAAATTTACTACTTATATTATTCTATTTCTTCAATTTGATGAAATTCCGATTAATAACTTATGTAAATTAATAATTTATAACACCCCCGACAAGTGAAGGTTACATACAGTAACTAGAAAAGAGCTGATAACTTTCAAATGGCTGAACCGATTTTCTTGGATTATAGCTAAAAACACTCTCGATCAAACGATGCCACAGTCAGATACAGAAATAGTACACGTCAAACTTATAACACCCCTCTTTTTGGGTCGGGGGTTAAATAGCGCTCTACGATGGACAATAACTGGTTCCCGGCTCTCGACCTACACGGGAGATCGTATCGTCCGCGGCCTGGTAATTAGTCGTTTCATTTTACTCGCCGCGATAACGTTGCACGCTTTGTATGCACTTTTTTATAATTAATTCCTTTGTATCGATTGATTCGTTTTAATGCTCACCTCGCTTGCGTGCGCTTTAAGCGTTTTATTACTTTTTTCCATATACAGACACGTACTTACTTAAGTTTGCTTAAAGCTGTATTTATGTATTAAAGTTATTTTGTAAAGTGGTGATAAAAAAAAGAATACCCGGCTGAGTTTGTTGTGGGCTCTTCTCAGACTTGGGAACTCTCGTAGCTTTAATTTTAAGTAACGTAATTAATTATCACCACTATACACAAATTTAACAATTTCGACCATCAAAAGGAGTACAATTGTACCTACTTTGGATAAATGATTTTGACTTAGACTTTGACTTTATGTTATACCTACATCATCATGATCAACCCATTGCCGGCCCACTACTGAGCGCGGGTCTCCTCTCAGAATGAAAAGGGCTTAGGCCATCATTGGTAGACAAGTTCCCATACTAAGTGAGCGATTTGACCTTTGATAAAAAGTTGCTGTTTGACCTAGAAGCACCATCCCTACAGCATATTTTTTTTTAATTATCTAATATATGCTTAAGAAGTCTGTTTTTGACACAACAACAAGTGTACTTATATTAAAAATTTATAACACCCCCGACAAGTGAAGGTTACAGTAACAACTAGAAAAGAGCTGATAACTTACAAACGGCTGAAACGAATTTCTTGGATTATAGGTAAGAACACTCTCGATCAAGCCACCTTTCAAACAAAACAACTAAATTAAAGTCGGTTCATTCGTTTAGGAGTTACGATGCCACAGACAGATACACAGACACACGCCAAACTTATAACACCCCTCTTTTTGGGTCGGGGGTTAAAAAACCACTAAGGTTTACTCGGTTTGCTATTGATATGTGTGATATCCGTCCATTTATCAATAGGGTATTAATATACCTACATTATTTATAGAATCACTAGGTAATGTAACAAGATTGTTCTACCTAATTTTTCAAAAATTATATTATATTTTTGTAGCTATGCATTTTCACCAATCAGAGGCGATTGCGATCGTCACACTTTAGTTATTTTAAGGCTTGGCTCTTTCTGGAATTAGGACATATTATAGAAATATGTTATTATTTATTTCAACTCTCTAAAGTTTCCATATCATTTTATTATTACCTGCAATGAGGTTAGCAGTGCCGTCGTGCGCACGCGCATCACTTTTGACACGCAAATTGAATAATGCGGGAAACGGTGCACATTGTTCTGCCAGAGTCGCCCGTTTGTCAGCTCTTTTCAATTTTAATCCACCATTTGTGGAATTATGGATATGTAATGGACGTTTCGCGGTTAGCTACCTCCGAGTGCGTGACGCCATTTTGTAGTTTCATTGTTCCAAAATTAAGAGAGGTTTCATTCGTAGTGCACTCCTGACTAACGTATTTTGGCTCCTATTTGAATAGGTATCGTCTTCTCTCTCTGGGCTGGTTTCCGCACTTAAACGTTTCCGTCTGTTGTGCGTGCGTTGCCCCTCCCCGCCGAAGTAGTGAATATGACAGATATGTATAGATATGTATATGGCAGATACGGCCTAGACTCTAGGAACTAAAATCAAAATCAGAAATCATTTATATCACGTGAATGAAATGAAATTATAATAATTAAAAAAAATATTAAATTCCAAACCCCTGCCAGAAGTTGAACCCGGGACCTCCCACTAAAATACCACAGCGCTTACCACTTCGCCAGAGGCCGTAAGAGGTAAGAGAGGTATTAATCTAATAATATTAATTAATAATTTAAATCATAATTTAACAACTGCTTAGTGTCTGTTATGTGACTTTACCAACGGTTCAGAATGCAGCTTCTACTGAGAAGAGCCGTGAAGAAATTCAGCAGTTAGTCTTCTGCTGCTGGTTTTACAGATTTCCGTTGGAATATTTTCTTTAAAAGGTACATAAGGGCTTAAGGATTTACGGACAAATCTTTAACCTCGTATATCTTTAAAACTAGATTATTTTTAGGGAAATTTCGCAAACCACACACCCAGATATTAATTTTTTTAAAGTATCTACAATTACTTTATTGACTATGGCTGTATAATATTCAAACGAGAATCAAATTACGTTTGTATGGAGGGAGTGACGGATACAGTCCTAAGTGATACACCTATTATTATTTTCATATGACTAGTTAAGCAACATAATTGTGATTTTACCATAATTTTGAATAAATTGGCAATATATACCTTTGTTACAATTAACTTTACATATCTAACCGCCGAACGATAGCGTTCCGGTACGATGCAATGAAGCCAATTAGAGGCAATTGGTATTTCTGAATTACAACTTACAACTAGCTATAGTGCGTTTCATCGGATAGTACCTATGGCGTTATGTTGGCTCCCCTGTCTGTCCAAGTCATTGGCATCATATTTGGATAAGAAGACGCAGATTTTGTTTATTTTCATTTCATTTTCCTGAATGAATGAAATGAAAATCAAATGAAAATAAACAAAATCTGCGTCTTCTCATGCCAATATGGTGCCAATGACCATCCAACAGGCAGGGGAGCCAACATAACGCCATAGGTACCTACTATCCGATGAAACGCACTATAACAGGTAAAAGCTAACATTTCCCTGGTATTTATGGTCCCTGGTTCACACACATAGACACTAGTGACCGCCCGTGGCTTCGCTCTCCTCGAATTTTGAAAAAGCCGGCCTTCCTCGTCTACATTTTTTTTCATTTAAGTATTAGGTTTGCCAACATCATTACATAAGTATAGAAAATCTATTAAAAGTATGCTCCTGGAAAAAGCACGATGATTATGTAAATGATAAAAAAGTATGGATTTGACTCGATCCAACAATGCGTGGGGCTGTTGTAAATCGAACACTTGAAAAGAGCAACCGCCGAGTTTATTGCTGGTTCTTCTCGGTAGGAACGGCATTCCGAACCAGTGGTAAATTATTTTGACGAATCAAAAGCACTTGTAAAAGTTTATTTGAATAAAAATATATTCTATTCTATTCTGTATCAAACTTTCTTTTAATAAAACAAATCTTTGATAGAGTGAACTAAAGTAAGGAAACTTGGGAAACTCTCGGTTTAGATCCAGAATTGACATCTGTTAAAGGATAGGGGTGACGTGATATCATAGGTTCCATAATCTTAGGTGAAATCAAAGACACCTTGTCGTTTTCATAGCCTATACCTATACCTAGCGTCAAATAAAGGTAACATTTGACGCCTGCTAGTTTAGATGAACCATCGACGTGTTGTTACAAGTTTCCTTAGAGTTGACCCTTTGATTTTGTAATATTGGTACCAAGGCGCCATAGATTAAAATCACTTTACCACCGCACAGCTTACACGAGCTGGGCGAGTTCATAAACATCCATTATGCGGGTAAGTCTGTAATGAGTACGCGGTATCGGTCGTTTTGTAGCGCATAATCGCGATCTTATCACCCCCTCCCTGCCCCCACCCCGCCGCCCGCTCCCCCTCGCCACCGGACCGTGTCCACCGGACTTTCGCACCGATTCTCTAAACTATGAATTGTGTACATAGTAAAAAAAGGTCAAGTGTGAGTAGATTACGCGTAGAGCGAGGTTCTATTCGTTAACTTTTTCATCAGCTAGCGCTAATGCCCGCGACTTCGTCCACGTGGATAGATAGGTTTTCAAAAATCTCGTAGGAACTCTTAGATTGTCCGGGAAATAAAGGAGCCAATGTCACTCTGTAGGTTTTTAATTATAGGACCCAGCAAAAAATCTCGTCGATCCGTTGTTCCGTTGCAACGTGATTGAAGGACAAACCAACAAACTACCAAACCAACGACCAAACACACTTTTGCATTTATAATATGGGATATTTCTAGAAATATCCCAAACTAGCGGAGCTAAATTTTTGAGAATCCCGTAGAAATGCTTTTCTTTACTGGGATATAAAGTAGCATATATTATGTTACATAATATATACACATAAAATTATTATGTCACTTCCCAGGTCTTTTACTACTTATATCTATGCAAAAAATCACGTCAACGCTTCATTGGAGCGTGATTGAAGGACAAACCAACAAACAAATTTTCGCATAATAATATGGGTAGGCAGTCGTCGCTGCGCATGAAAATTTTGCTATGTGGCAAATCACAAGTTTGCAAAAGACAATCAAACCTAATTTTCTTTTTGGAAAAATATGCTTTACTTTCAGATTAATCGCATAACTAAAAAGTTAGGGGTAGGTCGGTTTCTAATAAAATATATATTTTTATGGATCTGTTACCTCTCGGTGGTAACCTACGGGACCCTAAAAGTTAACGAACTCCCATTATAATTTTTTAATTACTGTTGTCATGTAAACACTAACTGAAGCAGACTTTTTGGTAGATGAATTTAAAAAGTAGGTACGTACCTAATATTATTCATTTTACAAATTAGCAATTATATTTAATTAATTATTATAAAATGTGGTACTTACACGCAACAAAGTCTGGTCTCTATACCTAGAGATTTCATTTTATAAGAAATTTAAAAAAGAAATTTTTTTTTCTCTCTCTTCTGGCTTTACAAAGATTAGCCAATGTCAAGTTTGTAGTTATTTGTAACAAATTAGGGAAACTATACAAGTATGGACCCCGTATGTGCCGGCGCTCGCCGACACACGCACGGCCAAAAAAAAAATATTAGCCATGTCTATCATGAGTAGAATTCCCGTCCAAATATTTTTTTAACTGGTTTTACGGCTCTGGGTTCTATCCCTTTTGAGCCTCTCTCCAATAATATTTATATAGTCTATGGTTGTACCGATCGGATTTGCCTTTTTCAGCGGATTATAGCAAATTAGGCTTTTGTTTCCTTGTATATCATGGATAACGCCTGTCTCTATACAGTATTCACGGCTCTCATTTCGAACATTGTCACTAGAAACATAATTAATATTAAAAAATATCGCCTCCCCACTAATTTTAACGGCATGCTTAATTATCATATAAACTGGTTCTGTTTTAAGTCGGAACACATCAAAATTCTTATGAATAATGAGGCTGAATTTTAAGCTTCGTTACATGTTGTCAGTTAAGTGAGCTTTAGTATAAAAAAACGTTTGTATAAACTGATAATAATTACGGAGTTCTTTGAATAGCTAATTAACAATAGCGCGGAGTCGGGCGTGGGATGGCCATTTTATTTAGGTTGATTTCTAATGCCTAGATAATATTATTATTTTGATAAAAATACACGTACAACAACACTTCATTCTTTTCTGGTCCTGTTTCCGTATTAGGGTCTTTGATTATAAGTAGTAATTAAATGATGCGATGTTTTGTATAGCGGTCGGAAATAGGTATTATACATTATGTGAAAAATACTCTCTACCTATTATGGTTCGCGAGTTACAGCCCGTTGACAGACAGACGGATGGACGAACTCGGAGGCTTAGTACTAGGGTTCCGTTGACGCCTTTCGGGTACTGAACCCTAAAACACTAACCGAGTTAGGTCTGCCAAAATATGGAGATCAGTGATTCTTTATTCTTTATTTATTGTAAATGGTAAAAGAGTGTGGATTTGATCTGTAGCTCGCTCCAGATGCATCACTTATAGACACGGCATAATATTATTGTATAATGAAATATTTGCAAAAAAAAGTGCAACCGCCAAGTGTCTTGCTGGGTCTTGGTAGGAAAGGCAATCAGATTTCCGAACCAGTGGTAGATGCATTTGACGAAACTTTACTTGAAAAAGTTTTAATTGAATAAAACATACTTAGATAATAAATATTATTTCTGTCTATTATTTAACTTATGTTACAGATTATGTCAGACCATAGACATACAATTTTCGTTGTGTCAGACACAATCGGCATTTCAAATAACGAACAATAGCGTATTAACTTTGTAATTGTCACTGGCGTGCGCGTGTGTGTGTGTGTGTGCGTCACTAATTGGCGCGTCCGGCGGAAGTGGCCGGTTCCGAGGCGTCAGGTGTCGGGGCCCACCTGTGCGTGTGTGCGTCCGACATGAGAACTGGGCATGTGTTCATGTTAATTAGTGAGCTTTCTTAAATTAAAGTGAGTGATCATCGCAGCTTACATTAGTGACGAGATCAGAGTGTTTTTATTTTATTTTCCTTTATTAGGGTTCCGTACTTCAAAAGGAAAAACGGAACCCTTATAAGATCACTTCGTGTCAGTCTGTATGTCTGTCCGTCTGTCGTGTCTCTCAAGAAAACCTATAAGAGTACTTCTCGTTGACCTAGAATTACGAAATTTGGCAGGTAGGTAGGTCTTGTAGCACAAGTAACGGAAAAATCCGAAAACTGTGAATTTGAGTTTACATCACAAAAAAATGTGTTTCAATTTTCAAAGTAAGATAACTATACCTAGTGGGAGAACGTTACAGTTACATTCTAAAACAGATTTTTATTTATTTGTATGCAAAATAGTTTTTGATGTATCGTGCAAAATGTCGGAAAAAATACCCGAGTACGGAACCCTCGGTGCGCGAATCTGACTTTCACTTGGCCGGTTTTATAGATACTTATTTAGATCTCTAACAATTTAAATAGACACCTAACCTATCATTAAAATAACCAACATTATTTCCCTAATGGTATGATTTCGAACCTTGTGGCACTGCATATTGTACAATCATTAACACACAAGAACGAGCATATCAGATTCAATGATCAATATGCTGTAGGCAATAACAGATGGCCGTGCAAAGTGAAAATTTGCCGGACTAAAGTGAAATTCAATCAACACAATAGTATTGAGCGCGCTTTGAATAAAGAAATAAAAAGATTTTAAGAGAAATAAGAAAGGAATTACTTTATTTAATTAGTACAAATAAATAAAGTAATTCTCTTAAATTCTCTTCTTATTTTTCTTAAAATCTAATCCTTCCGCTTTCTTAAATTTTTATTATTACGCTAGCGTGCCTAAACATGCCAGGAAGAGATCGCTATTTTAGCGATAAGGCTCTAATATGATAAGGATAAGTATTGTACAAACATCTACATATTTTGTCATAATTATATTTTTATGTAAAGTACTTACGTAAAAAATATTTTACTTTTTACTTTGCATGTAACATATCTACTTAGATGCACTTGTTTATTATAGATATCATGTGAGTAGATATAGTAAGTACCTACATAACAATGTAGTCGTAATAATTGTAGTAAATAACACTTGACCGCAAACATAGGTTTCTCACAGACTAATCAAAGACAAAACAAAATTACGAAGAATTACATTACAAATATTGGTTTTAGCGTTACTAAGTTCAGCTTAGGTCGGATCGTGTTTGTAACTTAGGTACTTAGGTACAATAGGTACTTATGTATAGGTAATAGGTAAGTATATGTACCTACTAGCTGATGCCCGCGACTTAGTTCGCGTGGATGTAGGTTTTTTAAAATTCCCGTGGGAACTCTTTGATTTTCCGGGATAAAAAGTAGCCTATGTGCTAATCCAGGGTATAATCTATCTCCATTCTAAATTTCAGCCCAATCCGTCCAGTAGTTTTTGCGTGAAGGAGTAACAAACATACACACACACACACACACACACACACACACACACACACATACAAACTTTCTCCTTTATAATATTAGTGTGATTTGAATTTAATAAATCTGATGGCAGGTCTTTTGATAACTGTTTAAATACCCACTAGGTTCAATGTTTTTAACCCCTGACCCAAAAAGAGGGTTGTTATAAGTTTAACGCGTGTATCTGTGTATCTGTCTGTGGCATCGTAGCTCCTAAACGAATGAACCGATTTTAATTTAGTTTGTTTTGTTTGAAAGGTGGCTTGATCGAGAGTGTTCTTAGCTATAATCCAAGAAAATCGGTTCAGCCGTTTGAAAGTTATCAGTTCTTTTCTAGTTACTGTAACCTTCACTTGGTGGTGCTATAAATTTTTAATTTACACTTGTAGTATCTAGGGCCTAGGAAGGTACCTTGTACTGTTACCTATATCTTCTTATATACAGGGTGGTCAAAAAGTCGTGGATCAAACGAAATAGGGAGATAGAGGAGGTCATTTCCAGCAAAAAAGTTTTCTACAGCATGGCCATATTTAAATTGCCCTAAGAGTTATGAATATTTTTGGGTTTTTTAACAAAATACCAGATTCTCTTACAATTAGACTAATTAAAAAAAAATGAGATAAAAAACAATAAAACAAACGATGTTGTGTCATTACTAGATAATGTATCAGCACTACAAACCTTCTATTGAGGCTCTGGCTATCAAATTACAAGAGCAATTAATTTTTTTCCAAAACTTTTAAAGCGTTACCAAAAATTAAGTGTCACTTTAAAAGCGCACTGTGAAAAAAAAAATGTACTACGGAAAAGTGACCCTGTATCAGAAAAACTTGCTGATTTAATGCCAATTTAAATGAGGTATAACACATTACTCTTTGTTTCGTAATTCTGGTATTATAATAGTTTTTTCATATCAAGGTGCAAATTTTAGTAGATTAGTTTACTTCAAAATAATTTTGAAGATTATCATGCTGCTAGTTAAACTGCTAGTTTTTTGTACGTTGGAATGTTAGAAACATCACTGTGCTTGTCACACTTAAAATTTGTGAAAAGAACAGAAACTCTTCACTACCACCACGTGCCAGAACTACCCAGAACGACCGTCTTGCAAGTAGTTCATCTTTTCTAGGAAACAAAAGGATAAAAAAAACTATGCCTCTCTTTCACATCCTTCCTTATTCCAACAATGCAAATAGAAAGGATGATTACTGTGAACGAGAGGCATAGTTTCTTTATCCTTTTGTTTCCTAGAAAAGATGAACTACTTGCAAGACGGTCGTTCTGGGTAGTTCTGGCACGTGGTGGTAGTGAAGAGTTTCTGTTCTTTTCACAAATTTTAAGTGTGACAAGCACAGTGATGTTTCTAGCATTCCAACGTACAAAAAACTAGCAGTTTAACTAGCAGCATGATAATCTTCAAAATTATTTTGAATTAAACTAATCTACTGAAATTTGCACCTTGATATGAAAAAACTATTATAATACCAGAATTACGAAACAAAGAGTAATGTTTTATACCTCATTTAAATTGGCATTAAATCAGCAAGTTTTTCTGATACAGGGTCACTTTTCCGTAGTACATTTTTTTTTCACAGTGCACTTTTAAAGTGACACTTAATTTTTGGTAACGCTTTAAAAGTTTTGGAAAAAAATTAATTGCTCTTGTAATTTGATAGCCAGAGCCTCAGTAGAAGGTTTGTAGTACTGATACATTATCTAGTAATGACACAACATCGTTTGTTTTATTGTTATTTATCTCATTTTTTTTTAATTAGTCTAATTGTAAGAAAATCTGGTATTTTGTTAAAAAACCCAAAAATATTGATAACTCTTAGGGCAATTTAAATATGGCCATGCTGTAGAAAACTTTTTTGCTGAAAATGACCTCCTCTATCTCCCTATTGCGTTTGATCCACGACTTTTTGACCACCCTGTATATAAAAGGCAAAAGCTAGTCAAATTAAGTCTAGGGGTAGAGTAGGTACGTTTTCTTTAGTTTGTAGTTTTCCACTTTGTAGTAGTGACTCGGCGATGAGTGGATGAATTTTACGCTGCAAAGGAAATTAATGGTCATGCCTGTGGTCAAACGGTCTAAGCATTAATACGCGACAGGTTGCGATGGCAATCGAGGCTAACCCCTCGACCTACGTTTAAGTGCGGAAACCAGCCCAGAGAGAAGAAAGAAAGAAAGAAGAACCTGTCACTTCGCATACTTACTGTAATACATACCTGCCTACCAATTTTTTACAAGATTTAATCGCTCGGTAAATGTAGGAAAGCCATGACTTTCAATTTTCAGCATAAAGTAACGATCAAGAAATGTCATGAACTAATGTGTGGAGTGACTGGGCGCGGGGAATGCGCGCCATTTCATTTCCCCCCATAATTACGTAATTAGTGCCGATGTATTGAGGTGCATTTTGTGTTGTGGGTCTTTTTGTCCGCGCTCGGCTTGCGCCCGCGCCGCATTTTAGGGTTCCGTGTCTGAAGGGTGCCAACAACGGGACCAAAGTCAAAGTCCAACTCATAGTCAAAGTCATTTATTCAAATTGGGTACTTGTACACTTTCTGATTGCCAAGAAATGATGTATTGGTGATAAATTATTAAAATAAATAAATTAAATAAAAATAAAAATATATTGATAACAAGTGTAAGTAAATTAAAAAATTATATCACCCCCGGCAAGTAAAGGTTACAGTAATAACTAGAAAAGAGCTGCTAACTTTCAAACGGCTGAACCGATTTTCATGGATTATAGCTAAGAACACTCTCGATTAAGCCACCTTTCAAACAAAAAAAAACTATATTAAAATCGGTTCATTAGTTTAGGAGCTATACATAGATACACAGATACACACGTCAAACTTATAACGCCCCTCTTTTTGGGTCGAAGGTTAAAAAAAAGATGCGTATAGGTACTCTAAAATTCAGTTGCGATCAAAATTCAATACTAGTTGTTATATCTTGTAGCTTGTACCATAGTCAGAACCCTTAGTGTGCAAATCCGACTCGCACTTGGCCGGTTTCTTGTTTTGTTCACAACAGCTGTTCTCGGGTTAATTTTTGCAATTTTTGACGTGCGTAAGACTTTCTTTTTTCGTGTCGTTAATTATGAATTAGTCTTGTGCAATTTTATTGATATAGGTAGAGCTTTTAAGCTTTTGAAGTAAGTATATAGATATGTACTTAAAAATTGTGGGCATTTTATGAAAAATGTAAAGAAAAACGAGTTTGTATGACATTAAACACAATAACTAAACTTATCTGTTATTTATCTTTTGGATTGTCTTTGGGATATAATCATATGAGTAGGACAGACAGATCCCCCAGACTATGCCCGTACAAAATAAATAAATAATGCAAAACTTCCATGCTAATATACGAAAAAACAAGTCTAGTGCGAGCCAGTCAACTGGAGATCCCGAAAAATTAAAGAGGTCCCAAGGACTTTACAAAACATTAATTCATCCACGTGAAGGAAGTCTCGGGCATCAGCTATTTATAGGTACATAATAATATTCCATTATTATTTTTCAGAAAAATTAGTTACCTACCTAAAAGCGAGTCTACATAATACCTAGTTTATACAATAGCAGTGACTGGACCCAGTGACTCGAATTTCGGACCCAGTCACTAGGTAGATAGAAGTCAGTTTGCTGTGGATTATTGACACTGGCGCTCGTTACTATAGGAATAACGACTACCCAAACGCGTCAAGCCAGTCACAAGGGGACTTGCTTGCTACTGGCTAAGCTACTGGGTCTGAAAGTAGACAGTCCGGTTACCCAACTGTATAGAATTGAGGTCGCGAACTCAGCACTGGACTGACTTGAAACTAGCGGCTACACAAGCCCAGTAGCAAGTCAGCGCTGGACTGGATTAGTCTGTCATCATCATACAATCGTGTCACACTGTGACTTGTTGGGATGTGGGAACTCATCGTATTTTATTTCCCATTGAGTCACACTGTTACTGTTTGCAACTTTTTATCTATTAGAATTCCCAACGAGTCACACTTACTGTGGGTGTGACTCGATGGGTTTTTTCCCATAGATTTCCAACGAGGCATAGTCAATCAATCAATCATTTATTTATTTACTCAAATGCAAGTTAGCATAGAAATTACAATTCTTTTCAGTATCACTACATTTGCCATCCATAACCTAACATTAAATGTAAACTGTACAAAATTTACTAAATAGTCGAGAAAAAAAATATGTCAAAATGTGCTAAGTATTACACGATTGGGTGTGACTCGTTAGAAACCCACCTTACTTGGGTGCTCGATGTACTGCCATTTTACTGACCCTGTATAAACCAGGCTTAACTGCTCCAGCCTAGCCTATTCGCCACGCTTTAGTGAAAGGGTTAGTAAACTATCGACATTTGGCGTTGCGAGGTTGGCCTGCGGTCACACGCAAGTTTGTCCCGCTATGTTCAAACCTAATTGATTACTTACTATCCAAATTATCCCGTTATTATTTGTTACTTAGGGGATGGATGGTTTTGAGGGTTAACCGAGAGGCTACATTGCTACGGAGGGCACACAGAGCATCAGCCAGCTTTGTCGAAAGGGTCGTATTATTTTTAGTGATTATCTCAAAAACTAAATTTTAATTTTAATTTAATTTGGCCAAAGTATGCGAAAGTGTGCACTGTGCAATGTCTGTTTCACGGCCTCAAATCAAAAAAAAAAAAATCAGTAAAGTGAATGCACTTTACTGATTTTGATACTTACAATTTGGTAGGTAGGTTAGGTACATTAGATAGCTTGCAAACCGAAGCCCGACTTAGATTACTTTTCATACCGGAAAATCACAGTTCCCACAAGATTTTTAAACACCCATCCATAATAATTTTACCGATTTAGACAAAATTTGGTACAGATCTACATATAAATAGTGATAGATACAACCAAGTTACTCGAATTTCGTTATATTTTATTCGTGTACTCAATAGAGTCAAGCGCACGAAAAACTAACAAGGAATAATATAAGTTTACTATAGATAGAAAATAAATCATGTTTAATCTTTTCATATCGATACATATAATTTTCAATAACACCATGCAAGATTTACGAGAGAACACTTCTTACGGACAAAAACGAAAAACAACCTGAAATAGATTGTATCGAATACGCCCCAGTTTACATTAGATTTATGGCAGGACTAATAATAATTCCTTTTCAATTAGCGCTCAATGAATATCTTAGTTGTTGCGTTCGAGCGGTTCGTCGATTCGATACGCAATATCGATGCGTACAACACCCGATACATCCATTCATCATTATTATAAATGTGCCACACTCACTTATTTACGGAAATCGATATTTTTTTCGGTATCGAGTATGAATGCTCGATTTGAACGCGCCAGTAAACGTGACGGTATTGTGTGGGATGACCCCGGCATTGTCAGAATGGCGGCCTGCTGGGCACCATTGACTCCCGTCGCAACACGTTACTCGAAAATAGGAACTCGATTCGTTACGCGTATGTGTGATATCGTTTCGTAATTATTGATTATAATGGTCACGGTTTAATACCATTTTGGAGTGGTGTTCGATGATAGATAAGTAATTTCGTTAGCTTATTACAGGAATTAGTTGCAGCTAAAAACTCAAAGCTACCGCACATCAAACTTTCATCTATACTTATGGTATTTTTTATGTTTTTATGGAAACATACAGTACAATAATTATGTAAGGATTCTAACGATACTTATCTAGGTACCCCATACATTAAAATCTGTTCAGGTATTCGAGAAGTTATGGTGGAATAAAGAAACACATACATGAACCCTTAACACATTACTCTCCTTTTTAGAAAATTGTGTAAAAAGAAGGTAAATTCAGTTGGTCAGGTAATTCTCTCAACTATGTACCTAGATTAAATTTAGGTTTATCTTGCTGATTATTATTATTTTCGGAAAAAAGAACTTTCTAAGTTATTTTCCAAGTTCTTTTTCAAAATATGGTACCATTGCACTCCCTTGCACCAAAATCTCACGTATACTGAGAGCATTCAATACGATCGCTGAGTGTACAATATTTTGACCGTAAGTTTAACCAGGAACTGGTCAGTCAGTACAAGCTCCAAATAGGTTGAAGGCGAATAGTAAATAGTTCCCGTCCAATTTGCGTGCTCGCGTCTCGCCACGGACAATCGCCCGCAAATTGGCCGGCCTCTGATTGCCCACGGACGTTTATCGATATTCTAGCTCAGTGCCCATTCGGTACCGCATGAATTTACACTGTTACCTATACCTACAATTCTATCCATACATTATTATTAACAATAATAAATGCGAAAGTGTGTCTGTCTGTCTGCTACCTTTTCACGGCCCAACAATTAAACTGATTTTGTCGTTTGGTTCATAGCTTATATACCAGAAAAGGAGATAGGCTACTTTTTATCACGAAAAATTAAAAAGTTCCCACGGGATTCTTAAAGTCCTATCCGTTGATCCGATGGCAAAGAGGTAGCTTGCGTCCCGAAATTGGCATAATCAACTTTTATCCCGGAAAATCAAAGAGTTACCACGAGATTTAAAAAAAAACAAAATCCACGCGGACGAAGTCGCGGGCATTATTTAGTAATATTATAAGAGTGAACTAGTGTGAGGGAATTCTCGGTTTGATCAAATATTAGGCTATGGATATGGCATGAAATCAAAGAAAAATAGGAAGTGCGAGTCGGATTCGCGCACGAAGGGTTCCGTACCATCTTAAATTTTTAATTATATTTTTTAATTTTCGTGGTGGCCATTCAGAAATTTCTATTATTGGTTTTTATAGGTACACATTTTGTGAAATTTCAACTCTATTTATTACGATTCACGAGATACAGCTCTCTGACAGACAGACGGACAGAGGACGCTTAGTAATAGGGTCCCGTAGGCACCCCTTCAGGTACAGAACCCTTAAAACGTGTTAAAATACTTGGGAACTGTGATTACGCTACAATGTATCAAAACTGAGTAAAGATAAAATACTATATTGTAGTTAATAATAGAGGACATAGAGCCAAAGGCTCTCACGGGGTCACATACGTAGATAATGGAAGGTACTGTTGGGCAAATCGATATCAATATCAATTTTATTCGAGTCAATATACGTTCCAAAGCTCGCAATCACGAAAACAAATTTGCGTTCATTTCCTTTCTCTCGAAGGTACTTACAGCGGATCCGAGTAATATCTTTTATAAGGCGGTACGTAATGGAAACCATTTCTCATCAATTTTCTAAATAAAGGCGCACAGAAGCCAACGGATAAAACAAAGCGTGAGCGCTCACGACATAGATTGAGCTGAATTATCGCTTTACCGCAGAACACAATCTGTAAGATAGGTATGGCTATGGCACCGCCAATTTGTATAATCGGGTATTGTGTAGAATACCTAGACATTCTATTCGTCCGCGCAGATTAAAGGTGCCACGCACTCGAACTGAACTCCAGCCGCGACGCGCGGCAGTGACGTACGCGCGTCGCGGCTGGAGAGAATATCGTGCGGGGCGCCTGCCGCAACGCGCAGTTCACCTGCAGTTCAGTTCAAGTGCGTGGGCACCTTTAGATTTTCAAAAAACCCGAGAGAACTTTCGAGGTCTTTAACTATACCCACGCTAAAATCATGTTGCTCCGTTGCGACGAGATTGAACGACAAACTAACAAATCAATATCCAAACGAACAAGCATACTTTCGCATCTATCATATGGGAAGTGATAATATTGGTAGAGATAGGTCTATACCTTTTATTATAAGGCGGTACGTAATGGAAACCATTTCTCATCAATTTTCTAAATAGAGGCGCACAGAAGCGCAATAAAACAAAGCGTGAGCGCTCACGACAAAAGGTACTTAGATTGAGCGGAATTATCGCTTTATCGCAGAACACAACGCTCGCCATTTTCATTTTCTTTGGAGCGTTTAAAAGCTGCGATTTTTCTCGGCTACCTACTGATCACTTTTACGACCGACGTGTTCGGATAATGAATTCGGGAACCATCCTACATTACCAAAGTAAACCCGGTATTTCATGGAATGCCGAATTTCTAGGCATTCTATACAATGACTGATTTTTAAGCATTGCTAGTAACAGCTATACAAGTATGCCAGTATACGTGCAGTCCGGGCGGCGTGCAAGCCTATCGCCCGCGGCCGAACCGTGTGCACTCAGATAACACGTGTGAATAATGCTAAATCCAGGCAGTTTTTCTCTTTTATCAATTTACTTCACAACTGCTACTGATACTATTTAGTTCCGATTAAGTTCAAATCGCCGCATTGCCAAAGCAACCCCGGTTTTTTATGGAATGACTAGGCATTCTATACAATGACTGAATTATAAGCATTGCCGGTAACAGCTATACGAGTATGCCAGTATACGTGCAGTCCGGGCGGCGTGCAAGCCTATCGCCCGCGGCCGAACCGTGTGCACTCAAATAACACGTGTGAATAATGTTAAATCCAGACAGTTTTTCTCTTTTATCAATATACTTCACAACTGCTACTGATGCTATTTAGTTCTGATTAAATTCAAATCGCTACATTGCCGAAGCCAACCCGGTATTTCATGGAATGACTAGGCATTCTATACAACGACTGAATTATAAGCATTGCCGGTAACAGCTATACGAGTATGCCAGTATACGTGCAGTCCGTGCGGCGTGCAAGCCTATCGCCCGCGGCCGAACCGTGTGCACTCAGATAACACGTGTGAATAATGTTAAATCCAGACAGTTTTTCTCTTTTATCAATTTACTTCACATCTGCAGCGTTTGGTACTGATTAAATTCAAATCGCTCGCCATTTTCTTTGGAGCGTTTAAAGGCTAAGATCCTTATCGGGCCCGTGTACTTACCACTTTCACGATCTACGTGTTCGGTTATCTTTTGAAATTTATCTTACTTTTTACCTTCGAAGAAGATAATACTGACTATGTATACCTACGTATATCGTACGTAATAAAAGCTTGTTTCCAGAGAATAAATTGATGCCTGTTGCGTTCTGTTTTTAACCCCCAACCCAAAAAGAGGGGTGTTATAAGTTTGACGTGTGTATCTGTCTGTGGCATCGTAGCTCCTAAACGAATGAACCGATTTTACTTAATTTTTTTTTTGTTTGAAAGGTGGCTTGATTGAGAGTGTTCTTAGGATTATATCCTAGAAAATCAGTTCAGCCGTTTGAAAGTTATCAGCTCTTTTCTAGTTACTGTAACATTCACTTGTCGGGGGTGTTATAAATTTTTGATTTACACTTGTCGTGTTAGTTCTTTTGATTAATGTAGAAAATACTAAATAATGAAATGTTGCAGGCAATTTTGAAGAGGTAGCAATCACAATCAAAATGTCGCCTTGCAAACCACCGCAAATTGGGTGAAAGTGTGACGCAAATAGGCGCACACATGACAAATGGCTTCCATCTTGCGCCTGTGTAGTGCCGGCTATAATAAGACAAATTGTGAACCGTTGTAATTTGCATGGCACTGGATTCATTAGGTTAACTTTGAACTGAACGGTAAATTTATTAGGTGAAAATTGAGAAGGTATGAGCTTATCGAAATTTAGTTACATAAAATTAAATGTGTTGCACTTGCTGTAATAGACACTCTGGGATCATCTTAGTTCAAACAAATCTTGAATAAACGCTGGCTAAGTTATCCAATCTTGCCTATACGCCTAAGTTATCCAATACGCCTGTATGCGTCCACTGCTGGACATAGGCCTTTCCAAGAGCGCGCCACCAAACACGGTCCTCCGCCTTCCTCATCCACCCGCTCCCCATCTACCTTCTTCAGGTCATCGGTCCAGCGGGCAGGAGGCTAGGTTAACTTTTAATTAAATAACAAAAAGTTCGATAAAATAATTTGACGACAAACAAAAATTTTGTAAATATGTAGCTAATCACGTGGGAATTCTTTGATCTACCCGGATAAAAAGTTGCCTGTCAGTTTCAGGGACACAAGCTAAGTAGGTAGCACAGGTACCTCTGTACCAAATTTCATATACCTAAAGATCGGTTAAACGGATGGTTCTATAAGAATCCCGTGGGAACTCGTTGATTTTTCGGGATGAAAAGTAGATAATATGTCCGTCTCTGGAGTGTAAGCTAACTCTGTACCAAATATCAAAATCGGTTAAGCCGTTCGGCCGTGAATAGCTAGCAGACAGACATACGGACAGACACATTTTCGCATAATTTATAGTATGGATATAGTAGCGTTGTTACTAAGTAGATACGTCCGTCTCCGGGATGTAAGCTAACTCAGTACCAAACTTTATCAAAATCGGTTAATCTGTTGAGCCGTGAATAGCTAGCAGACAGGCAGACACATTTTCGCATAATTTATAGTATGGATATAGTAGTGTTGTTATAGATTGGTCTACGAAAATTGTTGTAATGTGCAGGGGCCCCATAAATAGTCTTTCCGAGCGCATAACCGGCGTTGAGTCGTGGGCCGCGGCAAATCAGTTCTCCATGCATCATTTCCACGTAAGTAATGTTAACGTGTGTCCTTCTCTTAACTGCTACTCTTGAGTCTTGACTACCGGCCAGGAAGCGTAACGAACTATTTGGTACACCAGGTAGGTAGGTACAATCAAAATACGTTCAAAATGTAAATAAAATACTGAACAGTCCATACTTCCATCCATATCCATACTCCATCCATACTAATACCTATTATAAATGCGAAAGTGTGTTTGGCTGTGTGTTCCCGCAGAAATTACCTACTGTATTTTTTATACAAAAAATTAAAAAAACAATTTTATCATATGTTGGGCCTCGTCATTGATCGCCTTCCGTACAGCGTGACGTTAACAAGTAATTATTTTAAAAATATTTACTAATTATTGTCATCTATACAAAACAGACCTACGAAGTAGGCCTTTGCTTCGGAGTTTTTCAGGGCTAGTTACATTACAAATATAGCAGTGTTTTACATAACACCTATACAAGCCTCATTTCTTCAGCAACATTAAGCAGCCATCAAAGGCCGGCTAACCGCCTACCAGCCAGTAGCGTGTCCAACACGACACCTGCGTCCAGCGCCTTAATGCCCTCTAATGTCCACTGTCTTACTCTAATGCCGTGACTGATTCAGATCATTGGCGCCCTTACGCTTTCTTGTTTTCTATATAAGTACCTTCCTGCTTTTTATTAGGGTTCCGTACCTCAAAAGAAAAAACGGAACCCTTATAGGATCACTTTGTTGTCTGTCTGTCTGACTGTCTGTCTGTCCGTCCGTCCGTCCGTCCGTCGTCTCTGTCAAGAAACCTATGGGGTACTTCCCGTTGATCTTGAATCATGTTTGGCAGGTAGGTAGGTCTTATAGCACAAATACAGGAATAAATCTGGAAACCGCGAATTTGTTTGTTGTTGTTGTGGTCACATAATTTAAAAAAAAAATTAAAATATGTTTCAATTTTCAAAGTAAGATAACTATACCAAGTAGGGTATCATATTATGAAAGGGCTTTACCTGTAAGTAGTAAGTACATTCTAAAACAGATTTCTATTTATTTTTATGCATAGTATTTTTTGATTTATCGTGTTCGTGCAAAATGTTGGAAAAAATACCCGAGTACGGAACCCTCAGTGCGCGAGTCTGACTCGTACTTGGCCGGTTTTTTTTCTATTTCTGCTTAAAAATGCTATAGTAAAATTTAAAAACTAGCCTTATCTAATTACTGTACGAAACATGCCCGCGTGAAATGCTGCCAAAAATACTGGCTGCATTTCCGCGTTGGACAGCCAGGCTGATCCACTGTGTTTCAGGTTAGCCCGCTTCCATTTTAGACTGCATCATTACTTACACCAGGTGAGATTGTGTTCAAGGGCTAACTTGCATCTGAATTAAAAAAAATCATATAGGTAATCAGCAGCGTGCAAAATATGTAAAAGGAAAAGATAACTGATCTATCAACGCCCACCTCTAACTATTAGGACGGATCGAGCTGAAATTCGGCATGCAGATAGATAACGTAGACATCCGCTAAGAAAGGATTTTTGAAATTGAACCCCTAACGGAGTAAAATAGGGGTTAGAAAATGTTATCTACGGGGATGAAGTCGCGGGAATAAGAATTGGTATCTAAATTATGCACACCACGAATTCTGAAGACTCGTCAAAACCCCCAACATAATCACACTTAATATTATAAAGGCGAAAGATTGTGTGTATGTGTATATGTGTGTGTGTATGTTTGTTACTCCTTCACGCAAAAACGACTAGACGGATTTGGCTGAAGTTCGGAATGGAGATAGATAATATCCTGGATTAGCACAAAGGCTACTTTTATCCCGGAAAATCAAAGAGTTCCCACGGGATTTCGAGCAACCTAAATCCACGCGGACGAAGTCGCGGGCGTCAACTAGTAATGTTTAAAAGGAAAAATTCGTATTAAAAACGTAGTAACCTCAAAAGCTCGCGGCAATCAAGAAGCCCGTATCTAACTACAACTTCATACCGCGTTATCAACGGCGTATAATGAGCATAGTAGCTGCGCTGGTCGTTTTGTGTCCGTCACATATCGAAGGCGTCATCCATCATCCGAGCGACTGATTGCCTGCTACCTTGCTTCGCCTGCGCCTCTTGTATCCATTTCATTCGTCCTCCACGACCTCTGACGCGATGTGTAATTGCTTGCGAGTGTTGCCGTTGATTGCCAATTGGACGTTTTATTTTCTTGTCTATATTATAATTATGGCGAGCACTTTATAATAATTAAGTAGTGATTAAGGATTAATTTGTATACCTAGATTATTCTTGATGAGTATTGAATATTTGCATGCTATACCTACGCTTGTACTTAATTATAATATTATTTTGAACATCCTATGTGCTTACGTAACTCATATTCAGCAAATATTATATTGTTTTTAAAGGTGTAATATTGTCCTCTAAAAACTGAGAAATGTCTTCGTTTTGAATAAATAATTTAATATTCAAGAAACTAGATTGCACAAGTTTATTTTTAACCCCGACCCAAAAAGAGGGGTGTTATAAGTTTGACGTGTGTATCTGTGTATCTGTCTGTGGCATCGTAGCTCCGAAACTAATGAACTGATTTTAATTTATTTTTTTGTTTGAAATGTGGCTTGATCGAGAGTGTTCTTAGCTATAATACAAGAAAATCGGTTCAGCCGTTTGAAAGTTATCGGCTCTTTTCTAGTTCTTACTGTAACCTTCACTTGTCGGGGGTGTTATAAATTTTTAATTTACACTTTACACTTGTAATTGGGTACTTATGCAAATTAGGTAGATAGTAGTACTTATATTAAAACAAGTGTAAGTTAAAAAGTTATAACACCCCCGACAAGTAAAGGTTACAGTAACTAGAAAAGAGCTGATAACTTTCAAACGGCTGAACCGATTTTCTTGGATTATAGCTAAGAACACTCTCGATCAAGCAACCTTTCAAAGAAAAAAAAAAACTAAATTAAAATCAGTTCGTTAGTTTAGGAGCTATGATGCTACAGACAGATACACAGATACACACGTCAAACTTATAACACCCCTCTTTTTGGGTCGAGGGTTAATTAGGGTTAATTGTTAAGAAGTATAACTAACAGAGGGAAGTAGGTTGTTATAAGATGACGCTTATATGGACTATGGAGATTTCCTAGTGTGATTTTGTAAAGTAGGTTTTTTTTTTTTTATTCACTATAGGTAAGCGCTTGACCACAATCACACCTGATGGAAAGTGATGATGTGGTCTAAGATGGGACGCGTTTACCTAGAAGGTGCCTATTCACTCTTGTTTTAAAGATACCCGGATTGTAATTGGTAGGAAACACAGATCGCGGAAGAGTATTCCAAACCTTAGCCATGCGTATGAGGAATGAAGACGCAAAACGTTTCGTGCGTGTAGATGGAATGTCAACGACATAAGGATGGAAACTCGCCCGACGTCTTGCGGTTCGGTGGTAAAATGGTGAAGGGGGGACAAGATCGAAAAGTTCCTGTGCACACTCTCTGAAATATATCCTATAAAACACGGATAAGCCGGCGACCTTACGGCGGTGATCCAGACTTTGAAGTTTCGCCAACAAAGGAGAGCTATAGCTAAACATAGGTAGCTGCAAGCTTGAAAAACTACATATTGTAGTAAATTAGATAATCAATTTGAGCAAGCATGGTTGAATGACTGTTAGTATGAATTTAGGTACTTACCTACCTCCCACTTAAATAAAAGTCATTTTAATAAAATTAACTAGGTACAATATTTAGTTGAAATTACTTTTTGGTCTTTTAAGAATTTCACAAAATCTAAAATTAGTTGTGATCTGAAAAACATCGATCCGATATCAAAATTTAACGACATGAGTTACAGAACTAGAGATTATCCGACATTGTAGATAACCGGTCAAGAGAGAGTCCGACTCGCACGCGAAGGGTTCCATACTATCGTAAATAAGAAGAAATAAGTTTTTGTGATGTAATTACAAATTCATGGATTTTTCTTTTTAACCCATGACCCAAAAAGAGGGGTGTTATAAGTTTGACGTGTGTATCTGTGGCATCGTAGCTCCTAAACTAATGAACCGATTTTAATTTAGTTTTTTTTGTTTGAAAGGTGGCTTGATCGAGAGTGTTCTTCTTAGCTATAATCCAAGAAAATCAGTTCAGCCGTTTGAAAGTTATCAGCTCTTTTCTAATTACTGTAACCTTCACTTGTCGGGGGTGTTATAAATTTTTAATTTACACTTGTTACTTGTGCTATAAAACATTGCCTGCCAAATTTCATGATTCTAGGTCAACGGGAAGTTCCTTATTGTTTTTGATTCCCTTGACCGGATGCTCCGAACGAAGTGACCTTATAAGGGTTCCTTTTTTCTTTGCTTTGTGGTTAAAGAATTTTATTCTCAAAAGAAATTATACAAATTTCACTTAATGAGAAATTACAGTAATAAACTTAATATAAGCAAATTTTATCTTTCGGCACAGCGGTAAGAAACAACACAATCGTAAAATAGTAGCGGGTAAGGTAGTCTAATATCTAAATATCTATAATGTACCCGACAATGCTCTTACACATTGCACGAGCCGATTCAGATATTTTTAATCACAAAATCTTTAAGTTTCTTTTTGAAAATGTTTATCTTAGTAATATTTTTTATTTCTGTAGGTAATTTATTAAACATTTGTGCTCCTTCAAAAGTTATATTCTTTGTACCGTAGTTAGTGCGTGAACCTCCTTTTAAAGAGATATTATCAGCGTTACGCAAAGGTCGGCATCCCAGTTCCCTTTTAGTTTTAAATGATAATTCTGAATGAATTTTCTTTGATAGAATTTTTTTAATTAATATGCATGTATTATAGTAATACATTTGTAGGATATTCATTAATTTAGTTTCCGTATAAATAATTCTACTGGGGGTAAGAAAGTCGTAATTATAAAGAATTTTTATTATTTTGTTTTGGATTACTTGTAAACAATTTAAATTAGTTTTAGCCGCACTGCCCCATATTTCTATCAAATAATCAAGATGAGGTTTAACGAGTGAGTTATAAATGTTTATCCGAACCTTTCGTGGGAGACATCGAACTACACCATATAGCGATCCTAGAAGAGATGACAATGTTGATTTTACTTTACTTATGTGCGGTTTCCACGTTAACTGGCTGTCAATCGTTAAACCTAAGTATTTTTCTTCAGTAGATTGTTTAATTCTTAAATTGTTTATTGTAAGTGGATTGTGTACCGGCACTTTTTTGTTTTTTGCTTTAAAAATAACATAGCTTGTTTTGGATGTATTGACAGTAAGTAAATTATATTGAAACCATTCATGCAAAGTGTTGAGATCTTCTTGTGCTAATTTTATTAAGTCATCGATTGAGCGTCCATAATAGAATATACATGTATCGTCGGCATATAAACTGACTTCTCCATGTAACAATAAATTACTAATATCATTGACATATATTAAAAATAAAAGAGGCCCTAGTATAGAGCCCTGAGGAACTCCGCAAGAAATTGGCCGAGCATCACTTTGATAATTAATTATTTTGCCATACAGAACCCTAAAAATGAAGCTACTGCAACAATCTTGCTTTTGAAATAGTCTCCATTCGCACAGCGATGGCTACACTGGCAAATAAAAGTAATCCGAGGGCAGGCCGCTCCATCAAAAGGGGTAGCTCGATTAAGTGTCGGTTGAGTTTTATTTGCCGCGGGGTGAGGAGGGGGAGGGGGGAGGGGGGGGGGACACTGGGACGTGTGAGCCGTGGCGCGGCGCCGCATTAATCATTAACGCAGCCTGCCTAATGACACCGCCGAAATGGGAATAGTGATGCAACCATTATTATCGATGGTTCTAGAACAAGACAGCTATTAGATGACCAGTGAATACAATAGATAGGTACATCGCCTATACCTTAGGTCTTAAAATTGTCAGTATTGTTAGTTAACATATTTAACATGATATAGTTAGTGAAAATTTGTATTTTTACCGTATTAATTAACGTAATTATCCATACTAATATTAAAAATGCGAAAGTGTGTCTGTCTGTCTGTCTGTCTGCTACCTTTCCACGGCCCAACAGTTTAACCGATTCTGACGAAAGGTACAGAGTTAGCTTATATCCCGGGGACGGACATAGGCTATTTTTATCCCGGAAAATCAAAGAGTTCCTTGATTCCTAAAAACCCATCCGCTTAACCGGTTTGTATGAAATTTGGTACCGAGGTAGCTTGCATCCTTGTAATTGACATAGGCATTTTATCCCGAAAAATCATATGCAATATTATAAAGAACTAAAGATTGTAATTATCGATCGGAATTAGATCGGATATTGAAAACTCTTTCCCTGATAGATGCCTACCACAGAAATCCAAATAAATACATATCTATGATGCCTACCTAGCTACATTATCTTCATCAAAGCTTGTAATACTTACTTGTAGATGAAGAAAACTTTAGCCAAAGTATTCTTCCACAACAATGTTGCCTTTAACATCTAATTCAATTTCAATATACCAATTCAATAAAGTGTTTCATTCGGAACTTGTATTAAATCAGTAGGAAAATGACGACCATCTCTAGAATGATTTCATTGTAATCGCCGCTATGTTATTTGACACCTACGGCCTATAACAGGTGAGAGGTAGGTAATTGGCTACCGTTTTCGAGGCGTCTATCGCTCTTAAGAGAGTTAAAGTGTCGGACAAAATAAAAAAAACCGGCCAAGTGCGAGTCAGACTCGCGCACTGAGGGTTCCGTACTCGGGTATTTTTTTCCAACATTTTGCACGATAAATCAAAAACTATTATGCATAAAAATCTGTTTTCTAGAATCTAGCCCTTTCATTTTATGATACCCCACTTGGTATAGTTATCTTTGAAAATTGAACATTTATATTTTTTAAATGATGTAACCACAAATTAGCGGTTTTCAGATTTATTCCTGTACTTGTGCTATTATACTTATCTACCTGCCACATTTCATGATTTTAGCTCAACGAGAACTACGCTATAGGTTTTCTTGACAGACACGACGGACGGACAGACGGACAGACGGACAGACGGACAGACGGACAGACTGACAGACGGACAGACAGACAGACAGACAGCAAAGTGATCCTATAAGGGTTCCGTTTTTCCTTTTGAGGTACGGAACCATAATAAAACGTTGAATGCCAAACTTATAATACGATACGTGCCGACATTTCAATATCCGTTGGAATTCGATAGTTTCGAGTAAGTAGTTGACGTTAACGCAATACTTTTACCTGCTATTAAAATTGTTTATACTTAATATAAATTACTTCATTACACTTTTGTAACATCCTTATAAAAATTAGGTTAAATATTATTAATTAACACAGTGCACAGTAAAACCAGCTGTGGTTTTTGTGGCACCGAATGTAACAAAAATAAAACATTGGTAGGCAAGTATAAGTAATATCCATATTGATAGTATACATATAGATGTGAAAATGTGTGTCTATCTGTTTGTTAGCTGTTCACGGCCTATTTAACAGATTTAAATGTTTGATACAGAGATAGTATCCCGATGACGGACATAAGCTACATTTTGCCCCGAAAAATCAGAGTTTCCACGGGATTCAAAAAAAATTTGGTTCCACCTGGACAAAATTGCGGGCCAAAGTTGTACCAAATAGTACAGAGATAGATTGCATCTGTTTTATTTATATAATAAGTCTCGGGCATCATCTAGTACGTATATTATGATTTGATCAATGCAATTTGCCATTTCTGTGAATCTTTGTCATGTGAACTTTTTATATGTTTTGCAAGTTTGCATTGATCAATGATATCAAACATTTCGATATCGACCCTTCCGCATCCCCATCACTAAAACCGATATTAGATGTCGCTATTAACTCCGCAAAACGTAATTAATCGAATAAGTTTATGATTGATATTTAACCAGTTTGCGGGGCGCTTAATTCACTTTCCCAATTTCTAAGGCCCAGGCGCTTTTATAAAGCTACTCATTTATCCTTTAAGGAAATTCATTGGTTCTATTAACAAATCCTGCAGTGGAGCTTACATCCCGAATCAGTTATGTTATCGAGTAAAAGTTTTCGTCCACTCGATTCGTTCTCGTATTCGTTGATCGTAATGAATATTCGAATTGTCAAAACCGGCCAAGTGCGAGTTGAATTCGCAGATAAAGGATCGGACCATCGCTCGTTCAAAAATAACACTTTTTTTAATTTTTGGTGATGTAACCACAAATTTACGGTTTTCGGATTTTTAACCTTAGGTACCTACTGGTGTAATAAGACATTGCTACCTGCCTGATTCTTCTAGGTCAACGGGAAGTACTTATCCTAAAAGATTTTAATTTCCTTGACGGGTCTTGGCAGACAGACATACAGACAGAGCCAAGTGATACAATAAGGGTTCTTTTTTTTCTCTGGAGAGAAAATGTTAAATGTTAAGCTGTAAGTTTTTGATTAGTAAACAAACCGATTGAATTAAAAACATAAATAATTATTATATACTTAAGTACATTGTATAGTTTTGCAATATTCTGTAATTGAGAAATAAAATTACTTTCACTGCCACGGTTCAGGAAGCGTGAACAATAAATTGAGATCAATTAAAGTAATTTATATTAATTACTTTAATGGTTATAACTTATAACACTTACCTACAGATATTATGAGTGCGTAACACCTATTATGTACCTACATGTGCGTCATTACCACTTATACCTACTTATATCTATTGTAAAGTCAGCCGCGTCTGTCGTCTTGAAAATACCTAAATAGATATTTTTTTTCAGGTTTTCAGCGAAAACTTTCAAAAAATCAAATCTATCAATCGAAATACGGGTCTTTGTCTAAAGGTAATTAATCTTCTAGTGACCAAAAGATAGATTCCTCAAGTTACTCGACTGGCTGGCACTAGAAAAAGCCACCAATCAAGAGTAGAAAATAGATTGTCACTTGGCAAAGGTCTGTATACCTACATAATAGTTAGTATCGTTACTGAAGCCAGTGATTCGCTAGAAGCCGACGGTCTAGGTTTTGCGGCTTGGGTTTGCTAGGTTGTCCGTCGTCTCTACTCTCTGGTACCTATCTTTAAGACAACCTGTGCGAAGCCGAGGCGAGTCGTATTTAAGTTAGCTATACCTACATATATTAAAGTACGGGAAAAATATTATATTACTAGCTGATGCCCGCGACTTCGTTCGCGTGGATGTAGGTTTTTTAAAAATCCCGTGGGAACTCTTTGATTTTCCGGGATAACAGTAGCTTATGTGCTAATCCTAGCTAGGGTATAATCTATCTCAATTCTATATTTCAGCCCAATCCGTCTAGTAGTTTTTGCGTGAAGGAGTAACAAACACACACATACACACAAACTTTCGCCTTTATAATATTAGTGTGATGTGATGTTATAACAAGGTAAACACTTCAATCAAACGCATGTACTCGTATGAATAAACAGTATCGTTCACTTAACACTTTGGGGAACGAGTACCCCTGATGAAGTGGCATGAAAAAAGGTAATGTAAAAAGTGGGATGGCCGGGAGAGGAGAGCGACGCAATTTGTAATATTTCACGAGCCAGTAGACGCTTATTAACTAGGCGTGCAAAAAATACAGACAGATTCTGCCAACCTTTGGCGACTGTGGCATCACACTAATATTATAAAGGCGAAAGTTTGTATGTGTGTGTGTGTGTGTGTGTGTGTGTGTGTGTGTGTGTATGTTTGTTACTCCTTCACGCAAAAACTATTGGACGGATTTGGCTGAAATTTGGAATGAAGATAGATATTATCCTGGATTAGCACATAGGCTACTTTTATCCCGGAAAATCAAAGGGTTCCCACGGGATTTCGAAAAACCTA
Source organism: Maniola jurtina (assembly GCF_905333055.1). NCBI lineage: Eukaryota > Metazoa > Arthropoda > Insecta > Lepidoptera > Nymphalidae > Maniola > Maniola jurtina. The sequence goes on from NC_060032.1 coordinate 15,245,586, forward strand.
AATCCACGCGGGCGAAGTCGCGGGCATCGGCTAGTACGAGATAAAATATACGTAAAAACCCCGTCAAATGCGAATCCAACTCTCACACGAAGGGTTCCGTGCCAAAGAAAAAAACACTTTTTCACTTTTTTGTGATGTAAATTGAAACCACAAATTCACGGTTTCCGACAATGTTGTAAGACATTGCTACCTGCTCTCATTATTCTAGGACAACGAAAAGTGCCCTATAGTTTTGATTTCCTTGACGGGCGTTGACAACTCGACAGGCAGACAGACACACAACGAAGTGATCCTATTAGGGTTCCTTTTTCACCTTTGAGGTACGTAACCCTAAAAATAGAAAGGCATCCCTACTCAAGTTAATTGGCTCATCAAAAAACATTTGTTAACATAAATCTTGTCTTGCAAGCATAAATAGCACGATTAAATACGCACAGACAACTCCAGGCGGATATTTATAATCTTCCCAATCAAAAAAATCAAATACATAGACTGCTAAACTCATAACCCTTCCTATTGGCTTTGACACAGTCGGATAAAAATACGGCACTTCAAAAATTTTAAGAATCTTAAATCCTTTTTCTGAACAATAAAAATACTAATTAGTAATTATCAATCACATTTCAAAGAAAACACGCCTTGCTATTTAATTTCCACGACTATGAGAAAGGTTTAAAAAAATAATATAAATAAAACAAAATATAGCCTGAATAGCTCAACGGTTATAGGAGCGGACTGTAATCCGAAAGGTCGGCGGTTCAAACCCCAACCGTTGCACTATTGTCGTCCTAGCACAAGCTTTACGCTTAGTTGGAGGGGAAAGGGGAATGTTAGTCATGATTTAAATGGCTAATATTCTTTGAAAAAAAAAACTAAACATTAGTTTAAGCTAATAAAGAATAGTTAGGTACATAATATGACGCAGGTGCTAAATAAAAGCATTCGAATTGCTGCCGCGCATTCGGATGCCGCACCCCGCCGACAGAGTGTTGTAAATATGGAATGATAACGGAAAATGTGTAGCACTCCTGACTAATGCAAAAAGTCATATAGCTACTCCACTCACAGACTACTGCAGGATGAAAACCCCAGGGTCGGACTTTAGTTAACTTCTTACTTATAAAAATTGTTTATCTTTTCGGGAAAACTTTCATCAAAAGATACGTAGAACTTTATAGTGACTAAATATGGATTAGATAGTCATTTAAGCGCTATTATATTTAACCCTCTTACTTCTATACTACATTCAAAGTTCTTGCTCCTTTTTGTAGGTAACACAAATTAACATTATTCGATTGACATTTGACCATACGTTCCAATATATTTTCTGTGCCAAAAACCACCCTTATTTGTGGCGAAATCCTCATGAATGCCTTCGCGCCCGGAGGTTACAGATTAAGCCTCACGCTGATCCACGCATCGCCTATAGTGACTGGGCTACCAGACCTTCGCACAACCTAGCCAGTGGCGCCTGCAGCTGAGGACTCCTTCCGGAACCAATAAACTCTAGTGTGATTAAGTATAGTAGTAAGTAGAAGGTAAAGTATTTAACATATCACCAATTTTAAAGGAATTCGACCCTCGAAACACTAGGTAAGTACCTACAGACTTTAGGTACAGATTTAACCCTGATTTTTTTTAAAAGAATATTAGCCATGCATGACTAGTACTACCCTTTCCTCTCCAATGAAGCGTAAAGCTTATGCTAGGAGTTGGTACGACAATAGTGCAACGGGTGGGGTTTGAACCGTCGACCTTTCGGAATTCAGTCCGCTCCTCAACCGTTGAGCTCACAAAAATGGTTAGAAACCGGAGACATGCTAAACCGAACGAGATTATGGTAAATAGAAAACGTAGCAATATTATTACTTATTCTATCTTTTCGAGTCCAACCCTGTACGCAGCTTCAGCGGAGAGGTTATTAAACGCTTCCCGGGGAGAATGGACGACACTCCCCTCCCCGTCTGAATGGACCGGTCAAATCGATTGTCATTCTCCGGGAATCGCCTTAAGTGCCCACTTTTTTGGCTTATTTACTCGTAAGTACTTACTTATCTGACTTGACCTTTTCATAATCTTAGGACTTGACACTAACTTTGACGGTCCTTTAAAGGTCTAGTTGTGGAACTTTTTCTCCCGCTTCCCGGGGAGAATGGACGACACTCCCCTCCCCGTCTGAATGGACCGGTCAAATCGATTGTCATTCTCCGGGAATCGCCTTAAGTGCCCACTTTTTTGGCTTATTTACTCGTAAGTACTTACTTATCTGACTTGACCTTTTCATAATCTTAGGACTTGACACTAACTTTGACGATCTTTTAAAGGTCTAGTTGTGGAACTTTTTCTCAAACATTTTTTTATTTCATTTGTTTTATTCTGCAGGATATAGTTAATTATATACTTCGGAGAGTGTGCTAAGGAACAATTTGACATAGTTCCCTCTCGCCATTTTATTTTCTAACTGCGAGGCAACGCAAAGGCCTGCAGTCACCCCTACATAGTCGAACTTCCAGGGAGTTGTACGAGCGATTCGCTTCCTCGATTCTACTACGTACTTACTCATGCTAGAATATGAAATGCCCTTCTGGCTTCAGTTTTCCCCGCTCACTATAATACTTATTGGTACCATAAAAAGAAGCATGCAAGGCAACCGCCGAGTTACTTGCTGGTTGATCTCGGCAGGAAAGGCATTCCGAATCAGTTGTAGATGCTCTTGACGAATCAAAAGTACTTGTAAAAGTCTTATTGAATAAAAATATTTTGAATTTGAATTAATAAGAAGCTTCTAGGCAGACGCGCTCCACCTAAGACTTCATTATCACCTTCTACTGTTTGGTATGTTTACAATCAAGCGCAAGCTAGTTAAAAAAAATGCAATGTAATAAAACTTTTTTAAAGCATTGTCAGGTCAAACTCAGGAGTCAGACTACCGCCTGTTTAGAAAGGAGATTCGTTTGGGAAGACTTTTAGACTCAAATTTTGAAATCGAACTTTCTCCTGCCAGATTAATTTATTATTCTCAGACACACACATAGACGCCTATTTAGCTCAATTTCAGTCAAGTGTAGATGTAAATACGGTCAGATTACCATACTGACTAGGTATATACATTATAGGTACCTACTGAAACCTATGTAGCCTTTGCCTCTCTGAGGTAGGTAATCGTAGTCCAAGTAGTTTCATTCTAGAGTAGGTATACCTACAACCAGTAAGGTAACAGAAGAGAGTACAAGGAAAACAGTAACGCCCTTAAATATAATCAAACCGTTTAAACTATACGTAGAGACATTACAAGTAATTCACGATGAAACAGTTCCATATCAAGAGCACACATCACTCAATATCTACCTTAAATTAATGATATTAGAGACTATTTTATTTCAACAAAATGCCTCGAAGCGTCTATGTCGCCTTAAAGTAGTTAGGGCGGGCCGCCCAAACGTTTAGCGACCGTTTAACTAAAGCCTGGAGGTGGCTTGAAGGACACACCCACGAGGGCGAAGACTGCGTTTAAATCCACATAATATTTTCCTTGGTTATTTAAAAAAATCTTCCTTCCTTATATCTTAAAGTTTGTAAAGGAAAACTTAGGTATACCTATGTACCTACCTACAGCCGAGCTAGAGATAATAATAATCTGCTTTTTTTTTCTCTCGTCTGGCTTTACACTGATTAGCCAATGTCAAGTTTATAGTTATTTACAAGTTAGGGAAACTATATGTATAAGTATGGACTTCGTCTGTGCCGGCGCCCGCCGACATACGCGCGGCGCCCCTTTAGAGCGCTTCCCAGTCAGTTCCACCACCAATAAACACCAGCAGAACACAAAAACCGGCCACTTCTCACAAAAAACACTCCAAAAAGTCACAACACGCGCGCCAGCAAACGCCACCACAGACGAAGTCCATAATCTGCTTTAATATAATTTTTAAAAATAGCTTCATCCGCGCGGATGAACTACACAAATTTTAAGCTTATCCGGTTATTTTAGGAGTTGAATTTCTTATCATCATCCTTTCTTAGCGGATGTCTTCGTTATTAATAACCTGTCAAACAGCCCGATCCGTCCAGTAACTAAGCACGAGTTGTTAGAGTTATGCGTTGATAGATCAGTCAGTTAGTCAGTTCTTTTCTTTTTATATATTTAAAAGTAGTTAGATAATGTTAGGTTAGTTATAAGATGACAATAACAGCATCGACGTGGATGTCGCAAAGGGAAAATAACGAAGGGGCGTTTGATATGTTAATTTGCGTTATTTCTTTTTAATCCCTCTATAAGCTTTCCTTTGTGCGCATTTCACCCACACATTAATAACTCTAACCTATGCCATAAGAAGGTAATGCACTGATTTTGTTTTAAAATAAAATAGGTATATCTACTAAAGGTAACCTACGGATCCTGTAAGCTTCTGGTGTGAGCTTGGATAGACATCTTCGAGAAAATGAAACCAGAAAAAGAAAGAAGAAAGAAAATAGATACCAATATACAGAGAGACACTTTACCTATTGATAAAATCTTGAATCAAATCCGTTATAAACTTTTTAACACTATCCCGTCAAACACTTGCGTTCCGGTACTATGCGGTGTAGAAACCGATTAGGGGATAGGTTTAATGAAATTGCCAATAGTCGTTCAAAATTAGCCCTCTTGCGTCATAGACTGCATCATCACTTACCATCAGGTGAGATCGCAGTTAAAAGCTAACTTATAGTAGGTACATCGAATAAATAAAAATTGAAAAAAAATCAACAAGTTCAAAAAATCCGCCAAGTGTGAGAAATACACATTCTGTGAAAATTTCAACTCTGCCTGTTATGGTTTACGAGATACGGCCTGCTGACAAACAGATGGACGAACGGATGGACAGACAGCGGATGCTTAGTAATAGGATCCCGGTGGCAACCTGTGGGTACGGATTACGGAACCCTAAAAACTGTTGGTCTCACAATTGCTATGAAACTATGTATTTATAAAGTGACGCTCACACTGTAGTTAAGAGCAATTTATGCCACTTCTGTCGCGATACAATAATCTAATTTTAATATTTAAAAGTGGCAACATTAACACAAGCCAGCTCTTCTCCGTTTTCGTGTTTTGAATACGAAATCAAAACGGGAAGCGAAACGCCAGCCATATTGCTTTTAGCGCCCTTTTAATGGAAAGTAAGTATTATAAAATAACAGAGGTTGCAGCGTTAACATTAATATAAATTGTACTAATGCTTACCTTTATTAATATTAAAACAGCCACCCAGCCACTGCCCTGCAGTGGAATTAACAACAGCTGAAACTTCGAAAGCTTTTGTTCATTTTGTATCTAATTAGTAATTACTTTTGGTAGACGTTTGTTGATCTTTATCGATCTACGAGATTATTTTTACCCATATCAATTAATGTAAGTGGCAAATTGGCTTTACAAAACTTTAGGTATATAAATCATATTTTTTTTTGTAGCAAGTAACACTACTATAGATTGTACAAGCTAAGAATAGAAAATTTCATTTTCTAGTCGAGTTGTATGAGGAAGGATCTGGGGACCCACCGCATTATTATCCCAAGAGAACTCCTGCTATAATGTGTGATTTATGGAAAGGATTCACGACTCTCAGCAATGAAGAATTACGACTATAAAGAGAACACCCTATAGGTATTAGAATAGCTTTTGCTCACGACTTTGAAGATTTTTTTTTTAAATCTTGTGGCATCTTTTTGTTTTTCCGGAATAAAAGTATTTCCTATGAATGTCTCGGGTACATCATGCAACCTAGCAGAGCCAACTTTTGTCGAGAAAATTTAACAATTTGAGACGTGTAAACTATACCTACCTTCTTATGTAACAAACAAACAAACTGTGGAATATGGTATGCCTAATGCCACGCCATAGATTTAACATCGACTTATTTCAGACTATGCTAGAAGTCCTTTCTTTAAAAGCTACCTATATGCCCTTTACCTACAGAGCTTACTAGTAAATATTTTCAGAAAAATACTAAGTATCTACCTATCGTTTAAAGTAGGATCTATCAATAGGAGATACCTGAATTAATATAAAATTTTCCAATAGGAATAATAGTGCCTATATTTTTCTAATTAGATTTAGAAAATAGTTCTGTATCTATAATCTCATCGTGGTATAGAAGTCAGTTTACTTATGTATGTATATGGAATTAAATGTACCAAACATGTGTTTGTTTTTTTTTCTCTCTCTCTTCTGGCTTTACACTGATTAACCAATGTCAAGTTTGTAGTCATTTACAAGTTAGGGAAACTATATGTATTAGTATAGACTTTGTCCGTGCCGGCGCCCGCCGACACACGCGCAGCGCTCCTCCAGAGCGCCTCCCAGTCAGTTCCGCCAGCAATAACACAAAAACCGGTCACTTCCAACAAAAAAAACACTCTAAAAAGGCACAGAACGCGCGCCAGCAAACGCCAACACAGACGAAGTCCCCATGTATTTGTTATGACATTAGATTCTTTAGGAGGTATAGGGAGGGGCTCTTCTCATGCGCTAAGCTATGAAAAAATCATTAAAAATCGTCGTGATAAAATATTTATTACACTTTACGCTTTCTTGAAAGTAGCTAACAAGTTCGCTCAAAGCAAAGCCAACGAGTTCGTGTTACAAATCCCCAATTAGCAGCATACAGCTCAGTTTATGCCGGCGTTTAAATTCGTTAGGAGCGACTAATGTTGTATTCGTTCGCGGTTGTGGCAATGAATGTGTTAGGAACAGACGTGCCATGTAGAAGCGAAAAGAGCTAAATGTACTCTGGCACTACCTACAATTTTTAACCCCCGACCCAAAAAGAGGGGAGTTATAAGTTTGACGTGTGTATCTGTGAATCTGTGTATCTGTGTATCTGTCTGTGGCATTGTAGCGCCTAAACGAATGAACCGATTTTAATTTACTTTTTTTGTTTGAAAGGTGGCTTGATCGAGAGTGTTCTTAGCTATAATCCAAAAATATTGGTTCAGCCGTTTAAGAGTTATCAGCTCTTTTCTAGTTTTCTTGTAGAAAAGAAGGTTAGATAACCGTTAGGTTCATAATATTAAGTCAATTGACAAATGTCAAGCTATCAAGATGGACGTTTGCCTAGATACATAATTATTTATTTGAAAATGATGTTTTGGAAAACTCAAATACTTTGTCGGGGGTGTTATAAATTTTTAATTTACACTTTTAATGAATGTATACCTAGTAACTACAGAACATGACTTAAATTGATTTTACTTGAAGTCTCATCAAATCAAATATATTTTCCAAAATTCTGGGTAGTCACTCATATTCACTGTCGTAACAGCTGTTAGTAGTTTAGTACAGAGTTCAGGCATGTTTATGTTTGATTGATTGAGAAATTGGAATGTACCTAACCTATTATGTAGTTAAAATATGTCGAAACCCAGAACTTCGCAATCGAGAATAAGAAATGCAGGGGGCATGCCGGCGTAGTTTGACAGCTACCGTTTGACGATTGATGTGACAGTCGTGACTCTGATTGGTCGAAACTCTCTAAGCATTGGCTGAAATGCATTATCATAGAAACCATACTTACCATAAATTCAGCCAATCACAACTATTGAGATTGCAGCAATGGTTGATACAGCTTTCCCGCAATCGGCCAGAAGCTAGCTTGCGTATCCCATCAGTTTGGTCTCATGGAACTGAAGATTTCGCTTTTGTAGTTGAAATTTTAATTTATAAAAACGTATTTAAAAAACATACTTTTCGAAAATTGGCAGTTCCGTAAGTTTAGATATTTATTTAAAAAAATTACCTATAAAGTTTCTAAAACACTTATTAAATTAGAAATAAATAAAAACATGTTTGAAAAGTTAACATAAAAATAAACGAAACGCAGACATACATGAGCATCTATAAAGTTGTTTTATTCTATGAGGCCGCCATCAATTGCGTATGTGAGTTGCGTACCCCGCTAAGTGGATCTCCATTTTAACTCCTGAAACAAGCCGGTTGAGGCTTTCAGTCGGATCTCGGCATTTGCATGATTGGTATTACGCTGATTACCCCCCTTCCCGCCCCAACCTTACCCCCTCGCTCGGGTCGTACCTACTAAGAGACGTAAACGTATGCAAATCAGCCTTTTAGAGTTTTAGTGAAGCAAATTTATCAATGAACTGATTACCGCCTACGTTTGTATAGCTTTAAGCTTTTTTTGTAGTGAGAGCTTTGGGATTTAAGGCCCGTTTACACTGCAAAGTCGTGTTACCTATACGTGTCGTGGTACATACTTATATTTTTACCGCATGCTACCAACACATTTATTAGAAGAAGTTGCAACCAGTTCAATCAGCAATTTTCAAATTAAGATATTTTTCATCTCTCTCCTCATAAATATAAATCTGCAATTAGGGACATTATATCCAAAACTGACTAGCTTCACTAGTCAGTTTTGTTTCGTTTTTGTTTTTTTTTTTGCTTTATTATTTATGTAATTTACCTATTTTCTGTTTTTTCCCTATGTACCTTCTTATACCCGGCTATTGTGTGTTTTAATTTTGTGATAACTTTTCGTTGGAGACTGTTGTGGTGTGTGTGCTTTGTATTTGTGCTACCTTTTGTTTATTTTTAATACTGTTTGTCTCCATAAAAAATAAAAATAAAATAAATAAATGTGAATAGATAAAGGTTTGACACGTTTAACTCAGTAAGAATCAGATACTATTCGTTCTGTGTGTACCTACGACAATTTGTCACCGAATCATAAATCCACTATTAAAAAATTTGTATTTAAGTAGTTTGTCTAATTTTTAAAAATATCAACAAAGATACAATCACGGGATCGATTGAGAGGAAACTTTCGCAGTTCAAAGGTATAATTAACTATACTTTAATACACACATAGGTAAATACTTCTCAAACTTTGGTCAAAATGGGTCTTATAGAACCTGAGTTTTGTACTAAATATGTTTGTGTACCTATTTCAAATTATTCGTATTATCACCCTAATTCCAATTTCAAACTTTGAAATCACTAACCCATTGCTGGTTCACTAATGAGCACGTCACTCCTCTCAGAATGAGAGCTGGCCACGTGCAGATTGACAGACTTCACACATTTTTGAGAACATAATGGAGAACGCTCAGGCATGCAGGTTTCCTCATGAAGTCCTCCTTCACCGTTAAAGCAAGTGATACTTATTTAAATTCTTTCAAAAAACTTCAGCGGTATGAATCTTAGACATAAAGACACCTCAATCAAGTAATGTTTCATTCTTCTTTACATTTTGTCTGTGTGCACTCACTCTTACATCTCCAAAAACATAAACGCTACAGGAATACGTAGAGTGGTGTGAAGAGATAACAACTTAACAGATTTTAATAGCCCCCCCCCACTTTACCCCCTCCAGTCCAAAGTGCTCCAGAAGTGTCGTTTATTTACTCAAAGCATATGCAAATGGATGTTTTAAAATTTTAGGGAGCGAATGCCGCTTTAGTCCCCGTAGCACTTGCGAGTATCAGAATGTAAATTTACCCTTTTATGTTGTTACAAATCATGTAAATAAAAGCGTTCGCTTTATTGACTTTGGCATGTTTAAAATTGAACGTCCATTTCAAACGAATCCATTTATTACTACGGCTTTTAAAATATATAATTAAGTAAGAGCTACATACAACCTAGCTAACAGTTTTAACTGTTTATTGACACATAGGTACTTATAATTATCCATTTCTTTTGCGCTATCAATTTAAATAAAGTATGTTAAATGAAAACCTCATTTTTTCAGAGCTCTGAAGTTCTTTTACCTAAGACTTATTAGGATTCGTTTTTTTACGAGAAGGCTTCAGCCGCGTGTAAATTCTTACTTTTATTTTATTTATTAAGACATCTTTTTTGTTCACAAAATAACAGTGTAAGAATACAGAATACCTTTAAAAATCAAATGGCGACCTTGCCACTAAAGTGATCTCTTCCAGATAACCCATAATTTGCGTTTCAGCAGATAAGTACCTCATATTATTATCTGCCATGAAGGAACCCACAGAACCCAAAAACATTGATGAAGTTGTGTTATAACAGTCAGGATCAGATAGGATAGAACAGATTGCCATCATTCGTCTGACTGGGGTCTAGACTAGCTTTAGGGCTAGACTAGTTAGTCTCTGGGAACCCTATACCTATCACTTAGGTATAAGTCAAAATAGGTGTTGCACGAACACTAAACAGTAAACACAATTGTATCTATGTATTAACCAACCGTTGCTATTACTATGCATTAAGCTATGCATAAAGATTAGATAGGTGTTTCATATAGCATACTATTAGCACACTTTGTTTTTACACCTCATACTTGAAGAAAAACTAATAGGTTTACTTGAGGCAATTAAAAAAGTATCCAAAAGTCCTAATATGCCATATCTACTTAGGTCAATTTTCACAGTCTTTGGAGTAGGCCTAACCTATGGTTTTTTAGGTGTTTAGTGATTGGTTTAGCAAACAAGTGGTCCAAGTTCGATTCTTAATAGGTAGAAAGCCTACATAACCTGCCTCCCGATTGTATAAGAAAAACGTATTCATGGTTATCGTTATCGTCAAGAAATGCTGCCCTTTGACTGGTTCATTCACTGTTCACCTTTCTTCACAGCCAATCAAAGGGCAGAATTTCTTGACGATAAGTATAACAGCTATGAATACGTTTTTCTTATACAATCGGGTGGCTGATGTTTTTCCCAGGATGTCGGGTATCTTCAGAAGATTTCCCCCGTAAACAAAAAAAGGTGTGTGACTAGTGCTCAAGTTATCTAGCTCTCTGATTTGGTCAGCATCCATCGAGTGCACGTAAACTGATAAGTAGGAAGACGGTGTCGTCCGCTTGGCTGCGCCCGCGCCGCCGCGCGACGCTCTCAGCTGATCGGGTTACCGGCTATGCAAACTATCTCTAATAGTAGGCAATGTTGTGAGAAAATCACGAGCTAAAATTTAGAAACTTTGCGGTCGCGTTGCGGCTGATCGATTTCGATTTCAAGTAATATAAACTGTAAAGCAACGAGCGGACAATTTGATCGTCAATTGAGGGCTCCAGTCTTGAATGAAGTCTGTCCAAAAATTGACAGTGAATTTTTAGAAACCTGCAACACTGAAAAATATCACTTGATGTTTTTATAACCTCGCCTGGTTTTGAAACAGATTTATTTATATTCCATTCCATCAACCTGTAGGTATACATCCACTGCTGGACATAAGCCCTTCCAAGAGCGGTGCTAAGTGATGATACAGTCTAAGATAGAAGCGGACTAACCTGGAAGAGGTATACTTAGCAGTTTTCATTAAACCCATATACTTCTTTGGGTTCCTCACAGCATCATACCGGAACGCTAAATCGCTTGGCGGCACAGCTTTCCTGGTAGGGTGGTTACTAGCCACGGCCGACTCAAGGAACATCAAGGTACGGCCGAACATCAAGGGAAATCCTAGCAAGTAACCAATGTCCAGCGGTGAACGCCACTCAGTTGACACGAGCATGATAATGAATTCCTAAGTATCAAGTTCCAATTAAGTTTAAAATAAATTGAAACTAGCTACTTCAGTGGATGTCGACCGCAGAACGACTGCACGTCCCTTCGCGTTCCCATCAAGTCCGCCCATCTCCACTGCGCCGTCAGCTCAATGGGTCGAAAACTCCTGCTTACTGCATCGGGAGACGTGTTCACATACCCTATTAGACACAGATAAACATACAGATGGAATGCCAACCACAGATTATAATTCATTTGTTTTCCATTCGGGATCAGGTTTGTCGTTAGAAATTAAGTCAGGTGCTCGAGTGCGGTAAAATGACAGCTACAGTGTGACGATCGCAATCACCTCTGATTGGTTGACGCTCGCTCACTATTGGCTACAATGCATCGTTGCAACAAGAATACCATAAATTCAGCCAACCACAATTGCGATTGTAATAATGATTGATGCAGGTTTTCCGGAATCAACCTTACTGTGGTCTGCTCAGACGAGACCAGTATGTAGGTACTTTAGGGGTTTGTCCATCAAAATCAGCACGGATCTCCTTTCAGAATGAGTAGGGTTTTGACCATTGGCCATAGTCCACCACGCCGGTCAAATGCTAATTGACAGACTTCATACGCCTTCGAAAACATTATGTAAAACATAATAACATATTTAAATAAACTAAAACTCATATAGCACCCACCGAAAAGTTAAAGGTGCGTGTCTGGGATCGAATTCAGGACCCCTGTAATAGGTGACCAACGTCCTAATTCTTAACCACCAGACTATGGTCTATCACCGCTTTTTCTAACTAAATTGGATTGTCTATCAGATTCAAACCAGCGTTTCTTTCGTAAGACTTCAACCACTAAACCATCCTATATTATAGTCCCTACGTAAGTATGAACTATGCGTGTAATACAATGCCGAGTGAACTTCCACTTATTGGTTTTACATAGCCTGCATGTGTGTGTTGCGGTCAGCGCAGTCCGCTTGTAAACGACGGTAATCTCGACTAACCACTGCTCAACGGGTGAACCGCGCGACTAGTCTACTGGTCGTATATCTTTTACGATTGATATTCGATTCTTGGTCAAACCATCGTAAAGTGTCAGCCATGATATCAGCGCAGCGTTGGTGAATGACGGTAATCTCGACTAAATACTGCTATTATGATTGATTTTCGATTCTTGGTCAAACTATCGCAAAGTTTCAACCATGATATCAGCGTAGGCTGCTGATAAACGACGGTAATCTCGACTAACTACTGCTCATCGGGTGAACCGCGCGACTAGTCTACTGGTCATATTGCCTATTATGATTGAGGTTCGACTCTTGGTCAAAACATCGTAAAGTTTCAACCATCATATCAACGCAGCCCGCTGCTAAACGACGGTAATCTCGACTAACCACTGCTCATCGGGTGAACCGCGTGACTAGTCTACTGGTCGTACTGCCTATTACGATTGAGGTCCGATTTTTGGTCATATATCGTAAAGTTTCATAATTTTTCAAATACAATGGTCATGTAATTCCTCAATCCGAGTTGCCAGTGATGATAAGTATATGGATCCGAGACATGGTCCTCATACAAGCAAAGTCACTCGACGGACGATGGAGAAAGGTATTCTTGGAGTTTCTCTACGTGATCAAATCAAAATTGAGGTCCGTAGGAGAAGCAGAGTAACCGACGTAGCTCAGCGGGTTGTTAAGCTGCAATGGCAGGGTCCATAATTAAAAAAACCGATAAACCTTGGGATCCCAAGGCACTTGAATGGCGAGCTTGCATCCGAAGGCCCCACACAGCCCACAGGTGGGCAGATGAGTTGCAGAGAGCCGCTGGAATCAAGCGGCGCAAGACCGTGGCGTGTGGAGATCCCTACAAGAGACCTATGTCCAGCTGTGGTCTGACAGCGAATGTCTTGCATTCATATGTTCGTAGGTACCTATTTATCTATATTTTGTAATATCAGAAAATGAAACTACATTAAGTGGGCAATCGTAAAACGATATGTGCTCGTTAAACTATTGGTTAACGTATCAGTGTCCGTAAGCCGAGCCCGCGCTACCTCACCTCACACTTCGACATCGATACGCGATACTGTCCTCTTTAATCACTTGTGACAGCGATAAAAATTGTTTAAAGTATCCATTTGCTACTTTTTTGTTCCCATGTGAAAGAATCAGCAATAAGTAGAATTCCATTCACTCACCTAACTACCTTCTAGGTAATCTGACTGACGTTGCAACTCTTGAGAGTAAAATTTGTGTGCACGGTCAGTTCAAGTCTCCTTGTGCAATTGGCCCTATGTGTACAATAGCAATAAAACTTGAAGAAATTATCTCTGGCAAGTCACTTGCAAGTTGCACTGTGTATAAACAGTCACAACAAGGAAACTGAAAGTTCTAATTATAAAAAAAATCTATCTAAAGAAAATCCCACATAACCCGATCTCTCCTCAAAGAGATTGGGTATCTTGAGAAGATTTCTCCCTCGTATGTATACTAATGCTTGCAGAAATTGACATTGAAGTGACAATAACAGGTGACTTCTGCAAGTTTTATTGCTAGAGGATACTTGGCATAAATTCCAACTGGAATTGAAGTTAGGGGCTGCAACCTAGATTGCTAAAGCAGACCTAACAAAAAAGTTAAAATTACGTTTTACTTCATAGGTATTAATTTATTCTAAACATCTAAAATCTAAATTATTAAAACAAAGAACCTAAAACTAAAAACCTTAAAAAATATAATATAATACCTAACTAAATTAAATTATTAAAAGAAGTCCCTTTAGGCAAGGTTCCGAAGATACTGGCAGCGTTCCCCCTTTGGATGGCTAGACTAATAAATTCTTTGTCCGAGGTAGCTGCCAGCTCTTCGGTCTCCTGTGATGTCGACTAACCTTTTTGAAATTTCCCTAAAAAGCCTTATAGCGCTAGGACCCACCGGACCAAGGGTCTCGACACCGAATGGGACAAAATCATATTCGGAGCCTAGACTCCTGTATTTATTAGATTAAAATTATGTGCTTCATATTAATGTCACTTTCATAAAAAAAAAACTCATTTCCGTTTATCCCACTTATCTAATTAAACATTCTCACGTAATTTATGAAACAATAACTTTTAATTTTTAAATGTTATGCATGCACCGCTTACAGGTAGTTAGGTTAACAGTATAACAGCTTCGTGAGAAGTCGGTTAAAAGCCTACGTAGAGCCGCCGTAGACCATGGTTTTGAGACAATTTCGTAGACTCTACTTTCATTACCTACTGTACAAAGTGTAGTTAACCCGAACGCTAGCATAAACGAAGACAGGTGATTACTGATAAGGTCGATACCACAAAAAAAACCGGCCAAGTGCGACTCAGACTCGCGCACTGAGGGTTCCGTAGGTACTCGGGTATTTTTCCAACATTTTGCACGATAAATCAAACACTATTATGCATAAAAATAAATAAAAACCTGTTTTGGAATGTACAGGTAAAGCCCTTTCATATGATACCTCACTTGGTATAGTTATCTTACTTTGAAAATTAAAACACATTTTTTTTAATGATGTAACCACAAATTCGGGATTTTTAGATTTATTCCTGTACTTGTGCTATAAGACCTACCTACCTGCTAAATTTCATGATTCTAGGTCATCGGGAAGTACCTATAGGTTTCTTGACAGACAGACAAACAACTAAGTGATCCTATAAGGGTTCCGTTTTTCCTTTTGAGGTATGGAACCTAAAAAAGAAAAAAAAAATGACGTTGGAGGTCACGTACGTTATGGATTGAGCCAGCGTTTGCAGACCTTCGTTATTTCATAAAAGCTGAAATTGTGCGTATTGTCTCCAACACAGGAAGGTCACGATCAGCGACTATGAAGTTTGGATCATGGTGTGCAGTCGGATACTGAGCATTGAGTTATTACACTTTACAACTAGGGTAAGTAGTGTTTTTATGCCTGTATGACTTGCTCAGCACTGCCAATCACAATTCCCAATTGTCACTCTCCGACGATGTTATCTGAAAATCTCCCTTGTTCGAAAGTGCTATGGGTTATTACATAAAATGTATCTTTTTAATCCAGCGTTAATGGTTACCCCAGCAAACCGCGGTGTCATTGTTCACGAGACGCTGCCATCTGATTATCGTTATTGTTCCAAAGCGGGAAACAGCCAACGTTCACTCCATTTAATATAATTGAGTGAATGAGAAACGCTATCAATTATAATCATCATAAAGGCGTTTTTACACGAACCACCGCACGGCACGATAAAATGCGGTGACGATTAAATTTCTAGTGGTTTTAGAGCCTGGCGAACTGAACCGCCTTAATCAGTATATCCATTTCGACCATTTATATTGATCCTAGACTTAAAATAAAAAAAAATGAATGAATGACGACTCACGACACCAATGTATTTCTTTCTCTTAGAAGTGGATAAATCAAATATACCTATTTGTTTGCAACTTTTTCTTCATCAGTAATGCAAAATTGTAGGAAATTGGCGCCGATTGAATTCGAAACCCAATTTAATGAATGGGCAAATGTGGAGACGACAAGCTGCAACTGCCGTGTGGTTGCGGAATCATCACTCGTGGAAAATCGTACAAACGTCACGTCGTGTGCAGTGTGTCGTGTGTCACGTATCTTGACCGCAAATCGTGCCGTACGGTGGCTCGTGTAAACACACCCTAACGGAGTCATGGATGGGACATTGTACAGTTTTAGCAAAACATTGAAATTGTGTTAATTCTTTCTAACTAATTAGCTTTATGACTTCCTAATGGAGATAAATTTTATTATATAGCGTACTCGTAGGTTTAATTGCGTAATTGAAGGGAAACCCACTTTTTTAATAACTGTTGAATAACATAGTCGTCATCGTCTCTACTGGCCATCAACTGCTGGTCATAAGTCTCTTAAAGAGACTTCCTGAGAGAAGAGGAGAGAGTTCCCGAAGAGTTTACTGCAGTTTTTAGGGTTCCGTACCCTACCCAGCTAACTTGCCAGGGGTATGGCAGTTTCCATTAAACTTATTACTGCTTAGACTTCTACACGACATCGTACCGGAACGCTAAATCGCTTAGCGGCACGGTTTTGCCGGTAGGGCGGTAACCAGCCACGGCCGAAGCTTCCCACCAGACCAGACCCAGAAATTATAAAATTCCAAACCCCTGCTGGAAATAGAATCTGAGACTTCCGACTAATAAGATCATACGCTTACCACTACGCCAGGGAAATCGTCAACTCTTTATAATATTAGTGTGGAAAATCCGCTCCTTCATGTAATGTACTTACCTACTATTTCATGTTTCTAAGTACCTAAGTAGGTAGCTAGGTACCTAAACATATATCAATGAACATTGAATACTGTGTCAATATGCCTATAACAATAAAATTATGAATTCAATGAGAAACCCAACCAGACCGTTGTAAATATAAGCTCAGAATAAGCAAACATGGCCGATTTTTTCAATACAACCGCACAGCGGGTTAATAAACCGACTGGTATGGTACCTAATGATGTGGAAAGCCGATTTGATGTTTAACTATGAAAAAACTTTATTACTGAGCGCTCACTTTGTAAAACTGTAAGTTATAGCAAGAAATAATCATAGTGTTGAGGAAAAAAACTGGTCAAGTCTGAGTCGGACTAGCACACCAAGGGTTCCGTACCATCCTACAAGAAATAACCGTGCTTCAGCGACCACAGATCATAAAATAGATGTAATGATGGACAACGCCATCTATGGTGTGATTTAATAAACTTATTATTTCGTAACTCGTAACACTTTTTTTTTTCGTAGACATAGAGTGGAAGACCTCAGTGCGCTACTTAGGATGCCACATCGACCGAAAACTGCACATGGCCCCCACAGTTGATCACGTCGTATGCCAGGCAGCGGCGGCCCGGTCGATGCTTCACTCACTATTCAGTTCGAAGCTTACCACTAAAACCAAACTAAGAGTCTACGGAGCCTACGTCCGTTCCCGCCTGACGTACGCGGCCCCAGCCTGGTATGCCCTCTGCCCCGCATACCAGAAGAAGAGACTCCATTGAATACTGTGTCAATATGCCTATAACAATAAAATTATGAATCCAATGAGAAACCCAACCAGACCGTTGTAAATATAAGCTCAGAATAAGCAAACATGGCCGATTTTTTCAATACAACCGCACAGCGGGTTAATAAACCGACTGGTATGGTACCTAATGATGTGGAAAGCCGATTTGATGTTTAACTATGATAAAACTTTATTACTGAGCGCTCACTTTGTAAAACTGTAAGTTATAGCAAGAAATAATCATAGTGTTGAGGAAAAAAACCAGTTAAGTACGAGTGGGACTCGCACACGAAGGGTTCCGTACCATCGTACTAGAAACCCTATTGGTTTCCACACCGAGCACTTCAGGGATCGTAAGTCATAAAATACATGAACACTGGAATTTGTAATCAAGTTAGGGGACTTTAGAGGACGATTCAAAGAAAATGTGTCATATCCAACATTTTTGAAATGTATACAGGTTGTGGATGACACATGTCATCTGAAGTGTTCTGTAAAGAAGCCCAATCTAGAATATGAATTACGATGTTAGTGACGGACAGCATGATCTATGATGTGATTTAGTGAGCATATTATTTCGTCGTAACACGTTTTTTATTGTGATGTCACCATAAATTAACGGTTTTCGGATATGTTCCTTTACTTATGCTTTAAAAGACATTGCCTACCTGTTTACCTGCTAAGTTTCATGATTTTAGGTTAACGGGAAGTAGTCTACTTATAGATTTTGATTCCCCTTGTCCTGTGACAAACAGATAGACGGACAAGAAAGTGATCCCATAAGGGTTCCTTTTTTCTCCTGAGGTACATACGGAACCCTAAAACACTCGCTATTAAGGTCTGAACGTCTGCTTGTTATTATTCATGAGGTAACGGTGAGCTAACATACAAACGAACATTAAACTTCACGGGAACAATAAACAGGCGAGTGAAAAAATAATTGCACTTCACTTATCGTTGTAGACAATAATGCCCACTGAAATTGACATAATACAAGTACGCTAGAAAAGCTGATGTACCATACAAAATGACAGTTATTTTTTGTGGCGATTCGAAGCGTACACTGTCAAATAGTCTTCTTGTCGACACTATGTTTCATCACTAACATTTAGGCTGAAATCTTTAAAAGCCCACTTTGACTTTTCTCAGACTTATGACAGTTTATGCCAGCGATATATCGCTGTCTCGTTTTAACAGTGTCTTTAGTCTGAGCAAACACAAAGTGCGCTCTATAGATTTCAGCATAAGTTTGAAGTATGACGCTTACTGTGCTATAGGCGTAGGCGCCAAATTGGCAAAAATCAAATTCTTTCATAAATAGATCGGCAATCGCCAGTCCAGCGTTCTTGTATTAGTAGAGGTCAGTGATAATGCTTCTGATGATGGAACGTGCTTCCAATAAATCAACATAAAACATCGCGCCCTCACTAGCCTTTTATTTGATTTGCGTAGAAATGTTTTAATTACTTTAGGTAGGTATAACAGCTAGGTACCCTATCGTCAATATCAATCATCTCAACCCATCGCCGACACACTACTGAGCACGGAACTCCCCTCAGAATAGAAGGGTTTAGGTCATAGGTAGTCCATCCATTCCACGCACCTTTGAAAAGATTATGGAGAGCTCTCTGGTTGAAATCTTTAGAGTGCTCTTTGACTTTGCTTAGACTTAAGTTTCAGTTAAAATGAGACAGATTTATGCCAGCGGTATAACGCTGTCTCGTTTTAACAGTGACTTAAGTCTGAGCAAAGTGCGCTCTATACAAGTTCGCCACAATTTCCCCGTGATGTTGCCATAATTGCTACAAACAACGCCATAATTATCGCGATAATCAACGCGTTAAACTGAGTGGCCACACTTGAACGGTTAAGAGGGGTCTCTCCGTCACTCGCTCCATACAAACGTAGTTCGTCTCTCATTGGAATACTAACCAATCATACTCAATGGAATTTTGTGGAAACGTTCCGGGAACTAATATCTATGCCTGTGGTTTTCCAGATTTCCGTTAAAATATTCGGTTTCAGAGTTACGGTTGCGGTCTTGAAACTTCACATAAAAATCTTTGAGCCCCTGTAATTTTAAAACTACATATTTTTAGAAAAATCTAAAACACCACAGGCACAGATATAGTTTCTAGAATATGTCTGCAAAACATGGACTTTGGTTGCATAATATTCAAATGAAATTGGGACTACGATTGTATGGAGTAAGTGACGGAGAGAGCCCTGTTAACGTCGCGTTGTTGGCTGTTAATATGGCCGGGACACTAGCGAGTGATATTTAATTGCTCAAAAATTTACATAAGTACAGATTTATTACAATTCAAGAATTGTTATCAAGTAAGGTACCTAACCCTATTATTTATTCATTGACATTTATCTACTTAGTATGGACTCCTCGTTGGTAACAATTGATTTTATAATGCATTTATTAAGACCGCCTTAGATAAAAAAATAATTTGCTAACGAAGGGAACATTAATATTAATGACGAATTCTATAAATATTGAGGCTAGGGTTAACATTTTGAAGAGCAAAATTATAATAGACTCTCTATTATAATTTTGCTCTTCAAAATGTTTAGATGCTCTATCTACTTTGGAAGTTATGGTGGAACAAAGAAATTCGCATAGAGTACATACATACATCTACGCGAACCCTGAAAACATTACATACCACTTTTTTGGGCAGTCGTGTACAAATAGCTTTAAATAAAAATGAAGATAGAAGAAAACAACTGAAAAATGTGAAAGGACATGGCCTAATTATACGTAGAGTAGCTAGTAGTAGTAGTAGTAGTTGAGTAACTAAATAATTGGCTTCTAAGTTCTAATAAACACATATTTTGTGTCTATATGCCTGCAAAAAAATCATGAATAGGCGTAAGCGTAACTCATTAAAATATGCCTGAACTCGATATGCCTATGATGAAGAGCCGAATACCGCTAATTACCAGACTGTTTGGAAACACGCTACATTATTCACTCAGTTAAATAAGCAATCAACACTTCAATTTCGATTACATATTGGCTAAGTACCTAAACAAAAACCGGCAAGTGCGAGTCTGACTCGCGCACCGAGGGTTCCGTACTAAAGCGCCGGCCACGTATGAGTCACATAAGCGTAAACGTAACGCGTACCATTGCGTTGTAATGTATGGAACTGTATGAGACATGTCATACCGCTTGCGTAGCGTAAACGTTCGCGTAGGCGTAATGCGTGCAGTTATGTCTACGGATTCACGCGCGTCACTACGCGCGTGACACGTGTACATGCTTGGTGTGAATCGGCTTTACAGCCGTATTTCTTCGACATTTCGCACGGTAAATCCAAAACTATTATGCATAAAAATAAATAAAAATCGGTTTTAGAATGTAAAGGTAAAAAAAAAACCCTTTCATATGATACCGAAATACAAATTCACGGTTTTCGGATTTTTTCCTTTACTTGTGCTATATGACCTACCTGCCAAATTTCATGAACCTAGGTAATCGGAAAGAGCCCTATAGGTTTTCTTGACAGACACGACAGACGGACGGACGGACAACAAAGTGATCCTAAAGGGTTCCGTTTTTACTTTTGAGGTAGAGAATCCTAAAAACACGAACAGTAGCAAGCTAAAAAAATATTAATAAGCGTTTGGGAAAGTAAACAAAATTGGTTCCACAGCATTTAAAATGCATCCCATACTCGTCGAAAATTAGTTTCGGACAAGTTTCACTGAAACACGCCCCCGCGTCATATGCGGAGCTAGGCACTCATTAATGAGTTGAGGTACAGCAAAAAATATGTTCCTCACAATACGGCGCATGACTAGCCGCTCTTCGATCAATTATTAATAAAAAGCGGGCCGCTTTATTGAAAGGGCGATTAGCTCAATATTTATATGGAATATTCGGTATCAACGCCGCTTTGTGCTCATTCGGTAGGCTATGACGCGGCGCGTTTGTACTTACTATACCTACTATACCGTCTACCCAGGGTTGGATTCAGACCATAAAATTTAAAATTATACTATTTGCCAAAAATTATACCACCTTTGACGTTTTTCATGTTTTTTTTTGTCTATGAACCAGGTTTTTGGGCATTGTGCGTCTACGGTTTCGTATTATCTTGCTCTTGGTGAAATACATAATCCTTCTCTGTCAGAACGACGAACAGGATTTTAAAACAGCACGTGGGAAATCACCGTCTGTCTTGTCGTTGTCTGATTTGGTGTTGCCGTATGTGTCGAAATTTCCGATATTGTACTATATATTTATCGTACCATATCGGGATTTTAAAAAGTAAACTCGCCAAAATATAAGTCGGTCGACCCTGCAGACAAAATTATGATATTTTCGCGTAATATAGTGGCATCACCATACTACATGCTACACACTATGAAATAATGGTAAAAATGGTATAATTATACTACGAAATCCAACCCTGCGTCTACCGCTCAACGCACAGACCAACTGTTCGAGCACGTGAATAGAATAGTTACATGTATGGATCATGGTAATCTTTTCGTGTAATACCATTGTGCCTGTTAAAAACGTTAATAACAATATGAAGCTAATAGGTCACAATTTTCTGTTAGGTATTATTATACAGTGTCGTTCTCCCTACTCTGCTACTGCATGTATTAGGAACATAGGTAGATGTTCATAGGAATTATCAGTAATAAGAGTGGCGTAGAAGACGCAGCAAGCTGAGTCCCTTTGAAAAACGACCCTGGAAGGGTTCGAAGTCAATGAGTCAGTCAGTGAGTGGTAATCGAGCTATATATAATAGTATAATGGAAATTACTCACGACAGTTTAAACTTTAAACGGTAAAATACTTAGCTAAGTATCTGCACTGCATGCCCAGCCATCCGTCCAGTAGTTTGAGCTGTGCGTTGATAGATCAATCAGTCAGCTTTTCATTTTACATAGGTAATTTAGATTATTATGACTCAGAACGAAATCATATTATATTGGAACTAATGTGGAATGTTGATATAACAACTTAGATATCATTAATCAAAACACACACACAAACACGCGTGTAAAAACGAAAATAAACTCAAAGCAAATTGAGTCATAGTTGCGAGTAATAATTTAAATCAAATAAAATAGGTCCCGTTTTACATAAGCGATATCTGGCAAAACAATTTTTCAGTAGAGCTGATGCTAATGAAAAGGCCTTTTCACGAGCTTTGGCGCCGGCCGGCATGCAAATGAGCTGTTTAATGATGCGCGAAGCCGGGCCACACAACTATACTTCCACGGATGACGAACTGATGGAAATGTGAAAATGCTAAAACATACTTTTTGTTTGGATATCATGAATAAACTAATATAACAGAACAGAGAAAGAATTTCTCCTTATCGTCGAAGTAGCAATTAAATAACTTAGGGAAATTATTATTAACTAGAGGATGCCCGCGACTTTGTCCGCGTGGGTTTAGATTTTTATAGATCCCGTGGAAACTGTTTGAATTTTCGGAATAAAAATTTGCCTATTTCGATTACAGGGACGCAAACTACTTCGGTACCAAACATACAAATCGGTTAAGTGGATGGGTTTTTGGGAATCCCGTGGAAACTCTTTGATTTTCCGGGATAAAAAGTAGCCTATGTCCGTCAGCGGGATATAAGCTAATCCTGTACTTAATTTCGTCAGAATCGGTTAAACTATTGGGACGTGAAAAGGTAGCAGACAGACAGACAGACACACTTTCGCGTTTATAATATTATTATGGATAAACAAGGAACTACTTAGGTACTTCTAATCTATGATGGCGCCCAGTCGTCACCGTCTAAACCAAAGGTCTTCCACTGTTGGGCATGTTTTGTGTTCACTCACGTACACCCATCGTCCAAGTTTTCCTTGGCAGGGGTTTGGTAGTGAGGTGGCAATTCCCGCGACTTAGATGAGTTTGGACACCAAACTCCATCGATTCTCCAAATAATAATGTTAAGTACTTACCTAATACCTACCTACCTATTGCCACTTCAACAAATAAAAACTGCTCAAACTCAAAGCATTTATTATGGGTGTATTTATTACACCTACGCTATTATTGATTGTTAATTGTTGAATTATTGAAAGACTGGTACAATGCCGATAATAATAATAACTAACTATGAGGGTTCCACACTAACTCAGTGATCAACTCGTCTCCATGATAGCCATCAAACTAACTTGACATTGGTTGATTCTAATTTCCTGGTTCACTGAGTGATCTATACTAATATTATAAAGAGGAAACCTTTGTATTTTTGTATTTTTTGTATGTTTGTATTGAATAGACTCAAAAACTACTGGACCGATTTCAAAATTTCTTTTACCATTACTTAGAGGGATTCTTCCGAATCCGTATAGGCTATGTTTTATCCCGGAAAATAGAAAAAATAAATGTCCACCCGTGCGAAGCCGGGGCGGGTCGCTAGTATTCAAATAATTTTTCAAAGAAAACTTCAGTGGATTAAAAACAAATGTCAAATAAGCTCGGTGGCTATCACTCAGTGTTGATCACTGAATCATCACGCAGATCTGAGATTGATCTTGGTCTTCAACTTCACAACTCATCGCAATATTTATAGGTATAAATAAAATGCAGCCAAGACTCGATGGTGAAAGTAACAATCAACGAATTTATCATCGTCACGATTAAGTCATTTAAAATATTGTCACCAAGGAGAAAAGCTCAACCTTGAAAAGAATGATTACAGCATGAAAGCGCCCCACAATACTCTTTTAATTTTCCATTATGCAGCAATAAAAACATCGTAAATGAGCACGATAAAAAAGTCCTCGGGACTAACAAAAACCGCGGGCTGGGGCGAAATTCGCAACTCATCCCGACATAATGATGGCCGCTTGAAAAAAAATTTAAATATCAAAAGGCCGGACGAGGCACGGTAATGGTTTAAAATCATTTTTCATTCGAGTCACTTGTGAGTCAGAAATGAAAACGGTAGCCATCGGCCGCCCTGCCATTAATCTCAAGTCGGCCTGCGGTCGAATTTTTGGACGAGGTCCATGTTCCATTGGCTACTGCTCATAAAACAGCTCTTAAACCACCATACAAAATTGTTTGTTGAATATAAAGTTAACCGCGTTTGTATCCGTTATTAACTCGAGAACTCGGGTACAGAATTTTAGATTCAGATTTTTATTTGCTTAAAAACATCAGGTGATTTAAAAAAAAATACCTTCTCAAAAAATTGTGGTTAGAATATCGAACTTTAGTGCGAGAGCATTTTTACTTTAAATGGCACATTGCTGTTTTGGAGGTGTCCTTACAATGCGCAATATAAATAAATAGGTATTTAGACATTTATTTTAGTAATGAATTTAGTGTACGTTGAAAAATTATGAAACAGATTTCCTGTTTTTGATATTTGCAACAACATGAAATAATTTAATGTTAGTTAAAATCACTGAATTTTCATTTTCATACTGTCCCTATTTGGATTAGCATCTTTGGATTGAATTTCTAACATATTTTTATATGAAGGCTACCCAAGGTGATTATTTCATTTAATTACGAAATGCTTGTTCTATATTTTAAGAGGAATAATATTACTATTCTATTCTATTATACCCCTGCAGGCATAAATCTGTCACATTTTAACCGAAACTAAGTCTGCGCCTGTATGAGCAAAGTATCTACGCTGTAAGTATAGGTTTCAGCCAAAAGCCGTCTATAAAAAACGTAGAGAATTAATAACAACCAGAATATTGTATGTAAAACTTTATTTACAATGGCATAAAGATTTAACTAGATATCTACATATTCTTTTTGATTTTTTTCGTATAACTGTCGACTGGTGGCAACCCACTATCAAATTCACTAGCCGTATGCATAGAGCTCTGTTTGTTGACCATTTTGTGTGCGAACACACCCACTTTCATTTTCGGGAACCTGTAGAAAAACGACATTTTAGTTAGTTTTTAGAAGTTAAAAGTTTATAACACCCCCGACAAGTGAAGGTTACAGTAACTAGAAAAGAGCTGATAACTTTCAAACGGCTGAACCGATTTTCTTGGATTATAGACACTCTCGATCAAGCCACCTTTCAAACAAAAAAACTAAATTAAAATTGCTTCATTAGTTTAGGAGCTACGATGCCACAGACAGATACACACGTCAAACTTATAACACCCCTCTTTTTGAGTCGGGGGCTAAAAAACTGATAATTCTATACTGAAAACGCGTATGACGTCTAGCAATCGATCGCATCGAAGAAATGCTGATACCATTCAAGGTTAGCGCTGAAGTTAACTCTCTGTTTGTATTTATTTTTTAAATTCAATTGTTATAAATTAACCCTCGACTTTGATTTCACCTGCTGGTAAGTGATGATGCAATTTAGAAATTAAAAAATTCCAAACCAAACAGGAATCAAACCAAAGACCTCCCGTTTAAAAGACTACAGCTATCACCATAAGAATTTCAACCCAATCCGTCCAGTAGTTTGAGCTATGCGTTATAAATCAGTCAGTTGTATATGTATTTAGAAAAAGACTTCCATCCATCCATCCATCCATCAGCCTGTATGCGTCCACTGCTGGACATAGGCCTTTCCAAGAACGCGCCACCAAACACGGTCCTCCGCCTTCCTCATCCACCCGCTCCCCGCCACCTTCTTCAGGTCATCGGTTTTAGAAAAAGACTTACCCAGGTCGTTTCTTATCTTCCTCATCATGTATTGTCAATCGGTTAGTGGGCCTCTCTTTCTCCATCTTCGGGTCAGATCGAGCGCGCCTGGCCAGTGCCCCGGGAGTTTCTCTCAGTGCGAAGGCTTTAGCCGCGTGGCCTAAGTGCAGAAGTCGAGCGTCCAGCCACATGCGCACCTCGCGCGGGTAGCCGGAGTAGAAACGCACCCATGATGTGAACGCTTGGACCAGAAAAATAGAGGTAAGTATCAAGGTAAATTAGAATAGGTAAGATTAGAATTAGGTAAGGAAAAGTAGAGGTAAGAAACAACATCCGGTTTATTCTTAATGGGCTAAAATCGGACTTCGTCTGTCTTGGCGTTTGCTGGCGCGCGTGCTCTGCCTTTTTGGAGTATTTTTTTTTAATAAGTGGTCGGGTTTAGTGTTTTACTGGTGTTTTTGGAGGTGGAACTGACTGGGAAGCGCTCTAAAGGGGTGCCGCGCGTGTGTCGGCACACTGCGCTGGCACAGACGAAGTCCATACTTATATAGTTTCCCTAACTTGTAAATAACTACAAACTTGACTTTGGATCTTTGTAAAGCCAGACGAGAGAGAAAAAAAAGGGCTAAAATCGTACTCTTGACATGACAGTTGATACATAAAGACAGGACTTTTTTTGGTATTTTTTTATGGTATCTTATCAGTAATCTTTAGTACAATCTGGTTACACCCTGTATACATACCTCTGCTAGCTCTCGCCAGCCACTCCTTGGAGCTGTGTGCGGTGTACTCGAGTTTAGTTTGCACCGCGATGGCCGCGCGTTGGCGCGTCGGCGCCGAGGGTACTACGGACTGCAACGCGTCTAATGCCCGCGACTCGTCCGATTGCCGCAACCTACGTATAATATTACTGGTTTTTTATATATAAAAATAGCGAGCAAACGAGCAGGCAGGACACCTGATGTTAAGTGATTACCGCTGTCCATGAACATTTGCAGCACCGGAGGTACCGCCGATGCGTTACCGGCCTTTCAGGAATTTTCAGGTTTCATTATAAGCCGATTGAAAACTGAAAAGTCGACACTGAATCTTGCCGATTCGATTATTATTGGGAGTCACCCTCAGTTTAAAATTTAAGAAATATAGTTATTTTTTCATATCCCAAATGATTTTTTAACGAGAAATTAATATGTCAACTCACCTTACACGCTTTTGTTCTAGATGCCTCACGAATTCTGCCTCGCTGGGTAGAAGGAACAACACGGCCGCACCCACTTGCGCCGCGCGTCCCGTCCGCCCTACCCTATGAATGTTTAAAATAAAGTAAAATTTATCCCACCAACGTCTCTGTACTCTAAGAACTCGGCATTAAACAACGTCTGACGGTGTTAGTACAGAGTCGCATACTAAACTTCGGGCATATCTCCCGGCATGAGTGACTCCATTGAGCGTCTTGTAGTGCAAGGCAAGGTGGAGGGAACCAGAGGGCGAGGAAGGTCGCCTACGCGATGGAGCTACCAAATTAAGTCCGCAGTGGTCGGTGCCATGCACAAGTGTACCAGACTATCGCCCAGCAGGGAGAAGTGGCGAATGCTCGTGAAGCGTATAACATCTGCCCCCAAAAACGTCACTTCGTGATGACCACGACCACTCTACCAAGAGTGTTACGATGAAGAAGAAAGTCTATCCTCTACAAATAGGTATGTGTGCTTTAGCGCGGACTCATTTAAGTCCGTCCGTCTGTCTGTCAGCGGGCTGTAACCCGGGGAACGTAATGAGGTAAGAGGAAGAGAGCTTGGATAATTCATCCAAGGTAGAGTTTAAATTTTCACGTAATACATATTTCTATTGCCGCTATAGCAGCAAATAATAAAAAAATTAAAATGGTCGCCTTGAAAATAAAAATAAACAAAAGTGTTATTTCTTGTGCCATGGTACAGATTTTTACAATACCTGTGAACGTAGTCCGTAGCGGAAGCCGGAGCGCAGTATTGCAGCACTAAGTCCACTTTAGGTAGATCCAGTCCTCTTGCTGCTACGTCCTATACACACAATAAACCTACATTCTTTTTTAACCCCCGACCCAAAAAGAGGGGTGTTATAAGTTTGACGTGTGTATCTGTGTATCTGTGTGTCTGTGTATCTGTGTATCTGTCTGTGGCATCGTAGCGCCTAAACGAATGAACCGATTTTAATTTACTTCTTTTGTTTGAAAGGTGCCTTGATCGAGAGTGTTCTTAGCTATAATCCAAAAAAATTGGTTCAGCCGTTTAAAAGTTATCAGCTATTTTCCAGTTTTCTTGTAGAAAATAAGGTTAGATAACCCTTAGGTTCATAATATTCAAGTGTCAATTGACAAATGTCAAGCTGTCAAGATGGACGTTGCCTAGATATACATAATTATTTATTTGAAAATGATTTGTCGGGGGTGTTGAAAATTTTTAATTTACACTTGTCAATAAACCAGCATTGGATATTTAATGATAGGAATCATAAATCGACGCGAAAACAACCAAAACGATTGCACAGAATTAGGAACTTTAACATCTGAGCTTTAAGGTCCTGTTTCTTTACCTTTAACTAGCGCATTTTGACGTTATGACAGTTTTTGTATTGGAAATCTATCAAAATGTCTTTGTTAGGCCAGTTGGCCCTAAGTTGAATATCTAAAACTAACTCTATGTGGGCTGGAACTTGGATCTTATTCACGTTCAATTTACTTAGAAATCTTTATTAATAATAACTCTAATTATTCTGAAAGCTCCTTTTATTACTTAGTCTAAAAAGTTTAAAAGGAAATGGCGTCTGAAAAAGAAGGTAATGTATTTAATATGCACAATATTACCCGTATGTACGCAAGTAGGCTTTCTTGGCATTCATAAAATAGTTGGTTTTATAATTTTATGGATTTCAAGAAAGCCAAGACGATCTTATTTTGGAGCATACGACAGATTTTTAAAGCCATTAAAGGAGAATTAATATACAATTTTTTCTCTCGATTAGATATACGTAAGTACTAAGTAGTTTGATACTTACTGTACAAATAAGTAGTCCCCTCTTTGCCGCACGGAACTGCTTGAATACTTCTATCCGCCGCTCGTGCGGCATTGAGCCGTGTAAGCTGAACACATCCAGATCGAGGGGCACTAGGCCCCCCTCGCCCGGCGCCTCGTAATCTATCTCAAAGTCTGATCCGTCTGATGCTGAATCGTCCTAGGAAATTTTAGAATAATTCTCTTTCAGAAAACTGTGATATTTAAACTCTAGGGGATCTCTAGGATGGCGCTGATCAACGCCCTGATGGAATAGTCCCAGGCGCTGGGACTTCAGGGTCATGGAGTGTGGCTTTCACCTGGGATCCTGGCAGCTTGATGTGGCATAAGCTGTGGGGCTTATTTGCATGGTGTATGAGGCAAAGGGAATACATCCCCTTGGATGCTAATCCAAGCTCTCAGATTCCCCCCCCCCCCCCCCCCCCCCCCCCCCCCTCCACCCTTCCTTCCAGCAAAAAAAGGGGATCTAGGACAGAAGTTTGATAGTTGTATTTTGATGATTGCTATCACTTCTGATTGATAGACACTCTGCTACAATTATTACGCACTTGATATTAATATTTGTTGGCCAAAAGACTTTTTGCAAGGAGGCTGCTTTAACTTCTAATTTGTTTGGATTATAATTATTTATTTACGTTTACTACTACGTCGAATTTCATACTGAGAACATCAAATTATAAAACTTACAAAATGGTTCTATGATATTCAGATCAGAATCATAAAGCAAATGGTAATGACTTATCTATCAATTCCCAGATTTATTTAAATTCTATGATGGTCATTGAATATTATCAAAGTATTGTAAAACAGAAACTTAATTAGTAATTACCTCATCACTTGCCTGTTCTTTGTTAGCCTTTCTTTTCTTAGCTTTTGTATTATTTTTCTTTTTTAAATCCTTACCAGTTAAAACTGTCTCTATTAACTCTGTGTGATAGTCAACCATTTCTAGAGTTGCCATAAAAACTATCATTTTACCTCCCTTTTTATTTAGTACACAGTGTTCAACTATAAGGGAGCATAATGTTACCAATCTAAGCTTCATTGGTATAACGAGGAATGTCTGATTAACTGACGCTGGCAATATAAGTTCATCTTCGACAATAGCTGTTTTAATGGCTTGCACAAAGGTATTTTTAGTTTCGGGAATATCTTTTTCTTCCACGTTTTCTTCTTCTGATTTTGAACTTTCTTTTTTATTTTCTATCTCTTTTTGAACTTTAAAATATTCATAATCTGAATCACTATCACTTTCCGTGTCGTGTTTAACATCAGTTAATTTTGTGTTTTTAACTAAAACTTCATTATTACTGATGGTACCAAATAATTCAGGGTGCTTAGATCCATTGAAAGCTTTTAGACCTAAAACATTTAAATAAACATTAGAAAATATTTACTTAAATTGATCATATTATTATAATTTTAATTATATTAAATTCGAAATTAAAATTTATATTATTTTAATTATATTAAAAAATATATTAAATATATTATTAAAATCGATTTGATAAGGAATAATAACTACCTGATCGACTTTTTTCTTTGTCATCATTCACTTCTTTTATAGGACTAACCGTTTTCTCTGTTTCAATAACAACATTCTGTTTTTTATCATCCAGAGATTGGTGATCTAATTTTACATTTTCAGTAATTGGTTTGGTTAGTTTCAACGAATCAGCGACAAGAGTTTTACCGTCAGATGTATCTACAAATACAGGATCCTGCATTGTTATTCCCGCTAAATTTTCGACAGCCTAAAGATAACAAAGTCATGTTATTACAGTTTCTTTATCTAATCCTAAAGTCACATCTTATAGTGTATCCAACTATCTACATTATGAAAATATCACATCACACTAATATTGGACGAAAGTTTGTTTGTTTGCATTTGTGTGTGTGTTTTTGTGTGTATATGTGTATGTGTGTGTGAATGTGTGTCTACGGAAATTTGCATAACCTAAATCCACGCCAACGAAGTCGCGGGTATGAGCTAGTTTACCATGTTTTAAACGGCGATATATTATTAAAATAGGCAATTACTGAAAGTTTTAAAAATGTCACATACCTTTGTAAGTGTTGCAGAGAGGAGTATAGTTTGCCTTTCTTTAGACAAAAAAACTTTGGTTAAAGGATGTTTAATGTCTGGTTCTATTTTGTCTTCACAATTTTCAACTTTCTCATCTTGATTATCATCATTATCATCAGTTTTCTTACTAATGGTTTGTTTTATAAGTGCGAGAGGGTCATAAGTGGCTGCTTTTTTGTGGTCTTCAATGGCTTTCACAATAGCAGCTACATCTTTTTCATAACCCATGTCCAATAATCTATCTGCTTCATCTAGTACAAGACACCTAAGATGTCAAAAAAATAGTTTAAAATAATAATCATTAATAAATAAATACTAAATAATAATAATCATTATAATTAACTCACCCAGTTTTAGCAAAATTTAATGAATGTGTATGCCTTAAGTGATCATTAATACGGCCAGGAGTTCCAACTAATATACTGAAGCCCTTTCGTAACCTGGCTTTCTCTGCTGTTCTCTTTTGACCACCGCTCAGTAAACCAGGCACTATCCAGATAAAGGGCTATGAAAAACCATATTAATATAATAAATAAACAGTTTGGAACTGAATTATTTCACTTTAGATAAAACATATCTACTTTTATGATACCTAAGTTTTACTAGAAAGGTTACTTACTAAAATTATTTATTTACATGTATTTTTAAAGAATTTACCTTAACAAGTTTAACAAACAACTCGTATGTTTGCACAGCTAGCTCTCTGGTAGGCACCACAACAATAACCCTAACACCATCATGCCTGTTTATTTTTGGCCTTATTGCCTGTAGTCCTTCAACGAGAGGCAAAGCATATGCCAGAGTCTTCCCTGATCCTGTTTGTGATCTGATAATAAAACATCTTCTTTAATATGCTTTGAACCACAGGAGTGAACAGAGTATTTAACGGATTCATTAAACTAAATGAATAATACATAAAAATATCAATTATTTGTATGATTATTCTTGTTGCTAAATAGCCGTTCTTGCCAGACAACCTTATTCAATTTTATTACAAATACTAATAAGTTATGATTATTAACAGAACACCATACTATACTAATATTATAAATGTGAAAGTGTGTCTATCTGCTACCTTATCCCACACCCAACTCTAACTCTTCAGTTATCTGTGTTATAAGCAATTAAATATCACTTGCTTTAATGGTGAAGGAAAAACACTGTGAAGAATCCTGCATGCCTAAGAGCTCCATAATGTTCTCAAAGGTGTGTGAAGTCTGGCAATCTGCACTAGGCCAGCGTGGTAGACTATGGTCAAACCCTTCACATTATGGGAGGAGACCTGTGCTCAGTAGTGAGCCGCCAATGGGTTGATCACGATGAACCAAAAATGAGATAAAATATGAAAAAAATTGTCCTTGAATGGCATACCTGATTAAAACATCTCTACCCTCTAAAATAATGGGAACAGCATTTTGTTGTACTGTCATCAACTCAGTCAAATTAAGATTTTGTTTCAAATTAGCAATGCTGTGAGGGTGAATATTTAAATCTGAAAATGTCTTGCCAGCAAAAACTTTTTCAACTAATGGTTTGACAGCTTTCTGTCCCATTTTAGGAACTTCAGGATTATTTTTGAATAAAGATGATATCCAGGGCCCGCTACGAGGTTTCTGTTTAATCTGTATTTCATCGTTAATCTCCTGATAATTTTTGCCATGAAATTTGCCTGTATTTTCACTGAGATCCCGCAAAGTTGATGCTAAATTATGTTCCTTTGAGGAAGTAGACTGTGACAGTTTGGGTACCTTGTTTTGCGGTTCGTCTGAATTTTTTACTAGAAATTTCCTTGGACCTGTATTTTGGGCTCTTTTTCTAGCAATTATTTTACCGCTAAAGTCGGGTTTAGGCTTAAACTTGTAATCTGAAGCGTTGTTTGGCAAAGATTCTGGTTTGTTATTCCTCTTAGGTTTCTAAAATAACAATTAATACATGAAGCAAAACTTGGAATTTTTAATCCATAATACGCTAAAACACTAACATTTACCTTCTTCAGAACTGATATATTCATTTGTAAATCATCCATTTTAAATTAATTTTATTCCAAACACATTAACTTTGAGGTTATTTATTTAATCACACACGTTGAGAAATGAGAATTGACATGTTATGACATTTCATGTTGTTGTGACAGTTCACACATGCGTTCTAAAACAGACATTTATGCAGCTGTTCCGTTAAAATGCAGGAACGTCATACAGTAGAAACGGGTAACATTGGTATAGTAGCAGGAGTTTCAGGATGCCATTGAAAATGATAAAAACATTATGCTGTGCTAATGCTATCAATCTATTTTTAAATGACATATTTTGTGAAATTAGGTTCACAATACGAAAGAAACGATAAAAGCCGTAAATGTTATTCAAATCGGGCTTTTATATTACGACAATGTTTTCATATAATTTTGGATGACTTTGTATACCTAATAGAACATTATAAATAGGTATGGTACATAAACTTTTGAAAAAAAATAACTGCTTTTTCTGCAAGATTCTTTTTAAATTTTATGGTAGACCTAAAATAACCTAATTTGATAGAATAGAAATAAAAATAAGGAAACTATGTCAGAAACTCTCTGGAAAGTATCAACAACAGCTGCTGTACAAAGTTACAACTCAATCGGACGAGCGATGCGTGAATGCATAGAAACAGAGAGAGAGAGACACACAAACATTATTTTTGAGGTTCCGTACCCGGAGGGTAGCAACGGGACCCACGTAAGCTCCCGCTGTCCGTCCGCCCGTCCGTCTGTTCCTCTGTCTGTGTGTCAGCTAGCTGTCTATTCATGAACCGTAATAGGTATACAGTTGAAATTTTCTGTGTGTTAGGTTTTATTACACAGTATTGCCGCTATAACAACAAAATATAATAGACTTCAAAATTGTAAATTTAAGAAAAAATTACATAGTGTTGTTTACATCTTGTACGAAGGTACAGAACCCTTTGTGTGGGAATCTGACTCGCACTTGACCGGTTTTTTTAACATAATATTATGTAAGTATAAGAAAGATTTCAATAGCATTCTAGCGAGCGAAATCACAAAAATCTGTTAAAGTAGGTACAAAAATAAAACTATCCCATAAAAACTTCAAAAGAAAATTGATCGCACCTAACTACTAATATTTTCCGGTTCCATTACGTTGATCAATTACGTCTATGGTTCTTAAATGATCCTATTCATACATAACAGGGGCACTTATAATATAAACATAGCTTTTCGGATTACAAATATTTATTCCACCCCATAGGAGTCATAAAGCAATACTTTGAGGGCACGTGCCGCCACGTGGACTCTCATCCGTAAAGTGTTCTCTTCTACCCTTAATTCGTTTTTCTATAAAATAACATTAAAAGTACGTACCTACTCAGTATTCCAATATGTCTCAAATCCTCAGTAAAAAAAATAGAGCTGACCTTCAGATAAGGGGTAGTGCACATTCGAAATTCAAAATATTTTTATTCAACCAAACTATTACAAGTACTTTTGAATCGTCAGAAGCATCTACTACTAGTTCGGAATGCCTTTCCTACCGAGACGAACCAGCAAGAAACTCTGCGGTTGCTCTTTTCAAAGATTTGATATGCATAATAATTATTATGCCATGTAAAAAAGTAATTGAAGTCCCGCGCGTTGCTGGTGCGAGCTGCAAGTCATATCCACGCTCTTTATCATTTACATAATAATCTTTGATTGTATAATATTATATGCTTTTCTCAGGAGCATAGTTTTAACAATTTTTTTTTAATTTGTGGAAAGGCAAGTTCTAAATTGATTGCGGAATGTTGTTATAAAAGATTATACCCATTCCCACAAATGACTTTTGGACCTTCCTGAGACAGAGCGTAGGAGTCG
This sequence comes from Maniola jurtina, assembly GCF_905333055.1. Lineage (NCBI taxonomy): Eukaryota > Metazoa > Arthropoda > Insecta > Lepidoptera > Nymphalidae > Maniola > Maniola jurtina. Next base: position 15,280,742 of record NC_060032.1, read on the forward strand.
CAAGCTTGTTACGGTGTCTAGCTGTTAGCCTGTTATTGTAGATCGCCAATTTTCTTGTGACTAAGAATATTTTGTCTTACAAAAATTATGTTATTGTACGAGTAAATATATTGAGAGGCTACAAGGACAGGAAAGGAAGGAATTTAAATAAAACTAAATCCACGCAGAAGAAATCGCGATTATCTATCATTTAGTTAGGTACCTACCTACTTAGGTACCTACTTGCCTACATAATTTCTTGTTTCAAAGAATGCATGAAATTTTAGAATTTCATGGAAAGCTCTGTAAAAGTTACAAATTCCGTTTCATACCTTTTCGTAATAAAGTGTTTGCTTTATTAAGGAACATTATAGCCCTTTAAATCGTGTCGCTCGGGCGCTTTACCTACAATCGGGAGCGGGTCGGGTCGTCCCGGTTGGCCGGCGGTAATCACGTCGCGCCCTCACACCTCCAGGCCCTCCCGCTCCCTCCAATGTTTGCACAAGGAATTTCAAGTGCAGGGATTCTGCGCTTCTTTCTATAGATATCATAATAAATCCTATATCTACTCTATTTGGGACTCAATTATTCACGTTTGGGAGTTTTTCTGAAATGATTGCGCGATTGAGAATTGAGATAATTAATAAGTGAATAGAATATAGTGAATATATCAGATTGGATATAATCACAATTCACAATTACTTAGTTTTAAAAGGGGCTTGATAGATTAGGTAGGTATACGAAAATTAGATCAAAATGGGAGCAAATTATTTCGCTTAGCTTAATTATTTAGGGGACCCAAAAAAGTCAAATTATAAATTGAGAAGATATATTTTTTACATATCTATGTTTTCAGCGGCAGTCCATGTACCAACCATGTACAATCATTGCTAATAAAAAAAATATTATACTGATAAACTGTAGTAACAGAGAGTAACCTTCTGTAAACCATAAATTATGTAACTTTGTCATGTTGTCAACGAACCATCAGATCAGACTAACCGTCAATTTCTGTCAAATTTGCTTTGCTAAGTTCCTAGTTTTGTGAATAAATAAATTGGGATAGAAAAGGATTGTATTAAAATACTAATACAGATTTCTAGGTCCCTGGTTTCTCTATAATCAAACATGGCTTTAAAACCAACCACGTGCAAGGAGGCCATTGCGCGGTGGGAAAAGGAGAAGGGGGAGACCGCTGCGGATGCTAAGGTAGTCGAGCTGCAGTTCCAATGGCCGCCGATAGAGAAGATGGACGGTGCACTCTCCACGCTTGTTAGTTGCGAGTAAGTGTAAGTATTAAACTAACAACGTGCAAGGAGGCCATAGTTTGGTGGGTAAAGGAGAAAAGGGAGACCGCTGCGAATGCTAAGATGGTCGAGTTGCAGTTTCAGCCATCGAAAGGGGTAATGCTGCCAGCATCTTGAGTACAATGCCTCGCTGCGGTGGTCTTGATGAGGTTTTATATTTAATTTAATTTATTTTAGTTTTTAATTTAATATTTGTTTTTCCCGTCCGGCACACGTTAGGTACGTCTGTTGACATCGATGGTCTGTTGCGACCTTTATTCTTAAAATCTCGCTAAAATTATAATTTGTTTTAAGGAAGCTCAGCCTATCTTCAAATATGATCGACAAAGTGGTAGGTATTGCTGGCATGAGAAACTTGAAGATTTTGTCATTGGGAAGAAATTACATTAAATCTTTTGCTGGCTTAGTAAGTTTATGAATTGTTAAGATTGTTGCATAGTGAAATCATGTTCATTCCATTTTTATTTCATTTTCATTTTCATTTTAATTTTCCTTCTCCTTTTCATTTTCATTAAGTATTATTTTAATTTTCATTTTCACTTTCATTTTCATTCTAGTTCCAATTTTGACTTTACAAGTTCATACATATCTACCTAAATTTTACGTAGGTATGTCTAACATTTCGTAGGAAACAGTCGCTGAAACACTGGAAGAGTTGTGGATAAGCTACAACCAAATTGATAAGATGAAAGGCATAGGAGTAATGAAGAACTTACGTGTGCTCTACATGTCCAATAATTTGATCAAGGAATGGGTCGAATTTAACAGACTTCAAGTATGTACTGTATTTTCAGTTTCTCAGCTGGTAGGTATATAATATTTCTAGGTGGTTTATACTTGGTATACTTAGTATAATAAGAGCTAGAAAGAGAATGCTCGGAGTTTCTCTACGTGATCAAATTTGAAAGGAGAAGATCCACATTCCCGGCAGGGGTTCACAATTTTATAATTTCTAAATTTCTGGTCTGGTCTGGTGCGAGGCTTTGGTCGTGGCTAGTTACCACCCTACCGGCAAAGACGTGCTGACAAGCGATTTAGCGCTCCGGTACAATGCCGTGTAGAAACCAAAGGGGTATGCCTTCCAGGTTAGCCCACTCCCATATTCTTAGACTGTATTATAGCTTACCATTAGGTGACATTGCAGTCAAGGGCTAACTTGTAACTATATGAATTAAAAAAACCGGCCAAGTGCGAGTCAGACTCGCGCACTGAGGGTTCCGTACTCGGGTATTTTTTCCAACATTTTGCACGATAAATCAAAAACTATTATGCATAAAAATAAATAAAAATCTGTCTTAGAATGTACAGGTAAAGCCCTTTCATATGATACACCACTTGGCATAGTTATCTTCATTTGAAAATTGAAACAAATTTAATTTTTTTTCTGTGATGTAACCACAAATTCACAGTTTTCGGATTTATTCCATTATTTGTGCTATAAGACCTATCTACCTGCCAAATTTCATGATTCTAAGTCAACGGGAAGTACCCTATAGGTTTTCTTGACAGACACGACGACGGACAGACAGACAGACAACAAAGTGATACTATATCGGGTTCAGTTTTTCCTTTTGAGGTACGGAACCATAAAAAAACGTGCAATGTTAATTTCGTGTGGTCGAGGTCTAACGAGTTTCAGTTACACTCGCGTCACTTGCCCCCTTCGCCTGAATGTAAAAAGTTAACCGCATTTTTAGGAATGCCCGGCACTGAGGGATCTAGTTTTCATTGGAAATCCAATCTGCGAAAACCAGCCGGATGTCGAAACATGGCGTAATCAGGCGGCGAACCGGCTGTCACAAATTACGAAACTGGATGGCATTCCTATAGTTAGAGACACTGAATAAATTTTTACATCCAAATCTGGCAAAACTACGTACTTTTTTAACCCCCGACCCAAAAAGAGTGGTGTTATATAGGTTTAACCTGTGTAGGTATCTGTGTATCTGTCTGTGGCATCATAGCTTATAAACGAATGAACCGATTTTAATTTAGTTTTTTTTTGTTTGTTCTATCTGAATATGTTTCTAACATGGAGACAATTTCAGATCTCACCTACTTACCTATACATATAAAGCTATACCTAGGTACATGACGACAATAGCTAATTAATGACTTACAAGGTGAGTTTTTCAGATCGAACCCTACTTTATTTACTAGGTACCTTACTTGCGCAATTTTCCAACTTGGTGGTTGTTCGATCATTTTGTCGTGCTGTGGTCTATGACCGATTAAAATATTATTGATGTTACTAGACCTCACATCAGTTTAGATTAGACTTGCAACGAATATTCGGTTACTATTCGGTATTCGGCCTATCCGGCTGCTTTTATTATATTCGGCCGGATACCGAATATCTACATACTATTCGGCCGAATACCGAATACTTAAATAATATATTTTGTCATAGAGAAATAATTGGTAAAATGAAAAATTAAAATTAAAATCGATTGATTAGGTATATATGCATATTTTCATTTCTGTTATAATCATTTAAGTAGTCATTGGTGCATAACACAGGTACATAATCATCTTCTGAATTGGAAAAATGGAGGATTCTATGTATTTGAATTATTGTGGTTATCAAAATTTAGAAGGGTAAGTAAGGTTCTCATTTCTTTTATAATCATTTATTAAGTAGTCATTGGTACATAAAACAGGTACATAATTAAATCCAATTTAATAAAAAAAAACCAGCCGAATACTTTTGCCTAATATTCGGCTATTCGGTCAGGGGCCTCGCCGAATATTCGGTATTCGGTATACTGCCGAATATACTATTCGTTGCAAGTCTAGTTTAGATTACTACATATAGCTATATCTAATTGGTAGGTGTCTAATAAGTCAATTAAAGAACAGTTGTGCATCGCGGCCTCATGGAATTTATTATACGAAAAGAGCTGTGATTGCGTGACCGCTTCAACAACAACTAATACTGAGCACTTATTTAGGATAGAATGTGGAATGACAATAGTAGGTAGGACAAGAGACGGTCGAAGGATTTCGTGAGGCTCTAAAACACAAACCCCTGTTGAAAATGCCTCAATAGCTCAACGGTTATAGGAGTGGACTGAAATCCGAATGGTCGGCGGTTCAAACCCCACCCGTTGCACTATTGTAGTACCTTCTAGCACAAGCTTTACGCTTAGTTGGAGGGGAAAGGGAAATGTTAGTCATGATTATATTACGTATCAAATAAGTAAGAAGCTATCTTATTTCAAAAACTGCTGAACGAATTTCAATTATTATTCAGTAAGAAGATAGTGTCACTCGATTAAGGATTTTAAATAAAGTGCAAAACGGACATGCAGCTAGGTCACGACTCATGATGGTGATAATTAATTACGTAAACTTAAAACTAAAGCGCACGAAAACCAAAGTCACTAACAGCCCAAACTATTAGCAAGCTGAAGTAGCAGTGGGCAGGCCATGCCTGTCGTAGAGGCGATGGCCGTTGGAGCCGGAAACTCCTTGAGTGGAACCGCGTATAAGCAAGCGTAGTGTGGGACGCCCACCAGCACGATGGACCGACGATATAAAGCGGCTGGCGGGAAGTGGCTGGTTGAGGAAGGCTGAGGATCGGGTGTGGTGGCGCTCTTTAGGGAAGGCCTATGTCCAACAGTGGACATCCACAGGCTGGTGATGATGATGATGATGAAAACTAAAACTACGAGGTGAGGCACCTTCAGACCCGAATTCAAAGGTTTGATCGAAGATGGATTTTTGTTCCAAGGTGGCCAAAGCCGAAGCTGAAGGTTCGGTGATCGGTCGGACGAGGTCAGACACTAAATACCTGTATGTTATAGCATCTAATGTGTATGAATTTGGTCCCCAGTAAATCCTGCCACCGTATCTGGGCCTAAAATAATAGAATAGCGTCGTCGCATCGCCTCTACTTGACATTTATGACAGATTATATAACTCCACGACTAATAACCGTCGCGCACGCCATTTGTCTATTAGGCGGAGCAATTTATGTGTTACGGTTAAGATTGAACTTAATCGAGTAATTGTTGAGAATATAGATTCTGAAATTGATTCTTTTCATAATTATTATGGAATCGATTTCATTATATACCATTCGTTACATAAATCAGGGGGCACGGCAGTGCCCCCGCCAAGACGAGCCAAACGGCGGCCGGGGCGCTACGTACCTTTTTCTCGAAGTGTTTCGCCGTATTTTCGACCCGTCATTACTTCGGTCTGGATGACGCTAGAAAGCTGAAATTTTCAGTATAAGGTGTCCTCAGCAAATTTACCAAATATACCAAGTATCAAATATCTAGCTTTTATGGTTACAGATTTATTGATACCTAAAATACGCCGTTTTCGTCCCTCACTGATGATCATCACTATTCAAAGTCTGTAATTCTAGGGTACTTCCCGAAGTCCTAGAAGGCTGAAATTTGGTATGTAGACTAGAAATTGCATACAAACTACAGGAAAATTGAGAAATTGGAATTTCCCCCCCCTCTACGCCTCTTATGAGAAAAGCAAATCTGTAAATTCTGTTGCTAGAATGTTGATATTTTCAGGATAAGATGTCGTTGGCAGACTTATTAAACGCACTGAGTATCAATTGTCTAGCTTTTATAGTTTCAGATTTATTGACAGTCAAACTTCTAGTCTGTAATTCTAGGGCACTTCCCGAAGTCCTAGAAGACTGAAATTTGGTATGTAGACTAGAAATTGCATACAAACTACAGGAAAATTAAGACTTTGAAATTCCCCCCCCTCTACGCCTCTTATGAGAAAAGCAAATCTATAAATTCTGTCGCTAGAATGCTGATATTTTCAGGATAAGATGTCCTTGGCAGACTTATTAAACGCACTGAGTATCAATTGTCTAGCTTTTATAGTTTCAGATTTATTGACAGTCAAACTTCTAGTCTGTAATTCTAGGGCACTTCCCAAAGTCCTAGAAGACTGAAATTTGGTATGTAGACTATAAATTGCTTACAACCTACAGGAAAATTAAGACTTTGGAATTTCCCCCCCTCTACGCCTCTTATGAGAAAAGCAAATTTGTAAATTCTATCGCTAGAATGCTGATATTTTCAGGATAAGATGTCGTTGGCAGACTTATTAAACGCACTGAGTATCAATTGTCTAGCTTTTATAGTTTCAGATTTATTGACAGTCAAACTTCTAGTCTGTAATTCTAGGGCACTTCCCGAAGTCCTAGAAGACTGAAATTTGGTATGTAGACTAGAAATTGCATACAAACTACAGGAAAATTAAGACTTTGGAAATTCCCCCCCTCTACGCCTCTTATGAGAAAAGCAAATCTATAAATTATATCGCTAGAATGCTGATATTTTCAGGATAAGATGTCTTTGGCAGATTCATTAAACGCACTGAGTATCAATTGTCTAGCTTTTATAGTTTAAGATTTATCGACATTCAAAACCTCTAGTCACAAATTCTAGGGTACTTTCTGAAGTTCTAGAAGACTGAAATTTGGCATTAAGTAGGAATTTCAACAATTATGAACAACAGATAAATTAAGAAATCGGGTCCCCCTTCATCCCCTCGTATATGAGATGCATATCTGTAAAATCTGTTGCTCGAATTCTAAAGTTTTCAGGATAAGATGTCCGTGGCAGATTTATCAAACGTACCAAGTATCTGTGTTTCCTGAAGTCCTAAAAGACTGAAATTTGGTATATCTGCTTCAAAATTGAGTTGCAAGATTCCACCCGAACAAACATATTTACATACGAGTACATTGCAAGTTGAATAAAAGCTTTTAAAAAAAGAGGTAACGATAGAGAGTGGGCCATGAAAATGATGTACCTACAAAAAATAGATCCAAAAAAATCTAGGGCACCTGCCAAAAAGAACTGAAATCCCACCAAAAACATTTCATGTAAAAAGGTAGCCAAGACTCACAAGTTCATAATGTTTTCACTGTTAAAAAGTTATGAGATCTCTAGTAGAGCCAAGCCCCTAGCTGAGCTTAGATTTGTGCTGGCCATGGGACCTATCCCAAGTCCAAAGTAATATAGCTCTTAAATGTTCTTGACTGTATCAAATTTATAACAATAAATAACAAATCACTCTACTTACAAGCTCTGATTCTACAAACCCTATATCTTGGTAAAAAAAGTACGGCTTGGCCGTTTACAGTTCGTGGATTTTTTATCTGAAATGACATCTAAGCCCGGAATTGCTTCTGCGACCATCACGAAGTACAATACAAATTAGTAATTGTCGAACAAACTATTCCTTAAGGCCTTAAAATATGTTATGTCATGTAATAGTTTTACGAACATTAAACGGCCAAGCCGTCCTTTTTTTACCAAGATGTAGGGTTTGTAGAATCAGAGCTTGTAAGTAGAGTGATTTGTTATTTATTGTTATAAATTTGATACAGTCAAGAACATTTAAGAGCTATATTACTTTGGACTTGGGATAGGTCCCATGGCCAGCACAAATCTAAGCTCAGCTAGGGGCTTGGCTCTACTAGAGATCTCATAACTTTTTAACAGTGAAAACATTATGAACTTGTGAGTCTTGGCTACCTTTTTACATGAAATGTTTTTGGTGGGATTAAGTATTTCAGTAGATACTAGACGATAATATGAGGTCAGGACTCAGGAGCCACATACAATAATATTTCATCCCTAATCACCTAAATCTTAGGGTACTTGTATCGCTACATATAATCCGTATCCATGTCCGGCGTATAATTCGTCATACGCCTTAAAGCCGGCTTAGTAGTCTGCTTAAGGTGCATTTTCACTAGATATAGTTGCCTGTTGAAGCAAGCTGGGGTTTCCACTTAAGCGGACGAAAGCAGAACTGAAATAAACCGTTGTATTCCGTAAAACATTTCTTCTCTTCTCCGCTAACAAGCACTCTCTCCATTTCTGTTTTAAGCTCTCAAAAAGTTGTCTGTGAGAGATTATTTAAACCAACAAGACCCCTTTGCTTGCTATATTTTGAATTGAACCACGTCCATACTTGCTAGTTGCTTTGGTCGCGCAAGTTTGAATGATTATTTATTTAAGCTATATCTTCCTATATAATGCTCATTCAAATACATATAAAAAAAAAGAACGGAGACAAAGTGTGCATTTAAAATAATGTTATTTGTCTATTTGCGCATTTCGTCTCATCATTTCTCTTCGCTCGCTACAATGAAATGAAATGAAATGAAATGATTTATTTATTTTGCGAAATGTGAGTAACAATGATGGTAAGTATATTGACAGGTCCTTAGTCCTTCACATTTTGCCATTTATGTATACTAACTCTTAATCAAGCTAAAGGAACTCTTACGAATCTATATTTTTTTATGTGTGCAATAAAGTAGGTACTAGGTAGGTATAGAAAAGGAGCGAAGACAAGATGTGAATTTAAAATAATGTGATTTGTCTTTTTTCACGCATCGTCTTCATTCGTCTCTGCCACAGTGGAACCGCACCCTAAATCAGGGTAAAGGAAATTGGAATTGTTGAGGGTCGCATATTAACAGAGGAAAAGTCCCTCCCGTAGTTCGCCAATGGCATCATTGTATTGCTAATAAAATTTAATGATGTAAACGGATAGCGTGAATTTATCTAACTTAGTAGCGCCCAGGGAGATGGCCGCTGAGGGGAAATCAATTAGCGACAATATATCCATCGCAGATTGAATTATTGTTGTAACGAGATATTGTAGAACGCCAGCTTTGAAAGATTTCAATTGGATAAGTTGGAAGATACTTAAGGTGAACGCACACTTATCCGAGCCGAACGCGTCGAACGAGCCGAACGAAACGAATTTTAGAATCCTGTATATTATGAAACTAGCCGATGCCCGCGACTTCTCCCGCGTGGATTTAGGTTTTTCGAAATCCCGTGGGAACTCTTTGATTTTCCGGGATAAAAAGTAGCCTATGTGCTAATTCAGGATATTATCTATCTTCATTCCAAATTTCAGCCAAATCCGTCCAGTAGTTTTTGCGGGAAGGAGTAACAAACATACACACACACACACACACACATACAAACTTTCGCCTTTATAATATTAAGTGTGATCTCATGAAACCTCGCACGCGTCGAACGCGCCCCGCGTCGAATCGTCCGAATTGGAAGTAGATTTCATATAGAGAATTCTAAAATTCGTTTCGTTCGACTCTTTCGACGCGTTCGGCTCGGATAAGTGTGCGTTCACCTTTAGTGTTTTGTTTTTCTATGAAATTCAATGAAAGGTAGAACATTCGAACACACACACACACTACACACTACACAAAACACTACTAAACACTACAGTAAAACACTAGAAAAGTCTCAAAAGCCTAAACCTTTCTCATTCTGAAAGGAGACCCGCGCTCAGTAGTGCGTGACTGCGATGATGATGATGACTATGGATTACAAAAAAAGTTCCGTTTACTTAATTTAGTTTCAATAACGCAAAGCACTGAAATATCGATTTCATTAAAAACTAATTGATTTTAAGTGTAACGATAAAACGTATCGCGTGGCTGAGAACCAATAACAAATATTAGTTCGTCGATGACATTTGAATGGTGTTCAATAATTAATGTACAGCGTGGGTTAGTTATTGTGTGCTCTCCGTAATGGACCGATAATTGTCCGTCCAAATAGAACTAACTCTGTTAATCACGAGACGGGTTTCGGCCGTTTCGGTATTCCCGATTCGATATCGGTATCGGATATCGATACGATCGGATAACGGTATCGGATGCTACGAGTATAATAATACCAAATACCGTAAACGTACCTTCAATATGTAGGTTACTTTTCTAAAAAATGTATGGAATGTTCTTCCGCATTACATGGGAAAGGCACCTAAGATTGTCTTTTTGACTAGGTCTACATAAACTAGAATCTAGATGATATTGCAACTTCACCCTCACGAGTTACGTTTTTTTTAAATCCCGTGGGAATTCTTCGATTTTTGGAGATAAGCCCTGTATCCTTGTCTAGGATGCAAGCTAATGCTGTACCAAAGTTTGTCAAAATCTGTTAAACGGATGGGCCGTGAACCCTGGCAGATGAACAGACACACTTTCGCATTTATAATATAAGGCTTTCAATGCCGGAATGATGAATATCTAATGATGCATCAGCAAGACACATTTCGGGTCTCTACGACATTCACATTCCTAAAATTAGTGTACCTCCATACGATACCTATCTACCAGATACACTGATATTACGAATGTGAACTCAACTTCACCGATATCTGATCGGAATATGTACAAAGCTCTAACACTTACCCTGCCGTAGGAATAACATAACGTCCGATTCCCGTTCATTATTTAATTATTAACACTACAATCGACCTAATTTTGATTTCTATTTGACATTTGGATTACGTATTGCGCGCGGGTAGATATATTATAGCCCCGGGCGCGGCCATTTTGTGACATCTGTCCTCGAATGTGTTACCAACTATAAAATTCAATTTCCCCAATCGGCCAGCCCGGCACATTTATTATTCATAGAGACATACACGCCCGGCCACTAACAGATGTTATCTTTTACGTGAAGAATATAAAAAGATGTTATCAATATCATATCGATGTACGCAAAGAAAAGCGATTTGATTTGTTTAGGTATACCTACTTATACCCTAGTCGTAGAACGCTACTGTTTTGTTATTAGTCGGGTAATTAGTCGGGAGTTTAGAGCCTCGCTAGTTCAAAGGTTGAGGAGCGGACTGAATTCCGAAAGGTCGGTGGATCAAACTCTATCCGTTGCACTATTGTCGTACCTACTTCTAGTATAAGCTTTACGCTTAATTGGAGGGGAAAGGAGAGTGTTAGTCATGATTAGCATGGCTAATATTCTTAAAAAAATATACCTAATCTACTACATATTAAGTTACATATTAAGTTTGAAACAGAATAAATACCTAACTAATAAAAAACTGACATTAGATAAAGGTATTTTATCTATTCCTTTAAAATATGTATGTTGGAAGGTTCATAAAATATTACCCATTTTGAAAGGTCATAAATAATTTCGCACAGTTTTAAAGTACGCCATGACGGCAGGTAATAGACTTCAGGTCGCTCGGAACGCATTAAATAATAAAACCCTATCGGTGTCCATTTCTGTAATGGCTATATCGCAGCTGATCGCCGATTTAAATGAATGTTTCACTGAGGCCAATAAATCAATCCATGTCGTCGGTAATGCACAATCCATTTGCTCGCATGTAGTATAATTGCGGTTAGCGCCGCCCAATGGCCACATTAGCCTGAAATACACCCCACGCGCCCGCCCTCGCCGCTTGCAGAAGCTGCCAAACTCTTGAATTAGCCTTCTGGACTCGCAAACTACTGATATACCGCTCATTAGTAGCATTGAAGCATTCGATTTTTGAGCAATTGGTACTTTATTACTCTCTATTTATGTAATCCCATAAAAACGCAGAGAGAGCGCAGATAAGTTATTATAATAAGTTAGTATATAGTGCTCTCACTCTGTTGCGTAAAGCCAAAAAGGGAGAGCGCTATACTATATTCCGCGGATAGAGTATAGTAATGAGCATGTATTGAAGTATGTTCAAAAATCAACAGTCGTTTGATTTTCGAGCATGCTCCCTGAACTGCTAGGTTGCGAATCTGGCAATTGGAAGGCACATATAGTTCGAAAAAACGATAGACGTTGATGTCCCAAGGTTCTAGATTGGCGACCTTGGACCCGAAAGTGCAGCGTTGGAAGAACGCCCACTAGTGGATAGACAACATCAAATGAGTCGCCGGGGTCCGCTGGATTCAGGCGGCGCAAGATCGTGACGTGTGGAACTCCCTGTATGAGACCTGTATGTCCAGCAGTGAACGTCTGTCGGTTGGGGTTCGATCCCGGGCATGCACCTCTAACTTTAGAATGGAGATATATTATTCATCAGCTAGTTGATAACATAAGCTTACATGGAATCCTGGCCCCTAAACTGGGAGATCCCGTATATCAAGGTCAGGGGCCACCCTTCCCATACAAAGTGGTTGTAATTACTTAAAATTAATTATAAACAAATACAAATGTTGTGTGTGTGTATGTGTGTGTGTGTGTGTGTGTGTGTGTGTATGTGTGTGTGTGTACGTGAGTGTCTGTGGCTGTGAGATGCTGAAGTCTCCCAATCCACATTTGGCCAGCGTGGTAGACTATTGCCAAAGCCCTTTTCACTCTAAGAGGAGACCCGTGCTCTGTAATAAGCCGGCGATGGGATAGCTTGATCATGATGAAGAGCATGCCAGTTTTATGTAAGTATGCTAATAAGCATATGTGTGTCAGTAGCTTTATGCCTGATTTTCTAGCTCACGAAGCCGCAGCGAACGTCCGCGCTTACGCCACTTAAAGGCGGAGAAAATGGCTTAAGTGCTTTCTCTATTATGCTTAAGCTCGTTCGTGAAAAGGATAATTTTCAACTCCCGAGCTCCCCCGCCCGCCCAAATGTTGGCATAACGTGGATGCGGCGAATGAAAATCAAACAATATTTTCATCTATTCGCTGTAGTGTTATATACTTTTTATTTTTTGAGCAAAATACTTAACTACTTATTTCATTTTCCTAATAAATAACCGTACTTACACTTTTTTTATTCTAATAAGTACAAGTTAGCATTTGACTATAATAATCCAGCGTGGTCTAGCTGTAAGTTTTACTGAAAAAAAAACTTGTATCGGGATAAAAACTTGACTGTTCGGATGATGATCGCCAAACTTCGTTTCGAAGAAGGCATGCCATGATGATGTGGTTTAAGCTGGTGGCAAGTGATGATGCTGTCTAAGATGGAAGCGGGCTAACTTGGAAGGGGTATGGCAGTTTCGTTAAATCCACATCCCTGATCGGTTTCTATTCGTCATCGTATCGGAACGATAAGTCGCTTGGCTGCACGGCTTAGCCGGTAAGGTGGTAACTAGCCACGACCGAATGCTTCCCACCATACAAACTTGAAACTGACAACATTAAAGTCGACTATTTTAATCACACTTCACACTAATATTATAAAGGCGAAAGTTTGTATGTGTGTGTGTGTGTGTGTGTGTGTGTGTGTGTGTGTGTGTGTGTGTGTGTATGTTTGTTACTCCTTCATGCAAAAACTACTGGACGGATTTGGCTGAAATTTGGAATGGAGATAGATAGTATCCTGGATTAGCACATAGGCTACTTTTTATCCCGGAAAATTAAAGGATTCCCACGGGATTTCGAAAAATCTAAATCCACGCGGGCGAAGTCGCGGGCATCGGCTAGTTAAATATAAATTAGCAATTAAGGATATCCTATCAAAAACAGAGTATACTTAGCTATTCACCTAGTCTGTTTTGGTTTTGGTTTGTTTTACCTTCGTATCATTTTTTTTTTCTAGTTTCTACGCGTGCTATACACCCGATTATTTAGTTTTGGACATAAGTTGTTCAATGGGTGTAAATGTTTCATTCGAAACAGTTATGGTTTGAGTGTTTTTTATATGTATATTGCCTGATTTTTAATTATTGTACTGTGTATTCCCATAAAATACAAAAAAAAAAAAACAGTAGAATGTCGCACTTTGCCGACATCAAGTGAGATAATATATTTTTAAGTTGGGCAACCTATTGTGGAGGCGAGGGTCGCGAAATAAAGCTTTTCCAACAAACAATAGTTCCGGCCCTTTGTCGCCGCGACTTCGGTAAACATTAGTAGTTGGGGCCTTTGTGGGGCGCGGCTTAAGAGGTTACGGCCAGATAACTTCCACTTGCCCTTACCTTTTGTTTGTTGTGATATATTTTTGTCTTTGTGGAAACTCTTTGCTCTACAAAATTTATTTACTTAATAAGAGCTTAATCTAAGGCTGAGATATTCTATAGAGTGCGCTTTGACTTTGCTCAGACTTAAGATTGAGTTAAAACGAGACAGATTTATGTGAGAGATATACATCTATCTCGATTTATCTCTATCTTTTCAAAGTCTAAGCAAAGCAAAGTCAGAGTGCGCTCTATAAGTAGATTTGAGCCTTAATATTCTATAAGTATACCTACCTACAAGTGTAAATTAAAAATTTATAAACCCCTGACAAGTGAAGGTTACAGTAACTAGAAAAGAGCTGATAACTTTCAAACGGCTGAACCGATTTTCTTGAATTATAGCTAAGAACTCTCTCGATCAAGCCAGCTTTCAAACAAAAAAACTAAATAAAAATCAGTTCATTAGTTTAGGAGCTACGATGCCACAGATAGATACACACGTCAAACTTATAACACCCCTCTTTTTGGGTCGGGGGTTAGAAAGGAAAAGCCGACTTACTGACTGACTTACAGATAGATCTATCAATGCACAGCTCAAACTACTGGACGGAGCGGACTAAAAGGCATGCAGATAATTAAGTATTACTAGCCGATGCCCGCGACTTCGCCCGCGTGGATTAAGGTTTTTCGAAATCCCCTGGGAACTCTTTGATTTTCCGGGATAAAAAGTAGCCTATGTGCTAATCCAGGATATTATCTGTCTTCATTCCAAATTTCAACCAAATCCGGCCAGTAGTTTTTGCGTGAAGGAGTAACAAACATACACACACACACACACACACACATACAAACTTTCGCCTTTATAATATTAGTGTGATGACATAGACATCCGCTAAGATAGGATTAACCCTTACGGGAAAAAAATTGGTATTGGAAACTTGTGTAGTCTACGTGGACGAAATCGCGGGCATAAAGTAGTCTAAATATATGGAAAAGGTGACCATGACTGACTGACTGACTGACTGACAGATCTATCAATACACAGCTCAAACTACTGGACGGATTGGTCTGATTTGGCATACAGATAGCTATATTTAGGAAAGGATTTAAAATAGGAGTTGGAAAGTGTAGTCCACACGCAAAATAACCACGCTAAATTCCGTTAAGTAGGTACTGAAATAAGAATAGGCTTAAGGGAGAATAAAATCTTGAATCATAAGAACGAAATTCATGAAAAAGTGCGATACCTAGAACCTACCTACCTACATCACACTAATATTATAAAGGCGAAAGTTTGTATGTGTGTGTGTGTGTGTGTGTGTGTATGTTTGTTACTCCTTCACGCAAAAACTACTAGACGGATTTGGATGAAATTGAGAATGGAGATAGATAATATTATAATATCCTGGATTAGCACATAGGCTACTTTTTATCCCGGAAAAGCAAAGAGTTCCCGCGGGATTTCAAAAAAACCTAAATCCACGCGGGCGAAGTCGCGGGCATCGGCTAGTATTGAATAAACCTAGGTAAGTACATTTTGAATACAGAATAGAGAAAGAAATTAACAACGTTAGCCTAAAACAACCCTGTTCCAGTTAAACCGTAAAAGTTCACCGAAAACGGGGAAGTCACGCTCCTATCATAAATTACTACTGTTTTAACATTAACACCTACTTTCCATAATAGCCGATAAACCAAATTTAGTTTTCATGTAACCCACCCTCCGCAGCTACTTATATAATAAGCAATGATCAATGGAGAATAATCCCATTGTGTGACGCGCAGACAAAAAGAAACCATATCAGAATTATTCGCCACGGCTGCGTTAATATATCCATTACATTAGCGTACCACGCATTGTTGTGTCCCGCCACTCTTCCTGGGTGTAAAGGATTACGCGTCACATGTTGACAGTTGTCGAAGAGACAAAGGACGCGTGAGTATTCCGGAGAACGCATAATAGCTGTGTTTATTTAATTTAAGTCACTGGCAACACAATAATGTCGTGTTTTCGCCGACGGCGCGGCGTTCCGACTTTGGTCTGAGAGCCCATTGGAAAATTTGAGGAGTTGCTTGATAAAAAGGAAAAACGGAACCCTTATAGGATCACTTTGTTGTCTGTCTGTCTGTCTGTCTGTCTGTCTGTCGTGTCTGTCAAGAAACCTATAGGGTACTTCCCGTTAACCTAGAATCATGGGCAGGCAGGTAGGTCTTAGCACAAATACATGAATAAATCTGAAAACCGTGAATTTGTGGTCACATCATTTAAAAAAAAATTAAAATATGTTTCAATTTTCAAAGTAAGATAACTATACCAAGTGGGGTATCAAATGAAAGGGCTTTACCTGTACATTCTAAAACAGATTTTTATTTATTTTTATTCATAATAGTTTTTGATTTATCGTGCAAAATGTTGGAGAAAATACGCGAGTACGGAACCCTCAATGCGCGAGTCTGACTCGCACTTGGCCGGTTTTTATCAAGCACCTCCTCAAAATTTCGGATGGACTCTTGGAGTCGAGCGGAGCGCCTCGCGGGGCAATAAAATTAATGAAGCGTGGAGATGGGACCATTTTACTTGTATTATTCGTCTCCTGCGGGCTGAGACTGAAGCGAATGTCCATTAGTTCTGTTTTAACATGTTAGCTAGGTTGAAACGTTGTAAATGCGATTTACTTTGCAGAGGGGGTGGAAAAGTAGCCGGAGAGATTCGGTCGCGATCGATGGATAGTCGAAGCGGTTCAATCGAATTTAAAGCTGCACTTTGATATCGCTTACCTCTTACATTTACTTGTATCTATCTGCACGAGCGAAGAGGAAACAAAATTTAAAGAAATTTTAACTGTACCTAATAGGTAAGATCAATATAGATATAGCTATTAATTTATCTTTTTGAATTTCTAAATTTAAAAGAACAACGAATTTGAAGATAATACCAAAGACCTAACATAGAATCTTTAATGAAATCCACTAACCTACTTAACTTTTTTATTTATTTAGATACAACTTAGCCCTTGACTTCTATCTCACCTGGTGGTAAGTGATGATGCAGTTTAAGACGGAAACGGGCTAACCTGGAAGGGATATGGCAGTTTTCATTAAACCCATACTACTTTGGTTTATACACGGCATCTTATCGTAACGCTAAATCGCTGGGCGGCACGGTTTCGCCAGTAGGGCGGTAACTAGCCACGGCCGAAGCCTCCCTCCAGACCACATTAGAAATTATAAAATTCCAAACCCCTGCTGGGAATCGAAAACGGGACCTCGCACTAATAAGACCACAGCGCTTACCACTAGGTACGCCAGGGAGGCTGTCAGGGAGGAGGTGTACCATAGTAGCAGTGGCGTGTACAGGATTTAAAGCCAGGGTAAGCATTAAGGTATGAACCTATTTTCTGGAACTTAATGGAAAATCACACTAATCACACTTCACACTAATATTATTATAAAGGCAAAGTTTGTGTGTATATGTGTGTGTGTATGTTTGTTACTCCTTCACGCAAAAACTACTGGACGGATTTGGCTGAAATTTGGAATGGAGGTAGATATGAGTATTATCCTGGATTAGCAAACGAGGGTAGGCAGTACTTTTATACCTCTATGAGCTGCCCCTGCGTAGTAGGCACAATTGCTTTTTTTTTCTCTCGTCTGGCTTTACAAAGATTAGCCAATGTCAAGTTTGTAGTTATTTGTAATAAGTTAGTTAAACTATACAAGTATGGACCCC
The DNA here is from genome assembly GCF_905333055.1 of Maniola jurtina. NCBI lineage: Eukaryota > Metazoa > Arthropoda > Insecta > Lepidoptera > Nymphalidae > Maniola > Maniola jurtina. The sequence goes on from NC_060032.1 coordinate 15,298,443, forward strand.
GTCTGTGCCGGCGCTCGCCGACATACGAACGGCACCCCCTTAGAGCGCTTTCCAGACAGTTTTACCAAAAAAAATACACTCCAAAAAGGCAGAGCACGCCCGCCAGCTAACACCAACACAGACGAAGTCCGGTACAATTGCTACTAATGCTACTATACTGCACCATAGTGAATGAACATTAAACATACTTTTCTACGCTTATCGCTAAACAGTGTTAGCAATCGAGCGGTGTAGGAAATGCGAGAACAATGGTGGTATTAGGACACATTAGCGGACTGAATGATCAAAAGCGCGAGCGACGCGCGTTGCAATGCCGATAACATCTAATCCGACTCGTGTAATGGGGGATGATTTGTACACCAAGTGTTAACTTATTTTAAGTAAATATTCCATACTAGCGATCTGCCACGGCTTCGCACGGGTTTTAGCATCCACTGTTTTGATTTTCGGTTACAAAGTAAAAAGTTGTAGTTTATGCTAGTAAAAAAGCTCTGATGTAATTAGATTTTCGATCATCATAATTTGGTTAATTCACACTAAACCTTAAACTACTTAAATAATAACAAGTGTAAATTAAAAATTTATAACACCCCTGACAAGAGCGAAGGTTACAGTAACTAGAAAAGAGCTGATAACTTTCAAACGGCTGAACCGATTTTCTTGGATTATAGCTAAGAACACTCTCGATCAAGCCACCTGTCAGACAGAAAAAACTAAATTAAAATCGGTTCATTAGTTTAGGAGCTACGGTGCCACAGACAGATACACAGATACACCGATACACAGATACACACGTCAAACTTATAACACCCCTCTTTTTGGGTCGGGGGTTAGAAAGGAAAGCTGACTGATTGATCCATCAACGCACATCTAAAACGGACGGAACGAACGGAAGCTAGGACGGATCGGGCTGAAATTTGACATACAGATAGCCATTATAACGTAGACATTCGCTAAAGGATTTTTGAAAATTCTATCTCTAAGGGGGTAAAATGAGGGGTTGAAAATGCTGAACAAAAGTCTCTAGAGTAGTGAGGTTTTTACAGACAGACAAAAAGGGCCTAGGAACTTTATTAAAAACTTATTATAATATAAGTAATTAGGCATGCCTATGAAACTCTACTACCAGTTCAAACGGCCAATTCTACCAAGTAGAAGTCGACAATATACTTACCTACATGATAATAATAACTTTAATAACAATATGCTCTCAACAACGATGTTAGGTCTAACAAGTGTAAATTAAAATTTAAAACACCCCCGAAAAGTAAAGGTTACAGTATCTAGAAAAGAGCTGATAACTTTCAAACGGCTGAACCGATTTTCTTGGATTATAGCTAAGAACACTCTCGATCAAGCCACCTTTTAAACGAAAAAAACTAAATTACAATCGGTTCATTAGTTTAGGCGCTACGGTGCCACAGACAGATACACAGATACACAGACACACAGATACACAGATACACACGTCAAACTTATAACACGCCTCTTTTTGGGTCGGGGGTTAAAAACACAGTGGGCGTAGAGCTTCGTAGCGATCTACGATTTAATTTGTAGAGCTACTTTTTACAAAACACAATCAAGTCTACAGCGGAAATTCTTTGGCTAATTGTTCATACCACGTTCATACTCTTGAGTTGTAAGTAGCTACTTACTTATCTCGGCCATTTTCCGTAAGAGATTATAGCCAACCGCGCGGGAGATACAATAGTATGTAGTTAGTATACAGTAGGATGTAGTATAGTGCACATGTGTGTGCGCAAACACAGGTGCACTCTCTATTCCTTCACTCTCATAGCCCGAAGGGACGGAAATCCGCCACGACCGGAGAAAGACCAGGCGCAGGATCGGCGGCTTTACCTACGGCATGTTCCTGACTCCGGGCTATTACCTTATACTAGTCGCCGAGAATTTCGTAACAGAATATCCCAATGCCTATTTTTGGCCCGGCCCGGGAATCGAACCCAGGACCTCGTCATCCACAGAACATGCTTACCACTAGACTAACGAGCTACTTACTATAAGCAATATAAAGCACGCTCATTACACGAACATTTGCCACCATTACCAACATTACCATATCAGATGCTTATCTGATGTAACGGCTTACGGCCACGAACACCCAGCCGGCCAGCCAAGCTCGAGAGTCCAGACAATGAGCAGTAAAGGCGATTAGCGAAACTCAGTAACCGGAGTCCTGGGGCTTGACGAAACATCGATGCTTATCAGCGGCGATGTATCGATACCACATCGAGTTAATGTTTCGAAGTTTGACACGATACTTACCTAACTACAATATTCTGGTTTAAAAGACATGTATAAATTGTTCCATAAAGAAATTTCCACTTAAATGGAACTTACAGGCTATGTTATAAAAACTAGGTTGGTACTTACACAAAATTACATCTTAGAGCGCCCAATTAATACATGATAGTAATTAAAATAGATTAAGTAGGTGTGTATAGCTTATATAAATTTCTAATTATCTGGTTGTAAGGGTCAAGCCAAAACTAACACGGGTCTTTCTCAGAACGAGAAGGGTTTAAGCAATAGTCCACCATGCTGGCAAAGTGCGGATTGGCAGACTTCACACACTTTTGAGAAAATTATGGAGAACTCTTAGGCATGCAGGTTTCCTCGCGATGTTTTCCTTCACCTTCTCCACTCCACCTCTATCACTTAGATAGGATATTTTATAAATATTGACATTAAAAACTTAAACGAAGTATAAATTATCTAGAATTGAAGCGTAACTCAGCAAGGTTTTATATTTAAAAAACCTATAGACATTATTATAAGCACATTATTTCATAACATGACTTAATATTCCGTAATGGCTTCCTAAAAATTTGCTCACATACAAAAAATAGACAAGCTACTAGCCAATGATAAAGTTTTATGGGGCTGTTACGTAGCAACAATAGGCAGAGAGAGCGCCAGAGGCTCGGAGGTTTAGTGCATCCGATTTCCATACAAAAACTTCTATTTCCCGAACTAAATGGCACGTGAGAGGACATAAAACTGCGGGGAAAACTACACAAAGCTCCGCTACTGGATGTTACAGCAACTATTTACTTTTATGTTATCCCTTTATCGAATCAGTACCTATGCAAACCGGATAAGTTTAGGGTTCCGTAATAATCCGGGTTCTAATCAATCGATCAGCTATTTGCATCCACTGCTGGAAAAAGACCTTCCCAAGAGCGCGCCATCATACACGGTCCTCTGCCTTCCTCATCTACCCATTTCCTTCCCGCTACCTTCATAAGGTCATTCCAGCAGGTTGGGTCGGCGAAGGGCTATCGGACCAAAAGTCAAAAGTCAAATCACATCAATCACATTAGGTTTAAAGAGTTTATTTCTCAGAAGAACAATGTTCACTTATATGAGAATAATAAATATAAATATAGATAAAACATAAATTTTTAAAGGTACGGTGACTTTATACAATAATAATATTTTAAAACATGCTACATTCGAAGTTAACAAACTATAATATATATCTATCTATCTATCTATTATGTCTGACAATACTTTTTTAACTCAGCTTTAAATTTTGGAAAAGATTTTTCCTCCAATATGTGTTTTGGCAAGTCATTATATAGTAGCGCTCCCTCAAACTGTATAGTTTTGGTACCATAATTAGTCCTAGCTTTAGTTAATTGTAGCTTGTGCTTGTTACGTGTACCATATTTATGAGATTTTGTTTTAAAAGTGATTTGTGTATGTACGGAGTCCAAAAGTATTTTTCTAACTAGTAAACATATTTTGTATTTGTATAATTGACTTATAGATAGTTCATCAGTTTTCTTATATAATTCTTTAGTCGGGAAGCGATAGTCTAGATGAAACAGAACTTTTAACAATTTGTTTTGAGATATTTGAAGATCCTTTAAATTAGTTTTATATGCACATCCCCAAATCTCTATTAAGTATTCCAGTAAAGGCTTGGCTAATGAGTTATAAATGATTCTTCGGACTTTATGCGGTATACAGCGTGCAGATTTACGCAACGCTCCAGTCAATGATGTGATTTTTGTCTGCAGGTAATCTAAATGAGCTCTAATATCATAAAGGCGAAAGTTTGTGTGTATGTGTGTGTGTGTGTGTGTCTGTATGTTTGTTACTCCTTCACGCAAAAACTACTAGACGGATTTAGCTGAAATTTTGAACGGAGATAGATAATATCCTGCATTAGCACATAGGCTACTTTTATCCCGGAAAATCAAAGAGTTCCCACGGGATTTCGAAAAACCTCAATCCACGCGGGTGAAGTCGCGGGCATCGGCTAGTCATTTATACAAATTGAGTACTTTTGTGCTCGCCTCTTTCTGCTTTGCAATACAATGATGTAGTGGTGATAATTACGTAAACTTAAAACTAAAGCTACGAGGGTTTCTTATTACTGAGCCTCTGCTGCCCGCCTGTCCGTCCGTCTGTCTGTCAGCTGTATTTCATGAACCGTACTATTACAATTCATTAATTTCAACTCTCTACCTATGTAGAAAGTTGAAATTTCCACAGAATGTGTATTTCTGTTGCCGCTATAGCAACTTTCAAAATGGCCGCCATATAAAAAAGCACATAATCTTGTGCGGTGGTACGGAACCCTTCGTGTGCGAGTCCAACTCCCACTTCATAAATTATACGTATAGACCAGATATCCCACTTGACCGGCTTTTTACTCGAGCCGTTATTTTGCTAACCTTTCGGCTTTCTTTCATTTTGTAGGCAAATGAACAAAATTCTTTTCGAAGCCGGAATACCCTACTAAGTGCCTAGAATTCTACGTATAGCTGTTATTCTAAGATCTTGAGTTTAATCACACTAATATTATAAAGGCGAAAGTTCGTGTGTGTGTGTGTATTCACTAGGATTTGAAGTGTCTAATATACCTACGCTTCCATTTCACAAAATGGTTTTTTTGAGTTAAAATACGCTAGAGGAGTTCTGAAATAGGTATGTATACCTAATGTATTTACATTGATGTGGTTGCTCGTCCGCGCTAAAGCAACGTCATAATATATAGGTACCTAGCAGCTCGTTGATCTTGTGTCTGAGGTCTGAGAAGGCCATTAATTACTTGGTTAGCAATGGCTCATTATCTTTTCTTCTCTTTACTCCAAATTTAATAATTTTCTCTTTTGTAAAATATCATGTAATCATACTAATTAAGATAGAACTCTCATATTATTATTATCTAAAAGTTATTACTTAGGAAATCCAAAAAATATTAACATTTTACTAGAATAGAGCAACTAATTTTTATTATTCGCTTTTACGAGCATAACCACCCCCAGTGCGATAAAGGGTCGTAAAAACTTCTCTATCGCGATGTAGCCACCAGCCAGCACACGTCAAACGAACTCGAGCCTACTGACTTGTGCCATCTCCTGAGGAAGTGATTTGTCAGCGCCGCCCCCTCTCGATTGAATAATTCAAATAATCGAGGTATTTATATGTAAATAGGAGGCTACATCTCCATACGAAAGGGACGATCGGCACATAAATTTGGCAAGACGACGCGAAAACTGCGACGCACCACCGATCTGATTTATTCGCCAAGTTTTCGAAAAAGTGGCTCGCGTCAGGAAATGTTTGTCTAATCGCGTTTATTGCCCCGACCCAGGATTTTTCGCCCCGAAGCACAGGGGGTGAACCGTTTCCACGTCACATGTACCTACCTACTCTTCCTGATATTATTGTAACGTGAAATCAACTTTATTTGCGTAACATGGATTGTTTTCTTCACTATGATCATCTCTACAGACCTAATAGGTACAATTCGTGTAAATCAAAAATTTAAATCATACCCTACAGATACCTAATTATTACATTGTAGTCGGGATCGAGTTATTAAGATAAATGCAAGACACACAGCTAATGTCAATGTAACAATGAGATTCTAAACCGGCTGATAAAACAGCTGATACCTACTTCTCAAACGGTTGAACAGATTTTCATCAAACATAGATAGATAGATAGAAAACTTTATCAGACACAAACAAAGGAAAAAATACAAAGAAACTACTTCAAAACTAAAAATGATCGCTAAGTAGGTACCAAAGAACTTTCTGGTACAAAAAAAAGCATCAAGTGATATTTAACAGGCAGTGAATTAATTTGCAAAAAATTTGGTTATTTTATGATTACTGTCGAAAACCAAGTACCTATCAAGTACCTATAGTTAACATTTAACAGACCTAAGCTAGACAAAAAAAGCTAATAGATAGGTAGTTCTAATTGGAAATTACAAAATTCAATTTCCAAGACGGTAATAGACGTAATTCGCAGAAACAAGATGAGAGGTAGGTAGTGTAACGGTTCCCCGTAACGAATATCACATGCTCGTGGCACTCTATTAGTCATTGTGAGCGTATAACTCATCAATCATCACTGCGCGCGTAAAGTGTTAATCGCTACCACCACTATTTAATTGTTCTTTATACACATTACCTCGCGCTGCCGTATTCGGTGTTTGAATTTGATCCGTATTATAAACTACTTGTTTATGATAGCCAGGAAAGAAACAATGATTTTTAACCCCCGGCCCCAATCCCCAACCCAAAAAGAGGGATATTATAACTTTGACGTGTATGTCTGTGTATCTATATATCTGTGTATCTGTCTGTGGCATCGTAGCTCTTAAACTAATGAACCGATTTTAATTTAGTTTTTTTTTGGTTGAAAGGTGGCTTGATCGAGAGTGTTCTTAGGTATAATCCAAGAAAATCGGTTCAGCCGTTTGAAAGTTATCAGCTCTTTTCTAGTTACTGTAACCTTCACTTGTCGGGGGTTTTATAAATTTTTAACTTACACTTGTTTACAGAGATGTCAAATCACGAGGTCCATTTAGTCACCTAAATATATTACATATCGGAATTATGTACCTACCTAATATTACTGAACGTTAATAAGTACTTACTTAATTTAATTTTAACTTATAACGACCCGTAAGTATGGACTTTAAATACATGTAAATGAAAACCCGGTTCGAAGGACCAATAATTATGCTTTTTTTGGAGTTACTAGGTCGAGGGTAGGTAGTCATTTAAATAATAATATATCATATCCGACTTATAATATTTACAAATATGAAAGGAACATGCAAATCAACAACTTGACATGATTTTTTCTACTTACCTAACCCTAAAACCAGGTATTTATCCTACGCATCCATATATAGGTAAATAATAAAAGACCTGGAGAGTAACATAGGACTTTTATCCGGTATAAGGTAGGTACCCATATTATTAAAAAAAAATTGGTTGTCTGTAAAGTCGGTTTACTGACGATAGTTGAACGTGACAACAAAGGCCGATTGTGCTTCTTTGTCGCTCGTTCCGCGCTCTCGCTTGCACTTCAAGCCTTACATGGAACGCCTCAGAGCGAGGTAACGCCGCATGAGTCATGTTTTTTCGTGCGTGCAGTCGGCTCTATCGAATTATAAGACGTTGTCACGTCAAAAATCTATGTAAAAATGTAGCAATATGCTAGAACATAGAGAAATAAGCGAGCAACAAAACGCACTTTATCAGGTGGCAGGCGCTTTATCTCGCTAATGACCAACCCCTCCAGAGTAATAAAAGTCGATATCAACCTCCGCACTCTGACCACTGCGTGAAACATCTTGATACTTTATATTTTTATTTATTTATTAGGTAAAAAGGGTACAAGTCAAAAAGTTACAGACAGACAACACACGGCCTCCCTGGCGCATTGGTAAGTGCTGTGGTCTTATTAGCGAGAGGTCCCAGATTCGATTCCCGACAGGGATTTGGAATTTCATAATTTCTTAATCTCTGGTGTGACCTGGTGAGAGGCTTCGGCCGTGGCTAGTTACCACCCTACCGACAAAGCTGTGCCGCCAAGCGATTCAGCATCCCGGTACGATGCCGTGTAGAAACCAAAGGGTTTCATAAAACCTGCCATACCCCTTCTAGGTTAGCCGGCTTATCTTAAACTGTGTCATCACTTACCACCAGGTTAGATTGCCTAGTCAGTTAGTCTAGGGCTAACTTGTATCTGATTTTTTTTTAAAGTACTTTTAGGCAAGCAGATTTCCTTAGGAAGTTTTCTTTGACTGTTAAAGCAAGTGATTTTTAATTGCAAATGCACAATACCTTACTCCGAAGAGAGGTACCTAAGTTATCACCGCTTACCTCGGAATCAGTTTATTTATTAGTTTATTTTATTTGTACCAGAAAGTTGTAACAATAAAGAGAAAAAGAAAGAAGCGGACAGGAAAGAAAGAAAAAGTGGACTTATTGTAGTACTAGCTGACGCCCGCAACTTCGGCCGCGTGGATTTAGGTTTTCCGAAATTCTGCGGGAACTCTTTGATTTTCCGGGATAAAAAGTAGCCTATGTACTAATCCAGGATAGTATCTATCTATCTACTTCCATTCCAACAGCCAAATCCGTCCAGTAGTTTTTGCGTGAAGGAGTAACAAACATACACACACACATCGGCTTTATAATTATATTAGTGTGATGAAAAAATAATAAGGATCAGAAACTCTGTACCGCGGTACACGTTCACTGAAGCGCAGCCGAGAATTAGCGGCGGCGGGAAAGAAAAATGATTGTGACAGTCCGGCGAACTGCGCTAATGGAGTCTACGTCTGCGAAATGTTGCCACTTATAACACGGAGCCCGGCCCAATTACAATGGACCTCATTTAAAGAGAAAAAAACGGCCAAGTGCGAGTCAGACTCGCGCACTGAGGGTTCTGTACTCGGGTATTTTTCCCACATTTTGCACGATAAATCAAATTCAAATTCAAATTATTTTTATTCAATTAAACTTTTACAAGTGCATTTGAATCGTCAAAATAATCTACCACTGGTTCGGAATGCTGTTCCTACCGAGAAGAACCAGCAAGAAACTCGGCGGATGCTCTTTTCAAATGTACAATTTACAATAATATGCCATACTGTATACAAGCAATTGCAGCGCCGTGTATTGCTGGAGCGAATCAAATCCAAGATTTTTTGTCATTTACATAATCTTCGATTGTATAATAAGCTTTTTTCAGGAGCATACTTTTAATCAAAAACTATTGTACATAAATATAAATAAAAATCTGTTTTAGAATGTACAGGTAAAGCCCTTTCATATGATACCCCAATTGGTATAGTTATCTTACTTTGAAAATTGAAACACGTTTTAATTTTTTTTTAATGATGTAACCACAAATTCGCGGTTTTCAGATTTATTCCTGTATTTGTACTATTAGACCTACCTACCTGCCAAATTTCATGATTCTAGGTCAACGGGAAGTACCCTGTAGGTTTCTTGACAGACAGACAGACAGAGAGACAGTCAACGAAGTGAACCTTTAAGGGTTCCGTTTTTACTTTTGAGGTACGGATCCCTAAAAAGACCTTCAGTGTTGGTACATGGTGCATAGTACATTGAATGAGGATATACGCGTGGGTATAAGAAGGTAGGTATAGCTACTCGGTATCTTTTTCCATTCCATTCCATCAGCCTGTATGCGTCCACTGCTGGACATAGGCCTTTCCAAGAGCGCGCCACCAAACACGGTCCTCCGCCTTCCTCATCCACCCGCTCCCCGCTACCTTCTTCAGGTCATCGGTCCAGCGGGCAGGAGGTCGTCTCACACTGCGCTTACCGGTACGCGGTCTCCACTCCAGAACACGTCTGCCCCAACAGCCCTCAGTATCTACTACACAATAAGAATAAAGATGCCTATTTTGGCCACATCGGGCACTAATAGCTAGGCCCTTTCTCGTAGATAATACCTAGGTCAAACATCATTGACCTAGGTACTTACATTATTCTTTTGTATGTGTTTTTGGTATTAATTTTGTCCTGCACAGTAAAAGTTTTATTTATTCATTCATTCATTCATTATTAGCAGTGGCATGCAGATCATAGAGGCATCAAATATCAGGGGGCACGGCAGTGCCCCCGCCAAGACGAGCCAAACGGCGGCCGGGGCGCTACGTAGTACCTTTTTCTCGAAGTGTTTCGCCGTATTTTCGACCCGTCATAACTTCGGTCTGGATGACGCTAGAAAGCTGAAATTTTCAGTATAAGGTGTCCTCAGCAAATTTACCAAATATACTAAGTATCAAATATCTAGCTTTTATGGTTATAGATTTATTGATACCTAAAATACGTCGTTTTCGTCCCTCACTGATGATCATCACAATTCATAGTCTGTAATTCTAGGGTACTTCCAGAAGTCCTAGAAGGCTGAAATTTGGTATGTAGACTAGAAATTGCATACAAACTACAGGAAAATTAAGAAATTGGCAATGCCCCCCCTCTACGCCTCTTATGAGTAAAGCAAATCTGTAAATTCTGTCGCTAGAATTCTGATATTTTCAGGATAAGATGTCCTTGGCAAATTGATTAAACTCATTGAGTATCAATTGTCTAGCTTTTATAGTTTCAGATTTATTGACAGTCAAAACTTCTAGTCTGTAATTCTAGGGTACTTCCCGAAGTCCTAGAAGGCTGAAAGTTGGTATGTAGACTAGAAATTGCATACAAACTACAGGAAAATTAAGAAATTGGCAATGCCCCCCCTCTACGACTCTTATGAGTAAAGCAAATCTGTAAATTCTGTCGCTAGAATGCTGATATTTTCAGGATAAGATGTCCTTGGCAAATTGATTAAACTCATTGAGTATCAATTGTCTAGCTTTTATAGTTTCAGATTTATTGACAGTCAAAACTTCTAGTCTGTAATTCTAGGGTACTTCCCGAAGTCCTAGAAGGCTGAAATTTGGTATGTAGACTAGAAATTGCATACAAACTACAGGAAAATTAAGAAATTGGCAATGCCCCCCCTCTACGACTCTTATGGGAAAAGAAAATCTGTAAATTCTGTCGGTAGAATGCTGATATTTTCAGGATAAGATGTCCTTGGCAAATTGATTAAACGCATTGAGTATCAATTGTCTAGCTTTTATAGTTTCAGATTTATTGACAGTCAAAACTTCTAGTCTGTAATTCTAGGGTACTTCCCGAAGTCCTAGAAGGCTGAAATTTGGTGTGTAGACTAGAAATTGCATACAAACTACAGGAAAATTAAGAAATTGGCAATGCCCCCCCTCTACGCCTCTTATGAGTAAAGCAAATCTGTAAATTCTGTCGCTAGAATGCTGATATTTTCAGGAGAAGATGTCTTTGGCAGATTGATTAAACGCATTGAGTATCAATTGTCTAGCTTTTATAGTTTCAGATTTATTGACAGTCAAAACTTCTAGTCTGTAATTCTAGGGTAATTCCCGAAGTCCTAGAAGGCTGAAATTTGGTGTGTAGACTAGAAATTGCATACAAACTACAGAAAAATTGAGAAATTGGAATTTTCCCCCCTCTACGCCTCTTATGAGAAAAGCAAATCTGTAAATTCTGTCGCTAGAATGCTGATATTTTCAGGATAAGATGTCCTTGGCAAATTGATTAAACGCATTGAGTATCAATTCTCTAACTTTTATAGTTTCAGATTTATTGTCAGTCAAAACTTCTAGTCTGTAATTCTAGGGTACTTCCCGAAGTCCTAGAAGACTGAAATTTGGCATTAAGTATAAATTTCAAGAATTATGAACAACAGATAAATTAAGAAATCGGGCCCCCCTTCATCCCCTCGTATATGAGATGCATATCTGTAAAATCTGTTGCTCGAATACTAAAGTTTACATGATAAGATGTCCGTGGCAGATTTATCAAACGTACCAAGTATCTGTGTTTCCTGAAGTCCTAAAAGACTGAAATTTGGTATATCTGCTTCAAAATTGAGTTGCAAGATTCCACCCGAACAAATATACTTACATACGAGTACATTGCAAGTTGAATAAAAGCTTTTAAAAAAAGAGGTAACGATAGAGAGTGGGCCATGAAAATGATGTACCTACAAGAAATAGATCCAAAAAAAATTTAGGGCACCTGCCAAAAAGAAATGAAATCCCACCAAAAACATTTCATGTAAAAAGTTAGCCAAGACTCACAAGTTCATAATGTTTTCACTGTTAAAAAGTTATGAGATCTCTAGTAGAGCCAAGCCCCTAGCTGATCTTAGATTTGTGCTGGCCATGGGACCTATCCCAAGTCCAAAGTAATATAGCTCTTAAATGTTCTTGACTATATCACATTTATAACAATAAATAACAAATCACTCTACTTACAAGCTCTGATTCTACAAACCCTATATCTTGGTAAAAAAAGTACGGCTTGGCCGTTTAATGTTCGTAAAACTATTACATGACATAACATATTAAACGTTAAAAGTTATTAAACGGCCAAACCGTACTTTTTTTACCAAGATATAGGGTTTGTAGAATCAGAGCTTGTAAGTAGAGTGATTTGTTATTTATTGTTATAAATGTGATATAGTCAAGAACATTTAAGAGCTATATTACTTTGGACTTGGGATAGGTCCCATGGCCAGCACAAATCTAAGATCAGCTAGGGGCTTGGCTCTACTAGAGATCTCATAACTTTTTAACAGTGAAAACATTATGAACTTGTGAGTCTTGGCTAACTTTTTACATGAAATGTTTTTGGTGGGTGTTGCTTACCCTAGTTGAAATAGTTTTATGCTCATTTCTCATATTTCCCAAAAAAAAATATGACCTTCCAGTAAATAAATAACTACACCTATCTAGTGTCTACCCCCCATATTCATATTGCACTAAGACCAATGAAATACATACATATATAGTTATAAAGACAAAAGACATAATTATAAAGACCAATTAAATACCTTACTCACTTATTTGCCAGCACAAAGCTATATATAATCTCGATTACCAACATAAAGCGTTTTTAGCATCAATTTCAAGATAATCAGTAGATTAGATACTTAGCACCACGACCGGCGACCGGGTGGTTGTTTGATGTGTATCTACTCAAATTCAAATCACCAATACAATGCTCGAGGGGGTTAATATGGAATAAGTTGGGAGCTCAAAGCAATAACGCGCCCCACCCCTGCAATGCCACGCACCCCTCACAAATTAAGTGTAAAACAAACCTAATGAAATTTAAATATCTTCTCGACAACGTAATAGCAGCACAAATAAAATCATGTCGCGAGGGAGAGTAATCGGGTCTATTGTGTACACATTGTATGAAATTATGGCACTGTTGAGATTTAGAACTCTGTCGTAGTAGAAGTTGGTTGGATTCGTTCTATTATTTTATGATAGTAGTGACTGTGGAAAGGTTGTATTGGGGTTGGAATAACTTAAGTAGGGGCGGGGTTGTTCTTCAGACGGTAATAGGCTCTCGGGGTGATAGGCATACCTCTTATTGTTGGCTTGTTAGTGGATAATTCAGTGTAATGTATTTAAGTGTAGTTTTGACGTCCTCCGTTGTGCGGTGGTAACTGTGGTCTGATAAGTAGGAGGTCCTGGTTTCAAGGTAGTTTGGGAATTTACAATAAGGGTTTCGTACCTCAAAAGGAAAAATAGAACCCTTATAGGATCACTTTGTTGTCTGTCTGTCTGTGTGTCTGTCGTGTCTGTCAAGAAAACCTATATGGTACTTCCTGTTGACCTAGAATCATATTGGCAGGTAGGTAGGTTTTATAGCACAAGTATAAAGGAAAAAATCGATGTCATGAATTTGTGGAACATAACAATAAAAAAAGTTAAAACGTGTTCATGAAAAAATTAATTTATTGAATCACATACAGATGGCGTAGTCCTCAAATAAACTTAGTTGTACTTACATAAAAGTACTAGGTCTGTATATTATCCTCTACGATGACTACTACTTGTATACAATATGGCATATTATTGTAAATTGTACATTTGAAAAGAGCAACCGCCGAGTTTCTTGCTGGTTCTTCTCGGTAGGAACGGCATTCCAAACCAGTGGTAGATTATTTTGACAATTCGAAAGCACTTGTAAAAGTTTAATTGAATAAAAATAATTTGAATTTGAATTTGATGGTACGGAACCCATCGGCATTTGATTGCATTTATCATGCTCAACCCATCGCCGACTCACTATAGAGCACGGGTATCCTCTCAGAATGAGAAATGGCCATAGTCACCACGCTGGCTAAGTGCGGAATGGCAGACTTCAAACACCTTAGAGAACATTATGCAGAACTCTCAGGCATGCAGGTTTCCTCACGATGTTTTCCTACACCGTTAGTACCAAGTGATATTTAATTATTTAAAAAGCACATAACTCCAAAAAGTTAGAGGTGCGTGCCCGGGATCGAACCCCCGACCTTGGATTAGGAGTCAGACGTCAGATAGTTCCACTAGTTCATTACAGAATATCACAGCTTCATTTTTTTGCATTATCGTGAACCAGATGGCGCTAGTACTGATTTACGACACGTATTCGTTTAGAATAGCGAATCGATATATATAACTATTTATTACAGGGGTACTGTTGATAAATCAAAAACTATTAATTGAATTTTTGGAAGGTGGCATTCGTGCCACCTTAAGAAACTAGAAAGCACTCTTCAAATTATATATTTGTCTTGGTTTAGCCTAGTGCCTACTGCCTAGCCCACCCGTTGACTATGTTATGGTTACCTCCACGGATAGCCAGAATCAGAAATGTCGCATGTATTTTGTAATTTGTTATGTAGCTAGTAGCTACGTAATGTGGAAGAACTGGGAAGATCTTTAAGTAAAGTTATTGATTTTGGTACGATTTTTAGGGGTCCGCAGTACTTTGTATTTGTAACTATTTATTTATTCTTCGATTTAGACTTCGAAAGTCAGATCAGTACAATGCAATGACAAAATATGTTATAGGATCTAAATAATAATATCAACATGTAACAATAGTAAACCAAACAAATATTACAAGTACACAAGTAGGTACATAATTTTCAACCTAGCTCGTTGAATAGCTTGTGCAGGGCTATAATATTTTCCATGCGTTTTTATCATCCATATAATCATTAATCTTATAATTACTTTTTTTTAATTAAAATTTAAAGCAGGTACCTTAAAAGGAACCCTTAAAGGATCACTAATTGTTGTCTGTCTGTCGTGTCGGTCAAGAAAACCTATAGGATACTTCCCGTTGACCTAGAATGAACATGAAATTTAGCAGGTAAATAGCTTAAAAGTATAAGTAAAGGAAAAAATCCGAAATCATGAATTTGTGGAACATAACAATAAAAAAATCGGCCAAGTGCGAGTCAGCCTAGCACACCGAGGGTTCCGTACTCAGGTAATTTTTCCAACATTACGCACGATAAATCAAAAACTATTATGCATAAAAACAAATAAAAATCTGTTTTAGAATATACAGGTAAAGTCTTTTCATATGATACCCCACTTGGTATAGTCATCTTACTTTGAAAATTGAAACCCATTTTAATTATTTTTTTATCGTGTAACCACAAAATCACAGTTTTTGGATTTATTCCTTTACTTGTGCTATAAGACTACCTACCTGCCAAATTTCAACATTCTAGGTCAACGGGAAGTACCCTACAGGTTTTCTTGACAGACACGACGGCGTACGGACGGATAGATAGACAGACAACAAAGTGATCCTATAAGGGTTCCGTTTTTCCTTTTAAGGTACGGAACCCCAAAAATATGTTCATGAAAAAATTAATTTATTCTAGCTCTGGATGGCTTCGCAACGCATCCCGTGCAGCAATGTCAGAGCTCAACTCACGTTAGCTTCACTCTTTGTAATATCGTAAACCAGATGGCGCTACCTACCGCTAAACAACACGCTATTCATTTAGAACGCTGAACCGTATATATATATGGGTTTAGTCATGGTTTAGTCAATAAATCTGAAACCATAAATTGCAATTTTTGTAAGGTGGCATCTTGCCACTTCGTTTTCTTCGTATTATGCGCCTGCTTAGTACTTACCTCACCCATGTCCCATGGCCAGCTTCAAAACGAAAAAACAAAGAAAATCTAAATAACATTTCGATCGATTTTCGTCGTCAAATTCTCTCACATAGATTACCCCTATATAAGAAAGCCCAGAGCCACTGTAGGCTTTGAGTTAAGATTGAGTTAAAACGAGACAGATTTATGTGAGAGTATATAACATCTGTCACGTTTTAACTCTATCTTCTGAACGTTTTCTTCGTAATATGTATGTATTCACAGCGAAAAAACAAAGAAAATTAAAATAACGTTTCGATTTTCGTCGTCAAATTCTCTCACATAGATTGCCCCTATATAAGAAAGCCCAGAGTCACTGTGGGCTTTGACTAAAGAGTAAGTTAAAACGAGACAGATTTATGTGAGAGTTGTGTAACATCTGTCTCCTTTTAACTCTGATATAGGACACCTATAAAAAAGCCCCTTAAAAATATTAGAAAAAAAATTTACCTGCTAAATTTCATGTTCATTCTAGGTCAACGGGAAGTACCCTATAGGTTTTCTTGACAGACACGACGGCGGACGGACGGAT
This sequence comes from Maniola jurtina, assembly GCF_905333055.1. NCBI lineage: Eukaryota > Metazoa > Arthropoda > Insecta > Lepidoptera > Nymphalidae > Maniola > Maniola jurtina. Next base: position 15,314,840 of record NC_060032.1, read on the forward strand.
AGATAGACAGACATCAAAGTGATCCTATAAGGGTTCCGTTTTTCCTTTTAAGGTACGGAACCCTAAAAATATGTTCATGAAAAAATTAATTTATTCTGGCTCTGGACCCACGCCTGGCTTCGCAACGCATTAGCTTCACTCTTTGCAATATCGTAAACCAGATGGCGCTACCTACTGCTAAACAACACGCTATTCATTTGGAACGCTGAACCGATATACATATGGGTTTACACATGGGTTAGTAAATAAATCTTAATTTAAAACCATAATTGCAATTTTTGTAAGGTGGCATCTTGTCACTTCGTATTCTTCGTAATATGCACCTACTTACCTCGCCCATGGCTATTACAGCTTCACAACGAAAAAACGAATAATATCAAAATAACATTTCGATTTTCGTCGTCGAATTCTCTCAATAGATTGCCCCTATATAAGAAAGCCCAGGGTCACTGTGGGCTTTGACTAAAGAGTAAGTTAAAACGAGACAGATTTATGTGAGAGTTATGTAACATCTCCTTTTAACTCTGATATAGGACACCTATAAAAAAGCCCCTTAAAAATATTAGAATAAAAAGTGTAAGCAAAGTCTATAGTCTATAGATCTCATTCAGAGAGTTTCTAACGTGATCAAACCAGACAATTCTGGTTCTGGAGATCCGTTGGTAGATAAGCTATACATAGATAGAATCATTATTATAAGAGGTAGGTACCTACCTTAGTAGGTAGAGTTCTTAGGTGTAATATTTAAATCTAGGTATGATAGGTACACTACCCCACAATTCAATTCTTAGATACCCCTTTTAGGGTTCCGTACCCAAGGGGTAAAAACGGAGCCCTATTAATAGCCTCTGCTGTCTATCCGTCTGTCACAGGTCTCTAGCTCGTAGACGAAATGGTTTACAAACCTGAAATTTTGGTATTCGGTGTAGAACGTTGACCCAAAACCAAATATTGAATTAAAAATTCAATAAAATTATTTTTCAGGAGGCTCTCCCATACATGAAAAAGGAGCCGTCAAAAAAATAATTTTATTTTTATCCTAGCATGTGGGGTATCATTGTTTAGAGCTCATTGGGTAAAATACGAAAATATATATTTTTTTTATCTTATAAAATACAGAAATGGTGGGCTATCAAAGTTGTCAGTTTTAAACCATTTTTGTGACGGAGGCTATCTCAAAAACTAAACTAGTTAGTCAGGAATCTTGTCAGGAATATGAACAATGACAAATACTGAAAAAAACGATTATTAAAATAATTTCTAAGCTGTGACCAAAACAAAACAAACAATTTTTGGATTTTTCTTTTGATTTAATTGCGATGTCCTAGCTCAGAAAAGAAATGTTTCTTGTACCAATTTGATGTTCATACTTAGTTAATTATGTACGAAACCCTAAGAGACCGAGACCCGACTCGCACTTGACCGGTTTTTTACAGATAAGTACCGTAAGTACTTAGGTACTCGAGTAGGTACCTACCAACTCGTACCAATCTGTATCCATTAGAAAACGTAGCAACTTAATTACCGTGTAAAAAGGCGGAAATCTAATTATTCTAGCAGATTTTGTTAAACAAGAATTCAAATGGATTTCTTAAAAAAGATGTTTCCGCTTTCAAAGGGGAGGATACTAATTTTCTTTCAAGTCTCAAAGAAGCTTCCTTTCAAGGAGTGGAAAAAAGTTACAATCGAAAAGGAAATTTGCGTTTTAAATCCTCTAATGAAGCTGAGAAGTTTGAAATGGAGGGGCGAAAGGCTGAGAACAAATTGAGGAAAAAAAACGTTCAAAGTAATGCTCGGTTTCCGCTAAGAAAATTGTTACCTACCTACTTACCTATTTGTACAAATTATTATTAAGGACACTTTTTGCCTTCCGCAATTTATCTAAATATGTAGGTGGGTATTTACTATCTAGCACAAGCTTTAAGCTTAATTGGAGAAAAAAGGGGAATATTAGTCACAATGATAAACTTGGGTAAGTTAAGCTAAGTGGGTCAGATAAGCTCAGAAAAGCAGGTATTATTTTAAATATATTTATCGAATTATTGGAATGTTCTCCCAAAACTTACGCGAAAACACAGGTTCAACGCGTAGAGGTTACCCGAGAGTTCAATCTAAAAATACCGGCCAAGGGCGAGTTGGACTCGTGCACCGAGGGTTCCGTACTCGGGTATTTTTTCGACATTTTGCATGATAAATCAGAAACTATTATGTATAAAAATAAATAAAAATCTGTTTCAGAATGTACAAGTAAAGAAAGCCCCTGGCCCCATTAATAGGACAAGGACACGGCTAATGGGGCCAATGGGACTACACCCTTACATATGATACCCCACTTGGTATAGTTATCTTACTTTGAAAATTGAAACACATTTAATTTTTTTTAATGATGTAACTACAAATTCGCGGTTTTCAGATTTATTCCTCACCTTGTGCTATAAGACCTACCTACCTACCTTTCATGATTCTAGGTCAACGGGAAGTACCCTATAGGTTTGTTGACAGACACGACGTACATACAGACAGACAGACAACAAAGTGATCCTATAAGGGTTCCGTTTTTGCTTTTGAGGTACGGAACCCTAAAAACTTGGCAAAATAAATAATTTCATTAGAGCGTGTTTGCTATCACAACATCTAATTATCCAGTTTACGGTCTAAACACCAAAAATATGCAATTATCTCTCTTCCAAAATCTGGTAAACCTCAGGCATAGATATTAGTTCCCGGAACGTTTCTACAACATTCCATTGAGTATGATTGATTAGTATTCCAATGAGAGATGAACTACGTTTCTATGGAGCGAGTGACGGAGTGACCTCTCTTAAGGTTCGGAAAACGTGCCCAACATTTTTAAAGTTAAGTAAAACAACAGTTTGCTTTATGTAAAAAATATTATTTATTTAAATATCGTGATAATTTAATACAATACAGAATACATACAATCTGGTTGCCAGTGGAATTTGGTTGCCAGTTGCCATGTATTTTTTGACCAACGAAATAAGCAAAAATTATACTTACTAGCTTTTTGAAAAACGTCCGCATCAGTCGAAATGTACGCTTGAATTAATGTTAAAAGTTTTGGATTGCTATAAAACTACTAAGATATATAATGAAACTGAACACAGATCTTTCGCCCTATTGATCTGAGCGTCTATTTTTAAATTCGTAGACTTTTAAAAAGAAAATATGTTATATTTTTTTACATATTTTTATGTACATTTATACAAATTGAAAAAAATTGAAGAGCATCTTTGCATTTATTAACCCCCGACCGAAAAAGAGGGGTGTTATAAGTTTGACGTGTGTATCTGTGTATCTGTCTGTGGCACCGTAGCGCCTAAACTAATGGACCGATTTTAAATTAGTTTTTTTTGTTTGAAAGGTAGCTTGATCGAGAGTGTTCTTAGCTATAATCCAAGAAAATCGGTTCAGCCGTTTGAAAGTTATCGGCTCTTCTAGTTACTGTAACCTTCACTTGTCGGGGGTGTTATTTTTTAATTTACACTTGTATTAAGTGGTATTTAAAGTCTTTAAATCGAGTACAGTAAGTAGGATTCAAACTTATTGGCAGCTGAGAAGTTAGACGCAAGTCTCGTCGCATATTTATGGTCACTGACATTTTTTCTGTCACTGTATGGGCCTACTGTACCTGCGAAGACCCGCTCTAGCAGGTCACTTCTTAGCGGTCAAAAGAACTAAATCAAACTAAATAGGTATCTTACTGAAATTGGTACGTTAGAAAAAGTGTGCCATATACTCCGTACAAAATGACTTCTCACGCGCCATTTTGACTCTATGGGTCGACTGTCATGTCAATCGTACGTTTCACATGGTTTCACCTTTAATATAAGGACTAAAATCGTACTTTTGTTATGATATTTGACACATAAAGTTAAAATAGCGCGTGAAAAGTCATTTTTTAGGCATTATACAAAAAATATTTTTTGTGCCAGTTTCGATCGAAATTGTGATAGTCGTAATCGCGATTTTCATAATTTTTTAGTTTTTACAGTTCCGTACCTCAAAAGGAAAAACGGAACCCAACCCTTACATTTTTTTTAAATTATGAAAATCACGTTCCTTCAAAAACATGTCTGGAATCGCAAGTCCAGACATGTTACAAGTATGTATTAGTAGTACAATAATAGTATAGTAGCTATGTACATACATACTAAAAAGTTGATTTGCAAGTTGTTATTTAAACGTTAGACGTCAACAAATTTTGATAATATTTCTAACGTATCTCTCTCATCAAAGTGAGAGTGAGATATTGTGCTAAATTTGGTTTAATTTAGATCCACGATCCATAAGACTGATTTTTATAATAATTAATGAATTTATTCAGTAAGACAAATACAATAAGTTCTGAAGAAAATGGGTAACAATGACGTTTTTTATCTTAGACTGCACTATCGCTTACCACCAGGTGGATGGCATTCAAGGGCTAACTTGTTATGGAATTGAAAAAAAATCGTATTCAGTGGGCCAAAAAGGTTCGGATGAAAGAAACATCATTTTAATCATAAGTGTGATTCCACCGTTTTCTGCGCCAGCGCATCCATTAAGTATTGATTCACTGCTGCACAGCCGCATTGGCGATGATGGAAGGCGAGTTGATGGTCTCTCCGAGACTCTCCAGAAGCTCTTTGCGGTAATCGTCGAAGTCTCCATCGACCTGGTAAAAAGAACAATGGTTAAGAAAAAATTCAAAAGAAAAATAAAACCGACTCCAAAAACCACAAACACTAAAAAGTATAAAATATTTTTTGTTTCTACACGTGTAATGTATGTAAGAAGGCGAGCGAGCATAATAATTAAAGAAACTAGAAATCCAAGTGTGAAGCTCGCCCGACTTTATACATACATTACCCGTGTAGAAACAAAATTATTTTTTACTTTTTAGTGTTTGTGGTTTTTCAAGTTGGTTTTATTTTTCTTTTGAAAAATTTTTATTTCACAATTTTCAGTGGCCCCCACTGTACTATAATATGCTATGCCTAGTTAAAACCCTACTGTTTACTAAGATATTACACTGATCGCGAGCAATTTACTCTTTAATTTCTCCATCTCCAAAGATATTCATCAGATTTTCACCAAAATATGGGACCACCTGCAAAGTATACGCTTTCAAACAAAAAAAATATATCTCCAAATCGGTCCAGGCGTCTTAGAGTAATCGGGGAACATACATTAAAAAAAAAAAAACCGCCGAATTGAGAACTCGTCCTTTTTTCGAAGTCGGCTAAAAAGACTGTTTAGTTCAATCAGTGGTACTGATTCTACACTAAAATTGATAGATATTGCGTGTCGTACCTCGTTAATGGTCTGGTCTTCAATGACGTAGAGCGCGCAGTCCGTCTCGCGGATGAGGCGCTCGTCGTGAGACACGATGACCACGCCGCCCTTGTACTGGTTGATGGCCTCCGCCAGCGCGTCGATGCTCTCGATGTCCAAGTTGTTTGTCGGTTCATCCTGCACATATAGTCAAATAAACAAGTGTAAATTAAAAATTTATAACATCCCCGACAAGTGAAGGTACAGTAACTGGAAAAGAGCTGATAACTTTAAAATGGCTGAACCGATTTTCTTGGATTATTATCCACGCTAAGAACACTCTCGATCAAGCCACCTTTCAAACAAAAAAAAAACTCAATTAAAATCGGTTCATTAGTTTAGGAGCTACGATGCCACAGACATACACGTCAAACTTATAACACCCCTCTTTTTGGGTCGGGGGTTAATAAAATGGTCATACTTCTTCTTCGTTAGAAGATTCTTATGTTCGATTTTGTTCAACTGTAACAATAGAAAGATCGTCCGAACTGTTGTTATATACGACCTAGTCTGACCGTTATCTTGTAACTTGTATATACCGATCCTCGAATTTCATAGAAATGAAACGGAAACTCACCAGAATGACAACATCGGGAGCCATAAGCGTAAGTTCAGCCAACGCCACTCTCGCCTTTTGCCCTCCGCTCAGATCCTTCATCTTGATGGTATGCGCGTGACTCGCGAGGCCGAACGTGCCGAGCGCTTTCCTCGCCTTCTCGTATTGCAAGCCGAAGAGGCGCTGGAGGTATTCCACCGGGGACTCCTCCGCGGTCAGGTGCTCACCCGAGTGCTGGTCGAAGCGACCGATCCTCTGTTTTCAAACATTTGTATGATTAAATACTTTTTAGGATTCCGTACCTCAAAAGGAAAAAGGGAACCCTTATAGGATCACTTCGTTGTCTGTCTGTATGTCAAGAAAACCTATAAGGTACTTCGCGTTGACCTTGAATCACGAAATTTGGTAGGTAGGTATAGCGCAAGTAAAGGAATAAATCCGAACACAGAGAATTTGTGGTTACACCACAAAAATAATGCAGCGGGGACTTCTCCGTTTGACCTTGGTCAAGACGGGGTACGGGCTTTGAGGCATGGCCTCCTTGCCGGGGTGTGGCGCGTGGGGTGTTCTTTAAGCCGTTGTCGTCTAAGGCCTGCATTCTTGGCTTGGGGCCTCGAAGTCTCTGTTGTGTGTCGGATCCAGGGCCCCCGTACTGTGGGCGACGGGCTCGCGCCAACAAAAATGTGTTCACGAAAAAATTAATTTACTAAATCACATAGAGATGGCGCTGTTGTCATTAACTTGCTGTGTTGCATATAAAAATATCTTTGTGCGATGGTACGGAAACCTTCGTATGCGAGTCCTCTTGACCAGCTTTTATTCTCTATGCAGGCTAGCTTTAAAGAAGCCCCTTTCTTACGGCCGTATTCACAATCATTACTATGAGGTCTCACAGTGCGCTCGACCGCATAGTGTAGGTTCCACCAATCAGATCGTTGTAAATTGACGTGACACAGTCATCTGATTGGTGGAACTGTGAGACCTCGTGTTAAACTCACCAACCGATGGTTCCTAATCAACTCCCCACGAATGGGACTCAGCTCCCCCACTAGAAGCTTGAGGAAGGTCGACTTGCCCACGCCGTTGGGGCCGACGATGGCTATCCGAGTGTTGAGGTCGATGCCGAAGTCCACTTGCTTGAACAGAGGCTTCTGCCCAGGGAAGTTGAAGTCCACATCTACAACAAAGTTAGACGGTCAAATAGGGCTAAAGGCACGCATAAATATGGACGGCTGTCGAGGCGGCGGGTCCGGGAAGGAGAACTTGACGAGGTACTCCTTCGGTCGTTGTAGTAGACAGCGCACCGCCGTCCTCCGCCTCTTCGCGCTGAGATTTGCTTCTATTCTTCACTTACTTATTCGTTAACCTATCACCGTCTCTTTCTCATATACTTACTGTGCAAGCCCAGTATGGGCGGCTGTAAAGGCGGCGGGTCCGGGAAGGAGAACTTGACGAGGTACTCCTTCAGTCGCTGTAGCAGAGTGGTCAGCGCACCACCATCCTCCGCCTCTTCGCGCTATTTGCTTCTATCCTTTACTTACTTATTCGTTAACCTATCACCGTCTCTTTCTCATACACTTACTGTGCAAGCCCAGTATAGGCGGCTGTAAAGGCGGCGGGTCCGGGAAGGAGAACTTGACGAGGTACTCCTTCGGTCGCTGTAACAGAGTGGTCAGCGCACCGCCGTCCTCCGCCTCTTCGCGCTGAGATTTGCTTCGGTTCTTCTCTTGCTTGCGGGTTAATACTTCTTTCTGTTTCTTTTCCTGTTTATAAGAAAAAGACAAACAATTTTTTGAGCTTCCGTTCAAGAGGTAACAATAGAACTATATGAGAAAGAGACAGTATGGATATATTCATTTCTAAAGTGGCACCAAGGTTTCTTGTTGTTTGGTTCACTAAGTGTGTATATTGTGATTTTGAGTTACCTATATTTTAAAGATACCTACCTTGGCTTGGCTATGGACAAATACATAAAAAACCAAGCATTTAACTAAAATCCGGGATCACAAACCCACAATCCCAAAATACCGCAGACATATTCATACTAATGATAATATTTTTTATTTTTTATTTTTTTATTATTACACCAACAACTTCCATACAAATAAGACAAAAAAATTTACAAAAATAACTTCAGTATGGTTGTCAATTACAGGTGTATACTTTATAATTTAAAGCTATACAAGGAGCCAAAAGCTTAATTTGCTATAATCCACTAAACCAGTCAAATCTGTATGGTGAAAAATGCAGCATGCGATATGAACCGCCCGATCGCCCACTGCTAAACACGCAGGAAAAGCCGGCCACCAAGGAGCGCCACACAAATCCCAAAACCACTCGACGCACGTTTCCCACATATGTAGCATTTGATGCCTGCCAGTGTAGGCGAAGCTTGAACGTTTTTGTTAGAAGTAAAATTTAAATTTGAAGCCCCTGATGTTACCCATACTCACTTACTTACATAGTACTGTGTCTATGACAGATGTCTCTCTCTGGTGTGATCTCGGTTGGCATATCAAGTTGATTGTAAATCGTAATATTAATTAAGTAAATCAATGACCTAAAGTTACCAGTGCATATTTTTTACTCAATTCTAAAAACAATAGTTTTGTTACAAGTTCCTTAAAGGGATCACTAGTAGTCGTAATACTCACTGCAGCCTTCTTAGATTGTCCGTGCGCCTTCATCTCCTTCAAACGTTTCTCCTGCTTCTCATACTCCTTTATCTGCTCTTTTCGCTTTTGTGCGTACATTTTCTTGAACATCGAATAATTTCCCTTATAGTAGAACAGCTTCTGCTGGTCCAAGTGAATGATCTCGTTGCACACGTTGTCCAAGAACGATTGGTCGTGAGATACGACTAGTAGAGTCTTTTTCCAACCTTGTAAATAGCTGAAAATAAATTAAGTTTTAACTAGCTGTGCCCGCGACTTCGTTCGCGTGGAATAGTGACTTTTCGCGCTTTATATAGCCACGGACGCTCAGGCGCGAGGCGCCGTGATTCTTTAAATTGACATAACTTTTTTATTTATGAACCGATTGACATGAAATAAACACTAAATCCTAAGTGAAGCTTACTACAATATATTAGTGAAAACCGTATCTAAATCGAATAAGCCGTTTCTGAGATTAGCGTGCACAAACACACAGACAAACAGACAAAAAAAAAATTAATTACAATTTCGGGTTCGGCATCGATATAATAACAACCCCTGCTACTTTTTTTTTATATATTTCCATTGTACAGACACCACTTTTCTACAATTTTATTATATGTATAGATTTATTGATGCTATAAAGATAGAAACAACAACTATACATACAAGACTATAGATACAAGGAGCCAAAAGCTTAATGTGCTATAATCCGCTAAACTAGACAAATCTGTATGGTGCAATATGCAGCATGCGATATGCACCACCCGCCCTTCCACTGCTAAATATGCAGGAAAAGTCAGCCACCAAGCAAGCAATACGCATCACTACCACACAGCAATGCATATTGCATATATCATGGTCTACCGCAAAGTAACGCCTACTTTTATACAACTTTAAAGATATTTTTATTCATAGTTGAGATCTGTTAAATAATACAAAATTCGACATCTATCTAACAGGAGTGTGACTCTAAGCTTTCATACGAATGAAAACTTCACTCACTCACTCAGAGTCACTCAGAGTGACTGAAAAATTAAAATATAGTGATTGAAATATTAAATACTCACTTATCTAACCAAATCACAGCGTTCAGATCTAAATGATTCGTAGGCTCATCAAGTAGTAATAGCGTAGGTTCTATGTACAGGGCTCTGAAAATAATATACATAATATAATAGTTTCATATAATCATTACAAGATATAAACCGGTCAAGTGCGAGTCGGAGTCGCACACGAAGGGGTTCCGTACCACTGTACGAGAATATGTCCTTATTTTATTTGTTGATAAAGCAGCAATAGAAACATACTCTATGAAAATTTCAAATTTTTATCTATTACGGTTCATGAGATACAGACATGGACGGACAGCGGAAGCTTAGGAAGAGGGTCCCGTTGGCACGCTCCGGGTACGGAACCCTAAAAATTTAAAGTAAAATATTGCAATAGATACCTGGCTAAAGAAACTCTCATACGCCATCCTCCAGAGAAATTCTTAGTGGCTCGATTCTGCATTTCACGGCTGAACCCTAAACCGGCGAGAATACGTCGAGCGCGGGGTTCCGCAGAGTCCGCGCCTATTGCTTTTAGCTCGGAATACACCTGAAAACGACTTGCTAAGTAATACCATAGTAAGTTACTACCATAAAAATAGTTTTATGACTACCTTCCGGCTGAGTTTGTTGTGGGCTCTTCTCAGACTTGGGCGCGTTTGGAACCCTCGTAGCTTAAGTTTTAAGTAACGTAATTAATTATCACCACTATATCGTACAAGTTTAACAATTTTGACCATCAAAAGGAGTACAATTGTACCTACTTTGAATAAATGATTTTGACTTTGACTTCGGAACGTATTTTCTCGGATTCGGATCGGATGCAGTGCATAATCGCCCTTAGGATGATTTTTAATGACACCTATTGAAAAATAAAAATAACTAGGGATTGCATAAGAAATTGCTTACCTCGTTTAATCGATCTTGCTTTTTAAGTGCCCCCTTTTCGATTTCAGCTTCTAACTCCTTGCATTCTTTTAGTAGCTCTGAAAAAGAAACGAATTCTGCATTTAAAGCACCCTCATTTCCAACAAAATAAAAAACCAGTCAGGGTGCAAACTTACACACGATTATGTAATTTTTAATTTGAATGGGGGGCCATTTTGAATTTTTTATTTTTTGTTGTTATAGCGGCAATAGAAATATACACTCTGAAGTTTTGAGAACTCTCAAAATTTCAACTCTCTAGTTGAAATTATGGTTCATGAGATACAGCCGGCGCTGACAGACAACAAACAGACAGACGGACAGACGGCGAAGGCTTAGTAATAGGGTCTTGTTGGCACTCTTCGGGTATGGAAACCTAAAAATTAACATGCATGAACACACATATGTACGCACGAACGCACACTCGTTTACTGTACCCGCCTACGTACGTATGCACGTACGCACGTGTACATCCACGCACACTTATACGTATGCATAAACACAGATTTTAAGCACATGCACGCACACTAATACGTACACACGAACACAGGTTTTACGCATACAGAAACTTACCCGTCCTCTTAACATCTGCTTCCAGGATAGTTTCCACAGCGCTCGTGTCGTTGGCAGTGACCTCCTGCTCGCACAACAGGATGTCTATATGCGACGGGAGCGGGAAGGCACGCTGCGCCAAATGCCTCAGCAGCGTCGTCTTGCCGTGGCCGTTCGGCCCGACCAAGCCGTATCTACGACCGCTCGCAATGAGCAAATTCGCGTTGACGAACAAATCTTTGCCCTTGGCACTTATCGAGAAGTTTTCCACTTTTATATCGACCGCGTTCTCGAGTGCCGCCATCTGACCTTAAAACATAGTAAGAAAATTAAATTTGTACCCTTTACAACTAAAGATAAAGTTCAAAACTAAAACCAGACTACTCCTATAAATAGTGAAATATAGAAAAAATAATTTTTAACCGCCAACCCAAAAGAGGGGTGTTATAAGTTTGATGCGTGTATCTGTGTATCTGATTTTGTTCATTAACGTAGCATAATATGTTACCTGGACCACAATAACGACTCGATTGACACCACATTCATCAAAATTGGCTCGGTAGACTAGGCGCTACTGTTGAATATACATACATAGACTGCTACAATCATAACCCTTCCCTTTGACTTTGCCGATAGTCGTGTCAAAATATACGATATACGAAATGACGCGTAATATAAGAAAAAATGTTCGCGAATCATAATTGACAGATACACACGTCAAACATATAGCACCCCTCTTTTTGGGTCGGGGGTTAAAAAGATTTTTTGAAAATTCTACACCTAAGGGGTCAAATAGGGAGTTGATATTTTCTGAGGTCCACGCGGACGAAGTCGCAGGTATAAGTTAGTCAAATAATAAGACGTATCTGATGGTGTGACCTAATTTTTCTCAAGGCCTTATCTCTGGGAACTCACCTGCAGATTTCTGTGCTTGGCTGACTGTGAAGTTGGCGTCCAGGTCACTGTGGCCCTGCCCTCCCTTCTTAGTGAGGAGCTCCACTTGCTTCTCATACTCTTGCTGTTTCTTTAGTTTCTTCTTCTCTTTATGGCTCATTTTCTTTTCTGCCGGCTCTGATTTCTCTTCTGATGCCTGAATAATATTCAGGGGCTCGATTACAGTATATTACGGAAATTACTCATTTATATTCTGTTTGTCTGTCTGTCCGTCTGTCAAGAAAACTTATAGGGTACATCCCGTTACCTAGAATCATGAAATTTGGCAGGTAGGTAGGTCTTATAGCACAAGTAAAGGAAAAAATCCGAAAACCGTGAATTTGTGGTAACATCACCAAATAAAATTAAAATGTGTAATTAGTATTTTCAATTTTCATAGTAAGATAACTACACCAAGTGTGTATCATAATGAAAGGTATTTACCTGTACATTCTAAAACAGGTTTTATTTATTTTTATGCATAATAGTTTTTGATTTATCATGCGAAATGGGGAAAAAATACCTGAGTACAGAACCCTTGATGCGCGAGTCTGACTCGCACTGGCCGATTTTTTTTAATAATTAAATTTTTCTCACCTTTGTTTCTTCTTGTTCTTCCTCCGGTTCTGGTTCTTCTTCCTTTATTTCAAATTTTTTTAATTCTTCTTCAATGTTATCTATATTGTTTTTCTTTCTCTGTTTCACTGCAAGCAATGCACATAATACTTCGAGTAAATACTTATTACATTCTTAGAACACAATAATCATATGAAATGAAATATTAAACTTGTTGGTTGGTATTTAATGATGGACGACGGCGGTGTAGTAGACATCTTTATTTGGTGCAGGCTTATCATCGACTCCTCTTACGAACTAACAGTAATTATAATCAAATCTTATAAGTTATTGTCTTAAAGATATTTCTTAATTTAACCTACATAATTTTGCATCACCTTTTGTTCTAATTCAACGCGTAAGCAACCTACATATTACAAATTGTCTTACATTTCCAATTGTTATATAGCCTGCAAAACAAGTAGTTAAATCTGAAGTTTTGCACAGGTCATAGACTAAGCATTAAATACGCGAACCCAGCTATGATCTGTTCATCATCATCATGATCAACCCATTGCCGACACACTACTGAGCACGGATCTCCTCTCAGAATGAGAAAAGTTTAGGCTAAATCTCACTGCGCTGGCACAGTTCACGACAGTTAGGAAACTTGCAACAAAACGTCGCTTCGACGTCACTGGCGGGCGTCAAATGTTACCTACATTTGACGCTAGTAGGCTATGAAACGACTATTTTTCTTTGATTACACATTACCCATAGCCTAATATTTGACAGATCATATATTCAAGAGTTCCCTCACTGGCAGGTTGGCACACTTCACACAACTTGGGTTACATTATGGAGAACTCTCAGGCATGCGCGTGGGAACATGACCGATGTAAGTTTATTCTACAGTTTGCATGTGCACCTGCATTTCAGGAATTTGTTGGTCCGCCCCTTGAATAACCGGCCCATATATGCAAACAATAGATTACAACATGGGGTTATTCAACAGGCGGACAAAAAATTCCCGAAAGATCGGCAACGCATCGGCGGTTTCTTTGGTGCTGTAAATCTTCATGGGCGGCGGTAATCACTTAACATCAGGTAGTCCGCCGGTTTGCTCGCTATTTTATTATTTAAAAAAAATGCAGGTTGAATCCTCATGATGTTTTCCTTCGCCGTTAAAGTAAGTGATAAGTGTATTATTGCATACCGAAAGGTAGAATTTGGAGCACCTAACAATAATAGTTTTAAGATCTGTAAACTAACCCAAATTCGCAATAAAGATTATTGAATTATTGAATTGAATTATTAACTAAGACAGTTCCTAATACTGGTTAATTTATTTTTGGGCGTATTCTAAGGGACTTACTTTTGCTTCTAACAACAGGTTTCAGTACATCTTCATCTTCTGACTCTGTTTTTAACTCCTTATCGCTTTCCTCATCCGGCCAATCATCCTTCTTGCCTTTACCTTTAATTCCATTGAAAACAAAAAAAAAAAAAATATTAATTTTATTTCATATGGAGGCCAGAACACTCAGTTATTGACACAATATTATTATGATTCACATTTAATTATTATGTAGATATTTAAAAGATAAAAAATGATAAGAAAGAAAGGAATCCAAAAACAGACAAGCAATTACCACATTGTTTTCTCCACTGAGTCGACATTGGCGGAATTATTGCGGAACACAAAGCCGCAGTACAAAGAGCCATAGAGAAGAAAAGAAGAATAAGTAACTATAATATAATACTAATAATTATGAATGTAATACTTTGCAATGCCCTGATGGTTATTTTATGTTGTCAATCACTACCCATATTATAAATGCCAAATATTGTCAGTCGGTTAAACTATTGGGCTGTGAAAAGGTGACAGACAAACAGATACACTTTCCATTTATAATATTAAGTATGGATTTTATGATGTAAGACATCACAGCAATGAAAATAAAAGAAAGAAGTTGTAAGAAACTGACCTTTCTTCCCTTTCGCCTTAACAGGTGGTGGGGCATTACTGGACACATTGCTCACTACAGACTTTGCATCATCTTGATCCTCATCATCTGACGACTCAGCAGCTACCACTTTCTTTTTATTTTTAGCTTTAACAAAAGCCACCCAATAAAGCATTTTTATACAAATAGCATACAAAAGAGCACTTGGGGCATTTGATGTTAAGTGATTATTGTAAACAACTGCACAAGAGGAACTGTCTATCCATCACTGACAGACAGGTGGACAAGCAGATGGACAGCAGAGGATTAGAAATAAGGTTTCACCCTTCGGGCACGAAACCCTAAAAAATATATTTATAGTTATGGTGTTTCTACACTTCAAGGAAATTTCTAAATAAGTTTTAAATACATATCAAAAATTGCAGAACTGGCAAGATTCGAACCTGCGTCTCCTGAGATCGTGACCAAAGCCTCAACCACTAGGCGACGGTTCGCTTGCTGCCAGTGCCAAAATTCGAGATAATACATTTACTCACTCAGTACTGAAACAACTTTTAATGGCATCTAGTAGGGACACTTTGCAGTTATCAAAAATACTTTCAAAAAGCCCATATTACAGTGCAACTTTTTGAATTTTTAAATAAAAATTAGTTTCAGGAATAGTGACTGTCAAAGTTTTTGGAAACTGGCATACCTGCTGGACCCTACCTTATGTGTATTTTGACACACACTTAAGCTGTTATAATTATACAAGTACATAATATGTAATTTAAAGCCTCAAAGGTCGGGGGCCCACCCATTGCACTATTGTCATACCCACTCCTGGCACAAGCTTTACGCTTAATTGGAGGGGAAAGGGGAGTATTAGTCATGATTAGCATGGCTAATATTCTTATTTATAAAAAAAAAATTCTTACCTTTCTTTTTTGAGACAGGTTTAGCTATTTCTTCATCTGAAATCTCTTTGGTCTCTTCATCACTGTTACCATCCGACCAATCATCATCTTTCTTGCCTTTACCTGCAACATGCAATCAAATTACACATAACATTTCATTTTCTCAACTTTGGACTGATGATCATACCTGGTAACTGTTTAGTATTTTCTCATCACTAATCTTTAGTATATTATTTAACCTGGTAATAATATGTATTAAGCCTCAATAGCTCAACAGTTATAGGAGCAGACTGAAAACCGAAAGGTCGGAGGTTCAAACCCCACCCGTTACACTATTGTCGTACCCACTCCTAGCACAAGCTTAAGGCTTAGTTGGAGGGGAAAAGGGGAATGTTAGTCATGATTAAAATGACTAATATTCTTCAAAAAAAAATGTATGTCTTGCTCCATTTAGTATATACCTTTTTCTCTCTTTTCAATAAGTAATAAATGGATGTATTAAACATTGCTCCATGATTTAATTCAAAATCATGAATAATACCACAGTTGGGTCATCCAGAAATAGCTCATTGTCAACCAGTGAGTCTCCTCAAGCCCATAGGCACAAAAGACATCTCAAGATACTTAGTTGCCCATACAATAACATTGAAGGCAGGTAAATAAAACATTATTGTATGTTAATAAAAGCAACAGGGATAAAAATATTTTTTTTGATAGGTTTATATACCTAATAGAGTTAAGTCTCTCAATCTGTAACCTCTCTCCATGAAACCCACGGCAACATGGGCGATCTACACAGCTTCTGGCATAGGTCAACTAAGTTTACCCATCAGACATTAATATTTTCACGGTGTAAGACCCTAAATCCACAAGAACAAAGGCACAGGATAAACTAGTACCTATTTACAAAATGTTTAGGACCTTTATATTATATTATATTATATATACTAACCTTTCTTTTTCTTATTCTGTTTAGCAGCTGATTTAGATGCAGTACTTGTAGCATTACTAACAAGTGACTTGTTATCATCCTCGTCATCAGACGGGTCCCCACCGCCTTTCTTTTTACTAGCTGAAGAGTAAAAAAATAAGGTAAATTATGACCCAAAAAATACGTGTCACATACCTACATGTCATCGAATTTTTACTTGATTCCGTACCTTTCTTTTGTGACTTTTTAACTGGCTTAGGCACATCCTCCTCGTCTGATATTTGTGGTTTCTTCACTATATCCTCATCGTCACTTAAGTCCTTATTCCCTTTACCTTTCTTTTTGCCCTTACCCTTGGTCTTTGAGGTTATGTCTTGAGTATCGTTCGAAGATTTTTTCTCCTCGAACTCCTCGTCTAGTTCCTGATTTTTCTTATTTGCTCTTTTCTTCGACATGGTTGATTTCAAGTTTCAACACGAATTCTAAATTTGGATAAAGTTAAAAGTTTAACTTTCAAGTTTCAGCTCTGAGATTTGACATTTGACTTTTGGTTTGACAGTTGACAGTTTAACACTTTGGCACTTTGACAGTTGATAGATGGTTGACAACTTTTTTTTCAACTGGCTCTGGAATCTAGCTTTTTGATCCTACAGTCAGCACAGAATATCAGTGGAACGTTATGTAGGTATCGATAAGGTAGGTTTTAATAAAATGCCGTCAAGTGTGAGTTGGACTCACACATGAAGGGTTCCGTACCATCGCACACGAAATAACGCTTTGCTATTTTTTTTAATCTTCATTGTCATGCAGTAATTCAAAATTATTATTTGTTGTTATTGCGGTGACAGAAATAACTACTCATTGTGATTTTCAACTTAGCCATTATGGTTCATGAGATTCAAAACGCTGACAGACAGACGGAAGGACGGACAGCGGAGGCTTAGCAATAGGGTCCCTTTTTTGGCAACTTTTGGGTACGGAACCCTAATAAAATATCTATTAGGTATGCTAGTGGTCGTTTAATAAAAAGAAATATTCTGCCGTGAAAAAGTAAAAGCCTGCATAAAGGCCAACGCTAAAAATAATAACCAACTGTTTTAGGGTTCCCTACCTCAAAAGGAACCCTTATAGGATCACTTTGCTGTCTGTCTGTCTGTCAAGAAACCTATAGGCTAGGGTAGGGTAACTACTTCCCGTTGACCTAGAATAATGAAATTTGGTAGGTTAAAATGTGCTCATTAACAAATATCTAATTAATAAGTATTTATAATTTTCAAAGTAATATAACTATACCTACCTACCAAGTGGGGTATCATATGAAAGGGATTTCCTACATTCTAAAAACAGATTTTTATTTACTTATTTTTATGAATGATAGTTTTTGATTTATCGTGCAAAATGACGAAATAATACCCGAGCACGGAACCCTCGGTGCGCGAGTCTGGGCTACGCGAGAAGACTCGTACCGTTGCCCTTCCATTCAGCTCACTTCCTCACACTTCGTTTCACTAGAGGTTGCCGGCTCACTTCGCTCGTCAGTCTCCATCTCCTTCTCCGCGCTGTGCTGTGCTAATTGGTTGGTCTCTCAAAATGGTATGGGATTACGTAGAGTGGACCCCACATTAACTTCTCTCCGTGGATAGAGTAAGGAAGACTACGAAGGTGATAGGTATTATAGAAACGGAAAAGGCAAACAAAACTCTTTTGTCTCATATACTTGTATGAAAACTGCTAGTTTGAAAAAAATATTCTGACAAAGGACAGAAGAACAACAGAAGACGTTAGAACAGAAAAATAGAATATCATCCGATAAAATCATGGAGCGTTTATTCGATTTCTCGCGTTTTATAATTATTGGTTTGTTTTTATTTATGTACACTACTAGCTCTTGCTTTGGCGAAAATGTGAAGAAGAGTGTGGACGAGGTCCATGATGATGGCATCGACGACGAACCAAAAGACGAATCCCAAGAATCCATGGGCATCGCTTCTGATCTCTCCGAGCCAACTAACGTCACATTATGTACTAGGCGAAAGAACTCGAAGATGCATGAAATTCGTCCGGCAAGTGCTAACCAGTTTCCATTTATGGTAGCTCTAATGTCTCCTCGTAACCAATACGTTTGCGCTGGCACCCTCATTTCAAACGGTCTGGTACTCACCACTGCCCAGTGCACTGCATCTGTTAGCTATGCCCTGATTAATACTACAAAGGATAGAAAAGACGATAGTGCAGTATCCTTGCATGTAATCAAAAGTGAAAAATTCCCCACATATTCAGGCCCCAATTCAGTAAAAAACGTTGCAATAATTTATACAGAAAAGCACAACAGCACAATTGCTTCTAAAATCAATCTCAGCAATTACACTTCTTCGAGCAGACTTAATGATGTAGAAGCAATAGGGTTTGGATTAAACGCTGATGTTGGGCAGGTGAAAGAGTTGCAGTATGTTGGATTAGATGCAAGAGATAACAAGGAAAATGCTATAGTAGGTTTTATCGATTGTATAGATACGAAAGTGCCTACGTGTTTCAAAGACAAAGGTGGTCCACTCGTAGTTGATAACGAATTGGTAGGATTAATCACTAACGGTCAAGACGAATGCACCAATGAAATAGTGTCTACATATGCGATAAATAAACGTATGGTTAATGCTTTGCCAATCTATACCGTTAAAGCATGGCTGGACCAAAAAATTACAAAAGCCGTAGAGCCAGGAGATGAACCATTGGAGACTTTTCCAAAAAAACCAGCAGCTCGCGTCGGTGTTGTGCACCGGATGACTAGCGGAGGAGACAACATTGAAGTCATGCCCCTGTATTATCTACCGATGCTACTTGGTTTTTGTTTCTATTAATTTAAAATACTTAAAATTTTCTGTGTTAAAACTTCTTGAATAAAACAATTTATTATTAGCAAATTTTTTTACTCAATAGTATTTACATTTCAATTAAATTATAATTAAAAATAAATAAAGATCTGTTTTAGAATGTACAGGTAAAGCCCTTTCGTATGATACCCCACTTGGTATAGTTATTTTTTTGAAAATTGTAAAGTATCTTACAGGTTTTCTTGACAGACACGACGGACGGACGGACGGACGGCCGGACGGACTGACAGACAGACAGACAGACAGACAACAAAGTGATCCTATAAGGGTTCCGTTTTTCCTTTTGAGGTACGGAAGACCACTACTTGTTAAAGATTTAAATTCGCATACGGTACAATGGTAACGTCTTTCACCAATGTGAACTTGTGTATGACTCGCCAGGGTACTGTTTACTGCACATTTATAATTGCATAGGTGACAAGAATATGGCTTGTATCCAGCGTGGGTTCGTATGTGCTTCAATAGCTTTTCTTATTTGCACACCTGTACTCACATACCTCACAGGAATAAAACCCTGCGTCCGAGTGCGCGTGTTGTGTTCGCATATACCTCGTCAAGTTATATCGATATTTGCATTTGTACAGGCAAATCGTGCAAACGAATGGTTTCTCTTCAGTGTGAGTCTTTATGTGTTCAACCAAGAGACTCACAACCACTCGCTACGACTGTTACAGCTGATCACACAGCGATGCACCATAAATCGCTTTCTACACATAAAACTAGTAATATTTGCAACAATTTACTAATCACAAAGGCTTGTTGGGCACAGATGACAACTGTGCCCAACAAACGCTAAACTATGACAAAGGCAAAAAAATGTGCTTTTGCTCTTATCGCTATTCAGAGCTTTTCCATACTTACTGCAATAGCGCGCCTAGAACACACGAGTTAGAAGATGCCTATTCAAGGTACCTTTTTTTTTCTCTCTCGTCTGGCTTTACAAAGATTAGCCAATGTCAAGTTTGTAGTTATTTGCAACAAGTTAGATAAACTATACAAGTATGGACCCCGTCTGTGCCGGCGCTCGCCGACATACGCACGGCACCCCCTTAGAGCGCTTTCCAGACAGTTTTAATAAAAAAACCACTCCAATAAGGCAGAGCACGCCCGCCAGCTAACACCAACACAGACGAAGTCCTTCAATGTACCTATACCTTACCTAGGTAGATTATTATCTAGGTAGGTAACGATTAATGTCATCTTAGTATAGATGTCCCCATTGTATGTCAATCGTTGCAACGGCGATAAAACTTGTTAACCCCCGACCGAAAAAGAGGGGTGTTATAAGTTTGACGTGTATATCTGTGTATCTGTCTGTGGTATCGTAGCTCCTAAACTAACGAACCGATTTTAATTTAGTTTTTTTTGTTTGAAAGGCAACTTGATCGTGAGTGTTCTTAGCTATAATCCAAGAAAATTGGTTCAGCCGTTTGAAAGTTATCAGCTCTTTTCTAGTTACTGTAACCTTCACTTGTCGGGGGTGTTATAAATTTTTAATTTACACTTGTTTAGTACTTACTTACCTACGTACATAGGTTTAGTACGAACAGCTGATAGTTAACATCCGAGCGGCAATTATCTCGCCTCGATAGCAGTCACATGTTTTATGATTCCGATCTTTATAATTTGTTACGAGTTAGTGCGGCCGCACACCGCTCCAAGTTGTGATTGCATCATCATCATCCATTGTCGTTATCATCATAATACCACTACCCATGGAATAGAGTAGAGTAGAGTAGGGTAGGGTAGGGTAAAGTAGAGTAGAGTAGCGTAGAGTAGAGTAGAATAGAATATATTTTATTCAAGTAAACTTTTTACAAGTACTTTTGAATCGTTAAAATAATTTACCACTGGTTCGGAATCACAGACCACTTTATGTTCGGAATGCATATCATTGGATCGATAGAGAAAAAAATCGCTTTCCAACAGTAACTACATAAATATATGAATTAGTGTACTTAGGACAAAAATATGGGACATACTTTTTGGAAGATTTTATTGGACGACATTTGAATTTCCAAAGTATGTTTTTTACCCTTCAATGGCACCGCAATGGAGTAACGGATTGACATGATTTTTTGCATGGATATAGTCAAAGACCTGGAGACTGATATAGGGTACTTTTTATCCCGGAAAATCAGAGTACCCACGGGATTTAAATAACAAAAAATCCACGTGGACGACCTCACAGGCATCAGCTAGTCACAAAATATTAGTACAGTAGAATATTAATTTAGTTGAATACCATGGTCTTGGACTATAAATTATTGTACATACAGTTTCCATCGTTTTTGGACCAATGTTTTTGCAAATAATAATTGATTAATTATTTATTTATCAATCCACCGCTCGGCTCTGTTCAGAATAAGAATTGAGAAGAGTTTAGGCCAAAGTCCACCACATTGGCTGCAGATTGACATACTTTACACACCTTTGAGAACATTATGGAGATTGGAGAACTCTCAGACATGCGGGTTTCCTTACGGTGATATTTAAAAGCTGATAAAGGCTTTATTTATTAATATTTATTTAAAGCCTCTATTATATCAAATCATAGCAGTAAGTAGCCCAGTGTGCGGCCACTCTTTCAAGCCTTTGTAACGTCCGGCGCATTTAACAATGCTATGTTATGTTCCAGTGAACATGTTTTACAACTTTGAACTCACATAGACCGTATGAGTACCTAGGCATTGTTGTGTAAATAAACGTCTGTTTCTGACTTATTGTATACTAGCTGATGCCCGCGACTTTGATCCCGTGGATATAGGTTTTTGAAATACCGTGGGAACTCATTGATTTTGCGGGATGAAAAGTAGCCTGTGTGCTAATCTATATTAATAAATAAAATTGGTGTGTCTGTCTGTAATTTCGAAATAACTACCTCATATTAAGCTCATATGGTTATTTGAACGATACCATAACTGAATCACACGTTTCTATACTAATAAATAAAATTGGAGTGTCTGTCTGTAATTTCGAAATAACTACCTCATATTAAGCTCATATGGTTATTTGAACGATACCATAACTGAATCACACGTTTTTAAAATTTTTGTCTGTCTGTCTGTCTGTCTGTCTGTCTGTCTGTCTGTCTGTCTGTTTGAAAAGGCTAATCTTTGGAACGGCTGAACCGATTTTGACGGGACTTTCACAGGCAAGTAGAGGATTGACCAGGGCGTAAAATAGGCTACTTTTTTAACCGACTTTTAAAAAGGGAGTTGTGTTTTTCTACCTATGTACACCGAAATCTCCGAGATTTCTGAACCGATTTGCGTCATTTCTTTTTTAATCGATAGAGGAACTTTGCGACATTGTTTCATAAAAAATTTGGAGTCCAACTCCTCAATCCTGATGCTGCAGGGGATCTGACCAATCCACGCGGGCGAAGCTGCGGGCATCAGCTAGTCTAGGGTATAATCTATCTCCATTCCAGTAGTTTTTGCGTGAAGGAGTAACAAACATCCATAGATACCTACACACAAACCTTCACTTTTATATAATTTTTTTTTTTATAAAAGAATATTAGCCATTTTTAATCATGACTAACATTTCCCTTTCCCCTCCAACTAAGCGTTAAGCTTGTGCTAGGAGTGGGTACGACAATAGTGCAACGGGTGGGGTTTGAACCGGCGACCTTTCGGATTTCAGTCCACTCCTATAATCGTTGAGCTATTGAGGCTTAGTGTGATAGCAGGATATTTAAGTAGGATTCACGAGCTAAACCCAATTTTTATAAGCGTTTCGAATTGAGTCCCCAGAGCCTATAATATGCGTTGAGAATGGCCACCACAGAACACCCCTGGCTCTTCCAACATCAATGATGGCCACCAAAAGGGTTAGCGGGTAGCAAAGTAACAAAAAAATTGATCAAGTGCGAGTCAGACTCGCACACGAAAGGTTTCGTACCATCAAAGCAAGAAATAATACTTTTTTTTTTAATTTTCATGGCGGACAGTTTGAATTTTTATTATTTTTTGCTATAGCGGCAATAAACTTAAAGTCAGAAAATTTCAGGTCTCTACCTATTATGGCTCACGAGATACAGCTCGCTGACAGACAGACGGACGGGCAGACAGCGGAAGCAGCAGAGGCTTAATAATAGAGTCCCATTAGCACCATTTGGGTACGGAACCCTAAAAAATGCCCCGGTACTCGAAGTTTATCGTCCTTATTAACATGATTAACCTTGCTAATCATCTCATTCTGCTTAACCGCACAAAGAGGAAACAAACCACGCTATTTGTAGTAGTCGAGGCCAATGCTATTGATGTATCCGGCGCCTGAGTCTTAGGTTAAAATCTATAGACCGCACTTTGGCTTTGCTTAGACTTAAGTTTCAGTTAAAACGAGACAGATGTATGCTAGCGGTATAGCGCTGTCTCGTTTTAACAGTGTCTTAAGTCTGAGCAAAGTCAAAGTGCACTCTATAGATCTCAGCCTTAGTACATTAATTAAGTACGTAGTACCTACTTACTCAGGAGTTACTCTCAAATCAGAAATGAGGAGATTCGTAGGAGAACTACAGAAACCGACATAAGCTCAGCGGATGGCAAAGCTGAAGCGGTAACCTAGGTAACCTAGTAATCTACGCTACAGGAAAGATAAAAAAGTCTTTGTACCTACAATAAGTTGGGCTTATACGTGCTTGTACCTACTTAGACAAACCCACACTTCTTAGAAACCTACGAGTATTGTTTGCCATGTCCAGACCAGCGCAAACAAAGAGCGTAAGTATTTGAGGATCTTGTGAAACCGCAATTAGCTAGTGGCGTCTTTTCATAGAACTTGCCTTTTAAGATTTGTACACACAGATAATATTAGGTATACACAATCGATAGACTTATAAATTCCTTTCAATGCAAGAGTGAACGGTCAACGGAGTCTTTACCACACTGATAATCGCAGGTAGGTAGTTCTTATAGCACAAGTAAAGGAAAAAAACCGGAAACCGTGAATTTGTGGTTAGGTAAATCACAAAAAAAAATAAAAATTAAAATGTGTTCATAAACAAATAATTAGTATTTTCAATCTTCAAAGTAAGATAACTATACCTTTTTTTTTTCTCTTTCGTCTGGCTTTACAAAGATTAGCCAATGTCAAGTTTGTAGTTATTTGTAGCAAGATAGTTAAACTATACGCACGCACGGCACCCCTTTAGAGCGCTTTCCAGTCAGTTTTAACAAAAAAAAAAAAAAAAACACTGCAAAAAGCACAAGGCAGAGCACGCCCGCCAGCTAACACCAACACAGACGAAGTCCATAACTATACCTATACATAGGGTATCATTTATCAGATTTTTGTACATTTTTATGCTTAATAGTTTTTGATTTATCGTGCAAAATGTCGAAAAAAAAATAGATAGCCGAGTACGGAACCCTCAGTGCAAAAGCTAACTCGTATTTGGCCAGTTTTTCAATGCAGAAAATCAAAGAGTTTCCTCGGGATTTTTAGAAACCTAAATCCATGTGGACGAAAACGTCGACATCAGCAGCAGAGGGGTAAAGCTTTCTAATTCTAGCTAAAACTAATAAATTCCGTTAAATAGGTACCTAGTTAGTTCAGAAATCAGAATTTATAGATTAGAGACAAACAGATAAATCTTTCCTCTTTATAATAATAATTTAGGTTATTACGGGCTAAGTGTAGCAAAAGATAAGATTAAAAATGTAGATTCTAAAACAAAAATAGAAAAAAAAATATATAATTATAATAGCATAGCTGATTATGATTAGTGATTTGTACTTAAAATTAACTAAAGAATAAATAAAATTCAGTGTAATTTTTTTTAACTTGGAATGCTAAAAGCGGGAATGCTAGAATAAAGCAAAAAATCGAAAATGTAAAAAAGCCAAGTTCTTTTTATACTTATTTTTTTTTAGTATTTAATTAAAGTTTTCATTTACCTAGGCAAATTGGAGCCAAACAACATGGAGCCAAAGTCCATTGAATTGGGATGATGCCTACCAATGTCAAAAATAAATTATTACTTAGGAATTATTAAATAGAGGGTCTTCCAAAATTCGTAAGATCCACGTCCGCTGTTAGTTTTAAGTTTGCTAACCATTTTAAATCATCGATTTAATTAAAAAAAACGTTGAATTATGTCAAATATCTATGACGTCACATATGTGAATTTCATACAAGCTTTCATACGAGCGTTTTGACGTTTGATAAAAAGTCACTGATTTGACTAGTAATCATCCCTATTGTAAATTATATAATAATTGCGTCACTATGAAATATAAGTAAGTACCTACTTATCGACACACATTTTGTTGTAGATTAAATAAATTAAATAATCTTGATGTACAACAAATGAAATACTTAACGCCATCTCGTATCGATTATCCAATTTATCTTGCGAATTGAGATCCACAAACTTGTTATAGATCATAATAGATGGCGTTAGTAGTAGTAGTTACAAAATTACAAAGCTAAAGGTCAATTAGTCAATAATACAGATAATAGGTGCTTTGTATTGATTTCATCATTAGATAAATGGACTACTTTTTGTTTCTCAGTGGATGAATCAATCACAAAGATCAATAAAACAGAAAATTAATGTGGCAGTAAATATATTCAGAAAATATCAACCATAATCGACTCGATTTCGACTTTCGTCAGTAGGTATAAAAAGTAGGTAAGTATAGATAAGTGTATCGAGAAGTAAAATATTACAGTATCATCGATAACCAACTTCTATAACTGATCTCTTAACACTAATAGTTCATTATTGCTTTATACAATATCGTATCGAGTATAACATTCGATAACAATGATATTATTACATTAGATAACTATCTAAAACTTAGGAATAAGCCAGCCGTCGCACACTCGATCAATCTCGTACACGATAAACACTTAATTTAGATATAATAATAATTACATATCACAATGAGACGTCCCTTCAACGCATGTCACTCTCACACAAACAATAATACAAAATACAAAAACGAAGGCACGAGATCTATCTATTTCATCTACGACTACGTAAACATGCTATAAAAAATTTAGTCTAAATGCACGCGCACATCGGCACGCATCAGTCGAAGTTGCCCGGGAGAAGATTCCAACTAACATAATTTTATATCAGTAATATAAAGAGTTTTAAAGCGGTTCTGGAATACAATGACTGGTCCGACGGAGGTCGTTCCCCGCGTCGGCTGTAGGTAATGGAATGTCGGCGCGCGGCCGCTCCCGGCGCTCTTTGTGCGCGACGCGGCGCGGCAGGTAGCGGCGCCGCAGACCGCGCTCGCTGCTCGTCACAACACGGGCACTACACCTGCTACACTGTGTCCTTCCCTTCGAACCTCTTCGCCAAGTCACCCATCAGCTCTTTGTAAATCAGCGGGTCGATGTTCTTCCCCAGTTGGTACAGCACGAACCAGTCTCCTATTTGCAGTTTCCGGGCCACCGTTTCCACTTGCTCCTGTGGTGCGAGTCTGCTGCGCGCCCGCAGCAAGTACAAGCGCACTCTCGGCCCCGCCACGACAGCTGCGCGGTAGATCAACGAGATGCCACTGAGGATCGACAGGATAATAAACCAGAACCACAGGAACACGTAGATCTTTTCGTTGACAATGTTCAGCGGCAGCACACAGAGCCCGTCGAATTTCTGCACGGTTCCCGATGGACCGTATTTGTGGAAGGTGCATTTGGTCACTTTAGGGAACACCCGCGCCATCGGGTCCTCTCTCTCTTCCGGTTCCATCTCCGTGAAGCGAACGACATCTCGGCCGTACGTCGAGAACTCGCCGTCCAAGAAAAAGTCCATAAAGTAGATCTGCCCTACCACGTTTATAAAGTTCAATACTTCACAAATGAAGAAGCGGAATGCATAAAAGTTTTGCGTGTGCAAGTTTGTATAAAAGTAGTCGACGAGCAATTTCTTTCGGTCCGCTTTGCATTCCTCGCCGACCACGGGGCAATTCAAATCCAGCACGAGCATCTTTACGCGTCCTCCTTCCCATGTCTTCCACAGATAACGGGGCACATAAAAAAGAATAGCTTGAAAAAACAACACGAAACACACCCACTGGTAATATTTGTGATACTTCATCTCATCCTGACCGTCTACATGAGATGCGACGCCGGGCTGGGCGAAATCCTTCCCGACGCGACCCACGAGCCGGTTCGGAATCGTAAACGTCGAGTAGATCCAGCAGTAGGTGTCCATTACGGCGTACGGGATTTCATCGACGATGCAGTCTATGGGGTCCCCGATGTACTGCCGCGAGGTGACGAGCAGCGAGAAAGCGATCAGGATGATCACGGTGGCCTTGTAGTGAAGACGAAACACATTGTTGTCGATGCACACCGAGTCGAGCTTGAGAAGGCCCTTCACGGAGCCGAAAACGTCAAACATGGCGGTTGAGCTAGCCGCGGGCGCGCGGCGCGTCGATCGCGGTAATCGAGGAGTCGGGCGTGCGCTTCGCCCTCGTGTCGAGTGCGGAATGCTGGCGGGGCCGGGGGCGAGGCGAGACTGGGCGGGGGGCTGGGGGGCGAGGGGCCCGCAGGGCGAAGGGGCTCGCCTTCCCCGCGCACGCAGTCGCAGTCTTCAGCTCCTCGCTCGGATCAACGACACAGCACTGACCCTATTTCCACCTATATTCGTGGCGTCATCTGGTAGCCGCCGCCGCTAGCTACGCATCTCAAAACAAGCATTAAAATTATTACTCGTGGCATTACGGACAGCGGGCACAATTAAATACGCACTTATCTATTGATTGCATCATTTAACAAGTTGCCGATGAGATGCCAATGTGGCCTGCGATGATTTTTGGTAGACACGAAATGTCTCAGAAAGTTTTATAAGTCCCCAGTCTCCTTTAATGACTTCAAGATGAAAATGAGATCAGAAATTTTTAGTCTATAATTTTGGAATGTAGTAAAAATAGATGACAGTAGGTACTAAAATACAATATAGACCCTGTATAGACCATTCACACAACGTAAGGGTCCGTGTTTAAAATACAGGGGTCGATAAGCAAACTATTGTATTGGACATCCCCGACAGCAAGGGTTAGAAATGCTTTAACCTAATTTTATTTAATCTTTTTACAGTTTAAAAATATTTAATGGACTTCAAGGCAGCTGACGTAACACTGCTGGCCAAAGTTCAAGTATTACATTATCTTACGTAAACTTTTGCAGAATTAAATGGCAATTAAGTAGTTTAGTCGACCAGTGCTGAATAGTTAATAATAGTAATCTTTTGTAAGTACATAATGTCTACATAGGTTTATTAATGAATTGTAACCGTTTGCAAGTTAAGTATCTGTCTCATATCCGTAGCTATTACCTATTGCGGAAATAGTTTATCAAAGGTTTATCAGTTCATATCGCAAGCACTGGGCTTACTGAGATGAAACTTTCACTGTATGAAAGAGATCCTAGTCCAATTTTCAATAATATTCCACTAGAAATTAGAATACAAGTAGCGTGCTTCTAATTTTACGTAAAAACTTTTAAAAGTTTTCCAAAAATATTTTCTAAGGAACTTGGCTCCTGCACTGTGCGATGCTCCGCGCACCTGTAGCTCTAAATTCTAATCCATACTTATTATTATAATATTATAAATGCGAAAGTGTGTCTGTCTGTCTGTCTGCTACCTTTTCACGGCCCATCAGTTTAACCGATTCTGACGAAATTTGGTACAGGGTTAGCTTATATCCCGGGGACGGACATAGGCTACTTTTTATCCCGGAAAATCATACAGTTTCCACGGGATCTTTAAGAACCTAAATCCACGCGGACGAAGTCGCGGGCATCCTCTAGTTCTAATATAATTGCCTCCTAAGTTCTAAATATTATTTTTTATAGCTTTATAAGAATTCAAAGTTATTGGTTGCTGAGAAGTTAGTCACAAACATTACACACACACAACATTATTATAATATTTTCCTACAATTTCTTCCCAAAACCAATGAAAAAAGGCAAAAAGAATTAATCGAACTTAGATAGGTAGGTATTGTGCCATTACCTATGCATTGTTTTAAGATCGGTAAATCTAGCTAATTTAGATAGTAAACCCGCAACCTCAAAAGGAAAAACGGAACCCTTAAAGGATAACTTTGTTGTCTGTCTGTCTGTTTGTCCGTCCGTCCGTCGCGTCGCGTCTGTCAAGAAACCTATAGGGTACTTCAACACTAAGTTGCTAACACTGACATTTGCCCAACCTATTTGAACTTTTTACATTCGATCAACCCCTTTAGATACGAACTTTTCCTGTTTTTGTGAAGTTGGTGCTTAGGTATCTAAGTAGTTTTTAAGCAACTTTTACTGAGAAATATTTACTGTAACAATGACACATGTAGACTCAGCGATACACTTATTTGCTTACATCATTACCCATTTCCTCAATTCATAGTCAGTTTCTTATGAAAATATGAGACATTACAATCTTATCGGGTCTATTGATAAAGTTTGAGTGCCGCTAATCACTACCCATATTATTAAGTAGGTACCTACTGTACTATTATGTATTCTGAGGTATTACCTAGCTGTGATAGCCTAGTGGACGTCGGTCTTCTGTTTGGGGGTCGTGAGTTCGATTTCTTGCTGGTTCTTCTCGATAGGAACGGCATTCCGAACCAGTGGTAAATTATTTTGACGATTCAAAAGCACTTGTAAAAGTTTAATTGAATAAAAATATTTTGAATATTGAATTGAATTTTTTGATTCTGGGCTCGCACCTATAACTTTTTTTTTAAATTCCACTACAAGTTAGTCCTTGATTGCGATCTCACCTGGTGGTAAGTGATGATGCAGTCTAAGAGTGAACTGGGATGATTTGGAAGGAATATGGTGGTTTTTATTAAACCCTTATATCGGTACCTACCGGAATGCTAAATTGCTTGCCAGCGCGGTATTGCTGGTAGGGTGGTAGCTAGCCACGGCCGTATCCTCCAACCAGAGTCCAGACCAACAGACAGAGAGACTTTTCAGAGTTATATGTGTTTTAAGCAAATATCAATTGCTTTATCGGTGAAGGAAAATATCGTAAGAAAATCTGCTTGCCTAAGAGTTTTCCATGTTCTCAAAGGTGTGTGAAGTCGATCCGCCCTTTAGATATAGACTATGGTCAAACCACTCTTATTCTGAGAAGGGACTCGTACTCAGTAGTGAGTCAGGGCCGACGGGTTAATCATGATGATAATGATGATTATTTAAAGAGGTAGTTACTAGATGATGCCCTTCGTCCGCGTGGATTAACATTCTTCTTCGATTTTCCGGCCCTTCGTTTTCAACTAGATTTTCGAGATTGCTGTTGTGGTCTGATAGGTACATTTAGTTCATCTTTTATATATAATCAGTTATTATACAATCAGACGGCTAGACGAACTGGATACAACTGTAAGAGTTCCTTGTTTTATGGTAAAATATTTTATACCTACGTTAAGCTCTTGCGATGTGAATAATTTACAATTACATAATCCAGTAACCTCAGTAACGAGAATCATCTATATAAGGGCATAAATACAAAACCGCGCCGCAAAGCGTCATACAGGCCTGCTGCCGTTTATCTGTGATTCATATAAACTAGTATAATCCAAGTATAGCTCTCTCCATCACTCGCTGAGTAACTCTGAGCTTTCTTATCTATCATATGATACTGTATACATCCACTTAATAAATCGAGGTTAACCCGCTTCCATCTTAGATTGCATCATTACTTACCACCAGGTGAGATTGCAGTCAGACTTGTATCTAAATTAATAAAAAATGAAGAAATGCAAATAGTATAAGTATGCTACACAATGCCTGCGTTGCGGCGGACGGCCTGCCTTTCATCAATGCGGTGCCGCAACGCGGTTATGTGCTTAGACCCTAACATTGGAGGTTTAGTCCCATCGGGACAGGTTTTGTTTCAGCTTAGTCACAGTAAGTAGAAATACTTTGTTGCAACATTGCAGAATATAATGTTATGATGTGTCTGTGGTATACAGCAGGCATACGTGACTGGGTGGCGGTATTCCATTTCAGTTTGTAACTTGAGAATCACTATAGCTACATAGTATAACAGAAAGTCGCTTCCCGCTGTCTGTCCCTATGTATGCTTAGATCTTTAAAACGGATCTTGATGCGGTTTTTAGGGTTCCGTACCTCAAAAGAAAAACAGAACCCGTATAGAGTCACTTTGTTGTCTGTCTGTTTGTCCGTCCGTCCGTCCGTCGTGTCTGTCAAGAAAAGCTATAGGGTACTTCCCGTTGACCTAAAATCATGAAATTTGGCAGGTAGGTAAGTCTTATAAGCACAAGTAAATAAATAAATCCGAAAACCGTGAATTTGTGGTTACTGCATCACAGAAAAAAATTAAAATGTGTTTCAATTTTCACAGTAAGATAACTATACCAAGTTGTTTAGTTTGTTCAAGTACTTACATATAGGTACAAAATAAAATACTTAGCTATAACTTTTGATTTAGAAGTTACTCAGTAGCTTACCTATTCACTTAATAATTATTCCTTCATTCATAATAATCTCATATTTTGATGTTGCCACCGCATGAAAATGCATAAAGTTTTGCTTACCTACTTGTATAATGTTCTTCCCCCCAATTAGTACCTACCTAGATATTTAGGTTTTGCCTATAAGTACTTACACGTACCTTATCGGTCTGATTTTTAACAGGCTTGAATGGAGATAACGAGGTTCCTGGGTTCAGATGAGACCTCATCAAAGAGGTCTTATACCTAAACTTAACCCAATTAACGCTAGTGCCACACGAGTTACTAGATAGATAGATAGATGTATAGATAGATAGATAGATAGATAAATAGATAGATAGAAAGATAGATAGATAGATAGATACTAGTGCTATGGATATCTGCTCATGTGCTAGTGCTATGTCACGTGCGATATCGTGTTCACGGAATCACGCGATTTTTGGGCGATTTCCATGTAGAATCCATAGAGTTACCAAATTCATGACAAATACATGATCGGGACCTTAGTCTAAGTTCACACGGTTCATTATCATGTTCCGACATAAGTACATAAGCGCATTACCATAAGAACCGTTATGGTACATTGCGGTCATTTTCTGTGTCTCTTTCACATTCACCTTCCATGTTGTCCCATGAATTTTAAGCAGTTTTCCAATAACCAGAACCTTTTAACACACCTTTTAACTAAGAAAGTAAGTAGGTACATACTTATGTGTTACTTAATATTGTTTGGGTATTGTTTACGGTATAAAAATAGCCAACTATAATGGATAATGTCTTTCAAAGACGGTAAAATTTGTTAAAGAAATAATTAATTGGTACTTGGGACTCCACATTTGAAAAATTGCCAAACTCATTAAACTTTCATCGTCAGTGATTAGTTATTGGATTTGGGCCTGGAAATCTGGTTTATAAATAGACAGAATTCCATTTATATCGCATGGCTATACATACTTATTAGTCTTAAGATGAATAATCCAGGATAAGATTAACTGGAAGATGGATGGGACTGGCCTAGCAATACTCGTAGTTTGAAAAACCGATACATGTTGGGGTCCAAAGTGCTAGAATAGACACCTCACACCAGAAATCGCAGCGTCAGAAGACCTAGACTACAGACTACATCAAGCAAGTAGCAGGAAGCCGCCATGCATGCGAACTGAACGAAGCCTTATCATAACTTCTGTCTTTTCTCTCGATGCCAATCCTATTCCTTCTTTCATATAAAAGTATATAAGATGATTACTGGCTAGATTTTAATCTAGATTAATTTTGATTTACTATGCACTATATTGCAGCTATATAGAGAGGCATATTCGCCCAGCGAATAATCTCTTTAAATAAAGATTTAAAAAAAAGCCTTATACCATTGGTCCACCTTCATTTCTAACATATCACGTATTCAGCGTATCTCCTCAATGGTGCAGGTAGATTTTCATATCAAAGCGTGAGCCGACGTTATTTATGACGCGAATAAACCGAAATATCAGATAAAATATATATTTGTGACAGCTTAATGCCGTTTTACAACTGAATTTTGAAAGACAGGAGTGGTATCATCATATCATATCATGACATCAATAGATAAGGGAGGTCTTCTAAAAGATACCTATTTGTCGTCATATAATTATTACCTGTTTGGCTTCTGCTTCTGTTCTGAAAGTGACAGATGAATATTTGTATGGATATAGCTAAGTTTCGATTTTTGAAATAGTGCCTTGTATTGATAATTCAAGAGAATAAACTGATTGCATAGCGATACAGATTTTATACCTAATAAAACCACTTAGAAAGAATTTTGAGATTGTATTATTTCCCCAAGCAGAGCTTGGGTAGCTAAATTACCTACCACCTACCACTATAAATATCTAATTGTTGCTAAGACGCTGTAATTTTTGTATGTTAAAGAACATTGTGTATTCACTTATCATTGCAGATTTCAATCTGTAAGCATATTAGAAATGATAAAAAGCAATGTATAATACGAAATGATAATGTGATGATTCGATAAAATAATTGATAAAAACGTTGTCAAAAAACGGTTTTTCATAAGCTCGTCAAATATAGTAAGATATCTATACCTAGACAGGTAAGGGGTAGTTTCGACAACTACTTATGTAGGTATATCGTCAAAATTGTCCTTATTTCTATCGACTTTAAAAATCAAAGACGTATCGTCAGCTAATAACTAGTACAATATCGTAAGTGTATATACGATATATTAAGTTAAATCGTTTATATATACCAAGAAGATGAAAGGACCAAGAATAGAGCCTTGAGGAACACCCATTAATGAGCCTGATTCGAATAATGTGCCGTTATATCCGATATCGGAGCCGACCGCAGAATGCCAAAAAAAACCTCTTTTAATAATGATGAAACCTTTAATATTGGTATACATTTATAAAAAACTATTCCTACCGGGTTACTACTGAGCACGGGCCTGTTTTCACAATGAGTTTTATGGAGAATAGAGATTTCCTCACTATGTTTTCCTTCAAAGTTAAAACAGATGATATTTAACTGTTTAAAATGCACATAACTTTTGAGGTGGATGTGTGGTGTGACAAGAATGGATATGATAAGGAATGAATATATAAGGGGAAGTTTAAAAGTAGCACCAGTGGTAAAAAAGATGAGGGGTAATAGGCTGGCATGGTATGGGCATGTAATGCGGAGGGAAAAGAGTCATATCACTAGAAGAATGTTAAATATGTATGTGGAAGGAAAAAAGAGAAGAGGATGACCAAAGAAAAGAAGGATGGATTGCATGAAAGAGAATATGCGTATAAAAGGGGTAGATGATACGTTGATGAATGACAGAAGAGGAAGACATGTTGTGCCGACCCCACGTAGCATGGGATAAGGTCTGGAAGAAGAAGAACTCTCAAAAAGTTAGAGGTACGTACTCGGGATCGAACCCCCGATCTCCCGTCGAGTTAACCGACATCTTAACCACCACGCTATCTCCGTCTACTATTATTTACTGCACATACACGACTAACGATTATACTTCTGCTACTTTTCACTTTCTACTGCTTCATATCATTTCCAGACTATGTTTTTCTTAACTTAATACATAAGAATAGATTAATATATCGTTATTGTTAGTTATTGGAATTTATTGTAGGTAATTTACGATCTGAAGTGTTGATTGGGGGACGCTTTACAAACCTATCTACTGATTAATCAATGATTGCTACCTAAAGTATTTACCGACTTTATACCCTAAGCCGCAGTCGGCACGTGTATTCAAGGCGCTTGAATCGTTTCTTTGATAAACCCTTTGCAAATCTTGATCAGATGGGTGGGTACTTATATACTAAGTAGATAGGTACTATTTCAGCTTTTGATAATGTACGTAATCAAAGATGTCGTTGAAATAATGCGGCTTATTAAATAATCGCCTTATTTCCATCTAGTCAAGTGAAGTCAAGGATTTTGCTTCTGGTTCAATGATATAAATGTTGAAATACTGTAGCTCGAGCACAATATGAGCAAAAATTCTCTCTCGCGGCTTACGCAATACTTTTCCGAAGAAAAGGTCGTGAAAAGCGTTATTGCACCATTGAAGTTTTAGTGATCTCCAAATACAGACACTAGATGGCGTTACTCGAATTCCATAGCTCCTAAAACGTGCTATCGAAATTATCTTTATGGAGCACTGTATACGAACAAATTCACAGCAATCTTATGACATTTTAGGCTATATAGTGACCAAGATCTTCATTTATGGTGAAAATCTTCATTTATGGCGAAACACTAGTGAAGTTTGTGGCTTTCAACTTTCGTCAAATCAAATTCAGTTCTGTAGGTGCAAAACGTATGTTATGAAACCATTGGTTGCTATTTTTGCATATCATTTCGCGATAGAGTAAAGGGGCGTCGAATATGTTGTCTTGATTGATAAGGAGGCGTTAGGATTGATCATTGATTTTAGAAGAGAGAAACCGAGATTGATATTATTTAATGCTTTTCTGCTTCTAACAGGCATTTGAATTTTCACTACTGTTAATTGAAGCCAGCTGAACACTGAGGTCAGGAAGGAAAAATACGAAGATTAAAACTTAACACATCATTACATTAAAAGTAGAAGGTAAAGAGAAAAGCACCGTTAATAAATTGAAATATAAAACCACTAGTTTCAATTTTATTAAATAAGAAGAATTTGTATCTGGTGGATGAATAAGAAAATCTGGTGAAAAGTTGCAAAGTTCATCAGTAACAAGTGTAAATTAAAAATTTATAAAACCCCCGACAAGTGAAGGTTATAGTAACTAGAAAAGAGCTGATAACTTTCAAACGGCTGAACCGATTTTTTTGGATTATAGCTCACACATACACTCTCGATCAACCTTTCAAACAAAAAAAACCAAATTAAAATCGGTTTATTGGTTTAGGAGTTACGATGCCACAGACAGATACACAGATACACACGTCAAACTTATAACACTCCTCTTTTTCGGGGGTTAAGAACTTATCTACTATCTGTGAAATTGGTACCTATAGGTACCTATATCGAATTATGACCGTCACAACTCACAAAGAAAAGACAGAAAATACAATCCATACTAATATTATAAATGCGAAAGTGTGTCTGTCTGTCTGTCTGCTACCTTTTCACGGCCCAACAGTTTAACCGATTCTGACAAAAAGTATAGAGTTAGCTTATATCCCGGGGACGGACATAGGCTACTTTTTATCCCGGAAAATCAAACAGTTCCCACGGGATCCTTGAAACCTAATTACACGCGGACGAAGTCGCGGGCATCCTCTAGTGCTCAAATAAAGATGTAAAGAATAATTCTATTTACAACTAGCTGATGCCCGCAGCTTCGCCCGCGTGGATTGGTCAGATCCCCTGCAGCATTAGGATTGAGGAGTTGGACTCCAATTTTTTTATGAAACAATGTCGCAAAGTTCTTCTATCCATTAAAAAAGAAATGACGCAAATCGGTTCAGAAATTTCGGAGATTTCGGTGTACATAGGTAGAAAAACACAACTCCCTTCTTGAAAGTCGGTTAAAAAAGTAGCCTATGTTACACCCTGATCAATCCTCTACTTGTATGTGAAAATCCCGTTAAAATCGGTTCAGCCGTTCCGAAGATTAGCCTTTTCAAACAGACAGACAGACAGACAGACAGACAGACAGACAGACAGACGGACAGACAGACAGACAGACAGACAGACAAAAATTTTAAAAATGTGTGATTCAGTTATGGTATCGTTCAAATAACCATATGACC
The DNA here is from genome assembly GCF_905333055.1 of Maniola jurtina. Classification (NCBI taxonomy): domain Eukaryota; kingdom Metazoa; phylum Arthropoda; class Insecta; order Lepidoptera; family Nymphalidae; genus Maniola; species Maniola jurtina. The sequence continues at coordinate 15,351,784 of NC_060032.1, forward strand.
TTAATATGTGGTAGATATTTCGAAATTACAGACAGACACTCCAATTTTATTTATTAGTATAGAAGTAGAATTTGTATCTGGTGGATGTATAAGAAAATCTGGTGAAAAGTTGCAAAGTTCATCAGTAACAAGTGTAAATTAAAAATTTATAACACCCCCGACAAGTGAAGGTTATAGTAACTAGAAAAGAGCTGATAACTTTCAAACGGCTGAACCGATTTTTTTGGATTATAGCTCACACATACACTCTCGATCAACCTTTCAAATAAAAAAAAACTAAATTAAAATCGGTTTATTGGTGTAGGAGTTACGATGCCACAGACAGATACACAAATACACACGTCAAACATATTATAACAGCCCTCTTTTTGGGTCGGGGGTTAAGAACTTACTATTTGTGAAATTGGTACGGTCTAAGAACGAAAAGACAGAAAATACGATACTTAAATAAAAAATGTAAAGAATAACTTTATTTACAATAGGTACTTATTAGATAAACCTTTACAATGAGTCTCTCGAGTAGGTAGCCAACCACACAAATACCTATATTATAATCCCACATCTCGGGACCAAGGTATAGAATTACAAGCATCAGCATGACACGAATATCTTCAGCTTTGTAAACTAATCCGCTCTAGCCTTGTATAGTTGTATCATCTTGTATGTATCGACTATCGAACTTTGAGATACCATCTTACTTAGAATCTTCAATATTATTTTCTCAAAACTCGTTACGTTCATTCGAAAAATTGGTAAACTCTTGACTGCACAGCTTTATTGGTCATGTTATTTGTATCATTTTCCGGAAATGTTTTTCAGTTCTTTGTAAAGATTTATGACCAAGCGCGCCTAAAATATAATAAAATATAAATCTTTTTCATTTCCTACCCCTGATAGGAATTTCGAAAAATCCGGCTTTATTCCTTATCTAGATTATAATATAATCCATATAATATTATTATATGGAACCTCTATGCAAAATTTCAGCTTTCTAGATTTACAGTTTGGGTTGTCGTTGATCAGTCAGTGATTTACCATTTTGCAATAATGGTAATACCCCTAGACATGGATGATAGCAAGCTTCTAGACATATTTCAATAGTTACACACAAGTGACATTAGATCGTATCCTGTGGAAATCCTTGTAAATTACCTATGCAATAGAGCCTCGATAGCTCAACGGTTGAGGAGCGGACTGAATTCCGAAAGGTCGACGGTTCAAACCCCACCCGTTGCACTATTGTCGTACCTACCTACTCCTAGTACAAGCTTTACGCTTAATTGGAGGGGAAAGGGGAATATTACTCATGACAAGCATGGCTAATATTCTTGTAAAAAAAATACCTACTTGGTCCTTATTTTACTCTATTTAGTCAAAGTAGGTAGCTATTTATCTTTTGAACCCTGATCCAATCCAGTAGATTGTAGAGGACCTAAATGTCAAATTACTAATCAACTTCTCAAGGTCTACATTGTATTCTCCTTTAAATCGGTTGTAACAAGTGACATCCAGGTAGTATAGAGTTTCTACGTTCTGTTGAGCCACTTGGATTTAAGTAGCTACCTCCTGACAATTTGCGTATTTGAGGTCATGCCGTGACCCTCTTATTACTCTACTACTTCTCTTATAATGAACGACGCGACGTTAGATATCTACGCGCCTTATTGAGGAACTCAGGGTTGGCTCTATTCCATATTATGACGTAGCGCCCGGGTCCAATCAATATGGAGTATGGAGTAACGTATTCAAACCTAAACAACACACTGCATGCAGTGGCATTGGCCCTGAGAAGATCATAGACTACTGTTGGTGAAGAGATAAGGGATTAGGGAACTAGTAGTGGTGACTGGAATATTCTGGAAGAAATTCTCAAATGTATTTGCAATTTCAATGTTGGAGTCAATAATACGGTTATCAATTTTAAGCTCCATATACTCTGGCACCCTCTTCTAGGTGCCCGAGCAAAATGTAATATTGACAGTATACAAAAAAAAAATTTGAAAGGGAGCGATGAAATATGTTCTTTGGAGGCGTCACGAGCAGCGCTTGGCACCTCCAAGAAAATGCACCCACCCTGTGTAGGGTGCGTAGTGCACACCCTACGGCCTGCCATAGGTAAAGCTGGTACTGGAGGATCTCTTCCTTTTTGAAAATTGGTTAAAAATAAAAGAAACTGTTAGTACATAATTGCATAAATTTGTTATCTTTAGCAATGACTAAATTTCTTATCATTAATACATTTAAACAGTTTTTCGCAAAGATAACGTGACCGCACCTACATTACTAATATCCGTAAAATTATTAGGATTTCTAGAATATTTCTTGTATGACGACTTACTAGATTTTAATCGTATTTGTTTTTCTTCTCGTACTCTTCCCTCTTACATCTTAGTCTGTATATTATTTGCATATTATGTTCTTTAATGTAAGATGTAACTATACAACACGACTAATTATCTCGGAGGAATTTTCTGAAAGTAAATCGGAAAAGATTAGAGCCATCGCGAAAATGTGTTAAAAATATTTTACAAATTCCAAACATTCCAAACGGCTGAACCGATTTTCTTGGATTATAACTAAGAACACTCTCGATCAAGCCACGTTTCAAACAAAAAAAACTAAATTAAAATTGGTTCATTAGTTTAGGAGCTACGATGCCACAGACAGATACACGGATACACACGTCAAACTTATAGCACCCCTCATTTTGGGTCGGGGGTTAACAAAAGAACGTAAACAAGAAAATCTTCATAAAACCTTAAATGCTAAGTTAACTAAGTAGGTAAGTATTACAAATATCATTAAGATAAAAAAAAATTCTAATGTGACTTGCGCTCCTCGCGAATGAAGGACGGATTTAATAGTTTGCGGATATCAGATAACAATCGGTCTGCATAATTTTATGCATTGTACATTTTAATAACAAGATATTATTATTTTTACATTGTTATTAAACACTAGCAAGGGTAGAGACAGTCTCAGTAGTTTAACGGTTAAGGGAGCGGGCTGAATTCCGAAAGGTCGGCGGTTCAAACCCAACCCGTTGCACTATTGTCGTACTACTGGAATATTCTTTAAAAAAAATGCGACTATAAACTCACGATTTTCAGAATTTTTCCTTTACTTGTGCTATAAGACATACCTACCTGCCAAATTTCATGATTCTAGGTCAACAGGAAGTACCCTGTTGGTTTTCTTGACAGATACGACGGGCGGACAGACGGTCAGACAGACAGACATCCTATAAGGGTTCCGTTTTTCCTTTTGAGGTACGGGACCCTAAAAAAGGATTATTTCTCTGTATTTCTTTATAATATTTGATTGTTATTTACTGTCTCATTTTAAAAATAGCTTTTTGCACCTAAGTTATACAAGTTTAAAGCGAGCTATACCTAAACTTACCTGATAGAGAAGAAAATATCATTTACTTTTTTTTCAATGGCATTGATAACATTATCGATACAATCGCTTGAAATTAGATAATCTAGAGGTGAGTTCTGTCGAAAGCCGACATGTTTATCTATCTTTGGATATTTACGAAAAGTGTAGAGCAGATATTAGGAACAATTTTCATACCATCTTTAGGTATAGTTCGGTTGGTAAAAATTGCAGAATGAAATGTACACGCTTTTTTGCCATAGAAATGCTCAAAAGATAGTTGAGAAAGAACAGGGGGGAAAACTCTAAATAAGGAGATTTCTATGGGAAACCCCAAAATGAAAATTAGTTTGCGGGGAAAAGGCAGGTTTTGGAAATATAAAATTCTAGCATATGAAGTAGGTAAAACTTAAGGGATGTGATAAAATAAAAGTTAAGGAAGAAAATGCATAATATATCAAGAAATAAGTTTCATAAAAACTTAACCTATTACATTACGTTTACCTTACGGGAGATAAAAATTGGCTTTTTTTCCTCTAATTAAATAATTTATTTAGAAATCTTTATTACACATACATATTATATACAGAAAAAAAAGTTGTTCGACAAGGGTTTAGTATGAAAAACTTGCAGAGGATGACCCGCTTCGAAAGTTTACAATTGATAAGATTTTTGCTAAAATTGAATTGAATTGCGAATGGTGTAACGCACAGGGCCCTTGCCTTTGATCATTCGCGGTTCCTCTGGCGCTGTAAACACTTGACCTTAAGTTTTTTCTCTTTATCCTTTCTGTGACTAATACGAAGGTTGTATATCTTTGATTTCTAGTCGCGATCAGTATCAGAGTTGGTATCACACAATACATGTAGTAGCGTTATTTGGCTCAAGGTTCCCAGGCTATACCTATCGAGGTAATCGTAAAAACTGCCATAAACTCCGGTGCTGCTAAATGGTTGCACTTAATAATTGCTTTAATTTGATCGCCATTTTATTACATAAATAGATCGCTGTACGATTTATAGCAAACGATCTATTATTTATCTATAATTCTATAACAATAAGACAGTAGGCGAATCATTCGTACCTACCTACATACAAAGAGGCACATAATAAAAGTAACTAATGGCCATAAGGTAGCGGACAGGCCGGTGTTCCGGTAGTGGTGAAAGGTAATTAAATCAGTACGCTTGTAATGGAGTGCCAGGTGTGTGCCAATAGCTAAAATGAACAGTTGCAGTCATTTGCAGTAAGAAAATCCTATAAATGCAACAAACACCTGAGTAGGTAGGTACAACAGTAGAATATCTCTATAATAACCTCTACGCGTTGTGACCAGTGTATCTTGTGCATGTTTTGGGAGGACATTCCAATTATGTATTCGTTATAATATTACTTATTATATATTTTTCTATAGTAGGTATCTGTTTTTCTGAGTGACGCCTTTAAAAAGTACTGAATATCCCTACCAAACCACGAGGGAGAGGAAGACCCCCAGCCACATGGCATGGTTTTCTTATATCATTTCTAACAATTCAAATCAATTTTTCTAACTATCCTAACATTTCTTTGTTGGGTACTCATTGATCCAAAATACCTACCTCTCCTTCGCATGATTCTAAATACTTACAAATGCGAATATCGCAATTCGAGTCTCACATTAATGTTTTTGTTTGGGTGTGACGCACAACAATGAATGCTTGCTTCCTAAAACTGATAATAATGTACAGTAAAGTGAATCATTAATCATTATACAACTCCAAACGCACCTAATTGAATGTCATACGTATAATTTTGTCCTCACACGCGCGTTACGATGTAAAATAATGATGTAATTGGTTCTATTAATAAATGATGTAATTTAGACTATTAAAGGTTTAGTTTAATTAATTCAATTCAAAATTCAAATAGGTATCTACTATCTACATATGCGGCTAGATGAGAGAAATAGGTAGAGGGATTCCATTCTCTATTCTACAATCTATTATTATAGGGATTTCGTTGTCTGTCTGTCTATCTGTCATGTCTATCAAGGAACAAAACCTATAGGGTATCCCGTTGACCTAGAATCGTGAAATTTGGCAGACAGCAATGTTTTATAGCACAAGAATAGGAAAAAATCCGAAAACAATGGATTTGTGGTTACGTCACCAAAAAATCTTAAACTACTCACGACAAATTTAAAGATTCAATTATTTAATCAAATCAAAGAAAGGCGAAAGTTTGTATGTGTGTGTGTGTGTGTGTATGTTTGTTACTCCTTCACGCAAAAATTACTGGACGGATTTGGCTGAAATTCGGAATGGAGATAGATAATATCCTGGATTAGCACATAGGCTACTTTTTATCCCGGAAAATCAAAGAGTTCCCACGGGATTTCGAATAACCTCAATCCACGCGGGCGTAGTCGCGGGCATCGGCTAGTCATTACTAAATATCGCCTAATTTATACGAAAAGATGGGATAATCGTACGCGGGCGCTTATTTAATCCACATAATTACTTTAGAAGGCTTGCGCGCAGACGGAGAGGACAGCCGGGGCCCAGAGGGGCATGGGGGGAGCGAGGGGAGCCGCGGGTAACACGGAACCCGTCAAACCTGCAATCCGTAGGCCACAGAACCTCGCGAAATGCCTTTTATCCAAACAAACCAATTTAAACCCTATTTTAAACAGAATCAGGTTGAAAATTGCTTGCACTAATTTAAGGCTTCTATCTTTCAGTTGACTGGATATTTATTCTATATTCAATCTTCGCTGCTGAAGCCTGTGACATAAGTGCCTTATTAGACTGTGCTGTTACACCGATAACTCTCATTAGATTTTCAACTTTATTTGATTTGGTGTAAAGTAGCAAATTGTGTGTTTTAGGTAAAAATCCTTATTACATTTTAGTTTTGTAATTGAAGATAGTCTGTGAGGCTTTAGTAATGAATATGTTGATAAAAATTAAACTTTATTTGTAAAATATTTAAAGTTTATAATCATTTATCAAAGATTAAGAAGCTTGTTACATTTAAGTATTGCAATAATACACAAGTCTTTCGGGTTTGGTGCTTCTTGGAAGTTGGTGGCGTGTCGTGTTGCTATGGTGGGATACTTTTTTTTTTAGAAAATTAAGTTGTGATTTGAAAACCATAAACACTTTATTGTTTTTTTATTATCTTTGATGATACCTATTTCTTTATGGGATGACAATTATAGAGATACTAGGTAGATAGAGTCGTAAAAAATGTTTTCCTTAAAAGAGTGATAACCATGGCCGTAAAATGAATTAAAAAATGTTTTAATGGTTTAAGCTGGGCCAAAGACGCTCCTACTTCGTAGTGCATAAAGGTAGTTGGGTTTATGTCGGAGTCCTAGGTAGTCAAAGTACTATAGTTCTCAGCCTTAGATAAGTACATAGATATGTACCTTGCATTTTCAGTTTCCACGCTTAGTTCGGCCTCGGGTCCCACGGCTAAAAAGTTCCGAAAAAAATGTCCGAAAAAACCTGAGGCCACGAACTAGTGACGTATGTTGTGAGGTTATTTACCGCGCCTTCTGTTTGAGGCTCGACACCTCGACACGCTATTTATTAGGTTTTGACAAGGACTAGGAGTGATTAGGTTGGAATGGCAATCTCAACATGTCGCGTACGATACCTACCTATTATTTTATTGAATTACTTAATTAAATTAATGTTTATTGGCATCATTTATCTCGATGATCAAATTTTTTGGTCAACGTTTCTGATTAGAACCCCTTCGGTGTGGTATGCCCTTCGATTCCGTAAGTCAGTAATTAAAAGTAACAAAACTTATCAACAGTATTATCAACTCAAAGGTTAATCGCCATTTGCTAACCCTTTGCTAAGAGCGGGAGGTTATCTTGTATCTTGTATTATAAAAGCTATGAACTTAATACATACTTATTTACCTACTTGCTGTAGTAAGTAGCACAGAAATGATGGACTGAGGTAGTTATTATCAAGTTAATGATAAAAACAGAGTTCTCGGTTAGCAGGGTAATGTTATCAGTTATCTGCGCTGGTAACCTAACTACTACTTATAAAATGGTTTCACACAAGTTCAAAGGAAAACTTAATTACTTAGATCTTAATTAATTATTGTTCTATACAATGTCGGTACCTCCTAGATAGTTTTAATCACACCCGAGCCCTTCGCCGTGTAAACTCTGTGTGTGTATGCGTGTGCGTGCGTGCGTGCGCGCAAGCATGCGTTATACTTTGACATAACATATTTCGCACCTCTATAACCTGTCTCAAAGCCACCATGATCCAAAATTCATGTCGCTGATCGTTCCTCCCTGTGTGATACACAGAGAAACTTTCAGATAACGAAGGTCTAGCACGCGCTGACTCTTTCTATAAGGTAAACGAGGTCAGCATAGTTTGCAGTTTGGCCTGCGTCTATAATAAGTAGGTGGGTGGTAGGTGTATAGTCTTGATATCAATTACAAACATTATAAGGACCTGGAGTCAATGATAAGCATAAATCGAGTCCACTTACGCGGGGCAGGAGGTCGACACGAGCATGCGATATCGCATGACCGAACACACGATCGTATAATGTCGTATCTATTTACACACAAATGTTTAATTAGTAGCCAGTGGGTTAGGTTAGGTATATGGATGGACAACCAGTAGGATTAAAACTTTGAAGTTAAATCCTCGTCGAACTTCGAAGGTTCTACGAAGTTTTAATGGTCTGCAAATCATAATGTAGAATGCTCTAGAATTGGCAAAGAAATGATATTTTGTGTTCAAGGGGATGAAATCATCAGTAATAGGTAAGTATACACAAATCGAGGATACTCTGATTAGAACTAGGTATAACAAACAATCAGTTCTGAAAAGTACAAATGCATTATGTGCATTTATTTCGCGATAAGATTTTAAGTGGATTGCCGCAGATTGAAGAAAAAATAGACATCAAAAAATGAAACAAGTCTGGAAAAGTCGATCTTTCTGCTACTTATTCGCCTCTTCTTGCATGACTCAGAGAGAAGTAGGTACGTACTAGATCAGATAGAGAAAGTTGATACAGTAAATATCATCGTCAGCATCATCACAAGCTATCGCTGATCCCACTACCATAGATACCACTACTAACCACAGGTCTCCTCTTAGAATGAGAGGGGCTTGGTCCATAGTCATGCATTGCAATGCCATCAGTGCGGACTAGCAAACTTCACACACTAATTGAGAACATATTGGAGAACTCTCAGGCAAGCAGATAACAAGTGAAAATTAAAAAGTAACACTTCCGACAAGTGAAAGTCAAAATCAGCCATGAAAATTAAAAAATCAAAAAGTGTTATTTCTGTACGGTGGTACGGAACCGTTCGGTTGCGAGTTCGGGTCGCACTTGACTGTTTTTTTTTTTTATGAACACAACACTTTTCTAAAACAAGGACTCCATCTACTTTTATCATTAAGTAAGTGTTGAGGGAATGCATGACACTCAGACTATTTTGTGTTATCAAAACAAATCTTGAAACATTAATTGCACTTAGTGTGTGCTATCGAATTGTTATCGAAATATAATTAAATCTGACTAATGCATTATGTCCTACATGGATGAAGTCATGCGTCGCCAAAATGACGACTTTCTTCAAGGAAACCGTGTCCTACTTTTCACATGAAACTGCAATAATCCATAGTCTGGTGGGAGGCTACGGCCGTGGCTAGTTACCACTTAGGCCTGGCGACAATGCTGTCTAGAATCCGATATGGGATACCCATTCTAAGTTAGCCCGCTAACACCTTAGTCTGCATCATCACTTACCACACACCGGTAAGACTAACGGCTAACTTGTAGTCGAATAAAAAATCCATACCTAAGTTATATTATCCATACCAATATTATAAATATGCGAAACTGTGTCTGTCAGAGACAGACAGATAGTCTGCTAGCTTTTACGACCCAACAGTTTAACCGATTTTGGTATTTGGTATACAGAATTAGCTTACATCCCGGGGACGGGCATAGGTTACTTTTCATCCCGGAAAATCAAAGAGTGCCTACGGTATTCCTCAAGGCCCAGCTGTTTAACCGATTAATATGAAAGGTACAGAGATAGCTTGCGTCTCGGATGACATAGGCAACTTTTTACCCCGAAAAATCAAAGAGTTCCCACGGGATTTTTAAAAATCTAAATCCACGCGGATGAAATCGCGGGCATTGACTAGTATTTTTATAGAAATCAACGTTCACAAGCGTAGGGTCTTCGGATCAAGCGTGGGCGATATAGCAGGAACCTATCAACCGAGCTATATCTAGCGTGTCTATAGTCATTACTGCATTATCTCGAAGATAGATCGCGGGCGGCAAGGTCAAAGCAATTGCGCGCTTCCCGCGGGACCCTAGCCAACCCGTGTATAGGATCGGCTTCATGCAGGTGTGTATAATGTAGGTAACTATCAGCGATGCAATTTTTTTTAACCCCCGACCCAAAAAGAGGGGTGTTATAAGTTTGACGTGTGTATCTGTGTATCGGTGTATCTGTGTATCTGTCTGTGGCATCGTAGCTCCTAAACTAATGAACCGATTTTAATTTAGTTTTTTTTGTTTGAAAGTTGGCTTGATCGAGAGTGTTCTTAGCTATAATTCAAGAAAATCGGTTCAGCCGTTTGAAAGTTACCAGCTCTTTTCTAGTTATTTCTGTAACCTTCGCTTGTCGGGGGTGTTATAAATTTTTAATTTACATTTGTTATAAAAGAATATTGGCCATGTAATATCATGACTAACCTCCATCTCACTTCAAATTGTCGTCAGCGCAAGCCTATTCTGCAATAAAATGAAAATGTCTTCGTCAGTATGATATCGAATGAATCTCCCCACAAAGTTGTTTTAGTAAAGTAACTCAAAATTTAAAAAAAAAAACCCCGACACAAAAACCTCTGTAAGAAAACTAGAAAAGAGCTGATAACTTTCAAACGGCTGAACCGATTTTCTTCGATTATAGCTAAGAACACTCTCGATCAAGCCAACTTTCAAACAAAAAAAAAAAATTAAAATCGGTTCATTAGTGTAGGAGCTACGATGCCACAGACAGATACACACGTCAAACTACCCCCCCTTATAACACCCCTCTTTTTGGGTCGGGGGTTAGTAACGCCATGCCCAAGCGGAAAGCGCAGTATTCACTCTTTGCGTCATATTTTTATTACAAGTCCGTTGTGCCAAGGGTGAGCGAGTGACTCAGCGCATTCTTATACCTTTCTATGCGAACATGATTCACGTGACCTAAGTCATAAGCAAACGGACTAAGTAGATGCCAATTAAGATAAATACATCATGACGAGTTCGGATAAATAAATAAAAAATGTGAAGTATTTGAATTTTTAACCCCCGACCCAAAAAGAGGGGTGTTATAAGTTTGACGTGTGTATCTGTGTATCTGTGTGTCTGTGTATCTGTGTATCTGTCTGTGGCATCGTAGCGCCTAAACGAATGAACCGATTTTAATTTAGTTTTTTTTGTTTGAAAGGTGGCTTGATCGAGAGTGTTCTTAGCTATAATCTAAAAAAATTGGTTCAGCCGTTTAAGAGTTATCAGCTCTTTTCTAGTTTTCTTGTAGAAAAGAAGGTTAGATAACCGTTAGGTTCATAATATTATGTCAATAGACAAATGTCAAGCTGTCAAGATGGACGTTGCCTAAATACATAATTATTTATTTGAAAATGATGTTTTGGAAAACTCAAATACTTTGGATCGTCGGGGGTGTTATAAATTTTTAATTTACACTTGTAAGTTTTATTTAACCCTTAGTACGCATGGCCAAGAAAAATATGCACTTACTCTCTTGCACATGGCTAAGGCACATGGTTATGGTTGGCAATGTTCTACCACGAACTGTGTTTTCTACCAATGACCTATCTACGATCTTCGTCTCTTTAAATCAAGAATGAATTTCAAGCTCTTAGGCCGCATCATTACTTCCCATCAATCAGTGTGATTGTGGTCAAGCGTGTGCCTTTATTTACCTAGTGAATAAATAGTAAGTTCTACAGATTGCTCTAAATTGTGGTTATTCCAACGTTGCTTATGTTACACATGATTAGGTATGCTCTTTGTCCGGATATCTCTTTTCCTGTGATTACAATTATTTACAACTACCATGAGTAGGAGACTGTAACCTACTGTATTGCTTGATTTTTAGGCGTGATCAGCCCGTAACCCTTCTTATTCTGATAGGAGACTCGTGCTCAGTAGTGAGCCAGCAATGGGTTGTTTATGTTGATAGCCGTGATAGCCTATTGATAGACATCCGCTTCCTATTCTATAGGTCATGGGTTCAATCCCGGGCACGCATTATCGTCTGCTTCTCTTACTTGGTCTGACCTACGTCTCGGGCTGCGGCCGCGGAGTCTCTTTTATGACCACTTACCAGTGACTACTAGGATATCTCTGATATCGAGGTTTTCGTATTCTATGGCCATGAGCCCAGGAATCTCAAACGACAGGTCGCAAATACGTAGTCTGACATATGGTCCAGCAAGTCCTATTCAAGAATCAATTCCCTACATGATATTATTATAAAACATATACCTTTATAAGGCATTCAAGGTATAAAATGATTGCAAGCGTATAAATTCCCCACTTATATGGTTAAAAGATCAAATTATAAAAACATCATATCACCAGAAGGTACTCAGTCATGTGCAGAGGATTTCCATTTTAAACCCATTAGTAATAAGGATTGATTTACTCTAAACAATTGGAACTTACATATACGTAAGTGTTGTCCAAGAGATATCACATGGCATCCAAGGATCAGATGTTGTTTGGGAGTGTGGTCTTAATTGCAATGACGTAATAGCTAAATTGGCGTGGCACGGGTAATTAGGAGCGGTATCACATTGGTTTGATATCGAGTTTCATAATTAAGCAATGTATCAAGATGATACGCAGCAGAGATGATGTTTTCAGTGTAACATTTTTCTTGAATAGGCAGTTTATTGATAAAATTATTATGACCTAGCTTTCGTTGATATTGACTATTGTCTTAGTAGGAAGACAAAAGAGAGGTGGTAAAAGAGTTGCTGATAGAGAGATAAGAGAAAGAGTGGCTAAGATTGAAATTCCTTCTACTCGGGGCATCGAGGATTCGATCCCGGGCAAGCAACACACCTCAAACTTTACAGGGCTATGAAAACGCCATAACGAGGTAATGTCTATGCATGCCTGAACGTTCGCCCATCTCCATTATGTTCTCAAAGAAGAATGAAGTCTAGCAAACCAGTACGCACTTGTTAGCACAGCGTGGTTCCTGGTGGACTATGGCTTGGGCCAAACTCTTCTGATTCTAAGAGGAGATGTGCTTAGAAGTTGGTATCTATCAAACTCCTTGCAGAAAGTGGTAGAGATGCACTCACTTGGTTATTTCTTCTATCGTATCTACTCATAACTTAATAGGATATGCAAAACCACGAGGACCTTTACTTTCTGTCAAAAGTTACCCTTGGTGGAAATTAATGAAGGTCTTTTTGCAAGCAGATTTCCTTACAAAGTTTTCCTTGACCGTAAAAGTAATTGCTAAAAACGCACATTACTCCGAATCCTGTAGACAGGAGGTAGGTATAAATGTTTTTGCTAGTCAAAGACCAGACAAAGATCTCTACAGCCCAATATGCCTCATCCAGCATCCATCGATCGCTTACATAAATACAATAGTTAGTGGTGTGAAACAGACTACGCCATTAAGCGGTTGATGAATGTCTGTCTGAGTCATCCTGTCGGGCGCAGGTAGAAACCTGCTTTGTTTTTTCACAAGTCTCGCCCTACTGCTAGGGATGTGATGTTGATTTGTCGATAGTTCATCTCCTATTCAAGAATAACTAGTTACAGATTGAAATATGGGAGGAATTTTCTTCAAATACTCTTGGGAAGGAGTAAAATAAGTTGTGCTACCACCAGGGAAGAATAGCTTCTACATCGACCTTCATTACCTCGACATCGACCTTTGTTACCTAGAAATCACCCTTCATTAGCTTGACATCAACCTTCGTGTGCATCACATCGCTCTTCGTTAGCTCAACATGAACCTTCGCTATCTCGACATCGACCGTCGTTTCCCCGATATCAACCTTCGCTACCTCAACATCAACCCTCGTTAGTTAAAAAGTTACTGTAATGGCGGTACCCTAAGTTTGTTAGGCTACAGATGGTATAAAGTGAAATTTTCAACCGAACTGGCAATGGCGTCTCCAAGATTCTCTAATCTTGGAAACTCCCTCTCTCTCTACTTTGGGACTTGGGGAGTGTCTCTAGACTAGTTTGCTGTATGAATGCATTTATTTTCACCCACTGCGCATTCCAAGATTTTCGAAAATGCATCAACCTAGTTACCAATAAATAGTTCTGTCTCTTTATTTAGAAAAGCAGATACCATGACTAAGGTAGAGTTTCGTAAGTTCCAGAATAAATTCAAATTCAAATTCAAATTATTTTTATTCAATTAAACTTTTACAAGTGCTTTTGAATCGTCAAAATAATCTACCACTGGTTCGGAATGCTGTTCCTACCGAGAAGAACCAGCAAGAAACTCGGCGGTTGCTCTTTTCAAATTTACAATAATATGCCATACTAAAATGTATTGGATAAGAGTCAAGGAATCAAGACTCTTTATAGTCTGTTTATCAAGCCTACTGAATCTGACTACAATGTGAAGGCAGCAGTGTTTTATAGTACAAAGTTTAAGTAGGTTTACTTTCACAGAAACATGATTGGTTGTTATTGGTTGCTACAGTTAAACGCCCAACTGAGTACCTAATTTAGCAATGAGATTACAATTAATAGCTGTTGCATCAAATTGAGTAACATTCCACGAAATAAGGTTACAAAATCTACAAAAGAAGGAAAACAAATAAATACTTAGTAACTCATCAGAATTTTTTATGACCGTATAGTTTTGGCTGTAGATAGGTAGGTATATATACTAGTAGGAATGCCATTGTCACTCGACAAACAAGGCATGACGAAACACTAACGGCACTAGAATGATAAATAATGAATGGAATCTGGTTTCGTCATGAGCGTAGATTATAATTTATTAATTGACGTTTCAATGAGATCAATTAGGTATAGTTACTGCGTATTGGGTAGGGCTGATAAAATATCTGATACAGTTCTGGTCCAAAGTTCATATTATCGATTCAGTTTACCTGTTTCTAATACCTTGGCCAAAATCTATGCATTGTAGTCTAAGCTTTAACGAGTTACTGAACTGAATAGACTCAAGTACAACCTTAAGATCCAGGCCGAAAATATCTGGAGACTATGCCAGGAGTCTGTTAAGACTGTGATGCATATTATCTGCTACCTACTGGACCACTTTAATACATAAGCGTATCATTCATCCAGGAAAACAGATAGCACACCCTGAGGAGGCTACTCTAATTCCAGTCAGGAAAGTGCTATTGTACCTGGTGGCCAAAAATAATGGCGAGGAATATTAATTGGTGACGATCATGAGTTGGAGACGGTTGATGTGATACAGGGGCCTAAGAACTTGCACAGCTCAGTACCTACCCCAAAAGAAAAAGAATGTTTTGACTGAGGTGCGGTGCGGTGGAATAGAATAGAAATATATTTTATTCAATTATACTTTTACAAGTAAAGCGAAATCCATGCTAATATTATAAATGCGAAAGTGTGTCTGTCTGTCTGTCTATCTGTCTGTCTGCTACCTTTCCATGGCCCAACAGTTTAAACGATTTTGACGAAATTTGGTACAGAGTTAGCTTAAATCCCGGGGATGGACATAGGTTACTTTTTATCCCGGAAAATCAAATAGTTCCCACGGGATTCCTAAATACCCATCCGCTTAACCGATTTGCATGATTTGAAACCGAAGTAGCTTGCGTCCCTGCAATTAACATATGCAACTATTTATCCCGAAAAATCAAATAGTTTCCATGGGATCTCTAAAAACCGAATACCACGCGGACGAAGTCGCGGGCATCCTCTAGTAATTAATATATTTGTGAAGCGAAACAATTGAGTTTCCGCAATTATTTCTACTTTGAAAGACCGCAGGAGCAAAATATCAGAGAAAAGATAGTTGCTAGCAAAAACCACGTGCTCGTTCCATATTGCAGACATACTATGGTTTATATAATTAGTTAGTTTATGTTACTGTATATTGTTATGCAAATTGCAATCGTGAATTTGGTCACGTTCAACTTGTTGCCTGAACAGGATAATTTTAAATCCAAGAAATTCTATCGTCATGAATTTCGTATTGTAGCGTGTGTTTTAGTGAACTCGGGCTTGGTTACACGTCTGGCATTAATAAGTCGGTCACTGTCATCGTTAGACATATGGCTTAAAAGATTATAAACTGCTGTAATGCTTGTGTAATACACTGGGTGTGTTGGCTTGAGTTTGTGAGAGCTTTTTATCTAATTTGAGGTTTTTTTTTTGTTTGCAAGGATGATCTTGTTTTGAGATTCTTTTTATTTAGAAGTGGTTCTTCCAAAGCCATTTGATAAGGAATGCGAATCGCCATCATTCCTGACCTAAAGGATTTCCCTTTTTATGATCAAACTTTGAAAAGATGCAATGATTATTAAATAAATAAATAAACTTTTATTTCAGGCCATTAGACCCATAATTGTGTTTGTATGACAAATCACTTAAACTATGTTAGTAGGTACTTATTTCTAGCTTAACAAAACTTCTATAACTAAAACTATAACTAAACCCCCCCCCCCCCCCCCCCCCCCCTCCCAGCACCTCCAGAGAGGACTATCTAGTTTTCTGGCCAATGCGCTGAGAAGAGTGTTCGCTGAGATCGCGTAGAAATCATCCACGCGAGCATCCGCAAACATTGCCGACGCACTGCAGTGTCGAGGCTTCCTCAACACCGCTCTCAGCACATTGTTATTGCATAGGTTACATCAGTTGACTGTAGATTTATCAATTTCCCAACAGGTAAAGATCATGGGTCTCACACATTTCTATACTCATGACAATCTGGTTCACGCAACCTCAATATTTGTGTGCCAAGATGTCTACCAGACTCAACTGTATTATTATCGCCCAATCAACTCAAAACCACAATCGATTTGATTACAAAGCCTATCAGTTTCATAACGAGTAAACTACAGCAAGCTTACAGTATCGACATAAGAGCTTCACTATTCATGCGTAAACGTAGTAGTCAAGTCTACTTTCCTAACGGGCCATATTTTATCTCTTTTCGACGTGGTACAGTCTATCACCTGTCCTTGTCTACGTGGGTGTAGGCTGGTAAGATTAAGCAAAAAGGTGGGAAGGCTGATAAGGCCCTTAATTGTGTACTCTTTGTTGATGGAATTCCAGCCTCTCAATATGTTGTTAGGGAACTTTAGTCCGATTGACAATTAGATGATATTGTTAGCAATTCTGAATGGAATAAAGGTCAGAATGCCTTGGCTGTTGACGCCAATATTGTGTTATGTATATTCCATTGCATTGGATTTTAAAAGTGATATAATATGTGTCTTATAAAACTTTTGATGTGGTTATCGAGATGTTACGCTAGGTGCAGAATATGTAGAATTAAAAATTTCTTCTGCTTTTTAAGCTATAGCTACACTGAACTCTTTCAACTTTTGATATCGTCCAAGAGTTTGAGTATTTCTTTCTCTTGATTTTCAGTCGTACATCATAGTAGATCAATGAATTCATTCACCCATCTGCCTCCCATCGCTTGCATAGAGCATTGTCGAGAGCGCGCTATCAAACACCTGCTCGTTTGCTCGCTATTTTTTATTTATAAAAAGCGGCTAAGTGCGAGTCAGACTCGCGCACTGAGGGTTCCGTATTCGGGCATTTTTTCCAACATTTTGCACGATAAATCAAAAACTGTTATACATTAAAATAAATAAAAATATGTTTTAGAATGTACCGGTAAAGCCCTTTCATATGATATCCCACTTGGTATAGTTATCTTACTTTGAAAATTGAAACACATTTTAATTTTTTTTAAATGATGTAACCACAAATTCGCGGTTTTCAGATTTATTCCTGTACTTGTGCTACAAGACCTACTTACCTACCTCATGATTCTAGGTCAACGGGAAGTACCCTATAGGTTTTCTTGACAGACACGACGGACGGACGGACGGACGGACGGACGGACAGACATACAGACGACAAAGTGATCCTATAAGGGTTCAGTTTTCCCTTTTGAGGTATACAACCCTTAAAAAAACACGGTCCTCCATCTTCCTCATGCACCCGCTTCCCGCTACCTTCTTGGTGGTCGTTGGAGGGGCTGGAGATCGTCCCATAAACACGTCTGCTCTATATTATAATATACCTATAACCACCAAATTTTACCTGCCTATATTTTTGTTTTGCTTTGTATGTGATTTCTGTATTAATTTTGTGGTGTACAATAAAAAAAATCCAAATCGGTCCAGGGGTCTTTGAGTAATCGGGGAACATACATTAAAAAAAAAATCCGACGAATTTCGAGAACCTCCTCCTTTTTTGGAAGTCGGTTAAAAAATATATTCATTCATTCATTCACTATATTATGCCACCTGAAGTACATATTACAAAATCGTTTCATAAATCACGTCTTTTCAAACTTGAAAACACCGTGAAAGTTGTTTCGCACAATTTTTCGCAACAGTAGACAGTAGGTAGGTAAGTATAATATTGGTCAACTTTAAAAACTTGATAAGCAGCAAAATCTCAATCTAGATCTGTGACTTACATGTGCTGAGTTGTTCGAAGCAAATTAAAAAAGTAGAAATTACCTACTTTAATAAAACGCAAGACGATAATTTATTTTAATACTATTCTTTTGATTGCATATTTTAAACTCCACAGTTTGTTTCGAATAACACAACGTTAATTACTTGATTTTTTAAATAAACACTTGAGTACAAATTATTTTGGTTCGATATAATAATAATAATCATAGCACTAGGTTTTACAGATTTTAAAAGGATTTACCTATTTCTTTATTATAAAAATCAAAATCAGTTGAGCAGTTTTTTGAATTATAACGAAAGCCCAACACCTGGATCTACTTATTGTAGTTTATGGGTATTTTTTCCAAATTCGATGTTTGAAGCTTCTGGGGATGGTACTATCGCCTCGCAAAAAAGGAAATGAATACTTACATGAATACAAACAAGTGTAAATTAAAAATTTATAACACCCCCGACAAGTGAAGGTTACAGTAACTAGAAAAGAGCTGATAACTTTCAAACGGCTGAACCGATTTTCTTGGATTATAGCTAAGAACACTCTCGATCAAGCCACCTTTCAAACAAAAAAAACTAAATTAAAATCGGTTCATTAGTTTAGGAGCTACGATGCCACAGACAGATACACAGATACACAGATACACACGTCAAACTTATAACACCCCTCTTTTTGGGTCGGGGGTTAAAAATGAAATGATACATAAATACTGCGATTGTTGTATTTAATTAGATTATAATAGGGCTGACATGTACTTTTAAATGTATCAAAGCCCTTAAATAAATAAAGAAAAAAAAAAAATACTGCGATGAAACAATAGGTCCCACGACACCATACGAGTTTTTTAACTAGGTAAGTAAATAGTTTTAATTCACGTGCAAAATTTCAGGTAATTACTTACTTATCTAGAACGGGTTTTGCATGTGTGCGTGACTGCATACGTGTAGATTTACCATATATGTGTGTACAGACACTATATGCGTTTGCATGTGTAGGTGAGTCACAGGTCAAATTGTGGTCAAGTTTGAGACTTGGCTGTCCTCGATAAAGAATAAGGTCTTATGAAGTAAGGTATTTTGATGATTCGTTTTAAAAGAACGCGTTTTAACAAGGCTTCCGTTTTGAATGTAAAAGGTACAAAAGTTGAAAGCTGTTTTACTTCTCAAGTAGCTATTTTGAAGTTTCGCCAGTATGAGTAAATTTTCAAATGGTTTTTGCATGATAGTTATGTTTGACTACGCAGTCTGAGGAAGTATGCTGACTTTAAATTGATGAGGCCATCGAAATACAGGACATACCTTCTTAGGCTACTTTTTAAATCTGGAAAATCAAAGAGATTGCACGGGACTTTTCAAAAAACAGGAATCCACATGGATGAAAAATTACAGGAGGCATTCGTCTATTTGATGGTTTGGTGGCTAGATACTCATCCTTACATGAAAAGGACAAGGGCAACTTTTTATCGCGGATAATCAAAGAGTTCCCACGAGACCTTTACTAACCTACATCCACGCGGGGTTATATCTAGTTTTTAATAAAAACTGTCTTCATTTTTTTTATTACGACTGGATTAACAAAAATAGATCGTTAGTAAAGTAAAAGTCCGTCATACACTGATTAATATTTTGAGGTTATTAAGAAAGTAAGTATATATGAATATAGCAAATATTCAGTTGTCCAGTTTGTCCAACGAGATTGCGACGAAGAATGCAGTCGCGCTGGCTCCGAGAGCACACTAGTGCTTATACACGGACTTATTAACTAGGCACGGTAGTGTGCGTGAGGACTACCATTGTAACTAGACGATCATTTTATTTTCACTTTATTAAATTAATTTAAGACACGACAGAACAGACAATCGGTATGACCACAGATTATTGTATGACCACAAAATATACAGTTGTCCAGTTTGTCCAACGAGATTGCGACGAAGAATGCAGTCGCGCTGGCTCCGAGAGCACACTAGTGCTTTAAATACACGGACTTATTTACTAGGCACGGTAGTGTGCGTGAGAACTACCATTGTAACTAGACGATCATTTTATTTTCACTTAATTAAATTAATTTAAGACACGACAGAACAGACAATCGGTATGATCACAGAGTATTGTATGACCACAAATATTCAGTTGCCCAGTTTGTCCAACGAGATTGCGACGAAGAATGCAGTCGCGCTGGCTCCGAGAGCACACTAGTGCTTATACACGGACTTATTTACTAGGCACTGTAGTGTGCGTGAGGACTACTATTGTAACTAGAAGATCATTTTATTTTCACTTTATTAAATTAATTTAAGACACGACAGAGTAGACAATCGGTATGACCACAGAATATAGTAACACAATAAAAATCTATTATGATACATTAAAATTATCCAGTTTGTTGAGATTGCTGCGGAGAATGCCGCAGAACTGATGGCCGCTGGAGCAGACGTGTTCTGGAGTGAAGACCGCGTATCAGCAAGCGCAGTGTGGGACAACCTCCGACCCGCTGGACTGATGACCTTAAGAAGATAGCGGGAAGTGGGTGGATGAGGAAGGCAGAGAATCGTGTGTAGTGGCGCGCTCTCGGGCAGGCCTAGGTCCAGCAGTTGATGCAAACAGGCTGATTGATTGATTGAGTGATGAAAAATTACACGGATGAGACAAATACACAGAACAATCACATGTCGGTAGGAACAAAATGAATTAATGACAAGGTACTTGGTTGGGTCTGTCTCTGAGTCGTGTTCCCTATTACTGAAGAATGATGATCATACCTTCTTTAAAACCATTTCTTTGCAGACATGCAGGCTTCATGTACTTTTGCTATAACTTTCTTATAATTAACTTTCCATCCACTTTGCCAATAATAATCACAAGCTTTTCTACGTTGTTCTACTGATATGGCAGTGGTTTAAAGGGTGTGTGTGAGGAGAGAATATATAAATTTCCGAATTGCCGCTGCCAGGAATTGAGCCCAAAACTTTCCTCTCATTCCTACCAAGTAACGCCTGCGTCAGGGAGGGAAGTCGTCAAACTACTAAGTTCTGGGTCTTTTTTACAAACAATCGTGATTCGAGTGATAAATCCGTGAGATTTTCCAATGGTAGCGCTGCCCCTGTCAGCGGTCGTGACCACACATTTGCATTTTTTATTGCAACAAATGATTTTTAAAATCCGATAGTGTAACCGCCGACCGGGCGTTCTGGGAACCGGTAATATTATGACATTAAAGTTTCTGATGACGCGACAGCCTGAGGGCGTTACCAAGTAAAGTTATTCAGGCCTATTTTAGAGTTCCGTACCTCTAACGTAAAAACGTAACCCTTATAGGATCACTTTGTTGTCTGTCCCTGTCTGTCTGTCTGTTCATCTGTCCGTCTGCCGTGTCTGTCAAGAAAACCGATAGGGTACATCCCGTTGACCTAGAATCATGTTTGGCAGGTAGGTAGGTCTTATATACTACAAGTAAAAGAAAAAATCCAAAAACCGTGCATTTAAAAATTTAAATGTGCTCATGAAAAAATAAAAGTAAGTATTTTAAATTCAAAAGTCAGATAACTATAGCAAGTGGGTTATCATAATAATATGCAAGCTGCTTTACCTGCACATTCTAAAACAGATTTTTATTTATTTTTATGCGTAATAGTTTTTGATCTATCGTGCAAAATGTCGGAAAAAATACCCGAGTACGGAACCCTCAGTGCGCGAGTCTGACTCGCACTTGGCCGGTTTTTTTTAATAAAATGGAGGAAGAAAGGGCTAACTTTACTAAAAAGTAGATGGGGTTTTTTACAATCCAAAGTTCCAAAAAAAAATTACATCGTACAATCCTTGGCTCCAGTTAAACCACGTAGGTTTATATGCTGCAATCCTGTCCTACACCATAGTTATATATATATTTTTTTTATATAAAAGAATATTAGCCATGCTAATCATGAATAATACTCCCCTTTCCCCTCCAATTAAGCGTAAAGCTTGTGCCAGGAGTGGGTACGACAATAGTGCAACGGGTGGGGTTTGAACCGCCGACGTTTACGGAATTCAGCCCGCTCCTCAACCGTTGAGCTATCGAGGCTCTAAATTATAATGAATTTACATGTTTCTAAATGTAACTACTACGTAGTTCGGTACTTAGGTTATGGAAAAGCTTCCTCGATCAAAAAATAAGTAGATAGAATATTTATACTAACGTAGTTTTTTTTTTACTTTGGCACCATTTGTAACCAGGGTTAAAATTAATATAGTTGCATGAAAATATGCATGAAAATTGAAAACTTTTGAACTGCAGTGTTAAAGATAAAGATGAATTTTGTAACCTAAGCCAGCCTTCTTACAACAGGTAGGTAGGTACATTACTATCGCATATCAGCTATGATAACCTCAATTCTCTGTGCAATAACACCTGCACATTGACTCGAGCACATTACAGATGCCTTGTGTACATGTGACCCACATTCGACGAGTGCATTGGAAATAGGTACATTGTAGGTAATGTATACAGGTATTGATATAGGTACTTACAAGATTAACTAGTGCATACAATACAACATACTCAAACTCAAAATCATTTATTCAAAGTAGGTTAATTGTACACCTTTTGATGGTCACAATTGTTAGATTTGTAAGATGATATGTGGTGATAATTAATTAATTACGTAAACAAGTGTAAATTAAAAATTTATAACACCCCCGACAAGTTAAGGTTACAGTAACTAGAAAAGAGCTGATAACTTTCAAACGGATGAACGGATTTTCTTGAATTATAGCTAAGAACACTCTCCATCAAGCCACCTTTCAAACAAAAAAAACTAAATTAAAATCGGTTCATTAGTTTAGGAGCTACGATGCCACAGACAGATACACAGATACACAGATACGCACGTCAAACTTATAACACCCCTCTTTTTGGGTCGGGGATTAAAAAACTAAAGCTACGGGGGTTCCAAATGCGCCCAAGTCTAAGAAGAGCCTACAAAAAACTCAGCCGGTTATTCTTTTTTTTTATTATCACCACTTTACAAATCACTAGAAAGACTTGTCCTGACTGTTTGTCTGTCTGACTGACTGATCTATGGTTAGAAACCATAATTTTTACAGTAGGTTCCGTTTAAGGAGGCACTCAATATGAAAGGCGTTATGGAAATCAAGTTCAATTCAGCGGTTGAGACCATCTATGGTTGAACTTGAGAGAGTAACAGACAGACAGACTGACTAACTGTCACATTCATAATAATAAATTAAGCATACTTACCTAGTATATACTAAGTAATGGATTACCCGAGTCGCGAAAATTATAAATCCACAAGATTTGGTAACTACATATATACCTAGGTAGAGTAAGCGGGCCCTTTTTGTGACGTACGAGTAGGTGTGCGTTTCATCACGCACGTTTTTCCTGAACAAAGTGGTAAAGGTATTCCCATTGAAAAACAAAACAAAGTTTTGTGAATCACATTTCTTACCTACTGCCCAATGCCTATAACGTGACTTGCAATTTTACAAATACAAGTTATTTTTTATATTTTACCCTGTACTTACCCATTCAAAAAATGTGTATTAAGGCGGATGCGACGGGTCTGTCCGCAAAATTAAAATTTAATTTGGTTTTTCGCAATTTGTAAACTAATACGACAAAGTAAGCTTATGGCACTTTAATTGCGCCAATGGCAGTATCACCCTCACATGTTTATATAAAAATCTTTTTACTTGAAAGGGTCCAGTTTCAGGAATTAGCTCTATTATCGACCAATTTGTGAGTTGTAGTCGATACTAGAGCTAATTTCTTAAACTGGACCCTTTCAAGTAAAGATTTTTTTATAAACCTGTGAGGATGATACTGTCATTGGCGCAATTAAAGTGCCATAAGCCTACTTTGTCGTATTAGTTTACAAATTGAGAAAACCCAAATTAAATTTTAATTTCGCGGGCAGGCCCGTCTCAATGCACCTTTTAAATTCTAAAGCGGCGATAATCTAGTGCGACTTTGGCCTCGTATAGTATTCCAGGGGCCCGGTATTCGATCCCTGGCATGCACCTCTAACTTTTCGGAGTTACTTATTATTATTTTAGGCAGTTACCAATATCACTCGCTTTATCGATGAGGAAAATGCATGTCTAAAAGTTCTCTGTGTTGTTCGCAAAGGTGTGATTTTACCAATGCGAGAAGCGCAGTGAACTATTCTCAATCTGAGAGGAGACCCGAGCTCAGCATAATTATAATGAGTCGACGACAGGTTGTGATGATGATCCATTACTATTATACTATACATATAGTATAATATTATAAATGCGAAAGTGTGTCTGTCTGTCTATCTGTCTATGTGTAACCTTTATTGTTATCGTACTTTACTGTTTATCAAATAGGCACTATCTAAAGTTTGAATGAATGGGTTCGATTTCCTGCTGGGTTTTGGAATTTTATAACTTCTTTTCTGCAGGTCTGGTCTGGTCGGAGGCTTCGGCCGTGGCCAGTTACCACCCTAGAGCAAAGCCGACCCGTGCCGCCAAGCGATTTGGCGTTCCGGTATGATGCCGTGTAAAAACCAAAGGAGTAGGTAAGTACGGGTTTAGTGAAAACTGCCCTACACCTTCTATTTTAGACTGTATCATCACTGACCACCAGGTGAGATTGCAGTCAAGGTCTAACCTGTATTTGAATAAAATTAAATAAACCCTTATCAAATAGGTGGCTGTACCTACTGAATCTACGAAATCGGACTAACCAGTTAAAACATTATTTAAGCAATATCTAAATAAACGTTATACCTAAACATACCATCCCCAAGCTACCTTTATCAATAAAATGGTTTACGATTGTCGAAATGTAATGTAATTGTTTATCACACTATCGTGATATCTTATCATTATCAAAATGATATCACTGACACACTCTACCGGGCAGAAGTGTGGAGCGCACGTTACTTTCAGCCGCTTTGTTTCAAATTCAGAATTCCCGGTTCTATGATAAGTGCACTATTGAGACTGATAAGGATTGAAGGCTGTAGAATAAATAGACTGTGTGAGGTGAGTACAGTTCTTTAACCCCCAGATCCAAACAGAAGGGTATTATAAGTTTGACGTGTGTATCTGTCTGTGGCATCGTAGCTCCTAAACTAATGAACCGATTTTAATTTAGTTTTTTTTGTTTGAAAGGTGGCTTAATCGAGTGTGTTCGTAGCTATAATCGAAGAAAATCGGTTCAGCCGTTCGAAAGTTATCAGCTCTTTTCTAGTTTTCTTATAAAGGTTTTTGTGTCGGGGGTTTTTTTTAATTTTGAGTTATAGGTATATAACTCAAAATTACCATATTTAAATTACTACTTGGTTACTGATTTCTAGGGTTCCAAAAGGTGCCATCAGGGTTCTATTACTAAGCCTTCATTGTTCGTCCGCCCGTCCGTCCGTCCGTCTGTCTGTAAGCGACTGTATCTCGTGAACTGTAATAGGTACAGAGTTAAAAATTTGACAGTTAATGTGTATTTCTATTGCCGCAAATAATAAATATGAAGAAAAGAAGCTAGGTATGTAGACAACCCAACAATTCAACAAAATCAGCAGGAAAATGCGCCAGTTGCAAGATAAGAGAAAATGAAAATGGCACCCCTATCTATTAAAATATCTGGAGGATAAAGATATTGTGTACAGATAAAGTATCTTTATGAAACTAATAAAAATAGAAATTAGATGTTTTACGTAATTTTCTTGAAGCCGGTGTTCAGACGTGACAAAATACAAGTGTAAGTTAAAACCTTCACTTGTCGGGGGTGTTATAATTTAACACCCCCGACAAGTGAAGGTTACAGTAACTAGAAAAGAGCTCTCTCGATCAAGCCACCTTTCAAACAAAAAACTAAATTAAAATCGGTTCATTAGTTTAGGAGCTACGATGCCACACAGATACACACGTCAAACTTATAACACCCCTCTTTTTGGGTCGGGGGTTAAAAAATTAGCAGTCAAAAAACATTACATTATATCTATAATAGTTGTGCTATTGTAACTTTAACTAGAATAGGTACTCAGGTCTAAGTTTTAAAATATGGTCGATATAGCATCGTCATGGTTTCATCTTTCAAAACATAAGTGCAATTGCACTGCATTGCAATAAAATGTTTATGAAAGTTTATGTTATTATTATTCACTCAATGGCTAAGACCCTTTGGAGAATAACTAAGTTCTAAGTATTCTGGTAAGTCTCGGACATACGCTATCACCCCACATTTCCTTTTAAAGATTCATCTGTGAATTGACCATTTTATCATCTTCATCATTAACATACCAGTACGCGGCGCAAGTATGCCTTTCTTATCGATTGAAGATCATGGCTTCATGGAATTTTACGTAACGTAACGTACGTTATGTTAAAAAATTTACAAAACATTTCACCGCCTTCTGATAACAGAAGGGTACTGGCTCATTTCTTGCGCAAAGGATCGGCCTAGCTGTCCAGCACAGAAATGCAGCCAGTATTCTTGGCACCTCCCACGCGGGCATGATTCATACAGCAATTAGATAAGGCTTAGACTAGTCTTTAAGATTTATTGTGACATTTTCACTTTAAATAATATAGTAGACATACTCGTATGATTTTATTTCAGGAGCAACAGAAACCAACACTTCCTTCATGTCAAGATAGTAATTCAAAATGCTAGTAGCATCCCTAAATACGCTGACACCGCGTATGCGGTTCAGTTTCTCAAAGCCAAGGATTAATAACATGGTCTTCAAGCTCCACTATAAAGCCACCGTCACACTGCTCTTGGCCTTCGTGATCCTGGTCTGCGCGAGAGAGTACTTCGGAGAGCATATCAAATGCATTTCTGATCAAGGAGTTCCTGACCATGTTATTCAGACTTACTGCTTCTTCATGGCCACATTTACCATTGTAAGTAATATGTATAGACTATAGAGTGATACATAATGGCACCAATCCACGCGGGCATGATTTGTATAGTAATTATATAAGGCTAGCTTTAAGTTTTATTGTAATATTTAAAAAAAAAAAAATCCATAAGTTCTTTATATTTAACAGGTTCGCCACTACAACGAAAGTCTTCTCGAAGACGGGTTCCTTCCCCACCCAGGCGTAGGACCCATCCTTTCGACGGACCAGACCTTACACCACACGTACTACCAGTGGGTGCCTTTCGTTCTCTTCATACAGTCTGTCTGCTTCTACATGCCGCATTACATATGGAAGAAGAAGGAAGGTAAGGTTTCTAAGATTTCACCATAGAAAAGGTACCAGCACCATCTCAGCCATTTTGGATCCGGTTTAGGTGGTTATAGAGCTAGCTCAACTTTTTGCGCAAAGGATCAGCTTGGATGTCCAGTACGGACATTCAGCCAGTATTATTGGCACCACTCCACGTAAACGTTATCTGTGTAGTACTTAGACTAGTCAACTTTAAGTTATAGCTTCATGTTAAAAAAAGTAAAGAAAGTTACTTAATTTATCAGCTGGTTGTTTTATTTCCTAGGTGGAAGAATTAAAGCTCTCGTAGATGGTTTACAATATGCTGGTTTGGCGTTAGCAGAAGAGGATATGAAAGTTGGGGCCAATACGGTTCCATCGAAAGCGACGTTAGATAGTCGCATAGATCTCATCAAAAAAGATATTATACTCAGGTACCTCTTTTGGTTTTTTAAACAGCAGATTAATCGTAACGATGGTGATTGTGTACAATGTACAACAATCTAAAATCACCACAATGCACTGTACATTAATTATTATTGGTTTAAAGTTGTTTATTATTAAGTGTGATCTAATTATTTCCTTTTATTCCATGTTCTTTTTTGTTTCAATTCCAAGTTTTTTGAGAAAAGCTTTTTCATTACTTTCTCTTAACAACTTCGGTACTATATAGACTTTATTCATTACTTTCACTTAAGGTATATTTGTATTATTTTTGTCATTGTGTTTCCTCTTTAGTTTTATCATGGTAAGGATTCAGTATAGACAGCAGTTAAGTTTTAATTTTTGATAGAATTAAATAAAGCGTTTGACCAATTAGGTGCGCTTTTTTAATTTTACCTAATATTTGCTTATTAGTTTCTATATGGTCACTTCTCTCTCTTCTTCAGGTTAAAGATAACCAGGACCTGGTCGACCTGGCTGGTCCTAATGGAGATAGCGAATCTTGTGCACCTTATGTTCCAAATATGGATGATAGACATATTTCTTAATGGTGCCTTCATGGGACTGGGACCAAGCGTGCTTGATTATAAAGAGTGGCAACAGATCAATGATCCACTCGAGAGAATATTCCCTAAGGTAAACGTCTGACAGCTGTAGCGAACTTTTCATAAGATATTTTTTCCTATTTCTTGCCTGCCAACCTGTACCTTTCATCATGATCAACCCATCGCTGGCTCAACTGAGCACGAGTCTCCTCTTAGAATGAGAAGGGTTTGGCCATAGTCTACCACGCTGGCCAAGTGTGGCTTGGCAGACATGTACTCATACCTTTAGACTGACTCACAAGATATGGGCCATTTAGCTTGGGAGTCAGAGCTAAAAATACTGGTTTTCTTAAATATTTCTTTTATTGTTTCAATAGCTAATGCCTGCGACTTTTTCCGCGTGGAATACACAAATTTTAAATCTCTATTTGAGCCCCTTAGCAGTTGAGTTTTCAAAGATTCTTTCATAGCTATCTGCATGCCAAATTTCAGCTCGATGCGTCCAGTTAATTGAGATGTGTTGTTAAATCAGTCTCTCAGTCAGCTCTTCCTTTCATGTGTTTATATTAGATATATAATATAGTATTCGTTGCGGGTTTTCCATTCCAGGTGACAAAGTGCACCTTCCACAAATATGGTCCCAGTGGCTCCATCCAACAGCACGACGCGCTCTGCGTTATGGCTCTCAACGTTATAAACGAGAAGATCTACGTGGTGCTGTGGTTCTGGTTCTTATTCCTCTTCATTGCTTCCTTACTTGGTATGTTATATTTTGTGTATATCTGTATTGCCTAGTGGTATAGTGCTATATCTGATTAAAATTGTATCTAATCTACACAATACAATCCTGCAGAACGATGATGCCAGTTACTTTGGTTTTGATTTGGTCACTTTCTGACATGTAACTCCAAGCATAGTTCTTTCCTTCACCAGCTAAGTGACTCTAAGCTTTCTTATGAAGCTCATAGTTAGCAACTATGTCTGATATCCTTATGTACGTTAAGTCCTTCTTCTATGTTTTATCATTGGTTTGAAATATTGTTATTTTCCATATTTACAGCTGTTATCTGGAGATTCCTGTCTTTCTTCATGTACCGACGGTCGCTCAAGTTTAACGAGCTTATGTTCCGGCACGCTTCCCATAGGAAGTTTAACCCCTATAATGTGATCCAGGTCGTCAATGGCTGCCAGTTTGGTGACTGGCTCTTTTTGTACTACCTCGCGAAGAACATGAAGGGCATCGTGTTTCAGTAAGTTTGTTATTTTACATGTATCGATATTTTCAGCTGTTCTGTCGTGCAAAAGACTTCTCTATTTATTTTCTACATTGAAGCAATTTTATTAGTTTAAAATGATTTTATTTTAAGCCTAGTATTAACAAGCTATAGATATTAAGTACACACTACTGTTTCAACATAATCAATAAAGAAAATTAAAATAATTTATTTTCATTGAATAGAGATCGTTCTGTCCAACTTTAGAATTACTAATCTTAATCGTTCTACAAGTTACTTGTTCATATTATTTGTTGAGAATTTAGAATATTTAAATAGTCAAACCCTAAAATGAATAAGAAAAAATATTGTCTTATTACAGTTATAAAATAAATCACATTATTTCAGGCAACTGTTCGAACATCTTGCTGAAGAATTGCAAAAGCGCGAAGTGCCATACGGCCAGAAAGGGGATGAAGAGAAAGGTGCCGAGCCTATACTATTGGGTAAAATTGACTACGACGATGAAACTCTACCAATGAAAGGCTCAAAGGATGATCTTATGAAAGAAAAGTTTTCATGAAACACGCAAGAACGTTAGACCATTCTTAATCTGTGATAGCAACTTGCTGCATTTAAAAAAAAATTAAGATAAGTAGAATTCTTGCTCAAGTATTGTTAGACAATAATAATATTATGTAAGCATAGAAGCTACCGATTTTATTATGATCCTGCAAAAGCGTTTACTAGTTAACGGGTACATAAGTATAAGTACCGGTGACCGGATGTTATAGTAGGTACTTTACCGGATATAGAACGAATTGATATGATAATTATTTACAGTTAGGTATAATAAGTGTTTGGATGAAAATGTTTGCAACCTTTGGAGAAGAATTTAATTTGTGTTTTGTGTTAAAAATAATCGAATAAGTAATGCGATACTCAAAATTTTGTTTATCAGGATTCAGGATTATTTCGTTTCTTATTTATACAAGAGAGATAGTTTTGATAGAGGTGAAGATTTTGTGTAAAGTAATACTTAATTTATTAAATAAATAGTAATAAAAAGTACTCCGATTTGCTCAAGGGAGTTCTTTTGTGGCAATTTTATTTCTAATGCATACTCGTATATATGAGATTATTTTCATCGTACACAAAGCTGTTAAGAGGGCTCTCTCCGTCACTCGTTTCCACTCGTTTCATACAATCGTAGTTCCAGTTTCATTTGAATATTAAGCAACCAAAGTCCATGAAATTTTTCAGACATATTCTAGAAACTAATATCTATGTCTGTGGTTTTCCAGATTTCTGTTAAAATATTCGGTTTCATAGTTACGCGGTCTTAAAAATTTTCATACAAATCTTTGGTTGCTTAATGTTCAAATGAAATTGGAACTACGATTGTATGAAACGAGTGGAAACGAGTGACGGAGAGAGCCCTGTTAAAGATTTTGTGTAAGATTTTGTGTAATTAGGATGAAGAGAACTATGCTTGAGTTTCTCTAAGTAATCAAACCAGATTTGAAGCGATCCGTAGTAGAACTAGAGTAACTGACATAGCTGGATAGACGACTTCAAATGAGTCTCATGGAGCCCCTGAATTTAGGCGGCGCAAGACCGTGGCGTGTGGAAGTCCCTACAAGACACCTAACTCCAGCAGTGAACGTGTATCGGTCGATAATGATGATGATGAAACATTAAGGCCAATTATTGACTTTACTAGCTGTGCCCGCGACTTCGTTCGCGTGGAATAGTGACTTTTCGCGCTTTATATAGCCACGGACGCTCAGGCGCGAGGCGTGTAGTACGTACTCTGTACGTTAAAAATGTTCGCCGTGATTCTTTAAATTGACATAACTTTTTTATTTATGAACCGATTGACATGAAATAAAACTAAATGTTAAGTGAAGCTTACTACAATATATTAGTGAAAACCGTATCTAAATCGAATAAGCCGTTTCTGATATTATCGTGCACAAACACACAGACAAACAGACAAAAAAAAATTAATTACAATTTCGGGTTCGGCATCGGTATAATAACAACCCCTGCTACTTTTTTATATATTTCCATTGTACAGACACCACTTTTCTACAATTTTATTATATGTATAGATTAGTCAAACAAATACACTCGTTACTGACTTTATGGGCCCCTTGGCACATAAAACTAACGAAAGAATATATCGTTTCGCGAAGTGGCGGTGATGGAACACCAATTGTGTTAATTGGACTGATTGTTTCGGTTTTATGTTTGGGAAAATTGCTGAACCGATTATCTGCTTGAACAAAGGATTTATGTTCGGTACCTCTGGTAACTGCCCCGGATGATTCGGATTGCTGTTCTTAATTTTGTGAATTGTGGAGTGTTGCGACTGGCAACTTGACCTACTCTGGTTTCGTCATCGTCATCGACGACAGACGACCACTGATGGACATAGCTGCCTCTTGCAGAGACTTCCTCACGCCACGGTGTTGCACCCCCCAAATCCAACACCTTGGGACCCCAATCTGGTTTAACACTTTTTGAATTTATTCCAGAGTTGTCAAGAAAAGTTTAGATTGGATTTTGAAACTTTTACCAAAACAGTAAACACTTTGCGAATTTGTTCAATGCACTTCACAATAAATAGTAATAATAACACAATAAATTAGGTAGATACTTATAAAATTGTTTTTTTTTTATAAATAAAATTATGTAGGTAAGTAAGTTTTTTACTTGCGTTGCATTACCCCTTATTCGTTACGTACAAGAAGGTTAATCGTGTTATAATTATTATATAAAGGCATGGGCATATAAAACATAAGGGGAGCTTTATTTACCCTGTATTTAATTTTCGTAATTATGGGTTTTTGTATTACCATACCCTGAAATACGGGGTGACCCGTATAATACGGGGCATCTGGCAATCCTATCTATCATGTATTTCCTACATATGTATATATGTATATGTGTATGTATGTGTGTGTGTGTGTGTTCTATGGGGCACGAAAGAGGGAACATATCTCAAAAGGCATAGAGCTCGGAGCACCTACAGAGCACGTGCAATGCTAATTCATTCCTGCACGGGTTTACTGCCGAGTGTTGACCTCCAATGAAGGCTTCGGGACGCTGTGTCTGTGGTCCCTACTTTATAAAAGGGGTATGCTGTGTTCAGTGATCTTGTATAACTTATGTATGTACTACGGTCTACGCACTAGACAGGGGTTTCCGCATATTTTTTTGCAGGCTGCATCTCCCTTTTGTTTATACTTAACTTTTTCATAACTTCATATAAAATAATCCATTTCTTGAGTTTGACGACATCCATACTAATATTATTATAAAAGCGAAAGTGTGTCTGTCTGTCTGTTAGCTTTTCACGCCCCAACCATTGAACCGATTTTGATGAAATTTTAGCTTACATCCCAGGGACGGACATGGGCTAATTTTTATCCCGGAAAATTAAACAGTTCCCACGGGATTTAAAAAACATAAATCTACGCAGACGAAGTCGCGGGCATCACGCGTATATCGTGGTACATACGCGTGGTACGTACCACGATTCATACGGTGATCATACAATAGACCCATCCTGCGTAACACCTGATAATCCTTTTGACCTGGCTCCTCCTTCACCTTTCTAGTAGAGATTACTTGCATCCTACGGAGATAGGAAGGTATTACTTTCCTGTGGATTTTTGAAAACATAAATTGACACGTATGCCAATGCCAACAGGAATGTGTCACTGTACCTATAAGTAAACATGCAGTCAGATTGGAACATAATAAAGTACAATAGTAAAGAAAAGCATCCTGAGGAAAACTGCATGCTTCAGAGTTCGCCATAATTTTCTCAAAGGTGTGTGAAGTCTGCCAATCAGCACATGGCCAAACCTTTAACATTCGGAGAGGAGACCCGTGCTTAGTAGTGAGCCGGCGATGGGTCGACGATTATGATGTACGGTTGGCCTCAGAATTCGACAACCAATTCCGCGAAACTATTGCACCAAAAGCCTGTCGCACTTATGATCTTTTTTTATAAACACGCCATACACACCTAACGCATGTGGATAACCGTGCCACGTGAATATGATCATTAAGGTGCTAAACGACTTACAACCTTTCACTGTACATAGTGGATGTACAATTAGTGTAAATTAAAAATTTATAACATCCGCGACAAGTGAAGGTTACAGTAACTAGAAAAGAGCTGATAACTTTCAAACGGCTGAACCGATTATCTTAGATTATAGCTAAGAACACTCCCGATCAAGCCACCTTTCAAACAAAAAAAACTAAATTATGTAAAATCAGTTCATTAGTTTAGGAGCTACGATGCCACAGACAAATACACAGATACACACGTCAAACTTATAACACCCCATTTTTTGGGTCGGGGGTTAAAAAGAACCATCTCAGCACGAAACATAGCGTCCCGCAGCACACGGCACTCGGCAGTACCTGGAATTTCGGCCGCACAGGTAGCTGGCGACTGGTTTTCCAAGAGCACCACGTAGACTAAGTTAGCCTCGATCGAGCCTAGTCGGCCATCCCGCTCATCCATTTCAGTCGATTGCAACAATGCAACAACCGTTGAGCAATCGTGCCTCGATAGCTCAACGGTTGATAAAGCGGACTGAATTCCGAAAGGCCGGCGGTTCAAACCCCACCCGTTGCACTATTGTCGTAACCACTCCTAGCACAAGCTTTACGCTTAATTGGAGGGGAAAGGGGAGTATTAGTCATGATTAGTATGGCTAATATTCTTTAAAAAAAATTGGTTGTCTGTAAAGTCGGTTTACTGACGATAGTTGAACGTGACAACAAAGGCCGATTGTGCTTCTTTGTCGCTCGTTCCGCGCTCTCGCTTGCACTTCAAGCCTTACATGGAACGCCCCAGAGCGAGGTAACGCCGCATGAGTCATGTTTTTTCGTGCGATCCGAATTCGCCGTAGATAATAATACCTACCTATACCTATTATTTGTATGAGTGGTGGTTTAATTATAACCAAAAGTCCAAATATACCCATTTTCATGAATATAACTTGGAGAAAGACGGATTTTCATACAAACTTGCATCCCCTATTTGGCTTCTTGGAATTGGAATTTCCATTTTTTTTTAATTTTCAACCGATTGATAGGTACCTACAGCTAATATTATAACCAGAATGACGGACTTTCATATTTTTCAAAATAATTTCCAAAAATCTTGCTTAGGAAAAATTTTATATGAGTAAAGGAACTTATTGTCATTAATTAATTAAAGACGCGCAGCTAATAGCCATTGAATTATAATGTAAATCCGTTGTTTCATGCAGTTGTTGTTGAAACTTGCGTGAAAGATTCTGACTGTCAATTTAAAATAGATGGCATGCGAGTCGTTCAAATAAAAGTAGTAGGTATAGGAAATTGAATTCGTGCCGGGTGTTTACACTACGAAAACATGTCTAGAAGAAAGCTTAGGTGGAAGAGACGGGCCAGCCCGCGAAATTCAAATTTAATCTGGTTTTTCGCAATTTGTAAACTAATACGGCAACGTAGGCTTATGGCATTTTAATTGCGACAAAACTGAGTTGATGAGTGAAGATGATACTGCCAGTGTCGTAAAAGTTTACAAATTGCGAAAACCAATCGGGCAGGCCCGTTATGATTATATTTGGTAAATAAGATAAAAATACGATGGAGAAAGCAATAATTGAGGGTTGTACCTACATAATCTTAGGGTACAAGGGTATAACAATACATAACTCAAACAATAACTTTAAATTAAATTATTTAAATTATAATCTAAAGATCTGTGTAATTAACCAAATTGTGTTGTAAAGTTCAAGTAAATACATAATAATAGAAATGTTTACATAAATTCGGTGACAATTTTATTATGTTGGGATCGAACTAAATAAGTGATTAACGTATACCCATAATTAATATAAATATAAATTCAAACGTGAATAGGAACGTTTTTTAAATGATTTAAATGGCAACATTACAAACAAGATGGCGACAGCGCGCCATTTTTAGTAGTTAGAACTTGGATAAATGCAGTTGTCTCTGTCTAACACTTTACTTTTTTAGTAAGGAAGCTAGCGCTATCGCTGTTACGCATGTTAAGTAAATGTATAGACTTATAGAGGCTGGCATTGTAATCTGTGGAAAAACAAAATAAATTTTTAAGTGTGCGGATCGGCCGTGTGTCTGGCTTATTTTATTTTCCTTTCGAAAGCTTACGTTTTTGTGTAATATAATGAATAACAATAAGATAAATGATAATAACAGTAAAATAACTTCAGACAATAAATAATTATGTGCTTAGAACTAAGGCGTTCTAGTATGATTTAATATTTCGAAATTTGACTTCGCTTGAGCTGTGGCAAAAACAAATGAAGATTTAAGTTTCTGGACAAGAAAATAGACAAATTGGACGACACTCAGTTAACTGGTAAGTTAAAATGTTAATTATTTCACATAAAGTCTTAACAAAAAGCGATATCTTTACAAGCAAATTATTAAATACAAATTCACATTGCGAAAAACCTCAAGGAAAACTTAACTTTTGTTGTTAAAATTGCAATGATGCACACCTAATAATTTTAATATTATTTAACAAACGACGCAAGTGTTTTGTTTTTTTTAAAACATGCATTTGAATTTTGAGGAATAAAAATTAAAATAACAAAAAAAAACTCCTGAGACAACTTTATTAGAATT
The DNA here is from genome assembly GCF_905333055.1 of Maniola jurtina. Taxonomy (NCBI): domain Eukaryota; kingdom Metazoa; phylum Arthropoda; class Insecta; order Lepidoptera; family Nymphalidae; genus Maniola; species Maniola jurtina. The sequence continues at coordinate 15,387,937 of NC_060032.1, forward strand.
TTATAAACATTATTTCTATGCCTTGTTAATCTCATTAAACTTTATAATTTACACTGAATTCTATACATATTCATGGTATTAAGAACTGCTATTAAATTGTCTCTTGGAAACCATTTACTTAAACTGAACCTCGACTTTTACCAAATTAATGTATCAAAAAGGACTTACAACATGTAATAACTAAAACAATTGCCAAATTGGAAGTAATTCCAGTAGTTACCTTAAGAACTTGTTTTACACTATTGATAACCCCGTATGAAATTAACTATTGCTTGCATGAAAATTGCTGCCCTGATTTATCAGTCTGATTAAATTTTACTTGGTTCTTTGACTTATCAAAGATCACTCTGTTGGCAATAAGTTGACTAACTTCCAATTTATTGTTATAGAACCTTCAATAGCTCAATGGTCAGGAAGTGAACTGATATTCAAGTTCATAGATTCAAAACTCATCCATTGCATTGTTGTTGTATGACCTAACCCATGATGATGATTGAGTCCTTTTACTGGAAGAGAGATGAACTTAAGGCTGAATGCCTGAGAGCTGTCCACAATGTTCTCAAAGGTGTGTGAAGTCTGCTTATCTGTACTTGGCCAGCGTGGCAGACTAAGGCCTTTTCATTCTGAGAGCAGATATGTGTTCAGTAGTGGGCCTGTGATGGGTTGATCATGATGAAAGGGTTTTGATTTACAGCCAAAGACAGGAACATTTTTTTAATTTTAGGAGCAGCTGTGTTAAGAGGCAAATTATTGTCATTTTACCTATTTATAGGTGAGAATAATATATTAAAAAACTGTCACTTATCTTTAAAAGACTTATGCCAGCTGGGCGTTATCACAGCTTGATTCAGAAAATTCTGAATTAGCTTACTGCACATGCACATACAATATACATATTGTAATAGAATTTTGTTGGATCAGATGTTCGCTTCTAACGTTCACAGAATGAGTGTGTCAAAAAGTTTAAATAGAAAATTTCTTATCTTCTACACCAATGACTTTCTAAGCATGGACACATCACGGCATACAACACAAGAGCCCAAACATGGCACACGTTTCTAAATTCACCTTATGTAGCTTCAACTGCTCCATTTATACATTCCCGCTAACATTCAAGTCCTGTAAACTAACCTCAGTGATTAAGCCGCAATGTAAATCGATAAGCACTCGAAGCTGAATAAGGTGATTTTAGAAGCAAACTTGAACAAAAAATGGAATGGAGTAGTGTAGCACTATTAATTTTTGTTATTTCTTTGAGAGATTTTTCGTTTTTGTAAATATGAAACTATTATACTATATCTATACTATATAACTATTATACTATATCTCCTAGTGCTGATTCACTGACTGACTGACTGACTGACTGACTGACTGACTGACTGACTGACTGACTCATTTGATCACCTCTTTGTATGTTTTTTTTTACCGATAGTTTCGTATAGAGGACAAAAAATGATTTGGAGGAAAAATATGGATAGAGCTGATGATTGAGGATTTCGGTGAGGAGCACGGTCAGGGTATTGAAGATAGGTGGGGGGTGCTCGAACAAATGTCACTCAGAACTTCATCCAATAGACAGGGAGCTGAAAAATAAAACCAAAATGGCGGATTCAATATGGCGGCCATACAAATTTCGCCGGTGTCTATCTCGAAGATTATAAAAGATGGAATGAAAAGATGGATGGAAGAGTGGTTTCTTGGCAAAAAATGATCAGGACCCGAAATTCAACTTGATGAGCAGAAAAATTGCGGTCCGCTTGCGGGCCACGAACTCACGCGCCCTACTAGTTATATGTATATGGTTTTACGTGGGATGATTTATATTTAAAAAAAATTAAAAGCCCTAGATTGCAATCACACCTGGTGGAAAGTGATGATACAGTCTACGGTAGTAGCGGGCTAACTTGTAGGGGTGGGGTGAAATCCATACCCGTTATAGATGATTCTATATGGCATCGTACCGTATCGTAGAGTGGTAAGTAGCCACGGCCAAAGGCCTCCCACCAGCCGACCTAAACCAATTAAGAAAATCTCAATCGGCCCAGCCGGGAATCGAACCCGGGACTCTCGTCATACAAATCCACCGCGCTACCACTGCGCACCGGAGGTCGTCAAAAGATAATAAAATAAATGTGATACAATAATGGCCAATAGATTTTACATTGAACAAAAAAAAGCTACTCCACAGTTTTGTTTTTCCGACATTCGTGACGCGCCCTTCCATCTGTCTCTTTCCGATGTGCGTGAGAGAAAGGAATGGGAACATTGTAAATAATTTTAGATATTTCTAGTGTTTTCAATGGTTTTACTAAGTATTTTACACTTTTTCGCATGTTATCTTACGTAAATAAAATTAACTTACCGGTGGTAAGTCACACCATCTCTTTTCTTCGTCGTTAACGTATTATTTCGGCACTTTTTGATCGCGCATTTAGGCATCTTGAAAGCTTAGCAGTCAACATGCGACTAATGAAGAAAGTGTGCTTACACCGAGTATAAGCACACTTACTTGGTCCCTTGTTATGCGCGCCAGTGCGATGTCCTTGCTTAGAAAGTCATTGTTCTACACTAATAAAGAGGTTTAAGTTTTATTGTAATATTTTCATGTATGCTATACAAGTAAAAAAAAAAATTAAGAGGTAAAGTTTTTAAGTTTATTTGTAGGGCGTAATTTCTGGAACTAGGTACTGAGCCGATTTTGAAAATTCCTTCACCAGTAGAAAGTTACATTATTCCTGAGTGACATAGGCTATATTTTATTTCAAAAAAATTAGAGACTCCTACAAAAATTGTAATAAGCTACCTGTGCGAAGCTGGGGTGGGTCGCTAGTAAGTGATATTTTGTACCTAGCAGGGTTTTGGGTATAATATATACAAAATATTACTTATTATTTTAACAGAATATACTTTTTAATTTAATTTATTTAATTTAAATAACGAATACTTACATCTATTTACAGAAAGTAGCTATATGAATAAGCAAGTATAAAAGAAAAGTATTGCTTATTATAAGGTTTTACATGGGTAAAAATTACAGCTCACTTTAACTTTTTTAAATTAAAGCTTTAAAAAAGGGTGGGAGGTATGTGCTACTTTTCTACTGCATTATAGACTTTCACTGTAAAACTGCTAAGATGTCTAACTTTATCTGAGCTTAGAAAGTTTGTATGTATAAAAATCTTATTAAGTAACCCTACTTGAAGCAGTAATGGCCTAGCTAGTTAGTGGCTGTCAAAAAATCGGTCAAGTGTGAGTCGGATTCGTATACGAAAGGTTCCGTACCATTTTACAAGATGTACTTAACTCTTTAGTTTGTTTGCATTTGTATGGCAGCCATTTGGAAATCTTTATTATTTGCTGTTATAGCGGCAATAGAAATACATACTGTGCTACCTATTACGTTTTATGAGATACAGCCTGCTGACAGACAGACGGACGGAATAGGGTCCCGCTGACACCTTTCCGGTCGGAACCCAAAAACCAAAGTCGCGAACATCATGTACATAATAGTATTTTAGGTTACGTTTGCGATTGTTTTGTTTTACGCCAAATAAAATAGGTATAGAATAATAGGAAAAACAATGCAAATTATCCTTGGAATAGAGTGATGAAATATCAATTGGCCGCGCCGCACGTGCGCTCACCCATTAGGTCATGGACCGCATTTTTGTGGTCCGCACTAGGGCTTGAAAATCGGACTATTTTTCAGCTCCAGTTTCGATGGTTAGCTTTCTAAGTCCGGAGTTCCGGAGTTTCATAACTTCATTGAAAAATTTGAATCATCTGATTCAAATGTGATCGTGTGTGCGTAATATTTCTTGAGCTTTAATCACGCTTTAATGAATGTTCAAGTCTGTTAAGCATGAAATAAAACAAATTAGTTAGAGAAATGAAAAGGAAACTTTATTTTACGACTTAGTACAATTAATTATGAACTTAGTCAGATTTTTCTTGTACTTTTTTTTGTATTATTAAAATTTTTTGTGATAGTCTTTTTAACCTACACTTCAATGATTTTTCTAAATAATCTATACTAATAAATAAAATTGGAGTGTCTGTCTGTAATTTCGAAATAACTACCGCATATTAAGGTCATATGGTTATTTGAACGATACTATAACTGAATCACACGTTTTTAAAATTTTTGTCTGTCTGTCTGTCTGTCTGTCTGTTTGAAAAGGCTAATCTTGGGAACGGCTGAACCGATTTTGACGGGATTTTCACAGACAAGTAGAGAATTGACCAGGGAATAACATAGGCTACTTTTTTAACCGACTTTCAAAAAGGGAGTTGTGTTTTTCTACCTATGTACACCGAAATCTCCGAGATTTCTGAACCGATTTGCGTCATTTCTTTTTTAATCGATAGAGGAACTTTGCGACATTGTTTCATAAAAAATTTGGAGTCCAACTCCTCAATCCTGATGCTGCAGCTGATCTGACCAATCCACGCGGGCGAAGCTGCGGGCATCAGCTAGTTTTTAAATAAATATCGAAAATTGCAGAACCGTCAGGACTAGGACCTTACGCAGGACTAGGACCTGCGTAACCCTGGGTGTCGTGCCCGGAACGCCGTAGACCTCTAGACTTTTCACTTCACTTTCACCCACATTCAGTACCGGAGCGACTTTTTATTATGTAGTCCATCGATAAAATTGGATAAGTTTTACCTTATTGCAAATGTACAATTTATGCAGACTGTACTGTATGTATAACCGCTAAAAAAGCTTGAATTTTATCTAAAAATATAAAAATTGAAACTCCGGACAACTCCGGTCTTATAAACAAACATATAAAATCTTTCGAAACTCCGGAGTTAGGTACAACAAAACCGGAATTCCGGAGCTCAAGCCCTAGTTCAGACCGTATAATTTGGTCCATCCTGCTCTCGCTTTAATCACCTTTAATGGCACACGGGCAGGGGCGGTCGCACTTGATTTATTACAACTAACAACTAGATTAATGCCCACCATACACAGCACCATTTATGTACCACCCTCAATAGATATGAGGGATCAGGAGTTAATGGCCGAGAATGCGTTTAGATTGGAATGCGCTAATGGTATGTTTCGTGGTTTGGACTTTGGATGATGTTTTGAAGCTAGACTGCGGCTTTGATTCATCTCATATCGTTATTAGATATTTGGAACTATCGAGTATTTTTTTCTGGGTGCTTCATTCGACTTGATATCACAAATCATTATCAAATGAGGGCTAATTACTTGGTACTTACTCTACCACTAGGAAATGTTACGTAAATTCTACAAAGGGTTGGGGGTGGTACACATTGGCGGTACACAGCTATTGTCGCGCTTCAGAATCGCGTTCGAGATATCTCGGATAGATACAAGAAGTCGCGGCTGTATCGCTACAATGAGGCTAACATACAAAATATAAAAGCCTGTAAATAAAAGGTTAAAAAAAATTCACCGTGGGCGATGCCCAGCCTTTGTTAAAACACATAATTTATTTCTTTTGTTTATTGACAAGAAAACGCTCGAGGATGTTCGCAATGCATTCTGCCTCTGTGTATATGTAACAGAACAACATATATCGACAGACGCACTTTCGCATTTATTATATAAGTATGGATTTCGCTGTCATTTCTGTCGAGCGTCTGGTCTCTGGTAGCCATAACAATATAATTACCTACTTATAAATAAGTATTTATAAGGTCTTAAGGACATAAAGCCAGATGGCAATATAATTTCAGAGCCCTTTACTGACACAGCAAAAGGTAATTAACATAAGCGTCAGGACCAAACGGGTCTCTCGGTCAAGGCGAGCAGCATTCAAGTGCACTTGTATCAGGTTCCCAGCATAACTGATCGGCTGAACTTCGCTGAGCTTAGATTACGTATTATGCACTAATATTGGGTAAGCGTTTATCAGTACTTCGTCTAACGGACTAAGTGCCCGGCATGGGCGGAGCCACGCCAGTCGCTGGTGGAAATTATAGGGTACGACCTCTCATTGCCTGTCGTGGCCAAATCCATGGTGGACAGTGACAGGGTTTGGAAAGCGATGGTCTCCTTCAGCGAAGAAGTAGTGACGTAGAAGAAGGCAGCGGAGAGGTTGGGAGAGGAAACCGAGAACTCTCATCCCATGCGCCTCCATCCATGGAAAATCGGGCGCATGCGAGCGGCGTATAACAGTCGCCTGCTCCCTTGAATAGGACCTCCGGCTAATAAGTACGGGGAGTTTGTTGCCCGCTGGAGAGTAGATCCTTGAGTTGGAAGGCAAGACCTTGTTCCCGGCGAACCTTAAACTGTGTGTTGGGGATCCTTTTAGTCCCAGACCGAGGCCTGCTTTTGCGGGTGCCGTCAGCTGGGTTGCAGTTGAATACGTTCGTGTCCCTCTGCCCAGCTACAAAGAACGAGATGGAAAACCGTGGGGTTTTAGTCGGTAAGAGTCCGACATAACCACCGCGCTTCCCCGAGCGCGGTAGTATCCATAAAGATTTCCCCGCGTTAAAAAAAAAACGTTTTCAGCACAACTGATCGGCTAAACTTCGCTGAGCTTAGACTACGTATTATGCTGTAATATTGGGTAATGGTTTTTCAGCAATTCTTCTAACTTCTTCCTGCGTCGCTCTCTCATTTTTGAGGGTTATGGCTCCACTTTTCAGTATAATAGGATACTATCTTATGTATGTAGTAGTACCGATCCAGACCTACGATAGCAGGCGTCCCCTTCCATACATGCAACCACTATACAACTTCCTTTACGGAGTTTCTGGTTGACGTTTTCTGACTGAGTAAAATCCCTACAAATAGATCCTTCGGGAAAACCCTGTAAAGTAGCTATTTGAAACTAAACTTTTTCCTGAAAGAGAATATATACCTATGGCTAGCAGATGCAATATCTTTTCCAGTTAAGTATATGAATTTCCATTTGCTTTGAATGAATCAGCATTCATCACATTCAAATGAAATTATATCTTCCCTATTACAACTTGTAATCAAGTTAAGGTACATTATGAATTAAGTCACTGAGAACAGCGCAAAGTGCAGAATGTTGTTATTGCCAGAATTTAGGTAACTCTTGCCAAAACTGTGCAATTTGCCGAAAGTAGTTGAGAGCCAATCAAAAAGCATTGCTATGCAGCGGATCTAGATCTGTTCGATAAGTTGTTTTCATAATTGGCTCCAATGAATTCAAATAAAATGCGTTTAACGTTAACTCCAAAAAAAAGCCGTTTATAAAAAACTTTCGCGATTTTGTGGCTAAAATGATCTATAATTCGAAATTTGAATTGGAGCATTTTAGATGACAATGACAATACACTCGACAAATACTATTTTTTTTTAAAGTAAAATGTTACAATGTGTAAGATTATACAATGCAGTTATAAGCCTGTAGTTTTTTTTTGTACCTAGATACTTTTGTGGACTAACTGATCCATTCGGGTGGGATTTCTGAAAATCTTTTTTAGTGGGAGTCTATTTTATAGAGAATTTACATGAAAAATCCAGTCATTTGGACATTTTATCTTTTTATACGTAGAAGCCATGTGAGACAAACCGCAAGCGCAATCACACTAATATTATAAAGGAGAAAGTTTGTATGTGTGTGTGTGTGTGTGTGTGTGTGTGTGTGTGTGTGTGTGTGTGTGTGTGTGTGTGTGTATGTTTGTTACTCCTTCACGCAAAAACTACTCGACGGATTGGGCTGAAATTTAAAATGGAGATAGATTATACCCTGGATTAGCACATAGGCTACTTTTTATCCCGGAAGTTCAAAGAGTTCCCACGGGAATTTAAAAAAAACCTACATCCACGCGAACAAAGGCGCGGGCAACAGCTAGTATACAAATAATTGCATGTTAGGTACCAATAAATATACCGTAAACGCAATTGGAAATAATATTCAAAACAAGATTCGCTTAGTGTCCTCATTAATATTCATAACGCACATAATAAAGCTGATGACGTAAAAGCTTGAATTATATTGCACCTAACTTTAAATTCTGACAAATGATTCTTTAATTGTATGAAATAACAGGAAAATGTTAAATTAAAGATATATCTGAATTACGGGTAGCATTGTAATAATATGTCGTCTTGGTGATTTACCGTAGCGAAGTTACAGTATCCCAGCTAACTAACGAGTTAAGAATGAAAATTGTACGAGGTGTTCCTTCCCCATATAGTTAACTAGCTAATGCCCGCGACTTCGTTCGCGTGGATGTAGGTTTTTTAAAATTCCCGTGGGAACTCTTTGATTTTCCGGGATAAAAAGTAGCCTATGTGCTAATCCAGGGTATAATCTATCTCCATTCTAAATTTCAGCCCAATCCGTCCAGTAGTTTTTGCGTGAAGGAGTAACAAACACACACACACACACACACACACACACACACACACACATACAAACTTTCTCCTTTATAATATTAGTGTGATTTTCTTAGCATAAAAGGAAAAGGTGATTGATTGATTTATCAATGTACAGCTTAAAGTATTGGACGGATCGGGCTAGAATTTGACATGCAGAAAGCTATTATGACGTAGACATCCGCTAAAAAAGGATTTTTGAAATTTGTGTAGTCCACGCGGAAGAAGTCGTGGGCGTAACCTAGGGTTTTTATAAAAAGCCTTCTCAATGCGCTTCTGAAGAGGCAGGTTTCTCTAGAACTTCTATTGAAATAAGCCTATCGCTTCTTATGTTCTGACTGCCATATTTTTTTTATGCTCTCCAATGTTCTGACTGCATCCTTCAATATTGCAGGTTCTTCGTTTATTGGGATTTTTAATGCAATTCTCCTCACAAACAGGTGCTTGAAGATGTCCAGGATATAATTTCGATGACACCAACTTTACTATCAATCCATCAATAATATTTTTTCGTTGATCTTCTATTTAACAAATCAATTTACCCCCTTCCTACTTCTTTTGTCTCCGATTCTGAAGACATATTTTATTCAAACACAAGTGTAAATTAAAAATTTATAACACCCCCGACAAGTGAAGGTTACAGTAATAACTAGAAAAGAGCTGATAACTTTCAAACGGCTGAACCGATTTTCTTGGATGATAGCTAAGAACACTCTCGATCAAACCACCTTTCTAACAAAAAACACTAAATTAAAATCGGTTCATTCGTTTAGGCGCTACGATGCCACAGACAGATACACAGATACACAGATACACACGTCAAACTTATAACACCCCTCTTTTTGGGTCGGGGGTTAAAAATACAACAAACAATCGTGAACGAACTACGAGTATGACTAGATGCAGTTGTCACCTAGTGTTGAAAGTTTTCGTTAGGAATGACATGTATTCATAAACATGTGATGCAGTGTATTATTTGATAACAAAATATGACTCTCTGTTCTTAATTCACAATAATAACTAACCTATGCCCGCGGCTTCGTCCGCGTGGCCTACACAAATTTCAAACCCCTGTTTGACCCCTTTAGAAATTGAATTTTCAAAAATAATTTTTAGCGGATGTCTACGTCATAATAGCTATCTGCATGCCAAATTTGAGCCCGATCAGTCCAGTAGTTTGACCTGAGCGTTGATAGATCAGTCATTCAGTCAGCTTTGCCTATGTATTTTTCCTTCCCATAATCCTAAGTGTATGTTACGTTTTTGAGGACCTCTTATTCATTTTGCGGTCAACCGAATGATTTTGGTTTATTGGTTTTCCTACATATATTGTTTTTTAAGAGGATTTACCTTCTTACATCACTTATTTAGACTTTACTAAAATCTAACTTAACCAGTCATTTTATGAAGCTAAAGCAGTGAGTTATGAAGCGTTTAAAATGGTTTTACTGTTTCATAAATTACTTAACTAAGATTTAACTTGCCTTTGTTGACCTTGTCTTGAAGTTTTTACTTCTTTAATATAGTATTATAAATTGCATAAGTATTCCTACATAAAACCTTCAGCCTCAGCCTCAGTCCGTACGGGTGGGATTTTTAAAAATATTTTCAAGGTGCTCGTTATAAAGCAAACCTATCTAAAGTTTCTAGGCCCAGCAATTTAATTTCTAAATTTCTGGTCTGGTCTGGTGGGAAGCATCCGTTGTGGCTAGTTACCACCTGTGCCTCCAATCGATTTAGCGTTCCGGTACGATGACGTCTATAAACTAAAGGAGTATGGGTTTAATGAAAACTACCATACTCCGTCCAGGTTAGCCCGCTTCAATCTTAGGCTGCATCATCACTTACCACCAGGTGGGATTGCAGTCAAGTACTAACTTGTATCTGAATAAAAAAGCTAATTTTATATACCTAAGTAATTATGTCATGAAATGCCGGCGCATCGCGATTGACCTAGGTTATCCTCAGGAATGGCTTAGTCCAAAGCCAAAACTTCAGCTTCTGCCTAACAAGACGGCCTATCGGCTTTGACGTTTCAGCAGGCTAAAATTCCGCTGTTATAAAAATCTACTTCTTCAAACAATCTACTTCTTTGTCTCGACAAAACAGCATTACAACATTCCACTCTCCTGGAATTTCTTCCAAGTTGTAACATCGCTCCAAGCCCATAAAAACCGTGGATCAAACGCAACACAGATAAATACTCACGTTCCCTGCGGCTGGTTGGTGAATGGCAATTGGGACTGACATGACAATTGGCCAATTTGGGGCGCCCTCACCAACACGAGCCACGAGTCTAGATGTACCGTACTCTAAGGGTCTTTACACACTATGCCTTCATTTATTGTTTCGATGTCGTTGATATAACATTTAAGTACATATAGCGAGCTTCGCGTAACAAACAAAGTACCTAGTAGATTTTTATAGTATTATATCATCTTTTGGATCCCTAGTTTTATAGGTGTTCAATGTAGTCTGTTCATAAAGTCTGAAAATCACAAATGTTAGATTTGCGGAAGTCCAATGATACCAAGAAACAATTTCAGTGTCGGTATAAATCGTACGTTGTTTTACGCGCGGACTTTGACCATACAGATTTGTCTGTTTTGGAGAATTGTAACAATCCTTTTGAAAATTACTGCAAGTTTGGTAAGTTGCAATGATTTTCTAAAAGAATAATAAGCTCAATTTGTTATAGCAAACCACGACGCTATAAAGGTTTATAGATAGCGTCGAGATCTGCTTAGCTTGAGTGCTAAGAACTTGGAATGCTTTAGCAGAAGTTTTGGAAGGAAGTTAACGTGTTTTTTGTCTGGTTCATATTTCCTTTTTTTCCTGGCTAATGGGACTTATATTGTGATTTCTCCTTCGAGAGTCTCGTATTTCCTTTTTAGGTTAATGCAATAATTGAATTTTAGCCAAAACTTTCAAAATTTTTAATCAATTAAGGTGATCTTTATCTAATCTCTGATCGATTTTAGATAGACAAATGAATGAAAGCGGTTTCTTTACGATAATTGATTGGAAAGAGACAAGTGGACAATTTAGGGCACCCTAATCTCCAATAGACGCAGTCAATGGCCAGCGCATCGGTTTCTTGTTACTTCAAATAAATAGATAGATAGATAGATAGTGTTTATCACACTAATATTATAAAGGCGAAAGTTTGTATGTGTGTGTGTGTGTGTGTATGTTTGTTACTCCTTCACGCAAAAACTACTGGACGGATTTGGCTGAAATTTAGAATGGAGATAGATAATATCCTGGATTAGCACATAGGCTACTTTTTATCCCGGAAAATCAAAGAGTTCCCACGGGATTTCGAAAAACCTAAATCCACGCGGGCGAAGTCGCGGGCATCGGCTAGTTGCACAATAGTTACGAAAATCGGTCACGATACTATAACTATTTTAGATTTGCCAGTCCTTACTTTTTCTGCTGACGGCAATTACTTAGGTACACATAGCTACAATATTTTGTAATTAAATATTTGAAAACAGCAATCGTCGATTTTCTAGCTGGTTCTCGGTATTCCGAGATATAGATTCACTTAACAATTCGAAAGCACTAAAAGTATACTTCTGACCTTATTGCCCTATTTACTAGCGAAACACGACCTTCTGGGCTCCTGAATAAGCCGATTAATTTTAAGTTGCATAGAAGCAATCGGCTTATTCGGTCAAGAAATTCGTCGATTGTATAAAAACCTCGACTCGACAATAATGTTGCTTAATATTTTGATAACTTTACTTCAGATTCTATTCCGAGAAGTAGGTATAGACAAGTAATTCTGTTGCAATAACATGCCTACAAAATCAGTTTATTCGCAAAATAACCGGTCAAGTGCGAGGCAGACTTGCACACGAAGGGTTCCGTACCATTCTGCAAGAAATACTGAAAATTTTTATTTATTTTTATTTACATGTCGGGCATTTTGAAATTTTTACTACATAATATTTGTTGTTACAGCGGCAATAGAATATACATTCTGTAGAGATTTTGACTCTCTACCTATTACGGCTCACGAGGTACAGCCAGCTGACTGACAGACAGACAGACTGATGGATAGCGGAAGCTTAGTGATAGGGTTCCGTTGGCACCCTTCGTTACGGAACCTTCAAAAATGACAATTTTCTAAACAGCCCGATTTTTATTGCAATATTAATTTAATTTTTGTACCTAATCGTAATTAAACATCTCAATGTCACATACCGCAGTCAATTGTAAATGGAAATTAATTCATTGATACAATAGCGAAATAAGTAGGTAATTGTACATTTTCCGGGTCATAAATGTATTTTTTGTATTGTAGTTATGTACATAGATTAGTTCTATTGACCTCGGCTGCGTCATCAAACGAGGAAACCGGTATTCGGTACCTTTATGTAGTAGGAAAACAGCTGATCCGATCTGACCATAGGAAATCATAACTAATATTATGTGAGGAAATAGTAGAAATTTATTATTCATATTATTTCTATTATCGTGTTGCAAGGGATCTTCAAGGTTTGCACCCGTACGTAGTCGAAATTCATCGAATTCGACAGACGACAAGATGATCCTATAAAGATTCCGTTTTTCCTTTTGAGGTACGGAACCCTAAAAAAATAACGTCGATCCGTTGCTCCAGGTCTTTAACTATACCCATGCAAAAAATCAAAACGATTCTTGCTCCGATGCGCCATGATTGAAAGAAAAACAACAAACTAATAGACCAATAAACAAACACAGTTTCGGATTTATGATATGGATCCTGACAATATTATTTGTTATATCAACGACCTTAACATGCCATTATTAGAAATATATTTTTAATCGGCGTTTAAAATTTTTCCTTTGCTGTCCCATTGTTCTTATCAAGGCAGGTTTCTGATTGAGGAAACTTAGAACAGATTTATGGTAATACTTAACTACATAATTAAGTTCTTTCTCTTATGGCTTACGCAAATACTTTACGCTGTTGCTTTATCATTGTTTCTCATTGACTTATTGTCTATCTATTATTATAACTTCTTATTATTCTCATCATGATTTGACAGACTAGAAAGAAATCTGTTAAAGCGGTTATGCACTCATCCGATCAAAGTCCGAAAAAAAAACCGACTTCAAAAACCACAAACACTAAAAAGTAAAAAAAAGAAGATTTGTTTTTACACGTGTAATGTACTCGTATATGTATGAAGTCGAGCGAGCATAATAAAATAAACTAGAAATCTAAGTATGAAGCTCACCCGACCCGAAATTATTGTTCTTTGTACCAACAACACTCAACAGAAACTCATAGACTATCTATCAGTAATTAAATCAAACTCCACTTGCAGACAAATTCATTCAACACAGACATTTACTTAGCCTACATACAGATTCAGTTAACAACGGTTAACAGTTAACACATTTCGTCGCCTGTTATAGTAATTGATATTTTCGGTATGCCGGTTGTTCTTTCCACATAAACATCTTGCCTGTCTCATCTAAACCTTGAGTTATCTGTCATTGTTCATTCTTGGCTCCATATTCTTGTGCAATATTTTAGTGCTTTGGGGTTAATTACCTGACTAAGCATAGGATCTATTGTCAAGTTTTTTGTATTGACTATTCTATTAGTGGTTATATCTTACTTCTTTTTGTCTAAAGCTAGGCTAGTTATATAGAAATATTTATAAGAAAGGTTTTCGGCGCTAGATTGTTGCTGATTACGGTCTGTGCTGCTTCCACATCATAGCCTGTGTCATATACACCGTGATATTTTTAACCCCCGACCCAAAAAGAGGGGTGTTATAAGTTTGACGTGTGTATCTGTGTATCTGTGTATCTGTCTGTGGCATCGTAGCGCCTAAACGAATGAACCGATTTTAATTTAGTTTTTTTTTGTTTGAAAGGTCGCTTGATCGAGAGTGTTCTTAGCTATAATCTAAAAAAATTGGTTCAGCCGTTTAAGAGTTATCAGCTCTTTTCCAGTTTTCTTGCAGAAAAGAAGGTTAGATAACCGTTAGGTTCATAATATTATGTCAATAGACAAATGTCAAGCTGTCAAGATGGACGTTGCCTAAATACATAATTAATTATTTATTTGAAAATGATGTTTTGGAAAACTCAGATACTTTGGATCGTCGGGGGTGTTATAAATTTTTAATTTACACTTGTAGTTATTTCATCATTGTTCACTTTTGGCATTGATACTTGTGCAATATTTTAGTGCTTTGAGGTTAAGAGGGCTCTCTCCGTCACTCGTTTCCACTCGTTTCATACAATCGTAGTTCCAATTTCATTTGAATATTAAGCAACCAAAGTCCATGAAATTTTGCACATATATTCTAGAAACTAATATCTATGTCTGTGGTTTTCCAGATTTCTGTTAAAATATTCGGTTTCAAAGTTACGCGGTCTTAAAATTTTCATACAAATCTTTGAGCCCCTGTAATTTTAAAACTACATATTTTTAGAAAAATCTAAAACACCACAGACACAGATATTAGTTTCTAGAATATGTCTGCAAAATTTCATGGACTTTGGTTGCTTAACATTCAAATGAAATTGGAACTACGATTGTATGAAACGAGTGGAAACGAGTGACGGAGAGAGCCCTGTTAATTACCTGTCTGGGCATTGTCAAGTTATTTGTATTGACAATTTCAGGTAGTGGTTCCCTTTTTAGTCTAGAGCTAGGCTATCTATATAGAATCAGTTGGAAAGATAGGTTAATGTTTTCGTCGCTATTGTTGTATTTTGTACATCTGTGAGCTGTGCTGTTTCCTCATCGTCTTGTTTGTCTCATCTAAACCGTGTGATAAATTAGTTATCTGTCATTGTTCACTCTTGAGTTTTAGCTCTATATTGGCACTATATTTTAGTGCTTTGGGGCTAATTATTATTTACTTGTATAAATATAGGTCTATTGACAGGTTATTTATATTGACTATTTAGTGAGTGGTTATTTTCTCTTTTTGGTCTATATAAAATTCAGTTACAATTGACACGGTTGCGTCGCTAGAAATTCTATTTTCGATACGATGCTACTGTTTACACATCGGCACCTGAGCATTTCGTCTGTCTCCAAGTTAACCGTTATAAGTACAGTTAGTGAGTGATATAACATTTGTAACTTGTAGCTCCTTTGTGGCTCTTCGTTTTGCTCCTTATCACTAATGCTATTTTTTAACCCCCGACCCAAAAAGAGGGGTGTTATAAGTTTGACGTGTGTATCTGTGTATCTGTGTATCTGTGTGTCTGTGTATCTGTGTATCTGTGTATCTGTCTGTGGCATCGTAGCGCCTAAACGAATGGACCGATTTTAATTTCGTTTTTTTTGTTTGAAAGCTGGCTTGATCGAGAGTGTTCTTAGCTATAATCTAAAAACATTGGTTCAGCCGTTTAAGAGTTATCAGCTCTTTTCTAGTTTTCTTGTAGAAAAGAAGGTTAGATAACCGTTAGGTTCATAATATTATGTCAATAGACAAATGTCAAGCTGTCAAGATGGACATTGTCTAAATACATAATTATTTATTTGAAAATGATGTTTTGGAAAACTCAAATACTTTGGATCGTCGGGGGTGTTATAAATTTTTAATTTACACTTGTCTATCGATTATTTTGTTGTATTTCATTGTAACAAATCCGAGGCCGTTTTAAAGTTATCAGCTCTTTTCTAGTTTTCTTATAAAGGTTTTTGGGTCGGGGGTTTTTAAATTTTGAGTTATTAATTATCAAAAAACAAATTGAGTTTTTAAATTCTGAGCATGTCATTAATTAGAGTTTCTAGGTCATCAAATTTTTTCATCGGTGTAATTTTGCCTTTGTGCCGAGTGAAACAATGTACTTACTGATTAATTTAGTTAGGTGACACAGTAACACGCTTGCTACCAAAACGGTTTTACATTTCGTCTGTTTTTATTATTATAAATCGCTTTGTGATCTTTCTGGCTTTTGTCACATTGTGTTCGCGTGAATTTTTCATATTCTCTGAAGCAATTTTGTTCAGTACACATGACACTCTCATTTGTTAGCATAGTGGTGATTAAGGTCGGCTTTGTTTAAACTGTCAAAAATTTTCACTGTTCTAAGCATCGATTTTGGAGCGCCATTTATATGGTTCTAAGCATATTACTTTGCTTTCAATTTTTAGATATTAATGGACCTCAGCATTGTTAAATTGCAGTGCATTTCACAAAAGTTGCAATAGTGAACGAGATACCTTAAAATCGACTTCAGTAAGGTCAAGTGTCCAGCTGGGCCTACAGCCATAGAATGACAGATCGTAATAACCTCTGATTGGCCGACACTCTCTTGGCACAGTTCATGGCACTAGGAAACTTGTACCAAAACGTCGAGCTATCCTGCACCGGGTTAGAGCGAGGGCTATGCGGGTATGCAAGGCGTCCCCATCCCGATTGCAATCTCGACCTGTCGCGTATTTTATATACATTGGCAGGCGTCACATGTTACCTACATTTGACACTAGGTAAACTATAAAACGACTAGGTACTTATCTTCGAGATTACTTCACTTCACCTATAGCCTAATATTTGATAGGTCGATTCAGTATCAAAACTAAGTCTCCTCACTCCAGTTTACTGCTCTCGGTATTTGAATTGATATTGATGCAGATTTTCTGGAATCTAGAAAGCTTTGCTAGAGCTGTATCTGTAGTATATCAATAGTTTTATAAACATGAAGCTTTTATGTTATGGGGAGGTCTATTCTTAATATCTTACAGATAACGTAGTGCGTGAACGATTGCAATCGGCTATTGAGCAAGTTGTTTGCACAACTGCACCAATACGCTAAGCTCTAAAGCACCGATCCGTGATACGGCTAAGCACCATCACACGAGTGCTTGTCTTTGTACTCGAGCAGCTTGAGTATTTGAACATTCATGTTACATACTTCAGTAAAGTGTTATGCAAAAGTGTGCAAACTTTTTGTTCGGCTGTTTGGGCCTTTGCCGAGTGTAAATATTGTGAAAAATATATTATGTTCTGTTTATATAAGCAGTAGTAAGGGATTCGCCGGTTCTGCCCCAGGCCCTGGCCCCCTCCCATGCCTCGCTGCCTCAGCCCCCTCCGTGCCTCGGTCAAGATCGAAACCTAAAAAAAAAAAAAAAAAAAAAAAAAAAAAAAAAAAAAAAAAAAAAAAAGGTTTTGGGGTACGCTGAATCGATTGCGCTCACTCCCGACGTCGTATCTCTAACGGTTGCAAAGTTAGCTTTTCGAAAAACTAATCCCTAGTTCGTTATCTAATTGCTTAATCACCTACTAATGACGCTCTATTGTTCGCGAGCTCGTTGCTTCATTGGGTTTTAAAGGAAAGTCGTGAATCATAACTACTCTTTATTAGCCTTCGAATATTGATTTAAATAACTCACATAAAAATATATCATTCTCTACTGTATTTCCATTGAATAAATCTAAAAAATCTGAACTTGTATAGTAACCCGTAAACATGAAATACAAATACATTATACAATATTCTCCACAAACTGATGTGTAATCGTTCTGTATCCGCCTTGTATTGAATTGCCATATTCTTGTATTTCTTTCCAAGAACTGCTTATGATATTTTGGTGGTGCTCGTCCAAATGAATCAAAATATTGTCCAACACCATTTGTATCTATATATATGGCTATCCAATGCGATCCTGGTTTATAATCGGGGTCTAGATTGCTTATTAAATAGGCGGGTGTTTCAACATAAATCGGTAACCGGTTTGCGGCATACACATTGTCTTGCAGACTTGGGTGGATTCTTCTTAAATATGTCTTTATCCCTATTGTATTCATATTACTTCAATACTACTGATCTTATCGCTGCCGAGGATCATACATGAATGGGACGTAAGACCATGTTATTTCAGATATATTATAAATCATCATCATCATGATCAACCCATCGCCGGCTCACTACAGAGCACGGATCTCCTCTCAGAATGAGTCTACCACGCTGGCTGAGTGTGGATTGGCAGACTTCGCACACCTTTAAGAACACTATGGAGAACTCTCAAGCATGCAGGTTCCCTCATGATGTTTTCCTTCACCATTAAAACAGTGTTATTTAATTAAGTACTTGAAACGCACAAGACTTCGAAAAGTTAGAGGTGCGTGCCTGGAAGTGCGTCTTAACCACTAGGCTATCACAGCATAGTCTTATTAAAAATAATGGTCCATAACTTAAATAAAAACAAAAAATATTTCTTGTATCAGTGTTTTATTACAAACCTTAATAATAATGTAGGTACAAATTATAACTTAATCTATTTACAGAAATTAGGTTTCTTAGCTGCTATAGTCCACGCTTACATTACGATTTTTATCAATTTCAATAACATTGTCAAACTCTGCATATACGATGCAGTTTATCGTTTCAGGAATAGCTGAATCAAAGCGAACTTCTAGCCTCACACTACCGTGCTTTATAAGATTCCAATGACTAGAGTGAGCTGATAAATCAGGAGTTAAATCGAATGCTAAGAGACAATAGCCTTTTGCATATTGTTCCCTAGATATTCCGTTCCCTTCATTTAAAAAATGGATTCCCGTGCCTGAGAATAACGTATGATAGGCTGAACTGAAAGTATTATCATCGAATGATGGTTGCAAAGCTTTTGAAGGTATTTGTTGGCCATCAATATATAAACTAAATGTATTCATATGATAATTTTCAAAGTTGAATGGATTTTTCGTAAGAGTTCCATTAAATGCTGCGTTGTTAACAAATCCGACAATACATCTTTTAGGAACTTGACCAAGAAAAATATTATCGAGTGTTTTACCCTGAACCCCTGAAGGAATTGTTAAAACTTTAACTTCCGCTCGAGTTATTGGATATTTTGCAGTAGTAGATGCTAAAACTTTTTGATGTGCAAGTAATACAGTCGGATTGATCCGCGCGCGTCGAACTATAAGGGTTGCATCCGTGATACACACTTTAAGTTTTAAATCATTTGAAGAAGCCATAAGACTGAAAGTTTCCCTTGAGCGAATTAATTTAACACACATCTCAACACCATTAATCAAAAATTTTTCCTGGTTGAATATATCACCATGTAAGTGTCCAATCATTTCTATTTCTTTACTTTCGGCTGCAAGACTCTGTCTTTTAGTAAAACCTGTATTTTTTTCATCTACTGAATCCATATTCCCCGCAGTATCTTCATACCAAAGACCGCAAGTCAGGTGAGATTCTTTTGCTGCTGGCGCATAGTTTAATAATGTCTCAATGTAAGCACGGTAAGCGTATGTATTGTTTGGAGGTGAAATGAGTTTTTGATTCAAGTATACATCCAGCTGACTGAAGACTGAATGTAACCAATTGTTAATTGGAGCTACAACTGCAGATGAACTAAGTTTTGATAAGTCTTGATTCACTATCTTAGCTTTTAAATGGATCAACGTATGAGACAAATCTATGTAGTCTTCGCTCGTTCCAGGTATTTGAAATTCTATCGGTCCATCATCAGCAAGGGATGAAATGGGTTTGTAATGAATCCATAATCCATTTTCTATACTTGTTTGCGTTGATGGCAAAGCAAACAAATCTAACTCTGATTTAATACACTCACATGAATGATTATGTAAAAAAGACATAATTAATTAGAAAATATATCTTTTATTTTATTTTGACTGAGCCTTGATTTTTTAATAGCTTTCACTTTAGCTGTCAGCGGTTGAATGAATGAAGATTGTCGTTTTCTTTTAGTTATATATCCTGAGCCAGACATATTAATTCTGTCTATCTTGTCATGAACTTTCCTTTTTAAGTTTGAACTAGCTTCCTTAAGACGAGTTTTGATAGAATCTTCCAAAGGTCGTGCGCTAACCATATCCGATAGAAGACCAACACCTGCATTTAATGCTTCTTTTCCTACAGCTCGAGCACCACTAGAGAGTAGTGGTAAAATAGACCTAAACAATCCTCCAAGAAAACTCCCAATACCATGACCACGTTGATATGGTACACCTTTATAAATTACTCCAATACCTGACCCAGCCTGATGTGAATAATATTGCTCGTAAGGACAAGTTATCTTTTGATAAGGATCCATTATAATTTTCTAAAGTGAAGTTTAATACACACAGTTCCAAACTGGAATGGGATTTTATTGCCTGTGCTTGACCTTATATCTATTTCAATAGTATCAAACTCCCGCCGCATAACAGGTAAATAGTGAGGTGGTGAGAAAATATGCATTTTATTTGCTCCATATACATATGTTGCCGTATCTAAAGGTACAATTCTGAGAAGAGGAGCCATTACATCCCCCACAATTTGCGGTTCTATTATATCACAATAAACAAACAATTGAGATGGCAACCCTAATTTTAAATTAGAAGGATAGCTCCCAATTTTATTTACTGCAAGATTTTTGTTTGGTTCAAATCCAAGTTGTAAACATAATTTGGTTGACAACTTAAGTGTGTCAATTGAGTTATCCAAAATTGATACTGATACGTGTTTGGTTATTTCATCATAATGAAATACTATTTCTTCAAAAGTATATCTATTTAAAGTTTCTATAACATGTTGAATGCTGTCATAGTTCATGGCCGGAATCCGTCCTTTATAGTGCACTAATGAATGTGTGTCATCATCAGGCATCAAAACCCATTTAGATGTGTTAATAACATTTTCATGTTCTTGAACAGTAAATACCGTACAAGGATATTGAATTTCTACAACTCCAACAAACCATTCACCTTCTAATATAAGGGATTTTGGTAACTTCGTTGAAAACATAGTTGTTTTGTTTTCCGGGAAGTATTCCATTGAACTATTACTAAGTAAAGTCAAATAAAAGTTTTCCTTTATCATATTTGATTTAAATTAGACTCTAAAACCCAACTGTTAAATTTATCAGGATAACCTTTCCACTTCACTAACACTTCTTTTCTGTTGCCGGAGTATCGAGAACTAATGATTTTATCTATTTTATAATTTGAGGAGGGGTCATAAAATACTTTTTGTAATTCTTTTTCATAAAAAGTTCCAACTATAGGTTCGTTTTGTAAATCTTTCAATGTGTAAACTACATGTGGGGATCTATCTATTATTGAAGATATAACAAATATTTCATCACTCCAGTTAGATTCATAACCTTTTTGAAAAATGTGTTTATATTTTGAAATTCTAACATTATCACCAACATGAAATGTAGGTAGTGAATTTTGTGATGATGGTTTGTTAGTTGCTTTTCTATCATATAAATTTCTCCAAACAGTCATTATATTGTTAGAACTAACATCACAAGGACACATCTTAATACTAGAATGAAAACTATGGTTATATGAATATACCAAGTCTTGTAAAATATCTATGTATTTATATGTATTTTTGTATGTAAAATAGCGCCACATTTTAGATTTCAGAGTTCTTTGAAACCTTTCTACAATACTTGCTTTTATATCAGGATTATTTGTAGTGTAATAATTTATATTTTTGCTTTTAAAATACTTTTTAACATCTTTAGAAACAAACTCAGTTCCTTTATCCGATTGTATGTGTGTAGGAGTCGCATTAGATTCATTAAATATACTTTCAAAACATTCGATTATTGTTTTAGAGTTTTTCTTTTTCATCGACCTAGCATAAGCATATTTACTAAAGACATCAATAACACACAATATATAGTTAAAACCATCATTATATTTCGAATAAGTTCTCATATCACTAAGATCAGCCTGCCATAATTCATTGAGATTTGATAATATGTATTTGTTTCGAGAAAACTTTCTGTGAACAGGTTTATGAAGAGTATAGGTTTCTTGTGATTGTAACCATTTCTTTACATCCGTTTTACTCATTTTACCTTTCATGGTCTTTGATAATTTATCAATGCTACTAAACCCAGCTGGGTGTTTTGGATTATAATATATATTATTAATTTCTAATAAGGGGTCCATTTTTCCCAATCAATTTTCTTCCTAATTTTTTTAATATATTTATCACCACTACCTTGTGGAGTATTTAAAGTTCTTTCATCAGATGTAGAGTTCCCTTCGAGTGATTTCATCTGAAGTTGATGAATAAAATCCGACCTCTTAGAATTTCCGATGTAAGTCAATGGTACTTTGATTGCATGTAATGCCTTGGCAAACTTTTCCCAACCTATTGGATCACTTTTTTTTAGTGGTCTCAACGAATCATTAATTAGATCAACAATATTACTTCCAGGGACTTTTTCATTATTAATTATCACTGTACCATCATCATCATCCCAATAAATTGTATTTTTACTCAAAGAAATCAAGTTTAATAACAGCTCACCTTTTTTCAAATATGATTTTGGTATAAGACTTAGTATTTGAGTTGTTGAGTAACGTGGTTGACTATGTTCATTCGAATTTTTATTTTCCTTCACTTCAGCTGTTGGTGACTCGAACGATACTAAGTCTTTATTTTCCATGTTGTTATTTTTATAACTCTTAGCTTCATTTATATTGTCAGTAATGATTGGCAACTCGATAGGTTGTCGTTCTCCTTCGGTAAAATGTAGGTATCTTTGTAGAATTTGTAGATATAAAATACATTTTTTCCGATCTTCGATATTACTATTTAAAATCTTTTGCATTTCTGCATCTAATCGGGACATAGGATTTTCAGTATTGGTATGCTGCTTTAGTTTTTCTATAAAACTAGGCTCAACAAGCAACATTTTTTTAGCATTTTCCATTTTAAACTATAGATGATACTAATCCACTCAAAATAGAACCCAAAATTAAAGGTATAAATGCTCCTCCTTTTTGAATCAATATCTTTTTTCTTAGTTTATTTTTTCCCTTGCGAACCAAAGTGCGAAGTATACTTTTAAATTTTTTTAACTTTTTCTTTCGTCTATCTTCTAGTGGAACTTTACCTTGTAATACGTTGTGAATGCACTCACAAATGCAATTTATCTCTTCTTCTTCACAGGATTTTAATAATGCTTTTTGATATTTAGGTTTAAGTGTATGCAACGCTTGTAGCAGCTCTTTATGTGTCTTTAGGCTTCGATGCATTATTTGTAAATGATAGGAATTTGATGATTCTTTAAATATTTATAATCTTTTGGTGGGATATATACGACGCAACATTCATCAGAGGGAAATATTTTTGACTTAATTCGACACATGTCATTTGTATCTTGTTTCAGATCAATCATCAAATATCCATGTGCTTCTTTTGTCGCATCCTTATAGGCATCCTCAATGAATTTTGAATTTTCTGGTGACACTTGTCTTGATAGGTATCGTATTTGTGTTTTATCACGAGGATTTTTAAAATAAATAATGTAACTTGAATTCAAAGATATATCTCTTTGTCCTTTTCCCTGATGAAATAAATTTTGAGTAATATAAAAAACACTTAAGTTTCTGTGATGACTACCTTTAGTGAAAATATCTACAATACGACCATCAGATTCTCTCATAAGATCATCAATTATAACAAGGTGAGCATCTTTGCCATCAAACATTGTAAGATCAGGAATTCCTTGATGATAGTTAACATTTGATAAATTATATAGTGGTTGCATTTCATCATAACACCAAGTAATTTCAGCAAAGTCTCTACTGCAAATTTCTTTCACATATTTTATGAAATTTGTAACAAAATTTGATTTTCCACAACCACTTGGACCAGCTACGATTGCAGTAAATGGATGAATAAAACACAACATTGTAACGTGTGTTACTTGAAAGGTTTAAAAAAAGACTGAGACATTTCAGTGACAGTATAACATTTTATTTTACTTAATATACATTATATACAATGGAATAAAAGTTCTATGAAACAAAATAAAAATCAAAAAGAAATAAATCACATTAAACATTTTTTTTTTTAAATCTATTTACAAAAATGAACTAGAGGAAAGTTGTAATAAAATACATATAAAGACGAAAGTTAAAATCAATTTCTTAAAACTATATAGTATTTACAAGTAAAAAAAATAAAATAAAAGACACATCAAATTACAATAAAAATTCCTTAAAATATTTACAAGTAAAAAATAAATAAATTAAAGACACATCAAATTACATTAAAAATTCCTTACACTACATTTCTTAAAATATCTCATTATTACTAATTTTATAATGACCCCAAGCTAATGTGTCAATATCATTTTGTAAAATATACCGCTTGGTGTCATTATACGACAGACAAGTTTTATTAATGTTTTGTGTGAAAATCGCATGTTTGATGGATCGAAATCTTAGCATATTACAATACTGAATTTTTTTATCAAGTAGACACGATCTGTAATTTTCCATGGACATATTTTTTGTGACACTTTTATTTACTCCTTTTGCTTTTGCAAAAGTTTTATGGTCCACATCCAGTGCATACATTTTTGATCTTAATCCTACGAATTCTCTTAAAATTTTCCCATTATTTTCATCTTTAAAGAATCCTAACTTTTTTTTATTTATTTTTGGATAGCCGTAAATATTATCTTGTGGATAATCGGATGTATCGAAATAATTAATTAGATCACATTTTATATCTTCATAAAAATTGTCTGTAAAAATTTGATAAATTAAACTATCTGTATCTGTATACAATAACTTAATATTCTTGTTAAATTTTTTTATCATATAATTATAATGGAATTCATACATTAAAGTTTTAGAAATGTCTAAAATACAAAAACCCAAATAAATTGGTTTGTTATAAGTTAATTTGGTTCTGCGCAACTGTATTGCTACCAAGTTATCGTTGAAAACGGCTAAGCTATGGAATTCAGGTTTAGCAATTAAGTCTTGTGCCCCTAAGACTTTACCACGATTTTCCCAATGCGTTAACATTTTAACATTGACTCTCTTTTCGATATTTTCCATAGTCTTGCCGAAAACGGAATTGTTCATTAATTTGTAAAAATCTTTCTCAAAATCTGAAGTAGCCAAAGTTCGCATATTCGTATTTAAATCTATATATGTTTGTAACCAAGGACTTTGGTTAAATTTTAATATTCTATGAATTTTAGTTAACTTTATACCCATACTAAGACATTGTTTTAGATTTCTATAATGAATTTTATATTTCGTTTTATTATTAAGATTGGGTACTAACTTGATATCTTTAGAATTCCCGATACGAAGATTTTCAGGGCATAAAGGTAAGTCGGAATGCAAATCATGAAGTTCATTAGGATACTCCAAATCGACTTCAAGAATAAAGCCAATATCCGATGTGTCTGATACTTTAAAGTTTGTTTCAGTGTTTACCCATTCAAACCCACCTGTTGGAAGATACTGGGACATGGCCCAACCATAAAGATTATTAGCGTCTAAATATGTTAGATACGATTTGGGTTTTTCCTTATCATAATCTTCCATAAACTGATTATTTGCTTTTGCATAACGATTGCTACATTGAGATATGCCTCCTCTGATCCCAGTTTTAATAAAAGCTATTTTATCATAGTCGGTCAATAACTCTAGCTCAATTTGAGTATATTTAAGCATGGCATCCCAACTTAAACCTGGAGCTGTGTAATAATGAGCTGGATCTAATCCATATGTTTTGATGCAAATATCACGAAAATTTTCATATATATCCGTTAATAACAAAACATCCGTTTGCAAATACAGATTCGAATAATCTAACATGTTTTGACAAGAAAAATGACTCCAAATATCTTTTGCATGATTATAGTCATCATCGGAAACATGGGAATTAGACAGCGAATTGTAAAATTGAGGTTGAGATGGGAGTGATGATGATTTTAAACATTCAATGGAAGTCATGTATTCATACGGATAAATACCTTTTCTTCTTAAACGACTAAAGTCATCATTATGAGGAAAGTTTCTTTTTAACGATCTAAATTGATCGTCATTGAGATTTTTTGCTAATTGATCAAGACTGCACGGCAAAAATTTGAAAGAATCTATGAATCTCAAACTTATCTGTTGGTTATTAACATTTAATATTTTTGAAAACGAAATATATCTTTCTTTATTTTGAGGTATTACTTCGATTTCACCTTCCGTAAAATTTAATGAATGAACAATGAAATGTGCGTCATAATTACTAAGATTATGTAAAATTACAGGAATATGACGGGGAGCGCGATATTTTTCCACACATGATTCATGTGCTACACCTCTTAGATTTCCAGTATGCCAGTCAAAGTCCAGAATGGATTCTCCATTCAGTCTTGATTCGCATATGTGACAGTTATGAGAATTTGCAATAGTTATTTCATCATCTTTTGTTAGTGGGTTTGGGCGTTTTTGAAAACTATTTTTTCTGCATATTAGTTTTATGTCCTCATAGAGTCGTTCCATGAATACTTTAGTGCAATCTGGACCGCTGTATGTTTCATATTTTGAAAGGCTATCATCGTATGAATATTTAATATAATATCCAAAACTATACACTTCGTGTTTCTGAATATTCTCAGTAAAAGGTTTAGAGGGATCGTTTGAACATGAATTTATTGGTTTTAAAAACGCTTCGAAATCAGCATATATTACAAATGGTATTCTTAACTTTTTATTAAACTTATCAAACTTTATTTTATTGTTTGATGATGGTTGTCCAAACCAATTTTTTTTAGATAGTTCACTGTTTGGTAATTCTGTAATGATATGAACGCAATCATTTTGTTGGTGGGTTTCTAATCTCTCCTGTGTAGGAAAATGTAAAAGACACCCATCACATAAATAAATGGCATGTTCTTGGTTTGAAATTTGCTTGCTAACTAGTCGTGACATGTTTTTAATATAGCAATAATGCGAGTTTGTTTGATTTGAGATTAATAATAAATTAACATGAGTACTATTTCGAGATTTTGTAAAATAGAGGGGACCTACAATACTATGATTTTTCTTTTCTTTATTATATTCTAAGCCAAAAACATTCACACTTATATTGTTTTGCTTTTCAACTTTAGGTATATCTGTTAATTTGACTGGAAATGATATACCATCAAATTTAAGTTTATCTGAATGCATGCTGTATGACGAGACTCTATCGGTTTTGTTATTAGCAGGAGGATATAAAGCAGAAAGTAATGCCCATTTGAAACACATATAATCAGCATTTTTAACATTTATCACCGCTTTTTTTGCTCTAATATCTTGAGGTAAATCAATATAAGATGTACCACGAAGCGGGTTAAATTTATTTACATTCATATGTAAGCATTTTATGTTTGTTAAACTCCAGCCACTGTCTTTTCTTTCAAAAGAACTAATTTTATTTTTAAAAGTGTCACATAATGATGACAGGAAAATATTTAGATCGTCTCCACGGAAAACTATATAGTTTGATGTTTGAAAGTCAAATGAATTTGTCAATTGTTTGGTTTGTTGTATAAAGTCTGCGTGTAAAATGAAGTTTACCTTAAAAACTGTATGTTCTTTGATCGACTCTTGAACTAGGAATAAAATATCATTTTTTATTGAATTCAAAAATGATTCAGGGGTCTTAAAAATCGATAAATCATCATTTTTACTATTTATCATGTACGTTATTATTCTTTGTCCAAAAGCTGAATCAATAACAGAAACATTCGATAATGATGGGTGCGACTTTAAATGATTATTTTTATGTAAATTACTTTTTAAATGATTAGAAAAATACCTTTTGGTTATAAAAATATTGCAAATATCACACTTCACTTTATTACCTTCTGAATATGCAGATGGTGTAGTGGAGTTATTTTCTGAGTATTGAACAGATGAAGTTGATGCTCCCTCATTATATTTCACTCTTTTCGCAGAGTTGTTCACTGTGGAATCATTGGACCGCTTTAAAGCTCCACCAATTTGAAGTTTCTGTTTAGTTGGGCTAGAAATAAAAAATAGAAGCATATAAAAACAATAAATAATACACATCATATAATTTTAAAAAGAATAATGCTTAAATACTTACATGATTGAATCAATTGCTTCACACATATTATACAATTCATTATCATATGCTGGATCCAGTAAATCACAATAATCCAAAGCCTCAATGAGTTCCTCATCATTAATTGAAGTGTTGAAAAATGAGCTAACACAGCTCTCAATTGTATCTTCCATTGCTAACAGTTTATAAGACCACAGAGGGAGACTTATACATTAACAGCACCAGGTGGCTTACTGACATTACTATAGGATTTACAATGTGTTTTTATACTGCTTGTATAAGTGTTACGTCGAATTAATCTCACAAATTAAATTATGGTAAGTATTTATGTGAGGTAGTTTACTAATGACAGATTAAGTTATTAATTATTAAATGAGTATTTTTTACAACCCTCTGTTTCTGCGATTTCTTTTGTAATATTATAAATTATCTCATTCGTGTTCGCAAAATTTCCATTAGCCTTTTCTGTATAATATTTGATTTTTACATTAGCATGTTTCCAGTGTTGAGACTGAGGTATTTTGGCTAGTTTTTTTAGGTCATACACCTCTAATTTAATGAGATGTGTGGCTGTCGCACCATCGTTGGAGTTCGTAGATATATATGATATACTGCCATCTTTGTTAGCTCGAGCTACTGTTGAACTAGTTTTGTTTTTATTTTTTGGGGATGACTCGAAAAAAATGTCTATATTTTCAGATTTCCTTTTCATTTTCTTTGATGGCATTTCATGATCTATGAGCAAATTTTGTGTTTCTTCTTCTACCAAATTCGCAGGAAAGTAATATTGCTTATATGTATTGTTTTCTTGACTGTTGCAAGGGGAGTACGATATATTCTGTAACAATAAAAATAAACTATCATACTGATATCATAAATATTTACATTAATTTAAAGGGAACTACAAGAAAATAAATTACACACTCACCTCCATTGTTTATCACACGACACTTCTTAATCACACACTGCTAATAAACACTTGTATGAACACAATATAGATTTAAAGTCAAACTGTACTCTCTCAGTACTCTTCAGTAGAAACGAGGTAGTAAATGTGACAGAAATTATTTATTTTGAGCTTATATAGTAAAACCAATGCCATTATCGTTAGTGAAGAATGTATTTGCACCGATAACAACTAGTTAAACAGCATATTATCGAAAAAGGTTTTGTAATCAATATTTCAAAAAGGTGGTTAGTGATTGTAACGATTATTGAACAAAGCCAAAAGTAACGTGATAAGCTAACTACCTAGATAAAGATGTATTGTTGGAATTTTCTAATGACGCACCTACAGAATTTCAAATACCTGGAATGAATAATGACTAATCGACGCGCGCGGATCAATCCGACTGTATTACTTGCACATCAAAAAGTTTTAGCATCTACTACTGCAAAATATCCAATAACTCGAGCGGAAGTTAAAGTTTTAACAATTCCTTCAGGGGTTCAGGGTAAAACACTCGATAATATTTTTCTTGGTCAAGTTCCTAAAAGATGTATTGTCGGATTTGTTAACAACGCAGCATTTAATGGAACTCTTACGAAAAATCCATTCAACTTTGAAAATTATCATATGAATACATTTAGTTTATATATTGATGGCCAACAAATACCTTCAAAAGCTTTGCAACCATCATTCGATGATAATACTTTCAGTTCAGCCTATCATACGTTATTCTCAGGCACGGGAATCCATTTTTTAAATGAAGGGAACGGAATATCTAGGGAACAATATGCAAAAGGCTATTGTCTCTTAGCATTCGATTTAACTCCTGATTTATCAGCTCACTCTAGTCATTGGAATCTTATAAAGCACGGTAGTGTGAGGCTAGAAGTTCGCTTTGATTCAGCTATTCCTGAAACGATAAACTGCATCGTATATGCAGAGTTTGACAATGTTATTGAAATTGATAAAAATCGTAATGTAAGCGTGGACTATAGCAGCTAAGAAACCTAATTTCTGTAAATAGATTAAGTTATAATTTGTACCTACATTATTATTAAGGTTTGTAATAAAACACTGATACAAGAAATATTTTTTGTTTTTATTTAAGTTATGGACCATTATTTTTAATAAGACTATGCTGTGATAGCCTAGTGGTTAAGACGCACTTCCAGGCACGCACCTCTAACTTTTCGAAGTCTTGTGCGTTTCAAGTACTTAATTAAATAACACTGTTTTAATGGTGAAGGAAAACATCATGAGGGAACCTGCATGCTTGAGAGTTCTCCATAGTGTTCTTAAAGGTGTGCGAAGTCTGCCAATCCACACTCAGCCAGCGTGGTAGACTCATTCTGAGAGGAGATCCGTGCTCTGTAGTGAGCCGGCGATGGGTTGATCATGATGATGATGATTTATAATATATCTGAAATAACATGGTCTTACGTCCCATTCATGTATGATCCTCGGCAGCGATAAGATCAGTAGTATTGAAGTAATATGAATACAATAGGGATAAAGACATATTTAAGAAGAATCCACCCAAGTCTGCAAGACAATGTGTATGCCGCAAACCGGTTACCGATTTATGTTGAAACACCCGCCTATTTAATAAGCAATCTAGACCCCGATTATAAACCAGGATCGCATTGGATAGCCATATATATAGATACAAATGGTGTTGGACAATATTTTGATTCATTTGGACGAGCACCACCAAAATATCATAAGCAGTTCTTGGAAAGAAATACAAGAATATGGCAATTCAATACAAGGCGGATACAGAACGATTACACATCAGTTTGTGGAGAATATTGTATAATGTATTTGTATTTCATGTTTACGGGTTACTATACAAGTTCAGATTTTTTAGATTTATTCAATGGAAATACAGTAGAGAATGATATATTTTTATGTGAGTTATTTAAATCAATATTCGAAGGCTAATAAAGAGTAGTTATGATTCACGACTTTCCTTTAAAACCCAATGAAGCAACGAGCTCGCGAACAATAGAGCGTCATTAGTAGGTGATTAAGCAATTAGATAACGAACTAGGGATTAGTTTTTCGAAAAGCTAACTTTGCAACCGTTAGAGATACGACGTCGGGAGTGAGCGCAATCGATTCAGCGTACCCCAAAACCTTTTTTTTTTTTTTTTTTTTTTTTTTTTTTTTTTTTTTTTTTTTTTTTTTTTTTTTTTTAGGTTTCGATCTTGACCGAGGCACGGAGGGGGCTGAGGCAGCGAGGCATGGGAGGGGGCCAGGGCCTGGGGCAGAACCGGCGAATCCCTTACTACTATAAGCATAATCAGCGCTTTCAAATCAGATATCATCACCATTACTTGCCAGCAGGTTTGATTGCAGCCAAGCGCTAGTCTTAATTATTAAAAAAAATTAATTAGTCTTATTAAAAAAAAACCGAGCACTAATATGAAAATGTGGGTGTTCGTCATCATAAATTCAACAACATATCTGAGTCTTTAAAAGCTTTTTGGGATGAATTTCTAAAAATGATTCTTTTGATCTCTAGTAGGTTTTCTACTTTTCATCTTTTGAAAAGCGGTAATCATTTCTAATACATATTGTACAATTTTCCGGTATGATTTCTTATATTCTGCAATCGCAGGTGTAATATTATGAGTTATGACCTATAAAATAAAGCAAACCATTTATAGGCGATAAAAAGTCGTTGACCTGAACTTAAAACATAAACATAAATTCAACTTCACATTTAAGACATAAAAACGATGTATATTTCCTTCTGCAAAAAGCCTAAAAATGGTTTTAAAATTGTTAACAGTTAACCAAAAATAGTATTTGATTGTGTTAAATAAACGTGCAAATGTCCTTCCTTTTGAGTTAGAAACGCTAACATGTAAATTGACCCATCACGATGTTGTTAGCAAAACCTACATACCAATATAGACATCGTGTATTTGACACGTTTCTCTATTGATACCTATAAGTATTGATATAAGGATTACTGAAAATTATATGTGAAAACACAGAAATTATAATGTGATGAATAATTGAGCAAAAATATAGATAGGGTCCAAATAATGTTATGGAAAGATAAAAAATGCATATTATAATCTCTGACGTATATCCCTAAACTCTAAAACCTGATAATTTTAGCACTGAATCTGAAACAGTTGATTTATCAAGGAACTGGATATCGATTATTTATAGTAAAGAAAGTACAAAAAAAGCTTTAGATGTAAGATCGTGCTTAGAAAGCGTTAATTTAGAAATCGCATGAAATCAAATCTTATATTCAGTTAGGCTTTTTTATGTCATTGGTATTTGTCACGTATTTATCGTATTAGCTTATTCTCGCGACATTGTTCGTTTGGATTTACATTTTTAGGGTTTCATCATCGATGGGTTTCATATCTCCAAAGAAAGAAAGGAAACCTTGTAGGATCACTTATTTGTCTGTCTGTTGAGATCTGTCACGGGAATCAAAATCTATAGGGTGTCATGAAATTTGGCAGCTACGATTAGCAATGTCCATTGCATAAGTAAAGGAAACATCCGAAAACCATGAATTTATGGTTACCATTCAATATCAATTGATAGACGCCCACTAGTGGACATAGGTCTTTCTAGTGACTTCCACGCGCCACGGTCTTGTGTCACCTGAATCCAGTGGCGACTCTTGAGGGCTTAGGTTATGTCTACCTGATAGTGAGTGCCTGTACTCGTCGTCACGTCCATTGCTGGACTCTTACAGAGACTTGCTTTGCTTGCCCACGTGCTGCGGTTTTGCGCCGCCTGGCTCTTTGCTTCTCGTTTCGATGTCGTCCATTCACCTAGTGGACGATCTCCTAGTGCTCTGCTTTCCGGCTACAGGTTTCATTCCAGCACCTTGTTACTTTAATGTCGATCGATTCTTCAAACTATGTGCTCTACCAATTGCCACTTCAGCTTTGTAGTATGTTGGGCTATGTCATGTCGGTTACTCTAGTAACTAGTTATTTTACGGGTTTCCTTACTTCTAAATTGTCACGGTACTTCTTCTTCACGGTTCTTTATTCGGTTTGTTCCATACTTGACACAGTTTATTCTGTCGCTTCTTCTGCTTGAGGCATGTTGGCTTTAATTCCCGAATGGACGAGGCGCCGGGACAACCACCACTTAGGTATAACATGTGATGTGTGGTAAACTTTGAGAAGTATGTAAACGCTTTTTTTTTCTTTCTTTTTCAGGGTTCCGTATTTCAAAAGAAAAACGGAACCCTTATAGGATTATTTTGTTTCTCTTCTTACGTACACGGTACGATTGATTGATGACAAGACGATATTGGAATCGCAATTGGTCACTTAAGCACTGATGAGTTCGGGTCTAAGGTGAACTTCAATTGGTTTCAATCTTGCGACACTGTCCGTGGCGGGAATTTAAATTGATTCATTTTGTTCATTGATACAGTTGTACAAAATTTTGGTGATGACCCAGTGATCTTGAAAACATTTAGAAAAGGTTATTAGTAAGTTCAACACGTATCGGTTTAGTTTTCTTGATTCTAGTTTCACATTTGCTTCTTTTTTTTTTAACCCCCGACCCAAAAAGAGGGGTGTTATAAGTTTGACGTGTGTATCTGTGTGTCTGTGTATTTGTGTGTCTGTGTATCTGTGTATCTGTCTGTGGCATCGTAGCGCCTAAACGAATGAACCGATTTTAATTTCGTTTTTTTTGTTTGAAAGCTGGCTTGATCGAGAGTGTTCTTAGCTATAATCTAAAAACATTGGTTCAGCCGTTTAAGAGTTATCAGCTCTTTTCTAGTTTTCTTGTAGAAAAGAAGGTTAGATAACCGTTAGGTTCATAATATTATGTCAATAGACAAATGTCAAGCTGTCAAGATGGACGTTGCCTAAATACATAATTATTTATTTGAAAATGATGTTTTGGAAAACTCAAATACTTTGGATCGTCGGGGGTGTTATAAATTTTTAATTTACACTTGTCTTTGATAGCGCTTTATGAAAACTTGTTCTTTTGACTCAACTAAAACTAGTCTTCTAGTCTAAAAGGTTTCACTCTTGACATTTTGCTGTAGCGCTTTATGCTGCCTCAAAACAACTGTGCTGTTTGGCGGCCATTTTAAATACGAAAGGATTCAACAAGGAAATAATCTGTAGCGCTAATTGCTGATATTACGCGCGAGTTTTTATTTTCTATAGCGCATAACCTCAATTTAGTGGTTTTATATCTCTTTGAAGTAGGTACTTTAGGTGTAAGATAACACTCTTTTACACATTTTTTGCCTTGTCTTTGTGATTTTAACACAATTTGTGACACGCAATATTACTTATAGATATTGATTAATTATTGGATCTATCAATCATTTGCGTGCTATTGATATTTCATCATAAATAATAATTATTATGCTGATGGCTAAGTAGTGCTAAGTAACCATTATTGCCGTTTTAATATTAATTCAGATTTGTTATTTGTAGTTTTTCCCACAGAATAAGCAAGGCCCTTTTTTCTCACGAATAAGCGATGCAAATTACATGTTTTGAATATTAATTAAAATACGGTTTATTGTGAATTTTTCAAAGTGCAACTTTGTATGGAAATTGGTCATTTGCGGGAAATGTCAATTTGTGTAAAGCCGGCTCTACACTCGGACGCGAAGTCGCGCCGTTATTTCACGCCGTGAATGTATGGCGCGATCCACGCGTGAACTGTGTTCCTCCACACTTGCAAGTTTTGTTCGTGACGTTGACGATGCGTTCACGTTCGCGCCGCAAACCCTTTGTCGCGGACTAAAAACCGACACTGAACGGGGAAAGGCGCGAAGGGCGAACGCGAAGGCGTGAACAACATCTACACTCGTGATTCGCAGTTGTCGCGAACTTTCGCGGCCGTTCGCGCCGCGAGTTTTGGGAGTTAAAATGGTTCTATTAGGCGAAAATTGTACCAGGTTTTTAGATTTAAATCCGCCTTACTGATCCGTCTATCGAAGTGAACTAATTCGTCTTTCTATTGTTCCAGATGCCGACGACAATAAACTAGAATATCGCAACGATACATTCCGCGATATCGAATCAATTGAACAAGACTGATTTTAAGTAGTATACGCACATTCCTCAGCAAATAATGTTAAAGTAGGAAAACACAAACATGTTCAAGTTACTCGGAGGCTTGAGCGTTTACTTCAAGTACCAGCCGATCAAGACAGATAATGCTGTGTTCAGACTGCACAATGTATTCACAACAGTTTTACTTCTGACCTGCTCGGTGATTATAACCGCTACGCAGTATGTCGGGCAGCCCATCCAGTGCATTGTTGGAGGAGGGCTCCCAGCGAACGTTGTTAACACTTTCTGTTGGATCACATCTACGTTTACGATGCCGGATGCCTTTGCTAGAGAGGTAAGTTTGTGATTTTTTAATTTTTTATTTAATATTATCATTTATATTCTCTAGGAAAAGTGACTTCACAAAGTCATCAAAAATGGTTACAGCGCGACATTGAACTAAATTAGTACCTATAGAACGGCTATTTCACACAAAAATCGTGTTCTAAAAAGCTGTCAAAATAAGTAAGTTAGAAGCGAAAACAAGTTGCAGCCCGTAAAAATTTTTGTCTGTGAGTAGAAGCGTATTGAATACTATGAAAAAGGACCAAATATAAGATTTGGTCTTCTTGAATCGTGTAAACAATACATAATTTTAGACTTGATAAATGGAAACGGTACAGTGTTACGTTACTTTTCGCAGATGTGGGCGCGGTCTAAATAACTTGCTAAGCAGATATCAAACTTTTTGGTGTTTGTTCTTCCTACGCGAGGTTATTATGTTACTCGGTAGACGTTAGTTATTTTTTAACCTCCGACCCAAAAAGAGGGGTGTTATAAGTTTGACGTGTGTATCTGTGTGTCTGTGTATCTGTGTATCTGTCTGTGGCATCGTAGCGCCTAAACGAATGAACCGATTTTAATTTAGTTTTTTTTGTTTGAAAGGTGGCTTGATCGAGAGTGTTCTTAGCTATCATCCAAAAAAATTGGTTCAGCCGTTTAAGAGTTATCAGCTCTTTTCTAGTTTTCTTGTAGAAAAGAAGGTTACATAACCGTTAGGTTCATAATATTATGTCAATTGACAAATGTCAAGCTGTCAAGATGGACGTTGCCTACATAATTATTTATTTGAAAATGATTTGTCGGGGGTGTTGAAAATTTTTAATTTACACTTGTAGTTTACTTAAGTCTAGTTGCGTTTTAGGCGGTTAAAGTTCCGTTACAGGCAAAGCTTAACCACAATTTGCATGAGTTGGCATTCATAACTTCATGATGAAAGTTAAAGGTTAGTCTTTATTCTTGACTCAAGTCAATGCGAAGAGTCTTGTTTATAGTTTCTAAAAAAAAATTCACCATCAACAAGTAGTTCACGATACAGTTTTGTTGTAGCTGAAAACATCGTAATTTTATTTTTAGAGCTACTTAGAAGAGTAAATATTTAGAATAGCACCTCTTAAGTTTGCTAACCATTTTAAATTATCGATTCATTAAACTTTAACTTATGAGTTAATAACTGTCAAAGCCTCCAACTTTAGATAAAAGTTATTTAACGATTGAAAAATATGACCTTAATTGCCTTAATTATTAAAAAGTACATCAAATTTATCGATGTATAATTGCGTCAAATGTTTATGACGTCACATCTATGTATTTCATACAAGCTCCTTTACTAAGCGAGCGTTTTGACGTTTGATAAAAAGTCGCTGATTTGACTAGTAGTCTTCATCCTTATTACATTATCAACGTCTATTCGTCTGTCGAACGTCAGTCTGACTGTCCAAAAGAAGATGTAAGGAAGACGGCGCATGGCGGCGAGAGTCGAATGACCGCTATAGTCTTTAGAGGAGTCTAGGGAGTAGTAGAGCCACATGTTGATAATGAAAATGATTGTAGTTTTTGCCAGAATAAGGCAGATTTGAACATTAATACGAAGTAATTTAAGTTGATTGTTTTCAAACACAAATGCAAGGGATACAGCTGTCGCAGTAAACAATATTGACAGAGCGAAAGTTTCGCTAAAATAGCCAAGCTCTGGCACGGAGCCAAACGCTGAATTTGAAACGGATGGCATGGTAGTAAACGCCCATTGTGAAGTTATGTTGTTAGGAGATAAAGGTGACTGTCTCTTATGCCTACCTTTGTGAGGACTCCATAGTAAAACAAGATACTTACCCTTTGCGTAGGAGACATCGCCCACGGCGATTTTTAGGGTTCCGTCCCTCTAAGGAAAAACGGAACCCTTATAGGTCTGTCTGTCTGCCTGTCCGCCCGTCCGTCCGTATCTTAGTTAGTTAAGTTATCAAACGATACAATAATCGTAACATGCCACATTTATGTTCACTTAAAACTGTCTGGTCACGCAGATGACGTCATTTAGATCGCCTATTAGCGCTTGATTGTGATTGAAATCACTGGCAATTACCGCTTCAACACTTCCAGATGTGTCATTATGAATCCTGAAGACAACTCAAGTACTTATATAGACACGGAGTTGCATGTATTCACGATAAAGAGTAGGTATATTGATTAGCATTGTGCCAGAAGTCGAGTAATTTGCGATGCATTGTTAAGTTTTATCGTGTGTAACATTGGTTCAAGAATGAGAAATATTTTATTCTTTGTGACTTTGCAATTCCCTTAGTACTTACTTTTATTACTTTACTTTGCAATTAGACATTGTAAGGTCTACATCTTCTGAGGATGCTCCGGTGTCGGGGCGAAACGCGCGTCGAGTGGTGTTGGAATTTGTGTGGTGCTGCGTACCATACAGATTTCGTTGGTTTGGCGGATTATAGCAAATTAAGCTTTTGGTTCCTAGTGTATTATGGACTTCCGCAAAATAACGCCTGCTTCTCGGCTGCGAAGCTTTCAAATACTAAGGGTATACTATAGATACCCTTAGTATTTGAAAGCTTCGCAGCCGAGAATATTTTTCGTGATTTGATTACTCATTACTAGACTTAGTGAGAAATATCACTATTACTTTAATGGCATACATACTCGGAATAGGTAGTGTCTCTAGCGGATAATAATAAAATTTGTGTAACTTTCACGTTTTTGATGTGTTTCTACTGTTAAACTCTTTTGTTTTCTTAAAAATCTCCGTTCGGTCAAACAAATAGAGATTCTAATTTAAAACTTTTTACCAGTTTGAAATTTTGTTCGTATGTCGAAATTGATAACTGATTTTGGGCTTGAAAGGTTCAAATTTTGCACACACTTGTGGACTGTAGTTTAGATGAAAATAGATGATTATGGCACCATTGAACGTGTTTGATAATGAAGGTGAGAAATGGACATATTGGAACTCTTTGATGGCATATAAAAAAGCTCTTTTTTTAGTAATTTTAACTTATTTTCTGGTTCTATGCACAGTTTTGTTTTAACTTAGATTTATTTAAGCGTTAAGTGTAATAAAATGTCCGTCCGATAACATATCAACATGGTTGGGTCAAAGCAATCAAGATAACAACGTAAATCGGGCCATCGGCACCGGCTGATAGTGCAATTGAAGATCAACTGTCCATTTCCTCTTGCATGATCGTTTTTGTTGCTCTGTAGATTATCTTTTTCACTATAGAGACTGGTTTGATCCGAACTGCAATAATTTGTGTGTGATTTAAAAGCTGTTTACTAGAAAAGCGTTTATGCCCAATCTATACACATGTAGAAACCAAAGGGGTAGGGTTGGGTTTGGGTTTAATAACAAGTGTAAATTAAAAATTTATAACACCCCCGACGATCCAAAGTATCTGAGTTTTCCAAAACATCATTTTCAAATAAATAATTATGTATTTAGGCAACGTCCATCTTGACAGCTTGACATTTGTCTATTGACATAATATTATGAACCTAACGGTTATCTAACCTTCTTTTCTACAAGATAACTAGAAAAGAGCTGATAACTCTTAAACGGCTGAACCAATTTTTTTAGATTATAGCTAAGAACACTCTCGATCAAGCCACCTTTCAAACAAAAAAAACTAAATTAAAATCGGTTCATTCGTTTAGGCGCTACGATGCCACAGACAGATACACAGATACACAGATACACAGATACACAGACACACAGATACACAGATACACACGTCAAACTTATAACACCCCTCTTTTTGGGTCGGGGGTTAAAAACTGCAATTCAATCAATACCCAGTCTGAACCGCTGGGGATGGATTTTGACAGTAAGTGACCACTCACAAGTGAATTTTAAAATTTATAACACCCCCGACAAGTGAAGGTTTCAGTAACTAGAAAAGAGCTGATAACTTTCAAACGGCTGAACCGATATTCTTGGATTATATTATTTATTAGCTAAGAACACTCTCGCTCAAGCCACCTTTCAAACAAACAAAACTAAATTAAAATCGGTTCATTAGTTTAGGAGCTACGATGCCACAGACAAATATACAGATACACACGTCAAACTTATAACACCCCTCTTTTTGGGTCGGGGGTTAAAAACGGAGGAGAAGATGTACAACAGGACGAGTGACAGTTCAGCCGTTTGAAAGTTATCAGCTCTTTTCTAGTTACTGTAAGCTTCACTTGTCGTGGGTGTTATAAATTTTTAATTTACACTTGTTGATATTACAATGTTCAGCAATTTTAATTTATTTTTTAAGTTAACTAAGGAAAACGTAAGTAGGCAACAAGGTGTCTGTATTATAAAAGAAAAAAACTGACTGACTGACTGATACCTATATCAAGGTACAGCTCAAACTACTGGACTGATCGTGCTGAAAAGGCATGCAGATAGATGACGTAGAAAGGAAATGGAAAATTCATTAGACATAAGCTAGTTAGGTATTAGGTACCTATTCAAGCAATTTTATTCAATAAGAAATTAATTGATAATATCCTGTTAAAAATTTTCCCGCTCTTATGCAAGACAGAGAGGTCGCAAATCACAATTGCTTAAGAACGTGGAAAAGAGACACTAATAAAATTAATACTTACTTACAAATGTGCACCAAGGTCGGCAAGATCTAAGTCATCTTGCACAAGTATGTCGTCACATGGCGTCACATACCGTTCCTTTACGTAAATGAATAGGTAGATATATCTAATGACCAATGAGATGCTGAGACGCATTGCAATACAATAGTTCATTAGTTAATAATAAGTATAGTTGCGATTGTCAAGAATTCATTTTCTTGTAACACCGTATAAAAATTAGGCTGTCAACAATTCAGTGGCGTGCAACTCATAGAGGCATAGAAACACTGTTTACCCTAGTCGAATAAATCGATGCCTATTTTGTCATCATGACTTGCCAGAAAATAAGTTCATACTTACTTAAATGCATACCTTGGCTTCAAAACCTGTGCACGCCACTGCAATACCCTAACTTTTGAAAAGCGCGATTACCTTTTGAACTCCATAACCATAA
The DNA here is from genome assembly GCF_905333055.1 of Maniola jurtina. Taxonomy (NCBI): domain Eukaryota; kingdom Metazoa; phylum Arthropoda; class Insecta; order Lepidoptera; family Nymphalidae; genus Maniola; species Maniola jurtina. The sequence goes on from NC_060032.1 coordinate 15,428,451, forward strand.
CTACAATAAGTACATCAGTAGGTTGGTAGGTACCTCGATGTCGTTCGATTTGATTGGAGTTAGACGTGGAATGACACCTATCTAGATAAACTTGAAAAGTAAAACGTATTTCTGCCAGTTCCCTTATTAAATATCTCAAATGCACGTATTACCATTTTTTTCCAATATCTGCCGCTTTACCCTATAGCAAGATCATTAAATTATTGTCACTTGTGGTCTTGGTATTTTTCTTTGCTTTTAAACCAGTGAGTGAGTGATATGAGATTTTTTATGGCATTATTACACATAATAGGTTTGGTGCTCCTTATAGAATAAGGTTACTTTTCTTAAGAATTAATTAAGTTTTGTTCATAGCTCAGAGGTGACCAGGTTTGGGATCCCCGACCTCTTGGTGAATCTTCACTCGTTAACCTTGGCCTTGTAATTATTGTCATATCTCAGTAAAATCTTGAAATGTATACGGATATTATGCAAATGAGTTCGAGATAGAGACTGATTCATTCATTCACAGTGACGTCATCTAACGTTTTATGGCGGATTCCCACTAGAATATGGTGTCTAACGGGTGTTGCACTGACCCATTGATCTACTGACCGTTTTCTTTTATTTCTTTAATTTCAAGATTTAAAAAAAATTATGCTCTTGTTGCAGGGTCCATTTAGATATAATCATTTTCAGATCTTTTTAAATCGATTGTTTGAAAGACGAAATGATTTTTTTAAGAGATTAGGCAAGAGTGAGATATCTAGGCAAGCTCCAATCTAGACATAATTTCTATACTTAACTAGCTTATGCCCACGACTTCGTCCGCATGAACTTAACTTTGAAACCGATCAATACACATTTATAGGTGCATCTAGATATTGTCAGGCATATTTGTCGCAAGTCGACTATCATCACTTATCATCTATTTTACGATAAATGATAATTTATTTCTTGTTAACGCATAACTGATTTTTATCAATGACAAGATTTTCTAAATTGGTCTAACATTGGAACCGGTTATCAAAGTCGTGACCTTTGAGTTTGAGTATAAACACCTATTAAAAGGTTAAAGTCAAGGTCCAAGTCAACGTTCAATGAACTTCTTAATCGTGCCCTCTTGACAGACTGGTCGTGGCTATGAACTCTTCACTTCAGTTATTATCAGATGTTAGTAATATTAACCGAGACCGACGGCTTAACTCGCTCTCTGAGACACGGAGGAAACTGAAAGGCCAAATTCGGACCTCAAATCAAATCAAATCAAATCAAATTATTTTATTTGCTTAAATGCGGGTTAAATAGGTCTTACAAATTCATATTGGTATCACCACATTTGCCATGGAATGGCGTACAAATTTATGGTTAAAATCACTCAAAGTCCATAACATTATCTACTCTATTTTATGTCAAAAAATTCTTTAAGTTCATAAAAGTTGTACATGTTAAGCCATTAAATAGCTCTGTCCTTTAAAGTCGGTCACCCATCTAGTTACCGACTTGGGTCAATGTTGCTAAGCAATAAAAATCGATTGATATGCGTTGTCATAACTAGGCCACACGTCCCTCCAGCGACTTCTGTTGGTGGCATTAGTGATTACGTACAGGATAGCACGGATGACGTGCGGGTGTGCAGGACGTCCCCCGCCCCAGATTGATGCCATGATCATAGATTGCCATGTCGACCTGTCGCGTACTATAATAGGGGTCGCACGTGGACGTGTGCCCTCCATTCGACCTTGTACCATGAGGTATTCATGGTACTAGTCTTCCTCGTGATGTGCCCAAAGAACTTGACGATTCGCAGTTGTTCAAGCAACGAAAGCCTTTGATTTATAAATCAATGAACTAACAGAGTGTTTTATATTGCAGATGGGCAAAGAGGTAGCGCATCCTGGCGTCATGAACGAGTACGACAGCACCCAAGAGAAGAAGTACTACACGTACTACCAGTGGGTGTGCTTCGTGCTTTTCTTCCAGGTTTGTACAACGACGCTTGTTATCATCACGTTGTATCTGTCAAATTTTGGTGCTAGGCCCGCTTGTAATGTCATGCCCACTATCACGATTAAGGCTGGTAACAATCGGAACGTCTCTAACGGTGCCAGTCATGCTAAACAGCTGGGCCGTTGACTGTTATGTCGCCACGGAACTTGACCTACTGAGGAAAATGCGGCGCTAAATGATTAGTGGTAACTTACGTACTGGACGATTAGTCGGAAATAGATTGTTGAGGTCGTTGAACGATAACGACGTAACAGGCCAAAAATAGTGACACCCGACTCGTTTTATACTTTTCGGTGTATATTATTTGCCCTATGTGTAAACCGTCATGTCAAAAAAAAAAAAAAACTCATTCTGGAAGGCTACCCGTTCTCAGTAGTGGGCTGTCGATGGGTTGAAAAGAATTTTACGATTTCGAAGAGCTGATACACGAATTCTGCCACATAGGTCACGTAGTGTGCTGGAGTCTGGCTAATGTGACTTGCAAAAAAGTGTGCATTTAATTATATGAGTATACTGGTTAGTCATTTTAAGTATCCTTTTGGATGCTCAAGTATTCCTACCTGTTTTGCAGTTTTAAATGAATCATTACTTGCTTTGACGATAAAAAAAATACATCGTAAGGAAACCTGCACGCCTGAGAGTTCTCCATAAAGTTTTCAAAGGTGTGTACAGTCTCCCGCAAATTCGTACTTGGCGAGTGTGGTAGATTATAACTAGACCCTTCTCTTTTTGAGTGTCCTACCCGTGCTCAGTAGTAAGCCGGCGATAATTGAAGATGATTGCTAAACAACTACATTCTCTTCCAGGCAATAATGTGCTACACACCCAAATACCTGTGGGACGCCTTCGAAGGCGGCCTCTTGCAAACCATCGTCATGGGGCTGAACGTCGGCATCTGCCACGTCGAAGAGAAGGAGAAGAAGAAAGATGTAATCATTGGATACCTTCTCAGGCACGAAAGGGTGAGTGATGTGTATTAGTTTTGTTTCTTTTCAGTAATTAACTGAAGCCTCAATAGCTCAACGGTTATAGGAGAGGACTGAAAACCGAAAGGTCGGAGATTCAAACCCCACTTGCACTATTGTCGTACCTACTCCTAGCACAAGCTTAACGCTTAGTTGGAGGGGAAAGGGGAATATAAATCATGATTACAATGTCTAATATTCTTTAAAAAAAAAAACAAAGTTTGACGCGTTCGGAGGCGGTTTTCTGTTTGATAGTCAGTTGACTGAATGTCGGCATCTGCCACGTCGAAGAGAAAGAGAAGAAGAAAGATGTTTTCAGGAATGAAAGGGTGAGCTTATAGGCTTGAATAGGTGTGTTATAAATAAAGTTCATTACACTACATTAGACCTACCTACTATCCAAGGGATTTTAAAATTGCACATTTGTTGCAAATCTTAAATGGACAATTCGGTGCTCATGGAGTAACTGGTCACCACTGAGCCAAGCTGAAGCCTCCTCCATACCGTCTGTAGGCTAACTTGAGGTCTATGAGGTTTTATTGAGGTCTATTAAGGTACTCTTTCGGTTCCTTAACGCCTGACTCACTAAAAGTTGTCCCGTGGCTCAGTGGAACGTTTTCTCCCAGATCCTTGCCTCTTTGGAAGAAAACCTGCTTCTTGATATCAGTCCAGATGCTTTCTATCAAGTTATTTCAGACCCGTAACACATTTTACACATTAAGTTTCAGTAAATATACAAGGACTATTTTAGATTATAAGACCTTTGTTAACCACCCATATTTAGCAAATAAATAAATTTCAATTTCAATTTCCATTAATAACTTGCCAAATAAACAAAAAATCAGAACCGCCCATTTTTTTTTGCAAAGGGGCTTTAAGTATATTGTCCATTTTCTAACGCAGCCTTTGTACGATTTAGTTAGAGAAAGGAATATTTATTGTGTTAAAAAAAAAATCATTAACTTCTACCGGTCGGCAGGCAAAAGATGAACAATCGCTAGTTGCGAGCACTAGGGGAATACCAAGCAGCGCTGGAAACGTGAGGCGTGCGCTGCGTCTGTAATGTCGTGAGTTCAACGCTTCTGCTCATTCTTGGACGCTACGAGCGCATTGTGCATTGCAATCACAAACGCATAGGACTTAGGACCGCGACACATTACGCGGCGTCTCTCGCACCACGCACCATCACACGCATGTGCGGTCCATATCTAAAATATTGCTTTCTTCTTCTTCTCAAACGTTCACTCTTGGTAGAGTGGTCGAGGCTAGGAATTCTTCTTCACTGCTTCTCGTGCGATATCCCTCCAGCGACTTCTGTTGGTTGGATTACGTGCACAAACGGAGACAGGCGCGTTCGTTCCGGAACCTATTAACGATAGTCCACCCACCTCGTTGGCAAACGAGAGTTCGATGATACCACTCTTTCTTATAGAAACTGCTTTACATAAGTTAATTTTTTTTTGTATATTTAAAGTATGCTTCTGAAAAAAACATATAATCGAAGATTATGTAAATGATAAAAAAGCATGGATTTGACCCGCAGCTCGCTCCAGCAATGCGTGGGACTGCAATTACTTATATGGCATAATATTGAATTTTTGGAAAGAGCCAAGCTTTATTCATTTGGATTCAAAAGTTTATTTGAATAGAAAATCTTTGTATTTTTTTACTACTGCTTTTATTTCGTCGCAATTAATTGCCTTGGTATATTACCGCACCATGCTACGATGGCGACGACGCGCGACGTCGCGCTGAGATGATGTGTCTTGGCCCTTAGTAAACCTTTTTAAGCTAAGCTAAAGTGACGTGTGCGTTGGCGTATACAACATACATGTCATTGAATATGGAACAGAAACCTCGTGGTTCGAAAAATCCTATCCTGTATACAAAGCGGTTTTCATTAAAGGTAATCGGGCATTTTGGATTCGCCTTGCGAAAAGTTGCGGACATGGACATGATAGTTTTAAATCAATGATAATAATATTGTAAACCTTTCTGTGATCGATGGGAGAAAAAAGTTGAAGAATACTTATAAATCAATAGGGTTTTCTTTCTTGGTACAACAATTATTTGAATTTTTCGTGATTCCCATGACCCACAATAAAGCGACCTATGTCAGTGTATGTAGATTAAAGGCGTATTTGAATACATACTGCTTTTGTTTTTAGTATGTTTGTGGTGCAATAAAGTATATACATTATACATACAAAAATACATACTGTTAATTTCGCATGTGTCCGCCGCCGCGGGTATGGTTTCCATACTAAAGTGCCCATTTACCTTTAATGTACAGAATGTTCCAAACAAATGTCGTGTTTCACAAAGCTGTCAAACCAAACAAGATACTGGTACAGTTCACTCCTTGTTCACTCTGACACTGACCATCAACAGAGTGAAGTGCCATTGAGTTCTAAACCCTAAACAAAGGCATCCATAGATGAAGGCATTGATGGGTCTGAGAAGATATCAAAAACACTTTTTTTTTGAGTGTGTTTAAAGTGGTCAATTATGTGCATAGTAATACATAGAGACCGTTGATTTAATTATCAAGGTTACTTACATCCTCATTAAAAGATTTTTGTTTTTTTTTTTTAATTCACATAAACTTTTACAAGTACATCCTTTTGAATCGTTAAATGGCACCACTGGTTCGGAACACCATTGTTGTCATCCACTGCTTGACTTTGACATTCAAAACGTAAAACGAATTTCGCTTACGTTTGAATGTCATAGGCATAATCAGGAAGTTTAATAGGTCGCTGGTCATAGACCATCCGTAATAGCTTTTCATAGAAAAATATTGTTGAGAAAGCTTGAAAAAGATCCATGCTGAGCTTTTTAATAAACTCTACATAATAAACTTTGACGTCTCTTGTAGGGACTTCCGCACGCAACAGTCTTCGCCGGCGCCGCCTGAATCCAGTCAGAAACCTAGATATTGATTGCGAATGCATTTTCTAAAATTCGTTCATAATCTTGCAGGCTGCGGCAATCCTATGTTTCAAGTTTATAACATAGCAATTGATAGGTATCTACTGGTTTATATAATTTGAGATCATTATAGATTTCGCTTTTCGGTGCGCGTTTTTTCTCAAACGTCTATTGGAGCGTGGCAAAAAGAGATCGGGCTATCAAAATTGCTCCGTGGTTTTTTTTGTATCCGGTCATTGCCCACTGTACGTTCAATGCTCGGTTACGCAACATACGAAGTTAACCATTACCTGTTTACTATGTACCTATGGCTGGGTAACTGAATTTTGTCTGCAGCTGTCTTTCTCCCTTGAAAAATAGTACAATGTGGCTAATTCTGTTGTACACAATCGCTCTTGTCGTACTCAATCGTACTTTTACATATTTATTTTGAGAAAATGAACATGTCCGCAAAGCGGTTCAATTATGACCGATTACCTGAAATGATTAAAATTTATAGCTGCAAAAATTCAAAAGCCCAGCATGAATCTTCAATGTAGCTTTCTCATCAATATTTTTCTATGGAAAGCTATTGCGGATGGTTTATGACCAGCGACCTTTTAAACTTCCTAATGCCATGCCTATGACATTCAAAGTAAGCGAAATTTGTTTTACGTTTTGAATGTCAAAGCTAGTACCACCCCAGAGACTGGATGTAACTTTTAGCGTGAAAATTCGTCATTGAAGTTAACGAGAAATATCAAAAATAAGTGCCATAAGTTGGCAAAAAATTGATACTTTAAATTGATAAAAGCGCCGTGAAATTGCAAAACTTTTGTAATAGAACTCCACACAATCGCTGTTATCATCGTAAATTGTACTTAATCCAGTGACGCGTATATTCACTTGAAACTTACACTCTGAGCTTTACACTATTTACTGCTCGCAACCACAGTTCACGACCGTTATGAAACTTGAAACAAAACCTCGAGACTTCAAATGTAGGCTATGAAACGACTGTGTACGTAACATGGCAAAGAGGTTTAAATCTTTATAAATATAAAAGGAAAAGCTGACTGACTGACTGACTGATCTATCAACGCAAAGCTCAACTACTGCTGGATCGGGCTGAAATTTGGCATGTAGATAGAATCTACATGCAAAATCTTTCAAAGCTTAGGAGTTCAAGCCTTAGATCAAACCGAGAGTTCCCTCATTCTAATTCACTCTGCTTTAGTTCACTCTCTCGTAACTTTTCGGCTTTGAGGTTCTATAGACCGCTCGGTCGGTATACGTCTTCCGGTGTTCAAAGCGTGCTTAGTAGCTTTTGTTGGCTCTCCCGGCTTTTCCGCGTTTATCGATTTCGTGACAGCTGTTTTACTGAGTCACTAAATGAGTTTTGTTTCCCCGAATTTTTCCCCTATCAAGGTTTTCGAAAGTCTTCAATTGATCAAGTTTATATTGAATAGCAGTTGGCTTTGCTGTTGTAATTATATCGCCCATGTTTTAAGGCTTATTTATCAATTTTGTATGTGTAATAGTGGGTCTTCACTCCTCGCTCCGTGAATCAAAAAGACAATGTCTTTATCAACCATTGAACCTCTCGCATCCACTGCTGCACGATCTCTTGCCAGCGGCTCCGTTCGACTCGTTTGATGTCGTCTGGCAACCTAGTGGGGGACCTTCCAACGCTGCGCTTCCCGGTGCGAGGTTGCTACCCCTCCCCCAACCCCCTGTTGGGGTTGGGACCCCAACGTCTATCAGTTTTTCGAACTAAGTTTGTGCCCTGTCCATTGCCACTGTGACTTCGCAACCCGTTGCTATGTCGGTTACTCTGGTTCTCCTACGAATCTCCTTATTTCTGATTTGATCACGTAGGGGAAACTCCAAGCATAGCCTCTCTTCATCGCCCGCTATGTGTCTCTGAGCTTTCTTATGAGGCTCACAGTTAGCGACCATGTCTCGAATCCATATGTCATCACAGGCAAGACAGGCAGGACTGTTTGCACGGGAAGACATCTCGAAGCTTCCCGAACGCTGTCCAGCCAAGTTGGATTCCGCGGCTGACCTCTTTCTCAACACTATAAAGTAGTGATATGGAGAATACAAAGTGCGTCCAACCTGGAAGCCACTAATTTTGAAAAGACAATTCAGTTGAGTTAAAAGATGTTTTTCACGAAAAATTGCTAGTCTTTTAGTGTCTATAAAAGTCTACATTATTTCCATACGCACATTTTACTTTCAAATATTTTTTCGCTGTTGTAACGATGTACTTGCTAACGTCCGGTGTTAGTACACTGTGTTTTTGTCATTCAGCTTTGTTTCTGCATTATGTATTCATATTCATAGTGATAAAATTATTCCGCGCGCTTCCGTAGCCACACAATTTCTCACGTACTTATGTTACTTAGAACTCGACTTACTCGAGCGTGGAGCTTTCATTAGAGAACCATATGTCACTGTGGTTTCTTTCAACTGTAATTGGTTAAAGTTGCCTTTGTCAACCTTTACATCGGTAGAAGATAATGCCTGGTGATTTCGTTGGCGAAGATTTACCTACATTTTTGAAAACTCCGTGGGAGTTCTTTGATTTTCCGGGATTAAAAGTGTCACTCTTCAGGTCTTTAATACTATACCTATGCAAAAATCACTTAGACCCGTTCCTCTGTTGCACTTGCGACGTGATGAATGATAATCCAACAAACGAAACGTTCGCATTTATAATGGTGATCTATGTCTTTGAATATTTAATCGGGTTAGTAAAAAAATCTACTTAGTTAGACGTTCTGCATTAATTTTTGGGTTGCCATTTATAATTAGACTAAATTGAAAATGGTCGTCATTGGACTTCCACTAAAGGTTAGAACAGTAAATAATACCGGTCGGTAATTTTTCTAATCTTAAACATGGACGTACCTACTAATCTATAAAGAACAATTTAATTTTGTTAAATAAGTAATTCAATCATACAAAAGAGCAGTGTTTGGTTTTTCTTTTTTCTTTTTTGATTAACTATGTAGTAGTATTTTCAAGAACAATGGTCTCACATCCACATACTTTGTCATTCATATGTCGCTATTCTATTCTTCACATTCGTGTTTCCTTCGCCGTACGTGCTTACTCGAGCGTGTAATCCATTCAAGTGGCCACGTGTTTTCATGTAATTGTCTCGCCGATCGTTTGTTTTGTGTTTTTTATGCTAATTGTTTCGGCTGCATGCATCTGTGTTCTCAAGTGATACTTGGATTCGTATTTCTCACGTTCCTTCTGGTTTTTATGGATTTGTTTGTATTATTTCTACCGATAGTAATAGTTTTCAGCAAAGCCTACTTTGTCTTACGTATGTACATTATGACCTATGACCGGGACATAGCCATTTATTATGACTTATGAGTGACGTATTGCTTCACTGATACAAAGTACTTTCCTTATTTACATTATAGTACTACGTCGCTGCTTTTGGTAGGTATCTATTATTATAACATTTAATTGTTTTCCGTAAAGCCGGCTCTAACTTTGCGATTTTTTGTTGTTGTATTTTGGATATTGGACTCAAATTGTTATATCGTCCGGTTCACGTTATTCTGTGAGAAGTGAAGTAGCCCTATTATTATCAACTACACTCCACTGTTAGATTAAGTCTTTTTAAGGTGGTGCCAACTATTTCTGTGATCGGCTTTTTGCATTCAAATCCCAATCAGTGCTAAAATATCGTATGTCGTCGATCCACTTGATCTTGGGCGAACTACAGACCCAAAGATATGCCAAGCATAGCTATTTATATAGTACGCTGAGCGACTTGCAAGTCTGCTGACTTAGGACTAGCTTCGCTGTTAGTCTAGTTGTGACTCTTTCCTATGAAGCCCATAGTTAGCGACCATGTCTCAGTCCATTTATCATCATTGGCAACATGCATGGTTGGTGCATGCATGCAATGCTTTGGTCTTCAAGCACCGAGGAAGGCTATAATGTGGCCGTACATTATGTATGACGTTGGCTACAGTCTGAGTGAACTAATACAATGCCACGGTGGCTGGTCGTCGCTACTTTTTGCCTCACTAACGGTACTTCATACATGTCGCTGTGAGTCAATGCACGCCGTGGAATTGATTTAATGACTTGTGTCAATCACTTCCTTGTATTACAAATAATTATGAAAAAAACGTTGGCGCAAATGATTGCGTCGTTAACCAAAAATTTAAAGTAGGTACCCATACAAAAGTATGAACAACACGAAAATAAATCAAAAACCTGACTTTTTGTCTAGTTGGTCACACCAACCCAGAGTGCGCGCGTTTTTCTTATTTTCTCATATAGGTAACGTCTTCCCGGCGTGTTTCCTGCACTTGAACACGTTCAAAGCACGATTGAAAAGGCATCTTCGAGGCAAGAGCGTTCGAACCCAGACTTTCTTAGATTAGGATTGATTTCCACTGCGATCGGAGAGTAGCGGAGACCAATCCAATCTCAATGGCAGGCAGGATTATCATCAAGTGCAAGTTTATCTTGCAAACTAACTTGAAAATTTAACATACAGTGGAGAACGCTACTTCATGGTCATTTGAAATAACTGGAAATTTGACATTTGTTTGTCCTTGATAGCAGTGTAACACAATCAGGCAGTCGTGGTAACAGACGCATCGGCTTACCTTCCATTCAAAACACGATTGAATACCAGTACCGTGTGTAAATTGACCCTCGCTCCGTTCCAAGAATCATTCAACTGAATTAGCTGTGCAAAAGTGGGTTATTTACAGTTATAACACAGAGTACGAATAATATGTTAAAATTGAAAATAGCAACCGCCGAGTTTCTTGCTAGTTCTTCTCGGTAGGAACGGCATTCCGAACCTTGTACGGTCCTGCGATAATTCAGGGGTGCGGGAGGGGTGTGATGACTTGACGCGAGAGCTCAGTAATTGTTCAACCAGTGACAACTGTCACCCTCAATGTCTATATTCTTCGATATATTAATTCCCTATATATTAATTCTTCAGCTTCGAGACTCGTTGAGTTATTCTATTATTTAGTACTACTACTTACCTTAGTATAGTTTCTAAATGTATTCTCGTCCATTAGTTTATCTTTGACTACTTCGTCTTGCTATGTTATCAGTTTTTAACTCAATTATAAACTACATTATTTTACATGTTAGTTTAAGCAAGATTTATATAAGTACTATTTAAGTATTATTTAAAATTACAGATATAAAAAAGTTGATTGTAATGGGTTTCTTATCAATAGCGCTGTTTTAACTGATTTCTGAAGTGTTTCTCAATTCGACGTGCTTTTTCGCATCAGCTTTCGTTTCCCGAATAAAAACCTGTACCGTATTTAAATTGGCTTTCGTTTTATTCCGCGAAGCAACTGTGTCTGAGTTCACTACTTTAATTTGTGTCACAATACCATTTTCATCATTATTGTTACGACTATAAAAGCTAAGTTCCACTGCACACGTCAACAAGTAAATCTGTGCCATGAGATTGTGATCACTTGTTATTTTGAGCAATTGATGATATAATTTTATGTGGATACGGGTTTTCGTAGATAGCAAAAAATTTTGTTTTGTGTGGTAAATGTTACCTACTTATTAATATAACCTGATGCAAACAAGGTGAAACGATATTATGGTCTTCCTTCTATTTTTATACTGCACTCCCCACTACCAATGGCAAGAAAATATTGACCAGGCCTAATAGTGAGGCATCAATGATACAGAGTATAATATAGATATTGGCTGGAACCCGACTACATGATGCAAAAAACGGCACAGCCAACAAAAACTGACCATTGGTTACAGCTGGGCTCGGAAATCAGCTTTCGCAAAAAAGTTTCGAAACTTGTTATTTTTTGTATATCTTAAAGTTAAGTTTTTGCTTCTTTTCATATTTCATAGTTTACATATAGTTCTTTTAGATGTTGGAGAGAAATGATGGTCTTATTTTTTTAACTTTTATTTAAAACAGATATATTTTTAGAGTTTATACAGTTGCGATAAAAGCAAACGACTCCATTTTAATGCATTAGGGAAAAATAGGAAAAATATACTATATAAACTATATAAAAATATAAACTTGAGTAATATAACTTGTATATTAGTAGTACTCTGTAAGTACTCTGAAATATAAATATCAGGGAGGGTGAAAAACAAATTTTTGATGAAAAAACCATTTAAGAAGTTAAAAAATGCCAAAACTAGCACTACTTTCACGAGGCATTTAGTCTACCCTAATCTTCATGGTGAACAGGTATCCATTATTCTTCAGAGGATCAAAGAACCTTAAGTACCTTCCATATCCATACCGCAGTAGATGTAGGTATAACATTCAAATTGGGCACTCTTCAAGTATTCACAGATGCGGGTATAATAGCAGAGACACGGTAAGGGAAAAGCGTGGGTGTCCCACAAGGTACTCTTTCGGCCCCAATCTTTAGAATGTTCATAGCAAGGGCTGGACTGAAGTGACACTTGAATCAAAGAACTTGGGGAGAGGGAGCATATTCGCTTAGCTATTGTAAAGATATGATTTATTAGTACTTTGTGGTAGGTAGACTTTTTGACTCTGACTTTTGCAAAATGATTTGCATAAGTGAAGCTTATATAATATGAATACTTGGATTTTTTTTGCTTCACCGCTTGAGCAAGTGACATTTAAGGCTGGGACACACCAAGCGCGTATGCAGCACGTAAGCGTAGACGTAGCGCGTACCATGACGTTGTAATGTATGGAACTGTATGAGATATGGCATACCGCTTGCGTGACGTGAACGTTCGCGTAGACGTAATGCGTGCTGTCATGTCTATGGATTCACGCGCGTCACTACGCGCGTGGTCACGTGTACGTGCTGCATACGCGTTCGGTGTGGCCCAGCTCTTAATTGCTTTAAATGCAGAACTAATAAACTTTGAAACGTTAAGAGGTAAAGCGCGCTCACCTTAGGCTGGATCATCACTTGCCAGCGGTCTGCTTGCAATCAAAAGATAATCTAGGTATGTTTTAAAAATCTCACCAGTAGGCTAGTACTACATCATTTTTTTCCTTACCTGAACCATCTTAAACTTTCAACGTAGAGGATAGAACTAAATGTTTCTTCAGGTAGACTGTTTAACTTGTCTTTTGGTTGGTCTTCGGTTATAGAATCTTATTACAAATTTTAATTATATAAAACATCCTACGCAAGCGAGGGCAAGTAACAAAAAGGCGTCTCTATTCTGTAACTATTCATTAGTTATTTTACTGCAAAGACGTAGGTAGTTATCAAAGTTTAAGGATGCGTAAAACATGCTTGAAACAATCACACTGACATAATTCTATACTATATGCAAAAGATGATTGTAGGTTCGATTGGTGTCAGCAGTCAACACGCAACAATATCGTGGCTTCTGTTGATGTGGGTGTTTTTACGAGCCTTCTAAATATACCTAGTTTACTGTCATACATAGGAGTCATAGGACATTACGAAGCTTTGTCACAATAACCATTAGGTAATCTATTATCCATTACATTATGTAAGAGGAATTTATTGGCTAAAATCCAGTATTACCAAGTATAAATTCAGGCACTGAAAATATCGACGACAGCGACGCTATAGTTCGAAATGGGTTCCAATTTCCAACTATTTGAATAGTTTTATTATAAACACATCTACTTAATAGATACATTCTTATAAATCTGTAGGGCTCAGGTATTTACCAAAAGATTATATAATACTAGAGGATGCCCGCGACTTCGTCCGCGTGGATTTAGGTTTTTAAAGATCCCGTGGGAACTGTTTGATTTTCCGGTATAAAATGTTACAGGGACGCAAGCTACCAAACGTACAAATCGGTTAAGTGGATGGGTCTTTAGGAATCCCGCGGGAACTCTTTGATTTTCCGGGATAAAAAAGTAGCCTATGTCCTTCCCCGGAATGTATCCTAAGTCTGTACAAAATTTCATTAAAATTGGTTCAGCGGTTGAGCCGTGAAAGCGTAGCAGGCAGACAGACAGACACATTTTCGCATTTATAATATTAGTATGGATGTAGAAGTAACCTTTGTTTCCTATGTTTTGCTTGAACGAATTGAAATTTATTTGTTATGCGTCAGAGTGCAATCTCATTACGCTCCTTTGCATCCTAAGTACACTCGACAACACACGAGGTCCACATTTTATTTTAATGTGATGTTTAGACTGCAACTAAAGCTAAACTTTCGTGCGCTACTGTACGGGAAGTCCATCTATCAATCGTTGCAAGGGTAGCACAAAAAGTGCCAGGTGCAGCCTCGCTACAAAAGGACACGGGCATCTGCCATCCGCCTGCCCTGATTGTGATAATACTGAGCCAAAGAATAGTGGTAGGTCTTTTATTTTTGGGGGCTTGGGGTTCTTTAGTTAATTGTTCAGTTATGATTTTAGCGTACTCTCTTTTGTTACTATTTTTAACAGGCGATAACAGGCGGTTTTTATTTTGTCTGCGTATAGAAATTACTGGATGATGCCTGCGATTTCGTCCACGTGGATTTGGACTTCAAACCCCATCAGATTTCTATCTATGTTTGATTTTCCAGAATCGTATGTAAGATTTATGGGAAACTATAGTTTTCAAGCCAAATAATGGCTAAATATAACTTGTTTGACGTTTTACCTTATTTACAATTCGGTTTAGATTGCGGTTTGTACCCAATGTTTTATTTACATGTTTATGGGGTCCCGTAGTAGTTGCTATAGGAACACTTATAGTTTTGTCTCCCTTAGGAGGACTTATAGTTTCGTCTCCCGTAGGAGGACTTATAGTTTCGTCTCCCGTAGGAGAACTTATAGTTTCGTCTCCCGTAGGAGAACTTATAGTTTCGTCTCCCGTAGGAGGACTTATAGTTTCGTCTCCCGTAGGAGGACTTATAGTTTCGTCTCTCGTAGGAGGACTTATAGTTTCGTCTCCCGTAGGAGGACTTATAGTTACATCTCCCGTAGGAGGACTTATAGTTTTGTCTCTCGTAGGAGGACTTATAGTTTCGTCTCCCGTAGGAGTACTTATAGTTACATCTCCCGTAGGAGGACTTATAGTTTCGTCTCCCGTAGGAGGACTTATAGTTTCGTCTCTCGTAGGAGGACTTATAGTTTCGTCTCCCGTAGGAGGACTTATAGTTACATCTCCCGTAGGAGGACTTATAGTTTTGTCTCTCGTAGGAGGACTTATAGTTTTGTCTCTCGTAGGAGGACTTATAGTTTCGTCTCCCGTAGGAGTACTTATAGTTACATCTCCCGTAGGAGGACTTATAGTTTCGTCAGTTCATCGGTCCGTCTGTCTGTGTCACAGTCATTTAAAATAAAATATAAGGCACACTTGCACGAAATTGCTTAATCTGGTTTAGTTAAATTTTGTAATGCTGTCAGTTTTTGTTAAGCTTCACAGGATTCACAAGAGATTCAGCAGTTAAGTACTTTTACCATACCAACACAGATGAATATTAGAATCTTGAAAAAAAGGTGTATCCTTTCAAGTGATACATTGTGAGGTTTTTTTTTAGAAAGTTTTTAAAAGTAATAACCGCCAAAGTTTTTAGCCACTAGCTACAGAACCCTACTTCTGACACACACTTGACCAGTTTTTGCATTATTTGCTCAAGGGTCTCGGGGCTTTATGTTTTATTCATTCGTGTTGTTGAATTAATGGAGGCTGGGATGTAATGTCGGGTTTCTAGAAAGTACTACGCCATTAGCAATACTAGGAATACAGCTTTCATGTCAACGTTCGTTTTTATTCTATCTTCAATAGCCTTGCCGTTTTCTTGCAGCTTATTTGGACTTCTTTATTTGTATCGCCAAAATATTAGTTTGGATCGTGAACTGAATAATTAGACGTTGTGATAGCAATCACGCTCTAATTAAATTATTTATTTTGCCACTAGTTTTCTTAGATTAATACTCTCATATAACCTCTACGGGTTGAATCTGTGTTCTTCTCGTAGGTTTTGGGAGGACATTCCAATAATTCGATGAAAATATTTAAATAATAGGTACTTGCTTTTTCTGACCGACGACGCTTATATGAGTTTCTGCTGTGTGTTCTGAGAATATCACCAGTTCGGATGTTACTAAGCATTACCTAGTTATACATAATGTACGAATTTTAATTACTATGCAACGGATTTTATCAAGAAACAAAGCAGAATTACCATAATACGGTGTTACACTACGCCTCACCTTGAAGTTTGCATCCATAGCCTAATACCGCTTCCCATATAGATATGCTGCCTTTGTTTAATAAATATGCCTACGAAAGTTCAAATTACAGTTTTTGTTCTCGTCTGCAGTATAAATATTTTTGTTAACAGATTAAACATTTCGGTCTTATGAAACAGAATTTGATATCCAGTTCACAATATTTTCATCTGTATAATATAAAAGTGCGTGATCTACATTATCAAATCCGAAATGAGGAGGTTCGTAAATAGCAAAGTAGAAACCGACTAACCTGTTGCGATGCTGAAGTGGTAATTTTTTCATAAAAGGTAGGTATATAAAGCAGGGACCCAGTACGTTACCACAGTATAAATAAAGAAGATCCTTACTCTGTGACTTTAGCTTGGGTCCGTGCGCTATTTCAGGCAGAAAGAGGCAGAAATTCTGTTATCCTTCAATTTTACCTAGCCGAATGCAGAGAACTATCTGATGTTCTGGGAAAACAAAAAGATCCTACTATTCCCATCTAAAGAGTAGGTACTTACATAATTAAGAGGGCTCTCTTCGTCACTCGCTTCATACAAACGTAGTTCCAATTTCATTTGAATATTAAGCAACCAAAGTTCATGAAATATTGCAGAAATATTCTAGAAACTAATATCTATGTCTGTGGTTTTCCAGATTTCTGTTAAAATATTCGGTTTCAAAGTTACGCGGTCTTAAAAATTTACATACAAATCTTTGAGCCCCTGTAATTTTAAAACTACATATTTTTAGAAAAATCTAAAACACCACAGACACAGATATTAGTTTCTAGAATACGTCTGTAAAATTTCATGGACTTTGGTTGCTTAATATTCAAATGAAATTGGAACTACGATTGTATGAAGCGAGTGACGGAGAGAGCCCTGTTAATACTCTTGATAAGCTAGGTCGTAGTTCAGTCTCACGTAGCAACGCATCTTAGTGGGCGGTAAGACCCGCATGTTTGCGTTATCTGATGACAGACATTCGATGTGTGCACCATTATGTTCTGAAGGTGCCATTGTTACAGGACTTATCAGAGAAGCTTCCAATTGCGGTCAACCGTCAACCATCCGATACTGTTTCCGACACCAATTACTCGAATGATCTTATAGCTGAATGAAGTTCTTATTAACTCTAGTGTCTAATTGAGGGACGTGTGGCCTAGTTGCGTTTCGACTAATCGATTGCCTTGGTAACGTTAACCCAAGACGGTAACTGATTAAACTTTGGAGATCAGAATTAATAGCTTCCGCTTCGGCCCTTTCTTCCCGGTTATAATCACCAAAATATTTGGTTTGGTTAGTGATTGCTGACCTATTACATAATGATGTAATAAGTCAGCCAATCACTACCTCCTGATACCTATTTTATAAGATTTCTTATGTCTCTCGAAAGTCAAATTCGACGATCAGATTTGACGTGATAACTTCATTGACTTAGCTGAGCATGGGTGTGAGGGTACAGGAATCTTTCACACCTATCCAGCTCATCGCTGAGGGTCATGATCCATGGTCATTAATCACATAATGTCAGCGGTTTTCTTGGGATAATAATGCTGTGGGCTCCCAAATCCTTCTGCATACTCGATCTACGAAAAAATACTAATTGAATGTTCACTTTCAGACGCACAAACTGTACGCGCTGAGGTATTGGGGCTGCGAGCTGCTCTGCCTCATCAACATCGTGCTGCAGCTGTGGATGATGGACGCCTTCTTCAACGGCGAGTTCTTCTCCTACGGCACCAGGGTTCTGGGCTACAGCGAAGTTCCGCAAGAGGAAAGGTATAAACAAATTTGTAGATCGCTATTCGCTACTAGATGGCTTTAACAGTTGCTAAGTACTGAATTAAAAAAAACATACCTAAAATTTGGCACTTTTGGAATTTTGCACACTTGGCACACACAAAAAACCCTGGCACTAGGCCACTGTCAAAGGCGCCTAGGACGCGAGGATATGCAGGTTTAAATCTATGAGAGACAAACCGCAAAACCTCATCGATTCATGGCCAGTTAAACAACTTTGAATTCGTGGTGTAGGCCAGCTCTCTTTGTCCACAATTTTGCTCCACTGGGAACTATTCTGACACTGACATGGAGCTTTAGTTTATGGATTTATTTATCAGCCACTGTTTTAGTAATTAAGCCTTAAGCTTTAACAAACTGCGGTACCAAATCTTTTAACTTTTGTTGTCTTGTGTTCCCATTTCAGATATGATCCGATGATCTACGTGTTCCCGAGAGTTACCAAGTGTACGTTCCATAAGTACGGAGCGTCGGGCACCATCCAGACTCATGATTCGCTCTGCATCCTACCGCTCAACATAGTTAACGAGAAGACCTACATCTTCCTGTGGTTCTGGTACATCATACTCGCATTCATCCTAGCCCTACTCGTCCTCTACAGGTAAGTCCACTAAGTATTTGGCGCTCGCTTCTCTTGCGCTTTTTGGTTCACCTTCGAATAAAAAACTATAGAGGCGCTAGTCTTACTTTGCGCAAAAACTTTACGCCAAGCGGCCCTGTACTTGTTAGCCAAGTCCAGTAGCAAAGCTTTGGATCAATGTATTACACAATAGATTTCAAAAATTAGTCATAGATTTCGCGATGTCCTGTACAAGTAGAAAATATTGCGCTCTTCATTTTTAAAGCAATCCATACTAATATTATAAATGCGAAAGTGTCTGTCTGTCTGTCTGTCTGTCTGTCTGTCTGTCTGTCTGTCTGCTCCGTTTTCACGGCCCAACCGCTGAACCGATTTTAATGTTTGGTACAGACATGGGATACATCCCGGGGAAGGACATACGCTTTTTATCCCGGAAAATCAAAGAGTTCCTACGGAATTTTAAAATGCCGCGGGCATCCTCTAGTACCATATAATTATTGCAAATTGTGATTATTCTTATCGTTTGCGATAATTTATTCACTAACGATTACATAATGTTACCACGATAAGAAGCACGTCATTCACCTCAGCAGATCAAACATTTCACTTTGTTCTCTTATCGCTGACTGGTTGTCCTTAATTACTGTTTACTGTCTACGACACCAGCTCACAGTTAAACCTAATGAGGGGTTATTGATTACATACCCTGAGTCACAAGTGCACTGTCTATATTTGAATGCTCGAGATCGAAATATGTAAAGAATCTTCTAGTCAATAATGGATTCATTGAGTTAATCTTTTATACATAACTTTTATGGATTGTGGATTCTTAGTAGTCTTGTTGTTTTAATTTGAGAATAGTGTTAGTATAGTAGCCCCTAATTAATGTTTACTATGTATGAATTAACTTACAGTTAACAGAATTAGTACATCTAACGAGGGGTTATTGATTCCCTGAGTCACAAGTGCACTGTCAACATATGAATACTCTAGAGTCTAGATCGAGATATATAAAGAATCTTCTAATCAAGAATGGTTTATTGAGTTTACCGTTCACATGACTTTTATAGGTTGCGGATTCTTAGTAACCTGTGTATCGGTTGTTTTAATTTGAATAGTGTAGAATAAGAATTTAGTTATCCTATCCCACTTCCTGGCTATAATGGCCAGAAGTATTCTTGAGTATCTCAAATGACTTACCACAATTCCTAGAATTTCTCTTAAGATTTACTCTGATTTTCCTTCCTTGTTTTTGCGTTAATATTTTTTTTTAAAAGCTCTGTTCCATCTTAAATTTGACCAGACCACAATGAATCCTATGTCCTAATCCTATAATCCAGGATGTATTTCCTGAATAAGATTCCATCCATCCATCTGACAGATCAAAATAGAGATAGCCTAACTACTTGATAAAAAAACTGATTACAGCAAGGCAATTACGATAAAATGAAAAGTCATCCTAGATATTGGAATTGTTCTTTGGACCTTATAACCTTATTTCCTGATTGTTGTATGTTGCAGACTGATTATAATCTTCGTGCCATCAGTCCGGCCGCGTCTGCTGCACGCGCGGTCGCGGACGATCGCCATGGAGACCGCAGTGATCGTGTCGCGGCGGACCGACGTCGGCGACTGGTGGCTTCTGTACATGCTCGCTAGGAACATGGACCCTCTTATATACAGGTGAGTAATATATGCCTGCTAGAAACAATGACCCTCTTATATACAGATGAGTTCCATAAAAACCCTCGCGCCATCAGTCCGGCCGCGCCTCCTGCACGCGCTGTCGCAAACTATCGCCCTTTATGCAATATCCGTATTTGATTCTGACAAATACTTCGAACGAAAAAGCGCACTTTGTCTCATTATCTTGCAATGTGTTCCTGGTATGAGACTTTCTCACAAATCTCACCAACGTTGATAGAATTCAAAGGTTGAAATACATTAATCTCGTAATTCTACTATTGGGACCACGAGTCACGAGTACATGGTGGTAACTGGGATCCCTTAAAGTTTAGACTCACCAGTGAGAATACGTGTACGCGTGGTGATATATCGTAGACCCGTACGTAGTGTGACCACGTATACTGACTGGTATACCGGTATACCGTAGACTCATCAGTACGACAAAGTGATGGGCCCACGGACTTGAGACGATATGGTGGTATACAGTAGACCCATCATTGGGACCATGGGTACGTAGTGGTATACCAAAGACACACCAGCGGGACAAAATGGTGGTAACACGGACCCGGCACCGAATTAAAATCTTTCTATTACTGCTTGTTTCAGAGAGTTAATATCGGAGCTGATAAAGCGTATGGGTGAAAAGAGTGGCCCTCGCGCGTGACGAGCAGCCAAGCCGGAGACGAGCGTTGCCATCGTCGGGGACTGACCGCGGCCTTCTCGCAACTCTGTATATAGCAAGAGTATTACTGTAATTATACGAAACGTATTTAATTGTTACTTTTCAGTTGCATGAGACAACACGCTTAAGGCTGTTTTGCGCCGGAGCAATGTGACAATGCGGCATGCTATAAATGGAAATATCAATTTTGCGGCCTTAAGCAGCATGCGACAGTCATTTCGGTTCAACATCGTGCTGTAGAATAGGAATATTATGATTCTACAGTGCCAGATTCATGCTTATTAAATTTTATTGTAGCCTGTGACATGCCGCAATGTCGCTCTTTATGGCGTAAAACGACCTTAAGGTATCATCCAGAGCCTCACTCACTTTGATAATACTATTTTATTGTTTGGTGATTAGCTAGCTCCAAATCGATTTTACAAATCATTAGTTCCAAATAGACGAAATATGGTATATCGACAGTGAACTGGCAACACGGTACTATCTCCGTTTTAACAAGTTTACAGTAACTTATTTCCTTCAGCTAAATCATTATTGTCATCGTCAATCGATATAGTCCACCGCTGGACATAGGTCTCTTGCAGGGATGACCACACTTGCGCCGCCTGAATCTAGCAGCTCCCCGTGACTCATTTGATACCCTCTGTCTGAACTGTCTGTGGAGTTCAAAATAGCATGAAGTGAAATTGTCAATTTAAGATAGGACATGTTGCCAGTTCTTTCACAATCGTTAGACCCAGTAAATTATTTGGAGCTCAAAAATGTTTTTACGAATCGTCATATAAACAACATTACAGAAATGAGTTTTTGTTATGTTGGTAGAACTGTAAGCATCTATTCATACCGACGCAGAGAAGCGTAGCGTCTTTTTTTCCTCGGTAAAAAGTGCATTATGTCAATAGTGATAAATAAGTGATAAGTGATAGAGGTCAATATCATACCACTTCCACTCCGTATAAAGGAACTGATTTAATTACGTTTTCCTACTACCGGAACACCTACCTGTCTGCACACGAACTGTTTGTCTGGGTTTGCAGCTAAGCCGCTTCGTCAGTGTGAATCGATCCTAAAAGATGTGACGTAACAATAAAGCAATGTTTAGAATTAGCAAAACTAATATTCCTAAGTTGCCGTCACCTCGTTTTCTATATTGATTGGTTTATAGAAACGGTGACAGAGGCGACAAAAAAATCGTAGATCTTTAAAAAACTAATTTAAGTAATTTTTGAAAACCAAGTGATGCTACTAAATTCTTATACTAAAATCACAGACTAAAGAAAAAAAATGACGATAAAATGTGAAGAAGTCGATATTACAAAAAGAAGCCAATTTTGCTGAGACATCGTTCTTTGTGACTTACCTACATGTGACCTTTTTTACCTGACCAAATCTCGCCGAAACGATCCGAATTTTGATGGAAAGAATAGAACGAATGAGTGAACACGCGCTAACTTGGCCTATAATCATTGTTTCGTTTTAACTCTGAGATAAGTCAAAGTACCTTCTATAGATCTAAGCCTTAAACGGCGCGCGTTGTCATAATATCAGACAAAGATTCTCACTTCTCACCGTTTCAAGTCGACCAGTGTTGGTTAAAATCGGTGTCTGACGAAAACTTCAAACGAGAAAGTTCAGTGCGTAAAGTGCCTTACTCAAAGCGCATACGTATAATTATTTACTATCGACCTGATAAAAAATCGGTGCGAAATAGACACAGACACTCTACAAAGGAAGCAATTTTAAAAATTTTGAGTAGGTATGATCAAAAATTGGAGTATGATCAACTCTTGCCAATCAAATCCGATTTTTGACAGAGGGATAGAACAAAGAACAAGTTGACTGTATTAGGCCTTAAAACACGTTTAATCCGAGAGGGCTCCGTCGCATCGTTTTTCTTTAGTCTGTGGCAAATCTTCAGGCCATGATTACTCTGTAAAGTAGGTTATAGTATAGGATAAATTGACTTGCACTGCCAATTTTAATATTTAAACTTTTACCGTGAATGACCGTTTTGAGGCTAGACGCGCATGAGGATTTTTGCTATGCGCCGATTTTAAAATCGGTCGATCGTAAAATCGGTCATGCCGTGTACCTATGCCTGTATTTATAAGGGAAACGGACTAGTGATTTTGGCCTTTTCATATTATTTCAGTTTACTTTTCTTATGAAATTCGCTACATCATTTTTTAACTAAAAGGAGAATGCCATAATTCTTAGAAAAACATCAAAATTTTATACGTAGTTTGATATGGTATACTATGTATAAAAACACATTATACTATTTATAATATATTATGTATGATAGTAATAATTGATTTTTTAGGAATCCTCATTTCAACTCGTCTCGAATATTGAGTCTCAAAAAAAAACTACCTATCTCGAATATACCTACCTATACAATATAATTTATTTATTTATACTGATGTTTGAAAAATGGTTGTAATATTAATGTGACAGTTAATTTTATTCAAGTTAGTAGACTCGGAATTTTGAGGGACCTGATGTTTTATTCAAATTAATAATTTGTATATTGTAATCATTTTGTATGGTACGTTCGCGTCACGAAAGTTGATACTGCTTCGGTGTATTCATTTTTGTGATACCGCGTACTGTAATATAGTTTCAGTGTTGCCATTATGTATGAATTCTACTTTTGAATGTAATATTTAGCAGAATTTTTAGAGGGTATATTGATTCTGAATTTCGTTATATTAAGTATGTAATTATGTAAGCCTATGCAAATAGGTTTAAGACTTAAGTATCATGTTTTGTATGTTAGTAAAAATATGCCTAATTAAAGTGGCATCACACGTAGGCCATAGCTGAATATTGAATGGCTTCTTAATATTTGAGGGTAGTTTAAATATTGAGCATATTTTTAACACATAAGAAACAAGCTCAATTTGCTACGCCCTACCACCGGATTTAAGCAGCTTTTCATTATTTACGGGCTAAACATTTTTTTATCTGTTTTTGTACAAAAAGAACTCAAAATAAATATAAGTTGTACTTTTTCCATAGTTATGTAATAGCGAGTGCCAATAATAAAAATAAACTGATTTTTGAATAGACATTTTATAAAGACATTTTGACTTTAGGCTATGGATATCGTCTTTTAAATGAATTTTATTTCGTTTATTGCTGTATTTCAAGTAATTTATCATTGGCCGATTCTAAAGATCTTAAAAATATCATGAGCGCTTATTTTCGGCGCAATAGTACATTACGACGCGTGTGACTTAAGTAATCCATTATTGCACTTTCATACGAGCGGCTATACCGCACCTTGCAGTAATAGACTTGGATTTGCTTAAGTCACGAATATCATATATTATTTTATAGCTCTGTGCGACCTAAACCGGCGTAAAGATTATCCGTGACTTAACTAAACCATTTTTGCATACTGTAAAAATGACCTCCTTTTAAGTCATGGACCTGAGACCAGGCGGATTTGTACTGTAGCTTTAGTTTTAAGTTTAAGTAATTAATTATTACCATTACATCAAATTCAATATTTGATAAATACGGCTTTGACTTTGACGGATAAGCGCTACTTAAGTCACGAAAAAGCACTACGTAAGTCACGGATAAGCGCTACTTAAGTCACTGATAAGTGTTACTTAACTGGGCTTAGGTCACGCGGTGCTATAAACACAGCTATTTAGGTTTGTATTGTAAAAATTTCAAAATTAAATTGGGATAGACTGAGAATGCCTTAAACGTACGAGGTAGTTCGTGAGTGAAGTATGATATGGATTCCATACAATTGTATGGAAGATGAATATGCATGAATACATAATTTAGTAACCGGCAAGAAAGATTACATATTAAACTTGAGAAAGAAATAATCATCAAGTTGGCTCGTAGAGCGTCGTCTCTGTCACTATTTGACGTTTTGTCTCAAAGAAAGAGACAACGCTCTACTAAACAAAACTACGTATGAGTGACAGAGACAACGCTCTACGAAGCCGAAGCTGCTCATTATATGTATTAGGTATCTATGTCCAAAGTTCGACTGTAATCTTTCTCGGATCCTGTATGTAAGATGAGTGGGTAGAGTTCTAGAAAGTTGACATGAATATTATGTAAAGTGTAGAATTTTTAGACTTAATTTGAACTTGGATTGGCATCCTTTATGTCATAAGCGTGATTTATTGGGATCTCAGAATTAAAAATAAGGTAATAGAAATGGTCTGCTGTCTTTATTTGTGGTTAATACAGTTGTACCTACTTTTCTCCAATATAAATAATTCTAAATATATTATTATCTCTTTCATAATGCTCCTTACGGAAAAGGAAAGCGCTAGATTTAGGCCTATCGTTTTAGTTTAGAGCCATTATTCAGTTGATGGCGACCGTTAGCATCTGTAATATATATGCAAGTCGTCCTGTGTATTAGAGATTGGTACAACAGAATTGCCCATAATATCGGTGATTCTTAGCAACTCACTATCATACAGCATAATTTGAAAGTTTGAAAATGTATAGCAATTCCAAACAATGTAAAATATGCAAACTCGGCAGTTTTTACAATGTCGCGCACTTGATGTTTCCTTAAGGTACGTTTACCACTTCATACCTGTTTTGAATTCTGTGATCGGGGCTATATTGTGTAATAGTATTAATTGTAGTGTGTAAAAGTAAATATCGGCCTGATACGTGTTCATTTTTGAAATGCGCCTCCCATTTTGAGGTCTTTTTGATATATTTTACAAAATTTAAAAGCAGTTTTAAGCGTTGATAGTTGACTGAGAACTTGTTAAGTTTTCTCATGTGTTGTCATTTCATCGTTCACTTAATGCAGCGAGATTTTTGTAACCTTAGATAAAATTTAAAAAAAAAAACATTCTTCGTCCCTTCTAACTAAGGCTCAATACACACAGAGACGGCAGCAGCGCGGCGAGCACTGTCAGTATAAAAACGCGGCTGCGCGCGTCTTTTTAGTGGCCTTGTAAAAGCGAGGCCGCTCGCGACACGTCATGGACCCACACATCTCTTTTTCTTTTTTCCTTTTTTTGTTTCTTTCTTTCTTCTCAGAAAAATCATCATTTTCAATCCAAACACACGAGATAGATAGATGGATGGATGGATAGAAAACTTTATAGTACACCAAACAAGAGAGAAAAAATCGAGTACACGAGTATTCCTTGCCGAATTTAGGAACTATACCCTATCTCTCTCTGTTACCTAATCCCATACATATGATAGAGCAAAACAGAGAGAGCGCTGTACTAACTTCATTTAATGGATTGGGTATAGACTGGTCAAGAGGAGACTAGGCAATTAGTGACGTGGCGCTGCGCACGGCCGCTTGTGGTGACGTGAGCCCTGCCTATTGGCAACGTCGCGTTGCTGCTGGCCGCTGCCATCGCGGTGTGAGTTGAGCCTAAGCTTAAATATCTAAAATTCAAGCTTAATAGCTCGTTCACACAGACTGCGTAAGCGTATACGTAAGCCATTGGTAATGTATCAAACTGTATGAAACATGGCACACCGCTCGCGTAAAGCATGGACGTAGGCGTAACCACCGGGTTACGCCTACGTCCACGCGCGTAAATCCCTAACACACCGGTGTTAGGGATTTACGCGCGTCACTACGTACGTGTCACGTGTACGTGCTTGGTGTGAATCGGCCTTAAATATTAAAAATTCATTGTAAAAAATAAAAAGTTCCATAATATATGTAATTCCATAATATATATAATATATAAATTCTCGCTGCTTTCTCATCTCATTTGTTGTGTGCTTGTCGATTGTTTCTTATGATGTGCGAAAACTTTGATACTGAGCGTGTTTATCGTGCTGAATGTAAGCTGAATTTGTGGCCCAAGCATGATCAGTGCGACTGTGCGATAACTTTGTCACTGATTCTGCTTCGGCTACTGGTATGTACATTGCACAACTTATAAGTAATTCTCGCTGCTGAACTCAGCGTGAGGGAGATAGTAAAACATTTATTGTAAGCGTGTGACAGAAATAAACAATACTCTTTCGTTGCGACTGCAAATGAACTGTAGCCATGAAAAGTTGTCACAAATCTGTTCTTGAATATAACATAGACGTCCATAATTCTTTATCTTCATAACTTGTATATATTATGCTATGTTTTACTGACTTGGTTAGGTCGAATTGGCACCAGAGATATCAAATAAGTACCTAACTACTAATTATTATTTATTGTTTATATCATTGAAAGAGATTTTTTAACATATTCTTCTGAATTCGACTTAGGTACGTACGTTAAAAATCTAGCAAAACAAACTCTGTAATGAGCTTTTAAAAGATTGTTTTCAAAAAGCAATAAGAGAATCATTCCAGTGTCAACAATCTTGATGCCTGTATTCTGTTTTCTATTTTGCACTTTTATTTCATTTACGTCTCGTTTTGTGTATATTGCTCAAATGTATGTTGAATTTATGGTACCGTTTTTTAAAGGGGGCCTTTTTATGTGGCGTAAAAGTGTCCATAGAATTGTCATAAAAGAAATCGCGATTAGATGATGTTTGGTGAAAAAGGTAAAACATCCATTCGCTCACTATGTTTTATTAATTTTTAAGTTAGTTAAATGAAAGCTCGCATTTATTTAATTTAAGGAATGGGCTCTCGAAAACGTGTGAAATCTCACCTGTTAAGAAGTGATCTGTATAAATTACGTCAATTCGAATATTTTAATCGTTTTCCAGCGGTTTTATTAATAAAGGTATAGCAGGGGATTATTCACACCTTAGTTAGTCATGAAGTAGCGATAAAATGTGAAGGCTTTACTTTTTTTTGTGTAAAAGAGCCTCATTTTCAATAAGGGGCCTCATCAAAAATGAGGCGTATACCTACCTAAAATAATTTTAAGAGGGCTTCGTGTTTACAATTTACATGATAGTTCCACACACACATACATACACAGTACATGGTAGTTAGATGTTTTTATCAAAACATTCATAAACTTAATCTCACGTTATTTACTGGCCCCCCTGCAGAAAATGAGGCCCTCACAAAATTATGTAGTAGAAAAATCGCAGTGTTTTCAATGATACAATTCAAACTTTTCCGTCAAAAGAATCGTCTGGGCCTGCGTTTATTAATAAAACCGTGATTATAATTTTAAAGCGTTAGTGACTTTGTAATACTTTATTTATTGTGACAGAGCTATTATCTGTATGTATTAGGTAATTAAAATGATATTTTTAAACTTATATAAGGTTTTCAGTTGAAAGCGAATTATATAACATTGATTTTTTTACTCTGTCGTTTTATTCCCGTCTTGTCATACCTAAAGAACCTTTATTTCTTATACTACATTAGGTACAGAAATAAATCATGTAAGAGCAAACGAATCGAACTCGTACGAAGCGTTTTATTCAACGACTCTGATGTAGGTAGAGGTACTAAACACCTCTTCTATGCTTCAGCCATATTGGATAAAGAACTGCAAACTTGACCGGTAAACTTGATCGTGTATGGCCAGCGTAACAAAGCTGCAAAGTTGCCTCTCAACGTTTGGTAGACATGATACCTTATTTTGGCAAAAATCGGTTTTTGACTAGGTACCTTGAATATCGGCTGCATTGCCGCGCTGGACAGCCAGGCTGATTATTTACACGCAAAAGATGAGCCAGCCCTTTTGTCACCAGAATCTAGATGAGGTTATCAACCACGGTGAAATGTATTAAGGTAAGTACTATAAGTATCTATAGTTCTGGTAGTAGTAGGAACTTTTCAATCTTGTCCCACTTTTTACCACCGAACCACAAGATGTCGGGCAAGTTTCCATCCTCACATCGTCGACATTCCATCTAGATGCGCGAAACTAACAAAACGGGCCACGAAACGTTATGCGTTATCATTCCTCAAACGCATGCCTAAGGCTAAGAGCAACCGCCGAGTTTCTTGCTGGTTCTTCTCGGTAGGAACGGCATTCCGAACCAGTGGTAGATTATTTTGACGATTCAAAAGCACTTGTAAAAAGTTTATTTGAATAAAAAATAATTCTATTCTAAAGTTTGAAATAGGTACTTTTACGTGATCTGTGTTTCCTGCCAATTACATGCAATACAATATAAGTAAAAATTCCTGTACAATATAAGTAAACGAGTGCAAATAGGCATTAGGCATCTTCTAGGTAAACGTGTCCTATCTTAGGCCACAAAGACACTTTCCATTAGGTGTGATTGTGGTCAAGCGTGAGCATATCGTGCATTAAAAAAAAGATAAATACAAGAAGCAAGAGCCAAACAAAAATGTGCAGTTTCATTTTTCATTGATCGAAAACGTCCACGATATCACAATAATTTGGCCGTTTGGCAAAGAAGCGCGTTCGAGCTAACTCAATTATTGGATCGCAGAACTGGGCCAGACACGTCCGCTCTTTTTATTCTGATAACAACATTTACAAGTATTTACTACTGACTGCATGCTTTTATCTTCCGCGTAGGCAAAATAGTGCTATAAAGTAGGGGAGTGACAATTTTTTTATCTTTAGCAAACTTTTTAGCTTCGATTGGTCCTTTTGGGTACGGAACTTTATGCTTTTTCTTGTAAGTATAAGTAAGTAATGCGTGGACTTTCACGATCCTTCAACAAGTTCAAACTGTTATTTTATTATATTAAACGTAAACTTATTGAAAAATTCTTATATAGTGTTAATAAAGGATTATTTAAATGATAAGAAAGCTTGGGAATAAGTTGCTTAACAGCTTTGATTTAGAATACCCGGCTGAGTTTTTTGTGGGCTCTTCTCAGACCTGGGCGCGTTAGCAACCCTCGTAGCTTTTGTTTAGTTTAAATTACGTAATTAATTATTCATCACTATACTTACTATCATCTTACAATTCCAATAATTGTGTAAGTAAAACAAAAGGAGTAGGTAGAAATAGTAACCTCCATCCATCCATCCATCCATCAGCCTGTAAGCGTCCACTGCTGGACATAGGCCTTTCCAAGAGCGCGCCACCAAACACGGTCCTCCGCCTTCCTCATCCACCTGCTCCCCTATTAATAATAATAAATAGTAACCTAATTTGAATAAATTATTTGAGTTTGAGTTTTGAGTTCTCCTGCGCAGTCAATCTAGCAAGTCAATCAAGATAACTTGCATGATCTAGCAAATCAATCAAGATAACTTGGTAATTATCATTATTATCAACCGATAGTGACCACATCTGGGCATAGGTCTCTTGTAGAGACTTGCACACGCCACGGACTTATGCCATCTGAATCCAACAGCTCCATGAGACTCATTTAACGTCGTCGCCATTACAGCATCTTGGGACCCCAACGACTACTTATTGGTTTTTCGAACTATGTGCCCTGCCCATTACCACTTCAGCTTCGTAACCCACTGGGTTAAATGTCGGTTACTTTGTTTCTCTTATGGATAATCTTATTTCTAGTTTGTTTTGGTTTGACTTTAGAATAAAAGAAATTAAAGTAGGATATTTTTATTAAAATTATCTTCAACCGAGTATCATAAATATAGTACTAAGATAGCTGTTAAGGGTGCATTAGTGCCTGTTACCACAACGCATTTGGGGACAGCACTCGGGGTACGGCTTGCTCAGGTCTTGCACCGTGTAGCATGGCGGTGTCACCACTACGGTGCCGCAACTGAAATGAATAGATATAGAATAGAATAGATTTTTATACAAATAAACTTTTGACAAGTGCTTTTGAATTATCAAAATAATCTACCACTGGTTCGGAATGCCGTTCCTACCGAAAAGAACCAGCAAGAAACTCGGCGGTTGCTCTTTTCAAGAGTTCGATTTACAATTTACAATAATATGCCACAATGTACCTACTATACAAGCAATGGCAGCCCCGCGCATTGCTGGAGCGAGTCGAATCCATGCTTTATTCACAAGAGCATATTCTTTGAGCTTTCGTAGAACTTTACTTAGAAAAACCGAGACGGGCCAACAAGAATCCCGCTTACTTATATTTTTAGTTTCTTTTATTATGCTCGCCCGATGTTTATAGACGTTTAGAAACAAAAAATATTTTTTTTTACTCTGTAGTGGTTTTGGAAGTCGATTTTTTGATATTTTTTAACCCCCGACCCAAAAAGAGGGGTGTTATAAGTTCGACGTGTGTATCTGTGTATCTGTGTGTCTGTGTATCTGTGTATCTGTCTGTGGCATCGTAGCGCCTAAACGAATGAACCGATTTTAATTTACTTTTTTTTGTTTGAAAGGTGGCTTGATCGAGAGTGTTCTTAGCTATAATCCAAAAAAATTGGTTCAGCCGTTTAAGAGTTATCAGCTCTTTTCTAGTTTTCTTGTAGAAAAGAAGGTTAGATAACCGTTAGGTTCATAATATTATGTGGATTGACAAATGTCAAGCTGTCAAGATGGACGTTGCCTAAATACATAATTATTTATTTGAAAATGATGTTTTGGAAAACTCAGATACTTTAGATCGTAGGAGCGGAATAGTCCAAGAAAATCAGTTCAGCCGTTTGAAAGTTATCAGGTCTTTTCGGTCTTTTCTAGTAACTGTAACCTTCACTTGTCGGGGGTGTTATAAATTTTTAATTTACGCTTGTTTAATTTTTAGATAGTTATAGGGAAAGAAAACTTACGTGACAAGCCGCACACGCGTCTTGCCGCAACGGTACTCCATACAGCTGTCCTTAGAGGGCGCCGCTTTACCGAACGGTATCACCGCGTCCAGTTTCGAGATGTAACATCCTTCTGTGCCCTTTGGAATTGGAACAATTCAACATAACAAGCACTAAAAAAATAAGTGAAGCGAGTTGGACTCGCGAAGAGTTTTTTTTTAAATTTAATTTGCATGGCCAGCCATTTTGAATTTTTAGGGTTCCCTACCTAAAAAGGAAAAACGGAACCCTTTACATTTTGTTGTCTATCTGTGTGTCTGTCTGTATGTCTGTCCGTCCGTCGTGTCTGTCAATAAAACCTTTAAGGTAGGTACTTCCTGTTGACCTAGAATCATAAAAGGCAGGTAGGGAGGTCATAATATAGCACAAGTAAAGGAATAAATCCGAAAACCGTGAATTTGTGGTTACATCAAAAAATAATAATTTTCAAAGTAAGATAACTGTACCAAGTTGGGTATCATATAAAAGGGCTTTACTGTACATTCTTAAATAGATTTTTATTTATTTTCAAGCATAATAGTTTTTGATTTATAGTGCAAAATGTCGGTAAAATACCCGAGTACGGAACCCTCGGTGCGCGAGTTTGACTCGCACTTGGCCGGTATATCTATCTAGCGTATTGCGAATCTCCTTGAACTATACTAATCTGTCTTGACTTTTGACTTGTTTTGAGGACTTTGACTTGTCTTATAATATGTAGAGCATGTAGAGATGCCTATTGATTGAGTAAATAAAATATTATCTAAGTAGTTAGGTAACATGAAACTTACTTAAAAATGATATTTTACATTTTACCGTTACTAGTTAATTTAATTATTATAATTATTTTCGTCCACAAACTAAAAGTCGCTCAGCGCGCTATGGAGCGAGCTATGTTGGGTATTACTCTCAGGGATAAAATCCGGAACGAGGAAATTCGCAGAAGAACAAAAGCGACCGACATAGCTCAAAGGATTAGCAAGCTGAAGTGGCAATGGGCAGGCCATGTCTGTCGCAGAACCGACGGCCGATGGTGCAGACGTGTTCTGGAGTGGAGACCGCGTACCGGTAAGCGCAGTGTGGGACGACCTCCAGCCCGCTGGACCGATGACCTGAAGAAGGTGGCGGGGAGCGGGTGGATGAGGAACGCGGAGGACCGTGTTTGGTGGCGCGCTCTTGGAAAGGCCTATGTCCAGCAGTGGACGCTTACAGGCTGATGGATGGATGGAATTATTTTCGCTCAAGCATGTCCTGATGAATAGGTAGGTTAGTAATTAATAATAATTAGGTACGTACGTTACGTACTAGCTACGTATTAGCTACGTAGGTTAGGTTAGGTTAGGTAGGTACGGCTATTTAGCGATTAGACTGCCTTTTTATATCTACATTTACGTTTTCTTTTTTGTAACCTGCCATTTGTGGTACATTAAAGTACTAAGTACTCAGTATAGAGCGCGGAGAACCTTCGGTCAAAATAATCCAAAGACCTTACATTTACTAACTAGACTGTGTACCAAAAATTTTTGTTAGGCTAAAATGAGATCTATTACATTATCTTAGGGTAGCTATTTCCATTATGATCGGTAGCTATCTAAAAGCGGTCCTGGTGAGAAGGCTTCCGGGGGTAGTGTGTCCTTGTCTGACGTCTTGCCAGCTCAACTAATTTATTGGGTTTGGTAGTAATGGTAGAAAATTTTATATTTAGTATTTTTATGATTTACCAAAACGAACAATCCATAAACTTTGCAACTCAATTTTAATATTTCTACAGTTTATATGAATAATAATTATCTCGTTGTATTTAGAAAATAATCTAATAATACTGAGTAAAAGTAGTACTTAAATGTTTGGGACTGGTAATACTAAATGCAATATGGTGGTTTGTTTACTTGGTTGTTTGGTTGATTTTCGTACTTCGATTTGCGATTGTGTACATTTTCATAATAAACCTGTTTGTTTTTCATGAAAAATGGTGAATTCAAGTTGTGTGACAGGTGCAAAAATGAGTTTTATCCTGGTAGCAGCTTTTCTTTCCACAGGTAAGTAAAAACAACAATCATATTCTTTAGGTTAACCATGAATTATGTGGATCAAAGATTTTTCTAGTTTCGTAAAAGTAGGCAGATACGTCCCGACTGACTTAAATTGGAGATTTATACTAATAATCTACTATTATAATAAAAATGAATCTCTGAAATGTTTGTACGCGCATAGCTTCCGATCGACGGCACCAAATTGGATATTTCATTTTTTATTGTGTTTGTTAGTATCAGGAGATGGTTTTATAAAAAATATTATTCGAAATTCCCGGGCGAAGCTGGGTCGGGCAGCTAGTTTTTAATATAGAAAAATCTTAGTTCGAAGTTGGAAATACTGTCCGACGAACGGCGAAGCTCTTGACTTGCACACTATTACTTACGGGTCCTAAACATAGCTGGTGTAATGTGGGTGATATTCACCTCTGCATACACCTTTGGGTAGGTACCTACATAACATGGTTACACTATGTTATGTTAACTTAAGTTGACTCGAAGTTTTGTTAGTAACAGAAACTTAATCTATGTTAGTCATCATATTTCTTGTATTGTAGGTTTCCGAAGAATGAAAATCAGAAATTGATGTGGGGAAATGCAGTGCCTGGAAAAATCTCAAAATCGTCTGTTATTTGCAGTGCGCATTTTAAATGTGACGACTTTATTCCTGGTTATATTAGGAAAATGCAATGTATAAAAACAAATCATTAAATAATTATTGCAATTTTAGTCTTTTTTTTCGTCTAGAATATGCATGACGTTCATTTGACATATCAATCATTTAATAATAATATTATGTAGCTTTTTTGTACGGACTCAATACGGAGTGAAAAGTTAGTAAGGTTGTTGTCAAATTAACGGTATGTCAGATGATGCCTATTGTACAGAGAAGAAAAAAGTACTTCTGACCCTTATGAGTATGCAATAAGCTCGACCAAAGCTCAGCCGTGGCTCGCGCTGACTATTGGACCTCGCGCGCTCGTATATTTTTTGTTGCGATGGTACTTTAAGAATTTAAGTATAAATCTACCCACTAGTGTAATATTATAATATTATTATGTATTAGAAGTTAGAAATTGAAATAACATATCTTAATTGTCTACTAACACATCTATAATAATTGTGCGCTCTAAAATGTAATTTTGAACTCTGTAACCATAGCCTGTAAGTTTCATATAAGTGGAAATTCCTTTATGGAACTAATAAAAGTCTTAAACCAGAAAGTTGCCGGCGCACGTGGGTAACGGTGTAACCTGCTTGCTATTTCACCTAACCTAATATTGTGTGAGAAACAGATAGACTCAGTGTAGCGAGTACATGCGTACATAATATTTTCAGTTATTTAGGTGTAAAATAGGAGATTTATTGGAGTTTAGTAAAAAACGAAATGTCATTTTACTGCATCTAGTTAAAAGTCGGAGTATACAAAACAATATGTCCTGTGTTCTGTTTTATCATGGTCACCTAATTAGAAAGGGACACACTACCAACGGGAGCCCTCTCATGCGGACCGGCTTTTTCGCCATGGTGCACAGTCTAGTTAGTAGTGTAAGGTCTTTGAAATAATCACGAGGCATAGACATGACTGCGCAAAAATTACGCTGATCTCTGTAACTAAATAACCAACAAACAAACACACTTTCGCATTTAGAACATTAGTATCTAAAGAAAGAAAAAGAAAATTCACAAGCTGTGCCTTCCTTTTCCATCTTACCCGAGAAAGTTAGAACGCGGCTGCTCCACCACCTAAACAATGGTCTAAGAAGCCAGAATGACACAAGCACAAAATACCTAGGATTTATTTTTAACCCCCGACCCAAAAAGAGGGGTGTTATAAGTTTGACGTGTGTATCTGTCTGTGGCATCGTAGCTCCGAAACTAATGAACTGATTTTAATTTAGTTTCTTTTGTTTGAAAGGTGGCTTGATCGAGAGTGTTCTTAGCTATAATCCAAGAAAATCGGTTATGCCGTTTGAAAGTTACCAGCTCTTTTCTAGTTACTGTAACCTTCACTAATTGTCGGGGGTGTTATAAATTTTTAATTTGTACACTTGTTTGAGTACTTAAGTAGTTAAGTTGAGTACTTATATAAATTACTTACCGAACCTCTTAGGCTTTTCCTCCAAGGGCGCGAATGCAAGGGCCGCGAAAGCGACGCAAAACAACGACAACAAGACAACTGTTTCCCTCAACATGTTTTTTAATATTGATAAAATATTTAATAGCTTCTCTATAAATGCGCCTATTTAGAACTACGATACGATTACTGGCTTTACTGACCTTACTATCAGAAATATGTATTTATATTATCAAGAAGATATTTGAATTTGTTTTTGCTAAGTAATTATGCTTTTACGATGCAACTATGTAGGTACTTACTACATTATATGTTATGTGTTCGTAAATAGGTAAGTGTCATAATTTAAGAAGAGTTCCAAACTGCTTGAAATAAAATTTCTTAATTAAGTATAAGTACTTAATCATTATTTTTATGAAAACAATGATAGATAGGTAACACATCTAGGCCTTGAAATATACTTACGTACCTAGTACGAGGACTCACTTCGCTCGCCATAATAATTACTAGCCGATGCCCGCGACTTCGCCCGCGTGGATTTAGGTTTTTCGAAATCCCGTGGGAACTCTTTGATTTTCCGAGATAAAAAGTAGCCTATGTGCTAATCCAGGATATTATCTATCTCCATTCCAAATTTCAGCCAACCCCGTCCAGTCGTTTTTGCGTGAAGGAGTAACAAACATACACACACACTCACACACACACACACATACATACAAACTTTCGCTTTTATAATATTAGTGTGATGACTCTTATTTAGACGCCAACTCGCACAGCGCTGTGGCCTAAAATTAACTAAACGCCTTTCGTTCTATCTTCTCTTTTTTCTCACTCAAACCTAATACACAGCTACTTTGGATTAGTACTACAGCTATTGTTAGATTCGGATCGGATGCAGTGAGTATAGAACCTGGAGTAGGTCCAGTGGTCGGTCTGAGGTAGTCGTAGTAGTCTGTAAATTAAAAAAAAAAATCTGCCCAGAAAAGGGAGAAAGACACAAGGGACAAGGACAGATATAGTGAGCTTGTAAGGAATCAACGCGCGCCCGGGAAACACACCAAGAGCAAGTATACCGGGAGGGCTCTCCTGCCATTCTGCCCAAACCAAGAGTTTGGTGGGGCCATGGGCGGTTTAGGGTTAGTCGGGCATTACCACATAGTCCCATAAAAACATGAATATATTTTTATATTTATATAATGATAGGTATAATCATATGTACATAATACATATATTTACATACTAACAACAAAAGTATGGAAACAAAATAATTATTATATATTCTGAGATAAGGAACTATTATATATGCTGTGGCCTGGATCACTGCTTCTAGTCACATCGTATAGATGCACAGCAGGCAGGGTACGTCTTGGTCTCGTCTCGCACCTTATAGCATGGGGGAAGCACCATTACAGTGCCGCAACTGAAACAAGTAGGTATTTTACAAGATAAAGTCAAACAGCACTAAATCCCAACTACTACCCGCGAACTGTCGATAGATACCTAGCGATAAATATAGTAAAATAGTTTTTCTGTCGCTTGGTATATTATAATGTTGTAATTGTAGTACATTTGTATTTGTGAACTCAGAATTTTCTCCTCTTTCATTTGACACCCCACTCGATACAATAGCAAAACAAAATTTTGGAGACCCCCACTTTTTTTCATAACATTTCCTAACATCCGTTAGGTCAGGTTTTTTCGTATAAAATGTAGCCTATGTCACCCGGACCTTTACGACGAATCGATTGACACCTCATTCATCAAAATCGGCCCAGTAGTTTAGGTGCTACGGTGGAACACACAGAATCTGGATACAAACATACACACACACACACATATATACATACATATACTGCTAAAATTATAATTTTGCCGCAGTCGGGTAAAAAGGGCGATAATGGCTAGTAGTAAAAAACTTACGTGACAAACTCCACCATGGTCTTTCCGCAACGATACTCCATACATCCCGTCTTCGAGGGCGCCGCTTTACCGAACGGCACCACGGCGTCCAGCTCCTTGATGTAACATCCTTCTATACCCTCTGGAATTAAACAAAAATAAAAAAGATTCCGACGAATTGAGTACCTCCTCCTTTTTTGGAAGTCGGTTAATGAATCGGTTATTGTTCAAAAAACCGGTCAAGTGTAAGTCGGACTCGTACACGAAGGGTTCCGTACCATCGTACAAGATATACCTAACGCCTTTATGTAGTACTCTGCAAGTTAATAACGCTCTGCGCCATCTATATGTGATTTAGTGAATTAAATTTATCGTGAACGTTTTAATTTTTTCAATTCACCGTTTGAATTCAACACACAACCTCGAGGCCCCAAGCCAAGGAGGCAGGCCTTAGCCGACAACGGCTTAAAGAACATTACCGGGGAAGTGTTTTTCCTCGCGCCACACCCGGGCAAGAAGGCCATGCCTCGAGGCCCGTACCCCGTCAAACCTACCTACCTAGGTCAAACGGAGAAGACCCCGCTGCTGTTTAATTATTTTTTTGTGATATAACCACAAATTCACGGTTTTCAGATTTTTTCCTTTACTTGTGCATTAAGACCTTGGTCTCGGAAAATCAAAGAGTCCCACGGGATTTTTAAAAAACCTAAATCCACATGGACGATGTTTGTACGGACATTCTCGGGAAATTAAAGTTCCTACGGATTTTTTAAGGATTAAATTCATGCGAGCTGAGTCCCGGGAATCATTAGGTATTTAACAATTAAATGTTTGTTAATATGTCTAAATAATAATATAAAAGAGAAAGCTGGCTGACTGACTGATCTATCAACCCACACCTCAAAGTATAGGACGGTCCATCGGGCTGAAATTTGGCATGCAGATAGCTATTATGACATAGCCATCCGCTAACAAAGTATTTTTGAAAATTCAACCCCTAAACGGGTAAAATAGGGGTTTGAAATTTGTGTAGTTCACGCGGATGAAGTCGCTGGCATAAGCTAGTAATTTTAAGAATTACTTACCAAATCTCTTAGGCTTTTCCTCCAAGGGTGCCAAGCCAACGGCAGCGAAAGCGACGCAAACCAACGACAACAAGACGACTGTTTCCTTCAACATGTCTAATATTAATAAAATATAATTAATAACTTATGCATAATATAGGTATTAGGTAGGTATATAATATATGTATTGCAGATATGATACGAATTTACTGGTCATTCTGACCTAGTTATCACTAATATTTACGTAATAAAGAAGATGACGACTTTCCTGGCGCAGTGGTGAGCGTTGTAGTCTTATAAGTCCCTGATTCGATTCCTGGCAGGGTACTTTGGTAACTTATAATGTCTAATTGTCTCTCATCCTGTCTGACAGGAGGTTTCGGCCGGGGCTAGTTACCAGCCTAGCGGCAAAGTAGTGTATTAAGTATTGAAGTCAAATCCATACTTAACAATTATAAATGTAACTGTCTGTCTGTCCTTAAGCTTTTCACAGCCCAACAGTTTAACGGATTTTGATGTAATTTGGAGTTAGCTTACATACCGGGGACGGACATAGGCTACTTTTTATCCCGGAAAATCAAAGAGTTCCCAAGGGATTCTAGAGGCCCATCCATATAACCGAAATTAGGTACAGAGGTAGCTTGCGTCTATGCTATTTACATAGGCTACTTTTTGTCCCGGAAAATCAATCAGTTCCTACGGGATCTTTAAAAACCTTAATCCACGCGGACGAAGTCGCGGTCATCATCTAGTCACATATAGCGGAATTAAGAACTAGGCATGTTTGGGTGGGTATGCATTATTGATCGAGAATGTCCACGATATCACAATAATTTGAATGTTTGGCAGAGAAGCGCGATCGAGCCAACTCAATTTTTAAATTCTGTAGAACTGAGCCAGGCACGTACTTTGGTATGACTCTGGTCTTTTCATTCTTACATAGGTATTATTTATTCACGAGCGCAGGCTTCAGAATCTTGGTAATTTAAGGTTTTATCTGTATAGGTAAGGTATATATGTAATTTAAGGGTATATTTACCCTATAGGTTTTCTTGACAGACACGACTGACAGACAGACAACGAAGTGATCCTATAAGGGATTGCTTTTTACCTTTTGAGGTAAGTAGGGAAGTGGGAACCTTAAAAATATCGCAATAAAATAATTAACATGTTTATTAAAAGTTTCTAAAACAAGAGCATAATGAATATCGATTACTGATGGTTAGTTCAACGTTGTTCATCACATTCGACGGTGGGTGTGCAGCAATCTGGGTACAGCTTAGTGTTGTCATAAACTGCACGGCACGGAGACTTCACCGCAACGGCCCCACACCTGTAACGAAGAGAAATAAAATTGCCACTTGCTCAAAAATTGTTTGTTTGGTGAGACGCTTCGGTCGTGGCTAGTTACTACCCTATCCGCAAAGCCGTGCCGCCAAGCAATTTAGCGTCTCGGTGCGATGCCGTGTAGAAACCAAAGGAGTTTGGGTTTAAGGAAAACTGCCATACCCCCTCCAGATTAGCCCGCTTGCATATTAGACTGCATCATCACTTACCACAAGGTGAGATTGCAGTCTAGGGCTAACTTTTATCTGAATATAAAAAAAGGATATAATTCATTCTTAATAGTTATTAACGTTCACACAGGCTGCGTAAGCGTTACGTAAGTGTAGACGTAGTGAGTACCATTGCGTTAATATAATGTATGGAACTCTATGAAATATGGCACACCGCTTGCGTAAAACGTGGATGTATGCGTAACCCGGTGTGTTAGGGGTTTACGCGCGTCACTACGTACGTGTCACGTATACGCAATTGGTGTGAATCGCGGGCCTAAGGCCCATCCGCTTAACCGATTTATATGAAAAGTACAGAGCTAGCTTGTATCCCGGAAACTGACACAGGCAACTTTTTATCCCGGAAAATCAAAGAGTTCCCACGGGATTTTTAAAAACCTAAATCCACGCGGACGAAGTCGCGGGCATCATCTAGTTAAAATATAATTTATACATACTCCAATATCTGCACCATGGTTTCTTCGCAGACGTACTCCTGGCACGAACTCTGTGAGGGTCGTCTTTCACCGACTGGTATCATGATGCCCAGCTCTGATATGTAACATCCTTTGACACCTTCTACAAAAAAAGCGTTCATACAGGCAATGAGGCGCTGTCCAGCCAATAGTAGGCAAGTTTCCATCCTTATGTTGTCGACATTCAAATGATCTACATTCTACACGCACGAAACGTTTTGCGTCATCATTCCTCATACGTATGCCTAAGGTTTGGAATACTCTTCCGCGATCTGTGTTTCCTACCAATTACAGTCCGGGTATCTTAAATACAAGAGAGAATCTTCTAGGTAAACGCGTCCCATCTTAGGCCACATCATCACTTTCCATCAGGTGTGATTGTGGTGGTGGCCTATAATGAATAAAAAAAAGAAAGTTAGGTACCTCGTACCAACTGATTTGGATGGCAATGGAGTATTCGCA
The DNA here is from genome assembly GCF_905333055.1 of Maniola jurtina. Taxonomy (NCBI): domain Eukaryota; kingdom Metazoa; phylum Arthropoda; class Insecta; order Lepidoptera; family Nymphalidae; genus Maniola; species Maniola jurtina. The sequence continues at coordinate 15,469,418 of NC_060032.1, forward strand.
TTTTTTGGCTTATGAATGTAATAAGAACAGAACAGACAAACTTAATTTAGTTAAGAACTGTCAAACCTTGTGACTTTATGAACTAAGAGCCCGTGAGGTCAAACCCCTCAAACTTTTATAAAAGCTGAAAGTTTAGTATGCGCATTCCAAGTGCAGACTGGCAAACTGAACTGGAAATATTATCAATTCCAGTAATAAGGGGAAAAATCTTACCGAATTCCTTAGGTATCGGTTCTAGAGGTACCCTAGTGACAGCTGCGCAGGCGACGCCAACCAGCGCTAAGAGGACGACTGCTTGTTTCAACATCTTTAATTATACTTACAAGTAATTAAGTATGTTGAAAAATACATTTATAGTTCAAGCAAGTGACAAATCCAGTCAAGAGCGAGTCGGACTCGCACACGAAGCGTTCCGTATATTATACAAGATATAGTTAACACTTTTTTTTAATATGCATGACAGGCATTTTGAAATTTGTATTTGGTGTTATAACAATACCATACTGTGTGAAATCTACCTATAACCTATTTATGAGATAAGTAGGTACAGCCCGCTAACAGACAGACAGACGGACAGACAGATGAATGGTCAGTGGAGGCTCAATAATAGGGGCCAATTGGCACCCTTGAGTACGGAACCCTAAAACTGTGTTTTACTTTCCGTATGGCCTTGTAGTGCTAAGTAAATTATTTAAATTATTTTCTTTTTGATTGCTGTTTGAACAGTCTGCACCGATATTATATGGGTAGGTAGTAGGTAACTACCTACTCCTTTATACTTAGGTTAGGCGCACATTGGCTTATCCGTGAATTAATTTTCAGCAATTTTGACCCCTTATATTTTGTTAATCCCTACATCTACTTAAAAACTTATTTATGCTATATCGTAGAAAATTTTCTGTTTTATTAAATTGGAAGACAACATTTTGCAATTTCTTGATAGTTTTTTTCTTATTGCCTAAAATACCAAAGGCGATTATTGAATTTTGGGTTTTGTGTAATCTTTGACGGTGAAGGAAAACATCACGAGGAAACCTGCATGTCTGAGAATTCTCCAAATTGTTCTCAAATGTGTGGGAATTATATATACTATATTATATACCCTTCTCATTCTGAGAGGAGAACCGTGTTGATCATTATGATGATCGTGTTCTTAGTATCAGCACATCGGTCTGGACGCAGCGCGCGTAGCACATTTTTCTACGAAAAATATGAATCTTCTACTCGCACATTATTCGTCTTTTTAGGTCTGTCTCAAAAAACAACAGTAGGTACCTACCTTTAGTAGAAGTCTGTACATCGCGACGCGTTGATAGACTTCGAGTGTCAAAACGATATAACTGGAAACTAAAATGGATCTAAGCTACATCGTTTTAATGTTCAAGTTCGTTCATACACCTACAGCCAAGCGCCCCATGCGAAAAGTTTGCGACATCAATAAATCACGGTGTGAATCCGTGAAAATCCGTTCCGAAGTAGTCATAGAACTATTTGTATGGTAGCTTACGCACTAGTTCCGACTTCCATCATCCGTGAGAATATCTTGGATTCAAATCGGACATAATATGACGTAGATCTATGACGTAAAAGATAGATTTGGATCAGAGATCGGATTAGCAGGGACAGTCTACCTAAAAGCATGTACTTTTCTGTAAAAGTTCTGTAAAAATAGTAGGTAGGTACTTGGGGCGCCAGCCAGGTAACCTCCCAGTGTGCCTGGATGCTGCTGGTCCCTTTTGGATGCGTCCGAGGGGAAGAGCAGTGTTCGGGCCGGTGCGCCCCGGTAGCATTAGTAGTACCCACTAAGCCCCGCTGGGGTTTAGTGGGTATTCCGGTCGCCTCTCGGCCGGCGAGTCCCACATACCCTCCCTCAGCTGGCTGGCTAGCTTCCGGGGGGGATGCGTAAATGCATTCCCCAGCGTCAACAAAAAAAAAAAAAAAAAAGGTAGGTACTTACTTAGAAAGCAAAAAAAAATCGTAATAAAATCAATATAATGTTTATTTAATTTTCCTATCAAGAGTAAAATTAAAATTGATCACAGTTCGATCACAGCAGATCCTTTCTTCAATCACAAATCACATCCGGGTCGCAGCATCGCGGGTACGGCCTAGTATTGTTAAATACTAATTGACATCCCTCTATCGCTGGTACGAGTTTGCATCTGGAAGGAAGTAGAATAGAATAGAATAGAAATATTCTTAAAAGAAATAAACTTTTACAAGTACATACTTTTGAATCGTCAAATGCATCTACAACTGGTTCGGAATGTTTTTCCACCGAGAAAAACTACCAAGAAACTTGACGGTAGCAGTTTTCAAAGGTTTGATTATGTATGATACAGGGTGTAATACTAATGATTACTGATAGGATACTGAAAACCAACTACGACAATTAAAAAAAATCCTCTATTTTTAATAGTTCACAATATGTTGCTAATAAAACATCTGACTGATACTAGAGGTCAACGAACGTTTCGTAAATAGGCTACTCGTAGTCAATGCCTACAAGTCAAATCAGCAACTTTTTACCAAACGTCAAAACGCTCGCTTAGTAACCAGCTTGTATGAAATGCATACATGTGACGTCATAAGCATTAGACGTACTTTTTTAGTCCAATCGACAATTCCAAATGGTTAGCAAACTTAAAACTAGCAGCGAATGTGGATTTTATAATTTTAAAAGACCCTCTATTTAAAAAATAATTATTTTTTGACATAAGTAGGCTCCCTAAGACCGTCTCAGCTCCCTTACCACACCCTTACTACACTTGGTAGGTAATAACATACTATCCTTAACAAACTACTCCGCCTGGACAGAGGTAAACTTAGGAAGGTGATGGTACTCATAACAGCAACATCAAACAAACACCTTTTCGTTATAGGTGTCACCGAAAGTCCTCTGTGCAGGGCCTGCATGGAGGTCGATGGAACACCGACGCACGTGCGTCTGGAGTGCACGGGCGTGGCAGAACAACGAGAACGCCATTTTGGATCCCCAACATCACTTAATGAAGCCCTCAGTAACCTGGACGGGCTACTAGGTTTCTGGAGCGAGCTTGGATGGCTGGAGTGAAGACTTCGGCGGGGAGGGGTAACGCACTCACAACACAGAAACGTTTAACAGGGCTCTCTCCGTCACTTACTCCATACAATCATAGCCCCAATTTGAATATTTTACAGACATATTTTAGAAACTAATATTTGTGCCTGTGGTGTTTTAGATTTTTCTAAAAATATGTAGTTTTAAAATTACAGGGTCTCAAAGATTTGGATGTGTGAATTTTTAAGACCGTGTAACTTTGAAACCGAATATTTTAACGGAAATCTGGAAAACCACAGACATAGATAAAATTATTAGCTCTTGGAACGTTTCTACAAAATTCCATTGAGTATGATTGGTTAGTATTCCAATGAGACACGAACTACGTTTGTATGGAGCGAGTGACGGAGGGCCCTCTTAGGTGCGGAAACCAGCCCAGAAAGAAGAACATACTATTCTTACTCTCTGGTAAGGTGAAACATACCCGGCTATCTGCAGCGAGTCTTCTTGGCAGGTGTACTCGGCGCAGAGCTTCTCAGATCGTCTCGTTTCGCCGACGGGTATAATGTCCTCTATCTCTGCGACGTAACATCCGGGGACACATTCTGGAAATCGAACATTAGAGTCAGGGCGTTTGTGCACTCATTCGTATTCAATTCGAATTTCTCGAAGACTTTTAAATATTATATTTTTTGTGATGCAATCATAAATTCACGGTTTTCGGATTTTTCCTGTTACTTGTGATATAAGACCTGCCTTTCATGATTCTAGGTCATCTAAGACTTTTGAACTAGAATCATGAAATTTGGCTGGTAGGTATAGCATAAGTAATAGAAAAATCAGGAAGCCTTGAATTTGTGGTTACATCACAAAAAAAAATGTGTTCACGAAGAAATAGTTCACTAAATCACATATAGATTGCGCTGCATGTCATTAATTTACAGTGTTGCATGTGTTTTTATCTGGTGGGAGGCTTCGGCCGTGGCTAGTTACCACCGTACCGGCAAAGCCGTGCCGCCAAACGATTTTGCGTTCCGGTACGATGTTGTGTAAAAACCAAAGGAGTATGGGTTTAATGAAAAACTGCCATATCCCTACCAGGTTCCAGGCTTCCATCTTAGACTGGATCATCACTTACCACCAGGTGAAATTGCAGTCAAGGGCTACCTTGTACCTGAATTTAAAAAAAATGTTATATCTTGTACGATATGGTACAGAAGTGATAATATTTCCTTACTGAGTAAATTAGGCTTCTGTTCCAAAGGTAAAGTTGTGATAAAGCCTCCGCCGGCGACGAGTCCAACCAACGCCAAAACTACGACCGTTGCTTTCAACATCTTTAGCACTTAATATTACATTAAACAATAAATTGTAAGCTCCATATAGGCAGTATTTATATGGAAATCTCGCTGCTCGTTTGACCTTGTGACTATAGAAATAATATTTGCGAAAATGTTTTCATTATTTTTCTTTGCAGTGTTTGTGCAGTCTGGTATAAGTACGCACCTACGTATGCACTCCTTTATACTTAGGTTAGCGCCACATTGCGCCGAAATTCCGCCGCCGTTTTTCCGCGCCTGAATGTGACTGCTTTGTATTACATACTATTATCGGACATAATTTTTTTTGTTCGAACCCAGGACCTCTGATAAGACCACCAGCCAGGGAGGTCGTCGACATTTTGCAGATTACCCAGTGTGCCCCAGTAAATTATAACAGTAAATTATAACAGTGTGTAACAGTAAATTATATGTAGGTACTTAGCTAATCAAATGTAGCAGCGTTCTGCGAAAAATTGGCGACGGAATTTCCACGCAATGTAGAGCCGGCCTTAGGGTGCGTTTCGATTGAAGTGAAGACAAGCAAAGCGTTGAAAGATGTTTGTATATCAATTTTCAGCCAATCAGATTATTGAAAAATGAAAAGAAAAAATTGTCATCTAACGATAACCTGATTGATCGAAACACTTTCTAATGTATACGTCTCCGCCCTGCTTCGCTTCAGTGCAATACAAGCTTAGGATGCATTTCCATTGAAGCAAAGCGGAGCGGAAAAGTGTCATTTCGATCAATCAGATATGAAACGTGTTACGTCATCCTCTCACTCGTTACGTGACCGGAGTAATTCGCTAACTCGGTGTTCATGAAACAATCAAACTCATTTGATATTGGTTGGTTCTACATTGCTGCTTTACTGAGCGATATAAAAGTAGTATTTCGTAGCAAACCTTCAATGGATTATAAATAAATGTCAAATGAATTCACTGTTGATCACTGAGTTAGCGAATCATCTCACTGTTAGCCAATTATATTTAACACGTCACCGCTCCGCTCCGCTTCAGTGGAAACGCAGGTTTCCCTTGGGTTATGCCTAGGTTAATTTAATTTTATGTAAATAACCTAGGCATAAAATATGAAAACGGTAGATCTAGATACTTGAAACTAAGTACCATTGAGGTGCAATGAGAAAGTATTTTGGGACCGTAGTTCTACGCAGACAAAGTCGCAGGAATGCGTTAGACGAAAAATTCTGATAGGTTACGGCTGGTTACGGACGTCATTATTAGGAAATACTGTTGAAATAATATCATCGAAACAAAGAACTACCGAGATATAATAAGCGAAAAACATGTTGTATCTATATTTATTTAGGTGTCACATAAATAAATAAGATACAAAATATCCAATTAAGAACCTATTATAATTTCGATCTTATCATCATTATAATCAATACTTTTTTTCCTGACTACTCTAGTCAGAGCAAAATGATACCCAATATTTTGTCATAATAGTGGATAGTGAGTTTGACTGTATTTCTGTCTTTCAAACGATTCGAAATAATCGATTTGATTTAAACAAGTGTAAATTAAAAATTTATAACACCCCCGACAAGTGAAAGTTACAGTAACTAGAAAAGAGCTGATAACTTTCAAACGGCTGAACCGATTTTCTTGGATTATAGCTAAGAACACTTTTGATCAAGCCACCTTTCAAACAAAAAAAAAAAACTTAATTAAAATCGGTTCATTAGTTTAGGAGCTACGATGCCACAGACAGATACACACGTCAAACTTATAGCACCCCTCTTTTTGGGTCGGGGGTTAATAAAAATACTGAAAATATTTTTCATAATTTATTTCTTCCTTGGTAACCTTCTTTTCCATTACAAAGTCGTTCTTCACTATTACGAGTATTTTATTATTAGGTATATTAGAACTTTGGCACAATATTTGGCGTTTAACATGTCGCTACGATACAATACTGATTTGCTTTCCTTTTGGCATTATAAGGCCTCGAGGGCTCCTTCACATTATAAGAAACCTCTCATTAGTCTCGACAAACTACAAACTTTTGTTCGGCAGATTTGAGTAGCAAGTTAGGGTTCAAAATGACATAAAGTAAAGAGAATCGAAAAGAGAATGCACTTACTGAGAAAAACGGCGAAAAATTCACACATTCGCGTTCGTTTTGTCTTGTTTCGATTTCAATCTAAAAATTTTAGATGTCATTTTGTCGCTAAGGGTACCTATCCACTGAAGGGGCGAGGAGTGGATATGTGTTCAGCAGACCAATTATCTGTTTGGTCTACTCCACTTAAATGAACAAGCACCCTTAGGACCACATCCACCAGATAAGCTTTATCTAATGGATAAATTTAACATTATGACAGATTCCCAATACAAAGTGTCTTAACGTCTAATTTCGTTAGATAAAGTTTATCTATAGTTCTGTCTACTAAACTAATAAGGCCTTATACGACTGGCTTAATCGATCTTGATGTATGCCAAATACTAACAGCCGATCAAAGGTCTGGTTTGTCGGGGCCTGGACATAACTCATCTATTGAGTAAACTAAGTAGAGATTTTCACATTTTAACCACGATATCCGAACTAGACAAGCATTATTTACAACTCCCTGGCAGTGGTGAATGCTGTGGTATTTTAAATGGGAGGCCTCAGGTTCGGTTCTCTACAGTAGCAATTTGGAAATTTATAATTTCTAAGTACTTAGTAGAATGGGACTGATTAAGATTATGGGGTTTCTTAAACTGCCATTCCCCTTCTAATTTAGCCTTCTTCCATCTTAGACTGCATCGTTACTTCACTACTAGATAAGTGAGACAAGAAGAGATCGCAGTGACTTCACTGCGATTATTAAAATCTTACTACTAGTACTTACTTTATCGATAAAAGTTGTTATTTAAGTAATTCATTTTATGAAGGAGCCCTTATGATGCCTGTTCACTGGAGCGGAGCGGAGTGGAGATATTGTGTTCAACAGGCTATTATTAAAATACAAAGCGTTATTGAAAGGTGACGTGATGAAATTACCACGTGATCTATCAATAATCTGATTGATCCGGTGAACATGTTATCGTTTCGCTCAGCTTCGGTTGACAGGTAACCTTAATGATTTGTTTTGGCGAAAACAAAACTTACCACTACAGTTAAAATCTACTGTTGCTGTTAGAATAAAAAACTCTACCCATTGAAGAATCATTTTAAAGGATGATCCACACCTGCGAGCTGAGTGGCTCATTGTACGTGGATAAAGTTGAACATCTCGTTCCACGCTGCGCAAACGAAGCGGCAACTTCAACTTGATCCCCGTACATACCATATCATGAGCAGCTCAGTTCGCAGATGTGAATCTTCTTTATATCGTTTCGTTAGCTACAAACTGGCAGCACCAACTCTAGTGGTAAGTTTTCTTTATCGTCATCTAATTAAAACATACACTCGAGGCTCAGTTCAGCAATTTTATTTGTCGCTTAAGAAACATCATCGTTTATCAGTAATGACTATATTACATTAAGGTACAAAAAAAGGCTAGATCCCAGAGCCATAAAGCCAGATGAAAAAAGTACATTACATTAGTAGACATGCAATCAAATAGCGACTTAAAAATGTTGCTATTTGTTGAATTAAATATCTTGTTATAACTGAATTTTGACAGTAAAAGAGTGCACATAAATTGCTTTACTTTGCTCACTAGGTTTTGGTTTGACCGACAGAGCGCGCTGCGCTACCTCGATTAAAGGATATTTTTTTGCCTTAATCAAGACTGGCTACGCTACCACGCAAACCAATGCCTCGTTAGGCTTCCAGTATCTATCAACTGAAGCGGAGCGGGGTGGGCATGTGCTTCGTCGACCGATCAGATCTTTGAGAGATAGATTGTTATAATTTAACGGTTCATAACACATCTCCGCTCCAATCCACTCCGCTTCATTGGACAGGCACCCTAAGGGTAATGCGGACTGGAATAGAACCATTTGAGCGACGACGTGATAAAATTATCATTTGACAATACTTGATTGATCGAACACGTCTCCGTTCCATTCAGTCTCAGTGGAAACGCACCCTTAGCGGCGAGCTACCTAATAATGTGTGTTATGCAAGTGAAAGGCATAGATTACGTCATCATAGCTAAACGAACATTTTATTTTAAAAACTCTTAAAAGTTAAAACAATAGGTTAAGTAACAATATATTTTTAAACATCATATTTCTCAGGTAGGTACAATTTGAATAAACAAAACAAGCTTTTACAATAAAAAATTCAACCAGTATGAATACCAGCGTTTAAAAATAATAAAGTAAAAATAAAATAACATTATAAAAAACCGTTAATCAATGGTTTAAAACCTAATGAATATTTTAATCCATAGAATAAACAGAATAAAATATCCGGTGATGTTTCTTAGGCGATGATTTACTTCGGATCTAAAAGGCAATGAATGTAAACAACTAATCATAAAACGATTCGAACGTTATTTATTTCATATTTATTTAAGGCCTTAGCACACTCGATATTTTCAGCAAAGGCGGAGGGACATCGAGAGATTTAGAAACTTTTTGCAGCCATAGTCAAAGTGTGTAGTAGACTGTAGACAATCAAAAGAAGGTGCAGAACGCAATATTAGCAGCCACAGCTAAATAAACTTTATACAAGTAAAAAAGTTCACCTCTATCAGTAAATATAAAAGAAAAGACTGACTGATTATCAACGCATATCTCAAACTGGTCTAAAAACGTGTCTAAAAATTTGTAATCACCACTAAGGATTATGAGAAATTTTCACCCGAACGAATGGCATCTAAAAGTCATAGCTAAACCAAAATTTTGAATTGAGAAGAGTCGCCAAAATGAAAATTTTCATTTTAGCAACTTGGAAATAAATTTCTAAATAAATCACGCACAACGCAACCGTGTTATATCTAACATCAAAGTTTCATTAATATGCTTTCTAGAGTAAAACGTTCAGTCGCTGCTTATAGCGACTAAATCGTCAACCGCTCTTGCTAAAGTATCGTGTTTGCTTAGGCCCTTAGACAATCGTTTGCATTCATGCCATTATTTTAATGACTAGATAAATGGGTGATTATTTTAGCCGCGTAGACAAGAGTCAATCACCGTGGAATTAAATAAATGCAATCATAAAAGCTTACGTCTTAAAGATATTACGATAAAATTGGGTTATTTAGAGAAATAACATCAGAATTTTAATCTCTTAGCGTTTGAATTGTTGTGCCCTGAAATGTAACGTGTGTTGAAATTTTTTAATCGAGACAGTGGATGGATGTTGCGTTGCCCCCAGTTAAGCGTGGAAACGTTTTAATACCAAGAAAATACCATCGTCTTCGAATTCGTTTTTTATATCATTTGATATTTTTTTTGTCTTTATTATAGCCTCCTTTATTTGCTATGTTTTATTGATATGACTGATTGAGAGTGATTTATTAATATTCTTTTCCTAAAAGTCACATTTATTTACCATTTCATTATGAAATTCTGATGTTACTTCATTGATTATACCAATTTGTACGACATTAAAGTCTCATAAATAAGTATTGACTGTTGTCTACTGGCTATCATTATATTTAGCAACAATTTATCTTATCGGAACATATAATATTATAATATATAAAATAAATAATAATTATAATTTACCTATGCTGAATAAATAATTAAAAACAATTTATTCAGTGAACACGTTATTGCTATTAACAATAATTTATATTTTAAGTATCATACATCATCATACGAGGACCATGTTTTCTATGGATGTATTACAATTTTAGATACAGTTTACTTAATTCTGCACTTGCTGATTCAAATGGTTTTGAAGATCATAAATAAGATGATTAATTAGATGAATAAAAATAAAAAATAAAATTTTTGGTCTGAAGAATGCAAATAAAACCGGGCTAACTTCGCTGGCTTAGACACAAAATGAGAAAGAAGAGATATCATTCAGTGAGAATCACATACAGATGCTTTATGTATGACTGAATTAACGTAGAGACTAGAGCTATGTAAGATACAAGCCCTCGGAAGAGCTGATTGGCGTAAAGTTATTGCCGGCTCTGCTCAGTAGAAACTGCTTTCAAAACCGGCGGCAGAGCCTGAGATACATGAAATAAGTTTTTCATTTTTGAAAGTAGTACAAGACAGGCGAGAGGCAGGTTCTTGTAATGGAAGCCAAGATCCTCTCTTGGTCACTGAACCAGCGAAGCAGGTAAATAATAATTATATTACTGTTTAATTTGTTTCAGACAAGCAACCGACACAGGAATTTTCTCTACCAATAAACACAACAGTTTTCCAACAACTTTACATTTCCTAATACGATCCAATGTATTACTCACAACTAATCTCTCTTCAGGTTTGCGTCTAAATTCTAAATCATTTCGGAATAGTTGCCATACATTTTAGTTCCGAAATTAGATGATTTAAATTCCATTAAATTGTTATCATTAGTATTACTTTCGATGACGTAGAAATTATAATTTTTAAAGCGTCAACGTACTTATTCTAATTCATTTTTATTGCTGCATTTCTGATGTTATTAGTCATCATTCATCCTCTTTCACTAAACGATCCACTACCGATGAATCATCTAATTCCAGCACTAAACGATCCAAAATAAATCTAAGAGTGATAGCTTTGAGTTACGTTTAATTTTTTACAATTTATTGTTACAATTTCCAAAATTTCAGTCGTTTATCAAAACGTACTTACTACACTGAACACGTATGTTAAACTTTAAAGGAACTTATTTCAATAGTAAATTATATCTATCATATTATTGATGCTGATAATATTGCATTACAAGTACAACTATGTTCATTTATTTGTCTAGAGTTTAACGTAAAATGTCTTTTGGCGCGCAAAAGGTAAGTACGTCAGTGATGCATGCCCAATAGGAACGCCCGATTTGTAGGCACTCGCTTTGGATAACGTATCTAGGTATATTATGTAAGTAATTATTATTGTATTTAAACCCCAATTACGATTACTAAGCCTACATTACTTATTAGTTCCTTTAATTATTGCTTTATTTTCCTTTTTGGTCTGTCAAATCCTTGCAAGTGAGAAATCGTGTAAAAGATAAACGATGTGCCATCTGTGCTTTTTCTCGAATATTAGCTAGAGTAGAAAAAAACGAAGCGGTCCTGACAAACATTACTACGAGCAGCGAAACTATAAGTAAAAATACTTCTAAAAGTTGAACACTAGATATTTCTAACGGGATAGCCGTCACTGTCGACTTCGATAAGGCTTTCGATAGGATTCATCCTGAGATCACATTCTTAAACATTAAGTACAATCTATTATTGCATATTTAGAATTGCACTGTAACGATTACATTATCGTCAATTCAAGTCTTTGACATGTATCTTACACTCCGCGTAGCAGTCCGGCCGGCGGCATCGGAGCGCCGCAAAGCAGCTGACTTGGCCCGATTTATTTTCTTACGTACGAACAATGAGATTGTTCCCGTTGAAGTCTGCAGACTTCTGATGAGTTTCAGCGCTGTTTAGACGGGCGGGTCCATGTCGCGCTGCAACGACGTCAGTCACGTGTGGAACACCCAACCCGGGATCGGAGGTCACGCGTCTGGAACTCCGTGAATGTGGTGCTGGTAGTTGTGATTCAGCTTGTTAGCGAACTCGTGCATTATATCTCTGAATATCACGGAGTCTAGATTCTCTCCGAGGATGTAGAGTAGGTACCAGTCACCCATTTTGCTTCTTCTGACGATCGTGTCGACGTTGTCCCGCCGCACTAGCCTGAAGCGCATCCTCATCATATACACGCGCATACGTGGCGAGAAGATGATAACTATCCGGTATATTAGGGTGATGAATGTGAGGAACCCGAGTATGACGAACCAGAACCAGAGAAAGACGTAGATCTTCTCGTTGACGACGTTAAGTGGCAAGATGCAGAGTGCGTCGTGTCGCTCCACCTCGCCTGATGACCCGAATTTGTTGAAAAGTGTGCATTTGACCATCCTATAAACAAAACAGAAAGTTCAGTTAGTTCATTCCATATTAAACATGAAATATTATTTTATATTAGGTAAAGAGAGAAGCAACATAATTACGTAATTTTCAAGTTTTATAAACCTGATAGTTTTAATTTTTTTTTACTAGTCATGCTAATCGTGACTAACACTCCCCTTTCCCCTCCAATTAAGCGTAAAGCTTGTGCCAGGAGTGGGTACGACAATAGGGTGTGAACCGCCGACCTTTCGGAATTCAGTCCGCTTCTCAACCGTTGAGCTATCGAGGCTCGAATTTCACTCTAATCTCTTATAGCAAATAGCTACCTGCCTTGGCGCCTGCACGGGTTTACAATTATTATTATTTACATTGTAGAAACCGTCATCGAGAGTATGTATCAATAAGTGTAACGGATGTGAGTCTTGGCCTCCTCCACAACCTTCTTCCACTTATCACAGCCATTCTTTAGTTTGTTTACCCATTATCCTACACTCCTCCATTTTTCTTCTACGCATTCTATCCAATGCTTTTTGGCTTGCTTTTTGCTCTTTTCCGCTCAGGCATTCACCTGCTCTTAATCTTATGATAAGGTATTATAAAAATGTTGGTTACCTTGGAAATATATAGATCATCGGATCGATCCGGTCCTCCTGGTCAGACTCCATGTACGCGATGACGTCCAGCCCGAACGTCATGAACTCACCGTCGAAGAAGCGGTTCATGAGGAACATTTGCCCTGTAGTACAGATAACATTAAATAAGTAATTAATTTAAGACACATATCAATTAGTGGTTTTTTCGTTGTGTCAAAAGCAGACTTGCTAAGCATTTCCTATAATTATGATAATTTAAAAAAAAAAATTGAATTTCTAGTCCGCTCTTCTCAGTAGGGTAATAAGTACCAAAAATCGGTGGTAGAGTTTTGACAACTAACATAATGATTATTTATCTTATGAGCCATAAGATGACTTACATAAACATTTCAATTTTCAACTCTCTACCTATTAGGTAAGGTTCATGAGATACCGTACCGCCCATTGACAAACAGACGGACATATGGACAGAAAGCAAAGACTTCGTCATAGGGCCCCATTTACCCATCAGGTACGGGACCCTAATAAGATCTCAAACAAACAGCTCCTGTCATGACGTAGCCATATGCCAATATAAGTGCATTTAATATCGGGAGAGGTGTTCCGAAAGGCCTTCAAGATTATTATTCCATGTATGTATGCCTCTGAAGCCAACTTCCGCTGTTCCAATAACAAATACGACCCCCTGCGGTGGGGCCGAATTTGCTGGCCATGCAATCCCTAGACAATTGGAGCCATGAACGTAGCGATTGATAAATACACGAAAATTGAAAAATATTTTTATATTGTTTTTTCAACCCTGTTAACGGAACGTCATTTTTTGGAAGCATGGTCGTCTGAAAAGATTCATAAACAACATAAATATCTAGATATTGGCACAAAATACCTAGGTATTTGTACGAAGTATAGGTATATGCGCGTATGTTTCACACACGCACAAGCGTACGAATTTGTCTTAATTTTTTTAAATACAATCGTATGAGCTTTGCTTATCTGGATTTTCATAGAATTTAATATTTTAAATTGTAAAGATAAACAAGTATATTTTTAGAACAAAAAAGTATGTATCACCGTAAGTCGTAAGGTTTGAGAGTTGACACTACTATGAAATCAATACCAATATTAAAAATGCGAAAATGTGTTTATTTGTTGATTTACTGATTTGTTTTCCATCATGCCGCAACTGAACAACGGGTCGACGAGATTTTTTTGCATGGGTACAGTGAAAATCCTTGAAATAAGATATAGGCTACTTTTTATGGTGGAAAATCAAAAGATTCTGCGGGATTTGTCCAGAATAACCACTCTATCTAATTTTTAATTCAATGACTAATTTGAACCATTTTGTCCAAGGTTATTTCCCGCTAGTTTCGTGGTCGTATGTTTTCACAAAGTGAAATATCAGCGTAGCATCTGCCGCGTGCGTTGCTCTGAATCGTCAACTAGACGCGCGATTGTAAATCAAAACAATATCTTGATATTAGAAGACAGTCTGCCCTTAGCCTTACCTTCCAAGAGACACAAGGCCATTAACGTACTGTTTGAGTTTTGAGATTTATGAAATTAGTCTCTCTCTCTTTCATTATTTCCCTCATTGCTGAGGGTAATACTATAAGAAAACTCCTATATATTATTTAAAAAACCGCCCAAGTAATCGGGTATTTTTTCGACATTTTGCACCATAAATCAAAAACTATTATGCATAAAAATAAATAAAAATCTGTTTTAGAATGTACAGGTAAAACCTTTTCATATAATATCATGTCACTTGGTATAGCTATCTTACTTTGGAAATTGAAAACATTAATTAATTGTTCATGAACACATTTTAACTTTTTTTTTTGTGTATGTAACCACAAATTCACAGTTTTCGGTTTTTTTTTACTTGTGCTATACGACCTACATACCTGCCAAATTTCATGACTAGGTCAACGGGAAGTACCCTATAGATTTTCTTGAGAGACAGACAGACAACTCAGTGATCCTATAGGGGTTCCGTTTGTTCTTTTGAGGTACGGAACCCTAAAAAAGCGGGTATTTTTTGAAAATATCCTGTTACTTCTTAGTCTTCTTCTCTAACTGTCTTCTGTTCAGAAGTGGGTTATACGCTATAATAGGACTCACCTATAACGTTAATAAGAGCGAGCCCCTCACACAGGTAGTAGCGGTAGGCCCACCAGTTGTGGTACCGCAGGTTCTCCCACAGGTAGTCCAGAATGAGCTTCTTCTTCGTCTTCTTCTCTATCTCGGTGCAGACGCCCACGTCCAGGTCCATCATGAGCGCGCGGATCTTCCCTCCTTCCCACGACTTCCACAGCCACCGCGGCGCGTAGAATAACATCGCCTGGAGAAAAAAATACGATTTTCATCCCATCTATTCGAAAAGGACGACTTGGTTCGCCTTTAAGTGTACCCAAAGGTGGTGTTTTCTTTAGGGAGTAATAAGTGCGCGGAAAAGATAATTCCCGCGCACTCGTAAGTGCGCCACAATGCCGCGCACTTTTTGAATTTGAAACATCTTAGTGTTATATCTCAGTGTTATATATATATTTTTTTATTATTTGTTTAGTAATAGACTTAATTTAAAGAGAAACATTTTTCACCATTTTTTATAGACCAAAGCACTAGATAAAGAACAGACTGGTGTTTGGAATTTTGCAGTCCAAATAGACCGTAGTCTGTGCTAGGGCTGACAAAAAAGAAAAAAAGAAAAATTTATTTTATGATTTTACGATTAAAAAAAAAAAAAAGAGTTAAGCCTATATTTCCATTTTTTACAAACAAAAGAATAAAAAATATATATATGGTTAATAATATGGTTGTTTATTAATATTAATTAACTCGTATACAACTGAGAACAACAACGATTCTTGTCTCCTGTATGTTTTATTTTAATACAACTCATTGAGTGGAGTAAATAAAGTCGAATCAAAAATGATGCTGCACTTCCATCCCACAGTCCAGGAGTTGAATGTCATAACGGAATAGACATAATATAATAGGTATGCAAATGCGACTTGTATTGTGGAATTTCTTTTTGGATCTTTAATCTAATCCGAAAACTGATCCAAATATCGGTATTAAATTTTTTGTGTAATTTTTCCATTATGAGGTTAATTACAATTTCCAAAAATAAAATCTACTTAAATGTTTTTTTGATTAACCACTAATTAATTTATTTTAAAACTTTATAATTCGACGTTTTGTTTTCGTGGCGGCTTATTATATATTCTCATGCCAAATGCCGGCCGCCATGCTATTGCATTTCTCGATAAAACACAGTGAATAAATCTATCCTTCTTACACTTTTGGCTTAGTTCGGGAGACCTCAATATTACATTTTCCATAAATAAAAATCGTCGAGAATTCTTCAATTGATACTATGGAAACAAAGTAGGCTACAAACTACAAACTAACTCGGGGATCAGACAACGTATCCCTGACTCATCCGTACTGTGAAAGAGCTGTCGAACCGATATGAGGTGGCGTGGAAATCTTTATGGCTTCATCCCCACTAGTTGCGTGTGAGTGTCGCGGCACACTCGGCGGAATAGCTATCTATATCTGAAATTCCTTTCTTAGGCCCAATATCCACCTAAGCTCTTAGCAGGGTCTATGTTATAAAGAAAACATAGACGAAAATCTGAATGTTTGAATAAAAGCAGGTGTTACTTTGCGGAAGTTCATAATATACAAAGAACCAAATGCTTAATTTGCTATAATCCGCTAAATCAGACAAATCTGTACGGTGCAACTTTGCAATTGTGAACTGTAAGGTTTACACCTCCTGAGGATACTCCGGTGTAGAACGTGCGTCGAGTGGTTTTGGGATGTGTGTGGTGCTGCGTGGTGGTGGTGCGTACTGCTTGCTTGGTGGCTGGCTTTTACCTGCATCTTTAGCAGTGGGAGGACGGGCAGTGCATATCGCATGCTGCATGTTGCACCATACAGATTTGTCTGGTTTGGCGGATTATAACAAATTAAGCTTTTGTGGTTCCTTGAAAAATCTGAAGTTTTTAGGCTTAGTATTTAAGAGGTGGGAATAAATAAAAAAATAATATACCTTGGTAGAGACAAGTGAAACAGGCCAATATGGTCAGTCAGTTGTCCGTTAGTGACGACACAATATCGCCTGCTTATCGATCTTTTATCGGATAAATTTTGGTACAGCAAGAAACCGTGAACGTTGGCATCCTAAGCAACATAATCCGCCAAGTAACACCTCTATTCAACATTTGAAACTTATTCTCATTTCAGGATAAATGTGGATATACCTCTACCCTAAACGCGGTATTGAGCACAAGTTGTCGTATTGGCGAATGCAACAAGTGAATCACTGGGACGGAACACGCAGCCGAGCGGAAAGATAACAGATATCATGAAAATGCTACGTTCAAGCTTTCACGAAAAGATGCTTTAGTTGCTTGCGAGTGAACAATGAATTTTTACCATTTCACCCAAGAAGCAAAAGATTAGTTATTATATTTTTAGAATTAGGTACTTATACTTATTTATTAATTGCAAAATTAGTTCCATATGCCTGGACTACGGTGACGGTGCCAGCGACCAAGATCTGCATTTATGTAGATTACTCTGGTTCTTCGACGGATCTGATCCATACTAATATTATAAATATAAAAGTGTGTCTATCTGTTTGTCTGTCTGCTAGCTTTTTACAGCTCAACTGTTTAACGGATTTTGATGAAAGGTACAGAGTTAGCTTAAATCCCGGGCACGGACATAAACTACTTTTTATCCCGGAAAATCAAACTGTTCCCACGGGATTCTTAAAGGTCCACCCGTTTAACCGATTAATATGAAATTTAGTTCAAAGGTGACTTGAATCCCGGAAATTAACATAATCGCGGAAAATCAATGAATCCCCAAGCGATTTTTAAAAAGCCTTAATCCACGTGGACATCATCTAGTAGTAAATATACTGTACTGTAATCACAACTGTAATGTAAGAGGAGTAGTAAACACCATCGCACACCAGCGGAAGTCGAATTTGAATAGTACTTAATATCCGCGCTAGAATATATCTCGCGCCGTCAATCGAGGCAGGGCGCAATAAATCTGCACTACTAATAAACGACGACTGCTCATAATTTACTGCAACATTCGCGAGTTACTACTGTACGCCGCTTTATGACTGTATGACCGTGAAAAGTCACGATTTAGATATCAAATTCAAGCCAAAATACCATTAAGTACCCACTTACTTTAAGTAGGTAGGAACTAACTGAAAATCCTGAGTCCTAGCCAACTATATTTAAAAAAAATCGTAATTAAAAAAACTGGACAAGTGCGAGTCAGACTTGCGTACCGAGGGTTCCGTTTTCGAATATTTTTTTCGATATTTTGCTCTATAATGCCACTTACGTATAGGTATTGTAAGGTTATTTTTAAAAACCATCTGAGATTCGGACCGATATCGTATATTTTCGGTATTTCGATTGTGAACTGGATAATTAGATGTTGTGATAGCAATCACGCTCGCGCTCTAATTAAATTATTTATTTTGCCACCAGAGTTTTCAGATTAAAACTCTCGGATAACCTCTACGCATTGAACCTGTGTTTTTGCGTAGGTTTTGGGAGGACATTCCAATAATTCGATAAAAATATTTAAATAATACCAGCTTTTCTGAGCGACGCTTATAGTATACACACTATTGTATTGTATTGTAACTTGAACAATTATCATCATATTTCAACAAATTAACACGAAAAAATATTAAACTACAAGTATAAACCTTCCTCTTCATTCTATCTAATTGATCAAAACCGCATTGAAATCCGTAAGATCCAAGCCTACAGAGGGCCAGACGACGGGATGAGACTGTTATACTATGTAGAAATTAATGTGGACTGTGTTAGTAACTCGAGTTGTGTCGCAGTCATAACTCTGGCAGTCGGAAGCGTTGGCACTAGTGGCACGAGCGATATGTTGCTGAAGTTCGCGTATGATGGATACGTCCGTCCGTTTCACGTTCGACTAATGTTAAGCCGGCACCACACATGATAAGAGCTTCAATGGTTTCAACACGTGTTCACTTTGAGAGGGTATAGTAAAAACTTTACACACGAAAATCTATTTTTAGGGTTCCGTACATCAAAAAGAAAAGCGGAACCGTTATAAACACAGGATTTAAAACACAGGATTTTTATTATTATTTTTTTTGCATTTTTTTGTGGTGTCTTATCAGTAATCATCAGTATTATGACCTGTCTTCGTTTTTGCTAGCGTTCTAGTTACACCCTTTTTCCACCACAATTCTCATATTTTCACACGACATAATATGGATGGAATATTCAAAAAAAAATTCAAGTAAGTATTCTTACGGTAAATAAAAGCTTGTTAAAAGTTTCCAGGAATTTTCTCAATAAATTTCATGCAACGAAGCACGGGGGCTTCTTCATCACGTCTCCGCCGCAGCGCAAGAGCCCTCCGGAACGAGTGGAAGCAAAGTGAACCGTGTTCACAGCGTGGCCTGCTTGCTTAATAGATTTGAACTGTAGTGCATTTGAGCAATTCTTTGACCTGAGCTTTTTTGGGTTTCGTACCTCAAAAGGAAAAAGGGAACCCTTATAGGAGCTTTACGTTGTCTGTCTGTCTGTACGTTTGTCGTGTTTGTCCAGAAAACCTATAGGGTACAACGGGAAGTACCCATTGACCAAGAATCATGAAATATGGTAGGTAGGTCTTAAGCACAAGTAAAGCAAAAAATCCGAAAACCGTAAATTTGTTGTTACTTACATAACTAAAAAAAATGTGTTCATGAACAAATAATTCGTATTTATAATTTTCCAAGTAATATAACTATAGGTATATACCAAAAATTAACATGTGTTCATAAAACAAATAATTAATATTTTCAGTTTTAAATGTAAGATTATACCAAGTAGAATATCATATGAAAGCTTTAGCTGTACATTCTAAAACAAATTTTTATTTATTTTTACGCAATAGTGACTTTATCGTGCAAAATGTAGAAAAAAATACCCGAGTACGGAACCCGCGGTGCGCGAGTCTGACTCGCACTTGACCGGTTTTTTTTTATAGGAAACTAGCTGACGCCCGCGACTTCGTCCGCGTGGATTTAGGTTTTTCGAAATCCCGTGGGAACTCTTTGGTTTTCCCGGATAAAAAGTAGCCATGTGCTAATCCAGGATATTATCTATCTCCATTCCGAATTTCAGCCAAATCCGTCCAGTAGTTTTTGCGTGAAGGAGTAACAAACATACACACACACACACACACATACAAATTTCGCCTTTATAATATTAGTGTGAAGTGTGATAGTGTGATCTGTCAAAACGTCTTTATTCCTCAGATTAAAGTTATTTGACGATTGAAAAATCGGCCCTAAAATAAAGAAAGTTACTCTGCGCTGCCCATACGAAATTACATATACCTATCTAGTACTAGTTCTACATTCCCGCTCTTGAACAAGTAGCCCATGGTAGCAGAGCACTCGCGAGGCGACGCGACGTGGACGTGATGAAGTTGCGGCGCACCTCAAGGATGTCGTGTCGGATTGAGGGGGTTGAAAGTGAAACCCTGGAAAATCCCTTTGAAATTCTTTAACTTACATTGGTAACACGGTTCACTACCCTTTTTTTATTCAGACACAAGTTAGCCCTTGATTGCAATCCTGGAAGGGGAATGGCAGTTTTTATTAAATACCCTTTTGGTTTCTACAAGGCATCGTGCCGGAACGCTGAATCGCTTGGTGGCACGGCTTTGCCCATAGGGTGGTAACTAGCCAGAGCCAAAGCCTCCATCCAGACCAGACCAGAGATTTAGATAGTCTATAAAATTCCAAACTCCTACCGGGAATCGAACTCGTGACCTGCAACTAATACGACCACAGCGCTTACCACTATACCAGGGAGGTCGTTAAAACCTAGTTTTTTTCCTAGATAGAAAACACTAGTCTAAAGATGTACCTACACGACTTCGTCAAATTTCTCGCTACGCGCAGGGTTCTATTTTTGAACAAATTTTTCAACTTTAGAATTTCTCACTTGGTCGGAATTCAAAAATCACTTGTAAAAGTTTAATTGAATAAAAATATTTAGAGTTTTTGAATTTTGAATACAAATGTTCGCGCCAAATATCAAATCTTTGAAAAGAGCAACCGCCGAGTTTCTTGCTGGTTCTTCTCGGTAGGAAAGGCATTCCGAACCAGTGGTAGATGCTTTTGACGATTCAAAAGAACTTGTAAAAGTCTAATTGAATAAAAATATTTTAGAATTTTTGAATTTTTTAAATAGTAACAACTTTGCAGTCTTGTATTACAAGTAAGTATTCTAGGTTACAAATTAACCCAGTAAACTTTGTCAGATCACCAAATAGCATTGAAAATAGAATCAATGCGAAAGCCTCTATTTCACGTTTCCCACGCCCATTAAGTACTGTACAAAATAAACTATACGAATCGCAAATTATTTACCGCTTCATTATCGAGCCAGTGACTTGGGAGCCAATACCTCATCGTTTACAGTGCTAAGATTGTAAACGTTATGTGGGAATACAATGTACGAGTATGTATTGCATTATTTATACCTACAAGTCCTACAATGTTGCATAATTTTGCTTCAAATAGGTAGAATATGTGGACCGGATATCCACGTGGAAAAACTTGCACGAAAAGCTAGTTTTCTAATAAAACATAATCTTTGTGAATGTAAATTAAAAATTTATAACACCCCCGACAACTGAAGGTTACAGTAACTAGAAAAGAGTTGATAACTTTCAAACAGCTGAACCGATTTTTTTGGATTATAGCTAAGAACACGTTCGATCAAGCCACCTTTGAAACAAAAAAAAAACTAAATTAAAATCGGTTCATTAGTTTAGAAGCTACGATGCCACAGACAGATACACAGATACGTAGATACACAGATACACACGTTAAACTTATAACACCCCTCTTTTTGGGTCGGGGGTTAAAAATATAAAAGAAGAAACTGAGTGGGTGACATTTATATCAACAAATCTACAGCTCAAAATGCTGGACCTAGTTACATTAACTTTTGCTGCTTAGGTTTTCTTTATAACGTAGATCTCCACATGGTTTATACACACTTTAAAATCTCTATCCATTAACACCCCCACCATGAGATAGACGAAAATCCTCCTCACTTCACATGTAGGAGGATGATCTACGTACACAAAAAATTTTTTTTGGTTACCTCCCTAAAAAGATTTGAATATACTTACCACCGTCGAATATCGGGATGATTAACAGGTAGGTATACCCATGCCAAGTTACAGCTTTCTAGTACTAAGTCCCTGTGGCCGGACGGACGGACGGATAAACGGACAGACATGGCGAAACTACATATAAGGATTTCCTTGTTGACTACGTAACTCTTAAAAGAAATTCCAACGGTGCAAAGCCGGAGTGTTTTAGCTAGTATTCATATTATATCTACGGCAATAACACTTAGCTATTATTGAGGCTATCAAATCCAGGCCTCGCATATCCCTCACCGGCGCGCGCGCATTGATCTAATTCACGTAAGCGCATCTCACGCTATCACGAGAATATCCCGGCTTTATCTGAGCTGGAGCAGATGCAGTGTAGTGGCCATCCTCAAGATAAAACCAATATTGGGTTTAATAATATTTTACTGAATTTATATCGTAGACTAGCAACTGCCCGCTGCATCGTTCGAAGAAAATATAAATTCTTTTTATTCCCTATTAACCTACCGTGGGAATTTCAAAAATTCCTGCCCTATTGTAAGAGGTTGGCTAAAAATGATTTTTTATCGAACACGATATGCCCATTGATTTCATCCGCGTAAAAGTAGGTTTTTTAAAAATCCGTGGATTTGTGTGTTCTATATGCCCACGACTTCGTCCGCGTGAAAGGAGGTTTGAGGAGGGAGGGAACGAGGAGCAAACAAAAGATTTATGATTTTCTAAAACATTACACATTACTTTCATTGTTCGACGTAAAAAAAACGGGTCAACGTTGTAAAGCAGTAAAAATATTGACGTTCGACGTACGCGCGTTTTGTTCCGTACGTCCTGAATGTTTGGACGAGCCGTGATTTACTCTCCGTAATTATAAACAGACTGACAATAAAAACAGACACAAACAAACATGTCCGAACATCAATACCTACGTTAATATGAAAATAAACGGGTGCGCGAATTGGAGAAAGATTGCATTTATTTCGTATATATTTTAAATCGCTTCGTCCACAAGTGAAAAAATCCCATAAAGCTTCACAGCTTCTTATTTTTTATCCGACTTCCAAAAAAGGAGGAGGTTCTCAATTCGTCGGAGTTTTTTTTTTATTAGATCGATAGTTATTTTACTTTGAAAATTGAAAATACTAATTATTTGTTCGTGAACATATTTTAATATTTTCTTTGTGATGTTTTAACCACAAATTCACGGTTTTCGGAATTTTTTCCTTTATTTGTGTTAAGACCTAGCTACCTGCCGAATTTCATGATTCTAGGTCATCGGAAAATACCATATAGGTTTTCTTGAAAGACACGACAGACGGACAGACAGACAACAAAGTGATCCTATAAGGGTTCCGCTTTGTACGGAATCCGAAAACGAAAGAAAAGACGCGGACTTCAACTTGTTCCTAAAACTTAATAAAACCTATTAGTTCCAAACACCGACAGCCTAGATAATATCGTAGCCAAAATACGTGTAGTAAATTGCTATGATATAGCACCAGGCTTTGTCTGTAGCCAATTTGGCGAAGCAGCGCCTAGTGCCCTCAAGGGGATCCCTCGTATTTCGGTGCTTATTGACTTTTGTATTATACGGAGAGAAACATATTTCATTAAGCGAATTTATCTAGGCTGTGTTTCCATGTTTTCTAGGAATTTTTCAGTCCTTTTTGGGGAAATAAAATTGACTGACACGTAGCTCCCAAAATTCGTTAGCTTTTTGTTGAAAGTTTCTTTCTATTGCACCGATTCGGTGAAGGTCAGAGTTACAATATATCGGATGGGCGGTTCGATCTAATTTGAAACATTTCTCGTGAATCCATCTATCCATATTCCCCATACTAATATTATGCATAAATGCAAATATACATAAATGCAAAAGTGTGTCTGTCTGCCTGCCTGTCTGCGAGCTTTTCACGGCCCAACAATTTGAGCCAAGTTATATGAAATTTGGTACAGAGTTAGCTTACATCCCGGGGAAGGACATAGGCTACTTTTTATCCCGGAAAATCAAAGAGTTCCCACGGGCTTTGAATAAAACTAAATCCACGTGGATGAAGTCGCGGGCATCATGTAGTGTGCCATAAATTATTGAAAAAAACCGAAAAAATGATTATTTACATAAAGAATAATTGTAGATTGTCGGTCACATGGTTTAACGTGAATAAGCCCTTAATACAGGATCCAGGAAAAATGTAAATAGAACGAAAATAGAACAAATGAGATACGGGATCTCTTAGTTAAGGGACCAGGATTTTATGTAAGCTTATGAAACCAACTATTGTTGATCAATAATAATGTTCATTCATATTCATTCATTTACATTTTTAAAGACCCTACGCGATCTAATGTTACAAAAATAAGCGCGATCGATCTAGGGTTAAATGTAAACCTTATTTTCAGTCGATACTTCCTGGCAAGAAAAATATTAAAAAAACTGCTCGTCCTTATTAGGTTAGGTACACACTCGAAGCTGCACACGTCTCAATACAAGTGGCAGGACGTGCGTGCTGCTCGTGTGACGTGAATAGCTAATTTGGATTGGCTTGTCTCTTAACGAGAGGCCGTTTTATAAAAGAATGCGTTACTTGAGAGCGAGACCGTTTTATTTCACTATTAGGTAATTTAGACCTTTTTTCCGTTGGTAAAACTGCAGTTACGCATCCCGCACTTAAGCGGGTATGTGGGACTCACTGGCTATGCTCCAGCATAATACAGCATAGCCACTAAAATCCCAGTGCTACCATCCGCGTCAGGTATGTAGTCAGGTTTACACCAAATTCCTAGTGCGGGAGAAGGTGAGCAATTTAGACCTCCTTCAGCTCATAGTTCAGGGGGAAATATCCGGCAGAAGACCACTTGACCGAAGAAAAGCAATCGTGGCTCAAGAATTTACGCCAATGGTACGGGAAGTTCCACCTTGAGCACTTGAAAAAGCAACCGCCGAGTTTCTTGCTGGTTCTTCTCGTTAGGAACGGCATTCCGAATCAGTGCTAAATCATTTTGACGATTCAAAAGCATTTGTAAAAGTTGAATAAAAATATATTTTACTCTATTGTATTCCATTCTATCCGATCTTTAAAGACCGCTTTAACCTAATGGTTGCCAACCTCCGTTAGGAGACGGTACTAGAAGAAGAAGATTGGATAAATTTGTCATAACGTACGTAACACGAGAGATTTCAAACGCATGAAAGTAATGAACCTGCCAACAAGGCAATACAACTAGTTCTCCAGTAAAATTAGCAAGAAGAAGTAAAATTCTAATGATAAAAAAACAAACGAGTTCTAGTTAGCATGTTCACACAATTGGATTGGATGTGAAATTATTATAGTACTTGGTCTAGTTTGTGTAAGCAATTAGACGATTTTATAATAGGACTAAGAGCCAGCGCGTGTCAGACCTTCGTTGATTTGTAAAAGCTGATTATAAATCTGCGTATTGTCCAGAACACACTGAGGAACGATCAGAGACTCGGACTTTGGATCATGGTGGCTTTAGGGCCTTAAAGTTTAAAAGTTTAAAGGTGGCTGGCAGGGGATTGCCACGATACTAACTGGTAATGCATGACGTTATTTCTAATACTATTCCGAACAAAATAAAAAAAAATGACTTTATACTTTGACGTAAGATGTCTATATATAAACGGGCTTTACCTACCTTTTAGAATTAAAAAAGAGCTTTAAAATAATAATTCTAAACGGTACCTTATTAGAAATTCGGACCACTAAAAATATGATGGCCTGCCATTCTTGGTCTTGCAGCTGAAAGCGCTCCTTTCGGAAGTTTGAAAATAAAGGAGCTTATTATGGGAAGGAATAATGCGAAAATTAGGTCGTACTTGTAGTCAAGGAGCTGACGGTTCAAGTTACGCGTTTTCTTTAAGAAGTTTTTCAAGCATGATTTTTAATATAATTTTAATAAAAGATACAAGTTTTTTAAAATAAATAAATTTAAAAAAAAAATAAAAAAATGTATTTTTGTTAGTAAAAAATTTATTTGCGTTAAGAATTGAAAAAGAGACTTGACCTTAGGTAGTACTAATTATAACAATGAGAATTTTAGGCACATTTCGTGATTTAACGATTATTAATAATTAATTTTATTAATTTGTTCGAATGGGCTCGAAACTAATCGGGCTTACGTTGACTTACCAAGTGAGTACAGCCGGGAACTTGTACTCGTATATTTATAATTGAAATCCTGAAAATCACTCACGCTAGTTTAAACGTTAAATGTCTGTTTTTAACCCCCGACCCAAAAAGAGGGGTGTTATAAGTTTGACGTGTGTATCTGTGTATCTGTGTGTCTGTGTATCTGTGTATCTGTGTATCTGTGTATCTGTCTGTGGCATCGTAGCGCCTAAACGAATGAACCGATTTTAATTTAGTTTTTTTTGTTTGAAAGGTGGCTTGATCGAGAGTGTTCTTAGCTATAATCTAAAAAAAATGGTTCAGCCGTTTAAGAGTTATCAGCTCTTTTCTAGTTTTCTTGTAGAAAAGAAGGTTAGATAACCGTTAGGTTCATAATATTATGTCAATAGACAAATGTCAAGCTGTCAAGATGGACGTTGCCTAAATACATAATTATTTATTTGAAAATGATGTTTTGGAAAACTCAAATACTTTGGATCGTCGGGGGTGTTATAAATTTTTAATTTACACTTGTTATAATAATTCTTATTCTGAATAAAGGCAAAAGCAGAAAGGACTTGTCTAACTTTCTAAAGTTTTTCTAAACTTTTTTTCAAACTGTTTCAAGACACTAGAAAGGCGTATGGATATAGTAGTTTCGACGAAATTATAATGGTTTTTTTTTGCGAAAACAATATATTTCACGGAAAAAACTTAGTACGGAAAACATAGGCTCATTTGTGATTAGTTGGTCACTCAAACTAATCTAAACCACTGATTACTGACTGGTGGGTTAACGCCCACTGATTTTTGTCTTTGTCATTAGTATGGGATTACGTAACAGAGAGAGCCCTACATTAACTTCTCTCCGCGGATAGAGTATACGCTATCACAGCTCTAACTTTAAGCTTTTTGCCAGCAGCTCTCTGTGTATTGTATTTGTTCAGGGGCGGGCGGCGTCTGTTGGTCGAATGCAAAGCGCGGTATTAAGGTGATTTTCGCTTAATTTACGCACATTTTTATACTGATGGTCGTTCGCTTAAGGTGGCATTCGCTTAACCCGAATTTCTATGCTACAGTTCAAATTAGTTAATGTCTTTTATGCTCCATTTTGTTCTCGAAGTTAACGATAATAGTTAGTGCTTACTAAAATATTACTGACAATTTGGGAAATAAAATATGAATGACTTTTGAGATTTTTGAGATGGTTAACTTAAGAGTTAAATAAATTTGACATGTTGACAGATTTCCTATACAAAAACTGTCAAACCTTCAAATTTTTGTTATAACTAGTTGATGCCCACGACTTCGTTCGTGTGGATATAGGTTTATTAAAATCTCTATGATTTTCCAGGACAAAAAGTAGCCTATTTGTGATTCCAGGGTATAATCTATCTCCATTCCAAATTTAAGTCAAATTCATCGAGTGGTTAGTAACAAACATACACACACATACACACAAACTTTCGGCTTTATAATGTAGTGTGATAAAATCTCTGTGACATACACACAGATAGAGGAACAGACAGAAATGAAATCAAATAATCATAATTTTAATATGATTTTTGCCAAATTATTGATGTAGGTACCAAACATTGAGTTTGATTGACAAATCTATAGAGCGCACTTTGACTTTGCTTAGACTTAAGTTTCAGGTAAAATGAGACAGATTTATGCCAGCGGTATAACGCTGTCTCGTTTTAACAGTGTCTTAAGTCTGAGGAAAGTCCAAGTGCGCTCTATACAACTCAGCCTTAATTTGTCTTTTTTAGAAATATCTATCTTCTAAGGTATGACCTACTTACAAAACATAGTTCAAGAACCGGCCGCGGCAGTCTACAGGTCAGTGTGATTTAATTAGCACAATACATTGATAAGCAAATCCTTAAGTGTGCTCACCACCTCACTCTAATAAGAGCGACCTGGTTTTAAACTGATCCAAGAGTTATCTTGTATGATGCATCAACGTGACACCACGCGGTGTTGCTACGGAGTCCACTAGACTAAGCTCTGTCCACGGAGATAATTTAATATAGCTTTCTCTGTTACGTAATCCGATACAAATGACAAAGACAACAAACTGGTCAAGTGCAAGTAAGACTCGCGCAACGAGGGTACCGTATTCGGGTATTTTTTCCGATATTTTGCACGATAAATCCAAAAATGTTATGCATAACAAGTGTAAATTACTCCTGACATTTGAAGGTTACAGTAACTAGAAAAGAGCTGATAACTTTCAAATGGCTGAACCGATTTTCTTGGATTATACCATTAACACTCTCGATCAAGCCCCCTTTCAAACAAAAAAAAAACTAAACAACTAAACTAAAAATCGGTTCATTAGTTTAGGAGCTACGATGCCACAGACAGACACACAGATACACACGTCAAACTTATAACATCCCTCTTTTTGGGTCGGGGTTTAAAAATAAATAAAAATCTGCTTTAGAATATACAGGTCAAGCCCTTTCATATTATGATACCACACTTGGTACAGTTATCTTACTTTGAAAATTGAAAATACTAATATTTGTGCATGAACATGAAAAATAAAGAATAGAATAACAGGCGTAATATACGTTTGTATGGAGAAGCGCGTAAGAAGAGTGTAACGACCTAGATTAAAATGTTTAACGAATCGTCACTGAAAACTGAACGGATAGTAAAAATATTTGAGCTGGTTTTGATGTAAACAGTCCTGCCTTTGTTATAGTTAAGGCCTCAGCTGATCTTGCGACATCAGCTACCTGCCTCATCGAGCTAATCTCGCGTTGACCTGAATTTCTCCTTTCCCTATATCTGGTACGTGTTTGAAAATAGATTTGTCTAATCACTACCCATATAATCAATACGAAAGTTTGTTGTTTGTTGGTCTGTCCTTCAATAACGCTGCAACCGAGCAACGGATCGACGTGAATTTTTGCATGGATACAGTTAAAGCACAGTAACACCACAGTGCTCTCGAATACACAGTGTAGGTTCCATCAATCAGATGACTGTGTCACGTCAATTTACAATGATATTGGTGGAACCTACACTATGCGTTCGAGCGCACTGTGAGACCTCATAGTAATGACTGTGAATACGGCCGTTAAAGTCCTGGGGTATGACTGGAATATGAATGAATTAAAAAGTTCCCACTGGATTTTTGAAAAATTAAATCCGCGCGGACGAAGTCGCGGTTATCATCTAGTATGATAAAGAGTTTCAGAAGTGGTTACAGCCTAGTAGTAAAACGACAACCTCCTATCCCAGGACTCCCGGGTTCGATGCCAGGTACGCACTTCTAACTTGTGTTAGTTATGTGCGTTGTAAGCAATTAAAAATATCAGTTGCTTCAAAAGTGAAAGTTGACAGGGTGAGGAAGCCTCTATGCCAGGAGAGCTCTCTATAACGTTTTCAAAAGGGTGTGAACTGTGAAGTCTGCCCAATCCACACTTAGTGAGTAAGTATATAGGCTAAACTTTTCTCATTCTGAGAAGAGACCCTTGCCGAGTGAATAAAACCAACTTAACATCTAGAGGTATTCTGTTTTAGTTAACCTTTGGTAATAGGGACAGGATAATAAAAACAGTGCGTAGACAGAGTGAATGAAGTAAAAGAAAAAAGAAACATACTGAGGGAGATCTGTGGTTATAGATCTTTTAATAGAGTTTCCCTAAAATCATATTTGCATTAGTCACGATCATGAATCGGACTGAGTCGAATTCCAATAAGTTATTTCTGTTCTAACAGAGATTACATCCAGGTGCTTAACGGAATTGATCCGTCATCTTAATGGATCTCCTCGGACACGTACCGCCTCTGTTTATTCATTCATCCGATAAAACAAACCGCACTGAGCCATTTCTATGGAAAACCGGCGGAAATGCTCAATGTATTAGAAGATAATGATTGAGTCTAGTACTTAAGACTTTTTTTACGAGAAACTAATATACACGCACGCACCTCTGACTTTTCGGAGCTGTCGACGCTGCGCATGCAAATTCTGTTATGTGGAAAATGAAAAAGTATTCAGAAGAAACTACTAAAAATTAAAAAAAAAAAAAACAGATTTATTGTTACGTCAAAATTAAAAATGTTATCTTTTCAATTAACACACATAAACAAAGAATAGGTATTACAGGCGCGGACGCCTTTTAAAATTGAACTAAATGGCATGAAAAACGAAAATATTAAAAAGTCACATAGCGGATTTTGCATTTGCAGGACGATGTGCGTTCTAAGCATATATAAAAGTTTCATGCAATCACTTGCTTCTTTCTTCACCGTTGTGAAAGAAAACCTCGTGAGAAAAGAAATGGAAACAATGGGCATGATAGATAGGTACGTAACACAGCTAAAAATATATTTCAAAAATCTAGGTAGATAGATAAGTAGAAGTACATAGGTAATCTGTGTTTGTGTGTGTCTAGCAAGAAATAGAGATCCTTAGTACATACAAATCATACATAACCGAGTTATGCACTTATAATGTAATGCTTTGTTGTGTGCACTGGTAAGCGAATAATTTGCTCGAGTGTACCTACTATAATAAGTATATAAGATAAAAAAAGGACTTACCTGAAAGAACAGGCAAAAGCAGACCCATTGGTAGTACTTGTAAATCTTCCTGTCACTCATATCTTCCTTCCCTTTCTCACGGCTGTTCCCGATCCCAGGGTACGGCACCTCCACACCCACCTTCTTGCTGAAGAAGCTCTTCAGGGTATACGTGGAGTGGATCCAGCAATACGTGTTCAACACGTCCTCGGGGATGTCTTTAGTGTGGATGCAGTCTATCGGGTTCCCGACGTATTGCCTCGTGGTCACGATCAAGCTGAAGGCTATCAGCAGGATAACGGTTATAGAGTAGTGCAGCCTAAACACTGGAGAATCGATGTGTACATAGTTCACCTTGATAAGATTCTTTAACCCACGGAAAACGTCTAACATCTTAAACGCTTCGGTCCAAACTCACACAGTTTTTGTTCAGTCTCCTTCACTAACATTATTTCGATAGTCTATTTATTGTTTTGAAGCACCAGTTATTTTTTTAATTAATTAACATTTTTTTTAGTTCACATTTGTTTGAATTTTTAAGTTTTTCAGTTCGTTGTTTGTAAGGCACTTTTAATAATGGCAGTGTGACGTTCGTTCATCATAGGCTTCGTTTGTGCTGGTTTACTTTTTTTGGTATTTTTATGAACTTGAGAAACGATACCATTGTGTCATATTTTCTACGTTTCATAATTGTTATTGTTTTTCATTTGTCGGGCGTGTGCATTTTGGTCTTATCTCGACGAACGGTGCTTAGGCATCGGGCGATCTTATGTTAATTTATTCAAACTGTAAGATAATATTGACCATAAGACTTCAGAAAAAGAAAAATGGTTAAGTTTACTCAACTTTTTCTTAAGACTTTGTCTATGATTTATATTTATGTGTTGAATATCTCGAATTGTTATTGTTTACCGGAGCACGGTAGGCAATGTTGGAACTTGGACGTATTATTATGTAGCGAATAGATCGGTCAGTCGTGAAGAGCTAACTTTAATTACACGTAGTTAAATATAAGGTTATGTTGGTCAGAATTTTAATATTTGTAAGCTTATGAGGAATGCCCTACATTTTACAAAGTATGAAGCTCTGGTAAATATGATGAATAAGGCCCTATCGAACTATGTAAATAGGAAAGAATCTATGTATAAGTTATTGATGGATTTGCAATTTTTGTCTGCTTTTTCAAATTTGAAAAACCATTTTTAAACGCTCTAAAATATTGCACTTCGACGGTATAATACCGTCAGCTTATTTAGGGCCGACTTTCAAATCGACAAATAACTTTTATATAAGGAATAAATTTGACGTTTTGACAGATTTTCTATAGAAAAAATGTGAAACCTCAAATTTATTCCTCGGATAAAAGTTATTTGACGAAGGATAAATAATTTCTTTAAATATCACAAAACTTGTTTATATTCTGCCTATCAACACAAACAATTGTCCACAAACGGTATTATTCCAGGATATTTCTCGTGTTTATTCATCCAGACTATCGAATCAGAATGACCTAAAACCACGATTACTCCGATTTATTTAGTAGAGATTTACTAGTATGCTGGCTATTGTCTAAATGTTTGTTAGTAATTATGTCCGGCTAAAATGGTATATTCCACTTTGTTCACCTACCTAGGTATACCTATCACCTTTTACGCTAATCTCTATCTATACTAATAAATAAAATTGGAGTGTCTGTCTGTAATTTCGAAATAACTACCGCATATTAAGGTCATATGGTTATTTGAACGATACTATAACTGAATCACACGTTTTTAAAATTTTTGTCTGTCTGTCTGTCTGTCTGTCTGTCTGTCTGTCTGTCTGTCTGTCTGTCTGTTTGAAAAGGCTAATCTTGGGAACGGCTGAACCGATTTTGACGGGATTTTCACAGACAAGTAGAGAATTGACCAGGGAGTAACATAAGCTACTTTTTTAACCGACTTTCAAAAAGGGAGTTGTGTTTTTCTACCTATGTACACCGAAATCTCCGAGATTTCTGAACCGATTTGCGTCATTTCTTTTTTAATCGATAGAGGAACTTTGCGATATTGTTTCATAAAAAATTTGGAGTCCAACTCCTCAATCCTGATGCTGCAGGGGATCTGACCAATCCACGCGGGCGAAGCTGCGGGTATCAGCTAGTATTACATATAACATGGAGATGAAGTGGATGAAGTGGTTACAAAAATGAAGTGGAATCATAATTCCACTTTTTATTTCACTGATCACCCAAATGATATGACCCAGGTGACCCAAGTGGAATATACCGCGGAAATAGTGTATGGTCCATTTACTTTATCACTATTCACTTACTTATTCAAAAATCTTCCCCCAACTGAGCAGAAAGCAGTACAATCATACGAGTGAGCTATTCAGGTCCGTGAATAGTTATAAGCCCAGCTCGGCTTTATTCGCGATGTAAAGCACCACTTGAACATACAGACTTCAGTTACCCACGTGCTGTTCGGTTAATGTTGAGTATTTTTCATGAAAAATAATGTAATTAACAGTGCTTATGATACATATTGTTCCTAAAACTATTTTTTCTTCTTGTGCGGTTCGTATCAGAGCAAAGGGAAGACTACGTGCAAAATGTTTTAAATTAATGGTTTGTTTTTGCGTTAAAAAAATATAACGTCTCTTTTGTTCAACATAAAAAATATATTGGCAAATGGTACTGAACCCTTCCGTGTGCGAGTCTGACTCGCACTTGTTTGAGTTTTTGAAAACACCGCTGAAATGGGTATACTGAAAACCAGTAGGTTTAGGTCTACTGATTCAAAAACTATGACATTATTTTCAATTTAAAAATGAATTAAAGATTAAAAAAAAAATTAATAGCACGGGAGGTCAACAAAATTTTATGAACGAATTCACAAAAAAAAAAAAATCAATGAAAAGGTAAGTAAATATTTCAGGTCATATCGAAAAATCCTCGGGCGGATTATAACGGTTCAGACAAAAGATCAAAGAAGTGTGTCCGTTCGTAAATAAAATAAAGCGGCGAATGGCTGTATGTGACAGGGACTTAATTGGTGGAATTTATTACAATTCCACCACTGTTAGTGTACCGCGACTCTCGTCTTCAGCGGTAAAAACTAAAAACTCTACAAAATCAAACTTAACAATAATAGTTACTACTTAGGTATATCATAATAAATGAAATGGGTTAATCGTGTTGAATTTTGCAGCATAATCTCTTCAGTAATCT
Source organism: Maniola jurtina (assembly GCF_905333055.1). NCBI lineage: Eukaryota > Metazoa > Arthropoda > Insecta > Lepidoptera > Nymphalidae > Maniola > Maniola jurtina. Next base: position 15,503,438 of record NC_060032.1, read on the forward strand.
ATTCATAACATTATGGAGATCTTTCAGACATGCAAGTATTCTCACTATGTTTTCCTTCACCGGTAAAGCAAGTGATATTTTAATTGCTTAAAACGCACATAACTTCGAAAAGTTAAAGGTGCGTGGCCGGAATCGAACCGCGCCCCCGAATACGAGGCCAACATCTCAACTACTAGACGATCACCACTTCTTAATCGTTACCTAATCCGGTGTTTGACAACTAGTCAAATCAATATCTTTTTATCGAACTTCAAAACGCGCTTAGCATGCAAGCTTCTATGAAATACTGGCATGTGACGTCACTATGATTTAACGTGCTTTTTTACTTTAATCGATAAGTCAAAATGGTTAATAGACTTAAAACTTAAAAGTGTGAATTTTACGTATTTTGACCTCTAATCCCTGAGAAATATTTTTTTGACATAGGTAGGCAAATACCGTATTCTGGTGGCGGTTCCAATAAAATAAATATAGAGTACTAGCCAACTCTACCTTCCAGCTTTATTGAAATATTCTCATAGGATTTTTTCATAAAACGCTTACGAAATTTATCCTTTATTTAAGAGGCCCTTATAAAATACGAGTGGTTAGGAACGCTACTTAACGATGACGCATTATGGTAGCCCTGATGAGAGTCACAACTCACTTTAGACACGAATTTCCTTTGATTTTATAGAGGTTGCCGACCATGTAAAATATGACGGTGTTTTCATGGCGTTTTAGAGTAAAATTTTTAACATTATTTATGTGAATATGTATTAGACAAATATTTTTTTTATTTTTTCAAGCACAATTATTAGGCTATTAAAAAGGCGCTTTTATTTATGTCAATAAATCGTGACCCAAGAGTAGCTTTAAATTCGTTAGAAAACGATTGTTGAAATTAAATATTTCTTGAAGTTTTCACAGTCGGCAATCACGCTCTGATTCATGATATTATGACAGCGCCGATTTGTCATATTATTTACGTGTTCAAGAAACTTTTCGAGCTATTCTACATTATGAAAGTCTAGCAATACGACTCATGCTGAAAGACGTAACGTAACAGATGAGATCGCAGCAAAGCAAAACTGTTGAAAAAAGTATTGAAAATCACTAATTAATTATTATTTATTACACATTTGACTTCACATCTGTTTGCCCGTTTACCCGTTTTTCTTTTACATTTAAGAGAAGACACTACGTCAATATACGAGAACCTTGACCCAAGTGTCAAGATGTAAACTTGTTAGAAAACGATTGTCGAAATGATGCTGAAATTAAATATTTTTTGAAGTTTTTGACAGTCAGCTATCACGGTTTGATTCATGGTATTATGACAGCGCCGATTTATCATATTATTTACGTGTTCAACAAGCTCTTTGAGCTTCGAAGCGTTTCGCAGAAGAGATGCAAGTCACCTGCTCCCGTCTCGTTGTGTTACGACGCGACGTCCACTTTGAAGTTTGAATACAAATAAAATTATGATTTGATGAGTCGGAAAGCGTTCGACATTTTTAGTTTAGTTGGGACAGCCTCCGCTGTCCGTCTGTCTGTCTGTCTGTCTGTCTGTCTGTCTGTCTGTCTGTCTGTCTGTCTGTCAGCGGCCTGTATCTCGTGAACCGTAATAGGTAGAACGTTTAAATTTTCACAGAATGTGTATTTCTATTACCGCTAAAAAATAATAAAATTTCAAAACAGCCGCCATGAAAATTAAAAAGTGTTATTTCTTATACAATGTTCCCAAGTGTTAATTACTTATTAATTTGTTTCAATTAATGGTACGGAACCCTTCGTGTGCGAGTCCAACTTGCACTTGACCGTTTTTTTCACAATATTACGCTAAAATATTAGCAGTAATTTCTTTTACTCTACAATTTCTCGCATCGTTTCGCCCGATTTTTGTTTTTCTTTGAAGTGAAAATGATAAAATAGACCAATAACGGCTCATTCAACACCAGTGTATCATCATTATTATAATGTTTATTGTTTATTACATTTATATATAACATACCTATCTCGTGTTTTAATAAAAACGACATAAATGTGACATTTTTAAATTTAATTTGTAAACTGTGGCATTTACGAGTACAATATGTCAGTTTACAAATTAAATTGGAAAATGTTGCCTGCATTATATTATATTATTACATATATTATTTATATTGGCACTCAGGCTGTGAATGCAAATGTTGACACACTGTCAATACAGCATATATAATTTTATCACGAAATATTTTCACACAGGATTTGAAAATTAATGATTTTCGAATTCTTAGGGTTCCGTCCTCAAAAGGAAAAAGGAACCCTTATTCGTTGTCTGTCTGTCTTTCAAAAAAATCTACCCCAAAGGAAAGTAGGTACGCCTATGGTACCAACCAACTTCCCTTTGACCTAGAATTATGAAATTTTGCTGGTAGCAATGTCTTATAGCACTAGTCAGTAAGTGCTTTAAGTTATAATGATGGCCAGTGAGTGAGACTTTTCTCATGAAATTAGGAAAATGCTACACTCACTAAACTCCTACACTCTGAAAATCTGTGCTTACTTTACACGACTTTTAGCTCTAGTATCTACTAATTTGTGAGTTATAGTCGATACTAGAGCTAATTACTTAAACTGGACCCTTTCAACTAAAGATTTTTATATAAACCTGTGAGGATGATACTGCCATTGGCATAATTAAAGTGCTATAAGCCTACTTTGTCGTATTAGTTTACAAATTGCGAAAAACCAAATTAAATTTGAATTTCGCGGGCAGACCCTTCGCATCCACCTTTTTAAGGAAAGATTTACGTTCCGTACAGAAATAACGAATGTGTGATGCGACTCGTACAAAATATATGGAAAAGTTGCGTCCGGAATGGCTTTTTTCCGTACGGGATTCCGAGCACACAAGCTTCATTGCGGAATTTCGAATCAGAAAAAAATCTTACGGAAAACTACTGTATGTATGTGGTTGGTCCATAGATTTGTATGGATTTACTGCGTTCGATATCCCAAATCGATATTTCGAATCGAAATTTCCAAACGGAATTCCGACTGTATGTGACCGGCCTGAGGTACGGAACCCTGAAAAAGAGACAACCGGGGTTGATCATATTTATACATAGTACAGGAGCCCACCCGTATAGCTCCCAAGTTTGCCCGGGTGCCAAAAGTTTGTCGGAGGTGGACTTAACAACTTTTTGCGGTATTCGTTTTAAGGCTGCTCGGCCGTTTGGCGCGCCGCCACAGTCTGTACTAAAGTCCACCATTTCTCGTTCTTTTTACGGTGATTTATTTCTAAATAGCACTTATATTATTTATATCTCTGGCTTATACCCGTCGTTCTGTTTACGGAAGTCAGATGACAATCGCGCCGCATCACTGACCTGTTAATTCAAGTATGTACGCTGGACTTGCTATTGCCGACCTGTTTTGAAACACCAAGGTTTGCACCCGTACGTGGTCAAAATGCCATGGATACGAACGAAGCGATTTGCCTCCTCGTTCTTAAGATTCTCTAATATTTTTTGTTTTGAACCTACTTTCCTAATGTAAATTGGGTTCCTAACTCTAGGTACCTACTTACTTAACACGCAAGAGTCCTTATTCGCAACATTTTAACCGCAGTTTATTTATAATCCCATTTCACGCACCAAACGAGAAGAACGCAAACTAATTATTTCACCAAAGGAAATTACACAATTTATGCTAAACCATAATACATAATAATTTAATTTGTAACCTTCCACACAAAATTGAACTTTATTTTAAAGCTTTAGAGCTATAATTAGTTTGTGTATTAGAGAGCAGAGGGTAATCACCTCTTCTGGAATACTCATTTGTAGGTACAATGTATCATTCTTAATCTGATGCATTTTTGTTACATTGTGCTATGTACCTACCTATACATAACAAAATATACAAAATCACTAGTATCTACTTCACAAGTAAATCCTCAGTCTTAGCCCTGCCTAGATACCTAGATTTAAATAATGCCTAATGAGTCTTAAAATTTTTACCACTGAAAGTGTTTTAGTAGTACATAGAGAGTTTGGTGTTAGGACCACGTGGATCCCGATCATGATCTAAGAGTGATAATGTTTCTAAAGGTGTGTCAAGTCTGCCAATTCGTACCTACCTGTAGTTCGCGACAGGTCGAGATGGCAATCGCGGTATGAGGCGGGGAGACGCCCCGCACACCCGCACGTCACACGTGCTATCCCGCACAGGGCTAGCGCGGGTGTGCGGGCCGTCTCGACCTGTCGCGTACTATAGGTGCTTGGATTACTTAGGCGTGACTAAGCTATGCCCTAAGCCCTTCTCCTTTTACCCGACTGCGGCAAAGCCAAAAGGAAGGGTTATGATTTTATTAACAGGAGAACCATGCTCGATGTGGGCAGGCGATGTGTTGTGATGATCATGATGAAACACAGGGCAAAATTGATGTTAATTTTTACTCACTTAAATTTTTTTTTACTCATTGTTTCACACTTAAAAATGTGTTGTATTCAAATTCAAATTCAAATTCAAAATGTTTTTATTCAATTAGACTTTTACAAGTTCTTTCGAATCGTCAAAAGCATCTACCACTGGTTCGGAATGCCTTTCCTACCGAGAAGAACCAGCAAGAAACTCGGCGGTTGCTCTTTTCAAAGATTTGATATACAATATTATGCCATGTATAAAAGCAATTGAAGTCCTGCGCATTGCTGGAGCGAATCGAAGTTCAAATCCACGCTTTTTTATCATTTACATAATCTTCGATAGTATAATATGCTTTTCTCAAGAGCATATTTTTAATAGATTTTTTGAACCTGTGTAAAGGCAAGTCCAAAATTGACTGAGGAATTTTGTTATAGAAGATTATACCCATTCCCACAAATGACTTTTGGACCTTCCTGAGACGGAGCGTAGGAGTCGCAAGCCTGTTACGGTGTCTAGTCAGCCTGTTGTGTAGATCGCCAACCTTCTTGTAACTAAGAATATTTTGTCTTACAAAAATTATGTTGTTGTAAATATATTGAGAGGCTACGGTAAGGATACCTATTTCCTTAAATTTTTCTCGAAGTGAATCGCGTGGTTTTAAGTTATAAATTGCGCGTATTGCCCTTTTTTGTAATACAAAAATTCTCCCAATATCTGCCGCTCTACCCCATATTAAGATTCCATAAGACTTAATACTATGAAAATAAGCAAAATATACTATCTTTGCGGTCTCCACGTCAGTTAATTGTCGAATCTTTCTAACCGCGTAAGCAGCAGAGCTTAGTTTGCCAGCAAGAGTTGATATATGGGTGCCCCATTGCAGCTTCGCATCTAAGGTTATCCCCAAAAATGTAGTAGTCTCTTCTATTTTCAAAATATCATTATTTATCCTTAAATTAATGTTACTTGTGTTCTTGGTATTGGGCAGTGCGAATTCAATACACTTAGTTTTTTTTGCATTTAAAAGTAGATTATTTACAGTAAACCAGTGAGTTACCTGAGATATGGCACCATTTATATCGTCAAAATTGTCCTTATTTCTATCGACTTTAAAAATCAAAGACGTATCGTCAGCAAATAGTACGATATCGCAAATATTTTGGACTACATATGGTAAATCGTTTATGTATACTAAGAACATGAAAGGACCTAGAATAGAGCCTTGAGGAACACCCATTAGTGAGGCTGATCCGGATGACTTCACATCATTCACACATACTGTTTGAATACGATCACTAAGATAGGACGCAATGAAACCAAGCGCAGTGTCTTTGATTCCATAGTATGCTACGTAATCCATACTAATATTATAAATGCGAAAGTGTGTCTGTCTGTTTGTCTGTCTGTCTATCTGTCTGTCTGTCTGTCTGTCTGCTACCTTTTCACGCCCCAACAGTGTAATCGATGCTGACGAAATTTGGTACAAGGTTAGCTTATATCCCGGGGACGAACATAGACAACTTTTTATTCCGGAAAATCAAAGAGTTCCCACGGGATCTATAAAAATCTAAATCCACGCGAACGAAGTTGCGGGCATCCTCTAATTCTTAATAAATGAGCTTTTAAAAAATAGTCCATTTCTCACAAATAGTGGCAAATGTTCGTGGCAAATGTATCGTAAACAAAATGAACCGGCTGACTGCAACACCCACCGCATGCGAAAAGGCCCAGTGACGAACTTTGTGAATGAATAACGCGTGCTAATTAAAGATTTTCGGGAGGATGCCAACTTGGCCGAACGGGTGACAGCCGAAAAATTATTTAACTGGAGATTCTTCGTCACTCGCTCCATACATACTAAGTTTGGTTCTCATTTGAATATTTACCAATCAAAGTCAATGTCATTTTATAGACACGTTCTAATCTAGACTATTTACACTAAATAAAGGCAAAAGTTTGTGTGTGTGTATGTTTGTTAGTCCTTCTCGCAAAAACTGCTGAACGGATTTGGCTGAAATTTGAAATTTAGATAGATAATATCCTGGATTAGCACACAGGCTATTTTTTATCCCGGAAAATCAAAGACGAAGTAGAAAGAAGTACAAAGAATTAGTATCTTTACAGTTTTCCGTAAAAAAAATTGCACTCCTCTTGAACTGACTTCTCACGTGCCATTTAACTTTATATGTCAAATATCAAGTCAAAAGTACGATTTTAGTCCTTGACAGTTGACCCATAGATTCAAAAAAAGATTCTGACGAATAGGGAACCTCCTCCCTTTTTGAAGTCGGTTAAAAATGGCGCGTGAGAAGTCATTTCGTACGGACTATAATATGTAAATTCTTGAGACCGTGTAACGATGAAACTGAATAATTACACCACAGCCACAGACATAGATTAGTTCTTAAAACGTAATATGTACCTACCTACCTATTTACAAAACATTGAGTTTGATTAGTTAGATTAATGTCTATATAATATTAAAAACAAGTGTAAACTAAAAATTTATAAAACCCCCGACAAGTGAAGGTTACAGTAACTAGAAAAGAGCTGATAACTTTCAAACGGCTGAACCGATTTTCTGGGATTATAGCTAAGAACACTCTCGATCAAGCCACCTTTCGAACAAAAAAAACTAAATTAAAATCGGTTCATTAGTTTAGGCGCTATGGTGCCACAGACAGATACACAGATACACAGACACACAGATACACAGATACACACGTCAAACTTATAACACCCCTCTTTTTGGGTCGGGGGCTAATTAAAAAAAAACGGACCGAGTTGAGAATCACCTCCTTTTTGAAAGTCGGTTAAAATAGAAAAGGTGACTGACTGACTAACTGACTGACTGTAAAAACAACACTCAAGCTATTGGACAGATCGGACTAAAAGGCATGCAGATAGCCTATTTTGACGAAGAAATCCTCTAAGAACTAATTTTTGAAAATTCAACCCCTAGCCTAAGGGGTAAAATAGAGGTTTGAAATTTGTGTAGTCCACGCGAACGAGATCGCGGGCATAAGCTATTTCAAAATAAAATGAGGACCAAACTACGTTTGTATGTAGCGAACCACGAATAAAAGCCTCATAATAACGGTGATTTGTTGTGTTATTAGTTAAAAGATACAACACTATTGTTTTCAGCGGCCTTGGCCTACATGCCGGGATGCTAATCGTGTTTAAAGCATGCTTTATCATCTGCGATTCGGAGTAATGGTATTTTTATCCTTAATTCTCGTCTATTAAAATGAGGAATGAACGACTGAATAAAATGTTTGTTACATTTGTTCAGCTTCATGAATATATTCGTTTTGTGTTTTTACGCAATTATACGAATCCTCCTAAAAGTACACCATTACAACGATTCTGTTACAAATTCAACAATTGACAATCTAAAAGTGTAAATTAAAAATTTATAACACCCCCGACAAGTGTAGGTTACAGTAACTAGAAAAGAGCTGATAACTTTCAAACGGCTGAACCGATTTTCTTGGATTTTAGCTAAGAACACTCTCGATCAAGCCACCTTTCAAACATAAAAAATTAAAATCAGTTAATTAGTTTAGGAGATACGATGCCACAGACAGATACACAGATACACACGTCAAACTTATAACACCCCTCTTTTTGGGTCGGGGGTTAAAAAGGAAAAGCTGACTGACTGATTATTATCTATCAAATTTAGCAAGCAGATAGCTAGTATGATGTAGACATTCTCTAATAAAGGATTTTTGAAAATTTAATTCCTTAGGAAGTAAAATAGGGGTTAGAAATTCGTATAGTCCAGGCGGACGAAGTAATCACTAGTGAAGTCGCGACTCGCGAGTCACTGAAATCGGCTTTACTCAGCTTGCCGCGTCGCTCGCCGCGCCGCTAAGCTTCATGGACAGGTGGTAACAGATCTACAAGCGTCTGTTTTATGTATTGCGGAGAGATACAGATTTAATTGATAAATGAAATAATGCCGCCATTACCAGTACGTGCAACGCAACTGTTTTCTGTCAGGATAACCTTCGCGGCCAATTGAGACGGACTTTCGATAATGTTTTAAAATATTACGAACTAGCATAAGCCTACGACTTCGTATTTTGAATTTCCAAAAATCCTTTACTAGCGGATGTCTACGTGATGATAGCTATTTGCATGCCATAGCCCGATCCGTCCTGTAGTTTGAGCTGTGCGTTGATAGATCAGTCAGTCAGTCAGTCAGTCAGTCAGCCAGCCAGCCAGTCAGTCAGTCAGTCAGCCAGCCAGCCAGTCAGCCAGTCAGTCAGCCAGCCAGTCAGTCAGCCAGTCAATCAATCAATCAATCAATCCTTCAGTCACCTTTCCCTTTCATATGTTTAGAAGACTAGATGATTCCCGCAACTTCGTTCGCGTGGATTTTTTTAAAATGAAATCTCCTTTGGAGCCGGTGTGATTTGAAATTCGATGAAACGAAAAAGCGATACTAACAAGTGTAAATTAAAAATTTATAAAACCCCCGACGATCCAAAGTATTTGAGTTTTCCAAAACATCATTTTCAAATAAATAATTATGTATTTAGGCAACGTCCATCTTGACAGCTTGACATTTGTCTATTGACATAATATTATGAACCTAACGGTTATCTAACTTTCTTTTCTACAAGAAAACTAGAAAAGAGCTGATAACTCTTAAACGGCTGAACCAATTTTTTTAGATTATAGCTAAGAACACTCTCGATCAAGCCACCTTTCAAACAAAAAAAACTAAATTAAAATCGGTTCATTCGTTTAGGCGCTACGATGCCACAGACAGATACACAGATACACAGATACACAGACACACAGATACACAGATACACACGTCAAACTTCTAACACGCCTCTTTTTGGGTCGGGGGTTAAAAAAAGACAAACACCTCCAAACAACTGTCTGTGTATCTGTGTATCTGTCTGTGGCACCGTAGCGCCTAAACGAATGAACCGATTTTAATTTACTTTTTTTTGTTTGAAAGGTGGCTTGATCGAGAGTGTTCTTAGCTATAATCCAAAAAAATTGGTTCAGCCGTTTAAAAGTTATCAGCTCTTTTCTAGTTTTCTTGTAGAAAAGAAGGTTAGATAACCGTTAGGTTCATAATATTATGTCAATTGACAAATGTCAAGCTGTCAAGATGGACGTTGCCTAGATAGATAATTATTTATTTGAAAATGATGTTTTGGAAAACTCAGATACTTTGGATCGTAGGCGCGGAATAGTCCAAGAAAATCGGTTCAGCCGTTTGAAAGTTATCAGCTCTTTTCTAGTTACATGTAGTTACTGTAACCTTCACTTGTCGGGGGTGTTATAAATTTTTAATTTACACTTGTATACATTAAGGGTGAGATCAAAGAGCGCACTTTGACTTTGCTCAGACCTAAGACAGAATTTAAACGAGATAGATATATATCACTAAATAAATACCGAAATTTCATATTGCTAACGACAGAATAATAAAAGCGAAAACAGAGAAACGCGGATATCGAATTTGTTTCATACCTACTCATTAGACTAATGAGTAGATATGTATGAAACTCTAATGACTAGAGATTAGAAGTTAATAATAAATTTAATTATTAGTAAGTACCTAGCCAAAAATTATACTGTTGTTTATCATGTACCTACCTAATATTGGTACAAATGAGCTTTTTATTTCTTTATCAGGAATCTAAAACATTTAAATTTGAATGAATATTATGCCTTAGTAACATTATTTTATACAATTTAGTTATTCATTTAAATACAAATTATGATAAGCACATGCAATAGATAATACATTGTCTAAGTAAATAATTTGAATGCAGCAATAAAACTATTACCATAATGTTTTATTTAAGAAAGTTTAAGTATTAATGTATTAATTAAAAAAAAAACTATTGTAAAAGACATGATAAAATATATAGCATAAGACGGGTCTGCCCGCGAAATTTAAATTTAATTTGGTTTTTCGCAATTTGTAAATTAATAGGTATTTTCTGAGGTAAAGTGAAAAGTTGATAGTTCTACACGATTTTATCATATTATGTTTTTTCTATGTTCATGCAATTTGTAGACCGAAATACTTAGACGTCGGACGGACATTCAAAGTCTCTTACTTGAAGTGTTTAAGAACAGGACTTTACAATTTGGCAATGGTTTGTACCTAAAGTATTACCTACCATTTAATTTAAAATCACTACCAAGATAACAAATGCAAAAGTGTGTTCATTTGTTGGTTTGTCCTTCAATCACGTCACAACAGAGTAACGGATAGACGTGATTTTTTTCATGGGTATAATTAAAGACCTAGGCTAAGTAAGCATAGACTACTTAGATTTTCCATGGAATCTTGAAAAACCTAAATCCAAGTGGATTAATTCGCAGGTATCATCTTATTTGTAGCGAGATAGCTTGCATCCTAGACCCAGATATGGCCTAGGTTTTTGTCCCGGAAAATCTAAGACATGCTACGAGGTATTTAAACGCGGATGAAGTTGTGGACATCATCTAGTAATATTTTTTGCAATAGGTACATAAATCATTATTTATGTTAAAAAAATCATAATATTTTGCATAAGATTAACTAGTGAGCAATAAAAAACAATAATAAAATATAGAAGAATCACATAAAAATATGGAAAATTTATCTGAACTGCATTTTGCAATGAAAACGCAAAATTCATGCGAATGCCCAGTGTTCCGGAAATCTATATGACGACATAAATCTTGGATTTTACAATTATACGTATTTTATTTGTTCGGACTTCTAAAATCTGTGTAGACTAATATTTATTGTGAAAAATTACTTTCACGCTAAAATTCAACATTACGGCCTACTACTGAACACATAATATTGTCTCCTCTCTGAACGAGAAAGATTTTAACGTATGAGTACTAACTGATTCTTTTGACTTCGTTCCGTGGAAGCTTTGATTTTCCGGAATAAAAGTAGCCGAGTCACTCGTCTTTAAAATATAATTTACCCAAACAAAAAACCCATCAATCCATTACTCGTTGCGACGTGATTGAAGGACTAACCAACCAATAAACCAATAAATTAACAAACAATATAAGTAGTGATAGTGCAAATCTATACTAATATTATAAAGAGGAAACCTTTGTATTTTTGTATGTTTGTATTGAATAGGCTCAAAAACTACTGGACCAATTTCAAAATTTGTTTTAAGTACCATTACTTAGAGGGATTCTTCCGAATCCATATAGGCTATATTTTATCCCGGAAAATAGAAAAAATAAATGTCCACCCGTGCGAAGCCGGGGCGGGTCGCTAGTCTATTATATTGTAATCTAGTATCATATAGTCATACCGCAGACCGCAAGGCATCGTCAACTCTGCAGTCTGCTCCCGTAGGTATTACGGGACAGGCCGAGATGGCAATCGGTGTATAAGGTGGGGGGAAGCCCCGCACACCCGCACGTCACTCGCTCTATCCCGCACCGGGTTAGCCCGGGGGCTGTGGTTGCGGTGGACCCGATTGCCATCTCGTCTTGTCGCGTACTATATACGTGATCAAAATTATACAGACACGTACGAGCGATTTGCTTCCTCGTTTCTGATTCGAACCGCTATGGTTCCGGCATCAATTTTGCCCCTCCATTTTTAATATAGTATACAAGTCAAGAGTGAATAGCCATTTTCTTGCTTCATCTTAGGCTGCATCACCACTTGCCAGCAGGTCCGATTGCAGCCAAGCGCTAGTTACGTACATAAATTAAGAAAAAACTTTGCAGCTTTGTTGAGTTTTAGTGAGAGAGCTAATTTGGAAGTAATTTCGATAATTGCTGGAACACCAAAGTCATTTCCCAAAATTTTCTTTGGATTTCCAAAGCGACGCCGAAACGGAGATTTAGTAATTTCTTAGTTTAGCTATTTATGAACTTCTTATTTATTTGAATGAACCATAATATTTTGAATTCAAAGATGATTATAATAATTCATAACCATTTATTTTGAATGGGGCGCGAGATAAAAGAGCTAAGATATAGGATAATCGTAAACACTCTGTAGATATTGCGATTATTACAATCCGCGATGTGCTTCCATCGACGAACGATAGCCTGCGTTCGGTTCCAAAACAGGCAAATTAAACTTACCTTGTTTTGATCCGTGCAATGATCACGATAGCTATACTAGCAAGGTACAAAGGCACCATATTAGAGAGAACTACCGTCAGAGCTAGCTTTGTTTGTGGATAGATGAAAGGAAACCATGAACTCACATAGATGTCCGCTAAAAGACCAACATAGTGTTTTATGTGGACATTTCGAACGCTTCCTAACATATTGCTTTCTATATAGAGGAATGTGGTGACTAGTTGTTCCGGAAGTCAAGGTATTTGGGAGACAAGATGGAAATAGCTCAGTGAATATTTGAATTGGTTTTAGTCTTTTGATCTAATTATACCTACTTTGAAAATGCTTTTACCTACACTCGACTGCGTACGCGTAGTTTTTAAATGTATTATAGTAGCAGACGTTATTTTGCGGAAGTCCATGATATACAAGGATGATATAAAAGCTTAATTTGCTATAATCCGCCAAACCAACGAAATCTGTATGGTACGCAGAACCACACAAATTCCAACACACTCGACGCGCGTTTCGCTCCGACATCGGAGCATGCTCAGGAGATGTAGACCTTACAATGTCTAATTGCAAAGTCAAACAATTACAATTTTTTTCTCCTTTATTAGGATTTTCCTCTTTTATTTTTCGATGATAAATTAGCACTGCTATCTCACCTGATGGTAAATGACGTTGTAGTCTAGGCCAGTTGCAAGGTTTAAGATAAAGAACCTCATAAAAAAGCAAAGTGGGTTGCACAAGTCAGTACCGGTAGGTACTGACTTGTGCAACCCACTTTGCATTTGTATTTCGATTTAAGGGTAACATTTTGCGTGCCTACTTCGAGACGAAGGTCTAATTTTAATCAAAAGTTAACAAATCCTGTTTTGAAAGTGTCCAGGTTGAAATGGATATGGGCAGGGCATGTCTGTAGGACTACAGACGAGCGATGGACTCGTTTGCTGCTGGAATGGAGGCCACGTACCGGAAGGAGGAACGTTGGAAGACAGCCCTCCCGTTGGTCAGACGACATTACCAAGTTGGCGGGAAAAACTTGGAGGAGGCTCGCACAACACCGAGAGGAATGGCGTGCACGTGAGGAGGCCTATGTCCAACAATGGATTAACAAGGGCTAAGAAAGAAGAAGAAGTAACAAATCCTGACTCGTAACCAAAAGCTGCTTTTGTAGTGTAAAATGTAATCGATGCACACAAAAAGTAAAAAGTTTTATTTCATTTTAAAAAGCTGCAAATTGTTCAAGTTACCCTGTTGTGTAATAAGCCTACCGTAAGACCTGTGTGAGACAAAGACGTTCATTGTTTGTAATAAAACGGAACAAACGGAGCTGAAGTCTTGAAGTTTTGACAGCGAGTCAGTTATGCGAGTAAAAATGGATCAGAATCGAAATGTTTGTATATTACACACACTGGCGAAATTCGCGGAATTTGAGAACAAAAAACCTACATAAATATTTAGTTAGGCCTGATTTTTCAATCTCGAAATATTCAGCAATAACAGACAAAAAAAATTGACATATTTTCAGTTAGCTTATCGGTGCAAAAATTATAAAATATTTGAAATATCCACACAATTTTGGTAGGCTTACTCTGGTTTCACGTTTTTTTTAAATGAAAACACTTATTTCAAAGCTAAAAAATTTTTTTTTTTGTAACATTTCTCAAGTACTCATTAGAATAGATTGGAAAACATTTTGCTTGCAAAGTAATTCAGTACCTACGTATTCCCGTCTCAGAAAATTTAACATAAAAGTGTATTTATCTTTCACCGTTACGTTCCCGTTAGATGTGGACCGTTTCTAAATTATTGTAGGATATCATCATTAGCATCATGAACTCATCACCGCCCCACTTTGGACTTGTCTCCTCTAGAATGAGAACCATCACGCTGGCCATGCATACTGACAGACTAGAGAACATTATGAAAAACTCTCAATAATCAATTTTCCAGACAATTTTTCTTTCACCGTGAAAGGAAGTGATATTTGATTGATTAAAACGCGCATAATTCGGCGCATAATTAAATCGTAACAAGTTATCGAACACCTGACCCTCTGAATAGGAAACTAACGTCACTAAATTATCACCACTTTTGATGGTTGACGTGGTATGAAGTAATTCATGCTAGATCGTCCAACATCCCGACATTTTCCGGTAGCGGTACAATCCGGCAAGTACTCAGCGTAACATAAATCATTCCTTAGAGTGCAAGACCTTAGATAAGTCCTAAGTCCCCGTACTTACCCGGAAGGATAAAAAGTCATATCGCGTGTCCGCTTAGAATGTTCTACCGTAAGACACTAATAGCATTACAGGGCTTGAATCTTGTGTGTAATTATAGAGAAACATGTGTCTTTATGCCTCAATAGTTCAATGGTTAAAGGGCGGATTGTTGAGTCAAGGTACGTTCGAACTTCACTTGTTAGACGGATGATTTTTCGATCATAGAATGCTTTTCAAACTTTTCAAGTCTCAATGGTAAATCGGCGGAATAAAAATAAACGACAATTTCGAACCTCGCGCATTGAGTTAGCACCAAGCACTGGCTCTGATAAAACACTTCTAGAATTAAGAACAAGAACAAGTAAGTGCAATATAATAAGTATTTTGAAAGTAGGTATTCCGCACCCGAAGGATGCCAACCGGACCCTGTTACTAAGCCTCCAATGTCCATCTGTCCCTTCCATCCATTCGTCTGTCAGCGAGCTGTATCTCGTGAACCGTAATAGGTAACAAGTTGAAATGTTTACAGATGTGTGTGTGTGTTTTACTACAGCTATAACAACAAATAATAATAAAAAATTAAATGGCCGCCATGATTATTTAAAAAATTAAATTGTTATATCTTGTATGATGGTACGGAACTCTTCGTGTGCGACTCGACTCGCACTTGACCGATTTTATTATGAACATCTTCATTCAAAACTCCCTAACAAAAATGTTGAATTGCGCCAGATTATATTTCCTCAAAGTCAACAAAGAAATCAAACTTGCGACCTTTGCTTGCATCGCTCCTCGTAGGTACCTGCCTTCTTAGGTAGGTATAGTTAGTATTTTCTTGTAATACCTAAGATGCCCTACCAGTGCGGCTTAGTATCGGTTACTTGTCAATGACAGTGCTCCTGCATCTTGAAACTCAGGGTCTAAAGGATTAACGGCGGTCGCTCCGTCACTTGCCACATACAAACGTAATTTTTTTCTCATTTGAATTAACCAATCAACCTGGATGTAATTTTGTACACATCTAGAAACTAATATCTATCTCTATGGCTTGCCAGATGTTCATAAAAATAACTAGTGTTAAAATTACACAGGTTTAAAGATTTGTATGTAATACCTACGTGAAACCGTTTAACTTTGAAACTAAATATTTTAACGGAAATCTGAACAACCACAAATATAGATATTAGTTCATAGAACGTATGTACATTTCATTGAGTTATAGTATTCAAATGAGAGTCAAGCTACGTTTATATGGAGCGAGTGACGGAGAGACCCCTCTCGATCTAGAATAATCGTATTGACAACTCAGCGAGACCCTGGATTATCTTAACTTTAGATTACCCTCTAGAGACTGGAATAAGCGAATTTCATCGAATGTCATTTTACTTTAATGATATAATACTTTCCAAAGGTCGCTTGTTAGAATCTTGACCTTTAGATGTTTACACTAGAAAAATGTTAGGTAGGTATTAGAGGAAAATTACAAAGAATATCACTTGTAACCTAATGATGAGATTAGGTTACCCGTGCATGATATTTGTTGTTTTAGGATTTCGTAGTAAAACTAGGAACCTTTATAATTTCCTTTTAATGACATGAACGGAACACCGTCCTTACTCTTCTCGAAAGCTAAAAACTCGTAGATGTGTCTGTATCTCTTTTTAGTGTCGGTTTTTCGTTTCAGCGAGTTTCAAATCACAACGGACACTGAAGAAGTTTTCACTCCAAAAATATTTTGCAGTTTTTTTGCAAATATGCAGGCGGTTCACCCGATGTTTAGTGATTACTACCGCCTATGAACATTTGCAGCACCAGAGGAACCGCCAATTCGTTGCCGGCCTTCCAGAAAGTTGATCCGCCCCTTGAATAACCCCAAGTTGTAATCTGTATCATATGGATGAGCTGTTCAAAATCAATATTTTATTTGCGCGAAATAGGTACAAAAGGAGCCGCTTATCAGTGGAACGGACAACAAAGGCGATCTGACAGCTTATGATGGATTTGGCAGATGCTCTCGTCAGATCGCGTGCCAAGATGCGCACACGCAGCTGACACTGATCCGCACTGACGCCAAGATGTACCCACATCCAGTTGAGGTTGTATTTACTGTCTACCTAGTCATATAGAACTCAAATCTAAATATCACCTGTTTGCGACTACGTATTATTTCAAAAAACTTGATTAAACAAAAAGGTTTGCAAAAAGATATACATACTCGTATAGGTACACAAAGGAAAAAGTGGCTGATTGGCTGACTGACTGATCAACGCATTGGGTTAGGTAGTGATTGGGCTGGGAATTGGCATACATAGTTATTATACGTAGACATCCTCTAAAAAATAATTTTTGAAAATGCAACGCCTAAGGGGGTAAAATAGGGGCTTGCAATTTATTTAGTCCATGCGGTAGAAAGCTAGTCTTTCTAATTCTAAAAAAAGGAAAAAGTGCCTGACTGATCTATCAATGCACAGCTCAATCTTCTCATCGGATCGGGCTGAAAGGCATGCAGATAGCTGTTATGATGTAGACATCGGCTAAGAAAGGATATTTTAAAATTCAACATTTAATGGGGTATTTATAGGGGTTCGTTTGTGTCTAGGAAATAAAATGGCGTAATCAAAAAACTAAAAAACTCTAGCTAAGCTAAGCTAATAAATAGTGCCTGGTAACTGAAAAGCAATAAGCAAGCTTTGTATTCTATACATATAATAGAAATTGATAAGGTACTAATCATAATGTTTGAAAATGTATGATAGGCTAACTAAGTATGCCATCTATGACTAATAGCTTGTCTTTACAGGGCTCTCTCCGTCACTCGTTTCATACAATCGTAGTTCCAATTTCATTTGAATATTAAGCAACCAAAGTCCATGAAATTTTGCAGACATATTCTAGAAACTAATATCTGTGTCTGTGGTGTTTTAGATTTTTCTAAAAATATGTAGTTTTAAAATTACAGGGGCTCAAAGATTAGTATGTAAATTTTTAAGACCGCGTAACTTTGAATCCGAATATTTTAACAAAAATCTGGAAAACCACAGACATAGATATTAGTTTCTAGAATATGTCTGCAAAATTTCATGGACTTTGGTTGCTTAATATTCAAATGAAATTGGAACTACGTTTGTATGAAACGAGTGACGGAGAAAGCCCTCTTAATCGGGTTTTTGGTTTTTTAATTACATTATTTTCATTCAGTCATTTTTTTTCAATGTATGTATATATCTTCAATATATCTAAGAGAAGAATATAAAATCGACACCGCTAATATTAACTCCCAGCGGGCTCACGTTCGAAAAGTTAATAATGCAGGAATTAGCTCATTGTGCCGCGAAAACTTTAACAATGGCCCAATAAAACTGCGAGTTCCTTTATTACCTAGTTATTACATTACTTTTAGCTACATGTATGACTAATAGAATAAAAGATCGGAGGAAAGAGACCCAACGAACTTAGCCCGAGACATCAGACCAGATAAGAGAGCCACGCTCTTGCGCCATCTGAATCCAGAGGCTCTCTGTCGTTTGATGGTTGTCTGTCTAAAAGTTTCCTGAAAATCCGGCGACGCATTGGTAGACCTTTGGTGCTGCAAATGATCATGGGCGGCGGTAATCACTTAACATCAGGTGATCCGCCTAATCGTTTGCTCGTTTTTGAAAAAAAAAACACCGGATACGGACGTACTGTCACTTTTGATTCTGGAAAATCAAAGAGTTCTCACGGGATTCCTAAAAAGCTTTAATTCACGCGGACGAAGTCGCTTCAACTAGTAACACTTATGAAACAACTTATGAAACGCCAACTGTCCCCATAAAGTGACTGTCCAAACTAAGTTACTTTTTCAAAATAGCAACTTCTCATTAGGAATACAATGCGCTCATGAAAGTTTTTTCGGGAACGAGTTCAAGACTATCAAACTTTTATGAAATAAAGTTGTAACAAAAAGTTTCGGACAAAATGGGTAAGTATAGCAGAGCTGCTAGGCATACACGTTTTTATTTGATCATTTAAAACTTCAGTTCCTAATTGAATGTAAAATGATTATCATCGTGACGCACTAGAAATAGTGTTTGGCGGTCATCACGCGAATATCTTTTCTATCTAAAGCCGCACTCTTTTAATTTCGTGTAGGTAATTTTAAATGTAGGGTACAAGATTCTTAGAGTTTTATACTTAGTAAAACTCAGCAAGCGATGGAGGATACCAACAAAATTTCACACTCCGTAGAACTCAGCAGAGAGCTAAGTTACCTAGCTTGGAGTTTCTCTACGTGATCAAATCAGAAATGAGGAGATCCGTAGGAGAACCAGAGTAACCGACACAACTCAATTGGCAATTGGCATGTGGAAGTCCCTACAAGAGACCTATGTCCAGCCGTAGACCTCTATCGGTTGACGATGATGATGATGATGATGATGATGAGTGAAACAAGGATTCCTCGTAGTACTGTCATGTCCGTATCTGTCCTTCTGGTGTCTTTATACAAATACAATACAAATACAAATACTTTATTTGCATAATGTGTGTTACAAGATGTTGGTAATTATTACAGAATTCAAACACATTAGCCGTAGCGGCGTACAAATATTTTGAATGTTAATTATAAATGAAGTGATATAATCATTATTTCATAAATGATTTTATGTAGATTTCACATTGTGTCACATTTTTCGATGCCTTTTTCCTGCTATGTAAAGCGTCTTAAAAACGTCTACTTCAGTACTCGGCAGGAAATATGGCACATGGAACTTTAGAAAGAGATTTCTGCTTCGTAGAGCGTCGTCTCTGTCCCTCATTTCAGCTTAATCTAAGCTCTCATATTATCTACGTTACGTTTCGTCGGTCCCAACAACAGAGACAACGCTCTACGAAAAAGTTGTCTCTTTCTAAAGTTCGATGTGCATGTACTGCCTGGTATTGATTGTACTAATATTAGGAAACTGGGATCGCCCACCTTCATGACTGTACATAACACAAAAACATTACAAGTCTGGCGTGGCGCAAAAAAAAAGCCGTCGGGTATTAACCCAGATAGCTATTTATGCTCACGCGCATAATGCGAGCCCGATACATCATCGTTTGTATCGATGTATCGCAAATGGATCGCTCGGCTTTATCTCGATGGAATAAATCGATCGTTTTATTGCGAACGATGTCTGGTTTTGGATGTTTCCGACAACTTTGGCTGAGAGGAATCGATGAAGAGTTTTTAGCCCTTTATGCGTTGGGGGAATAAGGAAATCGATTTATAAATCGATAAATGGCGTTTGGATGATGGCTTTAAGCATTTTGCAAAAGCATTTCCTGTGGTTATTTTCATATTTACATAATGGTTACGAATGAATGAAAATGAACCAAAATATGCTTTATTGTAGGTAAACCATTATAAAAAAGAAAGACACACAATTATAATCATTATTCAGAAACTGTTCTAAATTGCACTTAGAAAGTTTGAATCGTTTATTTTTACTCTATCAAATAATTTACTCCACTTAAAATAAATACAGCTCAATTGTATATCTACGCGTCATTTGATAACTTAATACTATAATCACGACGCAAGGGAGCAACGAAACGTACGTTAATAAACCTAAATCCACGCAGAGAAGTCCCGAGCATCATCTAATATAAAACATAAATAATAATAAGTACTTGAGTTAAATACTAAAACTACTAAAAACTAGAATATAGAGATTAATCTAAACTAAGCTTCCATATTTAAAACTTCTTTGATAATTAATTTTTCTAAGAAATTCCACAAGGTAAATACTAATTTATATTTTCGCATAAGCCAACAGTTTACTTAAGATATTTACAAAATCTAGATATTTCAATTTATCTAGATAATTCTGTACAATTTTAGACCACTTTAATAAAAAAGACTTCAAACAAAAAAATAAGGTTTGAATAGATCATTCTTTGTTCGAACCCGTAAGAACCTACTATGTTTTTTCTGTAAACTCCACTTTAATACGACTCAATTGCCACTAAATAGTTTATGTATAAGCTAACAGTTTACGTTATAAATCTGTATTGCCTGGATTCCGAGTGCTCTATAAATAATAAACGTGCAGTCATACGCGCGCCGGTCTGGATTGGACCGTTGGACCAATAGCCGATGTACACATTTCATAATACGTTTATATTTATTGCTTAAAATCGAGTAATGTCTCGATGAATATCTCGATTATTATTAGCAATAAAATTAGTTTAATGTAAATAAGTTTTACTGGGGACTTCGTCTGTGTTGGTGTTTGCTGGCGCGCGTGCTCTGCCTTTTTGAAGTGTTTTTTTTTTGTCAAAAGTGGCCGGGATTTGTGTTTTACTGGTGTTTTTGGTGGTGGAACTGACTGGGAAGCGCTCTATCTAAAGGGGTGCCGCGCGTGTGTCAGCGAGCGCCGACACAGACGTAGTTCATACTTACACAGTTTCCCTAACTTGTAAATAACTACAAATAAAAGTTGACATCGGCTAATCTTTGTAAAGCCAGACGAGAGAGAAAAAAAAAAAAGTATTACTTGTAATATTGCAAATTGAACAAAAGCGAACGAGACTCGAGAATAGAAGATTGAAAATGGTGGAAAAATTAGACAAATATGTGTCTCCAAACGACGAAATAAGTAATTTTCTATTTTCCTTAAAGGGATACCATACATATTATCATCACCATATTCACTTTATGCAAAGCTCAAGGTATAGTCCAGTAATATAATATGAAACTAGCTAATGCCCGCGACTTTGTCCAACACACAACAAGTATTTATAACACAGACAGTGAATAGTGATGTTTCAAAATGTACTTTTATTTTTTATAATTTTATAATTCTTTTTCATTGTACTTCACACGACATTTATGCATTACAAAATAAGTAATGTAGACATTTTGGAAACCGCCTCATTTTAATTACAATCTGAGCCAAAATATCACGAGATTTTATATTAAAATAAAATTTTGTCCAATACCTTTAATGAATACGTTTATTTCAATATTTTTTTGATTTTGATCCAATTCAATTCTGTAAGATTAGTAACACTTGGTTGGCATAATTCTCAGGTAGGCATGGGTAAGTAATATTATGAAATTCTTTGCGCATATTAATAATTCTTCCCTGCCTTTAATTATTCCAATATTTCACAGATTTGCGTTGCACCGTCATTTGAATGCCTTCGATAACTCATGGCGGTGCCGAATTTTCGTTTTTGTTAATCGTTAATTAGCATAAATCAGGGAATTTAATCAATTCTTTTAAGCACGCCAATATTGTTCGAGGACAAAGAATTTTCATTTATATTGCTTCCATTTGACCCTGAAAGCCTTATTATTTATTAGGGTGAGCGCACACGAACAACTTTTTTCACTACGAAAATTTCGCCACCCACACCGCGAAGTCTTTTTCTCAGCTGTCGCTTTGCAACTCGAACTGTTAATAAAATAACAATAATTGATACAAGGTGTAAATAAACTTTATTTAACGAATAAGTTTCTTATTTTGACAGATTTCCAATACAAAAACTATTGAAATGTTATTCCAAAAACTTTATTCTACTTATTTATTTGTTTGTAATATTTATATGAAAGTTTGGATGTTTAGGTATTTGTTACTCCTTCAAGCAGAATGTATGAACTGATTTTGCTGGAATCTAGAATAGAGTATATAGCTTAATATAAGTACCACCAATCAACACATAGGCTACTTTACAAAGCTTAATTTGCTGTAGTCCGCTAAATACAGAGGGTTATAACTTATAACACTATGTTTTTTTTACCACTTTAACACTACCAAACTGAGTTACTAAGCAACATCATTATTATAAGTGCCGAAAATGTAAGCAAACTCGACCTACATACCAAATAAACCGACGAAAACTGTGTTGAAAAAAATAATTAAATTAGGTGTTAAATTGACTCACAGTTGATGGTTAGCACACTGAAATAAACACAGTTTACAAAATTGTAAACTATTACAACATCGAAAGCACTCCAAGTTCGATCTGGACATATATCTTTGCTGCACTGACGTATTCTATTCAATGTTAACAGGGCTCTCTCCGTCACTCGCTTCATACAAACGTACTTCCAATTTCATTTGAATATTAAGCAACCAAAGTCCATGAAATTTTGCAGACATATTCTAGAAACTAATATCTGTGTCTGTGGTGTTTTAGATTTTTCTAAAAATATGAAGTTTTAAAATTACAGGGGCTCAAAGATTTGTATGTAAATTTTTAAGACCGCGTAACTTTGACACCGAATATTTTAACAGAAATCTGGAAAACCACAGACATAGATATTAGTTTCTAGAATATGTCTGCAAAATTTCATGGACTTTGGTTGCTTAATATTCAAATGAAATTGGAACTACGTTTGTATGAAGCTAGTGACGGAGAGACCCCTCTTAAGCACTTATTTATTTACACTCGATTCCTATATTTATCATTATTTATTTGGTAGTGGCTATTCTCAACTTGTTTGAACGGTTTAGCGGAAAAATGGTGTTCCTATATTTAAAATAATGGAAACAAACGTTTCCCGATTTATTTGCCGCTATATTTATAAACTCGGTGAGTCTGTTGCGGGCAAACTTCGAAATGTGGGCAATGTTAATTTTTCCTATGTTCATGAAGTGCTGCCGTAAACTGAGCCGTTGGTGGTAATCACTAGTGGCCGCCATAAGTTGCGAAGGAGATTTTTCATACGAGGTTTGAACGAGGTTTTCAAAATGTTGTGCGAACTCTTTGATTTTTCTGGGCAAAAAGTAACCTATGTCACTCTTCAGGTATTCAACTATACCTATCGATGTATAAAATCAGGTCAATCCGTTGCGGCATGATTGAAAGACAAATCAACAAACCAATAAACCAATAAAGAAACACACTTTTGAATTAATACTATGGGTAGCGATAGATTTTCAAATATAGATGATAATATTATGTAGAAAAGTCGCAGTGATTTCTATTTCGCCTAATTAAAACCAAAAACTCTGACAAAGAAAAACGAAATTGAAAGAAATCATTCTATGCATCGTGGATAAATCTTGAATTCTTTAGACCTAATAAATTTCTTACTTCTTTTAGATTTTTAATTTAAATGTATTGCATAAGATAAAAGATTTACAGTAAAGTTGGCCCTGAGGCATAAAAAGGCTAAAATAAATCTTGTATCTAAACAAAAATGTAGAGCTGTAAGGTTTTTCCGTGAAACTAAGATTTAATTAAAACTCAACAGAGAAAGAAAGAAAAATCTTTATTCGAGGCATTACATCAAACTACACGAATCAATTTAAATTATGTCTGTCTGTTACCTTTTTTCACCCCACCTGCATAACCAATTTTGTGAAAATTTAGTATACGGTGAGTGGCATCCTGGAGATAGACATAATGATTATGCTACTTTTTATCCCAGAAAATCAAAGAGTCCGCGCGGGACTTTCAAAATTATTCCACGCGGATGAAAAGTATTTATTTCTTTTTATAAGTGTTTTTATTTCCCAAAAGATTTTGATATTCATTCATACAATATTTCATAGTTTTATTTCAATTTAATTTCGAGCGTCGCCAGTTGGGCATTACAAATTGTCATAATAAAATAACTTTAAGAGATAAATAATTACTCATGCTAGACACTAACCACGGTACAAATGGCAAACCTAAGTTTAATTCACTATAAATATAAACAATACACTAATTTTAGCCCGCTAATCTTAGAGTTGGCATCTTCATTGTCACTTCAGCCTATTACGAAGACTTTCTTATTTATATTTATTTGTTCTATCGAAACCTAAACTCTGTTTGGGGACCTAAATAAGATAGTAAATCTATCTGTAATCCGTTGATAAATTATTATAGAAACGTTGTTATTTGTCCAATGTGGTATTTTTGATTGCGGTATTTAGCTAACTTGTTTCTAAATAACTTTTGACACATTCGGCCGTTAACCAAAACATTTGATTATGTATTATGATTGATTTATGGTTTAATTTAATTTTGTATTATGGCTTGTTTCAGAACCGCCTGATAAATTGTATTTGACGAATAATTTTAATATTGGGAATCTGTCAAAATCAAATTCATCAGTTTATTTGACGATTGTGAAACCGACCCTTACTCTTTACATCATCTTCTTCCCAACCTCTGTCTTGAGACAGAAGCTGTTCTTAGCTTTCACTTAGCTTTTTAATAATAAAATTAATTTTAGTTTAAAATTGAAATAAGATTTTTCTCATGGTCTTAGATACGATCAACAGAAATAATTTAGCCAAGATTTCTCTATTGTCAAAAGAAACATCGAAAACAAAATGACAGACACACTGTGGCGAAACTTTTAACTTGTAACTTTTAACTTTTAACTTCAGAATGTTATAGAATAATAGAAATATGCAATTACAACCTATTACAACTTTATAAAAATGGGAAAGATATTTTTAGAATATCTATCATGTAATGTGCCCGAACATTAAAATATGAAAATAGAAAACTGAAAGCTTTATTGAACATCTGTATCAGTACATCTAAAAAAATGTTTTGGTGACAATGGAAAGAAATACAAGCTTTAACAATAAATATTTTTGTATACACAATCGAACAAAAAAATGTTCGTCAAATAGAAAGGTCCCATTGAAACAAAGCTGCGGATATGAACGATTTTCATCCGAATTTTCATTTGCACCATCAGAATAGTGATATTTCATGTTAAAATCAACCTAAATCTCAAATTTTATGCATCACTTTTTGTTCTAACATTTTGAATTTCACACAAAAATACTTTTTAACATCCGCCCTGAATAGCCGTAACATGGAGGTAATAACTTATATCGGAAATCAAACATTGGCACAGTTTTGATGCTTCAATAGCTCAAAGGTAATAAGGGGTGAAATGAAATTCGAAAAATCTTATGGTCAAATCTTCCCCGCTGTAGTTCCAAGTCTATACAGGTCACGGTCTGCATTTGGACTGCAAACCTGCAAAATTGCAGTCGGGATGCAGTTGACTGCACACGGGCTGCGCAATCGGTCGGCAGTTGCAATTATGTCAACTGCAATAAAACTGTTTTCCAACTGCACTTTTGGAGTTAATTAAAATAACAATTAATAATTTATCTTTGACAAGCTCTCCTCTAAAAGTCGAATTTTGCTGAAGGTTTAGCTATAGAGTCAAAAAAATTAAGTTAAGTACATACGTCTTGAAATGTCTTGAAGAGATTACACCTACAACTCTTGTCTCTCAATGTCACTTTATTTATTTAAAACCTTATTAACGTACATTGAAGGCTTAGAAAACATTAAATCACCCTTAAGAGCGCGCTAGAAATAAGTTCCTAAAATACATGGAGAAGTCGAGAACCCTACCCCCATTTCAGAAATAACCTCCAATATCCAATATCGAATGTTACATTGATACTTCCCGACACTTCCTAGACTGCAAATAGACCGTCTGCCGATATGTTTTCATCAACATAGAGCACCTACTCGTATCTTCTCCATTTGATTTCGAACTCGATGAATGTTACTCGCTAAAAGAATAAACATCGCCTCGCCAAATGTAGGGGTAATTTACGATTGTAAATAATTGGGAATGTCAAAAATAAGTTCTTAAATAGAGGGTATATAGATAATTATTAAATAGAGGGTCTTCCAAAATTCTTAAAATCCACGTCCGCTGATAGTTTTGAAAGGTTTTGAGTTGGTAACCATTTTTAACCCCCGACCCAAAAAGAGGGGTGTTATAAGTTTGACGTGTGTATCTGTGTATCTGTGTGTCTGTGTATCTGTGTATCTGTGTATCTGTGTATCTGTCTGTGGCATCGTAGCGCCTAAACGAATGAACCGATTTTAATTTACTTTTTTTTGTTTGAAAGGTGGCTTGATCGAGAGTGTTCTTAGCTATAATCCAAAAAAATTGGTTCAGCCGTTTAAAAGTTATCAGCTATTTTCTAGTTTTCTTGTAGAAAAGAAGGTTAGATAACCCTTAGGTTCATAATATTCAAGTGTCAATTGACAAATGTCAAGCTGTCAAGATGGACGTTGCCTAGATATACATAATTATTTATTTGAAAATGATTTGTCGGGGGTGTTGAAAATTTTTAATTTACACTTGTTAATTATCGGTTTAACTAAAAAAGTACTCAAATTATGTCAAATATGTATGCCGTCACATCCGTGAATTTCATACAAGCTCCCCTAAGCAAGGGTTTTGATGTTTGATAAAAAGTCACTAATTTGATTAGTAGTCATCATCCCTATTGTAATACTCATAACAGGTTTCTGTTACTACCATACCAAGGCTTTCGGAAAATTCAAGGTCTTGTCGTAATCTGATGGGTTGATTTGATTAGACGGTCAAGCTATGTACCAACTATTTATCAACAGACAGGCCGACAGAGAGACACATTTAGCATAGCATGGATATGTTATATTTTATTTATTCATTTATTTATATTTATTTATAATATTAGTGCATAACATTTGCCTATAAATAAACTGAGCGCAAGCTATTTAATTATTTTCGTAATTTGGCGTTGATCGTGAGTTCATTCATGATTTAAAAAGTCCTTAATTTTCAGGCATTGTTTCCCATTGCTCAGAACTCGACATTTCCCGTTACTTGGCAATTTTATTATACAACTATGTTGTGTTTAAGTGTATGTGTGTTATTTGTGCTTTAGTAATTGATATGAATTAAAAAAGAAATATGAAACCATAAAGAAAATACTAATTAAATTATGTATAGAAACATGTAGGTAGGTATATTATGGTATCACTACACATCTAAAATTGTTTAAATTAAATAGGTAAGATTGTAATATTGTAAAATATTTTCAGTAATAAAAGGCATTGTTATTATTAATTGGTATGCACTTTAAGTGTGTATGTATCAGCTTAGATAGGCACAAAATGTTATACTTAATAAACCATATTTAGTCATTTTTTATTCCCTTGGCTTCGATCTCACTTGATGGTAAGTGATGATCTAACACTCATCGGTTTTTATACGGCGTCGTATCGCCTAGTCCTATACGGATTTGCCGGTAGCTAGCCACAGCAGAAGTCTCCCACCATAATATAAATTATAAACCTTTGTAAATTTGACCCCAAAAGGGGTAAAATAGGGTTTTTGAGTTTCTGTATTCGAAGCGGACGAAGACGCGGGCATATGCTAGTTATTAGAAAGGAAAATTCACGTTATAATATTAACAAACTGGCACATAATAAAGTTCCAGGCAACAGTTCAGGACCTCAGTTGCAACTAAAAATAAACATAACGGAAGTACAATTTCTCTTTGTTTCGAGTTTGAATAAACAGTGTCGACTGTAATGGAGTATTTTACTCCTTTTTTAAACATTTAAGCTCCAGTTTACGTCATTCGGACGAAATTTAAAACTAGAGCTCTGTGTTGGCGAATATTCACGCATTGTGTACAAGACTGGACTTTGTAGGCGCAGTGGCAGAGTGAACCAGAGTGTGGGAACTCTCGGTTTGATGAATCGACGATATGTCAAATATATTTTTTTTTCTCTCTCGTCTCGCTTTACAAAGATTAGCCAATGTCAAGTTTGTAGTTATTTGTAACAAGTTAAACTATACAAGTATGGACCCTGTCTGTGCCGGCGCGGCGCTCGCCGACACACGCACGGCACCCCTTTAGAGTGCTTTCCAGTCAGTTTTAAGAAAAAAAAACCACTCCAAAAAGGCAGAGCACGGCCGCCAGCTAACACCAACACAGACGAAGTCCGTTAAATATCTGCCTATTGATTTATATTCTTTTTAACCCCCGACCCAAAAAGAGGAGTGTTATAAGTTTGACGTGTGTATCTGTGTATCTGTCCGATTTTAATCTAGTTGTTTTTGTTTGAAAGGTGGCTTGATCGAGAGTGTTCTTAGCTATAATCCAAGAAAATCGGTTCAGCCGTTTAAAAGTTATCAGCTCTTTTCTAGTTTTCTTGTAGAAAAGAAGGTTAGATAACCGATAAATTTTTAATTTACACTTGTCAAGGTTTAATAACTTTTTCCCCCGTCGATTTTGAATGAAATATTTATATACATATACAGAAAGGTTACAAGACAATTAATTATCTTTGATCTAAAACTATTTTGGTTCGTATCTGCAAAACGGGTCAATTATGCCCGATTACCTTTCAGTCAGATCAGTACAGTAGTTTGATCTGAGCGTTGATAGATCAGTCAGTCAGTAAGCTTTTCGTATTATATATTTAGACTACATAGTTTTCTAAACACATAGTAACAATAGATCACTGTGCAAATTAACGGATCAAAGTACTTCAAGACTTCAATGGTGTAGTCCTTCGACACCCGGTCTACAAAGCCTAGGCAAGCTAATTTGACCGTGTGCCTTCAAACAAAAGACGCTCGCCGACAGTATGAGATAGGACACGGAATATTGCCTCCTACGACGTGACCTCGTTTGGATTTTCCATCCTTATGCATCATGTTACTAGGCTTTAGCAATTTTAACTTTGAGAAAAGAATAATATCGGTTAGAACTTAGAAAAGGAATACACGTATTGGGTAGGTAGGTACACAGAAATCCTAATAAGAAGGCATTATATTATTCCTAATTCTATGGGTAGGTAATAGGGGAATCGGAAAAATAGGACAAGTGCGAATTGGACTCCCACACGATGGGTTCAGTACCATCGTACGAGAAATAAAACTTTTTAATTTATTTTTTCTAATTTTCATGGTAACCATTTTGAAATTCTTAGGCCTCATTCACACGAGAGCTTTTTTAAAGCCCGTTCAAAAGCGTCCAAATAGAACAAATGTTAACACACACGTCCACGCTTTTTTACGTGTGAACAGATACTTAGGAATACATTTTTGTTCTATTTGCTCTCGTGTAAATGACTCCTTATCATTTGTACTTTTGACATCACAGTTGTCACATAGAGCTAAAATGACGAGTGAGATCTCAAAATGTGTGCATTATAGAAGCTACGACACTGTACGACTATCTGTCGTCACGATAGAGTGGAAACGCGCCCTAAAGCCGCAGGAAAGAGCTAATAATCCATTACAAAGTATATGCCAATACCGCCTCAAAGCCGCCCGCCCACGAAACAGGTTCTAAAACTGCAAGTATACATCTTGACATTCAAGGAAATCCAGTGGCTCTCAAACCGTGATACCGTTCACTTCGATAACACGAGTACCCTCCAGATCTTACACCGTCCCTTATTAGATATCACCCTTATTACGTACAGAGCAAGGGTGAGAATGCAATGGGGGGTAAAATGCGCCCACCGTACTGAAACGTGCCTCGCGGGCAAAACTGTATGCGTGATTCCAATTAGGTATTCGAAAGGTTTATTATTAGTGTATATTCGGTCTAATTGGGTATTTTAATAGTCTAGGAATTTGGGAAAAATTGGTTGTATTACCTACTATTATTTACATTTCCAATCATTCTAAGATAACCACTGAATATTCCGAGAACACCTGGTGTCACAGACGTGACAATGAGGAATACCACGTAGAAACAGAAGATTAATTCCTTATGGCTTCCAGGCTACATTCTAGCAGAGCTAGTGAACATTCTAGTCAGTTTAAAAAAGTCAGTTTAGCACCTAGCCTAGCATTCATTTTTAGTTACCTAAATAGAGTAAAACATGGCTAGCACTCACGGAAGCTTAAATGTCTAAAGATTTCATAGTATATGTTCAGTTTTAGTGATTCTATTTTTCATCGTATCCTGGTCGGTGGCGAAACAGCACATAAATCAGCTGCTGGTCAACGCGCCAAAAAGACACCATAACTGCGGCTTCCAGATAGTTCCGACGTTCCAGCTATAAAATATAGCGCAAATTGTTAAACTGACGGAGACATTTTAACAATGTTTTACGCGACAATATTGGATAAATAGATAAACTCTTTATTGCCACCGCAAAACATTACCTACTTACAAGTAAACAAATAGTACAAGTGTAAATTAAAAATTTATAACACCCCCGACGATCCAAAGTATCTGAGATTTCCAACACATCATTTTCAAATAAATGTGTATTTAAATAATTATGTATTTAGGCAACGTCCATCTTGACAGCTTGACATTTGTCTATTGACATAATATTATGAACCTAACGGTTATTTAACCTTCTTTTCTACAAGAAAACTAGAAAAGAGCTGATAACTCTTAAACGGCTGAACCAATTTTTTTAGATTATAGCTAAGAACACTCTCGATCAAGTCACCTTTCAAACAAAAAAAACTAAATTAAAATCGATTCATTCGTTTAGGCGCTACGATGCCACAGACAGATACACAGATACACAGACACACAGACACACAGATACACAGATACACACGTCAAACTTATAACACCCCTCTTTTTGGGTCGGGGGTTAAAAATACACAAAGTACACAAAAGTGGTGTAGGAATTAGGAACAAATAAGATTTTATTGAAGTGAAAACTACTTTAGGTCCGTTGGGCGGTTTGAAGTAGGAAAATAAATTAATTTCATTCCAATTCACTTATTGATTCTAACCAGCTTGAAAAACCTATCTAAAGAGTGAATAGTTACATGATTTCCAATATCACTAGTTACTTTTACAAGGGTTTTACTAGATCGTGAAAATTTCAGTCCGAGTTGCAGTAAATCTTCCCGGGAGATCTTATAGCATTGTTCATGCTCATAATTCAGCCGGCGGGCTATAAAAGATACAAAATCCGGCTAATACCCACGGCCGCCCTGAGCCGGCTGGAGCATTCTCCGCCTTAATTGTGCAAGAGTCAATTACTTCGTCGTTTCCCTTTATAGAATCTTCGACCAAAAGACCAAATCGATGGAGTGCCGATTGTGTAAGAATTAATACTTATTCTGAGACTAGAGAGGGGCCATTTCGCAAATAGCATGTGAAAAATCACATGAAAAACCTTTTTGTATGAAACACTTGGTACCGTTGCCTTTGGAAAATCATGAAGCGAAATCTCACAAAGTTTGCGAATGATTACACGTTTGTTTTCCGTGAAAAACCACCTGTGAAATATCAGTGTATCTTGATCATAAAATAGCAAACTATTGTAGGTACGAAAATTGAAAAATCACTTTCCGTCAAAAATCAGCTGTGAAATCACTGTGAAGTAAAATAATGATTTCACCAAATGAAAATTATTCAAAAGTAAAAATAATGCTCATCCCTATCTGAGACTTTAGGTCATATTTAATCGGTCAGTAAAAGTCGTAGAGTAGGCAGTAGGACTGCGTTTACATATTTTTATCCATTGTAGCTCTTTTTAACCCCCGACCCAAAAAGAGGGGTGTTATAAGTTTGACGTGTGTATCTGTGTGTCTGTGTATCTGTGTATCTGTCTGTGGCATCGTAGCGCCTAAACGAATGAACCGATTTTAATTTAGTTTTTTTTGTTTGAAAGGTGGCTTGATCGAGAGTGTTCTTAGCTATAATCCAAAAAAATTGGTTCAGCCGTTTAAAAGTTATCAGCTCTTTTCTAGTTTTCTTGTAGAAAATAAGGTTAGATAACCGTTAGGTTCATAATATTATATCAATTGACAAATGTCAAGCTATCAAGATGGACGTTGCCTAGATACATAATTATTTATTTGAAAATGATGTTTTGGAAAACTCGGATACTCGGATACTTTGGATCGTAGGCGCGGAATAGTCCAAGTCGGGGGTGTTATAAATTTTTAATTTACACTTGTTCGTTTTCAAAACGTCGTATAAAAACAAAAAAAAAACCCCTTATAGGACACTCGTGTGCCTGCTTGTCTGTCTATTCGTCTGTCACATCCAATTTGTTCCTAATCTACTAGACCGTTCACAGACCGCTAGACATACCTAGTTCTCTTGTAGGGACTTCCGCACGCCACGACTTGTTTTAAAAGAAATCATTCGATATTCAATGAAATTCCCTTCACACTTTGCAACCTATTTTAAAACTGAGCTAATCGTCGCGCCATTGATTTGGTCTTTCGGTGGAAGATACCGCCACAAAAGGGAAACGCCAAGTAATTGACTCTACAATTAAGATGAAGGGCACTTCAGCCGGATCAAAACGGCGACAGGGGAGCCATCAACCGGCTCAAACTCAACACTGTACCAGACATTGTATTGTACGGATTTTGTGTGTTTTATGTCTCTTATATTATTAGGTATCTTGTTCGCTCTAAAAATTAGATGGTGCTTGCGATTTCATACGCGTGGATGTAGGTTTTCCGGGATAATAAGAAGCCTATTTATATTTTTTTATTAAGGTGCTTTTACATACACTTCAAGGCAATTTCTGTATAATTATACATACATATTAAAAAATGCGGTACCGGCAGTAGGTACGTAGTGAACAATATAGTACCATGGCATAGCGGTCAGGACGTCGGGCGCGAATCCCAGAAAACGCAGGTTCGAATCCTGTTGGTTCCGCAATGTGTATGTAAAAACTATATAAGAAGAAGCCTTATCCGTTACCAAATAAATGAGCTCGCGACTTTAATCTATGTGGAATTAAGGTATTTAAAAATTCCATGGAAACTCTTTGATTTTCTGAGCAGTAAGCCCGTGGAATGCAAGCTTTCTCTGTACCGAATTTCGTTAAATCGGTTAAATAGATGGGGCCGCGAAAAGTCAGACAGGTAAATAGACAGACACACAGTTGGTATTTATAATATTCGTATGTAAGTATGGATTGAATTTGTCAATAAAGCTTTAAAAGGTGATGAGGAAAATTGCACGTGTTTTACGGAATAGTAATCAAAGTAGGCTTATAAAATCATAAAAAGTTAGCTATAACATATTGATTTTATGGCAGCTGACGTCCCACAGGCGAGGCAAGCAGTGGATTAAAATGTAAGCTGTTAAGCTGTACCATGTTCGGGACAAAGTTGTAGCTATGCGCTGTTCACAAACGGGTGTCTATTTTTGTTTTTATTGTCTCTAAAAGTTGTCACTTTGGCTTTTGTATGCTGATAAATATAATTAATGAATTTTATACTGTGACAGACAGCCTAGTCTAAAAGTTCTCGGGAAGCTCTCTCGGTCTCTTCTCATTCTGAGACCTCAACCCACCCAGTTAAGTGCGAGTCTGATTCTCACACAAGGGTTATAACACTAGTTTTTAATTTATACTTAATTTTCATGGCGGCCATTTTGAAATTCTTATTATTTGTTGTTAGAATGGCAATAGAAATTCGACTCTCTAAGTCTCTACCTATTACGGTACATGTGATACAGCCGCTGACAGACAGACGGACAGACGAACGGACAGCGGAGCCTTAGCGAACCTTACTTAGTTTCTGAGAAACAAAATGTACAAGTGTAAATAAAAAAAAAAATAACACCCCCGACCAGTGAAGGTTACAGTAACTAGAAAAGAGCTGATAACTTTCAAACGGCTGAACCGATTTTCTTGGATTATAGCTAATAACACTCTCGATCAAGCCACTTTTCAAACAAAAAAAACTAAATTAAAATCGGTTCATTAGTTTAGGCGCTACGGTGCCACAGACAGATACACAGATACACACGTCAAACTTATAACACCCCTCTTTTTGGTTCGGGGATTAAAAATGACCGTTAACAATAGGCTCCCGTAGGCAACCTTCGGATACGGAACCCTAAAAATATGAATCATCAATTATGCACTTAAACTCAAAAATTCGTAAAACAGATTAAAGGACTGGGAATGAACTTTTTCGCGGAAAACGTTGAAAGTATGCCAAACGGTATAATTCATAGCACACGTAATTATTATTCCGCTCCTGTGTAGCAGTTACGATAAATCAAACCCCAGTCGCTTCGCCAAAAGGCACTATAACTGCTTTGGGGCTCTTCACACTTGTCAGAATCATTCCGTAATTATACTTTACTAGCTTTACTGGCTAACCCGCCCTGGCTTAGCTCGAATGAATTGTTGGACGATCGTTGTGGGTGTGCACTAAAATCCTGAAACGTGCACTTTTTTATTTCTCTTAAAAACCCCAAATATAAATTTTCATACGGGTATGAATTTCATATGGGTATTTTGAAAAATGACGGACTTTCACACTAATTTTCATCCCCTATTTAACCGCCTTGGGGGTTAAACTAAAGTTCTTTATTTTAATATTTTACTTTACTTTACTTCTTTCTTAATGAGCGTTTGTTATAAAATGTCAAAAATTCTAGTTTATGACTCTCTGCTACTTCTCATTGTGTTGCTTTAAAAAAAATATCACAATGTAGCAACGGTGGTCAGGTATTACACATCCACCCATGAACATTTGCAGCACCAGAGGTATCGCCGATGCATTGTTGGTCCGCCTATTCAATCTGCACGGAATGGAACAACTATACCAACGAATAAGTGCAACTAGACCATTTTACTACGAGCACTGCGGAGATAAAATCTGCCGAAGCTGGCGGTACTTTATTTTACGCTTATCTGTAGGCTAAAAAATTTCTGCCCCATTGGCATATGCAAATTGCCCGAAGACGACCACAAGGGCTGGATTAGCATAAAATATTTGACCTATTCGCCACGGGTCACCGGCTACGAATATTCATGACTTCGCTATTTCTATCGCGATATTGGTAACTATTTCTAGTAAACTTGACATATTTTTGAATATTAGCCGCATTATATTCTGTTTTGTCTTGTTCTTGTTCTTGCATCACTACACGTAGGGGAAAGTATGGTGTAAATTGAACCACGCTTATATCTCGAAAAGTAACTAACTTTAATATTTTTAACCCCCGACCCAAAAAGAGGGCTGTTATAAGTTTGACGTGTGTATCTGTCTGTGGCATCGTAGCTCCTAAACTAATGAACCGATTTTAATTTAGTTTTTTTTTTGTTTGAAAGGTGGCTTGATCGAGAGTGTTCTTAGCTATAATCTAAGAAAATCGGATCAGCCGTTTGAAAGTTATCAGCTCTTTTCTAGTTATTACTGTAACCTTCACTTGTCGGGGGTGTTTTAAATTTTTAATTTACACTTGTCAATAGCAACATCGTACAATACGCACCTAACTTCATTGCATATCAGCCATATTATTTTACTAGATCAATTGACTCACTACACGTACCCATTATGGACTAGCTGATGCCAGCGATTTCGACCGCGTGGATACAAGTTATTGAAATTTTTTGGGAGCTCTTTAATTTTCCGGGATAAAAAGTAGCCTATGTTGCTCTTGAGGTACTTAGCTATTTCCATGCAAAAAATCAATCTGATACGTTACACTGTTGCGGCGTGACTGAAGGACAACCACCAAACCAATAAACCAACTAACACACTTTCACTATGGGTAGTGTTAATATGGGTAGTGCTAATAATATGGGTAGTGATTAAAAAAATGGGTAGTGATGCGAAAATGTGATTGGTTTGTCCTCCAATCATGTCAACGGAGCCACGGATCGACGTGATTTTTTGCATGGGTATAGTTAAAGACCTGGAGAGTGACATAGGCTACTTTCTATCCCGAAAAATCAAAGAGTTCCCACGGGATTTTTGAATACATAAATCCACGCGGACAAAGTCGTGAGCATCATTAAGAAGCTTTGAATTAAAAAGGGTTTTTTGTATGTAATTTTTTAAATAAAATAAAATCGTTTAAAAAGATAGGTATTATTTATGTCCGTTTGCAGGAGGCTAATTTGTGCCAAAACTGGCGCACATTAGTCAAATGACGGGACGCTGTGTACTACATAAGCACCATCAAAACAACATTACTGAAGTCATTACCTACTCGTAACTTGCGAATCGATTTATAGATTCGATAAATAGTTATTGTACGAGATATTTTCTATTTATTAAGAAAATATGAAAAAAAAACATTGAAAATATGAAAATATCGTAAGAAAATCTGCATGCCTCGAAGCTCTCCGTAATGTTCTCAAAGGTGTGTGAAGTCAGCCAATCCACACTTAGTCAGCGTGGTTGACTAAGACCCATGGCTCCGTGAGAGAGAGATGAAGATGCCATGTTGAGGTCGCGAATTAAGTTTTCTTTTGTCGAAATCCATCCATACTAATATTGTAAATGCGAAAGTGTATCTGTCTGTCCGTCTATCTGTCTGCTACCTTTTCACGGCCCAACTGTTTAACCAATTCTGACGAAAGGTACAGGGTTAGCTTAGGTATATCCCGGGGACGGACATAGGCTACTTTTTTCCCGGAAAATCAAAGATTTCCCACAGGATTCCTAAAACCCATCCGTTTAACCGATTTAGGTAGCTTGCGTCCCTGTAAATTGACATAGGCATTCATCTAGGCCCGGACGAAGTCGCGGGCATCCTCTAGTATGACGATAATTGTTCAAGATATCGAATGACAACAAGCCGACTGAGCGCTTTCATCGACAAGTGTAAATTAAAAATTTATAACACCCCCGACAAGTGAAGGTTACAGTAACTAGAAAAAAGCTGATAACTTTCAAACGGCTGAACCGATTTTCTTGGATGATAGCTAAGAACACTCTCGATCAAGCCACCTTTCAAACAAAAAAAACTAAATTAAAATCGGTTCATTCGTTTAGGCGCTACGATGCCACAGACAGATACACAGATACACAGATACACACGTCAAACTTATAACACCCCTCTTTTTAGGTCGGGGGTTAAAAATACTGTCTATTATTTTGAAATGTAACAAAATGCCCACACTGACACCGAGTAGTATCTATGTAGGTACATTGTACCCGTGCGAAGCCGGGGCGAGACACTATAGTTACAAATAAACAAAAGATAAAGGAGGAAACCTTGCCAAGTTTACCTAGGAGTCTTATCTAAACTTGACAAGTTGAACTGGTGAGCAAAACTATCTATTTATATCCAAAATATGGTGCAGGTAAACTGAAATGAAGTTAAATTAATTGTATGCTTAACTTTTTGGCGACCATTTTCTATAAAGTACTTATTTACTGTTTTTTTTTTTGAAGCTGTATCGTCGGAGATAGAACCTGAAGTGGCAATGGGCCGGGCAAAGAGCCGGTAGAGGTTAGGTTTACATGGGTAAATAAATTAAAACATATTTTAAGAAAAAATATTGTGACATGTTATTATTTAAAAAAAAAACGAATTTGAATTTTAATTGATGTATAATGTATATTATGAATATTAAATGACTATGACTATGGCTAATACTCAGAGTTAAAAAAAAACTTATACCTACCCATAGTTTAAAAACCACTTAATCAAAAATTTCACGAACTACTAGTTCAAGTAGTATTACTATGCAAGTTAGAGGTTACTGACTTCCAGTTTGTTCAAACAAGAGTCCTTCTTTGAGCCTGCGAGCTTAATATTTAATGTCTCGCAGAAAACATCACGAGGAAGCTTAAATATGTAGGAGCTAGGCCGCGACGCCAAACCGCAGCGCTGTGTCCTTATCGAAAAATTCCTACAGACAGCACTTGGCCCTCTTGCCTTAGTCTATTTTGGAAACATTTATCTATTTACATGCATAAAGCCTTTTCAATAGGGTCACGTTACCTCGAACCTACATTTTATACACTCGGTAGGTAGGTATAGAATAAATACTACGTTTTGCGTTTTTAGGGTTCCGTATCTCAAAAGGAAAAACCGAACCCTTATAGGATCACTTTGTTGTCTGTCTGTCTGTCTGTCCGTCCGTCCGTCCATCGTCTGGAAATCTATAGGGTACTTCCCGTTGACCTAGAATCATGAAATTTGGCAGATAGGTACGTCTTATAGTACAAGTACCGGAATAAATCTGAAAACCGCAAATTTGTGGTTATATCATTTAAAAAAAAAATGTGTTTCAATTTTCAAAGTAAGATAACTATACCAAGTGGGGTACCTATCATATGAAAGGGCTCTACCTGTACATTCTAAAACAGATTTTTATTTATTTTTATGCATAATATTTTTTAATTTATCGTGCAAAATGTTGGAAAAAATACACGAGTACGGAACCCTCAGTGCGTGAGTCTGACTCGCACTTGGCCGGTTTTTTAAAGTGTTTTCCTACACTTGAAGGAAATTTCGAAATACAGTAAGAATTTAGAGGTAAAGAAAAACATCGAGGAAACCTGCATGCTTGAAAGTTCTTTACAATGTTCTTGGCCAGCGTGGTAGACTGTGGCCAAACCTTTCTTATTCTCCGAGGAGAACGTTCTCGGTTGTGATTCGACTTTGGGTTAATCATGATCAAGCGTGACGGTCTTAGACATACCAATAATGTTTAATGCAAAACAGACGAATCTCAGATGGACTAAAAATCACAAGAAATCTAATTACTTAACACACGTTTTATTTCCATGCGCTGTTTAATCTATCATTTCCTCTCAATTTGCTCTAAATGTAATTTTATGAGTAACATCCGCTTACTGCATTCTAAAATATTTACGTGATTACTACCCTACCTACTATTTTCTCTATGCCTGCATATTTCATTAGTTTCAAAGATTTTTTTAGTTGATAGACTTATCCTGACTGACTGACTGACGGCACACAGCCTAAGTAACTGGGAAACATAGAGCTATTAATAAATTATTAACTTATTGCTCTATGAACTTAAAGTGTTGATAGTAAATTCCCTTTATAACATAAGTAGGTGATCAATGAGAAAAGATTTTTAGAAATTTCACATATGGGATGAAAGTTTGTATGAAAATCTGTCAGTTTTCAAGTTTTATCAATCAAAATTGGTATTTAAACTTTTTGTTAACAAGTGTAAATTAAAAATTTATAACACCCCCGACGATCCAAAGTATTTGAGTTTTCCAAAACATCATTTTCAAATAAATAATTATGTATTTAGGCAACGTCCATCTTGACAGCTTGACATTTGTCAATTGACATAATATTATGAACCTAACGGTTATCTAACCTTCTTTTCTACAAGAAAACTAGAAAAGAACTGATAACTCTTAAACGGCTGAACCGATTTTTTTAGATTATAGCTAAGAACACTCTCGATCAAGCCACCTTTCAAACAAAAAAAACTAAATTAAAATCGGTTCATTCGTTTAGGCGCTACGATGCCACAGACAGATACACAGATACACAGATACACAGATACACAGACACACAGATACACAGATACACAGATACACACGTCAAACTTATAACACCCCTCTTTTTGGGTCGGGGGTTAAAAATAAGGAACTCTGTGTTTCAGAATTTTTAGAAATTCTACCCCCTCAATGATTTTCAAAAATTCCACTCATGCTGAACCGTGGTGGATTAGCAAATGTCTTTTACTAGATGATGCCCGGGAACGAAGTCGATTTAGGTTCAAAATCCCGTGGGAACTCTTTGATTTTCCGGGATAAAAAGTAGCCTATGTGCTAATCCTGGATATTATCTATCTCCATTCCGCATTTCAGCCAAATCCGTCCAGTAGTTTTTGCGTGATGGAGTAACAAACACGCACACATACACACAAACTTTCACCTTTATAATATTAGTGTGATAGTCGCGGTAAAAGCAAGTATTAATATAATATGCATGTCTTTGATATTAAAATGTCCGTATAGAGTAAGTAGGTGGCACCTGCATGAGGTCACAAGGGTCATAAAATCCGTTCCGAGCCTTTACTGCCGGTACATCGATTGATTTATGGGATTCCAATCGCATCTTTACCTACCGCGGTATTTTTGTTACCATGAACCTTGGTTGTAACCTTGTATTATGTAAAGGTATAAAGCTTGAGTCTAAGAAGTTCTATTCTATCTAGTTCCTCAATTCATGACTCTTTCCGGTCCCGATTCCGATTGCCACAGTGTCAATGTCAATCAATCCAGGTGTATTTGAATAGAAACAACAATCTACAGTTTTATATAGCACTAGCTTATGCCCACGACTTCGTTCCCGTGGGAACTCATTGATTTTCCGGGATAAAAATTATCCTATGTGTTCAGCCAAATCCGTACAGTAGTTATTGGTTGAAAGAGTAACAAATATCCATCCATACAAACTTTCGCCTTTATAATATCAGTAGGATACTGTAAGTACTGAGCTCTGTTTCCACAACTTATTCGTCACTTGGTTTCGCTTCGACTCTTTGTCAATGTGAAATTACCCTTAGATTACTATGAATTGATGTGGATGTGTGTATACTGTAAATTTTAGTCAATAATGGTTAAAAATTGAGATTGTTACATTAATTGCATTGAAGATTGGTACTAGAAGTGCTGAGTGCGGCTCAGAAAGTCTAAACAATACCAGTTGCGCATTAGCGCATGATTCTATCAAGAATAGAAACTATTTATTTCCAAATAAACTTATCGTCAAATAACCCATCTACCAGAGATATCAACAAGACGATTCAATATTCAGACCCTCAAATAAATTAAAGCTGAGGTACCCCAAGGAATTGTTTTGGGTCTTAGGTCCGATCCTGTACTTAATCTATACTACTGTATTTCTCATAAAAAATCTTGGCTATCTCTAAACAAAATAAATAAAATATTTTTGAATAGTTAAATGACCTCCCTACCAGAAAATATTCCCTATTCAGACCCTTGAATAATTAATTATAGCTAGGGTACCCCAGGGAATTATTTTAGATCCGAACCTGTACTTACTTTTCACAACTGTACTTCTCATGAAAATAAATCTTGGCTATCTCTAAACAAAATAAATAAAATATTTTCGAATAGTCAAATGACCTCCCTACCAGAAGATATTCCCTATTCAGACCCTTGAATAATTAATTATAGCTAGGGTACCCCAGGGAATTGTTTTAGGTCCGAACCTGTACTTACTTTATACAACTGTACTTCTTATGAAAAGAAATCTTGGCTATCTCTAAACAAAAGAAATAAAATATTAATATGTTTAGAGGAACATAAAAGCAATCCCAGACGTTTACAGCGCGGTACATCAGCTGATTTATGTGCTTCTAATCGCATCTACGCGGACCGTGGGCCGTATGCCCTGTACACTGTGGGATTGAGCTATTTCGAGAGTTCTGCTCGTATTTTATGCTCTTAGGATTTCGCTCGTAAATATTGATACATATCTATATCCATTAATAAATTTTATATTTATAAATGTAAATAATAGAACCGTTCAAATGAAGATATTTTGTTTTGTATTTAATCACTTATTAATCATTGAAATTATTTATTTTTCAATGGTATTAGGAAATGAGATATTGTTTATTTTTTAGGATTTAGAACACTGCCACAGTTTCTTTAAAAAAATTACCAGTTTATATTTACTTATTTAAGTATATTTATATGGTACAAACATGGGTTTTAAACTAAACTAGTAGGTATGTATTATAACACTTACCATGATCAACGCTTCCTAATTAATTTCTGGGTATAGAATAAAAGTTATGCTCTCAAATTTTAACTTTTTAAGTGATTAAAATAATGTTTTTTTTTTCTGTTTAAATTTTGTGTACTTATAAAAGAAACTGTTCTATTGCATTTAAAAATTTACATTTTTCCACAGTTAAAAATAAACGCTAAAATTCTCCTATTCTTGTTGTAAATGACCAAAACATGGACAGTAAACTTCCCAAAGCCCAGTTGTAGGAAACGTTATAAAAACAAAACTGTAATAAAATCCGCTAGATAACCGATTCATTCCGTTGTATCAACCCGTTCTCAGAACATTATGTCTAGTGATGAACCTGAGCAGTGCAAAGTATCGATACTAATAATAATTAAAATAAAATAATTAATAGACTATTACAATTGTAGCAGGAATATTTGCAATTCTGTATTTTCGTAAACTAAAAATATAACATATTTTATTACTGATTTAAGATTTATCTCGTGGATTACAAAACCTAATGTAATGTAAATACCAAGCATGTGCATTGTACAACGATAAATACGATTTTTGTTAAATTATCGATATTTCTGCTCTACGCTCATCCAAATCAAAGATGTCGCTTGTTTTAAAAGAGCAACCGCCGAGTTTCTTGCTGGTTCTTCTCGGTAGGAAAGGCATTCCAAACCAGTGGTGGATGCTTTTGACGATTCAAAAGAACTTGTAAAAGTCTAATTGAATAAAATATTTTGAATTTTGAAATTTTTGAATTTAAAATCTCTAGAGTCTAGACAAATTAAAATACCTATACTCGCCGTGATAAGTTAGAGCTTATAAATATTTTAATTTGATTAACTTTATTAGAACCACAAATACCCACTACGAACATAAAAAATTATATGATTTGAACTCATAAAGTTAAATTTTAAAAATTGAATTTATATTTTATCGAGACAAAAATATATTTCGGTATTTTCTCAATATCGATACTTTATAGCAAGC
This sequence comes from Maniola jurtina, assembly GCF_905333055.1. Lineage (NCBI taxonomy): Eukaryota > Metazoa > Arthropoda > Insecta > Lepidoptera > Nymphalidae > Maniola > Maniola jurtina. The sequence goes on from NC_060032.1 coordinate 15,546,336, forward strand.
TCTATTAGACAGTACGAGACGGAAAAATATTGATGGTATTTACGAATCATATATCGGGATAACGTTCGGGACATGTAAAAACAAAGGCCTTTGGTGCATTTGTTTTCATATTTATCTAATGACCAAGCATTCAGATATATTTTTCTGCAATCATCGTTAAAATTAATAACAATACTAGATGATGCCCGCGATTTCGTTTGCGTGGATTTAGGTTTAAAAATCCTGTGGAATATTTTCTATTTTCTGGGATAAAAAGTGTATGTGCTAATCCATATGATAATCTCTATTCTAAATTTCTGCCCAATTTGTTCAGTAGTTTTTGCGTGAAGGAGTAACAAACATATACAAACACACACACACACAAACTTTCGCCTTTATAATATTAGTGTGATAGTGTGAAGTGTGATAGTGTGAAGTGTGATACGAGTAGTGATTACTAACTTTAACAATGGCTCCAAGGCTCGGCGATGCAGTCGGAGTAAATTATGCATGGCTCTCCCCGACAGCAGCGAACTAATGCCCAGGCCAAGGAATTGAATCGGAGTTAAATTATTGGCAATAATTCAAATGCAGGAGCGCTAAGTAATCTGTAAGTACCGCTGGCCGGGGCGGGCTGCTTCCGCCTAATTGATCCGAATCTTTGGGGCATTGATATGTTACCGCTCCACTCAAATACGGAATACGTTAATACTTCAATCACACTGCAACGGATCAAGAGATCGAAGTGATTTTTTGCATGGAAGGAATGAATGAATGAATATACTTTTATTGTACACCACAAAATTAGTACAGAAAAACACATACAAAGCTCAACAAAATATAGGTACAATTTTATTACATGGAGATAGTTAAAGACCTGGAGAGTGATAAAAGCTACTTTTTATCCTGGAAAATTAAAGAATTCCCACAGAACTTGAACGCCAGCGACTTCTCCCAGGCCAAAGAATTCAATCGGAGTTAAATTATTGGCAATAACTCAAAGACCTGGAAGTGACAAAGGCAACTTTTTAACCCCCGACCCAAAAAGAGGGGTGTTATAAGTTTGACCTGTGTATCTGTGTATCTATCTGTGGCATCGTAGCTCCTAAACTAGTGAACCGATTATAATTAGTTTTTTTGTTTGAAAGGTGGCTTGATCGAGAGTGTTCTTAGCTATAATCCAAGAAAATCGGTTCAGCCGTTTGAAAGTTATCAGCTCCTTTCTAGTTACTGTAACCTTCTCTTGTCGGGGTGTTATAAATTTTTAATTTACACTTGTTATTCAGGAATATCAAAGAGTTTTCATGTGATTTTTAAAAATCTAAAATTTACGCAGTCGAAGTCGCGGACATCATCCTGTAAATTTTACTGTTAAAAAGTCTAATGGTCTCTTTCACAGCCGCTGGATAAACTTTATCTGACGGATAAATTTGACAATTTGACAAATTCCCAATATTTAAACTGACAATTAATGTCAAACGAATAATCGTTAGATAAAGAATACCTGGAAGTTGCGTAACGCGAGTAGATATCGCTATCTGATATAGATAGATAGATATAGAATTTCGTAGATATAGCATTTTCTCACGATTTCATCCGCATGATAATATAATTGTAGCCTAGGGGATAATGTAGCTACTTAGCTCTTTATCAGATTATTGGTTTCGGAGGCTACACCCTACATACAAACTTACAAACTTTACCTCTTTATAATATTAGTGTAAATGTAAACAAATACTAAAAAACACGAAAGTAATAAAGTGTAGCGTATAAAGAAAGCTTTGTGGGTTTCTCTGACGTATGAAGTTTCATTCAAGTTGAGGGGGTGGAAAACACTACGGGAACTGATTCGACGATATTGTATGAACATAGTGTATAGTTCACAAAGAAATGTGTCTCAACTGCTGCTATCTTGGGAGAAGTGGGAAGATGGATGGAACATGTTATTGTGACATATTGTATACCTAAATAATAATTTAATTTTATAAAGTAAGTAAATGAGAACAAAAATTATAATCACTAATCACTAATCACTAATATTATAAAGGCCAAACTTCGTGTGTGTTTATGTCTGTCTGTGTAGGTGTGTGTGCGTGTATGTGTATGTGTGTGCGTGTATGTGTGTGTTTGTGTGTGTGTCTGTAATCTTTTTACTAGTACTAGTAGATACCCGCGACTTCCTCCGAGTGGATCAGGTTTTTGAAATCCCGTGGAAACTCTTTGTGAAAGCTAGCAGATATACAGACACACTTTCTAGTCATAACAAAGTCAAAGTCAAAGTAGATTTCTATTGTAGACACGTACACTTTTAGACTGTCAATTGTTGGATTTGTAAGATGATGTAATGGTGATAATTAATTACGTAAACTTAAAACTAAAGCTACGAGTAATATCGGTTTAGCTATCTATTTGATCAGAATATTCTCGAATACCGGACCCCAAACAGCCGAACGAGGACATAAAGTTGACAGATAACATCAAGGAGGTCCTTAACAACATTTTAAACAATTTTATAACCCATAAATAAAATACGAGAGAAAAGATTAGTGACTAATTCCGTCCACATTTCCCCACTGCGCGTGGAAAATAGCGAGGAAAACACTTCCGATGAGTGACTCCGCAATAAAATATTTCGAGAATGGGTTGATACATTACTGTAAAGTTTTATAAACACGTCACAAAATGGTATATATACGAATTTTTTTCTCTATATCGGGTGCTGTAATACATTTGGATATATTTTATATTATGTTGTATAATATAAAATTAAGCTATAAATGCATAACACCTAATGACCGATATGCTTTTCAGAACAACTTGTGTATACGTTGATGCTACGAAATCGGAAACCTTCACGCAAGTGCTGACAACAACTATACAAAGTTAAACGCACAAATAACGAGCAGATATACAACCAATTTAATATCGCCATAAATAAAATACGAGAGCAAAGATTAGTGACTAATTCCGTCCACATTTTCCCACTGCGCGTGAAAAATAGTGAGGAAACAGTTCCGATGAGGGACTCCGCAATAAAATATTTCGTTTAGCAGTCTTTTACGTCAGGGAGAATGGGTTAATACATTTTAATAAAATTTTATAAACAGTTGAGGTATATACGATTTAAAATAAGTACTTTCAGCAGCTTTCCCCCCGTTGCTTTTCAAAAAGAAAGAAAAATTATTTTGTTCTTGTAATGGTAAGTTAGCTATATTAACATTATTGTTCGACGTAAGTACCTGTTGGAAATGCATTTAATGGATACATGCTTGCACCCCATAAGGTAGTTAATTATGTCAGAAATCTTCACGCAAGCGCCGACAACAAGTCCATCAATTGAACACTGCCTGAATGTGGATAGGTATGAATACGAATAAGTAAGATCACCACTATCTAAATTGGTAATAGTATATTTCTTTTAGCAGTCTTTAATGTCAGGAAGAATGGTTTGATGCATTATAATAAAGTCTAATAAACGCGTCGAGTTATTTACTACAGCCGCGACTAGCTGTTTCCTGCTATTTCGTGCGTGAAATTTCAGTTAAAAACTAAGAGTTCCTATTAATAAATAATTAAGTACATTCTGTGCTGACACTAAGGTATTTTCTCGCAGGCTAAAGTAGCTTTTGCCTTTCTAGATTAAAAATTAGCGTATATAATGGTTAAGCCTAGGCTCTTTTGAAATGTCTAGTAGTTTATAGTGACTCTATGTCAGGTCTGATGTTAGGTGTGGAAAGCAAACTCTACTGAAAAAGTTATCGAAAAACTGTGCATTTATACCATACGGCCCTGTGGCCTGCCCCAACGTCCCACTAAGTTGCGCTGGCGTAAATGAAACTTTTTTAATCGTATTAACAACAGATTTTTTTGAAAACTGACAGTTTGCCCGGAAAATTAATGTAATTAATAAAATAACTGTACAGATGTAATCGTCCAACAAGCCCTGTTTGTGTTCATAAGCAAAGACAATTCGGACGGCCGGACGTCGCCGTAGCCTGAAAAACATGATTAGTGAGTGTTTAATGTAGTACATTGTAATTCGGCCGTTCTACTCCGCCGATATGGGTCAACATTGTCCAAACGCCCCGTGCGATGAACTATGGAGCATTATCGCGGTACGACGATGTACGTTTCGCAACACCACGTAAATTACGTACCAACCTGGCTCCCGCGTTCGTCGAAATCAGAACTTTTCTCCACGCAACCGTGAACCGTGAAGACAGATTATATGACGGTTAAGGAATAGGGTTATAAAATATGTTTTCATTGTTCAAAGTAGGTGCTTTACCCTGTTTTATAGCCCATAGACGAGTTTACGTGACGGTAGTCGACTCGAACGAAATCGACTATGATTTCGAGATTTCGGTATTTGATTCGAATAGCTTCTTTACGACTGACCGATATATTGGCTGTTAATTTCGAATATTTGAACCGGAACATCACAACAAACCTGTAGTAGTAACGTACAGAAATACGCCTGACAATACACTCACGTGGCCGCGACGCAGATCGCCTCACATCCAGTGACGACCGCTCGGACACACAATTTAATGCACGCTTTTTATTTTGTCATTAACCTTCGAGGTGCTCCGGTTTCGAATCGGCAACGTTTTATTTTTGAAACACGGTTACGCGCCGCGGTGATTACTGAGCGTTTAACACGTTCGGTTTTGTCTGCACTCACTAGGGTGTCGCGCGCGTCGCCGGCCCGCGCGCTGGCCCACTGTCGGATGCGATCCGTCGAAAACTTTCGCGTGTCAAAAAGTTGAATCGAAAAAAAAAGTTCGCGGCTCGTTTCGGCGGGAGTGCGAGCGGCCGGGCGGCGCGGCGAGGTGTTCGCGTCGACTGGCCGATCGCCATTCGCCGGCTCCACTGAAAAAGCTCCTTACACTAAACACATAGAAGCGATGTGCAATCTATTTATAAACTTAAGTTGGAGTGCGGCGCGTGCAGTACACGTCGCCTGAAACATTAACATCATAATATTTGAAGTTATTGGGTCGGCTGCCGCTGAAACGTGCGCTGTTTATATTCTGTACAATAAAGATAATTGCAATCGCCCCCCTAAATCCCTCGTCGGCTAGGGACTTGATAAGGAGGTCGATGTTCTACACCTATCTACCTATGCTACTTCAAACTCAAACTCAAAACTTTATAAGTACACCTTTTGATAGTTAGAATTGTTAGATTTGTAAGATGATATAGTGGTAATAATTAATTACATAGAAAAACTAAAGCTACGAGGGTTACTGAGAATAGCCCCATAACAAACTCAGCCGGGTATTCTTCTTACCAGTTACCAGCATAATATACCTTAAGAAGTAGCATGTTCTTATGCCAGCGGCGTGCTAAGCTTGTCGGAGGCCTGGTGCAGCATCACTCAATGAGCCTCCCGTTCTCTATTATACACCATCATGATCAACCTATCCTTTCAAATCCATGGTCAAACCCGTATCAAAATGAGAAAATCAAAGAGTTCCCATGGGATTCCTAAATACCCATCCGCTTAACAGATTTGTTACCTAGGTACCTGTCCCTGTAATTGAAATAGGTATTTTATCCCGGAAAATCAAACAGTTCCCACGGGATCTTTAAAAACCTAAATCCACGCGGACCATAAGTCGCGGGCATCCTTTAGTAGATGATAGATGGTAGAGTATATACACTCCTTTTTGAGAACATTATTAGTACCATAGCAGGTTGCACGTTTACTTTAGCGGTGATAGTTCGATCGACACGTAGGTAGGTAGGTACCTCTAACTTTTTAGGCCAGAGTCCACCATGATGGCCAAATGTGCATTTACATACTCTACACAGATGATAGGTGGTAGACTCTACACTCCTTTTTGAGAACGTTATTAGAACCATCAGGTTGCAGGTTTACTTTATGTTGTTACTAGCCGATGCCCACGACTTCGTCCGCGTGGATTTAGGTTTTTCGAAATCCCGTGGGAACTCTTTGATTTTCCGGGATAAAAAGTAGCCTATGTGCTAATCCAGGATATTATCTATCTCTATTCCAACAGCCAAATCCATCTAGTAGTTTTTGCGTGAAGGAGTAACAAACATACACACACACACACACACAAACTTTCGCTTTTATAATATTAGTGTAATAGTGTGATTTCTATTCGACATTTTTTTTATTTTGTTAAAGTAGATAGGTTACTTTTCACTTTTTTTGGGAGAACTCCAAACATAATATCGACATAATACGTGTAAAGGTGTTAACTTTATTGTCGAGAACAGTTTTGACACCCCATTTAATTCTATTTACAAAAATAACAGCCATGAAACCCTGCGCCTATCAAAGCGTCGATAAATATTGAATCCGCCAGGGACTGAATTTATGGATTGTTTGATGTATGGCCAATAAAAGTTAACAGTTTTTATGTGAGGAGTGTATTCACTAAATGCCGCCTGTGTTAATCATGGCCGTCTGTCAAAAGCTGTCATATTTTCATTTTTATACTTTATCCTTCATAGATTAATCATAGTAGGTTTTCAAGCATGAAAGCACCTAACCTTAATAGTCTAGTCACTAGTGGTTAAGACATCCGCTTCTTACTCAGGAAGTTGGGTCCCAGGCACGTAGGAACCTCTAACTTTTCGGAGTTATGTGCGCCTTGAGCAAATAAAAAACCTAGGCATATTATACCTAGTATGTTTCCCTTTAACCTACAATTATGAAAAGTAAGAAGCAAGATCTCACATAAAATAAAATAAATTGTTAATTTGTAATTATATGACATAAAAGAATATTTTATTCCTGTTACAGAGTTATAAGAATTATATTTTCAGGTGGAGATAACAAAATCATCAAAATAATAATTACACGTATCCTTTTAAGATACGGAACCCTCGGTGCGCGGATCCAACTCACACTTGACTGGTCTTTAATCCGAAAACAGTAGGTAACGCATGACTGCAGTGATCTCATCTGGTTGTAAGTGACAAGCCGAGATGGAAACTCACAATCTGGAAGATATAATTACGAGTATAATATGACAGTTTTAATCTGAATACCTAACTCAGCTTCAATGCGCAATCATACTGGAATGCTAGAAATCGTTCGAAGGCTATGTGAAAATGAATACCAGCTATCTACCGAGCCGCCTCTCAAACAAAAAAAAAACTAAATAACAATCGGTTCATTCGTTTAGGAGCTACGATGCCACAGACAGATACACAGGTCAAACTTATAACACCCCTCTTTTTGGGTTGGGGGTTAAAAAGAAACTCGATCAATCGTCATAGCTTAGCGGAAAAGTTGCCAATGCAAATACCGGCCCGAACTTTTGAGCCAACGACCGTGCAAAGTTAAAAGTATTAAAGTATTTGATTTCATTTGTACGCGATTGCAGATTGCAGAACATTTTCATTCTCTGTTAATTTCAAACGTGAAAATTTCTCTTTTACCTGTCTGTAATAACTATTGAGTTTTGAGCCACCCCTAAGTGTTATATCCTTTTAAACTTTTATTCAAGTTAACTTTTACAATTGCTTTTGAATCGCCAAAATATTTATTAGAGACACCGCTCTAACAAATACCTCTCGAAACCGTACCTTACGCTAAACGCTATTTTCAAAAACTCTGACTAGCCTAATACTCGTGAATAGATACTTTGACACAGAAATATTTAAAAGGTGCATTAGAGTATTGAATTCGTATACATTTCAGTGTGCTTAGTATGAGATTTTACATCACACCAACGTTGGTCGAATTCGAGGATCTAAACACTTCAGCTTTAAAGTAAAATAGACCTTAACTGTCTTGTTTTAACGCTTAAATTTGTCCATACATTTACAACGAGTGCTCCAAGCGAAAAAATCGCAAAATTAAAATCGGTAGAACGGGATTTTTAAAAACCTATATCCACGGGAACCAAGTCGTGGGCATCAGGTAGTATTGGACATAATTATGTCGATTCAGCATCAAACCGAGAGTTTCCCCACTCTAGTTTATTCTGACATCGTTATTTTTTTTCGACGGTCGATTTAAATCAACGATGGGTGAAATGTTAGATCTCATACTAAGCATGTAGTTCACTTGGAATACCTACATTGAACATCGATCTCGGCGCATCCCCAGAGGAAAGAGCACTTAATAAAATGCCTAAAGGTATTTTTAACTTTGCCAGACCCAACTTGCATTTTATTTTCACATCGCCTTCTATTAACGAACTAATTTCTTGCAATGAAGACACTTATTATTCAAAATAATTTTATTCATTCAGTGAATTTTTGAGACTAGCAACGAGTTAGCAAGCAACACGAATTGAAGAAAAGTTGGGATAATTTTTGTCGCTGGGCTATTAGCAAAAAATATTTTTACTTACATAAAATTACTAATGTTTATAGAATGCAATAAAAATATATTTATATTCACTTAACTAACCATTAACTTTCACAAGTGCTTTTGACTTGAGCGTGTTTGGAACCCTTTAAGTTACGTAATTAATTATCACCACTATATCGTACAAATTTAACAATTTCGACCATCAAAAGGAGTACAATTGTACCTATTTTGAATAAATGATTTTGACTTTGACTTTCACTTTGAATCGTCAAAAGAATTTACCATGTTATGTGAATATTACCTATTATGCAAATTGAACAAAACTTTTGCTTCTGTAAATTATTCACTCATTAGTACACATCTATCTAATCTAATTCCAGCGATCTGAATCTGTTCCCAAATTGGAATTGCACAAAAGTTACACTCGATAATCTGAATAAGTATTTCTGAGAATTGACGTTAATTAGCTAAAATCTCTGTGTATGATGAATTCTCATTCCCACAAGTGAATCATCGGAAGTCCGTAAGCACTCAAGGCCTGTTCGCATAAAGGTCATAGCACACACATCAACTCAGAAAGGGATCGTCACCGTATCAACTCGGGCCATCCAGTGTTTTTTTATTCAGATACAAGCCCTTGACTGCAATCTCACCTGGTGGTAAGTGATGATGGAAGCGGGCTAACCTGGAATGGCAGTTTTTGTCAAACCCATTCCACTTTGGTTTCTACACGGCGTCGTAACGGAACGCTAAATCGCTTGGTGACACGGCTTTTGCCAGAAGGGTGGTAACTAGCCATGTTCAAAGCCTCCCAACAAACCAGACCACTTTAGAAATTATAAAATTCTAAACCCATGCCAGGAATCGAACCTGGACCTTCCACTAATACCTTACACAGCGCTTACCGTATGGGTGGTCGTATTCTATGTATGAAACTCCTCAGAACGCATAATAATCGGAATCGTATCGTAATCGCCTCGCCTCGGGACAAGCTTACGGACCGTGGTGCGGTACGTGGTCAACTTGCATCCCCGCATTTACGTCTCTCCATAGTCCATACCCGAGTACGTCTCTTCGTCCACCCTTGCACGTATGCGCGCGGTCGGCAACCTGTAAGCGCGACGTCGCCTAGCCTTAGATGAACCGGTTGCTTCTGCTTTTACATTAGGTTGACGGCAAGACGAAAGAAGATACGGTGACGATACCTTTCCAAGTTGATATGTGTGCTATGACCTTAAGGCCGCGTTCACACATGCTTTCAACACCTAACAATAGAGGCGAGTGCACACGATATGTCATATTCACGGTAATCGACCTAAATAAACAGGTGGACTTTTTGGTAAAATGGTTTGGAACAAGAAAAAGACTGAGCGTGAAATTCACACCACGGAATCGAACCCGGGACCTGCAAGTATAAGCACTAAGCAGGGCTGTGTTAAAAATCTCGACAAATATTCAAATGAGCCGTTCTATAAAAAGCAGCCAATTTCAACAATTTGGATGTTTCAATTTTCATACATTTCATATGAACTTATTAATATAGGGTTGTCAATTTTACTTTTTATAAAGTAGGTAACCCTTTAAATAAGTACCTACCTAATATTTTTAAAGTTATTCTTGTCTTATCTAACAAGGTAAATCTAAATTTATATTTATTTAAAATAAGGGTACACAGAATGACTGACACAATATCAACATACAGCATAAAATGCGGAGTCTACACACTTGAGATTTTTCAAAAAGGTTTCTGTTACAATAACTAGAAAAGAGCTGATAACTTTCAAACGGCTGAATCGATTTTCTTGGATTATAGCTAAGAACACTCTCGCTCAAGCCACCTTTCAAACAAAAAAAGAACTAAATTGAAATCGGTTCATTAGTAAAGGAGCTACGTTGCCACAGACAGATACACAGATACTCACGTCAAACTTATAACACCCCTTTTTGGGTCGGGGGTTAAAAATACGTGGACAACCCTAAAGGAACTATACTATTATCTACTACAACTGGACAGAATGGGTCGCAATGTTGACTGCAAATTGTTTCAGTAATTTTACATGAGTTACATCAGGAAGGCTATCCCACAACAAGGATTAATTAAGTACTTCTTCCTTTTTTAAAGTCATGTAATTAATATTCAAGAAGTCAATGCATTAATGTCCTGAGTACACTTTAAAATGTTTTAGAATGGAATAAAATAGAAAAGTATATATTTTATTCATATTTTTATTCGGTAAACTTTTACAAGTGCTTTTGAATCGTCCAAATAATTTACCACTAGTTCGGAATGCCGTTCCTACCGAGAAAAACCAGGAAAAAACTCCACGGTTTAAACGTGATACACAATGCCATTTGCGTAGATTTCGGGTTTTTGAAAATCCCGTGAGAATTGGTTGATTTTTTGTGATAAAAAGTAGATAAGCTACTATACATCATTTCCATCTCCAGAGTGCAAGATATCTTTGTACCAAATAGATGATGTACAACGAGGATTTAGGTTTTTTAAGAGTCCCGTAGTAACTCTTTGATTTTCCAGCACGTAAAGTAGCCTTGGCATGCAAGCTATCTCTGTAACACGCGACAAACGATTGAACAGATGGGCCGTGAAAAGGTAGCAGACAGATAGACATACTTTTGCATTTATAATATTAGTATGGATTATCAAACAATCGCTTGTAGTTGTCTAGACACTTTCTTTACAAGTGTAAATTAAAAATTTATAACACCCCCGACAAGTGAAGGTTACAGTAACTAGAAAAAAGCTGATAACTTTCAAACGGCTGAACCGATTTTCTTGGATGATAGCTAAGAACATTCTCGATCAAGCCACCTTTCAAACAAAAAAAAATAAATTAAAATCGGTTCATTCGTTTAGGCGCTACGATGCCACAGACAGATACACAGATATACACGTCAAACTTATAACACCCCTCTTTTTGGGTCGGGGGTTAATTAAATTTAATTAAATAGATTCACGATGACCTCAGTCTATACTTCTCCATAGATAGATTTGTACTTACACAAGTAACGCCGATACAGAAATCTATGAATAGATATCTAGGGCAACTTCTTTTCTTTTAACTTCAGAGAGATTATATCCAAGTGGTGATAAGTCCCGGCACCTTAGGAGCTTAAACTTAAAAGAAAGGTGAATTGGGTGCCATTTCAATGATAAAGCGCTGTGGATTTGAAACCCACCCGGATTCCCGGAGTCAATAGAAAATGAAATTTTGTATGTAGGCACTCGTAATTTGTTAGCGAGTAGGTACTTTTTCTTTAATTTTGGTTGAAAGTGTTATCTTATTTTACTTCAGCTTTTTTTTAGGTTGCTTAAAAGATATAGTATAGAAGCAGGCGTTATTTTGTGGAAGTCCATGATATACAAAGAACCAAAAGCTTAATTAAGATTTTGGAAACGCGTAAGCGACGTGATTTCCGGTGTTTTATACCTTTTGGAGTTACGTTTTTTACTCATACTATGATTTCATTGTCAGTTAACCAATCAATCAAGAGAACCAGTGACGTCAATTGCTAAACATAGATCTCTCGTAAAGACTTCCGCATGGCACGGTCTTGTGCAGCCGCCATTCAGCGGCTCCCTACGACTCGATTGATGTCGTCTGTGCTACAATCAAATGCTACAAAGTTCAGCTCAGTTACTGCTTATGTCGGACCTTAAGGCCTCTCTGATTTGAGATCAGCATGGCTGTTAAGGCTCGTCTCCGGTATGCTAGGTGTCCCAACAATGACTTTAAGTTATTGCTTACTAAGAAAATTCTTCTAGTCTATTTCGTAAACCCTGTCCACCCAAATCTCAATTATCTGTCAATAGTCTGACTATACTTAATACAATGACTATATGTCAAGACTATACTTAAACTTGCACTTGGCTGGGACAGACTTACCAAACGTAAAAGTTATGAAGTGTCACGATCACGGAATGGAAATGGAATCGGGAATCTTGGGATCACGGAAATCTCTTTCAGTTTATCCTTTAAACCCTGATGCTCTCCCAACTCCCAGTTGTCACCACGTGTGCGAAGACTATTTAAAGCTTGTATTGCCGAGGCAGACTTGCCAAACGCAAAAGTTATGAGGTGTCACGATCACGGAATGGAGATGGAATCGGGAATCTTGGGATCACGGAAATCTTTTTCAGTTTATACTTTAAACCCTGATGCTCTCCCAACTCCCAGTTGTCACCAAGTGCGCGACGACTATTTAAAGCTTGTATTGCCGAGGCAGACTTGCCAAACGTAAAAATTATAAAGTATCACGATCACGGAATGGAGATGGAATCAAGAATCTTGGGATCACGGAATTTTTTTTCAGTTTATCCTTTAAACCCTGCTCTCCCAACTCCCAGTTGTCACCACGTGTGCGAAGACTATTTAAAGCTTGTATTGCCGAGGCAGACTTGCCAAACGTAAAAGTTATGGAGTGTCACGATCACGGAATGGAGATGGAATCAAGAATCTTGGGATCACGGAAATCTCTTCCAGTTTATCCTTTAAACCCTGCTCTACCAACTCCCAGTTGTCACCACGTGTGCGAAGACTATTTAAAGCTTGTATTGCCGAGGCAGACTTGCCAAACGTAAAAGTTATGAGGTGTCACGATCACGGAATGGAGATGGAATTGGGAATCTTGGGATCACGGAAATCTCTTCCAGTTTATCCTTTAAACCCTGCTCTACCAACTCCCAGTTGTCACCACGTGTGCGAAGACTATTTAAAGCTTGTATTGCCGAGGCAAACTTGCCAAACGCAAAAGTTATGAGGTGTCACGATCACGGAATGGAGATGGAATTAGGAATCTTGGGATCACGGAAATCTCTTTCAGTTTATCCTTTAAACCCTGCTCTCCCAACTCCCAGTTGTCACCAAGTGCGCGACGACTATTTAAAGCTTGTATTGCCGAGGCAAACTTGCCAAACGTTAAAGTTATGAGGTGTCACGATCACGGAATGGAGATGGAATCGGGAATCTTGGGATCACGGAAATCTCTTTCAGTTTATCCTTTAAACCCTGCTCTCCCAACTCCCAGTTGTCACCACGTGTGCGAAGACTATAAACTTGTACTCGGCCGGGACAGACTTACCAAACGTAAACCATTAACATAGTTTCGTTTCCGCGCCTTACGCACATCATAACGATTTGCAGTGGCCATTACGTGTTTATTGTATTTATAGCTCACAAATTAATTATCATCGAAACTGAAGCCAGATTTTCATCAATTTGTGACGATTTAATGGTTAGAAACTTAAAACGCGAGTTCAAGCATTACATTTTATAATTTAACGGCCTAGTTACAAAGGGACCTCATATAGATTTTTATAGTGAAAAAAAACCGGCCAGGTGCGAGTCAGACTCGGCAAATTTTTTCGACATTTTGCACGATAAATCAAAAACTATTATGCATAAAAAAGACTGTTTTAGAATATACAGGTTTAAAGCCCTTTCATATGATACCCCACTTGGTATAGTTATCTATTATGATGTAACCACAAATTCACGGTTTTCTGATTTATTCCTTTATTTGTGCTGTAAAACCTCTTATCTTCAAACTAGATATAGCTGTGATTTCAAATACTAATCACAATTTACGTCACTATCCACATTATAAATGAGAAAGTGTATTTAATTCTTGTAAAAAAAAGATTTTTTTATAATTGCTATTTGTTTTTTCTAAGCATTCTGAAATTAACCTTTAACGTACTCTAAAAAAAAGATTACACTGATAAATCTATTCTGCTTAAGTTAAGTAGTGCCTCTTATTTGCAATGTAACCAAGATTCTAAAGAGCCCTACAGATTATCACTCATGCACAGACTACTTTGTTGCAATTTGCAAGGATGTGAGAACTCTCTTAGGGCGAGAGTATCTGCGATAGTCTCGCCGTGCCACCAAATTCAATCCAACTCTTATGGGCCTATCTCCACAGGGCGATATTATCGCGGCGATACGACGAGTGACTCTGAACGAGTATCACATCACACTAATCACACTAATATTATAAAGGCGAAAGTTTGTGTGTATGTGTGTATGTGTGTGTGTGTGTGTGTGTGTGTGTGTGTGTGTGTGTGTGTGTGTGTATGTTTGTGTGTGTATATTTGTTACTCTTTCACGCAAAAACCGCTGGACGGATTTGGCTGAAATTCGGAATTGAGATAAATAATATCCTGGATTAGCACATAGGCTATTTTTTATACCGGAAAATCAAAGAGTTCCCACGGGATTTCGAAAAACCTAAATCCGAAAGTCGCAGGCGTCGGCTAGTTTGCAATAAATTGATGATTGATTGATAGTAGAACGGACTCGTTGCGATACTCTCGTCCGTGTAGACGGTGCCTTAGATCTAAAATAGAAAGCCAACAAAGGGCTACTAAGGTAGGTTAAGGCCCGGAGCTGATTAAGCAAGATGTTGCTGCATAATAATGCACAGTTAAATGGGTCACGACCCCATCCGGTATCGAGAGTCTCCACCTGTCCTCAGAACTCTGATGATGCGGCTTTAGCATGTTCTTTCTTTGCGACACACATTCTCTAGTAAGGATCTTAAAAATTAATTACCACACGTAGTTTGGTCCTCACTTGAATATTAACCAATTAAACCCAATAAAAGTTTGTAGATAAGTTCTATAAATTAAGAAATATATATATGTGTGTGTGTGTGTGTGGTTTTCCAGATTTTCGTTAAAATATTTTGTTTTAAATTTAAAACTTAGGGTAGCTGTGGCCGTCAGGCGACTAGAGTTACGGTACCACGGTAGTCTACTTTATTTACTTTGTACTAACATAATTATAAGGAATTATTGTTATTGACACACTAACTTTCTACATGGACTAATCTGTATAACAAACATATCTTTCAATCTGTTTTTTACGGAAATCTGGCAAACCACAAACAAAGATATTATTACTTTCTAAAACATGTCTACAAAATTACATTGACTTTGGTTGCTTAGTATTCGAATGAGAATGAAACTACGTATGTACTGAGCGAGTGACGGGAGTCTTCATTTCAATCGTCTAATAGTGTTTAAATTTGAAAGTGTGGGAATGAATGTAAATAATAAAATTACACATTCAATTTTAAACCGGTCTTTACAACGCATAAAATTACAGTAGGAGATTATGTACCTAAATAATAAAAAAGTATAGATTTGACTACCTAACCTTAGCTACCAAATCCTGTCAAGATCGGAACAGACAAACAAACATATTTTTATTCAATTTGTAGAACTGGGAGGGTTACGTGCAGGGGAAGCCAGGTAAGCACCGCAGTGTGGTTTACTGGAAGCCAAGTGATTTTGCTATCATCTGCCAATTCGCCACTTATCTATGGAATGGTACAGTCAGAATGGTTACTATTGGTTGTTTTAACTTTACCTTTCATTTTTTATAGAAAAATAAAATACATAAATACCTAGGTAAGTATTTAGAACTGCCATCATGCTGGCTTACTACTGGGCACGAGTTTCTCAGAATGGAAAGTGTTAGGGCCATAGTCCGCTGGCCAATTGCAGATTGGCAGACTTCACACACCTTTGAGAACATTAGTAAAGAGGTTGACATCTTCCACAACACACTACCAAAATTCAAAAAACAAATAATAGGATTGTTAAGTTCAGAAATTGATTCATATTACATATTACCTACTTATTACCTGTAGTCACTATTCACCTTTTTTCTTTTAGTATTTTTATTTAATTTTAAGACATTTTTATACATTGTAAACTTTTTTTATTGTTTAATAATTATTATTTTTAATTTCTTTTGGCACAAGTTGTGACACCTAATTAATAAGTTATGTATCTAATAATGTGTGTATATATAGATTTAAGAATGTATCGATATCATAATTTTCTGGTGTCCTAATAAATAAATAAATAAACATTATGGAGAACTTTCGGGCATGCAGGTTTCCTCACGATGTAATCCTTTATTTAATTGATCAAAATGCATTGACTCGAAAAAGTTAGAAATAGGAGCCCGAGATCGAACCCCCGACTTCTCAAACACTATTACTTCCACAGCTCTCCGTGTTATCATGTTTTCCCTTTTACTTGTAAAGTTTGCTTCAAATTACCATGAAATTATCAAAGAAACTAAATATAAGAATAAAAGTGTACTAGAAAGAAGCAAATGTCTAGAAAAAAAATCACAATAAATTAATAACAATTTCGATTTATTTCTTTGTAACGTTCGATGTGGTCGTCCCTTGTAGCAAAACGCTACGCCGTAGTGCGTAGCAGTCAATGTAGACGGTCACAGTAGACTTTTCAATTTGTTTTGTACTAATCATACTATGCAATTTTATTTTTAACCCCGTAATCATACTATGCAATTTTATTTTTTAACCCCTGGCCCAAAAAGAGGGGTGTTATAAGTTTGACGTCTGTATCTGTGTATCTGTCTGTGGCATCGTAGCTCCTAAACTAATGAACCGATTTTAATTTAGTTTTTTTTTGTTTGAAAGGTGACTTGATCGAGAGTGTTCTTAGCTATAATCCAAGAAAATCGGTCCATCCGTTTGAAATTTATCAGCTCTTTTCTAGTTACTGTAACCTTCACTTGTCAGGGGTGTTATAAATTTTTAATTTACACTTGTACACCACTGCACTCTCCAAAAAAGTAATGTTTGAATGTATGTATGTAATGTACATTTGTATGTACGAGTATGTATGTGAGGTACCACCATCTTTCTATCAGCAGTAATTTGACATTGGAAAAAGGTAAACAGAGCATCGTTCATTTATTCAAACGACCGTTAAACAACGTTTATTACTTACTAGCTGATACCCGCGACTTCGTCCGCGTGGATGTAGGTTTTTTAAAATTCCCGTGGGAACTCTTTGATTTTCCGGGATAAAAAGTAGCCTATGTGCTAATCCAGGGTATAATCTATCTCCATTCTAAATTTCAGCCCAATCCGTCCAGTAGTTTTTGCGTGAAGGAGTAACAAACATACACACACACACACACACACACATACAAACTTTCTCCTTTATAATATTAGTGTGATGGAGTAGATCGCGAGCCAACACAAGAGAGTCCCACTATACCTTCAGTAGCGTGATCTATAACCAAGAGGCCAATCAAAAGACGTGTATTCCGCAAACGCACGGTAATAATGCCCTTTTTATTATGTTACAATCAGTCCCAATCGAAACTAGCATCTATTCCCCTACAATACAACTTAAAATTGAACGAGGAGTTATAAAACTAGTTTATGGTATAAGATTAAAGGGGTAAGTGATTGCTTATCATCCAATAGCGCGTATCAATCATAAATAGTGGTCAATGAATCATAATCAAATGTGTTTTAGAGGAACTCTATCACATTATTTGATTGCTAGGTACACACCAAAACGTACAGATTTCATTCCTAAACAGAAATGAAAAAGCTATTTATTTACTCTCATCATCATCGCCCTCATAAACCCATCGCTGACTTACCACTGATATCTGGCCACATTAACGGCTAATAACGGCGTTCCCCGTTAGACGTAGATGTAGCCACGATCAACATAGATGATTTTAACCCCAATTCAATTGGTATTAGACGTTAAAACGCATATCAGTCCGAAAATCGGAGATGAATGCCCAGGATTGAACCCCGAACCCCCCGATTAGGAGGCCGACCTCTTAACAAACGTGCTCTGCCTTGAACGGGATATTATGTTCTTTTGCCTCGGTCGAGGAGTGTTGGTATAGGACTGCCTCGCGAGGCATTATTGATGTAGGCTAGTAGTTCTGTCACCAATCAAATAATCCTTCACCCCGATAATAAATATATAAGTAGAACAATCTATTTTTAAGGAAAAAATATGAGAGCCCAATCAGTGGAGGTTTTTTAGAAAACATCGAAATTAGCGCGAAAGACAAACGCCCGCATGGTTGTAGTTAGTTCTCGATTGTTTCTTGAAGGTTTGAATTAATGGAGTATTACAAAAAAAAATTACAGCTAATGTTGCTTGTGTTGAGCTTAGGTAAGTTTCATTTCTTTCAATACATTTTTTGTTTAAATGCATGCTGGTTTGCAAGTTTGACACGCAAATATTTTTCTCTTTGCATTGTATTTTCTATTTTACTTAGGTACTATATGTTGTCAAACCAATAAAATAAAATATATTTTAGCTGTATTTAGATTAGATACTAACTCAAAATATTTTTCTCAAAAAAACTAAATATTTCCATTTTAAGCTGAGTAGGTACTTAAAAAGAAAGCGGCACAAAATATGCACCACTCCACTCATTCGATAGCGGGGAGCTATAAAGAGTTGTACCTACAAAGTTTCTAAATGTGCTACGAGAAAGACTCCAGTCATGAAGTAGGTACGAATATTTTCAGCTCTTGACCTTAGTTTACAAAAATACGACAACCCTCCACCTCACATGGCCTCACCTACCTCTCAGTTAGGTATAAACGAATACGGTATTTACCTATGTCAAAAATAAATTATGTCCCAGTGATTATTAAATAGAAGGGTCTTCCAAAATACGTAAAATCCACGTCCTTTGTTAGTTTTAAGTGTATCAACCATTTAAAATTACCGATTACACTAAAAAAAGCACGTCAAATCACTGTGACGTCACATGCCAGTATTTCATAGAAGCTCGCATGCTAAGCGCGTGCTTTGACGTTTGATAAAAAGATACTGATTTGACTAGCTTTCAAACACCTAATTGCGTTAGAGCTCCCATGTACTTCCCCTGGGGCGCCTTCTTGACTCCCTACAAATTATACTTATCTCTATTCTCTATCCTTGTCCCTTGTGTCTTTCTTCCCTTTCTCTCACGTTAACTTGAAGTAGACCCTCAAGTACTCAGCGGTCTGGATCCTCTCTCAAACACTGATCACGGTGCCAAGCTGTTCTGTCACTAAAGTTACACTAAAGTTGCAATTTCCGCGATAAAAAGGAACAAAGCATAAATTGGCCATAAAGACCGATAGTATATTATAAAAATATGATAACTTACTCCGATAAATGGTCAATCCATGCTTTGACCATTTTGTCTTCAAGTAAGAACCCTATAAAATAGACAAAGTCTCCGACCGCAATATCGGACGGCCTTTCAATATAAATAAATAAATAAAACTGTTCCGTCTATTGTGAAATCGATGCGCAAACTCCCGTAGCTTCCGACGAGATTCTGCTAGGGAAAAAGTAGGACACACTGACTGACTGACTGACCTGCAGGAACAGCATGAAGGCCACCCACTGGTAGTACTTGCCGTAGCGGCGCGGGGAGGTGCCGGCGCCGCGGACGCCCGGGTAAGCGCCCGCTTCGCCCGCCACCGTGAACGTGGAGTGGATCCAGCAGTATGTGTTGAGAACGTCTTCCGGGATGTCCCTGGGGTGCAAGAACATAGGAATTAGGGACTTGATATAACAACGCTTTGGACGGAACTTAAAAATTAAAGTTTGAACCCAGAACATTGCAGGAGTCAAATGCTACGAAAACATCGACTAAACCGCAAACTTAATATTCTGTGTTTTTGGTATATTCCTATTTCTATTGATTCCTACTATAACAATTGATAATAAGAAACAAAATCCTGAAATTTAATAATTTATTTAGTTATCTATCATCTCATTTTAGTAGAGTAGTAAAAGAAGATTGCATATAAACTAAAAAAAATACCTCTTTATAATGTTAGTATAGAAAAATTACAGAAGAAAAATTCCACTATCCCTTCTAGTTGTAGTAGTTAGTATGTAGGTAACAAAAACTAGACACGTAAACGTAATCTCTCAAAAATGGCATGAAGATATCTTTTTCTCGGCCAAACTAAACGATAGAAATAATATATTATATAGGTATAGTTTCAACTTCTAGAGTTCAAATTTAAGAACCTCTGAACTGTTTTTGGACGCCGAAATGACTAATGTGCTGAACTATGTTTCTTAAATATAACACCTTAATTATGCAAATAAAGAATTATATTGTATTTTCTATCAATTTGTAAAGTTTAGAACCTCTGAAAATCGGATTTTCAGCGCCATGAAAAAAAGTGGAATTATGGTGAACTTTTATATGACCCTTTTAGCGCCATCTATGTAAAAACTGTCGCAGCACGACGCAAGCTACAAGCTGCTATATAACCTAATAGCTGCTGCATACGACACCTGTATGCAGTCTACCAGGTTGCCCACCAGGTGGCGCGTGGCAAGTCGGTGCCTCCTTTCGGAGAGTCGGGGGTTCGATCCTGGGCACGCACCTCTAACTTTTCGGAGCTAAATTAAATATCACGTGCTTTAACGATGAAATAAATATCGTGAGGAAACCTGCGTGCCTGAAAGTTCTCTATAATGTTCTCAAAGGTGTGTGAAATCTGAAATTTCTCACTTTGCCAGCACTATGCCCAAACTCAAACATTCTGAGCGGTGACCCGTTCTCAGTAGTGAGCCGACGAAGGATTGATGATGATGATGTAAACACTGTTACATTAGGTCGCAAGCAGCAAGCCACCCGGATGCGTGGGTGGGGCGCACGGTATCTTAGTGCCCTAGTGGTCTTCTAGCCGGGATTTTGCCGGCTAGGGCCTGCCAAAGTGCCAGCCACCAACCTGGTGTGTATGCAGTCTATCGGGTTGCCCACCAGGTGGCGCGTGGTGAGCGCCGCGCTCGCCGCCAGCAGCGCCGCGGTCGTGGCCCCGCAGTGCAGCCGGAACGCGACGGAGTCTATCTTCGGGTTAACACCTTGCTGTGGAAAGTTTCTGATTTAGACTTTTATTCTACGCTATCTAATACTCGCATCTCTTTCATCAATTGTATCAAGTTTATTAGGGATTTTTCACAATCCGTTCTTAGTTTGCATTACAGAGATAATCTACATGCAAAATTTCAAGATTCGAGATCCACAGGTGGATGCACTAAATGACAGCTACAGTTTGAAGATCGCCCCTGATTAGCCAATACTCAATCACTATTGACTAAAATGCATTATTGCAGTAAAAAATACCACAATTTCAGACATTCACTTTGTAGCAATGATTAATATTTGATGATGATGAATGATTATATACAGCTTTTCCACAATCTACCAACCGATTTAGGAAATGCGTTGTCTGCTAGACAATCAGATAAGAGTCTACGATAGAAAGGAGATATTTGTTCAATTTGGTTTCCCAGTGTTGTGCAAGCTGAAATGCATTTTATAGCGTCGTTTAAGAGTCGCTTTTTATTTAAATGTCTTTGTGGAGCAGAACCAGCGTGGTGAACATCGATGTAGGTTTTCGTGAACTCACCCCGCCAGACAGCAGCGCATAGAGGCTGGTGAGGATCTCCATGGGCCTGCGAGACTGCGCGAGGCGCTCGCGCCGCCGCCACGCGCTCGCGCCGCTCGCGCCGCGCGCCCCGCCGACCCCGCGCCCGCGCCGACCCCACGACACGCCCGACTCCCTGACCACAGAGGAACACATAATAGCCTCAATAGCCCAACGGTTGAGGAGCGCACTGAATTCCGAAAGGTCAGCGGTTCAAACCCCACCCGTTGCACTATTGTCGTACCCACTCCTGGCACAAGCTTGGCTTGGCTCATGATTAAGCTTGGCTTGGCTCCTTGGCATGGCTAATTACATTCATCCAAAAAGACAAGCAGGAACTCCATGATACACGAGGAACCAAATACGCTAAACCAGACGAATCTATATGGCGCAACATGCAGCACGAGATATGCACCACCCGCCCTCTCACTGCTAAACATGCAGGAAAAGCCAGCCATCAAGCAAGCAATACGCACCACCACGCAACACCACACAGATCCCAAAACCACTCGACGCACGTTTCGCCCCGACACCGGAGCATCCTCAGGAGTCAGGAGATGTAGACCTTACAATGCACAATTGCAAGGATTTGCCATACAGATTTGTCTGGTTAAGCGGATTATAGCAAATTAAGCTTTTGGTCCCTTGTGTAACAGAGGAACATTATTGTCATTAGTTGTTTAATGACCTAGATAGGTACCTACTGCTTGGTAAAGCAGATAGATAATACGGAGCTGCCTCAGTGATTGTAAGTCCATTTTAGACCTATGGCCCTGGTGACGGTGAAGAAAAACATCGTGAGGAAACCTGCATGCTTGAGAGTTCTGCATAATGTTCGCAAAGGTGTGTGAAGTCTGACAATTTGCATTTGGACAACGTGGTAGACTATGACCAAACCCTTTCTCACTCGCCCTAAATGCGCGAAGAAGAAAACACAATATCTTTTGACTTCACAAACTTAATGGTGTGTAGGCACACATCTATACAGACTTAAAATAGTTAACAGTTAACACTAAAATATGGCCTGGTGGTTTTCTTAAAAATCCAATAACAAATCAATTATAGCAGAACATGTTATATATCCAGCGGTAGTAAATCGTAATAATAGTTTATGATCAGAGCAGATAGTTCGGTCATTCCTATAATTCCATACTTCAAAGACATTCCTCTACATCAACTAGGTATATTGACGTAGAAAAGAACTTATCAAAACTGTAACGTACCTATCTATCTATAGTACGAGCGGAGGTGTGCGGCCCTCCCCCCTCCCGCCTAATACCCCGATTGCCATCTTGACCTGTCGCGTACTATAAGTTTGTTTGGAGCGCACTACTAATAACCTCCTCTTAACATACATTCGATAGCAAAATCCTTGCATTTAAAAGAAGATTATGCCAGCAACATAAAACGATACATAAACCATGTAAATAATAAAACAGCAATACAAAACCAAGCAATATTAAACACAGAAACTTACCAATGGAGTGGAAATCTACGTTTACTAGCAAACCGCTAAAAGTACACTAGACAACGCCGTGGGAAGTTGGAAACCGAAAATAAATGTACGCATCCAACGTCCGCGGCGATGCTTTTACAGCTTGCTATTAACTAAACCTAATTTTGAATGAAAACGCAAACCGGTCAAGTGCGAGTCTGGCCTCGCTCTTTTAGGGTTCCGTACATAATTATTGATACGATACTCTTTTATCATCGGTGCCTATTGAATAGTGTCAATATTGGTATCAACGGCATTCATTATTATTGTGAAAAGTCGTACATATATAATTTTAGGAAAAGCAATGTTTTGCGGTATTCTTTGTATTATTTCAATTATTATGAAAATTATATTTCAGATGTATGAATTTTTTTCCGAGCTAGAACATCGCAAAAAACCATGAAAAAAAACCAAAAATATTCGTTTGTTTTGGTCTCAGCTTACTAACTATTTTTAAATCATTGTTTTCAGTATTAATTGTTGTTTAAATACAGTAGGTATAATGGTTTATAATATACCGAAATTTCATATTTTTAATTAGTTTAGTATTTGAGATAGCCCCTGGCTTAAAATGGCTTAAAACTGACAACTTTGATGGACCCCCATTTCTTTATTTTTTAAGATAAAAAAATATAAATTCACACTTTCAAAATAATGATACCCCACATGCTAGGGTAGGAAAAAAAATTTTTCTCGGCTCCTTTTTCATGTTTGGGAGCCCCCCTGAAAAATAATTGAATTGAATTACTAATTCAATATTTGGTTTTGAGTCAACGTACCAAATTAAATCCCAAAATCAATTTTTGAATCAAATACAGACAACAGAGTGACATTAATAGGGCTCCGTTTTTACCCTTTCGGTACGGAACTCTAAAACGCTAGGCACATAAAAGATCGAAGACGTATAAATTTTCAGTAATCACTGACGGTGAAATGTTGATGGTGGTCAACTGCTTTTATGAGAAATAACACGCGATAAAAAACCGCTCTTGTCACCAAATACATAAATGTTTGTGAAGCTATTGATAGAACTATTATACGGTGACATAGTGTTAGGTAGATGGAAACACACTGAACTGGTAGGTGTATAAAACAAAATAAAAATTGTTTTTATTGGAACAAAAATAACAAATCTCTGCTGACTATTTTAGTTATCCTGTTTCTTTATTTCTAAATAACAATATCTTAGAATTGCAATATGAACTCAATCTATTTATTACGAGTAATGTAAAAACTAAATTGTATAAGTTACTTAATGATGATATCTTTAGTTATCACTGTTTAGTGCTTAAAATCTAGATATGTGTATTTCTGTAAAACTGGTGGTCAAATGCGAATTAGACATACACGAAGATTCCATACCATCGTTCAAGGTATAAAACACTAGGTAACACTTTTTAATTTTTATTTGATTTGCATGGCAGCTGTTTTCAAATTTTTATTTTTGGTTTAAAGAGGCAACAGATATACACACTCCGTGAAAATTTCCAGTCTCTACCTATTACGGTTCATGAGATGCAGCCCTGTGACAGACGGACGGACGGACGGAAGCAGAGGTTTTGTAATAGGGTCCTGTTGCGTTGCATCCTTTGGGAACGGAACCCTAAAAGTATACTAACGACACAATTGTCGCAAAAAGACCTTCACTCAGTATGTAGAGAAAAAAAGTAAAGCTCAAAATCTACCACGCTAGCTCGATACAGGGTACTGGGTACCGAACAATAAAAATACTTGGGTGAAGATATTTGACCTTAAGGGTCAATATAAAAAATTGCAGCTCTACAACTTCTAACTGATTGTAATCGTTCATTTCTACTACTATTTATTAAAGAAATCGTTAACGTACCGTACCTAAACTTTAAACATGAAATCTATGTAAATCTACAAATTACTCATGATTTATGGAAATGAAACTTTCATGTCAGATTACCATAAATTTGCCGTCGTAAGTCGTAACTTATTGAGTTTTGTCTCGTTAACTGACTTCAAGAAATGATAAATGCGACAAACCTAAAGCTCAAGTCACATTGGCGCTGACAAAAAACGAGCAAAAATTTTTGGACACCCTCCAAATGGTCCGTTGAGCGTTAATAAATGGACTTTTGAGTGGCCTTACACATAATCCTAGTTAACATAAATCGTCCAATTAAATAAATTCACCTAACTGTCCAATTGTTTTAAAATATTAACACGATAGAAGCGGAGCACCAAGTTTTTGAAGATGAAATTTCAGGAAAATTAAAACTCTCAATTTTTTTCTTCTCAATTTACTGCCACTTTTCTACTATGCTAGTAAAAAATATTAAGTCACGGTCGTATAGTACGTCCTTGAGGTACTCTCTTTACCTCATTAATCTTATAAACATAAGTAGATGATGATAGAAACCTAAATCCACGCGGACGAAGTCGCGGGAACTTCGTCCACGTGGATTTAGGTTTTTGAGATCCCAATGAAACTCTTCGGTTTTCGTGATAAAAAGTACCATATTATATCCCATAGATACATGGTATCTCTGTAATAATATATGTAATAGATGGTAATGCCGTTAATTTTGGAAATCCCGTTGGAATTCTTTGATTCACCGAGACAAAAGTAGCCATATCCATTCCCAGCCGACTGTGCATTCGTCAAAATTGGTTAAACAGATGGACTATGAAAAGCTAATAGACAAATAAAAGACAGTTTCGCATTTATAATATTGGAATGGAAGTACGGATAATGTTCTGTCCACCAAATTTTTTGCCGATTTCCAAAGAGATTCGTCATTAGTGCGAGAGATATTTATTATATGTACACTGGTGTGTACCCATGTTCACTTTATAATATTAGTATCTAGGGATATTAAGTTATTAGTATACTTAACTGAAAAGAGATATAGAAGTAAAATTATGGGACCTAAAATTACTCCTTGTACCATTCAATATCAGAGATATAATATGAAACTGATGGTTGACTCTGTCAAACGCTGCCAACATGTCAGCGAATGAATAAGATTGACGCATACTGTGGTGTCTAGCAACTGTGGTCGTTGTTCAGGAAAGTCGTTGTTTGCGACAATAATATAAATCAGCACCTATGCTTAGTATAATCATTTACAGCTCACCAACGTTGATAGAATTCGAGCATCGAAACAGAATAACGTGAGACTAAAACAAACCTTAAAAATAGATAGAGTTACGTCATTGTCCTACGTACTTTAGTAAAAAATTTAACAAAGGTGCCCTGTTACAAACTAAAAACAAGGAATACTTATTAGGAAGATGCTTGTGAAAATGCTAAAAAATTTAGTATAATCTTGTTACTGTCTATTTTATTTTAACACAAATTTTTTCACATTCAATATATTATTTCAAAATACTTTTTTGTGCTCTATGTCGATCATAATTATCGATATAGAGCCCAAAAAAGTATTTTTTTAATGTTTGTCTGTCTGTCTGTTTGACTGCGAAGCCGGGGCAAGTCAACTACAGAAAAATGTTTCCATTTTACCTTACCTTTTAGACGGTATTGTAATTTCTTTTTTAATTTCGTCATACTATTTATAGTTATACCAGATTCACCCTGAATAGATTCAGTTTAAAGTAAACACTCGTCAACTTATACTAGGCCTTGAACTAGAAATAATTCGCTAATGAACAACGTGCTAAAAATAAAAGGAACTCTATTTCAGTCATCGGAACTAACAGCATTATCTACGTCATAACAATCTTAGCGAGTTACCTCTTTTATATAAGAAATGTGTTCATAATATCCTTGACAGGCGGCCTTACTGTATTGATTTTAAAAATGTTTATAACACGTACAATCTAAGAAAGGACCGCCGTGGCCGCCATATTGTGGCGTTATAGCTGTGTTTACGATCAAACCAGGTGCTCAATTACGTTAAATGTACAGCTCTACAGAGGGACTTCGTCTGTGTTGGTGTTTGCTGGCGCGCGTGCTCTGCCTTTTTGGAGTGTTTTTTTTTTCGTCAAAAGTTGCCGGGATTTGTGTTTTACTGGTGTTCTTGGTGGTGGAACTGACTGGGAAGCGTTTTACTTGGTGAACAGTGAATATTTAACCGGTTGTTTAAACGACGGTTTCAAAATAACCAGCCGATTTAGCAACCGTTGTTTATGTAGCTTTCGGCGAATTCCAGCCTAAAGGGGTGCCGCGCGTGTGTCGGCGAGCGCCGGCACAGTCGAAATCCATACTTACATAGTTTCCCTAACTTGTAAATAACTACAAACTTGACATTGGCTAATCTTTGTAAAGCCAAACGAGAGAAAAAAAAGCTCTAAAGAGTCACGAACGCAATCACCTCTGATCGTTTCAAAATACTTTCCTTGCAAACCATACTTACTTTTCAAACAACAGCTGTTAATAGATAGAGCAATTATGGCGAATCCATTGTCACTTTGTACGAGCTATAGATCATTTTCAAGATCAAGCGAACTCATAAATGCACTTAGATAAGTACTATTTGTTAGAATATCAAGTATCAAGTGTATTTTTACCTCAGTGAAATTTACTCTACAATCGTTAAAGTAATAGGGAAAAGTAGTAGGAACTAGTGAGGTTATAGGTACTCAGACAAACAAGTGAGCTTAACTGATCTTGCATAATATAGACATATTTAAAACAAGTTGACCAATGACCCACTCTATTTCCTAGTAATTGTAGGGAACTTATATAACTTTTTTAATAACTAAATGGGCTTGCGCTTGACTAGAACCATACCAAGCTGAAGATAATGCAACCTAACGCGCTTGGCCAGAAGGTGCCTGTTCACTCTTCCTTTGAAGGTGCCAATATTATGTTGGGCAAATCTTTCTTTTAATATTGTTCACCGTAAATTGATTCATATGTGAATTAATTACTGATTTGCACAAAGTGCACCAAACAATTTGGTGCACTTTGAAGCAGGTTAACAGCATTATATAATTTTATATTCATATTTACACATTAAGTGTAACAGCGAATAATAAATGAATTGATAAGCGTGAAACAAATACAACTCGCTACGACTGTGGTACCGCGAAAGCAATAGCACGGTACGTAGTACGTTTTATCATAAAAAAAGGGTTATTAATACAAGGAACAGACGCCTCAGTGCAGTTTTTTAACCATGCGTAAATAAAGTATGAGTGGAAAAGGGACAGAAAACTTTCCACCTCATTTCCGTGTAGAATAGAATAGATTTTTATTCAAATAAACTTTTACAAGTGCTTTTGAATCGTCAAAATAATTTACCACTGGTTCGTATACCTACCCGGAGGGTTCCCACGAGTTCCTGAGAAAAAAAGTTTGACAGACACACAGAATCTGTGTTGACCATCGATTTAGGAGCGCGTGTAGACAGACAAATGGATGGTCTTATAAGTGTTCCTTTTTTCCTTTCGAAGTACCTACGGAACTCTAAAAAGTTTCAGTTCCTTTCAAGTTAGTTAAGAGCTAACTTCGCATCGAATAAAAAAAATGACAAGCCTTTCATCCAGTTCCTTGTATTACTTACTTAGAAGTGCTGCATTGGGTACGCTGGCGTTACGCGTTCTGTTTGTTTCAATTTTTATTCAACAAACAATCAGGTATTGTAGAGTCTACATACTTGGCCATTAATTTAATTTTCCGCCATGTTGTAATCTGCGTATAATACCTATAAAGTTGCAATTACCGCTCTTCAGTACATTTCATTAGCCGTGAGACTTTAATTAAAAAGCGTATAATTATGTTTACGATCTACCTCTACAAATGAATTTGTTTTGTTTATTATTTAATTAAAGAATCATTTTGTTGCCCGTCCTTTTATTTGCCACTTTTTTTTAAGGCAACCTATACTGCGGCATTACTTAATAATTAGTAATTACTATTTTCAAGCGCGAGCCTATCAAATCATTGCATCAATAAAATAAAATCTAGGTACCTACTTTAACAAGTGTAAATTAAAAATTTATAACACCCCCGACGATCCAAAGTATTTGAATTTTCCAAAACATCATTTTCAAATAAATAATTATGTATTTAGGCAACGTCCATCTTGACAGCTTGACATTTGTCTATTGACATAATATTATGAACCTAACGGTTATCTAACCTTCTTTATCACAAGAAAACTAGAAAAGAGCTGATAACTCTTAAACGGCTGAACCAATTTTTTTAGATTATAGCTAAGAACACTCTCGATCAAGCCACCTTTCAAACAAAAAAAACTAAATTAAAATCGGTTCATTCGTTTAGGCGCTACGATGCCACAGACAGATACACAGATACACAGATACACAGATACACAGATACACAGATACACAGATACACAGATACACAGACACACAGATACACAGATACACACGTCAAACTTATAACACCCCTCTTTTTGGGTCGGGGGTTAAAAAGAGTTAAGCTGTCTTAAATCTCGCAACGTTGTTTTAATAATAGAAATGGAATAAACTTTTACAAATGCTTTGGAATCGTACAAAGAATTTACAACTGAATTAAAAGCGTAATTACAGGATTATATTGTAAGTTAAATTGTAGAAAAATCAAAAGAATTATGCATAAATCAGTAAAAGCCGAAAGCAGTATCCGATTTCAACTTTTTACATACAAATAGGTCAGTATTATGCGAAAATTAGTAGCAGCTGGAAAAGCTGGAAAGCAATTTGCTATGCGTGCAGTTCAGAAAGCTGCCAATACTTTATTTTACATAAAAAATGGTTAAATAGCTTTAATGCGTCATGCCCGTTTATAATAATCGAAATCACCTGCGATTATTTATTCTGTGCGAGTGTGAGCGTACTGCTGGCTCTGGCCGACCACCAGACGTCTTTCCCATCGGACGGTCGTCGCACTACTGTCAGCTTAGCGCCTACCTACGTTATCCGGACAGCGCCATCTAACGTGAACCTACGACAACTGGACAAGAGAGATCGATCAATTTGAGGGTAATCTTACATCTTCCTGTAGGTGGATAAGTAAGTAGGTAAGATAAAGTTAAGAGATCATTGGGTTTAAAGGTCCTTGGGTCCAGTATTTCCTTCCAATTATAATCCGGGTATGTGTAAAACAAGAGTGAATAGGTACCTTCTACGCAAACGCGTCCCATCTTAAACCACATCATCACTTCCCATCAAGTGTGATCGTGGTCAAACGTGTGCTTATAGTGCCTGCTTCTATACAACATGCTTATAGTGAATTAAAACAAGGACCGACCCTGGCCAAGGATATCTTTTACTCACACATCGTCGTATAAAGTTTCTTACAGAGGACTACAAGGACATTCTTTTGATTTTTCCATACATTTTCTAAATTTCCACTGAGATTGATAAATATTTTTTAGACAATTTTATCCATTGCAATATTATAACAATGTTCTCTCCACCGAATTTCGGCCACGGCGGCCAATCTCTGTAGATATTTAGCCAACTGTGCGATAAATGTATGCGCAAACACAGTCTCTCTTCCCTTACTCTCGTAGTCCGATGGGACAATAAACCGACACGACCCGAAACAGATCAGGCGCAGTCTTTCCGTGCCCTCTGAGGTACTGGTTTGGACCCTGGACCTTGTCAACCATAGTTGAACAGGCTAACGACCAGATCAACCATCCAGTTAAAATTTTAACAAGGCGGTACAATGCAATATATTTTGTAGTTAGCTAATAGGCTTCATGAATTGTAGTCCAACTTGGCAGACGGTTGGTATATCTACTTAGAATCACAAAGATAGTAAGTACCTAAGGTGGTTTACAAGTGTAAAAGTATTGCTTTCTTTTTTCCTTAGGAAACATTATAAAAAAAGAGATGGACTCTATTTTTATTCTTACGAAACCACAGTCTACGTTTAGGCCTGCCTGTCAATTATTTTAGAGAAAAATGAAAATTTCTTTATAAATATTATAGGTTTAGAGCCTCAATAGCTCAACCGGTAAAGGAGTGGACTGAAAACCGAAAGGTCGACGGTTCAAACCCCGCCCGTTGCACTATTGTCGTACCTACTCCTAGCCTGACGCTTAGTTGGAGAGGAAAGGGGAATATTAGTCATTTAATATGGCTAATATTCTTTTTTTTTTTAAAAAGGTTTCAAAAGGTTTCAGAAGAAGATAGAGTTGAGTTAAATGTCGAAAGAAAGAAAGAAAACTTTTTATTTGGACACATACATAACTACCTACCTTTGCACGACGTAAACCAAAACAATTTTGTCAAAATTTGGCCTAGACAAAGACATGGGCAACTTTTTGCCCCGGAAAATCGAAGAGTTCCTACAGGAACTTTTCAAGACACACGGTCGTGTGTCGAAGCCAAGTTCGTATAAGAATCTTATAAGAACGGCGACAGACGGCCAGTGTGTATATTACACGAACCATCTCAAGCCACTTTTGACCCCCCCATAACTCAGAAACTATTAAACCTAAACATTTGTGATTTTGCATATCTATTAAGATCCATTTGAACGTTTAGAATACCAAATTTCATGACAAAATCTTTTGTAGTTATTGAGTTATCAAGGTCTGAAAAGTGCCATTTTTAACACTCACTCACTCACTCATCACTCACTCATCAAAAACCTAACCTACTTCCAGCTGAGTTAGAAACTTGAAATTTGGTATAGTAATAGGTAATTAGGTGTAAACAAAGGAAAAAATCAGAAAATAGCAAATTATGTTTTAATATGTCATATATTATACGACAAAGTTATTCGTGGAGCTGGTAGAGAACAGCAAGTATGGGTGAGGTGCACATTTTAACTTTGTAAAACTTAACTTTGTAAAACTGTGTAATTACCTACTTTCACAATGAATAGTAACGCATTTGTTTATGCTCATCTTTATAGATCCTTAACCTTAGACCAAAGCCATAAGTGCTTTGGTCGCAGGTTCGAATCCAGAAATTATGAATTAATCGTTAATTGAAGGCAAAGTTATTTCATATTGTACCTACCTACTTGAAAACAAACAATAATAGACCATATCACAGGTATGTGTTGTATAATATATACTAGCTGATGCCCGTGACTTCGTCCACGTGGATTTAAATTTTTAAAAATCCCGTGGGAGCTTTGATTTTCCGGGACAAAAAGTAGCCTATATCACTTGATCCGTTGCTCCATTGCGACGTGAATGAAGGACAAACCAACAAAAAAATATTCGCTTTTTAACATGGGTAGTGATGGGTGATTTACTTCCAAAGGAAATAACATAATATTATAACTACATAATATTATAATATACTGACGACCTGCCCCAGTTTTGCTCGGCTTCGACAGGTAGAATAATAAGAATACAAACTATTCACAGAATTGAATTTCTGTTGTATGTTTTTGTAAGGGGTTATCTCAGAAGATAAAAGTTATGTACCTACCTAAAGGTAGTAAGTAGTAGTCGTATTGAAAGTGAAACCAAACCATTTAAATGAGCAGTCAGACATATTATAGGTAATAAAAAACCAGGAATTTGAATCAGAATAGTGCACATGTTGCACTCCCATGACGGTACAGAAAAAACCAGCCAAGTGAGAGTCAGACTCGCGCACCGAGGGTTCCGTACTACAGAAGTAAAACGGTAAGAATCACTTTTGTTATCAAACCGCAAAACTAACTTTGTTTATACAGGTTTATCGTTAATATCAAAAACTATACAAGCTAGAGCATTGGTTTTATTTTTCCTGTAAAACATACATAAACCTTTATTAAGCATAATTATTTTTTACCATTTGGTACGGACCCTTAAAAAAAATTATTTTGAAAGAAAATGGAGACGGCATAGATTTCATACATATTTTAGGGTTCCGTACTCGAAGGGTACCTACGGCACCCTATTACTAGGCCTTCACTGTCCATCCGTCTGTTCGCACATCCACGTCTGTCTATCAACGTTTCTCATGAATTGCAATAGGTAATATTTCTATTGCCATTATAATAACAAATAACAAAAGCCTAGCTAACCTCTATGAAAATTAAAAAATTTAAAAAGTACATAGTATTGTACCGTACGTACCATAGTACGATGGTACGGAACCCTTCGTATGCAAATCTGACTGGCACTTGACCGGTTTTTAAAAGCGCCTTTGAAATTAGAAATGTACAGTTAGATATGTTAGTCAGTCAAAAGGTTTAGATGCCCGGGGTGCGGGGGGTAGTAGCCCATCGTAAAAGACTTGAGCAGGTAGCCGACCCGTCGCGGGCGATCTTATTACTTGACAGTTGACACAGTACTGTCCACCCACAGAATACTTTGTAAATATAGAAAAGTACTGTCATTAAGCTCTGACAGCTCTTACGTGTGATTTTGGCTTGTATTTCACTCCGTATTCTGAGTATTATCGCGTAATAAATCCAGCCAAGTGATAGGGCTTACTATTTATTTTAATCATCGTGTTACATTGGCGCCATTCTGGGCTTTTAGATATATGTTGTTCTTTTCGTGGTTTGTTCCATCATCATGTTGTTTCAAAGTTTTATTCTGTGACTAGCTTATGTCTGAGACCTCGCCTATGTGTACTACACAAATTTTAAACCTCTATTTTACCTCTCAGGGGTTGAATTTTCAAAAATTATTTCTGAGCTGATGTCTGCGTTATAATATTATCTACCTGTACCTACCCTTAGTATAAGATTTTACTTATCCCCAACGTTGATAGTATTTGAGAGTCGAAACACTTTAACGTTAAAGTAAAATGGCCCTTAACTACCTTGTATTAATGCTCAAGTTTGTACATATATTTACAGCCAGCGCTCCAAGCGGTCACGTTGTGAAATTAAAATCAATGGTACTGAATTTTTGACTTTAATCAAGAATGTTTAGGTTTATTTTACTTTGACGCTATTTTGTTTCGACTCTCGAATACTATCAAAATTGGTGAGAAGTAAAATCTCATGCTGAGGGTACTGTATGCCTTTTAGCCCGACTCATTCAGTAGTACGACTTGAGCGTTGATAGATCAGTCAGTCAGTCACCTTTTCATTTATATGCTTAGATTGTGATTCAGAAATATTTGTTTGATAATTTTAATACTTACATGAAATAAAGTCAACTGTACAAAAAATTATGATATCCCACCAAAAACATAAATGTAAAAATGGAGCCAAGTTCGGAATTGAGGAATATATTAGTTTATAAATAATTAAGAGAAATCAACTTTACAAAAATTTATGATATCCCACCAAAAACATAAATGTGAAAAAGAAGCCAAATTCTCTAAAAAGCGATGGGTTTAAGCTTCGCCGATAAAAGCATTGATATCTAGATAGGTGCCAAGTTATATATAAGGTCTTTGTATAGTTCCTACAAGAATGTACAAGGAGCTTTGATTGCTTTCAAATATTTTTTATGTTATTAAATACATATAACTTGGCAAGTTTGAATATTCAGTTAATCACATTTAACGTTAATATGAAATATAGGTCAAGCTTAATAATGTACTTGGCAAGTTTTCATCTACATATACATCAATTATTCATGGGGAAAAAACTTGCCAAGTGCATTATTAAGCTTGAACTATGTTTCATATTAAATGTTAAATGTGATTAACTGAATATTCAAACTTGCCAAGTTATATGTATTTAATAACATAAAAAATATTTGAAAGCAATCAAAGCTCCTTGTACATTCTTGTAGGAACTATACAAAGACCTTATATATAACTTGGCACCTATCTAGATATCAATGCTTTTATCGGCGAAGCTTAAACCCATCGCTTTTTAGAGAATTTGGCTTCTTTTTCACATTTATGTTTTTGGTGGGATATCATAAATTTTTGTAAAGTTGATTTCTCTTAATTATTTATAAACTAATATATTCCTCAATTCCGAACTTGGCTCCATTTTTACATTTATGTTTTTGGTGGGATAAGAACTTCACGCTGAAGAAGTCACTTAGCATGTAGTTTTTTTATAAATTAATTGACTAAGATTTATCATACTTAATCGATATCAGAAATGAAATGAATGAAATGAAATTTGAGAAATGCGTGTTGACATCAATAATGTGGGTAAAATAGGAAATCTGGAGCAAATAGGGGTAATTCCTGTGAACTTGTCCCACTGGCTGCGCTAGATATAAGCCAATTACGTCACATAGTCGCTGCACGTGGCTTCACATACATTCACGTTTTATTTTTTACGAACAGCGATAGTAGAAATTCTAAAAATACTTCTTTGAAACAGATGTGAGCTGTCGCTTGCCAACAATAGGTCAGTCGATTTGAGAAATAACACACGTATAGATTTTCATTTTTATTGCGTGGAAATCTGTGGAAAGTTGAAAATTCGATTTTGTTTCTGCATTATGCAGTTTCTAGTTTGATAGGCAATTCAAATCTAAACATAGTAGTTTACTAAGTAGGTCATCATCATCATCATAATCAACCCATTCGTCGGCTCACTACTAAAAAACTAAATTAAAATCGGTTCATTAGTTTAGGAGCTACGATGCCGCAGACACATACACAGATACACACGTCAAACTTATAATACCCCTCTTTTTGGGTCGGGGGTTAAAAAAGGGTTTGGCCATAATCTAGCACGCTGTCCAAGTGACATTGTGCAGGGTGTAACTTGAACCCTAGCAAAAATGAAGGCAGGTGATAGTACTGTAATCCTGTATTTTTTGAAAGTTCAAGTTCACGTCAGTTAAATGTTTTATTCGCAATATGTAAATAAAACATCTGTCTGACGCTAGAGTTCAACGAACGTTCCGTAAATATGTCATTCCAAGTCAATACCGTGTCATAGGTGAGGCATTGATCCGAGTTCTGCACGCTATACCTACCATGCAAATTTGAAAAATACTTAATCACTAAAAATACAAGATAAGGCAAATGGTTATTGCCATTAGATTGTGTTAAGGCACTTAGAAAGTCATTGTGTTAAGGTAGTATAATAATAACGCTAAGTTTTTGGTAGCGTTCTGGTTACATACATCCTGTATTATGTCTGTTGCCACGTTTCAGCCATTCTCGTCGTCACTGCTACTATCACTCTCTTATGCCTCAATGAACTTAAGATTTATATCGTCATGTCAAGCTTAATATAGACAGAAATCCAGCTTACAAACATACAGCTAGTGCAAAAATTATGATACTAATATTAGGCACTTGTCCGAGCGCCGACGATTAGCGATAAACGATTTGACCCAAAAACTAGAAACGATAGGTGGCGAGCAACGGGAAGTGATTGTGTAGTTTGGACAGTTTTATCGCTGCGCTATGAGCGAGTGTGCGAGTGCGAAAAGCAATTACAAACATTGCGCAAACTGCGCAAGTATTATGAACGCCAAGAAAGTATCTATCTAGTTAAAATAAAATAAATAAATAAATCGCTGAGAGAATTTTTTCTTTTTTGTGCACAAATTAGTGCAGAGCGAATTCTCGCTGACAGTATGCACAGTCAACGCTCAATTATTATTAAAGTATTTATCTCTTTCATTGATGCCCGCGACTTCGTCCGCGTGGATTTAGATCTCTAAACATCGTGGGAACTCGATTTTCAGGGATAGCATATATATCGGTCTCTAGGTCTTTAATTATTATTATTGTATCCATGCAAAAAATGTCGCCAATCCGTTGTTCCGTTGCGGCGTTATTAAAAGTCAAACCAATAAACCCACTCCATATGGGAACACTCCGAGAAAATAGTCTAGGTCGCTTTCTCGTCAGCGGTGGGACAAGTGCCTTAGTTACATTTAGCGAATCGTCTATAGTTGAAGCTGTAGAAATGACGTTTGCACAATTAGCTTAGCCGGTGCGGTTACTGACTATTGCAGCCAATGATCCCATATCATACAAACAAAGTTACAGGCTAAATATAATAAAAAAACCGGCCAAGTGCGAGTCAGACTCGCGCACCGAGGGTTGCGCACTCGGGTATTTTTTCCGACATTTTGCACGATAAATCAAAAACTATTATAAATAAAAATAATTAAAAATCTGTTTTAGATTGTACAGGTAAAGCCCTTTCATATGATACCCTATTTGGTATAGTTATCTTCCTTTGAAAATTAAAATACATTTTAATTTTTTTTTTAAATGATGTAACCACAAATTCGGGGTTTTCAGATTTATTCCTGTACTTGTGCTATAAGACCTACCTACATGCCAAATTTCATGATTCTAGGTCAACGGGAAGTAGCCTAAAGGTTTCTTGACAGACAAACAGACAGACAAACAGACAACAAAGTGATCCTATAAGGGTTCCCTTTTTCCTTTTGAGGTACGAAACCCTAATTAGCATTTTTAAAAGCTCGCATCGCAAACGGATCTCTGAATCGAAAAATGGTTTTCACCTCAGAATATAGGGGTGGCTCTTAATGATTAAAGTACAAATTCAAATTCAAAATGTTTTTATTCAATTAGACTTTTACAAGTACTTTTGAATCGTCAAAAAGAATCTAACACTGGTTCGGAATGCCTTTCCTACCGAGAAGAACCAGCAAAAATCTCGGCGGATGCTCGTTTCAAAGATTTGATATACAAATTATGCCATATGTATAAAAGTAATTGAAGTGATTGAGCGTTTTCACAGAATTGCCCCATTCTTGAAAGACCCGTCCAACGACAGCCCACATAGGTACCCTTAAAATTATTATTATACGAGCTAATAAGTAGAAATGATTTTAAGCCTTAGCTAGTTAACCTTTTACAGGTGCGTCAGGTGTCATCGGGTCGATTTAGAACATTTAAACAATTAGTCGCTTGAATGAAATTACAGATTACGCTTATTAAATCCGTATTATTTACCTATAATACTATAAAAAACACGCCAAAACAAAAAAAATTGTATGGAACGCTGATAAAACGTATAAATGACAGAACACAGTGACTAAATGACACATTTTACACAAAATGTGTAAAAGATTTCGCCGAGTTCTGGCAAAGAACTAAAGCGTTGAGTAATTCATGTCTTCCAATTGGGTTAATGGCCTTATAAATAACAACAATTATAGCGAACAATCGTCTCCAAATATACTACAAAATATTGCCAATGATGATCCAATACGATGCTTTAGAAACCATTAATTTTTGGGCAATATTATTAGCCAGAGCCGTAATAGCCTAGTGGTTAATACGTCCGGCTCCTATTCGGCAGGTCGCGGGTTCTATTCCGGACATGCATCCCTAACTTTTCGGAGTTACCTATGTGCGTTTTTAAACATATTCTTAGATGTCATTTGCTTTAACAGTGAAGGAAAACTGCATGCCAGAGATAGAATTAATTGGTGTGCGAAATCTGCAAATCCGCACTTGGCCAGCGTGGTAGACTATGACCTACCCCCTTCTCAATCTTAGTGGGCCGGGGATGGGTTGGTGATGATGATTGATGAGTAAGCCCCTGAACGTGCCTGTGAAGAAACAGAAACAGCAGGAACAGCACCATAGCGCACACCAACATATCGCACTAGCCCACGCAATACACACTCGCACCGACACACATCGCCGACACCAAATATTATTCGCATCATTTTCCCGACACTCACCGACATGGCCGACTGACCGACACGCGGCGACTAATAAACAGCTATCGATTGAAAAATCTTGTAGCTAATGCAACTGCTGAGTTTCTTGCTGGCTCTTCTAAGTAGAATCTACATTCCGAACCGGTGGTAGAGTCACAGATGTTATTTTCTTATTCTAAAAGAAGTCAGCCCTTGCGATCTCACCTAGTGGTAAGTGATGATACAGTCTAAGATGGAAGCCGGCCAACTTGGCAGGGGTATGGTAGTTTCTGTTGAACCCATACCCCTGTTGGTTTTTCGCGCTATCGTTTCGGAACGCTAAATCGCTTGGCGGCACGACTTTGCTTGTAGGATGGTAACTAGCCACGGCCGAAGCCTCCTACCACACAAATATCACAAGACTAACTGTCCTATATGAAATAAATTTTGATTTTGATTTGGAAAGGCTAGTAACTAGTAAGTACCTGAAGCTATGTCTCCATGCAAGCCCCTGAATGTGCCCGGAAAGAAACAGAAACAGCAGGAACAGCACCATAGCCCACACCAACATGTCGCACTAGCCCACACAGCACACACTCGCACCGACACACATCGCCGACACCAAATATTATTCGCATCATTTTCCCGACACTCACCGACACGGCCGACTGACCGACACGCGGCGGCTAATAAACAGCTATCGATTGAAAAATCTTGTACCTACGGCCGTGTAAGAACATTAGGTATGCGGATTTACTTACGAGTATTATAACCACTGTATGTAGTTGTACAGTAAGTAGGTAACCTCTAAACTGCGTTACATAGGATAACTTGAAGCCTCAATATGGTATAAGTGTCAAAAGGTCATAAGCCAAGTACATAATGTAGGTAGAGAAATTCCAAGGTAATATTCCGTGCTATTCTTGTATATCTTCTACCTTTATCTTAATAAATCCGGTCAAGAGCGAGTCACACTCACACACTGAGGGTTCCGTACCTTGGAAGGATCCGGGGTGGCTCTCACATGTAATCGTTTTGTTGCTTAAATTATCTCCAAGTGTCAAAAAGTCATTAGCCAAGTCCATAATGCAAGTAGAGAAATTTCAATTTAATATTCCGTGCTATTCTTTTACATCTACTATCATATCTAAAAAACCGTAGTCTAAAAGTGAACAGATTTAAAAAATCACTATTTACTAAAAAATCAATCATTCCCAAACTGGGTCAGATACAGTTAATCTGATTCAATATTTGATAGCATGAATTATTGTTGTACCAAATAAAATATAGATCATTCGTATTGAAAGTTTTGTGCTCGTAAAAACTATGTTATAGGTACCCAAAGTGTGTGATAACTGCGCCACAAATATCAAGTTTTACTACTTTACGAACACCAAGTATAGCCGTATGCTAAGTCACTACTTATGTAGTACTAGCTGTGCCCGCGACTTCGTTCGCGTGGAATAGTGACTTTTCGGGCAGCATATACTCTGTACGTTAAAAATGTTCGCCGTGATTCTTTAAATTGACATAACTTTTTTATTTATCTACAATATATTATTGAAAACCGTATCTAAATCGAATAAGCCGTTTCTGATATTAGCGTGCACAAACACACAGACAAACAGACAAAAAAAATTAATTACAATTTCGGGTTCGGCATCGATATAATAACAACCCCTGCTACTTTTTTTTATATATTTCCATTGTACAGACACCACTTTTCTACAATTTTATTATATGTATAGATATAGATGAAAATATTTTATGACTCTATATTTTATGAGTTACAAAGTAGGTACGAGTACCTTGAATCCTCAACTCTTCATAGTTGTATTGTTATATTTCTACAACTCACTACAACATGGATAATTAATTGATCACACTAACCACTCAACTTACATTTTGTTACAACCTATGCTTAATTTATGATGAAAAGGCTCTGAAAGGGTTGAAAGTTATTTCTGCTTGAAGCCTTTTGACAATGCTCAAATATTAAAAGCGTCGGGATAACCAAAGCCTTATAGCTTTAAAAAACCTTTTTTGTTAATAAAAAAACCGACCAAGTGCGAGTCAGACTCGCGTACTGAGGGTTTCGTACTCGGGTATTTTTTCCAACATTTTGCACGATAAATTGAAAACTATTATGCATGAAAATAAATAATATCTGTTTTAGAATGTTTAAAGCCCTTTCATATTACGAGACCCCACTTGGTATCTTACTTTGAAAATTGAAACACATTTTAATTTATTTTTAATGATGTAACCACAAATTCGGGGTTTTCAGATTTATTCCTGTACTTGTACTATAAGACCTACCTACCTTCTAAATTTCATGATTCTAGGTCAACGAGAAGTACGCTATAAGTTTCTTGACGACACGACAGACAGACAGACAGACAACAAAGTGATCCTATAAGGGTTCCGTTTGTCCTTTTGAGGTACGGGACCCTAAAAGTAGCGAACAAACGAGCGAGCAGGCAGGTCACCTGATGTTAAGTGTTTACCGCCGCCCACGAACATTTGAAGGCCCAAGAGTCCAAAGAAACCGTCGATGTGTGGCCAGCCTTTCAGGAAAATGTTGGCCCGCCCCTTGAATAACTCCATGTTGTGTAGTGGGAACTAGATCACAACATGAAGTGGGTACACAACATGGGTGTGTGTAGTGGGAACTAGATCACAACATGGAGATGGCTAGAGACCTGTGACATGCGGACAGACAGACAGACAGCAGAGTGGTATTAAACCTTTGGGTACGGAACTCTGAAAAGAACAACATCCAGAATCGACATTGGTATCAAAATATGTGAAACCTCACAACGACGTAGTAGTTATCGCATCTCCGCGCCCAACCCGATTCAATTTCCGCCTCTTTTCCGCCACAACGAATTCGTTTCCACAAGTTTATATGTCGACGCGGAAAAAGGCGAAAGAAGTTCTGTTAAAATGTCTCATTATAGCTGTCTGCTTTCGCTTCTTGTTATTCTTGTTGTTCTTGTTATTTTTGAAAACCACTATTTCAAAATATTTAAGGGAAGATTGTTTTTTTATTTTTATAGAAAGGCTAATATGGAGCGTGCTTGCCTAGAAAATGCTTATTTACTTTTGAATTGTTGTTTATAAGTAAGAGTCATTTATAACAATTGTATCATCCACCCACAATTAGAAGGTCCCGAGTTCGATTTCCAGTAGAGTTAATTTGGTAATTTTTAGTTTCTAAATTGTCTCTGATCTGGTCTGGTGGGAAGCGTAGGCTCTGGCTAATTACCATTTTGCCTTTAGACCCGACATGTTTTTTTTTTTTTCGAAAAACTAGCAGCCAAGAAAACGTCAATTTTCTGTGTATAAAAATTCAAAATTTGATATAGTGATAATATCATAGTGTTCTTCTCTTTTTCTGCAAGGAGCGTGATAGCAATACATTCATATTGTCCATACTAATATTATAAATGCGAAAGTGTGTCTGTCTGTCTGTCTATCTGTCTGTCTGTCTGTTTGCTACGTTTTCACGGCCCAACCACTAAACCGATTTTAATGTAATTTGGTACAGACATGGGATACATCCCGGGGAAGGACATAGGCTACTTTTTATCCTGGAAAATCAAAGAGTTCCAATGGGATTTTATAAAAACCAAAATCCACGCGGGCGTAGCCGCGGGCATCCTCTAGTTACAAATAAATTAGCCACACTGTCTTAATCGGCAGTTGCCACGTTAAAGCAAAAAATCAAATTCCCACAGTAGAAAATGGAAACAGTAGGTACCTACCTAAGTAATAGTTCTCCAATTAAGTGCTTTTTACCAGAAATATAATTCTAATAGATATGCTGTTACTATGCTGTATTTACCTTTAAAGAATTGAAAGACAGAGAGATTGTCTTTTTATTCTCAAGTAATGTAGGGCGAGCTGGATCCATAGAAGCATCAAGGCATTATCGCAACGACTGCGGTTGAAGTTGATTTATACCTAAGTTTTCTTTTGTCTGATTGTTTCTCTTAGGTGCTAATAATAATAGAGTTCTTAAGCATTTAGGCTTTGGAAGTTTCTTGCAATAGATTGCAATGTTATATTAATAATTACCAAAAATTTAAAAGGACCTTACAAGAATACTTAGTAGACAAGGCGTACTACACCATTCAAGAATACGCCAATAGACATAAAGCATAATAAGTGTTACGTTTCTCTTTATTTTTATTTTTCTCTCCTTTGTTACAATAATAATTTCCAATTTCCATTTATTGTCATTCATGTTATCAATATAATTATGAAATATGTTGCATATTGCACACCACTATAATGGTAAATACACTGTAACCTTAAACTTTTGTACCACCTATTGTAAAACGTGTATTTGCAATAAATTAATTATTATTATGATTATGATTATGTTTTGTTGACAAAATCATCGATAATGTCCTCGTAAATATTTTTTTTTGTTAAACATACCACTTTATGCACAAAAAAGGTTAGGCATTTCATTTTTCTTCCCAAATATATTCATATGCATAGTCCTTATTTTGCATATCACTTAACGGTACCTTACACATGAGACCCTGTAAGGGTATGGCAATAAATATAGATATGTTAGAAAATTGCTACATTAAAATTCACATAGGTTAGCAGGTAGATAGGTATAGTTTTTGTCCAGAACATATTATGGAATATACCGTTATAGGTATATACCGGTATATTTACACCAAATAAATCTATACACTTGAGAATAAGAAAAACATAAAACCAAGCGTTAAAACTACATTTCGAAACAATCTTTACTAGTCGATTCAATAAGAATTGAAACCAACATCGATTGAATGTCCCCGTATTTGCCGCCCTAAAATCTGCCGCCCTAGGCTGAAGCCTATACTCAGCCTGTTTCTATTTTTAATTCAGATACAAGTTAGCCCTTGACTAGTTAGCAATCTCACCTGGTGGTAAGTGATGGTGCAGTCTAAAATGGAAGCGGGCTAACCTGGAAGGGGGAGGGCAGTTTTTATTAAACCCATACCCCTTGGTTTTCTACACGCCCCCATACCAGAACGCTAAATCGCTTGGCGGCACGGCTTTACCAGTAGGATGGTAACTAGCCACGGCCGAAGCCTCCCACCAGACCAGACCAGAGTTTTTTAGAAATTATAAAATTCCAAATTTGCCCTGCCGGGAATCGAACCTAGGACCTCCCACTAATAAGACCACAGCGCCAGGGAGTTCGACGCCTGTTGGTAAATCCGCATAAACATAATTATTATTAATTATAATAAATAATTATTATTAATTATAATTGATAATAATTAAGGTAATAAATAATAATTAAGGTTAATTAAGGTAAGGCAGGTTATTTATGCAGTGCAGTTGGATAAAAAGATAACTAACGCTCAATTACAAATCGTGGAGTCAATATTTACAGTATCAAAAGCCGAAATATTTGTACAATAAAACAAACAGATTTACCCGCGCCGCGGAAACATAAACTGCTCCATCCAAACCGTCATAACACGGCCGCGAAACAAAATGGCGACATCAAACAATCTCGTTTTATTACTCGCCGACCTAACCTGAAATTTTGTTTTACACCACTTTCATATTGTACTAGGTTTGATTCTAAGGCTGTGCTTGGATAGAAGGGATCAAGGAAAAATGAAGGTATATTCAAAAACTGCACTAAGATTTCAGCGGTTAATAGATAGTAGAGATGAGCATGGGGCATGGCATGCTATTGTTTGCGACAGGTCGACATGGCAATTAGGGTATGAGGCGGTGAGATGAATCGAGTTTAAAAAGATTTAAACTTAACCTTAAGCTAGAAAAGAAATCTTAAGTAAGTATATAACTTTAGAGGACAGACCAACAATTAGATTAGATTAGATTTTCTATATATACATTCTATTTTCTACATTATTAAATTCAGACATTCAATTTACAGAATGTAGAATAGTCGTGTAGTTTCGGAAACTATTTCGAAACGAGAGGTAACTGAAACACGTTTTCAAATTTTTGGCTCCATTTACGAGTATGTGCAAGAGC
Organism: Maniola jurtina; assembly: GCF_905333055.1. Classification (NCBI taxonomy): domain Eukaryota; kingdom Metazoa; phylum Arthropoda; class Insecta; order Lepidoptera; family Nymphalidae; genus Maniola; species Maniola jurtina. Next base: position 15,590,806 of record NC_060032.1, read on the forward strand.
TATCCAAGTGGAATTTTAAAGTGGAATTTGTCGGAACTGCTGTAAAGCGTCTATAGACGTGCCAACTTAAAATTTCAATGTAAATTGGCAACTGACCTTTTCGTACTTTTATTTCGTATTAGGCTTCTACAGTTGCATATAGCTGAGCTAATTTGAACAAAATCTATTTTTATATTCACGGTAATTTAAAAATGTAAATGTTTTGAAGTGTAAATATTTTATAGCAAGTTGCAGCTAAATTTTACGCACCGATACACATTATAAAAACAATCAACCCTACTCTGCCTAACTTGATAATTAATTAATTAGTAGGCAGTCTCACTTAATTTTTTTGTTAGCGTCTATCGGGATAAAATTTGAGTCGAACATTCAAGTATTTCAGACTAGCTGATGACCGCGACTTCTTCGTTTAGGTTTTAAAAAATCCCGTGGAAACTCTGATTTTCTGCGATGAAAAGTAGTCTGTCACTCTCGAGGTCTTTAATTCAAAAAATCACATCACGTTGCTCTGTTGCAACGCGATTGAAGGACAAAACCAATATACAAACACACTTTCGCAAAATGTAGAGAAGATCAAAAGACCTGTAACGTGTCAGCAACAAACTTATTGGCACGTCTGTAGACGCTTTAAGTATACGTGTTACGGAAATAACATGGATATAGGCTGTTAATGTGGACATTTTGCAAAATGAGTGTGTTCAAAAAGGTGTTGACACTTTGTGTTTTTTGTGTAATTTTTGCATACGGAGATGAGGTAATTACGGTTTTAGCTTGAAGGTGTATTTTTTTGTACAATCTGCGTAAAATGACCTTTTTAACTTTACTCCATTGAAATAACAATTCAAGCAAAGCATACGCTTTAGAAGTGTAAATACATATAATATTAAACTCAAAATCACCCTCGGCATGTGACTTCAACATAAATTCCGAAACCACTTTCCTAACCCTGATGATCAGACCCTGGTTACTAGGTATCTGAAACACTGGTCAAAGGGCTCTGTATCCCTCAACATACTCGTATACTCGTTTGAGTGCTGTTGGGATTTGTGTGGTGCTGCGTGGTGGTGGTACGTGTGGCTTGCTTGGTAGCTGGCTTTTCCTGCATGTTAACAGTAGGAGGGCGGGGGGTGCATGTCGCATGCTGCATGTTGCACCATACTATTGGCGTCACTCAGAAAAGCAGGTATTATTTAAATATTTTTATCGAATTATTGGAATGTCCTCTCCAAAACCAACACAAAAAAACACAAGTTTAATGTGCAAGGTTATTCGAGAGTTTTAATCTAAACAAACTAATGCCAAAATAAATAATTTAATTAGAGCGTGATTGCTATCACAACATCTAATTATCCAGTTCACAACCCAAATACCGAAAATATGCGATATCGCTCCGAATCTCAGAAGGAGACTGAACTAAAACCTTTGAAACACCCGTATTTATGCAAGTTCAATCTTGTTGGCCTCCTAGCAACAGATTGTATGACATCGAATGAGCCAAATATCGATTTTATCAAACTACCTGCATTAGATAAATTAATAATTTTATATTATTTTTGACAACTCAAATCAATTTTTTTAAAAATAACCTTACAATACAGATTTTGTTGGTTGGCGGATTATAGCAAATTAAGCTTTTGGTTCCTTATATATCATGGACTTCCGCAAAATAACGGCTGCTTCTATAATATACTCGTATTATTTTCACAACTGAAAAGAAACGTGTAGTAGAATTTATTTGTCCGTAGAACGTAACCGGTACTGGAAATAGTAGTGTCTGAGCCGGCGTCTCGAAGTGTCAATGGGGCATAAGTGGCTGACGGGCCACTTCGGGTCACGTTCATAATGCGCTGCGAGTACGAATTATGACATGTGATTATGCTAGGGTTCCCATCACGTTACCTTTTTTTTGTTGATGGGGAGAAAATCTGCTCAAGATACCCGATTTCATTGAGGAGAAATCAGGTTATGTGGGGTTTCTACTCACTAAAACCCCCTCGGTGGCCTTAGCACATATTAAGAGGCTCCGGGAACTCTTACGAGCGTTTGTCGGTGCCTCTCTTACGCGACGCCCAGTGCTAAATTATCACCGCTAGGTCCTATTCAGAAGGTCAGGGGTTCAATCCCGGGCACGCACCTCTAATTTCCGCGAGCTGTTTGCAGGGTTGTCACATTGGGGTTTGGATATCACGCTACGCGGTTCATTATTTTTTAACCCCCGACCCAAAAAGAGGGGTGTTATAAGTTTGACGTGTGTATCTGTGTATCGGTGTATCTGTGTATCTGCCTGTGGCATCGTAGCTCCTAAACTAATGAACCGATTTTAATTTAGTTTTTTTTGTTTGAAAGGTGGCTTGATCGAGAGTGTTCTTAGCTATAATTCAAGAAAATCGGTTCAGCCGTTTGAAAGTTATCAGCTCTTTTCTAGTTACTGTAACCTTCACTTGTCGGGGGTGTTATAAATTTTTAATTTACACTTGTCGGTACATCTACACATCGGTCCTAACTTGCAGGGATGTTACGGACATTAGGTATATTTTAACGTCTTGTAAAGATCGCAACCTTGGATAATTCATCTTAGCACATTTATGTGGATCATGGATTGTAATTTTATAAAAAAATAAAAAAAAATATTTTGTAACTTTTACCAATATTAAATTACAATAATTTTTTTTTCGAAGGATATCTTCCAAAAAAACCGCCGCCTATCAAAAACCATCGTAGAGGCGTTACAAGATACCAACTTTGACCAGGAACTGCTCTTCGACCTGAAGAAGGAAAACCAGGTGTACCTTAATCGCACCATGTCTCTGCTCATCAAGTATATTGTGAAACGGTAAAGATCTTGAAAACGAAAGTCTTTGAACAGTCCGTGTTGCCAGTATTGACATATGGATCCGAGACATGGTCACTAATTAATTATGGACCTCATAAAAAAGCTCAGAGTCACTCAGCGGGCGATGGAGAGAGCTATGCTTGGAGTTTCTCTACGTGATCAAATCTGAAACGAGGAGATCCGTAGGAGAACCAGAGTAACCGACATAGCTCAATGGGTTGCGAAGCTGAAGTTATAATGGGCAGGGCACATAATTCGAAAAATCGATAGATGTTGGGGTCTCAAGGAGCTAGAAAGCGCCGGAAAGCGTAGCGTTGGAACACCAAGTGGACAGACGACATCAAACGACTCGCAGGGAGCCGCTGGATTCAGGCGGCGAAGTACCGTGGTATGTAGAAGTCCCTACAAGAGACCTATATCCAACAGTGGACGTCTATTGGTTGACAATGATGATGATGATGATGAAAGATCCAATTTATTTATTTTTGAAAATAAAAAATTAGCCAAGTTTATCATGCTGACTGATATTCCCCTTTCCCTTCAACTAAGCGTAAAGCTTGTGTTAGGAGTAGATACGACAATAGTGCAACGGGTGGGGTTTGAACCGGCGACCTTCGGATTTCAGTCCGCTCCTTCAACCGATGAGCTATCGAGGCTGTCAATTATTCCAATGTGATTATCCATCGTGGTAACTTTTGTTATACTTATGTTAGCGGGGAAAACGTAATCTGGAGAGGTTTACATATTCTAGCAGTGCATATAGAATCGAGGAAGAGAATCGATATGTACGAGTATATTGAACAGTTGGAAACTTTTTATCGGCCCTAACATTTTTTATTGGTTTTGTTTGTATTCAATAAGAACAGGCACTGTATAGGTGTTAGTCACAATATTCTATTACTTTTCTCATGCTCTTCAATCCAACATTTCCAGGGAAGTTGACAATTACCGGTCAAGGCGTACAGATGCGATCAGCCGCCGGGTCTACTCCTCACTCATCATGAAATTGATAGACATAGCCAAGGTATGTTTAACTGTATGTCTGCAATTATTGGTAAGAAAAAAAAGAGACGAGGCCTTTCTTGCTTTCCTTGTTTCCACTAAACGGTTTTATTATTAATTCCACCCTTTTCCTGTTGACCAATCGATCTGAAAAAGTTCTTAGTATTTCTAGACATTAGATGTAGTTGGACTAGTATAGTAGAAGGGTAAGACAAGAATGACGTGGGTAACACCACAAAACGTATACGATTTATCCCAAACTATTGTTCTTACAGGATCTACCCCGCAACTCCACCGCAGCGAGCCGTATAGACACAGCGTATCGCTACTACATGTCGGTAGAGTCACGTGACATGCACGACCAAATGGCCGACGTGCAGGTCTTCCACGCGTGTTCACGCCTCTATGACGTCATGTTTACTGTAAGATGATAATAATAACGTAAAATCACATCGTCGCAACACACCCCTACTACTTATTGGTGTGGACGCTAGACATGCACGACCAAATGGCCGACGTGCAGGTCTTCCACGCTAATTCACGCCTTATGCCGTCATATTTACTGTCAGATACTAATTAATAATGCAAAATCGCATTGACACGCCACACCGCCACTACATATCGGTGGAGACGCTCGACAAATGTTATGATGTACGACCAGATGAATGAATCTGAATGAGATGGGTTCCCAACGAGTCACAATGATGGACGCAACGTGCTTTGATACGTGTTCACGCCTCTATGAAATCACTGTAAGATATGATTGTGTCTCTGCCCACTCAGCACATATAAGTTTTATTGGGGTTTCGCACAAGATCCGAATTTAATTTTTCAAAGCGAACGAAATTCGGATTTAGTGCGTCTAGCCCCTAACACAAATAGTACCTACCTACTTTAGCTATTTCGGAGCGAAAATTTAAATTCGAATCGGATGCAGTGTGTGTGCGGAAGCTTGATTGACAAAAATGCTATGTATGTCCACCTTTTTGTCCTCCGGCATTATGATCGGAGACCTTTTATAGCTGACATGGCTTGCTTTCCTTTTTTTTTTTTGCCTTGCTCTGTTGGACGAGAATGTACAGCTATTTTTTTTTTGTTTTAGCTTCTCGTTCATTATTATGTGTTGCATGCTATTTATTTCTATTTTTTTTATTTGAGTGTTTGATGATATAGATAATATTAACTAACAAAGGATTATCACACGGACTAATAATTGCAAATTACGTGATTCAGTAGATTAAAGTTACGAAACGGGGATCAGTATAAAAAAGGTTGCATAAGGCTTCGTACATTCATGGCTAAAGGTTAGTCAAAAGTTAACGAACCCAGCACAACAACAAACCAGATTTCGTTACTGCGACCTAACTTTAGCCGACTAAAAGCTAGTCTAAAGCTCTGTCAGAGCTGAGGATTACTTAGTCGAACCTAGGAAAGCGGCTAGCCTAGCTTTACCTATTGGTTTTGTCATAGACAACGAAATCTCTATTCATATTAAGCCTTTGACCAAAGACATTTAATAATCTTTTGACTTATTTGACTGTCTCGTTCACAGACCTAGTATAACTATAATCTATATCTATGGTCTCGTACACTTCTATATTATATTAGTGCACGACTCTTGTATTTTGGTTCCAGGCTCCGCGAATAATAGCAGATCTAGGCAACTTAGACGACTTAACGCCCAGAATTCTTGTGAAGAAACTAAATGCCATGGAAATCAAACCGGTGCATCTTGGTGTAGCCTTACTAATTCAGGTAAAAGATTTTTTTAGGGTTCCGTATCTCATATAAAGTGAATTTGAGATTACGCACAAAAAATAATGTACCTATTATTTCCTGTGCGAACGGTAGGTACGGAACCCTTCGTGTGCGAGTCCGACTCGCATTTGATTCGATATTTTTAATTCCGATACAATTCCTTGCGATTCACAGTGTTCCTACTTGTTACACGCCGTGATCTCACCTGGTGATAAGTGACGGTGCAGTCTAAGATGGAAACGGATTAATTCGGTGTATAGCAGTTTCTTAAAGCCCCATACCCCAGATCGGTTTCTACGTGGCATAGTACTGGAATGCTTAATTGATTGGTGGCACGGCACGGCTTTGTCGGTACGGCTGAAGTTTACCACCAGACGAGATCAAAGCCAAGTAGAAATTTCCAAGTTGCTCCTACCAGAAATCTAGCCCAGGACTGTCCACTTATAAGACCTCTGCGTTCATCACTGCCCCAGGGAAGTCGTTAATATAATAATATGATTGAATGAAACAAAAGTATTACAAGTAAGTATAGCCAAATAAAAAAACAGCAAACAGGGACAGCCATGTACTTATAAGTCAGGCCATATTTAGTAAACAAAATAATTAATTTAAATATATCATACGCTGTTGCTAGAAGCACTTTCAACTGCACTCTACTTTGCTCATATGTTAATTTTCTTGCATATTCTTCCCATATATTATGTTAATTATTACATCAAAGGTGCATCTTAGTTTAGATGCATTTACGATTGGGTACATTTTTTTTTTAAATTACCAGGCAAGTGATAATGCATTTAGCTGCTTTTTTGGCAAACGAATTTACACTTTGAATATAAAAAATAGTTTAACCTGTAAGAAAATGTCGGTAGTAAAAACATTAAGCAGAAATCTTCATAAAATCATAAGATAAATCCAATTTTTTTTAGGATATGTAGTTTCAGGATATGGAACGTGAAAAAGTATCTACCAAGTACCAACCTATTAAGAGGATCATTGTCAACGATCCCCCGTCGATTTCCTACGTATGATATTATTGTTCTCATCTCTATCTGCCCTGGTTCGTGCATTCTCGGTTCCTAGATCGGTGCATTTGTGATAACCAATTCTAATTGCTGTGATTGGCTGAATTTACCATGTTCTTGCTGCGACAGTGAGTTTGAGCCACTAGCGGAACAATGTTAGCCGGTCAGAAATGATTGCAATTAGTCAACCTGTATGACGTCCGTGTTCTGTTTTTGATTACAAAAAAGAAAAAATTGTTGTTGCAATCATCAATTTTAGCAAATAGTGAAAGAGAGTCGGCCAATCAGAGGTCACAACTACCGTCACACTTTCTGTCAAACTATGGCAGTAGGCTTACCGAGTAATGAAAACAATTTTTCATTCTGTAATGTCATGTGGCAAGTAGGGTTGCCACCTGCCTCTTTTTGATTTACAGGCTACCACCATCAAAAATACGGGGTTTAGATTTGAAGAAATTTAAAAATTTGAAGTATTTGAAGAAATAGACGGTGGTTCTCTCTGAAATGCATGGAAAGCCTATTTAGATATTTCAGTTTATTTGTAAGTTTTGTATTTTTTCTCTGTATGTTGCCGTGTCTTGATTAGTGAACTGTGTTTGCAATGTGATTTTAAATAAAAGATTTATTTATTTAAATAGCTTTTAAAAACTCTAGTTTTGTAAAGCAAAATGTTATACATTTCATGCATACAATCTTTGCATTTTAACTTAAATTTACATTTAACTTGTAATTCCACCTTCACAGTATCAATACTATGGCCGTAGCCAGGAATCGATTTCGGGAGAGGTTTTATCAGGGCCGGAACTGAATCCTGTCATGAGGAAAAAAACATTCGCTCAACTTTATGGGCTAATTACCTGGTTAGTGGAATTTCGCCTTTCAATTTGACAGTGAGATAAAATACAACAATAAAAAAGCGCGAGCGCAGTGAGCGTAAGTGTTTTTGGTTCAATACAGAAAGAATTAAAGTGAAAGGGAAACGAGTTTAGCCATAGCAAGATTTTATTTTTAAAGCTCCCTATCCATACTAATATTACAAATACGACAGTATATCTATTTGCCTATCTATTTGTTACCCTTTCACGGCCCATCTTCTTTACCAAAATTTTGGTACTTACTATTCAGAGGTAACTTGCATCCCAGACATAAACTTTTTAGCCCGGAAAATCCCCCACGGAATTTTTAAAACTCTAAATTCATGCAAACGAAATTGCGGGGCTTACACCAAGTAATACAAATTCAAAGCGCGAGTGAAGTGAGCGCGAAATGTTTGATATATTTCCAAAAAAAAATTGGTAAGCAAATGCAAGAAATAGTGTAAGTATTATTTTAGGCTTAGGTTTTTGACGGCTTCCCAGGCGCAGTCGCCATTTCTAAATTTCTGGTCTGGTGGGAGGCTTCAGTCATGGCTAGTTATATGGTTAGTATGGCCCTAACGGCCAAGAAATTAGACTGCATCATCACTTACCACTAGAAAAGATTAAAGTCACGGGCTAACTTGTATAAAAAAAGGCTTACATCCTCAAATCAAGTCCCGCCGCCTTGGCTACGACCATGATCAATATCGAGTGGGTTTCGGCTACGCATTGCCGCAAAAGGAAAATATTCTTTCTACTGGACATAACGTCAGTGTTCGGTTTCGCCAGCCAAGTGCGAGTCAGACTCACGCACCGAGGGTTCCGATTCGGGTATTTTTTCGACATTTTACACGAGAAATCAAAAACTGTTATGCATTAAAAAAATTATGCATAAAAATAAATAAAAATCTGTTTTAGAATGAACAGGTAAAGCCCTTTCATATGATAACCCACTTGATATATGTTATCTTACTTTGAAAATTGAAAATACTAATATTTGTTCATGAACACATGACAGACGGATAGAAGGACAGATGGACAGACGGACAGACGGAAAGACAGACAGACTGATAGACAACGAAGTGATCCTATAAGAGTTCTTTTTGCTTTTGAGTTACGGAACCCTAAAAATATTTAGTTTTATTTGCCCCGTATTTTATTTTCATAATTACCGGTTTCTCTATCCTGACATTCGGGGTAACCAGTAAAATACGGGGCCTCTGGCAACCCTATTCGGAAAACACTGTCACATTCAAGTTAATGTCAAATATTTTGTTTTCAATTACAGAAAGCTGCATCAATCATTATTACAATATTTTCTTTGTTGTGATTGGCTGATTTTTTGAGTTTCAGCCAATAAACAGACTGTTTGCCAATTAAACGTCATAACAATATAAATGCCAGAAAGTTTAACCAAATAAAACAAACTTAATGAGAACCTAGTGAGAATGCAAACGGCACACAATTTATAATACATATTATATTAGTCGTATATAATAGATATTATAGTAGTCATTCACTTTGGTAATAGTCAGATTGTCATCAGTAAAATTGATATTGGTTGATGTATCGTAAATTATTGTTTCGGTGACAAATATTTTTATTTTCTATTTATCTTTGAACAGAATGGAATAGAATGAAATGGAATGGAATACAATGATTAATTTTTATTCCTGTAAACTTTTAGGTAAACTTCAAAGTGTTTTTGAATGGTCAGAAAAATTTACCACTGGTTCGGAATGCCGTTCCTACGTTTTCTAGGATTTCGTACCTTAAAACGAAAAACTAAACTCTTATAGGATCACTTTGTTGTCTATCTGTCTGTCTGTCGTGTGTGTCAAGAAAACCTCTAGGGTACTTCCCGTTGACTCAAAACCATGAAATTTGGCAGGTAACCTAACTGCGTAATTTTGGGTAGTTTTTTGCGACATTTTTCAATAAAAAATTTTGGTTCCAACTCCTCAATCCTGATGTTGCAGGAGACCTGACTACTAAAGCTAATGTCGATTATTAATTGATATTGAAGGTATCTATACCAAGTAAATACTTTGTCGTTGACCTCAACCCTGATGCTGTAAGAAATTGCATTCCTAAATCCTGGTGATCCCTCGGGATTTGAAAAGGATCATTCGATTAAATGTTTTTACGTGGTACAGAAACAAGTTGCATTCCGGGGACGGGTTATTATGGAGAGGCAACTTTTGTTCTGGGAAATGAAAGGACCCCACAGGATTTTTAAAAACCTAAATCCACGCGAGCGAAGCTGCGGGCATTAGCTAGTTGTAAATATATTTAGAAGCTACTATAAGAATAGGTACCTATTTCCTTATGTTTTCTTGTATGGCAGCGCGCGGTTTTAAATTATAAATTGCACGTCCTGTCCTTTTTTGCAATACAATTTTTTCTCAATATCTACCGCTTTATCTCATAGCAAGATTCCGTAAGACATAGTACAGTGAAAATAGGCAATATATACAATTTTTGCAGTTTCCACGTCAGTATCCGTCGAATAACAGCGTAAGCAGCAGAGCTGAGTTTACCATCCAGTGTTGATATATGGGTGTTCCATAGAAGCTTTGCATCTAACGTTATCCCGAAAAACACAGGGTTCTCCTTTATTTTCAACATATGATTATTTGAATGAATTTATGTCATTTAAGGTCCTGGTATTGGGCAGTGTGAACACACTTAGATTTCTTTGCATTTGGAAGTAAATTGTTAGCAATAAATCAGAGAGTGACCTGTGATATGGCATTATACTATACATTGTCAAAAATTATAATATTTAAGCTGTGCGTGTTGCGTGAGGAAGAGGTTGCAAGAGAGTTGCAGGGTTTGATGTGCGCTATTGCCAGCGAACATGAGACATATTATTACCTACAGGCATACGTCTGAGTAGGTAACGTATACGTCTAACGCAAGTTGAAATGTACCAGTGTATTTAGGTCTAGATAGTAGACCTATCCACAAGTTTAGAGTCTGGTGCAGTTTCAATGTGGCCCGTGTGTTTAGACCAGTTTAGATTGTCAGTTTCCGCCCCCCGTCACCGTCGGGGGTTGGTCGTCCCCCGCACCTCACCACCCCGCTTGCACAAATCGAGACAGCACGAAATTTTCAAGATTTCTGGGTGTAATTTCTGGTTTTCGTAGTTCCCACATAATTATAACAATATAAAATATATAACGATAATTTTTTTACTACATAATATTCATTAAATTTTCTAGGTCTGTGGTTTTTCCAAATTTCATTAAATTGCTTCGTTGTCTAGAAAAACGAGCACAAAGTTGGGCCTTTTTTTAAAGAAAAATACAAATCTTTGAGCCCCTGTAATTTTAAAACTATATATTTTTAGAAAAATCTAAAACACCACAGACACAGATATTAGTTTCTAGACTATGTCTGCAAAATTTCACGGACTTTGGTTGCTTAATATTCAAATGAAATGGGAACTACGATTGTATGGAGTAAGTGACGGAGAGAGCTCTGTTAATACACGTACCTAAATATAGTACGCGACAGGTTCAGATGGCAATGGAGATTTCAGCACAACTGAAAAAGCACTAAAGGTTTATTTCAATTACAGTACCACCTGCGAAACACAGCAAACTTCGCAATCCGAGCCAAGGCATTAGAAGTGCTAGCCACTAAACCGCAAATGGTTGGTCCTCAAGTCATCGACATGCTGAAAGCCTTGGCGTCCAGGCTGCTGCCGGTCGCCGAGTTGCTGGATATACACTTAGCACATTCCAGCCCTGCTTTTAAGGACACGTGTCCATCGACTTGGCTAGGTATTGTTAATAATAAACAGCCTTGAAATAAGACGACTTTTTACTATAAGTATGCATATAGAGGGGTTTCTCCGTCACCCACTCCATACAAACGTAGTTCGTCTCTCATTGGAATAGTAACCAATCATGTTGGTTGGCTCAATGGATTTTGTGGAAACGTTCCGGGAACTAATATCTATGCCTGTACTTTTTCCAGATTTCCGTTAAAATATTCGGTTTCAAAGTTACGCGGTCTTAAAATTCACATACAAATCTTTGAGCCCCTGTAATTTTAAAACTACATATTTTTAGAAAAATCTAAAACACCACAGGCACAGATATTTGTTTTTAGAATATGTCTGCAAAATTTCATGGAGTTTGGTTGCTTAAGGGACTACGATTGTATGGAATAAGTGACGGGGAGAGCCCTGTTAATCATAATTCTTCCTAAAAAATTCGCGGCCACTCTTCAGTTAAAAGTTAAAACCAAAATCATCATGAACTCATCACTGGCCCACTACTGAGAACGTATCATGCGTTTAAAAAAAGTTGAGACCCATGCGTTTGAAAAAAGTTGCGGAGAACTCTCAGGCATGCAGGTTTCCTCACGATGTTTTCCTGAACCGGTTAATCAAGTAGGCATTACTAAATTGATTTAAACGCACTAAACCTAAGTAATTCCAAATAGTTAGAGATGCGTGTCCGGGATCGAACCTCCGACCTCCTGAATATCTTAACCACTAGGCTATCCAGGTTTTAAAGTGGGTTGAAAATATTGTTATTCTGTTCACAACTCTGCAACAAATTCCTGAAAGGCCGGCAACGCATCGGCGTGCGGTTCCTTTGGTGCTGCAAATCTTCATGGGCGGCGGTAATCACTTAACATTGAATGTAATCACTTAACACAGGTGAATCGCCTGCTCGCTTGCTCGTTATTTAATATTTTAAAAAAACTCTCCTTACACGCTCGCTATATTTTATCAAAAAAATATATTTTTGGACACTTTTTAAACAAATATTTGAACACATTTTTTAAAGAAAAGGAACCCCCGACTAAGAAGCCAACCTCTTAAACCACTAGGCTATCACTGCTTCACCATTTCCCTACTAGCTATAACTATAATATATAAGCTATAGCTTTGATTGCAAGCTCTCGGTTTACAAAACTAGGAAACCACTCAGATTTACATATTAAACCAAAAATTCTCTTTGCCATTCCCAAATGTTGAAAATGCGCAATCTACAGCACAATAAACGTATTTGAAAGCCAGTTTAATATTATATTCGGCGTTTCGTCGAGCCGGGCAAAGTAGGGGGCATACAATATGCAAATTTGATATTCCCAGCGATATAAATGTTCCACTAGATGCGGCACTTCATAGTAACAACATGTTCCAAAGTGTCCGAACTCCTGTCAATCGAAATCCGCTTCAGTCCGTTTCTATGAATATAGACAAGTTAGAACAGACTTATCACACTTCACACTAATATTATAAAGGCAAAAGTTTATGTGGGTATGTGTGCGTGCGTGTTTATGTATGTGTGCGTGTGTGTATGTTTGTTACTCTTTCACGTAAAAATAACTGAACGGATTTGGGTGAAATTTAGAATGGAGATAGATTATACCTTGAATTAACACATATAAACATAAATTCACGGTTTAACCATATGGTTATACATAATATATCCACGCGAATGAAATCGTGGGCATCAGCTAGTAGGTACCAAAGCTACCTAATACCTAGTCTATGATTCTAGTCTAGTGAGGTCTAGTATTATGATGGCGTGAATAATAATTTAGAATTATCGGCCAAGTATGATTTTTGCAAACGAACTGCGTCTAAAGCGAAGCACGAATGTCAAGAGTGTGGTCATCGATATTCGTTGGAACACGTTGTTACTATGAAGCGCCACATCTAGCGGAACATTTATATCGCCGGATATTCCCAATGTTTGGCGAGCGCCCAGCTACTAGAAAACTGCAAGGAGTCAAAGGCTTTTGAGGTCGACCTCCCTTTGAAAGTTAGCTCTGCGATTGCCTGGTGCTGTTCAACTGATCAACTTATGCAGATTTGTGAAATACTCGACATGCACTGCTTGGATGGAAGACATTTCCTTTATTTTTAGGGTTCCGTACGTCAAAAGGAAAAACGGAACCCTTATAAAAATCTGTTTTAGAATGTACAGGTAAAGTCCTTTCTTAGGATACTCCACTATCTTATATATTTATCTTACTTTGAAAATTGAAACACGTTTTAATTTTTTTTCTGTGATGTAGTCACAAATTTACGGTTTTCGGATTTATTCCCTTACTTGTGCTATAAGACCTACTTACCTGCCTTTCATGATTCTAGGTCAACGGGAAGTACCCTATAGGTTTTCTTGACAGACTCGACGGATGGACGGACGGACGGAGCCCTAAAAACGGTTTTTTACCTAAGTATTTTGCCTACTTCGCTGTAAATAGGTACGAATATAAATACTTTCATAAAAAGGTAAAGTTTGTAAGTTTGATTGCAAGTTAATTTCTGAAACTACTAACCCGATTTTGAACATTCATTCACCAGTAGAATGTTACATAGTGTCAAAGGCTATGTTTTATAATCAAAAAAATTAGAAATCCCTACGAAATTGCAATAAACTACCCGTGCGAATCCGGCGCGGGTCGCTATTTATATATGTCTATGACAAAAAGGTTATACCTACTAGTACGTAGGTATAACCTTGCGTGCGTGCACGCATAACTTTTTATTAGACAAACCAGATTTATAGACTATAAAACGTGAATTGCTGTTAGGCTTGATATTCATATTTGTAGGGCTATGAAATAAGCGGCCGGAAATATTATTTTTTAAACTTTTTCGGCCGCGTCTAGTACACACCTCCACTAGAATACAATATTAGGTTATTCAAAGGGGAAAGATTCAGTGTTGCACACTGAAACTATGAAACCACTGGTGTGCGGGGCATCCCCCCCTGCACGACTCACCTCATACCTCGGATGCCATGTCAACCTGTGTGACAATATCTACCTATATTGCATTCTCTTGTAAAAAATGAGTTATTTTCAAAACGTAGGTATGCTTATCAAATAGTACGTGATAGAGCAAATAGATTTCTTTTATTCGCAAGGATCTATTATAGAATCTTATAAACTTCAATAGACTTAAAAAGAGGTGCAAAGCTTTGATAAATTCTTCTAGACCTTGTAACAATTATGACCAAATACTTAGCTGATGTCTGCTACTTAGTATTTAAGTTTTAAAAAATTCTCTCTCTCTCCCGATCTTAAACTATTGCATAATCTGTAGTTCCGTTACAACATGATTGAAGGAGAAACCAATAAAAAACACACTTACGCATTTATAATAGGTATGGGCAGTGATTAACAGAATAGAATAGATTTAAAGAATTAATAGCCTGTAGCCAGACATTTTTCTAGCCCGCTAGTTTGATGGCCCCTTCTCGTATACAATCTTAATAGAGGCGCACGCGCATTACGCTGTGCGGAATTTACGACTCGCATTACGACCGCACTGATTTCTTACAATATAAAATTTCGTGCTACCAACTTTTGTGTACAAAAATACTAAGCAAGGTTTTCTTTAATTTAACAAATAAAAATACTCAGTTTTTTGGGCAGTTGTGTAAAAAGGGGGCTGCAAAAAAAACTGGTCAAGTGCGAGTCAGACTCGCAAACGAAAGGTTCTGTAACTCTAACCTGTAATTTCTTTTTAATTTTTATGGCGGCTATTTTGAAATTTTTATTAGGTATTTATTATTACTTAAAGCGGCAATAGAAATACACATTATGTGAAAATTTCAACTTTCTACCTATATTACGGTTCACAATATATGGCAAGCTGACAGACGGACGGACGGACGGATGATATGTAATTGTTTACTGCCCCAAATAAATAAAAATAATAAAAAATAAAAAATATTATAAGTACCAATATTATATAATTAAAAGTAAGTATTACAAGTATGTACCTATTACTTATAGACATTCAAAACTTTCTCATCAGAAATGGGACTAATCGAAAGGACAAATGAGCACAACATCCCAGTGATACAAAACTCCGTAGAGCAACTAATGAAGCAGCCGGACCATAAATCAGTTCAGTGTCACGATCGATTGCGCACCGAGTATCTGGGCTAAACCTTTTCCACCTGAGAAGCCCTTGCCGATACTATTGTTACTATGACATACAAACTGATCGATAGCTCGCCACAACATAGTTATAACCGCAACTTCATCCACGTGGATTTAGGTTTTTTAAATCCTTGGGCGCGTTTGGAACCCTCGTTGCTTTAGTTTTAAGTTTACGTAATTAATTATCACCATTATCTTACAAATTACAAAAAAAAACAAAATTATACAATGTTATCTATTTTAATAAATGATTTGACTTTGACTTTGAACCTCGTGGGAACTTTTTGAATTTTTCATGTTAAGTTTTTAAAATGCTCTATGTTTTTCCGTGATTGAAAGTATATCACTCTCCAGGTCTTTAACTGTACCCATGAAAAAAATCACGTTGATCCGTTGCTCCGTTGTGGCGTGATTGAAGAACAAACAAACAAACCAACAAATAACCACGCCTTCGCGTTTATAGTAGTGATGTTTGGTTAAATACCTAAGTAGTACTTTTTCACTGGTCCTCTTATACAAAAGGCAACAACAGATACAGTAGACTATGGTTTTATTGTTAAGGAATGATAATTGCCAGACATAACTTCCAAGCCTATTTGCCTCAACAAACATACTCGTAAATTGACTCGTAGGTACTTTCTCAAATACAAACATTATTTGCTCCCTATATCCCGTATACCATAGATCTCCAAAGTCCGACCAGCCATTCGCAGGCATATTTTAATTCCCTCAGTGCATTTGTAAGGCGCGGACCTGTGAGCCGACCATTTCTCTTGATAAGAGCTCACACACACTGCGGACGTGCCCGGCGGACAAAACAGACTAGCGACCTAAGTCCTGACAAACCAAACCAACCCCTCACAACGGTCGCAAATACAAACGGAGTATGGGTAGTAGATGTGAGATTTTACATCTCCAAAAAATTGATAAAGTTTTTGCATCGGAACTCAATAATAGCAAAGCAAAATATTTTTTATTGACCTTGAAAAAAAAATGAACCTGAAAGTGAGGCGTATAACATCTTCCATACAAAGATGTTACTTAGTGACGACCATGAACGCTCTGCCAACAGTGTTACGAAGAAGAAAATGGACTTAAAAATCGTTGATTTACAGTCACGCATTCAGTACTACTGATTTCGCAATGTTTTTGCTCTTAGACGCTGGCAGAAATGTATGGATGAGCTTGAGCTTTAAAACAAAGTAGTTTAAGTCCATTTAACTTTAACGTGTAGTGTTTTGGCGCTCAAATTCTGTCAACGTTATTGGGATGTAAAATCTCCTCATACTAACCCTACAGAATAAAACATGAGCGAGCCTCTATCGAACACCTATCCACGGAGAAAAATTAATATAGGGCTCTCAAAAAATGTTTCAAAAAACATTTGAAATTCAATTCGAAAACACTTTCTTTTGTGGTTGGTTGGAGACTCAAAACAGAACCCTATTGAGTTTTTATCTCTGTCATTTGTATGGGATTACGTAACAGAGAGAGCTCTATACTGAGTAACTTCTCTCCATGGATAGAGTATAGTAGTGTGTTCATAATGTTATGCGAGGATAAAACGTCGCGGGACGTTTTATAGTCTGTGGGAGGTCTAAATAAGATCCCGGAATTTATGCTGCTGAGTCCGCTAGCCGGGATCGCTGAGGGCGGATAAACTCGCCTGTTTGTCATTGTTGGCCACCGCTGTAAATCTATCCAGGATATCAATAAAAGAGTTCTTTAACTGACTGATCTATGCACGCTGATTCCAAATAAATAGGCATATTTTTCTCATCTGTTTTTTTTTTGTCAAACTTATAGAAAATACATGACATTATTTCTGCTACATTCAGTGCCACAAAAACATATTCTTAGGGATCCATAGTAAAACAAGGAGACTTTATATTTTGTTCATTCGTCTTTCCGTTTGTCTGTCACAGCCATTTAAAAAAAAATTCGATTTTAGATTTAGATTGTTTATCCCAGCCTAAATCTTAAAAAAAGGCTGTTGATATATTTTTTAATTTACCTGTTTAAGCTGCTGTAAATTGTAATGCCGTGTGAAAAACACATTAGAGAAGCCTACGAAAAATTACACAGCTTTAAAACCATTTAGAGAAATTAAGGCAACATAATTAATGGGGATTTCTTTCATAAGGTTGTGCTAAACTGTGGACGTAACCTAAAAACCTTTTTTTTGTACCTGCCTAAACATGTTAAGTTATTCTGGGTCCCTACGATGTTTAATCCGCAAGATAAACAAGCTTGGTAGAGAAGGAAAAGTTCAAAGAAAAGAAGAAAGAAGGTTCGAAAACCAATAGACATTGGGGTCCCAAGGTGCTGAAAAATGGCGACCTGGGAAGTGAAGAAGAAGAAGCGACAACGTTAGAAGACCCCCACTAGGTGGATAGACCGGGAGGACGTGAATGGCCAAAATCTTATGGCGCGCATGCTGTCGAGCGAAGACGCCTGGCTAAGATATAGCCAAATGCTGAGAGCTACCATGATGCGAAGGGAAGAGAAAGAAAAAGAAGAAAAGAAGAGGATAGAGATTTAGGAGGTCAGCAAGATGTAATGCGACGCAGTTCCGTGCTCACCTTGGCAGACATGGGGAGGTTATTTAGTCCGTGCAAGTCGGACACACCATGCCGGCAGGCAGAAGTCCGTAGGGATTTTTTCCTCCCCCGAAGAAAAAAAAAAAAAAGGTGGATGGACTGTACGACATCAAACGTGTCGCAGGGAGCCGCTGGATTCAGGCGGCGGCGTGCAGCACAAGACCGTGGCGTGTGGAAGTCCATTTAAGAAACCTAGGTCCTGCTGTGGATGACGATTTGAACTTGAACTAACTTAAAATCGTCAGCATAACGACCTTTTTCTTCTTTTTTAGCCCTTATTTATCCATTGTTGAATATAGACCCCTCCCGTTGGTCCTACGACATCACCAAGTTTGCGGGGGAAACAGAAAGCATGTCGACCTACGAGAGAACTATACTTTAGTTTTGTGAAATGTCCTTGTTACCACGCATTGACAATGAAATTGATACCATGAAAAACCTACGAGTAACACCAGCTGGTCTACGTCGCGTCGCTTCCACCTTTTTTCGGATCTTCTAAGTCAGGTAAGGAAATCCATACTATCCATACTTAATATTATAAATGCGAAAGTGTGTCTGTCTGTCTGTCTATCTGCTTCATTTTCACGGCCCAACAGTGTAACGGATTCTGACGTTTGGTACAGGGTTAGCTTATATCCCGGGGACGGACATAGGCTACTTTTATCCCGGAAAATCAAAGAGTTCCCGCGGGATTCCTAAGGATCCATCCACTTAACCGATTTGTATGTTTGGTACCGGTCCCTGTAATCGAAATAGGCAACTTTTTATCCCGGAAAAATCAAACAGTTCCCACGGGATCTATAAAAATCTAAATCCACGCGGACGAAGTCGCGGGCATCCTCTAGGAAAGTATAAAACACATTGTAAAACACCTGCTCGTACGTTATTTATATCAGAACGAATGGATTTTTATCACAGCAAGTTGTCCCGTCACACAATGCGATTGCTACAATGAAGTTTTCAGTTTGGTCAAGCGCGCTTTGTTGCGATGAGCACAAAAGGTACTCGCGCGATTGAAACGTACGAGTGTGAACACCGTGAAAAATCAGCTACCAGTCCATAGCAACGATTAAAAATATTTTTTTTGTTAGGGGCTTTTGTTTATTTTTAGCTATTTATTATATTTTATTTGCTCCTGCAAACCTTTTTGTTCGAAATGATCTTTCTTGTGGTGGTGGTGTACTACACATAAAATACAGAACATTTATTTTATCAAAATGAATTTCTGTGGCACTATCAGAACAGTGCACAATGCAAGACGTATGAAGTGAATCGAAATATGAAGCTGTCAGTTTGGTCAACTGTGTACCTGCTGATAGAGTGGACATTGTAAGCTTCTGGATATTATGTATTTAACATTTCAAACATATGAAGGTTGATTTGTTATAATAGGTATTGTGTTTAAAAAAACCGACCAAGTGCGAGTCAGACTCGCGCACTGAGGGTTCCATATTTATCGAGGAATTTTCTCAACATTTTGGACGAGAAATCAAAAACTATCTAATACAGTCTATAATAAAGACAGACAGATAGACAGACAGAAGGGTTCTGTTTTTCCTTTTGAGGTACGGAACCCTAAAAATGTATTTTATCGTGAATTATGTTTTAGTTTTTTAATTTTTTTCTTGTCTCTTGATAATCATCATAATCAACCAATCACAGGCCCATTACTTTTTCTTGATTTCTGGAATATCTTGATTTTCCAGGATAAAAATCAGGTAGTAACTATGTCAAAATCAGTTAAACGAATGGGCCGTGAAAAGCTAGCAAACAAATAAACATACTTTCGTATAGTTAGAAATAATCTAATAGTGCCATAGTCTGCCAATCCACACTGGGCTAGCGTGGCAGCCTATGGCTTATCATTTTGAGAGGAGACTCGTACTTAGTAGTGAGCCGGAGTAGCGATGGGTTAGTCATGATGATGAGTTATAATTATAGGAAATTCCTTATACAGTTTTAGGAATCAGGATTAGGTTTACCAAATAATAAAATACAACTGAAATCGACTTCATGTATCCCGTTACTAATAGGATAGACCGGTACATCGTTTGCGGCGGCCATCTTGCGGGTGATTTTGGCGCGTCCCGTCACGTCAGTTTGACAGATTGGGTGCGTTCGTGAGATAAGGAAATACTAATGTATGCAGTGGCCACATTTAATCACTGTCACTTGTCTAACTTGTGTGCAAAATGTTAACTTGTGTTTCAAAGCTGTCACAGTTTAACTGGTAGATGGTTTTATATTATTATTTATAACTAACTGACCCGACCCGGCTTCACTCGAGTGAATTTTTGAAAATTAGTGATGGGGTAGAATTTCCAAAAATCCTGAAACACAATTTTCTCGAATAACCAATACCAATTTTCATAAATATAACTTAAAAAATGACGGACTTTAATACAAATTTTCATCCCCTATATTTAACCACCTTGAGAGTAGAATTTCTACAAACCCTGCAACACGTATTTTTCATTTTTAACCAAAAGTCCAAATACGAATTTTCATGGTTGCAAAATGACGAATTTTCAAACTCATCCCTATTTAACCCCTTTACGGATGCCAAAAAACCTTTCAATGGGCGCCTACGTCATAAAAGATACATACCTACTACCAAAATTTCATGTTTATAAACCCTAGCGGTTTAGGCTGTGTGTTGGTGTATCAGTCAATCAGTCAAGATAAGTATTTTTCAAGATATGATTGCATTTAATTAAACAAGAGATACGATAATGTACAGTTTAAAAGAAAAATTAAAAATACTACCTAACTTGTAATAACTTAAGACTACTTACCTACGAATATCAAAATATTCATCCAAAAACTTTGCAAGAGTACCTAATTCCAAACTAAATCCCCACTCTCAGCTACATCAAGATAACGAGGTGGAAGTTTATTCCTTATCATAAAAGTTATACGAGGCTGTAAATGTAGTATTTAATTACAATTTCGGTTCATATAAGCCCGGTGACTTCCGCTCGATTAGGGTTACCATATTCTAAAAACCGGCCAAGTGCGAGTCAGACTCGCGCACCAAGGGTTCCGTACTCGGGCATTTTTTCCGATATTTTGCACAATAAATCACAAACCGTTATGCATAAAAATAAATAAAAATCTGTTTTAGAATGTACAAGTAAAGCCCTTTCATATGATACCCCACTAGGTATAGTTATCTTACTTTGAAAATTTAAACACTTTTTTTTAAAAGATTTGACCACAAATTCACGGTTTTCTGATTTATTCCTACACTTGTGCTATAAGACCTACCTACCTGCCAAATTTCATGATTCTAGGTCAACGGGAAGTACCCTATAGGTTTTCTTGACAGACACGACGGATGGACGGACGGACAGACGGACGGACAGACAGACAGACAACAAAGTGATCTTATATTGGTTCCGTTTTTCCTTTTGAGGTACGGAACCCTAAAAATTATCCTCCCATCATCATGCCCGTCATCATCTACCAAAAATCTGCACTGGGACAGTGGTGGCAGCTTGGGAATGAGTTGCTTAACAGCTTTGATAGTTCTAATAAGTTAAGTGATTTTGTGAAGTGGTGATAATAAAAAGAATACCCGGATGAGCTTGTTGTGGGCTCTTCTCAGACGTGGGCGCGTTTGAAACCCTCGTAGCTTTAGTTTTAAGTTTACGTAATTAATTATCCCCACTATATCATCTTACAAAGCTAACAATTTTGTCAGCCAAAACATGTACTACATCTATTCTGAATTAACTCTAATCTACTTTGAATCAATGATTTTGAGTTTGAGTTTGGATAGAGATCTCTTAACAGTGCTCTCCATGCAACTTATTACTGCTACAATTTTTTGATACGAATAAACAAATAAAAAATGTACTCTGTGTGTATGTCCTCCTTTTTCTTCTGAATTCCTTTCTTTTACGAGCAGCTCTTTGTTTCTTTTTTCCTCTACGTCCAATAACAAGTAGTTCGTTTTGGTGGCAACCCTACACTCTCGAAGAACTTTAATGGTTAATTTAAGCGACTCGAAATTGCTTTGATAAATTGCTTTATAACACACAGATTTCAATGCAATGGTAATTACATTGACACAAATAAATACCAAATTGCAATATGATTTTTTGGCTAGCTTTAATTTGACCTACTTGAATATTTTACAAGGTTCTTTCTTTACCTATTGTAAGCGCCCTCTAGTTACTTAAGTTATTATTATATATTTAATTACGCTATCATACATACACACATACAAACACTCACGCACACATAAAATTCCATCCTATTACCCGCTCTCACACCCCGCTCCTGTCAGTTACCTTTGGACCTGCGTTTACGCACGTCGAGTCTGAAACCCGCTAACTGCGTGACGCCCGCTGTACAAACGCCACGCGCCGCTTGTGTAAAAAACTCATATAACGCTAAATTAATCACGCAAAAACCCGCTATTAAACTTTAAAAACGCTACGCTAAGTACATAAGTTAAAATCACATAAACTTTAAAATTAAGTGAAGTGTTCTGCGAATCTGTGCTTCGAAGAAACTATCCACGGAATACGAGAAAGGGAAGACTCCAAACCACCGGTGACCTATCCTGCCTAAATCCAGGTATTTATCCTACAATTTCTCTGGTCCTATCGCACCGGATCCTATTTCTCTTCCTAGAATCGTATTCATATATAATTCAACACTAAACACGCTATTTATTGTATATTTCAATATTCATTGCAATAGAATTACGTTCGGAACATAGGTACCGCCGCTAACAAAAATATACAAAAATCTTGTATAATTACGCATATTTATGTTTAGATCCACGCATTACATTATATTAACGCATTATATATAATTATTTATGTATATTTTTCAATATTTAAAGATTAAAACTTTTTATATCTACCTACAACTAACTCATTATAAAAATTATATCGAAATAATTATTCGCCTGTATTGAGTCTTATTCGCTTGAAATAACGTTTATTATCGCATATCAGAAATCAGAATGTCGAAATCTAACGAAACTATTGTTAGATTAGAGGCTAAGAAAGAATTCTTGTTTTTATCAATTCAACAAATATATGATTTAAGTCTGAAGGTGAGTGATTCTGTGAACAGAACGAATTTCTTGTCTCGCGTTCAAAGTTTAGAAAAATTACGTCAAGATTTCGCGATAGTCATAGACGATTTAATTTCAGCCTATTTGAAACATGACCCTCTTTATACGCCGAACTATGCCCCGCTAGGCGCATTTGACACATTATACTGTCAAATTCAATATACTCTAAATGAAATTAAAAGTGAATCCGCTGTGTCACAGTTTGACAACCAATACAGTTTGTTAAATAAAAAATTACCTCCACTGAATTTAAAAACATTTGATGGCTGTCCGTCAAAATGGACTGTCTTTTACGAAAACTTTTTGAACTTAATACATAACAACAATAGACTCACTGATGTACAGAAAGTCCAATACTTAGTTAGTTGCTTAACTGATAAGGCGCTTTTGGTTTGTTCTGGTATACCACCCACCTCTGAGAATTATCTTATTATATGGAACGCATTATTAGAGAAATATCAAGATACTAGAGTGCAAGCTACTCAATACATAGATACGATTTTAAATTGCAAACAAAATCAACCGCTCGAATCTTTTGTTGATCAATTTTGCTCCGCGCAAGCGGCACTGCGACGCCTAGAAATACCAGATTTATCAGACTTTATGATTACACACATTGCACTCTCAAAGTTAAGTAAAGATGTTGTCTCGTTATTTGAACAAAATCATAAACACATTAAAATACCTACTTTTTCCGATTTAAATAACTTTCTAAAAGAACAATTAAAAATACAAACATTACGCTCCGTTCAAGTTAACACTCAAACTCCAAATAAAAAACCTAATTCATATAAACCTAAATCGCAAACTCAGACTTATACTAGTACAGTCAGCAACAACAATAATTATAATTTAAATTCTCAAAATACTCAACGTAAGTGCATAATCTGTAAAAATCAAGACGCTCATCCGCTTTACAAGTGTGAGGTTTTTAAAAACCAAGACGCTAAAACTAAGCTAGACATAGTGAGAAAAAATAGATTTTGTGAGTTCTGCCTAGGATTTCATTTAAAATTCCGCTGTAAGAGCCAAGGTCGATGTGGGAACTGTGCATCTAGCTCACATCACAGTCTGTTATGTAGCTCTTTTTCTAAGCCTAGGTATGAACCCGGGACCTCACAGTCACATGCCACCGCTTACTCACCGAACCGCTATGGTGCTAACAACAATAACACTCCGATACAGATGCCACCGCAGAATGATAAATCTAATGATTTGCCAAAGATTACAGCACCACCTCCCGCACTTCACGCTCCGCCAAGTAATCCTACAGAATTAGCACTTTCGGTGACTACCTCTTCACGCAATTATTCGAAAGATACAACTGTACTTTTACCTACCGCCAAAGTAAATGTATGTAGTAACAATACGCAATACGCTATCCGTTTATTTTTAGATACCGGTTCAATGACTAATTTTATATCAAAAGAATGTTGCCAACGCTTAAATATGAAAATTAAATTCGCTCCGTCAGTTGTAAAAGGCATTGGTCAAACAGAAAGCACATCCCTGGGATTCGTAACATTTAAAATTTACTCTCGCTTTGACTCACGCTGTTCTTATACTATTACCGCTAGGGTGATAGACACAATTACCGACCACTTACCAAACGCTCGTATCGATGTTTCCCAGTTAACTCATTTACACGCATTGCCATTGGCTGACGACGATTATCATACTCCAGGGCCGATCGATTGCCTAATCGGTAATGAACTGTTCCCCTTCTTGCTTGGGTGTGACAGAGTGGTCTCGCCTCGTTCGTCTGTAGTCGCAGTTCAAAGCACGCTAGGCTACATACTGATGGGGAGAGCAGACTGCGCAGCTCACAACTCGACTCACCGCTCAAACGATTTTAAAACTTTTTTATGTCACACAGACTCTCCGTCACTTGATGAAATTACTGAACGCTTTTGGTCATTAGAAAATGTACCTAATAAAATTCACATAAGCCCTGATGATGAAGCATGTGAACGCATCTTTAAAGATACTTACTCACGCGATGAAACAGGCCGATATACTGTTCACTTACCCTTTAAAGATGATCCCGCTAAACTCGGTGACTCATACTCGATCGCCAAACTCCGCTTTCTTCAATTAGAGAAGAAGTTAAACGCTAATCCCGCTCTTCGTAAAGATTATAACGCAACCATTCAGTCATACATAGACAAAGGTTATCTCACGAAAGTAGACAACCCTTCACGCGACATTAATTGTTATTATATACCGCACAGAGCTGTTTATCGCCCTGATAAGCAGACTTCTAAAACTCGCATCGTTCTAAACGCTTCAAGTCGAACTACCTCCGGAAAATCGCTTAACGATTTATTATATGTAGGTCCTAACTTACAAAATAATATATTCGAACTCTTAATAAATTTACGCTTATTCTCAATTGCAGTATCCGCAGATATTGAAAAACATTATTTTCAATTAAATTTAACGCCCGCGCATCACGCTTTTCAAAGAATTCTTTTTAGATTTGACACTGAGCAATCTATTGACACTTATAACTTCACCGTAGTATCATTTGGAGTATCTAGTTCACCTTATCTCGCTATGAGAGTCGTGCGTCAGCTAGCTGAAGACAGCATTGACAGGTACCCGCTCGCAGCTAATGAAGCTACTCATCACATGTACATGGACGATTACATAAACTCAATCGATGGTTTTGAGAAAGCCAAAGAAACTTATCATGAAATGGTCGATATGTTCAACTCGGGTGGTTTCAATTTAACCAAATGGATCTCCAATGACACTAAAATTCTAAATGAAGTTCCTAACTCTCATAAAAATCCGCACGCAATTAATTTTGATTCAGATGCTCAAGATGTTACAAAAATAGTAGGAATGCAGTGGCATCCTAAACTCGATACTTTTACTTTTAAAATCAACGCTAATGAAAGTCCACGCGATTATACAAACCGCTTAATTCTTTCGATTAACGCTCATAATGAAAATTTTGAAGAAGCAAAAATTACTGTTCTAGCAGTTGAAACTTCTGTTTCCGACACTCAACATCCGATTGATATTTTAGCCGAACGCTCTTCTAGCTGGTCTAAATTATTGCGCACCATTGTTTACATGTTAAGATTCTCCAAACGCTTAAAATCACGCGGTTCTATTACAGTTTCAGATCTAGATTTTGCAGAAACTTACATAATTCGCTATGTTCAAAATAAACATTTTTCTCAAGATATTCACGCTCTCAAAAATAATAAACCTTGCTCGAAATCGATCTTAAAACTTAACCCATTTCTCGCAGACGACATCATCAGAGTTGGTGGTCGTTTAAGCAATTCGCAATTAAATTTTGGTCAAAAACATCCAATAATCTTACCTTCTAAAGACCGCATCACTCAACTAATAGTTGATTATTATCATATCACTAATTTGCATACAGGACCCGCGTTATTACTCGCTTTACTCAGACAGAAGTTCTGGATCATTGCTGCCAGAAACTTGGTTCGACAACGTGTACACAAATGCAATATTTGTTTTCGCACCAACCCTCAATCTACTTTTCCACAAATGGGAGAGTTACCCGCTTTTAGAGTAGCGCAAGTTAAAGCCTTCGTTCACACCGCTGTGGACTACATGGGACCTTTCTTTGTAACTCACATTCGCCGCCGAGGTATTAAAAGTCATAAAGCGTACGTCTGCATATTTACATGCATGACTACCAAGGCAGTACACCTAGAATTAGTCTCAGATCTTAGTTCTGACTTATTTCTTGCAGCTTTTTTGAGACTAAGCGCACGCAAAGGCCCTGTAAGTCTAATATACAGCGATGGAGCTACTACATTTTTTGGAGCTAAACGTAAATTAGATGAACTTTACACTCTCATACAGTCCAATGCTCATAAAAATTTCATTGAAAATCGCCTCGCAGAACATCGTATTCAATTTAAACATAGCCCGCCTTACGGCCCGCATTTTAATGGTCTTAGCGAAATTAACGTTCGCTGTGTAAAAACGCATTTATACAAGGTAGTAGGGACACAAATCCTTACTTATGAAGAATTAAATACAATTATAATTCAAATCGAAAACTTATTAAATAGTAGACCATTATGTATTTTAAGCTCTGATCCGTCAGATCTTTCCGCACTTACGCCCAATCATTTTCTTAATCTCACTCCCGCAAAATATTTACCTGTCGAGGATTTAACGGATATTCCCGACAGCCGCTTATCCCGCTATCAATTGTTAACTAAAATTACTTGTTCTTTCTGGAAACGCTGGAGCCAAGAATATTTGACTTCTTTACAACACAGACAAAAGTGGAATACTCCATCCAACCCTGTGAGTCTTGGAGCTGTTGTTGTAATCAAAGACTCCAACGTTCATCCTCTTTGCTGGCCTCTAGGAGTTATAGAAGAACTCTATCCAGGGAAAGACAGTATAATTCGAGCAGTCAAAGTTAGAACGCGTTCCGGAAGCTACATCAGACCTGTAGTTCGGATATGCCCTCTACCTTCTCAATAGGCTGCTATTAACTCTATTTAAACGCTTTTAACGCTATAATTTTTATCTCTCTGTCTTGCAATTCGTTCTGTTTAGAGGATTACCTCTAGGCGGGGGAAGTTGTAAGCGCCCTCTAGTTACTTAAGTTATTATTATATATTTAATTACGCTATCATACATACACACATACAAACACTCACGCACACATAAAATTCCATCCTATTACCCGCTCTCACACCCCGCTCCTGTCAGTTACCTTTGGACCTGCGTTTACGCACGTCGAGTCTGAAACCCGCTAACTGCGTGACGCCCGCTGTACAAACGCCACGCGCCGCTTGTGTAAAAAACTCATATAACGCTAAATTAATCACGCAAAAACCCGCTATTAAACTTTAAAAACGCTACGCTAAGTACATAAGTTAAAATCACATAAACTTTAAAATTAAGTGAAGTGTTCTGCGAATCTGTGCTTCGAAGAAACTATCCACGGAATACGAGAAAGGGAAGACTCCAAACCACCGGTGACCTATCCTGCCTAAATCCAGGTATTTATCCTACACCTATGCTAATCAAGTTTTCACGTAAAATCCGATCCAATAAAAAAATACTATTTCTGTACATTTCAGAATTCATATTCTGTTCGATTAAGATCTTATCAACGTTAGATTTTGTCTTGTTTGTAATTATAAGTAAGCATTACGCTGACGGACATAAGTCATGGTATAAGTGCACGAAATAAAATTTTACAGGAGGAGAAAAAAACTGAATGAAAGCTCTTGAAACATTACTGTAATTGTACCATTTCAATCGAAATCACCAACTTTGGACTCAATTTTAACACAATTAGGCTGTTTTGTTTGAAAATTAGTAGAAGTTCGTGTTTTGTTAGTATGCTAAAAACCTCTGGTTAAAAATAAAAGAATTTGTATCACAAGGGTTATTTTGTTCGCCAGATCTATATTCCTAAATATAGATAATTAGATAATATGTAATATTTATGTGTATTTTCGTGTTTTGTTGCACAACTTTTCATTTGACCTGGAAAATCATATTTTTATTTATGTTAATTTTCAAACTTTTCATGTAAATCAATCAAATGAAACAAATCCGTCACGCAAGTTTTAAGTAAATAACTGAAGTTTGATTGAATGCATTGGCAAGCAGACACGCGAACATAGTTATTGTATGAAGTTTGCGAAACCATTCATGCAAAATAGTTATTCAATGAAGTTTTACCATAGTTCATTTGCGAGTTCTGACTGAAAGAGTTCAGCACTTCTGAGTGAAAGCCATTGTGAAAATAATAGTCTTCATTAAGCCCCTTAATCTCTTATCACTACTCATATTTTAACACGAAAGTGTGTTTGTTTGTTGT
The DNA here is from genome assembly GCF_905333055.1 of Maniola jurtina. Lineage (NCBI taxonomy): Eukaryota > Metazoa > Arthropoda > Insecta > Lepidoptera > Nymphalidae > Maniola > Maniola jurtina. Next base: position 15,619,732 of record NC_060032.1, read on the forward strand.
TCTGTTTGTTTATTGGTCTGTTGGCTTGTTCTTCAATCACGTCGCAACAGAGCAACGTATTGACATGATTTTTTTTCACAGGTTTCATTAAGACCTGTAGTTCGACTGCGGTAGAGTGATATCTACAATGTCAGGATCGCAATCACCTCTGATTAGTTGACGCTCGCTCACAATGCATTGTTGCAACAAGAATACCATAAATTCAGCCAATCACAACAATTGCGATTGTAATAATGATTGATGCAGGTTTTCGAGAATTGACCAACAAGAGCGTGACTGCGGTAGAGTGATATCTACAATGTCAGGATCGCAATCACCTCTGATTAGTTGACGCTCGCTCACAATGCATTGTTGCAACAAGAATACCATAAATTCAGCCAATCACAACAATTGCGATTGTAATAATGATTGATGCAGGTTTTCGAGAATTGACCAACAAGAGCGTGACTGCGGTAGAGTGATATCTACAATGTCAGGATCGCAATCACCTCTGATTAGTTGACGCTCGCTCACAATGCATTGTTGCAACAAGAATACCATAAATTCAGCCAATCACAACAATTGCGATTGTAATAATGATTGATGCAGGTTTTCGAGAATTGACCAACAAGAGCGTGACTGCGGTAGAGTGATATCTACAATGTCAGGATCGCAATCACCTCTGATTAGTTGACGCTCGCTCACAATGCATTGTTGCAACAAGAATACCATAAATTCAGCCAATCACAACAATTGCGATTGTAATAATGATTGATGCAGGTTTTCGAGAATTGACCAACAAGAGCGTGACTGCGGTAGAGTGATATCTACAATGTCAGGATCGCAATCACCTCTGATTAGTTGACGCTCGCTCACAATGCATTGTTGCAACAAGAATACCATAAATTCAGCCAATCACAACAATTGCGATTGTAATAATGATTGATGCAGGTTTTCGAGAATTGACCAACAAGAGCGTGACATCTAAGACTAATTTAATTCATGGAAACCAAATAGTAAGAAAACCTGCTTGCCTGAAAGTTCTCCACAATGTTCTCTGAAAATTTGCCAATCCGCACTCGGTCAACGTGGCGGACTCTGGCCTAAGCCCTTCTCATTCTGAGAGAAACCCCATTCTTAGTCATATGGGTTGATCATAATGATAATGATAACGTAGTCTGAGTTTGTTGTGGGCTCTTCTCAGACCTGAGCGCGTTTGGAGCCCTCGTAGCTTTAATTTTAAGTTTACGTAATCAATTATCACCACTAATCATCTTATAAAGCTAACAATAATTTTACCATTTTTATAATACTACTTTGAATAAATGATTTTCAGTTTGAGTCTAATGGAGTTAGGCACTACCCGCGACCGAAGTCATCGATCGTCATTCATTGACACAATATCAGACATTAGATAACACGTCTGTCCGTATAACCTAAAAAGTAGACGCGTGTCCGGACATAATGAAAAATAAGATTTCTCCCGGGTTCACGCGCCGGGCGCATGTCTTCGCTTAACGAACGTGAATTTGTACACCAGGTAATTATTTATCATTTAAAACAACATATTTTTAAACCAAACAGCCCTAGCACAGACTACGGTCTGTTTGTGCTGCAAATTGCAAACACCAGTCTCAGTTTTTATCTAGTGCTTTGGTCTACAAAGTTTGGCGTACAACGTTCACTTTTCGTTAAGTCCTTAAATACATGAAATAAAGTAATTAAATAAAAATAAATTAAGGAGGTTTTAAGTGCGGATACCACAGAACTCCTAAGAAGTGGCAAATACAGTACAGCGCGGCGGTATTAGGCTAGTGGTTAAAAAAGACGTGGGCCATTCCGAAGGTCAGGTTACAAGCGTTTTAAACACTAGGAAAACATCATGGCAACCTGCATGCCTAAGAGTTTTCCATAATGTTCTAAAAAAAATAAGAAATCTGCAAATCTGCACTTAGCCAGCGTGGTGGACTAACCTAGCAATTGATCGTTAGGCTAGCTGTTGAGCTAAATAAGCGCCAGCTATCATGTCCGATAACCATGGGCCAGACTCTTATACACATGGACATTATGTAATGTAATTACATTATTTATGAACTGTATATTTACATATTGGAAAAATTGCTCTTTAAAAAGGGTACCTCTACCTAACTGCTGAGAGTCTTGCCGGCTTTTCTCAGTAGAATCTAGAAGCTGCTTTCCAAACCCGTGGTAAAGTCCTAATATCCGAGGCCTGATAAGCATAAATTGTCTTACATGAAATATTTCCTACATTTCGTTTAATTTTATAAGCTAATTTCGAACGTTGAAGATGTTCTTCGCTAAATAATGAACCACTGGCTCGGAATATTCATGAATTATATTAAATTATTGTTTAATGAATTTTCAGAGATTAATTTATACAACCTTGGTTGAATCTGTTTTCATTAGAATGACTAATAGAAAGGCCAGTTTGTTATTTAAAATATTCATTGGCACTATTTGGGTACCATAAAAATTACTTACCTAAGTGTTATTAGTAACTTTAACACTTCTTTCATTCTTTCTTATTTTTGGTTGCAGAAAAAGTTTTATAGTTCGAACTGTTCTGTTTAAATATTGATATATAAACCCGTAGAGATGAATTTCCGTTGAATTATTTACCCACAGGCTAAATATAACGACCATAACTTCTCCGAATTGGCGTAAAAACTAAGTTGTAACAAATAAAGCCCACATCCCATAATGGGCCGTTAATTTTAAAGATTCAGTAATACTTTTTCATCTTTACGCGTTACGGGAGTAGAGCCAAAATGTCTTTGGTTTATCTTACACTGGGGTGATGAAGGGGGGTGTAGGAAGTTTGCGAGCATAAACAGTACTCGCCTTTACAGACATGCCAATTTACAATGACTGCCTTATGTCGGCAGTTGACTTTCCCACGTTTTTAGATTGGTTGGCTTTACTTTTGGTCTGGTAGCTAGTACCACCCTACTGGCAAAGCCGTGCAACCAAGTAAATAAAAGTAAAAAAACTGACATACCTACCCCTTCCAGGTTAGCCCGCTTTCATCTTAGGCTGCCTCATCACTTACAATCAGGTGAGATTGCAGTCAAGGGCTAACTTGTATATGAATTTTTAAAAATTTATGACCTAAAATTTTGTCGGTAACATTGTATTTTGTTGGACTGGATTGTAAATTGTTGGATCCGTAAGGTACCTTAATTATGTAATGGTGATGATTAATTACGTAAACTTGAAACGAAAGCTACGAGGGTTCCAAACGCGCCCTGGTCTGAGAAGATACCACAACAAACTCAGTCGAGTATTCTTTTTATTATCAACTAATCCTGCGCCCTGAATCACAAGCGAACCAGTATATTACTCAGGGAGGTCGCCGAAGTTAGGTCGGTGGCCAGCCAATTTGGACCAATCAAGTTGGGTCGTCTGTAAACGCCGTATATTAACTTCTCATCCAGTTTCGCGTCTTATCTAGATCTTGCGTTACTGGCTCATGATGATAACGGAAACATAAACGGTGTGTTTGGCAGCCTGATGCGATTGGTAATTAGTCGACAGTCGATGGAATAAGTAGGTATACATACACCATCATGATCAAAGTCAAAGTCAAAGTCAAAATCATTTATTCAAAGTAAGTTCAATTGTACTCTTTTTGATGGTCGAAATTGTTAAATTTGTACGATATAGTGGTGATAATTAATTACGTAACTTAAAACTAAAGCTACAAGGGTTCCAAACGCGCCCAAGTCTGAGAAGAGCCCACAACAACTCAATCGACCGACTCGATCAACCCTACACCGGCTCACTACAGAGTACGGGTCTCTTCTCAGAATGAGAAGGGGTTTGAATGTCTACCACGCTGGCCTAGTGCGGATTGAAAGACTTCACACACCTATGAGAACATTATGGAGAACGTTCAAGTGTGCAGGTTTCCTTCACCGTTAAAGCCATGTAAGCGTTAAGCGATAACATCCCTGGCACAGTGGTAAGCGCTGTGGTCTTATCAGTGGGAGGTTCCGGGTTCGATTCCCGGCAGAGGTTTGGAATTTTATAATTTCTATATTTCCGGTCTGGTCTGGTGGGAGGCTTCGGCCGTTCCTAGTTACCACCCTACCGGCAAAGTCGTGCCGCCAAGCGATTTAACATTCCGGTTCGATACCCTGTAGAAACCCAAAAGAGGTTTAGTTAAAACTGCCATACCCATTCCAGGTAGCCCGCTTTCATCTTAGACTGCATCATCACTTACCACCAGGTGAGACTGCAGTCACGGGCTATCTTGTATCTGAATAAAAAACTTTGAAGGTGTATAAAAAACAGTAAATCTTTAGCACCAAACCACAAGTAGTCATAAAGAATATCATAACATCAGAATAAAGTGTCAATGAAAACGAATACGGGCATCAATAAAGACAAAACGCCGGTGAAACAGCTGATAGAGCTAACGAACCTTATAATGAGGTGACAACACCGGGGGTCGTTACCACCCACCCCAATATAAAAAAGTTGCCACAGTTAAAGCGTCTACACACGTGCGAACATATCAGCCACCAGGTAAACAAATACAAAATCGATTTACTTTTTTATACTACTTTATTTTATTCTATATTATATTCAACTTTACGTCATCGGCCTTCTATTCAGGAAGTCGGGCTGGGGGTTCGATACTGGATAGGCAACTCTAACATTTAAGTAAATACCTAAGTAATTAAGAATTACTTGCTTTAACGGTGAAGGAAAAAATTGTGAAGGAATCTGCATGCCTGAGAGTTTTCCATAATGTTCTCGAAGGCGTTTGAAGTCTGTCAATTTGCACTTGGCCAGTGTAGCGGGCTACGGCCTTAACCCCTCTCACTTTGAAAGAATACCCGTGTTCAGTAATGTGGCCTGGTGAAGGGTAGACCATAATGATGAAAACAATATCATATTAATGTTTATTCCAAAAAACAAAACAACACATAGGCATTAAAAAACAATAAATGCCCAAATAAACACCACTACACCGGATGTGTCATGAAGATAGAACATCACGGGAATTGAAAAGATGATAGAGTTATCGACACTTATAATGACACATAACAACACAGGGGTCGTTAATACCCCCAAACACCTTAGTATCATAAAAAAAGTTAGAACAGTATAAGCGTCTTCCGACGTGCTAACATATTAACTGTCCAATCTCTCCTGATGACGTAGATACTAAGTATAGAGTCAGCTGTTTGAAAAGAGATTCACTATCGAACTATGATATTTCAGAAGCGCTTTAAAAAGTATTTTTTTTAGTTTTTGAACCGTCACCGAAGCCACCAAATTAACCTGTGCCTATTTGGAAAACATTTTTAAACTAAGTAGACTAAATTCGAAGTTTCTGAGGCAGATTTGATTAATTTTATGTAATGAAAAGCGCTTTTGAATTTAGATTACTTTGCATGTGAATCTTTTTCAAATTGGCACAAGATTAGTATAGTTTGTGACTTCAGTCACGTTTGTTATAATTCTACTCCTTCCGCTGTTCTATGTAACATCCGCCATATTGATTTTGTTCCTATAAAATGACAATGGTTTACAATAACGGATCGGTCGACATGTCTTTCATCAAAATCGGCTCAGTAATTTAGGCGCTACGGTGAAAATTACATGAACACAAACACACATAAATAATGTATAGCCTGCTAAAATCATAACCATTCTTTTTGGCATTGACAGAGTCGGGTAAGAAATATCGATTGCCGGCAAAAGTTGGAGTAGGAAGTTGGCATGTCTGTGGATGCTAATTAAAAAATAATATGAAATTGTATCGCATAATGAACCGTATGTAAATAGCAATAAGAACGCACATAGATTGCTAGAGTACACGTATTACTATTCTAGTATAAGTAATTTGATTATATTGGCTGACCTACGATTACGAACGTGTATCTAGAATAAATATAAAAAATTACCATGAAACCTCTTTACTGCATTCAAAAATTAAGTTTTCTGTAGGCTTCCTCATAGACCAGGGCGCTTTTGGAACCCTTAAAATTTTATTTTTTACGAATAAGACCTACAAATTTAAATGCCATCATTCATGAATAATTTTTATATATGTAAAAGTTTTTAATAGTTACTCAGAAGATAAATAGAAAAAATTATGGCACTATAAATAAAAAAATGGAGGCAAAGATGTTAATGGTTTCAGCTTATTGCCAGATTACTTACCAGATCTTAGACGAAAGCAGTAACTCAGTCATCCATCCGTTTTCGCTACAATTGGTCTAATAAACGTCTTTTCCTAGTGAATTTCTTTACTAAAATCATTGCGAAAGTTTTAAAACTATACGATTTAAAGTCGAAAATTGATTAAACACTGATAAAAAGTTGAAAGCCGAAACGTATAAAATTTTGTATCGCGCATCGCTATAAATATATTCATCACAAATAGTAAATACACATAAAAGCACGTAAAATGAGACGTCAATATTAGATGTCACAGAAATACACAAATACACACATTTCAGTAGACAGCGACAGCCACGTGTGGTCTCGGCACTAAACCAATCATAACTAACGCAAAAAAACCACTCCATACAAAATAATACAGTTTTTGACAAGACATACCGACTTCAATCCTTATGTAATGTAGTATATAACATCATCAACCCATCGCCGGCCCACTACAGAGCACGAGTCAGAACTAGAAGGGTTTAAGCTACAGCTCACCACAGTAGCCTAGTGCTCAGACTTCACACACCTTTGAGAACATAATAGGGAACTCTCAGGCATACAGTTTCCTAAATGTTTTCCCTGACCTTTAAAGCAAGTGATGTTTTAATTATTTAAAACGTATATAAAAGTTAGAGATGCGTGCCGAATAGTAATATGAAGTTAACCACCAGCTATCGTGCAATATGGTTGAAAAATACAGTATGGTTATTGGTCACTTACTATTATTTGCGAGTGATTTACTACTGAAGAATTCCGTTCACCATATCTAAATGGCACATTCTAACAAAAAAATAAATTCGATTTTTTTTTAAACCTGTGATAGAGTAGGTACGTAGTGCCACTATGGTCTATGAGACAGACTGGATAGATGACAAAGCAAATTCCTCGGCACTTAGAGAGGTGAGGTTGCAGTCAAGGGCTAACTTGTATCTGAATTAAAAAAAAAAAATTCAAGATTTTACTCTATTACTTTGTCTGCGTGATTAATATGTATACCCATGCCAAATTACAGTTTTCCAGCACTAAATTAATAGTTTCTGAACTAAGTCGCGGATGGACGGATAGACAGACAGACGGACATGGCGAGACTATACGGGGTTTCTGCTACGGAACCCTAAAAACGTGTTAGTAATGACATCGTCTGTTTTTTGTTACATTGTGTCGTTACAAAAAATAAACTCCGCCGACCTGGATTCCATGGGTAGGTAGTAGGTACGGTAAATTATACGTAAGTGTTTGGCATAAAAGATCAAAGCGTTGGCACTCCAGGCTCCAGGGGTCATTCAACTCGGATTACGTGAAAAAAGCGCAGGTGCCTAATATCTACTGGATTGGGATACTTTTCGAGAGTCCCCTCTCGGAAGTGGAAGGGAAAGCCAATAGACCTCCACGCTGGCTCATAGTGTTATTTCATACGGAATATTATTGTAGGGTAGGGCTTCTGATATCCAGACTATTTACCCGACTGCAGTGAAGCCGAAAAGAAAGGTTAGGTATGTGTTTGGCATGTATGTATGTATGTATGTACCTATGTATGTCTGTTCTTATGTCCACTCGTAACTACTCAACGGCTCAACCAATTCTGATAAATAATACGACATATTAAATTCGTCATGGTAGCGCGAGTGTCACTGGGTACTGGGTAAGTCTACATAAAATTCTTAAAAATCAAAATGGCGGATTTTAGAACACGTGACAAAGTTGCGTGGAATCAACCGGTTGAGCTTTAGTTTATCAGTTGCCTACAAGATGGTATAGTTTTATGGTTACATATTATTGTTAACTTTTTAAGATTTGAAAAGAGCAACTGCTGAGTTTCTTGACGGCTCTTTTCAGTAGAATTACGTTCCGAACAGGTGCTAGTAACAGACGTAACATAATAGGTACTTAGTTGGCCAACATGAATAAAGAAATTTTGATTCTGGCCAAATGCGGATTGGCAGACTTCACATATTACATCTAAGAACATGGACAGTCAAAAAAATTTTTGATTCTGATTTTAACAAATTCACGTTCGTAGCACGCTCGTAGCATTTTTTGAATAGCCCGTGCTACAAATAATGGCGGCCTGTTGCCAGGGTTCCATTCCATGTCATCAGTCTGTATGCGTCCACAGCTGGGTAAGGCCTTTGCAAGAGCGCGCCACCAGACACGGTAAACCGCTTTCCTATATAATATACCTATGTATAGTAGGTGAAGATCCAAGCCATCACACGTATTACAGTGAATTCTGAACGCTGAAAAACCTCTAGCAGTGCGACCGGGGCCTAACTAACATAGATCACAAAGTTAACAAGCAATCAATTTTGACCGGGTTTCAAAAACGTCAATCATCGTTCAAAAAGCAATAGCCTATTAACCACCCACTGGATAGAGCCTCCTCTAGAGATAAAAAAAAAACTGATAAGTGCATTTCGTTAAACGCAAAAGAAAGAGTACCCACCGTAACCGTGCTACAAGTAGTTGTTAATTGGCGATTTGGCGATCATTATATTTTCTTAAACGGTAGTTTTTTCTAAAAGTTGTGTACAAAATCCTAGTGATTTTGGAATAAGTACTTACCTTTCTACCAAGTCATCAATCATCAAAATCAAAATTTATTTATTCCATTCTGTGACGACTCTATGACCGCGGAATTGAAGGGTAAATCAATTTTTTTTCAACTCATGCTTTTCAAGTTTAGGAGGTAACTACACTGAAAGGAGATCATTATTTTTGGGCCTTTTCTGAAAGTGCCGGCCAACGAAAAAAAATGGTACGGATCGTTAGAACTAGCCATTTAGAGTAATAGTTAATATGGCAGAAAAGTTGTAGGATTGCTCTGAACCAAGTTATACAAGGTCGAAGATTCGTCATTTTCATACATTTTATTGATTTCTAAAAGTGCTGGGAAACATAAAATAATGTTAGATATTGCTAAAACTAATGATTTGAAGCAATTGTCATTATGACCCGAAGGCTGTGGGGCCATTATATGTCGTGTTATACAAGTTATACAAAAAATTAATATACTTTGTATAATTGATTGTAACCAATTTTATGATTTTGCTACTGTTCTGATTGTTTTATACGAATTTGAATACACGTACAATTATTTTGACTCCCATGAAGTGCTGGATCAGCTGCAATGTGGACAAAATTCGTTTATACATACCTGGATTGTATGCGGCCTTGTAATACTAGGTGATCTCATCCAGCCATCTCCCAAACTTCTGCCACTGGGATATCTCCGGCGAGCTCTGTGATGAATGCACCATTTGGTTATAAGTACTGTTCACCATAGTAACTACGGGCTTGCTTCAGTCGATAGCTGCCCAAAGCAACCTGCGTCAATTCTTCTGTGAATCTAGGAAAGTCATTGAACGGAGGATGTCGGTTTCCATAGCCTGGAAATGAGCTCTTCTTCTATTATAATTATTGTGTGTGATAACAAGTTCTGCTGAACTGTTTTGCGCATTGACCAGTTCATGGATTTTGTCAAGGAAATCACGTCTGTAGTACACGTTATTGTCTATCAGAACATGATGGCTGTTTAGCGATGTTACCGCGATCCTGAAATAATCGATCACGTTACTTAATGCCCGGTCACTCTGATCAATCCTGAGCAAACGAAAATCTCTTTTAAAGCAATTGTTCATCACTTCCACCATCCAGCGGCAAATGGTAACAAGCTTAGATTTATTGGTTTGGTCAGTAATTAGCTGGGTTTCATTTAAATGTTTTGTTTCTAGCATTTGTGTCACATAACCGCATGCCTCAAGAAAGAAAGGCTATCTATAAAGGGCATGTACAGACAGATACAGGCATGTACATATATCTTCAGAAAAGCACTAAGTAATTACTTTTTTCAGTGAAAATCATACCCTAACCACAAGTTCCGAAACCACTAAAAGCCTTTATATTTGTTGTGATGGAACAATAATCTACACCCTGCAGCAACTTACAATGCCTAGATTTTAAATGATACCTTAAATGATATAGAAGATTTTTACTGGATTTTTATCTTAGTCCATGGTTTTAGAGATACCATAAACAATCTTGAGGTAATCTTTCTTTCTTGAGGTGTGCGGTTATGTGGCACAAATGCCAGTAACAAAACATCAGTAAAAACCCAGCTAACTACTGACGAAGCCAATAAATCTAGACTTTTTACCATTTGCTGCTGGATAATGTTAATGATTAACGACCGCTTTGGAAGAGATTTTTGTTTACTCAGGGTTATTCAGGATTTGTAACCGGACATTAAGTAACATGATCGATTATTTCAGGATTTTGTCAGGATTGCTGAACGGCTATCATGTTCTGATAGACAACAACGTGCATGCACGTGATTTTCTTGACGTAATCCATGAACGGCCAGTGAGCAAAACAGTTCAGCAGAACTTGTTATCACAAACAATATGTAATTATAATAGAAGGAGAGCTCATTTCCAGGCTATGGAAGCCAACATCCTCCGTTCAATGACTTTCCTAGATTCACAGAAGAATTGACGCAGGTTGCTTTGGGCAGCTATCGACTGAAGCAAGCCCGTAGTTACTATGGTGAACAGTACGTATAACCAAATGGTGCATTCATCACAGAGCTCGCCGGAGATATCCCAGTGGCAGAAGTTTGGGAGATGGCTGGAAGAGATCACCTAGTATTACAAGGCCGCATACAATTCAGGTATGTATAAACGAATTTTGTCCACATTGCAGCTGATCCAGCACTTCGTGGGAGTCAAAATAATTGTACGTGTATTCAAATTCGTATAAAACAATCAGAACAGTAACAAAACCATAAAATCGGTTGCAATTAATTATACAAAGTATATTAATTTTTTGTATAACTTGTATAACACGACATATAATGACCCCACATCCTTCGGGTCATAATGACAATTGCTTCAAATCATTAGTTCTAGCAATATCTAACATTATTTTATGTTTCCCAGCACTTTTAGAAATCAATAAAATGTATGAAAATGACGAATCTTCGACCTTGTATAACTTGGTTCAGAGCAATCCTACAACTTTTCTGCCATATTAACTATTACTTCAAATGGCTAGTTCTAGCGATCCGTACCATTTTTTTTCGTTGGCCGGCACTTTCAGAAAAGGCCCAAAAATGTATGGAGCTAGAATGATCTCCTTTATAAATTTTCATCCCCTAGGCCGTAGACTAAAAATTTATATGAAATTCTGTCATTTTTCAAGTTATTTCTTTGAAAATTGGTATTTAGGCTGTTGCTTGGATAAATAAACACATATATAGATACATGTTTCACAAGTTTCGGAAAACTCGTTTAAATAGGGGATGAAAATTCGTATGAACGTCCGTCATTTTTCAAGTTAGGTATATCTATAAAATTGAATTCCATTTGAGCAAAGCCGGGGCGTGTCGTGTAGTATCTATGATTTATAGAGAAATCAAAGAAGCCAGAGTTGAAAAGGTTGAAATAATTTTAAAAACTAAAGTTCCCAGGTACAATGGGAGCAGTCATTAATCAAAAGTGTTTGTTATCTGTGTTACTTGAACGCACCTGCTGAAGAGAAAGCGCGCGAAGCTCATCTGTCAATTTCGATGACGTCTCAGTTTGCCGCCAAAACCCTCCATTCAGTAGACACCATTCACACGTGAGCATTGTTCTTGAGACACAAATCACCAAAATCCTGAACGTATGTCTTTGTTTTTTAAATAAGGTTATTATAATGTCGATTTTTTGCAAAAAAAATCGTGTACAGATTTTTTATCATGTTAGGTTAGGCTACTTTTTTCAAATTGGAATCTTTTTACGTTCAGTTTAATTTAATTAAAAAGGGTTGTTCAACGATGTAAAAAGGTGTTTTCATTTTAGGTCATGTTATGTTAGTGTGTTTTATTTTTGTAATTAGGTTATTATTGTGTTCTGTTCGGTAATTTAATTAACAAAAGGTTATTTATCATGTCGGGTTCGAACTGCGCGTAAAGGCCGACTAACGCGCGAAATGTTGTAAGGGCGACTGAAGGAGTGTAGGTGTCGCTGCGAATTTTCGTATTTCACAGTTTTTCTTGTAAATCGAATCATGTAATCGGTGGACAGTATAGTAGGTCAGCTATTAATAAATCGCCCTACACATGATTTCGTTGTTTTTCATTCTTGTTTTATTGTTCGTTTTATTACCCGTGATTTGCACGTTGTTTTTTGCTGAAAGCATCCTGGAAATGTTAGGGCGCATATATTTTTTTAATAGATACTAGAGGATGCCCGCGGCTTCTCCCGCCTGGATTTCGGTTTTTTAAATCCCGCAGGAACTCTTTGATTTTCCGGGATAAAAAGTAGCCTATGTCCTTCCCCGAGATGTAGCCCATGTCTGTACCAAATTTCATCAAAATCGGTTCAGCGGTTGGGCCGTGAAAACGTAGCAGACAGACAGACACACTTTCGCATTTATAATATTAGTATGGATGTATCCAAATAAACTTTTACAAGTGCTTTTGAACTGTCAAAAGAATTTACCACTGTTCGGAATTCCGTTCCTACCGGGAAGAATTATCAAGAAACTCGGCGGTTGCTCTTTTCGAAAAGAGCAACATTGTAGCATTGTTTTCTCTCGTAGGGAATCGCGCTTAAGAATTCCGTGAGAACTCTTTGATTTTCTTATAAACTAGCCTATGTTACTCTCCAGGTCTTTAAACAAGGAATCATATAGATCAGATGTTGCTCTGTAGTGACGTGATTGAAGGACAGACCAATAAACCGACAAACAAACACACTTCCGCATTTATATTAATATGGATAGGTAGTGATTTACGCTGTACCTAATTACGCCATGATAATAAATACTCCACATTACCATTAATGAAGGCCATCAAATAAATCATAACGCGCAAAGAATATGCAAATATTGTTCGATATTATTTATCTGTGCAGAGAGTTATGGCGCACGTTTTTCAATATTATCTGTTACGCGTAGCACAGGTATAAATATACGCATGTGTCTATCATTTTACGAGCAATAGTACTATAGAATTATAGTACGTATATAATGAACTCTCAGACATAATATGTAGGTACACCTGGAGGGGAATTTTGTAAGAATGCTTGGGGAGATTTAGAATCTCGAGTGTTTTTACTTGAGTTTGTGCAAATCTTCGAATATTTCAGATTTTAAATTAAATGGCTCCACCCGCAGTTTTCTTATACGCATTTTATATATTATTATTTTCTGATAGCTGACGCCCTCGACTTTCCACGTCGGCTTAGATTTTTAAAAATTCCTTGGGAACTCTTTGATATTCCGGAATAAAAGTCTATGCTCCAGGAATTTAACTAATATATCCATACAAAAAAGCATGTCGATCCGTTGCTCCATTGTGGCTTGATTTATAGACAAAACAACAAGCAAATCCGTTTTCGCATTAATTTTATATATTTTTTTGATATTGAAAATAATAATTATTATAATTTTATGTGTAGTGATTTTGTTTGTACAAAAAAAACTTACACGTAAACATTAAAAGCTGATAATTCTCCAACCCCCTTCTTTTTTCACGATTTTATTTGTTACATTTATTTTTTTGTTTCATTTTTTTCGACATTTTGCACGATAAACCAAAAACAACACATTACATACAACAATCGATACATTAAACAAATGAAAATCTGTTTTAGAATGAACAGGTAAAGCCCTTTCCAAATAGACAGACGGACAGACAGAGAGACACACATATACAGACAACAAAGTGATCGTATAAGGGTTCCGTTTTTCCTTTTGAGGTACGAAACTCTAAAAAGTAAAATTTAAAAGATACGGACCCCTTAAAAGTGTACCCTCGTATCCCCTGTGACTGTAGAGCAATACCACGCTATCGCTGAGCGTAAATCTACCACAACACACCGCCGCAACCGCGTTACGCACTCGAATAAAAAGATAACGACTTGGCATACTTCCTCGAACAAATATTAAGGCATATTTAGAATATCTTTTTTTTTTTTTTTAACTATCAAATATTGAACGTTTTACAAATGCTTTTAACACAACAAAAAAAAAAAACACTAAGGTTTAGTATTGTTGCTTATCATTCCGTCCATTAAAAGATTTTAGGTATAGTGCTTCCATAAATAATATATACATTATTTATAGAAGCACTAGGGAACATTACAAGATAATAATTTGTTATATTTAATTTTTCAAAAATGGGAATTGTTAATATTTGTTTTGAAAGTATGATTTTAACTTGTGTTTAAGGTTAAATTCGGTAAGTCCTGATCTAAAACTATTATCTAAACTATTTATTCTACTTATTAAAGTTTATATATATATATTATTATCTACTTATTAAAGTACAAGATTGCCCAAAAATAGGAGTGTAATGTTTTCAAGTTTATATGTTATCTATATGTGAGTTTTTTATTCCACCGTAACTTCTAAATGTCCAAACAGATTTGGGTATATGAGATATTCTTAGACTCCTCCTATCATCCCGAGTGACAAAAATCTGAAAGGCTGTATGAAGCGAGCGTGGAAATTGTGATTTTTTTTTTAATTTTTAGTTCGTTTTTGGCAGGCCAGTCGGGTTTTTAATTTCTTTAATTATGACTTCTTATATATTCATCATCATTAACCTATCATTTCATCATGACCAACCCATCGCCGGCGCACTACTGAACGCGGGTCTACTCTCAGAACATTGTGAAGAACTCTTAGGCATACTAGTTTCCTCAAGATATTTTCTTCACTGTTTAAAAAACAAGTGATATTTAATTGCTTGAAACGCATATAACTCCAAAAAGTGACGGTTGCGCGCTTAGGATCAACCCTCGGGCCGCGACCTCAACATATTCCTGAGATTTTGTTCAAAAATAGCAGGAATAGTCATTAAAAGGAACAGAGCCAGAAAATGAAGGTCCAATGTTGTTTAGTATAATTGTTGAATACAAAAATTAACATGATCAAAAATTAAAATGTTCTGTTCCTTTTAAAATTTACAAATTTTTACGATAAAAATTATAACAAAATTTAAAATTTAAAAACGTCTCTGACATCATGTAAGGGGTTTTTCGTATATTAGGTCATAAAAAAAAATAAAAAACCCTCAACCTCTAGCCACTATGTATGGACTGGGTGGTGACAATAAGTTTTTGCTTAATAGGTGCGATTGCACTGGATAGCGCATGGGTACAGTTAAACGGAACGGTTGTTAAGAAACGATACGAATATTTTCAAGAGTTTGGCGCGCAGTGCACCGCCGCGAGCATTAAAACCCGGAAATGCTGTTATAGTGCACAGTTTTTATTGTATGACCCATAATCTTCTTATGGCTCAAAGAGTTTTGCGCTACATCCAGTTTTGATGTCTTAAATTGTTAGGATAAGTTGGGCGATAGATCTTCCCTGACACCAGATGTTAGCTAGAAGGCAATAGAGGGTGTTGGCAGCTTAGCAGAACTTAGAAGCTAAACTGTGTAACTGCGGAACCAACTCCCTTCGGCGATGTTCCCACTATATTTCGACATGGGGTTATTAAAAAAGGCAAATCAATAAATAACTCATTGGCGTTTCCTCTGCTGCTCAAATGTACTGAGCGGTGGTAATCGCTTAACATCAGGTCACCTGCATGTCCGTTTGCTCGCTATTTTTACCCGACTACGCGGCAAAGCCGAAAGGAAAGGTTATGATTTTAGCAGTCTTTGTATGTATGTATGTATGTATATATGTGCGTATGTGTGTATGTTTGTATCCAGATTCTGTGGGTTCCATTAAATAATGTATGTAGTTGTTTAATTTTGTTCTGCCCACTTCTGCCGGTTTCCTTCCTTGTCTCAATCCTATGACCCTTTAGCATTGTGTAGATAAACGACTCTGTTGATCATTGTATTATTTAGTTTAGCCTGTATCTTAGCCTTATAAATGACGTATAATATAGTTGGAACTGATTAGGCTTTTTATACACCATCTGACTATCTCATTTGTGTCGCTTGTTAGTTTCATAAAGTTTCAAATCACAAGAAGTTTTTCTTCAAAAAGGAGCAGTTTATCACTTTATGAGGAATGGAAAATATAATAGGCCTATAGGAAAATTGGGACAGCGCTTCTTCCCTTTCCCGTCCCGCCAATAGTGTTCGGAGACAATACCACCATTTCTTGCCTTCACTTTAGTCTGCGTCCGTACTCCGTATTAATTGCAATATTGACTTACATACTACATAGAAGAAAAAGTTTTAGTCAGGTTTAATTTTTCGAGATTCTTTAAATCTATTCTATTCTATTTTATTCTATTCTAATGCGGTGGATTTCCTGGTACATCCGCAATTTGCATACGACTCGACTGAGAATTCAGCTCATCTTCTTATAAAATCACACTAATATTATAAAGGCGAAAGTTTGTATGTGTATGTGTGTGTGTGTGTGTGTGTGTGTTTGTGTATGTTTGTTACTCCTTCACGCAGAAACTACTGGACGGATTGGGCTGAAATTTAGAATGGAGATAGATTATACTCTGGATTAGCACATAGGCTACTTTTTATCCCGGAAAATCAAAGAGTTTCCACGGGATTTTTAAAAAACTACATCCACGCGAACGAAGTCGCGGGCATCAGCTAGTTACAAATAGCACTGTCTATTTGTACAGAAAATGGACAGCGCTTTTTATTATTAACAAGGATTTTGTCAATTCATGTAAAATAGTCTCAGGCTTGATTGGTTCTTGGGAAGCTAGTTTACGAGGTACAATCCTCGGCACGAAAAAAGGACAGACACATAAATAATGGTGATATAAAGCCACTCCGGCTTTCCGCAGCCAACGCTCGGGTGCCAAGAGACAATAGCATCAAACTCTTAATGGCTTTCATTTGTTTTACTTCGTTCAGTTTTCTTCAAAGGGTCCCGTTGGCACCCTTCGTGTAGGTACGGAACCCTAATTATATTTTATAATATAAAAATATATTTTTGTCTGTCACAAGCACTGACGCGTATTATTTTTATTTTTCTAGGGTTCCGTATCTCCAGATAAAAAAGGAGCCCTTATAGGATCATTTCGTTTTCTGTCTGTCTGTCTCTCTGTCCGTCGTGTCTGTCAAAACCCAACAAGGGAATCAAATCTATAGGGTTCTTCCCGTTGACCTAGAATAGTGAAATATGGCAGGTAGCTTATAGCACAAGTATCTAAAGGGAAATATCCAAAACCGTGAATTTGTGGTTACACTTGACAAAAAAAATTACAGAGTGTCATCTCTTGTACGATAGCATGGAACCCTTAGTGTGTGAGTCCGACTCGCACTTGGCCGGTTTTTAGTAGATTAAGGATCGAGGTCACCAATAATAAATAAGATACAAGGAAACAGATGAACGTGCAAAGTTGCAATGGACTAAGAGCCAGCGCGTGCCAGACCTTCGTTATTTTATAAAAGCTGAAAGTTTATCTGCGTGTTGTCCCCAACACAGGGAGGAAAGATCAGTGACTATGAAGTTTGGATCATGATGTTTGTTTGGTGTAAAAAATCTTACCTCAAAGTATAAAGTGTAATTTTTTTATATTTTCTTCGGAATAGTGTTAGAAATCACGTCATACCTACATTGCCAGACAACCCTCAGTTACAGTGGCAACCCTCTGCCAGGCACCCTCTTACTTAACCAGAGTTAACTTTTAAGGGCATCTGGAGGGGGTTGCCACAGCACTAAGACTGTCTGGCAATGCACGACGTGATTTGGAATACAATTCCGATCAAAATTAAAATTCATAGTCACTGATCGTTCCTCCCTTTGTTGGGGACTACGCAGTGATAAAATAACGGAGGCCGGCACTCGCTGACTCTCTCTAAACATAGACTACTAAAATAATAACCTCGTTTTTCGTATTCCTGTGAAAGATAAGTTAAGTTCTTTCTAGCTATTGCAAAAATGGACGCAGCTAAACGGAAGCGCGTCATTAAGAGAAGAAATGCCTATTGTTAGTTGGCACGCCAGCATCACGGGTCTTCGGAGTTTATTGTCCGCATTGTGATCCCCCTGGCGCAGTGGTGAAAGGGCTTGGGTTCGATTTGCAAGTTAAACAAGTAATTCAAAAAGTGTTTAACATACCCGACTCCAATTTGGTATGTTTGTCATGTGTTTATAAAATACATATTATGACCAAATAGTTGAAGAAAGTTATTTTTTCTGAAAATGGTACCATACGCTCGCCATATTGAATTTTTTCAAAAAATTTATAGCCAGTGCCACTTGGGTTAGTGTTAAAATACCAGCTGGACTTCGTCTGTGGTGGCGTTTGCTGGCGCGCGTGCGGTGATTTTTTGGAGTGTTTTTTTTTGTGAGAAGTGGCCGGTTTTTGTGTTCTGCTGGTGTTTATTGGTGGTGGGACTGACTGGGAAGCCCTCTAAAGGGGCGCCGCGTGTATGTCGGCGGGCACCGGCACAGACGAAGTCCATACTTATACATATAGTTTCCCTAACTTGTAACTATAAACTTGACATTGGCTCAATCATTGTAAAGCCAGACGAGAGAGAAAAAAAAAATACTAGCTACACGCTCCGTCTTACCTGTGAGCCTACCTTTGCCGTGCGTGTGGCAAGGCGGTAATCAATCCCGCGCAGTTTCAGAACTCTATAGATACTCCATAAATCCAAATCTGTTCAAGTTAATTATGGTTGAATAAAGCTTGCGTACTTACATAGGTTACATACATAGACCCTGAAAACGTTGGGCAAAAATACTTCAGTCAAAGTTACTTTACATAGGATACCTACATACATAGACCCTGAAAACGTTGGGCAAAAATACTTCAGTCAAAATTACTAGAAAAACTCATCTCATCAAAACAAATATCCTAAAATACAAACTTAGATTCTTCAACAGTTTCAAAAAGTGGCAAAAAGCTTTCAAAAAGCTTCAAAACGATAATTAGGGTGACGTCACGTGTTAAAGGGCAAAAGCTACCAGGCTAGCAGAAATCAGCCAGAGCTCATCTGCTTATCACTCTTTTGTATTCTAAACCCTATGTAACAGAGCTAGACCTTAGATTCCTTTAACTCGTTAGCCAAAAAGATACTGCACCCACGATATTACAAAGGAAAATACATCTTATGTCTCCAGTTTAAGATTCAAATTCGGCTAATCTATTGGCCCCTACAAATTTTAAACCCGATCGCGGTAACCACACTCCACAGGCGGTAACATTATATCCCCAATCCCATACTTAATATTAGATTAAGAAAAAGCAATTTTATGTTGAATGTGTTAGAGATCCGTTTTAAATGTCTCATCACGTGTGACTTGATTCTATTTGGACGTAAATATTTTTATTACATTCCAGGCAATTCCAGGGGTTGAAGTGGAAATGTGTTTGCGCAAAAGAGATAGACTGATTCAAGTTTCATGGAGGTAGAAAAGGTAAAATACTATCTGATTTGCCTATAACCCATTGAAAATGGTACAAATGTATGCTCTGGGTCTCGTTATTTTGTTGTACCTACGCGTATCTGTATTTTGTAAACGGCAACATCTTCCTCTTAGCCTGAATCCTATAACTACAGTAAGAAGATTTAGGTCCAATGGGTCTTGTTTATTATACATATTATCTACTGCTAAATAGACCGCAACTTTTTAATTTATGCGCTCAGCTCAGCTCCACTCCGCCCTCTCCACTTTCATGGAAACACGTGTCACTTTTCACTGCTCTTCTCCGCTCCGATTCGCCCAGCTACGCGTCAGTGGGAACGCACCCTTACGAATTATGTACATATTTCGACCATTACGAATTATTACGAAATGTTCATTTTCCTATTTAACAATTTTTGAAAAGCACATTCATTTCAGTGTCAACTTCTAATTACAAAATTAACTTTACGGAAAATACTTGTTCTCGAGGTACTTTGCAGAGTCGATAACAATAAACGCATTTCAAATTATCTACTTGATGTATAGTGAAATTACATAAGTAGGTACTGTAGAGTCACTGTAGAGTCGATGAACTTCAAGTAAACAAATTACTTCCAATTATTATTACGCGCGATAATCCGCGCGTGAGATAAAATTACTTGAGAGTAGCTCAGATCTTTTTCGGACGTAAGCTGTACTGTTCATATGTCACTTCCGCCGAAAACGGCCGCCAAACAGAACAGCTATTTTCAGGCCGCCAACTTTTATCGAAGTTGTGTCAAGTAGTTAAATGGCCGTGAAGTTTTTATTGAATCGCTAAACAAAGGAAATCAGAACAGAATTTTCACTCGACTGCAAACGGAGCGTATTTTTTTTTAAAGAAAGAACTTTGGGATAGAAAGAAGCAAGCTCTGGCAAGTGGCAAATCAGCAACGCTGTCGTGGCGGTGAAGCAACCTTACTTAAGACACGTGTATCTTGCGGTACATGTACCAGGCAATCACCACCTTAGAGAAGCTCCTTTGTTCTTTGTTGAAATAAATCAAAGAAAATGTAGGCTTTTGCGAATACAGATGCTAAACTTGAGGCACTTTTTAAGACCTTCGGAAATCGACGTGTTTTCTTACTAAGAAGAATAAGCAAAATCTCTACCGTTTCTTACTTTTTTTAAAACGAATTTTTGAATATCACGGAATTTGGCAAAACGCACGGAAATAGCTACTGCTTACAGTTACTTATAACTTAGACTTTTACCCCGGAAAATCAAAAAAAACCACAGGATTTTTAAAAACACAAATCGCATGCATCATCTATCTAGTATTTGTGTAACAATGTAAAATATCCAACATACAACCATTGATTTTTAATTTCTGTTACAATAATTCATCAATCAACATCAGTTAAATTTACATATTAGGAATGTTATATAAAAAATACCGTGTGAATTTACGTAAAGTTTAAAAAAACAGTCAAACGACCGTTTTTAACGGTAATCTATCGTGAGAACCTAACTAAAAACCACGTGTATTCAGTGATACACGTACTAGGCGATCATATCCATACAGAAGTTTCAATGAGTAGTCTCGACTCGAGAGCAGCACAGCAGCTGCTTTACGGCTAGGCAGAGTTTCCAAATCATATCGACCCTGGGTGGGGGGACACCGACAGTTTTAAGTGCGTGAAGCTGTGATTCAAACACGTGAGTTGGTGTCCCTCGTACCAGGCATCCAAAACGAGATAGGAGATCCAGCGATGAATGTGTGAACACCACCTGTTGAGTCGTAACTCGTGACAATGGAAACTACACTCTACTGACGGAATGATACGTAGTTGACCTGACTACGAAAGGGTTAAATATTTTAACCGTCACTTGTCATTGATTTTTTATGTTTATTTGTAATGTAAGTACGTTCAATATATCATTATCAATCAATATCAATATCATTAATTCAATTGCTAATTCTAATTTTGGGTCAACGTTCTACACCAAATAGCAAAATTTCATATTTGTAACTCATTTCGTCTACGAGCTAGACCCGTGACACGCGGACAGACAGACAGACAGACAGACAGACAGACAGACAGCAGAGTGGCATTAACAGGGCTTCGTTTTTACCCTTTGGGGGTTTAAAAATTAAAGATGTCTATAAATACGTAGATATTTTACGATTGCAATCCTGTAAAATTCCTACCTAACCTAGAAAAACCAGACAAATGTTTTATTCAAACTAACACCTTAAACAGCCATACAGTGAATAGTTAAAGCCAGTAACCGCAATGCACCAAACTGTGGGTTTATGGTTGCACTTACATTTTAAACTCTACACTTTATTGTACAGTGCACTGTATACGTTGGTTAATGCAGCTTGGAGTTATTCTTAACATTGTATTCGTCGTTGAATTCGCCGTTGAAGGAAATGAACACAGCTGACGGACGCAGCGGTACACATTGATAAGATACTGTACAGGAGCCTGTAATGTGCGGCCACTCTAACATTAGGTGTAACAAACAATACATAACAAAGAAAGAAAGCCTACCTGTGCTATACTACCATGAGATAAATCTTATATCTATAATCTCGATATCCATATTTATTATTATAATCACGAAAATGTGTGACATCTACTACGTTTTCACGGTCTATCCGTCAAACTAATTTTGACGTTTGGTACATAGCTAGATTTGGCACAGACAAAAATTAGCTAATTCCAAGAGGGCAAAGTCGCTGGGTATGACATCAACTATTAGGTAAAGAGATATTTGTATCCCGGAGACTGATATATAGGCTAATTTTTATCTCGGGAAATCAGAGTTCCCACGTGACTAAAAACCTAAAATCATAACGCTTAGAAAAATTAAAGAATTTCATTATACTTTGGTCAGCGTTGATGGCAAGGCTGCACCTACGGTTAGCGAATAGCACTGCAGTACGAATCACGTTGGCGGTATATTTTGTGTGCAGCTTACAACCTTTTTCAAATTCAAATTCAAATGTTTTATTCAAAGTAGGTACAAATGTACACTTTTTGAACGTCATAAATAAAATAATTCAATCATAAAACATAAAATATAAATTAATTGTACAATTTTAAGCTAGGTAAATAAATTTCAGTACGAATACAATGTTAATAGCTATAAAATTAACATATAACATAATTAACAATATTATTATCAATAATGATGAGATGTAACATTAGGTACTTCATTGTGTTAGAGGAGCTGTCCAAGCGTTCTTATCCGATATATAATCGTTTAAATTGTAATAACCTTTCTTGCACAGGTTTTTTTTAATGTACCGTTTAAACCTCCCTTCTGGTAAACTTTGAACTTCGAACGGAATTTTATTGTAATAGCGAACACCGCTGCCCAAAAACGACTCGCTTACTTTTTGTAGTCGAAACTTCTGGGTTTCCAATTTATTTTTATATCGTGTGTTAATATTATGCCGTTCATAATTAGTTCTAAGATTTCCTATATTTTTACGAACATACATAATATTTTCATATATATATTGACTCGCTACTGTCAATATATTGCTCTCTTTAAATATTTCTCTTAGCGATTCACGTGGACTTAAGTTGTAAATGGCGCGAACTGCTCGTTTTTGTAATAGGAATATGGTTTTAATATCGGCAGCTCGGCCCCACAACAAGATACCATATGCCATTAGACTATGGAAGTAACTAAAATAAACAATTTTAGCTGTGGACACATCAGTCAGCTGTCTAATTTTTCGTATAGCATAAGCAGCAGAACTCAATTTTTTTGATAGTTTACGGATATGACTTCCCCATTGAAGCTTACAGTCGATACCTATGCCAAGAAACACTGTATCTTCCACTAACTTTAACTTGTCATGGCCTAAAAAAATGTCAGTGTCTATCTGCCGGACATTAGGAAGGGTAAATTTAATGCATTTAGTTTTTTTGGAGTTTAACAGCAGATTGTTCGCTGTGAACCAGTTCAAGACCTTGGACAGAGCAATGTTTACTTCTTCCATGTTAGTGAGCTGTCTTTTTACTTTAAAAATAAGCGAAGTATCATCAGCAAACAATACTATATCTGAAATGTTCTGAACCATATGAGGTAAATCATTGACATACACCAAGAACAAAAATGGGCCCAAAATAGAACCCTGTGGAACCCCCATTTTAACCAAGGATCCCTCCGATTTGACACCACCTATATCTACCTTTTGCAATCTATTGAGAAGATATGATTGTACTAGGTCACGGGCTTTATTTTTGATTCCATAGAACTGGAGTTTACGCAAGAGAATCTGATGATCAACACAATCAAATGCTTTGGAGAGATCACAAAAGACACCAATTGCATCTTGTGACCTCTCCCATGCCTCGAATATATGCTTAATTAAAGCAATTCCAGCATCAGTAGTGGATTTGCCTTTAGTGAATCCAAATTGTTGGCTGTGTAGAATATTATTGGTGTTAAAATATAGAAGCATCTGATTCAGCATAATCTTTTCAAACACCTTACTGAGCACTGGCAAGACAGACACTGGTCTAAAGCATGACGGATCCTCATAATCACCGGATTTAAATAACGGTACTAAACGACTAATCTTCATCCAATCCGGAAATCTACCTTCGTCAACGCATTTATTAAATAATATTGTTAGATGCGGGGCCAAAACCTGTATCACAGAACTTAAAACGTACACTGACATACCTGATATATCTTGCGTTTTTTTGATATTCAATGATTTAAACGTTTTAACTAAGGTAGTAGCATCTATGTGCTCAAATTCAAAATTATCTTGGCATGCAATAACATTAGAACGCAGTAGCTCAAAAGCCTGTTTAGGGGAGGATTGAAGGTGAGCTGTCGTTTCTATAGGTATATTAGTAAAATACTTCTCAAATATATTAGCTATTTCGTCCTTACTTTCAATTGAGCTGCCATCTATTTTCAAGACTAGATCCTTTTTTATACGTTTAGTCTTGCCAGTTTCAGTGTTTACAATATCCCAAACTGTTTTAGACTTATTAGTAGAGTTCTTTATTTTTTCACGAATCATATTTGATTTGGCATCCTGACATGCCTTTTTGAACATTTTTGAGTAATTTCTTACATATTCTACAAAATTTTCTGCAAAATTCCAGGTCTTTTCATCATAAAGACTGTACAGGATATCTCTATTTTTGCGGATTTCACTAGTTGCCCATTCATTAAATCCATTTTTCTTATTGCAATTTACAGTTTTAATTGGAAATGCTAAATTAAATTCATCTTGAATAATGTCGAACAATTTATAACAATCATTAGGATCATCTAATAGGTCAATAGTGATACGAGATGTTAAATTTTGTTTGAATTTCTCTATCTGTTTTTGTGTTATGGGCCTGCAAACTATCCTTTCTTTTAACCGTCTTTCTTCCACTAATAGCGTTATAAATTGACCACTGTGATCCGATTTAAGACAATTCACTATTGCCTCATTAAAATATTCACAATCACAATAAATATTGTCGAGGCAAGTGGCAGAATATGAAGTAATTCGCGTGGGCTCATTAAAGACATTAGTTAAATTAAAGCATTTAAGTAAATTAATTAATCTATTTTTAAGTGGACTTTCTATTAAAATGTCTATGTTAAAGTCACCACTTATTATAATATTTTTAGATCCACGTGATGCTAATCTAAGACTTTCCTCCAAAACCGTTTCAAAAATATCTAAGTCGCCAGAGGGAGGACGGTACACACAGATTATTAAATGTTTAATTAGTTCCACGCTGGACAACTCCACATGTCTTTCAACTGAAAGATTTTCAATATCCTTTCTTGTTTTAAATTTAATACTATTTTTTAGCAATATCATTGAACCTCCGTGGATTGCAATCTTTCTGATGAAACAACTTCCTACTTGATAATTATTTATATTAAAACCTAGTTCTGATTCTTTCAACCAATGTTCCGTCAAACAGATAATATCAATATTATATTTTTGTAGAAATAACTCTATTTCGAGTATTTTGCAGGAAAAGCTTTGAATATTTTGATGAAATAAATTTATACCATTGCGCTTTTCCTTTGTCTCTATGTTTAGTTTAAAATACTTTTGTCATTGTTGTTACAGTGAATAGGGTTAAGATTATTTTCCTTATTACAATTGCTATTCAAGGTATCAGTATAATCACGCGATAAATCAATAATGTTGTTTCTATTCGATATTGACATATTTACAATTTTGTTTGCTACTAATGTAGCTATCTTGCGGATTGAGTTTTTCGGCATATACAATTTATAGTTTGTCAATCTGCAGCCATCTACAAATTCATTGATGTCAAACAGTGTTACCGTCTTGCTACATAAGTGTGACAATTTGTATATAAAATCATTTAAGTAATGTATGTATTTATTTTGTTTGCCAGTCAATGAATTTGAATACGGCAATGTACATATGATTACTTTTTGCACATCAACTTTACTTATTGTTTCAAATAGATAAGAAATGTCATGCTTGTTAATGGCTAAACTATTACCGAACAATATCACGATAGAATTTTGTTTATGTAATGTCATTCGATCAATGCAATTTATCAGATTGGGAAGCGATGCATTGGGCATACAATAATTAATCACATTATGGGATAGCTTTTCATTCAAAAGTGCTCCAAAGCCTTGACCCAACTTATCGGATAAAACTATAGTACTTGGCTCTATGTTACTATTAACCGCTGTATTGCTTAAGCATGATTCTAGATTAGATTGTCTATAATTCGGGGGAGATTTATCTTCAGTATAGGTCACAGCACCATCACAGCAGTATTGCCTATTACTCAAAAATTCCAACCTTGCCATATTATAATTAGATAGTTCAATACTATTGTCCGCGGCTAAAATATGCTCACGCGATTGATTTTGATATGTCTCATAGCTCTTATTTACAGCGGTAGCACTGTCATAGCTTAGTGATTGCTCTAGTGTTCTTATTTTAAGATTAAGTCTTTCGATATTTTCGTCGTAATTTAATTTACATTCATGTAGAGTCTGGATATAATTATTAACTTCGTGAATCAAATCTATATTTTGTCTTCGTAATTTTGTGGATTGACGTGACAGTTTTTGTTTTTTTATCAGCTTTTGTGTCTTCCTAATATATCTATTAATTTTTATATATTTCTTTAATTTTTTGTGACTAAACCCTTGTATTTTATCTGATTTGGCATGGGAAAGCGACTCATCTTTTGTGAGATCAATGATGATCCCTTGTGGAGGCGGCGATAAACTTTTACCCACTAAATCCTGAAATAAACTGTCCGAATTGTTATTCTGAATGGCGTCGTATTTGTCTTTAAGAGATTGTATTTCTTGATTGGCATTATAAAGTTCTCTTTCCACATCCCTGCTTCGGACAATCTCTTCCTCATATGTTTTTATACATCCTTGTAATGTTGCTGCTGCGTACTCATACAGATTTTTTTGCTCAACAATATCTTCATATTTAACATGTAGTTCAGCTAATTCACTTTTTAGTTCAGTGTTCTTTTTAATGATATTTTGAATCTCAATTTCACTATCTTCCCGTTCTTTGAGTAATTGTTCAGTTAATTTCTTATTTTTTTTGAGCTCCTGAAGAGTTAGTTTCAATTTATTTTGGTCTTCTAAAGCAGCAGTAGCTCTTCTGGTAAGCATCATTATTTAAAAAGAATGTCAAATGAAAGATAAAAAAATAAAAAATAAAAAATAAAATCAAAAAAAAACAACAACTTGGAGTCGGCAGTGATTTGAACTCGGACGTTACGATTCGAAGGCGAGCGCTACTCTGAATCGGCCAGCGAGCGTGTTACGTGCTGCTCGAAATGTAGACATCATACTAATTGTGGCTGTGAAGTGTGTACACTGGGCATTGACCTTGAATACCGGTCACTCCACAGTTCACGATTGCACTGACACATCACAACTGCTGTTTGAATTTGTTTACTACCTGCACTTTTGAGTTTAAAACTGATTATTTTAAAACAGATTTTCGACTTGATTTTTGGTTTATTTTCTTGTATTACTTGTTCGTTTTAGTTTATAAATTAACACAGCTTATGTTATTCATTTGGCTTACAGTCGATTTAGTGAGTTTGCAAAATTGCAAATTGTTTTAGTCATATTTATAAAATTACAGTTTTTGCACTATCTACTATAAAAATCTTTACACATACACTTTTACACAATAATTGGACATTAAATTACATAATTCACAATATAGAACATTAAAAAGATTACTTTAAACATTTTTTAAAGGCTTAAATATGAGATCACGCCTTCACATGGCGACTCGAGCGCCGCGACTCAACAAGTGCAATTTGCAAATCTGTTGCAACTTTATGTGCTCTTGGTAACTCGGCTACAATAGCACGTGTTTTACGTCGCCTGTTTGAACATGTTTGGACTTCGTCTGTGGTGGCGTTTGCTGGCGCGCGTGTTGTGACTTTTTGGAGTGTTTTTTTTGTTAAAACTGACTGAAAACTGTATGTCGGCGAGCGGCGACACAGACGGGGTCCATACTTGTATAGTTTAGCTAACTTGTTACAAATAACAACAAACTTGACATTGGCTAATCATTGTAAAAGCCAGACGAGAGAGAAAAAAAAAAAAGATGTTTGGAGGTTGATAAAGTGACACTAGGCAGCTTCAGGAATGATGGTAATGTAAGCACTTCGCCTAACTGTGATGATGTCAGCAAGCCGTTTCATAGCCTACTTTTGTCACTTGCCCTGCCAGTACATGAGCAGAGTGAACTAGAGTGAGACAACTCTCGGTCTGATCCTGAATCGACGATAATATGTCAAATATAAGCTATGGTGACGTAAAATCTGAGCGTAAAATAAAAGAAAAATAGGGCCTCTTTAGAGTTACCGCGTCAAATGTACCAGAACATTTGACGCCTGCCAGTAAAGAAACTGTGACATGAGTCTGTGCCTGTGTCTGTGAAATCTGTGCTCTACTAACCATGCCAACCTGTGTTTGAGCATTAGGTCCACCAAGGACGAGAGAACCGCGACGATAGTCTCGCCGTGCCACCAAATTCTATCCAATTCAAGCCAATCTCCTGCGATACAGGATACTATCGCGGACGATATAATATGGTGGGACTCGTTGCAATTCTCTCGTCCGTGGAAATGACGCCTTTCAGCCGACACTTGTACAGTACTTTTCCATTTGCAAGGAAACAATAAACAAAATTAATTCCAGAAAAAATTACATTGCAGTTTGTGAAACTTTTTAAAATTCGCATTAATCCTAAATATTCAAACACGTGCTTTCGTGAATCGTGAAGTATATAACCAGGCTGACACAACCATATTTATTCAATAAAATGTCTGAAACTCTCAAAACTAGCCTGGCAGTTGATAAGTAAAATTTTTTTTTTTTCATCGATTAGGTATGAATGTTGTAAATCATCATTTCGTGTTTCATGTTGTATCATCATGAAAGTTGTAAAGGTATCTTTTCAAAGTGATAATATAATAGTAATTATACTTACTTCAGAAATAAGCGACATCTTTATTCGTGCCTGCGTACTTACACGTGGTCTCCTTGAGTAGGGCCATCTCTCGTCGATTTTAAAAATTATTTCGCAGTTTACAGGGTGTTACCTCTATTTAAACCTCTGAACTCAAAAATAAACGGCATCTTTTAGTAAATTATAGCATTATAGAGTGCGATACCTGGAACTCTGCACCCTCTATGGGTTTATATTTTGTGGGTGTGTGCATATCGTACAGGGACGCCATATTGTAACTACCATCCATATTTAAACTGAAAAGGCATCCATGTAATTCAGAAAGTTTTAAAGGTATCCTAAGTACGAATATTTTTCAAAGTGAAGATAATATACTTACTTGAGAGGAATTAAGCGACATCTTTATTCCTACCTGCGTATTCACCTCACACGTGTTCTTCTTAAAGTAATGCCATCTCTCGTCGATTTTAAAAATTATTTCGCAGTCTACAGGGTGTTGCAAAACCTCTGAACTCAAATATAAACGGCATCTTTCAATAAACTATAGCATTACTGAGTGCGATACCTGGAACTCTGCACCCTCCATGGGTTCACATTTTGTGGGTGTACATTATCGTACAAGAACGCCATCTGTTGTAAATACCATCTATGTAAGCTGAAGCCGTAAGATGGCATGGTCATACCGTATAATATCTTAAAAATTTAGATTCAATAGACTTTTTCACAGATTTCATTTTTTTATCGTCAATTATCAAAGTAACTCTCAAAAATATGAAACAGTTTATTTATTATTTTGGGCGCCAATTTACATTTTGTCCCATTTCGGGCGCCAAATTAATATCAACCACTTACATAAATTACTTATTTTGTGTGCAAAATGCAAAACAAAATCTGATTCAAAACTAGTTTATTACCGCGACTTCATACGCATGGATTTAGTTTTTCAGATACCCGCGAAAATTCTTTGATTTTCCGGCGTAATAAGTATCCTATGTCCAACTTTAGGATGCAAAATATCTCTTTTTTGACCTTTGAGGTCAAGACAAACGTCCTCGAACGTGTGTACAAAGGGGTTTGAATATTTTAGTACGAAATCTGGCTTTAATAGTCCGCACTTTTCTTTTTATTTCCAAACTAGCCGATGCCCGCGACTTCGCCCGCGTGGATTTAGGTTTTTCGAAATCCCGTGGGAACTCTTTAATTTTCCGGGATAAAAAGTAGCCTATGTGCTAATCCAAGATATTATCTATCTCCATTCCAAATTTCAGCCAAATCCGTCCAGTAGTTTTTGCGTGAAGGAGTAACAAACATACACACACACACACACACACACACACACACACACATACAAACTTTCGCCTTTATAATATTAGTTTCCAAATAGCGGCATAATCTTTCAAAGTGTTAAGTTAACGATAAATAAGCTATCAAATTTGTACTGGGTGGCTAGATTTGTTTTACTGATGACGCTACCAGTACAACTTTTATTAGCGTCTATCTCGGAAACTTAATATATTGGTAGATTTTACAAAATAAGAAGAGATTCATAAGACCGACGCCGCTTGTGGTTGCTTTATGCAATGAAGGAAAACATCATGAGTAAACATGCATTGCTGAGAGTTATCAACGGTATGTAAAGTCTGCCAATCTGCACTATCAAAACATGAACTATGGCCTAGACTATTTTCTTTCTGAGACAAGATCCATGCTGCAGTGAATTATTATCGATGGGTTGAGATAATGATGATGATGAAATAAAGGTTAGTTAGAGTTATTATTAAGAAAGATGCCGCGTTTCAACTCCTTTCCAGTATGTCGGCGTGCTTGGTCACTCTAAGCTCCTCCATTCCAGTGTAGCTTCACACACAACGTCATAAGACCGTAAAGTGTCTAATTCTAGTTGTATAACCTCAACTTCATCCGGACAAACACCTGCATTGAAGTCCTGAGTTTCATCGTAGTATTCTACAGAACTGAACTGGTATTCGCTTCGCCTTTGATCAGTCATAATATTTGCAACACTATCTTCAAGATCTTTAACGCTTACGGTTGCTGGTTTGATATCATCGCTGGTATTAACAGATTTCTCTTTGACACCAATATCAGTAAAGCTATTGACCGTATTTTCCTTCTTGCTTTTTAAATTACTTATGCATTTATCTTTTTCTAAATCTTGTTTATTAACAGGTATAGCATCTGCGGACACAAATTCTACTAACGCCCCGTCATTTTTTAAAGTTTTACGATACCTTTTCACTTTATCGCTAAAAGTTTCCTCTTCACAATTTGTTTCAAAATCCATGCCTTTTAAATGGGACACATGCCATTCTTTATCATCTATAGCATCTAAAACTCTACGTTGATGTTCATTTAAATATATTTCTTCGTTGTTTTCGTGCCTGTGTTCTTCCTTTTTACTATCTTTAAGTTCCCCATTCACGTTATCAAATATTAATACTAATAATAAAATTGTTAAGAGGAAATAAGTTACATAAACTAAGTTACAAAATAACATTTTAGACAACAATTGGTTGCAACATTCATCTACCTAAGTAAACTACTACTTTAAGTAAAATCAAATCACCTAAATGAGAAAATGTTTATTTAGGGCTCAAAAAGCGTGAATTAAACACGTAATATTAATTAACAATGGAAGAAAATGGTATGCATGTATGTAAGTTTTGTCGATGCCTGAAAAACGTCCTATCAGAAACAAATTATAGTGTTTATAAATGAAATTTTTTGGGTTTATGATTTCATACAATTTTGAACCTTTATTGTTCGGTTTAATAATGGATAAACGTCGAAATGTAAATAAACAAAACTATATCACAATTTAGAACCAAATATTTATTTAGCAAGCTGAAAATAACGGATGTTTTAAAGACAAATTAGTTTATTAATGCCATAACAAAGGTAGAATTATATACCTACCGTAAATAACAATCATCCGACAACAAGTGAAGTAAATTAAATCAGCGCAGCGCGCAACGATAACAACATAATAACACGACTTACGAGAAGAATAACCGCCCACCACAGCCTCACAGATCGTTATCTACCATCTAACTAATCCATTCATCTCGAACCACCCCTCAAACACTAGAAAATACTTCAATTAGGCCCCCACACGATCAAAACAGCCCAATTACCTCGCAGCGACCCCTTTAATACACCCTCGTTTGCTCAAAACTGAAATAAAGTCGGATAAATAATCACAATTTGCGAGCGCCCTGAAATTAGCATCTCTTTTGAATAAATTGACAGATAATTTGACATCGAGACCCGCGCAAACTTCTCTATGTCCCCAACCCAGCGAAAACATCGCTTACTAAAATCTCAAAGTTCAGTAAACAAAAAAAAAACAGCTAAGTGCGAATCGGGCCTTGCTCTTTTAGCGTTCCGTACATAATTACGTACAACATATTACGGATCTATGAATTATTTTATTTTCGAGCTAGACATCGCAATAAACCGTAAAAGAAAAACCCAAAAAAAAACATTTGTTTTGTTCACAACACGTACAAACTACTTTATCATTTGTTGTTTTCAATTTGTTACATAATATACTGAAATTTCACTACTGGCTATTAAGTTTTCGAGATAGATCCGGTAACAAAAATGGTCTAAAACTGACAAGTCTGACAGCCTCCCATTTACGAATTGCATTAAAAAGATAAAAAAATATACACTTACTCTATTAGTTCTACATAATGATACTCCACGTGAAAGGATAAGAAAAAAACTGGCTCCTCTTTTATGTCTCGGAGCCACCCCGAAAACAAAATTAATTGAATTTCTAATTCAATATTCAGTTTTGAGTCAATGCTCTACACTAAATACCTAAATTTCAGGTTTGTAACTCATTTCGTCTACGAGCTAGAGACAGTGACGTGCGGACAGACGGACAGACAGACAAGAGTGACATTAATAGGGCTCTTCTCAGACCTGGGCGCGTTTGGAACCCTCGTAGTTTTAGTTTTAAGTCTGCGTACTCGATTAACACCACCATATCATCTTAAAAATCTAACATCATCAAAAGGTGTACAATAGTACCTACTTTGAATAAATAAGTTTCAGTTTGAGTTAGGACTCCGATTTTATTAGGGTTCCTTACCTATAAGTAGGGAACCCTAATAAATGGGTAAAAAGTAAAGCGCTGCGAGCGCTGCTCGCTCGTCACAGATGTTAACAACTCACTAAAAGATGCAAATTGACAGCGGTTCGCAGCGGTGATTCGAAATGGCGCCAAAATATTTGCATAATTTGTTGCGAATGGAAATGTTCAGTTTCAATTCAAAGGATCGGGTGGTTGATTGGAACGCTGCGTAATTTTCTATCGTCGTTTTGCTGGGACTCGGCTCTAATGGCTTTCGATTTTTATGGTTCCGTCCCTCGATGGAAAAAAGGAGCCCTTATAGGATCACTTTGTTGTCTGTCTGTCCGTCTGTTTGTCCGTCTGTCTGTCTGTGTGCCGTGTCTGTCTTCCAGTGGACCTAGAATCATAAAATTTGGCAGGTATGTAGCTCTTATAGTAAAAGTAAAGGAATAGATCCGGAATCCGTGAATTTGTGGTCATCACAAAAAAAAATGTGTTAGGTATATCTTGTACGATGGTGCGGAACCCTTCGCGTGCGAGTTCGACTTACACTTGATTCGTGGTTCTATTACAACAAACCAAGTTCAAAGTTCGTTAAATATCACTTACTTCAACGGTGAAGGGAAACATCGTGAGGAAACATGCCCGGAGAGTTCTATTATAATCTCTCACTTACCAACCATTTGTAGATGACTAATAGGTTTTTTTTATACTAAAACAAAAGAATAAAAATCAAGGTGGATTTTATTGAACAAAAAAACAATTATTATAATTACTTACAATCTTAGTAGTTACAGTAACTGATATAAATAAATCAATAGTTTACAGTAAACAATGTGGCTAAATGCATTATTTACAAAGCGATTCATATATTATCCATTGCACTCTACACAGTTTACAGTTAAGTAGGCCTATATCGTTAGGTGCTAACAAAATGATTAAGTACATTAAAGTATTAATTAGTTATTGCACGTTTTATAAGAAAATCTACAAGTACATATATCTAATTTATCATTGAATCCGAATTTTTAAAATATACTTACGTGGGCGGTCCCAAAATGAATTGGCCTGATATAGTTCTAAGCAACATATCGATACATGTTATGTTATATCGGACAGTACGTTTATCGTGTTACTTTATATACTAAAATGCATCGACATGAAAAGCGTAGTCTCAGCTCAGCAGTGGTTTGAACATCAAGATTCGCGTGTTTTTTGGAAATGTCGAAAACCGAATATCGAAGCGTCACAAGTTTCTGTTTAATGAAGACTTATCTCCCGCCCAAATAAAAGAACGATTAGATGATGAGTACAAGGAGTCTTTCCCCTCGTATAGCATAGTAAGAAACTGGGTGAAAGAGTTTCGCTTCGGGAGAGAAACGGTCGAAGGCTTCGGCCATGACGGTCGACCGGTGAAAGTGTTCTCTCCTGAAACTATTGCTGTAATCGAAGAGGAGGTTTTAAGTGACCGCCGTTTGAAGATTAGAGTAATTGCAGCTAGACTTAGGCTCTCTAAAATGTAACATATCCAGGTCCTAGGTCTTACAGGAACTCTAGGTGCGTTGCTTGGACCTAGACATGTTAGCAGAATCAGCTCCGTACAGCCAGGGATTTATGTGGAAAAAGTTAATTATTGAATTGAAACCTCGAGTACCTTAGGAATAGTTATTTAATTCTTCTCTTGTTTGTTAGAGCTTTACAATTTATAGTTTACTCGACTAGTTACTGAGACATGAGAGGTATTATACAATCTCAAGGTGCTGTCCGCACTCAACGCACCTTAATTATGATCTTAGGTTACTCGACATAATGCTAAGTTACAATTTTATGAACGGATAAGTCACAATCTAGGGTAAACCATCAATTAATATAAATGTAAACCAAAATACAAAAGTAGTTGAATTAGCTTCACAAAAAAAAGTTAATATGTTGGAGAGAATCCACCTTAATATCCTGAAGACTTAGGAAAACACCTGTTCCGAAAAATCAAGCTTCGCTCCGGACGCGCGGCTCATGCAGACTGTGGCCGTGTGTCATACGGACGAGCAAGGTAAAGGATGCAAGAGATTCCTATGGATTACTGGCGGTGCACGCTTCCTCAATCCAAACGTGAAGCGAGCAAAACGCGTGTTAACTCTCAAATTTCAGCGTTATTTTATAACCCAATCATGGTTTTTAAATTATTAGGTTGTTAGGGGACCATGATGATGATTTTCTTATCAAGTTGTTTAAATTTCAATTAAATTCCATAAAATTCTTAATCACAACAACACATCAACACGACACACCCATGTCGCCACCAAATCGTGATGACCGACACCCACCCGCCGCGTGGTAGAACTTTATCCTAAAACATTTTTCAAAAATCCCAGCCTAAACTAACACATTATCCTTTACGAATTTTAATTACGCCATCCATCTTGCAAGGCGTACGAAAAAAGAAAAAAAAACTGTCACACCAAATTCTTTTTCTTTTTTTTTTTTTTTTTCTCTCTGGCCCCAGATTCCTGACCACCTGTCAGTTTTAAAAATAATTCCCTAACTCATGTGAAACTTTTACAAATGTATTTTATAGATCCTTTTATAAAGAAAAGGCAAATATTTACACAAACGTAAATTAATAATTAGTAATAATAAATAAATTCTTTTATGATGGCTGTTACAAGCATCACACCAAGATGCCGAACTAGTTCCACCCGCTACGCACAGATGTCGCTAGTCGTAAGGAGATCAGTGATTTGAAGTTATATGTTTACTTTTAATATTTATATACAATAAATACCACACGTTACAAAAAGTACCATCCATCGTGCAATCCATGACCATCTTCGTATGAAAAAAGTTAGTGCAAGATGAGTTCCGAAACTTCTTTCAGCTGTCCAAAGACAGGAGCGAGTGCGCTGTGCAACCGAGTTTTTAGGTCTTTGGGACGAAAACACAAAGAATGTAATCGAGCGGCTACTTACTGGTGATGAAACTATGGTCTTATATCATGATCCAGGAAGCAAGCGCGAGTCAATGGAATGGTGTTACAAGGGTGAAAAGCCATCTAGAAAGGCAAAGGTGCAAAAATCCACCAAAAATGTCTTGTGTACAATCTATTGGGATTCTCAAGGGATTTTGATGGTAGAATTTAAAAAACGTAATACAATCGTAAACGGCGAATATTATGCTTCATTACTATATAAACTGCGAGACACGATTAAGGAGAAGCGCAGAGGCAAGTTGTCTTAAAGCGTCCTGTTGCTCCACGACAACGCACCCGTTCACACTGCCGGTGTTCCGAAGGCTGCAGTTTGTGAATGCGGGTTCACGGAACTGGAACATCCACCGTATAGTCCAGGCCTGGCCCCGTCAGACTATTATTTGTTCCCAAATTTAAAGCGGGGCTTAAGAGGAAGGAAATTTTCAAACGATGAAGAATTGCAGGCGGCCGCCTTTAGTCATTTTGAAGACAAAGATTGAAGTCACTTTTATGAAGGTTTAGAGATGTTAGTTCTCAGAAGTCAAAAGTGTGTTTATATTAGTGGAGATTACATAGAAAAATAAAATTGGTTTCATCTCATTTTGTTGACTATTTCATAGCTAGGCCAATTCATTATGGGACCGCCTAGGTACCTACTTATTTTGTATAACAGAAATAAAAATACCTCTTAGAGCTAATGGACTAAGATCCAGCGAGGGCTAGACCTTCGTTATTTTATAAGATCTGAAAGTTTCCCTGCATATTGTCCCCAACACAGGGAAGAATCTGGCACAGGGTTGCCACGACTCTTAAGAGATATTCTACAACTTAACTATTCCGAAAAAATATAAAAAAATACACTTTATATTTCGACGTAAAAAATATATCTACAACTTTTTTACTTGTTATCTTCCAAATAAAATAGAACAGAATAATTTTTTATTCAAGTAAACTTTTACAAGTGCTTTTGAATCGTCAAAGTAATTTACCACCGGTTCGGAATGCCGTTCCTATCGAGAGCCAAGCCCCCATGATCCATCATGAATTTCATAGTAACTGTTCTTCTTCCCTGTATTGGGGATAATACGTAGAGGAACTTTCAGCGTTTATAAAATAACGAGGGTCTGACCGTCGCTGGCTCTCTCTTTTTTTTAAATGTATTTTTTATTGTACTATTTAATTTAACAAAAGAGCATAGACAGTTTGGGAGGTATGTAAAAGTATTAATTGGGTGATAATGTATTTATTATAATGCTTCTTGATCACTTTTTTTAAGTGCAGAGTAATTCTCTTTCTATGGACTAATTGTCTTTTAATCAACATAACAAAACTATGCTAATCGTGACTAGTTTTCTATACAATATCAATTATTTACATCGATGTGCAAATTAACTAAGTAGGTATACTCATTCTACGTTAAACCAATTTCTATTTATTACAACTATGTATTATTTGATATAATCTCGATATTTGTGCGAAATATCAACTGATGAGGACGAAACATTTTCGTTTAAAACAAGATGCGTTCATGAAACGAAAGTAGAAAAGTTTTGATTCATTTTTGGCGCACCAGACAAACTTGCAAAGAATCCCATGACCCAGGTTTTGCTCCATCCAGTCCGAGATAAACAAAATTAGTGGAAGTACTCGACGCTACATTACGCACGCTATGTGACGGCATCGCTTTCCTAGGAAATCCTAGCTTTATTAAACATCTCTTTCTATCCTCTTCATAGATGGTAGTGCATGTACGCGGGGTTTGGTGGCAGTAACGCCCAAACGAGTGGAAGCGTATGAACGGAGAGTTCACGCTTACCGCTTGCCGCCTGCACACGTAGCTATTCTAAGCGGAGCTGGTTTCGTGACGCGTACTGCTCGTATACCTCTGTATATACTCTTCATAGATGACAGTGCATGTACGCGGGGTATGGAGGCAGGAGCGCGCAAGCGAGTGGAAGCGCATGAGCAGAAAGTTCGCGCTCACCGCTCGCCGCTTGCGCACGTAACTGTTCCAAGCGAAGCTGGTTTTGTGACGCGTACTACTCGTATACCTCTGTTTATACTCTTCATAGATGGCAGTGCATGTACGCGGGATATGGAGGCAGGAGCGCGCAAGCGAGTGGAAGCGCATGGGCAGAAAGTTCGCGCTCACCGCTCGCCGCTTGCGCCCGTAACTGTTCCAAGCGGAGCTGGTTTTGGCGCTTCCATTTTGTTCTAGAGGGAAAGAAGAATTTTGATACAGATATTCTATTTCACGAAGACCGTTTAGCTATGTTTGTGTGAGTGCAAATGTACACATTGTCATAGTGTGCGTGGTACTCAGTCGTGCTCAGTAATGTTACGCATACAAATGCATTAACGCTTATCTGTACACTACATCCAAAGCTGAGCGGTCTTCATGAAATAGAACTACATAATATAATAATTATACTCATTTTTGTTGCCATAGAGCCTGAGCTTGAAATGAGTTCTGCCAATGACTCACCTTCTGTTCTGGTACCAAGTCTTGACCTGTGTTTCGCTCAGGTTGAGCGCGTCGGCGACGTCTCCCCTGTCAGCCACGCTCAGGTACTTCTGGCAGCGGAACTTGCGCTCCAGGTACGCCAACTGCGCGTGGGTGAAGGCTGTTCTGCGACGGCGAGGCTTGCGGCCAGAGGTCGGCGTGCCACCGGTGCGGTTGGACGATTGACGATCTGGTTAAGAGGGAGGGTAGAGATTCATAGTGTGCTCAAAACAAACTTCTTACTTTCTTCTTAACATACTTCTTCTTCTTCTAATTCTTAATATTAACGAATCAAACTCAATGAAATTCTATAGCACCGTCGCAATGTCACCTGCTTATCGACCTGTTATCGTATATATTTTGGAGAATGTGCTCAACAACTCCACAATCTAGAGTGAATAGGCACCTTCTAGGTAAACGCGTCCCATGTTAGACCACATCATCACTTTCCATCAGGTGTGATTGTGGTCAAGCGCTTAACTATAGTGAAGGAAAAAAAAGAACTTATTCTTCCTTCGCCGTACCATCACAGAACAGGGAGAAATCATGTGGTCGACATCCAAATTACTCGCACTACACGTTTTTGCTCAACGTACCTACTCGTATTTGATACGAACCGCTAAGGTTTGTGACGCTCTTCCGACGTCCGTGTTTCCCGTCACATATACATTCAATACAAGAGTGAATAGGCATCTTCTAAGCAAGCTTGCTCCAACTCAGAACTCATCTGTGGTTAAGCGCAAGCCTATCCTGTAATTTAAAAAGTATATATATAAACCGGTTATACAAATACTGTTTGGGTCTTGCGATTCCCTCTGCGAGCCCCCCGCCATGACGGACGCGAAGCCAGCCAGCAGCTGCGACTGGAACGAACTCTTGGTTAAGTCCATCGACCTGCCATAGATGCTGTCAGACAAAGAGCCAGCGATCTCGAACGCACTCCTCTCACCGTCGCCTTCCTTATGGCCTTCCCTGTCTGTATGCCTGTATAAAGTGAACATGCTTGATTTGCACCTTCTACAAATGCAAGTATGAAAAGAATAATAGATTTTTATTCAAATAGACTTTTACAAGTGCTTTTGAATCGTTAAATAATTTACCAATAGTTCGGAATGCCGTTCCTACCGAGAAGAACCAGCAAGAAACTCGGCGGTTGCTCTTTTCATCATCATCATCATCATCGTCATCATCTACCCATTGCCGGCTCACTTTTGAGCACGAGTCTTGTCTTAGAATGAGAAGGGTTTGGCTATAGAGCTCTGAATTAACCACGCTGGCCAAGTGCGGACTGACAGACTTCACACATCTTTGGAAACATTATGAAGAACTCTCATCGCAGGGTTTCTTCACCGTTAAAACAAGTGACATTTAACTGCTTAAAACACACATAGCTCTAGAAAGCGTGCTCGGAATCGAACCCCGGACCCCCGAATTGGAGGCCGACTTCTTAACCACTAGGCCATTACAGTTTTTACAGTACTATTTAAATGATTCAAACCAGACCAAGGATCCAGAATTAACAAAGATTTGGAATAAATTACTAGATAAAGAACATCAGCTCGCTGACAGACAGGTGGACAGTATAATGATAGCGTCCCGTTTGCATCCTTTTTTTTAAATTGTTATTTAGAGAGCTGGGTCAGTAATGCGAGCATGTGGGTTGGCATCCTTCAGATACGGAACCTCAAAAAGATATATTTTCCAATGTCTCTTTAATATACCTGTATAGTTGAAATAGAGATCCCTCGTATAACTTCATAGATTCCTCTGGCCTCTCGAATTCGTGGTCATCTTCTTTGAAAGGAGAAGAATATTCGGAATTTGATATTCGGTTGGAAAACTCCGTTGGTGACGCTCGGTCATTCTCAGAATCTGCTCTTTTCTGATCTGCTTTCCTATTAATAAATATTATTTTCGTTTATTGAAGAAGTAATAATTAAAATATACCTAAACCAAACAGGATGTATAATTTGTGGGCTTCATTTACAAAAAGCATTTAACGCAGAAATGCAGCCAGTATTCTTGGCACCATTTCACGCGGCCATGATTTGTATAGTAATTAGATAAGGCTAGTTAAGTTTTATTGTAATATTTTCAATTTTTTTTTTTAAAGTGATAATATTAAGACACTTACATGCAATTATCGGGATCATTCTCATAAGAAACTTGTAACTTGTTGGGCGAGGAGGTGTCCGAGCGGTTGTCGCCCACTGAGATGTCGTCCTCGATGTCGGAATCCTCAGGGTTGTGTGTGGCGGCGGAGTCGCACCTGGCTTCTGATTCCTCTGCCTCATGAGCTGTTCCTATGGACAAACATTACGTCTTTACGTTCATCATGATAACATAACCATAAACTGTTTGGTTGTGCCTGATGCGATCACATTATTATATTATAAAGGCGAAAGTTTGTGTGTATGTGTTGTGTGTGTGTGTGTGTGTATGTTTGTTACTCATTCACGCAAAAACTACTGGACGGATTGGGTTGAAATTTAGAATGGAGATAGATTATACCCTGGATTAGCACATAGGCTACTTTTTATCCCGGAAAATCAAAGAGTTCTTACAAACGGGATTTTTTAAAAACCTACATCCACGTGAACGAAGTCGCGGGCATCAGCTAGTTGGTTATAAAGTATTCATACACCATCTTAATCAACTCACCGCCTTTTACGGCAGCGCAAGGGTAAGCGCTGTGGTCTTTTTAGTGGGAGGTTCCGGGTTCGATTCCTGACAGCGGTTTGGAATTTTATGATTTCTAAATTTCTGGTCTGGTCTGATGGGAGGCTTCGGCCATGTCTAGTTACCACCATACCGGCAAACCGTGCCGCCAAGCGATTTAGCGTTTCGCTACGATGCCGTGTAGATACCAAAGGGGTGGTTTAATAAAAACTGCCATACCCCTTTCAGGTTAACCCGCTTCTATCTAGACTGCATCATCACTTACCACCAGGTGAGATTTCAGTCAAGGGCTAACTTTTATCTGAATAAAAAAAATAAAGAAGACAAAAGCCGTGATAGGGCCACAGGTCTCCCCTCAGAATGAGTAGGGTTTAGGCCACAGTCTGCCACGCTGACCAAGTGCGGATTAGCAGAATTCACACACCTTTGAGAAATTTATGAGGAACTCTCATGCATACAGGTTTCCATACAATATTTTTCTTCATGGTTTTCTTCATGGTTTCAAACG
Organism: Maniola jurtina; assembly: GCF_905333055.1. Classification (NCBI taxonomy): domain Eukaryota; kingdom Metazoa; phylum Arthropoda; class Insecta; order Lepidoptera; family Nymphalidae; genus Maniola; species Maniola jurtina. Next base: position 15,661,481 of record NC_060032.1, read on the forward strand.
CACATTATTCAAAAAAGTTTGAGGTGCGTGCCCGGAATCGAGGCCCCGACCTTCCTTTGAGGTCTTATAGCCACTAGGCTATCACGGCTCATATACATAGATACATCAGAAGAGAATTAAAGTAAGAAAATTAAAATTACCAAACACGGAAATATCATACATTGCGATGCAGTAATTTTTAAAATTGCGAAAACAATAACACTGAATAAAATGTAATTATTGTTTTCCTCTCGAGTTAATTTGAACGATAATGAGCATCTTTAAATGAATAAAATCAATATTGAATGAAAAGACTTATTCAGTATACACTATAATAGCAATTTTAGTTCAATGGTAAGTACTTATAATACGTATGCATTCTGTGATATTACAATACAATAACTTTCAAACGTTGAAATAAGTAAATAGAGATCGTTGCTTTCAGAACTCTCCAACCCATTGCCTCACAGAACAGGATATCAGCTTTGTGTATGAAGTATTCTATTTTATTGTGTAGATACTTGCAAAGGTAATAAAATAGTTATTATATTGGTCGTACAACAGTAATAAATACAGTAACTCTATATAGCGAAATTGAAGGGACCTAGTATTATTTCGCAAGAAAATAATATAATCTTGTGAAAAAGTGTCTAGCATTACAACGATAGGAAGTACAGTAAGTAGGTAAACACGTGCTAGGCAATTACAATCAACACATGAACACATGTATAAATATTTACGACTTTATATTTGTATGGTGTTTAAAGGTCAGTGAAATTAATGCTTTTGGGGTCTTAATAATGACGTATTGTTTCGCTATTAGGAGTGGTTGCTACGACAACATAGAATGATTCAATATAAGGATAACCATCGATGAGGATAACAATGTAAACCAAACGAGCCTTAACAATTTCTACGTTTTTCGGAGTTTTTCGTTTAATAGAAGTTCGCAATATAGAGTTTACACTGTATTTAGATAGAATTTCTATCCATACTAATATTATAGGTGTTTTTAGCTATTTACCGCTCATCCGTTGAACTGATTTTGATAGAATTTGGTACCTGAGAGAGAAAGCTTGGATCCCGAGGGTGGAAAAAGGCTAATTTTGTCCTGGAAAATCAAAGAGTTCCCGTGAGATTTATGAAAACCTAACTTCACTTGGACGAAGTTGCGGGGATCATCTATTTGATACAGAGATGGTTTGCACTCTGGTATATCTCTCTATAGGTACTCTATAGACTACATTCTATCCAGGAAGAGTAAAGAGTTTTCTCGGGATAAAAAACAAAGATTCCGACGAATTGAGAACCTCCTCCTTTTTTTTAAGTCGGTTAAAAAAGCAAAATCTACGCGGATGAAGTCGTGGGCATCATGCACAAACCTACATAATATTTGAAATCTATAAAGTTTCCATTTTGAACGAGCGACCGTTATAAAGGCGGAACGATAAAGAACGATGGAATATAACGATGTTTTGGCTGGAGGAATCCATGCGAAAACATTAAGATGTTCTCGACGTCCCCCAAGCCCCGGCCGAGTATCGCTCGCTAAAGCATATTTATGCAGAAATTATAACGAGAGAAACACTCGAATTCCGGCCTCTTCACCTCCCGCAAAATAACGAGTAATCGCCAGCCGCCATTATGCGCCTACGAATGTTTAGCCGTCGAGCCTGCATGGAAATATGAAAAGCGACTAGCCCAGTGTGCTTAGTATTTGTTTTTCTCGCCAACGTTGATAGAATTCTAGCGTCCAAATACTTCAGTGTCGTGGCAAGTCAGGCATGTACGATTTGATCAAATCCCGGAAGATGTTAAAATAACAACTCAATTCGATCAAGTAGTAAACAAACTAATTTGTTAAGTGAAATAATCAAATTGGGTTGTTATTTTGATATCTGCCGGGATTTGATCCTAGTTTTTATCATTTCCCTGGGACATACATATTGCAAAGAAAAGAACACACCAGAGCCGTTAGGCTGATGTTAGGCAGCAACCCCAATGGAGTCTGTCACGCTCGAAACACTGAAGTAACCATGAGGATTTTTTCTCCTCCCCAAGAAAACAAAGCCTTGTTGTAAAGCTTAATTTCGTACATAAATCTACAACCAGCGATTTGGTGGAAACATTGTGAAATTAAAATAGTTGGTACAGAATTTTTTGCTTTATATTAAAGCTCTTAGGTCCATTTTACTCTGACGCTATTGCATTCGACGCTCGAATTCTTTCAACGTTCGTGAGATGTGTTATCTCATACTAAGCACACTGAAAGCTGAATGCCCACTCTCCACCATTTTCATGCAAATTAAAAGACACAAACGCAGTCATAGACAAGATTCCCGCGCGCGCTAAAACACACCATTCAAAACCCCGTATTCAATTGCTCGAGAGCGAAACGGAACGCCCCGAGGCATTAATTAGAGCAGAAACTCTATGGCCGTTCCTTTTTTAAAACTGACGTCTTTATGAACGGGGCTTTTGTGCACCTTCCCGTTTGTGGGCGTAAGTGTCAAGTCTTAGTTTGAAGCGATGCTTAACTTTGTTGTGTAGCTCGCGGGATTGGTGGCGTAATCTTTTTGTCATCATTATCCCGCCGCTCTATTTTTATACGCTCGTTAGTCGTTAGAAATCATTTTGAGGTTTTATTTTTTGAAGTGACAGTCTTACTCCAAGAGGAACAATGTATAACCTTCTAAACATACCCTATCCAGTATCCAAGACGCAAAAGCCGTCCGCACCACCTTAGATCAAGAATTGAGGCTCCAGTTTAATTGAATTTAAAAAGTCTTTAAATACTAATACAAAGACAGAGATACGTAATCAGTAGCATATCTAATGGCCGTCGGCAGGAGAGATTTGAAGGTTCAAAACTTCAAAGCCCCGCTCTCCCTCAAATCCAAAATCTCAAACAAATAGCCAAATAATTATTCCAACATAGTTCTTGAATTTTCCTTTAATGTTATCAAAATTAAATAATAATTACACGTTTACTCGCTTTTTTCCCCTCATTTGTATATCATTCAAATCTACTAAGTAAGATGTATCAAGACCACCCAAAAAAGATTTTTCCGAGAGATGCATTCGATTAAAATTTCAGCCCTAATAGAAAAGTTAAAACATTTCCTCCTCCTTCTTTCGAGCCTTAGAGAGTAAGTATGTTAAGACGTCGGTCCTGGTTATTCTCACAATCATGATCACCAAACGGAGTCTAAATCTCGTAATATGTAGTGCGTGGTAGAGTGAACGGAAGGATTTACCTCTCCGACTGGCTAAGGTTGGTAGTCAGCTTCGTAAACACCTCTCTGTTCTTCGCGCGGCGAAACGGTACGGCTGTACTCGCAATTTCCATCCATGGTTTTTGTCAGAAAATTTTCTGCGATCGATGCCTTTTCTTCCGGCAACTTTTCTCATCATTATATTGTGCATTTATTCAGGTCTAGAGTCATGACCCTCAGCAATTAGGAATTCGATGGTTCACACAATTGCAAAAATTGTATTTGTGCATCGTAAGGTCTACATTTCCTGAGGATGCTCCGGTGTCGGAGTGAAACGTCCGACGTGTTTGTTTTGGGGCAGAATTTTGCTGCATATTTGGCAGAAGGAGGGCGGGCCATGCATACCTACCTATTGCATGCTGTATGTTGCACCACACAGATTTATCTGCTTTAGCGTATTTTATAGCAAATTAAGCTTTTGGTTTCTTAAACTGTCCTGTCTATCTGTTTGCTGTCTATTTAACTTCTAAATTAATCTTAATGAAAGCACAGATATTTGCCGTCACCAGGATGCAAGATATGATTCGTACATAGGCTTCTTTTATCGCAGAAAATTAAATAAGTACTTAGTTCCAACGAGATTTCACCTAACGAGAACGACAAACCTAAATCCACGCAGACAACGAAGTCGCAGACATCAGCAAGTCAGAAATAATGTCTTCTTCTCCTCTTGTTTTGTGACTTTGTGTAATGCAAAAACAGCACAATGCACTTCGCCAGTGTCAGGGTTTCTTCAATCGAAAAGTGAGTGAAACAAGCTCGAGGTCAAATGGCACTTTTGTGTTTTGTTGGCAAAGGGTGGGTCTCCTAAATGAGCGGTGTTATTTGCAATTTAGATCTCCGCGGGACGCCGCCGGCATTCTGCCGTGACATCTCTCGATTATGTCGAATGCTTGCCGATTTTTATGCTGATTGAGGTCTAATTTGGCATGGCCTCATTTACACGAGAGCTTTTTTAACGTCCGTTAAAAAAGCGTTCAAATAGAAAAAAATATATATTTTTAACCCCCGACCCAAAAAGAGGGGTGTTATAAGTTTGACGTGTGTATCTGTGTATCTGTGTATCTGTGTGTCTGTGTATCTGTGTATCTGTGTATCTGTGTATCTGTCTGTGGCATCGTAGCGCCTAAACGAATGAACCGATTTTAATTTAGTTTTTTTTTGTTTGAAAGGTGGCTTGATCGAGAGTGTTCTTAGCTATAATCTAAAAAAATTGGTTCAGCTGTTTAAGAGTTATCAGCTCTTTTCTAGTTTTCTTGTAGAAAAGAAGGTTACATAACCGTTAGGTTCATAATATTATGTCAATGGACAAATGTCAAGCTGTCAAGATGGACGTTGCCTAAATACATAATTATTTATTTGAAAATGATGTTTTGGAAAACTCAAATACTTTGGATCGTCGGGGGTGTTATAAATTTTTAATTTACACTTGTTCTAAGTATATGTTCACACGTCATTCAGCGCTATTTTACGTGTGAACAGATACTTGGGAATACATTAATTGTTCTATTTGAACCGTCCGTTAAAAAAGCTCTCGTGTGAATGAGGCCTTAGAGTAAGTACTTTAAACTTTGAGGGACGAGTGGCTTAGTTGCGGACGTATGTATCTGTTATTGATACATATTCAAATTCAAATTCAAATTCAAAATGTTTTTATTCAATTAGACTTTTACAAGTTCTTTCGAATCGTCAAAAGCATCTACCACTGGTTCGGAATGCCTTTCCTACCGAGAAGAACCAGCAAGAAACTCGGCGGTTGCTCTTTTCAAAGATTTGATATACAATATTATGCCATGTATAAAAGCAATTGAAGTCCTGCGCATTGCTGGAGCGAATCGAAGTTCAAATCCACGCTTTTTTATCATTTACATAATCTTCGATAGTATAATATGCTTTTCTCAAGAGCATATTTTTAATAGATTTTTTGAACCTGTGTAAAGGCAAGTCCAAAATTGACTGAGGAATTTTGTTATAGAAGATTATACCCATTCCCACAAATGACTTTTGGACCTTCCTGAGACGGAGCGTAGGAGTCGCAAGCCTGTTACGGTGTCTAGTCAGCCTGTTGTGTAGATCGCCAACCTTCTTGTAACTAAGAATATTTTGTCTTACAAAAATTATGTTGTTGTAAATATATTGAGAGGCTACGGTAAGGATACCTATTTCCTTAAATTTTTCTCGAAGTGAATCGCGTGGTTTTAAGTTATAAATTGCGCGTATTGCCCTTTTTTGTAATACAAAAATTCTCCCAATATCTGCCGCTCTACCCCATATTAAGATTCCATAAGACATAATACTATCAAAATAAGCAAAATATACTATCTTTGCGGTCTCCACGTCAGTTAATTGTCGAATCTTTCTAACCGCGTAAGCAGCAGAGCTTAGTTTGCCAGCAAGAGTTGAGTTGAGTTATTATGTCACCTGAAAATGTAATCTTGAAAAAAATGATATTTCAAGGGTTAACTTTCGAACGAATTTTTAGTGGAAGGTCCCGGATTCGATTCCTAGCAGAAGTTTGCAAATTTACAACTTCTAATTTTCTGGTCTGGTCTGGTGGGAGGCTTCGGCCGTGGCTAGTCACCATCCTACTGGCGAAACTGTGTCGCCAAGCGTTTTAGCGTTCCGGTACGATGCCGTGTTAAAATCAAAGGGGTAGGTATGGGTTTAATAAAAACTGCCATACCCCTTCCAGGTTAGCCTGCTTCCATCTAGACTGCATCATCTTTTACCACCAGGTGAGATTGTATTCAAGGACTAACTTGTATCTGAATAAAAAAACATATAAACAATTTTACTATATTTATTGTTGTCGGGCACGAATAATTAAGGGATTAAAATCGAAAATTGGCTTATTTTTTGATCTAAATGATCTTTGTATGGAGAAACGCATATGAAGTGTAACCTTCATTGCAAACTCGGCCCATAAATGTAAGAAATAAATAAAATAATATGAACCATACACAATCAACAACCCTTACAAACAAAACTCCTAACCACGCGTAACAATTCAATAACTAAAAAAAAAAAAAAAACAAATAATTGTCGATGGTCAGAGTCAAAAGTTTAGTATAATCTGTATTGAATGCATCGACAATCGTCAATCAAAGATGGCGCGTGCACGCCGCGTGCGCGAGTAAGGGCCGACATGCTGTTCTGAAGAGCATATGCGTGTGTTGCTGAATAATTATCACTTGTGAATAAAAAAATTGATAAAGAATGCGGTTTATATTGTTTCCTGCATGTTTATTAATTTTGCGCTTGATTGCGTCTTGACCTTTGATGGAACGCGTTACTTTGTAAAATATTTGACAAGAGAAACAAACTAAGACGAGTATTTATTCATCCGAGACTAAGACCTCAAAACAGCTGATCTGATTGGGACCATTTATGGCGGAAGTGACATAATATGAATGTTACTTCCATCTGAAAAAGACCTGAAACTGTCAAACAATGAGATCAGAAAGAGAAGGGTTGAAAAGGGCCATAGGTCCACCATACTGATCAAGTGTGGATTGGCAGATTTAACACCTTTGAAAACATTATGGAAAACTCAGGCAGGCTGATTTCTTACGATGCTTTCGCTGTTATATCCCGGCCACATTAACGGCCATCAACGCCATGTTCAACGGCGTTCCTAGATAACCACGATCGACGTACTACGGCATTCACAATGCCGCTTGGCGTTAGACGATTTTAACCCAATTCAATTGGCTTTATTAGACGTCAACCGTTCAAGTGCGGCATAAGTATGTAGGTATGTATTGACCGTTTAAGTTTAATCCAATTAGTAAAGTTTTAATCCAAGTGCTCGTCGCGTCGGGGGACTGCTAAAGGTAACAGAAACAGCTTTGAAAGCCATCTGTTTTAGAAAGAATAGAATCTGTTATCTTTAGCGGTCCCCCGACTCAACGAAATTCTCATTGTAGCCTAGTTAAGTTATAATTTTAGCCTAGTTTGAATATTAGAAATTAATTAAGAAAACTTTAAACTTTGTACTCCTACCTTCTGCAATACAGGTATTTCCTAGTGCAGAAGGTAGGAATCTCAATCTTGCTATGTAACCCATGTATGTATAAGTATCAATAAATTATTATTATTAATTAAAAAATTATTCTGAATCGTGACCCGTGCTCAACAGTGGACAGGCGATGGGTGTTGATGATCATGATAATTATAATATTGTGATTGTATATTAATTTTACAGAAACTACTGTGACGTCTTAGAGAAATTACTCGTGTGCACCAAGCTTGACAATTTAGTGATAACAGGTTTCCGCTACTCAAAAATTTCCACTTAGACAATAATAGAAAGAACTAAAGAAAATAAACCCCCAATGTTAAAGCAAGATTACACATTCTGTTAGAAAGATCTTGAACACAGATGAATAACTCAAAAGGACAATTCGAAATTGGAACAAAATATTTCAAAAGTTGGTTCAGTTGAGATGACTCCTTCCAAGCGAAACACGAAGCAAGCAGAATTAATTGCTTGGATTCAGTAAATGAAGCAGGAAGAAGTGAAGAACGAGGTATTAGTGGTCTTAATGCTCCAGCTAACGACGAAGTTCCCGCAGCACGTGAAGTCTGAAGCCTGTAAGTCCATATTATGTGACGTCATCAAATAAAGGCACCAATCCTACAACGTGTGTGTAACTTCCAATCCCGATCTCAGCTTATAACAGTCCTTTGAAAAATCAGCAAGAAACTTAGTCCCGCGGAAAACACGACAGCCTTCTAGTCGGTGGTCCAGGGTTCGATCCCGGGCACGCATCTTTAACTTTCTGTAGCGAAGTGCATTTTAACGGCGAGGGAACATCGTGAGGAAACCTGCAGCATATCTGAGAGTTCTCCATAATGTTCTCAAAGGTGTGTGAAGTCTGCCAATCCGCACTCGGCCAGCTCAGAGTAGACTATGGGCAAACCCCTTCTCATTCTGAGGCGTAATCCATGCTCAGTAGTTGACCGGTGATGGGTGATGATGATCATGATCATTAAAATACATATTATGGTTGTACTAGATGATGCCTGCGACTTCATCCGCGTGGATTTAGTTTTCTTTAAAATACTTTGATTTTCCGGAATAAAAAGTTGCCCATGTCAGTTTCCGGGAGGCAAGCTACCTTTGTACCTTTCATATAAATCGGTTAAAAAGATGGGCCTTTAAGAATTCCGTGAGAACTCTTTGATTTTGCAAGATAATAAATAGCCTACATATTATTATGTCCTTCCTCGCGATGTAAGCTAACTTTGTACCACATTAAAATCGGTTGAACTGTTAGACCGTGAAAAGCTAGCAGACAGACAGACAGACAAGAATAGTATGGAAGTAAGTATGGATTATACTAATTAATTATTTATCCTGAAAAAAATCAGCAAGAAACTAAGTCCATCTTTCACACAACTTGTGTGTAAGGTGGACTTAGTTTCTTGCTGATTTTTTTCAGGATCACACTAATATTATAAAGGCGAAAGTTTGTATGTGTGTGTGTGTATGTTACTCCTTCACGCAAAAACCACTGGACGGATTTGGCTGAAATTTGGAATGGAGATAGATAATATCCTGGATTACATATATACTTTTTATCCCGGAAAATCAAAGAGTTCCCACGGGATTTCGAAAAACCTAAATCCACGCGGGCGAAGTCGCGGGCATCGGCTAGTAAATAATAAAATTAATTAGTATAATCCATATCCATAGTTACTTCCATATTATTCTGACACAACCCACCTTCAAATAACGTGGCTATTACACACAGTTTTTCAAATAAATGTTCGAAACTACGGTTTCCCTAACTGCAGTTTTGCAAGGGGTCACGGAACGGGCGCCTTGTTAGTGTGTCCGTAAGTTTTATTGCTCTTAAAGAAATAAGGGTCCGGTCGCCGCAGTCCCACGTGAGAAAACTGGAAGTACTTTACGTTTTCAGTTTAAGGTGCATGAGACGAGCCTGCCCGTGAAATTCAAATTTAATTTGGTTTTTCGCAATTTGTAAACTAATACGACAACGTAGGCTTATGGCATTCTATTTGCGGCAACAACAGTATCATCCCCACAGTATTTGTATAAAAATTTTTACTTGAAAGGGTCCAGTTTAAGAAATTAGCTCTAGTATCGACTCACAAATTAGTCGATACTAGAGCTAATTTCTTACAAATCTCTTAGTTTACAAATTGTGAAAAACCAAATTAAATTTGAATTTCGCGGGCAGGCCCGTTACTTCCACCTTAACGTTTTCAGTTTAAGTAAATACAAGTGTAAATTAAAAATTTATAACGCCCCCGACAAGTGAAGGTTACAGTAACTAGAAAAAAGCTGATAACTTTCAAATGGCTGAACCGATTTTCTTGGATGATAGCTAAGAACACTCTCGATCAAGCCACCTTTCAAACAAAAAAAAAATAAATTAAAATCGGTTTATTCGTTTAGGCGCTACGATGCCACAGACAGATACACAGATACACACGTCAAACTTATAACACCCCTCTTTTTGGGTCGGGGGTTAAAAATTATCCATATTCCATACTAATCCACATTCTGGTACCCTTTCTTAGCCCATTCTTCTAACCGATTTAACCAATGAGATGCCAATGTGGAGGCCCGAAACAATATGAAGAATAAACGATCCGTGTGACTTATATTTGGCACCGGCTCCAAAAATATTACTGTAAAACTACATTAACCTCTTGTACACATGAATTTTAATTTATTGATTTAAAAAATATGTACCACCTCTCCCAGCACAATACTATAATGTACATACAAGTGTAATGTACATTATTATACTTATGTACATTTGTGTGATTTAGCTCACTAAGGTTTTTGTTTTTTTTTTGACTTTAATTGATTAGACCCTTTTTAATAAAACACTAAAAATCATTTTTTATTCTGACCAAATGCTCAACAAAGTGTCAGTACGTACTTATCCTTGTAACTTTATAACAATAAAGGTTTTAGGGCTCGTACACATTCCAGCGCGTGCCTAAGTGAGCCTCCGCAAGCGACACTAATAAGCAGGTAATTTGCAAGTGTGTGCCCGCCCTTACCTGCGGGTGAATACATTAGGACCTAATTTTGTACCTTGTATTTTAATTAGTTAGTTAAGTGCTTCAATGAATTTTTCATTAAACAAATTATTTATACATTTGTAAGAACGTCAACTGGTAGATGCGTTTTTTCTTTATAATTGGGTATATCAAGGTAGGCACACTTGATAGTTAGTGTACTCTGAAATTATTTGCATTCTATTGCATTAATTTCTTTTGACAATACGCATGAAATATCCTCTTATGACATGAGAGTTAAATAATAAGTAGTTTTCCCGCATATTACCTATCTAATATGGTAATGCAGAGCTGTACGGCTCAAGGGCTAACGTACCTACCTATTTTAATTCTATTAGGGAAAAATCTATATAGCAAGGTCATTGACTTGAAAGAAGAGCGTACTATGGAAAATTTGTTCCAACGATCTGTACGTATGGGTAAAGCTTTTTTAACCGACTTCAAAACAAGGCGGAGGTTCTCTATTCGACTGTATGTTTTAAGGGTTCCGTAGCCAAATGGCAAAAAACGGAACCCTTATAGATTCGTCATGTCTGTCTGTCTGTCTGTTTGCCGTATGTCACAGCCACTTTTTCCGAAAATATGATACCCCACTCCGTTAACTATACCAATTACTTTAAAAAAACCGGCCAAGTGCGAGTCCAAGTTCCGTACTCGGGTATTTTTTCCAACATTTTGCACGATAAATCAAAAACTTTTATACATAAAAATAAATAAAAATCTTTTTTAGGATGTGCAGGTAAAGCCCTTTCATATGATACCCCACTTGGTATAGTTATCTTATTTTGAAAACTGAAACATTTTTTTTTAATGATGTAACCACAAATTCACGGTTTTCAGATTTATTCCTGTACTTGTGCTATAACTAACACCTACCTACCTACCAAATTTCATGATTCTAGGTCAACGGGAAGTATCCTATTAATAGGTTTCTTGACAGACACGACGGACGGACAGACAGACAACAATGTGATCCTATGAGGGTTCCGTTTTTCCTTTTGAGGTACGGAGCCCTAAAAATTTTAAATACTAATTACATGTTCATGAACACATTTTAATTTTTTTGGGATGTAACCACAAATTCGCGTTTTTCAAGGGAATCAAAACCTATAAAGTACTTCCCGCTGACTTAGAATCATGAAACTTGGCAAGCAGCAATGACTTATAACACAAGTAAAGGCAAAAATCCTGAAACCGGGAATTTGTGGTTACATCACAAAAAAAATTGAATTGTTATTTCTTGTACGATAGTACTTATTTCCCTTCGTATACAATTCCCACTTTTGACCAGTTTTTAAAATAATAATTTATTTCTAAACTAGCTGATACCCGCGACTTCGTTCGCGTGGATGTAGGTTTTTTAAAATTCCCGTGGGAACTCTTTGATTTTCCGGTATAAAAAGTAGCCTATGTGCTAATCCAGGGTATAATCTATCTCCATTCTAAATTTCAGCCCAATCCGTCCAGTAGTTTTTGCGTGAAGGAGTAACAAACATACACACACACACACACACACACACACACACACATACAAACTTTCTCCTTTATAATATTAGTGTGATTAAGCCATCCGTGAATCGAACCTGAAACCTGCCAGGCACGAAGGCGTAAATCACTGTGCCAGAATGATCGTTCAACAAAGTTGACGTCAACGCATTAAACGGAAAAATAATCTCTCGGGAACATATCCATCGTACTGAAGTACCTAATCTATACTTCCATCCATCCATACTAATTTTATAAATGCGAAAGTGTGTCTGTTTGTCTGTCTGTCTGCCAACTTTTCACGGCCCAACAGTTTAACCGATTCTGACGAAATTTGGTACAGAGTTAGCTTATACCCCGGGGACGGACAAAGGCTACTCTTTATCCCGGAAAATCAAAGAGTTCCCACGGGATTCCTAAAGACCCATCCGCTTTACCGATTTGTATGTTTGGTACCAAGGTAGCTTGCGTCCATGTAAATGACATAGACAACTTTTTATCCCGGAAAATCAAACAGTTCCCACGGGATCTTTGAAAACCTAATTCCACGCGGACGAAGTCGCGGGCATCCTCTAGTAATGAAAATAAAAAAGGAATGAAAAAAAAAGACGGCACAGGGATATTCAGATGCTACGAAAGCTGTAGAGTCGTAGCGTGGGTCTACGAACTAACTCGTAGCCGCTACGCTAGGCGTAGGATGCGGCGGAATTCTATCTTCGGCTAATATTTCGGAAACAACTTTTTTATTTCTACACAATCATCATCATCATCATCAACAACAACATCTGCTTATCTGAGTACTTGGGCAGCCAGGTAGATTAGAATAGAATAGAAATATTTTTATTATAAATAAAAAAATATTTTTTATTGAAATAAACTTTTACAAGTACCTTTGAACCGTCAACTAGATCTACCCATCTACGGAATGCCTTTCCTACCGAGAAAAACCATCAAGAAACTCGGCGGTTGCTCTTTTTTAAGATTCGATTTACAATAGACTATAGATTAAACCCTTCTCATTCTGTGGAGACACCCGGCCTCAGTAGTGCGCCAGTGATGGTTTGATGATAATGATGATATAAAGAAAAACTCGTAGGCACCTACGTACGTACTTACTATAGCTAATAGTCTATAATTGACGATGGTAGCTCATCTCCTAATGTGCCCAGACTTCATAGTTTTAAACAGTAGGTATTAATTAATTTTATCAAAATGTGTATCTAAAAATACCTACCTGGGACTCCCACGCCAGGTCTCAAAACATCGCCCAGGAGGTCCTTTATAAGGAACGACTTGTGACTGTCCTGCATTCTCAATTACATCAAAACTTTTCCCGGCGATTGAACATTAAACCTTTTTAAATCACATAACGATTTTGAAACTTGAAAAACCGAATTTCAAAACTTAAAAAAAAAAACAAATTTATTTTAACAAAAACTACGTAAAATACCTACTTGATAAATAGGTAGGTTTTCAAAATAAGTAGTTTATTTAATTTTTTACTATCATTAAAGATTTTAATTAGTAAAGGCAAATAGTTACAAATGGGTTACTAAACGACATTCAACCGGGAGACGATGAAAATCGATTGACAGTATGTCATTCGAAAAACGCGAAATTAATGACAGCTGCACTTTGGCGCGCATCCGGGATGACTGTCAACCTGTCAGCCATGTTCAAACCGCTCGAGCGGGAAATTCTTTTCATTTAGCAACGCCCTACCCCTAACCGACGCTACGTACATTTTCTTGCGGTTTTCACCCAAAATACCGCTTAAACGGGGTTTAAAACGCGTTTAGCATGCGCAGCTTTCGATGGGCGGGACTTGCGACTCCTCCCACATCGGTTCAACCAATCGGATACGAGCCGCAAAGTTTTCCAGGCGAATGATTTGTAAAGTACGCATTGAATCGAGGGTTTAGAGCCATGGTTATTGAGTTGGTTTTTAAAAGACCGTTTTGAATGTAAATCGAAAAGTTAAGCGAGGTAAAGAGGCTGCCCGGACCCCCAATTAAATTGATAGTTGCGTGTCGAGAGGGCAGCTCGCAATTGATATAGCTTACTACTTGTTTTTCTTTTGCGGGAAATATTTATGCTCTGCTTTAAAGGTGAAGCGGTCGATTACTTCCGTTATGATCTAATTAACGTGTCGGCGAGCTTCATACAAATTGATTAATTACGAAGCTTCAATTATATTGTATGCAAGGTAAATCCTACCCATAAATAAGTGTATTAGTAGGTACCTACCTATAAATTTTAAAGTGATTTTCTTTGTTAGTTTGTCCACAGAGCAACGGATCGGCGTAATTTTTCGCACGAATTTAGACGAGTAGGTTAGGTAGGTACAATACCCAAAAAGTAGTTAGGTAAAGGCATGACATAGGCCACTTTTATGCCTGAAAATGCACTTTGGCTATATTTTTTTTGCACTTCCCTTGGGATTTTTAAAAACCTATGCAGAAGGAATCGCCGACATCTTCTACTATTAATAGCCATTTAATAACTACTAGATCAAGGCCGCGACTTTGTCCGCTAGGCTTTAGGACTGTTTGAAATCCCGTGGGAACTCTTTCCTTTTCCGGCATACAAATAACCTAGGTAAGTATCTATGATTGGCTAGGTATCTATAGATAGATAGATAGAAACTCTTTATTGCACACAAAAAACACATATAAGGATAACAACACAGTAAGAAGAAAACAGAAAAAAACAATTGTGTGCAAAGGCGGCCTTATTGCTTTGAGCAATCTCTACCAGGCAACCTTTGCTGCCTATCTATCTATAAGGTATCTATGTTGGTAATTGAGGGAGAAACAAACACACATTTACTTTTATGATCTTCTTTTAATCTTTTGTGTTGATGAATCTTGAGAATTCCTGGTTCCGTAACTCAAAAGGAAAAATGGAACTCTTATTCGATCTTTTTGCTGTCTGTCTGTTTGTCCCTCTGTCCGTCTTGTCTGTCAAAAAAACCTATAGGTACTTTCCGTTGACCTTGAATCATGACATTTGGCAGGTAGGTAGGACTTATAGCACAAGTACCTAGTAAAGTAAATGAAGTGCTCGTAAACTACATAAATTAGTATTTTCAATTTTCAAAGTAAGATAACTATATCAACAAGAGTATCATATGAAAGGCATTTATTTACATGTACATTCTAAAACGTTTTTTATTATTATTATGCAAAATAGTTTTTATTTATCATGCGAAATGTCGAAAAAATACCGTTCCTTTCGTTATCTCCGAAGTTTATCAATCAAAAAATCTGAAACAATTACCTATATTATGGTCAATAAAACTTTATGTTTGTAAAATAAAACCAACGCTCTAACATAGTTTTTTTTTTATATTAACAATAAACCCCTACAAACAAAGTTAGTTTTTCAGTTCGCTAACAAAAGCGATTCTTACCGATTTACTTCTTAATACGGAACCCTCGGTGCGCGAGTCCAACTCGCACTTGGCCGGATTTTTTTGTATTGGTGTTATCCATCAATGAAAGTTGATTTGGTGATTGCAATATCAGCCCTTACAACAGGAGTAAATGTGAAAAAATATCTTCTCTTTGCTCTATTTCTAATACCTACGAACCGCTAACGTGTATTGCTCTTCCGGCTCATTCCGGTAATAACCTTCAAGGCAAGCGCGCTCTAGAGCTCATCATTAGGTACTTTTTATTAGGCATGAGTGTCTAATACCCATATTATTATAAATGCGAAAGTGTTTGTTCATTGGTTTGTCTTTCAATCACGTCACAATGCAGCAAAACATCGACGTGATTTTTTGCATGGGTATCGTCATCATCGCGTGCCTTCTTCGAAACTAAGTTTGGCGATCATCATCCGAAAAGTTTCTCTATTAAATATTAAATTTTTGCATGGGTAAACCCGGATTTTATATGGGTGACCTGCAGGGTGATTCGCTAACTAATTTTTTAATCCATTGAAGGTTTGTAAGAAAAAATATTTTAATATCACCCAATAAATCAGCAATGTAGAACGAAACAACCTCGGTGGCTATCATTCGGCGTTAGACACTGAGTTAGCGAATCACGTAGCTGGAGAGTGATAAAAAGTAATTTTTATCACGCAAAATCAAAATTTCCAAGGATTTTTAAAAACCTAAATCCACGCGGAAGTCGCGGGCATCTGCTTGTATTACAATAAAAAAGACAGCCTATGGTTATGATTGGGTAAAGCAAAACAACTTTTCACTTAAAAAAATATTTTTTAATTTAAAAACTTATAAAAAAGTGGATTTAACAGTTACATTAATAATGCCTGTCTAGTAAAAGCTGAGTGAAAAATCCTGGCTTTAAAAAAAATTAGTCATGTATCCCCGCATTTATCTAGGAATAAACGTATTTGATACCTTTCTTTTTCATATGTTGATTGTACTTTACCATGTATGCATTAATTCTACGTTTTCTAATTTTTTAAGGCTAGATTATTTATCCATAAATAACAGTTTCTTTTCATTAAAATAGGTTTACAGAGTAATTTTAGTGATGCTACAATTTATTGTATTCACTATATTACAATTTTATGGTATTCTGTCATAGATTTATATTAATTAATTAATTAATTATTATTACAAATAAATCATTTCAAATTGTTATATTTATAAATCAGGTAAGTGTAACAATTAAACATAAATTCTGCAGAATTTTATTGAATAAAAAATATATATTTCATTATTTTTGTGTAATTTATTTTATCGCTACCTGTTGATTGTCCATTCAAATAAATTAAAAAAAAAAAACATAAATAAATCTAATATCACAAGGTGATATTTTCCAGTGTTACGATTTCTAAAAATTCACTCTCAGCTTTTATAAGACAGACTTTAGTACTAACGCTTTTATAAATTACGCCGATGTACCTGCGCAGAAATATTATTTTTGAATGGCGCGAAAATATCTCAGCCAATCATAGCGCGCGTCAGTCCGCTATTGGCTGTTGCCAACGTGTTATGCTTTATATGCACAAATTGGGATGATGCCTACGTCAAAAATAAATTATTTCTTAGGAATTATTAAAAAGAGGGTCTTCCCTCGTGAAACCCACATCCGCTGTTAGTTTTAAGTTTGCTAACCATTATAAATTATTATCGATTTAACTAAAAAAGTACGTCAAATTACGTCAAATGTTTATGACGTCTCATGTGAATTCCATATAAGCTCCCTTCCCAAGCGAGCGTTTTGACGTTTGATAAAAAGTCACTGATTTGGCTAGTAGTCATCATCCCTATTATGAACGAGATGCCAACGAGTCTCTGTTGTTCTTGTGTTTAAAATCTTAACGTCAAGCAATAAGGTCGGTATTTCCTTGGCATACAATCGCTTTTAGTTGACGTTTGGTTGCGGTTTTGCTGTGCAAACGAATGCCAATGCGAAATTGCCAATGCGACTTATAAAAGTGGTAGTACTGTACACGATATTGATAGTTAACTAAACGCTAGAGCGGCGAGAACTGGATCATAAGCTTGATGTCCTTTACAAGTACCTCGAGGAAGCCGCGCTGGACGGGCGGCTGGTTCTAGAACAATAATCAAAGATAAGATAAGA
Source organism: Maniola jurtina (assembly GCF_905333055.1). Lineage (NCBI taxonomy): Eukaryota > Metazoa > Arthropoda > Insecta > Lepidoptera > Nymphalidae > Maniola > Maniola jurtina. Next base: position 15,678,846 of record NC_060032.1, read on the forward strand.
TAATATAATTTATTTGCCAGAAAGTTGGTACAAGAAAGATGAAAGTTTATAATTAGGGCCCTAACTTTCTACTAAATTAATAGTGTGCAAATTTTTAAGATAAATACACAGACAGAAAAACAATTTTACTAACCTATCGGCAATTCGCGGGTAGTAGTAGGGTTTAGTGCTGTTTGACTTCATAAAGATTTTTTTTTAAATTACTACGACTTAATGAAAAGTGAACATTTTACACCAAAGCACTACATAAAAACTGAGACTGGTGTTTGCAATTAGCAGCCCAAATAGACCGTAGTCTGTGACAAAAATCATCGGCCTTAAAAGGTTAATTTATTTTAAGACATAATAAATCAAATTTTTTTGTAGTCTTAAGTAGAGTCCTACGTACCTTAGCAGTGTCTAAGAGTTCGTCAACGAATCTTTCGTTGAACACGGATAGTAGTTCCTTGCGGAGTTCCGTCGGCTCGTCGCCCGCCGCGCCGTGGATGGCCGCCGACTTTGATATCGCTACGTGGCAAAAAACAATGCGATTTAATTATTGTTCAAAGTCAAAGTCGAAATAATTTATTCAAAGTAGGTACTATTGTACCTACTCCTTATGATGGTCAGAATCTGAGAGTACGATATAGTGGTGATAATTAATTACGTATACTCAAAACTAAAGCTACGAGGGTTCCAAACGCGCCCAAGTCTGAGAAGAGCCCACAACAAACTCAGCCGGGTATTCTTTTTTTTTTAAAGAAATACTCGGAAGTTTTGTTGGAAAACTTGATTTTTTTTAATCATTATTTATTTTTTAAGGGCTTTTACAATCGGTTTTTTTTTTAATAACGAGCAAACGAGCAGGCGGGTGACCTGATTACCGCCACGCATGAACATTTGCAGCACCAGAGGTACAGCCGATGCGTTGCCGGCCTTTCAGGAATTTATAGGTCCGCCCCTTGAATAACCCCATGTTGTACTCTAGTGGGAACACCGCCGATGGGAGTTATAACAGTCCTATCGTATCGTATAACATAGATATTGTGAATATTGTCGCTTAAATTCTAACACACTCATAACTTGCCACTACTGAGCACAGCGGCTCGATTGCGGTAGAATGACAGCTAGAATGACACGATCGCAATCATCTCTGATCGGTTAATGCTCGCTTACTATTGCTTACAAAAAATGCATTGTTGCAAAAAGAATACCATAAATTCAGCCAATCACAACGATTGCGATTGTAATAATGATTGATTGATTCGCCTCTTCCGAAGATCTCCCGGAGAAGTCGACTCTCGCCTCTGTACCAGTTTATCACTACCCATATTATAAATATGAAAGTTGTTTTGGTGTTTTTGTTTGTTTGTTCTTCAATCAACAACAACAAGCAACAGATCGATGTGATTTTTTGCATGGGTATAATATAAAGACCTGGAAAGTGACATAGGCTACTTTTTATCCCGAAAAATTAACGAGTTCTCATGGGATTTTTAAAACTTAAATCTAAGCGAAGTCGCGGGCATCAGTTAGTACGTCATATAAGTATTAGTTGTTACGGCTATACTTGCGTATTTAGTGGATGTAAGCCCGACTAGTTCCGAATCCATCCGAGGTCCTTTTTCATAGACTCATAATTTAAATCACTCACAACAGCCAACTTACCCGTGTCCCCGTTGCTAACAGGTATTGCGGCGCGCAGGTACAGCCTAGTATGCGCCCACAGTAGATGCAGGGCAGCGTGCGCGGCTTGCTCGCAACACTCCAGCTCGAGGCGCCGAGCGCGCGCTCGAGCGCGGAGGGTGTGGACCACGCTCGCGCGCGCCTCTACTGGAGACGCGGGTGTTACGTCCTCACCCAAAAGCTTTTTCATATCTGTTTAAATTTTATATCAACATCATCATGTTCAACCTATCGCTGGCTCACTACTGATTACGGATATCCTCTCAGAATTAGGAGGTTTTGGCTATGGTCTCGAAGCGTTTTTTCATCACACGAGCGAAGTGAGGATTGGCAGAATTCACACACCTTCGAGAATATTATGGAGAACCGTCAAGCATCCAGGTTTGCTTAAAACGAACATAACTCCAAAAAACATTTATAGTATATGTTGACTTTAGGTGCTTTAGGCGATTTTGCGATGCGTAAAAACTTCAAGGTCGCATCAGCGACATGTTAATTTTTGGCTATGAAAAATTAATCTTAACTACTGAGAAATAAAGTTTAAATTAAATCACAGGAAAACCAAAAAGTTTAAGTTCACATAAGACATCGTTATACAATTCCATGACTCCACAACTAGCCAGTAAAAATTGAACTTTTTTTCAAATGATAGTAGTTATTTTTGTTTATAATTATTTTGATTTATTTATAGCACTAACATTCTTTTGAACTTTATTTCAAATAATAATAAAGATATTTTTGTTTATAATTTTAATTTATTTATAACATATTTTTTTAAATTCAAAACTTACCGCTGAGCGTCATGGAGTGCACTTTGGGCAGCTGATGATGCACTGTATCCAGCAGCTTGGCGTGAGTGTGCGACCGTCGCAGCAGCACTTGCAGAAGTACCAACGCGACGCGACCGGCGCGTCTTATCCCTTCAGACCCCGCCGCGCCCGACGCGCCCGCTTCCTCGAGCGTGTTACGTGCGAACATTAGTAGGTTCCATACGATCTGTGACAAACTTCTGATCTTAAAGCTCAGACTAAGTTATTAGATAAATCAGTAATTTTGTCTCGCCACTTTGTGTCAAAATGACTTTCTACACAACACAACTCACAACGATACAACAGAGAATGGCAATAGGTACTATAATATGGGCCGCCAAATTATTGGTATTGCCAATATGACATAAATTAGCATAATAGAGTGCTGGATATAATAGATGCTGGTTTAACAATAAACACCAATTTGGAATTTTCCGGAAACCCACATACACTGACACAACCATACCCGCTTCATCCTGTCACCCTTGGCAACATAAACTCGCAGCATTCCATAGTTATGTTCATAGGTTGCTGTCTATCCCACTTGAGAAAGAAAACTATTTAAAAGAATTAAAAATTATTTACCACATGGCTCAGGCAAATGGGTACAACATTAATATTGTTAATAATATAATAAAAAAACAACAACTACGACGGATCAAAAAGGATTTATATTCATCGCCATCAGATAAAATAAACAAATACAAATCCAGTCTAACCTATTTTGGAACAGTGTCCGAGCGTATAGCTAAGACACTTAAAGCACATGATATACATGTTGCATTTAGGACTAATAATACACTTAAAAATATTTGCAACGGTAAAGATAAATTAAACAACAAACAAAAATCCGGCATTTATAAACTCGAATGCTCAGACTGCAAAGCCACATATATCGGTCAAACGGGTCGTAAATTTGAAACACGTTACAAAGAACATTTAGCCGCGGTTAGGAACAACCAACCCAAAAATCACATTTTGCTAAACATCTCCTAGATAGTGGACACAAATTATCATCCGACCATTCATATAAAATCCTACACACTTGCGATAAAGGTCTTCGATTGAGCATGTTCGAACAATTAGAAATAATAAAACGTAATAATAATAATCAATTTAAATTACTCAATGAACAAGTTAATGTTTCAAATTCACCGTTGCTTCGTTTGTTTGAAAGGGGTAGACTGGAGGGGGGCGGGGGTAGTACAGGGGGTGAGGGGGGTAATGGGCGGGGCAACAGTTGTGGGACTAAATAACAGTATATAATACCGCGCATTTGATTAGAACGTCACTTGACAATACAGCATTGTAAAGTCAAAATCTCCTGAGGATGCTCCGGTGTCGGGGCGAAACGTGCGTCGAGAGTAGTGGAAAAGTCTTGTGTGGTGTTGCATGTGAATGGTGGTGGCAGTGCTTGCTTGGGAACTTGGCTTTATTGCTTGGTTGGGAAGGTAAGCGGTGCTTAGCTTGTAACTGCATGTTTGACCATACAGATTTATCCTGTTGGCGGATTATAGCAAAATAATTTTTAACTGTTTCCTGCTATAATAGAGTGCCTTTTGGGCAGCCGATGACGCGACCATGACAACACTTGTAGAAGTATCAACGCGACGCGACCGGCGCGTGTTCACTAGTAGATATACTAGTAATTTTGTCTTACAACTTTGTTTTAAATAACCCTCTACACCACGTGTGTCGCAACGATACAACAGAATAATCTCAATGGTACTTTGAACTTTCGACCTAAAAGCGTCCGTGTTTTAGGATTTTTGGAAATCTAACTGATTTTCAAAACCACTCGCGCGAAGCCGAGCGGGTCCAGCTGTACTAGTATATGACTCACTTTGTAGTAAATCCTTGCGTCATAGTCCGGCGACTCAGGCGGCGGTTGCTGGAAGCGCGGCAACAGAGCCAGCATCAGATACTGGACCCTCTGCACGCCCGCAGCGCTGTGCTGCAGCGCAGTGTCAGCCGCGACTGAACCGAACACCTCCCGGTTCGACGTGCGAGCTATCACTGATGTTAACGCTTCTAGTTCTATTAGTAATCCTTGCGGCGAGTTCGGGTGGGCCGCTCTGGAGACAAAGAAAAGTTTGGGTATTTCCATACATATTCGGGTCAATAAATCGAGATAAATATGAACGTGTGAGCATAAAGTTTTTTATTTAGGTATTTAGTATATTAATAATTATTATTTATATTTATAAACATAGCAAAAGACTGTTACTATCATATTATGGGCATAACGCTGTTTCTACATAGAATAAGCTAGCCAAAATCTGCTCGAAGGAGAAACAAACTGAATTCAAATCTCACCCGGCAAAATCGGAATACAAGATGTGCCTAATCGCCCGAGAATGTATAGAGACCCCTTTGAACTTTTCATAATTGAAAATTGAACACATAATTTACACCTTTTTTTTATTCAAACCCGTGGTTCCCCTTGGTCTGCTATTAACTTGGTAACACAATATGGGGGTGGAAAAACTAAGTTACAACAAGCGATTATCTCTTCAATATAAGATATGTTCAAAAAACAGGTATGGGTACTGAAACTATGACTTCTGGTGAATTAACCATGAAAATATATAGTTGAAATAAAAAGTTAAAGTGCGACTTACCTTAGCACCATATCGACGCACTCGAGATGGCTGAGCAGAAAGTGTGTGACGTGCAGGACGCAGCTGTGGTTCTCTGCGCCCAGCGTGGTCAGCAACGCGTCGCAGAGTGCCAACGCTGGGACCAATATGTCTCGAAACCTGCACCAAATGTGATATAATTTCAAGAGTTTCTAGATGTAATAATTGTATGAAATGTAATTTTTTGTGATGGTTCATATCCAGTTTAAAGGACTAAAAATGTTTCAAAAATGTTTAGGACAAATGAATCACTTGTTAAAAAACGCGTTTGCATTTTTACTTTAACTGTGATCTAAGATCTTTTCGAAACCATACCCTACTACTGTCTCATTAATTCCATGATAGATTTGTAGCCACATTGATTGCGGGCCAATGTTGTTTTCCGCCTGGTTCCGTCACTGTGGGACTTAGCAGTGTGGTATATTCTATTTAAATAAAAAATAGAGTATAAAACGTGTTGGTTGGTAAAAAAGTGATTCAATTAGAAATTATATTCAACACTTGATCTTAAGAAATTAAAGCAAACTTATAGCACTTGTCACCACAAATTATTGGACTTACCTATTGGCCACAGAAGGGACAAATTCCGTGTCTTGGTGGTTCCCATACCCCGTGTGTATATCGGGGTGACAGTCCAATACGCGCATGTTGGCCAAACATGACAAAGCACCTTGGGCCAATATCGTTTCAGCTCCCAGGCGGGTTCCCGCTATTTTGATTAGCAAAGCCATTTTTGATTCGTAGACGTATAATACTCGGAGCGATTTTGGGTTCGGTTCGAGTGCCTGTATAAAACGGCGTTTTGAGTTGGTTTAATTTGAAATTAAAGTAAGAGCAATGAAAATTTCAATATTGTTGTAAAGCTTAGAAATTTAATTTTATTTGAAATCTAAGTAAAATTATGAATATTTGAAGAATGTACAGCTCTAAAAAGAAAGTATCTACAGAAGAGCATGTAGTTTCTAAAATTATTGTCAATACCACGCATATTTTAGGGTGAAAATTCAGTGAAGTTAAATTATATATGTACAGTGCGCAATGTTTTCCCAAATTATAATTCATCTTAGGGGAAATTCAAGTGTATCTAAGACAGAATTTCGACGAATTTGGCTTTGGAATGGTGACTCCAAAGTTAAGTTTTTTATGGTACAAGATCTAATCATACACATATGAAAAGTAAACCGTGATATATTAATGTTTTTAGCAATAAGATGTACTCACTTCTCGCAATCCTTCGTCATCTTGCAGCAGGCTGTCAATTAAACTCCTCAAATACCCCTGATTGGTCAATGTATTCATCCAATCAGTGCACGGATTTATTTCGATCAACGTATCAAGACACGATAACGCAACCATACGACAAACATCGTGCCCCCCTCCAATACAATCGCTGCATACAATCGAGCACAAGTTATCCCCAAAACCGTTTATAACATCGATTGCCATCGATTTTAAATTCGATTCTTCTCGACTCGGCCTCGCTTTCGAACTATCCAATCGACTAACATAAGTCGTATTCCCTTCTTCTTCCGGATCCGCTGGGCTTTGCTTCAAATTCACAATATTCAAAAAGTTTAACAATGCCCCGTATAAATTAACCCGAATTTTCGGAGTCGAAACACCAGACACCAAAATCCAACTTAAAATTTTGTGTAATATGAATTTCAAAGTTAGGGATTTCGTTTGCATTATCTGGTTCGAAGGACCAAAAAAGCTGGTTTCGAAATCAGCTGATTTTAATGAAGATTCTCGTTTTTGGAGTATGTAGCAATGTCGGAGATTGACTAGTAATAGTAAAACAGTTCCAGAAGCTAGATTCCCGATTTGTGGTAGAACTTCAGCTGGGGGTATTTTGTTTAGAAGGTCTTGGAGTATATTTAGAATGAGATTCTTTCGGGATTCGACGTTGAGCAAGTCTTGGGGCGCAACGCAGAATAGTATTTCTGTGAGTTGTCGCCACGAGTCGTAGTAGTGGGACAGTGTGGCTGCGAGGTTTCGTTGTTTGTTCACTTCCGTTACGTAGTCCAGGACCTAGGAAAAATAACATATCACAAACATTATGTAAACGAGAATTATTTTGAATCAGCTGATCTGCCCCGGCTTTGCTCCGAAAGATTAAAGTTCTGGAGAGTGACATAGACTGCTTTTATCCCGGAAAGTCAAAAGGTTCCCACAGGATTTTTAAAAATATAAATCCACGCGGTAGAAGTCGCGGGCATCAGCTGATATTTAATAAAAAGCTTTTAACCAACTTTTAGCTATTTCTATAACATACTTTTTGTATTTCTACAACGACGAGTTCCCTCTGAGTAGAAGCGCGCAGCGACGCGAGTTCGCGCGTCAGTAGAGCATTGACGCGCGAAACACTGATACGCTTGCCGCCGAGACCTGCGCAAAAAAATCATTTATTATACATATGCTATTCAATTATACTTGTAAAAGTTTAATTGAGTAAAAACATTTTGAATTCAATTAAATATCTGTACCAAACGTCTAAATTAATTAAATGGATGGACTGTAAAACGCTATTAGACTTATATCTTCATTACATTATTACACAAATTCAACAATAAATAATTGACATTCAAAAAGTGTACAAAGTAGTTATTTTGCTTGCTTTTGAATACTTTAAGTACTTCGAGTTTGACAGACCCACACACTTTTGCATTTATAATATTAGTATTAAGATGTAAGAGTTTTATTTACCTGTAGGAAGGTCGCAATCCGCAATAGCCTGTCGTAGTTGGTGCGCGTGGAACAGCTCCCAGCGAGGCTCGGGGACCGCTTCCACGGTCACTGGCAAAGACTCCAGCGAACGACGGATCACGCACCATTCCCATACCTATGCGACATTTATGAAAGCGTGTAAAAACAAGAAACATAAGGTCAGTGCAGTTCTAACTGTGCGTAAGTCAAAAAGTCTATAGGAGAGTAATAAAATATTTGTTAGCAACCCTTGATGTATAATATTTTTGTGATGATATGATGTATAAGTTATTGACGAAATAATCTACGTTTTTTTTTATTCACTATAGGTAAGCGCTTGACCACAATCACACCTGATGGAAAGTGATGATGTGGTCTAAGATGGGACGCGTTTACCTAGAAGGAGCCTATTCACTCTTGTTTTAAAGATACGCGGATTGTAATTGGTAGGAAACACAGATCGCGGAAGAGTATTCCAAACCTTAGCCATGCGTATGAGGAATGAAGACGCAAAACGTTTCGTGCGTGTAGATGGAATGTCAACGACATAAGGATGGAAACTCGCCCGACGTCTTGCGATTCGGTGGTAAAATGGTGAAGGGGGGGACAAGATCGAAAAGTTCCTGTGCACACTCTCCGAAATATATCCTATAAAACACCGATAAGCCGGCGACCTTACGGCGGTGATCGAGACGTTGAAGTTTCGCCAACAAAGGAGAGTCTTCGCCTATAAGTCTTCTAACTCGACGGTCAACGGCATCCAGAGCCGCTAGTTGGTACTTAGCGGAGCCATCGGTTATGATTCTGATTGGTCGAATGAAAGCTTTTGAGATACTAAAACCCGCCAAAAATGTCTTACGCCCTGTTAGAACTTCAGTGACGGTAAGTCAAAGTAAATTCTGTTTACGGAATAGATAAAATTTAGTAGGAAAAACTAACGTTGAGTTAAATATAACGGCCTCAAAACAGCTGTTCTGTTTGGCGGCATTTTAAAAAAAGATCTGAGTTAGTCCAAGGCATGGCGGAGTTTTAGTTCAAAGACACTATACCTGTGCGTTCCGTTGCGGGGAATGCGTTAAAGCGGTCAGCAGCGCTTGCAGCGCCGCGTGGTGTCGGCCCGCGCCCGCCGCGCCCGCTTCGCACGCGCACGCGCGGATCGCCCACGAGCGAGACGATATCGTCGCCGGAGTTGCGGTCTGAAGACAATGGACACTTTTCAACTTACCACCGCGATTGGATACCAAGTACTATCGTTTCGATACCGAGTAAGTATCGCAAGATTGATTCGATGCTAAAAGTTCTCGGCATCGAAACTAAAGTATCGAGCACTTACTCGTAGGTATTTACTTGTATCGGAATATTCCTAATAGTACTACAACTTACCTCGAGATTAACGGTGGCTTTGACGTGTCTAGCGAGGAAGTAGTCCCTTGCTCTCAGGAAACGTAGTGCGGGCGGCGAAGTGGCGGGCCGAGCGCATATCCAGTACAGAAGGCGATAACAACTCTCTATTAAGGTAGTTGCTTCCCTGTCGGTTAGAAATGTACAAGAATTAGAATTTGAGAGGTTTCCTTACAAAGTTTAATAAATATTTTTTTTTTTTTTTTTTTTTGAGGGGTTGCCTTATCATGCGATCAGTCGGTGGACTATGAGCAGATTGGTTGGAGGAAGTTGGCGTTCATTAGGAGAAAACTTCCCCAGCGGGAAAACTCCATAAGTCTCAGCTAAATGTCTAGTATATGCTTTCTCTTTAGTCGACGGATTGCCTGTGGCATTGTCAGCTGCACTGCCAGGCGATTTGGGTGGTTAGTAAGCCTTGTTTTGTAGTTGCAACTATAAGTTAGAATTTCTTCCTTTACTGTGTTAATGTTTAAGTGCTCATGAATTTCCGATATTTGTAGGAACCATGGCGCGTTGGACAGTTGTTTCAAAATGTAATTTTGAGCTCTTTGTATAATTTGAATATTGGAGTTGCATGCTGATCCCCAAAGTTGTATGCCATATGACCATATTGGCTTTATTATTGCTTTGTATATCAGTAACTTGTTGTCTAGAGAGAGTCTGGAGTTCCTTGAGAGCATCCAGTACAGTCCTCTATATCTATGATAGATCTCATCCCTCTTTATTTGGACATGTTTCTTCCAGGTTAGCCTTCTATCTAAGTGCATTCCCAGGTACCTAACGTTGTCGCTTTGTGGTAGCTGATTGTTACGCAGCGAGACCGGAGGACAGTTTCCTCGACGAAGAGTAAATGTTATATGGACTGATTTTGAAGCGCTCGTTTTTATCCTCCATTTTGACAGCCATTTGTCGATCTCATTTAGTCCACGTTGCAGAATAGCTGAAGCTTCTTCAGGAGATTTACTGCGAGCAAGAACAGCTGTATCATCCGCAAATGTAGCCACAGTGACATCGTCAATTTGAGGTAGGTCACTTGTATAGATTGTGTAAAGCACAGGACCTAGCACTGAGCCTTGTGGCACGCCAGCTGTGATTGGGTGAAACGGTGAAGTGTATTCACCTTCTTTGACTTGAAATATTCTATCAGTCAGGTAGGATTTCAATAGACCGAAGAATGTATGAGGTAGTAGCGATTTAATTTTGAATAGTAGTCCTGTATGCCACACTTTATCAAATGCTTGCTGCACATCGAGGAAAGCAGAAGAGCAGTATTCTTTGTGTTCCAGTGCATCTCTTATTGTTCTGCATACCCTATGTACTTGCTCAACAGTTCCATGATGCTGCCGGAAGCCAAATTGATGGTCTGGGATGATACATCTTGAGCAGAGTTCTTTCATAAGCCTTTGCAACACAACTTTTTCACAAATTTTTGACATCACCGGTAATAAACTGATTGGTCTGTATGAGGTTATTTCTTGAACGGGTTTACCAGGCTTTGCTATCATTATAATTTGCGAGACCTTCCACAGAGCTGGGAAATAACCAACACGAATGATGCCATTAAATAAAATGGTGAGGAACATAATACCTTTTCGCGGTAGTTCCGATAGGACTCTTTTATCAATTAGATCAAAACCAGGCGCTTTCTTGCCATCCATACGTTTTATTATGTTAATAATCTCATTTGGGTTGGTTGGCGTGATGGGCAGATCCAACTGGAAAGGCTGACCAAGGACGTCTTCTATATCTGTCTCGTCACTGTCTGGATCAGTTTCATTTGGTGTGAATATTTGGGCCAAGTGGTTTCCAAAAGCATCAGCTTTTTGTTGCTGGCTTCTGGCCCATGTGTTGCCCTCCAATCTAAGTGGTGGCTTGGGGTCTGTAGGCTTATTTAAGTTTTTACACGCACGATAAAGGGAGTAATTAGTAACACTTGTTGCTGTCAACGATTCCAGATATGATTCTGTTAGAGTATCCTTTGATTTAGCTATAGCGTCTTTAAGGTCCTTAATTGCTTTGTTAAGTACTGTTTTGTCTTCTGGGTGTCTACTAATGTGCCATACTCTTCGTAGTCTTCTTTTTTCCATTATTTGAAGTTTAATTTCGGATGGAACTGATTTATGTCTCGGTAAAGAATTGGATATTTCTGGTGTACACTTCCAACAAGCTGACTGAACAGTAGTCATAAACTTAGTAGTAGCATTATCAATGTCTTCCTCAGATTTAAGCGCTATTTGTAGTTGAAGCTCATCATTTACTATACCACGAAACGCCTCCCAGTCAGTTCTTTTGTTATAAAGTTGTAGCCTTTTCATACTGTTTGTTACTTGGGCACTCATGGTCAGTATCACTGGGATATGATTTGAGGAACCATCTAAGGTTGAACTGATTGTGAAGAAGAGTCGAGACAATCCCTTATAAATGAAGAAGTCTAGAACATCAGGCAGTCTATTTGGGTCTGTAGGCCAGTGCGTGGGTTCTGGTGTTGCAATAGTAGTAAGGACGTTTTTATCCACACTCTTCTTTAGTTCCCTTCCTCGAGTGGTTATTAGCCTGGAGCCCCAATGGAGATGCTTGGAATTCCAGTCACCACCAACAACAAAGCGGTTACCAAGGCTACCAAAGAACTTTGAAAATTGTTCCTCAGATATCCTGTGTTTTGGTGGACAGTAAACAGCTGAGATATTAAAAGGGCCATTTTTGTCCGAAATAGATACTGAAGTTGCTTGGATTTGTTCAGTGCTGTATTGGGGTAGTTCATAGTGCTCTATTGTTGCTTTTATGATGACCGCAGTTCCTCCATGTGCAGTTCCATCTGGGTGATTAGTGTGATAGATATTATACCCTTTTATCTTTATCAGACTGTTACTAACAAAATGAGTTTCTGATATGAGGAAAATATCAAGTTTGTGCATATGAAGTAGTATTTCTACTTCATCTTTGTTGGGAGATAATCCATTAATGTTCCAAGTACCTATTTTTAAACCTATTTTGGTGCCTTTGAAATTAACGTTGTTATGAGTTGAAGCAAGGTACTCATTTGTTGTAGGAGAAAATCAATTTTTTCAGATTGCTTGATAAACATGTGTTCTAATGTTTTATATGCATTTGATTCTGTATCTGACTCTTGTGGCTTTGAGTTGGTAGCTTCAGCATATGTTTTCTTTTCTTTTGGGTTTCGATTGGCTGGTGGTCTGCTACTGACGGAATTTAAATTAATTGGATGAGATATTTTATCACTGTCTTTGAATGTTTGGTGGTCTTGCCCTTGTTTTTTAGGGTATTGTTTTTTGGTTTTCCTGTTGAGGATTTCTTTGTACACCTCACACCCTTTGTAGTTAGCTGGATGAGGACCCAGGCATAGAGCGCACATGGCTGGTGTATTGCGATCAGTTTTTGTGCATGTTGAGGTTTTGTGAGCTCCTGCACATTTAACACAGCGGTAAGGTTTCATGCAGTAGTTTTTTGTATGTCCATACTGTTGGCATCTTTGACACTGAACTACTGCTTTTCGTTTTCTCGGATCTTCTATGATTACCGTCTGGTGATATAATAAATATTTAATACCAAAATTTCATGCCTAATGTCACCGTTTATTATTACACTCCAAAAGTTTGAAGCAAAGCTATTAACGGATAGTTTTATATGGGGTCTCAAATGGTGAAAAGTGAAACTAACGAGCGAAAGCAACTAGAAACGTAGCCGATTTGCTGAGCAGCGCGTATTGTTCCCATAATATGAATGAGTGAGACAAAAGAGTGTACAAGAGAGAAAATTATCAGTTAAAATAAAAATACTTTATCAATTCGCACTTGGTCAGAGAGGAGGACTATATGGCCAACCCCTTCTCCTTCTGAGAAGAGACCCATGCTCAGTCACTACTGAGCACGGGCACGGTTGATCCTAAAAAACCTAATTTATGAAAGTGTCATTACAAGTGTTAAAACTGTTCAGCAATTTCTAGTATGTCATGTTGGAAATTGCTGTTGTGTCATTTTGTTGCTACTGAAAAGAGCTTTGTTGTCTCGTTTTTTTGAATAATAAACCAATTCCCGAGCAAAGGGGGAGAAAAAATACTTATTGAAAACCAAAATACAATATGAAAACATTTTCATTTACTTTTGTGTGTTCCCGCTGGGTGCAATGTAAGCTTCGAGTATGTCCAGTATGGAGTGAAAGCACGTTCGAGGCGCGCCCGCGCTGCCGGCTTCTTGGAGTACACTCTTGGATATCTGCAAAGATGCATTCATTTATTACATTTGCTAAACATTTTTTTTAATGTATTGCTGGCAATCCTTCGACATGGCTATCAGTGTCTTTAACCTTATTCTTTTTAGATTGTCATGTAACAGGTATTTTTTTTGTGTTCCTTTTATTTCTACTTGCACACTTGCTTAAAAATGTGCCAAATAAAACTTCTACAGTGGATGGGCGCACATCGGCTACTATTTCCGGAGCGTATTTTCCAACCAAAGTGTGTAAAGCAAAAATTCAGCCTTCTCCCTGAAGAAAAGGATAGTATTACATTAAAGATTACTTACAACAGATAAGCCATCGAATAAACATTACCTCCTTCTGGTGTAATCGGGTAAAAACAGGATTGTGCTCATGTCACCGTGCAAGTAGTATCTGACTAAAAATGTGCGAGAAGGTGGCAAAAGAAGATGGCAGCTTGACAACAGCCATTCTGTTTGGCGGCCGGAACAGTTCCGAGTTCCTCTCAAGTCACGCCTAAAGAAGTTTTACTTCATAAAATCTTAGTTGACTATGGACTCACATCATCGTGGAGGTTATATCCCAGTAGAAAGTGCGCGAGGCTGTGAGGCGCGGTGGGCAGAAGCTGCAGAAGGAGCAAAACAACCCCCTCCTTGGCCGCGCGCGCGTGCTCCGCGCCGCCCGGGCACACTTCCCCCGCTGCCCACTCTTCCGCTTCCAGGCACTCCACAAATCCGTGCCTGACAATCCAAAACACATGGCAATCAGTATTCAGATATAAAAGAAAGAATTCGCTCAATATCAACTTGGTGTCCATGATTTAAAATTATGACAAGTTTCTTTTTTTATTACCCGACTGCGGCAAAGCCAAAAGGAAGGGTTATGATTTTAGCAATGTATGTATGTATGTTTGTATCCAGATTCTGTGTAATCCACTGTAGCGCCTAAACTACTGGGCCGATTTTGATGAATGAGGTGTCAATTGATTCGTCGTAAAAGTCCGGGTGACATAGGCTATATTTTATACGAAAAAAATTGACCTAAATGATGTTACATCAAAAAAGTGGGGGTCTCCAAAAAAATTTTTGCTATTGTATCGAGTGAGATGTCAAATGAAAGAGTGAAAAAATTTGAGATCATAAATATAAATGTATACCAAGCAACAAAAGTTTTACTATAATATTTCAGCGTTTATTAAAACGATCGCAGTCAGGTTTTAGTTTTCAACTTTATCTTGTTTATATCTCCAATAGTAATTTTGAAAGAATTCAGTTTGATAGCTAAGCATTCCAAAGTGGACTTTTTCTGCGTGGAACTAGAATTTTGGTACTAAATATATACTCACCGGATCTCTACGGAGAGTTCATGGCGATGTAGCACCGACGCGAGCAAGTGTCGAGCACAAGAGGGAGATTGTAGGGCCCGGCACAACAGCGCGACGGCCTTCGCGGCTGCCTCTGGCAACACCGCGCCGTGCTCCAGGACTTTGCAGCATGTCACTAGACGATCGGTATTGTCAGGCCCTTCCGGAGCTGTATGAAAATATTTGAAATTCATTTTTGCGTGTGCGTACGTGCGAGTGAGAGGGAATGATTAGCACGGCCTTTTGGGTTGAGTTGTCAAATTCAAATTCAAAATATTTTTATTCAATTAGACTTTTAAAAGTTCTTTTGAATCGGCAAAAGCATCTACTACTGGTTCGGAATGCCTTTCCTACCGAGAAGAACCAGCAAGAAACTCGGCGGCCGCTCTTTTCAAAGATTTGATATGTAATATTATGCCATGTATAAAAGCAATCGAGCTCCCGCGCATTGCTGGAGCGAGCTGCAGGTAAAATCCACGCTTTTTTATCATTTAAATAATCTTCGATTGTATAATATGCTTTTCTCAGGAGCATAGTTTTAATAGATTTTTTTGAACCTGTGTAAAGGCAAGTCCAAAATTGATTGTCGTTTTAACATCTCCCGGAAGTTTATGCCATTTCGCTGTGACATACATACATACCCAAAATAAGCTTAGACAGTCCAACGACCAGCACGCCCCGGCCCGCCTCCGCCGCGGCCGCGTTGAGGGGCCGCTCCAGCGCCAGGGCTCGCTCCAGGATACTCAGCGAACTTATGAGCGTTGATTGAACGAATACCTGTGCCAAAGGGTTTATGCGTATCGTTAGAGATACTATAATATAAATGACTAGAAGATATTCGCGACTTCGTCAGCGTGGATTTCGGCTTTTAAAGATCCCATGGGAACTGTTTGATTTTCCGGTATAAAAAGTTGCCTATGTGAATTGCAGGGACGCAAGCTACCTCGGTTTCAAATTTCATGCAAATCAGTTAAGCGGATGGCTATTTAGGGATCCCGTGGGAACTCTTTGATTTTCCGGGATAAAAAGTAGCCTATGTCCATCCCCGGGATATAAGCTAACTCTGTACCAAACGTCAAAATCGGTTAAACCGTTGGGCCGTGAAAAGGTAGCAGACAGACAGACAGACACAGTTTCGCATTTATAATATTAAGTATGGATATGGAAGTATGGGTTATTTAAATGATAAGAAAGCTTCGGAATGAGTTGCTTAACGGCTTTGATAGTTCTAATAAGTTAAGTAATTTTGTGAAGTGGTGATAATAAAAGGAATACCTGACTACAACTGTAGCGTCCACAGGCAATCTGAGAACCACTACATCGCAAGACTGTAACGATGTTGTATCACAGAATTGTTGTGCAGACAGAAAAATAAATAAAACAAGGGTAATCACTCACGTGTTCAGGCGCAGTCTGGCGGTCCATCAGCTCATGGGCCTCGTCCAAGGTGGTGAGCACCAGCCGCAGGAACTCCGACTTGGTGTGCAGCTGCAGTAACAGACGGAACCCTGGCGGCGGGTTCACGTCCGGCTCTCGGTTCGACGGTGGGAAGTCGGCCGATGACGGCTCGTACTGGTCGAGCCAACGCGCGAACAGGCGGAAACTGATTGATAACACCTGAGAACAATTTGAAATTTACTTTTTACTTTTACTTTTTTTTATAAAGAATATTAGCCATGCTAATCATGACTAATACTCCCCTTTCCCCTCCAATTAAGCGTAAAGCTTGTGCCAGGAGTGGGTACGACAATAGTGCAACGGGTGGGGTTTGAACCGCCGACCTTTCGGAATTCAGTCCGCTCCTCAACCGTTGAGCTATCGAGGCTCTAATAATAAATTATTAAATACTGAATGATGCCCGGGACTTCGTTTGCATGAATATATGTTTTTTTAAATCCCGTGGGAGCTCTTTGATTTTCCGGGATAAAAAGTAGCCATGTGTTAATCCAGGGTATAATCTATTTCCATTTTTTTCAGCCAAATCTGTCCAGTAGTTCTTGCGTGAAAGAGTAACAAACATACACACACACATACAGTCATACATACACACAAACTTTCGCATTCATAATATTAGTGTGAAGTGTGACTAGATGATGCCCGAGACTTCGTCGGCGTCGATTTAGATTTTTAATTAAAAGATTTCGTTGACTCATTTTTCGAGATATTCCGGGATAAATAGTAGCCTATTCCTTCCCCGGGATGTAAGCAATTTCTGTGCCAAATTTCCACCAAATCGATTAAACAGATGGGCCGTGAACAGCTAGCAGGCAGACAGACGACAGACAGACAGATAGACAGACAGGTAGGCAGACAGACAGGCAGACAAATCTTTCAATTTCTATTACTCCTAGTCAACAAAATGTATTATGTACATACCTGCCACTTCTCATGAGGTCTGGAGTAAGGTCTATGCGGGGCCGGTAGCGCGAGACGATTGAGCGCGTGGTCCACATAAGGATCCAGACCGGGTGGTCTTGTACCAGCGCCCAGGGTGCGCGGAAGCGGCGCCGCGGCGCATAACGAGTCTAGTAATGTGAGGAATGCGCGGGATAGCGGGTACTCTTCTACGCGACATTCCACCTGGATGAAAAACAATTTTTTTAGGCATCCCTATCCCTTTCTATCGCTCAAAATCAACGTTAGTAAGAAAAAGAAAAGTAAGTTTTTCAAATCATTGTTAAACATGCAAAAAACTGACTTACCTCCTGCAACTCAACATTGAGTGCCCTTTTATCCTTTGATACGGAAACCAACTGTGCGGCCTCCAGTGCGGCCCAAACACGCCCCGCCGTGCCCGGTGTACCGCCCAACGCCGCGAGCGTCAAACACAACTCAGCTTTCAGTTGTAATGGTACGTGGCAGCAAATTAGACCTTGAAACGAAAAGGTAAAAGGAGTTCATTAGAGGCGCGCCCCAATCAAACGTAATTTGGTTCTCTTCTCGAATTATTAATTAATTAAAAAATTAACCAATCAAACTCAATAAATTTTTGTGAACACTCTAGAAATTATTTACTGCGTACTGGGTACTATAAATCCGGTCCCATCCCATCGTACAAAAAATAACACTTTATAATTTTCATGTTGGCCATTTTTATTATTTTTTGTCATAGCTGCAATAAAAATACACATTTTGTGAAAATTCGAACTCTCTATCTATTACGGTTCACGAGATACAGCCCACTGACAGAGACGGACGAACGGACAGCAGAGAATTAGGGTTCCGTTGGCAACCTTCGGGTATGAAACCCTAAAAATGTGTAGTTTTAAAGTTACACAAGAACAAATCTTAGTTTTGAAACATTGGTTTACTGTATTGGATTTTTTAATACATTCTGAGACAGTTCATACATACCAAACATGCAATTAACTGCATCCCACTGCAGGTTTTCGCATATACTTATGCAGGCCGCTTCGTCTGTGTGAGCCACGGCCGCTATCAGTTTTAAAGCTGCTATCATCGCTTCTACCTGAAAACGAACGAAGGTTGTAACTGACCCATTTCTTTAATCTTCTTGTCCTTTCGTATGGATTTGCTGAATGTCAAAATAATAATTTTCAGTCTTCCCCATGACTTTGTCTATGTGGATTTAGATTTAGTGATTCGTTGGAATAGAATAGTCGAAAATGAATGCTTTAATTTAAGAGCATTTAAATTTACTCTTATATTAATAAATGTTATACTGATAAATTTCAGGTCACCCAAATAATAAATAATATGAATCGGCCCCTGCATCGCACTATTCCTAATTTCGCATTTTTTCGTCGTTTTTCTAATACTCACCTCTTCTTGTCTAACCAGCAACCGACCGGGTCTTGCCGCCGGAGTCACTATCGCAGAGGCTCCTAGAGATGACGAGTGGAGGTGATCGGAAAAAGGCGCTGGGTCGGCTCGGAGATTTCTGTAACAATCAATTGTATGTGTACAATGTCCAAATATACAATTCGTAATGCATGACCATGATGGGTCTGAATTGGGGAATTAAATAAAAATTCCAATTTTTTTATTTATTTATTTTAAAAACACAAGCAGGCAATAATATGTTCTGAACATAAAGTAAGTACGAGTAAAGTTAACACAACTTTTAGGCCTGTATAATCCTTGGTATAATCTACCTACTACCTACATTCTAAATTTCAGCCGAATCCGTCCAGCAGTTTTTGCGTGAAACAGTAACAAACATACACAAATACATACACACACTTTCACCTTTATAATATTAGTGTGATTTGTACTATACAAGCTGGTACTTACCGGTGGTACAATGACAGTGCCGTGAGCAGATGGTGCGCGGACAGCGCGTCCCTGCGTGCTAGTAACGCCCACGTGTGCTTGGGAACGGCGAGCGCTGCGAGAGCGCGCAAGTATGCGGGCAATAGGGCTGCCACCACCACCTCGCCCGACAGACGCACGAACTTGTACAGCGTGGCTGCCCTGCCGCCAGCCCTGGGTCACAGAAAACATACAATTCCAAACATGTAACATATACGATAGTAATGCATATGGATTAGTTAAGGCTAATATTAAAGATCCTGAAGTATCAGGTGGTTTCTAGAGAGGGTTACATGAGAGACGCTCCGCAGTCCACGATAGGCTGACATGTCTGTACTCTTTACTAATCAATAAATCAGCCTTTTTGCCTCCACTGCTGATCATTCGCGTTCCAAAGAGCGCGCCACCACACGCGGTACTCCGTCTTTCTCATCCACCTATTCCCGCCATCTTCTCAGGCCAGATTTTTTCTGTCAGAAAAATCTGAAATTTTAGCTGACCATTTCTGTCAGAAAATTTGAAAAACTAAATAAATTAAGTTGTGTGTATTTCAGTGTTATACAGACCTGTAGTTGTGTGAAGATGTGTCACACGCCAACCAGTAGTCGCGACGCAAGTTTAACGGGTCCCGCGCGTACAAGCGCTCCACGCAACGCAGCAACGCTTCAAGTCGAGACCTCGTGGCCCCACCCGGCGCCGTCAGTCCTTCGGCCATGTACATTTGCGCTGCTCGGGCCGCTTCCTCAGCCCTGAATTAACAAAATTATTTAAAAAAAAAAATAACACGTTTTTAAAAAACGTAAACGGTAAATAGCACTTGGCTATTTCCAAATGATGTGTAAATATGCACTAAATAGATTTAAAAAAACTTTGGAACTAAAAATAAATTCTACTTACTTGACCCTCATCTCCATGAGTTTGGAATGCATGAGAACAATAAAGTCCGTTATCAGGGAATGTATGCGCCTCTGGTAGTATTCTTCCGAAGCTACCAGATCAGTGGACAGAATGGCCTCATCTAGATATTCAAACACCTGAAACAAAAACCTGTCATTGTAATTATTTTGTTCACACATCTGATATAGTGTCCTCAACCCAGAACTATTTTTGTTATGTTCCTGGCCTGACTGGGTTACCTGTGTAGTATGAAAGAATACGATTATCTCATTCATCAGATACATTATGTTCTCGATTACGAGAGAATGACAGCTACTTGTCACGATCGCAATCACCTCTGACTGGTTGACGCTCGCTAACTATTGGCTACAATGCATTGTTACAGCAAGAATAGCATAAATTTAGTCAATAACAACAATTGTGATTGTAATAATAATAGGTGCAGGTTTTACTGAATCGAACCACAGATTTTTTATGTGGAGTGAACTTATAGTACATATTGTGTTGTTAAGCACACGTGCTGAACTGTGCGTGCATGAATATTTGTTGTGTGGACGTGACTGTTTGGGTATTTGGTTGCGTGAACGCATGTATGCATTTCCCTATGTTGTGCGTATATGTGTGGGTGCTTGCGTGTATACGTACGTGTGTGTATGCGAGCGTGCGTGTATGTGCGTTACGTACCCCTCCATCAATCGCCGCATCCACCAACATCTCATCTTGATCCAGAAGCTCAGTCTTTGGCTCAGTTCTCCTCAACAGCGACACTGGCGCCCTCTTCAAGGCCGCTAGGGCCAAGCCCAACGACAACTGACACAAAGCTCTAAGCCCAGAACTGTTCTTGTTATCTTCCTGGTTCTGACTTGGGTTGGGCTGGGAGGGTGGTGAGAGCTGGTCTAGTAATACTGATATTAAGTCTGGATCCAGAATTAGGGGTAGCTTTTTGGCTAGTTCTTCACCGTCTTCTCTCCTAAAATGATTAATGGGGAAATAATTAACATGCTTTTCATCTTTTTCTTTTATCTGGGGGTTAAAGCGTAAAAAGTTGTTACAGAAATAATAATGAAAGTAGATTTATAACGTTATATAAAGCTCTTCCCCTTCACAAAGGAGGAGACTTTAAAGTAAGTTTCTTAAGAACCTTATCTTAAGATAAGTTTTAGAACTTTAGGTGTTTGTGATTGTTGTTTTTGAATATGATTGTTAAATGCATACACTTTTCAAACCCATCAATCATTAAGTAGAACATTTAAAAAGGAGTAGAACTGATTACATTTTATCATGAAATGGAAAACCAGGTGAGGTTGCAATCAAGGGCTGACTATCTAATTAAATTTTAAAAAAAAAAGTCAGAAGGAAGATAAGAAAATAATAGGCATTGTTCAAAAAACTCCCCTTACCTGTGTAAAACAGATAGATCCAAGGCATACAATAAAGCCATTTGTAAAGCCAATGATATCTCATCCAGAGCACCGGTCGGCCCTTTGGAAGGTGACGTCATTTGCTGCAAATGAAATACATTAGAAATAATTTAGGAAAAAAAATTCATTAAAATCTGTATATATACCAATGTTATAAAAGCAAGTGTGACAAACATGATGTGTCTGTTACCTTTTCCTGACCCATCAGCTTAACCGATTTTGACGTAATTCAGTGCAGAGATGGTATAATAGGCTACTTTTTATCCCAGAAAATGAAAGAAGTTCCTCCCGGATACAGAATTCGTGGTTAGCATCTAGATGCTCATTTATATAAGTACTTATATTTACAGATCTTTGTCCATGTAGATGAAGGTTTTTATAGATCCTAGAGAAATCTTTCCGGGATAAAAAGTAGCTTATATTCATATCCGGGTACCTGTTTAACAAATAGCTGGAACATGGATTTAGGCTTCTACAAATTTTATGGGAACTCTGATTTTCCGGGGTAAAAAGTAGCCTATGTCCATCCCCAGGACACAAATTATCTCTGTACCTGTCAAAATCAGTAAAACAAGCGGGCCATAAAAAGCTAGCAAACAGATGGACCCACACTTTCACACTGGATGGATTGGATTCGCATGGATATGAATTGGACATACTTCAGATAAAAGCCTGAGCAGCGTGTCCCTTTCCAAACCACGCTGAGCTGAAGCCGCGAACACAACTCCTGCGAGAAGTTTTCTGCAAAATTAAAAATTCTGTAAGATTATAGCAAAAACAAAATAGTTGTAATAAGTTTTAAGTAATATTTTGAAACGGTGATAATAAAAAGGATACTTGCTGAGATTGTTATGGGCTCCTCTCAGAGCAGGGCATATTTGGAAGCCTCGCAGCTTTAGTTCTAAGCTTATGTAGGCTTACTTATCACCATTATCAACTGTCCTAGTGTACATAGCCAGATACGTATGACACCACTTCACATACCTCGTGTTCTGTATAGTGCTGACGAGTTTGACGTGGTACTTCCTAGGCGGCAGAGCCCTATTTCGTCGCAGAAGGTCGAGCTCCGTGTCCAGGTCGCAGCGCCGCAACGCGTCTAACACTCCCCCCAGCAATCCATCTGATATCAACTGTCCTACGTAACGAGATACGTATGACACTACTTCCTCGCGAGCGTTTATTGACCTGGGGATGAAATGATATGGGTAACTTGACCTGGAGATAAAATTATTCTTATGACCATATTAACCTGGCTAATAGCTAAACGGATTGTGAAACTGAAGTGGCAATGGGCAGGGCACATATTTCGAAGAAACTATAGATGTTGTGGTCCAAAGATACTAGAATGGCAACCTTGCACCGGAAAGCGCAGTATCGCAGGGAGCCGCTGGATTCAAGCGGCGCAAGACGTGGCTTGTAGATGTTCCTATACAAGACCTATGTCCAGCAGTGAACTACGGACGTGTATCAGTTGATAATGATGATGATGATGATATTGACCTTGATATAAAACGATGATGATGTTACACCTTGGGTATACACTGGGGTCCCAAGATACTAGAATTGCGACCTCTTGCTAAAATTTCAGCGTCATACAAGTTGCAGGAAGCCGTGGGATTCAAGTGTTGCAAGACTATGGTGTGGAAGTCCCTACACAAGACCTATGTCCAGCAGCTGACATCTATCGGTTGATAAAAATGATGATGATGTTGACCTGGAGATAAAACTATTGATGATGTTACACTCACATCAACTTGAGGTTCAAAGTGATTTGAATGGAATGAAAGAGGTTATGATCAAAACCTGAGGGTGCAATAAACTGAGGATACTTGTGCTTCAGGCATTTTGGCTTTAATGCTTAAGTGGAGGAAGCGTTGGGATAACCACCCTTTAGGTATAAGATGTGATGTATGGAAAATTTACAAAATAAACCTTTTTCTTTCTTTCTTTGAACTTACCATGATACACCATCTCTGGCCATAATAAGCTCTCGTAGGGCTTGCACTAGGGCTCTTCTGCCATCGTAGTACAAGAACACAGCAATCAAGCCCCGCGCCAGGCCGGGTCGCCGCGAACTCTGTCTTTGAGCTGTATGTAGTAACTCCAGGCAGGCAAATTCATTTGCATTGTACATATCTGGGAAAAGTCAAAACTATAATATGTATAAACCTTCCTCTTACAAAATAAGAGGTTATGACCTTTGTAACCTATTTACTTACTTCATTTCATTTCATTTGTACCAGAAAGTTGTAAAAATAAAGAGAAAAAGAAAGAAGTGGACAAAGAAGCACTTATCTCTATAAGAGATCTCTACCAGTGACCCTTGGCAGTGCGAGAGGTTGTAAAAGGAATAGAATAGGTACAACAAAGATAGAAAGTATTCATGATTAAAGCTTAATAGATATTATGTTATATTATATTATATTCAAGTACCTATACCTAGAAACTGGATAAGCAAGAATTAACCTGATTCCTCTAACTTTTGGTAATCCAGGTTAGAATTTATATTTTATACATACCTGATATAATGATAGCCTCATCTACTAGTTCTTTGGACAGGACCGTCCGTCCCACACTGGGCAGGTTTACGCCTTCAGTTATACCTCTTTTTATTTCTTCCCTGCTTGCTGGATTCTTTGCCTTTAACAAAGACATACATTAATATGATAAATGTGAAGTGTGTCCATAATATCCCTAATATGTTTTGATAACCTTTTCACCCATAAGCTTTTAATAAGCTAAACCAATAGCTTTAATAGGCGTTTTTGATAAGCTAAACCAATTTTTGGCAAAGAGATTTGGTCTACATCCCTGACACTGAGACTTTTTATCCCAGTAAGTCAGAGTTCCCACAGGAGTTTTAGCAGAGCATGGTTTTCAACACTAAGAATTTTGAAGGCCTTATTTACCCTATATTATATATTGTTAAGTTACATATTCATTGCTCATATTGTGGTTACTGTTTGATTGATTGCATTTATGAGTCAGGTCTAATCTTTCTATATTATATGTAGATTTCATTTCACTATCAATTTTTTTATTCACAATCAATGAGAAGTGTGAAAAATGGGATATGCTTGTCTAGAAGAGACCTAATCATTCTTGTTTCAAAGATACCCAGATAATTATAATTGTTAGGAAAAATATCATAACTTATCCTATATTTTTTATATCATAAAACCTTACAGGATTCTTCAAAAGTGACAAAAAAGTTTGTTTGTGTCTTCTCAATACTGATTCAAATGTGTGAACGGCATATGGTGCTCCGCTGCTCTCGTTTGTGAGGTAGCTCTCTACTACTGCTGCTAGCTCCCTGTAAGGAGTCCATAGGTCTTCTGTTGTTGTCCCTGCAAATATGTTTACACATAATTCCTGCTATCCATCATCATCTCATGAGCTATCGTCTCAATCCAGTGCCAACTATACTAAGTATAGGCTTGGCACTGGCAAATGAGAATGGTTAGGCCACAGTCCACCACACAGACCAAGTGCAGATAGGTGAGAACTCTCAGACATGCAGGTTTCCTCAAAATGTTTTCCTTCATTGTTATATTTAAACAAGTTATATTCAACTGCTTAAACACATAACTCATAAAACAAACTGCATGCTAGCTTAATTGAATTCAATTTTGTTTTATTTTATGGTGTGCAGCTGCATCAGACGGGACATATATTAAGTATAATATTTGAAAGGGTTCGTTTTAGTTAGTTTAAGGATAGTTGAAATCTCATCTACAGGCTGATTTGATTGTATATCCGAAACACCAGGCCATCTAAATAATAGTCAACCATAAAACTTAGGTAGCAAGATTTTCTTCACTTTTTTGCTTATATTATATTCTTATAGTATTTAAACGTATTTTTCATGGCGCTTTTTGATTTACTAACAAATTCAAGTCATCTAGCCTAGTATTATTTGAAGAAATAGATGTAGCCGCCAAAGTGCTAGGTTAGGTATCTGAATCACTTTAAATAGTAGCTTACCTTCGTTAATATCCATTGTTAATAAAACAAAATCAGCTAAAAAATTATTTCCTTAAAACTATCGGTCCCACTTTACGGTGCAAAATACGATTTCAAACAATAAAATGAATAAAATTATCAAAGTATTTTGAACGCCGACTTTGACACATTTTTGATTTCCCGAAAACGGAAAGTTGGTAGGTTGGTAGCGCTGTTGAAAATCTATATTCAAAACATTGTCTATCAGTGTTGCCATTTGCAGATAGTCAATTGTAACACAAGACATCTCAAAATGTAACATTTTCACGAGAAAAGTAACATTTCCTTATTTTTCGTGGAAAATAAAAGTAATAAGGTACACAGGTTAATATGGCACTTTATTATACAAAAATTTAAACAGTTTTCTTGTCCCATTAGTTAAGCTTAAAAAGAATCGTAATAATAATTGTTGATTGAATAAATTGACTGCTGATCCTGAAAAAGAAAAACAAATCAATATGTAAAATAATAATATACCAACGGATCTAAAAATGTCTTTGAATAGCTATAACTTATTTTGTTAGTTAATCAATTTATAATACAAGTGTAAATTAAAAATTTATATCACCCCAACAAGTGAAGGTTACATTAACTAGAAAAGAGCTGATAACTTTCAAACGGCTGAACCGATTTTCTTTTATTATAGCTAAGAACACTCTCCATCAAGCCACCTTTCAAACAAAAAAACTAGGTAATTAAAATCGGTTCATTAGTTTGAGAGCTACGATGCTATAGACAGATACACAGATACACACGTCAAACTTATAACACCCCTCTTTTTGGATCGGGGGTTAAAAAGATTAAAATCGTCTCATATCGGGCGATCTGGCAACACAGGACTGTTTGAGTTTGAGAGGCTACGCACTAGGTGGACTTTGTCTGTGTAGCGTTTCATGGCGCGCGTGTGGTGCCTTTTTGGAGCGTTTTATTTTTTTTGTTTAAAGTGGCTGGTTTTTGTGTTTCACTGGCGTTTTTGGTGCTAGAACCATGCTGGAACTAACTGGGAAGCGCTCTAAAGGGGCGCCGTGCGTATGTCGGCGAGCGCCGGCACAGACGAAGTCCTTACTTATATAGTTTCCCTAACTTGAAAATATCTACAAAATTGACATTGGCTAATCTTTGTAAAGCCAGACGAGAGAATAAAAAAAAAACGCACTAGGTAGGTACCATGGTACGCAGTGAAGAAAATTACGCGGGAATTTCAAATTCGTTTTGTTAACTGAACAATACTAAGGTAGGTACCTAACTACTTACCTTGGTCTCAGCAAAGAGATCGATAGATTCGATAGCAAAACTCAAATTTTAAGTTACGCCGGTCGGTATCTACTCAGCTCGCTCTCATTCCTGTAAAGAAAACCGAAGATACCTACAACAATAACTAAGTAGTAAATAGCTAAATGAACTTCTGGAAACTAATGTGACTTAATAATAAGATGACAGTCAATACAAAAACGAACTGCTTTCAGTTGCAAATACTATGACTTTGTTTTTGCATTACTGATTCCCTAATTAGTTAACTACTTACTTATTTACTTAAAACTACATTGTATACAACATTTACTTACCAAGCAAGTAGTGTTTAGCAACACATATACACAGTCGATAAGGATAACGAACAAACCAATCACTTTCGAATTTTGACGAAATAAAGATACAATTTTTTTTTGTACCTACTTAGATACATAACTACAATATCACTACCCCGCAACGAATAACTTTAAAATCCAAAATCCAAAACAAAGTTGAGTCACAGAGAAAAACAAACAAAACACTTTTTTAATCACAGAGTAATTACAAAACAAAGTGAACTTAGACCAATAACTTAGAGGAAGTGAAATAAACTAACAAATGGGTCAATTACGACAAACGAAAACTGTTTTGGATGCGTTCCGTTTCACGATTATTTTTGGTTTGCTGGGAAAAATTTGAATTATTTTTATGAAGTCCTAAAAGTAACGTAAAGTAACATTTTGAGTCGTGTAACATGGAGGAAACATGAGGGGGTCAAAAGTAACGTAAAATGTTACAAAAGTAACATTCTGGCAACGCTGTTGTCTATGGCTTAAGATTAGTGATGTACTGTACCATCCGTAATTCCGTAATCCGTAAAAACACCGTTATTTTATATACTAAACATGATACTAAACAAGACATGTGTACCTTTTATATTGTTAGCGTCATCAATATCGAAAGCCTTCGACCTATTATTGCGTTGACGTACGTACTTCGTTACGTAGGTACCTTGACCTTCGTTAATACTACCTGATACTACCTTTATTTTTAAAATTGCCGCCATTGCTGTACTACAAATAAAATTGTTCTAGTAGTTTAATGAAAAAAAATTACACTAAAACCTTTTTCGTATGTAAAGTATGTATGATACCGTAATAGGCTCGCATATCCTACGCTCCGCCTCAGGAAAGTCATTTGTGGGAATGAGTGTTATATTTTATAATAAAATTCCAGTCAATTTTAGACTTGCCTTTACACAAGTTTAAAAAATCTATTAAAAGTATGCTCTTGAAAAAAGCTTATTATACAATCGAAGATTATTTAAATGACAAAAAAGCTTGGATTTGACTCGCTCCAGCAATACACGGCGCTGCAATTGCTTGTATACAGAATGGCTTATTAGTGTAAATTGAATATGTACTTGAAAAGAGCAACCGCCGAGTTTCTTGCTGGTTCTTCTCGGTAGGAACGGCATTCCGAACCAGTGGTAGATTTTTTTGACGATTCAAAAGCACTTGTAAAAGTTTAATTGAATAAAAACATTTTGAATTTTGAATTTTGGTAGCAAGCAAGATAAATTCAAAACAACATTCAGAAATAGTTTATTAATCCAAGGTGACAAGAGAACAACAAGATACATTAAAAATTATTTTGTTTACAAGAATAAATTACTTAAAAAAATATCTCGTATTGATACCACAAATGCATTTTAAAAATTGATAACATACTTATTAAAGAGACTGTTCAATTGTGAACAAATATTCCATGCATTTATTTCGATAGAATGTATTATTGTAAAACACAATGTTGTTAAAAAATTCGCCATCGTTTGTTACTTGAACTGGTAGATTATTCAAAACATCTTTTGACTTGTCGCATCGGACTTTATCACATTCAATATCTATAATATCTAGATGGTTTAACAAAGATTTATCTTGAAAATTACTTAAAATTATGCTTCCGCATGATGCGAATCCAGTCTTTTCAAAACACAACTTAGAAAGAATGTATAAAGTGCTTACATTAAAATGAGTCAATGTGTTAAAATTTTTTAGTAAAAGAGTCTCTCCTTTTTCAAGTTGCTTTAATAAGCTGAGCAATGTCTTGAAACAACTTTTCTCATATACATTGTAACAATCTTTGTATTGATACTCAGGCAGTAAAAGAACCTTCGAAATCTCACTGTCAGTGTCCTTTACATTAACTTGTCCCCTTGATTGTTTGTAGAGGATAATTTCTTTGAACTCCTCTTCAGCTAATATTTGCTGATAGAGCTTAAAAATCGGAACAAATATGAATTTTGAGCTGTTCACCTTTTGTAAAGGCAGGCCATATGTAAAAACAATGTTTAGTTTTAAAGTATCGTCCTTGGACATCCATCGGATAGGTTCATTTATCAGAATCAGAGGATTCGATAACAGTTCAGCTTGCAAAAAAGCATTCAAATTTTTCAATTTTTCTTTCAATGACATTTTGGAGTACAACTGCCTCTCTGTGTATGAGCCGCGATGGTAGCGTGGATTCGTGTTAATTTTATTCTCTTCATGTAAAGCACCCTTTAAAATCTCCTGTTCATATTCAATGGGTTTTAAATCATATTTCCAAATATATTCAGAAGCCACGATTGCTCTTATTTTCTTCATATCTCTGTGCAATGCAATGTTATTCTGCATCAAGTATGCTTGGAGATTATTGTTTATCACATGGCATTGGACTGAATAAAAGTAATACGCACATTCCTCTATTTGCTTTAAGAAAGATTCTGGGATAACTTCTAGTGAAAACAGAGATGTTTTGGAATAAAGTTCTGTACCATATGTGGATTTGAGGATAGGTATGTACTCATCCAAGTTGATATTGTCTTTGTATCGAAGACATATTGCATAGACTTCAGAGTTTCCTTGTCGAGATGTCACAGGTTTGTATATATTGACTTCTTTGAATAGGTGGTTGAGCAGGTACAGTAGATTGACTGTCGAGTGTTCAAACATTGTGAACAGCTTGAATATTAAGGTTCCACCTGCAAGATAAGTAGTAAAATTTATAACTAAGAAATCTGGAGATCATTCTAAACTTATTCTCGAGAAATCTAGAGAATATCTAAAATATTCAAATATTCTAAAAGATCAGCATTTTAATAATCAGCTAAATTAAATCACAATCATCATCTTGATCCACACATCGCCGGCTTACTACTGAACACGGGTGCAAATATTTATTTGATTTTGGTATTGTACCTGGACTCAGAGTCTGCAGTGCGGTCACAATTTCACAATAATGTAATGGAGATGTCACTTCCTCCTGAGCATCAGGCTTCTGAAGACAATCGATGGATCCATCTGCTGTGACAAGCATAACCTGCAAAATAAAAGCAAATTAAAATTCACATTTGAGATGAGATACTTTTAAGACATCCTTAGAAAATGAAAAACATCATTTTTCAGTTCACATGGAAGATGTTGAAATTATATTACTTTTCAACTTGAAAATTTCTTAAGTATCATTGTGATTTGAAACTCAGTGAAACAAAAAACCATCACTAAAAAGAGAAATTTTACAGGATTTAGCTTGCAAGATTTTAATTGTATTGAATTCATGGAATTTTAAAATTAATTGTGATGAATTCATTATATTTTATATTTTAATAGGAAATCAGTAAATTTTATTCATTGAATACCTTCCCCAAGCTCTTGGCTTTATTGACAATGGCTTGTGAATTTTCCCAGTCCATCAGATTCCCCGTGCTGTCCACACCAAAATGCCAGCTATCCAGTGTGTGGTACATGAAACGGTCATCACTGATCATGTTTGACGGAGAATTGCCTTCATAATACGGATTCAGTGTATTGGCTAGCCACGACCACTGGAAAAAAAATTAGTTTATTCTGTTAATATTATTATTATTATGTCTGTGTGTAATTTTTGATGTCTTTGTTTTTTCAAGTAACACTTTTTAAGCTTGAGAATGAACTTACTTGAGAAGTGGCAAGCATCATCTACTATAAAATAAGTACTTACACTCAATATTTATTTTTACCTGCATATCCCGGTGATTTAATTTCAAATAATGATTCAGAGATGTTATGAAAGCTCCAGGTGCTTCGCAGAGGTGCAGTGAGACTAACTTCTTTGCTGCACTCGCTTCCTTTGGCACTATACTGTATGTACATGCGCATTCGTAGAACTTCGTCCATGCCTGCGTCAGAAACTCCGGGTTGATTAAACATCTAACCTTCCAACCGACTTCGCCAGCTGGGTTCCGTCTACGTGTATGACTACTCCACTCCTCAATACTGAAGTCATTCAATTGACTCTTGTGAAAATTAAGTCTCGTTTTTAAGGACTCCAAAGCTTTAACTTTCCAAGGCGGTGCGGAAAACCACGACTCTCGGGCCGGCATCTTCCATTCGCTGTTAAAACGAAACTGGTACTTTTTATTGAACAAATCGTTTAGTTCGTCGTCGAATTCATCGCTTCTATAGAACTTTTGACGGGAAAACATGCTTTCAGTTTTGTGAAACATCGTCAGATGGAAAAATAAGTACGTACTAGGTACCCGAGTGCGAAGAATTAATTTGCGTTTTAATTTTACAATTTTTTCAGTAAATTTTTTATCACTGTTCACTATAACTCAGTACATATTCTACCGAAATATAATACACACATGTTATCGATATCATTCCTTCGTTTTCAATTTAATTTACAAGCTTTAACAAACTTTATTTTACACGAAAATGAGAAAAATTAAAATTCAATAGACCTTGTTTACAAAAAATATGACCAATGACAATTATAGAGTCTAGTCTGTATAGACTGTCATAAACAAGGTCAAATAGAGATGGGCTATGATGAACTTGGCCAAATTGTTAAATAAAATTATACAAACTTGAATTATACAGACTTACAGTCTGTGCTCCAGGGCCATAAAATAAATTGAAAAAAAAAAAAGTCTTTACTGCTGTGCTCTTTTTTTTTCTCTCTCGTCTGGCTTTACAAAGATTAGCCAATGTCAAGTTTGTAGTTATTTGCAACAAGTTCGTTAAACTATACAAATTACAAGTGTGGACCCCGTCTGTGCCGGCGCTCGCCGACATACGCACGGCACCCCCTTAGAGCGCTTTCCAGTCAGTTTTAACAAAAAAAAAAACACTCCAAAAAGGCAGAACACGCCCGCTAGTTAACACCAACACAGACGAAATCCACTGCTGTGCTCATCGATTTGATGGATTTGATAAAATATCTATGGCTGTTATTGTGCTTGGTGCTCTGATTGTGCTCTTGTTTTTGAGTCTTTGGCAAAAATAATGACTGGTCTGTGATAGTGACTTCGTGGTCTGTGATAGTGACTGCTGCCAAAAATCGAAGATCGTGTTTCGTGTTTGCACTTAGCAGTTTCAGTTTTTAATTTCTTTAAAAAAAAGAGTAACGACTTCTATATTCTTGTAGTATTTCAGGATAATTTCATACATATCAAGACAAGAAATACACAGACTTAACTAGACCAAATTAAAATCAACCAGTATTTTAATTTTAACTGTACTTTTTCGCCTTAGAGTCGGAAATTATGAAACGAGCGTGACGGTTGACCGTGTTGTTTGACTAGAACGCTGACCAGACCGAACTTATTTCCATTATTTACAGCAAGATGAATAATATGCGTGGTGTCGAACGCAAGGAAGAAACTCCCCCCTACTCAAGATTATTTGTGGTATGTAGTAAGCACTTAAAAGAAGATGACCTGAGAGAAAGGTTTGCGAGCTTTGGTGCTATCGAAGATCTGTATATACCGAAAGATCGCAATACGGGAGAGTCCAAAGGTGTTGCATATGTTAAATATCTTAAAACCTCTTCAGCTGCTGCTGCTATCCAAGACTTGCACCAGAAAGTGATCAGTCAGGATAACAAACCCTTAAAAGTCATGATAGCAGTGAATAAGAATGAGAGCCCCACACAGAGCGATAACGAAGACAGGTACAGACGCCTTTTCATAAGAGTCCCCAAAGACATCACAGAGTCTGAAGTGAGACAACACTTTTTAATTTTTGGTCATGTTGAACATGTTCGCTTGCAGAGAGACAAGGTGACAGATACATGCAAGGGGTTCGCCTATGTGCAGTATAGGACATTTTATGATGCTGCTAAAGCTTTTGAAGAGTGCGATCGAAATTATAAACCTGTATTTGCTACACCACGTGAGGACTTGAAACGCAGTCGTAACAGTGTTGAAATGTGGAACGAAAATAATGGTAATTTTAATAACTTCAATGGACCTAAGTATACCCAAAATAATGACAGGAACAGTCTATCTAGAACAGATTATATTGCTCAAGATATTCGAAATAACTCCCTGTCTTCTGACTTGCACGATTTTAACAAAATTGCTGTAGTGTGCAGCCCTCAAGTGCCACAGAAGTACATCAAGAAATTATTTGCAATTGTGCCAGGAATGCTGCAATGTGAGTACTCAGAGGACGCATACAATGGGATCTCCAAAGCCTTGATCACTTATGAAACAGCCAATTCAGCCGCTTACGCATTGGAGAAGTTAAACAACTTTGAGTTTCCATCAGGAGAGATAATCACCGTAAAGCCAGATAAAAACCCTTTGAGCAAGGCTGCTGACGATCTAACAGATATGGTCAATAGCTTTAAAAATGCTGTTGATTCAGGTACTCCAGACTTGATGCAATTGGCTAATGTTATTGCCCGTGCATCTTCTTTGATCAAATCGGTGTCTCTGACCACAGGTCATCCTGAGTCGCGTGTTGCACGGTCTAATAACTTAGACTGCAATGTCACATTGCCCCCACCTATGCCAATGGTTGACCACAACAGCAGGGTTGCTCAAAGGTTGTTCATTATTTGCAAGCCTCAACCTCCGCCCATATCCACATTACAGGATGTGTTTTGCCGTTTTGGAGATCTCATTCAAGTCTCCACTATTCCCAATAAAACTTTTGGGTTTGTTAAGTATGCTTCCGAGAAAGCTGCACAGGAGGCCATCAACACCTTAAATGGTGCTGTTGTGAGTGGTATACGACTAAAAGTGATGGAAGCTGATGAAAGGCCAGGGAGAGACGAGCGGGTTACTGAAACAGGTGACCAGAATACTGACTATGATATGGACAGCAAGCGAATGAAACTTGATGACTAAGACCCTTGATCTTATAAATAGACTTAAGACTTATTAAATTGTTTACTCGACTCGTGTGCAGGACTACAATTTTACAATTATTTATAACAAACTTAACATCTTTATTGTTTTCTTAAAAGTTATGTTATGTACTGTTTCCTAGATTAATTAATGTTTTTTTTTGTTAGGTAAGTACCCCATGAAGTTTCATTTTCATCATAATAATTGAAGTAATCATTGATAAGTAATAAATAAATGAAATAGTTTTAAATTGAAACTCGATTTATTGTTTTCTTACATTTTACCCATTCAACATTAATAAAATAAGTAAGTTATTAAATATCTACTACTTTCTATCCTACTTAAACATTCAAGTACTTATACTATTTACCTTTAAATAAACTAATCATCAAACAACCTGAGTAACAAATTTCACTTGCTAATAATTCAAAGTATGAGATCGCAGCAGGGGATTACCTAATGGTTGAATTACCTTGAAGTGATGTCTGTACCTATTGAACCTATACTACTATATAGTAGGTGGAATTAGTTTATATTCACAATCTAAACTGGTCTAAATATATTGCTATCCCTTTCATATAATGCTCCCTGCAGACAAGGATAGCACAAGATTTACTTTTAGACCCATCAATTTAGTTTGTGTACAACAGAATTAGCCATAATGTGGTAAAGGCATAGGTTGCAAATATATTCCACTCTGCTTAGCTATCCTAGTGGACACCAGCCTTAATGACTACAACAAAAACTATACAGCTGACTGTTGTTTATTTTACATCAATAATAAAAGAATTAGATAAATCTTAGAAATACAAGTATACAGTAATATAGCCTACACATTAAAATACAGACATTCAGTACATGTTTAGGAATACAAGAAAACCATCTTAAGTTCTATTTTGTAATAAGTATGTTGTTTCATTGACGCTGCTAATCAATTTATTGATCAGATTATCATAGAGCATGGCAGTGCTATTGTCCAACTGGTTTGCCATCCCTTTGTTGTTTGCCTTTGCCAGTTTTGTCTTAGTCTGTACCACCTTAAACAAAAATATGGATGATCATTGTAATTGGAATTCTTATGTAATCATTTTAAGTTGCACCTCACATAAATTACTGGATAGCAAAAGATCTTGGGTTGAGATGCTTGATGACTTTGCGTAGACCTAAGATGCTGTTAAAACAAGACAGCGCTATACTGCTGACATAAAACTGTTTTAACTGAAGCTTAAATCTGAGGAAAGTCAAAGTACCCTTTATAGATCTCAGCCTAACATTAGACTTGTGGTTCGAATAATGTAAATACAATTTATAAATATTTATAGCAGAATTCAGGGCTATGATTCAGGGATAGCCCAACAATTTATATAAATTTAAAAAATATACTACAATACACTACAATAGCTATATGGGCAGATTAGACTCAATACCCACACTACCTTATGTTGGATTTCAATATTCAATCTATCTGTAATTTGACAAAAATTATAATATGGTCCTTTTTGACAAATAAAAACATTAATAAGTAATTTTTTGGTAGATAACAAGATAGATTGAATATTGAAACCCAACATAAGTCTATTTGTACACTTGCTCCTATTAAATATAAGATTTTTTTGGAAGAGCAAAAGATCTCAATGTAAGTCTTGTTTAGAATGTTATTTTTAAAATTTAATTAATTACCTGTGTTAAATTATTGACATCCTCACATAATTGGGCCAACTTCATTTCTAATACTGTATTTCTGTTGCTACCATTTGCTTTATTTAATTTAATACTCGCCAAACGCTTTGAGAACTCATCCAAGCTCGCGGCATACTGTTCCAAATTTAAATTCTCATTTCGCCTATCAGAACGCTCATATTGATTTTCTGGGGGCGCGGCGATATTTTTTTTTAACTCTTCCGCCTCCTTTTTTAAACCTGTTAATTCCGCTTCGATGTCTACGTTAACCTCTTCTACCATATCGGGCATTAACAGCCGAGGCCCATCCGCAGCAAGAAATTGTGCCAATTGCTCCCGTCTCAACTCGACGTTAAGCGGCGCCCGATTTTCCCCGTTTGGAATATTGCTGAAAATACTTTTGATCTCCAACATCAACCTCTGGGAGTCTTCTAGTTCCTTATCCAGATCCTCAGTCATTTTTTGAAGCTCCTCCAGTTTGACCATTGACTGGAGATATTGAGATAATGCTTCGGTGTTGTTTTTATATTCACTCATTTTCACTTGCAAAAATGATAGTCTGGAATATAAAGAAACTAATCATAGAATTATTAATTTCAATATTATCAACCACCAGAATCAAGAATTACCGGAATTTACAAAGTATAATCGCCTTCAACAAAAAATAAAAATCAATATTATGGACCACAGATTAATCCTTTGCCCTTGACCACAGATAAGAACATAGAAATATTTAAAAAAGTTAAAAAGTTAATATCAAAAAAAGCAGCTGCAGGCCACAGACCACCTGCAGGCATGCTGTTTTGTTGACAAAAATAATTTCAATAATTTTAAAAGAACAAGGTTAGGACTTAGGTACCTACCTACCTATTGAAGTATTGAATTTTGGATGAAATCTCTCTGTATTGAATACTATCAAAACTAAGTTTCTAAAATAAAGTGAAGGTTTTCCCGAAAATTAGTTCGATACTTCAACGTTAAAGTTTTTCAAGAGAAAAAATGGTTCGAAAACTAAAATTTCATGAGCAAAAATTGCTCAAAAAAGTAGACTTTATTTCTTGGAAAGTTGATAATAATTTAAATGAAGTTAAAGTTATGAAAAGATTCTACATTCAAAAGCGTGAAGATTACACTAAGTACGTATTTCCTTAAGTTTTTTGGCTACACTATAGAATGAGAGAGTAATGAGAATAATATCAATTTAATTTAAGGGAGGTAGAGGAGGTAGTCCTGAAACCCTAGTCAAAATTTCATATAGAGGAAACCTTTTTTTTTCAAAATATAATGAGAGTTATGATGATTTCTTCATTTTTACTGAACTGAGGTTAATTTGCACTGCAACTAAGTATAATTGGTAAACAAATCAATATTATACTCTCCAAAACCTTAAGTTTGGTTAATTTACATTAGAACATAAATATTCATGAGTCAAATAGTACCTACTTTACTAAATAATTTTGAAAAAATATAAGTTGATTATGTTGTGACATGTTAACTAGGGTTTCAGGACCACCTCCCCTATCTCTCTTCATCCCCCACCCTTAAGGCTTAAACCAAATTGATGATGAGCATACTCTACAGTAACCCCGTTTATTTTTCAGTATATCCATATTGGTCTAAGGCTCTCAGCTACACGCTCCATCTTACCTGCACAAGCCATTTTGTGCAGTTAAGTGCGTGCGTGTGGAGACGGTATCCCGCGCAGTTCCTTATACTGCTAAAGATTGGACTGCGCAGTTCTCGGTTTTGCCCATGCTGTTTTAACTGTGCAGGCAAGACGGAGTGTAGCCAGAGCGTTAAGACTATAATTCTATCCAAATCTTTATCCTATTAATTACAGATATAATAAATTATCCAGAGAGATCAGAGAGCTTGCAAACAAAATAAAAGACCTGGATGCTAACACTGAATTTAGAACTGAAGCAAGTGCACAGCTATTGGAAAAGTTGTATCAAATGGGTCTCATTCCGACCAGATGGGATTTGGCACTTGCAAGCAATGTATCAGCCAGTTCTTTTTGTAGACGAAGACTACCAGTTGTTATGAAGAGAAGTATGTTTCACTCACATGCTTGCTTGGGATTGAACCCCTAACATCCTATTGGGAGGCCAATGTCATATCTTTTCTTTCCAAACTTACAAACTTTACCTCTTTTAGTAGATGAAAGGGTTAACTTTAACTCCACAAGGAAGAATATTCCCTGTCCACTTTTCTTTCTTTCCCTCTTTATTGTTACAACTTTCTGGTACAAATAAAAAAAAATATGATGATGGGGGACTAGTAAGCTTTTTACAATTAATTTTGCAGATAAAATGTCAGAAAACTTAAAAGAAGCGACTAAATTCATTGAACAGGGTCACGTCAGGGTGGGGCCAGAAGTCGTAAAGGATCCTGCGTTCTTGGTGACTAGGTCTCTTGAAGACTTTGTCACTTGGGTGGACGGTTCAGCTATTAAGAAACATGTCATGGAGTACAATGAGATGGTATGTACATTTTTTGTAAAACAATTACAATAACATAATAAAGTTATGTAATATTTAATACTAGCTGATGCCCGCAGCTTCACCCGCGTGGATTGGTCAGATCCCCTGCAGCATCAGGATTGAGGAGTTGGAATCCAATTTTTTTATGAAACAATGTCGCAAAGTTCCTCTATCGATTAAAAAAGAAATGACGCAAATCAGTTCAGAAATCTCGGAGATTTCGGTGTACATAGGTAGAAAAACACAACTCCCTTTTTGAAAGTCGGTTAAAAAAGTAGCCTGTGTTACTCCCTGGTTGTCAATTCTCCACTTGTCTGTGAAAATCCCGTCAAAATCGGTTCAGCCGTTCCAAAGATTAGCCTTTTCAAACAGACAGACAGACAGACAAAAATTTTAAAAACGTGTATCAGTTATAGTATGGTTCAAATAACCATATGACCTTAATATACGGTAGTTATTTCGAAATTACAGACAGACACTCCAATTTTATTTATTAGTATAGATTATTGCATGTCATAAAATTGTAATCAAAAATATTATATAACTTCAAGACATATAGGCAAAGCTCATACATTCATATTACTTAAAAAAGTGAAGACTTTGTGTACTTGTGTGGGTGACACGCAAGCGCATAGCAGAGCAGGGTACATACAATAGATACTTGCGCCATGTTTACGAACCGAACTGATCTAGGTAGGGCAAGAGAAGTTTAAAAACTTGCCTTATTTCTATAGTATAGGATGGAAAAGGTTATTAGTCAAGGAGGATCCCTAAGCAAAAAAATTAATGAATAAAAACATTATTTTATTTTTCTTATGTACATTTAACAGTCTATTGTCATTCTTCCTAAAATAATAATATATTCTTTGAGTATATTAATAATTCTTTCTTTGCTTAATATTTTGTAAACTATTGTTCTTAAGTACTTATAATGTTATATTTCTATTGTTACAGAGAGACGATTTTGACATGCTTTGAGTTTAATATTGTATTGAAGATTCTATGTACATATTATTAAGCATAAGTTATTGAATAAATCTTTCTTAATTAAATGAATGTTTTGTTACTTGTATTCTATTTCGTTTTTGAATAACAATGCATATGTTAGCCATGCAATAACATCAAATGAGTATTGATGTAGGTCGACATACCTACATCAAAACTTATTTGACTAGCTAACTAGAAAAACAAGAGTCAATTAATATTTCACACACTGTGAAATTAGTGGTTAGTTCCTCCAGTTTCCATATTTTATTTTATGGAATATGACATCAAACAAAATAAGTTTTTGCTCGTTTTGTTCAATATGACATGGTACAAAATGGTATTCTAGTTTCTCTCATACAGAGTTATCGTCTGCCCTAACCTGGCCTGCACTCTCTCAGAACCACAAGGGTGCCATAGTCAACCATTATGGCCAAGTGCAGATTAGCAGAAGTTATTTTCTTAAGTACCTAGATAAAATATTTTTCTCTGTTACTCTTGTGTGAAAAAGTGATATTATTAACATAGTCAAAGTAGATCCAGTGCCTGAATGTCAAAAGCATTCATCTTTTCTTCAAGGTCCTCTTTAATCTTCAATCAGGTAAAGGCTGTTAAGTTATATGACACTTCTGTATTACCAATCAGGTCTAAGTCCAATCAAATGGGCAAAACATCTTGTCTCAGCGCCTGTACCCTAGTTTCAAATATCCCTGCTATTTTAGCAAGTGCCTCAGCCTGTATGACTGCAGCATCGGCTAACTTCTTCAAAGCCTCCGCCTGGACCAGTGCTGCCTCAGAATTCTTTGCTGCTATGTTGGCTCTCTGTTCCTCAGCTTTTGCTCGAGTTAGGTCCGCTTCGGCGCGTTTTTTCTCTATTTCTATCAACCATTTTGGGTATATACCTGTTATATGAGAAAATATTATGTAATAATATTATGGCATGTTTTACGATCACCAGATAAACTTTATCTAGCACATAAATTTGGCATTTTGTCAGATACCCAGTACAAAAACTGCCATAACGTCAAAATTCGATTCGAGAGAAAGTTTATCAGGAAGTTTGTACCAGGCCCTTAATGGATTTGGTTTTATTAATTTCCATGGGAACTCCAATTTTCTGGGATAAATAAATATATTTAAGGATCTGTGTCAAAAAGTCAGTCGTTAAACTGTGACAAGGCTGATGGATAGACAGACACTCTTTCGCATTTATAATATTGTTAGTATGGAATTTACAATAATACAATTTCCATATTCTATGTGTTTACTTACTGTGAAGAATGGGCTCATTGTCTCCATCTAAATTATCATCAAATTCCTCGTTTGAGTCTTCACTGTCATTAGTTTCATCTGTGAAAATCGAAAATATATAGTTTTATAGGACATAAAAAAAGAAATAGACTTAAAATTAAATAAGAATTTAATTATGATAATGTAAAAAAATTGTAAAGCAGTAATAGCAATGGTTAAGAGATCATCATGAGGAAACCTGAGTGCCTGAGAGTTCTCCAAGGTGTGTGGAGTCATCATTGACCCATCGCCTGCTTACTACTGAGCATGGGTTTTCTCTCAGAAGGAAAAGGGTTAAGCCATAGTTTACCACGCTAGCCATATGCTGATTGGCAGACTTCACACGCCTTTGAAAACATTATAACGAATCGATCATGCAGGTTTCCTCACGATGTTTTTCTTCACTGTTAAAGCAAGAGGCTATTTGACACGTAGGTTCACATTGTGTGAACGGCTGTGAGCTTGTTTACT
Source organism: Maniola jurtina (assembly GCF_905333055.1). Lineage (NCBI taxonomy): Eukaryota > Metazoa > Arthropoda > Insecta > Lepidoptera > Nymphalidae > Maniola > Maniola jurtina. The sequence continues at coordinate 15,719,530 of NC_060032.1, forward strand.
AGCGTGTAACGTCACACGTGTCATGTGACCAGCGCCATTACAGAAATGTCGTTTTTTCATTGATTTAAATTCTTGATACAGTAGATCCTCCGAAAAATATCAATGTAGTGTGCTAATTATGTAGTAAAGAATAATTTAAAACAATTTCCAAAAATTAGTCAAATAGCCTATTGCTTAACACCTTTAACTTAAAAAGTTAAAGGTGCGTGCCCGGGGTCGAATCTCTGAACCCCTGTTTATGAGGCTGACGTCGTAACCACTAAACTATCACCACTTAACCAAGAAAATATATTGTAACCTAAGTAAAAGATGTTTACCTGATTGTCTGTCGCTACTTTCACTCACATTGTTACCGAAAGAATTGTGGCCATTTTCATTGTTACCCTCTAGTTTAACCTCCGGTGGATAGTTCTGCAGAAATAAATATTAAAATCAATAATAATAGTAATTATTAGTCTCTTCTACTCTAAATTATTCTTAACTGTTAAACTACAAAAAATGAGTGTAAAAAAATTCATACTAATACAAAATATTATAAATGTGCAAGTGTGTCAGTCTTTTCATGACCCACCTTATTAACCGAGTTTGATACAGAGATAGCTTGCATTCCAGAGATGGTTGTAGTGTTATAGGCTAATCTTTAATTCGCAAAATCAAAGAGTGTCCACAGGATTTTTAAAAACCTAAATCCACTCAGTTGAAGTTGTAGCATTGAGTAGTTCAAATAGTTTGTGTTTTTCTGCTTGCAGTTTTTTAACATATTTTATATTTATTGTTTATTTTATTATTTTATAGTTGATGTTAACATATGTTAGTGAACACAATATTATATTTTGGGCAGACACAGTACTGTCGCAGTACTGGGCAGGCTCAATTTGTGTGTAAACTAACCATTTAGTAAACTTAGGAACAAATACATGGGATAAAATGGAGATATTGTAATAAAATTAACTAACACAATAATATGGGCACTGTTTAGAACAGTTCTATAACATAATAATTTAACTCACTGAAATATTGCTAAAAGGGTCTGTAGGGACCTTACAGATCTTCCTTTCAAAATGTGGGCCCAATATAACCAGGGCCCTCTTCTCCAGCCTTGTAAGTGGCTTTATGTTTCTACTTGATGAGGATCCAGGTCTTTTCTTCTTTTTCAGCACAGTTACTTTATTTTTAAGTTTGTTTTTAAAGTCACTCCAGTACTATAAACAATTCAAGAAAATATAATACAATCAATAAAAACAGCTAAAAATGTACCTTAATAATTCAAAATAATGTTACAAATGCAAAAAGGAGCCAGCGGGTCACCTGATGTTAAGTGATTACCGCAACCCATGAACATTTGCTGCGCCAGAGGAACCGCCAATACATTTGCAGCCTTTCAGGAATTTGTATGTCCGTCCATTACCTCATGGCCACGATTTTGGTAAAATTTAGTACAGCAATAGCTTGCATTCCAGACAGGCAATTTTTTTTATTTCTAAAAATCAGAATTTCCACAGGACTTAAAAATCCTAAATCAATGCGGACATCTTCTGGTTATAAATATTTAAAGGACAAACCTTACTCCAACCATCGGAAGTCTTCTTAGTCCCTGATCGAGAGTTATTTAGCATCCTAGTTAATTCATTCCATAGTGTTTTGGAAGTGTGCCTTGCTTCCAAGGAGCGTAAACTGCCAGTAGCAAAGTCTATATGTTGTCCCATGAAATCTATTATTATTTTCACTTGGTCGTAAGAGACGTTGCGTGAAGTATTGTTGTCAGTCATGTTAATAAATTAGTGCTTGTTGTATTTTCACATATTACCTAAAGATGTTCGTTTTGAGTGTATCTCTCCTATTGAATTAAACTGCTTTAGTCTTTACATTCTACACTAGAACGAGTTTATGGAATGTAGTAAAACGTGAAAAACCTGTGAAAATCACGAATTCACTTATCAGAGAGTATATTAATGAAATAATTTTAAGTTTACGGACTGGTCGCCGGAGATATTAAAATGTAATTTAAATGACCTATTTAGCAATTTGATAACTATTGATAACAATATCACAATACAAAACCTTTCAGACTTCAGTCACCCTTTCACAGATATTTTCAGATGTTATTGTAGGTATATATAGTATGTACTGTCAAAGAGAATGTAATCACTACGTTTTTATGTACTGTACCTACAAAACATAGGTACATCTTGGGCATTATCCTGGGTACAAAGGATACTCTTTGGTACGGTACTTGGTACTATAGTGTGCTGTGGTAGTGTGTATCTATGTTTATTCTGTGATAGTGTACTCCGTTTATTCAATGTATTTGTACTCTGGGTACTGTTTAGTATTATTCGTCTGTGTCGACATTCCTGACTGAGTTTCCCAAAGTTCTGATTTTCGAGATAGAGTTGTGTTTTATTCATTTTACGGCATTTATTCAAAAATTGGGTAGTTTTTTTACTTTATTGGCAATATCAATTTCATCGCTATTATACGCAAGAATAAATTTTGTTTAATCTGCACATATTACGCTATAAAATGGCAACAAACATTGTCTATCTGCTATGCGCGAGTATGCGCGAAGAAAATTAAGAAAAAATTAAAAAAAAGAAAAGAAATGGCAGTTACTAGAGAGAAAGAAAATTGTACAAGAAGAATTAATGGAAATATACCCGCGTTATCGCTCAACAGTGCTAATATGTCGACTTCGACCGACAGTGACGACGTAGCGGATCCGACATATGAAATTAGGAACATTCAGAGTATTATAAATGTGACTCGGGAAAACATTGATGCTTTGAACGCGAAGTTCGCTGGTCTGCAGCACCCTCCGTCGCTATACTTGTCGGAGTACCAGGAGCTGACTGCCAAGTTGCATAACTTAGAGCTCAGGGAGCAGACTTTACGTGAATTGTTGCAGTGCGACTCGCCGGACCGGTCAGAGGAGTACCCTTGGCAGGATGAGTCGAAGAAGTACGATACGCTCACACGGCAGCCGAAGGTGTTCCTGCGGGCTCACTTGCCCAACCAGCAGCGCACCAGCGTGCAGGTGAAGGAAGGCGTGACTCTTCGCGAGGCGCTGATGAAGGCGCTCAAACTAAGGAACTTGACTTGTGAAATGTGTGAAGTAGTTCGGACAGGCAATAACGAAGTGATACCATGGGATATCGACATTACTATGATTGATGCAGAGGAGGTCAGTGTTTTATTTGCGTGTTTTATTAGGATACTGTGTAATTTTGCAGGTATCATTGAATTCAGCGGATAAGCAATTCGTTGAATTTATTGTGGAAGAAGTTGATTTTATTTTGGAAGAAGTTGAAACAAGGTAATTCATAGAACCTTGATACAATTCTAGGTAAGTTTTAATTTATTGTTACAGTATTAAGAATAAATTGGTTTGGAAAACATTGATTAATGTAATATTTCTCAAACAGTATTTTTTCACACACAATATTTTTACTCAGTCAAAATTCTATTGAAACTGCACATCAATATTATAGTGTTTTAGTTTTAAAATTTCTTTTTACCTTGTATAAAAAGAAATGCTAATTTTTAAATGTTTATTTTATGCCACATTTCCTTATTTATAAGAAAGTTACATAAAATATTTATCTATAATATAAAATAGAGGAGAAAGATTTGTTTGTTGTAATCGAAAACTGAAGCTTTAAAAGTGGTAGTATCATACCTACTTCCAATAGGGAATAATATATGTTCCAGGTGACAGTGCGCATCCTGGACAAGTTGCCAGTGATGTCTCACATGTCGCACCAGTTCACACGCAAGACATTCTTCACGCTGGCCTTCTGCGAGTGCTGCCGGCGCCTGCTGTTCAACGGCTTCTATTGTAGCCAGTGCAACTTTAAGTTCCACCAGCGATGCGCCGACAAAGTGCCCAGCATTTGCCATCAGGTTGGTTGAACTGTATAACTACATTTTTTTCAACAAATAAATTTTAGATTAGGTATTCACATATTTTTCTCATTAATGTAATATGAAAAGGACATAACACATTAACAGTTCTACATAAATTTAATTTACAACTATCAAACTTTGTGATTTTAGGTGGCAGTTTTGAGCATAGTGTCCAATTTTGTGGAGTAGGACTAAAATGTTGAGTCTTAAGTTTCAAATTCATTTTCCGTCCTTTACTTTCCATCCTTTTCAGGTACTCTAAAATTAGTTTAGGGAAAATCTGAATTGACGCTACTGTGCACTTAACTAATATAATGCTTATACTAAACTAACCCATTTAACCAATATATTAACTACTTTATTAGTCTAGGGGCCAGTAGTCAAGCCAAAATACTGTTGGGTTTTTTTAAGGAATTCTCAATTTATGTTCTATATTACAGGTCAGAGGTTTTTTTTTAATTTTATTGCAGGTCAGAATGACAGACGCGTATTACGCCGCATTGCTAGCCAAAAATCCAGAAACCCACCCCGGGTTCATATACCTACCACAGCATTTTGGATATCATCAGAACAAGTAAGTTACCCCCAACTTTAGATATAATGAGTCTTATCTCCATTTCATTTTCAATTTTGTCATAGTGCATGCAAAATAATTTATCCATTCTGAACGTAAGGTATATTACTGCATATTGTACAAAAGCAGAACTCAGCTAGGTATATTTAATTATTTAGTATATATAACCCGCGCAAATCGTTACGTTGCAACATCGGATTGGTTGATTTATTTTGCAAGCACTGCACCAATAGAATATTTTACTCCAATTTTTTATTACTTTATTATAAACTAGGATAAAAATAATGACGTAAACTGTAAAAACTAATTAAATCGATCAAATAACAAAAAAGTTATAAGCGTTTAAATATTTCTGATTAGACAGAGATAGCGATAATAGCATTTTGACGTCACTCCATGCTAATGCCATAGTAGCTTCGTGCGGTTTCATACAAATTTTCGTTTTGCGAGAAAGGGATAGAAGATCCTCCCACTCCAAAATTAAGATGCCTGTATGCTGTAACTTTGTAAATCCTTGTTGTATTTTAATATTTTATCCTAGTTTATAATAAAGTAACAATATTTATCAAATTCAAAAGTAGGAAAATACCCAATTGGAATTTCCAAAACATTAGAGTACATTGATAACGGTTTTACAGTTGGAGTGATAACATAATAACTATAGCCTTCAGAATTAGTAATAATGTAACTATGGAGTTGCGGGTCTGAATTTATAAAACCCCTAGAACACAAATTATTTTATTAAATACTTAAATTATCAATTTTTCTGCATCATTTCACATACTATGGAAACATATTTTTTAAGAAAATAAAAATGAATATGTTCAGGTCTGCCTCCCCGGCCAAGAAGATGAAGGAGTTTGATGTTAACTGGTGAATATTGTGTATATCCATATACCCTTTAACATTCAAACTGTACTGTTCTGTATATAGCAAGCACTATCCTAAAATTATACCCTAAAAGTATACTACCTCCTAAGCACTTTAAACCTGCATAGATCTTTTCAAACAGGTTAACTGCATTGTTGCAACTTCAGAAAAGACTACTTTTTAGGGTTCCCTATCTCAAAAAAAAATTAACTTATTGGATCACTTGGCTGTCAGTCTGTTTGTCGTGCCTATCAAAGACCCGTCATGGGAATCAAAACATATTGGATACTTCCCATTCCGTTTGTTTAGTTAGTAATCTTAAGGTGCCCACGCACTCAAACTGAACTGCAGCGGAACTGCGCGTCGCGGCAGCGCCCCGCACGATATTCTCTCCAGCCGCGACGCGCGCACCGCGTAGCGCGTCACTGCCGCTATAGTAAAGGCATAAATCAGAAAATCATTTAAAAAATTAGTGTTATTACTTGTATGATGGTGCGGAACCCTTTGTGTGCGTGTCCGACTCGCACTTGACCGGTTTTTTACAACCACTTTAACGAATGCATGTCTCTGTTTGGATTGACTTTTCACCTTTCAGGCACCTGTCCAATTCGAATCCAAAATAATCTGGTATATTTGGGGCTACATTTTCTCGGATTCGGGTTGGATTAGGGCACAAGAGACCTCCCACTATTGTGCTTTATTTTATCAAAATTAGTTTTATTTTTGTAATTTTTCCACATGTATTAGGGGCTTTAAAAAATTGTGCTGCTTTTCACAATTTGGTTTGTTAAACCTTTTATTAATGAGGAACTGCCGCCAAATAAGTTATCTGACGAGTGCATTTGATGTTTTGAGTTTTTATTGAGAATTATTGAGGCTATAATAGTCTGCAACACTGGCCCAGTGCAGATTAGCAGACTTCACACACCTGAGATCATTATGGAGAACTCTTAGGCATGTAGGTTTCCTCACGATGTTTTCCTTCACCGTTAAAGCAAGTGATATTTAATAGCTTAAAACGCATAATATATCTCTGAAAAGTTATATGTGCATGCCCAGAATCGAACCCCCAACTTCGACTTTACCACATCCTCGTACAATGGACATTGTACGATGAGAGAACATTTTACACCTAACTTTGTAGAACCAAAGCACTAGATAAAAACTGAAACTTGTGTTTGCAATTTGCAGCCCAAATAGTCAGCCTAAAAGATAGCCTAAAAGATTAATATAATACTGCGATGCAGCATCGATGCAGCATCGATGCAGTCTCAAAATTGCTGATCTCTGATGCTAAAAGCATCATGTCACTATGGCCCTAAATATTGTTAATATCATCCCAGTCTTTACATCTATCGACATTCATAGCACTATTAATATTAGCATGTCGGTAACTTGAAGTTTTTACCCATCCCTAAATCATCCAAGAAGTTTCCACTTCAACAATATTATATGACATGTATTGTAGGCAACAACACCCGCGCTCGCTGAACCAACAAGACAGATCCAACTCCGCGCCAAACGTCTGCATCAACATGGTCCAACGCCCGATGACGCTCGCGGAACACCAGCGGAAGCAAAACCAGGTGATATCCCGAAAAAAAATATAACATGTACTTCTTAATTTTAATGAAGAAGAATGACGTGTTTCAGGATTATTGTCCTGTCAAACTCAAAACTCAGAGTCACTCAGCGAGGCGACGATAGAGCTATGCTTGGAGTATGTGATCAAATCAGAAATGATACATGCACCAGAGTAACCGACATAACAAGTTGCAAAGCTGAATTGGCAATATGCAGGGCACACACTCCCTTTGACGGCCTCTATGGCGCAGTGGTCAGCACTGTCGTCTTATTAGTGGAGGTCCCTGGTTCGATTCCCGGCAGGGATTTGGTATTTTATAATTTCTAAATTTCTGGTCTGGTCTGGTGGCAGGCTTCGGCCGTGGCTAGTTATCACCTTACAGACAAAGCCGTGCCGCCAAGCGATTTAGCGTTTCGGTGCGATGCCGTGTAGAAACCAAAGGAGTATGGGTTTAACGTAAACTGCTATGGCACTTCTAGGTTAGCCCGCTTCCATCATCACTTACCACCAGGTGAGATTACAGCTAAGAACTAACTTGTATCTGAATAAAAAAATATGATCTCGCATAGGTAAGCGCAGTGCTGGAATTTGGAAGACCAAGACTTGACCTCCACTAGGCGGACAGATGATATCAAACGAGTCGAAGGGAGCTGTTAAAGAGATTTATGTCCAGCTGTGGATTGGTTGATTACGATGTACAGATGTAGCAACTAGTGATTTGTTGCAGAGCAACAACTCGCCACAGTCGTCCAACTACCTGACGTCGGGGCGACACAACAAAGACGACAAGGACAAAGGCGACCAGCAACAGAGTCAAAGCACACAGGTACTTATCGCATACACAATAGAGTTGAATTTACCTTACGTCGGCCTCACATAATTATATGATGCAATGTACGTATAAAAGGTGAAAGTACATACACGCTGCACACAATATAAGACCGTAACTCGTAAGCAATAAGCTCGTATGTTGTGCAGGCATCCCCCACGGGCACGCTTCGACCAAGGAGAGCGCGAGCGCGGTCGGCGGACGAGTCGTGGAAACACGCACTATCGCCGCGAGAGAGCTACGACGACTGGGTCATACATGCCGACGAAATACTCATCGGAGCCAGAATAGGTACGTTTAGTAATTTTTGACCAGTCTGCTGGCCCGGTTTGTTTTTTCCCATATAATGACATGATCCTAAGGCTGAGATCTATAGAGCGTACTTTGACTTTGCTTAGACTTAAGTTTTGGTTAAAACGGGATAGATTTATGTCGGCGATATAACGCTGTCTCGTTTTAACAGTCTTAAGTCTGAGCTAAGTCAAAGTGCGCTCTATAGATGTCGGCCTTGGAAGAGAATGAGCAGAGCCTGAATTTTGTTTATCTTAATGGACATCTCACGTTTGGCCACAAAATTGACTATTCCAAATTAAAAAAAAAAAACAGTTTCCTAAAACAGTTTTCCTGTGCTTTTTATGTTTGCTGTCCCAGTTAAAAAAAAAACAGCCAAATGCGAGTCAGACTCGCCTACCGAGGGTTCCGTACTCGGGTATTTTTTCCGACATTTTGCATTATTAATCATAAATTATTATGCATAAAAATAAAAATAAATCTGTTTTAGAATGTACGGGTAAAACCCTTTCATATTGATACCCCACTTGATACTTACTGCGAAAATTGAAAATACTAATTGTACAAAGAGATCCTATAAGGGTTTCTTTTTTCCTTTGAGGTATGATACCCTAAAAAAACACAATGCATATCAAAACGCTGGCTGGGAAAGTGTTAAACATCTTTCCGGAATGATCCTTCTGTACCTCAAAGGTATTATTAAGTAATCAGTGGTTTTACGTCAGGTTCGGGCAGTTTCGGGACAGTGTACAAGGCGCACTGGCACGGGCCGGTGGCGGTCAAGACGCTCAACGTGAAGACGCCCACGCCGGCGCAGCTGCAAGCCTTCAAAAACGAGGTGAGCGCATTGAGGCTAAGCATATACTAAGACAAGGGCGACGTAGTTCAGAGCAGTGCAGTGTATGAAAGTACTGAGAGCCGTGTACGCTACAGCGCAGGCACGTGCGACGTACACATGTGCCTGTGATGCGTCGCAGTCGGCGGCTTTTTGTAACTATGTAAAGCCGACGTCTTCTAAACTGCCGATAGACTCACTGAGTGATAGTATATGGTAAAATTGTTTTTCTGTCTCTCAATATATTTTAACACTAGCTGATGCCCGCAGCTTCGCCCGCGTGGATTGGTCAGATCGCCTGCAGCATCAGGATTGAGGAGGACTCCAAATTTTTTATGAAACAATGTCGCAAAGCTCCTCTATCGATTAAAAAAGAAATGACGCAAATCGGTTCAGAAATCTCGGAGATTTCGATGTACATAGGTAGAAAAACACAACTCCCTTTTTGAAAGTCGGTTACAAAAGTAGCCTATGTTACTCCCTGGTCAATTTTCTACTTGTCTGTGAAAATCCCGTCAAAATCGGTTCAGCCTTTCCCAAGATTAGCCTTTTCAAACAGACAGACAGACAAAAATTTAAAAACGTGTGATTCGGTTATAGTATCGTTCAAATAACCATATTATGACCTTAATATGCGGTAGTTATTTCGAAATTACAGATGGACACTCCAATTTTATTTATTAGTATAGAAGATTGTACTATATTTATATTTATTTATGAGCTCAGATTTTTGTCTTTTTTTATTTGATATCCCACTTGATATAATACCAAAAAAAAAGAATTTTTAGATGTAACAACCGTCAGGTCGATTTTTTCGTGTAAAATGTAGCCTATGTCACCCGAACCATAATAACGAATTGATTGACAGAATTATTCAGATTATGATACAAACGCGCATACATACATATGTACATATATACATAGACTGCTAAAATCATAACCCTTCCTTTTGGCTTAGCCGCAGTCGGGTAAAAAATATTCATAATGGGCATCTTGTCCCCAGGTGGCAGTGCTACGGAAGACGCGGCACTGCAACATTTTACTGTTCATGGGCTGTGTGTCCAAGCCCTCCCTAGCCATAGTGACGCAGTGGTGCGAGGGCTCGTCCCTCTACCAACATCTGCACGTCTTAGAAACCCCACTACCGATGCTATACCTTATAGACGTGGCGCGACAAACCGCTCAGGGAATGGACTATCTCCACGCCAAGAACATTATTCACAGGTAAAATGAAGTCTGTCAAAAATGGGATAAAAATGTCCCCAACTGGGGCAGAGAGCGTGTGAGTGACAAAATGTCCCCCAGCTCGAGTGGATAGCGTGAATTGGGCAAAAGTGTCCTTTAATTGGGTCAGACAGCATGTGAATGACAAAAATATATCCCAAGATCAGGTGACATAGTGTGAATATGGCAAAATGGCTTCTAGCTGGGGGGGACAGCATGTGAGAATGGGGCAAAAAGGTTGGACAGCGTGTATATCAGACAAAAATGTCTCTAGCTGGGCGAGACAGTGGGTGAAAGGAAAAACAATTTTTTTTAACATTTAATTATTATTGTTCTTTCTTATTTCAGGGACCTGAAATCAAATAATATATTTTTAAGAGACGACTGGTCGGTTAAAATAGGAGATTTCGGACTTGCCACGGCCAAAGTGCGGTGGTCAGGTTAGTAATGTGTCAGAATTAGTCGATATTACAGCTAATTTCTTAACCTGGACCCTTTCAAGTAAAGAGTTTTATATAAACCTGTGAGGATGATACTGCCATTGTCGCAATTGAAAATGCCATAAGTCTACGTTGTCGTATTAGTTTAAAAAATGCGAAAAACCAAATTAAATTTGAATTTCGCGGGCAGGCCCGTCTCATGCCCCTTAACATTAACGACCTTAAATTCGGTTTCTGCGCAGTTCCAAATTAAAAGAGTGATTTTTAACAATATTACATTGTATTTTACCCAGATTCGTCAACATTAGGAGGTATCCAATGGCAGCAACCCACAGGGTCTATCCTGTGGATGGCTCCAGAAGTGATCCGTATGGACGAACCTGTGCCCTACACCTTTCGATCCGACGTGTACGCGTATGGCATTGTTTTGTTTGAACTGATGGCTGGCGAGCTGCCTTACACCCACCTTAATAATAAGGACCAGGTATTTATTTATTTACTTACTTAGCAATCTTTGTTGCACACACACATATATACAGGAAAACAATACAAGATACAGAAGAAACTATACAAAAGGGTGCAAATTAGGTATGTTATTGTTGCACAGGCCAAAAATGACCCCTAAGGTCGGTCAATGTGTGCATGGGGCAAAAATGTCACAGAGCTGGGGTAGTATAGTGTCCGCAAAACAAATAGTCCAATCTGAAGTTGCAACATGGTAGATTGCGCGAATCATAGAGTAAAGATTATTTTACACGCCAAGCTGATATTTGTTTTTGGACACTGCGTAGTCATACGCGTCGTGTTCAGATACTATTCTTTTTATGCGCGCTATACATAATTGTGACCATGGGTAAAAATATCCTTGAGCTAGGTAGGTCAACATGAATATGGGCTAAAGGTTTTTGCGGTGTTCACGTTAACCCGGCATAAATTAACGTCCCCGGGATGAGATGGTCAATGCAATCGCGGGACAAAAATCACCCCGAGCAAGCAAATAAAATTAACCCAGAGAAAAGATTCCAATTCGGGGCAGTGCATATTTTATAATAGCTTTGTTTTTCTTAAATAAATAATCATTCGTAACAATTTATTTAACAAGATGTGTTACAATTCCAGATCCTATGGATGGTCGGGCGGGGTCTCCTAAGACCCGACGCCAGACGGTTACGCCAAGATGCGCCTCAGGCGTTGAAGCGACTATTCGAAGACTGCATCAAATTCGACCGCGAACAGAGACCCTTGTTCCGACAAATCCTTGCTTCGCTCGAATCCATGCTTCGGGCGATGCCGAAGATTACGAGAAGTGCTTCGGAACCCAGTTTAAATAGACAGTTGCACGCTTCGGACGACTACTTGAGTTATAGTTGCGCCTCGCCCAAGACGCCCGTCAATTTCCAGTTCAATACCGACACCAGTTTCCCTGCCTTTTATGGGTAAGTGACATAATCTATTTTTCCATTATTTTTGTGGTTTTCTAGTTGGTCAGCTTTTTATAGGTATGTTAATATTCCATCCTTCTTTTTTATACATAACAAACCAATAAGCTACAATTTCTGGGCGTGTCAATTTGATTGATTTTAAATAGGAAAAAAATATTCCCTGAGGTGGACAGCATGTGAATGGGGCCAAAATGACCCTCAGCTGAGGCGGATAGCGTGTGAATGGGACGAAAATGCCCCTCAGCTGAGATGGACAGCGTGTGGGTGGGACGAAAATATCCCCCAGCGCAGGCGGGCAGCGTGTCAGTGGGACGAAAATGTCCCCCAGCCAAAGCAGACAGCATGTGAATATGGAAAAATGTCACTTATTGCCATTGACTTTCCCATTCTTACTTTGATCTCATTGTATGTATGAATTTTGATGATTTCCAGTGGTGAGCGCTGTCGTCTTATAAGTGGAGGTCCCTGGTTCGATTTCAAGCAGGGGCAATTTGGGAATTCATATTTTCTGAATAAATTGTCTGTAGTCAGGTCTGGACGGAGGCCATGGCCGTGGCTAATTACCACTACCGGCAAAGCCGTACCGCCAAGCGATTTAGAAACCTATAAGGGGAAGGCAAAGTAATTAACCCACTAACATCTTAAACTGAATCATCACTTACCACCAGGTGAGATTGCAGTCAAGGAACTTGCAACGGAATTTAAAAAAAAAATTTGTTTGTCCCCAGCATCCCAGTGCCTAACCAGCGACATACGTAAGAGTACAGGTTGTAGGCAACCTGCGAGCCTCACAGATCCGAGGCCTGAGGTGGCCTTCTTTACATAGCTCTGCGATCTCAACTGTTATATTGTTATATGATTAAAATATGTTTGTTTCTTTTCTACCCATGGGGAGTGAAAGGGACTGAGCTATATGTATTAGGTTTAGAGTATTAAGCCGGGTGCAGACCAACAGCTAAGCTATGTTGAAGCTAAGCTAAGCCGATTAAAATAAACTGGAAATTAGTTGTGTGCACAGCAAAAGCTAAGTGAAAGCCAAGTCATTGTGAGTGGATGTATAAACGGGAGTCATGGGAAGTGGGAGGGGCTTAGCTTAGCTCACAGAGAGAGAGAGCCAGCGCGTGCCAGACCTTCGTTATTTTATAAAAGCTGAAAGTTTCTCTGCGTATTGTTACCAATATAGGGAGGAACGATCAGCGACTACGAAGTTTGGATCATGTTGGCTTTGGGAGAAAAATCTTACGTCAAAGTATAAAGTCAATTTTTTACAATATAATTCAGAAGAAAATATTTAAAAAACTGATTTTGTACTTTGATGTCACATTTTTTACACCTTTATTACCTGTTATCTCCCGAAGCCACCATCCAAACTTCATAGTTGCTGATCGTTCCTCCCTGTGTTGGGGACAATACGCAGAGAAACATTCAGCTTTTATAAAATAACTAAGGTCTGGCACGCGCTGGCTCTTAGTCCATCAGCCAATGTTTAGTACACAAGAGCTTGAATGGATAGGCAATACCTATTGTTATTACATTTTATTTATTCAATCATGATTGATGTTGTATATAATTATTATTAGATGACTTAGGGATGATTCACATTAGACCGTATCGATCGTATGTAATTTCATATTATTATAAATTCCAATACACGGTTTCAGACTGTATGTAAGTTAATATAAAATTCCAATCCGTTGTTGGTTCGTACCTCAAACGCAACACCTAGTGGCACGGTGTAATGTGAATCATCCCTTAACTCGTAAAAAAATTGCTTTTTATGCCTATATAACTTATATAGACCACATAATTCAGAAGGCCTAGACTGGACTAGGCCTCGGTTCACTTACCGCCAGTGCCGATATATGTATTTTAATTCAGTACTAAGTGACTGTTAATGACATAATTGCGCTGATTCTGATGTTTTTCTCTAAAGTAAATTTAGAATATCTGCATCCTTGTCTTTTTAATATTGCTAAAAAAGGATGAACATGAATTTTACATTTTTCAATCGCTACAAAATTAAAACAATGGCTCGCGACTGGCAGCTATAGTCACGAGGTTTGACGGATCTAAATTAAATTTTAAAATGTCAAACTGCGACTATCCTTTTCATATTACATTAATAAGAAGGGGATGCGAATACTCTAAAATTTCATTGTTCTTAGAATCAGTACCAGTGGCGTTGACTATGTTTTTCTCTAAACTAAAAGAGTATCTGCATCTTTTTCTTTTTAATTTGCTAAAAGAGGACAGAAAATGAATTTTTTTGAAGACTAATGATTTTTTTAAACAGGTTCACGACTGGCACCTTAACTCAAGAGGTTTGACAGTTCTAAATTAAATTAATTTGTCCTTTTCTTATTATATTGATAAGAAAAAGATGCGAATATTATAAAATTTAGTTGCGATCAAAATCGGTACCAATTAGTAATCAGTACCAAGTAATACCCGAAGGGTGCCAACGGGACCCTATTGCTAGTCCGCTATCCGTTCGTTTGTCTGTCTATCCGTATATCTGTTTGTCTGTCAGTGGGCTGTATCTCATGAACCGCATCAAGTAAAATTGAAATTTTCGGTGTGTATTTTCTATTGCCGCTAAATGAAAAAAATTCAAAATGGCCGCCATGTATTTTAAAAAGTACATAATCTTTCACGATGGTATGTAACCCTTCGTGTGCGAGTCTGACTCGCACTTGACCGGATTTTTTCCTTTAATCTATGTTTCGAGGGTAAGTAGTAAAAAGCATAATAATGTTAAAAGTATTATTTGTATAAATTAGTAAAATCGCAAGCGCGGAGCACCGGAGTGTAAGGATACGTTTCCATTAAAGCGGAGCGGAGCGAAGACTGTCTTCGGCAGTCCTATATCTAAAAACTCGCTTATGGCAAAAATGTTAAAATAAGAATTTAACTAAAAATCCTCCTCATAGTGATCCTATGTCGCATTATGTATTTTTCAAAAACATAAGTTATTGAAAATTTCTAGGTTTTTTGGCGTTAACTCAATTTTTTTCAGTTGACGCAGTTGACTGACGGCTTTTTAGATATAGAACGGCAGTTTTTTCGATCTATCAAATTATTATTTATCTATCAATTTATTAATTTTATGCCGTGATAAAATATATCTAATATTGTCGACCGATCAGGTTATTGTTAGATGACGTTATGATTTTGTCTCATCATCTCTCAATAATCTGATTTGTTGCAAACTGCTCCGCTCGGCTTCAGTGGAAACGCACCCTAAGTTATTCCTTGAAGGGTTTTGTAAATAAATTATTGTAATTATTGTAGTTTTATGTCGGTTTAAGAACCTTGTGTAACATACATAATTATTATAAATCAATGCATAATTATTGTAAGGAACACAATAAATTATTGTTTCAATTTAGATGTGGTTTCTTTTTATTACGCACCTACCGCCTATAACTATATAGCACACCGACGCATGTGATATCGAAACGTTTAACCCATCTAAGGCTTTGGGGAAAACTTAGTACACCGACGCATTTCCCATGTGGTAGCGTAACATCAACGAATTTACTTCTAAGACAAAGGAGTGTGCGAATTCGCTAGTGTACCTACTAAAGGCGATGTTGTTAATATTTCGCTAGCGCATACAAATGCGTCGGTATGCTAACGACATAAACTCTCAGTCCTACAGAGGACTAAAGGCTAGCTAAGGATACGTTTTCATACGAATTTAACTCGTACGAATACGCACGAACAATCCTGATCTTCCAAGTGTTATGTAGTATGGGAGCACGCAGTTCTACTTTACATTTACGTAAGAACAAGACCTAGCTAAAACTGTCCACTAGCAATGAAAAAGAACTTAAAAGAGTAACTGAAAACTCGCTGAAGTTGACATATGAAAAACTTCGACCGCGGTACTATATCATTTTATAGCTTATAATATTTCTGGAAAAAGTAGCTTTTGAAAGAATTATTACTCAAAATAAAGTTTTAGAGTTTATCGATTTTGACAATACCCTGTAGAAAACAATAAAGGGTATAGGCATAGTTAGCGACAGATCGAGATGGCAATCGGGGTATAAGATTAGGCGGAGAACGCCCCGCACACTCGCGCTCGCCCGCACTGAGTTAGGAGACTGTGCGGGGTGTTTGTTTCCAACTCGATCTCGAATAAAATTTCTTCTTCCAAGTTAGCCCGCTTCCATCTTTACACTGCATCATCACTTACACAAAAGGTGGGGAGGGTCCTAGATTGCTTCGTAAACATGTCGTGTGTAGGGTCATTGTAGGTCGGATCCTAGATCCGCCGGCAGGAGCAGATACATGCATCCGGTATGATACCAGACTGAGCGGCTGTCCCATGTGTAGGGACCACCCTAAATTGCTCCAATGTAGCCTCCTAAATCGGACCTGCTGCAGTGTCGTGAGTAGAATGTTATAATCGACCATAAACAAATCTTTTCGTTTGAGATAGAGTATCTGAGTATTTTTAAACTTAAAACTAGATTCAGCTTTTTAATTTCACCGACCCACCTAACGTTTCCGTGGTGTAGCGGTTATCACATCTGCCTAACACGCAGAAGGCCCCCGGTTCGATCCCGGGCGGAAACATAGTTTTTTATTTTTTTTTCTATAATTAAAACAGTATTCAACCGCCTGAAACAATTATTTCAATAAAAAATAAGCAAATCTTTTCTAGTAAGTTTATAATTTTACATAATTTTTTCTCAACCTACAGTTGAAACTTGTTTCGGATGCGAACCAGTAAGGCATGGAACACATTTCTAAGGCCATGTTCAGTATTTCATGCCACTATAAGGTAAGAGACAAGATGATGATGATTATCACAGCTTTGTCACCAAGCGCAAACCATGACGAATTTTAAGACGAAATAAAACAAAAAAGTTAAATTGTACAAGTAATAAGCTTTTTATTGTCTAACATTATTAAAATACGGAAACAATAGAACAATATAATCATCGTTACAACAGAAAATCATTACATAGTAGCTTAAACAGACCAAAACTTATCTGTAAAAATGCTGTTTCATTTCATAAATGAAATAAATATAGTACCTAGCTTTGAACACAAGCCTTTGGGGCTATATCTTACAACTTAAATAGTTATGTAACAAGTTAAATATATGATAGATACCATGGTATATAGAGTTATTTTATAGTAACCCGCATCAAATTCACGGGTTTTAAAATTCCAACCAGAAGAACCAGAGCTAGGGAACTCTCGCTTTGATCCTGAATCGACGATCTATCAAATATTAGGCTATGGTAACGTAAAATCAAAGAAAAATAGGGCTACTTTAAGGCTACCTGTTAGTACATTTGACGCCTACCAGTGACGCCAAAGCCTCGATCTTTTGTTAGAAGTTCCTGTTATGAACTTTGGAACTATTTAGGTACCTTCAATGACAAAAAGTAGCCACAAGTAACTTTTGCAAGAAAACTTGCCAATAGACACTTAGCTATAAAAATTACCCATTGGGTGTGGAGAAATAAATTACTACTATTATTATTCATTGGAATTATCACTGCTCTCATTCTCTTCTTGGGGATTCTCTTGTTTTATCTGCATATTCGAGGCGCGCAGCTCGAACTTGGCCACGTGGATATTTTTCCCGCCAATTTTGACTTCTTCCGCCATTTTGATGGCTCGCTCCACGGACTTAGGACCATCAAACTCTATGAATGCTGTGGCTGTAATTAAAAATAAGATTAATAAAAACCGGTCAAGTGCGAGTTGGACTCGCACACGAAAGGTTCCGTAGGATGATACAAGATATAACAACATGTACTTTTTAATTTCTCTATTTGCACGGCGGCGGCTATTTTGAAATTTTTATTATTTGTTGTTATACTCAGGTATTTTTCCCGACATTTTGTATGATAAATCAAAAACTATTTTGGATAAAAAGAAATGAAAATCTGTTAGAATGTACAGGTAAAGCTTGTTCATATGATAAGCCACTTGGTATAGTTATCTTACTTTGAAAATTGAAACACATTTTAATTTTTTTTTGTGATGTAACCACAAATTCATGGTTTCCGGATTTTTCCTTTACTTGTGCTATAAGACCTACCTAGCTGGCTAATTTCATGATTGTAGGTCAACGGGAAGTACCCTATAGGTTTTCTTGACGACACGACAGACAGACAGACAGACAACAAAGTGATCCTATAAGGGTTCTGTTTATCCTTTTGAGGTACTGAACCCTAAAAAAGAAAGCCATCTCCAGTATGTCTTTTGGGAGTTTTTTTATAAGAAGAATCAAATCAACTCACATAATGCCTTCTTCCCTTTAATCAAAAGCCTGATACTCCTGATTCGTCCCGCACTACTGAACACTGAGCTCACAGCTTGCTCCGTTAGTTTCGCGTACGATCGAACCACCAACGTAGTGAGAGTCGGCGATAAGGGGCGCTTCACACGGATGCGGGCGCCTTCGAACACCGTGTTGTCATCTTCTAATGCCTATAAATGAAAATTAATGAATGAATATACTTTTATTGTACACTACAAAATTAGTACAGAACAAGATAAAGTTAAACAGCACTAGACCCCGACTACTACCCGCGAACGGCCGATAGCGATAAATATATTATAAAACCACACTAACTAAATAATACTAAACGCTCATTATTTATACCCCTATGATTTATACTAATACATTGTGTATGTCTTGTGATGTCTAGGTCTAACAAAGGATAGGAAAAGTCTCTCAAGAAAGGAATCCAAAAACCGACAAGCAATTACCACGTTGTTCTCTCCACCGAGTCGACATTGGCGGAATTATTGCGGAACACAAAGCCGCAGTACAAAGAACCATAGAGAAGAAAAGAAGAAGATATAGTATAAAATTGTTGCCTTCTGGCATCAATTTTTAACCCCCGACCCAAAAAAAGGGGTGTCATAAGTTTGTGTATCTGTCTATCTGTCTGTGGCATCGTAGCTCCTAAACTAATGAACCGATTTTAATTTAGTTTTTTTTTGTTTGAAAGGTGGCTTGATCGAGAGTGTTCTTAGCTATAATCCAAGAAAATCGGTTCAGCTGTTTGAAAGTTATCAGCTCTTTTCTAGTTACTGTAACCTTCACTTGTCGGGGGTGATATAAATTTTTAATTTACACTTGTCCCTTCCAGCGTTCCATATCCTAGTGGTTCAGATTAGAAACAAGGAAGCAAATCACTTCGTACGTGTCTGAGGAACTTCAACTAAGTACATACGTATGGTAAGCTATGGCCAAACGTTTCTCGTTCTGATAGCATACCTGTGCTCAATAGTGAGCCGGCAATGGATGTATTTGGTTTACCTTCTCTGCAGCATCTTCACTGGCGAAATTGATTGATGTAGTGAACACAGGCCTAGGCTCTTCAGTAGGATACATTTCAGCAACCCTGAAAACAGTTTAAAACCTGTTAACTAGGTTTTCTCTGTTTAATGAAAATGAGTACTCAGTTCATCGAAAGAAGCATTATAAGATTTTACTTGGCAAGTGTACAATTTATTATTATTGTCTAATTACAAAATAGTCATGTAACTTTTTTCTTGATTTCTTTTTTTGACTGTTTTCTCGCAAATTAGAGAAAAAACTGTACAAGTCTTAGCCGAAATAGCAATTTTTTTTTATTTTTTTTGAGGGGTTGCCTTATCATGCGATCAGTCGGTGGACTATGAGCAGATTGGTTGGAGGAAGTTGGCGTTCATTAGGAGAAAACTTCCCCAGCGGGAAAACTCCATAAGTCTCAGCTAAATGTCTAGTATATGCTTTCTCTTTAGTCGACGGATTGCCTGTGGCATTGTCAGCTGCACTGCCAGGCGATTTGGGTGGTTAGTAAGCCTTGTTTTGTAGTTGCAACTATAAGTTAGAATTTCTTCCTTTACTGTGTTAATGTTTAAGTGCTCATGAATTTCCGATATTTGTAGGAACCATGGCGCGTTGGACAGTTGTTTCAAAATATAATTTTGAGCTCTTTGTATAATTTGAATATTGGAGTTGCATGCTGATCCCCAAAGTTGTATGCCATATGACCATATTGGCTTTATTATTGCTTTGTATATCAGTAACTTGTTGTCTAGAGAGAGTCTGGAGTTCCTTGAGAGCATCCAGTACAGTCCTCTATATCTATGATAGATCTCATCCCTCTTTATTTGGACATGTTTCTTCCAGGTTAGCCTTCTATCTAAGTGCATTCCCAGGTACCTAACGTTGTCGCTTTGTGGTAGCTGATTGTTACGCAGCGAGACCGGAGGACAGTTTCCTCGACGAAGAGTAAATGTTATATGGACTGATTTTGAAGCGCTCGTTTTTATCCTCCATTTTGACAGCCATTTGTCGATCTCATTTAGTCCACGTTGCAGAATAGCTGAAGCTTCTTCAGGAGATTTACTGCGAGCAAGAACAGCTGTATCATCCGCAAATGTAGCCACAGTGACATCGTCAATTTGAGGTAGGTCACTTGTATAGATTGTGTAAAGCACAGGACCTAGCACTGAGCCTTGTGGCACGCCAGCTGTGATTGGGTGAAACGGTGAAGTGTATTCACCTTCTTTGACTTGAAATATTCTATCAGTCAGGTAGGATTTCAATAGACCGAAGAATGTATGAGGTAGTAGCGATTTAATTTTGAATAGTAGTCCTGTATGCCACACTTTATCAAATGCTTGCTGCACATCGAGGAAAGCAGAAGAGCAGTATTCTTTGTGTTCCAGTGCATCTCTTATTGTTCTGCATACCCTATGTACTTGCTCAACAGTTCCATGATGCTGCCGGAAGCCAAATTGATGGTCTGGGATGATACATCTTGAGCAGAGTTCTTTCATAAGCCTTTGCAACACAACTTTTTCACAAATTTTTGATATCACCGGTAATAAACTGATTGGTCTGTATGAGGTTATTTCTTGAACGGGTTTACCAGGCTTTGCTATCATTATAATTTGCGAGACCTTCCACAGAGCTGGGAAATAACCAACACGAATGATGCCATTAAATAAAATGGTGAGGAACATAATACCTTTTCGCGGTAGTTCCGATAGGACTCTTTTATCAATTAGATCAAAACCAGGCGCTTTCTTGGCATCCATACGTTTTATTATGTTAATAATCTCATTTGGGTTGGTTGGCGTGATGGGCAGATCCAACTGGAAAGGCTGACCAAGGACGTCTTCTATATCTGTCTCGTCACTGTCTGGATCAGTTTCATTTGGTGTGAATATTTGGGCCAAGTGGTTTCCAAAAGCATCAGCTTTTTGTTGCTGGCTTCTGGCCCATGTGTTGCCCTCCAATCTAAGTGGTGGCTTGGGGTCTGTAGGCTTATTTAAGTTTTTACACGCACAATAAAGGGAGTAATTAGTAACACTTGTTGCTGTCAACGATTCCAGATATGATTCTGTTAGAGTATCCTTTGATTTAGCTATGGCGTCTTTAAGGTCCTTAATTGCTTTGTTAAGTACTGTTTTGTCTTCTGGGTGTCTACTAATGTGCCATACTCTTCGTAGTCTTCTTTTTTCCATTATTTGAAGTTTAATTTAGGATGGAACTGATTTATGTCTCGGTGAAGAATTGGATATTTCTGGTGTACACTTCCAACAAGCTGACTGAACAGTAGTCATAAACTTAGTAGTAGCATTATCAATGTCTTCCTCTGATTTAAGCGCTATTTTTAGTTGAAGCTCATCATTTACTATACCACGAAACGCCTCCCAGTCAGTTCTTTTGTTATAAAGTTGTAGCCTTTTCATACTGTTTGTTACTTGGGCACTCATGGTCAGTATCACTGGGATATGATTTGAGGAACCATCTAAGGTTGAACTGATTGTGAAGAAGAGTCGAGACAATCCCTTATAAATGAAGAAGTCTAGAACATCAGGCAGTCTATTTGGGTCTGTAGGCCAGTGCGTGGGTTCTGGTGTTGCAATAGTAGTAAGGACGTTTTTATCCACACTCTTCTTTAGTTCCCTTCCTCGAGTGGTTATTAGCCTGGAGCCCCAATGGAGATGCTTGGAATTCCAGTCACCACCAACAACAAAGCGGTTACCAAGGCTACCAAAGAACTTTGAAAATTGTTCCTCAGATATCCTGTGTTTTGGTGGACAGTAAACAGCTGAGATATTAAAAAGGCCATTTTTGTCCGAAATAGATACTGAAGTTGCTTGGATTTGTTCAGTGCTGTATTGGGGTAGTTCATAGTGCTCTATTGTTGCTTTTATGATGACTGCAGTTCCTCCATGTGCAGTTCCATCTGGGTGATTAGTGTGATAGATATTATACCCTTTTATCTTTATCAGACTGTTACTAACAAAATGAGTTTCTGATATGAGGAAAATATCAAGTTTGTGCATATGAAGTAGTATTTCTACTTCATCTTTGTTGGGAGATAATCCATTAATGTTCCAAGTACCTATTTTTAAACCTATTTTGGTGCCTTTGAAATTAACGTTGTTATGAGTTGAAGCAAGGTACTCATTTGTTGTAGGAGAAAATCAATTTTTTCAGATTGCTTGATAAACATGTGTTCTAATGTTTTATATGCATTTGATTCTGTATCTGACTCTTGTGGCTTTGAGTTGGTAGCTTCAGCATATGTTTTCTTTTCTTTTGGGTTTCGATTGGCTGGTGGTCTGCTACTGACGGAATTTAAATTAATTGGATGAGATATTTTATCACTGTCTTTGAATGTTTGGTGGTCTTGCCCTTGTTTTTTAGGGTATTGTTTTTTGGTTTTCCTGTTGAGGATTTCTTTGTACACCTCACACCCTTTGTAGTTAGCTGGATGAGGACCCAGGCATAGAGCGCACATGGCTGGTGTATTGCGATCAGTTTTTGTGCATGTTGAGGTTTTGTGAGCTCCTGCACATTTAACACAGCGGTAAGGTTTCATGCAGTAGTTTTTTGTATGTCCATACTGTTGGCATCTTTGACACTGAACTACTGTTTTTCGTTTTCTCGGATCTTCTATGATTACCGTCTGGTGGTATATGACCTTTAACTCTTTAACTTTTTTATTATTAGGGCCAGGTAGAAATAGCAATTAATAGCCTTGTTTAGTGCACTTTGGAAATACTCAGGGTCACCTCATTCTTCCAATATTACTTGGCCTAAGTGCATTATTTCCGGCCTGAACAGTAATATACCATTTTCTTTCTCACTTGCATCTAGAAGGCTACAAACTGAAGCCAAAACTATCCAATCTTATGAAAAAATAGCTTATGGCCGCAATTTCGTCCTCAAAAACTCCTGTTTTACCCTCTAAGGGGTTGAATTTTCCAAACTCCGTTCTTAGATGTTGAGTTTAAAATACATATATGTAACATAGACTAAGGCTATCTATAGAGTGCAGTTTGACTTTGCTCAGACTTAAGACACTGTTAAAACGAGACAGTGTTATACCGCTGGCATAAATCTGTCTCATTTTTACTGAAACATAAGTGTAGGCAAAGTCAAAGTTTAAGCACTTACCCAACTTGTCTTATCAATCCAAACTTCTCAAAGTGCTCGGACAACAGTTTCTTGTAAGTGAACATAAGTGCCAGAGGCAAGTTCTCAATGATAACTGACGTTAAGTGTCTGTCCACGTTGGCTACACCCTTTTTGGCCTTGTTCAACTTACGTTTCAATTTCGCTTTCTCTTTTTCTTCTGTACCTTGAAATGAAATAGTTTATTTGTTTGAATATGGTATGACAAGGTGTTTACAATGCAGAGTTGAGGTTTGGTTGAAGACAAATTAGGTAGCGAAGTAATAAGTGAAACACAAAATAGTGTTTTAAACTGTCTCACTTGTGAGTGATATTCATTATCCATACTAACATTATAAATACGAAAGTTGTCTGTCTGCCTGTCTGATAGTTTTTCACAGCTTATCGCCGGCTCACTACTGAGCATGGGTCTCCTCCTGTCAGAGTGAAAAGGGGTTTGACCACAGTCTAACACACTGACCAGGGGCAGACTACACAATTTTAAGAACATTATATATGATAATACATATACAGGAACTGTAAAAACAATAAACCTTTTCTATGATTAAAGATTATTTATTTTGGGAATTGAAAAATTACCTTCACCATCAGTATTCATACTTTCATCTGGAGCATTATTTGTATTTGCCTTATCTATCTTCTTTTTTTTATCTTTGCCTTTCTTTTTCTCTTCCGCACCATCACCCTCACTGTTTGTATTGCTTGCACTTAATGGTTTACCTTTTTTCTGTTTACTTTCTTTATCTTTGGCTTTCTTCTTGTTTTTCTTTTTCTTATTTTTGTCTAAAACTGTCATTTCATCTAAAAGATCAGTGAGAGTATGTGCATTGTCACCTGGGATAAGTTTAAAAAGCAATTTGTTTTATATAATACGAAAACAAAAATATTACTACATATATAAATGTGTGTTTGTTTGTTGGTTTATTAGTTTGTCCTTCAATCACGTCACAAGCAATGGATCGACATGTTTTTTGCATGGGTATTGTAGGTTACACACATAGTTATTTAAAAATAAAAGTTTAAAAAAAAGAAAAAAAAACCTTCACTCAGATTATTATACGTCAGGACTGTTTTTGTTATCATTGTTTATTTTATGTTGTTGTGAGAAAAGTTAAAACTAAATTTTTACAAAGGAACTCGTGCCGTTTAATTACTTTATCACCAACGCACCGAGGATTCCTTTACTGGTGACCTCTATATACGAACATGAGTAAGGACGTACGAGGCACGTCGGCAACATCGCCGCCCGGCGATAGCGAGGGGAACGAGTCGACAAAACACAACAATATTTTTAAAGTTGGAGTACGGGTCCCTAGCTCACTCATCAGCGACCTCACTGAGGGAATAGCTGAGCTACGGAAGCAGGTTCAACAAATGGCGACGCAGAGAAACAGCAGATCACGTTCTCGCACATCCCAAGGCACGCGTAATTCCTCAAGGCAACGAACACAATCCAGCTACAGGAAGTTTCCGCTCTGTTGGTATCATAACAAGTATGGAGATAAAGCCTGTGCGTACGCCCCTGTGACTTCAAGTCGGAAAACTCGATGGGCGGTCGGTAACGGCGACAAACGATCGTCCTTCATCAACTACTGGTCGCCTGTTCGTCACTGATCGATCGTCGAAGACGCAATTCCTGATCGACACCGGTAGCGATCTGTGTGTTTTCCCCCGATCAGCGCTACGTGAACGTCGTACTCGGACTGAATATACTTTGAGTGCAGCTAACGGTTCTGTGATAGCTACTTACGGTTTTGTGAATTTAGCTTTAGATTTCGGACTTCGTAGGACTTTTGTGTGGCGTTTCGTTGTAGCAGATGTTACAAAACCAATAATAGGCGTAGATTTTCTAAATTATTACAACCTTGTAGTAGATTGTCGCAACAAGCGTTTATTAGATAATCTCACTTCTATAGCAACTACGGCTACATTGGCTAACTGTAAGAATATATCTACTTCTGATATGCTTGTAACAAGTGTGAAGGTTCCAACCGGCGGCAACAGCAGATATCACAATATTTTATCTGAATTTCCGGGTATCACTCGCCCCGCCGGTACACCAGGTATAGTGAAACACACCACACAACACCATATCCGCACTACACCAGGACCCCCAGTGTCGTGTTCACCCCGAAGGCTGGCTCCAGATAAACTGAAAATCGCCAGACAGGAGTTTGACGCGATGCTGGCTAATGGCACCGCTCGTCCTTCTGACAGTCCGTGGTCATCACCTCTCCACCTTGCGACCAAAAAAGATAATGGCTGGCGTCCTTGTGGTGATTACAGGTTACTCAACGCAAGGACGATACCAGACAAATACCCAATACGTCACATACATGACTTTTCCCACAGCTTAACTGGTTGTAAGTACTTTTCAGTTATAGATTTGGTCAAGGCTTATAACCAAATCCCTGTTGCTGAGGAAGACATTCCGAAGACTGCCATTACAACTCCCTTCGGATTATACGAATTTCCTTTTATGACGTTCGGATTGCGGAACGCAGGGCAGACTTTTCAGAGATTCGTGGATGAGCTGACACGTGGATTTGACTTTTGCTACACATACCTCGATGACTTTTTGGTATTTTCCAGGACTCAGGAACAGCATGAAGAACATTTGCGCCAACTCTTCACACGTATGCAAGAATACGGCGTACTCGTGAACACGGCCAAATGCGTCTTTGGCGCACCTGAAGTAACATTCCTGGGTTACCAAATTTCTGAAAAAGGTACGAAACCCTTAGATAGCAAAGTCAAGGCTATCGCGGATATCCCTGCTCCCAAAACCGTCAGAGAGCTGAGGCGATTCTTGGGCATGATAAATTTTTACAGACGATTTTTGCCCAACGCTGCCCAAATCCAGGCCCCTCTGAATGCTCTGCTAACCGGATCCGTAAAAGCTTCCCATCCGGTCGTCATAGAAGGAAGATCACTGCAAGCTTTCGAGGACTGCAAGAAAAGTCTGTGCAATGCAGCCCTACTGGCGCATCCTCATCCCGATGGTAAACTAGGTCTCGTCACGGACGCTTCAGACAAAGCCATCGCAGCAGCTCTACAACAATACGTGGATGGAGCTTGGCAGCCCCTAGCATTCTTCTCGCGTAAGTTGAGCCCATCGCAGGTTAAATACTCGCCATACGATCGTGAGCTCCTTGCAATATATGAAGGAATTAAATACTTTCGCCACATGCTAGAGGCCAACCACTTCACTGTCTATACTGACCACAAACCGCTATGTTACGCTTTCCATGAGCGGAAAAGTAACTGTTCGCCACGGCAGTATAGACACTTGGACTTCATCTCACAGTTTACGACAGACATCCAACATATCGCGGGCAAAGACAATGTCGTGGCCGACACTCTTTCCAGCATATACGAACTACAAATGCCAGTCGATCTAGAAGTCCTGGCCAAGTCTCAAACCACAGACTCCGAGCTTGCAAACTACCTTAAAGGTGAAACATCTCTTCGTCTCACCAAAATGATAGTCCCTGGCAGTCGTACCGAATTGTACTGCGACGTCAGTACCCCGACTCCCAGACCTTTCGTCCCTGAGAGCTGTCGTAGGCAAATCTTCAACTGCCTCCACTCCCTTAGCCATCCTGGTCCTAACGCTACAGCTAAGCTCGTTGCACAACGTTTTGTTTGGCCTCTCATGCGCAAAAACTGCCGTGAATGGGCTAAGGCATGTTTGGACTGTCAGCGCACTAAGGTAAGCCGACACGTGTCGTCACCTTTGGGTACGCTTCCTTTACCTTCAGCGCGATTCAAACATGTCCACATAGACCTGGTCGGCCCACTACCATATTCAAACGGTTTTCGGTATTGCTTGACAGCCGTCGATCGTTTCACGCGATGGCCGGAAGCTGTCCCAATCACCGACATAACCGCCGAGACGGTTGCCAAAGCCTTTGTTTCCTGTTGGGTGTCGCGCTACGGAAGTCCAGTGGATGTCATAACGGATCGTGGAATGCAGTTTCAATCGGCACTTTTCCAGCAGTTGGCCAAATCCATTGGATTTCAGCACCGCAGCACAACCGCTTACCACCCACAGTGCAACGGTTTAGTCGAGCGCTTTCATCGACAGCTGAAAGCAGCTATAACTTGTCACGCTGACGAGAATTGGACCGAGTCTCTACCACTTGTACTTCTTGGCATAAGAAGCGCAATCAAAGAGGACCTTAATGCCTCATCAGCCGAGCTGGTGTACGGTGAGCCACTGCGCTTACCTGGCGAATTTTTTGGCCAAAATATCGCAAGCTACACCACCGACATCACCGACTTCTCAGCTCGCTTGAGATCCTTTGCCGAGAAGCTACAACCAGTACCAACTCAGCACCACTCTAAACCTAAAACCTTCGTATTTAAAGAGCTGAGCACCTGCAGCCACGTATTCCTTAGGGAAGACACGCTACATGGTGCCTTGCAGCCAGCTTATACAGGGCCATACGAAGTTTTAAAGAGAGGCGCTAAAACCTTTAGATTAAAAGTTAAGGGCCGAGACGTGACTGTATCAATTGACCGACTAAAGCCAGCCTACATATTATCTGACGATACTACCTTACCCAAACCACCTAATCCTCCCCAACCTAAACCTCCAGATGTTCCCCAGCAACAAGCCGGATTGCGAACCACGCGTTCCGGCAGACGAGTACGATTTCCAGATTATTATCGTCCGTAGACACGGCCTCTGGAGGGGAGTGATGTAGGTTACACACATAGTTATTTAAAAATAAAAGTTTAAAAAAAAGAAAAAAAAACCTTCACTCAGATTATTATACGTCAGGACTGTTTTTGTTATCATTGTTTATTTTATGTTGTTGTGAGAAAAGTTAAAACTAAATTTTTACAAAGGAACTCGTGCCGTTTAATTACTTTATCACCAACGCACCGAGGATTCCTTTAGGTATAATTAAAGACCTGAGAGTGACATAGGCTACTTTTTACCCCTGAAATCAAAGAGTTCCCATAGTAAAAGTAAAGTAATAAATCAGTAGAACTTACCTATAGTGAGATTCTCCAAATCTTGTGCTATTTTTTCTGGCTTAACATCTTTTTTGGAAGACTTTTGGGCGGGTTCACCTTCTGTCTCAGTATTATCTGTGCCAACTGATTTGATATGCCGCTTTTTCTTTTTGATTTTTTTTAATTTATGTTCATCGCCTTCATTTTTAACAACTTCAGAACTTTCAGATTCTGCTGTAATGTTTTTAGCTTTCTTTAGCTTATTTCGTTTTTTTTTCTCTGGTGTACCTTTTGATTTTATACTATCAGTATCTGTAGTTTGTATAGTTTCTACATTATCATTAATATGTAGCTTGGATGTGGTTGCTACAGCTTCAGTTGGAACTGTGTCAGTAACCATGTTGCTTGCATCACTCTTATTCTCTTTTTCATCTTGCTGCTTCTTTTTGAACTTTTTAGGCTTTTTAGTTTTCCCTATACTTTTCTCTAGTTTATTAACTGTTTCTTCTGATTTGCACCTCTTTATAGCAACTTCTTCTGTGTCATCGAGCATAAAACTAACTGACTTATTTCTCTTTTTGGGGTTACTGGAAATACTTACATTGGAAACATTGAGCGAACTGTTTATTAAAGATTTGTTTTTTATTATCGATTTAACTTTTGGTTCTGCACCTTTTTTCACTGTATAAGGAGTTGATGTTACCTTAGACTCGTCGAGGGAAGAGCTTTCGGCAGCATGTATTATGCTATCACCATTAATATTAATTATATTAGACATATCAACACTATCATTTTGGGGTTTCTTCTTGTTTTTATTTGATACACGTTTAGGAGTGCGTAGTTTATTCGAAACACCATTCTCTTTGCTACTCCCATTATCAGATTTTAATTTAACATTAGTTTCGGCGGCAGACTTATAAAAGTTTATAAAGTCATACGTTTTATTTTGCTTCACCTTGTCCGCCGGGGATTTTGGCACATCGAAAGATTTTGATTTCATGTCCTACGAGTTTTATCTACACGTGACGAATAAAAATTTATACACGAGTACACGATTTTGATAAGATTTTTAATGTGTTTTTTTTATTTCGCAACTTCGCAACACTTTTTTAGGTTATATTTTCCATAATTCCATATTTTTGAAGGCCTTAGTACAGACTCAGGGCCGGCTATCCTACGGTATTTCAAATATGCTTAGGTACATTGCAAGTACATGTCTTCTATCTCACATAATTAGTATGGGTAGACATTAAGCTTCTCGCTTCACTACCACAGCTATATTTTACGCACACGTTTGAAATTTTTTATTACTATATGTATTATAGTTATATGGAATGGTCGCACGAAGAGTGTGACCAGCTAAGGGTTTTACCCTAAAGGTGGAAGAAAAACGAGCTTAGATTTTTATAGAAAAAAGTATAATATTTTATTGGATTTAACTTTAAATTTCATGTTGCCAAAATTAAAGGTTTTTAAGAATCATAGAGCAAATTTAAGTAAAATAATATATTTAGGTTTGAAATTACAGTGATATAACATGATAACCATTTTTTGAATAAAGTAATATAAAACAGAGTAGCAGTAACATACAAAATATAAAAATGTTCAATGTCGTTCATTGGATTTCTCATTTCAATAGGTACGATTAAAAATCTGAATTTGGGGGAAATAAAATCAAATGTCGACAACACTGTTGATAAAACTAAAATCAATAAAAATGGCGTAACGTAGAAATCAATAAAATACGAAAACTTTTTAGCCAATTTAAATCACTGTTTCATATGTTTTTCTTAGAAATTCATCGTCTTTTTTTCTTAAATTGAGTATACTTGTTTTGTATACACTCGTATAAAGAATCAGTGAGCGCTAATAACCATAACCGCGATTGAGAAATGTATTCCTTGGTTTGGACTTGCATTTTGCGTTTTCACGAAGATCAAAGGAAAGGTGGCCCACATCTAGCGAATGCCGAAGATGCACCAAACATCTTCTGGGGGTTCTGGGGACTTCTGGGGGTGTTCTTACTGTGAAGGCGATAAGGGCATGTAAAACAACCTCCAAGTGCAAGCTGCTGGAAAAACTACCTCAGGAGAGTGGCTGGACGAGAACGACTGGATGGAAAAGGCTAAAGGGACTCTCATACATGCATGCAGTATGATAACTAAATAAGACTGCAATTAAGGAGGTGGAAAGCATAGTTTTGTCATCACAGAGTAAGTATTACTAGATGATGCCCGCGACTTTGTTCGCGTGACTTAGATTTTTTAAATCCCATGGGAACTCTTTCATTTTCTGGGATGAAAATTAGTATCCTATGTCTCCTCCAGGATGCAAGCTATTTCAGTGCCAAATAGATGATGCCTGTGACTTCATCCACGTGGAATTAGATTTTTAAGAACTCTTTCATTTCATGGAACAAGAAATAGCCTGCATCCATCTCCGAGATGCAAGCTATCACCACAAAATTTCGTCAAAATTGGTTAAATGGATAGGCTGTGAAAAGTTACAGTTACACTTTCACGTTCATAATATTGGTATGGATTAATTTCAGATGAATTTCTTCATTAAACATGCCAAATCCAAATATATCCATTATACCAAATAAACAGGGATATTCTCACTGATGAGTGGCTAAAAATGTTCATTATGTTGTTCATTGTGAAGTGTGAACTCTTTAATACACTTCAAAGCTTCCTATAAAATAAACACTTTGATACTCATGACTTTGTTTCGGTTTTTCAAAATTCCTATCTATGAGATGGATACTCTTTAATTTTCTAGGATAAAAAGCATGGCTCTTAAAATGCCTATCTGTGTCTCCAGATGCAAGCTGTTTCCCTGTGGGATTTCTCCAAATCTGGTTCTTTTGTTGAGCTAAAAAAGAAAATTTACTCTATTAATGAATGATAATATAATTTACCATTTACTTTATGTTTCTGCCTTAACTTTCCAGAATAAGGAGTTGGTCATCTGAATTGGTGTTTACACTGGGAACACAGTGAAATCCTGCACCTGAGGTGCTGTGTGAGAAGCTACAAAACTGAAAAAGAAACATGTTGGAACTATACCAGGCATTCCTGAACAAATTGAGGCAAGTAAAACAGTGGTTTATTAAATATCATACCATATATCTATACATATAAAAATCACTGACTGACTGACTTACCAATGCACAGCTCAAACTACTTGACGGATGGGGCTGAATTTTGGTATGCAAATAGTCATTACGGTAGACGTAGCTAAGAAGGGATTTTTGAAAATTCAACCCATAAGGGGTTTGAAATTTGTATAGTCCACACGGAAGGTGGAGAACCGTGTTTGGTGGCCCACTCTTGGAAAGGCCTATGCCCAGCAGTGAACGCATACAGGCTGATGGAATTGAATGTCATAGACTAAGGATTAAATACACAAACTTGGCTGATTTCTGTTTTTATACAATGTGCAGACTATATTCATACACCTCATATTAAGAATCTGTACTACTTATTTTACATTCACTATACAAGCTTACACCCGTCATTTTGTCTGTAGAAAAACAATAATGGCTTTATTTAGACTTTATTTAATTTTCCAGTATATGTATATAGTATGGTATCCATCTTCAGGATGCAAGCTATCTTTCTGGTAAACATCTAAATTGGTTTTATTGTTAAGCTATGAAAAAGTGACATGCACAGGTAGCTAATTACAATTTTAGTAAAGATCTCTAACTTTTTGAAAATAAAATACAGCCTATGTCACTCATGAATTGCTCAGCTTTCTACTGGTCTAAGAATTTAAAAAATCGGTTCAGCAGTTTCAGATGTCAGATGCACATGAAGATCTTTTTTATTAACCCCCGACCCAAAAAGAGGGGTGTTATAAGTTTGACGTGTGTATCTGTGTATCTGTGTATCTGTCTGTGGCATCGTAGCGCCTAAACGAATGAACCGATTTTAATTTAGTTTTTTTTTGTTTGAAAGGTGGCTTGATCGAGAGTGTTCTTAGCTATAATCTAAAAAAATTGGTTCAGCCGTTTAAGAGTTATCAGCTCTTTTCTAGTTTTCTTGTAGAAAAGAAGGTTACATAACCGTTAGGTTCATAATATTATGTCAATTGACAAATGTCAAGCTGTCAAGATGGACGTTGCCTTGATACATAATTATTTATTTGAAAATGATGTTTTGGAAAACTCTGATACTTTCGTCGTCGTCGGGGGTGTTATAAATTTTTAATTTACACTTGTTTATTTGTTTTTTTATAGCAATTCCATAAATACTTTCCTTAAATCTAACATCCATACTAATATTATAATTGCGAAAGTGTGTCTGTCTGTCTGTCTATCTGTCTGTCTGTCTGTCTGTCTGTCTGTCTGCTACTTTTTCACGGCCCAACAGTTTAACCGATTCTGACGAAATTTGGTATAGGGTTAGCTTATATCCCGGGGACGGACACAGGCTACTTTTTATCCCGGAAAATCAAAGAGTTCCCACGGGATTCTTAAAAACCTATCCGCTGTACGATTTGTATGAAATTTGGTACTAAGGTAGCTTGCGTCCCTGTAATTGACATAGGCAACTTTTTATCCCGGAAAATCAACCAGTTCCCACGGGATCTTTAAAAACCTAAATCCACGCGGACGAAGTCGCGGGCATCCTCTAGTTTGGAACAAAATACTATGATTGTACATGGTAGTATTATAGATACCCAGTTTTGGGTGTTGCAATTTGGTCTATGCAGCGGGCCCTAGCAGGGAGACCCATATTTTTATTTATATTATATTTAAGTCGTTAAGAAGATCATTTATGGCATACATAGGCTGCACTAAAAGTATCGGGAATGGAATATTTCCACCGTCCCTGTCATATTAAAATCTTTTTAATTGAAAACTCCTTGGTTTTAAAAATCGAATACCATTTATTTATTTAAAAAAAGATTCTCGGTCTTGTCACAAGGTCTTTTCAAACTTGTTTAGTCGTTGAGAAAATGGAATTGACTCGAGAAAATTCTAGAGCGATGATTTATTACGACTTTCGAAGTGGTTTAACACAAAAACAGTGTGTTGACCGGATGATTTCTGCATTTGGTGATGAAGCCCCATCTAAAACCACAATTTATCGCTGGTTTGCTGAATGTCAACGTGGACGTGTCAAGCTCAGTGATGATCCCCGTTAAGGTCGTCCAAAAATCTGCAGTCACCCAAGAAAACGTTGATGCTGTGCGTAAGCTGATTGAGGAAGATCGACATGTGACATACCGCGAGATTCAGGCAACTTTAGACATTGGCATGAGTCAAATACAAATAATCTTGCATGAACAGTTAGGTGTAAAAAAGTTGTTTTCCCGATGGATACCGCATTTGCTCTGTGAAGAGCAAAAAGCGGCTCGCGTTACTTGGTGCGTCAGAACTCTCGAAAGATTCCACGCAGGATGCTGTGTACAACATCGTATTAGGTGACGAATCCTGGATATACGCGTACCAACCCGAAACAAAAAACCAGTCACGAGTTTGGGTGTTCGAAAATGAGTTAAAGCCAACAAAAATCGTTCGTTCACGAAGTGTTGCAAAAAAAATGGTGGCCACGTTTGTCTCCAAAACCGGCCATGTTGCGACTATTCCTCTTGAGGGACAAAGAACGGTTAATGCAGAATGGTATGCTAGCATTTGTTTGCCACAGGTCGTTTCTGAACTCCGTAAAGAGAACTGCAACCGCCGCATCATCCTCCATCACGACAATGCGAGTTCTCACACCGCGCACAGAACAAAAGAGTTTTTAGAGCAAGAAAACATAGAATTATTAGACCATCCGCCATACAGCCCCGACCTAAGCCCTAATGATTTCTGTACTTTCCCTAAAATAAAGAATACATTGCGTGGTCAGAGATTTTCATCACCTGAAGAAGCTGTGGACGCCTACAAAACGGCCATTTTGTAGACCCCAACTTCCGAATGGAATGGTTGCTTCAATGATTGGTTCCATGATATGGAAAAATGTGTCAAATTTCGCGGAGAATACTTCGAAAAGCAATAAATACATGTTTTAAATAGTAATGTTGTGTCATTTCCTTGATTCCCGAAATTTTCAGTGCCGCCCTCGTAATAGCACTTTTTCTAAAAAAAAGTTTACCAGTCTCCTTCGCAGTGACAATGATGGGTTGAATGTTTATTATTATATTATGAATGGCAAAAAAGTATATCATAATATGTGTGATGTTCCACATCTACTAAAATGTCATTTAAACAATTTCAGAAAAAGGACCTAATCATCGCTAATCGCCGTGCTATTTGCGTGTCAGATCATTGAAAAAATATATGCGGTAGGTGGGATTGGTGGCACTGTAAGGAATACTCGACTAACAGATAGACATTTGAAACCAAATTCTGTCGATAATATGAAGGCAAGTAAAGACATCTTACCATACCAAACTGAAGTTTTACAAACATTTTATGAAGAAACAGGTGGAGCACCCAAAAGTATTTAGCATTGCAACGACTCGTATCAATTTTTAGGGTCCCGTACGTGAAGGGTGCCAATGAGACTCTATTACTAAGCCTCCGCTGTCCGTCCACCTGTCCGTCCGTTTGTCTGTATGTCTGTTTTTCAGCGTGCTAAATAGTGTTATATCTTGTGCGATGGTATGGAACCTTTTGTGTGCGAGTCCAACTCACACTTGACCGATTTTTATTTTGGCTTATTACACATTGCCCCTCCAAGTAGGACAAAGTAGATTGTATAACATTTTAAAGTTCAATTTGTCCCACTAATTATTGGTTTGACCAATTGGTGCATAAAATAGCGGCACCAGTGGCACTATTTTTAAGACCCAGCCCAAAAATTTCTTGAATTATGTCCTTGATATAAGAATAAAGTAAAGGATGCATTTATTTTAATTCATTTAGGTCCTCTATTTTTAGAGTTCCATATCTTCAAAGAAAAAAGGAATCCTTATACTTCGTTTTCTGTCTGTCTATCTGTGTCTCTATCAAGACAAGGGAATCAAAGCTCTTGAGATACTTCCCGTATATAATCCATGACATTTGGTAGCTAGCAATGTCCTAATAGCACAATAATTAATAAAGGGAAAAATCCGAAATCATGAATTTGTGGTTACATCACATATCTAATCAAAGTCAAAGATTATCATGAAATGTTGTGATTTATGTCTCATAATTTTATAACTAACAATTTGCTCGAATTTGTGTAATTCATTGATAATTCATTTTACCTTTCAGGTCAAGCTTGCTGTAAGAGTCTTTAGCAGAGAGGTGGCCCTCACTGTGTCAATGCGGATGAAGACATACATGGACATTTTAACAATTGACGATTATTGTACGATACCTGTAAACATCGATGATGGCATTTTCATTACAGAGATAATTTTATTTATAAATAATTTATTCGATAGCTTAAACGGTTGTGGTCATTCTAAAAGTGGTTTTAAGAACGCATTGTCCGGAAAATTGCAACCATTTAGCGTTTTGGAATGATGACGAATTTAGTTAGTCAGGCTTTAGGTATAAAAAATCCGGTCAAGTGCGAGTCGGACTCACCCACGAAGGTTTCCATATCATTATACAAGATATTTTAACCAGTGTGCATTGTGGCACAGTTGCCACAATGCAAGTTAATGGCAACAGCGCCATCTATATCTGATTTAGTAAACTTAATTTTTTTGTGAATTTGTAAATTTTTTGTTTCATACATTTTACTAGAATATATTTTGGTTAATGTAGTTTAATGGAAAAGATTTACATTTGTCGAGGGTTTCATACCTCAAAAGGAAAACAGGAACCTATAAAGGATCACTTCGTTGTCTGTCTGTCTGCCCCCCGTGTCTGCCATTTTGGGGGAATCAAAATAGGAATCATGACATTTGGCTGGTGGCAATGTCTTATAGCACAATTGAACGAAAAAATTTGAAAACCGTGAACTTATGGTTACATCACAAAAAAATTAAAGATTTGTGTTCCCAATCAAATAATTAGTTTAACTAAATCACATTCGTCATTAATTTGCACATTTTTATTACACTGGTTTGAGATTTCTTGTACGATCGTGCGGAACCCTTCTGTGCGAATCCGACTCTCACTTGAATGGTATTTTTAGAATCAAGTACAATTATTATTGTTGAAAACATGACTACATCTATACTATCTATACTAATAAATAAAATTGGAGTGTCTGTCTGTAATTTCGAAATAACTACCACATATTAAGGTCATATGGTTATTTGAACGATACCATAACTGAATCACACGTTTTTAAAATTTTTGTCTGTCTGTCTGTCTGTTTGAAAAGGCTAATCTTCGGAACGGCTGAACCGATTTTAACGGGATTTTCACATACAAGTAGAAAATTGACCAGGGTGTAACATAGGCTACTTTTTTAACCGACTTTCAAGAAGAGAGTTGTGTTTTTTACCTATGTACACCAAAATCTCCGAGATTTCTGAACCGATTTGCGTCATTTCTTTTTTAATCGATAGAGGAACTTTGCAACATTATTTCATAAAAAATTTGGATTCCAACTCCAATCCTGATGCTGCAAGGACCACTCCACGCGGGCGAAGCTGCGGGCATCAGCTAGTAACTGAATAATAATGACATACTTTTGTGTCATAAGACACAAAAGTATGTCATAAGTATGAGATAAGTCATGTTGTTATGCAAAATTCTTGTTGCATTATCTGGTTTTGTATTGTATTTCCTGACAATGTAAATTTTATTACTTAAATCGGTTGATACTTGACCTCAGTAACTTTAAATGAATAATATCTTTATAAAGACTACGATAATTTGGCATTTGCGTCTTGTATAATTCGTCCAAGACGTTCGATTGTGTTAAACATAAAACGCTGGTCAGAAAACTACAATTATTACACTTATAGCAATTCATTTTATGATATTTAATTGTTATACAGTTTATAATAATCTCTCAAAACAACGTTTTGGAGATGTATCTTGAAATCTAAAGTTTTTATTTTCTAAAAGATAATGATAAAAAAATAGTATGAATAAATTGCTCTGACTAGTTTTAAGTGTGATTGTGAGATGGTAATAACAAAAAATACCCAGCTGAGTTTGTTGTGGTGCATTGGAACCCTACGAAGGTTTAGTTTAGGTACTTTAAGGGCCGGCGCACATATGGCGGAGCGCAGCGCAGAGCATTTTTCACAGTCAAAGTATTATCGACTTTGTCCTCATTGAAATAATATCTAAATTTAATTGTGCATCCGTGCGGATACTTGCGCAGTCCCGCGCGTGCTCGCGCATTCTATGGTAGAAATTCGCGTAATGTGTCACGCGAATAGAAAACTTCGCGGGCATGCTCTGCGCTGAACTCCGCCGCACTCCGCCATGTGTGCGCCGGCCCTTAAGGGCATGAGACGGGTCTGCCCGCGAAATTCAAATTTAATTTGATTTTTCGCAATTTGTAAACTAATACAACAACCTAGGCTTATGGCATTTTAATTGCTCCAATGGCAGTAGCATCCTCACAGGTTTACATAAAAACCTTTACTTGAAAGGGTTCAGTTTAAGAAATTAGCTCTAGTATCGTCGACTAATTTGTGAGTTATAGTGGATACTAGAGCTAATTTCTTAAACTGGACCCTTTCAAGTGAAGATTTTTAAATAAATAGGTGGGGATGATACTGTTATTGTCGCAAATAGAATGCCATAAGCCTACGTTGTCGTATTAGTTTACAAATTGCGAAAAACCAAATTAAATTTGAATTTCGCGGGCAGACCCGTCGCATCCACCTTAATTTTTAAGCGTGCTAATATTTATCACCATCACGTCATTGAACCAAAAATAGTTAATAAGATTTTGAAATCGTTAATAAATTATTTAAATTATTTTGTTTTATTTTTGTTGACCAAAAAAAGTTGAATAAATCGGTTATTTGCCGAAAATCGGTAAATGAAAACCGAAAAACCGATATTTTTACGATAAAGTGCGACACTATATTTAATTTACGATTCATTACGATTTTCGAGGCTCATCCCTAAAATTACTAGGCTGTCATGACGTCATCGTGACGTTTTGCCGCAACCGTTTACATCTATATTATATTGTGGGAAAGAGACGTGTAATGTATAGTGTTAAATTGCCATAAGAGGGTGAAATAGAAAGACCATGATACAAAGAAAGTTTATTATAGATAGATATTGATTTTTTCTATATATATAATCCGATATTATCGGTATGTATAGTACTCGCTACTAATCATAAACAGATCTATGGAACTTCGTCGTCTATCTCCGGATTCGTGGATTCGTGGTCTGTGGTACAGACTACAGATCCAGAATAAAAACAGACTATGAGTGTTGTCAAGGTCTTTGAGTCGAAAATTACCAATTAAATTTCGTGCGCTAAATATTCATGTTCTTGTCATTATATTATCATCATAGCACGTCTTAATTTGTAATAGTGATAAATTTAATTTGATTGAGAAAATTACCGAAATATTCTCAAGATTATGAAAATTGTCATAGAAACAAACATTATTTACGTGGGTCAAAAGTTTCTACAAATGTAACAAGTGCATTCATTTGGCAACACTGTCACCGGAATCAGAAGATTTTAAAAATCACAGACCATAAATACAGGGCTTCTTGCCTTTTGAATAGACTGTGACCAAAAGGTCTTTGACTGGACTTCGTCTGCGATGGCGTTCGCTGGCGCGCGTGCTGTGCTTGTTTGGAGTGTTTTTTTTGTTAAGAGTGGCTGGTTTTTGCGTTAGTTGGTGTTTTTTGGTGGTGAAACTGACTGGGAAGCGCTCTAAAGGGGCGCCGCGCGTATGTCGGCGGGCGCTGGCGCAGACGGAGTCCATACTTGTATAGATTCAATAACTTGCAAATGTCACAAACTTGACATTGGCTAATCAGAGTAAAGCCAGATTTAAAGAAAAAAAAAAAAAGGTGTGACTGTGACATGCTGTGACATTGCTGTGACTTTTTGGCTTTGGCACATTGGCACAGAACTTCACATCTTCACTTTGGCTTTCTAATGGACACGCTTTATGCTTGTGGTAAACTACAAGCACTGGCAAGCGTGTGGACGGGTGTTTGCTCATCGATAATAATAGATATTTGATATCCTTCTCCTATATACATAATCAAAGTGTTTGCTCACCAACGCTTGCAGTTAGTATTATTATAATAGTGATCTTTACTTACAAGTCAAACTAAAGCCAAACATGATTGACACTTTGAATTTTGGACTGACACAAAAGTAGGTACTCTGTAATATTTGCCGATGCATGCTGTATCCACACTGTAGGCATTGTAGTTGTAAGTAACTATCTATGTTGTATGTTGTTTGCCACAAGCATGAAGCGCGTTTATAAGATTTTAGTATAAAATGCTTGATATAATGCGCCTGGCTTTGGTCTCTGATTTCAAACCAGCCAGTCTTTACTCTTTCAATATGCTAGGCGAGCTAGGCACCTAAGTATTGAAACATAGAAATAAAATGCTCTAAAATGGGCATACTATATGCAAGTAAGCTACACTCCGTATACGCTAAAGAGGCCGAACCATACAATCAATGTCGTGCTCACTGCTCAGGTTCATTAGATTATAATTTTTTATATGGCAACCAAAGAGTATGTACCTCAATGTACCTAGTAAACATGGTCTGTGATCAATGGCAACATTTAAATTGGCGGATGCGCTTGCGTGATGCCGGGTGCGTGTTAATTTAGCATCTAAAATTGGCGTCTTTTTAGTGGAAAAGTGAGTTTTATTTATGTGGAAGTGTTGTTAAATTATCATCGGTAAGTATTTATTGGGTGTTCTTTAATCAAGTTTGATAATTTTCTATTCGTGTGATAAAGTAGTAACTCCAGAGCGCAGTAAAAGTTTTCGTGAATTTTCCATTGAAGTTGGAACGCCATGCTTCATGGCGGGCCCGCTTGGTATTGATGTTTACCGTTATTCCACCGCCACTTAATCATACCACCAAAATAGCAGATTTTATGTTAAGTTTGTATATTAGAAACGTTTATGCACTATTTGCGCGCGTTACAACTTTAACATTGATCTAATGTGCCAAGCCCTTTTTTGTACAAGTTATACCTATCTATATGGCGGGAAATAGATTGTATGCTAAACAGGCAACTATACTTAACGTTTCTTATACTCTATTCTAGTATATAATGTGAGCTGTGATAGCCTAGCTAGTGGTTAATACGTCCGGCTCCTATTTGGGAGGTCCGAGGTTCGATTCCGAGCACGCACCTCTATTTTTCGGCGGACTAAACCCCTTAATTCTGAGAAGAGATCTCTGCTCAGTAGTGAGTCGATAGGTTGATCATGATGATAATCTATCCAATTTGTTGGTAGTTTGTATGTATACCTTTCAGTTGAACATTGAAAATGGTTGCTCGAAGAGGTCGTGGCGGCAAAAACACACCGGCTAAGCCGAAGACAAATCAACCTGAAGCAGCAGCTGAAGCCGAAGTCGCCGAACAGGTTGAAACTGCTGAAGAAAACAATGGAGAGGCACCAGCAGAACAGACGGAAGACACCACAGGTGGTGAAGAAGGGGCAGAGGAACAGAGCGGACAAACCGAGGCAGGCGATCAAATCAAAGAGGAGCAACCAAAACCTGAAGAGCCAAAGGAAGAAAAGGTGGAATCTGGTAAACTGCTGGTGGAGAACCTCCCCCCGAGCTATCTCTTTGACTATCAAGACAAGCTTAAAGAACTCTTTTCCAAGCATGGAGAAGTCACCAGTGTTAAGTAAGTACATGCAGCAGCATTCTTTGATTGAAAAAATATATATAAAAACAAAATAACATACTATTTGTTAACATTCAAATATCAGTCCATGAATTTTTGTTTAAAATTGTATGAAACATTGAATCTTAAGTAAAGTAAGTGTTAAGTATTTTTACAGTAAACATTACATTATTACTGTATTTTTATGAAATTAGAATTGTTTTAATTATAATTTCACAATAATTAATGCTGGTGTAATGTTCTAGAGCGCGAATTGTGCGTAGAACATCGAAAATTGGAACAATGAAATATTAACAGAAGAAATTTTTTCTTTTCTTTTTAGACGTGGTCCAATCATAGTAACTGAACTGACCACAACGCCAACTTTATCGGCTATAGTCGAATTCAAAAACAAAGATTCCCTGGAAAAGGTAAACAAAATGATTATTAACATTTTTTAATTTATTTAATGAAGATTTTTTATTAGTTATTATAGATAATGCCTTTTGATGGGTGAACCCTACCAAGGCTTATTAATTAGATAAGGCTAGAAATTTCCAAATTACCTTTAAATCCTTGTAAAGTATGAATGACTATTTGAATGTTTCAAATGGCTGGTCTGCTACTGGGAACTATTTTTTGGGATTTTTATCTTATTATGGAAATAGATTGACAAAAAGTTTTTTTATTGCATTTGTGGTAGTGGATCAGCTGATACCTGTATTTTTCTGTGACACTCAAACACCAACTTCTTTAACCTAAATGTAGTTCTCGTCACAAAAGTTGAAACTAATGACTCTGACTTTGCAATTTAACTAAGTAACATCCAGGGAACAAATTATTAATAAAATATCAACATGTTACAGTACTATTACTTAGTAAGCCGCATCAGCAAAATTTGCTTGTGGAGAAAAGCGCAACCTAACACGACTAGAACCAAACATACAGCGATGAAATACAGACCTTATTGCTTGACGTTAAGATTTTAAACACAAGAGCAACAGAATTTTGTGCTATCTCTCTCATAATTCGTGCATACAACACATATCACGTAGGCAACAATCTTCAGTGGACGGACGCGCGCTAGGATTGGCTGAGATATTTTCGCGCCATACGAAAATAAGATTTCTGCACAGGTACATCGGCGCAACTTATAAAAAGTGGTAGCTAGTACAGTATACAAATTCAAAATTGTCACACTGATTGACCTTGGAATTTTTTAGAGTGTTTAAATAGTTAACAGTTTCAACTTTTGTGAAAAGTCTTGACCCAACTTATTTCATTCGTATTTTGGTGCTAATATTGATGTGCACAAATCAAACAATAATATACCGCTTCTCTGAGACAGCTTGTGAGGAAACGCGGGTCGCGGGAGGGTTACAGTTGACGTAAAAACGAAGCAGTTTAACTTCACTGTCACCCTCCTGCATCCCACACTCTATCTCACAAGACTTTACAGATGAGTCATGCACCTATAAATTATATTTTACATGATTTCTTTAAAATATTAAATGATACAATATATGTATAATACTTGATTCGGTAATAATTATTTGGGTCATTATTAGACAACTACAACTACGAAATTCCAATACCATTCCAATAACAACAACTATGTAATACAAATATTTACAGAATAAACTATAATTTATGTGACATTTATTTAGCAACTTTTGAAGGAAAGGTAAGTCAAATATTGAAAAAATGTTATTTATATTATTACATTCTAGGTTCTATATGTACTGTTAATTAATATTTTCTTTGGAGAGAAAGAGCAAAAGTCAATGAGCTCACGAAGAGCACATGAAGAGTTCTGTACCATTTGTATAAGAAATACACTTTTTAAATATT
The DNA here is from genome assembly GCF_905333055.1 of Maniola jurtina. Classification (NCBI taxonomy): domain Eukaryota; kingdom Metazoa; phylum Arthropoda; class Insecta; order Lepidoptera; family Nymphalidae; genus Maniola; species Maniola jurtina. The sequence goes on from NC_060032.1 coordinate 15,762,505, forward strand.
TTTACAGATAGACAGACAGACAACGAAGTTATCGTATAAGCCTAAACAGACAGACAGACAAACAGACAACAAAGTGATCCTATAAGGGTTCCGTTTTTCCTTTTGACGTTCGGAATCCTAAAGACAATGATAGTTTCTTATCAGATTTTCAAAATACATACTTATAGTACGCGACAGGACAAATCATATCAAATCAAATTATTCAAAGTAGGTACTATTGTACGCCTTTTGTGTAAGATTTATGTATAGTGGTGATAATTAATTTACGTAAACTTAAAACTAAAGCTACTATAGGTCGAGATTTCAATTGGGGGTATTAAACTGGGGGACGCCCGGCACACAATGCTGTTCGGCGACGGGTTAGCGCGTGTGTCCGGGCGTCCTCACCCCGATTGCCATCTCAAGCTGTCGCGTACTATATGATTACCGAAATCCGTATTTTTTATTATTGTCTGACAAAAGACGACGAAAACGAGTTTTATCCGTCGTGTACAATTGCGTCTGCGCATGAAAACTTGTCAGACGCACCTGTGACTCGACACCCTGCATTTTGCCCTTTAGTAAAACTAGTTATCGCTTACATTCAATTTGTATGGCGAGCCAGTTACTAAAATTGGAGTTTTGGCCGTTAGGGCATCATTCATGTTACACGTAGACTCCATTTATGGCAATTAGGGATCAAATTTTTTATTACGCAAGATAAATGTATCTATAGTACGCGATAGACCAAGATGGCAATCGGGGTGGGAACACCTCGCGCTAACCCGGATAGCGCGGGTGACGTGCGGGTGTGCGGGGCGTCCCCCCGCCTCACACCCCGGTTGCCATCTCAACCTGTTGCGTATTGTAAATATGAATAGACACAGTTATACATGTACATGTATAAATGACTATATTATATAACATTGTTTTTTCTTTGGCTCACTTATAAGTTAAATAAATTGGATAAAACTTTTTGGGGAAAAGCGACGCAACATCTCCGTTATAAAGAAAGCAGCAAAATCTAATTTATAAAAAAGCTCTAATGGACGTAAAATAATCTTAAAACTTTCGGTGAGACGTTGACTTGTTTACCTTTTAAGTAAGCCAAGACAAAATATGTGAAGTGATACATATACTAGTCCTCACAAAGCAATGTTCCCACAGGCGCTGACGGAAGAGGGCACAGTGATCGACGGCTGCGCGCTGTCCGTGGCGGTGGAGTCGCGCGCGGAGACCGCGGTGCTGGTGGGCGTGCCGTACGAGGCCAGCACGGACTACGTGCGTCTGCTGTTCGCGCAGTGCGGCGACATCGCGCACATACACGAGTTCAGCAAGACCAAGTACAAGATATGTGAGTTGATTGTATCCAGATCCTGTCATTATCTACATTTTTATATGTCAATATTTACTGCTGTAGGTAGATTTTTTATTTTTATTCAGATATAAGTTAGCTTTTGACTGCAATCTCACTTGGTGATAAGTGATAATGCAGTCTAAGATGGAAGCCGGCTAACCTAGTAGGGGTATGGCAGTTTTCATTAAACCCATACTGCTTTGGTTTCTACACAGCATCTTACCAAAACGCTGAATTGCTTGGCGGCATGGCTTTGCCGGTAGGGTGGTAACTAGCCACGGCCAAAGCCTCCCATCAGACAAAATGCCTTTTCCAACAACCGCACCTATATCTCTGCCAGAGATCCAGTCACCAACTACTCTGCCACCTTTTAAAGCAATTTAGAGAAATTCCTAACATTTTGAATGATCAACTGTGGCATCATCTAATAGTAAGTTTTAGAAGCTGCTATGTCGCAGGCTTGTTTTATCCCTCGAAATACTCCAAGTCCCCTATTGACTTGACGCTGTCTGGTTTCCCAGTGCGCGTAACGTTCCACGAGAAGGAGGCAGTGGAGAAGGCACTGAAGCTGGATCGCGAGCTGCGCATCAACGGCTTCCTCGTCACCGTCTCCAAGTACCGTGATGAGGACGAGCAGAAGGCGCACTCTGCTAACACCAACAAGGTAAAAACATATTCTGTAAAAAAAACCAGCGCCCTGAAAAATTTTTAGAAATGACAGCTGAATCGATGACAAGTACCTTTTTAACCAATTCAAAAAAGGAGGAGTTTCCCAATTCGTCTTTTATTGTAATGAATATAAACTCGACCTATAAAAATTGTAAGTTCAATTTGGGGTTTAATCAATATGGATGTCATTTCAGATATATTTTTAGGAAAATAAATCTGAAATGACACCAATATTGTATATTTAAAAAAAACGCCATCTTCAATTTTAAAATGAATCTCATTTTTAATCAGTTAGTCAGAAGGGTCCTTTCCACGCTGCGCTGCGAAATCGCCTTTCTAGCACCTTGGGAGGGTTGAACGTTTATGAGTTTTTTGAACTAGGTGTTAAACAAGTTGGAGGGAGCCGCTAAATTTAGGCGGCGCAAAACCATGGTGTGTGAAAGTCAAAGTCCCTGCAAGAGACTGATGTCCCCAGCATTGGGCGATGATCTATACATATAATAATAATAAATATGCTTGTATGTCAGTGTTATCAGTATAAATATTAAAATGGTTGTTCCAGAACAAGCGTCAGCACGCTCAGCAGAACCGCAACGCAAACAACGCGGCGCCGGCCGCCAACACGCCGCCCGCGCCGCGCCCCAACAACTTCAGACCGCGCGGCGGCGGCGGCGGCTTCAACGCGCGCGGCAACTTCCGAGGTCAGTACTCAGCACCCCTTCCAGTGGCGATAATCACTGCCATCAACCACATCCTAGAGATCTTAACACAGTGGACCCCCTGTAATCCGGCACCCTGTGTAATCCGAAATGATGAAAGCATGAGAGAAGTACCAGGAGAGCATAGGAACAAGGTTAAACTCAGGCACTATAGAAATTTCCATACACAATATGCTCTCTTGTGCAGTTTTTTCTTGAATCATTTTGACACCTTCATCCCTTTTACTAAAACGGATGTTTGAAAAGAGTAAGCGAGATAACAACATTGTTTGTGTGCAGGCGGTCGCGGGCGTGGTTTTGGCGCGCGAGGCGGCTCGTTCCCGCGCGGCGGCTTCGCGCCCGTCAACTCCTACATGCCACCGCAGCCGTTCATGGGACGCCCGGTGAGACACACTCCCTAGCGCTGCTTATGCCCTAGTCCTAGCACAGATGTTCTAATTCACGAAGACCGTTTGGCTTTGTTTGTGTGAGTGCACCCAAACACATTGTTATGGTGTATCAGGCTCAGATTCGACCGCGATGCGGTTAACGTTACGCACACAAATGTATTAACGCTTATTGGTACACTCACTACTACTACCAACGCTGAGCGGTCATCGTAAAATAGAACATCTATAATAAGCTCTGCAAGCTTATTGCACAGAAATCCTTGGCCGGTGAACCTCTCGCCTAAGTGGCGTCAACCTTTTTATGACACAATGATACACTTTTTGCACAAAGCATGGCGACTGGCACAAATGCACCTTATTCTATGAAAAAATAGGATTTCTAATATAAAATAAAACTAATTTTAGAGTATCTGCATCCGTTTCTTTTAAGTATTGCTAAAAAAGGACAGAAAATGGATTTTAAATTAAAGACCCTAAATTTTAGTGCTATTCTACAATTTTAAACACTATGCTCGAGACTGTCACTTTACGTAACGAAGTTAGACAGTTTTAATTAAGTTTAAAATTGTCAAACTGTGTTTGTCTTCTTCGTATCACATCATTAAGTAAAGATGTGAATACCCTAAGTTGTGATCAGAATCAGTACTATTGTCTCGTTTTATGTTTAGTAGCTGTATTTTTTTGCAAAATTTTTGTATATGCTTCACTATCCTTTTTTTTTGCATGCGACTTCAATTTTTTAAATGTGAAATGAGTGCATAGAAAAAATGTGCAAAGAAATGCAGTCTAACCGTTCGGAAATCACATTTTTGACAGAACAAACTAATCTCTTTGCCATATATAAATTCTATGCATTCTTTTCAGAATTACGACTACATGTAGTAGTGCACTTGAAAGAGTGAAGAATGCACACAGGTATTATCTCTTGCTTATTAACCCTGTCTTGCTTATTAACCTTGTCTGTTGTGTTATTTCTATTTGACATTATTTTGCCAAAAACGTGAAGTGTTCAAAATCAATTTACTCTTCTAAAAGCCACAAAATAAAATAAAGATAATGACAAATCATATTATATCTTTTTAAACCAAGGAAATTGTCTCATAGTCAGTTGCAAATACCTAATTATTTTTGACAGACTTTAAAATCGGTGATAATAAGAACATAATAATGTATTCAAATTCAATCATTTATCCGTCACCTCTATCGGTCAACAATCACTTGAAAATTACGGATAGCAAGGAGTGTACATAGTTTTAGTTGAAAATATAATAATATATAGAAACAAAATAATTTGTTTCCTGCTAATATGGTGGATAAATACCTTTTATTAGTTCGAACGAATTATATTAAAGTTCAAATTCTATTCACAGAAATTAAAATTTCACTAATTTACGAAATTTTAGGCCAAGTCTTGTTTCTTAATAAAATCAAAAATGAATACTAGGTTAGCCATCCACCTGTAGGTAATTATTCAATGGAATTCAAAAGGGAAAGCAATTACAAAGTAAACATTTCTCTTTAAAAGCCGTAGGGAAATATAATTGATATAATCAACCGCTGCAATTAGATAGTGTTTAGCTATTTATGGATTTCATGGTAGTTAAAAACCATTTAAACAATTAATATGATTGTCAGGGAATTTTGGGTTAACTTTTTTTTTTTACTTCAATGTCATTTTATGAGTATGATAAGTTTAACCTTGTTTTTTTTGAAATAAAATTATTGCAAAAATACCCTCAAACTATTACCTTGTTTTTGATTTTATCTTTATGTGTCAAATATCATGTCATAAGTACGATTTTAGTGCTTATTTTAAAGGGTTCACCTTTAAAACCTTACTATTGATATGTCAGTTGACCCATAGAGTTGAAAAGGCGCGGGAGAAGTCATTTTGTAGGGACTATACTTTTGCTACATTTATTATAGTTTGTTACAGTTGAATGTTCCTAAAGTTGTTAGTTGATTTGACAGTTGTTTTCTTTTAATAACAAAACAAGAAGTAAAATTGCACTGTCACTTTGTCATTAATATATTGGTATTGTCCACAGCAGGGATACATGAACGACGGGCAGCGGCCGAACAAGCGGCTCCGGCAGATGTAACCGTGTGCGTGTAATATAAGGATAACATCGTTTTGTGCTCGTCTGTGTGTGTGTTTGTGCAGTGAGTGTGAGGGGACTGAACGCGGATAAATCTAGCTAATTGTATTTACTAAGTACACCAGATAAAATATTGATGAGATATTAATTTTAATAAGTGTCTTTTTTGACAGGTAATAAATAATTACTAACATTTCGTGATGGGTTTTCATTTTATAGCTAACACCTCTCCTTTAACTTTAGATTGTAATCCTGTCAAAAAATCCTTCAGTACTCAAAACTGTCTGTTTATGACAGTGTATTTTTTGACAGTTGATAATTACTAACATTTTGTCAACATTAAAAACTGACAAAAAATTGAGGAGGACTATGCATCTGTCAAAGTTGAGTGCTTTGTACACTTCGAAGAGTACTATGAGTAAAAATCTAATAGAATTAAGGATGGTGATATTTTTTATGTAAAAGACAAAACATGGTGAGCGAATTTTCATGCAAAATTTCTCACAAGAGAAAAACACAATGTTGTAATCTGGGTCAGATTACGTGAAATTTAAAATTGATGAATAAATTACTGTCAAATATATTAGCGAGTCTAGATTTTATCACATTTAGAATATGCATCCGCCGTTGTCTTACATATATTACATTAATAAGAATACGAATATAAACTATTTACATATTAAATAATCTGCAGTCGATCAACTCGCGAGACCAATTTCTTCCGACGACTCTAATGCTTATTGCATAATTATTACGCTAAAACATGTTAAAAGCTGAATTTTTAAACGGTTATTAACATTTAGAAATTACGCTCTCCTTACATTGACTTTGAGGTTTGCGTGCGAAATGAATACTCTTTATTAATGTTTCTGAACGCAACGTGTGCGCACGCTATTAATATATAAATTATTATTTAAGTAAACAAAAAATAAACAGATTTTAAATGCAAATATTATGGAGGTGAAAGTGTTAATAGTAACGTTATTATTTTTTAGTTTTTTAATCTTAGCCGAAAGCGTAAGTTCGCGCCAAAATGGTGGCGGTGTTAATTCAAAAAAGGAACAACCTAAAGATTCGAGAAGTACTAAATCGCGTGGAGAAGTAATGGAGAATTTGTTCATAGTCTTTGACCCGTCGTTTTTGTCTTATGTTTGGCCGAAAATTAAGAACGGTGTGCATTTGAACCTTGGACACTTATGTTGGGAGGATGTGGGTGTGCTTTTGAAGGATTTGTCTGAAGGACGCGCTTGGGCATACCGAGGTAAGTTTTTTAACTTTGGTTACTATGGAGAGGGGCGTGTGGCTTGTTGTGACAACGCATATCTGTCGGATTGCGATAGTTAAGCAACGTTAATTCAAGTCGGTAACTGGATGGGTGGCAGACTGGCTTTTTTGCTTCCTCACGGTTATTATTAAAATCTGATGATGAAATCGTCAAACCTTAGTACCTATTAATACTCTTAGGGTGAGATCTATAGAGCGCGCTCTGCCTTTGCTTAGACTTAAGACAGAGTTAAAACGAGACAGAGCTATATCTCTCACATAAATCTGTCTCGTTTTAACTCAATCTTAAGTCAGAGCAAAGTCAAAGTGCGCTTTATAGATTTCAGCCTTAGTCGGCGAATGAGCTGGGAACTCAGCGCATTATTGTCCCAAGAAAACCCCTACCATTATGTGATCTAGGAACGAAGGGTTCCTTACCATCGTACAAGATATACCTAACACTTTTTCGTATATTACTGCAAGTTAATGATGGACAGCACCATCTATGTGATTTAGTAAACTAATTATTTTTTCGTGAACATATTTTAATTTTTCTCGGGATGTGGCCACAAATTCACGGTTTTAGGATTTTTTCCTTTACATGTGCTTAGAAAACCTATGTGCCTGCCAAATTTCAGGATTCTACGTCAACGGGTTGTACCCTATAGGTTTTAATTCCCTTTTCTTGACACGCACAGACAGACAGCAGTCAGCAAAGTGATTCTATATGGGTTCCTTTTGTTGTACGGAACCCTAATTACTAATAGAATAATTATTAATCTCACGCACATCGCATTAAAAAGCACTCTTGCTTTTTAATGCGACCAACTTGCACGCAATTATTTCAATGCAATACTTATGTCAACGACATTAATTATCCAACACATTCATCACTAATCATAAAACACATTGTAGCATGTATTCCAATGGAATAAAGCCTATTTCCCTTTGGCATTGCTAGCACTGTCCAATTCTAATTCATGAATCGTTTTACATCATTGTAGCATTTATGACTACTAATTTAAAGGCTAGTTTTGTTTGACATTGTTTTAGTGTAAACATCTCGAGTGGCTGAGGAAAAAACGATAATTCTTATTTAATCAAGTTTTTAATTACCTATGAATTACACGATCGAGTTAATTTTATGATTTATCGTGATAACATTATACCTAGTTTTTGTACTACAATTTTGAATACTAGGTTTTATTATTGGTTTTGCTTGTAGGTACTTGCTTTATTAGGGTTCCGTAGCCTATGGGTCCCAACAGGTACCCTATTATGTACTAACTTACTAAGCCTCCGTTGTCCATTCAGCGGGTTGCATCGCCTGACCGTACTTAATGGGTAAAGAGTTGAAATTTTTACAGAAAATAATAAAAAATTCAAAATGGCCGCCATGGAATTTTAATTTAAATACTCTGTGTTATTTCTTGTACGATGGTACGGAACCCTTTGTCTGCGAGTTCGACTCGCACTTGACTGATTTTCTTATGTTAGAGTGCCAGTTGTATTTTTAAGGAAGTATTTAGTATGAGTTTTTTAAAGAAATAAAATATCCGCCTTTCCCTCAAACAAAACGCATCTATGCATGAAACTATAGGTACGAGTACGTTGTTTGGCACTTTGACTCTACAAATTACGATAGGTACTTACAATACAATTTTTCGAATTCAGGCCAACGCATACAGACAGAGTAGATTGGAATCCAGTATTTTTGATAACAAACGGCTAACGGCTTCGAACTCTGCTGTATGCAATTTGACCAGAAGATAATAAGGTATGAAAGTCCAGATAGGAAAAGCCCAATTTGCATTTCAAAAAGTAGGGGAAACGAGTGAAGACAAGTTCGTATGCTTGCGTTTGACACTTAAAACATGCTTAAAATGCTAAAAATTGCGACCAAGCCAACCCTGGCATACATTATGTAGACACTGGCGTGATGTTTACACCTTTGGGTATAACGACACTTACTCCACAGCTGCGGATGCTTCTGGCCGCTATCAGTCCGGTCTGTTCGAAGGCAAGAGGTTCTGGCTCGGCTCCAAGGAACAGTGCCTTAAGTTAGTAAGTACACTTAAGATTTTACATAAGGTAACAAAGAAATAATTATTATGACAACCAAATGTTCATGGGCGGCGGTAATCACTTAACACCAGGTTTCCTCGCTGCTCGTTTCCTCGCTATTTTTATTTAAAATAAAACAAAACAAGTCTTCATTGAAAAACTTAAAAATAGGACTGCCCTACCAAAAAGTGAACTAAAAAATCATAACCCTTCCTTTCGGCTTTGCCGTAGTCGGGTAAAAAGTAAAAAAAAATCACATTTGAAAATGGCGCCATACAGCCGCCATATTGAATTATTTCAAAAAAATTATAGCCGGTGTCACTAGAGATGATGTAAGTATTCTAACTATACCCCATACATCTAAATATGCTCAGGCATTTAGAATAGGTATTTTATGGTGGAAATAAAGAAACTCGCCTTGAACCCTGAAAATATTAGGTAGGTACCTACGTACACTCTTTTTGGGCAGTCGTGTAATAATAAGTTATTTTCATTTCAATCGAGAGGTAGAACATTAATTATTTATTTACGTACCATAAAATTAAAACTTTTTATTTTTATCATTGGCCCGTGAGAAATATTTTATCATCTTACGAATATAATTAAGACATCAGGAATTAACAGTTTCAGTCTAGAGATTTCATAGTGCCTCTTTAAAAATGCAATGAGGGCCCCATTTTGAAAATTTATCGAGGGCCCCCGTTTCAAAATTACTGGGGGCCTACATAGAGATAGTTCCAAGATATTTAAAATCAATAGTTGTAATATTTTTGATAAAATTGACCCTTCAATATTTATTACAAAACTTGAGTTTTTTTAATTTTATCATTTTAAATGTATTACAGGATGATAGTTATGTGCCTAAAGGAAACAATGATACATGGGGCGAGTTTTACAGTGGTGATTACGTGAACACGCTAATCAGCAGGGAAAAAGAGTTCGGTGGAAGTAAGTAATTTCTATAATTTTAAACAGAGCAACCGCTGAGATGCGTGAAATTAGGGACAAGATGTACCTCGGGTTCTGTTTTTTATAAAAAGTGGATTTTTTTAGACATTTTCTAGTCTGATTCGAACTGTGAATCAACCTAACTATCTGCTTAGAAACTGTCGATAGGAAAGGATTTTTGATGAATAAAGCTTATTTTGGGATTGAATATGAAGAACATATTTTTAAAGGTTATACAATATAGACTTATTACTTATATTAAAATAAATATAAACAGTAAACTTATAATTACACCCAATATACCAATAATGAAAACCTAAAAATATCGTGTTCTATTTAGTTAAATCAATTATTATTAATATTCTTGCAGATATAGACGAATGGCACTCGCTAATAGAACGGGACGAACTGATGAGACGTGTGGTGGAGGATGACAACGAGCCTCCCATACCGTTGGCGTACACGGCGTTGCAGATCATGTTAAATATTACCAAGTTTACCATGCCAAAGGTTTAGTAGTCGTTCATGAGAATCAAAGTATATACTAGTCAAAACGGCAATATCTACAAAAAATTGTTAATCGCTCCCTCTTTCAACTTTAGTGACACTTCAAGCTTCTTGAATTATAAATTGTATGCTTCAAATATTAAGTTTTTAATAAATACTCGGTAAATAGGATTATATACAGCTTGGTGTTAATATATAAACTTGATTGTTGTCTCTCTTCTTTGATTATTGTGTATACTGCAATCTTAAAACTGCAGGATTTATTTAATATTTACGTATTACTGTTTGCAGTCATATGAAATCACACTTGGCTTATGTCTACCACGAACTTGCGCTGCTGAAGACGTAGTATCAATTATCAATTTTTCCATTATGCTCAACGATCATTTGAAAACCAACAAAACAGTATCTAGATCAGTTAAAATAACCTCTCTCAGATACATAGACAATTTTTACGATATAAAAACTGATATAGGGGCAGTAATACTTGTACTAGTTACTGTCAGTCTTATAGTGTTAGCCATTGTAGCTACAGTTGTTGATTTGGATTTGATAAAATTTAAATCCTACGGTAAAACATCAAGTTTTGATTTGCAACAATATAATCATGAAGATAAAAGGTATGTGGAGGAAAAGAAAATTAATGTTGGTAGGAAGGAGCCAGCATCCAGCTACGATTTGCAACAATATCGCCGTGATGATAAAAGGTACTATTTTTTGATTTTTAGATTGATTAATGTAAACAGATAAATTTTATGACCCGCTAATTTCAATTGATTTGATTAATATTTGTGTGATGGATTTCTGATCTAACAACACAGTACAGATACAAAGTGAACGTAATTTGGATCACATAAAGTAGATTCACCAGGATTAGTTGTGATCCATCTGAAGGACTATCAATAGCTACATGATTCAAATCGTTGCTGAACTCGATCAGACTAGAATATCTAGCAAATTAGTTAGTGAATTTTAAATATCCAACAATGGATCAGAATGAATGAATGAATGAATTGATTGAACAGTATGATTCGAGCGTACACAAAACATAAGTATTAAACTTTACAAACATTGTAATCATTGTCATGTTATTAGGTATGCTGATGAGAAAAAAGCTTACATTACCAGAAAAGAGCTTAAGGTTGTTGAAGCAGAGGCGCCTATGAAAAGTTTCAGCGAACTAAAGAAAGCTATGAGAGAAAAAGCCCTGCCTCCGACAATTACGCTAGACGTAGTGGCACCGGAAGGGAACACCAGCTGCTATAGATGCGGGAAGTATAAAAAACAATGCCCAAATTCTACACAACTGGATAATATCAAACCATGCCCAAGATTAAAGTACAATTCCTGTGCTAGTCTCACAACAGAGTATAAAAAAACTAGCAGTGTGTACAAGAGTTTATTGCTTAGCTTCTCCTTAAAACATAGTTGGATGAGAATTTTCAATACAACCATGGCGAATAAGGATTTAGCGTTGATACATGCGTTGAAAATCATTGCTGTTTTGTGGATCATTTTTGTGAACATTGCTGTAACAGTTAATTATATTGCAGGTAATAACTACAATACCTATCAAAATTTAAAAAATCCTTAAAATATAAGAGCAGATATTTTTGGCGCTTTGTCCAAACACTAAATATAAAACTCACGGAAAATTTTAAGATGCTCTCAAATTTTCAAACAATGATTAAAAATTTTATGTTCCAGAAAATGGCGGTGATGTAAACGACCATAACAATGTATACAATATTTTGTCGACTGGAACTCTAGCTTATGACACTCTTTTCTTTGTAAGGTAAGTTAAATTATAATAAAAAGGTTTTCTATATGTTTTTTTGTGTAGATAAAAGTTTTATTGTTTTAGTTTTAATTTGGTTTTAGCGTGACCAATATGAGAATCATAGTCACGGATTTTTATGGATTTTTAACCAATAAAACTAGTTTTTCCTGAGTTATTAACTAGCAAGTTCTATTTTATCGCATGAAATTAGCAAGAAAGCAGAGTGTAATTATTTATTACTTAAACCATTTTTTTCGTTGCAGTGGGGTATTTAGCGCGCAGCATTTCTTCTACTTGAAAAGTCGTTACTCTGTAGAAGAGTTGGTCAATACGGGTGGCTTTTGCGGCCAAGCGTTGCAGCTTATCTGTTTTATTATCAATAGGGCTATCCGGTAAGTTAATTGTGTATACCTACCTACTTAATTTTGTGGTATTATGTGTATAATTTTGTATGAAGTACGAGACATAGATTTCAAAGATTTCCTCCCTTTTCGTTAGGTTGCTTCCACCATACATGTACACCATCTTCCTAACATCAGTGTTGTCGCGAGTGTCGCGCGACACGGCGGTGCTGATGCTGCCCGAGCGCGATTACGACACCTGCAACAACTACTGGTGGAGGAACCTGCTCTACATTTCTAACCTCTATCCGCGCGAGGAACAGGTTCGATACCACACATCCAATTCCAAATTTCACCAGATCTCGCACAATACACACATTTCACTCAATGGCGTAACTAAATATGAGGCCCCTTTTAAATTTTTAGATGGGGGCTTCAACAAATAAGACTTGATAATGTCTTAAACATTTCAGTTTTTTTTGGCAGACTTTTTTTCAATGCTTATTCATAAGTGAAATGAATTAAGTATAAATATTCATTTAGGTATTTGGTAAAAAAAGTTATGTAAAAGTTTTTCCTATGATGGTAAATTTAGCGCTTGAAATCTTAAATTTTTTTATTTTTGTGTGAGCGCGCCCTTTAATAATTGTAAACGTGTTTTTGGGAATAAACAGTCTTAAAAATAATAATCCAAAGTATGTTTTCAGTGCATGCAAATATCTTGGTACCTATCAGTGGAGACTCAAATGCACATGTTGGGAGCCTTACTCTGCATGTTTATTGCGACGGGACATCGTAAGGCCGCTGCCTTTATAGCGGTAACGTTCGTGTTTGGAGCCACTGGATTTGACCTTACCACTGCATATTCTGATTTTAGAGAACGGTAAGTATCTGACTGACTAGTCTGACTGGAAGACTATAGTATAGTATAGTAAGAGTATAGTATGTTAAAATCTAAAACATGCAAAATGCGAGATGGCAGCGGAGTGTGACGACAACTGCTCGGCAGGATGTCACACTAAAGAGACGCATGATTTTTAATACGAGGAATTGTATGAAGTGCGTTAAACTCACTGACTGAAATATCAACGTAGAATTTAAACCGCTAGGTCTAGAAACTTACGATTTTGCTTGTAGATTTTTTAACGTAGTTAGTAACTATTAAGAAAGGATTCTCAGTAACTCCAACGCGATCTATAAAAAACTTTATACCAACTCACGTCACCTAGTCACTATCCTTATTATAAATGCAAAAGTACGTTTGTTTGCTTGTTTGTTGGTTTACTTCTTCAATCAAGCCGTAACGAAGCAACCGATCGGCGTGATTTTTTTGCATATATTTGCTAGGAATAGAAAAGACCTGGAGAGTGACGTATGCTAGTTTTTATTCCGGAAAACCAACGAGTTCCCATGTAATTTTAGAAACTTAACTCCACAGCTATTATTAAATAAATGCTATTTTATTTCAGTGCCTCAAATGCCTTCGTCTTTTATTCAATAATAATCAATCGCCCATGGGCTCGCGTAGCGCCATACTTTGTTGGAGTTGCATCAGGCTGGCTACTGTATGTCCTGGATGGCGAGTGCGCGGTCTCTAAGGTTAGTTGTATTAGTAAGTCACAGAGGTGCATGTTGCAGCCCTCGATTTTTTTAGACTAAGCTCGAGGCCCCCTTCAGAAAATGAAATGCATCGTTGGTTTAAAATGCAATTTTAGCTTTAAATATTGAAAAAATAACAATAAAACAAATAATATTGAAAAATGAACAGTATTGTAACAAAAATTATTTTAAAATTTAGAAGCTTTACAACGCGAATAACATATTGAATAAACAAACTTTACAAAGCTAGAAACGAGTTACCGAAGTGTAAATACATACATGTAAAGTTGGTATTTCAGTGTGCGTTATACAGAGTTCAGATGTTTAGTACAATGCTTAAGAAACTTGGCTTCTGTTGATACCTCGCGGCTTCATTCTTACAGATCAGTGCGTGGTGCTTCTGGTCCGCCACAGCGACCACGTTCCTGGCTTCACTGATACTGCCGTGGGTGCAATCTCGCTGGCTGTCTGGCTGGCTGCACCTCACGTGGCCCATGGCTTTATTGTGGCCCACTATTCTGTGCTCTACTAAGTTTTCTAGTGAGTAATATTAACGATTGTTCCTTGAATGTGTAAAAATGTTTGATAGATAAATGAAATATTCTATTACACAACCGCTAAATTAAACAAATACAAAATTGTTTGGTATAACATAAAAGTTGTTTTATATAGTTTCCGCAGGTAACATTTTATAAAGAACAGTACTATTTTTTGAGTTCTATCTTTTTTACAATGTTAAATTTAAAAACTAAACAGTTTATTGTGTGCAAATAGACCTTCAATCGTTATATTTGCGCAGGTAAAACCCGCCCGCTTCTAAGCAGTCCCTGCGTAGTGGGAGTCAGCCGGCTGTGCTACACCGTGTTCCTGCTGCACGGAATCGTATCCCGGTACTTGATACTATCAGTGGATACAGCAATGTGTGCCCACTTCTACTGCATCGTGAGTAACCTGTTTTATTAATGTACATTTAACGTCATCTATATATTAAGTACCGACATATCCTAAAATTTTCCTTCGAGTATAGCTATCTCAAGGCGACGCTTTATACTATTTTTTTAATTAAATGATGTGGATGTAATTTAAAAATGGTGTAATCCTTGAGGATTTCCGGGGCGCTGATTACAAAAATACCGTCCATTTTGAAATCTGAAATTAGAAATCACCATGAACCATGTAAACTTTCTATTTGAGCTTTGATTGAATTTCAGTAATTCGCATTGATTATGTGATATTTTTTGATTATCTAAGTGTTCAAAATATACTTAAATCACTAAAATTATGTTTCTAAGTCTACATACCTAATTACTATATTTTTTGATTACTTTTATGTATCAAGAACATTTATGTTTTCAGCTGTGTTATTTCGCCGGGTGTACATTAGTCACACTGGGAGCTGCTCTATGTCTCTCTCTGCTAATAGAGATGCCCTGCTGTTGCCTTCTGAGAAGAATTTCAGACTACACTTATAAATAATATTTGGCATTGGTTGGTATTAGTAAATATTAAATAATAATACCTAACTAATTCATTTATTGAATCACGGATCACATCGTGAGAATTATTGACTGCCTCATTCTAACCATAAATATTGTAAGATACCTATAAATAAATATTCATAAAACTTTGTATATTAGTAAATTAACAATTTGTACTTATTAAGGTTAAGTAAGTGTATAAAAATAAATTGTCATAAGTCATAACATTAAAAACATGTTTTATTGAAACCAAATACCTAGTTCTGTATTTTCGACAGATAAATTATACCAATTTATAGGTTTTATTTTTACATTAGGGGTAAGTAATTATTAAAAACATTAAATTCTATTTTTTAATAAAAATATTTCAGTACAAACTTAATAACTAAAGAATATTTACAACTTATTTACATAATATACGTACTTATACAAGTTAATACAACAACTGAATGTACATTTTTGGACTGCTTAAACTAAAATTGTATTGAAGTACTTGTATATTTTTATGGTAATACAGGGAGGCCCCCTTAGCTAATTAAAAAAAAAAAAAAAACAAAATAACTTAATTAAATCTAGAATTTATAAAATTCAACGGTATTTCGGTAAATTTTATTTTATTTATACATTTTTTGTAAACGTAACGATCTTAACACGCTGGTATACTTTAGTTTTTCTTAGTTTGCTTAAAAGGTAAACTAAGGAAAACTAAAGTATAGTTAAATACATGTGCATGCCCAGAATATGACCAATTAGATATTGAACAATTTTTTGCTTTTTTACCAATCATTTTCTATTATTAAACAAAATATTAGTGATCAGTGCTGCACTGGTGTGATAACATTTTGTGAGGCCCCCGATAGATTTTGTCAGGGCCCCCACAAGAAAATGGAGTCGATTTTTCGCAACAAATTCCGATAAAAATCGTAGTTAACCTATGATTGTAAGATCCATCACTAATCGAGGCTCATAATGTTTTTTGACTTGGAGCCCTCACAAGATAATGAATGAAGCCGATTTCAGCACGGTCAGCTTTAATTAACTGGTGATTAAAAATTTAAAAATAAATGATATGAGTAGGCAAGAGGGCATACGGGAAGTTTGAGTAATTGTGTATGACAATGAAAAGAAGATTGTAGTATGGTAAGATGTAAAATTTAAAACCATCTAAAACTAAACTGCCCTCCCGCCCACATAATATTATGGCTGCTCTAACATAGTAAGATGAACAATGTTGCATAATTATAAAGTATTAATATCTTATAGTTAATTTATTCCATAACTTTGTTTAATTTCAGTGGTTCTCTAAACTACTCTTATCTGGCTATAAAGCTACGGCCACATCTGCGCGTCACGAACGCGGGATGCGGGAGCGTCCACGACACGAATATAAAACGCATACGCCAACGCAACTGTTAAACGTCTAATTTCGTATTGCATGCATCTAATTTCGTAATGAAACGTTTACACGTGCAATTGATAGTGAAATTAACGTCGTGAAACTAATTTCATAATGTAAATTCCGCTTTATAGTCGCGTAGGTGTGCATGGCGCTATTAAATATCCTAAGAGCTAAGAGCCAATCGCCGCATGGCAGACGTTCCCGCTTCGTAGTCGGTATGGTCGCGCAGGTATGAACGATGCTTAAGTTACTAACTGAGAATGTTCATTTTATTTTGTACGGCGCGGCGTTTCACCCATTTGCACTTAACTTCACACCAATTTTATCACAGGAAAAAACCTTAGATAAAAACAAATATCTAAGTGTTTGTGACCGCAAGTTATTATGAATACACAAATAACAACGAAAGCTGCTGAAAATGCATTTCAACCCTCCAGAGTAAAAGCTAAAACAAAACATAAGCGCGATTGCAACGTGTCCAACACGCCTAGAAATTGTTTTATCATTGAAACACAACTGCTTTGCGACACGATGCGATGCGATATCGTGTCGTTTACGGTTGCGGCCATGGTTCGAATAATCAACCAAACCATTACGTAATTCAGGCATCCTGAACAGTAGGTTTTCAAGGTTTTTTGGGGATTTGTTCCGTGTCGTGGATCGCAAACAGCGTTCTTCTGTTATTATTAAGTAAGGAAGTAACATCGGAAGTATGCGCGGTGCAAATCAATTCATAAGTTTTACGAAGCGTCGTGCGAGCTCGCAGAGCATCGCATCGCAATTTTGTTTTGGCCCTTACAAAGAAGTGTATGAAGATGTTCACATTTAACACATTTATCCCTCGTATCTATAACAAAGGATAAGTTACACGTACACGCGCGCTCAGTGTCGCATCCTGCCATGCAGTTGCTGTCGGGAGCTGTGTATTAACCTTGCAGGTTTTATTACTACCCGCAGGAGAAGGAGCACTGACTATTATTTTGTATGAAAATCAAGGTCATAACAAATCGTACAAAATGAAACGAGATTTTTTTATCGCCGTGACAAAAAGTTGCTGACATTCGTAAAGTATTTGTACAAATCTTTGAGCAAATATTTGCGCAAATGTTGGATCACACTCGGTGGGGTTTCTTCTGTGGCGCGACGATCTTCAGCATGGTGACGATGGGAGCCTCGAACGCGACCGATATGACCAGCGCCAAGAAATAGGATATCACCGTCAGGCCCAGGAAAAGAACGAACTGGAATAAGAATTTTACTAGTCAATAATGTGCGTCGTTGATTAATGGTGGTTTTAGAAAACTCATTAATTTTATAGATCAAAATATTTATGGTCTTCGTGTTGACACTATGTTGACTGTCTCATCACTAACATTTTATTCCCGGGTTCACTCTCATGCCAATCCGCACTTGTTCTGTGTGGTTGACTATGGCCAAATCCCTATCTTTCTGGGAGGAACCTCGTTCTCAGTAGTGAGCTGGTGATGGTTTGAAGGTGATGATGACGCTCTCTTGAGACTCACTGCTGCTCTCAGCGCCAAAATGGCGAAATTAAATTGCTTCAAAAACAGGTCGGCAATCGTATATGCAGCGTGTATTAGTAGAGGTCAGTGTATCTGTAAAGACCAGCTATCTTCTAGAGGTAAAAATGATATACTCACAACAAGTAGCTCTCCGAGATGTATGGGATGCGTGAGATGCATCGCGACGTACCGCAGAACTACTGGATGGACCAGGTAAGCGCAGTAGGTTACTCGAGAGAACGGGTAGAACAATGGCGAGGATAGCAGCGGTCGTACCCAACCTATGTAATATAGAAAAAAAATTACTAAGTACCTATACTTTTAGCTGATGTCCGCGAATTCGTTCCCGAGGATACCTATAGGTTTTTAAATATTCCGTGGGAACTCATTGATTTTGAGAGATAAAAAGTAGCCTATGTGTTAATTGCCAGCCAAATCCGTCCAGTACATCCATAGATAAAAACTTTCGCGTTTATAATATTAGTAGGATAAACCTTTACAAAGTGCTTTCGAAATAGTCAAACGAATCTCTACCACTTCAGAATTGCACTGGTTGGGTCACTCACTATGAAAGTCTGAACCGCGCTAAACTCGATAGAATATTCTATGTAGAAGTTCTAAGATACAACGATTGAACAAGCGGGCCTCTGTGGATAACACCAGCTTCAATCTTGAAAGATCTTCCATTGTTACGGTCGTGCTCACATATCACACTGTCACATCTGATCACATTCTCCCGTAGGTACAATATAGGTAATATTTACCTCCATGCCCAGTAGAACAGGCGATGATGACCCAGCCGACGCAGGCCGCCCACAAAGAATGTGAGAGCGCACTGAACACCGCGGCTGACACCACATCCAGCTCTGTCGTGTATAAGCCGAATATCAGGAACAAGAACGTTGCAGTGCACACCGCCCAGCCCACCCACGCCCATATCTGGAAAGGACCACATTCCAATAAAATTACAGGCAAAATTAAAGTGTTTCAGCCTTCAGACGTGAGATTGTAGCTATGGGCTAACTGTCATCGTCCGACGTCGTCGTCAACCGCTAGAGGTCCACTGGTATACATAGGTCTCTCTTAGTCTGGTCTACTCTGTCTACCGGCAAAGCCGTGCCGCGAAGCGATTTAGTATTCCGGTACGATGCCGCGTAGAAACCGATCAGGGGTTTAATGAAACTGCCATACCCCATCAAAGTTAGTCTGCTTCCACCTTAGACCGCATCATCTTTTACCACTAGATGAGATTGAAGCCAAGGGTTAACTTGTATCGAAATAAAACCTTTCGGGTGCCACGTTTGTACCACTTGTATCCAGCCGTTCTAGCGGCTCCCTGCGATTCGATTGATGGCATCTGTCCACTGAGTAAGGTCTGTCAAAACTGTGCTTTTATTTGCGAAGTTGCCATTCTATAGCTCAAAGAGAGATAAAGGAGCTAATGTTGTTATAGTTAAATGATATATGATCGACCAAAAAAAGGCATAAATCCAATGTACAAAGTAATAGAATTCTTACCACCCCCATCTTGATCTTCAGATTGGTCTTGAACAGTATCCACCCCGTCAGCATGCCCACTAAATAAGGCCCCAGCCTGGTCCACGGCTTGTCGTAGATCTTGTCGAACTGCGTGAACGGGTCTTCGCTGTTGGGGATGTGCTCACTGCTGTACGACACGAAGCCCGTCGTCAAGAGGGAAGACAGGAAGAACAGACCCGTCAGTATTGCTGATAGTTTGAAATGGCTGGAACAGAGAAAAGATTTTAGAAACATCTCTTGCCCGCTCTTCACTTGCATAGCATGATTGAACGATGAACCATCTATACCTACTGTCCTTTTTCTGGTGCGTGGTGAAGGAAGACCTCCGTTGCGTCTTGTGGGAGTGTATTCAAACTCTTATGAGCCCCAATTTGCTATCATAATTTACTAGCTAACCTGCCTAAGTTTCACTCTTATGGAAACCTAGAATGGGGTCTTCGCTATGGAGAAATCTTGTATTCAAAATCTCATGTCAGTCTGGTCAGTCAGTCAAATTTATCCTTTTATAATTAAGTAAATAAGTAGGTAGGTAAGGTAGGTAGGTGTGAGTTACCTGGTAGCTAGAATAAGTAGGATAGCGCTGACAGCATAGAACTGCGTGTCATCTGATAAGTACCAACTCCACAGCATACACTGAAAATGAAAAAAGTATAATAAAATAAGACAAAATAATGAAGACGTGCTGTTTAGCTCGCTTATCGCTGGAAATTCAACTGAATTGTGTCCTTAATTTGTGTCTACCATCGTCACTATCACGCTTAGCATAAATATAGGTTCTCACCATTTGCTCGATGGGGAACACATGATGTTAATATGATAATATGATAAAAGGTTCCGATCAGTATTAGGAGCTGGCTCCAACATCGCGTTGTGAGCTCACTTCATTGTCACTTCCACCAAGCACAGTATGAACAATTACTCACCATCTACTCGACGGGGAACACAGGGTAATGATATGATATGATAGCAGGTTCCGAACAGTGTTTGGAACAGCTCACTCCGCGTTGTGAGCTCACTTTATCGTCACTTCCACCAAGTCCAGTATGAATTTCTCACCATTTGCTCAACAGGGAACAGGGTGTTGATATATAACAGGTTCCTCCACCAGTACTTGGGGCAGGTCTCGTTGTCCATGGCGGGGGGCTCAAACACCGCATTGTTGGCGAACCATTTCATGGTCACCTCCACCACGCCCAGCATGAACAGGTAGGGTGCCGTCAATCTATAGCAAACATTTTTTTTTCAACAAAAAAAATAATAATATTGGTTACGAGTACGTAAGCGAATTAGTTGCTTGAATATGGTGGGTGGATTTGTGTGGACACTTTGAATGTGTATTATGAGGACTGCGTGAATCAATGTAGGAAGGATACATAACGTATAAAACAATAAGTAGGTATAGCCTTGTGATAAAACTTATCCAATACTAGCTGATTCGTCCCGGTTTCACTGCGGTAAAAATCTGAATCTGGTCTTTTTATTTTACTATGTTTTGAGGCTTGATTTTGCGGTTTGACTTCCTATATGGTCAAGAAAAGATTTATTTCTGGCTTCCGTGTTTCCTGCCACGTAAAACCTTTAAATACTTCAAGACAAGAGTGAAAAGGCAGACAAGCGCGCTCCAATAAACAAGTTACCTGTGAATATTTCGGAAGAGGATAGTATCGTTTTTATATGAAAGGCAGAAAATGTGTGGTAACGAGATGAGCTGACCTGGCGAAGCGGTATCCCATGAGGCCGAGGAACTGCAGCACGCCGGCGGTGAACTTGCGGTGGCCCTTCGTGAGGCGCTCCAGCTTGCCCTTCGCGCTCGTGCGGAAGTACAGGAATGTTACCAGCATACCACTGCAAGAGAAACATTTTTAAAAGGAAATTGACTTTTTTAATAGGAGTGGGTTTCAAAACCTGTGGCTTTCGTGAATTCCAAGATACTGGCTTTGTTTGGTAGTTAGAGGGGCACTAACTTAGGGCTTTCAGTCAGCCTCAAAAGCGGTGCTAGCCTAGTTGTTAAGACTTTAATTGACAAGAAGTTGATTATTCGGGGGTTGAGGCATTCCGGGCACACAAATCTAATTTTTTGGAGTTATGTTCCGTTTAAACAATGCTTTAACGGTGAAGGAAAGATCGCGAGGAAATCTGCAAGCCTTGAGTTCTTGAAAATGTTCTCAAAGGTGTGTGAAGTCTACCAAACTTGGCCAGTGTGGTGGACTGTGGCTAAAACATTTCTCATTTTGGGAAGAGACAGATCCACGCTTGTAGTGGAGTCGCAAGGAGTTGATAATGATGAATCAGTTTAAAATACGAAGCTTTGATATCAGTTTGTTTTATCTCACCCTAAACAGAAGAAAGTGTCAACGCTGTAGACAGCACTAAGGATCAACTGGAACCAGAAGCTCTTCTCCAGAATTGCTCTAAGGGCAGTATTGTCAGCATACTGAAACAAAAAAAAATCATGAAGGTCAAAGCAGATAATTTAATTTTTTGAAAATGTGCAAAATCTGTTTTCCTATATCGATAGCTTTTGAAGATCTGCGAGATGTTTGCCTGCATCAAGAACGACGCATCAGTCAAACCAGACGTGTGGGGGGAATGCATGCTCACCTTGAAAACCACAATACACGTGTGTCCGAATATGATCCAGACCATGGACAAGCACCTCAAGCCGTGCACCTCTGGCACAGTGTCCGACCCCACAGACTGGTCGAAGATCTGCAGGATGTTCGCCTTCATCGAGAACGAGAGCAGCAGCTCGGACCAGACGCCTGGAAAAAAGTAAAAGATATAACTAATTATCTTTAAACCAGTACTGTGTACTATAACTGAGTAGAAGTCACAAACTTCACGTTATTTTAACCTTTAATAAAGAGGATGAAGAAATAGCTAACCGGTCCTAGAATTGACAGTTCTTTCACTATTTTTTTTACTTACTTAATTTGAGTTCTCCGTCAGTAGAAGCGGTTTCAGCAGTCAGCCTCTCTTCTGAGTTGTTATTGTTCACGGTGTACATCGATTTGCCTGAAAATAAAATAAAGACAGCGCTCAAAATAAATATCTTAAACTTTAGAACAGGTGGTCCCAATATTTCAACGGATGAGAATTGACATTGAAATTGAATAATTTATTTGACGAAGTTGTACCAAAAAGTTGGTATACGAATAAATCTTAAGAGATAAATAAAAACAAGCGTGAAATGTTATGCGCCCATTTAATTTTTTTACCTTTCCAACTAAGCGCAAAACCTTTTGCTAAGTAGACCTGGACGATAAATATACGGGTAGGGTTGACGGGCAATATTTCAGTTGAAGCATTAACCGAAGTTGTGGGCTCTTCTCGGACTTGGACGCGTTTGGAACCCTCGTAGCTTTAGTTTTAAGTTAATACAATTTGACAATCGGAAAGTGTAAAATAGTACCCAATTAGAATAAATGACTTTGACTTTGACTTTGATCCATTGGTGCATCCATGCGATTTCCTTACCTTTGGAAACAGTAATGGCGTCAAGACTATTCAGGTCGAGCTTCAGATCGGAGGCGCCGTTTTCAGCGACGGTCATGTTGTCGACGCGGCGCCTGCGCGTGCGCACCTCGCGAGCGATCCGCATGTCGTAGATCGTCGCGGATATGAGCAGGAGGCCCACTATGCATGATATTGCTCTGAAAAGATAAAATGAATATTAATACATGTAGTATGTTAATTTAGTAAGTTAGTTTAGTATTGCGTTTGGCGAATTTCTAAAGTTTGGCAAATCAGCCGGCCGGCGACTTTGTGTAACAGCAAACAGTCTTCGTAGGTTGTAGGTGTAGGTATTAGATATTTATATCCAAGCAAAACAAAAAAATCCCGTGAGATTTTTAAAAAACCTAAGTAAGTATATTCACACTAACCATTGTCCATTCGGGTTAGCGCGAATATGAGGAATTATACCTTTTTTTGTCAGCCCTAGCACAAACTACGGTCTATTTGGGCTGCAAAATTTCAAACACCAGTCTCAGTTTTTATCTAGTGCTTTGGTCTACAACAATTGGTGTAAAATGTGATTTTTTAATTAAGTCTTTAATTAAATAAATAAAAAAATATAGTACGCGACAGTTTGAGATGACAATCGGGGTATGAAACGGGAGAACGCCCCGCAAACCCGCATGTCACCCGCGCTCACTCGCAGAGGGTTAGCGCGGGAGCTGTGCGGTTGTGCAGGGCATCCCCACCCCGGTTGCCATCTCAACCTGTCGGGCATTATGCGATTGCCGATGGCCACACAATTCCCGGCATCACGAATCATTTGCCGAATCCATAGTAGAGCTGAACCAAAACATAATTCGTACCGGTTATAAACCAAACACGCTTGCCATTCACTATAGTCTATAAGCGTAATAACGATTGACCTGGATAGTTAACGTTATGTAATAGGTGATGGCGCCTTGGCCTCGGGCCATACCGCTTGTTGTAAGAGCAAAAACTGGATTTTATGTCTCACAACTTTTTGTCGCGTTCTCTTATCTCATCCTCATGTTTGATTTGATCTCGTAGAGAAACTCCAAGCTCTCCATCGCCCCCGCTAATCCTTCTGTCCCGTCCCATCCAGTTAATGAGACTCGTTGAGAGCTCTGCACTCGAAATTGTACACAAGTAGGTATACCTAGGTCACACAATCCAGCTAGGTAGCTCCAATCGAAAAAGAGGTTAGCCACCGAATCCAACTCGGCAGGGCAGCGATATTACATAGCTTTACCTATATATATATTGTAGGTATATATGTAGGCAAGTACGTTTCATTGAAACGGCTCATAAGGTAGATCGCGATCGATTACGGAAAATGACAGCTAAGTGTGATGATCGCAATCACCCGACTCACTCTCTCGCTATTGGCTTAAATGCATTGTTGCAGTAAAAATACCATCAATTTAGCCAATCACAACAATTATTGAGATTAATGCAGCTTTTCCTTAATCGATCAGCCCTGTTGCGGGAGGGTGGCAGTTAAGGAATTCAACGTCGCTATCACATCTTAAATACCTACTGTTTTTTGGTGTGTCTGTCTACTTAGTGTGTTTTTATCCTTAGCCATCGATCTACAATCAACTGCGATTTATTATCGGCACACCTTTCGCTTGTTTTTATTTTGAAATTGTTTTGCACTCAGGTTTTGCAGCTGTGGGCGTTTCGATGGTATTTCTTTGTGAGTGTATTTTATAAAGTACCTATTTAAGGCTGGCCCGGATTACAATTCCATCATGATGTCAAATGATCATTTTTAGGGTTCCGTACCTCAAAAGGAAAATCGGAACCACTTTGTTGTCTGTCTGTCTGTTTGTCTGGCTGTCTGTCCGTCCATCTGTCCGTCCGTCGTGTCAAGAAAACATATGGGGTACTTCCCGTTGACCTGAATCATGGGCAGGTAGGTAGGCCTTAAAACACGAGTAAAGGAATAAATCCGAAAACTGTGAATTAATCATAATAGTTTTTCATTTATCGTCCAAAATGATGAAAAAAATACCCGAGTATGGAACCCTCAGTGTACGAGTCTGACTCGCACTTGGCTGGTTTTTTTAAATATTCTAGCGCTTACCTGCAATCAGAACTGCTTGCAAGTGATTGTAGATTGTAGACTAAGATCGAACTCCTGACCTCCCAAATAGGAGGCCAATGTCTTTTAACCACTAGGCCATCACCACTCTTATTGTCATAGTCTGCGAGGTGTTAATACTTATTAAAATCATTACTCACAAAAGTATATGGAACGTGGGATCACTGAGATAAGTGTATCCTCCGTGCTCCGGTGAGCGCACGGTCACCACCTTGTGTCGGAGTAAGGGAGCATGTACCGAGTTCACCAGCTGGGCCACTTGCTCGCGCGAGCACGTGCGTGGTAGACAGAGACCAAGGTGGAGAGTGCGGCGCTGAAACAATAGTTAGATAAAATAAATGTGAGGAATGGGATCATCGTAGAGCCACCCCTTATTATTCTGTGATCGTATAATTATGGTAGGCCGATTATTTTGGCGGTAATCTTTCCCAATGGTAACGCGAACGCAGTGAATGTTTAAAGGTGCATCCACACATGTAAGCTCGCATACATTATAACAGGTAGGACATTCTCGTTGAAAAAGGCTAAAGACGGCTTTTCGATTGCTGCCCAGCCCAGCTTATCTCTTCTGTCAGCCATCAAAGCTGTCGAAGTTGACACCGACAAGTCCTGCCGCCAATCGCCAAAGACCTGAGATGTGTACAAACAATCTACTCACAGTCCTGACGATGTCCGGCAGGTCGGAGGAGATGGTCATGCGCACGTTGTAGAAGGCTGTCTCGAACGGTGGTCCCAGACCGGACACGGACACGTCCTGTCGCCAATCGGTGAAGATCTGAGAGCCGCTACTACCTGCAAACAAGATCATTTGAAAGAAAGAAAACTAAGTACATTCATCTTGTCCACAAAAAAAATAAACAAGCTTAAAATCACAATTTCATCAATTGGTGCGTCCTTCAATTACTCCGCAACGTATAAAAATATAATACAATACAATCAAGTAAATGATTCAGCTTAAAATCAGTGATTAACAGAAGTTTTTAATAAAGTACTTAATAATTACTTCAAATGAGTTCTTGCACCCACATGGCACAAGATGAAAAGGCCCCAGCTCAGCACTCAATTTCAATGGTCTATCAGCTCCAACTTAGAAATTCTACATGCTACTAACTAAATTATCGATAAAAAGCCTTCCTTGATTTGCACTTATCGTAATTATTTATCGATAATTTTAGTTACCTTGACTTACACATAATTTTTGGTAGATTGAAATTAAATTATGCCAAAATTATATATGTAGCAAAGGTCTTTACAACGCACGCCGTGTCTGCGTTGAACTCTTTATTATGGCTCAAGTTGTAAGTTGTTCGATGGTATTCGGTCGAGAATTATATGTACAGCGACTTGAGCCACTGAGATGAAAATTGGTTTGGGTTGATAACTTAAATTAATATAATCAAGACAAATAAAATAGTTTTCGTGGACCTACCTATTCTATGAAAGATCTGTTTGTTTGTAATCGTAAAACTCTGAAACAACTGAACCAATTTTAACCATTCTTTTACCATTAGAAAGCTACTTTACTCAGTAGGAACGTAGGCTATAAATGACATGTACCGCGGACGAAATCGCGGGCAAAAGCTAGTCAGGTAGCGTTAGATAAAATAGGTGTAGTTCTCTACCAGGTCGATATGGCAATCGTGATGGGAATGGGAGCCCGGTTCAGGTTAGCGCGGGTGACGTGCGGATATGCGGAACTCGACCCCCCCCCCCCCCCATACCCCAATTGCCACGTCGATCTGTCGCGGACTATAGTTACCTATTTACTTCAAGTATAGTTTCTGCTCCAGTTACTTATAGTCTACTAGCGAGCAATATTGCGCCCGTACAATGATCTCAGCGATAGGTATTGTGGAACCTTCGCCCACTTGTTAGTTACAATTACCTAACATCATACACAAACGTGCGTAAAAGTTGCTTTTAAATTGTAAATATATACATATTATATCTCTGAGTTTACTAAAGTTTACGTTGAATACGTGATTTCATGAAACACCGTTAAAGTGTCGCTTTATTTTAATTTAAATAGAAATTAAACTCTACCAACACGTTTTTTGTCATTTTGAGCATATATATCATTAGTTTTGTGATAGGTACAATATTAATTTTTTGTATAGGTTACCTAGATATTAACTTTACTTAAATAAATCTTATATTATATTTAGTCTTTAACTTAATATACTCAATAGTAAAAATTTTATAAAGCACCCACTTACATTCAAAATACAGAGGCATAATTAAAATAATGTAACTTTGAACACCTCCATCTCAGAATGTGAACAGCTTAGTGCATGGTCCTATAAGTTTAGGTAGGTAGGTTAGTAGGTTCTTAAACATACTTAATATGTTTATAACTTAGCTACTTAACTTTGTCAAAGATTAGATTAGTTGCATTCTTGTACTTTTTGACTGAAACTTCCTACAGGCTATTTTCAAATTATTATTTAACATCTTTTTCGTGAAATGTTGCCCTTTGATTTTACAATATTTCTACCTCTACCACCACTGGTTTAGAATATTGTCCCTAGCAGGGAGGTCATTCCTACCTAACTACTTAATACCTGAGAATTAGTATGCATTTAAAAGTAAAATATTAAATTACAAAAAATTATATTTAGTTCCGTATTTGTAAATACATATCATAAAGCCGGTTTACAGTGTTTCGTAAAAAATAAACAACATAAGTAACGCTTGTAATACCTACTTGCCCACTTTGCCAAATCACGTATGTTTATATATCTATGTCTTAATCTTGTGAAACGATTACTGCGTTCCAGTTACCATTCTGCACATTATATAATATTATAACAGTTAAGAAATTAACGGTTGAACATTAATCACCTGTTTAAAAAGATTTTTTTTTGTTTTAAACTATTAAAGACGTCGTAATTTAATCAACCGTCAATAGCTTGCGAGCATATAGAAACATATAATTTCAATATGATAAGTTTTACAAAAGAATAAATAAATAAAATACTTCCTTTTTAACCCCCGACCCAAAAAGAGGGGTGTTATAAGTTTTGATTACGAAAGCATATCGAATGATGTGGTAATGTGGTAGAGCGCATTCCAATGTTTTTAACCCCCGACCCAAAAAGAGGGGTGTTATAAGTTTGATGTGTGTATCTGTGTGTCTGTGTATCTGTGTATCTGTCTGTGGCACCGTAGCGCCTAAACTAATGAACCGATTTTAATTTAGTTTTTTTTTGTTTGAAAGGTGGCTTGATCGAGAGTGTTCTTAGCTATAATCCAAGAAAATCGGTTCAGCCGTTTGAAAGTTATCAGCTCTTTTCTAGTTACTGTAACCTTCACTTGTCGGGGTGTTATAAATTTTTAAATTACACTTGTACAAACTAAGATTAGAGGGCAAGATGATGCTCGGGACTTCATCCGCGTGAATTTAGCTTCTTCATAATCTTGTGGGAACGCTTCGTGATCATCTCGGGGACATGCAAGCTATCTCTGTACCAAACTTCGACCAAAGAGGTTGAGGTTTTCCATTGAGGTTTCCCATATCCTCCTCTATATACCAGATCCATGGTACTCCATCACCATTGCATAAGTTTGCAAAATTCAAAATTGATATAAGTTTTTAAATTCTCTCCTTGTGACGTAAATTACAGGCGATTTAATAGATATAAAGCGCGAAAAATAGAAGGTAAGAACTATGAAGATTCGACCTTTATTATAGGCTCTAAAAAGGTTGTCCTTATAATCCAGTTATGGTTTAAAATCACCGATAACTAGCTAAGTATTTGCACTGTTTTAATAAGTATAGGTATCCTAGAAACTGGACAGCATTGAAGTTACGAACTTCCAACGGTCTCGGACATTGAATTCGAAGGTCCCATGTCTGCGGTGGCTTTATTACGTACATTAGTTTCGAATTATGATTTAATACCAACTTAGCGATTTAATTTCATACCCGTGAAGGTCTGTGTTTTGTTTTATTATAGGTATAAAGATTTTTTATTCAAATAAACTTTATAAACTTCTTTAAATAAATCTACCACAGGTTCGAAATGTAACTCTGCTAAACTAAAATAGTTACTAATGCATTACTTTGCGTTTTTAAGTAGGTACTTAATATTTTCATCACCATTATCTAAGATATAGTACCTACTCATCTATTTATTTATTGATTTATTTAAAAATCTTTATGCAGTTAGGTAGTGCATAGGTACGTACAGGAAAGTAATAAAAGATACGCAAAGGTACAGAAGAAATTATACAGAAGGGTGCAAACGCGACCTTATTGCTAAAGTAATCTCTTACAGACGATCTTTCGTTGGTTGTTTTTTAAAAATAAAAACGTAAAATTTAAATCAAGCGAAATATTATGGTGATAAACGATAGGTACACATACCTACCTATTATAACATATTATATTGTAGGCGACTTAATTCATAGAGTTATGTACGAAGTAGGTAGTAGCACAGCCTATTTCGTTAAACTGTGGTAGTAGTTACGCGCTACTTTGCCACTGGTCTTCTCAACTGAAATGCATAGTACCTAAGCCCTGTCTCTTCTCAAGGTCCATAGTTTAATCACCTACCTACGCGTTCGTAACTTACAATAAAAATTCATAATTATGTCATATCCTCTTATTATTTAATCTATTGACATCTTAGACAAAAAGTAAGATAAAAAACCATATAAATTAGAAGGCAAGTACAATACCTAAGCAACTACTTTTCTATAGTAAAATTAAATAAATAAAATAATACCTTCGCCATTTATCTTGGAAAGTAGCGGATAGACCACTCGGTCGAGTTTGAGCTGTGTGTTGACAGATCAGTCAACCAGTCAGTCAGTCAGTTCGCCTTTTCCTTTTTAACCCCCGACCCAAAAAGAGGGGTGTTATAAGTTTGACGTGTGTATCTGTGTATCTGTCTGTGGCATCGTAGCGCCTAAACGAATGAACCGATTTTAATTTAGTTTTTTTTTGTTTGAAAGGTGGCTTGATCGAGAGTGTTCTTAGCTATCATCCAAGAAAATCGGTTCAGCCGTTTGAAAGTTATCAGCTTTTTTCTTGTTACTGTAACCTTCACTTGTCGGGGGTGTTATAAATTTTTAATTTACACTTGTATATATTTAGATGTATAGAGGTATACATAGTAAAAATATTAGTTCTACGTACGGTTTTGATTCCGGGAGGGCGCATGGAGGTCGTTGAGGATAGAGCAGAGTTCCGCCGAGCCCGTCCAGTAGTTGTTGCCCCAGTAGAACATCGACGTGTAGCGTCCACTCGCGTCCTCCACTGCAACAAACAATACATACTGTTAATAAGGCCTCATTTACGCCAGAGGAACATAGTGTCCCATTGCAGCATGCCACAGAGCCGCATGGCACAATAATTTAAAATGTAGGAAGAATCATCAAGTACGCCATTTAAGTAGTTTAATGGCTACTTAAATGCCTTAATACTTGGCGTAATAGCCAAGTACTTTTATAAGTTACGCCAATGTACCTGCGCAGAAATCTTATTTTTGAATGGCGTGAAAATATCTCAGCCAATCATAGCGCGCGTCCGTCCACTAGGTTCGTTGCCTACGCGACCATCTATATTGCATAGATTTGGGAATTAAAATCTTTGTTCAATAAAAACAAGATGTTATCGATAAATTCATTAGGTAGAGTTGCAACTTGCAAGTCATCATTAACATTTTTAAATAAGTAAATAACTACATAATTTAATTCAAGGAGAGTATGTTTAAAAAGTCTTTAAGCAACTAGCAGCGGGCAGTGACCTCTTGCTTATTATAATTAGACTTATTGACAAAATTCCATTTAATCCACCGTAAACTTGAACTTTGCAATGACCTGGCAAAGGGTAAAGGTTAATGACCGAGAAGCCATAGTCTTCCTTCCGTAAACAAAGTAGGAAATGATACGGAGTCAGCTTTCTGATGGCTTGGAAATTGCTTCCTCTTGTAATGACTGCCATCATTTGCAACGCTGGTTCAGGAACGCCTTATAGGCCGAGAGACAGGTGGACCGAAATAATAATCCTTGAGTAGTTAAACTTCACGTATATAAATATCACTTGCTTTAATGGTGAAGGAAAATATCGTTTGGAAACTTGCATACCTGAGAGTCCTAGATAATCATTCATAGGTGTGTGAAGCCAGCAAATCCGCACTTGACCAGCGTGACTGATTATGAAGTGACCTGAATTGAACCTTACTTATTCTGAGAGAAAACCCGTGCCGTATTGAGCTGGCTATGGGTTGATAATGATAATGTACCTATATAATAGGTAGCACCGCGCCACGCCGCCCGCGCCGCGTCGCTTCCTAGACCCATTCAAAAAGAACGCCGGACGGTCCGAAGCTAGTTGGGCAAACTTTGAAAACAAAGTGTGTCAATGTGTTATTGATGTTCGTTTGAACTTAACGAGCATTTTCTAATTTAAACTTTTTAATTTTAGTAAGATTTTATAAATACATGCGGGAACGTATAGCCTACTTACGTAGTAAACTTTAACAGACAATTTTTATTTTTTTTAAATATAAAAGTAAAACACGGCAACATTAGATAGACACTTTGGTTTTCTATCCAATTTCTTCTTCGTCGCAATAAAGGTAAGAAAATACTCGATTGCATTATGGATTTGAAAAATTAATTCAATTTAAAAATAGTTTCGCGTGGTTTGGCGGCTGTCTCTTTGACTACATGGTAGACCACAATGACGGCTATAGTTATATTATGCTTGTGAGTAATGTTCACAACAGTGTGTCAATTATTTATCGGCTTAGGTCAACGCAGTTTAACGCAGATACATAAATGGTTGCTTTAACGGTGAAGGAAAACATCGTGAGGAAACTTGCATGCCTGAGGGTTCTCCATAATGTTCTCAAAGATCTGTGAAGTTTTTCTAAAAATATTATGTAGTTTTAAATTACAGGGGCTCAAAGATTTGTATGTAAATTTTTAAGACCGCGTAACTTTGAAACCGAATATTTTAACAGAAATCTGGAAAACCACAGATATAGATATTAGTTTCTAGAATATGTCTGCAAAATTTCATGGAGTTTGGTTGCTTAATATTCAAATGAAATTGGAACTACGTTTGTATGAAGCGAGTGACGGAGAGACCCCTCTTAAGGAGATAAAGGTAATGTTTATAAAAAACCGCATAAGTAATAATTAGTGGATTAATTTCGAAAGCTTGCCGTAAATAGATATCCAAGGTAAGGTCGCGAGGTTTTTGACATAAGCAACATAAGGTCCTCGCGGCCTGAGTGTCACGTTCAAGAGGACCAAACTTGTTTACTCGAAGTGTCCAACGGCTCATTTCTTTTAATGAATGAGTAGGTACTAATGTACCTATATACCTACGTTCTTATGGTTTGCAACCTTATATGCAAAATATTTGCCAATAAATATGACATGGGGTTATTTAACGGGATGAGCAACAGATTCCTGAAAAGCTGGCAACGCATTGACGCCTGGTGGTTCCTCTGGTGCTGCAAATGTTCATGGGCGGCGGTAATTGCTTCACATCAGGTGGATCGCCTGCTCGTTTGTTCCTAAATTAAAAATCCGGCCAAGTGCGAGCCGGCTTGCGCACCTAGGGTTCCGTACTCGGGTATTTCTTTTCGACATTTTGCATGATAAATCAAAAACTATTATACATAAAAATAAATAAAAATCTTTTTTAGAATGTATAAGTAAATCCCTTTCATATATGATACCCCACTTGGTATAGTTATCTTATTTTGAAAATTAAAACACATTTTTTTTTTTAATAATGTAACCACAACATCATTGTTTTCGGATTTATTCCTTTACTTGTACTATAAGACCTACCTACCTGCCAAATTTCATGATTCTAGGTCAACGGGAAGTACCCTATAGGTTTTCTTAACAGATACGACGGACGGACAAACAGACGGACAGACAGACACACAGTTAGTCAGCAAAGTCATCCTATAAGGGTTCCGTTTTTCCTTTTAAGTTACGGAACCCTAAAAAAGACTAGGTACTTAAATGTAGGAAAGTCGTAAGAACCCGAAGCCGTTGTAGGTACAAACAGATGCATTCCTATAACGCTCTGCATCTCCCTGAATGGGGCCTCGAGTTGCGTGCCCAAGATAAGAACCCTGGAATCCTTCGAATTGGAGGCTGTCGTCTTAAACATAAGGCTATAATATCGCCTTTTTCTAAAGTACAATCATTAATTACTATTAATTTATTATGTGTTTGGCCATTTCCTGCTAATTGAGCAGGGCGGGGCGACCTCCAGTGATGACCTTCAAGGCTTCATGTCTAATATTTCCAATTTAATTGTTCCGACTGGTTGACAAGAACAAGTTCATAGAATCTACAAAATTTTTGTCACTTCACTAAACCGTATTAATACTAATATTATAAATACGAAGTAGGTCTGTCTGTCTGTCTGTCTTTGGCACAGCGACAGCTCGTATCTCGAGATGGACATGGGCTACTTTCATCCTGAAATGCCATGAGATTTTTAAAGACCCATCCGTTTATCAGATTTTGACCACATACCTACATAGATAGTTTATTAGTTTGCATTCCGGAGATGAACTTAAGCTACCTTTTATCCCGGAAAATGAAGAATTCCCTAAACCTTAAGCCACGTGATCATGGATGAAGTCGCGGACATCATCTAGTCTAGTAGGTATTAATCTTTTTATGATATTTTATTATTGACTTTGAAACGACGCGGATTGTGTGAGAATTCTATACCAAGTTTATTTTGCAATATTCCTGTACGTGTGTTAGGTACATTTTATTGTTACCAGGTAAGTATTTTAACAATTTTATTAGCCTTTGCCAAATAAGAGCTAAGTTCTTGAAATGAAGTAGGTACGTTAATTATAGGTTTATCCTGGTTTATCCTACCTAAACCATACAAGATAAAAAATAATAATTTATACTTAAGTACAAATCTTTTTCTTGACGAGTTTTGAAAAATTAATGCTTTTAAAAAAATGATTGCAATTACCTAAGGAATCTAAAAATATAACACAGATCAATAAAAGCTTATCAATATATTTTAATAGAACTAAACTAACTCTACTACTAAGATTATACAGACCTACTACTATCACCTAAAAACATGATTGACTTCCTCGTAAAGTTTATTTCAAACTACGGAATATAATATTTATGTATAAATATCGCTCACCCTACTTTTAAATGTCACTGTTCACACTGTTAGATGTATAATATTACATCTAAGTGTGAGGCAAATAGGGTGAGCGATATTTCTATATTATATTATATTTCCGTAATTTGAAGGCAACTTAAGTCTTGTGGTTAGCATGTTCGATTGCAGGTGCCGAACTCCTCGGTTCGATTCCCAAGTCGGGGCAAAAAATGTTTTTTCTGTCAAGAAATTTTCAATATCAGCCCGGAGTTAGGAAGTTTGTGATGTACCTTCCCGTGCCTCGGAAAGCACTAAAGCCATCGGTCTTGCGCCTGATCTCTCTCCGGTTTTGTCGGATTGCCGTCCTATCATCGGACTGTGAGAACAGGGATCTCCCGCCCGGATGGCAAAATCTCTATAGTCTATGGAGATTGGCCTTTAAGACCGAAACTCGGTTGGGAGGCCATTGTTATTAGAATAAGATTGAGTATGTATAATTTCAAGGAATATTGGTCAGTTCTCAACACAATATTATACTTTATTAACTTATTACTTAATCTCTGTAGAAATATTATGATAACTGATTAAATATAAAAATATTCTAACCAATATGTGCCTACAAATCATATGTAAATAGGTTTTTATTTTAAACGTATTTAAGTCAAACAACAGTGGGTACGTGCGGTCAAGGTGAGTTTTCGAAATTATTTAAAGGAACAAATATTATGAATAATTTTATGTCGAAAATGTTTTTTGTCTGATAATTCTTTGTTGTGTCTACAAGTAAACCTCACCATCCGTCAGGGCATACTACTTAGGTACTTGGAGAACCTAAGTCCTTTTAGATCGGAGTGTGTTCTGGATCGGTGTGGATACAATGACGGTTTAGACTTGAATAAAAATAATTGTAGCGTTTGTAACAAACATAACGCCCAAAAGGCAAAATGCAAAAAAAAATGAATTGAAACCTAAAACTTTTCAGAACAATTCAGAAATTAAAAACTCCCAAATTAACCCTTCCGGGAATCGAACCCCGAAGCCTCCCACTAATAAGACCACAACGTTCCCAATTGCGAAAAAGCTCACAAAATGATGCTGCAAAAAAAATATCTAGTTCTGTTGTCTGTAATAAAAAAATATCTTAAGCACCTAGAAAGCTAGCCCGCACAGCGAATAAAAATCGCGCGATATTTTTTCTCGTAATTTTGTAACACTTGCGATCATATATGGAGATACCCGTACTTGTAATATAAAATTCGCGCGGGAAAAAACCACGCGGTGCGCTGTTAAATGCGCGCGAATATTTTGTGCAGCATGGAGTTGTATGGCGCCCACCGCATCGCAGTGCGTGCAGGTGAAATTCCGTACGCAGAAAATAAATCGCGCGCATGAAAACGCTGTGCGGGCTAGGCCTTAGTCATTTTATACGCAATAATGAAAACTACCTAGTCATTAACTAGGCGTGTATGACATTTAAACCATCCTTGGTGCATAACCGGGTTACCGCTCTCGGTTGAGAAACCAAGATGGTCTAGGACGTTAGGTTTCCTCACCCGCCACCCGCCTGGTGGGCTGCATAGCAATGGCGCATTAGGATGCGCGCGGCAAATGTTAGCTTACGTCACTCATTTTTAGATTAGAAACATTCGCAAAGTGGGTAAGTGGGCAAGGTCGCTGGATGTCCTTTGGGCCCTTAGACAGGCCATACACAGGCAGGGTTGGAAAAAACAGTGTCCCACTTTAAAAAAAAAAACTTTTTTGTTAAAAACAGGATAAAAAACAGAATAAAAATGTTTTTAGGATTCTATGTCTCTAGGAGAAAAAAAGAAACCTATATATGATCACTTCATTGTCTGTCTGTCTGTCGTGTCTGTCAATTCGAGAGAATCAAAACCTATAGGGATGGTATTTGCTAGCTAATGCCCGCGACTTCGTTCCCGTGGATATAGGTTTTTAAAATCCCGTGCAAACTCACTGATTTTCAGGGATAAATTATATATTAATCCTGGGTATAATCTATCTCCATTCCAAATCCATCTAGTACTTTTTGCGTGGAAGAGTACCTAACAAACATCCATCCATAAATACAAACTTTCGCGTTTATAACATTCGTAGGATTAAGCTTGTAGATCCTTGTATAATCCTGGAATTCCGCAAAGTAATTACTTACTTCAATAATTTTATTAATAAATAATAATACAAGTGTAAATTAAAAATTTATAACACCCCCGACGATCCAAAGTATCTGAGTTTTCCAAAACATCATTTTCAAATAAATAATTATGTATTTAGGCAACGTCCATCTTGACAGCTTGACATTTGTCTATTGACATAATATTATGAACCTAACGTTTATCTAACCTTCTTTTCTACAAGAAAACTAGAAAAGAGCTGATAACTCTTAAACGGCTGAACCAATTTTTTTAGATTATAGCTAAGAACACTCTCGATCAAGCCACCTTTCAAGCAAAAAAACTAAATTAAAATCGGTTCATTCGTTTAGGTGCTACGATGCCACAGACAGATACACAGATACACAGATACACAGACACACAGATACACAGATACACACGTCAAACTTATAACACCCCTCTTTTTGGGTCGGGGGTTAAAAATTAGCATTCCGTCATATAACGTGCGGGTGCATTTTCATCGACTGGTAGGTTAGTGTTGTAACAAAGGTTATGATCGTTAATATTTCCCTCACGTCCATCACTATCGCTGACGAAATGCTACGACTGCTACGAGTAGTGACGTAGGAATGATAATGCGAACAATACGTGTAAAGTTTGTAAAAGAAGGAAATGCAATCAATATAATATGACTGTTGCTTATTAATTCTAAAAAGTCAAACAAAAATATAATCTTTGCGAAACTTTAACCCAAAGAATTTCATACACAGAACAAAACGGTATATAAGGTTTTTGATTTATCGTGCAAAATGTTGGAAAAAATACCCGAGTACGGAACCCTCAATGCGCGAGTCTGACTCGCTCTTGGCCGGTTTTGAGCTTAAAGATTTAACTTTGGAGTAACCTAAGTAGTTTGTTATATTTTTATTTATTTATATATATTTTTAAAGTTATGCTTACAATGAATACAATAAATGTATAAAGTTTATAACATCTGATCAATAATATCGCAATATAACAACGTAACCATAATAATATAACTGGTGTCGATAACTATGAATTTCTCCACACCATACACGGGGGTCCACTTTATGACTTATCTGTTTCAAGCGAAAATAGCCTGTATCTATACAGCCATACAAGCTATGTAGGATTAGATTTAAGTAGATAATATGGCGACCATGACAGGTGACCATAACCAGAGGTAGCCAGTGTTGATAAAATGAATAGTAGCCAGTAGGTTGGAGTTGGAGTAGGTTTGTGGTATGGTCTAATATATAAATATTATAAACTTCTTTAGTATTTTAAAACATTTTTGATATGTTTAAGGGACAGAGATTTTTTTGGAAGAAAATCAAAGGATTCCTGCGGTATTTATAAGAAAAAACTTTCATTATCATCAATTTATCGCCGGCTCCTCTCAAAATGAGAAGGTCATAGCCCACCACGGTGGTCAAGTGTGGATTGGCAGACTGTCATCAACCGATAGACGTCTACTTTTGGATATAAGTAGGTCTCTTGTAGGGACACGTTCTTGCGCCGCCTGAATCCAGCGGCTCCCTGCGACTCGTTTTATGTCGTCTGTCAACCTAGCGAGAGATCTACCCATCGTCTCCAGGCTACTGGGATCCCAAAGTCTATCGAATCTTCGGCTTAAATGTGCTACATACATTGCCACTTTAGCTTCGCAACCCCTGGAGCTATAGATCTATGGGTCTTTTAAATATAGATTTTTTATTCGAAGTTAGCTCTTCTTTGCAATCATACCAGGTGGAAAATGCATTGAACTAACTGAGTGGGAAAATGTTGTAAGATGGATACGGGCTTACCTTGAAGAGGGTATGGCAGCCCATACCCCATATTGGTTTTACACGGCATCGTACTGGAACGCTAAATCGCTTGGTTCAGCTTTGCCGGTAGGGTAGTAACTCTCACCAGACTAGACCATAGGCAAATTAGAAATTATGAATTCCTAAATTGCGTCCGCCGGGAATCGAACTCGGGGCTTCCCGCCTATAAGACCACAGTACTCACCACTGCGCCAGGAAGGGAGGCTTTAATAAATAAACAAAATATGTCTAATCTAGTGTTCAGCGGTTGGCATACAAATTGAACTTGACCTAAGTCGTCAGGTTGTGACTTGGGCCGCGGTTATGCAATGCGCTAATGGATGCACTTTCACTGACGGTTACATCCGAATGTTTTAACACCAGATCCGAGAAAATAAAGAACGATGGTATAATGTGTATTCTAATAATATGATAATTTACTCCGGTAGGAATGGTCAATCTATGTGTTACCCATTTTGTCTAAAAATTAAAAACCAAAACCTCATGAGATAGACAAAGACTCCGGAAAATGGAGCTAATATTAAATGGAACTAAGTACTAGATCATGCCCGTGATGAAAGGTATCCAAAACATTCATAATTTATATAATTTCACATCGTTAGGTACATCGAATCAAAACTAACCTCTCATTCAAGTTTTTTTTCATCCTCAATCAACTCGCTTTCTCGTCCATCAAAAAAAAAACAATAGCCCCCATAAAAACAGGAATGTGTACGGAAAGTGGGCCATTGATGAGGATCAGTGACCGGGGATAGATTACCGAGCCCTTCTGGATTCAACTCACATTCCCTCCAATCATTCAACACACCTGTCGAACAGGCTTTGTGTTAGAAGCTGTGAATACTTAAATAATGTGTTTAACATATTCATCGTCATCATCACCCAGCGCCAGTACTACTGAGAATATAGGTCTCCTCTCAGAATGCGAAGGATTTAGGCCATAAAAACTAGTGCGGATTGGCAGACTTCACACACCATTGCGAACGTTATGGAGAACTCTCAGGCATGCAAAGTGCAAACGTGTTCTCACGATCTTTTTCCTTCCCCGTTAAAGCAAGTGATATTTAACTGCTTGGAACGCAAATAACTCCAAAAAATGTTAATTTAATGATCATGATTTGATAAGTATATAATATATCTTCTCTTATCGATTACACAGAGAAATGCTTTACTTAATGTACTACGTTAAATAATAGACTAACTTATTTTTTTATTGTATTAGTTTAAAAACACCAGTTAAAAAGAAAGCTAAGGGTTCGACGGCCATAGTTATTTTAAAAATAAATTGAACAATACATTTTATTGTACATGCAATACAGGGTATTTTTCCTTGGCATTGATATGGTTACTGGGTTCTGATGGAGTGGTTATTAGCACTAATTCACCATTTACCGCGACGCTGACCCCATCGCTTTCTAGGCGTTTAGGATTTTCATTTTTTACACTTGTTTAGCGAGAAATGTAACACGTGAACCATAAATGATTCTGCGAAAGAAGTGTGACAAAATACTAAGGGACCTATTTAGATTTTGTGACATTGGTATTTTCTACCTTATATCTTTTGTGCAAATTATTGTAGCTACTTATTAAACTGGGAATTTTTAAAGATACCGGTGACCTTTAAAATAAACGAGACGTAATCGAAAAATTTGCATTTTTTTCATAATATTTTAATCCTTTCAACGAAATGCAAATAAAAATACTAATTGAAAAAGGTTTTTTCTTGATATATCGTTTTCAAGAAAAAGGCTTTTTTAAAGATTATCTAAATATTTGAAAGAAATATCCTGTTTTCACTTGTTGACTGGCTCATCAACGCTCAGCCTATAAACCCATGGACCTAGAAAGTTGAAATTTTGCACAGAGGTTCCCTTAATAATACACGTACACAAGGAATAAAGCTGATTTTTTCGAAATTCCAACGGGAGCTTAAAATATTTGAATAACTAAAATTTCTTCAAAGTTTGGCAGCTTTACACTGACTTCAGAGTTATGACTTCATTAATTTAATAGGTAAGTATATCTTGGAAATTATCTAAAACTCGCAACTATTAGATATCATAATATGACCTATCCATAAGAATTTACTTACTTCTGATTTCAGTAATTCTCTCTTTTTATGGAAATAATCCAATTAACTACTTGCATCTTGTAATTGGATCCGGCACGGATACCGACTTAATATGGGCCGACTAAATCTGCACTAGCAAAATTATGAAGAAACATGATTGCAAATGATTACGATATTGTAGGCATGAGTCATAAATCTTGAAACTGTAGCTAATCTAATACCTACGGTAATATTTGATTCCTTATTAAGCCTTAAATAGGTATTGTGTGCGACCATCAGAGCATAGATAGGTGTTACGCTTTAGAAATTTTCATTTTACGAGAGCATACCGAATGTAAACGTAATTTGGATTTCTTATGTTTCTTTATGTAATTTTAAAGGGTTCCGTACTCGAAGGATGCCAACGGGACCTTATTACTAAGCCTGCGATGTCCGTCCGTCCATTCGATTGTCTGTCTGTTAGAGGGCTGTAACTCAGGAACCGTTATAGGTATAGACTTGATAAAGTGTGCTATAGCAACAAATAATAAAAATTTCAAAATGGCTGCCCTGTAATGAAAAAAAAGTACTATGGTATCGAACCCTTCCGGCTCGCACTAGCCGGTTTTTTTAATGCAGGAAATAGAGAAACGCAAGCGAGTAATATAACAAAAATGCTGCAATTGTTAAATAAGCATAAACCGTTCGTCTACTTCGAAATTAGTTTGGAATATCCGTACTCGTAGAGAAGGACGTATGTCCTGAAAAGATATATTATAGGTATATTCTAAAGATATCATACTATGTCCTGATAGACAGACAGACTCTCATCACACTAATATTATAAAGGAGAAAGTTTGTATGTGTGTGTGTGTGTGTGTGTGTGTATGTTTGTTACTCCTTCACGCAAAAACTACTGGACGGATTGGGCTGAAATTTAGAATGGAGATAGATTATACCCTGGATTAGCACATAGGCTACTTTTTATCCCGGAAAATCAAAGAGTTCCCACGGGAATTTAAAAAAACCTACATCCACGCGAATGAAGTCGCGGGTATCAGCTAGTATTTTATAATATTAGAATATACTTAAATAATATAAGGCTGACGTTTATCGGTTGCGATGGTAATATGAAAACTTTGCGAAATTGTACCTAATTTTACCTACATACATGTATCTATTTCATAACTTATTGTTCTGTCTAAGAAAGAGATAATACATTAACTTAAGTATTATCATATTTAATGAGCCGGATAATAAACTGCCATCACTAAATAACGTCATTGCATCAGATTAGGCCTAGGTAGGTAAAATATGAACATACTGAAGCTATGTTGTAATGCCTTTGCCTTACCTTTACCTTGCAACGCTTATGAAATGTGAGTTTAGTAATATAACGTAATAATGAGTCGGTATCCGAATTCCAAACTAAACGTAAGTGCTACTTTATCTACAGAAAATCTTAATCCATACACTTCCATGCTTGCATACTAATATTATTTATATGCGAAAGTGTGTCTGCCTGTCTGTCTGCGACCGTTGCTTGTATTATCTATTTGATACAAAAATAACTTGGATCCTCCGACATTACTTTTATCCCGGAAAATACAGAAAACACCTCATTCATCAAAATCGCTCCAGTAGTTTAGACACTACGGTGAAACACACAGAATTTGGATACAAACATACATACACACATACATACATACATACATAGACTGCTAAAATCATTACCCTTCCTTTTGGCTTTGCCACAGTCGGGTAAAAAATGGCATAAGAGGTAAATGTAAATAAAAAAGTTAGTAGATCCAGTACCAACAATTTATCTACAAACAAAAAGTGATAACTCATAATTTAGCACTGCGGGTGGCAGAGACTATATTATTAGCCTTGAAATTGTGAAATTTTAATTAGCTGTCATCACAGATTGCGCCGGGCTGGCCACGTGTTACCACACCACGACTAATCATCTAAACTCATGGTGTGCCAGATCACATATATAATTTATTGCAATCTATACACATAAAAAAACCGGTCAAGTGCTACTCTGACTTACACACGAAGGGTTCCGTACCATTGTACAAGAAATAGCACTTTTTTTTTGTGATGTAACCACAAATTCACAGTTACCGGATTTTTCCCTTTACTTATACTTTATGACATTGGTACCTACAAAATTTCATTTGTAGGTTTTGATTCCTTTGACGAGACTTGACAGACATGACAGATAGACGAGCAGTCAGACAGACAGACAACGAATTGATCTTATATGCGTTTCTTTTTTCTCTGGAGTCTAGAAGTCTAGTCGTTGAATTTCGATCCCCTAATCGGTGAGTGCGGGGTTCGATCTTGGGCACACTCTAACTCAAACTCAAAACATTACATTAAAGTCAACAATAGAATTTTTATTTAATATTATTACAAGTATTTTGTAACATGAACATGTAGGTAAGTGGTACACTTTCGCACAATTTTCTCATTACTCGTAACCTGATGCAATTGACGATGATGTAAAATGGGTGTGGACACGCCATAGTGGCTTTTAAGGTGAAGGTCGCCATGATGGCAAATGATAATGATTTACAAAATTACTTACAATCGTTTTCTGATTAAAGATCTGTCATCTTTGAGGAAAAATTCTTGTGCAAAACAAGTAAGAACTTTGTAAATTATAATTTGAACCTTGGGTTTGATTAAATGAATAATGTGACTGATTGACTGACTGACGATCTACCAACGCACAGCTCAAACTACTGGACGGATCGGGCTGAAAGGCATGCAAATAGTTACAATGACGTAGACTTTCTACTTTCTTACTTTAAACCTAAGGGTTTAGAGGTTTGCAATTTGTGTAGTCCACGCGGACAAAGTCGCGGGCATAAGCTAGTTTTTTATCAGAATAGCATTCCCTAAATATTCATTCAAAAGTATTCTTTCAAACTCCCCAAACGCATAGCATTTAGGACCTCCCTGCCAGACACCCTTTAACTTATTCTGACAGGGGGTTGCCGCGACACTTATAGGTGTCTGGCAATGCATGACGTGATTTCTAATACTATTCCGAAGAATATATAAAAAAAAATTAGATTTATACTTCGACGTAAGATTTTTTACACCTTTATTACCTGACATCTCCAAAACTTATAATACACATTTCAATATTCGTAGTCGCTGTTCGTTCCTCCCTGTGTTGGGAACAATACGCAGAGAAACGTTCAGTTTTTATAAAATAACGAAGGTCTGGCATGTGCTGGCTCTCTCTGTATATCTTCAGGGAGCTTATTATACACGTCATAATGAGCCAGTGTTCACCCAT
Source organism: Maniola jurtina (assembly GCF_905333055.1). Lineage (NCBI taxonomy): Eukaryota > Metazoa > Arthropoda > Insecta > Lepidoptera > Nymphalidae > Maniola > Maniola jurtina. Next base: position 15,806,208 of record NC_060032.1, read on the forward strand.
TTGGGGTGGTGTCACAGTTGAAAATGTTATATATAAATGTTTTTCTTTACCTGTGACACCAATAACAAATAATGCATTTTCTTTCTTTCATGTATGTACATCAAGCTTATAATTTCCTCGCGGCCCGCGCGCCGTAAAAGGCGATTAAAATTCGCAAGAATCGAACCGACAATCTTACGCAACAGACGGTGTCTCAGCTAAATTCGTTCGTCTCTATCACACCCGTAGATGTTTGTATGTTTATCTCGCTTGCCTTTGACCGAGATCGCTTACAACTTTCTTATTAAAATTACGACAGTTGTTTTTGAGTCATCTCTGTTTCCGGTGACAGAACCTTACTATTCGATGGGGGTTTTAGACTACTTAAGTCCCGCCATATGACAGAAGGTTAAAGATACTTCACGGTTAACGTTTACCTCTGGTTAAGCTTTGACGACCTCCCTGGCACAGTGCAGTGGTGAGCGCTGAGCGCTGTGGTGTTGTAAGTGAGAGATCCCGGGTTCCATTCCTAGCACGGGTAATTTAGGAATTTATAATTTCTAAATTGTCTCTGGTCTGGCCTGGTCTACCACCCTAACCCTAACGGCAAAGCCATAGGCAAGGCCGTGCCGCCGAACGATGTAGCGTTTCAGTGCGATTACAAACGTAGTTCCAATTTCATTTGAATATTAAGCAACCAAAGTCCATGAAATTTTGCAGACATATTCTAGAAACTAATATCTATGTCTGTGGTTTTCCAGATTTCTGTTAAAATATTCGGTTTCAAAGTTACGCGGTCTTAAAAATTTACATACAAATCTTTGAGCCCCTGTAATTTTAAAACTACATATTTTTAGAAAAATTTAAAACACCACAAACACAGATATTAGTTTCCAGAATATGTCTGCAAAATTTCATGGACTTTGGTTGCTTAGTATTCAAATGAAATTGGAACTACGATTGTATGAAACGAGTGACGGAGAGAGCCCTGTTAAAACTGCCACACCACTTCCACTAGCCTGTTGAATTGTTACTTACCACCAGGTGAGATCGCAGTCACGAGCTAACTTGTTAGGAACACTACCAAAAATCCATAAAAAGGAGTGTGGTGTTTAGGTTTCATGTATGTAGGTAGATACGTGGGTTTCTTTATTCCACCAAAATTTCTAAATACCTGAACAGATTTGGATGTATGGGGTTATATTCTATTCTATTACCAATTTGAAATTCACCATTTATATACATAATATTGATAGTGTAAAATATAGATAAATGTGTTAATAAACCAGTCGTTCGATCATCATTATGTGCGACGGGTCAGGTGTTATGACATGCGCCAACACACAAACCCACATTCTCTAAGCTGCCTTTTAGCTTTTATGATATCTCTGTACAAACTTTTATGGTGCCCACAGAATGCGTTTTTGAATACCGATGCAATAATCGTCGTTGTTTCTTTTCAGGCTCAGGAGTTACTATGTTTGCAACTGATCGACCTATTTCCGCCCCACTACTGAGTACGGGTCTCCTCTCAGAATGAGAAGGGTTTAGGCCATAGTCTGCTACGCTGGCCCAATGCGGATTGGCAGACTTCACACACCTTTGAGAACATGGAGAACTCTCAGGCATGCAGGTTTCCTCACGATGTTTTCCTTCACCGTTAAAGCAAGTGATACAGTAGAACACCGATTATCCGAACGCCGATTAACCGAATCGCCAATTATCCGAATCGGTCCTGAGCGTAATATAAAAAATTAAAACCAAGCACTTTTTTGTTTTGTTTTGTTGTTTGTAATTTTTGTTTTGTTTTGTTTTGTTGTCACAAGTTGAAACTCGCTGGAGTCCAAATATTATTTCAACTGTTATGGTTGAAAGCTAGAGGCAAGACACTACATGTTTTGCGTCGCGCGGCTTCCGTTTATTCTTATTCTTTATTACCAGTCTATGTCCGATTATCCGAATTTTCGATTATCCGAATCGACCCCGGTCCCAATTAATTCGGATAATCGGCGTTCTACTGTATTTAATTGCTTAAACATTGCATAACTGAAAAGTTAGTGGTGCGTGCCCGGGATCGAACCCCCGACCTCCGATTAAGAGGCGGACGTTCAACAACTAGGCTATCACGAGCTGTGGCTGCATGTTTTAAAATTATTAATACACCTATTTATATATAAAATGAAATAGGTAAATAAAGTAAAACTGTTTACTATGGATCTGTATTTTAAGTGATTAGAAATTCGTTCAAGGGCAAATAAGTGTTTCACTAAGCAACACTATTGATCCATTATGGTTTTTCCTCAAACTCTGTTATTGTTTTTACTCGCATTTTCTCATAACAATTCTATACAGACAAGTACCTACTTCATAAACCATCAGCTTTTGTATAGATGAAACTGTAGGTTAAGGTTTTACAAAACACGCACAGATTTTCCGGAACAAATCCGGGTGTCGTTCAAAGTATCTATACTGATAAATAAAATTTATGATAGTAATATCACCTACTAAACTAATTATAACCATTACTGCAAATAAAAAAACGAAATGGTCAGACAGCTTGCATTACGAAGATTCTTACTATAAACTTATAGGTAACATTTTGATGTTTGGTTTTAGTTACTCCTTCACGCAAATGCTACAAAGCTCAGATAACCGATTTGACTGGAAATGGCGACACCTTATACTTCATACTACTAAGTACTTTTTGGGTTTAGGTTACCAAAAATCCCGTGGAAACTATGTTTCTATATGATAAAAAGTAGCCTATGTCAGTTTTCGAAATGCAAGCAATCTTACAGAGATTTCATAGTTCGTCAAAATTGCTAAAACGGATGGATCGTGAAACGTTAACAGAGTTTTCCATTTAATATATTACTTACTTAGTATGCATTTAATTTCATAACTTTGTCATCAGTAGCTGAGTGCAAGGCTCAGTTAGTACATTACAATTTTACTACAGTTCGATTGGCAACTTGATTAGGAAACTTACGTTGAAATCTATAGAGCGCACTTTGTCTTTGCTTAGACTTAAGTTTCAGTTAAAACGAGACAGATTTATGCCCGCCATATAACGTTGTCTCGTTTTAACAGTGTCTTAAGTCTGAGCAAAGTTAAAGTGCACTCTATAGATGTCAGCCTTAGTGAATGTGACCTATACGAAATGTTGTTCAGAAGTGGTTGTACGCGGAAGCTCTTACTTCACATTTAACTTAACTATTCTCGAAACAAGAACACTGTACGACATAGCATAAAGGTTAAGATGAAATATAAACATTACTGCGAACACCCGGTTACGGTAAATATTGTCGTAACATACATAATTTTGTTTTGAATTTATTGCATAAATTGTGACGTCATAATTACACTTATCTGATTCATTTATGCTACGGTACTTAAAAACTCAAACTATGGCAAATCGTACAATTTACCCACTCGTAGGACGTGTGCACTCATTTGATTCGTATTCGTCATCCGTCAAAATACGAATCGTAAAAATACGAATGAGTGCACGTGTATTACGTTTTGTATGATGGCCGCTTCAAATCGTACTTTCACGAATCACGAAAAAGAATCGAATACGAATGAGTGCTCAAAAGTCCAAACTAGGAATTCTGTACATTAATATCAAACGTTTATGAGCTAATAATACTCGGTAACACAATTTCGGCCCTGAACGCGTTGATGTCTTTTATATGGAGAACAATATTTTTGTACTGAAATAACATTTTTTTAACTTCAAAAAAGATCCTTCTATTAATTAGGTAAATACAATTTATTTTTTACTACAGGATGCCCGTGACTTCGTCCGCATGGATTTAGATTTTTATAGATCCCGTGGGAACTGTTTGGTTTTCCCGGATAAAAAGTTGCCTATTTCGATAACAGGGACGTAAGCTACTTCGGTACCAAACTTCATACAAATCGGTTAAGTGGATGGGTCTTAAGAATCCCGCGGGAACTCTTTGATTTTTCGGAATAAAAAGAAGCCTATGTCCGTCCCCGGGTTATAAGCTAACCCTGTACCAAATTTCGTCAGAATCGGTTACACTGCTGGGCCGTGAAAAGGTAGCAGACAGATAGACAGACAGACAGACAGACACACTTTTGCATTCATAATATTAGTATGGATTTTTAATATAATATAGTATATTATGTTATAATTGTCGCAGTGGTCGTGGTATAATTGGGAAGTCTGAGGTTTCATTCCTGGCAGGTGTATATTATCCATATCCATACTAATATTATAAATGCGAAAGTGTGTCTGTCTGTCTGTCTGTCTGTCTGCTACGTTTTCACGGCCCAACCGCTGAACCGATTTTAATGAAATTTGGTACAGACTTGGAATACATTCCGGGGAAGGACATAGGCTACTTTTTATCCCGGAAAATCAAAGAGTTCCCATGGGATCTAAAAAAATCGAAATCCACGCGGGCGAAGCCGCGGGCATCCCCTAGTAATTTATAATTTTATAATTGTCTGTGGTCTGGTCTGGTGGGAAGTGAGAACCCCCAACCTCCCGAATAGGAGACTAACGTCCTAATAGGCTATTACAACTTTGAGTCAGTTTCAGAAATTCATCATTTTACTATTTTCCTTATACGAAATTAAGCACATTCCACCAGCTGTTACTTAACATTGTTTGGGGTAATTCCTTTACGTAAACCGGCACACTTCGCGACCGGTCGTTGTGCAAATGATTGTTATGAGTTTATCTCTGCGCTGGACGTAGGAGTGTCTTAACAACTAACAAGATATAAATGGTCTGGGATTAAGTAAACCTCTTGGCAAGGACGTTCTCTTTCATTGAAGAATCACACTAATAATATTATAAAGGTGCAAGTTTGTGTGTATGTGTGTAGGTTTGTTACTCCTTCACGCAAAAACTACTAGACGAATTTGGCTAAAATTTCGAAAGGAGATAGATTATATCCTGGATTAGCACAATAAAACATTTTATTTTTTACTTTTTTGTACAACACACAATTTGTGGTTACATCATTTAAAAAAAAATTAAAATATGTTTCAATTTTGAAAGTAAGATAACTATACCAAGTGGGGTATCATATGAAAGGGCTTTACCTGTACATTCTAAAACAGATTTTTATTTATTTTTATGCATAATAGTGCAAAATATTGGAAAAAATACCCGAGTACGGAACCCTCAGTGCGCGAGTCTGACTCGCACTTGGCCGGTTTTTTTTAACTGCACAAACATAAGTTATAGAGGCAATGTTGACCTGTTGAGAAGGTTATGTTCTAGTCATAACTTGTAACAATATTCAGGCACTTGAACCGTTGTACTCAGGCTATTCTCAGCGTGGCTAATTGTATATGCTAATTATTGAAGTCTAGGTTTCTCTGCCATATATTAAGCTATTAATGCATTGTGTAGGCTTGTTCCCACGTGCTTTATTGAATTTGCGGTCATGGGTTAAGGTCTCCGTGTTTTCACGCACGGGTGATAGGTTTAATTGCTATAATATGCCTAATAGTTACTTAATTAGGCATTAGAAGGTACATGAGTAGATATTCTTTAAACTATGTGTCTGAAAGATGCCAGTAATAGATTAGCGGTTAAAACTTCGGCCTTTTCCGTCAGTCCGTCCGTCCGTCCATCTGTCTGTCTGTCTGAACCATGAATTTGTGGTTATCTCACAAAAAAAATTTGTGACACGAAAAAAATTATTTACTAAATCACATTAACTTGCAATGTTCTAAATAAAAGTGTTAGGTACGTATATCTTGTACGATGGTACGGGACTCTTCGTCTGCGAGTCCAACTCGCACTTGACCAGTTTTTTTTTAATTCATAGACTAGCTTGTCTGCAATCACACCTGCTGCCCAGTGATAATGCAGCCTAAGTTGGCTTGACTTCACTTAAAGGGTACCTGTAGTAAAGTTCTTCATATTGTTTCCAAAAGTGTGTTTAATCCGCCAATCTACAGTTAGTCAGTAGTGAGCCGGTGCGGATGGGTTAAGATGATGATGGCTACGGAATCGCTACGCGGGCAAAGTTTTGTCCTTTGCCTATACGTATATAAACCGTATAGGGAAGCTCTTAGGTCGTAGAAGGGCTAGGTTAGTAAGGGCAGTAGCAACCTTGCCGGCGGAATGCTACCGTAATGGGTTGCTACGAGAATCTCGGATATTCTCACTTTCCATTTTAGTAACTCTAGTCCGCATTATTGTAACAAGTTTATTTTTACTCTTCGTAGACTGTTCGATATAAGTTAAAGCACCATTTAAGAGACCCTATAGCTTAATCATCATTACAAAGGAATTTCACGCAGAAGAAATAAGTATAGGCTATATTATGTGATGTATATATTATAGGTCCAATTTCTTCCGAGTGAAGTCGGTTGGATCAGCCAGTCAATAATATTAACGTTGCCTTGACACCAGCTTGGTGAATTAAGGTTAATTTCTTTTCCTGATGTCCTCAATAATGCACAATATGTTCGCCTTAGAACCGCTGTCTCATGCAATTACATAATACGTTAGCCACCGAAGATCACTTGTAAAGAAATACCTACCGTTAGAAACTCACTTCCAAGGTCACTCTGTTGTAACTCTTGTTTTGGGTCAATCGAGACGTGCTTGTAGACAATTGACAAACTTAAATGTACCATAATATTAACTGGTTAAAGTTTAAAATTGAGTGTTATGGATGATGAACCGAGATCGATTTATTCCGAAAATTAAGAAAAAAGTTTAAGTAGTCCCCATAATTTATGTTAATTTGAGCCTTAAAATTGCAGAATTAAGTTTAAAGTTGAATGCTGCCAATTATGAACCCAGTTTTTGAGGTTGGTTAAGTTGTTCTGAAAATTATAAAAAAAGTTTTCATTTAAACAGTTAATTTATAACTACTTAGTTATTTATAAATTGCTTCAGGATTTCCGTTACAGTTTTTATGATGAAAAATATACTTAATCAAAAATTAGAGTACTCGATACCATTTAATATTTATTTAGTACAAGTAAGTATTATAGTCATTTTTAAATACGGCCGACGAGTTTTTTGTTCGTTTTTAGGGTTCCGTACTTCAAAAGGAAAAACGGAACCCTTATACTAAGATCACTTTGTTGTCCGTCTGTCGTATCTGTCAAGAAAACCTATAGGGTACTTCCCGCCGCGTTGCCCTAGATTCTAGAATCATGAAATTTGGCAGGTAGTTAGATATATATAGCATAAGTAAAGGAAAAAAATCTGAAAACCGTAAATTTGTGGTTACAACACAAACATTTTAATTAGTATTTTCAATTTTCAAAGTAAGAAAACTTTACCAAGTGGGGTATCATTATGACATTGCCTGTACATTCTAAAATAGATCACACTAATATTATAAAGGCGAAAGTTTGTATGTGTGTGTGTGTATGTGTGTGTGTATGTTTGTTACTCCTTCACGCAAAAACTACTGGACGGATTTGGCTGAAATTTGGAATGGAGATAGATAATATCCTGGATTAGCACATAGGCTACTTTTTATCCCGGAAAATCAAAGAGTTCCCACGGGATTTCAAAAAACCTAAATCCACGCGGGCGAAGTCGCGGGCATCGGCTAGTTTTTATATATTTTTATGCATATTTAATACTTTTTAATTTATCGTGCAAAATGTCAAAAAAAAATACCCGAGTAGGTACGGAACCCCCGGAGCGCGAGTCTGACTCGCACTTGGCCGATTTTTTGATGGGGGCTAATTGATTGATCATGATGATGACTCGTATATTTATGATAGTTCTGTCTATTCAGGAAATATATCCAACACGTTCACAGAGAAGCCATAAGTTATTTGTGTAGTAAATGCTATAGCAAATAATTCGTGATGATAAACTGATGGTTAGAGATATTTCAATATTATAATATGAACAGAGAAGATATAAGGTGATAAAGTTCTTAATTTGAATTGTAGTCGCAAACGTAAGCACCTAAGAAAAAACAAGTGCACACAAAGCGAATTTTACAGAATAGTGATTTCTTGGGGTTCATAGATACATACATGTTTCACTCTACATGGTCTAAATCTAATAGGGTGACTGGTCAAGATGTCGACCTTTTGTTTGGAGAGACGGGGGTTCAATCCTCACCTCAAACTTTTTGGATTTATAGGTGTATGCGTTTTATGTAATTAAATATCATTTGCTTGAGGAAAAAACATCTTAATGCTTGAGAGAGTTCTCTATAATTTTTTCAAAGGTATACGAAGTCTACCAATGTACCGACGTGGTGAACTATGACCCTTCTCATTCTGAGCTGTGACCCGTGCTCAGTAGTGAGCCGGCAATGGGTTGATGATAATGATGAAATCTAGGGTGTTACACATGCCTTATGATGAAGATAGAAAATTGATAAGCAAATGTATGGAGATTGTTGCGAGATAGAATAGAAATGACAAAGCTTTCCCAACATTTTCTCGATATAAGTTACAAGTACCTACCTTACGTGAGGCGTCAGTCCTATACAAGTGTCATTCGATTCAAATAACAAATTATTCAAATAAGTACATTTAAATTATTGTGGATTTCATGTAAAGGTTGTCGCATTCCACACTCGAGCTATTTTATTCCCAGACGCAATCACAGTTCAATTTAAAGTATCTGTATATCTGTGGCTGTTTGTGGCATCGTAGCGCTCACACGGATGGACTAATTTGACTGCTTTTTTATTCAAAAGCCTTTTTATAGGAGATCCTTAGATATCTTTGATGAAAATCTCTTAATTTTTTTTCCAGGGAGAGATGAACCTTTATGAACCTACCTTGAACCGTTATGCCCCCTCGTCTATGCTTTTTTCTAAATCTAAAAGTGAGATATTATCATTAATAATAAATATAATTATATTAATTTGGTTTAAAATTTTCTTTTTTAGCCGCTCTACTGTTTTAATCTCTTGACTAATTAACCATTATTTACGATACGTATCCACCTATTTACTTTACTAATATCCAAAGCAAATATTTGTAAAACTCGCGCTACTCCATCGAAATCGAATAACTGCTAAATCGGTTAGCAATCGTGACGAATCGATTTTATTTCTGTGACTGATAATGTTAATGTCATGTTCATTAATTAGTCAATAGTCGTTGATTCTAAAACTATGATCAAGAAGCTATGGTGATTCAGCTGTTTTGGAACGGTAAAAAAAAAACTTTCCGAAATGTTCTTAATATGTCTTGTAAATTCGCAATAACGCCTCTTTTATGTAACAGAGGCGCAAAGCCCATATTATATTATAGTGTAGTGGCGCCGACGTAGGTATGGCTTCTTTCTTACCTAACTTAAACTTACTTTGCCATATCTACGCATCCAGCTCAATTCATTACTGGTTCACTACTGAGAACGGGTCTCCTCTGTGAATAAGAAGGATTTAGGCCACCATCCACCACGCTGGTCAAGTGCAGATAAGCAAAATTTACATCCTTGTGAAAGTTATGGAGAACTCTCAGGCATGCACCGTTAAAGCAAATGATTATATCTTCGAAAAGTTAGAGGTGCACGCCCGGGATCGAATACACGGCCTTCCGTGTAATAGGCCGACGTTTTAACCACCAAGCTCACCACCTATCTAACATATACCTAGCATGGAACAAGTCGCTGCCGACATGTAGGTAACTAGGTTAAAGTACGAAAGTACAGTATCTCATAGTTTACTTTAACCGTCGGTGTTTACGTTGAACAACGGTAATATTAAGTGCATTTTAGAGTTGTAAGCGACTTCTGTGTACGAGGCTCGATCTGCGACCTACATTACGAATTTCTACTCAGCAATTATTACGTTAAGCAATCGATATTACCTCATTATTGCTCTCCGAACTAAGAATTCAGTTTTTACATGCTTTGTTATGGTATTTTATTATTTGCTGATTTGCTTTGGTATTCTAAACTCCCATCTTTACCTTATCTAAATGTCTATCTAGATGATACACTTTTACATGGTCTTTAGGGTTCCTTCCGTGTCCTAAGCTAGACTAAGCTTTCGCTGTCTTTTATTTTGATCTGTAAATCCGACTTATCGAGCCAAATAAAATGTTTATTTACATAAGTAGGCACTAGTCCATATTTCACTCATTCGAAACCCAACCAAGATTATGAAAGGAAAAGTAGAGGCTGCATCTAACCGGCTCTGATGACGGAGTTTTCTTGACCAAGCCGAGGCCTACCCAGGGTTTTAGTGCTTTGATGATGAAAGGGGGTAAAATAAGTGTTCGTCTAATACACGCTGAGAAAGTCGCGTAGATGAATCATGTTCCAGGAATGTAATGTTTTGTAACGAAAGATGATATGAATTGATATCCTCATAGAGAAAGCTTGGGACAAGGCTACAACCTGCTAGATTTCAAGTGCCAAAGTAAGTCGCATTATGTAAGCAATTTGGCTCCGATCAGATAGGCGTGTATATTTTATGCAAATTCATGATTGCTTAGTTTAATTTTGTGCAATATGTCATCGGTGGAAATGTTTCTACAAAAAACTTATATGTAGGGAAGTTAGCTAATGATGACTAAAGAAAATGGCCTCATAAGAAAGCTTAGAGTCACACAAAGAGAGAGAGAGAGTTAAACTTGGAATTTCTTTACGTGAACCAGAGTAACTGAAATAGCTCACTGGGGCGCGAAGCTGAAGTGGCACATAAATCATAAAATGATAGATGTTGGGGTCCCAAGGTGCTAAGTAAGAGGTGCGGCCCGGGATCGAACCCCTGATCGTCCGAATAGGAAGCACACGTCTTAACCACTAAGCTATTAATGACACATACGAGATGGTAAAGTGAACAGTTGGATAACCCACTCCAGCCACTCGCGACCCTGAGGTCCTTCCTCCGAAACTATAGGAAGGATCGGTTGGCTCGATACAGACGACCTCCAAGCAGGATCAACTAACTCTTGGACCCGCTCAGCGGCTATTACTGTTTCACAGCTAAAGAGACCACTGCCATTCAAGCTTCGTTCTTTCCGAGCCTTAGATAGCCGCTATCACAGCCAGAGGTGAAACTGAAGTAAAGGTTTACGAAAGGATTAAGTAATTACTTACTACATAGTTATCATAAATTTCTGTTGGAGAGTGGGCAAAACAAGCCAGTTAGAGTCGGTTGAGCAAAGTAAAGCCTAGTGTTAAATGTCTGCCTTACGAAAGTGTGAGCCGGCGCCGTGAAAGGGAGAGTGGTTACCCAATTCCGTTATGAAATTGTGCACATGTGTATCCGTTGATCATAATAAAATAACCTCGAAACTGATGACTTGCGCACACTGGTCTAAATTACAACAAAATCTTCTATTTTTACACGACCACCCAAAAAAGGAGTGTAATGTTTTCAGAGTTCTTGATGTACATATGAGTATCTACTCGTATGTGATATGTAAGTTTCTTTATTCCACCATATCTTCTAAATTCCTGAACATATTTGGATGCGGTATTATTAGGAACTTTACATCATACCTTACAATGATCTGGCTATAAATTTTTTGAAAAAAATTGGTTGTCTGTAAAGTCGGTTTACTGACGATAGTTGAACGTGACAACAAAGGCCGATTGTGCTTCTTTGTCGCTCGTTCCGCGCTCTCTCTTGCACTTCAAGCCTTACATGGAACGCCTCAGAGCGAGGTAACGCCGCATGAGTCATGTTTTTTCGTGCGTGCAGCCGGCTCTATCGAATTATAAGACGTTGAAAAAAACAATATGGCGGCGCTATTTTCAAATGTGAAAAAAAACTAGACTCTAGAAGTGATGCAACACAAACCAGTCAGATTTTTGGAAAAAAAAATTAATTGTTCCACAGCCAGATTTTGAAAACTTTTTTGTAGTTGTTTGTACCTACGCCTATGTTGCAGTGTGTATTTAATTTTTAACTTGCTGCGATCCAATGGAGTTTATGAAAATCGGTGAGGGAGTGGAAAAACCAAAAATACTGAGAAATTTTATGTCGAAATCCCCGATCGGAAAATTATGGAATTTTTATAGAAGATTTCATCCCCTATGGGGATGTAATTTCTAAAAGCAGTGAATCACGTATTCGGACTTCATTTTCACTCGAAAGCCCTGATACTAATTTTTATGGATAGAAATTCATGTTTATTATAATAATAAATACAGAGTATCAACTTGCGAGAAAAAGACAGTAGATCGTAGATAAATAACCTTACATATTAATATGTAAATAAAGTTTTTAAATTGAATTAGCACGTGGTTCAATAATAAATGCGAATAAAAATTAAATTCGCGAACACAACATAAATCTTTATGTTTATATCATTCGAAAGCAAAGACCGTTATTTAAATGTTGGATTACATAAAACATATAATAACTGTGACTGTAGTGTCATATTATACAACAATTGAACATATAAAAGTAAAACGAAATCCTGTTTATGCAAAAAACTTAAATAACACTTCCTGAAATTTCAACTATTAATTTTATCCAGTTTTATGTTTTAGATTGTTACACGACTGTCGACTACCCAAAAAAAAAGAAGTGTAGATAGGTAACTAATGTTTGTGGTAACTAAAGTTTCTGTATGTATGTAAGTTTCTTTATTCCACCATAACTTCAGTACAGTTTTGAATGTATGGGTTATCGTTAGAGTCCTTACATCATCCCGAGTTACACTAGTTATAAACTTTTTGGAAAAATCAATATGGCAGCTGCTGGACTGGCACCATTTCAAAATGAGAAATTTTTCACTTTTCAGTTCCTTTTTTTTTAATTACAACTTATTTTAAGTTATTGCAAGACGATTCACCAATTCTGAAATCCATAAGTAAAAGATTTTCGACTTACTTTTCAAAGCCCACAGCAATTTATCCTGCAATCCTTCCACATACTCCATCAGATCTTCCTTGCATTGCCCGCTCACAGATTTCTGCAACTCACCCCACTGTTGCACTAATATTTCAGCATCCATAACTCGAAGCATACTCTCGAGCCCCAAAAACTGCGTATCATTAGAAACCGTCGTAATTTGCATTCGACTCTCGTTCACAGTATTTCGTATAGAATCGGCTAGTTTGCCTATTATATTGCTCGGTTTTGCTGTCGTTTTCTCCACCTGTTTCGTAGTTTTGACTATGTGCTGAACGTTGTGACTCGTCTCTGTAGTTGAGACTCGTTTTTCAGTCTCAACATTTCCGAAAGCCTCAGCAAAAGTCAAACCATCGTCGTCGGCGAATAGATCGAAGCTGTCGTCGGTTGTAAACTTTTCGTTTTTATTCGGTTTCGGTATAGGAATCATGGATCCGATTAAATCGGGACTCAAGTCATCGTCACCTCCTTTAGAGGATGCCTTTTTGATGTTCTGAAAAGCGTCTATGAGACCGCTTCGTAGTTTTTCCTCGCGCGCATTTTCTTTTTCAGGATCTGATCCAATAACTGAATGAGAAGCACTGAGTAGGATAATGTTTATGAGCACAATGGGAGACATTTTGTTTTCTTTGCCAAACACAAGCACATGCTTTTTTGGAAATGTTTTGAACTATTAGAGTAACTTTTTTTTTTTGGTTTTTAACGGAACTTTCTTTGTCGGCGTGTCAAAGGTGCGCGCGCGTCGACATAGCCGGAGAGCGACTGGTCGTTGGAAGGCTTCGTGACATAACGTGGTTACGGAGCTATGGAGTGGAGTCACTTTCACTGTCGTCCATCGGTGTGTTGGCCGCAAGAGGCAGCATCCTTGTAGGGCGACCGATGCGTGCGCTCCACTTTTTTTCTATCGAGCAAATGTTATTATATTGGGAAGGATCCTTTTTAAGGATATTTTATTTCTTTGGTTATTTAGATATTATTTATCATTGACATACCTACTTTTAATCTATGTTGTTAACTTGCTTAGCTAGTAGTGAAGCCTAGTGGGCCATATTGGTTAAGATCTGTGTCGGCTTCCCTTTCGAGAGGTCGGGAGATCGATCCCGGACACACACACACCTCTAACTTTTCGGAGTTTTGTGTGTTTCATGCAAGGAAAATAGTATGCTTTAGCCCTCCTCATTCTGAGAGGAGAACTGCGCTCAGTAGTGGGCTGGCGATGGCTTGATCATTATTCAATAATTCGCTCCACGGGACTCTAGACTAATATTTTTTTTTTTTTTTTGAAAAAGCAACCATCGAGTAACTTGCTGATTTTTGTCCCAAAAACCTAAATTCCACGTGACTGGAGTCGCGGGCATCGTCTATTTGGTACTTGCTAGCTAGCTTGCTTCCTGGAGACGGGCATAAGCTACTTTTTATCTCGGACAATCAATGAGTTCTTAGTTCTTACGGGATTGAAAATAAAGTAATAAACTAAATGTACGCGGATGAAGTCACAGGCATCATCTAATAATAAACAAAACTGTAGTCCCACACTTTGCTGAATTATAATTACGTGATTTGTCTTCGTTACTAAGTTTTCTGTCTGTTAGTACTTTGTAACTTTTGCAAGCTACAATAAAAACTCCGTTCTCATCAATAGTTCTCATATATTAAATTGTGTTTATATAGTTTTTTTGTCAAAATTCCCACATTAACTATTTACTTCGTCATTGTATTCAATACTTCGTACACATCTCACGCACGGCAGATTTCTCTGAAAACTATGAATTGGAGATCGCTATTGTCCCATTCCCATACATAATATGAAAAATATTTCAATAATAATGTTTGTTCAGCTTTTACCCATGAAAGTTTATTACACAAACTTTTCTCTGCAATAAAAGAAAGCTTGCTACTTCCGGTAGTACCTAAGTAAGACTGTAAATAATTGCTGTAGGTAAAACATAGCTTTTATATATTCCAAAAGTAATAGACTTCAACGTGTTATAATTTTAAAGAAGAGATTTTATATTATTATGGTTGAATGTCTATTACCTATTACTAAATTCTAAGTTAAGTTTCTGATTTAAAGAAAGGTAATTTATGTAGGTAAGTACTAAGTATAATATAATGTAATGTAAGTATAATATAATGTTAGTTTATTCATAAGTAATACTAGTAAATACTTTGATTAACGCTTATCTTACAACGAATATTATGAAGAACTTTCAGGCATGCAGGTTTCTTCAGCGTAAAAACAAGTGATAAACTCTGAAAAGTTAAGCGTAGGATCGGACTCCTCAGAAAACCAGGCCAAAGTTAATCAAGTTTTTAATTATTTGAAAACACTTTCGGGCTATCTCAAATTTTAAGCTACCTAGCTTAAAATCTTAGCTTCTTGCTTAATTCGAATCATGCTAGGTATATTCAAATGGTTAAACTTTCGACAAGTAGGTGTATCTACGACTATAGGTATTGTAAATAATAAATGTTAGGTAAATTAAACTTTTCTAGATAGCCTGGTTTTCTTCAGCTTTAACAATAGTAACTCGTACTCAATACTCCGAGAGCCTGTAGACAATTTTGTGGTGCTTGTTAAAGTAAACTTCTAAAATTGACAACAAGTTGCTTCTATATAAAATTGAAAGTTCAAGGTTTCATAACTTTTACAATAAATATAATATGAGGTTCCAGGTTTAGTTACAAACGCTCCCGTAGGTATTCGTAGTCGTTTCATTTAAAAAATCGCCTGCACATTTCTTCTGAACGCTATGTACGCGCCAAACGATTCGCGGCGATTTCGCCCTTTCTGGACAATAGTTTTAGGCTAAGATCTATAGTGTACTTTGACTTCCCTCAGACTTAAGCTTCAGCTAAAATGAGACAGTTTGATGTCAGCAGTAGGTATAGCACTGTCTCGTTTCAACAGTGCCACTTTATAGATCTCAACCTGAATAAATTATTGTTATCTTAGCTCTACCTCTTTTTAAGCACCACCAGAATTTTTCCCACAGGCTCTCGGCTTATCACACTTGTACTTTGCTTAAAGGGAATGTACGATTACATAAGAGGCAAATGACATAACCAGGGCTCATGCGCTGGTTCATTTAATTGTATATACCCCCCGACATTGCGCAACTCATTGTCTCGAGTTACACCGCTTTCTTTGATAGCAGTAAGGTAATGTGAACTGAACTAGATAGTAGATAGCGTGCAACTGGCTGTCGCCTATGACTTTGTCTGTGTGGAAAAAAGGTAAAACCTAACCAAATAAAGTTTTGCCAGTTTTATATGACGACCTCGCTGGCGTTTGGAAGAGTGCCAGGTCCGGGTTTGATTTCCGTCTGGGTCATTTGGGAAATTTAATGTTTCTAAATATGCTCAGGCAGGCAGATCCTGGATTCGATACAACGCACGTACCTTTAGCTTTTTTGGGGTTATTTATTTTATTTTATTTGTGTTTTTTATTTATTTATACAATAAGGAAACTTAGCCCATTAGGTGCTTAGGTATAATGTTAAAGATATATAATATATATGTTATGTGTGGGTAAAGAAGTCTGCCAATCAAAGAAGAAGTGCTCAAATAGTGAGCCGGTGAAGTCGGGAGGATTAGCCGTGGCTAGTTACCACTTTACCGGTAAAGTTTTATATATGGTCGTCATTAGAATGGAATTCCTGACATACATGGGCAATTTCAAAAAGATCACAAAAGCTAACCAACAGACGCACTGACTGTCATGTTTATATACATAAACCTTTGAATGCCTACCAATAAAGGTGATTATGCACAGATGCGTCGAGTTCGTGGGGCGTGGGAAACTTGAAACCATGTTAAACTTAATTACAAAAAGTTACAACTTTTTGTACTTTTTAGTTTGTTAGATGTATTTACCTACTCATTTAATCTTTGTCGACGGTAACGAAGGGTGCTAAGGCACGGTTTATCTTTTTGGGTTCCATTTCCGGTAGGTTTAGGGTGGATTGACATTAGACCGGGCACGAGTCGTGTTACGTCCGGGGCACGTAAACGCATGGAAGAGCTACTGATTGAAATCTTAAGCCAGAAACATAAGGTTTTTCGGTAGGTATAATCCACCAAAACAGACAAATCGGAATGCAGCACGCGATAGGTAGTTATACACCACCCGCCCTCTCATTACTCTCTACTAAACAACAAAGCACGCGCTTCCACTACTAGACAAGCAAGAAAAGGAAATAAGCCGTTCCGGTCATAAAACATTATTCCTTGCGTGGCACGTACGGGACACGGCTGGTGAGTCGGGGCCGGGCCAGTCTAATGTGAATCATCTCTAATGGTTTTGTGAGAAGTGTTAGTCACGGGTAATTACCACCCTATCCTATCAGACGTATGGTGCGGCCCTATCTATCTTTTAATTGTTGGATGCCGGAATACCGAAGTGGATTCAATTGGATTTAGAACAAGCCTACCTTCAAGAGAAGTTTATTCGTAGTATACTCCACACAAACGAAGTTTGGCTCTCGTTTTAATATCTACTCTCAATGAAACTTCGTAGATATACCTACGTTCTAGGACCTAATTTGTATAGAATTTAGATAGAATTCTTTAAACCCTTGTAACTTTTTAAAACTATGTACCTATTATCTAGTTATTTTTACGGAAATCTGGCAAACCACACACATCAAATTGGCTCAATAACATTGGGCCAATTTGAACCGCTTTGAGGTTATCTGTGTTCTAACAGAAATCAATCTAAATTATGTTTGATCTAATTTCATAACGAAATGATAAAGTGTGGTTAGTAATTTGTTATGCACTGTAATTGTGGGTATTATGCGTTCTAGATGTGAAGACTATGATCATATCTGAAAATGTCTAACTAATAGTTAGGTAAGTGAGATTTTTGTTTTTTTTTTTTTACACGGTTTATTTTTGTAGATTTTCTTTAAAAATGAAAACAATAACCTAACAAATCAATCTGAAAAAGTTGATTCAAATTCAAATTCAAATTCAAATTCAAAATGTTTTTATTCAATTAGACTTTTACAAGTTCTTTCGAATCGTCAAAAGCATCTACCACTGGTTCGGAATGCCTTTCCTACCGAGAAGAACCAGCAAGAAACTCGGCGGTTGCTCTTTTCAAAGATTTGATATACAATATTATGCCATGTATAAAAGCAATTGAAGTCCTGCGCATTGCTGGAGCGAATCGAAGTTCAAATCCACGCTTTTTTATCATTTACATAATCTTCGATAGTATAATATGCTTTTCTCAAGAGCATATTTTTAATAGATTTTTTGAACCTGTGTAAAGGCAAGTCCAAAATTGACTGAGGAATTTTGTTATAGAAGATTATACCCATTCCCACAAATGACTTTTGGACCTTCCTGAGACGGAGCGTAGGAGTCGCAAGCCTGTTACGGTGTCTAGTCAGCCTGTTGTGTAGATCGCCAACCTTCTTGTAACTAAGAATATTTTGTCTTACAAAAATTATGTTGTTGTAAATATATTGAGAGGCTACGGTAAGGATACCTATTTCCTTAAATTTTTCTCGAAGTGAATCGCGTGGTTTTAAGTTATAAATTGCGCGTATTGCCCTTTTTTGTAATACAAAAACTCTCCCAATATCTGCCGCTCTACCCCATATTAAGATTCCATAAGACATAATACTATGAAAATAAGCAAAATATACTATCTTTGCGGTCTCCACGTCAGTTAATTGTCGAATCTTTCTAACCGCGTAAGCAGCAGAGCTTAGTTTGCCAGCAAGAGTTGATATATGGGTGCCCCATTGAAGCTTCATTCAGATTGAAGTAGTAAAAGTCTTACGCATTTCAGCAGCTACCTACTTGTTTATCTTTCAAGCTAACTAATGTAGGTAGGTACCTATTCCTACAAGAGCTACGAAGTACCTTGCTGTGGTCTCTACATTTTAAATGCATACCTAGTAGTACCAGTCAAAGGCAGTAAGTCCTTTAGCACCTTAATGATCCTAATTAAATAAATAAATAAAATAAATATACTTTTAATTCGCGTGGAACGTTTATGCAGGTGTGTGTGGCGTGTTTATAGAAAAAGGTCATTAGTGCGGCAGGTTTTTGATGCAACAGTTTCGCGGAATCGCTACTCGAATTCTGAGGCCGACCGTACCTACTCGTACGTATAAGGAAATAAGCACCCCATGAGCATTCGCTCGAAAAACTACATATAGGTAGGTAATTAGTCTATCTTTCGACCAATGGCCTTCCTATTTGAAACGCATAGTATAAGGAAATAAGCACCCCATTCCACGTGATTGCACTCGAATGCATACATGTATGACATGACGAGTGACGAGTGTCATAAAGTGGCCCAGACTTGTGCAACAGTGTGCATCACCGATCGCACATGATGGCTGTTTCTCTGATTGCGCTTCCTCGATCACAGATCGATCCTAGCCCCTACAACGGGTTTACGAAGGCGATAGGACTTAAAAGTGAGACACCTTCGACTTTGGGTTTAAGATTTTTATTGTATGACTAGCTGACGCCCGCGACTTCGCCCGCGTGGATTTAGGTTTTTCGAAATCCCGTGGGAACTCTTTGGTTTTCCGGGATAAAAAGCAGTCTATGTGCTATTCCAGGATATTATCTATCTCCATTCTGAATTTCAGCCAAATCCGTCCAGTAGTTTTTGCGTGAAGGAGTAACAAACATACACACACACTCACACACACACACACACACACACACACATACAAACTTTCGCCTTTATAATATTAAGTGTGATTTTTACAGTAACGTGCAACATGTCTTTTAAGAGCCATAGCAGACACGATGCTTTTAGCATTTTTGCTTTTGGCTTGAATCCAGTGGCTCCTTGCGACTCGTTTGATATCGTCAGTCCACCTAGTGGTAGGTACTCCAACGCTACACTGCCCGGTGCGAGGCCGCTATTCTAGCACTAAGCTCCCAAGCCCAATGTCTATCGGTTTAAAAACGGTGCCCTGCTCATTGCTACTTTAACTGCGCAACCCGTCGAACTATGTCAGTTATTCTGGTTATCCTATGGATCTTTTTCCTTATTTAATCTTTAGACTGAGAGACTCCAAGCATAGCTCTTCCCATCGCCTTTCTTATGAGGCCCATATAGTTAACGACCATGTCTCGGATTAGCAATAATACTCTTTATCAATAGAAACTTTATCGTTATATTTTAATACTGCCTGGTAACTCGTAGTTAAGTCGTAATACGTTATACCCTTAGTAGGGTCTCCTACGTAACAATCGTAAATAGTAAATGATATAGCAAGGTGGCTATTGAGACATGACGCACGAAATTACACCTTGCAACTTGCTCGCCGCCTGAGTCTACTGACCATCATTTACATTGTTGCTCCCTGGTTGAATGAAGCAATTCTATAACCACTACTTACCTATATTATAAATGCAGAGTGTGTTTTTTGATTGGTTTGCCTTTCAATCATGCGCAACGGAACAACGGACGTGATTTTCTGCATGGGAATACTTATAGACCTGGAGAGTGACATAGGCTACTGTTTATCTCGGAAAATCAATGAGTTTCCACGAGTTTTCAATTCGTAAATCCACGCAGACGAAGTTGCGGGTACAGCTAGTATGTACTTAAGTATGTATCTAGAGCGGTAACAGCCTAGTGGCTAAGACGTCGGCCTCCTATTCGGAGGGTTTGGGGTTCGATCCCGGCCACGCACCTCTAACTTTTCGCAGTTACCTATGAGTAGTGCGCTTTGAGCAATTAAGTATATTATATTGCTTTAACGGTGAAGGAAAAGATTGTCAACAAGGATACTTTATATGGGCCTGGAAGTTTAGTTGAAACATGTCTTTCTTGATCATTATCATCATCAACAACCGCTAGAGACATCCACTGCTGGATATAGGGCTGCTGTACGACTTCCATATGTCAAGGACTGCGCAGCTTATCTAGTGGGGGGGGGGGGGGGGGCCTTGACGACTTTTGGTGCGAGGTCGCCATTCCAGCAGCTTGGGACCCCAAGGTCTATCGGTTATCGGTTACTATTTGCCCTGCCTATTGCATTTTTTGTCTTTCTTACTATATTATTATTTTCTTGTGTAGGTGCCGTATGCAAGCTATCTGTTCCTAATTGTATGTTTTGAGTTCAAGTGTGATTGCATCGTGCGTTGCTCATACATACTAAAACAGTGCAACAAGCAATACGTCTAAAAGAAGACTAAACGTGTCAAGGAAGAGAGGCTCGAAGTCACCAGGTGAGTGACATCTGACCTAACTTCAATAACAAATATTCCATCAAAATTCCCGTGATAAGGATATGGTGTGACAGGATTATACTGGTGCCCTGGCTCCCTAACCTCTTCAATTCTACCTGTTCTTTCGTAAACCTAACAATGTTTCCTATGAGGAAGTTCTTTAGGTTTTCTTGACTGGAAACAAAGCATTCAGTAAGAAAGGACAGGTGAGAGTTCGTCACTACGAAATGGCATAGAATGTAGAAGAACACATTTCACACACACATTAATTTCAAAACACGTCTAAATTACCTATCCATTTTATTGACCCAGTGGGCCTATACTCTGACAGAGGAAAGTCTTTTATATCGCCTTTTCGGATGCAGGATTTTGAGCATATTGCATGAAAACAAATTATGCAATTGATCTCATTTCGGATTCATTGCAATCGGGTGACATAGCATTTTGTTTGATCTCGTTCGAAATAATGGGATATGATGCCTCAGTGGTAACAATAACAAGATGTTATTATGACTTAAAAGTTTCCAGTTGGAATTTTTTTATTTTATTTAGTTTAGAACCGTCCACAGTTACACACTCAAATTATAAAAAATATTCCTTAAATTTCACAGCTCTCGTGTAATAGTAAAATAAATTAACATAATTATAAACTCAACAGTTTCAGGTCTCTGGCTGAGGCTAATATTTCACTAGGACGCCATGGCAAGCTGCCGGTCGCGCAACTGTGGTGTCTAAGCTATCAAACAAGAAACACTAGAGCAGACACTAGAGTGAGAACAATCATCTCCTTCATTACAGTTAAGACATGCGAATGACATTGTAACGCAGGGAGGGACGTCCCTATGGTCGAGTGAGTGACACGCCAAAAACCTGTTACTTAGTGGTTGCAGCATCAGTGGGTGATTCCGATTCGCCGCCTCCAAATTGGTTGGGCAACCAAGCGGACACCAGGTGAGGTACGTTACAGAGAGCTGTTCATTGAGTGAGTAGCGCAACTGGTTGCGCCGCCACTGGTATCCTAAGACGCCATCGCCACGAACGAGAGAATCGCGGCTATAGTCCATATTATACCACCGATACAACTCTTAAAGGTTCACAGGGCGATACTATCGCTAACGGTAGTAGTTCAGACTTGTTGCAATTCCCTCGTCCATTGAGATGGCGCCTTAGGGCCGGCGCACATATGGCGGAGCGCAGCGCAGAGCATTTTTCACAGTCAAAATATTATCGACATTGTCCTCATTGAAATAATATCTAAGTATAATCAATAATTGTGCATCCGTGCGCAGTCCCGCGCGTGCTCGCGCGTTCTCTGGTAGAAATTCACGTAATGTGTCACGCGATTAGAAAAAATCGCGGGTATGCTCTGCGTTGCACTCTGCCATTATGTGCGCCGGCCCTTATAGTTAAGACAGTAAAAAGATGACACTATTTCAATTTGCATGTTAACTACTCATATTGCAACGAGTAACGAGTTAAATAAGCAAGTCATTACTTAAATTTCGACATGTTGCGGAAAATTGTACCTACTCGAAAGTTATTGAAGCGGACTAATTTTACACCGAAATCGTTTGGTTTCCGTGATATTTTCCTTGTTACAAAATAACGCACTAAATGAATTACCCAAGAGTAACAGTTTGAAAGTCCATTAATCTAGTCCATAAGTTTTAAAACCTGTGATTTACGAATTAGTGGAATAACTCTAAGTCTAAACAATAGCCGCATTTCTGAACTTTCGCAAATAAAGCTGCACCAAGGCATATAGGTAAGTAGGTACCTACTCTATTTCAACGTTTGGGAATTTCGTATGGATTTTCAGTAGTTATGAGATTGCCAATCTTGGTTTTAGTGCGGACTCAAAGTCCACTTGGAACGGTAGAGCACTTGCGAAAGTGCCTCGCAAATTGCTGTGTCACCTCGATTATACAATAGGTATAAGCATGCGTAGAAAGTGAATTCTCTGAATAATAAATTCAATATTCTTGATAAAAATTGCTTTTTATTTAACTACTGAAATAGAAGCCTAGTAATAGCCTAGTGGTTAAAGCATCTGCTTATATTCGAGAGGTCGGGAGTTCGATCCCGGGCACGCACCTCTAACTTTTGAAGGAAAACATCGTGAGGAAACCTGCATGCCTAGAGACAAGAGTCCTAAGAGACCTGTGCTCTGTAGTCTGTAGTAAGCTGTAGTGTCTGTAGATGGATTGATCATGATGACAGAAGTAGGCATCAAATTGGTTTACTTTTTTTGTAGCGGTGATTTATGGGTGTTTGATGCCGACCTCCTATACTTAGGAGGGTCTGAATTTCGATTTCATGCGCTCTAACTTTTCGGAGTTATGTACGTTTTAATCATTTAAATATCTCTTGTTTTTAAACGGTGAAGAGAAAGCATCGTGAGAAAACCGGCACCCTGAAAGTTTTCCTTAATGTTCTCAAAGGTGTATGAAGTCTTGACAATCCGCACTGGACCAGGTAGGTGGTAGACTATAGCTTGACGTTTTTCATTCTGAGAGGAGACCCGTACACAGCAGTGAGCCGGCGATGGGTTGATCACGTTGATCATGATGAAAGAACTTATCGCGTAAGTTAACTTTGTTTGGTGATCTAGGAGGGTCGGAACAGAGTCTGATGTTCGATTCCAGGCTCTCAAAATATATTCTAGGACTGGTAATTTGGTGACACCAAGTCTAACAACCGAGAATGCAGAGCTGCGAAAAGCATGCATTAAAAAGTTTAAACTGTCAGCGGCTCTGTATAGTCTGTTCGTTAGTCTATGGGTCTGAGCTGTCAAGCTTGAGTTGTCACTGTCAAATTAGAATCAAATTCGCGCGGGTGAACGCGCTTATTTCATTTTCCGAAAGAAATATTTATTTAAATAATTCGTGATAATACAGCAGTCTTGCCATAAATTTCCAACAATATAAATACAAACTCAAATTGTCATGAAGTGAAGGAATTTACAAAAGCTTCCGGGTTTTAAGTTTTTAAATTACCTTTTGCAAGTATTGATTTTTCTGCCTCAAATACCTCAAAGGTTGACTGTTTACATTTTATGCTGGTGACGAAAAGAGCGTTTATAGAGTTTTTCTGAATATACTAGGTATTTAATGTGTTTTATGGTCGTAATTAATCTTTGTGATATTTAAAGCAGTTTTTGAAGTACCATTACTTATGTGTTTTATGGTGGTATTTGAAGTGACTTTATTTGCAGTTTAAATGGCTAAACAAATAGCTGACGTGCAAATCCATGCTTCTGACGAGTTAGAAGATGATAACTTGGACGTTAGTGTGGACCTCATTGATGATGGACTCTATTTAGGTAAGTACTTAATTAATTTTACAAAATCTTTTCCTTTAGATTTGGCAATGTTTCCTTCAATCTTACAGCCAGTTTAGCAGAAATTTTATTCCTTATCCCTCTCATAAAAAAGTTATGTATTCTGTTGATAATTGTAGATAATTTTTTAAAAAACTACAAGATTGTTAAAACCTAAATCCACTCTGAAGTTGCAGATTTTTTTAAGAATATTTATTGTATATTTTTGTACCTATTCCTACTCTCCAAGGGTCACTGGTAGAGATCTCTTATAGAGATAAATGCTTTCCTGTCCACTTCTTCTTTCTTTTTTTTTTCTTTTTTGTTACAACTTTCTGGTACAAATAAATGTAAATATAATAATATTTGATTTCCAGGCAACTTGGCTTGTGCACGAGACTCCAAGACCCTAGAACAGCTAAAGATAACTCACATCCTCACTATTGACTTAGTGCCATTGCCTAGAAGCATCTTAGAGCGCTCCACTCTCACCTTCAAGTATATTAAATGTAAGAATTTTACCTATTTATTTCCTTAACCATGGACCTATTGAGGAGTTTTCATCCAGGAGACTGCATATATACAGCTTTTTATCCTAGAAATTAAAGGATTCCCAGGTTAAAAACTTAATGTGAACTAAATTACAGGCATTATCATGTAAAATAATAGTTTCTTATTATATAGTGTAGAGTCAGGGAGCGATGTAGAGAGAAAAACGCGTCGAGAGTTGAGACGTAGTGTATTTGATTGCAAGATAGATTTACAAGATAGGGGTACTGTACTGGTAACCGTCCGTAAAGTGGTGCCGGTATTCCATCTGCCACTACGTACACTGTTAGCCAGTATATATATCCCTAGTGTCTCGAAAGGTCCGGTGATCCGTACACAATCGAGTGGTGGACTAGGCATCGAACATAGGTTTTCACATGGATTTATATAACGAGCGATACATAGTAATCCCGCGACTTATCGAACAAGTGGCGCCATCTAGTTCTCTCTTTGGAAACTAACTTCGTTACAATAGTATATAATATAATAATAATAGTACATTACTATTTGTTGGTGGCCATCAACAATAGTTATTTATCACATAATGAGTGTCATACAACATTGTTTTACTATAATGTTTTTCAGTGGCTGACGTGCCAAAAGAAGACCTTATAAGTCACTTGCCAGAGAGTAATGACTTCATTAAGCAAGCTGTTGCCAGCGGAGGAACAGTTCTTGTGCATTGGTAAGGATTTTAAGACTACTTAAAAAACCGGTCAAGTACAAGTCAGACTCTATCATACATAGAAATTCATATGTACTGTTAGGTGGAGTTGTTGATAGTCTATGCGTGGCCTAACTCCCTCTGACGTTCTACAAGAGTCTATGGTACTCTGTGCTCTACACACTCTCTGGTGACGCGTAGAATGGGAGTGGCTGTTGTGATATAGTTGTAAATTAATAAAATAAGGAAACAGTCGAATAAAAGTATATTAAAGTACATACAAGTGTTTTTATATCTATTAGTACCTACCTTTTGACTTTATTGATCCAGTAAATACAGCAGGTGGATTTCAGAAAACCTGCATAAATCATATTACAACATTGTGATTGGTTGAATTAATGGTATTCTTGCTCACTATTGGTTACAATGCTGCATTGTAGCCAATAGTGAGCGAGTGTCAGTTGATTCATCTACCAATCAGAGGTGATTGCAATCGCCACACTGTAGCTGTCATTTCAAACCAGTGGTAGATTCATTTGACCATACATTAAAGTACTTATAAAAGTTTGATTGTATTCAAAATATTTTTATTTTATTTTACTGTAATCAAGCCACAAGGCAAATTGGCTGTGACAGACGGACAGACAAACCAACACATGAGTAATCCTAGAAGGGTTCTTTAAAGAATGGAAACCATGTTTCAGTTACTTTGGCGTATCACGCTCAGCGGCCTTCGTGATAGCATACGTAATGGAAAAGTATAGCCTCTGCTACGAAGACGCCTTTCTCCTGGTGAAGGCGAAACGTCGCTTCATCGGCCCAAACGTGGGCTTCGTGGCCCAACTGAAACTTTTTGGGCATATGGGTTATACCATCAACAGGGATGATCCGAGGTTTAAACAGTTCCGGTTGAAAATGGCTGGTCAGAAGTTAAAACAAGGTTAAATCAAAGTCAAATTGACTCAAACTTCTTACCTTTAGTCACCTTTAGTTTTAAGTTTTCCTAACTAATTATTATCGTCAGTTGTTTGTAAGATGTAATGGTGATAATAATTAGGTAGGAAAACTTAAAACTAAAGGTGACTAAAGGTAAGGTGAGTTTGAGTCAAATTCAAACTCATTCTGATGTGTAGGTACATTCGATTTCAGTCCGTTAGGTTGCGCTTTTCTGTGCAAACAAACTTTGTCGATCTGACTTATCATAGTATTTTACCTACATTAAAATACCGCGATACAAGATGGCGGCTACAAAACAGCTGTTCTGTTGGGCGGCTGAAAGTATACTACTGTCTGAAAATTGATAATCCCTCTCACATTGTGTCTAAAGAAGTTTTGCTTCGGAAATTTAAAATGGCTAAAAATCTATTATTATTTATTATTTACAAATTTCGTCCTTGTTTTGCAGTCAAAATCCTGCCTCAATTGTTTGCGGACCTAGTAAAACCAGATCCGGGTCTCATCCGGGAGAGACCAGATCCGATCGTGTACCGGTGCAAGAAATGTCGCCGCATCGTCGCTAGCCAGAGCAATATCATTCCACACTTACCCAAACAGGTAACAAACTAGATTTTTCTGCCGTTTTAGGATTCCTTAGTAAATTAAGGAATCCCTATAGCTTCGTCCAGTCTTTCTATGTTACAACCATTTTAACAATCTAATGATTAAAAAGAAAAATATGTGTAATCACATATTTTTTAAGTTACAAGTTTTTAATTAACAGGTGAAGATAGACCTGGCCAAAAAGAACATCCGTCCCCCGCCGAGCAAGCTGACCGGTCTGACGTGCGCCGAGAACGGCCAGCTGCTCATAGAGAAGCTCAAGAGTCTCGCGTGCCAGATCATGGACACCAGCGCCGAGCGCGAGGACTCCAGCGACGACAGCGCGGGCAAGAGCTGCCCAGCCAGTGAAGAGGGACCCAGCCAGGTGTGTTATATTGATCAATCAGCCTGTTTGTGTCCATTGCTGGACTAGGCCTTCACGAGAGCGCGTCATCATACACGGTCTTCCGCCTTCCTCATCCGTTCACTTCTTTCTTTTTATTTATCATCATGATCAACCCATCTTCGCGCGGCCATAGTCTGTGTTACACTAGCCAAGTGCGGATTGGCTGATAAGGCACACCTTTGAAAACATTATGGAGAACTCTCAGACCAATTGTGTCCCCAGAGGTAACACCAACCCGGAGAAAATTCATCATATTGCTATCCCTGAATGTAATTAAAGTAAAATTTAAATTATAAATCCTTATCTGGCTTGTGTTCAAAATTCCTACCACCTAAAAAACCTGATTTGGTTTGTCTGCAAAAGTCATGCACCCTAAAAACCTTATATGTTGTGTGGCTTGTTTTCAAAATCCATATGTGGCTTGTCATCAAATCCATGCATACTAAAAATCTTATTTGGCTTGTCTCCACAATTCACGCATTTTAAAATATCTTACCTAAAATATTTCCAGGTGTTAGATGGCTACAGTGAAAACAACATGGTCGACGCCAGCATAGTACCGCGAGATGCGCCAGAGATCTGTCGGCTGATGTGGTTCGTGGAGCCGATGAGCTGGATGAAGGACGTGCCTCGCTGTCCGCAGGGCAAGCTGCACTGCCCCAAGTGCCAGAACAAGATCGGCAGCTTCAGTTGGGTCATGGGTGAGTATATACACGAGATCTGTCGGCTTTTTGAGCAAATAAAATAAATATGGTATGGCTGGCATATGCCACCTATAGAAGCCCCTTAAAAATATCAGATTAAAAACATCCAACAAGGAGATAAAACTAACAAATATTATGCAGTGCTATTGTAATTGAGATATGCGCTAGGATAGGATAAGTATAATTGCTGAGTCGACGTTATTACGACCGAAACATTCAGGAAGCGATAACGAAAACTACATAGTATCGTGAGTGTGTGTAGTGATTTGGAACCCTCGTAGCTTTAGTTTTAACAGACGTAATTAATTATCACCACTATATCTTACAAGTTTAACAATTTCGACCATCAAAAGGAGTACAATTGTACCTACTTTGAATAAATGATTTTGACTTTGACTTTGAATGATGCGCAAACATTTATTTTTTCAATTGATTATGAGAAAATATTCTTCCTATCGTTCCCAAAGTTTTAAGTTAATTTCAAGTTTTATAAGGTTTCAAAAAGGCCACTCAGAAAGCGACAGTATCCCACGCCTGGCCCCGAGAGGCCAAGTGAACGATCATCGAGGACTGGAGGCCTGAAGCCCCCGCCCGTCTCACGCTCAGGACACCGCGCCACAACTCATCAACGTGACCTGTACAAGGCTCTACATTAGTGTGTGTCTTGTTAAGAACTTACTATAGAAATGATCCTATGAAGTAAGGTCTTAACAATCGCTGGTAGTATGGACAGTGGTCATCACCCGTGAATGAATCTTCGTAGCGCAACGTTGTTTTACTCTTTCGAAGAGTAACGCCATCTAGCGGTAGTTTGGTAAACCACTTGTCTGAACTAGAATCTATTGCGGCGTCTGCGCAGGCTGCAGACCGAGGTGTTCCACTTGTGCTCTGAGGCGATTAAAAATCACTACTGTGCCCCTTGAAAATTAAAATTTGTTGGCTTGTCGATTTGTCCTTCGCCGCAAGGCGTGATTTTTTAGATGGATGGAAGTCCAGTCTTCCAGAGTAGAGTCTGGAGCCTAGAGTATTATCTAGACTACTTTTTATCTCAGAAAATAAAGTTTCCTTCGGTTCTTAAAAATCTAAATCCACGGGGGCACCAGCTAGTCACAAATCAACAGAAATAATTATTTTTACGTTGAAAAGTTAACAAAATGGTCAAACACAGATGTGCCTTGAACACAAATCACCTAATATATGCTGAAAACGCCATCTATAATATAGACGAATAATTAATTTGTCATGCGCTTGCGCATGAACGTTATAGCGCCATCTCTTGACAACAAATAAAAATTGGGCTTTCCTTAAATGCTTTTATCCGTTGGTTTTTGTTTTCATTTCTACATTATTGAATGATTGGATATTTAAGGTTTTTGATATAACATGTATTTTTTTTTCAGGATGCAAATGCCCCTGCGGTCAAAAAGTGGCCCCCGCGTTCTACCTGGTGCCTTCAAAGGTGGAGTGGTCGAACATTGTACAAAACGTACAGGTTACTGTATAAATACAGGCGTTTGATATTACATGTTGTGTAGAAATCTGTGGCGCTATTCTCTTCCATTGTAACTCCATTTTTCAAAATAGGTTATACAATTTTAACTCCAAATAGGATTTTTAATTTTTTTTAATGAAAAAACAAAGCCAACTCCGGATTTTTGTATCGGGTCTCCAAACTTCGAAGCCTTAGGGCCATAATGATTTTGTTAGTATGTTCCAAGGGCCAAAACAATTTTTCTGCCCTTAACTATATTTCTAGCTAGACTAGATGTGGCAAAGTGCGCGACCTAAGCAAATATATGCTTTTTTGCATTTCAATTACTTAATGTTATTTATTAGTTACCTATTAATATGCTTAAGCTTATGCTTAGATACTTCAGTTAAGTTTTCTGCGTCATCATTTCTGTGGTTAAGTTTTACCTTGCAAATAACTAAAAGCGAGTAGATATCATTATTTGTGTTTTCTTCCTCAACTTATCACAGCTATAGTAACAACAATAAGAAAATGGCTGTCGCGGGCCAGATTGATGACACTAGTTTTAAGCTGATGGCTCTGGCGGGGCCGGATTTGTAGTACCGTCGTAGTTTGGAGTTTGGTCGTAGTTTGGAGACCCCTGACTTAGAGTACAAATTTTGTACTCCATGAAATATCAATGTAGCATGTCTATATAGCTATAATACCATTGGTCGGTGCCAATTGAAGTACATTCGAACTTTTATTTTGCCTGTTAAAAGTAGTCTATTCTATAGTATCTATATATTTTTATTGTTTAGAGTTAGAGAAGCTATTATAAAAGACAAAAGATGAGATTTAGACTGTATACAAGTTAGATGGACTATTGGTGCTTTCAAAACATGTATAATAAAATGTATAGTACCTAAATTAAACTTCGTTTTGTACAATGATAGTAAAATTTGTTGTTGTGAAATTTCTATAACCAGTGTTACATAATGTACAATGAAAATAAATATTTCTTTCTTTCCCGTTGTTTTTGTTTAATACAATATAGTGTGCATTTTTAGGGTTCCCGTACCCCAAAAGGAGAAACGGAGCCCTTATAGGATCACTTTGTTGTCGGTCTGTCAAGAAACCTATAGGGTACCTCCCGTTGACCTAGAATCATGAAATTTGGTAGGTAGGTAGTCTTATAGAACAAGTACAGGAATAAATCTGAAAACCGCTAATTTGTGGTTACATTATTTCAAAAAACTTCAAATGTGTTTCAATTTTCAAAGTAAGATAACTATATCAAGTGGGGTATCATACGAAAGGGCACTTGTACATTCTAAAATAGATTTTTATTTATTTTTATGTATAATAGTTTTTGATTTATCGTGCAAAATGTTGAAAAAATACCGGAGTACGGAACCTTCAGTGCGTGAGTCTGACTCGCACTTAGCCGGTTTTATTTTTAATTTCTACGAAAATCATGTAGTGTCAATAATCCTAGAGCATTTTTTTCAAATCAACGTGAATTTAGTCTTAGAAGAATATCTTAAATTAAAGTGAATTTAGTGTTAGTTTTAGAATAAAATCTCGCGCGGGATTTGGTTATTGAAAATGAATCGACAAAATTTTATCTTTTTGGAAGTATTTAATTCAGATAAATAGATCTTTTCATCTATGCCATTATTTTGGTACTTTGAATCACCTCGATAAAAAATGGCGGCTTCAAATCAGTTGGGCTGTTTGGCGGCCACATTGTTACGATATTAATTTGATTTTTTAAAATTTTCTAACACATCTCCGCTCCGCTTCAACGAATATGCACTCTAAGGACGCGCGCCATCGACGAGTGTTTGTCCGTCGCGGCGCATGCGCGGGATGTCTGCAAGCGCGAGGCGGTGCGCGCGCATGAGGTGCGTCTTTCGCTTCCAGCTGTCGGCGAATGCGCGCGCGCACCCCGGACACTTGTACGGCAACTCGCCCGTGTGTGTACGCGTGTGACGAGCCTACGACAACATAATATTAAAAAGAATCAAAAGCTTCATTTGCTATAATCCGCTAAAAAAGGCAAATCTGTATTGATGCAACATGCACCACACTCTCTCCCACTGCGAAGTATTCAGGAAAAGCCAGCCACCAACCAAGCCCCAAGGGGCCAAGTACCACGCAACACCATACAAATCCACCAGAACACACTCGACACACGTTTCGCTCCGACACCGGAGGATCCTCAGGAGATGAACATAATATTATTAGCTTTTAAGGCTGGGATGTATAGAGCACTCTTTAACTTTGTCTAGACGCGGCGCCCGCGCGGAATCCGCACATGCGTGCGGTTTAGCTCTCGTATAAGTAGCTCCCATATTACATAATTGTTTTAAATTTTATTTTAACCATTAAATGTTTTTATTACCAGTCCGCTCTTGTCTGTGAAGGCCTTCCTGCAGTGGTTGCACACGTAGAGACGGGTGTCGGAGTGGCGCCGCGCGTGACGCCGCAGCGACGACGCGGCCGCCGCACGGAAACCGCAAACCGCACACGCGTGCGGTTTAGCACCCGTGTGCGTACGCACGTGCACCTCTAAGTTGTGGGCTGAGGACAAGTATATTATACAATTAAAGACTCGTCCAGCTTCGCACGGGTGAAAGTATCCATAGATTTTCGACTGCATTTTTAGGGTTCCGTACGTAAGCCTCCGCTGTCCTTCCGTCTGTCTGTTAATCGGCTGTTTATCAAGAACCGTAATAGAAATTCTCACTTTCACACACAAAAACAATATCATTGATTTTTAATTCTTAATAGGTACAGTAGATCTTCCGAAAAATATCAATGTAGTGTGCATAATATTATAAAGAAAGAATAATTTAAAACGATTTCCAGCGATTCACAAAAATTAGTCAAACAGCATATTGCTAATTTCGGCTTTGGACACATACTTATATATAAAAACTGTTATTCATAGAAGTAGGTATAAGTATAACATTTCTGAATAACCTTGTTTTTTTGTAAATAATCTACTTATATAATATTATCGCTTGATTATTATCAAACAAAGGCCGCCGTGACGCTTCGTAACGCGCAGCCAAATTTCCCCGAAATCCGTTTTTCATCAAAATCCGCTCAGCCTTGTACACTTTTATTCAGCTCGCTAAGTGATTTTTTTTTTATAATATTAACTAGATAAACTACAATCCCAGTCTTCGTTTCCATCTCATTAGGTAGGTATAATAGAATCGTTTTTTTCAGATCTAGGTATTTTTGCGATTGAATAGATCTGTTAGTGAATAGCTTCAAAATCTTTTACACGCTTTTTTAATTGATTTTATGCTCATTGTTTTGCACGAGACTTCATCTGTGCGGATTTGGCTTTTCAAACCCAGTATGAACCCTGGGTTTTTCCAGAATAAAAAGTATCCTAAGACTTTTTACCTTCCAGGATGCAAGCTATCTCTCATATCTCTGTGCCTAATTTTGTTGAAATCGACTGAATAGTTAAGTCACAAACAAACTAGACATTCTTTCCGGTGTACCAGCTGAGTTTGTTGTGCGCTCTTCTCAGACCTGGGCGCGTTTGGAACCCTCGTAGCTTTAGTTTTGAGTTTACGTAATTAATTATCACCACTTACAAACTACTACTTATCTTACAAATCTAACAATTCTGACTATCAAAAGGTGTCTACTTTGAATAAATGATTTTGGGGTTTTTTTAATATGTCTATTGGTTCTTCTACTCTGGTTGATAATGTAGAAAAACTACAAACAAAACCCTCTCCATATCCACTGAGTTAGTTTTAGCTTTCTCACTAAGCTACAAGTGTAAATTAAAAATTTATAACACAAGTGAAGGTTACAGTAACTAGAAAAGAGCTGATAACTTTCAAACGGCTGAACCGATTTTCTTGGATTATAGCTAAGAACACTCTCGATCAAGCCACCTTTGAAACAAAAAGAAACTAAATTAAAATCGGTTCATTAGTTTAGGAGCTACGATGCCACAGACAGATACACACGTCAAACTTATAACACCCCTCTTTTTGGGTCGGGGGTTAAAAATGGATAGTATCGATGATAAATCTATGTCAATGAAAATAGTATCTTACCATGGCTGAAGCCCCATCCACAATAAGAACACAAGTACTGCTTGACATCTTCGTGTACCTTCATATGACATTTCAGCACGCTTTTCAGTTTGAACCTGAAAATTAAAAATATACCATCACTCCATAAACTATAAAACAAGTTTCCTACCCTCTGCACTAGGAAAGACATGTATTGCAGAAAGTAGTAGAAATGGGTATAGGGCCTGACATCAGAATGTCCCGGAGTGTGCTCCGCCAGCTGTTTGCGTCCCTTGAAGCCCTTCCTACAAGTATAGCACACAAACTTCCAAAGTCAAAGTCAAAATCATTTATTCAAAGTAGGTACAATTGTACTCCTACTGATGGTCGAAATTGTTAAATTTGTACGATAGTGGTGATAATTAATTACATAACCTAAAACTAAAGCTACGAGGGTGCTCCGCTAGCTGTTTGCGTCTCTAGAAGCCCTTCTCACAAGTGTAGCACACAAACTTCGCTTACCTCATGGCAAAATTGTCACGTACCTCAAAGGACATTAGTCTTACCTCATGGCACATTTGTCACCTACTTCATGGCACATGTCACTTACCTCATGGCATATTTGTCACCACCTTGTGGCACATTCATCACTTACCTCATGGCACATTTGTCACAAGCGTAGGGCCTGACGTCAGAGTGTCCCCGAGCGTGCTCCGCCAGCTGTTTGCGTCTCTTGAAGCACTTCCCACAGGTGTTGCAGGCAAACTTCCTTTCATCTGAGTGTGATGTTGCATGGTACGCCAATTGGAACGGTTTGGAGAATGCTGGAATGAGAATTCATACTATCACTACTCATATTATCACACTAATATTATAAAGGCGAAAGTTTGTATGTGTGTGTGTGTGTGTGTGTGTGTGTGTGTGTGTGTGTGTGTGTCTGTGTCTGTTTTCGTGTCTGTGTCTGTGTGTCTGTCTGTCTGTCTGTCTGTCTGTCTGTGAGTCTGTGAGTGTGTGAGTGTGAGAGTGTGTGTGTCTGAGTGTGTGTGTGTGTATGTGTGTGTGTGTGTGTGTGTGTGTGTGTGCGTGTGTGTGTGTGTGTGTGAAAACCTAAATCCTAAATCGTCGCGGGCATCGGCTAGTAAATGATAAAGTGTGTTTGTTGGGTTTTTGGTTCGTCTGTTTGTCATTCAACTCATATTAAAAATGCGAAAGTGTGTTTGTTTGTTGGTTTATTGGTTTGTCCTTCTATCACGCCGCAATGAGGCAATGGATCTACATGATTTTTTGCATGGGTATAGTTAAAGACCTGGAGAGTGACATAGGCTACTTTTCATTCCGGAAAATCAAAGAACTGCCACAGGATTTTTAAAACCTAAATCTACCCAAGTGAAGTCGCAGGCATCAGCTAGTCTAAATATATTTAAAGAAAAGTCTTAATTCACTGACTGACACACTGTCTTAATTCGCTGATGAGCCAGCTCAAACTCTTGAACCCACAAAGCTGAAATGCCGAGATTCCCTTTATAATGTAGTTAAATTACATAATTTATTTATTTATTTCATCATCATCATCATCATCATCAGCCTGTGGACGTCCACTGTTGGACATAGGCCTTCCCTATAGAGCGCCACCACACCCGGTCCTCAGCCTTCCTCATCCAGCCACTTCCCGCCAGCCGCTTTATATCGTCGGTCCATCGTGCTGGAGGGCGTCCCACACTACGTTTGCTTAAACGCGGTCTCCACTCAAGGACTTTCCGGCTCCAACGGCCATCGCCTCTACGACAGGCATGGCCTGCCCACTGCCACTTCAGCTTGCTAATAGTTTGGGCTATGTCAGTGACCTTGGTTCTCCTGCGGATCTCCTCATTTTGGATCTTATCCCTCAGGGAAACTCCTAACATAGCCCTCTCCATAGCTCGCTGAGCAACTTTGAATTTGTGAATAAGGCCATTTGTCAGTGTCCACGTTTCAGCACCATAGGTGAGGACGGGAAGGACACACTGGTTGAAGACTTTTGTTTTCAGGCATTGAGGAATTGACGATGAGAAGACTTGACTTAGCTTTCCAAAAGCTGCCCAGCCTAGCCGAATTCTTCTGTTGGCTTCCTCATCGAAATTGCTTCTGCCTAGTTGAATTTATTTATTTATTTATTTAATAATAATATCTCAGCATGCTACATACAATTACATACAATATACATAATTTATTGATTAAGTACCAATTATTTTTTTTTTGCTTCACTGACTATTCTCAAAATAACACAATATGAATATTTTAATTAATACATACATTTTGGACAGTGTGCACAAGTGTACTTATGCCCTGAATGTTCCTTCTCCATGTGCTTCGAAAACCACTTCTTAGATGTGAACCCTTTCCTACAAACTGGACAAACACTCTTGTTTGTGTCATCTATAGTGCTATCTCGTTTTGATTCATCACCTTTTATAGTGCCATCTCTTTTTGAAGTATCAAATTTTATAGTGCTATCTCTTTTTGATATATTAAGTTTAATAGGGGCGTCTCGTTTTTGCAAACTGTATTTTACAGTGTTTTCTTTTTTTGACTCATCTACTTTTATATTATCATTTCTATTCATACTTTCAACTTTCATGCTATCTCTTTTTAACATATCAATATGAATAATGTTGTCTATTTCTATTTTATTATTTCTAGATATACTCTTATTAATATTAGAATTGCAAGATATTGCAGTTTCTTTTGATGCAATTTGCATATCATTGGTTAGTATTGCAGTTTCGGTATGTGTATAGTCGGTATCTTCATAAATGTCCTGTTCAACATAATTACTAACACCAATAGACAGTTTATAGTCTGGTAAAGTCAATCTTAGTTTAGTTGGTTCGATTGTGTGACTTTTTAGAGAATCTGGTTCAATAATGATACTTGTTTCGCTTCTCGAAGCTATGTTTTTGAGAGTTATGTTGACATTTTGTGCTTCTTTTATGAATGTGTAGCAAGACTCTATTTTGATAGTGCAATCATAGCAGAACTGTTTCGGTAGCTTTATATCTTCCATTATCTGAAATCCATGTAATAAGACTATACTTTTGATGAAATTATTCTCTACTTGATAACTAGTTAATGTGTGGATTTAGGTTTTATACAATCTCATAGGAACTCTTTGATTTTCCGTCATAATCCTATCCTCTGGGATGCAACTAAGTATCCCCGTGCCAAATATCATCAACATTGATTAAGAAGTTGAGCAGTGAAAAGGCAAGTAAAAAAAGAAATAAAGCAAGCAATATTAATTGCTTGGAATGCACATAATTCCAAAAAGTTAGAGTTGCGTGTCTGAGATCTAAACCCCAACCTCCTGAGTAGGAGGCAGACCTCTTAACCACTTAGCAATCATGGCTCGTGCAGACTGTAGACTACGCCTTTAGGTACTTAAATGGAGACTGGGTGTCGTCAAGCAGAGTGTAGAGCGCCCGTTGGCTTGCAATCAGGTGAAGCAATGACAACAGAATAGAATAGAAGACAGAAAGAGTTGGGTGCTACCTAAAAGAACCCTATGACAGTGACTAATTATGTACCTACTAACTTACTTAAGGATGCAGAAAAAACATAAAATTTAATAGAATTTCATAACTGGGTTTGTAAATACCTTAATATTCGTACAAAAACAAAACATTTCCACGGCTCTTCCATCGAAGTTCTCTTTCTCCCAAGAAGCTACCTCTTTCATACAACTACGGCATAAGTTAGATATGTCCATGATTTTCACTTAATTCTATAATATTTAACTAGGGTTTTAAATGGATTTTAATAGATAATTTTGTAAAATAAAACAATAATGGAAAACAGAAAAATATGCAAAATCAATACAGTTTGACGTTGACACTTGTTGTCAATGTCATTTTAACAAAGGGCTAGGGGTGGGCCAACTTCCTGGCTGGGCGTAAAACCCGAAATCGTCATTGGATTTATAACGTTCTCCCATAACTAGCGTTACACATTTGAAGAATATTTAGGTATATTATCGGTATTAAATAGATATACCCAATTATTAAATAAACACATATAAAAAAACTGAAATAGTACCAGACTCCAGTAATCAAACTCTACGACCTACGTTCAACAAAGTTTGTATAAGAATTATTTTAATTCATCATCAAGTGTTTTGTATGAAAGTGTTTTAAAATTTAAAAAAAACTAAATAAACCATAATATTTTGTAATAACAGCTAGGTCTGTACTTAATATAATGATGAATCATGATGATGCTACCCTAACGTTGTTGCGATGGTTATCACAGGTACAAATTAACAATTTGCGTATCTATTCATCTCATTATCGTTTGCATAATTTCGTACATTTTATTAGGTCAAGGAAATAAACTATTTGGCAAGAGCGAATATTTATTCACATTTTAGTTTACAGGCGGCGTGATGCGTTTTGTTTCTGCGAGGTGAGTGCGTAGGGTATCCAGTCCTGCGCCTGTCAGCGGTGAGACTTCTAGTAAAATGGGCTTATTCTGGAGTTCAGTGCTGAGTCGAGCGTATTGTAGCATTAGCAGTGCTTCGTTACGCATTTGTCTGTACGCTGCATCCATTTTGCTTAAGACTAAAATAAACTGCAAAAATAAAATAGGTACGTCACGAGACCGGTTGGAATTAGTAAATGCCGATTTAAAAAAAAATTGGACATTTATTCAGGATTTTACCTTTGCCTTCTTTAATTTCGGTTCAGCTAACAAGGTGTAGAGCATAACAGCGGCAGCGGAGATTTGGCAAAGGTTCGACGTGTCCACAACATATATTATCTAAAAACATTTATATTATTGACCCTTTACGAAGTTATGAAATATTGTGGACAAATCTGCATCGTTTGTGCACTACAAAGAATCAAATGCTTAATTCGCTATAATCCGCTAGAAAAGGCAAATCTTTATGGTACAATTTGCAGCATATGGCATGCACCACTCGCCCTCCCACTGTTAAGCTTGCAGGAAAAGCCAGCCACCAAGCAAGCCACCACGCAGCACCACACAAATCCACCAGAACACACTCGACGCACGTTTCGCTCCGCCACCGGAGCACCCGCCTTGTAATTGTGCATTATAAGGTCTATATCTCCTGAGGATGCCATACAGATCTGCCTTTTCTAGCGGATTAAAGCAAATTAAGCGTTTGGTTCTTTATATATCATGGACTTGTGGAAGTCCATGATATATAAAGTAGTAACGTCTGCAAACTGTGCACTAATTTATATGTAGCGTGTTAAGCCGTCGGTCCCGATTCACTATCACTGAATGTCTGATATTATTATCGTTAAGAGTTAAAATAGTCTCAAAAGCATACAGGGAAGGATCTGAGATTAAATAGCTATTAATTATTATCCCAACAATGATCCTACCGTGATAAATGAGAAAAGTCACAATCATCAGCAACGACGCAGAGAGTACCTGCCTACCTAATCTAAACTTAATATTATAAATGCGAAAGTGTGTCTGTCCGTCTGTCTGCTACGTTTTTACGGCCCAACCGCTGAATCGATTTTAATGAAATTTGGTATAGACATGGGATATATCCCGGGGAAGGACATAGGCTACTTTTCACCGGAAAATCAAAGAGTTCCTACGGGATTAAAAAAAAACCGAAATCCACGCGGGCGAAGCCGCGGGCATCCTCTAGTAAGCAATAACTTATAAATTCACGCTTACTTTTTCTACACCCTCGAAGTAATTGCTCCAAAGTGGTGCCATTTCACCACCAACTTCCCGAATCGAAAGCACTTGTTTCTTCCCAGCTTTGTTTAAGTAGTGGACATCGTATATATTTGTCCCAATTGTTGGTACAGGACTGTAAGTGTAATCAATCCCTTCGGCTTCCTGCAGCTTCTTCAGTAGAGTCGTTTTCCCCGACCCCTTGGGTCCAAGGCAGAGAACAGAAATTTTCTTTTCAGGATCGTCCATTTTGCATGAGAATTTGTTTGGTCAATACATCTTGCAGTTGTAGTCAGTAATTGTAGCGCAAAAAAAAGAAAATATTAGTTCGACTACTTGCCGATAGATGTCGTAACTTACAGTATAATTTAACGGAGTTCTAAAAAATAAACTTATGTTCTACGATTCTACATTTATTTTGTGTACATTTTTTATAAATCGAAGATTTTTACCCACTTATTGTATCCATCTGCTTAACAATTTAAAAAAAAAACATTTTGGATTTCAATGGAATAATAATTTAGGTAGGTACTTTCTCTTAATATTTTATCAAAGTCGTGACTCGTGTTCACTGAATAATTTAAATATAAAACGTGTTATCTACAAGGGCTCCATAAGACCTCTGTAACTTGAGGCATGGTTTAATCATGTTAGCCATAGCCCATTTCTTGTCATTGTCATTATGACGACCTTACACTGCATAGGTACCAAGCATCGCCGGCGCAGCTTGCTATATTGCTGAGGCTTTATAATGTCACACTCACCAAAAAGTAGGTAGGTAGGTACTTACGCTGGCCAATGCTCGAAATCTCAACAACCTAATTAATAAAATAAACAATAAATAATTTTAATTTTGGGCAAATAAGCAAAGCCATAGTTGCAAAACATTATACATAATTACATTTTATAACTTCTCGTCATTTTACGCTTAGTTAGCTAGTGATGTACCTGAGATGACCAATGGGTTATCGATTTAAACCTAAGATAATTGAAACGGAAAAAAATATCTGGAGCACGTACTTTGATAGGCATTAATCTTTATTCTGGTAGAAATTTTATAGGATTTTAAAAATCCCGTGGGAACTCTTTGATTATTATCAGTCATGAAAAGTAGCCTATGTCCGTTCAGGTAACCTCCCAGTGTGCCTGGATGCTGCTGGTCCCTTTTGGATGCGTCCGAGGGGAAGAGCAGTGTTCGAGCCGGTGCGCCCCGGTAACATGGCTAATAATTTCTCTTAGGAGATATTGTTGGCTATGGCTAATGACCTGGCAGGGGGGGAGGTTTCTCCGCGTGTCTCTCTGACTAGCAGAGGGCACAGTGGATGAGGCGGAGGATGGGACACGGGCGACGTGCGCGTCCCAAAGTCGGGGGACGCACTTCGTTGGTGCGTCCCGGAGGTGCGTCGATGGGGACCGAGCAGGTCCCCGGTGGAGGGTCTGCCTTGGCAGACGTCGCTGGCTGGGTCGCGGTTGTTTGCTTCGGCCGTTCCCGTGACCCAGTCGCCAGGCGACGCGCAGTAGCGCCGCTGGGGTTTAGTGGGTATTCCGGTCGCCTCTCGGCCGGCGAGTCCCACATACCCTCCCTCCGGGGGGGATGCGTAAATGCATTCCCCAGCGTCAAAAAAAAAAAAAAAAAAAAAAAAAGCCTATGTCCGTTCCCGGGATGCAAGCTATCTCTACATCAATATTCGATAAAATCGGTTAAATGGATGGGCCGTCAAAAGCTAGCAAAAAAACAGACACACTTTCGCATTTATATTAATACTAGATGATGCCTGCGATTTCGTCCGCGTGGATTTAGTTCGAACGGATAGGCCGTGAGAAGCTGGAGGACAGACAGCTAGACACACTTTATTAGTATGGATTAATATGGATTACTGTCAGTTGGAACGTATTGAACGCTATAGGTAAAACTGAATAAAGATAAAAATATCAAAATATACGTATTCGTATTTGTATAGTGGTACGAGTAACTATGACTATGTTCTCAGTTTATGACCTAAGTGGTAATTATTAAGTGGTATTTGATCGTTACAGGTACATAAAAACACAAAAATAAAGCAATAAACTATTAATATTGCGATACATAGTAATAAGCATATCTTTGCTATTTTAAAATCTAAATTGGGGGAAATACAGCCTGTGAATTATGCAGTCATATTAGAAGTAGGAAGCATTTAAATTGGCCACTTATTGTTGCTATGATCGGATATAACACCACTTTAAAAGGCAAGGTTCTTAAAGAACGATATAAAATTAATGCAGTGTTTAAGGTTGCTCGATCGGGTTTCAATGTTAACTTAAAATAGTGAATATTTCAATTTTAAAATAATAATTAAAATACCAATATGAATTAATTCTCTTGAAAAATACTTATTGGTTAAGTTATTATTTATATCTAACAAAGAGAATTAAAAATATTTTTCTTAGCCTATTACCTACTAAATTATAAAGTACCTACCTAGATTATGCATAAGGTGTAATTAATTTGGGGTACGATAGTATCCAAATACCTTCTTAAATACGAGTAACTATATTATGAATTCCAAGGTCGTGATTTTATTTCATTTCCAAATGACCCGAAGACATCAACTGACAACATGGCCTCAAATCAATATTTCAATCGAAAAGAACTAGCGGAAACTTTACATACCTACCTATTCAGACCTTCCTATTTATAATGTGGGTTCCTCCAAGGTACCTAGGTACTCTCTAAAATCTAAATGGTAAATAATATATTGAGATTTGGCGGGTGGCTAGTTTTTACATAATAAAATCATAAGTTCCTTCTAAAATTGTATACCTACTTAAATACATTTCTTGCTCTCAAAGGAACTACATAAAATACATAAACTAATAAAATTAAAAAGTAATAAAATCGACGCATGCGTACAAGGCCCCTCCCTACGCATTGAGGTTAGCAACTGACAGCAAAGCCCGCGAATTTCGGTGCGCCGGGCTGCGTAACTAGGACACACCCTTGACCCACTGACTCACTGCCAGCGCGCCCGCCATTGTTTTTCAACAATCAATAAATAATACGCCGAGCAAAACTCTTTACGATGGCATATTTGCGCAATATCAACTCATCGCCATTACTGCTGCAGTGTTCACAGTTCAGCTGTGCACCATATTTTTTTTTTAACTTTTTTTTCAAGGTCATTGGTTATCTTTATTTGAATTTAAAAAAAAACAATGTACCTACTACCTACACCTGGCCTATACTGTATAACTCTTTGCGATGTGATGACTATACGAGTGGGTATCGTTACTAGTAGATTGTCTATTACAGTCAAATGTGTTCACTAAACTGTTCAAGTGTTCAGCTTCTTGATTAATATTAATTTTATTATCGTATTTTTCTTTCAAGGTCATATTTTTTATAAATTTGTGTCAAGGTCATTGATGAAAACGTCAGTAGGTAAATATTTTTCAATCTCATTATTCATCGACATATTACATAGGTTCCGTATAGGTATTATGACGTATTTAAAAATAAATTTAATTTGTCAATGAGAAACTTTATAAAAAAAATCAATTCAATATTTTGTAAAAATCTGTCAAGCGATATTTTGAAAATGTGTTAGGTATAATATATTTTTTATCGATAAATTGGTGCTGATGGAAATTGGTGCAGCCCTATAGTGGCAAACCATTGACAATATTTTTTTTTTGAATTCTAAGATCCTAATATTAGATGTGTGAAGTAACCTTCGGATTCGGAGGTAGCATGTAATTTGCTAGGCTATATCTTAGGGATGTAACCATGGTGAACATGGTTCCTCTGGACGAATATTGTTCAGTATATTTAAAAATATTGTATCAATAAAATATACCTATCAAATTGATGTACCTACTTATTTCGAGTTCCAACCTTCACTGTCTAATGGGTTCTCGGATAAGTTAATGGTTTGGTCACAAGTAAGTATAGAGGTAGCAATCTACGCCCTAAAAGTAATAAAAATCTTTCCAAGCTACAGTTATAGCGGGTTACTTTAGAAACAAGATAATTTCCACTTCCCAAGGTTTCTTGTACTTGTCTACGAGTGCCTACGTCCTACAGGGAACTTGTGATTCTAGCAAAACGTGAGCGAAACGTTGATGCTTGTCAAAAAGTATAAAGTTGCCTTCAAACTACGGAAATATAATAAAATATATCAATATCGCTCACTCTACTTTTAAATGTCACTGTTTACACTTAGATGTAATATTATTACATCTAACAGTGTAAACAGTGACATTTAAAAGTAGGGTGAGCGATATTAATATATTATATTATATTCCGTAGTTTGAAATCAACTTAAGGACACTTCAGATGGTTTTACTCGATGAATATCTCGTCAAGAGTTATCGCTTAGCCTTGGCTGTAGTACGGGCTGTAACTAATAATTTTGACTAAGTACTTACCTTTAAATTATTAAAAAAACAATGAAACAATCTACAATCTCACTATTGTGTATAAAAACTACGATTCACACGATATATTATACGAATGGGTAATTAAAAAAGTATTTATTTTATTTTTGAGGTCTTTATGATTCTTCAATTGAAATGATAGATCTAGTAGGTGAAAATAATATGCTGAAATGATAAGAGTTTGTGCGTAAGGTGCTTTCAAGGTGCTAGAGTGAAGAGCTCAGACCGGTAAGCGCAGCGTTGGAGTCGGCGCGAGGAGCGAGCGTGGCGTATAGAATGCCTACAAGAGAGTAAGGCTGGAATCTATAAAGCGCACTTTGACTTTGCTCTGACTTAAGATTGAGTTAAAACGAGACAGATTTATGTGAGAGATATAGCTCTGTCTCGTTTTAACTCTGTCTTAAGTCTAAGCAAAGGCAGAGCGCGCTCTATAGATCTCACCCTAAGAGACCTACGTCCTGGAGGGTCCTGGAGTGGAGTGATGATGATGATGATTGGTGGGCTAAAAGGGGAGGAGGAGGGGGGACCTACTCCCAGATCATCTCCCGATGGTTGTTGCACATCTCCACGTCGCGTCTAGTCGATTGGAAAAAAGTTGAAAACTAAAACCCTATTAGATCGATCTAAGAAACTCTGAAATATTATAGTAAAATTGTTTTTCTGTCACTTGGTATATTTTGATGCTGTAGTATATTTAGGTAGGTATATTTATGAACTCAGAATTTTTCCTCTTTCATTTTATATCCCACTCGATACAATAATAATAATAATAATTTATTGAATTTGAATACTTAAATACACACAACAACAGTTAACTCTCTACACTAGCAAAAAAAAATTTTTGAAGACCACCACTTTTTTTTTGGGTCTTTTATTTTCATATACAATTAACCCGGACCTTTAGAACGAATTAATTGGCATCTCATTCATTAAAATCGGCCCAGTAGTTTAGACGCTACCGTGGAACACACAGAACCTGGATACAAACATACATACATAGACTGCTAAAATCATAACCCTTCCTTTTGGCTTTTCCGTAGTCGGGTAAAAAGAAGCCTAGACGGGTTTGAAACA
Source organism: Maniola jurtina (assembly GCF_905333055.1). Classification (NCBI taxonomy): domain Eukaryota; kingdom Metazoa; phylum Arthropoda; class Insecta; order Lepidoptera; family Nymphalidae; genus Maniola; species Maniola jurtina. The sequence goes on from NC_060032.1 coordinate 15,851,065, forward strand.
AGTCGGGCATACTCCTACCAACACATGAGTTTGATCCTCAGACATTAATTATATTTATAATAGATATCACTCACGATAGTTAAAACGCTAAAGTAATATGATAAATCCACGTTTTTCCGCTCGTTATTCATTGTAGATAACTGCACGTGAAGTATGGCCGCCACTACAGAGGTAAGGTCAACGTGTAGTCTGCGCCCAAACTTGATTGCCTACACTGCAGTGTGTACTTAATATTTTATTCAAATTAATATGAAGAAATTTACTAAATATTTCTGTAATTTAGAGGTTTAAGCATATTTTTAGGGTTCCGTACCTCAAAAGGAAAAACGGAACCCTTATAGGATCACTTTGTTGTCTGTCTGTCTGTCAATCTGTCTGTCCGTCCGTCGTGTCTGTCAAGAAAACCTATAGGGTATTTCCCGTTGACCTAGAATCATGAAATTTGATAGGTAGGTAGGTCTTATAGCATAAGTAAATTCCAAACTAACCTAGCCCAAGCTAAGTTAGTTAACTTAGTTGTAGCGTACAATCTGTGACGAACATCGTGCCTTTCACTCGCTCGCGTGACAGAAAGTGACAGTTGTGACGACGCCACTTTACTTCTGGTAACTACTGCTTTTAATTAACTTTTTAACAATGATTACTTACTTTTTATGCCAAAAATGTTACCTCTGTTTGGTAGTATGGTAATAGCCACGGCCGAAGCCGCCTACCAGTCCAGAGACAATTTAGAAAATATACATTCCCAAATTGCTCTCGCCGTGAATCGAACCTGGGATCTCCTACTTATAAGCTCTCACCACTGTGCCAGGGAGGTCGTCAAAAGCAGGGGATCTGACCAATCCACGCGGGCAAAACTGCGGGCATCATCCAGTTTATAATACTAGTATGGATGGATAGTATTGATGATACCGGGGCCTTTGAGGCACACATCGGCTCGAATACTGCTCTTCCCCTCGGAGTTCGGACGTATCCAAAAGGACCATCCGGGCACACTGTGAGGTTCCCTGGCTGGCACCCCGAGTCGAGCAACCCTTTTTAGGGTTCCGTACCTCAAAAGGTAAAAACGGAACCCTTATAGGATCACTTTGTTGTCTGTCTGTCTGTCAAGAAATCTATAGGGTACTTCCTGTTGACCTAGAATCATGAAATTTGATAGGTAGGTCTTATAGCATAAGTACAGGAATAAATCTGAAAACCGCGAATTTGTGGTCACATCATTAAAAAAAAAAAATATGTTTCAATTTTCAAAGTAAGATAACTGTACCAAGTGGGGTATCATATGAAAGGGCTTTACCTGGGCATTCTAAAACAGATTTTTATTTATTTTTATGTATAATAGTTTTTGATTTATCGTGCAAAATGTTGGAAAAACACCCGAGTACGGAACCCGAGTGCGCGAGTCTGACTCGCACTTGGCCGGTTTTTCTCGTGAGGAAAATCCGTCATGGATACCACCAGCCACGGGGGAGGCGAACTATCGAAGTGAATTCTACGATATGATGAACGCGTAACTCCTTTCACCGGGCTCCCAAGCCGCTTGCGTGACACAAACTACAGAAAGCGACAGTGCTCTGACGTTACGCCGAGCCGAGCCATTGCTGCGGCTCAACAGAACGAGATTAACAGGGCTCTCTCCGTCACTCGTTTCATACCATTTCATACAATCGTAGTTCCAATTTCATTTGAATATTAAGCAACCAAAGTCCATGAAATTTTACAGACATATTCTAGAAACTAATATCTGTGTCTGTGGTGTTTTAGATTTTTCCAAAAATATGTAGTTTTAAAATTACAGGGGCTCAAAGATTTGTATGAAAATTTTTAGACCGCGTAACTTTGAAACCGAATATTTTAACAGAAATCTGGAAAACCACAGACATAGATATTAGTTTCTAGAATATGTCTGCAAAATTTCATGGACTTTGGTTGCTTAATATTCAAATGAAATTGGAACTACGATTGTATGAAATGGTATGAAACGAGTGACGGAGAGAGCCCTCTTAACGATTTCCAATTTAATCGCGAATTATTTGCCGATTTACATTAGCCGCAAGTATGTACCATTATGAGAAAGCGTTGTTCGTTTGAATATTGATCGTTCAAGCATGGATTATATCTATAGCCAGTTGGCCAATCTCTATAGACACTGGCCGCCGTGGCCGGTCGGGAGGACAATATTATTGGCTTTTTAGACAAAAGGTTGCCTGGTAGAGATTGCTCTAAGCAATAAGGCCGCCTTTGCACACAATTGTTTTTTCTGTTTTCTTCTTTCTGTGTTGTGTTCCTTTACGTGTGTTTTTGTGTGCAATAAAGTCTATTATTATTTTCTATCTATTATATATTAGTACACCATTTGACTGAGACTGCTTCGTGAGATAAGTAGGGCTCGAGTTGCGGGAGGGTAACAGTTAACTTAAAGCCTCACAATGTGCCCTACCGATTTCCACTTCAGCTTCGCAATCTGTAGTTTTTTTAGCATTTTCATAGTTTAGCATATAATTAATATCTCGGGCACCCCACGTGCCTGGGGAAAGAAACACCAAAAAGTTATGATAGGGCGCGCGGTGCATATCGATTGCTGCACATTGTACCATATTTATTATGCACTAGCTTATGGCCGCGACTTCGTGCGCGTGGATTTAGGTTTTTCAAAATCCCGTGTCAACTCTTTGATTTTCCGGTATAAAAAGTAGCCTATGTGCTAATCCAGGATACTATCTATCTCCATTCCTTTCAGCCAAATCCATCTAGTAATTTTTGCGTAAAGGAGTGACAAACATACACACACATACATAATACTGGTGTGATATTATATTACATATAATTACATTGCATATATTATATGCTATGCATATTTGTCTGTTTCAGCGGATTATAGCAAGTTAAGAGGATCATTGTCAACGATCCCCCGTCGATTTCCTACGTATGATATTATTGTTCTCATCTCTATCTGCCCTGGTTCGTGTATTCTCGGTTCCTAGATCGGTGCATTTGTGATAACCAATTCTAATTGCTGTGATTGGCTGAATTTACCATGTTCTTGCTGCGACAGTGAGTTTGAGCCACTAGCGGAACAATGTTAGCCGGTCAGAAATGATTGCAATTAGTCAACCTGTATGACGTCCGTGTTCTGTTTTTGATTACAAAAAAGAAAAAATTGTTGTTGCAATCATCAATTTTAGCAAATAGTGAAAGAGAGTCGACCAATCAGAGGTCACAACTACCGTCACACTTTCTGTGAAACTATGGCAGTAGGCTTACCGAGTAATGAAAACAATTTTTCATTCTGTAATGTCATGTGGCAAGTAGGGTTGCCACCTGCCTCTTTTTGATTTACAGGCTACCACCATCAAAAATACGGGGTTTAGATTTGAAGAAATTTAAAAATTTGAAGTATTTGAAGAAATAGGCGGTGGTTCTCTCTGAAATGCATGGAAAGCCTATTTAGATATTTCAGTTTATTTGTAAGTTTTGTATTTTTTCTCTGTATGTTGCCGTGTCTTGATTGGTGAACTGTGTTTGCAATGTGATTTTAAATAAAAGATTTATTTATTTAAATAGCTTTTAAAAACTCTAGTTTTGTAAAGCAAAATGTTATACATTTCATGCATACAATCTTTGCATTTTAACTTAAATTTACATTTAACTTGTAATTCCACCTTCACAGTATCAATACTATGGCCGTAGCCAGGAATCGATTTCGGGAGAGGTTTTATCAGGGCCGGAACTGAATCCTGTCATGAGGAAAATAACATTCGCTCAACTTTATGGGCTAATTACCTGGTTAGTGGAATTTCGCCTTTCAATTTGACAGTGAGATAAAATACAACAATAAAAAAGCGCGAGCGCAGTGAGCGTAAGTGTTTTTGGTTCAATTACAGAAAGAATTAAAGTGAAAGGGAAACGAGTTTAGCCATAGCAAGATTTCATTTTTAAAGCTCCCTATCCATACTAATATTACAAATACGACAGTATATCTATTTGCCTATCTATTTGTTACCCTTTCACGGCCCATCTTCTTTACCAAAATTTTGGTACTTACTATTCAGAGGTAACTTGCATCCCAGACATAAACTTTTTAGCCCGGAAAATCCCCCACGGAATTTTTAAAACTCTAAATTCATGCAAACGAAATTGCGGGGCTTACACCAAGTAATACAAATTCAAAGCGCGAGTGAAGTGAGCGCGAAATGTTTGATATATTTCCAAAAAAAAATTGGTAAGCAAATGCAAGAAATAGTGTAAGTATTATTTTAGGCTTAGGTTTTTGACGGCTTCCCAGGCGCAGTCGCCATTTCTAAATTTCTGGTCTGGTGGGAGGCTTCGGTCATGGCTAGTTATATGGTTAGTATGGCCCTAACGGCCAAGAAATTAGACTGCATCATCACTTACCACTAGAAAAGATTAAAGTCACGGGCTAACTTGTATAAAAAAAGGCTAACATCCTCAAACCAAGCCCCGCCGCCTTGGCTACGACCATGATCAATATCGAGTGGGTTTCGGCTACGCATTGCCGCAAAAGGAAAATATTCTTTCTACTGGACATAACGTCAGTGTTCGGTTTCGCCAGCCAAGTGCGAGTCAGACTCACGCACCGAGGGTTCCGATTCGGGTATTTTTTTCGACATTTTACACGAGAAATCAAAAACTGTTATGCATTAAAAAAAATATGCATAAAAATAAATAAAAATCTGTTTTAGAATGAACAGGTAAAGCCCTTTCATATGATAACCCACTTGATATATGTAGTTATCTTACTTTGAAAATTGAAAATACTAATATTTGTTCATGAACACATGACAGACGGATAGAAGGACAGATGGACAGACGGACAGACGGAAAGACAGACAGACTGATAGACAACGAAGTGATCCTATAAGAGTTCTTTTTGCTTTTGAGTTACGGAACCCTAAAAATATTTAGTTTTATTTGCCCCGTATTTTATTTTCATAATTACCGGTTTCTCTATCCTGACATACGGGGTAACCAGTAAAATACGGGGCCTCTGGCAACCCTATTCGGAAAACACTGTCACATTCAAGTTAATGTCAAATATTTTGTTTTCAATTACAGAAAGCTGCATCAATCATTATTACAATATTTTCTTTGTTGTGATTGGCTGAATTTTTGAGTTTCAGCCAATAAACAGACTGTTTGCCAATTAAACGTCATAACAATATAAATGCCAGAAAGTTTAACCAAATAAAACAAACTTAATGAGAACCTAGTGAGAATGCAAACGGCACACAATTTATAATACATATTATGTTAGTCGTATATAATAGATATTATAGTAGTCGTTCACTTTGGTAATAGTCAGATTGTCATCAGTAAAATTGATATTGGTCGATGTATCGTAAATTATTGTTTCGGTGACAAATATTTTTATTATCTATTTATCTTTGAACAGAATGGAATAGAATGAAATGGAATGGAATACAATGATAAATTTTTATTCCTGTAAACTTTTAGGTAAACTTCAAAGTGTTTTTGGATGGTCAGAAAAATTTACCACTGGTTCGGAATGCCGTTCCTACGTTTTCTAGGGTTTCGTACCTCAAACTGAAAAACGGAACTCTTATAGGATCACTTTGTTGTCTATCTCTCTGTCTGTCGTGTGTGTCAAGAAAACCTCTAGGGTACTTCCCGTTGACTCAAAACCATGAAATTTGGCAGGTAACCTAACTGCGTAATTTTGGGTAGTTTTTTTAATCGATAAAGAAAGTTTGCGACATTGTTCAATAAAAAATTTGGATTCCAACTCCTCAATCCTGATGTTGCAGGGGACCTGACTACTAAAGCTAATGGGATTTAAAAAGTGTCGATTATTAATTGATATTGAAGGTATCTATACCAAGTAAACACTTTGTCGTTGACCTCAACCCTGATGCTGTAAGAAATTGCATTCCTAAATCCTGGTGATCCCTCGGGATTTGAAAAGGATAATCCGTTTAAATATTCTTACGTGATACAGAAACAAGTTGCATCCCGGGGACGGGCTATTACGGAGAGGCAACTTTTGTTCTGGGAAATGAAAGGATCGGGATTTTTAAAAACCTAAATCCACGCGAGCGAAGCTGCGGGCATTAGCTAGTTGTAAATATATTTAGAAGCTACTATAAGATAAAAGATAAGGTACTTATTTCCTTATATTTTTATTGTATGGCAGCGCGCGGTTTTAAATTATAAATTGCACGTCCTGTCCTTTTCTGTAATACATTTTTTTCTCAATATCTACCGCTTTATCTCATAGCAAGAGTCCGTAAGACATAATACAGTGAAAATAGGCAAAATATACAATTTTTGCAGTTTCCACGTCAGTACCTTTCGAATTTTTCTAACAGTGTAAGCAGCAGAGCTGAGTTTACCATCAAGTGTTGATATGTGGGTGTTCCATAGAAGCTTTGCATCTAACATTATACCGAGAAACACGGGGTTCTCCTTTATTTTCAACATATGATTATTTATCAATGAATTTATGTCATTTAAGGTCCTGGTATTGGGCAGTGTGAATTCAACACACTTAGATTTCTTTGCATTTGGAAGTAAATTGTTAGCAATAAATCAGAGAGTGACCTGTGATATGGCATTACATATAGTATACATTGTCAAAAATTATAATATTAAAGCTGTGCGTATTGCGTGAGGAATAGGTTGCAAGAGAGTTGCAACTTGCAGGGTTTGATGCATGCGCTATTGCCAGCTAACATGAGACATATTTTTATCTACAGGCAACGTCTGAGTAGGTAACGCATACGTCTAACGCAAGTTGAAATGTATTTAGTTAGACCTATCGACAAGTTTGGAGTCGGGTGCAGTCTAAATGTGGCCCGTGTGTTTAGACTGTCCGTTTCTGTCAGTTTCACGTGTCGTCCCCCGCACTTCACCACCCCGCTTGCACAAATCGAGACAGCACGAAATTTTCAAGATTTCTGGGTGTAATTTCTGGTTTTCGTAGTTCCCACATAATTATAACAATATAAAATATATAACGATAATTTTTTTACTACATAATATTCATTAAATTTTCTAAGTCTGTGGTTTTTCCAAATTTCATTAAATTGCTTCGTTGTCTAGAAAAACGAGCACAAAGTTGGGCCTTTTTTTAAAGAAAAATACAAATCTTTGAGCCCCTGTAATTTTAAAACTACATATTTTTAGAAAAATCTAAAACACCACAGACACAGATATTAGTTTCTAGACTATGTCTGCAAAATTTCATGGACTTTGGTTGCTTAATATTCAAATGAAATGGGAACTACGATTGTATGGAGTAAGTGACGGAGAGAGCTCTGTTAAGCTTTTGGTCCTTCGTAGTTATATTATTTTATAGTAATTTACGGTGACCGTAATTTTAACCGCTTGTTAAGAAATTGGACCTAAGTCAAAAGCCCACCGTTGCGAAAGCGGGATGAGTCCACTAGTATTCCCATAAGCAAAATACGATCATCATCATCATCATCCTATCGCCGTCCCACTACAGAACAAGGGTCTCAGAATGTGAAGGATTTGATTATAGTCGGCCACGATTAGACAAAGTGTGGATTGGTAGATTTATATACCACCGAGAGCATTTTGGAGTTCTAATTCATGCATACAGGTTTTTCACAACGTTTTCCTGTACATGAAAAAAGCACAAATTCAAATTCAAAATATTTTTATTCAATTAAATTTTACAAGTGTTTTTGAATCGTCAAAATGATCTACCACTGGTTCGGAATACCGTTCCTACCGAGAAGAACCAGTAAGAAACTCGGCGGTTGCTCTTCTCAAGTATTCAATTTACAAATAATATGCCATACATAACTCCGGACCCCCTGAATAGGAGGTCCGTCTTAACTACAGGGCTACCACCACTGTAAAAAATTCAGCTCACTGAAATTTTTCGCTTATCTTATCGCTGTGTGTCTAATGTGTATTTATACTTATCAAATCGCAAAGAACACTTTGCAAAATTTGCCAACCCAGCAAATAAATAAACACCTATAGAGCCTCCCTAGCCTTGAAAGACAATATTCATGATTTATCAAAGACCAAGTAGGTGAGTAGCATTGATTCAAAAGGGAAAAAATCCTTCCAAAAAAGTGCCTTTTATACCGACATAAAAGTCGTGAATTTTTTCTGACGCTTTTTATTTTATTCCAATCTCTATGCTCGATAAGCTACGAATTAATTTGTTTTTCTGCGACATTTTTTTAAACATTTCAGTCATTGTTATTTGTTACGCATTGAAACTTTTGATGTTAAAATGTTGGTTCCGATTATTTTGGTATTTTTAAAAGGTTTACGCTATTTGCGATTTTTTTATTCGACACGTTGCAATTTCAACTAGTGTTAGATAACTCACCATAATGATATACAGACTAAGGTCTGAAGTGGACTTAGACTTGGAAGGGGTTCGACTGCTTTTATTAAACCAGGTGTGAACCAGAAAAACCAGGGTGCATTTGGAACCTTCGTATCATTAGTTGTAACTTTAAGTAGATAATTAACTATCAATTATTATGTTACAAATTCAACAATTGACAGTCAAAAAGTGTCTATGGTACCTATTTTGAATAAATCTTTGATTTGATTAGATCTATCCCGAAAACTCATCACGGATTTTCGAAAACCTAAATCCACGTGGACGAAATCGTCGATCGTGAAAAGTAAAGTTAACAGACACACTTTCGCATTTATATATACTTAATGTTTGTGTGGAATGAAATAATTTTAAGTAGATAGGTATAAGTTTACAATACGTAACATCGCAAAAAAAATCAGTTTCAACAACCAATCCATTATGCCATTAAAATTAAAAGAGAGATTCATATTCGGCAAAACGGTCATCATGTTAACGATAAAAACCTATTATTATCTGTGCACGCGATTACATTAATTAGACACATTTTTATGCGCCTGTCTCCCTCTAACTCGTGGGTGGGTGTATGGCTGTCTCTGTCAGAATGAATAGAGTCGGTGTTATCGCGAAAGCGGTCGCGTGCGCGGTGAAAGAGTCGATGACCGGCGCGGGGGCAACGAACGTCTTTGCGGCACCCCCCGCGCCCTGCACGCATCTAACTACAATGAGTTGATGATACGGGAACCAGAGAAACTTTCTTTTCGATTTTCCATAGAGATTGTCAATTTTTTTTAATTTTTTCAGGCGCTTGACGATAATCATCCATGATAATATTATAGCTGCAAATGTGTGTGTTTTCACAGTGCATCCATTTTACCCGATGACGCTAACTGCAGTAAAATATCTTGTAAAAAGATTTTAGCACTACTCCATGGCTCCAGTTTTTCCATGGCAAAGGGAATAAAACTTTTTCTTTCTTTTTCTCTTTATTGTTATAACTTTCTGGTACAAATAAAAAAATCTCTCTCAACTCTATAGATACCATACTGTGGGCAACTGAAAGCTTGCTGCTTGCACTAAGGAATTCATCAATTCTATACCTACATCTTTTTACACAATATGTTCAAAGTGTAATGGCAAATAAACCTAAAAATTCTTTTGAATCCACCCATACTGATATTACATGTGTTTGTGTGTTTTCCTTGCGTAAAAAAAAAAAAAAAAAAAAAAAAAAAAAACACAGTAAATATAATGAAAACAGATAAAACATAAAAACTAATAAATTAAACTTAAAAACCTAAATATTTATCTAAAACATAACTTACTGAGCTTTCCATGCATTTCGGCCGAGACGACCACCGCTATTTCGTAGTTCTAATAAATAATAAACTTGTACTGCAAAGGCACGGTGATCCTCTGAGCCGAATTGCATGGAATTTCAATGAATCTTATATCTACTTATATTAAATCTAAAAATAAACAATTATAAAATCTAAATAATAGTAAAAAACAGAATGCGTGTCTGTGGCGCCAAACTGTCCCAAAAAGGGAATCGCCTCAGCATAATGCTGTAGTAGCGTACGTGGATACACTACCTCAGCGCTGTTTTTCAGGCAACCCCTGAAAAAAATCAGCTCGACGTCCCGGATCAGTCTAGATATTATTCTGTTTGACCTGTGCGATTGACCTCCCTATGCAAAATTGACTAAGTCCGCAGATAGCCGTAAAATTTACTTCTTTATAATCTCTATCTCCAACTAATTTGTAGATCCAAAGTCTAAGAAACTCCCTGCGCTATTTTTCAGGCTACTTTCCAGAATACCGGATTGATGATAAAAAAGTAAACTCAAGTAAGTGCTTCCAAGCTCTTTTGCTTTTCTAATAGTATCTTTTTAAGCTTAGACTTGAAAGCAAATACTGACTTGAGGTTCTGCACTGGCGGTGGGATAATGTTCCAGATCCTGGAGAAAGCAAGCCTGAAACTCCCTCGAAATGCGGCGGTCCTGTGCCTTGGCACGGCTATTTGACACGCCGAATTTCTTGGCGCATACCTACTGTGCTGCCTTGCCCACTTAATCTTCGTGAAAAGATATTCTGGTTTACCAGTGGAAATAACCCCAAACAACAAAGTAGCCAAGTGCAGATTTCTTCTAGCTGACATATTTAATAGGTTTGCTTTGTTGAGATAGGGACTGATATGAGAACGAGGAGCAATGGAAAAGCAGAATCGAGCGCATGCATTTTGGACTCTCTGTACTAACTTCTTGGTTCTTCCAAGCAGACAAGGCCCGTATGCTGTGTCTGCGTAGTTTAACTTGGACAAGATTAGTGAATCACATATCCGAATTCTAACTTCTACACTTAAGTAAGGTCTTATCTTATAAAGTACTTTTAATCTGTAGAAGCAATTTTTGACTATATTCAAGATATGTGATTCAAAGTGTAGGTTTGAGTCAAAGATTACTCCCAAGTTTCTTGCCTCAGTTACTCTTTCTACACTAATATTTCCTATTTTAACTTGTAGATTGAGAGATTCGATCGTTTTCGTCATCTTATTAGTTCCTAGTATCATGCACTTAGACTTTAGAGGGTTCAATAATAAAGAGTTTTTATCTGACCAGATGGATACTCTTTTTAAATCTTCATTAATTTTGATTTCTGCGTCTGCTGCGTCTTGTGGTTTGAATGAGAAATATAGTTGTACGTCGTCAGCATAGAGATGGTATTTGCAGTTGGAGAAACAGTTAACTATGTCTGCTGTATATACAGCAAAAAGCAACGGACTGAGTGCAGATCCTTGAGGCACTCCTCGTAGAACTGGGGACGTTGATGAAATCAATTGACTACCATCACTTTGGTCTATATGCACCGATTGGGCCCGATCACTGAGGAAGCTATTTAACCACTTTAAGGTTGACGTTCCAAATCCATAATAAGACAGCTTTGACAATAATAGAGTGGTATCGAGCGAATCAAATGCTCGAGAGAAATCAAGCAGCACCAGCATAGTTCCCATGCCCTGATCTTGCGCTGTCAGGATGTTATCAATTACATCCATCATTGCGGTCGCAGTACTGTGGCATTTCCGAAATCCTGATTGGTGAGCTGGTAAAATGTTGTTTTCCTCTACAAAAGATGTCATTTGGGCACATACAAGTTTTTCTAAGATCTTAGAAATGCATGGAAAAATACTGATAGGCCTAAGATCTTTCAAACTGGTTGGAATATTTACTTTTGGAAGAGGTTTAACTATTGCAGTTTTCCATGCATTTGGGAATGTGCTGCTTGTGATGGATTTATTTATAATAGCTGTTAAAGTACTTAAACTCTGTGGAAGTGTACAATGCAACATTTGTAACGAGATTTCATCAATGCCTTGTGCGTTCGATTTTAATCCTTTTATGGTTTTTATAACTTCTGCTTCAGTTACCGTTTTTAGGTTAAAAGTATTCGGCCCAAACCTGTTGAATTCATAGTATGTAAGGTTAGACAGTGTGGGTCTCTCACTATATGGTATGTTCAAAAAATGATTATTTACTTTCTCCGGGTCACATAAGTTCGTTGGTATTTCATACTCCTGTTTTTTATTTATCCCTACATTTTTTTTTAGGTTCTTCCATAACAACATAGGTTTATTAATACATTGATTTATATAAAATTTATAATAAGCACTTTTTTCAGCTTCTATTGCTTCCCAAACAATCTTTTTAAAATTCTTATAGTACTCTTTATGTGTCTCCTTTTTTGATGCTTTATATCGAGAATGACTTTGATTGCGCAACATAATCATTTTCTTAATAGTGTGAGTTATCCAGGGGCATGATTGTTCCTTTAACTGTATCTTTTTTGTGGGAGCATGCATGTCAAATAAAGTTAAAATATAATTGTGAAATACTGACACCATATCTTCAATATTATCCAACCGGTTAATAGTTTTCCATGGAACTCTATTTAAATCTTCACTAAAGTCTTCGGCAATAATATCCTTTAGTGGTCTAATGGAGATCCATCGAGGAGCTATTTTAGCCTTCTTTAGGTTTAATAAGAGTGTTATAATGGCATGGTTACCTAATTCTTTTACATGACTCACCTCTACATCCCGGGTTGAGGCATCTGTGCAGACTAAATCTATCAAGGTCTCACTGTGGTCGGTAAAATGAGTTGGCTCTGTGACAACTTGGTTAAGGTTTATGTAATTTAAGAAATCATTAAAAAGTTTAGTTTTGCTATCTAACGGGTTTAGTAGATTGATGTTAAAATCTCCCAAGAGTATTATATTTTCATAGCTTGAGAATAGAGTCAGTGATTGGGTGATAGAGTCAATAAATATCTCAACATCCTGCCACGGTGGACGATACGCTGTCCCTACCATAATCTTTTTACTACCGGCTTTTAAACTTAACCACATCTGTTCAACTGAATGAGGATTTGGATGTTCGCAAATAGTGACCCTTAAGCCCTTCTTTATATAGAATCCTACTCCACCTCCTCGTCCTCCTTTTATATGTGGCGGCCGCGGTGTGTGAAGAAGGCGGTAGCCCGGTACTTGCGGAGCAAGCCCTTCCTCCCCCTCCCTCAGCCAGGTTTCATTAATAGCTATTAGATCTACTTTGATGTCACTCATTGCCACTAGGAATTCATCGTGCCGGGTTCCGAGTGAGCCTGCATTAAACAGTCCAACCTTCATGTACTTCGACTTAACCTTCATATTTAGGCTCTATCACCTGATTGTGAACTGAGATAAAAAGTATAATTTGATTTTCGAAATTGATGTGGCTCTTAGTTATAATGTGGCATACCCTTTGTGTAATGAGTTTAAGACATATTTGTCGCAATAAACGGACCTCTATTTTTCTTGAAAACATAAATTTATACTGGCCCATTAGACCGTTGACTAGTTTAATATTTGAAAAGCCGTTTTTTAATGTGTTAGTTTGAAGTAAGATTTTATGTCTAGAATAATATATAGTAGTGCTAAAAATAATGTTTCGATCTAAATCTTCTTCTTTTACTTTAACCAGGTCTTTTTTTCTTAGTTTCCAGCCCCAAGTATCCACAGTTGTCCTGCCCGCCATAAACACGCATCCGTCCCAAGAAAATTTCATGCACAAAAATAAACATACAAACATAACGAGAAATACATACACTTGAGCAGCAGAACAGTACAATATATGCTTAAAGTTATTTGCAACAGTGCCCGATTTCTTAAACTCTACCAACCTGAATGGCACCAAAAACACGAGCGATATCTGTCTCTACCTTAATGCTGTGAGCCGGCTGGCCTTCACCTTTTCGCGCGTAGATGCGCCCACGCTTGGTCCACGTATACTTCCACTGCATCTTTCGCGCCGCTTCCCGCGCAAGATAGAAAAGATGCCGGTTTTTCTTCGTCAGCCTCTCATTGACATAAAAGCGCCTGGCCGGTGCGTCGAAGCTCATATCCTCCGTTGTGGCCCCGCGCCTAACCCGCGCGTTTTGGAGCAGCTCGTCCCTAAGGCTGCGCCGCGCCAGTCTCGCCACCAGACGACATATGTCATCAGTGGCTACACGCACTGTTCGATTATATATTTTGTACCACCAAAAATAAAATTTCATAATTTGGCTTAGTAAATGTAAGTTTTTGCATCTTTTAGAATAGAATAGAATAGAATTAAATTTATTCATTGGATCAACATACAGAGGTAATACAAAACACGCTTAAAATATAAAACTTGCTTACTTACTTTTCTCACTCCAAGCACTATTTACATAATTAGCATATCGGTGACGCGAAGTTTTTATTCATCCCAAAACCGCCCAACGCGCCCAAAGAAGTTTTCACTTCCAAAACTAAACTTGAACACGTCGCAAATATAAAACCGCCCTATGAATAGTTCGCCAAGTGAAAGTAAGCGTGTGTTGGTGTGTGTCGTGTATAGCGTGCAACACGCACACAGGCGCAGTAACGCATAGGCCAGTGTCGGATTTCGAAAAGCTCGGGAAAATTGCACTCCTCGCGGGGATGCTTGAAGCTTAGATTTTTTTCACTTGATAGGTTTGTAAGAAAGAAAATAATTCTTATTTGCGCTGAAACATGAGGTTCATAACAAATTATTTATTTGTCTTACAACTATGGTATATTATCATCATCATCATCATTATTAATCTATTGCCGGCTCACTACAGAGTACGGGTCTCCTCTCAGAGTGAGAAGAGTTTTGGCCACAGTCTACCACGCTGGCCAATGGCCAAGTGTGAATTGGCAGACTTCACACCTTTGAAAACGTTGTAGACAACTGTCAGGCGTACAGGTTTCTTCGCGATGTTAATTAAAGTTAGAGATGCGTCCTCGGAGTCTATATGGTCCCTAAGGTCTATAACCACTTAGCTATCACACTCATTTATGCCGCACAGAAATCGATTATTATATTATCTGCCATACACCTTCCATGGTTTCTTTACTTTCTTTAATAAACTAAACCTTTCCTAGAGTCCCATCTCCAAGCTTCAATACCATCTGCGCAATTAAAATCGTTATTGCAGCTTAATTGCATAAAAATCCCGATGGCTCTTTTTTTGCGAGATGAAAGGCGGGCGACGCCGCGGGCGCACACGATGCGCATAAATAAATATTTTATGAGTTATGCTCGCTCTTGTCAGGAAGCGGTGGCTTTATTATGGAAAATCTCGCCACCCGCTTTGAAAGACACGCATCTTTGTATCGACCTTATTCATCATGATCAACTCATTGCCGGCCCACTACTGAGTACGGGCACGTACTCGTCTCTTCCCAGAATGTGTAGGTTTAGGCCATTGTCTGCCACGCTGGTCCAATGCGGATTGGCAGACTTCACACACCATTGAGAACATGGAGAACTCTCAGGCATGCAGGTTTCCTCACGATGTTTTCCTTCACCGTTAAAGCAAGTGATATTTAATTGCTTAGAACGCACACAACTGAAAAGTTAGTGGTGCGTGTTCGGGATCAAACCCCCGACCGATTAGGAAGCGGGCGTTCTAACGACTAGGCTATCACAGCTCCACTAGGATATCACAGCATACCTATTATTTGCAATTGTGCATTGTAAGGTCTACATCTCCTGAGGATGCTTCGGTGTCGAGGCGAAACGTGCCTCAAGTGGTTTTGGGATTTGTGTGGTGCTGCGTGGTGATGGTGCGTACTGCTTGCTTGGTGACTGGCTTTTCCTGGATGTTTAGCAGTGGGAGGGCAGGCGGTGTATATCACATGCTGCATGTTGCACCATACAGATTTATCTGTTTCAGCGGATTATAGCGAATTAAGCTTTAGGTTCCTAGTCTATTATTATTCATTTATTTCCATCATCATTATCAAGCGATAGACGTCCACGGCTGGACACAGGGACTTTTGAAGGGACTTCTACACGCCACGGATTTGCGCCGCCTTAATCCAGCGGCTCTCTGCGACTCGTTTGGCCGGTGCAAAGCCGCCATTGGGAAATTGGGACCCCAACGTCTGCCGGTTTTCCGAACTATGTGCCCTGCCCATTGCCATTTCGGCTATAGCTTGCATCCTCAGGGGTTTTTCAACAGGTGACATTCCTTCGAATTTAAGAGTATGTATTTGATATTCGAGTATAAAAACTTAATACCATACCAACAGTAGCAACAAGCGATATTTTTTTACACTTTTAATTCTTTTTCACCGAATTTTTTGATACGGGTATGTGTAGCCAACCAACTTAGTAATGTGTAGCAGCCACAATGGAGTAATCGAGGTCTAAGCCAAAAGAGAAATTTCCACAAAAATTTTCTCTCGCGCCATGCAAATCAAAACCATGAAGAAAAAAAATTGCAATTCGCAATATCTCTTACAATTAAGCTTAATCCATTATGTCATTGTGTGAGTGCGGTGCAGCGATGCATTTCGCGCCCCCCCTCCCCCCCACTTCTCCGTCAGAGTGAATGCACTCTCGCCTGGCTATTATGTAACCCTGCTCTCGCGCAGGTTTCGCGTGTGTGCGTGAAAAAATGCACTAGTGTTACATTAGATGTATTAGACGTTTATTTACTTTGTTCTACTCGTATCGGTACGGGTACAATGATATTTTAAAATAAACTAAGATTGTAATGTAGTTTTAATAGGTAGCTTGATTTGCAATTGTATACGTATAGAAGAATAAATACATAAATCCTGCTGAGTAAATCGGATTTTTAAGGCAATTTCTCTTTGGTTAGAGTCACAGGGTAAATATAAAAATAATCACCGCCATTCCTCCACTATAAAGTCTGTGACTGGGCTGATAGGCTACTTTTTATCCCGGAAAACCAAAGTGTTCCCGTGGGATTTTTAAATACTTACCTAGATCCACGCGGATGAAGTCGCGGGCATCATCTTATAGATAATCCAAACTATTATTATGAATGCAAAAGTGGTTTTATAACGGCCCAGCAGCATAGCCGATTTTTATGAAAATTGGTACAGAGTTAGCTTACATCCCGGGGACGGACATAGGCTACTTTTATCCCGGAAAATCAAAGAGTTCGCACGGGATCCTATCCTAGCTCCAACCGTTTAACCGATTTATATGAAATTCGGTATAGAGGTAGCTTGCGCCCGGAAATTGACAGCGACTTTTCAAAAAGTTCCCACAGGACTTTCCTAATATAAACCTAAATCCACGTGGATGAAGTCGCGGGTATGCTCTAGTAGTAATATAAGTGAAGAATATAAATCTCTCGGAAAAAGTTCATAATATTATGTGTATAAGATATAAAAAGTTGTGTCAGCTAATTAAAATGTGCTAATCTGTTAGTGAGATGACTGGTTTCTTCCGCAAAATATTATTCAAGAAGACGTAATATACTGACAAATGCATAGACACACTTTCACATAGTTAATCTATATGATAATGTTGCAGATACATAATTGAATTTATGTTTCCCACAAATCACATTCCACAGGGGCCGATTTATTTATTCAATAACTGACTACCGCCCCGGCTTTACTCGGAAGGAGTTGGGAAAATGACTATGTTAAAAATAAATAATTTCTTTGGAACTATTAATCAGAAGGTCTTCCAAAATTCGTAAAATCCGTTACTTTAAAGTTTGCTAACCATTTTAATTTATGGATTTAAGAAAAAGGCAACTACCTATATACACACAAGCATACAAATTAAAAATCTTCTCTTTTTAGAGTTACGTACCCGAAGGATGCCTACGAGACCTCCGCGCCTGCTACTACTAAGGCTCCGCTGTCCGTCCGTTCGTCAGTCTGTCTGTCTATCAGCGGGCTGTATCTCGCGAACCGTAATAGATAGAGACTAGAGAGATGAAATTTTCGCAAAATGTGTATTTTATTGCCGCTACAATATCAAATAATAACTAAATGGCCACCACAAAAAATTTAAGAAAGTAAAAAGCGCTATTTCTTATACAATGATACCACAGAATAGGATGGTACGGAACCCTTCATGTGTGAGTCCGACTCGTGTGGAAAATTGAATGATCTTTACCAACATAGAGTTTTATAATACCTTTGGGAAAGATTTAAAAAATTCTATAGAAATTGAAAAATAGATAAAGTTAGGCCCAGACGGATTTGTCTTCATCGAAACTTGAGTATGTTCGAGAGTCGAGAGCCAGATATCTCCATTCTCCGATTGGCAGACAGAATCGCAACATTCTAATTTCCAGTAAAGTATCAATAAAAGCCGGCCATTAAAGGGTTTAGCAAACAATATGACAGTGCTTCATTAGCATACCGCCTGCATCCAGCCGCTGCCACTTTCACCGCGGAGCCTTGCGTCACTGCATCTGTAGCACAACGAGCACAACTATCTACTATTATTTTATAGTAATTAGACAAGCTTTTGGTTAAGGACTAAAGGGTGAATTTAAGCATACGTATTAAGCGACGGGCCTGAACGCGAAATTCAAATTTAATTTGGTTTTTCGCAATTTGTGAACTAATACGACAAACGACAAAAGGTCCATTAAAAAATTTAAGAAATTAATTCTAGTATCGACTAATTTGTGAGAATAGTCGATACTAGAACTAATTTCTTAAACTGGACCCTTTCAAGTAAAGATTTTTATATAAACCTGTAAGGATGATACTACCATTGTCGGAATTAGAATGCCATAAGCCTACGTTGTCGTATTAGTTCACAAATTGCGAAAAACCATATTAAATTTGAATTTCGCAGGCAGGCCAGTCTCATACCCCTTAATCTCCCATGGCCCCACCAATCTCCCGGTTATACGGGCCGAAACGGAGAGCGCCTGTTCGGTACTTGCTCTTTGGCGTGCTTCCTAGGGCCGGGCGCCTTCTTAACTCGCTACAAGTTATTTCCTATCCGCTTCCTTGCCCCTATGTGTCGTTTCCTTGGGGCCTTATTTGATTTTTGGTTTGGTGAGAGGCTCGGCCGTGGCTAGTTACCACCCTACCGGCAAAACCGTGTCGCCAAGCGATTTCGTTCCGGTACGATGCCGTGTAGAAACCAAAGGAGTATGGGTTTAAAAAACTGCCATACCCCTTTCAGGTTAGCTTGCTTCCACCTTAGACTGCATCATCGCTTACCACCAGGTGAGATTGCGGTCAAGGACTAACTTGTAAATGAATAAGGAAACCGGTCAAGTGCACGACGGACAGACGGACGGACAGACGGACAGACAGACAAAGGGAGAAAGAAAGATAGAGAGAGTGATTTTATTTATGAGTATAGATATAGATGAACACATTTTAGTCATTTTTTGTGATGTAACCACAAATTCACGGGTTTCGGATTTTTTCCCTTTACTTGTGTTAAGACCTGCCTACCTGCCAAATTTCATGATTCTAGATAAACGGGGTGTTATAGGTTTTCTTGACAGATACGACAGACGGACAGACGGACGAGGTGGACAGACAGACAACAAAGTGAACCTATAAGGGTTCCGTTTTTCCTTTTGAGGTACGGAACCCTAAAAAACCAATTAGGAACATATCAATATCAATCGCCTGAACAATATAATCTCAAAATCTATGCATGCTGCAACAATTAAATAGAGTCGATACTACTCATTGCATTTATAAATAATCAAAATTGCGTCATACCCGGAAGTGTCATTGGGGTGGCATAAGATCGGCGCAGAATTGCTCACGACTCACGCCTGGCCTCGGCTGGACTTTTGCGATATTGGCATATTGATCATTAACCTCGAATTTTGAGTAAGGTCCTTAATGCCGAATCAAAGATAAGATTTTATGCCGAAAACACAAACACCCACAGTCTCAGATGTGTTGTTAAGTTAGGTGGAATACTGTTTTATTCATCCAGATACAAGTTAGCTATTGACTGCAATCTCACCTGGTGGTAAGTGATGATGCAGTCTAAATGGAAGCGGGCTAATCTGGAAGGAGTAATAAAACACATGTTATAATGTCTCTAGTTTCGAAGCCCTCGATGGGTGGACGGTTCAAATCTCACAATATAAGTACCTAATCATATCGCACATAATATTTGTTAAAGAAAATTAAATAAAATCGCTGATGTTGTAATTAGTATAAAGAACATTATCAGAAACTTAAATTGACACCATAAAAGGTATCCAGGTATCCTAAAAGCCTTTATGATGCTAAATAATAATAAAGACATTATTGTAAGTGTCAATTTTATTCGCTCTCTTTAAAGGACTAAGACCCTGCGGGGGTCAGACCTTCGTTATTTTATAAAAGCTGAAAGTTTCTCTGCGTATTGTCCCCAACACAGGGAAGAACGATCAGCGACTATGAAGTTTGGATCATGGTAACTTTGGAAGATAACAGTTAAAAAAAGGTGTAAAAGTCTTACGTCAAAGTATAAAGTGTAATTTTTTTATAATATTTTCTTTGAAAAAGTAGGTACCTATTAGAATTTCTAATACTATTCCAAAGAAAAAAAAATTACACTTTGTACTTTGAAGTAAGATTCTGTACTCCTTTTTGTACCAGTTATCTTCCAAAGCCACGATGATCCAAACTTCATAGTCGCTGATCGTTCATCCCTTTGTTGGGGACAGTACGCAGAGAAACTTTCAGCTTTTATAAAATAACGAAGGTTTCGCCCTCGCGGGCTCTCCCTCTATAAGTTTCTTTCGGCCGATACCACTTTCTTAATAACACTTTTACGTATTTTCAACCATAATCTTTAAAATTGTAACGGAATTAAAATACATATATGTATAATTTTTTAATGCTTTTTTATGATGCGACAAAAATAAACTTGTTAAGTTTGTTTGGACATTGTTTATTCCTTGTTTATTTTTATATGATGCCAATTTAAGTATGATCCACTAAAATTATAATAATTGTACCCCTTAATCTAATAATAATTAAAAAATTAAAATTTTTCTAAAACAATATCACGATATACAAGGACATTGAAATATGAATATCAGAGGGATTTCAGCTGGGGTGGAAAATATCTAAGCATCCGTTTGACGACTACAATAGCTGTGTAAGATGGCAGTGGGCTAACTTGTACTCGTAAAAGCACAAAAGTTATGTAGTCTATGGAAGCTAGGAGTTTTTAACTTTTACTTTGCTCTTGATGTATTTGCTTGACACCCAGAGCGGGGCCTTTTGTCTAAAGGGCCTCCAAAGTCTAAAACTTGATTAATTCTCAGTGGCCAAATTTCAAATCAAGAGCCAGTTTGTAGTTGGAGACCCCGACCGCTTCAATTAAATTATGAAGACATTTCCGCGCTCGTTTCGTTCGCGCTTACGAGTAGGTACTTATCTTCATGGTTCAAGTCCCATTTTCAGTTCATTGGAGGGTTTTAAAGTTATTTCAACGTTGTTTGTAGTGATGTTTTGTAGTGAGCATTATTATAAGCTTCCAAAAGACATATTGGAGATGTTTCTCAAGTAGTTAAAAGTTTTCATAAAACGTAAACTTATTGAAAAAATTATAATATCTAAAAACACATGGAATGAGTAATTCCTTAACAGCTTTGCTAGTTCTAATGAGTTTAAGTGATTTCGTAAAGTGGTGATATTAAAAAGAATAATAGGGTATAAGTTTGTTGTGGGCTCTTCTCAGACCTGGGCGCGTTTGGAACCATCCTAGCTTTAGTTTTATGTTTACGTAATTATCCACATTACATCTTACAAATTCAACAACTGGGTATCAAAAAGTGTGTAGTACCCAATTTGAATAAAGGATTTAACTTGAGTTTGACTTTCCACTTCTATAATGTGCTTCTATACAACAATTATTGTCCAAGAGAGAGCGTTGTTGTTGTTAGCTCATCTGCCTGAACAAGGTATAGGTATAGATCCAGTATATTGTAAAAGTCCATGATTGTAATAAATCATTATTGAATAGTCAGCCGTTATATAAGAGTGACGGAGAGAAATGTAAAGCGAATCTTTGTGCTGTGGTTACGGTGTGCGTTTACGGACGCCCCCCGTGCGTTGCCGTTATTGCAAATGCATACACATGGACTACCCTATAGCGCTTACATCTATCTTTTACATAAATATTAAAGAAAAGAGGTAGTGACAAGGTCGGCCGTTGTTTATCCTGCATTTTAGTCATTGCCATAGTTATTAAGAACCTCAATTAATGAATTATTAAGCACCATAGTAAAAGACCTTAAGAGGGCTCTCTCCGTCACTCGTTTCAAACAATCGTAGTTCCAATTTCATTTGAATATTAAGCAATCAAAGTCCATGAAATTTTGCAGACATATTCTAGAAACTAATATCTATGTCTGTGGTTTTCCAGATTTCTGTTAAAATATTCGGTTTCAAAGTTACGCGCTCTTAAAAATTTTCATACAAATCTTTGAGCCCCTATTATTTTAAAACTACATATTTTTAGAAAAATCTAAAACACCACCGACACAGATATTAGTTTCTAGAATATCTCTGCAAAATTTCATGGACTTTGGTTGCTTAATAGTCAAATGAAATTGGAACTACGATTGTATGAAACGAGTGACGGAGAGAGCCCTGTTAATTTTTTTCGGGAATAATCCTCTATATTAACCCGGAATGCCTATTTAAGCTATGAGCCATAGTTACGTTCAAAATCGTTCAGTAGTTTCAGCGCAAAGCGTTCACAGACAGACAGACAGAGAGACAAACAAATTCAAAAGAGAAAATTGTTTTGGGCTCTTTGGCGATAATAATGTTTCCTCAGATTCAAATTTTCAAAATATATTCATTGCTAAGTACAGTTTTATTGTAATTACTAGCTGATGCCAGCGACTTTGTGCGCGTGGATTTAGTTTTTTCAAAAACCCGTAGGAACTCTTTATTTTTCGGGATAAATAAGTAGGCTGTAAATCCAAATTTCAGCCAAATCCGTCAAGTAGTTTTTGAGTGAAAGAGTGAAAAAGGACTTCGTCTGTGTTGGTGTTAGCTGGCGGGCGTGCTCTGCCTTTTTGGAGTGTTTTTTTTTTGTTAAAACTGAATGGAAAGCGCTCTAAAGGGGTGCCGTGCGTATGTCGGCGAGCGCCGGCACAGACGGGGTCCATACTTGTATATTTTAACTAACTTGTTACAAATAACTACAAACTTGACATTGGCTAATCTTTGTAAAGCCAGAAGAGAGAGAAAAAAAAGAGTGACAAACATACACACACATACACGTTCACATGCAACGTTCGCCTTTATAATATTAGTGTGATTATTTATAGATGTGGCGGTATTTCCAGCTTTTAACCATTATGACTTTTATCAATCTCAGGAATCCCACAGACCCTTAAAATCTGGAATCGCAATTTTATTACCTTAATAAAAACATGCTTGTCGATATATTACCATTTAAAATATAGCCTATACGATTTGACCTCCCGAACATTATTCTGTGACCTTATAGAAGGCTAAATCGTTATTTTTAATACTTTTTGTTAATTGACAACAGATTAAGAAAAATATTTTTGCAGATAATAATTTTTATCACCATTGACGTTGTCAAAAGTTTTCCGTTAGTCATCATTAGCTATAAGGCCGCCAAATTGTTAATAAATCGCACTTGGCCCGTGTGGTTGACTATGGCCTAAACCATTCTGTTTTTTTAATACGGATCCCTTCCTGACATCTGTATAGTCCTGATCATCCCATCCCCGCTGTCGGCAAACTACTCTGCACCGTATTTTCTCAGAATGAGAATAGTTTATAGGCCATAGTCCACCACTCTAAGGCATGTAGCTTTTCTTGCAATGTTTTCCTTCTCCGTAAAGCAAGAACGCTCATAACTTCAAAAAGTTAAAATTTCGTGACCAGGATCGAACCGCCGCGACTTCTCGAACCTCTGACGGACGTCATTATCACTAGGCTACCACGGCTTTTTTTATTAATTTTTTAAAATGAAAAATCAGCTGTTTACATTGATATAAATGACAAGATAATATGGTCGTCCGAACAAAAATTTTTCACGGTTTCATCACCAAATAAATCAGCGCCATCTTACGAACTCGGCATTTTAGCAAAGCATGCAAAGCAACGTCTGCTTGCGTTTGAAATCTAGACGTCATCTAGTTTGCTTCCGCACTCCTTATACATTTTAGCACCGAGGAATCGGTGCCATTTTGTTTGTTCAATGACCGGGTCCATACGAAGTATACCTGTCTATGCCTGTTTAACTTTAATTTATTATTAAGTAGGCATGCGGAAGTGGCCAGTATGCACTTTTCGTAAGTATCAAGGCGATAGGTGGCAAGGCGACGGCGACCTCCCGTCGACCTCCCACGCGACCTTAACGGAGGCCAGAGTGCACTCAACTTTCGTAACTTGCGGGCCCGCGAACCTCCAAATTCGCGACGTGCTAACTTCATAGGTCATGTTGGAGTTCTTCACGGCCACCAATGGTTGATGACGGCTATCTATATTATTTCACTGTATGTTGTCATAATATCCATACTTAATATTATAAATGCGAAAGTGTGTCTGTCTGTCTGTCTGCTACGTTTTCACGACCCAACCGATGAACCGATTTTAATGAAATTTGGTACAGACTTGGGATACATCCCGGGGAAGGACATAGGCTACTTTTTATCCCTGAAAATCAAAGAATTCCTACGGGATTTAAAAAAAAAGAATAGTAATGTTATAAGTGGTTATAAGTTAGTGTTTATCACACGAGAAAGTTTTTTATTTTATGAATATTAGCCATGCTAATCATGACTAATACTCCCCTTTCCCCTCAAATGAAGCGTAAATCTTGTGCTAGGAGTGGTACGACAGTAGTGCAACGGGTAGGATTTGAACCGCCGACCTTTCGGAATTCAGTCCGCTCAACCGTTGAGCTATCGAGGCTCCAAGCTCAAAGTTTGACGAATCGTCATTTTTTACGAATAAGTATTTTTTTTAC
Organism: Maniola jurtina; assembly: GCF_905333055.1. Lineage (NCBI taxonomy): Eukaryota > Metazoa > Arthropoda > Insecta > Lepidoptera > Nymphalidae > Maniola > Maniola jurtina. The sequence goes on from NC_060032.1 coordinate 15,875,716, forward strand.
GGCGGCAATGCTTTTTAAATTGCCCGTGTTTCGTGAAAAATGACGGACAAGTCTTAAATCACGTATAGTCTTTAAAAATTCGTTATAAATAAAATTGGAGTGTCTGTCTGTAATTTCGAAATAACAACCGCATATTAAGGTCATATGGTTATTTGAACGATACTATAACCGAATCACACGTTTTTAAAATTTTTGTCTGTCTGTCTGTCTGTCTGTCTGTCTGTCTGTCTGTTTGAAAAGGCTAATCTTGGGAACGGCTGAACCGATTTTGACGGGATTTTCACAGATAAGTAGAGAATTGACCAGGGAGTAACATAGGCTACTTTTTTAAGCGACTTTCAAAAAGGGAGTTGTGTTTTTCTACCTATGTACCTACACCGAAATCTCCGAGATTTGTGAACCGATTTGCGTCATTTCTTTTTTAATCGATAGAGGAACTTTGCGACATTGTTTCATAAAAAATTTGGAGTTCAACTCCTCAATCCTGATGCTGCATGGGATCTGACCAATCCACGCGGGCGAAGCTGCGGGCATCAGCTAGTTAGTTATATTAATTAAAGTTCGTTCGTTGACGAAGTTCAACGAACGAATGACGAAGGCGATCGAACGACAGATGAACTTCATCTGTCCGTCTATCGTGTCTGTCAAGAAAACCTTATAGGGTGCCTACTTCCCGTTGATCTAGAATCATAAAATTTGGCAGGAGGTTGGTCTTATAGCACATGTAGAGGGAAAAATGCAAAAACCGTGAATTTGAGGTTACATCACAAAAAAAAAATTGGTTGTCTGTAAAGTCGGTTTACTGACGATAGTTGAACGCTTACTATGTCTACGGTTGAACGTGACAACAAAGGCCGATTGTGCTTCTTTGTCGCTCGTTCCGCGCTCTCGCTTGCACTTCAAGCCTTACATGGAACGCCTCAGAGCGAGGTAACGCCGCATGAGTCATGTTTTTTCGTGCGTGCAGCCGGCTCTATCGAATTATAAGACGTTGTCACGTCAAAAATTAAATATGGTCATGAACAAATGATTGGTATTTTCAATTTTCAAAGTAAGATAACTAAGTATACCAAGTGGCTATTATAGCAACTATATCATATGAAAGGGCTTTACCGGTACACTATAAAACAGATTTTTAATTTATTTTTATGCATAACAGTTTTTGATTTATCGTGCAAAATTTCGGAAAAATACCTGAGTACGGAACCCTCAGTGCGCGAGTCTGACTCGCACTTGGCCGGTTTTTGTGTTTTATATATTAGGAGGATATTTTTCTTATGTAAGTATAGGGTCTTTTAATAGGTATAGGCTTCATGCTTTCCTATACCCTATTCGAGAAGGTAAGCAAGTCGTTGGTCGATTCTAACTTTCACTACAGAATTGTTCATTGTCTTTCAGACACGAAGTACGTAACAATGTCGAATGCACCCACTGATCGTGAGCACTGAGGTAATAAAGTGTACATAGGTAGTACACTCCAGTTCCATCCCTTGATCTCTAATTGTAGGTTTTATTTAGAACTAAAGGATGCCCGCGACTTCGTCCGCGTGGATTTAGGTTTTTAAAGAGTCCGTGGAAACTGATTAATTTTCCAGGATAAAAAATTGCCTATGTCAATAACTTACTGGGAGCAACATTATGTTAAGCGGATGGATCTTTAGGAATTCCGTGGGAACTTTTTGATTTCCCGGGATAAAAAGTAGCCCCCGGGATATAAGTTAAGTCTGTACTAAATTTCGTCAGAATCGGTTAAACTGTTGGGCTGTGAAAAAGTAGCAGACAGATAGATAGACACACTTTCGCATTTATAATATTAGTATCGAAGTATCGACGAAATCACACCATATTTTAAGTGAAAATGTGGTTTGTACTTCAATCACGCTGCAACGGAGCAAAAAATCCGATCGATATAGTTACATAAGGATCTGGAGAGTGTATTCTACTTTTTATCCCCAAAAATTAAAGGATTCCCACAGGATTACAAAAACTTGAATCCACACAGACGAAGTGGCGACCCACGGACGTAGAGAATGTGGAAAATAATTTAAAAATAAAAAGTGAATTTCAATCGTTAAAATGTGGTGTGATCAATCATTGATGTAGATGTGATACACTCTATGGGAAAAAAGCTTAGTTCTATGTACCTACTCTTATAGTCATAAACTGAATTCCACGCGGGCGAGGTCCCGGCTCATTTCCCGGTAGGTGCAATTCATGAATTTATGGTTTCTAAATTGTCTCTGGTATGCTCTGGTGGGAAGCTTCGGCCGTAGCCAGTTACCACTGTACCAGCAAAACGTACCGGCAAGCGATTTAACTTTCCAATACGTTGTCGTATATAAACCAAATAAGGGGTTGGTATGGGTTTAATAAAAACTTCCATATATCCCTTCCCGCGTCCATCTTAGACTGCATCATCACTTACCATCAGGTGAGATTACAGCCAAGGGCTTTGTAATCGATAAAAAAACTTCCGCTATAAAAGGAAAATTTCAAACTAAAACAGAATCTTCCTTTGGCTCCTCAGAAGGTATTATTTTAGTTGAAATTCCAAGGCGAAAACAACAATACTCAGCGCATATCCACTTTAATTACCTACATCAAAACACGCCGAAGGTGGCACATTATCGTGGCATTTATTAAAAGTGGCAACACAATGCAATAGGTAGCGAGCTGGTGGCAGAAAATAACTAAACTTTTACAACTTTGATTTTTCCAGTCCAAAATATTGAATACTATGACATTTTATGAGTATTAAATTTTCAGGAACGTCATATTAATGAACCTACTCTGCTTTTTCAAAGTTTTTTGACCTCAAATTCTAGTGTTTCTGATAGACACCTCTTTTAAATTTTTGGGTATAAAATAAAATACATTCACAAAAAATAAAATACATATTTTTTATCCATCATCTATTTAAAAAATATTTTCATTTCATTTTTTTTGCATTAAAATATCTCAAAACAAGATAAACGCAACTCATTAGCTCCTTAAATACAATAGCAGTGACGCAGAGTGGCGGGATAAGACAGAGTTGCCTTGAGTGACACGTTTCCCGCGCGGCCTCGCTCGCGGCTGACGTTCGTCGGTGATCGTCGGCGCTCGTCGGCGTTCGGCGACGTGGTTCGGCTAACTTCAACCAGCTTCCAGTATCGACCAGAGCAAATGATCTGGTCCTTACACTGATATTTCCACTAGCTCCTCAACTACATAATATCAGTGACGCAGAGTGGCGGGAAAAGACAGAGTTGCCTTGAGTGACGCGTTCCCCGCGCGGCCTCGCTCGCGGCCGACGCTCATCGGCGCTCGTCGGCGCTCGGCGCTCGGCTCGGCTAACCTCGGCAAGCATCGGATGTCCTCGCTACGCCATTATAGGGTCAACTTTACACTTATCGCGTGGAAAGAAACGTGACTCTCGAGGAAACTAGCAATGTTATCTTTCAGGCTTAGGGATTTCTAGAAGCTAATCGCACGTAGCGCTTTTATTTCATAACTAGCCGAGCCAGACCGGCTTCGCTCGTGTGGTTTTTTTTTAATCGATGAGGGGATAGAATTTCCAAAAATTCTGACACGTAGGTTAATACTTTTTCATTTTTGCCCGAAAGCTCAAATACGAATTTTGATAAATATAGTCCTAAAAATGATTTTCATAAAAACTTTCACCACCTACTTAACCTTTCTTGATGGCCGCCAAAGTCATAAAAGAAACCTACTGTTAAAATTTAAAGTTTCTAACCCCAGCGGTTGGCTGTACGTTGTTTGATCAGTCAGTCAGTCAGGAATCAGGACAAGTTTTTATATAGGTACATAATGTTTAGATGACTTCGATGCCTTAAAATTAGGTTTTTAGATGGTATAGACTGTAGAGTGGAAGCTCGATGCCGCTCGCTGGCGTTCGCCAGATCACGTACCATCTTGATGTTATCGGTTAAATCGATGTCATCGTATCTCGCCACAGCTTTATAAAGCCAAAAGTACAATAAACTACTAAAAGCATTAAAATAAAGCTGAATTCAACATTAAAATATTTGAATACTAGATGATGCCCGCGACTTCGTCCGCGTGGATTTAAGTTTTTTGAAATCCCGTGGGAACTCTTTGATTTTCCGGGATAAAAAGTAGCCTATGTGCTAATCCAGGATATTATCTAACTCCATTCCAAATTTCAGCCAAATCCGTCCAGTAGTTTTTGCGTGAAGGAGTAACAAACATACACACACACACACACACACACACACATACAAACTTTCGGCTTTATAATATTAGTGTGATTAGTGTGATAGTGTGATTAGTGTGATAAGTGTGATTGACAAGAACCTACACAGTAACCTAAATATTAAAAAAACTGAATATTGACAAGAATTTACATTGTTAAGCCATAAAATATAATAAGTTAATTATTAATAGATGAGATGCACGCATTGTAATAACTTTTGGAATATAGCAACAAAAATTGCTAATTATTTATTTATTATCCATGCATTTTGTGTGATCTCCTTCATAGCTCTACGATGAGCGTGTAGAGTCGCCTTTATACAATTTAATTGGTACGAAATTCGCTTTTATTTATCTAATTGAACGCGAGCACGACGCGGCGCTGCGAAAGCAAAATGGATTTCACTGCAAAATAGAATGTTGCATAATGCACGCTTATTGTTTTCAAACGACTCACTATAAAACTTTTTGTTAGTATTTGGTATAGAACTTTATATATTGAGCAGAGGTTAATCCATTGACTTTAGACCCGCCCCTGAGGGTTAATCAGAATATAATCAGTTAAACGAAACTGTAGAGTTGAGAATATTGTCGGTTTCGAGGGTTTTTCAGAAACAGTAGGTGCTGATTTTCTTTGTGATGTTAGAATTTCACTGGAGTTCAATAGCGATCAAAGCTTTCTTCACAGAATACCTTGAACCTTACACCTAGATAGAAAAAACAATACCTAGGAGTTGAAATAGTTGCTGGCCACGAGGATTTTCTAAAAAATATTTTGGCTTTTTAATGCGATGGTAGAATTTAGGTGGAGTTAGTTAAAGCCTACCTCGGCTTTGAAATACCTGCACCTACCTTATTAATGAAAATATGGAGCGAAGAATATTTATGGCCTCGAGCATTTTCCAGAAACATTGATTTTTTATGCGATGGTAAAATTTAGGTGGAGTTAGTTATTATCGGGCAAAGCCTACCTCGGCTTTGAGGACCTGCAGACCTTGAATTTAGTAGGAGGAAACGAAAATATGGAGCGCAGAATCTTGATGGCCACGAGAATTTTCCAGAAATAATTTTCTACGTGATGGTAGAGTTTGACTAAGATTGTTTTAGCAGTCAAAGCCTTCCTGAAGTATGAAAACCTCCAAAACTTACACGAAGGTGAGGAAAACGAAACTGTAGCGTTAAGAGTGTTGACGGCCTCGAGGGTTTTCCAGAAACAGAACTGATTTTCTACGTTCCAGTATCGTGAAAGTGGTTATTACGAACGGTCAAAGCCTCCTTTAGGTTTGAAGACCTTCGGGTCACATACGTAGGTACAAGGACACAAAACGGCACTGAATCAGCTCCCAGTTGACCCGATTCATTTATTTCATGGTATGATAAGTTCCGAAGTTCGTTCAGGCTCGGCCACGGGGCGCCGCCGCCGCACCGCCCGGTTCAGTGACTCGAAGATCGCCGAGTTGGATGGACGTACGTTGTGCGTTCCTCTCGAAGTGTGTTCGAATGACAGTGACTAAAGTGCTGTGCTGAACTAAACGGATTATTTTTCTGTACTATTTATATTTATTGTTCGTGTTTTTTGGATATTGTGTGTGTGGACGGATTCTTTTTATCAATTGGATTGCATTTTGGATGCGGTGAGTGTTATTTTTTTTTAAATTTAACCGTGGATTTCCTGTGTGGTGTTACAGGTTATGTTTACATGCTGAAAATGTGATAATATGCGCCGCACCAATTGATGTTGATATAAACCTACTTATGCACATAGGTACGTACCTATATAATATCATAACGCTACATTAGTTAATGTTAATTATATATTAAGTTTACATAATAATTTTTGTATACTTATATTTTTATTACGTACAAAATCTATAAATCTATAAAAAGTGGCGATAATATTGCCCGATTAGTGAATTAAAAAATATTGATATACTCATAATATTTTATAATACACGATTTTTTTATATTATACTTCCAAAACTACACTTTTGATGGTAATTGAACTACACTTTGGAAATAATACATAGTATATATTATATTATTTAGTACATAAAAGAAAAATATAATGATCATTTTATGATTCAGCGTTTTGCAGTGATCTTGAATTCAATTCCAGGATATAAGCGTTCAAGGTTTTATCTGCTGTTTTACATAATGTACTTAGCTCTATATAGTATATATAAAGACTTTGTATAATGGTATAAATGAAAAATAAATATAATGCCTATTTAAAAAAAATATTTTAAAACTTTAAAATTTTCTTTGGATATTATAGTCTTATTAAAAATGAAACTAGGTAAGTACATAACAAATATTAAGTTAAGTAGAGTCATTATATTATACAGCTATTTTTATATAGTTAATATACATAATTTAAAACTTCAAGAAAAATCCGCTAATTGTAGTAGGGCTGAAGCAGAGATAATAAAAGGTACCTATAGTATTTTTAACAAAAAAATAATACAGAAATTCATTAATAATTAATATAAAATATTAAGTAGGATTTTCTTTTACAACAATCTCTTGCTAACATGTTTACAAACCAAAAAGCTTTGGGGCTTTGTTTTGTTATTTTTGAGGTTTTATCCTGTCCCTTCCGGGTAAATGTGTAATGGCCTTTACGACTACCATTACTGCCTTCATGTTTTATCTCTGACCATCATAATAATATTATCATGATATTATTTTATTCAAAATATGTATATTTAAGTCTTGATTTAAGTATAAAAATACTCATATTTTTTCTTATGATATTTTTTATTTTTTTGGGGTTTGTGCAGTGCAGTAAAATGTTGTTATTTCATGTCTTATTTATTTTGAATGTAGAATTAAGTAGATTCTTCTAGATTGTGATTATCTTTGGTAAGTGCGTAATAATATTACTAAGAAAGGGGAGGGGGTGAAAACGATGGGTATAGAGTTTTCTTTTTTTTTTCATTTAAGTAGGTTTTACAGGCTTGCGCTGAACTACAATCACACCTAATAGTAAGTGGTGATACTGTCTGTATCTGGTATTTGGTGGTTTACGAAGCCGACTTCACGTGGAATTAGGTTTTTAAAAAATCACGTGGGAACTTTGGATTTTTCGGGACATTATGATGTTCATCCCCGGGATGTAAGCTATGTCTGTACCAAATTTCGTCATAATCGGTTAAAAACCAATGGGCCTTGTAAAGCTAGCAGATAGACAAACAGACACACTTTTGCATTTATAATATAAAATAAAGTATGGATTAACATGGTTAAACGCAAAATTATGCTTTGTCCTTGCTGAATATATTGCGCAGAAGATTTTTGTTTTAAATATTCAGTTATGTATTGCGTGTGATATTATATTGTTCTTCGCAAATTCTGTGGGAGTACGAAACAAAGATGCTATAAAAGTCAGCTAAGCGAAAAAGAAAGCTAATTCGTGACTTGCAGCGCATTTTATCACACAATAATTTTCTTTATATAATTTACTAGCGACCCGCTTCGGCTTCACACGGGTTATTACAATTTCGGAGGGATCTCTAATATTTTTGAAAATAATATATATAGCCTATGACAATCAGGAATAATGTAGTTTTCTACTGGTGAAAGAATTTTTAAAAATCAGTTCAGTAGTTCCAGAGATTACTTCCTACAAACAAACTCACAAACTTTACCTCTTTATAATACTAGTATAGACTAGTAAGATCAATAGATGATGCCCGCGATTTCGTCCGCGTGAAGTTAGGGTTTTTAAGAATCCCGTCTGAACTCTTCAATTATTTTTCGAAATAGAAAGTTGCCTGTGTTACTTTCCAGGTCTCTACCAACATTCGTGCAAAAATTGCTTAAATCTGTCGCTCCGTTGCGGCGTGGTTGAAAGACAAACCAACAAATAACACTTTTGCATTTATAATATTCGTAAGATACAATATTAAATGAATATACTCTTTTCTATCACAATACTATTAGGTATTTAAGAGTTTTTACATTTTTGTTTTTGTTTTTTCTAATTGTAGAAAAGTTATGCTAAAACAGTAAAAATCTATGCTATTTAACGATTTACATAGTGAACCTTGTATTCCTTAGAGCAATGCAGTACAACTTACATGATTCAATAATTAATGCTCTTAAGATTATTAAATAGCACTTGTTTCTAAAGATAATAGTATCTATGTAGAGTTAGGGTTGGCAAGCAAAAGTATAAATCTGAAAGTTTAGATTTAGGGCTTTGGCATTGCAAAAAATTTTTTTACTGTACAATATGAAATGTAAATCATATGATATATGAATGAAAATGTAAATATGAATTTAAAATAAATCAGCTATTGATAACATCACACTCTTCAATATGGTTTTTGTTGGCTTACACCTGAACCACTCGAAAATGGTTCGAAAGATTTTGATTTTTGTTACAATCTATAGAGATAAAAAGGCCGTGTAAACAAAATTCTGGTTTTTCACGGTGAAAAATTTAGGTGTGAAGATGGAAGTTTTATGAGTAATTTATGTCTTTTGGTAGAGAAGATGAAAGTATAGACGTACCTATCGAAAATAAGGGCTGTGAAAATCTATTACGAATTGTATACGTAACGAGAATATTAGTTAATGGACAATAACTGAGACAATTGACTTCCCTAAAGAAAATGCGCAAATCACGGAAGACCGCCTGAAGGGAAGATAACGATGCACTTATCATTATCACAATACACGGCCTTGCCCTTATCACGTAATAGCTGGTGCACCTCTCTCTCTGACCATCTTGATAATTCAAATGATAGACAGAGACGACGCTTAACCGCAGGTTCGAGTTTGTATCCACGACGTAAATATACTATCAGTAGAAAATTGCAAATAGTTGCAGATGCAATACAATCAACACAATATATATTCCAGGGTTGTGACATACAAAAGTCACAACCCTGGAATAAAGTTGTGTTTTTGAACTTTAACGGTTAATTAATTGGAACAAACTTTAATTGATCGGGAAACTTGATTACTGATTTAAATAATAAAATCCAAGATTAAAAGTGGTTACTTAGCATATTTTTTAATTACCAATATATGTTTATTTTTTTTAATTACCATTATGTGCCAATATTATGTTAAAACAAACTCGTTCTGATATTTTTACCCTGTAATAAAAAATGAAGTTCACAGCCCTGAAACAGCCATTATGAACAGTGATATAAGAACCAGAGATTCTTTAGAACAAAAATATAAAATTATGAAAGTCCTTAAATTATTCTATTATGTATAATAATGCTATTATACATTATCATTTATCAACTATCTCTTAGACTGCTAAGATTATGTTAAAATCACAATCTGTTATGTCATTTAAATAGAAACAAATAAACATGAACTAATAAAAGTATTTTTATCGAAAGTTAATTCATATTTTAAAGGTTTTTCCATTGTTTTTGTCGCTGTATATGATTCACGTCCTTCGTAAGGCCATATTTAGCGAGCACATGAAAACAACTGGACGCTGTAGATCAAGCTAATAGATGTATAAATCAGAGAAGCTTCCGCGAACGCAGTGAAAGTGCAGTCAGATATTACGTGGCGCTTGTAACCGCGGCGTAGCTCGCGCCAAACTTCTAGCACGATCTACTCTCTACCAGATTTAGTGTTGCCATTTCTTTTTAAATTTATATACTAGCGCTTGGTTGCAATCAGTCAAGGCAAGTGATGATGCAGCCTAAGATGGAGCGCGGTTGCTTAGAAGATGCCTATTCACTCTTGACTTCAAGATACCCATATAAAATCGGAGGAGAAAACTGCTGCTCGAAGGGGCTATATCCTAGCAGCTCGAATTAGAAGCAAGGTTTATTATATCCCAAAGGGAAGATAAGTATCCTTTCATCCTTTCCAATGCCACGCGTAGTACTAACTAGGCTGGTACTTATACTACAATAGAGATAAAAAAGCGAAAGTATATCTATCTGTCTGTCTGTCTGCTATCTTCCGATTTTGACCATTAATACAGAGATAGCTTGCATCCCGGGGAAGGATATAGGCTACTTTTTATGCCGGAAAATCGAAGAGTTCGCATGGAATTTTTGAAAAAACTAATTCTACGTGGCTGAAGTCGCGGGCATCATCTAGAACTCAATAAAAGTAAAACAAGTTACAGAATTGGCTTCATCTTACTCATCATACAGTAAGCTATATTATGGGTCATAAAACCCCAACATGGTGGACGTGACGAACAAAAATACGCAAAGATAATATAAAAATAACATACTATAATAGATCCACTTCAGTATCAAACGAAAGGTTTTTATTGAATAGATTCCGAAAATAATATATTTAGAAGAAAGTAACTATTTTTTTGCAATAGTATTTTTCGTAGAGTATTAACTTTATCTTGTTTACTCTTCCATTGTGTGCCAAATAAGTAAATAATAAAAAACTTTTGGGAGAGCATTGACCTTACAATAATGGAGCGTATTTTTTACATTTATCTTTTAGAGGTAATTAAAGAACAAAGTTTATCAAAGAAAACTGCCATTTATAACTTATGTGTTACCAATTAGTTGAAAGATATTGTGTGCACCAAAAATAAAATGTACCTACAGATCAAGTTTAATAAGTACATAATGAATGTACTACTAGCCAATGCCAACGACTTCATCTCAGAATGGCTCTTTCAAAATCAATGGACTTCATCATCGGCCAGGCTTTTGACGGCTGACTGAAAGAAATTTCGTAGATTGATTAATTATAAAAGTTGAAATCAGCCCATTAAACTTACACGAAACATTTCACCGCGGTTAAAAGCCTCATCTGGTGACAGAAAGGCTGGCTCAATTTTTTCGCAAAGGATCAGCCTGGCTGTCCAACGCGGAAATGCAGCCAGTCTTGGCACCATTCCACGTGGGCATGATGAAAAATAAACCACGTTTCATCCGTATGATATTTTTTGTGATCTTTTCAAATAAAAAAACCACAAAATAAACCACAATTAAAAAAAAAAACAACGAAAAATAAACCACATTTTATATATATGATTTTTTTTGAAAAATATGTATCTATCTTCCATATTGCTAGCTTGTCAAAAGATTACAGAAGATTATCTACCTAAATTGGTTATATACATTTCAACCACTAACCGTTGAGCTATTGAGATTTGAAACATAAGTATATTATTATGCAAACAGGTTACCTAAAGTTATCTAATAGGAAATAATAACAGCATAGTAAAAACTAATATATATAATAAACGATACAGTATCAAAGTTTAATTACTATTTATTTATTTTATCGTAAAAAACAAGTAGTTAAATTAAAAATCTGCGATTTAAATTAATCTTTGAACATATCAAAGGTTAGGGGCAGTTTTAAAATTTATTATTCAACATGTTTTTAGTAATAAAGCGCAAAAATAATTCAGCCATTAAACAGAAACTCAAAAACATGTTTCTTATTAAAATTACTTTTATATCATCGAAATTATCTGTCTGTTAGTACTGAATTAACCATTACTTCGGAATGCTTTGTCTGATACCTACCTAGTTTGTTTTTTTCGATTTTACACTTATTCAGTTAGGTTCAATCCCCAGTAGGTACCTTTAACTTTTGAGAATTATACATGCGTTTAACAGAGCTCTCTCCGTCACTTACTCCATACAATCGTAGTTCCAATTTCATTTGAATATTAAGCAACCAAGTCCATGAAATTTCGCAGACATATTCTAGAAACTAATATCTGTGCCTGTGGTGTTTTAGATTTTTCTAAAAATATGTAGTTTTAAAATTACAGGGGCTCAAAGATTTGTATGTGAATTTTTAAGACCGCGTAACTTTGAAACAGAATATTTTAACAGAAATCTGGAAAACCACAGGCGTAGATATTAGTTTCTAGAACATGTCTGCAAAATTTCATGGACTTTGGTTGCTTAATATTCAAATGAAATTGGAACTACGTTTGTATGGATCGAGTGACGGAGAGGCCCTTCTACCACTTGCTTAAATGGTGAAGGAAAACATAGAAAAGAGACTGTAGGTTCTAGTTCTTCAAAGAATAGATATGCTATAAGTAATCAAGGTCCCCAGGTCGTCTGCAAAAATTACGCTTAAAATAGTTTAGACTAATCCCCAAATAAATAAAGCCCACGTAATAAAATAAATAACTCGGACAGTCCTAATTCTAATCTAACAGCGCCAAGGTCTGCGAATTTTTCTCCAATACGGTCTCCTTGACACACATTTTGCTGTGATGCGCCCGCGAAAAACTCCGACATAGTAATATAATGTACATGTATATCTGTCTGTTATGTTGCCAGATTAGAAAAATGTAGTATTTATTCAAATGATTAGAAATTCTTCGCAGTTTGTCTAATTTTCTTTTATTACAGTTGATTTCTCATTCATCAAATTAATTTTAACCGACAGTTAAAGACGTTTTGGCAGATTTCCAATGCAAATATTGACCTAAACTTATTCTTATTTATATATAGGTAAAATATAATATTATTTGGCGATTGAAAATTTTTAAATAACCCCAACGATCGACAATGAAATTATGTTTAGGCTTTACCTAATCTATCTACAAAATTGAAACATTAACCCAAATTAAATGACTACGAATAATTTCATCGTTCTAATTCCGAACGTGTCTCTGAGATTTGTGGTAGGTAGGTAGATACCTACTTGAAATCTAGGCGAAGATCGGCGCATCCTATTACGTGAAATGGGGACGAAAAAGTGTGTAGGTAAAACTGATTGAATTTATGTGTCCCAAATTTCGTTACAAGTGTAAATTAAAAATTTATAACACCCCCAAGTAAAGGTTACAGTAACTAGAAAGGAGCTGATAACTTTCAAACGGCTGAACCGATTTTCTTGGATTAAGTATAGCTAAGAACACTCTCGATCAAGCCGCCTTTCAAAAAAAAAAAAAACTAAATTAAAATCGGTTCATTAGTTTAGGAGCTACGATGCCACAGACAGATACACAGACATACACGTCAAACTTATAACACCCCTCTTTTTGGGTCGGGGGTTAAAAATGGATTAGACGGATGGGCTTAAAAAACGTAACAGACATACACTTTCGCATTTATAATTTAAAACTAGATGATAACTGATGCAGGATTTAAGTTTTTTTTTTCAGTGAAAAACACCAATACGTATTTAATTGCCACCAAAAGTGAAAAAAATGAAACCGACAATGCTGTATGGGCTTTCGGTCTTTACCCATAAAAAAGGGTTAAATAAAAAAAAACACGACAACAAGTAACAACAAAAATCACTACTTTGTAAAGACAAGAAATGGCGTTCTAAAATTAATTTATTACTAAAAAGCTTCAAACAATAAATAACGGGTTTCATTGTTCCACGATCCTAAAGCACGCCTAAAGGGTTGTAACTTGCGCCTGCTATCACAATGTCGATATTTACGACATTTTAGTTTTACGACGATACACCGTTGCGTTGAAACAATATACCTTCGGTGCTTTGAAAGTACCTAAACTTTCTTTAGTTTTTATGACTCGGTGATAAATTCTATTTGATATTTTAGTTTCAAAGTTGTAGATGATGAACGATACGAAGCATTTTCAAAAATAAATTTAATATTTTTTCCGCGATAATTTTCAGAAGCATGTCTGTATGTTTAATAAAAAAATTGTAATAAGTAAGAATGTTAGCTAGGGCTGCTAAGCATAGTCGAAATGTCGATAAATAATTAGAAATGTTTTATAGACTATTTCTACTGATGATGTTATTTTGTATTTAAATATTGTATTGATAATAAACTGTTATTCTTCTGCTTTATTGCTTCTGTTAAAAAATTATAAGAGCACCAAGAAAGTATATTTTTGTTTTTTGTTGAATAATACATTATTTTAGATTAATTAAATAAGTCTGTTTTCTAAGTTTACGCAACATTTCTAATGTGAATCAGTTTCTCTTAGCCACAGTTTAGCTACCGTACAGTGAAAATTGAACGTACATACTTGTATTACACAGTTGTGACATCACATCACACATTACATTTCTCGCAAGAAGTGCAAAATATGTCATCTAAAACATTTCGCGCGTAGTAATAATTTCAATGTCATATACATTACAGAATCGGGCATTCCAAACTGAATGGTCGCTAAACTATGACAAGTTATGTAAAACAGTACGATTTCTTACGAAGGTAGATACATCGGCGAATTTCGACTATCTTCGCTGTCCAATTAAAGTTGATCCCCCCGCCCTCCCGCGCGTCTTTACATTGAAAACAAAGGTGGGAGCGATAGTACTATCTCAGAGGTCACGCTGCACTGGGCGTCTGGTAACCTTGGCCTACTTCGATAGCACCCGCACCGCCCCTCGGATATATGTTGATAATATTGACTTCCTAATAGACGTAGCTTGTCATTTGCAAATGTAGATACCTAAGTACATACTTTATATTCATTGGTAAAGATTACTACGATTACTTCAATAAATCATATTTTGGTTAAATTGAGGTTATACTATGTAGATGAATTTCTCAATGACAAAGTTTCTTTTAAGCAATCGGCTATGCATTCAGTCCCCCAAATTTTTCACATTTAAAAATGGCACCCTACAGCCGCCATATTAAAATTTTTTCAAAAATTTATAGCCAGTGTCACTCGGCTGATATACGGATTCTAATGATACCCTTACATCCAAATCTGTATAGGTATTTAGAAGTTATAGTGGAATTAAGAAACTCACATACATACACGAACCCCGAAACATCACTCTTCTTTTTTGGGCAATCGTTTAATAAAACCTTCAATTGGAAAAAAATATTCAAATGCAGAATTAAAAAATCCGTTACCTAATTACCAACATTACACAATAATAAGTAATGATCTTAGTTATTTGAGCTCAAGTCATGAAGACTCGGGAAAATTCCATTACCTTCATTCGTGCTAAAGTCAGCAAAATTATTTCAAACTTCTAGTAACTATCACTGCGTCGTGTTTCTCATTGCTGAGGGTCATGCTCATGACCTCTTTCCATTAATGACATAATGGTAGGAGATTTCTGGGGATAGTAATGCGGTGGGTTTCCAGATCCTTCTGCATACGAGCCGACTAAGAGATTTAAGGTTTTTTAACAGAGGATTTCTTCTAAGGTTTAACAATCATTATTTAAAAAAAAACATATGGTAACTAACCGATAGCCTAACAAGGTGATAGTGGTTAGGATGTCAGCGCCCAGTCGTGGGTCGGAGATTCGATCCCGGACTCGCACCTCTAACTTTTTGGAGTTATGTCACTTGCTTTAACGGTGAAAGAAAATATCGTAAGGTAACTTGCATCATACGAGTATGTGCCTAAGAGTTCTCCATAATGTTCTCAAATGTTTGTCAAGTCTGCCAATCCGCACTTGGCCAGCGTTGGAGTCTAGACTCTAGGCACAGTCAAACCCTTCTCATTCTAAGAGGAGACCCGTGCTCAGTAATGGGCCAGCGATGGGTTAATGTTGATGATGAACTGAAACCAACAGGTTAACATGCTCGACAGCTACAGAGGAAACGGAAGAGCCAAACTCCAACTCTTAAAACACATTTTCTCAACATAACTCCAATTCTACCAAATTGGCAGTCAAGAATATGTCAAGAATTTAGTGAATAATTGTTTTCGTTAGATGTTTTTGCAATGCAAACATTCGCCCAAAGTTATTGTTATCATTACGATAAATATACACAAACATGTCCAAATACTTTTGTCAATGTCTTTTTATACAATTACAATTAAAATAACAGGTCAGCAAAAATCTTTCTCTATGCTATTCTCTCTATTAAACATGCCTACTAATAATATAGGTTGTCAGATTTTTATCGATAATAATATTTTCTAATCACTATTTAAAAATTCTAACTTTCTAAAAAATACCAAACATTATTTCACTTTGAAATCAAAAATGGAGTAGCTATTAATATTATAAACAAACTTTTGGCAGAAAATACCTACTTTACCTTTGTTAGTATAATAAAGTTAGTTAGTAAAAAAGTTTCGTGATTCAAAAGGGTTGACTCTCATTTGAATATTAACGAATCAAACTCGATTGTAAATAATACGTTCGAGGAACTTCTGATTCTGATGTCATATTAGTTTAAATATGTCTGTGGTTTTCCAGATTTCCGTTAAAATATTCAGTTTCAAAGTTACATGGTCTCCAGAATTATTTAGACGCAAATCTTCAAACTCGTGTAACTTTATAACTACTTAGAAATTTTTTCAGAAATCTGACAAACCACAGATATAAAGATATTATTTTCTAGAACGTATATATGAAATTAATCGAGTTTGATTGGTTAATATTCAAACGGAACCAAACTACTTTTGTATGGAACGAGTGACAGGTGGGACCATCTTTAAAAATAAATGGAAGCTAGAACCTAGAGCCATGGTTGGCGGGAAATCTGATTGCGTGGAAAACTAATTTGTACTATCAAGTTACGTTACATGTACTCGACCTTAGCTACAACGTCGATGTAAAACAACCTTGATCTCTAGCTGTTACTGAAAAATGCTGCATTTAAAACACCCGACTTATTGTCTTGTAATACAACATCCTAACACAAACAACAGACGACCTTATTCCCCCCAAATAGAGTTTATATCACTTTAATTACAGTTTCGTAGACCTTGACGCCTGGCCTTGCCTCTATCTGGCGTCCGCTCTTTCCGCCTTCGCCGAATCAATTTGAACGTTATTATTTTTATGAAGTCATTTAAAAATATATATATTAGGTACCTATTGTAGTTGTAAATTGTAAACTACTGTTTTTATATGTCGGAAAAACTTTATTCATTGTAAATCGCCGAAAAACTTTTAGACAATCAAAAGCTTTTTACGTCCATAATTTTTTAACGTAAAGAGTAAATAAACTTGAAAAGGCTACAATCCAGAGCAGTAACTAAATCAAGTTGTTTTTTTTTTTTAAAGAATGTTAATGGAACGCAGAGGTACCTATTTAAAAAAAGAACGTGAAAAATTATTAAAAGTTACATGTTCATTTACGATTGACGTAGCTGTCGATGACGGCCTTGGCCTATCCCGAAAGGAGTTAAGAAATAAACAAGAAAAGCTTTTTGTTTTTATATTCAGATAGAACCTCTAAATATAAATTGTGGATATACCTCGGTAAGAATATTATTATAAACAGCTCTGTCTATTTCGGAACTTACTATCTATTGGCATGTCAACTAATGTCAGCCCAAGATTCGCTATTTGACAGACTCAAACTAAAAAGTTTCTGGGTGATAAAAAGCTACCATAAAAGCTACCAAAAAATTCATGGACCCACCAAACAGATGAAATAGTTTTTATTTCAATATTAATAATTATTTATTGACACGTCTGCACGAATAAAAAGCTACCAAAAAGTTTCGTGTCATGGCTGCATCGCGTAAAATAAAACAAACAATGAAACAAATCTATGAACCATATTCAAATAAAATTTAATCAGCTGTTTTTATGGTTAAATTATTTATTGATATGTGTATATGTTTCGATCTTCATTTTTTAACCCCCGACCCAAAAAGAGGGGTGTTATAAGTTTGACGTGTGTATCTGTCGGTGGCATCGTAGCTCCTAAACTAATGAACCGATTTTAATTTAGTTTTTTTTGTTTGAAAGGTGGCTTGATCGAGAGTGTTCTTAGCTATAATCCAAGAAAATCGGTTCAGCCGTTAGAAAATTATCAGCTCTTTTCTAGTTACTGTAACCTTCACTTGTCGGGGGTGTTATAAATTTTTAATTTTCAGTACACTTGTTTAAAGAGTTCTCATTTCAAAAATTTTGGCTGATAAAAAGCTACCAAAAAGTTCCGTGTCACGGCTGCGGCGCGTAAATTAAAAAAACAAACGAATCCTCGCCAATCTATGACCCATATCCCAAAATATATGAAGCGACGTCGAAAATTCGCGTACGAATGGAGCGTACGCGCACACATACGCGCGTAATCGCTAAATGTATGTCATGATCAGTAGGTTAAGTTTAAATAAATTGATTCGAGGGCCGCCGCGCAGGTAGCGGCCCGAAGGTCTCCCGCGCGATGGCAATTACTACGCGCACTAGCTACGACTTACGAGTCTCTTTAAATTACGACCCTTGCGGCCCTTTTCGGTTTGTAAGTGTAAACAATTATAGGATAGAGAAAAATTGAAAAATAGATTAATTATTCTTAACTTTGTTTGTTTTGGTTTGTATGTGTATAGATAACTAAGCAGTGGCGTGCATAGTGTTTAAAGTCAGAGTAAACATTTTCAGGCAGGCATAATGAAAATTGAGTATTGAGCAATTTCAACTAGGGTACGTACTACGTAGTGCTTTTATGCTTCTGGACTTACGGACTGCACCTTGCTATAACTAGGGATCCGCCCTGGCTTCGCACCACAGATTTAGGAAAAAGACTCTTCGCACGGTCCAGAGTTTCTATAGATTTTTGATTGGTTGTATTTTTAACCCCCGACCCAAAAAGAGGGGTGTTATAAGTTTAACGTGTGTATCTGTGTATCTGTGTATCTGTCTGTGGCATCGTAGCGCCTAAACGAATGAACCGATTTTAATTTACTTTTTTTTGTTTGAAAGGTGGCTTGATCGAGAGTGTTCTTAGCTATAATCCAAAAAAATTGGTTCAGCCGTTTAAAAGTTATCAGCTATTTTCTAGTTTTCTTGTAGAAAAGAAGGTTAGATAACCCTTAGGTTCATAATATTCAAGTGTCAATTGACAAATGTCAAGCTGTCAAGATGGACGTTGCCTAGATATACATAATTATTTATTTGAAAATGATTTGTCGGGGGTGTTGAAATTTTTTAATTTACACTTGTCAATGCCATATCTTTGGTGAATTCACCTTTGGTCAAAATGCGCTTCAGAAGTAAGGAAGTTCCTTAGGAAGACTTTTAATAATATGTAAGTATGTACATTGGATTTCATATTTTGTGGACGGAACTCTAATTTTCCGGGATAAAAAGTAGCCTATGTTAGGTACTCTCCAGGTATCCGTGCAAAAAGTCACGTCAACCCGTTGGTCTAGCGGGTTGCGGCGTGATTGAAGGACAAAACAAACTCACTTCCGCATTTATAATATGGGTTGAATTAATTGTCCAGAGCTTTTCGTCTTTGTAGCTATTTCTGAAATCAGCGCGTAGAGACTTTGTTTTATAATCATTAGATTTTTGAAATTTGTGCAACGCGGAAAGTTGATGGGAACCAACTTCGTCCGCGTGGACTACACAAAATTCAAACCCCTATTTCACCCCATTAGGGGTTGAATTTTTAGAAATCCTTTCTTAGCGGATGTCTACGTCTTGAAAGCTATCTGCATGCAGAATTTCAGCCCTATCCATCCAGTAGTTTGAGCTGTGCGTTTAGATTAGTCACTCGGCTTTTCCTTTTATACATTTGGATGTAGTAACTGCGTTTTAGTTTCGTAAGTGTAAATAATTATAGAACAGGAAAATTAAAAATAGGTTCAGTAATTATTCCTAAATCCAATATGTTTTATAGTCATTTGTTATATATGTTAATTTACGTTACGGAATGATGAAATAGTGTCATGGTAATAGTTGGTACTACGGTGTAATGAAAGAGCCAGTAATTTTGAGGAAGGTAGCTTTGATTTATTATTATAGACCATTATTTTTATAATAATTACTAGTAATTATTATTTACCTGTAAGGATTTAAAGGTCATACGAGAGTTTAATAGTCAATTTGACAAAACAAGGGCTACCTCTAAAATTAAATCTAAGAGAAATCAATAAAGCAATGAACATACACGAAACATGTTGGTGACTCAAAATGGTTAACACCCACCGACATTTTCGTCTCTGTCGTTTGTATGGGATTACGTAACAGAGAAAGCCCTACACTAACTTCTCTCAGTGGATAGAATATAGTTTAGTGTCTCATCGTTACTTTATTGATTTCGAAAAAAGGAGCTCATCATCATCATGATCATCATATTGACGATAGCTTTTTTTTGTGAGGTTACCAACTCACATATCAAAGCGCTGAATATAGAAACTATACATGCAGATTCTCTCTATAACATAGACTAAAAAATTCCAACGGGATATTTAAAATACCAAAAAACAGATAAAATCGTGGGAAAATTCAGTGTTAGATTTTTCCGAATAAAAGATTTTTAATCTAAGCGAAACTTCAAATTTATTCTTCAAATTGTTCTTCAAAGGTACAAGTAATTCGTTTATCCTATACAGAATCTAACCTTGTTCGGTGAAGTAATTGTTTTAAGCACCTTGTAATTTAATATTCGGTTTGGTGTTCAAGTATGATACGATAAAAAATAATTATTTATATTATTTAGAGGCATATACGTAGAGATACAACTAGATATTTGAAAAAATACCACAAAGGGACTTTTGATGATTTGTAATCTAATTTCAAGGCTTTATAGACAATAGTTAATAAACAGTTTGAGTTTTCAAGGCGTTTTTGGTATATAAGTATTTGCATATTTTCATGTGATTGTAGATAAATGATAACATACCAAGTACAGTCAAAGGCCGTTAGTCGTTTAGCACCTTGGTCATCATATTCGCGTGGCACGGTTATGCGCTTTCAGTGTGAGCGCTGATTCAATGCACACAATGTATTGTGTGTGGTGTGTTATAGAAAAAGGTCATAAGGCTTTTGATGCAATGGTTACGCGGAATTGCTACTCGAATTCTGAGGCCGACCCTACCTACCTACCAATGGCACGGGTCACGGTCATTACACTTAGGTAGGTATTACATACAAACGGAATTTTTGTTTCATCATCATCATCAACCCATGACCTGCTCAGTGGGTCCTGAGTATGTGTCTCCACTCAGAATAAGAAGGGTTAGGCTGTAGTTCACCACGCTGGCCAAATGCGGATGGCAGAGTTAACACACCTTTGAGAGCATTACAGTTTAACATTGTGAATTTCATTAGTTATAAGATTCTATTTTTTTTTAATTCATGGGCTAGCGCTTGGCTGCAATCATCAGACCTCCTGGCAAGTGATGATGCAGCCTAAGTTCATCTTCTTATTTCGGAAAATCAAAGAATTTCCACGGGTTTTTTTCAAAATCTATATCCACGTAGACGAAGTCGTAGGCATCAACTAGTTGACACTAAAAATCGGCTAAAACATAGAAAACTACTAAATACTAGCTGATACCCGCGACTTCGTTCGCGTGGATGTAGGTTTTTTAAAATTCCCGTGGGAACTCTTTGATTTTCCGGGATAAAAAGTAGCCTATGTGCTAATCCAGGGTATAATCTACCTGCATTCTAAATTTCAGCCCAATCCGTCCAGTAGTTTTTGCGTGAAGGAGTAACAAACATACACACACACACACACATACAAACTTTCTCCTTTATAATATTAGTGTGATACTCGTAGGTGTCCAAAAATGGATTTTGTGGGGGTGACTTTAAGGAAAAAGGCATTTTTTTTTCTCTCAAACCTTTTATATTTCTGAATTTTCTGACATGTTTGTATTCATTTTGCGTCACGAAAAGAAGAGTGACTGGACATTATTTACGCATGCGTGGCCTTTGCAGCTCTCAGCTTCAATCAGGCGAGATCGCATTGAAGTAATAGCTATAGAATAGAAAACGAAACGAAAAATTGAAAGTAATATCTGTATTACTCATGCATTAAGTTAGGTCTGAGTGACGCCTATATTATGCGAAGAAACATTACTTTCTATGGACACTTACATAGAGGGGTTCAATTCTCATCATCCAATTTTAATATGGGTACCTTCAAGAGTGAATAAGGCATCTTCTAGGCAAGCGCGCTCCATCTTAGGCTGCATCATCACTTGCCACCAGGTCTGATTGCAGCCAAGCGCTAGTCTGTAAAATTAAAAAAATAACAGATGGGGCTATTTAGATCACGTCTGCAATGACCTATAAAAGTACTTGTAAAAGTAGTGCTGTGTATAAGCTGATTTATCTAAAATCGAAATATCGATAAACGGAAAAAAAGACATACCTAATTTAACATGTACTCAATAATCACATCACACTATAATATTATAAAGGCGAAAGTTTGTGTCTATGTGTGTGTGTGTGTATGTGTGTGTGTGTGTATGTGTGTGTGTGTATGTGTGTGTGTGTATGTTTGTTACTCC
This sequence comes from Maniola jurtina, assembly GCF_905333055.1. Lineage (NCBI taxonomy): Eukaryota > Metazoa > Arthropoda > Insecta > Lepidoptera > Nymphalidae > Maniola > Maniola jurtina. The sequence continues at coordinate 15,898,020 of NC_060032.1, forward strand.
TTCACGCAAAAACTACTGGACGGATTTGGCTGAAATTTGGAATGGAGATAGATAATATCCTGGATTAGCACATAAGCTACTTTTTATCCCGGAAAATCAAAGAGTTCCCACGGGATTTCGAAAAACCTAAATCCACGCGGGCGAAGTCGCGGGCATCGGCTAGTGAAATTATAATTTACAGTAATTATCGCATTTTCGTCAGAATACGCCACACGATGCTGACAAATGCAAATTCAAATTCAGGGCGCGATTGCGAAACGAGGATTTTGCTGCATTAGTGCATTTTGGCAGTTTATCGAAACAATACATTACACGACATAGATATTTCGCAACTCGACCCAAATACGATTAATATTTGTTACTTGAGTCACGCACATGTTGCCTACTTCACAGTGTTTTAAGTAAAATAAATAGGTAGGTATATTGCGCCTGCGCTTGACCAATATTTCAATTTTCAATGCCATAAACAGACAGAGATGTTTCAAAGACTAAATACCTAGTTTTTGCCAGTTTTTTTGAATAGATTTTTGCTAGTTTTTTGAATAGATTTGAAATATTTTATTCAAATAAACTTTTGCAGTATAGAGATACTTTTGAATCGTACCGCAGCTGCTGGTTCGGAATGCCTTTCTTGACTTCTCTTCTCAGTTGAATCCGCTTTACCAATTGGTGGTAGAGACATCAAGTTGAATTTTTTTAACCCCCGACCCAAAAAGAGGGGTGTTATAAGTTTGACGTGTGTATCTGTGTATCTGTGTATCTGTGTATCTGTGTATCTGTCTGTGGCATCGTAGCGCCTAAACGAATGAACCGATTTTAATTTAGTTTTTTTTGTTTGAAAGGTGGCTTGATTGAGAGTGTTCTTAGCTATAATCTAAAAAAATTGGTTCAGCCGTTTAAGAGTTATCAGCTCTTTTCTAGTTTTCTTGTAGAAAAGAAGGTTAGATAACCGTTAGGTTCATAATATTATGTCAATAGACAAATGTCAAGCTGTCAAGATGGACGTTGCCTAAATACATAATTATTTATTTGAAAATGATGTTTTGGAAAACTCAAATACTTTGGATCGTCGGGGTGTTATAAATTTTTAATTTACACTTGTTTAACTAAGTATAAAACCTAATATTATAAATTAGTTTCAGAATATGTAGCAATTTTTTTTAAGTGTTAATTTAGACTAGTTTTGTGTTTAGTTTCTTAGATAAATTCGCTACCTACAAAAATACGTGACTTTTCAAATGAGTCTGTAAGACCACTTGAAATAAGTTAATTTAATTTCAAATTATGATTTGACTGGGTAAAAGTCATTTCTACTCTATAAATGTAAAAGTATTTGTTTGTTGGTTGGTCCTTCAATCACGCTGCAACGGAGCAACGTATTGACTTGATTTTTTGCTTAGCTAAATATAGATAAAGACGTGGAAAATGACACAGCCTACTATATTTATCACGGAAAATCAAAAAGTTTCCACGCGATTAAAAAAAACTAAATCCACATGAATAAAGTGGCAGGCATCACTTATAGTATTAGTAACTAATAACACATTTTGTGATTATTAGTTTAACATGTTTAATGAACTGTTAAAGAAAAGTAAGCCATTTCGAATTTCATAACAATGGAAAATAATTACTACCTAAAGTAGATACCTACATATTGAAGAGAATAAACTAACTTTTAAAAATAATGTAGTCTGATTACAAATTGACCTACATTTTGCTTTTAGTCTGCACATCACTTTATAGCAAGGTCGTCGGATTTTAATACATGCCTACATGTTCTCGCTAAAAAAAGTTTCTGCGTCTCAAAGGTTTCTATAAGTACATGTTCTGTCTAAATTTAAAAGTCTACGCCTCGCCCTACCAACGAAGTGCAAAGTCGACTACAATAATGTGATTTCGTAAGAATGAGAACTTATGTAAAACTCACTAATTTTACACATAAATTGCACAAATATAGCGGAAACAACAATCAGTTTCCTTAAATAAAAATACTAGCGTATGTCCTCGACTTCGTCTGCGTTGATTTCACAAATTTCAAACCCCCTTAGGGGTTGCATTTTCAAAAATCCTTTCAAAGCGGAGGTCTACGTCATCCCGATTATATTCAGCCCGATCTATTCAGTAGTTTGAACTGTGCGTTAATAGATCAGTCAGTTAGTCAGCCAGTCAGCTTTTGCTTTATATATTATTTAGATTATAATTTTTTTATTCTCTATTCTCTATTGATGGCTAAAGCTTTTAACAGGACTGAGGCCAATAGTCCAAGATAATACATAAGACATAAGAGATTGAGATATTAATTTTATGAGACACGCGACACCTGCGACTTGTGAGTTCAGGTTTTGCAAATCTTGTGAAAACTTTTAATTTTCAAAAAAAGTAACCTAGACGTATCCGTGTCCGGGACGTAAGCAATCTCCCTACCAAACGTCAAAATCAGTTAAACAGGTAGGCCGTCAAAAGTAACAGACAGACAGACACGCTTACGCATTTATAATATTAATATGGATGATACTTAGTACCAGTTATTAATAATATCTGTAAAGTGTTGTCCTTTTATTGATTTTTACATCGATATTACGGTCGGTACATAAATGGCATTTAAGAAATCGTGATCTGTACAACATTGCGAATGAACATCTGATTACAGACTATAAATACCAGCAACAGAACAAATAAACAATATTATGATATAAAATTTATATTAATACTATAATGTATTTAATAACAATTTAACAAGTAAAGAGAAGTGGAGTTAATATTGAATATCGTTTTATTATAAGAAAATATAAGAATTATTTATCGTTTCGTACTATCGAACGAGGAATAACACTTTTTAATTTTTTTAACGATGTAACCACTACGATATTCGGATTTTTCCTTTTACTTCTGCTATAAGACTGCTAAACATAATTCTAAGTCAACTGGGCATCCTATAGGTTATAATTTCTTGGACGGGTCTTGACTGACACCGATGTGATCCTGTAAGGGTCCCTTTTTCTTTTTAGATGCGGAACCCTAAAAACCGTAATAGAATATAATAGTCTACACAGCTAAAAATAATCGTAATAAAAATGAATGTGTAAGAAAATAAAAAAATAAAGATACTTACATATTTTGAAATAAAATCCTGTGAAAAACTCACATTAAGTATAATATTATAGTTACGAGTCAACCAACAAAATGTTAATACTTACCTATATTTAAATTTCCTTATTCCTTCATTATTGCTTACTGAGTACTTTAAATAGGTCGTGATCTTAATAGAGCTCGAAAAAAACGCAAAAAGTGACCTTAAAATAAAGTACGAATACAGGTAATGCAAAAACCATCCATATAATTAAGAACTGGTTAATTAACGTAATGTTCGTATTAAAATCGATGCAGTATAATTGGTTCTAGTTTGGGCAACACTAGTAATGTCTTGGCGCCTGGCATTGAGTTTAACCTTGCTGCTTCTTTCCTGTTCTCGCGCGGTCGGAGGCCTATCTCCGTCTCGCTTCAATTGAATAAGTTTGTGTCACTACCGGATTCCGAACGCGTTGAGTTGTTCTTCTATAGACAGTTCGAAGAATGAATTCTGAACTTGTTTTTAATAAATTATATTTAAATTACAAGCTTATGATAATTATTATGGATAAATATACATGTTTAAACTCATACATCATGATATTTCAATTGATTAACAATATAAGGACTGAATAAATTCCCAAGGATTTCAGAAAAACCTTAAAAGTAGACATGGAGGTAGGGGTATAATATATTGGCCATATTGATTAGTGTGTAATTTAATGAACCATTTTATTGGAGTTACATTCTGATCTAAGTATCGACAAAAATGATCAGTTGAATGCACGGTGACATCACTAATTCATTAGCACCCCATAGAAGTGCTAATTACATTCCTATAGAGTATAGACCTAATTCGAGGGGAAAGTGATAGGCATCGTCCAGGCTAGCATATTTCACCTCAGAGCTCATCATTGCTTTTTTAATTAAATGCGCAAGCGCAAGGCTATCCTACAGTAAAAAAAAACTACAACATGATTTGTTACTATATTTTTAACCATGCATTCTTTTCTTTTTATTTACTAGCTTATGCCCACGTCTGCGTCTGCGTGGACTACAGAATTTCAAACCCAAATAGGGTCTCACCCCTTTAGGGGTTGAATTTTCTAAAAACCTTTTTCAGCGGAAGTCTACGTCATAACAATGCTTTTTGTTATTTATAACCTATGACCGCGACCTCGTCTGCGTGGATTTAGGTTTTTAATAATCCTTGGGGAACTCTTTGATTTTCCGGGATAAAAGCTGCCTATGTCCGTCCCCAGATGTAACCTAACTAAACATAGTTACGTTACATCCTGGGTGTATAAAAATCAGTTAAACTTTAGGGCCGTGAAAAGCTAGCAGACAGACAGACAGACAGACACACTTTCGCATTTATAATATTCGTTTGGATTTAAAACCTTATGTGCAAATTTTTTTTTAACATAACAAAAGAAAAGAAATGTCATAATATCGAACAGTGACATCACTAATTCACTACCAAAAACCCCATATCAGTTGAAACAGCTATATAAGGCCACAAAGGCCACCTTACTAGCCGAGCTAAGGCCGCGCTGACATAGACCTACTTACCGCGACATTGGCACTACATTCAAGCGCTGAGGTCACTCGCGGGTTTAAAAATAAAGTCGCCGCGGCATAGTGCATTTTGAAACTTATGATTTTCAAATATAGAACATTATTTACTGCCATAACGGTTTTCACATCACACATCACACTATCACACTTCACACTAATATTATAAAGGCGAAAGTTTGTGTGTATGTATGTGTGTATGTTTGTTACTCCTTCACGCAAAAAAACTGGATGTATTTGGCTGAAACTTGAAATGACGATAGATTATACCCTGGATTAGCACGTAAGCTATTTTTTATCCTGGAAAATCAAATAGTTCCCACGGGATTGTTAAAAAACCTACATCCATGCGAACGACGTCGCGGGCATCAGCTAGTTATTAATGATTTTACAAAACAAAATCGATTAACAAGTGTAAATTAAAAATTTATAACACCCCCGACAATTGAAGGTTACAGTAACTAGAAAAGACCGAAACAACCTGATAACTTTCAAACGGCTGAACCGATTTTCTTGGACTTTTCCGCGCCTACGATCCAAAGTATCTGAATTTTCCAAAACATCATTTTCCATAAAGCTTAGTTATAATACGTCCATGTCATTTTCAAATAAATAATTATGTATTTATTCAACGTCCATCTTGACAGCTTGACATTTGTCAATTGACATAATATTATGAACCTAACGGTTATGTAACCTTCTTTTATACAAGAAAACTAGAAAAGCGCTGATAACTCTTAAACGGCTGCACCAATTTTTTTGGATTATAGCTAAGAACACTCTCGATCAAACCACCTTTCAAACAAAAAAAAGTAAATTAAAATCGGTTCATTCGTTTAGGTGCTACGATGCCACAGACAGATACACAGATACACAGATACACACGTCAAACTCATAACACCCCTCTTTTTGGGTCGGGGGTTAAAAATATAGTCGCCCAGCACTAGATTTTGACATTTGTAATACCTAATCGTACTGAAGTGAAAAATGCGTTAAAAATAAAGCCACCGTAGCTCAACGTTTAAAAATTATTAATTTTCAAATTTGAAAATCTATTGAAAAATCAGAAAAATCTATCTGAATGATACACATGATGTTTTTTTAGCAGTTTATAACAGAATAAATGTAGGTCAAAAATCGCGGAACTAAGTTAAATCCTTACACAATATAGTAATAATTCCTATACGATAAGCGATCTCTTAAGAATCGCGGAAAATTTTGTAGTCCGCCATTTTTGTGTATTGTGTACGGAGAGCCTTATTTTAATTGCAAAAAACATGAGCAGTGTCCTAGACCCAGATAGATATAAATAAAGAATTAACGAATTGCACTTCCTGCCATTCATCTTGATTGACGAGAGTGGTGGGAGGGGAGGTTATTCACAGAGCTGCGCTGTTGATGTTAGTATTATCTAGATATTACAGATTTAAGTATAAAAATATCCATACTATTGTCTGTATATACAATATACATATAAAAGAACAAGCTGATTGACTGACTGACTGACTAAATGATCTATCAACGCACCGCTCAAACTTCTGGACTGATCGGGCTGGGCATGCAGATAGCCTTCATTACTTAGACATCCGCTAAGAAAGGCATTTTGAAAATTCAATCCCTAAAGGGCTAAAACAGGGGGTTGAAACTTGTGTAGTCCACGCGGATGAAATATTATAAACTAGAGGATGCCCGCGACTTCTTCTGCGTGCATTTAGGTTTTTAAAGATGCCCTGGGAACTGTTTGATTTTCCGGGATGTAGAATTACAATATATTTTAAAGCGCAACCACACCCGGTCCTCAGCCTTCCTTATCCAGCCATTTCCCGCCAGCCTCTTTATATCGTCGGTCCATCGTGCTAAAGGGCATCCCACACAATGATTGCTTATACGCAGACCTCACTTAAGGACTTTGCGGCTCCAACGGCCATCGCCTCTACGACAGGCATGGCCTGCCCACTGCCACTTAGGCTTGCTAATAGTTTGGGCTGTGTCAGTGACCTTGGTTCTCCTGCGGTAAGAATTATGACCTCTTATAATAAGTGATATATCACAACTCAATGTAAAGTAGATTACTGATCAATAAATGACATGACGGAGTCGCGAGACGTCAAGGCGCATCAGAAGGTCACCAGAAAGGATAAGCTCAGTGACGTCATACGACTCGGGACCTAACACAGCTTTTTATCACCTACTTTTTATTTACGAGTACAAGTAGTACAGAATAGAGTGCAGTATTTCATGGTTCCCTAGTTGATGGTCGCGACTTCGTCCACGTGGGTTTAGGTTTTAGGGAAAGTTTTTGATTTTACGGTATGAAAAGTAGCCTATGTCCATCCGTGGTATGCAAGCCGTACCAAATATCATCAAAGTCGGTTAAGCGGAAGGGCCGTGATAAGCTAGCAGATAGACAGACAGTCACACTTTCACATCCATACTAATATTATACATGCGAAAGTGTGTCTGTCTGTCTATCTGTCTGTCTGTCTGTCTGCTACCTTTTCACGGCCCAACAGTTTAACACGAAATTGGTACAGGGTCAGCTTATATCTCGGGGACGGACATAGGCTACGTTTTATCCCGGAAAATCAAAGAGTTCCCACGGGATTCCTAAAAACCCATCCGCTTAACCGATTTTCATGAAATTTGGTACCTAGGTAGCTTACGTCCCTGTAATTTATTGACATAGGCAACTTTTTTCCAAACTTTTACTTACACTTCAAAACTAAATTCAGTCAAAATACTAAAAACTACAAAAAACTACGTTTGTGTGGAGTGCACTACGAATAAACTCCTCAAATAACGGAAGCTATTACCATAAATTATAATATGATATTAGTTATGTAACGTCGAACTATATGAATGCTCTGTCCTTTGACATAGAAAGCTATTACGGAGAACGCGAATACATTTAAATAATTATTTTAATCTTATTTTAATTTAAAGTGAATTATAAAATGACGCTTTCATATGCGGAAATACGTTGCTAACTGCAATGTGGTGTTTCGTAATATTGAGTAAGAATCCACATTATATTATAGTATAACTGATATCACACTAATATTATATAATAAGTTTGTATGTGTGTGTGTGTATGTTTGTTACTCCTTCACGCAAAAACTACTGGACGGATTTGGCTGAATGGAGATAGATAATATCCTAGATTAGCACATAGGCTACTTTTTATCCCGGAAAATCAAAAAGTTCCCACGGGATTTCAAAAGACCTAAATCCACGCGGGCGAAGTCGCGGGCATCGGCTAGTATTGTATAGTATGACTATAATGCGCGACAACCTGTCGCGTACTATAGTAGTAATTCGTCAAGTGTAATTAATTTTACTAAAGAATGTTCCGTACTACTACATCTACACAAAAGGATAATCTGACTGACTGACTGACATATTAATACAGGCTGCCACAAAAAATATATAAGGCCAGCCTGCGCGCTACAATACGTAGCTACGCCGTAGCACTGCTACGGAATTTCGAGTTTTTAACTATGAGAGACCGCAACACCCGGTAGCTCGCTAACCAAACGTGTATATATGGGAAAAATCTATAAAAATGCGTAAGTGTGTTTGTTTGTAGGTTTGGGTGTTTATCTTTCAATTACAGCGTATCGCAACAACCGCGGATGTATGGATGTTTGCATAGATAAAAGACTTGATATTGATACTCTTTTTATGTTTTAGACCCCGTAGGTGCCCGTAGGCCGTATGATAAGAAAGTACTAAGTATTTTGAGGAATTCCAACGAGATATTTAAAATACTTACCTAATCTGACAAAGTCACAGGCAAAAGCTTATATAAAATATGACTTTAATTTAGAATTTTAAATCTAAATGCATGCGGATGAAATCAAAGGCAAAAGCTAGCTAATAAATAATAACTTTAATTTGGAATTTATATAGGAAACATCTTTAAACCTGAGTCGTAATCATATTTATTGGAGTCGTTTGAAGAAGGTTCCGGGAATCAACAGCAATAATATTATTCCCAAAATAACTCCCACCGCAACTGACAATGACCTCAGGAATGAGGAAGAAACGACACAGAGGGAAACTGAAAATAATTTATTAAAAAACTGTTAAATCATCATCATAAGCATAACACATGTAAATGAGTTACCTATAGTCGACGACAGGTTGAGATGGCAATCGGCGTATGAGGCGGGGGGACGCCTCATACCTTGCCCGCATCAGGCTGTGCGGGCGTGAAGGGAGTTCCTTCCCCGATTGCCTTTTCAACCTGTTTGCGTACTATATTACCTCTTGATACACTGAAATTCATAGTCAAGATAGGGGCTTCTTAGGGGATCATACAGACGACATCTATCATGACTCAATGCAATGCATATAATAGTAATTTGAATTATGATACATCTCATCTGAATACTGAATAGTCGACTAAAGAAGCCCCTATCTTGACTATGAATTCCAGTGTAAAAATGTCTGGTGTGCAGTTCCCAGATACAATAGGGAGGTTGATAACTAATCCTAAATTATAATTTTAGCATACTACAAGTGTAAATTAAAAATTTATAACACCCCCGACAAGTGAAGGTTACAGTAACTAGAAAAGAGCTGATAACTTTTAAACGGCTGAACCGATTTTCTTGGATTATAGCTAAGAACCACCTTTTAAACAAAAAAACTAAATTCAAATCGGTTCAATAGTTTAGGAGTTACGATGCCACAGACAGATACACAGATACACACGTCAAACTTATAACACCCCTCTTTTTGGGTCGGGGGTTAAAAAATATCCTATAATATGCACTAAGCAATATTATTTTGATTATAACTTTGGAATGAATAATAAATTTCTTAATTTCTTACTGTGTTGGGTGCCATAACGCCCTTTTTGTGGGGTAGGGAGTTTCTAAGCAACGTTATACACGTGTCTACTATGCGATGAACTTGAAACAATCGCTAGATAGTGTAGGCAAGTTAGTTGGAAACTGTAATATTATCCCAGTTGTTGATTACTATCAGACTCACCCCGCTCCGCTTGTGTGGATTTTCTGACAATCCCTTCTTATTGGGAGTCTACGTTATCGAGGAAATCTACATGCAAAACCAAGTTTCTAGAGTCTAGACCCAACTTATTGAGTATAGGTACAGTTAAAGGCCGTAAGTCGTTTAGCACCTTATTCGCACACATGCATTAAGTGTGTGTGGTGTGTTTATAGAAAAAAGGTCATAAGGTCATAAGCAGATTTTTTAACGGTAATATATACTGATGATTTTTAAGATATTTTTTTAAGTCAAGTTTTTTTACTTGCGTACCTCCTACGCACGCTACTACAAATCACAGTACCGTTCCACCCCCATTGATACACGTGTACCCCCTCCCCTAACTTCCCCCAGGTGGGGCGGACCACCCACTTATTGAGCTATGAATGGTGGACTTTGAGCAGCAGTTTTTAATATCATTCATCGTTCATTATATTTCGTTTACTTTCGAAGACTTTTTGGTACCTTATTTAATTTTACTTATAACTTTTCCATTTTTCCGTATGATTAAAATTTTATTTTTACCTTTCAATATAAAATCTATACTTACAATTTTTTTTTTCAAGATCAATTCTGATTCTTTGTGAAAAAATAAAAAAAAATACACTTTCCGATTTGTAGCATTTTGACCTCGTCCACGTGGCTTATGACCAAAAACCCTTTGTTTTTGCGGAATACCTACAAATCAAAATACGCTAAGATCGGTACAGCCACCGGTGTAGCTGTGGCCCCAACAACCCCTGTATAAAACTTATATAGGTACGAATTTATTTCAATGGATTACCTCTCAAAACTATCAGACAGACCGACATACATGTTTGCATTTACAATATTGATTACAATAAATAGTATGAATTTAAAGAAATATTAAACCCAGGGCCCTGTTGGGATAACGTTAAGTTTATTAACGTTTGACGGTAATCTCACGCCTTGAAGTTTTTTGAAGACCCTTACGATTTCAATTTGACATCCGAAAATGATTTCGTATGATCTAAGATAAGAATAATCTATATTTGACAAATTATTAGTTACTTGTTTCAAAGAGTGATTGTAATCTGAACTTTATTAGCCTTTGAAGGGCGCAATACGTTATTTGGAGATTGTGTGACCCTTATGTGTACAAGGTAGTACCCCAAACTTGTAACGTAATGCGTAGTGCCCCTACAATGAACTGCGTAGCACTATGTCGATCGATAAGGGCGCCGCCCTACGCCCGCTCGCGTACCAAGCCGTGTCGGCGCCCTTCGGATGAAGGCACACTGGGAAAAGGCTGTGACTTCGAAGGTACAGTCAAAGGCCGAAAGTCGTTTAGCACCTTAATTATCATATTAATATGTCACGGTTATTTACATGTGTTAGGTGTTAGTGGCGTGTTTATAGGAAGAGGTCATAAGTGCGACAGGTTTTTGATGCAATAGTTTCGCGGAATTGCTACTCGAATTCTGAGGCCAAGCGTAAACAGTTCTAGGAAATTTATTCCATTCAATCAGCCTGTATGCGTCCACTGCGGGACATAGGCCTTTCCAAGAGCGCGCCACCAAACATTATTATTTTACGCGCGTTTATTACTATTATTGAGCTCTTCTGAGAGTTCTCCATAACGTTTTCGGCGATGTATGAAGTCCACCAATACGCACTTGTCCAGTATAGTTAACTATGGTCTAAAACTTAGACTGTTTTGATAAATCCTCTTTCTAAAACCGCACCGCATGCCATCGTAAGCAATATTTCACCCAGTGCAAGATCCTTTTTTCCACGCACATGCAAACTGTGGAATCAAATCCCTTCTACGGTGTTCTCACTAGACTACAACATGGCGTTATTCAAAAAGCGGACCAACAAATTCCTGAAGGCAACGCATTGGCGGTTCCTCTGGTACTGCAAATGTTCATGGCCGCGGTAGTCGCCTGCTCGTTTGCTCGCTATTTTTATTTAAAAAAAAATAGGTATCATAGCTATAAGGTCGCCTTTTGTATTCTACTTAATTCGTCTTGATCTTTTCTTTACGTCTGTTTTCTTTAATAACAAAAAACCTTCCAAAAGTATAATAGATAATTTATAGCGAACTCTAACATTCCTATTTGAATAGCCGGCGAATCATATAATCATCTGTGTACTTATAATCCGCTTAGAACATTTACAGCATTTATCATCATATAATATTTTTAATATTTCAACGCTAATTTAAATGCGTATTTCGAAAGGGCCGCTATAAATTTTCTTCCGTATTTGCATATTGCTTAACATTCATAATGAAAGCATTATATAACGGTAATAAGTAACGTAATAACCTATTAATTTTCAACCGCAGGCCCTTTTCTAATTAGTGCGGTTATGGATATTCATTTCTCCCTATTTATTATTACATTCTAATTACTTTACTTGTTATTTTGAGTAAATTGTCTGAAACTGGAGCTACTTCGTGGAATTTCAATATGTACGAGAGTGAATTAGAGTGAGGGAACTCTCGGTTTAATCCCGAGTCGACAATATGTCAAATATTCGGTTATAGTGACGTAAAATCACAGAAAATTAAGGCTATTTTAGGGGTACCTTTGTCAAGTCTACTAACGTTTGACGCCTGCCAGTAACGTTGAAGCCTCGGCGTTTTATTAGAAGTTCCCTAACTGTCATGAACTGTGGTTGTACAGAGAGTCAGCAGCCATTCAAGTCCTTAGCTCTCGTTGTACCACAGCCTTAATACAGAAGGCTCGTGCTTATTTGTGATATTTACAAGCGCGTGTGACCTGCGCAGAGGGCACACCAAGCCACGTTGCGTAACTTATTTTTGAATGGCAAGTTTGCACGTGACGTAATATTGCTATTCCTACCTGAGATCTATAGTACTTACTTTGATTTTGCTCTGACTTTCATCATGATCAAACCATTGCCGGCCCACTACTGAGAACGGGTCTCCTTTCAGAACGTGAAGGATTTATTCCATAGTCCGCTATGCTGGCCAAGTGCGGATTGGCAGACCTCACACACCTTTGAGAACATTATGGAGAACTCAGATATGCAGTTTTCCTCACGATTTTTTCCTTCTTCGTTTAAGCAAGTGATGTTTGATTGCTTATTTAAAATACATTTGTACTTATATTTTAAAATTATTACCAATATTATTTTGATATTTTGTTCAGTGCCTAATTTATATTATCGACAATACCTGTCAATATAAATAGGCATCTAAAAATACAAAATTGCATTGATGATTTTAACGTATAGGTAGAAGCTCAAATAGAGATGGCATAAGAAATTATAAAAGAACTAACTCATGATCACGAATTTAGGTTTTTTAAAATCCCGTGGGAACTCTTGGCAATACTCTTGCAGAAACACGTCTATCCGTCCGTTGTTTCGTTCGACGTGATTGAAGAACAAATACATACTTTCGCACTTATAATATGGGTAGTAATTATCATAGACAACAAAAAAGTTGTGTAAAAAGTGTAATCAAAAACAAAACAACTCCGATGACGATGAGAATTTAATTGTGACTTTCACTCTCAACGATTAGCGACGCGGCGCGTTACTTCTTGTAACTTGTTATTTGTCGGGTGATGGTAACTGCGCTAGTGTAATCGTTATTACGTGTTTGATAGTAACAACTAACCGGCTTTGAGAGCTTTTATTACTTTTGTTGAACTACTTGGCGAAATTCCTGGCGCAGTGGTTCTTTTTAGGGTTTCGTACCTCAAAAGGAAAAACGGAACCCTTAAAGGATCACTTTGTTGTCTGTCTATCTATCTGTCTGTCCGTCTGTCGAGTCTAACTCGCACTTGGCCGGTTTTTTTTTAATTCAGAGACAAGTTAACCCTTGACTGCGATCAACGCGTCACTTCTTGTAACTTGTTATTTATCGGGTGATGGTAACTGCGCTAGTGTAATCGTTATTACGTGTTTGATAGTAACAACTAACCGGCTTTGAGTGCTTTTATCACTTTTGTTGAACTACTTGGCGACATTCCTGGCGCAGTGGTATTTTTTTTCGTAGGTGGTTCCGTAGGTACCTCAAAAGGAAAAACGGAACCCTTAAAGAATTACTTTGTTGTCTGTCTGTCTATCTGTCTGTCCGTCTTTCGAGTCTAACTCGCACTTGGCCGGTTTTTTAATTCAGAGACAAGTTAACCCGTGACTGCAATCACGCGAAGTTACTTCGTGTAACTTGTTATTTGTCGGGTGATGGTAACTGCGCTAGTGTAATCGTTATTACGTGTTTGATAGTAACCACTAACCGGCTTTGAGAGCTTTTATCACTTTTGTTGAACTACTTGGCGACATTTTTTAGGGTTGCGTACCTCAAAAGGAAAAACGGAACCCTTAAAGGATCACTTTGCTGTCTGTCTGTCTGTCTATCTGTCTGTCTGTCCGTCTTTCGAGTCTAACTCGCACTTGGCCGGTTTTTTTTTTAATTCAGAGACAAGTTAACCCTTGACTGCGATCAACGCGTTACTTCTTGTAACTTGTTATTTGTCGGGTGATGGTAACTGCGCTAGTGTAATCGTTATTACGTGTTTGATAGTAACAACTAACCGGCTTTGAGAGCTTTCATTACTTTTGTTGAATGACTTGACATGTCGTGAGCCCTATCTTGTGAGCTGGAGGTCCTGGGTCCCAGAGTGTTGGACTGTACTAATAAAATGATATGATGTTTTGCATAGCGGTTGTTTATGGGGGAGAGAGTAATTATAAAAAAATTGAATTTTCCAAAATTTTAACATAATTGTGGCCAAGTGTTAATTGGCAGACTCACACCTTTGATAACATTATGGAGAACTCTCAAAAATGCAGGTTTTCTCACGACGTTTCGTTTACCGTTAAAGGAAGTGATATTTAATTTCTTAAAACACACATTTCGCAACTCTGAATAGTTAGGGGTCCGTGCCCAGGATCGAGCATGATTCTCTCGAATTCAGGTCTTAACTATCACCGCTTCTTTGTTGATTATAAGCAGGTGTTACTATTTTACGGAACGGATACAATGCTAAGATTTCGCGCCGGCCATCTTTATTTATTAATTTTCTTGATAAGAAAATCAATAATTTCTTTATGAAGTAGAAAATGAAGGTCGCATAAACTTAGTCATAATATTATTTTGAACTCAACAACTCATGTTCAGCGAATAAATATCATTTCATTTAATCATAAAAAAATATTTTGCTATTAAAGTTTGAGTTATGACGGCAAAAATAATTTACGACCGGCAAAGGAATAAATAGTTACAACTAACTTACATAACAAACTATAAAATCGTGATTTAGGTATGAAATTTATGAAACCAGGAACAGAAAACAGGACGCCATTTTCGGGAAAGGCATGGAAAATCCGGCATAAAGGCGAAACGAGGTCGTTGTACAATAGCTCGCAATAAAGTTTTTACGGTCCGTAAAACCATAATAAAAATCATTTGGCTTGGCTTTACTTCAACAACGATTTCCTTGATGGACTAACTTTCGCGCCTTGCAACGCGCTGCCGTTCGCTAAAAGTACCTAAGTCACAGATTTGCACTTTCTTGCTGGCTCTTCTCAGTACATTGCCCGGCAAATTTCTTGAGCAAAAAACGGGTGTAGTTGAGAAAAATTGGCGAACTGGGAAAGCAAAGTCCGACTTTTCAACCAATCGCTTCAACCCGCGCCTACACATCAAGCAGTTGCGTGCAATACGTCATTCTTATCCTATCGCGTCATTATTTAAGACATTTGCCATGATATAATTTATTTTCGATTTATGCTTGTCTACGCATTTTATACAAAAAAAAATGACACTTACAAAAAAGTAATTTTAAAACAAGGCACTGGTCACTGGTCGTGGTCATACATAATGTACAGCAACACATGTTTATCTTTTGCAACTAAACATTTAAAACTAAATTTTTAAATAAATAAATACAGAAAACTACAAATGAAAAATATCATCTAAACCACTGTACCAAGGCAAAGTGCCCAGAAGTTTTGATCTACTGGAAGTTCTTGTCAAAAATAATAAAGCAATAACTTTATATTCGAATAAACAACGAATCTTGATTTTCGCACTTAACTGCATTTGAGTAAAGGAACAGCAACGCGGGGCTTTTCGCGGCTTTCCTGAGAAACTGCCGCCATCCCTCTCTATTGTATAGCGTTGTTTCGCGTGAAGGTCGTCGACCGGGGCAGCGAGCGCGCGAAAGCACTTTCACTGCGCCGGCGCATGCAAGTCTCTAACGATAGTTCGCTTCGCGTTTGTTGCGTAGAGTTATGTATGAAAGATTGGAGATAACCAGAGATGTTTACACTTTACGTTATTGATAGATAGGATAAAGCGACTCATAGACCCAAAAAGGAGCTATTTGACCGATTTTAAATGTTAATGTAATTATGAATATTGATATTTGGTTTGCTAGGAAGGGTTATACTCCTCTTTCACCAGTAATGTCTATTCCCAAAAATATGTGATGAATAGGAAGTTACATCGCTATTATGAGAGGCCCTATTAAACATCGTAATATATATCTAATCTTAAGAAAAAAGATAGACGTACCTACTTTAGTAAATTTTAGAAGTGTATTGCATCACAGTTTGCAATTATATAAACTGAGGTCAGTATTTTTTAATCACACTAATATTATAAAGGCGAAAGTTTGTATGTGTGTGTGTGTGTGTGTGTGTGTGTGTGTGTATGTTTGTTACTCCTTCACGCAAAAACTACTGGACGGATTTGGCTGAAATTCGGAATGGAGATAGATAATATCCTGGATTAGCACATAGGCTACTTTTTATCCCGGAAAACCAAAGAATTCCCACGGGATTTCGAAAAACCTAAATCCACGCGGACGAAGTCGCGGGCGTCAGCTAGTATTTTTATATTATTTTTGAAGTGTAAACTTCTTTAGGTGCGTCGTTCGATTTTGGTGTGGGTAAAAACTTCAAGGCTGTGTCACCGACATACATACATATTGTTAATAATAGTGCTCGCAGTGCCGATAGATGTAAAAATTAAACTTATGTCAGTTTACTCCTTTACTTGTGCTATAAGACCTACCTACCTGCCAAATTTCATAATTCTAGGTCAACGGGAAGCACCCTATAGGTCTCTTGGCAGACACGACGGACGGACGGACAGACAGCCAGACAACAAAGTGATCCTATAAGGGTTCCATTTTTCCTTTTGAGGTACAGAACCCTAATAAACGGTAGGTGATAAAAAATTTATAACAGTAGAGATAAAAAAAAGTTAACTCCTCTACTATTTAGGCAAATATCTTCGGAGATAACGCATCTGTTAATAATAGCCAGTTGGGGAATCGACGATGCCATAAAGTAGATAGTTGTAATTCATCTAGGAATGTCCGTGTGTCTATTCAACAAGCTGAGCTTTGGCTTTGAGCAATTAATGAGAAATTGCCTTTATGTAAACAGTGTGCACTGTGCAGCATTTCGTTTCTCATTTCACAAAACACCTGACATTTGCGCAATAATTTAATTTAAGAGGGGTCTCTCCGTCACTCGCTCCATACAAACGTAGTTCGTCTCTCATTGGAATACTAACCAATCATACTCAATAGAATTTTGTAGAAACGTTCCGTGAACTAATATCTATGCCTGTGGTTTTCCAGATTTCCGTTAAAATATTCGGTTTTTCAAAGTTATGCGGTCTTAAAAATTCACATACAAATCTTTGAGCCCCTGTGATTTTAAAAATACATATTTTTAGAAAAATCTACAGGCACAGGTTTCAAAATCAAATTATCACAGTATTATTGCATAATGATCTCAACATTAAATTAAAGACACAGTGTAATGCTGTTGCCAAAAAATATGTAAATAATAAATAAATATTGTGTTATTTATGTTTCAGGAAAGATGTTAAAAAAATATACTTTGAAATCGGTCCATTCGTTTCAACACAGTGTCACATTTTGTTTTAGAATTCCTCGTAAAATTACCTTGATCTATGTATAACGGCACATCTCAAAATCAAGTTCAAAGGTATGGTTTCGACGAATGAATGTGACTAATTTAAACAGTTTAAAAGCAAATTTGGCTTTGAAATGTCACGCTTAATGCCACAGGTGCTCTATTTCGCTCGCATTAAAGGCCGGCAGGTAGGTATAATCTGTCACTGTCATGTCTCCGCTATGACACTTTTTGTACTTATGACATTTTTGTTTTTTTTTTTCTCGATAATGATTGCTTTATTGAGGACTGATGATATTGTTAGTGAAGAAGTTTTCTTATTAGCAATTGTGCGCGACTTTGTCTATTTTGGATTCGGTTCTCGCCTACCTCATTTTTAAGCCCATACTTATATATACTAATATTGTAAATGCAAAAGTGTGTTTGTCTGCTAGCTTTTCACAGTCCATCCGTTTGACTAATTTTGACGAAATTTGGTATAAAGATAGATTACATCCCGAGGAAAGACATGGGCTATATTTTAATCCGAAAAATTAAAAAAAAAACCCCACGGCGTTCTTAAAAAAGTTTAGCTTTTAAAAATCCCGAGGAACCTTTTTGAACCCACGCGGACGAAATCGGTGACATCATCATGGAAATCTTTAAGTTCTATTTTTCCAGACATTTCTCAAGACAACATTTATATGTACCTATATCTACAATCTTGGGATTTTTAACCTACTTATTCCCTGAGTCTTAGTTCAAAGCCAGAACTTCAGCTTTTACCGAACAAGTTTTCAGGCCATTCGTAAAAGTGACTAAATACTTAGTTTACTATAAATAATAAATTTTGTTTAAAAAGTCCTAATTAAAGGTAATTTTTCTATTAATTTACAAACGTGACACCTCAATTACTTTTACTGTAGCTAAAAATCTCGAATAGATAGATATACAAGATAAAATTGTTATAACGTGTTTTTTTAATAATTTAACAAAATATACATCGATTATGACCTTATATATCATTTGCTTTGTGAGGTATAATATTATGTAATACTTAAAAATGTAAATCCCTTATTTATTATTTCAATCTATTTAATTGGACCTAATATGTTATTTACGACACATAAATTAAGAAACACTATTTTTTATAATCCACAGAAGATATAATAATTGTAGTTATTATTATTAGATATAATAATTATAGTTATATAGTTATTAGTTTTATAATGTTTTGTGTTAATTTGTCGACTTACGATGATAATTGTTCAAGGTGTCGGAACAAATCAAAGCCGACCGAGAGCTTTCAATTAAAATGCTGTCTTATTCGTTTGAAATATAACAAGTGTAAATTAAAAATTTATAACCCACCCTCTCCCCCCCCCCCCCCCAATAAAAAAACTTAATTAAAATCGGTTCATTAGTTTAGGAGCTACGATACCACAGACAGATACACTGATACACACGTCAAACTTATACACCCCTCTTTTTGGGTCGGGGGTTAAAAATGACCACACTGACACCACATTAGTATTTACATTGCACCCGTGCAAAGCCGGGGCGGATCGCTAGTAATAAATAATACAGGTAGGTACATTAGCCGGATTCGTTCGAACCCGCGACCCACCTGCGTTTCGGCGAAGGTCATCAATCGGTTGAGTCATTAATTATGAAACCGTTACGTAGGCGAGGAATCCGATATGGAAACCTTATAAGGACGAATAACTTAATTTTCACGGCCCCATATTATGATATATGTATGAGATACGTATGATTAGTTTTTAACAAGGAACAACAAGCTAACTTTGCTCTAAACTGAAAAATCGATTTCAATTTGAATAGGTACCTACTTATCCATACTAATAAAAGTGTACATAAATAGATAAATATTGGTAGTATTGGTGGGCATAGTGGTAAATTATTTTGACGATTCAAAAGCCCTTGTAAAAGTTTACTTGAATAAAAATGTATTCTATTCTAATATTATAAATGCGAAAGTGTGCCTGTCTGCCACCTTTTCACTGCCTATTCGCTAGACCTATTTTGTCGGGCATAGAGTATAATTCTTACATCCCGGTGACGGACATAGCCTACTTTTTGTTCACGAAAATCAAAAAGTTCAAGTTTAAATTAAAAAAAAAAAAACTTAGGTACTCTACTATACGTTTAAAAACTCATATTCAACTTATATTCATTTCGGTTGTTTGTCGATTAGATGATGGCCGCAACGCGTCGTCCGCGTGTATTTAAGTGGGAATTCTTTATTTTGCGGGATAAAAAGGGCATGCAATGTATCCCTGTACCAAATTTTGTCAAAATCGATTTAACGGATGGGCCCTGAAAAGGTAGACACACTTTCGCAATTATAATATTGACTACTTATGAAAGTATGAATTATTGCCCCTTCTGTGGCGTAACATAATAATCTTTGTTGCCATGCTGTTACTTCTTCAAAAATATTTAGGCTACTACTGCAAAAAAACAAATACAATACGATGTACAAAAAAGGAACTGCCACTATAAGTACCCATTAATGTTTTTTTACCTTCTATAAAATGTCTCAATCGTGTTTTGGTTTTTGTTTATTTGTATGTATCAACGTCTTACAAATCGATTTGGAGTCATTAACAATCAACTCTATTCAAATAAAGCTATTCTAAACTTTCTTTTGAGAAACCTCAATACTAGACAAATATCTCAACTACTCTAAGTAACTAGATAGACCTTTTCTTATAATATGTAGTTTTGTTTTATATTTTTTATCTAGAACCATGTTTAGTTTTTGACTAAAAGCGGTGATACCCGTAGCTTAGTGATTAAAATGTCGGCCTCTTATTCGTGAGGTCCAGGGTTCGATACCGAGTACCACCTCTAATTTTTTGGAGTTATGTGCGTTGTAAACAATTAAATATCACTAGCTTTAAAGGTGAAAGAAAATATCGTGAGGAAACTTGCGTACCTAGAAAATTTCTCCATAACGTTCTCAAAAAGGTGTGTGAAGTATGCCCATCTGCACTTGTCCAGCGTGGTAGACTACGATCTGAACCGTTTTCATTCTGAGCTTTCAAAGCAAGATTCAATAACCATCTTTTAGGCAAGCGCGCTCCAAACTAGACTTCATGTCGTCAAGCTAAAGCCTAAAACAAGTGTAAATAAAAAATTTATAACACCCCCGACAAGTGAAGGTTACATTAACTAAAAAGAGCTGATAACTTTCAAACGACTGAACCGATTTTCTTGGATTATAGCTAAAAGAACACTCTCGATCGAGCCACCTTTCAAACAAAAAAAAAAACTAAATTAAAATCGGTTCATTAGTTTAGGAGCTACGATACCACAGAGATACACAAGTCAAACTTATAACACCCTTCTTGGGGATAATGACATCTGCACATTGCTGCTTTCTTAATCAAATTATGGATAGTGAGAAAGACTTATTTTATTAGATTAAGAATTTTGTTGTATTGTTGTATTTAATTAGATTATAATAGGGCTGACATGTACTTTAATGTATCAAAGCCCTTAAATAAATAAAGAAAAAAAAAAAAAAATCATCAAAAATTAAAAAAGAAATCTGTTCTCAGTAGTGGGCCAGTGATCGGTTGGTATTTAGTATTTACTCTAGGAATTATTGTCTAAAACTAATTGTGATTTTTTTTATAAAAAAGTTTAAAATTCTTACAAACAGCTTTCGTACTTTCTAGAAGACAAGATTAGAAGTCGCAAACATATTATGACGATTTCCATACATACAAGGAACCAAAAGCTTAATTTGCTATAATCCGCCAAACCAATGAAATCTGTATGGTACGCAGCACCACACAAATTCCAACACCACTCGACGCGCGTTTCGCCCCGACACCGGAGCATCCTCAGGAGATGTAGACCTTACAATGTCGAATTGCAAAGTCTTTGCAAAGACTTTGCAATTAGACATTAAATTTGTGTGGTGCTGCGTACCATACAGATTTCGTTGGTTTGGCGGATTATAGCAAATTAAGCTTTTGATTGACATATATATATCATGGACTTACGCAAAATAACGCCTACTGCTATAATAGATTTCCATACAATCAAACTAGTAATGTTGAAGTAATGAAAGACAACATAAAAGCCGGCACGTGGAACCCCGACTGAAGGCGGTTCGAGTCTCGGCTGCGGCTATTTGCAGGAAATAGGTCACCACGCTCCCAACTTAGATGCAAGAACGAATACAAAAAGAGTAAAGCGAGCGGGCCAGATACACCGCGCCGCTAACCGGCCCAGTTAAACCATGGTTTTACTCGACTGGCCCAGTAAAAAGAGTATATCTAATGTTTTCAGGGTTAATTTATGCGATTTTCTTTATTCCACCATAAGTTCTATATGCCTGAACTGAACATATTTGGATGTATGGGTACATCACCCCAAGTGACAATGCCTAGAAATTAAAAATAAATTAATATAGCGGCCGTTTTCGCCATTTTTAAATGTGAATATTTTTATTTTTTAGTTCATTTTTTGGCAGGGCAGTCGTATTTTTATTGACTTTCTAAATTATCCGTTGAATTATGTTAAGCCGTGATTAGAAATATTCATCTCTTAAAATAGGTATATGTTAAACCATGATTGAAATGTTTTAAATGTCGCTAGAATATGTTTTCTGTATAAGCAAAGTGCAAAAAATTTATTTTTATTTTCATATATTTTCGTTTGTGGAATTCTATTGTAAATCAAATCTTTGAAAAGAGCAACCATCGAGTTTCTTGCTGATTCTTCTCGGTAAAAATTTATTTGAATTAATAATATTTCTATTCCTATTAATTGGTAGAATTACAGAACAAGTATTTTAAAAATTATTCTGACAAAAGCCAGTTAGTATTTTAGCAGCCTTTCTTATTTCTAGATTTTAATAAATATACTTAAAGAAAATTACTCATCTAAATAAAAACTTTTTATAATAAAATAAGAGCTTAATTCGCATGTATATTTTAAAATGCACTTTCTAAAAACAATGTTTAAGGAGTGAAATTTAAAATTATTAATGTGTATTTTTGTACAACAGTATACTGTAGAGTCATTTAGTCTAGACTTTATGAGGCTATTCCTGCGGTTATTCTTAAATGCTGAATTGTTTATAACTTATTTCTATAAAGAACCGGAAATATAAACTGATCTAATAAATTAACACTTTATTAAGGAGGTATTTTAAAATTATCTATGACTTTATAGCTGTCTGACATTTGAAGGAGGTTTTAAGCATTGTGAATAGGTATCTATTTTTTAAACTTTACAAATTATTATTATTCAGGTACATAAGCTGTTGTCAATGTTAGACCTGGGACAAATCTAATGAAAAATGCGCGCACAATATCCTATCAATGTGGCATATCGAAATATTAAGAGTTTCCACTTTTGTTCGTGGCTTTATTATAAACGTAATATGTATTACTTAACGAAGACTTTATGCCCTGAGATTTCACTGAACTGTGTATTATGCCTTAGCAAGAAAACTGTCTAACTGTTTACTGACCAGGAGCGTTTACTTGCAATGTAACAATTTGGAATTCGATTTTGAGCACTCCATCTTAGGCCGCATTATCACTTGACAGCAGGTCTGATTACAGCCCAGCGTTAGTCTATAAATAAAAAATACAATGATGCAGTGCTAACCAAAGTAACGTTCGCTTTTGTAACATTCGTTCAGTACTGCAGTACTCTAAATTGTATCAGTAATCATTACAAAAGTGCGCATTGTAATACTCAGTTTGACATCTCACTGATGTAACGCTCGAATCCGAGCTGCTACATATATTACAAGCAAATGTGCTTGGTCAGGACGCACCTTTGTAGTGCCACTTCCAGTTCTGACCTATAGCCTAACTATATGAAAACCTCTTCAAAAGTTTATCATTGGAAAAAAGATTTTCTCAACCCAAGGCCGCATGAAGCTTGCCTGTGGAGTCCCGCCAACCAAGGTTTAAGCCGTAAAAGAATAGTGGGTGACATTGGTCGGCGCGCATATACATAATTTAAATAACATTATTGTACATTTATTATTATGTACATTACGGAAGTGTCTCCTTGTCGACTCGTTAGCCTTATACGAGCGACGTGTTCATATTTTATGTGTGTTGTGTGTGTAACATGAGCCGATGATCATTTAATGTATCTGCGTTTTAGGCCTCGTTCAGGGAGATGCGGGGCGTTGCGCGGAGCGTCATGCGTAGCGTGACGCGGCAGAATTAAACTTATCCTACTAATATTATAAACGCGAAAATTTGTATGTATGGATGGATGTAATGGATGTTTGTTACTCTTTCACGCAAAAACGACTGGACGGATTTGGCTTCTATTTAAAATGAAGATAGATTATACCCTGAATTAACATATAGGTTACTTTTTATCTCTGAAAATCAATGAGTTCCCACGGGATTTTTGAATATATCCACGGGAACGACATCGTGGGCATCGGCTAGTAAATTATAATATGCTAATATATGAGAGTGTTCATGCACAACCGTTATCACGCACGTTTGGCTATATGGCTATAGAGTACATACAGACTTCCAATTCTTAGTTACATTAAAAGTTTTAAGGGCAAATACCGGAAAAGTTAATTGTATACAATGTGCAATTAGATATTTTTAGTTTAATTAACAAAGTTACCAGAGCGGGGCGGGGTGGTAGTGGTGCGGTGTTGCTCGTGTACCGCTGCAGACACTGCCACAGGAGTCACTGCGGACGCTGCTAGCCGCTTCTCCATTAACGGGATAGACGCAAGACGCGTCGCACAACGCTCCGCGCCTCCATGAATGAGGCCTTAGAATAAAGAGTGGAGTTTTTTATCGATGCACAGTTTACTTGCAACTTCGATCTCGCTTGACGATGACTGATGTTGTAACCTAAAATGGATAGATAATAGGATGGTAGAGTGGTACAAAATAGGTAAAAAGGTACCTGCCTAGTATTGTCTACGTCGCCGACTTGGGATTTCTATAGTAGAGTTGATACCTAGCTGTGACCAAAATCTTTCAGCCGTCTAGAATAGCGAGTGACCACATAGCGGTACCAAAAATATCTGGTATATAATACAATTTGTAAACGTTATCGCATAAATTATTACTGAAAAAAAAAAACGAGATACACCAAGTATAAGTATTTATTTTCATAGACTTTTATAGCTCTTATTTTATTCTGATATTATTTAAGAGTTCAAGACTTAAAGTTGATTTTACAGTTCAAACACAAAGAGTCGTTAAAAAGTAATAAACCCTATAACAACAAGAACAAAGAAATACGTAGATGTACGAGTATTATGATCGCAAGTAAACAAGTTACATAACACTAGCAATCCGCCCCGGCTACGCACGGGTAGCTTATTACAATTTTCGAAGCGATCTCTATTTTTTTGAAAATATTTTCATGGAGATATCTAATTTTTTTACAAACAAAATATAGCCTATATTACTCAGGAATAATGTAGCTTTCTACTGGTGAAAGAATTCACAAAATCGGTTCAGTAGTTCCAGAGATTACCCCCTGCAAACAAACTTACAAACTTTACCTCTTCATAATATTAGTATAGATAAAACTTGCGCATAAATAAACTAGTTTTCAGAATTGCTCTTTTGTGATGCCGAAAAGCAAGTCTGACAAGCGCTACTCTATAATTTTAACTATTAGGCTATCAATGGGAGTAATCAACGGTTAATCAGCGGGTTATTATAGGAGTTTACGGTGGTACCGGGCCACGGTGCATCGGCCGGCACCTCGTTGCGCAACTCCTCTATTTATACGCACCCTCTGACTAACGCCGCCTCTCCGGAACTACGCGCATGCATGCACCAGAGAAAGTTCGCATAGTTTCGCTTCCTCGTTCCATGCGGATGATTGAGCCCTTTGTTTGACGCCTCGATGGGATGAGATGAAGGATGCTGGGCTAATGGGATGAGTTAGTTGAGGTTGAAGATATTTCAGTTTCCTGTTATAGCTAGTAATACGTGTTCCTCTTGAATGAATTTCGGCCAACAACTACTTAACTGATGCCCGGGACTTGGTTCGCGTGGATTTAGGTTATATACTGGATAAAAGGTAGCCGATGTCACTCTCCAGATCCTAACTATACTATAACCATGCAAAAATCACGTCGATCCATTGCACGGTTGCGACGTGATTGCAGGACAAACCAACTAACAAACAAACACATTTACAAAATGGTAGCGATAATAAACTTAGATAGGTAATCTGTTCAGTTTTCTGTAGGTGCATACCTAGGTACATACTGAAAGGATTTCCTTAATAGACTCGGCGAAATCTTAATTAATTAGGTAATTAACATAAAAACTTCCATAGGAAATCCGACTTGTACCAAAATATCAGCTTCCTGGTCGCATCTTATTTGATCTGCCTAACGACTGCACCCATATAATACCATTACCATCCGGTAAATAAGAAGCTAATATTAGTATACGAAAGGTAGATTACGTACTTCAAGAATTAAAAAAAATCGATATCAAGTAAATCCAGATTCAAGGAATTAGGAAAATGTTTGGTCAGGTCTGGCGGGAGGCTTCCGTCGTGACTAAGTTGATTATATTTTTTTGTTGATTTTGTATTTTTTTTTTTCAATGTAATTTTGGTAATTTAAATTAATAAAATATTGTACTACTGTCTGTTATTTACCCACAATTTTGCAAAATAACTATGATTTATGATTAGTTAACGTCCTACCGGCAAAGCCGCGGCCAAGTGCGTTCCAGTCCAACCAACCTGGGTTTAATGAAACCGCCATACCTCTCCCAAGTTAGCCCGTTTCCATCTTGTATCAGAATAAAATAAGTTTCCAGAAAGGAGGTTTGTTTTTCAAAAACTTTCTAAGAAAATTAGCGATGAGCTAGCAAAATGTTTATTTTACTAACTTCACTCAGGAAGGGAAAATAACTGTTCATCTTTTCCGAACACATTATATCATGGGCAAATTGTATGGAGACTACGTTGTTACTACAATTTTCTTTCAATTACGTTTGTAAGGACCTACAGGGAACGTCCCACAAGCCATCGTAAACTTTGAAACCCTCATACAAATACGGAAACGCAGCCCATAGGTTAGTGGTAGCCTACGCATTGTTCCCGACAATTGTTTTCCCATTTTCACGCGTGCGGCCGTCGCTCCCGGCTCCAGGGCCCTTAGTATGATCCTACATCACACCCAACGTTAATAGAATTCGAGAGTCGAAAACAATAACGTCAAAGTAAAATGAGCTTAAGGATTCTGGATTTAAAGTAACAGATTCAGAGGCATCAATTCTGATGTATTTTTCTAAACTAAATTTAATGTACATCTTTTGCTTTTTAATATTGCTTAAAAATGAATTTTAAATTAGACTCTAAATTTTAGTGCTACTCTACATATTATGCTTAAGACTAACACTTAAAGTCACGAGGTTTGGTTGTTTTAAATTTAATTGAGTTAGTCTTTTTTTATTCAGACACAAGTCAGCCCTTGACTGTAATCTCATATAGTGGTAAGTGATGATACGGTCTAAGATGGAAGCGGGATAACCTGGAAGGGGTATGGCACTTTTTATTAAACCCAAGTCTCTGTCTCAGACAAACTGGGTGTTTGTCTGTCCTTTTCTTATTACACAGGTAAGAAAAAGATGCGAATACTCTAAACTTTAGTAGCCATCAGTCAAACCAACCATTGATTTGAATTTGCCGCTTGGAGCGCTGGCTATAGAAGTATGCACAAACTTGAGCTTTGAACCAAGTTAGTTGAGGTCAAGTGTTTCAACGCTCGAATACTACACGTTGGTGGGATGAACATCTCATGCTAAGCCTCCAGATGACCGCCGGCGACCGTGCGTCGACCTCGCCTCGCGGGCTCGCGACTGAAAGCGAGTTATCGCGTGCTTTCACAACGTCTTCATTACAATTCGCAATTTTCCATAATAAAATCGCTATCGAATTAGTATTTTTTTTTCTTATCAACATAACTACATTCTTACTAACTTTTAAATACTCGTACATGGGATTCTTCCAAGGTATGAGAAAAAATATAGAGTACGGAACCCTCGGTGCGCGATTCTGACTCGCATTTGGCCGGTTTTGTTTTTCACGGCATTCGCTGGCTTTCGCGGTGCAAGTGTGTAGGCATATGAATACAGTTCGATGATCAGTAGAGTGGAGTTACGGTGACAACGCACGCAGGGACGTCGCCCCCTGGCGGGCGTCCAATCACCCACGCTTTTGGGGGTGCTACACGTTTACCTAGTACTCTCTATTTAATCTCTAATGCTATTCACGGCCATTTATATCTTTATTCAGATACAAGTTAGCCCTTCACTGCAATCTCACCTGGTGGTAAGTGATGATGCAGTCTAAGATGGAAGCAGGCGAACCTGGAAGGGGTATGGCAGTTTTTATTAAACCCACACCTCTTTGATTTCTACACGGCAACGTTCCGGAACGCTAAACCGCTTGACTGTACGGTTTTCAGGTAGGGTGGTGAGTAGCCACAGCCGAAGCCTCCTACCAGAGCAGACCAGTAGAAAAAATAAAATTCCAACCCTCTGGCGGGAATCGAACCCGGGACCTCCCACTATTAAGACCACAGCTTACCACTGTGCCAGGGAGATCGGAAAATCGTGAACGTAATGAGTCAGGAGCAAATATACCTTGTCGATCTTTTTTTTGTACCTACTTATCTAACATCTAGTTAGAGAAAATTAAGAAAAAAAAGTTGATTTTGAATCGTTTGAAAAGGTAATTTCTGCTGGTGGTCTTGTAGTCTTGATATGTCATGTCCCATATTTTATTAAATATTTTTCATTTCATTTTAAATATGAATAAAATATGAATAAAACGAATAAATGAAGAAAATTAAGAATGAATGAATTTTAACAGACCTTAAATTAAAGTTGAGAATAAATGAAAGCCAAATAAAGTTTAAAAGTATTTAATAGATTCACAATACTCGTAAACCCTCCTTTGAAGAGTAACAATTTTACAAAATTAATGTAGTTATTTACTCTCTAGTTTTAACATTAACATTTTAAGTTACCTACAATTATTAAAAATAATAAACTTAACATCGAGTACCCATAGACTAAAAATTTGCCTATGTGAAACTTACAACAAATCATGATATAATGTAAATACGAAATACCGATGCACTTATAACATTATTTATAAACTTTTCTTAGAGAGGACCTACAAACTGTATAAAATATGAGTATATTATGTAAGCAAGCACCTTCACAGTTCATTCTCACAAGCATTATGTCGATTTCAGTTTATTGTTTCCTTCAACTTCCAACAATAATGAGAAAATTGGATTGTAAAGTGAATCAAATGTGTAATAACATAAATTTTCACTTTACCGTTATGTTTAATGTGAACTACCATCAATAATATAAACGGTTTATTCATATAATCAAAGTACATCTTAAAATAAAATGACTAACTTACTGACTGGATGATCTATCAACGCACAGTTCAAACTACTGGAAGTATATTGTCGTATTTTACACTTTTGCGTCGTACACGGATGGGACTAATAGCACACCCCTTTTTAACCCCCGATCCAAAAAGAGGGGTGTTATAAGTTTGACGTGTGTATCTGTGTATCTGTCTGTGGCATCGTAGCTCCTAAACTAATGAACTGATTTTAATTTAGTTTTTTAGTTTGTATTGTTTGAAAGGTGGCTTGATCGAGAGAGTGTTCTTAGCAATAATCCAAGAAAATCGGTTCAGACGTTTGAAAGTTATCAGCTCTTTTCTAGTTACTGTAACCTTCACTTGTATGGGGTGTTATAAATATTTTAATTTACACTTGTTACGTCTTAAAAAAATGTTTATTTATTTTTCTAATAATGTCAGCGCGGTAAATTAATTTTCCCATATTGTGAGTAGTTACGTAATGGAAGAATGAGCAATTTTAATCTAGGATGTCTACCAAAATTTCACACCTTCAATACGTTTAGTTATTTATGTTAGTTGATAGACCAGTCACCAGCTGAACGTATATTATTATAAGCCAATGTAAGCAAACGCTATTAAAGGATTTGGGAAAATTCCGCTGGTTAAGGAAAAGGTTAATATTCAAGAGAAGGATATTTGAAATAAGGTACATTTCCACGTGGAAATGTAGATACATTCTATTTTAAAAATGTCCTTCGCTTTATAAATAGTATAATGAAGACCGCCAGCGGCAATATTTCATCAATTTACCTACTTACCTAGGTCTATATAATTTTTATTTTTATTTTTTTAAAAGAATATTAGCCATGCCAATTATTATGACTAGCATTCCGATTTCGCCTCCAACTAAGCGTAAAGCTAGAGTGCTAGGTGTAGGTAAACGGTAAGAAAAAGATACGAATGCTCTAAAATTTTGTTGTCAAATCCAAATTCAAAATGTTTTTATTCAATTAGACTTTTACAAGTTCTTTTGAATCGTCAAAAGCATCTACCACTGGTTCGGAATGCCTTTCCTACCGAGAAGAACCAGCAAGAAACTCAATTATTATTATTCAAATTATTTTTATTCAATTAAACTTTTACAAGTGCTTTTGAATCGTCAAAATAATCTACCACTGGTTCGGAATGCTGTTCCTACCAAGAAGAACCAGCAAGAAACTCAGCGGTTGCTCTTTTCAAAGATTTGATATACAATATTATGTTGTGATCAGAATTAGTACCATTTTTAATAATGTACACTTTAATGTCGCCTAGTAAGTAAACTTCATCAATGCCTATCGTTCAACAATATTGACCAGCACTATATGTTCCCCGCGAACCATGACCTGCGGCAGATGCCTGGTACATTCCAGGATGCCTCCACCGATGGGTGTCTCAGTGACGACGGGCACTGGCGAAATTGCAGCTGCTGTTCCTTTAGGGACTGGTGTACCTGTGAACAAGTTATTAGTTTATCTTTACTAATTTGAATTAGTCGATACTAGAGCTAATTTCTTAAACTGGACCCATTCAAGTAAAGATTTTTATATAAACCTGTGAGGATGATACATGTCCCTTGTCGCAATTAAAGTGCTATAAGCCGACGTTGTCGTATTAGTTTACAAATTGCGAAAAACCAAATTAAATTTGAATTTCGCGGGCAGACCCGTCACATGCCCCTAAATCTAAAGGCAAACGGGGTAAACCGTACTTTTTACATGATAGTTGACACAAAGAGTAAATATGGCGAGTGCGTTCCCAATTTTTATGCATTATGTATTATATTTAATTGTTTCCATGCTTACCCAACCCAGGTGGTATCTTCCTCTTCTTAGGAGCCTTTCTCTTCCATATCTCCAGCACGTCTGTGAGCGCGAGATTCCACTGCTTGTCGAAGGCCACCAGGGTCGCGTGCAGCACCCCTCTTATTCCGTTAGCGTTGCGGGTTATTATCTGAAAGAACCAAAGATGTTCAATAGTTTAGTATGGAGCCTGGCCTGCCTGCTTGTCCGCTATTTTCTATTTTTCGAAATAGCGGTCACGCATAAAATCTACAGTAATCAATAGCTGGCATCAATACAAACGAGTATTGTATGTGACAAAATCTTCAAATAACTCAAAATTTAAAAAACCCCCGACACAAAAACCTCTATAAGAAAACTAGAAAAGAGCTGATAACTTTGAAACGGCTGAACCGTTTTTCTTGGATTATAGCTAAGAACACTCGCGATCAAACCAGCTTTCAAACAAAAAAAAACTTAATTAAAATCGGTTCATTCATTTAGGAGCTACGATGCCACAGACAGATACACAGATACACAGATACACAGACACACAGATACACAGATACAGTGTCAAGTTCAGTGACAAAGTGTCAAGTTACCGAGATATAAGCTATCAAAGTTGGCGTCACCAGTAAAACAGTCTAAGTCGTAGCCATGGGCCGCTATTTTGTAAAAAATCGAAAAATACACTACAAGGGAGGTTAAAATCTTCAAAGCCCTTTATCTATACATACCATTCTTCTAAATAACAGCGAAACAGATACTTCAACAAATTACACGGAAGCGATTATAATCTTGAAGTATTTTGTAATTGGGCTGTCAGTTATGTTGGTATAATTACAATGCCCTTAATAAGGGCTAATGTACGACTATAATAAATTATTGAATAAAATGTTATGTATCTTCTATAAAATATTTAAAAGGAGAAACAGACTAACTGACATATTGACATACAGAGTTTAGATGAGTAAGAAACTTGCGTCTAGGTTTTCTTAATAACGTAAACTCCAACTTAGAAATGATTTATAGGAATTCCGCCCGGATAGTAGTCCCGAGTTGAACGTAAGAGTTTTGTTATATTTACAACTTCTTAAAAGAATACCTATTTATTTATTTAAATAAGAAATATGTTGCAAATGGAACGTAATCAAACACAGGCTGGATGCTAACCGACTCAAAAATTGGAAAAATGGCACTAGGTAAACCTTTCAGGAGCAATCATAGGTTTCCTACGGATCCATACAAAAATTTTGATTTAGAATTAGATTAAATAAAAATGTCTTGCGTTTCATAATAGGTAAAGCATTTTTGCGGAATATAGCATATTGAGCTTATTGTTCCTTATGCCATGGACTTAGGTTGAAATCTATAGAGCGCACTTAGACTTTGCTTAGACTTAAGTTTCAGTTAAAACGAGACAGATTTATAGCAGCGGTATAGCGCTGTCTCGTTTTAACAGTTTCTGAAGTCTGAGCAAAGTCAAAGTGCTTTCTATAGATCTCAGCCTGAGACATAGACACAATTAACAAAGTAACACCTGCTTTTATCTAACATATAAATAGGTCTACTTGTAAGAGTACCTACTTTGCTCATAATGAAAAAAAAATTAAGAGTTCCAAATTCCTGAAAGGTCCGCAAAGCATTAGCGGTTCCTCTGGCGCTGCAAATGGGCAGCGATTATCACTTAACATCAGGTGAACCCGCCTGCTCGTTTGCTCGCTATTTTTATAAAAATTAAGTACATAAAAACTAATAAACTGTTCTCATTGTTCCAGAGCTCAAGAGGTGGACGGAGTCAACCGTATGTGTTCAAATCAAATACTGCCTTCCTTCGTGTACACGTCTGTTAGCTAACCAAGTAAGTGTTATATTGTAACCACTCGTTGATTTTCCGGGATAAAAAGTAGCCTGTGTGTTAATCCAGGGTATAATCTATCTCCATTCCTTTCAGCCAATTCCAGAAAGAGTAACAAACATCCATACATCCATCCATACATCCATAAATCCATCCAAACATACAAAATTTCGCGTTTATAATATTAGTAGGATGTACAGTGTTATCACGATACGACCTCGAGCGCGGCCGGCGCAATTCGTAAGCACCCAGCCAAGGTCCGACCGAAAACGGCTCACACATGTTATGGCTCTTATATTTTTCCACTGACTGTGATAATTTGAATAAACACTCGTAATCTTACGTTGGAACTTAGATCACCGTTAGTTGAGGAAGATCAGTTAGCTAGCGAAAGGACGTTTATGGGGAGCTAGCTGATGTCCGCGACTTTGGATTTAGGTTTTTGAGAATCCCGTGGGAACGCTTTCATTTTCCGGGATAAAAAGAAGCCTATGTGCTAATCCATGATATTATCTATCTCCATTCCAAATTTTTGCCAAATCCGTCTCGTAGTTTTTGCGTGAAGGAGTAACAAACATACACAGAAGCTTTCGCCTTTATAATATTAAGTGTGATGAGAATAACCTAAGGCAGAAGTTTTGAGCAAAAACGTTTCGTATGCGTTGATTGGATACTAACCACAAAAGGGTGGCAACGTTCATGGTTTCTTGCTATTCTGTGAGGAACTAGATTGTGAAGTTCCTGATAAAACTCTCCAAAGTAAGTATCTGTGTTTAAAGTGTGACAACCAATTGTTGTATTGACCTTGACAATTCAATTATATTCGATACACAAAAGGTTATTCAGACAGCCATTAATTGAATTAGCTGATGGAATTATATCATTTATTTTGAATTAAAATTGAATTTATAAATGAGATCACGTCACTGTTCCACTGAAACTACTAACGACAATTACAATTACATGCAAGTCGATTCTGGGCTCATGGTTAAACTGTGGTAGAGCTATTAAAAAATCTTTATCATGTTTACTCACTATATGTTTTGTACCTTTGTGTATTTGTAAATACCCCCGCAGTAGTAATTAAACAAAAAAAAGCCAAGAGCGAGTCAGACTCGCGCACTGAGGGTGCCGTACTCGGGTATTTTTTCCAACATTTTGCACGATAAATCTAAAACTATTACATAAAAATTAATAAAAATCTGTTTTAGGATGTACAGGTAAAGCCCTTTCATATGATACCCCACTTGGTACAGTTATCTTATTTTGAAAATTGAAACATTTTTTTTTTAAATGCTATAACCACAAATTCGCGGTTTTGAGATTTATTCCTGTACTTGTGTTATAAGACCTACCTACCTACCAAATTTCATGATTCTAGGTCAACGGGAAGTACCTTATAGGTTTATTGACAGACAGACGGACAGACAATAAAGTGATTCTATAAGGGTTCCGTTTTTCCTTTTGAGGAACGGAACCCTAAAAAATTAACTACCCACCAAAGTATCAAGCTAAGAGCATGGACGTATATAAAATACTGGCTAAGAGCTTAATAAATTGAAAAAAATCGGCCAAGTGAGAGTGGGAGTCTCATACGAAAGGCCGTACCTTTGAAAGAAATAATACTTTTTAATTTTGCATGGCGGCCTTTATGAATTTTTGATCATTTGTTGTAATAGCGGCAATAGAAATTACATATAACCGTATAGAAACCAAAGGGGTCTGGGTTTAATAAAGACTGACATACTCCTTCCAGGTTAGCCCGATTCCATCTTAGACTGCATCATCACTTATCACCAGGTGAGATAGCAGTCAAGGGCTAATTTGAATTTGAGTTAAAAAAACAACTACTTTAACTTTAACTTTGAGATAACGATCTCTTCCTATTTACGGTTCACGAGATACAGTGCACTGACAGACAGACAGACGGAGGGACGGACAGCGGAGGTAATTAGTAATAGGAGAGTTGGCACCCGTCGGTACGGGACCCTAAAAATTGTCAAACAAGATCCAAATAAGGGCACCCGCAAGCCGCAGCGAGCGACGGCGCTCGCGCAGTGATAAAAATGGCTCAATGTTTTCCGGGTGGAAAGTTGTTCCGCCCAAGGTCGGAGGCGAGGGCAGACCGCTCGCGTCACCACACGGAGCCGTCATATGACGCCTCATGTATCGGAACGGTTGACATATTTGATGGTAATTGTTAGCTAGTATGGAAACTGCACAACCGTACTTATTATTCGCTCTTCCGTTTAAAGTCTGCTGCAGTATGGAGTTGAAATTTGGGAAAGTGGCGCACACTGAGAGCGCGCTTTTATACTTCAAAAACTGGCAGTCCGAATATTAGCCTGCGTACCGCAAGATGCCCTAGCTCGGCCATATTTTAAGAAAGGCATATCAAGACACACGGTCGTGTGTCGAAGCCAAGTTAGAATTATCTATATCTATGAGAGTAACTGTTTAGATGGTTTATGCACATATTATTTCTACGTCAACTATTCGCTAGGTTGGCGTTTGCTGGCGCTCGTGCGGTGTCTTTTTGGAGTGTTTTATTTGTTGATTAATTCTACCCAGCTTATTCATTTTGAATGTGACCATTTATGTGGCGCAATATAAAGATGAGTTTGCGAATAGGGGGAGTAAGCGGCTTTTTGATCTACGGCATCAAAATCGCCTGAGATCCAAGATGAATTTAATTATTAAAATTTATTTTATTTTGTATTTTTATATTAGATATATGGTATGAAATTGACTTCATATTGGTCCCTTGTATGTCAATTCGTACAGGAGTTAGGTGAAATCGCACGTAGTCTGCCCGCGCCTAGCGCGACAAATGATAAAATTAATGGCATCACATATCGTTTAATTAAAATGCTCTACGCAGCGCCCTTCGCCTTGCCACTTGGAGCCAAATGTCCCATCCAACGTCTGCTGTAGGGTTGACAACTACATTGTTTAAACATCTTAAGGTTACAATTCATACGCGCTTGTCTATAAAAATGTTTTTTTTTTTTTATATAAACAGCGAGCAAACGAGCAGACGGGTAACCTGATGTTAAGTGATTAACGCCGCCTATGACCATATGCAGCACCAGAGGAACCACCATCCAATCCGTTGCAGGATTTTCAAGAATTTGTTGATCCACCCTTAGAATAAGCTCATGTTGAAATCTAGTGAAAATTGCTTCGAATTCAGGGCATACTATATTATGATTGATGTGTAGGTACATAGGTAACTTTTCAAAAAAAGGTAACATTTCACAGCGTTCAATGTAACATAGCAAGGTTAAAGGTAACTGAGGCGTGGAAATTCCGACAGGCTGTATAGTGCATACACACTCACACACGCACGTGGAAAACTTTCCATGTTACGAAGGTCAAAATCTCTACAACCTACTGCATATTAGGTAGGTGTACATAATCTATGTTATATAAATATTTTATACCTACTTCATACCAAAGATGTAGACCTTACATGAGTGTGATCAGTGAGATTTAAAATTGTACGAGTAGAAAGGCACTCACTTAGAAAGAGTTTTTGAATATTTACGCTAATATAATTTTTGTACGACAAAACATTCATAGTTACAAAAAAATCGGTGATTTCCACGACCGGCAAACTAGAAACCGTGATAGGCTCGCATATCCTACGCTCCGCCTCAGGAAAGTTGGAAAATCGTTTGTGGGAATGAGTGTAATATTTTATAATAAAATTCCACAATCAATTTTAGACTTGCCTTTACACAAGTTTAAAAAATCTATTAAAAGTATGCTCCTGAAAAAAGCTTATTATACAATCGAAGATTATGTAAATGACAAAAAAGCTTGGATTTGATGCGCTCCAGCAATACACGGCGCTGCAATTGCTTGTATACAGTATGGCATATTATTGTAAATTGTACATTTGAAAAGAGCAACCGCCGAGTTTCTTGCTGGTTCTTCTCGGTAGGAACAGCATTCCGAACCAGTGGTAGATTATTTTGACGATTCAAAAGCACTTGTAAAAGTTTAATTGAATAAAAATAATTTGAGTTTGAGTTTGAGTTTGAAAATTCTACTCCTAACGGGGTGTAGTAATATTAAATAAGGGATGAAAGTTTGTATGAAAGTCCGTCACTTTTCAAGTTATATGCATGAAACTTGTATTTGATCATTAGGTTTAAAATGAAAAAAATATACTATATTCGAGTAATTACGTGTTTCGCTTCATGATTTTACCCTAAGAGAATTAAAAGACAATGAAAGTTTGTAGGACAGTCCGTCATTTTTCAAATTATTTTCATGGAAACTGTTACTGGGCTTCCAGTTAAAAATAAAGTACAGGATTTTTGAAATTCGAATCTCTCGTTGATTTTCAAAATTCATTGATACTGATAGACAGGTCGGCTTTAAATTATATCACGTAAACAAATTCGCGAGAATTTTATATTTTAATCTAAGGCCATATTATATTGATATCACCAACCCTATTGTAATTATTATATACTTGTAGTACGAAATCTATTCTAAGCAGTAGGTGTAGGTTATTTTCTCATAAAAATATACGATACCGCGGGTATCTAGGGACTTGATGGACTTCGATCCGGGACACGAAATCATGTAATGATAGGAATGTTGCGAAATGTAATATTGTGGCGTAGTAGCACAGAATACCTATTTGTACCTGCCAGTGCTTCGGTAACTCAGTGTTTTACACTGAATTACCAGTTTCTTTGACATTGGTTGGTTCTACATTGCTGCTTCACTAAGTGATGGCTAAATAATTTTTCGTAGAAAACCTTCAATGGATTAACACCCCCGACGATCCAAAGTATCTGAGTTTTCCAAAACATCATTTTTTAACCCCCGACCTAAAAAGAGGGGTGTTATAAGTTTGACGTGTGTATCTGTGTATCCGTGTATCTGTGTATCTGTGTATCTGTGTGTCTGTGTATCTGTATATCTGTCTGTGGCACCGTAGCGCCTAAACTAATGAACCGATTTTAATTTATTTTTTTTTGTTTAAAAGGTGGCTTGATCGAGAGTGTTCTTAGCTATAATCCAAGAAAATCGGTTCAGCCGTTTGAAAGTTATCAGCTTTTTTCTAGTTACTGTAACCTTCACTTGTCGGGGGTGTTATAAATTTTTAATTTACACTTGTTATAAATAAATAATTATGTATTTAGGCAACGTCCATCTTGACAACTTGACATTAATTGTCTATTGACATAATATTATGAACCTAACGGTTATCTAACCTTCTTTTCTACAAGAAAACTAGAAAAGAGCTGATAACTCTTAAACGGCTGAACCAATTTTTTTAGATTATAGCTAAGAACACTCTCGATCAAGCCACCTTTCAAACAAAGAAAAACTAAATTAAAATCGGTTCATTCGTTTAGGCGCTACGATGCCACAGACAGATACACAGATACACAGACACAGATACACACGTCAAACTTATAACACCCCTCTTTTTGGGTCGGGGGTTAAAAATGAATTCAAAATATGAGTTCGGCTATCATTCAGTGTTGAGTTAGCGAATCACCCCGCAGGTGTCTTGACTCACTGTATCCACGCGAAAAATCGCATTGATCTGATGCGGTGTGATTGAAGAACAAACCGGCAAGCAAACACTTTTGCATTTATAATATGGGTTGACTTGACTGTCTGAATATTTATAGTTGGACAATAATTACGTTATCTCGGTCCCGTGGTGTGATGCAAATAGGTGTGGGGACATGGCTGCAGGAAGAGCATTGAGACGCAATTGTACAATCATCGTCGGGACGTGGACAATTACTGCAGCAGGTGAAGGGACGTACCGCCCACTCGCCACTCGGTTCTTCTTAAGGTCGTATATAGATACCTCGGACGACATATGGACGACATGTGGACGGAATTTGCATAGGCACTAAATAACACATTTACGCATAGGTAACGACTAACGATAGCTTAAAGTTACGTAAGATAAGTAGATTTTTCTAACTGACTTACAGGTAAAGTTATCAGGTAACAAGTGTAAATTAAAAATTTATAACACCCCCGACAAGTGAAGGTTACAGTAACTAGAAAAGAGCTGATAACTTTCAAAAGTCTGAACCGATTTTCTTGGATTATAGCTAAGAACACTCTCGATCAAGCCACCTTTCAAACAAAAAAACTAAATTAAAACCGGTTCATTAGTTTAGGAGCTACGATGCCACAGACAGATATACAGATACACACGTCAAACTTATAACACTCCTCTTTTGGGTTGGGGGTTAAGAAATCACACGGAATGTTAGAAATATTACCTGATTATTACCTTAACTCTATAACAAATAACAATAACAGTTAATATTTTTATTATAAAAATAAATAAATATTTTATCGATAGACGTAGTACCGTTATCATGAATCAATCAGCGCTGACCTCCATGATAGCTGAATGTCCTCCGTTTGTTGTTGATACTAGAAGTGTTATAACAAACACCCGCTTCCTGGTCGGCGCGAGCGCAGTGGCGACATAACACTAGCCAAGGATAGAGTTAATTCAGTAAATTGATAAATGCATTATTGCAAATGTTGCGAGTAGATATGCCGGAATGCTGAAATGACTAGCTGTATCCATACTAATAGAATAGAACAGATTTTTATTCAAATAAACTTTTACAAGTGCTTTTGAATCGTCAAATAATTTACCACTGGTTCGGAATGCCGTTCCTACCGAGAAGAACCAGCAAGAAACTCGGCGGTTGCTCTTTTCAATTGTGCAATTTACAATAATATTATAAACACCCGTTTTTGTCTGGTGGGAGGCTTCGGCCGTGGCTAGTTACCACTCTACCGGCAAAGCCGTACCGCCAAGCGACATAGCGTTCCGGTACGATGTCGTGTAAAAACCAAAGGAAATGAATTTAATGAAAATTGCCATACCCCTACCAGGTTAGTTCGCTTCCATCTTAGACTGCATCCCTAGGAAAGGAACCCTTATAGAATCGCTTCGATGTCTATAGTATGTATGAAGTCGGGCGAGCATAATAAAATAAACTAGAAATCTAAGTATGAAGCTCGCCCGACTTCAACATACATACACGTGTAGAAACAAAATTTTTTTTTTTTTTACTTTGTAGTTAGTGGTTTTGGAAGCCGGAATTTTTCATTTAAATATTTAGGTAACTCAAACCGTCTAGAAACTGATTTTTTTAACCCCCGACCCAAAAAGAGGGGTGTTATAAGTTTGACGTGTGTATCTGTGTATCTGTCTGTGGCATCGTAACGCCTAAACGAATGAACCGATTTTAATTTACTTTTTTTTGTTTGAAAGGTGGCTTAATCGAGAGTGTTCTTAGCTATAATCCAAAAAAATTGGTTCAGCCATTTAAGAGTTATCAGCTCTTTTCTAGTTTTCTTGTAGAAAAGAAGGTTAGATAGCCGTTAGGTTCATAATATTATGTCAATTGACAAATGTCAAGCTGTCAAGATGGACATTGCCTTGATACATAATTATTTATTTGAAAATGATGTTTTGGAAAACTCAGATACTTTGGATCGTAGGCGCGAAATAGTCCAAGAAAATCGGTTCAGCCGTTTGAAAGTTATCTGGTCTTTTCTAGTTACTGTAACCTTCACTTGTCGGGGGTGTTATAAATTTTTAATTTACACTTGTTAATTTTACATATAAGTTCTCTTTTCCCCCAAGCGAGGTTAGGTAGGTCAGTTAGACTAAAATATACATAAGTACAAGAATAAGTTTATTGCGTTGTTTTTTAACAAATATAGTCTACGATATCACTACTAAAACAAAAGATTACCAAAAGGGCGATAAGATAAAAAACCGGCCAAGTGCGAGTCGAACTCGCACACTAAGGGTTCCGTACCGTCGCGTCGTACAAGAAATAACACTTATTTTTGTGATGTAATCACAAATTCGCGGTTTTCGGATTTTTATCTTTATTTGTGCTATAAGACATTGCTACCTGCCAAACTTCATGATTCTAGGTCAACGGGAATTACCCTATGATTATACCCTAAGTTTAATGAAGTATACACAAGTGTAAATTAAAAATTTTCAACACCCCCGACAAATCATTTTCAAATAAATAATCATGTATATCTAGGCAACGTCCATCTTGACAGCTTGACATTTGTCAATTGACACTTCAATATTATGAACCTAAGGGTTATCTAACCTTCTTTTCTACAAGAAAACTAGAAAATAGCTGATAACTTTTAAACGGCTGAACTAATTTTTTTGGATTATAGCTATGAACACTCTCGATCAAGCCACCTTTCAAACAAAAAAAATAAATTAAAATCGTTTCATTCGTTTAGGCGCTACGATGCCACAGACAGATACACAGATACACAGATACACAGATACACAGATACACAGACACACAGATACACACGTCAAACTTATAACACCCCTCTTTTTGGGTCGGGGGTTAAAAAATCAGTATCATAGGAATGGTCTCTTGTCTTGTTCTCTAAAGCCGATCCTCTTTCATTTTACACTAGCTGAGACTTCGTCCGCGTGGATATAGGTTTTAATCCCGTAGGAACTCTTTGATTTTCCGGGATAAAAAGTAGCCTGTGTTAATCCATGATATAATCTACCTCCATTCTAAATTTCAGCCAAATCCATCTAGTAGTTTTTACGTGAAAGAGTAACAAACATAGACACATACATACAGGCACTTTCGCCTTTATAATATTAGTGTGATAGTGTGATTCTTCCAATTCACAAGTCTTTCCGTTTCACAAGTTTATCCATATAAGTTTAAAGGTACGGTATACAAAAAATTACATAACTCTAACAAAGCAAATAAAAAACACATTATCAACAATAGCCTACAAATTAAATCACCATACGACCTCCATTTGAATTTATATCTTTATGTATTTCCTCAATTTATGTCTTCATTTGAATATCAACTGAAAACCAATAACGTTTGAGTACATTTTTCTTTGGCTGTAACGTCTCATTGAGTGTGTGTAATCGTTAATGATAGGGCTAAGGGCTCGTGTAATCGATAGACAAAACCTTGAATTGAACTTTTCAAGTACACAAACAAACTCGTCCAAGCCAAACGCACACAGCCGCAAGATTTGTAAAGGCACATCACATCCATACTGTAAGGTTATTTTTAAGAAAAATAAAACCGACTTCAAAAACCAAAAACACTAAAAAGTAGAAAATAATTTTTGTTTAGCTACACATGTAATGTACCTAGGTATGAAGTCGACCGAGCATATTAAAACAAAATTAGAAATCCAAGAGTGAAGCTCGCCCGACTTCATACCTAGGTACATTACATGTGTAGCTAAACAAAAATTATTTTCTACTTTTTAGTGTTTTTGGTTTTTGAAGTCGGTTTTATTTTTCTTTTGAAAATTTTTTATTTCACAATTTTTAGTGGCCCCACTGTACTATAATATGCTATGCACAGTTGAAACCCTACTGTTTACTAAGCTATTACAGTGATCGCGAGCAATTTGCTCTTATCCATTGAGGAGTTCTGTTCTCCATCTCCGAAGATATTCATCAGATCTTCACCAAATTTATATGGGACCACCTGCACAGTATACCCTTTCAAACAAAAAAAAAATTTTTCAAATCGGTCCAGGGGTCTTTGAGTAATCGGGGAACATACATAAAAAATAAAAAAAAAAAAAAAAAAGATCCCGACGAATTGAGAACCTCCTCCTTTTTTGGAAGTCGGTTAAAAATTGATTTGAGTTGTCAAAAATAATATAAAATTATTAATTTATCTAATGCAGGTAGTTTGATAAAATCGATATTTCGCTCATTCGATGTCATACAATCTGTTACTAGGAGGCCGACAAGATTGAACTTGCATAAATACGGGTGTTTTGAAGGTTTTAGTTCAGTCTCCTTCCGAGATTCGGAGCGATATCGCATATTTTCGGTATTTGGATTGTGAACTGTGTAATTAGATGTTGTGATAGCAATCACGCTCTAATTAAATTATTTATTTTGGCATTAGTTTGTTTAGATTAAGACTCTCGGATTACCTTTACACATTGAACTTGTGTTTTTTGTGTTGGTAAATGAGAGGACATTCCAATAATTCCATAAAAATAATTAAATAATACCTGCTTTTCTGAGTGACGCCAATAATACCAACATTTTTTTTCTGTCGCTTGTCTGGCTTTACAAAGATTAGCCAATGTCAAGTTTGTAGTTATTTACAAGTTAGGGTAACTATATGTATAAGTATGGACTGCGTCTGCCGGCGCCCGACGACATACACGCGGCGGTGGAACACAAAAACCGG
Source organism: Maniola jurtina (assembly GCF_905333055.1). Lineage (NCBI taxonomy): Eukaryota > Metazoa > Arthropoda > Insecta > Lepidoptera > Nymphalidae > Maniola > Maniola jurtina. Next base: position 15,940,889 of record NC_060032.1, read on the forward strand.
CCACTTCTAACAACAACTGTTACCTACATTTGACGCTACGCCTATGTTACCTACATTTGATGTTACGTTTGCCAGAGTAGGGTGAAGCCTTGACGTTTTGTTAGAACTTTCATAGCTGTAATGAACTGAGCTTGAACTTCCCATTCCGTGAAACCTGGGCCGGTGATGGGTTAATCATGATGATGTACCTATATAAAAACTGAATTCACACTAAAACACATTTGGCAAAAAGCTCAGAGAGACAGACGTTCGTCTACTGTCTATGGTTTGTGCTCTGCCTATATAAGTACACGAGAAGGAAAAAGTGTTGGTTTCATAATACGCCGCACTAACTAAGGCTATCCAGATAACTGAACGCTTCACAAGGTAAAGGGATCGCCTTTGAATTCAACCTACGAGTACATAGCACGCGAGAAGCTTCCGAATGACTCAACTGCCTTATTAATGAGTAGATATAGAAGTTCTGATGAGTATGATTAATTAATTATTATTGATTAATAATAATTATTATGAAACAAAAATGCTGTAGCTTAAAATATAATATAGACTAAGGCTGAGATCTATAGACCGCACTTTGACTTTGCTAAGACTTAAGACACTGTTAAAACGAGACAGCGTTATACCGCTGGCATAAATCTGTCTCGTTTTAACTGAAACTTAAGTCTAAGCAAAGTCAAAGTGCGCTCTATACATTTCAACCTGTTTCCTAATCAAGTTGCCAATCGAATTGTAGTAAAATTGTAATGTACTAACTGAGCCTTGCACTCAGCTACTGATGACAAAGTTATGAAATTCAATGCATACCTAGTAAATAATATCTTAAATGGAAAACTCTGTCTGTTAACGTTACACGGCCCATCCGTTTTACCAATTTTGACGAAATATGAAATCTCTGTAACATGCCATAAGGGAGGCTCACCTTCCATATTTAAAAAACACTAATAGAAACAATGCAAACTCAAATTCGTCTATTCTATAAATGTCATCCAGAGATTTCCAATGCCTACTTATCACTTCCATCATCATAGATGCTGAAAGGTATTATAATTATCCACTGTCATCCTAACCCCATGAGTCTGAAAATTTTTAATTTTGTAAATAGAACAATAACAAATTGGAAGTATGCAGTTGAAAGATCAGTTAGCAATTTCGACTGAATGATAAACTACGAAAAAGTGAAACTAATGAATAGCTTTTAAAAAAGTAAACTAACTTCACGTTAGTAAATGATTACATGCTTAATGTTACGTCATAGAGTTACATTTCGTTCTAAATCACACTATCAAGTGCCAAGATTTACGAGTACTTAAATAAATGTCACGGCTTGAACTTTGAAAATAAAGCACCGAGCATTAAAACGGTTAAAGTTAGGTCAGAAAGCAGAATTGTAGTGGTTTACCGCAGTAGTCTGTTGGTCCACACGTCACGTTCTCACGAGCTAAGTGCCAAGAGAAAGTGGACAAAATATGCAAGCCGTGCTGCGCAGGCGCACAGGCCCCGACTACGATTACTGACGTTTCAGACGAAATAAAAGATTTAATACCGATTGGAGATTTGCAAAGTGGAGAAACAAATTGAATTGAATTGAATTTACTAAGATTGGATTTAGATTTTCAAAAATCCCGTGAGAACTTTTTGATTTTTCGAGATAAAAAGTAGTCTGGTTTCACTCAGTGTCATTCTCCAGATCTTCAAGTTCTTGTCTGATTGCAGCCAAGCGCTAGTCTATAAATAAAATTTTAAAAAAGAGACGCAATGTATGGTCGTTGATGAATATAGATTATAAAGTAATAATTTCGGATAATTCCACCACAATCCCAGCTACTAAATATCTTCACAAAGACTTTAAAGGTCAGCTCTTACTGGGGATTAAAGAAAACAAACTGACAGACTGTCCTTATTGCACGATAATTTTTACAATAATTTTTAAAAATAATTTTTTTACGATAATTGTTACAATAATGCTGACTAAATATTTTTATTACAAGAAATATATGAGTAAACTTCAGGAAAAGAATAAACCCAGACAAAGGTCTGAGAGAGATGCAAATAAGGTCTGATAACACTATATATTTTAGCCATATATGTACTGTTGTAGTTTTTTTCAACAATAGGTAGGTGTAAAGATAAGTTAAAAGCAAAATTTATCGTAAAAGCTAGATAGATGATCTCACTTTCTAATCACAGACAAAATAACAGCAATATCCAATCCACGATTCACTTTTGTTTTCTTGATAGTAACAAGTCTACGATTTAATAGACGTCGTAGTAAACCTCTGGGACAAAAAAACCCCGACCTTGAACAAACCAGAACCTATAAAACAACCGAAATGCCAAAAACATTGACCATTGACCGCTATAGAAAGTAAACAACGATAGAGCCAACACAAACGGCCTTCAAAGCCTTCTGAAGCATCAAACAAGAATGTGCCTTACCCACCAAAACATGAAGTTGAAAATAGGTATTGTAGATGTCCTACCTATACGATAGAAGTATGGTGACTCAAATTTTTTTTGGGGGCGCGACCTTGAAAATTGTGTCTTACCTGATTCTAAATAAGGTGTATTGTTGAAAAATGAGTCTGGTGGTACCTACCGTGTCTAAGTCAGGCAGTCCCACCACGTCGTCGCAGTGAAAGTGAACGGTGACGTCGCGGCACGCGGAAGCGTAGCGTAGTAGCTAAGGTGAAGGTATGATATTATCGGCTTTTTACTCACTTGGCAATAAACGCGAACCTGTTTCTTTTACTAATGCTGCCGCTGTTTCGGTTGGACACGAAACTGGAACTACGAGTGAACTGACAGGTCTACAAGTAGCGGTGTGCTTTCCATCATGTAACTTATTTTTTTGGAAACGGGTTTTGATTAGTTACCACTAATTAATCACGCTTTCAGGCATAAACCATTGAACGGATTTGGCTGAAATTCGGAATGGAGATAGATTATACCCTGGATTAACACATAAACTACTTATTATCCCGGAAAATAAAAGAGTTCCTATGGGATTTTGAAAAACCTAATCCCACGTGAACAAAGTCGTCGGCAGCTAGTATAATATAGCACGAAGCTGGAATAATTCGCCTTACCAGCCGAATTGTTTCAGCTTTGGCTAGTAAGCCGAATTATTTTAAGTGTGTGTAGTGAAATTATTGTAACTCTTTTCTCCTTTCTTAACGATATAAAGATTACCCTCTCTTCAAAATTTCAATTTTCCAGATCTAGCGGTTTGAGTTTGGAAGTCAATCAGTCAAATTATGGATACAATAAATACGTATATTTTTAGGATTATTGCGATGGTTATGTCTTAAATTTAAGTCCCCTTGTCGGTTTCTTTTCTCTCTAACAAATCAAGAAAAATGGGTATTTTAGTTACATTTCGTTCTGGGGTTAACAATTTATTTACTGCAGCATATTATGCTATGCATTTTAAAACAGAAAGTCAAAATTTGGTTAGGTATTAAACCATTTTCAATAGCACCTTTACTGAATATTGCTTAGAGTACCAACTCGAGTAAATCTCTTTGATTACAATCAATTAAATACAAAAAGGTTATAATGAGAAAGTTTATTATTTTCAATTCCGGTTCGGGAAATATGAGTCACAGCAGTAAGGTCAATGTTAAAACAAAACAAAGGAATCCGCGAGGTGACAGGCTATTTCGGCTTTTTTGCTGGGCCACGACTTTTGCACAAGTTTTGCGATAAGCGACGCGATGGTAGACATTTCTACACATTCACATTTTTAACCCCCGAACCAAAAAAGAGGGGTGTTATAAGTTTGACGTGTGTATCTGTGTATCTGTGTGTCTGTGTATCCGTGTATCTGTGTATCTGTCTGTGGCATCGTAGCGCCTAAACGAATGAACCGATTTTAATTTACTTTTTTTTGTTTGAAAGGTGGCTTGATCGAGAGTGTTCTTAGCTATAATCCAAAAAAATTGGTTCAGCCGTTTAAGAGTTATCAGCTCTTTTCTAGTTTACTTGTAGAAAAGAAGGTTAGATAACCGTTGGGTTCATCAACGCACACCTTAAAATAGCAGTTTGAAATTTGTGTAGTCCACACGACCGAAGTCGTGGGCATAGGCTAGTCGTCTATATTCGCAATCACACTTTTATTTATTCCCTACAAGATGATGCCCGCAACTTTATCGTGAATGTAGGTTTTATAAAATCACACGGGAACTCTCTGTCTCCATTCCAAACAAATTTCAGCTGACTCAGTTCATTTAGTGTGGTGTGTGTGTGTGTGTGTGTGTGTGTGTGTGTGTGTGCGTGTAAGGAGTAACAAAATTCAAACATTCACATTTATTAGCACTAAGCTGCGAAAAGGTGGCAAGACGATGATTTCTTATTTGCCTGACAGGTCTGTGAGTTGTCTATCAGGCGTCTGCCGGTACATATGAGTACAAGTGCTTTTGCTATGTCTGCCACCATGCGTCTCGCTACGCATCTTTCTCTCCAGTCGTTCCTTCATTTGTGAAGATCGTGGTACTGGTGTTCATGCAACTTCGTGCGGATAAATTGTTTCCATCGGCTTCTATCGGGGGCTACTCTTGCAATTGTGTGAAATTTGCAATTGTGTGTTCACCGCGTCGCTTGGCGATTTTGCGACAAGGTCGTGGCCCGGCGGTTATCCGCAAGTGCAGTGGCCCGGGTGCGCTTGCGCAAGTCAGTGTTCCAGATCCGGCACTCTCGGTTTCGGCGCCACGGTCACGGACACTTGCTCCGAATTTGTTTTTATAACGATTTTGTCCGGTGACATTGGTCTGGGTGATCCGCCATGCTAGATCGCCTTAGCGATTAGCTGTTAAGTCTAAACACAAGGTTTACTGTGTCATTCTATTTTGTACATCTAATCCATCTTAATAGATATATTTTGCTAATTTTTTTGGACCACTTCCTACTTATTTACTGAAGATATTAAACAACCATGTTAGGGAAACTTTTAACACATTATCCTATTAGTAAATGTGGGTTATTGGACTTGTGGCCGTCTTTAGAACCCTCCGTTTTAATTTTCAACTTGACGATCTCTCAAGTCGGTTCCTCATAACTGAGTAGGTACCGTAGTCACTCCATAGACATCCTGAGTATAAGATTCTTCCATAGAGTCATGTCTTTCATGTCGTAGAAAAATCAAAGTAGCTGTACATAGCTTTAAACGATAGCTTATAGCGACATAGGGTTGCGAAGCTGAAGTGGCAATGGGCGGAGCGCATAGTTCGAAAACCCGATAGTCATTGAAGTCCTAAGGTGCTGGTATGGCGAACTCGCACCAGGAAACACGGTGTTAGAATGGAACTCCCCATCAAGTGGAACAGACGACATCAAATTATCGCAGGGAGCCACTGAATTCAGGCGGCATAAGACCGTAGCGTGTCGAATCCGTACAAGAGACCTGTATCCAGTAGCTGTGCACGTCTATTGATTGATAAGGACAATGATTGAAAGCATGAAACTAAAAAGTATGGTTCCAAAGATGCCTTTAAAACAGCTCTACGCTTTAAGTAAATCTCTATGGCGTGGAAATATCCAGAGATCAGTGGCAATGACTTAATACCATGCACTCATAGGCCGTGACTTCCGCAGTTTTTGCTCACCGGTTGACCCTCGGACAACCCAATCAATTTGGTGCATTCAGCCAATTACGGTTCTGTTTGGTATCGTTTCGGCAATTCGCATTTTAATAAATAACATTAAGGAAATATTTGGTTAATTTGCATACCTATTTATAGAGATATACCTATTTTTCAGCGGACTTTCTTAATTATTTTTGCACGATTGCCCAAAAAAGGAGTGTAATGTTTTCAGGATTCATGTATGTTCATGCGAGTTTCTTTATTCCGCCCTAACTTCTGTATGCTAGAACAGATTTGACTCTATGGGGTATCGTTAGAAGCCTTACATCATCCGGAATGATAATGGCTATAAATTTTTGAAAAAAAAAAAACAATATGGCGGCTGTATAGCGCCTTTTTCAAATGTAAAAAAACAGCCCAAAACATTACGCACGTGTTTTCATATCCTTGCTTAGTCACTTTCGATGACCTTCGTCATGTGAGGTTAACCCGTATTTTTTTGAAGGATATTACAGTTTACAAGCTCCTCAGCTAACGGGCTGGTGTCGTATCTACTTATAAATACATAATGACTAAAACAGTTCGTCAACGCTGTAATGATTCAGAGTTTTAAATGACTAAACATTTTTTTCTGATCATTGTTAAACTAAATCTATTCCTGAACTTTAACGAAAAGATATGACTATCGCAATATTGATTCAAACTTAAAATACACGCGTTTGAAGTTGTTTTTATGGTTGCGTACCACAAAAAAAAGGAACCCTTATAGGCTTATAGGATCACTTCGTTGTCTATCTGTTTGTCCGTTTGTTTGCCTGTCCGTCTGTCGTGTCTGTTAAGAAAACCCATAGGCTATTTCCTGTTGTCCTAGAATCATGTTTGGCAGGTAGGTAGGTCTTATAGCACAAGTAAAGGAAAAAATCCGAAAACCGTGAATTTGTGGTTACGTCACAAAAAAAAAAATGTGTTCATGAACAATTGGTATTTTAAATTTTCCTAGTACGGTAACTATACTCTAGCTGTGCATTTTAAAACAGCAACATTGTTATTTATTTTTATGCATAATAGATTTTGATTTAACGTGCAAAATGTCGAAAAAAATACCCGAGTCTGACTCGCACTTGGCAGGGCTTTTACATGTAATAAATATCACGTGTATCTAGAAGGTTAGTAACCGAGATTACAGCTTAGCTCGCAACTCACACGGGCAATGCCAAGGGCAAAGGCTAGTTTAGTAATAACATGATAACATTGACCTAGCCATCAATTTAGGCCCGTGACCTTGTCTACATGTTTGTCTCTTATCAATCCCTTTATCATTCGATAAAGGGCTTGGGCCTTGCCTCTATTAGTACGGCTCCACTATCGTTATTCGGCAAATGATTCGAGTTCGGGCAAATTTTACAATAGTTCGACATTCGGCAAATCAAGTGGCCACACTATTCGGGATACGGCAAACCTTTTTTCCACATTCCATTCCATCAGCCTGTATGCGTCCACTGCTGGACATAGGCTTTTCCAAGAGAGCGCCACTAAACACGGTCCTCCACCTTCTTCATCTACCCGCTCCCCGTCAGGTCATCGGTCTGAAGCGGGCTGAAGGTCATCCCACACTGCGCTTCCACTCCAGAACCTATCTGCTATATCGCTATATCCTATATATAGAACCCATCGGTTCTACAACAGACATGATGAGCGCACGTTTTGTTTTTGGCGATTTTTTAAATAATTGGCAATAGTGACAGCGAATAGTCCTTCCCTAGTAGGAATCGGTTGAATCCCGATCATTACAATCGTTATCAACCGATAGACTTCCATTGCTGGACATAGGTTTCTTCTAGGGACTTTCACACGCCACGGTCTTGCGCCGCCCGAATTAACGTTTGTTCACCTAGTCTCGGGTATTCCAAAGTTGCGCTTTCCGGTACGAGCTCGCCATTTTAGCACCTTGAGACTATCGTGTTTTCGAACTATGTGCCCTGCACATTGCCACTCCAGCTTTGCAACCCGTTGCGCTATGTCGGTTACTCTGGTTCTCCTACGGATCTCTTCCGAACCCGACAGTGGAGTCGGACCATATCACTAGAAGGCCGTTGTTTATCGATTCCGGCTTGTTTTTCTGCCGATCTTTATGCACGGTCGATGGTTCCGTCTCGCCTTCCTTCCTCATTGGTTTTCGGTGCACAATGCAAAGCGATTTGGCATTGAAGGTCGGTAATTGTTGACAGTTTATTGATTTCTTTCAGGCTTATAGACAATTTTTTTTCGAGTAAATTCGGTAGGCGTAACATAATATTTTCTATTTTTCTTAATATGTAAGACTTTTATTATTATGCATCCCGTTCCATAACCAAAGTGTATCAACGGGACCCTATTACTATGCCTCCGCTAATAGTTCGTCTGTCTGTCTGTCTGTCAGCAGGCTGTACCTATCTCGTGAACGGTAATAGGTAGAGAGTTTAAATTTTTCCCAACTTTGACTTAATCATTACTTTGTATTAAGCATGATTGTCACTAAGCGACAATAAAAAAAAAGAAAATCTGACTGACAGACATATCAACATATAACTCAAACCACTAATACCTTGAGATTGAGAAACGAGTGAAACCGGAGTACATAAGCTAGTTTGTGTTTAGCATAGATAAAGATTAAAGATAATATGAAGATCGTCATCTAACAGCTAGGCGCAAGGTCTCGGTGCTGCTCCAGTGGGTAAAGGTCAATGTTGCCGAGTTATTACTTTATTGCTTTATTGAGCGAGATTGAAACAACGAGCGAAACCGGAGTACACAAGCTAGTTTGTGTATAACATAGATAAAGATTAAGGATAATATGAAGAGCGTGGTCTAACAGCCAGGCGCAAGGACTCGGTCCTGCTCCAGTGGGTAAAGGTCAATGTTGCCGAGTTATTTACTTTATTGAGCGAGATTGAAACAACGGGCGAAACCGGAGTACATGAGGTAGTTTGTGTATAACATAGATAAAGATTACAGATAAAATGAAGAGCTGGTCTAACAGCCAGGCGCAAGGTCTCGGTCCTACGCTTCTGGGTAAAGGTCAATGTTGCCGAGTTATTATGTAGTTTATTGAGTCAACAACGGCTTCGGATTTTTTCCGTAACAGCACTAACTGCTATGGCATTGGTAAAAATTTTGACGGTCGCGATAAAAACTGCCTGCTGATGAGTCTAACCACGTTTTCACCAAGGTCTAAACTCTAAACATGTATCCTGCATACAGTTCTACATTGTTGCCAATTTTTATTTACACCGAAAACAAGTTTTGACAATAGTTGTATGCAAAACTTGGTAGAATACTTGTAATTTTTTTTTAACTTAGTCATCTGTTAACACAAGAGAGACAAAATATGTCTGAAAATTATTGTTGTTAGTTAAATGGATCACTGATTACAGATATGCGCAGCTTTCAGTTGGTATGATAAAAGTTAAAAAATAATTAATTTTGTAGTTTCTGGAATTATTTTAAACTACTTTTGTTATTTTTCTATTCTTGAATTCTTATGCAACAGCCGTGGTCTATTCTTCGAAGTTCTTGGCACTTCAGGATCTTCTATTTTAAACCGATTTTAAAAAAAACGATCACATGAAGGAGCCGGAAACAACACACGCATATTTTATTTGGATAAGTGTCCTCCAAATTTGTAGCTGCATTAAAACAATTTAGAATCTGGCATTGCGCCTTTGTTCTTATATCTGCATATTGTAACCTCAATTTTTAACTTCCGTAATATTTCAGAGATTATTTTTAAGATATATACAAAATTTTTGTATTTTTAATAACCGTAACGGTAAACCGCTGGGAAGATTTGGAGAAAAATTAGAAGAGGCCAAGAAAGCGCTGGCTGGACCGCGCCGTCGTGAACGTAGACTTGAGAGCCAATAGACAGTAAATCGAATGCTCAAGACTGGGGCAAAGTGGGCGGAGAGCCCCCACCTAGCTGAAAAACCTCTAAGTCGAAGAAGAATACACTTCCTCATTAATAACCTTAACAAGAACACATAAAAGGCATGGCTACAATTAATAGAGCCTTGTTGCTCGATGAAAAGAAATAAGAAAAGCAATTTCATATTACGCCAATATCATCAAAGCCGCTCGTAGATGCAATTAATCATCATTTACTTTACAATAGCAAAAGTAGGAAGTCTACAGTTTGAGCAATTTCAATTATACTGTGCAGTAATAGCAGTATTACAGAAAATAGAAATGAAAATAAAAATGACGAAAGAGTAGCTTTCTGACGTAACAATACTTAAGATAATCTAAACATGTATAATGGCCTGACTGACTGATCTTTCAATCATTGGGGTTAAAAACTTGTGTTAGTAGGGTTCTCTCATGGCCTTTATCCCTTTATCCCCCCCCCCCCCCCCTTTAAAACCTCTCGCACTGCGAAGGGTCACTGGTTAAGAGATAGATCGCTTATATAGATAAGGTGCTTCCCTGTCCGCTTTTCCTTCCTTTTCTCTTTATTGTGACAACTTTTTGCTATAAAAAAAATATTTTTGGAAATTTCATCCTGAGGGTGTTAATTAGAGGATTAAAGTTGGTATGAGAGTTCGTCATTTTTTCAAATTATAACTCTTTTAAGAGTGTTCCAGATATGAGAGGTCTTCTAAATAAGAATATGCACGGCACTTCTACGTAATCTGTCACAGATATAAAATTCATAATCTCCACAATTTTTCTTGCCACTTTCGTGCAAAAGTATACCTTGACTCCTGACTCTTGAAGTAACCAGAAATACTTCTGTACAAGCCATTTTTATTTTACAATGCCCACATTATTTTAGTTGATTTATGTGCAGAAGTTGCCTCAAATAAACATTTTTCTTTTTTTCTTCTTTTTTAAGTAGTCGAGTGATTTTAGAGGCTCTTATACAATTTATCTAGCTACAGCTTCTATACTCTACTCGTAGATCTGCATTACAGACCATCGTCATAACTGCATAAACTGCATCTGAAATTGCCTCAAAGTAGTTTCGCCGCCGCGTGGGACGTCCCGAGGCTAATGTATGAGCTATGTGCAGACGCGCTTGTATGTCGCCCTGAAGGAATTCAATGTAAGACTCTGGAATTAGACTCGTGTCAGTTTTGCGAACGTTATGCAATTGTCTGATTCTATTATAAGAAAAGAACATAACTTCTGCATAAAAGATCATCCTGTTTTCTTCATTTTGTACGAAAGCAGTGTGTCATAGGCTCGACTGTACATGTACAATAGGAAGATTTCTCTTAGAGCGGGTGTCATGGCTCAGCACCAACCATTCTATCTTGAAACTTGTATAGATAGTCTTCTGGGATAAAAACTTCCTTAGCGTGATGCTGGTTTCATAATTAATTACATCATTTAACTATGGAGGCTCGAATATTTATGTTTTTTAAGTACTTGAACTAGATAAGGCTGGCGTTAATTTGTTCATTTGCATGGTGAACAAGAGCTTTAAAAATGTGATTCTCCGTAGGGAGCTATTTGCCTTATATGATACCGGCTTGTGGTTGAGATTTTTGTTTGAAGTATGTAAAATTGCGGTTTTACAGATAGAGTTTACATACTTTATAAAAATAAATATAGTATTTTATTTTCTAACAAGTTTTATTGGATAAAATAATTACGTTAAAATAAATACGTTGATAGAACTATGTCAGAAACCTTCCTGAAAATGCCAACAACTGTGCAAAATTTCATCGCAATCGAATTAATGGTAAAGGAACGCATAAGGGATAAACGAACAAAGACATAAATTTTTAGATATAATATACAACATATGTCATAATGTTAAACACGTCCATCGTCCACGGCTTGCGAACGCAGACTGAATCGCGTGCGCCTGTTCGTCGCCTGCGCGGGCGTCGTGTTCTGCGTCGACAGGCGGAAGCGTGCGCGCACCCGCGCAAGGCTACGCTCATGACCTCGCCTCGTCTTTGTCTAGCACTATCTAGCGTTTGTTTACCCGCGAGGCCGAATGCATCATACCGACCTACCTACCCGAGGTACTTCGCCGCTAAATCATTATTGAATCCATAAATTACAAACCTACTAGTAGTTTCTTTTTCTAAGCCTTGTTGATAATTGCCGCGATAACAACGTAGATCCAGAAGTGCGATATGGCGTCTTGCGTCTGCTTATTTGATTAGTTAACTTATTACGCCGATTACAAACTCAGTCTTTATCGTTAACTACGCCATACTTCAGCCAAGGTTGTCCTATAAGATGCTTTATTGGAATTGCTGCTCTCCTTTCAAGCTTAACAGCTTTTTATTCTTCCCCTACGACTTCCATACTCTTGGCATTTCTTCTATCATTATAATTTATACCTTTCGCTATAAAATTTTAACTAAATCAAGGCTGGTCAGCTGGACCGGTCAGCTCAGGGGATTTCGGTCTTCGAGTTTTGAATTGTGTGAAACCATTGAATAATGGTTTCACACAATTTGGTCTTTGATGAAACTGTCTATTTCACAAACGCTAATAACTCCATATTTATTTGAATTAACTACCACGGAACAATGAGCACTTTTAACGATTTTCACTCATCAGTTAAGCTTTGTCTTAGATTTTAACTAGAATCACCTTCACTTTGCAGAGATGGACCGATAAAGACGAGGTTAGATAATTCTTTTGATATCTCATTGTGAGGTAAAAACTATGTATTATAAAATACAGAAATGAGCACAAATTAATCTTTGTTTATTGTTTGCTCATTTTTTTATATAAATTTTATGGAGAAGTTTCTTGAATAAAGTCAGGGTAAAGGGTAGATCATTGATGGGGACACTCCCGTGTTTTGTTGTTATCTGCAGGCAGAACACTTAGGTATTGAGTTGTTCTGTCAAGAATGCTTTATTTAATATTTTAAATGGCCGCCAAACAGAACAGCTATTTTGAGGCCGCCATCTTTTATCGAGATATCTTAAAAAATACATAGTACATAGTACCATAATACACTCATAATACATAGTACCATAGACTAAAAAGCTCTAAGTTTTATTACTTATTGACTAATTAAAAAAAAATTCTAACATGGCTTTTTTAATCCTAATATCGGCAATAGAAGTGTGACTTCAACAGCATATAAAGGTTTTTTTTTAAATTATTTCAGGATAGGCTTGCGCTTGACGACGATCATGTGTAATAAAATTATTCATACACGTATAATCAATTACATGTACTAATGTTATTTTCATTTGTTTCCAGGTAATGGCGCGAAGTAATTCGTCTTGGTGAACGTATTATCGCACGTGAACCTAACTAGATTGTAAGTAGATATTAAACTCTACATTCTTGTCTATTCTGATGTCTTTCTCTAAACTTTTACAGTATCTGCATCTTTTTTTTTTAAATATTGCTGAGAAAGGACAAAAAATGAATTTTTAATTAATGACTAATTTTTAGTACGTATTACTACTCTACTTTAAACACTATGCTCAAGACTGGCACCTAAAGTCACGAGATTTGACAGTTTTAAATTAAATTAAGTTTGTCTGTCCCTCTCTTATTACATTGATGAGAAAAAGATGGGATTACTCTAAAATTAGTTACTTGGCACATTCAAAACGTGCCCCCTTCAAGGCACTTTCCAGCTATCAACAAAGTAAAAATAAAGAAAACAAAGTTTTACGTGTCATAAAACAACTTTTACGCAATGTGAAATAATACCTTTCCTCGCAGAAAAAAGAAAAACTTGAAATAAGCAATACTTAGGCGCAACGCACACCGATAGAGAAGAGTAGAGCCAAGGCACCGCACCCTACTAACAATTCTAAGCTTTATTCGTATTTACTTTTGCATATAGGCGGCGGCATCCTTTGTGCATATTGTTTCAGTACACCAAAAAGCGGTGATAGCCTAGTGGCTAAGAAGTAGGCATATTAGGGGAGTCAAGTGTTCGATCCGAGGCAGGCACCTCTAACTTTTGGAGTTTTGTGCGCTTTAAGCAATTAAATATCACTTGTTTTTACAGTGAAGTAAAACATCTTGAGGGAGCCAGAATGCCTAAGAGTTTTTCATAATGGTGTGTGAAGTCTGTCAATCAGCATTTTGCAGCGTGATAGACTACAGCCAAACCCTGTGAGCAGACCCGTGCTCAGTAGTGAGCTGGCAATGGGTTGATCATGATACTGTGACGATGATACTTTCTATAATATTATGCCTACATACATAAAGCTGAGTAAAAGTTTTCATCAAAAAACTCGATTCTACTCCATTCAGTCTGTATGCGCTGACCCTTTAAAGAGTGTTGGTAATTTTCCACATGCACTGAGATAATAATATGAAAATAACCGCAATTTCAAGATTCATCTCAAACTGGAGCAAAAGACACCTGCGGAATGGAAATAAGACTATGTCGTATGAAGCCCAAACTCGTCCGAAAGTTTGTAACGACTTAAACGATGTGTAAACGTTCGGACAGGTTTGGCTGACCAATTAACCCTACCGACTAAATTGGATCTTCTTTTCTTTATCTTTTCTTTTAATAAATATTTATTTCTTTAACGACTCTTTAGCGCAGTCCTGGGATCAATGCAAGGCTGGAGTCTGAAGTCTACACAGTAAGAGATTTCATTTCAGTCCATTAATCACAATTTTTTGGTTTTATGGTTTTTATGGTCTTATAAGCAGAACGTTCTGGGATCATTTCAAGGCAAAGGCAATTTTAGAATACTGAAATTTACAAAATGAGACCTTTCATTTAAATCCACTGCGTTGATCTCAAGTTTATTTGTTTTTCTCGTCGTTATTTTCCTATGACACAAAACGCCAATGACACCTTCCAGGGATGGCCAGAAAAAAGTGTAATGTTTTCAGGGTTCATGTATGTCAGTTTCTTTATTACACCATAACTTTTGAATGCATAGGTAAACAGATTTGGATGTATGAGGTATTGTTAGATTCTTTACACTTTAGAGTAACATGTACTTATCATAATATTTTGAATATAAACCAATATAGCGACTGTATAGCGCGATTTTTATATGTGTGTGTTATGGTCTTTGGTCATTGTTTACAACTTGGTCGGGTCTACGAGTTACATCGGCACGTCTAAATGGCATTTAACTACGTAAGTTGAGGGTGATGCGGGTAAATACAGACAACAAAGCCTACACGTAACCTCACTTCGAATGTTGCTGGCCTTCGGACTTCGCCACAATTCGGGGTGAGCTGCTTAACACTTCGATGTTCTGTATTAAAAACGAATAAAAAAAAACTGGTCAAGTTCGTATCAGAACATGCATAATGTAGGGTTCCGTAGCCATGCTAATAGCTAAAAACTTTGGTGGTCATAAGTCATAACAATTTAATTGGTAGTTTATTTCCAAAAACTCTCTAACAAACTTCACAATGATTTTGAAATAAAATATCTATTTAGCGAGGTAGTACGCGAGGGGATAAACCAACTTTTTTTTCACTAGGTAGGTAGGTACTCTGAAAAATCTTTTTTTAATATGCCTCTGTGTAGCGGTAACAGGTTTCTTATTTAATCTGTGCTTTTACGGGCAGGTTTTTACGGACAGACAGACGTGCAGACGCACTGGAAGACACTATAAGGTTTCCTTGTTTTACTATGGAACCCTAAAAAGGGTAAAAAAACGACTTCGCTCTATATTTGCATAGATTGTCACTTACATATATGAATATAAATAACACCCTCGAGACTTGAGACCTAAAAATAATTGACTTTTCAAGGAGCTTTTTACGTGACTTTGTTGTTATAGACCTTTAAAAGATCCCTTTGGGTTTATTCAAAATAGTTTCTTAGTGACAGCCTATTTTTAACCCCCGACCCAAAAAGAGGGGTGTTATAAGTTAGACGTGTGTATATGTGTATCTGTCTGTGGCATCGTAGCTCCTAAACTAATGAACCGATTTTAATTTAATTTTTTTTGTTTGAAAGGTGGCTTGATTGAGAGTGTTCTTAGCTATAATTCAAGACTATCGGTTCAGCCGTTTGAGAGTTATCAGCTCTTTTCTAGTTACTGTAACCTTCACTTGTCGCGGGTGCTATAAATTTTTAATTTACCTACACTTGTATAGTGAATCTACATCTAAAATTTCAAGTTCCTAGGCCCATCGGTTTGAGCTGTGTGTTGATGTCAGTCAGTAAGTTTCTCATTTTGTACACCTATATTGATTGATCAACTGAATACATTTATTTATTACACAATTAAGCATATTAATACGGCATTACAACTTTTATGGTAGTAGTAGTATTGTATTAAAATCAATTCACGATCCATCCATCATCATCCATCCATAATTTCAACAGCTGTATTGTATAGAACGCATAATAAATTAAGAGTAAAAAATTTATTGAGTTTTGCATGATACTCCCTTTGATTTTTAATGGAAAAGAAGATAAATAAAGGAGAGTCAGCCAGGAAAATTAAATACATAACTGCGCCGATTCTGTTGTCTTTCTCTAAACTAAATTTAGAGTATCTGCATCTTTTTCTTTTTAATATTGCTAAAAAAGGACGGGGCACAAAATTTACATTTAAAGACTCTAAATTTTAGGTCTACTCTGCAAATAATAACTTCAAAGATTTAGTAAAAACTAGAAAAGAGCTGATAACTTTGAAACGGCTGAAGCGATTTTCTTCGATTATAGCTAAGAATACTCTCGATCAAGCCACCTTTCAAACAAAAAAAAACTAAATAAAAATCGGTTCATTCGTTTAGGAGCTACGATGCCACAGATAGATACACAGATACACACGTCAAACTTATAACACCCCTCGTTTTAGGTCGGGGGTTAAAAACACTGTGCTCCAGACTGGCGGGTTTGACAGTTTTAAATTAAGTTTGTCTGTCCTTTTCTTACTGAATTCGCAAGAGAAAGATGCTCATATTCTTAAATTTAATTGTGATATAATCAATCACTGACTCTCGACGGTCACATTCTAAAATCATACCAACAGACTATACGCGCGTAGTTTCAGGGCCATTCGATCAATAAATAAATAAAATTATCTATCTATTCAGCCATTGAAGTATTCGATCCGTCAAGGCAAGCGGCTCCGAAAACAACTAATGAGTGATAAACGGATTAAATCTATCAGGAAGTAAATAAACTTCGTGCGCGATTCGTCCTAGCAGACCCTTGTTTGTTTACACACAGAGACACAAGACGGTCAAGTGCGAGTCGGACTTGTGAGTTGAGAGGGTTCCGTACATTTATGTTTTACAATTTTCCTTACTAACTTCGATGGACAGCTAATATGAAAGTAATATACTTTTATAGTGTTTACCTACGTACACTTTCAAGTGTAAGTGTTTGCTTAGGCAAAATATCTAAATAATTTTTAAATACATATCAACGAATACAAATCCTGCTAATTAACAAACGTAATTTGTGATGATATGTATTAAAAAATTATTAGAGATTTTTAGATGTGTTCTGTCGTGTGCTGTTTATATCCTCTCTTCGTGCATCAAGAGTTTAGTTTTTGTTATCAGTCCAAGTGGGATTTTAGTTACTTTACTTAGACTTAACGACTTTGCAGTCGTGCCATTTATTGTATTTATCTAAGATACATGACACTATAGGATTTGATATACATTTTAACTTGTCATTCGTGCTGTTTCTGCCAAAAAAGGTAGACACGTGGACAAACAATAAAGTGATCCTTTGAGGATTCCATTATTTCCATTAGGAGATACGGAACCCTAAAACTACTAGTAAGAGTTGTAACAGACACACAAACACTCACACACACACGAATGAAAATGGCAATGAGATAACTAACATCACGGTAGAAGGTCTTGAAGTAGAGTTAGCAAAAAAATTGTTTTAAATTATATTTTCATAGAAAAACTGATTGAATGAAGTATTGTATATACATAAAGTTTTTAGAAGTCGGGTACATGTCTTGTTTATGCTCTACTTAGAAATCAGTGAAAATCCATTAAATGACAATGTAAAATAATAATTAAAGTGTTCGTGTAATAAATACAATATGCAATTGTAACGTTAACAGGGCTCTGTCCGTCACTTACTCCATACAATCGTAGTCCCAATTTCATTTGAATATTAAGCAACCAAAGTGCATGAAATTTGCAGACATATTCTAGAAACTAATATATGTGCCTGTGGTGTTTTAGATTTTTCTAAAAATATGTAGTTTTAAAATTACAGGGGCTTAAAGATTTGTATGTGAATTTTTAAGACCGCGTAACTTTGAAACAGAATATTTAAACGGAAATCTGCAAAACCACAGGCATAGATATTAGTTCCCGAAACGTTTCTACAAAATTACATTATATTATATGTATGTAGAGTATGATTGGTTAGTAATTCCAATGAGAGACGAAATACGTTTGTATGGAGTGAGTGACGGAGAGACCCATCTTAAAATCACAGCGGAGGCAATTTTTTCTGGGCTTAAAAACTGCTATTTATCTAAAGTTATAATATGTAAAAATGCTTGAATAAATAGAGGAAGTGGCCCCATTTTTTTTAATATTCATTATTGCTGGAATACTAAATATGAAAAACTAGTTTATTTAGGACAATTGTACCAATAATACCTGTTTCGTGATCACGTTACACAGTAATGTATTCTACGTAATACTCATAATATAATGTAAAAACAACATACAAATAGGATATCATTAGCAATAAAACCTTGAGAAAAAAAACACAAATTTTCCTTTAGCTACCTTCTACAGCAAATTTAATATTTTAATATTGGATCAAATCTTAATTTAAATTTTTATATTAATTTTATTCAATTATTTTAAGAACCTCATTAAAGCTACAAATAAATCAATAAATAAACTATATTGAAATAATAAATACATCTAAACCCACGCTGAAAAGTCGTAGGTTTCGTCTAGTTTTCATTAAACCTAATATTTCGTTGTTATTTTTATTCTTTTCAATAAAACTAGCTTATGCTCTGCATGCAATACGACTCGCGCCACCTTTGAATTCAATTAAAGTGTCAACAACAGCTGTATAAAGTTTCATCTCTATCGGATAAACGATTCGCGAACGCTAAACAGACAAACCAACATCATTTTTTGAACAATAAAATAAGGGTTGCATTTTCATTGCCAACGGTACACACGAGCAACACGCATATGTACCGTACGCACTACGCAATAATGACAGTGGCGCGACAGGCGGTAGACGGCGACCTTCGAAAGTAAACTAATGGGCCAATGTTTTTAATTGTTGTATAGAAACAGGCGATACTTTTCGGAATTCCATGATGTATAAAGAACATACGTACATTCCATGATGTATAAGATTGTATATAGGTACAAGCTTAATTTTTAGGGTTTCGTAGGTACTCGTAGGGTGCCAACGAGACCCTATTACTAAGCTTCCGCTATCCGTCCGTCAGTCACCGGGCTGTATCTCATGAACCGCAATAGGTAGAGTTGAAATTTTCACACAATGTGTATTTCTATTGCCGCTACACCAACAAATAAAATAATTTTTAAAATGGCCGAGATGTAAATTAAGAATAATTAAAAAGTACATAATTCTGCGATGGTACGAAACTCTCTGTGTGCGACTCGCACTTTTAAAATTTTCTGAAAAAAATATATTGACCTGGCCGCTACAGTGGATGAAATTAACTTGGATCTTGCACAAATAAAGAATTGGGCTGACGCACACGGTCTTTTGGTAAACCCAAAAAAATCGCAGGCTATTGTAATAGGTAGTAGACAATTTCGAATTCGTGCTGATTTAAAAAATCTCCCTGCAATAGCCTACGATGGGGTAACTATTACGCTAACCGAAAGAACTAAAAATCTTGGCGTGATATTGGACGGCCATTTATCGTGGGCAAGTCACATTAATGAAGTGAGTAAGCGCATGCACTACTCCCTTCACTCCTTGAAACGTTTGCAGAATTTCCTTCCTCTTAAAACTAAAATCTTACTCGCACAATCTCTTCTGCTTCCTCTCCTAGATTACGCCGATGTCTGCTATTTAGATGCAACCGAGGAGCTGCTTGATAAACTAGATCGCCTTCAGAATTTGTGCATCCGTTTTATTTTCGGATTGCGCAAATTCGACCATGTTTCTCAATTTCGAAATAAGTTAAAGTGGCTCCCTATTCGACTTCGCCGGAATACTCATATTCTCACGCTACTCTTTAAGATTTTAAATTCATCCTCCCCCTCTTACTTGCGTGAGCGCTTCAACGAAGCCGCTCCTCGGGTGATGCCAGTGCGTTCGTGTGTCAAGTTAAACTCACTTGCAGTTCCCCCTTACAACACTATATTTTATGCTAAATCTTTTACGGTACTCGCAACTCGCCTTTGGAACTCACTACCTGACAGTATTTTTAAAAATAACCCTTCCATCAGCACCTTCAAACTTCGTCTGAAACAGCACTATCTTTCCTCTCTGTCATAACATATTGTTTACATATATTTATCGGTATATATTATAAGATATATTTATGACTATAAGTATATATTTATGTATTAAGGTATATATGTTTTTGTAAGTCTATTTTAATATATAAATATTTGTAAGTATATATTATAACATAAT
This sequence comes from Maniola jurtina, assembly GCF_905333055.1. Classification (NCBI taxonomy): domain Eukaryota; kingdom Metazoa; phylum Arthropoda; class Insecta; order Lepidoptera; family Nymphalidae; genus Maniola; species Maniola jurtina. The sequence continues at coordinate 15,961,001 of NC_060032.1, forward strand.
ATCTACTATATTTATTTTTTATTTTTCATGATTACTGTCTATCTTTGCTGTACCTATTCTACTCCATTTACAACCTCTCGCACTGCCAAGGGTCACTGGTAGAGATCTCTTATAGAGATAAGTGCTTCCCTGTCCACTTTTTCTTTCCTTTTATTTATATTGTTACAACTTTCTGGTACAAATAAAAATAAAAAATAAATATTTGAATATAATATTCCAAACTATGAACTTATAGAATTTGAACTATAAACAAATATTTTTATAAAACGAGGGTAGTGTTTTACATGCTGACGGTACATCTGCAACACGCATGTTGCGTACTCATTGACAGGCGCGTGACAGGCGGCATGCGGCGACCTTCGATGCCGGAGCAATGGATACCTAATTATTTTTGATTCTTAGTTTAGAACAAGCTTATGCGTTTTTTTATTCATGCATCAGCAACTCTATTAATAAATCAATAACTAATTTTAGTAATGAACAAAACAAAATCGTTTTTTTTTTAAATTTATAGACTACCTAGCGCTTGGCTGCAATCAGACCTGCTGGCAAGTGATGACGCAGCCTAAGATGAACCGCGCTTGCCTAGAAGATGCCTATTCACTCTTGACTTGAAGGTAGCGTCAGAATATGACATCATGTAGTTGTATGAAGCACATTACTTTAGTAAGTAGGTAAATGAATGGGTGTATCAATCCATATAAATGATTAAATTCATTAAAAATCTTTAAAACGCTACAGAGTGAGCTTTCATTTCATAAACTCAATAAAATCTCAACTTAATTTTTTTTTGATGTATTTGTTTGTCATATTCGCCATAATGGATTGGTCATGACGTCATATAGACTATGACACGCAATGCGACAGCCAATACACCGATAAACATACACGATACTGCTGAACTTTTTTGAGCAGTTGAGTAATAAAATGCGCCTATTACCAGTGTCATAGAACTTCTTCAGGTAAACATAGTAAAGTCTTAGTTTTTAACTATATTCTGATTTAATTCCGAATAGTTAAGATCTTATCCTACCTAGATTAAAGTCTAAAAGTACAAGACAGATGATTTATCTAAGTCCATAAATAACAATATACCCGACGCGACGTCCTAAGCTGGACTTATGACCGCACAATGTAGGATACAACTAATGGACATGAACCTGATCGCATACCTACTCGAGATATCCGCAAGAGCAAAAGAAGGGCGCTAAATGCTAATGCAAGAATGAGTGAACAAATCGCCCGCACCAGATTAGCTCGCTACTGTGGCTAATTCTTTTGTAAACAATTTCTAAACTAAACTAAATTGGCAAGCCTATATTTAGTACTGTACTTATCTGCAGAGAGCGTTATAAAAGATATAGCGTTGTAATTAGATTTTAGTTTAGTTTAAAGGTTGTGTGCAACATAATCCGCCACACTATCTGATTAACATCTACATTATGACTTAGACTGTAGGATATAGCTAACTAGCTGATGCCCGCGAATTCGATCGTTCTTGCCTAACTCTTTCCGGCGCGTTGTTGCTTTTTTGCGCGCTGTCTTCAGGCGCTTGCTCTTTTTGCGGTCCTTGCAGCTCTTGTCTGTGACCACCTTAGATTTCTCTGAAAATAGACTAGCTAAGGAAAGTTAAGTAACTCTTATTCCCTTTCTCTTAGTTTTTTCGTAACAAAGGGCTTTCATAGATCGTTCGCGACGCGCATTGCGGCTTTTGCGACTCCTGCAAATCTTGTAGCTGTGATGAGCGATCACCTTTAAATTTACGATTTCTCTGAAAAGAGACCAGCGATGGAAACGGGCTCTATGAATTAAAGGCGTCCATCTTGTTCCCTTTCTCTTTGTTTTATCTATAACAGGGGACTTTCATCGACCATTCGCGACTTGCATTGTAGTTGTCGACAGTAAATCCGACTTATAAACCAATCTGAGCTACGTAATCTGCTGAAAATTGATTATAATGATAGATGGTAGGAAATAAAAGGATGATTGTTAGTTGGAAAAGTGAAACGTTGAAGACAAAATGGTGGCAGAAGTAAGGCCCGATAGTGACCAAAGCGGAGTTGCGTTCAGCAGACTAATCAGATTCTCAATCTGATTGTTTACTCTGGATTGGTCGAATGAATATGTCATCTTGGTTCTGCTTATGTGGATACGGGGCCTAAGGCTGAGTAAAACTTAAAATTGCAAAATATAGGCATGGATCCAAGATATACAACGTGCAAAAGAAAACTGTAAAGAGACAAATATCATTACACGAAAAAAAGAATTCTAATGACATCAAAATTTACAATTAAAGAAAATTCAAGGTATAATATCATTACAAAAGCGATAGATCACGAAACTCTCTTCTCTCGCTCTTCCCTATAAGTTCTGTTCGCAATTAAATTGCAATAGCACGCTCTCACACTCAACATGGAGCGACCATGGAAATCACGCTTAAAAAATATTCCGTACACATTCTTTGTTATCGAATTGCAAGCGATGCAGACAAAATAATTGCAGTCTGCTATGTACGCACGCCATTAATAGATGCTGCGCATACGCAATACCGGGTGACGTAGACGGTTGGCATCGGACAAGGCTCTTCCTATACATTTTCACTGAGTCATTGGGCGATTCGACAAGCACGTATCAATAGCATTAGGATGATCTCGAATTTCATGTTTGATATTTGGTGATGTAACTTTTGTGTTGTACATTGAATCACTGCAACTGGTTGTTTAGTTATGTGTACAGTCCTTTTTAGTTTGGCCTTCAATGTCTTAAGATGACAATGTTGTTTTTAAGGCATGTACTCATATTCCTGATTATTCTTTTCCGGAAGTAACGCAAACGTTACTCCCATCAATATTTAATGGTCGTCAAACAGAACAACTATTTTGAAGGTGCCATCTTTTATCGAGGTGTTATAAAGTATCAAGTAGGAAGTGCAGCAGATTAAAATCCCTATTTTCCGAACGCCGCTCGCGCCGTCTCCAAAGAGCATACGTCGCTCGCGGCGCTCTCTCTTCAAATTTTTGAATACGACAAAGTTGTGCTTTTAATTCCCGAAGCCCTTCCTTCCTCAAAAATGCTTTTTACTCGTCCACCCCGCGGGCTCACGATAAGCGTACCACAAGCAAAATAAACGGGCTATTCAAAATCAAAATATTTTTATTCAATTAAACTTTTACAAGTACTCTTGAAACGTCAAATGCATCTGCCACTGGTTCGGAATGCCTTCCCAACAACATTTATACTTGCACGATTTAATCCTCCACGGAAAATCCACGAACTCCTCACGTGAAAATTTTCCGACTCTATCGTCCTCTCGTCTGTCTGTCAGCGGGCTTGTATCTCGTGAACCGTAGTAGGTAGAGTTGAAATTTTCACAGAATGCGTATTTTTGTTGCCGATCGCACGACAAATAATAAAAAAATTAAAATGGTCGCTATAAAAAAAAGTATTATTAAAAAATATTTTTGTACGATGCTAACCTTCCGTCTAAGTCTAAAATCCTTCAGTCTAACTCGCACTTGACCGATTTTTTCTCAAGGTGAATGTGCAAAAAGGGTTGTCGAACATTTACACATCCCAACTTAATAATATATATGAAGATAACAGTTGTAATTTGGTGGAAAGCGTCAGTCGTCGAATGTACTCGAAACTGCTAACTACAGCCGACCGACGGTTCCGGGTTGGAAGTCCGCCAGAATGCACAAAGGATGCAACGCCTTTGTAGTTCTGGTGAAGCGTTTTGCCAGCTTAGACGACTTTTAGTGCCACTAAAATATTTTTCGACAGTGTGTGCTCTACTTTACCAGAATTAGCCTATGCCCGCTCCCTGGCACAATGGTAACCGCTGTGGTCTTATTAGTATGAGGTCCCGGGTTCGATTCCCGGCGGGGGTTTGGAATTTTATAACCCAAATTTCTGGTCTTGTCTAGTGGGAGGCTTCGACCATGGCTAGTTACCCTACCGGCAAAACCGCGCCACCAAGCGTCATCACTTACCACCGGGTGATATTGCAGTCAAGGGCTAGCTTGTATCTGAATAAAAAAAAGTTATATTTGCACTAGCTTATGCCCGCTACTTCGTCCGCATGGACTACACAAAAAAAAAACCCCAATTTTAACCCCTTAGGGATTGAATTATTAAAAATCCTTTCTTTACGGATCTCAGTAATGAGGAATCACTCAGGAACGGTGCTCAGTAATGAGCCGGCGATGGGTTGATCATGATGGTAGAAAGTGTTCTTACCTTTATCCTTAATCTCTGGTCCACGCACTCCTTCAAAGCACCGAGAGGCCCTGTCATTGTCTCAATGCGGGTCAGTACATTCTTCACTTTGCGTGTCTTTCTTTCTACTTGCAGTCCTGATAATGATAAACAAAACTCACATGATTATGATTATAATACATATAATTAATACAGAATCTAATACTTATTAATACAAGCTTTAGTCGACGACTTTGTTCCCGTGGATATAGGTTTTCAAAATCCCGCGGGAACTCATTAATTTTCCGGGATAAAAAGTAGCCTATGTGTTAATCCAGGGTATAATCTATCCCCATTCTAAATTTCAGCCAAATCCGTCCAATAGTTTTTTCGGGAAGGAGTTACATACATACACACACACATACACATAACCTTTCGCCTTTACGATATAAGTGTGATTAATATATTAAATCTCTTTGGACATTGTAGATATTTTTGTCCAAGACAGTAAATTGTCATGTAAGTATTTACATAAATTTTTACAATACGGGCAACGCCAGACAAAAACAACACCTGTCGTTTTTAAGCTAAAACGCACCAATCATAGAGATTTAGTATAAGTAGAGTGACTAATCGGAAAAACTTGGTTTGATCATGTTTTACCTATGAATCTCGTGTATAAAATTAATGTTTGTATGTCTATCTGTTTGTTGCCTATGCATCGTTCTTCCGATTGAGTGAAACTTTGTACAGTTGCTATCGGCACTTGCGTTAGTACCAGCAATATACAATAGGTGGTACGCAAATCACATGGCGATTCATGCCAGACAATAGCTTGTAGAAAATAGAATAGCATATTGCGCCTAGCATAGCTGTATAGTTAAGATAATTATGTATTTATTTTTTTAAATAAATAATTATAATTATTCTTTAAAAAATTATTTATTTTTTAAAGAATATTAGCCATGTTAAATGACTAATATTCCCCTTTCTTCTTCAACTAAGCGTCAGGCTTGTGCTAGGAGTAGGTACGACAATAGTGCAACGGGCGGGGTTTGAACCGTCGACCTTTCGGTTTTCTTAGTAAATGTTTGTTGCGTCTTTATACTCTGGCGCCGCTGACACTCTATACCGACGGTTTTTAACCAAGGAGCCTTAACTGATTAGAATTTCATAACATTGTCCTTTCTGTCAATAATATGAAGTATATATCTCTTTGGCACTAACAAATTAAAATAAATCGATTTTTACGTATAAATACCCTCAATTCTGAAAAGTACGTACTTAGTAATTTGAACGTGAAATTGGTCAATTTGCAATAAATGCAACCCTTGCCTTCGGTTCTTCGAGGAGGTACTACTAATTACATGTAATCACTATATGTATATGATGGTAGTTTCACATAACCTTACATTGTATGGTAAATGGGTACTTATAGGCAATTGAACGTTCACCTTTACCATATGCCACGATAGAAAGTGGTGAGGTAATCTTTAGAAGAAACTAACTTTTCTTAGGTTGCCTCTCAACCAGGGATGTTTGAGAAGAGTACAAAGGTACCAAAAGAATAGCTTCAATAATTTTGACGCCATTTTACTTTTTTAACCCCCGACCCAAAAAGAGGGGTGTTATAAGTTTGACGTGTATGTGTGTTATCTGTGTATCTGTCTGTGGCATCGTAGCTCCTAAACCAATGAACCGATTTTAATTTAATTTATTTTTTGTTTGAAAGGTGGCTTGATCGAGTGTTCTTAGCTATAATCCAAGAAAATAGGTTCAGCCGTTTGAAAGTTATCAGCTCTTTTCTAGTTACTATAACCTTCACATGTCGGGGGTGTTATAAATTTTTTATTTACACTTGTATGTCTATCATTATCCTAATCACTTCGTTGTCTGTCTACTCTGTCAAACACGCCAAGTACTTGCCGTTGACTTAGAATCATGAAAGTCTTCTAGTACAAGTAAAGGGAAAAAATTGGAAAACCATGATTTTGTGGTTACATCACAAAAAAAATTAAAAAGTGTTATTTCTTGTAGTATGGTACGGAACCCTTCGTGTGCGAGTCCGACTCTTACTTGACCGGTTTCTTATATATCAATTTCATCAAGTTCTATAACTTTATAGCTGTCAGTGCATTTTTTTAAGGAAACTGAAAAAATAAAGTTATTTTTTTATATTTGGGGCGCAGAATTATTGACTTTCTTTGCGCCATCTTTTCTCACAGTCTTGACAAAATCGACTCTATAGAATACTTTGTCTGTCTATCTGCTAGCTTTTCACACCTCATCAGTTTGACCATTTTTTACGTTTGGTACAGAGAGAGATTGCATCTTAGGGACGGATATTTTTGTCCATGAAAAATCCACGGAATTTTTGAAAACAAAAACCCCACTTAGTCGCGGACATCACCTATTTGGTACTATTTTTACCCCGGAAAACAAAGTTTCCACGGGAGTTTAAAATAACCTGAATCCACGCGGGCGAATTATCTAGTAAATATACTTAATCCTTTTGCATATTGTAATGCATGCAGTTGATAGATATGTAGGTACTTCGTTTAATTTGTAGTCAACACTTAGTTACTAGAACTGACCTATGATAATAATACTACTATGTAGCTAGAGCACGATAGGTATTTATAGTTATGACTACATACAATTATAACAGGCAATATATAGGCAAACGTGTTTATTACCCAGTCTGTTTCACCACATACTATTACCTATCATTACAATAGAGTATTTATATATTATATATATATTATATTTATTCGTATTTTATTATATTATGCACTAGCTGACCCGACAGACTTCGTCCTGTCAAAAAGATTTGTAATGTGGCAGTTTTTGTGCCTACGTATTTTAAAAAATTCTCCTGAACAGAACCGTTGACGTTAGGAACACACCTACATTGCTTAGACAACAGTGAGTGCTTGTAATTTAATATGAACTTTATACCATAGCAATAAAGCTCAAATTGACTACGTTTTAGTTAGAAATCATTTGTATGGGAAAAAGAAAAGGGCTATTTTTAGGGTTTTTCCAGCAATAATTCTAATTTTTCTCGCCGTAAAAACCATCCTTGAACTTCAACGAACATTTTAAAAAAAGATTTGGCCAAATTGGTCCAGGCGTTGTTGAGTTATGCGCTTACCAACACATTTTGCGATTCATTTTTATATTATAGATAACTATTTATTATTATATTATTATTGTATGTATTTTATTTTGGTATTTATTGGAAGATATTTGTGTAAATATTATTGTGTAGCACTTGTATTAACCATTTTATAAATCTAGTACCATGGGACCTATTCCACGTATTTATGCACCTTACTCACAACCTGCACGGGGAAGCTGGAAGAAATCTCTGTTTAGAGATAAGCATTTCCTTTGTACATAGCTTAATTTATCTTAACTTTGTAACTACAATTTTGGTACATGAAAATAAATATATATATATATATATATATATACTATCAGGTGTGATTGAGCCTGTTCTACGGAAAAGGGAAACTATTCTACCATTTCCTATAGGTATATCCGTTAGATCCTACTAATCCATATTAATATTATAAATGCGAAAGTCTGTCTGTCTGGCTATTGGCTTTTCACGTTCATCGGTTTAGCAGATTTTGACGAAAGGTACATAGAGATAGCTTGCATCCCGGTGTCGGACAGGGACTACTTTTTATCCCGGAAAATCAAAGAGTTCAAACAGGATTTTTGAACCTAAATCTACCAATAATACAAATGCGAAAGTGTGTTTATTTGTTGATTGCAGCGTAGCAACTGACCAACGTGATTTTTGCATGGGTTTAAAAGACCTGGAGAGTGACATAGGTTACTTTTTATCCCGGAAAATCAAAGGGTCCCCATGGGGTTTTATAGAACCTAAATCTACGCGGGCGAAGTTGCAGGCATCAGCTATTCTATGTATACTAATATTATAAAAGGTAAAGTTTGTAAATTTGTTTGTAGGAAGTAATCTCTGGAACTAAGTACTGAACTGATTTTGAAAATTCTTTCACAAGTAGAAAGCCACATTATTCCTGAGTTACATAGGCTATATTTTATTTTCAAAAAGTTAGAGATCCCTACGAAAATTGTAATAAGCTACCCGTGCGAAGCCGGGGCGGTTCGCTAGTGTACAACAAATCAGTTACTATTTTTATACTTAAGGGATTGTTAAAAATGAAGTAACGTTCTATACTTAGTTATATACTTAATAATCATGCTTAGAATTTAAACGACGTAAAACAAAAACGTAAATGAATCCGTTTGTATCGTATTGTATGTATATTTATGACTATTTTCACAGGTGTGTTTTTCATTACTCCGAAACTCGAGAGCAACGACTTGTGCGAATACGTCAACCTCAGCTCCATTAAGCATTACCACAGCTAAACAATCGTACAGTCGGGCAACGAATGTACACGCGCAGAACAATGACGAACATTTAAACTGGAACATTAGACATTTAAAAATGGAATCCTGTCGGTTCCGCAATTTTTGATACGTATTTAAAAATTATTTCTTAAACTGGAGTTTGCGGAAATGTGCAGAACAGAAGCGTGTATTGTATAAAGAAAGCTCACTCATAAAAGTTAGCGCTAAATGTCAATAATCTATTATACAGAGGAATGTAAATAAATGATTCTAGAGATTTTAAAAGCTCTGCCCCCTTTCAACAAACTGTTAAATTGTGATCATCGCAATTGTTGTTACTGTTTCCGGTATTCTTATTAATCTGCGACTGAGCGGGTACTGTACTCTTACAGTACTGTCATCTTTACTGTCATCTTTATTTGGATATAGCAAGTATCTCAGAACCTGCCTAATAGTGCTATTAATGTTAGTACTGCATAGTAATCGCAAGCCCAACTCTCAAATGTTAAAACTCGATAACATTAATTTATTTCTAATTGGAACGGTAGCAGGATTATTATTACTGACACGGCCATTGCCCAATACAACAGAACTGTATGATTGCTAAACTGTGACATTACACACTCTGTAGTTAAATATGTTCAAAAGTGTTAAAAACAAAAGTGATTTAAAACATTTGTTTGAGTAAACTGAAGTGTAAAGTGAGAAAACATATTTTTTAAATAAAAGTAGCAAGCAAACGAGCAGGCGGGTCACCTGATGTTAAGTGATTCCCGCCGCCCATGAACATTTGCAGCACCAGAGGAACCGCCAGTTCGTTGCCAGCCTTTCAGGAATTTGTTGGTCCGCCCCTTGAATAACCCCTTGTTGTAATCTAGTGGGAACACCGCAGAAGAGAGTTGATTCCACATTTAAAACGTATCGTATAATATTACTAAATACCCATGGACGTATAAATACTCAATTATAGATGTCTGCGATATTATCAGCGACTTTTTCATGACGAGCAAATCATTTTGAAATTATCCTTTTAAGATGCCAACCTGTTGATTTATTGTGAAATTAACAAAGACAAATTTTGACAAAGCATTCCAATTTGGATTCTTTTGAAGTACCTCTTATTTTTGTCTTGCAGTTTTTCTTCCATTGTCATTTAGGTATAGGTATGAGAAATATTTTTGGAATTTCGAAGCGTGTATCGTAAACGTTTCGGTCGTAACTGAGAGGTGTTCGGTCCGGTCCCGCGGGATCTTTGACCGAATGAATCAATGAACGCGTTCGGTACATTGCAATTTTGTTAGTTGACCCATATTGATATCAATCACCCTGCAATAACCTGACTGGAGTCATCATCAATCACCATCATCTTCATCAATCCCTCCCCGGCCCACTACTGAGCACAAGCTTTTTCTCAGAAAGAGAAGGGTGAGAGAGATGGATTCTAGTAGTCTTTATAGTTAAATAACTAGAGTCCTTATAATAAGGTGTTTGACAACTACATATTCAAATCAGTATCTTTTCATCAAACATCAAAACGCGTATTAGTATGCGCTTCTATGAAATACTGGCATGTGTCGTCACAATGATTTGACGTGCTTTTTTAGTTTAATCGATAATTTTAAATGATTATTACACATAGGACCGCATATGGATTTTAGGTATTTTGGTAATTAATAATTCCTAAGAAATATTTTTTTAACAGGCAAATACCGTATTGCATAGAGCCGAGTCGAACACATTAATATTATGTAATAATAAAAATATGACTATTAATTAATTGAGTATGAAGTCAGTAATTGAATTTAAATTACAATAAACCTAACATTGTAACGTCTAGCCACAAAATAATGTACTTAAACTACGTAACAAAGTAAGTACGTGAATACTATATTATTTTCGCAACTCTCTAATCGAAGTACATACACCGTGGATTAATGAACATAGATAGGGTATTAAGTAGCAACAACCGAACTGATAACCTCTAAATCCGTTAAAAATCACAACATATCAGTCAGTTAGTGTTGTCGCGGAATAAACTCCTAAACTACGTAACCAAGTAAGTACGTGGATACTATATTATTTTCGCAACTCTCTAATCGAAGTACACACACCGTGGATTAATGAACATAGATAGGTATTAAATACCAACAACCGAACTGATAACCTCTAATTTGTCCGTTAAAAATCACAACACTATCTGTCAGTCAGTCAGTGTTGTCGCGGAATAAACTCCTAAACTACGTAACAGAGTAAATACGTGGATACTATATTATTTTCGCAACTCTCTAATCGAAGTACATACACTGTGGATTAATGAACATAGATTGGTATTGAGTACCAACAACCGAACTGATAACCTCTAATTTGTCCGTTAAAAATCACAACACTATCTGTCAGTCAGTCAGTGTTGTCGCGGAATAAACTCCTAAACTACGTAACAGAGTAAATACGTGGATACTATATTATTTTCGCAACTCTCTAATCGAAGTACATACACTGTGGATTAATGAACATAGATTGGTATTGAGTACCAACAACCGAACTGATAACCTCTAATTTGTCCGTTAAAAATCACAACACTATCTGTCAGTCAGTGTTGTCGCGGAATAAACTCCTGAACTACGTACCAGAGTAAGTACGTGGATACTATATTATTTTCGCAACTCTCTAATCAAAGTACATACACCGTGGATTAATGAACATAGATTGGTATTAAGTACCAACAACCGAACTGATAACCTCTAATTTATCCGTTAAAATCACAACACTATCTGTCAGTCAGTGTTGTCGCGGAATAAATTCCTGAACTACGTACCAGAGTAAGTAAGTGGATAATGTATTATTTTCGCAACTCTCTAATCGAAGTACATACACCGTGGATTAATGAACATAGATTGGTATTAAGTCGCAACAACCGAACTGATAACCTCTAAATCCATTAAAAATCACAACACTATCTGTCAGTCAGTCAGTGTTGTCGCGGAATAAACTCCTAAACTACGTAACAAAGTAAGTACGTGGATACTATATTATTTTCGCAACTCTCTAATCAAAGTACATACACCGTGGATTAATGAACATAGATTGGTATTAAGTACCAACAACCGAACTGATAACCTCTAATTTGTCCGTTAAAAATCACAACACTATCTGTCAGTCAGTGTTGTCGCGGAATAAACTCCTAAACTACGTAACAGAGTAAGTACGTGGAACATATATTACTTTCGCAACTCTAGTCGAAGTACCTACACCGTGGATAGATAGGTATTAAGTACCAACAACCGAACTAACTGATAACCTCTAATTTATCCGTTAAAAATCACAACACTATCTGTCAGTCAGTCAGTGTAAACGTAACAGAGTAATAAATCAGTGCACTCTGGTGTCGACTGTCGAGGTACCAGGGAGGCATGGCTCGCGAGCGGTCGCCGGTCGCGAATTACTTTCACTCGACTATCCCGGGCGCTGACCGCGGCGGGGTCGGCGACCGAGCGCGGGAAACGCCGCCATCATGCCATTCAGAAAAGCGCGCCATGTTTACACAGATGCGCGCCGAAACGCGGCCCGGCGCGTTGCATCACTTCCGTTTGCGTTCCATTTCGTACTCGTTACGCGTACGTAACACGTGCCGATTGCCGATTTATTTGTTATTCCGCGCTAATTGATAGATAGTACTAACAAACTGACATCTTTGTTTTACCAGCACGTTTTATTAACACCCTCCTTACCTTTAACAGCTTCTGCAGCCGAGTTCCTTGCTGAGTCTTCTCGGTAGGAAAGGCATTCCGAACCAGTGGTAGATGCTTTTGACGATTCAAAAGCATTTTTAAAAGTCTAATTGAATAAAAATTAAACATATTTCCAATTTTGAACATAGGTATATTATATCTTTAAAATAAAATATCTTTATTTTTACAATTCTATTTTAATCCTTTAATTCATGTTTGTCCTATTAAAAGGGTAACTAATCTAAAACTCAATTAATCAAAACATAATATGAAAAAAAAAACCATGTCTATGGTTACAAAATGTATTATTACCATACTTACCATCTTAAACTTTATTTCAAAAACAGTTGCCTAGTATTTAGCCGTAATGTGTAAAACTATAAAAGCAATATCAGATTCGCTTTCTACAGAGTAAAGTTGCGCAATAGAGAAAATTTCCCTGACAGTGATTTTAAATTACATGTCATGGATATTAACACTTCTCTTGGATACGTTTTATTGGTGTATTCCTAACCTACTGTGTCCAATTTATAGCACGTCATTAAAGTTCTATAACTTTTATAAGTTACATCGATTCAGTGTACTTGCGCAGAAATATTATTTTTGATTGGCGCAACAATGTCTCCTCAGCCAATCATAACGCGCGTCCATCTGCTATTGGTTGTTGTCTACGCGCCATATTTTGTCCGAACGAATTATGAGCGAGACAGCACGAGTCTGTGTTGTTCTTGTGTTTAAAATCTTAACGTCAAGCAGTAAGATCTGTATTTGATTGGTGTACATTCGGTTTTAGTCGACGTTTGGTTGCGCTTTTCTGCGCAAACGAATTTTACCGATGCGACTTATAAAAGTGGTAGTACTATAACGCAATGAAGTAACAGAGATAAATATAGTTAACTGCGATAAGACGGAGAACGTCGGCGCACGCGCAGACGTCGCCTAGCCGGCGATATCACTTGCCTTTTTGTTTTTGATACAAAATGTCATGATCAAAGTTATGTCATGTATCGGATATTTAATATTAACAAGCGTAAATTAAAAATTTATAACACCCCCGACAAGTGAAGGTTACAGTAACTAGAAAAGAGCTGATAACTTTCACGGCTGAACCGATTTTCTTGGACAATAGCTAAGAACACTCTCGATCAATCCACCTTTCAAACAAAAATAAAAAATTTTCAAAAGAAAAATAAAACCGACTTCAAAAACGACAAACACTAAAAAGTAAAAAATAACTTTTGTTTAGCTACACGTGTAATGCACCTAGGTATGAAGTCGAGCAAGCATATTAAAACAAAATTAGAAATCCAAGAGTGAAGCTCGCCCGACTTCATACCTAGGTGCATTACACGTGTAGCTAAACAAAAGTTATTTTTTACTTTTTAGTGTTTGTCGTTTTTGAAGTCGGTTTTATTTTTCTTTTGAAAATTTTTTATTTCACAATTTTTAGTGGCCCTACTGTACTATAATATGCTGTGCCCAGTTAAAACCCTACTGTTTACTAAGCTATTACACTGATCGCGAGCAATTTGCTCCTATCCATTGAGGAGTTCTGTTCTCCATCTCCGAAGATATTCATCAGATGTTCACCAAATTTATATGGGACCACCTGCACAGTATACCCTTTCAAACAAAAAAAAAATTTCCAAATCGGTCCAGGGGTCTTTGAGTAATCGGGGAACATACATAAAAAATAAAAATAAAAAAATAAAAAAAAAGATCCCGACGAATTGAGAACCTCCTCCTTTTTTGGAAGTCGGTTAAAAAACCAAATTAATATCGGTTCATTAGTTTAGGAGCTACGATGCCACAGACAGATAGACTGATACACAGATACACACGTCAAACTTATAACACCCCTTTTTTTGGGTCGGGGGTTAAAAATACAATCTCCGATCTACATTTTTTATGCTTTTTCATGGATTATTTTTTATGAAAGATTATGGAGAATTATAAGATTAAGACAAGTCAATCAATCTAATCGAATATCTTTATTGTTGTACAATAAAGTAAAGTAAAATAGTCAATCAATTTTACGATTATTGTTTTAATTTTAATTTACGTAACTTAAAACTAAAGCCACTAGGGTTTTACCACAACTTTTTGGACTAATAGATAGATTCCTTTTAAGTAATAAATACTTTCAAGTAGCCACATTTTTCAAAAGCACAAAACTCATATTATTATTCCTACACAGAGAATATAAATGGCTATAGACTAAGAAAAAATATACCTGATGGATTGCTTTTTGGGGTACCGTATCTCCAGACAAAATAAGGAATCATTATAGGATCACTTCGTTGTCTGTTGTGTCTGTCAAGATCCGTCAAGGGAATGAAATCCTATAGGGTACTTCCCGTTGATCTAGAATCATGAGATTTGGTAGGTAGCAATGTCTTATAGCACAAGTACAGTGGACCCCCGGTAATCCGACAAACGTTTTGCAGGGCTGTGTCGGACTATCGAATTTGTCGGATTATAGAGTACTGCGTAAGAACCCCTATAGTCCGGCGTTTTTTACAAAAGAGTACCTTGTAATCCGACAAATTAAAGATCCAACGATAAGATTCTATATGTTATACATACCTACTCTGAAATACAAGTCATAGGTACTTCACTATATGTATGTCAAAAGTAAATCACATCACATCACACTAATACTATAAGGGGGAAAGTTTGTGTGTATGTGCATATGTATGTATGTGTATGTTGGTTACTCCTTCACGCAAAAAACTACTAAATGGATTGGGCTGAAATTAAGATTGGAGATGGATAATACCCTGGATTAGCACATAGGCTACTTTTTATCCCGGAAAATCAAAGTGTTCCCACGGGATTTTTAAAAACTTACATCCACGCGAACGAAGTCGCGGGCATCAGCTATTTCAATAATAAAATAGACTTGTCGGATTACAGGGGGTGCCGGATTACCACTGTAAAAGGTAAAATCCGGAAATCGTGAGTTTGTAGTTACATCAACAAAAAAACTGTTATTTCTTGAACGGTGTACGGAATCCTTCATGCGCGAGGCCGACTCGCACTTGACCGGTTTTTATAATGAACATTACACCAGCGAATATGGAGTGTCAATGACCGATGCTCCAGGGTGCACCGTGTGTCGAGCCAGCCAGCCCGCAGATACCATGCATGAGGGTTGCCAGACGTATTTTCAAATTTATTTGTCCCATATAAAAGACATTAGGTATTTTTTAATATCATAATGTGCTTCTTATAGGACAAATTACAAACAAACAAAAAATGTTTCATCGACAACTTTACATGTTAAAGGTAAAAGATGAAAGTGAGACGAAAATGAAGCCTAGAAGAATAAAATTAGCGTGAGATTTTTTTAAATTTATTTACAAAATGTTCGTTGAAGCAGCATGAACATGTTATGAATGCTAAGAGACGCAAGTGTGGTGAGTGCAGATTTTTTTGATGCTTACAAAATATGCAAAAAAATGAGCTAAAAGCATGAGTAAAATTGAGAGTAATACTAAAAATAATGGAATTTTAATTTATGTAACCGAAAAATATTTTCAATAAGCACCTCAACCAAGTTAAGGACTCGAGTGCAAATGGAAAAGTCAAACTTCTTTTTTAAGACGAGATTATTCGTAATTGTAGCGCCCTATATTATATTGTAGTATTCACATGCCCTTTAGTGGGTAAAACATTGTTCACAAAAATAAGATCCTGTTTTCATGTTTTTGAGCAAATAATTACTTGAATACTTGACATTAAAACTACGTTTGTGCGCGCTAGAGAATCTTCTCAGTCATTTCTTTTCAAATTGCATTATTATCCTAAAACAAATCTACTGGATAAAGTGACTCTCAAGAGTTTTTTGAAAAAATGCTCGTTATTTTTTATCCCCTTCAATAAATTGGCAACCCTTACGTCCCACTCGTGTGGAAAGCGGTTATGTAACGTGCTCACGCGAAAGTCTAGCCAGAGACGATGCTCTTCGTAACTCGATGACATGATCGATTCATGGTCATGAATCGACCATGTCATTATGGTGACAGGGTACGTTTTTTCATTCAAATCTTCCTGCAATAAATTGGCAACCCTTGCGTCCCACTCGTGTGGAAAGAGGTTACGTAACGTGCTCACGCGAAAGTCTAGCCAGAGACGATGCTCTTCGTAACTTGATGACATGATCTATTCATGGTCCAGAGACGAGGCGCGTCTCCTCTTTTTTTCTTTGCAATAAATTGGCAACCCTTACGTCCCACTCGTGTGGAAAGCGGTTATGTAACGTGCTCACGCGAAAGTCTAGCCAGAGACGATGCTCTTCGTAACTTGATGACATGATCGATTCATGCTCCGGTGACGGGGCGCGTTTTCTTATTCAAATCTCTGTTTTTATTACAGGATAGACTTGCGCTTGACGTCTTAAAAAAAGCAATGATGAGGTCTAAGTTGGAGCGCGCTTGCCTAGAAGATGCCTATTCACTCTTGCCTCAAAGCTACTTAAGTTATACGTGGCAGGAAAGAGGGACGCCGGAAGAGGGTTCCAAAGTCCAAACCTTAGTAGTTCGTATCAGAAACGTTTTATTTCACGGCTGCCCAAACATAGTGTTAAAGTTTCAGAGTTCATATCGACACCTCCCACGTAAGTTGTTGTATCCCCAAAACTACAACTTTTCAGTAGAGCGTTTTAAAGATATAAATTGAAATTAAAGCTCCATTTTTCAATATATTTTTGTGAAATTCGGTATTTAGTTATAGTTTATAGTACTTTCACATATTTTGAAAGATAATTTATAGAAATACTTCACATTTCTGAGATTTTGTTCATACAACATTTTACGGCGTGTTTCATCTTTGTAAAATGTTGTATAAGATACTTACAACAAATTACGCTGGAAAAAATGGGTTGAGTGTCATCGTATGTGTTAAATACAACAGTGTACGTCGTTTAAAATTTAAAAAAAATGTAGTATGTGTAGTCCGATTCATGATTTCCAACCAATGGATGTCCACTACTGGACATAGGTCTCTTGTAGGGACTTCTATATGCCACGGTCTTGCACCATCTGAATCCAGTGGCTCCTTGTGACTCGTTTGATGTCGTCTGTGCACCTAGTGGGAGTCTGTCAACGCTGCGCCTTACAGTGCGAGGTTCCAGCACCTTGGGACCTCAACGTCTATGGGTCCTTCGAATTATGTGCCCCGGCCATTTACACTTCAGCTTCGCGACCCATTTATGCCGGTTACTCTGATTTTCCTGCCGATATCCACATTCCAGATTCGATCACGTAGAGAAACTTCAAATATAGCTTTCTAATTGCCCGCTTAGTGACTCTGAACTTTCTTATGAATTCCATTATAATATGTGACCATATTATCTCGGATCCATAATATGTCATTACTGGTAACACGCACTGTACGAAGACTAATTTAGTTTCCGTACGCTGCCGCCGAGTCGGATTCGTTGGCTGACCTGTTTCTTGAAATTGCACTTACCTACCTTGTCCAGGTACCTGTTCCAGGCTTACAAACTTTTCTATAATTTCGAGTGCAGAGCCCTCAACGATTACTGGGTGGGCCGAGACATAAGAATTAGACATAATTTTCGTCTTACTCATGTTCATTTTCAGGCCCATCTGTTGTGAAACTTTGCAAAGGTCATTGAGCTGTAAATGTAGAAACTCTGGGAAACCTAATGAGGTTTCCCAGAGTTTCTGCGATAGTGACTATGTCATCGACAAATCGAAGGTGAATTTCTTTTGATGTTAATGTCAAGTTCATTCCAATCTAAGCTTAAAGATAAGGACGTCTTCCAAAGCAGTGGTAAAGAGTTTCAGAGAATTACGTCTCAATGTGCACTCTGTCACTGCAATTGGACTGGCCTAGTCTGGTCCTATATGTCGACTGTCATGGTGTTTTCGTACAGGATTCTATTTCAGCATTTGTATGAACACGCAGTTGTTTCAGCATCTCAATAGCGACCTTAATACAGCCCCAGTTTCCACCAAATCAAAAACTTTCTCATAGTTTACAAACGCTTAGCAAAGAGGCAGATTATTATAATAGCCTTCAGTTATATTATGCATAACATGTCGCAGCTTATGAATGTGACCTATAGTGCTTAAGCTTTTTCAGAATCAAGCTTGTTAGGGATGCTGAAAGTCATCGAACTTATTATTGTGACGATTCATAATGACTTACGATAACAACAGCTTATAGACATGGCTTAGCAGCGAGATGAGTCTATGACTCTTCTTGAGTAATGTTTGTAACTTTGTAATTTCGTTATGCAATGAACTAGATTAATTTGAATCGATTTCTTTGAATTATCGATTAATTTGAATTGATTGAGATTAATTTGAATTCGTCATGGCGATTGGAAAATCGCTGAAAGACCTTAAATACTGGTTTGCCACCCGCTTTCAGGAATTCTACTGTGATTCTGATATCACCGAGCGAATTTTTATCCTTGAGTTGTTTGAGAGCCATAATTATCTCGTATAAACTGGCATCTGGGATATCTTGGGTATAGTGTCCCGTCAATTTAGCTCTGGGATCTTTAGTCAAATCTACAACAAGTCTTTGTATTGTGGTGTATAAAACTGTCCATAGAACTTCTCCACTTATTTCAAGAGCTCAAGTTTAGCTGAAATGAGGTGTTGTAAGTTTTTTGTCGTATCAGCAGGCCCTGTTTAGTAGACAGATTTTTCGTGAATACTTTTGAGTTCCTGTTCCGCTCTATGGTATCTTTAAAACGAAATTAAAGATCCATAAGTCACGTGTTTGTACAATAGAGATCTGCCAGTAGGTAGGTGCATCTGCTGAAGACTACAGTATCATTTCTGACCTTTTTCTGGCTATGAGCTTTAAAATCATAAAAAAATATTTGTTATTTTTGGACGATAGGCCGTAAAGAAATTGGACTCCACCACCTGGCAGGTTCTACCAACCTATTTATTGGAAAGGTAGGCTCTGAAATAATATATTGTAGTAGTGATTTTTTTGTTAATTATATGATAACCTAGTGGTATAATGAGCCGATTAGTTATTTCATTCACTATCATAGGTTTACGTCGCCATCAAACTAAATTTTAACATAGTTTTATTGTATACAATGTCGTATGTAAGAAAAAAAACAATGTCATAGCAACGTAAAATATAGCATGTAATCATACAACAAAATTTTGAGAAATAAATGCCGAAGTAAAATGTTGTATGTATCACTTAACACAAAATTTATTATAATTCTGCAACGTGAACGGTTGTATGTCATCATACAATACTGTTTTTGGGTGTCCTCAACGACGTAAATTGTTGTATGTAATCTATACAATAGTTTAGCTTGGCATCACTATTAAATTACTAAAATACGATAATGAAATAAAAAAATGCAAACACAACCGTGACATATCAGTATCTTGAGTTACAAACATTTCATTTGAAGTCCGGCGTGATCTGTTGTATCTGTTACATACGAGGCGCAAACGTGCGACTTCACCCCACATAAAACGTTGTAAAGGTCGATATGATATTTTACGTCGTTCTCGTTTGAAAAATACAACATTATACGCCTCATAAGTACTTTAAAAAACAACATTTTTAGGTTTTTTTTTAATTGAACATATAAAATAGATAAAAATAGACATTGTTATGTAAAAAACGCAAAATGGCAATTTTGTGGCTTACAACAACTTACGTGGGAGGTGTCGATATATTATGTGTATATGTGCGTTTTTTTCCCCACAATAATTTTAAATGTCTGAACAGATTTGAATGTATTGGGTATCGCTCATGAACGTATAATTATACTCTATGGTATCGCTGGAATCCTTACGTCATTAATTTGGAGTGACACTGACTGTAAATCATTTGAGATCTGTAAAAAATTCACATCGACGCGGACGTTACCAATAATATCAATTTCAAGTAAAAGCAAGTTAAGTACTATAATAAGTAACATAAATTACACACGCAACTACTCCTAATTCCACTACAATCAATGGAACGGTAGTTTTAATTAACATGGACGATAGTAATCTATTTCACATCAATAACAAGTGTTCGAAGTACAGTTTGTAACATAACTATAAATCGCAACGCAATATCGATTGTGGTTTCGATTTCGATACCCGAGATCGATCCAATCTAGCATCTAAATCAATATACAATCGAAAACGCTATCTCGTTCTTCGTATAACGCAAACGTAGTATCTAAGTATAGAGACGTTATTTCCCTGCATTTCCGTATTATAAGACCGTTTTCACATTATCCGATGCGATATCAAATAAATATGAGACACTAACGACATCGGAGTGCGACAAAAAAGGGTACGGTACATTCATCTTGATTTACGTCGCACGGTTTACTTAGGTACTGAGTAGAGATCTTTTTGGCCCTTTGATTTGACCGATTTTTACAAAGATACAGAGAGTCCGGGGCACATGGGCTTTTTTATATACCGGAAAATCTAAAGACCTCCCATGGGATTTTTAAAAACCTGAGTCCACGCGAAGCCGCGGACATCATATTGTAATGAAATATATTTCATCAATATTTTAAACATACATAATGGTTAAGATACATAGTCGGCTTTACATCGCTGCAAATACACCGCTAGCTTGTCATTTGTTTGCGAAAAATTTAAAGTATAGCCGCGCGACTCAGACCAGCCGATGTTCGGGCGATATCGGATCGGATAACGTTTAAACGGTTTCCAAAAAGGTTTCGATACACTAATTAAACAATGATAAAATCATGTACTTAACCGGTTCGTATTAGGACTCGTATTGCACACTGCATCTCGCAAGCCTCAAACAAGGCACCGTGGACGCAGCTGTGCATTGTGAACGCGGCAACTTTCCCGAGCCATTTTCGTCAAATGGCGGGAAAATATAATAGGTATAATTGGTGGTTAGGCCATAGTCACGCAATCGCATGTTAGCCCTACATAAATTAGCCTTTTAGAGTTTGCGGAGTGCTTTATTATGAACTATTTACTATATTATTATAAATATTAGAACGACCTATTGTTTTTATAAATATACTGAGCACTGACTGATCGCCCATTTGGTATGGCCATTTAGAGTTTGAGCAGACATAGGTATGTTGATATGTCAGTCAGTAGGTACATACTATTCTTTTCTCACTTATACCTACACTAGCGGCACGCTATGATGGCCGGTTTGACACATTACAATAGTGATGTGGAATGTCAATTTATTCTCGAACAAAAAACAATTAAGTTTTGTTTTTGTACCTGATTAAATAGGTTTAATAAAACAAAAATGTATATGTTTATTTAATTTATTTGAACGAACTGAATATTTGAACGAAAATGAATATACATACTTTATATGCACACAAGAAACATATGAATACAAAAGATACCAAAAAAGGTGCCACAAAAGGCCATAATTAATCAGATTCGTCCATACTACTATTTTCACTGTCGTCACTGCTATCATCACATACATTAATAATTATATGTTCGTTTTCTATAATATTATCTATTTTCACATCTCTTTCATAATCTTCCCTTATTAATTTAACAGTTCTATTCACAACCTTTTCCCAGTCTCCTTTAGTCACATGTTCACAAGCTTCTTCTAATAATTTTAGCATTTTTTTTGTGGTAAATGGGGGTTCTGTATTGTGTCTTGCAGCATATCCCTTAATTTGAGCCCACACCAACTCAATCGCATTATACTCACAATGGTAAGGCGGTAACCGTATAACTCTGTGCCCATGTTCTAATGCTATTTCGTCAATGACGTATCGGATCTTGGTTGGTTTGTTTTCTTTTAAAAGACGTACTAATTCCGCTTTTAACATATTCATGTTTGCATCTACGCCATTTTTACGAAGCCATGCGACGATATCAGCTTTCTTTTGGGATTGGGCAGGTGGCTTGTCAATTTGCATCGAGTGGTATGGGGCGTTGTCCATAATTATAATAGATGGTTCAGGGAGGCTACACAACATTGAGGTAAACCATTCAGTCAACGTCAATTCGAAACTGCTTTGTTTTGCATTGAGCATTGACGCGAGTTTGCCGGAGGTAGTAGTTGTGCTAGCCAGCGATCCTATGTGACGATCGTATTAGATTCCATTTTTAAAAATTTATTGATATTTTTTTGCGATTTCAGAGGTTTGTCCACATAGTGAAAATTGTTCATATTCACAAGTACATTCACCCCTTAAATGGTGCAAACTGATTTTTCTACACTTGTATACATTTAAGAAATCAATTTAATAAATAAATTTTGAGTCCTAAACCTAAAACTACATTCGATAAAATTTATGAATCTCTGCACATCACTATCGTCAATAAAGTAATACAATTATTTCCTTCAAAGTCGTTATCAATTAATACGGAACTTCATGAGCGGACAAACGTCAAACCGGCCATCATAGCGTGCCGCTAGTTTACTCGTACATGATCGGAGTGAACCAGTGTGACGGGAACTCTCGGTTTGATCCTGAGTCGAAGATATGTCAAACATTAGGCTATGGTGATGTGAAAACAGAAAAAACCGACCAAGTGCGAGTCAGACTCGCGCACTGAGGGTTCCGTACTCGGGTATTTTTTCAAACATTTTGCACGATAAATAAAAAACTGTTATACATAAAAATAAATAAAAATCTGTTTTAGGATGTACAGAAAGCGCTTTCATATGATATAGTTGGTTTATTTATCTTATTTCGAAAATTGAAACACTTTTTTTTTAAATGATGTAATCACAAATTCGCGGTTTTCAGATTTATTAAGCATCTCCAAACATTGCGTTTGATTGTTCAGTAGGTATTCATACTGCGCTTGGAAATTGTTAGGAGCTCACTACGAATAAACTCCTGTTAAATCAATTGCGATGTAAAATAAAAAAGAATCGTTTCACGTAAGGCGGCAAGGCCGGAGCCGCCGGGTCACGGGCGCTATGCTAATGTCGGTTACCATTGTTGTGATAATATGCCACGTCATACTGCAGTCGAGTGTCGAAACGGGACGAATCTATACTCTATCCACGAGAAGTTATTATAGGGCCCTCTCTGTTGCGTAATCCCATACAAATAACAAAGACAAAAGCTCAGTGGACTCATTTTGAGTCACCAATCAATCCCAAAGATTTTTGAATAGGAACACTTTTTTATTCTAGAGACTCGCCTTCGCACTGATAGCATGACGAACTATTTTACTATACATTGTTTTCTCTTTTAACTTTACCTATTGCGTGCGCATATAAAGCTCTCAAAATGGGAATTTTTTTCGCAGTAAAATTATCTCCATATACTTGTTTTCGCAAAATGTTCATAAATTATAGCATAATATAAACCTTCTTAGATTCCTCTTTCTATTGGAGAAAACCATAAAAATACTTTCTGAGATTAGGCCGAACAAACACGAACTCAGCGAGGCGGGTACTTTAATTTACGAGTATAACATGTAGTAATAAAGACGAAGATTTAGCCCTAGACTGCGATCTCACCTGGTGGTATTATGATGCAATCTAAGTTATTAAGCGGCTAAACTCCTATATACTATATAACATACATATGCATACATATACATACATACTATAAAACTTTTCAATTAGTTGAAGACTATAAAATGATCAAAATTATTAACTCTGTGAGGTTTTCCGGTAACACAAAGTAAAAATGCTTGTCGAAATATATTTTGACATTATTGCCTTTTCCTTATATCACTTTGCGCCAAAAATCAGACCCTGAACGATCAAGGTAGGCGAGTCTGCACTCTGTAGGCAACGTAAGGTAAATGACCCTAGGCTGTTACTGGCTGCAAAGTGTAAAGATGATGGTCAGCACGTAGGCAAACATACTGTAGGGCGATTACGCACTGCATCCGATCTGAATCCGTGAAAATACGTTCCGAAGTAGTCATAGAACTATTTGTATGGTAGCTTACGTACTCGCTCCGACTTCCGTCATCCGTGAGGAGACCTTGGATGTGCCTAGGATTCAAATCGGACCTAATATGACGTAGATATGTCAAAGATGCCCACTGAATAGCTTGGATTTGGACCAGAGATCGGATTAGTGCGTAAGCAATATCTGAATTCAGTCCGAGTTTTTTATATCCGTATTTTCATGGACTCGGATCGGATGAATGCGAAACCGCTCTAAATGTTACAAAAGAATTTCGTCACACTATAAGAACTGTTCGCTTAATTTTATTGGGAGAGCAAATGCCCAGTGCGGCGAATACATATGTAAATGGTAGGTAACCACACAAAATGGAGGTCCAATTTCGGTATTTTACTAATCCCCTATGTCAGAGAGCATGTGCCATTAGTCTCGCTTATCATGACTAGAATCTGATAATAAACGATGACCTTCACGGGAAATAAAACCGGTAGCACAGGTCAAATGTCAAGTGCTTTTGTACAATTCTCGAGTCTATAGTCGATAGAATATATTCAAGATTTCGCGTTTTTCTGCCAATTATTATCTCCGTCCTAAATCGTACATACCTACTTGCGTGATTTTTTTTTGTATTCTAGCTGTACAAAAGTGTTTGAAATTTTCTCTAATTCAGACTACTTAATTCTATTATTATAGGGCTCAAATAATTCTGTCACTTTATTATCTACATTCTCTATATTATTCTCTACTAAATTATTAGTATGGCTAAGAGCCGCAAGTATAGAACAAACTTCTTTTTTTTTTAACTATATTTCGATGGCTTGCTTCACAATTGCATAAACCATGCATCGCTATAAACATTTAACGCGCTGTTTGCCCAAGTACCAATTTTCAAGTAGCGACTATGCGGTATTAAACTTTCAGGATCTGAGTACGATATGTTTATTAAAACTAAAATGAGTTTCGCTGACATGCACTCTGTGGAACCAAATCCCTGCGGCGGTGTTCCCACTAGATTACACCATGGGTTATTCAAGGGGCGGACCAACAAATTCCTGAAAGGCCGGCAAAGCATTGGCGGTTCCTCTGGTACTGCAAATGTGTATCACTTAACATCAGGTGACCTGCCTGCTGCTTAAAAAAAAGACATCAAGAAGATCAATTAGACAAATGTCTTCGCAGATTAATGAGAGTCACACATCCCCAGCTAATAGTTGTCGTAAAACTAGACCTTGACGGCGTTAAGTGAGGCATAAAGATAACACGTGATTAATAAATATTCAATTCCCAACTAACATTTCGGTAGACTTCCGATTTTAACAATACACGTGTAAACAAAATTAAGAAGGTACTTCTTCTCGTAACTAATCTTCTGTAAATTATTTGAAAGAAAATAAACCCTTCCCCACGTGGAGGCCACACGTCACAACAGGTCACACACGAGGTCAGGCTAGGCCATTGCCGTTCTAGACGGCTGTGTAAACAATACTTCTCACTGAAGTTGATAGCCCTAATACCATTGATCTACTCATACTGATGCATCAATTTAAACGTATGAAGTAAGCCTCAAATGCCCGGTTCAACCCTTCCCCACGTGGAGGCCACACGTCACAACAGGTCACACACGAGGTCAGGCTAGGCCATTGCCATTCTAGACGGCCAAGTAAACAATATTTTTCACTACAGTTTGTAAGCCTAATACCTATCAAGTACCATTGATCTACAAGACGTAATTTTTAATTTACACTTATTTAATACTAGCTGATATCAGCGACTTCGCCCGCGTGAATTTAAATTGAAAAAAAAATCACGTGGGAACTATTTGATTTTCTGGGATAAAAAGTGGCGTATGCCACTCTTCAACTATAACCACGTAAAAAATCAGGTCAATCCATAGCTCCGTAGCGGCGTGATTGAAGGACAAACTCACAAACCAAGAAACCAACAAGCAAACACACTTTCGCATTTATAATATAGGTAGCGATAGGTCTTCTTAGTACCTAAACCATTCTGAGGGGCAAGTTTAATTGATGGGACGTAAAAAGCTAGCAGAGCAGACAGACAGACACAGTTTCGCATTTAAAATATAAAATACTGGAAATTACCCGCGAATTCGTCCGCGTGGATTTAAGTTTTTGTAAATCCCGCGGGAAGTCTTTGATTTTCCGGACTAAAAAGCAGCCGGGGTCCTCCTTTAACTAGCTATTGAGTTATTTAGATGAAGAGAAGAGACACTTTTATCAGTAGATATGTTGGTGCAGAGGCTAGAGAGTTTAGTATGAGCAACGTAGCACCCCTTCCCACGTGCATGGAGTGGACGTCACAACCCCGCGTCAGGTCACGCTCGAGGTCAGGCTAGGCCGTTGCCGCCCCGGCTGTGTGTCAGCGGCGGTCGTCGGCCCGCGGGAGCGAGCACCCGCCCGCAGCCGCCACCTCACTTGCGTGGCTTCCACGATACTAGCCGCTGACTTGATGCTACACCTCATTTCACACGATTGATTGCATAAAAATCGGATTAACAGTTTTCCCCCTGGTTTTCTCGGTTGTAAAAAACTGTCCATTTGTTCGTTTTCGTCCTAGCGTTGAAGTTGTCTGGAAGAGATCGCTGTTTAGCGATAAGACCGCCTTCTTGTACCTATGTAACTGTCATTTGTGTTTTGTGGTGCAATAAAGTATATACATAACATACATACATATCAGTAGACACAATATAAAAAATACTAAAGTCATACTTATATTATGAAGGCGAAAGTGTCTCTATCTGTCTATGCCCGAGTACGGAACCCTCGGTGCGCGAGTCCGACTCGCACTTGGCCGGTTTTTAAAAAACCCGGCCCAGTCACCAGACTCGCGCACCGAGCACCGTACTCGGGTATTTTTTCCGACAATTTGCAGGATAAATCAAAAACTGTTATGCATCAAAATAAATAAAACTCTGTTTTATAATGTACCTACAGGTAAAGACCCCTTTCATATGGGACTACTACTATGATAGTTATCTTACTTTGAAAATTTAAAATACTTATTTGTTCACGAATACATTTTTGTAGTTTTTTTTTTTGTGTATGTGTGTGTGTTGATGTGAATTTTTTTTATCTTAGAAAATTAAAGAGTCTCTACTGGATTTTCAAAAACCTAAATCCACACTGGCAAAGTCGCAGGCATCATCTAGTAAAATACAGATATTTTACAAAAATATATTTAACTAGCGAAACGCCCCGGCTCCGCACGGGTAGCTTATTATAATTTTCGTAGGGATCTCTATTTTTTATGAAAATAAATATCGAAGTTACTCAGAAATAATGTAACTTTCTACTGGTGAAAGTATTTTCGAAATCGGTTCAGTAGTTCCAGAGATTACTTCCTACAAATAAACTCACAAACTTTGCCTCATTATAATATTAGCATGGATATATGCTTGAATGCAGCCCATTGAATTATGTTAAATGAACCAAAACACACATAACATGGTACCTACTCAGGATAGTGACCTTAGTACAGAAAAAGTTTCAACTATTCTGTACTGTTATGTAACAGTTAATTGTGTGTAAAAAGTTGCATGCAAACATGACTTTAGCAATTTGCATAGATGCAGCTGTCCTTATAAAATTCCTTGCCATACTCCATGATGCATAACATTCTGAGTAACTTTACCTTAACTCAATAAATACAACATGGGGTTATTCAAGGAGTGGACCAACAAATTCCTGAAAGGCCGGTAACACAGTGTTTTCTCTGGTACTGCAAATGTTCATGGGTGGCGGTAATCACTTAACTTCAATTGAAATTGAAACACATTACACGTTGGTCCCGTGCAGGTTGGCAGACTTTGACACACCTTTGAGAACATTAACCCTCATGCATGCAGGTTTCCTCACTATGCTTTCTTTTACCATTAATGCAAGAGATATTTAATTGATTAAAATGCATGTAACACATAACACTCCATCTTAGGCTGCATCATCACTTGCCAGCAGGTCTGATTGCAGATAAGCGCTAGTCTATAAGTTTTACTCTGAAAACTTAGAGGTGCATGCCTGGGCTGGAACCCCAGACCTCTTACTTACGAGGAGGCCTAGGTATTAAATACTAGCCTATCACTGTTTTTTAGCTTACAATATTACAAAGCCACAATAACTCAAGAGTTAAGAGGGAGGGCTTGAATCTGAAAGGTTATAAAATCAAATGCTGCATATCACTATTATTGTTATTCGAGGAATATGTGACTTTGGAGGTTTGAATTTATTCATTTCTTGCTTCTATACGTCAGAGAGGATAATGTCCTCTCTGAAGTATAAAAGTAATCTCTCCCTCTCTGCCACCTCATTTATTATTACTAACATCTGACAAAAACTTAAACAAAAATCATTTTTTTTTTGGGTTGAATTGTAAGCAGGATCTAGGAACCCACCACATTGTTTTTTATTATTCAGATACAAGTTAACCCTGGACTGCAATCTCACCTGGTGGTAAGTGATGATGCAGTCTAAGACAGAAGCGTGCTAACCTGGAAAATTATAATACCAAAGAAAGCTCCTATTTTTATGTGATTAAATTGAAAAAGATCATGACTCTCAGCAATGATGAATAAGGCTTAGAGAACATCTGAGAGTAGGCTAATTGGCTCTTGCGACTCCCCCAGTTCATGCTTCATAACATCTGCCTATTGCCTACTATAACATTTGCTGTACCAAAACTCCTACCATAAGTATAACGTTTAGGTAGAGAAGTGGTGTATATTCATGTTCAATTCACCTAATGTTCTATCCTAAAATATGTCTACCTATACTACACTGCAATAAACGCTAAATGTATTTTTAATTTAATATCTTTTAAATAACAATGTCGGACGTTTTAAATAGTTAAGTTCTAGTTATTTGCCGGAATTACTTAACTTTCTAAATAGGACTGTCCATACGCTTGCTAAGTATAAATAACTCTATAAATAATATGCATTTTCACCTTCTATCAGATGGTACAAAAAACAATAACAAAAACATAACCTCAAACCCACCTTCATACTGAGCAAAACGCTGTTTGTTCTTTTCGACCAACAATCGTTCTGCTTCTTTCCGTTTGACTTCCTTTTCTTCTTCCCTCTTCTGTACCAACTCTTGATGTCCAACAGGTATGATCGAAGAACTTTTTTCTTCTGCGTATTTCAATGCTGATTCAAACTGATGTAAATTATCGTACATAGGAGCGTTTTTTACAGGAACTTTAGTCTTTTTCGAGTATAAAGCCTTAATTGGATCAAATTTGGAACTACTAGCACCGGTTTCTGATTCAGAGGACGAATTTGAAGACATTTTTCGCGTATTTTTCAAACACTGGGCACTGGCTAAGCTAAGAAAACTGAAATTATGTAAACAAACTTGACATTGACAGCAAATATAGTGTAGCCACCGACCAGAAACAAAAGAGTGTAGCTGTCACTTTTGACTTGACCATAGACAGTCATGCTATTTTTACTCATTTCTCGTCTCTGGACTCTAGGCTTTTTGAGACTTATAATATTAATGTTATATCAGTAGGTATGGTAATTAGCGGCGTGAAATTTTCTCGCTTTTCCCTAACTTGTAAGTAACTACAAACCTGACATTGGCTAATCTGTGTAAAGCCAGACGAGAGAAAAAATATCTGTAGGTATATTTCAAAAATGCCCAAAATTGTCCATTATAAGGTAGAGGAGAATCAATCGTATTTGAAGTAAAGTTCTAATTTAATCGTCGTGACATTTATACACACATACTTACATACATTCATACATAACTACATACGTTTTATTTTTCCTAATAATTAAGAATTCACCTGGACAAATAAATAGCAATTAGCTATATCTAATGATAGCAACAAGCAATTACTATGAATAGCGATGAATTACGTTCGCAAGTTGTTTGACTTGATGCATGTTTTTTGCACTGGCATTATCGCTGGCATTGCAGTCATAGCGATCTCGTGATAGAATGTTGAAGGCTCTTCCTAACTCCAATAATGTATAGTTACAACAATTATGAAAGCAATAAACTAGAATAACATTTAGTTGCCATTGCTGTTTTGTTTAATATAATAAATTATATTAAACAAAACATTTTTAACAAAAGTTTTGCTATTCGATAATAGATGGCGCTAATATAAGTTGATCATTAAAATAAATAAATGCCTTTTAATGGTATTATTATGTAAAATATTATGTTATTTGTCGCTATTTCGAATAAATTAGATATTATGTTGACATGTCGCACTCATTGCCAATGTTGCGATAGTATTCAACAAGGTCTTCGTAGTAATATGCAGTAGGAAGTAAACGAATCAAGGTCGACTAGAATTTATCTGGTAAGAACCTTTGCAAAGGGGAAAATGTTATGAAATAATAATATATTTCTAGTATATAAATATACCTAATTAGTAATTAATAATTATCTACTTCTGTAACTAAACTACAAAATATCAAGATAAAATTAATTATACATTTCATTTATTTATAGGAACCAAAATATTATTACCTATATTACAGTGCCTTGATATATCCATAATGAAAATTAAAGAACTTAATAAGTGAAGTTTGGAGTCAAATACGTACTTTTTATTGACTTAACATATGCCCAGCATGCGTTGTAATGCGACTCGCGCACCACCTTAATGTTCTTGTTAGCTACCTACTATGTCAAAACTTTCGCACAAGTGGCGGAAAACCAAAATCAGGATGAACCAGGGATAAACGATGTGCGAATGCATAGGCAATGAACAAATAGATAGACAAACATTCATTTTTGTGTTTATAATATCTATGGAAATAAATTCGAATCTCCGCTAATACCTATAAAGTTTTTGGTGAAAAAATATTCTTGGTATTAACTACGCATATTATTATAGCTTAGCAAATTATGTAACTCCTGGCGTGCATTTGCGTCGTAATGAATGACAGCTTTAATATGGCCGCCGAGTCAACGCTCTAGTCACGCCACTTCGTACAATTTTCACTTTTCAAGTTTTCACCTCTACAGTGTGCTGTTTATAAACATAAAAATGCATAAAAGCATCTAACAATTTAGTTGAAATCTCTATACATAAGACCTGCATAACCGATTTGTTTTAAACTCGGATAATACGAATGTCATCATAATTCATGCCGAAAACACAACAATTCAACAATTCATAATGTCTTTCTACATTATTCATAATTGTTATATTTAATTCCCATAATTTTGATTAGATTTTTTAATTAATTTTCTATAAATTAATAATAGAGATAATTTTTTTTAAATACTTGTCTAGTTTTATTTTTACAGTTTCTTGTTTTAATATTGAAAGAATTGTATCTTAGTTCCAAATCCATTAGTAAAAAATTGCATAATATATGCAAAACATTGAAATAAAACGAAACAATGCAAGAAAGTGGCAAGGAAATAGAAAACAAAAGTCTATGATTAAAACCCAAGAGCTGCAATTATAGTGAGAGGACTGCATTGTGGAGTTTTTGCCATATTGTTTGTGTCTCGTCATTTTCTATATCATGGTTAGCTTGTCTTCCGCGCATTATCATCGGAGAATCATTTATTTCTTCTTTTGTTTTGAAGTAATGATTGACAAATGTACTACCGAAGAAGTTAATAAGATTAACGCGTTAATTATCTTCGTTTTTCTTTATCTGAATAATTTAATGAAATATGTATAAGTCTTTGCGAGCGTATGTACTATGTAGCACTGATCTTCATCTATTTTCTCTTTCTGTTCTTTTAAACGTGATAAAGAATTAGGTTTTGATAAAATATGTTACCGTGATTTAGCATTTCACATGCTATCGGCGTATATGACGTCATAGGTATAACAAATCCAACATGATAATACGCAAAGAAAAACTATGCATGAGAAACATATCTACCCTAGTTTGTTTATAAATGAAAGGTATTATTGCACAAAATCTGAAAATTTCAAAGGTATATGGAGTTAAAACTTTATCTTGTTTGAGCTGATATTTGATTAAAATTAAAATTTTAATATTTTTTTAACGTTCCCAGCGGTGCTTCCGCCTGTATTTAAAATGATCGCCAAATAGAAGAGCTGTTTCGAGACGATCATCTTTTACTGAGGTAGCTTTAAAGACAAAGTAGCTCCCCTAGATTTAAAGCTCTATTTTTTTTTACTTAATGAAATTTTCTTTTATTGAGGTGGCTTAAAAGACAAAGTAGCCCCCGTGATTTAAAGCTTTATTTTTTTTATTTAATGAAATTTTCCTTGTCCACAGAGCATTGTGTACGCGGCGGTGGGGTGCGGCGTGCCGCCTCTATGCCGCATCGACGCAGGTTCGACATACATCGGGACGTCGCCAGGTGATCTCGTCACTCTCCTATTTTTCCTCTTTCTATTTCTTGATCATCTATAAAACAAAATAATTCATATTGCTAATAGCCTTTAAAGTAGGTATCCCAAATTTATTTCTTTATTTTTCTTCCGTAACACTCTTTGGTATTAGAGAAATAGAAATCAATTATGCTTACTTATATCCTCTCTAACAGATACGTTTTAAACTAATGGAAACATAAAACTTTATTTATTATTTTATGCTTTTAGAATATTTTTCTTATTTTAGTCTGTTTAATATACTCCCTATTCATCAGTTTTAGTGTTTCTAAATTATTAGGTTACAATAATTAAATCCAAATTACAAAATATACAGTTAAACCAATCAGGATTAACTTTTTTATAGCAAATTCCAGAGAACAATTGCAAGGATATGCGTACTCGATAATGGGTAGTCTGGGTAGGTACGTCTATTATATTCCATTTGCTACTTTACTGAATACACGTAGGGTTTCGGGAGATGATTGATGTTTCGTGGCATTTTCATCTATGTCATGTACCATCTTGTGGATGTTGTTGATATGACATTACTAACAAAATCACTCCAACGAAGCAATTTCATAAAATAGCACATTGAATATAATATTAATATTTCCCAAAAATAAAAAGTTACACATATTTATAATAATATCTATTTATATAGATACCACATACATTAATTTCTATATTAATTTTGCTTTGTCCAGTTTGTGTTCCATAATTAAGTTGACATTTTTCATGTGCCATCCCAACTGTATTGCTTTTTAATAGGCTCCAAATTGCACTGCTACATTTTAGAATTTTGAAATGCGTGAGAGCCTACTCTTTACGTTTCCGCAGGTCGCTGTTGAAGATAAGTGGAGTGCAGGGAGTGAGGTAACCTGGCTGGAGGAAGAAACAAGCTCAACCAACGACAATACAAAACCGTCATGTGTTCCGAAACCAAGTACCTAAGCGTCACATAGTTATACATCGAATAATGCACGATCCGTCCAAACACTGCCAAACTTTAAAAACGAATTTATTAGTGTATAGATTTACGTGTTCACCGCGAGTGTAGTGACTTGTGTTAGACTGTCAGTGTGAGCGCCATCTGGCGTGATCGAGGCGCGGCACGGTGGCGGGGACGCCTGCGCCGTCGGGGCCGGCGTTGGCGATGCCATTTATTGAAGACGAATGGTGGTCAGCGGAGAATGAAGGCAGGATGGTCGATCTCTCCAATTGCCTTCAGGTAATTTCACTAATACATGTAATACAAACACAAAACACTTTGTCCGCACAAAGCCTCTAGGTAAAGTTCAGTTTACTGGGTATAAATGTCACCCTGATACATTATTATATAGAAGTAAAAACGATACGCTACGCTTATAATGCTCTTCAAGGCACTGAAGAAAGTGGAAGGCTAGACTTTCAAAGTCATCATCCGATTTAGATTAGTACTGAATTGTACCAACATTGCTTAACCAGTACAATCGTGGATCGACTGATATGCGTTTTCATAGAGTCTTCAATACTTTAATTGCACAAATAATATGGGTTCATGCAAAAGGGGAAAATCTTGTTTCCGGGACTTTATCCACGTGGCTTCATAGGTTTTGGAAATCCCATTGTAATTTCTCAAAATTTCTTAGTGGGGTCAGATCCCCAATCACAGAACTTATATGCCAAAATTTCGAGTTTCTAGACCCAGCAGTTTGAATTTACGTACTTTGTCATGTGTTAGTCAGTCTCCTTTTGTATATATAAATTATGAGACTTACGATATTTTACTCAATGATTCCAGGACGCGGTAGCCGCGAGTGGTCATGCAGCAACTCAACTCCAGCTACAAATGGCGACTTCCCTCGGAGAGATGTCGCAGGCGGAGCTGTCCAACTTCGTGGGAGGACTCACTCTAGAAGCTGATGGCTCAGAGGCCGCAGATCCTGACGATATCCTGAAGCAGTTGGGAGAAACCGCATTTGATAATTTTGATACGTTTTTCACCGATCTGACGAACTCTACCGCGTCTGGAGTACCGCATGTCGAAATTAAGGTAATTATATTTTGAACAAAGTATCCTAACCATTCTTTTTCAAATCACATCACCAGTCTATTGCACACTCTGATTTTGGTACGTTAATTAATAAAACAAAAAATTCAAGTTAAAAGCATGATAGCCACGTTATTTTGGGAATCTGTAAAACCATTTGAGAATATCAAATCATGACATTTGGCCATCTATTTAGTACCTAATAGAAGATAAAACTACAACAGAAATTTCTAATGTCATGTATTTAAAAGAACGATAAAAAATTATCAAAGAGATTTTCTCAAGGGTTTACGATAGTTATTTTGATGAATATTAATCATTTACTCATCCATTCTTTTTAATATTTTCCAGCAAGAAGAAAACAACAACATATCGCCAACGCCTAGCAGCCAGCAACAGAACTCTTATTACCAACAAAACCAACACAATTTGCCAAACAATGGCCAACAGCGATTGCAACAGTTATTACGATCTGGCACCAGTGCCATTAACCATGCAGTCGCAAATAATATCAACAATGGAAGATACAACATTGCTTCCGCAAACCCCTTGCTCGCTGAGAAACTAGCAGCGACATCTAGCGGTATAAAGCAAGAACCGATGAGTTCGGATTACAATGGAACGAGTATGAACTATGGAAACTCTTCGCCTATGCAGCGGGTGCCGAGTGGGAAGCCGCAAGTGAATGATGCTGGCGGAGGAAAAGGTAAGCTCCAAAATTCTTTTGATTTTTGTGTTTTATTCTTAAAAAACACCAAACCAAATATGAATAGGGAACCATAGACAAACTAAGTTAAAACACCTACCTATTTTAAACATCTATTTATAAGCTGATCACATTGTATTTTTGACAATTAATAGCTCTTACCTATTCCTTTTATGCGAATTCGTTTTTATTTCAAAACTTATAACAAGAAACCGATTTTTTTTATGGCAACGACATCTAGCGGCGAGTAGCGATGTCAGCTTAAAACAGTTTACATTCGCCACATAGGCAGTGCTGCAATGTAATGTCAAGCACTAATAGTTTATAACGATGCCACTAGATGGCACCTGAAGTCTTAAACTTAACGTGAACTTTATAAAATTGCACCAATACCTGTTGCATCTAAGGCAGGGTTTTAAGCCGTTGTATGCAGTTTTCTCTCGATCACAATCCACTTTCAATTTCCGCTTGAGGAAGTGTGATTTTCCTTTCGCGATTCCCCGCTTTTACTACGAGACTATTAACTGGTAGCTAGAAAGTTAGCTCGTAAAAATATTATTTACCTACATTCAGCGATATAAATTTAGATTTCAGAATATTTCTAATCGTTTTCGTATATAATATAGAATGTCGGTAACTCTATAGTAGTATTTTATAAAAACAGAAGTTTAGGCTTCATAAGATGAAGATGTTGCGCGGTAGCTTTTTAGTTTTATTGGTCTTTTTTTTACCCGACTACGGCAAAGCCGAAAGGAAGGGTTATGATTTAATTTTCATGAATGGAAAATGATATTGACAATGATATTCCATTCAATGCGCTGCATTATTACTACACAACAGGTGTGCTTGCCAATCACAAACCTAAATACAGTATAAAGAAAATTCATTCCTGAACACGGTATACAGAATAGGTACTTACCTACTCTACTGTCTTTACTTCATATCAGAATATTCAAAATAATCTGTCAATCCACAGTTGGTCAGCATGGTGGACTATGACCCAAGCCTTTCTCATTGTGGAGGAGACCGGTGCTTAGTAGTAAATCGACGCTGGGTTGATCATGCTGATGAACTAAGTAGAGTAAATCTTTGATGAACTGTGATAGCCCAGTGGTTATGACGACCCAGCCGAGAAGTCGGGGGTTCGGTCCCGGGCACGCACCTGAACTTCTCGAAGCTATATAACTATGCGTTTTAAGCAAATAAACGTCGATTTACAATCAATGAAAATATTCGTATTCAAATAATAATATATATCACTTGCTTAGCGGTGGAGGAAAACATCGTGAAGAAACCTGTATGCCTGAGAGTTCTACATAATGTGTGTAAAGTCTTCCAACCTGCACTGGCCATGGTGGACTATGACCTAAGCTATTCTCATTCTGGAGGAATCCTTCAGAAAAGCATTCTCAATAGTGGCCCGAAAATGGGTCGGATGATGAACTAAGTAGGTTAAGTCTTAATTCCTAATAGTACCTACATTCCAGATATTAATTAGCCATACTTTCTGCATCATTTCGTAAAACAACCGCCGTAAACACAGTGGCGCCCCCGCGCGGCCGGAAGTGAAAGCCTCAAGATGACGATTACATCGGATATTAACGAGGTTTTGCTGCCTAGAAATTGTAATACTCAGGTATTATAACATTAATGGATACCATCTTAAATACTTACTGGGTAACCGATATCCAAAATAGATGAAGAGTTTTTCAATTCGGCAAGTTTTTTTCTCGCCTCCTAAAAAACAGGTCAAGTGTGAGTCGGACTCGCACAAGAAGGGTTTCGTACCATCGTCTCAGAATACATAATAGTACCCATCGTACAAGATATCCGCATCTTAGTACCTAACATTTCCATGTAGGAAACTGCAACTTAATGTGATTTAGTAAATTAATTTTTTCGTGAGCATATTTTAAACACAGACAGACAACAAAGTTATCCTATGAGAGTTTCTTTTTTCCTTTTGAGGTACGGTACCCTAAAAATGAGAATAACGTTAACATTAAACTCCTTTTTTGGACAGTCGTTTAAAAATCAGTATGAAAAGCCATACCTATACATCGCAGTAGGCAGAGCTTCTTGGAACTGCATATTTACGAAGTAGGTACCTAATTCATAAATAACTTATACCTACTTATAGATGTGTGTTATTATTGTCACAGACTTAGGTATTATCCTAGTATGTCGTACGAGTATGCGGTTAGGAGTAGATAGATATCCTAGCCTGAATGAAATAAACAAATAACAACTATTGTGCATAAAACTTGATACATCTTAGTACATATTTATAATAAAAATACCTAACATCTATTTATTTATAGAGTTAGGTTAGGTTAGAGGCCAGTTTTTGACTAACTGACTGATCTATCAACGCACAGCTTAAACTACTGGACGGATCGGGCTGATTGGCATGCAAATATGACTGAATTTTTGAAAATTCAACCTCTAAGAGGGTAAAATAAGGGTTTGAAATTTGTTTAGTCCACGCTGATGAAGTTGCGGGCCTTCTCCAAAGAACCTACGGCACATTCACAGGGTTCATTGTGCAAAATGCTATGTTTCGATAGGTACGACCAAAAGTCAAAAATTATAAGAGGGAAAATAAAAGTGTTACATCTATAAATGAAAACAAAAGTCTTCAACCAGTGTGTCCTTCCCGTCCTCACCTATGGTGCTGAAACGTGGACACTGACAAATGGCCTTGTTCACAAATTCAAAGTTGCTCAGCGAGCTATGGAGAGGGCTATGTTAGGAGTTTCCCTGAGGGATAAGATCCGAAATGAGGAGATCCGCAGGAGAACCAAGGTCACTGACATAGCCCAAACTATTAGCAAGCTGAAGTGGCAGTGGGCAGGCCATGCCTGTCGTAGAGGCGATGGCCGTTGGAGCCGGAAAGTCCTTGAGTGGAGACCGCGTTTAAGCAAACGTAGTGTGGGACGCCCTCCAGCACGATGGACCGACGATATAAAGCGGCTGGCGGGAAGTGGCTGGATGAGGAAGGCTGAGGACCGGGTATGGTGGCGCTCTATAGGGAAGGCCGATGTCCAACAGTGGACGTCCACAGGCTGATGATGATGATGATGATGATGATGATGATGACATCTATAAATACCTATTTACTGCGAATGTGCAAAGCGCATCCTATTGATGTAACAAGGAAAATCGTTATTATTTAATACCATAATATAGATCGTATACCTAACACCTAGCCGACTGTACGAGTATATTACTGACGTTACACTATGGGTGTTTTGTTGCTGGAAACACGTCAAGAATCACTATTACGCCCATTTTGATAAAACTCCACGCTTTTGCGTACGTGATTTGTCAAGCGTAGAAGGTATTGACATCTTATTTAAAATCCCAGTTAGTATATACATTAATTTAAGAACAGATTTTTTAGGTGATTTAGAATACTATTCCGAAGAAAATATAAAAAAATTAGACTTTATACTTTGACATAAGATTTTTACACCTCTCAAAACCACCATGAAATTCATAGTCGTGGATCGTTCCTCCCTGTGTTGGGGACAATACGCAGAGAAACTTTCAGCTTTTATAAAATAATTTTATTATCTGGCACGCGATGGTTCTAAGGCTAACATCTACAGAGCGCACTTTGACTTTGCTCAGACTTGAGACACTGTTAAAACGAGACACCGTTATACCGCTGACATACCTAAATCTGTCTCTTTTTAACTGAAACTTAAGTCTAAGCAAAGTCAAAGTGCGATCTATAGATTTCAACCTTAGTCCCTCAGAAATTATGAAAGCTAAATATATAAGATATTTTATAGAAAGTTTTTACCGCTATAAAAGCATACAAAATAATTTTACATAATTTTTAAGATCTTGTAAGACCGAATAAAACTAGTGTATCTACAGTGTTTGGAAAAACTTAAATTCTCGCTAACGATTTGCGGGCAAACGCAAATGTGATAAATCACAGAACAAAAACTTTCCGCTTACGCATTTTAAGCCAAAATAGATGCCCAATTAGGTCTACGCGAACATACGAAGCTCTGCGTCAGAATGAAATGGGGTCGTGATGACGAGACACCTTGACACACTGAACCATATAGATTTCTCATTACTCTTACGCTTTATACTCTACGCTTTACCAGGAAGCGTTCGACAGAAAACAGAAAACATATGAACTTCCCAAGCGCTGATTTGATTTTTTTTCCTTAAACCTAAGTAATCCGTTCACGAGGTAACGTACTGAACTAAGTTTCTTAGATTTAACATCTTATTATTATGAACCTAAAACATTATGCAAATAGTGACACAAGTTTCAGATGAGATAAGTTGGTTTGAGATAAATTATGTCTATCGATACTTATTCTACAGGATATATTTCGAAGAATGTGCACAACAGCTTTTAGACCTGGTTCCTCCTTCACCTTTCTATCATCGTACTGCAAGGCATCGTCAAGGTCTGCTTCCTCGTTTCTAATCTGAACCGCTAGGTTAAGGAACGCTTTTCCGGCATCAGTTTTCCCCTCCACTTTTAATATGGGTACTATCAAGTCAAGAGTGCATTGAATAGACATCTTCTAAGCAAGCGCGCTTCATCTTAGGCTGCATCATCACTTGCCAGCAGGTCTGATTGCAGCCAAGTGCTAGTCTAAAATTAAAAAAAATATTGAAAGGTGATAAGTATTGAGATAACTTTTCAATGGTTTTAAAGTTAATTAATATTATATCTTTAGATGAGAACTAAGTAGTTCAAATCAAAACTACATAGAATGACATACGTGTTCACTGTTCATCATGTAATACCTAATTATGACTAATACTAATAGTATAAACCTAACAGTTTCTTAGAACTGTACTTAGTGCATACCTAAAAAGTTATATAAACCCATTGAGGTGAAGGAAAATGTCGCCAGATTAAAAGGGATTTAGATATGATTCATGTGAGTACCTACCTAATGATGCTAACTCAGTCAAGTAGTGCATTTCCGACCCAATTATTTGCTTGCATATATTATTTTTTTACACGGCTGCCATAAAAAGGGAGTGTATTCAGGGTCCATGCATGTTTGTACGTGAGTTTCTTTATTCCACTATAACTCCTATCGTTAGACTCACATCATCCAAAGTGACCATGGCTATATTTTTGAAAGTTTTATTAAATAGATAGAAGATAGGAAGATATTAAACATTCCAAGACTCTTTTGAGCTTACAGGAATTTTGAGAAAAGCGTGAATACGAATTATGTGATAAGTTTTGTTAAACATGTCATGTCATTGTGAGTAACCCATTGATTAATGTAATTAAAATTGTATTTAGCAATAACACGCTAGTAATTAGAAAAACTCTTGGTCACTGGCAATATCGCAGGAAGGAGACCCCGCGGACGTAGCCCGAGACGTTGGTGCGACCAAATCAGAGAAGCGGTTGACACACCCTTCTGCAATGCCTTCCGTACAGCCTCCAACAGAGTACAGTCAGCCGAATTAGTTGGAGAATGTGATAGTATCGAAAATATATGGAAAAATAAATAGTGTGAACGGTCTGTTCGACACTTGCCCCCCTTTTGATTGATGAATAAATGATACGATTTACAAACCGGGACAAACTAGGCATAAATATAAACAAAATCTTATAAATCATTTATTGAACCTACATTCCCGACCTTACTCACTTCGCAAACATAAAACTATCTCGCATAGATTGTCCTTGATTATTTAATACGTCGAATGACATGTGCAGTTTGCTTAGTATGAGATTTTACATAACACCGACGTTGTCGTTGATAGAATTCGCTAGACATCGCAACAAACCGTGAAAGAAACTCCCAAAATATGTTTGATTGCTTCGGTCACAGCTAACAAACTATTTTTTTTAATTTATGACATGGCACATAATATCTAACCTATATTTTATTCTTTGTCATAGTTTTAAGCAATAAAGTGGTTTAAATGAATATACATAAAACAATACACCGGAATTTTATATTCCTATCTAGTTTTGAGATAGATCCCGTCTCAAAAATGGTGTAAAACGGATAACTTAGATAATATTTCAGGTTTGTAACTCATTCCGTCTACGAGCTAGAGAACTGTGAATTTCTGTCTGTCTGTCTGTCCGCAGGCAGAAAGACAGACTTCGCGTGCTTCGTTCTCGAATACTATCAACGTTGCGTGAGATATAAAATCTCATACTAAGTACACCGATAGCGGAGTAGCGGGTGGTAGGGTCGATAGTACTCACGTGCAAACTATACCTAATCCCACATGCATCTAACTAAATGTTACTAACACACCTCTTAATTCTCAAGCAATAAGTTCTACAATCGCTTGTATCTTTTCCTATTTGACTATGCATGCACTTGACATCGGAAAATTGCACTTATGATCTCGGGAATAAGTTCTTTAATCTCTATAATATATTTTCTATTTCATAATCTTTGCCAACTGTACTTAAGTGAGCAGTTGTGATCAGATTTACGACTCTATTGTTGTGAACGTAGAGCTTATATTTGCATGATGTACACAATTCTATTTATTTCATGTATTTAGTTATGTGATTTGAATCTGAATATCTGCTGAAAATATACAAAAACTGTTTTTATTTTAAGTTGGTAGGCACTGTTTTAAGTACAATCTTATTTCTTTTTTTTTAGAGACTTGTAGTTTTTCTGAAAACAGGGTTTGTTTTTTTTTATTTCAATCTGAAAATTTATATTTGCAAGTAGGTACTTAATTCAATTTTTTTTTCATAATAATATGAGCTCTTAACAAAACTATTATAATCTATCAAAATTCCCAAACGATGTTAGGTACATAAAACGCACCACTAGTATAGTCATTTTATCACTCAAACTCGAAATCCTTACATTTTGAATTAGATCTCCATAATTCTAAAGATGTGAAAAATTTCAAGTTAGTTCTATGAAAATCTCGGTGGGGCATTTCGAATCGGCACAAAAAATAACTAATTTACACATATTTTCCAGTGAACCTATACAATGTCCATCCTAGCGGTAGCGGTTATGGTTATAATAATAGGTGGTTATCTGCTGTGCTCTTATCAATATAGTATTTGTTATTTGTTCATGAAGTGCAATGACCTACTTAGGTACATTACATATCAACGTGTATATGTATTTTTTGCTCCATTGATTAAACTTTTTATTTAGGAAACATTGGACTTTTTTTGCTACAATTGAAAAAAAAAAGGTAACTATTTTGTTAAAAGTCGATGGCGGTAAAGGAAAACATCGTGAGGAAACCTGCATGCCTGAAAGTTCTCCATAATTTTCTCAAAGGTGTGTGAAGTCTGCCAAGTTGCACTTGACCAGCGTGGTGGGCTACGGCCTAAACCCTTGTCTTTTTGAGAGGACATCCGTGCTAAGTAGTGATTCGCAATGGCTTGATGATGATGGTGATGATGATTTCCTAATATGGAAGTCTTTGTAGGTACCAACAAATGGACTTTTATCCATACTAAATACTTAATAATATTATAAATGTGAAAGTGTTTCTGTCTGTCTGTCTGCTAGCTTTTCAAGGCCCAACAGTTTAACTGACTTTGTTAAAATTTGGTACAGAGTTCGCTTACATTCCGGGGACGGACATGGGCTACTTTTTATTCGAGAAAATGAAAGAGTTCCACGGGATTCTCAAAGGTCCATCCGTTCAACCGATTTATATGAAAGGTTCAGAGGTAGCTTGCGTACCGGAAATTGACATAGGCCACTTTTTATCCCAAAAATCAAAGAGTTCTCACGGGATTTTCAAAACCTAAATTCACGCGGACGAAGTCGCGGGCATCATCTAGTATTTATAGGTGCAATTAATTACTGTCCGAGTATGTAAGGCCTAACCTAATATTAGAAAGGATCCGTAAGGCCCAATTATCTGCTGTACATAACGTAACATAGGCCTAACGACGTGAGTCTTATGTGTGCGTATATTACATTAATTCCTGACCTACCGAACGGGCAGTCGACGGAAACGCGTACAACATATTACCTTAATTACGCTACAGAACCGATAGCAAAAAAAAACTATTAATTTTTAGATCATTTTATCAACTAGGACTGATGAAAAAAGTTTTTAACACACTTTTTGAGAACATTTTCTCAGGTATGCAGGTTTTCTCACGATGTTT
The DNA here is from genome assembly GCF_905333055.1 of Maniola jurtina. Taxonomy (NCBI): domain Eukaryota; kingdom Metazoa; phylum Arthropoda; class Insecta; order Lepidoptera; family Nymphalidae; genus Maniola; species Maniola jurtina. Next base: position 16,004,375 of record NC_060032.1, read on the forward strand.
TCCTTCACCGTTACAGCAAGTGATACTAACACACATAACTCCAAAAAGGTAGAGGTGCATGCCCGGGATGGAACCCTGGCCGCTTCTTAGGTCCTACGGCCAAAATTAACAATCGATCCTATCTTTCTATTATCTTTCGATAATTTATAGAGAAGCAGGCTTTACTTTGCGTCGGTCCATGATATTTAAGGAACCAAAAGCTTAAAGCTATACGTCTTAATCCACTGAAACAAACAAAATATCTCTGTCTTTCGTATTTCTATAATTAACTTAGAAACATTGTTATTTGTTAAAAATTGTATGACCTTTTGTGACAAATAACAACGTTGCTAAGTACCTAACTTATCGACAGATTACAGATAGATTTATTATTATCATTAACTAACTAATGCTCGCGACTTTGTCCGCGTGGATCTAGGTTTTTAAAAATTCCGCGGGAACTCTTTGCTTTTCCGGGATTAAAAGTAGCCTGTCCTTCCCCAGGATGAAAACTGTCTCTGTACGAAATTTCGTCAGAATCGGTTTAACGGCTGAGCTGTGAAAAGCTAGCAGACAGAGAAACAGACAGACAAACAGACGCACTTTCGTATTGGTAATATCAGTATTAATTTGACCGCTTACAACACTCAAGATTATATTTTTGTGTGAACGGTACTAGTATAGCAGCTCCTTGAGTCGGTGCGACAACCTGATTCGTGTCAATGACAACCCGACACACACGCGCATTGCCTTGCATCCTGCATGCGGCACCGTTGATATTGTCTGCAAATATCCTAGATGCAGCAAGGTATTTTCAAAGCTATTGGTCAAACAAAGTCAAAGGCAAAGTCAAAAATCAAGTCAAGAATTGAATATGTCTCCCTAGACAAGATTCAGCAAGGTGTAGGTCCACATTTTTATTTAAAAATAATTTGATGCTCGAGACCGGTAATTTTCAAAACCTTAAAACAATTGTTTATCGCAAAAATTTATAACTACGTATTTGTACGTCTATTCATTACATTATCAAATGATTACCAAGTGGAAAAAAAAATTATGAGCTTTTGAATATTATAACAATTGATTGAAAAGTTCAGATATAATTCACCAATCACAATATTATTTATTTGGAAAATAATCTTGCCAATATGATATTACGAAAATAATACCTATAGTTTTCTCCATATTGACCCATAACAGTAACCGTAAAAATAAGTATTTATGTACAATACTAGATTTTCTGCTCGTAGAGATTGCAAAACGTTTTGGATTTCTCATACATCAATCCCTCGGAAGTTGAAAAAAGTTAACTGAAAAAACTTAACAATTTAAAAATCTTCAAAGTTAGAAAAACTAGGTTAACGGTCTGAAGATTATGTAGGAGTTACATTTCTAATAAGCTTATTATGGTTTTGGAAAATAATTTAAAGGCTGATGCGTGTCTTTGGTAGTCACTTTGGTATATCAACGGTGTCAGCGCATACAGACGCATGTACTAAACGTTGATATGTTGATATTATCTCGGCTACTTTATGTTTGAATTAAATGGGCGTACGGCCGTTTAGCCGGACAGGCTCTTATTGCAGTATGTACGGGGTAGGGTCCTTTTATTGCATACTACAGACTAGGTACTGTACTAAAAGACTAGGTTATTTATTAAGGACTAGATAATTATAGCTATGGAGAGAGAGAGCACTGATGATAATCATGCGAAATTCTTTTGAAGTACATATTTGCAAAGTAACTTTTTCTATGTATATTATTACAATATAATATGTATATAAATATCTGTATAGTGTATACCTACTATTAGATATACTCGTATAAGTACCTGGTTTTTTTTTAACTTACTTTTTGTAATAACGTAAACTTTTGCTTCAACAACTTCAACAATGCATTTCATAAAACACTCGAATGGACCTTCTGGTCTGATGTCACCTTAAGATATGAAAAGTATGGGCCGCCATAGTTCGCGATATTTAGGGAACTTCTAACAAAACGTCGACACCACTAGCGGGCAGGGTGCAAGTAGCCTTATATAGAGCAACCGCCGAGTTTCTTGCTGGTTCTTCTCGGTAGGAACGGCATTCCGAACCAATGGTAAATTATTTGACGATTCAAAAGCACTTGTAAAAGTCTATTTGAATAAAAATCTATTCTATTCTATTCTATTCTATGGTAGCCCTATTTTTCTATAATTTCACGTCACCATAGCCTAATATATGACATATCGTCGATTCGGGATCAAACCGAGAGTTCTTTTAGTTCACTCTGACGCGTCGTGACGATCGCAATCACCTCTGATTAGTCGACTCTCTACTCGACCCAATATTGGGTGAAATGCAACAAGCAACAAGATTGCCACAAATTCAGCCAATCACAACGATTGTGATTGTAGCAATCATTGATGCAGCTTTCCGTAATCGACTAGCAAATCCTGCAGCCACGTGCAAGTTCATCCACGTTTATTAACGTTTTTACTGAAGCAACGATATTCAGGAGGCACCTGATAATAGGGACTTAATCAGGCCCAGATATGTTGCTATTGACCGAATTGGGTCAGACCTCATGAATTTTAATGGTAGGTACTAGGTAGATCTAGTTTTCAGTTTTACTACAACAACTGTTGCGTTAGGCTTAGTTGACATTGTTAGGTGATTTTTCTATGAACTTCTATTCTTTCTACTTCCATTGTACATGTTACCTATACAAATTATATTTTATGCATTATACTGTTAAAGATAAACTCAGTTTATATAATTTAATTTACTTTTAATTAACTTCTCAATTATTTTACAAGTATCGACATTATTAAGCCTCATCAGAGAGTCCATAGAGTCAACCAAACCATAGACTCCTAGACAACTGTCATGGTGCTTTAGAATGTGTAGACTATCAGTAAATCTACCTAACAATATTTGGAGCGGAGTGGAGAGGAGCGGGCCGTAAATTTGCCAATCACAGTGCATGAAACCCCAACCCCGCATCGGTGGAAATTATGTGATTGACCAATTCATGGTCCGCTCCGCTCCACTCTGCCCAGCTCCGCGTCAATGGAAACGCATCCTTAGTTTGTCCCTGCCTTATCGATTTAAATGTATATTCAGATGTATTGGTATAACGGATCCATGAATGTTAAACTTCTAAATATGCAGTCATTGAACCAATTTCATATTATGAGGGTTGTAGAAATTGTTTTATTCGTAAATACTAAATAGGTACTAAACACTTACAATGCTGAAATTTCATTTTTAATATTATTTACATTCCTTTTCACAAGTTCCCAAAAAATAATAAGTAAGTAACTAAAAAAAAATTACCGAATTCAAAAATGTACTGAAATATTTTTAATACTACTTTGCAACTTATTTAAAAAAAACAAGCTTTAAAAGTCAGCGTCAAACCAAACAGCTGAAAAAACGAGCAGCGAAAAATAAAAATGAAAAGCATTATGAGCTTTCATATAACGTTATTGAAAAAAAACCAACGTTTTAGATATAATGACCGCCAAAATTTTTAGAAACGTGCATGACTACGGAACCCTATTTTATGCTGTTCTGACACGTACTTGACTACTTTTTTCCTAACTTCCCAAATCGATAATTACCACAAGATATAGACGCCACCGTATCGTTAAAAATGACGGGTCATTAATAAAGTAGGAACCAGTCGTGTCATTACCGTAAAATCGAGAACCTGTACAACTATTAGCTGTTAGAGTACCGTGGAGGTAAATTGCGAACCACCTGTGAATTTTATTACAGACTAGCTGATGCCTGCGACTTCATCTGTGTAGATTAAGGTTGTAAACTCTAGAGGAAACTATGGTTTTTAGAGATAAAAGATCGTACAAGATAATATTACACTATGAATATTTTTTTTTGCAATTTGCATGCAGGTTATTTTAAAATACGCTATCTTGTATTTTTATTCCTTGTTATAGTGGCAATAGAAGTACCTACATACTCTGTGAAATTTTCAACTCTCTATCTATTAGGCCCGGTTTCCACCAAACTGGGTGGTGATGTGTTCTGTCGACCAATCCGATTCTTAATCGATGACGTGAAAAATTAACACGTCATCTTTGAAAATATTGATTATTCGACTGAACACATCTCCTCTCCGCTCCTCTACGCTCCTCTCCGCTCCGCTTAGGTGGAAACCGCCGGGCCTCACGGTTCATGAAATACAGCCCGCTGACGGACAGCGGAGACTTATTAATAGGTTCTTGACTCATGTTGGTCCCGTCGGGTACTGAACCCAAAAAATGGCCACTATAAACGCTACAGAACCCGCTACACTAAGCAATCAAGCACGTGGCGTTTGTTTTTGTATTGGCGTGAACCCTGCACGGTCTATTAGCCCGGCGTCACGCCCATGGGTGTCAGAATGCCCCACGAATTTCACGCTAACCAATTATTATGAATTTTAGTGACGTTGTTTTCTACTTTATCCTAGTTTTTGTTGCGAAGTAAACTGTGATCCTTCTGTTTTTGCTTGAATAATTTTTTACAATATTCTAACAACAATATTTCGTCATTTTATGTAATAAAAAACTGGTACATACCACAATTAATTTGTTGTGTTTAACTGCCGAAATTAAATGTCTTTAATCCATGGAACAAGCTTAAAATCTAATAAACATTTGTCACATAAAATATTATACGTAGTTATTACGTACCTAAATAGCCAAATTCATAGTACTGTAGCTTTATAAACTTTTTAGTACTAATTGTTTTATTCTCGAAAGTTTATTGGAATAAATTAACTCATTCACTTTAGCGTTTGGTACCATTTACCATCAATATGTATGGAAAATTGTTTTTAAAGATCCCGTGGGAACTGGTTGATTTTCCGGGATAAAATGCCTATGTCAATTACAGGGACGCAAGCTACCTCGGTAACGAATTTCATATAAATCAGTTAAGTGGATGAGTTTTTAGGAATCCCCTGGGAACTCTTTAATTTTCTGGGATAAAAAGTAGCCTATGTTCGTCCCCGGGACATAAGCTAACCCTGTACTAAATTTTGTCAGAATCGGTTAAGCTGTTGGGCTGTGAAAAGGTAGCAGACAGATAGACAGACAGACAGACACACTTTCGCATTTATAATATTAGTATAGAAGTATAGATGAGTTGTATGTAGTGTCTAACGTTTGTATTTTTATATGGTTCCTGAAAAATATATCAGAAATCTGAGATACTTTTTATTATGTGACCTAAAAACTTGTATTGTATTCAGGAAAAAGATAAATTCCCCGTCAGTTTGAAGTCCGCCTTTATTGTGTTATACGTTACACCTATTTTTTTCTTGTTATGCTAAAATAAATGAACCGTTTTGAAAAATACTTTCTATGTGTAGATGACGACATTTTGTTTTTAACCCCCGACCCAAAAAGAGGGGTGTTATAATTTTGACGTGTGTATCTGTCTGTGGCATCGTAGCTCCTAAACTAATGAACCGACTTCAATCTAGTTTTTTTGTTTGAAAGGTGGCTTGATCGAGAGTGTTCTTAGCTATAATCCAAGAAAATCGGTTCAGCCGTTTGAAAGTTATCAGCTCTTTTCTATTTACTGTAACCTTCACTTGTCGGGTGTTATAAATTTTTAATTTACACTTGTAATATGTATTATTATAATTTAGTTCAGTCTTTTAATATTGTATTTTTTTTCTTTTTCAGGTAAGTTATATGTTGATGTCACCTCCAGGTTGAGTAAGTAAAAATTATAATATTTGCAGTAAGTAATAATAATATTTTATTTGTACTCTCACGGGTCGAAGCCCAAAGCTTGTGCGGGGATATTATGTAGAGGCTTAACGAGAGATTAATCTAAATTTTGAGATTGATAATAATATTTTATTAATGCAACGTAAATAATATAATATATTACATTGCGTTTACTTGACAAACATCTTCGTACACCTATCAAATCTCTACCTATACTTTTATTTAGATACTTATTTACTTATTGACTTATGTAATACTTACACATGATACTGGCGCGCTATAACAGTCTATATGGAAAGATTAGGTACGTTTGGAATTACATAGGTAGATAGAAAGATTTTATTTCAAAAACAGAGCCTATCTACCTATAAAAATGGATGTAAACTTTAAACTATACATACAAAATGGGCCGTATTACTATAGAGAAATCTCTACTAGATAAAGTGTGTAGAACAAAATTACTGTACATACCTACTTAGTTTGAAATGAAAACCGAATGCGAGCAAAGGAGCTTGAATTTTTCATTAATCTCTTATAGCTAGGTATAAAACAGAACCGTGACTGACTAAGAGACAATAATGCACAACCGAAACTGGCGGATTTTGGATTTTTTAATGTAGGTTTTCTCTAAAAAAAAATAGTGATTTTGAGAAATGGTAATGGGATCCTTAAAAATCTAAATCCACGCGGACAAATTCGCGGGGCTTAGCTAGTCGCTTATAATTTCACTAAAGTCGAGTTTTTAGTAACCAAATAATTTTTAACTGAGGAATAAACAGGTTTTGTCAGTTTTTGTAGGTATAGCAAATCTGTTAAAACTCAAAACAATTTTATGGGGAAACTAGATGTACGCCTAGGAGGGGAAACTAGAATTTTGACTTCGTCCGCGTGGATTTAGGTTTTTTAAAAATCCCGTAGGAACTCTTTGATTTTCCGAGATGAAAAGTAGTTATACCCTTACCCGGGATGTAAGCTTTGATGAAATTTTATACCAAATTTCATCAAAATTAGTATGGATTTTGGGCCTCGCTTTACAATCCCATACAATTATTTTGGCATTTTTTTTTTTCATAATATACACAGGTGTATCACAAAGGCAACTAATTAAGAGTAAAGTTATTCATGAATTCAGTCACCCTGGTTACTTGTGAATACCGGGGAACATTCTAGAGCGGTGATAAGCAGGACCTACTTTCAGCGGTAGTAGAACGCGGCTTAGCAATCATACAGATCACACCGTACTTATAAATATCTAACAGTTGCGGAGAGCGAGCGCTGCTTAGCGTAACTCTGACCGGGCTCTGCTTCTCTCTCAAAAAATTACTTTTTAGTAGGAGTCTATGTTGTACAGATGACCTATTTTAGATCTAGTTCTAGCGGTTTGGGTTTATGTAAGTAAGTTTCTTGTATTTCTTTTTTTTTTTTTGAAAATCACACTATCACACTAATATTATAAAGGCGAAAGTTTGTGTGTGTGTGTGTGTGTGTGTATGTTTGTTACTCCTTCACGCAAAAACTACTGGACGGATTTGGCTGAAATTTGAAATGGAGATAGATAATAGATAATGTCCTGGATTAGCACATAGGCTACTTTTTACCCCGGAAAATCAAAGAGTTCCCACGGGATTTTGAAAAACCTAAATCCACGCGGACGAAGTCAAAAAAAACTTCCCATGACCCCACTTTCTTGGTTATATGGGTCGAATCGTGAGAAAGCCCCCCCGGTACAGGGTCATCGTCGTCGTCACTTACCACGAGATAGAAGGCGTGGGACGACTGTACCTCTGTTCACACCGTGGCACCGCGGTCGTTATGTAACGCGACACTAGTCGCGCGTCGCAGCGCTGCCGCAGATTTGCCGCGCGACCCTGACACAGATACGCGCGCCAACTGCCAACTCACAAGTGCACTGTACTCGCGGCTCGGCGAATAAAAGTGAAATTCGATTGACGTGTTCCTATACCCTGTTGTTCTATACAGTTACTATAGTATACTACGAGGTTTAGCGCCATGCGATTTTAGGATTCCGTACGTCAAAAGAAAAATGGAACTCTTATAGGATCACTTTGTTATCTGTCTGTCTGTGTCTGTCCATCCGTCGTGGCTGTCAAGAAAACCTATAGGGTATTTTCTGTTGACCTAGAATCTTGAAATTTGGCAGGTAGGTCGGTCATAAAGCACAAGTAAAGGAATAAATCCGAAAACAGCGAATTTGTGGTTAATGTTTCAAGTTTCAAAGTAAGATAACTAAGATATATATAAGATTACGACTTGGTTCGCGTAAAGGTATAAGGATACAAGTTTTTAAAAATCCCAAATCCAAAATTTAATATGGCATTTATGCAGTTGGCCAATTTTTGCTTGATAAGAAAAGAATTGACCATCAGTTCGGAAAGCAGGTTCTACTGATTATAACCAGCTAGAAACTCAGCAGTTCTCTTTATCGCTTAATTTGCTGATTAATTAAATATTTTAAATTGATGTTTCAGTGACGAGTTTTGTTATAAAAGGTTGAAACCCTCTGAGGTCCATAACTTTAAAAACTCCTTTCCTAAGTACCTCTAGGTCCTAGATAAGTACGCTAACCTAGCCACAGAGAAAAACATAAACGTTAGAGGACGTAGCCTCAAAGGTTCGATCACTTATCGACCTTAGTGCCTTATCGTGGAATTAATTTTGCTAAACTATGATAGATTTATTACCTTTTCTACCAGATATACTTACTGTTAACGATTCAAGAATCTATCACCGGTTCTGATAAAAAATTCTACTGAGAAGAGCTAGCAAGAAACTCAGCAGTTACTTGACTTCCTATTACGGTTTAGTTTACCGATTTTTACCGATTTTAACGGTTGATTTTTCAATCGTCAAATAACTTTTATTTGTGGAGTAAATTTGAGGTTTTGACAGTTTTTGTATAGGAAATCGGTCGAAACGCCAAAATTTCTTAGATAAAAGTTATTTGACAGTTAAAAGATCGGCCCTAGTCGGATAAAATTGACCTATGAATTTCATAATTGTAAGAACTGCTCTCATACGAGTAAGTAGCCCTTTCAGCTCACAGGCAAAATATTGGTCTTTGTATTTTCTAGTTTTAAGTTTAGTTGTTGGTATGTAGTAAATTGAATTTTTATTTTTATACTTTATTGTGATTTGGTTTAGCTGAATAAACTTTCATTTATTATTTATTTATTTATTTATTTAAGTACTCTGGGGATCTCTTAGCCCTATACAGGGTGTTTGGTAATTAGTATATAATGACGACACGAACCCATGCTACTTTGATCTGATAAACACAATGCTGAAGTATAAGGACGAAATAAAATTATAATAAAAATTTCCATACAAAATTTAAAAAAAAAATTATATCAGAGTTTTCATGACCCTAACGTGCCCTAACTCACTTAGATCGTTGGCCATCTTTAGATAGGCCGAGGCCAATGATCTCAGTGAGTTAGGGCACATTAGGGCCATGAAAACTTGGTCATAAAAAAATTAAAATTTTGTATGGAAATTTTTATAATTTTATTTCGTCATTATACTTCAGCATTGTGTTTATCAGATCAAAGTAGCATGGGTACGTGTCGTCATTACATACTAATTACCAAACACCCTGTATAAGTGCGCTATTCTAACCACAGAGAAAAACATAAGCGTTAGAGGACGTAACCTCAAAGGTTCGATCACTTATCGACCTCACTGTCTTATCGCCTTCACCGTGGAATTAATTTTGCTAAACTGCGATAGATTTATTACCTGACACACTTACAATCGACGATTCGCAAGAGTTTGATAAGCCTATTTGAATTCGACGTTAACGAAGCCCAGATCAAAAGTCAAAAACCGGACAAGTGCGAGTTTTTGTTGCACAATCAGTGTTCCGTAATACAAAAACTCCTTACCGCTATAATCAAAATCAAAAATTGTTACAAAGTTAGACTTATTTAAAGTTTGAACCAAGTTTATTCTAAATTTTCTAATATCGTTTTATCGTAAGAATACTTTCGTTAGTTTTTTTGAGAAAGGGCAGTCTTGTTTTTAAAAATTTTAACCATCATTTTGTTCAATTAGAAACAGAAAAATCTATGACTTTATATTAATTATATATTATTATTACCTATACGTAATTAAAGTATATGATAAACAAAACATAAAAAAAAATTAAAAAAAACCTTATAGGAATATTAAATATTTTTTCAAAAAATATAGGTACTTGTTATGATTTTTAATAAAACCTCGTCAACGAATTGCAGTTTTTTTACTTTTGAGTGCGGAACTCTAAAAATCCCAGTAATAAATCTTAAATATCACGAAAATATCGCATGTCAATGCACATAAAATGATTAACATACAAATCGTGTATAGTCACAAATCTGCGAGCCCGCCTGCCCATACACGGCCACACAAGGTTGATCCTTTCCATCAAGCAGTGTCACTAATATAAACCTAATGTTCTAAAGCCTGCTCGAAACCTAAATACCAGGGCACCATATAAGCACATTATTAATATGGATTCGTAAATCTTTGAATAGGTTTTGCTTAATCTAGAAATAACTTTGACTTACGAATTTTAACTCAAAAGTAATTCTTGTTTAAAACTTAAACAAGTGTAAATTAAAAATTTATAACACCCCCGACAAGTGAAGGTTACAGTAACTAGAAAAGACCGAAAAGACCTGATAACTTTCAAACGGCTGAACTGATTTTCTTGGACTATTCCGCGCCTACGACCTAAAGTATCTGAGTTTTGCAAAACATTATTTTCAAATAAATAATTATGTATTTAGGCAACGTCCATCTTGACAGCTTGACATTTGTCAATTGACATAATATTATGAACCTAACGGTTATCTAACCTTCTTTTCTAGAAGAAAACTAGAAAAGAGCTGATAACTCTTAAACGGCTGAACCAATTTTTTTGGATTATAGCTAAGAACACTTTCGATCAAGCCACCTTTCAAACAAAAAAAACTAAATTAAAATCGGTTCATTCGTTTAGGCGCTACGATGCCACAGACAGATACACAGATACACAGATACAAACGTCAAACTTATAACACCCCTCTTTTTGGGTCGGAGGTTAATAAAATGACAGAATCTCTAGGTGCTGTCTAACTTATGCTCGCACGACACTTTCAAACTCCTATTTTACCCCCTTTGGGGTTGAATTTTCAAAAATTTTAAAAGCTACTACCGGCATGCCAAACAACCCGATCCATCCAGTACCTAAGCAGTTTGATCTGTACGTTCATAGATCAGTCGGTCAGTCAGTCATCTTTTCCTTGTGTGATTCCAGTACAGGCAGTACTTATGGAATCACACCCATCTATTGTGCCTCTTCAAGCCGATCACACTAATATTATAAAGGCGAAAGTTTGTATGTGTGTGTGTGTGTGTGTGTGTGTGTGTGTATGTTTGTTACTCCTTCACGCAAAAACTACTGGACGGATTTGGCTGAAATTCGGAATGGAGATAGATAATATCCTGGATTAGCACATAGGCCACTTTTTATCCCGGAAAACAAAAGAGTTCCCACGGGATTTCGAAAAACCTAGATCCACGCGGACAAAGTCGCGGGCGTCAGCTAGTTGAGAATATATTTCTATAGCTATTTCATTGCGCCACGGTTGTTTCGATAACAGTTGAGTGGCAAAGTAAATATTTTCCTCAATTGCATAAATGAAAGCCTAAAAAATTCATGTTGATTCAAAAAACTTGAATCTATGCAACAGTGTCCATAATCAAAACGTCGCGGTTACCAAAGAGATTCCTTGAACTAAAAGGTAGAGTTGCTATTTATAACAAAAATATACCAAAAATAACTAATATACTCTATAAACTATCGCTCTTGAGCCTATAGACTACAGAAACTATAGTTAATATCTTCTTTCGAGAACTTTTCGAGCAATTCTCTTGTTTGTTTTTGACCGTTTTGAGGTGTATCCTGCCTGTTACAACTATAAAGTTTATATTATATTCTCGCAATTCACATACGCAGCTGACCAAGATCTGCTTTTGCACACTTGAAGAGGGACTTGAGACTTTTACACCTTTACTAGTTGACTGTTTGAAACTAAAGCAAAAGTAGCCAACAGGCCCTTTTTTTAGACTCGTGTTTTGACCATTTGGTCTATCCGTTACTAGCATAAGGTTAATAATATCTTAATTATATTAAGGTAATCACAACTTACATAATATGTGGCTAGCGAAGATCTAAAGAACGTTCTACACCCGTTGCAATGTTTGCCTGTAAAGTGAGAATTAGCCAAATAGCTCCTTCTCTAGACTCGTGTTTTGGCCATTTGTCCTGTCTGTTACTATTATAAAGTGTGCATATCTTTGCTGTTCACATACGCGGCTGGCCAAGGTCTGGTTTCGCAACGCACGGAGAGCAGTATGTCCGGTTGGCAAGTGTGCTGACTGTTGCATGTGCTACGGTATATTCGTTTTTGTATATACCGTTTTGAATAACTTTACCTATTTATAAATATTCCGCTGGAGGTCTTGTTTGAATTTTGAATGCATTTGCACTTTCAATACATCGTATATGACGGTAGATAACGTTTATTATTAGATATCGAATAAAAAGTAGTAGAAATTGGTCAAGTGCGAATCGGACTCGCATACGAAGGGTCCCGTACCATCGTACAAGAATCACTTTAAATTTTTTTAATTTTCGTGGCTGCCATTTTGAAATTTTTATTATTTTGCCTGTACACACACACATTCAACACACATACAACACACTTTGTTTGTTTGTTGTGACTATAACGTCTTAAAAAATTGAAAAGAGCAACCGCCGAGTTTCTTGCTGGTTCTTCTCGGTAGGAACGGCATTCCGAACCAGTGGTAAATTATTTGACGATTCAAAAGCACTTGTAAAAGTCTATTTGAATAAAAATGTATTCTATTCTTATTGCTCAAATATAAAGTTTGAGAAATAATACGTTGTAGCCGAAAACAAGCGATTTGTTGTTATAGCGCACATTCTGTGACAACTCTACCTATATCTAACGGTTCACAAGAAACAGCCCACTAATAGACAGATGGACGGACGGACAGCGGGGCCTTAGTACCTAATAGGGTTCCATTGGCATCCTAGAGTACGGAACCCTAATTACACTAAGTTCAATAAAACATTAGTAATTTAGAGGTCATTCCATAAGAGACCGCCTTTCAAATTCGTTCCATGTACGTTACATAACGCATGTGTAGATATGTGCGTAGCTATGTACGTACATACAGCCTGCGTCCTGTCCCACATAGTGAGGTGAACCGGTCAACCGGTGTACACTAAACACCGTACCTAATACTACCATACCTACTTTACCTATTAGTTACATATTGGTACTGATTCTGAGCAAAACTAAATTTTAGAGTATTCGCATCCTCTTCTCACCAATGTAATATGAAAAGGACCAGTTTGTCAATTTTTCTATTTTGAATTTAATTTAGAGCGTCAAAGCCTTCGTGGCTTTAGCTGCCAGTATCTATCCTACTGTTTTGTAGCGTGCACTAAAATTTATAGTCTTTAAATGTAAATTTCATGTTCCGTCTTTTTTCAGCAATACTATAAAGAAAAAGATGCAGATATACTCTAGTTTAGGGAAAAAAGAGTAGAATAGATCAGCTACGTATTTATTTATTTTTATTTCATTTTATTTGGCTAACCAACAACTTTTATGCATGACAAATATTTACAAAAATATAATAACTTAAAACTAAAACACGCATCGTATATAAACGTTTATAAATGGCTAGAACAGTATAGTAGTATAGTAGTCCCGTTCAAGTATCTATAAATAAAATGAAATTAGCGTTAAACCCTAGCACATACGCCCTGTTTGCAACTCGAAAAACCTTTTTTCACACGCTAAAGCCTTAGAGCATACGAACTATTTCTATCCACACAAAAAATCCCGTTTCGCAACAACATCCAGACCCAATAATAGTAATAATATCATACAAATAAACATAAATACAGTATTTCCACCGAAGCACCGATATGGCAAATCATTTTTTTTACAGCGATTAGACTAAAAAGGAGCGCATTCGTGTCGCCGTCGCTAGCTGATTCCATGACAAATTAGCCGCAAAAAACAACCTTACGCCTCACGTAATAGAGTACAATGAAACTGCATCTATGCAATTGATTAACCAACTTATTCGTATCGACGATTTGCACGAATTTCAATCTTGTGACTAAAGACATAAGGTTGTTTTTGTGTGAATATAGAAGTTGGCAGAGAATCTAGGGCAAACGCCTTGAGAGTTGCATTTACATGGGTCGACCTCCGTGGGTCACTGATCTCTGTCCTTAGTCGGATTGCGGAGTGGTTTCCTTCCTTCCCATCTATACATAGATAATTTAAAAAAACTACTATTTTATAACAGTTATTAGGTTGTTAGAGGGGATTTAAATATTTCGCGAGCATTATGTAGGTATATTGAATTCGGAAGTCAGTCGTTGCGTCATGTGGTAGCTGTGCTGTAGGTTTTTTCCTCAAGTTCGTAAGGCCTCGGTTTGGATTGGAAATATGCTAAACTTTTTAAAAAAAGCTTAACATGAATTTAATTCTTTTATTTCATATTCTTCAATATTCCATAATATTTTAATGTATATTTTTTATTGATTTTTTCTGTAATTAATACCTAATTAAGAATCAATTTATGCCGTTTTTTTTTAAAATATATTTGGGTGGGAATAGTATTTTATAAATATTTAAAGGTCTGTCAAAATATAAAGTTCAAAAAATATATAATTAGATGATGCGTGACTTTGCATTTGCGTGGATTTAGGTTTTCTTAAAATCCCGCGGGAACTTTTTGATTTTCCCGAATAAGAATTAGTAGCTTATATCTTCTGGATGCAAAGTAGGTACCTAGTTACGGTTCACCTTTCATTAAAATCGATTAAAGATATACTGATAGACAAAACCCTTTCGCATTTATAATTAGTACGGATATGCATTTTGGGGCTTCATTATTTTCAGTAATTATCCAATACTACATCATATTTGGTATCTGGTACATATTTTTATTAATAGAACTTTACCACGTCAACTTCAATAATTATTTCACTGCATTTCTCAATTATACCTTTCGATAACTATCGTTTCTTCGACTAACTAACGTTTCTTCGACTAACTAACGTTTTAATACAGTTTTCCTCTTAATACTAAGAAAATATGATGAAAAAAAAAAACATAACTACATTTTGTGAACAACGGAAAATCTTTTAGGTCACATGAAGTCCATGTACCTACCTATTATATAACTTTTCTACTTTTTCTTCTCAGAAGTCTACCCATCTAGCCTGCTAGGTACAACTTTCGTGACTTGCAAGCTTGTTCAGGTTTTAAAGCTTCGATAAGGCATCTTAATACCTACTACCTAGCTAGTACCTACTTTGATGCATTGGCGTACGTTTTATAAGTTCTTTCACCCTTTGGTTATGTTGATTTTGTTCTAGCTTTTATGCTTTACGACCTAAGAAATATAGTCTAGAATGCAATCTTTTAAAAGCCTTTTTGAATCTTTAAAGTTCTGTCGGTCGGTAACTAGTACATGCACCACTCGTATAGATGTTATCACAATATAATCATCATTTCACTCTGCTGTCCACTGCTGAACAAAGGCTTTTGCCAAAGAGCGCCACCACACCCGGTCCTCAGGGTTTCTCATCCAGCTACTTCCCGCCAGCCTCTTTGTATCGTTGGTCTATGCTAGAGGGCACTTCACACTACTAAGATCTACAAAATTCTAGAGCATGTCTACAAAATTTCATAGACTTAAGATGATAAAAATATCAAACTTCGTTTGTATGGAGTGCGCTCGGAAATCACTTCTCTTAAGTTTTGAAATGTATCTTTGCTGTCTTTGTATTACACAATTAGGTTGTAGTAAATGTAAAGGCTTTATTTGAAGTTTTTAAGCAAAGCAGGGCGTGACTACTAGTTTTGATCGGTAGTCAGTTTGGAAGTGCATCGCATGCGAGTGGAGTGCACTATCATTGCGCAGATATTATTAACAGCAGCGACGTTTTCCTTTACCGCGACCCGCGCTAACATAGTGTGGACATACCCAATTATATTTTCAAAAAAAAAAACTGAGCCCAAGCATACCCTCTACATGGATGAATTTGCGATCTATCCATCCGTCTGATAGAGCCTTCCTAACCTTATAAAAGAATTAGATGATAGCCGCGATTTCGTCCGCTTGGATATAGGTTTTTTAATCCCGTGAGAGCACTTTGGTTTTCTGATATAAAAAGTAGTCTATATGGTTAGTCAATGTGTAAACTATCTCCATGCCAAATCTCAGCCAAATCCGTCCAGTACTTTTGGTGTGACCGTGTGAAAGAGTAACAAACACACATACACATACATAAATTTATTTATGTGTCTGTGGACCAGTGTGGATTATATCAGAGTGGATTTACGTTGTCAAAAATCCCGTGGTGACCCTTAACTTTCCGGGATAAAAAGTAGCTTATGTCACTTTCCAGGTCTTCAAATATTATATCCATGTAAAAAATCAGGTCAATTCGTTGCTACGCTGTAGCGTGACTGAACGACAAACCAACAAAAAACACTGTCATTTGTATAAGTGATTTCGATGCATACCTAATATAGTGTAATTTAATAAATCTACCTATTATAGAGCGGCCGTTTTCAGTATATGTTTTTGAAATCTGTCAGTCACGTATAAACAACTAGAGGATGCCGCAACTTCGTCTGCGTGGATTTAGATTTTCATAGATCCCGTGGGAATTGTTTGATTTTCCGGGATAAAATGTAGCTTATGTCCGTCCCCGGGATATACGCTAACCCTGTACCAAATTTCGTCGGAATCGGATACACTGTTGGGCCGTGGAAAGGTAGCAGACAGCTAGATAGACAGACAGATAGACAGACAGTCAGACATACTTTCGCATTTATAATATTAGTATGGATAATGTGTGCGAGAGATCACACAATATTATTAAAACGCATACTGAAAACTGCCGCATAATAATTGTTAAAAAAACTTAAAGCACCTCCACATATTTCAATCGATCTGACGTCAGGCCATCGTAGTTGCAATGACCCACATAGCGGGTTCGACACCCGACTGAGGTCGTCTTCGCCAATCTGGTTAATCTGCACTGTTGAACGATAGTTTCCATTACTTTTTGTTTCACTTGACAACAAACTTTTAACATTTTTTATTTCGTGATTTGGTAAATGTATACTTATAATAATTGAAGAAAATAACTCATATTTCATACTACATAAATAATACTTACTTACCTTCCTGAAATATTATTGAAATCTTTAAAGTTTTTAAGACTATATAGGTCTATACCAGGCAAGTGCGCCCCATCTTAGGCTGCATCATCACTTGCCACCAGGTCTGAACTTTGATTGCAGACAAGGGCTAGTCTACAATTTAAATAAAAAAACCAGCCAAGTGCAAGTCAGGTTCACGCACCGAGGGTTCCGTATTCGGGTATTTATTCCGACATTTGGCACGATAAATCAAAAACAATTAGGCACAAAAATAAATAAAAATCTGTTTTAGAATGACAGGTAAAGCGCTTTCAAATGATACCCTACTTGGTATAGCTATCTTACTTTGAAAATTGAAAATACAAATTATTTGTTTATGAACACATTAAAAATTTTTGTGATGTGACCACAAACTCACGGTTTTCGGATTTTCCCTTTACTTGTGTTATAAGACTGCCCAATTTTATGATTCTAGGTCAACAGAAGTACTCTATAGGTTTTCTTGACAGATACAACAGATGGACAGACAGACAGACAACAAAGTGACCCCATAAGGATTCCGTTTTTTTTCCTTTTTCAGCTACGGAACCCTAAAAAGTGGTACAGCCTTTCCAGGTTAGCCCGCCTCCATCTCAGACTGCATCATCACTTACTACCAGGTGAGATTGCAGTCAAGGGCTAACTTGTATCTGAATAAAAAAAAACATTCGTATACGAATGATTTTAATGTAATTCGCCTCACAGCTCCATACATTTCCAACTATCTGACGTCAAGCCATCGTAGTTGCAATGACCCAGATAGCGGGTTCGACACCCGACTGAGGTCGTCTTCGCCAATCTGGTTTATCTGTTGACGATAGTTTTAGCGAATCGCAAGGCCGTGGTGTTACTTCATTTTATCATTATTGCTGTTTAGCTAATCATTACGACTGTGATAGTACTCGTCGTTTTAATTAATTCAAGTGTTTGGTAAACTCAAGATAATTTAATAACCTGCCCCTGTTTTGCAATATTAGGTACCTACTTGTATAAAGACAACCTTTTACCCTTCTGAAAAGAGAAACTAAGTTTCTTGACGACTTTTCTCAATAGGATTTGCTTTTAGAACCGTTGGCATAAATACGACCAGAACTTTAATGTTCTTTGGATTGGATACATTTGAAAAAAACCGGCCAAGTGCGAGTCAGACTCGCGCACTGAGAGTTCCGTACTCGGGTATTTTTTACAACATTTTGCACAACAAATCAAAAACTATTATACATAAAAAAAAAAAATCTGTTTTAGAATGTACAGGTTAAGGCCTTTCATATGATACCCCACTTGGTATAGTTATCTTACTTTGAAAATTGAAACACATTTTAATTTTTTTTTTAATGAAGTAACCACAAATTCGCGGTTTTCAGATTTATTCCTGTACTTGTGCTATAAGACCTACCTACCTACCAAATTTCTTGATTCTAGGTCAACGGGAAGTACCTTATAGGTTTATTGACAGACAGACTGACAGACAGACAGACAACAAAGTGATCCTATAAGGGTTTCGTAATTCCTTTTGAGGTACGGAACCCTAAAAACCACTAAGGTTTACTATTGATGCGTTATAAACTAATTTCATTTTCCGCCATCTTTTTGCAGCCTGCTCGTTTTTCCGTGATTTCTCTAAAAGCTTATTTTTACCAAAGCTCCTAAAGTAGTAAACTGTTTTTAACCCCCGACCCAAAAAGAGGGGTGTTATAAGTTTGACGTGTGTATCTGTGTGTCTGTGTATCTGTGTATCTGTCTGTGGCATCGTAGCGCCTAAACGAATGAACCGATTTTAATTTACTTTTTTTTGTTTGAAAGGTGGCTTGATCGAGAGTGTTCTTAGCTATAATCCAAAAAAATTGGTTCAGCCGTTTAAAAGTTATCAGCTATTTTCTAGTTTTTTTGTAGAAAAGAAAGTTAGATAACCCTTAGGTTCATAATATTCAAGTGTCAATTGACAAATGTCAAGCTGTCAAGATGGACGTTGCCTAGATATACATAATTATTTATTTGAAAATGATTTGTCGGGGGTGTTGAAAATTTTTAATTTACACTTGTTATTAGTGTATTTTAACTCCATTCCAAAGGAGTAGCTTGACATAAGTAACAGTGAATTGTGGAGTGTGCTCGACCTTCCTCTAGCGGCGCTGATGTTTCGCAACACTTTGGTAACGTGTGTGCGAGTAGGTAGGCAACCGCCGCCGGTCCGGATACTATGAATATTAAAACATATACCAAGCGTCAATCAAAATTAAGTTTGTGCGCAGAATGACGTCAATAACCTATTTAGTTTTTTTTTTAATAGTATTGATGTTTGTGAAAGGGCTTTGAAGATTTTGTCCTAATTAGTAACACAGTTTTTAGCCAAAAATCCGAACTCAAAATCATTTATTCAAAGTAGGTACTATTGTACTACTTTCGATAGTCAGAATTGTTAGATTTGTAAGACGATATAGTGGTGATAAATAATTACGTAAACGAAGGTTCCAAACGCAACCTGGTCTGAGAAGAAACCCGCAACAAACTCAGCTAATTTATTTATTTAAGCAACTTTATCGCGTCTATCTAAATATACAAAAGGAAAAGGATTTTTTTTTTTAAATTCAACCCCTATGGGTGTAAGATAGGGGTTTTAAATTCACGTAGTCCGCGCGGACGAAATCACAGGAATAGGCTAGTAAAAGTATCTACTTACGAAGAATATGATAATTTAGTAAAACAAAGGACCTTATCGCAATCACAAAAGTGATCTCTTCCAGGCAACCCGTACTCTAGAACTTATAGAAACTTACGCACGTTTTTTGAGGTACGGGACCGTAAAAGCTTAGATTTATTTCTATTAGTATAAAGAGCATTTATTTACGAAGCGGGGTGGAATATTTCGTGTGAAGCATGAAGGTGTCTTTTCCCCAGGACATTTACCCCATAAAGCAAAGTGCGTCGGCTAGAGCCTATACCCGGGATCGATCATGGGCGTCCTCTAGACGCCTCGTGCGTCGCCCCGGCGGCGGCGCCCTTGCCCTCCTGGTGCATAGAGTTTACTAGCATTGGGTAATTGAGCCCAATATCGAAATAGGCGAGTGACGACCTTCCTAGCGCCGCAGTCGCCTTATAAATGGGAGGTCCCGGGTTCCCCAGTATCGAAATAGAAATATAAATGTATTAGGACCTCTCTGGCGCGGTGGCGAGAGTTATGGTTTTATAAATAGAAGGTCCTGAATTACACTAATATTATAAAGGCGAAAGTTTGTATGTGTGTGTGTGTGTGTGTGTGTTGTGTATGTTTGTTACTCCTTCACGCAAAAACTACTGGACGGATTTGGCTGAAATTTGGAATGGAGATAGATAATTCAGAATATTATCTATCTCCATTCCAAATTTCAGCCAAATCCGTCCAGTAGTTTTTGCGTGAAGGAGTAACAAACATACACAACACACACACACACACACATACAAACATTCGCCTTTATAATATTAGTGTGATTAGCACATAGGCTACTTTTTATCCCGGAAAATCAAAGAGTTCCCATGGGATTTCAAAAACCTAAATCCACGCGGGCGAAGTCGCGGGCATCGGCTAGTCAAAATATAAATTTATAAAGGAAAAGCTGTCTGACTGACTGATCTATCAACGCACAGCTCAAACTACTGATCGGGCTGTACAGATCGGGCTGAAATTCGGCATGCACATAGCTATTATAACGTAGACATCCGCTAACAAAGAATTTTTGAAAATTCAACCCCTAAGGGGACAAAATAGGGATTTGAAATTTGAGAAGTGTACGCGGATGAAGTCGCGAGAATAAGCTAGTATATAAATGTAAGACGACCTCCCTTGCGCAGCAGTCGTCTTATAAATGAGAGGTCTTGAGTTCGATTTTCGGCAGAGGAAATTTAGGAATATATAATCCTGATGACCTTAAGAAGGTAGCGGGAAGTGGGTGGTATACTAATATAATAAATGCGACAGTGTGTCGGTCTGTCTGTTTACTAGTTTATCACGGCCCATACAATCATTTTTTATGAAAGTTGGTACATACTTAGCTTAAATCCCGAGGACGGAGGTTATACTTCTTGTTCCAAAAAATCACTAACGGTATAAAAAACAGCTGTTTAAAAAGCTCGAGGCAAAACCTTTACATATAATACAAATGTAGCTTAGCTAATCAGGAGTTTTACAATCTTTCAAATCTTTGATAGTTCGATAACAGAACTATTACCTACCCTCAGTTAAATATAGTGTTGTGTAGGGTTGAAGTGTTGGTCAATGACACTTCGGCCGTAGTCTGGAGGTCGGGAACCCGGGTGGTCGGCCGCCCGCCCTTGCAGGAAGGTCTAAAGTGCATTGGAGGTACACGCCTAAATTCTATTAATTCGGCCGTCTAGGTACAGTTTTGTTAGGAACGAGGTGGAAAATTTTACAGTTAGTTACTAAACAGTAAGAATTTGTTTTAGTTTAAGTTAGTTTATCGATTAATCGAAAGTCGAAGAGGCGATAGCCGAGTCGTTAGACATCCGGGCTTCAATCGGGGGCACGCGCCTCTAATTCTAGAGCCTCGATAGCTCAACGGTTGAGGAGCGGACTAACTTCCGAAAGGTCGGCGGTTCAAACCCCACCCGTTGCACTATTGTCGTACCCACTCCTGACACAAGCTTTACGCTTAATTGTAGGCCTACAACCTTCTCATTACAATGCTAACGAATTGTTAACCTCAACAGCCTATACTTATATATACAACTAGCTTATGCCCGACGAATTTAATTTTTAACCCTCGACCCAAAAAGAGGGGTGTTATAAGTTTGACGTGTGTATCTGTGTGTCTGTGGCATCGTAGCTCCTAAACTAATGAACAGATTTTAATTTAGTTTTTTTTTTGAAAAGTGGCTTGATCGAGAGTGTTCTTAGCTATAATCGAAGCAAATCGGTTCAGCCGTTTGAAAGTTATCAGCTCTTTTCTAGTTTTTTTATAGAGGTTTTTGTGGTCGGGGGTTTTTTAAATTTTGTGTTATAACTGTCAAACCTCGTGGTTTCAAGGGCCACACTTGAGTATAGAATAGTAAAGTACTAGAACTAAAATTTAGAGTCTTCAAATTAAAATTCATTTTCCGACCTTTTTTCAAGAGAAAAAGATGCAGATACTCTTAATTCAGTTTAGAGAAAAACATTAGCAAGACGGGTCACACTTTGGGTTAGGTATTCTGACCAATACGAGTTATTTACGTAACTCCAATAAATACAATTAAGCAATAGGCACCAGACGACACCGGTGCTTGGTGGCGGGTCGACAGCCGCCCTTGGTAGCGCCCTTGTCTTCCTGAGCGTTCACCTGCCCAGCCGGACTACACTCCCACACTATTTATCTGCCATCCATACTTATACTTGCGAAATTGTGTCTGTCTGTCTGCTACCTTTTCACGGCCCAACAGTGTGACCGATTCTGACGAAATTTGTTATATGGGCTAGCTTATATCCCGGGGACGGACATAGGCTACTTCTTATCCAGGAAAATCAAAGAGTTTCCACGGGATACCCAAAAACCCATCCGCTTAACCGATTTGTATGAAAGATACCGAGGTAGCTTGCGTCCCTGTAATTGACATAGGCATTTTATCCCGGAAAATCAAACAGATCCCACGGGATCTTTAAAAACCTAAATCCACACGGACGAAGTCGCGGGCATACTCTAGTTTTTAAATAATAGATAAACTATTGTCCACGTAGATTTAGGTTTTTAATGAACCCCGTGGAAAATATTGGGGTTACCAGGACAAAAAGTGATATTTTATTTCATTTTTGTTTATCAAACACACATTACAGACAATGGCAATAATACAATCGAGTAATACAAGCCATAAGTTATCACCCTATCAGCAATGCCGTGCCTGATGCAATGATTTATATGTTAGATGTTTTACATATTAGATGCTAAGTGGTAATTAGTGATCCAAATGTGATATAGGTAAACAAGTGATATTTAATTGCTTAAAACGCACATAACTTCAAAAGTCAGATGTGCTTGCGCCTCCCAACCTCTACGATAGAAGACCGAGGTCTTAACCATTAGGTATCACCGCTATGTAACTTATAGCTGAGTTTTATCTCAACACTCTAATCGCATGAACATCTAGAAGGCTTTGGAAGTTCAAGCTTAGTAGGTAGTAATCTGAGAGCGACGCACTTTCGACTTTCCGCCGGCCGGTCGTAGCACCGTAGCGTCCTCTACGCCGTAGCGCTTACCACATTTATTACATGAGCCATGTAATCCAGCTGCCTATATAGTCTGAGTGTAGGCTGTGTTATAAATTAACAGATTAGGCAGTGTGCTTTATTTATTGTGACCAGATAGAAACCAGATTATAATGTTGTACATAATTATAGCAACAGTCGAGTGCCCTTATATTTTTAACGCGGTTTTAAGTGATTTGCAGTTCTATTTTATTAAGAAAGGATATTGGGGATATGTAAACCCCTTAGTATAGCCCTAACAATCTATACTTCTAATGGAATTCATTCACAATACTTTAATCCTTTGTGAATATTATAGATAACTCTCTGAGTGCAGGTTTCTAAAAGTACTTTAAATTAATTATGTAGGTAATCGGCATGTTTTGTTGTGTTGCCTACCTAAAAAAATATTTTCTATTACACACTTTTTTCGTAAAATCTATAATGCTAAGCACAAATATTTAAACGTGTTTCCAAAAAAATCAACCCCTGTTTAACCCCTGTAGAAGACAGCTTTTAAAATTTAAATTTTATGTACAAAAAGATGACAAAAAGCGACAAACACTCGCGTGGGAGAATTCTGGAAAAAGCGAGTCATATAATACAGGCGATAAAATGCGAAAAGAGTAGGAAAGTTTTAGTTTTTTAGTTCGTCTCGACTAGGCGTTGCACCCAGGTCGCTGGCCCTTCGCCCGGGCACAGACGAGGTGAACGGGTCTATTTGACTTCCACAATCCTATGGGGGAGGCTGTTCAGTAGAGGGGGGTAATCAGACAGCTTGGAAGTGTTGCACTTGTTTTGATGATGTTTTGTTCGGTGACTTAGATTACGCACAGCTTACTGTGTCTTTTCTTTGAATTTGAAATCTGTTTTATTAAATAACTGTGATTTTTAAAAAGGTAATCTTATAAAATTCATATCCTCCGTACTTACTATCCATAATATTATATATAATTATAAATGCGAAAGTGTGTCTGTCTGTTTAAACTGGTCTATTCAACTTCCACAAACTTCTGTATTTAAAGTTTTGTACTTTGTTTTCCTTCCACGTCCGAATGAGGTTTTAGTGTGAACTAATAATGAACCTATAACGTATTAACTATAAAAACATACTACTTTTTTACAGTTTTTGTAAACTATATCTTTTTTAGATGCTATTAACTATTTTCCATGATTAACTATGTAACTGAGGAGATGGTGTCAATATACCTAAATATTCCCTGCGTCCATCCTCCAGCCATTGCATTCACAACTGATCATAAAGTCTTGTAATAATAAAGAGCGCACCATCATACATGGTCCTCCGTTTTCCTTATCCAACCATTTCTCGCCGCCTTTTTATGATATTAATCCAGCGGGTTGGACGTCATTAGCAAGCGGTCTCCACTCCAGAAAGCTTCTGACCTAATGCTTAGTCATTATTTCTTAAGAAAACGAAATTTATACATACTTCCACAATACCGGTCGTAATACAAATGTATACTTTCAACCTAAAGAGCTAAGTTCCGAATATAATATCTGACCATTCGTAACACAAAGGTATGCTCAACCCTAAGCCAGCCAAATATCCATATTACGTAACTACATAGCATACGAACTATGTGAATATGCGGGACCTAAACAAACAGTACGCATGAAATAATTTTAATTAGTGATCATTGATAGTGGATATTTTTGTGTTTTTTTAGTTTAACTTTCCATTGTTTTAAAAATATATACATATACTAAGAATTTGTACTTTAGGTTAGTGTTAGATTAGTTTTATTATAAAGTACCTATACACCTGTAATTGACAACCATACTGATGTTATTTTTGTAAATTTTTTTAGTCTTATTTGTATGGAAGTTGTTGGTGTAATAATAAATAAAAAAAAAAAAAAAAAATATTCAGGCTTTCGCTCTGAAACCTAGCATTACTTACACAGCTGATGGACTAAGAGCCAGCGAGTGCCAGAGCTTCGTTATTTTATAAAGCTGAGAGTTTGTCTGGCAATGCATGACGTGATTTCTAATACTATTCTGAAGAAAATATAAAAAAATTGACTTTATAGACAGAGAGAGAGCTCTCTCTTTCTCTCTCTCTATAAAGTTTAGTTCTTTATAGAAAGAGAGAGAGGGACAGCGCTCGCCACAAACGTATTGTCCCTTATACAGGGAGGAATGATCAGCGACTATGAAGTTTGGATCATGGTTGTTTTGCGAGATAATAGGAGCAAAGGTGTAAAAAAATCTTACGTCAAAGTATGAAGTCTAAGTTTTTTATATTTTCTGTAAGTATATAGATATGTACATTGCCAGAAACTTAGTGTCGTCGCAACCCCGTGCCAGACACCCTTAAAAGTTTAAAGTTTATGACGTGATTTCTTATACTATTCCGCAGCACAGTAGTTATGTCGGGCTCCTACCGACTAAAAACCTCACAAAATTCCATTCCACCACTGACGACGGAGCACAAGGGACCGGCAACACCTCGTTACTCCGCCAGCGGATGTCCGCCGCAGCAGAACCACCACTGGGACCCTATACCTTACCTTAAGAAATCCGTCATTTTCAAGTGTTTATTAGGAAGGGTTATGACCCTCAGCAATAAGATTAACGACAAAAAAGAGTTAACAAAGCAATTCTGAAGCCCAAAAACGAAATATAAAATAGGTACTTAGGTATTACGCAATTTGGTAAATATTGGATACAGTGCTCAAAGGACCGTGTTCAATTAATCCTTCGTCACTTTCCCCGACCGAGACGTTCAGACTTCAGACCCAGAGCTAGACCTAACCCAGGTACCTGTCAAACAACTGTCAAACTCATGTCAAAGATGTCTAACTAAAACAAAGCAAACAAGGCACCCCTTTGATATTCAGAAAAACTATTGCAAAGTCTTTGCAAAGTTTTGTAAAATCTTTGACTTCGAAAAGTAATTTGATTAAGAAACTAGTTGACTCATCCCTACTTCGCTCGCGTTCTAAAAATCCCTGGAGGATGGAAGTCCCAAAAATCCTGAAACATGTTTTACTTTATTTTTACATGATAGCCCAAATACCGATTTTCATCGACATAATTTGAAAAATAACGAATTTACATACAAATTGACATCCCCTGTTTAACCTTTAGGCTTTTAGAGGTAAAATTTTCATTCTCCTTTCATAGTACCTAAGTGGTTAAGTTAAGTTAGTTACTGTTAAGTAAAGACCTAAAAGCCATATAAAATGGTCAATAAAATATAAATATACTTAATAATTTTGATGTAAAGTCGTTTTGAGACAAACTTGGGGCAAAATAGGTCTATTATAAATACCTAATGGTAAATAGATTGGTTCTAGAAACATCTTTATATAACCGTAGAACCTTTAGAATAGTGTTTCCTCCCTCATTTATCACACAAATATTTGCTAGAGCCAATACACAAACATATTTCATAAACACATAACACCTATTTGCAGGGTTACGTGAAATTTCCCGAGCGCCATGAGAAATAATTAATAATTCAATAACGCACACACCCACACCCTGTAGAAACACAGAGAAATATTCACGGACACACGCTCACAAGCATAAACTTTGCCAACAAACTCACACAAGCTCAGTTACGCACACACTCGGAAGCGTCTAGACAACTTGTTAAAATGCGCTGTTCCGGGACTCGACATTCGTGAGTAGGATAGGTCACGGACCACCATACTCCCATCTCCTTCTAACTTACGACCGCATCCCTCTCTTCCCTCAAACGATCCCTCGTTATTCAAAATTCACCTCTATCTTAAAGGACTAGCTTTCAATTTGGTTTGGTAAAGATGCCAGGTATAAATTTCGCTTTCAAAGCTTAAATGTTGCCATAACTAAAGGGACTATTACAGGAATTCCGTTTTTCAAGTTTGAGCTTTATAGCTTAACACTAAGGTGTGTTTTTGTTGTTGTTGCAATGTTAGGTCTTTCAGGTCTCTCAGCATCGCTAGGTTTGCCCTTGGTCGGTCAGGACGAATTAGTCGGGAATAATAATTTATGTAAATGTGCGTGCGTGTGCACATAATGTTCGTACATAGACGCGGTGCCCATGTGTGGTGCGGACCTAGGATCAAACGTTAGGTCGGAACGTAGGGCCCTGGATGTCGCCATTTGTCATTTATTCAAAACCTTTGGGGCTTTGTTGATAGGTCAAAGGTTTGAGACTTCGACTTTTATTCAATAATTTCTTGAATGTAACGCGTTTTGTATAAAAAGTAGTAAGAAAGTATTTCCAAGTCTTAATCAAAGTTCTTCTACGTTCTAACATCGACCGAATTAAAAATATATTAATTAATTTGCAAACAAGATAAAGTTCAAGATAAAGTTTTTTTGAGATCCGTCAGATCGATTTTTTTCGTATAGAATGTAGCCTATATAACCAGAACTACAATAACGAATCGATTGACACCTCATTCATCAAAATCGGATCAGTAGTTTAGGCGCTACGGCAGAACAGACATAAATACCAACCTACTAGCTAAAATCATAATAACCCTTGATTTTGGCTTTGCCGTATTCTTGTAAATATTACTTACTACCAAACCTTGTTTCGCGTTGTTCACACATCTAACATCTCGCTCTTACCTATGTTGATTGCAATAGCATGCTGTCACGTTCAACTTGGAGCGGTCATGGAGAGCGCTCTTAACAGATCCCGTATATCCTAGATTTTGATAAAACATAGATACAACAATCTCAGTATACATTATGTGCCCCGTATAATTGGTTTTCGCTCTGAAAAGAAATCTGTTACGAGCCAACTGAGTTGCTCTTTTATTTATTTTTCGGACAATTTCAGCTTGGAAAAAAAATATTTCATGAAAAGAATAACAACTGGAGTTCTAGGTAGTTTTATTGAGTTTTGATTGGATAAATAAAAAAGGGTTGAGCGAAAAGTTAGGTATCGAATGTTTTAGCCGTTTTGCTGAAAATTGGTTGAATAATATTGGCTTTTACTCTTTCTTTTAAAAACGAGTCCAAAATCGATTTAAAGACTTTTTGTAAAATTTTGGGTAATCATTATACCTACTGGTAGAACCAAACCTGAGCTTAGTTAACTTAAATGATCATACGATGAGGAATGATCTAAACTGTCTAAATAAAACTGTGTAAATGATGAAAAATGTGAGAATGTGTCTGTTTATTAGTTTGTAAGTAACGGAGCAACGCAATTCGGATAAACGTGATTTTTTGCGTGGACACGTTTAAAGGCTTGGAAAATGACATTCCTGGGCTCTTTTCATCCCACAAAACAAAGAGTTTGCACTGGATTTTGAAAACCAAGGCAAATCCACGCGGACGATGGATGTAGCGGGCTGATTCTAGTACCTACCTACGAGTACCTAATATTATAAAGTAACCAAGAATATAAGTTTTTTCGGGTCTAACTTTTGTTTTAGGAAAAGTAGAAGGAGTAGAGTAAAGTACATATTTACCTTAGAACATCTTTACAAAAAAACATAGCACCTGCTTTCGTGTAGGTACTTATTACAGAACTTATTTTAATGATTCCTACAATTTCTCTGAAGAAAGGTGACAAAAAATTAGGCCAAATGTCGCATTGCAGTGTACAAAGAAGACGTCTTTACAATGTTACCTTTGTATTAATCAAAAAGGTTTTGGAGGCAAGGCTCGGCGGGCGTACCTAGGGTTTAAGGTGGTTTCAGAATATCATTTTTTCTGCGCGTTTTACGCTCTATTTATACAAAGAAAATGTCTTTAAATCTCCCCGTATGTCGTGGGTCCCGGGTTTGATTTCCGGCAGAGGTAGTTTCGGATTTTATTTATTAAACTTATACAATATACAGGGCATTTTTATTATATTCAGTGCCACAAAAACCATAGTTGGTTTGACCGGGCACTGCGTTAGCTTATTATAGTTGTATAATTTCTTGTCTGGTAATTAGTGGCGCGCTCTTGAGAAGGCTTATGTCCAGCAGTGGACGCATACAGGCTGATGGAATAGAAATCCTCTCTGGTCTGGTGAGAGACCCTGCCGGCAAAGCTGTGCCGCTAAGTTGTAGAAACTAGAAACCGATAAGGGGAATCGGATTAATAATACTGCCATAGGTACTCCTTCCAAGTTAACCCGCTTCCATCGTAGACTGCATCATCATTCATCACTTACCACCAGGTGAGATTGCAGTAAAGGACTAGCATGTAAAAACTGATACCGGCAAGAAAATTCCTATCTGAAAGAGCTCTTAGCATTTGATCCTCATGACGTGCGAATTTCCTTACAAAGTTACAATGTCTTGCTTTGTCGGCGACTGATAAATTACAAAAGCTTTAGAAAAAAGCTAGATTTTGACGTGTTAACAAGGTCGCCCCGGCCTCGATAACGAATAAATTATTTCTTTCACAATCAAGAATAAAAAAAAAGAAAAGTTACCTCACAACTCACAATTACATAAAACTAGACAATAGGGAGTATGACTACTAGTCAAATCAGCGACTTTTTATCTTTCAAAACGCTCGCAGTATGGAAGCTTGTATGAAATTCACAGATGTGACGTTATACACATTTGACGTAATTTTACGTACTTTTAATGGTTAGCAAACATAACGCTAGCAGTAATAATTACTAAGAAATAATTTATTTTGACCTAGGCATCATCCCCATTAAACGCACTATGTATTTTAAATGTTGTTTATAATCTACACCTCAAATTCCTTCATATTATTGTGTATATATTTAAAAGGAAAAGCTGTCTGACTGACTGACTAACTGATCTATCAACGCACAGCTGAAACTACTGGACGGATCGGCTTGAAATTTGGCATACACATTGCACACTAAATCACGCGCTAATGTAACTAGTCACGGCCGAAGCCTCCCACCAGACAGACTGCAAATTTTATGGTTCAACAGTTTGTGTTAAGAAAAATTGGCTTTCGTTAATTGGTCGTTTACCTAAACGATTGACGGATTGATCAGATCAAAATATAGTCACTTTCCAGTCCTGTTCAGTCCACTTTTCCGTGATTCCGTGATCACCCATGGATTTCCCATACTCAAGAAAAGACTTTCTTTTTAAAAAGCAATGTTCCACAACCCACAAACACCTCTTCTTTTATAATAATGGTCCAAACTCAAGCAAAATTTTCCGATATAATCGAGAAATTTCCCCAAGAATAAAAATATATACTTTCTCTTTCTTGTTCTGCACCGAGCAAACACTTTTCTTTCGATAATAATTAATAAATTCTATTCTAAATAATAAGATAATAAATTAATGTTTCTGTACAGGCCAAAGTATGGCCAGGGGTTTAAAACAAAGGAAAGTTCTTTTTTAATATGCCTAGATATCATCTTTTTCGCGTTGTACACATTACAGTTCTAGAATACACAAATCGAAGATAGATATTAGTTTATTCTCAAAAAAAAAAAGAATATTTAGCTAGCAAAAAACATTCAAGCTGATTTACATTACTCTACCTTTCTAGTCCAGTCCAGTGATAAAATCCGGCGCTCAGAAGAAAAAAGATCAAAGGTAATCGGGCATAATTGATCCGGTTTGCGTACATTTTTAAATCAAAGATAATATTGTAACATTTCTGTATATATAAATATTTGATTCAAAATCAATGGGAAAAATAAGTTATCAAACATTAAAAAGAGTAAAAATAAATAAGTTTTCTTTAATGGTTCAAAAATTATTTGAATTTTTTCGTGATTCCCGTAACCCACAAGAACGTCTATATCAGTGTAGATCAGAGCGATTTTGAGTACATATTGTTAATTTCGCTTGTGTCAGCCGCCGCGAATATGGTTTCCATACTAACGTGCCCATTTACGTTAAGTTTGCAATAATCCCGTTGGAACTCTTTGATTTTCTGGGTAAAAATAGCCTATATATCCGTATAATTATACGAATATCAATTAAACGGATGTTCCATGTTTACATATACACTTTTGCATTATATAATATTGGTGTGGATATAACTGAGTACTAAATCCAGCTACTGGAATAATGTAAACCGGCAATACAACAACAAAAACAATATAATAGCATCCCATTTTCTCACAAATCATCCATACATCACAGGTATCATATAAGTAATCACAAATTCGTACCCCGAGACATCCACGTAATAAATGTTCTAACCCTGTACACGAAAGGCTTCCTCGCCACCTCCCCCCTCCCCCCCAGTCTGAAGGTCGTGCGGGAGGGCGTTCACCCCCGTCTGGCCCAAACCTCCGAAAATCCTCTGTTTCCTCCCCTCTATTCGATGTAACACCCTACTAATACATGGAAGACCGTTACGTACACATATTCATACACGCTTATAATTACATATACACGTACATAATATAAGCTGTGATAGCTTAGTGGTTAATATTTATCGAACATGGCCCTGTATCTCTTACTTTCCAAGTTATGTGTGTTTTAAACAGTTATGTATCGCTTTAAGGACAGGAAGGAAGGTGAAGGAAAGCGTCCTGCCGAAACAAGCATGGCTAAGAGTTCTTCATAACGTACACAAATATGTAGTACTTAGTTTATCTGTACTCTGTAGGTACAAAAATAATTATATGCCGCTCGTGAAACAGTGTACTGACCTTGCAGAATGCAAACTAACACATTTCTCTTTCATCCGATTTTTTAAAAATAATATCAGCTATGTTAATCATGACTAATATTCCCCTTTCCTCTCCAACAAAGCGTAAAGCTGCCAGGAGTAAGTACGACAATAGTGCCAAGGGTGGGATTTGAAACGCCGACCTTTCAGAGTTCAGTCCGCTCCTTAACCCTTGAGCTATTGAGGCTCTAATTTCAGCATTCGAAGCCTAGAACAACAGTGTAGAACAAAGACTCGTTTTTGTTTCTCCGAACCTAGGATGAAAGTTTTTTTTGTTTTTCCAATTATTATTATTACATCATAGTGCTTTCAATGTCAGAGCTCATTCCTAGAATACTAGAATATGAGACGTTCCAGTGTTTTTGTAAGTTAAAATAATATGTACCTAACGAGACATTACGATTAAATATTTGTGTACCCATTGTACATAGAATGCTTTTAATAAGATAAGCATAATTTGGCAGACATTTCCAAGCTTTACCCTAAATTTATACTTAGATCAATTCTTGATCTATTTTTTGTAGACATTACTTTTTCAGTAATAGGGATGTTTGCTATATTTCTCACTAATTATTATTATTATTTAAATAGAGTCTTCCAAAGGTAAAGGTTTGAGTAGTTAAAAGTAGGTTAAACTACTTTGAATAAATGATTTTGATTTTTTTGAAAGTAAAATCCACGTATTTTGTTAATTTTAAGTGTAAGAACCATTTTAAATTAACGATTAAACTAAAAAAGCACGTCTCACTTTTTTCGTCACAATGTAGTATTTCATAGAAGCTCGCATACTAAGCGCGTGTTTTGAGATTGATAAAAAGTTACTTATTTGAATAGTTGGACATTACCCTATTTAAGTATCGGCTAAAATATAATCACCACATAACTGTGTAACTAACTCACGATGTTTTACTTTACCGTTAAATCAAGTGACACTTAATTTCTTAAAACGCACATAACTCTGAAAAATTAGAAGTGCGTGCCCGGGACTGAACCCCGAACCCCCGACTAAGAGGCTGACATTTTAACCAGTGGGCTATCACCGGCCACTGCTATGTTCGTATATTTTATTTGAAAGTCCGCTCCACTCCGCTCTGCTCCACTCCGCTCCGCTCCACTCCGCTCTGCTCCACTCCGCTCCGCTCCACTTACACAGTTTCCAGTGATGCGGAGTGCAGATTTCGAGCACTGCAATTGCCCAATTCACGGTCCACTCCTCTCCACTCCGCAAAGCTCCGCATCAGTGGAAATGCGCGCTAAAGCTAATATTCCAACATTTTACTTTGAGTCAAGTTGGAGTCGAATCGAAACGGTGTGTTGACAGCCTTTGTATTCAATAACGATACCTCATTACTTCGTGTTTGCATTACTGAGATATCCCAAATTAATAGACTTCTATTTACTTCAAAGCTGTACCTAATATTATTTAGGAGTCTAAATATATTATTTATGAAGTTTAGATAGCGTACCTTATATTCAGGATACTAGTTTTTACAATAGAACTATCTATTTGTGATGAACGCTTTAGTGTGTGTCGAAAGGGCAACCGTCTGTTCGAATTTTGCAGGACACATAGTTTCTTCTTAAACCAAAGACAAGTATAGCGAGAATACCTCTTCGATTCTGCGAAAATTGGTACAAGAATGATAGTAAACGTTATCGAAATTCCGCAAAAACCAGGCAGAATCGCGGACTCGCGGAAAACGCGTACGGACGGTGTCTTCCTTGGCGCGCTCCATACCATGCATTTTTTTGCACGCGGAATGCGTCTTAGGATAATTTATAACTAGATGATGCTCGTCACTTTGATAACGTGGATATAGATTTTTTGAAAACCCTGTGGAAACTCTTAAAGTAGCCTATGTCCATCCCCGGGGTGATTTTGCTAAAATCTGTTGAACGGATGGGCCGTGAAAAATTTCACACAGACAGACATTCTTTCGTATTTATAATATTAAGTATAGATTAAAGTATAATAGGTGTACGTTTTACTAGACTATATTAAAAATTTAAATCATTTCCGACATTTTGAATTCACCTATCCATCAGGCATAATAATTGTCGTCAAACGCAAACTTATCTTCCATAAGAAAACATTGTTCAAATAATATTATCCTGTTATTGCCACACGTCGGGTCGCCCCATATCAGGAGACCTTCATGCGTGTTCAGGTCTATATAATATATATGCAGGCATATAAATAATGTACTAGAATTCTGAGGCCCAGATACAACCTCCATATAATACTATGCCGGGATATCCAGGCACGGAACTTTGAGACATTTACCGACAACCTGGATACTCAGGGTAAAGCTGAAATTAATTATGTTTGTGAAATTAACTTAGTGAATATTGTATTTTGAGGGAGTATAGGATTTGGTGTCCTGAGACTTTTTGTCCTTACAAAATATACGACCAGTCCTAATAACAGTGACATGAAATTGTATGAAAATTTAGTGTCGTTAACGTCTGATTTAGTGTCGTCAAAAGTTGTTAAATATCTTCTAGTGTCGTCAAAAGTTGTTAAATATCTTCACAATCCTTAAGCTTTTTTCGTATTAGAAACAGCCAAATAATATATACTTCCATATGTTTATTTAGTTTGATAAAATGGAAATCAAAACAACAATCCTAGGTACTTATCATACATAGTTTCAAATTCAAAGCAACAAAGTGTATTTTGGTCCTTCAAACACAAAACTCAAAAGCCGAACCGCCAAGAGGCGTACAACCTAAAAATGTTATCAAACATTTATTTACTTAGTTTTATTGGTTTTAGAATAAATGTATACCATAATTTACAAATATCAATAATACTTTTTATCGTTTTTCAAAGGCAGAAAGATAAGTTTTATTTGTATAAAGGCTATATTGTGAGAAAATAGGACAATATTATTTTTATAAAGGTCGCAACAATAAATCATAGGTAGGTATATTATTCTTCTTCGAACATCGTGACCGAAATTAATATAATGTTATGTAGACAGTATTAACTTAATTTTTAGAAAAATCTCCAAATATGGTCGTTTTGTACCATTTAAATGACCACATTTGGACTCTTCTTTGATCACTACATAGTAGTTAGATAGCATGCTGTGTATATTTTTTTGCAGGTGCTGTTCTTCACTAAACTGATTTTATTAAGTTTTTACCGATTAACAGAGCTCTCTCCGTCACTTACTCCATACAATCGTAATCCCAATTTATTTGAATATTAAGCAACCAAAGTCCATGAAATTTTGCAGACATATTGTAGAAACTAATCTGTGCCTGTGGTGTTTTAGAGTTTTCTAAAAATGTGTAGTTTTAAAATTACAGGGGCTCAAATATTTGTATGTGAATTTTTAAGACCGCGTAACTTTGAAACAGAATATTTTAACGGAAATCTGGAAAACCACAGGCATAGATATTAGTTCCCGGAGCGTTTCTACAAAATTCCATTGAGTATGATTGGTTAGTATTCCAATGAGAGACGAACTACGTTTGTATGGAGTGAGTGACAGAGAGACCCCGCTTAACAGGGCTCTCTCCGTCACTCGTTTTATACAATCGTACTTCCAATTTCATTTGAATATTAAGCCACCAAAGTCCATGAAATTTTGCAGACATATTCTAGAAACTTATTAGTTTCTAGAATATGTCTATACAGATATGTCTACAGATATTTCTGTGTCTGTGGTGTTTTAGATTTTTCTAAAAATATGTAAGTAGTTTTAAAATTACAGGGGCTCAAAGATTTGTATGAAATTTTTTAAAACCGCGTAACTTTGAAACCGAATATTTTGACAGAAATCTGGAAAACCACAGACATAGATATTAGTTTATAGAATATGTCTGCAAAATTTCACGGACTTTGGTTGCTTAATATTCAAATGAAATTGGAACTACGATTGTATGAAACGAGTGACGGAGAGAGCCCTCTTAACAGAGGTGTCTTGAAGATTCCTATAAACTACTTACCTTATAATACAGCTCAATCTATATGTGCATAAGTACAATTAGCTTATATTTAAGAATTAATTATTATCGATTTATTTATTTATTGTAATTTAATGTATTTTTCACAGTAAGTAGCTAGGTAACTAGGTATACATACTGTTTATATGAAATACTACAAAAACGTTTTATTTTTGTTTTCAGGTAAGACCAGCACACTAGTTCCGAAAAAATGCCCATATCCAGTACATAGATGTAAGTACATTATAATCGTACAATACCTATAATATATCGTAGCTTTAGTTTTAAGTTTACGTTATGTATTTTTTTTTAATTATATAGACTAGCTTGGCTGCAATCAGACTCGCTAGCAAGTATCATCTTAGATATCCAACAATAATCGTCAGTCTAAGCCTATCACCGCTTTTTAGTCTCCAGTGTCAAGTATTTTACAGGAAAAAGACTTTGGGCTTAGCGTATGCTCCAATCTCAATTAGGTAGCACCATCGTTTTAAATCTATATCTATACCAATATTATAAAGAGGAAACCTTTGTATTTTTGTATTTTTGTATGTTTGTATTGAATAGGCTCAAAAACTACTGGACCGATTTCAAAATTTCTTTTACCATTACTTAGAGGGATTCTTCCGAATCCGTATAGGCTATATTTTATCCCGAAAAATAGATAGGATTTTTCGTGGTAGTGAAAATTGTGGAGTAAGGCGTCGAAAAAACTGCCGTACGTTAACGATTCTCGCGAACGCTGCCTAAATGGTTAGAGATGTATGGTTGACTTCTATAGAAAAGTTGTAGAACTCAATAATGCCTACAAAAAAGTCCGCGATAGTATAAGCCAAACATTTATATTTTAGCCATTATAACCACTTTTCCATAGAATAAAAGTAATTAAAATTATTAGCCTATGTTTATTGATCATATTATCGTCAAACACTAATCCTTATCCAAATAAACTATTTATTGAGATAGGCTACTTTTTATCCCGGAAAATCAAAGAGTTCCCACGGGATTTCGAAAAACCTAAATCCACGCGGGCGAAGCCGCGAGCATCGGCTAGTGTCTGATATTTTTAAATCGTGCAGTGAAAAACTACTTAGTGTAAATCCCGTACCTACTATTATTTGAAACGAAAAAGTTGAAAACCCGACTGCGATCGTCTTAATAAACGCTGAAATATTATTGTACAATTGTTGTTCTGTCGCTTGGTATATTTTAATGTGGTTGTACATTTACATTAATGAACTCCGAATTTTCATTTGACATCCCACTCGATACAATAGCAAAAAAAATGTTTGGAGACCCCCACTTTTTTTCATGTAACATCCGTTAGGTCAATTTTTTTCATATAAAGTGTAGCCTATGTAACCCGGACCTTTACGACGAATCGATTGACACCTCATTCATTAAAATTGACCCAGTAGTTTAGGCGCTACGGTGGAACACACAGAATCTGGATATAAACATACATTACCCACATACATACATAGACTGCTAAAATCATAACCCTTCCTTTTGGCTTTGCCGCAGCCGGGTAAAAACATTCCTGTTGTTTTAAGTTTTTCCTAATACATAAATCACTTAATATTAACAAAGCGGAAAATCATAGCTACTACTTTCAACTCCATTCACAGACTTTCGTTTATCTCAGGGTTTGTCTGTGTGAGTGGATAGATATACGTAGATGCAATGTGCGCATGTGTGCAATGCAACTGGAAATAGCGATGCATTTTGTGCAAGTGTGCTGTGCAAGTGGGAATAGCGATGGATATTGCGTCTGTCTGCGTTTTACGAGTAGTCTACACAGCTATGCGTTAGGCCTAGAGACAGTTGTTAGTTTCATGTGGGTTGAGCGAAAGACAATTTCTTAAAAAAACTAATAAAAAAAAGTTTCTAGCTTAGTAGTTAAAAAAAATTTTTTGGAGACCTCCACTTTTTTTGATGTAACATCCTTTAGGTCAATTTTTTCGTATAAAATATGGCCTATGTCATCCGGACCTTTACGACGAATCAATTGACACCTCACTCATCAAAATCGGCCAATTAGTTTACAAACTACGGTGGAACACACAGAATCTGGATACAAACATACATAGGTACATAGACTGCTAAAATCATAACCCTTCCTTTTGGCTTTGCACAGTCGGGTAACAATGAAAAAGATCACGCATGGAGAGAGTAGCGTTGATTCCGAGGTCTTTCTCTAACCTTAATTTTATTTTAATTGCTAGAAAAAGACGGGAGAAGAATTTTAAATTTGACTCTTAATATTAGTGCTACTTCACAAATTCAAACAGTATGCTCAACACGGGCACCTAATTTCACGAGGTTTATAGTTTTAATTAAATTTCTTGTCCCTCTCTTATTAATGAAAAAAATCATAACCCTTCCTTTTGGCTTTGCCGCAGTCGGGTAAAAAGGTGCTAATAATACATTTAGTTTTAGTTTCCAAAAATCAGTAAGTACTTACCAATGTATTAATTGTTACTTAAATTTTGCGCCTGTCTCCTAGACTCTACGCACATTGCAGCTGTGTGCAGGAAGAAAGTGCATTCTACGGCCGCGCTAGGCGAAACTTGACATTGAGCGTGCATAGACAACTCGGGATCCGTCCCGAGATATTGGGTTAACCGTTAACCTACTTTAGTGTTATGCAACGACTAACATGACTAACGATGTTTTCCTCGCTTTTTATTTTCGTTTAGAGCGTTTTGGGTGCCAACTATCTCGTTAAATGAAATATTCAAATGGATTGGTATTTTTAAGACCATCTACTTACCTACCTAAATCTACCAGGTGTTTTTAAACTTATTCACATATAGGTATGTATGTGTATAAAGAAATAGGAACTTTCACTTTAATTTTACAAAAAAAAAATGTATTAGATAATAAGAATAATTTATTACGTACTTTTTGTCTATTTAATAATAATATACTTACTAAAATATAAAACCGTTCTAAATAATAGAAAGGAATCGCCTTGAAAAGAGATATACTATATAAAATGCTTAGCTTATGCCATTTCAAAGCAATTTAATAGACGGACAGGAAGCGTATCCGATATTCTATGATCCGAATATAATTTCCCTGATGTACATGTTTCCGTAAAATAAATAAAATTATTTCCTTTCACAAAGATTGAGTACAATGAATTTAAGTACACCAACGCAATTTCTAAACATTTGGATATCATTCCTATAAGCTCCCACTTTTTTTGTAAAGCACGAACTAATACCTTCAAATGCACCACACCCGTTTATCTCATGTAAATAACAGCAGCTCCATAAACTTGAACCTCTTTGCTTGCGCACGATTACCGTCCCGTTTCCCTTTACACTTTACCACACGCACATTAAAACAATGTTTCTATAATGTTTGCATCTAATACCTTCGGACTCGCCACGCCCGTTTATCTCAGGTGTATCATAGCAGTAGTTCCAGTAAACTTGAAACACTTTGCTTGCGCACGATTATCGTCCCGTTTCCCTTTCGAAGCGTACTCTTTACTACAACATCATCATCATGATTAACCCATCGCCGACCCACTACTGAGTACGGATCTCCTCTCAAAATGAGAAGGATTAAAATCCGATTCACACCACGCACGTACACGTGACACTTGCTTGTGACGCGCGTGAATCCGTAGACGTAACTGCACGCATTACGTCTACGGGAACGTTCACACCACGCAAGCAGTATGCCATGTCTCATACAGTTCCATACATTACAACGCAATGGTACGCGCTACGTCTACGTAGCTCGTAGCCGTAGTTCACTACACTGCCCAAGTGCGAGTTGCCAGACTTCACACATCTTGGAGAACTCTCAGGCATGCAAGTTTCCTCACGATGTTTTCCTTCACAGTTAAAGCAAGTGATATTTAATTACTCAAAACACACGTAACTCTGAACAGTTAGAGATGCGTACTCTGGATTGAACTCCCGACCTCCCGAACAGAAGTCGAACGTCTTAACCACTAGGCTATTGTATCTCTACCACAATTAATTAGGTACAAAAACCTTTGTTTTAAGAAAAACAAAATTAAAATATCGCTTGGTTGAAAATATAACCTAGACGGCTATATTTGTTTGACTTTCAAACTACCCTACTTCGGCATTACATTGTAGAGCCTAATTTAAATAATATAAATAACGTAATAATGTCTTAAAACTACTTCGATCATAAAAATACAAGATAGGCAGTTTCTACCAAAATCTGATAGAAAGCTTCCACTTGTAGCTTTTTGCTTATAGCAAAATCCTATGAATATTAAAAAGTTCAAACTACAAGGTATAGTTTGTAAGTTTGGACGGTGGAAGTTTCTCCAAAACGACTCATCCGATTTCAAAAATTTTTTCACTGATCACCTAGTGCTTTATGCTTCGAATTTTTAATGTATGGCAGACGAAGTTGTAGCCAAAAACTAGTAAAAAGATAAAATGACCGAATATCAACCTACTGCTTAAACTGATGTGTTTAGAAACTTGAACTTTTGCATGTAGGTTTTCGCTACAACACAGATTAGGTACTACTAAAGAATTTTCAGAAATTCAAATCAAAAATAAGTCGAAAATAAGTACGCAATCGTGGGTGAGCAGTTGAGCACTGATTTTAGAGGGAAACTGATGAATGATAACCGACAGCAAGTCTAGTACTTTAATAGTCGACGTCCTATTACAAACAAAGTAGGACTAGTAATTAGGAGAGCTGAAACTGCGCGGTCTAGACTGCGGCCTTGACAGAGGCCTTGTAGCCCTCGGGCTATATTCGGGACTCCCAGATATTATTTATTCATCAAACACACCGCCCCGCCTAATAAGACTTAGTTTTCTGTGCGGAAAATTAGAGATGGGTTCCGACTTCCGACTATGGGCGTAGTCGAAGCTTCAACCTTTAGGTAATACGTTTTTCAACTACTAGTGATCCTTCTTTACTTTAAGTTGTATACATATTTTTCAAAACTAGTTTTCTCTACGTACTGTAAGATCAGAAGGCGAACTCTCAAACACCCCGGTTCGCCCACATTGTTTTCTTTTATTGTCAAAGCATTTCTTAGTATAAATACTCGTAGCTACGAAACAAATCAGCAAAAAAAAATTGGAGTAGGTTTTTGTTTCACAAAATAATAAGAAAGTGTTTTTTTTTCTTTCATGGGGTAAAAATTATTTCTAGATTTTTTGTTTGTGGAGTAGACCGTATTACTTATTAGCTCCTCATAAAAAATATTTCTAGGTAGATAAAAAATGAACCAATATTAATAAAAAATAATAAAAACGTTAGACAAAGCTCTTATACGAATAACAAACGAACAAAAATAGTGGCTATATTTTATTCGACTTCATATTCCAAATCTAATAACTATTCGACTTCGGTCGAACTCCCAGCACTACTATATGTTTGAATTTCGGTACATAAGTGAGTTATGTACTAGTTTAGGTAATAGTTTCTCAATTCCCCCTCCAGTAGGTTTGTACTTGTACTAGGTAGATATTACGTAAGCTCTACCTACATTGAGTTACATAGGTAGTATTTGAATATAATCAATTTTGCTGTTGTCTGGGTCACATACGAGGTTCTAATAAATTAATTTCTAAATTTAATATTGTTAACATCGATAGGGGACAAAAACCTATAGCTTGGGTGACGACATGAAGTACTAATATAGTATACTATACCGGATACCCGGCGTGAAAATATACCGGCCAAGTGCGAGTCAGACTCGCGCACCGAGAGTTCCGTACTCGGATATTTTTTCCGACATTTTGCGCGATAAATCAATAACTATTATGCCTAAAAATGAACAAATCTGTTTTAAAATTGCATGTAAAGCCTTTTCATCTGACACCCGACTTTGCATGGTTATTTTACTTTGAAAATTGAAAATACGAAATATTTTTTTCATGAGCACATTTTTTTTTGTAACATAACCACAAATTCACGGTTTTCGGATTTTTTCCTTTACTTGTGCTATAAGACCTACCTAACTGCCAAATTTCATAATTCTGGGTCTAAAGGAAGTGCCCTACAGGTTTTCTTGACAGACACAACAGACGGACAGACGGGCAAACAGACAGACAAACAACAAAGTGATCCTAGAAGGGTTCCGTTTTTCCTTTTAAGGTACGGAACCCTAAAAACATCTTCGTAGTAGCCATAATTCGGTCAGGAGGACATTATATTACGATCAAATTAACATTTCTTCCTTCAACAAAAGAATTATACACTAATTAGACACCATGCTAAAATCATAAACCAATCCATCACTAAATACAAAAAACGTAACATCTCAATGTACACTAGTGTAACGGTAAATAAAATAGAAGTTATTTTAATGATATGATCCAGGTACTTGTTTACACGATCCACTGCGCTCATTACCCGTCCGCCGCCATGTTGGCATGCGCATGCGCATGCGAGAAATAAAGGCGGTAATCTGCAGGAATTTTCACTTACGAGAAATATATAGATAGTGAAAACAGTAAACAAACACGTTATATCGGTACCGTCGGCAGCATATGGAGAAAGCAGACGCCTAAGATCTAAATGTGTAGCAAAATATATTAAATAGGTACTAATACCGTAGGAGAAACGATATAGCTTAACGGGTTGTGAAGCTGAAGTGGCAATGGGCACATAGCCTAAAAAACCGATAAACTCTTTCTAGAAGGGTCTTAAGGTGCTAGAATGGTGCCCTCGCACAGGACAAGGCAACGTTATAAGACCCCCTACTAGGTGGACAGACGACATCTAACGAGTCGCAGCGAGCCGCTAAATTCAGGCGCGGCGCAAGACCGTGGCATGTGAAAGTCCCCACAAAAGACTTAAGAATGGTAGTTGCAGAAAAAGCGCATCATATTTATGGTACTATCGTATAATTTGTATTAAATTACACGATAGTACCATAAACCTATTAAATTATTTTTGCAATACTTATATGGCGTAGGCCGTAGAATAATCGTGGATCCCATTGAATTCGGCCGGGCGGCGGCGGCGGCTTGAAACTTGAAATTGTGTGGATCCACCGTAACGGATATGGAAAACTTAAACTAAGAGTATCCTGAAATGTTTCTTTTTTTGCTATCGCTCCGCCCCGGGGGAGCGTATGCAGTTTTTGCGGCGTCAGCGAAATTGAAAGTGGAAACCGCTGCAATTATGACATTGTTCTACGAGAAAAACTGAGGCTGGCGTGCGACCGGCGGGGAAACGGCGCTCGATTTATTCTATTGCCCATGTGACATACAGATACATCACTGCTGTCTCTCGCGGTTCTTGTTTCTAACACGTATTAACGACATTCATACTGCACCGTCAATAAAAGTAAGAAAACCTCCGAAGGCCGATATGGAAACTCTGCGATTCAATCCGATGGGCCTAGAAACTAGAAATTTTGCATATAACGTGGACCTGAGCTAAAATTTTCAGAGATTTTCAGCGAAGATGGATAACCATCACTATAAGACGTATTTCTACGTGACATTTGTGTAAACTCACTTGCTAGTGCAATTTATTCTTCTAAAGTTATCCATATTCCTTCTTCAAAGTGGATGTCTCCTTCTTCAAATCGAATCTCTATCCCACTTC
Source organism: Maniola jurtina (assembly GCF_905333055.1). Lineage (NCBI taxonomy): Eukaryota > Metazoa > Arthropoda > Insecta > Lepidoptera > Nymphalidae > Maniola > Maniola jurtina. The sequence continues at coordinate 16,047,717 of NC_060032.1, forward strand.
TTGAATCGATAAAGCGTTGCAAAAGCTCCAAAGCGTTCTCGCATGGAAGACCCTAAAGACTGAAGTAACAAGGATATGTTTAGTGTCTCCTGACCCTTTAGATCGAATTTCTGAGACATAGTACACACATAATATGTCAGTAACACAAGAGCACTTTCTATTCCCTCACTCTCATAATGACGGCTCAATTGGTGAGAGATACGTGTACGTGTTTTCTTAGGCACGGCCCTGCAGCACCGCCAACTGCCCAAATTGGAGCTGCTATAGTACCCGGCAAACAACTTGAGCATTGACGCACGCGATTGGTTGATCAGCCAGCGCGAATGCATGCGATTGGTTGATAGGTTGACTTTCGCTTCCCAAAATCGCTAACTCTTGCCCACTACGCTGCTTCAGGTCAAGTTGTTTGTCGATGTTTTTTAACAGAAAACCCCAATAATTATTTGCTAAAACCGGGACTTCATGATTCAAAAATTAATAAGCTAATCACTGGCAGTTAACAAGGATATAAGAGTCGGTTACTAGATAACCGATAGACATTGTTTACAAAGTCCAAGGCAAATTGTGACATAAACACTTGTACTGTTTGTCGTATAGCCTGCGCGATTGTTTGACTACCACTCGCGGGTTTTATTGTTTTTTAACTGTTATCAGTTCTGTTAACTGGTGGTTATCTCGAGTGTAGGTTTGATGACCAGGTTCTTATTATTTGTTTTAAGTAGTTGCGTGAGTTTTCCGGGAGAGATTTCGAAATTTCCGTTCAAAAAGCTATAGGCTTATCTTTTAAGGTATGTATTGATTGGACATTTTCCTGCTTTTTAAAAATTACCTACCCATTTTTGTTAGTAAATTAGATTAGGAAATTATAGTACCAATTAATTCAAAAATGTTAACAGGGCTTTCTCCGTCACTCGCTTCATACAATCGTAGTTCCGATTTCATTTGAATATTAAGCAACCAAAGTCCATGAAATTTTGCAGACATATTCTAGAAACTAATATCTGTGTCTGTGGTGTTTAAGATTTTTCTAAAAATATGTAGTTTTAAAATTACAGAAAACATAATAATTATATAAAGTAGGTGGTAAGTGACGATGCAGTCTAAGATGGAAGTGGGCTAACCTGGAAGGGCATGGCAGTTTTTACTAAACCCATACCCCTTTGGTTTCTACACGGCATCATACCAGACGCAAAATCGCTTGGCGGCATGGCTTCTTATGGTCTTATTGAGTTAGTAATTAATTCTATTATAAAACTTTATAAAATGTATTGCATTTTTTGTTACTTTTTACACTTTATATGCTACAATCATAAAATTACTTTTCAAATAATTAGCGAACGTAAACAAAATGGCTTTATGGAATAAAGTACAGTGAAATTGTAACCGGCGAGATCCTGTACACCCAGCATCCATATAATATCTAACTGTCCACATAAACATGGCGTCGCGAATTGCAGAAAAAGATGTAGGGACAATGATATTCACAAACCAAAGAAACACAAGAATTTGTGTAATTGTAATTACACTAGCTTAAGGCCGTGACTTAGTCTACCGCTTTAGGGATTGAATTTTCAAAAATCGTTTCTTAGCGGATGTCCTTGACATACTATCTGCATGCCTTTCAGCCCGATCCGTCCAGTGGTCCAGTAGTTTGAGCTGTGCGTTGTCAGTCAGTCAGCTTTTCCTCTTATATAATATAAGTATAATATACAGATATTCTTTCTTCTCAACCGTTTCGGTCTTGACAGAGCAGTCTTGGTCGTCCCTTGAACGTCGTAATTTCGTCTCTATTCTTTCCTAATAGGTGTTCCTCGTGCATCATTTGTAAGGCCATCCACCACAGCCCTCACTTGATACCTACGTAGCTAGTCAAAATATAGATATAGATTTAGCGGCGATAGTGGCCTGTATCTCGTGAACCGTTATAGATAGAGAGTTGAAATTTTCACAGAATATGTGTTTTTATTGCTACTATAACAACAAATAATGACTCCACAAAAATACAAAAATTAAAAGGCGGTACAGAATGCGACTGCGACTCGCACTTGACCGTTTCTTTTAAATACCGCGACTTTGAATGAAAACTTAAGTTACTTACTATGTAGTCTTCAATTTTAGACTTTTTTGGCGTGCTCGTTTAACTGTTAATCTGGGATGATGTATATCAATGTAAGGATTGCAGAAAAAGACGCAAGAATGAAGTAATAACCAAACGCAACCCAACCTAAACCAAGCGGCGCCAACTTGACCGGATAGATACTATTTATATGACAAAAAAAAACCATACACGGCGAGTCTTCCTGTGCTAATCGTTGCCAATTACACGCGCGTGCCTGTGTGTGTGTACGTGCACGCACAGCGCGCGAATGTGCGTGTGTGCGCCCGCGCAGCCGTAGCCTTGAATCCGTACGTCGACTGCACTTGCCCACGATAGCTGTTCGGAAACGCTGAGTTAATATTTTATTTTATTTTTTAAATTTCTCTCTTTAATATTTAATTATATTCAAACATTATGTATGAGTAGTCAACGTAAGTATTTTAATTTATTCAGTTTTGTAAGGTCAATCTCGACTTTACATAGAAAAAAAATCAATGTATTTTTCTACATAGTTACATTTTCAGCCCAATTTACCTATTTTCACCTACCTATTTTTGTAATATACTTATCATAATAAGTTATATATCATTTCCCCTAACTAATTATGACAAATCTGAAGCTATAATAATCGTGTTAGAATGTGTACTAGATTCTGCATTTAATATTTTATTCTAGTTGACAATATTTTTATTCTTTCATCATTCCACTTGAAATCCTTTGGTTATAAAATTACAACACATGCCAATATAATATTTATACCTATTAGTAGGTAAAGTTAACTGTACTCGTAGGTATACCTCGGTAATTGAACAAACGTGTGCGCAGTGGACTGAAACATTTCAAGTTAATCTTGGAGCATCAAATACCTATCTGTATCATGGTTCGGTTGTTTTACTCAATTGAATTTTACTTTGTATATTTCTGCAAATTTTTATACCTTGTTATTTTTTTAAATACCGAGGTGTGTAAAATGGCTCCTAAACATCTCTGATTTATGTAACTACAGTTAGTTAGCCCCATCCCGGGCACGGATGTGGGCTACTTTTTATCCCGGAAAGTCAAAGATTACCCACGAGATTCGTAACCGTCCATCCGCTTAACCAATTTTGTTGAAATTTGGTTCAGAAGTAGCCTGCGTCCCGAAAATTGACATAGACAACTTCTTATCCCGGAAAATCGAAGAGTTCCCACGGGATTTTTAAAAAAACCTAATGCACGTGAATGAAGTCGCGGGCATCATCAAGGAATTAATAAATAGTACAATTACTTAATAATAAAATGTTAATACATTGCAATTGTTCCTCTTACAGAATATTTTGCTGTAGCGATTATCCGAACGCGCGGATATCCAACACCTCCGTAGTCCATACTCACCCATCTCTTTTCCTCTTAAAAGATGTATATATTTCCATCCTGCTCACACGCGGATAAATTGGCACGAAGGAAGAGAGATTGATGATCTAAGCGCAGATCGATCGCCCGATCCTTGAAGTTAGCATATGCACGGATATCCCAACAAGTCGGTTGGTACATGTACCAAGTACCAACTGAAGTTGATAGGTCTGTCTGTACCTTTCATACGAGTATGAATCGGTTACACGGATGAGAGTTAATAACTCCGTGGGAATTCTTTGATTTTCCGGGATAAAAAGTAGCTCATATGTCCTTCCCCGGGACGTAGTGAACTTTGTACTTTTCATCAAAATCTGTTAAAATTTTGTCCCGTAAAAAACTAGCAGACCGACAGACAGACTTTCGCATTTATAATGTTAGTATGGATTAAACAACCTAGAGACGTATACGGAAAGTCGATTACTATAGTGTCGGATATGATAATATGTAACTCGAAATAACAGAAATCGGGGCTGAGTCGGGTAAGCCAATAGTCTACCAATCCATAGACAAATGAAACAGTAAAATGTCGGCCTATGTTGAAGGTGGAAGTAAAAAAAAAAAGAAAAAAAAAGGTGGAAGTTGGCATATGTGTAGTTGGTTTTATTCATGCTTATTTGGTTTATTTGCTTTGTTTAGTTACTTTAGGTCCCGTTGGTCATCGCCGGTTTTTTATTGAAAAAGCTTCTGTTTTATTTATCAAGCTGGCTCTACGAATAAAATGAGCCATCTTTTTTATGTCACAGTAAATACTATATAATTAGCAAAGCTTATTACTTTTGGTAGATTCAGGGCTTTGAGCCTAGATTTCTACATTATGATGTGGCAGAATTAACATTTTTATTAACTATATCTATGTTATCTATGAACATAAATACCTATTAATATAAGTTTTATTCATATATCTATGAATGTTATACAAAAAAAAAAATTATACAAAAAAAATACATGTTCAAGGTAGACAAAAACCGTACATATACATTTAAAAAAACAAAAGAAAGGGCCGAATTTAGAGCCACCTCCTTTTTAGATTCTTGAAAGTCGGTTAAAAATACTTATTAATAATTCTGAGTTCATGAATATAAATGTATAACCACATTAAAATATACTCTAATATTTCAGCGCTTATTAAGACGATCGCAGTCGGGTTTTAGTTTTCAACTTTATCTTGTTTGTATTTAATGATTGTTTTCCAATTAATAGTATTCGCAAAACTTACTTGTTGTCTTGTCAAGCTTCCAAAAGAAGTCTACTTTAAATATAAATAGTTAAGTAGGTAGCTGTACTTATTTATATCATCGTCTATTGATAAGTAGGTAGGTATGTTTATTATGAGAAACCTACGTAACCTACGAAAGTACGCATTAAAAATATTTTGAAGGTGATTTTCCTAGTGAGAAGATTACATAGGACGTATAAGTTAGTGGGTTCGATGCCCGACTGATGCGATAGCATTTGACCCTCGTGTGATAGTGATAGCCTGCCTATCGAATGTTAAAGAATACATCTTAGATTCAACTAAATTACTTGTACATGCGTGTACTTGTATATCTTAATTATTATTCGTGTTGTAATACATGACATTTACATCTAATAACAAAAAGATAAACTAACTGACTGACATGTCAACGATTTGATGTAAATGATAAAGTACTTATGTACTTTTTATACCCTAGGGGCCTAGGTTGTCTGGTTGTCACTGTATATTATATTAATAAATATAATTAATTAATTATTCGTTTAGTATAAATTAAACCAACTTTATCTCAATTATATGAGTATTATGTCTCTTTTACTCAATATTATGTCTCTTTTTAATTATGATTTAGCCTCATACCCCGATTGCCATCTCGACCTGTCGCGAAGGTGTATAGCCTATGTCCGTCTCCGATTAAAAACCATCTGCAAACTTTTCGTCAAAATTGGTTAAATGGATGGGCAGGGATGAGGTACCAAACAGACAGACAGATAGGTGCAATGGCATTTATTGATATTACTTAGTTTGATATAACGCCTGTGAGGTATTTTGTGTTAAATGGAATCGATTGACTTTGCCTTTTTGCATCTAAATTCATTTCAGGGCTTTTTCAGAAAATCTTAAAATTAAAAAAAAAACACATCTATATGTACACCACTCGTTTCTCCACGTGCACTTATCTAATTAATAATTCACCATCTCACATCAACAACAACATACCATTAGCAATATAAATGTAAGTAGTAAATAGCATAATAATAATTACTCAGTAATAGTAATAAAGCAGTCGCTACGGGTAAATATTACGCAAATCCTAGCGATAGCACAAGGTCGCCTATACCAGGTCAATCGTGATTCCTTGTTTACCAGCACTTGACAAAACTCACACTAAAAAGAACCCAAAATTATCTACACGAGCCAAATCAACACTGACATTGATTTTACATTCTACTCTGTCCAAAACTAAATTAACCTGACCTCTCTACCTTCATACGTTTTCCTCCTCTCTAGAATAGATTTGTATAAAGGTGGGGGATGTAGAAGGTCATCTTATAATGGTTGTGTTAGTATGTCACGTGGTCGGCGTGCGCGCAACATTATTTGTGAAGTGTAAAGCAGGTCAATGCTCCGTGCGTTAGATAAAAAATATACAAATTGTTTACGTGGTGTGTTACGCAAATTGAGATTGTATTATAGATTGTCACTATATTCCGGTTTAAAGTATACATTACATACCTACTTTATTTAAACAATTCAATATTTTCCTCGTTAGTTACTTCTACTGTAGGTATCTATATATACAGTTAACATTTCTTGAAAATTTCCTTTTTTTTCCTACACACTACTACATATTATTTAGGTTTGAAAAAAATAAGTAGGTAAAGTGAGTTTGAAAATTGAAAAACAAAAAAAAAAAATATAATTATCAACGCTATTTTACAGCTTCCAATTATTTCTAAAGGGTGATTTTTCACATTCTTTTGAAAATATCTTAGAGCAATAATAATAATTATTGTGTCCAATTTAAATCTTTACAATTATAAAGGCTGAATGCACTACATCTTATTAACAAAAAGGGGTTATTATCAATAAAAGTTTGTTAGTTATAAAATAATTTCAACATTAAGAAGTTTTCAGAAATCATATCGTTTGAAGATTTCAAAATAGTTTTCATACATTTAACATAAAAATAACTGAATAATAAATTGATTACACAATTCATCATTTCTTGTTTGTAGGTGTTTATATCACGATAATTTCCGTATACGTGCACCAATTTGGTTAATTCGACTTCGTCGTTATAGAAGAAGGAAGTTAATCAAATACTTAGTTGTTTTTTTCAACTGTGTAGAGTCATTGGTAGAGTCATACTCATAGCTTCCGCAAACGTGCCCCAGTTTTGTTATTTTTATGTGATAACAGTGCACTATATAGATACGGAAAGTACCTGTGTACATCCATACTAATATTATAAACGCGAAAATGTGTTTGTTCATTGGTTTGTTTTTCAATCATGCCGCAACAGAACAACGGGTTGATGTGATTTTTGTATAGATCAGCGTTACAGACCTAGTCCATTTTTATCTCAAAAAATTAATGAGAAAAATCAAAATCCCGAAATTCCAGATGAAGTCCGGAGCATCATCTTAGTAATAAAATATGTTTCCAAAATGTGATATAACGCAAACTGAAATAATTCAAAGTTACCTCCATATTACTTACTAAATAATATGTAGTCATAACGTTTTTCCAAGTTTCCATCGTTATTACCAGGCTTTTTCTTCAAATTGTTTGATACTTACTGTATTTTTAAACTTATAGTAGGTATAATTGGTTAAAAGGATAGTAATGAAATTAATTTCTGTATTAAGAGATTTTTTATAATAGGTACTTAAAGTAAGCAAACCAACAAGGTACATTACAAGCAGGATTTTTAGAGTTCTACATATTTATAGAAGTCGTACCAAAATTGTTTCTATGAAATCATTTCAATAATTATATCGCAGAATGTCGTTGCATAACAAGAAGAATGTATCCGGTAAAATTGACGCTACTGGAAATCTCTCAGATGACTCAGTTACGAAGTAGGTCACAAGAAAATATCCACGTTACTACGGTTTAACCAGAGATTAAATATAATAACATTATCCTCGCATCAATTTTCTACATCCAACAGCCACGCTCTAGCCTCTAACATCAAAGCGACGGATAATACGTTTAATAGATAGGACGGGTCTCAGTGAAAACCTGTCTGGCAACTCGGGAAATTAAGGAAAGCTCACACGAAAGTGGAAAAAGCTCCACGCACACAAGCACATAACGCACACAGCGGTAAACGGTAGAGACATACGCCTGTGTGCGAATTTAAACCCACACATAGGGACTGATACGAAAACGAAAGTGTACGAGCGGCGCCGAGCGCGGCCGAGGCGAGCTCACCGAGTCAGTGGAACTCGTCGCCCAAAACTGGGACATCAGTCCGCAATTCGACGCGAACGCCGGCGGACGCGGCGCGCTTTTCCTACACAACACACTACGCTGTATGACATAACTGGAAACTACTGGCTTGTGATTATGGTGTCTGTGAATAATTAATCATGATGGCTGTGGAGGGCCGCCCGGCGAGCGCCGGGCCGGACACGCGCCGGTCGCCGCTGTGCGACCGCAGAGCCATGAGCGCCGACTCGGAGCCGCGCACCCTGGCCGCCCGGAAGGCTTACCCCGAAACGGAAGAGGCACCTTTGGACTTATCGGTTCACTCGCGGAAAGAGATCACAGTGCGGGATTTCGCGCGTCACCCTTTCGCGGACCCCGTGGACTATGTGCGGGCGCAGGAGATCCTGAAGCAGTCGCGGGAGTTCCTGGCCGCCGGGAGGGACTCCGGCACGGACTCCGACGACTCCGCCGGCCGCCTGAGCCCCGGAGAGGATCCCATATACGGAAAAGCTTACAAGAAATCCCTCATTAAGCGATACAGTGAGTCCCTTTGTATTTACCGGCTTTTCCAAAACTTAATTAAAAAATCTGCAATCAAGACTCTATTCGAATAAAAAAAATTAAGAACTTTTGGACCTTCAAATATATGTCTATTAGTAAATGAATCTACTACTGGTTGGAATTACTTTTTCTATCCAGAAAAAAAGCTCACAATATATCCATCACTAAGCGATAGAGAGTCACTATGATTTGTATTTACCGGCTTTTCAGAAACTTTTAAGTGTTTTTCTGTGAAATAAAATTTTATAAAAGCTTTTGGACTTGCAAAAATAAAATTTTATAAAAGCTTTTGGACTTGCAAAAATAAAATTTTATAAAAGCTTTTAGACCTTGAAAAAAATCCACCACTAGTTGAGCTTAATTTTCTTATTCAGAAAAAGTGAGAAAAAGCTTACAAGAAATTCCTCATTATGCTCAATAAGCAACTTCATATGTGCCGGCCAAAATTGAACTGAATTTAACAAAATTTTGAGGATTTCTCTGCGCACACAAAATTTTGCAAGCTCTTTTGAATCTTCAAAAACATGTTTTTTGCATACTAATGAATCTACCACTTGTCGAGAATGGATTTTCCTTCGAGGAAAACTAGCAAGACCGACTTTTATAAAAACTATCAGGCCAGGCCTATCTATACTTCCATACTATAGCTTTTCATGGCCCATCCGTTTAAATGATTTTGACGAAATTTGGTACAGAAATAGCTTGCATCCCGGGGAAAGACATTTGCTACTATTTATCCGGGAAAATCAAAGAGTTCCCTCAGGATAATCCTGAAGGATGGAGGAGGGATGGAGGATGAAGTAATATCAAGTATCATCTACTTAATACTTAATTAATTTCTACGAGTAGAAAAGAGTAGAAAAAGGTGGGCCAGATAGATTTGTTCCATTTTTCCCGATGAAATGTTATGATAACTTATTTACGAGTGTAGCGCGAATTTTATTTATAATAGCGCATGACCTAATTGCATTTGGATGGAATTCCGCATTCTTTTACAAATTATGTCATTCGCTTCATATTCGAATGACCACTGATTCAACACACCTGGTGACCTGAAATAATAATCTGTTTGTCAGTTTGTAACGGCTAATCTCTGAAAGTACTAAGCGGATTGCATGCAGTTTTCACTTATAAAAAGAATAATAACTCTTACCTTTTGTTTATTTTATACAATTATAAGCGACCCGTGAAAAACTAAGGCAAAACAGCTATTTAGAATAATTACTGTATTGTATTAAAAATCTTATTGGATTTTTCTAATACAAAAAGTGATACTATTTATATTCGTTACACGTAATTAGGTGTGCTAGTATGAAAAATATGATTTTCAACCTTTCAATAAAATAGGCAATTTCAAAAAATCAAAGCTGCTACGCGCGTAGCGTTGCTACGAACCGCTACGACAACTACAGCTCTAAAAATGTATATTACAGGCAACAGCTTGTTTAATTAAATGTACATATAATATTACACTTAAATTTATATTGTATCAGTAAAGGTACATAGTAAATATAATTATGTACATATTAATTTTAATCTCTATTATAATGTATTGCAAGTTATTTAAGAATATATTTAAGTTTTATGACGTTTATTCAAAGTTAAGGTCAAAAATCATATTTATTCAATAGTTGCCGACAGACTCGCTTGATACATCATCTCGACCGGCCCACTACTGAGAACGAGTCTCCTCTCATATTGAGAAGGGCTTAACTTAAACCATAATCCACCACATTGACCAAGACACCTTCACGCATCACTAACTTTTCGGAGTTATATGACTTTAACGGTGAAGGAAAACATCGTGAGGAAACCTGCATGCCTGAGAGTTCTCCATAATGAGTTCGAAGGTGTGTGGAATCTGCCAATCCTTCTCGTCATGACAGAATACCCATGCTGAGCCGGTGATGGGATGATGATGATCATGACACACCTGTGAGAATATTATGGGGAACTCTCAGTTATATATTAAAGGAAAAGGTGACTGACTGACTGACTGATTTATCAACGCATAGCTCAAACTACTGGACGGATTGGGCTGTGGCATGTAGATAGCTATTATGACATAGACATACGCTAATAAAGGAGTTTTGAAAATGTAACCTCTAAGAGGGTAAAATAAGGGTTTGAAATTTATGTAGTCCATGCGGACAGGGTCGCAGGCATAAGCCTCTTAACTTTTTTCTTATTCTTTTAACATAGACTAGCAATCAGATCTGGCAAGTGATGATGCAGCCTAAAATTGAGCGCGCTTGCCTAGAAGATGCGTATTCACACTTGACTTGAAGGTACCCATATTAAAATTGGATGGGAAAACTGATAATAATTGAACTAAAACTAAATAATAAAGCGTTTCAACCCATTATGACTGCGTATAACGTATTACAAAGTGCATGGAATGCATATTCGTGTGCATACTTCTGTTTGGAAAGTTTCCGCCTACGAAGCAATGTTGCCCTAACACACATACCGGTCAACGACATGTGACGGAAAATATGCATTTATAGGCATATTTATTGCTGATTTTGGCATGATTTACTATTCAGAAAAAACCTAATAATTACTAATTATACTGTGTTTCTTTGTTTGTCCCCTATACATTCGTATACCATTTTTCCAATAACGATGAAACTTTATATAGTTGTTTTTGGCACTTGCGTGAGGGTTTCTCATACAGGGTTATCAAAGAAATTGCATTGCTCCACTTTGCTGCGTCATAAAATAAACACGCTGTGTCGATCGGTTTTTGTTCAAGTTTTTACCAAAGATACCTTTACGATAGTAAAGATATTAATCGAAAGAGTTACAAAAAAATTGAAAACTGAAAAATCATTAATATATTTGAAGGCATTTTGAAAATTATTAGACCGTTTTTATTTGGAATTTGCATTATGGACAAAAAGCTATACCTCAGTCTAACGAATTACTTAAATATACTAAAAAGAAGTATTCGGGGTTACATACCCTGTCATGACCTTCGTTTTATAGTATTAAGAGATTATACTGTAGTTCAAAGTACTCGTATTATAAAAGTGTATTAGATTTGATTAGATATTATAACAAAACAATACCTACTCAATACACGCCCATTAATAAGCATTAATTTATATGCACGCTGTACATAATCATAGTTACATATAATTGCATAAAGAATAACATTATATGTCGTATGTTATAAATTGCTTTTTCCACATCAGTATCAAATGCGTAGAAGCAGTTTTCCTTCCTTATTCTATTTGTATTTACCATTGATATTGAATTGACGTATCTATCTTTTAGGTATAAATCTAACAAGTGTAAATTAAAAATTTATATCACCCCCGACAAGTGAAGGTTACAGTATCTAGAAAAGAGCTGATAACTTTCAAACGGCTGAACTGATTTTCTTGGATTATAGCTAAGAACATTCTCGATTAAGCCACCTTCCAAACAAAAAAAACTAAATTAAAATCGGTTCATTAGTTTAGGAGCTACGATGCCACAGACCGATACACAGATACACACGTCAAACTTATAACACCCCTCTTTTTGAATCGGGGGTTAAAAACTGGCCAAGTACGAGTGACTCGCTCACCGAGGGAAGAATTATTTAAATTGTTAATTATTTTAAGTTGTTCAACCGCCTCAAAACTGAATATTCTAGATGGCGCTATAATTTAATTAATCACGGCACTGAAATCATTTTATCATCCTGATCAACCCATTGCCGACGCACTACTGAGCATAAGTTTTCTCGCCTAATGAGAAGGATTTGGAACTACCACACACTAGTGCGGATTGGCAGTTTTCACACACCTTTGAGAACATTAGACAATCTAAGGCCTGCCGGTTTCCTCATGATGAACCTTCACCGTTAAAGCAAGGTAAAGCAGTACTTCACGCCGCGCCAACTGATTACTTTGTATCAAGCACAAGTCAGATCGTGCATGGAGTACTGCAGTCACCTCTACGATGGCTCCGCTAAGTACCAACTAGCGGCTCTGGATGCCGTTGACCGTCGAGCTAGGAGACTTATAGGCGAAGACTCTCCTTTGTTGGCGAAACTTCAAAGTCTCGATCACCGCCGTAAGGTCGCCGGCTTATCGGTGTTTTATAGGATATATTTCGGAGAGTGTGCACAGGAACTTTTCGATCTTGTCCCCCCTTCACCATTTTACCACCGAACCGCAAGACGTCGGGCGAGTTTCCATCCTTATGTCGTTGACATTCCATCTACACGCACGAAACGTTTTGCGTCTTCATTCCTCATACGCATGGCTAAGGTTTGGAATACTCTTCCGCGATCTGTGTTTCCTACCAATTACAATCCGGGTATCTTTAAAACAAGAGTGAATAGGCACCTTCTAGGTAAACGCGTCCCATCTTAGACCACATCATCACTTTCCATCAGGTGTGATTGTGGTCAAGCGCTTACCTATAGTGAATAAAAAAAAAAAAAATGCACATAACTCCAAAAAGTGCCCTCGAGATGCGTGCCCGGGATCGAAGCCCCGATGGGGGTTAAGACATCTTAACCACTAAGCTATCACAATTTGATTCAGCGAATCGTTGATATAAATCAGTGTTTGTCAAATCAATTTTCATCATCAAATTTTGAGAGTAGGTTCCTTTTATAACGTACGCACCCACTAAGGAAGGGTTTTTGGAATTTCAACCCCTAAGGGGTAGGAAACCGGGGCGCATCTGCTAGTGCATACTTTATATTATAAATGCGGAAGTGTGTCTGTTTGTCTGTCTGTCTGTCTGGTACGTTTTCACGGCTCAACCCCTGTACCGATTTTAATGAAATTTGGTACAGAGTTAACTTACATCCCGGGTATGGACATAGGAATTTTATCTCGGAAAATCAAAGAATTTCTACGGGATACTTAAGGATCTAACGGATTTATATGAAATTTGGTATCTTACGCCCCGGAAATTGACTTCGATAAATTTTCATCCCGGAAAAGCAATGAGTTTCCACGGGATTTTTAAAAAGCCTATAGCCACGCGGACGAAGTCGCGGACATCGTCTAGTTGTCTATAAATATAGAATAGGTATGTTAAAGCAACGATACTGATTCAATAATTATCAAGCGTCGTCAGCGAGTCAACGCTGAGTGCGGCATCATCATTTCGCGGTATTGCGGGTTCGATGCCCGGGCCGCTTCCGAGTATGGACGGACCGATTGGACACGATCTGTGTTATTACATATCCGATTACATTGCACTTTCGATTCAATTACATGCCGTTTGTCATTATTATTATTTTAATTTGATAAGTAGGTGCTTCGGGTTGGGATGCATTTCAAAGACATATTTGGTATGGAATGTTATTATTTCACTGGTGTGTACGCGTGACTTCGTCGGTCTTTTTTTTAGACTTAACTATAATTATTATGGATTTCTAGGATCGAGTTTTTTTCGGGATCAGGCACTCTCCATTTCTTTAATTGTAATGTATGTATAATCGAAATTCAAAAATATCTTACATCCTAATCCTAAAAAGTAATTATATTGAACCATGGTTTAGTAACAAAGTATCAAATTGCATCGATCGCTTCCAAATAATAAGTGGGTCACCTCTACCTGTACCGTAATCTAAACAAAAAAAAACTATAAACCAAACCATTTCCCATGCGCATCAAAGAGTACAGGAAATCTGGCGCAGGCGCAGCTGCTTAGCCTAATATCGCAACCTATCCCTTCGATACCTGTCGGAAGTGAAAGGCGGGTAAAAAGTTATACCTTCACCTCATCGAACCAGTCGGGTAGGCATTGGGATTCGGGATGTGAAGATGTCATGTCAAGGGATGTCATGTATTGTATGCTTTACCTACTAAAACAGGTTTTTATTTATTTTTATGAATAATACTTTTTGATTTATCGCGCAAATTGTCGATAAAATACCCGAGTACGGAACCCTCGGTGCGCGAGTCTGACTCGCACTTGGCCAATTTTTTATTTTTGTAACATGTCCACTTTTTACCTATATTCGCAATTAAGAAATTTGAATTGAATAGGCAATGCTCGAGGAAAATACAAACAGGTGCGTCTTGGTAATTGAACTTCGTACTCGTAAGAAGTGGGGACAAGAGTGCAAACTGTCTTGAATCTTGAAACACAGCCTCTGACAGCTCTTGTCGTTGATACAAAGCTGAACGTCTTCCTCATTAGTATTCAATAATTCTAAATCCGTTCTATAACGGAATCCCCAAATCATAATATTTAACATGTGTTAGCCACAACGGATGCGACGGTACAGAACAATGGGATATTGCATCTAATGCTGCATTTTGATTTTACGAGCATATTCCCGTATTTTTTTTTTCACCGAAAGCCCTGCCGCCAAGCGGTTGCAAAGCACGATGCCGCGTTAAAACCGTACGTTTAAGTTTCTGCTAAGTGAACGTACGATGTCTACTAAGTGATACCGACGTCTTCTAGGTTATTTCGCTATCATCTAAAACATAGTTTAAACCCGTGGTCCGATAAGTTTGATAGGAAACTAATGTCTGCGTGAACAGGTTTCCTATGACTAGTCAGTCGTGTGCTGTTTGTGATTACAATAATATGGAAAGTAGGTATAATATAGGTATTAGGTAGGTTTTACTAGAACAAATCTTATTGTAAGAGGACTTCATACATACATTACACGTGTAGAAACAAAAATTATGTTTTACTTTTTAGTGTTGGTGATAGAGTGATTCAAGAGGAAGATTTATACCTACAGTTTAATACATTTTTTTATTAATTTGTTAAAACATGACGATAATAATGTTCAAGAGGTCGGAAGAGCTTTCATCGAACATGCTGTCATATTCTTTTGAAATATAACAAAACAACCACATTGACACCACATTAGTATCTACCTGTGCGAAGCCGGGGCGGGTCGCTAGTGTTAAATATAATATGGATAAAACACAGACTAAAAGCAAAGATGGGATCCTCATAATAATAAATAACAACCCGGAGGCTGCCCAGCGCCGACAAAGGTCGATGTTCTCCGAAATATTTGCATATATTATATTCTTCAAGCGTCAATAAATAATTATTAGCAGCGATTCCTAATAATACCATAACTATAGAAATACAAGATGAACCTAATACCTACTCTACTATAAGTTGATATTAGGACTTGTCTTCCCTGTCCCCCACTCCAAATTCGCGATGTTGTGAACTCGCGATTTGGAAATCGAAATAAATATTTGCTGAACATGATATTTTAACGTTTAACACATTTGCAAAGTAAAAGATTTGTGAATAGAATATTTGTCAAATTATCTTTTGTATAACTCAAAATTTTAAAAAAACCCCGTCACAAAAACCTTTAAGAAAACTAGAAAAGAGCTGATAACTTTCAAACGGCTAAACCGATTTTCTTGGATTATAGCTAAGAACACTCTCGATCAAGCCACCTTTCAAACAAAAAAACTAAATTAAAATCGGTTCCTTCGTTAAGGAGCTACGATGCCACAGACAGATAAATAGATACACAGATACACAGATACGCAGATACACAAATACACAGATACACACGTCAGACTTACAACTCCCCTCTTTTTGGGTCGGGGGTTAAAAATGATATGTTTGCGGAATACGACGTTTGTGATCTATAGATATAATATGTATGTGATCTGATTAGTTTTTGAAACGTTTATGGTGAAGATCATTTGTTATACCTTTTTTGTTAATCGTAAGTGAACCAGTACTTAGATTTTTGCTCCCGTTTGCCCTAGATTTATTCATAAGAGTGCAATCTCTTCCTCTTGCATGAATAAAACTACTTCGCTTTTTTGCTAAAAATCAGTTTGCTGCCCCATGTTACGTACAAGTAAACTGTTAAACTCATAACTCTTTTTGTGCTTCGGCGTAGTCGGGTAACGAAAACAACTGACTAGGTACCTGTTCGACGATATTCAAACCTCGCGACAAAAAAAATTGAATTATATTAATGTCTTCAATATATTAAAATCGATTAAAGAACTACAACTATCAATGAAAAACAACACTTAAACTCTATCAAAATTAAGTTTATTATAGATTACGACGGAGAAAATATACGACTTTTTGATGCAACGTAAACAATAGAATGCGCCGAAAGGGTGAGGAAGGGTTGTCCTTTTTTTGACCAGCTTCCTGGAAGGTCGTCATCTCTTTTACACACGTTGCAAGTATAACAACAGAGTGAGATAGAAGCATAACAAAATCAGACAGCTTTTTATAGGACGCAGTTTCAGTATTCAAATGACGTTGACGCATCCGTTTTTAGAATTTGAAAGATAAATAAGTCTATGACACCGCCAATTGGGTAAGGTGTAAACTGTTTTACAACTTCCTTACTCTGTAGGTTTACAATGAGAGAATAATGCACCGATCATAAATTGAAAAACTAGCTATACTAATGATCCTATTAGAATATTGTGTTTTATCTTAAAACAATAAAGTTTTATAAACCTGCCTACTTTTGCATAGAATTAATAATAATTAGTACAGAAAACAAGCGTTGCGTCGCTGTGCCTGAAAATTCCGCAATGTGAAAAGTCAAAAGTTTTCGGGAAACTATTTGAAAAACTTTACTTTTAGATCAAAATCACATGGCTAAGAAAGTTATCTCTTGAATTAACACACACATTAAAGAACAGATTTCTGCATGAACACGCACCTTTTAAAACCGGGCAAAATGCCATCAAAAACGAAAATTCTAAAACATTACATAGCGGATTTTGCATGTGCATCGACGATGGCTAGTCTTGTCTGTGACTGAACAAGGGAACAAAAATATGGACTATAATAGTCCTGAGTACATATTACCTAATACTGGCATACGTTTTTTGATTTAAAAAAATCAATATGGCAGCTGTAGGGCGCCATTTTCAATTATGAAAAAAAATATCCGAGATCTGATGCAGTGCGAACGACAGTCAGGTTTTGGAAAACTTTTTTTGCACTGTACAATGTACATACTTACTTTGTTTTTAAACATATTTTCGGCAGTAATGTTTACACAGCTACTCGCTACCTCAGAAGTGCGAGGCTCGCTCTAACAGGTTACGGTGTTGTGAAACCCACCGCCGACGAGCCTTGGTTGAAGGTCGGTCGGCGCGCGCGCACCATTCGCAGCCCACCGGACGAATCATTACACATAGATCGAAGACTTTGTATCATCATCATCTTAATATATGAAAGGAAAAGATGACTGACCGACTGACTGATCTATCAACGCACAGCTCAAACTACTGGGCGGATCGGGCTGAAAGGCGTTCAGATAGCTATTATGACGTGAAGATCCGCTAAGAAAGGATTTTCGAAAATTCAACCCCCAAGGGGGTAAAATACGGGTTTGAAAGTGTTATACACGCAGGAGAAGTCGCGCGTATAAGCTAGTCAACTGATAAATGTCCACTGCTGGACATAAGTTTCTTGTAAGGACTTCCGCACGCTACGTTCTTGCGCCGCCTGAATCCAGCGGCTCCCTGCAACTGTTTTAATGTCGTCTGTCTACCTGGTGAGGTGTCTGAACTGCGTTTTACGGTGTGAGATTGCCATTCCAGCACCTTGGACCCTAATATCTATCGATTTTCAAACTATGTGCCCTGCCCATTGCCACTTCAGCTTCGCGACTCGATGAGCTATGCCAATTACTCTGGTTACTCAGAATTTGTATAGTGCCCGCAAAACAGGTGGTCAAATCAGAACACGAGGCGTATGATTGCGTATTGTATAAAAGCAAATCTCAGGCAGGATTGTGTATTTAATCCTTAGTCTATACTCTATGACCTGCCGCTCGATGGCGGTAGAATGACAGCTACAATGTCACGATCGCAATCACCTCTGATTGGTTGACGCTCGCTCACTATTGGCTACAATGCATTGTTGTGACAAGAATACCATTGTCAATAACAGCAATTGCGATTGTAATAATGATTGATGCAGGTTTTACGGAATCGAGCGGCGAATTTAAAAAAAAAAAGAAAAAAAAGAGAGCTATTGCGCTAGCTGCCATGTTGCAACTTAAGATTAAACTATGATACTAGTTTTGCGTGCATTAGGAATATCATATCTTTGTGTTTAAAATTGAATAAATATATACTTACAGTACGATTGGTAGTAATAATATGATTGTGCGGAAGTAGTCATAAAATTAGGTAGGTATGTGTATTCAGTTAGTTTTTCTCGAATTGCGTATTACAAGAAAATTACCTAATATTTGACTGACAAAAATAGACAATAACAAAAATATTATAGGTACATAGGTACGAGTACATGCAAACTTGTAACTTCCTTATTTACATTTTTTATCACTATACCTACAATGTGATAAGCTCATATTTTTAGATTCCTTAAAGGAAAACAAAAACATAAATAGCTAAACTTTGCGTCCGTTTTTGTTGGATAGAAGCACGCGTTACTTTGCGGAATTCCGTGATATACAAGGAACTATTAGCTTAATTTGCTATCACCCGCCTAAACATATAAATCTGAATAGCACAATGTGCCTTATGTGATAT
The DNA here is from genome assembly GCF_905333055.1 of Maniola jurtina. Lineage (NCBI taxonomy): Eukaryota > Metazoa > Arthropoda > Insecta > Lepidoptera > Nymphalidae > Maniola > Maniola jurtina. The sequence continues at coordinate 16,066,672 of NC_060032.1, forward strand.
CCATCAAACGCCCTCCCACAAATAAAGAAGCAGGAAAAGCAAGCAATACACTCCACTGGCCATTAACACACAACACCACACAGATTTTTCAGAATACACCCAATGTACTTTTCATTCTAATACCGGAGCATTCTCAGGAGATGTAGAGTTCACGAAGCAGGAACATTCCACTTCCCGCTTCTTTAGTAGTGGGAGGGCGAGCGGTGCATAATTTTACAAGCTGCACGTCGTACCATACTACCACCACTATACAGATTTGTCTGTTTTGACGCGTTATAGCAAATTAAGCTCCTTGAAAGCGTTTTTGTTCAAAAAGCCCACATTTTAAGATTTAACCACTTGAAGAACTTTTTCTAACACTCTAAAAGTTTAAAACATGTGAAACGATCATGCCCCGAAATAGTTAATAGGGTCATGCGGGTAAAAACCGCGCGTTTCCGTAACCATACACCGCCGCATACAGTTCACCTTGCTTCATCAAAAAAATACTTAACCCAATTCCAAAACGTGCATTACAAAAAACCTACCTGCCTCCGGTAGCGGGAGTATACCCTCGACACTGAAAAAAAAGGAATAACCGTAAAAGGTTCTTTTAAGTGTATACGGCATAAAGAATCGGTGGCATTTTTTCGCGGTTTTTTGCAATTTTTTATTGACAACTTAATAGCTGCGTTCTATATTTCGCAACGGTAACTACCTTTTTTTTTCGAATAGTTTTTAAGGGCTCCGTACGTCAATTTGAAAAACCGAACCTTAATAGGAACCCTCGAGTATCTGTCCGACTGTACATCATCCGTTTTTATGAAAAATCTCAATTTCAAATATGCAGTTCTTTTATTAAAAAAAAAAATAGATTCCCTTACCTGTAAAAGAACTGAGCCAAAATTTTTGAAAAATATAGAAAATAGTAGGTAAATATTATTTATTTATAATAACAAAAAGAAGAGAACGTGAAAGATAATTAAAAATATTGTCATTTTTCTATAATATTACATATTCATCGTACGGAACCAACTCCACACGAGTTTATCACGCACTTGTCCTTTTTTTTACAATACGTTTTTGTCTATTGCAGATGTTTTTGCAAAACTGCGTATTGCATGTCCTTTGTACAATTTTTGTAGTAGTTACTAACCCAGTTCTTACAAAATAAAGAAATTTTTAAGAAAGGTTTTTTGAAAGAAAGCCTTTTACGAAAATAAACACCTTTTTGTAACTAACAAAGTACTTAACATACGCTCTTATTCTAGGTTAAGTTCTTTCCTTTACAACATTTACTTACGATATATCGATACCTACTCTATCGATTACAAAAATAAAATCAGACCATTTTTAAAGAAAAAGTACGGTTTCGATTCCTGAATATTTTTTTTAATGCAGCTTTTTTCTTTAAAATACCATTTTTTCTTAGACCACTCTCACCTCAATGACCGATATTGATAATCATAACTGATCGACCTCAACAATAATTGAGATTTCCTGATTTTTCCGATTTTCTTATTCTAAAAGCGTTCATTTCCTTTCAAAAGCAAGATTTTTCTTTCTCCAAAGCGAAAGAAATATCGCAGTTTTCTGATTTGGTAGAAAATAATCGGTAAAGGAAAAGTTCTACTTTTTGAATTATTTATTTAGCGATCACTGTAGGATCAATGTAAATATTAATTTAACCTAAACCGGCTATCACGTCTAGCCTGCGCATGCGTCACGCCGAGGAGGCAACAATAACTGGGACGTCATTGCAGTTTCCGGTTATACGCACACCAACCTATTTTCCTCCCTATACATTCTATCCTGTACACATAATAATCAAACTTATATAAAGCTGCCATATAAAGTTATAAACAAACAACAGCAGCTATCAATGGATATGTATTAATAGATGCTGTATTGACGTATATAATATACTAGCTTTTGCTCGCGATTTTGTCCGCGATACACAGTGCTGAAATATAGAAACTCACATACATATTACATAATCCCTAAAACATTACAGGAGTTTTAATCAATCTTTTATTCCTGACCAAGTAAAAGGTTCGAGATTTTTCGTTCGAGCCTTTCAAGGAATTTTGTTACTTTATAACCCAAACAAGTTAAACATATATTCAATTAGTAGCTTCTGTATGTAAACATGAAACCAATTCTAGTTGTATCCACACCGAACGTTTTAGGCCAGACGATCCACAAACAATGTAAATTGATGAGAGCCTCCCACAGGGTCTATAGGGCCCCAATCCAGTATCGTTGCGAAACTATAGCAGCAAAGACGTGACTTGAGATGCATCTACTACGTTTAAACCAAAGATATTATAAAATTCCAAATAGTTAAATCTCATACAATCATATTTTAAAATGCGCAGACTATACGTACGTTTGATTGGCATGACACATACGCGTAGCGATACAGACTGCATAGCTATAGGTGTTGGTTCACGCACCTCTTGAGTTTTGAAAAATGGCGGCCCATTACCAGAGTTGGTTTAAACGGATTTTAGACAATGATATAGATTTATCGCAATAAAACAATTAGTGATACTCATTAACAACGAGTTTGATAATTTGTCTTGCATTCTACCACAGACAATAGCAAAGATCATCCATCATCATTAGCCTGTAGACGATCAGAGTTGGACATAGCCTTCCTTGATAAGTGCCTCGGTCCTCACACCCGGCCTTCAGCCTTTCTCATCCAACCACTTCCCGCAACCCTCTTAATATCGTTGGTTTAATTTACTCTAGTGTCTTCACTTAGAATCTAGATCGTTACGGCAAAGATCTGTGTCGTGCTATAATATTATAGCTTGTAAAGGATAACAAGGTTACCACTTGTAGCCATTCGTGTTTTCTCTGTAAACTTAGTCGCTCTTCTAGTCTAGATAACTCAAATATTCTCTTTGCTGCTAACATCTCACATAGAGCCAAAAAAATATACCGAAAACCTTAAAACAATACCTTTACATAATAGAAGAAGCCTATAACTGTGTCTAGATACTCTTTGGTATTTAATACACCAGGAATAATTGGTGCCTTGTTTGTTGTTTATAGTTTTACAGTGATACTACCTTCGAAGAATATCGAAAGCCTATTTCTAAACTTCGACATGAAATTATATGTTACTATGTACAAATGTAAATTAAAAATTTCACCCCCGACAAGTGAAGGTTACAGTAACTAGAAAAGAGCTGATAACTTTCAAACGGCTGAACCGATTTTCTTGGATTATATTTTTTTTTATTTTTTTTATTTACACTCTCGATAAAGACACCTTTCAAATGAAAAAAAATTAAAATCGGTACTTTAGTTTAGGACCAACGATACCATAGACAGATACACAGATACACACCTCACACTTACAACACCCCTCTTTTTGGATCGGGGGTTAAAAAGTAAGCAGTATCTGGCATTTGAACCTGGGCATTTTTTAATTTTCAGAATTCTGTATTCTGTTAGTTTTAAATAATCTGAATATATTAACCATTACGATATTAAGATACGTTTTAGACACAAATACGCATCTGTGTCTGTTTTGAAAGATTTCCGTAAAAATGTGTAGTTTCAAAGATTTGTGTGTAAATTTTTGAGCATAACTTTAATTTTTATAAAAATCTGGAAAACCACAGACGCAAATATTACTTTCCAGAATTTGTGTATAAAATTTCATTGAATTTGATTGGTTAATATTAGCAAACCAAATAACGTTTGTATGGATAGCGCTCTTCGAATAAACTCCTCTTGAAAAACATTCCGAACGACATGAATTAGCCTTAGGTCCTAAGTGATAGACCTTTTTTGCCAAAGTAGCTTGTAACATCGTTTGGAGAGGCTCATTTCTTATTCGATACAAAACTCCTAAAGGTCATACTTGTAGAAGTCACGAATTACGTTTTAGCAAACGATTTTCGACCTTATCCTCCTATAATTAAATACGAATCTCAATAGTGATTGCTTTTATGTATACTTAACAATAAGATCGGCAAATAGAATTTTTTTAAAGCCATATAATGTAAGATTGTTTTGATGCTTCAGAGCTTTGTACAATGCGTCATATTGTATAATGATTGTATAATAATTAGTATAACACGTTATTATTATAATAGTTGTTAATTTTATTATACAGGATTTGTGATAGAATGCATTGTCCTTATAACACCATTTTATGTTCAATAGGTAACTTTAGATATTAATAAAATAGTCTGATCATTATAACCATACGACGGCGACGTATCTTTTAGTAATTTTGAAAAGTGACGTGGTAATTTTAATTCAGTTTGCCTTTTTATTTCCTATTTTATAAACGACTGCCCAAAAAAGGAGAGTAATGTTTTCATGGTTCATGTATTAGGTATTTACATGTGAATTTATTTATTCCACCATAATTTCCAAATGCCAGTACAGGTTTAGAGTATGTTTGGGGTATCGTTAGAATTGTTAGATCTATCTAAGTGAACTTGCTATAATTTTTTTGAAAAAAAAAACAATATGGTGGCTGTATGGTGCCATTTTTAAATTTAAAATGTTTTACTTTTTTTAAAGGCAACTACAGAAAAAATATGGTTACGAAAATTTTAATTATTAAAATATATCTCACAATAAGTTCTGAATTATATAATGTCAAATTCTGAACTCGCGTTTAATATATTGTGGCCCTCATTTCAATGATCGTGTGAGAAAATTTTAATAGCGCGATGCAGCCCTAATGACTGTAGGTATTGAAGAACCACGGAACAAAAGTTTGAAAGGATTTAGCAACGTGCGGTAGGCGGTCTCAAGGTGACTGCCAATCAACACTGAATCTTATAACCATGGTTATACAAGTAGGAATGGCAGGACCGTGGTCGAAGGCGATATTACAACATGCGGATATTGGGTAAGCTGTGTGGTAAAAACGCCGGTATACGAAAGTACAGAATTTGACTCATATGTAAACTTTTTCTAGACCATATATTGGTACATTCTTGCGTGAATATTTTTTATGTTATCAAAAATTTGATATCAGCCAAGGCCGTTTTCTTTCCAAGACTTTTATTTCGCTTTTGTAATAATTTTGTATTTTTTTTATAAGTTTTGTCACCACAAAATTTGTAAAACAAGAATGTTTCATCAAATCATAATTTTAAATATAAATAATTTCAGACTGATCATCATTAGCTACTATTAGCAAAAAGTAAAAAAGTACGACTCGCAATTTTACTAAAATATCAAACAAACACAATTCCAAAAGGATTATTTTATAGCAGTCTGCTCTTTCTCAATTGTTTAAAAATCTCGGTCCTATCTTATAGAAAACATTGCCTAAACCGGTAGAACTACTCGGAGGATATATTCCTGGAGTATGAACCTATCCTAAGTGCACTAAAAAAACTTAAAAAACTTCTTAAAAAATTCCTACGGAATCTAAAATAACCTAAATCCACGCGAATGAGGTCGCGGGAAACAGCTAGTAAGTAAATAAAGCTATATTTAGCTCTATTTACTGTTATATTTAATAGCCATCAGAAGAAAATATTTCGTAAGGATTTATAGTTAATGAAACGGCCCTAAATTTGTAAAGGTCAGGGCGTCCAATGAAAATTAATGAAGTAGTAATACCTACATAAAAAAGACTAACTGACTCGACAAGGTTTCACTCGTGTGGAATTTTTGAAAACTAGGGGTGGAATTTCCAAAAATCCTGAAACAGGTGCGTACGTCATTTTTGTCCGTAAGCTGATATACCATTTTCATAGATATAACGGTATAACTTGAAAAATTATGGATTTTTTTACACATTTTTATCTTCTTTTAAACCCCATGAAATACGTACTTCTTCATTTTTAACCAAAACCCAAAGACCAATTTTCATACATAATATAATACATATCTTGAAAAATGACGGACTTTAATATAAATTTTCATCCCCTATTTGACCCCTTTGAGCGTAGAATTTTCAAAAATCCTTGCATAAAATATACTCTTTTACCCTCAAAATTTCAAGTTTCCAACCCCAGCGATTTAGGATGTGCGTTTGCATTGACAGCCAGTCAGTCAGTACAGTCAGTACAAGTTTTTTATATGTACCTAGAGATGATAGAAATTTTTCCGCTTAATAGATGAGTTATTTTTATTGGCATTATGGCCGGATATTGCTTCATCTAATGGTATTGAAACAGGAAACGCACTCATTAATCGACGGTTTTTTAATCATTTTAATCATTAGGTAAGTAGGTACTGATTGATTAATGTTCTTTTTAATATGTTTAGGGAACATGTAGAGTTCATGACACAGATTAAAAATGACGATTAAATGTTTATTACTAGCTGATGCCCGCGACTTCGTTCCCATGGATAAAGGTTTTTAAAAATCCCGTGGGAACTCATTGATTTTCCGGGATAAAAAGTATCCTATGTTTTAATCCAAGGTATAATCTATCTCCATTCCTTTCAGCCAAATCCGTCCAGTAGTTTTAGCGTGCAGAGTAACAAACATCCATGCAAACATACTTACAAACTTTCGCGTTTATAATATTAGTAGGATTACTTAACATTAGCACCGATCCTGTAATCTTTCTCTAAACTATATTTACAGTAAGTATTTGCATCTTTTTCTTTTTAATAATACTAAAAAAGGACGCAACGTGAATTTTACATTTAAATACTCTTTATCTCATCTACATAATATAATGCACGCTACAAAATTAGGCTCGCGATTGGCAGCTAAAGTCACGAGGTTTGACAGCTCAAAACTGTCAAACTGTGTCTGTCCTTTTCTAAAAACCTCTAAAGATACTAAAATCAAAAGCTTAGCAGATTTTGGTTTAAAGATACTTAAAACAACGGTCGCCTAATCCATCAGAGCGGAAACTACAGAATACCGGCGTAGCATTGCGCACGCGCCGCACAAACATCCAAACAAACAAACCCAATATTGTTTCCAGATGGACTTCCTTTGCCTGTTTTGATACAAGCGATATTATTGTTCACACTTCAGGTATCAGTTTCCTTCATCTCATCTCCATCCGTTATCTCACTCTACATGTATACCAATTCGAAATTCCTAATCATTGTTCCTAAGTAGGTGTTTTAATGCGACTTATAACGACTTTTAAGGGGCCACCACAGCATGCTCTAGCTAGAAGTTCTATATTCTTAGGCTAAATGTAGATTAGGTTTTACCAAAGGAGCGTCATTAGGTATCTGTACAGTCTGTACTACTTTGTTCAGTACATTTGACGTATTTAAACATGAGAAAGAAATCAATGAAAGAACAATAATAATAATCAATGAAACGATAATTCTTTTTAATGTTCATAGTCTAATATAGCTGTTTAAGTAAGATATTTAAACGAATTAGGTACATTCTTTTTTTCATCAAAGCAATTATCGCAAACCATTCAGCCTAAAGGACAACCTGACTGCATATCTGATTGTAGTAGTATTAAGCAATAAAAAACCGGTGTTTACATACATATATTATCGAGACGCCGAATTAATGGCATTGTCTCGGTTACGCAATGACGAAATTCGCGCACGCAAACAGGAAAACCTGCGATACATGCCGCACGCGCAGCTTTTAATACCAACGCTCCCCATTCATGCATCCTAACCACAGATAACATATTGCTCGTCATTGCACCGCAAATGAGGTCATGTGTTTTAGTTTACCATATGTATGTATATATATATGAAAGTATTATAAAATGATAATACCTCGCCCTTTGTGTTGATGTTGTCTGCCTAACTCTAACTCCGATCAACTTTTACCAAGTATTTGTTGTTTTTTTAGGACCGGCAAAGGTTTTATTTAAATACAAGTGTAAATTAAAAATTTATAACACCTCCGACAAGTGAAGGTTACAGTAACTAGAAAAGAGCTGATAACTTTCAAACGGCTGAACCGATTTTTTGAATTATAGCTAAGAACACTCTCGATCAAGCCACCTTTCAAACAAAAAAAACTACATTAAAATCAGTTCATTAGTTTAGGAGCTACGATGCCACAGACAGATACACACGTCAAACTTATAACACCCCTCTTTTTGGGTCGGGGGTTAATAATACATATCAATAATTAAATCGAGCCTACTTGTATGTATTGTAATTGTGAGCCACGCTAAAGATTAAAACCATACAAATACTACGTTTAGATAACTGACAAAATTCCGCTTATTATTAGACAATTCCTTTACAAAATCATGACAAATACATCACGTCAAAAGCAGTAAAAAATCCGTAAGAAAATTTACTTATTTGCTTAGTTGTTTATTTGTGTCACGCAAAATCATCACTGGGCCGGTAAAGAAGAAATTTCAGTTCAAAAATATAGTCAGATTGATACCATTGATACTTGAAATATATCGATCAAAAAATAAGTTCTAAACTATAATATATCTATTTATTATTTAAATTATCAATAAATTATGTACGAATGAATTATTAATTTAAATGATTTAAACGGTAAATAATTGATTTGAATAAATATTTGAAGTACCTAATTAAAAAATTAAAAACACGACTGCTTGGTCAAAAAATGAATGAAAAAGTAAAAAAATCCCATTTTAAAACGCCATCATACTGCCGCCATATTGAATTTCTTTTTTAAGTTTATATCCCTGTTTTACACGGGATGATGTAAATAACGATATCCCATACATCCAAATCTGTTCAGGCATTTAAAGGTTGTGGTGGAATAAAGAAACTCACATACATACATAAACCCTGAAAACATTACACACCTTTTTTTGAACTGTTGCGTATCGGAAAAAAACTGATACATAGTGGTAAACATTAGACTGGAAATTTCAGGGACTACAATCGATTTTACGAAACAGTATTATCAGCATTGATGAAATTGGAGCGAATTGCGTTAACTAATTACCAGACTGCCGGTTTTGATTGTTTATTGCTTTATCCTTATCATGATTATCTGTTTAAATATTTGGAAAACAACTTAACAATCAATAATTAATTTCATCTAGATTTTTTAGAAATAGAAAGAGTATGTTTTACCAAACAATTTTTTTTTATTAATTAATTAATTTATTTATTAGAACTTTTATCTGAGCAGTGAAAAATAATAAGTAGACGATACGACATAAATAACGCGAACCCAACGAAGGAGCTTACCTAACCTTGACCGCACTGCTTGCAGGAAAATTCTTGTTTAATAAGCGTCAAAATTTTCATAGAGAATTTTAAAATATTTGTCTATTTATATTTAGAACTAGAAAATTGTTTTACACAGTGGTTTTTTCATAGTCATACTATTACATCACACTAATATTATAAAGGCGAAAGTTTGTGGGTAGGTATGTGTGTGTGTATGTTTGTTACTCTTTCACGCAAAAACTACTTGATGGATTTGGCTGAAATTGAGAAGGAAGATAGATTTTAACCTGAATTAATACATAGGCTACTTTTTATCTCTGAATATTAAAGAGTTCCTACGGTATTTTTAAAAAAACCTATATCTACGCGGGCATCAGGTAGTACTTGATATAGTTAAGAATTCGATACAGCCCGATAGCTAGTATACGAGTATCTACTCATAAAATTAGGTATGTATTACCAGTGTAAACCGCAGAAAACCGGTAACCGCTAAGGAACGCAAAGGCGGAAACGTTGGCCAATCTCTCGCAAGTGGGCACCGGATTTCGTCGTGGTATCCGATTGCCTTAACACAAGGTGGTAACGTCCAGAACATTTTTCGTATAACATTTTTTAGTAGTGTAATTTAACGATACAATAAATAAATGCATAAATAGGAAGAAAGGAAAACGTTTATTTTTGAAAACTGCCTCACATTCCCAGTTATACCTAGGTTAGTTTATCCCAACGCCTCTAATACCTACTTGAGCATAAGTCAAAAGATCTCAAGCAGAAGAGGCGCCGGAATAAACTGTGTCATGTGTGGCACAACCCGCAAAAAAAATGAACTTATCACGTCGTTATCTTGACTAGCCTGATACCGCGTCGGTGTCTGTAGAGCGAGAAGTATTATCTTCAGGACTAACTGAAAGAAATATCAGTTAGTCCGAAGTACCTACGTAAAAAGAAAGCTCCGCCCAGACCTAGAAAGCTCATTGATATAGGAGGAATCTACTGAGATTTTGCTCCGGATTTTCCTAAATAAGAAAGGGTTGAGAAATAAGGAGGATATTCGCCGAGCCACGAGTAATCGCCTATCAATACTAAACTAGGCATTACTTAATATCTCAGTAAAATACCTACTGTATTTCTATGGAAAAACAGATCTCTTGTAAGCCACTTTAGGGCTACTTATCTGGCCTATAAACCCTTTAATTCGTTTTGCACTAATATTGACATTTGTTAACTTTGCCGGTACAAAAGATCTTGCAACTGGCAAAGTCAAAATAAAACGAGTGTACTAAAATTAGGTATTATCTTGTTCCAGCCCACGAACATTCGCATACTATTAAAATGATACACATACAAACTAAACTGTAGTTACTACGCACAGCTAGTTCAGCTAGCAAAGATCTGTTTACGGTCGGGGCGAGCGCGGGGGGCGAGGCGGGGCGGGCGGGCGGGGGGAGGTATCGTACAACCAGGTCAAGGGAGCCGCGATGCACCGCTCGGCTCGCGCGAAAACTCACTTTCGCGCGTTGCACCCAACATGGCCGACCGACAGTGACGCGCGGCTTCGATCTCGTTGACACGTTTTCCGATTTTCCGGTTGTCGGTTTTTTATCGATTTTTTTACCGACACTACTTTATTGTATTGTATTGTACCGATATTAAGACGTCAAAAGTTTTAGATTATAATTGTTGACTAAAAGTAAATAGCAATTTTTTTGAAGCGTTTTCAATTTTTACTGTCAATGCAATTTTGATGTCCGCGACTTCGTCCACATGGTTACAGTTTTGGTTTTCCTCTTTGTTTTTCTGGAATAAAGAATAACCTATACCCATTCCTGGGATGTAAGCTAACCCTGCGACTTTGTCCAGGTGGACTTAGGTATTTAAAATCCTTTGGGAACTCTTTCCGGGACTATGTTCCTACCTGGGATGCCAGCTATCTCAGTACCAAATTTCGTTAAAGCAGTGAACCGGAACGGCTCTCTATCAATGAAAGAATTTGCAGATGTAGATCTTTATTTCCGATTATTACCCCTAAAAGTAAAATCCAAACCATACAAACTTTACCTCTTTATAATATTGTACTTAGTGTAAATAATAATAATAACAAATCAAGAAAACAATTAAGTACTTAGCGTCTAAAAATATAACGATAGTTTCCAAAAATAAGGCCAAAGAGGAATTAAAGTGGTGTCGCAACGATTCCACGTGTAGGCGGACATTCGAGTATAACAAACAAACAATATCTAAGCCAGACACATCCTTGCCCCGATTTCTCGTTTCCTACGAGTATCGTATCGCGATAGCTTATCGCTGGTAGCTTATCAAACGTAATGCAATGCGCGATAAACTACGAAGATTCGGTTATTAATACAATTACGTTGGTGACCTTGTTTCACGTCACTATTGAGGAAAAATGACTAGTATTTGACCGAAAACAAATTAAAATTCTGAAGAATAGCAACCACCAAGTAGTCAGTAGTTGTGGCCTTTTATTTCTTTTCTTTATATTTCAGAACATTAAATTGCTTACATTAATTACATATATAGATAGCCATCCTCTGTAAACTATGATGGCGAGTTCACATTCATTCAAATTATTTTATTAAGTAACACAGCATCAGCTATAAACTAATCTATTTTAAACTAAATACCGTAAAACCGTAAATACCGTACCGTACCGGAATACCGTAAATACCGTAAAACGAGTTGTAATTCAAATAAAAAACACGACTATAATTGTGCCATATCAATTATTATTATTTTCAAAAAAATTATTGTTACTCTGGATGATGTAAGGATGCTAACGATACCCTATACACCGAAATCTGTTCAGGCATTTAGAAGTTACGGTGAAATAAGGAAACACACATACACACATGAATCCTGTAAAGATTACCTTCTCCCATTTTTTAAAATGTCATGTAATAATAATGTCACCAAAACATTGTTAGATCATAACAATCTGTAAAACTATAACTTTCATTAAAACTGAAAATTATTCAAAATTTTATGAAAAATACCGTTGTATTACGGGTAAGAAAATAAAAATAGATTACTTGACCTATATAATATTTTATACTGTGTTATTCGTTTTTTTTCGTTCTTGATGACAAAACAAACTGTCTGTTCTAATCAGCCACTGACAAAAAATATAACCGAAGGCATGTCTACGATTCGGCTGACAATATTTAGATTTATTTGTCATGGAAAATACTACTTTAAGGGCTTGGTTATATGGCTTGAAATTCCAAAGCGTTATTTTCGTCGTTATAAAGTTGTTGACTGTTGGCCATGAGAAGCATTAGAGTTTGTCCGAGGCTGCACGTAGGCTGCCGACCCGCTCTGTCCCAAGGTGAGAAAAAATAATGCAACCGTACGAAACTCAGCTTTTAGGACATGACTAATAGACAATAGCTTGCGAAATCTAGAATTGTCTCTGGTATGTTAATGTTCACTGTGTTTTGACTGGTCTTCGCGTCTTTTTTTTTATTCACACAGACAAAAGGAATAAAGACAGACTCAAAATGAATGTTCATCCATCATGAAATATGATGCAGTCGATTTCAATACAATAAAGCTGATTTCCGCGTAGTGTTTTTTTTTTGGAATTTGTCATGGCTGAAACAAGCAAGGGTAAAAATATGGAGGCAAAACGTGGTTTATTCTGTTAGACTAAATTGGCAGATCTAAATCTAAGGCTATCCTTTTCCGCAGGGAGCGTTATGAAAAGGATAGCAATACATTTAAATCTGTCAATTTACTTTATTATTTATTACTTGTATATTTCCGCAGTGCACCCCCTGTATGTAATAACATGCACAAAACTGGTTAACTTTATAGGCATGTTTCTTGAGAGCTCTATCTATCATTTTTCATTCAGTCTGTGTGGTCTATTCGTTTTTGTTAAGAAGATCTATGGTGTCTAGATCTAATAAATAAAGATTATCTGTGAATAAATCTAGCGAACAACATTTTAGTATGTTTTAGTTAGATCGTAAAATTTATGATCAGTTGACTTTTTTTATTAGGAATTGAATTTAGTAAACATAATTCGAGGAACAAATATATAACCTTCATTTTCTTTCATAGGTAGCGATCTTTATTCTCTACAAACAGTAGTTTTACAGTCTATAAATACCTTTAAATACAATAATCATTTAACTGAAATCACAATGAGTGATTATTATCTACCTAAAGTGAAAAACACTTGCATAGAAGATGCCTAGACAACTTTACTATAAAGCTGACAAGCATAACGGATGAGCATAGGTTGTCGGGTAGTACCCTATAGGTTTAAAATAGATGATCATGGAGGATGAGTAGTAATTGAGGCTTGTAGTAAGCAAATACGCTTTGAAGGTATTCAAGGGTCATATCTTTTTGTGGCGTTAAACTAGAAACCTGAATTTTTCTGCAACAGTATCTAGTATTCGATGTTTTCAGCGCTTTACCTCAAACCGAAAAAGTCAAATGAACAATCAGCAAAGTATCATAATAATATGAGGATACCGATTGATTCCATTCAAAGCTGTTATGAAAGCCTAAAAACCTCTAAAAACTTATAAAAAATGTATGCAGTGATTGCGTTTATGCCATAATGGTACTGCTCACCCGGATATACCAGCACTGGGTGAGTGGGTGCGGAGACGCAGCGCCCTTCGCCGCTGACCCAGTTAGCGGCGCACGCGCACGATACCACTACCAGATCTATTTCAACGCGGCCGCATCGCACTACGGACATTCTATACTTAACGATTTTCTCTTAGTAAATAGAAGTAGTCGAAAAAGTATGTTAAAATAAAATAATTAAAGATAAGTTTGTTTCAGGGTAGCTTTATTTAATTAGATTTTTTTAAAAGTCTAATAGAACTTAATCGACATTCGATCGCCACTTGTTTAATCTTTGTGGCTGTGTTACTAACATTTTAAATAATTTTGATTTGATCAAGATTTAATAGGATGTAAAAGCCGTGGTACAATGCGGAGTAAAAAACGAACATAGGTACGGTTTTAAGAAAACTGCCATACCCCTTCCAAGATAGCCCGCTTCCATCTTAGACTGCATCATAACTTACCCACCAGGTGAGATTACAGTCAAGGGCTAACTTGTGTCGGAATAAAAAAATTAAATGCGTTCTGTCTTCTATGTATTGATGTTTTGTTTTTTACAATAATTATTATGTCAAGTTTTTTATTTTAATAAGTCAAAAGCAATTTAATTTCTTAGCGTCATTTAACTCGTCTGCTCATTTGCTCGCTAATCCTATAAATCAAAACTAATTATTTATTATTAAACTTTTTGTATCGCTCATCAACTCCACTATAAACAAAATTATAAAGTCGGTTAAGTTAAAAAAATAGGTTGTTTGTTAACACAAAACGGTGAGCAGAGGTTGCGTAACCATGACTCACGAGTGGAAAGGCCGTGTCAAATGATAACTGAGTAGGCTTCTGGGATAGGAAACTGTGGTAGGGGTCACTAGTTGACGAATCACTGAGCTCTCCCACACCACTCCACTACTGCAGGAATCTACTCAGCTATGCGCTAACCCTTAAGTAAACTTTTGTATCGCTCATCAACTCATAAGCAAAATGATGAACTCTGTTATGCTAATGAAAATAGGTTGTTTGTTAACACAAAACGGTGAGCAGAGGTTGCGCAACCGTGACTCACGAGTGGAAAGGCCGTGTCAAATCATTGTTTATCCGGCTACTGTGCGCATTCAATACACACCAAATAAGTACCTAGTGTACATTGGTTACTAAAGTCACTGTTTGCCAATCCAATTTGATGTGTTCATGGAATCTGTGATGGTTTATTTGACCTATTTTCTGTAACGATATAAAAATAGTATATTTTTCGACTGCTATTTTACCCGCATGGTCTTAGTTTTTTTTGATTCTGCGGGAACTATTTGATTTTCCGGGGTGAAAAGTAGCCAGAGATACAAAGTATCTCTTTACCCGTCAAAAACGGTTAAACAGATGGGCCGTGAAAAGCTATTAGACGGATACACATTCGCATCCATACTAATAAATAAAATTGGAGTGTCTGTCTGTAATTTCGAAATTACTACCTCATATTAAGCTCATATGGTTATTTGAACGATACCAACACTGAATCACACGTTTTTAAAATTTTTGTCTGTCTGTCTGTCTGTCTGTCTGTCTGTCTGTCTGTCTGTTTGAAAAGGCTAATCTTCGGAACGGCTGGACCGATTTTGACGGAGTTTTCACAGACAAGTAGAGAATTGACCAGGGAGTAACATAGGCTTCTTTTTTAACCGACTTTCAAAAAGGGAGTTGTATTTTTCTACCTATGTACACCGAAATCTCCGAGATTTCTGAACCGATTTGCGTCATTTCTTTTTTAATCGATAGAGGAACTTCGCAACATTGTTTCATAAAGAATTTGGAGTCCAACTCCTCAATCCTGATGCTGCAGGGGATCTGACCAATCCACGCGGGCGAAGCTGCGGGCATCAGCTAGTTAATAATAATTATAAGTATGGAAGTATAGATTTACTTATCTCAGTATAGTTATGATTTTAAAAGCAAAATAGTGAACGGAAACGCAATAACTATAGGTAGGTATCTAGTATCTATAATCTGCTAGCTCGGAATTCAGCTCGCCACTGCAGTTATAATTGTGCGAGTCAGATAAACGTGTTATCAACGTGATCGCATCGGTTTCCATTTCGCAGCGACTTTCTTTCGTTTCCCGCGGGGAAAGTACCCGCGCTTTTCCGCCGCCATCTTGAAGCGTTCTGCACACCAGCTGTGAACTAGTGATTATTTCAATACTATTTTTTAAAATTATTTTTATTACAAAAAGAGGGGTGTTATAAGTTTGACGTGTGTATCTGTGTAACTGTGTATCTGTCTGTGGCATCGTAGCGCCTAAACGAATGAACCGATTTTAATTTAGTTTTTTTTGTTTGAAAGGTGGCTTGATCGAGAGTGTTCTTAGCTATAATCTAAAAAAATTGGTTCAGCCGTTTAAGAGTTATCAGCTCTTTTCTAGTTTTCTTGTAGAAAAGAAGGTTAGATAACCGTTAGGTTCATAATATTATGTCAATTGACAAATGTCAAGCTGTCAAGATGGACGTTGCCTAAATACATAATTATTTATTTGAAAATGATGTTTTGGAAAACTCAAATACTTTGGATCGTCGGGGGTGTTATAAATTTTTAATTTACACTTGTTCTTATTATAGTTTCTACTAGCTTGCCTGATTTGTCTTCCTTGGGTAGAATTTCTGTTAACTAATTTAGGTCTACATTATGCTATAATTAAAATCTCACCCGGCTGAGTTTTTGTGGGCTTCTCAAACCCTGCGTTTGGAATCCTCGTAGCTTTAGTTTTAAGTTTACGTAATTATCACTACGTCAATTATTTATCTGTCAAATTCAATAATTGACAATCAAAAACTGTGTGTATTATTTGAATAAAGAATAAACGGGTTTAATATCAACCCCATCTGTAAGTTGATATACCTACTCGTAAACCGTTCCAGGATGATTGCAGTATAAGCTATTAAGTCAAAAAACGTACTTATTTTTATTTATATCTATTTAAGTGGAAATATCCCTTTTGTAATCCGTCTACCTATACGTATGTTATAAATTGTATTTTCTTACTAAGAAATCAATTTCCAACTTTTCCGCACTTGAAAGAAAAGTCAGAAACTCCACAGGTGCCCGTTCTATTTGTGGCGCGGAAAGCAAACTCTCGCTGTTCGCGATTTATTTTTGAAATCCGCCAAAGACTGGGGTTATTACAAACGTAAACAATACCGATAGGGATCTCAAACACTTGGCGCCTGAAGGTGACCACAGGGATTTAGAAATGGTGACGCAAACATTCCGCTGCCAACATATTTTACAAAAAAAAAAGAATGATGTTGTACAGAAAAATAATAACCCGTGTAAAGAATTTAGTTGGTAGGTGCTATGACTAAAATCCATACTATATAATAACATGTAAGTATTATAAATGCGAAAGCGTGTCTGTCTGTCTGCTAGCTTTTTACGGCCCATCCGTTTAACCAATTTTCGCGTTTGGTAGGTACAGAGATAGCTTGTACCCTGCGGAAGGATATATTATAGATAGATAGATAGATAGGTAGAAGTCTTTGTTGTACACAAAAACACATATAAAGGAACACAACACAGAAGAAGCTACCAGGCAACCTTTGCTGAAAGGAGAAGCTAATGTTGAATAGTACCAAGTCGCAAAGAATTAATCGAAATTACTTATATACCTATATTAAGTATAATAATTATATAAGTTACTTTTATAGCGGAAAATCAAAGAGTTCCCAAGCGGACGAAGTCGTAGACATCATTACATATCTGGATTCCACATAATACAAATATATTTGTTTTTCTTTACGTAACTTAGCTAATATAAATAATAACATAACACAGTATTTATTTTGTTACGTAAATTAATAAACACTCGTAAAATTAATTAGAATTTACTAAACGGTTACAAATTACAACGTATGTATATATGATAGTCTATTGTCATGTAGAAAAAACAATAATACATGTATACTAAAAACATATGTATGATATAAATAATACATTCAATCATTGTCGGCACTTAATATGGATACTTATATAATTATGACTGGCAATAACCAGTGTATTATGAACTCTAAACCCATTAATCGTCTTAGAAATCGGGGTCCAAGCCCTGGTCTCGTCAGTTTGAAATAGCAGTAGCTTCCCGGATGTTAGACTTTGACGTCATCCATCTCATAAGATTTCCCGAACGGGATTACTATTCAAAAATGTAATCTAGCACTGATAAAATAAAGTGCTAATTTCTTTGGAGCTATAATCGAGACCAACTTCCTTTTAAACTGTTTGTTATTACAAGTGCGAATTGCTCTATCGACAATATTGATTTTTTTACGCTCAGTAATGATCACATAATAATATTGTCTAGACAAATTCTTAGGAAATCATAAAAATAGACCGAGCAAAGAAAAAGTGACTTATCAGGAAAACGGACCCTACCTTTCGGGTCAAACGATACGAAAAATCAAAGAAAATCGAAGAAAAATCTGGATTTAAAGATATTGGGCATAATAATTGACCCGTTTTGCGGACATGAACCAAAATAGTTTTAAATCAAAGATAATATTATAACCTTTCTGTATAGATGAATATTTGATACAAAATCGATGGGGCAAACTCGAATCGCAGTTATTAAACATTGAAAATATTATACATCGATAGGTTTTTCTTTCACGGTCCAAAAATTATTTGATTTTCTTCGTGATTCCCATGACCAACAACAACGTGACCTATAATATCAGTCTAGATCAGAGCTGTATTTGAATAAATACCTACTATTAATTTCTCTTGTGCCCGCCGCCATGGTTTCCATACTAAAGTGCCCTTTAAACTCCTTTATACTCCGTATTCACATGATACAGAGTCATAAAGCCACCATACTTTACCTCATCAATAGTTCTAAATCTTATGAAAACGAACTTTTTCCTTCTATAGATACTATTGGGTATGTATGTAATTGATCGCTAACAGTGGTCAATTACATACATACAAATTGTACATATATTGATGTATCTTAACACCTTTTGACCTAGCGGGGGCAAAAGTAACACATTAGATGAAATGAGATTAAAATCTAGCTAGTCATGGTGCATGATAACAAAAGTGTAAGTATTATAAAATACAGGTGCCAATTGCCTTCTTTTTACACGACTGTCCTAGAAAAAGAGTGTACCTAATGTTTTCAAGGTCCATGGATGTATGTATGTATGCGAGTTTTTTTATTCTACTATAACTTCTAAATACTTGAACTGAATGTATGGGGTATCGTTAAAATTGTTACATTATCCCAAGTCTGACTGGCGATAATTTCTTGAAAAAATTTAATATCTACGACAGAGCAGTCATGTATTTTTTTTTTATAACACATTAATACTTGTTTAATAACATCTTGGTAGATCATTTTAGTAGCTGGTAAGCGCTGTGGTCGTACCTATTAGTGGGAGGTCCCGGGTTCGATTCCCGGTAGGGTTTTGGAATTTTATAATTTCTAAATCTCTGGTCTGGTCTGGTGGGAGGGTTTAGTCGTGATTAGCTACGAGTACCACCCTACCGGCAAAGTCGTGCCGCCAAGCAGTCTAGCGTTCTGGTACGATGCCGTGTAGAAACCAAAGCGGTATAAAAACTGGCATAAGTACCCCTTTCAGGTTAGCCCGCTTCCATCTTAGACTGCATCATCATTTACCACCAGGTGAGATTGCGGTCAAAGGCTAACTTGTATCTGAATAATAAAAAAAAGACTAGTCTGCTTTAGCGAAAGCCTTCTTTCGAACGGTCCACACGTCATTATTTATTTAAGGAACTCTCTAAGAAGAGCCTGAGTATCCAGTCGTAAATTACTACTATCGCACATAACTTATCTCCGATATAACATTCATCTCCCAAATGCCGTCTAGTAGTAAACGTATCTTCAGACCGCAAGGCGTCTCGACGCTGAACTATGAGTCAACATTGCAATCACAATCACGTTCGCTCATATTTTTTTTTAACTCAAACCATTTTTATAGTGCATACAATTTGATAAAGACACGACAATTTCGACACGACTCATAGAGCAAATATGACGAGTCGACTTTATCGAAATGTATGCATTATACAACCCTTTTTCGATCTCTTGAAGTTTTATCTAAGTAGATTGAGTTACCTATACCAGAGTGAACTGTGGTTATAGGTACCTAGGTTTCGGTCTGAAAATCTCTTATTTAACCAAACTTATTAGGTCAGCTAGAAACGCTCTTAATTTTTTCAAAATAATGACATTTAATCCTTACTTTAGCATTATTTCTCTTGATCGTTTGTTTTCAAATATAGTTGCATATTTGTAAAAACGCCATAGACAAATAACAACGTAGCTAAATAACGTAGGTACATATCGATAGATTAGGGCGATCAATTATTTCGACCGTTAAATAGTTAATATTTTCAAACGAATTTTTAAGTTTTTAAACATTGTCTCATCTAAAGAACCACGATACTCAAATACCTATTTAACTCACTTAAATAACAATTATATTAACCTAACCAACGGATTCTCTTATTAAACCCAAATGATTCCGAAATGGTTTCCAACCCTTACGTAATTGACATTCCAGGAATATACGGTTCGCTTCCTCGTTTCTAATTCGCATCGCTGAGTGAGATGTGGAATGCTCTTCCGGCATCCGCTTTCCCAAACTTTATAAATATAAGTATATTTTATTTATAGGTATATTCTAAACAAAAATGGATAGGAATTTGCTGCCCAGAGTATTATATACCTCATATTTATCTCTTATTTAGGACTTCCCTCATGTTTATCTCTATCGATAAGATAGACAGAGGAGAGTGGAGTCGAGTCATTACCTATACTCAGATTTATTCACTTTGACATACCGTTGAAATTCTGAAAATACGCGACGGAATTTCAGTAAATGTGTCATACCTAGTTATCTTAAAAAACATTGCGAGCGTATTCAGCCGATTTTTCGTCGATGTAATAATATTTACGCAGGTATTCTCAACACTTAAGTATGGAAAATTGGTCGATATACCCATAACTTTTCTAGTACTGATCGAAATCCTTTTCATCATCATCATCATCATCATCAAACCATCGCCGGCTCACTTGTGCACATTACTTTGAAAAGGTTATAAAGTTAGGTTAGGTTAGAAAGTTAGGTTAGGATCGAACCCCCGACCCCCCGAATAGGCAGATGTCTTAACCACTGGGCGATCAGTGGCGATCACCGCTCTTAATATCCTTTTAAATACTAATGATAGCCGCTATCAGTTCATCTCTCGCACCAAAAGATGATGTCAGTCGCTATGACGCGATGCCTACACCATTATCCTGACTGGCTTCCTCAACACGGCGGGTCACATTGAAAACTGGTCCGGTTCATATACCTAACACTAATAGGTATTATATTAGGTATTTGTGGCTAGATTCCATTGGTTTTGTATAGTGAAGATGCCATCCATAATATTATACTCGTAATATGCGAATAAGGGTCTGTTATTTTTACCCGATTGCACCAGAAGGATCATATTGTTTCTAAGTTTATGTACCTATCCCTAAACCTACACAAATATAAAAAAATCGCCGATATGAAAAATGTTGACAATTTTTTTTTAATCTTATTAAAAGGTTTGTCCCTGGCTGAGACACTTTTTTAGCACGGAAGTTTTGAAGATTTGTATATAACTGGGTTTCTTTTTTAGTATTTTTTTTTTCATTCAAAGAGTTCTCAGTTATGTAGAGTTAATTTTTAGGAACAGATACAAGCTAGTTATACGACTTAAAGTACATAATCTGCTTTCGTAAAACATCTCCAAGAAGTACAAAATAATAAAAATAACTCTTTCGAAATGAAATCCTTTGACAACCTCCCTGACACAGTGGTAAGCGCTAGGGCCTTTTTAGGGGGAGGTGCCGGGTTCGATTTCCGACAGGGGTAATTTAGGAATTTATAATTTCTAAATTGTCTCTGGTCTGGTGGGAGGCTTCAGCCGTGACTAGTTACCAACTTACCCGTAGAGCCATGCCGCCAAGCGATTTAGCGATCCTGTACAATTCCTCATAGATACAGACCTATAAAGAGTATGGGTTTAATAAAAACTGCCATAACTCTACCAACTTATAACCCGCTTCCATATTAGACTGCATCATCACTTACCACCAGGTGAGATCGCAGTCGAGGGCTAACTTGTATTGGAAGTTTGTTGGCCGTTATTGTATTTAAAAATGACTGCATTTTTTGTAGGTATTTCGAGAGTGATATTTTTAATGTTGCAACACAAAGACGTGTTGTTGACATATTTCACGATATTTTAATACTAAAGGATATAATAATTAAGCCAAGAGGGATTTATTTTTCGAAAATACACATTCGATGCGGTTGGCTCATAAATTTTTTGCGACTTCGATACGCTTGGCCGAGAATTTATAAGGAAATAAAACTTATATTTATAAAATGATAGTTCTGTTCAGGCATTTAGAAGTTATAGTGGAGAAAACATATAGACACAATGAACCCTGAAAACATTACACTCCTTCTTGGGCAATCGTGTAAAAAAGCGTCTAATAAATATCCTCCTTATCCATTTTACATAACTACAAAGAAACTTAACTAAAAACACTCCTCCTCCATATTACGATCACTACTAAAAACAAAGCCCTGAAACAGAAAGCAAAAAAAAGTTACATTGCATTTTACTTTCACGGAAAACAAAAGTACCCTGAGTAAAAGCGAAATGTACGTTGAACTTTTGTTCAACAACAAAATAGACGTAGTATTTCACTCGCTAAAATAACAGACCTGCACCAAGCATATTCTGTAACCCTACCCCCCTTTTATAGTGGGGTGGAGTGCATTCACCTGCCCACCCTGGGGGGTAAAACCCACATAAGTTATGCAAGTTAGTTAATATTTCAGGCGAACAGGAAAGTAATAGTAGTTTGGGGGGGTTAGTACCCCTCAGTCGGATTACAGTCTAGGTAGCCTTTATGCCCCTCGGGGGCCTTTGCCCGCGGTTATGCTAGTTAATTTACTTTGAAGCGTTATCTTTGGTAGGTAGATGGTACAACCTTATTAAACTTGTTTAGAATTTAGTTTCCCTTCTCCGTAAATAACTAATTTGCTGTTGTTACAGATGTTGTGGCATGAATTCGTTGTTGTTACAGATGTTAAGAAGGCTTGTTTTAAACTCAAAAGATATTCTATTTATTAGTACGCGACAGATCGAGTCGGCAAACGGAGTATGAGGCGGCGGGACGTCCCGCGTCGACGCGGGGGCTATGCGGGTGTGCGGGGAGTCCTCACCCTGATTGCCATCTCGACCTGTCGCGAACGCTACCTAATGGCTTTGTCTTGTACACGTATACTATTCCGAACAAATAATGATCAATTAAATTGTTATTACTCATGATGTTTAATTTAACGAAAAACAAACTCTATTTACGACATGATGCTTTTTAACCCCCGACCCATAAAGAGGGGTGTTATAAGTTTGACGTGTGTATCTGTTTGTGGCATCGTAGCTCCTAAACTAATGAACGGATTTTAATTAAGTTTTTTTGTTTGAAAGGTGGCTTGAGCGAGAGTGTTCTTAGCTATAATCCAAGAAAATCGGTTCAGCCGTTTGAAAGTTAATACCTACTTATTATTAGCTATTTATCTTTATTTTCTATTTATAGATTATTATGTATGTATTTATTTATAGCTACTAGCTAATTCCCGCGATACCATCCGCGTGGACGTACGTAACTGTATAAAAATTTATTTTTCCTTAAAATTTTAGGACTTCCAAAATCTCTCTAGTAAAAACGAGTCGTCTTTGAAATGTTTCAGTTTTGAAGTATTGTACATGTATAAATAAATATAGCATCAGTTTTCCATTCCACCTATAATATGGGTACCTTCAAGTCAAGAGTGAATAGGCAACTTCCAGGCAAGCGCGCTCCATCTTAGGCTGCATCATCACTTGCTAGCGAGTCTGATTGCAGCCAAGCGCTAGTCTATATAATTAAAATAAAATAAAAGTTAGTATTCGCGCAGTGCGAAAAAATTATATAACAATATAGTACCGATAAGCACAAAGTAGGCAGCTAGGTAGGCCTGAGGCGCCGCTAGATCGATACGCGCTGAATTCAGGGCATCCGGCCCCGTGTCAGACTTCCGTCACTTCCTGCCGCCACGCAGCCCACGGGCCAAATGTCAGCCTTTCAGAAGCCTACTAAATCGATAATGGTAAATTATTATCCCACCAAAAACATTTCATGTAAAAAGGTAGCCAAGACTCACAAGTTCATAATGTTTTCACTGTTAAAAAGTTATGAGATCTCTAGTAGAGCCAAGCCCCTAGCTGAGCTTAGATTTGTGCTGGCCATGGGACCTATCTCAAGTCCAAAGTAATATAGCTCTTAAATGTTCTTGACTATAAATAACAAATCACTCTACTTACAAGCTCTGATTCTACAAACCCTATATCTTGGTGAAAAAAGGACGGCTTGACGGATTTACTGTAGCCTGTTACTAAATACTTTTTACCCGACTGCGGCAAAGCCAAAAGGAAGGGTTGTGATTTTAGCAGTCTATGTATGTATATATGTATGTGTGTATGTATGTATGTTTGATGATTGAGTTATCAGTTAATTCGTGGTTAAGGTCCGGGTGACATAGGCTATAGGTAGTTTATACGAAAAAAATTGAGCTAACGGATGTTAGGTTTAGGTTTTTCGAAATCCCGTGGGAACTCTTTAATTTTCCGGAATCAAAAGTAGCCTATGTGCTAATCCAGGATATTATCTATCTCCATTCCAAATTTCAGCCAAATCCGTCTAGTAGTTTTTGCGTGAAGGTGTAACAAACATACACACACATACACACAAACTTTCGCCTTTATAATATTAGTTTGATAACGGGTACTTACATACCCTGATTGATTTGGTGTTTCTTATCTGCCGATATTTCGACTTAGTTGCGTGAGTCTTGGGCAGATGGGACTGCAGTGCTGTGAGAGATGAAGTTCGAGCTGTCATGGGCAGTAGCGATCTACTCGCTTTCTTGTTTTTTTTTTTTGGCCGGAACTTCACGAGAATACACTCACAACGTCACTATTAACTTTGGATGTCGTCCGATGCTCGCCTAGTTTGGATTTCACATACTTGCTTAAAGCCATCCTCATCTCAATCACGTTATAATATTCTTGATTAGAACTCCTTCTGTTATGAGTTATCAAGAATTCAATTCCAATCTATGTTATTTTTGTAAACCTAGCTTAGAAACTGTTCGTAGTGAAACGATAAAGCTCAGCTGAAAGAAAATAGAAAACAAAGGAGCGCTGTTCAGAATTATGCACTCAATTTTCAGTGAGTGCAGCTTCGGAAGGGAAGAGGGAATAATTCCGTGGAGGGCCGTCGACCCCGTCTGCATCGCCTTCCTATGTCCTGCATAATGCAGACGCTAACAGCTTTCTGCTTTTAGCTGAGCTTAGCCGTAGTCTAATCAACTGGCTTACGAGAGATCCATTTTGTTTTACTGATTTTGTTCTCCATTGGAAAAAATGCAGTTTAAAAGGTTTCTTTTAGTGATTAGAGGTTTTTCAATTGCGTATACGAACGGAAACTAAACTCCTAGTTTGTAAGCAATCTAACTATAATCAGACTCATAGTTTTGTCTTGTGGGTTCCGTACTCGGGTATTTTTTGACATTTTGCACGAAAAATCAAAAACTATTATGCATAAAAATAAATAAAAATCTGTTTTAGACTGTACACATAAACCCCTTTCATAATTATGATACCCGTTGATATACTTATCTTACTTTAAAAATTGAAAATACTATACTAAATATTTCTCATGAACACATTTTAATGTTTTTGTGATGGAATCACAAAAGCACGGTTTTCGGGTTTTTTTCTTTACTTATGCTATAAGACCTACCTATCTGCCTTTCATGATTCTTGGTCAACGGGAAGTACCCTACAGGTTTTGTTGACAGACAGACAGACGGACATACAACAAAGGATCCTATAAGGGTTTCGTTTTTCCTTTTGAGGTAGGGAACCCTAAAAACGTACCGCCAAGCGATTCAGTGTTTCAATATAGGTCCAGCTTCCAGGTTAGCTCTCTTTTATATCAAACTACGTTGTCACTTTACCAGTGTATGTGGTGGGGTTTGAACCGCCGACCTTTGCGAATTCAGTCTGCTCCTTAACCGTTGACCTATGGAGACTTAGAACAGTTATCCGTTCTTAGAATAGCACTATAACATCAAACTAAGTAAAAGCAATAGGCATCTAATGTAATGAAAGTCTCTTAAGAAGATCAAAACTTTTCTCCTACAGCCATTTGTAAGTACCAAAAAAACTTCAATCGAGCCCAAAAAGGGCTGTCAAAGTGCTAGTAGCTGAAATTGTGAGCTGAAAATTGTCTGAACATTTACGAAACGACGTCTCCGGCCGTTCGGAAACTTTAGACATCGAGAAAAAAGCGTCTGGGGCATAAACGCTTAGGGCTTGAGTCCGTTTATTGCTCGGTGAAAGGTTTCACTGTCGGGTATTATTGAAAGAGTGACAGTGTTCAATTCACGTAGGTGTCTGGAAACGTGACTGAAAATCTTTACATTATTTACTTTTTAGAGTTCCCGACCCGACAGGTGTCAACGGAACCTATTACTAAACCGCCGCTATCCGTCCGTCCATCCATCCATCTATCTGTCTGTCAGAGGGGTGCATCTTATAACCCGTAATAGGTACAGAACTGAAATTTTCACGGAATGTGTAATTTTCTATTAGCGTTTTACCAAAAAAATACCTAATAAAAATTTGAAAATGGCCTGAATGGTTGCATTGCGATTCCCCGTCTTACACTTCTATAAATTCTTCAGTATGGGTTCACTTTAGTGATAAGATCGCCCTTTGCTTTGAAATGCCTCCTGATTATTCTTAGTAATGTTATGGTTATTACATTTCTAAATAAATAAATAAACTTTATCAACATTTGACGTTATCAACAGTGAAAAGTCAAAGCTTCGCGTGCATCACGCCACAACAAACCGGTCGTCATCATTTGCATAGTGTTCATATCGTATCGCACGACCACCTCCCAGCCCGTTAAACAGTTCACATGCCGTCTACAGTCTAGACATTTCGACCAGTCTAACCCGAGCATGAATTTCCTCATTTTTAAGCATTTTAGGGGTTCCGTTCCTTAAAAGGAAAAAAAGGAACCCTTATAGGACCGCTATGTCCTGTGCCTATGTCCAGCAGTGGACGCAAACAGGCTAATTGATATAGGATCACTTCGTTGTCTGTCCGTTGTGTCTGTCAAGAAAACCTATAGGGTTAACCGTTCCCGTTAACCTAGAATCATGAAATTTGGCAAGTAGGTATAGGTATGTCTTATAGTAAAAGTAAAGGAAAAAAATCCGAAAACCATGAAATTGTGGTTACATCCCAAAAAACTATTATGCATAAAAATAAATGAAAATCTGTTTTATAATGTAAGGTAAAACCCTTTGATATGATACCCCACTTGGTATAGTAATCTTACTTTGAAAATTGAAAATACTAATTATTTGTTCAGGACCACATTTTAATTTTTTAGGATTCCGTACTTCAAAAGGAAAAACGGAACCCTTATAGGATCACTTTGTTGTCTGTCTGTTTGTGATGTAACCACAAAGTCACGGTTTTCGGACTTTTTCCTTTAACTTTTACTATAAGACAGATTTTCTCCTTCATGTGTTCTATAAGATCTACCTACTTGCCATATGATTCTTGGTCAACGGGAAGTACCCTGTAGGTTTTGTGACAGACAAGACAGACAGACAGACAGACATTATAGTGATAAGGTTTTTTCCTTTTGAGATGCGGAACCCTAAAAACCAGCAAGAAACTCGGTGATTGCTGTAAAAATGTAACGATCTGATTAGGTGTTCCGAGGTAACAAATAAACCAACATAGACAGCAATTGCAGACAGCCACGTCCCACTCCGTTAACAGTTCACATACCGTCTAGACATTTCGACCACCGAAAGGGAGAGTGGGAGCGTGCCTCTCCCTCTTGCGGCAAGCATGCGCAGAGTAAGGAACAACAGGTGGCCAGGGGGGAGGCCTCAAGGTCGCGGAAGCGTCTGCTAACATAATATCAATGTATAACCTATATGGAAGATGTATATTGATCAGCGATATAAATGACCCACTAGATGGGGCGCCTTCCATATGTTCCAAGTCCAGCGAACATAGGTGTTCCCGCATTCCTGTCAGTCATAATCCGCTGTATATCGGTTACACACTCATCTGATCCGAATCCGTGAAAATACACTCCGAAGAAGTCATAGAACTATTTATGTGGTAGCTTACACACTCCGTCATCCGAGTTCTAATACGATATCCGTGAAAATATCTCGGATGATTCAAATCAGACATAAATGACGTAGATATGTCAAAGATGTCCACTGAATAGCTTGGATTTGGATCAGAGATTGGATTAGTGCGTAAGCCAATATCCGAATTCCCTCCGAGGTTTTTAAAAATAATACGCAGTCTGTTTGTAAAAATAATTAAACTTGCGCGACAACTCCAAATTATTATTCACTTTATATAATTGAGTAGGTACAGTAGCTTTACAAACAATTTATTTGCACGATTGCAGATACAATAGCTTAGTTATAGGTTCAGTACCTATAGTCTGTTCTAACTTCTAACTTGCCTATATTCGTAAAAACGGACTGCAGCTGCGTCTAAAGCGGGTTACAATATTAACAGGAGTGCGAACACCGATGTTCGTTGGAACTTGGAACATGTTGTTACTATGAAGCCGCATCTAGTAAAACATTTATATCTCGGTGTATAAGTTATATGGAAGACGTATATTGATATTGATTATTATTATGTAATTTTTGGAGACTGGGAGACTCTTCGCTAAATGATTTAGAAATGTACCTTATCATCGACTTACGGTGTACCTACCTCCTTGAGTATAAGGGCGCGCTCACACTAAAGCGCTTCTGAGCGGAGGTTTATTAAGGGGCTAGCCAGCCCGCCCGACTTCACTCGAGTGAATTTTTTAAAAACGGGGAGAAAGTGGAATTTCCAAAATTCTTGAATCATGTATTTTCTTCATTTCAACCTAAATAAAGCCTACTTGTAAATACCAATTTTCAAGGATATAACCATGGACCTATTAATCCTCGAAATAACTTAAGAAATCACGGACTTTCACGTAAACTTTCAATCTTTACTGAATAATTTGTAATAACATCTCATTGTAAAAAATGTTTCTGCAAATTAAAAATCTTGAATCTTGAATCTCAAGGGTACAATTTCCAAAAATTCGTTCATAGCTAGTGCCTGTATTCTATAACTGTGATAAAATTATTCTCGGTATCAAAAATATTAAGTAGTTCGGCAGGATCAAATATTGTAATCGAGTAAATCTAGAATATAATCCCCAGAGGACAGACAAACAATTTATTTTTGTATCATATTACTTTTCCTAGAATTTCACTTAGACATCATATTTCGTGTTCTAAAAGTAAATCATTCCCAAAAACCTATCTTAATCTTTACCTAAGTTATTATACATATTTTATCTACTATTTTTTTAAGTATGTATGTATATATATTGTATACGTCACCGTGACATTGTAAATACCGTTAGATTGTAATCTAACAGAATCTATCTCGTGAGATTGTAAAATGTGAAAGATTGTGAACCTCTCTATCGTGAGATCTATATGTTGCAGCGAAATGGTATAAATTGGGAGTTTGTCGAAACGACAACTCAATTAGACCATACATTACTGTACGATCCATGCCCACGTGGAATGGTGCCAAAATACTAGCTGCATTTCTGCGCTGGACAGCCAGAATGATCCAATGCTTGATTTTAAACAGCCCTTAGAAAACCTGAGAGACTTACTCTCAGGTTGAAATCTAAAGAGCGCACTTTGACTATGCTTAGACCTAAGTTTCAGTTCAAACGAGACAGATTTATGCCAGCGGTATAACGCTGTCTCGTTTTAACAGTGTCTTAAGTCTGAGCGAAGTCAAAGTGCGGTCTATACATCTTAATAGTCAAAAGAACTCTGCTACGAGCTACGATGCTGCGTAGAAGCCCAGCTTCGTACTAGCTACCGTTTCGTATTTCACGCCTCTATCTTTGAGCTATTGCGCGTCTAGTTATTGCAGTTGGGTCATTTCACGTAATTTATCTCAGCAAGTATTTGAGGAACGCATTCGTTTGTTTGCTTCGCAATTTGTTACAGCGTTTTTACATAATCCGATACGAAGTTGCGTGAAAGCAATCGGCTGAGCTTTCAGTTACCCACAAAATGGGGTTCATAATTCTAGTACCATAAGACCTATTCCACGTATTAATGCACTTTTTTCACAACCTTGAACTGGAAGATGGAAGAAATCTCTGTTTAGAGACAATGTACATTGGAAATGCTTGTCTCTAATTATATTAAGTACTTAACATAATTTATTACGACTTTGTAACTACTATTTTAGTACATGAAAAATAAAAATAAATAAATAAAATAGTGTAGTGTATCGTTATATATTGTTACCTTTTAGGATTTGAAAATAGCAACTGCTGAGTTTCTTGCCGGCTCTTCTCAGTGAAATTTGCATTCCAAGTAGATTCTGTAGTAGAGTCACAGACGTAGCATAAGAGTCACTATCCTGGCCAAGTGCAGATTGGTAGAGTTTCACACACCTTTGAGAACATTTTGAAGAACTCAGGCATACATGTTTCCTCACGATCTTTTCTTTTTGATATTGAAATGACGATGATGAGTATAAACATATTTTCTACTTTAATATCTACTTGCCTTTTACGCACTTATGTTTAAAAGATTAGCGCTAAATTGTTCAAAACAAAATTAATGGTACAATCCATACGATTTTCGGTTTTCATCCGAAATCCACATCGGATCGGATGATGTGGAAAATTTCTCACTCAGGATTTAAACTCGTTGTTGTTCCCCGTTAATCTGTATGCCTTGTTTTGCGTTTACTTACAATTAATATTCATGTCCTATGGAAATGATACTTTTTTTTAGAGTAAAATATACGGACAGCAATAGAATTTCTTTCATAAATTTAAAGAAACTCCATCCCATTCCATAAATTATAAACTAGCTTCACCCCTGCATTGCTTGTGTGGAAGTTCTGAAAATCGCTTGAGGATAGAATTTCGGAAAATCCTGAAATACCTACTTACTTATTTCTTCATTTTCAACCGATCCCTCTGATGCTATAAATGTTCATGGGTGGCGGTAATCACTTAACATCAGGTGACCCACCTGCTCGTTTGCTTGCTATTTCTAAGAACTTACGCTGCATCATCACATGCCAGCAGATCTGATTGCAGCCAAGTCTATAAATCAAAAAATATACATTTTTATAGTATTAAAATATTATATAATTAAAAATGTAGTATAAAAATATTATATTATAAAATGAATAAATAGATTGACTAATATTCGGTGTCTGTTTGTTGCAGTGGATGGAGAGCCCACGGCGCTGTCGCTGGGCGCGCGGGGCTCGCTCAGCAGGGCGCTGCTACACGGGCTCCTGGCGCCCACGCCCGCGCCCAGGCATCACCTTTACACGGCGCCTAACACGGGTGAGTCCATAACCTGTGCTTTTTGCACTTTTTAGGGTACAAAATGTTAACGATCACCAGTGGGGTGATTCGCTTACTCAGTGATCTTCACTAAATACCTACACTAAACACTAATAACTCATGTGACAATGCGTCGCTGCGCATGAAAATTCTGCTAATGGAAAATCACAAGTTTCCTAGAAGACTATATCAAATGTAATTTTTTTAAACTAGTTTTACTTTTAGTTCAACTAAAAGCAAAACTAATTTTTGAAAAAATTCACATGGCTCAAAATGTTAAGCACACATGCATCACAACATGCTAAGGAACGGACTTCAGCATGCGCAATTTAAAACTGGACAAAATGACATCAAAAATGAAAATTCTAAATAATCTGTTATCTGTCGAGAAATGTGTAATCTTTTTTCAACGTTGCTGAAAAACGTATCGACAGATCAGAGATAGAGATAGTATATTAAATACTATCTCAACCATCTAAAACTCAACCATCAGAAAACACCAAAATTGCTTGTCCGGGAATGATTGCATATACATATTTAACTACTTGCACGAATCCCGGTAATAAACAAAAGTCCCTTTCACAATAATTTTCGCACTGTAACCACTAGGCCATTGCGGCTAAATTTTATTATTTCGTACCTAAAAACAGGCATTAGTTGTAGGCTGAAGCATTTACACGAGAACAACAATGAGCCGAATGTGTCCCGCGGGAGCTCGCATGATAAAACTGTGTAATAAATAACGTAGATTGTTCTATTTTGTAGTACACTGTGGCGTTTGTTAGATGAACGCTCGAACTTTGGCACTCTGCTGGTAAAATGTAAACCACCTTCGTGGCAGAATTCCCATACTCACCATTTCACCAAAGTAATAAAAGTACTTACAATTTAAAAAACATAAGTTGCGAATCCAAAAATACCTGTTTATTTTTTAAGCTCGTTACTTAAACAGTAAAGATTAAGTATATAATATTATTTCATTAACTTTCCAAC
Organism: Maniola jurtina; assembly: GCF_905333055.1. Classification (NCBI taxonomy): domain Eukaryota; kingdom Metazoa; phylum Arthropoda; class Insecta; order Lepidoptera; family Nymphalidae; genus Maniola; species Maniola jurtina. Next base: position 16,098,944 of record NC_060032.1, read on the forward strand.
ATTCATTCACTTTTTTTAATCAAATAATAATAATAGCATTTCGAACCGCGATGCGTGGCAGAGTAATTAAGCTTCATTTACAGCACATTGCTGCCTCGATGTCCATGCCGATGCCGTATATATTATCGCTATCACTCTGGCTTAAAACAGCCTTTAGAAGCTAAGGTTTGACGATTCAAAAGATCAAGCTTTTCTGAAGTCTTGACACTAATTGCGAATTTGTTACTAGTTGGGATTCAAACCTACATTCCTGTTTCCAACACACAAATTCATAGGTACACAGGTAGGTAAAAAGAAACCTTCAAATATTCCAAAGCAAATTTTCCAATAGCACGCAAGGTTGGCTTACCTTTCGCTTTCATCCCGCTATTTTGATCCGGGTCGGATCCTTTGTCGAGCCGAGGGGCACTTACAAGACCTAACGATATGACGTTAACAGGCCGGCAAGGGCTGTACTGCTTTTTTATCGACTCGAAAATTGGTACCTAAATATTTGACGCAATTCCTCTCGTCACTTACACTTCTTCTCATGAAAAATTTCAAGTATTTCTCTCAGGCTCAAACGTTTCTTTTCAACTGACGAAATAAGGAGGAGGTTCTTCAGTCGACGCCTAATTTTTTTTTCTACCCTTAAGGGTGGATTTCATTTCTTTAAATGGAACTTACTTTGAGATTCTCTATCCAAGATATTATGTTTTTGTAATATAGATTCTTTTAATAACAAAGCATTAAAAAACAATTAATATTAAACGTTAATTTTCATATAATATATATGTTCTTACCATAGGTTTACTTAATCTAAAATATCGGTATAATCTTAGAAAATAACTGAGTTTTGAAGTTATACGATAAAACAGGAGCACAGGAAATTGATTTAGGAGTCGCAAGAAAGTAATGTATTTGACTTGTATTTGAGCAATAGTCTGTAGGTAGGGTAGGTACATAATAGTGGAACGTAATTTCCGGCAAATCGCGCTGGAAGGACAAAAGATATTACTATAATATATATGTACCTGTAATATCTGTGTATCCATTTAGTACAGAAATCAGACTCCAATACTATGCATGCGACATAATCTTTGATGAAAATATATTTCTTTCGCCAGAATTCGTCCTACGCTCATGTCGGTCGCGTACGTCGGTTTAGCGCACTTGTGTTTTTTGCCATGGAAATATGTAGCTGTAATTTTATGACGTCCACTTTCGGGTGATAATATACTGTTTACTACTATTATTTAAATATAAACTTTCGTAGGTGCTACATTACCTTCCTACTATAAACTATGTATATTTAGGGTTTAAAATCCCGACCCAAAAAGAGGGGTGTCATAAGTTTGACGTGAGTATCTGTGGCATCGTAGCTCCTAAACTAATAAACCGATTTTAATTTTGTTTTTTTTTTGTTTTAAAGGTGGCTTGATCGAGAGTGTTCTTAGCGATAATCCAAGAAAATCGGTTCAGCGTTTGAAAATTATCAGCTCGTTTCTAGTTACTGTAACTATCACTTGTCGGGGTGTTATAAATTTTTAATTTACACTTGTCGAATAGTGTAGGTATACATACTCCACTAAAAACTTCCCATGTTAAGAAATATAATGTTTAAACCAACTGTAATTTTTCGCAGAACCTCAGAAACCTAAATCATCAAACATAAAGGTTGAAAATAGTACATAAGTATAAAATGTTTAGTTGGACGATTAGACGTGTGTTTGTCTTATGTCTGCTCCCGCCTTAAGCCCAGCCTGACGTATCTAGGTCCTTGAACGAGATTACATAGCCCACAGCCTACCTACGTTATATACACAGGTTATATAAGTATATAGTAATATATAACGGTTATATACCTAGCGGTTTCTGAGCGCCGTCATATATTTTTGGCATGCCTAGTGCCTACACAGACTAAAAGAAAAATAAGACAGATGCCTTGCGAAAACATGTTATTAAAAGCGAATATCATTTTTATATGTACACCTTTTTTTTATATAAGCCTGTGATTATTTTTGTTTCGTTCAGTTAATGATTTTTAAATAGAATCCCACTACTGCTTTAAGGCCCTCCCTTCTTCTTCCAAACCTTTTTATTTTGGGCTGTGCGAAATCAATTTATTCCACCGTGTTACCGGCCTTCCTTGCTTCCTTATCAAATGTCTTGGTAGCCAAGATGCAGTGTTTTTGTTCCATTATTCTCCATACATACCTATAATAACATCAATTATGTGTGAAGAAGTTCAATCGGCTTCCATCGTGGAATTGTCTTCTCCGTCCAATTTCCATGTTTTGACAAACAGTTTTCTATCTTTTTTCGTTAATCTGAGCATACCTATAATTCACATAGGAACCGCTAAACCCGTTATGACACGCTCTTCATACGGTTGCTAACCGTGAATCTGAGGAATTTCGATGCTTTTAGACGTGCTAACATCCTATTCCTTTTTGTCAATAGTCCACATCTTTGAAAATATAAATTATGTACTTATTTTACTACACGACTGCCTTCGTTATGTAATGTTTTCAGGGTTCATGTTTGTATAATATGTGAGTTTCTTTGTTCCACTTAACTTCTAAATATTAGGGTATTTTTAAAGATCTTTAGATGTACTAGGTATGGGGTATCGTTAGATTCAATAATTACATCATGTGTAGTAGTAAAAAATGTGTAGTAAGTAAATGATTCCCACGACCCTTTTTAAAGTTCTTTTCGATTTTGTGGGAAAAAAGTATCCTATGTCCAGCGAGATGTCCGTTTCCCCCACGGGATGTAGGCTAAGTCGGTAGGTACTTAGTGTTAGAATCAGTTAAATCTAGCAGAGCTAACAGATAGAGAGACAGACACACTTTCGCATTTAAAAATTGTTTATTCATTTTATTTATTGAAAAATCTTTATTACAAAGAATAAAATACAGGATAGACTTATAAACAAAGGGCAATCTTATCCCTATAGTGATCTCTTCCTGGCAACCCATACTTAAGAAGATGCAGGTTCGAAACCTGAACGCGGTCGACTTCGAATGCAATTTTTCATATGTATTTAAAAATTATTTAGTTTCCTTGTGTGTGGGTAAAACATACTTAAGAACTTTGGAGAAAAAAGTGGGTATGGATTATGTTAACTCAAGAAAACCTTTCTCAAACTTCCAACTTGTAGACACTACAAACCACATTATCATTTGCCCCCATTAACGCATTCGATAGAGATCGCGTCAAAACAAACGGGACGGCGGCGCGGAGGTAACGGCATGAAAAATTCATAAAGAACAAAGAGGAAGTGCGGGGCAATCGATACCCTCAGCTGATCCCTCCCAATGTCAAGACCGCGCCGCGCCGCCCCCAGCTACCCTCCATACCCTCCGTACCCTCCACCCGACACGCACACTACGTCACCATTCAACGCACAACACTCACACACCGCGTTGCGTAAGCCTCCTTTATTACTTGTTAGTTCGGTTTTGTTCGACACTTTTATTGAACTAAGGGTGTTTTAGTTTGGAAAATTGTTGTTATTAGTAAACAGGAATCACACTAATATTATAAAGGCGAAAGTTTGTATTGTATGTTACTCTTTCGAGCAAAATTTACTGGACAGATTTGACTGTTTGGAATCGAGAAAGATTATACCCTGGAACTTTTTATCCTGGAATAACAGACTTCCCACGGGATTTCATACTATAATCATGCTAGATTCCAACCTCTTTATGTATGTATGTATGATGATGTAAAAATATATATGTAGTAAGCACAGGCTCATCATTATCTCAACCTATCACCAGGCCACTACTGATCATGAGACTTGAGTCAGAATAAGAATGGCTTAGGCAATACTCCACCACGCTGGCCAAGCGTGGAAGCCAACTCTTAACCACTAGGCTATCGCTAGTCAAACCAAATCACTTAGTCAGGTCCGTTTTAGCCCACTTAATTTATAGGTATAAATTAATGATTAATATTTTTCCATACTAGAAAAATATTTACATCGCAGAAATCGTCAAACCTGCCCTCAAAGTTAACCCTAAGGTGCAAAAAAAAGTATCCCTAACAATAAATAACGCAACTTTCACTTTCTCCAACCCTTCAATGACATCAGCTTGTGCAGATGGTCAAGGGAACTACAATGTTGCAAAATTTGCAATTTCACACAACATCCCAAACTAACCCTTCAATGCCCATGTGGGTGGATTATACCCAAATTGCACAAGGCGACGGAAAGTTTTATTATTATTAATAGTAATAATATTAATTTACTTTTCATAAAGGGTTCATATTCGCTTTTGTCCACTTTTGACAGCTTTGATATATTGCTCCGTGCTTCATTACATCACACGGTGTATTTATTTTGGGACCTAATGTTCAAGTATTATTATGTTTATAAATTATAAATTACATTTCGGACACATGCCTATACTACACAAGTAAAACCAGTTTAGTGTGCAATTTTTTATTAGGTATGTATAGCTCAAAATTTATACATACATTTAAATTCCTTAATTCCAGCTAAACACTACCTAATAACTTCTACGCAATGAAAAAAAAAGTTAAACCATAAGAAGGTTTAATTGGACAGTGAAGTTTGCATACGCATTAGTTACCAATACAAAACTAAAAAAACTCAAACAGCTTTCCTTGATTTCGGTATTTAGGTTATAAAGCACCTCAGTTACCGTAACGTTCAGTAATCCTATATTTAGTTAAAGTACAGACATTATCACACTTTATGCAAAAACTGGCACATTTAACCCAAAACGTCGGCACTACAAAGGGTAACCCTTACACTGCACTGGGTCGAATCGACCGATCCTAACCAAACAATCGAAACGCAGATGCTTGCACACATTGCACCACTTTTGCCTCAAAACATTTAGTTTTTATGCAAAAATGGGTTATACTGCACCTTGCGCTGAAAATCCCTGCGTCACATTACCACAATAGATCAATATACCCTCTAATCTGTCACTCATCTCTTTCTATCTCATGTTGCATCTCTGTTCCCTTTGTATCGACCCAGTTTCCGGCGCTGACACTTTGAAATTAGAATGTCACGCGTGGGTGCGCAAACGCAACTCATTGTTAGCGATTATGAATGAGATCTATTCGTAGTTGAAAATCGGAGCGTTTCATTTCAATGCATAAGTATTATATAACAGTTGGCAAAAACTACATACTTATGTATATCTTGGTCATATAGCTTCAACAACATACTGAGCTAATACATAATATTTATGATTTAGTCCTGTTGATTTATAATCTTTCTAATCTTTGTGTTTTTGTTAGTTATTTATCTATTTATTGGTTTCATCCCGCGACTTCGTCCACGTGATATAGCCAATAGAACTCGGGGGTAATGTAAACAACCTACTATCTATCAGTGAAAACTATATTCATCTAGTTAGTATGTATGTACATATTCAAACAAGTCTTACTTTAAAAATATTACATAAGGTCGAAGTGACCAACGGCACATCTAAATTATGCGGAGTCTAAGCAAAATTACCATCTTAAAGGAGATAAATGACAAAGGGCGACACGGAAAGGGTTATCAAATGCTTAGATAGAAATCGGTCAAGTGCGAGTTAGATTCGTAGGGTTCCGTGCCATTGTACAAGAAACAATACTTTTTAACCCCCGACCCAAAAAGAGAGGTGTTATAAGTTTGACGTGTGTATCTGTGTATCTGTGTGTGGCATCGTAGCTCCTAAACTAATGAACCGATTTTAATTTAGTTTTATTTTTGTTTGAAAGGTGGTGTGATCGAGAGTGTTCTTAACTATAATCCAAGAAAATCGGTTCAGCCGTTTGAAAGCTATCGGCTCTTTTCTAGTTACTGTAACCTTCACTTGTCGAGGGTGTTATATTTTTAACTAGAGGATGCCCGCGACTTCGTCCGCGTGGATTTAGGTTTTTGAAGATCCCGTGGGAACTGTTTGGTTTTCCGGGATAAAAGTTGTCTATATCAATAACATGGACGCAAGCTACCTCGGTACCAAATTTCATACAAATCGGTTGAGCGGATGGGTTTTTAGGAATCCCGTGGGAACTCTTTGATTTTCCGGGATAAAAAGTAGCCTATGTCCGTCCCCGGGATGTAAGCTAACTCTGTACCAAATTTCATTAAAATCGGTTCAGCGGTTGAGCCGTGAAAACGTAGCAGACAGACAGACAGACAGACACACTTTCGCATTTATAATATTAGTATGGATTTACACTTGTGACAAACGAAATACACATTCTGTGACAAATCTCTACCTATTAAGGTTCACAAGATGCAGGGTACGGAGCCCTAAAAATGAAACGATCCCCGGACAGAGGTTTGTAAGTGAGAATCGTGTTTCTTGTATCTTCGAAAATTATTATTATTCAAGTATTGGTCGCGGCTTTGACACCTTGTAATTAATTTTAACCCTTAAAATGCGACATGTAGATATAAAGTACCGATATACTCACATATTTTATTCTGTTTTTATTATATATAGAGCATAATATATTGACAATAGAAACTGTATATTTATGCCATTTTCTATTTTTAGTAATGTACCTAGTTCTGATTGTAAAAAGTAAATAATTTGTTTTTCATTTTGTAGGTACGAATAATAATATAATAATTGTTCTATTGAAATGTAGGTAGGTAATCGTAGCAAGTGTCGGTTTTACCCCGTCAAGTTGGTAGAGTTATTACATCTTAGTTATGATATAACGCTGAGCTATTTTTATAATAAGTAAAGCCAATAAATATTTCCACTCAGAATTCTAACATTACTAAAGAAAAGAAAATTTAAATAGATATTTATTATTTTAACAAAGAAAACATATTTTTATTAAACTTTTCTCAAGACAACAAACAGAAATTAAGATGCACATTAATTTTTCAATGTTAAATCCTTCATGAAATGACATCGCGAAAACAAAAGACTTTTAGTAATAATAATAAATTATGTTCATAAATCAATTCGAAAAAGTAATATCTACAAACTATGTTATTATGTGCTACTACTTAATTGTTTTACCAACGATTTAAAGCAAATGATATGATTTTATCGCTTTTTCCTACACGTTTATGACTGAGACATAAAAAGTAACGACATTTCGCGGTGTAAGAACCAGATGAACGTAACTACAAAAAAATCAAAAATCGTTTTTTTTCATAAATCGGGTCACAATGTGGTCCTTTATGAACTGCCAAAACGACGTAACGATATAGTCAATATTTCACAAATTCCAAAAAAACGTATTAGCATTTCAACAAATTTCAATAGAACCAAAAAAACATATCATGAGTTCCGCTAAAATAGTTTTAAAAATCTTGCAACCAGTTAGGGCTATAGGAACGTATTTGCAAAGACAATATTTTTAACCGTAGAAATATTGTTTGTTTCACAATATCATAGAACCATATCAACGCAAAAGCTTTTACGTTGTTTTGGGTGTTACAAAATTGTGTTTGACGCTAAGTTTAAAAAGCCAAAACAACGTTTATCTATTTACGTTCTATTGGCCCAAACATTTTTGTAAAATAAATAATTTAAGTTAATGACCAAAGCGACGTAATACGATACACGTTACTCTGGCGGTACTATTTTCTTTGATAATTATTATAGTCCATTGAAAAATAAAAACTTACGTTAGTATGGCAGCTAAAAATTGATGATATTTTTTGAAAAAAAAAAAAAGGGAGCAACAGAAAGAGAAAATGTATGTCAAAAATTCTTTTTAGCAACTTTGAGTATCTCAGAAACATTCGTAAGATTTTGTTTCAAAAAACTGACTGAAACTAATGTTGTTCAAATCGATAAACGGGGCAAACATGAACCTCACAATAAAAAATCGGCAAATACTAAGCAATTCATACGAGATCATATAAAATCTTTTCCCCGAATGCCTGCCCACTATGCGCGAAAAGATACAAAAAAAGAGTTTTTAGATCAAGATCTGAATGTAACCAAGATGTATGAGCTTTATAAAATTAAATGTTCTGAAGAGCAAAGAGAACCCGTTGACATAGCTTACTATCGTATAATTTTTAATATAGGTTTCTATAAACAACGGAAAGATATATGTGACAAATGTTTTACTTTTCAACATTTGAACGCAGAAGAAAAAGAGATGCAAAAAGAAGAGTATGAAAGGCATTTAGAAAGAAAAATTACCGCACGACGACATCGTGATAAAGCAAAAATGTCAGCCCAATCTGGTGATATACATTTCGTTGAATATGACTAAGAAGCCATTTGTAATTGCCCTTCATCATCCTCTAAGCTAATTTATTACAAACGCCGAATTGCGATTTACAACTTTACCATGTTGGATTTTGAGGCAGAAAAGCGTAATGTTTTCTGTTATTGCTGGCACGAAGGTATTGGAAGGAAAGGGGCTGTCGAAATCGGGTCATGCTTATTGAAATATTTGAAAACCAAAGCTGATGGTAAACCGATTACATTTATGTCCGATACTTGTGCGAGTCAATGTCGTAATGTATATATTTCAGCTCTATTACTGTACTGTGTTGAAGCTTTCAATATACCAGAGATTAACCAAAAGTATTTTGAACCTGGGCATAGTCAAATGGAAGCAGATAACATCCACGCGACTATTGAACTGGCTAAGAAGAATATACCGATATTTCATCCATCTCAATCAAGCTTTTCTGATAATTGTATAGAATATACAATTATCAGAAAAGCTTCCCGAAAAAATCCATATGACGTCTATGAAAGTGATACAAAGGATTTTATAGATATTAAACACCTTAAAACCGCACTAATTAAGAATACTAAGGTGGATTGTGATAACAATGCTGTCAATTGGCTCAAAATAAGATGGCTACAGTACCGCAAAGAAGACAATAAACATATATATTTTAAATATGACCTGGATGATAAAGATTTTAAAATGATTAAGATTATTAGACGAGGCAAAAGAGCACCTGTGCAACAAATTGTGTTAAAAAATGCATATAATAAACTTTTACCCATTTCTGCTGAAAAATATGAAGATTTGCAGGACTTATGCAGACTAGAAATCATCCCGTCACAATATCACAGTTTTTATGAAGGATTTTCAGTTGGAACAACAGATGATGACGAAGATAATTAAGATTTTTCTATGCGGATGGCTTTAACATGTAAACTGAACTATGTTTATTATCAAAATTGCACGTTTTCAGCAGTAAATAAAGATTAAGTTGTGATTGATTGATTATTTTCATTGAATGATTTATTTAATTTTTTTTATTTATTTCATCACTAATACAAAATTAAAATTAGCTTCACAAATTTAATGACGTATTTCAGTACGATAACCTTACGATAACAAGAGAAGTTTAAAAAATTAAGGGCCACAGTAACGTATGTCTACCGAATTAAAAAAAATATTGTATCTATGACGTAAGCATACATATTAAATAAATAATTCTTAACTTTTACAAATCTCAAATAGTATGCCAATATATCAGTATATATTTTTTTTTCGTCAATTGTATAGTTTCTCTTTAAATAGCTGGTAAAGTCTGACGAGGCAATTTTAGATAGTTTTTTCGCTCTCCTGTAAAGTTTACGAAAACGTAGTTACGTTCACCTGGTTCTTACACCGCGATTTAAGGTTACACCTTATACGTGCTTCTCCATACAAACATATTACGACAATTATGTACTCTATTATTTGTTGTTATAAATCGAAAACTAAGCCAATTATTATCTACTTATCTCTATTATTTATGCCCGATAACAATTTATGAAAAATATATATATTTATTTTTAAAGGTATGATCCTTGAAATATCTCTATTTTGATGCACAAAAAACTGCAAACTATCGGCCTTAAGAGTCAATAATAATTTCAAATCTGTTAGGATTGTTTATTATATTGATTAGTTTTCAAAATACCAAATGTTGATTTGGTATTACCATCTCACACTTGAATACGTCCCGCCCGTAAATATAAATTGGATACATACTTATCTATGATTGGAACAGCATGCGTTCACGCTCGAGTTGGAGCAACCATGGAGAGCACTCTTAAGGCAAATCTAGCATCGGTAATACCTATATCAAGTAAGGTATCGAAAGATGCCAAGGAGGAAGATCTATATAATGGCTTATATACTTGATTCACCGCATGATTATTCATATGCAAAAAATAAATTCTAAGTCACAATTCGCATGGATTATGGTCTAACGCCGCTGGCCGGACAAAGGCGATGGACAGCGGTCAGTCTATAAAGATGGTCCGATTAAACCGAGGGGTACTTTTGTCCCGTATTGTGATATTTTACTAATGGGACCGCATTCCGCTTCGACCGGTAGACCTGATCCAGGCAGGGTAGCGATCATTATTTACAGTTAATTTATTATTATTTTGATACCAGAGATGAAAGGGTTATGCAATGTATGACAATTCCGCGTTGCCGGCCGTTGGGCGCACGTTTTATTAGAGGACACTTGAATATATCGAATACATAAGCCTAGTAGATTCATTATAAGGTCGGCAAAGCGACGGCGCTCGCTTCTCTGGTGCTGCAAATGTACATAGGAATCACTTAACATCGGGTGACTCGGCTGCTCATTTGCTCGCATCATCATGATTTGACTATTACCAAGCTCGAGATAAAAATCTGAACGATGAGGCCTCAGATTAAGATTGAGGATGTGCCTAGCTCTTTATTAGATTTGCAAATACATAGAACATTTCTTGCTGGCAAAGGTTTGAATCCCCTTAGAGACTTAAAATCAACTTTCTATGAGTCATAAAATACATATAGCATGATTAATAAATACATATGTTTATAATTTCTACACAAAATATTTAAAATATGTCATTGTGTAAACATTTCGTCCTTCAAACGTCTTACCATCTAAAGGTGAACATACAGACGCCCAGCTGTTGGTACTTCACTCATGAAAAATATTTTTTTAAACTTGAAACGGATTAAGTGAAACTGTAGTAGCAAAAGTAGTGCACCTACTTACTATTTCGCGTATCTATAGAAACAGGTTTTAAGAAGCTTTGTTTATCGCGGAATAAAAAGGATTTATTCGAGATAAAGCCTGTTCTATTTGCTACTGATTATAGAGTAACACTATTCCATTCTCCGTTCGAAATGGTTTAAATGGTCAAAGTGACCGGGGTCCGAGCGGCCCGCCGCGCTTCCCGGTTCCCAGACCCATTGTCCGGCATTGAAGGGTTGATAATAGCCACAAAGGGGTGTGGACAGCGCTTTTACGCTCGCACCGGTCAAATGGTCACTCATGGTCTTAATACCAGTCATAGTTTCAATGGACAAGGAAACGTATGAATAAAAAGCTTTCTTTCTTGCCTCCTAGTTGTATGGATGATTATATTATTTAAATACCCAACAACCGTTATTCGTCAAACTTTTTTATTACAAGGGCTCGGACATGAGAAAGTTTCGGGCCCGCTTTTGATTTCCATAATTGTGTCCCGAGATTTATCAGCTGAAAGTTACGACCTATGAAACGTCTCAGTGAAAACTTGACCGAGCAATAAACTTTTACCCTTAAATAACGGTCTGCATAATTAAAAAAAGAACCTGTTATTTCCGAAAGAAAATAGATTAAAAACCACTGCTCTTAAATTTCACACATGAATATGTATTTCTCTATACTATCTTCCAAAAGAACTACGCAAAGAACGCAATCTCATTTATCATACAACGAAAACATACCAAAATGGATCGTCTCATTTGTGATGCAAAAAAATGCAACCCTTAACTTAACCCTTGGCCTGTCCGACCCTAAGACAGAGCGATCTACATAATCATAAATTAAAAACATACCGTAGAAGTTTGCATGACAAAGCCCGCTGACCGTATGCATTCCCACACGGCGTAAACAGGTTGAATGCAAGTGCATTTTAGCAATCTCTAACGGTAGATTAGGGTATTGTTCAAACTGACCGTTGGGCCCGAGAGACCGCGAGGATTAGGCGCAGGGTTGCATGCAAATCATTATGCAAGATGACCGTTAGATGCGACAAAGCCGATGCTGTCTTTGTGATTTATTTGCTTTTTATTTAAATCTTTTTATAACGGTTTTGTAGACTTCTGCAAAAATGTTGTCTTGGTTAGGTACACATTTTTAGAGAGACCCGTCACATAAAATCAGTTTTTTTTTTTCATTAATTAAATTGTTATTAAAAGGTTGTTTAACTGTCGTGAATGCGAGTTACTGAATGTTAAGAAAAGTCAGCCATTTACTAGGTTTACTTAAATAATGCACGAAACTATACTGTACTACTACTCTACATACTGTCTACTATTTTAAGAGAAACTCTTTTATAGTTTTTTTAGCTTTTTTCATATTCCGAGATATCGATTATCGATGAAGTCTTAATGACTATAATATTTTTTTTATCGGACCAATTCACTTAAACTATTTACGTCTATTGGTTTACATTTCTAATTGATTATAAGTCTTCGACTCAACAAATGCCATAGTTAAATAAAATGTTTTATATTTTAACAAATTTCACAATATTTTAACCGCAACATACCTAAACGAACCAGCTGCAGAAATTAAGACGTAAAACTATAGAAATGATGCAATCGAGAGTTATAAATTTTCCAGTAACCGTGTAAAATACAATTGTTTTGAGTGTAATACAAATATACATATAGTTCTTTGAACTGCAGGCGTTTATAGTCTAAAGGGCACCTACAGACACACCAGCTTACAAAGCCAACTTACATCAGCAACCTTGTTCGCACATCTTTAGACACAGCGGGACCCGTATAATTGGCGAATAGACTTTGGCGCTTCTGAGTCTTTTGACCTTAATTAACACATACCTAAAAATTTCTTTCAAAATGCGATGTTTTTCTTAACATGATGAATTTTAAGAACTAATCTGCGTTAAAATAAAGTTCATTATCCTTAAATTATAAAAAAAGTTTCTGGTATCAATATTTAGTAACATATTATCTTCATTTTAACCTTAAGTTTCTTTGATTTGAAGCCTTTAATTTTGTTAAAAATTCAGGTTTTCCAGGATATTCCCTATAATCTAGCTTCTAGTTAATCTGGTCTATTACGGCCTACGTCTTCAAGTGGGTTGAATAGTCAACCCGACTTAACTCTATATAATTTACTGATTGGAACGTATGTGAGCGAAGCCAATTAGTTGAGTCGTCTGTGTACACCCTTACTCTGGGTCATACCTATTTATAATTTCACTTTACCAGTAAAAATGCCCTGGTTCTATTGATGAGACATATTTTTATTCTTAGGTCGAGATTGACATAATTCTTTGTCTTGAGAAATAACACTGACATCACTATTCATGAATTTAACATTTTAATCGTCATTATAAAAAGTATAATTAACTTATATTTAATGTTAAGTTATTTAAATTTTTCATCAAAAGAAGCATTGTTTTTAAACTAACAGTTTATTATGAAAAGGCCCCTAATATTTTTCAATATAATATTATGTAGTTACCTATTAATCGATGCAAAAATATTATATTTGTTATGTATAAAAAAAAAGCTTATTTACTGATTACTTAAGTTTTTTACTTATATAGTACCTATCTGAAATATATTTCTTAGGTATTACAGCTTATTTTTTCAGAACAGTAATGTATTATTTATATCCTAAGTTTACTGAAACATTGGTGAGTTGTGCCTGTTGCCTAATATTTTTCGTACATAAAAGACTGAATACATAAATAGTAACTAGATCGACCCATTTATATTTAGATTCATTAAAAGCTTTACTGTATTATTACTATGGTGGGACCCTACGTGATGAGCTTACCTAACAAATCCACATTATATCTACTTATATATTTATAAATTGAATTTGGTATTTATTTTATTTTCTGTGTATATTTTTTTATTCAATACCTCATCATCACGTGTTCTTTCTCAGAATGAGGAGTTTTTTGGCAGCCTCAATATTTTGTACGGGTCGTTGGTAAAATACTGATAAAATAATAGCTAAAAATTGATAAAGTTTGTACAGAATTAAAGATCGTGATCCCTACATGCCCGCTGGTTATACCTAACACGGCATTTGTGAGAGAACTGGCTTCCGAGCAGGCACAATACATCAATGATACTTTGCGGCTGGTTCCAGCACGAGGATGGTAACCAAGCCATTATATCCAACTGAGGAGATCACTTGCCCTTAGAAAAATCAAAACCGGAATCGTTACAAAACCAAAATAATATGTACAGGGTCGCGTGGAAGAGCCTGACAAAGTTTCTAAAATTATTTGGTTTAAAAAACATCCCGAAGCATAACCTCTATTATCTCTAATAAATTGTAGTTACTTGTAGTAATAATGTTGAATTAGAAGGGTCCCCAGTTGACTGTCAAGCTGGAGAGGTAACCGCAATCTCACCTGGTGGTAAGTGATGATGCAGTCTAAGATAAAAGCGGACTAGAAGGGATATGGCAGTTTTTATTAAACCCGTACCCCCTTTTTTTTGTATACGGCATCGTAATGGAACGCTAATTCGCTTGGCGGCACAGCTTTGCCGGTAGGCTAGCCACGGCCAAAGCTTCCCAGCAGAGCTTTGGAATTATGTGCCCTGCCCATTACCTCTTCAGCTTCGCAACTAGAGCCCGGTGTTCTTGTGCTGATACTTGGTCGTTTGTCCCCAGGCTCCCTCCCCCCGTCGCCCGCGGACAGCGGCGTGTCGGACGTGGAGTCGTCGTCGTCCGGCGCGGGCTCGGCCGAGGAGCTGAAGGCGCGCCTGCAGCCGCCGCCCGCGCCCTTCCACACGCCCTTCCTGCCCTTCTACCAGCAGCACCAGATCGCGAGCTCGCTGCAGCACCACGTCGCCACACACCCCAGGCCACCTGGTAAGTTTACATTTACTCTTTTATAACAATTTTTTTTCTTTAAAAGCATATTAGCTATTTTAATCATGACTAACATTCCCCTTTCCCCTCCAACTAAGCGTAAAGCTTTTGTTAGGAGTGGGTGACGACAATAGTGCAACGGGTGGGGTTTGAACCGCTGACCTTTAAGATTTCAGTCCGCTCCTATAACCGTTGAGCTATTGAAGCTTAATATGGACAACATGTAATAATATATCATTGTTAAAAATGTTTCTGCAAATAAAGAATCTTGAATCTTTTTGACATTTAGGCCGCCATGTAAATGTTATGACGTAACTGCGGCGCTTCATAGTAACATCATGTCACAGTTCACGACAGTTAGGGAACTTCTAACAAAACGTCGTGGCTTTGGCGGCACTGGCAGGCGTCAAATGTTACCTACACTTGACGCTAGGTTGGCTATGAAACGAAAAATTTTCTTTGATTTCACGTCACTCATGTGTAATATTGTCGGTTTACATATCATCGGTTCAGGATCAAACCGAGAGTTCACTCTCTAGTTCAAAAGCTCCCATACCTACTCAAATATATATATATATATAATATAACGTGAATAATAATAATTTAAACTCATAAATTAAAGAAAAACTTATACATATAGTGCCCGGCAAACACTTGGACCTGTTGAGGTGTAGTGGAAGACAGTTGGCAATCCGGGAAGCCAAAGTCGACGTATCAACCAATCGCATGCACCCGCGCCGACTGATCAACCAATTGCATGCACCCGCCATTCGCCAGCCAATCGCATCAATGCTCAAGTTATTTGCCGGGAACGCTAAAGTAGTTTTATTAATTCTTGTTCATAGCTAGTTCTATGTACTCGTACTCATATCTTCTACGGTCATTACTCATCACAATCTTATTCTCAAAGACTAAATTTTCCCAACGTGCACAAAAACACAAACACACTTGTTTATACTCATATTGATTGTACACTTGTGTACAGTAGCGTCGGAAAATAAAAATTAAAGATGTAGCAACAACGCTATTGTTTGGGCGGGAAGGTGACCGGTGAACGCACCCGGAAGGTCACCTTACCAGACACCAGTCGCGCCAACTGGGATTTTTGGGAAACGCAAACGCTTGCAGACAATCTTGATACTTGACCCTTTCCTTTGAATTCTGATACGTCTATATTTCACTAGCTAATACCTACCTGTAACGACGGTTGCAGACAATCTTAACAGGGCTCTCTCCGTCACTCGTTTCCACTCGTTTCATACAATCATAGTTCCAATTTCATTTGAATAGATATTAGTTTCTAGAAAATGTCTGCAAAATTTCATGGACTTAGGTTGCTTAATATTCAAATGAAATTGGAACTACTATTGTATGAAACGAGTGGAAACGAGTGACGGAGAGAGCCCTCTTAATACTTTTAAAATTTTTCTTCAAATTCTGATACGAAGTATATTTAGTGCCGTGTGCCAGAATGATATATGGACAAAATCTGCTTCTTTCTGCACTCCCCAGAATCATCAACCCAGCGTAGTAGGCGGAAGTGACGATGGTGTGATGAATTAAATACAGTTACGACTAGTAGAAAAAATGAAGGGAGGCCTTTGCCCAGACGTGGGACAGTACATGCCAATTTAGATTAGATAGATTACAAATGTAAATTAAAAATTTATAACACCTCCGACAAGTGAAGGTTACAGTAACTAGAAAAGAGCTGATAAAATTCAAACGGTTGAACCGATTTTCTTGGATTATAGCTAAGCACACTCTCGATCAAGCCACCTTTCAAACAAAAAAAAAACCTAAATTAAAATTGGTTCATTAGTTTAGGAGCTACGATGCCACAGACAGATACACAGATACACATATACACAGATACACACGTCAAACTTATAACACCCCTCTTTTTGGGTCGGGGGTTAAAAACATAGCCAAAAATACATATAGCGTTTTTGCTAGCGTTCTGGTCACACCTTGTATAACCGAAAGCGTTGCGTCAAAAACGTTTGTTATTGTAGAACCATACTTCCGGAGACGTGCTGCACTGGCCCGCAGCCAGTTGGCCTTCATTCCTCCCTCAGCCCCATTACACTCGCGAATTATTCACAGACAACCACTGATATACCTTTAAACCACAAGACACGCTGTTTCCACTGAAAAGGTGTCCAAAAAATTTTTGATACCTGTCTGCGTGGAGTTGATTTTCAAAATCCCGTGGGAACTCTTTGATTTTCCATAATAAAAAGTAGCCTATGTCACTCGCCGGATCTTTAACTCTCTCATGCTAAAAATCACGCTGATCCGTTGCGACGTGATTCCAGGACTAACCAATAAATCATTAATCCAACAAACAAACACGCTTTCGCATTTATAATATGGGTAGCGATTGGAAAAACGCTTGCCGATACTTAAATCATTTTTAGGTTTTACCCATTTTCAAATTTTCATTCAGAAAATTCCGAAAAATTCGCGTTAGATTGAGAACGTCGTCTTCATTTTGATTGGTAAGTTAAGTCACATGGTACCTACTCTGGGAATAATTATGACAATTCTGATAAAGATTTATTGGATGAAAAGTTTTATTAGCGCAACGGAACTTTCATTCTTTCGTAATGTACTAAAATGGAAATGTTGTCCCTTTTTCCCTTTTTATTTTGAAAAAAAAGAAAAAGGAATGTTTTGAAAGCCCTTGCATTTCCTCGGTGTGCATTATCACTTACCACCTCGTGAGATTGAAGTTAAGGGCTAACTTATATCTGAATAAAAAAAGGGCGTGTGTCTTTGTTACTGCGTGTTCCATATCAATACCCCAGTCGTAAAACTCCCGAATTATTCCCCGACTCGACGATAACTCACGTGGCATTCGAAACAATTTGTACGCGACGAAATAAAGCGATAAGTATACATTTTTATAAACAACGCGATCAATTCGGCGCCGAATTTAGCTCCAACAACACGGTAGGATTTATAAATTAATGACCCCAATGGACCCTAGTGGTGGTGGTGGTACCTAGCACAATTTTCATATCGATAACTTTACTGTAAGTGTTTGGCTTCAAACTTTTTGCAAACACTGAGGGTTCCGTACTTCAATCGTATTTTTTCGACATTTTTCACGATAAATCAAAAACTATTATGCATAGGTATAAGTAAATAAAAGACTGTTTTAGAAAGTGCGATTAAAGCCCTTTTTTTACTATATGATTCCCCAATTGGTAGAGTTATCTTACTCTGAAAATTGAGAATAGTAATTATTTGTGTTCATGAATACATGTTTTTGTGATGTAGCCACAAATTCGCGGTTTTCGGAATTTTATCTTTACTTGTGCTAAAAGATTTACCATTTCATGATTCTAGGTCAACAGGAAGTACCCTATAGGTTGTCTTGACAGACGCAACAGACAGACAGACAGACAGACGGCACACAAATAATACTTTATATTAATATAATTTTACTTTCTGGTCCTTATTAGAAATACTAGGTTATTTACCTACCATGTAAAACCCTGCAATCAATCATTTTGTTACAATAACAAAATTACTCGATTCATCTATTTGTAATGTTATTCTGAGATAAATTATGCATGTTACTATAAATATGATAAAAATAGCATCATAGTTTATTTACGCAACTTACCATGACACTCGCAATGTACCTATTATTAGTATTAGATATTATTCTAGGTGACCTATTATTAAAGGGAAGTACTAAGTTAGTCATCATACAATTTACATAGTTTATAGATATTATTGCACGAACTTATACCATATTAGACTTTATATTATAGACACGAACGTAAATAGAATACCTGTAAGATTATTCAAACACAAAAAAAAACATCATTACATACGTAATAACTAGTCCAATTTTTAGAAAAAAGGTTTAAAAAATATTGGTATTGCTAATTAGGAAACTGGCTGTGACTTTGTATTTATAATTAAATAATTACACTAATATTATAAAGAAAGGGATTTGTCTGAAATTCGGAATGGAGATAGATAAAATCCTGGATTAGCACATAGGCTACTTTTTATCCCGGAAAACCAAAGAGTTCCCACGGGATTTCGAAAAACCTAAATCCACGCGGACGACGGCGGGCGTCAGCTAGTAAAAATATAAAATTTTTCCTCAATGGAAGCCTCTATCGATAAAGTCTCGTCCCCTTGCACATCCCTAGCATATTATCACGATTCACGTCTAGTTACGTGATTTGTATGGCAATACATCAGTCCTCTTCCTCTGACATATTATCTTTAAGACAAGTTAGCACAAATAATAAAAAAAAATGGAATTTAATCTCAAAGTAATCTCTCGGATTAAATGAGTAAAGATTGTAATTAACTGAGCGAATCCGTAGCTCACTTTTATATGCACCTGCTCCGATGCTTGTAACTGACTTAACTATAAATAAACCAAAAACTATTACGAGGGGAAACTCACACACATTATATTAGCTGATGCCCGTGACTTCGTTCCCGTGGATATCGGCTTTTAAAAATCCCGTGGGATCTCATTAATATCCGGGATAAAAAGTAGACTATGTTCTAATCTAGGATATAATCTACCTCCATACCAAATTTCAACCAAATGCGTCCAGTAGTTTTTGCGTGAAAGAGTAACTAACATCCATACATTCATACAAACTTTCGTGTTTATAATATCAAGTAGGATTACAACCCTTTTTTCGGGTAGTAGTAGTGTAAAAAACCGTCGATCAGCCTCGATAAGGCCTCAGCGCATCCCTAACGTGGAACCAGTTGGCATAGCGATGCATCGGACGCCTGTCCTCAGCTATTTGACATTGTACAAGGTCAGTGCTCCTAATATAAAGATGCAAAAACCGCGCACCCCGCCCTCCGTCCCTCCGCCCGCCGTACGCCCGACGCATGCGAAATAACCACTTTCGATTGTTGCATTTCAAAATTACTAACAAGCTAGGGTCGATAAAAGCTTTGCTAACGTTTACTTGCTAAGCTCTTTGCGTCTAAGTGTGTGAAAAATATAAAGGGAAAATTACAGGCTCCATTCGTTATGATATTCAAATTGTATAACATTTGAAAAGTGAATAAAATGCCACAATAAAGTCGATTATTGCTAATAAAATTATGTTGCACACAATCTCTAATCTCTAAACTAATTTGACAGGTCTAAATCTTGCGCTGTTCTTTTCCGCTTCGAGCATTGTGAAAGAGATAGCAATACATATTTTAGACTTATTTATAAGTCTAAATGTATTGCTATCCCTTTCACAATGCTAATTTATAAATTAGCTAAAAAGGATTGTGTATGACAGAATTAGCCACGTTTTCGATTTCTTGAAACTTGTCAATTGTCAATACGTACTTATTGAATTTTATTCCGCAAAGTGATCGCATATTACTTCAAATATTCCTACCTAATAAATAATTAATTAAAGGTTAGTTAAAAGTTACCTAATATGCAATTGATTAAAGAGCTTTAAGACAACTAAAAGCACTTCGCCGAATGCGGATAGTAACAAGTGTAAATTAAAAATTTATAACACCCCCGACGATCCAAAGTATTTGAGTTTTCCAAAACATCATTTTCAAATAAATAATTATGTATTTAGGCAACGTCCATCTTTACAGCTTGACATTTGTCTATTGACATAATATTATGAACCTAACGGTTATCTAACCTTCTTTTCTACAAGAAAACTAGAAAAGAGCTGATAACTCTTAAACGGCTGAACCAATTTTTTTAGATTATAGCTAAGAACACTCTCGATCAAGCCACCTTTCAAACAAAAAAAAAACTAAATTAAAATCGGTTCATTCGTTTAGGCGCTACGATGCCACAGACAGATACACAGATACACAGACACACAGATACACAGATACACACGTCAAACTTATAACACCCCTCTTTTTGGGTCGGGGGTTAAAAATGGTTGTAACAGACGTAAAAATAGTGTGACTGACAGAAATTGAGCTGATTGCTCTGCGTTAGTGTTCCGTTTTTTACAAAATATTAATGGTAGGTAAATTAAAGAATAATAAATAAACGAGCGAACAGCAACAACTAATATGTATAAGCACGAGTAACGGAAAAGATAAGATTCGACACAATAAAACGATAACAGGACAGGAAGAGAACCATAACAATGTGTCACGTCCTTTGCGTTGTTTTTTTTAACATACATTGCTATAAATATAGTGACAAGTCCAGTTGGAAATGAAGTTTGAGGAGCTGGCCAACAAAACGTTGAAGTTATTGTACATTTCTGATCAAAATACTTTTCTATTTAAAGTGGATATAGATTGTACCCTGGATGAACACATAAGCCACTTTTTATTACGGAAAATCAAAGAGTCACCACGGAATTTTTAAAAAAAACCTATATCCACGCGAATAAAGTAGCGGGCATTAGCTAGTGAACCCTACAAATGTTTCCGACATCATAAACAAAACTAGGTAGATAGACATTATTACACAAAGTCCGTAGCCCGTAAGTGAATAATACTCATCATTTTAGTAGGCTATTGTACTGAACGGAGGCTGTTGTGAGGATCGTGTCGTTGGAAGGCGTGCGGTGTTGCAGTAACCACACACGAAATTTCGATGTTGCAAGCGCGTTGCGAAACACCACCGGCGCCCGCGCTGCCATTGTCAGCCTGGCGAAACACGACCTTCCTGCTCGGATTGGGCAGTCGAAACTTGATTTGAGTATGTGCCACGGTAACGCTACTATACTCGTATGTGCTACAATCTACTGATACCTATAGAACACGACAGGTCGACATGGCGCCGCTAATCCGGTGCGGGAGAGCGCGGGTGACGTGCGGGTGTGCGGGGCGTCCCTCCGCCTCGTACCCGATTGCCATCTCAACCTGTCGCGAACTATACATGTTTTGCTAAAAGTTTTGAAATCGGTAACTAACTACTACTGACTTGTATTTGAATAAAAGAACTACCAATGGCTCAGTTCAATTTTTTTTACCAACTGCAACAGCTCAAAATCGATGAACTCTATCTATAATCTGACGATAAGCAACGTTGTTATGTCAAGAGAGACAAGTATCAGGGGGCACGGCAGTGCCCCCGCCAAGACGAGCCAAACGGCGGCCGGGTCGCTACGTACCTTTTTCTCGAAGTGTTTCGCCGTATTTTCGACCCGTCATAACTTCGGTCTGGATGACGCTAGAAAGTTGAAATTTTCAGTATATACAATTTTTGACAAATGTTAAGAACCTCATCGACAAATTGCTCATTGATTGATTTTATTTATTTTTTACTCTTCATAAGTAATAAACTCTTGAATAACATATTCAAGTTGATACTACATGCATAGCCGAGTGTTCGTGAATTCAATTCGAAGTTCGAACATTGTGACGCAATCCTCATTACAATTCTTCGGAACCTCTCGCTACACGGTGTGAAGAGTGGTGGTTTCACATCGCCCCACGTCACGATGTTGGCCAACCCGGCCTCAAGGTTCCGATGATTAAGCCTGTGATGCGAACGATATCTGAATTTTTGCGTTTCGACACATTCTAGTTGAATTAGATACTTGTTTAACACGTCTTTCAAGGTTTTTAACTTTTTCAACCTCTTTATGTTGGACGTTCAAATCAAATTTTAAAATAAACATCCTAATTCTAACTTCTCTTCTCTATCATAATGTTTAAACTATCGTGAGTGATTTCCAGTATAGAATGTAAAGGCTACACTCACTAATTCTCACTAAAATTACTTAAAACTCACCACACTAATTCTAACTTTCCTATTTTGTACGTTTTGAGCAATAAATATCACTTGCTCTAAAAGGACTGATACTCATAGATTATACACACCTCTGAAAACAGTATAGACTAACTACTACTAACTAACTCTCGCATGCAGGCTTCCCTACAATATTTTCCTTCATTCAAATATTTTCCTTAATAATTTAAACTCAAATACGACTCATTTCTAATCATTGAACGACGTTATACGTATAGAACGACTATTTCAGACAAAAATTGTGTTAAAAAAATACACTAAACTTTAACTTGTAACCAAAAACCAGCTGTAGCCCGTAAAAAAAATATTGGGATTGACTATATTATAGAGATCGTCGTTTTCTAATATGAATTCAAATAAACTATTTTAGCAGTCACCGATTGGACATGATTGCGTGATATCCTCCAAGCCGCTACCGGCTGGTATCGCTGTTGTTTTTCTATTTATCATACTGACCTCAATCTGTCTCGTTTCTTTCATGACAGGTTACTGTGGTTTCTATACTGCTAACGCTCCCCACATTTTTTCTTGTAGGTACTATTTAGATTTTCTCTCTCTCTAGTCGTTCCATCATTTCTGAAGATCATGGTTCTGGTGTCCTTGCAACCTCGTGAGGATTAATTGCTTCCATCCGCTTCTATCGGAGGCTTGTCTTGCAATTGTGTGAAATTTGCACTTGGAGTCCCTCAGCTGGTCTGCCCATCTGGTTGGTGAGCGGCCTCTCGATTTTTGCCCTCTGTGTTGCCCGTCACTATAAGTTTTTAAATTAACTTGTATTAAAAACATACGTATTTAGATTCATCTCGATCTACAGAAGTGCTTGTTTCGCTATACACATAATCTAAACTATGACAGTCTGATATGCAAATAATGCCATTCCGTGTTCGTACTTTTATCAGGAAGTATGGTAAAAAATGCACTGCAATGTGCAAATGTTGTAATATTTAGTATGACAGAAACAGTGCCACATTCTGATAAGATTCCAATTAGCATTTGGAAATTCCCTCGTTAAATTACACTAAATATACTTTAATTGCTTTCGATAGTCTCAGTGGTTGGGATTTTAAAACTAACATAGATAATGTTGCTAGTTGTACAAAACCTCGTAACTAAGGTAACAAGTATAAAATTAATGCCATCTTTATCACAAGGTTCTGTGATGAAAGGGATGGCATCAATACGTTGAAAAATTGAGAGTTCTGTACAACAAGCAACTATTGTGCACGAAATAAAATAAAAGTAAGTGGCATCCTTATCAAAATCTTCTATGCTTTGGGCCTAGCAAGTTAAGAGATCCATACAGCAGGCACTATTGTGTACGAAACTAAAATAAATGAAATAAAAACGGTTGGCAGAAACAAACAGGAAAAGCGCTCAGCGTGGAAGCGTGGAATGATGTAAGTCGGGCCGAGTTAGTCCGATTTGGAAGTTCGCGATTCGCGAATGTCAATAATAAGCGTTCCGGTACCCCCAGAGGCGGCGCGGCGAAAATAGTCGCAAACTATTAATATGACTAGTAACTCGCCAGAGTAGCTGCACTGCCCTTGAATCGGGCCGATCACCTCTGCGCACGCACACACGCGCACACCAACACGTTAGAAACGCGCACACGCATACCTTATCGCGTTGCAGCGCTGCGAAATAGACGCAGCGATCATTTTAATTTCCATTTCGTTTGTACAAATATGTCACGTTTCGCACCGACTTTTGCATGTTAGTCATATTTTTTATAGCACTAAAAGATTTCTTTTCACTACATATAGCATGCATAAAATAAAATCAATAGTTGAATAAAGAGAATGATTTTTTTTCTTCTAAGCCTAATGTGGTGTGAAATACATTTGGATACAGATACATTATGGTTTCACGTACGTTTGGCGTAAGATTTTGTCAAAGGTTTTTTCATTCGATTGAACTTAGACCAGAACTTAGACAAAGTGCTAATAAATCAAAAATCTTCCTCTTTCTATAGCGTCCATAAAATAAAATTCAAAAGGTTGACCCCATCTTTCTTCTGAGCCTATCATTTATGAAAAAAAACATCGGAAACTTGATTTCGTTATGTGCCCTTGGAATAAAATGTTTTACTTTGACGAAGTGTTTATATCTAAAAGTAGATGCTTTTGACGATTCAAAAGTAGATAGATAGGTACTTGTAAAAATTAAAAGTAAAATCTTCTTCTTTTCATAGATAACTAAATCAAATCAATCACGCAAATGAGGTTGACCTCTATTTTGCTTCTGAGCCTATCATTTGAGAAAAAATTTGTCGAAAACGGTTTCGTTACCGGTGTCCAGTGAGATGTTACAAAAGCATTATTCCCAGCTTAAATGCAAGATAACAGCTATAAAGATAAATATAAAAGTGGCTGCAATCTCAGCTCTTTGTCCAACACTGGGCCGTACAAGGAAGGCCCGCGCGCCATCTGTCGCCCGCCGGCGCTTGCGCAACGCGACCCACTTGCGCCGCGGCCGCTGCCAAACGCCTCGGCTCCTCTACAATTACATATTTGTGTGTCGCAACATTCGTCGCATCCGAGTTGAACGGCCCGCGACCTTGAGCGTTGCGCAGCGCACGCGCCGCTGAAAGCGAAAGGACCGTGTGGATCCCGGAATTTAGTACAGTAACGTGAGACGTGGACGCTAAATCTGGGAAAGCGTTGCATATCTCGTCACATTCGTTCTCCTATCGAGTCTTAACGACACCATACCTACCTTCAAAGTAAAAGAAAAGGCAAGGAGTATGTGGATCCTGAACTTCTCATGATCTAACAGAAACCTGTGCCTTGAAAGTAAAAGTAGATCCAAAACTCAGTTTTTTCCATACCATTCCATCAGTCTGTATGCGTCCACTGCTGAACATAGGCCTTTTCAAGAGCGCGCCAGCAAACACAGTTCTCCGCCTTACTCATCCACCCGCTCCCCGCCACCTTCTTCAAGTCATCGGTCCAGCGGGCTGGAAGTTGTACCTTCAAAAACCATGTGGATCCTAGAATTTGGTATTCGGCGTAAAAGGTGGATGGGAAAGCGCTCTTAAATATCTCATGACGCTCATGCTCTTCCGAGTTCAAAAGAAATCTTGGACCCTCTTTCCTCTTTCCTTTCCAAAAAACATATTTCCGACAAGTGACAACCTGTTCTTTCAAAACATGAATACACCTAAGGACGTTGAGAATCGTAATATTTTGTACAGTAGCGTGAAACATGGATGCTAAATCTGGAAAAGCTTGCCTATAAATCTCTTCACAATCAGGCTCTCAACACGTTCAAAGCATTACATCAATTTGAAGGCCCTTCCGACATACCTACGTCTTCCTCACCACCTGAACCTTCAAAGCGTAAGACATCGATAAAATCCATCGCCATGAGCTTAAAAGATTTTAATTCTTCCGTCATTAATACCACTTGGCACTAACTTTGAGTTTCTTCAAAGTATATTTGGCAATTGCCCATTCTTGCTAAATCACTTGCTAGCTGTCATAAACTTTGAGTTTCCCCGTAGTATTTTCACCGCCATTTTCTCCTTTCCTTCTAAAACCCTTGTGTCTGGCCACTTCAAATAAAGAGTAAAAAAGTAAAACTTATTATTGCTTTCCAATAGCTGTGATAGAAGTTAACCTTTTGCAATAAAAATATAGCACATTGAAATCGTTGGGTAATTTCATTTAGCTAAAAGTTCCCTGGAATCCCTAATCATACCAAACACGTCAGACTTTAAAATGATAACGGTAATGCTAGATCAGAAAAACAGCAACAAATTGAATTTCTCTGCGATTCCATCGCTATATCGGGTCATACGCGTACGTGACCTACCAATAGCAACGTCACTTATCAGAAAACCACACTGAAGTCCCCTCCCGTCCATGAATCACAACAAAGTCTGTACTAATGCGTCATGACAAAGCTTAACACCAGAGATAGTGGGCTTAGGTTTAGAATACTTATTTCTAGTGTTAAGTTACTGATCATGTGTTTGTGATTCTATTCATAACCGTGATGTAAACGGTTGAATCCGAGCCACTAGAATGGTTGATACGCGTTCACACTCGGCTAAATAACCCTTTTGAAAGCCTGTCATTTCGGTTTTAAATACTAAAGCTAACCTTGGTAAAGTGCTGGGATCTTAATCAGAGAAGAAGTGACATAATTAGAAATACATATTTGACATACATAATAGACATGTAAAAATATGTCTATTGTCTAATCTATTCACACGCCACGCCGCCATCTTCCATCCGCAATATCCCAATCTCAACACAGAAACAGACACCTGAAGTCTCACAAATAGGATTTTATAGCTTCTCCACATGATAGGCGCACCGGTAGAACATGATAAATGTGTATCCCATATCGAAACTTTTGCGAAAATCTTTTCACATATCAATTTGGACTATTCTGATGGCTTCAAAAGATAAAGACGATTTTACGATGAGTAGTTGTCACTTGAACGTGCTTTTGAGTCATCAAAAACCGCTTATTGGAGTCAATCCCTGAATTGCTTTTAAAAGAATCCTCTATGAACATTCTAAAGGATTGTGATGGAAAATTACCTAAGGATAATTATGAAATTTTCCAGAACAATCATGCAGATGTTATGAGCGAGTTTCGCAGTCGTAAAAGGTTAACTTTTGGCTGTAGGTTGTATTTACCATTTAGGTAAATAAGCTTCCAATTTTCCGTATCATATCAATAACCAGATGTAGAACAGTCAACAAGAACCAGCGATATAAATGTTCCGCTAGATGGAGCGCTTCATAGCAACATAATGTCAGAACGAACATCGGTGTCCGCCACTCCTGTCAACCATAATCCGCTTTAAACGCAGTCACTTTTTACAAACATAGATAAGTTAGAACAGACTTATGGGAACTAAAGCTACTGTTCTTGCTGGTTCAGTTTCTTGCTGGTTCTTCTCGGTAGGAAAGGCATTCCGAACCAGTGGTAGATGCTCTTGACGATTCAAAAATACTTGTAAAAGCCTAATTAAATGAAAATATTTTAAATTTTAATTGGACTGTGAATAGCAACTAATGAGTTATCGCGCCATTTATTTTTTACAAACGAATTGCGTCTAAAATGCATTACGATTGACATGAGTCCGGACACTGATACTCTTCGTCTTTCGTGGGGGATATTCTAATAATCCCCATTTACAATCCCCATCAATAAGGGATTTGAGAACTTTCCTTCCACAAATCTCTAGAGCTCCTAATGGGGATTTGTGCACTTGGTGAGGTTGACAATTTTGACATGTTGTTGTTACAATGAAGCACCCCATCTAGTGGATGATTTATATCGCTGGCAAGACCCAATTTAAATAGAAGCACGTTAATTACTACTGCCCACAGCAGACGTTCGCATCGCTCCGTACATTATCGCGACCCAATTCCACAATCTCAGCCTACTTCCGCGGAAGCCCCGCGTCTTTTACGATAGGTATAAACACAGAGGGCGTCCAGGCGGCCTATATACGCGCTCCACTGGTTTCCTGCCCGTTTTAAAATTATCCGCTCGTTCCCGGCGAAGCGGCAAGGGCGCCCTTTACAGACCGAAGCCCCCATACTCTACCTAAATAGAATTATGCTGGGCTGTCTTTGTTGCTGATATAAAGTTAACTGCCAGGTTCATACATCGATGCTATGTTGTAGATATGTTGACACGATAACATTATATCAGGAATAGTTGCAACATTGCTCTAAATTGCCAAATGTTGATAAATGCCTGTTCCTGTATGATTCAAAAATACAGTTTTAAGTGCGGATTCGCAAAATTCACACACCTTTGACAATACTGTCGAGAACTCAACTGAAGCATGTAGGTTTTGCGAGCAAAAGTTATGTAATTGCTTGATTTGAGTATGTACGTTCAAAACTAGAGCAAAATATAATCGTCTTCTACCATAGGCCGCAAAAGCCAGCAGAAGATTGCTTCTACTTGCTATTACTAGTAGTAAACTAAAGTATCTTCATCGAATCTCTAAAACGTCATAGGTTAAACCTACCGCAACCTACTTCAATAGAATAAATACGGCGTTGAAATTCAGCCATTATTTAAAAGGACATGTTGAAAACGAGGATGATGTCGAACGCGAGTGTGTGTGTGTGTGTGTGCCACTAACGGGGTCAGTGTTAGACCGCATAGCGTTGCATAAATAGACGCACTATGCCTCCTCACCCTCCCCGCTCCACGCCTCCCCCATCCGCTCCGATGCACTCACAGATCATCTTATAGTGCCACATACAGACACGCCAACTTCTAACGCCAACTCAGGTCGGCTGCTGACTTTTCATTTGACTTCTTAGGTAATCTATATTAATATTATAAAGAGGTAAAGTATGTTTATTTGTAAGGTGTAATCTCTGGAACTACTGAAATTATTGCTGAGTGACACAGGGACCCGGTGACAGGGTATAAAAAAATATGTAGAGATCTCTACGAAAATTGTAATAAGCTACCCGAGCGAAGTTGGGGCGGATCGCTAGTCTTAAATATATTAAGGGAAAAGGTGTCTGACTGACTGATTTATCAGCACAGCTATTGGTCGAATAGGGCTGAAATTTCACATTCAGATAGCTATTAATACGACGTAGACATCCGCTAATCCGCTAAAGCATTTTTGAAAATTCAACCCCTGAGGGGATAAAATAGGGTTTTCCCAGGCATAAGCTAGTAATTAATAATCAGAATTTTTCATGCTGAAATATTACCACATATTAATATTAGCACACGCCAGAAATAGCCGAATACATTGATACCATTAATATTGTTTGCACCCTTTGCACCTCTTTGGAAAAAAAGATTATATTATGATTATATTTTTAAGTGAAAAATGTGGCACCGGACTCCGGAATTGCGTTAATTTGTCACTGTATGAAGTGGTCATATGGCGCTTCATTTTCAATGGCAGATAAATTCCTTCACGTTTTTTTTTTTAAAACTTGATATCTTTAAACCTGTAAGTTGCTTGCTGATTAATTAGAATGTGTCCATAGCGGACTTGTTGGTTCGTCTATAGATCCTATTTGGAAGTTTGATTCAGGGATGTTCCCGCTTAGATTAATGTCTCCTTTACCTTTGATTATTAAATAATTAACCTTTGATTAATTAATATATTCTTAATTTTTTCTAAAAATTTGGACCTACGACGACAATGACTGCAATCAATACAAAAATAATTGATAGTTTTTTGTTTTGGCATGAGTCATTAAATTTTCATGATTATGCACATGTTATGACGTCATAGAATAAGAATAAGTTCGTATACCTCTGAAAACAAATAAAATACATTCGATCAATACATGTTCGACAATACACAGTGTTTGTTAAGTCAGTGATCACAATACAGAAGTGTGAAAATATGTCACGGTCTATTATTTTGGTTTAAAAACCATTTATCATAAAGTTCATGTACCTGTTACCATTACAGTATACTATCCAAGATTATTTGCTAAGATTCGATAAGATCAAAAATTATAGTGAGTGATAATGATTTTCAGTTAGGTACATGTTTACAGTTATTAATAAAACTATTCTTCTTGAATGCATTCTTCTAGCGAAGATGAACTGTAACAGATTTTTGACATAGCAGCTCTTAAATAGGGTTTCAATAAACCAGCAGGTTTCTACTTTTTCAGGCAAGACATTTGTCTCCTTCCTACGCCTTTTGCCCTGAATAAAATTGATAGTCAACCATTAGAAGTCTTTTAGACTATAGGTTTTGCATCAGTCAATCCCATTGATAAATGACTGATGGACCTTTTGAAAAATCACATGATGAGCTTACGGACATCTAAGTGTCTGCAAAAATATCCGCTCAACCACGATTGGGCGTATTTTTATAATTTAGATGATATATATACTTTAATATTACCAGAATAAGATTTTTAACGCATTTTTTTTATGGGACCTCAACGTCTATCTACGTCCTACAAATAGCATTTTGTAGCTTCAGTTTTTCGAACTATTAGCCCTGCTTATTGCCCCTTCAGCTTTGTAATGTTTTGAACCCGTAGAAGAGTTTATATTCTTACAATCTTGCCTAGGTAGGTTTGTATAACCTTTAGATTTGGTTGACATCCTGTTCAACCCTAGGAAGCACCAATCGGATACAACAACCGAAGTGCTTTCGTTTCGCAATCTGTTTACGCGCGGCGCGAGCTGGTGCCAAACCGCGCTTCCAGTACACCAAGGTTGTCATCCTCTTTGTAACTAAAAGTAGAAACAAAACATGGCAATAAAAGTTTATAGCTCCGGATAATAGTAGAGAAAACGGAGCATTCAAAATAGAAAACTTTGATAGATAATTTTTTATATTTTTAAAAACCTAAATCCACCGGCACGATACTCGTTTCTAATTCGAATCGCTAGGATATGAAACGCCCTCCTGAAAACTGATGTTTTCCCTGCACTTTTAATATAGGTACCTACCTTCATTCAAGTCAAGAGTGAATAGGCATCTTCTAAGGTTCTAGGTCCCATCAGGCTGTATCATCTCTTGCCAGTAGATCTAATTGTAGCCAAGCGCTAAAGTCTATAAATTAAAAAAAAAAAACGGCAAAGGGCGAATCAGACTCGCGCACCGAGAGTTTCGTACTCGGGTATTATTCCGACATATTTCACGGTAAATCAAAAATTATTATGCATAAAAACAAAAACTCTTTAAGAATGTACAGGTAAAGCCCTTTCATAATATGATACATACCCAACTTGATATAGTTATCTTACTTTGAAAATAGAAAATACTATTTAATTATTTGTTCATGAACACATTTTTTTTGTTTTGTAATCGAAAATCCCCGTTTTTTGATTTTTCCTATACTTGTGCTTGATCCTATAAGGGTTCCGTTTTTTCCTTTTGAGGTACAGAACCTTAAAAACGTAGTCGCAGGCATTAGCGCGTTAGAATATATTTAAAGTGTAACTTATTTACGCGGCAAGTAGTAGACAGGTAGCCCTGGGTGATACGTATTCGAGTGGTTGCAAAACCGTAGTTTGAATAAATTCGGCGCACCGCAGCAGGGCCGTGGGAATATAGGACGCACGAAATTAGAGCGGCCATTTTGAAAATTATTGTTGACACAATGATATAAGATATTATTAAGTACATGCTCATTCATATCTTGAAATCGTCTCGCGTTTAACATTTGATGATATAAATATTACGAAAAAAATGGAAGGTGTGGTAAAGATACAAAAGCGTAACCATAGCAGATAAAACACTGATAAAAGATGTTTTAGTTTGTTAGTTAATGTTTTAGTTTGACATTCGATCGTCTTCACATGAAAAAAAAGTTTCAATTTTAAATTCAATAATAAATAAATAAATAAATTATAGTTAAAGTTTCATTAAACGGACGCGACGCATTTACTGAAACGTAAACATTCTCTACGAGCATCAATTATGGCAGAATTTTAGCTATTTGTAATAATGTTATGATGAGGTTAACGTAAAATATATGTATGTACATTTAAAAAAACCAGACGTGTTATTATTCGTCTGTAAAAAGACTAGGTATTGACGTTGCTTAACTCTTCACAATCAATGTAGGTACCATGTGATACCTAATTACAATTTCATATTATAGTTAGGTCATTTACAAAAACCATTTACAAAACTGACGTAACTCAGCATTATTCAGTCCCGGAAAATTATCGCGTTTTACGATTGTTACGCTAAACTTATGCCCAGTTATCGACGACTACGGTCAGTGTTAGTTGTCAATCCTACTTATATAAACGCGAAAGTTTGTATGTATGGATGTATGGATGTTTGTTACTATTTCACGCAAAAACTACTGGACGGATTTGGCTGAAATTCTGAATAGAGATAGATCATACCTTGAATTAATACATAGGGTACTTTTTATCCCGGAAAATCAATGAGTTCCCTCGGGATTTTTATAAAACTACATCCACGGGAACGAAGTCGCGGGCATCAGCTAGTAGTATTTATAAGTCAATGTTGTCAATATAATAATTAGTATCACTCGTTCCGGCCTGGTTAGCGAGTCAGGGTCGATGTGGCAACTATGAAAATCTCAGCCTTGACCGCCCGTGGCCAGCCCTCAACTCGCTCTACTACTGGCCAGTATAAGTCTACAAGTCACTAGCACGATACTAGCTAGTAATGCTACGGCTCCACTATCGGGATTCGGTAAATGATTCGAGCTCAGGCATATGATAGTTCCGGCAAATCTTACAAATAGAGTGGAATGTTTTTATTCAAATAAACTTTTATTACAAGTATTACAAGTCAAGTACTTAAGTACTTTTGAATCGTCTAAATCTAAATTATTTATCATTGGTTCGGAACGGTTCAGAATGCTGTTCCTACCGAAAAGAAAACCCCATTCAAGAAGTGGCGAGTGTTTTGTATTTGAAGAATATTCAAATAAGTTTGGTAAATCAAAGCGACAACGAATGTATGACAATTCCAGTTGACATAAGTATTCCAGTTCCCGCGTGGTTTCAAAAAACCTAGTAGGTACATAGTCGTGCCAACCATTCGGATTAGCGCGAATGTGCGGAACGATTCGATTGGCGTTGGCCACATAATTCGCGATACCAGAAATCACGATGATTTGTCGAATCACACTAGTGTAGACGAACCATAATACATAATTCAATAGTTTGTCGTTCTTAACTGGGTTTTTAAAATGCATGATACGAGAATATTGAGGTAATGTCAGAAGATTCATTGTTTTATTCATTTATGTCTTTCGGCATCCTTTACTGGAAATAAAACGTCTGAACACAAAATGAATCAAAAGTGACGCAGATTTAGTGGACTGCAAAGTGTAGTAATAACAAGAATAGAAATCGTTGAACTGTATTATAATATCGATACAAAAACGCTCATATTTGTCACCGCGCTCAATAAATAAACTAGGTATTGGCTATTGACTATTGTGTACATAAAACCTAACGCAGACGACAGTGTTTTCTTTGAGACCGATTTTATCTGATAACGACTTCATGTGTCGTGGTGTTCGCTTTTACGCCGACTCAACACACACTGATGTCATATTACGTGGTTATTCGTACTCGTACAACGAACTCTTATGTAGTGTACTACATAAGAGTTATAGTACTAGATTGGTCCGTCCGAATAAAAATCGTATGCTATGAAGCTGTCAAAATTAGTATGACACTGCCATCAAGTTATAAGCAAAAAAGCGAGTTGCAGCTCGCTGAAAATTGTTCGAAATGATTCATTTAGTGCATAGTAGTAGTGTGATACTGACTATAAATTTTATTAATTCAATTTCCAATTAGCTCGTTCTTGGCAGGGTTTTTATTTTTTTAATTAGTAAATCTAGCATCATATTATCGACGATTTTAGTCGTACCGATTATCTACTATTATCGGTAGTCTGCGGTACGTAACCTGATACTTAAGACACAGCAACGCTATACGAGTATTAGGTAAGTACGTACACAATACGCTTGCATCGAATAAATAGTTTATAATTAATTATCTTTACTTTCTGACCTTCATGTCTTATGAATTGATTTAGACTTGTCCTTTTGTTTTATGAATAGGTATGATATCAGGTTGGATAAAACCTAAGTTTAGTTTAGAAATCCATTATCAATCCAGATATTTCATTATTCAGCCGTTAAAATCTATCAACACTCTTAACAATAATTATAGCTGCTAGCCTCTGTAATACATATAAACCGGTCGATTTATAAGTAGTCAAGACACACGGTCGTGTGTCGAAGCCAAGTTCGTATAAGAATCTTATAAGAACGGCGACAGACGGCCAGTGTGTATATTACACGAACCATCTCAAGCCACTTTTGACCCCCCCATAACTCAGAAACTATTAAACCTAAACATTTGTGATTTTGCATATCTATTAAGATCCATTTGAACGTTTAGAATACCAAATTTCATGGCAAAATCTTTTGTAGTTATGGAGTTATCAAGGTCTGAAAAGTGCCATTTTTAACACTCACTCACTCACTCATCACTCACTCATCAAAAACCTAACCTACTTCCAGGTGAGTTAGAAACTTGAAATTTGGTTTAGTGATAGGTAATTAGGTGTAAACAAAGGAAAAAATCAGAAAATAGCAAATTATGTTTTAATATGTCATATATTATACGACAAAGTTATTCGTGGAGCTGGTAGAGAACAGCAAGTATGGGTGAGGTGCACATTTTAACTTTGTAAAACTGTGTAATTACCTAGTTTCACAATGAATAGTAACGCATTTGTTTATGCTCATCTTTATAGATCCTTAACCATAGACCAAAGCCATAAGTGCTTTGGTCGCAGGTTCGAATCCAGAAATTATGAATTAATCGGTATTGAAGGCAAAGTTATTTCATATTGTACCTACCTACTTGAAAACGAACAATAATAGACCATATCACATGTATGTGTTGTATAATATATACTAGCTGATGCCCGTGACTTCGTCCACGTGGATTTAAATTTTTAAAAATCCCGTGGGAACTTTGATTTTCCGGGACAAAAAGTAGCCTATATCACTTGATCCGTTGCTCCATTGCGACATGATTGAAGGACAAACCAACAAAAAAATATTCGCTTTTTAACATGGGTAGTGATGGGTGATTTACTTCCAAAAGAAATAACATAATATTATAACTACATAATATTATAATATACTGACGACCTGCCTCAGTTTTGCTCGGCTTCGACAGGTAGAATAATAAGAATACAAACTATTCACAGAATTGAGTTTCTGTTGTATGTTTTTGTAAGGGGTTATCTCAGAAAATTAAAGTTATGTACCTACCTAAATGTAGTAAGTAGTACTCGTATTGAAAGTGAAACCACACCATTTAAATGAGCAGTCAGACATATTATAGGTAATAAAAAACCAGGAATTTGAATCAGAATAGTGCACATGTTGCACTCCCATGACAGTACAGAAAAAACCAGCCAAGTGAGAGTCAGACTCGCGCACCGAGGGTTCCGTACTACAGAAGTAAAACGGTAAGAATCACTTTTGTTATCAAACCGCAAAACTAACTTTGTTTATACAGGTTTATCGTTAATATCAAAAAGTATACTAGCTAGAGCATTGGTTTTATTTTTCCTGTAAAACATACATAAACCTTTATTAACCATAATTATTTTTTACTATTTGGTACGGACCCTTAAAAAAAAATATTTTGAAAGGAAATGGAGACGGCATAGATTTCATACATATTTTAGGGTTCCGTACTCGAAGGGTACCTACGGCACCCTATTACTAGGCCTTCACTGTCCATCCGTCTGTTCCCACATCCACATCTGTCTATCAACGTTTCTCATGAATTGCAATCACACTAATATTATAAAGGCGAAAGTTTGTATGTGTGTGTGTGTGTATGTTTGTTACTCCTTCACGCAAAAACTACTGGACGGATTTGGCTGAAATTTAGAAGGGAGATAGATAATATCCTGGATTAGCACATAGGCTACTTTTTATCCCGGAAAATCAAAGATTTCCCACGGGATTTCAAAAAACCTAAATCCACGCGGGCGAAGTCGCGGGCTTCGGCTAGTAGGTAATATTTCTATTGCCATTATAATAACAAATAACAAAAGCCTAGCTAACCTCTATGAAAATTAAAAAATTTAAAAAGTACATAGTATTGTACCGTACGTACCATAGTACGATGGTACGGAACCCTTCGTATGCAAATCTGACTGACACTTGACCGGTTTTTAAAGCGCCTTTGAAATTAGAAATGTACAGTTAGATATGTTAGTCAGTCAAAAGGTTTAGATGCCCGGGGTGCGGGGGGTAGTAGCCCATCGTAAAAGACTTGAGCAGGTAGCCGACCCGTCGCGGGCGATCTTATTACTTGACAGTTGACACAGTACGCTCCACCCACAGAATACTTTGTAAATATAGAAAAGTACTGTCATTAAGCTCTGACAGCTCTTACGTGTGATTTTGGCTTGTATTTCACTCCGTATTCTGAGTATTATCGCGTAATAAATCCAGCCAAGTGATAGGGCTTACTATTTATTTTAATCGTCGTGTTACATTGGCGCCATTCTGGGCTTTTAGATATATGTTGTTCTTTTCGTGGTTTGTTCCATCATCATGTTGTTTCGAAGTTTTATTCTATGACTAGCTTATGTCTGAGACCTTGCCCATGTGTACTACACAAATTTTAAACCTCTATTTTACCTCTCAGGGGTTAAATTTTCAAAAATTATTTCTGAGCTGATGTCTGCGTTATAATATTATCTACCTGTACCCTTAGTATAAGATTTTACTTATCCCCAACGTTGATAGTATTTGAGAGTCGAAACACTTTAACGTTAAAGTAAAATGGCCCTTAACTACCTTGTATTAATGCTCAAGTTTGTACATATAATTACAGCCAGCGCTCCAAGCGGTCACGTTGCGAAATTAAAATCAATGGTACTGAATTTTTGACTTTAATCAAGAATTTTTAGGTCCATTTTACTTTGACGCTATTTTGTTTCGACTCTCGAATACTATCAAAATTGGTGAGAAGTAAAATCTCATACTGAGGGTACTGTATGCCTTTTAGCCCGACTCATTCAGTAGTATGACTTGAGCGTTGATAGATCAGTCAGTCAGTCAGTCAGTCAGTCACCTTTTCATTTATATGCTTAGATTGTGATTCAGAAATATTTGTTTGATAATTTTAATACATGAAAAAAAGTCAACTTTACAAAAAATTATGATATCCCACCAAAAACATAAATGTAAAAATGGAGCCAAGTTCGGAATTGAGGAATATATTAGTTTAAATAATTAAGAGAAATCAACTTTACAAAAATTTATGATATCCCACCAAAAACATAAATGTGAAAAAGAAGCCAAATTCTTTAAAAAGCGATGGGTTTAAGCTTCGCCGATAAAAGCATTGATATCTAGATAGGTGCCAAGTTATATATAAGGTCTTTGTATAGTTCCTACAAGAATGTACAAGGAGCTTTGATTGCTTTCAAATATTTTTTATGTTATTAAATACATATAACTTGGCAAGTTTGAATATTCAGTTAGTCACATTTAACGTTTAATATGAAATATAGTTCAAGCTTAATAATGTACTTGGCAAGTTTTCATCTACATATACACCAATTATTCATGGGGAAAAAACTTGCCAAGTGCATTATTAAGCTTGAACTGTTTCATATTAAACGTTAAATGTGACTAACTGAATATTCAAACTTGCCAAGTTATATGTATTTAATAACATAAAAAATATTTGAAAGCAATCAAAGCTCCTTGTACATTCTTGTAGGAACTATACAAAGACCTTATATATAACTTGGCACCTATCTAGATATCAATGCTTTTATCGGCGAAGCTTAAACCCATCGCTTTTTAAAGAATTTGGCTTCTTTTTCACATTTATGTTTTTGGTGGGATATCATAAATTTTTGTAAAGTTGATTTCTCTTAATTATTTAAACTAATATATTCCTCAATTCCGAACTTGGCTCCATTTTTACATTTATGTTTTTGGTGGGATAAATACTTACCTATTTGAATTGAACTTTAATTGAACCTACTGCATAATAGGTATAAACTATAAATCGTAAACAATAAAAATGATATTCTAAGCGCATGTAGGCCGCGGGCCGCGGATAACAGTCGGCAGCCGGAAACTAGTGATGGTGCGACTCCACTATCGGAATTCGGCAAATAATTTGAGTTCAGACCACTCTAGGGCTAACACACACACAAAAAAGCGCATCTAGAGACACAATTGTAGTTTTACAGAAGGAACAACAGCTCGACAAAAGTGTGAATAATGTCAAAACTAGCTGATATACAATACAAAGATGGCCGCGACTTCGTTTGCGTGGATATAAGTTTTTAAAAATCCCGTATAAACTCTTTAGTTTTCCTGAATAAAAAGTAGCTTATGTGTTAATCCATGATATAATCTAACTTTATTCTAAACAGCAAAATCCGTCCAGTAGTTTCTGCGTGAAAGAAGAACAAACACACACACATACACACATGCATTCGCCTTTATGATATTAGTGTGATAATTTAGAACATATCTCTTTCAAGGTAAAAATTCTGTGCAAAATACAAAAAAAAAAGAGAAATACCATTTTTGCACTGCCCTTTTGCATGAATCTCTCGTGTGATAGTTCAGCATCCAGCAAATCAACTGGCTACACTATTCGGTATCGCCGAATGTTTTGTGTTTGGCGAATTTTTAAATAAGTCTGTGGTGTGTTAGATATATCTCGGAAAAACAAAGAGTTAAAAAACCTATATTGGCGCCAATTCGGGTTAGCGCGAATGTGCGGAACGATACACGGCCACACAGGTCACAATTCGCGATACCACGAATCATTTGCGGAATCCCGACAGTGGAGTCGCGCCATTAGAGATGACCGGAAGGCGCAACTTCGAGAACGGCACGCGAGCTGCGCAGACGCACCTCCTACCAAATTACATACATCCTTAACTTGCCTTACTTAGCCTCGAACATTTTTCATCAAAGTATAGGAATAGAGCGCTGATAGCCTAGCCCTAGTGGTAAGATGAAAGCCTTCTCTTCGGGAGGTTGTGGTTCGATTTTCAGAATGTGCGTTTTGAGCAATTAGATAGGTATAACTTAGATAGGTAAGGTAGGAGAAGGAAAACATCGTTAGGAAAGTGGAAACGTACTTGCCTGAGAGTTCACCATAATGTTCTCAAAGGTATGTGAAGTCATGCAGCATGGCAGACTATGACCTAAACCCTTCTCATTCTAAAAGGAAATCCGTTTAAAGATTATTACTTATTCGAATATTTATTCACAAGCAGGACATTTGAATCGTCAAATGAATTCTGACCTGCTTTTAGATTTTTTCAGATAG
This sequence comes from Maniola jurtina, assembly GCF_905333055.1. Classification (NCBI taxonomy): domain Eukaryota; kingdom Metazoa; phylum Arthropoda; class Insecta; order Lepidoptera; family Nymphalidae; genus Maniola; species Maniola jurtina. Next base: position 16,138,318 of record NC_060032.1, read on the forward strand.
AAATCAGTAAAAAAAATTTTTCATCGATGATAAAAAGCCATAATTTTTTATTTGTTTCATTTTCCGTAATTGTGGGGAAAAACTCTATTTTCTCTTTGTTTCCCTGGAAACGGACACCCAGAATTTAAATAATAGACTAAATTTACAAAACAGGACAAAGGAAACATTAGAGTAGACTGTTAGAATAAATTCTTATTTCATTTATTTTATTTTTATTTGCTTGACTTTTAAATTGAAATCATAATATTATGTAGGTATCTTATAATAAGAATATTTAATAAGAATATTATAAAAATCGTGAAGAAGAAACATTTTTTATGTTTCCGATCAAGTCATTCTAACTTGCGCCAAGTTATCTTTTTCCTTGACAACATAGTGTCCTTGACCGTATAACTACCGATAGCCATCCAAACCAAGTGATTGATCCAAGATGGCGTCCTGCAAGGAAGTGCAGGAATTCGCAGCCGCGTTAGAGGACGCGGGGCGCGGGCGGGGAGGCGGTGACCTTCGCGCGTTGATGCAATGTCGCCGTGTCATTGACCACGCGCGCAAACAGTTGCAGCCACCCCCCCGCCACCCGCCGCCCGCCTCCCGCTGCACCCCCCTCGCGCCATCCTCACCCGCACACACCCGCCACCCGCGCCCGCCGCCCTGCACTAACTTTTGCCATAAGGATGTCGGCTCCTGTTTTTAGATGCAACTAACTTATCGATTAAGTATATTTTTATCGACTGGATTTGGTTCGCCCATTCTCATCGAGCTAATGATAATTTTTGAAAAGAGCTACTATCGAGATTCTCGCTGGTCCTTCTCAACAAGAAATTGCATCCAAGCAATTGATAAATCAATAAAAGCAGATTGCTAACAAACATTTGGAAATTCCTAAAAATTTCTTACTAAAACAATATTATTAATACTAATAGATAATACTCAGGAAATACCTAAGTTAACTGTTACCCAACTCAAGATCATTTAGGTCTTACTTCTGTAACTCAAAGTAAAAAATAACAATAACAATAAGAAACTCCAACTTGGATCTTTAGAGCGCGGCGGGTGTCGCGGCGACCTTGCTTCGTTAACAGTCAGTGTATAAAAACATTAAACCGATATTATAACAAGGCGACATTTTCTTTAGTTACATTACATGTATTTACGTAAGCGGGGTGTACGAACTCCGCTTCGAATCACCTTCGCCGCGTCCCAATATGCAGGTTGAGGTCGGATCGACAATAAAAGTAGTTTTCGATAAAACCGAAACGACAAACAAGATGTCTTTCGAGACGTCATTTAAGTTCGCGCGGGAAAATTGACAATGTCAAAAGTACGGACAAGTCACTAATCGTAATTCGTAGTGCAGAGATCACACGATAGTTCAAACACTTACCGATATCGAAATACCTAAAGCATGGTGCATCTCTACCTACTGATAAAAAATCATAACTATATTTAACACAATATACTAAAGATTTTTAGTTTATTTTATTGACGCAGATATTGGTTACGAAACCTAGACATTTCAGTTTTCTAATCGTCTACTCTAAGTTAATAGTTTTTTCATAATTTTCAAATTTTTACAACTTTAAAATTGCTATGAGACCTTAATAAATAAAATTACGTAAAGGGTTTTATATAAGACACGAAGTTGAATTTTCTGTAGATAAGGACAATAATGGAATCTAATCGAACGAAAATTAGAAAAGTGACTAATAGAAATCAATATTTTATTCATTTTTAGTGTTTGTATCAAAATCAAATCTTCATATGTATGTTATAATTTTTTTAAAGTATTTTTTAAAACGATGTTATAATAACCAAATGCACTTCCTAAACATATTTACGTTCAACCTCTTAGTTTAGAATATCAATAATTATATCATTAATTAACCGCACCTAAGTTAATTACTTACATTACTAAAACATCAATTACAGATAAAACATAGCGCACTGTATCATCCCGCGCCTAATCGATCCTGACCTTCCGCAACCATGCGTGCAATAGTATAACGCTGCCTAAATAAATATCGCGCAACAAACAAGCAACACTGACACACAGATAACTGCATCCGGCACGATATTTGCATACATATTTAAAAAACATACTTTTAGGAGATAGCCTATAGGTTATCATGGTATTGGGTGCTCATGTTCCCGTCTAAATGAAAGTTATCGGTTATTGGTTCGTTCACTCGAAATATTGTTTTTAAACTTTTTTTGTTGTTATATCATTAAAAATAGTTTATTGATTAAGGAAACATTGGGAGATATGAAATTATGTATTGTCAATTTTAAAGCTTTTATTTGCCTACATAGTATTTCATGTAGCAATGGTCAGGTTTTTTATTATAAATAAATGTAAGGTTTGCGAATTACGGCAACTTCAATGGAAATAAATTAGTGACGAAATAAAATTAAAACTTTAAGGTTTTCCTTAGCTCGAAATCAACTCGAAACATACCTATTAGTTCCATATTATGCATTACGATAAAAAATTGTAAAATACTTAGTAAGTAATTGAAAATATACTTATCATTACATCATTAACGTTTTAAGTTTTTTATTTTAATGTTTCTTGCATTCTTAAAATTAATATTTCGTAAAATAACACTCATTCAGTTATTTTTATTGTAAATGGAAATGTAAAATAAATAATAAATTGGAGACACGCAAAACGAATACGGCCGAACCGACAAAAATGTGAATTAGATAAGTGGCAGCTTCCTATTTAGATAATGAGCGACTGAATGGAACTGTCAAGTCCACGTTCACGCTGAAGTTTATTCGACGGCCTGTAGTTGGCCACACAATTTTCGGTATTTTTTAAGTCTTTTAACTTAATTTTTTAATATTCGTATCCCTATTCCATCTATTGTTTAGCTTACAAAAAATGTAAAAAAATGCTCTGGTTACTAACAAAATGTTGCATTTTTAATAAGTTTTTTTTATAAAAAATAGCGAGCAAACAAACAGGCGGATCATGAACATTTGCAGGCTAAAATATAAATTATTATTTTTTCTCCCCACTCTATTCTATCTTTAGTCTAAAATCCAGTCTCAAAATATAAAATAGCTTTGAGGGATTTGACATACTTACTTATACGTTATGTATGTCCGTTATGCTATGTAACTATGATAACATTATGTACAAAACTTTTGCACAAGGACATCGCATAGGCATTAAAGTTTTTAATGATTTTTATTGAATAGTTAGATAGATATACATATTATAGGTATAGAAGTATATTCGGTCTTCTTATATTTGCATAGTTAAACACAATGATAAAATACAAAGCACAGAGGCGACAAATTTTTCAATTTAATATCGACTCAAACATTCGTTATGTTCTGTATGACGAATATTTTTTTTAATACGTGATAGGCTTGCGCTTGATTACAATCATGCTTTAAAAAAACAATGATGCAGAGGTGTAGGTTAAAGGGCGCTTGTCTAGAAGTCTAGAAGCCTATTCACTCTTGTCTTGAAGGTATTTAGGTTATACCTAGCAGGAAAGACGGATGCGAGAAGGGCATTCCACACCTTAGTGGTCCGTTACCAGAAACGTTGAGCAAAAACGTTTCGTGTGAGCGGAGTGAACATATTTTTAATTTTTATCTCTACATCTTAATAACCAAATCGTAAAGAATTAACAAACAGACTAAAAATATGTGGTTCGTTAATGTAAAACGGAAGTTGGTGCAAGATGCATATTTATGGTAATTTAATGCAAAGCAGTGGTTTCGCAAGCTCGTTCCGTCGAAGCCGGCAGCGGTTGCCAACCACTGGTAGATAAGTTGCTCAATATCTGTAATTCGTAACGTAGTCGTAATTATTGTAATCTGTAACAGGTACAGTGCGGTCTTGACCTTTTATATTTGTGTCAAAAATAGTGGTGTCAATTACGCGATCCATTAAAAAGTAAATTAATATGATCATCATGATCAATCGATAGCATTCATCATCAATGTCCATTGCTAGATATCATCTTTCCATCAAAAGGGGGGTGGGTGGGGGGGGGGGGGGAGTCTTCCAACGCTTGGTCTACGGTTGCCATTCTAGCACCATGGGACCCCAACGCCTGTGTGCTTTGCCGATTGTACGAGTATAATTTATAGCTATAATTTGCAGGCATTCAGAACCAATGGTAGGTACCTAACAACTAGTAAAAGTTTATTTGAATAAAAATATTTATATTCTATCTGTCAATGGCAGAGTGGTCGTGGCCATGAATTCTCCTTCACTGCTGCTCGTGCGATTTCCCTGCAACGACTTCTATTACAAACTTTACCTCTTTAATAATATTATAGTGTAGATTTGCAATTTATAATAGGGTTGAAATGTTTATCACACTTCAACATTTTTCTTACTTGCTTCAGTCTTCTTCAACTGAACTAAATAACTACGAAGGCAACATTAGAGGTTACAATGTTTTCGATATTTATAAAAGTACCTATACCTACCTGAGCTACTTACTTTAATATTTATATAGAGTCAGTAAATATTTTCCAACTTGAAGGTTTCTCATTCAATAGTTTCTAATATTTTGTTTAACATATAAAGGTAAATATAAAAACGTGATACGTACACCTGAAAAATATTTGTAACATATCATGTTTTGATAAACACATAATATTATGAACATTAATATTTTAATGGATTCCTAACTTACCCATTACTTAAGATTCTAACTTAATGAATACTCGCACACTGCTAGGCTATTACATTGCGCTAACCCGCTGCGGGTGACGTGCGGCTGTACGGGGCGTCCCCTCGCCTCTTACCCCGATTGCCATCTCAACCTGTCGCGTACTGTAGGTCTAGGGACTTCTACACGCCACGGTCTTGCGCCGACGTAGGAATCTTTTCCAGCTCCCTACAACTCGTTTGATGTCGTCTAACCTAGTATGCAATCCCAAGATACAGGTATACCTCATACCCCATCTTGGGACCCCAAGGTCTATCGGGTTTTCGAACTGTGTGCCCTACCATTTGTCATTTCAGCTTCGCACCCCGTTGATCTATGTCGGTTACTCTGGTTCTCCTACGGATCTCCTCATTCCTGATTTGATCACGTAGAGAAACTCTAAGCTCTGTCTATCGCCCGCTGAGTGACTCTGAGGCCTGAGCTTTCTTATGAAGCTCATGAGCAAACCCCTGGTCGCGATAAAGAAAACGACGCAGATAATAAATATATACATATAATAAAATTGTAGAAAAGTGGTGTCTGTACAATGGAAATATATTAAAAAAATTAACAGGGGTTGTTATTATATCGATGCCGAACCCGAAATTGTCATTAATTTTTTTTTGTCTGTTTGTCTGTGTGTTTGTGCACGCTAATATCGGAAACGGCTTATTCGATTTAGATACGGTTTTCACTAATATATTGTAGTAAGCTTCACTTAACATTTAGTGTTTATTTCATGTCAATCGGTTCATAAATAAAAAAGTTATGTCAATTTAAAGAATCACGGCGAACATTTTTAACGTACAGAGTACGTACTACACGCCTCGCGCCTGAGCGTCAGTGGCTATAAAAAGCGCGGTCACTATTCCACGCGAACGAAGTCGCGGACAAAGCTAGTCGAAAGTATGTTACAAAACAAAGCTGCATTAGGTACGTTCTGATATCTCGTAAGAGCCGCCCTCTGCTTATCAGTTATGTAAGCGCCTAAGCAGTAAGCTCTGACCTTCCTTAACAAGACACAAGTTTGCCTCAACATAGACATTAACTGTGAGTGTTAACTGTATTTTAGCTTAGTAAACAACCAATAAAAATTACTTTAGTTCCTGTTACTTAACAGTAACAGTATTAAAATTAAATTGTGGTAATCAATTGCAATGATTTCACGGGAGTTTTTATAAACCTTTTCAAGCTGATAAGTTAAAATAGTACGTAAAAAAAAAGATGCCTGCGAATTCTTTCGCGTGGATTTAGTTTTTTTTAAATATTGTGAGAATACTTTGATTACCCGGGATAAAAAGTACTCTAGTCCGCCTGCGGGATAGAAACTACGAGTATCTCTGTACCTTTCGTCAAAAGTACGGGTAGATGACCCGTGAACAGGTAACAGACAGACAGACACACTTTCCCCTTAGTATAGATATAGATGATTACTAAGTCACATTATTATAAATATCTACATGTACCTACTACTTACCTGCCCAAAGTAAATGAGTTTATTTCCTTGTTGTAAAAATAGTAGCCATATTATGATACTATCACCGAATGATAGTGAATAGAACCTATGCATGTAATCATATCGTTACGTGTTTGAATATTGTATTTATATTTTTATCAGTTCTTCAGATTTTTCTGTAAGTAGCGTAAGAAATTTATGATGTTGATTTTGCCGGAAATTATGTTCATTTTTAGGTATTAGGTATTTACTTCAGTTTTTCGCTTCACCAAGTCTTGATAGGGCTTTAAAAAATCCAGTTATTTTTTAGATTTTATAGAATAGACCGTATTTCACCGATAAGCTAAGTCAGCACATGATTAAGTAAATTACTGAATATTTTTTGTTTTGCTTTAGTACTGTGTGTCTCCAAAAAAAAAAAAACAAAAAAAAACATACATTTTGTCTTTAATTTAATAATAAAATTTTTGACATGAAATTAAAACTCGGTTCTTTTTGTATTTCGCAGTTAGAGGAGTACTATACTGATTGGTAAAGGCCAGAAATAAATATTAAAATAATTTTTCATTAGTTAATTAATTAAATAAAAATTTAGTGTGTTTAATGTCTCGAATCTTACAGCATTGTTTACATTTAAGTTTATCAGAATGCACTCGGCAGAATTAGCGTAAATTATTAGGAGCTACAATGTCACCTTGATAAGGAAAAACAAAAAAAACTTATCGTACACCAAGCGATTGTGGTCTGGATCTCATCTTTTTAACAAAATAAACCCAATATCGTCTGTTTTTCTACATTTTAAAAAAACTTGCTTCTTGTCATAGATAGTGCACTCCAACCTAGACCTCGTCCACCTAACCCCAGTTGGTCTACTATGCGATGATAGGATCAGTCAATCAGGACACATATTTTTTTATTCATAGATTATAATATGTATTTAAAATTCAAATGCTAAGAAATCAACCGTAATAAAAACATTTAATAAGTGACTAGACATTTTATGGCAAAAGTAACTACTATTTAAAAATAACTCTGTAGTTAAGGAAAATGACGCGCCGCAAAATCTTGTAAACCGGGAGCGATGGGAGTGCAGGGATGCGCGGGCGCAGGCTGTGCGCGCACGTGTGCGTGTGTGTGTGTGTATGTGAAGGTCAGCCGGCGGCGTCATTTCCTGGTCATTGCCTGCCTCATCCGACGCCCGTCTGCGCGAGGGCTGCCTCCAATCACTTCAGTAGAGGCTTTGAAAGCTTTGTCAAGTATTCTTAGTCATTTAAACAAGGAAAATATAGTATACACAAGAAAAACAAGATGTTTTCGATTTAAAAAATAATTCCGACACATAGATAATTTGATTTTTTAATTCAAAAGAAAATATTATTTTTTAAAACTCTGGAACCAACTTTTTGTACTTTGTGTTACTTTTGTAAACTACAAACGTAAGAATTGTATCCATTGGCTGATATTTCTTAATCAAGAAGACGGCTCTTTTAGCTTTTAGGATTAGTCAAGGATCAGCATTAAGGAACCTGCCTGCCCGTTGCTTATTATTTAAGTACTTATATCAGAAAGATTTCGCCGTTTGAAAAGAGTAGGTACCTACCTAATTGCTGAGTTTCTTGTCGGCTTTTCCCATAGTTAACCAGCTTTCCGAACCGGGCGGTGGCAGATTTGACATGACATGAACAAGGGCCTTAGGGCTCTTTTCTGGAGACTACGCCATATAACAAGCAAACGCTCCTGCAAAAACGCTCATACTTAGCCATAATAGTATGTCTGAGCTAACAGCGCGACGCGTAACGCGCAGTGTCTCCAGAAAACAACCCTTAGAATTTAATAACTAATATAATATACTTACCTACATAAATATCTTTGATTGGCCTAAATGAAATGAATAAGTTATCGTTTTATCCTCAATAATAGTAAGACTTCTTCAAGAAAAGTGCCCGGCAGCCCTAGCTTGCAGACCCACACACACAAACGCACATTACAATATTCACTCTTAGAAACACGCACACCGCTTCCCGTCGGCAGCCAGCACAGGAAAACCATGTAGATGTAGCCATTGTGCAGCGATCTATGGAAGGATATGAGCGAATAAAAACTGCATTATTTTTGCATGACAATCAAACTAGGATAGCTGCAACTATGTATATGACTTCCCAATGGTCGTTGATGTTTACGTGACTGAGCTTTTTAAACTTAAAAGCTCTTTGCTTGCCTGTTTTACATTCAGTTTCGCTTGATGACTCCTTTAGTTTGAATAAGTAGGTAGGTATCCATCTAATGGCGATTTCCGTACTGGTCATCAGTTAGTCATCAATAATATTGCTTATTTTGGAGCAACTGGACATTTTTTGAGAGAAATCGCCTGTTTTTGGCTCCGTTTTGTGACTGACTTAACCTGTATCTGAATGTAACTTAAACTGTAAACTCTTTATAGCAAACTTATCTTTAACAAAAGTAACTTACTAATTAATACGTTACTTATATATTTAAGTTACCTGCAATTAAGAATGAATAAGATGCATCATAAAATATAAAAGCTAAAAAATTACAGATTTTATTGAAAATGTTAGAATGAAATTAAAGTTAGCCTTATCTAATTATAACACAAATCATTCCCCCATAGAACGCTGCATTTCAGCGCTGGACAGTCAGGCTGATCTAAAAATGAGCCAACCCTTGTGTCACCAGATGAAGCTATTACTTAATTATAAAATTGTTTAAATGTCCTTAATTTTAATCACTTTGTCCTAATCAACGTTATCTCATCCGGCAGTGAATATGAACTAAAATAAATACTCATAGATAATAATATAAATGTTTACAATTCGCGAAAATTTTGCACAGCGAGTTGCTGGGAGGAAATGCTCAACTCTTATCTACTGTCATTTATCATGATAAGTGAAATGTCGTCACTGATATAACATAATTATCATATTATCATAATGTTTTCACTTTTCGTAGCTCGCACGTGATGACTGTAAAATGATATATTGGATGCATTTTTCTTCAAAAAATGCCATGATGCATTTGAAGATAACTTCTATAAGTAAAGAGTAAAAAACATTGTGTCACGCTCATACTCGTACCTACACAAACCATCAATTTTATCATGAGGACTGAGCCTCAGCAGCAAAATCAACGCTTGTCAAATGGCTAAATAGCTATATTTAACTAAATAACTAGCTAAATAGAGATAACCACGAGACATAATTAAGTATTGGTAGCACTCAGGGATAATGTAACTATCTATCAGTGAAAGAATTTCCCAAAATCAGATCTTTAGTTCCTCAGAGTACCCTCTACATCCAAACCTATATTCAATATTACTTAGTGTGAATCAGAACCAGGATCTTAGTATCTTCTTATTTGAAGCCTATAGAGTCTAAAACCATTCTCACTTAAAGATTACCTGTTATCATCATCAACCAATAGATATCCACCGCTGGATTATAAGACTTCCACACGCCATGATTTAGCGCCTCCTGAATCAGTGGCTTCCTGTGACTCGTTTGACGTTGTCTGCCCATCTAAGTTGAGTCTTCCAAAACTGCGGTTTCCAGTTTTTGGGACCCCAAAGTCTTTCGGGTTTTAGTACAGTATCTTCTTATTTGAGGTCTATAAAGCCTAAAACCATTTGACTTACATGGTATTAATATTATGTATAGAAGATCTTAAAGCTATAAATTGGCGTTTTTTAAACGACACAACAAAAGCTTTGTTCAACACAAAGACGTTATCAGATTAATGCCAATTTTTCAAAGAGAAGCTCCACAATAAAAGTGAGATGTTCTCAAGTTACCACACGCGAGCTGCTCAGCCGAGCATACGCGTATCGGCGATAAAACAATAGTGTTTGTATCGCAAGAGGTTTGTGGGCTAACCCATTTATTGCGGGATGCGACCGGTTCCCTCCCGCCGCTAACGTTCGCATTCTTGTATCCGGGAATAAATACCGTCAGGAGGACCATCGATTGACTATAGACTCTAGCATCACGTGGTACGGTTCGTTTTCCGCCGATGGCACGCTCGAGTAATTTTCTTTTTGCACCGAGGGTCTGGAGATGACATTCTAGAGGCTCGGACGAGCGGCGTAACCTTGATAATGCAGCACTAAAAACCAGTAGGATGCGTCCAGCTATAAATAGACACGCCAGCGCATAATATAAGCACTTTTTTCATACGTTTTGTTATGTTGTTAGTGTTCCCAGGCTGAGGGATTTTATGGCGTTCGACTTATATACTTACGTGGAACGGTTCATTAAATCGTAAATATCACATACGCTTTCACGTCCGTTATTGTGAGCATTTATCAAACTAATCAAATAGGTGTCTGGTGATGTGTGGCATCACTTTCAAAAAGTTAGCGTTTTTCTTTCTTTCTTTCTAAAATATACAACTCAAACTCAAAGCATTTATTTAAAATTTCGCGTAGATTTCGTTATTTCCTCTCAAGGTGTAGGATACCAAACGCGCGCTGGTTTCATAAGAAGCCCACAACAAACTCAGCCGGGTATTCCTTTTATTATTTCACAATATCACAACTTATTAGAACTATCAAAGCTGTTAAAGCAACTCATTCTTGAGCTTTCTTGTGATTTAAATAATCCTTTTTGGATCGTGGTAAAGACGGCAAATATGCGTTATTTTTAGTTCGCGAAATATTTAGCTTGGAAAGCTTTAGGTATTATTGTAAAGACAGGAAACCTAAAAGCTGACCCATCCGGTTTATTGTATGACTAACCGGAAAGAGCTTGGATTTGTTAACGAATGACTGTTTGAGTTGAACGTGAGATTGCGTAAACCCAGAATCCGTACCTATCTATTCCATATAATAAAATTGTAGAAAAGTGGTGTCTGTACAATAGAAATATATAAAAAAAAAGTAGCAGGGGTTGTTATTATATCGATGCCGAACCCGAAATTGTAATTAATTTTTTTTGTCTGTTTGCCTGTGTGTTTGTGCACGCTAATATCAGAAACCGCTTATTCGATTTAGATACGGTTTTCACTAATATATTGTAGTAAGCTTCACTTAACATTTAGTGTTTATTTCATGTCAATCGGTTCATAAATAAAAAAGTTATGTCAATTTAAAGAATCACGGCGAACATTTTTAACGTACAGAGTACGTACTACACGCCTCGCGCCTGAGCGTCCGTGGCTATATAAAGCGCGCTGAGTGCTATTCCACGCGAACGAAGTCGCGGGCACAGCTAGTTTCCTAATATGTAGGTACATTATAAGTACTTTATTATATTCATCATCTGTAAGGTTCGATTATTATTTTTGGTTTTATAGTAAATTCGTGGTCATCACAGCTTGTAATAATAAAAATTAGTCAAGTACACTTCGGATTTGCACATGACGGGTTCTGTAGCATCGTACAAGATGTAACGCTATGTGAGTTTTAATTTCTTTTTCCATTCTGTTTCCATTCATTTTTTCACACAATATGAATACACACTCTATGATAATTTCACTTCTCTACCTATTACGTTCCCGTTGGCATTCTTCGGGTACGTACGGAATCCTAAAAATAGTTGTTATCACAATGGCATGGCTACAGCTTGTAATTAAAATTAATTGTCATCGCAATCGCAAATAATTTCGTAATTGTACATAACATACGAGTACGACAGAGTGATTCAAGCTATTATCGAAATTCTCTGAATTATTATCGAAACCGGTTCACACTCATGTTTCATAAGAAGTTTACTTGATATCTAATACATAGTACAGACGGATTGACGGCGTCCTTGGCACAAAAATCAAAATTTATATAAACTGACTGACATAATATCAACTACGGCTCCAACAGTCTAGAAACTAGAGATGTTTCATGAATCAAGATTCTTTCTAGTCTATGTAACGTGGAACCCTAACAAAGGATAGTAAAAAGAATACCTGGCCGAGTTTGTTGTTGGCTCTTCTCAGACCTGGGCGCGTTTGAAACCCACGTAGCTCTAGTTTTAACTTTATTATTAATTATCACCACTATATCATCTTACAAATCTAACAATTCTGATCAAAAGTGTACGATACAATGAAGAAATGATGATGAATGAGTATGAGTTTGTGAGTTTGGGGAGTTCCAACAGAATTTGGAAAAATACCTAAAGCTACATGGACACAAGTTACGGATATAGTCGACTATACCCATAATATATTGTGTATGTATATAAATTATACTAAATGGATAGGTGTCTAAGTATTCAGAAAAGTGAAGCGAGTTCTTTCCCCCCTTTAAAAAGGTGGTACGCGTCACACCCACACGTGGTACCTACCTACCACGTTACTCTTAATCAGCTTCTTCAGATTGTTTTTTATCTATCGTTTTTCTCTAGTCTGTGAGAAATATCTTAGGTGTGTATTAAAATATAACTCGTTTTTTTCTGTAAAACAGCTTCTTTGCGTAAATAATGTTAAAAAACTAAAATGTCAACAATAAACTCGCTGCTTGCTAATAATTTTCTCTATATATTTATGTAGCTTACCTACTGGTAGGTACCTAATCTTCGAGAGTCTGTAGCTAAATACCATTTATGTTTCATATTTTCATTATTGAGGCGGATATTAGGCGAAGTTCCATTTGGAAATGGGATATTTAGGCTACAGATACAAAACTTTGCTCCTAATATCATTTGAAAATACTTTAGTAAGTAACGTCTGCTATATTTATTTATGAGCAATAAATATTACTTACTTCTTCCTAATTAGTCTTACTTACTAAACCTTTAGTAAACCTGCTTTATCAGAAGTAAAGTAGGTACCCATAAGTTTGTTTAGCTGAACAATTTTCCACTAGATCTAAACAAAACCATGAAAATTAGACGTAAGTACTTAATCATGTAAAGGTCTTCATCCCTACATCTTATTTGAATAGAATAGCGTCAGCCTCTTAGTCAGGGGGTCCAGGATTCGATACCAGGCATTCACCTCCAGTATTTCAGAGGTGTGTGCGTTTCAGGCAACTAATTTATCGTTTAAGGAAAACCCGCTTGCCTGAGAGTTCTCCATAATATTCGCAAAGGTGTGTAAAGTCTGCCAATCCGCATTAGGCCAGCGTGGTAGAAACAGGTAGAAAGAACCCTTCTCTTTCAAAAACCTGTGAACAGTAGTGGGCCGGCAATGGAGAGATAATGATACATACTTGGTTTAGAATATACTTAGGGGGAAAACAATTTACCTTCATAGTTCTAACCAACTATGCCGATGACAGTATTTTAGCACCAAACAATCCACCATTTTAGTTCCTACGTGGCCATTTATTGTTTATACTTAATAGTTCCTAAACATGGAATTAGGAAGCCGTTTAAGCTGCGATGACGAACTACACACGTGTCGGGGTGAACGGCCGGCGATAAGGCGCGCGAAAATACGCGAGTTAGATAATATTAGAAAGAAAATGGCGGACCGCGGTGCGTCTGCCACCTTGTTTACGCCTCGAACGCGCGAAATATCCGGCAAAAAATTGTTATTTTCAATGATAGTCTGGAATTTATTCAGCGCAGGCGAAAACGATGCGAGGAAACCTGTATCTATCACTCTATATTCAAATGCTAACAGTTTTGTTATTCCTGCTAAAACAATTACACCAAGTACAACTTCGTCGTTACCAACATCTAGTTTTGTGAGTGAACTTGTGACTAAGACATCGGCCTCCTCTATTTGGGGGTTTGGGGGTTCGATTTCGAGCAATCGAACCCCCTAACTACTAATTAACTAATAACAACCCCTAACTTTTTGAAGTTATGTGCGTTTTATGTAATTAACTAGCTGTGCCCGCGACTTCGTTCGCGTGGAATAGTGACTTTTCGCGCTTTATATAGCCACGGACGCTCAGGCGCGAGGCGCCGTGATTCTTTAAATTGACATAACTTTTTTATTTATGAACCGATTGACATGAAATAAACATTAAATCCTAAGTGAAGCTTACTACAATATATTAGTGAAAACCGTATCTAAATCGAATAAGCCGTTTCTGAGATTAGCGTGCACAAACACACAGACAAACAGACAAACAGACAAACAGACAAAAAAAAAATTAATTACAATTTCGGGTTCGGCATCGATATAATAACAACCCCTGCTACTTTTTTTTTATATATTTTCATTGTACAGACACCACTTTTCTACAATTTTATTATATGTATAGATAATAATTATTATCACTTGATTTAAAGGTGAAGGAAAATATCGTGGGGAAACCTGTATGCCTGAGAGTTCTTCATAATGTTCTCACATGGTGTGTGATGTCTGCTAGTCGTCACTTGGCCGACGCCGTGGGCTATGGGCCAAACCCTTCTCATTCTGACCCTTTTGATTTATATAATTTCAATCTACGTTATTTAAACACCAGGCAAGTTTGAGTCGGACTCACACGCAAAGGGTTCCGTACCATCGTACAAGATTATGTACTTTTTATGGCGGCCATGAAATTTTCATTATTTTGTTATAGAGGCAATAGAAATACAGAATATATGAAAATTTATTACTGGCTGACAGACGGACGGACAGCGGAGGCTTAGTAATAGGGTCCCGCTGGTACTATTCGTGTACGGAACCCTAAACATCATGTGTCCAGTATATCAAAGTGAAACTCATGACATGTAGCGCGCGTCGTGTCGCGCAGCTACGCGTCGTGAGCTCATGTGTCGTGAGGAAAACGCGCAGGCGACTGGCGGCCATTGGGGTCAAGGCGAGTTGACGCAATCTAACTCGCTTTATCTATTCGCGCTCTTATCAAACGCGAACAAGCATTTTTAACTGTTAGATGTTTGGTTGAGATTGGGAAATAAGCGTTACGATGCTTTATGGGCCTCTTTTAGACGTTTAATTGTATTTCAAGGAATTTTCAGGAAATATTTTTACAATACTCTCATGTTGAAATCTCTAGCTCTACTTACCTACTTCTTTTTTTTTTAAATATTAGCCATGCTAAATATCATGACTAATACTCCCCTTTCCCCTCGAATTAAGCGTAAAGCTTGTGCCAGGTGTGGGTACCATAATAGTGCAATGGGTGGGGTTTGAACCGCCGACCTTTCGGAATTCAGTCCGCTCCTCAACCGTCAGCTCAAGCTCAATCATATTTTGATCATAATAATTTATAATATGATCAAAATAAATAGTAATAATACAACTGAGTAGTAGTTATTCATTCAAACAAAAAAATAACAAAAACAACAAAAAATATTTCTATTTTTAATAGTTGGAATTTCGCGAAAATACCATCTACTTGAGTATAAGAAGTCGTAGTGACAAGGTTCCACTTGTTATAGGAGTCAGAAAACTAATTCAGCCGAATTATCGCTGAAAGTTGGTTGACGCAAAGTTCAAAATAAAAAAATCTATTTAAGATTCAAGATTCTATATTTGCAGAAACATTTTTTTACAATGAAATGTTATTACATACCTACCTATAATTGTCCAGTAGAAATGTTTCACCTTACATAATCAGGCATGCAAAATGAGTACTAAAACAATTCTTTAAAATTCAAAAATTCAAATTTTTAATTCTATTCGGAATACACGCGAAAATACCATCCATTTACTCGAATATAAACGGTCGTAGTAACAAGTAGTTCCACTTGTACGAATTAGGAAACTATTTCAGCCGAATTATCGCTGAAAAAAGAGCTAAGTACAGGAAATTACATTGACTCCGATCGACTAACCCACTTCCAAATCGCAACGCAAGCAACCGGTTCTTGTCTTCACTTTAAATTGTTTTATTGCAAGAACTATTAATTCGTTAAAGTAAGTATAATCTTACTTACAAATTATCCTTCTAAATAATTATTATAATAAGGTAATTTAGGTTTTTTATCCCTTGCTAGTAATAACGTCCCGCAGATTATGATCTACTGACACTTTAACTGCTAATATGTTAACATTGAGGTTGTTTTATGCCACAGGGCCGCATAAAATTACCTAGCAAGAATCTTTGGCATGTTGTCGATTCCAATTCTACAGCAGGATTTTGTCTCTGGATAAAATAGAGTGCCGCTTGCTGCTCAATGCCGCAAAATTAATGTTTCCATTTGTAGCCGGCACGCTACAAATGGAATACGAGAATTTCTATAATACATCAACGGGGAAACCCTCTAAAGAAAAACATAAAACAGCATAAGTAGAGATGGTGTACATACATAATAAAGAGATTTTCATTGCTGCAATTATTTATTGTAGACCGTATATCCACAGGGTATATCCCATTTTAGGTGTAGTAAAGAAACAATCACCTATACAAATGTATGTAGGTATTACCTTAGCCTGTTCGCCTACCCTACTTAAGCATCTGAAACCTATTACGCCCGGGGGAGCCTTTCATCTATTATCTCAGCACCTTTAGAGAGGTCCAGCTTACTAGCCAATGTGCTAGTGCTGTATTGTAAAACTCCCCACTTTTGCAAGCCTCCAAGCAGAAGCAAAGTAAATAAAGTGATGTTCTGTTTTGTTTTCAGTGGGCACGGTGGAGCGCG
This sequence comes from Maniola jurtina, assembly GCF_905333055.1. Taxonomy (NCBI): domain Eukaryota; kingdom Metazoa; phylum Arthropoda; class Insecta; order Lepidoptera; family Nymphalidae; genus Maniola; species Maniola jurtina. The sequence continues at coordinate 16,154,943 of NC_060032.1, forward strand.
ACGCGTACGGGTACGGGTACGGCGGCGGCGGCGGCGCGCACCACTTCGCGGCGCCCGCGCCGCCGCCCCTGCCGCACGACGACCTCCCTTACTCCGTCTTCGACTTCGGGGACTACCAGCGCCACCAGTACCACAACAAGCTCAAGCCCAAGAAGAGGCCCCGCGCCGACGGCCCGCCCACCCCCGGCGTCAAGCGCAAGAGCCGCGAGGGCTCCACCACCTACCTATGGGAGTTCCTGCTCAAGCTGCTGCAGGACCGCGAGTACTGCCCGCGCTACATCAAGTGGACGAACCGCGAGAAGGGCGTGTTCAAGCTCGTCGACTCCAAGGCCGTGTCGCGGCTCTGGGGCCTGCACAAGAACAAGCCCGACATGAACTACGAGACCATGGGCCGCGCGCTGCGCTACTACTACCAGCGAGGCATCCTCGCCAAGGTCGACGGCCAGAGGCTCGTGTACCAGTTCGTGGACGTGCCCAAGGACATCGTGGAGATCGACTGCTCGCTCGCGTAGACGGCGTCGCTGCGGACGGACTCTCCGCGCGTGAACCTTGTTACGGGAGTACTACGGGACTTTCATACGTAATTTGTATTCGTAGAGATCGTTATTCGTTTCGCTCTTTTTCGTACGTTTTTTCACTAACTATTTACTTACTTTAAAACTTTGAAAAGTAAATTCGTCTATTTTTCAAGTCATCATGCATTATTACGTTTTCCGTATCGCTTCAGATAATTCTGATAAATAAATAATGATCGCTCTTAAGATAAATTATAATGTTATTATTCTCGACTTGAATGGAACTATAATAGTAATTATTATAACGTTTATTATTATTACTGAATTTAAATATTTATACAAAATAGGAGAGACGAAATTGATTGCTCAAATGTTTATATATAATACCTATTTTTAGGGGAATTTCAGAAAGGAACACTAATATTTGCTAGATGTTATATGATGTGGGTATGGAGTGGTTTTTTGTATAATGTTAAAACGAATTTTTAAAAGTTTGTAATGTTTCTACACATAAATTAATATACGCAAGTCGACGCGCACGCGCACTGCGACCATTGATCAGAACTTCCTACTACCTCAAAACTACGCAAAACTAATATTACATATTATGAATAATATACAATTTATTCGAAAGAACCGTTTTTACAATATGCAATAAGTAATATTATAGTCTAAATAAGAGTTTATATTAAAGAAATATTTACGTAAAAAAATGTTTATATTGTAACGACAAAAATATCGTATATTTGCCCTCAGATAAAGTATGTATAACCTCTTTGGTGCTTCTGACGGCCATTTGCATATTTACACCTTGTTGAACAAACCACCTCAATTATATATATTATATTACATATTATATGATTCAATTTTATCTTATACCAATTGTCTAGCTATTCGTTCCTTTGTTATGACCGAGCCTCGGTTGCTCGAGGGGGAGAATCGTTAGACGACCTGAAAATATCATTTCAGAAGGTTTTCTCTTTGATTTTCGGTAGATAAATTTTATTGTAACTAGTGGCGGTGCAAATGTTAATAAGTACAAGTTAGTTGAAATTTATTACTTATAAAACTCCCCCGCGATACTTAGAGGCCTCGAGTCGTCTGAAATCTATTGTGTTTTCTAATTCTTTATTCGTTTTCGATTGTAACCGAATTCCAATCGATAATTTATTAAGGTTCTTGTTTGTAGAACGCCTATGTTTCTACTAGAGTACTGAAACCAACTGCCAACTTTCTGTTAGAGCTAAATATAGTTTAAGGTATGAATTTTGTGCGTTAATTGTGTTAATTATTACAAATAGATGTTTACTATAAGTGAGCTGTTTTAAGTGAACATGTTCTAGTTTATTTCGTTTATTTAAATTTACTATAAGCCTGTTGGGGGGCCTCGGGCGAGCATTCTTTCGACATATCAAACCATATTCGTATGCCCACATCCTAATTTATCAGCATATCAGTTAAAAACAAATATATAATTATTGTAAAAAAATCTATTGTGATATATTACCTATACTTTTTCATAGCATCAGCGCGAGGCCCCTATTTTTTGTTACCTGAGTAAATATTATAAATAATTAATTACGATTTGTGGTCCAATGTTAATGAATCATAATACTTTTAACTAGATAGTCGTTAAAGGATCAGGTTAAGCCGTAGCCTAGTTCGCGTTGAGTTTACAATATAACACACAATGCAAAGAGAACACATCATTTTGTATATTTATACAGTTACGTAACGACAGATAACTTCAATTTGCAGCCGAATTGTTAAACTGGTCAGTATTGATGAGTTTATGAAGGTGTAACGGACGTTTTCATCTTTGGAACCTACCTTTCTTTATAGGTATACCGTCGTACACCTATTGCTTGACTGAGACGCCTCGTAGGCAGGGTTGTAAGAAAAACAATTTTAAAAATCTTTTTTGTTTAAAACATGATTAAAACTGATTTTATATAAATAAATGTTTTAAAAACTTGTTTTAACCATTTGTTTAAAATTTATTTGAACGTTTGTTTACAACAAGCCCAACGTGCCCATGGGCTTGTATGGGTTCCGGGAAGGTGACAATGACGTTTAAATTCTTTGATTTATTTTTGCACCATCAATACAGTGATATCGCAGCCAAAGGCTAACTCGAATAGGAATACAAAATTTAGATCAACTGTCACCCTTTCATAACCAGCACTTCACGAATCGTCTCAGTGAAACGGTACAGCTATAAAATCATTTTGAAGTTGTCTGCCGATACTTTGTTATATTTCTTTACGAGTGCGTAAGGAAGGTGTTGTTAGTTAGGAGCGGCGTGTCCAATATATTGATATGTACAACGAGATGCGCAGCCCGCGCCCTATATTGAAAACTATAATAATTCCCGAATGTTATGCAATATTTTTATATTGAAATCGAAGTATATAAATAATATTTAGCGAGTAAGAGTCTATAGTATGTTACGCGAGGCGCGGGCTACGCACTTCGCTCAACTTGAAAGGGTCAATGAAGCCTTAAGTGAATCGAAATGTAAAGTAAATGGGTGCTAAGTGTGGGACCGGCAGGTTAGTGCGACGGATACTCGCTCTATAGTAACGTAGTACCACAGGACCGCAGCAGTGAAGTATAGTAACAGTACACAAACGCATACACCCAGTGCGCCAGTGCTGGGCGCCAGTGCTGGGCGCCAGTGCTGGGCGCCAGTGCTCGGCGCCAGTGAACGATCTCAGTGTCCAAAACTTCTTCGAACAAATCCAGTGCCCGTTTCATGTGATCTAAACTTATACATATGAATAAAATAATAAAAAGTGGAATTTTAATCGTATTTTTATATAGGTAGGAGAAATTCTCAAAATGAACTTTCTTTTTTAATCTATTTTTTGCTTTTGTAAATATAACTATAGGTTTTAACTTATTTATTTCGTCTTGTAAAAGTATTTCACCCCCGCTGGATCCGCGCATCGGACGAATTAGAAAAATAAATTAAATAAATTTGATTATAATATTACTTAACTCTAAATAAGCTAGTTAAATTATTACGTGCACGAATGCAACAAACTGTTGAGATCTATATATTTATTGAATTTTATTTAGTAGAGTCGCTTGCGTGGATCTCGCGAGGCGATACTTTTTTTTCCTTTTTCTAGGAAATTTCGTTCTATATAGGCTACAAATTTTATTGTAATATACATAATTATATGTAATGGTAGTAATGAATGGACCACGTGATGGCAGGGGCGCGCTCTCAGAATTTATAATTCGGCTAGTGTGAAAGTTATGAGTTACCGGTTAGTAGACAAAATGTTTGAGCAGACATTTAAAAAGATGCTCGAAAATTAAAAAATATTTTAGTCGAATTGATGTTGTTAAATTAAAAATTAAAGTTTCTATAAATTAATAATGTACTTAAATTTCAATGTAAATTTTACCAGCACCTCGTGAAAATTATTGTTAATTAAAATTGATTTTAATCGAGCCTAGTCTTAGTATCGTAAAGTTCGTTTATTTCGGGCGACACCTCGGTGCGAGCTCCACGGTCTCCGAAGGCCGATTGCGGAATGCACGGGAAATTGTAAATACAATGTTAAAATAATCCAAACGCACACCCTCGCGGCCCTTGGACGATAGTCAATGGCGTCTAGATAGGTGAAATATGAAAATATTTTGCTCTAAAGCAATGAGAAGGTTAGTGAATTTGGTATTAGGGGGAGGGCGGTGTTCGCTGATGAAACACGTTTTGTCTACTATTTCAATGTATTCTTATTCACTAGTTAATGTCCAGTAATTCAATACGTAATTGGTGAAAGCGTGTGGATTGTTTTATTTTGCATGTCATTTTGAGATAAATTTAAAATTATGTTCGACTTCTCGACGCCAGATGGCGGTAATTTCTTTATTGTTTTAATAAAATTGAAAAATTGTCAACCTTTTAGTTCTGAGAGTTATGTGCGTTAGTGATTTTTTAGTACGTTACAGTTGCTTTTAGATTTACGCAAAGTCCGATTATTTTAACTGTAATTTTAGTTGGTTAATTTAACAAAATACCTACTGTATTTTCTGCCCCCTAGTTAAGTTATTTTTCTATGTATAGCTAGTAGTAAGTGTAAATGATTTAGAATATAAATTTGATGCATGATGATAATGTTAATAAAATATCCACAATAAAATACAAATGTATGTTTTTGTCAAATACCCCGTTTTTCATTCTACCAATACGATTTAGATAAGACCTTAGTTAAAGATGTATGTGCTAGGCTTGACGCTTAGGTAGTGAATTATTTTATTAGTAAAAAGCACTGACAAACGGCCTTGTCCACAAATTCGAAGTCTCTCGGCGAGCTATGGAGAGGGCTATGTTAGGAGGTTCCCTGAGGGATAAGATTCGAAATGAGGAGATTCGCAAGAGAGCCAATGTCACCCTAACGTAGAAGCGATGGCCGTTATAGCCGGAAAGGACTCTGATAATGATGATGATCTCAAAGATTTTGATACGCGTCGTATAGAAGAACTATGGTTAATGATACCGAATAGTTTTTAGCAAAAATTGCTAGGTAATATCTAAAATTACAGCACTTTGGTCGTTGCTTGATACGGTTAGGCAACAGTTGATTCATAATTATTATTTTTCTAGTACCTAGGTAATAAATATATGAACAATATTTTATTATTTGAAGCTAAAAGGTGATTATGCGGGAGTAGTGCGAATTATTATATACTTTAAAATTCACCAAAAGGTGACTTACAAATACATCAGTATCTTTAGTCTTGATAGAGCAAAAATAAAGATTAGTTTTTAAAGTTTACGAGGTAACAGGTACCTAAGGTAAGGTTATGGTGCAACTGGACCGTAAGAGGGTAGTATATTCTTTGAACTGGACTAGCTATGTAAAATACAGACCTATATCTTCACTGGATGCAAGTTTTTTAAAAGATACGATAACTTTTAACTACCGATTCACAAGTTACGATTCGACCATCACTAGCCTCTTTACCATAGACAAGCTGACGTGTTGTTGTCATGTCACTGTCATCGCTGTCATTTGTCTTGACGTGTAAGCGCATCTGTCTGTGAAATAAATTCGCTTGAAATTCACTGTTTTCCAATTTATAAATGATGATAAGGAAAAAATAAGTGTAATAAATCGTTTATAAAGACGTGTATATTGTTATTAGTAATTTAGAGGACTTCTTTAACCAGCGAAATGGTTTTAATGACGATGATCGCCCGAGTTGTGGACGGGCTGCCTCTAGCGGCTACTATGCAAGATGATGAACAGGTAATTATACGAATATCCAAGCATATGTTACTCTTAATAGTGTATCCTACAATTAGAACAAAAATATAGACCATATTATCATGCACTACATTCAGGAACCTACGTTTTTATTTCGTTTCACTGTATTTAATTTTTGTTCTTAATTTTATTTTGCGATGGTTTTCAGAGTGGTTGCAACGTATTGGAGTATCAAAACCAAGCAAAAATGCTGTTTAGAAAGCTAACCCCCCAGTCGCCAATACGATGCTCCATCGAAACTGGGCCTTTTCTCTTCCAGTGAGTTGTGCTTGTTGCTTTTTATTTTGATTTCCTTCATTTTGCATTACATTCATTGTTTTGCTATATGTCACAATATATGTAAACTGTTGCTTAGTTTTATTTCTTTTAAAAATGATATATTACACAATTTGACCAAATATTACCAAACTTTTGTTTGTTGCTTTACAATCAATGCAAGCTCAATTTATGGATTCTTTTGATACAGATTTAAGCTTGACTTGTCAACACCCAGCCCAAACAGATTGTTGCATCTAGAAGGCAGAAATTTTGCACAGATGTTCCCTTTATATTGTAGACAAGAAATATTGCCACAAGTTTCAAAATTCCGGTGGGATGGAATAAAGATTTATTTTTTTGCTGAGCGAGACAGTGAGCAGTCGCTATTAAAAATTGAAAATGAATAGAAGAATAATAGTTAACATTTACAACATAAAGATGATAACTACTTTTTTATATACTATTACTTAACCAGCATTCTTATGAATAAACTTTTATTTATTTATTTCAACTTCAATGACAGTTTTATTTTTCAGCTACTTGATAGAGAATGAAATTTGTTACCTAGTATTGTGTGAGCGAAACTACAGTAAACGACTTGCATTCAGTTACTTAGAAGAAATTGCACAAGAGTTCTACCATCAATACGGAAAAAGGGTGAGTTGTGTTCATCATCCTTATGACCAACCTAACGCCGGCCCACAAGTGAGCACAGGTCTCCTCTCAGAAAAGAGTTTCAGGCTGTAGTCTGCCACTCTGGCCCAGTGCGGATTGGTAGACTTTACACACCTTTGAGAACATTACAGGGAACTCTCAGGCATGCATCCTTGCCATGTTATCTTTCCCCGTTAGAGCAAGTGATATTTAATTGCTTAAAACATATAATTCTGAAGTTACATGCTTGGGATCAAACCCCCAACCTCCCAAATAAAAAGCTGACTCTTAACAATTAGGCACTGCTCATATGTAGAGTAGACCTATATTCATGCATATTCCAATCATTTGCATGAGTTTCAGTCGTTTATAATAGTTAACGTTTTGGTTCTAGGTGAACACAGTCACGAGGCCTTACACGTTCATAGAGTTTGACACGTGGATGCAGCGGACACGCAAGCAGTATGCGGAGGGCGGCGCGCGGGCGCGGAAGGCGGGCGCGACGGCGCAGCTGGGCGGCCAGCTGGGCGACGTGCAGCGCATCATGATGCAGAACATCGACGACGTGCTGCAGAGGGGCGCCATACTCTCAGGTAACCAAGAGAAAAATACTTAATATAGTGAAATATGATGAATCATAAATGAAATGAAATAAAATAACTCATCATTTGCATGTGGTACATTTTGCATCACGCTGGCTAAGTATGGATTTTTTTAAAGCATAATATTTTTCAATATAATAATATTCCCCTTTCAGGGGAGAGGAGATTATTGTTATATTAAACACACACACACAAATACAATAGCACAGGTTTTATGCTTGATTGGAGGGCCAATCAAGTGTAAAACCTATGCTAAGAGTAGTACGATAAGTAGGGGTGGGGTTTGAACCCCCTGGCCTTTCGGAATTCAGTCTACTAAACCACTAAGCTATAGAGGCTCTATTGGCAGACTTCACACACTTAAGAACTCTCAGGCATGCAGGTCTCATCACTTTTTCACTGTTTTTATCAGGCCATGGTTTTAATGAAACTGCCATACCCCTTCCAAGTTGGTCTTAAACCGCATCATCACTTACCATGAGGGGAGAGCGCAGTTAATGGCTAACTTGTATCAGAAAAAAAAGTTAAAGTAAGTACTAATAAATCAATTTTATTACTTTCAGAGCTGGACACAAAAACGCAGAAGCTATCAATGATGTCACAGAAGTACAAGAAAGATGCAGTATATCTCAACACAAAGTCTATGCTAGTGAAAGTTACTGCTGGGGCAGTCATATTGCTTGTATTCGTTTTGTACTTCTGGATTCTTTAGAAGGCGACCAACCCACATGAATGGACCTTAGAAATTTTTCCTGTTATTCTACCAAATTTGTTATGGAATTTTATTTATAAATATCTCAGATATACGAAAAAAGATAGATAGAAGAGATTAAAAAATAATCTTTGTGGACACATCAGTAGGCTTAGTACGAGATTTCACATGTTGAAAACATTGATATATTTCGAGTATCGAAACATTAAAACGTCAAAGTAAAAATAGACGGTAGACCTAAACCTTATAGATAAAGCTTAAGTTTGCCCATACATCTAAGTGCAAACTTTGCGAAATAGAAATTGGTAGTTCTGAAACCATGAAGACTTACATCTAGCTTTTTCCTTATATCTGGGTATAATAAATACTTTGACTTCTAATTTACGACATGTTACCATGAATGATTATATTTTTGTTGAAAGCTAGCTGATGCCCGCGACTTCATTCGCTTGTATTTAGATTTTTGAAGTCCCCCAAATTTTTTATTTTATGGGATAAAAGGTAGTCTATATCACGTCAAAATCGTGTCGATCAATTGCTCCATTTAAGAAGGAACAATAAACCAAGGAAAGATAAACTTACAGACACACTTTCACATTTATAATATGGGTAGTGATGATATTCAATTCTGATTTGCTGAGTGTTTCTTATTTATTATTTAAAAATAAAAAGATAATATTGAATTTAATGGTAACATATTATTAGTGCTTATTTTGTAAAAACTAAAATTGTTGGTATCTAGTAATTTATCTTGTAGTTATAATCTTACTTCTAGAACTTAGACCCGTTTTTTATGATGTCCATCACATATTTGGTACAATACAAATCCAGTTAGGTTTAAAGAATCTTGCTGACTGACTTTCTGTTTCCTTGTAAAATAATATACCCATATGCATTCCATTGCAAAATTAAAACACAAACCATAATATGCTGCTTTCAAATTATATATAATGTGAATATTGGTGTAGAAATTATGTTATTATTTAGTTTGTGAAAATCACATCATATAAAATACCATCTCATATTGCACGATCCATTAAAAATATGTGTGAATTCAAAAAACACATTGTCATGATCACAGAACAAAGTCCATTCAGATAACTTCTACATTTGGATATGAAATTAGCAATCTAACATATTCTTAAAACAGACCTTGTAATGTTTCATTGCTACAGATTTTTGATATGAAAAATTTACAAAAAATCCATAATGTTCTCAAGGGAGTGCGAAATCTTCCAATCCACACTTGACTAGTCTGGTGGACTTATTCTGAGAGATCTGTGATCAGTAGTGAGCCGGTAACAGGATGATGATAATTATGACTTCACAAAATGCAGATTCCTAATTTTTTATTACCATGATGACATAGTACTAACTTATCAGCTTAATAATAATTGTTGAAATAAGATTTTTATATGCAATAAAATGCCAATCATTTTTTTTATTATTATAATATTGATAGTGAGGTGGTGAGGGAGTGTTGTAAATGTTAATGTCTTGTTGATAATTGTATTTATTTAGGATGTAATAAATATGTATTCTTTCCAAAAAATATGCACTATTTTTTGCTCAACCCAATAACCATGACGGAAATCTACCTGATGACAATTTATTGCCAAGTACTGAGAGTGCTGATATAAAGGATTCCCTCCTAAAGCCATCATATCAAATGAATGCCAATGCCAATAATCAATCTTTCCAAAGAAGAGTTTCTTACTGATTCTTCTTGGTAGGAATGGCATTCTGAACCAGTGGTAAAATATTTTGATGATTCAAAAACACTTGTAAAAGTTTAATTGAATAATTTATTCTATTCAATATTGGTCACCCATCGAGTTACCGACCGGAGTCAACGTTGCCTTAACTGATGGATGATTGTTTGATGTCACAAATAGAACAACATCCTTTGGCTGAACACAACCGTCCAGAAAACTTAATTTATTCTTCACTGCTATTCAACGGATTTGCTAAATGGAGACTGGTTATACTTTTCAGAGCTTCGCTTAGTCTTATACCTGTAGCTGTATCTAGCACCTGAAAAAATAACCAAATTACTTTGATGATCTCACTAATGGTACTGATTCTGATGGCAACTAGAGTAATTGCATCTCTTTCTTATCAATGTAATAAGAAAAAGACAAAATTTAATTTAAAGCTGTCAAACTTCGTGTCTTTAGGTACCAGTTTTGAGGTTTAGAAGTGTTGGTAGGGAAGCACTAGTTGTGGGTTTTATCCCCAGCAGGGAAACGTCCGGCAGGAGGCTTAGACTGAAATTACCACACTACTGGCAAAGATGTACCACCAAGCGATATGATGATGTATAGAAACCGATTATAGGTATAGGTTTGTGGCAGTCACTCACAATAAGACAAACACTGGAAAAGAGAAGCAACATGCTGCAAAAATGGATGGACAGGCTAGCAAAGGTTTTGTATAAGGGTCCCGCACTCTGGGTAGGGAAACTTAAAAACCATTACCTGTATTATTTTAGCAAATATAACTGGTTTACTCGTCCACTGTAAAACACCAAACACTTGCACCACATAAGGAATGACTGTTGATGGCAGTTGACTCTTCACATACACCATGGAAACTCTAATCTTGGGTGTGTCATCTTTACTATCTATCTAAAAAGAAGATAAATAAACTATTTTTATATTGGGTTACACAGAACTGAGAAGCATTTGTAACTAGTGTTAGGGCAGACTTTGAGAAGAATTTGCTTGAAAAACTTCAATATATATAATGTGTATCTTAAAGTTTAGTTTAGTAAGTGTTATTGTAACATTTCAATAAAAACAGACTGATCCTTAAATATCACTTTGTGTATTGTGAAGAAACCTGCATGCCTGAGAATTCTCCATTATATTCTCATGAAGATGTGTGAAGTCTGCCGATCCACACTTAGCCAGGCTGGTGGATTATGGCCTGAACCCTTCTCATTCTGAGAGGACTCATGCTCAAGAATGATGAAAGATCAATGAAAATAATAAGAATATTAGAAAAGAAGGAATGTGTAAAACCTTGCAATTTGCAAGCCCTAGAGAGAGCTTGATTGACACACAATAAAAATGAGTCGCAGATTCTAGTACCAGTGTGCCTAGTCGGAGTTCAGTTCATTCCTTCCAGTGAAGGAAGTAAATATGTAGGTACTTACATCAAACAAGAATTTTTAAGCACCTTCGTGCAGAGGTTTGAGTAGAACCGGGGTCCTGGCTCAGTTTCCAGGAAAGGCAACACACCACCTAACAATCGTTCCTGCTATTGAGATTACAATTTGAGACTGCTATGTTGAAGGTTTGCTTTATTCTTTGTAATATTTGAATTACATTAATAGTCACAAAAACTTACGTCTTTCAGATGAAAACGTCCATTTATACTTTCTAATATTCCGATGGTTCGACAGTTCAGAACTTTTTCCTTGTACTCTTCACACATAGCTAATAAGGTGCTAATGTTGTTGTATGTATAGAATTCTGCCTGGAAAGGTATAAAACTAATTTATAGTCATAAAACAATAACTACCTACTAACATATTACTTTTTCGGAATCAGTATGTCCCACACTTGAGATATTAAGTCAGAATTAAACGGTAGCTTGCGGTAATCATCAGATTTCTTTGAAGACATTATTTGGTCACAGTTTTAATAATTCATGAAAATTATTATTTTGCTCAACAGGCGAAAAATTTCCAACTAGAACCCATGTCAAAATTTCCCGCCAAAACCACAGACTGCAAGGCGCAAACAACAGTCAGGTCAAAACTGATAGATATTTTTTTACTTGCTTTATATGGCTCTAGATTTTTATTCATGACTAGCAAACCTAATTTTGTTATATTCTAGTTCTAGTGGTATACCTAATATCAATAACAAAGAGATTTGCCTGAATATGCACAATTCAAGAAATCAAGTAATTAATAATACACGTATACAAGCTGTACATGGGTCTGAAGGATTTACTTCTTTGTATTGTATAAAACATTAGGCACTCTAAGAACTCAGGGCTGAAAAGCAGCACTATAAAAAAAAAATTACCACAGAGAAATTAATTTCTGTGGCATGTGGTCAAAACTAATTTGTTTCTGATCTGTGACTCAAATCCGACTGGTATATAGTGATCTGTGCTCAAATCAAACGTCAAATTTATTGAGTGAAAATTCATTGTTTTGATTTTTCATTTTTGAAGAAAATAAAGTACTGTTTGTATTCTTTTCAATCGAGAAAATATCTATTCAATTAATCACAGCTAGTATTATAGTTATGCCGTCATCTCTAGTGGAACTGCGCCCAGATAGACGCCTTCTGGATCATGAATTCGAGGGATACAAGTTAAACTTGCAATGTCTTCCCCATTTCTGTTTAGAATTGACTTCACCTGTAGATAGGCTGTATCCTGACGAAGTACAGTTCTCCTTCGTCCACGCTAAGCTCTTCGCTCTCCATAACCATTTAGTGTTGGATTTTTGGGACCACCAATACAACTACTACTACGTGGATGCTTCACAGCAAGTACGTAATGTAACTTTCGATAATATTAACGGTACATTCCAAACTGCTGCTGTCTACGATGTTCCTGCTCATGTTGAAAGAAAATCTGGACATTTTAACCTATGTCTCATGTTTCCTTCCAATAATTTAGCTGTAATAAGCGATGGCACAGGTTACATACATATTGTTGATACAGGCACAAGGAATAGGCCCGCTGGAGACAAGCAGAAATGGATTACTGTTTATTCCAACCTTGTTCTCGGAGAAGGTAAATATTTTACCATTGTAGATACAAGGATTCAAGATAAAAAAGATGTTGAAGTTTTACATTGCCTCCTTCAATCAGTGGAGCAACAAGAAAAGCATTTTGACTCTATTCTTACATGGATAACATTGGAAAACGATGGTCAAGCATGGAAACAGTCATCTATGAAACAAATTCAAGGCAAAGGTATTGTCCATTATGCAGCTATAGAAACAAGTTGTAATGCTCTTTATGTAGCTTCTGATAATTTATTTAAATTCATATCAGATTCGGAAAAAGAAATTGTAGAGAAACCACAGGAGACAAAGCAAATAATTTATACTTGGCTGCAAACAGCTGACGATGTTACAATAACACTAAAATTGCAAAGTAATTTTGACAAGAAACATTTTTTTGTTAATGTCACACCTTTGGCAATAAAAATCAGTTATGGTGGCAAAGAATTTTTGAATGGCAAATTAAGGCATAAGGTAGACAGTGAGTTAACAACTTGGAACATACAGGAAAATGGTCAAGTGGATATTTTGATAACTAAGTCTGAGAGCTTGACTTGGGATGAGTTGATTGAAGGTGGTGATAGCAATGGGGAGCAAATAATTGATGCGAGCCTCGTAGAGGAAGTGCATAAGAGGCTAGCTCACTTGTGCTCCGAGACAGAAGTGGTAGCTGACCAACAAGTGCCTGGTCTGAATACACAAGAGTTGGAAGAATGTGATGCAGCATCTGAGGAGGATACTATATTGGGTGAGGATTATATTCATTACTATACAATGCCTGTAAATGCCCCAAAATATTGTCTAGATTTAGATTTATTGACTCCTTGGTTTTCTTGAATAAGAAGTAGCCTATGTCCGTCCTAGGAATGCAAGCTAACTCTGCCTGTCAAAATCGGATAAATGGATGGGCTGTGAAAAGGTAGCAGACTACACATACTTTCACATTTATTATGTACTAGATAATGCCCGCAGCTTCGCCCGCGTGGATCCCTGCAGCATCAGGATTGAGGAGTTGGAATCCAAATTTTTTATGGAACAATGTCACAAAGCTCCTTTATTGATTAAAAAAAAAACGCAAATCGGTTCATAAATCTCGGAGATATCAGTGTACATAGGTAATGATCTTTCTTTCTTCTCTCTGGGCTGGTTTCCACACTTAAATGTTTCCATGGTTAGATTGATATTGGTCCATTATTAATTTATTTTGTTTTTATTCCAGTTCGCATGGATACAACAAACCATGAAATAACACACAGGGTTTCACTAAGTGTACATCAATACCTGTTCAGCATCAAGCTAGAAACCCATGAAGTACCAGCATTAGCTCTAAGACACGACGTAGATGCTTGCATATGGCAGCCATATGCACAACTAATAAACACAGATACTTGGCCTATGAAACATGACGGGACTTTAATGGCATTCGGTTATGTACAATCCTCAAAACAGAATAGAAAATTCATTACTTGTTCACCAAACTTTACATACAGTGTAGTTTGCGAAGCCACACGTCATATTTTCATTTATAAGAATAGCGGAAACCAGGACTGTCAGTTGAGAAAAAGATCCGAAGGTATAATGAAAAATATTAAAATCGGTCAACAGCATGTTGTCAATATTGATAAATACGGTGAAGTTTTGGGTATAAATGCAACAAATGAGTACTTGTTTGTGTTAACAGAGAATTCTTTGATAGCTATAGGGGTTTGAATGAAATATATATTTATATTGGTATAAAGTTTTTATTTTTAGTCAACAAGTTCCCTTTTGAAGGCATTCATCATCACAGGCTACAACAATAGTCTTCAAATATGGTAGTCCCATAATCATCATCGGTTTTCAAAATGCATCACACTGGATGCTAAATGACTTTGAAGTAACAAGCCACAGGGAAAGCTTTCTACCAGCCTGGATCTGAGAAATCTATACTAATATTATAAAGAGGAAACCTTTGTATTTTTGTATTGAATAGGCTCAAAAACTACTGGACTGATTTCAAAATTTCTTTTACTATTACTTAGAGGGATTCTTCCGAATCCGTATAGGCTATATTTTATCCCGGAAAATAGATAGGATTTTTCGTGGTAGTGTCCACCCGTGCGAAGCCAGGGCGGGTCGCTAGTAAAAGTATAAATAGGCTGGCTTCACTTGAACACATGATTCATGTAATAAACCTACGGCAGTACGTTCCTTCTCTATCTCCACTAGGCCCACTCTCTTAGGCCACTGTGCTGTGCAAGCCAGAATTGGTGGGATTGAACTTTATTGCTTAAGAGTGCTATTTGTGATTCCTCTGGGCCTGAAACTATTAGGTATTGTGTGGTGCAACTCCAATTTGAGACACTAGTCCATTGATCCTGACAGGAATCAAACTTGAACGTTTTTTACAAGGCCACAGCTACTGAATCAGATGTTGAAACATTTTTTTGAGTTTTATCTTCAATAATTATTTCTCATTTTCATCTTCACTACAGCTAATACTCTCTTCTGATGAATAACCAGTTGTGAAAAGCAGGTTTTTAGGTCTCTTCTTTTTAGCTTCTTTAATTTCTTTTTCAATCTCTAATTTCTTTTCCTCAGCAATCTTCTCTGTTAGTAAGGTTTTCTGCCTTTTTCTCTGATATCCATCTCTGTTTTCTGAAGTATTTACACCATTCAGGGTATTTTTATCTGCTGTGTTAGACTTTGTGGTGTTTTCATTTCTATTAATGTAATTTATCATATTTTCTATTTTTTCTTGCCTATCTTTTACATCTTCCTTTTCTTTATTGTCTTTTCCACAGTCAAATTCATCATCTGTAAAATTAACATTAAATTATACTTGATGCTAATATTGATAGTAATATTATAGGCATTATTTCATAGTTATTGTACTTGTGAGAGAATTTACATATTATAAAATATTACCAGGTGTCACAATTTCAAAATTGTAAGCATGATCCTTGAGAACAACAAATATAATGGGGAACTCCACAATACATTTTCCTGACAAGTTTTCTGCCAATGATTCTGTTGTGTCCAGTTCAAAGAACTTTTTGGCTGAACCTTTCAGTTTTTCAGCTGTAAGTAAATAATTAGGTAATGTCAAGAACATAATATTTAAAGGACTATGATAAGAAATCCAAATTTATTCTTGAATACTGGTTTTTTCATATTTTCATGAAATTAGAACTAGTTTCCATAATCTTTTTTTTTTATTTCAAGGCTATAACTATTAGTATCCAGGATCTTTGAATAGAAGTCTTCAATGTACAAGTGTGAGCAACTTACAAATAGTTATCTGCAATAGATTATTACAGACTTCCACTAGTCAACTGGCTTAAATTACTAGATTAAAAGAATATAGGTTACATTGTTATACTTTTTACCTTTCAATAAAACTTTGACTCCACTAAACCCAATAGATTTATAGTACATCAAATCCTTGGAACCATCGAAGGCTGGCGCATCAGGATTTAAATACTTATCAAGCAGTTCTGACAGTTTCTTTTTCTCTACACACTTCTCATCCACAAACTTCAGGGGTTTGGTTTCAACATTAGGGAAAACCCACTCAACACGCCAGTTGATCAGATTTGTTTTGTATATGTATTTTGTTGTATTTATTTTGTGTCTTGTAAAGTTTTGTGCAAGGAATTGTAGAACGGTTCCTCTCTGTCTCGCTGCCAATCTCAGTTTGTGTAAATGCTGAAAAATAATAGTACACAAATAAACACTAGCAAAAGCCATACAAAAAGCATCGCACATATTGAAAGTATGCAGTAGTCAATTTTAAAATAGTCTCATATGGTAAATACTTGTTAGTTTGAGACATGAAGATTCATTAAGTTTTTTTTTTTTTTTAAATATGAACAAAGGCAAGAGGTGTCAAAAAGAGGGCCATGGAGCTATGGACAAACACAAGTTCAAGAAGAGTTAAACAAAGTAACCTTCAGAGGTGCAATGCACAGGTTATAGTTTCCCAACTTCTGCAGTCTCTAGTCCCAGCACACTCCACTCTACCTCATGCATTCTTAAATTGCATAGTAATAAATCCCATTTTAAACTTTTACACTTGTAAGATTAAGGCTATTTTTATATAATCATAAGATTAAATCCAACATAAGTTAAACACAATTTCAGTAACTATACATACTATAGGTAAATCCTTATCTATCCTAGTGAATCTTTTTTTCTCGTCTCTCTTCACAGCGTAAACAAATCGCGCGCATTCTTCTAATAACCTATAATCGCTTAGCAAGTCTGTATCAGTAAAATCTTTCATGTAAATGAACTTCGTGCGATCTCTCACGCCGGTACATTCAAGCTCTTTCTTGTGTATCCTTACACAATCGAGGCAGCATGTCTTTACTTCGCATTTTGGACATGTGTAAATAGCTTCTTTAGACCCACAAACCTCGCAGTCACCTAGTCTAAAAAGAAAGGATATATTTTATATAGGTACTTACTATAATAACATCTATAAAATTCTGCAGAAATGATTGTGATATTGTGTTATTGATTAAACATACCTAGAAGGTTGTGATAAGTCAGTATCCGAATCACTATCCGAAGACGAAGACATTTTTTATTTGTTTTGCTTTTTACAATGTTTATTGAATGTACTCATGTACTAAATTGTGTGGTGATTGTGTGGTTTCATAACCTAAAATAGAAACCACATAATGATGTCAATGTCAATGTGACAACGATGAGACAGCTGTTAAATTGCACAGATTATTATAAAACACAGAATAAATTTATTAACCGACTTTGAAAAAAGGAGGAGGTTCTCAATTCATCGAAATCTTTTTTTTTTTAATCCACAAATGAGCAGTTTTTTTATTAATTTAAGCTCTGGATAAAAGTTTTTCAATCCTACAAATCTGCGAAATCAGAAAAGGCCCAAATGAGCTAGAGCACAGAGCCGTAAAGCAAAGATAACAGAAAATTATTCTCTTTGGTTTTGTGATTATTTTTCTGTCATATATTCTCTTTGTATATTTGTATACATTTAATGGTGTTTTTCAGGTTTTCGTAGTTGTATTTACTGCTGAATTAATATTATGGTAATTCCAGTTGAAATTTATTTAAAATGGGATCAGAACTTCAAGGTGACGACTGGGAGCTTGCCTGTTCAGACGACGAATTATCAAAAAGCGGAGTTTATATCGGAAAAAATTGGATGCCGGATCCAAATGAATTAGAAGAACTTTACAAATCTATTGAAAAATCTGGTACATTGAACCTCGAGTGGAAATGTCCTGGCCGACGAGCACCATCCCCTGTGCCTGTGAGCAAGGAAAACCAAGCCGATATACCGACGTCTCCAATACGTGAGGAGAAATCTAACTTTGATTTCATGGATGAAGTCAGTTCTCTCAGATTGCGAGTTCGTAGAGAAGGTGAGGACACGCTTCGAGGCTCAGCGAAAAAGAAAACCACTTCTTTTGATGGTATTCTCTCCAACATGATTAGGCACAAAAGGATAGAACAGTTGGAGAAGCAAGCTAACACTCCTACTTCAAATACACCATCTAGTAGTGCTAGTTGAGAAATATAGGTATTTAGCTACAAGAAATATGGACCTATTCATGTGTTTTTTGAAAGACTACAACAATATTATGTGTTCTGTCTAAGCAATGTGTATTTTCTCACTTGTTAGACTATTAGTTTTTTTTTAATTTTTAATAAAAATGGATTCAACTTCTCTGTTTTAAAAATGCATGTGTTATTTGACTTTAAGATAAGTAATAAAAGACAATAATTGTAATAAAACTCTTTTATTTATTTACATTATAATATCTACTGTGATTTTTAAACACTCAATTGTGCTGATTTTGGTTTTAACAAATGCTCATTTTCTTCTAATATCTGGCGGCATTCATCCATATTGTTTAGAAGATGTTCCATCTGCCAATGCTTCCTCAACAAGGCCAGGCGGAGATCAAACTTGCCTTGCCTGATACACTGCACTCCTGTGCAATGCGCTACTGTCTTGAGTTGAACGCCTAGATCATGGACTAGTGTCCAGAGATATTTGTCATATTCATTTACAGATTGAATTTCTGAAACAATATAAACTGTTAAAATATTCCACTCGATACAGATGTTCAAATAAATAGCTATTCTTGTTACAATACAATAAAGGGTAAAGCTCACACAGAGTTGCAGATTAAAACTTAACAATTGCCTCCCTTTCTATTGTGTAAACTCTTATCTTTCTCTTATGAGATAAAAATTACATGCTGTCTCATTTCTCAAGATCAAGTGACAGGTCTGCCATTAGTAGCCTACAATAAAATAGTGTTTTAGAAGTTGTCTATTTTGCTTAATTTCAATCAGGGTTTGCTCATTTGATATGCTTCGCAAACAATAACAATTTCTATGAGTAGATTATACTCAATTACGATACTAATAGAAGATAGAGTAAAAATTGGAAATAAATTACTTACCTAAGGTAAAGTTGGGCGGATCAAAGTGCACACATTTGATTCCATAAATAACTGGTAGCTTACTGTTGGCCGGCCTCAGCAAGCCTTCTGATGCAAGGTCATAAGTTGTTTGTGAGTCCATGTGAAGGCCTGATAACCTGAATGTATTAATATTTATTAGTAATTAAGTCAAAAAAATCTGTTGGTTCAAGAATCTCTCATAGAATTACAGAAAAATAAAAAAAAATTTAAACTATTTTTTTTCTTGGTGGTAAAATCAGAACTAGTTACAGGGAATTGTTAGTTAGTAAATTCATTACTAAATAACAACCCTTTGATCCCAGTGCAAATCCCATGGGACTTTAAAAATGATGCAGGATCTTTCATCACTTCATTCACTTTCTAGGTCTTTCAACTATATTATGTCAATCTGTATATCCATTGTGATGATGATTGAACGATAAATCAACAAACAAACATATTAAGAATAGTATTAGTGATATTAATAAAAATTAATTCTTACTTACTCATACATAGTTTTCTGATGGGCTGCCTGTATATGTGCAACCACTTTATCCATCTTTGCCCGGGTCACATGGCCGAATGTCGCCCTCTCCATTGTTCTGCCATTCCAAAAGTATGTGTCAGTGGCTTTGCCTAATTGTCCATGCACTTTGAATGCACGGGTAGGCCTCCCTGTGTTTAGGAGGTATGTTAGTTTGGTGCCATCATTGATCCCTAATACTGGAAAACAAATACATTTGTTTAAACTTTAAATACAATATAAATTTTAATAAGATTCTGTTGAAATATCAGAAAACAATGTTAAGGGTGTTGAAAAATTTTATTATGTAGTTCTAAACCCATGACTTGGTAATACAACTTCAATTTGTCTATGTGAATTTAGGTTTTTTAAGGATTCCATGAGAACTGTTTGATTTTCCAGGACAAAAAGTAGTCTATTTCCCTCCCTTGAATTGAAGCTTTATATTTATCAATTTAGTTAGATGAATCATGAAAAGCTGGCAGAAAAACCGTCTTTTTCTCTACTGAATTGACGTTGGCGGAATTATTGTAGACCACAAAACCACAATACAAAGAGCCATAGGGAAGAAAAGCAGAAGAAGAGAGACAGACACAGACTTTCACATTCATAATAATAGTATGGATTAATTGGGAAACTTTCCTCAATACATACATAAAACACCACTGCTAAACAATCCTAAATGTGTAGCCCAGCTGCATCGGAAGTCTGTATGTATATATCTGGGCCCAGCAACTAACGGATCATCAGCATAGTTTGGGACTAACTTAACTTGCATAGGAGCGTTTGTTGCCCCTACAATCTCAACTCGTTTCTCTAGAGGCCTGTCTGGTAAAGCGTTTAAGTCTGCAATTAGAAATAGATTACATAAAACACTTTCTTCATTTACCTACTTATTAAGATGCATGTAATATTTTAGAGGTAAGTAGGTAGGTACATACTGGTCAGATATCTTTTGTGGTTAATTTACAAGACCGAGTATTAGTAAATACCTAGCTAAAGTTTTGAAAGGAATTCTAAATGCGTTGTAAAGTTTTTTCATAGTAACATAAACATAAGCTAACCTCGACACAAATTAGTAACAATAATATGCTGCACATGCTGTACGGACACACAGGAGGGTTTATAAACACAAATAAGTCCATTTAAACTTTTGTAAGCAACAGCGGCATTTCGTATTTGAACCATGTTGACAACAGTACATCATTCATTGCAGACAAAGAGTATGTAATCAGTAATCACTATTCACCAAAGACTACAATATTATACTGGGTATAATATTGTATTGTATAATATTGTACTGGCTATTCACTAATTATTGCAGAAAACATAGACGTAGAAGTTTTTAAGAAACATAGGTTTTATAGTAGGTAGGTACCTACCAAGTACCTACTTCGTGGGTACGGCCGTAACGGCCGTATATCATATCATAGTATATCATAGTCATATCCAGGGCCGTAAAATAATTTTTTAAAAAAAGCACATTAATGACAGCTGCTTTTGACGTCATTTTGCACGTCAGCGGTGTCACCAGTGCTTCTTCGAACCTTGCTGACCTCTACTAATACACGCTAGACTTACAATTGACGACTTGTTTTGGAAGCAACTTGATTATCGCCGTAGGACGCCACCGCAAGCAATTTCACCCTCTGGTAACACATGGGCGGTACGTCTGGTGCCGCAAATGTTCATGGGCGGCGGTAATAACTTAACTTTTTACAAATAAAAATACTTTATGAAAAAAATTACATAGGTAATATAAACGCTAAGAATATACAAACATCAAAACGCGCTCTACATTTAAAGGGTGGAGAATTTTACAAGGAAGGATATCATGAAGTTGAAAGGGAAGTTTGGTTTAGAAAAAAAGTATGTGGGAGACTGATTTTTCGTCCAGACCGTACTCACACAGGGAATTGTCACGTAGTCTTAATTTTGCCAAGTGTACGCGGGTACCGGCGTGATCAATTCGAAGACGATTAATTAAGGAATATACTTCTCTCTAACGAGAGTGACAAATAGTATAAGGTGACCTAACGAATTGATTTTTTTTGAAACAAGTGTTAATTAAAAATTTATAACACTTCCGACAAGTGAAGATTACAGTAACTAGAAAAGAGCTAATAACTTTCAAACGGCTGAACCGATTTTCTCGGATTATAGCTGCTAAGAACACTCTCGATCAAGCCACGTTTCAAACAAAAAAAACGATGCCACAGACAGATACACACGTCAAACTTATAACACCCCTCTTTTTGGGTCGGGGGTTAAAAAGAGCCAAGGTCGTCTTGGGATATCAGTTTGTAGCACACCGCTTACATTTGACATAAATTGATTCAGCAAAAGTTGAGTCCCGAGAGCACTCCAAATTGCTTTTTGCTAGTGAGCGGTGGTCTTGAGTATAGTTTATGATAAAGTGTATAATAATATGGTTTATGAAGTGGACTGTGGCACTCATTTCAACTAGTGATTTTATAACAGCATTTCAAAAATGTTATTTTGTATGGCACATGTCCTTCCAGCGTAGTTTGCTTATGTCAATTTCAGTGGTTCAACATTGAAAACATTCTTGTCTATGACTTAGTCTTTTTATGCTTAGTTTATAGTTAGTAGTCTGTGGCGTCGACTGTGTCGTTGAATCGTTTAATTTGCAATGGCCGATTGAAAAGACGGGTTCGGTGGCATATCGCGGCCGTTTCTATAGATTCTTCCATAAAAACATTTTTTTATAATACTGACTCGGAAAGCCAGTAAAATTTTGTGAAAAACAGTTAGTGTATAATACTGTGATTTAGAATTCGCTGTGGGTGTTTCAAAGACTCGTTTACGATTGTAATTTTTCGTGTGAAATTTTGTTATTGGTAAGTTGGCATAGCATTAAATGAATCTCATTGCTTTTGCTTCCTCGGATTGGTATTGCACAAAGCGTATTGTATTGGTGTTGTGTTGTGATGTTTCGCGAAGGTATGGAACGTTCGATTTGCCACAAGTTCAGGCATTGCCAACCCGTTTAGGTAGGTAGGTACGTTTTGTGTTGCCTTGCATCGTATCACGCAACCTGTGCCAATTGGCATTATTATTTTACTTTTCATTACGTTTTTCTTTGTTTTTATTAGCATTACTTTACTTAAACATGCCTAGTGCTTATATTATACTAAACAAGAATAGAAATAGAAAATTTTACCTGCCTAAATACTTGTTTTCTTTTCTTTTTTTTTTAAATTAAATAAGTCAGTAATATTTTCTATTATTAATAACTATTTAGGTGTTCTTTAAAGTTGATCTGTTGCGGCTTTCACAGTTCATGCCTACACTTCAAAGTGATTTCACTTCCCTCTTTTTTTCATGCCATTCTATTCATATCAAATACCAAGCGTGCAGATCTTTGCATGATGGAATGTGGGAAGACTTAAGTACTTACTTAATCTAAATATTATAAAAGGAAAAGGTTATTCACTTATCTATCAACCCGCAGTTCAGGCTATGAGATGGATCACTCTGAAATTTGGCATACGGATATCTAATACAATGTTCCAAAAAACACAGTAAGGAAGTAAAATAGGGGTTTGAAATGATCAGAATGTTCATAAAATAGTGTCTTATATGAATTATGTTTAGCATGTAATTTGAAAAGTGTAATTTAAATTTTAAATATAATTAATTGCTCACTTTTAATTGAGTATTTATTTATTCTTATTATTTAAATCAATGACATATGTATATCAAATACTAGGCAATGCCAGCAACTTCGTCCTCATGGATTTAGATTTATTCGAAATCCTATGGGAACTATTTAATTTTCCAGGTTGTTATTATCATATGTGTGTGTGTGATGCTATCTCTGCATTTTTATTGTGCTAACTGTCAAAATTAGCAGTTCAGAAAGGTAACAAACAGACAGATAAACTTACAAATTTATAAAATTCGTATGGATGTGCAGGTTCACAAACACACATCGTTTACAAAATAAAATCAAGTGCAATTCAGACTCACAGAAATGGTTCCATACCATTATACAAGTAGTATCACTTTATTACTTAATTGTTCTGTGATGTGATTACAAATTCACAGTGCTCAGATTTTTCCTTCATTTCCCTTTTTCTCTAGAGATATTGAACCATAAGAAACAACTCATAATATAAGCAAGGAAAGATATATCTTTCAGTTGCAAGGACATCTAAAGATTTTCTATATCACAAGAAAGTAAAATATTTGAGGATTAGTTTTGGCAAATAGACTCATATGAGTGAATCAAGCATGACGTCAAGTATCTTATCACAATACAACAAAGAACAGAGCATATATGTAAATTTAAATGGTTGATGGAATGATAAATTCATTGTGCTTTTGTTGAATGTGTTTATAAATAGCTAACTGATGATAGTGAAATTGAATACATAATTGAGGTTAAAATTTCGTTATCAGTCAAAGGAAATTATTTCATGCTTATACAGCTGTCAGCTAAAAATAAAGAAATATGTGTTTCACAGCCTTATCAGGGGGGGGGAGGGGGTATTAAAGATGAAAGCGTAGGTACGTGTTTATGGCTCCTTTTTCATATATGGAAGCCCACCTGAAAAATAATTTAATTGAATTTTTAATTCAGTATTTGGTCTTGGGTCAACATTCTACACCAAATACTAAAATTTCAGGTTTGTAACTCATTTTGCCTACAAACTAGAGACTGTGACACGTGGACAGTATAAAAAGTATGTAGTTGTGTTCGAAGCGTATAGTTCGAAGGCTGATATTAATGATCCGACTCATCAACGCCGAAACAAAAACAGAGCTCACATAAATCTGTGTCATCGCCTCGTGTATTGGACGTGTGATAAATAGACCCCTGTCTGTCACATGCGCTGTGCGACACGGCATATCCGAAAGCTATAGGATACGAGCTTCTAAAGCTACGGCCACACCTGCGTGTTGTGAAGGCGGGATGCGGGATCGTCCACGAGCGATGCGAATCCTGTTAATGTAATCGCGGAAAAAAAAAAGGGAGGCGACCGTCGCGCGGCTGACGTTCCCGCTTTGCTCGGGCAGGTTTGGATGATGTTTAGTGCGAGATCAATCTCGCATCTCTTAAGTTTGCCTAATTTTTGTTGTACTCAGATCTTTTTCGGACGAAAGTTACGCGAACGTTATACGAATACAAGCTTCATTTTTTACTCAGAATCATTGTAAAAAAAACCTTTTGCCGATTCATTGTACTTAACTCGCGGTTAAGTTAAAGTAAAGTTAAATTAAGTTACTAAAGTTTTGTAAACGCATATTTTTTTTTTATTCAATGAAAAGGCAGGCCTTGGCTGTAATCTCACCTGATGTTAAGTGAAGGTACAGTCTAGGATATAAGCAGATTAAGCCTAGAAGGAGTACATAATATAGTAGCATTTATTAAACTATTCTCTTACCCCTTATCATTTAAATAATCCCTTGACGGCATGTCTTCGTCGGTACTCTTGCTTAACCTCGATTGAAATATGGGCTCTAAGGTAATTAATATGACATGTTCGTACTTCGTAGCCCTAAGGCCTTGGTGATGAGACTGCAACCTTTCAATATTTCCTCATCAGTCATCAAATGAGGCCTTGATACAGGCGCTTATCGAATTCAAAACGCGTAAAACGGTTTTTTGTGGCCGTTTAAAATGGTAATCTTCGGCCACCAATCGACTATATTTTTTTAATCTTGCTAGTAAAAAAATTGCAGAACAGTAGGTAGGTACGTGACCATTTGCTCGAGTAACTATTTTGGCCGTGACCTGATAGGTTTTATGCGTTTGCAATAGTCATTTTTTTGTTAGTTTCAATGGGTAATGCTGGCTATACACGATCAAGTTTACTGGTCAAGCTTGCAGCGGATTTAAATCGGGCACGGGCGTCCAGTAAACTTTACGTGTATGGCTATCATTTGACAGGATGCCGCTTCAAGCCCGCTACAAACTTGACGGTAAACTTGATCGTGTATGATCATCATAAGTTTTGAGTTAGCGACTTGTACTGTAATAGGGTAAAGTGGTAAAGACTTTGGCCTAATAGTTCGGGCGTCCGGGGTTCCATCTCGCGCTCCTCTATGCACCTCTAACTTGTCTCAAATATGTACATACATTTTAAGCAATTAAAATATCACTGGCTTTAACGGTGAAGGAAAACATCGTGAGAAGGAGAACTGCATGCCTGAGAGTTCTCCATAATGTTCTCAAAAAAATTAAAGAGTCAAAAATTATTAAAAAAGCCCGTCATATTGAGGACCTGCTCATTTTTCCAAAATCACTAAATAATGGTGGAGCTCTACAAGTCTTTAAATTACAGCCTTTGTGTTCTGTAGACGAATTACAGGAAATGAAATCTCACAAAAAATCCAATTTACCAAATCATTACGGAAGCTTCTTGTTGCGAAGATTGTTGCGAAATTAGATTGCGCGTCTCGAGTAAAATGCATGCTGTAATGGTCCACTCATTAGCAATCTAATCCTACTAATTAAGTAGGTATAAATGCAAAAAAAGAGATTCCATGGGATTTATAAAAATGTTGAACCAATCCAAAGATCAATTCATACCTTTATGATACATATAAAAATATAAAAACAAAAAGCTTACTGCCTGACTTATATATCAGCGCACAGCTCAAACTACTGGACGGATCGGGCTGAAATGGCATGCAGACATCGACTTAAAAATATTTTTTGAAAATTCAACCCCTGAGGGTGTAATATAGGCATTTGATTTGTGTAATCAACGCAAATGAAGTCGCGAACATAAGCTAGTAATATTATATTATACGAAATATTGCTTGAAGTACAGACCGTGGCTCAAAGTGTCTGCGTTATACCATATCATGACTAAACCGATCTTGTTAAATTATACAGAAATAGCTTAGATCAATAGTCCACATTGACCGCAAAAAAATATTATTAGTTTTACGGAAAAAAAACGAATTCCACGCGAAAATAGTAGCAAGCATAACTAGAATTAAAAAAATTATGCGAATTAAAAAATTGTGTTTCCAAGGAAAAATTTTTCGAAATAGAATTTAACAACAGCTATAATTTTCTGAATAAATTCTGCAATAACATGACGTCTATAAATTTAGTAATGGTTGAACCAACTCCGACGATTATGTTTTGTAAGTCAGTGGGCCTTACGGAAAGTGACATAATAAACACGTTAGTTATTGCTGCTTATAAAAAAGTCACGTATGACCAACCGAAGATTACTCGCGCTTGTGGAACAACAGGTTTTTCCGAAACAATAAGTAGGTATTTAGTGGCACAATGTACCTAATGGCAGTTGTTAAACCACGCGTATCCTTGTCCAAAGGTCCTTATAAATTCTGAGCAGGCATGCTCAAGGATTAGCCTTGGTTATGTTTCACATTGTACCCACCAGAAATTCTGTAGTCACACTTATCACACTAATATTATAAAGGAGAAAGTTTATATGTGTGTGTGTGTTTGTTACTCCTTCACGCAAAAACTACTGGACGGATTGGGCTGACATTTAGAATGGAGATAGATTATACCCTGGATTAGCACATAGGCTGCTTTTTATCCCGGAAAATCAAAGAGTTCCCACGGGAATTTTAAAAAACCTACATCCACGCGAACGAAGTCGCGGGTATCAGCTAGTTGGTAATAATGGAGCCTAAGGTGGAGCGCGCTTACCTAGAAGGTATTTAACTATTCATTTTTGGGGAAGCCGGAAGGGCATTTCATATTTTAGCAGTGCGTATTAGAAACGAGGACCACTTTTTACCCGACTGCGGCAAAGCCAAAAGGAAGGGTTATGATTTTAGCCGTGTATGTATGTAGGTTTGTATTTATGTCTGTTCCACCATAGCGCCTAAACTACTGAGCCGATTTGTTAAAATACACCAAGCAAAACAAAAATAATTTTATACCTATCTATCGGCAGTTCGCGGGTAGTAATCGGGTGTTAGTGCTGTTTAACTTTAACTTGTTTCAGTCATGATAATGACGTCAGTGTTAATTTACGTCACTGTTTGTTTTATTATATTAAATGTAACGCGGCAAATACGTACACAATTTATAAGACGTTCCAGTTTGACGTTAGATTCTGTAAAGAACCTGAACATCGTATAATGGCCCCAGATTACACCGAGTTCGCCAACAATAAGACAATGCTCGTGTTATAATACAAGCACATAATTCGGTCTTTGACTCTTTACACGGGTTGCGTCATTCTCATCCGCGACTATGTAATGAGTTTCTCATTTATTTAGTTTTAATTAGATAAATAACAAAGAAGCCACATATATTATATACTAGCTGTTTCTTACGACTTCGTTCCAGTTGATATTGGTTTAAAACAATCCTGTGGGAACTCTTTGATTTTCCTGGATAAAAAGTAGCTTATGTGTTAATCCAAGGTAATCTATCTCCATTCGCAGCCAAATCCGTCCAGTAGTTTTTGCGCGAAAGATTAACAAACCTCTATTCATACATACAAATTTCGTTTTTATAATATTAGTAGGATTATAATATACAATACAGCTAGATACTCGGGCAGGGTTACTTTGAGAGTATGAGTTCCCTTCGTAATTGCCAAAGTATTCATTAGATTTTAATAAAGGAGCTATCATTTGCTATTCGTATTCCACGTCATAGGCGCGTCTATATCTATGACGTAATAAATGACAAATAACTTGAGAACGTACCGTTCTAATAGGTCTAATAGTTTAAAGTGATTTTGTGAGATGGTGATAATGAGATGAATACGCAGCCGGGTTTGTTTTTGGCTTCGTCTCAAACCAGTACATGGGCCGCGTAGTTTAAACTAATTTTAAAATTATATCTTTGATAACAACACTTTCCAATAAAAAAAATACGAAATGATATTTGCTTATTGGTTTGTCTTGCAATCACGCTGCAACGGAACAACGTATCGTTGTTATTTTTACATGGAGTTAAAAACCTGGAGAGTGACTTAGGCTAATATCTCGGAGTTCTCACGGGATTTTTAAACCTAAATCCACGTGGACATCATCAGCTAGCCTTAAATTAAAACTGCGGAATACCAATAAAGACGACATATAGAAATACGTCACCGAAAAATTGAGATATTTGAAAATTGTGTCGCCTTTGACATCACATGTAAATGTCAAGCAGGCCCGACATTACTTTGTACAAAGTAACGAATAAATGAAATCAATAGTAATAATGATGAAAGTGTCTCAGTTCACGAGAACTTGACCCGCTTAGGTTTTATCAGCGTTGCCTAACGTATTTCATTGTGCTGTACCGCCATAAGCGGGGCACGGCCGCCCGTGGCGTCTCTTATCACTACCGTTATCAGCCATCCTGCTGTATCTGTACCGTTGATAATATGATCAATCTCATCACAACGAGATTGATAATATTATCGACTAGGTGCTGATGCCCACGACTTCGTCTGTGTTAATTTAGGTTTTTAGAAGTTCCGTGGGGAAGTCTTTGATTTTTTCGGGATAAAAACTAGACCACGACTCCATCCAAGACTTTAACTGTACTCACGCAAAAAATCATGTCGTCGATTCGTTGCTTCGTTGCTATGTAATTGAAAGACAAACCAACAAATCAACACACTTTTGCATTAATTATATACATATAGGTATTGATTCGGATACCCGAGATCAAAGATACCGGAATAAGAGGCCTAAGCTTATTAAGGAGTGGATCCGACAGCTCAGCGGAGACCAATCCTTAAGCTAAGAGCCCAAGTCAAAAGGCCCTTGTCCCTGCGAAATTGTGAATTTCAGTCCGTTAATGCTTAAATAATTTTATATCCGTAGGACAACTTGTGCCACTTGTGCTTGTGCTACCACCAATTCGGATTAGATTTATCGAGAAGAGCCAGCAAGAAACTTTTTTTTGAGTCTCCTCCGTGTTTTCTTCTCATTATATTAATTTCAACAGTAAGTCAAAGCAAAATAATAATTAAGTTATTTAAAAATGACGCTGCGTAAATTTGTATTTGGTAGAATTTTGGCCAAATGTGTAGTCACAAGCTAAGCGTTAAATAGTCATCGAAAATGAATGTTCGAATTCTCAAAAGCAATTTAGTGAGTTACAATTTGCGTAGTTTCCATTTCACAGAATACGTGCGCCAAACCAAAGGTCAAAGCTTAAAAATGCAATTTGGCAGAATAACAAAATGAGAAATTTGGACACAGTTGATGTCGCCAAACTTTTTCCGAGTTGTGCAATAGTGCCCGTTATTCTAAATCTTTTTCCACGTTCTAACATTTTTAGGATTCTGCAATAAAATAAGGTAGGTTTCATCCCGATCGTCTATCCGTTCATAGCTGTGACACACAGAAAAGTAGACAGACGGATTGGTCGAAGATATAAGCGTTCCTTTTTTTACTTACTATTGAACCCTAAAAACTTGCAAGGCTAGTTTGTTAAGTTACAGAGCACAGTGTGACGATCGCAATCACCTCCGGAAACTCGATTGCGTTAGATTGATAGCTACAGTGTCACGATCGCAATCACCTCTGATTGGTTGACGCTCGTTCACTATTGGCTACAATGCATTGTTGCAACAAGAATACCATAAATTCAGCCAATCACAACAATTGCGATTGTAATAATGATTGATGCAGGTTTTCGGGAGCCGACCCGCTTGGGTTACATTCTCCACTAATATTGGCTTGAATACTCAGTTGCAGAATACCCTATTCAACCAAACATTACAAACGGAACAGCAGATTCTAGAATGGTTATATTTGCTATCGCAACTAGATTTACAGCACCCTCATGTAATTTCAAGTAGTTATGACGAAGTAATGTAGATACAATAGTGGCATTATTCTTGGTTTCGAGGAGACATTTCTCGCAAACAATCCAGTATTGGACACTTGAGTAAACTGTGTGCAAAACACTCATTGTGACGTCGAGCAAACAACTCTAGCTCGGGCATGTTTGTTGAACATTGTTTTTGCGCGACTACATATGCTTTCGAACAATGCGTTGCTATGAAAAACCTATGTTGATTTCATACTCCATGTTTTTCCGGATTAGTGTTTTTTGACATGGCCATCGGGGTATGAGGAGTGGGGGGGGGGGGGGGTATAGTGGTATAGTGATAAGGGGGGATTCATCTCAACCGCACTATACCTGCGCGACAGGTATATTTTAATTAAGTTTAAGAGCAAGCTCGTCTTACGTGACTTTCTTCACAATATTCTATCGCTGACCTTATCGCTGAAGAGTAAAGGTACATTAAATTTTTCTTAATCACATCTTTGGCCTTAAGTCACGCTTTTATTTACTTGCCCTTTAATCAGGTTTTTAATAAACTTGTCAAACTTCTCGTTGTATGAAATGTTCCAACGTTTTCCTTCTATTTTCTATAATAATATAGTTTATATAGAGTCTACTGACATTTTCTTTATTAACTTTATTTTTCCGTTCTACGCCAGTGCCAGCGCCACAATCGCTTCCGTATTGTATTGTATTAAGTTTTATGATTCGAAATTTCTATTGTTTATAGCATGTGATATCTTGTAAACCTTTATGAGAATGTAGAGTGTAGACACTAGACAGTTGTGGGAAGATATTTTTTTAACCCGATGTTACTCTGTTACTTTGTGTTTAGGTAACACTACTTACTGCATTTAACCAATTTGGACGAAATACACATAGGTAACATGCAGCCCGGGGAAGCAGAGGAAGGCTAGTTCCGAAAAATCAAGGAGTTTCCAAGGATTTTTAAAAAACCGAATCGTCTCGTGAATATAGCGTCCCGTCCCGGCTTGTTCCGGGATAAAATATAGCCTATACGGATTCGGAAGAATCCCTCTACGTAATGGTAAAAGAAATTTTGAAATCGGTCCAGTAGTTTTTGAGCCTATTCAATACAAACATACAAAAATACAAAGGTTTCCTAATTATAATATTAGTATAGATTTATTTGGTGTTAAGTCTTCTATGTCTAGTCTACCATCTTCGCCATAGCAAGGTATATTTATTCTAAATGTATATTTGCTAGACTGCTAGCTTTTTCCTTTAGGAATGGAGATAAGATGTTTGATCTCAAGGTTTCAAAATTAAAACAGCTATACATAGATGAACGAACGTAAGTTAAAATCGATGTAAGCATTAATTGGCTATCTTCATAGGTTTTATCATATCAAATTATGTTGTTTGTAGGTATGAGTATAAAACACGGAAGCCACCGTAGAAAAGCGTTGAAAGAATTGACATGGCCTTGCCATTGTCTTGCGATCGGTGGCAGGCAGACACCGCGACGCGCCGGTCAAAGTCACTGCCAAGTGCCAACTGCATCCACATCCGACACACTCTGTGCCACTGCCGATACAATATACATATGCTAAAAAAATGGAAAAGAGCTAATTCATATTATATCTGCATTAAAATAGTAGTTCTTACTTGGTATATTATTAGTCACTGATTAACTTCGACCACTCGTTGTGCCAGATCTTTTTTCCAGGGACTTGCAAATTGTGGAACCAACCCTTTTGGCGGTGTTTCCACTTCATCCACATCCATGATCCAAATCTTCAACGACTGATAAAATTAATATTATCTAGAATCTTTTCAACACCCGCAACTTCTCTACCAATAGTGTATGAATAAATAGAATAGAATTAATTTCTTAAAACTAACATAGTAAGTCCTTTTTGAACAGCTCTGTAGCTTACCAAGAATTTCCCAATTTTGGCTCACGTCTAGACTCGTCGAAATCTATCGTCAGGCGTGCTCATGCATATTCGTACGTCGTGTCAGCCCCAACCGCTTGTAACGAACGACGCGACGTGACAATTTATCCTATTTATCGCTCCAGTGGCGTGTGGAGCTAACGTCCTTGCTTTCAATGTGTCTGACTGATCATCTATTCACCGACATTCGAGAATCGAGACCACCTCTGCTCGAAAATGTATTCATATTGAAATTATAAATGCGAAAGTGTCTGTCTGTTAGCTTTTCACGGCCTAGCAGTTTATCCGATTTTGATCAAATTAGGTACAGAATTAGCTTACATCCTGGGGATGGACATAGGCAACTTTTTATCCCGGAAAATCAAAGAGTACGTACGGGATTCTTAAAGGCCCATCCGTTTAACCGAGTCATATGAAATTTGGTCTGTACGAATTTGCAACTTTATGCCCTGGAAAATCAAAGAGTTCCCACGGATTTGTAAAAACCTAAATTCATACGAACGAATTCGCGGGTATCATCTAGTGTTATATATTCGGAACATCATTATTCACTATGTGATTGTGAACATTTTTCTTGCTGAAATATATTTGCATAAATTCCCATGAAAAATCGTTTCCACGCGGCACATAATATGTCGACCGATAATTTAAGTGACATGCAATATATTTCAGCTACGCGGCCTACGGTTATATTTTACGGACACGTTAATCTTAAAACAGTGATGATTTCCATACATCAATGATGTTTACAAATCATCTACAATCTTTAATATCATTGATTTCTTCTATTTCTTCGTCCTACCAATTTATCGTGCTCAGGTTACGGATAGAATGCAGAAGAATTCAAAACTGTTTTATGGGTACGATCAAATCATCTACAAACTTTTTAATATCTTTGATTCTTTCTACTTTTTTGGCCTACCTATCCATTATGTGCGGGTCACATTAGATTTGTTGTGTAGGAATTTAAAACTAAATATTTATGGGTTTTGACTTATACGAGGTGTGGAAAAAGGCTTATTATCCCATTGCGGCCAAGCCAAAAAGGCTGTGTTTCTAGGTCAACGGGAAGTACCCTTTAGATTTTCTTGACAGACACGACGGACGGACGGACAGACAGACAGGCAGCAAAATGATCCTATAAGGTTTCCGTTTTTCTTTTTGAGGTACGGAACCCTAAAAAAAAGATGCTCGTTGCAAATAGAGATAGAATGCACGCAACCGTTATACAACGTCTGTCAGCAAAACTAGTTCGGTGTCGGTTTCGGCTGCGGACCGCGTGACCCTAATGGTTGACCCCGATTGTTGCAATCGATGTATTGGAATCTCTTGCTTCATTATTGCTTACTTTATTTCTATATTTTCATTTTGTACGCTTGATATTGTTTGTTAGTAGAACAGTAGCAATGTGAGTTTTTGTTGCTTCTTAACTATTTTTCCCTGTATAGTTATTGCTTCCTCAAAGTAATTTATTTCCGTACGGCAGATCTTCTGAAAAAAGTCCGCAATTGGCAATTTCAAATATTATTGAGCTGCTCTAAATGTGGTTGATGTTGGCTCTTTGGTAGCTTTTTTTAAACTATGGTTAATTCTTTTACGATTCTTCTGAAAGCTTATTTCATTATTCAAACATAGACGAAATGGAGGTATGTCGTCTTTCGTTGGATGTCCATCTGCCTGCTACGTTGCTTTATTTTGCGTGTGGGTTAAAAGTTGGTCTAACAGTTCAAGATTTTATCTTAGAGTAAATCTTCGTGTGTGGTCTCGTATCAAGAAAACAACTAGAACAATGCAAAGAATCTCCGTCGACTAATGACAATTGGTCATCAAGACTCGAGTGATGAATAGAAAGGGAGTAACGACACTAGCCCGGTTCCTCATGCCGACACGACGCGCGACGTCGCAGTTAGCAGGCAGATCGCGTGTGATCAGATCCGCGGTGTCAACGAACTTGCTACTTGCTGAGACCAATTGTTGTCGTTTAGCAACTGAAGTCTAGCTCGAAACGTTCCTTGTGTCTATAAGAATACCATACTATCCATATCTATGCTACATATCGGTGATAAGCCTAGTGATTAAGTCGTTGGCCTCCTATTCGGGGAGTCCGGGGTTCGATCGCACTTCTGACTTCTCGGTCGTGATCACTTGTTTTAACGGTGAAGGAAAACATCGGAAACTTGTCCGTTGAATGTCCGCATGTCTCAGGTTGCTCTAAGCATTTTCTTTTTTATAGGAATTTTGATAAGTTTAGCTTCTGTTCTCTAATTTCAGTTTTATCAACACATATCTTCAACACATTTTAGAAAGTCTGATCAATAAATTAAATAAGTAATAAAAATCACTATATTTCTATTTTTATGAAGCTAAACAATACAATATTTTTGATATGTTTTATAATATCCACACGATATTATTTTCATAACAGTCGGATTTAATGTATGCACGATCGTAATACAATAGCATACGATATGCCATTACTTCCTGTTATTTATTCGACTCTACATTAAAAAGCCCTGGTCACATTCAATGCGAAAGCGGCTTCTACAAGGAACTGTGTGAAGGCATCTATAGTTACTACACCGCTTTGCTGCCTTACTTGCTTCAAACTGTTCCATTTATTACATATCCCTAACTACTACTCGATCTAGTGGCTAGCCTAATCGGCTACAGATCATGGGGTCCCGGGTTCGAATCCCGATTCGGGCTTATTTGGCCCGAATTGGGATTCGGGAGTTAATGAATTTTTCTGCCAAGAAATTCTCTTCAGCAGTACGGAATTGAGAAGTTTGAGTGTAAGTGTAACAGGATATAATGTAAAGGCTTGGGCATGCGCTTGACGTGGTGTTGAATTGTCGTTCCATCGAACTATGAGAGTGAAGGAATAAAGACTGTTTGCCCATACACTTAAACTGCATCATCTCTTACCATCAGATGAGATTGCATTCAAGAGCTAACTTGTTATGGGAAAATATTGTGAACTGTAATAATAGTTGGATAGGCTCCGTGAAAAGTCCGAAATATGGAATCTCGGCCACACAATTACAAGTACGTAAAAGCTTCAGCCGAAAGCCACTTGCGCTCAGTGTAATATCCTGCCCTGCTGTTGCCGCCACGCGTTGTGTGTGACCAGGTCTTAATTTTTGTAGGCAATGTGTTCCACATGGACGCTGCAGTAAATAATATCGAAGTATTTTAAAACGCTCGAGGCAATATCATATCGTAGATATTAATGCTCGCGATAAGATTCGAGTGCTATTCCAGTATATCGCGATTCACTATTGACCTTGGCGAGAGTTGATATACGATTATGTTAACGGATAAAAATGTTGTATAGTTAATGAAAACATAACAGATAAACTGCTAAATGCTAATGTATTTTAATATCGTAACGTATGGTAAAAGACTTGAAAAACTGTAGCGCATAGAGGTTAGGGTGACGTGTTAAAGAAATATACAACCGGTCAAGTGCAAATCGGATTCGCACACGAACTGTTCCGTACATCGTAGAAGATATAACACTATGCACTTTAATTTTTAGGGTTCCGTACCTCAAAAGGACAAAAGGAGCCCTTATAGGATCACTTTGTTGTCTGTCTGTCTGTCATTGCTGTTGATATAAAGATACTGATTTGACTAGTTGTCAAACACCGGATTATTTCTCACATTGATGGCTATCAGTCACCTACATTATTATGGAAAAAAGCATTGTTTGTGTGTCTTCCCATAGTTGTTCCTATTGTCTATATTCTATAACTACACGTTTCACCGATTCTCTATAACTCATGCCAATCATTGTGATTTCTGCAAGTGGTTCTCAATGTTGAAGTATTTATTGCGTTTCCTCGTGTTAGATAATAGTAGAAATTATACCTTTTCTCAGAAGATATAGTTAGAGTACTATAAATAGTAGGAACTATAACTTTTTGTTTTGTTTGTATGTTTAATAGTTAGTTACATACACGTTGGCTAATATTAAGGAAGTGCTTTGTTGTTAAAAATGTACCCAATTAAAATTAATCAATTATTTATTACTTGATTAATATCTAGGCGTTGCCCACGACTTCGTCTGCGTAAGTTTCGGTGTTTAAAAATCCCGTGGGAACTCCTTGATTTTCCGAGATAAATAGTGGTCTATATCCGTCTCCGGTATGTAAGCTATCCCTGGAAAAATTAGCACAATGGTCATGAATGATACGAGGAAAACGTACGTTCAGATGTTTCAACATTACCTTCACATACCTAATGCGTTATTTACACAAAATTTGTGAGTTCCTGTTTACTTAGTGGCTAGTTACATTACGATTTGATTGTTTGTTTGGCCAATTAAGAGGTAATTAGCAGTGTTATGCACTAAATACTTGCGGCCCTTTGATTTAATCTACTTATTGTAATAATTGAGATTTACAACCTTGCTGTTTTTTTTTTGTTACGCACCTCGTATGATTTATAAATAATTTTTATCTATTGCTTAACCGTTGCATGATTGCTAATCCATTGACACTTGGAAAGTATTTTATAAATAATAGTTATATTAATTTTACTAGTTATACGGTAACTAAAGAATATATTTGCACGTCTTCGCCTACACTCCTTCTTTTTGTGTTAAAAAATTATCTGACCTTGCATTTTTAGATCGTTGTCAACCTCATATCATTTTGGGTTTAAGATATTTATTAGTCCACAAAAAATATTCATATTCACTTACCTACAAAGACCTAACAGGTTATTTTATTCTCATATCATTTCTTATAACTGTGAGCAATGATTTTTTTTGGCATAAGCTCCTTTATCCCGGAAAATTTTAAATTTTAAACCTAATCCACAATCCGCGGGCATCATTTTATTATATTCATGTAGGCTTTTACGAAGACTTCCACCGTGCATCGGTTTGAAAGGCAGATTCTACTGAGAAGGGCCGACAAGAAAAAACGTCTTCCGCAAGAATTAAGATTTGACTCATATTATTTAATATTTTATTTCCTAGAGTACATTAATATATTTTTACTATACATCGATGATTTTTACCATGTTTTTGTTATAATATCTGAAACACTTCGGAAATCAATAGTTTTACTATTTACCTAAAAACGAACTCTAAAGATCATCTTTGAGGGTTAAAAATCCAATTTTTCACTGTCTCTGTTAAAGCAAGTTTTTTCTAATTTTGTAACGGAGCAATTAGGAACTTATATCAATCAATGCATTGTAGCTGTGTGCAACTCTCCGACAGGCGGTCGATTCAGTTACATTTTAGATCATTAAAACTGGTATTTTACTTATCAGCAAAAGCTTGGGCATTGATTAATTATCTATGTCGATGTAACGTGACACCGCGGTTCATAAAGTGACGTTTTGACACCACTACAGGGTATCTCTTTCACATTATAATTTCAGGTATATGAAGAAAAATGCTAGTCTAGATGACACATCCGCCATATTGTGAGCTGTCAATATTTTTACTTTATCTAATCTAATTTATAATATTATGTATTACATATTTTAGAATAGGTAGTTAAATAATATACAAAAATCTATTTAAAAAACTCGTTTGAACAATAATGATTTTGCAAAACTTATTTTTTTTTATTTTATTCATTTATTTGTAATCAACAGCGTTACAACTAATATACTAGTCAAAACAAAATAAGGGCCACCACGTTTTTACAGTATTTTCCTGAATTCTTGAGGTTTAAGGGTTGATTAATGATTTGATTGGATAAATTAATTAATTTTTATTGTAGAAAGCAAGAAATAATAATGGAAACAATAAAAAAAAACGTTTACTCCACCTTTTCTAAAAATTAACATTTTTGCAAAAATAAATCAGTGAGAGAAAACAAATTGTAAAAAAAAAACTAAGTGTTGGTTGATATTTTGTGACCTACCTCAGTATCTGGTATGCCCTCCTCGTTCTCTAATGCACTCTTGAAGCCTGGAAGGTACACTTTCCACCAGGTGTATCACTGTTTCTTGAGGAATTTGTTCCCAGCTCGATTTTAAAACGTTTATTAGCTGTCTTTCATTGTGCACGGGTTGGTTTGTGCTTCGAACACTGCGTTTCAGTAAATCCCACATGTGTTCAATGGGATTGAGATCCGGACTGTTTGCAGGCCAGGGCAATACCTGTATACCAGCCTCCTCTAGGGCTTCTCTGGTGGCCCTAGCTGTATGAGCGCGAGCATTATCGTGCATCAGATGGAATCTTGCGCCGATTCTCTGTGCATATGAGACCACATGGTGTCTTATGACCTCCTCGATGTAACGTTGAGCTGTTACTGTGCCTTCGTTAAGAATTACCAGCTCGGTTCTGCCTGACATGAGATTCCTCCCCATACCATAACATTGGGGCCCCCAAATCTGTCATTTTCATGGATACAAGCATCCGAAAATCGCTCACCTTCACGCCTCCAGACCCTAACGCGACGGTCATCACTTAAAAATTTAACTTTGCACTCATCCGTAAACAATACTGTGCTCCAATCGTTCATATCCCATGCCAGATGCTGCCTTGCGAACAATAATCGGTTTGCACGATGAGCACTTGTTAGTGGTATCCGCACTACGCGTCTCCTGGAGAACTGCTGGTCCTCGTGTAAACGATTTCTAATGGTTTGATCACTAACGCGTGTACCCGTCGCCTGCCGCAAACGGTTTTGTAAGGAGCGGGCTGTGATGCAGCGTTCTCTGCGCGCAGTCAAGCGCACGTAGCGGTCCTCCTGTGCGGTAGTTGCTCGAACTCTGCCAGATCCCCGTCTCCTGGTTAATCTCCCAGTCTCTTGAAAACGATTCCAAGCATTCTGGATCGCTCGCCGTGAAAACCCCAGCTGCAACGCCACAGAACGCTGCGAATGGCCTTCTTGAAGCAATGTTACGGCCCTAGTTACGGTTGGTAAGTCCATATGACGTCGTACTCTCGGCATAACTTTTTTTAAATGTTAATTCAGCCACTAGTTAAACAAAACTTACAGTGTTCTTGACGGAATCGTCACTTTGACTGAGTTAAAATCCGTCTTAAAATCCGGTAGATTCAAGTGGTTCCAATAAATTATCAATAACTACCCACTTTAAACAATTATGCAAGTGGAATACTCAAAAAATGTTTGTAAACAAATAAGGTAACACCACGATAAATAATCAACTACTTGAGAATG
This sequence comes from Maniola jurtina, assembly GCF_905333055.1. Taxonomy (NCBI): domain Eukaryota; kingdom Metazoa; phylum Arthropoda; class Insecta; order Lepidoptera; family Nymphalidae; genus Maniola; species Maniola jurtina. The sequence continues at coordinate 16,194,506 of NC_060032.1, forward strand.
CATAAAAAATAAATTATCGCTCACGAGGACGAAAAAATCAAGTGGCCCTTATTTTGTTTTGACTAGTATATAATTTTACATTTTAGACTACATATAAAAATGGCCAAATTTTCTTGGTCCTATTCTTATTGTGGAAGTTTGGACGCATTATATTTCATGTTTGGATGCTTGCTTAAGACGAACGGACAGCAGCGGTGGCTTTGTAATAGCCTGGGGTCCGTTTGGCACCCTTCGGCACGGCCTTCGGGCACCTTCGAGTACGGAATCCTAAAAAATAAGCTCTACCTACTTTTACTTTTGAGCTATTAGTACTTTAAATTAGGCACTTACATCTACAGGTTATAACGTTCGTGCAGCCATAACGATGTTTTTAACCCCCGACCCAAAAAGAGGGGTGTTATAAGTTTGACGTGTGTATCTGTGTGTCTGTGTATCTGTGTATCTGTGTATCTGTGTATCTGTGTATCGGTGTATCTGTGTATCTGTCTGTGGCATCGTAGCGCCTAAACGAATGAACCGATTTTAATTTAGTTTTTTTTGTTTGAAAGGTGGCTTGATCGAGAGTGTTCTTAGCTATAATCCAAAAAAATTGGTTCAGCCGTTTAAAAGTTATCAGCTATTTTCTAGTTTTCTTGTGGAAAAGAAGGCTAGATAGACCCTTAGGTTCATAATATTCAAGTGTCAATTGACAAATGTCAAGCTGTCAAGATGGACGTTGCCTAGATATACATAATTATTTATTTGAAAATGATTTGTCGGGGGTGTTGAAAATTTTTAATTTACACTTGTTATACCTACTATAAAACTCTTTTTACGACCAAAAAAGGAATTGGATTATGTGGTCGTTGCACTAGTAACATAACACGTGTAACAAATTACTTTCATGACTGAAACACATGTTCGTCTGTCTGTCACGCCCGGTTTCATACGACGAATGCTTGACGGATTAGGTACACAATTTGTTTTTTATTACCTACTGAGTATTTTAATGTAAGAAAGAAAAATCTTCAGGAGCATTTAACGCGACTTTTGCAGAAAATTAAATAAACATGCACGTATACAAGTCAGTACCTACTTAGTTTAAAAAGTTTAAAAAAATTTGTTTTGGTTTGCATTGCATCATTTTTAGGCCCGTACATTAAAGCGCATGAAATCCGCCATATTGATTTTATACAATTTTATGTAAATACCCAAAAGTCAATATTTAAAGTAGCTCTATATCTATCTCTTTATGAATTGTAATATTTTTGCGACTCCTAAAAATATTACAATACAAAAGTATATTATTACAATTTCACCCCGTCTTCGGGGGACAAAAAGTATTTTTATCCGCAAAAAATTCGTAGATTCGTTGTGTCTTCGTTGTATCTATCTAGCGTGAATATCTGAGCGCGACAAAATCCCTATTATTACGACAATAATACAAAGGCCACAGTCACCAAAGCCTGGCTTATAAGACATATTTTCTAACCTAGGATATATATCTATAGCTAGCATAAATTGTGTACCTAATGCCTTAAAAATGGAGAAGGTTCTCAAGTTAGTGCACACATTTTGTTCTCATGCACATAATAGCTAGCCCGCCCCGGTTTGTTCGGATCATTTTATCGAAGGGTGCTAACGAGGCTCTCTTACTAAGCTTCTGCTGTGCTCCGTCCGTCCAAATCCGTCCGTCCGTCCTCCGTCAAAATGGCCGCTTTGAAAATCACACTATAATATTATAAAGGAGAAAGTTTGTATGTGTATGTGTGTGTGTGTGTGTGTGTATGTTTGTTACTCCTTCACGCAAAAAATACTGGACGGATTGGGCTGAAATTTAGAATAGAATTAGATTATAACCTGGATTAGCACATAGGCTAATTTTTATCCCGAAAAATCAAAGAGTTCCCACGGGAATTTTAAAAAACCTACATCCACGCGAACGAAGTCGCGGGCATCAGCTAGTAACAAATAAGTAAAGTGCCATTTCTTATACGATGTTACGGAATCCTCGTGTGCAAGTCCAACTCGCACTTGGCGTATTTTTAGAAAATACGCCAAGTCACTCCAATTGTTGTACCTGCACAAAAAGTTGTTTTTCTGTCGGTTGCGAATTCGCGATGGATTTTTGTCGTCGTCAGCAAGTAGCAATCTTTTTCGGTTGATGACCGGCGCCGGCGCACGCGGCGTGACGGTCACTTGTCGGGCATGCTGTTTCGAGGGATTTTCTTCATGATTTACCTGTGCCGTGTATAATAAATAATAACATACAATTTCTAGTATTCTATACAGGAAAGGTGCAAACTGCAAACGGGATTTTAATTGCTACATGTCTATTGCTGCTTACAAAAACAAATAATAACAATTTTAAAATGGCCGCTTTGAAAATTAAAAATAAATAAAGTGTTATTTATTATACGATGAACGGAACCTTTTATGGGCGAGTCCGAACACGAGTTAGTTCGAGTAAAATTTATAATATGGGTAGGTACCTTTAAGTAAAGACTAAATAGGAATCATCTAGGCAAGCGCGCTCCATTTTAGGCTGCATCATCACTTGCAAACAGGTCTAATTGCAGCCAAGTAATGGTGTTTTTATATTAAAAGAAACAGGCATGCAAAATCTCAAGTTTTTAACCCCCCAAAGCAAACAGAGGGGTGTTATAAGTTTAACGTGTGTACCAGTATCTGTTTATCTGTGTGTCTGTAAGTATGTGGCATGACATCATAGCACATTGATACACCGATCTGAATGCGGTTTCTTTTATTCGAAAGCCTGTTTAGTCGAGATGATTCTTAACTATTTTTGATGAAAATTTGTTCAACCGTTTGAGGATTATCAGCTGTTTTCTCAGCCGGTGATGGGATCTCTGTCATCCAATTAATATTTATATTACTTGCACTTGTCGCAAGGACTCGATCTCGATTCCAATGCAATATTATGGTAGTTTTGACCTGTCAGTCAGAGTTATTCAAATTTTTAATTTATCAGACTTTGCGGCTTAATGTGTATGTGGATTGTGGATATATCTCAGTCAGTTTATCATTTTATTTGTAGATGTACTTAGTAAGGGGTCATAGTTATAATTCGTACATAAATTCAACGGCCTTCTTCATAACTGTAGTTTTGACTTCGTCCAATCTCAAGCTAATTCAATAAATAATATTCCGAGATACTTATAAAATTAATCTTCTATCTTTATTGCGACTGGGACGTCAGCCTCGCTGCTTGAAATTATTACTGCTTCCTAGGAAATATTATATTTCAATTATGAGTAGGAATTATAATATATTTCAATTTCTTTGGCTAATCTCATTGTAGCTCAGAGTATTTTATAAGAAATAATTTTAATATTTAATGCTGAGTGTAAAGGCTTAGGCAAACAAGACGGGCGACTGCAATAATGGGTTTAAGTTGAAGTTACAAGACTTTATAATATGTACATTGTACAAGACCTGTATGGACGCATGACATGATGGCAAGAACCGCTCAGTTGCTATCGAGCTTCATGATCGGTGGTGTTTCATATAGTATGCCTTCTGTAGTTTTACAGCCACAGTATGACGCTCGCAATCACTTCGGAATGACTGACACACACTAAAATGCACTGTTGCAGCATACCATAAATTCTGCCAATCACAAACATCAGTTGTTGGGATTTAATTGTATCACAACTTGGTAGAACTTACGTGTTATTTATTTATACAGAAGTCCTCATAGACACCCACAGTACTGGGTAGTGGGTAGTGCCGAATTCATGCTGGCTGAACCCCCTTTTGTCTCCCTATTGGCCGTGTACCTGTGTTTCAGTCTAAGTACGGCAACACTGGTGTCTAAATTATTTCTACTTATCTTTTTTTGTTTTCGTCTTTCTTCTTCCTCTTTTGAACTTATTTTTTTCCAGAACCTCGATGGGTTTGATAAAAACTGCCAAAGCCCTTTCAGGTTACCTCGCTTCCATTTTAGACTGCATCATCACTTACTACCAGGTGAGATTGCAGTCAAGGGCTAACTTGTATCTGAATAAAAAAAAACCTCCTACCACCGCTGCTACATTACGCAGTGTCTGACCAAGGCTTTATACTGAGGGGCTTGTGGGTAAGGGGGTTAGGGGTAAATTGTTCGCATCGCAGCTTTATCTAATATCGCAGGCAGTCGGGCGTTCGACCTCCCTCCGAACTCCCTCCGTGACTGCCTGCCACTGCCCTCCGTGTCACTGCCCTCTCGATTACAATTTATGCTTATTTGACTTATTCCTTTTGAAAGCCTGGTAAAAACTTGTTTGAAATGTCATTTAACTTTTTGTTAAAATTTCTTGTTTGAAGTCGATTCAAATTTTTTGTATTTTATTCTGTCATGAAGTTGCAGGGAATTGTAGAAATCGTTAAAGAAATATTTAATAAAGAAAATAATCTCCAAAATTCTTTAAACTTGTTGATTTTTAGGGTTATGTATCCGAATAGTGCCAACGGGACCCTATTACTAAACGTCCGTTGTCCGTCTGTCTCTCCGTCTGTTTGTCAGCGGGCTGTATCTCATGAATCGTTAGTCGTCCGTGTACAAGTCCGACTCGCACTTAACCGATGTTTAATGAACTATGATAACATTTAATCCGTGTTATAACCAGGATTTTACTCAATTAATACTATTTTCAAACTTAATTGATAAAGTTCACGATATTGATTTAAAATTTCCCCACTATGATTCATGATCATTAAATACCTATTACAATTATGGAAATGACATGCTTTATTGTTGTTATCAGTGGCCCGTTTAGCGCGTGGTATGGCACGCGTCGCGTGTTTTTATGTATGTTTGTCTGTTTATCGTTGCCATGGCGCCAATTGTCACCGCCCGTTGGTACTTAGATACTGCATGATAAGGGCAGGGTCTGACTCAACACCCCGCAGTTATTGTAATTGGCGCACATCCTTTCTATCGCCAACCCACTACACTATACGGGTCTCTTCCAAGAGAAGTGTTTTGGCCAAAATCCACCACGTTGGCTCGGTGCAGAAAGGTAGATTTCACACACCTTTGAGAAAATTATGGAGAACCGAGAGAAACATGCAGGTTTTCTCACTATGTTTTCCTTCAGCGTTAAAGCAAAGCACACAAAATTACTTCTTCTTGGTAGAAAAAGCTTTCCGAAGAATTTTATTATCAGCGATGAGCGAGCAGATTTTTGTGGTGCTTTTATTTATTGAAAATAAATAAATTGTAGAAATAAATATAAGTATAGTATAGGTATACCGTTTATCAAAAGTTCTAAAAGTTTAAGAATTGGATTTGATATTTTGAAGGCACTGTCAAGCAAAATCAACGACGTTCGTTGGACGAAAAGCACCATAACTCCTTTCTAATCCCATTCAAGTCCCGTCGATTTCCTTAAAAACTTCCAAGGTGATATCGAAACAGCTCCGCGCTTGGCTCCCGGCCAGCGTTTCCGAGTATCTGCTTAAACTATCCGGGGCGAATGGTGCTGTTTTATATCAGACTTCCATGGGTATTAAATGTTCAACTAGACGGAGACTTGCGATACTTTGCTCTTATTTTACAGTTTCAAATACACACACACACACATACAGTCACAAAATAATACTCGGTAACTAGAATTTATTAAAAGGCTTTTTCGTCCGCGTGGACCTCTTACACAACCCCCTATTTTGACTCGTTTCGATTAGGTATTATAGTAGGTCTAATATGTAGGTAATGTTGTGTACACTTCTTAAGGATTGTTACTTAGATCCTGATCTCTTGTTTTTAGACATTTTATAGTCACATGTTGTGTGCCTTTACAATAAAATAAAATAATACAATAGTAATTAGTCAGTAAGAGCGTGCTCAGGCCAGCAGTAACGAGTGGATGCGCTTGCGCAAGCGGGGAGCACGCGAAGGTCGCCCCCAATGATATAATGGTGATTGCGGCTGCAGCAGATTTTACTCTCCAAAGCAAATCTAATTGCATCCTTTTCGCCTTCTGTTATGCAAAACAGCTAGACGCGGCTAGCTTATCATTATTACCTCATATTGCTTGTTCAGTGTGTAGACGTAGAGTGTAGACTGAGAGACGTCTGCTCAAGTTTCTGTTGAGCGAAAACCCACCTACAACAGTATATGAATAAATGAAAATTCTATATTTTACACCAAAAAGAAAAACACTTTATGCTTAGTGTAATTTTTTTTTTACATAGAATAGGGACAGTATGCAGGTTATTGTTGTAAGCACACTCTTCCAGGCAATCCTTGATATGACTGAATGCTAACAACGTGCTAGTATCGAGTTTTGTTTGTATTAATGTTTCTCTTTCTACCAAGACGCATATATTATGTATTAGCAATTTTTTATTTTGGCTCACGCTTTTTTAATGTGTACTGTACTACCTACCCTGGAAATTTATTTTTCGAAAAATATGCTTGTGTGTGTGTGCGTGTGTGCTTGTGTGTGTGATTTCACGCTTACGTAAGCGTGAAATAATGTTTTGTAAACATATTGTTATTATACGTATAATAACGAAATGTTTGTAACGTCTATTGTTATTATACGTATAATTAATTTATGTTAACCTCTGTCTCTTGAACTATAATTACTAAACATTACCACAAGTAACTTGGCGTGTAATATTAAGTAGTAATTGTAGGTATAAATGGTAACAGTTAACATATTCCTGTTTGTTACAGATTATGTAAGCAGCCAGACTGATGCGGTGGTCTTCCGTAGTGGGCGGAGACTGTTCTAGAAGCCTTCCATTCTGCCAATTTAGAAGTTAGCAAGTATTTATCATTGATATTATTGGACTAGTTAAGACTTCGGGAAGATTCAAAATTCCAAAATTCAAAATCCACACTTAATACTATATATGCGAAAGTGTGTCTGTCTGTTTGTCTGCTAACTCTTCACAACTCAACAGTTGAACCGATTTTAATAAAAGGTACAGAGTTAGCTTACATCTCGGGGAAGGACTAGGTTACTTTTTATCCCGGAAAATCAAAGAGTTCCCACGGGACTCTTGAAGGCCCATCCGTTTAACCGATTTGTATGACAGAGGTAGGACTTAGCTTGCACCTCCGACATAGACAACATCCAGTTCAAAATATTTTTATTCAATTAAACTTTTACGAGTACTTTGAATCGTCAAAAGCATCGATCACTGATACATGAGATACGTTTTTTAACCCCCGACCCAAAAAGAGGGGTGTTATAAGTTTGACGTGTGTATCTGTGTATCTGTGTATCTGTGTATCTGTCTGTGGCATCGTAGCGCCTAAACGAATGAACCGATTTTAATTTACTTTTTTTTGTTTGAAAGGTGGCTTGATCGAGAGTGTTCTTAGCTATAATCCAAAAAAATTGGTTCAGCCGTTTAAAAGTTATCAGCTATTTTCTAGTTTTCTTGTAGAAAAGAAGGTTAGATAACCGTTAGGTTCATAATATTATGTCCATAGACAAATGTCAAGCTGTCAAGATGGACGTTGCCTAAATACATAATTATTTATTTGAAAATGATGTTTTGGAAAACTCAAATACTTTGGATCGTCGGGGGTGTTATAAATTTTTAATTTACACTTGATTACTCAAGCAAATGGCAACCATCTACTATTAAGATATCTAAGTGCATGAATTAAATACGGACCTTGAAAAACATTTAAGGTCAACTTGAATCATCACTTCAGTCGGATATGATAAAGGTATACCTATTATAATGTAAATAACGCGTCAAGTCATCTCATCGTCAATTCCTTAGTGCCAGACAGCGAAAGTCTTTAACCAGTGTGTCCTTTCCGTCCTCAACTGTGCTGAAACGTGGACACTGACAGACGGCCTTGTCCAAAGTCGCTCAGCGAGCTGTGGAGAGGGCTATGTTAGGAGTTTCCCTGAGTGCGGACACTGTAGCTCGATTCCTTAAAACCTGCATCAATAATTATTACAATCGCAATTGTTGTTATTGGCTAAAATGGTATTCTTGTTGCGACAATGCATTGTGGCCAATACTGAGCGAGCGTCAACCAATCAGAGGTGGTTGCGATCGTGACGTTTTAGTTGTCATTCTATCGCAATCGAGCTGCTGATGTTCGTTGAAATTATTGGTGTTGGAAGCGCCACCCCTAAGAGTTCTGTGGTTGAAACATATTGTTACTATGTGTAGCGCCACATCTAGTGGAGCGTTTATATATCGCTGGTAATAAAACACGAACAAAGACCTACAAGATACACGAACTGGTTGGATATAAACCAAACAATTAACCACTATCTTAATGTATACAAGCATCAATTTCCTTTGCAGGTTAACGAGACCAGCCGATATGCGCCCAATCCCCGGCCCCGACCGCCTGCGCCGAAACCCCGATGCCTCGCTAATCGCTCCACCGCTTTACTTATCTACGTAGAAGATAAAGAAAATTAGTGTATTTATATTCCTTAGTTCATTTGTTGATGTGAAGTGATCGAGTGAAGTGTAGTGCAGTGTTACCGGCCGGAACCAGTCAGTGCCGGTTGTCGAGTTCGAGTTGCGTCGTTCCGGGCCCGATGTAGCCGGATCATGGCTTTCATGATGATGAAAAAGCGATACAAGTTCGAAGTGCAATGTTGTCTGGAGGAGCTCACGGAGGTGCCGTTCGTGTCCGCTGTCCTCTTCGCGAAGGTCCGGCTAAAGGACGGAGGGAACTTTCAGGCCCATTCTAGCAGGTCAGTGACCAATTAAATCATCATTTAAAACGTTGTAAAAAACCGGTGTAACTTTATTGAGTCCCGTTGGAAATTCAAGTTAACCAAACAGACTTATAACGTTCCTACGTTGCACGATGTATTCATTGTGTCAAATCATAGTATTTTCTATTGTTAGAAACATAGTAGGTAGGTACAACTTACTTGCTTGCGTTGGGTGTTCTGGTTATAAATTTGATTTTACTAAACACAAGTTGAATGTAAGAAGTGTGTTTTGGAATAAGTGTAGCGCCCTGTCCTTTAGGTTTTAAAACGAATTGTATGCACTGAAGACTTCGTATTGGTCAAAGAATATTAATCCTAAATTAAAATATTACTTACATGTAAAGGTTCGTTTAAAACAGCCAACCATGGTATTTACAATCTGCATATTCAATTAATTTTTTGTATGCCTCCAGCTGTAGCAAAACTATTTATTATACGAAATGTCAAACGTGCGTAATCTAATCAAGACACACTCTACCCTCGTGTAGTCCGTTAAACATAAATCATACGAGCTTACCCCTACGACGACAGGCTATAGAAATCTCGCCCCGAGACAAAGCGATTTAGGGGTGAAAGTATTTTATTTCGCGAAGTAATGTCACAACGCGATGAATTGTGGGACTTTTTTTCAACCCTTTTGTAAATATAATGTTATTGAAATCAAGCTACGGTAGTGTACAAACTTAGTAATAATGATTTAATAGGAAAGTTGAATTTAATCGAGTAAAGAAACAGTGTGTACAGTTGTAAAGTTTATGTACTTCATATAAATATCAGTAGTAACATAATTAATTAATACTATCTTGAGTTTACGTAACCAAAATAACCAAGGCCAATTTTAAATTGTGCGCTTTGGGAAAAGGATATAAAGATATGGCTACGACAGATTTTTGACCAACAACGTTATTTTATAATAGATATAAATGTTAAATGTTATCGGATTTGGTCGTACCCAAACTGCTGTGTTTACAGACTTTATCAGTGACGTAACCAATATCTGTATCTAGACATAAATGAGCCATAACTTTGCCGTATTTGAGACGTTTGATGTAACAGACAAGTCGCCACGCCCGCGCCTTGCGCAACTCTTCCTCATTCATATCGCACCGCCATCCAGTCTGGAGAGTGCTAATATAATTATGTGAGTTTATTTGTCTTTTTATCTTATCTTTTTTTTTTTTAATTCATTATAGGCAAACGCTTGACCACAATCCCCTAAAGGAAAGTGATGATGTGGCTTAAGATGGGACGCGTTTACCTAGAGATGCCTTTCACTCTTGTTTTACCCGGATTGTAATTGGTAGGAAACAAATCGCGGAGTATTCAAAACTTTAGCCATGCGTATGAGGAATGATGACGCAAAGCGTTTCGTGCATGTAGATGGAATGTCGACGATAAAAGGATGGAAACTCGCCCGACGTCTTGCGGTTCGGAGGTAAAATGGAAAGGGGGTACAAGATCGAAAAGCTGCTGAGTATCTCATATTTGAGAGTGAACGCCATCGCTATGTTTATTTTAAACATTCCTTATTGTCGTTGGGACTATGTGCCTCTTGGTGTACCTCAACTTTGATGGACCTAAAATTTTCATAGAAGAATTCTTTAGTTGTTAACAATTATACCTATCCTCCAATATTAACATCGGCTTTCAAGCTTTGTAATCGTAATTATAAGTTTTCATATAATCATAGAACTTTTTCGAGAGAAAGTTCTTTAATTGTCTCATTGCGTCTACCACTCTATCTTACATGTTCCTGAGGTCTGCTTAAAGTTTTAATCTTACGAGTATATTTTACAATCAGGTTTCTGTTGCTTCATCTTTCCTTATCCTTAATCTAAAGATCACAATCTTCCCAAATGTTTCAATCCCAAAATGGATTTTTTAAAATATAATAATTAACACTAGCTGATGCCCGCGACTTTGTTCCCGTGTATATAAGTTTTCCCGTGGGAACTCATTGATTTTCCGGGATTAAAAGTAACCTATGTGTTAGTCCAGAGTATAATCTATCTCCATTCCAAATTTCAGCCAAATCCGTTCAGTAGTTTTTGCGGGAAAGAGTAACAAACATACATCCATACATCCATACGTACAAACTTTCGCGTCTATAATATTAGTAGGATTATTTATTTTATTACCATGTTGTAGAAATCTTGGACGTGTACATGACTTCGACCAAGCTTGTCACTCCTGTTCTAGACCGATCCAACATGAATCGCAGGAAACTATCGATATAATATCTCCCTAATTAATTTCATCTCTTATCAAACGTTTCCTAGTATCTTGGTGAAAGTTCATTAAAAGAAAAAGCTAATAGAGATAGAGCCAGCGCGTGCCAGACCTTCGTTATTTTATGAAAGCTGAAAGTTTATCTGCGTATTTGTACCCAGCATGTTAACTTTGGGAAATAACAGGTGAAAAAAATATCTTACGTCAAACTTCAAAGTCAATTTTTTTTAATATTTTCTTCGGAATAGTATTAGAAAACACGTCATGCATTGCCAGACACTTATTCTCGTGGCACCCACCTGGACACACTTAAATTTTAAAAGTTTAAGAGTGTCTGGCAGGGGGTTGCCAATAAGTGGACAATAAGTCTCTGATCACCATGATCCATACTTCACAGTCGTTAATAGTTCCTTCCTGTGTTAAGGACAATACGCAGAGAAACTTTCAGCTGTTATAAAATAATGAAGTTCTGGCACGCGCTGGCTCTTAGTCCATAATAAGACAAATTGGTTTATTAGACTCTACCGCCACTAAGCCTGTTAGAGCCTTCGTTCTTTGCTCTATTAATTACTGGCTATTCCCTTGAGATTGTCTGCATTATGGTCTTTTATATCCTTATTGAAGTGGTCGATTTTAATTATTTCCTATATCGTAATTGAAAGTTAATCAGTTTTATAAACTTAGCGACAATGGCAAATTAGCTTAGTTTTCAATACAACAGATGTGTTCTTGATAATACTGTTAGTTGACTTTTTTAAGTTCTTTTGTTAGTGCTCAGTTTATTTATCACTACTACTTATATATCATATATTATAAATGCAAAAATGTGTTGGTTTGTTCTTCAATCACGCTGTAATGGATCGGTGTGATTTTTTGCATGGGTATACTTAAAGATCTGGAGAGTGAGATAGGCTACCGTTTATCCCGAAAAATCAAAGAGTTCCCAAGGGAATTTAAAAAATTAAATCCATTTTGACGAAGTCGTGGGCATCAGGCAGTTTCATGTACAATTTTACTGAAGATGATGATATGACAACAAAATTACCCAATTCAGGAAACACGTTTCACCAGATAACATTATCTAGTGGACAAAAGTTCTCACATCATTGTAAAATGTGGTTAAGTGGGCGTGTACAAATGTTAAATTCAATGAGTCATGTTTCACATACGCCGTCTATATTTGCATTCATTAACACATTTCTCGTTCAATACTCCTAAGTTATAAGTATTCAAAGTTCAAACATACACAAAAAAGTCTACACTTCTGACTGGCAAATATTGAAAAGCAACTTGTCTTCGATGATCTTTGACGAGTGACGGTTTCTGATATTTGCTGTTTGGACAAAATTGTAAGAGCCATCGAAATATAAATTTCATTTCGATAGTAAGAATATTAGTTACGTCAATTTTTTTTTTTTAAATTATAGAATATCGTTTAGGTACACGGTTTGCAAACTACTAAACTTAATCTCTAGTAGATTAAGGAGTTTTTATCTCTAGCTTCTAAAAGAAAGAATGTTTTATTTGTATCATACAAGTACTTAATAATATATGAAAGTTAACTTTTAAATATATCAAATAAAATTGAGTTTTGATCCACAAAATGGTGTCCAGCATATATTACAAAACTCTCGCTGGCTAATTGAAGAATACAAAGCACACCCACTGGTCGCATAGGGTACTACATTTTGTTGTAAAATTAAAAAAGTTATTATAAGTTGTATAGAAATAAAAGTGTGGAACTCATGTTACTAAGCGGGAAGTGAATGATATAACTCGTACGGTAGATAAAATTCCAGACTCGTCAAGCGACACCGAGTCTAAGTCGACGGAAGTACCTATTCTCGGCATTCATTATCAAAGCACGCCCGTTTGGATGGAATACACAATGATAATAAAGAAAAGTCCAACGAGTTTTTTATCATTTTGAACCTTGACCTCGGAAATCATCATGTCATTGGACAGGCTCTCTTAAATCTTCACTTTATTTCGAACTAATTTGTTATCAACGATTCCATTAGCTTTTCCTCACATATAATTTGTAAAATTTATTGTAGTTTTTAAGGTTGTACGCAATAATTTTGAATGTTTGCTGATTATTATATTTTAGCTAAATTTTTTTTCTGAACCAACTCATTACCATTTCAGCTTGCTGATCCTTTGAGCTATGTTGGTCGCTTTTGTTCTTCCTTTCTGTAAAAAAATTAACCTTTAGAACTAAAAGAAGGCTTTTAGAACAGTAGTTTTTAACCCCCGACCCAAAAAGAGGGGTGTTATAAGTTTGACGTGTGTATCTGTGTATCTGTGTGTCTGTGTATCTGTGTATCTGTGTATCTGTGTATCTGTGTATCTGTGTATCTGTGTATCTGTGTATCTGTCTGTGGCATCGTAGCGCCTAAACGAATGAACCGATTTTAATTTAGTTTTTTTTGTTTGAAAGGTGGCTTGATCGAGAGTGTTCTTAGCTATAATCTAAAAAAATTGGTTCAGCCGTTTAAGAGTTATCAGCTCTTTTCTAGTTTTCTTGTAGAAAAGGAGGTTGGATAACCGTTAGGTTCATAATATTATGTCAATAGACAAATGTCAAGCTGTCAAGATGGACGTTGCCTAAATACATAATTATTTATTTGAAAATGATGTTTTGGAAAACTCAAATACTTTGGATCGTCGGGGGTGTTATAAATTTTTAATTTACACTTGTATAGTTTAGTTTTAGTTTTGCATGGGTTAGAAGTGAAAGTATAATTTTATTAACCTCGCAATATATATTTATCATAACATTCAATAAAATGATGATGTATTTCAAGTTATCTATCTAAGAATAACTGATTACTCCTATCTGAAACGAGTTCTTTGCTCTTATTTTATGTCGCGCGTACAGAATCAAGGTAGAGGTCACATCGGCAACGCCCTGACCTTGTTCGCTTGATGTTAAACACTTCCTAAGTTCCGTTGTAACCCAAGCACCTACTTATTTATTCCAAACAGGTAGTCCGACGAGTACGATGGCATCGCAGACTAAATGTAAAGATGGACGGATGATAGGGAGGTGGAATATCGAAATAAAAGCACCCAAACTAATAGATAGAATACAATGAGACTGACATATACTAGGAGTGATACGACATCTACTCTACAAGCCTTACCTCTGATAGTTACGAGGGGAAAAGGAGAATATCTACTAGTTATGTTAAAGTATAATATGCCTAATTTATAAGGATATTAGAAGCTTCATCTAATATCTAAAGAAATAAAAGAATATTACTAATAAAAAACCTCACGCAACCTTGTTTTACTTTCGGCGCGGTCGAATTGACACCATTGTTTGTGAATATGGATCGACAAGTAATTTTAATAAAGCCCGGATGTTTATGCATTGTCGATCAAACTTGAAAATAATATACGTTTCATTGAACCCTGATTTCGTTATTGTTATGTCTAACTTCTTTGTCTGGCAACCAACAGTGGTGAAGTCTGCCAACCAGCTCTTGTCCAACTCGGTGGACTATGGCCAAATCCTTCTCGTTCTGAGAGGAGGCTCGTGCTCTGTAGTGAGCTGGCGATGGGGTGATCATGATGATAATGACGATGACGAAAAAAGATTTTGACAATAATACCTATATGGAGGCGGTTAGGCTTTTAAAGTCGTTCGACGTGTTTTTTTATAACAAATAGCGAGCAAACGAGCAGGCGGGTCGCCTGATGTTGGTGTTATTGCTGCCGCCCATGAACATTTGCAGCACCAGAGGAACCACCGATGCGTTGAAGGGCCTTTCAGGAAATCTAGTGGGACCAGCGCCGATGGGAGTTGATACTTGATTCCACAGTTTACCTGTGGTTGAAAAAAAGAATCTGGCACAACGGGTGGTCGAAGTGCACCAGGCACCCAGGTGGTGAGGATGAAATTACATGCGGTGCGGTTGTAGAAAAAGGAGGGTGAAATGAGGTCAAATAGCTCTTCAGAGCACTCCCCAGTACCCCCGAGAAGTGAAGGTTACAGTAACTAGAAAAGAGCTGATAACTTTCAAACGGCTGAACCGATTTTCTTGGATTATAGCTAAGAACACTCTCGACCAAACCACCTTTCAAAATAAAACTAAATTAAAATCGGTTCATTAGCTTAGGAGCTAACGATGCCACAGACAGATATACAGATACACACGTCTAACTTATAACTTTTTGGGTCGGGGGTTAATAAAGGTGATAGAACACGCAAAGAAAGCTTACATCTCTGCGGTGCTCAAGGCTTTCCAACGAGCCGGATAACATGTATAGACTCTGTTAGGTATCCAAAAGGCCAAAGCAAAGTGAGCGTGCATAGATGCACCCTCGCTCTGAATTGGGAAGTAGACAGTTAGCGTGACCCCACGGGATGCACAGGAATGCGCGGGCGTCCGGCCTCCACTACAGCTACCGCTCTCGAATTCAGTACCGTGTATGGTGGAAATTGGAACTCTATCAAACAGAACTACTAGCTGAATTGTCCCGGTTTCATGGGAAATCCTTGCTTATTTAGTTTCTTAGGAAGGCTATAATATGGAATGCACTTCCGGCGTCCGTTTTCCCCGCCAATTACAATATTGGGACCTCTATTTTTGTGGCCTCTACATAAAGGAATAAATAAGATGACTCTAATTAATTTGTATAAACATTTATTTTTGTAGCATAATGAAGGAATAAATAAGATGCCACTTTATCGTTGATGATGATGACAGGCCATTAACATTTCAGCGTCGTCTATTTAGGTACACCAGCCTAAAAAAACAAGTTAAAATGCATCTGTTTATCTAATAAGGCCATTAGGTTATCGTCGACTCATTATAGACGAAAAGAAGCGACGGAAGTGGTCGCGTGTGTGCGTCCGTCAAAATATAAAGGTTTTCAATGTTTTAACGTTTAAACTACCGTGAGTGATTTCCATTATAAGTATAGGTTGTTACGGCTGTACTCACGTATTTAATTTATGTAAGCCCGACTAGTTTCGAAGTTCGAACCCTGTTTATAGGGACTCAGCTCGCTGCGCATCGCGGTTGGTTTTCAATCACACTTATGTAACACACACACACTAATATAATTGTCACACACATAATCACACTAATACTGTAAAATCACAATAATAAAGGCGAAAGTTTGTGTGTATGTGTGTATGTATGTTTGTTACTCCTTCACGCAAAAACCACGGACGGATTGGGCTGAAATTTGGAATGAAGAAAGATTATACCCTGGATTAGCACGTAGGCTACTTTATATCCCGGTAAATCAAAGAGTTCCCACGGGATTTTTAAAAAACCTACATCGACGCGAACGAAGTCGCGGGCATCAGCTAGTGTTATATATATCTGGCACCTAGCCATGGTTTGAACCTTGGACACGGACTTAAGGATACATTACCGTCTCTTTGTCCTGTCCCTATATGTACAGTACGGTGAAGGAAAACATCGTGAGGAAACCGGCATGCCTGAGAGTTATCCATATTGTTCGGAAAAGTGTGTGGAGTCTGCCAATCCGCACATAGTCAGCGTAGCTGATTATGGCCAAACATTCTGCGAGGAGATCCGTACTCAGTAGTGGGCCGGCAATGTGTTGATGATGAAAATGAAAAAGGATTTATTTTTATTTTTCTCTTTACATTGCCTTAAAAGTAAAAAACGGTAACAACTGCGTTAGTTACAAACTTTCTGTTTAGTTGATATTTAAACTCGTAATGTCACTTAATGCGCATACCTTTACGTTGTACAAAATGGAGTAAGTAGTACATATATCAACTTTTTTGTCGAGTGACGTGTATGACCCGGGGAAAACGCTGTTCGGTTCTCCTTGGCCAACATACCAAAAATAATCGAACCTCATTAAAAGTACTTAAACTTGGATAAAAGTCTTAGCTATAGTTTGCGATTGCGAGTCTCTTAGTGTCTTCTCACTTGGCGACATTTTCACGTGCAGTTGAAGCGCTTCAGATGCAACAAGAAAACGAGAACAGTGAAAACAATAAGAGGTTTAGCACGAAGTAATGCAACAGTGGTTAAGACGTCGCGGCCTCCTTGGAGGAGCCGGGTTTCAATCCCGAGCACGCACCTCTAACTTTTCAGTGATATGTGGGTTTTAAACAATACGGTATTTGTCTATGTCAAAAATAAATTATTTCTCAGTGATTATTAAATAGAAGTAATCTTTAAGAATACGTAAAATCCACGTCTTTTGTTATTTTTAAGTGTAATAACCATTTTAAATTATCGATTGATGGTATAAGTTAAAAGATCTTGTGAAGTGGTGATAATAAAAAGAATACCCGGCTGAGTTCCTTGTGGGCTCTTCTAAGACCTGATTTTACGTCACCGTAGCCTAATATTTGCCATAAATCATCGATTCAGAATCAAACCGAGTTCCCTCACTCTAGTTCACTCTGACGCAACTGAAACTGTTCAGCATGTTTAACTTGACAATACACGCAATGCAGTTTGCGCGCCGCGCTATCGAGTGCGTTCGCAAAACGCGAGTTGAGTGCGCGTAAAAATGTCGCCATGTGCGAAGGCGCTTACATACCTACCTACTGGTTAACTCGTTTATTTATCGAGGTCAGTGTGCTCTACTTCTCCAGTATGTTTTATTTAAAACGTTTTTTTTTACAATTCAGATTGACTATTTTTAGCTTCTCTATGCTATTGCTAAGGGCGATGTTTATTCTATTAGGTGCGATGCTCACACCTAACAGAACAGAACTAGACAGTTTTTTTGTTACTTGATTTACAATAAGAACTGTATTTCTTAAAGTAGCTAAAATAAGCATTAATTAGCATTTCGAATCAGAAAAGTACTAACAGGATCCTATTACTAACTAAGCCTCGGCTGTATGTCCCGTCTGTTCGTTCGTTTGTCAGCGGGCTGTATCTCGTGAACCGTAATAGGTAGAGAATTTAAATCGATGTGTATTTCTTTAACAACAAATAATATCAAAAAATATTAAAGAGCACAACCTAAGTAAGTATTCTTGTACGATGGTACGGAACCTGTTTCAAGCTTTATTGTTTCCAATTTTTATTATGTAAATCCAATTGCATGCAAATAAATCGATCACCTTCCCCACTTCCTGTGTGTATCGACGTTCATCAATTTGTGCTGTTTCAATTATCTATTATGTACCGGCGGCGATATAATGATTTTATGCATCAATGGTAGGTGCGGCTCCACTGCACGTAGATTCGAGTTCGGGCATACGATAGTTCGGCATTCAGCAAAGTGGCCACACTATTCGGGTTACGGCGAAAGTTTTGCGTTTTTTGTTTAATTGCAAGATACGCACAAGCCATTACCAAGTCAAGATATGACGACAATCATGCTTAGTAAAAAGCAATGACGAGATCTCGGTTTAAGATGCCTAGAAGATGCCTATTCACTCTTGCCTTGAAGGTATAAAAATTTTGGGTTATACGTGGAAGCCGACAGGATATTCCACATCTTAGTGGTACGTAATGTTGAGCAAAAAACGTTTCGTGCGAGTAGATTGGATGCCGACCACATAAGGATGCCAACGTTCTCGGTTCCTCGCTGGCTTTAATTATGTTTAAATAAGTTTGGCAAATGAGCCGGCCGGCATAATTCTGTGACAGTGAATAGTCCTGCTTTTAGTTTATTATGTGTAAAAATAAATAATTAAAAAAAAACCTATATTCGCACCATTCATGTTAGCGCGAATGTGCGGATGGATACGATTGCCGCCGGCAATACATTTCGCGTATCATTTGCTGAATGCCGATAGAGGAGCCGAACCATTGACGTGCATTCTGTTTACTTTTCCCACATGGTTGCTTTCACTTGAGGCCGGTGTAAGATTAATTGCGCTGCAATCTAGGAACATTAGCGTGATCGATTAGCGCAAAGCTTCAGCATAACACTTAGCTTTGTTCTTTTTTCCCCCAATTAGAAACCGTAATCTTGACTATTCTTAGGCTTGGTTTTGGCTTCTTAATTTTTTAATGTAACGATTTGGCTTCTTAATTTATTTAAGATAACGAGTAACATACCACGATTAATTTGCAACTGAATCGAAATATCGGCAGTAAAAATACCAAACTAATCGTGGTGTTTAACCCGTTATATCTACAGTATTTAAAATGTCGTTAAACCACGAAATAAGTTCAAAATCATTAGTTCTTAATTTATGTTTTTAACCCCCGATTTAAAAAGAGGGATGTTATAAGTTTGATGTTTGTATGTGTGTATCTATCTGTGCTCGTGCATCGTAGCTCCTAAACTAATGAACCGATTTTATTTTCGTTTTTTTTTGTTTGGAAGGTGGCTTGATCGAAAGTGTTCTTAGCTATAATCCAAGAAAATCGGATCAGCCGTTTGAAAGTTATCATGAAAGTTATAAATTTTTAATTTACACTTGTTATAGGCCTTTATTATATTTATTCGATATCCAATCACTTCCCATCACTAACCATATTATAAACCTACGTTTTTAAACGTCTCGTGCGAACCCTTTGATTTTCCGAGATAAAAAGTAGCCTATGTTACACTCCAGGTCTTTAATACATGCAAAAAATCACGTCGATCCGTTTCACCGTTGCGGCGTGATTGAAGGACAAACCATCAAACAAACAATACTTTTGCATTTATAATACGTAGTATATTTAATGAGTGATATATTTCTTTCATATTTATATACTTAACTATGTTTTCACAATAGTTTCACCCAACTTTCACAGCATTTGTCTGTTCAGCGAGCAGAGTCGGGCAAAAACTAAAGGCTGTAATCAGGCAGTTGCTCGCTGAGGCGTAATGATGGCCGCCGTGACACAATCTATGATTTCTACTCCGTTTCTCTTCACTCTTGCACCTCACTAACCTCTAAGGTTTTTGTATAGTTTTAGATTCTTTTAAATCTTCACCTCATTTTTGGAATATTGAAATTTGTGAATCTGAAAGATCAAAGAATCCTGACATCATCATGATCAATCAACCCATCGTTAGCCCACTACTGAGTACGGGTCTGCTCTTAAAGAAAGTTGAGGCCATAGTCCGTCACGCTGGCCCAGTGCGGATTCGCGAACTTCACACACTATTGAGAACATTATTGAGAATTCTCAGGCAAGCAGGTTTCCTCACGATGTATATTTTCCTTCACCGTTAAGGCAAATGATATATTTTAATCAGTTTTGCTAATACTGAAGGAATTTCCGAGCAAGTGGGTAAAACTATTTAAGTAACTCAACTATTCACGGACACAAATTTTACATAAATGCCGCTAAATATGTACTACGAATAAGTGAGTATATTATGTCGTGGTATATTCGCCGTGTTTAGTTTTATCATCATCTATTTCTGCTAAAATTAGGTAATCTTAATAATCTTATGCAACTGAGAATAATTTACAAAAGCCTTAACTTTATTCCCGTAAGAATACCTAATCTTTTAGTTTACTACCGTTTGTAATATCAGCGCAACTTACTTTTTATTACCGCCATGTGTCTCTTCTACTCTCAAAGATAATACTTAATCTCTCGAAATATTCCCAAAATAATTAATCTAATTGTTCTCATACAATTAAAAACGTCATATATATATTTTTAGCTAGGGTTTATACGTTACATCAGCACGTGAAGTCAGAAGTTATTTATTTGCGCATTCATTATATCTATTATAGTGATCGCATATTATAAGAAGATCCGCAAGAGACGACCGCAATGCATTTTGCAGTACAATTTCATGATTATAGTATACCGGCCACACGCCTGTATGAAAGATGCCTTTCCTAGTGAGCGCTACCGTACCCTATCCTTCATAGCCTTCCTCAAAATTTTCGGAACCATAATATTATAAAAGTGAATACTAAGTATTTTCAAGCACACGAAAGATTCCGTACCATTGCATCATACACACTATGTACTTTTTATATTTTTTGATTCGCATGGCGGTCATTTTGATATTAACCATCTTGGTTATTTGTTGTAATAGCGGCAATAGAGACAACTTAAAAATTTCAACTCTCTATACCTATCACGGTTCATGAGATACTGCCCGCGGCGCTGACAGACAGAAAGCCGGACAGTGGAGACTTAGTAATAGGGTCTCGTTGTCACTTGGCACCCTTGGAAACCAAAAAAATGTGTTTTCAAAAATTAAAATTGCGTTGCGGGCGGCTCTGGTAGTTTTAGCATTGCGGCGGTGTGCGATGAGCTTTAAATTAATTATAAAAGATAAAGCAAGCAGCAGCGAACTGCGGACATTTTGACGTGAAAGTGAATTTTCTTATCGCCTTTATCGTTTCTAAACTGTGTAATATAATATGATATTAACTACCTAACTAACTGTAAATATTTTATAATTTAACTGCGGGTGAATTTAATAATAAATAATTAATTAGGAACGTAATGGATTAGTTACTTTGCATAATTTAAGCAATCATGAATTTATACAATTTAATTAATTAACTTCATAAATAATATCAATCCAAATGTTAAGTATTTCCTTATTCAATATTGAATGACCATTTTATAGTATCGTAGATGTACATAATATATTTTACTTTTCCCGTATACCTAATGTTTGGTAAAAGCGTAGATAGAGCTAGGTACTTACGAGACGTACCTTATGTCGAAGTACTATAAATAATATAAATAATATTACTTGAGTAATTATTTATTCATATTTTTCTGAATATCTTTAATTTATTAAACCATCATCATGTCAACTGATAGACCTCTTCTGCTGGACACAGAACTCTTATAGGGACGGATCTCCTCATTTCTGATTTGATCACAAAGAGAAACTTCAAGCATAGCTCTCTCCATCATCCGTTGACTGAGCTTTCTTATGAAACCCATAGTTAGCGACCATGTCCCTGATCTACGTCATCACTGGCAACACGCAATACATTAGCGTAATGCCCGCTTCCTTGTATTGCCAGACATTTTGATTCATATAATGTCCATGTGTGTGTATATTTATTAGTTTCGAGCAAACGGAATGTGCGAATAAATTTAACCGGTCGGTCTACATTCCGACATTCTGTGTTGGAATTCCTTGTCGTATTTTATTACTTCTTGACATCAAAGACAACCAAAAACCAAGGTTTGAGTAGGTGTATATTGCCTGTCCCGATTTTGTAAGCTCCAAGAAATTCTGTGAAAATTGGTTGCCACAGAAAATCGTCCTGAAGGCCGCTCAGCGCTCTCCACGCTCGTGCTAATAACAATTTTGGGCTGCGCAGACGAGGGACTATAATAATTGTCCGCGGAGGACAAAAGTCCCTCATCTTTGTACTATACTACGTAGGCCGGTCCATCGTGTGCGTTTGTGATGTAATTCTTAGAGCGGTTACGCACTCATCCGATCCTCATCCGTGAAGATACGGATATAAAAAACTCGGACTGAACGCGGTTATTGCCTACGTACTAATCCGATCTCTGATCCAAATCCAAGCTATTCAGTGGACATCTTTGACATATCTACGTCATAATATGTCCGATTTGAATTCGAGGCACATCCGAAATATTCTCACCGATGTCGGAGAGAACTCTAGTGCGTGCTACAATACAAATAGTTCTATGACTACTTCGGAACGTACTCTTATTTTCACGGATTCAGATCGGATGCAGTGCGTAATCGCCTCTAGTGACAACAGATAACGTAAACAAATTAGTATCTCTGATCCAAATCCAAGCTATTCAGTGGACATCTTTGACATATCTACGTCATAATATGTCCGATTTGAATTCGAGGCACATCCGAAATATTCTCACCGATGTCGGAGAGAACTCTAGTGCGTGCTACAATACAAATAGTTCTATGACTACTTCGGAACGTACTCTTATTTTCACGGATTCAGATCGGATGCAGTGCGTAATCGCCTCTAGTGACAACAGATAACGTAAACAAATTAGTATCTCTGATCCAAATCCAAGCTATTCAGTGGACATCTTTGACATATCTACGTCATAATATGTCCGATTTGAATTCGAGGCACATCCGAAATATTCTCACCGATGTCGGAGAGAACTCTAGTGCGTGCTACAATACAAATAGTTCTATGACTACTTCGGAACGTACTCTTATTTTCACGGATTCAGATCGGATGCAGTGCGTAATCGCCTCTAGTGACAACAGTTAACGTAAACAAATTAGTATCTCAATTTTTGTCCTCCGTGGACAATAGTCTCTCGTCTGCACAGACTGTGTTGCATTTAGTTTTGTCTGTTATTTAGTTCCTAATTTGGCTATTTTTATTCGAAGTCCAAGACACCATCCTTACGTAATTCAAATTCCTCGAATTCAAGCAAAGCGCTTCGCTTTCTCGTTTATACTACATACGCCGCTGTGATGCGGAATGCTTTTCCGGCATCTATGTTTGTGTGTTTACATTTGTGCTCCCAAACATCCTCGGAGAAATATCTCTATAACATATTATGAAGTTTGGGTTTTCGTACTTTATGTGTAGGTAAATATGGCTATGTGGTGGTACCACTGAATTTATTCTAATAAATAAATCCTTATTTATCTATTCGGATATGTATAGCGGACTTTCATACAAACTCTTATCACCTATCTAACCCCCTTGGAAATGGAGTTTTCAAAAATCCTAAAGTCTAACGTCAAATTTTAATTTTGTAACCCCAGTGGCCTTAGATTGTGCGTTGGTAGACCAGTGAATCAGTCAGCACAAGTCTATATTTTATAGTATGTAAAACTAGCTTATGCCCGCGATTTCGTCCGCGTGGACTACACAAATTTCTAATCCTTATTTTACCCCGTTACGGGTTGAATTTTCAAAAATAAATGACGTCATAATAGCTATTTGCATTTCCAACTCGATCCATCCAGTTGTTTGAGCTGTGCATTGATAGATCAGTTAGTAGTCAGGACGAGTCTTTTATAGTTATAATAGGTATATTCGCCATAAGCTCGATAAAGCTCGTATATAAACGTAGCAGGTCGTATTAAAACGGCTTTCCATGTATGTTATCGCCACTGGAGCGTAGTGAGGCGGCCATCTGGTCCCGCGCTCCACATGCGACAGATGTCCGTAACGCGATATCTGGGAACCAGCACAGCTCGAGCGCCCGACATCACGACGATGCGTGTGTGATCCTTGAACCGCACTTCTGGTGATGTGCAATATTTATGTGTTCTACTCTACCTATCCCACAGAATTATGTGGCCTATCCTATACAGAGCCGGCCCGTCCATAAAGGCGAACTAGGCGCTGGGTAAGCATCGTTTCAATAATGTACAAGAGAAAAACACGCTTGCTTCGGAAACTCACAAAATACAAATAACGCCGTCTAAGCAAAATTATTTATTGTCTTGGGTTATAATGGTGAATTATTTGAATGGTCAATTAGTGTTTTAGTTTGTTGCGTTGCGACTTCAGTAATTCGCCTAGGGCATCGAGTTTACTTTGCACTGAGCTGAGCCTATATAATTGAAGCTTATATTGCCCAAACTTTGATCAGATTCGGTGCGACGATTTAAACACGTTATTTATTCAATGGATTTAAATGAAAAATTCACTTCTAAAAATATATAAATGTAATAGGAATGCCGAATGTCAAAAATACTTGCTATGCATAAAAAACATTTTATACAACTATAAGTAACAATAAGTAAGTATACCCTACCAAATTCCTTGCTAAGCTCGCTCTAATCTTAGCTACCTACATGTGGTGAAAATTAAAATTCCTATCTATTTAAGTTTTTATATTTACGAATAAGCTGTCGGTGTATCGTAAACAGATGCTGGCCGACCTTTACATTCCACTTATATCTAGATTTAGATGAGCATAGCTAATTTAAGAAAATAAATACCTAGTGTCTAAAAATTGAGCGAAAACCTATGATATCAAAATCGAAGATATTGCACATATTGCAGCCCCATTAGGACTAAAGTTGTATCATATTGAGTACAATCTCAATTGTTGTGATTGGCTGAATTTGTGGTATTATTACTGCAACAGTGTACTTTAGCTTTTTAACTAATAGTGAGGTATTGTCAGCCAATCAGTGGTGATGGCGATCGCCATACTGTAGCTATCAAACTACGGCGATTACTTGAAAGATGTATATAACTATTTATTATGAATCTATATTATGTAATACTCATGGATACAGCGCTTCTAATACCTACTTGAAGCAAATACTATCGCTATCCCGCTTTAAATCACTTAAGATCAGGTGACGCGCGGGTCACCTGATCTTAAGTGATTACCCCCGTCCTTGAACATTTGCTGCACCAGAGGCACTGCCGATACGCACGCTGAAAACATATACGCATATATTTAGTATACGGCGTAGCTGCAAGAAAAGGAGGATGTATTCGAGTGTTACATGTATTCTAAGAAACTGTGTATCTTGGGTTTCGTATACCAGCGGCGAAAATGCTTTCGCCCGGCATCTGCACAGCGCCTGTCCACACTTTGTATGTTGCAAAATCTGTTTTGTGTTTGAACTGTAGCAGTTCTGTTTAATTGTTTAAACGGGATATTTATGCATGTCCTATTCTAGGAAGAGTGCTACGTTTGAATCTTTCCATTTCCACCCTGAATTGTATTGAATTGTTCATCAAATTGTATAATAGCCTCCACTTATTAACTGTGTTTACACAATAATTTTAAATGGGGCATTGTGTAAAGGCAAATCTAAAAATTCTTTGGGGACCATATAATTTATAACAACCCCTCTTTTTGTGTCGGAGGTTAAAAAGCAAACTAAATAAGTACTAATAACAAATAATAAAATTAATCGCTGTAGTTGGGTTTCTAACTCTTTCGCCACGCATCCTTGTTGCATATAGATTCAAGTATATCTATATGCTCTTGCTCCCCCTTTTCCCCCCTTTGCTCTGAGGGGTTCCCAACGAGTCCACCCATAAGTCTATATTATGCTGTTTGAAATGTCCTAATCCTTAGTTATATTAACCTAACAGGCTTAGTACAACTAACAATTATATGTACAAACAAATGTAACTGCCAACCAACTTTTGCAACAATTTCACTGTTAAAATATTGTTACACGTGGCCTGAACAAATAGTAGGTCGGTACACATTGAAATAGTATGTAGAAGTAACTTGCCCTGAGGGAAATCAACAATTAACTAGCGCAAACTAACTATAACTCTAACATAACTACACACTATGCATTCTTTTAATTAGTTAACAACATTGGAAGTATCACTCAGCGTGACACGCTTTAGGTATTTGTTAACCCCCTACCCAAAAAGAGGGGTGTTATAAGTTTGACGTGTGTATCTGTGTATCTGCCTGTGGCATCGTAAACGAATGAACCGATTTTAATTTAGATAGTTTTTTTTTGTTATCAGCTCTTATATTTTTCTTATATAGGTTTTTGTGTCGGGGGTTTTTTAAATTTTGAGTTATCTATTAAGTATTATTTATTTGACATAAATAACACTTCTCAATGATAGCCTCGTCTCATTTCTTGACAGTTTATGGAACTTCTAATAAATCGTTGAGGCTTCGACGTCACTGGTAGGCGTCAAATATTAGTACATTTAACGCAGTTGGCCCTAAAGTAGCCCTATTTTTTCTTTGATTTCAAGTTACATAGGCTAATGTTTGACATATCGTCGATTCAGCGTCAAACTGAGAGTTCCCTCACTCTAGTTCACTCTAGCCTAGCGGTTAAGCCGTCTGCCTCCGAGTCGGGAAGTCCGGGGAAGAGTTATTATAGAACTAGGTACATTTCATATTAGTTACTTGGTAAATATGGAATACCAATAATACTTTGACGGCCTCCCTGGCGCAGTGGTCAGCGCTGTGATCTTATTAGTGGGAGCTCCCGGGTTCGATTATTGGCAGGGGTTTGGAATTTTATAATTTCTAAATCTCTGGTCTGGTCTGGTGGGAGGCATCGGCCGTGGCTAATTACCATCCTAATGGCAAAGCCGTACCGCCAAGCGATTTAGCGTTCCGGTATGATGCCGTGTAGAAACCGAAGGAGTAGGTAAAGGCGGAGATGGGTTTTATGAAAACTGCCACAGCCCTTCCAGGCTAGCCTGCTTCCATCTTAGACTGCATCATCACTTACCACCAGGTGAAATTGCAGTCAAGGTTAAATTTGTGTCTGAATAAAAAAATACATAGGCGCCTCTTTGTTTTGAAGGTTCTTCTGTGAGTTGTTACCCTTTTAGCTTGGGCGTTGTAACCACAAAGCCATAACGGCATATTTAATGAATCCACCTAATTAACGGCGGTAATCTCGAGCCAAGCCTATAAAATTTATCATTATGTACCTACTGCCGCATACGTTAACCGCTCGTAAAACTCTTTATTTCATCCCGCGGCCATTGCAGTTTTATGGACAGTCAACTCGATCGCACATTTTTATTGCATACGCACACTCCGCACGCAATGGATTTGCTGGAAAAAGTTGGTTATTTTATTCTGTCCATATAAGATACCTTGTATTATTGCTTATAATATTTTTTGCTAGCTGCAGTTTTCATAGCCAACATCCCAAATCTAATGGTGTTATGATACTAACACAGGAAAAAGATAGCTACTCTATATTCATTCAATGTCTCTACATGTTGTTATTTTTCGGCTTTTCTTAGAACATATCTACTCTTTCGATTTCACTGTAAAATCTCATACACAGGTCAAAAATCGAGCAAGTGGCTCGATTTTTGACCTGTGTATGAGATTTTTTTTTTGCATCATTGAATGCATTTCTTACTTTTAATGGTTATGGTTAAGCTATAGTTTATTTGACCCAAATCCTCCATCTATTTCTTTCTCTATAGTTTTCGCCTGTAAGTAAATTCCTGCCTGTGGGGCATTAACGCGGATAATGTTTGAAACAATTTTCAAAGTTTCATAGTATTTCACAATATGAAGAATATACAAAGCAGTGCGTTTAATGCAATCATGTGTGTTATCATCATTATGGGCAGTTAAGCGCTAGCGCTAGTACGCTTTTTCGCCTTAATTCGTTCATTAGCCGAGGGTGGCTGATGCTGTGTTAATTATTCTAGTAGGTAACAAGATTTACATAATTAGTGTAAGGGCGGCTGAGTGTTGCCGACTTAATAGTCTGTCAACTTCGCTCCGATGACTTCAGCAGATATTACTTATAACAAATGCTGTAGAAAAGGTATTAATTAATTAAGTAGATGATGCCCCCGACTTCGTCCGCGTGAATTTAGTTTTTCAAAATTCCTGTGGGAACTCTGCTTTTCCGGGATAAAAAGTTACCTTTGTCAATTGTCGTGACGCAAGCGACCTCTGTACCAAACATATAAATCGGTTAACGGATGATGCCTTTCTGAATCCCGTGGGAACAGTAATTCTCCGGGATAGAAAGTAGCCTATGTCCGTCCCTGGGATGTAAGCTAGCAAATTTCATCAAAATCTGTTAAACTGTTGAGCCGTGAAAAGACAGACAGACATACACGCTGTCGCATTTATATTATTAGTATGGATTTACCTACTTAACTAGGTATAGAACCCTCACATTATGAATTATGATCGATAAAAAGCGGCGATAGCCTAGTGGTTAAGACGTCGACCTCCTATTCGAGAGGTCGGGGGTTCAATGCCGGGCACGCGCTTCTAAGTTTTCGCAGTTATGTGCATTTTAAGCAATTAAATATCACTTGCTTTAACGGTGCAGGAAATCATAGTGAAGAAACCTGCATGAGAGTTCTCCATAATGTTCTGTTGTGTGTTAATTCAATGGCTTAAATTCCCTTGAAAAGTTTCATCATTTCTATAAATATCACCATTGTTCGATAGTAATTGCCTAGTTTATTATATCATTCCAGGAAATAATTGTTTATTAATTATATTTCTGTATAACATGTAATTAATTATATCAATTGCAGCTGTTATCTCGAAATTATTAATTTAGATCATGTTTAGATCTCGCTGTTAATTACATTGCGCGTCGCGGCTTGCATCTTTTTTTTTTTTTGGTTTCTTATTTCACATATACTGTACACCTTACATTATATAAGTATAGTAAATAAAGAAGTAGGGAAAAGTGGAGTATGCTCGTGAGGAGTAAATATTTAGAATCTTACTTAATACTGCCTTTTGTTACTTCATTGGCGGTTCAAAGTAACTTTTTTAAAGAATAGTCGCCATGTTCATCATGATATTCCACTTTTCCCCTCCAACTAAGCGTAAAGTTTGTCCTAGGAATGGGTACGACAATAATGCAACGGGTGGGGTTTGAACTGACGACCTTTCAAATTTCAGTCCTATTGAGGCTTTAGGATTGTGGTGATGATAAAAAAAATACCCGGCTGAGTTCGTTGTGGGCTCTTTTTAGACTTGGGCGCGTTTGGAACCCTCGTAGCTTTAGTTTACGCAATTAATTATTACCATTACAGTATCATCTTACAAATTCCACAATTTGACAATCAAATCAAAAAGTGTACTACAATTTGAATAAATAATTTAAAATTTTGTATTTGATTATAATGAAATTGTATTATAGATTACCTAATCTTAGGTCAGCGGCTCGAAACTACGAGATTTCACAGTTTATTATCTCAAACAGGATGCTGCGAGCGTTCGCCGCTCATTTGAGTGTAATAAGTTGAGATAAGATTGGAAGCTGAGTGCCTACTAAGAGGGTGGTATGACCTAGATGCACCGTAGTTAACTAGTAATTAAGATAGTAAATAGATTGAATTTTTGGCGTTACATTAATTAAACGCCTGTTTCACAACTTCTAGATAAACTTTATCTAACGACTTTTGGCATAGTGGCGTTTTTGTATTGGGAATCTGTCAAAATATTTTTATCTGTTAGAAAAAGTTTATCTGGAAGTGGCGAAACAGGCCCAAAGTCGGAGAAAACTATTCAAAAATCATCTATTACAGAAATAAATCTTAGCACACCTACGCAAGACTATCTATCGCAGAAGGCGTAGAAGCAAATCTTTATTAGTATCCGTTTAGTTCGGACTGACATAAGAAGGTCGTAAAGAACTGGTAAGGAAGTCGCTATAAAATAAAACTTGTTCCAGCTATATTATATACCCTGTTATATCTATACTTTAGTTATTCACAGCTGTCTTCAAGTGGATACTCGTATTTGGCGAAGGATTCTCTGCAAGTTTTCTTATTACGAAACATATTAATTTACTTGTTCGGGCAAAGTTTGTTTGATTGGACATTTCTGTAATATTGACAATATTATTATTAATATTGACATTATTATTATGCCTTTGTCAACTTTGATGATTAATAAACTTATACTAGGACATTATATTGAAGGATTCTTCTCACGACACTGCGGCAGGGCCGATTTAGGGTGAAAAACTGGAGAGGATCCTACATTGCTATTTAAACAATGTGTGTGGTGGTCATTCTAGGTCGGATCCTAGATCGCCTCCTAGATCGGACGGCAGGAGCAGATATGCATCCGATGCTCCTAGACTGCGGCAACCGACCTGCCGCCCTGCACGTGTGTAGGGACCACCATAGATAGCTCCAATCTAGCTGCCTCCTAAATCGGCCCTGCCGCAGCGTCGTGAGTGGAATGCTTTATGAATGATAACACGCTAAAGTAAAATAAACCTAATTATTATTTCGGAAATCACAACGATCTTCCCAATCTCTTTACCTACTATCCTACGTACATCTTCTTTAAAGTATTCTACTCACGACGCTGCGTAGAGTAGAATGCTTTAATGGTCCCTACTTACGATTTAGGAGGTAGCTAGATTGGAACTGACTTCCAAAAATCTGTTACCAATTTCAATGGAATAACGACATACCTACGAGATAGACAGACTAATAAAAAATATTTGAGTACAAGGGAATGTTGACAGACCCAGTACCAGCTGAGCTGTAAAGCTATTTCCCGATGAGCCAGGAGTTTGAAATTTTAGACATAGGCTGAAACTGGATGACAATGCAACAATAACTTCCTTCCTTGTTTTTACTTGTACAAGACCTCTATAAAAATTTATTTCATCCTTACACCGTTAGTAACTGCGTTATGTATATGTTTGTAAGTACAAAAATAGCGGGGCTTACTATAGCTACATCGTAACTCGTAAGGCCGTCCATTTCCGGGCTCCATTCACGCGGCAGAATGCGGCGAGTTCCGCCGTCATGTACATACCGTCCTATCTTCCCATATAACTAGTATAATAAAATCCGTACATTGAACACAAAAAAATATTTTTTTCATATATCTAGGAGCGCTAAATTCCGTTTTACATATTTTGTTAAAAAATGTTACTATTAAGTGTAATTACGTAAATCAATGTTATTACGAATATATGCTGTAGTAAATAGGTTTCCGTTGTTATAAGTGTGGGCACTCGCAGCGGGCGAGGGTAATTCCATTAGCATATTGGGCATGCGTGCGCTGAAAACTGTTTGTAATTAAAGCAATTAAAGCCATCAACGCGTAAATAATGAATAATTTACGACTACCGAGGACTTGCTTCAAGACCCCCTCTGTACTGGTTTTGTTTGGCGATGTAGGATTACTACATATTATGATAATGGTGCCGCTATTAAATCTACGCCGAAAACACGCCAGGCTCCGAACAATTTTTTGCTCTCACGCGTCCAACTAGCTATTTTATACCCCTTTTTATACTGCCGGTATTACTACAGTGAATAAAAGGCTTTGAAGATTTTGGCCTGTCTAGTAGTCTGCCATTTTTCACTTTTTCCAAAATAGCGGCCACGAATAAAGCCTGTACCAATCAATAGCTGGCGTCAATACAAACCAGAATTTCTATGAGACAAAACCTTTCAAAGTGACATGTTTCTGAGATATACGTAAACTATCAAAGTTGTACTGGAGATGTCATCAGTACAGCAGTCTAGCCTGAACTGAAAAATGGCGAATTACTGGGT
Source organism: Maniola jurtina (assembly GCF_905333055.1). Lineage (NCBI taxonomy): Eukaryota > Metazoa > Arthropoda > Insecta > Lepidoptera > Nymphalidae > Maniola > Maniola jurtina. The sequence goes on from NC_060032.1 coordinate 16,226,267, forward strand.
AGGTCAGGCTATATACTTAAATATTGGAACCCCTTGTCCTTCTCACATTTTTGCTAAGAATTAGTTAAATTATAGTCCCTTAATGCAAAATCTCGTTTTTTCATTGCTTCACGGTTAAGTAAAAAAAAAAATTCAAAAGAAAGGAACACTGTTTAGCCGGATGTTTACAAAATGAAGAGAGTAACCGAACGCGCGTTATGGATTATGTTAACTTTTAAATCGTTTGATGTCAAGATAAAAGGTGGGTTTGTTTATGTGTAAATGTATCATTTTCCTTTCAAAGGTTTGTATAGTTGCGCACTAAAATATATGGGTAAATATATTGTTAAAAGAAATTTTATTTCATGATCTCATTTGCAATTCTATTTGTTTTTCAAAAGGATCAAAGTGAAAAATTGTGTGTGTAACAGCTCGAAACCAATTGTCTAGTTACTTACTTAGGTACTAAAATAATTAGTTTTCTTCAAATAACATGGGAATATACCTAGGTACTTTTGTGTATTTATATCAAGGCAATGAATGCAGCTGAAATTCAGTGAAATTCGATGAGCAAATTAAAATAATATTGCGTTTATTTTTTCAGTCCAAACTTTAATCGGTTTTCTACAAAAATATTTAAAATATAAACACACGTTCCTAAAGGCAGCCGCCAACAGCGCACACGTGCCAACGATAACCATTTTTTTGGATGTACAGGATGAATTTATAGACCGATATCGTCGGTCTGTATGGCCGTAAAAGATAGATGGACGCATATTTTTAAAACTGCATCAAAAAATTTCAACATTTCTAAAATGATTTTTAGGGTCCCTTACCTAAAGCGTAAACACGGAGCACTATTAATATCACTCTGCTGTTTGTCCGTCTGTCTGTCTGTCCGCGTGTCACAGGTTTCTAGCTCGTAGACTGAATGAGATACAAACCTGAAATTTTGGTATTTAGTGTAGAACGCTGAACCAAAACCAAATGTTGAATTAGAAATTCAATTAAATTATTTTTCAAGGGCTCCCAAGGAGCTGAAAAAAAATTTTTTTTTACCCTATTCAAAACTAAAATTTCGCGATTCATTAAATAGTTTGTAAGCTGTGACCAAAACAAACGAACATTATTTAGGGTTCTCTGTCACGGTTTATTGTGATGTTCTAGCTCGGAAAAGAAATATTTCATGTACCTAAAATATTATGATGTTCATAATTATGTACGGAACTCTAAAAGAGCGACGCCCGACTCGCACTTGAATGGTTTTTATGTGTTTAACGTAGAATTTCAATTCTTACTTTTATAATGCTGTAGTCACAGTTTTAAAGCACATGCTGTATACATATGTAGTTAGCGGTAGAATTTAACCTCCCTTTAGTTCCAAGAAACAATTTGGTGACAAGCCACGCCCCGCGTGTGTTTATTTGCCCCACTTTAGCTCCCGAATGAAATTTGTACGTAATTCTGCATAGCTCAGGGAACGTGTTATGCAACGTTATTACCACAAAATTGTTTGAATACTGCACTGTTATACTACATAGAGATTGGCTGCTGAATATCAGTGATACACACGTGCAAACATTTTATATATAGTGTAAAGTAGAGGAGTCTTGTAGACTGAATATTAATGAAAAATTTAGTCAACGCATTATGTGCATTTAGTATGAGAAGTATCTCATTATTAAGTGTCTTAGCACACACTTCTAGTGTGCCAGGCCAATCTAAGCTTTAAAGGTCGCTTTGTTGGACTACAAGTTCAAGTTTCGTTTTTGACGTCTTCTTTCAAGGTTGCAATGTTAATTCTCAGTATCAAAATCCTATGCGTCGCCAATACCCCGAATAGTCTTATCGAACTTAAGTGATTTGAGAAAAAATAGATCGTTATCCTTTTGCATAACATTCACCTATACACCTAGGTTTTTTTCTCACTACATATGGGATTTATCAATACACAGCAGATTAACTAGCGAATGTCTTTTTCTTTTCAACTAAATACAATGATGTAATCTTTGACGCGTTAGATTCTTAAATGTTGCGAGTTTATCTGGTAAAATCGACGAAGCAATAAGGAAAGGCGCTGTTACTTAGTTTCTGTTACTTTTCTAGGAATCGTTGAGCAAACTAGATATTTTACACCGATACCTAGTATTCTGGGATTGTGCAATTTTCACAAATTGCACAATCCCTGTATTGTAAGTAAGCAAATATTGGACCAGTAAGCCCAATATTTGCTTTAGTATTGATTCTAATTATCGTTTTCTAGTATATTTTTAGCACTACTTTTAATAGTGACTTCGCTTATTTTACTAAACGATTTTTACCCGTCTACGATAAAGCCAAAAGTATGTATGTATGTATGTAGGTTCGTATTTATGTGTGTTCCATCGTAGCGCCTAAACTACTGAACCAATTTTGTTGAATGAGATAAGTATTATTCGATTCGTTATGATAGTCCGGGTGTCATAGGCTACATTTTATACGACCTGACGGATGTTACAACCGCCTTAATGAGCTAATTTATAAAAAAGTATATCTCTGGTGAAAAAGCAACTTAATGTCGGTTCGTGAGCAACAATCGGTCGGTTTTCAAAGCTACAATACAATGCTCCTATATTCATATTAAGTTGTAATGTTAGGTCCATGTAAGGTCATTGCACCGCTCGTGACATTGCTGCTTCAATGTGAACGGCCAGCACATTGTTTTTGTTTAGTTTGACATCACTGTACGAGTATCCACTTAACTGTATACATAGAAAACATCTCAGCTATGTGGGACATCCACAGGTCTAGAGCTATCATTTTATTTAACGGTTCTTCAAAGTTTTACACAGCTACTAATAGTTCAGACAGAATTATCCAGATATTTGTCATGTCATCAGTTATCGTAAGACGGAATATTGTATTATCCGTCAGTCACAGCAGCTGTTGCAAAGCTGAGAACAAAACCTATTCGTGTAATGAACCCGGATACCTTACGTTATTAGACGTAGATTATGAGACAAATCAGCAGTACAGTGTCTGCTAGTAGGTACCTTAGCTTTCTTGACTTACGACATATTATGTATAATGTACATTTCGGTGTTTTACCCACTAGCGCCGGCCTACATGTAGGCCCAAAAATCGCGCCTAGTCAAAATAATTCTACCTTTAGGTAGGCCCCCGCCACACTTAAAATAAGAGTCAATACTTATATACCTACTACACTCTAAAGGCTTTCAATAGCACCTTTTCTCCCCTCCTGTGCACTTTTAGTTCCACTTTATGGTACCTTCGAGCAGACAGACGATTGAGGCCTAATTGCACTATTCTCGCCTCAGCCTCCAATCTGCCGTGCAAAGCCTATTAGTGCGACTACGGGATTATAAGCTAGTTTGACTCCCCAAGCCTCTACCCTATATTTAGGTAGTAGAGCCTCTATTTTAGCACATAATAATTTAGGTGCTATGTACGCGTTATAGGTAATTTGTTTGTATGTGTCCAGTTTTCCTAAACTTGGTTACATACCTATGGGCTGATTACGCAAAATAATCTTTGTAAAACAAGTGTAAATTAAAAATTTTCAACACCCCCGACAAATCATTTTCAAATAAATAATTATGTATATCTAGGCAACGTCCATCTTGACAGCTTGACATTTGTCTATTGACACTTGAATATTATGAACCTAGAGGTTATCTAACCTTCTTTTCTACAAGAAAACTAGAAAATAGCTGATAACTTTTAAACGGCTGAACCAATTTTTTTGGATTATAGCTAAGAACACTCTCGATCAAGCCACCTTTCAAACAAAAAAAAGTAAATTAAAATCGGTTCATTCGTTTAGGCGCTACGATGCCACAGACAGATATACAGATACACAGATACACAGACACACAGATACACAGATACACACGTCAAACTTATAACACCCCTCTTTTTGGGTCGGGGGTTAATGACAACTATAGGTACACAGCGTGATGATTGGTCACCTCGGATTGGGCGACAATCTCCCGCTATTAGCTAAAATGCATTACTGCAGCAAAAATCCCATGAATGTAGCCAATCACAGCAATTCAATGAAGTAGTAGGTAATGATTGATGTACCTTTTCCGACCAGCTATTTTTAAAATGTAACCCTATCATTGAGTACCATATTGCTATACATTTTTCAGATTTGTTCAGTTTCAGCCATTTCTTCGTATCTTGTTAGCCACCTAGCTCATTTGACATTAGTGGGTTCTACATTGCTTAGCTGAGTGCTGAGTTATATTAAAATATTTTTTCGTGGAAAAACCTTCAATGGATTAAAAATAAATGTCATATAATCTCAGTGGTTATCATTCAGTGTTTGGCACATGAGCTAGCGAATCAGGCAAGCCCCCAGGCCTTTTCGTTTTAGTTAATCGTCAAAAGTCTAGATAATCTACAACTTGAAATAAGTAATTTTCGAGATTTTTGATACATGATACATTCCGATATTCAGGTTTTGTTTCTCGTTTAGTGTAACAAGTAACAGGTTTGACCGTCGTTAAAGCAAATCAATAAAAACTGTTGCTAACGGCATTAAGAGGTATTTTGGTCGGATTTACGCCGCAACGTGTGGAATACGTGAGCAGCACATACAATGTACGCGAAGCCCTACATTGTAGATTACACAAATTGTATAGGTAATAGGTATAAGCGCCACAAAATCCATACCAATTTTGTGTATGCGAAAATTGTCTGTCTGTTACCTTTTACGAAATACGGCATAGGATACTTTTTAAATTAAACGATTTTGATCATTAATTAGTTAGGTATATGTATATTATGCGTGTTATATATGTAATTTAATTTAAATCATTAAGTTATGAAAATGCTGCATTTTTGGCTCTAGCTTTACGCTTGTAGGATTGACAAAACTTTTGGGATGCATGATATGATGAACTGTTTCTATATCTATTCTATAGATTACCTAAACCTCAATAGCAATCAGTCGCAAAACGGCGACCAATCGGGAGATGGCAATCACATAATTCATCTAACTACCCAGTTTTAATTTTCACTAAAGCATAAAGTGACATGCATTAATTAGTCAATATCATAGCAATTAACTTTTAATTAATTATATCTAAATAATGCAAATCTGTTCTATTGTATTAGGAGGCGGCGGAATCTTGGTTTGCAAAATCCTATCAAAACTGTGAAAACGAGTTAATTCAAGATATTGTCGATTCTCGGAATTAATGCTTATTTATTTTGCGGCCTTCGGTGATTGTCTCTGAGCTCTGGTCTGAACTCTGAATACGTGTAACACTACGCTCACTAGAATTAAGGTTAATTTATTAAGTAGTATGGAACTGTGGTAAATTACTTCTTTAAAATATTTTTTGACAGATATACGGTAACTTGTTATACAAAAACTTTTTTGGTTTTGAAAAGAAAACATGTTCCAAAATTATCCTTTCGGGGTTCAATACTTGGAGCTAGCAAAGAAGAAAATCATTTATATACGAGTATATGATGTTCAAATATGAAAATCATTTATATGTGAGTATATGATATAGAAAGACTTAACCTGACTCATTGATCTATCAACACACATCTTAAACTTCTGGGGCTATAAACTATAAATTTTGACAGTAGATTCGTTTTATAGCGTAGGTGCCCAGCAGGAAAGGATTTTAGGAAATTCCATCCCTGAGGGGGTTAAATAGAGGATGAAAGGTTGTAAAAAAAGTCCGTCATTTTTCAGGTTGTGTATGAAAATCGGCATTTAGGCTTTCGGTCAAAAATGAAGAAATACCTACGTTTTTCAGGATGATCAAAAATCCCACTGGAGTAAAGTCGGGGCGGGGTAAAGATAACTTATTTAAGACATTACGAAAATATCAGATATGGCACACCTGTTCTGAGCAGGATTTAGTTTACCTATTTGTTTTTACAGGCTTTAATTTATTTACTGTGTTTGGCGACTTTGTGATTACTCTCGACGAGATAAGAGATTGTCGTCTTCCCTAACCTCCTTAATTAATCCTGGCCTTTTCTTTTGATAAATTAAACGGTGCTCGTAGTCTTAACGGATAAGAACTTTTGTAAACGTAAGAAAAGATTTTAAAATGATAATAATTGTTCGTCAGAAATATTTTTGTTCGCTTGAACTTCCATAATTGGTCTTTAACGGCTCCTGCTAGAAATTAATTGCTTCAATTTTAGAAGATTTTTTTATTCGCTTTAGGTATATTGTCTCTATCACCAATTTTGATAGTAAAATCTGGTTTTGAGAACTTTTTGAGTGCACACCATCACATACGTTGGCACACACGGTCCTCTGTCTTTGTCTTCTCCATTGATCATAGTCAAAGTATATATTTCAAAGTAGGTATAGTTACACTTTTTGAATGTTAATAGTACAATAATTTTATAATGAATGGCGGATATTCTTTTTGCTATAACTAACCCACAATATCATTGAAAGGAAATGATTATTATTAGATAGAAATGATCGATTACCTGAGAAAGAAAAAGAAGCGCTTTGATCACAATAAACATAACTACGAGTAGCCATTGTTTACAAACAGCAGCAGCATAAAAAATATTCAATTATTTTACTTTATCGATTAGCATAAAGCAATCAACATACCTACTCGTTGTTACGAGTGTTAGAAAGGAACGTCTTCTCTATTCCCTCCATTGGCCATCTCTCGTCGGCTCGCCGTATTTCGATAGTAATCGGTTAGGGCTTAGGTAAGATCAGTGAAATGCAGATACTCCATAGTAAACTTTACTAAGTCTAATCTCTTTACATTAGGCCTCTACTAACACAACTAGGTACTTAATTACTACTGCTCATTATTATAATTATTCGTCTTCCCGACAAAACCCTTGTTAAATTCAACTCGCTGTCCTCTACCCCTCTTCCCGTCTGACGTCACGCTCTATCTGTCAGTCGCTTTTGACACTCCGATAACATGCATTTCAGGGTTGCTAACAGTCGGCCTCCTGCTGATCTCCAGGGATGTCCTCATTCCTGGGCTCGGCCTTCCAACTGAGGGTAATGGACCCCATACCCGCAAAATTACAAGCAAAATAAAGTCATAATCCTAAATTATAGATACTATGCTTATCATAATAACTTCTCTAACAGATCAAGGCCAAGCTGTGTTATTAGTACTATCCCCACAACAAATGCATGTGAAATTTATACAATACTAGTAAATACTATAATTTATACAATACTAGAAATTTATACAGTACTAGCGATTGAGATCAACATGCTCAAACTTATTTACATAAAAGCTTGATATCATAATCGTATTTACACACTCCACTTTTGTTTTTGATTAATAAGTATTATCTAATTGAATTATTATTAATATATATATATATTATATAATTATTAAATTCTAATCATTGTTTAAACCTGAGTAATATGCGGTCGCACTATTATATTATTCCTAATGTATGCGAAGGAGAGAGCTGGTTGTCCTTAATACAGATTGTCAAAATCTAGCAAGGGCATCCGCTTTTGATCTCGAATGTTCAATAAGTACTGAATGTCATTTTACATTAAATTAATTAATTATAAGAATTGTCAGATCTAATCAACCACAACTAAACTCTTTGTCTGTACGACTAAGTATATAATAAGTCCTCTAATAGATCCAAGTTGTGCTATGCATTTGCGTTGTGTTATGCACAAAACAAAATGGCAATGAGACCAACACAACATCAGTAACAATGATTTGAAATTGAGATCAATGGTTAAGTCTAATTCATATGAATATGAAATAAATTACATTGTGAATTTATGATCAGCGCCTAAATAATATTAGTCATTCCAAATTCAAACCGATATAGAAATAAATCTAACCACACAAAAAAAAAACAAAGAGAATAGCAGAAAGGGAAAATTGACTTTTAAACATTTTAAAATAACAACTCGGTTTGATTGGTACATACTCTACAAATTTATATACTATGCTCAAGGTTGGCGTCCAAAGTCACGAGGTTTGACAGATTTGAGTAAAAGTACGTTTATCTATCCTATCCTTATTACACTAGTAAGAAAAGGGATGCTAATCTTATATAATGCCCTTCTACAACATGAATAATAATACGTTCATTAAGGTCAACCCTTTTATTTAAGGGATCGAAATCATGGTGGTTGAATCTTATTTCTTGGTTGGTTATCATTAAAATTAACAGGTAAATCAGAATGATCCTCAGGACATTAATGATACTATGTTGCCGAAATTAAAATAAGCTTAGTTAGAATTTAACTGATATTAAGTACTGAACTCAAAACGAGTCACAATAAAATCAAAATGACGCTGATAATCCTATCGCTTGAAAGACACTGATCTAATTATTAATACTACTACACACAATCGGATTACTGAGACCAACAAAGTGTTGATAATGTTATCTTTTGAAATAATAGAAGTGACTCTAATATTATTAATAAAACTGTACACAACATTCTAAATCACAATAGTCTTAGGAAAGATATTATGTAACAATATAGTTATAACTTATAACCTTATTACATTATAAAAGATCTTAAGACGCGCTTTCATGGGCAATTTTCAAAACTTGTTGTTCAGCAAGACATTTGAGTCAATGTGGAATGAAGAATTTCATTTGCCCTGATAGTGCACATAAATACTATTTGGTCAAGCATCCGACCCGAAGATCCGACATCGATTTAACGTACGATATGTACCATACAATTAAGCCAAAATAGCAACGCAATGCATTAATGTCTACGCTTTTGTAATTTTTCTTTGAGCGCGTGGGACGAATGATGCCAAAGCCTAGTTCATCACTCCTTCCTTATCTTGGTATAGATCGTCGCAAAGCGATAAGGTTGCCAATTGCACTTGAACATGATGAGTAAGGGCAAACAGCGCCCAAAGCTGCTCCAAGTTGGCGCCTCCAATCCAGTGCCGTGCCACGCCGTGGGTTGCCGCCTCGTTCTTGTGCGACTCGTGTCAATATGGGGACAAATTAGTGGCACAGATGTAGGAAATTATTTAGTAAATACATTAGTATACCCTGATATGCTTTAATGACGGGTAAGCGTTACTTGATAATATAATGTCACATCATTATTTAAACTCTGTTGTAAAGCCGCAGTACAAAGAGCCATCGAGAAGAAAAGAAGAAGATTTAAACTCTGTTCTTCATTCCCAACATAGTATCTACATGACGCAGATGGATGACTAGGGAAATGTACCTACCCTCTAATAACGGTAGGTACTCATTTACTATTTTAGAGATTCAGTCAGAATGAAAAGCTTAAGTTTGTCTACAATGCAATAAATACGGCTCACTCACACCCTCGAGCGGGAGCAGGAAGAAATCTCTGTTTAGAGATAAGCATTTCCAAAGTTACTTAATTTATTATTACTTTGTAACTGCAATAAATTTTGGTACCTACATGAAAATAAAAATATAATAACATAAAATAATATTCTGCTTTGCGTTTAAACTAATAATATTCATTTTTCCTTATGTCAGTATGTATGTATACATAATATATATATATATTTTTTTTATTAGGTCTTGTGCTGACATTGAATCAGTACGGTCCGGCAAAACAAGAACATGTACATTACCCGAAAGCGATATTATTATCATTCATAATCAAAATATCTATTAAATCTCTTTTTTCTTTAAAGGATACATCAACTTCGACCACTATAGGTATTCGTATGCCAACTTCAGCCTTTTTGTCCATGACGTTCAACCAATCGTCGCTATTCTTCAAGAAGTCCGAATTGTTGTTCAGACATCATAGGTTGTCACCGCCATGGCACCGAAATTGTCCAATAAGGTTTTACCAGACTATTATTGTTCGTCATTTTCCAGCCGCTCTGTCAGCCGTTTTCCCGTTCGTTTGCTGGTTCCAATCATACTCTAGATTCCTCGTTCTTAGGTTTTTATTTTAATAACCGCGCTACCCTCGTTTGTCACACTTGGGACAAAGTCAAAAATTTCCACTTGCCGTATGTCACACTTGGGACATAATCAAAATTTCCATCTGCCGTATGTCACACTTGGGACATAATCAAAATTTCAATCCACCGCATGTCACACTTGGAACATAATCAAAATTACCATCTGCCGTATGTCACACTAGGGACACAGGTCAAAATCCTACCACGTCACACCTGGGACGTTTAAAATAAACCTTTGACACACTTGGGCCAAAGTATTCAATCAAATATTCTTAGCAACCACTGCTTGTCACACTTGGGACAAGTCCATACATAAGCCAGTACTCTTCTCTCTCGGTTGTCAGTTGTCACACCTGGGACATCATTTGTTCGAATTTATATTATTCTTTGCACGACATCTACTAGGCACCTCATCATTACATCGCTAATCTGCAAATATATTGTATGTTATAAGAACAGAGACAAGTGCATATATTTTACTAGCACATTGATTGAAGTGATGTCCACGTCGCTTCAATATGATCGACAACATAATCTTCACTTTGTTACAACTGCTACTTCTGTTTCGTCACTACTTCTACCACTGCAACTGGTATAATCTTTTACAGTTGAAAGATAAATCTAAAGTGACCCCGTGTTTACACCGATCAGCAAGATATGATAGTATAATATATTTCCGGAACAACTATGAAGAACAGCTCACGAAACTTCCATAGCCGTAACCCGGCCTCAATGCAGAACTTCTACTTTTCATCAAGTGTTCTATTCAGTTGCTTCGGGTTGTTTAACGAGTCTAGAAATAATAATTGCATGAATAACAATAAACATTATACCATAACAATATTAAAATGTTATAACATTTTCCCAAAATTCGCTTTACACACCCGCCGAAAGCAATCACATGAAATAGATAAAGGTGTCAACGATTATGCCATAATGTATCCCATTGATCAAGTAGTACTCACTTCATTCTTCTATTTATTATACTTAAGCCTTTATTCCAGTCGGTATTCCAGCAATAAAACTACGAATGATAAATAGTTAATAAATCAACACTTATTTTCATTATGACCTGCCAGGAATTAAGTTCATACCTTAAAGCTTATCCTGACTTTAAACCCTTTGCACGCCACTGTATACGTTTATACAAAACTTGCTACGTGTTAGCTCTCTTGTACCTTATTTGATTAATGAACTGAAGAACCTAGTTATCAAGCCTTTTTATCGTCATTAGCCTTAATACTCAACTATTCGTGGAGTACCTACAGCAATAATCATCTTTAGTGCACGGTGTCATGTCTGAGAATTTTTTAAAAATTTATTGAGCAACTTGTTCCAACTTTTGACATAATATAAAGGAACACACCCTTCTTGTAAAATCTCTTTCCCAGAGTCGATCATTTAGTATATGTATTTACCCTCTACATAACAATATCGTATGCTTGATAAGGTAAACTGCTTCTAGCGTGTAAATCTATTTAAGATCTTCAATATGTAACAGTTAAACAATTTGAATAGATGAAATGAAATTAGCTAGTCAACGACAGGGCAGTACACGGAGAGAATATGTCCCCTTACTGCTTACATGGTGGATCTCGCAAGTTTGATGTTTCCACTTGTTATTCATACTCTATATTGTAAGGTTATTTTTAAAAATTGATTTGAGTTGTCAAAAATAATATAAAATTATTAATTTATCTAATGCAGGTAGTTTGATAAAATCGATATTTGGCTCATTCGATGTCATACAATCTGTTGCTAGGAGGCCAACAAGATTGAACTTGCATAAATACGGGTGTTTCGAAGGTTTTAGTTCTAATCTCCTTCTGAGATTCGGAGCGATATCGCATATTTTCGGTATTTGGATTGTGAACTGAATAATTAGATGTTGTGATAGCAATCACGCTCTAATTAAATTATTTATTTTGGCATTAGTTTGTTTAGATTAAAACTCTCGGATAACCTCTACACATTTAACTTGTGTTTTGTTGTGTTGGTTATGGGAGGACATTCCAATAATTCGATAAAAATATTTAAATAATACCTGCTTTTCTGAGTGACGCCAATAATATGCTGATAATAATTTTATCAGTTGTCATTCCAGATCTAAACCTAAGTCAGATATCGATTTATTCGTTTATAACTTATATCCGAGGACAGGGATATAATAAAATTAAGTTTGAGTGCCTATTCTGAACCTAGAGCAACCTCGTGTGTTGATAAGCAATATAAGAAAATAAAATACAACATCGCAGACCCAGTAATACAATTGGCACAGTTACTTTATTTTAAGAAAAGATATCTTCATGTCTTTTTTTTTTTTTAGATATTGCTTAGTCCTTCATCCCTTAGCCCTTTGACAGCCAAGGGACCCATTTTCCCCCTCCTGTATTTGTGTATAAAAATCTATTTTTGCAAATTCAGGAAACCCAAAGAAAAGGTGCACGGCGTCCCTCGTAGTAGGGAACCCTACGTGGTTCATGTACTATCAACCGTGTGGAATCGCACATTCTCTAGACATCACGCATCTCACTCTTGAGCCTGTGTTATGCGTAAACTTTGATTCTCTATTCTCTATGAACTATTCTCATGGGCAATCACACGATACTGAAGAGAACACCACTGCCATCTCCTCTCCTTCTTTTTTTTTTTTTTTTTTTAATCCGTTTATTAAAATCTTTTGCTGGTTTATCAAACTGAGGCATAATCAATTATTGATCAGTTACCTGTCAATCCGGGCGATTCACTTGTATAAGATGTAATAATTTGCAATAATGCTCACATTTATACCCAAATTACATGATAAAAGCAAAATAAGAACTACAGAACCCTAAAGAACCCATACTCTGCAGAAGCTTAACAAGTGAAACTCCTGTTTTAAGCAAACTATCAAAATTGAAGATTGATATTATTAAATATTTTTATTACCTAAATTACACATAGGTTTGATTAGGTATTATTATATTTTCGCACAAACTCTGACTACTGCCTTTTATGCTGTAATAATCATTTAAATGATTGTAATAATTTGTTCTATTATTTCTTAAAGATTCTATAAGTTGTGTAACTTTCAACCATTTTCATTGTATGTAATAAGTACCTATGTATTGGGTAAATATATAGTATGGTTATTTTCTCAGTAATTCAATAGATCACATGGATGATTTTGATTCCTTATATAGATAAAGTTCTCTCTAATTTTCAGCTCAGATAACTTTTACTTAAGTAGGTATAGAAAACAGTATCAAATTGATATTGGTACCAGTAATAGCTACAGTAAATATGATGTACATACTTGGCAGTTCAGTGAGTATGTTTTACAAAGCCTGAAGAGTGTGATTTTTATTTTATATATCAATTTATTTATTTTTCCTCTAAATTCTAATAATCACAAATGTACATAATCTATTAGTGCAAGGAGGTTTCAGTTACTTAGACTTCATTGTGATTTGATAGTGATAATTCAGAGTTTAAAAGAACACTCTCGGACCCAAAATGTGATATTCAACACCTACTTGCTGAAATAGGAATTCTCTTGATACAAATTATTTATTATATTCTTGCAGCCAATATTCTCACTGTCTAAATAGGGTAAAACATTTGTGAGTGCCACCATTGCCTGATAAATAAATATCTAATTCAATTCTATTTGATATTTTGATTTGATGTAATCAGTTTTTGTTTTAGTTCAATATAGGTAATCATGATTCAACTCCTTTTCCTTTCATAATGCACCTCAAAGCTTGGTCGTAGCAAATTTAATTTATAATCTACCCAAAGATAACTTACAAGATAAAATACAAGAATCCACATACCTATGTGCTTCTGTGAACATGTGTGTTTTATGTCTTTCTGTTCCTGGTTTGTACATACTTAGTCAGATATGAAACCTGAAATGTTTTCATCCCCTATACCTACTAGGTATTCAAAGCAAATTAATAATTCTAATTTGGTAGGTACTTCCAGATTCAGAATGGGTTTAATGTTGCGCCAGCATAGTCTTGATTTGCCTAGTGAACCTAGAGTGGGCCAGTTGATCTGCCCCAGGTTTAATTTCTTAAAACCTCTCCTTTGTGTCCAGTATCAATCCAGTAGAGAACTCATCAAATATCTGTAAGGCCATGTCTGCCACGGGCTCAAACCCAAAATTTGATGTGAGGTGGTGGGTAATGACACACACCCACACATATCTCATCACATGAAGTTTCTGCAATCTCTTCTTGATACTGAAAGCTTGAAACTGAAACATTATTGTGTGTCCTGTGTAGATATGTAATCAATAACCATACATATTTGGAGGTATATTTACCTCCAAATATTGGAATTATTTAATTCAAAGTTAGAAACCTTGATTACATCTACTAGATAAAATAAATTTGTATCAATTAACCTTAAAAAAAAGAAATTGTCACCTTCAAATGTAATACTGAATGATTAAGTATGAATATTCTATTGTATTTTATAGATAGCATAGAGGACCATATCCAAACTCTTCCTCCTCTAAGATGGAACCTGTGCTCAGCCATAAGCCCTGACAGGTTGATAATACTGATTGAATTTCCCAAGGATACATCATACTCTAGACAAGCCAAGCTCATACATTCTGTATTTTTCCAAATTACGTTAACTAAAAGAAGGTAGGAAGTTTACAAGTATGTTATTATATAAAACAACCATAGCAAGACTGTATATTCTTGTACTTTATAGATACTCATGCAGTGCCTGTGCAGGACTACATCTTAGCAATCTGCCAGCCCTCTATATGTCACTAGTATTTCCATCTTAGCTGTATGTTATAATGTGACTGCCATCGATACATCCTTAGAAGTTGCATAAAATTCGAAAGCTAGGTACAGCTTAAACAATTGTTATAATTTTACTAACACCCTAATCTCTACTTAAACTATGTGTTTCAATCACGGGTTCCACCACTTGTAGTCAATGCACACTTGTAGACACCCAAATCTTAGACTTTGTCTTTTATTTCTATTTATGCACTATTTTCCTCATATTAAGAGTAGAATAACTAGTAAATCTTACTGAAATAGCTGAAAATATGTCTACACAATACTCACACATAGAAATTACAACTTACTTTGCCAATATTTCTCCTATTTGAAATGTAAAGTTTGTGTAGGTAGGTACTGGACACCATTAGTGACTGTCTGTAGGAAGTTAGGAACTTATCTCCACTCTGTACCTTCCTTCACTGATGAGTAGGTATATTTACAACTCTAATATCCCAGTGCTATCAACTACAAACTAGGTATAGTAACTATTATGTAGTTGTATTCGCAGGCAAAGCTAGTGGCTAGTGAATAAATCGAAATAGGTAGCTTTTGCCACACATTTGGTGTAACTATAGATACCGACCTTTGTACAATCCAACCAACTAATTTATAACATTACATACCAGCTGTGGGCTGAGGGTTTTCCTTCATCTCTTACCACACTTCGGATGTTAGAAAGGAACGTCTTCTCTATTCCCTCCATTGGCCATCTCTCGTCGGCTCGCCGTATTTCGATAGTAATCGGTTAGGGCTTAGGTAAGATCAGTGAAATGCAGATACTCCATAGTAAACTTTACTAAGTCTAATCTCTTTACATTAGGCCTCTACTAACACAACTAGGTACTTAATTACTACTGCTCATTATTATAATTATTCGTCTTCCCGACAAAACCCTTGTTAAATTCAACTCGCTGTCCTCTACCCCTCTTCCCGTCTGACGTCACGCTCTATCTGTCAGTCGCTTTTGACACTCCGATAACATGCATTTCAGGGTTGCTAACACGAGTATCAGCGGATACTGAAAGGCTCGAGGCAAGGTCGCCTCGAGCGGCGCTTCCGAGTAATTCCCTCGAGGTAAACACACAAGTGAGACGTACTGAGAACTTGCTGAAAACTCGGTAATATCCCTGCGATAATCGTTATCGATTGCAGTTTAAACTTTACGCGGATCTATTATTTTAATAAATAAATGGGTCAATAACTAGCAAAGTATGATTACTACCAACATGACACGTATTTTTACTTATCCTGAATTTTACGCTTGATTACGATGTCAATAAACTGTGATTATGTAGTCTCATATGTGTCAACGAAAGTTATAGTGCTGGGCAAACAACTTGAAACTTAAGTGACGTAATGGGAGAAAATTAGTGAATCCAAGAAGCAAAGATCGTCCAACCAATAGCGTGCACCGGCCAATTGCCAGCCAATCGCGTTCAAGCTGTTTGTCGGTCACTGTAATAAATTGCATATAACCATTTGTTTGGCCACAACTTAATGCGACTTGGGAGACATCTATAGACTATAAGTGATGATCTGATGATACGTAGAGTTATCTTCTTCAATCTTATTCAGGTCGTTTTATTAAATTTATAGACTAGCGCTTGGCTCCAATTCGACTTGCTGGCAAGTGATGATGCAGCCTAACATGGAGCGCGCTTGCCTAGAAGATGCCTATTCACTCTTGACTTAAAGGTATATAAGTACCCATATTAAAATTGGAGAGGAAAACTGAGCTGGAAGGGCGTTCCATATCCTAGCGGTTTGAATTAGAAACAAGGAGGCAAATCGCTTCATATGTGTCCGTGAAATTTTGAATACGTATGGGTTTCATTCAGATGCGTTGATTACGCTTGAAAAAACCCGTTCTTCTCTTCGCATGAAATAAAAAACATCTAAACAGAGCTACATATTTCTCAACATTCTAAAAATATGCTTAGCGCGTTCGCAGAGGTCAAAAAAGTTGACACCACCGAACGTGATGTATCCGCGCCCACGACGCCTTGAGTGATTTGTCCCTGGGTCATTGCGCGAATCAAAATCACTTCTAACTGCCTTGTCAGACTTAATTGTTGCCACTGAACACTTATTGATGAAAATGACCCAGCTTAAATTGAGGAAAATGCTACGAGACTGGTAGATATATTAATCGACTCAGACCTATGTCATCAATGTTGGTTTCCTTCTATCCTAGAAAATAGTACATACTTGTATTATGTATCAGTAGGCGTATTGAAGCGTGTCGGAGCGTGGCGTGGTGTGGTACTGTGGTGCGGAACACGGAAGGCCGACGGGAAGTTAAGGGCGTGACATTGCTGATTGATGACTACTGATATAATGCCACAGGGTTGTTATTATGATCAACCCTTTATGCTTTCATGCCTGATATAAAAGGCTGCAGTTACCTTTTAGTCCTCCCCTAAAAATTACAAGTTGCAAAGACACAAATTGCGCCAAAGTAAATGAATGTAGGGCTGTTCCTAATTTCTTGGACTCCTAAAGGTTTAACAAGGTTTAGGCGAAAGTAAAATTGCCAGAATTCACAAACTTTGGGTTTAGATCTCAGAAGATACTTTAGCCGAGAATTCATTCTCGGAATGGAATCCGGAACCGTAGTGCGTCTGCAAGGCATGTAATTAAACAGCCCGATAGTCAGAGGTCGTGAATTCGATGATATCACGCCCGATTTGCGCGAGGTACAATTAAGCGCATTAAGACGAAGGACGTCTTGAACGTCGACGACCGGCTATAAATAGCCAATGACAACCGCCAACGCCGAGGCGTGGAATCGAATGATAACACTCTTATAATTGCATTGACTGCCTTGTTGGCCTGATGGTTAGTTTGGTCTGCTTCGGGGCATGAGGCCCTGAGTTCAAGTCGTGGAAAGTGCTTTTGAGTCATCAACTGATTCTCTGAGACTTTCTACCGACAAGAACCAGCAAGAAACTTGGACGATTGCTCTTTTCTTTCAATTTACAATATTATACCATGTGTAAGTGACTGCAGTCCCGAGCATTCCCGAGCGAGCTGCGAGTCAAATCCACGATTTTTACCCGACCGCGGCGAAGCCCAAAGGAGTGGTATTATCATTTAAGTACAAAATCCTTGATTGTTGTTTTATATGCTTTTTCCATGAGCATACTTTTAATATTTTTTTAAACTTCTGCGTAAAGACGTGGTTTAAATTGATTGTGGAGTTTTATTATAAAAGATTACACATATTAGAATTCCCGTAAACTATTTTCGGACCTTTTTGGAACGGAGCGCGGGAGTCCATAGCCTATTACGATTTATAGTTTGTCTAACCAATAAATCGCCAATTTTTTTTTAAGGAAGGCTATAGGTAAGACTACAGGTAAGACTACTTATTTTTTCGTTCGAAGAGAATTGTGCAATTGTAAGTTATAAATTGCGCGTACCTACTGCCTTTTTTGTAATACAAAAATTTTCTCAGTAGCTATCGCTTTGTAGTAGATTTCTGTAGACAAATCTTATCAGGTCAGTATTATCTATCTAAGTGAATCTATCACCGGTTCGGAATGCCAGTGGATGATGGTGAAATATCAATAGCCGTTTGATAGCCGTTTTACGCTACACAATTAATAGAATCGATATGACTGTTTCGAAATCTGTTCTCGTTTATGATCTGGTACTTCCTGGCGTTTCCTCGAACGTGCGTAACTAGCAATAAATATGATTGCTTGAATATCTACGGCCTACATCTCTGAGCCTTGGATTAGCTCGAGTGTAAAAAGTTTGTTTGTAATCTTTGCGAGGGTTGAGGAGAATCGGGATGATGACTATTATATGTCGGAGACATCAAAGCGATTCTGTGATCAATGATTTCTTTGAGTTTTTTGTTGCTCAAGCGTTTTAACGACATCGACCCAAGAATATATCTACGAGTAGAATATACCATCTTCTGGATTAGCGGTATTTACCTATTAAGAAATAGTGTTGGGTTCTTTTCTCGTTGTTTTTGTTTTCTTTAATTTAAAAACCTCTTTCTAAGCCATAGATCTAGATTTTACTGGTGTTTCTTACTTTTTTTTTTACCTATGGAATGAATGGAGCTTCTTAACCCAAAAATACGCAGGAACATTTATCATACCTAGAATGACGTTTATTTTCGATCATTTATTAATCCTGTGAAATAAGTTGGTATACGTTTTCTTATAATTGTGGACAAACAACGACAAATATAGAGTGAAATTTGAAGACATACTTGGCAACTTCTTGGCAGCGTTGCCAAGATATCTGAATTAGATTTTGGCTGTTATAAGAATAGACTATTTTTGTCTTTGTTTTTCTCGGTATCGTCAAAGTATTATTGCACCAAAATAACGGTTGTTAATTATTTGTTTCAGGTAATATTCTCAGATATCAAACGGGTTGTACGCGACCTTGGTGATTGTGATCTACTTATATTTGGTAAAGTAACTTGCATTTGATAAATCCGAAAGAATCGATACTGTCACAGTATTGGCTCTAGAAAACTGACGACCTTCAATGTCTATTTAAGTTTTCGAGTCACGTGAAATTTTCGCTTATTGCTGCATTAAAATCGCAGCTTCTTAGAACAAAGTAATTATTTGTGACCAGATTTTGGTCACGTTTTTATTTCCTGGTTACACCTAAGTGAGGGTTGATGATGTAGTCTAAGATGGAAGCGGACTTATCTGGATCGGGGGTGGCAGTTTGTATTAAACTCATAACCCTAATGGTTTATGCGGCATCGTACCGAAGCGGTAAGTCGCCTATTGGCATGGGCAGACCAGACCAGAGTCAATTTAGAAATCATAAATTCCCTGTCCCTGGCCGGACCTCTCCCTTGTAAGACCACAGTGCTCACCAACAGCCATAGACCGGAGAAGGTCAATACACAGTGCTTCTTTATTCTTCGTATTTCTAAGCTTAACATTACTCGTTCCAGACATTTGAAGTTCTGCTTAGTTTTCTGCGAAAATACGATCATTTTTTAACCACTATCAAAGCTTTGCTATAGGGAATTGTAGCTAGGAAGGAAGTAAATGAAGCCTTATTTGCGCACTGGTTGTAAGAATATACCACATAAATCCTTATTCGCCGCAGGTCATTGGCAGCTGCCGTGGCAAGGCCATATCTTAGCCTATTCAAAGAATCTAGTTTGAATGCGACTCCGCTATTTATTCATTTACAAGGATGCCCATAAAAACATCTGATTCAAAACCAGTTGCCATTATACCTGATGACTTAAGTCATAAACAGAAATATATTTAGCTACACCTCTATACATACACATACAGATGATTTTCTCGATATACAAATTTTTTTTCAACCCAAAAGTCAGTCATTTATACGAATTGGGTACCATTGTATACTCATTTTGATTATCAGTTATTGAATTTGTAGTAAGTTATAATAATTGTAAGAATTAGTATTGAGTTTGTTGTGTAATTATTCAATTCCCAAGCTTTCTTATCTTAAAAATTTCTTATCTTAAAAGGGATTTCAGGAATTTCAGTCATGCGAAGCCGGGCCAGGTCAGTTAGTACAATATTCCAGATTTTTTCTGAGATATTATGCAGTTTTCTTCACGATAGTTTTCTTCGCTAAAAATAATTATGTAAAAATAATTATTATTCCAATTGTTTGTATACTAGATTAAGGAATTCGGAATATGTCAATAACGTCATAGTTCCATAGTGATCTGTTTGGGTATACCGTCGGCCGGCTGTCGTGTCGGCGCCGGTCTTTTTGCATTTTATAGACGTTTTTCCACCTGGCTGGGGGCTTCCCACATAGCTTTTTATCGTCAATGATAAAGCCTATGCAAATAACCCACTTAGTAATAAGTGTTATGTCATTACGAAAAGTAGAGCCGCATTTTGTATAACGCAAGATTTTTCATATTATGTTGGTATCTAATACTTAGTATTGTTTCCTGATATGCTTGATTTTGGCTTCCATCTACAGTTCGTGCAGGTGTATGTGTGATTGTAGCTAATTGTTAATCATCTTTCGTTATACATGTTTGCCACAAAAAGGAGTGGAATGTTTTTAGGGTTCATGCATGTAGGTATTAGGTATATGTTTCTTAATTCCACCATGACTTCTGGATTCTTACAGTATGTAAGCTTAGATTTGGACAAGTATGTCTGTGAGTATCTCTGTTCAGGAATTTAGAAGTTATGGGTTATCGTTAGAATCCTTACGAGTAGATCATCCCAACAAGTAACACTGGCTGTAATTATTTTGAAAATAAAAAAAACAATTTGTAAGGTGGTCAAGGTCATGGTTTTTAACCTTGTTCATTTCATTTAACATTTTGCGTTTTAGCATTTTGTAGTAGTTTCAGCTGAATTCAGTTTCAATAATAATTGTAAAGCTCCTTCGTTTTAAAATACGATGACGACCGATTTGCTGTCAAGATCGTTTATTTTTATTCCACTACATAAATATCCTGTTGTTCTTAATAATGCATTACATCGGAAAAGCCGCTCAAAAATGTTGGCAGCGTGCTTTGTGTCGGTCATTCCGTAAGCTCATCGCGTGGTGCTGATGTCATGTGCACACACCACGTCACTGAGTGTTGACTCTTCTCGATAATTCGCATCTAATTGCATTGATTACTAGTATTTATCTATTTAGTATACAGTAGATAAATATCCTGTTGTCCTTATTAATGCATTACATCGGAAAAGCCGCTCAAAAATATTGGCAGTGTGCGCTGTCCTGGTCTTGGAAACTTTTTTTAAGTTTAAAGTATCTTGAGTAATTTCCATTATAAGTATAGCGCTATAGTACGTTTCATCGAATAGTACCTATGGCGTTATGTTGGCTCCCCTGTCTGTTGGGTGGTCATTGGCACCACCATATTGGCATGAGAAGACGCAGATTTTGTTTATTTTCATTTCATTCATTCAGGAAAATCAAATAAAAATAAACAAAATCTTATGCAAATATGGTGCCAATGATTTGGACAGACAGGGGAGCCAACATAACGCCATAGGTACTATTCGATGAAACGCACTATAGTAGCGCTGAATCCCTATTTTATGAAAAAGGACCCCGGATGGGTTCGAAACTTAGTCGGGCTTACGTCGACTAAATACGTGAATATAACCGTAACAGTCTATACGTATACAGGAGGAAACTTTGTGACAGTGCATGCTAGCGTGGTGCCTGGTGAAGAGTCATTGTAACCCTCAGATCTTTATTATTCACGGGCCTTGAGTATGCTTTGAGTAGGTATGGATTCAATTCCTTTCCATACCAAATGAAAGTAATAAATTCCTTCAGTAGGAATACCGGTGAAATATAAAGAGAAATGTTGAAAGTCAAAATGGAATGTCGATGAACAAAGAACGGGCTCCTAACTCTGGGAATAATAGGTAGAGTTTTATATAAGTCTTGTGAAGTCGCTGCGAAATACTACTTTGAATAGAATATTAAAACCTTGCGGAAAAAGATTTTTCCGATCTTATACTACAATGGAACTATATCGAAATTCATTGACTACTTTCTTGACAAATCGCAAAGTTAAAGGTAAATCAAGTTGATACTTTCCCTTGAACTACCTACTATACAATACACAATATGAATCAATATCATCATTATCACCCGATAGACGTCCACTGCCACTGACGGACATAGGTTTCTTGTACCTAAGGACTTACTTCCACACGCCAGTCTTGCGCCGCCTGAATCCAGCGGCTCCCTGCGACTCATATTTTGATGTCGTCGGTCCATCACAGATAAACCACCTATTATAGTGGGGGTCTTCCAATGCTGCGCTTTTCGGTACGAGGTCGCGATTTTAGCTCTTCGGGACCCCAACATCTATCGGTTTTTCAAACTATGTGCCCATTGCCACTTCAGCTTCGCACCCCGTTGAGCTATGTTTGTTACTCCGGTTCTCTTACGGATCTCCTCATTTCTGATTTGATCACATTGAGAAACTTCAAGTATAACCCTCTCGTTGCCGAGTGATTATGAGCTTTGTTATGAGGAGTGCCCGTGTAATTTTAACGAAGGATTTACAAGCATTTATTCAAATTGGGTACTACTGTACACTTTCTGATTGTCAAACAATGATGTAGTGGTGAGAATTAACTACGAGGGTTCCAAACGCGCTCAAGTCTGAGAAGAGCCCAAAACAAACTCAGCCGAGTGCAATAATCTTTTTCAATGAAATTACACATATTATATGATTTAGTTGTTAAGAAAGTATGTAATAACATAAGCCAGCTGCACTGCAGTGGACGGTTAACGGTCGGGCTGGACACAACGCATGGCGGCAAGGACGTTAAACCGGACCGGTTCTGTTTAGTGTCTGTTTGTGAGCACAGTGACGCTGGCGACCCACGAGCTCGAGAGTCGCACCGGTGAGAGCTGAAATAGGGCTGCCATTAAAGGTTATTCAGACTAGAAAAATGCTTTACAAAGTTACGCGACTTGAAATCATACATCATTAAGTACATTTTTTCGTTTCGGATTGAAAATGCTGCATGGCCGCTATAGTGTCACTGGGAAACGGGAGCGGGTGGATGAGGAAGGCGGAGGACCATGTTTGTTGGCGAACTGTTGGCAAGGCCTATTATGTCCAGCAGTGGATACAGGCTGATGGAATGGAATGGTACTGGTATACTATAATCTATACTTATACACATATAAGTACCTACAGATTACTTAGGAGTAGGTTAAGAAGAAGAGTGGTTACTCACAAAAAAATGAAACAAGCAAATTGCTTGCAAGCAAACGCACAAGTCTTGTCATGAAAGTTTTGAGAGCACGTTTTTCTACCGTAGTCTTGTGTATCTGCGTCAGAATAATTTAGATATTTAAGAATATTTTTTTTTTTAAGTTTAAACGGTATTACCAGCTTTCTGACAGCCCTGAAGCTAGTTACCACTAGTCATATAATATACCGGTATAACACGAGACAGATCAATAAATTGTGCTGTAAACCAAGTGCTAATAGAAATGTAAATATCGCCAGCGTCACGTCGTGACTCGTCACATAATTTTACTTCTAGTTGTGTAATCTACGTATATAGTCCATACAAAATGACTTCTCACGCGCCATTTTGACTATGGGTCAACTCATCTATATTGTAGACATAGGCTTCTTTTTGTCAAATCAAAGATTACCCCAATAAAATCTTAGTTACTTTATCTATGGGGTAATAACTCGTGTTTTAAATTAGAATAGCACATGTGGAGAGTTAAATTCAAACATAGCTCAGGGAAGTTGTCAGTTCGGCGAATATGATCGCAAACGAGGGTAAGTTGGTAGCGGATAATTAGAGCCTGCAATAAGGAACGGCCGGCATCGAGAGCCGTCTATAAACTATTTGCGCCGAGCGAACTGCGTCCGCTGCCGCTTCCCTATGGCTCTGGGATTGTTTAACGTGACTTTAACGATGGCAATGTGTATCGACGATGAAAATACAAACATAGCGTCAATTGGCACAGTTACCCCAACGTTGTTGCTGGTTCTTGGTAGGAACAACACTCCGAACTGTTTATTTCCAGAAACAACATCACAATTCCGATCTTTTCATCGTCATATCAATCGTCGATCGTTTGGCACAGACTAAGGATCTTTACTCATGTGCCTCTACTCTGAACGAGACACCTTTTTTTTTAATTTACAGACTAGCGCTTGGCTGCAATCAGATCTGCTGGCAAGTGATGATGTAACCTAAGATAGAGCGCGCTTGCCTAGAAGTTGCCTATTCACTCTTTCTTGAAGGTACCCCATATTAAAAGTGGAAGGGTTCAGAATGAGAAAAGTTTAGGCCATAAACCACTATGCTGTGCGGATTGGCAGACTTTACACACCTTTGAGAACATTATAGAGAACTCTCAGGCATGCAGGTTTTCACACGAAGTTTTCCTTCACCATTAAAGCTAGTTACAAAATAATTAATAGATTCCCAATCATTTTTTTTTGTTATCTGTTTTAAATATCAAATCGTTTGGCAGTCTTCCGATATAAAACCTGTAAAACGATAAGTTTATTATGCGTTATAAGTAAACAAAATCTGACGATTGAAAAATCGGCCCTAAATCGTTTTAATTTCGATATGGATATTTTGCGATCTCATGTTAGTGTGCAATAGATAATGATCACCTAAAGTAAAATATTATATGTTCTGCTTGGAAAAAGTTGATTCCAATTGATATTATTTAGAACAGTCTAGGAACCATTTGCTATTACATAATAATATACGTCACTCAGTGTTCGCGAGGGCCTTATTACATGTTTGTATTGAAAGGTGGATACAAGTGGGCCAGTAGGGTAGGGCCACTGTAATGTATTGAAATTTAGGGTAACTTAATTAGAATAGATCGCAGATAATGGCTCTCTAAGGTCTTGTGAGTAAAACTTGTAGCGCTTCGGATTATGCTAAACCTGTGCCCGCTTCCACTGAGTTGAAAATTGCAAACTTGTTGAGAGTAAGAAAATTTTATTTTACTAAGAGAACTTATTCGCCGCGACTCCCGGCCAACTGATTTGCCAAACTTATTTTAAAATTTTCCAAACACAAAACATTTGCAGTATCCCGAATAGCGTGGTCAGTTAATTTGGCGAATACCGAACCGAGCTTTGAGTAAAACCCCGAACTTGAATCATTTGCTGAATCTCGATAGTAGAGCCATACCATAACAGCGGACTTTTTGGTATATATGACTTAATAATAATTTACAAGAAACCAAAAGGTTAATGTGCTATAATCCGCTAAACCAAACAAATCTGTATGGTGCAACATGCAGCATGCGACATGCACCGCCCGCCCTCCCACCGAAAAACATGTAGGAAAAGCCAGCAATACGCACCACTACGTAGCACCACACAAATCCCAAAACCTAGCATAGCAAATTAAGCTTTTGGTTCCTTGTATATCATGGACTTCCGCAAAATAAAGCCTGCTTGATTATTATGCTTCTGTTTGGCACATTGCAAAGTACAAAACAAATCCATCGTTGTGCAATAAGGACTGGAGTGCCTACTACCTAGGCTAGGTAATGTTTAATTAAACCGCTAATTTTGGCGTAATGTAGCCAGTGTAGGTCGGCAGACAAAGCTGAGCATCATCAGTGAGTCAGCCTGCCCACGAGGTTCGAGCAGTCAACCAACGCGCGGCCTCAAGGTCGATGCGTTGTGTAAGGAAACACTAACATTTAACTACCTATACTAAAATAAATATACAAGGAAACCTATTGCAACAAGGAAATCTATTCATGTAATGAACTCACTGCAGATATATCAATGTGCAATGTGCTTGAGATCTTCAATAGACACCCCGCTAAAAATTCCTGAACCCTAAATCCAAGCGGACGAAGTAGCAGGCATTACACTCATGATCACAATCACACCTGATGGATAGTGATAATGTGCCCTAAGATGGGATACGTTTGCCTAAATTTTTCCTCAACTTATCATGATTGAAAAATCAGTCTTAGTTATTAACAACAAATTCTTGATTAAAGCTATAATATGTAGGTATGTGTAAAACATAAACTAAAATAATTGGAAAATCTGAGTCGATCATGTTTCGCTAAAAGCGTGAAATTTGAAACAATAGCCGAGAGATTGCGTAGAGTTCCTACACGAGTAATTAATAACCACGTCACTCGTGTGTTGCGGTTGTAGATAACGCACCATACGTGAACGTCGTACACGTGGAACAGAACCCTCGGCAGAGTGAATCAGAGTTAGGAAATTCTCGGTTTTGATCCTGAATCAATATCTGTCAAATGGACTGGGGGTGACGTGAAATCAAAGAAAAAGCGGTCAATTGGGAGTCGGCATCGCACACGAAGGGTTCCGTACCATCATACAAGATATACCTAACACTTATGACACTTATGTGGAACACTACAAGTTAATAACGGACTGCACCATCTATACCTATGCGATATTTAGTAAATTGACATTGACTGCTCGTGTTTTAATTTTTAATTTTATTTAATTTGTGTTTTGGAACTTATAGTGAACATATCAAAACAGACAAATTCATGCATATCAGTTTAATTTACAATGCTTTGAATAATCTTTTGAATGATTTTTGTACGAGTAGCTCAAAATTGGCGACACGCTGTCTCGGTATGAAAGACAGTAAATGCCATTTCTATTCGCTTATCTGGAATTCTGTGGACATATCCGATCACCGACCGCAGCGGGCGTTGTGGGTTATCAAGTTACTAGCCAACTTTTGAAACGTTGCGAAAGTTATCGCGGTTTGTGTTTGCAATATATCGCGAAATAGCCTCAATGTACTTATGGTGATAACTGAGTGATAGGTAAGTCCATGTATTAATATGTGAACTTCGCAAATCAGCGTTGCTTCTGAACTTTTCGGACAACCAACGCGACAGTCAAAAAACGTTCTCTACGAAATGACATCACTTCGCAATCTTGTTTCAATAGACAATGAATGAATCAATGACGTCATCCGACGCTATGTAGCGGCGATGTGAAGACCTAAGAAACTAGAGATGCTACTTTACACTGGTCAAGAAATCTAAATATTATATAAAAACTGACTCAGTCCAAACTCCAAACCCTTTGGATTTAGAAAACTTACTTTTGTAAAGATTTTCTTTTCATAATGTAGACAAGGAATAAAGCCGGATATTTGGAAATTCTCACTAAAGCGAAGCCGTGGGCGGTGTGTGTGTGTGTGTGTGTGTATAAAAATCACACATTTTCACATAATGTAACAGTCGGTTTGAATTCGATAAAAGCATGTAATTATAAACAATAGCCAAAATTTTTGAAATACCTACTACGAAAGACACGCGGTATTTAGAATTTCGCTAAATTGTAATATGTCATCGTCCCATCTTTTTCTATGCAAAATATAGCGCTGCGCTCGCATTAAAATCGGGCTCCGTCAATCTTGTACAAAAATCTTATTCATGATTTAGATTGGCAGCCTAGCCGTTGCCAAATATTGAATTGTTACCAATCACTAATTAAAGACCTCATGATTGTGATCCTTCAAACATGATTGTTGTCAAACGCAAGCCTGTGAAGAAATTAAAAAGAGTTAAAAAACCTATAGAACCGGAGTCCAGGTTTTCTTAGGATAGTAAGTACTGAAAATGTAGGTACATAGAAAGTGCTTGTCCGGGATTTGAACCCTCGCTCTCACGAGCGAACCACCATTATAATGATTCATGATTTCGTAAGTCCATTAGGCTAATGAGCCTATCCAAGTTTCATCGTGAATAGGTGAGACATAATCATGCATAATGCACGACACTTTAACATCTCGTGAGATTATCGTTTTGCATAATATATGATCTCGTATGGACGTCCGTGCTCATGGCAGTAGATTTATTTGATTCTGTATCTCTTGCGTCTCCTGAGTCAACAGGTACTTTTCTTAAAGAATAGGTATCTACGTTAGACTCTTGGTAGAGTGGCTCTCTATCATTTTCTGCATTTGAAATTAACTTTACCATTCATAATACTATACTATTTTTTTCTTACATCTTAGCCCGCATATCTTTTTTAATTTTACATGAGTTTTCTTTTTGAAAAACTATATTTAGTTACCGCCACCCCACATTAACCAGCTAATCCGCAAAAAGACTAATCATTTTGTAAATTACCAAAATTATACCTCACATCCATAACAGTCCCTAAAGAACTACGCCTCTCAGCGAATAATGTAAAGCGATAGAATGTACCGATTTGCTAAGCCGACCTTGAATTGTCCCCAACAGTATCTACTTATTGGGCTTTTTGTGGGGTTTCATAACGACCTTCGATTGTTTTAAACCCTCCAATTTCATTTCTTTTTTGTTTGTAAGCATATTTCTCTAATAGATCTGTTTCATGATTATAAACCACTTTATAGTAGCATTACCAAATCACAACGTAACTTGTCATCTGATAAAGTCGAAGGTACGTTATTGCCACATTGCCTTCGAGAAAAACGAATTCAAAGACATTATTTTACGCTTCTAATTTCCTAATTATTAAAGTTTAGAGTTTATCATTTATCCTTAGTCTACTAAAATAATTCTGACCAAAATATGTAGTCAACTTTTGTTTTTATCTGGAATTTGGGATAACAATGAATTCTAAAACTGTGTATATATGTAGGTA
Source organism: Maniola jurtina (assembly GCF_905333055.1). NCBI lineage: Eukaryota > Metazoa > Arthropoda > Insecta > Lepidoptera > Nymphalidae > Maniola > Maniola jurtina. The sequence continues at coordinate 16,255,066 of NC_060032.1, forward strand.
TATTCTACTGCACCATTTTTTGTCAGTATTTTGCCTTTTTTAAGAACTAGAAATCTCTATTATCTCTATTGCTTCTAATATCTTATAGATATCCTATTGATTGAATTTGCAAATGTCTCAGACAAATGTTTTAATTTCAGACGTAGGTTTCACTCACAGACATGGATTTATATTTATATCGCTGGTTCTACTACATTATTTTTGTAACATTGTTCATCTTTACGATCTAACAAGAAATACCTAATAAGCTTAGCTGTTGCTTCATGTACCAATTCAATTACGTGCAACTCTGTATCCAAGTCATCTGGAGAGGCTTAGATGAACATCATATTGCAATGCAATTGCAATCTCGGATTAGGTAGATGCTGCCTAGCTGGTCGTTGGCGTTACACCGGATTATGCAACTAGCGAGAAAGTGCGCATCCCAACTCAAGCGTGCAAGTCATTAACTAACTGAATACATTTTATAGTTTTCCGCGTTACTGGTGTCTAGTATGCTATTAACAATCTAGATGCACTGTTTATTTTTATCATTGGCGTAATTAGTCTCATAGATAGCGTTGTTTTTCTTTTTGAATCATTTTGCTTTGTTGTCTAGTTTTTTCGTCAAGATTGTTTCTTTTCCGTTTCGTTGTTTATTTACTTAACTAATTGTTTCTCCTATTGTTAGGTATTTTTTCATTTATCTAAATAAGTACATTTTCTTTCTTAGGATTGTGAACTAGGAGTAAGGAAAAATAAAATATGAGTTAGGTATAATAAAAATTAAGTACTAAATAAAATTTGGTCTACTTTCGGTTTTAATCATTGGTAGATAGATGCTTTGACGATTCAAAAGTACTTGTAAAAGTATTTTGAATTTTGAATCGGCGTTAGGTTGGCACTTTTCTGGGCTAACGAATTTTGCCGATGCGTTGTAAAAGTGGCAGTTCTGTACCTATAAAATAAGAAATAATGAGTAAAATAGAAACAACCTTGATCCGTTCCTCTCGCGAAGTTACAATAGCTATGAACTCGACGAACGCACCGTCTCTGCCGCGATTAGGAACGCTCTGGCGGAACAAATTCGGCCAGTAATAGCATTTGTTGAAGTAGATCGCAATAAAGGCGCAGGGCATTAGCCATTATTCACAACGGTTGGGCTGCCAGCCGGAACGATCGGCTCGAAACTACTTCATTTTATCAACACTTTTGACAATCTCGCTAAGTTGTAAAATACGACGAATATTTCATTTCAGAACATTTAAAGTAGGTGTAATATGGAGCACTTTCATCAGCTGACTGTTATTACGAATACAAGTATATGAATTTTAAATGACTATGACTATGACTACTGATTTGACTAGTTGTCAAACACCGGATTGCTCAACTGGTTAAGACAGCCAGCTGGTTAAATCGCTCCACATATTTAAAAGCGTTTAAAAATGGATGAGAATAGCAGACCCTAGTTAAATACTGTGAATATTCTTTGACTGAGAAGATATTTGCAATTTGCATGCTTTTTAGGGTTGCTGCTGAGCTAGTTCCCAAGTATAATATTTACAAACGCGTGTATTGTAATCGGAGCAAGGTCGCGGCTGCCACGGCTTACGGCACATGTTCTAATAGGTACTGCCAGTAATTATAATCCTATGCCTCATCCCATTAAGCAGAGGACTTGCTGCTTCAATCGGCCAATATGTCGAGACTCATGATTGTGTCCTGACGGTGAAGGACAACGCGAATAGAACCCTGGCTTTCGCCTCCTATCCGGGAAGTCGGAGGTTCGATCCCGGGCACGCACCTCTAACTTTTCAGATTTGGTGTGTTTTCAGCAATTTAATATCCTTTACTTTAACGGTAAAACAAAGATAAATAAGATAAATTTTATTTGGCTCAGAAACAAATGTAACATAGACGTAACAGAACACAATTAGTTATAATAATAAACATTACTGCATGTGCACCTGTTTCCTGAACGAGTAAAAACTGTGTCTCGGAAAACAGGGCTTCCAAAACGGAGAATACAAAACAAAGTAAAGCACAAAGTAAAATAAAGATTTTTTGTGAGTGCTACAAAACAAAACATCATGAGGAAACCAGCATGCCTGAGAGTTTTCTATAATAACCTGAAAGGTGGCCGGTGCGAGCACAGGACCGAACCCCGACCTCCTGAGTAGGGGCGGATTTCTTAACTCGAACCACTTGCCTATCACAAACATTTTTGTACAATAGCTGCATTTGTACAACAACATCTCGTTTGATGTCGTCTACATTGCATGTTTACATAATATTGAAACATTGGTTTTTTTAAATAGAGCATCAGCTGGGATTTTGTCGGCTCTTTTCAGTAGAATCTGCTTTCAGAACCGGCGCTAGATTCTCAGTAGAATCTGCTGCTTTCAGAACCGGTGGTAGTCTTGGGTCTTGACTTACCTACCAGAAGTGGCACTCGCTTTCCTAGGTACATGAAATAAATAAATTCATTTCGTCTCTCCACCTGATCGCGGGTCTTCGCTGCGTCTTCCCAAATACAAAAGGGAATTGAATATTCAAATCGCTTTACAAGAGTAGTCGTAAAAGTAGGTTAGTTTATGGGGATACTTCACATGAGATGTATATTGTGTCCCGGTGAATGAGTACGTCGTAGTGGATCGTAAAACGCAGAGCTGGTGGACTAAGAGCTAGCGTGTGCCAGACCTTCGTTATTTTATAAAAGCTGAAAGTTTCTATGCGTATTGTCCGCAACACAAGGAGGAGCGATCATCGACTTCTTCATTTGATTGGTGGCTTTTTGTAGTGCGTAACGATCAACGATTATGAAGTTTGGGTCATGGTGGCTTATTAAAATCTTACGTCAAAATATAAAGCCTAGTGTTTTTTTTTATTTTCGCTTGACTAATATCAGAAATCCATTGCCAGATACTTAGTATCGTGGCAACCCCCTGCCAGACATCTTTAAAGTGTAACAATTTATTAAAATTATGTATTATTTTATATATATTATTATTTTATTATAGTTTTTAATATTATTGGGACAATACGCAGAGACACTTTCAGCTTTTCGCAAATAACGAAGGTCTGGCACGCGCTGGCTCTCTCTCTATAAGAATGGGGACGACGCGAATGCTTCGCAAACGCAATGAGTAGCGTTCATCTCACGCCTCGCCTTTTGTGACCGGCCCCAGCTTTGCCTTACTTTGCATAATACAATACTAGGCTTTTTTGTCCCGCCTAGTTGTCGCTTTTTGTTAGATGCGGCAATTACTATGGAGATTAAAAGAAACATACTTTCTTGGAAATCTTGCCCCGTTATTTTATGTCATTAATTTTCTTAAAACTTCTTGGTTACTTAGACCTTCCTTAAATAAAAACATGTCCAAAGGAGTTCTATCACTACCAACTTTAAAAATCCACGATGAGCCAAGTCCGTTGCTTTTGTTCTCCTACGGATCTTCTTGCATTTCTGATAACTTATGAGTGGCTGATAGGTACTTATTATGATTGCGTGACGATCATCATCATCTCAAGTCGGCTTTTCTCGGGTTTCCTCTCATAATGAGAATGGTTTAGGCTAGTAGTCTGCCATGCTGACCCAGTGCGGGTTGGTATACTTCACACATCTTTGAGAATATTAGAAAAAACTCTCGGGCACGATGTTTTCCTTCACCGCTACACCAAGTGATTTTTAATTGCTTAATAAGCACGTAACTCCGAAAAGTTAATAAAGGTGCGTGCCTGGGAACGAACCTGGCACCGCCTTAATAAGAAGCCGAAGTGTTAACCACTAGGCTATCATCGTTTCTCGTAATGTAGGGGTACTAAAATCTATTTTTGCAGTGACCACTTTGTTTAGATTTTATTATCAACTGGCACAAAGTATAGTGGCGCCGTAAATTGATTCATAGCCTAATAAATGTAATTCGGAGAATTGTCGGCTAGGCGCTAACATACAGCTATACTATAGCCTGGGCAGCTATCAAGATAAACGCTACTATAATTAACCCCAATAAAAATTGTGATAACTACAACAGATGAGGTGGGCGGATTTCTGGTATTGTGTTTTCCTTATGCGTATATAATATAAATTAACCTATGTTAACGCTGTTACTTCAATTACTGCTTAATTCAGCTATATTTATATGAAAATTGGTCAAGTTCGAGTCGGATTCCCACACGTAGGGTTCCGTACCATCGTACAAGATATAACAATATATACATACTTTTTAATAACTTTTTATTTGCATTTTGCATTTGAAATTTTATTATTTGTAATAATAGGTAGTAGCAATAAAAATACGCGAAAATACAGCCCGCTGGCAGATAGACAGGTAGACGGACGGACAGACAGCGGAGGCTTAGTAATAGCACCCTCATGGCCCCAATTTATGCCTTTATGGCCCTTCGGGTATAGAAACCTGCAAATGAAGTCCATGTATCGGTAGTCTCTTACTAGAAGGCTAGACATCGGCTCAGAAAGCTGAGTGTAATGAAAAGAACCGGTAAGAAGCTCAGTAGTTGCACCTAGAAATACGTCTGGCTTTTATATTACTTTGGGGATATTTTAGATTGATTTGACCATAACAGAAGAAAGACCGAATTTGTAAGCCATAAAAGAGTCAAAAGTTCCTAGTCCTCATATCCACGCAATACTGTCAACTCAATATCAAACGTAGGTATCACAGTTTTACGATATCAAAACTGAACTATCATGTATGGAACTCCCGAAAACTAATTAACAGTTATTTAAATACTTAACGCTTAGTAACGAATTATATGGTTGGTACCAATTTTATACGCGACTAGTTTTACACGTGATTCATTCATACTACTTAATTAATTTAATTAACAAAATATGTTTTCGTGATAATTGAAACTGACACTGATAACCAAACGGAATTTATCGCGCCACTATCAAACCGAGGAAGTTCGTGCCGTGAGGCAATTTCCGGCCATTTTTGACAACACCCATCGCTACTCGGCAATGGCCCTAGGGAGGGTTCCGATAATGGTCAGTCCAAGTAAACTCAAAAGACTTACGGCGTCTATTAGACGCGAGGTTTCGCTGTCAATTTTGCCACTCCCGGCCCTTAGGTATAACATGTCTGGCACAATTTACAAAATAAACGTACCTAAAACGTTTTTTCTATCCTTTTTTTTGTTATTCAATATAGGCAAGCGCTTGACCACAATCACACCTGATGGAGAGTAATGATGTGACCTAAGATGGGACGCGTTTACCTGGAAGATGCTTATTGACTCTTGTTTTAAAGATACCCGGATTGTAATTGGTAGGAAACACAGATCGCGGAAGAGTATTCCAAACCTTAGAAATGACGGAAAACGTAATGCCTACGAATTTTCTGTCAATATAAGATTTACTGTTGATAGTGTGTAACTTGGTGTTATGTTGGTCCTCAGGGAAGAGGTGCGCAAGCACGCGGTGCGGTGGAACGCGGAGTTCTCGTTCGTGTGCAAGATGAGCGCGAACGCGAACACGGGCGTGCTGGAGCCGGCGCTCATGAGGGTCTCCGTACGCAAGGAATGCAAAGGTAATAACTAAATAACTAATGGATCAAACCCACGTAAAACAAATTGTGATGCTTTATATCCGAAGGTTGCCTGCGGGACCCTGTTACTAAACTCTGCAGGGTTTTTTTAAAGTACGATCTTTATCGTTAAATCTTGTTCGATGGTACCGAACCCTTCGTGTGTGAGTCCGACTCGCACTTGACCGATGTTTACAATGCGTTTGCAAACTTTACCTCTATTTTGGTCGTCAACCGATAGACGCCCTCTGCTGGACGGACATATCTTGTAGAGACTTCCACACTCTTGCGCCGCTTGGATCCGGCGGTTTGATATCGTCCGTCCACCTTATAATCAAAATTTTCAGTATTCCTTAAACCACCCTATTACCGGGCAAATCTCTCCTCTATTTTCTTGCAGGGATTTTGATTAGACCATACTGTAAAGGTGCGCCATACGAGTATATTTGATGTGGCGTCATGTCGAGTTAACTATGGTTTACAAAAATTAAAGTGGCACAATATGTTACCTTTTAAGACAGAAATCATTTAAAATACTCACTTTTCCTTTTGATATACGAAGCCCTAAAACTGTTTCATTTTGTACTAGCTGATACCCGCGACTTCGTTCGCGTGGATGTAGGTTTTTTAAAATTCCCGTGGGAACTCTTTAATTTTCCGGGATAAAAAGTAGCCTATGTGCTAATCCAGGGTATAATCTATCTCCGTTCTAAATTTCAGCCCAATCCGTCCAGTAGTTTTTGCGTGAAGGAGTAACAAACATACACACACACACACACATACAAACTTTCTCCTTTATAATATTTTCTTCCCAGTAAATTCTAAAGTTGGCACCGATTTAAACTCGGCGAAAGGAAGTAAAAGAAATATCCAAGTTATACAATACAGTTTTGCAGTTATCTTCGATAATATTCAATACTGTTACAGACATAGAGTATAGACAGAACTACGGAGTTACGGAACTATCAAACTAGTTGAGATTGCCAACCAGCTTCGCAGTTCGCTTCCAAAGCCGCCTAGGGCGTGAAAATCTAACTATATTTCTACTCCGGAGTTCCGGAATTTCAGAGTTTTGAAAATTCATTAAAAAAACTGTAAAAGCAATATATTATACTAGCCGATGCCCGCGACTTCGCCCGCGTGGATTAAGGTTTTTCGAAATTCTTTCGGAACTCTTTTATTTTCCGGGACAAAAAGTAGCCTATGTGCTAATCCAGGATATTATCTATCTCCATTCCAAATTTCAGCCAAATCCGTCCAGTAGTTTTTGCGTGAAGGAGTAACAAACATACACACACACACACACACACACACACACACACACATACAAACTTTCGCCTTTATAATAATATTAGTGTGATTGGTTTTAGACCTTAACTTTTTACTAACTAACAATTGAGGACCTTTTGTAACGAAAACATTGTAATTTTACAACCAAACGGTCTATCATGTTAGAGCAAAAACAGTAATGATTGTGGATCACATGCAATAACGATGAAATAAAAACCCAGAAAAAAATTACCACTACTTAAAAATAAGAAAGCAATTTAAGTACGCAAAATCACATTTTACACTTTTTTTTGTAAAAGGTAACTGCTAAATAAACTCGGTCCGTTTTAACTCAACATTCCAGTCCTTACTCTGTGCTCCAGCTATGTGTGCTGCAACTCCGGTTTTTCAAACTATCCAGTAATCTTTTCAAACTCCGGAGTTACATCCTAATCGGAGTTCCGGAGTTCAAGCCCTTAAACGCCTCTATTCAAAAGCTACCGGATTATCTCTTCAGCTCCGTTAGTCACCGCGCACTTTAAAAGTATTTTATTATGGCATTCGAGAGTTTTCTTCTCCCTCGTCGAAAATAGTACATGCTCATTGTACAGCTATTAGTGAGCTGAAATAGTTTTAATGGTTTGGTAAAATTTCCACAATGTTCCACAGTTTTCAACGGGATTTGATTTTATCTACAGCCGCTTTCTTTCAGATTATGTAATCAATTTAATATTGATTCAATTTAACTATTTTATCGTTACTATTCTAAAGTTATATCATAACTATGTTTGCGATGCCCTGACACTCATGATTATGCATCTATTTCAAACTATCACATAGGAAAGCCAATGAATATATAAATAAAATAAATAATTATTTAAATACCTACCAATTTAATATTTTAATGGGTAATTTATGGGTAGATATTATGCCGTATGAGTATCTTGGAGAAAAACTTCGTCATATTTGTAGATTTCATTCATACCATTTATTGGGAGGAATAAACTTAAAAAGCGACCGGAAGCATTTTTATGCTCGCCAGGCTGCTACGCGACTCCTTGCACGTCTTGACATGTCCTTTTTTGTTCAGTCTGGGAATACTTGTCCTCCTTCTGCTTCAACTGAAGGGGTAGTTTTCGCACTTGTAAGTTAGACTTGAGTTAAAACTGTTCTACACATTGGTTCTGCGAGCTGTAGTTTACTGTTAAACTGGCAAGCGAGAGTGTATTGTCTGGACGCCATGCTACTCAGGACGCCTGGGTTAGGCAATAAACATGTGAAAACTTCTTCCAAAAGTTCCAGAAGAGTGGGGAACTCCTCAGAGATGTCTTTGTATAATTATGGAGTATTTTTATGTCACCAGGTGGAAGGTCGTACCAGAAGCTAGGCTTCTGCGACGTGAACCTGGCGGAGCTGGCGGGCGCGGGCGAGACGACGCGGCGCTGCCTGCTGGAGGGCTACGACCCGCGCCGCAGGCAGGACAACTCCGTGCTACGGATACGCATCAAGATGAACATGATCTCCGGGGACCCGCTCTTCAAAGTGTAAGTGTGTGAATGTCCAAGCTGAAAAGATCCAGAGTCCGCTGCAGGTTGCTCATACGAAACTATGATGGAGTTGACTAGCCTGTCTATAAGTACCCACTTGTAGCATAAGTCTATTTGCACTATGGAAAAAAAATCGTTTATGATATTTCAGATATGAAGAGGCAACAAGATTTCTCACTTGCTCCTGGGCGTATCCACATTCCACATAGGATGATACCCCAATCGTAAATCATATGACGCAATGTCCGATTTGTCAGTACGGCCATAACAAGCTTTTACTAGACCGGACCACAAATCGGATAGCTAAGAAAAATACCTTCTCAAAATAGTCAGAGCAGAAGGCTTTATTCTCCGTATTTCCACCAGACCACAAATTGTCTTCACAGGAGTCATTGTACATTAAATTGAAAGTGTTTATTTGAATTTTCGTTTATTCCAGTCCAGAAAGAAAGCAAGACGTAGCTGAAAAGACTGGTGGAGACAGTGGGTCGGAGAGCGCGGCGGCGGCTGACGACGATTGCGCCTCTTCCACTGCCAGCTCCGGCTTTGGCTCTCTTACTAAGAAGAAGAACTATGGTAAGTTATGCTAAAGAATTATCATCATGGGCCTGTGGAGTGTGCACTTCCACAACTGGACATAGGCCTTGCCTAAAATGCCTACCCCACCGTAACATACCATCACCGGTACTCAGTCTTCCTCATCCAGCCACTTCCCGCCACCCTCTTCATATCATCAGTCCATCGTGCTGGAGAGCGCCCCACGGCCCACAGCCTCACTATACTTGCTTATTTGCGGTCTCCACTCAGGGTTTTTGGCTCCAACTGCCATTGCCTCTACAACAGCCATGGCCTGCCTATTGCCACTTCATCTTACTGATAGTTTGGCCTCCGCTCTGATTATGGCAAAGATTTTTAAGTTAACAGGACTTGGAATTGGAAAGAGATTTAAACGTGACTTTGCATTGCCAGAGACTCCAGATTGTGGGGGGGTTGAAACAGTTTTTTTACTACTAGGAACAGCTTCAAAGCTGTTTACACTTGCGAGCTACCACGCTGGTGAGGGTATTAGGAGCTTGGGAGTCAGCTGTCATAGCATAGTTTAATGTTTACAGAGGGCGTAGCACCCGCGCTGTCCTCGCTGCCGTCGTGCGAGCTACCGTCTCCGGACGCGGAGGAGGCGCCGCTACCGTTACCGCTGCCCGCACCGCTACCCGCCCCCGTTCCCGTCACGCTGCCCGACTACCCCGGTAAATAAACATTACTATGTGATACCAGAATTTCATATGGGAATGCTGTACTAAGTATTGTGTGCTAAGGTAGTCGACCTAATTCGCCCCTCGCCATTGTACTATCGAACTGCGAGGCATCGCCAAGGTCTGCACCCCTACATAGTCAAAATTCTATGTACTATTACGACGCAGTTCGCTTCCTCGTTTCTAATACGCAGTGCAATATGGAATGCCCTCTGGGTTCCGTTTTCCCTGCTACCTATAATATTGGTATCTTCAGAGGCACTTTCTGGGCAGGCGCGCTTCACAGGCTGCATCATCTCCCACTGTTTGGTGTGATGGCACTCAAGCGCAGACTTGTATAGTTAAAAAAACTTGATATTCGAATCTAAAAGCATACTTTGAGGTGCATGCATTGTCGTGATCACTTATTATATGTATAGATTTTCGGTATTTGGATAGTTCCTTATGAGTATAGCTGTTTGTGTTCCAGGGTTGGTGGTGTCGAGTCAAAGCACAATCCCAACGGTGGGCGTGGGCGTGACGGTGAGCGGAGGCTGCGCCGCCTGTCAGCAGCAACACACACACTCCAGAAACTCTTCCAACACTTCCGGGGATATGAGCAGTAAAGTGAGTACTGGATGTTTCTCTTATCTATAGAATTATTCATGAAATGTTAAAGAATCTTTTTCACTTAATTTTGGCCCCACTACTAACTCCTATACAACTTTGCTTCAAATCTACTGGACAACTTTGGCAATCTGTACTGTGTGACATATTAAATGAAAGCACGTGGATTTAGGCTTCCGAAATCCCGTGGGGACTCTTTGTTGATAAAAAGTAGCCTATGTGCTAACCCAGGATATTATCTATCTCAATTCCAAATTTCAGCCAAATACGTATAGTAGTTTTTGCGTGAAGGAGTAACAAACATACATACACAAAACTTTTCGCCTTTATTATATTAGTATACTAGCTGATGCCCGCGACTTCGTTCGCGTTGATGAAGGTTTTTAAAAATCCCGTGGGAACTCTTTGATTTTCCGGGATAAAAAGTAGCCTATGTGCTAATCCAGGATATAATCTATCTCCATTCTAAATTTCAGCCAAATCCGTCCAGTAGTTTTTGCGTGAAGGAGTAACAAACACACACACACACACACACACACACACACACACACACACACACACACACACACACACACACACATACAAACTTTCGCCTTTAAAATATTAGTGTGATTAGTGTGATAATTTTAAAATACAACTCCCATGACAAAAGCGCCCCCTTTCAAATTTCTTACTATTGCGCGTACAAACTTCTATATTCGTACAGAACACTCTTCACGCGAGTTCAACTCACACTTGTCTGGTTTTAACTGCTGCATACTTTGCAGGCGTCCGGTTACGGCAGCTCGGTGTCGGCGGCGTCCGCGCACTCGCGGCAGAGCTCCGAGGGCGAGTCGGCCGACTGTCCGCGGCCGCACCACAACAGGTACGATAACGACATACACTGTGTACATACCACTTGTATATATACATACTAGCTGCTATTATGTGATAACCTATATACCTCTGAGTCGAGCTAACTTAGGTAAAGTTTACAACAGAGAATTTTTAACAAAATGTCGAAGCTTCACTGGCAGGCGTCAGATGTTAGCTACATTTGACGCTAGGTAGGCTATGAAACGACTAGGTCTCTTTGATTTCACCTTAGCCCAATATTTGACAGATGTCGATTTCAGGCTCAAATCAGCAATCAGGTTGACAATCCAATCCAGTTTTAAAAATTTAACTGAATAGCATATTAAAACTAATTTGTTTGAACTTGAGTCAACTTAATCTAAACTAGACTATGAAATAGCTTGAATACATTACTTGGTTATTACTTATTACATATCACAATCTTTGTGGACAACACAAATTTGGAAAAACTGTAACTGAGTTTTACCATCACATGACAAAGGGCGCGTGATGGTAAAATACATGAAAAAGTTGTAAAATTCATCAAATGATACATTGTATGAATTTGGGTTTGAGTTTTTGCAATCATAAGCACGATTGGGGGTGGAATTTTATTGCATTTTCCATTGGTACCATTGAACTGGAAAAAGCTTTTTTACTTTAATTTTTTCACTTCTATTTTTTATTTTTTGTCCATGGTTGATCTACTTATCTTTTAAAAACTAATAACCTGGACTTCATTTCATGTTCAATTTACGAGTGTTGTTTTTTACTTTTTATTAATTTTGGTGAAGAGTGTTCTTAAGTTGGGTTAAGAGGAGCATCGTTTATTGTTGCATGAAATACTGATACGTCGTCGACTGATATGCCGCACTTTCAACTGGACGACTATATCTTTAAGGAATCTCGAATCTTGTACAGTGGACATGGTGTAACATATTTCTGGTTGTTGATTGTGTGAGATACATATTCTGGCTTATATCGGGCTAGAGTTACCGAACTGCACAGCCCCGTACCGCTTCCCTTTAACACGAGTGTTAGCACGTCACTAACTCAAGCTCATTGCTCGACCCGATCGGACCTCGCTATATTGATTTATTATTTTTTATTTCTTCCCCCTCCCTGTACCTCCTTTCACCCTCACCTACTCTACCTCCCGTAGTGTGCGCGTGGAGCGGACGACCACCACAACGACGTCAGTATACGTTCCGCCGCAGAACTGCAAGCATGCCAGTCGAACGTTAGCCAAGCTGCTCCTAGAGAAGACCGTTCGCTGCGAAACTGCAGACCTCTACTTATCAGACTCGACGTTAACGACGTCGGACGTGTACCTAACTCCCAACGCCACCCTCACGAACCCTCCAGACCTAATCCCCAAACACGACCTCCTCTCCCCGGCCAGTGAGGAATACAAAACGCCGGAATGCACCATCCTCGACGATCACTCTTTCGCGATGCCCACGTACTTCGACAAGAAAAGAAAAGCCGCGTCCGTCATCGTCTCCGCAGTACAACCGCTAACGAACTTCCAAATATTCAAACAGAAGTCGTTGAACACTATCCCGGCGATCATAGAGAGGAACAGAAAAACCGAGGAGCTGTTCACGAACTTCCCCTTTCTAACGCCGTTAGCGCACAGAAAGAATTCGCTCGTTTCGAACGCTAACAGACTGTCAGGATGTATCGAGGATGAGTTCTACTGCATTCCCTCCGAGGCGGAGACGGACTGCGGCTCCATGGAGAGGATAGACGTGCGACATCGGTTCAGGAGTCTGTCCAATCAAGCGTTGGGGGAGGCTCTGACGTCGACGCCGAAGAGTGAGTTGGAGCGACACAGCTACAACGATTGCCCCAGGTGAGTGCGCGCTGCACGTTCCCTCCCCGTCCTCCCCTGCATAACCTCCTCACTGTCTGTTCGCTGATACATCTATCTGCTAACACAAATCGCTGGGTGCGGGGCTTAAAACTCTCTTAACTCTGAGGCCGCCTTTTTCATTCTACTTTCTTTTCTTTTATGTTGGTTTTTATTGAAGTGAACTTCTCAAGGTTTGGAGACGTGCTAATATGTAAAATTATAATTTGTTTTGTGAAAATAAGTGTTTTTGTTTTTTGTAAAAATTCCGTGAAACACAAGTGATTTTCAAATATAGCATAGAAATATTGTCAAATGTTTCGTTTCGTTTTATTTGTTTTTATATGTGGAATGTGTGTATATGTTTTCAAATAAACACTGTCTTGACAGTTAAACTTGGGCGTATTTGAATATGCACAGACTAAAAATATGTGTGTCTTAAGCTAAGCGCGCATTGTAAATTTTCATCACGCGATTTTTCTGTAGTTTAATGATATCGACATAAATCGAGCCTATGAGGCTTCATACAAATTATTTTCATATTTTATATATACAATTTTGAGGGAAAATCGTGGGGAAAGGATTGTAAGATTTGTAAGGTGCTTAATTTTTATAGCGTATTCTTCATTACTTTTTTTGTGCAATGACGGATCGTCGATCAAATCTTTCTGCGCCCTTTTCATCAACCATAATGGGGGTAGGGTTTTTTTTGTGATAATTCTTCCGCACCGTCATCTTCCTTAGCTCGAAAGTTGTGGTTATCACATTGTTATTGGTTGAATAGTGCCGCGACATTAAATGTAAGCCAAGAATGTCAAACCAGTCATAGGCGTAAATGTAAGCCAATAGCAAAAGAATGTCGAACCATACATAGGCGTATGTAGCTGTAGCTACCTCGGTAGGCATTCAGCGGGTTGTAAAGTGGTGGGTGACCGCAGGCGCGAGACTGGCGCCGCGACGGGCGGGACGGCGGCGGGCGGCGCGGCGGACGCCTGCACGTGCGGCGCGCTGCGCGACGGCTCGCTGCCGCGCCGGCCCAGCTCTGCGCTGTACGTTGACACGTACCCGCACACGGCTCTCTCTCTCTCACACACACACACACACAATTTCTTAGATACCAGCTGGAGTTTTGATAACTACCTTCTCTTTTCTCATTGAATTTTTTTTCCGAAAACAAAATGCCACTGTCGCTAAGCCAAAGTAAATAAAGCTTACTTTGAACATCGGCTCTACCTATCTGCCTTTTGCCTTACTATAGAAAAAGTTAATACAAAAGTTTTTTGAAAAGTTGTGTTACACATTACTTTTAAATATTTATGTAAAGGAAAGTTTTGACCTTTCTATAAATAAAATAAGTCCACCTTGTCGTTTATTGGCAACAAATGTTCTCAATCAAGCTTAACAAAACATTATAAAATTCAAAAAACATTCACACTCATACATTGAGCCGTGTGCATGTTGTTTCGATGTTGTCTCGTATTGATGTTAGAAGTGTGCTTTTATAGATTTTGTTGCAGTTTTACTTTCTAAATAAATTTTATAATGATCTTTCTATTATTTAGTGAATAAGTTTCATTTTTAAGTATATTACAAGAATATTGTAGAAATATTTTCATCGTTGGGTTTGATTAATAGAATACTTTTAAATATTAAATATATAAGTTTGTATTATTTTCAGCATGTTGTTATCTTTAGCGCTTCGGAAATGCTTCTGCTTGTGATTTGTCGGCTGGGTCCATATTTGTATCGTTTAAGGCGCTACATCAGAGAACTTTGCTTCTCCCTCGCACATTCTATCATTTCCAATGGGTCTGAAAGAATCAGTATACTGTTAACAAATGTGGCTCAGCCAAGTCCTAAACAATAAAATTAAGTTCAATTTAGATATGTTTTTATCGTAATATACCTAGTTTTGATGGAGAAAAATGGGGATGAAAAATACTGAATATGTTCCCAATTTTTCTCTATGAATACTACTGATATTACGATATAAATGTCTAAAATGAATGTAACTTTAATGTTCATGACTTGGCCGAGCCACATTTGGTTAAATGTGTACAGATAGATTCTTTTACAATCATTGAAAATGTTAGAATGTGCGAGAGAGAAGGAAACTTAGCTAATCACAGCGCCTTGGGCATCTTATCTTCAATGCGAGTCTGACGTGTATCATAATTCAATCGTTGTGTAGGACACACATACGCTAAATGCTAATGTGTCCTAACTATCATGAATACGTGATACCGATGGGCCTTCGTGTCGTACATACGATACATTAAAAATGCTATAAATAAGAACCGAGCCCTACAGTTTCAGTGCTTGTGCATGACTCAGGGAATATATTAGTTAACGTTTGTTAACTTAAAAAATTTAAACAAATAAAATCATTCATCATAAACAATAAACAAAATTGATTTATTAATTCTCATCAGTTAACATTGACCCATCATAGTTAATGAATCTTTTAACAACTTAGTTAACGAATTCATCTACATATTGTAAAGGAATTAAAGTTTAAGAATTAAATGTTAACTAACAAAACTTATGTAGCTTTTTAATTTTAGGTTGAACTAAAGTAGATAGGATAAGAATAATCTCAGTAGGTGCTTCAAGATTTTTATGGAAAAAATTGTTTTTTATCTTCTCTAGATTTTAAACATTTAATTTGCCGCAATTGTAAATTGAAACCTTTCATTTGGACAATTTTCGATACTGCAGAAAGAGGAATAGGAAGATTTTTTCGATTTTTTAAGAATCCGCGAGTGAATCTACTAATTTGCAATGCCGTTCTTACAGAGAAAAACCAGCAACTCGGAACAGCAATCTGAAATTCGGCGGTTGTTCTTTTCTAAAAATTCAATATTTATGCCCAAATTCAATTCACAATACCTATTTTAATCCCGCGCATTGCTGGATTGAGCTGAGGGTCAAATCTACACTATTTATCATTTACATAATCTTGTATGATATTATGTAGTGTGGATGAATTATAAAGGCAATGTGATGTTTCAGGAATCCGTCGTCAGGCTCGCTGACGGCGTCGGCGTCCGAGAGCGGGTCGCTGGAGCGCGCGCGCGCCGCGCACGAGCGCCGCCTCGCGCCCGCCGACGACCAGGTAATGCTGCAACCTTCAATTATGTCTCTTCCATTGTACTTTCTATATACAATATCTTTGCACTTTTAAATAGTGTTTTAACTATCGTGAGTGATTTCCATTATAAATATCTAGATTGTTACGGCTATACTCAAGTATTAAGACTAGTTTCGAACCTTTCTGGGGCCCTTTTTCATAGTCTCAACCGCGATGCGTAGCTAACTGAGTCTCTATCAAAAAGGAGCCCCGGTTGGTTCGAAACTAGTCGGACCTACGTCGACTAAATACGTAAGTAAACACGGGCGCTACACAAGCTAGAGCCGACCTAACTTCATTTGACAATACTATATTGTAAAAATCGCCTTTACCCCGCATAGTGAGATAATTTATAGTGAGTACATTTTGATAACTCACTTGTCATATTTGCTCTTTATGTCCACTGTCATGTCAAAGTACGAATTTAGTCCTTATTTTAAATGTAAATGACAATGAATGGTATAATATTGTATAACAAATCTTTCAAAAGAGCTACCGCCGAGTTTCTTGCTGGTTTTTCTGGGTGGGAAAGGCTTTCCAAACCAGTGGTAAAAGGCATTTGACGATTCAAAAGTACTTGTAAAAGTTTAATTGAATAAATAATATCATATAATAGTAAATTATATTTTTATTTATTTAAGTGTGAACCATACTTTTGACATGACGATTAATACATAGAGCAAATATGGCGAGAGAGCTCTCAAAATGTATGTTTTATAGCGTGTATTAAGCTTATGCATCGTGTATTGCAGCACGTGGTGTCGTGTCGCGTGGAGAACACGCGCGTGAACCCCGACTCCCTCATCGACGAAATCCTCGCCGCCACCGATCTCAAGCACGCCGTCGACGACCCCGCCGAGAGTGAGTCTCATCCATTCCTGTTACCATTCTTCCAAAACAAACAGACGCCCATCTTTGATTTGAAGATAAAATGAGCCATGGCCTAGTGGACTAAGTGCCCTCGAAGACCAGACCTTCGTTTTTTTTTTATTAAAGCTGAAAGTTTCTCTGCATATTGTTAAACTTGAAGGGTGTCTCTGCTTGCTGTTTGTTTGCCACAAGCGTCTGGCGCCGGCTTTAGGTAATATTCTTATGATAGCCAGTTGGGGTTGCTTGTTCGTCCCGCCCGATTGCTCTGGCTAGAAGACTTCGTCGAACCTCTGTACGTAATATCACGTTCTTACTCCGTGCTAATACTATGGTGTCTATTTGCAGCGTCAGGTCTGCAGCTATACATCACGCGCGACGGCACGGCGGAGCTGGGGTCGCGGCGGCGGCAGCAGCTCGCGCGACGCGACTACCAGCGAGTCGTGCTGCATCCGCACGACAACAGGTACCTACCAACTACTAGTATTGCTTATCCGGTTCGAAGGACCAACACATTTGAGGCGCTAGTGCAACTGAACGAAATAAAATTTTACACAAGGAGCAAAAACTTAATGAAAGCCTTTGAAACGTTACTGTAATTATACTGTTTAGATCGAAATCACAAACTTTGGACTAATTTTTCACACAGTTTTAGGCTGTTTTGCTTGGAAATGAGTTCAGATTTTTTATACAGTTGCCAAAAACGTTTAAATTAAAAAAAGTTTTTGGGTCAGAAGTCTAATTACACCGCTTTGTTCGCCAGTTTCTTAATCATTATATACTAAATGTTCGCAGGTAGCCTACGGTGCGCGAGGAGGCGCCGCTCTGCCCCACGCCGCCGCCCGCGCGCCCCGCGCCCCCCGTGTGACGTCGCACACGCCACGTCGCGCCATCCGTGCGACGTCGCACACGCAACGTCGCGCTGCCCGTTTTCCTGCAGCTATAACTCGTGTTAATCATTCCCTCTCACTTACACTCTATACCTGTGTACAGCGTGCGAGTGAGAGAGAACGATTGGTGTTCGTGGAGCACGAGCTAGGTAGGGACGGAGGATACAGTGCCCAGTGCAAGTGTGTGCGGTGACGGACTGTAAAGTGGACAGTATTATACGAGATTCGCGGATTTGCCCGCCGCCCGCGCCGCCCGCGCCGCCCGACGCTCCAGCGTCTCATGATAGTCGCACATCGCAGCGTGATCTGCTATCATATATAATGTAACTATGTGTAAACAGAATTCAAACTAACAATAAGAAAGTCATGACTTTATCTGTAAACAGTCTACAAAAATTACATGATGTTTGTCTTCATTATATTTTAACTGTTTATAAAAAATCTATTAAGTATATCGAGAATTACTGTCAAATTAGATGTCATAATATGGCGAAAGATTATTCCTATTCTTAGTCTGAACATAATAATATTATAAAACTTCTATACTGATTGAGCCTTGGATGTGGATGAAGTTGAATGAGGAAAAAAAAGTCATGAAACAAAAATATGTTTAACAAATTATGGCCAGGTCACAACACTGACAAAAATCATTTTTACACATTCTGTGTAAATTTGATCTTTGACATGCATCATGAAAATTTAAGATTACGAGGCATTTTCAAATTTTGCGACGGAAATAGTAAACATATACATGTAAAGCATTCGTATCGTATAGTTACAGAGGAGCGGGGCGGCTCGGCGGCGGGCGCGTATGACAAAACTATGAATATTTATTGTTTTTAATTAATTATACATAACTTATGCCATAAACTAATTGTTTTACACTACATGTAACACGATCGGTGTTGTTTTACTGTTCGCGCGACGTCGCGTCGGAGCGTTTTGTATGGTTTACAATTTTTTATTTTACATTGTAAGTAGCTGTTTGAATTGTATGACGCCTGCGACGCCGCGACTGAATGTTCCTATGTTTGCGTTAGAGCTTCCTGCATACTGTATTTTATTGTTGTATTCTTATGGTTCGATTTAGGCCGAATAGGGACTGGTAAACAACTTGAAAAAAGCGCAGTAGGTAGTCGATTTTCAAAGTAAAACTTATTTAACCTGTGACTTATGAGTATGAGTACGTTTGATTGAATAAAAAATATTTTTATGTATTTATTTATTTAAAAACTATCTTTCTTGGATGCGGCCGTATTTAAAATGGCTGCCAAACAGAACAGCTCCAAAATTTTTGTTGACATATTTCCAAAAATGGAACACGCGCGTTTATTTTAACTTCAACTGTGTGTAAAGGTTACCCGCACTATTTTTTAAGGTCACTTCGACAGACCGAAAGGTACGCGATAGGTTGATACTTTCTACATATACGCAAACTTTCCCCCACTACGTCGCTTTTTGCTCAAGATGTTTACTGGTCACTATAATATGCCATGCGACGCGTTTTGTATATGACCATGACCTGGGGTTATTTGCTAACTCTGAACGAAAGTCATACATATTTTATTATTAATCCATTGAAGGTTTGCTAAAAAATATTTTATATTGCTATAATATTATATTTTATGTTGGTTCGACATTGCTATGTCGAACCAACCATTGTCAAAGGTTTCGAGGGCTCTCATTTAAAATTACTGAGTTAACGAATCACCCCACTGTGGGCTTATAAACTTTTCTAACTTTCAACAAAACTGACTATTCATTGGCCTTCAAAACTGCGTCGCGTGTTATAAGTATGTTTTCGGCTTAGGCTAAGGACAAATCTAGCTGAAAATCGCAAGCAAGGGCTACTTTCGCATATATGGCGATTTTCTAACATTTCATGAAGGAATAACGTTCGCGGAATTTTTCCAGATCTGTCCTTAGCCTTATATTGACCTATGAACCTTTTACAGTCTTCTATTTGCCAAACATAATATAAAGGCTAGTCTGAAGTGCGTATGTATTTTAATCATGTTTAATTTATACTTAACTTATGAGCCGCACAGGTTTTTATCTATTTATTTGATTTAAAAAAAAACTATGATTGATTAATTGCTGGAATCGCATTAAGTGCTGACATACCGTAGAGTTCCCTAACTTCGTCTGCTTTTGACCGTTTTTTCAAATTTTCCGCCAATCGGATGTAAAAAAATCTGTTATGTCTGACAAACATCATCCAATGGTAATAGTTCTTTTTATGTGTGTATGAAAGTGTACCTACTGTTTATAGTTTAGGCAAGCTAATGACCGTTAAAAAAATAGACGAAGTTAAGGTGAAATTCCAAACTTCATCTATGCATAGGAAATTAATTTTAAACATAATGCCAATTTTATCAAAAAAATATAAATAAGATAAAATTATTCAAAAGTCCAAATACACTATCTTAATGCCTTTTAATTTTATATATTTTATACTTTTATTTAGGTAGACGAAGTTAGGGCGTACTTTGTCCAAAATCGTTCTTAAATTCAGGGGTGGCACAAAGGTATCGTAAATAAAAATGAAATATGATGAATGAATTAAACACTTTAATCGCAGTAATCGTAAAACTGTCTTTTTCTTAGGCATTCTAATGCTAAATCCAACATGTCTTGGCTGTGAGCAACTGTATATGATCGTTTTATCTTTTTTACGATTTCTCGATTCATGTCTAGAGTTTTTGGATTACCTGTAAATAAAATTAAAATAATCGACTATTGCAAATATAAATTTATAGTGGTACATTTTGTAATTGTTAATTTTCTTCAAATAAATATAAAAAGTGAGTTCATTTCTAGCACTTTTGGTTGGCGCATGTCTGTTAATAAAAGTTTTTTCTTATAAAATTTCTAGGTTTTGCCCGCGGCTTCGCTCGCGTGAATTTTGGTTTATCATAAATCCCACGGAAACCGTGGATTTCAGGATAAAATATACTCCTTCAGGAGTTCTCCTACATCACAAGTCTCAACTGTTTATCCTATTTGGCTGAAATTAGAAATGGAAATAAATTATACCCTGACTTAATACACAGGCTACTTTTTATCGTGAAAAAGCCATGGTTCATGCGGAATCAATAAAAAAAAAACAACATTCACGCAGGCAGCGCCGCAGGAAAAACCTAGTAACTTTATATTTAAACAAACCTTTTATTATCAAACATTAATTTAAAACACCTTAAATGCGCCAGAAATCAACTCTTTTATCAACTTACTTTACATTTTGTTATGTAGGAAATATATAGTTATTTATACAATATATCTACGTTTTGGTAATTATTCAGATACATAACAGTTTTAAATAGGTATAGAGGGCATAGAGTAAGAAAAAATACAGACCAGGTACTTTTTCATATAAGTATAGTACAAAAAAAAGTTCTTATTCTAATTTTGACGACCCTAAGGGCAGACGAAGTTAGAAAAACATCACATTACAGATTGTATCCTAACATTGTCTGCCCTAATATTTCTGTAGTTAACGAACATATCTGAATGATTTTTTTAATTTTGGTAATGGATTATATGAGTAAACTGTAGTAAAGATTTAAAAAACTTACCTCCAAGCAGTATTGAGTAATGACACAAATTTTCGGGGTCGGTAAAAAAGAAGCGTGTGCGTGATCCGAAGTTACTCACGATTGTGACAAAATGGCTACTAATATTTTGATAAATGACATTGCAATGTTGCCATGATTAAATATGTATACTTCCCAAATCACTACAATTAGTGTTTCCATAAAAGGAAAAAAAATATTGAATTTTTTAAATTTTAGCCGATGTTAGGCATATAAGTTGAAGTTAGGAGACTCTACGGTACTGGTGCTAGGGCGAACGTGAGATTGTAGTGCGCGTCTAACTTTACTGTTGTTTACAAATACATACTCTATTACTCTATTCAAATGCTCACAGGCACGGATTAGTAAGTCCTCCCGCTAACTTAAAGATATCTTAGGCTGACACCTATAGCACTTTGACTTTGCTCAGACTTAAGACACAGTTAAAACGAGACAGCGTTATACCCCTGGCATAAACCTGTCTCGTTTTAACTGAAACTTAAGTCTAAGCAAAGTGCGCTCTACAGATTTCAACCTCAGTGTAGCAACTCAGTTGTAGGCACAACCAAATGTAATGGTATTTCATTTCGTTCATTCGTGCATGTTCAATGAAAGTTGTGAAGGCCATCACCTTAGGTACCGATTTCGTCTGGAGAAACAGGATTTGGATAATACTGTAGTATTGGTTAAAATTAATCGAGATTATACAATTCCAAAATGGTATAGATTTTTTGATATTGTCTAACACAATAAAAAAACATTTGGCTAATCAGGGGTTTGTTAAGATATAATTCACTTGATTTTACACTGGAATTCACCGCCTAGATAGGGGCTACTTTAGGGGACCGTTTAGACGACATGTTTCATATTTAACCTTTATATTACAATGCATTCAGCTTGAATATATGGCATTTGTCGTGCGAATGGTCCCCTATAGAAGCCCTATCTTGACTTGAAATTTCAATGTTAGTCCCTAATTTGACATAGATCTACGTAATGTCCAATGGACTTAGTCTAGAAATATAAAAACATTCCATAGACACATCACAACTTGGTGTTTGCGTTCGTATGAAAGTTTGTTGACTGTTGGTAACATAATGCAGATGTCAGTGAAGTTAGCAGGGGACAAAATCAGCTAAACCAGAGTGAAGTTAGCATTCGAATAGCGCAATAGTTTAAATTTACACGAAAAATAATTCTGTTCGCATACAATACGGTACCGAACGCACCGCATATTTTCACTAACTGAAAATGTGAAGGACGTAATAAGTACTCCCTATGACATTTTTCGCGCACCGAAAAAATGCAGTGCGTTCGACTCTACTGTAATGCAAGATCAGTACTGCGCATGTTTAAAATTAGTCGAACTTTACAAGTTAACTTTATCTTTGCGTAAATCTGTCATTTAGAAGGAGATTAACTTTCTGAAAAACGTCATGATTTGACATTTTAACCGAAATTGTCTGATCTGTATGTAAAAATTGTTTGTATTCGTTCCATATACATTTACGCATATTCGATTGAGTTGAAACTTTGTACAGTTGTTCTCGACACTCGCGTGAAAGAATACGTCGTACAAACTAAGTAGTGCGTGAGTCGAATTGCAACGCATGTCAAACATTAGCTAGTATAAGTGATTTATGCATAGTTAAAGTTAGCTTGAAGTTACATTAGGGCCTCTGTTCCAATCAACTGTGTACTTCCAAATCCCTCCAATTTTGTGTTTGTAGTGAAACTGTACCTTATATCCAACCAAGTGCCAAAGCGGTTCGCCCGCAGCGCTGGAGGAACTGTGTACCTAATACTTGGTCAAGCTAAGTTTGCACCTCGCGTCGATTACGTCACACTGACGCTTAGGTTACGGTATACGAACCGTACAGACGCGAAAAGGCGACCGCGGGGAGGTGAGCGGGGAAATGGGAGGGGTGCCGCATTCCAGCGAGGTGCAAACTTAGCGCGACCGAGTTATATAGCAGGCATTCGACGGTGCGGAAGGTTATCTAAGTCATTCCTTTATGTTAAAGTGAAGCTTACGCGCGTGGCTTGCCGTCGCTAGTAGCCACTGCCGCGCTGTCTCCATGCATTGCACCTCTAGTAAGACTTTATGAAGTGAAAAATTCTTTAAGTACCATTGTGAGTTGAAACTCGATGAAACGAAAAAGGGACAAACACATACAACTATAGGATTTCAGCTTGCGAGAGAATGAGATAGAATGCATTTGTTTCCTATTATTTCAATTATAGTTACCATAGTCTCTCGTGTCATTTGTTGAAATTGAAAACTTGGAGTTTGTGTAATATTGTAAAGTAATAAATACCTATATTATGTAGCATAAAAAAAACATTCTTCTAACTTTGTAACAATATTAGGTAGGTACAATAAATAAGCGCTACAATTATCCTACTCCTGATACTCTGCACTTGTCTTATTCTCTTGAAGTCTAGTTTTCTGAACTTCTTACTTCGTAGTTGAAAACTTATTGAATACTTTTACTAGGGGTTCCACACAGTGCGTGGAAGGCAGCGCGAGGTGAATTATAAAATTAATAAAGCGCATAAAGTGTGATGGCGCCAGACGCGCCTTGTTATTGTATCTTGTAATACATTCTGTACAGTATTTGAATAAAGGACGTGTTTAGAACTACACTTTTGTATTATTTTTGAAACCCACCTTGAACGTACATAGGTATATGCTCACCAATTAGACGTTTTTTTCTGAAAAACGTTCCTACATGGTTCCAACCATAGTCAAGTCAAAGGCATAATTGATCAGACTGATTATTATTATTAGGTTTAGTGTGCGTCCTTAGTGACTGCGCACCGCGTATGTTGGATTGCGGAGCGGATTTACACGTACGTGTCGAGTGTTATTTTACTCTATGGTCCATATCCATAGTGCACGGCCGCTCACACCACTCACACTCCGTACAGGTTCAAACTTCAAACGTTTCGAATATTTATTTAATGCGCCGTTCATTACAGCGCGGTGCGCCGTCATTGAGGACGCAGACTTCACTAAGTATAAGTGCACTGTGTCAAAAAGTAGCAAGACGATTTTAATGTAAATATCTTCATCGTGAACTTGAGTGCAAAATTCTAAAGTTGAGTTTTTGCAAGATCACAAAGCTACTTTACCGCGAATTATTTTGCGCGCATTCATACCTCTCGTTGGCGTGGTGCTGGGCGCCATCTACCGCGTCCACTTGAAGAGATCACGGGAATCTATAATATTGTACTCTCCAGTCTCCTATATAGACTTTCAGTTTGCGCGCAACGTTGGGGCGAGTAGTCATCAATTGTTCCGCTCCTTCTGGACGCAAAGCTCAAAAACAATTTGCGGCGAATCCGCCTGTTGTCGCCAAAGTCATAGCTCGATCATGTACAGATAGATTTGTAATATTTATTGCCGGGTACTGTAAATATATTTTGTGGGTAGAAGTTAAAATAAAAAACCAGAATAATGTAAAATGTATTTTTATTAAATTCAATCACGTAGCGAATTAATGAGTAAACTCAGACCTCGGGTGCGCACGAACAATCTACAGATATTATTAAGTGGACGGTAACATTTCTGCAGTGAGCGTTTACACAATATGGCGCTTCCACATTACATTGTATAAATAATTAAGATTGCCTCGAAATTGATTAAAATAACCAAACAGTGATAGTTCAATAATTATCTAGGTACACTGTAAGATTCACATTAAAATATATTTGGACAGAGTTGTGAAAAATAAATACTACTTAACCTAGTGTTCACCAAAAGGCGAACTGCTATGTACATTGTAAAATACACTCGATCGTTTTCACTAGAAAATTGTTAGAAAATTGTTCTTTTGCAAAGATCCGAAGAGCGGAACACTGTCGTTTGAAAATATCACAACGTTGAAACTAGTCTCGCGATTATATACAATAAATATAAAATACAGCGAGCATACAAATAATATGTATTTATTATAAGGTTCGTTACTGTCGCGTGGCATTGCATACAAAATATAGTAAAATGATTATAACAAATATAAACAAGCTGCGATGAATTTGGGCAAACTCCTATATTAATTTGCATAAAAAATGATTAACTATAATTTTATAAAATTAAGGCATCGGAAACTGCCTGGTTTTTTTAAAACTTTGAAAGTAAAATTACAGTCAAAAGACAAATGCTTACCCTAGACTAGCCACTCAATTGCATAAAAATAAAACAGATAAAAATATAAATTTCTCTGTACAGGGAGTTGGAATGTAGGGAAAGTTGAGCAAAAGATTAAGTATAGCCATTAGGTAATACTGGTGCCGGTATAAGCATCAATAGTTAAGTACACTTTATCACGTCTTCGGAATGAATGTTATTATATAGACACTAAAACCTCCGCCGACTGCAGACTTGAGTAGCAGATTAGTATATTTAGTGGGTCGCTTCAAACAGGCAACTATCTGGTACTATAATCTGCAGTCTGCGGAGACACTGTACACTTATTCTACACGTACTTACATCTAGCGGCTCGAACTCGAGCCTAATTATAATAATTATGAATATAAGATAAAATCCTCAATATACAGACTTGTGGTTAAGGCACGGACGGCTCGCCGCCGCCGGCGCGCGCTCGCACCCCCTCTATCAACTAATCTATTTTCTTATGACTTCATTATTATGCATGAAAGCAATTTATTTATGAAACTTTGAAATATAAAACAAAATGTAAAATTTTATCTAGTTGAAAATTGGCTTTTTTGATTTTATTAGCCAGAACTCATGTCATACTAATAAAAAATCGGCTAATGCCTTAAAATTTAAAACATTTAGTATAATTGCAAAATCACGTAAACCATAATTATTTATCATGCTATTTTTAGAGTTAGTTAGTTATTTTTGAGAACAAGTATAAATCATTTTAGTTTCACACACATTTACCAACAAAAGTCGTTTTACGGTTTCATGTGGTTTTACTTTATATGGTATGTTTATAAACGCTCACTATATATTTAGTACTATATCTAACTATTACGTATAGTGACAAAGTTGAAGGTAATACTAGTTAGGTGGCTATGTGGGTTGGAGGGGTGTAGGGTGTCGCGGGGTGCGGGGGTGCGGGGCGCGGGGGCGCGTGTGCGGTCGAGCTCGCCTTCTCTATCATGTAATTTAGAATCTTGCACGCTTTTTCATTTCACTTATCTACATAAAATACTAAAATACAGCACCCTTAGGACCAAACTTTGACAACAATAAAGTTACGGACAAATTGAGGCGAGTTCCGCGCGGGAACTAATTCGCTTGCACGAATTGGGTCAACGAAGTTACGGACGTGTTCGATACGGTGCAGGTATTCGCATACATTCAAGCCTTTTCCTGGTTCTCGCATGGAATTCGCCTCAGTTTGACCGAAGCTTCAGTGTAATCAATGGTGCTAGGGGGGAGGAGAATAAGATTTTGGCAGCGGTTTGTGAAGTGAAAATTTAAACTTTTAAATTAGATATAACGCATCCAAACTAAGAAAGGGAAATTGTGTCCGCCATATTGTGACGTCCTAGAAATATTTCTTCTATTTCGATTCAATGCTTTCAATAGATTTCCCTATCTAGTTTGAATGCGTTATATCTAAATAATAATTATAACCATAGCCTCACTACTCTCTGCCAAAACACCACCTTTAATATAAAATAGCACAAGTGATTCTCACTCGAAACCATCGCTCCCTCGCCACACACGAGTATTTACACTTACACTAAATTCTAAAACGATATAAGGCCGGCGAGGGCGCTCTCGCACCAATATTAAAGCATAGATCTTACGACTACTATTTTCGTTAATGTTTGCTCGCTGGACTTTGCATAAATATCAATTTTTTCCAGCGGAATTAACATTACGAAATTAGTGTCACGACATTAATTTCATCATCAATTGCATGCGTAAACGTCTGATTTCGTAATGTGAATTCCGCTTTAGCGTTTGACTACAATCAGAAAGGATTGACTATTGGCTAAAATTCACAGATGGTGAAAGAATGTAGACTTCAGCTACTATAGCAACTATGTATTGCAATTTGATATAATCGAACCACCCGTGCTATCACTCCAGAATCCTATGGCAATTTTGAAAATTCATTGTGGCTATTTAATATACATAATGCTCTCTGCGGAAACGGCAATAGATTTGAATCAATTTGGCTTAGTTTAGAGTGCACAGTAAAATCCACATTGTATCCCTTAGCCCTTGTATAACAAATTCAGCGTTCTTTGTGGTTTGGTTTGCGACTCCAGCACTAAAACGCAAACGCTAGCGAGTAAAGTATTAACACCTCAGAAGCCCCCACTTAAAGTAAAGTCGAATGTAGAATCACCAGTGCTTCAGTACAAACTTACTAACTAACTGACCTCGGCCGTGACTCCGACACTGTAGAGGCCAATCCCGCATCAATTGATATCTACCTATAACTAATACATAATATGTTTCATTAGTACCGATTACTCCTTACATTTTAATAAAATTGGTACAATATAAAATTCCGCTTAAAAGTTGGTAATCAATTCAATTTATAAAAAATCCATTGTTTATTTGGATCTACATTCTTTAGTATAATTCAATCATATCAGATTAATTTGATTATAACTTTCTACATAATTAATTTTGTGATAAAATATCACGATTATTAACTTAAGTATTTACATCATCCCTTATTTTATTAGGTATATGCATTGTAGATGATTTATTAATATTAATAAATAAATTATTTGATAAAAGTATAAGTCATTTTTTTATTATTTAGGATCAGTTTAATTCATTTGATATGTGTGAAATATATACAATATATTTAAATTAAAAAGCAGAAAAGGAAAAAGAAAATTAATAACAGATTTTCTTTCTTGACGCGCAAAAGCTCTTTCAGTATAATATTATGGTTGTACAATAAAATTGAACAATTTGCCTCGTCTTACATGCATTGGATTTTTTGCCGTGACATATGATGATATGAGGCAACGATTTTACAACTTGTTGGTATGTATATTGACTTCGTATCAGGCGTATTTTGTTCACAATTGTACGCAGTTATGCAAAATAGATCCAATCCACAAATATCATTTTCGAGTTATGGTCGTACAATGTGATATATTTTGATATTTCCACATCAAACACTTATTGAAATTATACTATACAAAAAGAGGACATACTTATTATTTTCACGTCACTAGTTCAAAAAGAGCGCTTTTGCTGTCTAAAATCAGACACGTTTTTTGCTCACCAAGTGAGATAAAGTTTAGTGTTTTGAATTTGATTTAATTTAGAATTAATGTTTGGAAATTTGGCATATAATATTGTAGACTCCAACATAAACATTGTATTAAACTCTTGATTTTATTATATAAACTTTGACTTTTAGTTAAAATGTGCTTTTAAGAAAGTCACAACAGTTCGTATGGGTTGGATCTATTTTGTATAGCTCCGTTTAATTAGTTTTAAACTCCTTACGTTACTTCAAATTTTAGAAAGGATGTAACAGTTTTTAATCGCTTCCTTCGCGAGTGCGCGACAATATCGCGTCGTGTGATTCATGATGCTCTCGGTCGCGTGGTGGATCATATGAGTCTCTCCTCGGGCGGCGGCTTGAGCGCGTGCGCGAGCATCTCGGCGCGCGGGTTGCAGTACTCCTGGCCGGAGGGCGAGTAGGTGCCGCGCGTGGCGCGCTTGCGCCGCGCCTGCGCCGCCAGCGCCGCCAGCGCCGCGCCGCCCGCCGCCAGCGCCAGCAGCGCGCCGCCCGCGCCCAGCGCCCAGCGCGCCGCGCTGCTCACCGCGCCGCCCTGCGCCGCCACGCCCTGCCCAACACACCACCATGAGCAACTCACAAGTGTCTATTGTTACTCGGATTGATACACCTCTGAGAACATTACGGTATAACTCTCAGGCATACATGTTTCCTCGCGATGTTTTCCTTCACCGTTAAAGCGAGTGGAATAAATTGCTTAAAACGCACATATTTCCGAAAAAAAAAGGTGCGTGCCCGGATCGAGGATCGAACCCCCAAAACAGGAGGCCGACGTTTTAACCTACTAGGATATTTCCACTATAACAACTGTAACCGAAAGTAAATAGGCTACCTGCTGCGTGCAGTTGACGCCGACCCACCCGTCGACACAGTGGCACTCATAGTCCACGGCGGCCGCGCAGCGCTGCTCGCAGCGCGCGCCGTGCAGGCACGGCCCGTGCCGCTCGCCCGTCTCGTCCTCGCCCTCAGCGGCGAGGTCGCCGGCGAGCTGCTCCGCGGCCTGCTGCGGCGCGGTGAAGCACGGGTCGGCCAGCGCGCAGCCGTTGCCGCAGTAGCCCTCCGGACATTCGCATCTGGGCAACGGAGTACCGCCTCGTTAGAAAATAACTTCGACCGTAGGATAAAAATCAAAATAGTGTCAACCGAAACCGATGTCAACCAAAGTCCGAGACTAGCATATAAAGGATCTGTACAGCATGACCGGTAGAAAAGTAGAGCAATTTTTGACCATACTTAAAATTATTGAGTTTTACTTGTAAGACATTGAAATAAAGTTTATATTTAAATTTCTTATTCTTTATTGACACGAGGATGCTCGAGGTGCTCCTAATGCGTTCAGTGTCTCAAAGTTCAAAGACAAGGCTTTCTTGAATCGAATTTGAAAATCATCCGTACCATCTCCAGATTTACGGCAAGGTCATCCAAGAACAGAGAAAGCAATCTCTGGAATCTTGTCGACGCTATGGGGTTGAACTGGCAATGGAAAGCTACTCACTTGTACCCGCCGGGCGTGTTGACGCAGCGGCCGGGCCCGCAGCTCACGATGCCCTCGGCGCACTCGTCCACGTCCTCCTCGCAGCGCGCCCCGCGCCATTCTGCGACACAACACTACGTTAAACTCTAACATCAATATATCGACTGCGAACGGCCAACCCCGGTATTTTAAACTCAATTTTAGCAACTTCACAGGATGAAGTAAAACTTGTTTTCTTCAACTTAATAGTGAGTGTATACGCCTACCAGTGAAGCCTCCCTCCCTACTGTAGATACGTGTTTTTTCAAATTATGGTCTCAAACTAAATAAATGTTTTGAACTGTCACAGTGGAGTACAAAATAGCATACAAATAAAGAAGACGAAATATGTTTATTGAAATAAACTTTTACAAGTACTTTTGAATTTCCAAGTTATGTTCATTTTAAGAAATTAAATAGCACTTGCTTTAACAGATTTGAGTTCAGTCTTGAGAGTTCTCTGTAGGTAATGTTCTCAAAGGTGTGTAAGTGAGATATGTAAACAGCAGTAAGCTGGGCGATGGGAATTAATGATTTCGATTAGAATTGAAAATTGCAATGCAACAAAACTCCCATAATTACGATACAATTATAAATAGCCGCTAATCACTCTATGTGTATGCTAACAACCTGTTCGCCGCCTGACATTGAACACTGAAACACTGATAAGATTACTACTAATAACAATTCTATACATTTAAACTAAATAAATTTAACATCTACACTATCAAAGTAATAGTCCTTTCAGGTAATAATGCCTGACTGAATAACGTTCTAACATAAATATTTTATTTGTGAATTCCGATCCAAAAATTGTACATAAACATATTTTTTAAAAAACCACCGCCAGCTTTTTAATTTTCTAGGATAAAAAGTAGTCTATAACTATCTGTGTCTAGGATACTAGCTATCTCTGTACCAAATCTTCGTCAAAATTGAAATAGGAAGGACCGTGAAAAGCTGACAGATAGACACACACATTCGCATTTATAATAGTATCGACAATTATTTACTTGATATATATTCAATTAACTGACAATGAAGTAAAAATCAAACAAATATAACGAAAGGAACCAATATAATGTATATTTCCAAATAAGACCCAATCGGAATAGAATAGAATATATTTTTATTCAAATAAACAAGTGCTTTTGAATCCTCAAAATAATTTACCGCTGGTTCGGAATGCCGTTCCTACTGAGAAGAACCAGCAAGAAACTCGGCTCAAAGTAAGACCCGAAATATATCACTATCTCTGAGTTTAATCAAAATCTATACAGCAAGGACCATACGGATCACATTAAATCAATCATTTAAGTATAATACTGTATGTTTCCATAAAATAAATTAAAAAATTAAAATACATATGCAGAAAAATGGCTCAATCTTCAGCATTAGTAGGTTAAATACACATACCCAGCAAACCCGCTGAAAAAAGAAATATCACTATCCAAATATCCTTCCGCGTCATTTCGCTCCGTCACCTTATTATCCGCTCACACAACACGCACATCGCGAAATCACTTAGTTTCAACTTCCATTACACTAATGGTTGAAAGGAATCAAAGAAATAGTATTGTATCGTGTTTTTGGTGTAGTTTTTGTCCATGTTTTTGCTCAGTGCAGCGGTCAGGGAGTAGCCTCCGCGCAAGGCCAGTGAATCACAAAGTGCGGCGTCTTGGTCGTTATCAATGTCGCGAGGAAAACGTAGGCGACGTCACTTTAATTGAATAACTATTGTAACTACTCTAATAGAATTACTCATCCGATGAGTATTATTCGTTTTTTAATTCAACGCACGTATGTCATTTGTTTGTTTATATTCATCATCATTATGAGCACGAGAGGCTCAATTCTGAGAGGAGACTCTCAGAATTGAGGCTTGGACCATGGTCTATCCAGTGCGGATTTGCAGACTCCACACATTTTGAGAACCTGTTACCTTTTTACGACCCATCCGTTTAACTAACTAAAGAAATCTGGTACAGCGATTGCTTGCATCTCAGAGATGAACTTAAAATACTTTTTAATCCCGGAAAAAGCCAAATCACGGAAATCATGAAAACGCAGACCGAGTCGAGGCCATTATCCAGTCTAATCATTACTATCGTTTACTGAATTATTTGTACTGAAAAGAAAAGAAGGAAGAGAAGAAAGCTTGGGAATGAGTTGCTTTAACAACTTTGATAGTTCTGTGTGGTGATACTGAAAACAAAACCCGGCTGTGTTTTTGTGGGCTTCTTCTCAGACTAGGTCGCGTTTGGAACCCTCATAGCCTTAACGTATCATCATTACATCAACTATCTTAAAAATTTAACAATTGACAATCCAAGAGTCTACAACTGTACAATGGTACCTATTTTGAATAAATGAGTAACTTTGGAAATTAAAAAAAAAGTGAAAGTTTGGGAGCCACTGTGGTTTCTGTTATCAGCGTGGTTATCTGTGGAGCTAGATTGTTGTCGATGAAGCGTTCTCAGCCTGATAACGGCCAACCGCGCGTATTGCGAAATCTTTTAAAGTATATTTTTTATCGGTATTTACTTTCTAGTGAATTTATTTACTCTTCTTGTATGAATCGGTTTCACTTGGATATTATTTATGATAAGTAATTTATTTTCTTAATAATGTTAATGTAGTTTCATGAGTAGATAAATGTTAAAAAAGTTAAGAAACTATACTAGTTGCTAAATATACTATTTAATAAACATAAAATTGTTTAAAAAAATATTAATAAAGTGGGAATGCAAAATAGCATAGTGAATTTGTAATAATATCAAAAGTGTTTTGGGTTTTGTTATAAAAATAAAGAATATTTTGAAGTGAAACTTCTTTACTCGCCGCCTGGAGATAATAAAAAAAAATACCTTAATTAGTGAAGTAATGGTGACATCATCGAAACTTAACAAATATTTAAAATTATTTAGCCTTGAAGTGTAGAAAAAACACTATCATAAAAATTACAAATGAAGAAAGTTCTTTCTGAATGATAATCCACCAAAACAATCCAATGCCCATAACCATTTGCTTTAAACTTTTAGTTTTGATGATTCAGTATTTTTCGAACCTGCAATGCGTACAAAACTCGGAGTCAATGCCCTACCTACAACACGGCATTGACTCCACGGCACCTATCTGCACAACGTTCATTCATCTTTTGATAAAATACAGCTTTTTAAATTTATTTATTTCACGTTTTTTTTGTGGTACCTTGTTAGTAATCATCAGTAGCTACTATCAGTTTTCGTTTTTGCTAGAGTTCTAATGAAGATATTCCAGTGTAAAAGGTAGTGAGTTAATAAGTCATTGGCAGGTACGTACCAGGCGGGCAGTCGCAGACGGGCGGGCGCCGCTTGGGCACGCAGCGGCCGCCGTGCAGGCAGGCCGCGGCGCCCGCGCACTCGTCGCGCTCCGTGCCGCACAGCCGCCCGCTCCAGCCCGCCCAGCACTCGCACACGGGCGGCTGGAATACAAACACTTTTTAGGCTACGTCCAATATTTTTAGGGTTCCGTACCTCAAAAGGAAAAACGGAACCCTTATAGGATCATTTTGTTGTCTGTCTGTCGTGTCTGTCAAGAAAACCTATAGGATACTTCCCGTTGACCTAGAATCATGAAACTGGGCAGGTAGGTAGGTATTATAGCACAAGTAATGGAAAAAAATTCGAAAACCGTGAATTTGTGGTTACTTCACAACAAAAAATAAAAGGTGTTCATGAAGAAATAATTATTTTTTTTATTTTTAAAGTAAGATAACTATACCAAATGGGGTATCATGTGAAAGGGCTTTACCAGTACATTCTAAAACAATTTTTTCTTTACTTTTATGCATAATAGTTTTTGACTTATCGTGAAAAATCTCGAAAAATATCCAAGTACGGAACCCTCGGTGGGCGAGTGGGACTCGCACTTGGCCGGTTTTTTTTTTGTATAGGCTTGCGGTTGACGACAATCGTGTCTGATTAATGCATGAGAGCAATGATGAGATCTAGGTTGGAGCTCGCTTGCCTAGAAGATGCCTATTCACTTTTGCCTTGAAGGTTTAACAGCCTCACCTGCGCGTCAGTGTTGCACTGTCCGTTGAGACAGGGCGTGGTCTCGCAGAAGGCCAGCTCGCAGTGCACGCCCTCCCAGCCCTCGCCGCACGTGCACGTGTAGTTGTTGCCGTTCACCGTGTCTGTGGGAGAGTGTTGCATTAGCGACACTTTAGTCCCGAGTCAAATACTCTACTTTTCACTTTGATTGCGAGGAGATACCAAACTATAAAAGTTGTACTGGTTTAGCCACCAGTACAGCTTTGATAGCCAATATCTCGGAAACTTGACACCTACGAAGATTTTGTCTCATACGATACTTGTTTGGATTGATGCCAGCTATTGATTAATAAGGTTTTAGCGCAGCCGCTATTCAGAAAAAAAAAATAAGATGGTGGATAGGAGGCAAGCCAAACTCCATACTCAAATATTAAAACCCCTTTATGAGGCTACTGTTCCGGCTGGGGAGCACAACTCACCGGGTATGTCGGTGCAGTTGGCGCGCGGCGCGGGCGCGCAGGGGCGGTGCGCGCACGTGCGCACGCGCGGGCGCTCGCAGCGCGCGCCGCGCCACTCGTCGCCGCACTCGCAGCGAAAGGCGCCGGGCTCGTCCCAGCACGTGCCGCCGTTCTCGCACGGCGACGACTCGCACTCGTCGATGTCGTGCTCGCAACTGTAAACACATTCGCTGTGTCGTTATCGCTACGAAATGGCAGTGGTTTCGTGATCTTTACCTTTTTCCTGTATGTTTCTGTATTTTGTACTGTGTTTGCGTTATGCAGGTCCCAAATAAAAGAATACTTAATCTACGCTGCCCTATACTGTGGTGTGGTGTGGCACAGCCCACGACACTTACAACTGTCCGTCGTATCCTTCGGGGCAGATGCAGTTGTACTTGGCGACGTCGTCCTGGCACGTGGCGCCGTTGACGCACTGGTGGTGCTCGCACTCGTCCACGTCGATCTGGCAGTAGTCGCCCGCGTAGCCGGGCGGGCAGGCGCACGCGTACGAGTTGCGCACGTCGCGGCAGTGCGCGCCGCGCTCGCACTGCGCCTCCAGGCACAGCACGCAGCCCACGCCCGACGACGCGCCCCACGGCGACCCCGACCTACGGGACGATCACCACCAATACATTTTATTGAAAACTCTCGACCCACCTCGGCCTCACTCGAGTAGATTTGGATTTTCAAAAATCCCGTGGCAAATGATTTTTATTTATTTATTTATTTGCTTTGGAACCGCCCACAGAGTTACACATTTAAATTATACATGTTATTCCTTACGTTCTATGGCTCTTATGCAACTCCACTTAGGGGCAGTCACTGCGTGCATTAACATAAAACAAGTCATAAAGTAAAATTTGAGTTCAAACTAAATAAATTATGCCTAAGTTAATTTTCCGAGATAAAACGTAGCCTATGTCACTCTCCAGATTTTAAACTATATCCGTGAAAGAATCAGGTTATGTTTTCAGCTAGACGCTGAAATTTTAAACATATATTGGAAATGAATGAAAATGTAACATTAACTCGCTTTCTTGTTATTCCCTAGAGGCAGAGTCCAAACACACACACACACACACGCACGCACGCACGCACGCACGCACGCACGCACGCACGCACGCACGCACGCACGCACGCACGCACGCACGCACGCACGCACGCACGCACGCACGCACGCACGCACACACACACACACACACACACACACACACACACACACACACACACACACACACACACACACACACACACATACATACAAACTTTCTCCTTTATAATATTAGTGTGATGCAAGCGACGCCGCCCAAAAAGCGCTAAAATCTTTGCAGAACCTTTCTATATGTTTATCAATGACAAAGCACGTTTGTTTCTACATGTTGAATGAGGACGCAAGTGGTACGTACATGAGCGCGTAGTGCGGCTGCGCGGCCAGCAGGGCGGCGGCCGAGCCCACGAACAGCTCCTCCTCCGTGAAGAACGGCAGCAGCAGGGAGCCCACGTGCACCGCGCCCAGGCAACCCTGACACATCACAATAAAATGTCAACTCGTGACAAAATGTTGAAAAAATTAACCCATCGCTTGATATCGGGTAATACCGTTACTTTAACAGAAAAAGGGATTTCCGATACCCATGTGTGGCCAATGGCAGTATATTCATTAGAACACTTTGGTATGCAGTTTCAAAAGTTAGTCACCATCTGAAAAGCCTTGAAATACAAAGAAAATGTATCTGACTCACTTTGAAATACTCTCCAGCGAGGTTGTCATCGACGAATTCATCTTCCGAATATTCCAACACGTTGGGATCAGTCGAGTTCTCCATCTAAATACAAAATAAATTAATGCACAAGTTTCTAGTTTGATTCTTCAGGAAATTAGCCAAGATGGAGTTTTATCATTGACTCGCAAAGATAAAATTTTATCGTACTGGATGTACCCGAGATAGATTCCCAACACGGCTCACTTCGTAGTGCGCTGAGCGACTTAGAGCGCTCCTTGGGGAAGGTGACTTGGTGATACTCACAAGGCTAGTTGTATAGATGGTGGTGAGCGCAGCGGGTCGGGGGGTGACCGTCCCCGGGGGGTGAACTCCTCCCAGGGTGATAGTGCCTTCCGTCACCAGCTTCTGCCACGCCGCTACGTCAATGTTGTCCGCGAGACCCAGCTCCTCCTGGCCTTCGGCGTCTACGAATGAGCCTTAAAAGAGAAACAGAAAGTAAGACCAGGTATGCAATGGGGATCTACATGCCAATTTATCTCGACAGGTGGCGCATAAGCGAACCGGTCATAGAGGTAGTAGGTATCATCTGTGGAACCAGCTATACTGAGCTGTCAAGCGCCATAATTAAAAAAAAAATTGTAATATTAACTTGTGAAACCTATTTATTCTAAGAAACTATGGAGATAACAGCTTGCGTTAGCCGGACCTCTTGTGGGGCCTTCCGAGATCAATTTTACCTGTGGAACTCCATTGACACATACGTTTCTCCATTCAAACGTGGTGCTAATTGTATTATTTGCTATTCTAGATCTCAAACTAAGACAATTATCGTTTTACCTCTTCATTATCGGGCGAAGTTACTCATATCAAATAAATAATTTAACCTTTTCCTATCTACAGTCATGTATAGCTGCGTGCAATAAAGCACTCACCCGTGATCCGTCCGTCGGTGAGCACGAGCCGCAGCGTGACCCAGGCGTCGTGCGGGCGGCGGGAGCGCATGCGGCGCTGCGCGGGCAAGCCCTGCAGGCGCCACTGCACGCCCACCTGCCCCTTGTACAGCCCCACGCTGAACACCGCGCCCTCCTCGCCCGCCGCGCCGCTCTGCTCCGCGCGGAACAGCGTGCCGCCCATCTTGCTCCTAGACAATCAAAAGAGTACAGTACAGATAGACATAACAAACTGGAAGAGTTCCAGATGTGGGTATACAGGTGAATGTTGTGAATCTCATGGAGAGATCGTGTTCGCAATACCTTGCGCGCACCGATACGGTGGTACACAGTGTTGCAGAGAATGGGAAAGTCCATTGAGTTATTCAAATATGTGCAAAGGAGAAAGCTCGAATGTCTAGGCCATATAATGCGCAACTCAAAATATGACCTGCTACAGCTTATAATACAGGGCAAGATAAAAGGCAAACGTAGACCTGGCCGTCGACGAACATCCTGGTTTGAGAACCTTCGCCAGTGGTTCAATATGAATACAAGGTCACTGTTTAGGTTAGCGGTGAAAAAAACCAGTTAGTTATTGAGTTAATGATTGCTCAACCTCCCATAGGAGATGGCAATAGACAATAGACAGACAATATTTACTAATATGCAGCCAGCAATAAACAAAAACATACCTGTATGTGATGGTGAGTGAGTTAGGCAGATCGATGGGCTCGAGCGCGTCGGCGGCGAGCGAGGCACCGCGCGGGACGCGCAGCCGGTAGCTGAGCGTGGTGTTCACGCCGTCGAACGTTGCGTTTGACACGCACTCGTACCTATCACCGTTAAGTGATAATTTAGATTGGCTTATCACAATTTTATGAAGTGACAATAATTTATATAGGTATATCATCATTTGCCACATGTTACATTTCAGCGAGAGAGCGATTTTAACGAACTTTAACATTGTGTTAGCTTACCCACGGTCGAGGTTCCGGCAGTGGGAGTTGAGGGGACAGCCCTGAAGTTGGCAGAACTCCACCTCCCCGCACTGCTTGCCCTTGTAGCCGCGCGGACACGCGCACCTGTGGGCACGCACCGCCACTTTAGCCTAGACCCTAGCCCTTTGTTTCCGGGAGAAATCTTCTTAAGACGGGCGTTTTAAGAGGATTTCTTCCAGGAATTTTCGAACAAGAGATCCGGTTATGAGGATCACTACCCACTGAGACTCTTTCTTGACCACCCTGTTGGGCCGATTGCTCTCGTGTAGGGGGACATCATCCCCTAAGCTCGTGAACCTTATCTTTCCAAAATTTGATACTATGCACATAAACACAAACCCGTAGAACATTACTCTTACTATTACTCTTCTAGTAGAATAAAATACATTGCTAGATGATTTTCACAAAACAATACTTTAATGGTAGCCATCTCACATTAAGTTTGTCAAGACTTTTCCCTCAAGAAATTTTCGACTAATATAATACAAAATCATCTCTGTATCTATGACTCCAGACAGGTAAAGCTCAACGCACATACGTATATCATACAATATACATATTTTAAAACGTGAAGGCAAATTCGTATGTTTGTGCGTGTGACACATACGCGTAGCAACACAGACTACATACATGTTGGTGCGGGGTTTACGCACCTTTCGACACCTTCTAGCGTGCTTCTAAAAATGGCGGCCCGAACAATGTTGCAATAATATTAAAACAAAACATAAAAAAATAATCGTAAAACACTATAAAAATAACTGAAACTTAACGAAGATTTTGTGCATATTTATAAGCTGTGGCAATTAAAGAGTTTGCATTTCTTGCATCAATACATCACTAACAAATTCAATTCCTGCTGACAATTTTATTCCGCGCCATATTTATACATGGGTTTACATACGTGTAGTCGTTCCACGTGAGCGAGCAGGACGCGTTGTGCAGACAGGGGTGCGAGGCGCACACGTCGTCCGACACCACGCCGCGCAGCACGCCCGCGGGGTCCAGCGACACCTCGCCGAACGGCGCCGGCACGCGCAGCCCGGCCGCCTTCAGCGGGAAGAACTCCACTACGGTCACGTCTAGGCCGTTCGAAACCTGTCCCATAACAAAAGCCAAATGCTGAGGGCTATCATGATGCGAAGGGAAGACAAAAAAAAGGAAGAGATAGAGATTTAGGAGGTCAACACGAAGTAATGCCACGCAGTTCCGTGCTCGCCTTGACACTTGGGGAGGTTATTTTAGTCCGTGCGAGTCCGACACACCCTGACAGCAGGTAGAAGTCAACAGGAATTTTTTCCTCCCCCAAAGAAAAAAAACCACAACAAATGCATGTAATGTACACTAATATTACAAAGGCGAAAGTTTGTTACTATGTTTATTACTCTTTCACGCAAAAACTACTGGACGGATTTGCCTAAAATTTAGAATGGCGGTAGATTATACCTACCGAGGATAGACGCATAGTCTACTTTTTATTCCGGAAAACCAATGAGTTCTCATGGGATTTTGAAAAAAAAACTTAAATCCACGCGAACGAAGTCGCGGGCATCAGCTAGTAATCCATAAACTTTGAGAATGGACTCGCCGTATTATTGGCTCTATTGTCATATTAAAAGTTTGGTTTAGATAATTATTAAGAAGTCTTTTCTCAAAGTTTATGCACTATATGTCACCTTTTGCGCGCGGTGCAAGAAAAATTGAGCACTGCTTGTTGAAAATAAAGCTTTTAATCTATGGCACCATAACTATTTGGTATTTATATATTTTAAAAATTTTAAATACGTTCATGTCTACAGAATGGAAAGCCGTGTGTTTCAGGATTAAGTATTCGTGATCTTTATTCAAGTTTTGGGTATTCTATAAAAATATAATCCCAATTTTATTTTTTCTTTTATTGAGTCCAAACGTCAAAACATAAATTCTGACCTGCACATCCTGTATGACACCCTTGAAGTAATCGTCATCGTCGGGTTCGGGGAGAGGCGCGGGGGGCGCGGGCGTTGTCGCGTTCTCATTGGCCGGTGATGTAGCGGTGGCCGCCGGCGGCGGGGGAGGGGGCCCGCCGAGGTATAGCACCTGGGAAGACCATCTTATGTACAGTACCACTTTTATAAGTCGGATCAGCAAAGTTCGTTTGCGCAGAAAGCGAACCTAACGCCAAATGTACACATTGGTTTATACCATTGGGAATATAAACCTTATTGCTCAATGTTAAGATTTTAAACGCAAGAACAACAGAGACTCGAAGATTTCTGCGCAGGTACATCAGCGTAACTTATAAAAATACTACCGTATTGTAATAGTTGTTGCAAATCATTCAAACGTCGTGGCAAAAACTTTAAAAAAATCCTGAAAAATAGCAGATTTTTTTTTACTAAATAATTTTCCTGGAATATTTTGTAACAACGAGGAGTTTATTTATCACAATAAAATGTTACTGCAATCTACAAACCTGCGCATCAAGCTGTTTAGCTGCCGATATTGACTTCCGGAAGTACTCAGTGCCGTTGAGCTTGACCTGCACCAGCGTGGAGTTGCGCACCACCTCGATGAGGTACAGCAGGCCGTTGTCCAGCCGCGTGCCCCCCACCGTGTAGTCTTCTGGAGTCTGGTTGAAGCGCAGGTGGACCAGAAGTTCACCGGCCTTAAGTGATGCTCCTACTAGCGTCTCTTCTGTTTGACCGTACCTAAGCCGGGAATTCCAATATATGTCACGTAAAATTAAATTTCTTGTGTACAGTGTACACCCTCAAGATATGATATCCAGGAGCTTTATAAATTCATTCCTTATCGAAACTAGTTTAGGTTCAATTTATATTGGAAGTGTCAAGTATGCTTTCAGTAGTCGGAGTATCTCCTAGGAACTTTTTTTTTCCATAGTTTTAAGTTTTCACTTCTGTCGGCAGTCCCCATTGATTGCCAACTTGTTTTGATAATAAGGTTACAACTTTAGTTTTTTACCCTTGTTGTATACCAACATCTCCATAAAAAAATTCCAAGAATGGGAGAAACTGGAATCGGTTATGAAAAATTTCAAGGGTACAAGTAAAAGTAACGGACTTGGGCAGCGAGCCGAGGTAGAAGATCTGTCCCGTCGGCTTCCTGGTGCGGATGAACATGGAGATGTCGAGCGCGGCGTGCACCGCGCGGCGCGCCGCCTCCGACACCTGCACCGTCACCACGGAGTGCGGCTTGGCGGACTCGTGCCCGAACGTCGCTGCCGTGTAATCTGTTCACACAGAATAACCCAACTCAGAGACCGAGGATATTTTCATACCATCACAGCACAAGAATTCTTCGCTCAAGAAACCTGAACTCCAGGAAATTTTGTTGTTTTGGATCAAATCATTGGCATTTAAACCAGACAATTCAAGTGAAAATGGTACAATATTATGTTTTATCAAATTTTAAACAGAACATAATAGGAACAAGTATTATAATTTGAAAAATTAAAAAACACGATTGCCCTGCCATATTGATTTTTTCAAAAAAATATAGCTTATTTCACTCGCAATCGTGCAAGGATTCAAGCGGTACCCCATCCATCCAAATCTAATCAGACATTTAAAGGGATGGTGGAATAAAAACCTCACATACATGAACCCTGGAAAAAACATATAACTCCTTTTCTCGTGTGATAAAGAACAGAGGCAACTCACTGTACTGGCAGCGATCTCCCAAGTGCGGACGTGGACAGGTACACCGGAAGGAGGTCCAGTGGTCCTCGCACGCTCCTCCAGACAGGCACGGGTTGGGCGCGCACTGTGGCGTCCTGGGACAGGAGGCCAGAACTCCGCGCAGCACCGCTTGAGCCACTCTCTCGCCGTCTTCGGGCCCAGACCCCGGCTCTTCCTCCTCGGAGCCTGAGCGTTCCGTGCGGCTTTCTACTGCAGTCGCGTTCGAATCTTCAGGCAGTACCTGTAAATGGATAACGCACCTAATAAAATTGTCTGTTAAAATCACCGCTATGCATTGAATGAGAAATCGCTGTTGATTGAATTAAGACTGAGTTGAACTGAATTTCATGTCAATATGTCTAAAAAGATCAAACATGAAGAAAACATTTTGTCCAATACCTACAGACGGAAAAATTCACTATTCGAGAGTTTTAGTCAAGTTTG
Source organism: Maniola jurtina (assembly GCF_905333055.1). Taxonomy (NCBI): domain Eukaryota; kingdom Metazoa; phylum Arthropoda; class Insecta; order Lepidoptera; family Nymphalidae; genus Maniola; species Maniola jurtina. The sequence goes on from NC_060032.1 coordinate 16,297,495, forward strand.
GAGTTTGAGTTTTTTACATGAATCAAGATTAATTAAAAATCTTGGTTAACTTAATCTTGGTAAAAAAACGATGAGGACGAATTTAGCGAATTTTACTCACCCATTGACCATTTACGACCACGTCCTGGAAACAGCCGATAAAGAAGTTTGGTCCGTGAGTGAGCGTGGCATATGACGAGCCAGCCGTGCCCAGTCGCGTGGAGGGGAAGGAGGTAACGGACGCGTTGAACGCCTCGTTCTGACTGATGGGGTAGATGGTCTGCTCCTCGTTAGCCGCCAGCACCAGGTGGGAAGAGTTGATTGTTACGAACACCTGCAAGAAACGCTAAACTTATAAAGACTTGGATGCTTTTGCATATCTTTGGACATACACACAAGTGTATAAAGTTTGAAACTGCTCTATTGCGTGTTTTAGTTTACGCACACTATTTTTTACTATACATAGATAATAAAGGAAGTAGTTACATAACATGCAGTTACCATTGTGGTTGACCCAATGACATCTTCCTCTGTCTTGTTGAGCAAGCAGAAGGGCAGGTTAAGTAGTATATTGGACAGCTTAAAGATGAAGAGGGTTAGGTTTGTTCTCTGCCAGTTGGTGTCATTGAGGTTTAAGCCAAGAAACACTGCGTGCCACTTGTTGTCTATTGGGCAGCTCTAGACAGAAGAGGGGAAGGCACAAACTCACCTTCTGCCAGTTGCTGTCATTGAGGTTGGAGCCAATGAACACGCCCTCCCACTTGTTGAGCAGGCTGGAGTGCAGGTTGAGGCGCCCGTTGGACAGCTCCAGGAAGAAGTAGGTGAAGCCGCGGCCCATGGCCAGCAGCCCGCTGCCCAGCGTTGTTTTGAAGCGGAACGAGATGTCGTAGCCCTCCTCGCGCGACGTGTTCACCTCTGCGTAGCTGCTCTTCTCCAGTGACATTGTTGTTATCTGCAACGTGAGGGAGTTGCTATATAGATCCCGATCCTTAGAGGTTATGGTTTTTCAAAATCACCTGGCGCGACCATCCAACCTGTTCACCTGTCAACATGCTGGATTTTTAAAGTTGAAAGTATTTTAAGAAGTAAAGACGATTTTGACGATTTAAACAGTATTATGTCGCATATTGCACTGGTTTACAATGATTATTTTTTTATGATCAGCGTGGATACCTAGCTGCAAAAGGAACGTTTAAGGCGACCACTTCTATGAGGAAAAGTCCAAAGTTCCACATTACCTTTTCACACGTGGTTCCGTAATACCCTGGTGCGCAGGAGCAGTTGAACCGGTGGTCGTTCTCGTTGACGAGCCAGGGCAGGCAGGTGCCGTTGTTGCGGCAGGGCTCGCCGCGGCAGCCCTCCAGCACCACGGAGCAGTTCTGCCCCCCCCAGCCCGGTTCGCAGAAGCAGTAGTACGAAGCGCGGCGGTCGTCGCAGCGCCCATGCTCGCAGGGTGTGTATCTGGCAATGTACAGCTCACATCACGCATGTTGAAAATTGAAATAGAACCAGTCCAAACTTCAAGGTTATAGCAAAATGTTGAGAAATAATGCGCCTCCTTGTACTAGCGATGAGACCACCTATCATATTTTATCAAATTTTAACGAACTTCCAAATAGGAGAAAGTTCTCAATTTGGGGCATATTTTTATAAGTTCTAGTTCGATCACATTTTCAATATTTTTTAATATAAAAGCTAAGAGACAGTCGATATTTTTTCAATGAATATTAGTTACGTTAATCATGACTTATATTCGCCTTTACCCTCCAACTAAGCGTAAAACTTATGCTAAGAGTAGGACAATAACGGTGGGGTATGAACCGCCAAACTTTCGGAATTTCGCCCAGGACTTAGGTCTGCTCCTTCACCGTTGAGCTATTGCGGCTCTATTACACCTATGCATTTTCCCATATTAGTTCGATTACTTCGATGATGCGTAGTCAGCGGGATGTACTACCTCAAACACTCGTTGATCTCGTCCTGGCAGTGGTCGCCCTCGTAGCCCGCGAAACAGTCACAGGAATAGCTGCCGATGCCGTCCACACACTTGCCGTACCGACACGGCGACGACGCGCACTCGTCTATGTTGACCTCACAGCGCGGGCCCGTGGTGCCCGCGACGCATACACACTCAAATCTGCACAAAAATAATACATCATTTAAAAGCAGTCGGATAGTAACGATGTCGTATCGGTAAGTATAATAACGTTCTATTCATTTCTCATTGACATAACTTTCGTGTCTATGGTAAACAAATTCTATCTCTTATTCGATTTCCCAATTCTGAAAACTAGCCAAATCTATGCAGCCAGTGCGCCCAAAGCACAAAGCTTTTCATAAAAAATAAAACATCTAAACTGCCTGTATCTGACTTTTCGCAGTGAAGTAATAACTCCCAACGAAATAATGATTGAGTTTACTTCATGCCCTTCATTTCATTAAACAAGGTAAAGCTACACAGCATTAAACCCGACTACCCGCGAACTTAAAAACTGAGGCTTATTGAATTCTACTTTGTTAAGAACTAAAATAAACTTTATTGAGATTGAGATGAAAAAAGTCTGGTATTTACGTTACCCGCTAGCGTTTTCGAGTGAGAAAGGCTGGTAGAAGTGTTCCGGCAGCAGCATGTGCGGCTGCGGGCCCACCTGCGGCGCGTCACCGCGCGCGTTGTATAGACTGGCGTTGCTGCGCTCCAGACATATGCCTGCGTGCTTGCACGGCGAGCTCTCGCACTCGTCAATGTCCGTCTCGCAGTTCTTGCCTGGTGATTTGTAAAAAGATAAAGTTCAAATGAATTTTTATTTTTATTTTTCTGCCAAATGGTTTATTTTATTATTTTATTTGGTGATCGTCGTCGTCAATCCCTCAATGCATACTTAAAGACGAAAGTCTTTAACTAGTGTGTCCTTCCCATCCTCACATATGGGGGCTGAAACATGACACTGATTAACAGTTTTGTCCCCAAATTTAAAGTCGCTCGGCGGACTTTGGTCTACGGAGAGCTATATTAAAAGTTTCCCTAAAGGGTAAAATCCGAAATCTGCTGGGGAACAAACGCCACTGACGTAGCCCTTACCATTAACAAACTGAAGTGACAATGGACAGATCATGCCTGTCGTTGAGGCAACATGTTCTCACCAGTGAAGCCCGGGTAGCAGTTGCAGTGGTAGTCGTTGACGTCGTCGAAGCACGAGCCGCCGTTGCGGCACGGCTGCGACGCGCACTCGTCGATGTTGATCTCGCAGTCGTCGCCGGTGTAGCCCGTGCCCGCGCAGTCGCAAGTGTAGCCGTTTAGCCCGTCTTCGCAGTGCCCGCCGTGCTCACACGGCTGTGACTATAAGGGAAATCAAACGCCTTTTATTAACTATTAAAAGTATCACGTAGTTGCACGCCCTGCTGTAAGCTGTAGGCAGTGAAGAAACCTACCAAACAATCGTCAATGTTAATCTCGCAGTGAGGTCCAGTGAGCCCTTCCTGACACACGCACTTGTAGCTGGCGATGCCGTCCACGCAAGTGGCGCCGGCCGCGCACGGGTTGGTGGCACACTCGTTTATGTTGATCGAACAATCCTTCCCTAAAATGAAAAAAAAAAACTTGTTTACGATTTGTATAACTCGTGCCGGTAAAGATACGAATCGAAAATGGCGACGTCAATAATTCCCTCTCACTTACATAATAGTGTGCTAGTAATAATTTTAAATTTATTTTTGTGTTGGCATAAGTTTAAAAGTGCTACAACTAAAACGCATGAAATGGAATAGCGTGGACATTTAAGTAGATATATTAACAAGGTATGTACAAACCTTCAAATCCCTCAACGCAAGTGCACTCATAGTTGTTTTCCAAGTTTTGACAAGTGCCGCCATTTTTACACGGTGAAGACAAACATTCATCAATGTCTTGTTCACAGCTGTCGCCAGTGTAGCCTGAAATAAAACATTTTTAAATGATTTCTAAAAAGGAGGTGAAAGATATCAATTATACAAATAATGAAAAAATACCTGGTTTGCAATAACACTGGTAGGAACCGTGCATATTGACGCACACTCCGTGATTACATATCTTCGGCATCAATGCGCATTCATCTACATCCAACTCGCAGAATCTTCCTGTGAACAAAAATTAAAAATAGTTATATCAATATCGGATCGGTATCCGATATCGTGTCGGACGGTATAAAGACACGCCTTTTGTCTATGGTACACGTCAGTTTGAGTTTGACTGACCATAGATGACTGACGTACCATGTCAATGTCAAACATGGCAGCCGAAAGATATAGCCTCTTGTTGTTTTCTTTATTTTATTAAAAATTTATGTTAAAACTAGCGAAACCATGTGAAGCCATAGCGTAAATTTATTTAATTACTGTAGTATGAAGACTTATTGATTTTAAAAAGCTACCATGTTGTATTCAGTGCGTAATGTTTGGAGGTTATATCGCAGGAGTTTCTCGGCCCGTTTTAACCATTCCCGAGCTAATGAAAGTGATAAACGATTACTAAACAAGGATTTTAAACATCTGTTACAACAACATAAGGACAAAATTGTGTTTAGTTCGTATTTAGAGCATGAGAAGTTACAACTGGGTTACTATAAGTACTATGTGAAAACTATCAGAAAAGCTAAGGAAATTGAGTCGAAAGAGTTTCATGAGAAAGGTCTGCCTCCTTTACCATTATCCTTAAAGTATTATGTAGACAAAGAAAGACATTCAGAGGACGAAACTGTACCGGAAGTTGAAGAACCCACGAAATCATTTCAATTGCCATTTGGGAACACCACTCGTGTTGATATAAATGAGGATGACATAATATCTCAAGGGAAAAACGACAATATCGATACAGAATTCGACAGATCTAATATACAGAAATGGATGACAAATTATGAGCACTTTGATGACACCAAACTGATGTCTACCGAGGAGGAAAGTGATGAAGAGGATATAGGAAATGAATGGAGCAAGCATTATGGCACTCCAGACCCGACTATGGCTGTCAGTCAGGTATAGTCATGTACTTTTCCATCTGTATAGAGATGCAGTCTGCATAATATTATGCAAGTGGATCTTTTATGTTTGCCTTTAGCTTACTATATCTCTTTTGTAAGTAAAATCATGCCTAGCTTTAAATTAATAATGTGTTTTATGTGTGTAAAGAGAATTTATCTATCATCTGTTCTGTTGTTCAAGTAAAGCATTTCTCACAAATAATAATATAATTATAACATATGTATAATAATTGTCATCATGGTGATAAAAGTAAAATGATTTGATGGAGATGATGAATAAAATAAAGGTCCATGAAAAGGAGTACAACTGTACCTACTTTGAAGAAATGATTTTGACTATGACTTTCCAAGCTATCATCCCTACGCTTCCTATACCTGAAGCTTGAAAAAGACACCAGCTCATAGTTAGCACTAGCTTAATTAAAACCTAATCACAGTTCAAATAAGTGCCATAAATGTGAAATTATTATTTTATCACTAAACAAAAATAATACACAGGTACCCTGTGGAGGTTGTGGTGCCCTCTTACATTGCAATGACCCTGCCATACCAGGGTATCTGCCCAGTGAGCTGTTCAAGGGGCGGGAGATTGAGGAGTTAAAGACCATGGAGTGTCAGCGATGCCACTTCCTTCAGGAGTACAACATTGCTTTGGATGTCACAGTTCAGCCGGAAGAATATGAAAAACTTCTTAAATCTATTAGGTACGGTTTTTATATATTTTTTAGTTATAATGATGTAAAAGTAAAATATAAAAGTAGGTTATAAAGATATGGAATTTGTTTGGAGAAGCATTCCACCTTTTACTTTTTATTTTGCTGTATTGCAATTATTCAATCAACACAACAAGAACAAAGGTTAAAGACATTGGTCCACAGTTGAAGCAAGCAGTACATCTTTTCTAAAATGTTAGGGCCTATTTCACCATATCCAGATAAACTAATGAATTTTGATATTATGACAGTTTTTGTATTGGGAATCTGTCAAAATGTCAAAATTATCCATTAGATAAAAGTTTATCTGGCAGGCCCTAAGTTATAGTACACAAAGTGCACTAAAATGAAGAATATGTATTATCACACAGTTAAGATAAAGGCAATTTTTTTTCATAAAAAGTCAGAAATGTTTGTTATTCATATTTTGTTTGATGTTATACTCTGATGTTTATTTGCAGGTATGTGAAATCTCTAGTGCTACTCATGGTGGACCTGCTGGACTTCCCCTGCTCTATCTGGCCGGGAATTGTGGATATTATTGGCACTGACAGACCTATTTTTATTGTTGCCAATAAGGTAAGAAGACACATTACCCAACAAAGAATTAGAAATAACTAGCTAATGATTGCTACTGTCGTGTTGATTTAGGTTTTAAAAATCCTGTGGTATTGATTGATTTTTTAGGATAAAAAGGTATCCATTGTTTATCTTCGTGACAAAATATTGTACTAAGTTTTATCGAATTCAGTGCCTAAGCAGTAAAAGGAGAAATAAAAGAGCGACACATTTTCGCACTTAAGATATTCGTATTAATAACTTCAGATTTATGCAATTTAAAAATTTTGCTTGCTTTTTAGGTGGATCTTCTTCCTGGCGACAGCATCGGTTATCTAAAGCGTATAAAGGAATCACTTCTCTCGGAAATCAAGAAAACCAAATTAGACGAAGCTAACATCAAGTATGTAGCATTGGTATCAGCCAAAACCGGCTTTGGAGTGGAAGAACTGATCTCTGCAATGTTTAAATTTTGGCAATACAAAGGCGATGTATTTCTCGTGGGCTGTACGAATGTAGGTAAAAGTTCACTGTTTAATGCTCTTCTACAATCTGATTATTGTAAAGTGCATGCAGCTGATATAGTGAAAAGAGCTACGGTAAGCAGATGGCCGGGGACTACGTTAAACCTTTTAAAGTTCCCTATTAATAGACCTTCAGGGTGGAAAATACGTGAACGAAGTAAACGACTGTTATCTGAAGCGAAATTATTTAAAGTCGAAAATGAAATCAGGCAAGATCAAATATCTGGTAAAAAATCTGTCGAGCCACCGTCCTTCATGTGTCATATTGGCAGAACATTTACAGAACATATAGCTAGGGAGGACAATTTTGCAGGAAAACGCCTAAATTTAACAGTATTAGATGAAAACCATATGTTATTCAAGAAAAGCAAATGGTTCTATGATACCCCGGGGGTTATCCATCCCGATCAAGTTCTATCACTTTTGAGTACGGAGGAATTGCTATTGACCATTCCTAAAAAGTTGATTAGACCTCAGACTTACTACTTGCGTAAAGGGTCGACATTTCTTATAGGTGGTTTAGCAAGAGTTGATCTTTTAGACAGTACCGAGCCTTGTCGCTTCACCATATTTTGCTCAGAAAACCTTCCAATTACTGTAATAAACACTGAAAACGCCGATGAACTCTATGAGACATTTGTTGGTACAGAATTGTTTGCTGTACCCTCAGGTGGTGTGGATCGACTTAGAAATTGGCCTGGATTGAAGAGTAAGCAATACGAGTTTAGTGGAGAAGGCCCTAAGCTATGCTGTGGTGATATAGTCCTATCTTCCATAGGCTGGGTGTCCATAACAGCCAAGAAAGGAAGTAGCTGTACAGTATCAGCGTGGACTCCAGAGGGCAGGGGTATCCATAAACGGTACCCCTCAGTGTTGCCATATTCCATTAACCTTAAACGCAAGAGAATCCAAGGTACACCAGCTTATATGGTAGGAAAAGTTTATGCAGGTGAAGAATCATAGATTAATTATATTTTTTAATTTATATTATTAAGTTTTAATGTAATTAAGTTATTTGTAAGTGTAATAAAGTATGGAAAGTGATATGTTTATTTAATTAACCTGCAACTTTTGGAAATTGAATAATTGTTATAGTGCATAATATATAGCACATAGCATAGTTGAACTTGAAAAGGAATCGTTTAGGGATTTCTTAAGTAAATGGAATGGAATTTAATACAGATGATATTTAATCCATCGATCATAGATTGCGCTTATTAATAGATTGCGATTGTATATCGCGCTGAGAAGGTTATTTACGATAAAGTTATAAAACAGATTAGATGATGCCCGCCTATTCGTGTTTAGAAAATCCCGTGCGAACTCCTTTATTTTTCCGTAATAAAATGTAGTCTTATGTCCTTCCCTGAGATGCAAGCTGTCTCTATACCGTTACCGTCATTGATGGCGTGAGATTACCACAGCATTCCTCTAGCAACTGTATCAGGAAGGAAGTCACTCACCGTTATATCCAGGTGGGCACTGGCAGCGGAAGAGGCCGGAGTCGAGCGCCAGACAGGAGCCATTGTTGCACGGGGACGACGCGCACGCCGAGTCGGCGCCCGCCGCGGCGCAGCGCCACGCGCCGCCTTGTTCCACGCATTCCTGAGCACAATCACCGCTCATTGATAATAACCTAGCCTAACCACTAGGCAGTCACCGATCATCATTGATCCCTTACTCTATCGAATGCTTATTATATTGATCCGGCAAAGGCTTGAGGACTGAGTAGTGTAAATGTATCACAAAATAAAATATGCTTAAAAATAAATAAAAATCTGTTTTAGATTCCACAAGCCCTTTCATATGATACCCCACTTGATATAGTTATCTTACTTTGAAAATTGAAACACTTTCAATTTCTTTTTCTGGTAATCACAAATTCACAGTTTTCGGATTTATTCCTTTACTTGTGCTATAAGAGCTACCTACCTGGAAAATATCATAATTCTAGGTCAACGGGTGTATAGGTTTTCTTGACGGACACGACAGACGAACAGACAGACAACAAAGTGATCCTATAAGGGTTCCATTTTTCCTTTTGAGGTACGGAACCCTAAAAACCCTTTTTCTACGATTTGTTTACTTTTAAAGCAAACTAAGGAAAAACGGAGTGTACCTGTTTGAGCGGGCAGGGCGCAGCGGCGGAGCGGCAGTCCAGCGGCAGCTCGCACTGCGCGCCGCCGAACCCCGGCCGGCACTCGCAGCCGTCGGCGCGGCACGTGCCGCCGTTGAGGCACCCTCGCCCGCACTCGTCGCCCTCGGGCGCCGGCACGTCGCAGCGCGGCCCCGACCAGCCCGCCTCGCACTCGCAGTGGAAACCTTTCGCCTGACACGAGTCACACACTCAGTCATATAGCTACACCTGTGGGTCGGGGCGCTCAGGAATAGAGGTGCAAGAATTTGATCTTGGAAACCATGGCCTTTTGATAGGAAGTAACAACTTCGAATTATTTTTAACCGACTTCAAAAAAAGGAGGAGGTTCTTAATTCGTCGGAATCTCTTTTTTTTATATGGTTCGAATGGTTATACTTCGCCTCACTGGTACTCACACATTAACACTCCAGCCGGCGGTGCTAGTGTCCTGACATTATCATAGGTCGCACACATTGTCCTACATTTAATTTAATTCAAGCCTAAGAGCGATTACACACTCATCCGATTCGAGTTCGTGAAAATACGGATGTAAGCTATTCAGTGAACATCTTTGACATATCAACTTCATACGACCGATTTGAATCCGAGGCACATCCACGCGAGATATTGTCACGGATGACGGACAGAACTCGAATGACGGAAGTCAGATGTAGTGTGTAAGCTACCATATAACTAATAATAGTTCTATAACTACTTCGGAACGTATTTTCACGGATGTAGATCGGATCAGTGCGTATCCGCTCTAACAGACAGAGAAAAGAATTTATATGAAGCATGAACACCATGAGAAAGGCTTCCAATGGCAAAAAAGACCATAATGGCGTAACGAAATGTTAGTTTGTTCACTACTCACGTGATCGCGGCACGAGACGGCGTGCACGCAGGGCGCGGCGGCGCAGCGCTCCGTCAGCGCCTTGCCGGCCGGGCCCAGCTCGCAGTACACTCCTGCCAACACGGATACAATGTACACAACTTGCCAAACAAAACTGCAATGGCCTTAGGATGTTATTTTTTTAATTTACAGACTGGCGCTTGGCTGCAATCTCTACCTGCTAGAAAGTGATTATGCAGTCTAAGACGGAGCGCGTTTGAAGATGTTTGCACGGTATGATAACGATAGACAGAAGCAAATGAACATGTTTGATATTAGGACAACAATTTTTTGTTTGGAACCAATAATATAAAAGTTATTAAAAACCCCGAAAGCTGTTAGCACTACTGTCTCAAAAAATGAAGAATGTTTTTCGTCATTTGAGCATGGCGCTATATTACATTATTTTCCAAAAATGTATAGCAAGTGCCACTCAAGATGTAAGGACTCTAACAATACTCTAACAAGCCTTTAGAAGTTATGGTACCGTGAAATAAAAAAAACTCACATACATTAACCCTGAAAACATATTACACTCCTTTTTTGGGGCAAGTAAAAAGAGATTGGAGATAAAATTATTCATAACAAAAGTTTTTCCATCATTAAGTTATGCTCAACAGGGGCGGTTTGCACTTCCGACTTTTGGTATTAACTAAGGCACATTTCGATACAAAATCTTTGGTTTTAACTGATAACCTCATTCTAATGGACGATTTAAAACTAATCTATAAAGCATAAAAAATATATAAAACAAGGGGGTATTTCGGACGAAATATAAAGCTATGCTAACTCCAAGTCCATGGCTATGTAATTGGGAAACAATAGGAACTATAAATAAATTGGGACACCATCGTCTTTGAGATATTACAAGAGTTGTCGCAGTTTGAAAAGCGCATGCACAATAAAAAACAACACGCAACTTATCATCATTTCAAGACATTAAATTTCTGACGCTGAAAACGAGAAAAACAACGATACAATAACATTTATTTAAAATCTTTGCTAACATTCCTGTTACCATTATACGAACAATGCACATTGTCTAAGCCTAAAGTACAGTGCGCTCAGCCTAGTAGTTAAGCGCGCAATAATGACACAAACAGGCGGTCGCAAAAATCCAGAAAATTGTTGAAAAGTAAATTTTGTGAAAAGGTAGGGCAACGAAGAAACGCTGTAGGTAATATTATGTACTTCACATCAAAAAAAATAATCATAAATGTATTATAGAAGCAGGAGTTATTTTGCCATGATATACTTAATCTTCAAGCTTTTATATCATCCTTGTATAAAAAATCATAACACTTCCAAACTAAGAACTAGGTTTAAAACGAAATTGAGAGATAGAATCAAAATTGACCTTTTTTAGCGACATCCACCCCCCCTCGTTTTGAGTTTTACGTCCCGACGAAAATTACGTTTTCACTAAACTTCAATATTTCAATTTTGTTGCTGACGCTTATATTTTAGCAGTTTTGCAAGACATGTCATTAGAATTAAGTTAATTATGGGACTATAAACGTTACGGTTAGGCTGAACGCACTATAATTAATAACAAACACTTATGCACGACAACAGATCATTTCACGAGGGACACCTATGACAACGCAGGCACATTCAGCCGACATCCCACAGCCTGCCCGCTAGTGGCTTGTACCTTATAGCTAAGTCCTTAATCTTCTTAACGCTAACTACGGGGTAAAGTGTTACTCTACTGCTCCATCCGGATCCTCTGCGCGCCGCCCTCTATGGAATGTTCAAAGGTGTCAAGGACAAAATTGTGCAAATATATACAAGTTAATCATAATAATGATATTGATTTGTAAATAAAAAGTAATGAAATATTGAAGTAAAGTACATATTTCATCCTTTCAGTAAGTAAATTGGAGCAAAACTTGAAAGAAAGAAATGTGCGCGGAATTTTGCTCGGATATCGCTTGAAATGTGTTGGTATGTCAGGAGCAGGGATGTTATGTTATGGAGTTCCGTAAGCGCAACTATCGGTTATCCGGAATAAAAATCTATCCGTAACCGTAATCAAATCCGATATTAATGTTACGAATAATGAGACATGTTAAAAAATTTGTGTAAAATCTTAACATCAGCAATAAGGTCGGATTTTTCCTTGGTGTACATTCGGTTTAAGTGTTTCTGTGCAAACGAATTACCTACTAGTGGTAGTACTGCAATTCTTTATAAAAGTTCTCAAAGGGTCCACTCAACCATTAGGTTACCTTTGTAGGGCGGCACGCAGGTGCAGTTGAAGTGGTCGGGCGCGCTGGTACACGTGCCGCCGTTGAGGCACACGCCCACCTCGCACGCCTTGTCCAGGCTCGTGCAGTTCGGAGACAGTCCGGGCGCACCTAGACGATATTTTTTTATTTTTTTACAGTTTAATGAAAAGTGAAGATTTTACACCAAACTGTAGACCGAAGCACTAGATAAAACAGACTAGTGTCAACAATTTGTAGCCCAAATAGACCATAGTCTGTGCTAGGGCTGACAAAAATCATCGGCCTTTAAAGAGTAATGGTTGATTGTCAGACTTAAAAAATCAAATACATAGTTACTAAAATTTCATACAAACGATATGCTTGCATTACTTGCTTACAACGAGGAGAGATCGCCCACGGCAACTTTTAGCAGCGATTCAGCCGCTAAAAGACAGCCTTAGGGTGGTAACTAGCCACGGCTGCAGTCTTCCATCAGACAGAATAGACAAAAATTTTAGAAATTATAAATTCCCAAACTGCAACCCACTTACAAGCGCACAGCGCTCAGTACTGCGGCCACGGAGGTCGTCATAGTTACAGCTACAGTTGCTTACCATAGTAGCCCAGGTCGCAGACGCATAACACTTGTTTGGAGACCATCACTCCCGCAACCATGGCTGGCACTCCTGACAAAAAAGAATACATTATTTTACTGATTTTACAACACAACATTGAAAACTCCAACCACATTAATTCTGTGAAAAAAAAAGTCGAAAATTATGACGTCCAATTTCAAATCCAGGGTGGCCACATCCTGAATTTAAAAATCGACGTCATTTTTGTAATCGGCAATCTTGACAACGCGTGGCAATTTATAAAATAGCGATTATGTAATAAAATTTCCAATTGGCACTTTACTCTCCGAAATCCGAGCGCATAACGTCCGAAAGTATGGAGTGGAGAGGCAAGGAGCACGATCTCTTATGATGAAAAACTTGGGAAATGTCCAGCTATAAACAGTAAATAATAGTTCAAAAATCGTCCAAAATGGCGCTAGCGTCGGTTGATTGTGTGATGAATGTAGCAGTATTGCTTGGAGTGGGGCTATTCTGTTGAGTTTAGGGTTACCATATCAATGGATAACCCTTTCGAAGGAACTAACTCATAATCGGAGTCGTACGGTCCCCGGTACCGACACACCTTCAGCGTTACCTGCGCGGCAATGCGAGCGCGGCGGGCAGGTGAGGTCGGCGCAGGCGGCGGGCGGCGTGGGCGCGGTGGGCGCTGTGGGCGGCGTGGGCGTGGTGGGTGCGGGTGGCGGAGTGGCGGGCGCGCACAGCGGCGGCGCGTGGCCGCGCGCGCATACGCAGCGGAAGCCCGCGCCGTTGTTCTCCTCCACGCACGCGCCGCCCACGCCGCACGGACCGGACGCGCACGCGGACATCTGTAGTTAAAAAACATAGATAGAAAAGAAGTTCATCGAGACGAGCTAATAGGGAAGTAAGAAACTACACGTCATTGGTTGCAGATAAATCACATAGGGCACGTTTACGTTGCGACCAAAACGTCAATGTCTTACGCACCTTTGGGTAAAATAACTCCTACAAGCATGCTTCAAAGCATGACAGTTTACGCAACGAACCTTGTGGCACCGTTCGCCCGTGTAGCCCGGCAGACACGCGCAGACGAAGCCACCGTACGTATCGTAACACGCGCCGTGACCGCAGATACCGCGCTCCTCCTCGCACTCGTTGACGTTCTCCTCGCAGCGCGCGCCCGTGTACCCTGCGGAATAAGCCAGTCAAAACTATTGCCATTATGTTTGACTAATACAATAACCAAATCTGAAAAGGGGCCTACTCGTATTGCGCTCCAAACAAACTTAGTTTGGCTTTAATTCGAATACTAACCTATTAAACTCAATACAATATTGTAGACACGTTTTAGAAAGGAGTGGGTGTCCGAGAGACCACTGAGCAACTTTTTAAATTGAATAGAAAGAATAAGCGAAAGAAACACCGGTTCTGAACAAATTAGGCGTTCATTGTTCACCTCCCATCTTGTCTCTGCGATTAACGCCTTGACCATTTTGAAGGTCCATGGATCAAGACAAAATAAAGTGAAACATGCATAATAAAAGACATAACATAGGTTACTTATTTAAGAGAATCTAATTCCTTAATAACTAACCCACCGCTACCAGACGATAAAACACACAAGTAGAGAGCTAATCGTTAAGATACTATAAAAAATCAAGGGATATTATTATTAAAAATAGATGTTTTTACCGGTATTCGTGCAGTCGCAGGTAAAATTGTTGACAGCGTCGACGCAGCGGCCGCCGTTGAGGCACGCGCCGCCCGCTTCGCACTCGTCGATGTCCGTCTCGCAGTTGCGACCGCTGAAACCTGCGGGTCCATTCCAAATAACTAGTGTACTTGTACTCTCATCTTATTACATAAAATCTCTATCATAGCTCTTAGTCTGTGTCATCACTTCTAGCACAACCTTTAATTTTAGTTTGAACAGGGAAGTAGATGCATTCTTGTTTGACATAATGAATAGCCATAATGCAATCTACAACAGGTTTTCGTTATTGTGGATTATAAACATTAAAGCTCGTTGTTTTGAAGCAAAAATGTTTCCGCATAATTTTATTTTATGCCTTAGGGCCTAAAGGATAAAAACAACAGTCAATTCTTAGCCAAATTATTATTTGGTAACAAAAATTGATTTGTGTGAACACAACACTATAATAACATCAGATAAGGATGAAGCTACTCACCAGGCGGACAGTCGCAGACGTATTCGTCGGCGCCGGGCGGCACGCTGCAGCTGCCGTTGTTGCGGCACGGCCGCGCCACGCACTGCGGGTCCAGCGACTCCTCCAGCTCACAGTACGTGCCTGCGGACAACGATATGCACGGCCATCAACAGTGGGCCCAGGTCACTTCCTTGCACGACCCCAACACAACTCTATAGTTTATATTAATCCAGTAACTTCATTATGGTGTTCTATTTTAGGTTAATAAAATAGAACATTTTGTCAGATTTCTATTTTCAGTTTATTATTTTTAACATGCTGCTACTATAGTTCGTTTTTCTTTAGTTTTCTCTCAAGAGAAGCAAACCGGACAAACGCGTAAGTAAGGCGATTTTCCCGGCGCGGTGAAGACCATTTGGTGTTAGGTTTTTCACTTGTATCATGATTTCAGTGTCAGTTCCCGGTACCTATCAATATCGTATAGTATGGGTCGTGTATAGTGCGCCTCTTACACATTTCAACAAGACGCTACTTGTTCTATTGTGTAATCTAAGGAAAACGAAAGTATACCATGATAGTGCGCCGGACAGATGCAGGTGTAGTCCCCCCGCGGGTCCTCGACGCAGCGGCCGTCGTTCTGGCAGGGCTGCGAGGCGCACGGGTCGCCCGCGTCCACCTCGCAGTTGTTGCCGGTGTACCTCGCCGTGCAGTGGCACTCGTATCTAAAACGAATACGTAATCACGTTCACGTTCAATTAAACACCAATAGTTCTACGTAAAAAAAAGAAAATTTATCTATTTCATGTAGGAAAACTTGTGTATCTTATGCTACGTCTGTGACTAGCACCGATTCGGCATGCTGATTTTATTGAGAAGAGCCGAAAAGAAACTCAGCAGTTTTTTTCAATCTTTAATTTAAGGAGTTTTTCCTTTCGGAACATGTCACTCCGTAAGGCATCTACATTTATTAAATTACCTACTATCGTAAGGCCTTAATGTATAACCGTAACAGAGCCTAGCCTCATCCGACAGAGGTTGGGATAGGGCGCCGTTACCAATCTGGCGAAGCATGGGAAATCGTGTAAATCAGTTTAAAGAATTTTATTCTCAAAATACCTCCCATTCTCCACCTTCGTCACGAACACATTTCACTAATAAGTGGTGCACGTCCTCAGGTAAACTCAGCAAACTCTCTCTTAAAAAAACATAATAAAGACTACTTTGTACACCTACAAAAGATAGTGCAGCTTAACGAAGTTCTTCTATCAATCATAGAAATCTAAGAAGTCTAAGGCATGTAACGGTAATTTAAACGTACTTGTCATGTCTAGATATGCATGTGCCGTGCCTCAAACATGGCTCGTTGTAACAGTAGTCCTTCGGTGGTATCCGTAAAACGTCTTTTCTGTCTTTACCTGAAATCAAGATAATGCAAATGTATGAATTTGCAGGCATCATCCAGTAAATAATAATAATAATCATATGATATGGGTGACTACTCAACATTGAGCTGCGCTGCGCTGTGTTGTGAAAGTGCAAGCGAGATAGACGAAGTCTATGCAATGCGATGATGTGCGAGCCAGCATATTGTATCGCGTGACCCTGTGATATGTTTTAAACATAGCACAGTCGTACAAAGCGCGGCGCAGCAGGGTCTGTTTGTATCTTCATTATAATCTAAGAGGAGCGTTAGAGCATAGCACAGCAAAGCTCAGTGCGGATTAGTCACACTTACATTCGTCCTCGGTGAGCGGGCAGGGCCCGAAGCGCGCGGTGGCTTGCAGCACGTGCGCGGCGTGGAACTCCAGCTGCGGGCCCTCGTGCACGCAGCCGCTGAACAGGTTGCCCACCAGCACCACCGCGCCGCCCGCCTCCAGTGCGCCCGGCGACAACAACTCCGGATTCCACGTCACGTTCGATATCACCTGTAAATAGTGCCACACTAATATTATAAGGGGGAAAGTTTGTGTACATGTATGTGTGTATGTTTGTTACTCTATCACGCAAAAATTACTGAACGGATTTTTTGGAACTCGGAATGAACATAGATATCATGGATTAACACACAGGCAACATTTTATCCAGGAAAATCAAAGCGTTCCTATGGGATTTTGAAAAAGCTAAATCCACGCGGACAAAGTCGCGGGCGTCAGCTAGTGCTATAATATGGATAGAGACTCTCTTCAACGGTATCACCCAAAACGATACCTGTTCGTTTCAAAAACATTGTAACGCTCAAAAGCCGAAATTCTTTACAGTCCGCGTTCTCGGTGTCCTCACCTGTGTGTCCTTATCGACCTCGAGCAGCAAGGACGGCGGGTTGGGGCGGTAGCGCAGCGCCACCCAGTGCCACCGGTTGTCCAGCGTCTCCTTGACGAGCGCCACCTCGCGGTGCGGCAGCGAGGGCCGCGCCCAGGACACCACCACCTGCTCGTACAGCGCCGTCACGTACAGCGTGTAGCCTTCGAACCTCTGAGAGAACAGCTCGCCTCCTGAAAACACACAAGAGGATATTTTTTTTTAAATAAAAAATAGCCAGTGAACGAGCAGTGATTGCAGAGCCTTGAAAATTAACGGTACCAGAGGAACCGCCAATGCGCTATCCGGCCTTTCAAGAATTTGTTGATGTTGAAATGAACCCCGTGTTGAAATCTAGTGGGAACATTACAGAAGGGAGGTGGTTCCACAGTTTGCATGCGCGTGGAAAAAAGATTGGTACAAGTACAACCGACGCGGGATACCAATCATTTTCTTCCAAAAAAATAAATACCGATATCACAATACAAGGGCAGCAATGTTTACGCACAATTGTTTTAACACAAAACACAGAAGATTTTGAAAGGTCAAAGGTTGAACGGAAGGTGGAGGATAGCGCAGCGTCGATTGTGTTCACATTGACCATGAATTCGGTTAAGCTATTACACGTTAATTAATACGTAGTTAATAATATATGAAGATGTAGAATGTTGTGATATCGTAGTTATATGACGTAAACAACGAGTTACGAAGCTGAAATGGCAATGGGCCCCATAGTTCAAAAAACCGATATTACGTTGGAGTCGAAAGGGGTTTGGGTTTAGTAAAAACTGCCATACCCCTTCCAGGTTAGCCCGCTCCCATCTTAGACTGCATCATCACTTACCACCAGGTGAGATTGCAGTACCAGAATGGCGACCGCGCACCGGAAAGCACAGCGTTGGAAAACTCCCTCACTAGCTAGACAAATGACATCAAACGAGTCGCAGAAAGTCGCCTGATTCAAGCGGCGCAAGATCGTCGCGTGTAGAAGTCCCTGCAAGAAACCTATGTCCAGCAGTGGACGTCTATTTGTCGACGATGAGGATGATGATGGCGTAAACATGCTGGTACCACTATCAATATTTATAACATCTTCAAGAGAGATTTGTTTAAACATTAGATAGAAGGTACTAATAAACAAGTCACGAAGTTCATCTAAAAGACTGCTCTTAAATTTTTCAGTGCGGAACCACTGAGATGAGATTTCATCTTGTATTCTCGAGTACAAGTACTGATGTACTCTGACGCTTTAAATATGTAAGTACCGTACAAGACTAGAAAAGTTCTCTACAATTATTCTATTAGTTTCTTTGTTGTGTTGACATTCGATAAACTACAGATTTCTAAAAAGGTGATCATCATCATCATGATTAACACAAGCACAGGTCACCTCTCAGAATGAAAAGGGCTATATCTGCCACGCTAGCCCAGTGCAGATTGGCAGACTTCACACACCTTTGAGAAAAATATCAAGAAAATTTTTGTAGATTAAATACTTGTTCTCCCAAACATGTTTTCATTCGCAAAAAGTAAATATTAACCGCCTTATTTCATACAAAACATCAGGTGCCTGGTTATTGCAATATCAGGAAAAAGTGGTCGAGTCCTCAATAGAGAGTAACGAACGCAAACTCACACTTGCCTTACTACTTTTTCAACGCGTCAGGAATTCAAGATTCGGCTCGCCATAATGTATGGGATTATTACCTTCGCCCCGCTACGTTATGCCCGTTCAATCACTTTACTTTTTACCCAAAGCCTTCAGCTTGATTAATTAACATTTTTATGAAGCAAGATAGTTGCTTCCGCATTTTTAATTTTTTTAATCATTAACGGATTGCAAATTTTCATCAATATCTTCTTTTTGTCATTTTATCCTTTGTCATATTTTACCCGATTGCGGCGAAGCCCAAAAAAGGGTTATAGTTTTGAGCTGTAGGTATGTATTATGAATATGTTTCCATTCCTATGTCCACTCGTAATTACTCAACGGCTCAACCGATTTTGATAAATAATAAGTCACTAGATTCGTCTTGATGACGCAAGTGTCACTTGGGTACATAAAATTCTTTAAAAATCAAAATGGCGGATATTATACACATTGATGTGCGGGCGGAAAAAGATGCAGTGCAAACCCCAGTCGGAGTTTTATTGAAAACCTTTCGGCGGTACCATTTTGTCATCGATTCAACTGACATATTCCATTTCTCTCACCAACGAAGTCTCTACCAACGAAGTTCAGGATTGCATGAAAACTGAAGTGCTTTGTTTTCTCTATCTCATAATCATCATCAGCCTGTGGACGTTCACTGTTGGACCATAGGCCTTCCTTAAAGAGCGCCACCACACCCGATTCTCAGCCTTCCTCATCCAACCACTTCCCGCCACCCGCTTTATGTCGTCGGTCCATCGTGCTGGAGGGCGTCCCGCACTACGCTTGCTTAAACGCTGTCTACACTCAAGGACTTTCCGGCTCCAACGGCCATCGCCTCTACGACAGGCATGGCCCGCCCACTGCCACTCCAGCTTGGTAATAGTTTTGGCTATGTCAGTGACCTTGGTTCTCCTGCGGATCTCCTCATTTCGGATCTCATCGCTCAGGGAAACTCCTAACATAGCTCTATCCATAGCTCGCTGAGCAACTTTGAATTTGTGAACGAGGCTGTTTGTCAGTTTGTCTCTATCTTATAGTTTCTCCAAATAACATAATATCGCACAACGGTCCGTAATAACGCGACGCATAACAGGCTACTCTGTCCGAACACCAACAGATTTGGTTGGCCTGTAAATGGTCAGCTCCGTGGGAGGACTTGGAGCGCCTTGGCCGTGATTATCTTGGTGTCCGGGCCGCGTTATGAATACAAACTGCAACGCTATAGATTCGTATTTGGTGACTCGTGTTGACGAACTGTTTATTGATGGTATATTGTTATCGCGAATAATATCGATGAGTTACGAAATAACGTTAGCGCTAGATCCAAACTTCCCGAGGCCCTAATGTGACTTTTTATTTTATTTTCTATTAAAAACTTTGTCATTTAGTATGGGCGATAAAGGTACAACTCTCCACCTCCCACCAACCTGTAGTTACATGGGCCGAATCGCAGGAGAAGCCCCACGGTACTTGCTCTTGGTGTGTTTACCAGGGCCGGGCGCCTTTTTGGCTGCCTACAAATTACTTATCTACCCTTGTGCCTTGAGCCTTTCTCCCCTTCCGTGGGAAATGGCAGAAAATTTTGCTGTGCCTTTTCCGTCTGCTTGTACTCAAACGGAAACTTAGACTAAGGCCGCTGATGACAAGTGATCATCGTAAGTGATGATACAGTCTAATTGCTATGTAAAAGATTGTTTTAAATTTCAAAAGGCTTAGAAATGAATGCTCTTTTAGCTCTAGAGGTGGTTAATGGTTATGATAACAAGAATACCTGACTGAGTTTTTTTTTGGGTTTTCGCTATTTCGCTTCCATTTGCTGTCGATGGTGTTGGCACTCAAAAAAGATGCTTTTTTTACTTATTACTTAAATACTGATTGCTTAAATAAATATGTTTGGCTAAACCCATAAGGTCCGCCAATTTGCGTCGCGGGGTACATGACATCCACGCGCTGTTCGACTTTGATGGTGAGGTTTCCAGCAAATAGTCCAGTGTTAACTCACCGACACAAGTCCTGAAGCTAAGGCCGACGAGCTGCTTGAGCGAGAAGGGCTTGGCGAGGCGGATGTAGGACGAGCCGTTGAAGTAGGCCTCGGGCCTCTCGGAGGGGCCGAGGGGGCCGGCCGCCTGCGCCGCAGCCGCCGCCAGCAGTAGAGCCAGGCAAGCTGGAACAACGAACGACACTTGTTGAAGCATAACATTTCAAATATAACATTAATCTCCTTTTCCCACCTTCGAACTAAGTGGGAAGCTTGCTATGTTGCCATTTTATTGAGTGCAGGATACTTCATACCGTTACTATGTAGGGTCATAGTAGTGCCACAGAATCACTACCCATTTATTATTATAAATGCGAAAATGTGTATGTTTGTAGGTTTGACCTTCAGTCATACCGCAACGAAGCGGTCTGATTTTTACATGGATACAATAAAAGACTTGAATAGTGACTACTACTACTAGCACAGGTTTACGATAAAGCTATGACTACTAGGCTACTTTTTATCCCGCAAAATCAAAGTTTAAAAACCTAAATCCACCCGGACGAAGTCGCGAGCATGAGCTATAAGGTACTAAATAAGACTACCTTCCTGTTATAGCTGCCAGTATGTAACGATAAATGTGTTTGACTGCAACCAGAGTGTGTACCGACTGCTACGTTTTTGCATGCAACAGTTTAAATTGTAAGCAATTAATTTCTAGTTCTTTGGCCGGAAGAGTGAGTTCAATTGAATTAAGCCGCCGCCATACGTAGAGCTCAGCCAGAACCCGGTTAATTGAGTTACCATCGATTAGACACGGGAGCCAGGCTCGCTCGTTAGCGAATAGCGAGCCGCGAAAGCTTTTATTTACAAAAGAGTGAGTGGAAAGCGCGATGGGAAAGGCGGCGAAACTCTCCGCGCCACGATATGGGAACCATACGAGCATTTCGTGATACAAGATAGTATTGTTGTAAACGACATGAAAGTTTGTCGTGCCTTCCAATAGCTTTCTATAAAAGTGATATTTTATACTTTGCTTCTTATTTCCTTCATTATGTTAAACCCACACTCGTGTTTTAATATCATCTACTATGCAACCGTTTCATAAACTACTACAAGTGTAAATTAAAAATTTTCAACACCCCCGACCAGTGAAGGTTACAGTAACTAGAAAAGAGCTGATAACTTTCAAACGGCTGAACCGATTTTCTTGGACTATTCCGTGCCTACGATCCAAAGTATCTGAGTTTTCCATAACATCATTTTCAAATAAATAATTATGTATATCTAGGCAACGTCCCATCTTGACAGCTTGACATTTGTCAATTGACACTTGAATATTATGAACCTAACGGTTATCTAACCTTCTTTTCTACAAGAAAACTAGAAAAGAGCTGATAACTTTTAAACGGCTGAACCATTTTTTTTGGATTATAGCTAAGAACACTCTCGATCAAGCCACCTTTCAAACAAAAAAAACTAAACTAAAATCGGTTCATTCGTTTAAGCGCTACGATGCCACAGACAGATACACAGATACACAGACACACAGATACACACGTCAAACTTATAACACCCCTCTTTTTGGGTCGGGGGTTAATAAAATAAAAGGGTAACGGAAAAATCTACAGGCAATTTTCCCCTCACTTAGTCAAAACTTACACTGACTTACTTCTCAGTTTATGTATCAACAAAATAGATCATACATAAACCGAGAAGTCCACAAAGTGGCAGTGGCAAATGTGAAAACGTCATTTTAGATAGTTTTTAACCCCCGACCCAAAAAGAGGGGTGTTATAAGTTTGACGTGTGTATCTGTCTGTGGCATCGTAGCTCCTAAACTAATGAACCGATTTTAATTTAGTTTTTTTTTGTTTGAAATGTGGCTTGATAGAGAGTGTTCTTAGCCAAGAAAATCGGTTCAGCCGTTTAAAAGTTATCAGCTCTAGTTACTGTAACCTTTACTTGTCGGGGGTGTTATAAATTTTTAATTTACTCTTGTTGGCAGGGCAGTTGTGTTTTAAATTCGTTTTAGAATACAGTTCAATAGATACCTAGGTGATAATTACGCAGAGGCTAACAGAATATTACCAATATTACGATTGTTTATATAAACAAAATAGCCTCACAAAAACCGAAAACAAACAATCTAAATTCAATCACAAAAGCCACACAGCACAGTGCTTCGATTACGCAGTCTAGGTACTTACCTACTCGATGACCGTTCAATACCTTTCTTTGTTAACATCATTCAAAATACGACTGTAAAACCATACACATACAAATCAAGTTAGACTGAAAACAGTTTTGCGTTCGTGTGGTTAACCGTTCGTATGCAATCGAAACCGCGATCGAAGATAATGTAGGTACCTAATATGGGATATATTGGAAATAGTTTCCAAGCCTAAAGCTATAAAATATAGGTTTAGATTCCCATGCTGTTTAGATATATCTATTACTAAACTCTTTCATAATTCTATTATTTATTAGTGTTAGTTATTTTATTACATACCTATAATTATCATATTATACATATAGGCACGTGCTTACACTATACCTAGTATGAATGTAATTGATGACCTATTAGAAATACATAAGGACACGAGGGCCAAGTTATGGACTTAGGTAGACTTTTTGGTGCACGACCACGACGCGCGGCAGCGACACGTGTCGTGTCGCGCGATTGTACGCAGTGTCACTTCAAAAACCCTAGACTGAAGACCATAGATTTATACTAATCTACCTATACAAATATAATAAATAAAGAGCAAGAGTTTTTTTGAGTTTGTGTGTGCCTATCTGGAGGGGTAAAATATTTTTTTCACCGGAACAAGGGCGACCTTATCGCTGGGAAAACCGATTATGGACAAAAGGGGTAGGTATTTTCTTCCGGTTGACGTCATAGTGAAAATGGGGTAGTTAGGTGCCGTACTATATTCATAGTCTGATACAAAGTTCGCACAAAGTACGTACATTTAGTCAGTATTTCGGTACGTATTTGATTACTTATCTGTATAATACTTCTCCGAAACCACTCGAAAATTCAATCCATTGTCTTATAAGACACTTTACTTACGTTAGGCTAAACGTAGCAACAATGACACAAAACGTCGTTATACTTTATCTTAGTTGAGTAAATCTTTATTTATCCATATAATTGTTCCCCCCTTAGTTTCTGGTTTATGTGCATTCTTCAGCTAAATAACGACACCTAATTAATACGTAGCACGTAAGTTTGACAGCTACCACAATCGCTATCACATCTGATTGGTTAAATAAAATGTACATTTGCACTATACATCGCAACATATCATACATTCAGCCAATCACAATATTAACGACTATCTAAACAATGTGATAATCAAACCTTCTTTGCTAGCCCATTGATTTTTTAGCCCTCCTGAATCCTGATCATAAGCGATAGCTTTTTAGTTGACATTTCTATGAAATGTGCTGAACCGCTTTAAGTCGCAACAATTTTCTCTACAACTGCAAAGTTGCGAAACAAAATCGGTTGAATCGGTAAATTTGTTAGCCCCCATGATCATAAGCGATAGCTTTTTAGTTTAGAGTTTCTGATCTATGAAATGTGCTGAACAATTTTCTTGGCAGACTCTGCCGACAATACGGGCTACGGCAGACTGTCTCTACAGTTTGCTCTCCAAAGTTGCGAAGAGAATTCGGTTGTATCGGTTCTCAGACATACGAAACATCAATTCACGGGCAGTGGCTCAGAATGTGGGCACGGTGGGCACGCGAAGGCACGTACAAACGCACAAGTCACGTTCTGCCATAGCTGCTTCTTTTTCCGCCGCTGCCTTGCTCAGGTCATAAATTAATTAAATCATTATTATTTGTTTCTGTAAGGAAATACTAATTGTTGCTCGTGGATTCGCAGCAAAATATACTGCTTGCCCCGCAAATATTCAAACTGCGCAGTTCATGAACAAATAATAATTAGTATTTTTAAAGTAAGATAACTATACCAAATGGGGTATCATATGAAAGGGCTTTACCTGTACATTTCTAAACAGATTTTTATTTATTTTTAAGCATAATAGTTCTTGATTTTTCGTGCAAAATGTCGGAAAAAATACCCGAGTATGGAACCCTCGGTGCACGAGTCTGACTCGCACTTGGCCGGATTTTTGTACAATGAACAGTCATACGCCTCGTCTTCAGAGTGGACTACTCGTTTTGCGCGTACTATTATGTAGGCAGATCTACTAACCGTATTGTAGACACAAATCTAACAAGTCACAAAACAATTTTTTTAACAAACATTTATGTAAATAAGTAGATATACCTACATAATAAATAATACTTGTTCGTCACAATAAAGCCAATAAATTGAAGTCTTACTAGGTGTAGGTACTAATCTGAATCGTTATAGCACTCGGACTAATCCATACTAATTATCTTCTCCGAAACACGTTATTTTAGTAGATAGGTAATTTATAAAATATTTATTAACATTAATCTTGACAGTTCTTGAAACGGCCCAAGAACAACGGCAGCTGGCAGCAGTCAAGGTTTGTGGCATATGCCTACTTAGTTATGTCAGAAGTCGTGGCAACCCCCTGCCAGACACCTTTTTAGTGCACGCTACAAACTCGCGACTGGCAGCTAAAGTCACGAGGTTTGACAGCTCTAAATTAATTTTTTTAAACTGTCAAACCGTGACTGTGCTTTTCATATTACATTAGTAAGAGGAGGATGCGGATACTCTAAAAAGTTGCCGACAGAATCAGTACCATTGTCAACAGATGTGAGATCTAGACCACAAAATAAGAAGCTAATGCTAAATATTTTGTGACTAAGTAACTGAAAACCGACCTTCACTGGCTACAGATAAGAGCTATGCATCGCCATTGTTATCCAACAACAATGGACGATTACCAGGCCTTACACCTTAGTGAACTGTTGCGGAGTGGCAGGCTGACGAACGGTGCTGGTTATTAGACTATGTCGGACTACAAGTTTCCAAACCGCTAAATTACAAGGTAGTGCCAGAGTTTATGGCTTTTTAGTCATTCTGTCTTGTACCAAGAGTTACGCTTTTAGGCTTCCTGAATTGGATAATAAAACTTATTATGTAAATACAGATCGTCAACTCGTCGGTCATCACTTTTCATATCTTGTGTGACTACCTTGAATTAAATTCAGATTTAGATATTTTTTTATAAAAAACATTTGCCTAGACCAAATTGAACTAAGAATTCTTCTTCTGATGTTTCTTTAAACATCGAATTACTTACGATTTTTATTAAAGTTATATTCTTGTAAAAAATCCACGAGGCAAGATAGATATAATAGATCGAGGTACTTTTCCTTTTGATATAATAAATCTTTTGAAATAAAAAACGTCTGCTTACCTTGGAAGTCCCATGTAGGTCAGACAGATCTACCTTGTATTTAACATAAACGTACGTAACTAAATGTACCTACTTCAGGTATATATTATTATGTACCTACTTAATACACATACCTAAAACCTTATGCTCTTATGCAATTACCTACATATCTATAATGATATACCTACCAAGACTTAACTTAGTAACTTAGTGCATACTGCATAACTAACAACAGCTGCATAGCTATCAAACTTAGTCATATGACAAACTTAATGGAAGTTTTACCAACCTTGAACTGAACAGCTCTCTTAATCAAATAAATACAAACAAGAATTAATTTGCAATTGGTTTCGCAGAATTTTGTTGATTCGGCATTTGTTGGAGAAACAGGCCTCACTTTGAGGAAATCGACGATATTACAACAAACAAACACGAACAAAAGGGAAGATAGATGTTTTAAAGGGTAATAGATAAACAGGACGGAAAATAGGCGACAAAGCGCAGGACCGTGTGTGGTGACTTGGCAAGACATACAGCAGGGATGATGGTGAGACCGGAGGATGAATGAATGACGAATCAGGGGGCACGGCAGTGCCCCCGCCAAGACGAGCCAAACGGCGGCCGGGGCGCTACGTACCTTTTTCTCGAAGTGTTTCGCCGTATTTTCGACCCGTCATAACTTCGGTCTGGATGACGCTAGAAAGCTGAAATTTTCAGTATAAGGTGTCCTCAGCAAATTTACCAAATATACTAAGTATCAAATATCTAGCTTTTATGGTTACAGATTTATTGATACCTAAAATACGCCGTTTTCGTCCCTCACTGATGATCATCACTATTCACAGTCTGTAATTCTAGGGTACTTCCCGAAGTCCTAGAAAGCTGAAATTTGGTATGTAGACTAGAATATGCATACAAACTACAGGAAAATTGAGAAATTGGAATTTCCCCCCCTCTACGCCTCTTATGAGAAAAGCGAATCTGTAAATTCTGTCGCTAGAATGCTGATATTTTCAGGATAAGATGTCCTTGGCAGATTGATTAAACGCATTGAGTATCAATTGTCTAGCTTTTATAGTTTCAGATTTATTGACAGTCAAAACTTCTAGTCTGTAATTCTAGGGTACTTCCCGAAGTCCTAGAAGACTGAAATTTGGTATGTAGACTAGAAATTGCATACAAACTACAGGAAAATTGAGAAATTGGAATTGCCCCCCCTCTACGCCTCTTATGAGAAAAGCAAATCTGTAAATTCTGTCGCTAGAATGCTGATATTTAAAAGTACGGCTTGGCCGTTTACAGTTCGTGGATTTTTTATCTGAAATGACATTTAAGCCTGGAATAGCTTTTGCGACCATCACGAAGTACAATACAAATTAGTAATTGTCGAACAAACTATTCCTTAAGGCCTTAAAATATGTTATGTCATGTAATAGTTTTACGAACATTAAACGGCCAAGCCGTCGTTTTTTTACCAAGATATAGGGTTTGTAGAATCAGAGCTTGTAAGTAGAGTGATTTGTTATTTATTGTTATAAATGTACTACAGTCAAGAACATTTAATAGCTATATTACTTTGGACTTCGGATAGGTCCCATGGCCAGCACAAATCTAAGCTCAGCTAGGGGCTTGGCTCTATTAGAGATCTCATAACTTTTTAACAGTGAAAACATTATGAACTTGTGAGTCTTGGCCTACCTTTTTACATGAAATGTTTTTGGTGGGATCTCATTTTTTCGCGACTTTACAGACTAGTGATTACTAGGCTATAAAGGCTAGGGTAGTGATACATAGATAATGTAGCTATCTATCAGCGAAAGAGCACTGGCGTTGCCAACATTTCTTCAGTGAAATATAGTATTTTTGAGACTAAGGTATAAAAAAATATAGTACACCTAAAAAATATATAGTATTTTATGGCAAACGCAAAAAGTAGACAAAGATATATTTCGTACTTATTTATTTTTATAAAAATTAGTATATTAATTTGAACTTCTTGCATTTTTAACAATTTTTTTGTCCAAAATAAATAAATCAAAAGCTCATTTTTATCAATGTCTACACTTGTTTCTTTCTTCGCGCCACTTCAACTTCATAACGATAAAGATAGATACATTCGGATTTAGGAGTACGTAATACGCTACACGCTATTCCATCAGTCAAAAGTTAATGAAAATGCACATTCATAAATTTTTAAAATAAAAGATTTGCTTGTTAGATTTCGGTGTTCACAATATAGTATTTTTGCGTAGGTACTGTATGTTTCTTCAACAGTATATAGTACGCAGACCCAAAATACAGTACAATACTATATATTATAGTACGGTTGGCAACCCTAACTGGCGCAGTGGTAAGCGCTGTGGTCTTATCAGTGGGAGGTCCCGGGTTCTTTTTCCGACCGGAGCTTGGAATTTTATAATTTCCAAACTGGTCTGGTCTGGTGGGAGGCTTCGGCCGTGGCTAGTTACCATCCTACCGGCAAAGCCGTGCCGCCAAGCGATTTAGCATTCCGGTACGGTGCCATGTAGAAACCGAAGGAGTATGGGTTTAATAAAAACTCATACCCCTTCCAGGTTAGCCCGCTTCCATCTTAGACTGCATCATCACTTAAAAATAGGTGAGATTGCAGTCAAGCTCTAACTTGTATATCTGAATTTAAAAAAAATAAAGAATTTTTAGAGTCGGATTTATTACTTCCCAAGATTATAATTAAGTAGAGGAATTTCAAGCTTTACCTCTTTAATAATATTAAATTATTAATTACTAGTGTTATAACTTATAAGTAATAGATTACCTATACAGCTTTACGAGTTTACATTATAGTTAATACTAGAAACCCCAGTCCCAAATCTAAGAAGGTAAGTATCCAAATCAATTTTATTGTTCTGTTTTTTGTGGGGACTTCTCAAAATTATGAAACAATGTTAACTAGAAGCTATGTAATATAGCTATTTCGGTCTACAGGAAATCCCGAAATCAACAATGGCCTTATTTCCGCTCATCTTGAAGTGTTAGAATCCATACCACAGTCCATACTCCATATTAAAGTTCATTATACTTTCAAACTTCTTCGTTAACGGTCACTCATTTTCAACATTTTTGCTATAAAAGTAACGAGAGAACGGCACAGCACCGTTCACTCATTCTTGCCATCATTGTAATGTATTGAAATTAGTTTCTTTTATTTGTTTGTTTTGGACCTTTCTGAACATACTGAGTACTGACACTATAATAAAAAAATATGATAATGCCGGTTCGGAAAGTAAATTCTACTGAGAAGAGCCGGAAAAAACTCATTGCTTTTTTTTAATTATATCGATAAGGCGCGCATATTATGTGGATGTACTACCAACATAAGGTGTTTTTACAAGTAAATAGGTGCGGACCCTTCTAAATCTCTTATATTTGTCATTTGTTACAAATAACATCTCAGAATTTCTTTAAAGATAACAATAATTATATGCAACATTCCCAAGTTTTTTTTCCTAAAAAACATATTGTTTTGTTTAAAAACTGATAGAAGCCTGATCGGGGAATCCACACACATCATAAAATACCCAAATAGCTGACCAAGTCGCATTTGGTTTATCCATCGCCCATCGCGTCCTTAGAAAAACAATAGCATTATACCTAATTACCTACCTAGTTCACTTATGGTATTCATAAATGTTCATAAATCTACACAATAGAGGTGGTAGAGAGAAGAGCAAAACTAATGTACTGCCTGCCTCATTACTCATTACATTTATATGACAATTTTATATGCAAAGACTCGTTGAAGAAAACCTGTTTCAAAATTATCAAGTCTTTGGTGTCTTGTAGTAAACGGCGTTTATGAAGCAACGCGCGTGCGCATAGCGGCTCAGTGACGTCACGAGCTGACTCACACCTTGCCTTGCCTTCCCAAACTCGCGCAAAACGGTGTAAGCCATGACTCAGGGAGTCCGTTCATTCATATTTCATACCATTACCAGGATATAGTTCCCAGAAACCGAAATCTGAATGTATGACAACGGGTATTCTTTTGTATTCTTTTATCTTCTTTGTTCTTCCTACCCAGGCC
The DNA here is from genome assembly GCF_905333055.1 of Maniola jurtina. Lineage (NCBI taxonomy): Eukaryota > Metazoa > Arthropoda > Insecta > Lepidoptera > Nymphalidae > Maniola > Maniola jurtina. The sequence continues at coordinate 16,327,631 of NC_060032.1, forward strand.
CTTCCGCATTAAGTCCAAAGTTTTTTTAGCCAAGCCTAAAGGATTAAGACATATCTGTCTTGATTACGGATTTTCAAATATTTGGACCATTCAAATTCACACTTTATACCGAATTTAATGAAAGACACGCTTTTCCAGTTAACGGTAACGGGTAAACTAATTGCTAAAGTGGAATGGCAACAATAAATCAAGACAACGGCCTTTGCGGTCGTAGAAACTAAATGATCTCACAGCGCGGCGACTCGCTGCGGGCGACGTTTTGTACCGCTATATGGCTTCGGGTTGAACGCTGTGCGGACAACCTGAAGATCGCTGTTGCACAATATACCACATTATACTATGGTATCTAGATCACCTAGAAAGACGGCAACAGTGGAATTTATTTTTACAAATAGGTAAAAAGTAGAGAGCATCTCATTAGTTTTCCTAATGGGTAAAATACCATTCAGTAAAAGACCATTGTGAACATCGCGGAGGAGCCTTGATAAACCAAATTGGGTTGAAAACATTTCAACGGATTCTGTATCCGAAGGAAGGAAGGGAAGGAAGGACAGAACCCAAATCTCCGCAATTCGCCCGTCTGTCATTGGACAGACGCTGACAGACAGAGGGATGGACATTGGTCCATCCCTCTGTCTGTCAGCGCGCTGTCACTCATGAACCGTAATAGCACTTTTTAGTCGCGTCAATTTCTCCTTCTTCTGCTGGTACATCTCCAGGAACTGCTTAACCGTTTTGACAGCTGTTATTGTTTTTGTTTAGCAAACTGGCTTACTTCTATACGAGTGTTGTAGGCATTAACGTTTTGACACACGCAGACGTAAGCAATACGTGTTCTTGAGAATGTGTAAAGTGGAAAGCTAGGGCTAATGGCATAAACAGTGGTATAACGTGGGCATAACCCAGGTATAACGGTGTCAAACGATGCCGACTGCGCGGTCGACAGACATTATGATAGTGCAATTTACGATGCGACGCAGACCACCAAGACACCCCGGACTGAGTGATCTTGGTTCTTATTTTTAGGGTTCCGTACCTCAAAAGGAAAAAAGGAACCCTTATCACTTTGTCTGTCGGTCTGTCTGTCCGTCTGTCGTGTATGTCAAGAAAACCTACTTCCCATTGACCTAGAATCATGAAAGGCAGGTAGGTAACTTTTATAGCACAAGTAAAGGAATAAATCCGAAAACCGTGAATTTGTGGTTATATCAATTTTAAAAAAAATGTGTTTAAATCAAAGTAAGATAACTATACCAAGTAGGGTATCATTACCTGTATATTCTAAAACAGGTTTTTATTTATTTTTATGCATAATAGTTTTTGATTTATCGTGCAAAATGTCGGGAAAACCCCTTGGTTCAGTTTACCGCCGCCCTGAACATTTGCAGCGCCCGCGCCATTGGCGGTCGCCAATGCGTTGCCGGCCTTTCAGGAATTTAATTACTCTATTTTTACTCACTTGACTGGAAAAATCCTTTAATAACCACCCAAGGAAAAATATATTATGAGAATCGGATGGGTATGGAATAATTCTCATATTACATATGACTTCGCAAGTTTGATAAAGTTGTGTTATCTTCAGACGTGGCATTTTAAAACAGTTAAAAAGTCCCTTACTCAGTACAACGGTATGAATAACTTTAGAAATGTAACAAGCACAGTTAATTTACGTCTTCCAAAGTCTAGACTTTTGAGCATAACAAAACCAATTAACTGTACGTGTAATTAACATTTCAGATTTATAAATAACAGTAAATAAAGCACAAAATATGTAAAACCGTTGTCTCCTTCACAAAAGTTATTTCAGTCATCAACACCGTGTGAATGCACCGCAACGCGACGTACAAACTTGGTAATTGCTCCACAGATCATACACGATACCATCTTCTATATACCACTGTCTAATTTATACAAAATTATGAATAAGGAAGCGACTGTTCTCACACTCAATTTTGGTCGATGTATTTATATTATGACTGCGTTATATTCTAAAGCCTGACTAGTTTTCGGCTCTTCCGTGCTCATGAAGTTTTGAATTTTCATTGTTGACACGAGAAGCAAGCCAATTAAAACTAGAACAAAAGTTTAAATTCTATGTTATGAAAGCGATGAACGCAGAGAACCACGACGATTCATTGAACCAGTGAGCCAAGGACCTAACGTGGCGGAAAACGGGTGGATGAGGAATAATTATATGCCAACGGTAAGTTGGCGCAGGAGAACCAAGGTATAGCAAGCTGAAGTGGCAATGGGCAGGCCATGCCTGTCGTAGAGGCGATAGCCGTTCGAGCCGCAGTCCTTGAGTGGAGACCCGCGTATAAACAAACGTAGTGTGGGACGCCCTATAGCACGATAGACCGACGATTTGAAGAGGCTGGCGGGAAGTGGCTGGATAAGAAAGACTGAGGACCGGGTGTTCTTTAGGGAAGGCCTTTATCCAACAGTGGACTTCCACAGGCTGGTGATGATGCTGATGATGAACTGTAAGTGTCCACGTCCATACGTCATTACCGGTAGAACACACTTATTGACACTGTCCATATAGCGTCTCTTAATATAGAGTGTGGTCTGTGTATAGAGTACAAGGTACAGTGACGTAAAATTTAAAAGTGGGCGGTTACACCAGCCAGACCTGCACTACGATCGCCCACATTTTCAACTTTCGTGACAACTATAAAATCATACTATCGGCAGACAGGTTAAAGATAAACTTGCTATAAATCTCGTCAAAATTTAAAACGATCACCGCGGGATGCGCGCACGCACCTGAGTAATTGTTCCCTTGCACGCAACTTTATAATATTGTCATTTTAATCATTTGCAGAATTACTTATTGTATTATTTACAACGGAGCTCTTTATAACATGACTGGACTACTTACCTAAATTTGCACTCTCAGACAAGGACTTACAATACATCTTTATTTTACAAGATTTGCTTTCATACTCTTTCTATAGCATAGTATGAAAGTGGTCAGTAGCAATTATCTCACATCTTTGAACCAAGGATAATTACTCCTATGTGCATTTACTCTATTCCCATAAATAAGTACGTACTTCTTTACATATTTCTGTACTCAAAACTATCTTGGGAAAAACTAACCACTAATTAGAAAAATATGCCTCAAACTCTACCTACATGGTCACGTACACTTGAGCTTTTTATAAACGTCTTTTTTTTTATTTTAAGCCGAGAATTGGAACTGAACTGAAGCATATTAGGATAAAAAATCTCAAGTGCAGAATCCAATTTTGCCCTTCGGAGTTTGAGCCCAAAATAAGAAACGTTTTGAGAGTGGGCGCAAAATAGGCGCACATAATATTTTAAATTGCATTGGAAGTAGACGAAAGTTAATATAAAGATAAAGTACCTAAAGCAAATCAAGAACTAAGTATAATTACACAAAGAAAAGTTATTCTATTTGCTTGTAGTCTTCGTAAGCGATGTCATCTAATAGCTCAAAAAATTACCACTTACAAAGCAATAAAATTATCGGCCAATCTGCACTTGTCTGGCGTGGTGGACTACGGCCTACGCCTGCTCATTCAGAGAGATCTGTGTTTAGCAGTGAGCCAGCGGTGGATTGGTGATAATGCCTGCTGCAACTGTACATTTCAGCTAATTAGTGACATTCCAATAGAGAAAGATGCCAATCAAAGATGATTGCGATCGTCACACACACTACATACCTACGAGTACATCGTACCACAGTCGTGTTGCCACAAAAAAAGAAAGGTACTAATTGAATGAAGAACTATGTATTTTGTGCTCTATATCAAACTACAGTGACCTACGGTGCTATTGTGGGCTCTTCTCGGACATGGGCGCGTTCGGAACCCTCGTAGCTTTAAAGTTTACGTATAATTATTTATCCACCACTATATATTATCATCTTACAAATCTAACAATTCAAAATGATCAAAAGGCGTACAATAGTACCTAGGTATATTGAATCAATGATTTTGATTTTGTTAGGTGGGTACGCCAGGGGAGTACATCCTCCAGGATGAGCCGAATGGGCGTCGCGTGAGAGAAGCATCGGCGCATGTCCTTTAGTGTTCCCGGAGCTTCGAGAATGTTTTAGTGTGTAAAAACCCCATATAACCCAATCTCTCCCCAAAGAGATCCCAAAGAGAAAAAAATTAGTTTTTATATGACACACTTCTTAATCGTAAATGTTTAATTGTCTTCACTAGGTGGAGGGGAAGGCAGTTAGTTAATTGAAACATGTTACGCAAGTGGATTGTCTTGTAGCGTGGAGCCAATGAGTGGGTCTTGTGTAATATGGACCCGCGCCGTGAGAAAGCGTGGCGTTAACCGTCACTACTCAGTCACGGGCGAGGTTCGAGCTGTTATGGGAGCAATCGACCTCGATCTATTGTTTGTATTGCTAATCAAATAATAAAGTTTAAGATAACTAAAGTGACAATTTTTTTTTAATTTAGCATTCAACCTAACCTCGCTGGCCAAGAGCGGATTGGGACTTGCCAGCCTTCACTCACCCATGAGAATAATATGGAGAACTTCCAGGCACGCAGGTTTCCTCACGATATTTTCGTTCACCGTTAAAGCAATTAGTGATATATAATTGCTTAAAACGCAAAGAGAAAAGGTAGCAGTGCGTGCCTGAGATCCCCGGAATAATTGGCTGAGGCCAATAGTAAAATATATACTCATGTGCTTTAACTATCAAAAATTAAATCGATCCGTTGATCCGTTGCGGCGTGATTAAAGGATAAACCAATAACCCTTCCTTCTGGTTTTGCCGCAGTCGGGTAAAAAACAAAACACACTTTCGCATAATTATAATTTGGGTAGTGATTACTGAAGGTTTACTGATTATTACCCATACATAATAATTGTCAATCTATTGAATATTCCGAATTCCAAAAACTCAACCACCATCATTAATCTATAATCTATACCTATGTTGAAGGGTCCTATTTTCAGAAAATGTGTTCGACGAATTTTGTCCGGCCAGCAGTTTGGTTTGCTAATACTTTCCTAACTTAAGTAAACTCTTTAAAAGATTTTCTTTGATAGTAGTTAGCTTATATATTTTGAAATGTAGGTACTTACTTAAACCATGGCAAATGTGGCAAAAAGCTGGCCCTTTTCGATTCAGGTATAAAAACGTGGCTTTGGCAACTCAAGCGGTTATTTTACAAAGGTAGAATGGAACCAAATACCCCTCAACTTAGTTTTAATGCGTTCCGGCTGACAACCATGTCATTAGCTTATCGAGGTTTAATGGTTTGTGCAAAGCGAGATAAGACCTTGGGCCGTTTGTTAAGTGTTTGTTAAGAAGGTGCTAGGGGCAGCAGCACCATATAGAAAATTTTTTTTCCTCTCTCGTCTGGCTTTACAAAGATTAGCCAATGTCAAGTTTGTAGTTCTTTACAAGTTATAGAGAAACTATATAAGAATGGACTTCGTCGTGCCGGCGCTCGCCAACACACGCGCGGCACAATTTTAGAGTGCTTCCCAGACAGTTCCACCACCAAAAACACCAGCAAAACACAAAACCCGGCCACTTTTAACAAAAAACACTCCAAAAAGGCAGAGCACGCGCGCCAGCAAACACCAACACAGTCGAAGTCCATATAGAAATTGGACTTCGTAGAAATCACTAAATAGGATTCCGTACCTCAAAGGTAAAACGGAACCCATAAAGGTTCCATTTTTCCTTTTGAGGTAGTATCACTTTGTTGTCTGTCTGTCTGTTCGTCTTTCGTATCTATCAAGAAAACCTACAGGGTACTTCCCGTGAACAGAATCATGAAATTTGGCAGGTAGGTAGGTCTTATAGCAAAAGTAAAGGAAAAATCCGAAAACTGTGAATTTTTTAATGCATAAATAGTTGTTGATTTATCGTGCAAAATGTCGGAAAAAAAACCCGAGTAAGGAACCCTCGGTGCGCGAGTCTGACTCGCACTTGGCCGGTTTTTGTTATGGGTGAGCCATGGGCTAAAATCAGATGGAATCTGACTAGAAAGTGTTTTATCAATATCATCATTATCAACTATAGACGTCCACAGCTGGACATCGCCAGTAATGCTGTAACCAGCCGCCTGAATCCAACGGATCCCTGTCGCTTGTGGTCGTGTATCCACCTAGCGAGGAGTTTTCCATTCTAGCTTATTGGGATCACATTCACAACGTCATTCGGTTTTTAGAACCATGTGCCCTGTTCATTGCCACTTCAGCTTCGCAACCCGTTGAGCTATGTTACTCTGATTCTCCTACGGATCTCCCCATTTCTAAATTTGATCACGTAAAGTTGCTAACGATGCTTAACTCATTATAAATTGACGAGTCTCAATGTAGTGGTAACTGCCCATTGAATTATTACATAACTAACGATCCGCCCCGGCTTCGCACGAGTAGCTTATCATAATTTTCATAGGGATCTCAAATTTTTTTGAAAATACAATTTAGCCTATATTACTCTGGAATAATGTAGCTTTCTACTGGTGAAGAATTTTCAAGACCACTGTTAAATACGAGCTAATATTATTCACAGCTGTAACTAGTGATACCTGACTGACAAGATATCATCCTGTCAGTTGCCACACCGTTATGCAGCGGGTAGGGTGCAATAAACATAAATTACTATAATAGGACGTGTAGACATAAGTATAATTTCAATTTTAAACAAGTCCAAGTAACTATTAACTGGATTTGAGTTGGAGTTGCCGAGTTTAGTTTGATTCCAATAAACGATCAGAGCTCATCAATATTATGGTACTTAATTTTGGTCGTAATTCCTTGTCCAGGCCTTTCCACCTTAACAAGACGATTCATGCTTTGTCCAGGGCTACCAGGTATCACCTTTTTCCATGACTAAATGAACCGACACGCGAGAACAATTACGGTCACAAATGGGGCAACTGAACCTATGACCGCAATCTAGCGACTTCACACATCTTATCGAGAACTCTGAAGCATACAGGTTTCCTCACAATGTCCTGCTCCTTCAATGCCTGTATGCTTCAGACAACAGGAAGCCATGTCTGAAGCATAAAGCAAAGGTACCGAAAAGTCAGAGGTGCGTATTATTACTTCCAGACATTCAAGGTCGTAAATTGACGATACCAGAAATGACACGATTCCCAGGAACAGACTCGCAATTTGATAGCCTGCCACGCTGTAGCTGCGACTTGCGAGTAGCGTGGCTAACATTGCTGACACGAGGCGGATCGAATCGGAGCGGAGACAAAACTCGATACCAATCAACAGCACAGAATAATATAACAGAATACTATACTTATCCACAGTTACAAGGTCCTGCTGCGATAGTACTATTGTTTCTTGAGGCTTCAACTTATTTATGGGATCTTTTTGAACTCGGACAAATGGAAATACTTAAATCTATAAGCTCTATGGTAACTGCCTCGTTGGTTGCCTCTACTCATCGTCATCATAATCATTCCATCGCCGAGCCACCACTGAGCACGGGTATCCTCTCAGAATGACAAAGGCTCAGGTCTTATTAGGTATTGTATATTAAATCTTTGAAAAGAGCAACCGCCGAGTTTCTTGCTGGTTCTTCTCGGTAGGAAAGGCATTCCGAACCAGTGGTAGATGCTTTTGACGATTCAAAAGAACTTGTACGAAAGTCTAATTGAATAAAAATATTTTGAATTTTGAATTTTGAATTTTAGTCTTCCGCGTTATAACATGGCTAACATTGTTGACGCGAGGCGGATCGAATTGGAGCGTAGAGAAAACTCGATACCAATCAACAGTTACAAGGTCCTGCTGCGATTGTACTATTGTTTCTTTAGGCTTTAAGTTATTTATGGATTTTTTTAAACTCCACACATAGGAAATCAGCGCTACATACACTTGTGTGCCAAGTCATACGGCATTATGCTGACCTGGAACCTATATTGGGGTTGCACCACACATGACGCAGTTTACTCCGGTGCTTCTTCTTTCGAATCATTTTGGCTTTAATGTGGATGCTATACACGTCATGCGATGTGTGGCACAATTTATAAAATAAGCGTTTTCTTTCTTTATCTCTCCAAATATCTGTAAGCTCTGTGGTAACTGCCTTGTTGGACTCCTCTATTCATCATCATCATCATCATCCTATTGCTACCGACTACTGAGCATGGATCATCTCTTAGAATGAGAGAAATATGAAAAACAGGTGAACAATTGAACTATTCAGCTCCATGGATTACAAGTTACTGGCCGCCATACTTCCGCGCGTTGTCACTGTTCGAGTGATTTGCGAGTTTCAGTCTATCTGTTATATGTACTTTTACATATCGCAGAACAGAAGCGGATTTTTTTAGATATCTCGCGTATTTGAGTGAAATTTAGTGACTTAAAATTCGCAATACGAATTTCCGCTACATTTGTCCCTGGACTAACTTTTCATAAATATTATTTTTCAATGTCAGTGCAACGAAACCAGATTATATTTCACGGTCAAAGGTTTACAAAGAAGTCTTATGAATGTATGTACATATGTGGTTATACCTGGTCGGTAGGTATAACTAATAACACCAACGTAGGGTGAAGGGCGCACCGTCGCGCGTCACCGACCACGCGTGCATGCACTCCCTTCTTCCTACAGGACAGGTATAATAGGGACACCTGACCACCTGTCAAATAAACACTAGCTGCAAACGTGCGAGCAGCTTTGAACTTTATCATTGCTGTCACAAGGTGTGCAGTCGCTTGTGCCTCAAGTAACTGTAGTTAAGCATGGAGAAACAATTAATATAAATATTAATTTATACAGTTTACACACCCTTTTAAATTAGTCATTGTTTTTATTTTGTTGTATCATAGTTACCATACCATAGATCAATAAATTAGCAACTGAAGCCAACAGTGTCCTAATCCTAAACTTAATAAAAAATAAAGAAGCCAATGGTGTTGATTATCTTGTTTTTTGTAAACTTTTAGAGTTTATGCATCTTTTTCTTTTTGATATTGCCAAAAAAGGACGAAACATGAATTGTAAGTTTAAAGACACTAAATTTTGTGCATACTAATAATAATTTAAACTAGGTATTAATAGATAAAGTCACAAGATTTGAGGTTTTAAGTTCTAAGTTCTAACTTAAATTAGGCTTGTCTGTCCTTTTCATGTTACATTGGTAAGAAAGAGATGTAAATAGTCTAAATTTTAGTTGCACTCAGAATTTGCTCAGAAGCAATACCAATATTTCTCGCGTGCAGTATGGTTCATCATCATTAATTCAAGTATCGCAGGCCCAATACTGAGCATTGTTCTTCTCCCAGAATGAGAAGATTTTAGGCCATAGTCTACCATGCTGGCCAAGTGTGTGCCAGATTTCTTATGCTGATCTGAATAAGGTGTTAGATAATGTCAATAACATCCCGGCAAGTTGAGGTTAGCGTAGGCACTCCTATTAAGAGAGTAGTATATTCCTTGCTTATAAGTTATGGACTAAAAGCCAACATGTAGTATTGTCCCCAACACAGGGAGGAACGATCAGTGACTATGAAGTTTGGATCATGGTGGCATTGGGAGATAACATATAGGTGGTAACATATAAAAAACTTACGTCAAAGCATAAAGTCTATTTTTTTACATTTTCTTCAGAATAGTATTAGAAATCATGTCATGCATTGCCAGATACTTAGTAGGTATCGTAGCAACTCCCTGCCAGACACCCTTAAACTAACTTCCCTCCCAGTGTTATGGACAATACGCAGAGAAACTTACAGCTTTTATAAAATAAGGAAGGTTTGGCACGCGCTGGCTCTCTCTCTATTATAGTTTCCAATTTCCATCAGTTTATTTAACAACAGTAAAATGTCAAACAAAAGTCAAAAATCAAAATCACAATAAGTGAAAATACTGTAAATATTCACATACGAATTATTTTTGTAACGCTGTCTAAATTATGTGTAATGCTTTTGGTATTCTAACATAGATTTCTCTGCGCTAGTTTGAACGTAAAGATCCTTTCACGACAACTAGCTGTTAAAGTGTTCCAAATGTACAGTCCAAGGCAATGAAAATAACTTTATTTGGTAATTTAGCATTAAAAATAATAACGATACTAAGCAGCAGCATTACTTAGCGCTATAAAAAAATATACTAGGTATACCTGAGAAATTCAACGCTGCGCGTCGCCTCCAAACGTTCACATCCACCTTCATTATGTTGAAATAATCAACAAAACACACAATACTAAAACATTCAACTTAAATCAACACTAGAACATTAATAATTCATGTTTCACTGTATTTGGAACGGCAAGTTTAATTAAATTAAGTCGAATCTTATAAAGAAATTAAAATATGTCACGAAAATAATAGGTATTTAAAAATATAGGCATGTCCGTTTACCACCCAACGTCCATGACGGCTCGTCAGAAACTGTCAAAAACTGGCAAGTGGCAAAGAGAAAGAATAATTTTCTAGAGAACTGTCATTGTCACATGTGACGTGTGACTGACTGCGTTACCAGATTCCATAGAGTAAAGGATTATTTTCTCATTTTTCGACACGTTTCTAAAGTTACCCGTGACAATTGATTTACAACCTTACAATACACTTTTCAATTTATTGGTGCAGTGTAAAATCTACATCTCCTGAGGATGCTCCGGTGTCGGATCGAAATGTGCGTCGAGTGTGTTCTGGTGGATTTGAGTGGTGTCGCATGGTGGTACTTAGGGCTTACTCGGTGGCTGGCTTTTCCTATATGCTTAGCAGTAGGGGTCCGGGTGGTGCATATCGCATGCTGCTTGTACCATAATCCATAGAATTTGCCTTATGTAGCGGTTTATACCAAATTAAGCTTTTGATTCTTTGTATATCAAGTAACGCCTGCTTCAATACATTATGCAACAATATGATATGAATTTGTCATGGATGCAGAAATAATAATTCTTATTATCCCGATTTTGGTTTTGTCAATAGACACCTAAACGGAGTAATTAAGTCAATAGATGGTCGAGTGTCTCGATTCTTGAACTTAGTCTTCTGCGGTAGTTTAAAAAAAACTGGAGAGTTTGTATTAAAGTGCGCGAGATCCCATTTGATTCAAAAAAGCCCTATCCTAACGTTTACTGGACGAGTCTCTGGAAATAATAGCTCAAATAGCGCGAAGGCGGCGATCAGACTCAGATGCGCCGCGCTTTCTCCTCGTTTTATTTTCTGATGACCAATTTAAATAAGTACCTAATAAAACTGAGTTTAAGCTGTTAGTAAATAAGAATAATATAAAATCTTGGACGAATAAATACTCGATAAAATATAGTGTTACGCCTCGCCGCCACAGCCAGTTGCAACGTGCCATTCAAACCAGCCGCTCCGAGCTAACTGCCATGACAGCCAATCATAGCCAGTTACCGCCATGACAGCCAATCATAGCCAATTACTGCCATGACAGCCAATCATAGCCAAATACCGCCATGACAGCCACTACTACCGAATGCCTTCGGTGGGGATAACGCCATATAAAGCCATGCGAGCTCATTTTTAGTGTTATTATTGTATCGTACGCATTATAAGCCGAAATACTGCCGGTTTGTGTAAATAAGTGTAAATTGTATAATTAGTAACAAATATATTAAAGTAATATTTAGTGTGTTGAGTGAAGTGATAAAATAAATTAGTGCGATTATACTGATTTGCTCTTTTTATTTAAACCCACTGTTTCATCTCAGAAGTGGGATTAATAAAGAAAGTTATGATGCATAATCGCGCCAATTAACGATTCGGCAAATACATGCCGGCTACTTTGTTCCTCTGCAAGAAAGAAACGAATCACCGTGTAAAAATCAAGCGACAATGAAGATCGTCCACTTCTGGGGCCCGGAAGGTCCTTAGAAGAGTTTTGAACCGGAGGTACATTCATCTGCAGCGTGCATGGTTTCTACGCCCGATGGCAACCTACCCTCAACTTCTACGCGTAATAACTGAGGTATGATCCATCCATTATTCCATTTCAAATTTTAATCCCGTTTTTAATGATATTGATGCATAGTGTAATGAGGTTGATCGTGTTTGTAACCTCTACTGATGAGATGACCGTGAAAGGTTAATATTGCTAACACCCTGTTTGAGGTTATGAAATTAGTATTAGGGCACGCGGGTTATGATAGGTGGTCATTATACGCTCGCGGATAGAGTGAATGGTTTGAGTGATAGCTGAAGCTAAAAATATAACTATAATTTGTGGCATATCTGACCGTCAAATAAAGGTTTAGGTTTAAAGACGTTTAATTCTCATAGAAAAAGTCATTTACATGAGAAAATAAAGTTTACAATATTCGCCATTTAATTAAGTACTCAATCAGTGCATTTGTTGAAGTAATTCGGATTACTCATAATGTGAGCCGCTAATTCAGTTTTCTATGGATTGAATGAGTGTACATTTTTTCATGTGTGCAGGTATTTTGTTGTACAGTTTAGCTCCTTCATAGGTAAGGGGTTCTCTGCCATAATCTGTTCTAGTTTTGGGTAAGGCAAGGTAACTGGCTCAACGAGTTTTAATTTTTGGTAAATGTGATATTTGTGTGTATTGTTTTATTTATAGTTTTCGTAACAAAAATACAAGTGTTGTATATATGTAACTGATGAAATAAAGGCGGTAAATACTAATGCTAAAATTGCAACCAATTGATTTAGTCAACTTTTTATCGAACTAGGTAAAAGCCCGCTCAACCATCCACTTATCACGTTGCATCTCGCCGAGATATCCGCAATTTGAATTAGCAGTTTAATTCTAGAAAACATACTTAGTGTGTTAGTGCCTTTCAGACCTATTTGCTATGCGGAAATTATGACCATAAAAGTGCTACCGGTACGAATAAGTTAACAAGTAATTCAATAAGTTAAAAAAATCTAGTATATCGGATGGTAATAATAGTTCTCAGACTACCCGCGAATCTCAGCCAGTAGTTTTTAAGAAACAAGCTTTGACGCTATTAGTGTTTTTATTTGTACAAGGGTCAGTCAGTGTAAGGTACTATAGAGCTTTAAGGTTATATTTTTCGCGTCGTCGGTGATATCCCCGCTGCAGTCATACAGACAACAGGGGTACGTGTGGGGTACCTATAAATTATTTTTATTGGCACATTATTATCATTTACGTCAGAATCGGTTGCTAAACACTTTCAGTGTGCTCAAACTCTGTTTTGCATAAAGCATGGCGATCGCAATTCGAATGTAAAATCGAATTATTTTATGACGTTGACTTTGAGTTTCTTGTGAAATTGATTTTCATGTGGTTATAGGATTGGTATGTAATATGAATATAGATCCTCATAATAGAGGCAGACGTACCTTATGAATCGACCGGGGGCTACTTGTAGTCAAACAATAATATTGTGCTTATCTTTCTTTTCTCGGAATTTTTGGTGAGTTCGTGAAGTGCAAACGTCATCGCCTACGAGAGTCACCACTGATGCTTTGCTCTGTGGCCTGATGCTGAGCACGTCACTGCGATGCACCTCATCGTGGCGCGTTAACGGTGCAGGGTTGCAGCCAATGGGTACCATCTATACGCCGCCGCATCGTTGCCTATTTGGGGTGACATAAGCGCTGTTAAGCGTTTATGCTGTATGGTATGACTGTTCTTTTATTTTTACTAAAAGTTAGTGTTCATGAAGTCGGTACGTGTTGTAACTTGTAGTTTAAATCACATTATTTGAATGATTGTGAGCACAGTAAGTAAAACTTATGGCCTTGACCTGTCTCGTATAATATACAAGCCAGTGGCACAGTGTATGAGTACATACAAATAGGTAGTGTAATGTAGGCAGAATCGGGCACTTGGAGGAAACGTAATAATCATTATTACCAGTTAGACATCCTTATGATTTTGATAATGCTTTTGTCATTTTAGAAAAAAAGTAGTGCTTGTAGGCAGCATGTATGTTACGTACTTTTGCCAACAAGCTTTCAATCGAGTCAATTTTATCATTCTACCTGTAGATTGTCGGTCCAATCATAATGTAAGTAGAAAGTTCAAGTGGCACTTCTAATTATAGCCATGATTTAGCTTTGTGCCGTTCATTGTTAGTCAGGTGGACCGGACGTACCGTAAGAATTTTCACTAAGCCGACTAGACTGACGTTTTACATAATATCTTGAGTTCAGTTGGTGTTAGTATGCCTGCCTGGTTATGTAGCTTACATAGTAAGGAATAGGAATGGAATAGAAAACTGTTATTTAACTGATGATCCTGTATTACCTAAATTCAATCGTGAACTGTTTTCGGAATTACATAGATGCCGAAGTGAAGACAGTAGCCAAGTCTTACTTTCTGCGGCCAAGTCTTATTTTCTGCAGCCAAGTCTTACTTTCTGCAGCCAAGTCTTACTTTCTGCAGCCAGGTCTTACTTTCTGCAGCCAGGTCTTACTTTCTGCAGCCAGGTCTTACTTTCTGCAGCCAGGTCTTACTTTCTGCAGCCAACAGCCAGGTCTTACTTTCTGCGGCCAAGTTTCACTTTCGGTAGCCATGTTTACTTTCGGTAGCCAAGTTTTACTTTCGGTAGCCAAGTTTTACTTTCGGTAGCCAAGTTTTACTTTCGGTAGCCAAGTTTTACTTTCGGTAGCCAAGTTTTACTTTCGGTAGCCAAGTTTTACTTTCGGTAGCCAAGTTTTACTTTCGGTAGCCAATTTTTACTTTCGAAAGCCAAGTTTTACTTTCGATAGGAGTACTTTCATCTCGTTGCTCGTTGAGAGATCTCCCTGCAAGGATTTAAGTGAGATTCCTTTTCAAGTTAGAGTAATAGCATTCACAGCTTCACAAGAAGCTATTTACTTCTTTTCTACAAGCCAGTCTGTTGACGGTTTTTCTTTCAAAAAAGTCTCTAAAGTAAAACGTGGAAAAATAGTACAACTCAAAACGATAATAATTTATAAATTAAATAATGTTCTTTTGTTTCGTCTTGGTTTTAAAGTAGATAAGATTGCAGTTTAGATCACAAACCAATAGCATAGCATTGGATTAGAATTTTGTAGAGTTCATACTGACCACATTTTGTAAAACCATTTTGTAAGACAGCGAAAGGATTTCGCTCATCAGTAGCGTAGGTACAATTTGATTATTACAGATGCTTTTGCAAAATTTGTTATCAGCCGAAAACTATCAGTTTCGTAGAATATTATACATAATTTGCCTTATTTGGACATCCTAGTAGATATTTTAGAGTTTCCGAGTGTCGACTGATTAATAGTTAGGTATGTTTTGACCTCCATGATACTACCACGAGCCAAGTGCCTAGTCAAGCCAAGCCAAGCACTAACCAGACCATGTTAAATGCGTTGTGCCACAGGCCCTAGCGAGAATGAATAATATAATTGGACAAACTGCTTACTTGATATTATTTGGACATTTAACAATGCTCCTAATGAATATGCAATCTATGATTTGATATTTACCCAAGTCACGATGCCATGTTGCTATTGATGTAAAATTAGTAAGGGTAAGGATACCAAGCGATAGGATAAAGCTAACTAGATAATGTAACTTTGACAAGATTAATTTTTCGTTTAATTATAACAAAGGAATTGAGTTATTTAGCGGCAAGTTTCTACAAGCATTACGATAAAAATAAACTTTGGTCGATTTTCATAATCAAGATGGTAGGCATTGCTAGAGCCTGAACTGTTAAGGGGCTTTGAAGCTACGAAGCTTGTACATGCCTGAGCAGGCTCCTTAAGGCCACAACACCTATCTCTAACAGTGCCAACTGTTTCAATGAATAACTTTAAACCGAAGATATTATTAAGCTATTGCCTACTAGAAAGTTAACCAAGCGTTCTCCCATTGCGGGAGCAATTTGTTGTTTCAGGACGGCCGAAATGTTACGCCTCGCCGCCACAGCCAGTTGCAACGTGCCATTCAAACCAGCCGCTCCGAGCTAACTGCCATGACAGCCAATCATAGCCAGTTACCGCCATGACAGCCAATCATAGCCAATTACTGCCATGACAGCCAATCATAGCCAAATACCGCCATGACAGCCACTACTACCGAATGCCTTCGGTGGGGATAACGCCATATAAAGCCATGCGAGCTCATTTTTAGTGTTATTATTGTATCGTACGCATTATAAGCCGAAATACTGCCGGTTTGTGTAAATAAGTGTAAATTGTATAATTAGTAACAAATATATTAAAGTAATATTTAGTGTGTTGAGTGAAGTGATAAAATAAATTAGTGCGATTATACTGATTTGCTCTTTTTATTTAAACCCACTGTTTCAATAGTTACTTCGCCTGTAGATATGCGTCGGCCCTCTTGATTTTTTAACTACGTATTTTGATACAGATGCCTAAAAGAAGGGATTTACCGCACATTTTATTGAATACTTTCGTTGGCACGACACATAGTAACTACATACATAATATACTGTTTAAGTTAAGTTAGTTTTTAAGTTTTATATTTTATATTTTAAGTTTTTTTTTTTTTATAATTTTTTATTATTTTTAGTTTTGTATAAGCGTCATTATTTGTAATACTATGTTTATGTGTCGATTTCAACGAATAAATTTCATTCTATTCTATTCTACTGAACATTATTTACATATTGTGATGAGGACCTTTCCAGGGCGTGTTTCTTAAAAGCCTAAAGGACATGAACACCGTCATCTATGAGGCTGTTAAAAACACATAAGTACTAATACCTACTTATTGCCGGCCGATTCAGTAAGTACCTAAGTTATCGTTCGATAAGATATGAAAAATACTCGCAAGTGAAACAGTGGGTTTAAATAAAAAGAGCAAATCAGTATAATCGCACTAATTTATTTTATCACTTCACTCAACACACTAATAATTACTCTCATATATTTGTTACTACTACACTTATTTACTTATTACACATTTATTACACACTTATTACACTTATTTACAGAGACCGGCAGTATTTCAGCTTATAATGCGTACGATATAATAATAATCCTAAAAATGAGCTCGCATGGCTTTATATGGCGTTATCCCCACCGAAGGCATTCGGCAGTTGTTGCTGAGTGGCGTTCGGCTGTCAATGGCGCTGGCGTTGGCGTTCAATGGCCGCTAGGCTATGATTGGCCGGCGTTTGGCTCGGCTTGACTCGGATAGTCTGGTTGGCGTTGGCGCGTTGCGATTGGCTGAGGCGGTGTGGCGTTACATTCGGCCGTCCTGAAACAATGAATTGCTCCCGCAATGGGAAAATGCTTGGTTAGCTTTCTGGTAGGCAATAGCTCAATAAGGTCTTCGGTTTCAAGTTATTTATCGGAACAGTTAGCACTGTTGGATATAAGAACCGTAGGTGCTGTGATATGGCTTTAAAGAGTCTGCTCAGGCATGTACAAGCTTTGTAGCCTCGAAATCCCTTAACACTGCGGGTTCTCTTAATGCCTACCAGCTTGGTTACGAAAATGAACCTGAGTAAATGCTATCAGTGTTTAGTTTTGTCGCAATGCTTGTGGGAACTTGCCACTAAATAACTAAATTCCTTTGTTATAATTAAATGAAATATTAATTTTGTCAGTTACATTATCTAGTTAGCTTTATCCTATCACTTGCTATCCTTTACCGAGCATTTGCCTTGTTACGCATAACCTCCCCGAGTTTACTAATTTAAATTAATAGCAACATGGCATCGTGACCTAGGTAAATACCAAATTATGGATAGCACATTCTTTGAGAGTATTGTCAGTAGTCCAAATAATATCAAGTAAGCAGTTTGTCCAATCATTTTATTCGCAGTCTCGCTAGGGCCTGTGGCACAACGCGTTTAACATGGTCTGGCTAGTGCTTGGCTTGGCTTGACTAGGCACTTGGCTCGTGGTAGTATCATGGAGGTCAAAACATACCTAACTATTAATCAGTCGACACTCGAAAACTCTAAAATGTCTACTAGTAAAAGCATTCTTATAGTCACTTTATAAGTTTGCTAAATTATGTATAATATTCTACGAAATTGATCGTTTTCGGCTAGTAACCAATTTTGCAAAAGCATCTGTAATAATCAAATTGTACCTATACTACTGATGAGCGATATCCTTTCGCTGTCTTACAAAATGGTTTTACAAAATGTGGTCAGTATGAATTCTACAAAATTCTAATCCAATGCTATTGGTCTGTGATCTAAACTGCAATCTTATCCACTTTAAAACCAAGACGAAACAAAAGAACCTTATTTAATTTATAAATTATTATCGTTTTTCAGTTGTACTATTTTTCCACGTTTTACTTTAGAGACATTTTTGAAAGAAAAACCGTCAACAGACTGGCTTGTAGAAAGGAAGTGAATAGCTTCTCGTGAAGCTGTGAATGCTATTACTCTGACTTGAAAAGGAATCTCACTTAAATCCTTGCAGGGAGATCTCTCA
This sequence comes from Maniola jurtina, assembly GCF_905333055.1. NCBI lineage: Eukaryota > Metazoa > Arthropoda > Insecta > Lepidoptera > Nymphalidae > Maniola > Maniola jurtina. The sequence goes on from NC_060032.1 coordinate 16,345,958, forward strand.
ACGAGCAACGAGATGAAAGTACTCCTATCGAAAGTAAAACTTGGCTTTCGAAAGTAAAACTTGGCTATCGAAAGTAAAACTTGGCTACCGAAAGTAAAACTTGGCTACCGAAAGTAAAACTTGGCTACCGAAAGTAAAACTTGGCTACCGAAAGTAAAACTTGGCTACCGAAAGTAAAACTTGGCTACCGAAAGTAAAACTTGGCTACCGAAAGTAAAACTTGGCTTACGAAAGTAAAACTTGGCTACCGAAAGTAAAACTTGGCTACCGAAAGTAAAACTTGGCTACCGAAAGTAAAACTTGGCTACCGAAAGTAAAACTTGGCTACCGAAAGTAAAACTTGGCTACCGAAAGTAAAACTTGGCTACCGAAAGTAAAACTTGGCTACCGAAAGTAAAACTTGGCTACCGAAAGTAAAACTTGGCTACCGAAAGTAAAACTTGGCTACCGAAAGTAAAACTTGGCTACCGAAAATAAAACTTGGCTACCGAAAATAAAACTTGGCTGCCGAAAGTAAAACCTGGCTGCAGAAAGTAAGACCTGGCTGTAGAAAGTAAGACCTCACTACAGAAATTAAGACCTGGCTGCATGAAGTAAGACTTGGCTGCAGAAAGTAAGACCTGGCGGCAGAAAGTAAGACTTGGCGGCAGAAAGTAAGACTTGGCGGCAGAAAGTAAGACTTGGCGGCAGAAAGTAAGACTTGGCGGCAGAAAGTAAGACTTGGCGGCAGAAAGTAAGACTTGGCGGCAGAAAGTAAGACTTGGCGGCAGAAAGTAAGACTTGGCGGCAGAAAGTAAGACTTGGCTACTGTCTTCACTTCGGCATCTATGTAATTCCGAAAACAGTTCACGATTGAATTTAGGTAATACAGGATCATCAGTTAAATAACAGTTTTCTATTCCATTCCTATTCCCTACTATGTAAGCTACATAACCAGGCAGGCATACTAACACCAACTGAACTCAAGATATTATGTAAAATGTCAGTCTAGTCGGCTTAGTGAAAATTCTTACGGTACGTCCGGTACACCTGACTAACAATGAACGGCACAAAGCTAAATCATGGCTATAATTAAAAGTGCCACTTGAACTTTCTACTTACATTATGATTGGACCGACAATCTAAAGGTAGAATGATAAAATTGACTGATTGAAAGCTTGTTGGCAAAAGTACGTAATGTACATGCTGCCTACAAGCACTACTTTTTTTCTAAAATGACAAAAGCATTATCAAAATCATAAGGATGTCTAACTGGTAATAATTATTATTACGTTTCCTCCAAGTGCCCGATTCTGCCTACATTACACTACCTATTTGTATTTACTCATACGCTGTGCCACTGGCTTGTATATTATACGAGACAGTCCCAAAGCCGTGAGTAAGATCTACTTACTATGCTCTCAATCATTCAAAGAATGTGATTTAAACTACAAGTTACAATACGTACAGACTTCATAAACACTAACTTTTAGTAAAAATAAAAGAACAGTCATACCATACAGCATAAACGCTTAACAGCGCTTATGTGACCCCAAATAGGCGACAATGTGGCGGCTTATAGATACCCATTGGCTGCAACCCTGCATCGTTAGCGCGCCACGATGAGGTGCCTCGCAGTGACGCGCTCGGCATCAGGCACACAGCGCACAGCAAAGCATCAGTGGTGACCATCGTAGGCGATGACGTTTGCACTTCACGAACTCACCAAAAATTCCGAGAAAAGAAAGATAAGCACAATATTATTGTTTGACTACAAGTAGCTCCCAGTCGATTCATAAAGTACGTCTGCCCCAATTATGAAGATCTATATTCATATTACATAACAATCATATAACCACATGAAAATCAATTTCACAAGAAACTCAAAAGTGAACATCATAAAATAATTCGATTTTACATTCAAATTGCGATCGCCATGCTATATGCAAAACTGAGTTTGAGCACACTGAAAGTGTTCATCAACCGATTCTGACGTAAATGATATTATTGTACCCTTAAAAATAATTTATAGGTACCCCACACGTACCCAGTGTTGTCTGTATGACTGCAGCGGGAATATCACTGACGACGCGAAAAAAAATAACCTTAAAGGTTTATAGAACCTTATACTATGACTGAGCCTTGTGCAAATAAAAACACTAATAGCGTCAAAGCTTGTTTCTTAAAAACTTCTGGTTGAAATTTGCGGGTAGTCTGAGAACTATTGTTACCATCCGATATACTAGATTTTTTTTTTTTATTAATTGCTGCAAAAGTAGGGATTAGGCGTTTAATCAGTATTTATTTGTGTCAGTTCATAACCTCTCAACAATTTTAATCGATTTTGATAAATGATACGTCATTCGTCTTGATGGCGTGTGTGTCAATGGATACATAAAATTCTTTAAACAATCAATGTGGTGGATTTTATACGATTTAATGTAAGAGCCGAAAAATATGCAGCGCAAACAGCAGTCGGGAGTTTTTATTTTTTACTATTTAACTTATTGAATTACTTGTTAACTTTTTCGTACCGGTAGCACTCTAGAATTAAACTGCGAATTCAAATTGCGGGTATCTCGGCGAGATGCAACGTGAAAAGTGGATGGTTGAGCGGGTTTTTACCTAATTCGATAAAAAGTTGACTAAATAAATTGGTTGAAATTTTAGCATTAGTATTTACCGCCTTTATTTCATCAGTTATATACATACAGCACGTGTATTTTTGTTAGGAAAACTGTAAATAAAACAATACACACGAATATCACATTCACAAAAATTAAAACTAAAACTCGTCGAGTTAGCTACCTTGCCTTACCCAAAACTAGAACAATTTATGGCAGAAAAACCCTTACCTATGAAGGAGCTAAACTGTACAACAAAATACCTGCACACATAAAAAAAATGTACACTCATTCAATCCATTTAAAACTGAATAATTAGCTGCTCACATTATGAGTAATGCAAATTACTTCAGCAAATGCGCTGAATGAGTACTTCATTAAATGGCGAATATTGTAAACTTTATTTTCTCATGTAAATGACCTTTTTTTATGAGAATACGTCTTTAAACCTAAACCTTTATTTGACGGTCAGATATGCCACAAATTATAGTTATATTTTTAGCTTCAGCTATCACTCAAACCATTCACTCTATCCGCGAGCGTATAATGACCACCTATCATAACCCGCGTGCCCTAATACTAATTTCATAACCTCAAACAGGGTGTTAGCAATATTAACCTTTCACGGTCATCTCATCAGTAGAGGTTACAAACACGATCAACCTCATTACACTATGCATCAATATCATTAAAAATGGGATTAAAATTTGAAATGGAATAATGAATGGATCATACCTCAGTTATTACGCGTAGAAGTTGAGGGTAGGTTGCCATCGGGCGTAGAAACCATGCACGCTGCAGATGAATGTACCTCCGGTTCAAAACTCTTCTAAGGACCTTCCGGGCCCCAGAAGTGGACGATCTTCATTGTCGCTTGATTTTTACACGGTGATTCGTTTCCCTCTTGCGGAGGAACAAAGTAGCCGGCATGTATTTGCCGAATCGTTAATTGGCGCGATTATGCATCATAACTTTCTTTATTAATCCCACTTCTGAGATGAAACAGTGGGTTTAAATAAAAAGAGCAAATCAGTATAATCGCACTAATTTATTTTATCACTTCACTCAACACACTAATAATTACTCTCATATATTTGTTACTACTACACTTATTTACTTATTACACATTTATTACACACTTATTACACTTATTTACAGAGACCGGCAGTATTTCAGCTTATAATGCGTACGATACAATAATAATCCTAAAAATGAGCTCGCATGGCTTTATATGGCGTTATCCCCACCGAAGGCATTCGGCAGTTGTTGCTGAGTGGCGTTCGGCTGTCAATGGCGCTGGCGTTGGCGTTCAATGGCCGCTAGGCTATGATTGGCCGGCGTTTGGCTCGGCTTGACTCGGATAGTCTGGTTGGCGTTGGCGCGTTGCGATTGGCTGAGGCGGTGTGGCGTTACACAAGTAAATCTTAACGAACGATAACTTACCGAATCGAATGTTCTGAATCGCCCGGCTGGAGAACTGCTGATTTGGTCGAAAGCGGCTTTTTTTGAAATAAAAATTTCAGTATCGCGGCTGTACGGCGCCATTTTCAAATGATTTTTTTAATTTTCACGTAATTTTTTTTTTTGCAAGGAGTCGTTTTTAACCGACTTCCAAAAAAGGAGGAGGTTCTCAATTCGTCGGGATCTTTTTTTTTTTATTTTTATTTTTTATGTATGTTCCCCGATTACTCAAAGACCCCTGGACCGATTTGGAAATTTTTTTTTTGCTTGAAAGGGTATACTGTGCAGGTGGTCCCATATAAATTTGGTGAAGATCTGATGAATTTCTTCGGAGATGGAGAACAGAACTCCTCAATGGATAAGAGCAAATTGCTCGCGATCAGTGTAATAGCTTAGTAAACAGTAGGGTTTTAACTGGGCATAGCATATTATAGTACAGTGGGGCCACTAAAAATTGTGAAATAAAAAATTTTCAAAAGAAAAATAAAACCGACTTCAAAAACCAAAAACACTAAAAAGTAGAAAATAATTTTTGTTTAGCTACACCTGTAATGTACCTAGGTATGAAGTCGGGCGAGCTTCACTCTTGGATTTCTAATTTTGTTTTAATATGCTCGCTTGACTTCATACCTAGGTACATTACAGGTGTAGCTAAACAAAAATTATTTTCTACTTTTTAGTGTTTTTGGTTTTTGAAGTCGGTTTTATTTTTCTTTTGTTTAATAAAGACTTGTCCACTTTAGAAATTCACAGTAAAATACCTCCTAATCTTATGCATGATTTGTTAATTGCAGATCAAGTTTATAGTATTTTTTATCTTCAGTGCTCCCTGTAAATCTATTTCCTCAGGCTCGGTGGGGGGTATTAGGTACATAAATAAAACTCAGACAGTAATTAAAAAAGCATGTTCTTCTATTATTTACGATGAACTGAAAATGATTTTTCCAATGAAATCTTTGTTATTACATGCAATATTATGTGCACAGCTATTTTACACGAATCTGACAAAGAAACTTCTAAAAATTAATGTACAATAGGTATACATTTCCATATAAAAAAATCAATTGAAAATTAAAATACCAATATGCGGTATATATTTATTATACCATCAAAGATATACCTACTAAATCTTGTAGGGTTACTGGCCAAGTCCGCAGGTTATGCAATGTTGACAATGCCCAGGCATTCTCGACTTGCCATGATTTTAATCTTCTTGGTCTACTGCTGCCAGTTTATTGCTGCATGCATACCTGGTAACAAAATACCGAGACTTCGATGTTAGATCTTCGAGATTTTGATATTAACAGATAAAATAATTCTGAAATACATACATTTCACAATAGTAATATTATATTTATTATAACAATATAGATTTCATAACATGATTACGCAGACTCCCCCAGCGGGTCTGCACTGACTGGCTGATATGCTGCAGACTTGGCTCCAAACATAAAAATTTACATATTTAATTGGTATTTTATTATTCAGATACAAGTTAGCCCTTGACTGCAATTTCACCTGGTAGTAAGTGACATAGATAATACAAAATAATACCATGTAAGTGATGATGCAGTCTAATAATAATTTCTATGAGAAAATAAATCTACTTATTTTGTAGTTTAAAATCATACAGGAAAATCACTCTTCTATAATTGAAAATAACCATCAATATTACTTATACAAAATATGTTTTTTTTTTAAATGTAACTACACCCTTTCTTGGAGTACGTTAATAATAATCCATTACCAAATTATGTTTAAGCTGGCATTAAAAAACAGTGCCCGGCAGGAAATGTTGTAGATTTCGGCTTCGTAAAGCGTTGTCTCTATCATTCTTTCATACCGATGTGACGTGTCGTCAGTCTCAGCGACAGAGACTACGCTCTACGAAACCGTTCTCTCTTTCTAAACTTCCATGTACCTACAATATTTCCCACCGGGCACTGTAGTTAGTGGAGTAATACTGATCGCACATTAGGGGCAAGCCGCACGCGCCGAACGTAACCATATAGATATTGCTGCATACACGTACAGAAGGGAAGTTGTGGGCGCGGCCGATGGACAACGAACACTCGCTCGCCTTCTCAACAGCATTACAAACATTGCGAATCTCCCAACCGATTCGCTAGCCTTTGCCGATTCTACCAGTGAGGGCAAGCGAGCGTTCTGTGTTCAGCGGCCACGTTAACAATTCGTCTTCGCAGTGCGAACATGCAAACTCGGCGCCCTACGCGAAGTACTAGAGTTTCACACTATAATTTACTTATATTAAATAGATCAAAGCAAGAAAATATTAAGTATACTTAGATAGGCACTCGTCATGAAAGCAAACAAAAAAAATCCAGATTCTTAATAATATTGTCCGCGAGCATGCTTGTTTGCAAAGCAAATCCCGAGGTACTAGATATTCGATCGAAGCGAGCGCGAATTTTTTTTAATTCAAGTTTACAGATACGATCCTTCGGCACTCAGGGCGGCGGTTTATGGCGTCGATGAAAAGAATTGATCCTTCGCCAGCCAATTAACTCGTGCTAACACACCTGTCCTATACCCTCGCCATACCACCCCCCAAAAATTCCAGCGCCCTAAATGCGATAGACATCTAACCCTGGCGATGCGTTTCGTTCGATGGATGCGGCATATCTGTAATGTGCGAATAGCATAATACATAGGTTTGTGCAACACAAAGTGGAGCTGGAGAGTGCAGTGTGCTTGTTATTTCTCCTCCATACAAGTGACTACAGCTATGTGAGTAGGTTTAAGAGAACTAATGCTTGATTTGGTTGGCACCAAATGTCTTATTACTATAAGATTTTCCTTGTTTATTATTTTGATCTGACTTTTTTGAACTTGATAATATGACAAAACTATACAAGAACTTATGGATAAACATTGGTTGAACCATTCTGCAGTCTTGATTTAAAATAGTATTGTAGAATGAGAATAAACTTATTATATAATAATTATTATTATTAGGTCAATTCCTAAAGGCTTTAAGTTCATAATTGTGTATTATAATTGTTTGCACACATTACTGCCTTAAATAAGTAACTAGAATTTTGTCATAATACCAAGTACTAAATAATAACTTTACAACTTTACATATTTTAGCCAATTAAATGACCCAAATAAAGAGCTAACAATTGTCAGGAAGTCAGTTTCTTAAGCTATGCCTATGACATACTTTTAAGGCTCACTAAAAATTAAAATAGAAACTAATAGCCAGCTTCGTATTTCAATGTGGGCACATAAAGTACAAAGAACATTCTAACCCTGCACCAAAACACTCGCAAGGATCCCACCCTACCTGATATTGCACATGTGCAAGCACTGTACCGTGACAACCTAATGGCCAAGTACTAGCAACTACTTGAGTAACAAAAATGTTATCAAATTTATGGAAAATAGCTGCCCATGATAAAGATATTAATATCCATGGAGGCCTCGAAATTATTTAATACAATTTCTACACATAAATTAATACAATAAAGTAATGGAATTTTCTGCAACATATTAAGATACATCTATGTTAACTCCTCACCGTGTCACAGTCCAAGGTCGCGCTAATTGAGCGAAGGCGAGTGGCCATCGTCCCACACCACGTCGATGCTGGGCCACTTGGTCTGCAGGCACGTCAGCATGGGGTCGGTGCTGGCGGCGCGCAGCGGGCACTCCAGCAGCGCGGCGCGGCCGGCGCGGTAGGCCACGCGCCCGCCGGGGTTGCTGCGCGCCAGCCCGTTGTAGTGGTGCAGCGTGAACGTGTCCGGCGCGCCGCGCTCGCAGCCCGGGAAGAACTCGTCCATAAAAGCGCTCAGTAGTATAATTCCTAAATTCTCTGAATCCAGTTTCCTTCTCATCAATTCTACGTACTCAGGCTCGCTGACCAGATCTGCGGCGCACAGTACGTCCTGTAATGCGGCCGATGGGATAAAATTATTTCCTTCTGGGTCAAACGATCTAAAGATTCGCTCAGCGGATTCTCCTACTGTTTCAGGGGCTGCAAGTCTTCTCTCAAAAGAAAATAGCACAGTCAGATGCGTCTCAGAAGCCAAAACCCAAACTGGATGTTTGGGATTCTTGTAAAATGAACCCACAGTGCAATACTGCATGTGCTCCATAATAGTTAAAAATCCTATGTCATTCTGCCTCTCAATTCCCCGCAGACGCAGCCCGCCCACCACCTGGTCGTGGTCCCACACGTGGGCTACAGCCCGGCCTGTAAGCATTAGGTTGATGAGCCCTTGCGACCCGTATCCATAGGTGGAGTGTATTAGTGGATCCGACAGCTCGGACAGCTCCGCCTCCACCGTGCCCACTCCCTTGCTAAGAATGACACTATACAACAACAAGAGAACACCATACTTGTCTTTCAAAATACGAATGTTTCTCGTGTAGAAAGCTTCCACTTCTGATAACGTCTGAAAGGAGTGCACCTCCATTCTCCGATGGAAATGGTCGATGGCATCACAAGACTGTTCTTCGGCACTAACGTTGAGGCCGGAACTAGTATCGGCCTCCGAGTCGTCCTTGCGGTACACGGCCACACTGTACTTAGACGCTAGACACTGGCTCAGAATCGTACACACGGCCCTAACCAGCAGGGAGTTGCACTTCTCGGAGGTGAGGTCGCGCAGGCTGTGGCCGGGCGTCTCGCCCAGCAGCAGCTGCAGCAGGAAGCCCTGCACAGGCGCGATGGCAGCGCACGGTCCACCCTCCTGCTGGATGAGCGCGCTGGGCTCGTCCGCGCTGAACGTGAAGCCCTGCGCCCAGCGCCGGAACACGTCCTCCTTCACGTTGTCGCCCCACAGCAGCCGCCGCGTGCGCGACAGCTCGCGCTCCAGCGACGCCGTGCCCGCGCTCATGCTGCTCGAGCCGCTCGTCTCGCTCTCGCTCGGCCCGTTCAACATTCGAGGAGTCTACGCCGCCTGCAAGCGCATCACAGAGCCGAGTTACGATGACCTAAGGCAGCCGCTCCGGCTCGCGCGTGACGGTATAAATCTATTTATGTGAATCTACGATTACAAAAGGAATAACCACGTAGTTAATACTCACTAGAAAAGCGAAGGTCATAGTAATTCTCAACATTTGATAATTATTTGTTTGCTTCTAAATATATTTTCACCGTCCGATTCTCTATTAATGGCATTATAAATCATCCACGAATATATTATTTTTAACTTTTCTTTTTTAGAAAAAGAAAAGAAAAGCTTACGACATTAGGCTGCCATTTTTTAAGAAAAATAGCAACATTTATTTTCATGTCATTCCGTTCCATTTTCTGCATAATTATTTATGTACCCAACTCAAAATTTCTTTTTAAATTCTTAGTGTTAAATTTTAATTATTATTTTTAAAAAAATATTTTTAAATATTAACTGATCGATTGGACAAAATTGTAAATTACGTAAACGTATTCCTGTGATATTTTGAAATTTTGTTTTATACATTATAAAGACATTATACAGCACAGCATGGACCCAGCACAGCACTATATAATTGGATCCTGAACCATCCGGATTTGTGGTCTGTGTCCTGAACAATGTATATGTATATCATCTGATATAATCTGTGCAAAATTCGCTGGACTATAGATTATCTATGGTCCAGAGAATACACAGAATGTAGAATATAGGTAGTGCGTTTCATCGAATAGTACCTATGGCGTTATGTTGGCTCCCCTGTCTGTCCAAGTCATTGGCACCATAAGAAGACGCAGATTTTGTTTATTTTCATTTAATTTTCCTGAATGAATGAAATGAAAATCAAATGAAAATAAACAAAATCTGCGTCTTCTCATGCCAATATGGTGCCAATGACCACCCAACAGACAGGGGAGCCAACATAACGCCATAGGCACTATTTTTTTTTCTCTCTCGTCTGGCTTTATAAAGTTTAGCCAATGTCAAGTTTGTAGTTATTTGTAACAAGTTAGTTAAACTATGCAAGTATGGACCCCGTCTATGCCGGCGCTCGCCAACACACGCACGGTACCCCCTTAGAGCGCTTTCCAGTCAGTTTTAACAAAAAAATACTCCAAAAAGGCAGAGCACGCCCGCCAGCTAACACCAACACAGACGAAGTCTCCATAGGTACTATTCGATGAAACGCACTCGAACACACTTTTTTTTTTGGAGAGTAGCCAGTTTTTTTTTAAATCTTTATTTTAAGAGATTATTCGCTGGGCGAATATGCCTCTCTATATAGCTGCAATATAGTGCATACTAAATCTAAATTAAAATCTAGACAGTAATCATCTTATACACATACACATAAACCAAACACTACATAATACATAAAACAAATGGACCTTGACGACTCACCACAGACCAGTCACATCATAGACTATACAGACTTGTTGATAGTTCGCTGTGCTGTGTATGTGTCGCATGTAAAAAGTCTGTGATGTCAGTGTATGTCGCATGTCGGCTGATGTCGGCTGTCGGCTGTCAACCACTAAGTTGACCATTGCACTTGATTGCACTCTTTTGTTTCTGGTCGGTGATTGCACTGTCAACTTTCAAGAAAGAAAATGTGTGCAGCTTCGCGCAATTGAAATTGAAGAATTTGAAGAAAAGCGGTGAAGTTTAGAAGCAATCAGGAAAGCCTCTTGATGAGCGATAAACAGTTATAAACATTTTTTGCCATATTAGTATAAGTTTATCAAATAGCATAGAATGTTTCATGAAGATAAAGACTTTCAAAAGTGCGCAACTACCACTTACGACCCTATCAAAATTGGATCCATAGATGGTTTGTTTATTTTAGTCTAGAAATCATATTATTGGTATTTATTCCGTACTATCTAATCTTAATAAGCCTATACCGTTCCACCATATTCTGTACCTCTTCGGGCTACCCGACTGTTTTATTCCATACATAACATTTGATCACCAGGGACGGATACGGAACCTCACGATCGTGCAATATTAAGAGCTATTCACTCTGAGTATGTGCCCAACAAGCTTGTGAAAGGTGATCCTCACCACACCATATTTGTTGCACGTCTAAACCCAAGAACCACTCAGGTATATTTTAAGTAATATGTTTAAAAAGAAAAACCATGCCTTCCTTATATGAGATTTCAATTTTACTTATAACCAGCTGCAGAGGTCCAACACTTTGTTCACATTGATTTAGAATACATATTATAAAAATCTGATTCTATAGGAATGTCCCAGCTGGACGCTGGTGCTTTCAATTCTTGTGGATGCAAGCTATCTCTGTATCAAACATTGTCTAGATGAGTTCAGTGTAAAGGTAACAGACAGACTTTCACATATTCATACTTAAATAAAACAATTAAAATAGCCTTTATCCATCCTTTTCTTAGATTCCAATGTTTGTGAGTGCCTTCCTGCAAAGGCCTTCTCTAACTCTCTCAAATACTTATGCTCCTGTGTTACCCTTCTCTATTACATCACAATTATATATTTATAAATATCATTTGCAGGACACAATATACACAGAATTCTCAAAGTTTGGAAAAATAGTAAACTGTCGCTTGGTAAAAGATATTGTAACTGGGAAGTCCAAGCAATACGCTTTTGTGGAATATGCATCATCAACAAGTGTGGACCAGGCCTTAAGGGAAATGTACAAGGAGTATGTTGAAGGAGCTGAGATCATTGTGGAGAGGGAGGCAGAGAGGAGGTTGCAAGGGTGGAAACCGAGAAGGCTTGGGGGCGGGTTTGGAGGAAAGAGAGAGTCTGGGCAGCTGCGATTTGGTTGCAGCGAGAGGCCTTTTAAAAGACCTCTTTTGGTATCCTCAAAAAATGATAAAAATGAACATTTTAGAAAAAAAACATAACACCTATTTTAATAAAGATGCAAATGATTACTAAAAACAAGAACCACTAAAATATACTTGATGTTATAACCAATTTTAGTTAATAAAGTTAGCTAAAAGATTGGATTTCTTTGGTGATTTATTAGAGCATAGTATGTTTAGTCATGATTTGATTATTATGAGTAAAAATACAAATTCCAATTTGTTGTTCCAACTTGATAAATATTTGGACCTCTAAAGTCAGCCACCCATCCACTAACACTAAGTTTGGTCTGTGTTTCTTCCCTATTACAGTCGACTGATGCACTGTTGCAGCTGGGCCACACATCCTCATGACATTGTATTCATTAAACTAAAATGATGTGATAAGGATCTATTTGGCCATGGCTAGCTGAAATAAAGTATCAATTATGTCTGAAATTTTATATAATGTGTAATGATTGTTGCAAAGAGTTCACAGGATGGTGTAAATCATTTACTAAAACAGAAGTTTTCCTATGTGTCTTACAAGCTATATTTCTTGTAGTGTTCATTGCATTTCTGACATTTCTAATACTGCATCTTGTGGTTTGCTCAAAAAATAAAGGCCCTGTTGAGACTGAACCAATTGTTAACACTAAAATAGACCCTACAGAAGATACAAATACTGACGAAAATTACAAAGAATCTGAAAGCAGTACAGATTCTGTTACTACAAAAAATGTAATTCATACTGAAAATGTGACAAATCAGACAGAAACAGCTACTCTAACTGAAAAATCTGAAGTTACAGTTGATACAGATATACCAACTCAAGCCAGCACATTAGATAAAGCAGTCAAATGTACTTGGAAACCATCTGAAAAAACTAAAGCTTTTACACACTACTATGAAAGTGATCAAAGTCCAATGATGACTACAAAGTTTGATAAATCTGTAGTTACAAAAGAAATTGACGAAATTGCTGTTGAAAACAATATGGATTCTAAACTTGATGATAATAAATTACTAGAAGATTCAACAGATGGCGAAGAGATACATGACTCTCGTAAAGATTTCCTCGTAGCCCTTGTAAAGATTAAACCTCCACAAGACGTTACTTTTGGTTGTACATTAACGGTTGTGAGTGAATACTGGACTTTAACCGCTGCTAGCTGCATAGAGGCAATAGAAGAAGTAGATTCCCTTGATTCCTTTGTCATGATGCGAGGGTTTAAAGAGGAAAAACAAAACATACATCCAGTAGCAGATGTCATGATACATCCACAGTATGAAGGGGTGAATTTGACTTATGATTTGGCAGCTTTGAAGTCTGAGACTAGTTTATTAACTAATAGGAGTTCAGTTGTAACATTGCCGAGCATGATTGATTATTTCCTCATTACTATTGGAGAGAGACTTGCGATTCTTGGATATGGGAGGTTCAGGTAAATAATACTACTATTTTTTTCAATACTTCATTTTTATCTTGTTTTAACTTATTTTTAATGATTGAAGACTTGATGATTGTGTTTCTTGCCAATTTTTAGTAGAATTTGCTTCTAAATATTTTTTAAATACATATTAAAAATAGCTGAACTGGCCGGATTTATACCTCGCGTCTCTTTGGGTATGGTGGCCAGAAACCCTTTGCTTTTGATCACTAAGCTATGGTTCCTACACTAGGCTAAATCTATCATTCCTGAAATTTTGGTTATCTTCGCAGTCTAAGCAACTGTTAATGCCATCTAGCTATATATCACACCCATAATATTTTTAAGAGTCCACCATCTTTCATAAGGAAAATAACTAACATGGTGTTGCAACTATCATACATCGTACTTTATGGAACATCTACATTGTCCTCATCGTGCGTCTAGTAGCGTGGCATAGTGTGTTAATGTGTTTCTTGTTCTTGGTGGCTATGCAGCATTTCAGACTCTGTATCACATTGACCATTGCCAATCTATTGTGATCACCACCTTTAACAGTTCTCGTCCAATATTAACTGCCACTAGGAATAGCAGCAGCTTCTTGGCTGAGATGTTTTTCGCCTCCGGGTGCACTAAAATTAATATGTTTGCTCTGCAGTCTGCACCACACCTTGATGATACATTCACAGTTCAGATGCACTTATAATATTTCGTGTATGTAATTTTTGTGGTGTGTACAGTAAAAGGTTACAATTTACAGGAACATCGACAAAGATCCGCTAACGCGCAGCGTGCGCGAGGTGTCCGTCCACAGCATGCCCCTGTCTGTGTGTCCCACCGCGCGCGCCACGTGGTCGCTCCGGCACCTCGCCGGGGGCGCGCCGGTGACGCACGGCGCCTGCGGGGCCTCGCCCATCTGCGCCGGGGTGCTCCGCGCCCGGACGTCGCCCTGTAACTACTGCTCGGGAACCCCGCTGTTGAACCAGGACGTGCTGCTCGGAATCATGAGTGATAACCAGCACTGTGGACTTTCGTGTGAACCCGCGCTCTTTGTTAACCTGGCTCTTGTTACTGACTGGTTACAAGCTGTACTTGGTTCTGATTAAATTGGGTTTTTTATTACATTGATGCTTTTTAATTTACTTTTACAAGTGCCATCCCACTTTCGATCCTCTCGAGTACCTACCTACCTATCTGCATTTTTGATAACGTGAGTTAAAATAGTGATATGAACTGAAAATCTAAATGCGTCCTGGTCTAAGTAGAAGCCCACAACAAACATCAATAAAATGGGTTTTATCCCAGAGTTCCTTCCATTGGTAATAAATCTAGCACTGGTTCCATCAAGGTCCAAAAGCCTATTCCTTGCCCATTCTCTTTGCAGTCTTCTATAAAAATCATTAAATTCTGTCCATGTTCTGTCCTATCAAAAATTCTTTTTTGATTCATTGTCATTTTTGTTGTCTTGTTGTCATTGTGACTAATGTGATAAGAAATGTTTTGAGCTTGGTAAATTACAACAAAAAACTCAATTCAGTCTGTATTATGAGAAAATGCATTAGATAAGATATGAAAATCATGAGTGTACCTCGCAGTAGGAGATCGTAAACATTAGGGATGGCATCTAACCGCGGGTTGATAGCTCTGTCGGTGCTGATGGCGGTGTTCGTGGCGGGCACCATCGGCGTGGCCGTCGCGCAGCTGCTGAGCGCCGCGGAGGGGGACACCGTCGATGTTATGGAGCTAGCCAGCGACGTTCGAAGCAACGACACTGCATATCACCGCTATTGAGTGTGACGGCAGACAGCAGGTCATACGAAATGTTCTTTCTAGTGTGCGATGATAAGTCCAATTTTATCGTCTTGGTGGTAAATTATGCAATTGTACTAGTTGGTTTTTATTTGAGTTTTCTATTCGAACGGTAAGATATAGAACGCCCTTCCAACATCAGTTTTCCCCTTCACTTTTAATATTTATACGTTCAATTCAAGAGTGAATAGGCATCATCTAGGCAAGCGCACTCCATCAACATTTGCCAGCAGATCGATTGCAGCCAAGCGCTACTTAGTCCATAAATCTAAAAACCCCATAAGCCATACGAAGCCATGATAGCCCAGTGGTTAAGACTTCAGCTTTCTATTCGGCGGGATCCGGAGTCGATCCCGATCACATACCTCCCTAACTTTTCGGTGTTGTTTATGATTAAACAATTAAATACCATTTGCTTTAACGGTAAAGACGAATGTCGGAATGCTCGATTTCATCTTTCGTTCTCAAAGTGGCGTGATACTTGGTCAACGAGATGAACTATGGCCTAACCTTTCTCATTCTGAGATGAAAACCGTGCTCAGTAGTGGGTCAGCGATGGGTTGGACAAGAAGCAGGTTACTGAGTAGAGGACATTTGTCCTGCAAGTCGCACGACTTGGGTCCGGCCTTGTCAAATTCGGGCCCATAAAATTGGCCCATACCTGAGCAATCAGTATTTCCCATGTTCCAAGAGTTCAAGTGCCTAGAACGTAAAGCTGTCCATACCCTCCGCATGCTTTTCGGGAAAGAATCTATCTTGACGAATCCTGCTGCATGCCTCTGAACATATTCTTCGGTACCTATATTGAGTAACTGGGGCGATTGAGGGAAGCATAATCGCCTATATTTTAAACATTAAAAGTGGATGGGAATAAAATAAAAACCAGATATAAGCATTAACATAAACAATTTATTTAAATAATTTTCCATTAGATGAATCATTATAATACATTTCGGAATACATAGAATAGTGGATAGCGGTCAAATATACAGACACAGGCTTCTTTATACAAATACGACAATCGAGTACTATTTAAGTCCGACGAAGGTTCGTCAACCTATTAAAATCTATACAACCTCTCTGAAAAACGCCTTCCCTTTACATACAAAACACCGCTTTTCTGTACATACACATTCTTTACCTTATTTTTACATGGAAAATTAAAATGTGGAGAAAAAATAAAGGTCTAAAGAACTACTAATTTTATTGTCTATGCTTTTTCACTCGCTGAATACCACTACTATTAAAATTACATTCTATTGCACCAATTGAATATGTCGAATTAAAGAAATACATTGAAAATAAAATAACACCTGTTTCACTAAGAATTAAAACTATTATTATCAAATAAATGTATAATAATATTATAATCATTCTATCAACAAAATAAATATAATACCAATTTTCGGACAAAAAAAAAATAGAATTCCTTAATATAGTTTCTAAAATGTTACCATAAAATCACTATCTACCTAGTACATTGGGTCAATATTGACAATTTTAGTTGCGTGAACTACGAGTATGTCAGCTAATGGATCGAGTAGAATCAAATATAAAAAAAGAATAGAATAGTAGCGACTTCAATTGCCAAGTACGTGTAATACATGAATGTATGATAAGTAATAAATATTTCTGGTACTTGTCACTATTTCCACTTCAATTAACAAATTAGAGCGCAAAGTCGGATCCCAGTGGTGTCCAACCTCTCGCTCTCGCTCGGCGGTCGAAGTGGGATAGCGATAAGTATTTGCTTCATGTAATCGTAGGTATTAGGAGTGCTCTATCCATAGGTATTATAGATCCATGGTTTAAATACAATTACATCACAAGTTACATTTTTTTTAATAAATATGTCAACATCATTTTAGCATGGTAACACTGTATGAAATATAGAACAATAATAATTAAGAAAAAACAAAAAATACTTAATAAATAATAAAATATGAGCAAAATTCGCTAAGATAATAATATTATATTAATATGTAGTTAAAATGAAATAGTCGAGCTAGCTGAAGTCTATACTGATCTCTGTACATTACGACTGAGCCGATATATTTTTTTGTATAGTAAATTGTATGGTCGACGTTTTATTGAATCATTCGTGTTTGCACCTGTTGCATTCGGGGCGAGCTATATGTACGATCAGTTTTCTGTTCCTATGAATATAGATAGAACAGTTTTCGTTACGAAAATTGAAACTGCTGGTGTAGTGCGCGAGCGAAGCAAGCTCGCAATCCGCCGCGCAGCAAATATTCACTTTTTCAACTTTCGTAACGCGTCCTGTAGTAAAAGTTTACTTATGTAGGTACAAACTATATAATTATGATCTTCCTTACATTGTTAACCTTTTTGTGGTCGGTTAAACATCGTGCCATCAACCTAGAGGGATAATTGTATAATGCAGTCGCAACATAAGCGAAATATGAAGGTGATATAGTGAACAAAACAAGTACACCAATTTAAACACGAGAAGTATAACGGCGCATTCTACAAAAACTGATCTTAGCAGGGCTTGTGTTTTAAATCCTTAGTTTATGACCTGCGCAAAACCACCATGTTGCATAATATATGAAAATTAGACTACTTGTTTCGTGACCAATGAATAACTAATTGTTTCAAGCAAACGAACAGCCGGTTTCCACGGTCAAAAGCAAATTTTATTAATTGCGGGTGAAATACACAATAATAACCCTCTGTATGAGATACCTATTGATCGCGATCTCAAAGTCAAGTAAATATCTAAAAAGAGAACAAATCATTTGAGGCACTTTACTTTTCTAGAGCAGTTTATTTTTACCTGGCACTGTACTTATAAAAAATTCTAAAGGCGGAAGCATACTTGCGTAATCGACGCGATGCAGTGTCGTGTTTATTATGATTCTGATCATAAAAAAAAGACTACGATTAGATTAGGCTAAATACGCATTGGCTATGCATCGCCTGATCATTTAGCCACTTTAGCATTCAAAGTGTCTAAATATGATGCTCAAGCTTCTATGAAATGCTCAAGTGCTCAGTAAGATATTTTCTGAGCGTACTTTGACTGCGTTTAGATTTCATTTAACTAGGCTCAACAGTCAACACCCATTGGTCGCTTTTTACAACTATGTTTCCGCTAATCCTAATACTATTTTTCAGGGTTGTTTACTTTTTACAAGGAGTAAAAGTGGTCGAAAGAAAAACAGTAAGAATTCACGTTTAAGATAGTAAATAGGAATGCACAGAAGTGTTAAACGTGTTAAATAATAAGAATTTTAAATCTAATAAGTGTCAACAACCCTGTTTAGTGTAATCGCAAGGTGTTCCTATAAAGCCTGCACGGACGAGGGTCAGTCCTCGGGGTACTTTTTGTCCGTCAAAATAGATCACTTACAACAGCACCGATTAACCCACATGAGGGATTAAAAGTACCGCGTACAAAAAGTCCTTCGAACAGCCGAGGAATCGATAGATCAGAAAAAGTATTGGGGAGTCTTCGAAAAAACTAGATCCAACGTTACAAGGCGCGTCAACGCACACAGCGGCTTTTAGTCCGCGTGGAGCGCTCGAGAGGTGGCTCGCAAATGATCGCACACCGTATATTTAAGTCCGTGGCAAGTTCTCGGCGGATGTTTTGTGTACGCTTCGGGGATTTCTGTCTGATAAAAGTCCCTCGTGTGCGCAGGCCGCTAAAGTGGAGTGGTTGGTCGGTTGCTGTGTCGTTGCGGGGATCAGATCCCGCTGCGGAAATCGTCTTCGTGTGTTGCCATCTGAGTCGGGTCGTAGATTCCACTCTGCAATATATTGTGCGTATTAAAATAACGTTCCAGTTAAAAAAACACACTGCAAGGAAATTTCTAAATAATTTTTGGTATGTATTTAAAAATTATTTACAAATGTCCTTGAAGTGTATGTAAAAACTATTGTAAAAATTATAAAAAAAACACTGTATATGAATATAGCTACACTTGTAATAATGGTGTTACCTGTTAATGACCGTTGGGTATATCGGGTTCCTGGACGCGTGAAATGAAAGCAAATCTAACTTAGCACATACTTGGCTTTTAAGAATATAAATAATGCTAGAAACACATCTGCAACATCATATCTCTAGTCGCAAGACGCGTTTTATTGGTTATACAAAATACTAAACGCTGTTTAACGTTTAAGTTCCACGAAGGAATAAAAGGACTCTATCATCATGTAAGATTGAGGAAGCAATGGATGGGGTGCTACCTGGTCTGGAGGCAGCGGCGCGGGTATGAAGTAGTTCTGCGGCGCGGCGGCGGGCGCGGGCGGCGGCGCGAGGGGCGCGGGCGCGGCGCGCGGCGCTCCGCCCGGATTCAGCACGTCCACGTACGACTTCTTTATGTCTGCACACAAACATACCGTTCAATGTATCTACTTATCTATGTGACAACAGTGATAAGTTGCAAGACGGCCGTCTTAAATGGGACAGACATGTAGTACGAAAACCACAAAGTTACGTCGCTAATAGATGTTACAGCAACGCTGTTCCGGAGCTAAATCCCGAGGCCTCCCATGAAATCGATTAAGAACTTTTTGATCTTTAAGAATTAAAAATCAAAAAGTGTACTACATATTATGGTACCTATTTTGAACGGCTTTGACTTTGACATCTAACTATACCATTTTAAAATAGAACAATAATTCTAAAGAAAACAACCCATTTCAATGGTAAAGAATGTGTACTAACGTCTTCCCTTCTGCATTTTGAAAATGTTGGAGGTGGGCGGCGCGCCTACCATCCCCGGCGACTGCAGCGGCGTCGACGTGCTCCTGGGGAAACCAGACATATTGAGTACAAGCATCACACGTTTTAGTCACAGGTAGATTTTTAAAAAAAATTATAGACTAGCGCTTGGCTGCAATCAGACCTACTAGCAAAAACACAAGGCAGAGATCTCGAAAACACGGTTATACGGCTACAGGACTGGTGTAAAAGCGTGATACAATAGCAGACAGCGCCATCTAGTACGATTTTTGTGACTAAATTAACTTCAATTTCTATGTGAATTATCTTAGACAAAGACCTAAACATGTTGTGTTACAGCTGTCAAAGAGAAGGATTGCACTGAAAGCTACAGGTTGGCGAAGTGAACTGTGTCGCAGCATACGCAGACTTTTGCGTGTAATGTGGTAAGTCTTACATGACGGGTATGGAGGGCGGCGGCGCGGGCGGCGCGGGCGCCTCGCTCTCGCCCGCGTCCGTGTCGCGCCAGCGCTTGTGCTCCTCGTCCCAAACGATCTGCGATACGGACATTTTTTTATTTTATTTGTTTAACATGTAATTGGAAAGGCAGTGCCACTTACACCAACTAGATGATTAATGATAAATTATTACTATACAAACACAAAAGAGACAATACGAAAAGATAAAACTAATGACACAATAAAGGATTTAGAATGTTGAATGTACGCTGAGCGCACTAAATGACCAGAGTTCATGTTGCCATACACTCTATTGCGACAGAATCACCCTCCTACACATGTGCGTAATTGAGCCAGAATTATCACAATGCATTGAAAAAAATTGTTTAAATGATCGCCATAATCGTCGATGTTGTAGCGCACTTGTTTTGGAGGAGACATTCAAGCATAATATTGATTTCACACACACGCACACACTTTAAGCTAAAATGAACAGATGATATGCTAAACAAACCGATTTTTCTAAGGATTTAGTTTATTTTTAGTTCATATTAGGTACTTTAGATAACTCCATGCTTTTTATATTTATGAATATCATAATTATTAAGAAGAAGGGAATCAATAAATAAAACGCATAAATAAACATAAGTTTTATTACACGTGTTTCACAATATGTATTTATAATGTGTATAAAATAATAGAATATGAATAAATTCATAAATAAATAAAACCATTTTTTAAATATAAAAATATTACACAGGTCGATATAAATATTACTATAAACAGAGACAATAGATAATAATATTTATAATAAGTAGAAGAGAAGATGCTATTTTACATAATATAATAGAAGGGAATAAACAATAATATAAGGGAATTCTTGAAAAATTGATCCTTTAAAACACTTTAGCAGTATCTAAAACAACATTATGACATACAACATATAATTACAGAAATTAGTGTCTATACATTAACGTCACTAGTGGGATGTCTTCTTTATAGTATAGTATGAAATTCACTAAACAAATTATCTAAAGTAGTTCTATATTTTCACGATGTTTCCCGAAATAAAGCATTACTATGAATCAGCATAAAGAAGTTAACACCACTAGCTACCCTAAAACGGCTATTTCGTTCAAAATATCTAAGGGATCCCCATAAAAACTGGTAAGTTAGGAACTACATGAGGGTAGGCAAGTGTAGTGTGGATACGCGTTTGGGGTGTGTGGATGTGTGTGTGGATGTGTGTGCACTCACGCTGGGGTTGGTGTCGTCGGGCAGGATCATCTGGTTGGGCGCGCGCAGCGACAGCTTGGTGAACAGGCCGCCGAGCCAGCCGCCGCCGCCGGGCTTGCCGCGCTTGTCGCCGCTCTTGGCGTCGAGGCTTTTGCCGTCTGGCTTCTTGCTGTTCGGCTTTGGCGTGTCCGTCTCGCGATCTGTGTGCTGTATATTTACGGCCCAAATCAATCCACCTATAGTACGCGACAGGTTGAGATGGCAATCGGGGAATGAGGCGGGGGGACGCCATGCATACCCGCACGTCAGCCGCAGCGGGTTAACGCGGGGGCTGTGCGGGGCGTCTCCATGCCGGTTGCCATTTCAACCTGTCGCGCACTGTATCTGTAATCTGCCTCTAAAGCAGTGCTCTTGCTTGACAAAAAATAGTCTTTATTCCATATTACATAATAGATTAATGTAATTATGTAATTTCGGCTGTTAGGGATGAAACAACAATTGTCTAATAGAGATGTTTTCAAGGGTATAACTTTTAAAACAAATATGATTTTACTATATTTATTATTTTTGGGTACTTATAGATAATGGGGAGATAATACGATATCTGGCTTAGATCGAAATCAACAAATAATAGAATAATTAATAGACGTTCAGTACCCAGCAGAAAATATTGTACATCGATGTTGGAAAAGAGAGCGATTTCGTAAAGCGTTTTCTATGTCGTTGAGACCGACAAAACGTCACATAGAGTGATAGAGACAACGCTCTACGAAGCCAAAATCCATTTCTAATGGTCAATAACATTATTTTCTGCCGGTTACTATAATATCTTTGTGTTGAGAAGGGCGTAAGAAGTGTAATTTTAATGTGATGGACTTACATCAGCAGAGGGCGGTCGCTCGTCTTCGCCGAACATGGGCGGCTTGGCGGGCGCAGCGCCCGGCATCGTGATGGTGGGCCGCGGGGCTTCGCTGCCGGCCGCGGCGCTCTGTCACACCAGGCAAACCGTAACACCTATTGCTTATACTCAGGACCATAATACTACTCTCTATATAGTGGCGTGCCCAGGGTTTACGAATAAGAATGTTACTTTTCTAAGGGGTCAATCAATAAATTCCTGAAAGCCCAGCAACGCATTGGCGCTTCCTCTGGTGCTGCAAATGTTCATGGGCGACGGTAATCACTTAATATCAGGCGACCCGCCTGCTCGTCTGCTCGGAAGTCTTATTAAAAAAACTGAATCATGTTGCTATTTTATTATTAATATCTATTACAACAGGTCTAAATCTATTGCTATCCCTTTTATAATGCTCTCTGTGGTAAAGGACGGCACTAGATTTAGATCTGTCAATTTAGTTTAGATATAATTGTGTACAATAGAATTAGCCACATAGTCTCTTCTATCTTTAATCGGTGTTCTTATTTCTTAGATGATGTTCATAGAGATATGAGGGCATGACTTAGCTGAATTTGCTCAGCTTAAGAAATTAAGAAGAATTAAGGAAGAATTCAGCAACGTAAAATATTTTATACCATTTATCTTTTACGAAATCCCTTTTGAGTTTTGACATAATTAACTTTTTTTTTAGTTTTGGTATATACCTACAAGTAACAAGGATTTCATACGAGAAAAATACTGTACTCATTCCAAACAACTTAAGTTTGTAAAACATAACTATAACGCGTCCAAAACTACCAATAAGAAATCGATTCCGCCATGTTGTGACGTATTAGCTAAAAACATATTTTGATTCAATATATTTAATGCAATATGAATCAAAATATAATTTTTAGCTAGGACGCGCTATAGTGTCATTTTAATATAGATCGTTAGATTTCACACCAAGAGAGGGTATTAAGCTGCCCAAGAATAATTTAGATATCAATAATAACACAAATCTGTTAATAATTAATTTATTGCCAACACTACACGATACAATACAAAATTAGTATGTGCCATCAATAATATTAAACATTTTTGTACTACAGACAACAATTATAAATCGATAAATTAATAATAATAATGATAAGCTGTCAATACAATAAAATTCGTAAAATAATTTAGAATATAAAATTTCAGATCATAAAATATATCACAGGCTTTACAAATAAATGAAATTCAACAAAATGTAAATTCCAATTGTCATTAAATTATAAAACAATAAATTAGTATAAATATTAATAAGTGAAAAGCTAGCAAATGCAAAATTACACAAATTATTCAAGAGACAAACATTTGGTATAGGATGTTCTCTTTGCAATTTAAATGCTACAGAATATAACTATTAGTGCAAAAGAATATAGAGGTACTTAAACATTTAAAACCAATGTAAAATATCTAACAATAATATAAATCTCATGAATTAATTATAAAACGAATAAAAGTTCGATTGCAAGTTTAAATAAATTAAAAACTTTACGGGTTATACAGAGGCATTTATATCACACTTCACACTAATATTATAAAGGCGAAAGTTTGTATGTGTGTGTGTGTGTGTGTGTGTGTGTGTGTGTATGTTTGTTACTCCTTCACGCGAAAACTACTGAACGGATTTGGCTGAAATTTAGAATGGAGATAGATAATATCCTGGATTAGCACATAGGCTACTTTTTATCCCGGAAAACCAAAGAGTTCCCACGGGATTTCAAAAAACCTAAATCCACGCGGGCGAAGTCGCGGGCATCGGCTAGTTTCTTAATAAACCAAGTACACATTAACCCAACTTTCTCGGTCAATGAACTCGGCGTATATACTCGGCGTACTAAACTAGCCCACTAGGTGTAGATTTGTCGCGTGCAGCCCGCGCTGGCCAACTGTAGAGGTTTGAGGAGTTTCATACAATCAACAAAGGGACTCATTGGCCGGCACTTACTGAACGCATTGGGTCAATGTGCGCTGGAGCTATTAGTGGCAGATCATTCACACTGGCGCAACAACAGATGAATGAAATATTATAGGTCACACAGTGTAGCTGTAGATACTGTTGTAATCTGAGAACTTTCAAATCGAGAGGCATTTTATATGTGCGTTGCATCTAAGACTTCGAAAAATATATTGTCGCTTAAAAATTTACATATTGAAATTTAACTTCAGTTCACGTTGCTATAAGGGACTTGATTAACTCGACGCAAGCGCCTCACGCGAGCGGATGGGACGCTGTGAAGATATTGTGAATCGCAGCGTCTCATCCGTGCGCCCGGGGCGCTTGCTGCGTCCCTAAAGCTTTCGGTGAATGTTGATCAGCATGTAAATTGTATTAACGAATTGTGCCAAGATCTGTTTTATAAAAACCCACACCATGCAGCAAGCCGGCCAGCGCTAATGTACTTTACACTTTCGCCGAGTACGTTGCGCTAACATAAACAATAGCCATAACATCAGTCTATAGCTAAACTGGGTGGGAATAATTAATGAAAAAGAATTTATGTGTTTTAAATAAAGGAGACAGGTTCGTCAATGTCAAAGGTTTTAGGTGCGGAAACATAATATCTAGAATCCTCGTCTTTAGGAAGCATGTCATCCTCTTTCCAAGGGTCCAAGGGCTCATCGATAGCGTACGTGCGCACACTCCTCTCCCCCTTTAACCCCACCTCCCCCCCTTTTGTAGCCAACATAGCCTCAAACTTCTCTACACTCCGTTCGATAGTTTCGCGTAATTTACGTCTATGAGTTTCTGGATCTATTAGCAACTCTTTGGATGAAGTTACTAGGCTGCTTTCTGCATTATTATACATAGGTTTGGGAGTGTTTATTGATTCTTTAGACGAAGCTAGACTACGTTCAGCACTTTCAACTCTGGGTTTATGGGTGTAAGTAGATTTCTCCCTTGGGTTTGTTTTAGGGTGGTGTGGACGGGTGAAGGTTGTAGCCGGTAAATAAGTTGGTTCATCGATAGGGTAAGTACCTCCGAATACTAAAGGTTTGTTGGATCGCTGTTGCGCGGCAGCCCTGGCCCAGGACTCTACGGTATCTCCTATCATAGTACCATAGCGGGATGAACGATATGAACGAGGTACGAGAGCGTTATAAGGGACCGTTTCTCGGAAATTCGGACTAAATCGGTCGAGTTCGCAGCTACGGCGGGTCTGAATGTAAGCTGGGACGTCTGAACGTGGGTGATTAAGATTAGCCAGGTTTGGATCGTCTACATAATCAATTTGCTGCAGTGCATTACGGTCATAATTCATTTGTTTTGTTGGTAAAGGGGGAATATTTACAGGGTAATCTTCTAAAAAGGGATTAGTTCCTTGGTTAGGTTGAATTTGAGAAGTTCCAGTGTTTTGTACCTCAACATCTGTCTTCAGCGGTCGCGCCGAAGATATAGCAGCTTTGGAGCTGTTCCGGCGACTTTCGGGGTAGGGATGGTCCCCAAGACGTTCCGTAAGTGGTAGAGCAGGTGGAGTTAGCTTTCGTTGTCGCAAGTCCTGCGTGGCTGGAAGGGATGTCGGGTTTTGTACCTCCATATTGCTTTTCTGGCGCGCCGTTGCTTGGAAGGTAGGTTCGGGGCTGTCCCAAGTTTCGGTCTTCGGCAGAGCGGGTGGAGTGGGTTTTCTGACTCGACGCTGTTCTTTCGCCGTGGCAGGCTGTCCCCGGGCTTCGTGGCCGGCAGCGGAGCCCGACGAGACGTGGCGCCGGCGCAGGCCGGGCGCGGGGGGCGGCGCGGGCTGCCCCCACAACACCGCGTTAGCACTCTTCATACACACACATATAATAACGCTACGTATTTCAACTCAATAAAGGTTTAATTTAGATTATTTTTTTCCGAAAATTAGCTATTTTGATAATTAAATGCTTTAAAATATCTCCTTAGAATGAAACATTCAAAAATTATTTCCTGCGGTATTGATAAAACTATTTAATTTCACCCAGCCATAAATATTTGCACCATCATCACCCTCTACCCTCATAATAATTGTCACCTTTTATTTTGAATTCTCTTAGCTAACAACTCTCATATAATATAAAGACTTTAAAACAAGTTTAAGTATTACGCTTTTAATACGAATGACGCATTTGTACGTGGTAGCGAAATGAATACTTTAAGTGTACAGCATCAGGCATGTATTAATCTTTTCGTTTCTGCGAACAAATGCGTCGCTGTTCTAAAGGCTCAAAACGTTGATTTATTTTATGGTACAAAAAAACCAATTAAAATCAGCTGGTGGAACATACCTGGTCCTGATACCCGTAGTGGTTGTCGTTCTGCCAGTAGGGCTCCGCCGCGTACTGCTGCGCGGGCTCCTCGTAGCCGCCGTACTGCTGCTCCTGGTACAGCTGCTCCGGTGTCTCCTGGACTTGGGGCTGGTAGTGCTGCTGATAGTGTGAGTAGTCCGTCGTGTCCTGCACGGGGTCGGCGTACTGCTGGGATATCTGCTGCTGCTGCTGATGCTGCTGCAACGTCTGGAATGACGCAATACAGTCAGCAAATCCCTGAACGTACTGGCGAAAAAGCTTTGTTCTATTACAAAAAGTTACAGCGTTGTCTTATCAATACGATTTTTGGCACCGTACGCTGTATTTTGATGTGAGTTAGATAAAATTTTATGATTTATAGGGTTCGTTACCCGAAGGGTGCTAACAGGGCCCTATTACTAAGACTCCGCTGTCCGTCCATCTGTCTTTCTGTCAGCGGACTATATCTCGTAAACTATTGCCGCTATAACAAATACTAAAATTTTCAAATAGCCACCATGAAAATTTAAAAAAATAGTGTTATTTTACTTGTACGGAACACTTGCTGGGCGAGTCCAACTGGCACTTGGCCGGTGACCTACACTCAAAATCTCAAGTTTTCTAACTCCAGCGGTTTAGGGTGTATGTTGATAGGTCAAGACTTTTGTACACATGTATAGGTTAGAAACTTAAAGCTAGATGAAAAGTGACAGCACCGACCTGCTCCGCCCACCCGTACTGGTCGCCGGTGAGCGCGCCGGGCTCCGCGGCGTGCTGCGGCGTGTTCTGCTGCGACGCCTCCGTCTGGGGGGACACAACCGTACTTCATATGTATTCCTATCCACTACTTGCCACTATACTACTATTTCTCAAGGATTTTCGATTGCGCGCAAAAAACGAATCAAGTGTATATTTCAGGTGAACATGAAAATATTTACTGAAGCTGTACTGACCGGACAGCCTCATTAGACAGGATATAAAGAGGTTGGCGGGTGTGGTGGCGCTCATTAGGAAAGACCAATGTTCAACAGTGGACGTCCACAGGCTGATGGTGATGATAGCTCAAGCGAGACGCACAACAGACGGAAACGTTTAAGTGCGGAAACCAGCCCAGAGAGAAGAAGAATATAGATATACATAAGAAGAATATAGATATATATCTATGTAGTTCAGTTTCTAAGGGTGGGTCGTTACCACAACTGGATACATACGGAGAGTCGTTGCGCTAGTGCGTGCACGTCGTGTAGCCACTGCTGATGTCGGGGCGACGCCTCCTCGCTGCCCTCCCCGCCCTCCCCCGCGCCCTCTGGCCCTGCGCCACCCTCATCCCCCGCGTCGTCCTGCAACGCCGGGTCGTAGTACTTCAACCTGCAAGCAACACCACGTGTTTAAATCGGTTTTCAGACAAACTACTATCTAGAAGGGTAGGAAGATAGAATATCTAGAGTGATTTGACGATAAACTTCCTTCATATCTAAGGGAAGAGAATCATCTAAGATCTTCGTTATAATATGCATTCATATGTATATATCTATAAAGATTTGTTGCGAGAGTACGGCTCCTCTATCTATAATGATTCTAATTCGGGCATTCGACAAATCCACTGGCCACACTATTTGGGATACGGTGAACGTTTTGTGTTTGGCGAATTTCTAAAATAAGTTTGGCGAAGCCGGGGCCGACACGCGTGACATTTTGTGGCAGCAAATAGTCCTCCCGGTGGTGTATTAGATATATCTCAGAAAAACAACTTCGTCCACATGGACTTAAGTTTTTTGAAATTCCCATGAGAACTCTTTGATTTTCTAGAACCAAAAGCAGCCTACACTTTCGCATTTACAATATTAGCATGAATATGATGTAACGGCACCTGTCAGCGAGGCTGGCGATGCTGCTGACCAGCGCCGCGGAGTAGTAGTCGGGGTTGCGGGTGATGGCGCGCGCCGCCAGCTCCGTGTAGCCGAGCGCGCGCTCGCACTGCCCCACGTCCGCGTACCGCGTCGCCAGGATCAACTTGTACACCTGACAACAACTCTTACATTACAGTATTACCATTTTTACAAGTTACGCGGATGTACCTGCGCAGAAATTTTATTTTTGAATGGCGCGAAAATATCTCAGACAATTAATTATACTGCGCATCCGTCCACTGTTGGTTTTAGCCTCCGCGCCATGTATTGCGCGAAAATTAGGAGCGTGTCTCTGTTGTTCTTGTGTTTAAAATCTTCAAGCCAAGTTATAATGATTAAAGTCTGTATTATTGAAGTCTGAATTCATTACAGTATATTGTGGAGAAAAATGGTCCTTCAAACCGGATCATAGCATGAATATACAAATGTTTCGATTATCGTTAGCTGGTCGCGAGCTGACAGCGGTCCTTCGAAGTTCGAACTGGATCACAGAGTTTAGTAGTTTGTTGAGCTGATGATAAGAAACTCACGGTGAGCTCGTCCAGCACGTAGTCCTGGCTCAGCGAGAGCGCATACTCGTAGATCTCGGTGGCGAACACGGCCTGGTTGGAGGCGAAGCGCGGCAGCGTGGCGGCGCGCGAGTCGGCTAGCAGCAGCGCCAGGCGCGGCGGCGCCACGCGCGCGGGCGGCGTGCGCTGCAGCGGCGCGAGCGGGTGCGGCGCGAAGGGCAC
Source organism: Maniola jurtina (assembly GCF_905333055.1). Taxonomy (NCBI): domain Eukaryota; kingdom Metazoa; phylum Arthropoda; class Insecta; order Lepidoptera; family Nymphalidae; genus Maniola; species Maniola jurtina. Next base: position 16,375,209 of record NC_060032.1, read on the forward strand.
GCCGGCCGAAAGGTAGCAGAACTGCGCCGACCATACCAGCCCGCGCGCGCACAGCGAGTCACCTGCCAAGCACATCGGGAGTTATAGCGAGTGGAGTGAAGGTCATATACGCAGTATTTTTATTTCGGAATTTCGTTCAAGTGTAGATAAAAGTTAAAATAATTCTATTAACAATTTGTTTTCTATAAAGAGCAAACGACACAAACGCCAAGCAGTGGCAGTCAAACTAATTGCACGAGCGCATGTGAATGAGACAGAGATGATAAGAAATATTGGTATTACCGAGCTGCGTGAGCGTGCGACGGTCCTGCTCCGGCTTGGACGAAGCGTTGGACAGGATGATGGCGGCGTGCGGCCGCCAGTCGCCCCAGCGCTCGTCCGACACGCACTGCGATAAACAATTACACTTAATATGATATTTCATCATATAAAATATTGACAGGCAAAAACTGGTGAAGTCCGTGTCGAAAGTCTAAACACACAATTTCAGGTAGAGCTCCTTGGCATGATGTCTGTATGGCGGTCATATTTCTTGAACAGTAGTTTTTTTCACGAACTGTCTAAAACCCTGTTTTGAAATACCTATACTTAATGAGGTATCTTCTCAAATCCTCTAGGTGGCTCTCACTTTTTATGTTCAGAAGTTACCCTGAAAAAATTGGACGAAATGAATAGTTTATTTTACTACAGAATCCCAAAAACTTAATTGTATTCCCCTTCTTATCAGAAGTAGTGAAGGTAACGACTCACGGTGGCGGCGGGCGGCGCGCGGTGCGCGAGCGCGGCGTACAGCGAGTGCAGCGGGTCGGCCGCGCGCAGCGACGCCACGAAGCGCGCGCACACCGCGGCGCGCGCGCGCCGCTCGCCGTGCGCCGCCAGCTGCAGCGCGTGCCCCCACAGCCCGCAGCGCATCGCCCACTCTGCACGACAGATACACACGTCGTTAACTCAACATTCTATTTTAGAGTTCCGTACCTGAAAGTACCCGGGACCCTATCACTAAGACTCCGCTGTCCGTCCGTCTGTTAGTCAGCGAGCTGTATCTCATGAACCATAATAGGTAGAGACCTGAAATTAATTTTACGACTTTCTTTGTCAATATTTCGACCCATTACGACATCCAAAGGTAATAGTGACGTTGTGAGTGTATTTAAAGGACAGCTCGTGAAGCTCCAGCGAAAAAAATTAAAAAGAGGATAGTTCGCTACTGCCCGTAACAGCTCGAACTTCATCTCCCGCAGCACTGCAGTCCCGTCCGACCACGACTCATGCAACTGGGTCGAAATATCGACAAAGAAAGTCATAAAATTGCCCGTTATAATATGTCGTTATACCACGAAATAAGCAATAATTAGATTAGAAATCGACATAACTGAACAACGAACCTAAAGCTTCCTGTCGGTTGCCATAAATGAGGTACTCCCGGAAGCGATCTAACGCCTCTTGCTCGTCTATCTTCGGCTCCTCCTCTTGCACTGAAAACAACAGCCATATTTATTTTCACTTTTACAACACTGTCAGGTTTATGTAGAACAATATCTAAAGAAATATATGTTGTAAAATTTCCTTCTATACCACTCTCCTCCACCGCCGACTCCTAGGTTTTGAAATACATTTTTGTAAATTTACTACTAAACAGTGGAATGGACGCAAGAGTGTTTTTTTGAATGGGCTACGCCAGAAGACTCGCTTCGTCGCCCCTTCCATAGGACACTCCAGGGATAGGACATACAAGACTGCTTGGGGTCGGGGTGCTCAGAATTCGTAGCGGCAGCATACTAACTTGTCATATCAGGAAGTGTATGGTGTAGTGGAGGGGACGAAATCTCTCTTTCCTCCTCCTCACCATCAACAGCGCCTGACTGAGGAGACCCGCAACTTTCTGTACAACAAACGAAAATAAATATACTTACTTGACAAAAAAATTAAAAAAATTTGATGTAACCACGTGTTCGTGGGTTTTCCTTCACTTGTGCTATAAAGAAATTGCTACCTGTCAAATTTCATGATTCTAGATCAACAGGAAGTTCCCTCTAGGTTTTTTTCTCTGAGACAATCTACATGGGATGAAAATGTAAGTAGTAAGCAAGCATCACCAGTGTTCCTGGAGGATGAGATCCTGTACTCGAACTCCTTAGTGTTCTTCATCAGCAGCTCCGCGATGTCGGAGCCGACCACCACCTGCGACAACAACGTTACAGTAGAAACACCCATTATATCATAACCAATCATTCATTATGTTCTCATTATCTTCTACTCTCTCTCTCCCACACCCTGTTTTTCAAAACGCGGTTTCTAATGTACACCAATGAAATATAGACCTTATTGTTTGAAGTTAAGATTTTAAACACAAGAACAGCAAGAATATCTCGCTCATAATTCACACGTACAAAATATGGCGCGTAGGCAACAGCCAATAGCAGACGGACGCACGCTATAATTGGCTGAGATATTTTCGCGCCATTCGAAAACAAGATTTCTTTTGAGGTCAGCCTCAGAATTCGTGAAACTATTGCATCAAAAACCTGTCGCACTTATGACCTTATGACCTGTTCTATAAACACGCCCCACATACCTAACGCATGTGCATAACCGTGCCACGCGAATATGATCATCAAGGTGCTAAACGACTTACAGCCTTTGACTGTACATCGGCGTAACTCATAAAAGTGGTAGTACTGTTGCAACTCACCCCGTTCTGCCGCAGCAGCAGCGCCAGCAGCTCCCACAGCAGCGCGTGGCCCGCCACGTCCGCGCCGGCGCACGCCGCGTCCCGCGCGCGCCGCACGCAGTACTCCACCACGCTCTTCTTGTGGGTCACACCTGCCATCGACAACCATTGAGCTTTGTGAGCATTACAGGAGCGATAGCAAAACATTTTCTACTATGTTACCGAAACGTAGCATCCATTTAGAGAAACACATCGTACACCCTGAAGAACTAAGGGAGCTATTCTAATTCCTGCTGGGACAGTGCAGCTGTACCTGGCGGCGACAAGTATTGGCGCGAAACTGTAAAATTGGTGGATTGGAGACGGGCGAAGTGATACAGGAATTCAAGGACCTGCAGAGCCCCAAAGAAGAAGATTACGGTTTCAGCGTTAAAATGTTTTTAAAGAGTTTTTTTTTGCCAATTTAATATCTTCCAGGAACTTTTTTGGTTTTTCAGAAAAAGTACTAGTATAAAACAAATTAGCTGTTTTCCATTGTCACTCACCCTTCAGCAGTGGTCCTGGATAAGCGGCCAGTTCAGCCGCCAGCGGGTCTCTTTGCAGCAACTGTGTGAGCGGCAGCACGGACAGCGCGGCCGCGCGCCCGTCCACCGGGTAGCCCGCACGCACCACCACCAGCGCGCGCGCGCTCAGGGCACCCTGGGAAAACACATTTACTGTAACCACTAGAAGCAGGAAAGTAGAACACGTTAGGGCATCCACCCTAAATATTTTAACATAAGTTTAATTAACGGTGAGTGTCCAAAACTTAGGTTTAAAAGCGTTTTTTTTAATTTATAGACTAGCACTTGGCTGTAATCTGACCTGCTGTAGACACCAATTTAGTGTATGTGTGAAAAGGTATTTCAGGGTCCATCTGCTAACCAATTTTGACGATATTTAGGACAGCCATCTTTCATCCCAGAGGCGGGAAATCAAATAATTTGAACAAGATTTTAAAACCTAGATCTTACTCGATCCAAATCGCAGTTGTCATGTAGTAATGAATAGAAAGGGTGACGTACCTTAACGTGCGCGGTGGAATACTTGAAGGGCGTCATACGTTCGGAGCGCACCGTGGACTCCTCCAAGTGTAAGTTGAGCGACATGTCCGTCGTCAGCTCCCTACCACACAAATATTGGCACATTATATAACCATACAAGACTACATCATGATATACTTTAGTTTTCCTTAGTTTACAAGGAGCTTCTCACAGAAATGCGTAAGAGGTGTAGGTACTACACGCGGTCCATTCGATCTTGTTACTGCGAACTGACAATGAAACCACAAAAAAATACGAGTGAAAACTCTAACTTCAGAGTTCTACAGCACCTGGTAACACGTCATTTACGCGTTTCTCCGATTTGTTTATCTTCTGAGCAAGCTAAGGGATACAGTTCGATAGCACTTTGTTAAAGCTTCATTTTAATAAAAAACTTTTGTACTAAAATTGATTTTTTTTTTCAACAGACAAGGAACATTGAAGCAAGGGTGATAATACTTTTCGACCTCAGTTAGTTCAGTTTAAGGTTTGTATTAAACTGAATAAGATAAGTGAAACTAATATAGATCGTATTGTGGAACAAGATCGAAATTAAAATCACAGTCCTAGAAATTGTGCTGAATGGCAAAAGTTCAACAGCGATTTTCTTAGTTTAAATTTTACCTGATTTTTCAAACACCGTTTTTAGTTTTTACATAAATCCATAGTTACCATCTGATTCAATCCAATTAAGTTGTTTCCTTCCAAATTGCCAAAACTAAAACTGATTTCTTAATTTAAACACTTCCTATAAAAGCTAAAAATGCAGTGAATGATATGAATACATGCAAACTAAGTTGTTTATATTTACTTTAGATGGTGAATGAGTGATGAACTAACTTTGCAAATAAATAAATCGTACATGAATGCGTGAATATTTACAGTAAACAATACTTTCAAATGATTTCGTTACTTACGATATACCTATTAAAATCTGACCAAACGAAATTTTGTGCAGACGCAAAACAAGGTCAAGTAATTTATAAAACTGGTCAAGTGCGAATCAAACTCGCACACGAAGAGTTCCGTACCATCGTACTAGATATAACACTGTTTACTTTTTAATATTTAATTAATTTGCCTAGCGGTCATTTTGAAATTTTTATTATTTGTTATAGCGACCATAGAAAATTTGCACAATCTGTGAACATTTCAACTCTCTATTTATAATAAAGGTTCATGAGATACAGCCCGCTAACAGACGGACGGACGGACAGCGGAGGTTTAATATTAGGGTGAAGGGTCCTGATGGCACCCTTCGGATACAGAACCCTAAAAATATATTGAAATATGAAACGCCTAAGTAGTGCACACATTTGGAATGCAATTTAATCTTTTTAGAATTCGTAATATGATGTGTCTGATTCATTATAATAAGACCTTCGGTTTCAGCCAAAAGCTGACCTTCACAGTTAGATCTAAGACTTTTACTTGAACTTTGGACAAAAATAGGACTTTTTTAAAAATACATTTCAAAAATTGGATAACCGGCTGGATTCGATAACTGGAGTTAACAGTCGCTTCAGTACTGGGTGAACATACATATTATCTCGTATTTCGGGACTTGCAGCAAGGCAAACTGTGGTCAAGGCATCGGGCACAATTCCCAGAAGATGCAGGTTCGAATCCTGCCCGTACCGCAATTTTTGATTTGTATTTAAAAAAAATATTTAGAAATTTCCTTGAGTAATAGGTAAAACAGTATCATAAAAAATTATATAAAATTAGACTAGTGAACCTTCACACCTAAAGGCTGGGTTTTAATATAGTGGCGCAAAGTCTACCTTTGATTATAGCAGGTTTTACAGCATAAAGCCCTCTGTAAGTGTGCTGGGGTTGTGTAGTGTGTGGCAAGTGTGCGCGTACCTGTCGGAGAAGTCGGTGCGCAGCGAGGCGGCGTCGCGGCGCCCGTAGTACCTACGGCGAGCACACGGTCACCACACTACACGCACGCATGTGCAGTAAGCGACGTGCGTTCGCTACCGTAACTCTGCGGCCATAGCTAATCGCGGTCGTGGTCTCGAAAAGATTTACCCAGGTACTTTAACCAGAACGCTAGCAAAAATGAAGAAAGGTGATCTTATCTTTTATACTGTCCGAAGCTTCTGGTAACTTCTTGATACACATCAACATTGCTAACTTATGGACAGATAGTGATTCATTATTATTATTAACTTTGGCTGTTAAAGAACAGACTGAATTCATGCAAATCCGATTGAAAATGCTTATATAAAGAAGTGTTCATGCCTGTAGAATGTTGTACGATGACACGTGACGTGCTCGACCTTTAATACTTTTCAGTTACGGTAATGAACGCAATACAATTTACAATCCAAAATATTTTTGTATCCAAACTAACCCATTTTTCATTATGAAAAAATCGTTACAAAAATATAAATCAACAGAAAATCAGTGTCTGGATACAAAACTCAAATGCCAATACAGCAAAGCATCATAAATCCATTGACTCCAAAAATCCCATGGTGCAAACCATGATCATGAATACTGATGAATGTATTGTAGCAAAGTTTGATTTTAGTAGAATACATCATATTATATCATGAATTTATATAAAAGGTTTATATCAAACTTTACTACACAAATAAATACAAAATGAATATGCAAAGTGTTAATTTCAAACAATATAAAATGTATTTTAATATTGATGGATATGTGTGTGTGTATATTTTGTATAAGCTGCATAAATGACTCCTCTTCTGATCCTCATGATGTTCTCCTTCACTGTAAAAGCAAGTGATATTTAATTGCTCAAAACGCACATAGCTCCGAAATTTTAGAGATGCGTGCCCGGGATTGAACCTTGACTCCTCGTGTAGGAGAATGACGCCTTAACCACAACCACTAGGTTATCACCGCTTCACTGTAGTGTCATAACAATATAAGTCTACAGCTTGACATGGATGCTGCTTAAAGCCAGTTGACTAGTATGACGGAATGTCGCACGTCGTTGCTGACGTAACACAGCTCTGCGTGTGTGCGGGTGCGTATGTGTGGCGTGTGAAGCGTGGCGTGCGTGTAGTGTTGGTGCGCACACGTACGTGTCGGCGGGCTTGAGGCCGTTGGCGCTGGAGCGGCCCGAGTGCACGCTGCCGCGCTCCTCCGCGCGACCCTCGTAGCCCAGCTGCCCGTAGCCTGGAACTGAATCATTCAAATGAAACTTCTTTGCAGATAGGCAAAGACACACTACAGAAGCGAAACAAAGTATTTTTCTATGAAAGCAATTTTTACCCAACTGAACTGGACTGATCCGGTTTAGTGCGGTGCAATCCGGTTCATACAAAGAAGTCAAGTGAAATAAAAAAAATGGTAATCAGTGAGGACTGAAGGACAGAAGTGAAAACAATTAGGAGCTATTAAGGAGTACTCCGCCTGCCGAAAGCATACTTGACGTGGAGTGAATCTTGAGTATTCCGTGCTTTGTCACTCACCGTCAGCATACGCGGCGTGTCCGTACAGCCCCGGGTTGAGCAGCTGCTTGTAGAGGCGCATGTACGCCGCGGGATCCGTGCGCCTCAGTCGCTCGTAGTACTCGTACTGACGCCGCTGCGCCTCCAGCGCCTCGTCCCAGCCCGCGCGCGTCACGCCCGCGCCCACTCCCGCGCCGGGCACGCCCGCCACAGCCGCCGCCTCGTAGCCTGACGGATACGAGAAATATTTTGGCGTTTAAATTATCGTAATATCCACTATAAATATAACTAGTAATAACCGACTCTCACGTGATTAGTCGAAAGGGGATTGGGGTGCCAAGGTGCTAGAATGGCGACCTCGTACCGGAAAGAGCAGCGTTGGAAGACCCTCCGCCAGGTGGATAGGCGACATCAAACGAGTCGCAATCGAGTGTGGAGGTCGGGACATACCTTCATAGTAATGATGATATCGATGCCTGCGCCGCTGGTCGCGGTGCGCGCGGCGCCGCGGCTCCTCCGCCTCCTCGTCCGTGGCCGTGGCCTCGCGCGACCCCGCCCGCGAACCCGATGAGTACGCCTCGCCTACCGAAAGTTATGGCCTCAAACTTACATCGTTCTTGTACCCAATATTTTTTTAAATTCCATTACAAGTTAGCCCTTGACTGCAATCTCACCTGGTGGTAAGGGATGACGCAGACTAAGATAGAAGAACTGAGTACGGAGTTGTCCCTCGAAATAAGAAGAACTTAGGCGAACCACACTGGCCAAGTGTGGAAGCAAAAACTTCTCTTTCAGTGGTCTATTAATAGACAATTGAAAGAGGTTTTGCTCTTTGATCCTGAACGGTTTCTAATCTATCCTTGGCTAAAGTTTACTTCCAAATCTAAATTAGCACTTAGGCATTCCAGAAAACCTGTCATAAGTTGAGCTGTATCTTGGATATTATATTTTTTTTAGTTAAATTTAATTTCATGGCTACAGGATCTCATAGGTAGGTATACTTGCCAACTTTTTTCATTTAAGAAATAAAATAAAGCATTATATTAACAAGCGACATGCGACTATTAATTTAAAAAATATATAAGTAAATAAGTCATCAAACATGAATTTCTTGCATTTATTAAATTATATCCACTTTATGATACTGTTGTATTCTTGTTAGTACAAATTATTATTATGGTATACTAGCTGATGCCCGTGACTTCATCCGCGTGGATTTAGGTTTTTAAAAATCCCGTGGGAATTTTTTAGATTTTCCGGGATAAAAAGTTGGCCATGTCACTCTCCAGGTCCTCAACTATATCCATGTAACAATCAGGTCAATCCATTGCACGAAGCAACATGAGCAATGCAGTATGATTAAAAGACAAACCAACCCACCAACAAACTAATAAACTAACGAAAAAAACACACTTTGCCATTATAATATGGGTAGTGATTATTTTCAGATTGTTGTGGTACATCAATCAGCCCCTCGACTGCGCTGCGGTAGAATCATAGAGTAGGATTATATTAGGGTAGAATGACAGCTATAATGTCACGATCGAATTCATCACTGATTAGTTCACGTTCGCTCACTATTGGCTACAATGCATTGTTGCAACAAGAATACCATAAATTCAGCCAATCACAACAATTGCGATTGTAATCATGATTGATGCAGGTTTTACGGAATCGGGCTACTGCTGTATGTTTTGAGTGTTTTTTTAAAAGTAATGGTATATTTCGATGAGTCATTGCGCAAAACAATTTGGTTGTGTAAGTTTAAACTGGCTCAAACCATGTGGCATGCATAACAAATGATAATTTCTGCGTATTGTCTCTTATGTAACACTGATGCGGATTAAGAAGCTATATGGTGGAATGCAGAATGTAGATTAGCCAGTGTAAGGGCGGAGACATACTTTCAACACGCGCCGTAACCGTATGAAACCCGTCAAGTTTCGAATCAAATAAAATCGTATTAATTAGCTACTGAGCCGATTTTGATGGAAAAAATTATACTATGTGAGCAAAATCAATATGGCGGATGTTACATCCAAAGAAGTGAGGGTATCTGAATTTTTGTTTTACTATTGTATGGATTGATATCTCAAATGAAAGAGGAGAAAATTCTGAATTCATAAAATATAAACAGAGTAGAATGTTAAAATATACCAAGCGACAGAAAGACAACACCTTGGTTATTTCAACATTTATTAAGTAAGATCAACGAGACGTAAGATTATTGCGTACGAGAGATAAGGAGAGACAGTTATTATTATCTCTGTCCTTATCTCTCGTATGCAATAATGTTAGATAATAAATAATTATTGGTTATTATTGGCCTTACTATAGTTGGGTTTCAGTTTTGAACTTTATTTTTATATTTATAATATTTAGACAAGTCTTTTTATTTGACTAAGATTTGAATTGATTCAACACATGACAAGATTTATCGGTTCGCGTCCCGTGTTTCAAGTATGTTTCTGCCTCGATGGGTCTGTACATTGCATCACACAGTTACAAGGAGACGGAGGTACCTTCGCCCTTATTACTACTACTCCTATCTGACTTGGCTGAACCACTGAACGTTACAACTGCAAAATAAAACATTATATAGCATCTAAGGATCTGTGTGCATTTTTTGATGAAGTTGTAAGCGATCTGTTTTTACTGATAAAAAAGCACACCGAGAACTCTTCCTCTCTCAGCTTTAATTATTTATTATTGAGGGTCATAACTCCTATCCCTTAACAACATATTGGTAAGAGGTTCTCAAGGGATAATTACATAATGAGTTTCCAGATTCTTCTGCTATAAACATCCAAAATCTATCATTTATTCATATCGTCGCAATGCGCATTTGGATGCGAGGCTGTCGGTGAAACAACTCAAAAGTCAAATCGACGATTATACAGATGTTAATGTCAACTTCACAGCTCAGCTACATTTCAGCGTCAGGCAAATCAATTTAAATCTATAACTGCCATACTTACTCTACACTTATTAGATTACATCTCAGACAGTCATGTTGCTTCTAGTTTATTACGATATTGGTCAAAAGGTATCTGTATTTAATCTAATCTTAAAATGCCCCATAGAATACAATAACAAGATAAAATGATAGATAAGCTTGATCTGGGCATATCAAATATTGCTATAATGCAACCTATATTGCACCAAACATGTATCAGTTTTGCTTTAAAAACCACCCTGACTTTTTTTTGAAGTGAAGCCTTTTTACAGACCTTTTATTATAATATAAATAAATAATGGGTACATACCACGATTAATATGATGATTTTGAAGTATCAATACTACCCAAGTAGCGAGCAGTTCGCTACTGCCAATGACAACTTAAACTTCATCTCTCGCAGCCCTGCAGTTCATAGTGACCACGACTCATGCAATTGGGTCGAAATATCGATAATTTAAAACCATTGTGTTAATTGGGGTATCTACACGTAAATTCACATTATAATATGTACTTAAACCACAATATAAGCCTAAAATCATTCTTTCCATATATATGGCACATTTTCAGGACAGACGAGTATAAGAGAAAGAAATTGTTTCAACATCTTGTTAAAGTAGCTGAGACCTATTTCACTAATAAAAACATTTGTGGACAATATGCACACTAACCTTTTCTTCGTTCATCCTCATCTTTATAGTCCTTGTTTCTTCTCAGCGAGGCGTACTTCCTCGGGTCTATGTCCCGGTAGCGATGTTCGAAGCGGTCGCGGTCGCGGTCGCGGTCTCGGTCGCGGTCGCGGTGCCGGTCGCTGCGGCGCGTGCGCTCGTCGTCGTAGCGGCGGTCGCGCTCCAGGGTGGTGTGTCGCCGGCGCTCACTGCGCTCACTGCGCTCGCCGCGGTCGTCGTAGCGACGCTCCTTGTCGTCGCGCGGCGGCTTCGACGATGTGTATGAACCCTCTCTGTGCTGCCTGCAATTATTGACATTTGAGTTATTTCACAAGTGAAATCTATAGAAGTATAAAAGCATAAACTGATTCACTGATGGCTTGGCCCCATATAAACAGTTATGAGGTACAGGTTATGACATTCTTCTTATTTTAATTATGCTGCTATATATTGTATGTTTCCTCTATTATTCATAAATACGCATTAATTTGAAACTTGGTTGCAGGAGATATACTTATGTGAAATGAAAACAAGGGACAAGCTAAAGTTCAGCAGAACTTTAGCTTGTCCCTGTGTTTTTACAGAGGCTGTGAGTGTGCTTTATCAGGTACCCTATCGTCCAGACATGGTCCCATGCGATTTTATTCTTTTCCTAAAGAAGGAGACCTTGACAAGCAAAAATTTTCAAATTCTAACTGGCGTCATGGATCAGCAGTATGTAATTATTTTGATTGAAAATTTTAAAACTGAAGTACATAAGCACAGTCTTTAGAGTTTTAGCAAAAATTGCATTTTTATACAGATAACCGACTAACCCAATGATTTACGACAGCAATAAATTAATCTAACTAATCCTGTCTCTTATCATAAAAATATTCTTTCTAGCTGATGCCCGCGACTTCGTCTGCGTGAATTTAGTTTTTAAAAAATCCTGTTTACGCACTCATACAATCTGATTATAGTCGGCAAATGACTGATTGCAGATAGCCTAGAAATATCAAAAAAAAAAAAAATCCTGTGAGAACTCTGATTTTCCAGGACCAAAATATGTCACCAAAACATTCATGTAAATAGATTACGACGTGATTGAAGAGCAAACCAACAAACAAACACGTACGCATTTATAATTATGGGTAGTGATCTTTTTAGTATTTGTCAAAAATGTTAAGAAATGTGAGCGTCACCTGCGATCCCTTTCTCGATCGCTGTAATAGTCGGTGTCCTCGGTCTCGTAGCGCTGGCTGCGCGCGCTGCGCCGCGGGCGGCGCGCGTCGGGGCTCTCTTCACGCGGCCTCCGCTCCTTGCGGCCCGCCTCCTTGCCGGCCCGCCTCTCCGACTCGCGATCGTACTTCCTATCGCCGCGGGAGTAGCGACCTCTGTCCTTGTCCCTCTCTTTGTCTCGCTCGCGATCCTTCGACTTAGTCTTATCCCTGTCCTTCCTCGGAGACGCCTTGAAAGCTCGATCTCTGCCGGAATCTTCCCCCGAAGTAACGCAATTCAGAGACTGCCTTCGCGAGTTACTCATCTCATATTCAGCAGCATTAACGGCGTCGTGTCTGTCTTTGGTCGTCTCCGCAATGTTAGCGTTTGATCCATCGTACGGTGCTTCCCGAGGAAACGGGACGTCCACCGCCGATACCGAACTCAAGTCCTGCAGGTTTTCGCCTTCCATCGTAATTTCTCTCTGTTGATCGTCGACAGACAGACTGAAGTCTGGCGAGGTGGCGTTGCTGGCTTCCCGAACGCCGATTATACTCCTGGAAGGATTCCTGGGTGTCGGTTCAGTATAGTCTGAACCGTCAACATTCTGTTCACGAATATCTGATGGTCCGGCATCAGTTGCAATAGGATAGTCGTGGTCTACGCCTGTCACTACTCTGTGCTCATTGACTCCACCAAAATTACTGGTCTGATATTGTAGATACTCCTCGTTGCTGGGCTCCCCGGGCACCATTCTGTCCAGGCCTACAGGCCTTCTGTCGCTTCCCCGATTTGTCGAAGCTTGTGTGTAGTCCGGAGTCTGCTGGCCGTCAGCTTGGCGGTACGGCCGGGCGCTATCGTCCATCGGCTGCCCGTCAATTTGCCGATCCATGTAATCGTCGTCACCCCCTTGATTGTAGGAGTTGTCGATTTCGTTTTGCTGACCGGGGACCATCCGCGCTAGGCCAGGAGGAGGTTCATCGCCCGATATATTTAGACTTTGATTGTATTCCACTTCCTGTTGTCCCACGCCCATCCTCCTCAATCCCGGTGGAGGAACACTGCGACTAAAATCAGTGTTTTCCCCATAATCCCCAGTGGATAAATGTGCAGTCTGCAAGTACTTGTTTCTATCATTCTGTGGTGCTATTTCTAAATTGTCGGGCACTTGTTGGGAAATAGGCATAGATCTATAATTCGTCATTTGCGGTTGATCAGGCCTCTCCGAGTTGTCAGGTGTGGTTTCTAAATTAGCACCGAAGCTTGAAGAGAGTCTGTCCTGCTGAAGGATTTGTGTGACGACGCCCGGCGACGCTAGGTTAGCGCTCGGCACTTGGGGCGAGAATGTCTGAGGTTGAGGATTTAGGGGTGATATTTTGGGAATATTTTTATGTGAAAAGGGTGAAGCACTTTTGAAAGGATTTTGACTAGAAGATGGAGGGAAATTATTAGGAGGATGTGACAAGGCTGATGAAGAAGGAGGCATGTTAGTGGGAGGACCCATTGATGGTGGTGGTAAGTTAGTAGGAGGAATGGATGTTGGTGGAGTTGGTAGATTAGTTGGTGGTTGTATTGTCTGTGTGGGATGTGTAACATAACTAGGAGAAGGTATTGCAGGTGTTGATGAGGTTTGAGAGATGTGGGACACTGAAGGGAGGCTGGACATTGGGGGTTGTTGCGGGATAAACTGATTGGACACTGAAGAAACAGCAGGAGACGGGGACGGTAAAGGTTGCATTATTGATTGCTTATTCTCTCGTACAGTTTCACTACTGTGGACAGGACGGTTGGCATCCACAGCACGGTTTTCATGGTTATTTATGGTCATTTCTTGCACAGAGTTGGCTAATTCATCATAGCTTTCTCTCCTATTATTATTATTTATGTTGGATGTTGTGGAGTCATCTGTGTGTTTTGATGTCTCAGTATTTGTGATACTCATTTCATTAAATCCAGACAAAGAATAATTAAAGTTAGAAGCATCCGTGTTTGGTCCAGGACTACTTTTGCTAGAGTTTCTAGATTGGTTTTCACTTCTGTAGGTGCCCTCTGATTGGGTGAGTGGTCCGTCACTGGAATCCTGTGACATTTGAGACTCAATGGACCACTGAGGAGTTAAATTTTCTATGTGGAAACGCTTCCCTAGCGCCAAGTTGGGTAAATGTTCTTTCACTTCTTTATCACTTAAGTTTTTAACTTGGTTTGAGTTGTCCTGTGCAGGAATATTGCTTGCACTCTGCAGAGGGCTAGGTTCACTAATATTTCCTGTATTGTGATTCACTACATTAGCAGCTTCTAAACTATTTTCTTGATTTATCTGGACATTTTGTACTGGTAGTTGTCGGGATTCTGACTCCTTTTTATCTTCCATGGACCAGTTCCAATTTTGGGTGGAGGCAAAACTTTCCTCTATGACATTAGCATTATTAAAAGCTTGTGTCTGTGGGGGTGGTTGGTTGCTAGTGACTTGGTTGGCAGTCTTTTGTTGCTTTGAGGAGTCTTCCCAGCCCCAGCCCCAGTTGTCTTCCCAGGTGTCGGAGTTTTCGTTTTGGGTGAAATTAGGTTGCTGAGGCATTTGATTGTGATAGTAATTCGGTTGATACCCTTGCTGTACATTGTCAAAGTTCTGGTTAGTATAGTTTTGAGTGTATTGCTGTTGCTGTTGTGGTTGCTGAAAGAACTGATTAGAGTTGTTGACAAAGGGCTGCTGCTGGTACACCTGGCCATACTGCTGGTTATACTGTGTCTGCTGTGGTGCTTGCCACATTTGCTGTTGCTGAGCTGTGGCAGGTGCTCCTTGGTAGTTAGGGTACATACTCTGCTGGTTCCCATATGGCTGAAATCAAATAAATTGTTGCTAAACCATACAAAAACAAGCAGAATTTAAAACAAAACAGAATGAAATGTTTAACAATGTGCACAAATATAGTTTGCTACTTTCTAATTTAAGATCAGGCATGGCTAACATTGTATTTATATAATACTTAAGTAGTTACATGTCCACTGTTATTATATTATCTTTGACTCGGTTGTAGAGTAGGTGATATAATTATTGTAGTGTATAGAGATACAGCTGTTTAAAAACTGGCAGAAATGTTATCAAAACATTCAGGTAGGTAATTAATGGACCACGTCATTGTTTACGTCCGTGTCGACATAACCTGCTTACCTGTGGCGCGGCGAAGGCCTGGGGCTGCGGCTCCGGCCGGGGCGGCGCCGCGCCTGCCTGCGGCCGCTTCATCCACGACATCCTTATCGCCACTTACGTAACATTCGTGAAAGAATCCCTCACATATGCTAGATTGCGACAAACAGCTTCGTCACTATCACAGAACGAAATCAACTAAAACACTTTCACTCTTACACTAATGTGTTTCACAACATCATATGGACCACTGATATCTGTCTGAGCTGTTTACTAAGAGATAAGAATAGCTTTTTGTGAAAAATTATTCAATTTAAATACTTTTCTATGTAATAATTCGTAAAAATTTGTTGACAGCAACACATCGATCGAAGGTGCCCTGTTGGCAGTGTAGCCAGGCTAAAATGAACTTTATCGACGGTCGCGGGTCGACCCATCGGATGGTGTGCTGTGGTGTGAAGTCTGTGATTTATACATTCCAAGCACCATAAAAATGTAATTTCATGAGTAATCTTCTGTGACATCAAGCAACTAAGCACGAAAAAAAAAATTAAGCCTAGTTTATGGTTTGACGTTAGTCAAAACCTCTGAAAACTCAAAAAAGCAAAAATGGCTGTAAAAACCACAGACCAATAACATAAGGACCTTGGATGAAGGATTATATAGGTACTATCTCTATGGTAAAAACCATAAAAACAAACATTTGACATAACATACATTTGACATAACATATTTTGTCATTTTCCAAATTCAAATAACAAATTGTATGTTTTTTAGTTTTTAATTTAGAAAAAGGTTCGAGGAAAGTGGAAACAATGGCTAAAAGATCTAATCCTTACAGCGAAGATTATATACAACAAAGTAAAACACACATAGGAATGAAGCAATATAATAACAAGGAGGACAGGTTAAAGAAAGTTTATGGTAAATTATAAATTATTAATTTATTATTATTATTATATATTATAATTATTGTTCGATTACTCTCAAAGCAGAAATACCCTTTTCTTGAGTAGTTAGACTTGTACATGTTGGCTTCAAATGTTTCAGAGAAAACATTGCAGTTGTTGTTCCAGGGAGCAAAGAAAAGCCTGCAACATGACCAGTTACAGTGCACTGACATCAGCTCCACTGAAAAGAAAGATGGCATGAAATTTAAGCAACTGTTTATCGGGAAGGATGGTGGACTTTTGCATTCTGGAACCTTGGTAAACCTATACTAATTAATATTTTTATTTAAGTATAAATACGAAAGTGTGTGTTTGCTAGCTTTTCAGTCATCTGTAAATTTGGTACAGAGGTCGCTTGTTTCCTGGGAAAGAACATAGGCTACTATTTATCCCAGTGAATTAAAGAGTTCCCACAGGATCCTGACATTGAAGGTGTCATATAGTATTATAATTATAATACTTATAGATTCTTCCTGTGATTTGTTTGCTTGGAATTTATGTCAATTTTAAAACTTTGTTTTCTCATGAGACTAGCTGTCAAAAAGTAACAATGGCGAAACAGCAGGGTTTTGGCAGATGGTCATTAATGTATTTCTCTCTTCTTTCTTAGTGAATATTACTTGTTTTTAAACTAAAGGCAGGTCAGAAGTTAGTCTTCTTACTGTTAATGTGCAGGCCACAGAAAAGAAGACATCAGAACAGCTCTGCGCTTGCAGAGGGCTGGTGGTTGACAGCTGCGGCTACTGTGAGAGTGCACTGTGTGCTGCGTGCCAGCGACTGTGTGCAGTGTGCCAGCTGCTGTACTGCTCTAAATGCTCCTTGAATGGGTAAGATCCTGTTTGTACCTACATTTAAATCAAACCATTGATTGGAAGTAGTTAGAACTGTCAACTGATCAGCGGGGTGATTCACTAACTCAAGTGTTCAAAACTAAATGATAGCCATCAAGCTCATTTGGCATTGGTTGGTTCTACATTGCTGCTTTACTGAGTGATTAAAATATTTTTTGATGGATTAAATGTAAAATTGTTAAATGAGCTTAACGGCTATCATTCAGTGTTGATCACTGAATTAGCAAATAACCCAGCTGTCCCTACTATAGATGGATATGTACCCATCTACATAATCAAGTTGGTGTGGTAACACCTTTACATTATCTCTGAAGATTGACAGGAAAATTATATTGTCTTACAGGTCTGAGGGAACAGAAATATGTGTTTCATGTTACAGTTGAAGAAAAATACTTTGTTTTTGTTAATTGTAGTTAAGTAAAAAAATGAATGTTATTTGTTTTAATAATTGTGATACTAATTTTAATGTACTGTTTTTGAGGAGGCTTAAAGCGCGTTAAAATACATGAATGAATAGTTAAAGATTGAAATAAAAAACTTTTAAATATTTTTCATAGTTTTATTATATTCGTACAAAATATACACAAATCGTAGCACATTTAACTAATTTAATAACAACTTTGGCTCCCAACAAAGTGGATAGAAATTGTTGCATTGCAGAACTTGAAAAGGGCAACTTACTGCAGCAGCAGGATTATGTATTATTTCACCTTCCATGTCAATAATATGCGTTGACCTTGCTTGGGGGCATTAATAAATAGGTATACATTTTCAACAGGTAGCCATACTTTGTGCAAACAACAAAACTTTAAAAAATACAACTAAGTAGTAAAAATATATCCAATTTTCAATTATCTGTAAAGACAGCACCTTATTACCCTATGCAAAAATCACTTATCATACCCACAATTATAAGAATAACTTATACAGTAGTCTACAGGGTGTGAGTCGACTTGCATCGCCTCCGACTGTCTTGTTTATTTATCAATTGTACTAGCTTTGCTAAGGCATGGACCACATTATTTTGTGGAATCTTTGCCATAAGGCTTTTGCAAAGTCGACTTTGCCACTTTGCACACACTGTGGACTTAGCCCAATGTGTTAGACTCCTCATTTATTCCCATGAAAACACCACACCAAAAACCTATCACTTGAACCGTGATTTCAACTACATATTAAAATATATACTTAGCATCTAGCTTTAAATATTTATATTTTATTATCTCAGAACGCAGCGTTGACAAAAAAAAATAGTTCAATAAGATTCAATTATTCAACTCAAACATGTCATATAATTAATTATCAATTACAATCATATAGAATTAAGTAAAAGTAATCTTATATAGGTACAAATAAAATATATTTTTTGTAAGAACATCAAAGGCACTTTGTCAAAAATAAATAGGTACAGTCAAAATTATTTTTTGACAAATTGGTACTAAAAAAGGGGGGTTAAAGAGAGAGAACTAAAATAAAGCTTTTTCATATAAATATTGCATGATGATTATGTAGGTAGATGTGAATAATAATTACTGATTAGTAACATCACAAATTAAAACTTCAGTTAAATCTTGGGCTGAGCTCTTCTATATAGCAAACTTTAACTTTGCTCAGACTTAAGACACTGTTAAAGCGAGACAACATTACAGCGCTGACATAATCTGTCTCGTTTTAACTGAAACTTTAGCCTGAGCAAAGTCAAAGGACACTCTAGATCTCACTAGATAGTTTTAACTTTTTTGTACAACTCAAAATGATTTCTTTTCTTTCTCTACTTACTGGTAGCTAGATACAACTTATTATATCTATAAAACTATAACTCTTACAATGACAGTCACGTTTTTGCGATGAAAACAATAAATATTTGCAGTCAATATAGGTAGGTACATAAAAAGGTTTAGGTTTATATAGGCTGTTTGCCTTTTGAAATTCCATGAAAATGCACTTATGCTAAAACGTGGACTACTTAAATAATTGCTTAATAAAACGTAAATATGAAAAAGACATTGTACGTAATTTCTGTTGATTAGATTATTTTTGCGCAAAGAAAACTCACTCATTAGAATTCCCTTAGGAAAATTAATTAGGCCCTAGTGGTTAACGTCGACTAATACCTAAAAGTAACGTCAAGGCTGGTGTCTGGTTAGCAGTGTTTTGGCCATAGTCCATTGCTGGCCAAGTGCGGATTGGCAGACTTCAGACACTGCTGAGAGTATGTTGGATTACAATATTAGTTTAGAATTCGTAAAAAAACGTATCCAAAGTGGTATTAACGCATAGATACAAATATATATCGCTGACGATCAGCGTGGGAAGAAAACTGGCCTAACTCTATTGAGAACGAGTTTTCACACAAAACATTTAGCAGGCTTTTTTTCACCAACGTGCAATAGTCCGTAAGTAGAGCGTCAAGAGGCGACCCGCAGCGTCGAGCCTCGGGCGGTGCAGCACGACGCGAGAGGCGCGACACGACACTACAAGAAGAGGTACCGGTACAGCACGGTCGCGGCCACGCCCAGCACCAGCGGCACCAGCCACGAACTCCACGAGCTGCAAACATTAGTTCCTCATAATTCCTATGTATACACAGAACATATTTTGATTTTACTCAGATGTAAGTTTCTGCAGAGACCTGAAATCCACAGACCGCCCCAGTGCCTCGCTCACGAAGGGCTCGCTAACGAAGGCTCCCGGTAACTTCCATTGTACAAAATACCACTTTTTCAGGATGGCCATTAAAAAAATATTATTTGTTGTTATAGCTCCTCCTTTATTTGAAGTGGGTTAAAAAAGTGTACAATCGTAGTTACCTAACTACTTTGAATAAATGATTTTGAGTTTGAGTTTATACTAAGAATTCTCAGATGTGAGTCTGTGCCAGTGTACACGTGCGTCTGTCGGTGCCTATTTACATTTTTCCTTATTTACATAGGCTCGCTCGATCGTAGGTCAAGTAAAGCTATTCGCAGATCTTCGGAAATATTTCTGCCAATATTATTTTTGCTGATACAACCTGTGTACAAGAAATTGTGCTTGCGATTGTAACACTGTAACTTATTTGGTGCTAGGCATATAGCTCCAAACAGCATTCATTTGTCCGTAGAAAACGACTTCTCATGCGCCATTTTAACTCTATGGGCCAACTGGCAATTGTCATGTCTAAAGTATACGGTTCGCCTTTAAAATAATCGTACTTTTGATGTGATATTTGATATATAAAGTTAAAATGGCGCGTGAGAACTCATTTTTTACGCAGTATATTTCATACTGAGCTAACTACAATCACCATGACAATTACGACGGCGACCTTTTTGACCGTCGAAGATTCGGGGTCCCGGGGCGGGGTTTGACGCGCACGCACCTCTAACTTTTCGGAAACCATGTACATTTTAAGCAATTAATTGGAAAACATTGTTAGGAAACCTGAGTGCCTGAGACAATGCTCTCATAGATGTTTGAAGTCTGCTAATCCGCACTTGGCCAAAGCCTTCTCATTCTGAGAGGAACCCCATGCACAGTAGTGAGCCGGCGATGGGATATAGGTCTGTTCTCCAGAATATATAATTTATTTATGTATCTAATAAATTTCAAACCCACACTTACAAAAATTCTGAGGGAGCCGATGGCAGATAGATATATGGGAAAAGAAAAAAAAATGTATCGAATGTTCGTGGTGTTTTTCAGCGGTATCCATTAATATGACGTCCGAAATACTTACACAATCAGACGCAGTGAATAATATTAGCATAATAATGATGATGTAGAAAACTTTTGTGTTTTTATCGGTTATGTAACGGGGTCTTCTTCGGCATTTATGGCTGTACCATAAATGCCGAAGAAGACTCCAATCATGTGTTTTTTCATCATCAAACTATCTACCTACTACATTCGTTATGGAGATTCATACATTATGGAGAACTTTAATGTTTAAACTATCGTGAGTTATTTCCATTTTAAGTTTAGGATATACCAGCTATAATCACGATGTAAGCCTGACTAGTGTCGAAACCATCCGGGGACGTTTTCATAGGTCTCGGCTCGCTGCGCGTCGCGCTTGAGACTGCGTAGCGAGCAGAGTCCCTATGATATGAATAAAATCATAACCCTTCCTTTCGGCTTTGCCGTAGTCGGGTAAAGAAGGACCCCGAATGGGTTCGAAACTATAGTCGACCTAAATACGTGAGTATAGCTGGTATATCCTAAACTTAATTATAGAGAACTCTCAGGCATGCAAATTTTTTCACGATGTTTTCCTTTACCGTTAAAGATATTTAATTGGTTAAAACGCACATGTGAGTTACTCCGAAAAGTTCAGAGCTACCCGGAATCGAACCTCGGACTCCCTGAATAGGAGGTCAACGTCTTAATCACATCATCCGGTTAGAATTTTGAAAAAATCCACTTTTGATTTGGTGTCTTTTTTTATTAACTTTGGTACTGGTTAGGTTCAATTTTTTGATAAGAATAAATAAAAAAAATCCGAAGAACGAAATTAGGAATCTTCGAATGAATAAATTTTCTTTTGTATTTACTAGATACGAGTACGGATTGGTCAATGTAGCTAAAATCAATTTCGTGAAGAGTGGCACTGGAATAGGCAGCTACTTATTTGTCAAAACAAAATTGCAATTCAGATAGAAACGACGAATTCAGTTTTTCATTCAATATAACCCATGAATTGCGGATTTACAAGCGTTTTTGTAAATAAAACATAGACATCTGGTTAGCAATGGATTTGTTTTCTTTGCCTACGTGGGTGACTTTGATTGGTGTTCAGTTTAGGTACCTTGCCTAGAATAATCCTTGACTGCCTTATCTGACTAGCAGATTCCCGCGACTTCCTTCGTCTGGGTTTTTAGAATCCATAAATTCAAATTAAAAATATTTTTATTCAATTAGACTTTTACAAATACTTTTGAATCGTCAAGAGCGTCTACCACTGGTTCGGAATGCATAATCCATATTTATACTAATAAATAATTAAAAAAATCTGTTATGAAGCTCATCACAATCATTATGCTCCGTAATGTATATTTTATTAGTGCATTTCGTAGTACATATACATACTTACCTAAAAAATTCTATTCTACATACTTACCGCTCATTACTTTAACGTGGACCTACTAAATACAGTTTTTGGATTTGCAAATCCTAATATATATTTTATTCGAAAACGTGATGTGCGATCAACCTAATAATGTAATAAAAAGGAAGGAAAGAAATAACTATTGTAATAGCAAAATAAAAGCAGATTAGCACATGGGCCTGTGTAACGCAGGAGGGTGTTTAACTGGTCTAACAAATTTTTTTAAATAAATAAGCCATTTTTGATTATTTACTTTATTTTTTTATGTTACAATAATTAAGATAATATTATATTTGTGCGAGTACATATTCGAGAGCACCGTGGTACGCTATGGTGGCGCTTTACCATAATATTACAATATGCGATACAATTTATAGCGTTTATTGCACTTCTCTACTACTAACTACAATACCAGTATATTTCTAATAGCAACGAAATGTATAAAAGCTTTAGCTCGATTTTATAAATATTTAACAATAGAGATCAGCTAGTTTATCTAAATACAATAAACATGTCTAAAAATATATTACAATTTAAAATACTTAGCATATTTTTTAAATAAAATAACATAATATGTTTTAGAGACAGTCCAAGGGGCATCTAAATCAAAATTAATAATTCGCTTACGCTAAATAAGCGTTAACTTCAAATTGTATGGAACTGACATTGGCGTAAAGATGCAAATGTCAGTCCATACTATTTTATTTTGACGCTTACTTGAGATCCATAGAGCGCACTTTCGCTTTGCTCAGACTTAAGACACTGTTAAAACGAGACAGCGTTATATCGCTGGCATAAATCTGTCTTATTTTAATTGAAACTTAAGTCTGAGCAAACTCGACGCACGCTAGTCTATAGATGTCAGCTTAGAGTACGCGAAAAATGAATTTTGTCCACTGGGTCTAGTGTAATCATTATGTAGGAACTCTATTCTACGTTACTTCACCTCCAACTTACTTATGGAACAAATCTTTAATCACAATCGAAGTTTTTGGTCTCAATTTAAGTACAATCGTTGAGCAAATAATATTACACAGATCCATGTGCCGGCAAAGTGATATGATAAAAAGACTGAAGTGCATACGAAATACTTGCAAGTGTAAATGGAATGATAATAGCTCGCGTCGATGGATGGCGAGACGAGAACATTAATTCCCGACAGCATATAGAGTAGGCTTACAGCGAAATGCTCTAGATTTCCAAATATAATATTTTTAGTTCTTACAAACTTATTGCGCTAGCGTTTTCTGGATTAGTATCGTCAGTATTTCATTATAAAATTATATAAAAAGGGAAGTAGATTAGCTAAATAGGTATGTATTTGATGTTCTAAAAAATACTTGTTATAAATGAGGATAGATTTGTGAGACTGCTATCAATACCTTATTATTGAAGACTTTATTACATAATGTACTTAATTCACGATTGCTACTAGGTAGAAGAAGATAGTTGGTCCAAGTCAAAATTGTGTCATATTGATTGGACTAATTATACACTTTATCTTTGTATTACTCCGTGTTACGATAGGGCGGATAAAATGCTTGTTTACTCTGATAACAATTATTATGTATTACATAATATATCGCCACTACCCATTTACAGCACCTACTTTAATATAACATGAACGCTTACCTTTATGATATCTATATAGTATATACCATAGTAAAAGTTTCAGCGGTTAACTAATTTCTCCACAAGTTTTACTACTTAGCCGACTCCTTGTAGTTATAGACAAGCGAATGTTTTAGAAGGGTATAAGTCTGTCTTGTTTTAACTATCTTAAGTTTATTGCACTCTATAGATTTCGGTCTATGAGTCTAGTGTGAGTAAGCCAGTGTAAAACAATGTGGCCTACGAAGCTGTGGCTGAGTGAACTATGTAGAGTGAGGGAACTTTCTGTTTGATCCTGTAGCTCGATTCCGTAAAACTTGTATCAATCATTACAATCGCAAATATTGTTATTAGCTAAAATGGTATTCTTGTTGCAACAATGCATTGTAGCCAATAGTGAGCGAGCGTCAACCAATCAGTGATTGCGATCGTGACATTGTAGCTGTCATTCTACCGCAGTCGAGCTGCTGAATTGACGATCTGTCAAATATTAGGCAATAGGGGTGACGTGAAATCATACTATATCTTAGGTGAAATCAAAGATACCTAGTCGTTTCATAGCCTACCTAGCGTCAAATGTAGGTAACATTAAACGCTTTTCAGTGCAGGTGAAGCCTCAACGTTTTGTTACAAGTGTCCTAACTATACAAGAAACCAAAAGCAAAACAATTTTTTTTTGCAATTGCTTCGCAATTTGGCATTCTCCTGAGGATGCTCCGATGTCGGGGCGAAACGTGCGTCGAGTGGTTTTGAGATTTGTGTGGTCCTGTTTAGTGGTGGTACGTATTGCTTGCTTGGTGGCTGGCTTTTTCTGCATGTTTAGCCGTGGGTGGGCGGTACATATCGCATGTTGCACCATACAGATTTGTCTGGTTTTGCGGATTACAGCAAATTAAGCTTTTGGTCCCTTGTATATCATGGACTTTCGCAAAATAACGTTTGCTGCTATACAACAGTTTCCTAACTACCGTGAAGTATGGCTGTGGTATGTGCTAACTGCTAGTGTGGTGGTGGTGGTGGTGGTGGTGGTGGGGTCTAGGCGACTACGCACTTGCCCTGCTCCTGCTGCTGGTCGTTGTTCCACTGCGGAGAGAAGGCGGCTTTCGACTGCGTGCGGTCCGCCTCCACCAGCTCGCCGATCTTATACTTTTTCATCAACGATCTGCCGACAAGAAAATTTTAATCAAAACAGGGCATAATTAACTGTCACTGAAATGGTAACTATACAGCCAATACAGGGTGTAACCAATTTTTTTTAAATCCTGTATTTTTTAAAAAGTTCACAATATATTGCAAATAAAACATCTAACTGACGCTAGAGATCAACGGAAGTTCTGTAAGTAGGTCACCAGAAGTCAATGCCGCGTCGTAGACGGGGCATTAGGCCGAGTTTTACAGGCTATAAAATGCGGGTTTGAAACTACTAAATCACTAAAACTACAACAAGGCTAATGGTTATTGGCATTGGATTGTCTTAGGCTGTCTTAGGTGATATCGCTACGTTTTTGCTATCGTTCTGGTTACACCACAGAATGTGGCCTGTGGGTTACACCCTGTATTATCACCGAATTCACATGCTAACAGTCACGCTTACAGGCACGCATTAGAATTTGCCTCATCATCATATCGAGGATAAAAAGAACGTATTCGAGAAGCGTCATGCGTTAAGTGATAACAATATAACTGATAAGAGTTGGGAGCATTACAAATAAGGCCTTGAAGGCGCGTTTTAAATTATTAGTTTGACATCTGTGACCCGAGTGTGAATGATTTGCATTATGTTGAATTGGGAATATATAAGAATAGGACGGTTTAATTGATGCTTATTGGGAAACATTAGAAAACCTATGGAGAAAAATCTCCACAGATTCCTCCACAGATCTCTAAAAAAAGAGACAGCAATAGAACAAGAAGAATGATAATAAACTCAAGACACCCAGATTTTCGAAACGTCCACCACTGACGTAAAAATTAAACTAAAAATTTAAAAACCCCCAACACAAAAACCCTCTAAAAAGTAAAACTAGTAAATCTAACTAAAACTAAAGTAATAGGTCCTTTAATATGAGTCCTAGTACTAAGATCCAAGCATTGTCGCGTCGGGGGACCGCTTAGCATACAGCGATCTCCCGATGCTACAACTAAATAAACCTGTCAGTTTAGTTATTTCCTTAGTTTCATGCATTTACCTGTCTTACGAGGCCTATGTGCTGCAGTAGTTTGATGGTTACATACTTAACGTACGCTTAATTAAACCGATAGGGCTGTTGCGGTCCCTCGACGTGACAGCTGACAACGCTTGGATCATAATATTACTAAATGATATTAAACTTATAATTAGTTTATACATATTAATTTTTAACCCCCGACTCAAAAAGAGGGGTGTTATAAGTTTGACGTGTGTCTAAGTATCTAAGTATCTGTCTGTGGCATCGTAGCTCCTTAACTAATGAACGGATTTTAATTTAGTTTTTTTTTTGTTTAAAAGGTGGCTTGATCGAGAGTGTTCTTAGCTATAATCCAAGAAAATCGGTTCAGCTATTTGAAAGTTATCAGCTCTTTTCTAGTTACTGTAGCTTGTACTAACCTTCACTTGTTGGGGGTGTTATAAATTTTTAATTTACACTTGTTTATTGTGCTTTTTAATTATCGCCACAGACAGTTACGCATGTTCAACTTACAACACCCTTTTTTTGTGTTGGGAGTTAAAATGAAAGGCTACTTCTTCCAAAGTACCACTGCTACTAATATGTTGGCGCGTTATTATACAAGTTTACTAGTAGTTGGATCATGCTTCAATCTTAATAATCATTACGAAGTGTCTACAAATACAATACAATTACAACACCCGAGGTAAATAAAAATAATTGAATTGAATTGAATACCTCGCATCGGAACTGTGGCTCACGTCTTCAAAGGGCTCGGTGGCCTCCTGTCCCGCCAGCTCCAGCAGCACTTCTTCTCCTCCAGGATGCTGCGGGGAAATTATCTTTTAGCCTTCAAATTGATTTCCTCTACATTTGTGCATCAACCGCTCGTTTTAAAGTTTAGTGAAAAGGTTGTTCTTTTCGCCTAAGGTGCCTTTTAGCCTTTACACATGAGTTCTTTTCTGTTTTGTGGTAGTAAAGTTTTACTTAACAACGTAAAGTTACGACTTATTTACTAATCATAAAATAAGCATATCTAAGTATTTAGGTGTCCATAAAATCTATAGGTATGCCAATGCCGCGGTCTAGGCATTATGACGCACACACATAGTAGAAATACTAGATTTACAATACCTAGATAAAATTGAAGAGCTATACCTACTTATGCACATGCACCAGTTCTGTTTAAATAAATGACTATTTGTAGCTTGTGATCATTACAGTTAACACTAATCACACTAATATTATAAACGCGAAAGTTTGTGTGTACCTTTGTATGTGTGTTTATATGTTTGTTACTCCTTCATGCAACATAATATAGGATATTCGTAATATTATACCGGAAATAGAATATAATAAAGTAAGTACATAAATGAGTCGTGTATGACATGAATAGGGATAAACCGAGGATAAAATAGGGCAGTAATGAGGCTGTGTGCGGCCGGCACGCGGCACGCGGCGGAATTCGCAATAACCCGCCGGAGAACTGCCTCGATACCGTCTGAATTCCGATGGGGTTAAATGCAGACGCACAGTCGCTGATTCAAACAGAATATTCCGCATCCTACGCTCAAATATGATGCTAAGGTTGGAGATCTATAGAGCGTACTTTAACTTGGCCGTGGCTCAGATTTAAGCTCCAGTTACAACAGAGCGACACCGATATTTTATCACACGACTGCCCAAAAAAAGAATTGTAATGTTTTCAGGATTCATCTATGTATTTCAGTTTCTTTATCCCACCACTAGCCGATGCCCGCAACTTCATTCGCGTTGATATAGGTTTTTAAAAATCCTGTGGGGAGACATTGATTTTTCGGGATAAAAAGTAGCCTGTCTGTTAATCCAGGGTATTATACCCTGGATTAATGTTAATCAAGTGAGTTTGTTTGGGTGCAACTGCCGGCCAACATCTTACCCACTACACTACGAGCTATTTATTTTATCTGAACATTGAACCTAATTAATTACATGAATAATTTCAATGAATTACAAAGTTACGGCACCTTGCGAAGCAGCCCGCGCGGAAGCAGCGGTGCGGCCGCGCTGCTTTGTCGCGCCTTTTCATTTATATTATACTAGCTAATACCCGCGACTTCGTTCGCGTGGGTGTAGGTTTTTTAAAATTCCCGTGGGAACTCTTTGATTTTCCGGGATAAAAAGTAGACTATGTGCTAATCCAGGGTATAATCTATCTCCATTCTAAATTTCAGCCCAATCCGTCCAGTAGTTTTTGCGTGAAGGAGTAACAAACACACACACATACAAACTTTCTCCTTTATAATATTAGTGTGACGTGTGATGGATTTACAATGCAGCGAGCGGCAAATTTGAAAGTGCCCTTACAGCCAAGGATTTTACTGAGGGAACAAACCTTTTAATTAATTATGTAATTCTAAATAATAATTATTCCATTGTCATAATGACTGTACAAAATAACTATATTGACTAATCTTTTTAAGTGATTTAGGCAGTGACTGGCCTAAAATTGTAACATAACATAATATTGTAACTACCTGGTGTAAACACAAGAGTCAGCTAAAAAATGTAAAGCTCATGGTATGCAGCTCAGCTTTGTTGTATAGTGCATACATTTTGAGAACTCACTCACTATATTAATTGCTTGTATGGATTAGTACTCATGTCCAAAGTGCCATTTTAGTCCTTAATTTAAGGATGAACCATACCTTTGACTCTTTCGCTTACACCAAAACAGACTGTGACAGGAGATTTATATGACTCGTAAAGTACTTGAATAAAAATTTGTTGTGTGACAAATGATCATACACGTTTTGTTGAAAACTAACAGACAACTTGCTTAGTCAAAGTCAAATAATTTATTAAAAGATGGTACTGTACACTTTTTGATTGTCAGTTGTTAATATTAACTATGTTATAATATTATGATCGTGATACAGGTCCATTGCAACATTGAGGAAAATATTTAAGAAATATGTTCCATTAGACCTGAAATCTTAGAGCTGCAGTGGCATAAGTTAAGCATTTGTTACACATTTTTTTGAATCAAAGTAATTAAAGAACAGATGAAATTCTTAATGATAAAGTTGCATGGAAACTTGGCTTTGCATTTAGCTTAGGTAGCTTTTTAACTTAAGGATTTGGTTGCCTTTTGAAAAATAACTACTGAGCAACCAAATTTCTTCTAAGCCCTACTCAAAAGACTATTTTCTGAACCTGTGCTAGTGCTAAACCCTATTCAAATGGTAACAGGCGGTTTTGTGCCTTCTGCTTACTTCAATTAGTTCATGTTAGCAGCATTAACAACAGCATTTGTAAGTAAAGTCGGTGGGAGCTGTCAAGCTGTGCCTGCGTTGCGTTTGAATAGAATTATTTCCGCCTTGCAAAAGCACCTGTGAAGATCTAGTTATAGATTAAATGATTTGAGTTTGAACAATTTCATCACACATCAAGTTATTATGAAACATTTATGAAAATTATAAAATAGGTTATAAATTATATTTTTTTTCCTGATTATCATAGCTGATACAAAAAAACTTTGATTTATGTAAGTACATCAATTATTCATTAAATATTGATAAGAATAAAGTATTCGACTTCTGCCCTCTTGACGGGACGCAAGTTAACAAATTAGCCACCGTGACGCGAGTGAAATACTAAAATCACTTTGCACTTACCTCGTCGAGAAACTTAGTCACATCGTACACGCCATTGTGGATGATGAGGATCGCGTCTTCCCGCGAGTTTCGGCTTTTCAACTCATCTCTTGTGAATAATTTAACTTCCTCGCTCATATTTTACTTAAAAAAGTATTTAAATATTTAAGTTTGAAAAAGAAATTCACGTCTATTGAAGAACACACATTAAACTCGACTGATAAATGTCAAATTAGTCAATCCATGTCCTGTCACTGTCAACCATATCCTATATGTTATTGGTCTGTGCTGTCAACTATGGTCAACTAGCCGTCAACCGTCAAGTAGCACTTCCCACAGACAAAACAAATAACAAAAAGACGATTTTAACTTAATTTTTGAGTGCCCGTTACGCTAGCCGATCAAGTTTGCAACGGACTTGAAGCGGCGTACAGTAAACTTGAAGGTGTATGGCTATCAGTCAAGGAATCTATTATGTTATATATACTATACTCTCTAAACGCTATCTTTTCGGATTGGCTACGTCGTCCACTACGCACGCACCCTACATCGTGAAGAAAACTGAAGACTTTTTTTGAGAAAAAGCTCCAACAGTTTTCGCCCGCGCGCTCTGTCTGCGCGGAGGAGAAGCCCGAACCCCGGAGATGCCCGATCTCACCAGCCGGTGATCGATTGGGTGGCGTGACGACCGCTCCCACGCGCCGCTAGAGCCGCGCGAGGATGGACAACCATCCATCCACCTCCAAAGGCCCTTCTCAGGGCCGCCACCATCAACGACATGCTCGCGATCCGAGATCACGCGCCGCACCCGCGAGTGCGCTTGACGTTGCAGCCCCGACCGGCTCCGTCACGCGCGACCTCGCGCTGTACGCCGCGCCTCCGGCCGCGCCCGCACCACGCGCCGCACCCGCATCACGCGCCGCACCCGCGAGTGCGCCCGACGCTGTAGCCCCGTATGGCTCCGTCACGCGCGCTCTCGCGCCGTACGCCGCGCCACCGGCCCCGCACGTCTCGCGCGCCGCACCCGCGCCCGCCGCGTTAACCGCCGCGCCGCGCCCGCTGTCGATGCCCTTGCTCGACGACGACAGTGTGGCGGACAGCGAGACAACGGTCCAGCCTAGACTTCGGCAGGATGACGCCTACTACGCCGCCATCCTGGCCCTGGAAGGCCCAGATCGCCGTGCGCTCCCCAGCCGCAGGCAGCGCACCGACTCGGAGGAGGACGCGCCCGCTGAGGCGAAACGGGTTGCGAAGACCACCCCTCCCTCCCGCTACGAGATGCCCCGACGCACAGCCGAAGCTTCTGGGTCGGACGACACCCGAGCTCCGACGCCGGCCCCACGCTCCTGCTCCTACGCCGACCGCGCGAGAGCAACGCCACCGCCGAAGCCCGCCGCCGCCGCCCCTTCCGGCGGTGCGCCACCGAGCGGCCCAGCCCCGACGAAACAGCGAAAGCTTCGCTATCCGCCACTCATCGTGGAAAATCTGCCCAACTGGACGCACCACATCAAACAGATTAAGCTCCAGTTGGGTAGAAACCCAGCAGCTCGCCCTTATGGAAAGGGTATTAGATTCACGCCTCAGGAAGACCAGGAATTCCGCCTCGTCCAGCGGTACCTCACCGCCCTGGAGAAGACGGAGGGCGTGTCCTGGTTCTCCTACTCACTGCCGGCCGAGAGGAGCCTGAAGGTCGCAATCCGCGGCCTTCCTTTCAACACCGAGCCGGCAGAGATAGAAGACGAACTCCGCCAGCTGGGGTTCGAGCCGGAGTACGTGCGCCAGATCAGGGCGAGGAAGGGCAGACCAGGTTGCCTCTTCTTCGCCATGCTCCGCCGCACCCCACACACGATTCCAGCAGTGTACGAAGTCACCGAGCTGCTCTGCATGGGGGGAGTCCGCATCGAGGCATGGAGAGGGAAGAAGGGTCCCGCTCAGTGCCACAGATGCCAGGGTTTCCGCCATGCCTCAACGCACTGCCACAGGCGCCAGGCCTGTGTGATCTGCTCGCAGGAGCACAGCGCACGGGACTGCCCAAGACCCCGAGAGGACCCGGCGACCTGCGCAAACTGCGGAGGCAGCCACCCCGCAAACCACGTGGGCTGTCCCGTCTTCCGCAAGGAGGCACGGAACAGACGCGCGGGCACCGTCGCGGCCACAGTCCCAAGACCGCCGCCGCGCACCGAGACCACCGGCTCCAGGGTACGGACGCCTGCAAACGACCCGAAGCCACGAGAGGCCACGCAGAGAGCTCCTGCCAGAAAGAGGAGAGGTCGTCGCCGCAGGAAGGCGACATCGCCAACCCGCGCACCCTCGCCGCCGCCTGCGCAGAAGCCCAGACCTGCCGAGGGGATCCCGCCCCAGCCCAAAAGGACCGCCGAACCAAGCGTCGCGGCCATCAAAGCCGTGGCGTTTGAGACTCTTGAAGACGTTTTCCACGCCATTAAAAATGGCGGGGAAGACCCACTCCTGCGCATCCTGGAGGGACTGCGACGACTCGCCGCCTTCACCGGTGAGGCCCAGCCTACCAAGGACGCCAGACAGGAGGAAGAAGAGAACCGCGCCACATAGATGCCTCGGAGCGCGTCCTCCGCACACGTCGACCACCCAGCTGGGCTTCCCACAAGCGGGTTCCACCCGGCTAGGTCGGACCACGACGGCGTGAGGACCGCTCTCAACTCCCTCTTCCTCACTGAGGAGGAAAGCCCGTAGGCCCATGGGCCAACCCAAGGACCCTGGCGTAGTCACGCCAGGCGGAAGATCCCGCATGCAGGAGGCCATTGCCTCGGACGTGCCTCTCCCGCGCCCTTGCGGGCGCGCGAGCTCACATACCGGCTATCTTTTCAGTCGACTTGTGCCACATCGTCTGGCTTCGTCACACAAGTTCACTGCAAACATTGTGTAAGGCCAGCGTAATATTCTGAGTCCTTCCAATCCTTTGGATGTCTTAGGCTGAAATCTATAAAGCGCACTTTGACTTTGCTCTGACTTAAGATTGGAGTTAAAACGAGACAGATTTATGTGAGATATAGCTTTGTCTCGTTTTAACTCTGTCTTAAGTCTAAGCAAAGGCAGAGCGCGCTCTATAGATCTCACCCTTAGATAAGTAGGTTATTTGTGTATGCAATAAAGTTTTAACAGAATGCTACCATTTATTTTAATAATTATTATTAACAAATAATATTTTATAAGCTAAAGGATCCTATCTACAGTAGATAATACAGTTTTAACATTCTAAACTCTAATAGTTGTGGCTTCCATCACTTCCTTGCTCTTGTGTGTTCCGTCACAAAAAGGTCTGTTCTTTGTCTGCTTGCAGTTACAAAGCCAATAGTCCTTCGTTTTCTCCACTTTGAATATAATAGGTCTGTAAGCAAAAACAGATAGAGGACAGTCAATAATAATTACTTTATCTCTTGTCTGAGACTATTGTAGCCTAATGATTGAGTTTGACTATAAGCGTTCAAATTGTGAAGTTTCTCTCCAATAGGTCCAGTTCTTTTAAGAGTGCACAGTCATACTAATGACCTCCCAGCCATCTTACCCTGACCCACACACAATACACACCCAACCCGACCTCAAGCCTGTTTACAGTCCAAGGACTGATCGCAGATCGAAGGAATATAGAGAAAATAAATTTATTATAATCATTCAATGCACAGCCCTTTATCTTTCATCACCTTGTGACTTGCATACAACCTGTTTTCCATTTGGTCTAAGTACCTTGGGTGTAAAATTAACAAACCTTTGTGTAATC
Organism: Maniola jurtina; assembly: GCF_905333055.1. Lineage (NCBI taxonomy): Eukaryota > Metazoa > Arthropoda > Insecta > Lepidoptera > Nymphalidae > Maniola > Maniola jurtina. Next base: position 16,408,393 of record NC_060032.1, read on the forward strand.
TTTAGAAACACATCTTTATGTGTGCCATCGCAAAGTGGCTGTGACTTGGATCTACCGCACAGACACCAGGCGTAGGTCTTGCCTTCCTCCAGAGTCAATTTGAAAGGTTTCCTGTCATAAACGATTCCATTATCCAATTGCTCATTAGCTGCATACACTTTCTTTAAAGGATTACTTGGAATTTCAGGTTTTGGTGGTTTTGTGACATATCCTGCTTGAAACTACAACAAAAATTATGTTTTTAGGTTATTTTGGATGTAGCACTTTTACTGTTTTACAGAGACCACTATGCGATACAATAATATTATGTAGTACGTTTCTAAAAACAATAAAATAATTTATTAATTATTGCATATTTCTACTAACAGATTTCATGAAGTTATTGACTAGATTATACCGAATGTTTCGATGGAGCATTTTTAACTTATCATTTACTATGTACTTATAAGTTAAACTTAGATGGTTAATAAATCTCTGGGTGTTATTGTATGTACACAATAAAGAATTTTTATTTAATATTTAATTTTCATGTAATAAAATTAAAAAATAAAATCCTATTTTTTTTATTTTTTTTTCTCTCTCGTTTGGCTTTACCACGGCTTTCATAGATTAGCCAGTGTCAAGTTTGTAGTTACAAGTTAGGGAAACTATATAAACATGGACTTCGTCTGTGCCGGCGCCCGCCGACATACGCGCGGCGCCCCCTTAGAGCGATTCCCAGTCAGTTCCAGCATGGTTCCAGCACCAAAAAACACCAGTGAAACACAAAAATCAGCCACTTAAAAAAATACTCCAAAAAGGCCTCGCACGCGCGCCAGCACAGTGCAAACGCTAACACAGACGAAGTTGTGATTACTTGTAAACAACCACAGACCACTATATCATAACTACAAAATATCAAGACCGTATCAAGACCGGGAGCCGCAGCAGAAATGGCTGAAAACGGCAAGCGGCGCAAGTATGCCTCTCTTATTGAGAGTTACATTTTTGTTCCGTTTGCCGTGGAGACCCTGGGGCCATGGAGTCTTAGTGCAAAGAAATTTTTACGAGACATTTCACCGCGTTTAATAGCCTCATCGGGTGACAGAAGGGCTGGCTCATTTTTTGCGCAACGGATCAGCCTGGCTGTCCAACGCGGAGATGCAGCCAGTATTCTTGGCACCATTCCACGCGGGCATGATTTGTACAGTAATTAGATAAGGCTAGCTTTAAGTTTTATTGTAATATTTTCACACATTATTATAATTTAAAAAAAAAAAAAAAAAAAAAACTACAAAATTGACATTGGCTAACATGATATTATTATACTCCTTAGTTGGACTTCGTCTGTGGTGGCGTTTGCCGGCGCGCGTGTTGTGGCTTTTTGGAGTGTTTTTTTTTTTTTTTGTTAAAAACTGGAGACTGGAAAGCGCTCTAAGGGGGTGCCGTGCGTATGTCGGCGAGCGCTGGCACAGACGGGGTCCATACTTGTATAGTTTAGCTAACTTGTTACAAATAACTACAAACTTGACATTGGCTTATCATTGTAAAAGCCAGACGAGAGAGAAAAAAAAAATACTCCGTAGTCTTTGTTGGTTAATCTAATCTGTTATCTGTGTAAGCAAAACCAGGCGAGAGAAAAAAAAAAGAAAAAAAATTATTCATTTTCTAATTTTGTTTTTATTTTTATTTTAGAAACATGATGAAGTAAAAGTGCTATAATTTGTTTAATTTATTTATAAAATGAAACACTGCTTTTGAATATTCGAATTATCTTGAGTTATGTCTAGAATAAGAGGAATAGAGAAGTTGAAAGTGCAAAAAGATGGGCTGCAAGCGTTACAAGATTTGGACTATCAGAAGAATAAATATGTTGAAACCAAGAAGAAAAACGAAGAAAGTTTTGACTTGAAAGTGGACGTCGAAAGTAGGTTTCAGCGTTGGTTTTTTGTGACACTTTGGACTTGAAGGTTATTTCGTAAACCATCATGCGACCTAAAAATATTTACAGAACATAGAAATCATTGATTGATAAACAATGTTACCCTTTCCAGGCCAGCAAATTAATGAGTTATTACTGAAACTGCCAAAGTTAGAAAAAATATTCGACGTGCACAAGAAGATAGGCGAGGGTACGTTTAGCTCAGTGTACCTGGGCTCATTGAAGCAGCACAGCACACTGCCTGATGCTGAGAAGCGCTGGTTCGCCATCAAGCACCTAGTGCCCACGGCGCACCCTGCCCGCATAGAGCATGAGCTGCGTTGCCTCCGGGACATGGGGTGAGGATGGTTCTTATATTGTACCTACATTAGAACTTCTGGCATAAAATTTAGGATCATTTTAATTGTTCTTACTGTCACCATTTACTGTACACTATGTAAAATTGGTGGTATCAACATTGATTAGTGCCAGATATTGAGTCATTGTGCTTAACTAAATTCAATAAAGTGCTGTATATACTGTAACACTTGAAGTGATGGTAATCTTGACTTGTCATAAGTGCCATGAGTTGGTTTAAATTTGTCTACTGATGATGAACAATAATTATAAATGTTATGAAGTTAAGTAAATGCTATAAAGCTTATTTATTACTTTCAGAGGGAAAGACAATGTGATTGGTGTGGAGCTGTGCCTTCGGAACTTAGATACAATAGTGTTTGTGATGCCCTACATACCTCATAAGAAGTTTTCTGTAAGTCTAATGTACACATATCAAAATATTCCTTATTGACGCTTAAGTTCTAATACCATTTTAGTAATTTTTTTGAGGTTTTAAGATTTCAAAGCCATTCACTAGAGAATCAAAAGATGTGGCATTATGGCATGTCAGAAACAAGAAGGCATACGGTACACAAAATATTAAATTTTATATGTGTAGAAGATTTTGGTCCTCTGTTGTAGGAATATGTGGGGAACATGGATGCAGAGGAGGTGCGTCAATACATGAGTGCTCTGCTGGTGGCGCTCAGACACGTGCACTCCTTCGGAGTCATCCACAGGGACATCAAGCCCAGCAACTTTCTCTATGATAGAGAGAACCGAAGGTGACATTGCAATACTCTGTGGTTATGTCAATGAATTAAGAGATTACTACAAACTCATAGATATGTTACAAACTACAATTTTTAGGTGGCTATCAGGTGATTTAATTGGAAGTTACTGGTCATCATTTCGCATGAGATTTACTATAGAGCGGACTACTGTGTCTCTTAACTGTGGCAGTTTGGTTGTTTCTTCAATTATGAATTTGAATTTGAATATGCAGGTACCTGCTGGTGGACTTCGGGCTGGCGCAGCGCGCTGTGGCCGAGCCGCCGCCCGCCGCGCTCGAAGCGCCCCGCAAGCGCGCAAGGGAACAGGTACACAATATTATATTTCTACTAGCTGATGCCCATGACTCTGTCATCCGTGGACCCGACAGTGGTTTGGAATTTCTCTGATCTGGTCTGTTGGGATGCTTCGGCCGTATCTAGCCTCCCTACCGGCAAAGCCGTGCCGCCAAGCGATTAAGCGTTCCAGTATGATGCCATGTAGAAACCAAAGGAGTATGAGTTTCATAAAAACTGCCATACCCCTTCCAGGTTAGCCTGCTTCCATCTTAGACGGCATCATGACTTACCACCAGGTGAAATTGTAGTCAAGGACTAACTTGTATCTGAGTAAAAAAAAAGTTTTTCCAAAAAGATAGAAAAACTGTTAGGAGCTATTCTCAAATCAAATCAAATCAAATCATCATTTATTTGCTCAAATGTAGGTAGCATAGATTTTACAATTTATTTTAGTGTCACTACACTTGCCATGTAATGGCGTGCAAATATTTTACATAAGCAATGTAAACTACACTAAATAGTTTAAATGTACATTGAATATGCTCAAAATACCTTACACCTTACAGTCATACTTAGGTAGGTATACATATACATAGTCATAAAAAGGTCTGATTTCACAACACCATCATTACTGTTAAATAAAATATAATTTAGAGCTCTTAAAATTAAAATTAAAATGTAAATAATTTAATAAATCATGTATTATCTATGTGAAATGTCAACAAAAAAGTCACAAGAGTATACAATTAACATACTTAATAATTGATTAATAGACTAGTTCCTCATAATAAATCATTTAGTGTTGAAGAATTCATTTAAACTGTAGAAACACTCATTTAAATTAATTAAAGGAATTATGAGTTTATTTGGATACCTTGTGTTGAAAACCTTCTGGCTTTTTTTTGTGTAGAAATCAGACTTATTTTTTTGAACAAATAGGCTTATCTCATAAATGTATTATCATAATTATCCTAGTCATAACAATTTCTTTTTTGCATGGAGTTACAATATCATAATCATAAATCAATAATAATAAAAAATCATAAATCAATCAGTAACAATAAAAAATCATAAATCATAAATCAATAATAATAATATGTCAGATCTTACAGCTATCTAAAAAATCTTTAACGCTATAAAAACATTGGTCAATTAAATAATCAAATAACTTTATCCTAAACTTCGACATTGGTAAATTTTTTATGTTATCAGATAACTTATTATATAGGGTGACAGCCATACAATATGAATTACGAGAGCATATCGCTAGTCTTTGTCGTGGTATTTCCAATTTAAATTTTTGTCGCCGGCTTTCGTTGTCAGGCTTCCTATCAAATAGATGCTCGTGTTTCTTTACGAATAGACATGTCTCAAATATATATAGACATGGCAAAGGTAATATCTTTTTCTTTTTAAATAAAGGCCGACATGGAGCTATTATATCCGCACCACACAGTGATCTGATACATTTTTTTTGTACTCTGAAAGCATTTATAATATCGACAGAGTTACCCCATAGTATTAGTCCGTAACGCAGTATAGATGCAACATAGCCATGGTATGCAGTTGTGGCTGCTTCTTCAGAGATTGTATTTCGTAGACGATATAGTGCAAATACGAACCTATTAAGTTTTTTACACGTAATATGTATATGTTCTTTCCAGTTACAATATTTATCTATTGTAATCCCCAGAAAAGTTGCCGACGGCACGACATTTATTTTTTCATTATTATAGTTGATGCTAAGGTTAAGGGATGAGCTATTATAGGTCTGGAATTCCACTACTTTTGTTTTATTTAAGTTAACGCAAAGGTTATTCATGTCAAGCCATTGAATAATTTTGTTTAGTGCAATATTGATGTCTTGTTCAAGTTCATTTTTTATTTTACTTTCAACTATTAAGGTAATATCGTCAGCAAAAAGGATTGTATCATTATTAACCGTGTCTGGTAAGTCATTGATATAGAGCAAAAACAGCAGTGGACCCAGGATACTACCCTGGGGAACTCCGGATTTAACCTCTTTATATAGTGATCTATAAGTAGATTTTTGTTTATTTTTTACTGTCGTAATCTCAACACATTGCTGACGACTATGGAGATAGCTCTTTAGCCAGTCGTAGCCTTTGCCTCGTATACCGTATTTAAATAGTTTTTCGAGAAGAATCTCATGGCTGACGCAGTCAAAAGCTTTGGACATATCCAATAGTATTGCGGCAACTGAACATTTTTTGTTGAAGGCACCATTTACCTTTTTAATTAAATCAAAGCATGCTAATGTAGTTGAGCGCTTTTTTTGAAATCCGTACTGGTTCGTTTTCAGAATATTATTTTTATCAATAAAGTCGTTTATTTTTATATGCATTACTTTTTCAAGAATTTTTGAAATAATTGGTATAAGGGTTATAGGTCGGTAATTATTCATTTCATTTTTAGCACCCTTTTTATGTATAGGTTTAACAATAGAATACTTTAATTTTTCAGGAAAGGTACCATCTTGAAAAGACATATTTATTATGTGGCATAATGGCCCTGTTATTGTTGCTGCACAAGCTTTTACAATCTTCGTTGTAATGTTATCATAACCTGTAGAATTAGTATTTTTAAGATTTTTAATCACTTTATACAGGTCATATTCAATGATAGGCGTTAAGAACAAGGTATTAGTGTTAAGTGGTATGTTTTTTGTAGAATTGTAAATATTTGTGGCTTGTTTATACTTAGTTATATTAATAAAGTAATCGTTGAATTTTTCTGCAATGGTGTATGGATCATTATGGACGTCAGAGTTAATTCTTATTTCATTGATGTCATTTGATTTATTGTTGCAATTAAAGTTATTCTTAATTAATGTCCATGATGCTTTACATGTATTCTTAGCTCTTTTAATGTATCCTAAACTCTCTATTTTTTGTGACCTAAAAATACAGTGTTTTTCTAGATGTGTTATGTTCCAGGATGAGTGTGTCAGTGTGTGTGACGCCAAGCGGATGGCGCTGGACCTGTCGCTGGGCGCGCGCTGCACCAACATAGCGGCCCCCGTCGCCCCGCGCCGCGCCATTCTGCCAAAAGTACAGATCCCTAAGCAGAATATACCAAAGGTAATTAGGTTCCCCGCTACCTATAATATACGTACTTGTCTTCAAAAAAAGGCTGAAAGGGCAAGAAATTAAAATCGGTGGTACTGAATGTTTGACTTTAATTCAAAGAGTTTAATAATATTGCTTTAAATTCAGTCCAGTTTACCCTGAGGTTATTGTGTTTCAATCTGGATTTCTATCAACATTGAATGAAATGTAAAGTCTCATAAAGCATATAGATTTGTATGGTTTAAAGCGCGGCGTATTCACAGAACACGCCGGGCGAGTTTGTGCCTCGCGCAGGGCTGTGCCTGTGCGCCAACGTGGGCGGCGTGTGCACCGCGTGCGCCGCGCGGCCCGGCGCACGTGCCCCGCGCGCCGGCACGCAGGGCTTCCGACCGCCTGAGGTAAATGTTACTGACTAATTAACGTATCCATAACATTTAGCTGAGTTCAGGGTCCTTTTGCTGGCATGATACATTTCATCCCGCTTGCAGACACAGTCCCATCACTTTTATATTATGTAAGTCGCATCGATAAAATTCGTTTTGCGTAGAAGAGTTGACACTGACTGAAATCAAATGTACACCAATGAAATAAATACACACCTTATTTGTTGATGAAATAACACAAACACAACAACAATAGAGACTCGTGCCATCGCGCGTACAAAACATGGCACGTAACCAATAGCGGATGAACGCGCGCTAACATTGGCGGGATATTTACACGCCATTCAAAAATAAGATGATGCGCTGATTCATCGGCGTAACTTACAAAAGTGGCGAGTAGTGAATAGTGAATAGTAGTGAAGTAGTGAATGTAATGCAGGTGCTGCTGAAGAGCCCGCGGCAGGGCACGGGCGTGGACGTGTGGGCGGCGGGCGTGGTGCTGGCCAGCCTGCTCACGGCGCGGTACCCGTTCTTCCGCGCCGCCGACGACGTGTCCGCGCTGGCCGAGCTGACCGACCTGCTGGGCACCGAGCCGCTGAGGAGGACTGCACACGCGCTAGGTGACACCTCCTCTCTCAGGTGCCGCTGAAGAGCCCGCGGCAGGGCACGGGCGTGGAACTCTGCCAATCCGCACTGGGCCAGCGAGGCGGGCTATGTACAGACACAGGGTGCCGGCGATGAGTTGATCGTGTCCACAAATTCTGCCCGCCAAATTTCATAATTCATATTTCCTAAAGCATGCCAGCTCGCAGTGGTGCTTACCAATCGTCATTTATCTTATAACTTTAAGCCCTGAACGTTTGGTGCAAATTGCTGTTTGGTTTTACAATCGTGACCCCGTGTGTGGTGCCGCAGGACGGCGCATCGTGACGTCGTCGCGGCGGCGCGGGCTGTGCCTGCGGCGGCTGGCGGCGCACCTGCGCAGCGCCGCGCCCGCCGCGCCCGACCCCTCCGCCCCGTCCTGCGCCCACTGTCACCTGCCCCTCCCGCACTGTTTGTGTAGAGACGAAACCAAACCCGTAAGTACACATGCTCACCATGTTTGATCGATTGAATTGGACGATTTCTTTGGTTTTACAGTTATTATCACATGTTAGTTTTAATAACCCAGACCAACGGCTTAACGTGCTCTCCGAGGCACGGAGGAAACCAAAATGCCAAATTTGGTCACTCATCCAGTTAGCGACTTGAGTCAACGTTGCTTAACAATCGCAATCGATTGATATGCGTTGTTACAACTAGGCCACACGCTCCTCAAAATGTAATTGAACTACTTTATTGTGAATATGGGTAAACAGTGGAGATGTTACAAAAAGAAAAGGGTACAGCCAAATTCTGCCTATTTACACACAATGATACAACTTGTATACATGGTTTGTTAAAATTAGTCACATTAAAATACATAAATATTTGTCACAAAAATATTAAAATACTATAACAAAATGTCAAAAATTAAAACTTTTCTGATAGTTTTTTCAATTTTCTCTTATATAAAGCAAATTTTCACGTTTCAATAAAATTATACACGCAATAAGCGTTGATCTAAAATCGCTCTAAAGTAATTTTTGTGTTATTGAGTTTACAGGCGGATGCAATAAACGACACGGCCACAATAGCAGGGTTCCCCGACTCGGCCTTCGCCCTCGCGGCGCGGCTGCTGGAGCCGCTGCCCAGCGAGCGGTACTCCGCGCACCGGGCGCTGGAGCACCCCTTCCTGACCACGCCCCTCACGCCCCGCGCCGCGACGAACACCGATAAGCCGGCATAAACAAACTACAGGATCTGCCGTTTTGTTGCCGTAGTTTTTGAGTTATCACTCTCTCACTCAAAATGGTTAACGCCCACTGACTTTTTGTTTCTGTCCTGCAATCACGTAACAGAGAGAGTCACATTAAATTATCTCTGTGGACAGAGCATAATGTGAGTAGTGAGTAGCACTGACAGCAGCACGAGCGCAATGTGAGCTGGGAACTAAATGTTAGTGGTGAGACATCTGTCAGCATAGTGTCAATGAAGAAAATTTGATACCATGTGTCAATTTTAATTTCTGGTACCACCTTTTCTGGGAACTTGTTTATGTCTATTTCAGTGAGGGGCTGTAATAAAACAGTACCCTGGCAACGCATAGCTTCAATTGGTGCTTTTTAAAGATTTTTGTTGAAGGAAATAATCCTCGAGTGCTCTGGCAGTGCACTGAGGAATAAGGATTTTGAGAAATTCCTACTGGATCTTTAAACATCACAAATCCACGCGAATGAAGTCGCAGGGAATAGCTAGTACAAAATATATTTTGGTATTTAAATTAGCCCAATCATATGAAAAATTGTGCTGTTTACATTTTTATTATTGTAACTGGAACTGTTTTAATTCTATGTACAATACTGGGAGTGATTGTATTTATACATCTCATATAATGAAATGAAATGACATTTGCTGAATATGAGTAAATGTTATGATGTTTTTACAAGAGTTAAAACAGTATTTAATTTATATTAGGCTGGTGTGGCAGTCTGCAAAAGTTTTTGTTGGAAAGAACCTATCCGGTGTAATTATATAGAAGTCGTTGTACTATGTACTATACTCGATTACTAACTCCAATGAATAATACTAGACCATGAATTGTTGAAGAGGTTGTTTTGTTAAAAAAAAGTTAGGTTATTTCTTCCGTATTTTATTATCTTTTACGTTGAATGCTTTGTGTATGATGAAGGCGTTTTGTTGAAGTAATTGTTAATTATTTGTAGCATGGATCTCAGAGCTAATTTAAGTTTTTAGTACAAAGTAACGGTTGCTCTATGCACAAGCTGCACAATTTAGTCACATTAACCCAAGAGCTTTTTAGTTTTTAACTATTTGTGCTTCCTTTAACTGGACGATTTAGTTATGTTGATAGTTTAAGTCTGACTAGACTGGTATTTATAAAATCTGTGCGCCAAATACTCAATAGGAGTCAACCATAAAGGTCATCACCGACTTTTTCAATAGATTTTTGAACGAGGAGAAATCATATTTACAACTTTTACAAACGATTGATTGATTATATGCTTGATACTGGGATTTATTATTAATGGTTAGGATTAGATGAAAAAGCTGTGCTAGGCTAGTGGTTAAGAAGTGAAGCTTGAGAGGTTGGTGGTTCTATCCTGGTCGCACCTCTAACTTTTCGGAGTTGGATATACTTATTGTTTTAACGGCGATGGTGAAGGAAAACATCACACGGGAGCCTGCACGCCTGAGTTCTCCGTAATGTTCTCAAAGGAGTGTGAAGTCTGCAAACACGACTACTGTGGTGGACTATGCTCACACCCTTCTCATACTGAGAGGAGACGCTCTGTAACAAGCCGGCGATGTGTTGACCATAGTGACTGATAGATTTTAATTTTATTTGGTGCACAGATTTTAATGAAAACTTTACAATAATAAGCTTAGGTAAGATTTTGGGTATAAAATGTGATCGGTTCCAAGCAACCTGTGCCTTAGGTATGTGTTCACTAGAGTATTGTTACCTCATTGTTTCTATTGACTCCAAATAAATGTTGCTTCCAACACTTGTAGTTTTTGTTAACTAGAAGAATCTTTGTCATATTCCATTACAAGTTAGCCTATGACTGCTATAACACCTGATAGTAAGTGATGATCATGATAGTGGGCTAATTTCGAAGGGTTGAGGCGGTTTTGATTACACCCATAATTGATTTCTACATGGCATCATTCCGCAACACTAATGCTCTTAGCGCCGCGGTCTGCGCGGGCAGGCTGGTAGCTAGCCACGGCCGTAGCCTCCCATCAGAGAAATCTGATACTCTAAGGGCCTGTCCAGACGAGGGACTATTGTCTGCAGAGGACAAAAGTCCCTCAACTACAGTGTTTTGCCATATTAGTTCATTGTGTGTGCATTATGCGATGCAGTTGTTAGTGATCCATCTGTCTTCCGCGGACGATAGCCCCTCCTCTGCACAAGCCATTAGGAATTCAAAAACTCTTGCATTCATAATAATAATTTATTATTATTGTATTAAAATATAAATTCATAAGCAGTCTTCATTATCAAATAATTGAGTCACATTGCATCTTAACTTCTTTATTATTTATATTACACTATTATTAAATTATGCATTGTTACCACATTAAAAAGGAATTCAAATTACCTGATTGCACATTTGGCTGCAACAAACAGGATGTTTTTCTGCATGTAAATAAATTAAATTCACTGTCCCCTGCCATGTACCGTGTGGCCAAGTGTGCAATCACCTTTACATTTTGAAAAACACTTTCATTCAATTCAATGTACAGCAAAACTTACACTCTATATAAAATTACATATTTTTATTGTATTACCTTTACAGCAATGTTTTAATCACACAAAAGTTGTCTTCCTTTTAATAATTTAATGTATTAATTTACTTTAGGAGACTTGCCTTGCATATATTTCATGACAACAGCGGGGCAAGCTGGATATCTTGTGCCCATTTTCAGTATTTAATCTACCTGCAATCTGTAGATATGTTACTGAGCAACATTGTTATATTTGTCAAAAACACTAGTAAGTATAGTCCGTACAAAATGAGAACTCACTAGCCACTATAACTCTGTGTCAACTGTCATGTCAACTCAAAAGTACGGTTCACCTTAATTTGTAAGGACTAAATTGTACTTTTGACATAACAGTTGATACATAAAGTTAAAATTTCAAGTGAGATCTATCATCAAATAACTAAAAAGTTTGTCACAACTAGTAAAATAGATTTTGTCATAGCATATTAAGACCCAGCCATACACAAAGTGTTGCACCAGCCTACACTACAGCAGATTGCACTCAAGCTGTCAAATATACACTAGCTCCTCACTAAATCTCATATTTCATTATGTCCACAACACTAGTTCTTCCAGAAGTTAGGGTTTTGTTGCAACCTCCTCTCAAAGTTGGCGTACCAGGTGTGTAGTGTGTTGAGAGGGATGTAGGAGACGCCGGGCGTCGGCGTCATTTGCTCTTGAGTCACAGAGAAGGACGCCACAAAATTGACTAAGTTCTCTAACATTTTCTGGGCAAATGTTACATAGGAATATGTTTGTTGAGCCTAGAACAAAATATAAAACATTACAATTAGGTACTTTACTTCAAAAGAGGATTATGTATTTAGGATAACTTAATTTGTCATAATGAAAATGATTACAGCAGTTTGAAACTACTTAACCAATACTGCCACAACATCAAAATTAGATGCAGACTAAGCCAGGGTAAAACTGAAAAACAAATTGATATTGACAACATATGTATAATGTTTACCTCAGAGTTTGGGAGGAGTTGCGCATTTGCCTCTGGTTCTATTGAGATTCCAATTTGTGCATTGTGACATATCTGTTGTTGACCAAATGCACTCATAAATTTATTTTCATCTGCAAAGGGAGATATCACATTATTTTATGATATTATATGATATTTAGTGATACCAAGAATAGTCTTTATCCTCAATGATTATCCAAACAAATCTTCGAGAAAAATATTAATACAAACAATAAAAAATAAAACAATGTTAGTAAACATAAAAACGTTTCAGAACTTGCCAGACAGTTCATGTAATTTTTTTAAGTTTGATATCTTAAAAATAGCTGAGGGTTTGGCGTTGGAGATGTGTCCTAGAGGCTGCCAGTTGGGCGGCGCGTTGGGGTCCGGCCAGCTCCAGTACACCACGGCCACCGTGCCCGCCGGCAGCGGCGCCGCGCCCGTCAGGAACACCACCGCGTGGTTGATGGAGTCCACGTCCAGGATCGTGGTCACCAGGCTCGTCTCCGACACTGGCGTGAAGTCGGTCTGCACCTAACCACCATCAAAAACTTTAAATTTACCTCTCGACTCTCGTTATAGGTTAAGTCCTATTTTTTATAAATAAAGTAGCGCTCTACCTACCAAGCGTCCTGACACGATTAATCCAAAAATGTTAGCCATCTTAGATTGTTGAGTACACGTTAAACTACAGTTTTAATTGAGAACTTTAGTAATATTTAACCACACAAAATATTTAATTCTAGAAAGAACTTTGAAATAGAACTTTATCTTTGTGTTGCTTTGCAAAACTGCCAAAACTGCATCACAGATCACTATAACTGCATCAATGAAACGTCAAACTTCAAAGTCCCTGTCTTATATTTACAAAGTACTCTGTGGTCCAGTACATTCTACTCTATGGTTAAGTCAACTGTCAAATTATTAGGTCGGACCAGCGGCCAGCCTGTGGACTGTGGACCGATGATCCGACATGGAGCCAACAGGAGTCAGAAATGTAGGTCGATCATTATAGAACAGACAGTACCATATTTTCCACAGATGAATGATGATTAGCCCTCTATTTTCCCTTTTTTTTAGGTGGAGTGGAGATACCTACTGTGCATAGAGAGCGTTTGATGCTGAATCGACAATAATATGTCAAATATTAAGCTATAGGGCTATGATGACTTGAAAATTGAAATCCATTCAAAGAAAAATAGGACTACCTGCGTCAAGTCAAATACTAACATTTGACGCTTGCCTCTGCGTTTTGTTATAAGTTCCTTAACTGTCGTGAACTGTGGCCTTCGCCCTTACCACCTTGCTTTTAGGCATTTACATTTACCTATGATGAATCTGTATACCTTCTACTTCGTGGCCTGATATATGTCTGTAACCATCCTCTGTTCATCTGTCTGTAACTGACTAGAGTAAATTACTGAACCGATTTTGATGTGCTTTAGCTGTGGGCTGTAGTATTGTAATCTATGTATGTAGGTAGGATTTGGACAAGCACAAAGCTATTACTAATTTGAGGCAGTACCTACATCAAAGAGAACTTGCATGATGAGCATCAATTATTGAAATAAAGAACCATAAATGAGCAGAAATATTTTATTGACTTATAGCAAACAAAATAAATAATAGTCTAAAATCCAATGAACTTAACAAATAAAACTTTAATGATTTATTAGGTGCTAAGAAATAAAAAATTACTTACATAACAAAAACAACAAAATATACAAAAACTACAACCAGTAGGCTATAAATAGGAATTTGCTTAAATGCAGGACAAATACAGAGAGCAGCGGAGGGCCAGTTACTGATAAAATTGTGAGGAATTCTAGAGATAAGGCATAAAGCAAATAGTTGAAACTGAGATAAGGCCAGTGTGGGACTGGTTGTGGTTCAAGCTTCATTCAACTTATCATAATTACATAAATTAATTTTTCAATCAAATATATCACAATTGTTGCACTGCACCTACTTTTTTCTAACAGGAATACCACATAGGTAAGATGTTAACAATTTAACTATTATCTTAATTATTGAAACAATTAAAATTATTATTATCCATGAGGATTGTATCTATACAATCTCCTTTTGCTCCACTGCAAATTTAGTGATTATTATTATGTTATAAACACTGATATGAGATATAGTAGGTATATATTTTCTGTTACAGTAATTATACATCTTTATTCAATTCGAATGCTAATCTAGTATCCTTAATAATGTTATTGTTAACATTTTCTAATAATAATTTAATTTACTTCTAATAATAATTCATTTTACTCCTAACAATATCCTACATTGGAAATGTTGCATAACTCAATTAGTTATTATTATTATTGTACTGATAACTTGATTGAAATGAGTGCTGAGCATGGGGGCCCTTAGCTAGTTAATCTCTCATATAGGGGTAGTCAACATCGCGCAGAGGAACAAAGGTCTCCTTGATGGACTGAGGCGTGGTCCAGCGCATTACATAGTTGGGTCCGCCCGCCTTGTCGTTGGTCCCCGACATGCGGCCGCCGCCGAACGGCTGCTGCCCCACCACAGACCCCGTCGACTTGTCGTTCAAGTAGAAGTTGCCCGCCGTCATCTTCAGCTCCTCCAGAGCCGTGTCTAGGAACTTTTGGTCAGAGGCAAATACAGCTCCGGTTAAGGCAAATTTAGTGGATGTACCGACAAGGTCTAATGCTTTCAACAAATCTTTGTCTTCAAACACATACATAGTGAGAACTGGGCCGAAGATTTCCTCCGTCATCAACTTATCGTGTGGATCAGTGGTTTCGATAATAGTCGGTTGCACGAAGTAGCCCTTACTGCCGTCGAACTCCCCGCCGCCCAGGATTTTGTTGTTGCGATTGTTCTTTGCATTTTGAATGTAGCCGGTTATTCGGGCGAAGGCCTTGTCGTCGATGACGGCGCCCGTGAACATTTTGAAGTCGGTGGGATCGCCGATCTTCAGTTTGGCGCGCTCCTCCAGCAGGCCCCGCTTTATCGGCTCGTAGAGCGACCGCGGGACGTACATCCTCGAGCAGGCGGAACACTTCTGGCCGCAGAACTCGAACGCGGAGCGGATGGTGGACGTCACGACCGACTGCACGTCGGCGGAGGGGTGCACGAAGTGGTAGTTCTTGCCGCCGCACTCGCCGATGAGGCGCGGGTAGTTGCGGTAGCGAGCGAGGTTCTTGCCCACTTCGTTCCACAGCCAGTTGAAGGTGGGCACGGAGCCCGTGAAGTTGACGCCGGCGAAGAACGGCGACGCGGTGATCGTGCGCCCGAACGTGGGCCCGTCGGCCGGCACGAAGTTGACCACGCCCGCCGGCACGCCCGCCTCGCGCATGATGTTGAAAATGCGCCAGTTGGACAGCAGCGCCGTGTCCGAGGGCTTCCACAGCACGGCGTTGCCCATGAGCGCGGGCGTGTAGGCCAGGTTGCCGCCGATCGCCGTGAAGTTGAAGGGGCTGATGGCGGCGATGAAGCCGTCGAGGCCGCGGAAGCGCAGCGAGTTGCGCGTGACGGCGGGCTGCTCCGAGATGGGCTGGTACTTGGCGTTCTCCTTGAGGAAGAACACGTTGAAGCGGATGAAGTCGATCAGCTCGGCGGCCGAGTCGATCTCGGCTTGCACGGCCGTCTTGGACTGCCCCAGCATGGTGGCGGCGTTGAGGCGCTGGCGGTGCGCGCCCGCCATGAGGTCGGCGGCGCGCTGCCAGATGCGCACGCGCTCCTCCAGCGGCGTGCGGTCCCAGCGCCGCTGCGCCTCCACCGACACCGTGATGGCTTTCTGGATGGTCTTCTCGCTCGCGTAGGAGTACTGCGCGATCTTGCGCGCGTGGTCGTGCGGCATCACCTGGAACTGCGGCGCGCCCTCCTTGATCTCCTCGTCGCCGATGACGATGGGCACCTCCTCGGTGACGGCGGCGGTGCGCTGCAGCTCGTCGGCGAGCTCGGCGCGCTCGCGGCTGCCGGCGCGGTAGCCGAGCACGGGCTCGTTCTTCACGTCGAAGTCCTCGAACTTCGGCAGCTGGACGACGCTCGACGCGCAGCGCTCCAGGGAGCGAGCCCGGAGCGCCGTTCTCGCGCAGATCGTTGAAATCATTTCGCTCGCTAGTGTCGGGTTTTCGGGGAACTAGAACAAGATCGTTTCGTAGCAGAGTCGAGGACAGCCCCGAGATCGATTAAAATCCTGTACGGATGCAACGTATGTCAAACGCAGCTCGTTACGTAAACGCGCGCCGCGCCTCACGGTCTGCTCGCGGACTGCCGAGTGCCGCGGTCGCGCGACGCGGACAACGGATTAGGAAAACTACTCGCTCGTGTTTGGCAACGACGACCTAAACACGCACGAATTATTGATGACCTTCACCAATTCACATTTTGTAGCGATTAGCGAATGGCAAATGTTCGATTTTTGCAACGTCTTATAGGAACGCGAGACGAGCTTGACGTAGGTATCGCGAGAGCTGTGGGAATCTCAATGAAAATTTTTCGTATCGATTCCGTTTATCAGTATCATTTTTCTTATCACAATTCACAATCACAATGCAAAATCATTCAAAAATTCGAATGAAATTCCACAAAGATTTTGACTTTTGAGAATACAAATGACAGTGACAGGTGTAGTTTCTATTTCTCTTTGGATTTTGAACTCGTTTGGCTCGGCTCCAGGCTCAGCTGATTTTTGCTGTAGGCACAGATACACTCTCGGTTCATATTTCGAAACTATGATATTCTATGTCCGGAACTGAGGAAAAAATTAATTTGAGCTACTTTGTAACAGGCCGGGCGATTCAGAACACTCAATTCGGTAAGTTATTGTTCGTTATATCGTTGGTTTACGAATCGAGTGTTCAGAATCGCCCGGCGCGGCGGGTCGCCTAAACTAAGATTTGTACGTGATATCGGACTAGGATTGCCAATTTGCCACTTCTTCATATGCGGGTTACCAGTTACCAGCATCAAAGGCAGGTAAAGAGACAGTATTTTAGTTACATAGATATTTTTTAAATATATATGAAGTTGTTTGAAGAAACTTAAAATAACATATTTTAACTTGTAATTCTGCCTTCACGGAGGTATCAATATTAAGTTTGTTAGTCCACGCATTGCCGCACAAGGAAAATATTCTATCTAACTAGTTACTGGACAAAACGTGAGGGTTTGGTTTCATCAGCCAGCTCCGGCTGAATTTGTAAAAATACGGAAGCTTCACACAACTTTAAGAACATTATGCAAGCACACACCTTTGAGAACCAACTCAGGCATGCAAGTTTCCTCATGATGTTTTCTTTCACCTTTAAATCTTATTTAATTGCTTAAAACGCAGAGAACTTCGTGGTTAGAGGTACAAAAGTTAGAAGTGCGTGCCCGAATCGAGCCCCCGAATATGAAACCGATGTCTTGTATGTGTGTATGTTTGTTACTCCTTCGCGCAAAAACTACTAGACAGATTTGGCTGAAATAGATAATATCCTGGATTAGCACATCGGCTACTTTTATCCCGGAAAATCAAAGTTTCCACGGGATATCAAAAAACCTAAATCCACGCAGACAAAGTCGCGGACATCAGGTAGTTTCTCATAAATACATACCATAATAATAGCAATCATACGGGCATTGGCAGTGTGCAAGAGTGTGGAGCTGCAATATCATTATTCATTACGGATTGGATTCTTCTACTATCTATGGTTTGGTTCCCCTTCCAGCCAAAACAAAATCGAGGTGAAGCGTGAGGAAGCCGGAAGTAGTTTTGCTAACTACCTACAGTGCAACTTTGGCCTCTGCCTCGGTGCATTTTACTACCTACCTAGGTACTTATTCAGTTACATTTTATTATGCAACAATAAGGGCGGTGTGCGCTCCAATGCGACTCGCACTACCTTATTGTACCTTGATGGCAGGTAGGTACTGTAACTGCCAGTAAACCTTCACGCAAGCGGCGACAATTATTGTACAAAGTTTCTACTCAATCAGATGAATATTGAGCGCATGCATAGGTAATAAATATAAAGACAAATCGTGAAACTCGTGTGGAGCACTAGTTATGATAGAAATAACTTTAGCCCTGAATCCAACACCAAGTGGAGTCGTAAAATCCACTGGTCGTTGTAAGATCGATAGATGTACGAGAAGACAGTATAATTTTTACGTACTCCGTAGCGAACACTGAGGGCATAGTCAGGTGAAAAACAAAGCTTTGGGAGAAAGTAGACTCCTCCACATAGCACAGCGACAAAACGATTCCTACTGCACACTCGCTTCCTGACTTACTGACAACAAACAAACTGAGCATTATTTTTCTCAACATAATATTTAATTATTCCATGTTCTCGTCTCACAAGTTGCATCCATTGACGGCGAGTGTAGCGACAACGCCTGTGTGGATGCAGGGTAACCGGGGTGGGCATCGGAGTAAAACAACGGCAGGTGTATATTTGTGTACATGTTTATTGCCGCCCAGCGTCGCGGACGTCCGCACTCCTGAAGGTCGGGCGTCCGTGGCGACATGATGACCGCTTCCTTCCGGTATGGCTTAACAACACATGTCGCGCAGTGAAACTATCTTATGTTGGAACGTGTTTACTATCACGAGTTTAAAAATGTCTTTTTTCAGGACAAATCATGAAAATATAGGAAGATTATTAGCTAGTCTTCAAGTTTATTTTGAACGCGTTCCAAAGAAGTTTTCAACGAATTTCTTTAAGGGTCCGTAACGTGACACGAGGCCTTATCGTCCGAAGCGGTGATCATGTGCCCTTTTGTACCCAAACAACTATAATATTTGAACCAATAAGTTTATGTTTACACTAAATAAACGTCATCGGTTGCTATCACTCGCAGCGAGTGAAACCGGAGTATTTGACATGTGTTACGCTCGTATAAAAGAAAACTCGACTACGGCGCTCAGTACTGCGCATTACAATCTAAATTACAGCTCGCACCAAACTTCACGATCGCTCTGAAGGTATAGACACATTACTGCGATGTTTGTGCTGACAAATCAGAGGCGCTACTTGCGTCACAACCTCACAACACGGTAATGTGTTAGCGCCTTTAGTTTACTTAAATGTAAATAAACTGTAGTATGGCATGTACAATGTAAAACGATGGTACTATATTCAAAATCAGTCCTTATAACGGACACTGAGAATCAATCAACGGACACTGAAAATCAATCAATCAATGAATCAATGCGACAATGCAAATCCTTCGATTGACAGGTAGGTGTTGATATGAGTTTCGACAGAAGTGTACCATAAATCCAGCCAATCACAACAATAGCTGGCTGTAGGCCTAGCACCAAAGTTTGACAGCGACGTGTGATGATTCTTATCACCTCTGATTGACTGTTAATATCACAACTTCCGCGTTAGCCTCCTTGGCAGATCAACGGTCATGTAGTTTGGTGCGACTTGTCGGCATACAATTATTACAGTACATTAATAATTTTACATGATATAATCACCAATAAAATACTTAGTCGATAAATGTATGAATGTCATAGTAGTTGCAATGTAACATACTAACATATAATAAGTAATACAATATAACTAGGCATTGGCAAGTGTGCGCGCCCTCCTACACGCAGCGTCTAACAACTAGCTACATCAAACGCGGCTCAGGGAGGACACGATAGGGAAGTGCCGTGGGGGGAGATATAAGGAAAATCTTCGAGAGTAGCTAATTTTCCTTCCTTCAGCACGCGATCTAAACAATACCTTACCCATTTGTATAACAATATTTTCCCTATACAAGTGCAAATAGCTAATGTTCTAATTGTATCTCTTGAAAATAGTCCAAATAAGAACACTGATGCTTTTATATATATTTAACTTTTAAACTGTTATGTAACGATATTTTGGCTGTAAGACTGAATGTTTTGTAAGTTTGTATGTGAGCACATAAAGTAAACACTACTGATCCAGTTCTTACAAGCCTTACGCAATTTAAAAGATGAAAATAGAATCAAACTGTATACTGACTTTTTGGTCAGAATTCGTGATCTCTTAGATAGAATTTCACGCAAGCGAAACCGCGGGCAAAGGTTATTTCAGAGTTGCGCGATGCGTATATTGCATATGCTTTGAGAATGCACTCACCATTTTAGCTTTATGTATCATGCCAAGAGTACGATTTATTCCATAATCTACCGTTACCATACTGTTGACATTACAGTCTGTTGACACAAAACAAATATGACGAGTTAGCAATCAACCTGTGTATCGGATCAGTTTTCATCTAATAAAAAAAAATGGAGTTTCGAGTATAAAAGGTAGTCACCACACTATCGTCGTCCGCCCTAAGCGCTTAGCCTCCATGCGGTCGAACCCTAACAACAATCGCACCATGGGTTCGATCTACTTTATCTCTGCAGCCCTAGCACGTAACTGTGATAGCAATCAATACAATAATCGCAATCCTACTGACTAGCTGTCTCGTGCTAATTCGGTTGTGTACACTCCCTGACTGAACTAAACCGACGGCCGAAATGTATCCTATCTGTAATCTGTCGATAAGATACTTAGCAACGTCATGCACGTATGGTCTTTTTGAAATAAAACAACGTCGCTAAGTAACTTACAGAGAGATTACGGATAGATTGATTTATTAATTCGACCGTAAATTTACAGGTCTATCGATATTTCTGTCCTTTTCTATGCAGAACATTGTGGGAGGGGTGTCGTTATATTGAGAACTTTCAATTTATTTAAAAACTGAATAAGAACCAATATTTTAATGGGAGTAATACAACAACAATTGCGATAGTCACAATGTCAGGACAACAATTGCGATAGTCACAATATCTGACAACTATCATACGATGCTAGGGATGCTTATCTACACATAACGGTGCTAATTAGTTTGTACACAATCTGTAAACTCTACATACAAATCTAAAATAGTGCTATCCTGTTCACAATGTTCCCTGCGGAAAGGGATAGCTTAACTTTTTGACATGTACGACCGAATCAGCACCGTTATCGACATAGTTCTTGCGTTTCATGAGTGCATATGGATTATGCTCATGTTAAAGTAGTATTGGTATACGTAAACGTGTGCGTTGCGAGCGCTTGCTCGCGTCTGATTGGTCCGACCGGCACGCACACTTACGCAATGTTCTTGTATACGACGCGTAACCACAAGTAAAGTCCACGCGCGCTCGTGAATTGCAAGAACTGTTACACGTTATAACGCTGGATGTACGAAGCAGCGGTCAGTACAATACGAACAAACAAACATAATATGACACTCTTAAAGCGTGCCTGAACGAATCAGCTACTAAATACTAACCTACGCTAAATATACGCCACGCTGCGCGTCGCACGCGCGTCATCGTCATTGTACGCTTCCTGTACGGTTGCGCGCTGCTTCTTTGTAAGGTACACGACAGACAACTCACAACGAACTACCTTACTGTATTCACACATAAAGAAAAGTGTAATGTTTTATTCAATGTACATATCTACGTCTTATCGTGCGTTTTTAAATACATATTCGGATCTAAAAAAACTAGCCTTTTCATAATTTATTTATTCACGCATTTCTTTTGAACTGACGTCTCGTTTTGAACTCCTCGGTTTAGTTTAATTAACGGTCGAAATTAATAATAATCTACCCGTAATCTGTCGGTAAGTTGCTTAGCAACATACGTTGGTTGTTTTGTCAAAAAGGACCATTCAATTTTTGACCAATAACCACGTTGCTAAGTAACATAACGACAGATTATAAAAAGGATTGTTAATAATGATTTCGGCAGTTAAATGTGTGGAGTTACAATTTCAATTCGATAGCAAGATATAAAAAAAAAATAGTAATAGTTAAGGTCGGTAAAAATATAAAAGCATATCGCAAGCGTACGGTGAGCATCAAATTACAACGACGCTTTACGGAGCGAAGCTACGCATAGTGACGTAGAGTTAATTAACTAAAATAAATGCTCGTGAGCCTCGCCCTCCCTCGGGCACCCCCTCGCGTCAATCACAATACATACAACCTAGCAATGCACACTATTATTAAATACACTAAGTGTTAATTCAGTTCCACACATAAATCTATAAACTAAATTGATAGATTTGTAACTAGTGCCATCCTTTTCCGCAAGGAACATAATGAAAGAGATAATACTTTTTTAGATCTGTCAATTTAGTTTAAAGATTTGTGTAAACCAAATTAGCACCAATATTATCTATAGCACGCGTCTCGAAAGTTGACATCCCTACCCATATTCTAACTAAATGCGCAAGTGTGTTGGTTTGTCCTTCAATTACGTCGCATCGGAACAATAGATAAATGAGATGTTTCACATGGATATATTTTAAGATCTGGAAAGTAACACATTATACTACTTTTTATATATTAGGGATTTAAAAAAAAATCCACGCGGACGAAATCGCGGGCATCAGCTTGTATTACAGTAAATGACGTATCATCTGAGGTCCGCAGGTCGCTTCAAGCACAGGGAACCCGAGCAATATCCACTTACTTTTTCAACTTTCGTGACGCGTATGTAGCAATAATGGCTGTTATCCAACCGCAAACTAAATTAAGGGGGATAAAATTAATGCTATCCTTTTCCGCAGTCCATTTAGTGTGAAAAGGACGGCACCACTTAGATCCTTTCAATTTAGTTTAGTTACAAATTAGCGCCAAACGTAAACAAAAGTACATTTTACGTTTTGTACTTTGTTACTAAAATCATAATAATAGCGTAGTTCCAAATCAAAACCTAGCAAGTGATTATTTATAGTCTTTTTTTTCATTTTAATATTTACAACGATCAATCCGCAATCCGATTTATCCGTAATCTGTCGTTAGATTACTTAGCGATGTTGTTAATTATTTCCATACATTTTTTGATAAATAATAACAATGCTTAGTAACGTATCCACAGATTGCAGATAGGATCAATTAATTATTAAATTCGGCCATAAATCACTTACCAAGTTTTGATACGGTGCAACTAATACGCGTGTGTAAACCAGGCCTTATAATATGACATATTTGCTTGGAGCAAAGCTTGCTTAGGTTAAATACTATAAATACAATAAGAATTGCACACAGTTCCAGCAATATTATGATCACTACTCACTAATTAGTACATGTTGTTTATGTAGTACATGATAACTATAGTCATAGACTAAAGGAAAAACATAGACGGACCACCAATATGTGAAACAGCACCTCTAGTACAAAATTTTACGCATAAAAATCACTATTTTTCAATTATCTGAAACTGTTCTAGCACATTAATGTGGCTATTAAGAACGATATTGAATCGTCTCTAATAGTCATGAATTAATTGTGGTGGCAAACTAGGTAATAGGCTACAGAACCACTGAGAGCTTTACATTATTGAACATATCTGTTGCATAGGGTTCCATCTACATTTTTCCTTTAATTTGTAATATAATACTAATAATAAATGGTTACGTACTTATCACTTCATAATATATTATTTTATTTCACGATAATCGTATTCAGTATAAAAGGTGTAAAAACGGTCCAAAAACTTCAAGTAGATACCACAATAATTTAGGAATGGACTTTCAGGAATGATTCAATATAAACTATTACATTTGATTACATCCAATATACATAAGATTTGACTCTACAACAAAAAAACATTTACAACAGACACTTTTGGTCACTTGTAAGCTTTTGACATGAAAAGTACTGTAGATTTATAAAAAATTTAGAACATTCTTTACAGTAAGCTTGTATAAAACCTTAGAAAAGTTGTCAAAATTTTGTTTTCCATAAGCTATACTAATCAGTCGAGCTTGTTTAAATAAAATTCATGTTATTTCACAGACTATAGGAAAATAGGGTACAAAGAAGCCAATATCAGAACTCGAATGCACCACCACCGAATTGAATGCAATAAAACTGGCTTCACTTTGAGTAGCTTGTATATTCGCAGGAGCTTCTATCTTTGTCCTATAATCTGTGTGTTAAGTACTTGTTAGATATGACTGAGCGTTCTACAATTGAACTATTATTGAGCAGAGCTTAACTTACGTTGCACATTGTACAGTGTGCTTTTGGCATTTCAAATGTCATTGGTTACCTTAAAGGCCAAAACGCACGGATGGTCAAATAATAATCCTCCGTGCATTTTGAACCTAATACTGATCGCATACTACAGTACTACCACATTTATAAGTTACGCTGATGTACCTGCGCAGAAATACCATTTTTGAATGGTGCGAAAATATATCAGCCAATCATAGCGCGCTGACTACAAATCAAGTTCATCATTCATTCGTCATTTTCAGGTATGTACTGAAGAATATGCGGTCAACTTAATGAACAGTTAATACTATGGACCGAGAGCCCACATGATGAAACCCCTATTTCTGTGTTAATTATTATTATTATTCATGTAATTTATAGATTATAGTACTAATATTTATAGATAGATATTAGGTTTTATTGACATCTTTACACCATTGCATTTTATTTATTTATGAGTTCATGATATTGATCCATGTTCATGACTGAATTTTTCATTTCTTATTCGGACATTTTCATTATTTGACATTCTCTTTATCATATGTTTACTTATTTTTTTTAACTTTAATATTTGATCTGATTTGTTTTTTTTTGTATAAACTCCAGATTTATTTGACTATCCAAACGTATCTCATAATAAATTAATGAGTGTAATTTTACAAACAGCATGTAAATGTACAAAAAATCATTTATGAATCTGAATTTATGAATATTTATGAATTTTTATCATTTGATTTATAATTAACTACCACAATATTTGTACGCCGCTACGGCTAATGTCATGGACTTTGTAATAATCACCAACATCTTTTGTAACACTTATGCAAATAAAGAATTTCTTTCATTCTTTTTTTTCAGGAATTTTATCAATTTTTCCATTATTTAGGTATTTTTGTACTAAAGATATAAAGTCATTTATTGAAATAGAGCTACATACTGTGGTCTCTCGGACTATTGATATATCAGTTACAAATTCGTACACATTATTTTAAAATGGTTACAAAAATACTGCTTTATTTTTAAGTTAAAAATCTGTAGGTCTTTTCGTTGATTGGAAGACTGGCGAATTTATGTATATTTTTGCTTCGTTACATCTATTCTGCTGTTTTATGTTTGATTCTTTATATGCAGATAACATCGGAATGAGTTTGTATTACATGGAATGTTTTAACATGATAAACGTATTGTTTCGATTAAGACACTTTTTTATTAAATTTCGGTTACAGGTAAGTATAATCCGTACTAAATGAGTTCTCGCGCGCCATTTTTACTCTGTGTCAACTGTCAAGTCAAAAGTCCGTACTTCTGACATGCCATTTGACACATAAAATTATAATAGCGCGTGAGAACTTATTTTTTTACGCATTACACCTACAATTTTTTTTCATTGGATTGTATTCCTCAGTTCAGTACAATATCAGTGTATAATATCGGTACTACAATATATGAACGACGCGACTAGATTACGAGTACATCTTTACCTCTAATTTTAAGGCAATTTTGGAATTTATTAAATGCAGACTATAATTGTAAAAGCTGGTAAAGTATTTGAAAATCAGTAATTTAATTTCCGATTGACAAATAATACAGTATCCAGCAGGAAATATTGATGATGGATTGACGCTCTACGAAGCAGAAATCTCTTTCCAAAGTTCGATGTGTGATGTGTGTGTGTGTGTGTTCGATGTGTTTCCTGCCGGTAACTACACTACGTTTCGTTAAATCAACTTTGGAGTATCAACGATTTCGTATAAAACGTTCGTAGCTCCACATGGCTACGACCGAGCACGACACGGTTTAACTTTATTTCTGTTTCGTCCGTGTCCAATTTACTATACCAATATGACTATTAAATGGAACACAGAAATGTTAATAGTTGATCAGTTCCATAATAGATGGCACCGCCAGTACGATAGTTCACGCTATAACACAGTGGCTTTAGTGGTAAATAAGTTCAAAGTTTAATAAAGGCCCATGCGTTCGGGGTTTAATGCTCATCATTTCTCCCCCGGCTAACAGCGTCCTGTCCGTTTTATCTCGATAAGTCACCTCCGAGAGTAAATCCGCTCGCCACAGTATCCATGGCTCGTCATCGTTACATAGTAAAGGCTAGTTCGCCCCCGTCGTCGGCCGGCGCGCTCAGAACAGCAGGTCGGTGGCGTGCGTGCGCGCCTCGCTCCACGAGCGCGCGCTCTCGGCGGCGCAGGGGCGCGCGTCGCCCAGCTCCGCCTCGGCTTCCGGCGACGGCTCCTTGTCTATGGCGCTCCGACTATCGCCGTTTTCTGTGATACTACCGTCTGGCTGCTCCGACTCTGTAAATTATTTTGCCATTACAAATTAGCCCTTGACCTCACCTGGTGATATGTGATGATGCAGTCTAAAGTGGAAGTGGGCTAGTTTGGAAGGGATATATGGCAGTTTTTTGTATCTTTATTCCAAAATGCCTACACAGATTTGGGTGTTTGAATCTGCCAATCAATCAAATCATCATTAGAATCCTTACATTCTTCCGTGTAACAAGAACAACCGGCTGTAAATTTTTAAAAATATGTAATAAATTCAACATGGCGGCTGTATGGTGCCATTTTCAAATGTCCGCTTTTTGGCAGGGCGGTCGTGTTTTTTTAATAACGACTGTGTCTATACTTCTTTTGATAAAAAAAAGTTATAGCAAATAAAAATTGAATTAGTCATACCATGCGGCGAGCAGGCGGGGCGAGTCATGCCGAGCGCGAACGAGTCGGCGAGCGTCTTGCACGGCGTGTAGCGCGACAGCGACGCGGACGCTGCGACACAAAACCATCAGTTAATATATCCAATAGTAGCTCATTCTATTACCTACATGTTAAACAGTCTTAGCTTAACTCAGATAATAGTATTGGTGGCATAATTAAACAAGAAATAATGCTATTTAATACAAACTTTGGCAATGTTTGTTTAATACAGTCTTCAAACTATGCGTAAGAATTCTCAATTAAACATTTTATTAGCTACCACAGTTCACAAACAGAATTAGCTCTCTACAAGAAAGGAATATTATCAACAGTTAAATAATACAGAGGTAGCCTATGAAGACAGTAATTCCAGTTTTTGTGGTAAGAGCTGACTTTTTTGGAATCGTCCGCGTGGATTTAGGTTTTTAAAAACGAGGGAGCCCTTCGATTTTCCGGGATAAAAAGTAGTTATGTCACTTTTCAGGCCTGATACTCATGCAAAAATTACGCTGGTCCGTTGCTCTGTTGCGACGTGATTGGAGAACAAACCAACACACAAACATACTTTCGTATTTGTAACGTGGGTAGTGATTCATTGTCTGACTAATGCCACACACAAGATATATTGTACAATCAAATAGTTTTTTGCGATAAGTATTTAGAGGACCTCTAACATCTGGTCTCTCAAGTGGCATCGATAATTATGTTACTGTATAAGGTTATCCATTAATTGTTTACATTTATCTTAAAGTCGCGCAGTAATGATGACAACTCACACGTAAGTCGTAACTGATAAGCGCCAGACTGGGCGTCTCAACCAGCGATCCAACGCCCGCCGATAGTTTTGTTTACAAAACTACAATACTTTACGTTTTATATTTTACTATTAGACTACAGGCCCATGTTTAAAAATGGGTGGGTCATATGAACCACCAGGTGACGTATACAGGACGATATAAGAGCATAAAATAATAAGATTCAGCACTATGCCGTCACTTGTAAGCTGTCCAACAGAGTGCTGGTGAGAATTGAAAAGTGCAGGTAGAGTGAGTACATTTTGGTCATATATTTTTGTACGGCATTTTTACACTATCATGTTAAAAAAAAAGTTGCCGTACAGAGTCAAATGATTTTACAGCTTTAAAAATTAAGTATACCATGAAATTAAGATAATTATTGATACACATTCAAATGAACACTAATTTTTTTACGGCATTATTTTTAATAGTACTTTTGAGTGCTAGATAATGTTTTGGAACCAAAGCCGTACTTTCTCAAATCACCCCCCGGACCACGGAAAGAGAGGGGGTTGCTACCCTCAATTTTTTCCCCTTGTCGCATGATTTTTGTACGGCGTTGCGGAATAATGGATTAGAGGCTGTATTGAAACAGTATGAAACTAGTGCCGTACAGAATTAAATGACCAAATTTACCCCGGAAATTGTCAGAAAATCAAAACATTTACTGACTTTGTGGCGCACCATTTTTTTACGGCACTGCGCGCTTTCTTATTATTTTTCATGGATCTATCGATGGTAAAAATGCCGTACAAAAATATATGACCAAAATGTACTCACTCTACCTGCACTTTTCAATTCTCACCAGCACTCTGTTGGACAGCTTACAAGTGACAGCATAGTGCTGAAACTTATTATTTTATGCTCTTATATCGTCCTGTATACGTCACCTGGTGGTTCATATGACCCACCCATTTTTAAACATGGGCCTGTAGTCTATATAGGAAATAATACAGAGTGTAACCAGAACGTTAGCAAAAACTTAGCGTTATTTACGATACTATCTTAACACAAACCATGTGCTTTATCTTGTAGTTTTAGTGATATAGTATTTTTCAAACCCGTATTGTATAGCGTACAAAACCCGGGTAAAGCCCCTCCTACGAGGCTACGACGCGGCATTGACTTCGAGTGGCCTATTCACGAAACATTCGTTGACCTTTAGCGTCAGTCAGGTGTTTTGTTCGCAGTTTATTATGAGTTTAAAAAAATATAGTTTTTATTTAATTTTTTCGTGATTAATTTGGTGGTGTCTTATCAGAAATCATCCTATCTTCGTTGTTGCTAGCGTTTTGGTTACACCCTGTACAGAGAGAGAGCCAGCGCGCGCCAGACCTTCACTATATTATAAAAGCTGACAGTTTCTCTGCGTATTGTCCCCAACACACGGAGGAACGATCAGCGACTATGGAGTTTGGATCGTGGTGGCTTTGGGAGTTAATGTGGTCATTAACATTAACCTCGAGTCGTAGGCGAGGGTTCAAAAGGGTAAACCAGAGATTACAAAGGTAAAAGACATAAGAGTTTAGATCGTATAGCGGGGTAGCCTACGCTGGTCGCTGCTAGTAGATATATGCTAGTTATGCCAGGCGCCTGGGGCACGAGCGGTTCGGGTGCTTGGTAAAATTGTATCAACGCCAGCAGTGCTTGATGTAATCCGATCCACAGACATTCATACGATTTTATCAAGCGTCCGAAACGCAGCGAACTGCAGGGCGTGTTCTTCATACGCCTGTTATAACTAGTTCCATAGTAACACACACACAAACACACACACACCACGCGGCGTGAGGCTCGGCGGCAGTCACACGAAGGCCTCGGCGCGAGCCAGGCTAGTGAGGCGCAGCAGGCGATGAGGCAACATTGCGAACACGTCTTTTGACAAACAATGTTTTGAAAATGTATCCAAAAATGTGTTAGATAATAATATTTTAGGAGTATTTTATATTACACCGCACGTTTTTAATATTCAATCTATACTGTAATCTGTGAATAAGATACTTAGCAATGTTGTTATCTGTCAAAAATTGTATGGCCCTTTTTTGGCAAACAACAATGTGGCTAAGTCACATTGCAGACATTAAATATTGAAAACGGAACAAATTAAAATTGGTCTCCATTTTGATTTGCACTTTATTGGGGCCCTTGTCACAATGTTCATTGCGAAAACGGATGCCACAATCAGTCATTCATTCATGTTCAATCATTGTTGAGTCTGTACATCTGTTTTCTTTGCTTTTGCTTTACCTACTTGTAATTTGTTACTAATTTACAAGTAAACAAATAATATACTTATATGTTTATTTTCAATGAGCGTAAATTAATTATGCAGCTGACAGTAATTGTGGTTAATGGGCAATATTACAGCATTGCTGTGATAACCCCGTTCCAGAGTGCGGCCG
Organism: Maniola jurtina; assembly: GCF_905333055.1. Classification (NCBI taxonomy): domain Eukaryota; kingdom Metazoa; phylum Arthropoda; class Insecta; order Lepidoptera; family Nymphalidae; genus Maniola; species Maniola jurtina. The sequence continues at coordinate 16,438,434 of NC_060032.1, forward strand.
TGTCAACATATTATTATAATATAAACGATAACATAATATTCAACGTTACTCATCTTATTAACTAAAGTAAAATTCATAATATGTGTTGTGGGTAATATGGCAGTAAAACACAGTTAAATTGAATAAATAACCAAGAGTTTCCTCACTCTAGTAATTATTGTTCGTGTCAGGTCGACATGGCAACCGGGGCGCCCCCCCCCCCCCCCCCCTCTACGACTAACGTCATACGCAACTGCCATGTCAACCTGTCGCGAACTATATACTCAGTGCGAACTCACCGAGGTGCGTGTTGGCGGCGAGCGGCGCCATCATGGTGCTCTGCGACAGCTGCAGCTCGCCGTTGCTGGGCGCGGCGGGGGCGGCGGGGGCGGCGGGGGTGGCGGGCGCGGCGGGCGCGGGGCAGGGCGCCGCGGGGCTGTCCTCGCACAGGGAGGTCTCGGAGGGGTACTCGAACGTGCGCGTCAGCGAGTCGTCGAACTGGAGCTTTAGCTGCAACCAATGAGGAGGACTTGGCTAGACTTGTCAGTATACCAGTGGCGAAGGGTGCAGATCTGAAAAAGGGAAGCCGGAGCAAAAAAAGTTCTAACCTAACAGAATATCAGCACCGCCGTCACTGATGTTTCTATGGTGATTAAAGACCCAATTTTACCATTAACAATATAAAAAGCACTGGGACTTCGTCTGTGATGGCGTTTGCTGGCGCGCGTGCTATGCTTGTTTGGAGTGTTTTATTTTGTTAAGAGTGGATGGTTTTTGTGTTAGTTGGTGTTTTTTGGTGGTGGAACTGACTGAGAAACGCTCTAAAGGGGCGCCGCGCGTATGTCGGCGGGCGCCGGCGCAGACGGAGTCCATACTTGTATAGATTCAATAACTTGAAAATAACTACAAACTTGACATTGGCTAATCAGAGTAAAGCCAGATTTAAAGAAAAAAAAAAAAAAAAAGCACTGATATTTTGAAAACCTCGGTCGCTTTGAAAAAAAAACTTTTAATATAGCTGTGATATACATCCTTGCTTGCTTTATTAAATACACCCTTAACCCATATGGAATTGAAAACTATAACAATTTTAGTCTTTAGTTTAACACATACACTAAACAAACTGAAACTAAATTACCGTTAACTTACACTTATTAGTTATTAAAAATCGCTAACTTCAATTTGTTATATTATCAAAATCAAACAATCACTAAACTTTAAATTCAAGCATGCATGTATGTTTCACGTAGGTAAACGATTGTATTAAATCACCCTTAAAAACAGAAAAGTAGTATGTAGCAGGTACCTGTTAAAATAGCAGTGTAAATAAAATATTTAATTTTAAGGTACGATAAGCCGGTTTGCATCGGCTTATGAACCATATTTATCTGACCTGTCAGAGAGGCGAATTCGTATTCGTTCCGGGGCCACATTTAATTGGTGGTTCCATATTGGCCACCGCAGAGCGAGACAGACTTTGCTCGCTTCCTAGGGAAATGAAAGAGATGGAATGCTAAGCAGCAAGCCGGTATGTTTACGGGTTATCGAAGCTTTTTTCTATTGATGATAATTTTCCCTGACACTGTTATAAATTTTTAGGCGTCAAATAAACGTACACAGTACGGTAGTATCATTTACTTTGGTAGCCTGCATGGTAATCGAACTTTTGCCGTACATTTGTCACTAAGTAGTAAGTGCGTACATAATATGCCAATTCTTAAAGGGAAGCCGATGGGAATCGGGTTACATGGACCTTTCGCCACTGCAGTATACAGACCTATGTGGTTGTTTGACAACCCTCGCTGATGTTAAACTTGAAATCTATAAAGCTTACTTTGACGTTGCTCAGACTTTACTTGGAACTAAAACAGATTAACGTTTTCCTCCTCCGAGTGGAAGCCTTGCACCAGTGGCTAAACACGCAGCACCACTATGCCCGACTCGCCCGCCTGCAGACAGTAGACAAACTAGGGAAGCTCACCCGGGCAGCTCTGTCTTTGGCAATAGTGATCCGCGCCGCCATGGACGAGCGCCCGTTGATCAGCACGTTGTCGTTGACGAAGCGCACGCTGCACGGCGAGGGCGGCCGCGCGTCCTCCTCCTCCGACTCCGAGTCCGGCTCCAGCGCCTCCGGCCGGAGCACCACTATGCCCGACTCGCCCGCCTGGAAATATCACAAACACTTGCTTAACATCGAGAAAGAAAGCGCTGCCGAATGCAGATGCAACCTAGCCAAGACAAGGCACAAAGCGAACTTAAATCCGCCATTCCCCGAAATGCCGTTGCACTACTGTCGTACCCTACTTTACTACTATAAGTATTACAGTTTGATTTTACACGGAGTCGCTCAACAACCGGTAGAGGTATTGAGTTAATCCAAACTACATAATATATTTGAAGCCTGGGAGGAGGAGTGACGTAATGCGCTGGGCGGTTTCAGTGATTTATCCAAGGCTTTCGACTGGGTTGAACATGAAACATTAGGTAGTCAGCAAATTAGGCCACTACGGAATAAGGGGTGTAGCATTGGAGTTAACGAGATCTTACTTAAATAATAGAATACAAAAAGTAAACGTGATTGGAAAGCGGTCTTCCAGATTAGTCGTAAAATGGGGCTCCCACAAGGTTCCATCTTAGGACCGGTCCTCGGTCCCTCGTACTGTTCTATCATACCGACTCCTCATACTGTTCCCGCGGACCGGAGTTGACGGTAGAATGTGATATGTACTAATGGGAAAATATGTTTTTAGGGTTCCGTATCTCCAGAGAAAAAAGGAACTTTTATAGGCTCACTGCGTTGTCTGTCCGTCGTGTCAAGACCCATCAGGGGAATCAAAACCTATAGGATAAGACCTAAGACTTCTCGTTGATGTAGAATTATGTATAGTTTACAGCACAAAGAAAGGGAAAAAAATGAAAAAATCCGAAAACTGTGAATTTGTGGTGACATCACAAAAAAAGTTTTATTTCTTGTACGATGGTTCTGGTTCGGACTTCGGAACCCTTCGTGTGGCAGTCCGACTCGCGCTTATCCAGTTTTTTCATACGTAAGCTAAGCTCGCAGTCCTGACCGGTAACCGTGTCGGAATCCGGCCCCGGACAAGTTCAAGGGAAAAGGCGAGCGTTAGGGTTGTCACTTGCCAACTTATGCTATTATCTGCTTGAGAGATTTAATAGTCACCTATTCCATCCAATAGTAAGCCGATCTAGCCAATCACACTAATATTATAAAGGCGAAAGTTTGTGTGTATGTATGTGTGTATGTTTGTTACTCTTTTAAGTATAAATTACTGAACGGATTTGGCTTAAATTTGGAATGGAGATAGATTATACCCTGGATTAACACAAGGGCCACTTTTTATCCCGGAAAATCAAAGAGTTCCTATGGGATTTTGAAAAACCTAAATCTACGCGGTCGAAGTCGCGGCGTCAGAGTAATAGATATTTAAACAATCGCAATACAGTGCTCAAATTTTTGTGCTAGAGGGCTCCCTAGTACTCGTAAATTATAAACATTGCGTAGCAACCAGTGAGACTAAGGTTATTAATAAAACTTTTTCACATAATAATCGATAATTTTAATTATATAATCGATAGTTCGTTCTCATATCTCGAGTGTCGATTATATCTGGAGTGGTTGGGCAACTATCTAGTAGATCTACTACTATCCACTCGGCCGGGGACCGGTCCACCCTCGTACTGTTTCTGTGGAATGATACGAGGAAAAATTCTCTCGAGTCGCTTCTAAATGGCATTAACAGTCACTTTACTGAATAAAAATACATATCCAGAAATTTCGGCACTGAGCAGTAAGTGAACCGTGGCTTAGTTGGTCGAAGGAACTCCGGGCGTGATACCCAGCGAAGACGCAGATAGAGATATCAAAAGTTATTTACAGAAATTACTCCTATTTTCTACGAAAGTGATTCAAAACGTTATGTTATTCCGCGAGACTAGGTTCAACAGAAACGCACGTAAAATGAAGCTAAAGATTCTTCAAAATTTTAATAATATGATCAGAAATTAAAAACATTTTTGTGGAGTAGTAAAATAAATATTATTTTGCTACGCAAAATATCGTAGGACGTACTATGGCATGATAACATAGGAATCTGGTCTAATATCCTAAATGATAATATTGAACATTGATATATAGAGTTATAAAATTAATATACGAAACTGTAATTGTTATTTTTTTTTTAAAGTGGCGTGTTGGTAGCCCTCAGAGTACTAGCCACTAGGTAGGTATACTGAGCTTTTTATTGAGAAGGAATCGCTGCACGAATCAATCAAACAGCAGTGCAACAAGCATCGGAGCGCCCATAAGACATTTTTCACTAGAAATACAGACGCATTAATACTTTTATAAAACTGTAATAGAGCTATTTAACTGACGTGAGAGTACTCTTAATAAATAAGGACTCATCTGTACTCACGTCCTAGTTTGTGTTTAAAAAAAGTACTTCGGTGAGTTTTACACTGACAAGTCAAACAAACTAGAAAAAAATTAAAAACACGACTGCACTACCAACAATGAACTAAAAGTACAATTTTTTGTATTTGAAAATGGCGCCATACATCCGCCTTATTGATTTTTTCAAAAAACTTATAACCTTTACCTTTTTATAACCTAACTTTTACAGGGGATGATGTAAGGATTTTAACGATAGGTATACCTATTACCTACCCCACAACTGAAACTCACATACATACATAAGTATAATGTATGAATCCTGTAAACATTACACTCTTTTTTTGGGCAGTCTGAAAAGCTGACTTTTTATTTGTATAGTTTTGATGCAAATATAATTAATAATAATCATTAATGGTAAAGCCCAGCCAAAGTTGAAAAAGGACGCTGATATAGAATTCCAACCATCTATCTATTCAACAGCCTGAATGCCCACAGCTGGACATAATATAGGGCGTTTGGAGAGAGTGCCAACACAGCTACTCGTCATTATAACATACAACATTATAAAATTAGTCACGTGTCACTAAGTTTGTTTAAGATAATACGATGATAAGTAATCGACACATACCTACTTATCATAACAACACTGATGTAAAACAAGATACACCACTCTATATTATATTGTATATTCTGTGGGAAGAGGATTCAAGCATTTCTAAGGAAAATATCGAAAAAAATATAATATTGAAATACGATCAAAGAGAAAGAATCATTCAAGCAAAATGTATTCATGATGAATGATGTGAGCAAGATTAATATAAAGAGAAGGAAGTATCAAAGAAAGAGCCTAGACAAAATATAATATTAAGTGATGATGAATAAATGTTATTTTGTTAATATCCAGCAGCGCGGGAATTCGCTAACTCAGTGGCTAACACTGAATGATAAGCTAATGCGCACTTGGTCAGCGTGGCAGACTTCGGGCTAACCCTCCTCATTCTGAGAGGAAACATGTGCACAGTAGTGGGCCAGCAATGGGTTGATCATGTGGTTATGACTGAAGAACATTTAGTCTGCGGGACGATTTGGTGGTAAGTAAATGCTGATGCAGTGTAGTTGGGGCTTACAGCTTAACTAGTTAAACGGTTAAGTTACAGCTTAATTTATAACTTGCAGTTTAAATTCAGCTAAAAAGTAGGTCGTAAAGGCAGGTAAATCCTTACACGACAATGGCACATTTCACAAGTATTCAAGTATTGGAAACTCACCGTCACCAGAAAAATTGGTCCCTCTTGAACCATTATCGATATAATTTAGCAGATAATTAAGTGACTATCACAACCATAGCACGTGAGTACGTCGCGAGCTGTGCTGCGGGTGAGCGATGGGCTTTATCGCGGATTACTTTGGCCTGATAATCCTTTATATTTCAACTGATATAAAAGGTGCTAGATAATGTCCTTAACATCCGTAAGCTAAGGTTAGGACTAATGTGTAGATGTACCAAAAATAATGAGCTTCGTAGCGTGATACCCGTGGGAGATAATATGAGGACTTCAATAATTTGTTTAAAACTCCAATGTGAGAACCCTGATCAGCAAACAGCTGATTGCGATTCTGTGAACTCGAAGAGCCGTTTGAACGTTTGACAAGTAGCAGTGACTACGGAGAATTTATGGCACTAACTTTTTTTTTATTCAGATACAAGTTAGTTGACTGCAACCTCACCTCGTGGTAAGTCATGATTCAGTCTAAGATGGAAACGGGCTAACCTGGAAGGGATATGTCAGTTTTTATCAAACCCATATCCCTCTGGTTTGTACACGACATCGTAACGGAACGCTAAATCGCTTGGCGGTGTTAGGGTGGTAACCAGCCACGGCCGAAGCCTCCCACCAGATCAGACCAGTTGTAAACCCCTGCCGGGAATGGAACCCGTGACTCCCGCTACAATAAGACCACAGCGGCAGGGAGGCCGTCAGAAACTATTTGTTACGACATTAGATGTCATGTTATAGGTATATTATGATACTTTATCAATCACGCTGTATACAATGATATTTTATTATCGGATTCTTTAGGGGCCTTGATATGAAGGTGATGTCTATTTTGGCAGGAAATGAGTCAGCAATGCTGATTGAGGCAGCAATTGATTGAGTGATTTCAAAATAACTAAAGGCTCTTAAAATTCGTGAATTTTCAATTCTTCATTCAATCTTATCCCAATCCAATCAATATCAATTGTGATGTATTTTGAAAATGTCATTGAATAAATGAATGAATGATTTATTGTCGACCTCCCTGGAGAAGTAGTGACTAAGGGCACAAGTGGGAGGTCCCGGATACCATTACTGACAGGGGTCATTTGGAAATTTATAATTTCTAACTTGTCTCTGGTCTGGTCTGGTGGTAGACTTCTGTCGTACGTGTTACCAGCAAAGGCATGCAGCCAAGCTATTTAACGTTTCGGTACGATACCATGTAGAAACCGATAAGGGGTATTTATAGGTTAAGCAAAGCTGCCATACCCCTTCTAAGTTTCTTCTATCTTTGACTGCATCTCATCACTTATCGGGTGAGATTGCAATCAAGGGCTAACTTGTAATTTTATTTATTATATTTGTTAATTTTTAATGGTTTAAAAAAAAACAACCTTGAGATTTGTTCATAATCGTGAGGATATTCAAAGTACTTTTATCAAATTAGTTGACTTTGATAAACACAAATCATTTCTGAATTGCTATTTGTCCAACTTGGTTTTCTAGATTTTCTAGAAAACTGAGTTGCAGGTTCCTAGCAGGTTTTACTTATTATTCTAAGCCCTTACTAGACCTAAAATGTAAGACAATTAGCTTTCACAATTAAAATAGCCAGAGTCCAGACCCTTATTTCAATAATGGAAATCTGAAATGAAAGCTTAATTGGTATTCGATCACATATTTTCTCTAGGCTCGACCGACGTGTGTAGACCACAGAATTATAATTAAGTAATAGAGATGGAGTCGACTGTTCTCTTATATCGGATAGCGACGCTGATTTTTAGCTACTCACATGTAAGTACAGAAATAACCTCGCCGGCACCAATCTGACGCATCCAAAAAACTGAAACGCTATGCAAACAGTCTGTTATAATAATAACGTGCACTGATGCTTCCTTGTTTATTTAAGACTTGAGTGCAGCTTCTAGTTAACTTAGTGTGTAGAGATGTCAAACTTGACGTTCCTATCCATATTAAATGACGTATTTACGCAGAGTTAAGGTTAACTTGTTAGGAATGACTCTGTGTGGTGATCATGCTGCTTTGCCACTTGTATCGTCATGATCAGCCCATTACCGGCTCAATACTGAACACGAATTTCCTCTCAGAATGAAAATGGTTTAGGCCATAATCAGTTACGCTGGCCCAATGCGGATTAGCAGACTTCACAGATCTTTGAGAATATTATGGAGAACGCTCTGACATGCAGGTTTCCACATGATGTTTTCCTTCACCGTTAAAGCTAGTGATATTTCACTGCTTGAAACGCACTGAACTCCGAAAGTGCGTGCCTGGGATCTAATTCTCAACCTCCCAAACCAACTGAATAGAAGGTTCAACCTCTTAACAACTCTTATCACCGCTTAGCCACTTCTATGGCTATTCTGAATTCTGTGGCGAGCGCAGGTCACGCGCGAAGTATCGGCGGTGCAAAGCAATTAAATCGTGATTAAAATATCTGATACCCGCTACCAATATGTACTGCTCACGTACCTGCTGTAAACAATCGTATTCTATGAGCTGGAAATTAATAATGGAAATCTGAATTTATTGCTGCTTTTTAATATTGAAATTAATTTCTTGTTGGTATAATATAACTGTTGATCGCCGACATTTTTCGGTGCGGTTCAATGCGGTGGTTTCCCAGATATTTCCGCACATTACTCGACTATACATATATAATATGGATAGGTAGTCCAAAGTTCAAGCCCAGACCAGCTTTTCTAGGTCCTAGTCCTAAGAGTTTGGACCTAGAAAAGCTGAGATTTTCACTTAGGTTTCCTTTATAATGTAAACAACGAATCAGGCTAGATTTTTCGAATTTCCCACGAGGGCGAAGATACGGGAGATTCTAGTCTAGTTCCACGCATTGCAATAGTCAGCTCAGAAGTAGGTACAACGCAAAAAGTATTATGGCACGTACAATTGTGTGTGTTGCTGTTCGTTAGTACTAGCAGTACGTGCTCATTCGCCAGTTGTGCCGATTACATGCTGTTCTGTCGGCGAGGGACCCCTCCACAAACAAACAAGCTTCCGACTTGTGATCTTTATATTAACCATAAACTAACGCAGCTTTGTATGCTGCGTATATGTACATTCGACGACCATATCATAACCGCGCCGGCCCAAAAAAATATGTCCAAGCGGATGAATCCCCAGGGATTTCTTTTTTTTTTCATATAAAGAAATTTGGTTTGACTTGATTTTTTTTTAAAGAATATTAGGCATGCTAATCATGACTAGTACTCCCCTTTCCCCTCCAATAAGCGTAAAGTTTATGCCAGGAATGGGGACGTCAATAGCGCAACGGGTGGGGTTTTAATTGCCGACCTTTCGGAATTCAGTCCACTCTTCAACCGTTGAGCTATTGAGGCTCTTATATTAAATATCACTTGCTGTGACGGTGAAGGAAAACATCGTAAAAACTGCATGCTTTATAATGTTCGGAACCCTCGTAGCTTTAGTTTTAAGTTTACGTAATTAATTACCACCACTATATCATCTTTCAAATCTAACAAATCGGACAAACAAAAGGTGTGCATTAGTACGTACTTTGAATAAATGATTTTGACTTGACTTGTTCTCAATGATGTGTGAAGTCTGCCAATCCGTGGTTCAGCGTGGTAGACTATGGCCTCAACCCTTCTCAATTCTCATTCTGTAGGAGAACCGTGCTCAGTAGTGGGCCAGCGATGGATTGATCATCATGATATTTCAATCAATAGTTTAGTTACATTTTCAAGGTCGAACATCCGATCTATTTAAAGCTTTATGTAGGTAGAGCTAAAATATTTATTGATACCTTCAGAAACTTGGAAGTTTCAAGTTTTCAAATGAAACTTGGCTAAGAGTGTAATTTCCCCCGAGGCGCGAGGCCCGCCGTCGCGGCTGATCACTATCTTGGTGGAAGACAATCTAAACGCCTGCTAATCTACGAGTAGAGATCTTCGTTTGTAATTGAGTCGTTAAGTTTCAGTAGCATATCGTCGGTGAAGTACTAACAGTGCGTAACAGTATGTCTGTCTGTCCGTCTGTCGTGTCTGTAGAAAACCTATAGGGTACTTCCCGTTGATCTAGAATCATGAAAGGCAGGTAGGTAGGTCTTATAGCACAAGTAAAGGAAAAAATCCGAAAACGAATTCATTTACAATCATTTATTACCTAATGGTTGAATTATAGCACTTATTTATTTTATGCTGTATTTATTACGTGAAATACAATAAACGATAGGAACTTCCTAGTCAGTGCCGGGTATGGAATCACGTAAAATGTTGGATGGATTAGCAGATTATGCCTATTTGTGTCAAGGGAAGCGGCCAGAACTGCGGATTACTAATAAAATGCCTTCACGTCACATTAGATAATGATACACCTACTTTGCAACATATTATGTCAACACGGAAGTTATTCCAAGTCGATAAATTATAAGAATTTTCTGCAACTACCAAATACGAGTACCTACAAGTATCATTCAAGTTACAAAAGTTTTTCTATAAACTAAACATAAGTTACAGTTTCAAGAAAAAAAAAGGCTGTATGGCGGCGCTATTTTCAAATGTCTTTTTATTCGTTATTTTAATTACGACTTTTACCTATCCGATGACTCGGACAAAAACTCCCTGATTAATTATTTAAAATCTACTTATTACTCTGTAAATGTGAGAATAACGAGGCAGTTGCTGAAAACTATAAAATCGAATTCTGCCAATGTTCCAAGGCCTAGATTTAGGTCAAAATGTTAGTTGCAAAAGTCACCAAGAATTAAACAGAAGTTTTTTTATATTTATAGAATTACTGTTTGAACTACGATGATTGGACAAAATGGCATTAAAACCGGTAATAACAAAAATGTCACGGCCAGTAACAGACAGTGCAAGCGCCAGTGCCAGCTAAACGGACATTCATTAATGCTCATAAACAGCTTCGTTTACGCCAATGCTATTTATACGCGTCATGTTCGTCGAGGAGTCCTCATAAAGTATTTTCAGCGTCATACGTTTTGTACGAGTAGAGTTAGTTCATTTTGTTCGTCGTCCTCAACTGTTAATATCCGATAAACCGGTAACATATTACCGATTAAGATATGCCTGTTTATTATAAATTAAGACTTGCAACTTCTTCAACCGCAGGTTTTCTCCTTTCCACCTTTTCAGTGAGTGTCGGTTGTGATACACAAGAATTTTTATAGCGCGCTCATTCCTGCCTTGTTGTCTTTGAAATTTGACTCGTAAGAATGCTCAGTCATTAAGCAGGATGCTAGGAGTTTCCCTACGTGATCAAATCAACAGATCCGTAGGAGAACTCAACGGGTAGCGAAGCTGAAGTGGTATTGGGCGGGGTACATAGTTCGAAACCCCGATAAACGTTGGGGTCCCAAGGTGCTAGAATGGCGACCTCGCACCGGCAAGCGCAGCGTTGGAACACCCACCACTATAGGTGGGCAGACTGCGTCAAACGAGTCGCCGGGAGCCGCTGGATTCAGGCGGTGCAAGAACGTGGCGTGTGGAAGTTCAGCAGTGGGCGTCTATCGGTTGACAATGATGATCATGATGATTATGCTTCTCGTATGTCATATGTTGACGCAATGCAAATTAGCCCGCGATTGTGACATCCCCTTCCGTCACTCTACTCGCTGACCGCTGAAACGCAATCTGCGTCAGCCGGCGCCATTACTTGCTATCGTTTACCCACACCCTGTGCAATCCTAGCAAACCTTCACCGATTAGCGGTTGGGGAAAGTGAATACTGGACAACTTTATTATGACCACATATGTATTACAACAGTCTGGATCTGATGATGAATAGAATGGAATGGAAATATTTCTATTCAAATAAACTTTTACTCACCCTTTTTAACCCCCGACCCAAAAAGAGGGGTGTTATAAGTTTGACGTGTGTATCTGTGTATCTGTGTGTCTGTGTATCTGTGTATCTGTGTATCTGTGTATCTGTGTATCTGTGTATCTGTGTATCTGTCTGTGGCACCGTAGCGCCTAAACTAATGAACCGATTTTAATTTAGTTTTTTTTGCTTGAAAGGTGGCTTGATCGAGAGTGTTCTTAGCTATAATCCAAGAAAATCGGTTCAGCCGTTTAAGAGTTATCAGCTCTTTTCTAGTTTTCTTGTAGCAAAGAAGGTTAGATAACCGTTAGGTTCTTAATATTATGTCAATTGATAAATGTCAAGCTGTCAAGATGGACGTTGCCTAAATACATAATTATTTATTTGTAAATGATGTTTTGGAAAACTCAGATACTTTAGATCGTAGGCGCGGAATAGTCCAAGAAAATCAGTTCAGCCGTTTGAAAGTTATCAGGTCTTTTCGGTCTTTTCTAGTTACTGTAACCTTCACTTGTCGGGGGTGTTATAAATTTTTAATTTACACTTGTGAATCATCAAATGCATCTACCACCTAGTATTGACAGCTTTTGCTTTACCGAGCACAACAAAATTTTAGAGTATGCGCATCCTCTTCTTACTAATGTAATATGAAAAAGTCAGACACTGTTTGACAGTTTAAAATTTAATTTAGAGCTGTTAAACCTCGTGACTTTAGCTGCCAGTCGCGAGCCTGTTGTTTAGTAGCGTACACTAAAATTGAGAGAGTCCTTAAATGTTAAAGTCATGGTCCCTCCTATTTTAGCAATATTAAAAAGAGAAAGATGCAGATACTCTTTTAGTTTAGACAACACTCAGCGCCACTGTCTCATTAGAATTCCCTGTAAGGGCAGCGTACATTATGGTAAAGTAAATAAATAAATCCATGTGTCTAGTAGTGTAGAAGAGGTGCTTCGCGTTGCACGTCATTGACCCAACCCGATGTTAACACATTTTCTTAATATAATTACATAATCCTATAGAGTTGCAATGGTTTCGCTACTACTCTTTGTTTAACTTCTACACATTTTCATGTACCTACCGTTGTAGCAACGGAATAAAGTGTGGATTCAGTAATAGACGGTACACGTTTTCGACACTTTATTCATTTGCTTATTTTTTCTTCAACTTAATAACTCTCATTTCTGCAATCGTCATATTTAAGATTCTCGTCGATACTTTATCAGGTGAGAGTTATGCTCGACTCTAAGTGACCAAATCCGAAATAAAGAGATCCGTGGAAGAGCCAGATAACACAGGTCGCAAAGATTCGCAAACACCGATATACGGCTTCGTGGCAGTTTGGCTCCAAATTACAGCACACAGAATAGAAAATAATAGAAACAATGTCTTATCTACATAATTATCTTTTATCTGATATGATGACATATTAAGGAATCTAATAATATTGATAATATTTGAGATTTGGCATAAAAGATAGCATTACTTGTTGTTCCTACTATCTACAAATTATTCAAAAAATAATATAAAAGACGCGATCAGAGAAAATTGATCTTCTATTAACAACAAGCCAGGGCTATCACAAAATAATAATTGTACGTAACAAAACAAATTATAAATCCAATCATAATAAATTCCATCGACGCGCGTCGCGTGGAATTTCACGCGCGTCCAATTAAGTTCCTCATTTAAGATAAGTAATGAACCTGGACGTTTTAATAAATAGGATTTTAATTAATGAGTAAATGTTTGCTGATAGTATGGAACAAAATGTTACAGCCTTTTAATAATCCATCAATGATGATAAAAACATCCTTCCTCATTACAGAAACAATGCATCTCATCACGAGCAATTTAAAACCAATTAATTACAATGAACCCACCGATGAAAAGAAAATAAATATTCATAAAGTTCGTAGTCACCTTCAATACGTTTGCGGATATGACAATGCTCTACATGGAACGATGAGATTAATTTGCGGCAATATCAATGTCGGGTATGTACCGCACTACCATCGCTCTCCTAGCGCATATGAATTGAAGTTACATACTCTAGATTTCCCATATTATAATGCACATGTGAGAAAAGCAATATTATTATGATCGTGCTCTTTAAGCTCCCGTGTTTCCTTCCACGTACAACCTGTAACCTAAATACCTTGAAAGCAAGTGTGTAGGCATCTCTTAGGCGACTAGACCTTATCATTGCGTTGTATGAAGCAAATGGGCCGTGAAGCACAAGCCTATAGATACTTGCCTATACTATACTGTAGCAAAAAATCTTAACTACTAAAAATCGTAAAGTAGAACCACTAAGTCCCTAAATCAACTCTGGCAGATAATAAGACAGCCCTAGCAGGAACTAAGATTATCTTTCTAATTTAAACTGACAAAACCATTTTCCGCCGCATTCGTTCAACTAAAGTTAACGAAACGGTCTAATTATGTGGCCTGGGAAATAATTTATCCAACTAAAACCGTAATTGATACAAACTTAACTTTTATTTTTAATTTATAGTGTAGCCCTTGGCTGCAATCAGACTTGCTGATTAGTGACGATGCAGCCTAAGAGTGAGCGCGCTTGCCTAGAGGATGCCTGGTCACTCTGAACTTGAAGGTATCCATATTAAAAGTGGAGGGGAAAACTGATGCCTGAAGAGCGTTCGAAATAGAAACGGGGAGGCAAATCGCTTCGTTACGTGTCTGTGGAATTTCCTTCCGATACATTAGTCATTTCATGAATGAAAATGTTAGAAATATTGCGTACACGATTGATAAATCCATTGATAAAATACGTTACAGTCATCTTACCTTAACCTATAGGTATATTTATGATATTTGATCTATTTATTTAAACCTAACTTTTGTTAGGGTAAGTACAATAAACTACAGGATAATTTTGCGCGGAAGAATTAAAGTAAAACAATAATTAAATCAAGGAAAATAATAGCATCACGTATGCATTGTTATAAAAAACATAATTGCTATCGCCCAGTGACTAACGTGCGAGTCCGGTCGACAGAAGCGGCGTCGAAAACTGTAAAATTAACATTGAACATTAACCTAAACTAATTTAAATATTAATAACAAGTAGTGATTAGTAAGGAAGAAAGAGGAATGGACGAAAGAAAATGGCCATCCTACCCGATCCACAAAGCAGCTGGCTAAAAATTATGCTCATTCACTTTGATTCAAATAGCAATTCTTTTTTCCAAGTATAAACCATCCTGACACCACACATTACTCTTCAGCAAACGTTTTCTTTATATATGTAAATGTTAACATCTAGGGAAATAAGATACAATGGGCAATCTGCCCACAACTTTTGTTATGACAACATTCTTAGCTCTCTACAAAAATGTAAATCTCACGCAATAAAAGAACCCACATAACTTTATGTACATAAAATATAAACAGCTATTACATAAGTGGCAGCCGTATGCGAAAGGTATAACCACGGCGCGCAATGGCAACTTTTTAAACAAACATTTTATTTCCCACTTTTCCATTTGCGTTTACAATTTACCTACACCGTTTCCTGCAACTCCGAGTTCTGCGATTTTGAAATACTTCTTGGAAACTTTCGGATACCATATTTAGCTGTCAGTTTCTAGCAGGCTTCGTTATGTAAAACTTGCGGGATGTGATTCAATTTATCAAATTATATTCTCATCGGCAATACTTCAGTACCTGAAGACGAAATTCTACTGTGTCCTTCCCGTCCTCATTTATGGTGGAAACTGCCAAAGAGCTTGATCTAAATTTAAAGTCGCTCAGCGAGCTATGGGAGAGGTCAGTTAAGAGTCTTTCTGAAGGATTCGAAATGAAGAGATCGCAGAAGATCCAAGGTCACAGCCCAAATTATTACCAGCGAGTTGAAGGGGCAAAGGGTAGGCCATGTTTGCGGTAGAAGCGATGGCCGATGGAGCTTGAAAGTTTTAGAGTGGAGACCGAGAGTAAGTAGGCAAGCGTAGTAGGGGCGCCCTCAAGCAAGATGGATCGACGAAAGAGGGTGGTGGGAAGTGGCTGGATGAGGATAGGACAAACATGGGAACGTTATTCAACATTTTGAGCCTGAAAGGTTAAACAAAGCCCTTTGTGTACTGCAGTGTCGCGACACAACGCACAAATGATTAAAACCCAGAGGGGAATGACAGGCGCACTCGATCACGCTCGACGACATAAGATGAACGGGGCCTTTCTTTTTATAGGGTCCCGTGCCTCGAAAGGAAAAATGGAACCCTTATGGGATCACTTTGTTGCCTCTCTCTCCGTCTGTCGTGTCTATCAAGAAAACTTATAGGGTACTTCCCGTGAACCTAGAATCTTGAAATTTGGCAGGTAGGTAGGTCTTATAGCACAAGTAAAGGAAAAAATCCGAAAACCGTTAATTTGTGGTTATACCACGCAAAAAAACATTAAAACGTGTTCACGAAAAATTCAATTCACTAAATCATATTATTATGTAGATGGCGCAGACCGTTATTAACTTGCAGAGTTCTACATAAAAGTGTTAGGTATATCTTGTACGATAGCACGGAACCCTTAGTGTGCGCGTCCGAGTCGCACTTGACCGGTTTTTTTTAAAATTCTAACTCACCCTCCGCAGCGTGCGTCTGCGGCTAACAGGTTGTACTGGTTTCGAGAGTTCGGTGTTATCGCTCTTATGATACCAACACTGCTATTACGACATTTAAATCACTTTTATCCGTACGCGCTTTGAATCTTTACGATCGATTGATCTTTCAAACCTGTATGTAAATTAGTCGATACATGGGAGAAAAAAGAAAGGCGACTTGTAAAGTATGTTGATTGTAATTTATAGTTTTTTATAGTTTAGTTATTTAACTTTTACACAAAATTAGATAGTAAAAGCAATAGAAATTTTGTTGCGAAACAAAATGTCTGAAGATATACCTAATAGCTTTAAAGAGTTCACTTCTTCATCACGATAAACCCATTGCCATATTACTACCGAGCACGGGACTCCTTTCAGAACGTGAAGGGTTTGGGAATAGTCTAGCACGCTGGCTAAGTGTGGATTAGCAGACTTCACACACTTTTAAGAACAAACATTAGGTATAGACAACTTTCCAGCATGCGCGTTTATTCACGACGTTTTCCTACGCCGTTAAAGGAAATGTAATTAAATTAACTTTGGGTGGAACCGGGATCGAACCTGGGGCCAACGTCTTAACAGTTTACTAGAGATTTAAATGTATAATTACTAATGTTTTTGATTACGTGGCGGAGTCTAGTATCTACTATCTCTACTAGACCTAGCAGGTACCTATATTACTAACAGTAACATTTTAATTGCTGTCCGACCTTGACAGTACAGGTTATAATAATGTGAGTGAAACGTGTTGTATTGTAACAATTATCGCGGAGACCAAAACGCGCAAATTGCACGAATAATTGCTAATTTTGCAGAGCAATGTCATATCAAGGCCACTCAACAGTTTCAACAATCGCCTCTTTGCTTCGGCTATTGTTAATATCGGCAGTCAACAGTTAATGCAACATAGATAGATTTACCAGCAAATCAGTAGCTCGATTCAGAAAAACGTGCATCAATCATTATTATAATCGCAATCGTTGTGATTGGCTGAATTTATGGTATTCTTGTTGCAACAATGCATTGTAGCCAATGGCGAGCGAGCGTCAACCAATCAGACGTGATTGCAATCGTGACATTGTAGCTGTCATTCTACCGCAATCGAGCCGCTGATGCTGTATTACTGACATGTTGCAACTTGTAACACAATAACATCATTTGAGTGTCCCAATTGCAATCATCTTATCACCAAACAAATCTCCTTCAGTATTGTAGTTTTTAACCCCCGACCCAAAAAGAGGGGTGTTATAAGTTTGACGTGTGTATCTGTCTGTGGCATCGTAGCTCGTAAACTAATGAACCGATTTTAATTTAGTTTTTTTTTTTGTTTGAAAGCTGGCTTGATCGAGAGTGTTCTTAGCTATTATAATCCAAGAAAATCGGTTCAGCCTTTTGAAAGCAGCTCTTCATCTATTTCTATCAGCTCTTTTCTAGTTACTGTAACCTTCACTTGTCGGGGGTGTTATAAATTTTTAATTTACACTTGTACCATTACTTATTATTAACTGGACATACATACTTACTTTGCACTCATTTGTTAGCATTCATACACACAAGATCTAGTATTGTTACAAGTGACCTTTATTCATCTGTTGAAACGAGTGTTACGTTAACAGTAATTTGATGAGTTGGTAGTAAACTCATTATCATCGGCAACACACAGACGTCCACGGCTGGACTCCCACACGCCACGTAGTTGGTATGTCTGTATGTACTGTGTATATAAAGTACAAGTGATAAGTGGTATTGTGTTCGCGAGTGCGTGAGTCAGCGAGGGCCGGTCGATTAACTGGCCGAGTTAACTGGACGGTTAGGGGTTTTCGCGGAAATACGTACACTCATATCCGTTATGGATTCGATGTCCTCCCAGTCAACAAAGTCTTCAACGACACCTTGATAGAGGCGCTAACAAATGTACCTATTTAGTTTTACGATTAATTGCTGAGAAATCAAAATGCAAAACAAATATTTTGTTTTGCAGACGCTACTAGCAAGTTAACTTGAAAAAAAAACCGATCAAGCGCAAGTCGCACTCACGCACGAAGGGTTCCGCCGACGATCATACAAGAAATCTCAAACCAGTATAGTAAACATTTGCAAGTTAATGACGGACAGCGCAGGCCGGGCACTTAGGGTCTTTTGAGCAATATTATCATTATCAATTAGTGTTTCACTAGACTAGAATAGAAATCTGATCATCCCGACCCCATGCAGTCCCTCTAGAGTATTTTCTTGAAAAAGAAAGTCGGTCCGTTCGGTCCGTCATTACATTTCATAACCTATGCTCCGTATTCTATGATATCACTAGATATTTTGTTTAGTGAAATGGTCTAATTGATTTGTTGTTTTAACATCTCCCGGGAGTTGGCCATATCCCTCAGGGTTTATGCCATTTCGCTGCGACATACAGATACCAACTGTTACTTAGAGGCTAGGTGAGCGGTGTAAACACATATAGGGTGATTAGCTGCCCGCATAGCGCAGCTCAAGCCGTTAGTTGCAAATCAGTGGCATCGCTCGATGCTAACTCATTTAGTGGTTCGCTAACGGTTCTCGAGCACGGGGCGACATCTCAGGCATCTCGCATGGTCAGCTGGGTGCCAATAGTGACAATATGTGCCTACCGTTTATGACCTCGATTCATAAAACCGGTCAAGTGCGAGTCGGCCTCGCACACGAAGGATTCCGTACAAGATAATAACACGATGTGCCTATTTTTTAATTTACATAGCGGCCATTTTGAAATTTTTATTTGTTGCTATCTTGCATTTGATCGGATTTTAGGGTTCCGTGCCTCAAAAAGAAGACCGGAACCCTTATAGGATAATTTTGTTGTCAGTCTGTCTGTCCGTGTGTCGTGTCTGTCAAGAAAACCTATATGGTACCTGGTTCCTGTTGACCTAGAATCATGAAATTTATCAGCTATATGTCTTATAGCACAAGTAAAGGAAAAAATCCGACAACCGTGAATTTGTGGTTACATAACAAAAAAATATTAAAAATATGTGTTTCAATTTTCAAAGTAAGATAACTAGGTATACCATAAGTATGGTATACCTAGTTATCTTATGATAAGTGGGGTATCATAATATGAAAAAGCCTTACTTGTACATTCTAAAACACATTTTATTTATTTTTATGCACAATAGTTTTTGATTTATCGTGCAAAATGTCGGGAAAAATACTCGAGTACGGAACCTTCGATGCGCGAGTATGACTCGGACTTGGTCGGGTTTTTGAAGTGGAGACTGCCAAAAAGATACGAAGCGTGTTCGGGAAATGGATTTCATGTATAGATCTGCCTCATAAAGAGCAATAAAACTTATTAGTCACCATTAAATGTCAATATATTCGAGTTGATGATCGTAAGCGAAGGTCGCTTCGTCGTCCGAGCACAGAATGTCACTTGAACAGACCCATTCCGATTGCAATTATCATATTTTACTGCATTATGGCGGTTTCCGCGTCCCCAAACTCAGCACTAATGTAGGATTTGCTAAATTGATGCAGAGCGATTCAGGCAAAGTTATAAATTAGGCGTTTACGAAGCATAAATATCTACTAAATAAAATAACGTTGTTATAGTTTGTCTGTTATTTCGTCAATATATAGAAAATATTCTTTTACTAAGACTCCGCTGCACTGTCCGTCCGTCTGTCTGTCAGCGGGCTGTATTCGTGTTGCGTAGATAGGTATGCGTTGATAGGTTTTTACGCGGCATCATTCCGTGACGTTTGGCGGTACGGCTTTGCCGGTAGGGTGGTAACTAGCCTTGGCTAAAGCCTCCCATCAAATCAGACCAGACACAAATCGGAAATTATAAATTTCCTAATCACTCCTACTGGAATGGAAGCCGGGACCTCGAACTTATAACACCACAGCGCTCACCACTATACCAGGACGGTCGTCATCGCATTGGATCAATAAGATTAAAATACCTACTCGTAAGCCGTATGATCGTATCCCAAGCAACTTCGACATATTATATTTTTCTGCGGACAAAACGAGGGCAAAAGCTAGTAGCATAGTTATAGAAATAAATATAATATATGTAATTAGCTGTAGCACATTCCTCAGGCGGTGCCTAATTGAATAATGCCTCAGTGAGTGGGTCGACGGTTACATTTACATGTACAGTTAGCGCTGACCAACTAAAAACTTATAATTTGATAACGTGCCCATTGTTTTGCGGAACTCATGTACGAGTAGGTAAAGTTTTAGCACTTGAAGCATTCAACGAATATTATGTTTTATTAGCTGATGCCCGCAGCTTCGCCCGCGTGGATTGGTCAGATCCCCTGCAGCATCAGGATTGAGGAGTTGGACTCCAAATTTTTTATGAAACAATGTCGCAAAGTTCCTCTATCGATTAAAAAAGAAATGACGCAAATCGGTTCAGAAATCTCGGAGATTTCGGTGTACATAGGTAGAAAAACACAACTCCCTTTTTGAAAGTCGGTTAAAAAAGTAGCCTATTTTACGCCCTGGTCAATCCTCTACTTGCCTGTGAAAGTCCCGTCAAAATCGGTTCAGCCGTTCCAAAGATTAGCCTTTTCAAACAGACAGACAGACAGACAGACAGACAAAAATTTTAAAAACGTGTGATTCAGTTATGGTATCGTTCAAATAACCATATGAGCTTAATATGAGGTAGTTATTTCGAAATTACAGACAGACACTCCAATTTTATTTATTAGTATAGATTAGCGGTCAAGTGCGAGTCGGACTCGCACACGAAGGTTTCCGTACCATCTCGTACAAGAAATAGGTACCTAACAATGTGTACTTTTTTAAACTAATGTTTAGAGTTCCGTACTCAAAGGGTAAAACCGAAGCCTTACTAATGCAACTCTTCTGTCTGTCTGTGTGTCCGCCGGTCACAGGCCTCTAACTCGTAGACGAACTGATTTAAAAAGCTGAAATTTTGGTATTCGGCGTAGAACGTTGAGCTAAAACCAAACACTGAATTGGAAATTCAATTAAATTATTTTTCAGGTGGCTTTCATACAATTTTTTTTTCTTACCCTAGCATGTGGGGTCTCATTGTTTAGTTCTCATGTTCATTAACAAATTTCTTTTTTAAATAAGAAAATGGTAGCTCTACTATAGCCCTATTTTTCTACGATTTCACGTCACACTAATATATTTTGACATATCGTCGATTCAGGACTAAACCGAGAGTTCCCTCACTCTAGTTCACTCTGTTATAAATGCAGTGTGACGCAAGATTCGTCCAGTAGCTGAACACGGCATAGTTTGACAATAAACATAATATAAACACATTTATTTCGGCAGCGTTACCAAGCGTGCCGCTCACGTGCTTCAAACATTTATTGAACGAGTATCGATTTCAACTTGTACATAATTCGTAATTCGCCATTCAGCGTGGCGTGTTTGCTGACTGCGTATCCCCGGCACGCGCGGAAGCTACGGCGTTCGATGGCTGACAATTACGGGCGCTTTCTACGCCATGCAAGACCGGCAAAACCAAAACACATGGCTGCAACACAATGGCATCTGCAGCCAAAAAACGCGCTCCCGGCGCGTGGGAGCGGTGACTGCACTTTACATCATTGCCGTTATCAAGATTAACGCCGTTCGCCGAGCGCACAGTAGCGACGAGTCGCATTACTGATTGCACATTTCGATATCGGATCCATATACATTCGTCTAGCGAAAACCTTAACTTATATAAGCTAGTTTATTCCCGTGACTTCGCGTAGACTACATAAATCCCAAACCCCTATTTCACCCTCTAAGGAGCTGAATTTTCAAAGATTATTACAGTTGATGTCTACATCACAATAGCTATTTGCATGCCAAACAGCCCAATCCGACAGTCAATCAGTCAGTCAGCTTTTCCTTCTATATACCTAGGCGGTCCCATAATGAATTGGCCTAGCTATGAAATAGTCAACAAAATGAAATGAAACCAATTTTATTTTTATATGTAATCTCCACTAATATAAACACACTTTTGAAATCTGAGAATTAACACCTCTAAACCTTCATAAAAGTGACTTCAATCTTTGTCTTCAAAATGACTAAAAACGGCCGCCTACAACTCTTCATCGTTTGAAAATTTCCTTCCTCTTAAGCCCCGCTTTAAAGGGAACAAATAATAGTCTGATGGGGCCAGGCCTGTACTATACGGTGGATGTTCCAGTTCCGTGAACCCGCATTCACAAACTGCAGCCTTCGGAACACCGGCAGTGTGAACGGGTGCGTTGTCGTGGAGCAACAGGACGCTTTAAGACAACTTGCCTCTGCGCTTCTCCTTAATCGTGTCTCGCAGTTTATATAGTAATGAAGCATAATATTCGCCGTTTACGATTATATTACGTTTTTTAAATTCTACCATCAAAATCCCTTGAGAATCCCAATAGATTGTACACAAGACATTTTTGTTGGATTTTTGCACCTTTGCCTTACTAGATGGCTTTTCACCCTTGTAACACCATTCCATTGACTCGCGCTTGCTTTCTGGATCATGATATAAGACCATAGTTTCATCACCAGTAACTAGCCGCTCGATTACATTCTTTGGTTTTCGTCACAAAGACCTAAAAACTCGGCTGCACAGCGCACTCGCTCCTGTCTTTGGACAGCTGAAAGAAGTTTCGGAACTCATCTTGCACTAACTTTTTTCATACGAAGATGGTCATGGATTGCACGATGGATGGTACTTTTAGAGAGCATAAGTCTAGCTGCAATTACTCTAATCTTCAAACGTCGGTCACTTAAAACCTCCTCTTCGATTACAGCAATAGTTTCAGGAGAGAGCACTTCCACCGGTCGACCGTCATGGCCGAAGTCTTCGACCGTTTCTCTCCCGAAGCGAAACTCTTTCACCCAGTTTTTTACTGTGCTATACGAGGGGAAAGACTCCTTGTGCACATCATCTAATCATTCTTTTATTTGGGCGGGAGATAAGTCTTCTTTAAACAGAAACTTGTGACGCTTCGATATTCGGTTTTCGACATTTCCAAAAAACACGCGAATCTTGATGTTCAAACCACTGCTGAGCTGAGACTACGCTTTTCATGTCGATGCATGTTAGTGTATAAAGTAACACGATAAACGTACTGTCCGATGTAACATAACATGT
This sequence comes from Maniola jurtina, assembly GCF_905333055.1. NCBI lineage: Eukaryota > Metazoa > Arthropoda > Insecta > Lepidoptera > Nymphalidae > Maniola > Maniola jurtina. The sequence goes on from NC_060032.1 coordinate 16,461,650, forward strand.
ATCGATATGTTGCTTAGAACTATATCAGGCCAATTCATTTTGGGACCGCCCACGTATAAGTATCATAAGTATAGACAGCGAGTAAATGAGCAGACGGGTCGATAGATGGTAATTGATTACCGCCGCCTGTAAACATTTTAAGCACTAGAGAAACCGCCGAAAAATTGCCCGGCTTTTCAGGAATTTGTTAATTCGACCCTTGATTAGCAACGAAAGAAAGGCGGGATCCATAAATTCCTGAAAGGTTGACAACGCACTGGTGGTTCCTCTGGTGCTGCAAATGTCTATGCCCTCTTTACATCAGGGGACCAACCTGCTCGTTTGCTCACTATTTTTTATGTAAAAAAAGCATAAGTATTTTTTTCAAAAGTGAAAGGATGTTGCGTTCGGAGCCTGCGACTTGTGCAATGTGCGATCGTCATGGAGCGGTTCTCCCATCTCTATCACTCGTTATCAATCGTTTGATTAGTGAAATCGATTGGGAAAATTCATCGTCTCGGCACGTGCAGCGCCCGATTGTCATTATTCTGTGACGCGCTCATGTAACTTCCTTATGTCATTACTCCGACGAGGCTCACGTGCACTTTCTATTTCCTTTATCGTTTATTTCGGTACGTTAATAAGGTACAGCTATGGCATAAAATGCCGTCATGTTTTATTCGTAATCATGATCACAGTATTTGATGTTATAAGTTACGAGATAGGTATATTCACAGTAGTTTCTTATGGGCCAAATGTTTAGATTAGGAGTCATTACTTTGACCACAGAAAAATCAGTTGTGAAAGAGAACTGGCAAGGGCATATAGTTCGAAAAACTGATAGATGTTGGGGTCCCAAACGCTGGAATGGCAACCTCGCACCGGAAGTTGGATGACTAGTGTTGGGAGACCCCCCACTAGGTGGACAGACGATATCAAACGTGTCTGGATTCTGGAAGCAACAGTGTAAATAATATATGGATGAACTTGAGCAAAATAGACCTTAACCGCTTTGTTACTACGCTTAATTACAGTTTTACCTCGCTGGGCTTCTCCACGGAGGTCAAAGGCGGAGCTTTCGGTTCCTTTCTTCCGCAGGGGCGGTGGTGACGCACGCCTTCAAGCAGACCTTTTGAACGTCAACTTGACGTAAGTACATTCAAAAGGTATGCTCCAAGTCATGGTCAGCTCCACGTACGTGCAGTGATAGAACCACGGCAAAGGCATCGCACTTCCTCTGGAGATGATCACAGATCGGAGATGAGATGGCAACGAAAAGTTGAGGCTATTGAAATATGACGGGCCACTTGTCGAAAGTCTCAGACGTTCCTCGTCGCGCGAAAGTAAATCTCAGGTAATGCCGCCACGTTTGATACGCGAAGCCTTATCAGTTATCACTACATACATACATACATATGCCTACTGCGAGGGATTATGTAACCGTATATGTTTTCGTTCTTTGCAGACTGACTGACAGGAAATCATTGTAAAATGTTGATGTAAATATTTGGTTAGCCTCTTTACAACTACCCTTCTACTTTCTACCGTTTCACAATATATAAATACCAAAAGGATATAACTTAGACAGTGCAGTTACTCGAGTGAATTTAGATAAAGTTGGCGGCATTGGTGTCAAACCTTGATCAAATACTCGTACTAAGATATGACCACAGACTGCAATGACGCAATCAGCTCTGTGGACTAAACGTGCCAAATATAGAGTCCAGCGAGGAATGCGCATGAAAGCCAGCGCTCTACTGAATTTGCAACAATTTCCCAAGAGCCCCGGCCGGCGCTCGCGCCACACTCAGCACTGAGGCATGCGACAACTCACCTTTCGGGGAATTCAACACGGCTGGACTCCCAGTGAACTGATTCTTTGTTGGCATTTCTAGATTTTAAAAAAAAAACATTATAGGCAAGCTCTCGGCAACCTGTCGCGAATTATAGATGCAAGGCGATATGACAAAGACAATTCATTTACTCAAAGCGAAAACAGTGAAGAATTTGGAAGACTAATTATTTAATTAACTACTATCTTAATAATTGTCTGTTCAGTTAAGACGACACCTAAACTTTGTGTTATCTTTTTTTTCATCATGTCATTAGTAAGAGTTTACCGATTCGTCAAACAAGATATACCAAAACGCATTACATAAGAAAATTAAAACGAAAGCCATGTATAATTAATAATAATTACGAAACGCAAAGAACATCTTCCCCAGCGCAGAATTTATTGTAATTTAATTTGCTGCTCTCATCATTAGACAAATCTTCTATTTTAGCATTTACTTATTGTTACCATAGTAGCCTTGCAATTAGACATCAATGATTTGCTAACATTTATGGACGCAAGATCCTGGTATTGAAATCCCTACAAGAGATTTTTATTCAGCAGTTAGAAACTTGGGCCATTTGTTAAGATGACGATAAATGATTTGGCATTATGTTAAAAGTTATTTGATTAGTTGGAGAATTCATTATCATCGCCAACCAATAGACGTTTCACAGCTGGACATAGGTCTCTTGGCGGCCACGTGTCACCACCGCCTGAATGCAGCGGCTTCCTGCGACTCGTTTGATGTCGTCTGTCCACCTAGTGGGGGTCTGCCAACGCTGCGTTTGCCGGTGCGAGATCGCCTTTCTAGCACTTTAAGCCCTCAACATCTACCGGCTCCTGGAGCTATATGCCTTGCTGTTCCCACCTCAGCGTCGCAACTCGTTGAGCTGTCATTTACTCTGGTTCACTTACGGATCTCGTCATTTCTGATTTGATCACGTAGAGAAACTCCAGCCAACTCTTTTCATCACTCGCTATGCGACTCTGAGTTTGAGTTGCAAACGTATTTATTTGTCCAAGCATAGATTTGACTCGCTTCAGCAATGCGCGGGGGTGCAATTTTTTGTATAGTATATGGCATAATATTGTAAATTGAATTAAGTACTGAAAAGGGCAACCGCCGAGTTTCTTGCTGGTTCTTCTCGGTAAGAACGGCATTCCGAACCAGTGGTAAATTATTTTGACGATTCAAAGCACTTGTTAAAGTATACTTGAATAAAAATATATTCTATTCTATTTTACATCTAAGAGGTAAAGTTTGTAAGTTTCTTTGTAGGAGGTAATCTCTGGAACTACTGAACCGATTTTGAAAATTCTTTCACCAGTACAAATTATTTTTGAGTGATATTATGTTTTATTTTCCAAAAAAAAAAAAAATAGAGATCCCTACGAAAATTGTAATAAGCTACCCGTGCGAAGCCGGTGCGGGTCGCTAGTAATAAATAAATGTGGACATGTTATTGAATATTATTATTAATATTGTGTAAATAAAAATGGATGCCAAAGCAATTTGTCAACAGTATATTAAGCGATACTTTATCGCTCCGATAACGCTCGATAAGAAGATTTACTGCCGAATATTTATCAAGTCATTGCTGTATAAATGGAGCCTCTTTATTATGTCGCCGTACGTGTTCAGGGTGCCCGTGCCGAGGTAGTGCAGTAGCCCGATCTCGGTCGATAATGATCGAATGCACCGTCCATTACTCAATTTATTATGTTGATTTGTAAATAAGTATTGAAGTGGTTTTGTTTGATGGTCTTAAGGGTAAGCCCACACTGCAAAATTTTACCGCGCGATTTTTTTGTAGAATACTGTGACATGGAAATTGATAGCGTGCGGAATCATACAATGCACATACGTCGTAGAATGCTGCGAGAAAAATCGCAGGATGCTTCGTAGTGTAGGTACATATGGAAATTGTATGAAGCCGCACGTACTCGAATTCATAATAACGTCACAAAATTTCCCAGTGCGTACTTACCCTTATATTTACTCAATTTATGAAAGTGTCGTTCTCTTTTTTAACCGACTTCAAAAAGGAGGAGGTTCTCAATTCGTCGGAATTGTTTTTTCTTTTTCCTGTTTCGATTCATGTTTTTGAAAAGATTAAACTCTATTGCGAAGATACAATTAATTTTTCAAAATTTTAACATTCAACTAAAATCTACTCAAATATCTAAAATCTACTAAAAATAAAAAGTTTGTCATATTTATTTCTATTTTCTACACATCTTTTTTCCTCTCTCCTGTTCGTTCCTATTTGGCTCGAAATTTAAAAGTACCGTATAAAATATCTCGTACGTTTAAGCCATTTCTGAACTTTTTATTACTCTTACGTAGAATGTGTACAAAAACTATAAAATAATTAAATAAGAGGTTAATGCCCCTCTAACTGGACTAACTCGGACGCCTCCACAGTAGCTATAACAGATAACATCTGAATAGTAATCTTCGCATCATATTCATTGTCATCTCGCGACGCGCTCTCCGCGTTCCGAGACACAAACAGCCGACACTAACTGACTGTTGACCTCGAGACGGGACCTACTTACCTATTTCATTGATAAGACGTGACAACCAACAAACGTGTTGAGATAAACTAGCGCCACTTCGGGGGCGGCAGGCTTGGCACAAGTTTGCACAGCTCAAAAACGTTGATGGATTTCGAGTATCGAAACATCTGAACATTTAATATTCACAATAAAGCACCCCAGTCGGGACTTTGTTAAAAAAAATTGGGAGAATATTATGGCGCACCGCAAATCGGCAGAGTGGAGTGGAGCCAAGAAGCACGAACACGATGCGCCCAGGCGCGCCATGCGTCCTTTCAATCATCTCTATGTTCGTTTTTAGTATACCAATTTCAACAATAAGGGTCACTGGTAGAGATACACATAAGCTAAAGTGCTTCCCTGTCCACTTCTTATCTTCTTCCTTGTATTGTTATTAATTTTTGGTACTTACGAATAAAAAAAAATAGTTTAAGTCGTTATCAAAAAGATTCGGCACTACCTACAGTCTCTGTATGAGTTACTCCTGAATGACTTCAAAATTGATTGACATCACAGTGTTTTGATATTCGAAATCTATCAACATTATCGATATGTGCACACATGTACTAAGTGTACGGGTAATGTAAATATTATGAGTTACGGCAGGCCGCAGTTTTATCGCGTCATATCACTAAACACTGGAACGTTTGGATTGCACTCGCACCCGCTGACATTGCATTTACATAATAAAACGATTAACTCAATCTTAATTGTTGCGATCAAGTTTACAGAGTTCAAGAGTCTTATTTATTGCATCGCGGAATGTAGATAGTTTCCATAGCTACCTCAGTTCCAAAGATAATGAGTCTAATTCCGTGAGTTTGAAGTAAATATGAGATATGGTTCCATAAATGATTACTCGCTATTTCCAAAGAGAAACAGGTTAAAGTGGTTAGACTCTAGCCACGGAGAGGCATGGGACTCTCTTTGTTAAGGCCTACGCAGACCGGGACGGCAAGGCAAGGGATTTTAATTTTTACTAATGGACATTCAACCGTACTGGTACAGAAATACGACATAAATTGCTATGCTTTAAAATGATGCCGTGGCATTGAAAGGGATTTTATCGCAACACGCGCCACAGGCTCCCGTGGCGGGATGCCGTGGCATACTGCGGTAGGCAACGGCATGCCACGGACTCCGGCGCTCGTAGTGATATACTGCGGGGTGCGGCGGCGGGAGTAGAGAAGCGGGGAATGCACACCAATATTGACCATCCATTTGCGCCCGCGTCTTTGACGACTGTGCTACGTGATTTTTTCGGAGACCAGTTTTTTACGTTTTTTATTCCAACATGGAGGAAAAATTAATAACTTTAGTTCAAGACTATGATTATTTATATAATATGTCATCAAAACATTATATGAACACTCAAATGAAGAACAATGCGTGGAAAAGAATTGGAATAGAAATGAATAAAACAGGTAAGTAAATATTTTTGCACTATAATTATATTTTAAGATTTAACACAGTATTAATGTCTATTTACAATATCGTTTTGCCATGGAATAGAGCCCTCATCAGACCTAAAGTAATCTTTAAACATCTCCCGTACTGTCATACCATCTAATGCATTGTTCATATTATTATCGTTTTCTAAATTAATGCTTACACTTGCTATATTTTGGCTTTCTGTGCTTGTACCACCTATGATGAAATTGTGTAAGCAAGTACATGCTAAAATGATATTATCAACATATTTTGGTTGAACCTGAATTCCTTTTTGACATAATTCGAAACGTTCTTGAAGTATACCAAATGCATTTTCGACGATACGCCTGGCTCTACTCAAACGATAATTGTATATTTTCATTGCTTCATCTGTCAATCGATCGCCACTAAATGGTCTCATAATGTTTGTGGTTAACGGAAAAGCCTCGTCTGCTACAAAAACATACGGCAACTCAAGATCAGTCCTCGGTAAACGTTTTTTTGGGGGAATATCGAGGGCATTAGAAGTCAATTTTTTTCCAAATATTGAGTTTTGCATTATACCTCCATCACTATTTCGTCCATATGATCCTACATCTGCAATCACAAATTTATAATTTGCATCCACAACCGCTAGTAGTACGATACTGAAAAACTTTTTATAGTTTATGTAGAGACTTCCACTATTGCGAGGTGCTTTTATCCTGAAATGTTTACCATCTATTGCACCGATGCAGTTCGGGAAATTCCATTTTTCATCAAATTCCATCGCGATTCGCGTCCATTTTTCCCTTGTTGGTTTTGGCATAACACTAGGTCTTAGGGCATTCCAAATGACTCGGCAAGTTTCATGTACGATAGAGCGCACTGTACTAAACCCCATGCGATAGCTGTAACCTAGAGACTTGAAGCTACTTCCCGTGATCAAAAATCTGAAAGATAATATACCATTTTACCTGCTTATGTTTTGTTTTAGGTGAAGAATGCCAGAAAATATGGGGTAATATACGTAATAATTTTAGGAAAGCTCTGAATAACAGAAAAACAAAGAGTGGTGACCCGTACACAAAGCGACGCCCTATCAAGTTTGAAAAAGAGCTGGAGTTTTTGAAAAAATTCATTCAGCACAGAAAACAAACCTCGAATCTGGACTCCTCTTCAGAGGATACGCAGACTTCTTTCGCAGAATCCGCTGTCAATGATAATGATGAACGTTCAGTTTCGCGAATGACCAATGATTCACACCATTCCTTAATAAGACCAGAACCTACAACAACTGCTGAAATACTAAATAAATACATTGAATCGAAAAAGGAGGTGGACCCCATTGATTCGTTCTTTCAAACAATGGCTGCCACAGTAAAAAAACTACCAGAAAGAGTGCAGGTCCAAATAAAGAGACAAATATTTAATGTGGTAACTGACGCCGAATTAAAATACATAGAGGGAACTCCAGCTCCAACATCTGAAGATGTCTCTAGCTATGAAACCACCTCAGGCTCTGGTTATGAAGCTGCTTCGGGGTCTGGCTATGGAACCGCCTCAGGCTCTGGTTATGAAGCTGCTTCGGGGTCTGGCTATGGAACTGCCTCAGGCTCTGGTTATGAAGCTGTTTCACGGTCTGTTTATGGTACCGCCTCTGGCCCTGGCTATGAAGCTGCTTCAGGGTCTGGCTACAAAACTGCAGTTTCTGAATACGAAACTAATCTAAACTAGTAGGTACTCTAAATTAAGTAAAAACAAATAAAGATCCAGGGATTATCAGTGAGAAGGTTTATCAGTGCAAAAACTTGAAAATCGTTATTATGTGTCTACAATACATGATTGTACTTGGCAAAAAATATTGTTTTTTTTTTTTAATTTAATAAAAGAAGAAAAAATAAAACTTATACAATCATTTAACTACCCACCTCAAACACAAGGATAATCTCTGATCGGCTTCAATGGGGTTGCGAAAATTGGTCCTCTGTTTTTCGATATATGGTCGACATATATTCAACAGTGCTTGAAATTTCTCATAATCCATTCTATGATAGTCATAAAATTTTTGCACGTCGTATTTTAAATCATTAAATAAATTATTGAATTCACCCTTTGATTCCCTTTCTTTCCATAAATTATCAACCCAAAATCTTCTTCTATCCCTATTATTAGCCTGTGCACCTTCTTCTTCATCTGCAATAATCGATATCAACACCAAATCCCAATCTACCATTTTAAAACTGAGGCACACCAACACTCGATCAAACGCAACTGAAGACTAAAAGTGTATCAGGCAGCAGGAGTCGCTGAGGCGTGCTTTGTCGTGCCGCGGCACGCCGTGGCATGCCGTGGCAAAGTGCTGGAATGCCGCGGTATCTAAGCGGCCAGTGTGCGCTGACTCACGGCAAAATCCCTTGCCTTGCCGTCCCGGTCTGCGTAGGCCTTTACGTAATGTCATACAAGTGACAAAGACAAAAGCTCAGTGGACGTTAACAATTTTGAATCACTAACCAATCACAAACGAAACTACGTTTTCTGTGCTATATGAAAGAAAAATTATGTTTTCAAAAAACATTCGAAATTCAATTTGTAAACATAATTGGTAGCTACGAAAATAGTGCAACAGGTGGCCTTTGACCCGTCGACCTTTCGGATTTCAGAGCGCTTTTTTTAACCCTTGAGCTATTGAGGTTCTTTGGAACTAAGGTATCGGTTTGAAGTTTGAAACACTCATGTATCAAAACAAAACGCGGCGAACGCAGTACAGGTTTAAATAGGGATTCCCAAACGTGCAGCAAATAACAGACGTTGCCAACATGGGCCCTTCGATTAAGGGAATTGGGGCATAGACAAACCCAAATCCATACGTTAAGCATCAAAATATATTCGTATGGAAATTACATTGACTTGAGAGATTTTCGTAACATCAATTTGATGTAATCGCGACGCTTTTGGAGAAAATTGTGTTTGTTTACAGAGTCTCACCTCACATAGGTGTAACAGAATCTATAGGATAATTTAATTTACCCACATGCACACAACGACGTCACAACACAGAACTAATCGCGATTACGACGAAGTATGTTTTCGAAGAATTCATAGATTTACGTAATCGTTTGTTTTTACGCTAGAATTATGTAACTGTACCTACTTGAAGTTTTTTTTATTACATTTAAAACTAAATAAATTGATTTATTTTTATTTTGACGTGACAACGTCTTATAATTCGATAGAGCCGGCTGCACGCACGAAAAAACATTACGGCGTTACCTCGCTCTGAGGCGTTCCATGTAAGGCTTGAAGTGCAAGCGAGAGCGCGGAACGAGCGACAAAGAAGCACAATCGGCCTTTGTTGTTATTTACAACTAGTGCTCGGCTGCATCAAACCTGCTAGCAAGTGATGATGCAGCCTAAGATGGAGCGCGCTTGCCTATTCACTCTTGACTTGAAGGTACCCATGGAAATATTAAAAGTGGAAGGGAAAACTGATGCCGGAAGGGCGTTCTATATCCTAGCGGTTCGAATTAGAAACGAGGAAGCAAATCGCTTCGTACGCGTCCGAGGAATTTCAACTACGCACGGATGCAGACCTCAATGATGCTTTGCAGTACGATGATAGAAAGTTGAAGGAGGAACCAGGTCAAAGAGCTCTTGTGCAAACTCTACAGAACTTAATGAAGGACTCACTGGTAAAAAAAGACTTATCTATGTCCAGCAGTAGACAATGATGATAGTGATAAATGGAAGGGGTCACGAGCCGCAGCGACGAAGAATACGAGCATGTGTAATCTGATATACCGAGTGTGATCAGTGGAGGCAGTGACGACGGTGTCAGCTGCGCGGGCGCGGTCGTTCCGCTCTGCTTCGCGCCGCTCCAACGTTGCCAGTGACGAGCGGTTACGGGCCGCTCGCGGGCTTCTCCTGCACTCATTATAAGTATTGTTTACTCGCTCGCCACTGCCAATGAACTTGACGCCCGTACCAGCTTGAAGGCTGATTGGTGTTTCGGCGTGAAAGGTGGCTGTAGCAGCTTCAGAAGGGAAGTTCACACACAGTTCAACCATTTACAGGCAATATATTCTTCAAACACCACCAGATAATAGAGATAATAATAATTCTCTAAACCGATTTTACGAAATACAAAACACAGAGCTATTTGACCTCAGTAGTACGAAAAGCACAAAATTATACGAACATGCTGGTTCCGTTATTGAGATACAAAGATACAGCTTCTATTAACAAGCTCATGTGAAGTTTTGGTAGTTTGTGCAAAACTTAAAACAAAACAAGACAAAACAACAATCTAAACTCATTATACTAATCACCAATAGGCACCAAAATGACCAAACTGCCACTGAACTGAATGATGACTCGTCACTCGTGTAGTTATTGTGAACGCGTGTTGTTGGCCTACTTTAGTTATGTTGTTCGCGGATTTCGCAATGAGTCGTAGTTTCAGCTGAAATATGAGCTTCGTCATTCTTCTTTTTGAAAACAGTGCAATTGTCTCTTTTTATTTGTGTATATTAGGAAAGCTAAGTATCTCAAAATATTCATAACTCAGTGGTGACAGCCCAGTGGTGGACGTCGGCCTCCTATTCGGGGATTCGATCCCGGGCGCGCACTTCTAACTTTCCAAGTTATTATTGTTTAACATTTAATTATCACTTGTTTTAACAGTGAAGGAATATAACGTGAGGAAATTTGCATGCCTGAGAATGATCCATAATGTTCCCAAAGGGGTAATAAGTAGGTATGACAATCCGTACTAGTCCAGCGTGGCGGGCTATGGTCAAAACCCTTCCTATTGAGAGGAAACCCATGCTTAGTAGCGGGCTGGCGATGATGATGATGATGAGATAAAATTAAACCTAATGTGTATCTGCTATCCTGAACTGAAAGTTCTGAAAGTCCTGAACGAAAGAAGTAGCGTTTTATCTTTAGAGCCTGCACATTAAGCTTCATCAGCCTGTTTGCGTCCAATGCTCGACATAGGCCTTCCCAAGAGCGCGCCACCACACACGGTCCTCCGCCTTTCTCATCCACACACTTCCCACTACCCTCTTAAGATCGTCAGTGCAGTGGATTGGAGGTAGTCCCACACTGCGCTTGCTGATACGCGGTCTCCACTCCAGAACGCGTCTGCCCTAGCGGCCATCGGTTCTGCGACAGGCATGACCTGCCCACTGTCACTTCAGCTGACTAATTCGTTGAGCTATGTCGGTCACTTTGGTTCTCCTACACATTTCCTCGTTACGTATTTTGTCCCTCAAAGAGACACCTGACATAGCCCGTTCCATAGCACACTGAGCGACTTTGAATTTGTGGACAAGGCAACTGTCAGTGTCCACGTTTCAGCGCCATAGCCCATACGTCATCACAGCAACACATATTAAGCTTGTACCTCCATAACTCTTGTCTCAGTGTATTGTCTCCTTATTGTGATATTAAAGTAGAGCGGATTTATTCGCACGGGCGTCAAATTTTCTCCCTAACTAGATGCGCATAAATTTGTTCACCCCGACAGCCGCCGGGACGTGGAATGGAATAGCTTCGGCTATTTATTCCCTCAGGACAAGTACAAAAGGATGAACCTGTCCGACTACAGCTACACTAATCCAACATTCCTGGAGTTGCTTTGGTAATTTATGTATAAAAAGCTGTCTCGGTTTGATTAAGCTATTTGGTTTTATTTTTAGTGTAACACGACTGGCAAGTGTGTTTTGCTGGATTTGTACTGTTGCTTGCTTGCATGATGCAGCACACGGATGCCAATGCCTTGCCTATCGAGAAAAATCAGCAAGAAACTTGGCAATTGTTCTTTTCAGATTATTCAATTTAATTTACAATAACATTATTATACGGTGTACAGTACAATAGTAATTATAGTTGTGGGATATTATAGGCATATCTATGTAATTGGACGAAACGGCGGTGATTTATATACTTTGGTACGCCGAGAGATAAAATACATTATTTGCGCAAAACAAACCCTTTTGCGTAGTCAGCCTACGAGTATATCCTCCAGTGAGTCAGTGTTGCGCGTTCGAGGGACAGTCATTTAATTTCCTGCACCAATGTCGAGCTTTATAAATTGTGTATGTTACTCGACCAGTTTTATTGGGGACCCTACTACAAAAAAAAACCTAATCATCGAACAAGAATATCTGCTATTGCAGTGATTAATTCGTCTAAACAACGGACAAATTAAGATGAAACTTTATACTTCACTATATCGTCATCGTGGATTTAGGTATTTACAAATCCCGTGGGACCTCTTTGATTTTCGGGGATAAAAAGTAGCCTATGTCCTTCCCCAGAATGTAAGCTAAAGCTGTACCAAATGTCAAAATCGGGCCATGAAAAGCTAGCAGACAGACAAACAGACGGGCAGACACACTTTCGCATTTATAATATTATAGTTTGGATAAGTATGGAAGCATGGATATGGATAGTATGAATGATGGCTGGTGAAAGCAGTGATGAGGAATAGGTCGAAGCGCGCTTTGAGGTGCCTATCCATACTTACCTTGAAGGTATTCTTGAAGTAACGAACAATAAACCCAAATTAGTTAAAACCTGATGTAGATCGTGTAAAAAGTTGATTAACAAAACAATACAATTAGTGTGCCAATAAACTCAATTGCGTGTGCTGAATACATACAACGTTGACATAGCTGCTCGCTATTGTCACAGCAAGAGTGTCAACGATATACGCACTATTAGTAATAATTGGATTGTTAAATAATTATGTTTTGTTTCAAGTAATTACTACGACAGAGAGATTTCATCAAAACCGTAATTTACAACCTACCCCATCTAAACCAAAATGTACTAAATAGATGACAAATATTCCAAAAAAACAGTAAGTTCGTCTTGCCAAACATCGTAAACCCCACCGACCAAGAGTGAAAATATAATCCATTTCATCACCATCATTATCATCATCATCATCAGCCTGTGGACGTCCACGGGTGGACATAGGCCTTCCCTAAAGAGTTAGTCCATTTGGTTTTTAATAACCTTGAAAACAGCTGGCAATGATATAAATAAGTACCAATGTGCATCTTTGTTAGTACTGCTTATCTACGCTAATATTATGAAGAGGTAAAGTTCGTACGTTTGTTTGTAGGAAATACCCACCTAATCTCTATAACTACTGAACCTATTTTGAAAATTCTACCAACAGTAGAAAGCTACACTATTCCTGAGTATGACAGGCTGTATTTTATTTTCAAAAAAAATTAGAGAACCCTACGAAAATTGTTGTAAGCTACCCGTGCGAAGCCAAGCCCGGCGCGATTGTTAGCATATTTTATTAGTCCAAAGGTATGAGACATCAGGGAACTTAATAAAATCATTGACGATAAAAACTAGTTTCCGTGGACACGAGGTGACGCATTCGAACTGCATGTGTAGACAGACACACGAGTAAAATAAAAGGTTTTGTTCACCATGGACAGTTCAGATGAAAATCTTAAATAATCCATATTGGTATTATAAATGCGAAAGATCATCACAGAGGCTTGTTGGGCACAGATGTCCATTGTGTCCAAATTCATACAAAAAAAGCATGCAGTCGAATTGAGAACCTTTTGAAAGATTTTTTTTTAAGTCGGTTAAAAAGAAAACCTAGTTGATTTTTTTAAATTTGTAATACCTAATTAAATTATATTCTGCACTGTTTTTAATCTAACTAACTTTTTTATTCTAAACATATCCTTTACTTTTATTCGTATATATCTTATATCTGTAATAAGATATATACAAATAAAAGTAAAGCATTCAACCAAAACGACAAGACTTAATCCAATTCCGTCTCCATAAAAATCCATAGGAGTTTTTTCAGTAAAAACATAAACGTAAAAAGATCAAGTAAATAAATAATCAACTTCAAGTTCAAAGACAGCGTCGGTGTACTGTGTAGGTATCTGCAGCCGGTATTTGCTCCTCGATGGAGCGTGACGCCACGGTTCACTGAGGAGCCGCGAATGCTGACGATCAACAGTTCCGGACACTTTTAGGGTTCCGTACTCGAAGGATGCCATCGGGGCCCTATTACTAAGCCTCCGCTGTCCGTCCGTCCGTCCGTTTGTCTGTCAGCGGGTCTGTATCCCGTGAGCCTTAATAGACGGAGTTGAAATTTTCACTGTCTGTCTCTACATCAAGACCCGTCAAAGATATCAAACCTATATTTCCTCGGTAGGAAAGGCATTCCGAACCACTGGTAGATGCTTTTGACGATTTAAAGGAACTTGTAAAAGTCTAATTGAATAAAAATATTTTGAATTTTGAATAGGGTTGACCGTTGACCTAGAATCATGAAATTTGGCAGGCAGCAATGTCTTATAGTAAGCAAAGGGAAACATCCGAAAACCACGAATTTGTCACAAAGTTTTTACATCACGAAAAAATTAAAGTGTTATTTCTTGTACAATGATGGTACGGGCTACGGAACCCTCCGTGTGGAGTCCGAGCCACACCTGACCGATTTTTCATCATTGTTGTTGATATGCCGGTGGGCATTGAGTCCAGAAAAGCTCTTTATTATTTTCTTGCCTGTCTTTGTGTGATTTGAAAAGTGAACAATGCACATCCTTCCTAGTGTTGCTTTGGTTTGGTTCTACCGATGGAGGCTTCTACTAATATTCTAACGTTCCGGCGCGATGACGCGTTGAAACTAGAGACCGATACGGTTTTATAAAACTGCCATACCACTTCCACCACTTCCAAGTTGGCCTGCTTTATTCTTAGAATGCATAATTACTAAGGTGACTATCGCAGTCGAGGTCCAACTTGTAATAAAATATAAAATAATAGTTATCCAGATGGATTTGACTTGTAGAGGAGACGTGGACAGTAACATTGCGTAACGTTCAACATCAGATAGGCATCGGAATGTCCGCAGCCAGCGGAATGCAGGGCGCCTCGTTAGCATTCGACGGGCAGGCACTTTCCTCGTGTCACGCCGAAACCGAGAGTGGCATCGACTCGTACGCGTCCGACAGTTTCACCCGCGGCCGCGAGCTCCGACCCGTCCGGCCCACTAACTTTCACCGTTTGAACAAAATATTTTAATATTTGCATAATTCGGGTTGTGCAATCAATTGAATTGATAGATGGTCAATGGAAAGCTGGCAGGTTCAATGAAGAACTTGTCAGGGCGTGCGCCTTCAAAGCCTCATAGATCGCGCCGTTCATCCCTTCCAAGCAAAGTCGTACATTTTTTCTCAAACCGAACATTTTTACATACAATGTGTAACATTTTGTTTTTATAAACAGAAGAGCAACACCTAAGTTTCTTGCCGGTCTTGGCACAGGTAGGCTATCCTACATTTTTTTTTTAAATTCAGTATAGGCACACGCTTGGCCACAATCACACCTGATGGAAAGTGATGATGTGGCCTAAGATGGGACTTCTGTCCGTCCGTTTGTAACTAAGCATGATACAACCGAGCTGCACCATTGATTCTTATATCGGTACAATAGCGTAACCTTTTAGTTCATATTGTATTACCCGAATTAAAGAAATAAACCCATTTCATGACTTTCGACGCCATTAAAGATCATGTTGATAGTAGGATAAAGAGTAATCGAGCAATGGGAAGCTCGGGAGGACGAGTTCGCCCGTTCGCTTGTGGAGCGGCCCGTGAAATGGAGCGCTTCGAGCGTGGGCCATTGTCTCGGACATTACGCTGTCTCGCGATAAACGCGGTCACACGTAAAACGTAACGTATTGGAGCTCTAATCAGCGATCACAACCAGCGTATTCCAACCATTTGTTACGCAATTCTTGTGTTGACCATTTTCAAGCTTCCGTATCACCAGAAAAAGGAACCTTTATGTGATCACTTTGTTGTCTGTCTGTCAAGAGCAGTTAAACCTATAGGGTACTTAGCGTTCACCTAGAATCGTGAAATTTGGCTAGTGTAGGTGTTGAGGACTTAAGGCTTCTTTTTACTTTGGCAGTATTAGGATATTAAAAGACACGTACTCCTCCTCTGACTGTTTATTTGCGACTGATTCTTACTTATTTATTGAACATTCCGCCCGCCAAAGGACTCTCCGTCCTTTCTAATCCTTAATGATAATATGATGACAGTAATTGTGAACTTAAAATACATCATCTTATTAGTTATTCGCATATAGAATCAATACGACATCAATCAAAACCATACAAAGTTACAACATGCGCATAAACCAATTAAAACTTAGGTAACAACAAGGTAATAATAGTTAGGTAACCTAACAATCATTATGCACCTACTAGCAAAACATGATAACAGAATATAGCTTCAAAAATTCTATTAAAGTAGGTACCTAGGTGCAACGTTAAAATGATACTCTAATAAAAATAAACATTTTTTCAACTTAACCCTTATACAAACTAAGAATAAAACTCAAATTAGTAGTAGGCATTAGCTAACATGACAAGTAAAATTCTATGGCAATGTTAATCCAAACGTAGGTAGATAGGAAATCTTTAAGCGACCATTGAATGGAATACAACTTAGTAGGCAAGTATTGTTGAACCAGTTTCAGAGTGACATCTCGGCAGTGTGTCGAGCCAAGTTCTACTATAAAAATTACATTTTTTAGAATTTACTTTACTTTTATTTTTTAAATCTTAAAATAACACAAAATTAAATGGTAACTCATTAATTGAGGAATATCTATTGATATGGCACTGAGTTTGGATACGAACCCCTGCCGATCACTACTTTTGCTACTATATACACAAGTTACGGGACAGGGCCAGTTTTTATCGGACCTTTTCACGTCGCTGTGTGCAAAAGGGCTTGACGGATTTACTCTTTCTAGAGGTAAGTCTCCGTAAGTAGTGACTTTATGGCTTGAATTTGCTTGGCATATATTAAACATTTCATAAACTCTGATTTTACACTTTTTTTTATATTTCAGGATCCAGTATTTTTGGCGTAAGTATCCTATCATCAATTGTGGTCCACCATGCAACGTCTTCAAATAGGCGTTGGCGACAACGAGCCTGGACAGGTAAGTATCACAGTCTAGTATTATAGGATGTCTACCATCTTGGTTTAGATCTGCATGGCGCAATCGGCCGCCCACCCTGACGATTCCTTCATTATCAAGGTAAGGTAGTAAGGTTTTTAATTTACTTTTCACTTGGACTTTTCCATTAGACTTTAAATAACTTATGTCTTCCTTAAAGCTTTCTTGCTGTGTTATCTTAATGCATGTTTTTAACGCTTCATCTAACTCTTTTGTTGTGATAGCTATGTCTTCATCTTGCAATCTCTTTCCTTTTAAAAATCTTTTACTGTAAGTTATAACTTTTAGCAGTTCCGTTAAATTATCACATTCTTCAAATTTCGCAGTTAATCTTGTATCTTTATTTTCTATTTTTAGGTTTGTTTCTAAAATTTCTTTTCTTTCCAGATTTGTACTTATGTTCTTCGGTCTGCAGTATTCGATCTCATCATTACTTAACCATTCAGGACCTTTCCACCACATTTTGTTTTCTTTCAGATCTACCAAGGATATTCCTCTCGAGGCGATATCAGCAGGATTGTCTTGCGATTGGACATGATACCAATTGTGATTGCCGATGTCATCTAGGATCTCAACTACGCGATTTCGCACGTAAGTATTCCATCTTGCAGGATCTCCAAATAGCCAGGACAAAACTATAGTAGAATCCGTCCACGCATATATCTGGCTGGCGGGTATTCTCATAGATTCCTGTATTTGTTTTAGAAGACCAGCAAGCAGCACTGCGCCGTTGAGTTCAAGACGAGGTAAGGATTTAGACTTAACCGAGGCCACACGTGTTTTGGCTGCGATGATTGTAGTCTTCACTTCTCCTTCAGAAGTTTTTACTCGCATATAAGCGACGGCACCATAACCTTTATTGGAGGCATCGCAAAATCCGTGAACTGTAACATTCTTCATCAGTTTTTCAGTTGTTTGAAGCCATCGATTAATCTCTATTCCAGATAAATGTTGGAAACTGTTTCTTAGATCGAGCCATTCGTCAGAAATCACGTCGTTTACTTCTTCATCCCACGTTAATCCTTGTAACCATAGTTTCTGAATTAATAACCTTGCAAGTAAAATGGAAGGCGCTAACCAGCCGAGCGGGTCAAACAGACGGTGTATATCAGCGAGGATAGTTCTTTTTGGCTCAGCTACGGCAGGTAAGTTGAGATTGTATTGTAACTTGTCAGTTCCTTTGTTCCATTGTAATCCAAGTGCTCGTATAGTATCATTGATTACTATATCTAGGTTTACTTTGGAACTCCTTTGTTTTAGTTCAAATTGTTTCAGGAATTCAGCATCGTTAGAGCACAACTTCTGCAGCACAAAGCCTTCCTTTCGCAATTCTTCTTTTGAATCTGTATTCATTGCAGTCTTGGCAACCTTTTCCAGATTATTCACCTTAGCTTTGACCACGGCATGATGTAGTAGACCGACTGCTGGATTGTTGATTTTTTCCCTTGGTACTTCTTCCTTGTGATTCATCTCTTTATGTTCGTCCATGACTTTAACGTATTCATTTTTTAAACTTGTATTCTTCTCAAATCTTCTTTCTAACTGATATAACCCTTTTAGCGCAATATCTCTTGTTTTTCTTTCGGCACATTGTAGCTGTTTTATTTTTCTTGGTAGTTCTACAGTGTATCGTTCTTCATCTGTTCTGGTGGTTGTAGTTTTGTATATTTCTTCTTTCTTATTTCTTTCTTCTTGTGTGGGTTTTCGTATTTCATTTGTGTCTAGCTCCCACATATTCTTTAGCATATTGTCCAATTCCAGATTCAGATGCATGCTTATAATCTCATCTCCTTGGGTCTTTTGTATAGTGCCGAATAAGATCCAACCCAGGCTGGTATTCTGCGCGCTTGGAGTTCCTGGGGGACCTTTGATAATTTCTCCTTTGATAATTTGGGCACATACATCTACACCGAGCAACATGTCTACTCGTCCTGGTTGGTTGAAACTTGGATCTGCCAGAACGAGACCTTCTAAGTGCGGCCAGGTGTTGTTAGAGATGGTTGTGGTTGGTAATTTTGGGGTGAGTCGCGTTGGCATGATATACGTCTTGATCTTGAATGCTTCTTCGTGTCTTGGTAAGACGTATAACTCTGTTGCTTGCTTTACAGTGGTTCTTGTTGATCCAATACCTGTGATCGTGCCTTTAATCCTTTTCTTCTTCAATCGTAAAGCTTG
Organism: Maniola jurtina; assembly: GCF_905333055.1. Classification (NCBI taxonomy): domain Eukaryota; kingdom Metazoa; phylum Arthropoda; class Insecta; order Lepidoptera; family Nymphalidae; genus Maniola; species Maniola jurtina. The sequence continues at coordinate 16,480,644 of NC_060032.1, forward strand.
TACTGCCCTTTCACTTACGAAGCTTGCTTGTGATCCTGTGTCCACGAGAGCTCTTACTACCGTAGTGTGTCCATAGTCATCTTTTATTCTTACTAAAGCCGTTGCCAATAAGGCTATGCTGGTAGGTTCCTCAGTAGGTTCGATTCTTGCGTTAACTTGCACTATTTCCTCACTGTGTTCGGTAGATACCGTCGGTTGGGTAGTTTCTTCACTATCCGAAGTATCTGTGACTCTTTTTTGATGGAGAAGTGTAGAATGTCGCTTATGGCAAATTTTACAAGTATGCTGAACCCTGCACCTGGAAGAAATATGTCCCGAAGAGAGGCAGTTGAAACAGATGTTGTTTTCTTTCACATAAAGGCCTTTTTCCACTGGAGACAATTTTAAAAACTCCTGACAGTGGCCTAGTGTGTGGTCACCCTTACATCGGACACAAATCTTCGTTTGGTTGGTCACGTGGAACACTTTTTCCTTAGTAGTCTTCTCTTTACTTGTAGAAGAGGTCACTAACTCTAAAGTTCTGAATTTAGTGTCGAGGAACTTTGATAAATCTGCCCACGCCGGTAGTTCGTCAACGTTGTCCTTGTGTGCAAAATCTTCCCATTGCTTGTGGGACTCTTGGTCCAGTTTCTGCACTGTGAGAAATATTAAAATAGGATCCCAGGAGTCCGTATCTATTCTCTGATTACGCAAACTATTTATAATTTCGCTAGTGGTGTCTAAAAGTGTTTTTATATGTTGAGCGGACTGTATATTATTATTACTTTTGCGAATCGAAAAAAGTCGTTTTAACAGGGAATTAACTATTAGCCGTCTACTACCATATCTATTTTTTAATATATCCCAGGCGAGGGAGTAGTTGTCATCTGTAATTTCAATAAATTTTAATAAAGCTGCTGCCTCACCTGTGATACTTGTTTTTAAATAATGTAGCTTTTGCACGTTGGTTAACGCAGAGTCCGTATGCACTAATGAAACGAACAAGTCTTGAAACGTTGGCCATTCTTCATACTTTCCATCGAACGTCGGCAACTGTATTTTCGGCAACCGCGCTAATACATGACTCGATGTACTCGTATCGTTGACACTTGGGCTTCGATTACTGGAACTGGTTTTTAACTCCAACAAATCCTTTAGATATCCTTGTAAGTAGAGGTACACGTCTTCTTGTACATAGAATTCCTCATTTACGAAATATGGCAAATTGCCTCTCTGCTCCCTTGTAGTGCACCTTATTAAATCTTGGTGAGCTTGCTTGAATGTTTGCCAATATTCGTCTATAGATTTAATTCTGGATTCCAGGTACCCCTTTGTGAGGCGTTCCTTAGGGCATTTCTTAAGGTTGATCTTAGCCTTTTGGAATAGTTGCGCCGTATCTTCCAGAATGCTTATAACTTGGTCCGATGTCGTAGTCATAATGCACTGCTAAAATGTGTCTTCATAGAACTTGGTGCGCCACACTTGGCGTGCGCCTTGCTAATTACCGTAGGTATCTTTACTCGACGCGCTTCGTGTTTCGTGTCACTTGCTTGTCTATGAATCCGGCTTCGATTTTCGACCATATGTTGAGGACTTAAGGCTTCTTTTTACTTTGGCAGTATTAGGATATTAAAAGACACGTACTCCTCCTCTGACTGTTTATTTGCGACTGATTCTTACTTATTTATTGAACAGTAGGTAATGTCTTATACTCGTAGTAGCACAAGTAGTACTGTACAATGGAACGGAATCTTCGCGTGCGAGTTCCACTCGTCCTTGGCCGATTTTTCGCAGTTATTCTTTTCCCTTATTTTAAGGCATTCGGAAATTCAGTCTAGAGTAACTTTTCAAGTTAACAGTGACTGTGAAAACGTCAGGTTTGGCTTAGTGTAGGTATAATTATAAGATGTTCCACATCTTTCTAATTTGTCTTGTAGCTAAGTACTTGGCAATTTATTCGTCATTTATTTTTCGGTGGAACTGCAACTAATTTGATGTTCGATAGAGATTTTTTCAGAACACAATTAGCGGCAGAACTAACTTAATTCAGACCATGAAATTGTAAGTAAAGATCGGACCGCTAGCGAGTTGGAGTTATTAGGAGATTATGAACTTGGCTATCTACCATAAACTCTATAGGTACATTCTGAGAATTCTGTAAAGGGAAACCAATACTACGGTTAAATCAATAGACCGCACTTCGACTCAGCTCAGACTTGAGACACTGTTAATATGGCTGGCATAAACCTGTCTCGTTCTAATTGAAGCTTAAGCCTCAGCAAAATCAAAGTATTCTCTATAAGTGTCGGTGCGAGGCACTCACCTTGAACCTGTTCCGGCGGCTGGCGCGCAGGATGATGCCGTCGTTCTCGATGTAGTCGGGCACGTCCTTGCGCGCCGAGAAGTTGAACACCACGGACGTGGCGCCGCCCGGACTCGCGCCCTTCGTCGCACGGACCGCGCCCGCGCCGCGCGCCCACGCTGGCACGGGGCTCGCATCCCCGTTCTCGCTCCTCTCCTTGCCCGCCGCCGGACTCTTCCTCTCTTCCGCTCCCGTCCACGCTCGCTCGATCCCAGCGGCGCCGATCTTCGAGAATGCTCCCTTCGGCTTCGTTTCGGAAGGTTTCGGTGGGGTCGCGTGGCCATTTATCGCCGGTTTCGCCGCTACCTTTGGTGTTTCGAGTTGCGCGCCCGGAGGCCGCGGCTTCGCTTCGGGTTCGGGGGTCACGTCGCGGGTCGTCGGCGGAGCTGCGGGCCCGAGTTGCGCGAGAACGAGAGGACGCTCCTCGGGGGGCGTTCGGGGCAGCGGTTCCACGGTGGCGGAGGGCGGCGAGTCTTTCTTTGGCAGGGTTTCGGCGTTGAACGGCGGCGGGGACGCGACGCTCGGAATGTCGTCGAGTTTTTCGTCGACCACGTCGACGTCGCTCGGCACGGGCGTGGGCGACAGGACGGTCCGGTCCCTCTGCGCGGGCATCGGGCGGATGACGCCGACGCGGCGCGGCGACGCGGAAGCGCGAGCGCGGCCCAGCAGCACGGGGTTGGTGGCGCTCAGCGGAGGTAGATGTGAGGCCACCCGCGGCGCCGGGAACGAGTAGCGGACCGACGAGCCGGCGCGAGCGATGCCTTCCAGCGCGGCGCGAGACACCTGCTTCGCCTCGCACGGGGACGAGCATCCCGCGCCCTCGGGCTCGTCGATGGCCGACAGGTCGGCGGCGGCCGGGCTGGGCGAGCGGCCGCGCGGCTCCGGCGTGGAGCTGCGCGGAGCGTTTTCCAGGCCGCGGAGGACGGCGGATACGCGCGCGGCCGGCGCGGTGCGGCGCGGCGGCGCGGTTTCGAACTTTCTCAGCGTCGAGCGGACTACGTCGGCCGGGGGTCGCTCGGTCTCCCGCAACAGCGGGGTCACGCGGCGCGGAGGGCGCACCGCGCGCGGCAGCGGCGGCGGCGGCGGCGGCAGCGGCGGCGGCGCGAGCGGCACGGGCGGGGGCTCGTCCCGGTCCAGGCGGCTGAGCGCGTCGACGGAGCGCGCGCGCTTCACGGACTCGCGGCGCGTGGGCTGCGCGGCGAGCGCGTGCGGCGCGGCGAGCGACACGGGGCGCGCGGGTCGCGCGTGCGGGCGCGCGGAGGGCGGCGCGGGCGGCGGCCGCTCGTCCAGCAGGTGCTCGAGCGACGCGGCGCGGCGCAGCACGGAGGGGCGGCGGCGCGGCGCCTCTCGCAGCGCCAGGCTGAGGTAGCGCGACTTGAGGCGCTTGACGATGCCGGGCCCGTAGCGCAGCTCCTCGTCGTCGTCGGGCGGCGGCGGCGGCGGCGGCGCGGGCGGGGGCGCGGGCGGCGGCACGGGCGGCCGCGCCCGCGCCGCGCGCCGCTGCAGCAGCTCCCGCTTCCACTGCGGTAGCACGCCGTTCGACATGCCTGCGCCCACGCACAAACCTCGTATTAATGTCATAAATGGAGTTGCAGCTATTGAAGCATTTAAATTTATACTAAACACAACCATGTGATTAATTTAACATGTACTGGATATAAAAACTGCTCTTTGCCCCATGAGGTCAACCAACAAATGTAACATAATGAACATAATGTTCATTCATTATTTATCATGTCTTTATTTATAGGCACTAAAATGTGTTAGCAAAGCAAAGTCAATGACCTCCGTATCTCTGTCACAAGTAACAACTAACTCTAGCCACAGTTCACTCTGATTAACGTCTGTTGGTCAGAACCACTCAGGAAGTAAGGTAATAAGCATTGAAAATAATTGAAATTGCACAAATAGATAGTATGACACATGTATAAAGTCAAGCAAACATTTTTTTTTGCATGCCATAAAGAATATATCTATCTACTAGTTGACGCCTGCCATTTCATCTGTGTAGATATAGGTTCTTTTAAAATCCCGAAAGATTTCACTGGATAGAAAAGTAGCTAATTTGTTAATACTTAAATTCAGTGCAGTTATAAGCTATCTCCATTCCAAATTTCGTAAAAATCAAATAAATGGATGGGCCATGAAAAGGTAGCAGACAGACAGACAGACACTTTTGCATTTATAATCCATATTAAGCTGGCTATATGGACTCTTCATTTTGCTGTATGACATGAGCTACTTCTTATCCAGGATAATTGAATAGTTCCCTTTGGATTTAAAAAAAACCTGAATTCACACAATGTTGCAACATCATCTAAGAGTATAAAAATTTGTTGGTTAAAAATTAATAAGTAGAACCAGTAAGTAGAACTCTTCAAATTATCTAGATTCTAGACGTACAAAAGACTTATTATATTTTTAGGCCTTGTAGTTTAGAAAGTATAGAAAGTGGTTGGAATTGCAATTATAAACCGCTGACTTCAAATTGACTGAGTTAGTTGAAAATAATTAAATCACTCAACACCAGGATTTACTCAGTTATCATACAAATATTGCTGTCTAGATTCTGAAAGATAAGAATTTAGCACAGCTTGTTTGGTTTGTGAGCTTGGTTCTTATGACTGCAAATATTCAATGTCAATGCCCATACATTTTTTATGCTCTATCTCATAGGTTAGGAACCATTTTCTTTTTCAGCTCAAAAACATTCTAAATGTTACTTGACTAACTTAATTGTCTATACTAATATCATGAATGAGTAAAGTTTCTAAGTTTGTTACAAGTAGTAGGAAGTAATATCTGGAACTACTGAACTGATTTTGAAACTTCTTTCCCTCTTTTTCTTGGCGAAAACCATATCACATTCTGTACTGTAGTTACTAGTAGTGAAGTTAGTCTGAACAAACAAAAAGTCTGCTTGATGTGGGACTTTAATAATAATAATCAATGTAATGATAAAAAGAAAGTGATTGTTAGTTTGATATTAGGTAACTGTTTCATACTTTTTATGCCTCAACAAATTAAATTAAAACTCAACAAATTTTAATATTTGCCACAACGCTTAAAGATTTAAGAATATGGCATACTTATTAGCTCAGGAAAACAATGATTTCCTGATGAGTTCCTTTTAGTTGATTGTTGCAGACAAAACATAGTTTCCTATTTATTTAGATTCTTACTCTATTTATTGTGGCAAAATTTCTGAGGTGTATAAATTAAAACCATCTTAAAAGAAAAAGATGATTGGAACCAATTGGTTATGTGAATTCTTCTATATTTTTTATTGACCCAGCAAATATATAAAAATGTGCCTCATTGGGTGATTGTTCTATAGTATACTGAGCATTGAGGCCTGAAATAATATTGAATCTTTATGAAATCTGTGGTCATGTACCAATATATTTATTTGTCAAAATGGCATGATCTTTTTTGAAAATGTTGCTAACAACTTATTGACAGATTACAGAAAGTTTATTGATTTCAGCTGTATGTCTATTATTATAGATTGATCTGGTTAGTTGAAATAGTTAGATGATAGAGCAACTTACCAAAGTCCTGCGAGGACTCCAGAATGGTTTCCACCATCATCTTGAGGCGGCCGTCCCCGCTCTACCAACTGATGTGGGATGCCAAACAATAACATATTAAGCAACATATAACATCAAATATAACATGATATAACGTCGTCTTAGTAGAGTGAAAACCTCGGGAATGCATTTTTGCTCAAATTTATTTTATTGCGTTTCTAGGAAGAAAACCTCGCAACGCACATCCTGATCTGACTTTGTTCATTCGATACTCGTAACGCCATCTATGACATTAAATGAGCTCGTAAATACTCGCTTCTGTTAGTTACAGCACGCAGTTTTTTCTTCCTCCTGAAAAGTTACTTCTTTTACACTTACGAGGTTTTCACTCTTAAGCCGTCGATAATGCAAAAAAAAATAATGGCAAGCACTTTCATTTGCAGTCTAATAAGGATATCCTCACTATGCTGTAAAAAATTCTTGTATCAATTACTTTTAAACTTTTTAAATTGCTAATTATGTAACCCAAATTACATAGTATATTTGTTATTATGACTTCATAATAACCTATAACATAAATTAATTTGTAGATTAAACACTAACATTGATTAATTAGAAAATTTTGATAATTTTGTGTTGATACCATAATCAGTTTACATAGTTAGCATTATCTTAAAAAATAAGGTAATGATCCATTTTATAGGGCAACTAATAGTAAATAAAATGCAAGGATTCTTTAAAGTATCTCGCAAATTAAATATAAGAAATTATATTTAATTTATAAAGCACTCCTTTGTCGTAAATAATACATTAGCTAGAAATCATTGACCTGCCAGGCATAGCATCAGACATGCCGGCAAACATAACTGTTCCCTCCACAGTCGCCTCCACACCAGTCGCCACGCACCAAACAACAACAACAGGCAGCAGCGGCCATCGACCAGCGCACACCGGCGCATTCCAAGCCGCCATGCTTCACATAACTCCATTCTTTTGCATATTTACTCACCTATGCTCTGCCCATCGGCTTCTTACAACAACGCGTAAAAGCCAGGCTCGGTCATAGAAATTCCATTTATCCAATATTTAAACCACAATGCACTTTAAAGTCAATGAAACTCAAAAAAGAAGAACATCCACATCCGTTTTTTTCAGAAATCACCCCGGGCACGGATTCTACAAGCGATCATATCGGTACATGCATCGATTCGATTCCCTGCATTGACTTTTCAAATTGTTACGCTAAGAACGATTCACAAAAAATTATGGCTGAGTAACTATATATTTTACCAATCAAATACCAAGAGAATTAATAATCAATTTATTAAAATTACACTTCTTAAACAAAGCACCACACGACCGCCATTCGAAGCGAATTTTTTGACACTGACGTGAGACGTCTGACCTGACAGTTGCTGACATACATGACAAGCGCAAGACAAGGTGACAGATGTTATAATCTACCGTAGTCTACAGTAATGCTCGATATACACTACCCGATTCCCAACCAACAGACAACGAGACGAGCTATCCATTGGATAAACTTAACCCACTTTGCATTTCAAATGTATTGATTGCCAAATCTCGTATTAGGTCTTTAAATAGGTCTAAAGTGGGTATATCGGTATGTTTGTAGTCTGCTATCTGAGCCCATCCAAGCCGCTATTCGCATGCATTTCATACGCACTTGAAGCAAATCGTACGAATTTGTCTAATAATAATAATAATATGTAGGTAGCTCAAGTACCTACATATTATCATGCGTAAAATATAACAGGTCAAGTGCGAGTCAGACTCGCACACGGAGGTTCCGTACCATTGTGCAGGATATTTTGACATTTTTTGTCCAACACTGGAAGGTAATGACAACAGCTCCAAACAGTAAATTCACGATTTTCGGATTGTTTCCTTTACTTGTGCTATAAGACTTACCTACCTGCTTCATGATTCTAGGTCAACGGGAACTGGGAAGTACCTACCCTACTTATAGGTTTTCTTGATAGACATGACCAACGGACAGACAGACAGACATACAGACAACGAAATGATTCTATAAGCGTTCCTTTTTAGGGTTCCGTTGGTTCCGTACCTCAAAAGGAAAGCACAGAATAAAATGCACTTAACTTACATAATTTTACCTACCTAGTATCGTTAATAGTTCCTTAATCTAAGATTAAAGCATTAATATATTTGTCTACAAGTACCTATTTTATGTAGGTATTTACCTAACTTACAATTTAAAAAAAAATGCCTTTAAAATTATCGCGGCAAATAATTCACAAAGCAATTGCAGAAAAGTACCCGGCAGGCGTCACAAACCGTAGCAGCTACCTTTCCGCGTAGCGTGGCAAATTACGCTCCAAAGCCGAACTCCCAATGAAGAGTGACGGCGCCGCAAAAGGGTATTTCTTCATTTACTGCGCCGCAATAAAGCCGGGGCCCGAGTAATGGCGTCCATTACAGCTGATAACCCTTGCTGTCTGGTAATGAGAATGGGATTGTCTCCCCGGCGATTGCCATTCAAGATGCTCGTACATTGCAGTTAGGTGAATTCGTTCGCATTTACACAAATGTTTTCACCACTGCGTCACCTCTCAATGAATCCCGCAATGGGAGATATTTTATTTCCCATTATTATGGGATCCTTAGCGAAGTGGGTGAGTCGGTGACCTAACAGCTAAGTATTTCGGATCGAAAATTTTCGGATTCGAGTAGGACGCAGTGCGCCTACTGTTACTACAGCCTTACTGTTTTGATGAAACCAAACCAGTATAAATCCGCTTCATTACTTACGTACTCTCTGATGCTCTTTGCTTTATGAAGAGATTTGCAGGAGTAGTTTTGACTTTTGTCCATACATTGAATTATATACGGATTTAGGTTTTTTAAAAATCCCGTGGGAAGCTCTTTGGTTTTCAGGGATAAAAAGTAGCAGTAGCTCCGGAATGTCTCTCTGACAAATTTGATCAAAATCATGGTCTTTGAAAAGCTATCATTCTTAGTATGGATTACATTATTATTTTTATACCTACCTATTGGTTTAGATTGAGAGAATGAAAATATTCTAAAGGTCTCTACCATAGATAAAGTCGATACTAAATACAAATGTGGCACTGGTTATCTCTAGGCCAATAAAAGATAACTGCTTTAGCCTGGTTATTACACTACCCACTATCGCTGACTGAAAGTTTGTGTACTTTGAACTTACGCGAACAATAGTTTGAAAATATTAACTAGATTTTATCATTTTTATGCCTAGGCTTGCTTTATTTATTTTATTTATTTATTTAGTAATAGACTTAATTTAAAGAGAAACATTTTTCACCATTTTTTATAGACCAAAGCACTAGATAAAAAACAGACTGGAGCACTTTGAAATTAGAGTTTGTACTTTAGATAATTTTCATATGAGCATTGAATTGTGTGGTAGCTTATGGTAAAGACGTCGGCTTTTTATTCGAGGGTACCGGGGTTTGAACTAGGGGGCGCACCTCTATAACTTTTCAGAGTTATAATATGCATTTCAAAAAATTAAAATATTTCACTCGCTTTAACGATGAAGGAAAACATCGTGTGGAAATATGCATGGGCTTGTGTGGCAATGTTCTCAAAGGTGTGTCCAATCCGCACTTAACCAGCGTGATGGACTATTAGTTTAAACGCCTCTCTTTCTGAGAGGAGGATGAGGAGTGCTCAGTAGTGGGCCAGCGAGGCAGTTGAGGTGATTAAGTACTTAATATTTTTACCACTATGGTTTATTTGGTCAACATAGGTTTTCAGGAATTCTCGTAGTCCTTTGTCAAGGCAAAAAGTAACATATTGCAGTAATTCACTATGAACGCTTTGTGCGCCAGATAAAGCGCCCCCTTATGAGCAAGGGATAATGAGGTCGCAATCTGCGAGATAAAAATATATGAGTGTTTTCATAAATAAGGTCGGTTATTGTCTGAAATCCGTAGGCGAAGCAGACTAGGATTGCGAAGCTAAAGTGACCATGAGCAGGGCACATAGTTTGAAGGACAGATCGTTGGGGTCCCAAGGTGCTAGAATGGGGACCTCTCACCGGAAATTGCAGCATTGGGAGACCCCCCACGCGGTGGACAGGCGACAACAATCGAGTCGTAAGGAGCTGTTGGATTCAGGCGGTGCATGACATAAGTGATATTTAATTACTTATTATTGCACATAACTCGGAAAAGTTAGAGGTGCGTGTCCGGGATCAAACCCAGGACCTCCCGCATAGAAGACCAACGTCTTAACCACCACCTTGTAGTCATGCGTCATTTCAATAAATTATGAAATACTAGCTGATGCCCGCGACTTCGTCCGCGTGGATTTACGTTTTTCAAAATCCCGCGGGAACTCTTTGATTTTACGGGATACGGGGAACATCCAAACATCCACACTTTCACGTTTATAATATTAAGTAGGAAGGATGCTTATTCGTAATACTTACGAATTGTTAACGTTAAAAACAGGCAACGTATATTCCCCTTTCTTTAGTCACGGCAAATAATCCAAAGGACCGGATCCCAATAAACAACCTTTACCCGAATTTGCGTAGAGTTAATAAACTTGGTATTACTTAGGAATACCTACTTCATCGCAGCTTCAAATTACAGTACCTACATAGATAACTGGGGAGTTTGGGCGGACGACGTTCGCCGCAAGACGGAAACCCGATACGCCATTTCCCATAAATCAAGATTGCAATGTCGATAGACGATACAGAGTTATAATTAACTGACCAGTAAATACTAAATAACCAATTTTATTTCACTAAAAATAATCCATAATCTTTTTGAACTTCTTATTAATCTTCTTAATAATCTTCATTATTTATCAAAGAAAACCCATGAGAAGAAAGTACAACTTTGACATTCCATTTTCAAATAAGTTAGGTGGTTTGTATAGAAAACTTAAGAACCCGCGAACAAATGATTTACTTACTCGTATATGCCACTAGAGATGAGGTTCCGATAAGTTCGCCACAAAAGCCCGCTCCACATTTCCTGTCACAAGCAGACAGACAGTGAGAACAAGTAATGCCCAATTGATGAAGCGATCCGTTCCCGATGACCTCATTAACCCTCTTCCGCCCTCCGGCCCTCCGTCGCCGCCCTCAGCCTAAATAGTGGCACATTACTGCGATATATTACTTAAGCTTGACCGTTGATCATTGGATACTGTTGGGAAGACCATCGATTAATACTAATTAACTATAAAATTTGGTACTGCATATACCTACCTAAGTACTTTTTTAGTTTTGGCCCCTTCTTCATCCACGTGTTTTTAGGCTTTTAAATCCAGCTGTAGCGTCCTTTATTTTGTAGTGATAAAAAATGTGCCCAATTGTGTTAACAGACAAACAGACACGCTTTCGGTTTCATCACTACCCATGTTAAAAGAAGGAAAGAAAAGGAGGAAAGTGTATTTATTCGTTGGTTTAATAGTTTGTTGGTCCTCCAGTCACGCCGCTACGGAGCAACGGATCGGCGTGATTTTTTGCATGGGTATAGTCACAGACCTGGACATAGGCTACTTTTCATACCCGAAAATAAAAAGTTCCTAAAGATTTTTTAGAAACTTAAATCCACGCAGATAAAGTCGCGGGCATTAGCTAGTAGCGTATAAATGTGGATATGAAAAAGGATTAGAACCTTTGTGAGGATTCACGTACTGACCATTACACAATTACGACTTTTTTATGAATGGTACAGAAGGCTGTAAACCGTTCACTTCGTGCCTAACATTAAACTGCTCACGAGTAAAATAAAGCATCATCCAAACCTGCGGGACCATAGCGACCAAGCGGGAACGTCAGCCGCGCGGTGCTCACCGGCCAAGATATTGACTAATGGCGCCATGTATGCCTACGTGACCACTACACCTGGACGTCGTTACTGAACGTGAAAACTCCGCTATGCGAAAATCAGAGGTTTTCAAGAGAATATGAAACTATTTTGAAAAAAATTCTTTACTTTAAGAGCAAAATCACATAGGTAGTTAAAAAAAATATCTCTCGAACTAACCATACTGTAAAGGACGGGTTTCTGCTTGAATACATGCCGCTCAAAACCGGAAAAAATAACATTATAGGCGAAAATTCTAAAATGCAGAGACGACGTATAGGTCCGTGTCGTGGACGCTCCCGCAGCCGGCGTTCAGTCAGACACGCAGGTGTGGCCATAGCTTAAGGGAAAGGTAAAAACACAAAATGAAACACATGTTTGTAAACGGTGTGACACATTGAAATGATTTTAATTAGTTAAACTATTAGGATCATGTTGCACATGACTCCGTACACGTCACAGAATAGAACCCTCGTCCTCTGAGCACGGCAGTTTATCACAATAACGCCTGTGCCACTGGGCCACGACCACGTTACATTAGCGACAGTTAGTATGAGCTGCGTTAAATCGCGTGTGTCGTTTTTGTTGCTTGTAGCGTACCCGTTGTCGCTTATGCTGCAAGGTTGTGGCCCTGCGGTTACAGTTTCAATCAGCGACTATTTACAATATAACTAACATTTTACATACATACACATAGTTGGATAGACATCAACTTATCGGAAACTCGACCTACTCAACATCAAGGGCTGTAGGTTTGTACATGCTGGTCACAGGGGTTGCTTACAAGGATATAGGATGTTCAGTGTTAGCGGCTGCACTGTAGGTTGGGTAGTTTATGTTCTGAGCGTAGTAGGGTTGCCGTTCTAAAGGCCATTTCACAGCCAAAAAACAGTGTTGTAGAGGAAATTCTTTTTAATTGGAAAAAAACATTACGCTTAGTAAAAAGTATATCTTATAGTAATCGTATCACTAGGAGCATTTACATTGAGGTACGCGCCTTCGTCACCCGGGAGAAGGCTACATTAATGTCTTTTATTAGTTTTCACATAACCTACACATTGAGCACGAGAGTTTCGATGCGGTCAGCACTTCACATTCACTCGTCATAAGTTCACTAATACTGTCACACTGGAGAGGTAGATCAGCAACTACGGGCAGCACCGCTCGGCGCTTACGAGTCCCGACGTCAGAAGTGCAGCCTGGCGGTGCCGTTCCAGCGCGCGGCGGGCGGCGGCGCGTCGGCGGACGCCAGCGACACGTCGGTGGAGGGCGGCGGCGCGGGGTAGTACACGGTGGGCGCGGGCGAGGCGGCGCGGCGCGGGCGCGCCAGGCGCGCGGCGCGCGCGGTGCCGTTGCGCGCCAGGCGCAGCGACATGCGCTCGCCGCACGACGCGAACGAGTCGTCGCGCGTGTGCTCGGGCGAGTCGCGCAGGCCGCGCGGCCGCACGCGCCCGGCGCAGAACATCTTGAGGAACACGCGCTTGAACTTCTCGCCGAAGATGACGTAGATGACGAAGTTGACGCTGCTGTTGATGGTGACGAGCAGGTTGCTCGTCTTGACGAGCGGGTCGAGGTTGTCGAACTGGTCGCCGAGGAACACCTCGAAGGCGTTGGTGACGAGCGGCAGCAGGTTGCACAGGAAGAACACGAGCACCACCACCAGCAGCATGGTGGCCAGCCCCAGCTCGCGCCGCTGCACGCGCGACAGGCGCGCGCGCTCGGCCTGCGCGCGCCGCACCTGGCGCACGATGCACGCGTTGAGCGCCGCCAGCGCCGAGAACGGCACGATGTACATCACCACCAGGTACATCCAGTGGATGTACACGGCCACGTACCTATCGGTGCGGAAGTCCACGTTGGCGCGCACGCAGTAGATCACCTCGACGGCGGGGTCGCCGACGGCCACCACCTCGGCCTCGAAGAACTTGGGCGCGTTGTAGGCGAAGGCGAAGGCGGCCGTGCCCAGCACGTACCAGCGCGCGCGCGACGACGTGCACAGCGCCTTGGCGCGGAAGGGGTGGCACACGGCCACCCAGCGCTCCACGGTCACGATGAGCGTGAGGTACACGGACATGGTCTGCGCCACGTTGGCCAGCGGGTAGGCGTAGGGCGTGAGGCGCGGGCACACGTGGTAGTAGTAGTAGCGCAGCGCGCCCGCGTACGGGTACACGGCCGTCAGCCCGAACAGCAGTACGGACGTGAGGATGAGCGCCGTGTCGCACGCCGCCAGCCCTACCAGCAGGCAGTTGACGGAGGAGCGCATCTGCGGTCGCGACAGCACCAGCACGGCCAGCGCGTTGCCCAGCAGCCCGGCCGCGCCGATGCCGTTGAGCAGCACGCCGTGCACCACGAAGCGGAACAGCTTGTCGGCCGCCGGCACGTCCGCGTCTGTGTCGCACTCCAGCGAGCCGTTCATGACGCGCGTGCCGCATGCTAGCGCGCCGCGCCCATCTGCCGGCAAACGAACACAATCAGTGATGAGCCATTGAGTTCGGAAACCTAGTGGTTGAGATTCGGTGGGTCGGGAACTCTTTTGACTTTTCCGAGTTACGTGCGTTTAAGCAATTAAATATCATATGCTTCAAGGGGGAAGGAAAACATCGTGAGGAAACCTGCATGCGAGAGTTCTCCATAATGCTCAAAAGGGTGTGTGTATAACGTAGTGATTACATACTCTTTGGGTGTGTGAAGATGTGAAGATGTTTTAATCTGAGAGGAGACCTGTGCTCAAGTGATCACATACTCTTTAGTCTTTGGACAGCGATCTCGTCGGGCAGCAAAATGTTACTGACGCGACCATCGTTGAAAACCTTTGAAAAATCTATGGCATAATACAGACTGCTTATATGTATTATGAACGAAGAATAAGTACACTCATTTTAAATTTAAGTTTAAAAAGGCAGCCCAAAAATTCAAAACGCAATTCCGCGCAACAAAATGAGTGTAAAAATGGTAAAACATACACATCTGGTCAAATGCTCGAAAACACAAAAAGTATTCTGTGCTCGGAAATAAAACAGCCGACATGCAGCCGACCGCAGCGTTCGTTGTTAGCATGTTGTTAGCAAACCGAAATATAAAATCTTTTTCTTCTTTTTGGCAGAGTACCGCTCTGTGCGCTGAGTGAAATTATGTATGATTTGGTGGCATTATGATGTCAATATTATTTACAAGAAGTTGAACGCTTTATTTTCGCTGTATTTAGCTTTATTTATTATGACCATTTAAATTTTAAATTCAACACTGTGATGATTTTGAACAAATTATGCGTAGTTCGAACTGTCTTAATTTTGTTTTTTTTTGTAACTGTAACAAGTACAGTAAACCCAAATAATTTGAGTATTTTTAATCATTTGAACTTGAAAAAGAAAAATTGTACGCGGCATGCATTCTTTCGGAGCATGGACGCGGAGGCAGTCCCGGGAGCCCCCGGGTCCCGGCGCGTGTTCGGCGGGGCCTCGGCGGAGTTGTCGCAGTTCCCCGCCGTGTGCGCTCTGCTGGACCGCTACTGGTCCGTGCGCTGCAGCGCCACGGTGCTCACCGCCCGCTGGGCGCTGACGGCGGCGCACTGCGTCACACCGAACATCGCCTACGTCAAGTACAACACGAGACGACCCGCGTCTACCGATGGAAACGTCACAGCCGTTCACTTGCTCTATCGGCATCCTAAGTTGGTTTGCATTTTTTTTAAAACAATTTTATTTCAAATAGAAATAGACGGATTTTTATTTTAATAAATTTTTACAAGTGGTTTCAAATCGTCAAAAAAATGTACCACTGGTTCGGAGTGCCACTTATACCGAGATGAACCAGCAAGAAACTCGGCGGTTGCTCTTTTCCATAAATTATGCCATATCATATTGCTGGAGCGAGTCAAATCCACGCTTTATTCTGTGTATATACCTACTGCAATATTTCAGGCTAAACTTTGATATGGAATTAATCAAGAGAAAGATAATTAAATTACCTAAAAGCAGACAACGCGGGGTTTTCTGGTGCTACAAAGCCAGTATCATCAGTTATGTCATCAGTTGACCTGCTATCATTTACAGACTTTGAGTTAACCTTGATACTTATCTTCTACACGAAATGCTAATAATGAGACCTATCTCGATTAATGAATGGCAATACAGATCAAAAGATGGAAACTTGAACTTTCGCAATTATTTTGATCGAATAATGAAAAGGAAAGGAATTTCGTGAAACTCGACCCCTGATATGAAAACCTCAATACGTGGAAGGTGGATGTTGTGTGGGAATAAGGACTATGCAGATATCTGAATATTGATGTTTATTGACATATTGTTGTGAAATTGGTTTCTATTTACAAATTCTCGAATTGATCAAGTGGTTAGAGCTCAGCAGTCCTCATCTATGTTTTCGGGCTTAAAGATCTTAAGATCTTTGCATAGAACATGCTAACTTTAAAGCACATTGATAAAAAAGTACGAAGCCATAAATGAAAGTCTACAGCAACTGTAAGATGACAGATGCTGCTCCTAGTAGCATTTGAATAGAGTAATAACGCGTTTTCTAGTGAAGGAAAACATCGTTAGGGAACCTGCATGCTTGAGAGTCCTGTGTAATGTTCTCAAGGGAATGTCATCATCATCATCAATCCGTCACCAGTCTACTACTGAGCACGGGTCTTCTCTCAGAATGAGAAAGAGTCTTCTCTAATAATAATTAAAGGAAGTCTGCTGCGCTTGCCCGGTGAGGATTGGTAGGCATAAGGCAAAGGTGTGTGAAGTCTGTCAATCTGGACTTGGCCAGCGTGGCGGATTATCGCCTAAATCCTTCTCATTCGGAGAGGAGACCAGTGCTCAGTAGTGGGCCGGTGATGGGTCAATCATGACGATGATGAAAAAGCTTCTGTAGCTTTGTCAAATGAAAAAATGTTCTAGGTTGAATAACATCCGTGTACATGGGCAAGTCCGTTAAATATGCTACTAAACGGATCGATGATAATCCTTGTCTCCAGATATGAGGTGGAGCAGAAGGACGAGGGTCGCGGGATGGACGTGACCCTGCTGCACCACGACGTGGGGCTGGTGCGCACGCGCGACGCCATGCAGCTCGCGTCTGCGGCGGGCGACGTGCTCGACAGCTTGCGTCTGGTCGACCCATTGAGCTTGTATAATCAGGAAGTTCAGGTGATGAAAAACAAGTTCTTTCATTGTTGCATAGAAGCAGCCGTTACTTTGCGAAGTCCATGATATACAAGGATGTTAGACCTGAATCCTTAAATGTAAGGTCCTTAAACCTAAGGTCTACATCTCCTGAGGATGCTCCGGTGTCGGAGTAAAACGTGCGTCGAGAGGTTTTGGGATTTGTGTAGTGCTGCGTGGTGGTGGTGCGTATTGCTTGCTTGGCGGCTGACTTTTTCTGCATGTTTATCAGTGGGAGGGGTGGCAGTGCAAATCACATGCTTCATGTTCCCCCATACAGATTTGTCTTGTTTAGCGGATCATAGTAAATTAAGCTTTTGGTTCCTTGACGTTCTTTCATTTCTATCCTGTGTTAAAATGTAGCTATAAATTAGCTCCTTGTTCGACAAATCGTCATAAATAAATACAAAATTATACACAAAACTGCTTGCCAAGTATAACTTACATACCATGAGGCAAGAGTGAATAGTCATCTTATAGGCAAACATGCTCCAACCCAGACTCGCTGGTATTTGCGCAGGTGCTAGGGTTCGGGCGCACGGAGCAGTCGCTGCTGGGCGAGGAGCTGTTCTCGGTGCGGCTGCGGCTGGCGAGCTGCGAGCGCGGCGCGTGGCTGCACTGCGTGTGCGGTGTGGCGGAGGAGCCGCGCGGCGTCTGCTCCGGCGACTCGGGGGGACCCGTGCTGCACCAGGGCTTACCCGTATGTTCTTCATTATCTTCTACTGATGCTAACTCCAATCGGAGGTTGGCAACCATGAAGGCTAATTGGTTTTTTTTAACGCTGCCTTAAACAGTGAGCTTGTACTCATGTTGAACCACTGGCGAAGGTTCTTCAGCCAGAATGCTTGTCTACGGACAAGTCTACGTTTGCCTTTTCCCTTGTCTCATATTATAAGCTGAAGTAGGTCATATTTAGGATTGCGCATTATAATGGGCAAAATATTTTTGAGCCTTCTCCTTTGAACACATAATATTTTCTCCGGACAACCCACCGACCTACGTCGGTTAGTTGTCTTTCGTATTTTCTCATTTCTGATTTGATAAACTCCAAGCATAACTCTCTCCATTGCCCTGAGTGACTTTGAGCTTTCTTATGTTATTTTTCGTACGGTGGTACGGGACCCTGCGTGTGCGAGTCCAACTCGCATTTGACCTTTTTTTTAGATCGGGGTCACATCGATGGGTCCAGTGGAATGCGCGCGCACCGAGGGATCGCCGGCGGCGGGCGCCACCAGCGTGTTCACGACGCTGGAGCACTACACCGACGTCATCAACGCCACCATCCGCGACACGGAGAGCGCGCTGCGCATGCGCATCATCGCGCACGCGACGCGCGCGCGGCACCGCGCCGCGCTCTGCACGCTGTGCACGGTTGTATGCCTTGTGTATTGGGATTTAATTTATATAATTACGTGAATATATTGTACACCTGTAAAAACTTTGTTTATTTTTTTGTAAAAGATCTAGGTAACCTATAAAAGCTTTTTGGTGGAATCTTTTCAGTTGTATGTCTGTTGCATTAGATTATAATTAATTAGGCTACTGTCTGTGTCGAACAAAAGTCCCATTAAAATTTAGATAGAGGAAAAAAGGTAACATGTTCCGTAACCGAATATAAGCAAATTGTATGTACTCTTTACTCCAAATCTGAGTCGGGCTCACACGGGCGCCGCGATAAAGTAGGATATATCGTGGGATGCTGCGATATCTCACGTCAAGCCTCGTGCTCAGGTAACGAGCACCTGAGACGAGCTAACAATCAATAAGCTTGCGAATTACCTCGAGAACCAATTTAATGCGTACGTTCCTTGTGTAACGGTATCCAGTAACGTTATGGTAACGTTCTTATTTCACGAACGCGGTATCGTTACATGCGTACTTTATTAGTTTATATATCGCGTTATTTTTCTAGGAAATTACGTATTTTTAGAGCCATCGATAAATTCACATGGGCAGTAACCGTCAACATGCTTGTTGAGTGTGTAGTCTCCACTAACTGAAAGACTCGATATTACTATGACCCATACTAATATTATAAATGCGAAAGTCTGTCTGTCTGTCTGTCTGCCTGTCTGCTAACTTTTCACGGCCCAACAGTTTAACCGATTCTGACGAAATTTGGTACAGGGTCTGCTTATATCCCTGGGACGGACATAGGCTACTTTTTTCCGGAAATGATTTCCCGGAAAAAAGCGTTCCCACGGGATTCCTAAAGATCCATTCGCTTCACCGATTTGTATGAAATTTTGTATCGAGGTAGCTTACGTCCCTGTAATTGACATAGGCAACTTTTTATCCCGGAAAATCAAAGGGTTCCCATGGGATCTTCAAAAACCTAAATCCACGCGGACGAAGTCGCGGGCATCCTCTAGTTGTTGATAATTATGTTGTATGATTTATCAAGCACGCTGTATAAACGACTTTGCATGTTACGTGACTTAATATGCAAGTTTCCCATCACGTAAGTTACGTGATGGGAAACTTGCATGTATTTCAACTATAATATCGCGAATGTTAATAACTACCTCTACTAGATATCGAAATCAAACGCTATCGTGTACCTAACTATCATACACTAAGGGTTAATTATAGGGAGCTTCTCTAGCGGTAACCCATGTACGTCATAATATAACATAATTACGAACCAATCATCACCAGCTCATTACTGAGCACGGGTCCCCTCTCAAAATAAGAAGGGCTTGGCCATAGTCTGCCATGCTGACCAAGTGCAGATTTGCAGACTTCACACACCTTTGAGAACATTATGGAGAACTCTCAGGCATACAGGTTTCTTCACCATATTTTACTAATATTGAACTGATCAAAACGCATATACTAGCTGTCGTTACGTTAGAGGTGCGTGCCCAGGACCGAACACCGACCTTCCGAGTAGAAGGTGGACGTGTTAACCATGACGCTATCACGGCAAGTATCTATATAAAGCGTATCATTTATTTCTAGCTAAAAGCGTCCTTTATCGGATCTCGTTAGTATTCTATTAATGTCCTTTATCCTATTCCTTATTCCAATTGCTTCAATAAAATAAGTGGTGGCGCAATATAGTACCCGCAGCTACGCTTCGTAGAGTCGTCGTAGAGAAATTGTAGACATCTTTGTTGAAATGGTACAGTGTTTGCACTAACGATTTTATTTCTACAAGTGTGATAATTTTCAAAAAAAACACCGGTCAAGTGCGAGTCGGGCTCACACACGAAGGGTTCCGTAATCGTATGAGAAAACACTTTAATTTTTTTGGATTTTCGTGGTAATCATATTTAAATTGTTATTATTTGTTGTTATAGTGGCGTTAGAAATATATATACTGTGTGAAAAATTAAACTCTCTACCTATTACGGTTCACGAGATACAGCTCTCTGACAGACAGACGGATGGACGGTCGTTTTTAATTATAAGAGAAGTATATTAGTAGCGCGCTCCAAACAAATCTGTCTGTCGTTTGTTAAATTTTCATTGAATTATTTGGTTTCACAGTTACACAAAGACTCAAGGAATTACATACAAATACTTTGTACCCGTGTATCTTTAAAATTTGATATTTTTAACCCCCGACCCAAAAAGAGGGGTGTTATAAGTTTGACGTGTGTATCTGTGTTTCTGTGTGTCTGTGTATCTGTGTATCTGTGTATCTGTCTGTGGCATCGTAGCGCCTAAACGAATGAACCGATTTTAATTTACTTTTTTTTGTTTGAAAGGTGGCTTGATCGAGAGTGTTCTTAGCTATAATCCAAAAAAATTGGTTCAGCCGTTTAAAAGTTATCAGCTATTTTCTAGTTTTCTTGTAGAAAAGAAGGTTAGATAACCCTTAGGTTCATAATATTCAAGTGTCAATTGACAAATGTCAAGCTGTCAAGATGGACGTTGCCTAGATATACATAATTATTTATTTGAAAATCATTTGTCGGGGGTGTTGAAAATTTTTAATTTACACTTGTTATGGTAACTGACTCAGGCAAAGGCGCAGGTATTAGTTTTTGGCACGTGTTTACAAAATTTAATTGAGTTTGATTGTAGATAACCCATTATATGCAATCAGCACGCACAGCGCACAGCGAGCTGAGTCCCTATGAGAAAGAACCTTAGAAACTGGTAGGGCATGCGTCGACTGAATACGTTAGTATAGCCCTAGCCGTAACAACCTATACTTATAGTGGAAGTCACCCACGATAGCTATATTCTAACAATCTTATTTCATACATAATTAATACTAAGCGAAAACACAATTAATATCCTTGTAGGCGGAGATATTACAGTACGAACTAATTATCCTGGGAGTAAGTATCTTCCCAACACGTAGCAGGTTATATCATGTACCTACTTAATCCCGTTGTACGTGAGCAGATTCCCACTCAACCTATTACACAGTATATAACCTCATTGGGATAACTACCACACCTCCGAGATTTAAAACAAACAAGATAAACCGGTCAAGTGCGAGTCGGACTCGCACGATGGGTTCCGTACCATCGTACAAGAAATTACACTTGTCTTTTATTTTTATTTTTTGTATGGCGGCCATTCTGAAATTTTTAGTATTTGCTGTTATAGCAGCAATAAAAATATAATATTACACTCTGTGATTTCAACTCTCTACCTATTACGGTTCATGAGAAGGCTACAGTCCACTGACAGACAGACAGCGGAGGTTTAGGCATAGGTTTAGGCATCCTTCGAGTATAGAACTCTAAAAAGGCGAAAAAAGAAAATAATTGTGAAAGTGTGTCTATCTATCACTCTGCCATATGATGATGTCTATTGCCTACCTACTTTTTAACGGCTCTTAACCACTAAACCGACCGCATAGAGATAGCTTGCATCTTGGACGCGAACATACGATTTGATTCCGCGAAATCAAGTATCTATACTAATAAATAAAATTGGAGTGTCTGTCTGTAATTTCGAAATAACTACCTCATATTAAGCTCATATGGTTATTTGAACGATACCATAACTGAATCACACGTTTTTAAAATTTTTGTCTGTCTGTCTGTCTGTCTGTCTGTCTGTCTGTCTGTCTGTTTGAAAAGGCTAATCTTTGGAACGGCTGAACCGATTTTGCCGGGACTTTCACAGGCAAGTAGAGGATTGACCAGGGCGTAAAATAGGCTACTTTTTTAACCGACTTTTAAAAAGGGAGTTGTGTTTTTCTACCTATGTACACCGAAATCTCCGAGATTTCTGAACCGATTTGTGTCATTTCTTTTTTATTCGATAGAGGAACTTTGCGACATTGTTTCATAAAAAATTTGGAGTCCAACTCCTCAATCCTGATGCTGCAGGGGATCTGACCAATCCACGCGGGCGAAGCTGCGGGCATCAGCTAGTCTAAAATAATAAAGAACCCCACGATATATCTAAACCCCTAAATTCCCGTGGTGGAAACCCTGGGCATTAACTAATACCTACAGTTACTACTAAAGAGAATGGAAAAACTTTTCAACTGAATACATTAAGCCCCGAATAAGCTTAGAAAGTTTACGATACAAATGGCCGGATGCCAGATTATATTATTGTCATACAAGTTATCATATAATTTATTGCTTTTGGTAAGTTTTATGAAAAGATTTTTTTAGTAAAGCTTAAAATAACCCATACCTAGTCTGTTATTAATTATTATTAATGGTATGTAATTAAGTAAAAATTCTGAAAAGTAATATTTTTAAAAAACCCTGAAGCATTTAAGTACTTTTTCATTTTTGCCCGAAAGCCCAAACACAAATTTTCATGGATATAACTTCAAAATCGACGGACTTTCGTACTAAATGGTTTTCCAAAAATCGGTAAACGATTTTTCCATTTTTAATCGACAATCTAAATACCAATTTTGATAGATAGATATGGCTTGACGGGTTTTCATCGAATTTTGTTTTAATCCCCTTAGGGGTGGAATTTCTAAAAATCCTTTCAAAATTTTAAATTTCTTACCCCAGCGGTATATGCTGCGTTGATGTCAGTCATGCGGGACAAGTTTTTTTATATCTATAGATATTAGGCATTAGTTTTGAATATGTATACTTTTGTTTGTGCAATATGTAGGTTGCTTACGCGTTGAATTTGAACAAAAGGTGATACAAAATTATGTAGGTTAGATTAAAAAATATCAATTAAACAATAGCATTTAAGATTTGATTATAATTACTGTTAGATCGTAAGAATAGAGTCGATCATAAGCTTGCACTGAATAAAGACGTCTACCACAACGCCGTCTCTCCATCATTTAACCCACCAACAAGAAATTAATATTTCATTTGAAATTTGGTGCAGTGGTAGCTGATACTGCGGGTTAATGTATACAGTGATTTTTATTTTTTTTGGTATAAAACTTTTTATCGATTTTACTCCATAACTCAATTTACAAAGTTTGTAATGTCAAGTTGGTACCATGTTTTTTTGAAGATCTGATAAACAGTTTCGGAAAAAGAGGATGGAACTCCTCAACGGGTAGCAGCAAAACGATCGCGATCAGTATAATAGCTTAGTAGAAAGTAGACTCTTAGTCATAACACCCATACTTTACCCATACTTTGTCTATGGAATAGGCAGGCTCCCCGTGCGAAGCCGGGGCGGGGCAACTAGTCACAGTAATATTATAAAGGCGAAAGCATGGACAAAAGTTTGTGAGTATGTACGCAAAAACTACTGGACGGATTTGGCTGAAATTTAGAATGGAGATAGATAATGTCCTGGATTAGCACATAGGCTACTTTTTATCCCGGAAAATTAAAGAGTTCCCATGGGATTTAGAAAAACCTAAATCCATGCGGGCGAAGTTGCGGGCATCGGCTAGTAGATTATAATTCTCGACTGATTGCAGTCGACCTAATATGTTTTCATTGATTGGCATTGGCATGCCCACGTATGTGGCGCAGGGTAATATCGTGTGCTATTATTAGTGATTCATAAAGATTGATGGCTGTTTGGCTCGATGGCTTTCATGTGGCGTTATCATGTTTTATCGACGAAAAATTAATCATCGCCAGACAATTTATGTGTAATATAAAATTATACATGTACTTTCCTATTGTGTGCATAATGATAGTAAAAATTTTATAAGAGACTAGCTGATTGATGCCTCCGACTTTTTAGGTTTTTTAAAATCCCGTGGGAACTTTTTGATATTCCGGGCCATAAAAAAGCCTATGCCACTCTCCAGTTTTTAACTATGTTCTTGCAAAAAATCACGTCGACTCTTTGCTCCATTGCGTTGTGATTGAAGGACCAACCAACAAACACACTTTTTCATTAGGGATATATTATACCTATAGCAAAAGACAAATCATTATCTACAAGTTAATAAGTTAAAAGATTTTTTTATTAAGTAAAAGCTTTTTTCATGTATTGGGATTGCTCCTGAAAATATAATATATAAGTCCAATTACTGTCTTGACATACAGTGCCATTAGCGAGTTCCAGCGCCCACTTTCCATCTCTATTGTAAGGGTCAGATAGTCATTATATTTTTCGTAAAGTACCAACCTACTCATGAAAACAAAGCAAATGAGCCTAAATTCGACTATCCTGCCCATTGACTTAAGTATGATAATCTAAGGTCCTGCCCTATACCATCAGGGAGTTCTAATACTCCAATGTTCCAAACCTATCACCTATTATCATTCAAATTACACGTGTCTGCAAAATTTCACCTTAATCAGACAGTCGGATTTTATAGCTGAATAATTATTTCGACGAAAGAAAATATACAAATACTAAAAAAAGCCAAAATAATAAAAAGCTTTTAGAAAGCTCTGTTAACAAAGGAATAGATTAAATTCAGTTTGTATACTTAACTCTTTGTCAAGGGCTTATGTCGATGTCTAAGCCTTCAAGGCAGAACAATAGCTTAGGTTAGGATGTCGCTGGCAAGAGCTAGACTTCAGAGGCGGTAAACTATTCACTATTCAGTGTGTAGAGGCGTTGCGGTGACGCGCCCGACGAAGCCTGACTCGATATACTTGAATATAAGTACCTAGTCCATATGTCGACTTTGAATGAGTCGGATACCAGAAGCTGGCACAATACACAAACGCAATCTTATTATACACTAGATGTTGCCTGGGACTTCGTCCGTTTTTTAAAAATTTAGTTCGAACTCTTTGCTTTTCCGGGATAAAAAGTTGCCGAAGTGAATTTCCATTTGTTTTACATTAAATAAACTAGAATTGATAAGACAAGAACTAAGAGCTTAGTTGAATTTGATACTCACATTATAATATATCAAGCTTAACAGGGCTCTCTCCGTCACTCGTTTCATACAATCGTAGTTCCAATTTCATTTGAATATTAAGCAACCAAAGTCCATGAAATTTTGCAGACATATTTTAGAAACTAATATCTGTGTCTGTGGTGTTTTAGATTTTTCTAAAAATATGTAGTTGTAAAATTACAGGGGCTCAAAGATTTGTAAGAATTTTTTTAAGACCGCGTAACTTTGAAACCGAATATTTTAACAGAAATCTAGAAAACCACAGACATAGATATTAGTTTCTAGAATATGTCTGCAAAATTTCATGGACTTTGGTTGCTTAATATTCAAATGAAATTGAAACTACGATTGTATGAAACGAGTGACGGAGAAAAGCCCTCTTAACGAAAATTATCAAAGTTTTCGAGAGGTGATAACTCTTGCTAGGGGTCCAGGTGTCCGCGTAAGGAGTTTCCACGTAAATTCCTCTTGGAGAGTGCCTGTCGTGGTGAGCGGGGTTATTTATCGCGATCCCCACTTGTGTGGTCAGGACGAAGTTTATTACTTAGGTACATTTTAATTAACCATTAAGTTACATAAATATTCTGTTTAAAAAGTACTTTCTATTTTAATAAGCCTTGGCAGCTTAGATATAAATCTTTATTGCACACAAAACATGAAATACCAAAGAAACTAAAAATTAAAAACAATTGTATGTAAAGGCGGCCTTATTGCTCAGAGCAATCTCCACCAACCTAGCCTAAATCAGCCTAGTGGCCGTAAAGCGTCCGCCTCGTATTCGGCAGGTTGAGGGTTCGATCTCGGGCACGCACCTCAAACTCTTCGGAGCTACGTGCGTTTTAAGCAATTAAATATCACTCGCAATAACGGTGGATGAATAAATTATTATGATAAGAATAGTTTACCTACTCTTTAAGAATATAAATTAAAGTTAAAATATATTTATGCTTGATGTTAAATTGAATAGAGTAGTAATACTAAAAGAGCAGATAATTAATATAAAAGTCCCGCGAGAAAAAACCTTTTAACCTAAATATCGGAGATGCTTTTTGTTCGTGCCGCTAACAAATGGCTTTCAAGCCGATATGAATAATATGTTAAATAGTAAAGATTTGGATAACTCTTCAAGATTAATAAATATTCAATAAAAACTCTATATAATATAATATTTTGCAAAAACTGTATGATATTACGTAGTGATTACAGCTAACGCGCTCTCCAAGGCACAGGGGGTCAAATTGGACTTCCGGAATTTTTTCTGCCTTGACCCTCTATTACTAGGTACGGCTTGGGTACAACTTAATAAGTCCAAAAAATATATTCTGTTCACTAAAAATATGCTGTTATTCGAAAATATTCTACTCATATTGTCTTGCCCTAATCTCTAAACCTAATATTACGCAATAAACTGTAATTTACTAAGAAAATACTTATAACGATCTTCGTTTTGTTTTTGTGAAATTCGTTTGTTCATAATTCTTTTGCAGAGTTAATTTGGCAGTCTACCACTACTACCTGGATAAAATACTGATATATTCACAGTATATAAAATGAATCCTGTAAAATTGACGCCCAGCTCCCTTATAGAATCATAAATGTAATTATGAAACAAAGAGTAGTTAATGCGGGACAAGGTCTAGGGTTACCACATATAAATCAGAATTCCCAAACCAAAACGCTTAGTTTCTAAAACATTTCACATTAAAAAAAACAAAGGTCTAAAAGGAAGGTCTAAATTATATCTTTTTACAGGGAACCCAGAACGCCTTTCAGGTTGAAATCTAAAGAGCGCACTTTGACTTTGCTGAGACTTAAGTTTCAGTTAAAACGAGACAGATTTAAGCCAGCGGTATAACGCTGTCTCGTTTTAACAGTGTCTTAAGTCTGGGCAAAGTCAAAGTGCGCTGTATAGATTTCAGCCTTAGACCTGTCAATTAGATTAGAGATTAGTTTACACTTTACAGGCAAATAGCCGAAGCACACGTCGAAGTTCGGTTGGAAGGACATTAATATTACTCTCCCAGTCACTGCTAACCCTATGATGACGTCACAATAATTAGCCTCGTACGCTGCACGGAGCGGGCAGGCGAGATACATCGTCTCTAACAATAATTTATTACGGCTTACTCACGCTTCCCAACAAGACACATTACCGAGCACAGGCCTCGTCAGATAGTCGGATGCATGCTTTAATTAATTTGAGAATATTACGAGTAATAAGACTATTACATAAGCCCCTGAGACATTATTCCAGCTGCACTAAGTACACGTAAAGTACAGCATTGGAAAATAAATTGAGAAACCTGGTCAACTTCTAAATAGAGACAAGTTTTTAAAAGCTTTTATTAGTTTTATTTGTTCATATAATATTGTGTTCATATAATTTTAAGTATTTTTAATATTTGTGAAAATCTTTAAATAAATTGTCATCTGGTTCAAAAAAAAAAATCGTCATTGAATATCAAATTGATAACTGATTTTTCGATTTCAATCATTGATATAAAATTAAGTGTTATATAGTTTAATAAGGCAGGTATGTACATTATGTTATTGTATCCAAGCTATTGTTCTCTTCTGAAATATCAAACGGAATCGTTAAAATACAAAAATAATAATATCCAGTCAAACCATTATCATAGCATCAATATTAATTTAATTATTAGTAGAGTTAGTTACCTTTGCGTCGTGTTTAGACGAATGGGCATATCTTTAATATTCATTTTCCGACGCCAAAGTGAAGAGAATTATGTCAAAATCTCGTTTAATTTTTGTTAAAGTATGAGAAACCTCATTTTGTACGTACGGAACCCTAATAAAATCTTAATTAGATAATTACGCGTGAGTGAGCTCGCAGATAGCGCCCACCCATTTTTACGGCCCGTCAGTTGAGATACAGTCAAAGGCCGTAAGTCGTGTAGCACCCTAATGATCATATTTGCATGGCACGGCTATGCACACGTGTTAGGTGTGTGTGGCGTGTTTATAGAAAAGGTCATTCTTTTTTAAAAGAAAAAACGCAACGCAGACGGAGGCGCGGGCATCATCTATACACTTAGTTTTAAAAAACGTGTTAAAATAAAGAAAATTATTCTAAAAAAAATGCAGGTAGCATGTCTAATAATAATAACATTCTAATAAAATCTGTAGGTTGCGTCGTAGTCTAGACAAAGAATAAATTATTTATTAATTAAACAGTGGAGACAGATTTCCTTTAAAAATGGTGCCGGGCGCTACGTGGTAATTTTCGTAGCGCTGTAGGAGCTTCGTAGGTAGCCTCCGTAGCACTTCCAAAGATTACGTGGCACCACCTGACCAATCATTGCTGTATAGTATACTAGCTGAGCGCCCACTTCGCTTTGATGTACCTATATTTACATAATATGTTACTTCTCGATTAGGTAGTCTTCAAACGGTGAAAGAATTATTACGTGCGGTGAGAGTTCTCCATAATGTTCTCAAAAATGTGTGAAGTCTCCCAACTCGCACTTGGCCAGCGTGGCAGACTATAGACAAATTCTTCTCATTCTGTGAGGAGACCCGTGCTCTGTAGTGAGCCAGCAATGGGCTGATCATGATGATGATGACAGTATAATATGAAGATAATAACAATTTGCAACTGAACTGTGAGCACAACTCAATCACCATTATAACCTAGAGATGTTTGTTTATAACCAATTCCAAATATTATTCAATCTCTCAAAATAATTTGGAATCCCCTTTAAAACTTAAACACGAATAATAAAGTAAGTTTGAACAACGGGATTAGCATCGATCGCTGAAAAACAAAGCTCCTCCATTTGCTTGTTAGCGCTTCGTTCAGCTTCGTTCCGCGCTGCCAGGGATATGAATGTTCCGCTAGATGCGGTTCTAAAAATGTACTCAATACTGATGGCCTAGTGGTTATAACGACGGCCTCCTCGAGCCACGGGTGTTTAGTTACTACTATTCAGACATATAATGCAACACAACAAATGACCTTACCTTTATTTTATTTTAACCTTAGTTAGTGAAACAATCGTCAAATATTATTTATTGTAAACGCTATCGGTATATTGTTAAGCGAATTAGGTACCCACGACACAGGATTGCCTAGTGTGGGTACCATCGGACAGTGACAAATTGAATAAAATATAGTTCTTTGGTTAGTAAATATATTTTCATTTTTTTTCATTTTCCTCCTATTCGGGCGGTCGGGGGGACGATCCCGTGCACGCATCTCTTACTTTTCGGAATTATGTGCGTTTTAAGTAATTAAATATCACTTGCTTCACCGTGAAGGAAAACATCGTCAGGAAACCTGTATGCCTGTGAGTTTCCATAATTATCTCAAAGGTGTGTGTTGTCTGCCAATCCATACTTGGCCAGCGTGGCGGACTGTAGCCTAAATCTTTCTCTGAATAATAAAAGGAGACCCGTAATATGTGCTAAGACTGCGTCTAAAGCCAGAGTGAACTGGGGTAGGGGAACTTTCGGTTTGATGCTGAATCGAAGATATGTCAAATATTAGGCTATGTTGACGTGAAATCATAGAAAAATCACACTAATATTATAAAACCGAAAATTCGTATGTGTGTGTGTGTATGTTTGTTACTCTTTCACGCAAAAACAAGCAACGGATTTCTCTGTTTGGAATTGAGATAGATTATATCCTGGATTAACACATAGGCTACTTTTTATCCCGGAAAATCAATGAGTTCCTACGGGATTTTTCAAAACCTATATCCACGGGAATGAAATCGCGGGCATCAGGGCTACCTATGTCAAATGTACTAACATTTGACACCTGCCAGTGACGACGAAGCCTCGACGTTTTGTTAGAAGTTCCC
This sequence comes from Maniola jurtina, assembly GCF_905333055.1. Classification (NCBI taxonomy): domain Eukaryota; kingdom Metazoa; phylum Arthropoda; class Insecta; order Lepidoptera; family Nymphalidae; genus Maniola; species Maniola jurtina. The sequence continues at coordinate 16,510,582 of NC_060032.1, forward strand.
TAAGATGTTTATTGGAACACGTTGTCACTATCGCCTCATCTACTGGGACATTGATATCGCTGCCAGCTCCGACCGCTCTCCGCCCGCAACACTCCAATACTTGGATTGCGACCAAATTATAAGAGTATAGATTTTTTGACTAGTATTTGCATGAAAATTATTCCATCGAAAAGCACTGAAGTACTTTTGTAGAATTTTACAAGAAATAAAATTGTTGAGAACTACAACCTCAAAGCATTGACAAGCTTTGGTCTTATGAAAGGGTTCGATTTCCAGCTGGGGTCATTTATAATGATTTTTAAATAGGCTTTGGTCTGACTGAGTGGGAGACTTCAGGCATGGTTAGTTACGACAACACCCGTGACGCCAAGCGGTTTGGAGTTCCAGCACGATGCCGCATAGGAACCAATTAAGCGTATGGATCTGGTAAAAACCACCAGATTCTACGTTAGGCCACTTTCATCTTAGACAACATCATCATTTACCACTTACTACTAGATGTGTTTGCAGACTAATATTATAAATGTAAAAGTATGTCTATCTATCAGCTAGCTTTTCATTAAATCCATAGGCGGAGGAAGGCGGGACCGCTACTATACTTTTAGTACATAAATATAAATCAAATCAAGTTCGAGATTTATTACAACATACTTATTTTGGGATAATATTGGATTTGTTTGATAGCCTTTTGTGATATCGATATACGTAAAAGTGATACCTTGCTAGTATAAGGCAAATTATCTGCTCGTAATATTTTTGTAGGAACCGAGTCGGGACGGTAGGAATAACTCGCGTCAAGTGGGCCGATAAGAAGTCAATTAAACAGCCGTTAGCAGGTTATTAAATATTTGACCTTTCCTCGCTCTCGGCCATCAATCTTCCAGCGACACCCAGCTTCTCTTCCATGTCTATAGATGTTTATTGACTCGAATAATACAAAGTTTCGTGCTAAATAATGCTAAATCAAATGTTACTAGTAATTTTCAGTAATCGCGATCGGTGCCTGGTGGTACGCAACGCAGAGTGCCTTCTTAACTTAATTTTAACCACAGACCAACAAGGCAGTTGTTAAAATAGCTTGATTAATTTACTAAATATCCAGAACGCCAGCAAAAACTTAGCGTTATTTTTATACTGCCTTTACACCATCTAATGCCAATAGCCATTTGCATTATCTTGTAGTTTTATTGATTTAGATTTTATTGTTTTATTTTTCAAACCAATTTTTCAAACCAGCATTTTATAGCGTGCAAAACTCGGGTCAATGCCCCACCTACGACCCGGAATTGACTTCGAGTGACCTATTTACGGAACGTTCGTTGAACTCTACCGTCAGTCAGGTGGTTTTGTAGTTCTTTTATAGTACCTTATCAGTCATCATGAGTGCTATCACCTGTCTTCATGTTTGCTAGCGTTCTGATTACACCCTGTATAACCTTATAGAGTCTATCACCTACTATCTGAAGCTGCAAGTCACGTGCGACAATAATCGCTTTCCCCGTATCTACAGCGCAGAAAAGGGTATCAAATGAAATCTAAAAGAAAAAATTTTTTATAATTTATTTCAAACAAGAGTTGAAGATCTTGAACGATAGCATTTCCGAGAGAATGTAATATCTGAGATTTATCTCGGATATTACTTTCAAAAAGATATTATCAGGAAAAAGTCTCAATAGATTTTATAGGATTTGAACTAGTTCACCCGCCTCCACTACAATCGGATAGAACTTCTGAGAATCCTAAGTGGGCCTACACTACACGCAATCACTATAATGAATGGTTTGTCCTTCAATCACATCACAAAGGAGCAACGGATCGAGGTGATTTTTTGCAAGGGTATACTTAAAGACCTGGAGAGTGACGGGATTTAAAAATCTAAATCCACGCGAACGAAGTCGCGGGCAATAGCTAGTTTTCACTGAAGTCAAAGCCATACCATTCTCTTTTATTATTTATTGTTGAATTTGTAACATAATGATGTATTGTTGAAAATTATGTAAACTTAAAACTAAAGCTACAAGGGTTCCAAACGCGCCCTAATCAGACTGGAATTAATAAAAATGATTTTCAGCCTGACCTGAACGAAGCTTGGAGCGTTAGATGGTCCTTTTATATAATTAAAAGTCAAGAGGTTTGTTTTTATATGTTGAAATAAAACAACGTTGGAATTTATCGAAGAACAAAGCAAATAGGATCATGTTTTGTCAATTCCAGATAAATATCAGACGCTATAATATTATCGTCAAAATATTTGCTCAGATTTACGAGTTCTTTTCACATTTTGTCGAGTTGGGAATTTTCCATTCCTTTTCAATTACGAACGAAATGCGTGATTGTTTATTTCTTTCTGTTTAGAAAACTGTTAGAAGCTTTAAATTACATTTAAACAATAACAGAAAACAACTAGGTACTCTATTAAATATTTGTGTAAAAATGGATACTAATTAATCTTTAGGTATTATTCTAGAATGGTGAGCAGCTCGCACCAGAAAGCGCAGCGATAACTCAACTAATCACTAAATGGTCAGGCGACATTATACGATTCGCAGGGAGCCGCTGGACGTCCCTAGAGCTATGCCCAGCAGTGGACGTCCAGCGATTGACAATGATGATGATAATTTATTTTTAGGTGGAACAATACTGCAATGTGTATCGTGTTGGAATAAAAATATGCGTTCCTGGAGTTTCAGTGAGATTTTTGAGAGAAAATAACTCTTCCAGTACCAACAGCCAAAATCTACTTTCAAAAAGAAATAAAACATTTGTTTATCAAAAAAAACCTTTTTTTGTGTAGAGCGTACTAATTTTTTGTTGTTTTATTTTGTACGTTCGTTAAAAGTTTTTTTAACGAACCCTTGAGACATAAGGAAAACAAAGGGTCCCTGCCTAATTAATTACGGCGTGTGTCACTAGCCGGTCTCACACGGGCAGCTCGAGCAGTTGAACTTGAAGCTGCCTAACAACTGCAGCTGACCGCCCGGAGCAGTCGCAACTGCTCGAGCGGTTACATGTATGTATGCAAATAGAAGATTGTAGTTCACTATGTAGTCGCAGTTTGAAGCAGTCAATCCTGGCTGCTTCAAACTGCCCATGTAAGGCCAGTCTAGGGCCCATGCTTTGTTTATTCACTATAATAGGTATATACGCTTGACCACGACCACACATGATAGGAAGTGATGATATTGCCTAGAAGGTGGCTATTCATTTTTGTTTTAAAGATACGCGTATTAACATTTCTAGGAAACCCTGATCTCGGAAGAGTATGTCGAACTCTAAGCCATGCGTACCTTAAAGTCTTTGATAAGTAAGTATTAGTGGTAAATAAATTTATACTTAATTATAAAAGTTATTTATGCAAGTTTAACAATAGAGGCACGCTGAACAAAAGTTAAATGAAATGTCAAGAAATCTCATTTGCAGCAATCACGAAAACTATAATAAGTTCAACTTTCTGTGAAGGCGCGGTTTCAGGGGTGGTTCGTTTCGTATTTACTATAATGAATTTTATACTGTACAAACGTTTGCAAGGGCAGAAGCTTTGCTAGGCTATAACCATGGCTATTTTGTATTTTTTTTTTCATAAAAATAGCGAGCTAACGAGCAGGCAGGTCACCTGATGTTAAGTGATTACCGCAACCCACTTACATTTGCAGCACCAGAGGAACCGCCAATGCGTCAGTAGTTAAGGTTATTATTACATACCTACCCTACAAATATTACGATTATGATTATGGTTATTTTTGGTACCTAGAGACTAGAGTCATTTCCATAATCTTATTAAACGGATTATTCTTTCAATTTCTGTCAGTTATTTTGTTTAAAAAATTAATAACTTAAATATAATTTTGCAGATAAAGACACCCAGCCTTCGCTAGCTTATTTAACGAGGCTATTTCGCAAGATTTGGGACAATTAGCGAGGCTTTGGGACCGAGGTCGGACGGAAATATTCAAATCAGGATAGATAATCGTAAAATAATATTTATTGGTAGATTTACTTCCTTCTTGGAAAGTATCCTACTTCGCAAAAAATAAATAAGTTTCATTTGTAATAAAAACATCTTAGGTAGTAAAATTAAGTCTGCTAATAATAATAATTAATATAATTTGCTGCATTAATAAATAATTATGGATCCTACTATAGTCCGACCTACACCTAGGTAGGCCCTTAACACCTAGTTACAGTACAGTACAGCATTTTCTTGCATCAGGATCAGAAGTTCTTCCGAATTCAGTATACCTACCACAGGGTCAACAATATGCTGAAACCTAAGTTACTTTTCATGACTTTGACTTTTAGTTTTAAATATAATTTTCTGTGTATTTCTTTTTATTTATAGACTAGCACTATAGACTAACCTTAATAAATATACAATTGAAAATTGAAATATAATTCAAATAGTAAAAGTTTTAAAAACAGCTTTGATGGAAAATACAAAAAGAAATTCTAAATCTTATTGTACAAAAGCGGATTAAAAATATTCCCACATTAAAGCAATTTTTCTTTCGCAAAAATGTAATTTGATCGCGTCAGAAACCCCTAGAGTAGGTCGAGTGTATGAAATAAAAGAAAAGAAAGAAATAAATAAAGTGGCGTAGAGACAATTGTAAATGGCCGCAGACATTGAAGGGAGTGCGTGGCTTCAAGAAGGCGCAATTTGTAGCCATTTGTATGAAAACGACTTTTTATCGAACGCTTTTGAGAGTATGGGCCGGCTTAGGGCAGTCAGTCTGATTGAGTTGCGGGTAGAGCCACGGTGTTACAGCATCCCATTTTTTGTTCAGTATAGGGATCCACTTGACCGCTATCTCGCGTGATGGAAATCCATGATGTTAGTACCTATTCGAAGAACGCACCTGCGTTGAAAATAAAACCAGAATTTTATCTCTATAGGTTAGGTATCGATAAGTTTAGTGACGCGGTCTTATTGACCTAGGTAAGTAGGTATGTTAACGAAAGTTAAACGATTCAGATTACCTTTGAAGGAATCCAAATTAATCCAACCTTGGTAGGTTGGTTACCTGGTGGTAAATAATAATTTTAACTACTTTTAAAGTAGGTAGTTCCATATATTGACTAGGTGAAATACACTGTATTAAATTCTGTGTTAAATAAGCTCTTAAATTGTAATAAAAGCATTAAACTATAACGAGAAAGCGCACAAGCTTTAACGATTTTTCCCAGCCATCAATGTGAGGAACGAGGTCGCCTCGTGACGCGGAAAGTCATTCCGTCATTCTCATGTGTGTCGGTGCAGTGAGTGTGAGCACTTGGCTTATTGCCCCATTGTCTGCGTGCCGCGTGCCGCGTGCCGCGTGCCGCCAGGCGCCTACTGTGTGCCGCGGGTAATAACTTGCGAGGCACGTACGATCTGCTACGTGCAAGTCTGTAGCACACCACTATAAATCTAGTTGGTGTATTGTTTCAGCTGGTGCAGAAACCTTGCACTAGTGGGTCACATCAGTTTTACAATTTTTTATTCAGTTCTCAATAATATTAATGCCCTTCCGACCGAATATCAGCCACGGCGACCAATCTCCATACAGATTAGCCGCCGGGAGATATGATAGTGCATATGTGTGTCCGCAGAAACAGATGCACTCCCACTCCCTATTCCGTCACTCCGACGTCACTTGGACGGAAATCCGACACGACCGGAGAGAGATCAGACGCAGGTCCGACGGCTTTACTTGCTCTCTGAAACACGGGGGTGACACACCGCCATCTTCCTAATTCCAGGCTAGTACGAGTACTTACTGAGAATTTCTTTACACAAAAACCCAATACATATTTTTTTTTGGCCCACCCCAAAAATCGTACCCAGGACCTCGTCATCAACATAGTATTAGTTATAAATAGATAGCTAAATGCAGCGTTAAAGTCAAATCACTAAACAGCTTTGGCTTCAGTGAAGTGTTGAATGCCGTCCAGCTATTGTCAATAGCTGTAGTCAATAAAGCGATTAGAGCGCACCAAAGCAAGTGGGAATTACTTTCATTATGAGTTGCACGCCACTGCTGGCCGGGCAAGAAATACGAGTAGGTATGGAGAGATCATAGATATTTTGGATTTCTGTGGGAGAGATAACCTTCCCGCTAGTCCCACGACGTCGACTAGTTTGTCTGTCTTGTGATTTCTATCCTAGGTTATTATCAGATGTTAGTGATACTGATGATAACCGGGATTGACAACGGATAGTTCGGAGACAACGAAAAGGACCTTGGATGTTCAAACTTGTTTACCTATGAACCCTTATGTTCACTCTGCTTTCGTAAGCAATGCCTGGGTCATAAAGCAGACTTGTTTAACAATCTTTATGATAATTAAAAAACAAAAAACAAGCGCAATCGAATGATGCAGTGTCATACGAGTAATTAGGCCACACGCCTCTCAATAATTTCAACTAATTTCGAGTAACAATGTGTTAATTCTGACAATAGGTGGTAATTTGCATGGAACGTGGTCGCGCGGAACTCACTCGCCGCTGAATGTGTGTAGGCACATTGTTCGCGGCAACTCTGTTATCTGTTATCGCGCTCACCACTTCACTTATTTTGTCAGCACGCATCATCACGCGGCGAATGGTTTATTGAGCATTCTCTCACATAATGTCTAAAATAATACTAGCTGATGCCCGCGACTTCGTCCGCGTAGATGTAGGTTTTTCAAAATCCCGTGGGGACTCTTTGATTTTCCGGGATAAAAAGTAGCCTATGTGTTAATCCAGGATATTATCTATCTCCATTCTGAATTTCAGCCGAATCCATTCAGTGGTTTTCGCGTGAAAGAGTAACAAACATACACACACACACACACACACACACACATACAAACTTTCGCCTTTATAATATTAGTGTGATTAACAAATAATTTAAAAACTCTTTAAAAACCTAAACTGCGGTTTGCACTGTTGTCTCAAGTATGTCGACATGTGAAATGTTATCAAATAATTGTGGATTTTTTCACATTTGAAATTGCCTCATACAGCCGCCATATTGAATTTCTCAAAAAATTATAGCCAGTGTTACTCAGGATGGTGTGAGGATTTTAATTATACCCCATACATCCAAATCTATTCAGGCATTTAGAAGTTAGGATGGAATAAACAAACTCACGTACATAACTACACACATAAGCCCTGAAAACATTTTTTTATGTATATGTATCTTGTATTGTGTGTGTGCTTTCGTGAGGAACGCCGACCGAGAGGCTGAATCGTAACATATTGCATCTTGGAGACGGACACTGATCTTAGAAGAATGAAAATTAAAAAAAAAAACCTTGCTCGTCATTTTAAATAGCGCTTGAACGTAGCATCGCTAAACAATTAAGTATTCCTCTAGTAATGAGCTTTTGAACTTAACTTAAAAATAAAAATTATTGAGTCCTTTCTTATAAAATAAAATTTCATCCAATTTCATATTCTTGAAATTAGATGGACATCAGTTGACCAACTTTGCAGTACGAAAGGAAATGTAAAAAGGGTTGAAAATAAATGAGAGCGACACTGCAGCAAACTCATTACACGAAGCATGGCGACAAAGCAATGTGACTTTGAAAAACAAACTTTATTTGACTTCCAGTGTTGCCAGTTGCAGTTATATACTGCTTTGAATGCGCGAACGAAATTGGTTTTCAAATTAAAACCAGAGTTTCGAATTGCAATTTACTATTTCTAGGAAGTCCTTTTTGGTGACGTCAGAGTGATCTAGTACAGTGGTCATCGTTACATGCTTTACGCTTAGTGGGAGAGGACGGGGGCTTACATAGATAGATAGAAATAGAAACAGAAAGATTTTAACATAAAAAACTTTTACGATTGCTTTTGAATCGTACTTAAAATTACCAGTGGTCCATGCCTTCCTGCCGAGAAAAACCAGCAAGAAACTCGGCGGTTGCTCTCTTTATACCTACGTACCGCATTAAGAAGGATGAAAACAAAAAGAATAGAAATACACAGGCAGAGGTGGTGGAATACAAAAGATGGCCTTAAGGCCCGTTTGCACAAATTTTTAATGCTGTCGCTTTTTGGCAACCGCATTCTGCTCTTGCTAAAAAGTGACAGCAGTAGGTACAACATATAACTATGACTAAACTATTAAATTTTTATTGGTAATTTGATAATGCCATTGATTCCATCCGTACGAAGGCGCGAACAACCATAATATTCTTTAAAGAAGAACAAAAATATACAACGGCAAAAATATTTTTTAACTTTGTAATTTGAATTTAACTTAGAATTAATAAAAATCTCTCTCTTTGTGGATTTCAAAGTTGCACTTTGGTTCTCAGAAATATGGGAAAATGCGATATTCGAGCGCCGCGGAAATTAGATTAAACTGAGTGACCGCGGCAAAGTGAACTTGATTTAAGTTTGGATATAACTGACTAACTAAAACGTAAGTTTAGAGTGAGTGCCTCATCCACTCTGAGTTACTCGTTAAGCTAGTTAGCGTCACCACGAATGACAAACTTTTGTTTGGCAGAGAGTTGCAGCAATACGGGAGTAACTGGGCTAGTTTGCATCCCTTTGTCATTGAAACGACTCATATGAAGCGCTTTGCATCATCTAGCCTTATATTCTAAAGTTTTGAACACTTATATAGTTTGGTTTCAAGTTGACGTAGAATTATCTGGAGTATATACAATGTGCTATATAATAATATACTTGACATCTCGACAAGCGGAGCGCTGTGTAGATGTACTAAAAAAATAAAGGGCTTCATTCTGTGATACCCGTGAGAGATATGAGGACTTAATTGTTTAAAACTTTAATATACTTGATAAACGTGCCAATAACTGATCGCGAAAGTGAGCTCGTAAAAAACTTCTGAGAACTGAGGACCGTTTGAACATTATCAAATAGCAGATACAGCAAAAGAATCCATGGCACTAACTTCTTATTTGGTACTCAGTACATCCCTCATTTGTCCTGTCACGATTTACCAACACGCTATATACTTCACGCCTAATTTCACCAAGCAATTAACTATGGTTTAGTTAAAAATTCTTTGTATCCCTCCTTTTTGAAAATCTCGTATGTCATCTGCCAAAAAGGGACAGCATTACAATGTTAAACGGGGGTTAAATACTTGGTGAAATTGGGCCTTAATCTCAGTCATTACCTCTCTTTTATTACTTTAGTTGTTAAAAACTATTGACATTCGAAAAGTATACAAGGATTTTGAATACATTAACTTTTTGATTTGAAACTTTTCTGGAAATCGAATAAACATAAAATACAAACAATATAAGTTTTGGGCCTAGGTTAAGTTAGGTGAATCTTTTTAGCATGTTAAGTAGATTCATTCGACTGATTGAAATCACTTTTATAAAATTTGAAATCTATTCTACAAATATTTGGAAAACCTTACCTTGGATACCTTCATGTTAAAATCGGTTAGCAGTTCTCCCAGAGCGCAAAGGTCCGCAAAGGTAGACCACTCGACTAGTAGATTGAATCTCAATATTTACATACCCGGTTAGTTGAACCGCAACTTAACCAAACTTTAAATAGAAGACGAATTGAAACTAAATGTAATAGGATTCTTTTGTGTCGGGTGGCTTGAATGCTCGATAAACACTACTTCTAATGAACTGCGTGTGTCCTACATTCGAATTCCCCGTCGGCCAAACTATGTACATAGTTATTACGCGTCTTAACCAAGAAACAGGTCTCCTAGTTGGGAGGTCATCTTCCATCTTAGCATTATCACTTACCATCGGGTGGGACTTGACTGTGAAGTCAAGAACTAACTTGCAACGGACTAAAAAATCATAATACACATTTTTGGCATTTCTGAATCCAAATAAATAAGTTTTTAAAGTTTATTTCTAAATCTATTCGATCCGTACAAATATATTTAGAAGCAGATAGTCTGAGGAATTTTAAGAAGGAACGGTAAAACAATTACATCCCTTTAGAAAGATGTATTTCTCTAGGGGCCGAAACATTTCCCGAACTTTATTGAGCTGGGACACCGGACGGGGTAGTATTTTAATAATGGACCGTAACTTGGAATGAAAATCGAAATATATAAGTGCTAAGAAAAAATATAGACTCAACTTAATATTTGAACTTAACAAATATGTTAATTAACAAAATATTACTAAGCAATATGAAAACCACAAAACACAATACACTTGTTATAAATTCATAATTATTTTTGTTGTAGGTATTTTTATTTCGCAATATTGCGTAACATGTTGTCCGTAAGCCGTGTGTGAGCTGTGACGAATTATAAACTCAGTCTCTATGGAGAAATGCTGGAGTAACGTTGTGTTTTTTTCCGCATCGTTTTAGATTCAGTTAATCTTCATTATTTTAATCATGTTATTATTATAATCATTTTGTTCCATTTCGCTATGCACCATGGTAAGCAATTGACCGATATTGAAAGACAAAGAATTATTGACTTAAGAAGTTGTGGGAAAACGCAAAGAGAGATAGCAAGTGTGATTTGTAAATCTCAAAGTGTAGTTAAAAACTTGTTAAACAGGGGATTGAAAATTATGGCAAGAAAAAACGATCAGGGCGACCTTCTTAATACGCACCTACTGTAAAACGAGCTGTGTTGAGATAACTTTCTAAAACGGGGATGTCATCTTCAAGCCTGGTGCGCCAATTTAACTTGAACTGCCATCCTAGCCTCGTGAGGAAATGGATGGTACAGTCTGAACACTTCAAGTATCAGAAGTATTAAAAAAAACCGGTATTGAAGCACGCAGTCATTGCAGCTCGAATTGCATTTGCAGAAAAGTACATTAGGAATTCGGATACTTGGCAGCATGTGATTTTTAGTGACGAAAAAAAATTTATCTTGATGAACCCGACAGTTTCAGTTACTATTAGCACGATTTAAGATTCGAAAAAAAAATTATGTCACGACGAGCTCAGGGAGGAGGATCTGTCATTGTTTGGGCTGGTATCTCCCGACTTCAGAAAACTGAATTAGCCAACATAAAAGGTAGAATGAACGCTGCCGGTCATCAGAATTTGCTTCACGATTACTTATTGCCTTTTATCACCTTAATTGAAGATTGCAATGTGGTTTTCCAACAAGACAATGCACCATGTCATGCAGCATCTACTACTATTCAATGGTTTCAAGAGTTTGGGATTCAGATATTGAAGTGGCCACCTGCAAGCCCCGATCCCGGTCCAATCGAGAATGTGTGGAGCATATTAGCAAAGAATATTTATGACCAAAATAAGGCACCAATCGCGAATTTTCACCAACTAAAAGAAAGACTGGAGTTATCATGGGCTGAAATTTCAAGTTCTGCTTTGATGAAGTTGGTATACAGCATGCCTGATAGACTGATAGACGTGCTTAAAAATAAGAGAAAAATGAACCCAATATTAATTAAAATGAAATTAAAAGAGACGTTGAGTTTATAATTTTTCTCAGGGCCTGTGGCACGTCGTAGACTATGTTTTAAAAAAAAATCGTTATTATTAAAAACAAACAAGAATAAATGTAATATTTAGTTTTAATACTACTCGTAGTACTTTACTAGTATATCTAATTTGAAGTATCATTACTATCTTTTTAATTAAAGTTCTATATCTGCTTGAGTCTATATTTTTTCTTAGCACTGTAACTTGGCCCTCGCATTCTTGTGATACATTTTGTGACAGATCTTAATTTTTTACTGTATTGAAATTCCTACGCTTTTATTTCCAACTAAGTACCTAGGTGAGGGCCGCGAATTCTTCCGTCTGGATTTAGGTTCTTGAAAATCCCGAAGGAACTCTTTGTTTTTCCGGCGACAGTTTATATCTTTTGGCATAGAACGGATTTTTAGTATAATCTGTTAAGATAAGAAAAGTCTTAAAACCTCTCGAAAACACTTTCGAAACCAAACTTTTAAAAGTTGTATCTTAAATCTCGTTTTTGTTACATCGCTAAAGAGTTTCCTATGTATGAATGGACAGTTTCAGAAACAAAAGAAATTCTCATTTTGTTATTTCGTCGAGCAAAATGGTTGTTAGCTTAAAAAGCACTTAGGCTTAAGTAGGAAAATTGATATAAATTGTTTAGATTGTTCCTTACTGTCATCACATTACAGCTGTTTTTGATCCATCCCGAGTAATTTCTGGAATCATTTGTAGCGTAATTTTAGCATTACGCTAATTCTTTTAAATTCCAAATTTTTTACTACTTGAGCAAGGGTCTTCTTTCAGAATGAGATGGCTTTGGCCATAGTCCACCACGCGGGCCAAGTGCGCAGTGGCTGACTTCACACAACCTCAACCGTTGAGGAGCGGACTGAATTCCGAAAGGTCGGCGGTTCAAACCCCACCCGTTGCACTATTGTCGTACCCACTCCTGGCACAAGCTTTACGCTTAGTTAGAGGGGAAAGGGGAGTATTCGTCATGATTAGAATGGCTAATATTCTTTAAAAAAAATATGGAGATTTCTTAGGCGTGCAGGTTTGTTTCCTCGCGATGTTTTCTTTCACTGGTAAAACGACATTTAATTGCTTAAAATGCACATAACTCCGAAAAGTTAAAAGTGCCCAGGATTGAACCCCCGACCCGCCGAATTGGGAGGCGGACGTTTTGACTACTAGGCTATCATGGCTTTTTATATAATAATTATCATTAGGTATCTTGTAATAGAATACATTTCCAGCTAAGACGACACACTATGGCAGACACGATTAACCTTTCTTAGTTTGGACTCGTTAGGACTTAGATAGGTACTTAATCCAAATTCGCCAGCACAGTTATTCTAAGTTTCCAGATATCTTTTTGAGAACCGTCGGTGTCGAATGGACGGCGGGGTAGCTGCGGCGGCGGGCGGCCACTTGAATGGCGACGCGGCCAGTCGACACCGGCTTCAGTAAATTGTCGGCTCTCGCTAATTGATCGCCGGATATAATTGGATCGCAGGCGGATTCTCAATTTTCGGCCATGTTGGTTCGTCGAGTTATCTATTTTCTATCGAAGTGTTGACTTTAAAACGAGTACCTATCGGTTTTTAGTGAGTACAAAAGATTCTATCGAACTTAAATTAAAATATAATGCACTTAATTGGATTTGGCTTTAATAAGCTCTTTTGTATCGTCAGAGTGTCTCTTCGCAGTAGAAATTGCATTATAAATTGGTGAAATTGTGATCCGCACTGATTTCAAAAACCAGACCATCAATATGCCGGCTCACTACTGAGCACGGGTCTACACTCTCCTCTCACAATGTCTCTGGTTATATAGTTATAGTCTACTATGCTCGCCAAGTACGGATTGGCTACTTTACTACTTATTATATGAACGTACATCTCATACTTTTTAGAAACAGAATAAAGCTTGTTTTTATTAATTAAGTATCTATGCTACGAAACTTTAAACTCTAAGCACTCTAAATATTTGTATAAATACGCTTTTAACCCATATTTTTAGAACAAATTTACATAAATAATAGGTAATAAAATAAACACAGAAAGTTATTATTTGAGTGTAGCAAATTAAAAGGGAAAGTTCTCTCGAGAGAGTTGAGAACTGAGACGCATGAAAATGATCATGAAACTAGAGTAGACGTACTAAGGAAACTGCATACTTAGTATAAATGTGGTGTGTATGTGTATATGTGCAGTATTGCAGGGCGCTGTTGTGCAGATGGGATGCGAGGCTATCAAGATGCAAATAATCCCCTAATGGCGGGCGCGCGTAGGTACTTGATAAACATTGCCACCTGATGGACTTGCCCATTACCGCTATTGCTTTCCAAATACGAGCTTCCCTCTACGTTATGGTTTAATTATTCGATTGCTACTTATTCTAATAAATACATGTAGCAGTGATAAAAAATATCTATGTAAAAATACTGTTTCCCTTAATAATAACCCGGCCAAGTGCGAGTCAGACTCGCACACTGAGGGTTCCGTACTCGGGTATTTTTTCTAACATTTTGCACGATAAATTAAAAACTATTATGCATAAAAATAAATAAAAATCTGCTTTAGAATGTACAGGTAAAGCCCTTTCATATGATACCCCACTTGGTATAGTTATCTTACTTTGAAAATTGAAACACATTTTAATATTTTTTTAATGATGTATTAATGAGAATGGCTTGCCACAGTCCACCACTTCCACAGGCAGACTTCACACACCTTTGAGAATATTATGGAAATCTTTCATGCAGGTTTCCTTGCGATATTTTCCTTCACTGTTACAGCAAGTGATATTTATTTATTTAAGGGCATATATAACTCAACGAGTTAGGAGTCTTCAAGCATTTCACGGTCCATTCGCTTAAACAAGAGATAGGAAGAACACGTTGCATCGTCTAAATGTAGAGCACGTGGAAACGCAATTACTGGCGTACAATGAAGCCATCTAACGCTGTATTCAGATGACGTCTCGGTCGACGCTTCATCATTCCATCTGCACCGTCGCCTCGAGGACCAATGCCTCGCCATTACTGACAACTGATAATGTAACCCCGAGCGTAGGGTTACCAAACAGTCTAAATTGGACGGTTTTTAACAGTTGTAGATATAGAAGCAGGCTTTAAGTTTGCGGAAGTTCATGATATACAAGGAACCAAAAGCTTAATTTGTTATATGATATGCACCGCCCGCCATGTTTGGAGCATGCAAAAAAAGCCGGCAACCAAGCAAGCAATGCACCACCACCACGCAGATCCCCAAAACACCTCGATGCATGTTGCGCTCCGACACCGGAGCATCCTCAGGAAATGTAGGAAACAATTTTCTTTTGGTTCAACACACTCTCGAATTTATCACTGCATATAGTATCTATTAATTATAAACAAAGATAAAATTATAGTGACGCTATTTAAATCTTTTTAGTTACCAAATCTAAGAAAGTGAAGAAAGGATTTTTTCCAAGTTCTTACCAAAAGATACTTAATCAGTGTCGTAATCCCTACAGGAAAATGTTGCCAATTTAAACTATGTAAAAGTAAATAATATACTTACTTAATAATTAAGTCTACCAATGCAAAACCTCTTCATGTATTAGCATTTAATAATCGAATATATTTTTTTAATTCATTTCAAATGTTTTTAATCAATCACTGCCACTTTAAATGCCGCCCGAATATTTGACATAGGGTCAAATTCAAGTGTGTCAATAAATTCTATCGTAGACCTTCGTAACCCTAGCTCGGTACCTACTGCATCGATGATGGATTGCTTCCTCCAGTTAGTTATTACTTTGCTAATAAAAAGAAGACCTTTCCACCTTCTCATAAAGTTCAAAGCCCAAGGTTGATCAAGGTTGGAATGTTCTCGGTATCATTTCTCTTTTTACTTAACTAATGAGCCGAATTCCGCTCCATTTTTTTGTCACTTTTTGACTAATTAATGAGCTTAGTAAAAGGTTTCCATCATCTTGTAAAAGTGTTCAAGTAACAAAGGTTTTGATAGCGACAGGAACTAATTTTTTTTTTGACTTTTTGTTTTTCTTTTTCTTCCCACACTTTCAATAACGTTTTAAAATCTGGTGTAGTATTTATTGACTGAAACAGTTTGAATGATTCTTTTATTATTTGACTAGCTGATACCCGCGACTTCGTTCGCGTGGATGTAGGTTTTAAAATTCCCGTGGGAACTCTTTGATTTTCCGGGATAAAAAGTAGCCTATGTGCTAATCCAGGGTATAATCTATCTCTATTCTAAATTTCAGCCCAATCCGTCTAGTAGTTTTTGCGTGAAAGAGTAACAAACATACATACACACACACACACACACACACACACACACACACATACAAACTTTCTCCTTTATAATATTAGTGTGATAGGTTAAGTTCAGTTTAGTTCCACACTTTCAGATAATTGCATCTCCATTAAAGCATCGATGTTCAATAGCAATTTTCCATGTGATTTCCACATTAGTCATGCAGCAGCCGTCGCAGTATGACACGCGTTGAGAATACCGTGCAGCGTGCCGTACGGGGTTGCCACCTGCCACTTCTTGATTTACGGGTTATCAGCATCAAAAATACGGGGTTTAGATTATTTTTAAGGGAGACAGTGTTCTATATAGATATTTCTATGCTTATTGTTTGAAGAAACAGCTTTTCAAATCTCGTTATTTTGTTACACAAATCTTAACACTTCACAGTATCAATATTGAGTCGGTTCCAGCTACGCGCATATTGGTCCACGATTGCCGCACAACGAAAATATTCTTTCTACTGGGCAAAACGTCGGGGTTTGGTTTCGCCAGCCAGCTCTGGCTGAATTTCTAAAAAATACGGGTTATTTACCCCTATTTTATTTTCGCAATTAAGGACTTCTGTATTATCCTGAAGGGGCAACCCGTAAAATACGGGGCATCTGACAATCCTAGTGTCACATAAACCCATTTGTCAGTATATACTTTATTAGTAACCAGTTAATATGACGCAGGCGACATATCGAGCGTACGTGACAACAACTTAATAATCTCTGATGTCACGTAGGGTGTTTACTTAATATAGTCTAAAGACATCTTTTAGTGCGAGTATTTGAAGAATATGGACCGAGTGGTTCTAAGACGTTGTCTGTTTAGGTACAACAACTGCTCCGATATTACGCCAGTCAACTTTTATTTAATAAGCTCTTACTAGATGATTATTCAGATTTAGTAGAACTGAGAACTCTAATTTTAACAATATAGAACAATAATCCTAGAAAGGACAAAAGCGAAAACAGACATATTTTGGGAAGCAAAACTACCCGTTGAATCAACAAACATTGTGAACGCAGTGAAGTTTGCTGAGCCAAAGTTTTATGAGTTTTGTTTTCATCTTAACTATTTCGAGAGGAAAGCATGGATTAAAACTTTATAGAAGTTTATCAATCGCAAGTGCTAGCTAATATTTAAACACTCGCTACTCTTCTCGAAGCTTCCACGGATTTGAGAGAGCTTAAAAGATTTTCTATCAAACAATATTTTCATTTCTTAGCTATTTTACGCTAGCTGTGTTCCATTCTTGCTTAACGCGTTGTTTTCTAATTGTTGAGAGTCGTGAACTCTTCTATTAATAACATTATGATATAGGTAGTTTTTCTTTCAATATAATGAGTTATTTGTATTTTGAGGTTCAGTTTTAAGTCAGGATCAGCTAGAATCTTACTTGCTGCTTTGGTCGTCTAACTAAAATCTTATCTTTCTCAACTTTGACTTATCCTTTCTTGATAAACGGTGTGCTCCAGGGCAAATATACCCCATGCAATAACACGTCAATCCGTTGCTCCTTTGCGATATAATTGAAAGGGCACACCAACAAACTAATAAACCAACAAACAACCACACTTTCGAATTTATATGTGTAACATTTGTACAAATACGGAAATCCATTTATCTAAGGTTTCATTTCGTTATGAGTTGGAAGTTGTTTTAGACAGAGCTTTACCGCTTCCTGTTTCATTATTATACTCGTGTTATATTAAATGTTCCATCAAAAGTTAATGTTTGGCTGACTACATTTAGCGACACGTGCTCGCAGCTTCGATAGCTAACTTCCTGTTTGCGCTGTAGGCTTGAAATTCACCAAATAATTCTAAACAAGGCGTTAGCTAATGACTCTTTAAAAATAACAGCGCTGTTATGTTATAATATACGTTCCATGAAACATTTTTAACTGGCCGTCAATTAATTAAGCATTATTTGAATGATTCACAAGGCTCACTAGCTAACTTCTTCTTTGGGCTATTACTGAGAATTTCGTAACAGAAACCCCCAAATAAATAGATACCTGTTTTCGCTAGCGTTCTGGTTACACTCTGTATAACGTTTAACTTGCAAAAATATTAAATGCGGACTCCTTTCCTAATCGCTTTTGTCATTAAGAGAAGCAGGCGACTAGCGTTATAATATCATAATATTATGAGAATGCAATTTAGGTAAAAATTCATGTTTTGAGGTCGCGTTCACTTGTTCTGATGCCACCACCATTCTTACGCATCGGCCATGCGGTCGAATTTCCATGCTGGAGCTTTCAGTATCAAACCAAACCACGTGCTACTATTTCATAAATAAAGACCTAAAACGAGAATATTTTTATATTTGAATTACATGATGGAATGGACGTCTTTCTTTTTTTCGTCTTAGTTTATGACTAGGTATATTTCAGTCAAATAAACTTTGACAGCGAATGAGATATTTTTGCGAAAGTGGATATTTATGATATTCATGCGTAGTTATTTAAAGCCGACGTTATTACAGTCATGTTTGTGGATATTACGCGTTTTCTCCCAAACGGCAATAACGCGGCAATCTCCTCTAACGATGCCCGTGTGTTATTACGATACCACTATGGTAAAATGAAACAGAGTAAAGAAGTACTGGTAATATTATTAAAGTTATTGTGATTAAATAAAACTTTTTTTAAATGACTTTTCCTCAACTAAGTAGAACTTAAGAATTTACGGATCCTTCACCAAGTAATTCGATTCGATTTTGTAATTTTTAATGTAACTGATACATAATCAAATCCCAGTAAGTACTATAGATTTACGACGCGAAACGATTCAAAAGTAAAAAAAGATTGTAAAAAGTGCGGTCTTATGACTTTTAATACCGTTGAATTAGTTTCTCAAACCAATTTCATGCCATATCGTAACTTCAAATTCAAATTCAAGTTCAAAATATTTTTATTTAATTAGACTTTTACAAGTTCTTTTGAATCGTCAAAAGCATCTACCACTGGTTCGGAATGCCTTGTCGTAAGTCTAGGGTTGCCAGATGTGTTGAAAAAAAAAACCGGACCAGTTTTTAATTTTAATATTATTAACATAAAATTAACTTACCTAAAAAGGTAACTTTCTATCTTAACTAAATTTACATTGAATAAGAAAAAAAAACGATCAAAAGAGAAGAGAAAATCATTATTTCCAATAACAGTAGGTAAATCTACTTAAACTTTTTTAATATATTTTGTATTAGATGCCACTGCTTTCAATAAAGATGTATTGTCTGAGATGGCATCTTTGAATTCAGTGCAACTAGCAGATATATTAAAGAAAACGCACAATTCACTCTTCACAGTATTAACGGCGAGACGATTTCTTTCGTCTGTCCATACATTTCCCATGACGCTAAAGATTCGTTCCACAAAAGCATTAGATATGGGAATACTACACACATACTGCACTATTTTCAATAAATTAGGCGCTGCTTCGTTGGTAAAAAACTTGCACCACATATTAATAGAGTTTCCTTCAAGTGAAGAGAAAACACTTTGAAGTGCAGCCAGTTCTTCATAAATGTTTTCAGGGGGATTTTGCTGCTTCCATGGAGACAATGACCATAACTCAATCAATTGATCCAGCGTAGGAAATCTTCCGCATTCGAGATCTAAACAACTAAATGCCTTATAATTGTTATTTTCAAAAGAATACCACTGTTCTATATATGCTAGGGCTCTTTGGTAAACTATTAGAGCGTTTTTAGTAAATTCTCTTGATTGATTTTCTGAAAGATAGCCTTGTCTTAATGCCATATGAACTTTCATTCCGAAATGTTTGTCACTTATTTTCTTTGCAATACTGTCCCGGAATTTCACCATTATATTGTGCAAATGAAATGCTGCTGTGGTACGTTTTTCTAACAAAAGTAAAATTTCTTGAAAAGAAGCCATAAAATTATGAGTGAAATATAAATATAATTCATTGTAAGTAGGAGTGGTTTCACTTGCAATTTCGTCTACTTGATCAGACAAGATAGCCCAAAGAGCCCTAGGACAATTATCAGAACCTTGTTCTAAGAAGTACCTTTTCAATGGTCCCCACGACAAAAGCATCCTATCAAGAGCTTTAAACAAACTAAGCCATCTTGTAGGAACATGTCGTATAACTTCTCTGTATTCGCTCTCAAAGAAATCAAAGCACGCCTTCAACTCTTCTCGTTTCTTCGCGGAACAAGAAAACTCTGCAAATACTTTCATCACTATATTTTCGACATCAACAGGCATTACTTTCAAAGCGTTTTTTGCGCAGTTGTGAAATATGTGGTCATTACAGTGAGCAGCTATAATTTCATTATTTTCTTCAGATTTTAGCTTTTGAAAAACGGAATTATTAACTC
Source organism: Maniola jurtina (assembly GCF_905333055.1). Classification (NCBI taxonomy): domain Eukaryota; kingdom Metazoa; phylum Arthropoda; class Insecta; order Lepidoptera; family Nymphalidae; genus Maniola; species Maniola jurtina. The sequence continues at coordinate 16,530,628 of NC_060032.1, forward strand.
CAAAATTTACAGAGGCATTATCTGCTCCATATGCTGTTACTCTACTCCACGACAGTTGTGAATTATTCATGATTTGACATAATTGTTCCTTAATAGATCTTGAATCTTCGAATGAGTCTTCATAAAAGTCCAAAATTTTATGACAAATACCGTTTCTTGGTGAGAAATATTGAATCGCAACTGGAAAGAACTTTCTGTTTCCTTTATTAGAAGCATCGGTAGCAATGGAAAACGGAACTTCATTCTTTAAATCCTCCTGCACAAGTTCCATCGAATATGGATATAAAACTTGGTTTGCGATAGCAGTACATTTAGTGCGTCCTCCTGTCATTTGCTTTACGATATCTGAATCTATAATTATTTTTTTTAAAACTTTAAATGAGCAATCTTGAGCAAGATACGAAATATGGTGCTTGATACCATGATAAACTTCAGTCAATTCGGCAATACTAACTTTTTCACTTTGTGCGCTGCCTTTTCGTGTAAAGAAAGAACTCATTCGCTGAGACATGGCTGCAGCACTTTCTGAATCTTTGTGCTTCTTTGACGCAGCGTGATGCGTTAATGCTTTCAAGCCATCATAAGCCACCGTGAACTTATTTTTACACAATTTGCAGTAGCCTTTTGTGTTGTCTTCGTCACATTTATTTAACCACGAAAATCGAGATTCCCAGTCAACATTATAGTGGCAAACCCTTCTTACTTTTTTAGGTGGAGTTTCTTTACTTGTTGATGCTTCCTCGTCTTCCATTTTGATTGACAAAGCCACACACAAACAAGATAACGATGAAACACAGCACAGGAAACAAAATATAATAACAATAATAACACGCTGCAAGCGTCGCTAAAAATACTTTAGGGCGCGACTACTCTCACTTGTAACTATTAAGCGACTGAAGTGAAACAAGTGCGTGGGAGCGGGTCGGGGGTGGCGGGCGGCGCGTCGAACGAAGCGTTCGAGAGTGGTTTAAGCGCCAGGTGAATGAACTACTCGTAATTTTTACTAAAACCGGACAATCTTTTGTCCGGTTTACCAAGATTTTCTTGACTGGACAAGCATAAAGAAAAACGGACTGTCCGGTCGAAAACCGGACATCTGGCAACCCTAGTCGTAACATGTCGTTAAACCACGAAATAAGCCTAATTATCGATTTTCCGTCATTTGAGATGTTTTCCACCTGATTTCCCGGTTTAAGAATGAGAAAGTACTCTCGAATACTTTCTTATTCTTAAACCGCGTAAAATGCTTGTTGCTTCAGGGCGCGAAAAAATGATATTATTTAATCGCTTGGGATTACATCTAATCTCAAGCGAATATGAAGGGTGCCCGAAAGTATCTCACGTGATAAAATAACGTTAACACATCATGTAGCAATAAATTTATTCAATTTCTAAATTTAGATTAACCCTCTCGTGAGCGTCTAGCTATTGCAGTTGAACTTTTGTATTGAGAGGGGTTTTCTTCGTAGTGCGCTCCAAACGAACGCAGTTTGGGTCTCATCTGAATACTATACGCTTAATATTGAAATGATCACCAAACTACGTTTGTATGTTTTTATAGACCGAGTGACGGAGAGTCCTCGGTTAAGGTCTGAACTTTGCCCTTGTCCTGTGAGGTTGGTTTTCACGGTCATGTTCGCTCCAGCGGCTGCGCCCCAGTCCGTTGTAAATATCGGCGGCGTGTAACGGATCGCTGTTGCTTTTACGTAAGTATTTGTATTTGTTCAGCGATGACACCCGACACGCCGGGCTCCGTTACAGGCTGAGGTTGGACATAAATTAGAAATACGATATTCAGCCAACTGTTCTTTGAAATCTAGAATATCCATACTATCCATACTAATACTATAATTAATGCGAGAGTGTTCTGTCTGTTTGTCTGCTAGCTTTAATTATGACGGATATAGGCTACTTTTTATCCCAGTGGTTCCCAAAGTTGACTGGGCTACGACTCATCTGATTTAAGTTTACACACTCGGGACCCACCTCTAGGAAATTTAAGCGTTAGCAATATTAATAAAGGACTTTTGAAATAACAAACTGTTTTAATACAATCTTTTATTACTTAATTATATAAATTGAATGGGAAGGATGAAATTGTTTCCTATGTTTCGCCATTACAGTTTTGACATCAACTTCAACTTTAGTTACTTTTAATCGCAGTGAGTTTGATAAGTCCAATTTATTTCGGTATTTAGTTTTAATTCGGACGGTTGGTACTATAGGCAGGGCCCACTCAATATTCGCTCGCGACCCACCAGTGGGTCGCGACCCATAGTTTGGGAAACCCTGTTTTATTCCATAAATTGAAAAGTTGCCACGGGATTCTCAAAGACTCATCCGATTAACCCATTTGTATGTTTGGTACAAAGGTAACTGGGGTTCCAGTAATTGCCATAGGCTACTTTTTCAAAAGCAAAAACTTTCCACGGGATATTTAAAGCCCCTAAATGCCACGCGGACGAAATAGCGCGCATCATCTCGTTTTCCGCAATTCCATCTATACTAATAAATAAAATTGGAGTGTCTGTCTGTAATTTCGAAATAACTACCTCATATTAAGCTCATATGGTTATTTGAACGATACCAACACTGAATCACACGTTTTTAAAATTTTTGTCGTCTGTCTGTCTGTCTGTCTGTTTGAAAAGGCTAATCTTTGGAACGGCTGAACCGATTTTGACGGGATTTTCACAGACAAGTAGAGGATTGACCAGGGTGTAACATAGGCTACTTTTTTAACCGACTTTCAAAAAGGGAGTTGTGTTTTTCTACCTATGTACACCGAAATCTCCGAGATTTCTGAACCGATTTGCGTCGTTTCTTTTTTAATCGATAGAGGAACTTTGCGACATTGTTTTATAAAAAATTTGGATTCCAACTCCTCAATCCTGATGCTGCAGGGGATCTGACCAATCCACGCCGGCGAAGCTGCGGGCATCAGCTAGTTATAAATAAAGCATACGCAGTGGTGAGCGCTTTGGCTTTTTAAGTGAGGGTCATGCAAGTCAAAAAATTTAAAAGTAATCTTGTACGATGATACGGAACCCTTGGCGTGCGAGCCCGACTCGCACTTGACCGGTTTGGCACGATTGTGTTCACAAAATGCGGGTGTTACAGTAGATTACAGGTTTACAGCATCAGTTAAATGAGTTAGAGATAAGAATTCCAATTAAAATGTTTTCACCCAACGGATTTCTTTGAACGAAGCGCTTTAACTATGTCTCCGGAATCCAATTACAGTGTGTGGTCCTAGGATTTAATTAAACATAATATAAGATATAGGTATTTACTTACAATTTTAGTTTTTTATTGATTGAAATATTTTATAATACTATGTATGATGAAACACCTACGAGTAGGACAAAAGATAATGTTCAATGGTATTTGTTGGACAAAATCCATTGAAAATATCAAAATTATTCAATATAAAGTAGGACGTCACAACATAGCGGAAACGATTGCCCTTTGTTAGTTTGGACGCATTATATGTATTGAATTTTGATATAATTATCCACCATACAAGAGCTACTAATTTTTGCCTCTACAGAATTTTGTGTCGGGTGTTTTCCCGCGTTATCCTTATCAGGGCCGCTGATAAAGGGCTGTAATGAACGGGAAATTGAGGGTTGATGAAATGTAACGAGGGTAAGCACCTCGCAGAGGGTCGCGGGGTCGCAGGCGTCGCGACGCCGACGAGATTATGGCGATGATGTCACGTCCAAATGGTGCCCCGATAGCTCAACGGAGGAGCGGACTGAAATCTGAAAGGTCGCTGGTTCAAACCCCGCCCGTTGTACTATTGTCGTCCCTACTCCTAGCACAAGCTTCACGCAAGTTGGAGGGGAAAGGGGAATATTAGTAAGTGTAGTAGAATATGAGTATTAGGGAAATAATAATATTTGAATTTGAATTAGGTATGGCATATCAAGACTACCACATCAAGCGTAAGTGGCACATGCTGCCCTGAGTAAAATATGTAAATCTAAATTCAAATTCAAATATTAAATTAATCAAAGGCATAATACCACACTTTTGAAAATTCGCTGAATTTTCCTCGAGGAAAATAATAATTAATTCTTAGGTAGCATGTATATCTGAGAACACCTAATGAGTATTATTCTATGCCAGTAGACACACAAACACCTTCAGATCAGTAATCCAGATTAACGAGATATTAAATTACCTACTTCAATCTTGTTAAATAATTAATTTTCAGTCGGTGCTCGGTACATAATAATTTTATTATTATAATATGTTATAGGATTATCTACACTAATATTATAAACAGATAAAGTTTGGAGGTTCGTTTGAAGGAAGTAATCTACTGTCTGCAACTACTGAGCTGATTTTAAAATTTCTTTCACCTATAGAAAGCTACATTCCTCCTGAGTGATAAACCATATTTTATTTTTAAACCCCCGTGCGAAGGCGGGGCGGGTTCCTAGTACTTACATAACTCATTTATTACGTGTCAAGTTGGTTAAAATCCGCTTTTACTTACCTAAATACAAAAATTAGGATCTCTTTACTATCTGCATTCTGCATCTATGGGAAGTTTTACAGACTTCAATAAAAAGTCGAGGAGCTAGGTATGTAGGTATTAAGTAGGTTTGGTTCGTATTCTTGAGCCGTTTTTTAAACTATATTTTCCGGGTCCGATACAAAGGACTAAAGAAACGCTATCTATACAATGATTGATTGAGTAACCGAAATTCAAGTCCACTTTTGACTTCAATGTTGATTAATTGACTCTCTTGTCTGCTGTGCCTAGGCTGTGCACGACGGGCGAGATAATAAATTGTAGGAACGTTTTGTTATCTACTGGCTGTCTTTTCGATGTTCATTAATGATTTTAACTTACTGGGGCAGGTCGCAGATTTACTAATTTAATTAAATACGCAAAATGTCGCAATAAATACCCTAGTACGGAACCTTCGGTGCGCGAGTCTGACTCGCACTTGGCCTGTTTTTTTTATTACTATTTCTTACTTTATTGTCTGAAATAAACGTGAACAACTCAATTAACGTAGCTCTTTGATGCAACTGAATGGGTAGCATGTCTGAAAGTTCTTTCATTCACGACGAACTATGATATCATAATTAAATAGAACTAGCACGGTTTGAGTTATGTTAGTCAGTCAGTTTAACCATTCACATAGAATGGATAGAGTCGCAGCGCGCAGTGCGGCCTACGCGTATGAATAAACATTTAGCCGGCATTGTTGATGCGAGCCGTGAGCCGTAATCCGATCACTTGATTGCGGCTCAGCCGCGCGCGTCCCAGCGCTCTGTGTGCGTTTCATTTTAACTTTGCACACCAAATACCTACAGCCCGCTAAGGGGGAAATACGTCATCATTATCATCATTATTATTTAACTAGCTGTGCCCGCGACTTCGTTCGCGTGGAATAGCTCTCAGCGCGCTTTATATAGCCACGGACGCTCAGGCGCGAGGCGTGTAGTACGAACTCTGTACGTTAAAAATGTTCGCCGTGATTCTTTAAATTGACATAACTTTTTTATTTATGAACCGATTGACATGAAATAAACACTAAATGTTAAGTGAAGCTTACTACAATATATTAATGAAAACCGTATCTAAATCGAGTAAGCCGTTTCTGATATTAGCGTGCACAAACACACAGACAAACAGACAAGCAGACAAAAAAAATTAATTACAATTTCGGGTTCGGCATCGATATAATAACAACCCCTGCTACTTTTTTTTTTTATATTTCCATTGTACAGACACCACTTTTCTACAATTTTATTATATGTATAGATAGATTGCTTAAAACGCACATAGCTCCGAAGTTAGAAGTGTGCGCTCAGGACCCAACCTCCGACCTGCCAAGCGGACGTCTCGACCACTGGACTGTCACCACTCCGCTAAATGTATGTTATGTATGTAATGTCAATACCTTTATTATGATAAATAATAGGTACAGTCTTTTGTTTTTTACGGAATCCATTAGCGACTAGCAGCGAGGGATGTCGGATCCATTTAGCGAGATTGAAACATAATTATGTAATACGATCTTGTTGATGTCGTGACGCGTGGCAGTGACAGCCTCGGCAGAATCAGTTCCACGGTGTTGGGCTTCACATGGACAAAACCGCTAGAACGAGTTGTTATACCGATTGTACTAAGGCTGCTGGTTCACCAAACAGGTGAGGGTGCCAAAAAAAATTAACGTACCCATATTATTAAAAGTTGCTTCATGCCTACTTTTAACGAAAATACCCTGATTATGAATATGAATTACTGATTAAATTAAATTTAAAATGAATAAGTTTTATGCAAATCTTAATCATCAATCATCATAGTCATCAATCATCATTAACTGCCACGTTATTTTTTCATAGCTCATATGAAAAAATAATGTGTCAGTGAAAATATTATACATGCCTACTCTACATCAAACGTAAGCAACCTCATAAATCAAACCCCCGACTCACCAGGCCCTAAAAATGAATTGAATATTTTTTTTTAATATATTATCCAAGTTTATTAAGCTGACTAATATTCCCCTTTCCCCTCCAACTTTCGTGACGCTTGTGCTAGTAGTACGACAATAGTACAACGGGCGGGGTTAGAAACGGCGACCTTTCGGTTTTCAGTCCGCTCCTTTAAAAGTTGAGCTATCGAGGCAATTACTTATTAATAAGTAAGTATTAATTAACTTAAACAGAAGTTTGAAAAGAACGACAAACAACTAGATGTCTCTTGGGTGAGGCTGCGCGTGTTTGTCAATAAAGTTAGAGGAAAAATCCCAAAGTAAATAAAAACATTTTATAGGTACAACTTAAGTCACTTTAGAGTCTCTCACGGAACGCCCTCGGTTAGTTGAACCTAATCCCTTCCGGGTTGCTCAATAATAAACGAGCATCTAATAAAAAGGAACTTTCTACCATCACAGGATCCTCATTTCTTTTACTACGTAACTGACAAAGTTAAGGGTGTGCTTCAAAACTCAATATTTTGTTTGATGAACCTAATGGAATACTCGTCAAAGAAAGTATCAGGACTTGTGGAGGACGGCAATCCACTCTTGACTAGCGTAGGGGATTCGAGCTTCATATATCGTTGTATGGAATCAAACGATGTACTTAAGCAGTGAAATACAAAAAATACTTCTACTATGTACGTGTAGCACCTGAATGATCATTTTCGCGTGGCTCACTTAAGCACATGCGTTAGTTGTATGCTTATAGAAAAAGGTCATACAAGTGTGACAGGTTTTTTTGCAATAGTTTTACGGCATTGCTACTCGAATTCTGAGGCCGACCGTGCAATGTTTTTTTTGTGTTAGTGCAATACAGAGTCGCATTATAAAGTTTTTCGGACACGTCTTTCGGCGTGTGCGTGGCTCCATTGAGTGACTTGTAGGGCATCAGAGGGCGCAGAAGGTCGCTTGTGCAATGTACGAAACATACGGCCCCTTCCACGAATGTACCAACCAGGCTGTCGGCCCGCAGCGCGCAGGGAGAAATAGAAAACGCGCAAACCCCTATCTTAAGCGATATCAATCTTTACTATTATTATTGCTATACACTGCCTTATTGAACCCTCGAGGCTGTTTAACACGTTCCTATCTTGAGTGCATCGTGTCGTCACTAACCAAATGTTATAAAAATAATGAGGATCGTAAAAAATATGCAAAAGATCCTTTTCCCCAATTTTCTGCAATTGAAAAGAAACGTATTATTTTCCCATCATTCAGCAAACACCATTAACACGATTGGTATTCCATTCACACTTCCGCTTCCCCGGCACTGTTGACTCTGCCAAATCATTGTAATTTGCGCCGAGCTCACAATAGTAGATTGTACAACAAGGGCATTAAATGAGTTTTATGACCGAGTTATACACTCTGCTTATTACTTAGATTGCGAGAAATAGAAACTTAAAAATCTAAAAATACTTCACCTTTTCTGGTCATATTACGTACATATTCTGGTCATATCTAGGCATACATCGATAAATCACCCACTGCGCAGCTACAAGGGCAAGGGCCTTTTAACGAGATTCCAAATATGTAGAATATATCACCTACTGTGCAAGTTCAAGGTCGAAGACCTTTAGACGTATGACCATCATACATGAACCAGCAGAGCATATGAGGCTAGAGTCAGGCATGTAGAAATATCCGTACAACGCTTTTATGTGCAAGAAAATAAAAAGCAATTTTAGTCCTTACCCCCAGCATAATAGCAACTCATGAGAAGTGAAAATAGTATTGCATTCTGAGAACTTCAATAACTTTATTATGTAGATCTATATTCTGCACGAGCATCTCCCTTGCAATTGGAGTTACGAGTACGAAACGCAATATTTGCATATAATACCTCGTTGAAAGGAAGCAAATATTACATTGCAGGCGTATATTTTTATATCAATACCTTAGATTGTATAGCGTGTTTGATAAAATAAATCATATAATATAACATGACAAAAATGAAATAATAATGTAGTAATCAATTAGTGTTATCAGTTGTTAAGTTGCTTGACAAACGTTCAAATAGCCTATTGAGTACACACGAGTTCCGCGATCAGCTGTTTGCAGGGTTGTGTTATATTAGAGTTTTAAACGAATTCTGTAAAGGAAAGTCTATATTACAATAAAAAAGCTTCTTCTTCAACTTCATCGAAACAAATTCAGGCATTTAAGCTGATTCACACCAAGCGCGTACACGTTACACGCGCGTGGTGACGCGCGTGAATCCGTAGACAACTGCACGCATTACATCTACGCGTACGTTCACGCCACGCAAGCGGTATGATATGTGTCATACAGTTCCATACATTACAACGCAATGTTACGCGCTACGCTTACGCGACGCATACGCGGCCTGCGTGGCCGGCGCTTTAAAGAAACAGACACGCTTTTTCATATTATATTCTCGTATATGATATTAGTGTGGACAGACGTGGATTGAAACACAATGCAGCGTACTTATTTGCAATGCTCATAAGTTATTACATAACTTGCTCGTCGAGAGATATTTGAACTGTGAAGCTTCAGTTGATTGGATTCGTAGGATCCAGCATTGACTCGCTTTATAAGGATTCGAGCCCAATTGAATCCTCACACTTTGCTGGGTGCTCACTCATAATATTTACACTACATAAAAATGCATGTCAACTTTCACCAGATTTCGAAGGAAAAAGAGGATGTGATTATTGTGTGTTTTCTTGTCATTTTCTTTATTTTATTGTTTTGTCGAGATTAATCCCCAAAGAATAGCCACTTCGCAGCAACTTTTTCTTTTTCAAGTTTCTTGAATTCAAATACCGTCTTGCTTTTATTTTTATTACGGCTGCTATACACAGCCAGACGATCAGACGGAGTGGACGAAACTAAAGAGTTCCTCGTTTTGCTGTAGAACTATTAAAAATACCGGGAGATCAAACATTTTCGAGAAATCAGTCCAGGTTGGAAACATTGATGGGAAGTTGCTCCAAAATACATTAGCTGTCGGTAATTGGGCAGTTTGGCGTAGCTGCCGGCAGTTCGCGTCAATATCTCCGCAAACGAGCAACTTTACGAGCGGGCCGTCAGCTCCGCAATTTCCACCATCAGCCAACGTAATTATGCACATCCAGATACCTGAAAGTAAAGTAGGTAGGATATAAAATTGTCGGATCGGGAGGAAAAGTTCTGATACTCTGTAAATTGGGCAATCTAGATCTCAATACCATCACTATGACAGAACCATATCGCCGGCGCACTACTGAACACGGGTTTCCTCTCAGAATGAGAAGGGTTTGGCTATAGTCCACCACGCTGGCCAAGTGTGGACTTGCAGACTGCACTCACCTTTGAGAACATTATGGAGGACTCCTATGCATGCAGGTTTCCTCCCTAAATTCTTCTTCAACGTTTAAGCAAGTGTTCTTACACATTTTAATCCGAAAAGTTAGAAATCCGTATCCCGGATTGAATCCCCGATCTCCCGAGCAGGAGAAGGGTCTTTTAATCATACACTACGACGTCTAAATCATTAGGCGTCACAGTTCAATATGAACTACATGTATCATTTGGATTTACGTTACTCACTTATTGAGTCTGACAAATTAAATATTTGGTTCACTTGTCAGTAGGTACCTAGTGCCGAAGTAATTAATAGTTTCGGAGAAGCAACATTAAATTGAGTCGCACAAATTGGCCAGAACTCGCAATGTCACAACAAACAATAATGTGTTTGGAGAATTCTGTACGTTCAATTTCTAGCGAAACATTGTTCACGTGCAGATGTAACCTTTTTAATGATCGTAACTTTAGCAGCAATAAGGCCGAGCAGGGATTTGTCACTGTTTTTGTCGTGTTTTTAAATCCATATAAATTGGAAATTGTGTCTGTCTGCTGCGTTTCAGACGAAAGGTACAGATATAGCTCGCACGCGAACATGGACATAGGCCACTTTATATTCTGGTAAATCAAAGAGTGCCCACGGAATTTACAAAACGTTAAATCCACGCGGATGAAGTCGCGGGTTTTGTTTAGTTTTGTAAAATTAATATAAATTTAAAGATCCTAATAAAACCATCATGTAGACGAAATAATGCGATGGTAACTCTCCTTTTTAACCCTTTTGATAGAGCTACCGTGGTCATCATAAAGTGACTTTTTTCGGAGCAGAGGTTTCACACACGAGCATTTACCGTTTCTTTCTGCTTTTATTTTCATCCTTAGGGCCGATTATTCAACCGACAAATAACTTTTATCTGAGGAATAATTTTGACGTTTTGACAGATTTCCTATACAAAAAGTTATTTGACTATTGAAAAATCGCTTTTTCTCTGTTCTCAGCACTCGTGTTCAGTTTCTTGCGTTGCTAATAAATGTAATTCCTGTGTACGTTGTTGCCACAAATATGTGATTGTAATATATCGCGGCTTGTTAAGATGTTATCTGTCAAGTGTTATGTAGTGTAGCGCCTCAGTCTCGCGTCGCGACGGATTAGCAGACTAATGAGCAGATTAACGCTACACGCGCTAGTGATGCGGCCAATCATATCAGCTGGAATGTTAGCTTAACAGCGCCTATCTACTCTACTAAAGGCGAATTCTGTTGCCTATGCCGCATAATAATTTATTAGTTGACGTAAACTGAACAAGTGAACACTCTTTTTACCCGCACGTAGTCGAAATTCTACAAAGCTTCTTGTGCTGCGAACTTTAACAAACTTAAAATCAGTAGTAAGCTCAGAATACAATATACCTAATAGTTAGTCATTGAATAATTAATTAAAATAAGTTTTTGTATAAAAAGGCCATTGATGCTACTGTACCTCAGAATAAACGGGTGGTCTAAAATCATTGGACGCTACAGGTTTTGAAAAACAAAACCTGAGAGCTAGTATTTTTTCTGAATTTCGCTGTGCTTCAATTTGTCAACTGTGGCGCTCCACAACCATTCCGAGGAATGCCTCAAGTTTTCACTATCGGAGCTTAATGAAGAGAATCTCATTTCGCTTTCAAGGTTGTTGTCTTTATGTTGAGAGAAGTTCTGACTTAATTCATTCCATTTACTTCGTGAAGTTCTTTAGGTAAACAAAATTAAAATTCAACTGAGTTTTTTACAGCTTTTGTCCGTGTGGATTTGGTCTTTTTTTAAATTCCTAGGGAACTCTTTGTTTTCCCGGAATAAAATAGTGTTTATCCGTCTTCAGGTTAAGTTATCTCTGTACCAAATGTCAAAATTGGTTAAACCATGGTTAAACAGATGAGCCGGCAAAAGCTAGCAGAAAGACAAATGTACAAGACTTACGCATTATTATTACGTATCATTAGTTTATATACAAACTGCCATACCCCTTCCAGGTTAGCCCCCTTCCATCGTAGACTGCATCATCACTTACCACCAGGTGAGATTGGCAGTCAAGGGCTAACTTGTATTTGAATTAAAAAAATTCACTAATTTTCCTCTTTACTAATATAATATATAATAAATAATAATATATAATTTCTAGAAGGTACGTTCTAGAAAATACCCTGAATAATAATATCCAGGCAGACTACGGCCTAAACCCTTCACATACTGAGAGAGACCGTGCTCAGTAGTGGGTAGTGGGCAGGTGATGGGTTGATCATGATGATAAAAATACATATTGGTTAACAGAACATACCAGGTAGGTCGTAACTCGTATCATACTGTACGATAGCACAGAAAGATCACTAGGATCAACGCCCTGTACTGAATATCCAGACACATGGTCCGCTTATCCGAGATAGCGCCACCACTCATGCGGGCTTTGTTGAATATATCGCCCTGGAACTTGGCTCATATCTCCTACTGGTTGAAACATTTCAGGAATTAAAAAATAAAACTAACAAATAAAATAAAACTAGTTGGGCTTACATCGACTAAATATGTGAGCTGTAACAACCTATACATATAATGGAAATCACTCAGGGTAGTTTAATAGCTCGTTCAGACAGGCTGCGTAACCGTTGCGTAATCGTAGACGTAGAGCGTACCATTGTGTTGTAAGGTATGGAACTGTATGAAACATGGCACACCGCTTGCGTAAAGCGTGGACGTATGCGTAACATGGTGTGTTGGAGGTTTACAAGCGTCACTACGCACGTGTCACGTGTACGTGTTTGGTGTGAATCGGCCTTAAATGTTAAAATTAAAAATACCTATACAATTTTTCCATGTCAAGCTCACAGTAGAGATATTTGATACTTTTTCGCATCGAAGAGATTCGCATAAGAAAGATTCCACATATTTGTAAAGAAATAATACTTTAAAATGGTTTTGTGATAACCACTAATTTATGGTTTCCGAATTTTTCTCTTTACTTGTACTATAAAACATTCCTACCTTTCATGATTCTAGAATCTTACAAGGTACTTCCCTTAGTAGTACTTTGTACAAGTACCTACTTTATAGATTCTGATTCCCCTAGTCTTGACAGACACGAAAGAAAGACAATAAACTAATCCTATAAGGGTTCCTTTCTTTCTCTGGCGATACGGAACCCTAAAAATAGCCAACTGGACTCAATTTCTTGGCTTAACTTAATTTAAAATCTTTCTTTTTACCTCTTTCATGTTTTATTTTCGGAATACATATACCAATTTCAATCGTTTGCCAACAAGTGATTAAACACGAATTTCCTCCGCGCCCGTCTGTAAATATGCCCTGTACGATTCCCATAAATAGGTCAAAGCATTGTTTCTGCGGAAATGAGCCGCAAACTTGACTGATGTCCGATAGTATAATGGATAATTCCGCGAATTCCGCCCGTCCGTCCGTCCGTCGCCCGTCCGTCCGTCAACTGTCACCAATATGCCGGCCGCGTCCATTAATCAATTACGTCGATTTTGGATAGGAGCAGGCGTCACTTTGCAGAATCCCATGATACAAGGAACTACAAGCTGAATTTGCTATCATCCGCCTAAACAAACACAACTGTATGGTACAACGTGCAGCATGCGATGTGCAACCCGCTCTCCCACTACTAAAGAAGCAAGAAAAACAAGCGATGCACAACACCACACGAATCTTGCAAAACATTTCACTCCGACACCGGAACATCCTCAAGAAATATAGTCACCACAATGCACAATTGTTAAATCAGATTTTCTGTACTAAACGCATTAGCTTCTCGCTGAGATGCGTAATGCTCGAGCCACATGAAGGTTAACGTCAAATTGCAACGTCATAATTATCGCGATAATCAACGCGTTAAACTGAGTGGTCACACTTGAACGGCCAACGTCTAATACCAATTGAATTGGGGTAAAATGGTCTAACGCCAAATGGCATTGTGAATGCCGTTGTACGTTGGTCGTAGCTACATCTACGCTTAACGGGAAACGCCGTTGAACATCGCGTTATTGACCGATCGTTGCTGGAACAGAAGAGGCGCACTATACGCGGCACATAGGACCTCGTTACCGCGAACTGACTATAACATCATCATACGAGGTAAGGGTGCTTGCATAAAGATGCAGGTTTCCGGTAGCGACAGGCCGGTCTCTTTATGTTAGAGCTCTTAACGAAATATGGGGCTATTTTACCCGCACCGATCGGTACTGAACCGCACCGATCTGTCAGTAGGTATGCAAAACCTGACTCTTTATGCCAGCACCCTTCAAATCTAGAGTCGGGTAAATTGCGTCGCTCACGAGTTTTTTCGAGAAGATTTGTACGATTTGTTTATCTTCTAAGCCCGCTAAGAAAAATTAAAGAATATTGTATATTATTTGTAATGTTTTAATGTTTAAACTATTGTGAGTGATTTCAATTCTAAGTATAGAATACTATACTTACGTATTTAGTGGATGTAAGCCCGACTAGTTTATGAGACGTTATGTTATTCCGATCAGAAGATAGCACGCCGGCCGCGTCGCGGACAAGGCCGCGGCGGCTGATTGACAGCAATTCGTGCTAACTCGGTGAAGTGAGGATCAATAGGATAAGAGACACCGCGCGGAGTAGGGTTACAGCGGAAGTGTGGCCCAGTGGCGGCCACACGTCACTCCGATCACCAGTTAACCTAACTGATGTATCGCTACCGGCAACTGCTACCACAGAATAGTTAATAGAGCCTCACACGCACAGAAGGCTCACTTCACAGAGACGTCTATAGACGATCTCCAACAATATAGCCTGCGAAGTGGGAAGCCCTTTAAGAAGCACCGGATGTATAAGTCAAATTATTTATTCAAATTGGGTACTATTGTACACTTTCTGATTGTCAAACAATGATGTGGTGATAATCACACTAATATTATAAAGGCGAAAGTTTGTATATGTGTGTGTGTGTGTGTGTGTGTGTGTGTGTGTATGTTTGTTACTCTTTCACGCAAAAAGTACTGAACGGATTTGGTTGAAATTTGGAATGGAGATAGATAAGATCCTGGATTAGCACAAAGGCTACTTTTTATCCCGGAAAATCAAAGAGTTCCCACGGGATTTAGAAAAACCTAAATCCACGCGGGCGAAGTCGCGGGCATCGGCTAGTAATAATTAATTGCGTAAACTTAAAACTAAAGCTACGAGGGTTCTATGTGACTACCAAGTGACAAAGGTGCTAAATAAATGAATGACCTACATATAGCGGCGTAATTCCGCAAAGTAACGCCTGTCTCTAACCAACATTTCCGGCGAATGTTTGCTGGGCCGCTTGGTCCTTGCTGGACCTTTGCCACGGTCGGTGCGGTAACTATCGAATGGTATGACAGCACGATTTGCAAACAGCGTTAACACATCGAGACACTCGTCAAACTCGTTGGCCTTCGTGTACTTGTTCCCTTTAAAACAAAAAGTTTTCCGTTTGGAGTCCATGGATCAATTAAATAAGATTCCACTGTCGGGTGAAATGCGCATTCCAGAATTTATTGTTGTAAAACTAATTAAAAGCCTGTTTTTGTACCTAATTTAGATTAAGTAAGTACAGGAAAATAATTAGAATACAGAAATTTTTGGAAATTCTGACTTAAAAACAAATGCCCATTTTTAACCCCCGACCCAAAAAGAGGGGTGTTATAAGTTTGACGCGTGTATCTGTGTATCTGTCTGTGGCATCGTAGCTCCTAAACTACTGAACCGATTTTAATTTAGTTTTTTTTTTGTGTGAAAGGTGGCCTGATCGAGAGTGTTCTTAGCTATAATCCAAGAAAATCGGTTCACTCGTTTGAAAGTTATCAGCTATTTTCTAGTTACTGTAACCTTCACTTGTCGATGGTGTTATGAATTTTTTATTTACGCTTGTTGACTAAAAAGTCATCAATGTGATAAATACAAAAAATACTTATTTAGTAACTAAAATAGTGCTGATACATATTTCTGAAAAAAAAAAATATACCGTTTTGCTCCTCAGTAATGACAGATGAGGGATATTTTAACATACATACACTTCACTTCAGTATTTGATAATTATTTTTTAGGGGAAGAACGTCTTTATTTTCAAATAGTATGAATACTTAAATATTGCAAAACAAAAAATGTCGTCCAAACCACTGTAAAGAGGCAGGGTGCCCAGAACGCTGGCTGGGTTACCTCGTTGAGTGGCGACTACGAGAAATATGATAAATTATAAAATTATTTGATAAATTAATATAAAAGTTTATTTTCATTGGATCAAAGTTGGTCGCTTTGTGAGCGCGATCGTCAGCGGTGCGAGTAACTAGAGAGTACGTCGAGGAGCAATTATATCGCAGTGGCTCTGCTCATTGCCGCAGAAGCTGTGCGGATACAGTCATTTCCACGAGTTACTACACTCTCCCGGGACGATAAAAGGCTACCACTGTACGGATGGTTCGGAAAACTATTCATTAACATATTTCCTCTTCGTTTGACGGTGGCGCAGTCTGTGCGCTGTGGTCTTGTAATGATAGGAGTTTTGGCTGAAGCAAATACTTTACTATTACTGAAGCAATACTTTTGCAGAAACATTTCACATATTGTTAAGGTGTTACAGAGTTTAGCGGACAATGTTATCAGCAGGTAATATTTTGCTTGAACAATAGCTTTACAAAAACTTCAGAGCACAGTATTTTAAATAATTAAAAATTATGCAACTGAAAGAAACAGTGACTGACTAAAATAAAACATTTGTAACGTAAAGCTCAAATCGCTGGGGCTAGAAATTTAAAATGTTGCATGTAGGTAGGTTTTCTTTAATAACGTAAAAGGTAAGAAAATATAAGAAAAGATTTTCAGAAATCACCGCGAACCCGGGCGGGTCAATAATAGTAAATAGTGTATTAAAGTGTAGTGTGTACTCTCCTAGGAGTATAGTTAGTAATTAACAGCTAATAGCGAGTTCATGCTGCGATGCAATTATATCGCCCTGCTTGTATTGTGTGCGGTATACTCCTAATGCATATTTAGTGCTGACTGTTGTTGCGTTGTTGGAGAGGGGAGAGGAGAGGGTGGGCGTCTCTGCAGGCACATTCGTTTCCTCGAATGAGAGGTTCTTCCGGGACAAAGGGCTATTAAGTTTCTACGAGTTAATGTTGTAGTAAAAGTAGAGCCCAGTACGAGTGTGCGGTATAATACTTAACCTAAATCGTTATGGTTTGAGGGCGCTTATTGAAGCCCACCGCAATATAATATCTAAAGCTTTCGTGTAATTATAAGTGATGACTAAAATATAATGGGCATCGTTATCGTTGGCGCGGGTTTCAGCCCCGGCGCGGCGCAGTGTTGGGAACACCTCTGCAGATAACCTGTCGGTATCAGAATAACGGCGGATTTCCCCGCCGCCTGTAGGCAGCTTTCCCGCCCGCCTGTTGGCTTAGCATGAGATTTTACAATAATTCAGGTGAATCAATTTAGAAAAACATGGATCACAATCGCCGTGTTTTAAAACTCAAATTCGTCTTTACCCTCCTAGCCAACGCTCCAACGGGAAACATTGCAAATATTTGTTGATGTTGATTGATGATTTAAAATCATTTTCATTTGATGAAATTATTAATTTCGTCCCAATGATTCCACTGTTGATGTTTGACGGAAAGTAATTTTTCAATTTCCGCAGGTTGGATGACTGCGATTGCGAAAATTTGCTTTTCATGTAATATAGCAAACAATTGCTTGCTACATTTAATTAAACTAGACGTTTTTCCTTCTTTAACTTTTCACAGGCTATTCTGAGTAAAGTAGCAAGGTGTTAGCAGGTAAGTATAAGAAAATATAATGCCTAATTTTTCACTTATGTTGTCTGTGAAATTGAGAAATTGGGAAGGATTGCACGACTTTAAATTAAATCAAGGATTTTTAGGTCCAGATGACTATTCTGTTCATACATCGATGGCTCTGACGCTCGAATTTCATCAACGTTTGTGAGAAGTAAAATCTCATAGCAAAGCTACGGTACTTGCGGCATTCGCCCTCGCACTCGATACTACATTGCGCATCGAGTTCCATAATATCTCATTTCCATATAAGCAGCTGAAATTTGTATTCTGTACATTGTGTACATTATGGGGGATGAAGGTTTTACGCGTATAGCGTATTTCGTTTGCCGGCGGGGGTGGCTTTGAACGTCTAAACTTTACTACCCATAGAATTCCGATCAAGTAGCTAAGTATATCCTAAATAGGTATATTATATATAGGAATCTTATAGCAGCTGCGAGCATGCCAAATTGCAGCCTGATCCATATGTAGATCATTTCAATTCGTCGGAATCTTTTTTATAATATAGTGAAAATTATAGGAATGAGGCAAATTCAACATGGCGGAAATGACAAAAAAGCGACACATTATGCTGTTTTATGTCAACAAATATTACGGTTCCGTATCAATTTTCTCTATGAATTTATATTGTGAATGAGAGCGGCCAGCGATTTGCTAAGCACACATAATTTTTCATTTCCCGAGCTCTACATTATGGCAGGTACTTTATGAAACTTATTAAATTTTCTCCTGCATTAAGCTTCGGCTTTAAGAGGCTCTTAAAAGTTCGGGTACTTTTAGGCTAAAATCTATAAAATAAAAATATCTTTTGTTTCGGGCTATCAAATTCTGTACCTATTCAAATTCAAAGCTTACTCATGTTCATTAAAAATACCCGGTAGTAAGCGGTTGTCTCATTTATCACTATCATCGCCGGTTCACTACTGAGACCGGATCTCCTCTCAGAATGAGGTGAGTTTAGGGTTGAGAACACACACACACCTTTGAAAGGATTATGGAGAACTCTCAGACATAATATTATGCAGGTTACCTCACGACATTTTCCTTCACCGTTAAAGCAAGTAGGTAATATTTAATTGCTTAAAACGCACATAACTCCAAAAACATAGAGGCACCGTCTGCTGGTAAACAATAATATCTGGTTCCGGAATGCTCTGTAGCGGAAACAAACTCAGTGGTTGCTATTTTCAGATAATAGGTATGATGACTACTAGTCAAATCAGCGACTTTTTATCAAATGTTAAAACTCTCGCTTAGTAAAGGAGCTTGTATGAAATACTGAAGTAGGTACTTTAGCAAACTTTACACTAACAGTGGACGTGAAGACCCTTTTTTAATTAAGTTCTTTTTGACATAAACATCACCCCCACTCTTTTATCCAAGTCTACCATTATAATATATCAGATACTCATCTAATCCATGTATTGTTTTATGGCATAAAGAGAAATATGAGCTTAAAAGCGTCTATTGTTTGACTATCGGGAACTAAATTGATGAACAAGAGCGATGACATTGATATCTTACAGGATATTATGTGGTATTGACCTCCCTGGGTTGTCAGCTTCAGGTCGAAGCTTCTAGGTAATGGGTACATTTACACACTTGGGCAGTCCGCGGTGGAAGGATAAATGTGAACTGTATCACTATTTCAGTCTGTCTTTAGTTTACACACCTAAGGTTCTCCACACAACACAATAGTCACAAACTTACTGATGCAGAAGGTTCCTAAAGTTCACCGCATTATCAATCCAACAAAATCCCTACCATAGGAGGGTGTATGAATAATGGAAAGAGTTCACGTTTTTACATGCGTTTTGTGACCTCACCTTACAATTATTCCGATAGACGTCTACTGCTGGACATAATTTTGCAGAGAGTTGCACACGCCAAGGCCTTGCGTCTTCTGAACCAGCGGCTCCCTGCCACATGATGTCATCTGTCAATCTAGTAGGGGTCTTCTAATTCCAAGACGACGCCATTGCAGCACCTCGGGACCCCAACCTCAGTCATACCTCAGCTGCGCAACCCGCTGATTTAGGTCGGCTACTCTGGTTCTGCTACGCATCTTCTCATTTCTGATTTGATCACGTAGAGAAACTCCAAGAATACCTAGCTCTTGCCGTTGCTCGTTGAGTGACTCAGAAGCCAGAGCTTTCTAAAATTATAAGGCCCATAGTTAGTTTGAAGTGATGACTGTCAGTTTGGAGTTAGTTATACATGTAAATATGGTTTGAAAATGATAACGGACTTCGTCTGTGGTGGCGTTTGCTGGCGCGCGTGTTATGACTTTTTGGAGTGTTTTTTTGTTAGAAGTGGCCGGTTTTTGTGTTCTGCTGGTGTTTATTGCTGGTGGAACTGACTGGGAAGCGCTCTAAAAGGGCGCCGCGTGTATGTCGGCGGGCGCCGGCACAGACGAAGTCCATACTTATACATATAGTTTCCTAACTTGTACATAACTACAAACTTGACATTGGCTAATCAGTGTAAAGCCAGACGAGAGAAAAAAAAAAAAAAATCATAACTCATATTGTAAGATTGGACCATTGTAGTACAAAATAAAGGATAACAATATGGTTCCTTGATCCAATGAAACGTATCTTTCGTGATCTATCTTTGCAGAGAGTGGTTCGGCGCCCCTAGTGGTGTCACGTTACCCCGCGCGGGGAAAATAAACGAATGGCTGGAATTGGGGACGAGCGTGTTTTTTCAGTCGAGGTAATGTGAGGAAACACGAAGCGACACAAAATAGAGCCGACAGTTGGAGAGTTCCGCGGCCGAGGACATGCTCACATACAGCACATTCAGCATCCGTAAACACGGGAGATTTTATCTTTTATAATATCATTGTATCTAATTCTTCTGTACTAGCCATTTATTAACGTTTATACGATGTGTCTTATAATTTTTTTTTTGTTAATATTCGTATGTATAAAAATTGTTTGTTAGTCAAAAAAATTATAAAATTAAAATTAAAAAAAATTGTATCTCTACCCCTACTTATAAACTATATTAGATTATCATCCTACTTATTATAAACGCGAAAGTTTATATGCATGTATGGATATTTGTTACTGTTTCACGAAAAAACTATAGGACGAATTTAGCTGAAATTTGAAATACTAATAGATTGAAAAATTAATGAGTTCCCACGGGATTTTCAAAAACCTATATCCATCGTAGGCATCAGCTAGTATAAACATAAGTGTGTTTTGCGAAACTGCAAATCAAAATTGGAAATCAGCTAGTACTTACATCGATAATGATATAATTCTTACGATATTTGGAGCTGTCTCAGCCAGTAACGATATATACCTACGATATTGTGCGTGACAGCTCCAACTTCATGTATCGCAGCTTTGAGACCATGATTCAAGCATCTGGGTCGAAATATCGGTAACTTTGTATTTATCGTGGTAATGAATAATAATATGCCTGATCTCCACGAATTCGTTCGCGTGGGTTTAAGTTTAAAAATCCCTTGGGAGCTTTTTGGTTTTCTGGGACAAGAAGTAGCCTATGTTCGTTGTAATCGCTTGAACGGATCGGCCGTGAATAGTTAGCAAACAGACAGACAGACACTTTCGCATTTATATGAATATAAAGCACTAAATCTTGTACCAAATAACTGCATACATCTTGACCTGGGCCGAATCTGCAATTTCCGCAAGCGGTATCTGACCGGTACATCAATGTTTTTCGACGATCCATTAATTCGGACAAGCATCACTTGTGAGTGCATTATATATATGCACCCACAAGTGCGCTCGACGCCGCAACGTGCAATAAATCACTCACATTCCTCCACAATGACACGGTTGTACATTTGCATGTAATTGTGTATGTGTGTGTGTGTGCTCGTGATGAATGATCGCGATGCTATAGCTCTAAATCCTTTCAATATTTGCTGTATGAAAGGGCAAGTTTTTAAACGGACTGTGTATCGATACAATAAAGGCTGTTATTAAAATTATTGAAACGGAAAAAAAGAGCGTGGCTTTGATTTGCTCTCAGCAATTACGTGTGGCTACAATTATCATGTACGTATGTTATTAGTTACTAGCTTATGCCTACGACTTTATACACGAGGAATACATAAACTTCAAACCCCTATTTTATCCCTTTAGGGGTTGAATTTTCAAAAATCCTTTCTTGACGGATGTCTACAGTAGATAGAGTCAGTCAGTCAGTCAATCAGCTTGGATTGAATTTTTGGAATTTCTAAATAGTGGTAAAACTGATTATTCAAAAGCACTTGTACGTATCTAATGTTTATTTGTACCAAAAACTTTCTATTCACATAATTTCTATTTCTTAGCTAGTTAAGCCGAGTTCTATTGGGCTCCTTTAGTCTGGCGTGTTGCGCCGAGAAACTTCGATTGACCAGCAAATCTAACTTTACCGAAACAGTTGATTTCCTAACTTTATAACCCAGTTTCCATGAGAAGAAGACCAGCCTTCATGCACGAGCCGCCATAGTCGCAAGCACGATGGTTTGATCTGAAGGTATTTCTTATCAAGGTTTCGTCATGACTTCATCATTTATACCTAACTCTTTTGCCTCGGTATTCGTTTGACGATTGAAATAAATGTAATTTTTGTTTACAATAAGGTCTGTTGTATTAGTTCGCACGTGGGCAGTGGCGTGCCAAGGCGGCGATGTCTCAGAGACAAATATATGCTATTTATATTTGGCGACGCATCGTCTCCACGGAAATACACGTTACAATATGCAGGAATGATTGGTCGACACACTAGTGTAAATGTCATCTACTTATAAAACACATTCGTAAGAATCAAATAACAAAGATTACAAAGTGTTTTTTTGATCTAATTGTCCTATTCTGACAAATTAACAACTATAAACATCTTTTTTCTTAGATGTTTATATAATGTAGGTCTATTGTATAAAGAGAAAGTTTCGTCTCAATAATAGTGTAGTAGATTTTATACATAAATACTTATCAATTTTTGGTTCTTTGGATCATTCATACAAATATTATCCATCCATACTAATGAATACTATTATAAGTGCGAAAGTGTATCCGTCTGTCTGTCGCGAAAGCTTGCATTTTGATGTTTGGTACAGAGATAGCTTGCATCTCGGGAAAGGACATAAGCTAATGATGATCCATCCATTATTACACGGTTCATGTTACTTTGTTTATATGGTTTATATTTGTTCAGCTATGGTAGTTTCTGTGCTATGGTTCAAGGCTCAGCATACTATTTAAGCAACCATTAGTAGAATTATTCGACACACACACATAAACCAAACATATAAATATTCAATCGAGTTTGTTGACCCCAACCTGCAATCCGATTTGCCCATTTCGAACATCAAAGAGTTACAGTTCATCTCAATTGACTCAAATGATAACTGCAGCCGTTGCCCCGGTTGCGTGTATTTATGAGCTACATGTTTGTTTTCACATCTCCACAACACATAAATAGCGGCCGCTTTTCAAATATTCGACGTGCGACGAACTTTTTTATTAGCACAGTTGTTAAATTTTATATTATTAGAAAGGAATGTACCAAAATGTAAAAGCTACTAGATATAAACTACTAGATGTGCCCGCAACTTCGCTAGCGTGGATTGAGTGTTTTTGTAAACCCTGTGGGAACTCTTTGCTTTTCCGTGATGAACATCAATTTCCGGGACGCAAGCTACCTATGTATCTTTCATTTAAATCGGTTGAATGAATGGTTTTTAAGAAACCGTGGGAACTCTTTGATTTCCCAGGATAAAAGCCTACGTCCTTCGCCGGGGTGTAAGCCGCGAAAATCTAGCAAACAGACACACTTTCGCATTTATAGTATGGATATTGGATATGGTTATTGTGACTGCTTGAGGCAGTCATAATTAACTGGCCTTTCGACCTTCCTTTCGCTGTCGTAAATCTGTTTATTTCGTTATCATACTATGGATGGATGTGATGTTTCCATGACTCCGGGACTACTGGGAGTGTCGATACCAGTTCATGGGGTTTGAACCGCCGACCTTTCGGAATTCAGTCCGCTCCTCAATCGTTGAGCTATCGAGGCTTAAAAAATCTGCTCGCGCTATCCGTATATTGTGGCCGCGCTCAGACAATCAACAGCCGAAGCACCTACAATAAGTGCGAGTGCGCTTTCTCGTGGTATTTTCGGCAACATAGCAATGCAAAAGCTGCGAGCGAGATATATGATGATAATAAAGCTTGAGATTAAACCATCAAATCAAATGTAAAACTATTTACATAATATGCCAACATGAAAATATTGTGTTCCCAAAAGTCGCTTTAATATTTTGTGTCTGTGATCGTTGGCAGATATTATACAAATGAACACGTGTCTCCGTGACGACAGCGTGTCTGGTCACGTGTGGAATCTGTCAATATGATTTAGCTTTTAGTTTAGTTGGAAAATTCCGTTCCGTACTGTCGTCGATCATGACACGGTCGTAGCGCTACGACTCGCGACCCCCAGCGATGACCATCCGCCATCTAGTGGGGTCTCCCAATGCTGAGCTTCAAGCACCTTCGCGTCAACTTTTCAAAGTTAACCCCCATTCAGTGTTTTAACTTATTGCTTTTAAGTTTGTTTGCACAGTCATAGGTCGGCAACCACGCTCGAGGAGGCAAAGTAAAGGGTAATGGCGACAACAGCTATAACTTACTTAATTGATAAACGAATAAAAAAACCTACATATTCTCGATTGGAATGTGTGAGGTAGAATGTATAACGGCTTACTGCTTAGCTTACTTGCCGCGCGCTAATCGATCCTATCCATAGTTGAAGTAGGTTTAGATTTAGTAAGGAATAGGTTTAACTTACATGTACCAACAATAGGTACTATTTATTAAACAGTCAATGAATGTGTAATAACTACCGATATAAAGCCAACAGAGCAGCCAATAAATACAAGCTGTCGCATCATGAGCTCACCTCAGGCGCGCAATAACCCACTATTTATGATCCGAACTTCGGCAAGAACTCTTCGGATATGTTTTTAAGAGCTACTGGAGCGCAGCTGCTGCAGGCGCGAGATGTTACGGATCTTACAGAGCGAAGCGTAACGTCTGTCTGTCTGAATGTAAGGAATGGTTGCGATCTCATTTATGCTATAACTAGCTGATGCCCGCAGCTTTGCCCGCGTGGATTTAGGTTTTTAAAAATCCCGTGGAAGTTCATTGATTTTCCGAGATGAAAAGTAGCCTATGTGTTTATCCAGGGTGTAATCTATTCCAAATCCGTTCAGTAGTTTTTGCGTGAAAGAGTAACAAACATACACACATACACACAAACTTTCGTCTTTATAATATTAGTGTGATTGACTTTTCATACTCGTTTTCATAAATCGGTGATAACCTAGTCGTTAAGAAGTCGATCCGTTGCTCCGTTGCGACATGATTGGAGGAGAAACCAACCAACTACTCGTAACACACTTCCGCAATTATAATATAAGCAGTGATCGGTAAAGAATTCTATAATATTATTTATTAATTGATTTTATTTTGTGAGAAAGCTGGTTCAACCTAACCTTCCTTCCTTCTTACCTTTAGTTTTTTGATGAAAGCATGAGAGGAACTCAACAAGGACTTTTAAAGCATTTTTTCTTAATCTTAATAATATACTTAACATATTTTTTCTTATGACCAAACAAACGTTAAAAATCTAAAAGAAAAGTTGTTGGAACTAAACTTAACCCCCATTCAGTGTTTTAACTTATTGCTTTTAAGTTTGTTTGCACAGTCATAGGTCGGCAACCACGCTCGAGGGGGCAAAGTAAAGGGTAATGGCGACAACAGCTATAACTTACGTTTCCCCACATTACTGCCGGCGGGAGCTTCTTCACTTTGTTCCCACTAAAACTTTTACACGTAACCCCATAACTCGTGGAGCGTTAACATTCAGCTAATTTGCGGTCTAAGCACCAAACTAAATTTAACTTTAAAGTGCAAGTGTGGTATTTACTCTATAATTGAGTTAATTATATCAGGAAACAAGGTTTTCAACCGAAAGGCATTCCGAACCAGTAGTTGATGCTCTTGACGATTCAAAAGTACCTACTTGTAAAAGTCTAATTGAATATTAAATATTTTGAATTTTAAATTGAAAAATTATTCTGTAGAATTAATTATCGTCAACCCATCACCGGCTCACTACTAAGCACAGGTATCCTCTTAAAATGAAAAGGGTTCGGCCGAAGTCCACCACGCTGGCCAAGTGCGGGTTGGCGGAATTTACACACCTTTGAGGACATTGTGGAGAACTCTCATACATACAGATTTCCTCACTATGTTTTCTTTCGCCGTTAAAGCAAGTATTTAATTGTTTAAAACATAACTCCAAAAAGTTAGAGGTCCGTTTGTATAAGTATAGGTTAATGACGTGGAGAGTGATTTAGGAAACTTTTTATCACAGAAAATCAAAGAGTTCCCTTTAAAAACCTAAACACGGACGACGTCGCGTGTATTAGCTAGTAAAATAAATAAACACAATAAGTAATTGTTACTATTGTAAATTATATTTCAAGCAAATAAGCATTTTATGTAAAGAAAACGAGGATCCTCCAGCGAAAGCCTAAAATGAATACAAAGGAAGTGAAATATTCTCCAGGGACGAGGCGGACGGTGGTGGACAATTATAACGAGTGTCCGGGCTTGCGCAATCAGTTAGTGTCCGGAACAGGAAGACAAACGGACCTGTTAACGAAAATTCTAAAGTTTTGTTATCCTCAGGAAGCAAAATGAGTTACGACGGACAGTTTGATTTATTAATTATTCGCTGACGCCCACGACTCCGTCCGCGTGGATTTAGGTTTTCAATAATCCCGTGGAAACTCTTTGATTTCGGGGATAAAAAGTAGCCTATGTCATACTCACCAGGTCTTTAACAGGTATTACCCGTGCAAAAACACGTCGATCGACTGGTTCGCAAACCACCAAGCAAACACACTTTCGCATTTATAATATTTGTAGTGATTAGTGAAGTAGTGAGTCGCTGATGCCCGCGAGTCGCGACTTTATACACGTGAATATAAGTTGAGGGGGACGGATAGGAACAATTCGGGCAATTTTTAGGGTTTCGTACCTCAAAAGGAAAAACGGAGCCCTTATAGGATCACTTTGTTTTCTGTCTGTCGGTCTGTCTGTTTGTCTGTCCGTCCGTCCGTCCGTCCGTCGTGTCTGTCAAGAAACCTATAGGGTACTTTCCGTTGACTCGCATTTGGCCGGTTTTTTAGATTTACCAGGGTAAAAATAGCCAATGTCCGTCTTTAGGAAATTAGCTAGATTTATTTCAAATTCCGTCAAGATCTTTTCTGCGATTGAGCTCTCAAAGGTAGAGGTAAGAAAAGGTCAGAAATACTTTCGCAATTATGATAATGTGGATATGGATAATATTGCCTTGAATAAGACGGCCTTAAAGGTTGTACTGCAAATATTGCTGTAAGAAATATCCACTAATAATAAAACTTGCAGAAGGTAGTTTTAGCAAGTTACTTGCACTGTGCAAACATTCGCTGCAAATCAAGTTATACAAGTTTTGTATACCTACTACTTTTTTTTTGTTTTTTAAAAAAAGAATATTAGCCATTTCAATCATGACTAACATTCCCCTTTCCCCTCCAACTAAACGTAAAGCTTGTGCTAGGAGTGGGTACGACAATAGTGCAACGGCTGGGGTTTGAACCACTGACCTTTCGGAATTCAGTCCACTCCTAAAATCGTTGAGCTATTGAGGCTTAAGAGGGCTCTCTCCGTCACTCGTTTCATACAATCGTAGTTCCAATTTCATTTGAATATTAAGCAACCAAAGTCCATCTATAAATACGTTAAATGGACTTGTTGCGCGTGTATTCGTACATCAAACTAAAACATTTAATCGTACTAAAACATTTAATGTTAGTTGAAGGACGTTTATTAAGCTTATTATCTGTCGCTATGAGAAGCGACGATTGGCATCAATTGTTCGCAATCATGACACTACCAACTGCTCGTCTTTGTGGTGACCTTACTACTCATTGACCCCTCGATACCTAAACTTTGAACCAGCTAGGTACTTGCTCCAATGAATTTTGTGAACTAACTCCATTATATTTTTCAGTTACTTTAATTTTTGTCTGTTGCTATTGAGATCAGTTTTTAATGCTCAATAAAGTTTTACTCCTACCAAAATATTATGAATGTCATATGATCATACAATTTAATAAATAATTAAGACTCAATCATTTAATTTCAATGTCCCTAGTTTAATCCCTAAGTTAGTAGCTTTAACTATGTAGGTACAACATTTATAATTTTTATAATAGTGTTTATGATTAAAACTTGTTTAGGTAGAATATGGTAGCAGTTTTAAGTAATTGTCTATACTCTAAAAAAATTACATTTAAGTACCTTACTCTATTTACTTAGTTTTGTTGTTAAATATAATAAGAGGTACTTATCAATCGTGGGTTATTTATATTACACTATGATACAGTGATGAGGTGATACAGATCGAAAGAAGAAACTATTCTCTTTTCAATAGTATAAAAAGGACAAATTAATATCCCTTGTGATATTTGCCGCATGTCCTATATCGTACGTGCGATGGTGCGGTGTTTAGCACAGACAGTGGTGCCTACGCACTATGTTCAGATTGCCAATCGAAATCAAATCAATCAAACCCGGAGTGGGCTGACCTTCACCATCTACCGCAACGATTCTTATCTTTATTTCTTCCTAGACCACTTAAAAATATGATAGGGACTCGATCAATTTTATACTTTTATTATTTTGTTCTGAGCCTCAAATGATGGAGGTGACCGGATAAAATAACTTACCTTTTTGTATATCTAGTGATGTGTGCCACAATTTGTAAATAAACGTTTTTCTTCTTTCGTTCAGACATAGGTAAGTAGGTAGGTAGGTTAGGTAAGTCCAAATATAATGAAATATAATTATACAATAATAATAATTAAATAATATAATAATATAACAAAAACAAATAAATATAAAAATATCTGCAATTTCTTGCTTTTCCTGGCTTTTGTTACACAAAAAATCTTTAGAGATGCCAAAAAAAGTAAAAATAAGTCGCCGTATATCTATTTGTATTTGTTGATTTGTCTGTTTCGGAACAAATGAGATGATTGCCACAGAACAGAGCAAATGCTGAATATGTAGGTGAATATTAAAAAACGTTCAAGCGCGAGTCTCGTACACGAGAGGTTCCGTACCGTCGAACGAGAAATAATACTTTTCATTTAGGTATTTTAAATTTTCATGGCGGTGTTTTGATATTTTTCTTATTTGTTGTTAGCGACAATGGAAGTTCACATTCTGTGAAAATTTCACTTCTCTTCCTATTACTGTTCATGAAATACTGTCAACTAACAGACAGACCGATGGATAGCGGAGGCTTAGTACGGTACGGAACCCTACAATGAGTCACGTTGCATTAAGACGCTACACCGTAGAGCCACGTAGCCGTAGCACCGTAGCTGCTCTGAGAGCTATTGGTTCGACGATGCGATTACGAGCACTCGCAGATTAGCTCATTTGCATCACAAAAGTTAGATGTGCCGTTCAATATATAAAATGTTTACTGTATGTACGGATATTAGTTTAAATAATTAAGATGTCCAAAGTAAACTTTAAAACTGAAAAGATTGTTCTCTAGACGGACGGATGGACAGACGGACGCATGTACTTACGGACAGCGGAGGCTTAGTAATAGGATTTGGTCGGAACTCTTCGCTACGGAACCCAAAGGAAAGTAGCTTTATAAGCCTATCAGGGCGTGGTAAGCTTCCCTTTATACGTTTTATCTTATTCCATCCAAATATTATCAGATAAAAGAAAATCGGGACAATATCTTTGTCGACAAAGGTAAAAAATTCCTTTGCACGCAAAATTCCCGGTATGGGTGCGATATTTTATTTATATTGAAAATTGTATCAGCAAGAAAAGCAATCACGTCGATACACTGTACAGTGTACACACCTGACACTAATTTTTGTCAGGGCTTACTCTATTATTATTTATTTCTCCTTATTTAGAGAGCTAAGCTATTTCTGTTGTGTTATTTGTACAATAAATCCAATAAAAACCGGCGGCCAAGTATAAGTCATACGCCCACCGAGGGTTCCGTACCATTTAGTTTTTCGGAAAAGTTTATCGCTGATTTCTAAAAGCTGTACTATTTAGGAAGTTACATTTTTCCTGGACGTTTCCATAAACTCTACTACTTTACTAAACTAAAAAGTTATCAACTCTAATTTTATTTGTTGAGATTTTTTGCTTTGCAAAGTTAAACGGGCATAATCTGACCCGCTTTGCTAAGAGTTCCCTGAATTTTTTTACATTACTAAAAAGTTATTTTCTGAGAAAATTATAACTCACTTCAGGTAGTGTTCCTGTCTCGCCGCGGCCGGGGAGCCATAAGACCCGAGGACAATCAAATTGAGCCGCCTCAGCAATCTGTTGAGAAAATTGAATTATTTTTTACGTACTTACAGAAATTATTATAATTCACATGATACTGAAAACATACAGAGATTATCGTTTCAAATTGTCTAAAATATCATCATAAATAAATAAGTATCAGCTTCAATTTTAGATCTAAAGAATCTTAATTACTATTATGTAAGCGTGAATAGTGAATCTTCTAGTAAACGCCTCCCATCTTAGGCCACATCATCAGGTGTGATTGTGGTTAAGCGCTTGTCTATCACACTAATATTATAAAGGAGAAAGTTTGTATGTGTGTGTGTGTATGTTTGTTACTCCTTCACGCAAAAACTACTGGATGCATTGGGCTGAAATTAAGATTATACCCTGGATTAGCACATAGGCTACTTTTTATCCCAGAAAATCAAAGAGTTCCCACGGGAATTTTAAAAAACCTACATCCACGCGAACGAAGTCGCGGGCATCAGCTAGTAATGAATAATATAATGAATTAAGAAATGAAACTTGATATCCAGTGTCTACTAATTTAGTACAATGGCAACTACTTTATCATATTTACAGCATAAAGCGAATAGATTGATGGCCGACATTTATCCCCGCGCCAAAGATAAAAAACGAGGGGTAAAATAAAACGATTTATGATGTCTCACACGAGCCGCGCCAATCTATTAAATGTTTAGGGCCTTCGCAAACCCGCGGTTTACTCGCCATGGGATTCAGGACTAACATACGATTCCGATGTAATAGAAATTCCTGGCCTAACAAGGCCCAGCACCAATCGGAGCGACGACTCTTTCTCGCGGCTTTTTCGTCATTGACAAAGCGTTGCAAAGCCACGGGACAGGTGGCTTTGCAGTTTTATACTAGTTTAAGATAGAGCCAAAAACAAACAAGTATTAACAACATATGGACAACCAAATCTAAGGAATTACTTCACGAGGCTCGACTATATTCATATGTGAATATTATCGAGTCTCGTATTGAAAGTCGGTACTCGTACAGTACGCCGTCCACGCCGCCCGCGGCGGCGGCACCAGGGTAAGACGCATGTCATCGTTTATCTCCCCGCAGAGCAATGCACCTACACTGCCCACAAAATACTTTATTTACGTTTACGTACACCAAACTCAAACGTAACAACTGAAATTTTTGTTTCTGTCACTTAATTATATGGGATCACGTAACACAAAGAGTGCTATACTAATTTATCTCCGTGCATACAGTATAGAGGCAATATTGCATGCAGATTCTAATAAAGTATGCTCCCCCTATGAAAGGTTTTCCAGCAATACTCGTGTGAAGCCAGGGCGCGACAATTAGTTTACTTATTATATTATAAAGTGGAAGAGCAAGTAGTTTATTTATGAGCGATATTTTCATTCGACTATGTTATTTATGGCATATATTTACGGTAATAAATAGCTCCGAGGAACGATATTATAAAATTGATCGCTTTATTAATGCGTACGGCTGAACCGATATGGTGTAATGTTTTACCATGAGTTATGTGCGCGTGGCGTCGGGGGACGATCCATCAATATCCTACTCACACCATAAGAACGCCACATATGACAAATTAATGTTTTAAGAGATTGACACCACATAATATGTCAAAAGCTGGAGGGATCTACCCGGGGATGTGGGAATCACCATTATAGGTACCTACATTTCGTCGTTTAAGTTCTAACACAGTAAGTTTAAATCAGCAACTTTGAGAAAATATACTTGTTGTTTTAGTGGTTGGGTTATTATGGATACCGTGCAGTTGCTCTCTTTATTTGTTTAAGAGTTTCTGTTGAACGATTTCTTGTTTCTGATTGGCTGAAATGACGAATGGCTTCTAAATGCCAAGACGTCGGGTGAGCTTCCATTCGTATGTCGTCGACATTCCATCTTTACGCACGAAACGTTTTTCGTCATCAGTCCTCATACGCATGGCTAAAGTTCGGAATATCTACTCTTTCGCGATCTGTGTTTTCTACCAATTCAACGCATCCCATTATTAGGGCACATCATCACTTTCCATTAAGTATGATTGTGGTCAAGCGTGTGCCTATAATGAATTAAAAAAAACACAAAAAACCTGCTAAAAAGTGACTAGTGGTAGAACTTTAGCGACGATTTGTTCTGAGCGAATTTCAAATCAAAAGGAGAGCGCAATCTTTATATCAACACCAGTTGGTACCAAAACATTATAAGAAACAAATCAATTTAAGTAATAAAAAGCTGTTAAAAACCTAGGGCCCAACCAGGAGTCGAACCAGCGACCTCGCGTTTTACTCTTATGACATTCTGTTCTTAAAGAGCTTTATCCTTTAAAAGCGATATTTTTCGGTACAGGAAAATATGAACAATAGATGATTGTAGCTTATTTGTAAGTAGGGACTTTGCCCCAGTAGCGCCTGAGTGGTGTAAGGAGATTGGAGCGCCTCGGGGAAGCCTTTGATTTTGTAAAGTGGCGACATATTCCTCTTGGTATAAACGCCTTCAGGACTAGTCGGTGATTATTATAAAGTCTGAACACACAGCTAGTTACTTAGGGCCATACCGGTTAATTTAACGTTGCAGTGCGCTGCCTCACAGAAACCGATCAGGGTATGGGTTTAATGAACTGCCATACACTTTCCAAGTTAGCCCGCTTCCATCTTAGACTGCATCATTACCACAAGGTGAGATCACATAAAAAAAACCGACGATGCAGTCTAAGATAGACGCGGGCTAACCTGGAAGGTTCCGTGTATCTTCCACTCCAAGAAGACCCGTTGGATAAATATTAAAATAAAAAAATTTGAAAAAAAAAAATTCCCGTCCCGTAATTCTATTTCAGCCGAAGTAATTTTTACAGCGCCTTTGTTAGGTGCATACTGACTCTGATAAACTTGCCAGTTTTCAGTTTTGTCTTTCACTTTAATTGTTAGGAAATTTAGCTAGCCTCTGACATTCAGATCAATTGGGAAGCCTTACTTTATGTAGAGCAAGACAAGTCAACTATATTTAAGTAATATCTATAGAAATAGAAGCTTTAGAGAAACTTACGAATATCGCTTACAGAGGGATTACTCTATTGTGTAGGTACATACTGTTAGTAATAAATTGGTATTTCACGACCTTAAGATTAAAAATTTCTCAATTCCTATTATAAAAAAAAAACTGTTAAAAGATATGCATAGTTGGAGATAATAATATCATTAATTTCCTTATAATTAGATTTGAACCGGTAAAAAAACTTAATTACAATAAAATATGTAATATGATTTAATAAAAACATAATATATCATGGTTAAAATTAATGGCCCAGTCTCGAGTTAATGTACATTAGTTAATACTACAATTAGTAGTTTCTATATTTACCTCATTTGAATGTGCATTAAAACACCATCTGACCACAAAAACTAAACGAGTTAGATCAGTTAATGTTTTGCATATTTTACGCGAATGATGTATTACGTCTTTATCTTAATCTTAATGTGTTCCTGTAATTAATTATCTTGTCATTTAAACGTCTATGTAACGGATTATTAAACTCGTACGTCAATTTTTTAGGTAGATGTATGTTATCTTTGTCTTTTTCCCAGTTT
Organism: Maniola jurtina; assembly: GCF_905333055.1. Taxonomy (NCBI): domain Eukaryota; kingdom Metazoa; phylum Arthropoda; class Insecta; order Lepidoptera; family Nymphalidae; genus Maniola; species Maniola jurtina. The sequence goes on from NC_060032.1 coordinate 16,564,308, forward strand.
TTTATCCACTAGCTAGCGCCGACTCACGATTTTAGATTTGCTTTAACTAAGAAACACTATTTTAAAGCATTCTACTCACGAAACTGAGGCAGCTGATTTAAGAGACAGCTAGATTGGAGCAACTAGGGTGGACCCTACATTTGGGTCACTTGCTATGTTAGATGCATATCTGCTCAGTGCCGCCCGATCTAGGATCCGACCTAGAACTCTCCTACACACGACATGTTTAGGAGGCAATCTAGGTCCCTTCCCACTTTTTAATCCTAAATCAGCCCTGCGGCAGTGTCGTGAGTAGGCACCATAACAGGCGGTCATTCAGAATTCAGACGTGCTCTGTGGACAAAGTCCATGTGTTGTGTGTCCACTAAGTGTAATTAGTTGAATGTGACTCGTGGTAGGCTGGTACTTCCATATCGGGGGTCGGGGGTTCGATCCCGGCCACGCACCTCTAACTATGCGGTGTTATGTGGGTTTAAGCAGTTAAATATCACTTGTTTTAACAATAAGGGAAAACGTCGTGAGGAAACCTGAGTGTCTGACAGTTCTCGCCTTAACGTTCCTGGCCAGCTGGCGCCTACGGTCAAATCCTTCTTATTCTGAGAAGGAAGTCGTAGTTAGTAATGATTATGATAATGTTGATGAAGTATACAGCTCACAATAATACATTATTTCAGTAGTGATGAGGGCACAGATGCACATATACACTCTTTGTGCTTTGCCAAATGACTTCTTGCACTTTAACAACAATTTTAATATTCATGACGCCTTTTTACAGTTAATTAATTACAAGAAATACAAACTACGCGTCAATGGTCCAAGCTCCCGTCCGAGCGACGACGTGCTGACGTCACTGAGTTAATAGTTTCATTAGTGTAGTGACGTCATATGACCCCCGCTTCGATGATGATTTGACGTAGACGTCCTGATAATATTTCTAGTATAACGTAGATTAACGAGCTAATGGTACAGGCTGTAATTACAATGCTAGCGAAAGCTTAACGCTTCGTAGTACATTTAAACACAATCCAATACCAATATACTTACTTGCGTTATACTGCAGTGAATAGCGTACAAAATCAGGGTCAATGTCCCACCTACCACGTGGCATTGACCCCGTGGTGGCCTATCAACGCAACGTTCGTTGACCTCTAGCGTCAGTCGGATGTTTATTTGCATTGCAAACTTTCAAAAATATAGGTTGTTTTTAATATTTTTACGCGTTTTTTTTGTAGTATCTTATTACTTCATGTTCGGATTGACAGACTTCAGATTACAAAATAAAAAGTACCTAATAATATATTCAAATAATAAATCAGATAATCAATAATAATTCATAGTCTCACTTAGTTACATTAGAAAACAGGAATAAATGTTTTCTATCTGTACCTACATATTTTCTATCCCAATATTTAGATCCTTTATACCCATAAAGACTAAGATTTGTTTCACAATATCCAGATAAACTTTATTTAAAGACGTTATGACAGTTTTTGTATTGGAACTCTGTAAAAATGTAAAATTTATCCGTTTGATTAAGTTTATCTGGCAATTGTAAACAGGCAGTGTATATTTTTCGTCAGTTCTAGTTTTTTGGTAATAGAATAGTTTTCAATCCTGATTGCCAATTTGACCATCAAAGCCCAAAGCAAATCAAAGCCGCTACATATTGAACAAATCCACAAACCAATCATAATCTTTTTTAAAACCATAATATATTGATAATCGTTATATTGCTATGGATCTTTTTGATTCCAATACCGAGTTATTGGGCGTAAACACACTGTACCTATATTGAGTTGTACCAGCTGTCGCCCGACAAAAAGTTGTGACATATCCCACTGTGTCGCCAATCTTCTAGTGCGCTCTGAAGTTGCAACGGCTGCGTGTTTGTGCAGGTAAGTACAGGTAAGAACAGATTACTTTATTTAATTTTTTTCATTTAATTATACGTAGGTAATATACTAGACTATCACAGTTTAGAGTATCACAGTTGAATTTTGACAGCTGTAGTGTCAAATCATGTCTGATTGGAAGCTAGAATATCATAAAAACAGTTACAATCACAACAATTGCGATTCTAGCATTGTGATATTATGAGAACTGTAATTGTGCTCAGGGGCTTTTGTCATGTTACTATATCATTAGCTACAAAGCATATTGGCTATATAGCAAGTTTTAATATCGAGTGCATGTCACAAGGCAGAGCGGCACGATGGCTGCAATAAAGGCATGCAAGGTGAAGGCTCTCACGTGGAGAGTAGATTGCATGGCGGCGCCGCGGGGTGATGATTTGCTTTTAATTTTCGGTTCAAATATTTTGTGTCGAGAGAGGTAAATTAGCTGAAGGAAAGGATTTAAGCTCGCAAATTGCATCATAGCTTGCTTTAAATTATATGCACTTTATTCAAAGATCTATCTTATTATAGATATACTTTAATAAAAATCTTATCTTCTTTTAAACTATTCATCTACTCATTGTTGAACTTAGTAATAAAATGAAAAGTTATGACTATGAAGCGCCGTTGAATGAATCGCTCACTAAACTATCGGCGACGATAAATTAGATGAATATTTAGATTGATAATGATAATTCCTGAATTCTTCAAACAAATGTTTTTACAAATAAAAAGGTTTTCGCTGGTATGAACATTGAACTAGTGGGTATGAATCATACTCTATTCCGTGCCTACTACGAATTAGAGAAACTCTATGTTCAAAAACATACGAAATTCGATTGGAAAACATAGATTCGTTTGTGATTAGTTGATCAATCTAAGTGGTTAACGCCCACTAACTTTATTGTCATTGATATGGAATTACGTAACTGAGAGAGCCCTAAACTAACTTCTCGCCGTGGATAGAGTATAGACGTACTTACTGTTTCTCGATAAAATTGGAACTGAAATAGAAGTGTCTAGAACATGTAGAAAGGCACTTCATCTCCGAACTATTGTCGATTTAATTTGGGGAAGTTTCAAGCAGTTTAGGATCCAATTATAAATCAATTTATGCTCTTTGTTGGAGCGAACTTGAAATATTCAGCGCTTGATTATTTCTACAAGTACTCAGGACTGTAAAAATCATACGATAAAACATACGATATGTAATGCGAGGCTCAAAACACTTTTAAGATCGATGGTATTCTGCCGTTCCTGAGAATACTAAACGCGTGTCTACCAGGGAACACCTAAACTTTCAATTTCGTGATAACTTGCAAAAAGGTATTTGCACTAGGTGTCAATTAATTTTCACCATTTATTTATTGCAATTAAAAACCTCATCTTCTTGTATATACTAGCAGGTTGCGTGAGGAATTCTGTTATAGCAGAATTCCTACTCCAACGTTAGCTAGTACGTTGGGCTTGCGCTCTGGCACGGGGCAGGTGTGCCGCATGCCAGACGACTTGTGGGCAAAATCGGCTTCTTTTTGGACTCCTTAGGAACGTCAATGCCAGCGTGACGAGGCGGTGGCGCGATGAACAATTTCACAGTCAGCTACCCGAAGAGGGAGTGGTTAAATATTGGAGCGACACTTTTGTTCAGTCGTGGGACAGTACAGACTAATTTTATATTAAGATTTGGAATTAAAAACCTCTGTAAATTTACCCTTCGATTTAAAAGTTGTGAATATCAAAGCCCGAGACCTTTTTATCTAATTTTAATTAAAGTACGATTATAAATAGGGTAGATTCCTTCTACGAGTACATCAATGATTTTATTTTATACTAGCTGATGCCCGCAGCTTCGCCCGCGTGGATTGGTCAGATCCCTGATTATATTTGATTCCTCAATAGGATAACGATAATTAGTGTCAATCCCTAGCCGTAAGTATATTGTATTTTAGATGATTTAGATAATTTAGCTTAGTTTAACTTAAATTTACTTTAACTTAATTTTCATCTTATTATATTCTTTTAAAATTTATAACCTAGGTATTTTTTCATAGTCCTTAGGTTAGCTATTATATTATATTTTATATTTTACCGTACGACTTATGTTTATGTTAATGCACGCTGTGACTGCCCGTAAGTGGAGTTACATAAGAGCAATAGAAAGTAAGGAACAAAATGTATAATTAAAATGTGTAACTCTGTGGGCGGTACTATAGTAAATAAATAAATAAATAATCCCCTGCAGCATCAGGATTGAGGAGTTGGACTCCAAATTTTTTATGAAACAATGTCGCAAAGTTCCTCTATCGATTAAAAAAGAAATGACGCAAATCGGTTCAGAAATCTCGGAGATTTCGGTGTACATAGGTAGAAAAACACAACTCCCTTTTTGAAAGTCGGTTAAAAAAGTAGCCTTTACTCCCTGGTCAATTCTCTACTTGTCTGTGAAAATCCCGTCAAAATCGGTTCAGCCGTTCCCAAGATTAGCCTTTTCAAACAGACAGACAGACAGATAGACAGACAGACAGACAAAAATTTTAAAAACGTGTGATTCAGTTAGTATCGTTCAAATAACTATATGACCTTAATATGCGGTAGTTATTTCGAAATTACAGACAGACACTCCAATTTTATTTATTAGTATAGATTTTATATATAGCTCAACGCCCATAAACCATTGTATCTTGTATCGGAGGTTAATCTCTATGGATTACTGGATTATCAACGGGAAATTAATATTTGGCACAGTAATGGCTATTTACGGAAACAGGAAATGTCAATTATTGGTTATTGGTTCGATTAACGGACGCGATTCAGCGCAAATCACATCTACGAACCCACCACCTCCTAATAATTACTTACCAAATAATAATATTATTAACTCTATAAGATTTTCATTTAATGTTATGGGTATTAAATAATAAAATTAGAACATAACCCGTACATTATTATGTTGAATGCAGACAATTTGTCAAAAAGGACCATACAATTTTTGAAACAATTTTGCTAAATAAAGTGCCTATTGTCCGAAGACGCTTGACCAATGCACTTGGCAAACATGGGCAGTGCTGGCCGACTACTGCGTGGCTCCACACTTGACCAGCGAGGTCTGCGGCCAAAACCCTTCTCATGCTGAGAGCAGACCCGTGCTCAGTAGTGAGCCGGCGATGATGATGATGATCTATTATACTATGAGGTCAGGAAACAGCGCGTGTGACGCCGCGCCGGCCGGCCGGTGCTGTGCCGCGCTTGTATTTGCATTTTCATTTGCATTAATTTCACGAAGGACTTGCTGAACAGCAATTATAACATTATGCTGTGGCAACAAAAACGATCATGTAGACTGAAATGGAAATGCGATTTGGCTGTTTAATAGCGCGCGTTTGGAATAATTCTCGTGGCTTTAGTTTTAGGTTCACGTGGTTAATTATTATCAGCATTACATCATTTTTATCCATACATTTATCTTACAAATAGAACAATTGACAATCAAAAAGTGTACAATGGTAGATACCTACCTATTTTGAATGAAATTATATGCTTTGACTCCTTTGACTCATAAAGTATGAACACGGGCCGTGCCTGTATCACGTTTGGTTTCTAAGCTTCATACCTACAGTACGCGACAGATTGAGATGGCAATCGGGGTATGAGGCGGGGCAACGGGTGAGCTTAGCGTGCGGGGTGTCCCGTAAGTACCTGGTTGCACTATACCGTTATAGGGATTTTGTCGCAATCAAGCATGTCTTTAATATGATTACATACACACTGTATAGAGTCTTCAGTTTAGTTTCTCTTTGATTGTCTGTGCTCTTTGTAAGGTATCCTATCTTACAAAGAGCCGACAACTGCTTCAGGCCGCTGTTGAAGAGCAGCAGGCTTTGTCAAAGCCACGAGAGCGATGTCGCGCGGATTATGCTAGGGCTGCAGGCTATTGCACGACACAAACGGCCAGAGCAATACTCTCAAACCAAACACACACATTGTTTTATTACCAAATGCTGTCCTTTGTATTGACTGGAATTGCTGTCAGCCATCCGTATGGACTGTGGTCAATTTAGTTTTCATTTGTTTCTAAAATAGAGTTTGAATTTGTCGATCCTTGTCGAGCTGTCACACTCGTTCAGTTTAATTTAGATTAGTTCTGTGCCATTTAATAGATATTGTATTTGACAACATCTATTAGTATTATGGTATAATAACTACACTTGTAATAGGTGCCCTCACGATGTTTTCCTTCACCTTTGTGTTGATATTTCGTAAGGTTATAGAGATGCTTGCCCGCGTCTACCCCGACATCCCGAATACTACCTACTGATGTCCATACTATTTGGCTATCACAGCCATAATATATTTAAGTAAGTACAACTGTTTAATTTTGTGTATAACAATACAAAAATATCCCATTCAAATATCGTGCCAATACGTAGGCACGTTTTACGCGGTACGTAAGTTGTACGGCGCGCCAGCTGACTAACGTTTGTAATTATTTTAGTATCGTCTGTTTGGTGACAGTATATTATTATACATGTATATATGGTGTGAGTATATGTTATATGTGATGTGTTGGCTGCGAGCGGCGGTCGTGCTCTTGGCAGGGGACGGTGGCCGCAAATAGATGAACCGCCATTGTAACTCGTGGCCGATACAAGTACACCGTAACCCACTGTCGTGCTGACCGGAATCCACTAGCTTGTCACATGGTGTGCGACAAACTAAATAAGCGAGATCCTACCAAACTACGAAAACCTATCAAAAGCTTACGACGCTGCTACTCGTAAAAAACCGTAAAAACATCAAAAAATCATTTGTTTGCTGAATTTTCCACAGTGGATATTAAAGTAAGATTCTTGTACTAAGAATTAGTACTGCCTTCTTCCACGCTTGGATTTGTGTTGTCGAATTTTTGAAGCGTAAGAAAGTCACTAATGATAAAACAACTCTACTTAATTAAGTCTCTTAGAAAAAGCCTCTTAGGATCGTTGGCAATAAAGAAATTTTCCGCGAGCGACGCGATGCCCACACTCGTTATTACTTACGACGTTGTGTCAACAAACGGTCCGCCGCGACACCAGTCCGCCACTCCTATTTACTTACGCGCCGAAACTGTTGCTCTTGCACGGAGTTGTCGTGGCCCCTTAGAGTAGCAATGCCTGGAAATATTATCTGAACCGGGTCGGTGACCTGTCGATCCTGCTTTGTAGAAATAAATAATAATAAATAATAAAACGTAAAGCTTGTGCTAAGAGTGGGTAAGACAACAGTGCATGGTGTATGAACCACCGACCTTACGGATTTCCGTCCGTTCGTTTACCGTTGAGCTATTTAGTATCCTCAGTATAAGATTTTACTTCTCACCAATTTTGTCAGTATTCGAGAGTCGAAACAGAATAGCGTCAAAGTAAAATGCAGGCAATTAGTGTCATAGATTAATTAATAGCTTTACGTACTATATGATATGAAACAAAACCGTTTCTAGGGTTCCGTACCTCAAAAAGAAAAATGGAGCCCTTCTATGATCACTTTGTTGTCTGTCTGTCTGTCAAGAAATCTATAGGATAATTCCCGTTGACCTAGAATCATGAAATGGCAGGTAGGTAGGTCTTACAGCAGAAGTACAGGATTAAATCTGAAAACCCCGATTTTGTGGTTACATCATTAAAAAAAAAATCAAAATGTGTTTTAATTTTTAAAGTAAGATAACTATACCAAGTGGGGTATTATATGAAAGGGCTTTACCTGTACATTCTAAAACAGATTTTTATTTATTTTTATGTATTATAGTTTTTGATTTATCGTGCAAAATGTTGGAAAAAATACCCGAGTACGGAACCCTCAGTGCGCGAGTCTGACTCGTACTTGGCCGGTTTATTTACTATGCGTTTAGTTTCTCTGCTGCTCTATGTGTCTATGGTCGGGCTCACGGGCCGGAGTTCAGCAACTGATGTCGCCGCCCGATAGCAGCTAAAGGCTGCCATAAACAACCCTACAAGCCGCTGAGTGCCATTGTCTCTATTTTGGGACACCATTTAACTGCTAAATGACTTCCGGAATGGACGAATTGGTCTTTCATAATTTTACGATTATCAGGGTTCTGTACTGCAATCATTGAACCTTTCTCTGGGCAGTCTATTTGTAATATTGTCTGTACATGGTTCGTACAGTGTAGGATTTAAGTATATCACAATGTCTTTCTAATGAACAATCTTTTCTCAAAAAGTATATTATAAGTAGGTACTTACAGTTGCATTAATTTTATACACATAATACTAGCCGTTATCCGCGACTCCGCTCACGTGGGTTTTTTTTAAATGGCGGTGGAACGCTTCATTTACCGAGATAAGAATAATCAACAAACAAACAGACACACATTACAATATGGGTAGGTAGTTAATACAAGGATATCATTACTTTTAGATCGGTCAAAAGTTAAGAGAGTAAACAACCGAATTAGCACCATTGCTAATTTAATCGCATTTAGATTTAAATAAGCGCGTTATCTATACATCAAATATTGCTGCCATAACATTCGACAGAGTTTATCGCAGGTCGCCATTTAAAGCCGATGTGAACAAAAAATAACTTCTATAATTCTGCAAAAATAATATATTGACATCAATAAAGATGCGGTATTTGGAAAATCCCGGATATTTTTGTGGAGGAAGGGTAATGTTCAATAACTAGGTGGGGAGGGTCAAAGGTGCAACATCGCTGTGAGCCGGACACGCGCTAGGTTAGCGCATCTGTTAGATATTGAATTCCACCGACTATATTATATTGCAATAAGCGCCTATATACCTGAGTAATATTGAAACAAGTACTTAATTTTAAAAGTTTTCGTAAACCCAACTAACGTTTGCACTACATCAAGTTTGCTGTTTATTAAGTAAAAATAAAATGAAAGACTTTTATCACATTAGAATATGCCGTCATACAGCTGCCATATTAATTTTAAAAAAATGATAGCCAGTGAACTTGGGATGAAATTAGGATTCCAATGATACTCCATACATGCAAATCTGTTCAGGCATTTAGAAGTTAATGGTGGAATAAAAACTCAGATAGATACATACATACTTACAGGAACCCTTAAAAAATTACATCCTTTTTTGGGTCCCTTGAATCATCACTACGCAAAATATCCCAAGAACACCCCTCGGACCATCATGTAATTAATTAGAGGAGAATATAGGTACAGTCATAAATTCCAAAACCGGTCATAAATTCCAAATTTACCACTGAACCTCCTTGACCTGTCATAATTGCAAAATATCATATTCTGACGTCTATATTTAGTACTACATCATAAAAAATTAAATTACTTTGCAAAAAACCTAAATGTTACTCGGCAACGTAATATGGTATCATTAGGTAGCAAAAAGGTAATTCCCCGAGTGAATTAACATAAATGCTTTTAGGATTATAAATTGTAAACTGCTAATAATTTACCCGATGTTAGATCGGTGTATTAAAAATGATTAGGTCAAAGATTGTAGGCAGGGAGCTGTCGCAGGAAACAACGTTGAATGATGTGTGCGAAAATATTAAGTAGGTTATATGCCGGTTGAGCGTATGATTATTATCATTTGGGCGATTTATACATTAACATTATCTGATTGAGGTCAGTTTTACAATTCAAGGTATAAACACTCAAGTAAGTACCTACTTTGTTTTCGCGAGTGCTGTAAACAAAATAAGTCGAAACGACACTGAGTCAGATTTGGTAAGTGACTAGTGAGTACCTCAATAGATCTTTTCACAAATGTCGCATAGATAGGAAGTTAAAAAATCTACTTGGCAAAAACTCAAAGTCTACAGGAACTCCTATATTCTTGATGAGTATGGAAACAGACCTGTCTGGCACCGTGACGAGTTTTAGTTGTATCTGTCGGTTCCTCAGATCGCCTTATTTACCAGCCATTGTAATACATAATAGGTAACAATGTAAAGGTGCAGTGAGTTTCAATGGAGCGCGCCTTCTGAACTGTGAGTCAGCTCGTTTGTTCCTCTTCGTTGTCGTGACGTCAGGGTTCAAAAAGATTCTAACAAAAACCTAAGGTATAACTCAATGATTTCATAAGTTGTCGATACCTTCATAACTTGTACGATAAACTTTCATGCCATGATTATAGTGTAGCTGCATTACCATGACTTGTGGAAGTAGTAAGTATAACGATGCCTATTTAAAGAATAATATTGTAACGGTTTTGCATAATGGCTCATGTGGTGTGAGGCGCTCTATATTTTGCTGACATACTAATCTTATAGAGTAGGTACTTCTTGTAAATTAAATATATTTAGTAGAGCAACTTCTGCACTTAAGTTGAGATATGTATATAAAGACTCTACCACTGGCTCGTAAAGTAGATTCTACTGAGAAGAGCCGGCAAGAAACAAAGCAGATACTTACTTTTTAATAAAATCAAAAGCTAACATTAGAACAATAATAATGTAATTTTCTTTTCTAAGCTTCCAAATTAACTAATGATAAATATTTTCGCACACGCGTTTTTAACTTTACTAAGAAAAATTTTTATCAATTATTTTTGAAGTGATCAGCTCCCTGTCTATTAGATAATTTTAAAATAAAATTAAGTATAAATCGAGCCTGAATAAAGGTTTGAAACAGTCGGTGTCGATGTGATCGAGATTGATTCGTACTCCGCATGATTCATCGCGCCATCCGTCAGATCCGACGTGAGGCAAATTCATTCTATTTGCTTTACCAACTTCGGTTTGTCGAACACTGAAAGAAAAAGCTTTCAAAATATTATATACTTAACAAACTCAGCTCAATCGGTTGAGGGGGAGTTGGTCTAAAACTCAGAACTGCAAGATTTAGAGCCGATTTTTCAATCGTCAAATAACTGTTATCTGAGGAATAGATTTACGGTAGGTATTAACAGATTTTGTCATCTGGAAATCAATCAAAACGTCATTTATTCCTCGGATAAAAGTTAACTTGAAAAATTGGCCCATAACCATCTAAAACCACAAATTAAATTAAAGCTTGTAAAAACAGAAATGGTATCTGCTGTCTTTAATACCGGGAAGTGTGTCGTCGATGCTTAGCAGCTCCTCACTAGTTCACCATCACCTCATTACAAAACTAATTCGAAAGGACATTACATTAAAAGAAACTTAAATTACACTGTAAGTTGTAACTTTATTCAAATAACACGTCGGTTTTTATAAAAAAATCTGTGTGAAGCTCACGCTCATTTACCACTTCTATTGTGAATTCTGTGATCGTAATAGACAATAGTCATTCCCGTACGAGAAAAATCCGCCGAAAGAATACGCCGACAGACAGACGGACAGGACGGACGGACGGACAGACGGACGGACGGACGGAGTCTTAGTAACAGGGTCCCGTTGCGTTGGCACCCTTCCAATACGGAAATGATAATACTGTCGGAATATCATTATTTTATTTGAAATGAAATTTGAATAAAATCATTCCTGCAGTTTTGCCCAAAACAAGTAGCTAGAGTGGAGGTGAAGTATGTTAAAAGTGAATAAGTTTACATTGTGTTGCGTCGTAAGATGCAAGCTACAGACAGAGTACATATAACGTACGGCGACCGACGAACGGGGGCGATACCGCATTTACATATTATGAGCTTCAGCGATATGAAATGCTAAGGAATATCTACATAGTGTACCTACACATAAACACATACACACACACACACAAGCGGTGATAGCTTAGAGTTATAGAGGGAATGAAGGTCGGGGGTTCGATCCCGGGCACACACCTCTAACTTTCCGGAGTTATGTCACTTGCTTTAACGGTGAAGGATGTTTTCATAGGTGTATGAAGTCTACCAATCGACACTTGGCATAATGTTGCAGCTACATTAAAGTAATTAACGTCAATGCCCATCAACAACGCCATAATTACTGCGATAATCAACGCCTTATACTAACTACTTTAACGGTTAAAGTCTAATCCCATTCGAATTGGTGTTGAAATCGTCTAACGCCAAACGGCATGGGGAATGCCGTTGTACGTTGATCGTGGCTACATCTACGTTTGATGGGGAACGCCGTTGAACGTCGCGGTGTTGGCATAAAACTGTGGCATAAAATAACGAAGGCCTGGCCCTTACGGGTTCTTGTGTATAAAATGTGCCGTACGACGACAGATCACGGCCTGGCCGCTAAGCGAGAGGGCGTATCAAGCCGGCACTATTAGCATTTGTATAGGGCAATATAAATGAAAGTCAGCCACGCGCCTGTCTGCCTGAAAGTGCTACTTTCATAGAATATCTACCTATACTTATTCAAATTTTCGCCAACAGAGTGTTCTTCGGACAAAGTTTCTATGTCGAAGGCCACCGGCGCGTCGCGTCCGAGCAACTCAGACAGACAAATCAAAACAAATCATAATATTTATTGTATTTGAATTGACTTTTACAATATGGTTTTTGCCACATGTGGCATAAACCATATTGTATTGTATTGCAAAATACGTAAAATTCACGTCCTTTGTTAGTTTTTAGTGTAATAACCATTTTAAATTATCGGTTAAACTAAAAAAAAGCGCGTCAAATTATTGTGACGTCACATGCCAGTATTTCATACAAGTTCGCATACTAAGCGCGTGTTTTGACGTTTGATAAAAAGTGATTTGACTAGTTGTCAAACACCGGATTAGTGCTTTTCATGAATGTTTTCAAATAAGTACCTACTAGTTTTCGTCAAAGTTAACAAAATAAAGTCGCGGGCCATAGTCACATAGGCCATAGTAGGATAAGTAAAATAAGGTATTTTATATTATGGTTAAGCTTTCATTAATTAGAGGCTTATTAAAATACAAGCATAGACTAATAATAATAAGTTATTATTCATTTCCACATTCCAGCAATACAGCATACCCGTTTGTAAAGAGATAAACTCGCCCCGCGACATTTGCTGGCGTGGAACTTGGAACTTTTGTACTGTATGGATATGTATGAATTAGTACCAAATTAGCAAACTGGTTGTTGTCGCGTGTGGGCCAGTTTGCATTGAACCAGAGACCCGCAGTAAACATGTAAACAGAAGTCTTACCAACGAACTTTGCTGCGAATACGATGATTCATACGAAAGTATGTCTGTCTGTCTGTCTGTCTGCTCGTTTTCCACGGCGGCCCATAGACTAATTTTATTTTATCCATAATTATCTTAAACATAGAGGTGCCTCCGAACATTGACTTCTGAATTTTTATTATTTAAGTTATCCGTCTATTATGTAAGTGGCATAAAAATATTGAACAAAGCGTATTTTCCTGCGATCTTACATTTTTTCCTCATAATTATTACTTCAAAAATACATTTAATGGTAATCTTTGCCAAAAATAGCATTATTATTTATTTTAGCGGATAGGTAGTAAATCTTCGGTCATATAAATCATTAATAATAATATTATTCTACGTTACTAATTTGTTACTTGAAATATTATTGTTATTATAAATTATTTTACACCTAATGTTACGTTATTTTATTTTTACCTTACGTTGTTCTGACCTTATGTTACTTTATAAGTAATTAGTTATATTTATCACGAGGTTTATACACTAGATGACGCCCGCGACTTCGTCCACTGGGAATTAGGATTTAAAAAATTACTTGGGAACTTCCGGATAAATAGTAGCCTGTACGAAACAGAAACCGTGCGTAACGTATGTAATGTTACGCACGGTTTCTGTTTCGTAAAACGGAAGGACCGTAAAAAGCTAGCAGACAGATAGATAGACACACTGTCGCATAATATTAGTAAATAAGGAGAAACCGACTAACACTTTATTTTTAATACTAGAGGATGCCTGCTGCTTCGCCCGCGTGGATTTCGATATTTTTAAATCCCGTAGGAACTTTTTGATTTTCCGGGATAAAAAGTAGCCTTTGTAGCCTTCCCCGGGATGTATCACAAGTCTGTACCAAATTTAATTGAAATCGGTTCAGCGGTTGGGCCGTGAAAACGTAGCAGACAGACAGACAGAAAGACACACTTTCGCATTTATACTATTAGTATGGATGAGTATTTATCTTTGATAAAATAAAATCCTATCAGTATTTTCAGGAAATTAGTTTGTCCATACAGACAGACACAGCTTGATACTATGTGGAGTAGATTACATAATAATACCTACCTACGTTTCTGACCGACTCTCCCCGGCTTAGCTCTGGCTGGGTGACTGAAAATCCTTTCTTAGTGCGGCTCTACACTTTACGCTACACAGATGTTCCAGTAGGTACACTAAGATAATAATGTTAGTCAGTCAGTCAGTATCCTCTGGTATATTTATTTAGATTTATGTTTATTTGATTGCACTAATTGCAATCATTCTGATTTTATGCTTTGAACTTAAATCGGACTCGATACTAATTGATCAGTTTAATCAAAATAATTAATTTAGGCATTGTACGTATCATCTGGCGTTGATGGTAGTTGCACGTTGTAGAGAGAGGCACCGCTTTGCACCATTTTACCCATAATTCATACTAATATAATAAATGCGAAAGGTTGTCTGTCTGTCTGCTGTTCACGGCCCAACAGTTTAACCGATTTTGACGAAATTTGGTACAAAGTTAGCTTATATCCCGGGGGTGGACATAGGTTAGGTACTTTTTACCCCGGAAAATCAAAAATTTCCCACGGGATCCCTAAATACTCATCGACTGAACCGATTTGCATGAAATTTGGAACCGAGGTAGCTTGCGTCCCTGCAGTTGACATAGGCAACTTTTTATCCCGGAAAATCAAATACATAGTTCTCATGGGATCTTTAAAAACCGAAATCCACGCGGACGAAGTCGCGGGCATCCTCTAGTATAACATACAACTGGTATTCGCGACTTCGTTCGCTTGGGATGAGGGTTTTTTGACACTTTGCTTAGTGGGAGAGCGGGAATTAGGTCATATACTTAGTAAGAACCTTGATGTCAAGTTCTTGGACCCAGCGGTTTGAACTGTACGTTTGATACGTCGTCAGTCAATTATTTTGCCTTTGTATGTATATCTTTACCCCTCCTTATAAATGCTTAAGTGTGTTTGGTTGTTGGTATGTCCGTCAATCACGCCGCATCGGACCAACGGATTGACGTAATTTTTATGGAGAGTGACATGAGCTAGTATTTATTTTAGGTTTTATTATTTTACTTCGATCCTGGGCCTGGAACTTTTCGGAGTTATGACGTACTTACCCGTGTTTTAAGAAATAAACATACTTCAACGGAGAAGGATAACAGCGCAAGGAAACCTGCATGCCTGAGTGTAATTCATACGCATGTGACAAATCTGCCTATCCGCAGTTGGCCGGCTTAGTGGACTGTGGCCTTATTCAATAGTGAACTGACACTGGGTTGATCATGATGATGATAATTAAATTAATATATACGCGACTTTATTTCAACTAAGCAATCTACAAAAAGTATTATATCAGTATGCCTCGTGGAAGCACGGCTCTTCAGTTTATGTGTTGCGCATGCGCTTGTACTTATACTACCTAAATATATTATGAGTTACCAATTACGTTGTAATGGAAGCGATCCGTCGCCACCGTCTCGCCAGTTCGGAACAATACGAAACATGCAGACAGATTAAAATGACTACACAGCATTAGCCCGTCTGCCTGACTGCGTCACATCGTCTGACCTCAGGAATTATGCAAACACTAGAAGAATTAGGCACTTTATACTTCATCGTGGTCAACATGTAGATTGTAGATCTATGCCGTGAATCAACCCATCGCCATCGCCGGCGCACTACTGAGCACGGGTCTCCTCTCAGAATGAGAAACATTTAAGTCATACTCTGCCACGCTGGCCCACTGGCAGACTTCACACAGCTTTGATAACATTATCAGAACTCTCAGTCATGCACATTTCCTCACGATGTTTACAGAAAATATATAAGTAACTCCAACAAATATATTTTTTTAAGATTTGATCTTCACCTCCTGCATAGCTATCACTGCCACTTCACCTTGCTATCTGCTTTGGGCTATGTCAGTTCCTAGTGCACCAACATTTAACGCAACAGTTCCGCTTTTCTTAACCAACTAGCAATCCTTTTAGCCAAGTCTAGTCCGTCTAGCCAAACTTTGGTATGAATACATTGAAAGTTAGCGGAAGGCTAATACAATACGAGAAATGTTTTGCTAAGTATCCGAATGTGAAGTCGCAAGTTCGGCCACAGGGACACAGTTACAGCTAAGTTGGGGTTGTGCTCCGCGCGCGTAGGCGCGGGAGTTATAAATAAGCTATGTTTCTTCCGAACTTTGCCAACATCGTGTATATTGTGGCGTGCCACATGCAGTTCGCTGTAACACTTTATTGCCTACACGAATATCGCCTCTTTCCTCGTTTCATTGCGCCGTAACTATCTGTAACTATATTGTTTCTGGGGCTCGTTTATGCGATGCTCTTCAACCTTTCTGTTTTCTCTTCTCCGTACCTATTTTTCTTTATAAACTTTTTCGCTTTCAAATACGTATTCAAAATCATAGGTATTAGATTTTAATGAAATATATGAATAAAGAGGAATGTTCTCTCTTTTGGGGTACGCTAGTTTAATTCAAATGTTCACAGCTTTTCACAGTTAGGTAGGTAGAGTGAGCGAGGTTTGCACCCGTCCATAGTCGCTTACCCTGGCGTATTTATGCCTAGTTTTGTTATATTATAATCGGTTGAACGTTTGAGCCGTGAAAGAGTCAAAGACAGACAGACAGACAGACTCTTTCGCATTTATATTATTAGTATGATTTAATCAGTTAAATCTATTTGTGTGCATAAAAATAATAATTGAACATGATAACTAATCACACTGTTTTGTTTTATTAAAAAATATTAATTAACATTCCTAATACTCGTAACTACCTATTTTTGTTTGTTCAAAAACTTAGAGACAATTTAAAAGCCAAGATTACAAAGGTCCGCTATATTAAAAGAAGAAAAAAAATAATGAACTCGTTTGACTACATCATCTCTATGTTGAATATGACTCGTATCTTGATCGCCGAACACGTGTTAGTATTGTACTTTGATTCTGGATGGATTCTGGTCATTAAAAAAATTGATTGGTTTGTTGAAACATCATTTCTGACGATCTTCACGGCACGGTGAGGAGCTGTGATTTTGTAAGTAGGTAATTTTCATAATTACTAAAGTCACTATTCTTATCTGGTGGGAGGCTTCGGTCATTGCTAGAGTACCATCCTACCGACAACCTAACGTAAGCGATTAAGCGTTTCGGAACGAGCCCTAGAAACCGATTAGGGGTAAGTATGTTTTTAATTTTCTTTATGGTGTGTTGTGACTCGTAAGTCCATCTAATCGTACTTGGTCAGCGTGGTAGATT
Organism: Maniola jurtina; assembly: GCF_905333055.1. Taxonomy (NCBI): domain Eukaryota; kingdom Metazoa; phylum Arthropoda; class Insecta; order Lepidoptera; family Nymphalidae; genus Maniola; species Maniola jurtina. The sequence goes on from NC_060032.1 coordinate 16,581,547, forward strand.
GCCACTAGATCCTCCTCACTCTGAGAGGACACGTCTTGTTTTCAGTAGTGGGCCGGCGAAGGCTTCAGATGACGGTCATAATATGCTTTAATTAATTTGCCATATAAGATTTCATAGCCCTTATTTACTTATCAGCCACTAACATCGCACATAACAGATAACGTCAAATTTAGATGATTATCTATGAAAACCTATCGTTATGGAAATTATCATTATAATACATATCGATTACCTATGAATGTGAGTATCAAATAGCATACGGCCTCAGGGAGTGAGCTCACTGAGCGCTAAACAGAAGGCCGATGCTCTCTCGAGGGCTTTTTTAAAGGCTTTTTGGCAGTTATGGAAACGTTTCAGTCAGATTTTTTGGCTTCTGCAACCATGGGAGTGGTCAATTAGTAACTGAGTACTGTATATACAATAAACAACTACTATGGGAGTATTGCTCTACTTAGAATTGCTTGAAAAGTATAAAAAAACTTCCGTAGATTAACACCTACGAAAGTTTCACCTCTTTTCTTGTGTCTTAAGTATATATTAAATTAATAGATTTGACTATATAAAACTTTAATATAAAGTATTGCATATCACCACATACCTACTAAAATAATTTTAGTTCCTGTCAGTTACAGCAAATCTCAGAAACGAATCTACGGATTTCACCAAATGAAAGAGGGATTATTTATCTAATAAGGTTACAATTTTTAATATACGAGTCTGGCGGTAATAAACTGCCGGTATGATAATAATTTTATTGTGAATCAAGTAGAAAATATATCGAACCACCCGAGCCCATAGGTACATGTATTTAGTTAAAGTTACACGAAAACAATTAATTTATAGTAGAACAGTTCCTTTCAAGCTGCAGCCCGGGGTACGGAACCCGAGCAAGTGCGACACCGGGGCGGTCATTAGTTATTTAAAAAATTAAAATCACCTCAAAAATCTGTGTGTTTTATAGGATATATTTCGGAGAGTGTGCACAGGAACTTTTCGATCTTGTCCCCCCTTCACCATTTTACCACCGAACTGCAAGACGTCGGGCGAGTTTCCATCCTTATGTCGTTGACATTCCATCTACACGCACGAAACGTTTTGCGTCTTCATTCCTCATACGCATGGCTAAGGTTTGGAATACTCTTCCGCGATCTGTGTTTCCTACCAATTACAATCCGGGTATCTTTAAAACAAGAGTGAATAGGCACCTTCTAGGTAAACGCGTCCCATCTTAGACCACATCATCACTTTCCATCAGGTGTGATTGTGGTCAAGCGCTTGCCTATGGAGAATAAAAAAAAAACTTAATTTTTTAATCTGCACAAATAAAATCAGCTCAAACATTAATTTCTCTACATTGTTAGGTAAATAAAAACTTGTTTTGTTGATTCATAGTTTATATGCATATACATAGTTTGCTAAAAATACCCGAATAATATTTAAGAATATAATTCATGAATTATGTATCAGAGCGATAAAATAAAACCAGACGAGGGAGCGCACTGTTACATGTCACTTTATGTATATTTGTTGTAAGTTATTGTCTTGCTGATATTTTATCCTATCCCGGGTCTAGATTTTGGAATCGTGTTTATTGCTCTATCGGCTAAAAACTGCTTGATAGCAAAACAATTGAATATCTTGTGAGTTTATGAAACTATACTTCTTCCATACTTATAATTTTATAAATGCAAAAGTGTCGTCTGTTTGTTTTTTGTTCTGTCTGTCTGCAACCCTTTCATATTCTATCCGTTTACCGATTTTGATGCAATCTTGTATAGAGGTAGCTTGCACATAGGAGACGGACAATGGACATGGGTTACTTTTTATCCCGGAAAATTAAAGTTCCCATTTACGATAAAATTTCACATTTCGAAAAATTTTAATCCACGCAGGCAAAGTTGCGGACATCACCTGGCTACCTAAAAAACTAAACCGTTTGTGATAGGATTTTTTTACATAAATTATTATTTTTGATAAGTGACACAAATTTTTATTAAATATGGTACATATCAAATTAATTATTAATTATGCATATAAAAATTAAAGTAATTTTTGACAGTACTAATAAATTAAACAAGTAATTAGTTTTGACATCTGTTTTTTAAAACGGATGGAAGTTTCCAGACACAAAAAATATGTAAAAGGCCAATACATTTGCATTAAAAACATTTCGATTGCTCGATTACGTTCCGACACATTCAAAACAAAACAAACGAACATATTAAACGGGTACTCACGTATCAATAAATCAGAACCACTCAGTGACAATACGTTTCAGTAATTAATTATCAATTCCCACACGTAACTTCTACACATTACTATCATTGCCACTGTCGAAACTGTTCCCAGTACACTCCACTCAATAACACTATCCAATTAATAAATGATTTATTATTATGACAATAATTAATTATTTTATTCGTTAGGAAATTGTGATGGATTTTTTCACTGTGGAAACTGTAACCGCTTAGTACGTGAGGGGAAATGGGGAAAGTTTTCCCGCGTTAGTGCGGCGCTGTCGGTAACGCAGCAACGAGGTAACGGCGTGAGAGCGCGCGTCCGCTCCGCGCGTTACTGCGCGCCGCCACGCCACGCGGCGCCGCAGCGCGCTAGTCGCGCCGCGCGGCGTTGCGCCCTGACCATTTCATTTTTCAGTTCAAATCCCAAACTAGCACACAAACTCAAACTAAGCGAACACCTGCTGAGTTTGTTGTAGTGTTCCCTGACTCGCAGCTCCAGCGTGCGATTCGCCACCTAACACTGGAATTCATAGTCAAGATAGGGGCTTCTTTAGGGGACTATTCAGACGACATTTATGTCATACTCAATCTAAATGCATTGCATAATGATAAAATCCTAAAGAAACTCCTATCTTAACCATGAATTCCAGTATTAGTGCTTAAAACTGAATAATAGACACCGAGCTTTTTTGACATTTATTTTTAACTAGCCGATGCCTGCGACTTCGCCCGCGTGGATTAAGGTTTTTCGAAATCCCGTGGGAACTCTTTTATTTTCCGGGACAAAAAGTAGCCTATGTGCTAATCCAGGATATTATCTATCTCCATTCCAAATTTCAGCCAAATCCGTCCAGTAGTTTTTGCGTGAAGGAGTAACAAACATACACACACACACACACACACACATACAAACTTTCGCCTTTATAATATTAGTGTGATACATTGAAGATACATAGGAATAGTTATTTTAATATCACTCAGTGAAGTAGCAATGTAGAACCAACTTTAAATAAGTTTGATGACTATCATTTGTGTTGATCACTGAGTTAGGTTTTTTTATTCACTATAGGCAAGCGCTTGACCACAATCACACCTGATGGAAAGTGATGATGTGATCTAAGATGGGACGCGTTTACCTAGAAGGTGCCTATTCACTCTTGTTTTAAAGATACCCGGATTGTTATAATAGCCCGGTAGGAAACACAGATCGCGGAAGAGTATTCTAAACCTTAGCCATGCGTATGAGGAATGAAGACGCAAAACGTTTCGTGCGTGTAGATGGAATGTCAACGACATAAGGATGGAAACTCGCCCGACGTCTTGCGGTTCGGTGGTAAAATGGTGAAGGGGGGACAAGATCGAAAAGTTCCTGTGTAAATATATCCTATAAAACACCTTACGGCGGTGATCAAGACTGAAGTTTCGCCAACAAAGGAGAGTCTTCGCCTATAAGTCTCCTAGCTCGACGGTCAACGGCATCCAGAGCCGCTAGTTGGTACTTAGCGGAGCCATCGTAGAGGTGACTGCAGTACTCCATGCACGACCTGACTTGTGCTTGATACAAAGCAATCAGTTGGCGCGGCGTGAAGTACTGCTTGTTAAGAATGCCTAGTTTTTTTTGCGGCGGTCTTGGCTTTGGCTTCGATGGATCTTCCGAAGTTGATGTTAGCCGAGACGTCGAGACCTAGGAGATCTATGTGATCAGTGAAAGGTAAAAGGACTCCGTTTTGCTGTAAGTAGACACGCCTGGGTTTTGGCAGCGTTAAACTCTACCAAACTGGTATCACCCCAATCTGAAACGTATTTCAGGGTAGAGTTTAACCGCAGTACCATTGCCTCCCTGAGTTCATTGATATCACTCTGCTGGGCGTTTTGGGACTCGGGAACTCTGGTTCAGATTAGACATTCATGTTTTTGTCCGATTACGGCAAAGCCAAAAGGAAGGATTATAGTACTTATATATTTATGTTTACAGATTATGTCCCACCGTAGCACCTAAACTATTGAATGATAGATAATCATTTGATACATGATTGAAGATGATTTGTTATTATAGTCCCGGTAACATTATGCTACATTTTATACAAACCAAAACAAAATCAATAATTATGACGGATGTTACATAAAAAGAATAGTAGAGTCTCAATTTTTTTGCTGTCCTATTAAGTTAGATGTCAAATTTAATCAAAGAGGAGAAAATTTTGAATCATAATTATAAAATAGTAGAATATTAAAATATACCAAGCAACAGAACAATTATTTAAATCTATTTCGCCTTTATTAAGAGGAACTGAGTACCAACCTAATTGGGTTTTAGTTGTGGACTTTATTGTTCAGAGAATTTAATTATCATGATTAACTCACAACTATAAAATTTAATATCATCGGCGGAAACTACATCGGTTCTAAAACTAAATATATAACATACACGAATAATATAAAAACGATAGTTAGTAACCGCCGGATCTACAATAATATTTTGTAATATGAAAGGAAGATAGAAAGGAAGAAAAAAGTTTTATTATATAAATTGTGCCAGACAATACAACACGTCATGTTATTCTTTAGAGTTGGTTATCCATATATTTCTCTTTAATATAAAAGCAACTCTACCCGAACAAAGCCGGGGCGGGACACCTAGTTCCTCCTTATAAAAGTATTTTTTTTTTTAAATCTTTAACGGATTTAGAAGGTAAAAAAAAATTGATCAAGTGCGAGACAAACTCGCGAGAAATAATATTTTTTTTTTTAAATTTTCTTAGCGGCCAGTTTGAAAATTTTATTATATGTTATTATAGCGGCAATATAGATAACATTCTGTGAAAATTTGAACTCTCTAGCTATTACGGTTCACGAAATACAGCCCGCTGACGGACAGACGGACGCACGGAGACGGGCGGACAGACAGGCTTAATAACAGGGTCCCGTTGGCCCTCCGGGTACGGAACCCTCGAAATGATGCTGAGTCTTACCACTGCAAATAAAAATGAAAATTGTATAAATATATCATATTACGAGTATATATCCACTGCACAAACATAAAAGTGTACTTTAGAGATCGCAAGTTTATTTTACTTTTAGTTTAATCCTAAAGCCAGGCTTTCAAGGATCGGACTTTCACGTTGGATTTAGTGATATTTGATCATCGATAAAACGTTAGAATTAATCTTTTTTGTCCTAGATGTCTCTTTTATAAGATGGGTAGAGCAAAAGGTTCAGAGAAAATCAGTAAACCCCTCCATGTAAAATTAATAAATTGGGAAACCTATAGAGCCTGAATCTTTCCTGCTCAGTGAAGTATCCTATGTTATTAATATTTTGTTTTGGTAATGAATACTTATACTTTTTGTTTCGTCCGTTAGCTGGAAATCCGGCGCAGTACTAATGTAACTGAAGGCATTCAGTTTGACACTTGTCTGAGTTAGAAACTTGTATTTTTTATGAGCTTTTCAGATAAAATATGTATCCCACTAAAAACATTTCATGTAAAGGTTGCCAAGACTCACAAGTTCATAATGTTAAAAAGTTATGAGATCTCTAGTAGAGCTAAGTCCCAACTGAGCTTAGATTCCCACACGAAGTCCTCCGTATGTAAATATCTGCAGCCAATATATTTGTTTATCCGCCATAAGTACGATCACAGAAGAGGCAAGATTTTAACAATGTTATAGTGTTGCTTGTATTCGACATAAAAAATTATGCGTTATGTTCATAGAAATTTTGTACTATTTCCAAATAGCAGTTTTATTTGCAATAAAAGGTACTTACAAATATTAATTCAGCGTGCGATTTTTGCGAGTCGTTAGCTCTAAATCTTTCATCGCGACATTCGGACAGTCTTGTCTATAAATACAGTGTGATAATTTCGGCTACGACTGAGCGGTGATTCGACGTCCATCACAACGTCGCGTCGTCGGGACGTACATCTTAAATGAGTCCGTGACGCGGGCGCGGCGACTCGACAGAAACTTTCAGCAAAACTTTCAACGGAGTCGCAACCAAAGGATCCAAAGGCTTTTGGGTAACTTTTCAAGTAAACTAATGTGACATGTTCGTTGCCGTAAAGTTATTTAGTATGAACAGATAATCCGGGCATCCAGCCTCCCCATGGATGTAGGAAGTAATAATTCTTAGTTGTACGAAGTACTTAATAATTTCACGAGCCTCCCTCACCAAAGTGACAGCTAGGTACAGCTACAGTATGACGCTCGCATCGCTCTGACTGACCGGCTTCCTGGCGTTGGATAGACGCAGGTGTTACTTTGCGGAATTCCATGATATGAGGAATGCCAAGCTTAATTTGCTATAATCCGCCAAATTAGACAAATCTGCATTGTACAACATGCTGTATGCGATATGCATCACCCGCCTCCCACTAGACGTAAGAAGCAGCAAAAGCAAGCGATACACACCACCGACACACAACACTTCACAAATCTTTTGTAACACTCATCGTGAGTTTCATTTCGACACCGGAGCATGTTCAGAAGATGTAGAATCAACAACGCACAGTTGAAAGTCACTTTGTATTGCTTTCTTTTCTTGATTCTTTAGTAGTGGCAGGGCGAGCGGCGGATATCGCATTCTGCACGTTGTACTGTAGAGATTTGTCTGTTTTTACGGATTATAGCAAATTAAACTAGAGTTCCGTGATCAACCTGCACTATTGAAAATGCGTTGCAGCAAGAATACCATAAATTCCGCCAATCATAATGTAGACTCTAGCGATGTGGTACTAACCCCGCTGGTGCCACATTTAGCCATGGTACTAACCCCGCTGGTGCCACATTTAGCCATGGTACTAACCTCGCTGGTGCCACATTTAGTCATGGTACTAACCCCGCTGGTGCCACATTTAGCCATGGTACTAAGTACTAACCCCCGCTGGTGCCACATTTAGCCATGGTACTAACCCCGCTGGTGCCACATTTAGCCATGGTACTAACCTCGCTGGTGCCACATTTAGCCATGGTACTAACCCCGCTGGTGCCACATTTAGCCATGGTACTAACCCCGCTGGTGCCACATTTAGCCATGGTACTAACCTCGCTGGTGCCACATTTAGCCATGAAAGTTACATTAGGGCTTCAGATTATCTCTCAACTCTCGAGAGACCAAGCTATAATTAAGTAGAGTAAATAAATTTCATTAAAACCCACAAATTTTGTTCGCTCCCCAACAAAAACCCTGTTTAACGCGAACACCAATAAGTCAAGCTTCACTTCAGGCCAGTTCACAGTTGATTAACTTCTGCGACAAATAATAAATTGCTCAAGTTAATTACTTAGTCCGAGAGCCCGTGAAAGAAAAGGCTAACATTTTTCCCCGCAAGTACTGTGCAGGCGGTAAGAATATTTGGCTGTCATGAACCCTGAGTTGTGAAGGCTTTGACATATGAAAAGGCTTTTCATATTGAATTTTCCCATGGCGCCTGGGATGTGGTTCATCTCTAGTAAAAGCAGGATTTTACCGCTTCTGATCTTAAAAACGTGAGATTTTGCACATATGATGTTCTCGCTGGAAACTGACTGACTGACGTGTCAACATGCAGCTCAAACTACTCGGTTCGTAAACTTGTGCAAATAGATTTTCTCTATAATGTAGACTACTACGAAATGACTGAAAGTTTTCAGCTGGATTTTGACAAAGCTAAATCCACGCAGGCGTAGTCGTGGGAATGAGCTAGTCTATTCAAATAATTATTCATTTAAAAAGTCTACCTACATCGATGTCGAGTCTTCAATCAAAATAAACATGTTTTTGTTCGTTTTCCTGTTGGAAACTACATTTAGTTGAACATATTAATATGTTGGTGTAAAATGGCAAGTCATGTGATTGCATCGATCTAACGCGTAGGTTTATTTGATAAAGTTTCTTATAAGAAGTGAATATTTATATTACTATAGTGATATTACACTAACCCAAAGTTTTTATTTTAAAATTTCGTGGTACCTGCCTACTCGCACACGCGATCCTTACGAGTTATAAAATAATTACTTTTGGAATTGCCATCATTATTTATGTAGTTATACAGGTATTTGGATAAACATAATATATAATTAGATATATTTCGGTTAAAACTTTGCTGTGAATATACTGTGACTTAGCATCTCTTAGTTTAGTTTAGGCACTTAAATAAATTGATAAACTTTATTGAAAGTTACAATGACTTTAATTCAGTAAGTATATACTTATTACTAGTATATATTTATACTGTAAATTGAGAGTTATAAAAAGTATGACAATGATATGAGCTCGAGTCTATCATATTAATTATCAACTGGGTGTATCGCTTGATATTTCTAAAACAGTATTTGCATATCCACGTATTGTTTTTGTAGACCAAAGAGTTTGTAAAGCCTACGTGTTACTGTGTGAGCATTTTCATCTCAGCTTTTAATAAAAGACAGCTTATACAAAGGATATTGTATAAAAGAGTTGAATTTGTCCGTCGCGTCGCGCCCACCGCGTAGGAATAACAACAAAACACTTCTATATTGCGCCGATCAAAATGAAAATTAATGGTTTTCCTTCACCACAGAAATTAGCTTTTCATTGAGCGTAATAATTGGGTACAGACTGCCCACGCATTTGTTTTGTTATGTTTACAACAGAATTACACGCCGAAGCTGGGTTTGTTCAGTCAAGATGGAATCTTTGTCTTAGTATCTACGAGTGGGTATCTAGGTTTAGATGTTCTCGGTATTTGCCCGCGATCTACGCCGTGTCTACAATCGGATCAATTCTTACGAAAATAAGAAGGCCGGGGAAGATGTTAAAGTTCGATACGGGAGCTTGGAAACTCAATTCACGTTGAATAAGAATCATAGATATTTATGTTATTTGGTTTTAAAATATAAAATGTAGCCTATGCCACCCGGGCCTAATAACGAATCGATTGACACCTCATTCATCAAAATCGGCTCAGTAGTTTAAGCGCTACGGTGTAACACACATAAATTCAAACCTACATACACACATAATATTATATACAAATGCTATAAAATCATAACCCTTCCTCGGGTAAAAAATCGTGCGGGTTATCTGAATAGGGATGTTGCCAATTAATCAAATGAACTCTTTATCAATTTCGGTCATAATATTATTACGTACGATTCTAAAGCACTTGCAAAGTTTTTCAAAATCGAATGAAAGAATTTTAAACGTCAAAACGCTCGCTTAGGTATATGGGAGCTTGTATGACATAGTGAAATGTAACGTCATAAATGTTTAAACGTACTTCCTGTTTTTTTGCTAGATTATTTAAAAATGGTTATTTTTAAAACTAACAAAGTGGATTTTGCGTATTTTGGAAGACTTTCTATTTTAATAACATGATTATTGCACAAATATACAATAAAATACACAAGGAGTAACACTTCAGCCATATTCAAAAATATATTTTATTTTTCTTATCAGGAATCTTATTTGAGAGGAGCTTTACTTTTCTTTATACAAAACAAAACTCTTCTTCAAACCTGAGTTTTATAAATATTGTTGTTATTGTCTAAATAATTCTACTCGCACGCAAAACAAATTTCTTCAAATGTACAGAACTCTTAAATTTATTATGACGTCTCTACAATTTAGCACTCTGACCTTAAATTGGTGTTTTCTACTCTCTTGTAACTACCCACTAAGTTGACGCACTGCGAAAAGTTCATTTCTTTTTACTATTTCGAGAAAAATACCTGTCTGTCAAGCCGAAAGTGTAAACAACTGAACATTGAGGTGGTTCCAAAAATATTCCTTTACCGAAGAACTCAAAGTAATTCTGACCAACAGACTGTCTGTTTGTGCGGAACTGATTGGCACGTAATATATTATTACGTAATACAGAACTGTGCGGCGACCTCCCACGCACTTCCGTCCGAGACTCAACTCGAGATTAAGAAAATCACCAAGAAAATACTTGACGCCATTTTTGCTAAGATTGAAAGTAGTTGGATTTGTAACGCGTCCGCCACAGGAAATACCCGTCCAGGTAATAAAGTGGGACGTTAAGGAAAAAGTTTATTTTAATGGAAAGCTACGATGTGGCTACGGCTTTATGCACGGGTAGCGTCCCGGCGGCGCTACCCGTGCATAAAGCCTATGTACTGGCTACTGGCTACTGGCTACTGGCTACTGGCTAGTGGCTACTGGCTACTGGCTACTGGCTAGTGGCTACTGGCTACTGGCTAGTGCCACAGCCTGCAGCGAGGGCCACCAAATCCAAACGTAACGCGTGAAAACTAAGAAACGGAAAATCGTGTGCGCATTATTGTGACCTCGTAGCTAGAAATGTTTTGCTTCAATAGTTTAGCCGATATATCGCTACTACTACTTTTACTATAGTAAAAAAAATACCCATCTGAGTTTGTTGTGGGCTCTTCTCAGACCGGGACGCATTTGGAACCCTGGTAGTTTTAGTTTTAAGTTTACGTAATCAATTAAGGTGCAGCGGGGCAATCTCGACTGGTAAAACCTAAACCACAACTTTGAAGGTATAAAAATATTAGATGATATAGTTTTATTAAAAATGTAATGTATTGAGGCTCCAGAGTCATTATCTGTGTATTATTTTTACAAACTCATTTTGAAAAATATTCAATAGATAGGCTTAAAAATGTGTTTTTGTCAAAATAGGCAAAAATAGTTGTAATTCCCCCTCCGTGGGGCAATTTCAACTATTAATTATAATTTCAGTTGCAGAGTTCTTTATAGGGATGGTAATCTAAATTGAATCTTGTCATTTATGCAGCTAGACTCATTTCTGAATAAAAACACGTTAAAGGTTTAGGCGGGGTAATTTCGACTGCTCGCCATAGTTAATAGTGATGGGAACGTAATAAAAAATAAGTCGATAGATACACCAATAAATAATTTTGGTCTGCTATCTACTAAAGGTACTATATCTACTCACTAATCATAAATCAAAACTTAATTTTAAGAAAGGAATATGTATTTAAAATAGAACCAGAGCACCCCTCGTCCTAAATCTACAATCGATCATATAAACGTTACGCAATGGTTGATCTAGGAATGCCATATATTTCTTCAGCTTGGTAACTCATCATTACTTTATTTTTGACATCTTGCACTGCGTGCTGCAAATCTGCCATTGTGTATGACTTGTCCGTTTTTTTTTCTATAGTGGCGAACCATCTGCAATAAATTAATAAAGTAGTAAGAAATTGAAAAATCTCTCGAAATTCATCGATTTGAATCGTGTTGCGATCATGCGAATAGAAAGATTACAATAATATAGCTACAAGTTAAATATTTGTAACGTATTTACATCGACAAAACATATCGAAGCATGCACATCACTAGTGTTTGTTCATTTCCATATAAAATCTGGTGGGGCAATTTCAACTGCAAAATAGTTGACATTAGCCGCCATTACAATCCAGGTGGGGTTATTCAAACTCACACCAAAATGCTGTTAAAACGCAAGTTACAACAGAAAAAAATAGCTAAAAACATGAAATAGGCTTTAATTAAATGTCTTACCTTTGAAAATCTTCGAAAAACAAATTAATTACCACTTTTTTTCGCAAAAATATGAGACACCAATTGGGACGTGCAAACAAGAAAAAGAGAAGAAAACAAAATGGCCGTGTCGATCAAACAGTATTGGGTCTAGCAGTGTCATCTATGTAGAAATTATTAAATTGCTTTTGAACTATCCGGTCATAGATGGCACTTATTCAAATAAAGTAAAATGTAGAAGTTATTAAGATTAGTTGAAATTTCCCGCTGTCGAGATTGCCCCGCTGCACCTTACATCATTACATCATTATCCATCATCTACTTAGTAAATGGTGAAAAGAAGATTGTTTATCTGCTATCCCTAAGAAGTTACAGTATAATGTGGATGCAATGTGGAAGCCCGCCGCGCGCCGCGCGCCGCCGGGTCGCGAGGCGCATCCGACACGATAAAAGTTAGCGAATTTATTGCACGAACCTATAATATATAACTGCTCGCTTCTGCCAACAAATTACTGAGATTTTTCCGTTGTACGAACACATTTAATGCTTCATAAATTATTGTGAAATTAATAAAGTTTTCGCTGTTATTTTATTTTTGTGTGAGCAATTCGAAGTTTCAGAGTTTCATAACATTTTACAGGGTTCACGGCATTGTTGGCGACGTATACTGTGCCAGAGCGACAAAGCAGACAGCCAAAGCAATTGTAGTTTATTTTATCTTTGCGGCATGTACCTAGGTACTATGTATTGTGTCATTTTACTACTACCTAGGCTATGTATTATATTATGCGCAGGGAAATACAAACGTAGGTATATAATATTTTTTTTAAAGAATATTAGCCATGCTAATCATGACTAATACTCCCCTTTCCCCTCCAATCAAGCGTAAAGCTTGTGCTAGCAGTGGGTACGACAATAGTGCAACGGATGGGGGTTGAACCGCCGACCTTTCGGAATTTAGTCCGCTCCTCAACCGTTGATCTATCGAGGCTCTATTTCATGTGTATATAAAATCTAGTGGGAGCTCTGTAATTTTCTGGGACAAACATTAATTTATATCCATCACCGGGATGCAATACTATCTTTATACCAATTTCGTCAAAATCGGTTAAACGGATGGGTCGGGAATAGCTAGCAGGCAGACAGACAGACTCACCTACGTACACATTGTATATATCTATTGTGCTTAACAGAAAGTAGAGATGAAGACAAAAATCGGAGTTGTAGGAACTGGAGACAGTTCGTTTGTGATAGCATAACTTATTATTCAGCATCAGATAGTAATAATATTTGATCCAAAAACATACGTTGGCATTAGATTTTGGCAACGTTACTTCATAATATCTGCTCAAGTAAGCGGGAAACGAGGACGCACATTTACTAAGCGAGCGATGGCTTTACAATAGCTAGGGCGAGGGCGGTCGAGGGCGGGCGGGCGGTGTGCGAACCCCGCGATTTCCATAACTGTAACGATTACGTTTACGGTTCGAGTAGCTTGCAGTAAAACTTTACGAGTATTTGCATTGCTTCTGTCTCGTGCTCCGCGTATTAAGCTCATCGCACATCGGCTCGTCGCAACAAGTGCGCGCCGCATATTTTAAATGTACGATGTATTTGGCGGTATAAATGGTCAAGACATTCGCATTCCGAGAACAAAATTTATAGTGCACAGCTAATCATGCCCAAAGTTTGATTATTTATTTTCGCGAATTTCGATTAGTAGTAATCGGATTATTGAATTCGGAGGTACTACCTCCGAATTTTCTTTCACAAAGTCTTCAGTAAGGTCACTGAACCGGACTTGAAAATCAACTGAAAATGTGTTGCATTCGACGTGTGCGGCGCATTTGCCGAGCTTTGTCGATGTGCGATCAGAGATACCGTAACGCTTCGAAGCACATCCGGTAGGTATTAGTACCTACCGTACTACTACTACTACTACGAATTTATACTTGGGATAGAAATAACTATTTCATTCTCATGAAGCGGGAATTCATTATTTTACAAAAGGTTTCAGTGTCGTTGAATGTTTTCTTTGAAATAGTTATCTTCAGAGCAGGTTCACAATATTTTATAGTTATTTGTCCTTGTTTGGAGCTAAATATTTAAGAACATTGTGATCTTAGTATTTCTTCGCGAATTCATTGAAAAAGGCTTGTTCAAAAAATATTTTCAAACCTATTTAAATTTTTACCACGGACAGGCCAACAATATTCATACAGAATTCGCAATACTGAACTAATCAATGGCAACGTAAAAAGTCCAAACTCTAATAATAATTGTAATCTAGTATAATCACTACGTGTGTACCTACACAATATAAATCAGTGTCGATAGTTACTTGGAATTACAAGCTTTTTCAGCCATCAAATTCTGATTGTTTGGATAAATCTCACATTAAAAAGCACTTTGTGAGAGCAGTCTCTAATTGTGAGTGGCGGATCCCTGCTTCGGGATTTATTGTTATTACTTATTACCATCTGTAGTACCCGGGGCTCGTACAGTCGGGGCGCATCACACTGCGCGGCGCCGCGTACTTCGTCGGTTGTCTTATCTCCTATAAGACGAGAAGAAAAATATCACGAGGGAAGCTGCATGGGTGAAGGTTCTCCATAAAGTTCTCGGCAGTGTGTGAAGTCCGCCGAAGCGCACTCGGCCAGCGTGGTGGACTAGTCTTCCTATTCTGAAAAAAGATCTGTGCTCAGTAGTGTGTCGGCGACGAGTTGATGTAGATGGTGACACTGTACAGCATCATGTATCATTCGCCATACACTAAACCACACCGCCACCACCACAATTTATTATGTTTCTATTGCGTCGCACAATGTTCGATAGCTCTAATGAGTGATTTTGTAAAGTGGTGAAAATAAAAAAAAGAACACTCGGCTGAGTTTGTTGTGGGTTCTTCTCAGACTTGGGCACGTTTGGAACCCTCGTAGCTTAAGTTTTAATTTTACGTAATTAATTACCACCACTAGTATATCATCTTACAAATCTAACAATTCTGACTATCAAAAGGTGTACCTACAATTATAGAACCTATTTTGAATAAATGATTTTGGGTTTGAGTTCGACGCGTCCGCACTTCGTCGCGGCGACACGACATCTCAGTCCGTGACGTGAACCGAAAGTGGAAGTTTCGCTCATCGAGACGGTACAGAGGAGTCGACATTTCATTTTGAGTGCGATGCCGACGCGACGACGGGGGAACTTCGGTAATGATAGGGCTTAAGCGACTAAGTTAAACTTTAATCTCGGCTTCAGTTGAATCCTAAATGCAACTGAATTTCTTATAAAACTGGCGGATATATTATGATTATCGTTAGTTTAAGCTTTTCACGGACAGGAAGTAGGTATAGTAAATAAGCTAAGCTGATCGCTTATTCCATGAAGCTTTTTAGCTTTTTGAAAATATGTACTGATTAAAGTTATATGTACAAAAAGAGAAACGCGTCAACGCTCGATCCTTGGACCGCATCATCATCATCAGCCCACTGCCGGCGCGCTACTGAGCACGCTACTCCTCTCAGATTGACAAAAATTGTGGCTCACAAAGCTGACTAACGTTGGATTGACAGACTTCACACACCGCCGAGAATAATTATTATGTAGCGCGACTAAATAATATAAATGTGATATATATTATTGTAGCTAATAAATTTTATAAACGTGCGTAGAAATTCGCCGAGTGAAATATTTTTGTGTCGCGACCGACGCGTCTCACACGTGATTAGCGTCCGATAGACTGTAGCATAAAATTATTGCATCGTAAAATATATTATACGTAATGTATATTTTGAGAAAAATAAGCGAATTGAATTTTTTTCATAATTATTTACAAATCTATGAATATGTTCGCGCCTTCTGTAGGTTATGCTTCATAATATTACTTACTATGTACAACTCCCATAACACAGTCTATACTTTTTTGGGAGTTAGGGGTCCATGCATAACTTGTAAATCTTTTTTGCAAATAAACGTTTTTATTATTTATTATTATTTATTTATTTATTTGTTTTATTATTATTATTATTATGTATGTAAGACATGAGCCGTGATAGCCCAGCGGTTAAGACGACAGCCTTCCAGGCATTCCGGAGATCAGGGGTTCGATCCCGAGCACACACCTCGAACTTGCGTCGGTGCATATCAGTTATCTATTCAGTGATATTAGTCGATTACGCTGGTTAAACAACATTGACACAAGTCGGTAATTGGATGGGTGGCCGAATTTTAGAATTAGAATTTGCCGTGCGTGTCTCGCAGAGCAAGCTATGCCATAGGCCTCTATGGTTCCGGTGATCATGACTAACATCTGATAACAACCGTAAAACCCGAATGGAAATCTCGTTCGTCTCGAAGAAAACTCCTACCATTGTGAATTAATCACAAAACGGGAAGGAGTCACGACCCTCAGCGAGAGGAATACGCCGCAGTGAGATGCTACACTGCTAATACATTCATAGAACGCAGTCGGGTGGTGATATTAAACTTCAACGTAATCAGGCAAATAACAAAAAACGTCGCATTTTGTCAAATCTGTTTTATTACGTAGGTACATATTAACACAACGGGATAGAGCGGACGGGCGAGGGGCGGATACCGCTTCGTATCTAATTGTACCCCGCAGCTGATCGCTCTGTTTGCAGCCGCGAGTACAACCTTCAGTAAATGAGATCGCGCCGCTGCTCTGTATTCCGGGCCCGCTTCCGCCTCCACGTAAAAACCTTAATTAACTACCTATTTATTTAGCGCACGTGTTACTTATTATGCTGAATTAAAAATGTGGAGCCAATTACCTCGGCGCTACACCAACTCTCTTCCTGAAAAAAAAAAAACATTATATCGTTGTTATTTGTATCACTCGTAAATCGTAAAAGAGAAACTTTTTCATGCAGATAAACGGCGCCATGTCAACGCTTTGCCAAAACGCAGTCGCTCGTGAACTGATACAAGAGCTGCGTGTGTCGCGCCAAACTCGCCAACTCTCGTTTTACAAAGTTGTTGTTAAATGCCTACATCATGTATATCCTATTTGCTGACGTCACGTGATAGCGGCAACATCTCTCCGACTTAGCTGTCAACTAGAGGTTCATTTGCAAGGAGACCATTATCTTTATGCTACTAGCTGATGCTGCGACTTCGTTCGCGTGGATTAGATTTTTTTTTTTTAGAATGGCCATTCTTTATTTTAGCCAAATCTGTAGTGTACTTAGTTTTTGCGTGAAAGAGTAACGAACATAGGCAAACATCGCCTTTATAATATTAGTGTGATGATGCCCGCAACTTTGTTCTTGTATGATAGAAATCCCGTAGATGTTCCGAGATAAAATTAGCCCGTGTCTGTCTGCAAGATGCAAGCTATTTCTGTATCAGATGTCCAAATCGGTTATACTTCTCATGCAATTTCGAACGAAAGACTACTTAATTAAATTATTACTTGATGGTGGGGGTCACATAATACAATTATGTAGTAGGTGCGTGAGTGTCAAGGTTTCAACAAGTGCTGCACCAGAACTCGCTTTGACGCTGGAGGAGCGATGAGCTAACTCAGTAGTCAACGCTAAGTAGCCACCGAGCTCACTTCAAATTTATTTTTAATCCATTGAATGTTTTCCACGAAAAATTGTTTTAGTATCATTCAGTGCAGCAGCAATGTAGAACCAACAATAATGTCAAATGAACTCGGTGGTTATCATTCAGTTTTAGACACTGGGTTAGCAAATCACCCCGCGGGTCAGCTTCACAGTATTTCAGCTTAAAATGATCTATGCATGAAGCGTAAAAGTTTCCTATATTGCTGCACAAATGAAGTAATAGTGTCAATGGACATTTTAAAATCACAGAATCTGAATCAGAATGGACCTCTTGTAATCTGAACTGATGCCAACAATGGAGGTTTAGCTTCTGTTGGAGCTGCAGCGCTCATAAGCACACAAGTCACGCAACTTCAATCGTCAACTTGTATGGCGCCATTACACTACACACTGAGAGGAAAATCTCTCACTGTACTATTTTATATTAGCTACGTGCTCTGTGTGGAGTACTGAGTACCTACCTAGCTTGACGCGAGAGTTTAACTACTAACCACCCCTACCCTTATTTCTTTTCCTCGTTTAGAATCAGTCGTTTTACAATCTATATACATATAATAAAATTGTAGAAAAGTGGTGTCTGTACAATGGAAATATATAAAAAAAAAGTAGCAGGGGTTGTTATTATATCGATGCCGAACCCGAAATTGTAATTAATATTTTTTTTGTCTGTTTGTCTGTTTGTCTGTTTGTCTGTGTGTTTGTGCACGCTAATCTCAGAAACGGCTTATTCGATTTAGATACGGTTTTCACTAATATATTGTAGTAAGCTTCACTTAGCATTTAGTGTTTATTTCATGTCAATCGGTTCATAAATAAAAAAGTTATGTCAATTTAAAGAATCACGGCGCCTCGCGCCTGAGCGTGCGTGGCTATATAAAGCGCGAAAAGTCACTATTCCACGCGAACGAAGTCGCGGGCACAGCTAGTAGGTAATAATTCTGGGAAACCATACAAAATCTTAAGTTTCTAGACCCAGCGGTTTGAGCTGCTCAATAAATATTAATGTATGTAAATCAGTCAGTTTCTCTTTTTATAGTAATTATTAGTACGTATATAATAGAATGGAATGCAAGAGAATGGAGTAGAATAGACTGGAATAGTACAATTTCTATTTATATAAACTTTTACAAGTACTTTTGAATCGTCGAACGGTTTTTTTTTTAATTGGATAGTAACATATTAGTTTAAATATATAGACGTGCAAACTGTGGACTCAACTCCCTTCTGCGGTATTCCCATTGATAGATTACAACATGAGGTTATTCAAGAGCCGGACCAGCAAATTCCTGAAAGGCCGGCAACGCAATAGCGGTTCCTCTGGTGCTACAAATGTTCATGAGAGGCGGTAATCACATCAGGGTGACCCGCCTGCTCGTTTACTCGCTATTTGTATAAAAAAGAGCTCACCACCTAGATGTTGTATTTCTATTTAAAAAGTCCTTAAATTGGCTCATTAAATACCTCTTTTAAAGTACATGCTATAAATTTGGTTTGTTTGAACTAAACAACAACAATATATTATGTAGTTAATCATCCACATTAGCAGTGACAGGGCGCGGGCTCACGAGTCGCTGTGCACTCTCACAGGTCAGTGGTCATTGGTTGACAAATAGCGAGCTAGAATGGAATAGGGACATATTATTGCAGGTGCGATACTTTGACTATTAGCTGAAACTAACCGTGATGCCACGTTAGGTGTGTTTCGACGAGTATAATATTACACAAGGTGTAATCAGAACACGAGGAAAATCTTAGGGTTACACTCATTTATTTATTTTTCACATTTTATCCTATTTTTAAACAATAAAATAACAAAATAACAAAAGTTATTATTATACTACTCAAACACAATACAATGCCAATAACCATTTGCCTTGTCTTGTAGAAAACTACAAGACAAGGCAAAGGGTTTGAAAAATACTAAATCACTAAAAAGTGATTTAGTATTTTTCAAACCCGCAATGCATACAGTGCAAAACTCGAGTCAATGCCTACTACAACGCGGTGACTCCGACTGCCTTATTAACGTAACGTTCGTTGACCTCTAGCGTCAGTCGGATGTTTTATTTGCAATACATTGTGAATTTTAAAAAATACACTTTTTTTTTAATTTTTATTTCGCTTTCGAAATTTTTTGTTTGTTTCACCCGTCTTTGATTTTGCTAGCGTTCTGGTTGCGCCTTGTATGTAAGGTCAGACGGTCAAGTTAAGCTTTTTACCCCGTCATTCAGTAAAATTGTAATCCACAGTTACAAGTTTCTGCCGAGTTCGCTCACAAGTTTTTTGAGATCTCACTTTCCTTTTTTGTGAATAAAAAGTAGAATTACAAACGGGATTTTAACTATAAATCCATCCAAAAGTTATCTATCCGGTCTAGTCTAGAATTGAAAGGTTGGCAAATAGCATCCTACTTAAGTACAGTTCTACGTCATAACTACAGTTGTATCAAGGTTGCCTCGGTTTAGTTATACTCATTTAAAAGTACAGTTGTAAAGTAAGTTACAGTTGTAAGTTAAGTAAAGTTGATGGTATTACCCTGTGCCTGCGCCTGATTTCTCTCCGGTCGTGTCTGATTGCCGTATATCACAACGACAGTGAGATAATAGATATAATGCATCTGTTTACACTTATACACACGTCTTGGACATTGAAATATCTTCTGCGTAACTTTGGCTGATTTCCGTCGATGTGTTGTGCCGTTACGATCTGTAAAAGTTCGGTCAGAAAAAGTTAATGCCGATGATATTATGATGACGATGTAAGCATTTTATTTGTGTGTTTGGGCGATACACGCTCTGCGGGTTGTCGCGGCTCGTTAAATTAATGTCGCCATAACCGAGACAGTCACATTAAATATGTCGCTAAATATTACGAGGCTCGTAAACGCGCCCCGGCGATAATATAATTGCAGATGCTTCCGAACTAAACTACAAACATTACGGAATCAAAGCCGCCGCGCCTCAGCTGCTTGACACGGATAACAAAAGTGCCCCCTTAGCGACTGACATAAAGCGGAATTTACTCTACAAGTTGCGGAAATTACTTCCCAATGCAGAATTGAACTTGCAGGCATCATACTAATATAAATGCGAAAGTGTGTCTGTCTGTTTGCTAACTTTTCTCGGCCCATCCGTTTAACCGATTTTAATGAAACTTATGTACTTAGTAACTACCAAATTTCTCTCGATAGCTATTATTGGATAGTCCCCGGGGTGTAAGGCGGCTTGCATAGGTTTCCTTTTATCCCAGAAATTCAAAGAACTTCCACGGGATTTTTAAAACCTAAATTCGACGAAGTCGCGGGCATCATCTAGTCAATAATAAGCTTTGTACAGCGCAGCGGGTGAATTATCTATAAACCATATATCTTATTCAGTCATTTAACATTCGATAGAAAATATGTGGCAAATGTGAACGTGGAATAGTACGCAATCCTTTTTCCATACAAGTTTTAAATAAAGGAGAAATCTGCATTGAAATCCACTAAAGTTTAGACATTATAAGCAAATGCTACGACAAACTTGGATTGCGAACTCCGAGTGCGGTGTTTCCGATTTTACTTTAGACGTTAGAAGCACTCTAAAACTATCATATTATTATGTTTCCTATTCAACGTTATCTTCCTCCAGAACTAAAAATATCTAGCATATTTATTATTAGAATTATGAACTCCATAGAATGCCGTATCACGCGTGCGATCGTATACTGGTAGCATCCGTCGCGTCGGTGGGACGGAAGTATTTGAGGCGCGGCCGCGAAAATCTCAACGTCGCTTGTTTTACGTTCTCTGTACCTACTTACTTACAAACATTTTTATAAAAATACTTGAATAAACAAAGTGTTCTTAATTTAATTTTATTCAATTACGTCCTATTGGTCTGTCCTGGAACAGGGAGTCCTTTAACATAAAATTATCGTCTCTCGTTATTCCTAGCTATTCCCAAATCCAATTAATTCAATTAGTGAAAAAGGTGTAGTCGCTTGACTAAATATTCGAATTGTGATTGAATTAATATTGTTGGCATTTCGTCGGGTGAATATTACCTAAAGGTGATTTATTGCTGGTAGCCGAACTATTTCCGCATTGCTTCACACGCACATAACTCCGAAGAGTTACAGATGGGTACGGGACCGAAGTCGAACCCCCGACCTTCCGAATACGACGCCGACCTCACCAGGCTACCACAGCTCTATCTCTACCCAACGATAATATGAAAACAGCTAACATACGCGTATCTGTGTACCTATATTACGTTAGACATTGAAATAATGAGTTGACCTTAAGCTAAATTGAATACCTGAAAGCACTGGGAACATGTAATGTGAACGTGAGAGTCGACAATTAGGAGCACTTTCACTGCAGCAGGCGCATGCTAGGAGCGCGGGGGCGGGGCGGGGGCGGGCGGCGCCCAGTTGCCTCTACGAGCAGCTCGCCTCGTGTGCCTAATGCTGCACTTATCGCACCTTTGTGCGACCTACTACCTATTGCACACAATTATGCTTGTTTGTCGGACTAACTTGACTAACAATGGGAAGGTTTTTGGTTGTTTAAACCCCACGTAACTCTAAAAAGTTAGAAGCGCGTGCACAGAATCGAATGCCCGACCTCCCGATTAAGAGACCAACGTCTTAGCCACCAGACTATCACCGCTTTTTATTAATCCATATATCCATATACTATTAATATTATTTATCAAATGCGAAAGTGTGTTTGTCTATCTGCTACCTTTTCACGGCCCAACAGTTTAATCGACTCTGACCAAATTCGGTACAGAGTTAGCTTATATCCCGGGGACGGACATACTTTTAATCCCGAAAAATCAAAGAGTTCCCACGGGATTCCTAAAGACCCAATTTGTATAAAATTTGGTATTGAAATAGCTTGAGTCCATGCAATTGACTTAGGCAACTTTTTATCCCGGAAAATAGAACAGTTCTCAAGGGATCTCTAAAAACCAAAATTCACGCGGACGAAGTCGCGGGCATCCTCTATCTATTAATATGTATGAGTATAGATATAGATAATTTAGAAGGTACACTAGGATTTGAAAAGACCGATCAGAGGTATGAAAGCTCAGTTGTACTTGTCACGTACAGTTACGCAGTGACGTAGCAGCCGCGCTGTAATCGGATTGCCAGACGCGCGAGTGGCAAAGCGCGAGAGAAAAATATAATTTGCTCTTCGTGCTGAACCGGGTAACCTTTGGTTCTGTTATCGAGTTAAACTGGCCTGACATTAACTCGGATTTCATACTCTATTTTTATCTCTGAACACATCCGAGCACCTACACAGTACCCATGTTTGAAATGGGTAAAAAAATAATTGTAAGTAGTCTTTTCACTCTATATAGATATATATCGAGGTACCAAAGCCATTGAAAAAGTGTATGAATTTCAAAATAATTGCATATTGGGTGCGAAATAACAGCAGTTGGCGTGGATATGAATAATTGTTTGAACGAATTCATACGGTGGCGATATGTCGGCGAGTGCTGCGTCGCGGGAACTATGTTATATCATTTGGCTTTCTCGCTTCTACATGAATGGTTTAGCAGTCTGGTAATTGAAATCAATTTGAGGAATTTCTCTAATTTAGTTGTCACCGGCAGCAAACGAACCAATGGCAACGCGTGCTGTTCCCGGGAGTCTGGCTTGCAACCGGACAATCTATACATATAATAAAATTGTAGAAAAGTGGTGTCTGTACAATGGAAATATATAAAAAAAAAGTAGCAGGGGTTGTTATTATATCGATGCCGAACCCGAAATTGAAATTAATTTTTTTTTAGTCTGTTTGTCTGTTTGTCTGTGTGTTTGTGCACGCTAATCTCAGAAACGGCTTATTCGATTTAGATACGGTTTTCACTAATATATTGTAGTAAGCTTCACTTAACATTTAGTGTTTATTTCATGTCAATCGGTTCATAACTAAAAAAGTTATGTCAATTTAAAGAATCACGGCGGACATTTTTAACGTACAGAGTACGTACTACACGCCTCGCGCCTAAGCGTCCGTCCGTGGCTATATAAAGCGCGCTGAGAGCTATTCCACGCGAACGAAGTCGCGGGCACAGCTAGTTTTAGAATAAATACCATATTGTATTAGTACCTAAGTGCAACGTGATGGACTGACAAACTAAAGAGGTTGGTATTCGTCAGGGACCACATAGGTTCAACACAGGCTAACATTACGGTGATGACGACGAGTTGTCAAGTTCTCACTTAACTTTATAAGTTCTTAACAGATAATGAAAATTACATTAGGTATAGCCAGTCTCAAGTAATTAGTATTTGTTTTATTTGAGCCAATATTTTCCAAACTGAATTTCATGATTGATCCATCACCGCTCCACTACGGAGGACGGATCTCCTCTCTTCAGGCCACAGTCTGCCACGCTGACCGAGTGCAGATGGGCAAACTTCGCACACCTTTGAGAATATTATGGAGAACTCTCGGGCATGGTTTCCTCTCGATGTTTTCCTTCACCGTCAAGGCTAGTTTTATTTAATAGGTCAAAACGCACGTACCTGAGATCGAACCTCCGATCTCTCGAACAGGAGGCGATCATCCCAACGACGAGGCTATCAGCGCCATTAAATAGTCTGCAGGAATCGAATCCGACACTTCCCTCTCACAACAACACTGCGCCGGGGGGTCGTCAGCGGTCGTGTCGCGATCAGCTGTGTCTATCGCGTCGTTGCCCACGCGTGGGCGTGGGCGGTGGCGCGCCGCCAGCTGCGTTTGTTGTTAGTTATATTTGTCCGTCCGTCCCACTGCGTATAAATAAACGTGTGTGACAATACCTACTGTACCGTGTACTTGTATTCATGGCTATATGTTATTGAGTCTGATTTTTTGAGGTTATTGGTGTTTCAGTTCGCTTCGCCCGCGTAGATTTGCTTTTAAATTTCATATTCGTGTTCATATTCTTTATTTTGCATTTCACATGTACATTGTACCTACATTAAAAAATTTCCATTTCCCTGAGGGAACATATTCTTTTTCTGAGATAAAAATAGCCAATGTCCATCCCCGGGATGTAACGTTAGTCTATAGAAAATATCGGCCAGTTGCGAGTCGGACTCGCACACGAAGGGTTCCTTGCCATCGTACAAGAAAAAACAAAGGGACAACATTCTGGACTAGTGGTAGATGCATTTGTCGATTCAAAAGTATTGTTTAATTGAATAAAAAAAAAATTATTATTTATAATGGTTCACGAAACCAATGATATTAGAAGAAAGAAGAGGTTCGAGTCTATCTTCAAGCTACGTGCTTCGAGATTATTTGAGCTGTATCGGTACTCTCGATTGGTAGAACTCTGAACCGTACTTAGCGAGATCGATGCCTTCAAGTTGTGTGAATTACGGATAGTGGTAACTGTTGAAACTAGTCTAGTATTGGTGTAACAGGAGCAGCGTCGATGGCATCGGGCAGCAACGGCGAAGTTTCGCGCTCAGCTCGTCACGTTGACCCGCAGCGCCGCCGCGTGCGTCGTGTGTGTGGGGAGAGTTTAGTAACAGTTAAACTGTGAAGCTATTGGAGGGGCACATTCCTCAGAAGCCGACAGCACATCAGCTTACTGACGTAAAATAAAATCTATTTTCAATGAGATTTCAATTTATCGTTTTTAAAATAAATAAATAATAATTTATGCTTTCAAGCTGCGAGAGCTTTTGTTCAATCAGTCCAGTGTTTGTGGGATGCGCGTAAATCTACCACAAGCTATTACATACTTTTACGCTTTTAATTTTCATCTTATTTTATTAATATAAACAAGAATTTTGTAGTTGAAAATAAATCTTTCATTAAGAGTATTTTATATAATATATGATAAACAAATGGGTGTAATAATTACATTTGATACGAAATCTTTCAACGCGGATGTCGCTCGCGTCGCCACAGACACCTACAAGCGACTTATCATTGTAGCGACACCTGGACGCTCGCTCGCGATGCTCTTTGATATCCCAGAATATATATTTTACGATACATATGAAAAGTAAGCAATAAAAGTATCTGTAGTCGATGTTTTCATAATTGGCACACGTTCAAACGACTGCTCGATAAGTAAATAGTTTTTTTTTTCAAATGCAACACGTGCTCCTAATAAATCTGAAATTATAAGTGTCATGTCACTATAAATTTTCCCACGAACGATTTATCGAAAACTTTGAATCGTGGAACCCGACCTTAGCCCAATATCGCACTAGCGGCCTGGCCGCCGCGACCTGGCCGCCGCGGCCTGGTGCGCGTGCTCTGTGGCGATTTCATACTAATGTATGTATATTTAATGGAGTGTACCCGGAATGTAGTCTGAGAGCCACCACTACCAAGATTCTACGCAACTTAACATTAGTAAACCCAGATACGAGGAAGTTCCTTTTGTAGAATCTATTTTGTTAATAACAATGCGAAAACGATAATGTGACCACGTGACGTCCGCGCGGCGCGAACTCAATACTTATCGATAAACCACACGATATAATCACGAGTAGGTAAACACACAGTCCCGATTTGTGACCGGCTTTTGTTTGTGGAATCTGCTTCGCTAACCATAAATAAAGTACCAAATGTTGGCCTGGGTGTATGAAATAAATATGTTTCATTCCACATTCACAGAACAGGTGTCGAGTGCCGGAAGTGACGTCACCTGCATCCGTGACGCGCCGCGATCATTCCGGTCTCGCGAGCGGAAGGCGGAGTGTGGGAAGTGTTTCTTTCTTTTGTGCTTTTCCTTTTATTCGTGCGTCGTGCCCGCCGCTTGCTGGCAATCAGGAGAGAGGCGAAATGTAATGGTTTCATGTCATAGGAGTACTAACTCATGAGTTCAGACGGGTCAGGAGGGTTCGAGTTGCAGGTCGGGATTGTTGGCGGTGTTACACCCCCGTGCGTTGGCGAGCACTAGGCCGTTGGACCTACGCCTGCTCTCTCTCTGGTCGTGTTGGATTGCCGTCCAGACTATGAGAGTTGACTATGAGAGTGAAGTTCAAGTGTGTGTGTGTCTTATAGTGTTCACACTTGAACACTATAAGAAAGAAAACAACTCATAAGAAAACCAGGCTCTCTTTTGCGTGGTTTGAGTCTCACTAACACCGATCACGCAAAATTTATTGATGTCAAATTTCTTTAGATTAATATCTAAAAAATGGGGCTAATGCCCCAAATAAATTCGCTCAATAAATTCGCCTGCAAGATACTCTTAGTAACATAAAATTGTACGGTTCATTCACTTTACACGTAGTCCTATTGCCCGGAGATTATCGCCGCTTTCTACGACTTCTGCGAGCAGTGGGAAGGAGTGAAGGGAGGGGGGTGGGGGGGGGGAATAGGATACCACGTTGGGCGAAATCGACACAAACGAGCCAAATCCATTTGTGATATCAAGTTGTAAGTAAAGTCTGATCCGTCCAGGATAGGACGTGTTAAGATTTATTGTCTGCTCCAGCGTGGAGCTATTGTCTGCGAAGGACTAAATCTCATCATTTACTACGGATGTTTTACTGTACTGTAAATTAGTCATTACAGTACAATGAACCCAGTGGTTTTCTCATAAATTAAAGCTCTATTGCTTTGGTCTTCTGAAAATATGCAAGATACAAGCACTAAAAACGTCAACTGTTACTGAAACTCAAAACGAACCTCTGCAGCCAAAGCGGATCGTGGGACCCTCGTCATATCAATCACGTCTTTTGTGAGTGCGAGTGAGTACGAGTAGATACCTACCTGCTTTTAAACATCCATTAATCACTCAAAATGACAAAAGTATTCCAGAAAATCGGTCTTATAAGGCCAGAGACAAATGTGGCGGTAAATCGCCAGGAAACTCGCTCACGGAATGTCGTTGTGATAAAATACTAGCCGACTCGTCCCAGTTTTGTTCACGTAGAATTTCTGAACATTCTTTCCTAGTAGTTATAGCACTTAGGTTCCGGGAGTAAGAAAACATACTCATACATATTATGCAAAATTTTAAATTTTTAGAAGACGGTTCGAGTTATGTTGAAATGTCAGTCAGTCAGTTTCTCCTTTTTAACCGAATTCCAAAAAAGGAGGAGGTTCTCAATTCGTCGGGATCTTTTTTTTTTTTTTTTTTAATTTTTTATGTATGTTCCCCGATGCTAAGACCCCTGGACCGATTTGGAAAAATTTTTTTTTGTTTGAAAGGGTATACTGTGCAGGTGGTCCCATATAAATTTGGTGAAGATCTGATTAATATCTTCGGAGATGGAGAACAGAACTCCTCAATGGATAAGAGCAAATTGCTCGCTATCAGTGTAATAGCTTAGTAAACAGTAGGGTTTTAACTGGGCATAGCATATTATAGTACAGTGCCCCCACTAAAAAGTGTGAAATAAAAAAATTTCAAAAGAAAAATAAAACCGAGCGAGCATATTAAAACAAAATTAGAAATCCAAGAGTGAAGCTCGCCCGACTTCATACCTAGGTACATTACACGTGTAGCTAAACAAAAATTATTTTGTACTTTTTAGTGTTTGTGGTTTTTGAAGTCGGTTTTATTTTTCTTTTGAATTTTTTTTTAAATCATTTAAATACGCACAAAATTTGCTCGGGCGAAATGCTAAAGAGCATTTTCGCCGTTTTTGACGTTGTTTCTATTCTAGCGCCTCCCGCGATGTTGCCAAGCATGTGAGTATACTATTGCATGTCATGAATTCTACAGCTAAATACAGCGTGTAAGCAGCACGCTACCAAAAACTTAAGGTTACTTATTAATGTAGCTTAACACAATCCAATACCAATAACCATTTGCCTTATCTTCTATTTTTCAAACCCGCATTGCATAGCGTGCAAAACTCGGGTCTATGCCACCTACGACGCGATATTGACTTCGAGTGACCTATTTACGGAACGTTCGTTGACTTCTAGCGTCAGTCAGATGTTTTATAAGCAATATATTGTGAACTTTTAAAAAATAAAGAATTTTTTAAATATTTTCCTCGTAGTTTTTCTTATGGTATGCAGTACTATCACCTGTGTTCGTTTTTGCTAGCGTTCTGGGTACACCCTGTATAAGTTAGTGAGGTGAGACAGAGTCAGGGTGGGGAGCGGCAGCGCAAGTATGCGGCGCTGAGATTGCGAGCGCCTCCCGCGTGCCGGCGTAACACCTGCTCGTTGTGATAACGATACCTACTGGATTTGAAATTCCTTTCCCGAGGAGACCATTATCGCCATTATATCTTTAGCGCTTACTACGGAACACCGGCACTACGAAACTCCTCATGAATGTAGTTTAGGTATATATGTAAACAGAAGAATGCGGATAGAGCAAACCACAGTTTTACGCTAAAACTAAAACTAAGCGTCACCCAACGATTGATTGTTATCAACAAAAACAGGAAAACACGTCGAAGCCCTTGTAGATTTAAAAATGTTTAATTTTGATCCTAAATAGAGTTATATCCCTAGAGAACAATATAAATATTGAATCCTGTATACATATATGTACATAAGTATATTATAACTCACAAACGATCGGTTCAATGAAATAAGATAGTTAAATGTCCCTCTACCCTGAAAGTTATTTTTCACTTATCATTATGTAGATAGCTACAAATCAGAACTCCCGAAGCTCTTCTTTAGAAAAAAAGTTAGAAATCTGATTTCTAGAATCTGTCGCATTACAGTTCTACGTCGCCCCTGAAACCTTTCGGCCTAAGATGGGAAAATACTCGGCTTTCTAAGGATCGTAAGTAAAGTTCCCCGACCCGTAGCCTCGAAACCTAATTGAATATAAACGTCCGCGTCGTACGTGTCGGCCTCGCGTCGGCCTCGTGTCGGATCCCGATGTGTAACGATCCATTTGTTTCAGAGAGGATTTCCTCCAACCCTTAACCCGATACTAAAACAACAGCTCATTGAGTTTGGCTCTAAGCTGTTTCCGTGAATGAATGTGAAGCGCCTCGATATGTCTTCTTGGAATGGCTTCACTAAGTACTTTGTGTGGTTTGTGACCACGAGTGCGGGACGACTCACAATATGTTTGTTTGTTTATTTTTAATGCGAAACTTTTTAATGCACGTTGTAGCTGTATACTTTATATTTCTTATAAAATCTAGTTCAGCAAACAAGCTTACCCTGGACTAACTAAATAAATAAATACCCTAGCTTATAAATGCTTATTTAAATATAACACTCTAGCCTATAATACGTGTCGCGAGCCTCAGTTGCCACTAAAAGTAAGGGTTTGTATGTACCTACCTACACGGATATCTGGTCTGATCATAACATAATATGTACGCATAATTTGGTATCATGGTCATCATCAACACACTATCGTCAGCTCACTACTGAGCACGAGTACCTCACGAGAGACGACTCGTGATGACGAGATGAGAAGGGTATGGTCATCGTCCTCGACGCTGGCATATTATAAGGATTGACCGACTTCACACACGTTTAAGAGCATCACGGAGAACATTCAGGCACGTACTTACCTACAGGTATCGTCACGATGTTCTCCTTCACGATATTTTTACCTATTGCTTAAAACGCATATTATAACTCTGTTAACTAAGAGATACTTATACTTAGAGTCGAGTATACTTTAGCTACGAGATTTGAACTGTCGATTGATGAGAGTTATATTCAAGATATAATTTTACATAAGTAGTTCGATAAGTTATGATGGAACACGAGAGGCTGTGTAGTCGGTGTAGGGCGCGTCGCGAGCGGCGGCGGGTAATTGGTGTCGGGTGCTGAGCGTGTCATGTCATGGGTCCAATCAGCTGAGGTGATATTGAGGTTTCCACGACCGCCGAAATAGATGTTACGTGAGTGACGGAGCACAGGCATCAACTGTTTCTGCACACTCATAGCCAAATCGTATTACAATATATTATAGCTACATTCTACATACGAGCAGATAGGTATATCGACACAGTGGCCTGCTCACAAAAACATAGCATATTGAGCACTGCACGGCAAATTCACTGTACAAGCAAAATCCGTTACGTAATTTTTCGAATTTTTTATGTCTGCAACCCCTGTTTTTTTACCATAATGCTAAAGATGTTATCTCTTGAACCAACAAAATATGGTTCAAGAAATAATATTTTAAGCTATTACAGTAGGTACTGTATTTTACTAAAACCTAAAACACCTAATTTTCACGTTTTTAGTTTCTCATGAAAAGTTGCAATTTATTACATAGCGGAATCCGCGCGCACAGCGACTATAGTGTAATGAAGGATGTAATTTTTTGTCTTTTTAATGATTGTAATTTAATTAGCTTTATTAACAAACCGCACAAGCACAAGTAAAAATATTAGTCGCTACTTAATGTGTCCACCTACTTGGACACATTAAGTAGCGACTAATAGACTGTACAGTAATAATAATAGATACGTAAGCAGGCACTTAATGTTTATCTTACGAAAGGTAACAACTGTTACAACTGTTAAACCATTGAACGCTGCAAAAGGCCTTCGTACTGTATCCTGCGCATCCCTCGTTGCACATGTCTACACTGTGGTCGACACACACGCGACAAACACGTCTCTTAGCGGAACGTTACTGTATCCTGCGCATCCCTCGTTGCACATGTCTACACTGTGGTCGACACACACGCGACAAACACGTCTCTTAGCGGAACGTTACTGTATCCTGCGCATCCCTCGTTGCACATGTCTACACTGTGGTCGACACACACGCGACAAACACGTCTCTTAGCGGAACGTTACTGTATCCTGCGCATCCCTCGTTGCACATGTCTACACTGTGGTCGACACACACGCGACAAACACGTCTCTTAGCGAAACGTTACTGTATCCTGCGCATCCCTCGTTGCACATGTCTACACTGTGGTCGACACACACGCGACAAACACGTCTCTTAGCGGAACGTTACTGTATCCTGCGCATCCCTCGTTGCACATGTCTACACTGTGGTCGACACACACGCGACAAACACGTCTCTTAGCGGAACGTTACTGTATCCTGCGCATCCCTCGTTGCACATGTCTACACTGTGGTCGACACACACGCGACAAACACGTCTCTTAGCGGAACGTTACTGTATCCTGCGCATCCCTCGTTGCACATGTCTACACTGTGGTCGACACACACGCGACAAACACGTCTCTTAGCGGAACGTATCATGCAAATTGTGTAAAGTTTACTGTAAACGATCTGTCAAGAGCAGCGGCCGCCAGCCCCGACCGACCGTTGTAGTTACATTAGCGCGGAGTTTCATCACTCGTAACATACCCCAACCCTGTTTTTGCCACAAACATTTCCATTATTGAAAAATTGACTCTAGTTTTCAATTTGTTGAGGAATTTCTTATTTGTTTTATTACAGATTGTATGCCCCAGCGTCTCGCGGCGACGTGGAGCGCAGGACGCTGAGATTTGATTTTTAAGAAATGTAGTAAATCGGCCTCGTAAAACTATCATTACGATTTAACCTCTGCAAAAAGTTTCACACTAATAGAAGTCTTAAAATTTGACTCGGAAGCACTGCTGCATATGACATTCCAAAATAAATTACAGTTTTCTAAAATAATTTTACGAAATCGTAAAAATCGCATCGTTATCGAGATATCGATCGATAAAGTCAAAAATTTAGGACACAAAATTTTTCTTTTTTTCTTTTTTTTTCTTTGGAACTTAATAAATATGAAAAATTGTGGAATTCAAACTTGTAGAACATATTCAGACCTACAATTTCCTTCTTGGATTTTTTTATGTTGGACAAAAATTTCGATCTCCAGCGCGCCGCAAAGTCGGTGAATCCACGCTCAGCGTCGAGCGCGCTCAAGTTAGTATATCGTATCGTATTGAGTTTTTGCTGTGCGTAGTGTAAATCGAGGGTTCCGATATTCTGGGCAAAAATTTCGATATCTAGTTGGCTGTAAACTCGTTATAACGGAGTGCCCGCATAGAGCGTCCGTTGGAGTTGGAGGGACCCTTTTGTTAGGGTCTACGTGTTGAAACGTGTTCTTCTTTTCGTAGCATCTCGGTCAGTTGCCTCGAGCCTTTCGAAGTGAGCACACGTGTTTCAACAATTTTGTGACCATGGGAGACTGTTTTATTTGTAAAAAAGCGTTAATCGACGACATTTATGTTGCTAAAAAAAGAGCTGTTCGAACTCTCTTGACATTATTTGTTTAATAAATTACTATTGTGTGATCCTTAATTTGTTGTTCTATGTACTTATTTTTTATCCCATCAATTTCCTGAACAATTTCCCATTCGATTCGACATCCAGACACAACCGAGCGAGCAGCTTGCTCGACGCTGAGTGTGGATTCACCGACTTTGCGGCGCGCTGGAGATCGTAATTTTTGTCCAACATAAAAAAATCCAACAAGAAAATTGTAGGTCTGAATATGCTCTACAAGTTTGAATTCCACAATTTTTCATATTTATTAAGACCCAAAGAAAAAAAAAGCAAAAAACAAAAATTGTGTCCTAAATTTTTGACTTTATCGATCGATATCTCGATAACGATGCATGAAACGCTATGATTCAGGCGTTATTGTAGAGCACAAAGAAAGCTACAAAAAGTGTTCTACAAAAATTTTCGAAATCTCATCGGATAGCCGAGTTATTGCCGAGAAACAAATTTTACCCCTATTTTCAACATGGCGGCGAAAGCTCCTAGGAAAGCTTGGTCGACAATCTCAAGTTAAGCTTTTCTAGGTATCCCCTACAACATATTAAAAAATTAGAAGCGCAAATTCATTTTCTTTTTTGAATGTACGTAATGACTGGACTAATTCTTTGAAAATCTCATAAAATATACTTAATCTAGGAGGCGATCGATATGAAGCAACGCCTTTGTCTCAGGAGCCTGTCTGGATTTCAAGTAAACCTATTTATTGTTAACGACTCCTTCCCAGTGCTGCCTCGACGAGAACAAACGATCTAGTATTTTTATTGTTACAAATCGCCTAATTCAATTACATTGTCACTGATATTGAACCCATTTATTGTTCAGGTTTTCACGTACGTACCCAGCTATTATAATATTAAAACTGAATTATTTTAGTTTGTGATTACAAATTCAGTCTTGACCATTGATACGAAGTAATATAAAGTCATAGATAAATCTTTCTTTCACGACTTCAAAGACTTCACAGTTAGTTCACACCCCCCTACGCAATATGATACATTTTCGTAAAACTATCACAATAATATAAGAGAATCTCATGAAATTACAATTTGAACAACTGAATAAAGTATAAATTATGCTCAAAAACTAAATTTTCTTATGATTTTGTCCGCATGAATTTTGGTTGTTAAAGATCTCGTCGCAATAAAATTCTCAAAGTTCTTTCTCAGTTATAAAGAAAACCAGTCAAGTAGTTTTTTCACTTTGCATGTTCATTGAACAAGCAAAAATCTCAAGCTTCTAGAGCCTGAAGTTTGAGCTGTAGATCGATGATTACATTATGATCACTCAGATCTACTTCAAGTAAAATTATCGAGAAGTTCCTGTACGAAAACCCTACTGTTATGTTATGGTAGCTTTAGATTTTCATAATATGAAATAATGGAATATTTCCAGTTATTTCGAGGCGGTACATCGACCAATGTTATATGATCATAGCAAACAATGCAATTTGACCCAAATCAGTAGTCATTTAGACACCGGCGATGCAAACATTCTAGACTATTGAAGTCATGAAGTGTGTCCGCTGCACGCGGGTGCTCGGAATATTGGATGGTCAACATTTTTGAATTTCCAATCCGCCGCTTTGCTGGCAGCGATAAAACTGGCTGCAGTCAATAAACGCCGCATAAGCCGTGTTCCTGCTAATGGAGTGTTGACGATAAACTGGAGATTAGCTAGCGGGCTTACTGCCTCTAAATATCTTATATTTATAAGCAAGTGAAAAAGGAAAAGGAAAACTTTTTAAAATACTAGCTGATCCGCCCGGCTTCGCTGCGGTGAAATTTGATACATAATGTGTAACCTATATTATTCCTGGGTAAAGTAGCTACCTAGAAATGAAAGAATTATTCCAATAGGATCAGTAGAAGTTTATCGATTACAATTAAAGAAACAAACCGTTCCTCTTTAAATAGTAGATAGAGCAGTAGGTACCTTTTGGAAAAGCCTGGCCAAAGTCATGTATCCTATAGACATAATAACTCAACTAAGTACTCGATACTATCGGGGTATATTTAGTACTGAAAACTCTTATTAGCTAGGTAGGCGTTTTTTCACTATCAATTTATCCAGATTTCAGAACAATATCCAATATCCATACTTCCATACTATAAATGCGAAAGTGTGTCTGTCTGTCTATCTGCCTGTCTGTCTGTTACCTTTTCACAGCTTAACAGTTTAACTGATTTTGACGAAATTTGGTACAGGATTAGCTTATATCCCGGGGACGGACATAGGCTACTTTTTATCCCGGAGTTCCCACGGGATTCCTAAAAACCGCTTAACCGATTTGTATGATTACCGAGGTAGCTTGCGTCCCTGTAATTGACATAGGCATTTTATCCCAGAAAATCAAACAGTTCCCACGGGATCTTTAAAAACCTAAATACACGCGGACGAAGTTGCGGGCATCCTCTAGTGGAAAATAAATGTTACACGTGGTTCGCGGTTCGTGTGCATATGTTAATATAATAATGTTTAATTGAGAGAAAGCTGAAAATGATCAGGTTACACGCGACATTACAATGATTACCTACGTATACGTACATTCAATAGCATTATTACGAGAGTGAATCCTGCGGGAGAGCAACGTCAACGAGTGCTGGTGAACTTGAGGTTTAGCGCGTAGGCTCCTTCTCACGTGGAGCCCCACTGAGGAAAGACTTTAAGAAATGAAACCCGAGAGGAGCCGGGGCCGGGGCCGGGGGGCGGGGGGCGGACAAGCGTGAAATGGTATAAAGTGCAGTCGCATCGGTTCGATAGTGCGAGTTAATGGAGCACGTGCGCCGAGATTTCTCCGCTTCTTGCATTACAGCGGGAACCATCGAGATGAAATATCTTCGTGAGACGATTCAGAACTAGGTATTCCTTCGACTCACTTTTCTTTTTTACTTAGTTTTTATTGACATATTTTTTTCTTTTTAGGGTTCCGTACCCTTATAGGATCACTTTGTTGTCTGTCTGTCTGTCGTCCATCTGTCCGTCTGTCGTGTTTACCTTTAGGGTAGGTACTTCCCGTTGACTTAGAATCATGTTTAGCAGGTCTTATAACAGAAGTAAAAGAAAAAATCCGAAAACCGTGAATTTTAAAACAGATTTTTACTTACTTTTATGTATAATAGTTTTTGATATATCGTGCAAAATGTCGGGAAAAATACCCGAGTACGGAACCCTTAGTGCGCGACTCTAATTCGCACTTGGCCGGCTTTTTTTTATTCTGACACAAGTTAGCCTGTGATTTCACCTGACGGTGAGAGCTGACGGTGCAGATGGAAGCGGCTAGCGGGTACATACTACATAGCTAAGGTTATGTACTTTAGGAAGTTATCATCTTTACCAGCTAACTATATTATTACTAAACTTTCTCTATGGCATTCAAATACTGTTTCATTCATTAATAGAGAGCCAGCTCTGTTGGAAAGTTTGGATAAACTCGCGAACTGGTGAGCTTTAAGTGTCGGGTAACCTTGGTTCGTAATTGCGGCAAGTTCCGAGTTAGCAATAAAAGGAGTTCCTAAGTTGATGCCAACTTCGTCGAATAGTTTCGTTTTGTCGAAAGTCTTTGTGGTGGAGCTGTTTCAGTATTACGATTCTTAAATAAAATAGATATTCCAACAAAACTCGTCCTAATCGAAACCAAAATTCGTCTAAATATTAACTATAAGAAATTCTTTTAATTTATAAAATGCGAATATTTGTCCGTCTGCCTCCTGTTTATTTTCCCTAAAATAAATCCCTAAAGCGATGTTAAGCACAGGAAATGGAAAGAATAAAGGAAATGAAATTTGCTTTAACTGAAAAGCTAACCAACTTATCACCGCTTTTGGTCTAAATATGGTCACACTAAAATACCTACTGCTTCAGCGTTAATATTCAAATCAGTTCATATAAACTCGCATTTCATTAAGCAGAACGCGATGTGAAAATGAAAATTCAAGAATTAGATCTAAAAATAGAACTTTCATTTTACGACACTC
This sequence comes from Maniola jurtina, assembly GCF_905333055.1. Lineage (NCBI taxonomy): Eukaryota > Metazoa > Arthropoda > Insecta > Lepidoptera > Nymphalidae > Maniola > Maniola jurtina. Next base: position 16,617,973 of record NC_060032.1, read on the forward strand.
GACAACAATATAAATTAATAACTTACCTTTATCTTTTATACGGTGACGAAAAATCGCTCTAAAGATAAGTCTTTGGGCCGAGCCCCATGTGAGGCGAACAGTGAGCGGCGTACAGCTGTCCGCTGGCGAACTCTGAGCGGCGTACAGCTGTCCGCTGGCGAACTCTGAGCGGCGTACAGCTGTCCGCTGGCGAACTCTGAGCGGCGTACAGCTGTCCGCTGGCGAACTCGGAGCGGCGTACAGCTGTCCGCTGGCAAACTCTGAGCGGCGTACAGCTGTCCGCTGGCGAACTCTGAGCGGCGTACAGCTGTCCGCTGGCGAACTCTGAGCGGCGTTCAGCTGTCCGCTGGCGAACTCGGAGCGGCGTACAGCTGTCCGCTGGCGAACTCGGAGCGGCGTACAGCTGTCCGCTGGCGAACTCGGAGCGGCGTACAGCTGTCCGCTGGCGAACTCTGAGCGGCGTACAGCTGTCCGCTGGCGAACTCTGAGCGGCGTACAGCTGTCCGCTGGCGAACTCTGAGCGGCGTACAGCTGTCCGCTGGCGAACTCTGAGCGGCGTACAGCTGTCCGCTGGCGAACTCTGAGCGGCGTACAGCTGTCCGCTGGCGAACTCTGAGCGGCGTTCAGCTGTCCGCTGGCGAACTCTGAGCGGCGTACAGCTGTCCGCTGGCGAACTCTGAGCGGCGTACAGCTGTCCGCTGGCGAACTCTGAGCGGCGTTCAGCTGTCCGCTGGCGAACTCGGAGCGGCGTACAGCTGTCCGCTGGCGAACTCTGAGCGGCGTACAGCTGTCCGCTGGCGAACTCTGAGCGGCGTACAGCTGTCCGCTGGCGAACTCTGAGCGGCGTACAGCTGTCCGCTGGCGAACTCGGAGCGGCGTACAGCTGTCCGCTGGCGAACTCTGAGCGGCGTACAGCTGTCCGCTGGCGAACTCTGAGCGGCGTACAGCTGTCCGCTGGCGAACTCTGAGCGGCGTACAGCTGTCCGCTGGCGAACTCTGAGCGGCGTACAGCTGTCCGCTGGCGAACTCTGAGCGGCGTACAGCTGTCCGCTGGCGAACTCTGAGCGGCGTTCAGCTGTCCGCTGGCGAACTCTGAGCGGCGTACAGCTGTCCGCTGGCGAACTCTGAGCGGCGTACAGCTGTCCGCTGGCGAACTCTGAGCGGCGTTCAGCTGTCCGCTGGCGAACTCGGAGCGGCGTACAGCTGTCCGCTGGCGAACTCTGAGCGGCGTACAGCTGTCCGCTGGCGAACTCTGAGCGGCGTTCAGCTGTCCGCTGGCGAACTCGGAGCGGCGTACAGCTGTCCGCTGGCGAACTCTGAGCGGCGTACAGCTGTCCGCTGGCGGACTCTGAGCGGCGCATCATAGCAGCGATCTGGCGAACTCTTGCGAGGGAAGGTGTACTGCGCGCATACCGGCGCTCCCTGCTTGAGTTGGCGAGCGAAACGCCGTATTGATATTGCATTTAAATATTATAGGAAGGCAAACTGGAAGCAAACAGTCAACCGCTCTGCACGCCTCGTGGGGACAACAGCTTTATACATCGACAATTCGTTACAAGAGTTTTAGATGTGGGCGTACGACGACCGCCAGAGGCACTCGAGCTGTGGAAGCAATGCCTTCGAACGATCAAACACTTATTGGTAAGGGCCTACTTGAACAGAGGCTCAGACAAAGATTTAGGTAAGTTATTTACTTTCAAAAGTACAAAAACTGAAATCAATAAATCAGTGATTCAGTAAAACCTGCAGTTTATCGAACCGGTACGCGGTGCGGTAGTTGTAGAGTACAGACCAAGCAAAACTTAATGTCCTACATGAAATCAGTTTGAAATAAACATGTCTTTTTAAACTTGAAAGAGAAGTTTTCATTCTCTCTATATCTTATTGAAAGTCTAGCTCTTTCCATTAATCACATAATAGTAAGTAGTTTTCTTGGGCTAGTAACGCTTTAGCTCTCAGATTCTTTCACATATGACACTACTATAAGTTCTGCGATTATATTATTACCAGAAGTTAAATGATGATGATGACAAAAAATGTAGTTCGCAATGCCTTCTACATTTTTATTTAAAAAACTTTTTCCTGAAAGTTTCCAAGAAAAAAGCATTTCAAAAATTTTTTATTCATTTTTTGAATTTCTCAAAATCAGCAATCAGCACGACCTTTTTATTTTTCCTGTGACCTCTTGACATGCCCCCCTAACGATACATTATGTCAAATTACGGTAGGTCTTTTTTCGGAGGTGTCGGCGGTACCGACTTTTAGCTGTCAACACTTTGCTCACTGAGCATTATTACGTCATCTCCCCACTATCGTCGTTGGACTATAAAATCAGACACGCTGTGCGTAGCGAGGCATTATTCGTCCGGTTGTTGCCGAGGACACTTCTCAGTAGGAATAATCTGTCGTACTGTAGGTTTTAGAGTAGTGGTTACCTAAAGTGGTACTGTTGGTTAAACGAGTTGTTATTGTGGTGGTTAGGTTAGATGGTTGGTTTGGGACCGGTGTAAGGGGTGGAGGAGCCGGTCTAGGTAGGTTAGGTTAGGTTTACCTAGTTACGCTGGTAGTTGTGACATGCAGTAAACGGAAGTATTGTTCTTAACACGTCTGAAGATCGCCTAGTGATCGAAGCAGACCCTAAGGATCTCCGCCTGCCTTCATCAATTCTTAAACGATCCTCGGCTCGATCCGACATCAGAAGCGGGATGAACCGTGGAGCCTCTTCAGCTCCACCTAACCACATCGAAGAAAATAGCTGGCTTGTTGCAAGGTCGAGCCAAAACTCTTGGAGATACGTGAATCAATTACCAAAGCTTGGAATATCTGGAAACGAGTGGTTAATGGTGACAAAGACAAGGACGTCCGATTCAAGTCCAGGAGGTGAAAGCTACGCAGTGCTGAAGGTAATCTGCACTTTTTCAAAATCTTAATATTGCCGTTTTGTGTGTGTGACGTAAGTTGAGGACAGGGGCCTCCTTACTTCTGTGTTTTGTGTCGTAAGTTGAGGACAGGGGCCTCCTTACTTCTGTGTTTTGTGTCGTAAGTTGAGGACAGGGGCCTCCTTACTTCTGTGTTTTGTGTCGTAAGTTGAGGACAGGGGCCTCCTTGCTTTTGTGTTTTGTGACGTAAGTTGAGGACAGGGGCCTCCTTACTTCTGTGTTTTGTGTCGTAAGTTGAGGACAGGGGCCTCCTTACGTTTGTGTTTTGTGACGTAAGTTGAGGACAGGGGCCTCCTTACTTCTGTGTTTTGTGACGTAAGTTGAGGACAGGGGCCTCCTTACTTTCACTATTGGTCGTGTCCAACGAGGACGAGGGCTTCCGTGCGTGATCTGTTTCGTACAACGGTACTGTGTTCTTTTTTTTTCCTTTGGCAGGTCGAGGGCGACCTGTGGTCGGAGTGACCGTGTCGGCGCTGATTTACGAGGGCGAGCGCGAGCGCGCACGAGCAGTGTCGGACAATCCATGAATCGGGGACGGTGGGGACGGACCGGTCACCAGCTAGCTCCCGAGGACGGTCGCGCGTCAGAATGGCCGTGACGCGACGATGTTAAAAGAGTTTTACTGTCATAGACACCGCACAGTTACAGTTAACCACATATCCTTAACAATAACCAAAAAAAAAAAAAAAATTTTGTTTTTAAGTTCAGTTAGATGCCAAGAAATTAATAACTCAGTTAGACGCCACCGAGTTTCTTGCTGGTTCTTCTCGCTAGGTTGTGGCATTCCGAACCAGTGGTAAATTCGTTTTGAATAATGTTTAGATCATGATTGATTAAGAGTTGCAATAGCAATTGCGCTCTAATCGTATGAACTGTAGTTTAGAGTCGGTTCAACTAACTTTCGCGTCGCGACATGTCAGTAGATGGTTTAAAGTATTGAGATGTGATAAATTAGTCAAGCCAAAGAGACCTAGAAAAGCCGTGATGGTCAGAATCATAACCAATAGCATTGTACGTTAATTATTGTAATGTTTCTGGTTTACGGAGGTTTAGTGGTTGAGGGGACATTGATGTCCAGGTTTAGAATGAGAAAGATGTTCATTGACAGTTAACTGCTAGTCAGGATGGACGAGCGGTATAATGATTTTGTGGTTATGGTTTTGCCCTCACATGCTTTGTGACATTTAGCGTACGAGGGCGTACACAGGTCAGAATGGCCGTGTCGGCGGTACCGACTTTTAGCTGTCAACACTTTGCTCACTGAGCATTACGTCATCTCCCCACTATCGTCGTTGGACTATAAAATCAGACACGCTGTGCGTAGCGAGGCATTATTCGTCCGGTTGTTGCCGAGGACACTTCTCAGTAGGAATAATCTGTCGTACTGTAGGTTTTAGAGTAGTGGTTACCTAAAGTGGTACTGTTGGTTAAACGAGTTGTTATTGTGGTGGTTAGGTTAGATGGTTGGTTTGGGACCGGTGTAAGGGGTGGAGGAGCCGGTCTAGGTAGGTTAGGTTAGGTTTACCTAGTTACGCTGGTAGTTGTGACATGCAGTAAACGGAAGTATTGTTCTTAACACGTCTGAAGATCGCCTAGTGATCGAAGCAGACCCTAAGGATCTCCGCCTGCCTTCATCAATTCTTAAACGATCCTCGGCTCGATCCGACAGGAGGGCATCTAATTATTCCTTGCATATTGACTGAACTATTTATACGCTGGGAATGATAAATACAACCAAATTATTTAAATATTATGTAACTACACAGACGGGTTTTTGAAATAAAATGAACAAAGTCTGCTTTCACGTAATGACTCGAGTTTATTTTAAATCCAAAACAACTGATTAGGATTACGCAATGTTAAAAACATTTTCTCGAACAAAACTTTTAAAAGCTTCCAAAAAAATGTTTAGACTAGTGTTCCAATGTACATTAATCACGGGTGTCTGGTAGATACCTTGTCAGTACTGTATTGGTATTGAAAGTAGAATTATAACGTTTTCTTTAGAAAAATAGGCTGATGAGATGTTTACATATTTTAGGGTTCCGTAAGATTATTTAATAGTATAATCTAATCACTAGGCTTAGGCAATGGTACCCATTCTGTTGTCTTTCTCTAAACTAACACAGTAAATTAACACAGTAAACAAGTGAATTTTACGAGCGACGTCGAAATCGATCACCGTTGTAGTCATAAATCGATATTTGTGCAAAGGTATAGTTTCAGTGCCATGAATATCGGAGGCCGTAGTGTACTACTGTTCAAGTTATCGTGAGTTTGGCTAACGGGATGATTCTGTCATTGACTGCAGTGGTCGTGGTCGCCAGACGTCGCGATTTGAAGGCTTTATACAAAGGAAGCTGTCGTAACTCGAGACACATGTAACGACATGAAGATCGAATTTACTGTCGATAGAAGTACTTAAAGATGTATGCGGCTTAAACTGATGTCAAACTGATGTTAAACTGATGTTAAACTGATGTTAAACTGATATTAAACTCATGTTAAATCCAGTTTAAGGTACAATAGTGGTAGGTAAGGTATTAAAGTATTGAGTAGTAGGCAAGTTAATTTTTATTTAAGAACACATTAATAATAATTTATGTGGATTTATATGTATAGGAAAATAGAAAATTCCAAAATTATAATAGCAGTCTGATCCCTCTCTTTGTAACTTTGCTTAGCAGTTTATTTTGCTGATGAAAACTACTTACTATCAGCTGACCTTCGGGCTCCCTGCCTCCACATTATGAATATTGATGTCTACTACGGGCGGCCAACGATCTGTTGTGAAATTGTGAGAGCGACCTTAGCGGGAACTTTACGTTTATTTATAGACATGGTAAAGGGCCTTATGTGCAAAATTCAGCTTTCTCAGCTTTCTAGGTCTACTTACTGGTTTAGTCTGGGTGTTGAGTTTAGTCAGTTTCTCTCGAGTACAAGTACTCCCGGGCTCGTCTCAATATTTCCATTGAATTCAATTCAAATTTCACTATTGCGAATATGGGTAAACTCTATGGGTAACTACGTGTATGGGTCTCAACTGATTTTAAATATGTTCAGGGTCTTATTATCATACTTCTTATATTCACGCCATCGACGGTGTTCTGTACTTTCGTCTATTATTTGTATGACTAATTTTTAACGTGTTTTTCTTACAATAATTGTATACAAGAAGGACATAGATAAGTACTATGAAGAGTGATAGGGCGACGCACTATTCTACTCTTTAAATGATATGTTATGTTACTAGCTGGTGCCCCGCGACATCGTCCGCCTGGATTTAGGTTTTTCTTTGTTGTTTTTCTCTTTGATTTTTCAGAATAAAAAGTAACCGATGTCACTGTCTAGCTTCTCAACTAAGTAGGCACATTCGTGCGAACAATCACTGACTTGTTGGGAAGTTTCCATCAAGCGAGCAGGCGATCCGTCGCTCCGTTGCGCACAAACGCACAACAAACACACTTTCGCATTTATAACTCCTATATAGAAATTGATGTAAGGAGACATTTTTATCTTCACCTGCTTTAGTGCGCCAGGCGCTACGTATAGGAAGGTTCAGAAGAACTTAAACAGCAAGTTGCAAGCAAAGTTCCTACTTTGGCAACTTTGATTACTTACAAATTTGTAAGAGTCTACTTGTTCACTTCGCGTTGCTCGCTCGCAGCCGCTTATGATAAGTACAAGTTTTATGTACTTACAACTTTATGTAGGAGACTTGTGGACGAGTGTTTAAGTTTAGCGGCGCGCCTCCGCGCTGCAGGCACCTACTTTCCAGATTCCAGTTACTTAATCAGAATTAATTGTTGTCTATTTATATGACGGTGGTGTTAGCCTGGTGTGGTGCAGATGTCGGCTTCCTATGCGGAAGATGGAGGAGTCGATCCCGGACACTAATTGTTATATCAATTCTCGCTCAAGAAATAAAATACTCTGACGCGAATCCCCAGCAGGACTGAATGCACCGAACTTCCAATACTTTAATATTTGTCACGAAATCCAAACTTGCAGCGACGTCTTGTGATAAGGCCGCGGCTTTGTTGCGAACTTTATTCATTTGGGGAAAGTTCGCGCCCAGCTGTTCATGTACATTGAATCTTTTTAGCTTTCCCTTCGATAACACTACTTTCCAAGTGGAGCAACGTGTAAACCCTTAACAAGAAATTGCTGTCTTAGTGAGTTCTAGCTATAGGTATCGCTGAGTTTATTGAACCTTGTGCTAAAGGCGGTGCACAGTGGAGCAGCGTAGCGCAATACACATAATAGATATATCTTCCTCGAGGGCATATCGGAGGTACCTCCGATCTCTAATGAAATTAAGAGGGGTCTCTCCGTCACTCGCTTCATACAAACGTAGTTCCAATTTCATTTGAATATTAAGCAACCAAAGTCCATGAAATTTTGCAGACATATTCTAGAACCTAATATCTATGTCTGTGGTTTTCCAGATTTCTGTTAAAATATTCGGTTTCAAAGTTACGCGGTCTTAAAAATTTACATACAAATCTTTGAGCCCTTGTAATTTTAAAACTACATATTTTTAGAAAAATCTAACACACAGACACAGATGTTAGTTTCTAGAATATGTCTGCAAAGTTTCATGGACTTTGGTTGCTTAATATTCAAATGAAATTGGAACTACGATTGTATGAAGCGAGTGACGGAGAGAGCCCTGTTAAATAACAATGTAAGTTACTTAGAACTAAGAACGTCTGAGTTTCGCGAAAGCAAGGGAAGCAAAAGACGATGCGCGGCGTCTGTCGTTCCCACTGTATAGTGGACAGCTGACGTTGAAGGTCATCTTTGTTCCTGCTGCAGTAAACAGAGCAATAGCATTGCATCCTGTCCACTGTCCAGCCAATAAGATTCATTTCATAACCGAGTTCGTTCGTTTCATTTTTGGCGTTTTCATTTCATTCGTGGCGTTCGTTTCACACTTGGTTATTTTACGTTTCACAGATTGCCAATAAAAAATTTCGCTTGCAAAAAATATTTTATAAAATTGGATAATGTGCGAAACCGCAGACCGCATCGCACACCGCGGCGGCCTCAGCCTGGCTGTTCTCTATTCTATGCGAGGTGACCGTTTCCCAACATTAAGATGCCGATGAAGATTTGCGCTCCGTCAAGGAGGTATTCCGTAAATCTCGGCCATTTGCCCGACCTCGCTGAGCACGGCGGTAGGCGCGGCCGGCGGCTGGCGGAGACCTATCTGCATAATATATTCCGACAAAAAGCTTCACTCTTTCACATCTACATTCCGGAGCGACCTGCCGACGACACTGACGCGGCGGCCATGTTGTTGACAAATGGAATGTGATGTAGCGCCCTGCAGCCGGCCTGTTGTCTTGATTGACCTTGTAATTATGGCTTCACATTATTATTTAAACAGAAAAGATAGAATAACTTGTGTGTCATAGCGACAGATAGTACTTGCTCATATACAGCGGTGTATTATGTACCTATAAGTACGATGTAGAACTTCAAAGCAACACGGATATACGCTACAAGTTGTGTGTCTATCTTTGTTTAGGTACATATAGGTATAGGTTAAATATACTAATGTAAATAGGTTAACATCTAGATACATAACTGCAGGAAGTCAATTTTCTTAGACATTATATTATGGTTGGTATTTTATGCTTCATCTAGATGATTATCGCGGCGTTCGCGTGGATTTATTATATGGGCATATTTTACTAGTTTTTATATACTTAAAGTTAAACATTAATGTATACGATAAGCTATAATACAACATGTATAGTTAGTGTATAGGTCTTGTAAATAAGATTCAAGTAAGGCGTAGTATTTCTTAATTTATTAGCGAGTGTGGGTTCCGCGCTACGAGTCCTCCGAGACCGTCGACCGGCCCACGACGCCGGGGGTGAGTCTGAAGGCTAAAATAAATTTGTATGTATGGATTACCTTTGTATAGATATTATTAAATCACTTGGATCAGAAGTTTATTATAAATTTCGTTATGTATAGTACAATTTTTTAAATTTTTATAAGTACCAATGATGTTTGTCGCGGTTTTCGTTTGTTGTGGTTCAATTAGCCGCCGCTCCCGGACTTACGAAAACTGTTTTGTTTTCATTTACTGTCTCGTTATCTTTCGACTTCTTCTTACTTCCTAATTGTTAAGCAAGTATTTAATTATTTTTAATTAACATTATATTTTGCCCTCTGCCTCCCCCTTCGGGTTAACAAAATGAAAAGAACAGTTGAAATTACTAGTAACTGTTTTTTTGTTAGCCTTAAAAGGATTCCCGTGTTTCCCGTTGTAGCTACATTGTTGCGCTTCTGTAACTACTTACAGTTCAAGAAACTTAAAAGTTGGACCTCTCTCGAACTAGCCATTGGTAACTTTTTACGGAAGGATGCTAATGATAAAATTCTACCTATTTGAAATTGTGGCGAACACAACAAATAACAAATCTATTAAAAGTCTAGAATCTTTCGCATCAAGGTCATCGGGACCGATGTTTCAACATCAATGTGTTTCAATCGCTTTAACCTTTGTTAACACAAATCCTTCTTGAATTTAGTCCGCAGTTATTAAGATAATTTAGCGATTGTAAAATTGGCCTTGAGTAAATTATATCTACCATTAAATGGCTAAAATATGGAGTACCTAGGTACCTAGGTATATTTTATTTTTTTCCGCCATCCAATTCTAAGTGATTCCAAGTAATCCTTTTCTCAGCTATTTATGCATTGTCTGATAGTATTTGAGTTTGTTTGTTCCATCAATTAACAACAGAGCGTAGAGCACGTTTCTATCAGTTGTCATTCGAATAGGGCGTCTCAAACTCGTGTCTGCTCAACCCATAACAGGCTCACGATTGGTTCGTCATGTGGTTATACTGCAATACTGGCCGCTGTCGTGATTGGCCGACACAAAGTGCAGTGACACAGCTTCGATCGAATTGAAGAAGTATCGGTGTGCCGTGATGTATGTTGCAATGTGCCTACCGTTCGGCGTCCACTTCGGTAGAGATTTCATTACGCTATAATGGAGTGTACGAAATATTTGTATGTTTTGCTGTTCACTGGCTCGAACAGTCAGCGCTGTTCTGGACGAGCGCGAGATGAAGCTGAAAATGTGATTTTACTGTGAACTTCAGCGTTGCAAGTCGAGCGAGCTCCCGGCTCCGGAGCATCGCGCAAATACAAATACTCTCTCTCACACTGTTTAAAAGGAACCCGGACAATAGATCAAAGCCATCTAATGTCGCTACGAGCGGTGTTCATTACGACGGGTAAACTCCACGGCATCAGTCCCGCGCCGCAACGCAGAAAAGCGTTTTCTCTTTTTCCTTTCTTAATTGTTTGTCAAATTAGCGAGTCCCAGGACACGCCGATATCTCCTCGGCCTCCTTTTGTGGGAATATCTACGGTACGCAATTCTCCGCATTTATTTGTCAGCAGTGACGGATTAAGACTTCTTGGTGCCCTAAGCAATCCATGCCTATGGGCCCCATATCCGTATGTCAACTAGAATCGGTCTTTAAACCTGTACCGCCTAAAAACATTCGTTTTTTGTAAAATAAGATGATGAGATGTAACATACTTTAGAAGTGGAGTAGTTAGGTGCGACAACAATAAAAACCAAAGCATAATTTATTTATTTATTGAAATGCGCCTTGCGGCTTTCGGGGGCATTCGAATTGTCGAATGCACAAGCGGGCAGCGAGTGGGCAAACGGGAGTGGGGTTATGACTCTAGATCGGACTCTATGTAAACTTAAAACGTGCGAATTTTCAAATTAGTCCTAGAAACTCTTTTTGGTGTGGTTTTTGGTGACGTGAGTGAGACGTGATGCTCTAAGGGCGGTTTTTTTTTGTGCTTCTTCTGGTGCCCCCTCAGACGTGATGCCCTAGGCAATTGCTTAATTTGATTAAGGGTTAATCCGTCACTGTTTGTCAGTTGTATCCCTAGTACGAGTTTCTACATCTCGAACACTTCGATGATTTTTTGAGTTTCGATCTGTACTCTGTAGTGTCAAACTGAAGTAAAATAGCCCATCTCCTTACTTAAATTCTTACGATAATTCTTACAAAGTTTTCGGTAGGTACGCACTTCGAATTTGTGCTTGAAACGTCAATTTATTTATTGAAAAAATATTGACAAGTAAAACGAAATTAAGCAAAATATTAAATTACCATAGTGGCCAAGAGAATTGACAAATAAAAACATGTGCTGAATCTCATTCATAAAATCTATAAAAATTCGTGCTAAAGTTAGAGATCGGGGGCGAAGGCGCGTGCGGTCGGCGATATGAATATTACTTCAGTAGCACACAGCCTCATTCATTCACAATCGATACACCCGCGGAGACAGCCTTTTGTAACGACTCATATTAATTAAACGGCACTCAACGAGTGTAATCGTCACTAACAGCCCGAGCACAATCAGCGCGACAACTCTTCATCATCGACAAAGCGTCGCAAAGCCGAGAGAGAGCCGTGTCGTGTGCGGTGGTGCTCGGGCCGGGGCCGCTGTCGCCGGCTACGACAACACTCGATAAAACATTTAGTGCGAATATCAGCCGTTAGTCACAATTAACGTCACGGGAGAGCTTTTTATTGTACTCCCTAATCGTCGAGCTTCCTACAACTGGTTCGGATTGCCTTTCCTACTAACAAAAATAATCTCAACTCATAGGAACAGACTTTATCCCATAGTTCCAATGCATAGCAAACTTTAGCTTTAGTTCTAAGTTTTACTTATCAATTTTTTTTTTTTTTTAAATTGTAAAAGTATTTTTTTTTGTTTCAAATCAAAACGTTCTCTTTTCTTATCAACTTACATTCGTTTTCTGAAATAAATCTTCGCATTTCAAAGACACACCTACCAGCATCCCGTCTCGTATAAACAATCAAATCCTTCAATTAGCGTAAAGTGGAAGAATATACAAAGGAAATTAAGTTACTGGAGCCTCTCGGAGATAATAATGATTGTGATAATGATAGCTCGTCAAATGCCTCACTGCGTCTTTCTACAACGAAATAAGCAGCGAGCTTGAAAGATAAATCTCACTTTCTAATTAATTGGCAGACAGGAAGTAGTATATTATTATGTTTGTTTGACATACCTAATCGTAATATATTTTCTCATACATACGATATAATTGAACTCAACGCCGGCGAGTCATATCCTGACTGTGTGTTTACTTATGACCCTTTGAGTGAAACATTGATACGCTTTGCGCACATACTCGTGTAACAACAAACAAACAACTTTTTGATTGTATTTGAAAGTTTACTTGTTAAACCACGATACTGAGTTACCTGAACCATTATATTACTTTAGACGTAGGGCCAGTTGTATAACAGGCAGTTAAACACGTTCACAGATCACCAGACAAAAGCCAAGTGCGTTGCACAAGTCAGTTTTAATCTCAATTTGGTTCAAAATGAACAAAGTTTGACTTGTGACACTTTTATTTTCAAATACTGGCTCTAGACTGTAGAGGTATTCGACTCGATGAACTTGTTTAATGAGTACATTTAAACGTACTGAACGTTCACGCAAGTCGCGTACTGTGGGCAGGCAGTTCACTGCGCGCAAAGGTCAGATGCATACAGCCTTGCGTTTTCATAGTTTTGAAATGTTCAATGTTTTATTGAAGCAATCTATTGCAGGTGCTCGCACAAACAATGCCTGTATTTGTTTATTTTATTGTAAAGCTCTCTCCATTGTAGTTGATTCAGAGCGCGGCGCACGCGAGCAGCATGGCGACCCGACGCCGGGTTCACTCGATGGATTTATATTTATTTCCATTAACAACACTGTCGTAGGTTAGGTACCAATTGTTTACTCGTACCCTACAGCTACTATAGGTACCTACTGAAGCCTTTGTATCTGTATCGATTACTTTAATTTCTAATATCGATAATGAAATTATCGGAACCATTGAAGTTTATTAGCGACACTTTTCCGTTTCATCGATTTTCAAACACAATGGTAGTAAAGAAGTTTTCACTTCCAAACTTCGTAGTAAAAGCGAATCGCTGACAGCTGGCAGGTACCCTACACCAGGCACGAGTTTTTTTCGAATAAACGAACATTCATTCCCATTGACACAGGTGTGACATATAACCACACAGGTGTGACACAAGGCTTGTACGGAGCAATGTTCGAGTTAGCAGCCGCTCGCAGGATTACAGGATTATCGTCTCCGGCTGCGGCTCACGCGAGTGTCAGCAGCTCCGCTTATCTGCGCACTTCGGGATTGATGTCCTCCCCGGCTCCGATAGTAGCGGAGATCGCTTTGATGTTCCTCACGCGTACGATAATACATTGACCTTTAGCTGTTAGCACAGAGTTAGATCGCGGAGTATTGCATGGCACGCACGCAGCACACGTGACGCGATTTCGCATTCATCATTCATCGTCTGTCACTAAAAATAATTCCCTTCAGATAAATCGTTGAAACACGTAACAATAACGCTTGGGTACCTACTTCGAGTAGACTTTACAGACTCTTTCGAAACGTCCAGTCTGTGCGTTTTCAGGAGTGTAGACTAACTAGATACGAGCACGTACTACGAATGAGTCGAGTTTCTGCTGACGAGAAGCATATACAATATAAATGTACTTAAGTACTTAATTATTATGTAGAGTTATAAATTACACCAAAACATTATTGTGTTTCTCTTCACACAGTAAAGAAATAAAAAAAGTTCAATTTTAGGTAAAGCAAATTCGCCGAATACTTCAACAGCCGACAGCTGTTGAGAGAGTAGGTGTAAAAATGGAATGAAGGGAAAATTGATTCATGGATCTCGAAATTGGGTTAAATGGTGTTGACAGTAGAATTGGTTTTCATTAGTGTGTTGTGCGACGACGCACAATTCGCCATTTGCCAATGTGCCTACTGATTACTCGTACCACGGCACGCACCTACCTAAGTTAATATTGCAATATAAAATCAGCTACTAATTAGTTTGAACGCTCGATATATCGCGATTAATTAGTTATATTAGACTCCATTCCAGCTAAGTAGGTAGTGGCACTAGCATGAGTTTACATTTCGATACGTTCATGACTTGGATGGTTTTCTTGAATAAATGATATCGTAAGGGCAAAAAAAATATTTAAATTAACTTTAAAATTAGTTAAGAAACCAATTGTGAAGAAAACGCGCTCTAGAAACTAACTATAATTGCTAAAGCATGACAGCTTTTAAATTGAAAGCTTTGCAGCAAAATGTGAAATTATTTGGGAGAGTCTGCAGAATGAATGATTTGTATTGTTTTGTATAATGGCGGCTTAATCAAAGCCATTAGTCAGAGTTAGCGCCGACTGCGAGCTACAGCAGTTGAACGTTCAAACAATCTGTTTCTTCTCCTCCGCTAACAACACTTCAAAACGGCTCTCTGAATAAGTTAACTGTTTAGCTGTTGTTGCTTAGATCCTCAGGCCAACTTCCAAGGTTTGAGGTTATTTAATTAGATTCTAAGTAAATAACCTTAGACTTTCGAAGTTCTCAGAAGAATCGAATTTGTGTGGAGAGTGGATTTGTCTAGTTCTAACAGTTAATTTCTGTGTAAGAAAATTACTATGATGGAAGAATTTACGTACATAATTCTAAATACAACCACTTTTATCAAAACTTTCATATGTTCCTGTTCAACTAAAGTAATAAAAAATACGCTACGAGAAAGAGGCTTCAGAAGTGCAATGTATGGGATTTGAGACTACGACCTTTCGGGTTCGCTGCTCCCGTCGAGCTGACGACAAATTATACGCGTTTCCTATCACAAGTAATACGCAAGCATACCAGCGACGACATCACATTGTTTACGTTCAAACCCTTTGAATCTATGTATGTAATTACTTAACTAGGATATAATATTATAGGAATTCAAAGAGAATACACAAAATTCCTCACGTGAGAACATTCCGCTTCAGAAATAACATTCCAAAGCGCTATCAATGAGTCTTTGATGATGGCTTCACGTATAAACCGAATAGTCTATATTTCAAAGAATTAAAATAAGGTTTGTACTGCAATCTGTTTAGTGGTTTACTAAACGAACATGATTGACATGTTGACATTGTGGAAGAAAAGTTCATTAATCCCCATTAATGATTGTCAATGGGAATGAGTGGAATGACCCTTAAATTTCAGGTTCTGCGATTCTTGAATGGCTGTCTTTACAGTCCTGGTAACACGAATATGTCAAAAATCCTATCCTTTGAACGTTTTCCATTCTTCTGGAGGGCGTACAGATTGGGGAAATGAAAACTTAGGAAAAGTTCTTATGGCCATCAGGGTATTCTTCAGCAATTACCTATTTGATATTTTATTATAATTGCGTCTAAAAGTCTCGAGAGTGAAACCCTAGAGATAAAATGGTCGCGGCGGAGAGCGGCAGGGTGAAGGATGAAACACAAGTTCAAACCATTTCCTTTAACTACAAGCAGAACTAGCAGTCGCAGGAAAACAGGGAATATTCTAACGCATGATTAACTTAGCTCATCATAACAATAAAAATATAGTTAGGTACCACACGCTCGATTCTTAACTAAAACAATATTACTTAGATGGGTATAGCGTTGTTTTCAATTAACCTATGTATTTCTTTTCACCTTCACTGTATAATCAAGTTCAAAGTGGAATGTTGCGACAAAGGCAACGCTATCGGTCAGATCGCAACACCAGCGCAGCAGTGATCGCAGGACCAACACAAGTGTGCGACATCTCATGCATATTCACTACACCTTGACCTCTGTGCTGTGACCTTCGCTGCGCCGACCTCCGTCCCGTTCGGCCCGGGACCCCATTGAAGGTCAACGTTACAAAGAGAACCTTCGTGGAAGATCTCATGTGAAGCATAACAACAACAATATCATGAAATAATTAAGTATAATATTGTGCTGAACGTAAAAACACTCGGCGCAGGCGAACAGCTAATAATAATAAATATAAATGTCGTTTGCTTGTGATGTAAACAAAAACACATTACACGCGAACAATAGCGTAATAATGAAAGGGAGATGAAAACCTAACAATGTTTAGTTAGTATTTCCTCATTACATCAAACAAAATGGGCTTTGACGAAAGCTTTCATTTTTGGTCTCATTAATAATGTTAGGTTTACTTCAAAATAATCGCTGTAATAATATAATGTACCTCTAGCAGGTCTTATCGGTCGTATAATGTCGGCTTCACTTGTACGGTTATAATATTCTGCTAAGCTAGTACTTACTGTCCTGACTATCTAAAGAAAATTTCTAAAAAAACACGATATTATAATAAAATTTTGCACATTATTATATATTGTGTATTTAACAATATATTTTACTTTTCTTAGAATTGCCTTCATGTGAGTTGTCTCAGTTCTTACAGTAGGTATCGTAGGTAGGTATTTACTATTATCACATTTTCACGTCCGTCGCCGCCTGTGAGGCGCACAGCTTGAGAGGAGCCGTCGCCTGGAAGCAGGATATAGCGCGGCAGACGTCGGCCGGACGCCGGAAACCACGAGCGGCGGACGTGGACATGGCCCGTCCGCTTCCAAATCGAGTATGTTTTCTGTATCAGAAAATATTTATAAACTTCACTCTACAATGTTACTGTGATACACGACGGAATTTCCTCTTGGAGATACCTCTTACAATACTCAGTTCGATGCGAATTATCAGCTGTATAGAGCTGTATATAATATCAGCTGTATGTAAGCACTAGTCCAGTGCGTGTAGTGAGATGTTTGCATGCTTTGCCGTCTTCTTATCTCCTTGCGTCAGGAAAAGTTGTTTTCACTTTATGTTGGCCTCCAAGCCTGCAGAATATCTTAAAAAATCCATCTAAAATTTACATGTTCTTAGCTTCCTTATAAGATAAGTACAACTCATATACAATATGAAACGATAAACAGAAGAAACTAAAAAAAACCGGTCCAGTACGCGTTAGAGTCGCACTCTTAGAGTTCCGTGCAAAATTATAAACATTATATTTCACATTTATAAAATATTTCTTTTTCGAGCTAGAACATCGAAATGAACCCCAAAACCCAAAATTTATTCGATTTTTGGGTTTCCCCTCTCTCTTTTTAACATCCCCCTCTTCGCAATCCTCTTAATCCAGCGACCATTATCATCTGCAGCTGCCGTACCTACAGCGTCTTTCATGTCGTCCAAATAAAAGTTTAATAATTTAAAAAGTTAGCCTTTGATTGAGAACTCACCCTAATCCCCCCCCCCCCCCTCCTATCTTCTCCCCCCCCCCCCCCCCGGTAAAAATAATATAATTGACCTTCTCCTTAAGAGACCTATGTCCCGCAGGGGATCTCCGTTGGATGATAATGATGATGATCATTACAGAAAAAAAGTGAACACGTTACATTTGTTTTTATTATAGAAAAAGTGAATGCATAGTAATCAAAACTTTGCAAACAGTACTAAAGGAATAATAAATAATTTACAGAAATTAGTAAATCAGAGCCATTTCCTGACTGCGACTGAAACAGATTCCTTTGAAAACTACAGTAGCACAAGTGCTGAAAGTTGTGGAGGGGCAAGCCAACATAACAAACTAACAAACGAAATTGTTTTGGCTAACATGAATCATTCACTGTGGGAGATAGAGTTGACCAACATAAGGTGTAGTAATTTCGATGTAATTCGTATCAACAAAACAGCAAACGTAAGTTTGTAAAGTTGGCGTCAATATAACCGCAAGGTTAGGTGCGGTTAGGTTAGGTGCGGTTAGGTTAGGTGCGGTTAGGTTAGGTGCGGTTAGGTTAGGTGCGGTTAGGTTAGGTGCGGTTAGGTTAGGTGCGGTTAGGTTAGGTGCGGTTAGGTTAGGTGCGGTTAGGTTAGGTGCGGTTAGGTTAGGTGCGGTTAGGTTAGGTGCGGTTAGGTTAGGTGCGGTTAGGTTAGGTGCGGTTAGGTTAGGTGCGGTTAGGTTAGGTGCGGTTAGGTTAGGTGCGGTTAGGTTAGGTGCGGTTAGGTTAGGTGCGGTTAGGTTAGGTGCGGTTAGGTTAGGTGCGGTTAGGTTAGGTGCGGTTAGGTTAGGTGCGGTTAGGTTAGGTGCGGTTAGGTTAGGTGCGGTTAGGTTAGGTGCGGTTAGGTTAGGTGCGGTTAGGTTAGGTGCGGTTAGGTTAGGTGCGGTTAGGTTAGGTGCGGTTAGGTTAGGTGCGGTTAGGTTAGGTGCGGTTAGGTTAGGTGCGGTTAGGTTAGGTGCGGTTAGGTTAGGTGCGGTTAGGTTAGGTGCGGTTAGGTTAGGTGCGGTTAGGTTAGGTGCGGTTAGGTTAGGTGCGGTTAGGTTAGGTGCGGTTAGGTTAGGTGCGGTTAGGTTAGGTGCGGTTAGGTTAGGTGCGGTTAGGTTAGGTGCGGTTAGGTTAGGTGCGGTTAGGTTAGGTGCGGTTAGGTTAGGTGCGGTTAGGTTAGGTGCGGTTAGGTTAGGTGCGGTTAGGTTAGGTGCGGTTAGGTTAGGTGCGGTTAGGTTAGGTGCGGTTAGGTTAGGTGCGGTTAGGTTAGGTGCGGTTAGGTTAGGTGCGGTTAGGTTAGGTGCGGTTAGGTTAGGTGCGGTTAGGTTAGGTGCGGTTAGGTTAGGTGCGGTTAGGTTAGGTGCGGTTAGGTTAGGTGCGGTTAGGTTAGGTGCGGTTAGGTTAGGTGCGGTTAGGTTAGGTGCGGTTAGGTTAGGTGCGGTTAGGTTAGGTGCGGTTAGGTTAGGTGCGGTTAGGTTAGGTGCGGTTAGGTTAGGTGCGGTTAGGTTAGGTGCGGTTAGGTTAGGTGCGGTTAGGTTAGGTGCGGTTAGGTTAGGTGCGGTTAGGTTAGGTGCGGTTAGGTTAGGTGCGGTTAGGTTAGGTGCGGTTAGGTTAGGTGCGGTTAGGTTAGGTTAGGTTAGGTTAGGTGCGGTTAGGTTAGGTGCGGTTAGGTTAGGTGCGGTTAGGTTAGGTGCGGTTAGGTTAGGTGCGGTTAGGTTAGGTGCGGTTAGGTTAGGTGCGGTTAGGTTAGGTGCGGTTAGGTTAGGTGCGGTTAGGTTAGGTGCGGTTAGGTTAGGTGCGGTTAGGTTAGGTGCGGTTAGGTTAGGTGCGGTTAGGTTAGGTGCGGTTAGGTTAGGTGCGGTTAGGTTAGGTGCGGTTAGGTTAGGTGCGGTTAGGTTAGGTGCGGTTAGGTTAGGTGCGGTTAGGTTAGGTGCGGTTAGGTTAGGTGCGGTTAGGTTAGGTGCGGTTAGGTTAGGTGCGGTTAGGTTAGGTGCGGTTAGGTTAGGTGCGGTTAGGTTAGGTGCGGTTAGGTTAGGTGCGGTTAGGTTAGGTGCGGTTAGGTTAGGTGCGGTTAGGTTAGGTGCGGTTAGGTTAGGTGCGGTTAGGTTAGGTGCGGTTAGGTTAGGTGCGGTTAGGTTAGGTGCGGTTAGGTTAGGTGCGGTTAGGTTAGGTGCGGTTAGGTTAGGTGCGGTTAGGTTAGGTGCGGTTAGGTTAGGTGAGGTGCGGTTAGGTTAGGTGCGGTTAGGTTAGGTGCGGTTAGGTTAGGTGCGGTTAGGTTAGGTGCGGTTAGGTTAGGTGCGGTTAGGTTAGGTGCGGTTAGGTTAGGTGCGGTTAGGTTAGGTGCGGTTAGGTTA
The DNA here is from genome assembly GCF_905333055.1 of Maniola jurtina. Lineage (NCBI taxonomy): Eukaryota > Metazoa > Arthropoda > Insecta > Lepidoptera > Nymphalidae > Maniola > Maniola jurtina. The sequence goes on from NC_060032.1 coordinate 16,637,488, forward strand.
GGTGCGGTTAGGTTAGGTGCGGTTAGGTTAGGTGCGGTTAGGTTAGGTGCGGTTAGGTTAGGTGCGGTTAGGTTAGGTGCGGTTAGGTTAGGTGCGGTTAGGTTAGGTGCGGTTAGGTTAGGTGCGGTTAGGTTAGGTGCGGTTAGGTTAGGTGCGGTTAGGTTAGGTGCGGTTAGGTTAGGTGCGGTTAGGTTAGGTGCGGTTAGGTTAGGTGCGGTTAGGTTAGGTGCGGTTAGGTTAGGTGCGGTTAGGTTAGGTGCGGTTAGGTTAGGTGCGGTTAGGTTAGGTGCGGTTAGGTTAGGTGCGGTTAGGTTAGGTGCGGTTAGGTTAGGTGCGGTTAGGTTAGGTGCGGTTAGGTTAGGTGCGGTTAGGTTAGGTGCGGTTAGGTTAGGTGCGGTTAGGTTAGGTGCGGTTAGGTTAGGTGCGGTTAGGTTAGGTGCGGTTAGGTTAGGTGCGGTTAGGTTAGGTGCGGTTAGGTTAGGTGCGGTTAGGTTAGGTGCGGTTAGGTTAGGTGCGGTTAGGTTAGGTGCGGTTAGGTTAGGTGCGGTTAGGTTAGGTGCGGTTAGGTTAGGTGCGGTTAGGTTAGGTGCGGTTAGGTTAGGTGCGGTTAGGTTAGGTGCGGTTAGGTTAGGTGCGGTTAGGTTAGGTGCGGTTAGGTTAGGTGCGGTTAGGTTAGGTGCGGTTAGGTTAGGTGCGGTTAGGTTAGGTGCGGTTAGGTTAGGTGCGGTTAGGTTAGGTGCGGTTAGGTTAGGTGCGGTTAGGTTAGGTGCGGTTAGGTTAGGTGCGGTTAGGTTAGGTGCGGTTAGGTTAGGTGCGGTTAGGTTAGGTGCGGTTAGGTTAGGTGCGGTTAGGTTAGGTGCGGTTAGGTTAGGTGCGGTTAGGTTAGGTGCGGTTAGGTTAGGTGCGGTTAGGTTAGGTGCGGTTAGGTTAGGTGCGGTTAGGTTAGGTGCGGTTAGGTTAGGTGCGGTTAGGTTAGGTGCGGTTAGGTTAGGTGCGGTTAGGTTAGGTGCGGTTAGGTTAGGTGCGGTTAGGTTAGGTGCGGTTAGGTTAGGTGCGGTTAGGTTAGGTGCGGTTAGGTTAGGTGCGGTTAGGTTAGGTGCGGTTAGGTTAGGTGCGGTTAGGTTAGGTGCGGTTAGGTTAGGTGCGGTTAGGTTAGGTGCGGTTAGGTTAGGTGCGGTTAGGTTAGGTGCGGTTAGGTTAGGTGCGGTTAGGTTAGGTGCGGTTAGGTTAGGTGCGGTTAGGTTAGGTGCGGTTAGGTTAGGTGCGGTTAGGTTAGGTGCGGTTAGGTTAGGTGCGGTTAGGTTAGGTGCGGTTAGGTTAGGTGCGGTTAGGTTAGGTGCGGTTAGGTTAGGTGCGGTTAGGTTAGGTGCGGTTAGGTTAGGTGCGGTTAGGTTAGGTGCGGTTAGGTTAGGTGCGGTTAGGTTAGGTGCGGTTAGGTTAGGTGCGGTTAGGTTAGGTGCGGTTAGGTTAGGTGCGGTTAGGTTAGGTGCGGTTAGGTTAGGTGCGGTTAGGTTAGGTGCGGTTAGGTTAGGTGCGGTTAGGTTAGGTGCGGTTAGGTTAGGTGCGGTTAGGTTAGGTGCGGTTAGGTTAGGTGCGGTTAGGTTAGGTGCGGTTAGGTTAGGTGCGGTTAGGTTAGGTTAGGTTAGGTTAGGTTAGGTTAGGTTAGGTTAGGTTAGGTTAGGTTAGGTTAGGTTAGGTTAGGTTAGGTTAGGTTAGGTTAGGTTAGGTTAGGTTAGGTTAGGTTAGGTTAGGTTAGGTTAGGTTAGGTTAGGTTAGGTTAGGTTAGGTTAGGTTAGGTTAGGTTAGGTTAGGTTAGGTTAGGTTAGGTTAGGTTAGGTTAGGTTAGGTTAGGTTAGGTTAGGTTAGGTTAGGTTAGGTTAGGTTAGGTTAGGTTAGGTTAGGTTAGGTTAGGTTAGGTTAGGTTAGGTTAGGTTAGGTTAGGTTAGGTTAGGTTAGGTTAGGTTAGGTTAGGTTAGGTTAGGTTAGGTTAGGTTAGGTTAGGTTAGGTTAGGTTAGGTTAGGTTAGGTTAGGTTAGGTTAGGTTAGGTTAGGTTAGGTTAGGTTAGGTTAGGTTAGGTTAGGTTAGGTTAGGTTAGGTTAGGTTAGGTTAGGTTAGGTTAGGTTAGGTTAGGTTAGGTTAGGTTAGGTTAGGTTAGGTTAGGTTAGGTTAGGTTAGGTTAGGTTAGGTTAGGTTAGGTTAGGTTAGGTTAGGTTAGGTTAGGTTAGGTTAGGTTAGGTTAGGTTAGGTTAGGTTAGGTTAGGTTAGGTTAGGTTAGGTTAGGTTAGGTTAGGTTAGGTTAGGTTAGGTTAGGTTAGGTTAGGTTAGGTTAGGTTAGGTTAGGTTAGGTTAGGTTAGGTTAGGTTAGGTTAGGTTAGGTTAGGTTAGGTTAGGTTAGGTTAGGTTAGGTTAGGTTAGGTTAGGTTAGGTTAGGTTAGGTTAGGTTAGGTTAGGTTAGGTTAGGTTAGGTTAGGTTAGGTTAGGTTAGGTTAGGTTAGGTTAGGTTAGGTTAGGTTAGGTTAGGTTAGGTTAGGTTAGGTTAGGTTAGGTTAGGTTAGGTTAGGTTAGGTTAGGTTAGGTTAGGTTAGGTTAGGTTAGGTTAGGTTAGGTTAGGTTAGGTTAGGTTAGGTTAGGTTAGGTTAGGTTTTTTTTTTTTTTTTTTTTTTTTTTTTTTTTTTTTTTTTTTTTATTTTAAATACATTGACCTCTGACGTTATCAGAGACTGTGACTGCTTTTCTGTTTTTGGCTACTCTTTCATTCCAGTTCTCGCTAACATTCTGCTCGTACTTTCATTCTTCATACTAGATCTTTCTTTCATGCGTCTTCTTTCACTCGATGGGTGGGTTCCCTTCCTATCCATCTTTCTACTTTCGGGGGTGTTTTCTTTTCTTTTATTTTTATTTTATTTCTTTATTACACAAATCTAATTACATTCTTATATCTATTTACATCTATTTATATATACTATTATTTATATATACTATTTTATGATGAATAAATAACAATACGATATTGGGGACAGAGCGGATCTAATTTTTACACATGTTGGTTACTATATTCAATAATATACAAGAAACACTGTGTCTACATTAGTCCGCTCTGTTCCCAATCAGGTTACTGTTTCGCTTATTTACTTCTATGCATATATCTTTACAATATTTAAAGAAAACATCCCTTTTTTTATTATCGTGTATGATATCCACAATATTACCTATCGACAGTTGAATTTCGATCTCTTGTTCCAGCTTCATTCGTTTATACGCATGAACTGGACAGTCAAACAGGAGATGGGGAACAGACTCGGACACCCCGGGGTCGCAGATGCAGGACGGACTCTCCTTGCACTTGAAGCGATGCAAGTACTCGGAGAATCCGCCGTGCCCCGTCAACACCTGGGTGACGAGTCCGTCCACCTCCATTTTACTTACAACTCTGTAGGCCGCCACCGCATCAGGAAGAAATATTTTGGTGACGCCGGCCGTTTCACCGGCTCGGTACCGGTCGTTCCACTCATCAAGCGATCGCATACGAATGCTTCGCTTGATGAATGAGACGGGGCAGCTGTCGTAGTCAAATTTGCGTTTAGACCTCAGAGCAGCCTCCTTGGCCAGATTGTCGGCACGCTCATTCCCCTCCAGTCCTGCATGGGCTTTGATCCAGAACAAGCTTATACGTTTGTTCTGGAGCAAAGCGTCTCGCAGGAACCCTCGCGCTTCTACCGCCAGGGGGTGGAGAGCCTTTGGATTTTGCAGCGTCTGCAATGCTGACAATGAGTCGGAGTAAATTCCGACAGATCCGGCCAAGTTTGCTGCGGCCATCCGTGCCGCCCGGCATATCGCCAGAAGCTCCGCCTGGTAGACCGTGCAGTAAGACGGTAACGCAAGCTTGAGGGCTTTGGTTTCGGCGGCGTCACTCCATATGGATAGCGCCGCCCCCACCTTGCCCTCAATCTTGCTACCGTCCGTATAGATATTGAAGTCATTGTCATTATTGGCCATAAGTTGCTCCTGGTCCATCAGGCACTTGAACTCGAGGTCGAGATGACTGGCGGGATGCGGTGACCGAAGGGCCGAGGACATTCGCTCTACCTCCCGATCCCCTATCTCTCGCTGGGGCACCCCCTTCCTCGCCTCATACAGCGCCGCGGCTTCGCGGACGCGAAGGTCGAGTGGGAGTATCCCAGCGAGCAACAGGGCCGCGTTCAGGGAGACAGTGCGATATGCCCTACAGAGCTTCTGTGCGAAGCCTCGCTGGACCACGTTCAGCTGCTTCCGGATTCCGAGCCTGTCCACAGCAGGCGCCCATACGCTGGCGGCATACAGAACTACAGGTTCGACCACCGCTACATAGATAGTACGGATTACTTCGGGGTGGAGACCCCAGCTGACCTTAGCTGCTCGTGCCAACTGATGGTAGAAGGCTACCGCGCGCTTGCAGACACTCGCGACGTGGGCGTTGAATGTGAGTTTTCGGTCAATGACAACACCCAACAGTTTGATTTCGTTCGACAAGGCAACGTCGACCCCGCCCATGCGTAGACGCGGGTCGTCGTACTTCAATTTGCGCGTCATAACCATTGCATTGGTCTTATGAGGCGCAAATCGAAGTTTATTTGCCGCTCCCCACATTCTCACACGTTCAAGGGCGGCGTTGGCCTGCCGTTCGATTTCGAGGGCCGTGTCACCCTCGAACACCAACACCACATCGTCAGCGAATGCCTGCACGTACGCGCCACTAGTTTCCAAGTCCCGGAGCAGTGGGTCTAAAAGTAAGTTCCATAATATTGGTCCGCCAATAGATCCCTGCACGCAACCCTTCTCGGTAGCTATTGCGTACTCCTCCCCACAGTACCTGACTTTGACGCTCCTGTCATTTAGATAGCTGCTCAAAAGCCGTCGGATGTTTATGGGGCATTTTTCCTCCGCCAGCCTGACCTTTATTTTGGGCCACCAAGCGTTATCAAATGCGCCCTCTATATCCAGTGATATCAGAACGACAATCTTCTTGCTGTCTAGTTTATGTCTGATATGTTTCACTAAGGTGTAGAGGGCGTCTTCGGTGCTCCGTTGGGGCATAAAGCCAAATTGGCGTGTGCTAAGCCTAGGCGCTATATGAAATTGTAGTCTAGTGACAAGCATCTTTTCCAAGACCTTTCCAAGTACCGGAAGGAGGCCTATAGGACGATACGATTTTGGGGTCGTGTAGGTGGCCTTTCCGGGCTTCCGAAGGAAGATTACTGTGGCCTCCTTCCAGGCCCCGGGAAAGTGGTGGATTGCCAGGCACCGGTTGAAAAGGCACAAGAAGAGGTCCGGGTTGAGGTTTATCGCATGCAGGCATATGTCGGCGGTGAAGCCGTCCGCTCCAGGGGCTTTCTTCGGGTCGAAAGAACGACTCGCCAGCTTTAACTCTAAATGAGTGAAAGGGGGGTCCCCCTGGTCCGAGGAAGTCTCGCTATCCGTGAGCTCCGCCAGGGCCCTCACCCGTCGGTGCTCCTCGGAGTCTTGCTCCTCGGAGTCCTTGGGGTAAAAGGTCTCGGCCATAAGTCGGGCGGAGCTCTTGGCATCAATTTCCGTGTTTTCTACCACCAGCGGTGGATCTTCCTCCCGCTTGGCCGTCCTGCCCAACACCCTATATATACCCCCCCAGAGAGACTCTCGGTCCTGTTTCCCGCAAAATTCCTTCCAGGACCTAGTTTGAGCCTCTTTTTCTTTGGTCTCGTACTTTGTCCTGGCCTCCAGGTATTCTTCGACCACTTTCGACCGTCGAATCGGTGCCGCACACCGGATCCTCCTCTTCCTGGTGGCCACCTCGCGCTTCAGCGTCGACAGCTCCTCAGACCACCACGGCAACGTGAGTGTGTCCTTCCTCCTAATTTTGGGAATTGCACACTCACTCGCTTCAGTTAACGCCTGTATAAGTTTGTGTATGATGTAGTCTAATTGTGTAGCTGTGATAGTGTCTTGGATGTTTGTGACTGTAATGTTTTGGGATTGCAAAATTTGACCCAGTTTCTCACGAAACTGGGTCCAATTGGCTTTCCGTGTGTTATATGATCGTGTTGTGTGCTTGATATAGTTGTGTCTTGTGCGTTTTAGGTGTAACTTAAACGATATGCCGTTGTGGTCCGAGGTAGTTAAGTCTTCGCGCACGCGCCAGCCGTCCACCAGGTCCAGGAGGTCGGGTGACGCCGTTGTGATATCGACGAAGCTGGTGTATCTTCGCTCACCTCTTACGACGTCAAACGTGGGAATTTCCCCTTTGTTAAGGATAACAAGACCCAGGTCCTCCAGAGTCCCATGCAGTTCTTCTCCCCGGCGATCCGTCACGGGACTACCCCACCAAATGTTTTTGGCATTGCAGTCACCCGCGACTATCCATTTTTGTGCTCCCAACTCAAGCCGGATTTTGCGGAGGTGCGCCAGGTAGAGGTCCATCTCTAGGTCAGGCTCGAAGTAGAGCGATACCAGGGCTATCTCCCAGGCGCTGGTTCGGATCCCCACCACCGCGATGTTGTTCGTGGTGAGTTTTGGGTACTGTATGACGTGGAGGTCCGCATTAAAAACAATTACTGCAGCCTTTACCGTACCCTCCCCGTTGTCAACGTTCTGGAAGACCCTGATCCCGCTCCGACCCGAGACCCTGCCTTCTCTACCAACATATGGCTCCTGTACTAGCGCTATGTGCGCCCCGCATTTCCCCGACTCGAGTAGCAGCTCTGTGAACGCCAATTTCTTTCTCTGGAGATTCGCCTGGAGGAGATGAAGTGCCACCGTATCCACATGCGCAACCTTAGCAATACGCCACTGTGGAGCGGGCCAGTTCGTCCCATCTCCGCCTAATCGGGCAGTCGCTGCTGAAAGCGTTGTGCTCTCTATTATCGAGCTTCGCTCTCAAGCAGTTCCTGCACGAGGGCGGGGTGGCCGCGGCCCACTCCGCACACTTGGTCTTAAGGTGCGGTCCTCCGCAGTGGCTGCACCCATCCTCAGTTTCCTTACAAAATTTCTTACTGTGGCCGTAGCCCAGGCATCTCGAGCACTGGATCAGTGGAGACTGGTCCTCCGCTCTGACCCTCTGGAGATCTATGTGGACATTGCCCTTTACCGTGATCTGCCTCCAGATGGCAGGCGAGGCGCTCAGTACCACATCGGCCATGTGCGGATTGCGGGTTCTTTTTCTGTACTTGACTGAGATCCGGTCGTCCCCGTCGTTGAGGTTTCCAAAAATTTCCCTATTCTGGTTCCTCAAGGCTTTTGTTATGTCCTCATCAGTGTTTACAGTTAGGACTCCCTTGAGGACCAGAAGCGGGTCCCTATTTTTCACCTCCTCGACGGTGAGATCGGTTCCCTTCACCCTCAGTCTTTCCTTTACCTTGTCTCTGTCTTCCTTCTTTTCAAAACTCATTATGATCTTCCTATTTTTCGCCTTTCTCACCCTATCAACTCTGATCCATTCTTCTTTAGCGTCAACTGCTTCCCTTATTTTATCGAGTACTTTTTCACCCGTTATTCCTTCATCCTCTGTAGTTACGGCTATAGAGTGGAGGGCTGTTTGCCTAGGTGGTGATTTTGTAGGCTGTCTTGCCACTGCACTAGCATATGAGATATTTGGCATATTTTCTTGGCTAGTCCGCAGTGCCTCTTTCAGCCTGTCCATTTTTTCGGTATTTTCGGCAAGTTTCTTGCTATGCTCTTCCAATACCTTCTTAAGAGCTGCAGTTTCAGACTCAATGACTCTCCCCACCTCCCTCTCCCGCTCAGAGCGGGAGAACGATGAAGGAGGAGTCACTGGGTCATTTGCCTCTATAATTGGCTTAGCCGCACTAATGGGTGGGGTTGCTTCGTGGTCCGCCTCTGCCTCTTTGACCAGACGGTAAAGTCTGTCCACTTGGTTTGTAACTTCTTCTTTTATTTCTTTCTTTATATTTTTGGAAAGAGCCATGGCGTTCTTGACTTTCACGAGGCATGTTCTAGCCTCGACCACTCTTGGGTTCCGTACGATATTTTTGGGGCCCGGAGGGTTGTCAATTTTGAAGGCGATTGGCCTTTTTTGGGCGGGTGGGCTGGCTTTCTGTGTCGGCTCATTAGCTGTCTTCTTGAGCGAAGAGATGGACTTTTGTTTGTCTTCCAGTCTCGCTTCCCATTCGCCTACGCTTTTCCTTATGCTGGATTGCGAAGAAGATCCAGCCTCCTCCAGTGGCTTCGGCGGGTTCCTTTCGGGTGATTTTGCCATTGACGCGTTCTTGGTCGGGGTGCGTATTCCTAACATCTTTACTACTGATATAATATCCGCTAGTACAACGTCAACGGGGTAGTGTAAAGGTACCCCAGTCAATGTATTTAAATGTATAAATTTGATAATTAAATATTTAATAGTCGCTTACAATAGTTAAGTCAATAAGCTTAATAAAGGTTCCAATGAATAAGTGGTGTATAGGGCCTGTAGTCAAAATTAAAATTAAACTTAAAACTTAAAGCTACTTTTAACAAACTAAACCAGATTTGAAAAAGTTAGAGGTGTAAAAAGCCTCCAGCTGTCAAAAACCTATTACTAACTTATTTAAAGTACTAACTATCAGTGTACAATCAATCTGGTCCAATGAATCTTGTTAATGGTCAACACAAACTAGCCTCCATAAGGTTTGTACATCAAAAAGAATCGTCCTTTACACAATGAAAAAATTTGTGTAGTCGGAATTGGTTTTGACAGAGATATTTTTGGGTGTAAAAGGCCCAACAGTCAAAAGATAGCCTAAGATACTTATAACTAACTAAATTTAAAACCTACTTCTAACTTATTTAAAGTACTGACTAACTAGCAGTGTGCAGTCTACTCAGTTAAATAACTTAAAATTAATAGAATTTAGTGTCCACTGTTAGTACGTATTTTGCTATATACAAGTTTTAAAAGTTAAAAAGTTGGAGGTGTATGGGGCCTCCTACTGTCAAGAATCTATACTAATTAACTAACAGTCTAATTAACTACCACTGCACAATCTAAGGCCTATGCACGCGGTAGGTCCGGTGTATTACAGAGTTATTGCACTGTTTTTTTTGGAGTGTCGTGAGAACCCCGAATTTTTTAAAAATTTAATATCTAATAAACTATTAGGCCGAAAATTTTGAAATTTAAAATGTGTGTACAACTAATTGAGATCTACAAATTCTAATAAAAATAAATAGGGGTTCTCGATCTATATTTTTTGAAATAAAATTTTGAAATTTTGAAATTTTTAAAATTTTCAATAACTCTGCGAATACTTAACCGATTTTTAAAATCTAAGTGTCGCCGTGCGGGGCTTGATTTCTTCTTTTAAATGCGGCCTCCCGGAGCAACCCAAGTCGTCTCGATCCTGGACCACGTGGCCACGTGGTCGGTGGTTTTTCCTGTATTTCCCCCACTTAGCGGTGCAGGAAAAATCCAGCAGAGGTGTCGCCTTGTAGGGCTCCGTGAGGCTCGTCGACTCCAGCAACAAAAAAGGTATGTCGTCGATCTGGTTTTTGCGGCGCACGCCGTTTAAGTTCGAAAATTTTCAAACTTTTTGGTTTTTTGGCCACTGCCCGTCCAATTTTCAACTTATTTCTATGCACTTTCCGCCAGGTTGAAGGCCTAAATGAGGCGCAACTTTTGATGCATAACACTTCACAATCTGATAAGAAAAAACCACTTTTTCTATTTTCCAAAGATTAAAACTTTGCGGAGCGGGCGTTGAAGCACTTAAAACGCGCGCGATTCCTGCTGTGGGCAACGGCGGCACTCCGGTTAGGTTAGGTTAGGTTAGGTTAGGTTAGGTTAGGTTAGGTTAGGTTAGGTTAGGTTAGGTTAGGTTAGGTTAGGTTAGGTTAGGTTAGGTTAGGTTAGGTTAGGTTAGGTTAGGTTAGGTTAGGTTAGGTTAGGTTAGGTTAGGTTAGGTTAGGTTAGGTTAGGTTAGGTTAGGTTAGGTTAGGTTAGGTTAGGTTAGGTTAGGTTAGGTTAGGTTAGGTTAGGCTAGGTTAGGTTAGGTTAGGTTAGGTTAGGTTAGGTTAGGTTAGGTTAGGTTAGGTTAGGTTAGGTTAGGTTAGGTTAGGTTAGGTTAGGTTAGGTTAGGTTAGGTTAGGTTAGGTTAGGTTAGGTTAGGTTAGGTTAGGTTAGGTTAGGTTAGGTTAGGTTAGGTTAGGTTAGGTTAGGTTAGGTTAGGTTAGGTTAGGTTAGGTTAGGTTAGGTTAGGTTAGGTTAGGTTAGGTTAGGTTAGGTTAGGTTAGGTTAGGTTAGGTTAGGTTAGGTTAGGTTAGGTTAGGTTAGGTTAGGTTAGGTTAGGTTAGGTTAGGTTAGGTTTTTTTTTTTTTTTTTTTTTTTTTTTTATATCCCGCTGGTGGAAATGCATTTACGCATCCCTGTCGAGACCTGCATCGTCTTAAGAGGAGGATGCAAGTCCCGGCAGGGTATGTGGGACTCCCAGAAACTGAACTACCCACTAAAACCACCAGCGGCCCACTTACCTGTTGCTATGAGTTATGCAACAACTTTGCATCCATATTTTACTACTACTATTTTAAAATTTAAACCTATGATTTAGTATACATACATATATACATTTTTACATACATAATATATATATTTTACATACATAATACAGATACACTATATATTATATTGCGCCCACATCATTATACTTAACTTAACCTCAGCTCCACAATTACATTTCAAATCTACCAGTAGCCCTAAGCTGACGTTGAACCATTGGCTCTCGCAGTGCTCTTCACCACTTCCAAGGCAAATGCGAGAAAAACGCCACGGTGGTTCTTGTCGCTTAGTAACTCTTCCAGGTTACTCAGTGCAATCACCTGGTCCATCCTGCATTCACAGTCGTACCTGTCCCTCAAAAATTTAGGGCATTCAAGTATGACGTGCTCTACTGTCTGTGGAGTTTCTCCATCACAGTTGCAGAATGGATCAGGTGCCAGTTTAAATCTATGTAGGTACGCTCGAAAACCTCCGTGCCCCGAGAATAACTGAGCAACTTTATTGTCTAACTTAAGCGAACGGATTATCCTGTAGGCCCGTCTCACGTCAGGCAAGAACTTCTTCGTTGTGGCTCCTTTGTTCGACTCGGCATATCTTGCCTGCCAAGTGTCGAGCGTGGAGTCCCTGATGAGACGCTTGGCGAAGGACACAGGGAATCTGTCACACACAGGAACAGTTTTGCAGCTTGTAGCCGCCAATTTGGCAAGCTCATCTGCTCTTTCGTTTCCTACTATTCCTATGTGTGCTTTCACCCAAAAGAACTGTGCCTCCCCTTCCATCTCATTCAACTTACTTATAAGGTCTTTTATTTCCGCAATGATTGGATGTAGGGCTGAGGGGTTCCGAAGGCTGTCCAGAGTGGCTCTAGAGTCCGACAAAATGAATGCTTTTCTGAATCTTCTATCCTTTACCATTGTCTTAACCGCTTCGCGCAGCGCTACTGCTTCAGCTTGATATACGGAGCAGTAGCTTGCCAGCGGCAACTTTTTCTGAAGAATTTCCTTGTCCTCAATGGTACAGGATAGGGCTGCCCCAACCTTCCCTTCGATTTTGCTGCCGTCTGTGTAAATTATGGGCATTTTCAACTGCAGAAGCTTCTCCAGGTCCTGTCGGTCCTCTACCAGTCCATAATTAATGCTCCGTCTTTTCGCTGGATGTGGAAGGTCGTATGGGCTTATGGTAATTTCAGCTTCCCGACCTGGCAGTAGATCCAATTCCTTTCCTGTTTTTCTGACTCTGTATAATGTAGACCTCTCAACCGCTCTCAGATCCAAAGGCAATATACCAGCTAGTATAGCGCTGGATTCCAAGGAAAGTGTTCGATGTGCTTTGCATATAGTTATACCAAACGTCCTTGTAACACGATCGAGAAGCACTTTCACCTGGGCCGTCTGGCTCTTCCCAGCCCATACATTAGCTGCGTACAGCATAGTTGGTTCCACAACTGATATATAAATTGTCTTGAGGATCTCCGGACTTAAACCCCAATGTGCACGTGCTGTTCTGGAAACCTTTTTGTACAATTTTATGGACTTGGCCGTCACTTCCTTTATGTGTTGTACATAATTTAGGTTTTTATCCAGCGTAAGTCCAAGTACTCGTAATGTGTCAGTTTCTTGTAGTTCAAAACCATCCATTTTTACCTTAGGTACCTTGTATTTTAACTTCCTGGTAACCGTCATGATTTGGGTCTTATGAGGGGCGAATCTAAGTTTATTGTTCTTTCCCCACATATTTATCCTGGCTAGTACGTCGTTCAGAAGTTTTTCTATGGACTCCCCGTCCTTTGCGTTGCTTATTATTAGGATGTCATCGGCATATGCCTGCACATGCACTCCGTGACCAGTCGTCTCTTCCAATAGACTGTCCAAGAGAATGTTCCAAAAGATGGGGCCGCACGTAGAACCTTGGATGCAACCTTTATTTGTTGTTCTGCATGCTAGAGCTCCTGCATATTTAATGCTTATTTCTCTGGACGAAAGGTAGTCAGCTATTAGGAGGATGAGGGACTGGTCCACCTTCTTCTTAATCAACTGATTCAAGATAGCTGGCCACCAGGCATTGTCAAACGCGCCTTCTATGTCTAATGACACCAGGGTTGATATCTTTTTATTGTAATAGGCACTTTCCACAACTTGTACTGCGTCATAAAGGGCGTCCTCCGTACTTTTTCCAGGCATGAAGCCATATTGCTGCTTATTCAGGGCCTCTTCCTTTCCAAGTTGCCAAAGGAGGCGGTTTACCATCATTTTCTCCAGTACCTTGCCCAGAATTGGGAGTAGGCCTATGGGTCGATAAGCTTTGGGGGATGCATAATCCTCTTTTTGGGGTTTAGGGATTATCTTGATTATGGCTCTCTTCCAGATTTTTGGAAAACAGTATAGATGGAGACACCTATTGTAAATTGCTAGGAGCTCCTTTGGACACGCCTGATATGCTTTAATACAAATATCGGCCGTGAGTCCATCCTCTCCTGGGGCCTTCTTGGGACTCATATCCATCAGAACACCCTCTACCTCTTCTGCAGTGAAATTGATAATGCACTTCTGTCCGTTTTCTATAATCCCCTGAATCTGCTGTTTTACCTTATTTCTAAATGAACTTTGCACGGTCGAATCTGAAGAGGCATCATCAAGTGGGTAGAAAGTTTCTGCTAGCAAATCCGCAGACTGTTGGGGGTCCAAAATTGTATCTGTTGTAGGAGATCTCAGCAATTTATCTTCACTGTGCTTACTATCCTTTTTGAGTATACGATAGATGTTCTGCCACATGGTATCCTTGTGCTGACGAGTACAAAAATTCTTCCAGCTGCTGGTTATTGTATTCAGGATCTGTTCCTTGTATTCCGCCAGGGCTGTAAGATACTCATCCACTACAAAAGGTCTCCTTCGTGGATTTGATTTGGAGATCTTTCGCCTCCTCCTTAGAACTTCTGCTTTTTTATACGTGAGCGCTGGTGTCCACCATTCACTCTTACCTAATTTTACACTGGCTGAAATCCTGGGGATAGTCATCTCACAGGCCTTTTCAATACTATTTACGTAGATAGAGACTAGGTCCTCCAGTTCAGCCGTAGTTTGTATCCTTTGAATATTTTCAATGTTAATTGATCCTTCAGCCAGTTGAGAATTCAAGGCAGCAGTGAACGCTCCCCAGTCCGCTTTAGATGTGTTGTATCTTCTGGTAGAATTCCTTTGGGCCTTACCGGACTTGTTTCTGTCAAAGGTCAGATTGAATTGGATGCCTCTATGGTCAGATAGCGTGACCATTTGTAAATCGACATGCCAATTATTGACTTTGTGTAGTAGTTCATGGCTCGCAAAGGTCACGTCCACTATGCTACTGTATATTCGGTTGTTTCTGATCGCAAAGAAGGTTGGTTCATTGCCTTCATTTAAGACAGTCAGGTTGAAGCGAGCTAGAGATTGGATCACAGCAGAGCCCCTAGCGTCTTCCTCCTCACAGCCCCACCAGGGACTCCTAGCATTGATATCGCCACCGATGATGATATTCGGCGTACCGAGGTTATTGACCACTGTCGCGATGAAGTCTAGGTCCATATCAATGTCCGCATCTTTTTCTAGATAGACGGAGACAAAGCCTACCAGGACACCGTTAACCCTAGCCTTGCATGCCACAATATTCTCCGTAATTAATTCTGGATTCACGATTAAGTGTAAGCTACGGTCAGTGACAAGAACTGCCGACTTAACTGGTTTGGATCGGTCCATGGTGTCTTTCTGGATAACTCTGCAGTTACATTTAATTTGTGCGTCCGAGCCCACATACGGTTCTTGAACTAATAAAATAGCGATTTGGAGGTCGTAAGCAGCTTGAAGGCATTCTTTTTGGGCAGCATATCCCCTGCCCAAGTTTATTTGCGCTACTTTTAGTTGATCAATTCCCCTAGTAGTAGAGCTAGGGCTCTGAGGTTCTGAGAGCTGTGAGTCTAATACTCCCTCGTTATTGTCCTGGCTGCCCGTATCAGCAATATGAGACCGAACTTCTAGCTATTCGGTCCCATTTCTGCCATTCCGGGCAGCTTTGACTATAAGCTCCGTGGGTGCAGGTCTCTGGCTTTTCCCCTTTGTTTGAGCAGTTTATGCAAATAGGGGTTTCCGCCCTTCTCGGACAGTGCCGCGTGTCGTGACTTCCCGCGCAATGTCCGCACGACTCCTCACCCCGGCACTCCTTCGAGAAGTGCCCAAAGCCCATGCACTTGTAGCACTGGACTATCGGTGATTGGTCTTGTGCTACAATCACCTGATAGCCAATTCTCAATCTCATGTCCAGGAGAGTTTTATAGAGACCAGGGGAGACCTCGATTATGACATTACTAATGTCTTTGGTTCTCCCTTTAGTTCTCCTCACTACTTTGATATTTTCATTCAGCAACACTGCTTCCCCCAGAGTCCCTGTATTTTGCCTCATGATCGCTTCCACCACCTGTGCATCCGAAGTGTCGTTAATGACCCCTGGAAGCCTTAGGAGCGGGCGTTTGGTTGTAATTTGCGCCACAGTTAACTTTTGAGAGGCGTCTTTCAGCGCTGTTTGCAGCTTAGACCTGCCTTCAGCTGAGTCGCAGGTCAGGACCACTTTTTGGTTTTTCCGTCTCCTGATGGAGCTGACCCCAACCCCTAGTCCAATGACGTCTACGCTTGATTTAATTGCTTTAACTACGTCGTCACTGGTATCCCGGGGGTCGGCGGACTCCACCAGCAGAGGGAAATTCGGCCCTGGCTGCGTCGACGGCTTAGGTGTTTTCAATATTGTTGCAAATGTTTTCTGGGCCCACGGTGCTCCTTGCGGTTGCTCAGTGACCCTTGGTTCTTGCACCTTATTCTCCTCAAGGGTCATAGTGAGCGTTCCCACGTCCAATCTTAGTGCTGCTATGTCCTCTTGGACCCTGCGCATCTCCAGGACGGGGCATGGCGCCGTTGGGTCGGTTCCCACACTATATTTCTTTACCTGGTCCTGTAACTCATAAACCAAGTGTCTGACTGCCTCGACTTCTTTAAACGTGTGCTCTATTTTGAGCTTAGCCTCAGCCATCAGCTCCAGATGTCTTTTGTCTACTTCCAGGAGTGAGGCACCGTGCTTGGCCTCCATTTGCGCTAGCCGTCGCTCGTATCCGGCCCGCTGTTTTTCTTTTTCAGCAATATGTCGGTTACGAGAGTCTGCCAAGCGCAAGATCATTTCTTGGAGGCCGTGCAAGCCGCTAATGACATCCTCCCTGATGTCTCTATGCAAGTTTCTACTCTCCTCCAGCCTGGTTTTTGTTTTCTGAAGGAGAGTATTAGCAAGGCGAGGCATGTCATGCAGCGCCCCTCCACCGACGGCCGACAGATCCGACATGAAGGAGTCATCCCTTGCCTCATCTGCCGGCTCCTCGGCTTGCCGGACACTGCATTCTATCTCGGCTGCAGCCGCTGCTCTCAGCTGCGCTCTGATACGCAGCAAGGAAGACTCCGACCGTGGCTTGGCCGGTGACGTCCCAGGTTCTATTATCGGAATTGGAGTAGAGGTGGTGTGAAAAATGTCACCTTCACTACCTCTGCGCGCCCTACTGCCCTCAGTTTGTGGAGAGCTTTCCGCACTCCTGAACTCTGCGGAACTAGGGATCCCTTCTGTGGAGTCGCCTATCGCCTGAGCCACTGGAGATTCAGCTGCGCTCTCAAAGCCAACGCTACCAGGTGATGAGGTGCACGTGCCTCCGTCTCGGTCGGTGTCCTCCTCCGAAGGGGCAGGGATCCTCAGCCTGAGAGGCGGAGCTTGCTCAGGCGTAGGGTCCCGCTCTGGCCGTTTTGAGGAGGCCATTCCCTTGGAAGTCTTGGTATTAGCTCTACGTACCATAGAGGCAAGCCTCCTTGTTTGTTTTGCTGGCGAGCACGGCTTCGCCGTCGCCCGCCCGCTGACGCTCGACGATGTTGTTGCAGACATCTAGTAGTAAAATAGCTACTAATAAAATCGGTTTTTATTTGGCGCCGTAGCGCACCGTCACGCTCGCGATTTTAAGGTAATTTCGTCAAGAATGTTTTAAAGACCGATCGGAATCCGGGGACACAAAGGTCAAGGGGTCGTTACAGTCGCGTTTGGTCGAGTGTGATGGGCCGAAGGATAGTGCTCGTCAAGTCCAAGGCCCGAACTCGGGGGCTAACTGTAAGAGATTGGAAGCTGCGGGCTTAGGGGCCCTTCGGGGAAGAGAATTTCCCAGCCCCAAAAAACACCCCCTTAAGTGAATCAATCCAGGGGCGCTAATGGGCTGAAACTAGAACTATGGGCTGAATAAATTGAAGTGATGCACCAGGGGGCAGAGGGTAAGTAATCTACTCGCCGTCGGGGGCTTTAAAGGGGGCCCACGCTTTTGGCCTACGTCCCTTGGTTCAAATACGAAGCTGTTTGTGATTTGTCGCGGTATTACAGTCGGCGAGTTAGTTCGTGGCCGCTTAAAATTAAGAAAGCCAGCGGACCTTGCACCCCTAAATACCCCGACACGCCCAAAATAAAATAGCTCGTATATACCTTGAACAGTTGAAAACCGCCTTCACACGGCGAGTATTGTCCCAGTCTGACTCCCTAGGCAGGAGGTAGTTCCCGCCCAGCAGCAAATACCTCCAGATATCTTCCCCCTCCCACAACCTCACAAGCACACACGCGATTTTGACAAATGAAGTGTCAAATGGAAGGGCTTGACGAGACCTATCCACACTGGCAAAAAACGGGACTCCTCCAGGAAAACTGGGGTAGTTATCCCTGGGGGAATACTTCTTATTTGACTCACTGTAACTCCGCTCCCGATGATCGGAGAGGGATATCGATTTCGAAAATGCCCCTGAACTTTGGTCTGCTCCTATTTCCAGCCGGTCTTATCGTCGTGGTCCCACGGGAACTGGTACCACGTGGCCACGTGGTTTTGAACAACCCCGTTTCGCTCGGAAATTACACCAAAACGCAGCGATATCGCTTGCGGACGGCGCGCGACGTCCCGCGGACGCGAAAGGTTTAACGGTGTAT